>NC_135238.1:157707740-162707740 GCF_051348905.1 Ranitomeya variabilis | reverse complement strand
TTGCGAGAAACTCGAATGAGTCTCGCATGTTAATACCCGGCACTGCTGCCGGCACTCAGATCGGAGCGTGCAGCCGCATAGGAATACATGCAGCCGCATGCTTCGCTCCTGAGTGCCGGGTGCAGTGCTTGGTATTGAAGTGCGAGACTCATCCGAGTTTCTCGCAAGTGAGTATGAGCCCTTTCTCTGAGTATTTTGCTTCTGCTATTCTGGCTGCAGCCTGCCTAGTTTAACACAGGTGTTTTCATTTGTCTGCCTATCACCTTTGTGGGTGCAATTTTATATTATGTCCCCCTGCTGGTGTCTCCTGCTGGTGACAGATTCTTTTGGATGTTCTGCATTCTGTTGATGTTTAGAACCAGTCTCTGAAGTTCCAGCTAAGGGTTATCGCTTTGTTGTTTCTTTGCTTTACTTTTCACCTATCTTCTTTTTATCTTTGGGAAGTAGGCAATATATTTGTTCACAGTACTTGCTTTTTTCTTTGTTTAGTATTTTGTTATTTACTTTATTTACTCTGGGATATTTCCTTTGTTCAGCACAATTCCAT
This sequence comes from Ranitomeya variabilis, assembly GCF_051348905.1. Classification (NCBI taxonomy): domain Eukaryota; kingdom Metazoa; phylum Chordata; class Amphibia; order Anura; family Dendrobatidae; genus Ranitomeya; species Ranitomeya variabilis. The sequence goes on along the minus strand of NC_135238.1, from coordinate 162,707,193 downwards.
CTTGTAGGTAATTCACACTCTGCTCTGCCCTCCAGTTCTTTAGAAGGAATGTGAAGCAACTCAGTGGCCTTATAGGCAGTTTAGGTCCGAGTTGCCATCTTCTAGTGTTTGGTTAGGTCTATCTCTACACATGCAGGAACCACTAGAGACTTGCGGAGTTAGGATATCCAGTCTGTACAGAAACCAGCAGGGTCAGTTACAGTTTTTAGTGTATAACCTATTTTTCCGATTGGGTTGCTACACAGAACTAACATTATCACCAGCCCACTCCTTTTTTTGTGTGTGCTGAGCACCATCATGAACGTTGTGGACACCTTGACTGCACAATTGCAGTCCCTGACGTCAGAGGTGGCAGATATCAAGCAGTAATATCAGCATGTATTATTCGCCGCTACGCAAGTTCTACAACATCTAAAACCACCTTCTGAGCCAAAGGTAAATTTTCCGGATTGTTTCGACGGGGACCGAAGTAAGTTTTCCATCTTTCTTTCTTCATGTGAGTTTTTTTTTTCGTCTCCATCCTGTGTCATCCAGAAGTGAGCGTCAACGTGTGGGTATTGTTCTGTCGTTACTTGGCAGAGTTCCTCAGACATGGGCATTTTCTCTGCCTGAGGATTCTCCATTGCTTTCCTCAGTAGATGCTTTTTTCTCTGCTCTGGGGCTTATTTATGACCACCTTGATAAAGTTGTTGTTGCTGAATCAATGATCCGCAGGTTGATTCAGGGAAATGGTAATGTGGAGTGGTACTGCTCTCAGTTCAGATGCTGGGCAGTAGAGCCCTCCTGGAGTTATCCTGCTCTCTGCAGTTTTGCCAGGTCTTACTAGTCAGATACGAGATACGGCTTATAGTCCCTACCTGTTGTCCCGGTGTTTCACTGTGGGGATGGTGATGAGCTGTGTTAGTTTGGTGCCAGACACTGTGTTTACCATGGTGGCCAAAACGTTCAGTTTTGGTCTCATCTGACCACACCACCTGCCTCCATACATTTGAGTTGTCTCCTACATGTCTTTTGACAAACTGAAAATGAACATTAACATTTTTGTCAGATCACACACAAGAAAGAACAGTATACTGTGCTATAAAAAGAATTAACTTTATTAAACAAATACTACAATATGTAGCCAAATCATTAGATTACATTTATATCAGATACCAATAGGTATTAGTACATGAACACTACTTGATAAATTAGGAAAATACATCAACCTAAGTCTGGTCTACCTTCCATGAAAAAAGTGCACCGTGCTACTCTCAATACTGACCCCAGTGATGTCCTCGCAAGATAGACATCTAAATCCCTAAAGGGTTAAATAAAGATATATAAATATGCACTTACTGGAGAGGTGACCTGACCAACGTGGTTTTCCGCAGCGCCCCGACGCGCGTTTCGTCCCTTCGTCAGGAGGCGAACATTATGGGGAGAGTGCATGCATCTTAAATAGGAACCAATATCCAATGGGGGAACCAATTTCGTTTTAACACGGTGCCGCCTGTTACTAATCCGGACATCATTTCCGTTGTATACTGCGCGTGCGCAGCCGGCAAACTCCGTCTCCTAGGTGTCCTGGTTTGCGGCCGTGGAACGCAAGCACGTACCTGGGCCGTCATGAAGACAGCGCAGGCGTCCTGCTCCTAGTGCCCGCTTGCACTAGGAGCAGGACGCCTGCGCTGTCTTCATGACGGCCCAGGTACGTGCTTGCGTTCCACGGCCGCAAACCAGGACACCTAGGAGACGGAGTTTGCCGGCTGCGCACGCGCAGTATACAACGGAAATGATGTCCGGATTAGTAACAGGCGGCACCGTGTTAAAACGAAATTGGTTCCCCCATTGGATATTGGTTCCTATTTAAGATGCATGCACTCTCCCCATAATGTTCGCCTCCTGACGAAGGGACGAAACGCGCGTCGGGGCGCTGCGGAAAACCACGTTGGTCAGGTCACCTCTCCAGTAAGTGCATATTTATATATCTTTATTTAACCCTTTAGGGATTTAGATGTCTATCTTGCGAGGACATCACTGGGGTCAGTATTGAGAGTAGCACGGTGCACTTTTTTCATGGAAGGTAGACCAGACTTAGGTTGATGTATTTTCCTAATTTATCAAGTAGTGTTCATGTACTAATACCTATTGGTATCTGATATAAATGTAATCTAATGATTTGGCTACATATTGTAGTATTTGTTTAATAAAGTTAATTCTTTTTATAGCACAGTATACTGTTCTTTCTTGTGTGTGATCTGTATTTTGGTCAGTTATATGTGCCACTATATGCTAAGGGGATTTTGTGTTGTATTAACATTTTTGTGTGTAAGTAAAGGCTTTTTTTCTACACACTCTTCCATAATGGCCTACTCTATGGAGTGTACTGCTTATTGTGGTCGTACAGACAGATACTCAAGTCTCTGCTTGAGAACTCTGCAGCTCCTTCAAGGTTACCTTTGGTCTCTGTGCTGCCGCTCTTATCAATTCATCACATTTTAGTCTTCATGCTCTCTGATTAATGCCCTCCTTGTCTGGGTTGAGAGATCTGGTGGGCGTCCCTCTCTTGACAGGTTTGTTGTGGTACCATGTTCTTTCCATTTGGTAATAGATTTGATGGTGCTCTGGGGGATTGTAACAGTAGTGGACTGTACTGCTGTGTTCCTGCCCCTGAAGACACTAATCGGATCAATGTTGTCTAATGTGAATAGTGTCAAGCGTTTCTTTGCATCTAGTGTGTAATGTGATATAGTGTAGTATAAGTTCTGTTAATATAGTAATTTGAAGTATAATATGCATAGTGAGTGGTAATGTTATAGGACATGTTGGTAATGTATAATATTGGCAGTGTATAGTATAAGGAAAGGACATAAGATAAGGACAATAGGCTTATTACATACTGTTATAGGATTGTAACTGTAGTTAGCTAAAAGTGTAGGATAAGATACAGTTATGTTTTGTACGTGCCCACAGTGGGAAGGGGTATTGCTAGTGAAAAGTAGGCAATTCCTGATAGTGACTCAGATAGAGAAGTACAGTAACAAGGTCACGTTCAAGTTCAGTGAGCTGCTAACACCAGCATGTACCTATCGTTCAAGGCAGTGGGAGACCGCACTAGAATCCCGAGCAGACATTCCTGCAATGTCAGGCGCTTAAAGCCCAGCATAGGGGCTAAATGGCTCCTTATGTCCTCTGCCGCACAAGGGAAGAGGGACGCATAACTGTGTAAAGACAAGGTGACAAATCCCAGGTGCACTGCAGAACAGGACAGGAAATCCCTGGGGATGATAGAGCCAGTTGGCGTAGGGATAGTCCAGGAGGAACATATGGTAGGTGTCACGGTCAGCTGCAGCCGCAGAAGCGGCCCAGCCCATAGACGACCCCAAGCCGACTGACCTCAGAAGGCATGGGGCACGCGTCTACCGGGGATGCAATACGGACCCTTTAAACCGCAGAGGGGGACCCGGGCCTACCCAGACTAGGAGAGGGCAGAGACCGGGGTTCTGTGGCAGCTCAGGTCATCAGTTACATCAGGACATCGAACACAGGAAGGACATCAGGGAACACGAGGTCATCAGGATACAGGTAAGACATCAGGACACACGAGAACATCAGGACATCAGGGTCTATGAGGTCATCAGCTGGGACACTGGCGTGGCAGAAATCAGACAGGAGTCTTTCGGTTCCGGACATCCGACACGACCTACAGGCACCACCAGTCATCAGGCTCCAAGCTCCAGGCAGCGGTCATCAGGTTCCAGACTGTGGTCGTCAGGCTCCGGGCATCGGACCTAGAAAGGAACTCAAGCGTGATGGTGCAAGCACCGCTGTACTGGACGTGAGCCAGACAGGGTTAACACCGCATGGTAGTCAGAGCACAGAGTAGTAGATGCTCAGCAGAAATACCGGTTTCAAGAGACTCAAAGTCACTGGGAATGAGGCTCCATATGCAGAGGGATTCCAGGACATAATCACAGCAGACACAGTTCAGACAGGTTCAGGTACAGGACAGGTACAGGATCAAGGATTCGGGCCTGGATATACCGCCTCCAGAACAGGCGCCAGAACAGGACAAAGCAGGAATCAAGGCAAGGACTTTGGTACCAAAACATAGACAGGAGAGGTGCAGGAACAGAAACACACATAGCAAAGTTCAGGAGCTTTGTGAGTAGCTCAGGCCCCGCTCATAGGGCAGGGGAACTTTATATAGGAGCTGCCCCTGAGCAATTGGCTGGGGACAGCATTTCAAATACACACCCTAACCCTGATAAAAGCAGGGGAGGTGTGGCCGCGCACGCCCTAAGCACAAACAGAAACCATTACAGCACAATCCGTGCAGGATCTGAGGCTCAGGGCACCTGACTGAAACTGCATGCACTGACCCACGTGGAAAGTCATGCACCAGCTGCAAATGACCTCCCAACCCGCGGACAGCTTCACAGCAGCTGCCAGGGACCGCACATGCGGATGGTCCTGCAATAGAAAATACCCAACCACCTTGTACGGCTGCGCAGCAGAGCAGGGAACTGAGAAGGCTCCAATCCAGGTAACAGCCAACAGTATCCCAGCTCAAATTAGGGGGAAAAGAGTAAAGGGTTAAAGCAAACATATGCATTGTAATGCCGAAAACCAGAAACAGACAGAACGGCATGACAGTAGGGCTGAAGATGTGTTGTGCTAAGAAAGTAAGGGACAAAAAGTGTTGTGCCCTATCCGATGAGTTTCAATCTGATGAACTTGAACTATTGAGTAAACGTTTGCTTGTTAACATGAACTCGGTGTCCCCTGAGTTGTGTTCTGCGACCTGCAAGTGAGTGTGATGCACCCCACACCTGAAACTAGGACACAGTTTTCCTGTAAAGTGCCATTGCGCTGTAGAGCAGCAGCTCGGCCATAGTTACCACCCGCTGTGATTTTACAGGATCATCAGACATTGGGATATTTTTTATAAGCCAATCCTGACTTGAAGTTCTCAACAACTTTGTATCTGACTTGTTTGTAGACCTCCTTGGTCTCATGGTCTTGTTTCGTTAGTGGTACCTCTTGCTTAATGGTGTTGCAGCCTCTCTGGCCTTTCAGAAAAGGTAAAGTCTATATTATGACAGACATGTGACACTTAGATTGCACACAGGTGGACTTCCTTTCACTAAACATGTGACTTATGAACAGGGCCGTATTTAGAGTTTCTGCTGCCCTAGGCACTTTTAGTGCTGCCTCCCCGATTGGTGAGTATGATGCTATCGGCAGTGACTTTGCCATAAATCGCTGATGTGAAAGTAGCCTTTTTCTGCATCTGCCGCGTAACGGATCACTTACGGCAACACTGCGTTCGGCCTCATTCATTCCCTATGGGACTTGCGGACATGTGCAGCACTTGCGGTTTTGCCGCGATCAGGCAAATGCGGTACTTGCAGCAATGGAAAAAAACACTGCTAGCAGTGTTTTTTGTATCACCGCAAGTGCAAAACCGTAAGTGCCGCACATGTCCGCAAGTAGCCATCATTACCTGTCCCTGCACCTTCCTACCTCATCCCTAACCATCCCTCCCTGACCTAAAACTACACTATAAATCTTTAGAAAAACAATTTATTAACTGACATATTCCTATGATAATGAGGGCTCCAGGCAGTCTCCGGGTCCCCATTCTCTGTGCACACCTCACTGCCTGTGCACAGACCTCCCTCCACCGGACCCGGTAATCACCGCTCGCAGTAGCATACCGGCAGAGGTATATCTAGGGTTTCTGGCACCAGGGGCAAGAATTCATTTTGGTGCCCCCCCTCCGCCAAGGACATATGCGATTTGCACACTTAGTCATGTACCGACGAGCTCCTCTCCCTAATGCTCTCAATGTTCAGTGAAAAACAGAGAGAAGCAGAAGAGAAGCTCGTTGTCACAGGACCATAAGTGTGAAAATCACATATGAGTGACGTGTCCATGTGACGACTACTGGAACCTGCAGAACTGAATCCTGACATCACAGCTTCTGAATTCTCACAACTAATGCACTGCACACTTTTAAGATTCTCCCTTGCCGGTGGACGGTCATGTCAGCACAAGCAAGTGATCTGTATACTTCTGACCACATTCTGACTAGACGTGCCCGGCCTCACTCAGTTCATTATCATTGACGGAGGCCACACATGTCTAGTTAGCATGTGACCGCATGTATGTAAATCACCAGCACGAGAGAATCCTGACAGCATGCAGTGAGCACTGTGAGAATTCAGAAGTCTGCAGTCACAAAGAATGACTGCAGACTCATCACAAGCCTGGACATCCCCTTTAAGGCTCCTAACATAAATAAAAACATGAGAGTTAGTTAGCATCACAAATAACATTTACATCCAGGTACCTTATAGATGACGTCGTCTCTGGAGCCGTTCTTCTTTTCTTCATCTTGTCCAGACCCCATGATGAGTTTTCTCATCCACAGCCGTCTCTGCAGACTTCCATCTTCTCCGGTCTTTTGCAGAAAATCTCCACATGACGCCCTTAAACATACAAGTGTCATTATAATGCTCCTGAATAAAAAATTGCCCCTCACTATATTGTCTGCACAAAATATGACCCCCACCCTGTCCCTCTTATGGTACATGCTCTTCACACTGACCTCTCCTTTCCTTACCGACCCCTCTTCACACTGTCCTCTCACACTGTGTCCCCCTATAGGGCCTAGTATTTATACTGTATTCTCTCTTCACACTCCCCCTCCTTGGTATACTGTCCCCTCCTGGCTGTGCCCTTACACTGTCCCTCCATGCTACGCCCCCACTACTCAGTTTCTATTCTGTGCCCGCTCACTTTTCTGCCCCCCCATACTGTCTCCTTACACTATGCCCCTCCCTCCTCATACTGTCTCCTCTCAAATCCCACCTGTTCACCATCCTGTCTCCTCATATATTTACCCCCTCACTTTCTATACTGCCTGCTCACCTGACTCCCCATACTTTGTCTGCACACATCCCATCACCCTCACTCCCCGTACTCTGTCCACATCCATTTTTCACATCGCTACTCATACTGTGTCCACACACATTCCCTCGTTCGCTCCCCATACTGTCTGCACCCATCCCCCCATATTGTTTCCTCACATATGCCCCCCATTCCCCCATACTGTTTCCTCATACATGCCCCCCATTCCCCAGTACTGTTTCCTCATACATGCCCCCCATTCCCCAGTACTGTTTCCTCATACATGTCCCCATCCTCCCATCCTGTATGCATGGCTCGGCTCCCCCATCTTGTATGCATGGCTAGGCTCCCCATCCTCCCATCTTGTATGCATGGCTCGGCTCCCCAATCCTCCCACCCTGTATGCATGGTTCCCCCATCCTGTATGCATGGCTCCCCCATCCTCCCACCCTGTATGCATGGCTCCCCCATCCTCTTACCCTGTATACATGGCTCCCCATCCTACCATCTTGTATGCATGGCTCGGCTCCTCCATCCTCCCATCCTGTATGCATGGCTCGGCTCCCCCATCCTCCCACCGTGTATGCATGGCTTGGCTCCCCCCTCCTCCCACCCTGTGTGCACGGCTCCCCCATCCACCCACCCTGTGTGCACAGCTCCTCCATCTTCTCACCCTGTGTGCACGGCTCCCCCATCCTCACACATACATACACACACAGTACAACACTGCCACACACAGTACAACACTGTCACACACACAGTACAACACTGCCACACACAGGGCCGCCATCAGGGCATTACAGCCGTGACTGGCGTATGGGGCCCGGTGGGCAGAGGGGGCCCGCTACCGGCAGCCGCAGGCTGAACTGGGCCCTTAGCGGCGGCCGGCGCTGCAGCTGTTTAACGCTATTGACGTGCGGGCCCGCGCCCGCACGTCAATAGTTAGCAGCAGCCAGCCAATCTGAGGCTGGCAGCTGACGTCAGCCGCAGCGTGCATGTCGCCGGCGTCTGACTTCATTGTCAGTCGCCGGCGAGTGCACGCTTCAGCTGCGTGGAGAGAGCAGGAGCGCGGCAGGTAAGCAGAACTTTTTTTTTTTCTTTTATTGATAGCGGCGATCCGGGGGGCCCAGGGCAGAAAGCTGGACACGGGGGCAGAAAGCTGGACACAAGGGGGCAGAAAGCTGGACACAGGGGGGCAGAAAGCTGGACACAGGGGGCAGAACGCTGGACACAGGGGGGCAGAAAGCTGGACACAGGGGGGCAGAAAGCTGGACATTGGGGCAGAACGCTGCACACAGGGGCAGAACGCTGGACACGGGCAGAAAGCTGGACATTGGGGCAGAATGCTGCACACAGGGGCAGAATGCTGCACACAGGGGCAGAACGCTGGACACGGGCAGAACGCTGGACACGGACAGAAAGCTGGACATTGATGCAGAAAGCTGGACACTGGGGCGGAAAGCTGGACACTGGGGCGGAAAGCTGGACACTGGGGCGGAAAGCTGGACACTGGGGCGGAAAGCTGGACACTAGGGCGGAAAGCTGGACACTAGGGCGGAAAGCTGGACACTGGGGCGGAAAGCTGGACACTGGGGCAGAAAGCTGGACACTGGGGCAGAAAGCTGGACACTGGGGCAGAAAGCTGGACACTGGGGCATGATTGGAGACACTGGAGGCAGGATTGGAGACAGATGGGGCAGGATCATGGGGCAGGATGGATACGATGGAGACAGATGGGGCAGGATGGGGAGATCATATGGGGCAGGATGGATACTCATTAGGGCAGGATGGGAGAACATATGGCTGACGCCAGGAATGAGACACACGGGGGCTAGGATGGCGAATATTATTACCATAGGGGCTAATTAAGGGATATTATTACTGCAGTGATGTATTTATTTTATTTTTTGAGTATACTGTTTTAAATGGAGGGGCGGTCCTATTACTGTGTAGAGTGATACTATGTCGCCTTCTTCATGTGGTGTAATGTAGAAGTTGGGAAAATTAAGTAATGTGTTCTGCAAGCGGAACTCGAGATAACGGTGTTATTTCCTGCAGAGACGAGTCCTGGCTGGATGAAGTGATGGGGGTCTGTGCAAGATGAAAGATGAAGGACTTCACCTAGAGACGTCACTGGTGAGTCAGTGTGTTACCTATACACTGACACTATACACTGTATACTATATACAGAGGTCCTGTGTATAATGTCACCGGTGATCACTGGATTACCTGTACACTATATACAGAGCTCCTGTGTATAATGTCACTGGTGATCACTGTATTACCTGTACACAGACACTGCATACTAAGTACAGATCTCCTGTGTATAATGGCACTTATGGTGATAGTATTGTGGGGTTTTTTTTATTACTGATCAGTATTGTAGTATTCAGTCACGATGTGGTGGTAATATGCGGTCTGGTCATGGTGTAGCGGTATTTGTTCCTTGTATTTGATATTATTCGATCACTGTGGTGGTAATATGTCATCTGGTCATGGTGTGGCGGTATTTGTGCCTTGTAGATAGTATTATAGGTCACTGTGGTGATATGGTGTCTGGTCATGGTACTGTGGTATTTGTTCCTTATATGTGGTATTATAGGTCATTTTAAAAATTTTAAAATAAATAAAAATATACCTAAATTGTATTGCATATTTTAACAAATATTTAATAGGTTACAGTAGAGTAGGGCCTGGCCAAAAGTGTCTACCTTGTCATTTTGGTGGCTTAAAAAATCTTTTGGCCAAAACAAAAGCTGTCGGCTATATGTGTGATCTGGTGATGGGAACTGTCAATGTGTGATAGGTGAGAAGTGGAGTTTTTCCAAGAGAGAGCAGTGGGACTGTGGACAGTTTGAGGGGTGGAGCGTGGAGGCGGGGCTGGGGTGGAGCCTGGGCTTAGTCTCAAGGGGGCCCCGGAAATTTTGCCAGTATGGGGCCCAGAAATTTCTAGTGGCAGCCCTGGCCACACACACAGTACAACACTGCCACACACACGCATGCACACACACACAGAGTACAACAGTGCCACACACTATAAAAGGCTCACTCACACAAGTGTATAACATGGCCGAGTGCTATGTGGTATTTTAATGTTACACTATGGGGAATTGTAGATCTGCAACTCTTTTCATGCATAATGCGAATTGCTGCCCAAATCGGATGGCACACACCAACTCATTCAAGTCTATGGGTGCGTGTATAAAATTGATCTGCACTTGGATGACATTTAAGTGCAGTCAGATTTCCGCAGACTGACAAAATGGAGACATTTGCTTCTCCATCTTCTCTGAGAGAAGTGTGATTGGAGTATTTCCATAACTGAGCCGATTCTCTTAGAAGAGACAATATACACTGGTGTTGCCCCGGCCTATCTCCTGATCTGATGAACGGGGCAGGAATCTGGAGTCACTGAAGTCCGGGCTGGATGATTCCACCATCACTGATGTACAGTGACACAGAACATTGGGGCACAGAGGAACACGATGACTACCAATGTTTATACGAGCACTATGGACTGGTGCAAACTATGGGGGCAGTCACTATCGGGTACTATGTATGGTGGCATTTTTTTCTAGTTCACATGGTGCATAGGGGCGTTTGGTATAAGGGGAACTCCTCACTGGCGCACACTAAATGTGAGGCTCTCTAGCTGGTATTACTTACAGGGAGTTCCTCTCTGCCTCACACTGCACATGCAGGGGGCACCCTTCTTTGCCCCGTAACCACACATGCAGGGGGCACCCCTCTCTGCCCACATCTCAATACCACACAAGGGGCACCCCTCTCTGCTCCGCCACCTCACACAGGGTGCGCCCCTCTCTGCCCACGTCTTAGCACCACACAGGGTGCCCCTCTCTGCCCTGCCACCTCACAGAGGGAGCGCCCCTCTCTGACCCACCACCTCACACAGGGAGCCCCTCTCTGCCCTGCCACCTCACACAGGGGGTGCCCCTCTCTGCCCTGCCACCTCACACAGGGGGCTCCCCTCTCTGCCCCGCCACCTCACACAAGGGGCCCCGTCTCTGCCCCGTCACCTCAAACATGGGGCCCCTCTATGCACACATCTCCAGGATCTATATCACAACACCATAGGGGGATGATGAGCCAGCACCCACCTGCCTCTCTGTGAGGTTCTTGTCTGGCCCCAGCAGGTACAGAGTAAGAAAAGGTTCCGAGGGTCTTAGGTTGGAGAAGAAGCCGTTAGTGCACAGGATACATGTGGGCAGCACCCACCGGGCAGCAGCTAAGCCTTCCTGATGGGCATTGCCTCCCTCAACTCCATGCTGGGCAGACAGTAGAACTTAGCCCTGAGCAAAGCACAGAGACGTGGGGAAGGTGGGCACTGGCCGCAATGCTGGTGACTCCGGAGCAGCGGGAACAAGTGTGACTACAACCAGCACAAGGTAACCTCCCACCGGCCTCATGTTTGCCTGTCACTAGTGTGCCGCCGAGGAGAGTGCTACTCTCGCTTTTATTACTACTGTTCTGGACTGGCACATGTGATGATGGATCACGCGATCAGTGATTGTTGTGGCATATACTATCTTTTATATTACAGTAGCGGAGCTATGGGGGGAAGCTGGGGGGCCCACCCAGAGCTACGCTACCGGGCCCCGTCGCAGCTGCGACCTCGGCAGTTACGCCCCTGCTCCCCTGTCATACTCACCTTTCTCTTACCGTGCGGCTCTGAACTTCCCGGCATCTCTGTCCCCGCAGCGTTCCTTCCTGTATGAGCGGTCACGTGGAACCGCTCATTAAGGTGATGAATATGCGTCCATATTCATCACCTTAATGAGAGGTACCACGTGACCGCTGAGGACAGGACGAGCTACCGGTGCTGAGACGGAGTTGCAGCAGGCACCGCTGGAGGAGGGTGAGTATGAAGTCTTCAGGGAGGGCGGGCGGGAGAGGGGGGCGGACGCTTGACCCGGGACTTTATAAAAAAGAAAAAAAAAACGAAAAAAAAAAAACCTTGCTCAAGTGTGGCCCCCCGCATCCTGCCACCCTAGGCACGTGCCCTCAAGTGCCTAGTGGCAAATACGGCCCTGCTTATGAAGGTAATTGCTTGCACCAGAAATTTTTAGAGGAAAGGGTAAATACATAAGAGCATGCCAATTTTTAGGTATTTGATCCTATAAGCTTAATTTACGCCTATATTTTTCTCACCTCACTTCACCAACTATTTAGTTCTGATGCATTACACACAAATTGGATTGCAAAAATATTTAAACACAGGTCGGAATGTTTCAAAATAGTTAAAAAGCCAAGGGGGTTGAATGCTTTTGAAAGCCACCGTACATAGGGGAATAACAATTGAGAAGGGTCTGTATGAGTAGTTGACAACCATTTAAGTCATAATAGGGAATGTTTCATACACTTTTGATAACATTTAGAAAAATGGATAGCTGCTGTTTCCCTCAGAGACAACAGCTGTTCACCAGACTCAAGGCTGTCATCAGAGTATTTGTCTAAGGAAGGAGTGGAATCTACTCTGAAATGTGTTGCAATTAATTGGAAGTTTTTCATACTCACCACCTGGAATCGCCTCTGTCAGCGGCATCGCCCAGGATCCACCGCACTCCTCTCTCCTTCATAAGAATATTTGGGTCCAATACAGATACAAAAGCATAAGAGCTCCACTCTACATCTCCCATCTTGGACATTCATGTATTATTAGAGGTCCACTCTACATCTCCCATCTTGGACATTAATGTATTATTAGAGCTTCACTCTACATCTCCCACCTTGGACATTAATCTATATATATAATTGTCTAAGGGTTTTTCTGTCTGTCTGTCCCGTTTATTCATTCGCTGATTGGTCGAGGCCGCCTGGGCCTCGACCAATCAGCGACGGGCATAGCATGGCAACGATGATGTCATAATGGAAATCCCGCGTCTCTGATTGTCATCTTTAACTTTAGGCCTTTTAGATATCATTTTGTCTTCAACTGGCTTAACTGCTCACAATAACAGTAATTTTGACCAGGGGTGCCTGAACTTTTACGCCACTGTATGTATGCAGCCAAATAGCAAGTGATAGATCTGCAAGTCAGCAGCTTCTTTGATGTAAATTTGTTGAGTCGGGTATTCTAGAATATGCATGTCCCCGTAGTATATGGACAATGATGATTCCGACTGTGCCCGTCGCTGATTGGTCGAGGCAACCTTTTTGACATCATCGTCGCCATGGCAACCATTATGACATCTACGTCGATACTGTGCCCGTCGCTGATTGGTCGAGGCCGCCAGTGCTGAAAGGAAAGCAGGGTGATCTGTACTTACATTGAGTTGCGGTGAGGCGCCCTCTGGTGGATGAACTCATATGAACTCGAGCGTGGGAACTTTTCCAAGGCTCCAGTTCATGAGTTTATCCACCAGAGGGCGCATCACCGCAACTCAATGTAAGTACAGATCACCCAGCTTTCCTTTCAGCACCCGGGGTTACAGGCACAAGCGAGTGCATTAGCACAGCTCCTGCCTGTTAAATGAGTTAACCCCTTCAGATGGATTTACTTCGTGGGACGTGACAGATCAACAGAAGGTATGTATATTGTTGGTTTATTATTTTGCCAAGCGAGGGTCTTCTGGTGGATTGTGGAGAGCAATAAAATATTAAAACAACCTGTGTGTTTATTTCATTAAAATACTTTTTAATAATGTGTGTGTGTGTGTGTGTGTGTGTGTGTGTTTTTTAACCCTTTCATACAATTGGATTAATAATGGATAGGTGACATAATTGACGCCTCTCCATTATTAATCTGGCTTAATGTCACCTTACAATAGCAAGGTGGCATTAACCCTTCATTACCCCATATCCCACCGCTACACGGGAGTGGGAAGAGAGAGGCCAAGTGCCAGAATAGGCGCATCTTCCAGATGTGCCTTTTCTGGGGTGGCTGGGGGCAGATGTTTGTAGCCAGGGGGGGCCCAATAACCATGGACCCTCTCTAGGCTATTAATATCTGCCCTCAGTCACTGGCTTTACCACTCTGACGGAGAAAATTGCGCGGGAGCCCACGCCAATTTTTTCCGCCATTTAACCTTTTATTTTACAAGCTACAGCGCCCAAATTTTGCACATACACACTACTAACATTAGTAGTGTGGAATATGCAAAAAAAAGGGGGATATGAGATGGTGTACTGTATGTAAACCATGTCTCATATCATGTCGGGTTTGGGAAGGAGAAATGAAAAGCCGGCAATTGAATTACCGGCTTTTCACTAACACCGGTGCGTATTTCTCGCAAGTCACACTGCTGGTCCGTGTGGAATCCGTATTTTTGTCGTTGTACTTAATTCTACTCAATATTAAGTGATTAATTATAATCTACGAGATTGTGGCCCGATTCTAACACATCGGGTATTCTAGAATATGCATGTCCCCCTAGTATATGGACAATGATGATTCCGACTGTGCCCGTCGCTGATTGGTCGAGGCAACCTTTTTGACATCATCGTCGCCATGGCAAACATTATGACATCTACGTCGATACTGTGCCCGTTGCTGATCAGAGACGCGGGATTTCCATTATGACATCATCGTCGCCATGCTATGCCCGTCGCTGATTGGTCGAGGCCCAGGTGGCCTCGACCAATCAGCGAATGAATAAACGGGACAGACAGACAGACAGAAAAACCCTTAGACAATTATATATATAGATATATATAATTGTCTAAGGGTTTTTCTGTCTGTCTGTCCTGGAAATCCCGCGTCTCTGATTGGTCGAGGCCGCCAGGCCTCGACCAATCAGCGACGGGCACTGCATGGCAACGATGATGTCATAAAGGTTGCCTCGACCAATCAGCGACGGGCACAGTCTGCCGCGAATTCGCCTCGACCAATCAGCAACGGGCACAGTATCGACGTAGATGTCATAATGGTTGCCATGGCGACGATGATGTCATAAAGGTTGCCTCGACCAATCAGCGACGGGCACAGTCTGCCGCGAATTCGCCTCGACCAATCTGCGACGGGCACAGTATCGACGTAGATGTCATAATGGTTGCCATGGCGACGATGATGTCATAAAGGTTGCCTCGACCAATCAGCGATGGGCACAGTCTGCCGCGAATTCTGGAATCATCATTGTCCATATACTACGGGGACATGCATATTCTAGAATACCCGATGCGTTAGAATCGGGCCACAATCTAGTTTATTATAATAGCTCCACTCTACATCTACCATCTTGGACATTAATGTATTATAAGAGCTCCACTTTACATCTCCAATCTTGGACATTAATGTATTATTAGAGCTCCACTTTACATCTCCAATCTTGGACATTAATGTATTATTAGAGATCCACTCTACATCTCCCGTCTTGGACATTACTGTATTATTAGAGCTCCACTCTACATCTCCAATCTTGGACATTAATGTATTATTAGAGCTCCATTCTACATCTCCCATCTTGGACAGTAATGTATTATTAGAGCTCCATTCTACGTCTCCCATCTTGGACATTAATGTATTATTAGAGCTCCATTCTACTTCTCCCATCTTGGACAGTAATGTATTATTGGAGCTCCATTCTACGTCTCCCATCTTGGACAGTAATGTATTATTGGAGCTCCACTTTACATCTCAAATCTTGGCCGTTAATGTATTATTAGAGCTCCACTCTACAGCTCCTATCTTGGACATTAATGTATTAATAAAACATTATTAATTGGTCCCATGAAATGATTATTGGTGGACAGATAAGTACTGACAGGTGAGAGTAGATATCACTTTATTAATAATTTGCGTTTACCCCAACCATAAGACCACCTAAACCGCCCTGATTGCAGCCCTATCCAGACCAGTGGTGATCACATGGGCAGACCATATAATAATGCTAAAAGTACCTTCACACATTGTATATTTATTTTACCCAGGAGAACACTACAAATGATCAGAAAGAAGTACCTACTATCATAGAATAGGCAAGGGAATGTTGTCCACGACAGATGATAAAATAATTGAAGTAAAATCGTGTCTCTTCATTGATATAGTATAAAGATGTGACCTTTCTCTGTAATTACAATCTGTTTTAATTGCCCTTAATTGTTGTTCACCATAACTTAGTGTAAGGTACAGGAGCAGTTCTTTCATCATTACCGACTAAGAATTGATTTCCTCTTTTTAGCCTTCCTGTTTTCATAAGGAGCATTTCAAATAAGAACACAATTACACAAAAAGTAGCACTACAGATCTTGAAGTCCATCCGATGAGGTAAGGTAACACTTGTCTTTCCTATTAGCCTAGATGTGTAGAGGTACATGCTAAGCTTCCCATGCATAATGGGAAAAAGTCGTCCGAACCAGCTGATACCAACCGTCTAACATATATGGGAGCCTTGGAATACTTAAATTTGGGGGAAATATTGATTTGGCATGCCTGATTTCGGACTGCTGATCTCATTGCATCTTGGAGATAAGCCGCAGCCAGATGTGATGATGGCTCTCTCATAGAGAAAATAGGAGCGCTCGTCTATATCAGCATAGTAGTGTAAGGGATAGCCGGCGGAGATAGCTGCCGTCAATCACTCATGCCATCGCTCGGCTGACAGCCATCTTATCTCTCTGGTCGGCTTCTGGATTTTTGCTATTTTTTTTTCTAATTTGACTTGGAATTAGGTAACAAATGAGCAGTATGAATGAATAGATATGGAAGGCACTTATTCACAGTCCCTGAGCTGCAGCAACTATGGAAGCCATGGGCTTTATTTGCCAGCAGTCAGTCGTTTTGCTTTGTATGACTGTAATGTTCCAGCTTCTTTGCAGCTTTGCAATAACGGTTTTAAGTATTGTTAAAATATACAATTTCCATTTTGAAAATTAAATAAAAATTATTTTTTTATGGATAAACCCCATAGTTACTTACACCTGACTAATATAAATGTGAATCATTGTACTTCCTCTAAAATGGATAAGATAACCACTGAGTGAAGAAGCCACTAGGCAGGAAAAACTTTAACCATTTCAGGACTTCCGTAATTTTATCTCAGCGGTATTTTTTTAAATATAATTTGTATTACCAAAAATAACAACAATATGAAGTCTTATTTTGTGGGATGAGTGGTCTTATAAGGATACTGTCTGTGTGCGTTATACAGTATTACAGCATGCAATAAATAAAAAGGCATGTGCATGAATTCAGCACATCGTGCTCCAAATTGCTCCTTCATTAAAGGGAATATGTCATTAGGATCAACCCTCCTAAGCCATCTGTATGGGCATGGAGATCATATTTAGATGAATAAAATGATACATAGAAATCTGCAATCTGATATCTTATTCCAGAGAAATCCACATTTTTAAAGAAACGCAAGTGAAACAAATCGTAATGTGTATGTTACCCTTTGATTTCTAAAAAAAACACCCCTTTTAATCTGATGACAGCTTTACCCCCTCCCCCATTGGCATTCGAGCCAGCAGATTTATCAGGTAATCACCTGGAATGACTTCCAATTAACAGATATGAATCCTGAAGAGTTAATTTGTGGAGTTCTCTGCCTTTGGAAAGTGTTTGTGATATCAGGTGTGTCTTGCAGAGGCCATGTTGGTACACAACTCCATAAAGTGTTGAGCCCTGTTCCCCAACTATTCTGAGCCAGAATATGGAAAGAACCACTCAAATAAGTGAAGAGACAACAGTTCATCAATACTTTATGACACTAGCAGACACAGACAGAAAAGTGTCCCTGTGCAAGAACACTATATGGGCTATTTTCAACCCAAGAGTTTCTAAAAATGATCAATTTCACTTGCTTTGGAGGTGGAAATAGGCCCCCTTACCTCATGAGCCCCTGTGCGGCCACACAGGTTGCACCAATGATATGTCCCCCCTGCTTTAAGACATGAAGGTCAGTCAATGTGCAAAATTGCTAGAACCTTCTAGTAATCCTCAACTGCAGTGATACAAAAAAACCCTGTTTGGGAAAGAAGAACAGACAAATCGCAGCGCCCTAAGTGCGTAAACACAATATTATAGTCTTTAAAGGGTGCACAATTTTATGCACTCACCTGATAAAAGACTGAAATGGCTTTAAATTATGTATCCTCAGAATTCCCTCTGAGATACTTTTCAATATACAGGGCTTGCAGCTTGCCTCGGGTGGATCCAAGTGAAAGAGCCAGAGTAAGGCTCACACAGGATGAGTAATTCAAGAAAAGCACATCCAGCCCATGAATGGCAGCGCTTCCCAGGACTCACATTCAAAGATGATATTTCATATTTTTTTATTTCATAACTTAAAATAGAAGAGATACAACGCGTTTCGGATACAGTATATATCCTTCTTCAGGTATCATAAAAACACAGTACAAATCCTACTAGTATAAAATTCAATTACACTTATATATAGTATCAAACCTTTTATCCCAGCCTCAGAAACTTGATTTGGGGTGTGGACCAAGTTCAGGAAAACACCCACTAATTGATACAGCCTTGTTAACATTGATGCAAGAAAGAGAGGAAGGAAAAAAAAAAAAAAAAAAAAAAACTAAGAAAAAAAAAACCAAAGGGGGGGGGAAAAAAAAAAAAAAAAAAAAAAAAAAAAAAGCAACCTTTACACTCTCTCTATAATATCATTCAATCCATTTGGAAATAATGTTCCCAAACGATATATCCAAAACGTTTCTTTCCTGTTTAAAAGAGAATTCCTGTTTGCAACCCCAGAGGGTATCTGCTCCACTGGAGTTACTTTTATGTTAAAAATTTTATTATGTTTAAGTAGCAGATGTCTTGAGAGACTATGTTTTAAAAAGCCGTTTTTTGCTCTATTTCTGTGGCCATTAATGCGGGAGCGCAGTGTCTGTACAGTGCGTCCCACATATTGCAAACCACAGCTGCATGTGATGACATATACAACATGATCACTACTACAGGTGAGTCTTTGTGGGATTTCAAAGACATCACCAGTATTATTGCATTTGATATTTTTAGCTCCATGATCTAGGATCCCACAGGTACAACATTTTTTGGAGTTACATTTGAAAACTCCGGTGCCTTGAAGAACTCCACATAAAGTTTGATCCTTATTTTTATAAATGTTTTTTCTTTTTGAATCCAACTGTTTTTTTAATTTACTGGGGGCCACCAAATTTTTCAAAGTTTTCCCCCTTCTATATGTAATCCCTGGTTTATCAGGGAGATGTTTTCCCAAGACAGGGTCACGCTTCAAGATATACCAATATTTAGAAAGCACAGTTCTTATGACTTTATTTCCCCTATTGAATGTTGTCACAAAATTCAATTTCCAGCGATCATCACTTTTTTCCTTACCAGTAGTCAAAGTATCCCCCTTCCTGGTTTTTCCTTTTAAACATTCCTCCTGTGTTTTTATTTTGTTGTCCCTATATGCACCATTTATCAAATTTTTCGGGTATCTTTTTTCCTTAAATTTTCTTTTTAAAATTTTAGACTGAGCTATATAATCAGATTCTCTCGTACAATTCTTTCTGATGCGATAAAATTGGCTGTGGGGTATATTAACCTTCCACTTCTTGTAATGTGCACTATTGAAATCTAAAAAGCCATTTGAATCCACTTTTTTGAAGTGGGATTTCGTGATGATTTTTTTCCCACTATGGCTGATCTCTAAATCAAGAAATACCATTTTTTCTTTATTAATTTGTGATGTAAACGTAATCCCCCAGGTGTTATTATTGAGCTCCTTTATTAATTGTGCCGCTTCCTCCTCTGTCCCCTTCCATATGATAATCAGATCATCTATGAAGCGCTTATAAAGCTTTATTTTGTCATAGAAAACAGGCTTAGAAAGTGGCGATGAGGACTCGAATCGCCCCATGAATAAGTTTGCGAAACTTGGCGCGACCCGAGTCCCCATCGCGGTGCCGAGCAACTGTAAGTACAGTACGCCTTCAAAAATGAACACATTGTGTTCAAGAATGAATTTCAGACCCTTTAGCAGAAAATCTCTTTGTTCGGGGAGCATATCTGTCTTTGCTAAATAAAAACTCACCGCATTTACCCCTATTTCGTGATCTATGTTGGAATATAATGAATTTACATCCAATGAGATAAAGGAATAGTTATCTTCCCATTCAATATCCCTCAGTTCCTCGATTAATTGTGTGGAATCTCTCAAATATGAAGGAAGAGACTTTACTAGATCTTGTAGAAACAAGTCAATATAATGAGAAAGATGACAAGTTAAAGACCCTATTCCTGATATTATTGGTCTGCCAGGTGGTTTTTCACAGTTCTTATGCACTTTTGGTAAATGATAAAATAACGCCATGGTTGGCGCAGGATTTGATAAAAACCTTTTTTCTGTTTTATTGAGAATGTTCCTCTCATAGGCTTCCTTAATCATATGGTGATAGTCCCGAACAAAGGATTGTGTAGGATCTTCTTTTAGAATTTTGTAATATCTCATGTCAGACAATATGTTCAAAGCTTCCTCAATATAGTCAGATCTGTTTTGCACAACTACTCCCCCCCCTTTATCAGCCTGCCTTATTACTATGTCTGTATTTTGTCTCAAATCCTCCAATGCTATTTTTTCTCTTTTAGAGATATTGTTCTCCTTTTTTATCTTATTTTTTCCAATTCCATGCTTTTGGATTGTATGTTTATTATTATTATTTTCCCATTTCCTAAATTCTTCAGATACTAATGAAAAAAAAGTGTCTATATTTGGTCCTCTGTGTTGATGAGGATTAAATAGAGATTTTGGGTGTACCTCCTTGTGGATATATTCCCTTTCTTTGTTTGTCTCTATTGGGATCAATATTTCTTTTGCATCCCCAATGTCCCCATTTTTT
Organism: Ranitomeya variabilis; assembly: GCF_051348905.1. Classification (NCBI taxonomy): domain Eukaryota; kingdom Metazoa; phylum Chordata; class Amphibia; order Anura; family Dendrobatidae; genus Ranitomeya; species Ranitomeya variabilis. The sequence continues at coordinate 162,686,514 of NC_135238.1, read as the reverse complement.
TCGTTCAACAAGAAATGCCTTTTAAGAGTGAGTTTGCGAGTGTACGCATTTAAATCGAGAAAAAGATCAAATGCATTCATATCTTGAGCAGGGCAGAAGTTTAGTCCCCTACTTAAAATTTCCATTTCTGAGGAGGATAAAATATGGGATGATAAATTAAATATTTTAACCAGAGGCGGATTTAGTTGTTTATTAGTTTCAGGGTTGCTTGTTTTTTTACATATTCTCAGATTTCTATTAGATCCCTTTCCTCTTTTTCCTCTTCCTCTACTTTTCTTTTTTTGGATCTTGATATTACCGTTGGTGCGAAGTAATTTGTAATAGGATTCTTTTGTATTGGACTTAAAATTTGAGCTGTTTGTGAAGAACTGATTAGTGGTGGTAAAATTATTTCTGAAGCGCTTGGACGTGTGGGACCTATCTCTAAAAAAGAGATGTTGGATATTACTGAGGATGGTGATGGAGTGGGCGCTTGTAATACTGTGGTAAATGTAGATGAGGATTCCGTGTGATCATGGATAGTTAGTTCATTTATATCAAATTCAACATTGGAAATTTCCAACCTGTGGGAAGCAGTAGGAATTTCCAATGGGGGAAGTCCAGGATTAGGGAGAGGTAATGTTGGAGCATTTTTCATTATAATGATCCTGGGCTCTAATGGAATGTTTTTTTCAATGGGTGGAGGTTTTTTCTTCTTTGCATTTTTATTAAATATGGTGTGAATGTTCTCGGGGGTAGACGTATTTAGAGGTAATTTAATTTGAGATACAGTTGTTTCAATATCATGTATATTTTTTATATTTGAATTAATTATAGTCCTTGTTTGTTTTAAACCTAATTCCTGTGGGACCCGGACTTCTGTTCTTAAATTACCAGGATTGTTCTTTGTTGGTTCATTGATACCTATCAGGTTTTTATTCCTGATTGGTTCCTTTGACATTGGTTTGGTTTTAACAGTATCCCTACGAAATTTTTTTATTTTTACATCTACCAGATCATTTTCAAATACTTTGAGTTTCCTAGTAATGTCATCGTTCACCAAATTAAAAAAATGTAAACTTTTAAAATTTTCAAGTTCAAGTAATTTCCTTTCACAAATCATTGCAGCTTTACTGGCTAGCTCAGAACGTTTTTCCACTAACAAACTCATAAGACTATAAGAACAATCATTTAAAATATTATTCCAATTATTGGTAAAATTACTGTCATCTGGAAAAGTACTATTAAAATGTATCTTCAAACCATTTGGAACAATTTTTTGATGAATACAAATACCTAGAAATTCTGCATCAATCTGATGTCTTATTTCCATCTTCATATGTTTTTCAAAGTCCAAAAAAAGACCAGTGATGGTCCTTTTTGTCTCAATATCAATCACAGGTTCAGTACAAGAATTATCCAACCTTGTATTAGTCATGTTCTTAATGGATGATAACAGCTCCTTTCTCCTCTCAATTCTGTTATTATAATACTCCATTTTCACTCCAGGCTGCAATGATTTGTGAAAGGAAATTACTTGAACTTGAAAATTTTAAAAGTTTACATTTTTTTAATTTGGTGAACGATGACATTACTAGGAAACTCAAAGTATTTGAAAATGATCTGGTAGATGTAAAAATAAAAAAATTTCGTAGGGATACTGTTAAAACCAAACCAATGTCAAAGGAACCAATCAGGAATAAAAACCTGATAGGTATCAATGAACCAACAAAGAACAATCCTGGTAATTTAAGAACAGAAGTCCGGGTCCCACAGGAATTAGGTTTAAAACAAACAAGGACTATAATTAATTCAAATATAAAAAATATACATGATATTGAAACAACTATATCTCAAATTAAATTACCTCTAAATACGTCTACCCCCGAGAACATTCACACCATATTCAATAAAAATGCAAAGAAGAAAAAACCTCCACCCATTGAAAAAAACATTCCATTAGGGCTGTCCCACACGTCCAGATAATTCCGGTACCGGACTAAATCGGTACCGGAGTTATCCGTGTCCGTGTGCCTGGGAACTCACGGAGGCCATACCTGCGGCACACGTGTGCCGCCCGTATGGCGAGTGGGTACCACACGGAGCGTGTGGTACCCACTCTGCATGGTGCTGAAGCTGCGATTCATATCATCCCTGCAGCAACGTTTGCTGCAGGGAAAATATGAAGAATAGTGTTTAAAATAAAGATCCATGTGTCCGCCGCCCCCCCACCCCCTGTGCGCCCCCCCGCTGGTCAGAAAATACTCACCCGGATCCCCCGTCGGCAGTCGCTCCTTCCTGGTCTGGCCGCAGCTTACTGTATGCGGTCACGTGGGGCCGCTCATTTACACTCATGAATAGGCGGCTCCGCCCCTATTGGAGGTGGAGCCACATATTCATGAGTGTAATCGGCCGCATACAGTAGAGAAGCCGCGGCCAGACCAGGAAGGAGCGACAGCCGACGGGGGATCCGGATAAGTATTTTCTGACCAGCGGGGGGGCGCACAGGGGGTGGGAGGGCGGCGGACACATGGATCTTTATTTTAAACACTATCATTCATATTTTCTCTGTAGCAAACGGTGCTACAGGGAAGATATGAATGGCGGCTTCAGCACCATGTGGGGGGGACAGCGCTTACTGTAGCGCTGTCTCCGGCACGCCACACGGACCCCAGACGGAGAATGTCCGTGTGAGGTGCGTGTTTTACACGGACCCATTGACTCTATTGGGTCCGTGCAATCCGTGCGCTCCCACGAACACTGACATGTCTCCGTGTTTGGCACACGGAGACACGGTCCGCACACGGTCCGCACAAAATCAATGACATCTGAACAGATGCATTGATTTTTATGGGTCTACGTGTGTCAGTGTCTCCGGTACGGGAGGAAACTGTCACCTCACGTACCGGAGCCACTGACGTGTGAAACCGGCCTTAGAGCCCAGGATCATTATAATGAAAAATGCTCCAACATTACCTCTCCCTAATCCTGGACTTCCCCCATTGGAAATTCCTACTGCTTCCCACAGGTTGGAAATTTCCAATGTTGAATTTGATATAAATGAACTAACTATCCATGATCACACGGAATCCTCATCTACATTTACCACAGTATTACAAGCGCCCACTCCATCACCATCCTCAGTAATATCCAACATCTCTTTTTTAGAGATAGGTCCCACACGTCCAAGCGCTTCAGAAATAATTTTACCACCACTAATCAGTTCTTCACAAACAGCTCAAATTTTAAGTCCAATACAAAGGAATCCTATTACAAATTACTTCGCACCAACGGTAATATCAAGATCCAAAAAAAGAAAAGTAGAGGAAGAGGAAAAAGAGGAAAGGGATCTAATAGAAATCTGAGAATATGTAAAAAAACAAGCAACCCTGAAACTAATAAACAACTAAATCCGCCTCTGGTTAAAATATTTAATTTATCATCCCATATTTTATCCTCCTCAGAAATGGAAATTTTAAGTAGGGGACTAAACTTCTGCCCTGCTCAAGATATGAATGCATTTGATCTTTTTCTCGATTTAAATGCGTACACTCGCAAACTCACTCTTAAAAGGCATTTCTTGTTGAACGAAAAAAATGGGGACATTGGGGATGCAAAAGAAATATTGATCCCAATAGAGACAAACAAAGAAAGGGAATATATCCACAAGGAGGTACACCCAAAATCTCTATTTAATCCTCATCAACACAGAGGACCAAATATAGACACTTTTTTTTCATTAGTATCTGAAGAATTTAGGAAATGGGAAAATAATAATAATAAACATACAATCCAAAAGCATGGAATTGGAAAAAATAAGATAAAAAAGGAGAACAATATCTCTAAAAGAGAAAAAATAGCATTGGAGGATTTGAGACAAAATACAGACATAGTAATAAGGCAGGCTGATAAAGGGGGGGGAGTAGTTGTGCAAAACAGATCTGACTATATTGAGGAAGCTTTGAACATATTGTCTGACATGAGATATTACAAAATTCTAAAAGAAGATCCTACACAATCCTTTGTTCGGGACTATCACCATATGATTAAGGAAGCCTATGAGAGGAACATTCTCAATAAAACAGAAAAAAGGTTTTTATCAAATCCTGCGCCAACCATGGCGTTATTTTATCATTTACCAAAAGTGCATAAGAACTGTGAAAAACCACCTGGCAGACCAATAATATCAGGAATAGGGTCTTTAACTTGTCATCTTTCTCATTATATTGACTTGTTTCTACAAGATCTAGTAAAGTCTCTTCCTTCATATTTGAGAGATTCCACACAATTAATCGAGGAACTGAGGGATATTGAATGGGAAGATAACTATTCCTTTATCTCATTGGATGTAAATTCATTATATTCCAACATAGATCACGAAATAGGGGTAAATGCGGTGAGTTTTTATTTAGCAAAGACAGATATGCTCCCCGAACAAAGAGATTTTCTGCTAAAGGGTCTGAAATTCATTCTTGAACACAATGTGTTCATTTTTGAAGGCGTACTGTACTTACAGTTGCTCGGCACCGCGATGGGGACTCGGGTCGCGCCAAGTTTCGCAAACTTATTCATGGGGCGATTCGAGTCCTCATCGCCACTTTCTAAGCCTGTTTTCTATGACAAAATAAAGCTTTATAAGCGCTTCATAGATGATCTGATTATCATATGGAAGGGGACAGAGGAGGAAGCGGCACAATTAATAAAGGAGCTCAATAATAACACCTGGGGGATTACGTTTACATCACAAATTAATAAAGAAAAAATGGTATTTCTTGATTTAGAGATCAGCCATAGTGGGAAAAAAATCATCACGAAATCCCACTTCAAAAAAGTGGATTCAAATGGCTTTTTAGATTTCAATAGTGCACATTACAAGAAGTGGAAGGTTAATATACCCCACAGCCAATTTTATCGCATCAGAAAGAATTGTACGAGAGAATCTGATTATGTAGCTCAGTCTAAAATTTTAAAAAGAAAATTTAAGGAAAAAAGATACCCGAAAAATTTGATAAATGGTGCATATAGGGACAACAAAATAAAAACACAGGAGGAATGTTTAAAAGGAAAAACCAGGAAGGGGGATACTTTGACTACTGGTAAGGAAAAAAGTGATGATCGCTGGAAATTGAATTTTGTGACAACATTCAATAGGGGAAATAAAGTCATAAGAACTGTGCTTTCTAAATATTGGTATATCTTGAAGCGTGACCCTGTCTTGGGAAAACATCTCCCTGATAAACCAGGGATTACATATAGAAGGGGGAAAACTTTGAAAAATTTGGTGGCCCCCAGTAAATTAAAAAAACAGTTGGATTCAAAAAGAAAAAACATTTATAAAAATAAGGATCAAACTTTATGTGGAGTTCTTCAAGGCACCAGAGTTTTCAAATGTAACTCCAAAAAATGTTGTACCTGTGGGATCCTAGATCATGGAGCTAAAAATATCAAATGCAATAATACTGGTGATGTCTTTGAAATCCCACAAAGACTCACCTGTAGTAGTGATCATTAGTGTTGAGCATTCCGATGCTGCAAGTATCGGGTATCGGCCGATACTTGCTGTATCGGAATTCCGATACCGGGATTCCGATACTCTTGTGGTATCGGATATCGGGTATCGCAACAACATTAATGTTAAAATGTGTAAAAGAGAGAATTAAAATAAAAAATATCGCTATACTCACCTGTCCGACGCAGCCGGGACTTCAGCGAGGGAACCGGCAGCGTTGTTTGTTTAAAATTCGCGCTATTACTTGGTTACGTGAATTCCCGGCTTGTGATTGGTCAGGTCGGCCATGTTGCCGGGACGCGGACCAATCACAGCAAGCCGTGACGAAATTACGTCACGGCTTGCTGTGATTGGTCCGCGTCCCGGCAATATGGCCGCCCTGACCAATCACAAGCCGTGACGTCACGGGAGGCTGGACACGCGCCCATTTTAAAATGAGCGTGTCCAGCCTCCCGGCTTGTGATTGGTTGACCGCGGCGCAACCAATCACAAGCCGTGACGTCACGGGAGGCTGGACACGCGCCCATTTTAAAATGAGCGCGTCCAGCCTCCCGGCTTGTGATTGGTTGACCGCGGCGCAACCAATCACAAGCCGTGACGTCACGGGAGGCTGGACACGCGCTCATTTTAAAATGGGCGCGTGTCCAGCCTCCCGTGACGTCACGGCTTGTGATTGGTTGCGCCGCGGTCAACCAATCACAAGCCGGGAGGCTGGACACGCTCATTTTAAAATGGGCGCGTGTCCAGCCTCCCGTGACGTCACGGCTTGTGATTGGTCAGGGCGGCCATATTGCCGGGACGCGGACCAATCACAGCAAGCCGTGACGTAATTTCGTCACGGCTTGCTGTGATTGGTCCGCGTCCCGGCAACATGGCCGACCTGACCAATCACAAGCCGGGAATTCACGTAACCAAGTAATAGCGCGAATTTTAAACAAACAACGCTGCCGGTTCCCTCGCTGAAGTCCCGGCTGCGTCGGACAGGTGAGTATAGCGATATTTTTTATTTTAATTCTTTCTTTTACACATTTATATGGTTCCCAGGGCCTGAAGGAGAGTTTCCTCTCCTTCAGACCCTGGGAACCATCAGGAATACCGTCCGATACATGAGTCCCATTGACTTGTATTGGTATCGGGTATCGGTATCGGATTGGATCCGATATTTTGCCGGTATCGGCCGATACTTTCCGATACCGATACTTTCAAGTATCGGACGGTATCGCTCAACACTAGTGATCATGTTGTATATGTCATCACATGCAGCTGTGGTTTGCAATATGTGGGACGCACTGTACAGACACTGCGCTCCCGCATTAATGGCCACAGAAATAGAGCAAAAAACGGCTTTTTAAAACATAGTCTCTCAAGACATCTGCTACTTAAACATAATAAAATTTTTAACATAAAAGTAACTCCAGTGGAGCAGATACCCTCTGGGGTTGCAAACAGGAATTCTCTTTTAAACAGGAAAGAAACGTTTTGGATATATCGTTTGGGAACATTATTTCCAAATGGATTGAATGATATTATAGAGAGAGTGTAAAGGTTGCTTTTTTTTTTTTTTTTTTTTTTTTCCCCCCCCCTTTGGTTTTTTTTTTCTTAGTTTTTTTTTTTTTTTTTTTTCTCCTTCCTCTCTTTCTTGCATCAATGTTAACAAGGCTGTATCAATTAGTGGGTGTTTTCCTGAACTTGGTCCACACCCCAAATCGAGTTTCTGAGGCTGGGATAAAAGGTTTGATACTATATATAAGTGTAATTGAATTTTATACTAGTAGGATTTGTACTGTGTTTTTATGATACCTGAAGAAGGATATATACTGTATCCGAAACGCATTGTATCTCTTCTATTTTAAGTTATGAAATAAAAAAATATGAAATATCATCTTTGAATGTGAGTCCTGGGAAGCGCTGCCATTCATGGGCTGGATGTGCTTTTCTTGAATCAACTGCAGTGATGTAAACCATCAATCACTATGATGAAACTGGCTCTCATGAGTACCACCCCAGAAAAGAAAGACTAACAATTACCTCTGCTGCAGAGGATCAGTTCATCAGAGTTACCAGCCTCAGAATAACATATTGCCTGCACCTCAGATGACAATAATAATAATTAATAATAATAATTTTATTTCTATAGCGCCAACATATTCCGCAGCGCTTTACAAATTATAGAGGGGACTTGTACAGACTATAGACATTACAGCATAACAGAAATCACAGTTCAAAATAGATACCAGGAGGAGTGAGGGCCCTGCTCGCAAGCTTACAAACTATGAGGAAAAGGGGAGACACGAGAGGTGGATGGTAACAATTGCTTTAGTTATTTGGACCAGCCATAGTGTAAGGCTCGGGTGTTCATGTAAAGCTGCATAAACCAGTTAACTGCCTAAGTATGTAGCAGTACAGACACAGAGGGCTATTAACTGCATAAAGTGTATGAGAACATTATGCGAGGAACCTGATTACGTTTTTTTTTTTTAATAGGCCACACAGGGATAGTTGGGTTAATGCGTTGAGGCGGTAGGCCAATCTGAACAAATGAGTTTTTAGGGCACGCTTAAAACTGTGGGGATTGGGGATTAATTGTATTAACCTAGGTAGTGCATTCCAAAGAATCGGCGCAGCACGTGTAAAGTCTTGGAGACGGGAGTGGGAGGTTCTGATTATTGAGGATGCTAACCTGAGGTCATTAGTGGAGCGGAGGGCATGGGTAGGGTGGTAGACTGAGACCAGAGAGGAGACGTAGGGTGGTGTTGAGCCATGGAGTGCTTTGTGGATGAGGGTAGTAGTTTTGTACTGGATCCTGGAGTGGATGGGTAGCCAGTGTAATGACTGGCACAAGGTAGAGGCATCGGTGTAATGGTTGGTGAGGAATATGATCCTGGCTGCAGCATTCAGGACAGACTGGAGAGGGGAGAGTTTGGTAAGAGGGAGGCCGATTAGTAGAGAGTTACAATAGTCCAGACGAGAATGAATAAGTGAAACAGTAAGAGTTTTTGCAGAGTCGAAAGTAAGAAAAGGGCGAATTCTAGAAATGTTTTTGAGATGCAGATAAGAAGAGCGAGCCAGCGAGCTCAGTGGGGGTGAATGAAAGCTCGGAATCAAGGATGACCCCAAGACAGCGGGCATGTTGCTTTGGAGTAATGGTGGAACCGCACACGGAGATGTCAATGTCGGGCAAAGGTAGGTTAGTAGAGGGAGAGAACACGAGGAGTTCAGTTTTTGACAGGTTCAGTTTCAGATAGTGGGAGGACATGATGTTAGAGACAGCGGTAAGACAATCACTGGTGTTTTCTAAAAAGGTCGGCGTGATAACAGGAGAAGAGGTGTATAATTGGGTGTCATCAGCATAGAGATGGTACTGGAAACCAAATCTACTGATTGTTTGTCCAATAGGGGCAGTATACAAAGAGAAGAGAAGGGGGCCTAGGACTGATCCTTGAGGAACCCCAACAGTAAGGGGAAGGTGAGAGGAGGAGGAACCAGCAAAACATACAGTGAAGGATCGGTCAGAGAGATAGGAGGAGAACCAGGAGAGAACGGTGTCCTTGAGGCCGATGGAGCGGAGCATAGTGAGGAGGAGCTGATGATCCACAGTATCGAATGCTGCCGAGAGATCCAAGAGAATTAGCATGGAGTAGTGACCATTAGATTTAGCTGTTAGTAGGTCATTAGGGACTTTAGTGAGGGCTGTTTCAGTAGAGTGTAAAGAGCGGAAGCCAGATTGAAGAGGGTCGAGAAGAGAGTTATCTGAGAGATAGCGGGTAAGACGGGAGTGGACCAGGCGTTCGAGGAGTTTAGAGATGAAGGGAAGATTAGAGACAGGTCTATAATTAGCGGCACAGTTTTGGTCGAGGGATGGTTTTTTAAGTAATGGATGTATGATGGCATGCTTAAATGAGGAGGGAAAAATACCGGAAGTGAGAGAAAGGTTGAATATTTTTATTAAATGAGAGGTGACAGCCGGGGAAAGGGACTGGAGGAGATGCGACGGAATGGGGTCACTGGTGCAAGTGGTCGGGCGAGAAGATGCAAGGAGCCTGATTACTTCTTCTGTAACTGGTTCAAAGTCAGAGAGTGAACTAGATGCAGTGGGGGAGGGAGGACAGTGCATGGTATGAAGAGATTGGGATTTCCTGTCGAATGTGGTCAATTTTTTCTTTGAAGTAATTGGCCAGATCTGTTATGATCCAGTGGTAGGATCACCAAACTGACCTGATAGGTAAACGAGAATATTAGGACGAGCTCTGGGGATGTGGAAACTATACTGACCGCAACACTGAACCTATCCAATACACACTAAAGGCAGCCGTGGAGCGTTACCTAAAAACCTAGACGCCTCGTCACAGCCTGAGGAACTAACTACCCCTAGAGAGAAAGCCAAGCCTCACTTGCCTCAGAGAAATGACCCCAAAGTTTAGACAGCCCCCACAAATAATAACGGTGAGTTAAGGGGAAAATACAAACGTAGTAATGAAAAACAGGTTTAAGCAAATGAGGCCCGCTAAAGCTAAATAGACTGAAGATAGCAAGGGATCTGTGCGGTCAGTACAAAAACTATCAAAAACTATCCACGCAGAAAATACAAGAACCCCCACACCGACTCACGATGTGGGGGGCGCACTCTGCACCCCAGAACCTCCAGTGTTGTGAATTTGCTTTTTGCTCCCTCTAGTGGTTACTAGTTTTTTGACTCTGGTTTTTCTGTCATTCCTTTTATCCGCACCTGGGTCGTTAGTTAGGGGTGTTGCTATATAAGCTCCCTGGACCTTCAGTTCAATGCCTGGCAACGTAGTTATCAGAGCTAGTCTGCTGTGCTCTTGTCTACTGATCCTGGTTCCAGTTATATCAGCTAAGTCTGCCTTTTGCTTTTTGCTATTTGTTTTGGTTTTGTATTTTTGTCCAGCTTGTTGCAAATCTATATCCTGACCTTTGCTGGAAGCTCTAGGGGGCTGGTGTTCTCCCCCCGGACCGTTAGACGGTTCGGGGGTTCTTGAATTTCCAGTGTGGATTTTGATAGGGTTTTTGTTGACCATATAAGTTACCTTTCTTTATTCTGCTATTAGTAAGCGGGCCTCTCTGTGCTAAACCTGGTTCATTTCTGTGTTTGTCATTTCCTCTTACCTCACCGTCATTATTTGTGGGGGGCTTCTATCCAGCTTTGGGGTCCCCTTCTCTGGAGGCAAGAAAGGTCTTTGTTTTCCTCTACTAGGGGTAGCTAGATTCTCCGGCTGGCGCGTGTCATCTAGAATCAACGTAGGAATGATCCCCGGCTACTTCTAGTGTTGGCGTTAGGAGTAGATATATGGTCAACCCAGTTACCACTGCCCTATGAGCTGGATTTTTGTATTCTGCAGACTTCCACGTTCCTCTGAGACCCTCGCCATTGGGGTCATAACAGTTTGCCAGGCCCGTATTAAATGTTTAATGCATTGCAGAAGAGGGATTATAAGAAAGAAGATTCTGAGTTTTTTTTTTTTTTTTCTTCTTCCCCTTTACCTCAGAGTGGCTATGCTTGCTGCAGACATGAATGTCCAGACCTTGATTACAAGTGTGGACCAGCTGGCTACTCGTGTGCAGGGCATACAAGACTATGTTATCAGAAATCATAGGTCAGAACCTAAAATACCGATTCCTGAACTGTTTTCCGGAGACAGGTTTAAGTTTAGGAATTTCGTGAATAATTGTAAATTGTTTTTGTCCCTGAGACCCTGTTCATCAGGAGATTCTGCTCAGCAAGTAAAAATTGTTATTTCGTTCTTACGGGGCGACCCTCAGGATTGGGCTTTTTCGCTGGCGCCAGGAGATCCGGCATTGGCTGATCTTGATGCGTTTTTTCTGGCGCTCGGTTTACTTTATGAGGAACCCAATCTTGAGATTCAGGCAGAAAAGGCCTTGCTGTCTATGTCTCAGGGGCAGGACGAGGCTGAAGTGTATTGCCAAAAATTTCGGAAATGGTCCGTGCTGACACATTGGAACGAGTGTGCACTGGCCGCTAATTTTAGAAATGGCCTTTCTGAAGCCATTAAGAATGTTATGGTGGGTTTTCCCATTCCCACAGGTCTGAATGATACTATGGCACTGGCTATTCAAATTGACCGGCGGTTGCGGGAGCGCAAAACCGCAAATTCCCTCATGGTGTTGTCTGAACAGACACCTAATTTGGTGCAATGTGATAGAAAAACCGCAAATTCCCTCATGGTGTTGTCTGAACAGACACCTGATTTAATGCAATGTGATAGAATCCTGACTAGAAATGAGCGGAAAATTCATAGACGCCGGAATGGCTTGTGCTACTACTGTGGTGATTCTACACATGTTATCTCAGCATGCTCTAAACGTATAGCTAAGGTTGTTAGTCCTGTCACCGTTGGTAATTTGCAACCTAAATTTATTCTGTCTGTAACTTTGATTTGCTCACTGTCATCTTATCCTGTCATGGCGTTTGTAGATTCAGGTGCTGCCCTGAGTCTCATGGATCTCTCATTTGCTAAGCGCTGTGGATTTACTCTTGAACCATTAGAAAATCCTATTCCTCTTAGGGGTATTGATGCTACACCATTGGCAGCAAATAAACCGCAGTATTGGACTCAGGTTACCATGTGCATGACTCCTGAACACCGCGAGGTGATACGTTTCCTGGTTTTACATAAAATGCATGATTTGGTCGTTTTAGGGCTGCCATGGTTACAGACCCATAATCCAGTCCTGGACTGGAAGGCTATGTCAGTCTCAAGTTGGGGCTGTCGTGGTATTCATGAGGATTCCCTGCCTGTGTCTATTGCTTCTTCTACGCCTTCGGAAGTTCCGGAGTATTTGTCTGATTATCAGGATGTCTTCAGTGAGTCTGAGTCCAGTGCACTGCCTCCTCATAGGGACTGTGACTGTGCTATAGATTTGATCCCAGGCAGTAAATTTCCTAAGGGAAGACTGTTTAATCTGTCGGTACCTGAACATACCGCTATGCGTTCATATATCAAGGAGTCTCTGGAAAAAGGACATATTCGTCCGTCTTCTTCCCCTCTTGGTGCGGGATTCTTTTTTGTGGCAAAAAAGGACGGATCTTTGAGACCTTGTATTGATTATCGGCTTTTAAATAAGATCACTGTCAAATTTCAGTATCCTTTACCGCTGTTGTCTGACTTGTTTGCCCGGATTAAGGGTGCCAAGTGGTTCACCAAGATAGACCTTCGTGGTGCGTACAACCTTGTGCGCATTAAGCAAGGTGATGAATGGAAAACCGCATTCAATACGCCCGAAGGTCATTTTGAGTACTTGGTGATGCCTTTTGGGCTCTCCAATGCGCCTTCAGTTTTTCAGTCCTTTATGCATGACATTTTCCGGAAGTATCTGGATAAATTTTTGATTGTTTATCTGGATGATATTTTGGTTTTTTCTGATAATTGGGATTCGCATGTGGAGCAGGTCAGGTTGGTCTTTAAAATTTTGCGTGAAAATTCTTTGTTTGTCAAGGGCTCTAAGTGTCTCTTTGGTGTACAGAAGGTTCCCTTTTTGGGGTTCATTTTTTCCCCTTCTGCTGTGGAGATGGACCCAGTCAAGGTCCGAGCTATTCTTGATTGGACTCAGCCCTCGTCAGTTAAGAGTCTTCAGAAGTTCTTGGGCTTCGCTAACTTCTACCGTCGTTTTATCGCTAATTTTTCTAGCATTGTGAAACCTTTGACGGATATGACCAAGAAGGGCTCCGATGTAGCTAACTGGGCTCCTGCTGCCGTGGAGGCTTTCCAGGAGTTGAAACGCCGGTTTACTTCGGCGCCTGTTTTGTGCCAGCCTGACGTCTCACTTCCCTTTCAGGTTGAGGTGGATGCTTCGGAAATTGGGGCAGGGGCCGTTTTGTCGCAGAGAGGCCCTGGTTGCTCTGTTATGAAACCTTGTGCCTTTTTCTCTAGGAAGTTTTCGCCTGCCGAGCGAAATTATGATGTGGGCAATCGGGAGTTGTTGGCCATGAAATGGGCATTTGAGGAGTGGCGTCATTGGCTCGAGGGTGCTAAGCATCGTGTGGTGGTCTTGACTGATCACAAAAATCTGATGTATCTCGAGTCTGCTAAACGCCTTAATCCGAGACAGGCCCGCTGGTCATTGTTTTTCTCCCGCTTTGATTTTGTTGTCTCGTATTTACCAGGTTCAAAGAATGTGAAGGCCGATGCTCTTTCTAGGAGCTTTGTGCCTGATGCTCCTGGAGTCGCTGATCCTGTTGGTATTCTTAAAGATGGAGTTATCTTGTCAGCCATTTCTCCGGATCTGCGACGTGTGTTGCAGAGATTTCAGGCTGATAGGCCTGAGTCTTGTCCACCTGACAGACTGTTTGTCCCGGATAAGTGGACCAGCAGAGTCATTTCCGAGGTTCATTCCTCGGTGTTGGCAGGTCACCCGGGAATTTTTGGCACCAGAGATCTGGTGGCCAGGTCCTTTTGGTGGCCTTCCTTGTCAAGGGATGTGCGGTCATTTGTGCAGTCCTGTGGGACTTGTGCTCGAGCTAAGCCTTGCTGTTCTCGTGCCAGCGGTTTGCTCTTGCCCTTGCCTGTCCCGAAGAGACCTTGGACACATATCTCCATGGATTTCATTTCTGATCTTCCGCTATCTCAGGGCATGTCCGTTATCTGGGTGATATGTGATCGCTTCTCCAAGATGGTCCATTTGGTTCCTTTGCCTAAGCTGCCTTCCTCTTCCGATCTGGTTCCTGTGTTTTTCCAGAACGTGGTTCGTTTGCACGGCATCCCTGAGAATATTGTGTCAGACAGAGGATCCCAGTTCGTTTCCAGGTTCTGGCGATCCTTTTGTAGTAGGATGGGCATTGATTTGTCGTTTTCGTCTGCTTTCCATCCTCAGACTAATGGACAGACGGAGCGAACCAATCAGACTTTGGAGGCTTATTTGAGGTGTTTTGTCTCTGCTGATCAGGACGATTGGGTGACATTCTTGCCGTTGGCTGAGTTTGCCCTTAATAATCGGGCTAGTTCCGCCACCTTGGTTTCGCCTTTTTTCTGCAACTCTGGTTTCCATCCTCGCTTTTCTTCGGGTCATGTGGAGCCTTCTGACTGTCCTGGGGTGGATTCTGTGGTGGATAGGTTGCAGCAGATCTGGAATCATGTGGTGGACAACTTGAAGTTGTCACAGGAGAAGGCTCAGCGCTTTGCCAACCGCCGCCGCGGTGTGGGTCCCCGACTACGCGTTGGGGATTTGGTGTGGCTTTCTTCCCGCTTTGTTCCTATGAAGGTCTCCTCTCCCAAATTTAAACCTCGTTTTATTGGGCCTTACAAGATATTGGAAATCCTTAATCCTGTATCTTTTCGTCTGGATCTTCCTGTGTCGTTTGCTATTCACAATGTATTTCATAGGTCCTTGTTGCGGCGGTACATTGTGCCTGTAGTTCCTTCTGCTGAGCCTCCTGCTCCGGTGTTGGTTGAGGGCGAGTTGGAGTACGTGGTGGAGAAGATCTTAGATTCTCGTCTCTCCAGGCGGAGGCTTCAGTACCTGGTCAAGTGGAAGGGCTATGGTCAGGAGGATAATTCCTGGGTGGTCGCCTCGGATGTTCATGCGGCCGATTTAGTTCGTGCCTTTCATGCCGCTCATCCTGATCGCCCTGGTGGTCGTGGTGAGGGTTCGGTGACCCCTCACTAAGGGGGGGGTACTGTTGTGAATTTGCTTTTTGCTCCCTCTAGTGGTTACTAGTTTTTTGACTCTGGTTTTTCTGTCATTCCTTTTATCCGCACCTGGGTCGTTAGTTAGGGGTGTTGCTATATAAGCTCCCTGGACCTTCAGTTCAATGCCTGGCAACGTAGTTATCAGAGCTAGTCTGCTGTGCTCTTGTCTACTGATCCTGGTTCCAGTTATATCAGCTAAGTCTGCCTTTTGCTTTTTGCTATTTGTTTTGGTTTTGTATTTTTGTCCAGCTTGTTGCAAATCTATATCCTGACCTTTGCTGGAAGCTCTAGGGGGCTGGTGTTCTCCCCCCGGACCGTTAGACGGTTCGGGGGTTCTTGAATTTCCAGTGTGGATTTTGATAGGGTTTTTGTTGACCATATAAGTTACCTTTCTTTATTCTGCTATTAGTAAGCGGGCCTCTCTGTGCTAAACCTGGTTCATTTCTGTGTTTGTCATTTCCTCTTACCTCACCGTCATTATTTGTGGGGGGCTTCTATCCAGCTTTGGGGTCCCCTTCTCTGGAGGCAAGAAAGGTCTTTGTTTTCCTCTACTAGGGGTAGCTAGATTCTCCGGCTGGCGCGTGTCATCTAGAATCAACGTAGGAATGATCCCCGGCTACTTCTAGTGTTGGCGTTAGGAGTAGATATATGGTCAACCCAGTTACCACTGCCCTATGAGCTGGATTTTTGTATTCTGCAGACTTCCACGTTCCTCTGAGACCCTCGCCATTGGGGTCATAACACTCCAGCAAGCAAAAAATCACATATAAGCAAGCTGGACTGAACTCATCATATAATGAAACATATTTTCAAGAGAAAAATGAGCAAACATGAACTAGCAAGACTTAGCTTCTCCGGATGGAGACAGGTCACAAGGAAGTCCAGAGAGATCAGAACCAGTACTGAATACAACGACAGCAGGCAACAAACAAAGGTGCAGGTGGAGTTAAATAGGAACCAGCAAAGCAGGAAATAAGGCAGCTGAGCCCATCTCCAGACCCGCAGTATCGCTAAAGGCCACCAGAGGGAGCCCAGACGGAATTCACAACACAGATCGTCAGCGTGGAGATCCGTGGTTGGGGCCTGCTCTCCTGGGTTGAGTAGGGACTGGAAAGTGTCAAAGAGACGTTTAGGGTTATTTGACAGTGAGGTGATGAGGGTGTTGAAATAGGTTTGTTTGGAGAGGTGAAGGGCAGAGTTGTATGTTTTTAGCATGAACTTATAATGGATTAAATCTTCGGGTAGATTAGATTTTCTCCACAGACGTTCGGCACACCTGGAGCACCGCTGCAGGAAACGTGTTTGCAGCGTGTGCCACGGTTGTCGCCGTCTGTGCTGAGTTGTTCTATGTATAGGAGGTGCAGCTTCATCCAGGGCACTTTGCAGGGTTTCATTGTAATGCTTCAGAGCAGAATCAGGACATGAGATGGAGGAGATTGGGGCCAATGAGGACTGCAAGTTCTTCATAAGTTTCTGGGTGTTAATGGCCTGTATGTTTCTATAAGTATGGAAAGTGGGGGTGACCTGAGCGGGATGGCAGTTCTTGATAGAGAATGAAAGAAGGTTGTGGTCAGAGAGCGGGAGAGGGGAGTTTGTGAAATTGTCCACTGAGCAAAACCGGGAGAAGACCAAGTCAAGGGAGTTTCCATCTTCATGCGTTGGAGAGTTAGTATGCTGCGAGAGGCCGAAAGAGGAGGTTAGAGATAAAAGGTGAGAAGCAGATGGGGAGAGGGGAGAAGCAATGGGGATGTTGAAATCACCCATGATAAGGGTGGGGGTGTCACAAGAGAGAAAGTGTGGAAGCCAGGTGGCAAAGTGATCCAGGAACTGATGAGAGGAGCCGGGAGGACGATACACCACCACCACTCGCATGGAGAAGGGGACGTAGAGTCTGACAGCATGGACCTCAAAGGAAAGGAATCCAAGTGAGGGTACTTGGGGGATAACTTGGAAGGTACATTTGGGTGAAAGGAGCAGACCAATGCCTGCACCTGCTCTGTTGTCTGATCTTGGGGTATGAGAAAAGTGTAGTCCACCATATGAAAGAGCAGCAGCAGTGGTGGTGTCTGACTGCTGGATCCAGGTTTCAGTAAGAGCCAGGAGATTAAGAGAGTTAGAAAGGAAGAAGTCATGGATGAAGGAGAGTTTATTACACACAGAGCGAGAATTCCAAAGGGCACAATTGAAAGAGAAAGAAGGCATGCATGGAATATTAATAAGGTTAGAGGGGTTTCTGGGTGTAGCAATTGGGAGGTTTGACTGGCTATAACATAGGGGGCCGGGGTTGGGAGAGATGTCTCCAGCAACTAGGAGAAGGAGGATAGAAAGAGTGAGCAGATGGTTAAGTGATTTGTGAGAGCGTCTCTTGTGTTGGATGGTGGGACTGAATGGATCTGCCCTGTTAAGCAATGTGAACAGAGCATGAGTGCTATACATAGGAGAGGCAAGAACAGAGCGGCCGATATGGATGGAGTGTAAAGAGTTTATGCAAGGGCAGTGAATGTGAGTGAATGCAGCAGCCAGGATATAGATTATAGAAATACATATGGTGAGTATTTGTTCTGTTTCAAATGAATAGGGAATAGATTTAGATTGTCTTACCTGTCTCCTGCCCTGTCTAACTGCCATGTTATAACTGCCAAGTACTTAGAAAAAGTACTTTGAATAAATGTACACGAATAATAGTGCACGAATGCACCCCTGCACGAACGGCAATCCTCGTAAATGATGCACGTACATCAATGAGGTGACACATCTCAACATTCACTGACTAGGAGAGACAGTGAGAAGTAGGCTTTTATGGTTGAACTTCTGTAAAGAAGCCACTACTGAAGACTACAAACAAGACAAGACTTGTTTGGACTAAGCATCATCAGAACTGGACATTAGATCAGTGGAAATCTGTACTGTGGTCTGATTAATCAACTTTCCAGATATTTGGTACCAACCACTATGTTTTTGTGAGATGCAGAAAAGATGGGCAGATGTGTGGTGTCCACTCTGAAGCAAGGAGGAGGATATTGTTGGTGATTTATTTCAAATTCTAGGAAAATTACACAGCACGGCTACCACAGCATTCTGCAAAGACATATTATCTCATCTAGCTTGCACATACTGGGACCATTATTTGTGTTGCCTATGGAAATTGATCCAAAACACCTCCAGGTTATGTAAGGGCTATTTGAAGAAGGAAAACGAAGCAGCACTGTGGCAGATGACTTGTGTTCCACAATCACCCTACCTCAAGTAAGTTGACATGGTTCAGGATGAGATGATGATAAGGTAGCCGACAAGTGCTCAGCAGCACCTCTGGGAACTCCTTCAAGTCTGCTGGCAAACAATTCCAGGTGATAACCTGATGAAGCTGTAAAAAAGAGTACATTGAGGAATCTAAGATTTATCACATATTCTGATTTGTTACACACCTGTTTTTTACTCCTTATCTTATACGTGTTACTTTGTTGTTTTGCTGCCTTCAGTCTGAATCTAGAATGTGCACAATCTAATAAGAACTAGGAAAACCATTGCATGAACAGGTGTTTCCAAATTTTTGACTAGTACTGAATGCAAGGTGCCAAAAAAAAGACCTAAGAACCTTTTGGGTAACTTGATCTATAAAGTGTATTTACTAAGTTATTAGGTATTTCATATTACTTGTCCATAAATCAATCTGACCTATTGTTATAGTTCTGAGTACAACTATATACATGTTTTGTCATAGTTTTCTCCTTGGAATTGTGAATAACATAGAAATACTTTTAGAAAAGTTAATTAATATTAACCCCTTCCCGACCTGTGACGCCACGTTGTCGCCATGAAAGTCGGTGCCAATCTGACCTGTGACGCCTATGTGGCGTCATGGAGGGATCGCGTCCCTGCAGATTGGGTGAAAGGGTTAACTCCAATTTCACCCGATCTGCAGGGACAGGGGGAGTGGTACTTTAGCCCAGTGGGGTGGCTTTGCCCCCACGTAGCTACAATCGCTCTGATTGGCTGTTGAAAGTGCAACAGCCAATAAGAGCAATTTGTAGTATTTCACCTATGAAATTTGGTGAAATATTACAATCCAGCCATGGCCGATGCTGCAATATCATCGGCCATGGCTGGAGACCGTGATCTGACCCCCCCACCGACTGACAGCGGCTATCTGCCACCGCTGTCAGTCTTTCCTCCCCTCCTTTTTGTGCTCCGCTGTCCTCCGCTGCTTTCCTCCCCCTCCTCTCCCCTCCGGTGCCCCCCCGCTGTCCAATCCCACCCCCCGTTCTGCTGGAGTCCCGGGGACCCTCCTGATGTCAGTCCAGCATCTTCAATGGGCGCCGCCATCTTCCAAAATGGCGGGCGCATGGATAGGTTATATCACAGTGATCAAAAGGAAAAAATAGTAAATAAAGCCCCCCCTTATCACCCCCATAGGTAGGGAAAATAATGAAATAAATAAAATATATTTATTTTTATTTTTCCACTAGGGTTAGGGTTAGAACTAGGGTTAGGGTTAGAATTAGGGTTGGGGTTGCGATTAGGGTTAGAATTAGGCTATGTGCACATGGTGTGGATTTGGCTGCGGATCCGCAGCGGATTGGCCGCTGCGGATTCGTGGCAGTTTTCCATCACGTTTACAGTACCATGTATGGTACCTATGGAAAACCAAATCCGCTGAGCTCATGGTGCGGAAAATACTGTGCGGAAACGCTGCGTTGTATTTTCCGCAACATGTCAATTCTTTGTGCGGATTCCGCAACGTTTTACATCTGTTCCTCAATAGGAATCTGCAGGTGAAATCCGCACAAAAAACACTGGAAATCCGCAGTAAATCCGCCAGTAAAACGCAGTGCGTTTTACCTGCGGATTTTAAAAAAATGGTGCGGAAAAATCCGCACACGAATTCGCAACATGGGCACATAGCTGTTGTGGATTCTGTTTGTGGGCTCCCTCTGGTGGTTATTGCTGGTACTGGGTGACTTTGGTGGGTTGCGGCCTTTGGTTTCCACCTGTCCATCAGAGGCTGGGTGTTTCCTATTTTACCTGGCCTTTCTGTCATTCCCTTGCCGGCTATCAATGTATTCAGATGTGCTCTGTTTGGTTCCTGCCTACCTGCTCCCAGATCTTTCAGGATAAGCTAAGTGCTGATTTTCAGTTGTTGGTTTTTTTGTCCAGCTTGCTTATTATGTCTCTATGCTAGCTGGTAGCTCTAGTGGACTGAGGTTCTCCCCATGTGCCATGAGTTGGCACATGGGTTCTTGTAATCTCAGGATGGTTTTTTGATTAGGGTTTTTTGCTGACCGCTCAGACCCCTTTTGTATCGTTCTGCTTTCTAGTTTACAGCGGGCCTCAATTTGCTGAACCTATATATATCATCTCTATGTGTGTGCCTTCCTCTCATTTCACCGTCAATACATGTGGGGGGCAACTATACCTTTTGGGGTTCATTCCTCTGGAGGCAAGTGAGGTCTTTATTTTCTCTGCAGTACTAGTTAGCTCTTAGGCTGGTGCGTGGCGTCTAGAACCAACGTAGGCACGCTCCCTGGCTATCTCTAGTTGCGTTTGTCAGGCGTAGGGCAGCGGTCAGCCCAGGTTCCATCACCCTAGAGCTCGTCCGATATTTTGTATTACTTTGCTTGTCCCTTGCTATCCCTAGCCATTGGGATTCATGACAGTATAGCCGGCCCACAAAGTGTTAATTGTTTGGGCTGAAGCAGGAGAAAAAGAAGTGTTTAAGGGAAATTTTTTTTTTTTTTTTTTTTTCCTTCAGAGTTTTGCTGCCTAGCCCTTAATTGCTGTCTAGCTGCTTCTTACCTCCTCTTAACCCTTGAATGGCTCTGATATTAGCTGTTTAACATGGATGTCCAGAGTTTGGCTTCCAGCCTGAGTAATCTCGCGGCAAAAGTTCAAAACATACAGGATTTTGTTGTTCACACTCCCATGTCTGAACCTAGAATTCCTATTCCAGAGTTCTTTTCTGGAGATAGATCTACCTTCCTGAATTTCAGGAACAATTGTAAATTGTTTCTTTCTTTAAAATCTCGCTCCTCTGGAGACCCTGCTCAACAGGTCAAGATTGTAATATCTTTCCTGCGAGGCGACCCTCAGAATTGGGCATTTGCATTGGCACCAGGGGATCCTGCATTGCTCAATGTGGATGCGTTTTTTCTGGCATTGGGATTGCTCTATGAGGAACCCAACCTGGAGATTCAGGCTGAAAAGGCTTTATTAGCCCTCTCTCAGGGGTATGATGAAGCGGAAATATATTGTCAAAAATTTCGGAAATGGTCGGTGCTTACTCAGTGGAATGAGTGCGCCCTGGCTGCAAACTTCAGAAATGGTCTTTCCGAGGCCATTAAGGATATTATGGTGGGGTTCCCTACGCCTACAGGTCTGAATGAGTCGATGGCTATGGCCATTCAGATTGATCGGCGTTTACGGGAGCGCAAACCCGTGCACCAGTTGGCGGTGTCTTTTGAACAGGCACCTGAGACTATGCAATGTGATAGAATTCAGTCCAGAAGTGAACGGCAAAATTATAGGCGGAAAAATGGATTGTGTTTTTATTGTGGTGATTCAGCTCATGTTATATCAGCATGCTCTAAACGCACAAAAAGGGTTGATAAATCTTTTGCCATTGGTACTCTGCAGCCTAAGTTCATTTTGTCTGTGACTCTGATTTTTTCACTGTCTTCCATTTCCGTCGATGCCTATGTGGATTCGGGCGCTGCCCTGAGTCTTATGGATTGGTCATTTGCTAAACGCTGCGGTTTTAGTCTGGAACCTCTGGAAGTTCCTATTCCTCTGAAGGGAATTGACTCTACACCATTGGCTATGAATAAACCGCAGTATTGGACACAAGTGACCATGCGCATGACTCCCGTTCATCAGGAGGTGATTCGCTTCCTTGTACTGTATAATTTACATGATGTACTAGTGCTTGGTCTGCCATGGTTACAAACTCATAATCCTGTCCTGGACTGGAAAACAATGTCTGTGTTAAGCTGGGGATGTCAGGGGGTTCATGATTATGCACCTCCGATTTCAATCGCTTCATCTACTCCTTCTGAGATCCCTGCGTTTTTGTCTGACTATAGGGATGTTTTTGAGGAGCCTAAGCTCAATTCGCTCCCTCCGCATAGAGATTGTGACTGTGCTATAGAATTGATTCCTGGCAGTAAGTTCCCTAAGGGTCGTTTATTTAATCTGTCACTGCCAGAGCATACTGCTATGCGGAATTATATTAAGGAGTCCTTGGAAAAGGGACATATTCGTCCATCTTCGTCCCCTCTGGGAGCAGGTTTTTTTTTCGTGGCAAAAAAAGATGGTTCCCTGAGGCCTTGTATAGATTATCGCCTTCTGAATAAGATTACAGTCAAGTATCAGTATCCATTGCCATTATTGACTGATTTGTTTGCTCGCATTAAGGGGGCTAGGTGGTTCACTAAGATAGATCTTCGCGGTGCGTATAATCTGGTGCGGATAAAACAGGGTGATGAGTGGAAAACCGCATTTAATACGCCTGAGGGCCATTTTGAGTATTTGGTAATGCCTTTTGGACTCTCCAATGCTCCGTCAGTCTTTCAGTCCTTTATGCACAATATTTTCCGTGAATATCTGGATAAGTTTATGATTGTGTATTTGGATGATATTTTGGTGTTTTCTGATGACTGGGAGTCTCATGTTCTACAGGTCAGGAAGGTGTTTCAGGTTCTGCGGGCCAATTCTCTGTTTGTGAAGGGCTCAAAGTGTCTCTTCGGAGTCCAGAAGATTTCTTTTTTGGGGTACATTTTTTCTCCTTCTACTATTGAGATGGATCCCGTCAAGGTTCAGGCGATTTGTGACTGGACACAACCTACATCTGTTAAGAGCCTTCAGAAGTTCTTGGGGTTTGCTAATTTTTATCGTCGGTTCATTGCTAATTTTTCCAGTATTGTTAAACCTTTGACTGATTTGACTAAAAAGGGTGCTGATGTTGCTGATTGGTCTCCTGCGGCCGTGGAGGCCTTTCAGGAACTTAAGCGCCGGTTTTCTTCTGCTCCTGTGTTGTGTCAACCAGATGTTTCACTTCCTTTTCAGGTTGAGGTTGATGCTTCCGAGATTGGAGCGGGGGCGGTTTTGTCACAGAGAAGTTCTAATGGCTCGGTGATGAAGCCATGTGCATTCTTCTCTAGAAAATTCTCGCCCGCCGAGCGCAATTATGATGTGGGTAATCGGGAGCTTTTGGCCATGAAGTGGGCATTTGAGGAGTGGCGTCATTGGCTTGAGGGTGCTAAACATCGTGTGGTGGTCTTGACTGATCACAAGAATCTCATTTACCTTGAGTCTGCCAGGCGTTTGAATCCTAGACAGGCTCGTTGGTCGTTGTTTTTTTCTCGTTTCAATTTCGTGGTTTCATACCTGCCAGGTTCAAAGAATGTGAAGGCAGATGCTCTTTCCAGGAGTTTTGTGCCTGACTCTCCTGGAGACTCTGGGCCTACTGGTATCCTTAGGGATGGGGTAATATTGTCCGCCGTATCCCCAGACTTGCGACGTGCATTGCAGGAGTTTCAGGTGGATAAACCGGATCGTTGTCCACCAGAAAGACTGTTTGTTCCGGATGATTGGACCAGTAGAGTCATCTCCGAGGTCCATTCTTCTGTGTTGGCTGGTCATCCTGGAATATTTGGTACTAGAGACTTGGTGGCCAGGTCTTTTTGGTGGCCTTCCTTGTCTAGGGATGTGCGTACCTTTGTGCAGTCTTGTGAAGTGTGTGCTCGAGCTAAGCCTTGCTGTTCTCGGGCCAGTGGGTTGTTGTTATCCTTGCCCATCCCGAAGAGGCCTTGGACGCACATTTCCATGGATTTTATTTCTGATCTCCCGGTTTCACAGAAAATGTCCGTTATCTGGGTTGTGTGTGACCGCTTTTCTAAGATGGTTCATTTGGTGCCCTTGCCTAAGTTGCCTTCCTCCTCTGAGTTGGTCCCTTTATTTTTTCAGAACGTGGTTCGTTTGCATGGGATTCCGGAGAATATCGTTTCTGACAGGGGATCCCAGTTTGTGTCTAGATTTTGGCGGACGTTTTGTGCCAAGATGGGCATTGATTTGTCTTTCTCGTCTGCATTCCATCCTCAGACGAATGGCCAGACGGAGCGAACTAATCAGACCTTGGAAACTTATTTGAGATGTTTTGTTTCTGCTGATCAAGATGACTGGGTTGCTTTTTTGCCACTGGCCGAATTTGCTCTTAATAATCGGGCTAGTTCTGCCACGTTGGTCTCTCCTTTTTTTTGTAATTCGGGGTTTCATCCTCGTTTTTCCTCTGGTCAGGTGGAGTCTTCGGATTGTCCTGGAGTGGACGTGGTGGTGGACAGGCTGCATCAGATTTGGAACCAGGTGGTGGACAATTTGAAGTTATCTCAGGAGAAGACTCAGCAGTTTGCTAATCGCCGTCGCCGCGTGGGTCCCCGACTTCTTGTTGGGGATTTGGTGTGGTTGTCTTCTCGTTTTGTCCCTATGAAGGTCTCTTCTCCTAAGTTCAAGCCTCGGTTCATCGGTCCTTATAGGATCTCGGAGATTCTTAACCCTGTATCTTTTCGTTTGGATCTCCCAGCATCGTTTGCTATTCATAATGTGTTCCATCGGTCATTGTTGCGGAGGTATGAGGTGCCCGTTGTTCCTTCGGTTGAGCCTCCTGCTCCGGTGCTGGTGGAGGGAGAATTGGAGTATGTTGTTGAGAAGATCTTGGATTCTCGTGTTTCCAGACGCAAACTCCAGTATTTGGTTAAGTGGAAGGGTTATGGTCAGGAGGATAATTCCTGGGTGGTCGCCTCCGATGTTCATGCGACTGATTTGGTCCGCGCCTTCCATAGAGCTCACCCTGATCGCCCTGGGGGTTCTCGTGAGGGTTCGGTGACCCCTCCTCAAGGGGGGGGTACTGTTGTGGATTCTGTTTGTGGGCTCCCTCTGGTGGTTATTGCTGGTACTGGGTGACTTTGGTGGGTTGCGGCCTTTGGTTTCCACCTGTCCATCAGAGGCTGGGTGTTTCCTATTTTACCTGGCCTTTCTGTCATTCCCTTGCCGGCTATCAATGTATTCAGATGTGCTCTGTTTGGTTCCTGCCTACCTGCTCCCAGATCTTTCAGGATAAGCTAAGTGCTGATTTTCAGTTGTTGGTTTTTTTGTCCAGCTTGCTTATTATGTCTCTATGCTAGCTGGTAGCTCTAGTGGACTGAGGTTCTCCCCATGTGCCATGAGTTGGCACATGGGTTCTTGTAATCTCAGGATGGTTTTTTGATTAGGGTTTTTTGCTGACCGCTCAGACCCCTTTTGTATCGTTCTGCTTTCTAGTTTACAGCGGGCCTCAATTTGCTGAACCAATATATATCATCTCTATGTGTGTGCCTTCCTCTCATTTCACCGTCAATACATGTGGGGGGCAACTATACCTTTTGGGGTTCATTCCTCTGGAGGCAAGTGAGGTCTTTATTTTCTCTGCAGTACTAGTTAGCTCTTAGGCTGGTGCGTGGCGTCTAGAACCAACGTAGGCACGCTCCCTGGCTATCTCTAGTTGCGTTTGTCAGGCGTAGGGCAGCGGTCAGCCCAAGTTCCATCACCCTAGAGCTCGTCCGATATTTTGTATTACTTTGCTTGTCCCTTGCTATCCCTAGCCATTGGGATTCATGACACATAGCCTTAGGGTTAGGACTGGAGCTAGAGTTAGGGTTGGAATCAGGGATAGGGTTGGAATTAGGGTTAAGATTAGGGTTAGGGGAGTGTTGAGGTTACGGTTAGGCTTGTGGTTAGGGTTATGGTTAGGGTTGGGATTAGGGTTGGTTGTGTGTTGGGGTTAGGGTTGGGATTAGGGTTTAGGGGTGTGTTGGGGTTAGGGTTGTGGTTAGGGGTGTGTTGGGGTTAGGGTTGTGATTACAGTTATGGTTAGAGTTGGGATTAGAGCTAGGGGTGTGTTGGGGTTAGTGTTGGAATTAGAATTGAGGAGTTTCCACTGTTTAGGCACATCAGGGGGTCTCCAATCACAACATGGCGCCACCATTGATTCCAGCCAATCTTGCATTCAAAAAGTCAAATGGTGCTCCCTCCCTTCCGAGCCCCGACGTGTGCCCAAACAGTGGTTTACCCAACCATATGAGGCATAAGCATACTCAGGAAAAATTGTACAACAATTTTGGGGGTCTACTTTCTCCTGTTACCCTTGGAAAAATAAAAAAATGGGGGCTAAAAAATTATTTTTATGGGGAAAAAAAGATTTTTTATTTTCACGGCTCTGTGTTATAAAATTCTGCGAAGCACTTGGGTGTTCAAAGTGCTCACCACAAATCTAGATAAGTTCCTTGGGGGGTCTAGTTTCCAAAATGGGGTCACTTGTGGTGGGTTTCTACTGTTTAGGTACATCAGGGGCTTTGCAAACGCAACGTGACACCTGCAGACCATTCCATCAAAGTCTGCATTTCAAAACGTCACTACTTCCTTTCCGAGCCCCGACATGTGCCCAAACAGTGGTTTACCCCCACATATTGGGCATCAGTGTACTCAGGACAAACTGGACAACAACTATTGGGGTTCAGTTTCTTGTGTTACCCTTGTGAAAATAAAAAATTGCGGGCTAAAAAATCATTTTTGAGGAAAAAAAATGATTTTTTATTTTCACGGCTCTGCGTTATAAACTTTTGTGAAGCACTTGGGGATTCAAAGTGCTCACCACAAATCTAGATAAGTTCCTTGCGGGCTTTCGTTTCCAAAATAGGGTCAATTGTGGGCGGTTTCTACTGTTTAGGCACATCAGGGGCTCTGCAAACATAACATGATGCCCGCAGACCATTCCATCAAAGTCTGCATTCCAAAACATCACTACTTCCCTTCCGAGCTCTGCCATATGTGGTTTACCCCCACATATGGGGTATGAGCATACTCAGGACAAATTGGACAACTTTTGGGGTCCAATTTCTCCTGTTACCCTTGTGAAAATAAAAAATTGTGGGCTAAAAAATAATTTTTGAGGATAGAAAAATGATTTTTTATTTTAATGGCTCTGCGTTATAAACTTCTGTGAAGCACTTGGGGGTTCAAAGTGCTCATCACACATCTAGATGAGTTTCTTCGGGGGTCTAGTTTCCAAAATGGGGTCACTTGTGGGGGAGTTCTAATGTTTAGGCACACAGGGGCTCTCCAAACGCGACATGGTGACCGCTAACGATTGGAGCTAATTTTTCATTCAAAAAGTCAAATGGCGCTCCTTCCCTTCCGAGCCTTGCCGTGTGCCCAAACAGTGGTTTACCCCCACATGTGAGGTATCGGTGTACTCAGGAGAAATTGCCCAACACATTTTAAGATCCATTTTATCCTGTAGCCCTTGAGAAAATGAAAAAATTGAGGCTAAAGAAATTTTTTTGTGAAAAAAAGTACTTTTTCATTTTTACGGATCAATTTGTGAAACACCTGGGGGTTGAAAGTGCTCACTATGCATCTAGATAAGTTCCTTGGGGCTAATAGAAAAAGAAGGAGCAGCAACCGTTCCAGGTGAAAAAATATCAGAAGTCTTTATTCCGCCATAGTAAGATATACAACGTTTCGGCCATATTGGCCTTTATCAAGTATAAAATCAGTCACATGTGGCCATCTTAAATAGTGTGGAGCCTATACAGCCCCCAATCACCATTAAGAGGCGGCCTTTATTAAACATGTTAAAAAACACCATAATATAAGTCTGCACAGAAACTCCAATGAAATATACATTAAATCACATTTAATTGCATGTGCATCATATAAAAACTATATCTGAAATACAAAAGGGAAACATGTTATCAGTGTAAACATATCGCTGCCCCAATCCTGACACAGCTCCTCCGTTGTTATGGTGATAATGCCTCCAATCACTGGCCTTGGATACAATAAACAAACCCCCTAACCAATCCTAGATAATCTCCAAAAGAAGCGCTAAAGCTCACACCATCCAATCATCACATACCTATATGATAGTGTCCATGGAGTAGCGCACGCCAGCGCCTGCGCACACACACACTCCCGGCAGGCGATCACATGACCACCACCGGAGTGCGCCGAGCGCATGCGCCGACCGTCGCCCACCTGAGCGTCATCACTGGGAGCATCCAGCCGGGTAGCCACATGATCCATCAGGGGCGGAGAGCCGCTCACCCAGGGAGCACACGTGACACTCCGGATCTGTGCCCACAGGGAGACGCGGACCTAGCCATTTCCATGGCAACGATCGATATCATATACTACAAAGTACACCGTGATTTGGCACGCAAGGATCCACAGGAAGGGGGCACAGTAACACACGGATCGTGCACAGTTGGGGGAGGACAATAATTACAATCAAAAAAGACAAAAAAAGGGGGGGGAGGGGGAGGAAAAAGAAACAAAAAGGGATATCCTCCACATCCTCCACATGTCCCTTGTATGTCAAATCCCTGATGCACTGTAAAAAACAAACAAAACAAAAAGACAAAAAGAGTTAAAATATATACAGCAGCACATAATTAAAACCTACACGCATAAGGACTCACCATGAGGAAGGGAGGACTTAGGATATACATATTTGAAGGTTATAATCAACATTTAACCCTCTAGGTTGTAGGGTCTCCAACAACGAGATCCACCTTAGCTCTTTCTGTTTTAATTTCCCTATCCTGTCACCCCCTCTCCTCAAGATCGGGACCCCATCGATAACTCTAAAGCGCAATTGATTAATCGAATGTCTACAATCACTGAAGTGCTTTGGAATAGGTAATTCCAATAATTTCGTTCTTATAGTACTCTTATGCTTACTTATCCGTGCTCGAATTTCTATAGTAGTCTCGCCGACATACATAAGTCCGCACGGACATACTATTAAATAGATGACAAATTTCGAAGAGCACGTATACCGTTCATTAATCATAAACCTCTTACCCGTCCGGGGATGATTGAAGCTGTCGCCTTTTAGCATATTGCCACAGCAGGCACAATTGAGACAGGGAAAGTTGCCCATCCGAGGTGGACACAATGTCCTTTGGACGGCAACTTTACCTGTGCCAATATCGGACCTAACCAGTTTGTCTCTTAAATTACGTCCCCGTCTGTAAGACAGAATGGGTCGTGCATGAAAATCCTGAGTCTGAGGCATACCTTTATTCAGTATCCCCCAGTGCCTATTCAAAATGTTGGCAATGCCATTGCTAGCAGGACAATATGTAGACACAAAAGGTATGCGTTTTTGTTTGACCTTTCTTTGGGTTCGTAGATCCCCATTGGATAGTTGTAATATTTTATCCCTATGACCAATCACTTTAGATTTCGGATAACCTCTATGTAAGAATTTTTTACACATTTCATCCAATCTTAACTCACAGGTTTCATTGTCTGACACAATCCTCTTTACCCGGACCAATTGACTCCAAGGAAGTGAATCCATCATCTTCCTTGGATGATAACTATCATAGCATAAGAGGCTATTCTTATCCGTTACCTTCGTGAACAAATCAGTACATAGTGTACTGATTTGTTCACGAAGGTAACGGATAAGAATAGCCTCTTATGCTATGATAGTTATCATCCAAGGAAGATGATGGATTCACTTCCTTGGAGTCAATTGGTTCGGGTAAAGAGGATTGTGTCAGACAATGAAACCTGTGAGTTAAGATTGGATGAAATGTGTAAAAAATTCTTACATAGAGGTTATCCGAAATCTAAAGTGATTGGTCATAGGGATAAAATATTACAACTATCCAATGGGGATCTACGAACCCAAAGAAAGGTCAAACAAAAACGCATACCTTTTGTGTCTACATATTGTCCTGCTAGCAATGGCATTGCCAACATTTTGAATAGGCACTGGGGGATACTGAATAAAGGTATGCCTCAGACTCAGGATTTTCATGCACGACCCATTCTGTCTTACAGACGGGGACGTAATTTAAGAGACAAACTGGTTAGGTCCGATATTGGCACAGGTAAAGTTGCCGTCCAAAGGACATTGTGTCCACCTCGGATGGGCAACTTTCCCTGTCTCAATTGTACCTGCTGTGGCAATATGCTAAAAGGCGACAGCTTCAATCATCCCCGGACGGGTAAGAGGTTTATGATTAATGAACGGTATACGTGCTCTTCGAAATTTGTCATCTATTTAATAGTATGTCCGTGCGGACTTATGTATGTCGGCGAGACTACTATGGAAATTCGAGCACGGATAAGTAAGCATAAGAGTACTATAAGAACGAAATTATTGGAATTACCTATCCCAAAGCACTTCAGTGATTGTAGACATTCGATTAATCAATTGCGCTTTAGAGTTATCGATGGGGTCCCGATCTTGAGGAGAGGGGGTGACAGGATACGGAAATTAAAACAGAAAGAGCTAAGGTGGATCTCGTTGTTGGAGACCCTACAACCTAGAGGGTTAAATGTTGATTATAACCTTCAAATATGTATATCCTAAGTCCTCCCTTCCTCATGGTGAGTCCTTATGCGTGTAGGTTTTAATTATGTGCTGCTGTATATATTTTAACTCTTTTTGTCTTTTTGTTTTTTTGTTTTGTTTGTTTTTTACAGTGCATCAGGGATTTGACATACAAGGGACATGTGGAGGATGTGGAGGATATCCCTTTTTGTTTCTTTTTCCTCCCCCTCCCCCCCCCTTTTTTGTCTTTTTTGATTGTAATTATTGTCCTCCCCCAACTGTGCACGATCCGTGTGTTACTGTGCCCCCTTCCTGTGGATCCTTGCGTGCCAAATCACGGTGTACTTTGTAGTATATGATATCGATCGTTGCCATGGAAATGGCTAGGTCCGCGTCTCCCTGTGGGCACAGATCCGGAGTGTCACGTGTGCTCCCTGGGTGAGCGGCTCTCCGCCCCTGATGGATCATGTGGCTACCCGGCTGGATGCTCCCAGTGATGACGCTCAGGTGGGCGACGGTCGGCGCATGCGCTCGGCGCACTCCGGTGGTGGTCATGTGATCGCCTGCCGGGAGTGTGTGTGTGCGCAGGCGCTGGCGTGCGCTACTCCATGGACACTATCATATAGGTATGTGATGATTGGATGGTGTGAGCTTTAGCGCTTCTTTTGGAGATTATCTAGGATTGGTTAGGGGGTTTGTTTATTGTATCCAAGGCCAGTGATTGGAGGCATTATCACCATAACAACGGAGGAGCTGTGTCAGGATTGGGGCAGCGATATGTTTACACTGATAACATGTTTCCCTTTTGTATTTCAGATATAGTTTTTATATGATGCACATGCAATTAAATGTGATTTAATGTATATTTCATTGGAGTTTCTGTGCAGACTTATATTATGGTGTTTTTTAACATGTTTAATAAAGGCCGCCTCTTAATGGTGATTGGGGGCTGTATAGGCTCCACACTATTTAAGATGGCCACATGTGACTGATTTTATACTTGATAAAGGCCAATATGGCCGAAACGTTGTATATCTTACGATGGCGGAATAAAGACTTCTGATATTTTTTCACCTGGAACGGTTGCTGCTCCTTCTTTTTCTATTTGTGAGTATTGGTCCTGTTGGATCCCTGGACTTTGGAGCGTGCAGCCTTCAGCTGTGTGCTGTTGGTTACCTTTGAACTGAAGTTCCTTGGGGCGTCTAGTTTCCAAAATTGGGTCACTTGTGGAGGAGCTCCAATCTTTAGGCACACAGGGGCTCTCCAAACACGACATAGTGTCCGCTAACAATTGGAGCTAATTTTTCATTGAAAAAGTCAAATGGCGCTCCTTCCCTTCCGAGCCTTGCCGTGTGCCCAAACAGTGGTTTACTCCCACATGTGAGGTATCAGTGTACTCAGGAGAAATTGCCCAACAAATTTAAGGATCCATTTTATCCTGTTACCCATGTGAAAACAAAAAAATTGAGGCTAAAAGAATTTTTTTGTGAAAAAAAGTACTTTTTCATTTTTACGGATCAATTTGTGAAGCACCTGCGGGTTGAAAGTGCTCACTATGCATCTAAATAAGTTCCTTGGGGGTCTAGTTTCCAAAATGGGGTCACTTGTGGGGGAGCTCCAATCTTTAGGCACATAGGGGCTCTCTAAACGCAACAAGGTGTCCGCTAAAGATTGGAGCCAATTTTTCATTCAAAAAGTAAAATGGCGCTCCTTCCCTTCCAAGCCATGTTGTGCACCCAAACAGTGATTCCCCCTCACATATGGGGTATCGCCGTACTCAGGACAAATTGTGCAACAACTTTCGGGGTCCAGTTTTCCTTTTACTCTTGGGAAAGTAAAAAAATTGTTGCTTAAAGTTCATTTTTGTGACTAAAAAGTTAAATGTTCATTTTTTACTTCCATGTTGCTTCTGCTGCTGTGAAACACCTGAAGGGTTAATAAAATTCTTGAATGTGGTTTTGAGCACCTTGAGGGGTGCAGTTTTTAGAATGGTGTCACTATTGGGTATTTCCAGCCATATAGACCCCTCAAAGTGACTTCAAATGTGAGGTGGTCCCTAAAAAAAATGGTTTTGTAAATTTTGTTGTAAAAATGAGAAATCGCTGGTCAAATTTTAACCCTTATAACTTCCTAGCAAAAAAAAAAATTTGCTTCCAAATTTATGCTGATGTAAAGTAGACATATGTGAAATGTTATTTATTAACTATTTTGCGTCACATAACTCTCTGGTTTAAAAGAATAAAAATTCAAAATTTGAAAATTGCAAAATTTTAGCCAAATTTCCTTTTTTTCACAAATAAACGCAAAAATTATCGACCTAAATTTATCACTAACATGAAGCTCAATATGTCACAAAAAAATCTCAGAATCACTAGGATCCGTTGAAGCGTTCTTGAGTTATTACCTCATAAAGGGACACTGGTCAGAATTGTAAAAAGTGGTCAGGTCATTAAGATCAAAATAGGCTGGGTCATGAAGGGGTTAATTAATCTATAAAATATCTTGTGTATCAATGTGTGTAAAGTGTCTAATGTTGCATATATTCAGTGACAGTTATGTAGGTTTATGTTAATGCAGCGTTATAATTACTGTTAAAGTGTGATGCAGTGTCAAAGGACTGTGGGCGCCTACCCAATCCCTTGAACTAGGGGCTAGCCTTGTCCCCCAGATTACCCTGGATGGTGGAGATGTTGGGGTTTCGTACCTTGCTATACTCCTATCTTACTCTTATCTGTTCCCTCCCCCACCAAGGGAAGTGTGAGGCCAAAGTGCATAGGCAAACACTAGCCAAACGGGGTAAACAGTCAGGCCATGTGCACACATTCAGTATTTTTCGCGTTTTTTCGCTATAAAAATGTGATAAAAACGCGAAAAAAACGCTTACATATGCCTCCTATTATTTACAGTGTATTCCGCATTTCTTGTGCAAATGTTGCATTTTTTTCCGTGAATTTCGCTTGCAAAATGCTAAAAAAACCGCGAAAAAAACGGGAAAAAAAACGCAAAAAAAAAAGCGGATTTCTTGCAGAAAATTTCCGGTTTTCTTCACGAAATTTCTGCAAGAAATCCTGACGTGTGCACATACCCTCAGGGTTAAAAGAAAACTGAAATCACACCAGAACACTCACTAAACAACAGAGTGGGAAACAGTGGAGGAATAGTAAGAAAGAGAAATAGAATGGGAGAGGATAAGGATAAACATGCAAACCAACTCCATTCAGCAATCTTCTGAAAAACTCCCCAACTGCCTACTCCAAGCACTGAATTTCTCTTTCAACTCCAAACCAGGTAGTGGTAACTATCACTGGCAAGCTCAGAAGCAAGGAAGATTGTTCTCATACCTGCTGGGAGTAACGAACTCAGAACAGCTGATAGAACCCAAGACAGAGAACTCCAGGAATCTAACTAAGCAGTTTAACTGTTGTAGCACCAGAGCAAAAAAAGCCAAAACTGCTAATAGAACAGTGAAGCTGTTCTAACTACTGTACGTGTATGTGTCACCAGACACTGCGATCGTCTGACCCTACACTGTCGTGGTATCCCCGTGACATAAAGTTTTAATAACTAGTTTTTATTTGGGCTTAAACTATGCACACAGTAATGTAGCAAATTAAGTTTTTCAGGTATATTATTCATCTATTGTATGTAGAGTTCCATTAGCTTTAGCGTATGGCTGACATGTTTCCTTGTTTGAAAGACAGCAGTCTTAAGATGTTGTAATTCAAAAACCATACTATTGGAGAGAATATGGAAAGTTCAATGCTTTAAATAGAAATGCTGTCAAATCTAAAAAAAGTACCACATTGTCATATTTCTTAGCTCCCTATTTAGCGTCCTAGTCGTGATTCACTGTTGGGTGTATTTGTCACAGTCAGCTATGCAGTTCGTTTTATTCAGTAGATGTTACCATATGCACATATGAAAAATGTGTTGCAGAAATTCTGTGTTTAGTAACCGTTTCCATTTATTTGGTTTGGGGGTTGTTTTAGTGGCAAGCACATAATTAATACAAGCCCCATATGCAGGAGCTGTTTAGTAGGATAGTTTCTGAAATGTCTGGAGCCATCCTCTTTGTGCCAGCGAGACATTGCTGCGGGCAGCATAATCAACAAGCAGCCGGCTTCCTTTCTATACAATTACAGGGAAGCCAACAGCGTGCAGTCATCCAGCAATTACTTTATACGGTAGCCTCTGCCAGCCTCTTACCATCACCACATTCTGAAAAGCTCCCTTGCTTGCATACATGATGTTGCGAGCAAGGCTAGCATATTGTAATGTGTGCTTGCTTGTATGACTTGCTTATAAGAGACTTGTGTCAGGGCTCAGTTCAGGTCACAACCCTGTGAGTGGTGCGATTGTCACACCCATAGTAAAGAACGTCTATGACTCTCTAGATGTGGTGGGTGTCAATGCTGATTTAAAGATAATTTTAACAAACTGAGTAATATAAAGAAGTTCCAAAAATAAACACAATTTTTTTTTAAACTAAGGTCCCTGTAAATTTCCTTTATGTAGCAACTATGTGTCATGTTATGAGCACTGATTCAATGGATTTTCTGCAACAGATATTCAGTGCATACATATTGGATATGCAATGGAAGTCTGATTCGTGAAGGTTTGACCTCTGGGTCCCCCAATACTTCTGAACACGAATGTACACGGTGTTTTGTCCAAGTATGTGGCTTCTCTTCATTAAAGGGGTTGTCCAGGCTTGGGGCTCAAGTCTGAATCCACTCTATGTGACTGCAGACTTGTGAATCTTCACAGTGTGCTATATGCATGCTGTGGTATACTATAGGAAGTGTGGATTAAATCCGCGCTGCCGCAATAATGATGAGGTTCCAGTTGATAATAGAATTAAAACAGTGGTTTATTCAATGCGTTTCAGGGCTCCTATGGCCCCTTCTTCAGGAGTTACCACATACAACTTAAAAGCTAATGTTTTTAAGCTAATGTCACGAATACAGGCAGCACCCAGTTAGGAACTAGATGAGTTCTGTAGGTCTAATTGTAACCCTAATATATATGTAAGTTGGAACAAGGCAGGAAAAAAAAGCCCTAATACTCGTCTCACTACTGACCGCTCCCCCAACTCGCTGCTCGCCGTCCACCATCCAGCTCCCTCTTATACACTTTTGCGCATTACATCTCCGGCTTTTTCACTATAGATCAGGACTTTCAGACTCGTCCAGTCCTAGGATGTTACTGCACATAATAAGTCCGTGAAGTCAGCGATGCAACTTTACAACGTGCAGTGACCTACTGGGGATGGACGAGGCTGAAAGTCATGGAGATGCGGCACAACGCCAGAAAGACGAGAACACAGCGGTGAGTAGCTGGGTGGCCGGAGAGAAGAGTATTAGTTTACTAGTTTATTTTTTTGAACTAATAATCACCTCTCTGCCTGTGCCGCTGCTCACTGTCCAATCAATTTCTTTCCAGCGTTGCGCGTGATGACGCAACGTCAAGATGCATAGTGAACTCCGGCCTGAAATTGGCCACAAGTCCTGGCCCAAGGTAGAGTGACTGGAGATGTGTCACACGACAATGGAAAGAATGACAGCTGGAGAGGTGTACAGGGAGGTGAGTATTAGGTTTCGTTGTTTTTTTTTTTTGAAGATGTGACTTTCGTAACTGAGGGGCATACTTGAGTCAGAGGTTTATAAGTTGGAGACTGCCTATTTATTTAAAAAAAAGAAAGAAAGATTAGGCCTGGAAACTATAAAACAGCAAGTGTAACATCTATGTGGAAAGTTAGGCTAATTTCATAAGTCCAGTAATCATCTATTTGAAACAGATCCATTAAGCAAAACAATGATTTGGTTTCAAATAGAAGAAAAACAATTAGCTATTAAACTGATACGTTTTCCATAGACTTCATTGTTAAAAAAAAATCAACAAAAAAAACAGATCCAGTTTCAATTTTTTTTAACCAGACTAAAAACCAGACTCTCTGCACAACTTTTTTTTTCCTGCTAAGATAACTGATTATTGGTCTGCATGCTGTCTAATAAAATAACAGTTTTTTCTACTGCAGATCTAGCAGTCCTCTAACACTGGGCTCTGTATAACCCCTCCTACACCACCAATTGGTCCAGTACACAGCAGAGGCAGAAAACTGTCAATCAGTGGTGTCTGTGGGTGTCATGTCGGATGCTGTTCAGACCAGGTCGTCCGACAGACAGCGGTAATTCCGCTTTTGACCACTATTTACTCATTGGAGTCTGCTAGAGTTTGTCTAGCTGTTCCGGGGTTAATTTACCTTATCCTCGGATTGGAAGCTGGGCCATTTCCATGGCATTTAAATAGTTCTCCTGATCATTGGGCGTCGCCGATTATAGCTTCTGTCTTGCGTTGTTATCTCGGTCTGGAGTGGAGAGCTGGTGGTTGGAGATTCGTTGCTGGTGGTGTATATTCCTTCGTCTTATTTACTCCTTCCTATATTTGTGTTTATTTTGCCCTTCCAATTTATAGTGTATTCCTGAGTGTCTGCGGCGTGGTGTATATTTTCCTTTATCCTTGTCTGTGCTAACTGTGGGTATTTAAGTATTACCTCTTCACTGGGTGGTGGGTGGAGGTTTCAGCCTAGGGCTGAGCTCAGGAGTTAGGGTGAGATTCGAGGCCTGAACATGCACACCATCAGTGTAAACTCCAGGTAGAGGGTCAGTCAGGATTTCCCTAGTCTTAGGGAAATTGCAGGAGCCCGGGTTATTAGCTCTCGCTCACCAAGTCTCTCCCTGACATTATAATCGGCCCAACAACAACAACAAAAAAAAAAAGGGGGTTTCTTTTTTTTTTTGGTTTTGTCATGGATCCCATGACTTCCATAACCCGCCAGTTGGAGGTGCTGTCCCTACAGGTCACTGAGTTGAGGGGGGCAGTGCAGCAGCAGGGACTAGCAGTGTCCAATGTGCAAGCTGGAGCGACAGGAAGAGTTACTGAGCCTAAATTTCTGTTGCCTGAAAA
Source organism: Ranitomeya variabilis (assembly GCF_051348905.1). Lineage (NCBI taxonomy): Eukaryota > Metazoa > Chordata > Amphibia > Anura > Dendrobatidae > Ranitomeya > Ranitomeya variabilis. Next base: position 162,649,022 of record NC_135238.1, on the reverse strand, counting down.
ATTTGCTGGGGAACGCAGTAAATTTGTTTCTTTTCATGAAGCTTGCAAACTATATTTCCGTATGCGCCCGATATCTTCGGGTAATGAGGCCCAGCGTGTGGGCCTGGTGTTGTCATTGTTAAGTGGGGATCCCCAAGTGTGGGCGTTTTCTTTGCCATCTGATTCTGCTGCATTTGTCTCTGTGGAGAGTTTTTTTTCTTCTCTTGGGAAAATCTACGATGAACCTGACAGAATGGCTCTGGCAGAATCTAAGATACGCTCTATTCGCCAGGGGGAGCGAGTAGCAGAAGATTACTGTTCTGAATTCCGCTGCTGGGCGATCGATACCCAATGGAATGATCCAGCATTGCGGAGTCAGTTTATACATGGGATTTCTGGAAGGGTTAAAAAAGCCCTTCTGATGTACGAGACTCCTACTTTTCTGGATTCCGCTATAAGTCTGGTTGTCCGCATTGATCGCCGTTTGCGTCAGGGGGAGCATGAGACACCGCCTATGGGAGAGGGTTTAGGTTCACGTGAAGTTGCTGCAGGTGAGCCCACGGAGCCTATTCAAATCGCATGGGTGTCACATGTCAAGCATCGAGCCCCTGAGCTCAGGAAGCAGGGAGCCTGCTTTTACTGTGGTAAAACTGGTCATTTTATTAACATCTGTCCTCTGCTGCATAAGAAAAACGCAACGGCGGAAAACTTCTGAGCTCAGAGGGTGTGGAGGAGACCAGTCTGAGCTTATGTATATCCTCCATGGTGGTTTCTCAGTGCATGCTCCCTGCTAAGGTTTTTGTTGCTGGCAGTGAGCTGCCAATTACTGTTTTTGTGGATAGTGGTTCAACCACAAATCTCATTGATGAGGGGTTTGCGCGCACAGCAGGTTTTAGGATTGAAAAACTGTCTCATCCTGTTGTGAATTTGGTTTTTGGGCTCCCCCGGTGGTCGCTGGTGGTACTGGACTTGTGTGCTTCACTTTCTCTGTTCACCTGTTTCCATCAGGATGTGGGAGTATCCTATTTAGCCTTGCTGCTCAGTTATTCTAGTGCCGGCCATCAATGTAACCAGAGCCTTTCTGTTGCATGTTCCTGCTTCTAGACTACTATCAGCTAAGTTGGACTCTTAGTCCTAAGTTTGTTTGCATTTTTGTTCCAGTTCACAGTTATGTTATGTTTCTGTAGCTGGAAGCTCTTGTGGGCCGAAATTACCACTCCGGTGTCATGAGTTGACACATGAGTCTTAAAGTAATTTCTGGATGGTATTTTAATAGGGTTTTCAGCTGACCGTGGTTCCCTATTGTATCTTCTTACTATCTAGTAAGCGGACCTCGCTTTGCTGAACCTACCTTCATACTGCGTATGTCTTTTCCTCTGAACTCACCGTCAATATATGTGGGGGGCTTCTGTCTCCTTTTTGGGGGAATTTCCCTAGAGGTAAGCCAGGTCTGTTTTTTCCTCTATTAGGGTTAGTTAGTTCTCCGGCTGGCGCTGGGCGTCTAGGGATAAAACGTAGGTACGTCACCCGGCCACTGTTAGTTGTGTGGTAGGTTTAGCTCACGGTCAGCTCGAGATTCCATCACCCAAGAGCTAGTCTGTTATTTAAGTTCTCTGACGTTCCCTTGCCATTGGGAACCATGACAGTATGGCCGGCCAAGGGTTAAAACCGTTGGCAGAAGAAAGGAGAGAAAAAGAAGTCTGCAGATTTTTTCTTCTGAGCTTGCTCTATAGTTGACTCAGTTGCATTTCTGCTCTAATTGCAGCCTTTGCCTCTCTCTCTCCTTCTAATCCTTGAATGGCTCTGATCTCACCTGATTAAAATGGATCCTCAGAGTTTGGCTACAGGTTTGAATAATCTTGCTACAAAGGTTCAAAATTTACAGGATTTTGTTATTCATGCTCCTATATCTGAACCTAGAATTCCTATACCAGAATTTTTCTCCGGGGATAGATCTCGTTTCCTGAATTTCAAATATAATTGTAAATTATTTCTTTCCCTGAGATCTCGCTCCGCTGGAGATCCCGCACAGCAGGTTAGGATAGTAATTTCCTTGCTGCGGGGTGACCCTCAAGACTGGGCATTTGCATTGGCACCCGGGGATCCTGCGTTGCTCAATGTGGATGCGTTTTTTCTGGCTTTGGGGTTGCTTTATGAGGAACCTAATTTAGAGATTCAGGCTGAAAAAACCTTGATGGCCCTATCTCAAGGGCAAGATGAAGCTGAAATATACTGCCAAAAATTTCGTAAATGGTCTGTGCTTACTCAGTGGAATGAGTGCGCCCTGGCGGCGAATTTCAGAGAGGGTCTCTCTGATGCCATTAAAGATGTTATGGTGGGGTTCCCTGCACCTACAGGTCTGAATGAGTCCATGACAATGGCTATTCAGATTGATCGGCGTTTGCGGGAACGCAAACCTGTGCACCATTTGGCGGTGTCTTCTGAGAAGGCTCCAGAAAATATGCAATGTGATAGAATTCTGTCCAGAAGCGAACGGCAGAATTTTAGGCGAAAAAATGGGTTGTGCTTCTATTGTGGTGATTCAACTCATGTTATATCAGCATGCTCTAAACGTACAAAAAAGGTTGATAAGTCTATTTCAATTGGCACTTTACAGTCTAAGTTTATTTTGTCTGTGACCTTGATTTGTTCATTATCGTCAATTACCGCGGATGCCTATGTCGACTCTGGCGCCGCTTTGAGTCTCATGGATTGGTCCTTTGCCAGGCGCTGTGGGTTTGATCTAGAGCCTCTGGAAGTTCCTATACCTCTGAAGGGTATTGACTCTACACCATTGGCTAGTAATAAACCACAATACTGGACACAAGTGACTATGCGTATGAATCCAGACCATCAGGAGACGATTCGCTTCCTTGTGTTGTACAATCTACATGATGTTTTGGTGCTCGGATTGCCATGGTTACAATCTCATAACCCAGTTCTTGACTGGAAAGCAATGTCTGTGTTAAGCTGGGGATGTCAGGGGGCTCATGGGGACATACCTTTGGTTTCCATTTCGTCATCTATTCCCTCTGAGATTCCGGAATTTTTATCTGATTATCGTGATGTTTTTGAGGAGCCTAAGCTTGGTTCACTACCTCCTCACAGAGATTGCGATTGTACCATAGATCTGATTCCGGGCAGTAAATTTCCTAAGGGTCGTTTATTTAATCTATCTGTACCTGAACATGCTGCTATGCGAGAATATATTAAGGAGTCCCTGGAAAAGGGACATATTCGTCCTTCTTCATCTCCCTTAGGAGCCGGTTTTTTCTTTGTATCTAAAAAAGATGGCTCTTTGAGGCCGTGTATTGATTATCGACTCTTGAATAAAATTACAGTCAGATATCAGTATCCTCTGCCACTGCTGACTGATTTGTTTGCTCGAATAAAAGGGGCTAAGTGGTTCTCTAAGATTGATCTCCGTGGGGCGTATAATTTGGTGCGAATTAAGCAGGGGGATGAGTGGAAAACCGCATTTAATACGCCCGAGGGCCATTTTGAGTATTTAGTAATGCCTTTTGGTCTTTCAAATGCCCCTTCAGTCTTTCAGTTCTTTATGCATGACATTTTCCGGGAATATTTGGATAAATTCATGATCGTGTATCTGGATGATATTTTGATTTTTTCGGATGACTGGGATTCTCATGTCCAACAGGTCAGGAGGGTTTTTCAGGTTTTGCGGGCTAATTCCTTGTGTGTGAAGGGTTCTAAGTGTATTTTTGGGGTTCAAAAGATTTCTTTTTTGGGGTACATTTTTTCCCCCTCTTCCATTGAGATGGATCCTGTCAAGGTTCGGGCTATTTGTGATTGGACGCAACCTTCTTCGCTTAAGAGCCTTCAGAAATTTTTGGGCTTTGCTAATTTTTATCGTCGATTTATAACTGGTTTTTCTGATGTTGCTAAACCTTTGACTGATTTGACCAAAAAGGGTGCTGATGTTGCTGATTGGTCCCCTGCTGCTGTGGAGGCCTTTCGGGAGCTTAAGCGCCGCTTTTCTTCCGCCCCTGTGTTGCGTCAGCCTGATGTTACTCTTCCTTTTCAGGTTGAGGTCGATGCTTCCGAGATCGGAGCTGGGGCGGTCTTGTCGCAGAAAAGTTCCGATTGCTCCGTGATGAGACCTTGTGCGTTCTTTTCTCGAAAATTTTCGCCCGCCGAGCGAAATTATGATATTGGTAATCGGGAGCTTTTGGCTATGAAGTGGGCTTTTGAGGAGTGGCGTCATTGGCTTGAGGGGGCTAGACATCAGGTGGTGGTATTGACCGATCACAAGAATTTGATTTATCTTGAGTCTGCCAGGCGCCTGAATCCTAGACAGGCGCGCTGGTCGTTGTTTTTCTCTCGGTTTAATTTTGTGGTCTCATACTTACCAGGTTCTAAAAATGTAAAGGCGGATGCCCTTTCTAGGAGTTTTGAGCCTGATTTCCCTGGTGATTCTGAACCTACAGGTATCCTTAAGGATGGGGTGATATTATCTGCTGTTTCCCCAGACCTGCGACGGGCTTTGCAGGAGTTTCAGGCGGATAGACCTGATCGTTGCCCGCCTGGTAGACTGTTTGTTCCTGATGATTGGACCAGTAGAGTCATCTCGGAGGTTCATTCTTCTGCGTTGGCAGGTCATCCCGGGATCTTTGGTACCAGGGATTTGGTGGCTAGGTCCTTCTGGTGGCCTTCTCTGTCTCGAGATGTACGAGTTTTTGTGCAGTCTTGTGATGTTTGTGCTCGGGCCAAACCTTGTTGTTCTCGGGCTAGCGGATTGTTGTTATCTTTGCCTATTCCAAAGAGGCCTTGGACTCACATCTCTATGGATTTTATTTCTGATCTCCCTGTTTCTCAGAAAATGTCTGTCATCTGGGTGGTGTGTGACCGTTTTTCAAAGATGGTTCATTTGGTGCCCTTGCCTAAGTTGCCGTCCTCTTCCGAGTTGGTTCCTCTGTTTTTTCAAAATGTGGTTCGCTTGCATGGTATTCCGGAGAATATCGTTTCTGACAGGGGGACCCAGTTCGTGTCTAGATTTTGGCGGGCGTTCTGTGCTAGGATGGGCATTGATTTGTCTTTTTCGTCTGCGTTCCATCCTCAGACTAATGGCCAGACTGAGCGAACTAATCAGACCTTGGAGACTTATTTGAGGTGTTTTGTGTCTGCGGATCAGGATGACTGGGTTGCCTTTTTGCCGTTGGCGGAGTTTGCCCTCAATAATCGGGCTAGTTCTGCCACTTTGGTTTCTCCTTTCTTTTGCAATTCGGGGTTTCATCCTCGCTTTTCTTCTGGTCAGGTGGAGTCTTCGGATTGTCCTGGAGTGGATACTGTGGTGGATAGTTTGCATCGGATTTGGGGACAGGTGGTGGACAATTTGGAGTTGTCCCAGGAGAAGACTCGGCATTTTGCTAACCGCCGTCGTCGTGTTGGTCCTCGTCTTCGTGTTGGGGACTTGGTGTGGTTGTCTTCTCGTTTTGTCCCTATGAGGGTTTCTTCTCCTAAGTTTAAGCCTCGGTTCATCGGCCCGTATAAGATTTTGGAGATTCTTAACCCTGTGTCCTTTCGATTGGACCTCCCGGCATCTTTTTCTATCCATAATGTCTTCCATCGGTCATTATTGCGCAGGTATGAGGTACCGGTTGTGCCTTCCGTTGAGCCTCCCGCTCCGGTGTTGGTTGAGGGTGAATTGGAGTACATTGTGGAGAAGATCTTGGACTCCCGTGTTTCCAGACGGAAACTTCAGTATCTGGTCAAGTGGAAGGGCTACGGTCAGGAGGATAATTCTTGGGTGACAGCCTCTGATGTTCATGCCTCTGATTTGGTCCGTGCCTTTCATAGGGCTCATCCTGATCGCCCTGGTGGTTCTTGTGAGGGTTCGGTGCCCCCTCCTTGAGGGGGGGGGTACTGTTGTGAATTTGGTTTTTGGGCTCCCCCGGTGGTCGCTGGTGGTACTGGACTTGTGTGCTTCACTTTCTCTGTTCACCTGTTTCCATCAGGATGTGGGAGTATCCTATTTAGCCTTGCTGCTCAGTTATTCTAGTGCCGGCCATCAATGTAACCAGAGCCTTTCTGTTGCATGTTCCTGCTTCTAGACTACTATCAGCTAAGTTGGACTCTTAGTCCTAAGTTTGTTTGCATTTTTATTCCAGTTCACAGTTATGTTATGTTTCTGTAGCTGGAAGCTCTTGTGGGCCGAAATTACCACTCCGGTGTCATGAGTTGACACATGAGTCTTAAAGTAATTTCTGGATGGTATTTTAATAGGGTTTTCAGCTGACCGTGAAGTTCCCTATTGTATCTTCTTACTATCTAGTAAGCGGACCTCGCTTTGCTGAACCTACCTTCATACTGCGTATGTCTTTTCCTCTGAACTCACCGTCAATATATGTGGGGGGCTTCTGTCTCCTTTTTGGGGGAATTTCCCTAGAGGTAAGCCAGGTCTGTTTTTTCCTCTATTAGGGATAGTTAGTTCTCCGGCTGGCGCTGGGCGTCTAGGGATAAAACGTAGGTACGTCACCCGGCCACTGTTAGTTGTGTGGTAGGTTTAGCTCACGGTCAGCTCGAGATTCCATCACCCAAGAGCTAGTCTGTTATTTAAGTTCTCTGACGTTCCCTTGCCATTGGGAACCATGACATCATCCTATCCGCGTGGTCACCATCAATGCTGCTCCTCTCTTTCAGGGGGAGATTACTGAATTTGTGGCTAAGGTGAAACTCCACATTGGAGTTCTACATTCTGAGCGGGTTACATGTAAGGTGCTCAGGAATCTTCCTGCTCAGGTGGTTTTGGGTTTTCCTTGGTTGTCTATGCACAACTCGGTAATTGACTGGAAAACTCAGGACATAATTCGGTGGAGCGAGTTCTGCCAGGAGAATTGCCTGGCCACATGTGTGGCTGCGGTGACTTCAAGCATTCCGGAGTCACTTCAGGATTTTGTGGATGTGTTCTCTGAGAAGGGTTGTTCAGAGTTGCCGCCACATTGTCCTTATGACTGTTCTATCAGGTTTAAACTAGGGGCCAAATTACCTAAAGCAAGGATGTTTAACATCTCCGGTCCGGAGAGACAAGCGTTAAAAGATTACATTGCGGAAAGCTTGAGCAAAGGGCACATCAGGCCGTCATCCTCGCCGGTGGCAGCAGGGTTCTTCTTTGTGAAGAAGAAAGATGGCGGATTACGCCCGTGTTTGGATTTCAGGGAGTTGAACCAGATTACGGTTCGATCGTGATCCATACCCTATGCCTCTGATACCAGATTTGTTCAGCCAGGTGGCAGGTGCTAAGTGGTTCACCAAGCTTGACCTCAGGGGGGCGTACAACCTCATAACAGTCCGTCAAGGTGATGAGTGGAAGACGGCTTTTAATACCCCTGAGGGTCATTTTGAAAATTTGGTGATGCCGTTTGGGTTGACTACCGCACCTGCAGTGTTCCAACATTTCATCAATGATGTGTTCTCGCATGTTTTGGGGAAATTCGTTATCGTGTACCTAGATGACATTCTCATATATTCTTGCGACCGTGAGGCTCATTTAGATCATGTCAGGCAGGTGTTACAGCTTCTCAGAGAGAATAAGCTGTATGCTAAACTTGAGAAATGTGTATTTTCTGTTCAAGAGTTGCCTTTCTTGGGTTATATTGTGTCTGCTTCTGGTTTTAAAATGGACGCCGCTAAGGTGCAGGCGGTGCTGCATTGGGAACGTCCTGATAACCTGAAAGCACTTCAGCGGTTCCTTGGGTTTTCTAACTACTATAGGAAATTTATCAAGGATTTTTCCATCATTGCTAAACCGCTAACTGACATGACTAAAAAGGGTACCAATTTCTCTGTTTGGCCTGAGGCTGCTGTGCGCGCATTTGAATTTCTTAAGAACAGTTTTGTTTCAGCCCCCATTCTTGTGCAGCCAGACGTATCTAAACCATTTGTTGTGGAAGTCGATACGTCTGAGGTTGGTGTGGGGGCGGTACTATCTCAAGGCTCATCTTTGAGTGGTTTACGTCCGTGCGCCTATTTCTCCAAGAAACTCGTCCGCCGAACGTAACTACGATATCGGCAACAGGGAGTTGTTGGCAATCAAGTTGGCCTTTGAGGAATGGCGACACTTCTTGGAGGGGTCGGTTCATCAGGATACTGTTATTACCGATCATAAGAATCTGCTGTATTTGGAGTCAGCCAAGCGTCTGTCCCCCAGGCAGGCTCGCTGGGCATTGTTTTTCACGCGGTTCAATTTTGTGGTCACTTACAGACCGGGGTCTAAAAACACTAAGGCGGATGCTCTGTCAAGGTGTTTTCCGGGGGAAGAACCTCGGGAGGATCCAGTACCCATCCTCCAAAAGGGTGTTGTGGTTTCGGCTCTCACTACCGAGGTTGAGGCTGAGATTGCCGAGGCTCAGGAGGAGGTACCATCTGAGCTTCCCATCAACAAATCTTTTGTTCCGCTTCATCTCCGTTTAAAGGTTTTGGCTGAGCATCATGATGCCGTCCTGGCTGGTCACCCAGGGGTTAGAGGTACCTTGGAGTTGGTGTCACGTCGATTTTGGTGGCCCAAGATTCGACATGACGTGGTCTCATACGTGTCAGCTTGTACCACGTGCACTAGGGCTAAGACGCCCCGCTCCCATCCTTTTGGCACACTACTTCCTCTTGAGGTACCTAGTAAGCCATGGACGGAAATCTCCATGGATTTCATCACTGATTTGCCCTCATCAGCTGGAAACACGGTCATCTTGGTGATTGTTGATCGTTTTTCTAAAATGTCGCACTTTGTGTCTTTGCCTGCGTTGCCTAACGCTAAGACTCTGGCTCAGGTATTTGTGCAGGAGGTGGTCAGACATCATGGGGTTCCGTCTGACATCGTGTCTGATTGGGGGTCTCAGTTTGTGGCAAAATTTTGGAGAGCGTTTTGCTCACGGCTGGGGATCAAGTTGTCTCATTCTTCAGCGTTTCATCCTCAGTCAAATGGTCAGACTGAGCGTATGAACCAAAATTTGGAACAGTAGGTACGCTGCTTTGTCTCTGATAACCAGGAGGAGTGGTCTACCTTTCTTCCTTTGGCTGAGTTTGCCAACAATCACCGCCAGGAGTCGTCTGGGGAGTCTCCATTTTTTTGTGTTTACGGGCTACATCCTCAATTTTGTACCTTGAGTCAGAGGGGCTCTTCCGGCGTTCCGGAGGAGGACCAGTTAGGAACACAATTGTCATCAGTCTGGAGGAGAGTTAAACAGCGCCTGTTGAGTGTGGGTGCTAGGTACAAACGTGTGGCTGACAGTAGGCGTGTGCCAGGTCCGGACCTGAGTGTGGATGACTGGGTGTGGTTATCCACAAAAAACATAAGACTCAAAATACCATCCCTTAAATTGGGTCCACGGTTTATTGGTCCATTTAGGGTCACCACCGTCATTAACCCAGTTGCGTACCGATTGGAGCTCCCTACAGTGTATAAGATACACAACGTGTTCCACAGGTCTCTTCTAAAGAAGGTGGTGGGTTCTGTGGACGCGGCGCCTATGCCACCTCCAGTCTTGGTGGATGGTAATTTGGAGTTTGAAGTCTCCAAGGTGGTTGACTCTCGTGTAGTGCGTCGCACTTTACAGTACTTGGTTCACTGGCGTAGTTATGGGCCTGAGGAGAGGTCCTGGGTACCAGCCTCGGATGTTCATGCTGACCGGCTGGTCAGGTTGTTTCACCGCCGTCATCCGGACAAGCCGGATCCTATAAGCCGTGAGGGCCCTGGTGTCCCTCGTAGAAGGCGGGGTACTGTCATGTCGGACGCTGTTCAGACCAGGTCGTCCGACAGACAACGGTAATTCCGCTTTTGACCACTATTTACTCATTGGCGTCTGCTAGATTTTGTCTAGCTGTTACGGGGCTAATTTACCTTATCCTCGGATTGGAAGCTGGGCCATTTCCATGGCCTTTAAATAGTTCTCCTGATCATTGGGCGTCGCCGATTATAGCTTCTGTCTTGCGTTGTTATCTCGGTCTGGAGTGGAGAGCTGGTGGTTGGAGATTCGTTGCTGGTGGTGTATATTCCTTCGTCTTATTTACTCCTTCCTATATTTGTGTTTATTTTGCCCTGCACATTTATAGTGTATTCCTGAGTGACTGCGGCGTGGTGTATATTTTCCTTTATCCTTGTCTGTGCTAACTGTGGGTATTTAAGTATTACCTCTTCACTGGGTGGTGGGTAGAGGTTTCAGCCTAGGGTTGAAACAGGAGACAGGGCGAGGGGCGAGGCCTGAACATGCACACCATCAGTGTAAACTTCAGGTAGAGGGTCAGTCAGGATTTCCCTAGTCTTAGGGAAGTTGCAGGAGCCCGGGTTATTAGCTCTCACTCACCAAGTCTCTCCCTGACAGTGGGTTTATACAGAGCATGAGGACTACATGGCATAAGACAACGTGTCCTCTACTGATAATCTCCTGGTTATAAAACAGTGATTTTAGTGAAACAACAACAAGCAGCCTAGTAAGTGACACATTTCTGGAATAAGGGCTTATGCCCCTACTCAGCCCCTTCGGCTGCTCTCAGATTAAATAGCAAAAAACTGCTGACAAATTCCCTTTAAGAGCAAAGAACATCACATATGTTCTGGTTGTCTTTTTTCCAAACGGTGTCTATTGAAAAACACAATATACAATGCTAGTTGGACAACATTAAGATAAATGGGGGTTCAACCTCAAAGACTCATTGTAATCTCAGCATTGAAACGCTTTACACTTTTTCCCTCCTCTGTAGTACTACTGATGACTAGCTGTGCGGGCGGTGCTTCAGTTCTCAGCATAGAAAGACGTGGATATCCTGCCACTGTGTAGGGACAAGACCTGAGTTTTGGCAGCCTGAGCCTCTCTGATCAGTGTCAACAGCTCTAATCAGTGTCAACAGCTCTAATCAGTGTCAACAGCTCTAATCAGTGTCAACAGCTCTGGTGTCATCCCCAGGAGTGGGATTGGAATAATTCCAGCCACATTAAGACTAGACGTGTCTGGCCTCACTCTAATTCATTTGTATTGAGCAAGGCCATTCAAGTCTAGTCGGCACATGACTGCATGTATGCAAATTGCATACTTGCAGTCATGGGCCCGTAAGCTCCCGACACCAGAGAATCCTCACAGCACACACATTTGAAAGGAAAAGGGAGACACAAAGCGCAAATAGGGTCTTATCTCACAAAAAGAATGGAGGAATCACCAAGAAAGTCGCTCACCTGGTGAAACTGAAAGCAGGCATGTGAAGATTTTGGCTGCCGCAGATCCACAGGCCGGTCACCGACCATATGAAGCAGTATACTATAGGAAGTGTGGATTAAATCCGCGCTGCCGCAATAATGATGAGATTCCAGTTGATAGTAGAATTAAAACAGTGGTTTATTCAACGCGTTTCAGGGCTCCTATGGCCCCTTCTTCAGTAATTACCACATACAACCGCGAGATTTGAAAGGCAGAGAAGGGCGGGCCAGACGGGTGAAAAAGAAGGAGCAGCTTCATTTCCATCTTCCAGAGACTTGAGCGGCAGAAAAGGGTGGGTCAGGCGAGTGAAAGAAGGAGGTAATAGGATACAAGGGCAGGCTTGATTTACTTACACCTTCCTGGTGAGGCACGTCGTCATCGGGACCGCTCCCTGCACCATATACGGCGACCGCAGAGCTTCGCACCTGGGGTATAAGACGACCCCCGACTTTTGAGAAGATTTTGAGGGGTTAAAAAGTCGTCTTATATGCCGGAAAATACAGTATATAGGTTGAAAAAAACCTAACTCGACTATGAATTAGGCCTCTTTCACTTCCTGATTAGTGATGAGTGGACATGCTGGGATAACGTTTTATCCCAGCATACTCGAGTGTTATCCGAGTGTCTTCGGCGTGTCTTCGGCGTGCTTGAATAATATGTTCAAGTCCCCGCGGCTGCATGCTTTGTGGCGGTAGACAGCTGCAACACATGCAGAGATAGCCTGTTTGTTTGGCAATCCCCACATGTGTTGCGGCTGTCTACCGCCACAAAGCATGCAGCCGTGGGGACTCGAACATATTATTATATGAGCACATCCATGATACTCGGATAACACCTGAGCATGCTGGGATATAATGTAATTTGAGCATGTTCACTCATCACTAGTCCTGATAATTATGGTACTGGAAAAACAAGTACTGTGAGTTCTGTGGTCCGTGCCTCTCTTCCAATTCCGTGTAAAATTGTGATACCATCCGTGTGGCATACTTATGTCTATGTGTACGTGTGTATCATCCGTGTACTATCCATGTGCCATCCATGTGCACCATTAGTGTGACAGGTGCTGGAAAAGAATGAAGAATAAAAATGACAGATGATAGATAAAAAGATAGACAGATACAAATATGTCAGTGAAATATATACAGATCTAGCAAAAATTAAGAGACCATCACATCAAAACCCTGTCATGGGCAGCCCAATCTCCTGACCTGAACCCCATTGAAAACATCTGGAATGTAATCAAGAGGATGATGGATAGTCACAAGCCATCAAACAAAGAAGAACTGCTTAAATGTTTGCGCCAGAATCAGTGGTGGAAAGCATGCCAAGACGCACGAAAGCTGTGACTAAAAATCATGGTTATTCCACAAAATATTAATTTCTGAACTCTTCCTGAGTTAAAACATTAGTATTATTGTTTCTAAATGATTATGAACTTGTTTTCTTTGCTTTATTTGAAATATGAAAGCACTGGGTTTTTGTTTTAACTTTGACCATTTTTCTTTGTCAGAAAAAAAATACAAAAATTATTACTTGGAAATTCGTAAACATGCCAGAAGTTTATAGAATGAAATAACAATTTACATTTTACTCAAAAATATACCTAGAAAGAGGAAAATCAGACAAACTGAAACATTTGCAATGGTCTCTTAATTTTTGCCAGAGCTGTATAATCATTACTTTGCATGTGTACTTTTCTGTACTTGTATTTTTCTAATAATTAAATTTAAAAATTGGCACAGGGTCCCCTTTATTTTTATTAACCAGCCACGGGAAAACAGACAGCTGGGGGCTGGTGTTATTATTCAGGGAAGGGGACAATATCTATAATGGTTCCCAGCATATTAATAACAGCTCACAGCTGTCTGCGTAGCCTTTGCTGGTTCTACTGCCTCACCAACACCGGAGCTGCTGCAACCTCCCAACCTACTGTCTCCTTCCCCACCATCCTGTAGAATGTAAGCCCGCAAGGGCAGGGTCCTCTCCCCTCTGTATCAGTATGTCATTGTTAGTTTGTTTACTGTGAGTGATATCTGTAATTTGTATGTAACCCCTTCTCATGTACAGCACCATGGAATCAATGGTGCTATATAATAATAATAATAATAATAATAATAATAACAATAGTTATTAAAAAAGGGAGATCACCAAAACAATGACGTGGGGTCACCCCTATTTTTTAAATAACCAGCAAAGGCTAAACAGACAGCTGCAGGTTGATATTAATAGGCTGGAAAGGAGACATGAATATTGGCCCCATCTCAGACTAATAATACCAGCTCTCAGCCGACCCAGATATTAGATGCACCATTTCTGGCTCTTAGCCTTGCCTCTTCCCAGTAGCCCTGGTGTGTTGGAAAGTGGGGTAATGAGTTTGACATTTTTCACACTGCGAGCTGGCTCACACAGAGGTTACCGTGAGTACCGCTGCCTGTGACCGGTGGTATCCTTAATTATATCACTGCTTGTCACTGGAGCCGCATCCTCAAGATACTGTCAGTTTGTTTCAAACGTTGTACTGAGCGGTCACATTACTCATGTTATCGCTCAGCACTGCACTGCATCTGAATGTAGCAGAGTTGGGAATCTACGTGGGGTGGATTTTACGGCGGACCACTTTTGATTTGTATTGTTTTGTATGGTAATAAATGGGTAGATGAGGGTCGGGGAGTGATTTTTACAATTAAAGATTTTCCCCTGTGTGTGTTTATTACTTTTGACTACGGGTTAGGAATGGGGGTGTCTGGCAGGCGCCTCTCGATTACTAATCACTGGACTTGATGTCAATGAATGTACAGCTAACATCAATCCAAAAACCATTAACCCGCTTGCCAAGGCAATAGGACAACTGATAAGAGCTGAGGCTAAGTGGCAGAATTGGTGCATTTTATGGATGCGCCATTTCTGGTAAGGCTGAGAGCTGGTGTTATTATTCTGGGAGGGGACCAATATTCATTGCCACTTCCTAGCCTATTAATATCATCCCGCAGCTTTTTGTTTAGGATTTGCTGGTTGTTAAATATAAAAAATTATGTGGGGTCCCCCCTTTCTAATAACCAGTAAAGGTTACACAGACAGCTGTGAGCTGATATTAATAGGCTGGGCACCTTTATGGATATTGGCCCCTTGTTAGAATAATATCATCAGCCACCAGCTGTCTGCTTTCCCTCAGCTGGTTAATAAAAATAAAGGAGAACCCATGCCATTTTTTTTTAGCTATTTATTTGATGCGCTGACTACAATTATCATCAGCGTCACCTGGTCTTGCTAATAGCAGGGAGACCAAGCGAGGCTGATGCGAGTTGTGGTCAGTACCCGGCACCTGGAAACAGTGCTAACTGTACAGCTTTTCACAGCAGCCAGTATGTGTCGCACAGATGACACATGGATGTTATCCATGTATCATCATCAGTGTACACATTACGGATCATACTGCCAGAAAACAATGGACATGTCTATGTGTTTTGCACACTGACATGTGCGCAGCCCCATAGATTTGAATGGGTCTACGTGTGAAAGTGTCTCCAATACACATGAAAATTGTCACCACATATTGGGGCTAAAAGGGAACAGCTGAGATCCTGGTCATGACTTCTGAGCTGCCCACTCAACTATTTGCAGATTTTCTGATGCACAAAGCTTCTATTATCATCAGTTAAAGAAACGCCTATTGTCTCACAGGAACAACTGATGGGATTTCAGTAATATCTGACTCCTGATTAGAAAGTAATATTATTGGACAAAAGAGACAGTTTGAAAATAAAAGTAACTTTGTAGAAACCCATTGGAGCCATAATACATGTAAGTACATATACAAAAAGATATCTACCTAATCGAGACAGTTTTGGCCATCATGTCAGCCCATATTTTTTCACTCTTTTGTGGAATTCCAGGAGATATAACTTGTTTGTTTTGTTTCGTTCTGGGGGAGTGAATTCAAGAAATAGTTTTATGAGGGCTTGCTTTTTGCAGAATGAGTTGTGTTTGTCACTGGCATTATTTCGGGATTCATAGTGTTTATTCATAAACATTTATTAACTCTTTACAGGAAGCAATATAAACAAGACAACTATTAATCCCTATTAGTATTAGATATATGATTGGTCAAACATTGTTTGTTTATAAGTGAGGTAAAATTCTTTCCTCATCTCCATACCCATTTCCTGTGCGCGCCCGTACTTTTGCAATGTTTTATTTTGTATGTTAAATCTATTACACATCTCTCCCTTGCACTTAAACTATTGGCTAAACTATTGGCTATTTTAATGAATAAAGTTTTGCAATTTTCTACATATTATGGACCCTTTTATCATTTTGTTGTGTAGATTTTCTCATGTATCAAGCATGGGCTTTATGTATTGGGCACGAGCTGCATGTATCTGGCACGGGCTGCATGTATCGGGCACGGCCTGCATGTATCGGGCACGGGCTGCATGTATCGGGCACGAGCTGCATGTATCTGGCACGGGCTGCATGTATCGGGCACGGCCTGCATGTATCGGGCACGGGCTGCATGTATCGGGCACGAGCTGCATGTATCTGGCACGGGCTGCATGTATCGGGCACGGGCTGCATGTATCTGGCACGGGCTGCATGTATCTGGCACGGGCTGCAGGTATCGGGCACGGGCTGCAGGTATCGGGCACGGGCTGCATGTATCTGGCACGGGCTGCATGTATCAGGCACGGGCAGCATGTATCGGGCACGGGCAGCATGTATCGGGCACGGGCAGCATGTATCGGGCACGGGCAGCATGTATCGGGCACGGGCTGCATGTATTGGGCACGGCCTGCATGTATCGGGCACGGGCTGCATGTATCAGGCACGGGCTGCATGTATCGGGCACGGGCAGCATGTATCAGGCACGGGCTGCATGTATCGGGCACGGGCTGCATGTATCAGGCACGGGCTGCATGTATCGGGCACGGCCTGCATGTATCGGGCACGGGCAGCATGTATCTGGCACAGGCAGCATGTATCAGGCACGGGCTGCATGTATCGGGCACGGCCTGCATGTATCGGGCACGGGCTGCATGTATCAGGCACGAGCTGCATGTATCGGGCACGGGCAGCATGTATCGGGCACGGGCTGCATATATCGGGCACAGGCTGCATATATCAGGCACGGGCTGCATGTATCAGGCACGGGCTGCATGTATCAGGCACGGGCTGCATGTATCAGGCACGGGCTGAATGTATCGGGCACGGGCTGCATGTATCGGGCACGGGCAGCATGTATCGGGCACGGGCAGCATGTATCGGGCACGGGCAGCATGTATCGGGCACGGGCTGCATGTATCAGGCACGGGCTGCATGTATTGGGCACGGCCTGCATGTATCTGGCACGGGCAGCATGTATCGGGCACGGGCTGCATGTATCGGGCACAGGCTGCATGTATTGGGCACGGCCTGCATGTATCGGGCACGGGCTGCATGTATCGGGCACGGGCTGCATATATCGGGCACGGGCTGCATATATCAGGCACGGGCTGCATGTATCAGGCACGGGCTGCATATATCAGGCACGGGCTGCATGTATGAGGCACGGGCTGCATGTATCGGGCACGGGCTGCATGTATCGGGCACGGGCAGCATGTATCGGGCACGGGCAGCATGTATCGGGCACGGGCAGCATGTATCGGGCACGGGCAGCATGTATCTGGCACGGGCAGCATGTATCGGGCACGGCCTGCATGTATCGGGCACGGGCAGCATGTATCGGGCACAGGCAGCATGTATCGGGCACGGGCTGCATGTATCGGGCACGGCCTGCATGTATCGGGCACGGGCTGCATGTATCAGGCACGAGCTGCATGTATCGGGCACGGGCTGCATGTATCAGGCACGAGCTGCATGTATCGGGCACGGGCAGCATGTATCGGGCACGGGCTGCATATATCGGGCACAGGCTGCATATATCAGGCACGGGCTGCATGTATCAGGCACGGGCTGCATGTATCAGGCACGGGCTGCATGTATCAGGCACGGGCTGCATGTATCGGGCACGGGCTGCATGTATCGGGCACGGGCAGCATGTATCGGGCACGGGCAGCATGTATCGGGCACGGGCAGCATGTATCGGGCACGGGCTGCATGTATCAGGCACGGGCTGCATGTATTGGGCACGGCCTGCATGTATCTGGCACGGGCAGCATGTATCGGGCACGGGCTGCATGTATCGGGCACAGGCTGCATGTATCTGGCACAGGCTGCATGTATTGGGCACGGCCTGCATGTATCGGGCACGGGCTGCATGTATCGGGCACGGGCTGCATATATCGGGCACGGGCTGCATATATCAGGCACGGGCTGCATGTATCAGGCACGGGCTGCATGTATCAGGCACGGGCTGCATGTATGAGGCACGGGCTGCATGTATCGGGCACGGGCTGCATGTATCGGGCACGGGCAGCATGTATCGGGCACGGGCAGCATGTATCGGGCACGGGCAGCATGTATCGGGCACGGGCAGCATGTATCTGGCACGGGCAGCATGTATCGGGCACGGCCTGCATGTATCGGGCACGGGCAGCATGTATCGGGCACGGGCAGCATGTATCGGGCACGGGCTGCATGTATCGGGCACGGGCTGCATGTATCGGGCACGGGCTGCATGTATCGGGCACGGGCTGCATGTATCGGGCACGGGCAGCATGTATCGGGCACGGGCAGCATTTATCGGGCACGGGCTGCATGTATCGGGCACGGGCTGCATGTATCGGGCACGGCCTGCATGTATCGGGCACGGCCTGCATGTATCGGGCACGGGCTGCATGTATCGGGCACGGGCTGCATGTATCTGGCACGGGCTGCATGTATCTGGCACGGGCTGCATGTATCAGGCACGGGCTGCATGTATCGGGCACGGCCTGCATGTATCGGGCACGGGCAGCATGTATCAGGCACGGGCTGCATATATCGGGCACGGGCAGCATGTATCGCACATGGGCAGCATGTGTCAGGCACTGGCTGCATGTATCGGGAACGGGCTGCATATATCGGGCACGGGCTGCATATATCGGGCACGGGCTGCATGTATCAGGCATGGGCTGTGTATATCAGGCACGGGCTGCATGTATCGCGCATGGGCAGCATGTATCAGGCACGGGCTGCATATATCGGGCACGGGCTGCATGTATCGGGCATGGGCTGCATGTATCAGGCATGGGCTGTGTATATCAGGCACGGGCTGCATGTATCGCGCATGGGCAGCATGTATCAGGCACGGGCTGCATATATCGGGCACGGGCTGCATATATCGGGCACGGGCTGCATATATCGGGCACGGGCTGCATGTATCAGGCACGGGCTGCATGTATCGGGCACGGCCTGCATGTATCGGGCACGGGCTGCATGTATCAGGCACGAGCTGCATGTATCGGATACGGGCAGCATGTATCGGGCACGGGCTGCATATATCGGGCACAGGCTGCATATATCAGGCACGGGCTGCATGTATCAGGCACGGGCTGCATGTATCAGGCACGGGCTGCATGTATCGGGCACGGGCTGCATGTATCGGGCACGGGCAGCATGTATCGGGCACGGGCAGCATGTATCGGGCACGGGCAGCATGTATCGGGCACGGGCTGCATGTATCAGGCACGGGCTGCATGTATTGGGCACGGCCTGCATGTATCTGGCACGGGCAGCATGTATCGGGCACGGGCTGCATGTATCGGGCACAGGCTGCATGTATCTGGCACAGGCTGCATGTATTGGGCACGGCCTGCATGTATCGGGCACGGGCTGCATGTATCGGGCACGGGCTGCATATATCGGGCACGGGCTGCATATATCAGGCACGGGCTGCATGTATCAGGCACGGGCTGCATGTATCAGGCACGGGCTGCATGTATGAGGCACGGGCTGCATGTATCGGGCACGGGCTGCATGTATCGGGCACGGGCAGCATGTATCGGGCACGGGCAGCATGTATCGGGCACGGGCAGCATGTATCGGGCACGGGCAGCATGTATCTGGCACGGGCAGCATGTATCGGGCACGGCCTGCATGTATCGGGCACGGGCAGCATGTATCGGGCACGGGCAGCATGTATCGGGCACGGGCTGCATGTATCGGGCACGGGCTGCATGTATCGGGCACGGGCTGCATGTATCGGGCACGGGCTGCATGTATCGGGCACGGGCAGCATGTATCGGGCACGGGCAGCATTTATCGGGCACGGGCTGCATGTATCGGGCACGGGCTGCATGTATCGGGCACGGCCTGCATGTATCGGGCACGGCCTGCATGTATCGGGCACGGGCTGCATGTATCGGGCACGGGCTGCATGTATCTGGCACGGGCTGCATGTATCTGGCACGGGCTGCATGTATCAGGCACGGGCTGCATGTATCGGGCACGGCCTGCATGTATCGGGCACGGGCAGCATGTATCAGGCACGGGCTGCATATATCGGGCACGGGCAGCATGTATCGCACATGGGCAGCATGTGTCAGGCACTGGCTGCATGTATCGGGAACGGGCTGCATATATCGGGCACGGGCTGCATATATCGGGCACGGGCTGCATGTATCAGGCATGGGCTGTGTATATCAGGCACGGGCTGCATGTATCGCGCATGGGCAGCATGTATCAGGCACGGGCTGCATATATCGGGCACGGGCTGCATGTATCGGGCATGGGCTGCATGTATCAGGCATGGGCTGTGTATATCAGGCACGGGCTGCATGTATCGCGCATGGGCAGCATGTATCAGGCACGGGCTGCATATATCGGGCACGGGCTGCATATATCGGGCACGGGCTGCATATATCGGGCACGGGCTGCATGTATCAGGCACGGGCTGCATGAACTCAGCCATGTATGTGTGACTCTGAAACGCTGCAAGAATTCAGAGAAAAACAAACTTCAATAGCCGCCGGGTACTAAGCCGCTCTTTAGATCAGTTGGACAGGTGGGTCTCCCCACCCACTGCTGTGGGTTTACAAATCTCTGCCTATGAGCAGATATAGACATAAAACTGTATAAGATGTTGTAATATTTGTGTGCAACTCATAGCAGTGGGAAAATGTTGTAGCTTTTTTCCTTTTTACACCTGTCCTGTCCGGTGTGCTCTGTTGTCCATCAGTCTTACATGTTTCTGCCAGCCTCAAGTAGGCGAATACAAACGAAAATGATGGCAACACAGCACATAGTGACTCTGTCTGCCTCATTGTAGGCAGATCATATACCCGAATCCCGTATTGCAAGGGTTTAAACATAAGCCCTACACCTGGTACCCTGGACTGAGGACTGCTACCATGAGTAAACCAGGTAAAAGACTGCAAACTCTGTGTCCTCCACTTATTCGTCGGCATACACCATCTTTGCCACACACCTTGGGAGCCCTGGGGACACCACTTCACCTGTGGGAAGTGTTACCATCTTGCTGCAACGACATCACCCCAGAGGACCCCTTTAAGCAGCGTCGGTCCTTACTGACCGAATACCACAAGTGGCGTCACGAACATAGACTTTACAAAACCCCTTAAAAGACCTTTGCCTTTAATTGGGTGCTCAGGGCCACAGACCGGGTCGCAGCCACCGTGACATCTCCATTAAGACCGGACCTGGTACTGAGCACCCCACTGCCCTGGCGGGCACTGCATAACCAGCATCCACCTATTTGGAGGGAGCTCAGGTCCGGAGCCATCTCCTCATGTGACCCCCTCAGCGGTGACCTACATGTATGTGATTACGGCAGCTCTGACAGATACGTAACAATGACATTGGTTAGTCATTTGCATATTAAAAAAAATATCAGTTTAATAGATGCATTTTGATTTTTGATCTTGCAGAATACAAAAACATAATCTTCTACGCTTTTTTCTTTTGCAGTATAGAAACATAACATGTACATCAGGTGTTTTCCCAACATATACACTAATTGTAGGGCATGGTATGAGCATAGCCTTATAAAATCTCCTTCATCTCATGAGGCCACCTTGACGTTGGTTGATGGGCAGGCATTATTTGGCCAAATTTTGTGCAAAGCGTCTCATTTATTTTTCAAGTATTTTTTCATGAATTTTTCCTGATATTCAAAAAACGTTTTTACTGTTCACATTTCATATAGTTCACACTGACATGCTTTAACACGATTGAGCGCAACCATCTTCGTATATTGTACATGTAAGTAGCTGTTTTTTGGTATGCACCTCTTCAGACTAGTTTTTGATGTGCCGGTCAGTTTTCTGTTACTTATAAAATCTCCAGTCAGAACAAGCTCACTGACGTATTCTCACTTATCTCAGCAATATATAGGGCAACACACAGGTTATAGAGGGTAACAGGTGCAAACTTTTGGATGAAAACCAAATAAAATTGCGAAATTCACGTCTCTCTTGGTACATGATAAACGAAAAACTTTCAGCCATACTCACAGACAAAATAGGCAAATTTCAACTTATTTGGCTTCCATGGGCAGAATATGCAAACCATACCCCCTTTGCCATACCGGTATCTCGGATGACGGACTCTGATACTCAGAACTCCGACTGAACTATCCAATTGGGAATGGTTGTAATTAAACTTCTTCTTGGGTCTTCCCCCCCTTCCCTCGTCCCCTACCCTGTCTTTTGTATGTTTGTTAGTATGTTAACTGGGTATATTTCCCTTTTTTTGGTTATATATTGTAACATGCGAATATACCGCAGTTTTTTTCCTCTGTACCGTATTTGAAAATGTCAATAAAAATGTATTGTTCAAAAAAAAAAATTTGCAAAATTGATTTTTAGACAAAAATATATGCATTTAAGTAAAACCAGAAGAGGTGTCCAAATCCTTTTTTTAAAAAAAATAAAATAAAATAAAGCAAATAACTGGTCACACGTCCTCGAGGTCTGAACCCAGTTTTGGTACACCCTTTTGCTCTTTGATTCTGCTCTAATTTGGGGGTAAAATGTCTACCAAGTATTTGTAAACCTTGATTATTATTTTTAAAAACACTTAACTTTAACTAAAAAGTTTAAGGAGCCCCAGATGTTCCTGCAGTGCCAGGTATGCCCATGAAGCTGTGGCGTTCAGATCGGGGACCCATGCACAGTCCGTGCATTGCGGTCTGTGCTTGGACCAAGGTTCGCAGACTTTTTGTAGGTGCCCTTGGAATTATCGGCTTTGTTCCTGGACCTGCTCGGGCCTCCCAGCCCCCGAGCCCCATGGCTACTGCTATGACTACAGTTACGAGTCTGCGTTAGATTGCAATTTGAAACAAAACTGCAGGAAGAAGATAATGTTGGGCGAATTGCGGCTGCTACATTTTTTTTCTTTATTTCCTCTGTAGACCTTTTGCTTACTACACTTTACAATACGTAGGTTCCAGGGAGCTTTCTGATACGCAGAAGTTATTGCTTCACTCCCACATCACCCTCAAATACCAGCAGAGGAAATCAGAAAGAGGAACACTTCACACACCACATTTTGGTTACACCGTTACTCACTCACTGTGTGTAAGTTAGAAACATTTCCAAAAAGATAGTTAAAATGAACTCAAAGTATTTCTGAGATCAGATGTCACATGGTACTTCGAAATAAAGGTAAGGGTGTTACATCTATTAGTTTTACTGATAGCATTGCATAAACTGGTAAAAAATAATTACTGCTCTGGAAACTGATTTATTTATCTGGAAGCTGCAGATTTATTTAAAGGGTATCTGTATCTTAAATGACTGAAAAGTGGACTGGTTTTACTTTTTCTATATATTGCATGTTAAACCTAATAATATAAACTGTAACATAGTTACTTGGAATGATCTTTTCCTATCAGAATCTTTCATTATAAATCCGTTTGTAGACTAGCTTGTATTCTGGCAAGAGATTAAAAGGGCAGTGGAAATTAAATGTCCCTTTTTCTGAACTATTAATCCATTACCAAAATATTCAGAATATCTATTTTGATTTTCCTCATTTAAAAGAATAGGAGCGAATGTGCAGAACTCAGCAGGGGCCGCTACACATTGAATGGAGCTCTGCCGTTCAGCTTCGATCAATGTTTACGAGCATCCGCCATCGGAGTTAATGACAGCTGATCAGTGGGGTGGCCAGATACGTCATCGATAGGATAGTTCAATGATAGGATGGGTCATCAGTATTGTATGCTGGGACAACTTAAGTTTGTTCAAATTATTTTGAGTCGAAAAATGTTTAAATGGCACATTTGGGCTGGATAAAGAAGAGTTTTATAAGGCATTTTTATTGGTTGTAATAAGGAAGTTTGCTGAAAATCAAAAAGGAAAATATATGATGTCTTCAATGCAAACTACATTTCAGTTTATATAAAAATAAATAAACTTCAAAGTTTCTCCTATCCATTACAGTGTTAATCAATGGATTACACACTGATGTCATCCGTGTTCTTTCAATGATTTTTCACGGATCCGTACACTTCTATGGGTAATTTGGATCTGTGTCTCCCATCACAAAAACAGACGTGTCTATGATTTTTTTGTGGATAAATTGTCAGCAAAAAAACCACAGACATGTGAATAGCACCATAAACTTTAATATGTACGTGTTCTATCTGTAAAATTCAACATATGTCTGAATGAGGTGTAACACCCCAGGTAACTGGTTGTTACAGCAGTATTGACTTCCTCACAGGGAGGGTGATGTCATGCCTGGAAGCGAGGAAAGAGCCCTTTAACAGGTAAACACAATACTGTTCTGACTCCAGGCCAGAAGGAGGAGCTCTGATCCAGTTAATGGGTGGCATCTCTATATATATTCTGGCTGGAGGAGGATTTAGTCAGTCTGTGAGAGAGGAGTGAGGAGTGGAAAGCTGGGGCCGTGGAAACACGTGGTTCTGCAGCTCCTAGAAAGGAAAGAGAGAGACAAGAGAAAGACAGAACATTCTGTAGAGAGTGTGAAGGAGGAAAAAAGCAAAGGAGAAGTGAAGAGCTGGAGGGGAGCTGCAACTGAGCTCCCTCCATGCTGAAGTGCAAGGAACCGGTGGCCGGAAGACCGAGGTTGTGGGGGTAACTGTATGCCCCCCAGCAGAAACCGGCGGGCAGAAGATTGCAAGTCGCCTGTCCACCATTAACACCCGAAGGCACAGCAGCACATAGAGCCTGGAGTCGCAACCAGAGACACCTATAAAAAGGCTCAAGTTGCCTGCCATGCGGGTAGTGTCCTACCTAAAGGGACAGAGAGAAAATCAGGACCTTGTGTGAAGCCTTAGGAAGCAGGGAACTACAACACAGCACAGTAAGGAAGGCTTCCAACCCCACCTGGCTAGGGGGATCTCTGAATCACTTCCAGGCTGGCTGGACCGCACCATCACCTGTGATCTGTACCCTGGACTGTGGCTGCTTACTACCAGTATAAGGTAAACAGACTGCAACCTTGTGTCCTCTAATTCTTTCCAGCACTACACCGTCTGTCATCTGTACCCACTACACTTGGAGCCCTGGAGACTAAGCTTCACCTGTGGGAAGCCATACCATCCCTGCTGCAGTACCATCATCCCCAGAGGACCCCTTTAATCAGCGTTGGTCATCCCTGACCAAATACTGCAGGTGGTGTCACGAACAAATAGCTTTCATAAACTTGATTCGCCATTCACATCCCCCTTTTATTGGACGCCCAGAGCCACGGACCGGGTCACTGCCACTGTGACACATCCCCTTAAGAACCAGCCCGGTTCCGAGTACCCCATGGTCCTAGCGGGCACTCCAGAAGCCTACGGGTATGTGCACACAACATCTTTTTCCGGTGGGTATGGTCTATAACCCGCCTGAAAAAGCAAAAAAATCTTAAAAAGAATGAATATACGCGCTGCAAAGTAAAAATGACTTGCTTCACGTATGTTCAGACGTTTGCGCATTTTTCCCACAACTTTAGATTTTTAAAGCCACAACGCAGTTAAAGGTGACCTGACCATTCTTCAGGCGGCTTCAGCTTGAAACCTCTCACTGTTTTATTCATACAAGTTAAAAAAAATGCAGATGACAAAGCCACCGCAGAAAATAACTGTAAAGACACTCAAAAACTGCTTAGGAAAAACAGTGCCGGAGATTTCCTGAAGAGTCTTCGTCTTGAAAAACTGGATTGGTTAGCCTGCGTTTAAAAGATGTGTGCATTTACCCTTAAAGGGAATC
Source organism: Ranitomeya variabilis (assembly GCF_051348905.1). Taxonomy (NCBI): domain Eukaryota; kingdom Metazoa; phylum Chordata; class Amphibia; order Anura; family Dendrobatidae; genus Ranitomeya; species Ranitomeya variabilis. The sequence continues at coordinate 162,623,740 of NC_135238.1, read as the reverse complement.
TGTCAGCAGGCTTCTGGTGTGTAATCTGAAGACAGCAGGAGATAGAGGATGAAACGCAGAATTCAGAGATGTGTCACTTGTCGCAGTGTGTGCTGTTATTTACTAACTGTGAAGGATTTATCACTTAGAGATTAACAATCAATAAAAATGCCTATATTTCTGGAAACATATGGCGGATTTAATCCCTTCGCGACACATGACATATTATTAGGTGTTATCATTGTACACTGTAAGGCACTCTCCACTATGTAAGCAAGCTACAGCCAAACAGAAATACTATATCTGTTTGGATATACTATATTCATATTCACCGTTACTGGGTCTAAAAGTATTTTGGAATCTGTGATCTTCGCAGGGAAAAAGACCGTTAATGACTTGGGGCAAACCTGGGCAAGGGTCAGGGCTCACTAGCGATGGGGGTCATGGTGATCTGGGAAAACATGATCTGTGTTTATTAACAATAGTGTAGATAAAGTTGTCCACTGCCTGAAGCTCTACATACAGTGGATACGGTAAATATTCAGACCTCTTTAAATTTTTCACTCTTTGTTTCATTGCAGCCACTCGGTAAATTCAAGAAAGTTTTTTTTCACATTAATGTACACTCTGCATCCCATCTTGACAGATCTGGCCAAGGTTACAACTGAATTTCTGCAGTACTCAAGGTTCCTAAGAGCACAGTGGCCTCTATAATCCTTAAATGGAAGAAGTTTGGGACCATCAGAAGTCTTCCTAGACCTGGCCATCCAGCCAAACTGAGCAATCACCCGAGAAGAGCCTTGGTGAGAGAAGTAAAGAAGTACCCCAAGATCACTGCTGTAGAGCTCCAGAGATGCAGTAGATGGGAGAAAGTTCCACAAAATCAACTATCACTGCAGCCCTCCTCCAGTCGGGCCTTTATGGCAAAGTAACCCAACGGAAGCCTCTCCTCAGTGCAAGACATATGAAAGCCACATAGAGTTTGCTAAAAAAACACATAAAGGACTCCCAGACTATAAGAAATAAGATTCTCTGGTCTGATGAAACGAAGATAGACCTTTTTGGTGATAATTCTAAGCAGTATGTGTGGAGACAATCAGGCACTGCTCATCACCTGCCCAATACAATCCCAACAGTGAAACGTGGTGGTAGCATCATGCTATGGATGTGTTTTTCAGCTGCAGGGACAGGACGATTGGTTGTCATTGAAGGAAACAAGAATGTGGCCAAATACAGAGATATCATGGATGAAAACCTCTTCCAGAATGCGCTGGACCTCAGACTTGGCCAAAGGTTCACCTTCTAACAAGACAATGACCCTAAGCACACAGCTAAAATATCAAAGGAGTGGCTTCAGAACAATTCTGTGACCATTCTTGACTGGCCCAGCCAGAGCCCTGATCTAAACCCAATTGAGCATCTCTGGAGAAACCTGAAAATGGCTGTCCACCAATGTTCACCATCCAACCTGACAGAACTGGAGAGGATCTGCAAGGAAGAATGGCAGAGGGTCCCCAAATCCAGGTGTGAAAAACTTATTGCATCATTCCCAAGAAGACTGAGGGCTGTACTAGCTCAAAAGGGTGCCTCTACTCAATATTGAGGAAAGGGAATGAATACCTATGACCATGTGATATTTCAGTTTTTCTTTTTTAACAAATTTGCAAAAATTACTACATTTCTGTTTTTTCAGTCAAGATGTGGTGCAGAGTATACATTAATGAGAAAAAAATGAACTTTTTTGAATTTACCAAATGTCTGCAATGAAACAAAGAGTGAAAATTTTAAAGGGGTCTGAATACATTCCGTACCTACTGTATGCCAGGCGCTGACTGGGAAGTCTGCAAATGGGGTGGAGCATCCTGTTTTTGCATAACTTTTACTTCCCCAAAATACACTGCTCAAAAAAATAAAGGGAACACTTAAACAACAGAATATAACTCCAAGTAAATCAAACTTCTGTGAAATCAAACTGTCCACTTAGGAAGCAATACTGATTGACAATCAAGTTCACATGCTGTTGTGCAAATGGAATAGATACCAGATGGAAATTATTGGCAATTATCAAGACACACTCAATAAAGGAGTGGTTCTGCAGGTGGGGACCACAGACCACATCTCAGTACCAATGCTTTCTGGCTGATGTTTTGGTCACTTTTGAATGTTGGTTGTGCTTTTACACTCGTGGTAGCATGAGACGGACTCTACAACCCACACAAGTGGCTCAGGTAGTGCAGCTCATCCAGGATGGCACATCAATGTGAGCTGTGGCAAGAAGGTTTGCTGTGTCTGTCAACGCAGAGGCTGGAGGTGCTACCAGGAGACAGGCCAGTACACCAGGAGACGTGGAGGGGGCTATAGGAGGGCAACAACCCAGCAGCAGGACCTGTTGTGATCCGCTTTTTGGCTCCCCTGGTGGTGGCTGGTGGTACTGGAGACTTGTGTGTGCTTTTCTGCCTCAGCTCACCTGCTTCCATCAGTTTTGGGAGTTCCCTATTTAGCCTTGCTCTCCAGTCACTTCCTTGCCGGTCATCATTGTAACCTGAGTCATTCAGTTGCATGTTCCTGCTACTAGTCTGCTGATCAGCTAAGTGGACTCTTGTCCTTATTGTTTTGTTTTTCTTGTCCAGTTTACAGTTTTGTCATTTCCTGTTACTGGAAGCTCTTGTGGACTGAAATTGCCACTCCTGTGTCATGAGTTGACACAGGAGTCTTAAAGTAATTTCAGGATGGGTTTTTGAAAGGGTTTTTCAGCTGACCGTGAAGTCCTCTTTTGTATCCTTCCTCTATCTAGTAAGTGGACCTCGCTTTGCTTAATCTACCTTCATACTGTGTATGTCTTTTCCTCTGAACTCACCGTTAATATACGTGGGGGCTACTATCATCTTTGGGGAATTTCTCTAGAGGTAAGCCAGGTCTGTTCCTTCCTCTTCCAGGCGTAGTTAGTTCTCCGGCTGGCGCGTGGCATCTAGGCAGCCGTAGGAATGCTTCCTGGCTACTGTTAGTTGTGTGGTAGATTTAGGTCACGGTCAGCTTGAGTTTCCATCACCCGAGAGCTAGTCTGTTATTTTTGTGTTTCTGATGTTCCCATGCCATTGGGGAATCATGACAGTATGACCGGCCGCTGTTAAAGTAATTGGCAGAAGAAAGGAGAGTAAAAGAAGTCTGTAGATTTTTTTTTTTTTTTTTTTTTTCTCTCATGTTTGCTACTTAGTTGGCTCAGTTGTATTTCTGCTCTATTTACAGCCTTGCCTTTCTCTCCTTCTAATCCTTGAATGGCTCTGATCTCTCCGGTTTAAGGATGGACCCTCAGAGTTTGGCTGCAGGTTTAAATAATCTTGCTACGAAGGTTCAGAATTTACAAGATTATGTTATACGTACTCCTATTTCTGAACCTAAGATTCCTACACCAGAGGTATTTTCCGGAGATAGATCTCGGTTTCTGAATTTCAAATGTAATTGTAAATTATTCCTTTCTCTCAGACCTCACTCCTCTGGAGATCCTGTTCAGCAGGTTAAGATTGTGATTTCTTTGCTGCGAGGTGACCCTCAAAATTGGGCATTTTCATTGACACCAGGGGATCCTGCGTTGCTCAATGTGGATGCGTTTTTTCTGGCTTTAGGGTTGCTGTATGAGGAACCTAATTTGGAGATTCAAGCTGAAAAAGCTTTAATAGCCCTGTCTCAAGGGCAAGATGAAGCTGAGATATACTGCCAAAAATTTTGTAAATGGTCTGTGCTTACTCAGTGGAATGAGTGTGCCCTAGCGGCAAATTTCAGAGAGGGCCTTTCTGATGCCGTTAAGGATGTCATGGTGGGGTTTCCTACGCCCACAGGTCTGAATGAGTCCATGACAATGGCGATTCAGATTGATCGGCGTTTGCGGGAGCGCAAACCCGTGCACCATTTGGCGGTATCTTCTGAAGGGACGCCAGAGAAAATGCAATGTGACAGAATTCTGTCAAGAAGCGAGCGGCAGAATTATAGGCGCAAAAATGGCTTGTGCTTCTACTGTGGTGATTCCGCGCATGTTATATCAGCATGCTCTAAACGTACTAGGAAGGTTGACAAGTCTGTTTCTATTGGCACTTTACAGTCTAAATTTCTTCTGTCTGTAACTCTGATTTGTTCATTATCAGTTATTACCGTGGATGCCTATGTGGACTCTGGCGCCGCTCTGAGTCTCATGGATTGGTCCTTCGCCAGGCGCTGTGGGTTTGATTTGGAGCCTCTGGAAGTTCCTATACCTCTGAAGGGTATTGATTCTACACCTCTGGCTTGTAATAGACCACAGTTCTGGACGCAAGTGACTATGCGTATGACTCCAGACCATCAGGAGATGATTCGCTTCCTCGTGTTGTATAATTTACATGATGTTTTAGTGCTTGGATTACCATGGTTACAATCTCATAACCCAGTACTGGACTGGAAAACTATGTCTGTGTTAAGCTGGGGATGTCGGGGGGCTCATGGGGACATACCTTTGGTTCCTATCTCGTCATCTATTCCCTCTGAGATTCCTGCATTTTTGTCGGATTTTGGGGATATTTTTGAAGAGCCTAAAATTGGTTCTCTCCCTCCCCACAGAGAGTGTGATTGCGCCATAGATCTGATTCCAGGCAGTAAATTTCCAAAGGGTCGTTTGTTTAACCTATCTGTACCTGAGCATGCTGCCATGCGAGAATATGTTAAGGAGTCCCTGGAAAAGGGACATATTCGTCCTTCTTCATCACCTTTAGGAGCTGGGTTTTTCTTTGTCTCTAAAAAGGATGGCTCGCTGAGGCCTTGTATTGATTATCAACTCCTGAATAAAATTACTGTCAAATATCAGTATCCGTTGCCGCTGCTTACTGATTTGTTTGCTCGCATAAGGGGGGCTAAGTGGTTCTCCAAGATTGATCTCCGTGGGGCGTATAATTTGGTGCGAATTAAGCAAGGGGATGAGTGGAAAACCGCATTTAATACGCCTGAGGGCCACTTTGAGTATTTAGTAATGCCTTTCGGCCTTTCTAATGCGCCTTCAGTTTTTCAGTCCTTTATGCATGATATTTTCCGTGAATATCTGGATAAATTTATGATTGTGTATTTGGACGATATTTTGATTTTTTCTGAGGACTGGGAGTCTCATGTTCAGCAGGTCAGGAGGGTTTTTCAGGTCTTGCGGGAGAATTCTCTGTGTGTAAAGGGTTCTAAGTGTGTTTTTGGGGTTCAAAAGATTTCCTTTTTGGGGTACATTTTTTCCCCTTCTTCTGTTGAGATGGACCCTGTCAAGGTTCGGGCTATTTGTGACTGGACGCAGCCTACTTCTCTAAAGGGTCTTCAGAAGTTCTCGGGCTTTGCTAATTTTTATCGTCGATTTATAACTGGTTTTTCTGGTGTTGCTAAGCCTCTTACGGATTTGACTAAGAAGGGTGCTGATGTTGCCAATTGGTCCTCTGCCGCTGTGGAGGCCTTTCGGGAACTTAAGCGCCGCTTTTCGTCTGCCCCTGTGTTGCGCCAGCCCGATGTCTCTCTCCCCTTTCAGGTTGAGGTCGATGCTTCCGAGATCGGAGCGGGGGCGGTTTTGTCGCAGAAAAGTTCCGATTGCTCAGTGATGAGACCTTGTGCGTTCTTTTCTCGAAAATTTTCTGCCGCCGAAAGAAATTATGATGTCGGTAATCGGGAGCTTTTGGCCATGAAGTGGGCATTTGAGGAGTGGCGTCATTGGCTTGAGGGTGCTAGACATCAGGTGGTGGTTTTGACTGATCACAAGAATCTGATTTATCTTGAGTCTGCCAGGCGCCTGAATCCTAGACAGGCGCGCTGGTCGTTGTTTTTCTCTCGGTTTAATTTTGTGGTCTCATATCTACCAGGTTCTAAGAATGTGAAGGCGGATGCCCTTTCTAGGAGTTTTGAGCCTGATTCCCCTGGTGATTCGGAACCTACAGGTATCCTTAAGGATGGGGTGATATTATCCGCTATTTCCCCAGATCTGCGACGTGCTTTGCAAGAGTTTCAGGCGGATAGACCTGATCGCTGTCCACCTGGTAGACTGTTTGTTCCTGATGATTGGACCAGTAGAGTCATCTCGGAGGTTCATTCTTCTACGCTGGCGGGTCATCCTGGAATTTTTGGTACCAGGGATTTGGTGGCTAGATCCTTCTGGTGGCCATCTCTGTCTCGTGATGTGCGTGTTTTTGTGCAGTCTTGTGATGTGTGTGCTCGGGCCAAGCCTTGTTGTTCTAGGGCTAGCGGGTTGTTGTTGCCCTTGCCTATTCCGAAGAGGCCTTGGACGCACATCTCGATGGACTTTATTTCTGATCTTCCTGTCTCTCAGAGGATGTCTGTTATCTGGGTGGTGTGTGACCGTTTTTCTAAGATGGTTCATTTGGTGCCATTGCCGAAGTTGCCTTCCTCGTCTGAGTTGGTTCCTTTGTTTTTTCAAAATGTGGTTCGCTTGCATGGTATTCCTGAAAATATCGTTTCTGATAGGGGTACCCAGTTCGTTTCTAGATTTTGGCGGGCATTCTGTGCCAGGTTGGGCATTGATTTGTCTTTTTCGTCTGCCTTCCATCCTCAGACTAATGGCCAGACGGAGCGAACTAATCAAACTTTGGAGACGTATTTGAGGTGTTTTGTGTCTGCGGATCAGGATGATTGGGTTGCCTTTTTGCCGTTGGCGGAGTTTGCTTTTAATAATCGGGCCAGTTCTGCCACTTTGGTTTCCCCTTTCTTTTGCAATTCGGGGTTTCATCCCCGTTTTTCTTCTGGTCAGGTGGAGTCTTCGGATTGTCCTGGAGTAGATGCTGTGGTGGATCGGTTGTATCGGATTTGGGAACAAGTGGTGGACAATTTGAATTTGTCCCAGGAGAGGACTCAGCGGTTTGCTAACCGCCAGCGTCGGGTTGGTCCTCGCCTTCATGTTGGGGACTTGGTGTGGTTGTCTTCCCGTTTTGTCCCAATGAGGGTTTCTTCTCCTAAATTTAAGCCTCGGTTCATCGGTCCCTATAGGATTTTGGAGATTATTAACCCTGTTTCCTTTCGTTTGGACCTTCCGGCATCTTTCGCTATCCATAATGTGTTCCATCGGTCGTTGTTGCGGAGATACGAGGTGCCGGTGGTTCCTTCTGCTGGGCCTCCTGCTCCTGTGCTGGTTGAGGGTGAATTGGAGTACGTTATAGAGAAGATCTTGGACTCCCGTATTTCCAGGCGGAGACTCCAGTACCTGGTTAAATGGAAGGGCTATGGTCAGGAAGATAATTCTTGGGTAACTGCCTCTGATGTTCATGCCTCAGATTTGGTTCGTGCCTTTCATAGGGCTCATCCAGGTCGCCCTGGCGGTTCTTGTGAGGGTTCGGTGCCCCCTCCTTAAGGGGGGGGTACTGTTGTGATCCGCTTTTTGGCTCCCCTGGTGGTGGCTGGTGGTACTGGAGACTTGTGTGTGCTTTTCTGCCTCAGCTCACCTGCTTCCATCAGTTTTGGGAGTTCCCTATTTAGCCTTGCTCTCCAGTCACTTCCTTGCCGGTCATCATTGTAACCTGAGTCATTCAGTTGCATGTTCCTGCTACTAGTCTGCTGATCAGCTAAGTGGACTCTTGTCCTTATTGTTTTGTTTTTCTTGTCCAGTTTACAGTTTTGTCATTTCCTGTTACTGGAAGCTCTTGTGGACTGAAATTGCCACTCCTGTGTCATGAGTTGACACAGGAGTCTTAAAGTAATTTCAGGATGGGTTTTTGAAAGGGTTTTTCAGCTGACCGTGAAGTCCTCTTTTGTATCCTTCCTCTATCTAGTAAGTGGACCTCGCTTTGCTTAATCTACCTTCATACTGTGTATGTCTTTTCCTCTGAACTCACCGTTAATATACGTGGGGGCTACTATCATCTTTGGGGAATTTCTCTAGAGGTAAGCCAGGTCTGTTCCTTCCTCTTCCAGGCGTAGTTAGTTCTCCAGCTGGCGCGTGGCATCTAGGCAGCCGTAGGAATGCTTCCTGGCTACTGTTAGTTGTGTGGTAGACTTAGGTCACGGTCAGCTTGAGTTTCCATCACCCGAGAGCTAGTCTGTTATTTTTGTGTTTCTGATGTTCCCATGCCATTGGGGAATCATGACAAGGACCGCTACCTCTGCCTTTGTGCAAGTAGGACCTCCAGCAGGCCACAAATGTGCAGCACATCAGTGGATAGCACCACAGCCTTGCAGCGCTGGAGTCCTGGGTTCTAATCCCACCTTGGACAACATCTGCAAGAAGTTTGCATGTTCTCCCCGTGTTTGCGTGGGTTTCCTCCGGGTACTCTGGTTTCCTCCCACATTTCAGAGACATACTGATAGGGAATTTAGATTGTGAGCCCCATCGGGGACAGTGATGATAATGTGTGCAAAACTGTAAAGCGCTGCAGAATATGTTAGCGCTATATGAAAATAAAGATTATTATTATTATTGTGTGTCTGCATTAATAGTTAGAAACCGACTCCATGAGGATAGTCTGAGTGCCCAACGTCCACAGATGGGGGTTGTGCTGACAGCCCAACACTATGCAGGATGCTTGGCATTTGCCACAAAACACCAGGATTGGCAAATTCGCCACTGGCGCTCTGTGCTCTTCACAGATGAAAGTGGGTTCACACTGAGCACATGTGACTGAGTCTGGAGACACCGTGGAGAGCGATCTGCTGCCTGCAACCTCCTTCAGCATGACTGGTTTGGCAGTGGGTCAGTAATGGTGTGGGGTGGCATTTCTTTGGAGGGCCGCACAGCCCTCCATGTGCTCGCCAGAGGTAGCCTGACTGCCATTAGGTACCGAGATGAGATCCTCAGACCCCTTGTGAGACATATCCTTGTGCGGTTGGCCCTGGGTTCCTCCTAATGTAGGACAATGCCAGACCTCATGTGGCTGGAGTGTGTCAGCAGTTGCTGCAAGATGAAGGCATTGAAGCTATGGACTGACCCGACCGTTCCCCAGACCTGAATCCGATTGAGCACATCTGGGACATCATGTCTCGCTCCATCCACCAACGTCACGTTGCACCACAGACTGTCCAGGAGTTGGCGGATGCTTTAGCCCAGGTCTGGGAGGAGATCCCTCAGGAGACCATCCACCGCCTCATCAGGAGCATGTCCAGGCGTTGTACAGTAGGGAGGTCATACAGGCACGTGGAGGCCACACACTGAGCATCTTTTCCTTGTCATGAGGCATTTCCACTGAAGTTGGATAAGCCTGTTATTTGATTTTCCACTTTGATTTTGAGCATCATTCCAACTCCAGACCTACATGGGATATTCATTTTGATTTACATTGATAATTGTTATGTTTTATTGTTCTGAACACATTCCACTATTCAATGAATAAAAATTTGCAACTGGAATATTTCATTCAGAGATATCTAGAATGTGGTATTTTAGTGTTCCCTTTATTATTTTTTTTAGCAGTGTATTAGCATTTCATGCCTAAACTGCAAATTAAATCATCAGAGGCATAGTGTAAGCAGACTAGTACAAGCTGAGCAAAAATAAAAATGTGGTTCATGGGCAAGGCAAGGCATGTACTAAGCACAGGCATGAATAAAAATTGCATGTATGGAAACCACAAAATGGTGTGATTTTTGTTAGGCTCCACATGACTCAGACTCACAATACCCCAGGGCCTGAGAAAATAGTGTCTACGTTTTTCTCACCTCATGTTCTATGTACTCTGATATGCATGTTGCGCATACAGTGGGGAAAATAAGTATTTGATAAACTGCCAATTTTGCAAGTTTTCCCACCTACAAATAATGGAAAGATCTATAATTTTTATCATAGATATACTTCAACTGTGAGAGACAGAATCGTAAAAAAAATCCATAAAATCACATTGTACAGTACGAGTTTTATATAATTAATTTGCATTTTATTGCATGAAAGAGATTTTTGACACTATAAAAAACAGACCTTAATATTTGGTACAGAAACCTTTGTTTACAATTTGAGATCAGACGTTTGCTGTACTTCTTGACCAAGTTTGCACACACTGCAGCGGGGACTTTGGCCCACTCCTCCATACAGATCTTCTCCAGATCTTTCAGGTTTCTGGGCGGTTACTTAGCAACATTGAGTTTCAGCTCCCTCCAAAGAGTTTCTATTGGGCTCAGGTCTGGAGACTGGCTAGGCCACTCCAGGACCTTGAAATGCTTTGTACGGAGCCACTGCTTAGTTGTTATGGCTGTGTGTTTCGGGTCATTGTCATGCTGGAAGACCCAGCCACGACCCATATTCAATGCTCTTACTGAGAGAAGGAGGTTGTTGGCCAAAATCTCATTATACATTACCCCATCCATCCTCCCTTTATTACGGTGCAGTCGTCCTGTCCCCTTTGCAGAAAAGCTCACCCAAACTATTATGTTTCCCCACCATGCTTCACAATTGGGATGGTGTTTTTGGGGTTGTGCTTATTGTTCCGCCTCCAAACACAGCGAGTGAAGTTGGTACCAAAAAGTTCTATTTTGGTCTCATCTGACCATATGACCTTCTCCCATGCCTCCTCTGGATCATCCAGATAGTCATTGGTAAATTTCAAATGGGCCTGGACATGTGCTGGTGTGAGTAGGGAGACCTTGGTGCCCTTCAGGATTTTAATCCATGACTATGTAGTGTGTTACTAATGGTAATGTTTGAGAATGTGGTCCCAGCTCTCTTCAGGTCATTGGCCAAGCCCTCCTGTGTAGTTTTGGGCTGATTCTTGACCTTTATCAGCATCATCCTTATCCCACGAGGCGAGATCTCGCATGGAGCCCCAGACTGAGGAAGATTGACAGTCATCTTGTGTTTCTTCCCTTTTCTAATAATTGTGCCAACAGTTGTTGCCTTCTCATCAATCTGCTTGCCAATGGTCCTGTAGCCCATCCCAGACTTGTGCAGGTCTACAATTTTGTCCCTGATGTCCTTAGAGAGCTCTTTGGTCTTGGCCATGGTGGAGAGGTTGGAGTGTGATGATTGAGTGTATGTACAGGTGTATTTTATACAGGTAAAGAGTTCAAATTGGTACAATTAATACAGGTGATGAGTGCAGAGTAGGAGGGCTCCTTACAGAAAAACATACAGATCTGTGAGATCCATATTTCTTGCTGGTTGGTAGGTGATCAAATACTTATTTCATGCAATAAAATGCAATTTAATGTAAAAATCATACAATGTGATTTTCTGTTTTTTATTTTTAGATTCTGTCTCTCACAGGTGTAAATTACAGACCTCTCCATTCTTTGTAGGTGGGAAAACTTGCAAAATCGGCAGTGTATCAAATACTTATTTTCCCCACTGTAAGGGTAACAGGTCTGTGTATGAGATGGGTCAAGTGAACGACTCCAAAGGTCCTTGATCTGACAGATTAAATGCAAAATATGTTCTATGTTGTCAGCTTTATGTGGGTGGAAATGGCTCTGATTTTATCTATTGTGTAATGTGCTCATGGAAAGAGCACGGGTGTGAATATGACAAAATATAGATCAGCATGTAAACCTCAAATAATTTGTTGAGGTTAAAGATATAAAGCATTGCAATAAAAGGCAGCAGTTACTTGGAGGTATTAGAAAGTTAATTCCAGAGCACAAAGTTATTCACTATCCGTAGGACCTTTTAAGGCCCGCATAGAGATGAAGAAAGGGGCACTGGAACATTGCAATCAGACAGGCACTGCAGACTCCCATCTCTGACTATTGCTCCATCTATGGGACTGTCAGAGAAATCACTTGCCTATTTCTAGAGGTCCCAAGGAATATGAATGGAGCAGACCTTTAACATGCGCTACTTTGTTCCATTAAAGGCAGGGATTGGTAGAGCACAAGTTTTGGGATCCAGAGCATCGTTCTTGGGACCCTCACTTACAATAGCATAGCATAGCACAGTGGCACTTGCCCCGGGTACCAAAGTCTATTGGTGTGCCAAATTTTGCCATTTCCCTACTCCACTGTCAAATGCAAGCACCCCTCTTCTTAGAACAGTGCAGTGATACTGCAGAGTGCAGCATTCAAGATGGGTTTGCCTTTGGCTGCTGTGCTCTGCATAGGCAGCATCAGAGGTGACAAACCTTTCAGTAAAATGAAAAGAGCTTTGTCATCTCAGTCGCTAAGTATGCAAAGCACAGTAATCAATGAAAGACTCATCTCCTCTGCTGTGCTCTACATAGGCAGTGACTGAGATGCCGATCTGAGCAGGAAATGAATGAAAACAGTATTGAGTCATATGCATCACACAATTTAATACTGTCTTCATTCATCGCTAAGAGCTGATTTTACATTTTTACAATTTTTCCAACACTAGGTAGGTATAGTGCTAGTGCTGGAGTTAAGGCTAGGGTTAGGGTTAGGGGTAGAGCTAGTATAATAAAATAGTTATATAAACATGTAATGAAAAAATAAATGGTAAAAATTTTTAACAATGTTTAACGTTATTTAAAAAAAAATGTACATTGAATGTCAGCAAAAAGCAGAAAGCAACTAGAGAGTCAAAGTGCAAATTATAATTACATCTGTATTTTCTTAACATACATGTGCTTTGAGGATATGTGGTTCAATATTGGACTTGTGGAATAGACTCAGGGAGGGCTAGGGATAGGGTTTAACTTTAAATTCTGCAAAAACACTTTTAAGGCCACATGCACATTCAGTATTTGGTCAGAACTTTACATCAGCCAAAATTAGGAGAAGAAGAAACGGAGGAAAAGTATAATAGAAACACGTCACCTCTTCTGTATTTATCACCCACTCCTGATTTTGACTTGCAGATACTGAGGTAAAAAACTCACCACGTGGCCTGATAGTGAGGGTGATCAAAGCAAGAGCCATTTTCTTAGCTGTTTCCTCCTTGTAGAATCATAGACACAACATCACACTACTGAAAATCACCGACTACTAATATTCAGATTTTTAATTAGGTAGTCCATTTTTTTCCTATGGGTTTAAACATCTTATTAAAGCTGTGTTCAGACACAGCAATCACACTGAGATCTTTCCAGTGTTTCTCTCTGCACAATCAATTTATCTTGCACAGAAACAGCCTTTTCACATGCAAAACCACTTGATCATTTTGATCAGCCGCTCGGTTTTGCATGTGAAACAGCTATTTTCTTGAAATATATTAAAGGGAACCTGGCATGTTCCAAAACTCTATTAACCTGCAGATATAGAGTCAATCTGCAGGTTAATAGTGTTTCAAAGGTGCCTGCACTGAAAACCCGGCTACTGGGAGAAAATGAACTTTATTCCTCCCAGCAGCCTCCGGGTTGTAGTCATAGAGGCGAGGCTTTAGTTACTGTTCAGCGATGACTGAAGCCTTGCCGGTCACACCACTGTGCCTATGGGAGGCACATAGGGAATATCAAGATGTCAAGCAGCTGTTGAGGGCCAGCTGTGGACTGCCTTTGTAATGGTGGGAGTTTTGGTGCATAGGGTCTGACAACATGCAACTATTCCCTGTCTGATGCCACATGCAAGCAACTCCTGTCCAACATGTCTGCGAGGAAGCCAATTGATGAAGTGAGATCATTCCATTTTATGAGTCTTCATCAATATGAAAGGGTTGGCCCAAGATATATTCATTTGTCTCACAGTATAAGATAAATGTCTATATGCACATTGATGTAAACAGATGGACACACGTGCAATATTTAGAGATGTCTATTGATAAATTATAACTTTTACCAAATATGACTATATTGACCTATCTGTACAAACTGTCCTATTGATCACTGTTGATGTGGATGTTTGCTTAGGGTAACGGGTAGATGTAAAAATGGACCACTGTTGATGCACATATATACATCTATGTACTTATAGTGCTTTAATTGTTGTTAATTAATAGAAAGATACCACTGATTTTGAAGCATAACTTATAAGGCCAGTTTCACAAGTTCTGCTATTTCCGGTACCTGAAAAAAACAGTACTGGACATATCAGTGTCCGTGTGTGTAACACCTGTGGCAAACATGTGGCAACCATGTGCCACACCAGTATCACATGTGCCAGCGCCTGGGAAGCAGTGGTACAGATAGTGTTGTTCCCCGGCGCCAGGTGCTGAAGACCGCTCTCATCATTCTCCCCGCTCTGCCATCGATTAGCATGAACAGGGGTGAATGTTGAGTTATTTTCAACTGACAACAGCAAGAGCAGGCTGCAGCTAATGGGACTACTACTCCCATCAACCTACACCTGCTTCCCCTAATAACAGTGAGAGCAGGTGGTGGCTGATGGAAGCATTCATCAGCCACTGCCTGCGCTATAAATAAATAAAAAAATGGCTTGGGTTCCCCTTTATTTTTGATAACCAGCTAGGCAAAGCTGACATCTGCAGGCTGCAACCCTCAGCTGTTAGCTTAAGCAAGGCTGGTTATCAGAAATAGAAGGGTCCCCATGATTTTTTTAAATTATTTAAATAACAAAAAATTAAAAATGGTGTCGGGTCCCCCCCATTTTTGACAACCAGCCTTGCTAAAGCAGACACCTGGGGGCTGGTATTCTCAGGCTGGTAAGGTACCATTGATATAGGCCCCCTCCAGCCTAAAAATAGCAACCCACAACTGCCCAGAAAAGGCACATCTCTTGGATGCCCCAATTCTGGTGCTTTGTCCGGCTCTTACCACTTGCCCTGAAGTGGTGGCAAGTGGGGTTGATATTTGTGGGGTTGCTGTCACCTTTGTATTGTCTAGTGACATCGAGCCCATGGATTAGTAATGGAGAGGCGTCTATAAGACATCTATCCATTACTAATCCTATAGTTGTTTTGTAAATATATACATAGCCAGAATAAAGTATTTTATTTTAAATCAAAACAAAATACACTTTTGCATTTTTATTTAAAAATAAAATACACAGTTCTACTCATCTAAAGCCTAATTCCACTGAATCCCTCGTCTCCTGTAATAAAACAAAAGTAAAAAACAACAATATCCCTCACCTGTCTGACGTTCTGTCCCATGCCGTAATCCATGTCTGAGGATAAGTAGTTTTCAACCTGGATGGTGCAAAAATGCGACTGTCCAGGCTGAGAACCACTGATGAATAAGCTGCTGTGAGCGCAGCCTCAATGACTAGTGGTGAGGTCATCAAGGTTACCACCGGCCACTGAGGCTGCGTTCCCAGCCGGCCTGAACTGCGGTGACCCTGACACCGTGAGTAAAAGTCACTGAGTTCAACACAGTTCAGCTCAGTGAGTTCACAGCAGATCTTTGTCAGCGTACATATCAGCGTATTTTGCCCACGGTCATACAGCAGTCCGTGAAAACACACTGACATGTGTAAGTGTCTCTGATATGTGTAAAAACTGTCATCACACATACAGGACACACTGACATCTGAAAGTGGCCTAAGGGAGATGTTAATTAGGAGTATAAAGCTTCATGTGTGTCTTTTACTGTGGAAGAAGGTAGACTGTACCACATACTGTCATCCTTTATTGGCATGAGTGTATTCACAAGAAATCATTACCCCACTTTTTCTGTCTAGGTTTTCACATATTTTAAAAGTATAATAATAAAAGTTTATCTTAAATTCTCACATAGGTGCTATATTAATTGAAATTAAATGCCCATAGCATGACCTCCATGGGTGAACACGGTGTTAAGCAAGTAAATTTAAGGTTGACCCATATTGTTCTCCTTTCAGTGATGGATGTTAGTTGCACATATACTCTGCAATTAGCTCAAGTGCTCAGGAAAGAAAACAGTATATGTTCCTGCTTTCACATTAACCACTATCTGTGCAATAATACGTTAAAAGGAAGTTTAAAAGATTTAAAAGTGGGGTTTTGTGTGTTTTTTTCTTGTATGGAAACTACAGCAAATGTCTTATTTAGAATAAAGATTCAAAAAGCTAGAGACATATCTGTGCTTGTCTCTCCATTAGTACAAAAAAATATCAGTCTATAGTGGGTGAATCAATGTATCGCCTAAAGATGGATACTACAGTAGTTATGCATAAACTACTACAACTCACAAATAAAATCAGTAAAGTTTATTGAAAAATAATATAAAAACACACATAACAAACAAAAAACATATATAAGAGGTATTCAAAAAGAGGATGTGCCAAGCCAAAAAATAAGGAGAGCAGTGGTAATAAGTCAAGCAATCATATAGGGTAGTAGGTATGTATTAGTCCGAAACAGAGAATCTGCCAAACATCCTATAAATTCATCACCATTAGTATAAACATTTATCCGGATGGTGGAGACTATTACTGGGACTGCCCATATAACAAGAAAAATAACAGCTCAATGCTTACCCATTTGATGTTGTAGAAAAGTTCACAGATACCACCGCACTGACTACCCCGACGCGCGTTTCACCCATGTGCTTTCTCAACAGGAGTGTGCCAGTTGTCCCCTCCTGTCCCTGTCCTATATACTCACAATTACTCACATATTAGCCAGTGAAAATCGTGCATACGAAGACGCCCCCACGTCACCAGGTGCATGGATTCCGGCACTCTCATACGGCGCACGTCGGAGGATGAAGTGCCTCCTTGACGTCATTGACGTGCACCGGTAGTTAAAAGAGGCCTTTATCAATGCAGGGGCGATAGGTTTCGAGTGCGCATGCACTCACGGGTGCCATTTTCAAGGAGTCCTACGGAAGCCACCATATTTCCTGATCCAAATAGTAAAATAAGTCCGTATAAGTAAACAGTGTTCCCATAATACTTAATTTAAGTGCATAATTAACTCTTCCTTTATCATGCACTTTAGCACTTTCACTTTTCACTTATGCAGTTTAATTAAGTATGATGGGAACACGGTTTACTTATGCGGACTTATTTTACTATTTCGATCAGGAAATATGGTGGCTTCCGTAGGACTTCTTGAAAATGGCGCCAGTGAATGCATGCACACTCGTAACCTATTGCAACTGCTTTGCTAAAGGCCTCTTTTAACTACCGGTGCGCGTCAATTACATCAAGGAGGCACTTCCTCCTCCGATGTGCGCCGGATGAGAGTGCCAGAATCCATGCACATGGGGGTATCTTCGCATATGAGATTTTCACTGGCTAATATGTGAGTAATTGTGAGTATATAGGAGGGACAACTGCTACACTCCCCTTGAGAAATCACGTGGGTGAAACGCGCGTCGGGGTAGTCAGTGCGGTGGTATCTCTGACCTTTTCTACAACATCAAATGGGTAAGCATTGAGCTGTTATTTTACTTGTTATATGGGCAGTCCCAGTAATAGTCTCCACCATCCGGATAAATGTTTATACTAATGGTGATGAATTTATAGGATGTTTGGCAGATTCTCTGTTTAGGACTAATACATACCTACTACCCTATATGATTGCTTGACTTATTACCACTGCTCTCCTTCTTTTTTGGCTTGACACATCCTCTTTTTGAATACCTCATATATATGTTTTTTGTTTGTTATGTGTGTTTTTATATTATTTTTCAATAAACTTTATTGATTTTATTTGTGAGTTGTAGTGGTTTATGGATACCTGGTATCTATCTTTAAATGTCTTACTTAGCAGTTCTGTTTTAGCACACCAAAAATATCCAGAAAAAAAAAACAGAACATGAAAGAAATATCATTTTTGGGGTTATCTATTTTTTCTGGCAATAAAAATAATTTATTTTTTGTACAAGTTTTTGACCATTTTAATGTGTCCACTGTTCTAATCATCTGGTCACCACATCAGCCTCCTAGAGACTGTCTTCTTGCTTATAGCTTGAGAATGGAATCATTCTGAAACGTTGCCTGGTCTGTATCAGTCTATGAGCTCCTGGCCTAAGGCTTCATAAGTATTTAAGTCAATGACTACTATGCCGTTATTGAATTAACTTGTTTTACATGCCGACTTTGTTTTGTTTAACAATGAAATTTGCACAAACTTTGTCTTAACTAAATAAATCTTTAGAACAAAGGATGCATGGATCACATTTGCAATTTATGCTTCATTGAACTATTTAAACATGTGGCACAAAGTATAACTGTTGAATTACATCTCTGGATATAAGTTTTGTTACATTTTAACTCCTTGATGTCTCTTTTGCTATATAATTTTTTTCTAGTTTTCATTTTTCTGTTAAGGCTATGTTCACACTATGCTTTTTTTCAGCATTTTTTTTAATGTTTTTTTTAATTTAAATTTTCAGCTGCGTTTTACAGTACCAGCTCTGTCAATGAGATTTCAAAAATATCATGCACGCAGCTTCTTTTTTGCCATCAGTATTTTGTGCTTTGCATGTTCTTTTACACAATAGAGCATTTCACTTCTTTCATGGCTTTTTCAGCATGAAATGAATGGGTAGTGAAAAAAACACTGAAAATCTGCAGCAGAAATGCAGGTATCAGGCTTTGCTGCGTTTTTGTGCCAAAACCTGATTTTGAAAAATAGGTGACTTTTTTTTTTTGCACTAAACTTTATCAGCATGCATACGAGACAAATCTAACATGCCAAAAACACAGCAAAAAATGCAGCAAAATTGCAAGAAAAATCAGTTTGATAGGTGGTTCGAGTCTTTTTACAGGGTCTCTATCACGACCCGGGCTCTATGCGCCACTGTGCCTCCTGGGTATTAGGGCGGACAGGTTACTTAAAATAATCCAGCTGTCCTGCCGGTTTCTGCTATGCCTCTTAGAGTCTGACACAGCCTCGGTCTTCCAGCTACCGGAATCTGCGCTCAGCCAGGGAGGTAGCCCAAACGCTGATATGCTCCCCTGGTGTCACTCTCCTGTGCTTCCTTCTCCTGCACACTCACTAAACAATATTCTTTCTTTCGTATTCTCTCTCTTTCTCCAGGAGCTGTAGCAACTCTGGCTGCATGGCCCCTTCAGTCCTTCCGACACTCAAGGTCTGACTGCTCTCTTCTCTGTCCTTTGACAGACTGCTTGACGTACTTTCACTCCATACCAGAATTTAGGGAAGTTCCCCTTAATCTGGGTTCAGAGCTCCCCCTTCTGGCCTGGAGTATGAGCATGTAGTGTGTATGGTGATTATCTGGTGAAAGAGATCTTCCTTCGCTTCCACGCGTGACATCACTCTCCCAGTTAGGAAAGCAATGCCACTGTGGCGACCAGGACTGTGGGGCGTCACACAACAACAGCAAAGGCAGATGAAACTCCTGGTGGGAGATGTCTGCAGCAGAGAAACTGCCCCTCCCCCACATCAAGGTGATGACTCGTGCGTCTGGAAAGCGGTAAGACGAGCCATGCAAAAGATGACCCCAGAGGATGATATAGAGGCATTTTTGACTGTTTTTGAATGGTTTGTAGAGTGGGAGAGGCTGCCCCCGGAGCTGTGGGTGGAGCTATTGGCCCCCTATCTGACAGGTGAACCCCAGAAAGTTATTTTGACTTGGCCTTGCAGGATGCCCGGGGAATATGCCAAGTTGAAAACAGAGATATTGGCACGCTCAGTGGCACGCTATGTCTGTCAGAGCCCAAAGAGTTCATCACTGGGCGTATCGTGGTGACAAACCTCCCTGCTCACAAATGTTTGACTTGCTGCATTTGGTCCAGAAATGGTTGCAGCCGGAGTCCTCCACTGCAGCTCAGATGGTGGAGCAAGTCATCATGGACAGATTTGTTCACTCACTTCCCTGGCCAGTGCAGACCTGGGTTTCCCAAGGAGGCCCTTGGAATGCGGATGACTTGGTGGGCCTCGTAGAAAGGTACCATGTGGTCGAGAGGTCCCGGAGAAAGCCAGGGGATAGTACATCTCCATAATGAGATACCAAGTGGGAGCCCGAGTCCCAAAGAGGGTTAACAGAGCCACCACTGGGGGGAGTCCAATGTCCCAAGGAGTCGCTGAGGGGCTACCAATGGCTGCTGCTAAAGACCTGATCTGCTGGCGGTGTCACAGTCATGGACTATGCGACCCAGTACCCTGAAGCAGTACCCCTTAGGAACTCTTCAGCTAAGAGTATTGCCCAGGAACTTGTCCATATTTTTGCTAGGACAGGCCTGCCGAAGGAGATTTTGACAGACCAGGGAACCTCCTTCATGAGCAAGGTAATGAAAGAACTGTGTTGGGTCCTCCAGATTGCCCAGCTGCAAACCTCAGTGTACCATCCACAGACCGCTTCCATAAAACCTTGAAAGCCAAGCTCAAAAAGGTCATTAAGAAGGATGGTCGAGACTGGGACTACCTGCTTCCGTTTTGCTCTTTTCCATCAGGGAAGTTTCCCAGGCCTCTACTGGCTTCTTGCCATTCGAGCTCTGCGAGGGCTCCTGGACATCGCCAAGGAAACATGGGAAGCTGAGGTCAAGCCACACAGGAGCATCATAAAGCATGTTGCCCAGCTGCAGGAGAGAATGGCAAAAGTGATGTCTATCGTGTAGGAGCATCTTCTCCAGGCACAGGAGGCACAGGCAAGGATGTATAACCGATCAGCGAGGCTGAGGCAGTTCCAGCCTGGGGACCGCATGCTAGTGCTTATCTCCACAGTGGAGAGCAAGTTCATAGCCAAGTGGCAAGGCCCATACGAGGTGGTGGAAAAACTGGGTAAAGTTAATTACAAAGTACACCAGCCGGGGTGAAGGAAGCCGCACAATGTCTATCACGTGAACTTGATCAAATTCTGTCGAGATCGAGAACCGCTGGACACCCCTTGCCTGGGAGCCAGTCCCAAAATCACAATAGACGATGTCACCATTGCAGAGACTCTGACGCCGGCCCAGAAACAACAGTGTCGGGAGTTGTTGCAGCAGAACCGGGACCTAGTCTCAGAGTTGCATGTTAGGGTGAACCTCAAGCCCTATAGAATTCCGGAAGCACGAAGCGAGGTGATATCCAATGAGGTGAAAAGGATGCTAGACTTCGGGTGATAGAGGAGTCGAAAAGTGGACGGTTGAGTCCCACCATCCTCGCACCAAAGGCTGACGGTGAGTGGCGGTTTTGCAACGACTGCCGCAAGCTGGATTAAAAGTCTCTAATTTTGACGCTTACCTGATGCCTCATGTGGACAAACTCATTGAGAGACTTAGACCAGCGAGATACATTACAACCCTGGATCTGACGAAGGGCTATTGGCAGATCCCCATGTCCCAGAGTGCCAAAGGGAAAACAGCCTTCTCAACGCCTGATGGGTATTTTCAATACACGAGAATGCCCTTCGGTCTGCAGGGCGCCCCGGCCACCTTCCAGAGGGCGATGAATCAGATCCTAGCTCCGCATAAGAAGTATGCTGCAGCGTACCTTGATGACATAATGGTCTTTAGCCCTGACTGGGCCAGTCATCTGTCAAAGGTACAGTTGGTTCTTGATGCTTTAAGAAGTGCGGGGTTCACCATAAATCCGAAAAAGTGTGCCATAGGGAAGGAAGAGGCCAAGTACCTAGGCTATGTCGTGGGAAGGTGTGAAATTAAACCACAGATAAATAAGATTGAGGTGATTCAGAAGTGGCCGCAACCGCTTGCCAAGAAGCAAGTGAGGGCATTTCTTGAAATTGTGGGCTATTAATGACAGTTCATCCCAACCAATATGAATGACACATGACAGAAAAATGGTCCATATTACACAAATACAAAAATAGACAGATGTGTGTATGTAGCCTAATTTTCTTACCTTTTATACATAGTAACATAGTATTTAAGGTTGAAAGAAGACTATAAGTCCATCTAATTCCACCCATAGCCTAACATGTTGATCCAGAGGAAGGCAAAAACCGCAGTTTTAAAGGGGAAACTACTGCTGATATACAGTGCTCAGCATGAATGGGTACACCCACTTTGAAAAATAAGATTTTAATCAATATCTCACTAAACACAAGAACAATTTCCACAATTTTGACAAGACTGAGTTTCATAGAACATTTTTTAACCCACAACCTGAAAGTAAGGTTAATAATATAACTTTCACCACAAAATCTTCAACTTTACTGAAATTAGTTGATGCAAAAATAAATACACCCCACAAGAAAAACTCTTACATCTAGTATTTTGTATGATCTCGATTATTTTTAAGGACCGCACCAAGTCTTCAAGGCATGGAATGAACAAGTTGGGGACATACTGTAACATCTATTATTTTATTTCATTCTTCAAGAACGAGCTCTCTTAAAGCCTGGACGCTGGATGGAAAGTGATGCTCAACTTGTCTCTTCAGAATTCCCCATAGGTGTCCGATTGGGTTCAGATCAAGAGGCAATTGGCCACTGAATCAATGTCACCCTGTTCTTCGTCAGAAATGTAACATATGTGCGTTTTGGATCATTGTCATGTTGGACAAGTGCACGTCTACCCAGGGCATGGAGCTATGGGAACATCTTATCTTTCAGTATAGAGCAGTACATCTGTGAATTCATGAATCAATGAATTGTATCTCCCCGACACCAGCAGCACTCATGTAGCTCCACATAAAACCACATAAAATTACTTTTTTGGTGTGTAAAATAACAAACCTTGTTTGCAATCAATGACCCACATTTGTGGGACCATTTTGTAGTATGGTATCTGTAGCGCAGCGAGGATGGTGCAGTGCGACAGACAGGCAGTGACCACAGGAAAGTTCAAAACAAAGTGTCCAAAGAACCGTATATACTCAAGTATAAGCCGACCCGAGTATAAGCCGAGGCACCTACTTTTGCCATGAAAAACTGGGTAAACATATTGACTTGAGTATAAGCCGGGTATGCATTGTCCCCTCATCCCTATCGTGGTATGCATGGCTCCCCAGTTCCTGTCATTGTATGCATGGCTCCCTGTTGTGAATTCTGTTCTCGAGCTCCCTCCTGTGGTTATGAATGGTACTTCGGTGAGTTCTGTTCATGGACTCCCTCTGGTGGCTGTGAGTGGAGCTGCTGGTTCTGAGATTCCTTCTTCAGCTGATCTCGTTCAGGCCTTGGCTGGCTGCTCTATTTAACTCCACTCAGAGCTTTACTTGATGCCAGCTGTCAATGTCCTAGTACTGGTTCAGTTCTCTTGGATCTTTCAGATGACCTGTCTATTTACTGTTATGTTTGGCTGGTGGTTAGGAGCACTAGAAATGACCAGATGAGCAAACTAGCAATACGGGACGAGCTCTGGGAAGTGGGAGCTCTGCTGACCGCAACCCCTAATCCTATCACAACAACTAGAAATAGCCGTGGAGCGTTCCTGACTCTGCCTAGACGCCTCTTCACAGCCTAAGAGCTAACTACCCCTAAGATAGAAAATACAGCCTACCTTGCCTCATAGAAATTCCCCAAAGAAATAGGCAGCCCCCACATATATTGACTGTGAGTTAAGATGGAAGTCACAAACACAGGAATGAAATAGATTTCAGCATAGGAGGCCAGACTGACTAAACAGACAGAGGATAGAAAAGGTATCTTTGCGGTCAGCATAAAAAACTAACAAAAAACCACGCAGAGTGTGCAAAAGAAACCACCGCACCGACTCACGGTCATCTGAAAGATCCAAGAGAACTGAACCAGTACTAGGACATTGACAGCTGGCATCAAGTAAAGCTCTGAGTGGAGTTAAATAGAGCAGCCAGCCAAGGCCTGAACGAGATCAGCTGGAGAAGGAACCTCAGAACCAGCAGCTCCACTCACAGCCACCAGAGGGAGTCCATGAACAGAACTCACCGAAGTACCATTCATAACCACAGGAGGGAGCTCGAGAACAGAATTCACAACAGCTCCCCAGTCCCTGTCATTGTATGCTTGGCTCCCCAGTCCCTGTCATTGTATGCATGGCTCCCCATCCTCGTCCTTGTATGCATGGCTCCCCATCCCTGTCATTGTATGCATGGCTCCCCCATCCCTGTCCTTGTATGCATGGCTCCCCCATCCCTGTCCTTGAATGCATGGCTCCCCAGTCCCTGTCATTGTATGCATGGCTCCCCCATCCCTGTCCTTGTATGCATGGTTCTCCAGTCCCTGTCATTGTATGCATGGCTCCCCAGTCCCTGTCCTGGTGCGCATGGCTCCCCAATCCCTGTCCTAGTGTGCATGGCTCCCTAATCCCTGTCCTAATGTGCACGGCTCCCCAGTTCTTGTCCTGGTGTGCATGACTCCCCAGTCCCTGTCCTAGTGTGCACGGCTCCCCAGTCCCTGTCCTGGAGTGCATGGCTCCCCAGTCCCTGTCCTGGTGTGCATGGCTCCTTATCCCTATGTATGATTCCTGTAAAAAAAAAAAAACATCTTATTTACCTGTCTGCGCTCCCTTGGTGACACTGCATCTTGTTCCGGCTTCCAGCAGCTCTTCCTGCCAAGCGATCATGTGGTACCACTCATTAAGGTAATGAAAATGTGCTCCACGCCTACTGGAGTGGAGAGGCATGCATATTCATTACCTTAAGGAGTGGTACCACATGATCGCTCAGCTGGAAGAGCTGCAGGTGCTAGCGGCTGGAACGAGATGCAGTGCCAGCACCAAGGGTGCGCTGGTAGGTGAGTATGATGAGTGTTGGAAACCGGTGGCTGCAGCTGGCACTGTGCACTGTTACAGCAGCGGCACAGGTTTTAGCCACGGTCGCCGTCTCCGACCTCTGTGACCCGCTGCTCCGCCGCTCCCCCGCCGGCTTTCTGGGACCGTGAGTCGTGTATAAGCCGAGGGGGGCGTTTTCAGCACAAAAAAATATGCTGAAAAACTCAGCTTATACATGAGTTTATACGGTAACTCACAAATGGAAAACCAATGGTATCCTCTGGATCGCAGCCAGGGCGTCAAGACAGTCCGTATCCGAGACCGGTTGCCGTGGGCGACTGCGCCGCCATGTCACACTGAGGGGTGCCAGGTGTTTTGGCTTCACTTGGCTCCATGTTGCTTCACACAAGCCGAATCTTACAGAGCCACCTACTCTTCAGTTTGCAAACCAAGACGGACGCACCCAACCCTTTGCTGCAGGGTTTTAAAATGGAATCTGTGGCCATGAGTCACTTGTAAGATCCGGCCTGGAGGGAGCGAACCGCCCCACTACCATCCTGTAGTTCACTCCAAAAATAAAAGCCCCTGCCAGGTTTTCTTAAATCTGCCTTGGGCCAATAACTTGTCCAAGACCACACTTACTTTTATTCTGCATTGCAACCACCGCTATATCTATGACTGCAATGCACTCCAGTGGCCTTAATACGCTTCTATGCGCATCCTAGGGGATACATAGCGTCCCTCACATATAATACTTGTCACTGCCACACATATCCCATAGAAAATATTGATTCTGAAACTAAACTAAAGGTTTTCTGACAAGTTTGTTGGGGTGTACTCATTTATACTGAGGACTAATATAACTAAACATAAAATCTTCCATACAACATCAGTAATTTACATGACTATTGTTTAGTCGAACAATAACAAAACATTGGCATTTACTGTACAGTAGTATAAAATGAAGAACTGATGAAGGGCAAAGTGGATGAGGGAGGGCGATGGTGGGCACAAGGAAAATAAGAACCAGCAGCTGATACTGATATAATGCGCTATGTTATGTAATTGGCCAAAGTAAAGTCTGGTGCCTGACAAATGGCGCTGCCGCTGAGCATATGTTGTCCACGAGTCCCAGGTCTTGGAAAATTTAGGACACATAAGCTGCACATTGGTCACTCATAAAGTTTTCTGCACGGGCTAAAAATTCTGAGAATGTGAAGGTTTTTTTTTCAAGCATGGGCTATCATTTGCTTTGTTGCTGAAAAGAGAAAAGTGAGAAGTTTGTATTGAGACCAAGTAGATGATTTCTGATGCCGTAAAGTTTCTTAGAGATCTAGTAAGAGGAGTATGGAATATAGAATGGGCTAAATTGACTAAAAGCAACATACACGTGGACAGGCCGACCACCCATGCAGCATGTCACCTTTGGAGGTGCACCCCAGAAACAATTGCATGAGGAGATGAAAACCTCTTAATTGTAATGCACCTGTTTGTATTATTTTTATGCTGTGATATCACTGCATTATTTGTATGCTGTGACATTATTGTGTGTACTATCCCTATACTGTGACATTACTGCTAGTTTAAAGGGAATCTGTCACCAGGTTTTTGCTACCTCATCTGAGAACAGCATAATGTAGGGAAAGTGACCCTGATTCCAACGATGTGTCATTTAGTTTACTAGGTGCAGCAGTTGTGACACAATCACAGTTTGTGGATATGGCTGGCAGCAGAGCTCAGAAAGCTAACCACAGCACACCACAGCTTTTTGAGTCCATTGTCTATTGACAGTGACCTGCTTTTCAGAGGAGGGGTGAGATCACTGTGGTTCCAGCGGATTTTAAAGGTTTTCCAGGATATGTTTATTTTTATAAAGTCAGGGAAAGCTTAGAAAATAACATAGGAAGCATTACTCCTCCATTTAATGCCATGCTCCTACAGAGTCTATTCACTCGCCTGCAACTGATCACATGCTGTTAAACCACGTGACTGCTGCAGCCAATCACTGAACTCAGAGGTGATGCCAGTAATTGGTGGCAGGGGTCATGTGAGTAGTCGGGATATGCTCAGGTATAGGGAAGTAAACAGAGACCGCTGTTAACCCTTTAAAAAGGAAGTTGTCTTATGAGGACTACCCCTCTCTATAAGCTAAAACAGAAAG
Source organism: Ranitomeya variabilis (assembly GCF_051348905.1). Lineage (NCBI taxonomy): Eukaryota > Metazoa > Chordata > Amphibia > Anura > Dendrobatidae > Ranitomeya > Ranitomeya variabilis. Next base: position 162,597,312 of record NC_135238.1, on the reverse strand, counting down.
CTGATTTTTACAGCCACGCTTTGTAGGGGAAATGTTTGGTCAACCACAGCTCTTACACCCCACATAACCACACTGGTTTCTAAAAGTTTTCATTAGAACAAAAAAAGTTCAATACAGAATTTGGATATAAATTTATGACTTTTGGATAGTATTTCCCTATTGTTTAATGTCCAATGAAATTCTTGGATCTGTAAAAAAAAATGTTATACGAAGCTGGAAGAATCCACTGTGTTCGTGTTCAATATAATCTCGACGAAAAAGAACTTCGTTATGGGATTCAACATCATCTTGTTTGTCTTTGGGCTAACAAAGTATTTGTTTATTTCAGGAAATGTTGTGGTGCATTGTCTTCCTGTTAATTCAAGCTGAAATATTCACTTCCCAATTTGGTGAGTATTTTTTAGGACAGGAGAACCTACACGTCAGTGGTATATTTCACAAATAAAATCTATCAATTAGGGTATGTGGAGACGAAAGCATTTTTTGTCTGTGTGCCGAGTTTGGAAAACGTACAGCCCATCAACCCAACTTATGTGCCAGCTCACATGGACTATTTCGCAGCATGGACTAGGCTGGACCAATTTTCAGACTGGAGCACAGCATGTAAAAAGCAGGCAGGTCCTGTATCAGGCACTCGAAGCCAGTCACGTTCACTATTTGTGGATGCGACTGGTCCAGGTTTGGACTGTCCCACAGGAGAGCAGGAGAATCCTCCGGTGGGCCACCACCCTCTTATATGAGCAGTATGTGGCACAATATTCATGAATCACTAGGTACAGACAGCAGCATCTTATCCATATAATAGTCTACCCAGTACATTGATATATACATTTGTCATTGAGGATAATGTCACACTTGCATTTAGCTGAAAAGTGGGGTCCTGGAGTTGGTTACTGGTGGGCCCTTGGCACCCTAGTCCGACACCGACTGGCCCGATAAATTAGGTGGATCAATTGAATGTACCCTTATTGGAAGGAATACCTGACTTTCTCCCTTTCCTAACTCTGTAAGAACAAATGCGTTTTCATAGTGGTTAAGGAGCACCTGTCACCAGTCTGGGGCTAGGTTTTTTATTTAATAAAATAATGGGTAGCCCCAGACCGGTGATTTTACAAAATATAAGTTAGTATCAAAAGTTTCATTAATGCCCCCAAAATGGCCCGACTCTGGTACAGACCTCTGGGTTGTGGGATATCAGCATACAGGTGTCGCAATGACAGAGCGAGATCTTCCTCTTTGCAGTAGCCCAGAGCCGCCACATCCTGTACGAAGCTTATATCAAATGTTAACCACTGCAATGACATTCAGTAACAACGTAGTGAAATACCCGACAACAATGGACTACTGCAAAGAGAGGGATCCCGCTCTGTCACTGTGGAGGGATGTGGGGTCCAGCTGAGCATGGTGAGATCCCACAACTCGGAAGTGCAGGTCCAGCTTTCATAGAGCATTGGGGGCTATCAGGGACCTTCAGAGCACTCACGAGCACTTTTGACATTCATTTACATTTAATAAAATCACCAGCCTGCGGCTGCCCACTTTTTTTTTTTATTAAAACAATAAAAGGGCAGCCTCAGATTTGTTTATCTGTACCCTTAAAGGTTACTAAGACCTAAATAATTTAGCTTTTTTGTTCCAGTCTTTATTTTCAGCTTTGAGTTATTGATCTGCTCGTACTCCGGGGTTCCAGGGTTCCAGGTTTGGGATGCTATTTGGAATATGTGGACCCCGTAAAGTCAATAGTCAAAGACTCTTGGAATACCTCACTGTTCTCCCCTCCCTAGTCTTGTAAAACATGAAACGCACACGCAATAGGGGATAACGGAGATGATTATTATATTCTTATTATATTCAGGGCCGGATTTGGTGTTCTTGTTACCCTATGCACCTTAAGTGGTCACGCTCTCTACTGTGAATTCAGTGATGGGGTGAGGTTATACAGAGCTAATGAATACTGAGGACTACATGCAGGTTTACTAGTCCTCTAGTGATAATCTCCTGCTGATAAAACTGTGATTTTATAAAAGCTATAGCAAGCAGACATGTAAGCGGCACATTGGTGGAATCAAGTTCTCTGCGCCTACATCATGCTTCTCTCACATTAGGTGTCAATAACTTGGCGACAAATTGCCTTTAAAGTGGACCTCCTACTCCCACCTCTGACTCGGACCATTTTAGAAACTTATATTAGAACCCATTTTCAGAAATAGGTGTTTAAAGTAAATGCAAGCTAACAATGAATGAAATAAATTTAAAAAAGACGTAAAATGCTCTTTTTCATGGATACAAACGTAACAACGATGCCAATAAATTACATTTCTTTACAGCCTCCCCAACTAAAGTATGTATAAAGATTAAAGCAAACACCTGTAAGGAATGTATCCAGTCGGGTCCGCACTGCTCCTGGTGCAAGAAGGTGGTAAGTTTAAAGGGTGGCACATTTATCAAAATTATATCCAAAAGCAAAGAACAAATCTCTCCAACTAACATTCAATATGCTGTTATTTTCCAGTTCCTGTGGTTCTTGGCTTGGCTCCTTTTAGAATAGTTCTGTAGTTCTGGACAGCCATTTCCTTATAACCAGTATAAAAGTATTCGGACACCTCCACATTACGTCTGCAGGAGCTTTTATGATATCACATTCTAGATCCCACTGATCATCCGTCGGAACCAACACATGCTCAGTAGAGTAGGGACTAGCCCATCCCTTACAACGGAGGCCAATGATGGCGCTTCTTTCATGGTGGGGCTATGGCGGTGGCGGAGACTGCAGCCTTTGCCCCCACGTCTCACTTGAGTATCCCTAGCATGCATTGGAGGCAGGGGAAAAAGACAAAAAAAAACTATAGCATAGTGAGTGCATGATGGGGAATTCATAATTAAAGTATATTAGAAAAGGGAATAGATTATTACAATTAATATAAATGTTGATTAAAATAAATGTTGATTTCAGAGCCATTTAATAATATTGTAAAGACACTGTGATTCACTTCTTGAGCATGGTAATATGCGCACTGCTTAGATCTAACGTTATTCTAGTGCTTGTGTTTTACATAACTCCATATTGGTAATGATACCTGATTTCTTTAATGTCTGATTTTTAGAACTTCACCAAACCAGGGGAACCCGATTCGGTACGATGTGACACCAGTAAGAAACTTCTCAGTCTCGGCTGTGAGGGAGACATCATTGAACCTAGAAGTGAAATTTTGTTTACAAGGGAGCCACCCCTCGATGACAACGTACAGCTGACTCCTAAAGAAATTGACTTGCAATTGCGACCAGGTAAAACAACTACTAAAAACTGGAACAAAATGGAAATTACTTTGCTTAAATTATTAAAGGGAATGCATTATCAAAAAAATGACTTAAGGTTATAGGGAAACTGACAGCTGATACATGCTATCATAGAATCATAGAATGTGAGAGTTGGAACGGACCTCCAGGGTCATCGTGTACAACCCCCTGCTCAATGCAGGATTCACTAAACCATCTCAGACATATGTCTGTCCAGCCTCTGTTAGAAGACTTCCATTGAAGGAGAACTCACCATAGAATCATAGAATGGTAGAGTTGGAAGGGCCCTCCAGGGTCATCGTGTCCAACCCCCGGCTCAATGCAGGATTCACTAAACCATCTCAGACAGATGTCTGTCCAGCCTCTGTTAGAAGACTTCCATTGAAGGAGAACTCACCATAGAATCATAGAATGTTAGAGTTGAAAGGGCCCTCCAGGGTCATCGCGTCCAGCCTCTGCTCAATGCAGGACTCACTAAACCATCTCAGACAGATGTCTGTCCAGCCTCAGTTTGAAGACTTCCACTGAAGGAGAACTCACCATCTCTCATGGCAGCCTGTTCCACTCATTGATCACCCGCACTGGACGATTCTGCAGTTCCAGTGACCTTTAAATGAAATGTTCTTTTACGTTTATTCTTCTTTAAAAAAATAATGTTTTTCTAATACATAACATCAGTGGTTAGTGATCGTTTGTTTGATAGCTTTCTGGTAACTAAATATAATTTCTGAGCCCCTACGTCCCCTAACTATCTTGTTGGTCATTATATTCTGTCTATAGGACCATTGTATACTTTGTTTATGTAAGTTAATATTGTTTTCTAACATCATCAGATGAGACCGGAGAGTTTATTGTCAAATTTCGAAGAGCGGAAGGCTATCCTGTCGACCTCTACTACCTCATGGACCTTTCTTACTCAATGTTTGATGATCTGCAGAATGTGAAGAGGCTGGGAACCCAGTTACTTGCAGCCTTGAATAGCATTACCAAGTCTGCCCAGATAGGTAAGAAATATTTGTGTGCTGTGTTTTCATTAAAATTACAATATAGGAGCATGAATTGAGCAAAGAATAATACTAGCGGACATGAAAATGTATGTATCAATTAGTGTCATTAACGACTCCCTTTAAAGCTCCTATATAAATTGTTGCACAGGAAAATCTACTCCTATATGTAGTAATATAATAATGCGCTTCTATTTTTTCCAGTTAATTTTAGGAAAGCTGGGTGACAGTTCCGGTGAAGTTATTTTGACTGTCACCCAGCTTGCCTTCAAGCAAAAGTGGCAAGAAATAATCAAATAACTTTTTTAATAGAAGACGAGAGTTTAAAAGGAATCTGCCACCAGGTTTTTGTTATTTAATTTGAGAGCAGCATAATGTAGGGACCGAGACCCTGATTCCAGCGATGGGTCTTCTTACTAGGCTACTTGTAGTAGTTTCAATAAAGTCACTGTTTTCTCAGGAGAAGACTATCACTAGAGGACTATTTGTCTCATGCCAAGAGGTCATCCTGCTCTGTGTAATCCCGCCCCCAGCCTACGTTTACACTGTGAATAGGCAGAAAGCCACCAATCAGTGGTGTGGGCGGGGTTATGCAGGGCTCATCATTCAGAGAACTGCTAGTTCTGCAGCAGGTAGAATAGTGATCCCGCTCTGCATGATCTGTCGGGTCTGAAGGGTGGTTATGTCACTGAGAAAAGGATCAGAATGGCGCTGGATCCCGGAGAAGGCGGCGTTAGGCGAGTAGACTGACACACGCACCTGGCATTACATGCACATATACCCAGATTGAATGAGAAAAAAAACCTCACGGGAGTGCTTCTTTAAAAGACGAAGTGTCCTACGTTATCCAGATGGAGAAAAGGAGGGGTTAAATGTTTACTTCATTTTTAATTTAGATATTTTTTAGCCAAAAAATAGTGCACTTAGCCTTTCACCTTTTAATGATGACCAAATCTGAAAACGCTGGCATTTATTAAGATTATGAATTTTTAATCATTTGTATTACTTATTTACTTTATGAAAGCAGATATGTGTTTCTGCTTTGCTGTATTATGAGTTTTAGGCACTTCTGAACTTTGTTTTGTTTAAAATTGCATCCAACCTATATACAGTTGTGCTCAAAAGTTTACAAACCCTGCAGAATTTTTGCTTTCTTGGCCTTTTTTCAGGGAATATAAATGATAACGCCAAAACTTTTTCTCCACTCACGGTTATTGGTTGGGTGAAGGCATTTATTGTCAAACTACTGTGTTTTCTCTTTTTAAATCATATGTATGTAAACGTTTGAGCACAACTCTATACAGGAAATCCAAATCTTATTGTCTCTTTTTGCATGTAAATTAATACCGAGTCATCCGATGCATAGGGCCTGATCATTCTTGACAACTCCTGTAATGTTTTAAAATGATGTGAATTATCCACCTTGCAATCTTACTGTACACCTGGAGGCTAGCGCATGCGCACCGCTGGCCATGATACAGCTGGATCCTGGTTGTCCCTGTTTGGGGGTAATCCCACCCTGCAGCTTGGACCCCTTAGACCTATATGCACTGAACATAGCCTATACTGTAATGAATGTAATGAAGGGTCTTCACCCGAAACTTTAGGCTATGTTCACACGATCCTTTTTTTCCTGCGAATTTTTCAGGTCCTGATTTTGAGAACCCGCAGTGCAAATCCGCGGTGGTTTTCCACTGCGATTTTTTGTCCTGTTTCTACTGCGGATTCCACTGCGGGTTTCCAACTGCAGTTTCCTATTGGGGCAGGTGGAAACCCGCAGCAGAATCCGCAGAAAGAAGTGACATGCTACTTCTTTTTTTCCGCAGAAAATCAGCGCGGATTTTCGAGCGGAAAAAAGGATCGTGGGCATAGCGGATTTTGTTTTCCATAGGGTTACATTGTACTGTACTCTGCATGGAAAACGTCTGCGGATCCGCAGCTGAAAATCCGCTGCAGATCCGCAGCAAAAAAAAAAAAAAGGATCGTGTGAACAAGCCCTTAGGGTAATACCACAGTGTAAGCAGTGGATATGAAATATTGATAATAAATCCTATTTGAAGCATGTCCACGTGCCTTTAAGTGTGCAGCTGCTTCCTCTGTCTTCATTGAATGAATGTCTGACACTCATAGAGCCATTTAAATCAATGACAATGTGCTTAAATTATTTTGCCATATTTCCAGTAACAGTAATTTCTACTCAGTGCCAATTAGCTTCAGCCCTTATATTCAGGAAATCAGTGGTGGTTTTCGATCAGACGTCTGATAACCTTCTATTTCATTCATTATGACTTGATTTTCACTTACAAGGATCTGTCATTTCTCCTGATATGTCCGTTTTAATAAGCAATTGTATTTCTCATTATGTCACAATTTCAAAGTATCTTTTCTCAGAACTCTACATTGCGTTGTTCTTTGTTATTCCTCTTCCAAGTTTATGAATTAAGTGACAATTGGGGGTTACCAGATACAGGGGAGGCGGTGACTGGACACTCTGTACTGTCCAATCGGAGCTGACACAATTCACGTGTGTAGGGACAAAGGAAATACTACCCCCAGTGGTCAATATATTATCAAACTTTTTTTAGGAGGAAATAACAAAGAATGACACAATTCAAAGTGCTAGATAAGTATGCCCCAGAATTATTTAAGTAGAATACAAGTAGTGTCGACAGCAGATTAATCTCTGTACTTTCCAGCCCTTCAACAGTGAATTTTTTTTTTCAGGAATAAAGATAGCACAGCTTACAACTGGTATTTATCATAGCTTAGGATCTTGGCCTCTTGTATGTCAGCTTGCAAATTGAAAGTTAAACTGTGCTCCAGCTACACACACTGTGAGCAGGAAGTTCCTGATTTCCCTTTTTTTAAACAATGTATTATTGGCAATATAACACTATTGCTGGAGACAGAAACCCATGCACTATTAAACAGTAGTTGTTACAATATATACAGTGGGTACGGAAAGTATTCAGACCCCTTTACCTTTTTTAATCTTTGTTTCATTGCAGCCATTTGGTAAATTCAAAAAAGTTAATTTTTTTTTTCTCATTAATGTACACTCTGCACCCCATCTTGACTGAAAAAAAACAGGAATGTAGTAATTTTTGCAAACTTATTAAAAAGGAAAAAGATGGCTCCCGCTGCCTAACAGCAGGAGCCGGCTGTCAATCATCAGTCACGCACCATCAACAGAGCAGAGTGGAAGAAGAAAAGCTGCTCTGTTGACCTGAAGCACGTGAACCGCTCGCAGAAGCAGTCAGTGACAGCTCTTAGCAACTACCTGCCTGTTAGTTTATAGGCTTTTAGGCCCATAATAAAAAAAAAAATCATTCTAGTCAACACCTTTAATTTATTAAGTGGAGGTTGTCCGGTAGAAAAGGGAAATACTTTTTCATAAATTATATCAATAATCGGCCTATTCAATAATATTATTTTTATTATACGGTTTATACGTTTTTTCTAGTGAGCCCTGACTTACTAAATGCTAGTGTGTATTCTTACGGTCACTGCAGTTGAACCTTTGCTGTAAAGACATCTCGTAGTGGTTATCACCTCCTAAGATGCCTCTCCATACAGAATTGCATGGTATTAACTGTCAGTAAAGGCTCCAATTAGTCGGCACGTAGAAGATCTGGAACTTCACCGGCAGCTATCACCAGGGCCATACTGTTGTGTATATGTATACAATATTGCAGTTTATACTCCTCTGAGTCTCTATAAAAAGGAATCTTGGTAATCAACTTTTCAGAGGATATTTATTTGTGTCCATCTTTTAAACGATTCAGGTTTTGGCTCCTTTGTGGACAAGACCGTGCTTCCATTTGTAAGCACACATCCAGAGCAACTGAAGCACCCTTGTACAAATAAAAGTGCACCTTGTCAGCCACCATTCTCTTTCAAGCATATCCTCAACCTCACGGGAGATGGAGACAAATTTAGAGATCAAGTTGGGATGCAGTTGATATCTGGAAACTTGGATTCCCCCGAAGGTGGACTGGATGCAATGATGCAAGTGGCAGTTTGTGGGGTGAGATGGATATTTACTCATTGATACATAATTAAGTGGAATTAATCATGCCGCCGAATCTCCTGACCAATAGAATCCTAGAATGTTAGAGTTGGGAGGGACCTCCAGGGTCATCGTGTCCAACCCCCTGCTCAATGCAGGATTCACTAAACCATCTCAGATGTCTGTCCAGCCTCTGTTTGAAGACTTCCATTGAAGGAGAACTCACTGCCTCTTGTGGCAGCTTGTTCCACTCATTGATCACCATCACTGTCAAAAAGCTTCTCTAATATCTAATCTGTTTCTTCTCCCTTTCAGTTTCATTCCATCGCTTCTCATGTTTCCATGCGCAAATGAGAATAAGGATGATTCCTCTACAATGTGACAGCCCTTCAGATATTTATAGACAGCTATTAAATCTCCTCTTAGTCTTCATTTTTGCAAGCTCAGCATTCCCAGATCCTTTGACCTTTCCTTGTAGCACATAGTTTGCAGCCTGCTCTCCATCCTGGTAGCTCTTCTTTGAGCTTGCTCCAGTTTTTCGATGTCTTTTTTTAAATGTGGTGCCCAGACCTGGACACAGTATTCCAGATGAGGTCTGACCAAGGAGGAGTAGAGGAGGATAATCTCTTCACATGATCTAGGCTCTATGCTTCTCTTAATATATCCCAGAACTGTGTATAGGCACACAGCATATGAGGTAGTTTACCCCGGGTCAGGAGACTTGCGGATGGACGGGTATTTCGATATGAGCAAAGACGATGTTTCATGTATTTGTGAAACCTGCCTTTCTTACCTTCCCCAGGTCCAGTGTTGCCTCTCCGCCATACTCTGCTCCTTCTTGTTGATCAGCTGCAGTGGTTATGTCACATCTACAGTGCAGTAGCCAGGTATTAAACGTAATGATTGACTGGAGCGCTGTCGACGTGAAGTCCCCACTGCAGCTGATCAAAAATGACCAGAGCAATAGTGGAGAGGCAGTGTTGGACCTGGGGAGTTTAAGTAAATATCAGTTTGCTATTTTTTATGTCGCTGAGCCAATGGGCTAAAAATATCTGAAATGGGAGAACCCCTTTCGCCATCAGACATAGGCTGGTGATATACAGCAGACTGCACAGCCGGAATAGACGGTATACAGGAAATGGCAGATCTAGTGGAGGCAGAGGACATCTACAAGGGATACAATATTCCCCTAAACTCTGCAGGTTGTTGTTAGATTGATCCCTTATTTAAAATAATAATAGCAAATAATTGCAAATGTTTGACATTGCACAGGACAAGATTGGATGGAGGAATGTCACAAGGCTCTTGGTATATGCTACAGATGATGGCTTTCATATTGCTGGAGATGGGAAACTTGCAGCCATTCTGACCCCCAATAATGGATTATGTCATTTGGAAGACAACATGTACAAGAAATCTAATGAGTTTGTAAGTGGATTTACCATAATCTCTGATTTGTATCATTTACATTATGAATTGTCTTTTATAAATAGATTATTTGAAAGAAAACTGCTCAAGATTGTTGATAATGAATTCTTAAAGGGAATCGGTCATAAGGTTTTTTCCACCTAATCTGAGAGCAGCATAATGTAGAGACAGAGACCCTGACACCAGGGATGTAAATCTTACTAGGTTGCTTGCTGTAGTTTTGTCACGCACAGTGTGGGACAGACTAAGTGCAACACAAAGGGATAGGGGAAGGGGAAACAAACACTAGGGAAGGAGGGAGTGGAGACCCCCTAGACAGATCTAATTTCACCCTGTCTGTCCTATTGTCACTATATAGGTTCCGCACCTATCGCTGAGCAGGATACCTAACCTCTGCCTGACCCTGGCGATAAGCCCTTGACAGGATGGGCGCTAGTCGATCTCCACTACCACTAAAGACAGCTAGGGTACACAAAACAAGGGAACATTTAGCTTGAGAAGACTCAGAGAGAAACACAGATGTCCTCTAGCAACACCAAGGAGGAAGATAGCCAACTGCAATAGCTCCAAGCCGCAACAGGGAAGTGCAAATAGAAAATATCACTTGCACTTTCCAGCAGCAAGCAGGAAGAATATCAACACCCAGGTCCAGGTGTGGCCATTAGCACAGGGGGAGGTGGCCATTTGTCTGCAAAGCCAACTACTGAGAACTTCTGCAGACAGATGCAGTGCAACAGTCTGCAGCATCTGACACATCCGTGACAAGTTTTGATAAAATAATTTTTTTCTCAGAAGACGATTGTCACTAGGGGAATAGTGAACCTGTTGCCATGTAATCCTCCATATTCATGAGCTCTTTAAAACTCTGCCACCAGCACTAATTGCCTGTTTTCTGCCTATGCACAGTGTACAGAAAAAGCAGCCAATCAGTAGTGTGGGTGGAGTTTTATAGAGCTCAGCATTCAGAGAACTGCTAGAAATGCAACAGAGATAACAACTTTATAAAAAATGCAGATCAGTAAGTGACATGTGAGGGAGAGCCAGGGCCGTAGTCATGGCCGAGGACACCGGGGCATTTGTGCTCTGGCCTCCCATCACATGAAAATAGTGTCCATTACTTTGCATACCTGTGGCTCCACTTTCTACGCCATCAGGGCCTTATCTGCTCTGCTGTAGGCTCCCTAAAGACAGCTCCACACAAATAGAGACACAGTCCATTTCAACTTTCAAATGAACAACTTTACTGTTTTCTTTACGCAGCACATCCATATTCTTCACAGCATTCGTAACAGGTTTCACATTGCACATTTATTCCTCTTTCCCTGCACTTCTCTCTCTGTCACAGAGCACGTACCCGGGTTAGACCATCTCACATGGTTCCTCAGCGTCCTCCCTGTTCAGCTCTGCTACAGTTAGACCTTCCTTAGTCTGTTTCGCCCCAGACATGAGAGTATCAGACTCCGAAGTGAGTTACCACTTGGCGAGCGACCTGCCCATCTGTACTGTCTCTTGCGGTGACACAGCGTCCTCCTGGTCCAAACTCACTGCATCTGAGAGTTCCCTCAGCCATATCACCCCAGATCTGAGGGTATCAGCCCATGCGATAAGTTGCCACACTATGGAGCCACCTGAGTCCCCGTTCTGTCACTGCTTCTGTCTTAAGCTTCCTGTCCTGCTGATGTTCTGGCCTACTGCTGTACAGGCCTGGTGCTGGGGATGGCTGGGCTTCTCTCTTAATTAACGTTGCATGGTCACTGCTATCGTCCCGGGCACTTAAACCCGTGCAGGCGGTTTGGGCACCCTGGAGCGACTAACTATAACCAGGAAGTCCTCCTGTCTTATCCACAGTGACCACTTCTATATTAATTATTTACAGTGCTATATGTGAAACTATAATGTACCCCATCTTGTGGCTAAACTTGAGTACTACACTTTCCGTATGACAAACAATGAACTTCTTCTAATACAAAGCAGCAGTAATAAATACGTACATTATGAAACATACACAATAGCAGTAGTCAAAGGTAAAACATTACATTATTCATAAACATACACTATAACATATGGTACTGACGAGAAAGAAATGCAAGAACATAATACACCCCCTTACAGACACATAACTGAAATCAAGGTCTTTGTCTTTACATCATGGTTGCCTCAGATGGGGTAGCAAAAACCTGGAGACAGGTTCTCTTTAAATAGCAGAGCCACCTTTGCTATGATGGTGAGCACATAATTTCACTTTAATGATGAATGATTGATGAGATAAATGTAATTTCAAGAACTTTGAAGTTGATATTCACTTCTGGATGTCTAGTTTGGGAGGGTGGTTCAATCACCAGTGAATGAAGAGCATTGTATCCCCTTCATTCTATCTCTGCTTGCTGTCATCTGCTGCCTACCATCCTGCAACAATTCCTTTAAGGTGCCTGCTGAATGTTTGCTAAATTCATTTGTTGTATTGTATTAAATACTTACTGCTGCACATCCATGCTGGGGTCACAGGAGATATTATCTTGTGCAAGGAGGTGTTAGAGCATATGGTTGTAGCCAGGCTCAGTGCCTTTGATCATGTAATATTCCCCGGGGTGTTGGTCAATTGCTAATTTATCACCAATCAGGTCCCACAATCCCTCTCACCTGATCCTTTACCTAGTCCTATAAATTTAGTAGCATCTTAAATCTGCTCTCACCTCTGCTAAACAGGCCTACTTCACAACCCTCTTTTTTTTTTCTATCCTACAACCCCAAACAGTTATTCAAAACCTTTAACTCCCTCCTCTGCCCCCCACTGCCCCCTCCAACCTCCCTCCTCTCTGCTGAGGACTTTGCCACACACTTTAAAAATAAGATTGACCAAACAAGGCAAATCTTCATTGTTCAACCACCACAACCCCTTCGTATGCCAGACCAATGCCCAAACCCCATAACCTCCCTATCCAACATCACTGAAGGGGGGGTTAACTGTCTCCTCTCTAAATCACACCTCACCACCTGTGCGCTCGACCCCATCCCACCTCCTCCCCAACCTCACCACCACTCTCATCCCATCCCTAACCCAACTCTTCAACCTATCACTAACTTCTGGCACCTTTCCTTCTGCTTTCAAACATGCCACAATCACGCCTACCCTTAAATAAACAACCCTTGATCCAACTGCTATGTCCAGCTATCGCCTATCGCCCAATATCACTGCTCCCATTTGCTTCCCAACTCCTGGAGCAGCACGTCCAAGCTGAACTTTCCTCCCACCTCTCATCTAACTTGCTCTTTGACAATCTACAATCTGGTTTCTGCCCCATCACTCAACTAAGACAGCCCTGACCAAAATTACTAATGAACTACTTACAGCCAAAGCTAACAGACAATACTCTGTACTCCTCCTTCTAGACCTGTCCTCTGCTTTCGACACAGTTGACCACTGCCTCCTACTACAGATCCTCTCCTCCTTTGGCATTACCTCGCCCTATCCTGGATCGCCTCGTACCTTTGCAACATCACATTCAGCGTCTCCCACTCCCACACTACCTCCTCATCCCACCCTCTCTCTGTTGGAGTCCCCCAAGGCTCTGTTCTAGGACCCCTACTCTTCTCAATCTATACACTTGGCCTGGGACAACTCATAAAGTCCCATGGATTCCAGTACCACTTTTATGCTGATGACACTCAGATCTACCTCTCTGGCCCAGACATCACCGCTCTGCTGTCCAGAATCCCAGAGTGTCTATCAGCCATATCCTCCTTCTTCTCCTCTCGCTTCCTCAAACTCAATGTGGACAAATCTGAACTCATCATCTTTCCACCATCTCATAGATCTTCCTTACCTGACCTATCTATCACTATTAATGGCATCACGCTTTCCCCCGTACCGGAAGTCCGCTGCCTCGGAGTAACCCTTGACTCTGACCTGTCCTTCAAACCGCACATCCAAGCTCTTTCCACCTCCTGTCGCCTCCAACTCAAAAATATCTCCAGAATCCGTTCTTTCCTCAACTGTCAATCTACTAAAATGCTTGTGCATGCCCTCATCTCCCGCCTTGACTACTGCAACATCCTTTTCTGCGGCCTCCCTGCTAACACCCTTGCACCTCTCCAGTCCATCCTCAACTCTGCTGCCCGACTAATTCATCTCTCTCCTCGCTACTCCTCTGCTTCCCCCCTCTGCAAATCTCTTCACTGGCTCCCATTCCCTCAGCGTATCCAGTTCAAATGACTTATACTAACCTACAAAGCCATCCATAACCTATCTCCTCCATATATCTCTGAACTAATCTCCTGATATCTTCCCTCACGTAATCTCTGGTCCTCCCAAGACCTCTTTCTCTCCTCCACACTTATTTGCTCCTCACCCATCCGCCTCCAAGACTTCTCCCGAATATCCCCCATCCTCTGGAATTCTTTGCCCCAACACGTCCAACTATCAACCATCCTCGGATTGTTCAGACAGAACATGAAAACCCACCTCTTCAAGAAAGCTTACAGCCTGCACTGACCCTGCTGCCTCCTCACCACTACTAAAGCTACCGTCTCACCAACACCGGAGCTCCTACAACCCCCAACCTATTGTCTCCTTCCCCACCATCCTGTTGAATGTAAACCCGCAAGGGCAGGGTCGTCACCCCTCTGTATCAGTCTGTCATTGTTAGTTTGCTTACCGTAAGTGATATCTGTAATTTGTATGTAACCCCTTCTCATGTACAGCACCATGGAATCAATAGTGCTATATAAATAAATAATAATAATAATAATAATTTATATAGCATTGGTGCTGTGGCAATTAGATATCACTGTCCTATGGATTGGCCATTTAGGTCGCCTAAATTAGAAATACATTGTTCCCATAAAGCATCACAATCTAATTGTCTTATTTATTGGAGCCCTCATGTATCTATTACCACTTAGCCCTATTCCTGATCTCATACAAATAGGGTTATATGAAAATCTATGCATATTATGTAACTGAGCATTACAAGAAGCTCGGGAAGTTCTCGCCTTGAGTCTCCTGATAGTGATTTGCGCCTCTTGTACAAAATCGTTAAACAGGTTCTTGTGGTCCTTGCAGAAAAAGGGATAAAATATAACACATTAGTAATTAGTAATAATATATATGATGTGTATATATATATATATATATATATATATATATATATATATATATATATATTAACCCCTTCCCGACCTGTGACACAGCGTATGCGTTATGAGGCCGGCGTCACACTCAGCGTAAGCCAATACGGTCCGTTTTTTACGGCCGTAATACGGAGAAATGTTCCCAAAATAGTGATCCGTAGTCAGGGTGTGTCAGCGTATTTTGCGCATGGCATCCTCCGTATGTAATCCGTATGGCATTCGTACTGCGAGATTTTCTCGCAGGCTTGCAAAACTGACATCTAATGGATTTATGTGCTCAAATGTTCGGTAAAACATATATACAGTCTATATATACATATATGTCATTGAGACACACACATATACACTCACCGGCCACTTTATTAGGTACACCATGCTAGTAACGGGTTGGACCCCCTTTTGCCTTCAGAACTGCCTCAATTCTTCGTGGCATAGATTCAACAAGGTGCTGGAAGCATTCCTCAGAGATTTTGGTCCATATTGACATGATGGCATCACACAGTTGCCGCAGATTTGTCGGCTGCACATCCCAAAGATGCTCCATACAAGGCAGGATGGATCCATGCTTTCATGTTGTTTACGCCAAATTCTGACCCTACCATCCGAATGTCGCAGCAGAAATCGAGACTCATCAGACCAAGCAACGTTTTTCCAATCTTCTACTGTCCAATTTCGATGAGCTTGTACAAATTGTAGCCTCAGTTTCCTGTTCTTAGCTGAAAGGAGTGGTACCCGGTGTGGTCTTCTGCTGCTGTAGCCCATCTGCCTCAAAGTTCGACGCACTGTGCGTTCAGAGATGCTCTTAGGCCTACCTTGGTTGTAACGGGTGGCGATTTGAGTCTCTGTTGCCTTTCTATCAGCTCGAACCAGTCTGCCCATTCTCCTCTGACCTCTGGCATCAACAAGGCATTTCCGCCCACAGAACTGCCGCTCACTGGATTTTTTTTCTTTTTCGGACCATTCTCTGTAAACCCTAGAGATGGTTGTGCGTGAAAATCCCAGTAGATCAGCAGTTTCTGAAATACTCAGACCAGCCCTTCTGGCACCAACAACCATGCCACGTTCAAAGGCACTCAAATCACCTTTCTTCCCCATACTGATGCTCGGTTTGAACTGCAGGAGATTGTCTTGACCATGTCTACATGCCTAAATGCACTGAGTTGCCGCCATGTGATTGGCTGATTAGAAATTAAGTGTTAACAAGAAGTTGGACAGGTGTACCTAATAAAGTGGCCAGTGAGTGTATATATATATTCTGTATTTATATTTCATTCAGCGCGATATATGTCAAAAGCCGGTAATTCAATTGCCGGCTTTTCATTTCTCCTTCCCAAACCCGACATGATATAAGACATGGTTTACATACAGTAAACCATCTCATATCCCCATTTTTTTTGCATATTCCACACTACTAATGTTAGTAGTGTGTATGTGCAAAATGTGGGCGCTGTAGCTGCTAAAATAAAGGGTTAAATGGCGGAAAAAATTGGCGTGGGCTCCCGCGCAATTTTCTCCGCCAGAGTGGTAAAGCCAGTGACTGAGGGCAGATATTAATAGCCAGGAGAGGGTCCATGGTTATTGGCCCCCCCGTGGCTAAAAACATCTGCCCCCAGCCACCCCAGAAAAGGCACATCTGGAAGATGCGCCTATTCTGGCACTTGGCCACTCTCTTCCCACTCCCGTGTAGCGGTGGGATATGGGGTAATGAAGGGTTAATGCCACCTTGCTATTGTAAGGTGACATTAAGCCAGATTAATAATGGAGAGGCGTCAATTATGTCACCTATCCATTATTAATCCATTTGTCTGAAAGGGTTAAAAAACACACACACACATGATTAAAAAGTATTTTAATGAAAGAAACACACAGGTTGTTTTAATAATTTATTGCTCTCTCAATCCATCAGGAACACCCTCGCTTGGCAAAATAATAAACACACAATATACATACCTTCGGATGTCCTGTCACGTCCCACGAGGTAATCCATCTGAAGGGGTTAACTAATATTACAGCCATGAGCTGCGCTAAAGCACTCGCTCGTGGTTGTAATCCCCGGGGAATGAAGGAAATCTGAGTGATCTATACTTACATTGAGTCGCGGTGAGGCGCCCTCTGGTGGATGTCCTCATGAACTGCAGCCTGGGAACTTTTTCCCACACTCCAGGTCATATGAGGACATCCAGTAGAGGGCGCATCACCGCGAATGAAGGTAACTATAGGTTATTGACCTACATTTCCTTCATTCGCCGGGGATTACAGGCACAAGCACACAGCTGCATTAGCAGGGCTCGTGCCTGTAAAATATTTTAACCCCTTCAGATGGATTACCTCGTGGGATGTGACGGTTCATCTGAGGGTATGTATCTTGTGCGTTTATTATTTTGCCAAGCGAGGGTGTTCCTGATGGATTGAGAGAGCAATAAATTATTAAAACAACCTGTGTGTTTCTTTCATTAAAATACTTTTTAATAATGTGTGTGTGTGTTTTTTAACCCTTTCAGACAAATGGATTAATAATGGATAGGTGTCATAATTGACGCTTCTCCATTATTAATCTGGCTTAATGTCACCTTACAATAGAAAGGTGGCATTAACCCTTCATTACCCCATATCCCACCGCTACACGGGAGTGGGAAGAGAGTGGCCAAGTGCCAGAATAGGCGCATCTTCCAGATGTGCCTTTTCTGGGGTGGCTGGGGGCAGATGTTTTTAGCCACGGGGGGGCCAATAACCATGGACCCTCTCCTGGCTATTAATATCTGCTGTCAGTCACTGGCTTTACCGCTCTGTCGGAGAAAATTGCGCGGGAGCCCACGCCAATTTTTTCCGCCATTTAACCCTTTATTTTAGCAGCTACAGCGCCCACATTTTGCACATACACACTACTAACATTAGTAGTGTGGAATATGCAAAAAAAAAGGGGATATGAGATGGTTTACTGTATGTAAACCATGTCTCATATCATGTCGGGTTTGGGAAGGAGAAATGAAAAGCCGGCAATTGAATTACCGACTTTTCACTAACACCGCTGCGTATTTCTCGCAAGTCACACTGCTGGTCCGTGTGGAATCCGTATTTTTCTCGCCCCATAGACTTTCATTGGCGATTTTTTTGCGCAATACGCTGACAAACGCAGCATGCTGCGATTTTGTACGGCCGTAGAAAGCCGTATAATACTGAACCGTAATATACGGCTGATAGGAGCAGCCCCATTGAGAATAATTATGCCTTTTATTTGGCGAGTTTTACGGACGTATTTTCTGCGCTCTTACGTCCGTAAAACTCGCCAGTGTGACGCCGGCCTGAAAGTCGGTGCCAATCCGACCTGTGACGCATATGCTGTGTCACAGAATGATCGCGTCCCTGCAGGCCAGGTGAAAGGGTTAACTCCAATTTCACCCGACCTACAGGAACAGTGGGAGTGGTACTTCAGCCCGGGGGGGGGGGTGGATTCGCCCCCCCATGACTACGATCGCTCTGATTGGCTGATGAAAGTGAAACAGCCAATCAGAGCAATCTGTAATATTTCCCTTATGAAAATTGGTGAAATATTACAATCTAGCCATGGCCGATGCTGCAATAGCCCTGGCCGCCCACCAACTGACGGCGGCGATCTGCAGCCGCCGTCAGTGTTCCCTACCCCTCTGTCCTGTCCTAAGCGCCTTCCTCTCCCCTCCGACCCTCCCCCGTCCTCCCCTCTGCCCCCCCCGCTGTCCGATCGCACCCCCCCATACTTACCTAGTCCCAGTGTCCTCGGTCTTCTCGCATGGGTGCCACCATCTTGGAAAATGGGGGACGCATGCGCAGTGCGCCCGCAGAATCTGCCGGCCAGCAGATTCGTTCCCTGTGCATTTAGGTTCTATCACAGCAATCAAAATAAAAAAAATAGTAAATAAACCCCCTCCCCTTTATCACCCCCATAGGTAGGAACAATAATAAAATACAGAAAATATATTTATTTTTGTTTTTCCGTTAGGATTAGGGTTAGAACTAGGGTTAGGGGTAGGGTTAGGGTTGCACTTAGGGTTAGGGTTGCACTTAGGCTTAGGGTTGCACTTAGGCTTAGGGTTGCACTTAGGGATAGGGTTGCGCTTAGGGTTGCACTTAGGGTTAGGGTTGCACTTAGGGTTAGGGTTGCACTTAGGGTTAGGGTTGCACTTAGGCTAGGGTTGCACTTAGGGCTAGGGTTGCACTTAGGGTTGCACTTAGGGTTAGGGTTGCACTTAGGGTTGCACTTAGGGTTAGGGTTGCACTTGGGGTTAGGGTTGCACTTAGGGCTATGGTTGCACTTAGGGCTAGGGTTGCACTTAGGGTTAGGGTTGCACTTAGGGTTAGGGTTAGAATTAGGGTTAGAATTAGGGTTAGGGTTGCAGTTAGGGTTAGGGTTACAATTAGGGTTAGGGTTAGAATTAGGGCTAGGGTTGGAATTAGGGTTAGAATTAGGCTATGTGCACACGGTGTGGATTGGCTGCGGATCCGCAGCGGATTGGTGGCTGCGGATTCATAGCAGTTTTCCATCATGTTTACAGTACCACGTAAACCTATGGAAAACCAAATCCGCTGCTTTGTATTTTCTGCAGCATGTTAATTCTTTGTGCGGATTCCGCAGCGTTTTACACCTGCTCCATAATAGGAATCCGCAGGTGAAATTCACACAAAAAACACTGGAAATCCGCGATAAATCCGCAGGTAAAGCACAGTGCATTTTACCTGCAGATTTTTCAAAAACGGTGCGGAAAAATCCGCACACAAATTCGCAACGTGGGCACATAGCCTTAGGGTTAGGTTAGGAATTAGGGTTAAGACTAGGGTTAGGGGTGTGTTGGGGTTAGGGTTGTGGTTAGGGTTGGGATTAGGGTTAGGGGTGTGTTGGGGTTAGTGTTGGAGTTAGAATTGAGGGATTTCCACTGTTTAGGCACATCAGGGGGTCTCCAAACGCAACATGGCGCCACCATTGATTCCAGCCAATCTTGCGTTGAAAAAGTCAAATGGTGCTCTCTCCCTTCCGAGCCCCGACGTGTGCCCAAACAGTGGTTTACCCCCACATATGGGGTACCAGCGTACTCAGGAGAAACAGGACAACAAATTTTGGGGTCCAATTTTTCCTGTTACCTTTGGGAAAATTAAAAAATTCTCGGCTAAAAAATTATTTTTGAGGAAAGAAAACGTATTTATTATTTTCACGGCCCTGCGTTATAAACTTCTGTGAAGCACTTGGGGTTCAAAGTGCTCACCACACATCTAGATAAGTTCCTTTGGGGGTCTAGTTTCCAAAATGGGGTCACTTGTGGGGAGTTTCTACTGTTTAGGCACATCAGGGGCTCTGCAAACGCAACATGATGCCCACAGAGCATTCCATCAAAGTCTGCATTTCAAAACGTCACTACTTTCCTTCCGAACCCTGACATGTGCCCAAACAGTGGTTTACCCCCACATATGGGGTATCAGTGTACTCAGGAGAAACTGGACAACAAGTCTTGGGGTCAAATTTCTCCTGTTACCCTTGGGAAAATTAAAAAAACTCCTGGCTAAATAATTATTTTTGAGAAAAGAAAAATTATTTTTAATTTTTATGGCTCTGCCTTATAAACTTCTATGAAGCACTTGGGGGTTCAAAGTGCTAACCACACATCTAGATTAGTTCCGTGGGAGGTCTATTTTCCAAAATGGGGTCACTTGTGCGGGAGCTCCAATGTTTAGGCACACAGGGGCTCTCCAAACGTGACATGGTGTCCGCTAATGATTGGAGCTAATTTGCCATTCAAAAAGCCAAATGGCGTGCCTTCCCTTCCGAGCCCTGCCGTGCGCCCAAACAGTGGTTTACCCCCACATTTCGGGTATTAGCGTACTCAGGACAAACTGGACAACAACATTTGGGGTCCAATTTCTCCTGTTACCCTTGGGAAAATAAAAAATTCCGGGCTAAAAAATCATTTTTGAGGAAAGAAAAATTATTTTTTATTTTCACGGCTCTGCGTTATAAACTTCTGTGAAGCACTTGGGGGTTTAAAGTGCTCACTATGCATCTAGATAAGTTCCTTGGGGGGTCTAGTTTCCAAAATGGGGTCACTTGTGGGGGAGCTCCAATGTTTAGGCACATAGGGGCTCTCCAAACGCGACATGGTGTCCGCTAACGATGGAGATAATTTTTCATTCAAAAAGTCAAATGGCGCTCCTTCCCTTCCGAGCCTTGCCGTGCACCCAAACAGTGGTTTGTAACCACATATGAGGTATCGGTGTACTTAGGAGAAATTTTCCAACAAATTTTACGATCCATTTTATCCTGTTGCCCATGTAAAAATCAAAAAATTGAGGCTAAAAGAATTTTTTTGTGAAAAAAAAGTACTTTTTCATTTTTACGGATCAATTTGTGAAGCACCTGGGGGTTTAAAGTGCTCACTATGCATCTACATAAGTTCCTTGGGGTGTTTAGTTTCCAAAATGGGGTCACTTGTGGGGGAGCTCCAATGTTTAGGCACACGGGGGCTCTCCAAACGCGACATGGTGTCCGCTAAAGATTGGAGCCAACTTTTCATTCAAAAAGTCAAATGGCGCTCCTTCCCTTCCGAGCCCTGCCGTGCCCCAAAACAGTGGTTTACCCCCACATATGAGGTATCAGCGTACTCAGGACAAATTGGACAACAACTTTCGTGGTCCAGTTTCTCCTTTTACCCTTGGGAAAATAAAAAAATTGTTGCTAAAAATCATTTTTGTGACTAAAAAGTTAAATGTTCATTTTTTCCTTACATGTTGCTTCTGCTGTTGTGAAACATCTGAAGGGTTAATAAACTTCTTGAATGTGGTTTTGAGCACCTTGAGGGGTGCAGTTTTTAGAATGGTGTCACGTTTGGGTATTTTCAGCCATATAGAACCCTCAAACTGACTTCAAATGTGAGGTGGTCCCTAAAAGAAATGTTTTTTTGCAAATTTTGTTGTAAAAATGAGAAATCACTGGTCAAATTTTAACCCTTATAACTTCCTAGCAAAAAAAAATTGTTTCCAAAATTGTGCTGATGTAAAGTAGACATGTGGGAAATGTTATTTATTAACTATTTTGTGTAACATAACTCTCTGGTTTAACAGAATAAAAATTCAAAATGTGAAAATTGCGAAATGTTCAAAATTTTTGCCAAATTTCCATTTTTTTTCACAAATAAACTCAGAAATTATCGACCTAAATTTACCACTAACATGAAGCCCAATATGTCACGAAAAAACAATCTCAGAATCGCTAGGATCCGTTGAAGCGTTCCTGAGTTATTACCTCATAAAGGGACACTGGTCAGAATTGCAAAAAACGGCAAGGTCATGAAGGGGTTAAGGTCAAAATAGGCTGGGTCGTGAAGGGGTTAATTAGAAATTAGGTTATCCATCTCTTTCAGCAAAATGAATGGTCGCTCCCTTGCCATGCAACAGACAGTCCCATTTATTGAATATATTTTATTAGATAATTTCTAAACTGGATGTGCTTTTGGTTTTCAACAGGATTACCCATCAGTTGGGCAGCTGGCACAGAAGCTTTCACAAAATAACATCCAAGTTGTGTTTGCAGTCACATCCAATATGGTGAAAACATACCAGGTAAGATAAGACTGTACAATGTGAGCTGGAGAATAAAGAGATATACGGTAAAAGGATTCTGAGGATTAATTTATAAAATCTAGTTTATAAAAATTATGTCTCTGTCTTCAGGTTTCACAAAACAAACTGTATACATTATAAAATAGATCTTAGTCCTGAGGAGGCTGATATACTCACTCTGAAATTCCATTCCAGAATGGCTGCATAATCTTAATATGAAACATGAGTCCAACTTAAAGGTACCTTCACACGAAGCGACGCTGCAGCGATAGCGACAACGATGTCGATCGCTGCAGCGTCGCTGTTTGGTCGCTGGAGAGCTGTCACACAGACCGCTCTCCAGCGATCAACTATGCCGAGGTCCCCTGGTAACCAGGGTAAACATCGGGTAACTAAGCGCAGGGCCGCGCTTAGTAACCCGATGTTTACCCTGGTTACCAGCGTAAAATCTAAAAAAAACAAACAGCACATACTTACATTCACGTCCCCCTGCGTCCACTTCCTGACTGACTGAGCGCCGTACAGTGAGAGCAGAGCGGTGACGTCACCGCTGTGCTGCTTTCACTTTCACTTTGCGGCGCTGAGTCAGAGGAGGAAGCAGACTGCAGGGGACGCAATGTGAGTATGTGCTGTTTGTTTTTTTTACATTTTACGCTAGTAACCAGGGTAAACATCGGGTAACTAAGCGCGGCCCTGCGCTTAGTAACCCGATGTTTACCCTGGTTACCAGTGTAAAATATCGCTGGTATCGTTGCTTTTGCTTTCAAACACAACGATACACAGCGATCGGACGACCAAATAAAGTTCTGGACTTTATTCAGCGACCAGCGACATCACAGCAGGATCCTGATCGCTGCTGCGTGTCAAACTAAACTATATCGCTAGCGAGGACGCTGCAACGTCACGGATTGCTAGCGATATCGTTATAATGTCGTTTCGTGTGAAGGTACCTTAAGTGTGAGAGAGCTAATGTGCCCTAGTGTGTTCGCTCTCCTCAAACCAAGGCTGAGTGACAGTCACAGCTTGTACTGAGCACTGCAACATCTCGGCGGCAGCAGGGGAGGAGGAACACTGACGAGCTTTTAAAAAGGATTATGCAACTATTCTACTGTGGATTTTCCAAGCAAGCACATCAGCCTAATTAAGTCTAACAGATCTGTTTATTATTTATTCAGTCACTTCTGGTGACAGATAACTTTTTGCAAGTATAAGCATTTAGTTTTTTATTCTTCCATAGAATAAGTTCTTCCAGTAGAAAATAATAATAGTGCATTGCAATAAAACGTGTCACAATTCATTTATTTGTGGATACTTCATGAATGTATCAGAAAAGAGACATATGGAGGTTTGAGCCCACACAATTCTATGGGTGCTGGACTACTCTACAACATAGCTTTATAAGCTTGCCATATTAATAGGAATTAAAGCATGGAGGAAGCTGCCTACCTCCATAACATCTCAGAAAGATCTCACATGTTTCTCATCATAGCACTACAGCACCCTGAATTAAAAGGAATAGACAGCATGGTGTAATCTGATTGGCTAGAAAACATAAAAATGCTTTGAGTGGCCACTTTTATTGCATTTGCATTAATAATACTTCTGGTACATACTGATGATAAGGTTAAAAAAATTAATTTTTTTAGTTATGCTCCATAACAAATCATTCAAAACTGACATTTTTTTAAGCTCTTTACCACTTTGGTGTAACAGAGTTGATACAATTTTGCCAATTTTCTGTGATTTCAGAAGGAAAGTTGATTGGTATTTATGTGAATGTCCCCTTCACCCTAGTGATTATATTAACGTTCATTCCTGTAAATGAATATGTGTAATAGCAGGAAAACAGATTACAATTTTTGCAATAACAAACAGGAAGTAAAGCAAAGTCTTCAAACTTCCCCCATTTCTATACATAAGTTTAATTAAATTTACTTCCATCTTCCAATTTATTTAAAATAAAAAAAATGAAACTTTTGTAGTTTTCTAGTTTTGTATTAATTTTTGGAATTTTTCAAAAGTAGTCAAAAAATAGGACCAAAATAAAGCAATAACTATAACTTGACCGTTTTTAAAGAACCTGTCAGTACAACTTTATAATGTACAGTACATTAAATACATGACTGTAACGGCGCTGTAATACTGATTACATTGATACCTTTAGTGAAGAAATCCACATTGTGGTTCTTATTTAATCAGCATATGGAGTGTTCTGCTAATTAGATTTCAGTGCACAGGGGCCGGACTGTACAGGGGGTCTTTTTCTCCCTGCCTGTGATTCCCCGACCCCTCCTCCTGCCTCCGGTCTTTGAATAACAGGTCATTTAATTTTCAATGACCTGCCTACTCTGTTGGAAATCTCTTTTTCAGTAAAACTATAAATATTTAATATTGCTGCATTTACTTATTGCACTAAGGCCTTGGTCACATTTTTATTTTTGCTCAGCTTGTACTAGTCTGCTAACACAATGCCTCTGATGATTTAATTTGCAGTTTAGGCAAGAAATGTTAATACACTGCTCAAAAAATAAAGGGAACACTAAAATACCACATCCTAGATATCTCTGAATGAAATATTCCAGTTGCAAATTTTTATTCAATGCATAGTGGAATGTGTTCAGAACAATAAAACATAACAATTATCAATGTAAATCAAAATGAATACCCCATGGAGGTCTGGAGTTGGAATGATGCTCAAAATCAAAGTGGAAAATCAAATTACAGGCTGATCCAACTTCAGTGGAAATGCCTCATGACAAAGAAAAGATGCTCAGTATTGTGTGTGTGGCCTCCACGTGCCTGTATGACCTCCCTACTGTACAACGCTTGGGCATGCGCCTGATGAGGCGGCGGATTGTCTCCTGAGGGATCTCCTCCCAGACCTGAACTAAAGCATCCGTCAACTCCTGGACAGTCTGTGGATGGAGTGAGACATGATGTCCCAGATGTGCTCAATCGGATTCAGGTCTGGGGAATGGGCGGGCCAGTCCATAGCTTCAGTGCCTTCATCTTGCAGGAACTGCTGACACACTCCAGCCACATAAGGTCTGGCATGGTCCTTCATTAGGAGGAACCCAGGGCTAACCGCACCAGCATATGTCTTACAAGGGGTCTGAGGATCTCACCTTGGTACTTATTGGCAGTCAGGCTACCTCTGGCAAGCACATGGCTGGCTGTGCAGTCCTCCAAAGAAATGCCACCCCACACCATTACTGAACCACTGCCAAACCGGTCATGCTGAAGGATGTTGCAGGCAGCATATCGCTCTCCACGGCATCTCCAGACTCTGTCACGTCTGTCACATGTGCTCAGTGTGAACCTGCTTTCATCTGTGAAGAGCACAGGGTGCCAGTGGTGAATTTGTCAATCCTGGTGTTCTGTGGCAAATGCCAAGCATCCTGCATGATGTTGGGCTGTGAGCACAACACCTACCTGTGGACGTCGGGCACTCAGATCATCTTCATGGAGTCCTTTTCACATGCACATTTGTGGCCGGCTGGAGGTCATTTTGCAGGGCTCTGGCAGTGCTCCTCCTGTTCCTCCTTGCACAAAGGCAGAGGTAGCGGTTCTGCTGCAGGTTTGTTGCCCTCCTACGGCCCTCTCCACGTCTCCTGGTGTACTGGCCTGTCTCCTGGTAGCGCATCCAGCCACTGGACACTACGCTGACAGGCACAGCAAACCTTCTTGCCACAGCTCGCATTGATGTGCCATCCTGGATGAGCTGCATCACCTTAGCCATTTGTGTGGGTTGTAGAGTCCGTCTCATCCTACCACGAGTGTGAAAGCACAACCAACATTCAAAAGAGACCAAAACATCAGCCAGAAAGCATTGGTACTGAGATGTGGTCTGTGGTCCCCACCTGCAGAACCACTCCTTTATTGAGGGTGTCTTGATAATTGCCAATAATTTCCATCTGTTGTCTATTCCATTTGCACAACAGCATGTGAAATTGATTGTCAAACAGTGTTGCTTCCTAAATGGACAATTTGATTTCACAGAAGTTTGATTTACTTGGAGTTATATTCTGTTGTTTAAGTGTTCCCTTCATTTTTTTGAGCAGTGTATAATGCTAAAAACGGGACACACAACAAATACAAACACCACACTGAAAAAGTGCACACTGCATTCACCCTAAAGATGAACCTTGATCTTTGTGCCTGCCTGGCTACGGAGGTTGGCACCCTATGACAACTCACATGAGAATGGCACCCCTGCTCACCAACAGCTGATTCTACTATCCTGTTGTGCCCTATCGATAAGTGCCAGCTGACACACTTTCACTCACAACACATGAGAACAGTACCCACTAGTATTGGTCAGAAAAACAGGCAGTACATATATAATATATACTATATATATATATATATATATATATATATATATATATATATATATATATATATATATACAAATCAGGTCAGGGAAAAGGAGTGAAATAGCATGCCTGATGCAAATGATATATAACGATTTAAATATGATAAGTAGGCCCCTCTCACTAATCTGTACCTCCGCTGCTCCCTGCCTGTCAGCGGAGGTTCGCACCCTACTTGTCAGAGGATATGGTGCTCCCACTCCATGGCAGCTAGCCCTAGGAGACCCTTAAGGCCCCGTCTCACATAGCGATTTACCAACGATCACGACCAGCGATACGACCTGGCCGTGATCGTTGGTAAGTCGTTGTGTGGTCGCTGGGGAGCTGTCACACAGACAGCTCTCTCCAGCGACCAACGATCAGGGGAACGATTTCGGCATCATTGAAACTGTCTTCAACGATGCCGAAGTCCCCCTGCAGCACCCGGGTAAACAGGGTAAACATCGGGTTACTAAGCGCAGGGCCGCGCTTAGTAACCCGATGTTTACCCTGGTTACCAGCGTAAATGTAAAAAAAAACAAACAGTACATACTCACCATCTGATGTCCGTCAGGTCCCTTGCCGTCCGCTTCCTGCTCTGACTGAGTGCCGCCGTACAGTGAGAGCAGAGCGCAGCGGTGACGTCACGTCACGTTGTTCCGAGTGTTTCTTACCTCCTCTCCCTGCAGTCCCCGGATCCAAAATGGCCGCAGGGCTGCATCCGGGTCCTGCAGGGAGCGGCCTACCAAGCGCCTGCTCAGAGCAGGTGCTGGTAAGCCTGCAGCACTGTAAGTCAGATCGCTGATCTGACAGAGTGCTGTGCAAAGTGTCAGATCAGTGATCTGTGATGTCCCCCCTTGGGACAAAGTAAAAAAGTTTAAAAAAAAATTTCCACATGTGTAAAAAAAAAAAAATTCCTAAATAAAGAAAAAAAAAATATTATTCCCATAAATACATTTCTGTATCTAAATAAAAAAAAAGAAATTCATGAATAGCTGGTTTTTGGTCATTTTGCCTTACAAAAATCGGAATAAAAAGCGATCAAAAAATGTCACGTGCCCGAAAATGTTACCAATAAAAACATCAACTCGTTCCGCAAAAAACAAGACCTCACATGACTCTGTGGACCAAAATATGAAAAATTATAGGTCTCAAAATGTGGAGAGTGAGACGCAAAAACTTTTTTGCTATAAAAAGCGTCTTTTAGTGTGTGACAGCTGCTAATCATAAAAATCCGCTATAAAAAACGCTATAAAAGTAAATCAAACCCCCCTTCATCACCACCTTAGTTAGGGAAAAATAATAAAATTAAAAAAATGTATTTATTTCCATTTTCCCATTAGGGTTAGGGCTAGGGTTAGGGCTAGGGTTACGATTAGTGTTAGGGTTAGTCGTTTACCCCCTCATATGGGGTATCGGCGTATTCAGGACAAATTGCACAACAACTTTTGTGGTCTAATTTCTTCTCTTACCCTTGGGAAAATAAAAAATTGGGGGCGAAAAGATCATTTGTGTGAAAAAATATGATTTTTAATTTTTACGGCTCTGCATTATAAACTTTTGTGAAGCACTTGTTGGGTCAAAGTGCTCGCCACACATCTAGATAAGTTCCTTAAGTGGTCTTCTTTCAAAAATGGTGTCACTTGTGGGGGGTTTCAATGTTTAGGCACATCAGGGGCTCTCCAAACGCAACATGGCATCCTACTTAATTCCAGTCAATTTTGCATTGAAAAGTCAAATGGTGCTCCTTCCCTTCTGAGCTCTCCCATGCGCCCAAACAGTGGTTTACCCCCACATATGGGGGATCGGCGTACTCAGGACAAATTTCACAACAAGTTTTGGGGTCCAATTTCTTCTCTTACCCTTGGGAAAATAAAAAATTGGGGGCGAAAAGATAATTTTTGTGAAAAAATATGATTTTTTATTTTTACGGCTCTGCATTACAAACTTCTTTGAAGCACTTGGTGGGTTAAAGTACTCACCACACATCTAGATAAGTTCCTTAGGGGGTCTAATTTCCAAAATGGTGTCACTTGTGGGGGGTTTCAATGTTTAGGCACATCAGGGGCTCTCCAAACGCAACATGGCGTCCCATCTCAATTCCAGTCAATTTTGCATTGAAAAGTCAAATAGCACTCCTTCCCTTCCGAGCTCTGCCATGCACCCAAACAGTGGTTTACCCCCACATCTGGGGTATCAGCGTACTCAGCACAAATTGTACAACAACTTTTGGGGTCCATTTTCTCCTGTTACCCTTGGTAAAATAAAACAAATTGGAGCTGAAATAAATTTTGTGTGAAAAAAAGCTAAATGTTAATTTTTATTTAAACATTCCAAAAATTCCTGTGAAACACCTGAAGGGTTAATAAACTTCTTGAATGTGGTTTTGAGCACCTTGAGGGGTGCAGTTTTTAGAATGGTGTCACACTTGGGTATTTTCTATCATATAGACCCCTCAAAATGACTTCAAATGAGATGTGGTCCCTAAAAATAAATGGTGTTGTAAAAATGAGAAATTGCTGGTCAACTTTTAACCCTTATAACTCCCTAACAAAAAAAAATGTTGGTTCCAAAATTGTGCTGATGTAAAGACATGTGGGAAATGTTACCTATTAAGTATTTTGTGTGACATATCTCTGTGATTTAAGGGCATAAAAATTCAAAGTTGGAACATTGCAAAAT
Organism: Ranitomeya variabilis; assembly: GCF_051348905.1. Taxonomy (NCBI): domain Eukaryota; kingdom Metazoa; phylum Chordata; class Amphibia; order Anura; family Dendrobatidae; genus Ranitomeya; species Ranitomeya variabilis. Next base: position 162,567,829 of record NC_135238.1, on the reverse strand, counting down.
TTTCTAAATTTTCGCCAAATTTCCATTATTTTTCACAAATAAACGCAAGTTATATCGAAGAAATTTACCACTATCATGAAGTACAATATGTCACGAGAAAACAATGTCAGAATCGCCAAGATCCGTTTAAGCGTTCCAGAGTTATAACCTCATAAAGGGACAGTGGTCAGAATTGTAAATATTGGCCCGGTCATTAACGCGCAAACCTCCCTCGGGGCTTAAGGGGTTAATAATATGGAGTAAAATCCTAAAATCCTAAATATGAAGATGAACTTGGGAAATTGTTTTTCTAACACAAAGTATGGTTATTGAATCCCAACCTATAAATGGTTTCAGGTTTGCTGGACTTTTTTTTGCATCCATTTCAAACACTTTATCAGTAAATTGCATATATTTCAACACGTAAAACTACAATTTGTCCTGGAAAACAGGCTCTCATAGTACTACAAAAACTACAAAAGTAAGAGCTACATATTTGTTTTTCCATAAATTATGTTTTTATTGTGCAAAAGTAGTAAAACTGTAAATATTTGATATTGCTGCATTTACTTATTGCACTAAGGCCTTGGTCACTCCACGGATATATTTCGCTTATTGTAAATGCTTTATTTTTTAGGATCTCAGTAAGTTGATTCCGAAATCTGTGGTTGGGAGTTTGTCCAATGATTCAAGTAATGTTGTCCAGTTGATTACAGAAGCTTATCAGGTAAAAAGTCTACATATTAAATGGGAAATTGGACTTTTTTAAAAAAAAATTCCTTTAGTAACGGCGATCGCAACACTGGGGTCAGTAAAAAGCGACCCGAATCATGTTCTCTGGGGTCTCTGCTACCCCCCGGTAGCCAAGACCCTGAAGAAATTCTGACACTGGTGGGTGCTATACACTTATTTCTCAGAGCTGTTAAAAAGAGGCGCTGAGGCATAAGTACCCCTAATTGCCACCGTTAAAAGGCATATCGGCAGTCGTTAAGGGGTTAACAGAAGGGTAAAAACTATTTTGTCCATGTGTGTATAAGAATAGTACCACAGAACTGTATTTTCTCAGAAGTTAATACAGTTTGACATATTGTGAAGTAAGACACAAGTTCAGCAAAAGCTGTGATAAAATTGTTTGAAAATGTTGTTTTGAAACTGGGACACCTCCCTTGGTATAAAAAAAATGGTGGTTACAAACCTAACCACAGAGGTCATAGAGACAATGTAGAAATGTTGTTTGCAGCAGAAAAATGGTGAAATGTGTTTAGCATATTTCAAAACCAGCACAGCCGTAACTCACAGATCGATGAGTTTACCATGCAAATGTATTAATATGATGATTACTGATGAGCGAGTATGCTCCTTACTCGGGTTTTCTGAGCATGCTTGGGTGGTCTCCGAATATTTTGGGCGTGCTCGGAGATTTAGTTTGTGTCGCCGCAGCTGCATGATTTACGGCTGCTAGACAGGCTGAATACATGTGGGGATTGTCAGTTTGTTAGGAAATCCCCACATGTATTCAGGCTGTCTAGCAGCCGCAAATTATGCAGCTGTGGCGACACAAACTGAATCTCCGAGCATGCCCAAAATACTTGGAGACCACCCGAGCATGCTTGGAAAGCCCGAGTAATGAGCATACTCGCTCATCAGTAATGATGATATTATAAAATAAACTAATAAAATAGAAATAAATCTATTACTCAGACCATTAGAACGCTTCTTACTTGCTCTTACATGAAGGGCAGGTGCAGATGATCGTTTTCTATGGAGCTGAGAAAATCAGTCTGATTATGCTAATCACACTCTGATCAGAGTTTTATCAGAGTTTGATCAGAGTGTGTTCCTATTTTTCTATGAGCTGGTGAGAAAAAGGAAAAAAAATTCTCCTCCTCTTCTATAATGTAAGTTCATGAAAGTCAGGTTGCATTCTAAGGTCATCTGAGTGCAGTCTGATGTTTTCCACAGACCCATAGACATGAATGTCAATCATGCATGCTGCAATTTTTTTTTTTTTCCTGGACCGAGTTCAACATGTGCACAACCCCACAGAATAACATGTAGTCGAGTGCTAGCCATCAAAACAACGGATAGCACTGATCCAAATTATATGTCCATCTGCACAAGGGGTTGTTGGGGGATGAGATAATAATGACTTATACTTAAGATAGATCCCCACCAATTTGATATTTGTTACCTAACAGCTACCACTCTCACTACTCATCTGTTACTTTGTGGTGCGATAACCAGAAGTTCACAGAGTGCAGAGCTGGAATGCCATAGCTCCGTACACTCTGTAGTGATTTTTCTCAGATACTGCAGCTCAGCTCCCATTGAAGTGAATACAGAGACCATAATAACCTATAATCCCATTGTAGTGGTTCAGAGGAAGCCAAAATGTGGCTGCTAATTGCTCCATTATAAGGTAAGAATTCCTTCATGACTTCAAATATGGCAACTAAGATAAATCCATAGGTGAATGTTCCAACTCCACGATCTACTTATAACTTACACTATTTGTTTTTTCAACTAATTCTAATAATTTAAAAGGAAAGTTAGATTGTGAAACAAGGGTTTTGTGCATGCATAAAATAGCATAGAATCAGAAAAATATGGTATAGTTTTACATTCTTTAAAGAAAATAGCGACAAAATTGCAATCTGTAAAAGAACTAATAATCTTAAACTTTAGCTTAAGCCATGATCAAAACGGAAGATATTAGGGGCCTTTGGTTTCTAGATTAAGGTGAGGGAGATAAATGAAAATAAAAAGTGGTACAGTTCAGAGGTCAATGTAAAGAGGTGTCATGTTTTGTGGATTTTACACATTTCCAATTTGAAGCTAGACTGTCCCATTTAAATTAGGATTACATCATTACTTTACTGTATATTTGCAGGTTCTATTTGTTTCCTAAAAAAAATGTTCATCATTGATGGTATTCCAGGAGATTTCCAGTGTTGTGCAAAGGAGGTGGTGGTTGCTGATGAATTAAGGCATAGTACTGCTCTATGCATCGTCAGAAATGAGTTTAAACCCAATCTTAGAAGGCCTAACGCTGACCATACATGTTAAATGGCTGTTGGCCGAACGATGCTTAGGCCGATCATTCTTCTTATAACTATCTTAGCCATCTCTCCCAAAACACAATAGCGCTCAATTGTCTGGGTGGGTGCCCCTGTGTTCTCTATGAGAAAGCGGCCAGACAACATCTTCTGGTGAACAGTGTGTGTTTTTGCAGCATTAGCCTAATGTGTATGGGGGCTTAACTCTAGTGTTAGAGGTTGGGTGAGGTGAAGCAAAATAAAAAAATAAGTGTTATTATTTTACAAGGGGAAAACATAGGGATTCAAAAGGGGTTGACCAAGTAGTGGATAACTCCTTTAAATTATCCTACTCCGTGTTGATTATTTTAAAGGGTTTAATGTTAACTGTAAATATAGAAGTTCTACTATGTATGCCTTCAACAAGATGATTAATAAGCATATTCAAAAGAAGAGGGCCCAATACTGACACTTGTGGTACCACACTGTTAGCTGTGACCCAATCAAAGTGTGTTACATTAATAATTACCCTCTGTTTCCCATCACTGAGCCAGTTGCTAACTAATTTGCAGATATTTTCCGCTAGTTGCATTGTTCTTGTTTTATGTATCTACCTTCTACGTGGCGCTGTATTGAATGCCTTTGATAAACTTAGATACACATTATTCATATACTTAAGGCTCCATACACGTTAGAGAGAGAATTTGTCCAACTGTTGCTGTGTTTTCTGTGAGAGAGCTGCTGGCAGGCCACTTTGGCAGGACTTATCTCCCAGGGAATAAAACGATCAACAGTTGGCAATCCAACATACTGAATCTTTTTTTCCCTATATCAACTCTCATGGCAGAGTGGGCAGGCCCACATACACATAACACTGTTGGCCAACTTTAGTCTAATATGTATAGTAGCTTTTATCTTGGTTCAGTCTAGAAATTACCTCATAGCAGCTGATAAAATTAGTGAGAGGACTGATCCCTCATAAACCCATGTTGATGCTACCGTAGGTTATAATTTTTTTCATGAGATACTCCAGCGTAGCATCTCTTAATAAAACCTTCTGGGCTCATTTTATGACACCCACCCCTGCTGGGACCTGTGGTACATTTGAGATTAGAAGATTGCAATGATTAGCTGAACACAGGTCCTCTTTAAGTCCTCACTGTCATTCATGAGTTAACAAGTTTCTTGTGGCCTTTAAGGGGTTTAGCGTTCCTCATGATCTATTGGCTGTGCTGCTTATTGGAACCATAGTCTTCCATTATATAAACCTGTGTCTAGCTTGCCTCCATGCAAGCAACAGAATCTTCATTCTGTTCTTGACTGCAGTGGAGAAGGTGTTGCTGGAGTGTTGCTCTTGTCTTCTTAAGATTGTTGCATGCGGTTTGTTGTGAATACCTCTTCCTTACCCTTGTTGGCATTCCTTCATGTTGCTTTTCTGCCCCGTTACTGTGCACCCATCTTCGCTTTATATTTTATCCTGTGTGCCTGTCGTATCATTGTGCCTTGGTTTGCCCCTATCTGTCCAGCTGGTGCTACCCCTTTTAAGCCCCTTCCCTCACTGGAGGGAGGGTGGAAGCTGCATAGGATTTTATAGCAGCACAGAGAGGTATGAGAACCAGGCATCTCCATGATGTTATGACCCCAATGGCGAGGGTCTCAGAGATATCAGCAAGTCTGCAAAGTACAAAAATCCAGCTCATAGGGCAGTGGTAACTGGGTTGACCATATATCTACTCCTAACGCCAACCCTAGAAGTAGCCGGGGAACATGCCTACGTTGGTCGCTAGATGTCTCGCGCCAGCCGGAGAGCTAACTACCCCTAGAAGAGGAAAACAAAGACCTCTCTTGCCTCCAGAGAAAGGACCCCAAAAGTAGGATACAAGCCCCCCACAAATAATAACGGTGAGGTAAGAGGAAATGACAAACACAGAGATGAACTAGGTTTAGCACAGAGAGGCCCACTTACTAATAGCAGAATATAGTAAGATAACTTATATGGTCAACAAAAACCCTATCAAAAAATCCACGCTGGAGATTCAAGAACCCCCGAACCGTCTAACGGCCCGGGGGGAGAACACCAGCCGCCCTAGAGCTTCCAGCAAGGTCAGGATACAGATAATATACAAGCTGGACAAAAAATGCAAACAATAACGAATTGCAAAAAGCAAAAAAGCAGACTTAGCTTAATCAAGCAGGAACCAGGATCAGTAGACAAGAGCACTACAGATTAGCTCTGATATCAACGTTGCCAGGCATTGAACTGAAGGTCCAGGGAGCTTATATAGCAACACCCCTGACCAAACGACCCAGGTGAGCATAAAAGGAATGACTGACAAACCCAGAGTCAAATCACTAGTAGCCACTAGAGGGAGCCAAAAAGTAAATTCACAACAGTACCCCCCCCTTAGTGAGGGGTCACCGAACCCTCACCAAGACCACCAGGGCGATCAGGATGAGCGGCGTGAAAGGCACGAACTAAATCGGCCGCATGCACATCAGAGGCGACCACCCAGGAATTATCCTCCTGACCATAGCCCTTCCACTTGACCAGGTACTGAAGCCTCCGCCTGGAGAGACGAGAATCTAAGATCTTCTCCACCACGTACTCCAACTCGCCCTCAACCAACACCGGAGCAGGAGGCTCAGCAGAAGGAACCACAGGCACAACGTACCGCCGCAACAAGGACCTATGAAATACGTTGTGAATGGCAAACGACACCGGAAGATCCAGGCGAAAGGATACAGGATTAAGGATCTCCAACATCTTGGAAGGACCAATGAATCGAGGCTTAAATTTGGGAGAGGAGACCTTCATAGGAACAAATCAAGAAGACAGCCATACCAAATCCCCAACACGAATTCGGGGACCCACACCGCGGCGGCGGTTGGCAAAACGCTGAGCCTTCTCCTGTGACAACTTCAAGTTGTCCACCACATGATTCCAGATCCGCTGCAACCTATCCACCACAGAATCCACCCCAGGACAGTCAGAAGGCTCCACATGTCCCGAGGAAAAACGAGGGTGGAAACCAGAGTTGCAGAAAAATGGCAAAACCAAGGTGGCAGAACTAGCCCGATTATTAAGGGCAAATTCAGCCAACGGCAAGAAGGTCACCCAATCATCCTGATCAGAAGAGACAAAACACCTCAAATACGCCTCCAGAGTCTGATTAGTTCGTTCCGTTTGTCCGTTAGTCTGTGGATGAAAAGCGGACGAAAACGACAAATCTATGCCCATCCTACCACAAAAGGATCGCCAGAACCTGGAAACAAACTGGGATCCTCTGTCCGACACAATATTCTCAGGAATGCCGTGCAAACGAACCACGTTCTGGAAGAACACAGGAACCAGATCAGAAGAGGAAGGCAGTTTGGGCAAAGGAACCAGATGGACCATCTTGGAGAAACGATCACATATCACCCAGATGACAGACATGCCCTGAGACACCGGAAGATCCGAAATGAAATCCATAGAGATGTGTGTCCAAGGTCTCTTCGGGACAGGCAAGGGCAAGAGCAACCCGCTGGCACGAGAACAGCAAGGCTTAGCTCGAGCACAAGTACCACAGGACTGCACAAATGACCGCACATCTCTTGACAAGGAAGGCCACCAAAAGGACCTGGCCACCAGATCTCTGGTGCCAAAAATTCCCGGGTGCCCTGCCAACACTGAGGAATGAACCTCGGAAATGACTCTGCTGGTCCATTTAGCAGGCACAAACAATCTGTCAGGTGGACAAGAGTCAGGCCTACCAGCCTGAAATCTCTGCAACACACGTCGCAGATCTGGAGAAATAGCTGACAGGATAACTCCTTCCTTAAGAATACCCACAGGTTCAGCGACTCCAGGAGCATCAGGCACAAAGCTCCTAGACAGAGCATCGGCCTTCACATTCTTAGAACCTGGTAAATACGAAACCACAAAGTCAAAACGGGAGAAAAACAATGACCAGCGGGCCTGTCTAGGATTCAGGCGTTTAGCAGACTCGAGGTACATCAGATTTTTGTGATCAGTCAAGACCACCACACGATGCTTAGCACCCTCGAGCCAATGACGCCACTCCTCAAATGCCCACTTCATGGCCAACAACTCCCGATTGCCCACATCATAATTTCGCTCTGCCGGCGAAAACTTCCTAGAGAAAAAGGCACAAGGTCTCATAGTAGAGCAACCAGGGCCTCTCTGCGACAAAACGGCCCCTGCCCCAATCTCCGAAGCATCCACTTCAACCTGAAAGGGAAGTGAGACATCAGGCTGGCACAAAACAGGCGCTGAAGTAAACCGGCGCTTCAACTCCTGCAAAGCCTCCACGGCAGCAGGAGCCCAGTTAGCCACATCAGAGCCTTTCTTGGTCATATCCGTCAACGGTTTAACAACGCTAGAAAAATTAGCGATAAAACGACGGTAGAAGTTAGCAAAACCCAAGAACTTCTGAAGACTCTTAACTGACGAGGGTTGAGTCCAATCATGAATAGCTCGAACCTTGACTGGGTCCATCTCCACAGCAGAAGGGGAAAAAATGAACCCTAAAAAGGGAACCTTCTGTACACCAAAAAGACACTTTGAGCCTTTAACAAACAAAGAATTGTCACGCAAAATCTTGAAAACCATCCTGACCTGTTCCACATGCGAGTCCCAATCATCAGAAAAAACCAGAATATCATCCAGATAAACGATCAAAAATTTATCCAGATACTTCCGGAAAATGTCATGCATAAAGGACTGAAAAACTGAAGGTGCATTAGAGAGCCCAAATGGCATCACCAAGTACTCAAAATGACCTTCGGGCGTATTGAATGCGGTTTTCCATTCATCTCCTTGCTTAATGCGCACAAGGTTGTACGCACCACGAAGGTCTATCTTGGTGAACCACTTGGCACCTTTAATCCGGGCAAACAAGTCTGACAACAACGGCAAAGGATACTGAAATTTGACAGTGATCTTATTCAAAAGCCGATAGTCAATACAAGGCCTCAAAGATCCGTCCTTTTTAGCCACAAAAAAGAATCCCGCACCAAGAGGGGAAGAAGAAGGACGGATATGCCCCTTCTCCAGAGACTCCTTGATATATGAACGCATCGCGGTCAAATCACTAGTAGCCACTAGAGGGAGCCAAAAAGTAAATTCACAAGACATGATCAGGAGTAACCCCGGGGTTAAGGCAGGAGTCACATTACCGTATAATACAGACGAGTAGTGTTGAGCGATACCTTCCGATATTTGCAAGTATCGGTATCGGATGGTATCGGCCGATATCCGAAAAATATCGGATATCGCCGATACCGATACCCGATACCAATACAATCAATGGGACACAAGTATCGGAAGGTATCCTGGATGGTTCCCAGGGTCTGAAGGAGAGGAAACTCTCCTTCAGGTCCTGGGATCCATATTAATGTGTAAAATAAAGAATAAAAATAAAATAAAATAATAAAATAATAAGATAGAATAAAAATAAAAAATAGGGATATACTCACCCTCTGACGCGCCCTGGTAGTAACCGCTGTAACCGGCAGCCTCCGTTCCTAAGAATGAGCGAGTGAAAGACCTGCGATGATGTCGCGGCTTGTGATTAGTTGCGTGACCGCTCATGTGACCGCTCACGCGACCAATCATGAGCCGCGACGTCATCGCAGGTCCTAAACTCGTCATTCTTAGGAACGGAGGCTCCCGGTTACATCGGTAAGGTCCAGGGGCTGCCGGAGGGGTGAGTATATCCATATTTTTTATTTTAATTCTTTATTTTTTACATGAATATGGATCCCAGGGCCTGAAGGAGAGTCTCATCTCCTCCAGACCCTGGGAACCATACACTGGGAACTTCCGATTCCGATTTCCGATATCACAAAAATATCGGAACTCGGTATCGGAATTCCGATACCGCATATATCGGCCGATACCCGATACTTGCGGTATCGGAATGCTCAACACTACAGACGAGTGCTATGCTATAAAAAAAATGGCATAGCACTCGTACCAATGTTAATCTATGGGGCAGCTCCCATCATCGTTTTCTGCGATTTGCACCGTAAATCGGCCGAGACTCGCCAATGAAAGTCTATGGGTGCGAGAAAAACCCGCACACCACACAGACCATCAGCGTGACTTGGGAGAAATATGCACCAGTGTCCTTTAGAAAAGCCGGCATTTCAGTGCGGTGTAAAGTAAAATCACACTGACAGGTTAAAATAGAATAGATAAAATAAATGTCTACACATAGCATAGGTATATATATATATATATATATATATATATATATATATATATATATTTATATTTATATATATATATATATATATATATATATATATATATATATCATTGACACACATACTGTATATATATATTTATATTTCATAGAGAGTTAGGTAGCAGAATAGCCGATAATTCAATTGTCGGGTTCTGTAAAATCATTGCAGAAGCCGACAGGACATGACACATGGTTTACATACAGTAAACCATTGCATATCAGTTAGATTTATATATGTCCCTGACTATATATATTTGGAGATGTAGGTGTTAAATTAATGAATTTATTCAGGGCAAAAAAATTGGGCTCCAAATTGTTATTGGCCCCCCCTGGCTAAAAACATCTGCCCCCAGCCACCCCAGAAAAGGCCGTTAGCCTCTCTCTTCCCATTGCCATGTAGAAGTGGGATATGGGGTAATAAGGGGTTAATGTCACCTTGCTATTGTTAGGTGACATTAAGCTTGGTTAATAATGGAGAGGTGTCAATAAGACACCTATCCATTACTAATCCTATAGTATGAATGGGTTAAAAAAATTACACACACATTAAGAATAACATTTTTTAATGAAATAATTAAACACACAGGTTTTCCATCTTTATTACACTCCCAGTCCAAGCGAAGCCCTCGTTCTCCTGTAAAAAATCCAAAATAAAAAATGAACAATATCCCATACCTGTCCGCCATACAGTCAAGTCCCACGCTGCAATCCATCTTAAGGGGTTATATAGTTTACAACTGGGAGCAGTACTAATGCTACCGCCCGACTGTAATCCACTGTGTAATGAATGAAAAGTTGCCTACGCAGCCTCCCCGCCTGACCGGACATGAACTCATTAGCGTGGGAAAGTTTTTGAACATTTTCCCATGCTGTCAAGTTCACCACGAGTCAGATTACCGCTGACGTCACTGAGGCTGCACAGACTTCCCACCTGACCCACGGTGAACTTGAACTCAGGTCCAAGCATTCCTACATGAACAGTTTCCTGGAAACGGGATTGGTCATTGTGGTCCAGTTGAATGGCCACCAAGGTCTCCCGATCTGAACCCCTTAGACTTTTATCTTTGGGGTCATCTGAAGGCAATTGTCTATGCTGTGAAGATACGAGATGTGCAGCATCTGAAACAACGGATACTGGAAGCCTGTGCTAGCATTTTTTCTGCGGTGTTGCTATCTGTGTGTCAAGAGTGGGAGAAGAGGGTTGCATTGACAATCCAACACAATGGGCAGCACTTTGAACACATTTTATAAGTGTGTCATAAACTTGTAAATAACTCATGAAAGAATAAAGGTACATTAAAACCAAGCACTCCATTGTTTTTCTTGTGAAATTCTCAATAAGTTTGATGTGTCACATGACCCTCTTCCTATTGAAAAAAGTAAAGTTGGATCCAAAATGGTTGATTTCAAAATGGCCGCCATGGTCACCACCCATCTTGAAAAGTTTTCCCCTCCCATATACTAATGTGCCACAAACAGGAAGTTCATATCACCAACCATTCCCATTTTCCCATTTTATTTAGGTGTATCCATATAAATGGCTCACCCTGTATATATGTGTGTCACTGACATATATACATATACATATATATATATATATATATATACTGTATATATGTTTTCACAAATATTTGAGGCCATGGATCCATTATATGTCCATTTTCCAAGCTGACGAGAGAATCTCGCCATACGGATGTCACACGGATGCTTAGATACGAGAAAATCGCACCCTCGCACTGCACACGGATGACATACGGATCACTGTTCAGGGAACATTTCTGCGATTCTCGTCCATGTAAGATGGACTGTATTTTTATACGTTAAGTGTGACTCCAGCCATAAGGATAGACTATAGCTTCCCTATATTAGGGACAGTGTAGGGTCCCTATTCCCCGGCATTCCTACGGTCACAGCGTGACAATAGTTCTTACTAATATTTAAAAAAGAGCTATCATTTTCTTTGACATGTATAGTTTATTGTTAATGAGTTAGAGAGGGGTTTTGTGTACCTTGTGTATACCTGTTCTGGATGATTTGCCATTATTCCTTTTTCTTCTGATATGGAACCCATAATGCAGACTACAGTACACTTTTCATTAAACATCTGGCTTTTTAGAAGGGGCGAAGTCGCCTCAATGGATCTTGCTTTTATTTATATTGGCGGTCAGTGCCACAGAACTGCTATCCCTGATCTCCATTTAGTGATCTATACTACAGTGCATCCAATGTGTCTCACCTACTATATCACTTGCCTCTTATATATAGTAGAAATAACATCAGCAGATTAATGCCAGGAGGGATGTAATAGGTGATGTCATACTGAATTCCTGTTTATGCTCAGAAGCATGAACTGGACCAGTTGTCAGACCGGAGATTACATGACCCATCCAGCTGTAATAAAGGGGGAAAACATGAAAACCACTTGCGCAATAAATTTGGTATTGCCGTTATTGTGCTGACGAATTAAATAAAAGTAGTACATTATATAATCACCCACCCCCAACAAAATATTGAAATTAACCGCTGACAAATTACAGTACAGCTGTGAATGGAAACAGGTTTGGGTTGTAAAATAAGTTCACGAAAATGTGGGACAAAAGGAAAAAACGCTCCACTCAGAAGGCCCAATATAGGTTGGCTTTAAATTGTTAAATGGTAAAATTAATGCTGTGAAAAATACTGAGACCTCTCTTTTATCTGATCACAGAGCTTGTCGTCTGAGGTCATTCTGGACCATGGAATTACTCCGGACTTTCTGGAGATTCTATATGATTCATATTGCTCCAGCGGTAATAATTCTGTAGATCAATTTAGAGGGGCTTGCAGCAATGTGAGGATCAATGAAGAGGTAAGTGAAACATAATGCACAAGAGCATGGCTAAAATAGTAAGAAATACCAGCCCCTTTTTTTGCTATATTTTGTGGCTTTATAGAGGCAGCACATGAAAAACATCAATATAAAACTATAATCATCAATATTTATTATATTATTTGTTATTTAATTATAAGGTTTTACATGCATTTGAGTTATAATGATGCAATTGGGGAGAATGAGACAACAAAATATTATATAAAATATTACAAGTTATATATTCCCTTTTGATGCAGTCACATTTTTTAATGCTAGTGTCACTCAAACTACACTGCAGATGGCTGGGGTTTGGGGAAGAGTCATAACTCATAGAGGCATCGCAACGCAATCCTTGGACTGGCCAGCGGCTCTCCCGACCTGAGCATGACAGCTGCATAGAAATATATTCTGTCGCAGTCAGTTCGGGAAAACCGCCGTCCAGTCCGAGCATTGCGTTGCGATCCCATGTCCGAGTTATATGACTGTCTGACTCTTCCCTTAAACTAATTTACATAAAAAAATTGTATATTCTAGGGAAATTGAGACATTGCTACTAGTATTTTTTCCAGTTTTGGACTTGTATGTTGGTAATTCTAAAAGTATATGCACGCACCGTCTTTTAGACACTAATGTACCTGCATCATTTTTTAAACAGAAGAAGCTTGAGAAAATATAAAATATAGTGGCGGCCTCCAAGCAGAAGCCTCCAGAAGTGTGGCAATGTTACCTTTTTAGCCCCTTCATGAGTTAAAAGAAGTGACAACTAGTGATGAGCGAGCGTGCACGGATAAGGTGTTATCCAAGCATGCTCGAGCGCTAATCAAGTGGAGCGCCCGCTAAGGCCGTGGGGTATTCGGACCAGGTCGGACAGGTCTTCAGAGGGTTGTCACGGCAGCAGTGACCCGGTCCGTAGCCCTGGGTGTCCAATAAAATTAAAATGAAAGCGGAATAAAGTTTATAGGGGATTAGTTCATGACGCCACCTGTGGTGTTCGGCGATGGATGGCTGATGCTGCTTAAGGGGACCTCTGTGACGCAGCTGGGATGTCTCCTCAGGTGGAGCGGGGCTCCTGGGCTACTGGTACTGTTATAAGGGACCATGGACGTTGGGGTGCAGGACAGAGGGTGCAAGAAATGACTGGAGGACACAAGGGCTGTAGTTTTCTTTACCTTTACTCGATGGCTGAAGGTGCAGTCCGGGGCACGGGTAACAGATGGTAATGGAGATCCGTGCAGCCTGGAAGCAATTTAGGATCCACCTAGCCAGGTGGGTTTGGAGGTCTTCCTACTGCGCTGTCCGGTTAGGTCATTGCTGCTTTAAGCTCTGCTCAAGTCCCCCTCACTGTCTGGCAGTTAAAATCAAACTGTACCCGCATGGCAGGCCATTTGAACCTTTTACAGGTGTCGTTCTTTCGTGGCGGCTCTGGGCTCTGGTATGCTGTTGTGTCACTGGGTGTTAGATGGGCCAGGAGATCTGCAGTCTCCTGCCCTCCAGATTTAACTGCCGAGACTTCAGTACCCAAGCAACCATGGACTCCGGTGTCCGGTTTCTAGCGCTCAGCTCTGGGGTGAGCTTGGTTACATCTCCACTCCCCAGGTTCTCCTCGACTTCTCTCCTCTCCTCTTCTCTCTCAGACTCAGACTAACTACTCACTGACTAACTCCACCTCCAGGCCAGAACTTATAGAGAAGCTCCCTTGAAACCGGGTGTTAGAGCTCCACCTTCTGGTCTGGAGTCAGGAAAAGTGTTGGATGCTGGTGTTACCTGGTAAGGGGACCCCTCCTTGCTTCCAGGCATGACATCACCCCCTGTGAGGGAGGCAATGCCACTGTGGCAACCGGACTCCTGGGATGCGACACAAGCATCTCGGTGAGCTCAAAAACTATGCTCGAGTCACTGCGGCTGCAAGTCTCGTGACTGTTCGACAGCCGCAACACATGCAGGGATTGCGTGCATGAAATATGCCTGCATGGATCATACAGTGGGGGAAATAAATAAAAATCTCTTGCTTATTTTGTAAGTTTGCCCACTGACAAAGACATGAACAGTCTATCATTTTAAGGGTGGGTTAATTTTAGCATTGAAAGATAGAACATCAAAAATAAAATCCAGAAAATCACATTGTATACATTATATAAAGTTACTTGCATTTTGCAGTGAGAAATAAGTATTTGATCCCTCTGGCAAACAAGACTTAATACCCTTGTTGGCAAGCACAGCAGTCAGATGGTTTTTGTAGTTGATGATGAGGTTTGCGGACATGTCAGGAGGAATTCTGGTCCACTCCTCTTTGCAGATAATCTCTAAATAATTAAGATTTTGAGCTGTCGCTTGGCAACTTTTCTATGGGATTAAGGTCTGGAGACTGGTTAGGCCACTCAATGATCTTAATGTGCTTCTTTTTTAGCCACTCCTTTGTTGCCTTGGCTGTTTGTTTTGGGTCATTGTCTTTCTGGAAGACCCAGCCAGGACCTGGGGGAGGGAAGGAGGTTGCCACTCAGGAATTTACAGTACATGGCTCAATCCATTCTCCCATTGATTCGGTGAAGTAGTCCTGTGCCCTTTGCAGAGAAACACCCCCAAACATTGTTTCCACCTCCATGCTTGACAGTGGGGAGAGTGTTCTTTGGGTCATAGGCAGCATTTCTCTTTCTCCAAACACAGTGATTTGAGTTAATGCCAAAGACCTCATTTTTTCTCATCTGACCACAGCACCTTCTCCCAATCACTCATAGAATCATCCAGGTGTTCATTGGCAAACTTCAGATGGCCCTGCACATGTGCGATCTTGAGTAGGGGGACCTTGTGGGCATTGCAGGATTTTAAACCTTTACGGCATAATGTGATACCAATGGTTTTCTTGGTGTCTTGAGATAATTAAGAAGTTTCCCCTGTGTAGTTTTAGGCTGATCTCTCACCTTCCTCATGATCAAGGATACGCCATGAGGTGAGATTTTGCATGGTGCCCCCGATCAATGTAGATTGACAGTTATTTTGTATTTCTTCCATTTTCTTACTATTGCACCAAAAGTTGTCTCCTTTTCACCCAGCGTCTTACGTATGGTTTTGTAGCCCAATCCAGCTTTGTGCAGGTCTACGATCTTGTTCCTGACATCCTTAGAATGCTCTTTAGTCTTGCCCATCTTGTAGAGGTTAGAGTCTGACTGATTAATTGAGTCTGTGGACAGGAGTCTTTTATAAAGGTGACAATGTAAGACAGCTGTCTTTAATGCAGGTAGCGAGTTGATTAGGAGCATCTAATCTATCAGTGGCCAAACATACACAAATTAAGACTTTGGAGTGGCCTAGTCAAAGTCTTGACCTAAATCAGATTGCGATGTTGTGGCAAGACCTTCAAAAGGCGTTTCATGCTGTGACATGCAAAAGTAGTGCTGAGTGTTGTTGCTTCAAAAGCATCCAGCAACTAGAGGGGTTAACACCCATGTAATAACTATGTAACTATGTAACTATGTAACACAGTCACAGGAGGCAGGGAGTGTTTAGCAGAGCCCCAGGGGGATTGTGGGGAACTTGTTTTCTATTCTGGCAGCAGCTGAAGGGATGAGTGGTGTGTGATCTGTCTCTCACAAAAGTTCAGGCAAGTGAATGACAGGGACACTGGATTCCATTAAAGAGTGAAGCTGAACTAACCCCTGTACTGATAGTTGAAAAAGTCTGTCAGGAGCAGGAAGATAAGGACTGGAAGGAATTGTGTCACAGGAATCATTTCCTTCAACTGTGCTAAAAGGAATGCTGTGTCTTGATCTGTGCTGAACCGTGCTATCAAAATAGACTGTTAGTCAATGTGCCTTTAAGAAGCAGCTATACTTTTTATGAAGCCTGTGCTTAAGAGACTTGAATTGTACTGGACGTGCTGTGATATTAAACTACACTGTTCATTTGTTAATGAGGACTCTATCAATAGTGTCTGTGTGAGCAAGTGGATCCATCTTGTGCCTGAGGAAGCTGCAGTGCATGGTCGCCCTAAATAACGGTTCCCCCAGGATTCCAAAGAATTCATGAGACCTTTCCCGCCCTTATCTGAACCTAGCGGCGTGCACGTAACAATGCTCTTAAACCTCCAATGTGGCTGAATTACAACAATTCTGCAAAGATGAGTGGGCTAAAATTCCTCCAGAGAACTGTAAAAGACTCATTACCAGATATTGCAAATGCTTGATTGCAGTTGTTGCTGCTAAGGGTGGCCCAACCACTTATTAGAGAGCAAACACTTTTTCACACAGGGCCCCTGTAGGTTTGGATTTATTTTTCCCTTAATAAAGAATTTCATTTAAAGGGAACCTGTCACCTCCAAAATCGATGGTGAGGTAAGCTCACCGTCATCAGGGGCTTATCTACAGCATTCTGTAATGCTGTAGATAAGCCCCCGATGTTACTTGAAAGAGGAGAAAAAGACGTTAGATTATACTCACCCAGGGGCGGTCCCGCTGCGGTCCAGGTCCAATGGGTGTCTCAGGTCCGGCGCCTGCGCACTGCAGTACTTTGCTCTGCCCTTAACAGGGCAGACAAAGTACGCTGCAGCCGCGGCATGAAGACCAGAAGAAGACATCATGGAATGAAGATGGGAGGCTCCGGACTGGACCTGAGACACCCATCAAACCCGGACCGCAGCGGGACCACCCATGGGTGAGTATAATCTAACGTCTTTTTCTCCTCTTTCAGGTAACATCGGGGGCTTATCTACAGCATTACAGAATGTTGTAGATAAGCCCCTGATGACGGTGAGCTTACCTCACCATCGATTTTGGGGGTGACAGGTTCCCTTTAAAAACTTCATTCTGTGATTACTTGTGTTATCGTTGTCTAATATCAACATTTGTTTGGTGATCTGAAACATTTAAGTTTGACAAACATGCAAAAGAATAGGACATCGGGAAGGGGGCAAACACTTTTTCACACAACTGTGTATTGTGTGTGTGTGTGTGTATATATATATATATATATATATATATATATATACATATATATATACTGTATATATAATATATATATCTCAAGCAAGTCGTTTTGACATCGCTGTGCATATGTTCATTCTTTTTTACTTTTTTTAGTGCTTTTTCAGGTGGGTTACAGATGGAATCCATCTGAAAAAAATTCCATCTACACATATCTTTAGCTAATTTTTTTCATACAGAGAAATATTGCCCAAAGTATAGTATAATCAATAAGCACAAAGTTTTATGTGATGTTTTAACTTTGAAAAAATATAAAGAATCAAAATTAAAGCATTTTTTTTCACCTTTGCACAATTTACCTCTACAAGAGCATAAACAGATCAAAGCAAAACTTAATATTATCATATGAAACAATCAGACTTATGTGCCATAACAAAACACAATAATTATTTTGGTTCTCCAACAAAAAAATAAAAATTATTAGAAATGTGGATGTCAGCAGTGAACATTTCACAGCACAAACTGCATGTAATAAGGCTGTTGTGCTTACTTTAAAATTCCATTTTAATTCAAGTTTGATTTTAATGTTAACACTTGCAGATTTTTGTCTCTCACAAATTCCATGTCTTTCAGATAACATTTAAGGTCAAAGTAACTGCAAAAAGATGCCTTCCAAATCAAAGTTTTTCAATCCGTGCCCTGGGATTTACAGACTCTGTGATTGTGAATGTGAGAACTGCATGTGACTGTAAGTGTGATGATGGCGTTGATCCTAAAGCATGCAACTCTAAAGGAAAGATTGTTTGTGGAGTCTGCAGGTAAAAAAATAAATTATACTTTCATTCAAAATCAGACAATTATATTAGAGGGAACCTATCATACTTTAACACCCCTAGCCCAAATCATTTATACAGTGATATACAGTGCCATGTCAAAGTTTGTGCACCCCTGGTCAAAATTACTGTTATTGTGGACACATAATCAAGTTGAAGAGGAAATGATCTCTAAAAAGGGCTAAAGTTAAAAATAACACATTTCCTTTGTATTTTAGGCAAAAAAAAAATATATTGTCATTTTTTACATTTTAAAAATTACAAAAAGGAAAATAGGCAGAAGCAAAAGTTGTGCCAGCCTTGGAGATATGTTTGCTCAGATAACTTTGACCAAGGTTTCAGAACTTAATTAGCCTGTTAGGGTTATGGCTTGCTCACAATCATTGTTAGGAAAGGCCAGGTGATGCAAACCTCCCAGCTTTATAAAAAGCCCAACCTCTTCTAACCTTGTGCCAAAAACAACAGCCATGGGTTCTTCAAAGCAGCTGCCCAGCACTCTAAAAATGAAAATGGTGGAGGACCACAAAGCAGGAGAAAGCTATAAGAAGATAATAAAGCGTTTAAGGTATCCTTTCTGAAGTTCAAAATGTAATTAAGAAATAGCAGTTAACTAGAACAGTGGAGGTCAAGATAGGTTCTGGAAGACCAAGCAAAATTTCAATGAGAACTGCTTGTAGGATTTCTAGAGAGGCAAATCAGAACCCCTGCTTGACTGCAAAAGACCATCAGACAGATTTACCAGGCTCTGGAGTTGTCGTACATTGTTCTACTGGTCAGAGACACCTTCACAAATATGTCCTTCATGGTAGAGTCATCAAAAGAAAACCTGTCCTGCGTCCTCACCATAAAATTCAATGTCAGTAGTATGTAAAAGAACATCTAAACAAGCCTGATGCATTTTTGAAACAAATCCTGTGAACCGATAAGGTTAAAATAGAACTATGATCAAAGATATGCGTGGAGAATAAAGGGCACAGAATTTCAAGAAAAGAACATTTCGCCAACCATTAAGCATGGGGGTGGATCAATCATGCTTTGGGGTTGTGTTGCAGCCAATGACACGGGGAACATTTTACGAATAGAGGGAAGAATGGATTCAATTAAATTTCAATAAATTCTTGATGCAAATATAACACCATCTGTAAAAAACCTGAAGTTGAAAAGATGATGGCTTCTACAAATGGATGATGATCATAAACACACTTGGAAATCCACAATAGACTACCTCAAAAGGCGCAAGCTGAAGGTTTTACAATGGCCCTCACCATCCCCTAATCTGAACATCATTGAAAGTCTGTGATTAGAACTTAAAATAGCAGTACATTCAAGATGACTGAGGAATCTACACAACTGGAAGAATTTTCCAAGGAAGAATGGATGAAAATTCCTCATACAAGAATTGAAGAATTTATCTGGCTACAAAAGGCATTTACAAGCTCTGATACTTGAAAAAGGGGGTGCTACTAGGTACTAACCATGCAGGGTGCACAAACTTTTTGCAAACAATTACAATATATATTTTTGTGCCTTAAGTACAAAGGAAATGTGTCAAATTTAACTTTAGGCCTTTCAGAGATCATTAAATCTTTAACTTGCTTAAATGTTTACAATAACAGTGATTTTTACCAAGGGTACACAAAATTTTCCATGCCACTGTATGATTCTGTAGCCTTTTAAAAGATAAACAAGTTGATCACTTTATGAGCCCAAAGCATTGCTCCAGCAGTGAGAAATTGAATTTTGAAGCTGTGTCTGGAAGTGCATTGGGTGTGACCCTGCACTTCTAGCTTCTCAGCCTTAGGCCACGTTCCCACCTTTAGTACTTGGTCAGTATATTACATCAGTATTTGTAAGCCAAAACTAGGAGTAGGTGAAAAATACAGAAGTGGTGACGTGCTTCTATTCTACTTTTCCTCTGATTGTTCCACTCCTGGTTTTGACTTACAAATACTGATGTAAAACACTGACCAAATGCTGAAGGTGGAAATGTGGCCTTAGGCTTCTTTCACACGTCCGTGTCTCTGGTACGTGTGGTGACAGTTTTCACATGTACCGGAGACACTTACACAAGGAGACCCATTCAAATAAATGGGTCTGTGCACATGCCAGTGGGTTTCCACGGACCGTGTGTCTGTGGGCAAAACACACTGACATGTCCGTTTTTTTATGTCAGCATGGGCTGCAAAACGTCCCGCACACGGATGACACACATGAATGGGAAGAAGTGGAACTGTAAGCGCTGTTCCCCAGGCCGGGTGCTGAAGACAGATCTCATCATTCTCCCCTTCTCTGCCTGCAATCAGCGTGAGCAGGGGAGAATGATTAGAGCTATATTCAAGTGATAACAATGACAGCAGGCGATGGCTGATGGGACTATTACTCCCATCAGCCTACACCTGCTGCTGTTAATAACAGTGAGAGCAGGAGCGGCTGACAACCCTCAGCTGTCAGCTTCAGCAAGGCTGGTTATCAAGAATAGAGGGGTCCCCACACTGTTTTTTTAATTATTTAAATAAATAATTAAAAAAAACTCATGTGGTTCCCCCCATTTTTGACAACCAGACTTGCTAAAGCTGACAGCTGGGGGCTGGTATTCTCAGGCTTGTAAGCGGCCATGGATATTGACCGCCAGTCTTAAAAATAGCAGCCTGCAACTGCCTAGAAAAGGTGCAACTGTTAGATGCACCAATTCTGGTGCTATGCCAGTCTCTTCCCACTTGTCTTGTAGCGGTGGCAAGTGGGGTTCATATTTGTGGGGTTGATGTCACCTTTGTATTGTCAGGTGACATCAAGCCCACAGCTTAGTAATAGAGAGGTGCCTATAAGACGCTGGTAGACCAAGGGAGAATGATGAGAGCCATCTTCAGCACCCAGCGTTGTGGAACAGCGCTTACTGTATCGCTTCTTCCCTGGCCCCCGTCCGTGTGGTACTCTTGTGGCACACAGGCTGCACATGGTTGCCACATGTGTTTCGCAAGTATTAAATACACCGACACTGACATCTCCGGTACTGTTTTTTTCCAGTACCGGAAATATCAGGAAGTATGAAACCGGTCTTACATTGTGTTTCCTACCTAGTAGCGCCCTCCCCTGGCTGATTGACAGGTCAGTCGCCATGTTCCAGAGCAAAAGAGCTGTCAAACAGCCAGGGGAGGGAGTTGCTAGGCAAGGAATACTGAGAGGCTGAGAAGCTAGAAGTGCAGCGCCCCAAAGCCCTTCCAGACACAGCTTCTAAAGAAGACTTCTTGCTGCTGGAGCAGGGCTTTGGGGTGACAAAGGAATCGACTGGCTTATCTTTTAAGGGGCTACACAGTCATATTAATGGTTTGGCAAGGAAGGTATAGGAGATTTGAAAAGGTACCCTTTAATTAAATTTGCTTCTTAACATACTTTTTTTCATTTTAGTAATATATTGTTTTCTCTTCTATATCCACATATAAGACACTGTTTAGACTGAGAATTGAGATAAATCATTTCATCAGTAGAAGGAGGTTTGTGATGGAGACCTAGATTAGACAACACGCACACTATACATAAGGATAAAGATTTGGGCATTGTACTCATTGAGATAATATTGTGTCTTCAATATGGCTACCCCAAAGGAAGAAGAAAGCAAACTCATATTTTTTTCTATATACTTAATTCCAATTAATGAAATTAAAAGTAAATACAAAAAATATTCAATGTAAATTTTAAGGAGGCTATCTAATTAAAATACTTCAATTTCCCACAGTTCTATAAAAAAAAATTCATAGAATTTTCTTATAATTTCCATTAGTTATCCCTACTAGAATTTTATCAATAAATGACAACTGGGTGTTACCAGTTAGGGTTATGTGCCTGCATAGTGAGGAAGTTTGGCCTCGTCAATGTTGCCCGTGTCTGATTGTTTAGGGACACAACCAAAAAACAACACAACAGAGTTCTATAAAGGAAAAAAAAACATGATGCAAAATTGTTTCATTATAAATAAAGTATTTCTTAATTATGACATGTCAGGAGATATTACAGCAGTGGCAGAATAAGACGACCGCAGATTCTGGGATGTTGACTTAATTTGCACCCTCTCCCCATCTTCTTGCACCGTTCTGTGCCTAGCAGTGACAACTGGATGTTACCCCAATTGCAAATGAGCCATTGGTTTTTCTTGGACTACAGAAGGTTGTTCCTCCTGGTTAAGCCCCCCATACACATTGGACTAATGTGGGCTGCACCCTCCAGCATTGACAAGTTCATCCGACAATATAATGTGTATGGGGGCGCAGGCCGACTGCTTGTTGGGGGAGATGTCGATCAGGCATGTCTGATTTCGAACTGCCAATTACTGCCATCAGCAGAGATGTCTGTCAGCATCTTTCTCATGGAAAACACAGGAGCTCTTGGCTGAATGAGTGCTCCTGTGTATGGAAGAAACGGCCAAGATGGCTGTCAGCCTAATGATCAATTAAAGCATCGTTCATCTAACAACCACCTAATGCCGATGTGAGGAACCTTTTTTCTGCCGAGGGCCAATTGGTTATTTATACCATCCTTCGGGGGCTGTCCAAATTGCGCTCTAACTCCGCCCACAAAGTACCTCCTGATGCTGGAACTGGTGTCTTCCAGTGCACGCACCTCAGTGTACAGTAGTGAACACGACATGCCCGTGCTCACAGAGAAGGAAGAAATTAATGGGCAGGAGGCCATCAAAATACAGCTGCGAGCCCAAGCCCTGTGGTCCCTGGAAATCTGCCCTGGGGCCGGACAAAAAGGTCATTGAGGGCTGTATACGGCCTGAGGTTCCCCACCCCTGATCTAAAGTGTATGAAGGCTTTTACTGTTCACCAGTCTGCAGATTACAGAATCTGCCAAAATTCCAAATTAGGCTCTTTATACAGCTTTCCGTATAATGCAGCAATAAAGAGCAACATTAGAACTTGTCACATGCTTGAAAAAGGCTTGTGAAAAGCTGAAACAGTGCCATTTATTGCTGCAGTTTATGGAACTTAAGGTAATAAAGAAGGCTGATTTTTTATAACATTGACATCATTCCCTTATCAAATCTGGTGTCCCTACACACTGCCATTCTCTAATCATCCATTCCCGACAGCAGCAGACTGTATAGGAGATCATTCTTACAACAATGGACTGGTTACAGAGCTGTCATTTAGATCTGCGACACACAGACATTTTTTATGCTTTTTGGGGAGTTCATGAATTTAATGAGCAGACATATCAGGGGAGTGGATACACATCCAGGGATATAAGATTTCTTCTCTAATTTAAATAATTACACACCCCTAGACCTAATCTCTTAACCCTTTCACCCCTGGGTGAATGACACCAATGATTTTACTATATAGCGTACTGGAAAACAGGAAAAAAAATTCCAAGTGAGGTGAATTCGCAAAAACAGTGCAATTCCACAATTGTTTTCTGGACATTTAATTTACCATGTTCACTGCATGGTAAAACTGACCTGTCATTATGATTTTCCAGGTCAGTACACATATGCAGACACCAAACATGTATAGATTCTTTTTAATTGAAGTGGCAAAAAAAAAAATCTGAAATTTTATATGAAAAAAGGTTTTTGCATTTCTCGCCATTTTACGATACCCGTAGCGTTTCCATTTTTTGGAATCTGGGGCTGGGTGAGGGCTTATTTTTTGCACCCTGAGCTGACCTTTTTATTAAGACCATCTTGGAGTAGATACAATGTCTTGATCGCCCGTTATTACATTTTATTGCATTGTTGCAGCGACCAAAAAACATAATTCTGGCGTTTTGATTTTTTTCCTCGTTACGCATTTTACTGACCGGATTGATTGACTTAATATTTTCATAGATCGGGCAATTCTGAACGCATCGATACAAAATATGTGTATGTTGTTTTATTTTTAATGGGACAAAAGGGTGGTGATATGAACTTTTGTGTTTTTATTTATTAATATTGTTTAAAACTTTTTTTTTTTTACCTTTTCTGTGTTTAACAGTCTCGTTTGGAGACTTGAAGCTACTATTGTCCAATCACCTGCTCTGTACATAGCAGGGCTTCAGCACTGCTATACAGTGGGTACGGAAAGTATTCAGACCCCTTTACATTTTTCACTCTTTGCTTCATTGCAGCCATTTGGTAAATACAAAAAAGTTCATTTTTTTTCTCATTAATGTACACTCTGCACCCCATCTTGACTGAAAAAAACAGAAATGTAGTAATCTTTGCAAATGTATTAAAAAAAGAAAAACTGAAATATCACATGGTCATAAGTATTCGGACTCTTAGCTCAGTATTGAGTAGAAGCACCTTTTGAGCTAGTGCAGCCATGAGTATTCTTGGGAATGATGCAACAAGTTTTTCACACCTGCATTTGGGGATCCTCTGCCATTCTTCCTTGCAGATCCTCTCCGGTTCCGTCAGGTTGGACGGTGAATGTTGGTGGACAACCATTTTCAGGTCTCTCCAGAGATGCTCAATTGGGTTTAGCTCAGGGCTCTGGCTGGGCCAGTCAAGAATGGTCACAGAGTTGTTCTGAAGCCACTCCTCTGTTATTTTAGCTGTGTGCTTAGTGTCATTGTCTTGTTGGATGGTGAACCTTCAGCCAAGTCTGAGGTCCAGAGCACTCTGGAAGAGGTTTTCATCCAGGATATCTCTGTACTTGGCCACATTCATGTTTCCTTTAGTGATGAGCGAATATACTCGTTACGCGAGATTTCCCGAGCACGCTCGGGTGACCTCTGAGTATTTTTTAGTGCTCGGAGATTTAGTTTTCGTCACCTCAGCTGAATGATTTACATCTGTTAGCCAGCTTGATTATATGTGGGGATTCCCTAGCAACCAGTCAACCCCCACATGTACTTATTCTGGCTAACAGATGTAAATCATTCAGCTGAGGTGAGGAAAACTAAATCTCCGAGCACTAAAAAATACTCTGCGGTCACCCGAGCGTGCTCCGGAAATCTCGAGTAACGAGTATATTCGCTCATCACTAGTTTCCTTCAATGGCAACCAGTCGTCCTGTCCCTGCAGCTGAAAAACACCCCCATAGCATGATGCTGCCACCACCATGTTTCACTGTTGGGCAGGTGATGAGCGGTGCCTGGTTTTCTCCACACATACCACTTAGAATTATCACCAAAAAGGTCTATCTTTGTCTCATCAGACCAGAGAATCTTATTTCTCATAGTCTGGGAGTCCTTCATGTGTTTTTTAGCAAACTCTATGCGGCTTTCATATGTTTTGCACGGAGAAGAGGCTTCTGTCGGGCCCCTCTGCCACAAAGACCCGACTGGTGGAGGGCTGCGGTGATAGTTGACTTTGTGGAACTTTCTCCCATCTCCCTACTGCATCTACAGTGATCTTGGGTTTCTTCTTTACCTCTCTCACCAAGGCTCTTCTCCCACGATTGCTCGGTTTGGCTGTACAGCCAGGTCTAGGAAGACTTCTGGTGGTCCCAAACTTCTTCCATTTAAGGATTATGGAGGCCACTGTGCTCTAAGGAACCTTGAGTACTGCAGAAATTCTGTTGTAACCTTGGCCAGATCTGTGCCTTGCCACAATTCTGTCTCTGAGCTCCTTGGCCAGTTCCTTTGACCTCATGATTCTAATTTGGTCTGACATGCACTGTGAGCTGTGAGGTCTTATATAGACAGGTGTGCGCCTTAAAAGTTGTGATGGATCACAAACCTGATGCAGAGTTGGGCCTATGGCCAGATAGGTTTTTTTTTAAGGACATATTTGCATGCAGTAATATTCTCAGTTACTGTCCCCATTCCAGAGATGTTCGGCCTCCCAGGATTATCTTATGTATTTCGGGTAACATGTAGAAGGCCCCTGTTTGGAGACTGTCTGGTATTAGTATTAGTAGTGGGGATGATATGTGTTAGTTCCTCTGTGTATTTTTTGGTGGGATCTTCCTGAAGTGGAGTTGTGTTTCCTATCCAAGACTTGCCTGCGTGCGTCCTGGATAAGCTCACATGTTCATGACTAGTTTGTATTTACAGGGATTACGGTACAAATTCAATTTCAGAAATTAAAATAACATATACTGTACGTGTATTATATTAATTTCCAATTTTTGTTCTAAAGTATATTTCTAGTGGATCTTCACTATAAGGGCACACATTGTCCAAGATGTTATTTAAAGATGTGTTATGGGCCATAATGAAGTGTATCTAACATGTCCAAATTTATAAATTTTCTAATTAACAGCTGTGATGAAGGCCATCTTGGGAAAAACTGTGAGTGTGCAGCAGGGAGTTCTACAACCCAAGAACTGGAACAGAACTGTAGAAAAGACAACGGCTCGGCTTTGTGCTCCGGTGCTGGGGAGTGCATATGTGGGCAATGTTTCTGTCACATAAATGAGGACCCTGACAAGCAAATACAGGGCACCCATTGTGAGTGTAACAACTGGAGCTGTGAAATGAACAATGATAAGCTGTGCTCAGGAGAAGGTGAGTTCCTGAAAACAGCTGCTGAAAAGTAGCTGTGCTTAGTAAGCAGAGCACTGCCACCTAGTGGTATGTTAGGAAACTTCTTCACACATCATATTTAACTGAACTACCGTAATTTAGGCTACGTTCACATTTGCGTTGCGCGCCGCAGCGTCGGCGACGCAACGCACAACGCAAACAAAACCGCAACAAAACGCACGCTAAAACGCTGCGTTTTGCGACGCATGCGTCCTTTTTGGCCGAAAGTTGGACGCAAAAAAAATGCAACTTGTTGCGTTCTCTGCGCCCAACGCTTGCGGCCATGCGTCGCAAAACGCAGCACAACGCATGTCCATGCGCCCCCATGTTAAATATTGGGGCGCATGACGCATGCGGCGACGCTGCGGCGCCCGACGCTGCGGCGCCGAACGCTAATGTGAACGTAGACTTAGTGAGCATCATTTTACCAGTATGTGTCTATAGCAGGGGATATTATGAAATAAAGAAATAAGCATTAATTACCCTTGACTGCCATGCATTTCAAGCACTACCGGTCTGGATGTCTCTATCAGTGCTGGGATGAAGTCCTGTCCATCATTCACTGTAAAAGCTGCAGTCAAACATTGGCCTCACATGCAAATTTTATAACATTCTCAACATTTCCCATCCCTTAGAGAGTTAACATAATTTGTGAGATGGAGAATATGAACAGGACCGCGCTTCTAATAGTACAGAGCAGAGAAACCATCTGGGCCTGGTTTGTAATTAGGTATTAGTTGATAAATAGCGGTTTCTATTCCTGAAGAGGTGATGGCCTGATTTAGGAGATCAATCGTGTTGGAGTTGAGGACTGGGAGGGAAATAGAGTTACGGAAAGATTCTGTATCTGTTCAAGCTGCTGTTGGAAGAATCGGGGGATCTGTTGCGGGTTGGACGTAAGGCCTGTGTCGGTGGGTAGCCGTATTGGGGTACGTGGTACAGGAAAGCTACCCACTGATAGTGGGAAAGGTGTTTGTCGAGGGAGACTGAATCTGCTGAAAATGGAGTTGGTGCTGGGGGTTTGTAGACTTATCAAGCTTAGGATTGACTTGAGTTGCCATAAAGCAATGTGGTGCTTTGAGCATGTTTAGAGACTAGGTCAAGCAGATGGGAGAGAAAGGTAGATTGGTGAGTGTTGGAGGCATAGTAGGGAACAGAACGCACCAGTTCATCTGAAATGGTGACCATCACCATTAGGTAGCAGCCATCTTTGTCCGACACTAATGAATTAAAGACAAAGGTGACAGATTTTTTAAAACAAATGTCTACGCCTTTGGCTTTATTTGAAGTGAGTCGCCAACCGGGGCAATGGGGATACTCGGTACCGGGTCCGGGTCCCTCTTAAAGGGGATGTCACAGTGGCTGCAACCCGGTCCGTGGCCCTGGTCACTCTATAAAAGGGAGACAGTCTTTAAGGGGATTTGTAAAGTCTATGTTCATGACGCCACCTGTGGTTTTCGGTCAGTAGGGACCGACGCTGCTCAAAGGGGTCCTCTGGGGCGATGTTATGCAGCAAGATGGTGACGCTTCCCACAGGTGAAGTAGGGTCCCCAGGGCTCCCAATGTGTATGGCAAGGATGGTGGGTGGCCCGAAAATAACGGATGACACAAAGTTGCAGTCTTTACCTGGTTTGCTGATGGTAGCAGGCCTCAGTCCGTCGTACCGGCAACAGGTGCAGAAGGAGTCCAGGCAGCCTGAAAACAAGTAGTAATCCCCTTGGCAGGTCAGGTTGGGAGCCTTCCTCTATGTGCTGGTTTTCTGGTCCCTAGCTACCTGTAGTTCGCTGGCAAGGTACCCCTTTCTCTCTTCTGTCCTGGGACAGTACCTGCATGGCAGGCAGCTTGAGCTGTTCTCTTGGGGGTCTCTGACATGGTAACTTCAGGCTCTATCTGCTGCTGTACCTGAGGTATGGTATAGGCAATCAACACACAGTCCTATGCCCTCTGGTTCTACTGTGGACCTTGCAGTTATCCACAAGCTTGGGCTCCTGGTGCCCGGTTTCTGCGCTCTGGCTCACAGGAGGCCCAATTGCTGCCTCCTTGAGCTCCTAATCACTCCTCTCCCTTCACTGTCTGCTCCAGACTGAACTAACTCCTCCAGACCAGGATGGATATCAGGAAAGTTCCCCTAAAACAGGGTTTTGAGCTCCCCCTTCTGGCCTGGAGTTAGAATATGTTGTGTGTAAGATTTACCTGCCAAAGGGATCCCACTTGTCTCCAGGCATGACACTACTCTCCCTAAGAGGAAGGCAGCATCACTGTGGTACCCGAACTCCTGGGGTGCCACAGAAGAACTGGCGGTGTAGAAAAGCGGGTTAGAGTGGGGGATATGAACATTGGGTATGATGTTTTAGAGAAATGTGTCTCTTGAAGGCACATCTGCTTGTAAAGATCTATAGTAGAGGAAAGCTTTAGTACATTTGTGCGTGGAGTTAAGGCTGGCACATTGTGTAATAGGATGGTTAGTGGCATCGTGCTGAAGATATTTGGGTCGCATACAAAGGCTCCATCTGAGCTCTATGATAGGTATTGGAAGTCCAAGTTTGGGAACGATAAGTTGTTATACGTCCTCTCGGGCATGTAAGGGGGTTGAAGTTTGGGCTAGGTAGAACATCTGAACGAAGGGAAGCGACATAAATGGGTGGCAGTAGGGCCGTGACAGGTAATGTAGATGGCTGAGCTCAGTGTGCAATAACAATGCAATCAAATTTATAGTACTATACTGGGGTTCTTGAAAGGGGTTGGGATGGACTGCGTTAATTTTAACAGGTAAGTAACCTGCAATCACTTGTAGAGCATCTCATCTATGATGAGGGCCAAGTCTCGAAGAAGTTCGTAGGAGTGATCTTAGAACTTCTGAGGTGAGGAATTCCATGCCACTAGTAATAGTTGTTCTTTTGTTTTGTAAATGTAATATTTAAGAATAATGTTGTGAGGTGGACCATCAGGTTTACGTTTACTCAGAACTCTGTGTATGCGGTCCATTTCTAGTCATTCGATGGGGATTCCAGGTTGGAGTTCCTGAAATAGGGCTGTAGCAGTAGATTGGAGGACTGTAATTGTCTCGGGCAGGCCTCAGATATTAATATTAGTTCTGCTAGTGCGGTTTTTAAAATATTCCAGTTTATTGTTGAGGGAGTAGATTTCTTCATGGAGCATATCCATCTCTTTGTTGTGGGTAATGAGGTCTGTAGTGGTGATGTCACAGATGTGTCAGATGCAACAGACTGTCACTCTGCATCTGGCTGCAGAAGGTCTCTGTGTTTGGCATTACAGACACCTCCTTAAACCTTCTGTGTCTTGGACCCAGCGGTAACCTCCCTCCAGCTCTAGTTGACACACATGGACCTGGGACTTAAAAAAATCCCCAGTCTGCTGAAGAGTGTCGCTGGTGATATTCACATTTTTCCCTTGTGAAGGTTTGAAGCTATAGTGTTGTGAATTTGGTTTTTGGGCTCCCCCGGTGGTCACTGGTGGTACTGGACTTGTGTGCTTCACTTTCTCTGTTCACCTGTTTCCATCAGGATATGGGTGTATCCTATTTAGCCTTGCTGCTCAGTTATTCTAGTGCCGGCCATCAATGTAACCAGAGCCTTTCTGTTGCATGTTCCTGCTTCTAGACTACTATCAGCTAAGTTGGACTCTTAGTCCTAAGTTTGTTTTGCATTTTTGTTCCAGTTCACAGTTATGTTATTTTTCTGTAGCTGGAAGCTCTTGTGGGCCGAAATTGCCACTCCGGTGTCATGAGTTGACACATGAGTCTTAAAGTAATTTCGGGATGGTATTTTAATAGGGTTTTCAGCTGACCGTGAAGTTCCCTATTGTATATTCTTGCTATCTAGTAAGCGGACCTCGCTTTGCTGAACCTACCTTCATAATACGTATGTCTTTTCCTCTGAACTCACCGTCAATATATGTGGGGGGCTTCTGTCTCCTTTTTGGGGGAATTTCCCTAGAGGTAAGCCAGGTCTGTCTTTTCCTCTATTAGGGTTAGTTAGTCCTCCGGCTGGCGCTAGGCGTCTAGGGATAAAACGTAGGTACGCCACCCGGCCACTGTTAGTTGTGTGGTAGGTTTAGCTCACGGTCAGCTCGAGATTCCATCACCCAGGAGCTAGTCTGTAGTTTAAGTTCTCTGACGTTTCCTTGCCATTGGGAACCATGACAGTATGGCCGGCCAAGGGTTAAAACCGTTGGCAGAAGAAAGGAGAGAAAAAGAAGTCTGCAGATTTTTTTTTTTTTTTTTTTCTTCTGAGCTTGCTTTTTAGTTGACTCAGTTGCATTTCTGCTCTAATTGCAGCCTTGGTCTCTCTCTCTCCTTCTAATCCTTGAATGGCTCTGATCTCACCTGATTAAAATGGATCCTCAGAGTTTGGCTACAGGTTTGAATAATCTTGCTATGAAGGTTCAAAATTTACAGGATTTTGTTATTCATGCTCCTATATCTGAACCTAGAATTCCTATACCAGAATTTTTCTCCGGGGATAGATCTCGTTTCCTGAATTTAAAAAAAAATTGTAAATTATTTCTTTCCCTGAGATCTCGCTCCGCTGGAGATCCCGCACAGCAGGTTAAGATAGTAATTTCCTTGCTGCGGGGTGACCCTCAAAACTGGGCATTTGCATTGGCACCCGGGGATCCTGCGTTGCTCAATGTGGATGCGTTTTTTCTGGCTTTGGGGTTGCTTTATGAGGAACCTAACTTAGAGATTCAGGCTGAAAAAACCTTGATGGCCCTATCTCAAGGGCAAGATGAAGCTGAAATATACTGCCAAAAATTTCGTAAATGGTCTGTGCTTACTCAGTGGAATGAGTGCGCCCTGGCGGCGAATTTCAGAGAGGGTCTCTCTGATGCCATTAAAGATGTTATGGTGGGGTTCCCTGCACCTACAGGTCTGAATGAGTCCATGACAATGGCTATTCAGATTGATCGGCGTTTGCGGGAGCGCAAACCTGTGCACCATTTGGCGGTGTCTTCTGAGAAGGCTCCAGAAAATATGCAATGTGATAGAATTCTGTCCAGAAGCGAACGGCAGAATTTTAGGCGAAAAAATGGGTTGTGCTTCTATTGTGGTGATTCAACTCATGTTATATCAGCATGCTCTAAACGTACAAAAAAGGTTGATAAGTCTATTTCAATTTGCACTTTACAGTCTAAGTTTATTCTGTCTGTGACCTTGATTTGTTCATTATCGTCAATTACCGCGGATGCCTATGTCGACTCTGGCGCCGCTTTGAGTCTAATGGATTGGTCCTTTGCCAGGCGCTGTGGGTTTGATCTAGAGCCTCTGGAAGTTCCTATACCTCTGAAGGGTATTGACTCTACACCATTGGCTAGTGATAAACCACAATACTGGACACAAGTGACTATGCGTATGAATCCATACCATCAGGAGATGATTCGCTTCCTTGTGTTGTACAATCTACATGACGTTTTGGTGCTCGGATTACCATGGTTACAATCTCATAACCCAGTCCTTGAATGGAAAGCTGTCATGATCTCCATGGCCAGAGAACTAGCATAAGCCTCAATAGGAACAAGCTCTTGGAAGATGTAACTATACTGACCATGAACTAAACCTACCGCATCATCTAGAAGTAGCCAGGTAGCATGTCCTACTTTTTATCCCTATATGCCCAGCGCCGGCCGGAGAACTAAATAATGCTAGCAGAGGGAAATATAAGACCTGACTCACCTCTAGAGAAATGCCCAAAAAGGAGACAGAGGCCCCCCACATATATTGGCGGTGATATGAGATGAAACAACAAACGCAGCAGGAAAATAGTTTTAGCAAATTTGAGGTCCGCTTTCTAGATAGCAGAAGACAGAAAGCATACTTTCATGGTCAGTAGAAAACCCTAACAAAACACATCCAGAAATTACTTTAGGACTCTGGCATTAACTCATAATACCAGAGTGGCAATTCCTGATCAACAAGAGCTTTCCAGACACAGTAACGAAACTGCAGCTGTGAACTGGAACCAAAATACAAAAACAAAACATGGACGAATGTCCAACTTATCTAGTAGATGTCTGGGAGCAGGAACAAGCACAGAGAGGCTTCTGATAACATTGTTGACCGGCAAGCATCTAACAGAGAAGCCAGGTTATATAGCGACACCCAGATCTAATCAGAACAGGTGAACAGGGAAGATGATGTCACAAGTTCAATTCCACCAGTAGCCACCGGGGGAGCCCAGAATCCAAATTCACAACAGTACCCCCCCCTCAAGGAGGGGGCACCGAACCCTCACCAGAACCACCAGGGCGATCAGGATGGGCCCTATGAAAGGCACGAACCAGATCAGAGGCATGAACATCAGATGCAGTGACCCAAGAATTGTCCTCCTGGCCGTATCCCTTCCACTTGACCAGATACTGGAGTCTCCGTCTGGAAACACGGGAGTCTAGGATTTTTTCCACAACGTACTCCAACTCACCCTCAACCAACACCGGAGCAGGAGGCTCAACGGAAGGCACAACCGGTGCCTCATACCTGCGCAATAACGACCGATGAAAAACGTTATGAATAGAAAAGGATGCAGGGAGGTCCAAACGGAAGGAAACAGGGTTAAGAATCTCCAATATTTTATACGGACCGATGAACCGAGGCTTAAACTTAGGAGATGAGACCCTCATAGGGACAAAACGAGAAGACAACCACACCAAATCTCCAACACAAAGCCGAGGACCAACACGACGGTGACGGTTGGCAAAAAGCTGAGTCTTCTCCTGGGACAACTTTAAATTGTCCATCACCTGCCCCCAGATATGATGCAATCTCTCCACCACCGCATCCACTCCAGGACAATCCGAGGATTCCATCTGACCGGAGGAAAATCGAGGGTGGAACCCCGAATTACAGAAAAACGGGGACACCAAAGTGGCAGAGCTGGCCCGATTATTGAGGGCGAACTCCGCCAATGGCAAAAAAGCAACCCAATCATCCTGGTCAGCAGACACAAAACACCTCAGATATGTCTCCAGGGTCTGATTAGTCCGCTCGGTCTGGCCATTAGTCTGAGGGTGAAAAGCAGACGAAAAAGACAAATCTATGCCCATCCTAGCACAGAATGCCCGCCAAAATCTAGACACAAATTGGGTTCCTCTGTCAGAAACGATATTCTCAGGAATACCATGCAAACGAACAACATTTTGAAAAAACAGGGGCACCAACTCGGAAGAAGAAGGCAATTTGGGCAGGGGAACCAAATGGACCATCTTAGAAAAACGGTCACACACCACCCAGATGACAGACATCTTCTGAGAAACAGGCAGATCTGAAATAAAATCCATCGAGATGTGTGTCCAAGGCCTCTTAGGAATAGGCAAGGGCAACAATAATCCACTAGCCCGAGAACAACAAGGCTTGGCCCGAGCACAAACGTCACAAGACTGCACAAAGCCTCGCACATCTCGTGACAGGGAAGGCCACCAGAAGGATCTTGCCACCAAATCCCTGGTACCAAAAATTCCAGGATGACCTGCCAATGCAGAAGAATGTACCTCAGAGATGACTCTACTGGTCCAATCATCAGGAACAAACAACCTATCAGGCGGACAACGATCCGGTCTATCCGCCTGAAACTCCTGCAAGGCCCGCCGCAGGTCTGGAGAAACGGCTGACAAGATAACTCCCTCCTTAAGAATACCTGTGGGGTCAGAGTTGCCGGGTGAATCAGGCTCAAAACTCCTAGAAAGGGCATCCGCCTTAACATTCTTAGAACCCGGTAGGTACGATACCACAAAATTAAACCGAGAGAAAAATAATGACCAGCGCGCCTGTCTAGGATTCAGGCGCCTGGCGGTCTCAAGATAGATCAAATTTTTGTGGTCAGTCAATACCACCACCTGATGTCTGGCCCCCTCGAGCCAATGGCGCCACTCCTCAAACGCCCACTTCATGGCCAAAAGCTCCCGATTCCCAACATCATAATTCCGCTCAGCGGGCGAAAATTTACGGGAAAAGAAGGCACAAGGCCTCATCACGGCGCAGTCAGAACTTTTCTGCGACAACACTGCCCCAGCCCCGATCTCAGAAGCGTCGACCTCAACCTGAAAAGGAAGAGTCACATCAGGCTGACGCAACACAGGGGCAGAAGAAAAACGGCGCTTAAGCTCCTGAAAGGCCTCCACAGCATCAGGGGACCAATTAGCAACATCAGCACCCTGTCTAGTCAAATCGGTCAATGGCTTAACGACATCCGAAAAACCAGAAATAAATCGACGATAAAAGTTGGCAAAGCCCAAAAATTTCTGAAGACTTTTAAGAGAAGAGGGCTGCGTCCAATCACAAATAGCTTGAACCTTGACAGGATCCATCTCAATGGAAGAGGGAGAAAAAATATATCCCAAAAAGGAAATTCTCTGAACCCCAAAAACGCACTTAGAACCCTTGACACACAGAGAATTAGACCGCAAAACCTGAAAAACCCTCTTAACTTGCCGGACATGAGAGTCCCAATCATCCGAAAAAAATCAGAATATCATCCAGATACACTATCATAAATTTATCCAAAAAATCGCGGAAAATATCATGCATAAAGGACTGGAAGACTGAAGGGGCATTAGAAAGACCAAAAGGCATCACCAAATACTCAAAGTGGCCCTCGGGCGTATTAAATGCGGTTTTCCACTCATCCCCCTGCCTGATCCGCACCAAATTATACGCCCCACGGAGATCAATCTTAGAGAACCACTTGGCCCCCTTTATGCGAGCAAACAAATCAGTCAGCAACGGCAATGGGTATTGATATTTAACCGTGATTTTATTCAAAAGCCGATAATCAATACATGGTCTCAAAGAGCCGTCTTTTTTTGACACAAAGAAAAAACCGGCTCCTAAGGGAGATGACGATGGACGAATATGTCCCTTTTCCAAGGACTCCTTTACATATTCTCGCATAGCAGTATGTTCAGGCACAGACAGATTAAATAAACGACCCTTTGGGTATTTACTACCCGGAATTAAATCTATAGCACAATCGCACTCACGGTGCGGAGGTAGTGAACCCAGCTTGGGTTCTTCAAAGACGTCACGATAATCAGACAGGAACTCAGGGATTTCAGAGGGAATAGATGATGAAATGGACACCAAAGGTAAGTCCCCATGAGTCCCCTTACATCCCCAGCTCAACACAGACATAGCTCTCCAGTCAAGGACTGGGTTGTGAGACTGCAGCCATGGCAATCCCAGCACCAAATCATCATGTAGATTATACAGCACCAGAAAACGAATAGTCTTCTGGTGATCCGGATTAATACACATAGTCACTTGTGTCCAGTATTGTGGTTTATTATTAGCCAATGGGGTGGAGTCAATCCCCTTCAGAGGAATAAGAGTCTCCAAAGGCTCTAAATCATACCCACAACGATTGGCAAAGGACCAATCCATAAGACTCAAAGCGGCGCCAGAGTCGATATAGGCGTCCGTAGTAATAGATGACAAAGAGCAAATCAGGGTCACAGACAAAATAAATTTAGACTGTAAAGTGCCAATGGGAACGGATTTATCAAGCTTTTTAGTACGCTTAAAGCATGCTGATATAACATGAGTAGAATCCCCACAATAGAAACACAACCCATTTTTCCGTCTAAAATTCTGCCGCTCGCTTCTGGACAGAATTCTATCACACTGCATGTTTTCTGGCGTCTTCTCAGTGGACACCGCCAGATGGTGCACTGGTTTGCGCTCCCGCAGACGCCTATCGATCTGAATGGCCATTGTCATGGACTCATTCAGACTTGCAGGCACAGGGAACCCCACCATAACATCCTTAATGGCATCAGAAAGACCCTCTCTGAAAGTAGCCGCCAAGGCACACTCATTCCACTGAGTAAGCACAGACCATTTACGGAATTTTTGGCAGTAAATTTCAGCTTCATCTTGCCCCTGCGATAGGGACATCAAAGTTTTTTCTGCCTGAAGTTCCAAATGAGGTTCCTCATACAGCAAGCCCAAGGCCAGAAAAAACGCATCCACATTGCGCAACGCAGGATCCCCTGGTGCCAATGCAAAAGCCCAATCTTGAGGGTCGCCGCGGAGCAAGGAAATCACAATCCCAACCTGCTGTGCAGGGTCTCCAGCAG
Organism: Ranitomeya variabilis; assembly: GCF_051348905.1. Taxonomy (NCBI): domain Eukaryota; kingdom Metazoa; phylum Chordata; class Amphibia; order Anura; family Dendrobatidae; genus Ranitomeya; species Ranitomeya variabilis. Next base: position 162,531,424 of record NC_135238.1, on the reverse strand, counting down.
AACGAGATTTCAGGGACAAAAATAACTTACAATTATTTCTAAAATTCTGAAAGCTAGATCTATTCCCTGAGAAGAATTCCGGCAAAGGAATTCTCGGCTCTGATACCGGAGCATGAACAACAAAATCTTGCAAACTTTGTACTTTCGTGGCGAGATTATTCAAACCTGCAGTTACACTCTGTAGATCCATTATAGACAGGTGAACATAGAGCCATTCAAAGATTAGAAGGAGAGAGAAAAAAAAGAAAGACTGCAGCATAGACAGACTGGCAAGTGATCCAATTAAGAGCACACTAACTACTAGAGAAAAAAAAAAAAAAAAAAAAAATTTTCAGCAGACTTCTTATTTCTCTCCTTTCTCAGCCAAGGATTTTAACCCTTTAGTGGGCCGGTCAAACTGTCATGATCTCCATGGCCAGAGAACTAGCATAAGCCTCAATAGGAACAAGCTCTTGGAAGATGTAACTATACTGACCATGAACTAAACCTACCGCATCATCTAGAAGTAGCCAGGTAGCATGTCCTACTTTTTATCCCTATATGCCCAGCGCCGGCCGGAGAACTAAATAATGCTAGCAGAGGGAAATATAAGACCTGACTCACCTCTAGAGAAATGCCCAAAAAGGAGACAGAGGCCCCCCACATATATTGGCGGTGATATGAGATGAAACAACAAACGCAGCAGGAAAATAGTTTTAGCAAATTTGAGGTCCGCTTTCTAGATAGCAGAAGACAGAAAGCATACTTTCATGGTCAGTAGAAAACCCTAACAAAACACATCCAGAAATTACTTTAGGACTCTGGCATTAACTCATAATACCAGAGTGGCAATTCCTGATCAACAAGAGCTTTCCAGACACAGTAACGAAACTGCAGCTGTGAACTGGAACCAAAATACAAAAACAAAACATGGACGAATGTCCAACTTATCTAGTAGATGTCTGGGAGCAGGAACAAGCACAGAGAGGCTTCTGATAACATTGTTGACCGGCAAGCATCTAACAGAGAAGCCAGGTTATATAGCGACACCCAGATCTAATCAGAACAGGTGAACAGGGAAGATGATGTCACAAGTTCAATTCCACCAGTAGCCACCGGGGGAGCCCAGAATCCAAATTCACAACAGAAAGCTATGTCTGTGTTAAGCTGGGGATGTCAGGGGGCTCATGGGGACGTACCTTTGGTTTCCATTTCGTCATCTATTCCCTCTGAGATTCCGGAATTTTTGTCTGATTATCGTGATGTTTTTGAGGAGCCTAAGCTTGGTTCACTACCTCCTCACAGAGATTGCGATTGTACCATAGATCTGATTCCGGGCAGTAAATTTCCAAAGGGTCGTTTATTTAATCTATCTGTACCTGAACATGCTGCTATGCGAGAATATATTAAGGAGTCCCTGGAAAAGGGACATATTCGTCCTTCTTCATCTCCCTTAGGAGCCGGTTTTTTCTTTGTATCTAAAAAAGATGGCTCTTTGAGGCCGTGTATTGATTATCGACTCTTGAATAAAATTACAGTCAAATATCAGTATCCTCTGCCACTGCTGACTGATTTGTTTGCTCGAATAAAGGGGGCTAAGTGGTTCTCTAAGATTGATCTCCGTGGGGCATATAATTTGGTGCGAATTAAGCAGGGGGATGAGTGGAAAACCGCATTTAATACGCCCGAGGGCCATTTTGAGTAGTAATGCCTTTTGGTCTTTCAAATGCCCCTTCAGTCTTTCAGTCCTTTATGCATGACATTTTCCGTGAATATTTGGATAAATTTATGATCGTGTATCTGGATGATATTTTGATTTTTTCGGATGACTGGGATTCTCATGTCCAACAGGTCAGGAGGGTTTTTCAGGTTTTGCGGGCTAATTCCTTGTGTGTGAAGGGTTCTAAGTGTATTTTTGGGGTTCAAAAGATTTCTTTTTTGGGGTACATTTTCCCCCCCTCTTCCATTGAGATGGATCCTGTCAAGGTTCGGGCTATTTGTGATTGGACGCAACCTTCTTCTCTTAAGAGCCTTCAGAAATTTTTGGGCTTTGCTAATTTTTATCGTCGATTTATAACTGGTTTTTCTGATGTTGCTAAACCTTTGACTGATTTGACCAAAAAGGGTGCTGATGTTGCTGATTGGTCCCCTGCTGCTGTGGAGGCCTTTCGGGAGCTTAAGCGCCGCTTTTCTTCCGCCCCTGTGTTGCGTCAGCCTGATGTTACTCTTCCTTTTCAGGTTGAGGTCGATGCTTCTGAGATCGGAGCTGGGGCGGTCTTGTCGCAGAAAAGTTCCGACTGCTCCGTGATGAGACCTTGTGCGTTCTTTTCTCGAAAATTTTCGCCCGCCGAGCGAAATTATGATATTGGTAATCGGGAGCTTTTGGCTATGAAGTGGGCTTTTGAGGAGTGGCGTCATTGGCTTGAGGGGGCTAGACATCAAGAGGTGGTATTGACCGATCACAAGAATTTGATTTATCTTGAGTCTGCCAGGCGCCTGAATCCTAGACAGGCGCGCTGGTCATTGTTTTTCTCTCGGTTTAATTTTGTGGTCTCATACTTACCAGGTTCTAAAAATGTGAAGGCGGATGCCCTTTCTAGGAGTTTTGAGCCTGATTCCCCTGGTGATTCTGAACCTACAGGTATCCTTAAGGATGGGGTGATATTATCTGCTGTTTCCCCAGACCTGCGACGGGCTTTGCAGGAGTTTCATGCGGATAGACCTGATCGTTGCCCGCCTGGTAGACTGTTTGTTCCTGATGATTGGACCAGTAGAGTCATCTCGGAGGTTCATTCTTCTGTGTTGGCAGGTCATCCCGGGATCTTTGGTACCAGGGATTTGGTGGCTAGGTCCTTCTGGTGGCCTTCCCTGTCTCGAGATGTACGAGTTTTTGTGCAGTCTTGTGATGTTTGTGCTCGGGCCTAACCTTGTTGTTCTCGGGCCAGCGGATTGTTGTTATCTTTGCCTATTCCGAAGAGGCCTTGGACTCACATCTCTATGGATTTTATTTCTGATCTCCCTGTTTCTCAGAAAATGTCTGTCATCTGGGTGGTGTGTGACCGTTTTTCAAAGATGGTCCCTTTGGTGCCCTTGCCTAAGTTACCTTCCTCATCCGAGTTGGTTCCTCTGTTTTTTCAAAATGTGGTTCGCTTGCATGGTAGTCCGGAGAATATCGTTTCTGACAGGGGGACTCAGTTCGTGTCTAGATTTTGGCGGGCGTTCTGTGCTAGGATGGGCATTGATTTGTCTTTTTCGTCTGCGTTCCATCCTCAGACTAATGGCCAGACTGAGCGAACTAATCAGACCTTGGAGACTTATTTGAGGTGTTTTGTGTCTGCGGATCAGGATGACTGGGTTGCCTTTTTGCCGTTGGCGGAGTTTGCCCTCAATAATCGGGCTAGTTCTGCCACTTTGGTTTCTCCGTTCTTTTGCAATGCGGGGTTTCATCCTCGTTTTTCTTCCGGTCAGGTGGAGTCTTCGGATTGTCCTGGAGTGGATACTGTGGTGGATAGGTTGCATCGGATTTGGGGACAGGTGGTGGACAATTTGGAGTTGTCCCAGGAGAAGACTCGGCATTTTGCTAACCGCCGTCGTCGTGTTGGTCCTCGTCTTCGTGTTGGGGACTTGGTGTGGTTGTCTTCTCGTTTTGTCCCTATGAGGGTTTCTTCTCCTAAGTTTAAGCCTTGGTTCATCGGCCCGTATAAGATTTTGGAGATTCTTAACCCCGTGTCCTTTCGATTGGACCTCCCAGCATCTTTTTTTATCCATAATGTCTTCCATCGGTCATTATTGCGCAGGTATGAGGTACCGGTTGTGCCTTCCGTTGAGCCTCCCGCTCCGGTGTTGGTTGAGGGTGAATTGGAGTACGTTGTGGAGAAGATCTTGGACTCCCGTGTTTCCAGACGGAAACTTCAGTATCTGGTCAAGTGGAAGGGCTACGGTCAAGAGGATAATTCTTGGGTGACAGCCTCTGATGTTCATGCCTCTGATTTGGTCCGTGCCTTTCATAGGGCTCATCCTGATCGCCCTGGTGGTTCTTGTGAGGGTTCGGTGCCCCCTCCTTGAGGGGGGGGTACTGTTGTGAATTTGGTTTTTGGGCTCCCCCGGTGGTCACTGGTGGTACTGGACTTGTGTGCTTCACTTTCTCTGTTCACCTGTTTCCATCAGGATATGGGTGTATCCTATTTAGCCTTGCTGCTCAGTTATTCTAGTGCCGGCCATCAATGTAACCAGAGCCTTTCTGTTGCATGTTCCTGCTTCTAGACTACTATCAGCTAAGTTGGACTCTTAGTCCTAAGTTTGTTTTGCATTTTTGTTCCAGTTCACAGTTATGTTATTTTTCTGTAGCTGGAAGCTCTTGTGGGCCGAAATTGCCACTCCGGTGTCATGAGTTGACACATGAGTCTTAAAGTAATTTCGGGATGGTATTTTAATAGGGTTTTCAGCTGACCGTGAAGTTCCCTATTGTATCTTCTTGCTATCTAGTAAGCGGACCTCGCTTTGCTGAACCTACCTTCATACTACGTATGTCTTTTCCTCTGAACTCACCGTCAATATATGTGGGGGGCTTCTGTCTCCTTTTTGGGGGAATTTTCCTAGAGGTAAGCCAGGTCTGTCTTTTCCTCTATTAGGGTTAGTTAGTCCTCCGGCTGGCGTTAGGCGTCTAGGGATAAAACGTAGGTACGCCACCCGGCCACTGTTAGTTGTGTGGTAGGTTTAGCTCACGGTCAGCTCGAGATTCCATCACCCAGGAGCTAGTCTGTAGTTTAAGTTCTCTGACGTTTCCTTGCCATTGGGAACCATGACACTATAGCAGTCAGCTAACTTCCACTCTGGAGTTGTTTGAAGACGTTTGGTGTTGCCGCTCTGAGTCTGTTCAAGCTAAGTTCATTCCCCTTGTCTGTCTACCTTTTTGTCTTTAGTTTACAGTGGGGATTGACCATTGCTCATCCTCTTCTTATCCAGGGCCTAGCTCTAGGGAGATACTGGGCTTGGGTTTCCTACTAGGCCATTGTTGAGGAACCAATTTAGCGACAGTAGGGCAGGTAGAGTGTTATCAGATCTCCCTGGGGGTCTCCATTCACCCTTTCCCTAGTGCCTGGGCTTCCTTCCCCTCATCCTTTCGTGTTGCACTTACTCTTTCGACACTGTGCATGACATGTAGAATCCATCTTGTCTTCAAGATTAGAGGTGCGAGATCCTAGTTCTCTGACTTCTTTGGAAAGTTTTTTTAGTTAGTTTATCTAACTACATTTTGGACAGCTCAGAGTGCAGGTGAGACCGCGACAGAGAGGAGCCAGAAAACCACAGCGTCTGATTTCTCCTACTCCTGCACTGATTAGAAACACTTCACCTTCATATTAAATTGTGTAAATTTATTTTAGCAGTGCAGGAGTTAATCTGCTCAGTTGAGCACTCCTTGAGCATTAAGGCTCTCAGCTGTGCACTATTAGCCACTCCCACCTCCTATATAATCTCTGACTTGGCTGGCACATATTGTCAGAGATAGTTTATGCTGCATGGCTGGAGGTTGTTGTTGGTTATTGTGGAAGAAGGCATTTGGTGGATTTATCTGTGAACATTGCTAGTTTTTTGTGTGTGTGATAATTCCCTTTTCTCTCTTACTTTGGTTTAACCCCATCCTCCACTCCTCAGTGCATTCCTCTGTTATATGTGTGAGTATATTTGTATGTTTGGTATTTTCCTTTATCCCTGTTCGTATTACATTGTTAGTCTGGGCGGTGTATTACGATACACTACTACTCCCCTCTTCCTTGTGTACAGGGTACAGATTGAGGGTGGATTCAGGAGCTAAGGCAAGGTATGTGGCACCAGCATATTCACCATCAGAAGTAATCTGGGGAGCAGGGCGAGCTAGGGTGCCCCTAGCATTAGGGACAGGGAAGAAGCCCCTGGTCCTGGGACACCCAAGAACAGAGCCGTGAAAGCAAGACAGACTGGAACTGTGATAGTAGGGTAGTATGGTCCAAGGCAGGAGTTTACAGAACCCTGGTTATAGACGGTGGAATCATTTCCGAGTCAACACCATCTGGTAAAGAGGAACCAGATGATTCAGCTGGAGAGTGTGGTCCTGAGGACATATTGATCTGCAAGAGGTTGATTCTTGGATTTGCTAAAGCGGTCCTGCGTGATTTCAACATGAGGGCGGTTATGAATTGTTGGATAATCTAGTAACTACATCTCAGCACTGGTTAAATGAGTCAAATATAGGATTAACCCTAGCAATGCTGAATTGTGCTTAGCAAATCCAAAATATATATGTCTTCAAGCCTGGGGAAATTTAATTGGTAGGCTGTTGGGACTCCACTGTAGTAGTCTCTTATTGCAGTAGTCTCCTATTGCATGTTAACTGAGCACAAGACACTGTGGAGGTAATGCAGTCAGAGGCCCAGCAGGGCTGTTAATACGACCGGAGGGCAGCCATTTCAGATAGTGGGTTCCCCCCCCCCCAGTAGTTTCAACACACAGAGGGGGACTAGTCTGGAGCAGGCCTCGATGTATGTCAGTGTGAACACCCATCCAACCAGACAACAAAGTTATGGGAAATTCCCTCGCAGAGAAGCGCGGGAATCTCTCACCTCTGGAGCCTCGGGCCGCCAGTCGGAACTGTCCCAGCACTGGAGGAGGAGGGATAGAACAACGCCGCCAGTACTGCGTAGGAGAGACTCTGGCTTCAGTTAGGCCTCGGTGTCAGCAGCGTCGCAGGGCAGAAAAAACAGGCTCAGAAGGGTTCAGGTAGCAGAGCAGAGCGGGGTTAGGCAGTCTGGGAGCTGGATGGCCTTGATTTCCTCCGAATTGATGGTGTTAAAGTGGATGGGCCCAGAGCTCACACAAGTGTGTGGGGCTCGCCTGACTTCTGGTCATGCCCTGCATTCTAACAAATTGTATTTGTTTAGCAAATCAGACTATGTAGCAAGAGCCAAGACTTCTGAGCCCCATAGCAAACAAGCCTTGACCCATATTACAATGTGACATAAAATAATCAGTTTTATGGACATCATGGTGGCTCAGTGGTTAGCATTGTTGCTTTGCAACGGTGTGGTGCTGAACTCAAATCTCATCAAGGACAACATCTGCAGGGAGATTGTATGTTCTCCCTGTGTTTGTGTGGGTTTCCTTTGGGTACTCCAGTTACTTCCCACACCCCAAAGATAAACGGACATTGCTGTAAGTACACAGGAGAAACTCCTACATGCTGAGAAACTACAAGGAGGACCAGGACACCTGCACACCTTCTGTATGCACCAAAAACAAACAATTTTCTGGAAATATCCTTACTAGATTCAATTTATTGCACTTTTTTGGGTGTTATAGTTTATATGCTAAATAAGTGAGTAAAATAAATAAAATGTAACATTGATCTCTTAAAAATGATCTGAAAGAGATGCTCCTGTCTTTCGGGTCACGCAATTCAAACTTACAATGTCGCCTACAGAATTCACATTTTCACCCCAGTCCGAATAATACAAGAAAGCCTAGAGGTAAAACAATCAGTTTACATTGAACTGGTTTCCTTTTATTTTACAGGAACCTGTAACTGTGGTATTTGCTCTTGCTTTGATGGTTTTGATGGGCCTGGATGTCAGTGCAAAAAATCTACAGTTAACTGCATGAAAAATGGAGTGATATGTAGCGGCCGCGGGAAGTGTGAATGCAACAGATGTAGCTGCGATCCAAGTTATATAGGACCAGACTGCAAGACTTGTCCCGGATGCCCTTCCCAATGTCCACGTTTTGGGTAACTAAGTAGCATTACTGCATTTTAGATCATTTTTATTGTTTGTGTGCTTAATTCCTTAAAGCTCTTGTTGTCCTCCCTAAATTTATTGAAATGCTTTTCAGCCTTTACGTAGTATATACCTGTCTCTAAGAGACAAATGTTATGCCTATCATGTCCGAGCAGTAATGGCCACCTTACGCCGCCATGTTTCCCAGAAACAGATATGCAGTAAGTAAGAAAATGCAGAATACAGTTTCTAATATTTTTGCCTCCATATCTACAGGAGATTCTATTTTTACTTAAATCACAATCTCATTGGTATGACCCATGAAAATCATTTAAAAGTGAATGGATCTGGCTGGATGTGCCGAAAAACACCTTTATTCTCAAGTACACCATTCATTATTTAACACAATCCGCATTATACCAAGAACACATCTTGGTCCATTGGCATTATGTACACGGAACACTAAACCACCAATAATGTGACTAAAGATCAGAACATATGCTTTCATGTTTCAAGGAGAAATACGTCTGAAACTCTGAATTGGAAGGAATGCAATATTACATGAGGACATTGCGTTATGAGGAATTATCTAGTATAATATTATCAAAATCATTCTTTGTACAAGGAGGAGAAACTCCAGTAAAGGGCGGCTTCACATGTGACGTGTGCATGTGCTTTTTATTCTAATGGCCATGGTTTTCTAAAATTGCAGCAAAAACAAGTCAATTTTGCTGCAGTTTTTCCTGCAGCAATATCTTAACCCATTGTTAGACTTGAATCAAACATACAATTTTTTAATCCATTTCTGGTACAGTTTTTAGAGCCAATGTCAAAATTCCAACAGGAAGAAAATATATTAGTCTGATCTTTTATAGATTCACTCCTTGGTTCCAGAAAAAGCATCAAAACTGCACCAAAGACTCAATGTGTGATGGCAGGCTAATATATGATCAACTTCTGTGAGTGACTGAGTACTCGAGAAACTGAGCGACTACAGAAGGCAGCGGCCAGTAAAAAATGCACTGGGCTACTGACTGAGTTACCCTCTATACATTGCTGGCATCCCGTCGCTAATGGAGCAGATTTCAAACTTATATCAATCACATATTGTTGACCTATCCTAGGATTATGTCATCAATTGCTTATTCCCAGAGAACCTCTTTAAAAAAGGGTCCTGACAAAAGGTAGCCTGAGAGAAGTCTGTAGCGAGTGTTGCATGCGCTTGTGTTATGATGTGCATTTTCGGTTACTTTGTGCTTTGTCTTGCACTGTCTGGGCCCCGTTAGTGCTGAGGTTTGATGAACTGGTGGGTTGTGGTGCACAATGGATCAAATTCAGCACTGCTGCACTGTTGGAAAGGGGCACAGGGAATCTTTATATGGCAGTGTTTGGCAGACTACATTGAGTAGCTGGAATACCTTTCTTTGATCTCAGTTTATCCAATCTGAGACTGTCAAAAGCCTTGAGGCAGAAAAAATTGATTGGGTTCCTGAATAAAGCTGTCAACTAATGTTCTGACAGAGACTAAGAATATGAGAAGTTGCAGAATGGCATGATTTTGTAAGTACCTAATAGTGGGTGCTCTGCAAGATCTCAGTCCATGAGTGGAGCCAACGCTTATAGTTGTGTGGGCTGTGTGAGACCTTCAGCTCTCTGGAAAGCTATGATGAGGTTACAGTTGACCTGTTTTGGTCCTGAAAGTGAACAAAATGCATATACATTGTGAGAGACAGGCTACCATGAGGATTTAATGTGTTCCGGTCCTGTAAGCAAGTGAGCCATCTGACTGGTGGGACAAGATCTGGGATTACTGTAAGTGAAAGTGCAGATAAAGAAGAAGCCCTCTTCTGTAGGGTGAAGGTGCAGCAGGTCTGCTACATATTGCAAGGTGAAGCTAATCTGTCATCATCATGGTCTGTTAACCTTGACCTCATGTAGCTACAACTACTATTGATTTGTATGTGTCCTGACTATTCTTCAAGGAGAACTCCATAATTACCTCTTAAGGCTCATTCAGATGTCCATGCCATTCGGTCCATGCACTGACCACTAATGCATGGACTGGTCATGACTCTTCTGACCCAAGTGTAACAGATTCTTATATTTCTATGAAGCTGTCATGTTCGGGTGGGGGGACCACGGCCAGTCTGTGCACGGACATCTGAATAAGCCCTTAGATGTCTATAAATGATAATATCATCAAACAGGATGTAAGAAATCTGTAAGAGATATAGCAAGTTCTTCATGCATTATTACTGTTGGGACAGCTTTTAATTAGTATAAAGTCGATTATAAAAAAAAATCTTTGTACCTTAAAGAATATAAGAATCCAAAAGTTTAATGATGTTTATGTATTTGCATAGGAGTGCTATATTCAAGATCACATAACTTAAAAGCTTGCCTTTCCCATGCTATAGGCCCTGTGTTGAATGTCATATTAAAGGAGGGAAGAATTTAGAGAACTGCATAGGTATTTGTTCTGGAGCCAGGGTCACACCAGTGGAGGATGTCACCGAACAACCAATCTGCAAAGAGAAAGATTCCGACAACTGTTGGATGCAGTATTACTTACAGGAGGAGAACGGTAGAAACAACTTCTCCATACGATATACTTTAAAAAGAGGTAAACGATAAGTTCTGCAAACTATATATCACGGAATTGTCTAACTAGTCATTCCCTTACTGTATGTTATGTTGTTATTGTAATTGCTTCTCATAACAGAAGTTTCTGTTACTAATAAAGCCTTGTAGTAGTTTAAATAGAGATGTTTAGAGTTAGAGCTTTTCAGAAGGCAACATACATGGTAGTTACTGACCTTACATGAAGAAACTGGCTTGTACAGAGGTACAAGAGGTACAGTGGTAGACCATGATAGCATAACACCTGACACACTTTACTTTGTATTTGTAAAACTTGTAGAAGTCTGCTGGCAATCTCCCCAGCAGCACTTCCATCCCTTTAGAATAGCCTCTGTGTCTTTCACAATGCAGCACAGCAAAAACTCAAAGTACTTGTCAATGCCCCCCTCACAGACAGCTATCTTGTGCCCTGAAGTAGCTCTTACCAGATAATTTATGCACTCTTGATGCCTACCCTCAGGAATCACCACTCAAACTCCTCTGCTATAGCAATGTTCAAAGTTACCTAGTTAGTTGCCTACCTGCTCCTCTCTGCTGCTGCTGCAAATACTAGCCTTCATGGAGGCTAATATTTGCCTCCACTTAGTAAGTGCAAGTAACAGAGAACCATTTAGCGCTTAAGCAGCTCTCGTAAAGAACTCTGTAATGTTACCCATTTAAGAAGATGGAAATAACCTTATCATAATTCCCCAAATTGTCATCACCAATACAGTTGCTACAGGAAAGATATATATCTTGGTACCGTGTTAGCCAGTAGATAGAAAAATGTTTAGAATTGAGAGTCCTCAGTGGTTGATACCTTTTAATGGCTAACTGAAAAGATGGTAACAAATTGCAAGCCTTCGAGACAACTCAGGTATCTTCATCAGGCATAGACTAAAAGAAATTCTGAAGAATCACATATTTATACACAACACTGCACAGAACTGTCATTATGGGAGAGTGATAAGTGATAAACAGTTGTGTCCATAAATATTGGAAAGTTTCTAGATTAGGAGAGTGAATGTTTTATTGTCCTCTGATTGGGGTCTGGTTCTGTTATTATGACCCCACATGGTCTGAAGTGCAAATTCCTTAATTGATGTAAAAAGACATAAATCCATGCGACACTTTCATTCCTGCACTAAGTGTGTCAAAGGTCATCATAAGTTTATACTCAAGGATTCTCCTGTCTCTCTGAGATTTGAAGCTACCTTTCAATACAAGTAATTTCAGGTCCATGGTGCTATGATCAGGCATACAAAAATGTTTGGCCACAGGTAGATCCATTCTTTTTCTTTTATTGTATGGCGGTGAGAATTTATCCTTGTTCTCAGTTTTTGCCCTGTCTCCCCAACATACAGACCCCCAGTTGGACATTTATTACAATACAATACAGTTGCAACATCGGACTCTTCCTACAAATCTCAAGTAATCCTCACCTGTTCATTAGGCAGTCAACATATTTACTACATAGAGGAAACCGTTCACATTAGATTGCTGGTATCCATCTTCAATTCTTTTCCTCCCAACAGGTGTGTGTTTCTCAGGTTCATGCAGCAAACAATCTTCATATCCACTACCTGTGCCCTGTCCTACTGAGTGAACAAATGACTATGGTGAAGACCATCCAGTAGCAAAAAGTATAAAAGATTAGTCCCAAAAATTCAAAGTCCTCACTAAAGAATGCTTTTAACATCAAAATTCAGTGGCAGGCTGATCCAAACTTGGGTTTCATTGCAACACTGTCACATGTAGCAAACGAAGATGCTATCTTTCCCCCACAGCACAGTCATTAAATTGTGGGTTCTTTCTCCCAAAAACTCACTTCCTAAAGTGGAAAGATGGAAACGGCAGGGGGACCAAACACTGACATACTGTCATTCTCCAGGGTTCGAACCCTTGAGCCTGTGTTTTGTGGTTGGCTTTTCTGTCCATTGAGTCACAGCAGACACACCTTTTCTCTGGGTGTTTAGGTCCTGATTTCTGGCTGCAGTCTGTTTAGCATAACCCATGTGTTTTCATTTGTCTGCCCTATCACCTTTTGGATGCGACTTTATATTGTTTCCCCCGGCTGGCATTTCTTGCTGGTGATAGTCTCATTTTTGATGTCCAGACATTCTGTTGTAGTTTAAAACCAGTCAGTGAAATTTCATCTAGGGTTTAACTCCTTGCTGTTTCTGTTTTTTACCCTTCTCCTATTTTCTGTTCCTGTTTCAAAAGTAGGTGGCAGAATATCTACCATTCCACACTCCATTCTTTATTTGGTATTCCAAGGTTTGTTTTACTCACTCTGGGATCTTTCCTTTTTTTCAGCACACTTTTGCTTTAATAGGTAGTTTATACTCTACTCTACCCTCCAGAAGGAACGTGACATGCTCAGTGGCCTTTTAGGCAGCATAGGTCTGAGTCGCCATCTTCTAGTATATGGTTAGGGCTTTTTCAGCTCATGCAGGAACCAGTAAGGACTGTGGGGTCAGGATCTCTAGTCTGTACAGGATCTGGAAGGATCAGTTGCAGTTTTACCGATTTTACCAAGTGAGTTGCTACACTAGCATAAAACATACAAAGTCAAAATTTACCTGAAATTTTAGGTTTGTCAAGGCAGGACTAGAAAGATGAAACCTGCAGGATGCTGCAGCAGGAGATGCATTTTTGTGTAATTATGCAGATTTTCCATTAACATTTTTTCAGATCATTCTCAATTTCTGCTTGAAAAACATTCACAGGCAACAAAATGAATAACCTACAGTTTTTGTGGTTTTTTTTTAAATTCATAGAATGCCCCGAAGCACCCAACATCTTTGCAATTGTGGGAGGCACCATTGCAGGTGTCATTTTAATTGGAGTCATCGGTCTTATCATATGGAAACTGATCACAGAAGTTAAGGATCGGAAAGAGTGGCAGCGCTTCGAGAAAGAAAAGCGACATGTCAAGTGGGACAAGGTAACTTAAAATACTATAGCTTTTAACTTTGCCCAATAACCAGAAACCAAGATTAAAGAGAACACTACACTATAATGCTCAGTCTGGATATGTAGATGCAGCCTGCTTGGTGTGAGAGGACCTCTTTAACGGAGAGAGAGTCTGAGGTTCATTACATATTACAGTTCAACACATTGGGGACCTCCCCATGTTACCTAGATATAACCTAGGATAAAAACAAAATGGGCATTAAGTATATGAAAAAATAGAAATAGTACATGGATGTAAATAATATAGGCTACTTAGTTGACACTATTTTGATAAAAAAAAGTGTAAAAGCCATCCCACCGCGGCGAGGTGTACCCAATCAGGATAGTCCTATCTCTAGTATTAAACCTCTATGTGCTAAGAAGCCTCAATAGACGTGGCAGAGCAGGACCCAGCCTGACTGTCTAAACACCTGCCCTGATAATGCTATATTGACTAAATGCACAGCCCAAAAAGGGGGTGCCACACCAGGGGACCCAAACACGCGGCCCCTGAGTCTGCTTCATGGTGCCCGCAGGCACTGTAGACCCCTTGACAATTGCAGCCTGGTCCAGTGGTCTCCCGACGACAGCAATTTCAGTTGAGTGTGCGTCCTTGGATCAAGGGACCTGGATGGGGACATTACTGCAAGAAGGGGACCAGGATGGAGACATTACTACAAGAAGGGGACCAGGAGGGGGCATTAATACAATGTGGGGACCAGGATGGGGACATTACTCCAAGATGAGGACCAGGATGGGGAGATTACTACAAGATGGGGACCAGGATGGGGAGATTACTACAAGATGGGGACCAGGATAGGGAGATTACTACAAGATGGGGACAAGGATAGGGCACATTACTACAAGAGGTTTGCCAGAATTATTATGAGGTGCTAATTATCAGACAATATTACTGTATGTGGCCAATTGGGGGGAAATTGGGGGGAAACAAAATAGTCAAAGCGTAAAAATAAAGCATGAAAAAATATTTTGCCACTAAAAATGCTGTTTTACATAAAAACTAAAGTAAACCAAAAAGTGGACGTTTGTTATCGCCTCATCAATAACGACCCAAGTTATAAAACTGTAGCATAACCCATACGATGATTGCCATTTAAAAAAATAAACACATGAAAAACTTTAACAAAAATTATCAAAAGGTGTAAAGAAAAAAATGATATCACTTTAATATGTCACTTTGTCCTGCAAAGAATGTGGCCCCCCAAATTCAATTTTTTTGTATGTATGGCCCATATACCCACCGGCATCAGAATAAAACACATTTATTTGAAAAACATTAAAAATCCAAGGTGCAAAAAGATGGAGCAAGTTAGTTGTGGCTTACATATTTTGAGCATTGTCTTAGCTGGTAAGCTGGCCATACACATTAGATGGATGTCGACTGAACAATACTTTGGCCGGTCGTTCGGCCGACAGCCATCTCAGCTGACTCTCCCATACACAGGAGTGTTCACTCAGCCGAGCACTCCTGTGTTCTCTATGAGAAAGCCGCTGGTTAACACATTGGCCGGCGGCTTATCACAGGTAGACAAATGCTATCAGCAAAGTCAATGAAAAAAGGAGCAGCATCCATGTTCAGGTGAAGAAAAATTCAAACTTCTTTATTCTGCCATTACAAACATGCAACGTTTCGGCTGGAAATCAGCCTTTATCAAGCATAAAATAGACCATCAGTGGCCATCTTAAATAGTGTGGAACCCACATGTGGGCCAATCACCATCAAGGGCGGCCTTTAATACATAAATCCAAAATAGCACATAATATGTACATCCAATAAAAGATCATGTCATTGTGGCGATACAGTATACCATAATTAGACATATCATATAAAAATACATATCAAAAACAAAAGAAAATAGAAGTACAGCCATATAGGAACACCCCATGTCAAAATATCAGCCAATCACATCCCCGTTGTAGAATTGTCATGGTGATCACAACCCTGTATACATAGAGGCTGTCCAATCGCAATAATCGCTGATAAATGCGCCAAAACTGACCTCACACTATCACATCCTGAAGTCCAGAGGCTGCAAGACGCCGGCGCACGCGCACAGGAACCCCCCACGTCACTAGGTCATGTGACCGCAACGTGAGCGAAAAACCGGCGCAAGCGCACAACAGCATGCAGCCAGCCACTCATACCCGGAGCACCTGGTCCCCAGCGCCGGCACGTGTGAGGCAGGGAGGCGCCGCAGCGTAACCAAAACAGCCGCACCCCCTGCCAATCACACGGCCGCGCCGGACCCGTGCAACAGGGGAATGTAAAGGACCAGCCATATCCATGGCTCTCATACAACAGAGTGAATAGTGATGCATAAATGGAGGTAAACACCAGACATAGGGGAAACAAGCAAATAAGGAGAAGGAATACGGCATAAACGACATCATAGTCAATCAAATGGACCTAATCCACATATGCTGATTCCTTGTATCCCCCTGATATCCATGGGTGCCAAATCCCGTAGTAGGCTAAAAGAAAAAAAGGGGGAGAAAAAACACTAATAAATAAATATGACTAAAATACATACTATATACAAAACAGAAGAGGAACCCCAAAACCTGGAAGAGGAGGGTTCAGGGCAAGCACACTTGAAGGTTATATTCTATATTCAACCCTTTGGGTTGCAAAGTCTCCAATATGGAGATCCACCTTAGTTCTTTTTGTTTAAATTTTTTAACCCTATCGCCCCCCCTCCTCAACACAGGGACCCCATCGATAACTCTGAACCTTAATTGATTAATGGAGTGCCTACAATCATGGAAATGTTTGGGAATTGGCAAATCAAACATTTGCGTCCTGATAGTGCTCTTGTGTTTATTAACCCGTGATCTTATCTCCATAGTGGTCTCACCAACATACATGAGACCACATGGGCACGTTATTACATAAATCACAAATTTAGACGAGCACGTATATCGCTCTTTGATCATAAACTTCTTCCCAGTCTGAGGATGACTAAAACTATCCCCTTTCAGCATGTTACCGCAACAAGAACAGTTTAAACAGGGAAAATTACCCATTCGTGGTGGACATAAAGTCCTTTGGAGGGGAACTTTACCCGTCCCAACATCCGAATTGACCAATCGATCCTTCAGATTGCGACCCCGTCTGTATGACAGAATGGGACGCAAAATGAAGTCCTGCACATGAGGCAAACCTCTATTCAATATACCCCAATGTTTGTTAAGGATATTGGCAATCCCATTGCTAGCTGGACAATATGTGGAGACAAATGGAATACGCCTTTGTTTCGCCCTGGTACTGTGTGCTGTCAGGTCACCATCCGATAACTCCCTTACCTTCTGTTTTTGGTGAACCACCTTCCTACTAGGATAGCCCCTACGAATAAATTTCTCACACATCTCCTCCAATCTCAAATCCCGTGTGTCACTATCCGAGACTATCCTCCGCACACGAACCAACTGACTCCATGGTAACGAGTCCATCATCCTCCTTGGGTGATAACTATCGTAGTATAGAAGACTATTCTTGTCAGTAATTTTCGTAAATAAATCAGTACATAAAATGTCACCTTTTTTGTACACCATTGTGTCCAGAAACTGTAAACGATCCCCCGAGTGTGTCATGGTGAATCTCAGTTCTGGATGCACGCCATTGAGTTCCAACAAGAACATCGAAAGTTCATCTTGAGACCCCTCCCACACACAAAAGATGTCGTCTATGTAGCGCCACCAAGCCCGGACGTGGCCCCAAAAGCTGGAACTGTACACGAATTGGTCCTCGAGTACCGCCATATAGATGTTAGCATACGTGGGGGCCACATTGGACCCCATGGCGGTACCCCGTAGCTGCTGGTAGTAATCATCCCCAAAGAGAAAGAAATTTCTCGTGAGGATGAACTCCAGCAGCGTGAGGACCAACCGTGCACACTCAGGGGCCACCTCCGAGCCCGATAGCGCCACACCGACAGCATCCAAGCCCCTTTCGTGTTCAATAGATGTATATAAAGATACAACGTCAAAGGACACTAAGGTAGTAGAGGTACCAACTCGGACATTGTTGATTTTCTCTAAGAAGTCACCTGTATCCCTAATATATGAGCGAGCGGAGGTAGCGAAACAGCGGAGAACCTTGTCCAAAAAAATCGCCACCTTATTGCACATAGACCCTCGCCCCGACACAATCGGACGTCCGGGGGGACAAAACAAATCTTTGTGGATCTTAGGGAGGGTATACAGAACTGGGGTAATCGGGGCATCTACAAACAAAAAATCCGAAAGCTTCTGATCGATAAGTCCACTAATTAAGGCATCCTCAATCAGAAGTTTAAGCTTTCTTTGGAAACGAGTAGTAGGGTCACAGTCTAATTTCAAATACACAGCAGTGTCCGCCAACTGTCTCATAATTTCTGCCCTATATTTGACTGTATCCATCACCACAACCGCACCGCCTTTGTCGGCCGGTTTGATTGTAATTTCAGTTTTATTTGATAAGCTCACAAGGGCACATCTTTCCATATTGGATAGGTTATTATACCCAGAATTCCGGAAACTGGATTTCAACCATTTAATATCTCTTTCCACTAATTCAACATATGACTCAACAAAATGATTCTTAATGGGGGGTTGAAAGGAACTCCGATTAAACAAACCTGCCCCTTTAAGGGTAAACCCACCCCCTGTTGTCTCATCGGAGTCATATTTGGACCCCGAGAAAAAAGTGGACAAACGTAATCTCCTAAAAAAAGCAAATAGATCACACTCAATTTGAAACCAATCCGGAAAATTTTTAGGACAAAATGAAAGCCCCTTGGATAACACATCATACTCAGTCTCCGAAAGTTGTACAGATGATATATTTACCACCAGTTCTCTATGACTTCATTAATTTTCCGCCGCTCGTCCATGTTCCGTGTTCTCATCGGGGATCTGTGAAACTTCCTCCGGCGCTGGGGACCAGGTGCTCCGGGTATGAGTGGTTGGCTGCATGCTGTTGTGCGCTTGCGCCGGTTTTTCGCTCACGTTGCGGTCACATGACCTAGTGACGTGGGGGGTTCCTGTGCGCGTGCGCCGGCGTCTTGCAGCCTCTGGACTTCAGGATGTGATAGTGTGAGGTCAGTTTTGGCGCATTTATCAGCGATTATTGCGATTGGACAGCCTCTATGTATACAGGGTTGTGATCACCATGACAATTCTACAACGGGGATGTGATTGGCTGATATTTTGACATGGGGTGTCCCTATATGGCTGTACTTCTATTTTCTTTTGTTTTTGATATGTATTTTTATATGATATGTCTAATTATGGTATACTGTATCGCCACAATGACATGATCTTTTATTGGATGTACATATTATGTGCTATTTTGGATTTATGTATTAAAGGCCGCCCTTGATGGTGATTGGCCCACATGTGGGTTCCACACTATTTAAGATGGCCACTGATGGTCTATTTTATGCTTGATAAAGGCTGATTTCCAGCCGAAACGTTGCATGTTTGTAATGGCAGAATAAAGAAGTTTGAATTTTTCTTCACCTGAACATGGATGCTGCTCCTTTTTTCATTGACTTTGTGAGTATTGGTCCAGTTGGATTCATGGACTGTGGAGCGTGCACCGTGGATATCTGAGTGCTGCTGGTTAAACCTGTTTTTTTAAATGCTATCAGCAGTCCGAAATGGGACATGCGCGATCTAAACATCTCTCCTGACCATCAGCCGGCAGGTGCCCTCATACACATTAGACCGTTGGCCAAACCCGTTGATATTAGTCCCATGTGTATGGGGGGCCTTTAGTCATGAACTGATTGAGTGACGTCATGAATACCGCCCAGTACTCACTGTATTTTAGTTTTTACTTGTGTCAGGATGAACGCTATAACTAGGAGCTGAGACGAGCTCGAAAAATGTAAACCACATCTAGCTTGCACCTTCCTTTTTGCACCTTGGATTTTCAATGTATTTCAAATAAATGTGTTTTATCGTGATGCTGGACTCAACTCTGATGTGGATGAGTCTTCAGCACATCTCCTTTTGACAATCCTTTGCTTCCATTTAAGAATTAACTCTTAGTTCTCCAGACATAATATCAAGGATGAGTTGGGAAGCCCCCCATACATTAGATTAGATGATTGGCTGGTCCCTACAAAATCAGTGAGTTTATCAGATTGTGATCTAATGTGCATAAGGGTCTTTAACGTCTTCTTAGAAGATCTAACAATTTGCGAAAAGTTATAATTAAATGGTATTCCCATCTCCAAGATCATATCCCAATATGTAGTGAATGTAAAAATAATATTAGCAAATACTTCCAATTAGAAATGTAGCATAGTTCTCCTGATAAGCTATGTCTTTTTCCTCATGTGCAGACATTGCAGCAGCTTAGGTATCCATGGTTACGACCACTAGCAACTAACTGTCACTATATGAGTTGTCAAAACCATAGATACCTAAGCTAGTGCAATGCTGTAACACTGGCGCCCCTTAATGGTCCTTCTTCGCCTGCTGTATAGATTCTCCATATCCATGGTATTTTATAATATATTGTGCCACTTTTATACTATACTATTTTCTCTTTATTTAGAATGTGAATCCCATCTTTACTACTGCCACCACCACTGTGAAGAACCCGAACTTTGATGGCGAATGATCATGTATCTAACAGCAAGCACAAGAGAATGCTTTATTGTCTTTTTGCTTTAAACATGTATATACTTTTTACGTTGCTGAAGTGTTTTTTTTTATTTAAAGGACTTCTCCAGGAATAAAGAAAATTCTGAAATACCTTTAATTAGCAAATCACATTTATTTTTTCTAGGAAGGTAATCGCTTTAGTACATAAAAGCTGCTGTTATTTGTTACACTATCAGAGCATGTCCTCAGTGGTTAGCACTGCAGCCTTGCAGCGCTGGGGTCATGGGTTCAAATCCCACAAAGGACATCTGCAAGGAGTTTGTACGTTCTCCCCGTTTTGGCGTGGGTTTCCTCCATTTTTTCCAATTTCCTACCACACTCCACAGACATAATGATAGGGAATCAAGATTGTGAGCCCCAATGGGGAGAGTGATGATAATGTCTGTAAAGCGCAGTGGAATTAATGGCGCTATAAAAAAAATAGAACATTAATAGGAAGGCGCCTGTGAGCATGTGCAGTAGGAAGCTCCGCTGCTGTGACCATGACATGTGATTACCTTCTTAGACAAAAGGAGCAGTATTTGCTAATTAAAACGTATTTGAGGAGTACTGTATATTCATATTGATTAGTGATGAGCGAGCACTAAAATGCTCGGGTGCGCATTCCTCGGGTCGAGCAGATTGGAATACTCGGGTACTCGACCCGAGCAACGAGCCCAATGTAAGTCTATGGGAAACCTGAGTATTTTTACCACGATCCCCCCGGGGGTCCTTTTTAAGGTCTAAAAACGTCTGAAAATGATGGAAACACTGCGCAAATGACACAGGAACATCATGGGGATCGCCCCTGGAAGCATTTCTGACTCCTAGGTCACAGCTGTAAGCAATGTTGTCAGAGTTTCAGGCCACTTTTACAGGTGCACCAAAAAAACATACAAAAACGAAACCAAACTGGATTTTGCTGGGAAATATGTTAAGGAACCTCCTTTCCAGGGTAATGACTTGTATATAAGGCAAAATAATTAACCCCAGACCAAAATGTTCCTCCACCACTTGGGCTATGTTCACACGCAGCGTTTTTGATGCGTTTTTCAACTTTAACATTGCTTTCAACCAATACAAATGCAATCACTGGGAAATGTCATTGTAACATTTAACAACCCTAACTGGGCATGTGGTGTGACACATAAGGAGACACATCTTGTTTCATTTCTGTAGATGGGACTCTTAAAGTCACAGAGCCTATTTTTAGAGTGGCATCAGGCGGCATTAATATTCTTATAGGGCCATTATTAAGCAGTGGGTCTCCTATGCTGTTATTGCCTATGCAGTGAGTGGCTGGGCTGCCAAGAATTACAACGCACCCCAATACCCCTTTCAGTGGAGATACAGGAGGGCCTCCTGAAAAAATGTTGCATTGAATGCAAGGCCTGCCCTGCTATCAAGTCATATGCACCCCAATAAGCCTTTGAACCCAGATACTGGATGGCCACAGGAAAACCCACTTCACAGTCTTCAGTTGGTCCTGCCATACAGGTTCCTTATGCATTCAATGCAACAGCCGCCTTTACCCAAATTTGCATGCACCCCAATCCCCCCTTGGTAGAAACATGGAGGAGGGCCTCCTAAACAAAACTGTCTCATTACCAAGGAGTGTGTCTCCTAGACTCCTCCACAAGTGTATGGGCTGACCAACATTTCCCCATGGGGGTACATTTAAAAAAAAAATCATGACAAAATAGTGTTTACTGTTTTGAGCTAGGGTAACACACAGCAAAAAAAAGGAGAATGGAAGCCTCAAAAGCACACTTTGTAGCCCACAGATAGATGAGGAGTGTCACAGCATTACCACACTGTAAAAATTTTTTTGTTTTAACCAAGATAGTGTATAGACCTAGGGTATTAGACAGACCAAAAATTGGAATGTATGCATGAAAAAAACTATTTTTAGACCACACATAAAATGGCCGTCGGATGGAGATAACAGACTATTTCTATATGTGGCCTCTATTTTTAAAAATGTTAAAACCACAAAATACTGTATACACCAAGGGTATCAGAGCAAAAAATGGAATGTATGTCTGAAAAGACAAGATTTAAATACCACTGATAGACCAGATGAGTGACTGAGATAAAATATGTTTCAATATGTGGGATGTATTTAAAAAAAAACACAAAATACTGTATACACAAAGGGTCAGAGCAAAAAATGGAATGTATATCTGAAAAGACAAGATTTGAAGACCACTGCATGAACTATGGAGGACAAGTACTCTAATTCTCGAACATATTGCGGACCACAGGGATGGATGGGGTGGAGAAATGAAGACGAAACGCCGCCCATCGGACCGGAAAAAAGGCATTTACATATCCAGCCAATTTGAGGTGATAGGTTCCCTTTAAAAAATTAGACTATGAGCATCATAGACACCCTTGCCCCAAAAATTTCACTTGCTGTAGCAGCACAGAACACGTTAACCTTGGTGATCTAGTGGCGGAAAATGAGGAGACATAAGATAAATCATACTGAAATCAAAGAAAAAAATAAAACATGTGACTCCACCTATGAAAGGAAATAATAAAAGGGAGGGGCGAACACAGGTTCATAAATATGAAGCCAGAATGTGTCCAACGAGATATTTTTGTCCCTAGCAACAGCTCAGAGACAGGGCTATAAATAAAAATCTATATATATATAATTGTCTAAGGGGTACTTCCGTCTTTCTGTCTGCAACTTCAGTCACGGAAATCCCGTGTCGCTGATTGGTCTCGCCAGCTGCCTGTCATGCCTGCCGCGACCAATCAGCGACGGGCACAGTCCTATTAGTCCCTCCCCTACTCCCCGCAGTCAGTGCCCGGCGCCCGCATACTTCCCTCCACTCACCGCTCACACAGGGTTAATGCCAGCGGTAATGTACCGCGCTATGCTGCGGGTAACGTTACCGCTGCTATTAACCCTGTGTGTCCCCAACTTTTTACTATTGATGCTGCCTATGCACCGTCAATAGTAAAAAGATCTAATGTTAAAAATAATAAAAAAACAAAAAACCTGCTATACTCACCCTCCGTAGTCCGACGATGCGCTCGCGCCGGCCGCCGTCTTCCGTTACCAGAGATGCTTTGCGAAATTACCCAGAAGACTTAGCGGTCTCGCGAGACCGCTAAGTCATCTGGGTAATTTCGCAATGCATCCTGGGAACGGAAGATGGCGGCAGCCGCGCGCATAGGGACAGCTTCGCTGGATCCCAAGGGGTGAGTATATAACTATTTTTTGCTTTAATTATCTTTTTTTAACAAGGATATGGTGCCCACACTGCTGTATACTACGTGGGCAGTGTTATATAGCGAGTGGGCTGCTATATACTACATGGGCAGTGTTATATACCACGTGGGCAGTGTTATATACCGCGTGGGCTGCGTTATAGACCGCGTGGGCTGCGTTATAGACCGCGTGGGCTGCGTTATAGACCGCGTGGGCTGCTTTATATACCGAGTGGGCTGCATTATAGACCGCGTGGGGAGTGTTATATACCGCGTGGGCTTCGTTATATACTGCGTGGGCTGCGTTATATACCGCGTGGGCTGCTATATACTATGTGGCCAGTGTTATATATTACGTGGGCAGTGTTATATATCACGTGGGCAGTGTTATATACCGCGTGGGAAGTGTTATATACAGCGTGGGCAGTGTTATATACCGCGTGGGCTGCGTTATATACCCCGTGGGCTGCATTATAGACCGCGTGGGCAGTGTTATATACCGCGTGGGCTTCGTTATATACTGCGTGGGCTGTGTTATATACCGCGTGGGCTGCGTTATATACCGCGTGGGCTGCGTTATATACCACGTGGGATGCGTTATATACCGCGTGGGCAGCGTTATATACTGCGTGGGCTGCGTTATATACCGCGTGGGCTGCTATATACTATGTGGCCAGTGTTATATATTACGTGGGCAGTGTTATATATCACGTGGGCAGTGTTATATACCGCGTGGGCTGCGTTATATACCGTGTGGCTGCTATATACTACGTGGCCAGTGTTAGATACTATGTGGGCTGTGTTATGTACTGCGTGGCCTGTGCTATATATTACGTGGCCACTGTTATATACTGCATGGCCTGTGTTATATACTACGTCGCCTATGTTATATACTGCGTGGCTGCTATATACTGCGTGGGCTGTGTTATATACTATTTGGGCTGTGTTATATACTGTGTGGCCACTGTTATATATTGCGTGGCCTGTATTAACGCATCGGGTATTCTACAATATGTATGTATGTATGTATATAGCAGCCACATAGTATATAGCACAGGCCACGTAGTATTTGTCTGCTATATACTACATGGCCTGTGATATATACTATGTGGCTGCTATATACATACATACATACATATTCTAGAATACCCGATGCGTTAGAATCGGGCCACCATCTAGTATAATATAAAAGTCTTGGAATAATTTTATATTATAGAGGTATACACTACCTCATTAGAGGACTGTCCAGAGCTATGAAAAATGTAAAATATAAGCATAAATCGGAAGAAAATACTTTTTATGAAATTTCCCCCTGGGGGAGTAACATTTGTTTTGGTTTCCAATTAATAACGGGCATCATAAAAACACCCTTGCACAAAAAAATGACTGACTTTTGCATCACGGAATCCATTCACCCTGGTGTTCTACTGGTTGTAGATGATGAGGATGAGGATAAGGCCGCCGTCACACATGCGAGTTTTACAGACGTAAGAGCGCAGAAACTACGTGCGTAAAACTCGCATAACATACGGCACAATGCTTCTCAATGGGTCTCGTCCTATCAGCCTTATATTACGGATCCGTAATATACGGCGTTCTACGGCCGTACAAAATCGCAGCATGCTGCGTTTGTCAGCGTATTGCGCAAAAAAATCGCCAATGAAAGTCTATGGGGGCGAGAAAAATACGGATTCCACACGGACCAGCAGTGTGACTTGCGAGAAATACGCAGCGGTGTTAGTGAAAAGTCGGTAATTCAATTGCCGGCTTTTCATTTCTCCTGCCTAAACCCGACAGGATATGAGACATGGTTTACATACAGTAAACCATCTCATATCCCCTTTTTTTTGCATATTCCACACTACTAATGTTAGTAGTGTGTATGTGCAAAATTTCAGCGCTGTAGCTGCTAAAATAAAGGGTTAAATGGCGGAAAAAATTGGCGTGGGCTCCCGCGCAATTTTCTCCGCCAGAGTGGTAAAGCCAGTGACTGACGGCAGATATTAATAGCCAGGAGAGGGTCCATGGTTATTGGCCCCCCCGTGGCTAAAAACATCTGCCCCCAGCCACCCCAGAAAAGGCACATCTGGAAGATGCGCCTATTCTGGCACTTGGCCACTCTCTTGCCATTCCCGTGTAGCGGTGGGATATGGGGTAATGAAGGGTTAATGCCACCTTGCTATTGTAAGGTGACATTAAGCCAGATTAATAATGGAGAGGCGTCAATTATGACACCTATCCATTATTAATCCAATTGTTTGAAAGGGTTAAAAAACACACACACATGATTTAAAAGTATTTTAATGAAATAAACAGCGGTTGTTTTAGTATTTTATTGCTCTCTCAATCCATTTGCAGACCCTCACTTGGCAAAACAATAAACCCACAATATACATACCTTCTGCTGACCCGTCACGTCCCACGAGGTAATCCATCTGAAGGGGTTAAATTAATTTACAAGCAGGAGCCCTGCAAATGCAGCTGTGCTCGTGCTTGTAATTCCTCGGCGAATGAAGGAAATGTAGGTCATTGACCTACATTTCCTTCAGTCGCGGTGATGCGCCCCTGCTGGATGTTCTCATGAACTGCAGCCTGGGAACTTTTTCCCACGCTCCAGGTCATATGAGGACATCCACCAGGGGGCGCATCACCGCGACTGAAGGAAATGTAGGTCAATGACCTACATTTCCTTCATTCGCCGGGGAATTACAAGCACGAGCACAGCTGCATTAGCAGGGCTCCTGCTTGTAAATTAATTTAACCCCTTCAGATGGATTACCTCGTGGGACGTGACGGGTCAGCAGAAGGTATGTATATTGTGGGTTTATTGTTTTGCCAAGCGAGGGTCTGCAAATGGATTGAGAGAGCAATAAAATATTAAAACAACCTGTGTGTTTATTTCATTAAAATACTTTTAAATCATGTGTGTGTGTGTTTTTAACCCTTTCAAACAATTGGATTAATAATGGATAGGTGTCATAATTGACGCCTCTCCATTATTAATCTGGCTTAATGTCACCTTACAATAGCAAGGTGGCATTAACCCTTCATTACCCCATATCCCACCGCTACACGGGAGTGGGAAGAGAGTGGCCAAGTGCCAGAATAGGCGCATCTTCCAGATGTGCCTTTTCTGGGGTGGCTGGGGGCAGATGTTTGTAGCCAGGGGGGGGCCAATAACCATGGACCCTCTCCTGGCTATTAATATCTGCTGTCAGTCACTGGCTTTACCACTCTGGCGGAGAAAATTGCGTGGGAGCCCACGCCAATTTTTTCCGCCATTTAACCCTTTATTTTAGCAGCTACAGCGCCCAAATTTTGCATACACACACTACTAACATTAGTAGTGTGGAATATGCAAAAAAAATGGGGATATGAGATGGTTTACTGTATGTAAACCATGTCTCATATCCTGTCGGGTTTGGGAAGGAGAAATGAAAAGCCGGCAATTGAATTACCGGCTTTTCACAGATATCGCGCTGTAGTAAATATAAATACAGACTATATATATATATATATATGTGTCTCAATGACATATATATATATATATATATATATATATATACTGTATATATGTTTTCCCGAACATTTGAGCACATAAATCCATTAGATGTCGGTTTTGCAAGCCTGCGAGAAAATATCGCAGTACGGATGCCATACGGATTACATACGGAGGATGCCATGCGCAAAATACGCTGACACACCCTGCCTACGGATCACTATTTTGGGAACATTTCTCCGTATTACGGCCGTAAAATACGGACCATATTGTCTTACGCCGAGTGTGACGCCGGCCTAAGGAGGAGGATAACACCAAAGAGACCAAATCTGGAAGCGTATACCCATGTGTGGTTGTGAAGAGGTGCATGAGAATACACCTCCCGGAAAAGAGAATGCATTAGAGGTTATGTTTCGCTGTTTTCACTTGGTGGTGTACAGAAGTCTTGCCCAATCCAGCCCTTGTTCATTTTTATAAGGGTCAGCCTGTCAGCATTTTCAGTTGACAGGAGGATGCACTTATCTGTTATAATTCCACCAGCGGCACTAAAAACCAGCTGACAGAACGCTAGCAGCAGGGCAGGCCAGGACCTCCAAGGCGTAGAGAGCCAGTTCATGCCACGTGTCCAGCTTGGATACCCAATAATTAAAAGGCAGAGAGGAATCCCGGAGGACGTTTGTACGATCTGCAAGGTACTCCCTCAGCATCTTCCCAAACATTGCACTTCTTGTGACAGCACCCCTTGCCTCTGTGCTGGCACGATGGAAGGGTCTGAGAAAACTGTACCAGAACTTTGCCATTGTTCCCCTGCCTGAGCTTGAGTGTACTTCTGTCTCTCTCGCTTGGACTCCTTGGTTGTACAACAAACTCTTTCCTTTTCAATTATGTTTTTATTGAAGATTGATAGTATGATAACACCATTAGAAATATTAAAAGTAAACAACATGGTACATAAGGGTGAAATGCATAAAATATTAATATGCGTAATAATGAGAAACAGAGAGAAGGTATGTATGAAGGGGGGGAGAAGGAAGGGAAGAGAAAAGAAAGGGGAGAGAGGGTAAGTGGGGGGGGGGGGGTAGTTTGGGGCCGGCATAGTTTGGGGCCGGCATCATTATATTCCGAGCTTCATGTTGGATAAAAGTTTATGTGTGTTACAGGTTTGAAGAAGATCTGAAATTTACCCATGAGCGCCAATTTTCTTTGAAGAATCACTGTGTATGGTTTACAGAGGCCACAACTTCGGCCATATGGTATAATTGATCTATTTTTAACAGTAATTTTTGGAGGGTGGGGGTCTGGGTTGAGCCCCAATAAGTAGGAATTAGGAGTTTGGCTGCAGCAATTATATTGCGGATCAGAGTGGAGGTTGTTTTTGCTTAGATCATATGGGGAAGTTCAGTAAAGCTATTTCAGGTGACAATGACACCAACGTCCCTGTAATGTCACTAGCGAGTTTTTCCGTTGTTACCCAAAAGCGACGGAAGACTGGGCACGACCACCAAATATGAAAATAACCTCCTTCTTTTTCACAACGCCAGCATCTGGTCTGAGCCCCAGTCCGCCAAGCGCGAGTCTGCATCAGAGTACCATCGCGCTACTATTTTAAAAGAGTTTTCTTGGGTTTTTACGCAGCTCGTTGGGCCATGTGAGTGTGCATAGACATGAACTATTTGTGATTGTGAGAGTTTGTATCCTAGGTCATTTTCCCAGTGTGCAATGTATGCTCTCTTCAGTACAACAAACTCTGACGTCTGCTGCCAGCAATCTCACATGGGAATTTTTTACGTAATTCCGTTACAAAGGCCCTCTGGTACAGGAACATTTTAGTACACCTCTCTGCCTCTGGCAGAAGAGATTGAAAGTTCTCCTTGTAGCGTGGGTCTAGAAGTGTCACCAACCAGTAATGAGTGTCACCAAAAATTTTTATAATGCGAGGGTCACGTGGAACGCAGCGCAACATAAAGTCAGCCATGCGTGCCAGACTGCTAACAGGCATGACTTCCGTGTCCTCACCAATAGGACGACTGACCATGCTGTCCTCCTCCTCCCTGTCCTCAGGCCATCCCCGCTGAACAGACGGTATGACAGCTGTGCTTGTAGTACCGTCTATAGCACATGAAAGTAGCTCCTGTTCTTCCTCCTCCTCATTGTCTACCAATCCATGTTGGGAAGACATGAGGCTGGGCTGAG
Source organism: Ranitomeya variabilis (assembly GCF_051348905.1). Classification (NCBI taxonomy): domain Eukaryota; kingdom Metazoa; phylum Chordata; class Amphibia; order Anura; family Dendrobatidae; genus Ranitomeya; species Ranitomeya variabilis. The sequence continues at coordinate 162,502,555 of NC_135238.1, read as the reverse complement.
TGTAATCCCCCTGTATGGTTCCTTGCTCCATGTCCTCGTGCTCTGCCTGCAATGCATCCTCTTTAATTGTGAGCAGAGAGGTTTTCAGAATGCTGAGAAGCGGGATGGTGACGCTAATTATGGTGTCATCGCAGCTGACCATCTTGGTGCAGTCCTGAAAGTTTGGGAGGATGGTACATATGTCTGACATCCATGTCCACTCCTGAGGTCTTATGTGTGGAGTCTGAACTGAATATCGACGGCCTTGTTGATGTTGGTAGTCAACAACTGACCTCTTCCGCTCACAAATCCTTTCCAACATATGCAGTATAGAGTTCCAATGCGTGGGGACATCACACACCAGTCGGTGAGCCGGAAGCTGCAAACGCTGCTGAACCATGGCAAGAGCGGCTGAAGCTGTAGATGACTTGGGCAGACAGACAGCATACTTTCACTAGCAGATCCAGGTTTCTTTACAGAAAACATTGAACCATGAGGGTAAGCATATGAGCCAGGCAAGGTACGTGTGTAAGCTCACCTTGCCGCAGAGCCACCACCAGGTTACGGTCATTGTCACACATGACCATGCGTGGCTGTAGGTTCAGCGGTGTCATCCAAATATCTGACTGATCTTTCAGTGCTGTCCATAACTCTTCAGCATTGTGAGGTTTGTCACCTAAGCAGATTAGCTTCAGCAGAGCTTGTTGCCACTTGGCTGAGGCAGTGCTTCAGTGTTTCCAGCTCCTGACTGATGTGTTGATTTCACAGACGGAGGCTGAAGAGGAGGAGGTGCAGGAGCTGTAGACTGTAGGGGCAACCCTGATTGGCGTAGGGCCCGCATTCCTCGGTGTGGCAAGGATGTGTTCCATCCCAAGGTATGACTGGGTCCCGTGATCCACTATGTTAACCCAGTGTGCCGTCAGTGAGATGTACCGTCCTTGCTCACAAGCACTTGTCCACGTGTCCGTGGTTAGGTGGATTTTCCCAGTAACAGCATTGTTGAGGGCACGGGTAATATTGTTGGACACATGTTGGTTTCAACGCCGGTACGGCACATCGGGAGAAATAGTGGCGACTGGGGACCGAGTACCTTGGGACCATCAGGTGGCGGAAAGCTTTAGTCTCAATGAGCCAAAAAGGCAACATTTCGAGCGCAAGCAGACGAGAAATGTTAGAACTTAGTACTGTGGGGTGTTGGCTGGGTATTTCCGCTTGCGTTCCAATGACTGGGGTATAGACAACTGAAGGCTTTCCTTGGACAAGGACGTGGACGGGCTTGATGATGGTGCTGCTTGACTGTGTGCAACAACAGGTGCAGGGCTAGAGGCATCTTCACGTGTACAGTGGACTGGCTTCTACGCAAAACAGTGGAAGCAGTGGTGTCACCTGCAGACAGTTTTCCTTTAGCCTGGGGTTTGGCCCACAAAGTCGGGTGCTTTGCTGCCATGTCTGATCATGCTGGTGGTGGTCAGGCTGGTAGTTTTGCTACCCCTGCTAATGCAGGCATGGCAGGTGCTGCAAATGGCCTGTTTAGGGTTATCGTCAGAGTCTTAAAAAATAAACAGACTCGGGAAGATCTAATAGTTGGAATGGCAACTTCCCTCATGTTGGTGTTACGGGGAATGGATGCACGCCTTCTGTCTGTGGCCACCACACTGCTTCTTCCTGCCTGTTGGGGTGATATGCCTCCTTCCCCATGTGTGCTGCTGTCCTCACTCTGCATGTCCTCCTGCCAGGTTGGTTCAGTCACTATGTCATCCACCACCTCATCTTCCACATCCGCACCCTGCTCCTCCTCCTGACTTTCTGGCAATTGTGAGACCAATAGAACACTGGTCTAGCCGCACCCGTATAAATAAGTTTAAAAACTACATATCTCTATGGATATAGGGGTGCACGTCCTTACCAGGGGATCCATCCCGGTATCCAAGTCCAAATCAAAATATAAAAGAGGGACAGCACCACAGCAGTTGTGAAGACGAAAAAATCACGTTTTTATTCCACCTCCTGCAACGTTTCGGTCCGCAGACCTTTTTCAAGCATGACATAAAAGCACTCCAACCACCATTATATATCATTAATCCCGCCCCAGCAATTGACTCACAGCCAATAGGACGGTTCAGTACAAACAGAACAGATATAGATTACACCAAAACCATGACAATACAGTTAAAAATTCATAAACTATACATAGCCCACCATATATAATCACCCCCCACAAGGTTACAGCCTCCCTGATCGCTCTTTTAATATACAATATCTCCAAAAAAGCCAAATATAAAATCCCCACGTTCTATTTGTGTACACCGGCGATCGCACCAATCCATTCAATGCGTCCACCCCTGCCATAGTAACGGGGCGTGTCCATGATTACGCCGGTCCAATCGCATCAACAGGAGTCCAGCATAGCAGATAGACGTCATATCACCGGCATGCAACGCTCTCTCCAGCAACCGCTCTGTAATGCGCATGTCCGTGACGTCATCTTCCCTTCACTCCTCTGTGCGCAAGTCACCATTCAGGATTCCACACCTATCCAGCGCCGGGAAACACAGCGCAGCTGCGCACATTCTACAACCTTCCAGCGCCGGAAAACACAGCGCAACAGCGTACATTTCATGGAGATCTCCTCCAATAGCATCTCGAGATCCCAGATATGTACAGAAATTGGTCTAACCCATAATCCAGGAGCTTCAAGATATTTCACTATTTCAGGTCCATAGGCAGGGAACAAACTCAACCACATCTCATGGACCTGAAATGAGAAATCACATGTACAAGGAGAAACCAACATAGAAATCTATGCAATAAATAAAGGCTTGAAGGGACATACATTATCATAGAATTATAATGCATAAATATATTCCAATGGAGGTACATATACATATATATAGTTAATCATAAACCATCATAACATCATTATCTCTATATAGAGTCATCCATGGAAAAAATATTTCTGGCAATTGTGTCTCATCATCGTCCACCTCTTGTGACACTTTCTCACCATCGCCTTTGTGTGGCCATAGCTGTTCTAAGCTTTGGGCATCGCTACATGCGATCTCATCTGGCCCCACTTCAAGTTGACCGTCCGAGAGTCTGGAATCTTCAAAGGGAAAACTGAACAGCTCTTCTGAGTGTCCAATTGTGGGATCAGTTGTCTCAGGGCACTCGGCATGGTGGGAGGAAGGAGGATCAGGGTGAGAAATATCTGGTCCACACTCACGGCTACTCAGACTTGACCGTGTGGAAAACATGGTGGTGGTGGTGCTGGCTAAGTGACTGGAAGCATTATCCGCTATCCAACCAACAACCGTTTCACACTGCTTAGGCTTCAATAGTGGTGTGCTGCAGTCCCCTAGAAACTGGGACAGGGAGGTCGAAAGAGAAGATGTGGGTCTTTGTTGTGGCCCACTTTCAGCTTGGCCACGGCTTCGTCCTCTGCATGCGCCATCAGCATCACGTCCACTTCCCATCCCTCGCCCCTTGCCTTGCCCATTTTAAATGGACTACTGAACTATTACAAAAGTTCAAGACAAATGTATTTATTTGGACATAAATTATATGTGATCAGTATGCCTGCAATGCTACGATTTTTCTACCACAGATACACCAGGCCTCAGCCTGACATAACAGACTGTATAAATTTTTTGGGGGGAGGGAGGGGTTTGGTGATTTTTTGAAAAAAAAAAAAAGAGTGGAACAAGGCTAGCAGACAGAACTATGCGACGTATGCCTGCGAAGGTATGATTTTTCCACAACAGATACACCAGGCCTCAGCCTGACATAACAGACTGGATGTGGGTATAATGTACCACATATCGTGGCCTTGCCCAGTAGTAGCTAATTTGGGGTCTTGAATAGTAAACATGGTAGAGGAAGTTGCAGGAGCTAAATGTCCTATGCTACCAGCTACATTCTTATTAAGGTGCAAACCTTTAAATATGCAGAACCCATCCTTTAAATTTGCTCAGTTTATACTGCAAGCCGCTTGAATACATGTAGCTTTTTTGTCCCCACTGTTATCGCTGGGGTTAATAATAAATAATACGAGAAATTGGAGCCCATTAGGGCCGACTCAGTGGAGTACTTTAAAAAGATCTGTTCTCCATGGATGGCTAGGCCACATGCCCCGGATAGGCATCATCATTTATCTCTGAAGTGATGGATATGCCTATTATTATTTGTGAAATGTACTATCACTTCTGCCTTATTCTTTTCATTGCATCCTTGTATAGGTAAGGTAGCTAGACCTTTGGGCGAGGGGAACGCTCTGCAGCAGTTAACCCTTTATACACCGCAATTGCAGTACCATTCTGGGCATCCATTGATAGAAGGTAAAATACTTCTTGCTAAATTGTATGATACATTAGCATGTTCCCACATATATATATATATATATAACTAGATGGAGGCCCGATGAGGGCGGTAATGTCGCGCTGAGGGTAGGCTTTGCAGCGTTGAGAATCTCCTCCTATGTGCTCACCCACCCATCCACTCTCTTTCCCCATGTGATGACTTCTCCCGTCTGTGCTCTCTTCTTTGACCTGTCTATCCCATGTGCTATCTGCCCCGTCTCTCTCCTTCCTGTGCTGTGTTCTCCCCTCAAAGACAATACTGACATTACAGCAGGAGATCGCAGAGGATACATTTTGTGAGGTAAAAATTTTTTTAAAAAACAGTCAGTGAAATATTTTACCTCACAAAATGAATCCACAGTGATCCCCTGCTGTAATGTCAGTATTGTCTTTTGCTTCCTCCCCTGCCCAGGAGATGTGGTATGCTCTGTACACGGTAAGGCACAGTCAATTTATAAAATGAACTTTCATTTGTGGGAAAACCTCTTCAATGTGACCGGCTTTCTCTGCCTGTAGACACGTCGTGCATCTGCCGCCAGGATCAGCCGAATGATTCACTGCACCTGCGCGTAATTGGCACAGTAAATCAGACTGCCGCCATCTTTGTGCAGATAGCTGCGATCACAATAAAACAGCACATGTGCTCCTCCTGTACAAAGATGGCGGCAGTCAGTGAATCATTTGGCTGATTCCAGCAGTTTGCGACGGTGTTCTGCTGGTGGTACCGCGCAAGAGGCTGTGTGAGCGTGTGAGAGGTGCGACGGTGTTCCGCTGGTGGTACCGTGCAATAGGTTGGTACCAGCAGCAGTTTCCATATTGAGACACCCATCACTTGGGTGACCCAATATGGCGGTCAGTGGATTTCCTCGCCTTGGAATTCTGGGATACAGTGACATCTGTACAGAACAGGAAATGAAAACATTACAAGGCAGTTGCATAAATAGATTCCTTCTGATGTACCACCTTGAGCGCCTATTGATTTTTTCTGTGCAACCAACATTGGTGAATACCTTAAAAGTCACATGCACCCTTTTTTTGAACAACACTTAATATTGCTTTATGCAAAACTTGGTAGTGAAAAACAAAATACGTATTATTGTCTTTTCTAATGCTGTTCTAATTGCATAAAGCTCAATTTAATTCTGTTGCAATGCCATTATATATATATATATATATATATATATATATATATATATATAATTTTGCTGCTGTAGGACCACCCACCTCCTAATTGGAGGCTTACAACCCTGTCTTTTTAACTGATTTTATATATTAATGTCACCTAATAAAGATAATTTTATTTTACCTTCCTGACCTCCTTCACTTCATTTTTTGCATGATATTTACCATTCTGAAGTATGTTGAAATAAGGTAGCCAGACCTGTTTTACCATGTTACTTTGTATTTTAACATGGGTTTTGAGCATCACACGTGAGAAATTGATCTCAATTTCTTTAAATAAAGTTTGTTTGATACTTCAACCTATCGCTATCTTCTGGTACCTTCCCCTCTGCCTTCAAACATGCCACCATCACACCCATCCTCAAAAAAGCTAACCTTGACCCAACTGCTATGCCCAGCTATCGCCCCATATCACTGCTCCCGTGTGCTTCCAAACTCCTTGAGCAGCATGTCCATGGTCAACTTTCCTCCCACCTCTTATCTAACTCTCTCCTTGACAACCTCCAATCTGGCTTCCGTCCCCACCACTCCACCAAAACTGCTCTGACCAAAATTACTAACGACTTACTCACAGCCAAAGCTAACAGACAGTTCTCCATCCTCCTCCTTCTCAACCTGTCCTCTGCTTTCGACACAGTTGACCACTGCCTACTGCTACAGATTCTTTCTTCCCTCAGCATCAAAGGCCTTGCCCTGTTCTGGATTGCCTCATACCTTTCCGACCGCACCTTTAGCGTTTCCCACTCCCACACTACCTCCTCATCCCGCCCTCTCTCTGTTGGAGTCCCTCAAGGCTCTGTCCTAGGGCCCCTACTTTTTTCTATCTATACCCTTGGCCTAGGACAACTCATAGTCCCATGGCTTCCAGTACCACCTATATGCGGATGACACTCAGATCTACCTTTCTGGCTCAGATCTCGCCTCTCTGCTGTCCAGAATCCCGGAGTGTCTGTCAGCCATATCCTCCTTCTTCAACTCTCGCTTCCTAAAACTCAATGTAGACAAAATCGAACTCATCATCTTTCCCCCATCTCGCGTATCCCCCCTACCTGATATATTATGGTAAACGCCATCACTCTGCCTCGGGGTAACTCTCGACTCTGCCCTGTCCTTCAAACCGCACGTCCAAACTCTGGCCACCTCCTGTCGCCTCCAACTCAAAAATATTGCCAGAATCCGTCCCTTCCTCAGCCCACAATCTACTAAAGCTCTTGTGCATGCCCTCATCAATTTAGAAGCCTAGAACGGACCATGAAAATTAAGTGTCCTGATGCAGTAGTCTACAGTAGTTTGGAATTAAATGGTTTCCAATGGATGCAAATTGATGATTTGGAGATGCTACTTGCAGAATTTCAAGACAGTATCTGGGCTCAGGTGTTTGTCGACTTGAGGTCAAAGCTTCAGAATATGGAAAGGTGCCGCTTGGAGAATCAAGAGGAGTGACACTATGAACAGGAAATTTTAAGTGCCTGTAACCGATTACCAGACACTTTTAGCACCCTGAAAAATATAGCAATAGCTTTACTCACAATTTTTCCCCTCTACGTACTTTTGTGAGACCTTGTTCTCAGCGTTAAATAATATCAAAACCAACAAAAGAAACAGATTGACAGATGAAGTTAGTAGCGCTTGCTTGGGCTTGAAGAGTACAAAATACCAACTTTCAATTGAAAATTTAGCCAATGAAATTCAGCAATAAAAAAGTCACTAATAGGCAGGTTAGTTAAATACACAAGTTAAATCATATCAAAACCAACAAAAGAAACCGACTGACGGTTGAACAAAGAAGTTACTAAGCAGATAATTTAAATAATCACCGTATATACTCGAGTATAAGCCGAGAATTTCAGCCCATTTTTTTAGACTGACATTACCCCTCTCGGCTTATACTCGAGTCATACCCAGGGGTCGGCAGGGAAGGGGGAGCGGCAGCTGTCTAATAATACTCACCTGCTCCTGGCGCGGTCCCTGCACATCCCTGGTTCTCCGGGCGCTGACAGCTTCTTCCTGTAGTGAGTGGTCACATGGTACCGCTCATTACAGTAATATCGCTGTGCGCGATATTCACCTGTTCCCCGTTCCACCGACGGCCGCCGCTGTCTTCTGCGTCCTCTGCAGTGACACAATTAGTGCGCGCCGCCCTCTGCCTGAGCGTCAGTGCACAGGACGGGGAAGACACAGCGGCGGCCGTCGGTGGAATGCGGACCGGTGAATATAGCAAGTGCTGGGGGCCTGAGAGGTATGTCATTTTTTTTTTAATCGCAGCAACAGCATATGGGGCAAATATCTGTGTGTGGCCATGTGCAGCATTATATGGGGCAAATATCTCTATGGAGCATCTTATGGGGCCATAATCAGCATTTGTGGAGCATTATATGGGGCAAATATCTATATGGGGCCATGTGCAGCATTATATGGGGCAAATATCTATATGGGGCCATGTGCAGCATTATATGGGGCAAATATCTATATGGGGCCATGTGCAGCATTATATGGGGCAAATATCTCTATGGAGCATCTTATGGGGCCATAATCAGCATTTGTGGAGCATTATATGGGGCAAATGTGTCTATGGAGCATCTTATGGGGCCATAATCAGCATTTGTGCAGCATTATATGGGGCATATTTTAATATGGAGCATCTTATAGGGCCCATCATAAACTGTATGGAGCATTATATGGGGCTCCTGATTCAATATGGATATTCAAAAACACTTAACCTACTGATGTCTCAATTAAATTTACTTTTATTGGTATCTATTTTTATTTTGGAACTTTACCAGTAGCTGCTGCATTTTCCACCCTAGGCTTATACCCGAGTCATTAAGTTTTCCCAGTTTTTTGTGGCAAAATTAGGGGTCTCGGCTTATACTTGGGTAGGCTTATACTCGAGTATATAAGGTAATTTTTGGTTTATTAAATACAGTTATATATTACAATTATAAATTTTTTGTTATTTAAACTATAAATATCACAAAACTATGTGTTTTTTTTTCTTGAAGTGTTTTTTTGGCGAATTTTAACACACCGAGCTCAAAAGGTTGCCCGTCACTGCCTTAGAAAGTTATAGAAAACACAGCACTTGTTTTCTAGTGTGAAGAAAAACAAAAACTTTTATTAAAACATCCAAATTAAAATTTTTGAAACATTAAAAGACAAGAAATTCTGAGGAAAGTACCAAAACACCGATCTGTTCTCCGCTAGTATTTTACAACGATATAGTTTTGCCTGCCATTAATGCTGCACTTCAGCAGGTTTTCTCATATATAACTACATTTTGCCCTTGACTGTACCGCCTAATCCATGTAGTGTACAGGTGGCAGATGTAGTGTGGAGCTTTACTGCTTATTATAGTGGAGTCTCATTAGATAATCAGCATCAATAGAATAGCTACCGGGGAGGAGGCAGATAGAGCGGCCCCTCGGGCCCCGCGCTGAGGGGGCCCACCTGGAGCTACACTACTGTAACTGTATCAGTATGCACAGCACTCCCATACAGTTACACTCTGTGGCAGAGTAGGAAGAGTCGATCTCCCTGTACTGCCACCCGGCCGCTATGGGGCCCCTGAGCAGTAAGAGGGGTCGATGCAAGAAGTCGGACCCCCAGCCTGCCATCGCAAGTTCAACTGTATCTGAAATACAGTTGACTGCATAAATGAGAGTGGGAGCGTCACGCTCCCTCTGCCATCATCCCCCTCTCAGCATCTGACGTCACTGCCGCAATGACGGGTCGCGATGATGTCACTACTCGGTGCCTGCTGTCTGGAGATGAGCGGGTGCTCGAAGCAGCGGAGGAACCAGGAGGAAGAGAGGTGAGTATTGGATTTATTTTTTCAATGGGGGTGCTTTATATTATATAGCATGCCTATGGGGGGTGCATTAAACAAGATAGAGTATGCCTATAGGGAGTGCATTATACTATATAGAATCTGCCTATGGGGAGTAAATTACACTATATAGAGGCCTATTGGGAGTGCATTATGCTATATGGAGGTTATCTAGGGTGCCATCAAACTGTGGGAATTAAAGTGATGGGGCCATCAGTTTGGGCGATGCTAAGGGGGCAGTATATATACAGTGGGGGTATCATACTGTGTATAGAGGAGTATAGAAGCATGGAAAACATACATGGCTTCTGAGGAAATAATACAACAACCTCATTTTACTATATTTGTAATAAGCCAAATATATAGGATGTGCAGGACACACCAAAAATACTAAGATACCACGAAAAAATGGTGTACTGGTCCGAAAGGTAATATAAATACAAACTTTATTAGAATATAAATACACAACAGGTCAAAAGTGACAGTAAAGGGTTAAAATCGGCTACACAGCCGTGATTGCATGGTGAGGGAACGACAGGGCGCCTATAATCCAGCAGGTGGAGTAGATCATAATGCAATGCTCAAACCTAGGTAATTAGCCCTCCCAGATGAAGTGTAACCCAGCCATGGGGGTCAAAACAGTGGGAGAACAACAGCAAAATCAAAGCATTAGGCCATGTTCACACTTTGCGGTGTGCTCTGCAGGTTTATCCCGCAGCAGAATTGATAAATCTGCAGGGCAAAACCGCTGCGGTTATCCCTGCAGATTTATCGCGGTTTGTTCCGCGGTTTCCGCTGCGGGATTACTCCTGTACTATTGATGCTGCATATGCAGCAATGCAGCATCAATAGTAATGGTAAAAATAATAAAAATTGGTTATACTCACCCTCTGCTGTCCCGATCTCCTGGGCGCTGCACCCGGCGGTCCGGTTCCAAAGATGCTGTGCCGAGAAGGACCTTCGTGACGTCACGGTCATGTGACCGAGGCGTCATCACGGTCATGTGACCGCGACGTCACCACAGGTCCTGCTCGCACAGCAAACCGAAGACCGGGCGGCCGCGGGCAGCGCTGAGAGGTGAGTATAACATCATTTTTTATTTTAATTCTTTTTTTTTACACTATTTATGGTTCCCAGGGCCTGGAGGAGAGTCACCTCTCCTCCACCCCGGGTACTACCCGCACATTATCCGCTTACTTCCCGCAACGTGGGCACAGCCCCATGCGGGAAGTAAGCGGTTCAATGCATTTCTATGGGTGCAGAATCGCTGCGATTCTGCACAAAGAAGTGACATGCTGCGGAATGTAAACCGCTGCGTTTCTGCGCGGTTTTTCCCGCAGCATGTGCACAGCGGTTTGCGGTTTCCATAGGGTTTACATGTTAATGTAAACGCTATGGAAACTGCTGCGGACCCGCAGCATCAAAATCGCCGCGGATTCGCGGTAAAAACCGCCAAGTGTGAACATGGCCTTAATGCAGTTAACATACCATATAAAAATAGGTGCTGGACAAAAGGGCCCCGGCGTCCCCAGACCTCCCGACGTACGTTTAGTTCATCCGAAACGTACGTCGGGAGGTCTGGGGACGCCGGGACCCTTTTGTCCAGCACCTACCGTATTTTTATATGGTATCTTAACTGCATTAATGCTTTCATTTTGCTGTTGTTCTCCCTCTGTTTTGACCCCATGGCTGGGTTAGGCTGCGTGTCCACGTTCAGGATGGCCGGCGGTATCGCCGGAGCGGCGAAGCCGCTCGGCGCTAAGCCCCGCCCCCTTTTTGGACGCGATGATGCCGGATGTGTTAACTGTACACATCCGGGATCATCGACCCCCTCCCATAGCGCCCTGTGTTATGCCTTGCGGGGACGCTGCGTCCCCGCAAGGTGTACGGACATGCTGCGATCTGAAAAGACGCGCAGCATGTCCGGAGTCGCAGGCCCACCGCGTGCGGGTTTCCACGCATAGTAAACACAGGATTTAAAAAAATCCCCTCCACTATGCTGGAACATCTGGACGCTGCGTGTTTGACGCTGCAGCGTCAAACACGCAGCGATTACTGACCGTGGACACATACCCTTACACTTCATCTGGGAGGGCTAATTACCTAGGTTTGAGCATTGCATTATGATCTACTCCACCTGCTGGATTATAGGCGCCCTGTCGTTCCCTCACCATGCAATCACGGCTGTGTAGCCGATTTTAACCCTTTACTGTCACTTTTGACCTGTTGTGTATTTATATTCTAATAAAGTTAGTATTTATATTACCTTTCGGACTAGTACACCATTTTTTCGTGGTATCTGTGTATAGAGGAGCTGTACAGGGAGGAGGCTTGGGGACATTATTAAATGTAAAGTAGGCACTTATTGTTATAGGGGAACTCAGGTTGCTGTGACTGTCAAATGGGCACACAGGGCAATATTACTTTCTACGTTTCTAGGGGACTTGCGCCCAGCATTATAGAGGGGTGCTTTATAATTTAGAGGGCACAGAGAACCACACAGCAGGTGCAGTAATAGGGACACATATGGCAGCAGCGGCTCAGTATTGGGGTATCAGGTGCAGTAATAGGGACACATACGGCAGCAGCGGCTCAGTATTGGGGTATCAGGTGCAGTAATAGGGACACATACGGCAGCAGCGGCGCAGTATTGGGGTATCACGTGCAGTAATAGGGACACATAGGGCAGCAGCGGCGCAGTATTGGGGTATCAGGGGCAGTAATAAAGACATACGGCAGCAGTGGCTCAGTATTGGGGTATCAGGTGCAGTAATAGGGACACATACGGCAGCAGCGGCTCAGTATTGGGGTATCAGGTGCAGTAATAGGGACACATACGGCAGCAGCGGCGCAGTATTGGGGTATCAGGTGCAGTAATAGGGACACATACGGCAGCAGCGGCGCAGTATTGGGGTATCAGGGGCAGTAATAGGGACACATACGGCAGCAGAGGCTCAGTATTGGGGTATCACGTGCAGTAATAGGGACACATACGGCAGCAGCGGCGCAGTATTGGGGTATCACGTGCAGTAATAGGGACACATAGGGCAGCAGCGGCGCAGTATTGGGGTATCAGGGGCAGTAATAAAGACACATACGGCAGCAGCGGCTCAGTATTGGGGTATCAGGTGCAGTAATAGGGACACATACGGCAGCAGCGGCTCAGTATTGGGGTATCAGGTGCAGTTATAGGGACACATACGGCAGCGGCGGCTCAGTATTGGGGTATCAGGGGCAGTAATAGGGACACATACGGCAGCAGCGGCGCAGTATTGGGGTATCAGGTGCAGTAATAGGGACACATACGGCAGCGGCGGCTCAGTATTGGGGTATCAGGGGCAGTAATAGGGACACATACGGCAGCAGAGGCTCAGTATTGGGGTATCAGGAGCAGTAATAGGGACACATACGGCAGCAGAGGCTCAGTATTGGGGTATCAGGAGCAGTAATAGGGACACATACGGCAGCAGAGGCTCAGTATTGGGGTATCAGGGGCAGTAATAGGGACACATACGGCAGCAGCGGCTCGGTATTTGGGTATCAGGGGCAGTAATACGGACACATACTGCAGCAGCGGCTCAGTATTGGGGTATCAGGGGCAGTAATAGGGACACATACGGCAGCAGAGGCTCAGTATTGGGGTATCAGGAGCAGTAATAGGGACACATACGGCAGCAGAGGCTCAGTATTGGGGTATCAGGAGCAGTAATAGGGACACATACGGCAGCAGAGGCTCAGTATTGGGGTATCAGGGGCAGTAATAGGGACACATACGGCAGCAGCGGCTCGGTATTGGGGTATCAGGGGCAGTAATACGGACACATACTGCAGCAGCGGCTCAGTATTGGGGTATCAGGGGCAGTAATAGGGACACATACGGCAGCAGCGGCTCGGTATTGGGGTATCAGGGGCAGTAATAGGGACACATACGGCAGCAGAGGCTCAGTATTGGGGTATCAGGTGCAGTAATAGGGACACATACGGCAGCAGAGGCTCAGTATTGGGGTATCAGGGGCAGTAATAGGGACACATACGGCAGCAGCGGCTCGGTATTGGGGTATCAGGGGCAGTAATACGGACACATACTGCAGCAGCGGCTCAGTATTGGGGTATCAGGGGCAGTAATAGGGACACATACGGCAGCAGCGGCTCGGTATTGGGGTATCAGGGGCAGTAATAGGGACACATACGGCAGCAGAGGCTCAGTATTGGGGTATCAGGAGCAGTAATAGGGACACATACGGCAGCAGCGGCTCAGTATTGGGGTATCAGGGGCAGTAATAGGGACACATACGGCAGCAGCGGCTCGGTATTGGGGTATCAGGGGCAGTAATACGGACACATAGGGCAGGAGCGGCTCAGTATTTGGGGTATCTGGGGCAGTAATAGGGACACATACGGCAGCAGCAGCTCAGTATTGGGGTATCAGGAGCAGTAATAGGGACACATACGGCAGCAGAGGCTCAGTATTGGGGTATCAGGAGCAGTAATAGGGACACATACGGCAGCAGCGGCTCAGTATTGGAGTATCAGGGGCAGTAATAAGGACACATACGGCAGCAGCGGCTCAGTATTGGGGTATCAGGAGCAGTAATAGGGACACATACAGCAGCAGCGGCTCAGTATTGGGGTATCAGGGTCAGTAATAGGGACACATACGGCAGCAGAGACTCAGTATTGGGGTATCAGGAGCAGTAATAGGGACACATACGGCAGCAGAGGCTCAGTATTGGGGTATCAGGAGCAGTAATAGGGACACATACGGCAGCAGAGGCTCAGTATTGGGGTATCAGGAGCAGTAATAGGGACACATACGGCAGCAGCGGCTCAGTATTGGGGTATCAGGGTCAGTAATAGGGACACATACGGCAGCAGAGGCTCAGTATTGGGGTATCAGGAGCAGTAATAGGGACACATACGGCAGCAGCGGCTCAGTATTGGGGTATCAGGTGCAGTAATAGGGACACATAGGGCAGCAACGGCTCAGTATTGGGGTATCAGGTGCAGTAATAGGGACACATACAGCAGCAGCGGCTCAGTATTGGGGTATCAGGGGCAGTAATAGGGACACATACGGCAGCAGAGGCTCAGTATTGGGGTATCAGGTGCAGTAATAGGGACACATACGGCAGCAGCGGCTCAGTATTGGGGTATCAGGGGCAGTAATAGGGACACATACGGCAGCAGCGGCTCAGTATTGGGGTATCAGGTGCAGTAATAGGGACATATACGGCAGCAACGGCTCAGTATTGGGGTATCAGGGGCAGTAATAGGGACACATACGGCAGCAACGGCTCAGTATTGGGGTATCAGGGGCAGTAATAGGGACACATACGGCAGCAGCGGCTCAGTATTGGGGTATCAGGGGCAGTAATAGGGACACATACGGCAGCAGAGGCTCAGTATTGGGGTATCAGGGGCAGTAATAGGGACACATACGGCAGCAGCGGCGCAGTATTGGGGTATCAGGGGCAGTAATAGGGACACATACGGCAGCAGCGGCGCAGTATTGGGGTATCAGGGGCAGTAATAGGGACACATACGGCAGCAGCGGCTCAGTATTGGGCTATCAGGGGCAGTAATAGGGACACATACGGCAGCAGCAGCTCAGTATTGGGGTATCAGGGGCAGTAATAGGGACACATACGGCAGCAGCGGCTCAGTATTGGGGTATCAGGGGCAGTAATAGGGACACATACGGCAGCAGAGGCTCAGTATTGGGGTATCAGGAGCAGTAATAGGGACACATACGGCAGCAGAGGCTCAGTATTGGGGTATCAGGAGCAGTAATAGGGACACATACGGCAGCAGAGGCTCAGTATTGGGGTATCAGGGGCAGTAATAGGGACACATACGGCAGCAGCGGCTCGGTATTGGGGTATCAGGGGCAGTAATACGGACACATACTGCAGCAGCGGCTCAGTATTGGGGTATCAGGGGCAGTAATAGGGACACATACGGCAGCAGAGACTCAGTATTGGGGTATCAGGGGCAGTAATAGGGACACATACGGCAGCAGCGGCTCAGTAGTGGGGTATCAGGGGCAGTAATAGGGACACATACGGCAGCAGCGGCTCGGTATTGGGGTATCAGGGGCAGTAATATGGACACATACGTGCCCGGACCCCCCTCCTGACTCCAGAGAACCGGTAGCCACAGACCAGTTGTTACACTGAGGTGCCAGCAGGTGGCGCCATCGCTCTGTGATCCCGCGTCCTGGTGCCGGCTACAGCCGGTGCTGCCCTAGTACGGTGACACCGTGTGTGGTCAGTCCCGGGTGAATGAGCTGATTCTGACCCTTTTCGCCGCTCTCTGCACGTGATGTCAGGTCAGCTCTTACTGCTCCGGGTAGCATGAGTCTCCATGAGTCCGCCGAGATAGGTTTGTTAACTTTGTTTTGACAGCTTACGGTCTGGGCGGGGCTAAGCCTCCACGTGACCTCTCAACAGTCGCAGTGTACTAGCGATGAGGAAGCAGCTGACCCTAAGGGGGCGGGGCTGGAGTCTGAGGGGGCGTCGGTGACGTCAGCACTGGGTCTGGTCACGTGTTGTCAGCGGGTCGGTTTGGCTGCGCAGTAGGAGGACGCTGCTGGGGACTGACGATGGGGCTCCGCCGGCTGCTGCCCGTGCTGTGTGCTCTGCTGGCTGCTGCCGCCTCCGCCGCCGCTACAGGTGGGTGTCTGTGCGCAGCTTCTGCCGCCTCTGTCACCTCATGACCCCCGGACGTGGCCTGGCGCCCCCCAGTGACCACAGCCCAGTGATACGCAGATACGAGGCGCGCCCTCATGTATGGGCTGTAATGCTGCGGTCCGCCCTGGTGTGCGGGGGGCGCCCTGAGGGCTCAGCTGTGAAGGTGGGGCTTGGTGAGTCCTGTCTGTGGGGCCAGTCATGTGCCCGCCCCTCACAGCTGAGAGGTCGCTGACCCTGGCGGAGCCCCTCAGTTATTAATGTCTGAGGCATTCCCTGGGGTGACCCCTAAGTGGCAGTGGTGGGCCTGTGGGGGCCCCCATACCCTGCCTGGTGTGGCTGCCCATGTACCCTGCCGGGGCGGACCCTACACGGTTCTGTCCTCTGCCCCTTGTGGTCCTGGTCATCCTGCGGCCCCTCTGTCTATACCGTAATTACTATCACCTGTCCTAGGGGTGGGCAATCACTCGTGTACCGCTGCGCCCCCAATCCTGAGCGTGGGGCCCTGTAATGCCCTGCTCTCTACAGGATTGCCGGAAATCCGTGGTATCTGGGGCTTTTCCACTCTAATGCCCCCTCTTGGGATCAGTAGGGTCAGACCGTCACTGATCTAATAACGGTGATACATTTTGGATAAATAAATAACTTTTAATGATGGGAAGATCCCTCTACTAAAGCTGTAGTCACACGTTGTGTTTGTGCTGCTTTGTTGTTTTTTTTTGGCAGATATTGGTGCGGATTATGTCTTGTCTACAGTCCATGTGTAATAGTTTTCATTCATGCAAAAAAAGTCTAGGCTGTGTCTTTTTGCAGTTTTTTTTTGCTTTCTGTGCTGAAAAGCTTGACATTCTGCAGATTTAAAAACGCACCAGTTTTCCAATTTAGTCGGGGGAGGGGGGCGGGCAAGCATGCATGCATGAAATTTCATATATTTTGCTGGTACTGTAAACAGTTTTGAGTTTGCATAAAAAACAATAGCAAAAAAAAGCTGCAATAACGCAATGTGTAAACATGGCCTGATGGTGCATTAAGGCTACGTTCACATTTGCGTTGTGCGCCACAGCGCACAACGCAAACAAAAACGCATGCACAACGCTGCGTTTTGCGCCGCATGCGTCCTTTTTTTAATTGATTTTGGACGCAGCAAAAATGCAACTTGCTGCGTCCTCTGCGCCCGGACGCGAGCGACGCATGCGGCGCAAAACGCAAGTGCGACGCATGTCCATGCGCCCCCATGTTAAATATAGGGGCGCATGACGCATGCGGCGCCGCTGCGGCGCCCGCCGCTAATGTGAACGTAGCTTACGATGTGGTCTTCAGCTCGGATAACGAGCACCGATCCACCATACATGTCATACGCTGCTCGATTACCGGACCCTCGCACAGGTTGATGAAGAACGATGGAGGCAGAACAATCGGTAATATCATTATCGTGTTCCTATGTTTTCTGCAGAACATTCTGTTTACATGGAGGCAATGTGCTGTCGATAATATTTATTATTTTTTCTGGAATACGTCATCCAATCACCCAACAAATGAGCGTTCTGTTCACTCTGGTGATCACTGGCATTCTTACACAGGAACCGTATGGCTGTTTTCACATCTGTGTTGGAGGGAGTCTTCTTTGAACAGAAGCTAACATCATTGTTTGTCCATGTTGTCCTCTGGTATCTGACTTTGCAGTAGAGACAGCAATGTGCCCTGTTCTCTGGTTATGACAGAAACTTCAGTATAGACGTGAACTGAGCCTTAGGCTATGTGCACACGTAGAATGGTCCACTGCGGATTTTTCCGCAGCAGATTTGAGAAATCCGCAGGGCAAAAACACTGCGTTTTTCCTGCGGATTTATCACAGATTTACCGCGGTTTTTGTGCGGATTCCACTGCGGTTTTACACCTGCGGTTTTCTATTATGGAGCAGGTGTAAAACCGCTGCGGATTCCGCACAAAGAATTGACATGCTGCGGAATGAAAACCGCTGCGTTTCCGCACGTTTTTTTCCGCAGCATGTGCACTGCGGATTGCGTTTCCCATAGGTTTACATTGTACTGTAAACGCATGGGAAACTGCTGCGGACCCGCAGCAAAATCCGCAGCGTGTGAACATAGCCTTAAAGGGGTTTTCCACTACCAGGAACCCCAAACGCTGTAAAAATGCCTGAAGTAACAGAGCGGCTAATGTCCCTCCTTGGGTCCAGTGCTAGCTCCCCAGTGCTAGCTCCCCGCTGCTGCTCAGGTCTTAGGCCTCTTTCACATTTCTGTCGGTACGGGGCCGTCACAAACTGTCGGCCAGACGGACATTGTGCAACGTGGGCAGCGGATGCAGTTTTCCGAAGCATCCGCTGCCCATTCTGAAGTCCGGGGAGGAGGGGGCGGAGTTCCAGCCGTGCATGCGCGGTTGGAAATGGCGGATCCGACGGATGAAAAAACGTTCCCTTGAAAGTTTTTTTTTTTTTTTTTTTTTGTCACGACGGTCCGCCAAAACACGACACATCCGTTGCACGACGGATGCGACGTGTGGCCATCCGTCAATAAAAGTCTATGGCAAGAAAACGCATCCTGCGTGTACATTTTCAGGATCCGATTTTTACCAAAACGACGGATTGCGACGGATGGCAAAAAATGGAAGTTTGAAAGAGGCCTTAGGGTATGTGCACACGTAAGAATTTCTTGCCGAAAATTCCTGAAGAAACCCGGACATTTTCTGTAAGAAAACAACATGCGTTTTTTTTCGCGTTCTTTTCCAGAGCTTTCCCAATGCATTATATAGCGGGAAAAAAGCGAAAAAACACGCAAAATTAATGAACATGCTGCGTTTTTTACCACGATGCGTTTTTTTTTTTTTCACTGAAAAAAAGCGCATCATGTGCACAAAAATTGCAGAATGCATTCTAATTGATAGGATGCCTATGTATGCATTTTTTATGTGTTTTTACCGCGTTTTTATAGCGAAAAATACGCTAAAAAACCATAACGTGTGCACACAGCTTTAGTGTTTGGGCTGCAGCAGTCATGTAGACAGTGCACCTCATCGCTGTAGCCAATGACTTAGCTCGGTAGTTTGTGCCATCTATCTTAGCACAGTGATCGATTCCAACAGTTCTGTGCGTTGTTGGCATGATGCCACCGCTGTGGCCAAAAACACTTCAAGCCCTGATCAGCATCAAGGAGCGTTTTGGGTCCATTTTCCTGGAAGTGAAAACCCCTTTAATCTGTCATGATCCATAGTTTTCACTCAGTGTGGTATTTGGCCTGGTTCTGGAGGTTTTCCTTTAGGCTTTTGGGTGCATTTGGCGCTGACCTGGGCAGTGCCAGACTCTATTTACAGGGATCTGTATATAATAGTGATGAGCGAGTATACTCGTTGCTCTGGTGATCTTCGAGTATTTGTAACTGCTCGGAGATTTCGTTTTCCTTGCCTCAGCTGCATAATTTACAGCTGATAGACAGCTTGATTACATGTGGGGATTCCCTAGCAACCAGGCAACCCCCACATGTACTCAGGCTGGCTAATAGCTGTAAATCATGCAGCTGCCTCAACAAAAATCAAAATCTCCGAGCAGTTACAAATACTCGGGAGACCACCCGAGCGTACTGGGGGAAAGCCGAGCAACGAGTTTACTCGCTCATCATTAGTATATAACTATGGCCCTTTGTTTATTTGCTCACAATGAGGCCTCCCCTGGGCTGTGATTATACCTGCCGCTACAATAACTTTTTTTTCAGAGTTGCTCTCGGTGCCAGGGCCAAATAAACATTGCTGTGATTATTCTGTGCCCTGATTTACCAGCTGGGGAAATAACTAATCTTATTAACTGGCTGTGCTCTCCACCGCAGAGGTGCAAAGTATGAAGCGGCCATACTTCCCATGCTCGCATTCCTGGTCTGATTGTGATCATGATGTTTGGCAGCATGCTGACACTTGTAGTGTTGGCCTGATGTTTTACGAAGTCATGGTGTTAATCTAGTAATAGTTACCCGTCTGGTGACTAATGTCATTGGCTGCATGTTTATGTGAGTGTCCTTATATTGCACAAGGAAGTTGTGCAACATAAAGAACCGGTCACGTCCAAAGCACAAAACGTTTCTTCTAGCTCCTAATCAATTCATTTATTACCAGTATAATATTGGGCAGTGGCGCGCCGGGGGCTGCTGCTAACCTCTCTCGGAGAACAGAGGCAGAACCTGTGGCTTATTGCCTTTCAACCATATAACACTTGGTGACTTGTGTAGGTGCTTGCTGTGAAGTAACTGCTCTCCGCTTATTGTTTTTCAGAATGCTCCTCGATGTCAAACACAACCTGTGAGATCTGTCTGAAGAATGTGTCGGTAAGTGCTGCTGTGAGATACATGGAGGGATTGGGTATAGTACCTTTGTCTTGTGTTGTGTATTATTTTGCTGTAAATTGGTGCAGAGCTGAACACATCCCAGGCGCAAAATTTTACATGTGCAATTGACTGGGAAACTCATGCAGAAGCCCATCGAGCTACTTGTATGGTCCGATCATCATAGGGAATTTCAAATAAGCTGCATGATCCGGCCATCAGCCAGTATCTGTCTCTATGCAGGTACCAAGTGCTATTGGGTGTATGCAGCACGTAGAGACAGATAAATAGGAGTAGCAGATTCTGAGGGAAAATTAGAACTCAGGAGCAGTGGAGATTTAGATTGGTGAAATGAGGTGATAGGCCTGTCTAAACAGATGTGTTTTTTAAAGCGCGCTTGAAAATGTGCGGGTTAGGTATCAGCCAGATCATCCGTGGTAAGAAAACTGGTGCAGCACAAGAGAAGTCTTGGAGATTGAAATGGGAGATTCGTATTATGGAGGATGTTAGTCTTAGATCAGTTGCAGAATGGAGGGCATAGGTAGAGTGATTGACAGAGATGTAGGTGGTGCAGAAGTGTGGAGGGCTTTGTGGGGGAGAGAGAGTTTATATTGTACTCTGTTGTGGAGGGGTAACCAGTGCATTGACTGGCACAGGGCAGAGGTATCGGTGTAGCATCTGGACACAAGTAAGATCCTGGCTGCTGCATTGAGGGTGGATTTTAGAGGAAAGTTTGGTTAGAGGGAGATCAGTAGAGGTGAGTGAATAAGAGCGTCAATAAGAATTTTTGCAGTTTCAAAGGTGAGAAAAGGTCTGATTCTAGAGGTGTTACTCTACAATAAAAAAAGAGCCAGTGAGAAATTGGGTATGGGGAATAAAGGAAAGTTCGGTGTCAAATATGACCCCAAGATAGCGAGCGTACTCACTGGGAGTTGTGGTTAAACCACCCAAGGAAATTATAATATCTGTTATAGGTTGGTTAGTAGAGGGAGGAAGAATAATTCATAAAATTCATTTTGTTTGTGGGGGTCATTGTGACAAGTCTGATGAATACATGTCCGTGTTAAAATCAGATGACCGCTTTTTTCATGCACTGGTCTGCTCCGTATTTCGGATGTGGCTTATCTATTTATAGATAAAACGAATCTCATAGAGTTAAAAGAACCCCCACATAAGAATGACACTGATGGAATACAGATGAAGCCTTCTTTCTTTTTTTCTCAACTTAAATCTGAAAAATGTCATACTCTTCTGAACTAAGGGCTCGTCCACATCTTGGACAACTGCTATCTGATGGTGTATCGGATAGCACCCAGACCAGTGTTATACTATGGGGCAGTGCAACTGTGTTTTCTCTAGTCACCTTCCACGACGGCATATGGAGGTTGCCTCTTTGCCCTAATGGGGAACAGGAAATGGAGAGGTTAAAAGGCCCTCCCACCTCCCTCTCACCAGTGTCTTTCCTGTTCCCCATGGGACAGGAGAGGTTTACTTTCGTATGCAGTGGTGGCCGGTGACTGCTGCATCTGACAAAGCGTCGACTTGTGTGTAACCGGGCAGCATGGGGTCGTATCTTACCTCCCCTCCTATGCTGCTCCCGTCGCGCCGTGCTGCGGTGTCCTCGGGACCTGTGCCTAGCCTTCCCGCGTCCCCGTGAGGGCAAAGCAGGCTAGTGTTCCTGACCGGAGTCCTCCTGGAGCTCTCCGGTCTCCTTCCCCTCCAACATGCCGCTGGCAACCCGGAAGTGATCGCGTGCGTCACTTCCGGTCCTTTTTGCGCTCCCTGGAGGCACTTCCGCCGGCGGTGTCTCGTGCAGGACGGCGTCCTCCACGCTGGACCATGGAGGGGAAGAGGTGTATCCACATCGCTGGGGGCAGGTGCATACCGCTGTGTATAAAACCTGCCAGAAAACGTCGCAGGTAAGACTGTTCCTGTCATGGAGAGCGGTACCTGCCCTGCGCTTGCAGAGCCCAGCGCTGCCCCTGCCACAGTAAGTGCCGCAGGGACAGGGGTCCTTAGGTAGTAACTTGGGGGTATCCTCTAGTCACTCTCTCTCCCCTCTCATTACAGGGAGAAAGGTCTGTCCCCAAAACTACTAAAAAGAAGTGTGCCATCTGTACCATTAAGCTGCCACCTTCATGGGAGAAAAAACTCTGCAGGACCTGTACTGACAAAGTTGTCAGGGCTGAGCAACCTTCTTTACTAGAGGAAATCCGATCTCTGGTCAAGCAAGAGGTGCAATCCTCCCTAGCAGCCTTTACCCCCCCACCCCCTCCACCATCCTCTCCAGCCAAAAAACGGAAGATCCAGGAGGAGGATTCTGAATCTGAGTCAGACCTCTCCTATGCCTCATCCTCAGGTCGACAGGAGGAATCTACATCCTCTATAACATCTGAAGCCAGAAAATATCTCTTTTCTTCAGACTGGGTTGAGGACTTAGTAGCCGCAGTACGCAGTACTATGGGGCTGGAGGAGGAGCCAGAACCACAGTCCATTCAGGACCAGATGTTTGGTGGCATAACTAAGGGTAAACGGGTGGGGTTTCCAATCCACCAGAATATATCTGATATGATTGACCAAGAGTGGGAATTACCTGAAAAACGTCTCAGTACTCCATCCGAGATGAAGCATAGATTCCCCTTGGAAGGCGAGTTGACCAAATGGGATGTCCCTAAAGTTGACTCTCAGGTGGCTAGAGTGGCTAAAAGAACGGCTCTTCCATTCGAAGACTCGTCACAGTTAAAGGATCCGATGGACAGGAAGATAGAGAGTCTATTAAAGAAATCATGGGAGACCTCCTCAGTAGCCCTCAAAGCCAATATCGCATCAACATGCGTGGCTAGAGCTCTATTCCGCTGGATAGGTGAGCTGGAGTCTCATATATCCCAGGGCACTTCAAGAGCTGAATTGTTAGACTCCCTTCCTAGTCTCCTTAGAGCCACGGGTTTCCTAGCAGATTCTTCTATGGAGACCATCAGAATTGCTGCGAGGTCATTAGTTCAAACTAACTCGGCCAGAAGGGCGCTGTGGTTAAAAATGTGGTCTGGTGATATCACCTCCAAAGCCAAGTTATGCGCCATACCATTTAAAGGTAACTATGTCTTCGGGCCTTCTCTTGATGACATCTTGGAGAAAGCAACCGATAAAAAGAAAGCCCTCCCAGAACAAAAAACTCCCAAAAAGAAGTTTTTTCGTCCCTTTCAGCCCCAAACCTCTCAGAGAGGGAAAGGCAAGTCCGGGAGGTGGAGTTACCCGAAGGGAGGGGGGAGAAACATCCTCATCCCTCAACAACAGCAGCAGCAGTCTCAACAGAAGAAACGGTGACTTCGATCCAGTGGGGGGGAGACTTTCAAAATTTTACCTCCAGTGGCAAAACATCACCTCTTGCCCCTGGATCCTCAATGTCATCAGAGAGGGTCTCCTAATAGAATTCATTTCTCCCCCCCCCCCCCCCCCCCCCACGGGGTCTAAAAGTCACCTCCCTACCTTCCCTGAAAGATCAATCAAAATTGGCGTCCGGTCTCAGGGCCCTAAAGATGTCAGGTGCGATATCCCAGATACTGGAATCGGAGAGGGATCGAGGCCACTACTCTCGCTTATTCCTGGTTCCCAAGCCATCGGGCGAGTCCCGTGTCATTATAAATCTAAAGAATCTCAATCGGCATATAAAGTACCGAAGATTCAAGATGGAATCAGTGAAGAATGCCATTCCCTTGATAGGTCCACACTCCTTCATGGCCACTCTCGATCTGAAAGATGCCTACTTTCACATCCCCATTCACCAAAGACATCGCCAATATCTCAAATTCGCTGTACAGAGAGGGCGTCTGATAGAGCACTATCAATTCAACGTCCTCCCATTTGGAATATCCTCGGCTCCAAGGATATTTTCCAAAATAATGGGGGAGGTAATCTCCTTTATCCGGAAGCAAGGCGTCTGTATAGTGCCGTACCTAGACGACCTTCTGTTAATAGCTCCTTCCAAACAGGCCCTGGAGTCTCATGTATCCAAGACTCTCGAAATCCTGACATCTCTTGGATGGGTGCCGAATCTGGAAAAATCTCACCTACGACCCTCCAAATGCAGGAAATTCCTGGGAGTTCTCCTGGACTCTGCAAGACAAATGTCCTTCCTCCCAGTGGAACACAGTCTAACCCTTCTATCAAAGGTCAAAACGTTCAGGGACACCAGATCCCCCACAATCAGAGAAGGCATGTCTCTCCTTGGCTCGATGACAGCCTGCATTCAATCGGTACCATGGGCCCAGGCCCATTCCAGAATTCTTCAGGCACATATCCTGCAGAATTGGGATGGTCATCCCAGTTCTCTGAACAAAAAACTGTACACACCAGGTCGTGTCAAAGCCTCCCTGGCATGGTGGATGTCCCCAAAAAATTTACAAAAAGGGGTCAGCTGGACGCAAGTCCCACTGACCACAGTTACAACAGACGCCAGCCAGAGAGGCTGGGGGGCCATGATAAATCACACCCCTTTCCAAGGTCTCTGGGACCAGTCAACAAGCAAGAAATCTTCCAACTACAGAGAGCTAAAAGCTGTAGAAGAAGCCCTACTAGTAGGAGGTCATCTGATCAAGGGACATCACGTCCGGATATATTCAGACAATGTGACCACGGTGGCCCACATCAGACATCAGGGCAGTTCAAAAAACAATTGCCTGAAGAATATATCTGCCCGACTATGCTCCTGGGCAGAAAGACATCTCTTATCTCTGACAGCGGTTCACCTGAAAGGCTCGTCCAACATTCAGGCAGACTATCTAAGTCGCCAGGACATACATCCGGGAGAATGGTGCCTGAGCAACCGAAGTTTCGAGATGCTGGTGAACAAATGGGGTCTCCCAGAAATCGACCTCTTTGCATCCAGCCGAAATGCGAAAGTCGAAGCATTCTTCTCGCTGAACCCCAGGGACGGCTCCAAAGGCGTGGATGCACTGGTCCAGAAGTGGAATTTCCGGCTGGCTTATGCGTTTCCACCAATCCCAATACTGGCGAAAGTCTTACAGAAAGTGCGGGAAGAACAAACGCCTACCATATTGGTAGCTCCGCTGTGGCCCAAGAGGAGTTGGTACAACCTGATAGTGGACCTTCAGGTGGATGGGCCGTTCCACTTTCCGATGGAAGAAGACCTTCTTTCTCAAGGACCAATCCATCTCCTAGATGCCCACAAGTGGAATCTGGCGGCATGGCTACTGAAGCCCAAATATTAAGAGCCAGAGGACTATCAGAAGCAGTGGTTTCCACACTTCAAAAATCTAGGAAACCTGTAACCATTGCAATATATAATAAAATCTGGAAGAAATTCTCATCCTTTTGTCTCCCTGAGGTGCCAGATCCTTCAACCCGAATATTTCAAAAATTCTAGATTTTTTGCAAAAGGGCTTAGAAATAGGCCTCAGGCCTAGCACCTTAAAAGTCCAGGTGTCCGCCCTCAGTTCAATATTTGATCAGGATCTGGCAAATCATCGCTGGATCAAGAGATTCATGATATCGGCTTCTAGAATGAACCCTAAGAAGCAAATAACAGTACCACTGTGGGATCTTAACCTAGTGTTACAGGGGCTCACAGGTCCCCCCTTCGAACCATTATCCTCCTGCTCCCAGAAAAACCTAATCTACAAAACAATTTTTCTAGTGGCTATTACATCAGCAAGGAGGGTGGGAGAATTACAAGCTCTCTCAATAAGAGAACCATACCTATCCATTCGAGATGACTCTATAGTACTGCGCCTAGACCCTTCTTTTCTTCCAAAAGTCGTATCGGACTTCCACCGCTCCCAGGAAATTATTCTACCTTCTTTTTGCCAAAATCCTGCAAATTCAAAAGAGAGATTCCACATGCTGGATGTCAGGCGCACTGTACTGTTTTACTTAGAACAAACCAGTTCTTACAGAATTGACCACAATCTATTTATCCATCCATCAGGACAAAATAAGGGAAAAAAGGTAGCCAAAAGTACTATTGCCAACTGGATAAAGAAAGCAATAGCAGAAGCATACCTTGCTCAAGACAAAGCTCCTCCAGTGGGAATCAAGGCTCATTCGACTAGATCAACCTCAGTCTCCTGGGCAGAAAGAGCAGGTGCATCAGCAGAGCAAATCTGCAGGGCAGCCACATGGTCTTCATTGCATACTTTCTCCAGGCATTACAGATTGGATGTAATGCCCAACAAGGATTTAGCCTTCGGCCGGAAAGTACTCCAGGCCGTTGTCCCTCCTTAGCGCCAATCAGTTGGTATTCCTCCATATGCCGTCGTGGAAGGTGACTAGAGAAAATAGAATTATTCTTACCGTTAATTCTGTTTCTAGGAACCTTCCACGACGGCGCTAGTTCCCTCCCTATACTCCTGGATTTAAATCTGGGATTCAAGGTAAACCGGTGCTATGGTTTTCAGTTATAAGTCACTGGTGAGAGGGAGGTGGGAGGGCCTTTTAACCTCTCCATTTCCTGTTCCCCATTAGGGCAAAGAGGCAACCTCCATATGCCGTTGTGGAAGGTTCCTAGAAACCGAATTAACGGTAAGAATAATTCTATTTTTTCCCTCATGCCGATCCGGCATGAAAAGATATTGCAGCATGCTGCTATTTGGCTCTGTAAATCCGATCACGCTCACCCATTCAAGTCTATTTGTACTTTTGGAAGATCAGACTGCCCTCGGATGTCATCATAATGCAGTCCTATTTCCGCAGGCACTGACAATAGTGAAGATGGAGAAATGACGTTCTCCATCTTCTGTGCACCTGTGATACAATTCTGTCATGCAAAAAGAATCAGATCACAGTAAACTGACTCCGATCAGAGTTTGAGCCGGGTGTCGTTGCCATAATGGATCCAATTTCTCTGGATTAGCTCTGTTGCCGCTCTATAATTTATTTTGTATTCTGGCTGGAGGAGTTAGGCTGGTTTCACATTTGCGGTTGTGTCCGCAGCATTTGTGCCGCAATTTTCCGCATGCGTTGTTTTTTCCTATCTTTAACATTAGGGACGCATGTGTCTGCGATTGGTTGCGTTTTGCCGCGTTTGATGACGCATGCGTCGTTTCGTCGTCTGCGTCTTGGCGCGGTAAACGCTACATGTAGTAATTTTAGAGGCGTCAATTTGCCGCCTAGAAACGTATGCGATTGTTGGCGCTAGGAATGCGGCAAAAAAACGCATTACAGTCTATGGGAACGCATGCGTACACATGTCTTTGCGTACGCATGCGTTTGATGCGCTTGCGTACTTCGGACTGCGCATGTCCAGGAACTGATTTAGACATGCCCATTAAAGACACACCCTCCTGGAAATATCAAACGCATGCGCATAAAAAGCGCAAACATATGTAAAAACGCATGCAAACGCTGCGTTTTTTTTACCATCGTGTGTAAGCTGATGCGGATAAAAAAAAACGCTGCGTTATCAGACGTTTGCATGCGGTTGCGGACAATACGCTGCGGACTTAACAGCAAATGTGAAACTAGCCTTAGTCAGTCTGAGTGAGGAGTGGAGAGAGTCTGTGAGGAGAGATGGAGCTGACCAGACATGCGGCTCTGCAGCTTCTGACAGTAGAGTCACACAGTCTGTAAGAGACAGTGAGGGGAGAAGGAGCACAGGAGGAGAGAGAAACTGGAAGAAGCTGCGAGTGGGCTCCCTCCAGGATTAAGCCGCAGAAACCGGAGGCCGGAATTCTGAGGTTGTGGGGGTAACTGTATGCCCCACAGCAGACACTGGCGGGCAGGAGATTCCAAGTCTCCTGGCCACAACTATACCCGAAGGCAGCATGAGAGAGAGACCCTTGTAAAAAGGCTAGAGTTGCCTGCCATGCGGATAGTGTCCACATAAAAAGGACAGATTGAGAGAGAGGACCTTGTGTGAAGCCTCAATCGGCAAGGGACTTAGAACACAGTGCAATAAGGAAGGCTTTCAACCCCACCTGGCTAGGGGGAATCGCTTCCAGGCTGCCAGGATTCCTAAGACCGCCTATAATCTGTGTACCTGAATGTCATCAGTAAAAGGTAAAGAGACTGCAATCTTGTGTCCTCCAATTCTTTCCTGCACTTCACCATCTATCATCCTTTCCAACTGCATCGGGAGCCCTGGGGACTAAGCTCCACCTGTGGGGAGCTATACCATCTAAGCTTCAATACCATCATCCCCAGTGGACACCTTTAAGCAGCGTCGGCCATCCCTGGCCGAGTACCACAGGTGGCGTCGCGAACACTACTACAATAGACTTTATTCCCATTTTCGTTAATTTCCCTTTTATTGGATGTCCAGGGCCCCGGACTGGGTCACTGCCGCTGTGACACATCCCTTTAAGACCTGGCCCAGTACAGAGTACCCCATGGTCCTAGCGGGCGCTCCATAATCACTTGTGGAGGGGAACTGTCCCGCTGTTCTTACCCTGACGCACAACTGTGACTTTTATGAGATGCAGTAATACAAGCAGATATTTACTCGTTATTTAACTAGTCAAATACCGCATAATCTCTTACGTTATGTTACATGGTTGTATTGTCCAGTCATCCATGTGTATTTAAGACTCAGCAATGTGGAAAGTCAAATACAATTTTTTTTTTTTTTTTTTTTTTTTTTGTGCAGTGTTGTCATACAACTTGAAGTATTTTCTATTACCAGCAAAGTGAATGCAATTCCTGAAGTCTCATGCACACGGTTCTTATTTTTTTTCCCTTGCAGATTTAAATCTGTAGCATGTCGATTCAGTGTTACTAATGAGTGGGGAAAATGTGCAACAAAAGCACATGTAAAAAATATGGCAAAAACACAGATATTTGGCGTTTTCCTGCCAACACATCAGGATTGGCAGCAGAACGTTCTGCTGCAATTTTTGCACATGTGCACATACCCCTAGGGTCCCTCCTGGCATCTACAATATGAGTGTTATTCCCGCAGCTCTGGGTCTCGCCTGGGGTGGATAATCTGCATAGACAAGTCCATGTCATGCACTGAAGACCTAAGTATTACCTGAAAAACCTGCTATGTAAATGTACTGGCCAGTGCTTGTTCTCCATCCATTATCATAGGCTTTATGTGCTATAGATATTGGCTAAAATAAGAAAAATTAACATCAGTTCAATCTAGCAAATCTAGATCTGTTTTTTCTTTCTTTCTTTCTTTTTTTCTTTCTTTCTTTCTTTCTTTCTTTCTTTCTTAAACTCCCATCCTCTTATTTTAGTGCACATCTTGGTTAAATGTTAATTTCTCTCTGTGCTTCCACGGGTAAAATCTGCAGCATAAATTGATTTGCTGTTTATTTTCTGCATCGCAGGTCAGTTTTCAAACTTGTTCTTTATGACTGTTTTTTTTGGGGGGGTAAATTTTATTAATTTGATATGCTGCAGATTTAACTTTTTATTTTCCTTTAGAAATCTATTGCTTTAGCAGCCTTCAGCTCGATCTCGTGCCATGGCGACTTAATTGATGAACACTCTGTAAGAAAATCGATCTTGTGTAAGCCTAAATAGGTCCGCAAGGGTCTTCTCCGCTGTTATCTTGATAGTGTCAGACCATCAAGTTGCTGCTCTTCCTCTTCACCTCGTTCCTTCTATTCTTCCAACCATGATGTCCTTCTCCAGTGATTGCTCTGTTTATATGATGTGTCCAAAGTAGGCAAGTCGTAACTTGGTGATTCTTGCTTCAAGTGACATGTCTGGCTTGATTTGTTCCAATATTGATTTGTTCTTCTTGCCTCCATGGTATTGATAACATCCTTCTCCAGCACCACATTTTGAAGGTGTCGATTCTTCTGTTTTGTTTCTTTATTGTCCAGGTTTCACATCCGTATGTTACTACGAAAAAGACAAAACTATGTAAGAGCTGAGTCTGTCACCAGTGAAATCTTTCTCAGTTACAGAAGTAATAAAATAAATACAAAAAAAAAATTAAATAAAAGCGGTCTCTTAATGATTAGAAATCGTGAGCAATCCTTCCGGTTGCTGACCCAGTGCTTCTGTTTCTAATGAATTTACTTCTGTTTTATGAGTAATTGTTTCCTCATAAGCGGTGTTCTTTTCGTCTTTTTTTTTTTTTTCCCACATGTCAGTCCTATAGAGCGGACCTGCACGTAATCATGAAATGGCACTGATGGTCATGTCCTCCTACGTAAATGTGCATTTCCTGATCTAATCTCTTCTGTGCAATGATCTGATCTATGAATAATCTGTAGTGATCATGTAGTGGGACTCCTATAGTTAAGGCCTGTAACAAGTTTACCAAATCAGATCCCCAAATTCCATGTCTCACCTTTACGCTATGACTTGTATCAATCATGGAGCCAACTCTGAGGCTGTTCTATAAGGCTATGTGCACACGATGCAGATTTGCTGCGGATCCGCAGCAGATTTTTCCGCACAGAAACGCTGCAGATCCGCACTGTGATTTACAGTACCATGTAAATCAATGTGTAAAAAACCAGCGGATTTAAAAGTGCATGTCACTTCTTTTGTGCGGATCTGCTGCGTTTCTGCACCCTTCCATGATAGAAATCCACAGTGGCAAAATCCGCATCAAAGCCGCACAAAATCCACATAAAAACCACGGCTGCGGATTCTGCCAGGAGATGCAGATTTTGTGCAGAAAATTCTGCACCCCATTCAGCAACGTGTGCACATAGCCTAATGCCGTCATCTGCCTCAAACAGCAGCTATCAGAGCTCGCTCCAACCAATATTGTTAAACTCCTTAATTGCAAGGTCATTCATTGCCAGCAGCATTTACAGTGCACCATCCTGGTAGTGTGTTCAGTCGATTGCAGGATGTCGGTGGGGTGCCGAGGCTTGCAGAAAGCCCTGTTGCTGCCATCTTGGTACTCCTGTGAAGCCCAGCCACAGGTGTTCATAGGAGACTGATTAATAGTATATACTGCAATATCTATTAATATCAGCCCACCACTGTCTGCCTAGCCTTTGCTGGTTAGACTTTTATAGGGGACCCTACGTTTAATTTTTTTTTCTGGGGTCCCCTAAAGGCCAAGCAAACAGCTGTGAGCTGATATTAATAGCCTAGGAGCCTTTATGGCTATTGGCTCTTTCCCATAATATTAACATCAGTCCTCAGCTGTCGGCTTTCCCTCTGCTGGTTATGAAAATTACGCGTGAGCCTATGCAACTTTTTTTTTCTTTCATTTTTTTTTGTAAAAACTAACAGTTGCTGTTTGGTTACAGCCTATGTAGGTTAACACTCTGTTACCACTCCTACATAGGCTGGTGACTGTGTATGTTTAACTCTTAAATTAACAGTTTAGTAATGAGGCTGACACATCTTCATTACTAAACCTAGGTCTTGGTGTCAGCGACAGCTGCTGACACCAACCCGTAATCCCATTACCCTGATGCTACTGTATCAGAATGAAAAAGGGGTTGAACCAAGAAATTGTCACAAAAAAAATATTTTTAAGCCCAAAAAAGCATTAATTGCTGCACAAAAACACATGCAAAACACGCGTTTTTGCTGTCAAGATGCAAAAATTTCTGCAAGCAAATACACAATTTGCGCACATACCGTTATTTGTACCAACCCGGAGAATCCTCTTTACTGCACACTAAGCGCCGTATAAACAAACATTGACCCACCCCCCTCCCCAAAAATAAAATAAATAAACAAAACGGCAAAATCGCGGTGTTTTGTTTTTATGTAACTTTTGATTCCCCTTCGTATATCACATAGTAAAGTATAGCAGTGGCCTCAGCCTTGCACTTTGCTCTCAGCATTGCTGGGATCTGTAGTTTTGCCACAGGCCAATCCAAGACATGGCATTTGTGGCTCATGCACATGGTGGTATTATATCCTCGGGTGGCAGGATTGCTGGTCTGTGAACATGGTGCTGGATTTCTCTGCAATTGACACATTGATGTTTTTTTTTCCCTTTTAGTGTTTGTGGTGCAACACAGACAGCAAGTGTGTGGATTATCCTGTTAGACACATCCTGCCTTCCTCATCGCTGTGTACACTAAAGGATGCCCGCTGGGGGATATGCTGGGGTGAGTAAATATTTGACGTTTGTGTCAATTGTCCCATACAGCAACTCTGGTGACTTTCTAGGCTGCATGCTAAAGGTATGTTTTCATTTAAAACAGACAATTCCAGGAAATCTGACTTTTTTTTTTCCTGGCATTTACAGTGTTATAGCTTTCTATTTGGCTTTACTTGGGGCTGTGCTGTACTTTGTATAAATCAGTTGTACAGGTGATTTATAAAAAAACTTTAATATACGATACTTTGTCATAGAATTGTTCCTTCTTTCTCCACTTATAAGCCACTTAATCACCTCTACCTCCTGAACTCCTCATTCACTGTGGGGGGGACAGCTCAATTCAGTTTTGCTCTTAAAAGATGGATTGCCAGCTCAGTGAGGTGTCAGATTACATGTTTTTTATATTATGTGGGGAGGAGGAGTGATGGTAGTGAGAAAACATAGATTGTGCTGAGCTTTCTAACAAGTATCTTCACACCTCTGAGCTGGATTCACATCTACACGGCTCAGAACTGTTGTACAATGTCCTCCATATATCTGCTTCTGTCTGCGCTTTCAAAGGAAAGAGCAAGAAACCTTGTGTTCTGTGTATATGAGATCTCATAAGAAATGGCGCCTGCAGAGGAGGAAACTGATGAGAAATGCAGGAAACACATCATATAATGGACAGAAATGGTTATTCGCCAGGCACTCACAGAAAAATTCTGTCTGAATGGAGATCAAGCACACGCACCTTCGCTCTATCCATTCTCTATGGGTCTGCCAGAGGTAGCGTGGGTTGGTGGGGGTCCCAGCGGTCACACCCACAGTAACTTATCTTCTATCTTATTGATGGGGAATAACTTATTAACCCCTTTATCACCTTGAGTTCTTTGTTTGTTTTCTGCTCCCATTCTTCCCAGAACCATTTTTTTTCCCCGTCAATATGGCCATGTCAGGGCTTGTGTTATTTTTTTTTTTTTTTGCAGGACGAGTTGTACTTTTTAATCTTATTGGTTTTACTATATAGTGTATTAGAAAACAGGAGTAAAAAATTCTAAGTGCGAAGAAATTGCAAAAAAAAAAAGTGCAATTCTACAATTGTTTTTTGTTTTTACCATGTTCACTAAATGATAACACTGACCTGCCATTATGATTCTCCAGGTCTTTGAGTTCTTGGATACTAAACATGTATAGGTTCTATTTTAAGTGGTGGAAAAATAATCCAAAGTTTGTAAAAAGAGGAGAAAAAAGGCATTTTTTTTTTTAAATGATCTTGGTCTGGGTGAGGGCTTATTTTTTTGGCTTATGGAGCTGATGTTTTTATTGATAACCTTTTGGTATAAATATGATATTTTGATCGCCCGTTATAGCATTTTCATGCAAAAACGTAATTCTGGCGTTTATTTTTTATTTTTCCCTGTTAACGCTGTTTACCTATCTGATTATATATTGATCTGGTTTTTCTGAACTCTGTGATACCAAATATGTGTATTTTTTATTTTTTCAATTGTTTTATTTTGAGTGGGGCCAAAAGGGGGTGATTTAAACTTTTTATACTTTTTTTTTTTATTTTTTTTATTATTATAAACTTTTCACTACCTTGAATAGTCTCCATGAGGGACTAGAAGCTGTGATCATCCGATTGCGTATTCTACACATAGAAGGGCTTTAGCTCTGCTGCTATATGTAGCTAAAATGATCATCTGCTATGAGCGCCAACTACAGGATGGTGCTCATAGCAGTTCAGCGATTACAACCACAGGGGTCTCCTGCAGACCCCAGGTTGTCATGCCCCCCCACATCAATGACCGAAGGTCATGTGACATGGGCAGGGTTTATGATGTGTGTTGGAAAAGTTGCAGGCTTATTGCTGGAGCCCTCGTCAAAGGGAGAGAGGCGATCTTAAACATACCTATACATCCAAGGTTGTAAAGGGGTTAAAGGGAGTCTATCAGTACCTAATATGAGTGAAATATAATGCAGGGGCAGAGATCCTGATTCCAGCGGTGTATCAAATACTGGGCTGCTTCTTGTAGTTTTTATTAAAATCATTATCAGCCAGAGATTATCACTAAAGGACTAGTAAACGTGCTGCCAGGTAGTCAAACCCCGCCCCATTCACTGATTAGCAGAAGCCTATGCACAGTGTACACAGAAAGCTGTGTGTGGCGTGGGCTGGGATATACAGAGCTCAGCAGTCAGATAATAATAATAATAATAATCTTTATTATTATATAGCGCTAACCTATTCCGCAGCGCTTTACAGTCTGTACACATTATCATCACTGTCCCCAATGGGGCTCACAATCTAGATTCCCTATCAGTATGTCTTTGGATTGTGGGGGGAAACCCACGCAAACACTGGGAGGACGTACAATCTCCTTGCAGATGTTGTCCTTGTTGGGATTTGAACCCAGGACTCCAGCGCTGCAAGGCTGCAGTGCTAACCACTGAGCCACCATGCCGCCCAGGTGGGATAATATCTTTAGGCTGGTGAGTTTGCAGCTGAATTTATGGTTTTGCCTGTTATACCGGCACAATCTTCTTATCCTTCTGTTGGTATCTGGATCCTGTTGCCTCCGGCTGCACAAATCTTGTTCTGAGCGCTGAGGAATGCTCATGTGCTCTCATGTGATTGCTGTAAGTAGCTCAGGGCCTGGATTTGCAGCCACTGACTCATTTAAATTTTTATCTCTTCCATTTGATAGAATTGCTTTTTTATTTTTCTAATTATGAAGTCATGGTGGCTTTTACAATATAGTCCTCATACATCGTCATATTACGTTACAGGGGTTTATGGATGAGCGAGATGATCTGTGGGGACGGTAGTACAGGATTGCACCCTGACGGCTTCTATCTCCAGACGCTTTTGATCACCCCTTGTTGTTTGTGTATAGCGCTCACTTCTGTACTAATAGCAGTATGTATTTTTTCAGTTAACTTTGAAGCTTTGATTATTACCCTCTCTGTGATCGGAGGAGCCATCATCTTGTCCCTGATCCTCTGCTGCTGCTGCTGTTGCAGGAAAAAGAAGAACAGAAAGTAAGTGTGATCCGGTATCAGATGGGTGGCACAATGGGGATGTTTGGTAATTTCCCAGGTTCTTGAACTTTTTTGTGAATTCTTTACTGTGCAGCAATTTTACACAATCAGAAGTTAAACATTGACATTGTCTAAAGGAGATGTACATGCCTCCCTCCTGTTCTTCTGACCACTTTATTGTTGAATAGGAGTAGACATGCCATCAGACTATATCTCCATTTCAGATTTTGTTTTTTGTTTTTTCCCTACCCTTTAGCTCAAGTCTAGAGACTGAAAAATCCGTGAGAGAGAAGGAGGAGAGACGAGTCCGCCAGGAAGAAAGGTAAGATAAGTAAAATGGATGTGGGGAGAACACTGGGCACATGCAGAAATCTCTTCTGACATGACTAGCGTTGAGCGCATGTACTCGAATAAGGTGTTATCTGAGCATGCTCGGGTGCTAACCGTGTATGTTGTGGCGTGCTTGAATACTATGTTCAAGTTCCCACGGCTTTGTCTCATGGCCATTCGACAGCTGCTACACATGCAGGGACTGCCTGTTTTAGTTGATCCCCCGCATGTTGAACAGCTGTGTGATATGCAGCCGACGTGATTTGAGCATAGTATTTGAGCATGCTTAAGACCAGAGCATGCTCAGATAACGCCTTATCTGAGGACACTCGCTCAACACTAGCCATGACCTAAACATTCAGGTCCCGATTATCGCCCACCTTCTGCTCTTGCACGTTTAGGGTTGCATCACAGTGGCACAGATTGTTATTTTTAATAGACATATGCAATAGAGCCATTTTAGTTGTGATGCTATAGGTGCCTTCAATATGCTAAAAATCTGCAGTTCTGTAGTAAGGCTTTAGCTAAGTAAGATAACATTAGAAAAATAACAAATTGGGCTCCCTATTTGGGTGTAGGTGTCACCACTTTATATCTTTTACTGTTGGCGTTTTTTAAAGGCAACTTTAAACAGGGTTTCCCCCATATAAAGTAGGACCAGCACCGGTAAGTCCTGGGTGACAACGCTCTAGTATACTTGTCCTTAACCAGCTCGGCAAGGCACAAAAAAATAGCTTTTATTATACTTAGACGGTCCTGTCTGATGGGCGTTTCTGGTCTTAACCTGATACCTGCTCTCTTCTTGTGATCGCCGTCCTCCTTCTCCGCTTCATGTGGATGACGCGTCCATACAAAGTCCAGCATTACGCTCCTGCACAGGCGTACTGGCAGAGCAAACTACTGGACCAGTATGCTGTATATCAGAGCTTACAGATGCTGGCTGTACTTTGTATAAGGAAAACTTGGTGACAGGTTCCCTTTTAGAGCGGTTGTCCACTACTAGGACAACCCCTTCTTTCAGTAAATGTTTGGCCCCAATTTAAAATGAGAAAAGCCTATACTCCCTGTGTAAGGATTGATCATGAAGAGGAAGTCTGGGCTGCAGCTGATCTGACATACTCGTGTTCACTTTGTGCTAATGTGGGGACTGTGACGCCAGCGCTGAATGGGCGCCGGGCACCACATGTCGTCCACTGCACGAGAGCCACAGACCGCAAGTGCCGACACTGCTGGAATGGCATCGGCACAGGAGGGGAGTATAGTTTTTTTATTTTACTGGGGCCAAGCATTTAGTTCATGAAGTGGTTGTCCTAAGTACATTACGGTTCCAAAGTTTAGGGTCACCCACACAGTTTTGTGTTTTTCATGAAAATTCATACTTTTATTAATCAAATGAGCTGCCAAATAAATCAAAAAACTTTTTTCTCACCCGTGTCAATGTCTGGACTAGGTTTTAATATGAAATAATTTTTCCTTCAAACTTTGCTTTCGTCAAAGAATGCTCCCTTTGCAGCAATTCCATCATTGCAGACGTTTGGCATCCTAGCAGTTAATTTTCTGAGGTAATCTGGAGGAATTTCACCCCATGCTTCCAGAAGCCCCTCCCACAACTTGGTTTGGCTTGATGGACACTCTTTGCACCATACTGCCAAGCTGCTCCCACAACAGCTCAATGGGGTTGAGATCTGGTGACTGCGCTGGC
This sequence comes from Ranitomeya variabilis, assembly GCF_051348905.1. NCBI lineage: Eukaryota > Metazoa > Chordata > Amphibia > Anura > Dendrobatidae > Ranitomeya > Ranitomeya variabilis. The sequence continues at coordinate 162,465,157 of NC_135238.1, read as the reverse complement.
CACTCCATTACACATAGAATACCAGCTGCCTGCTTCTTCCCTAAATAGTTCTTGCATAATTTGGAGGTGTGCTTTGGGTCATTGTGCTGTTGTAGGATGAAATTGGCTCCAATCAAGCGCTGTCCACAGGGCATGGCATTGCAAAATTGGAGTGATAGCCTTCCTTATTCAAAATCCCTTTTACCTTGTACAAATCTCCCACTTTACCAGCACCAAATTAACCCCAGACCATCACATTACCTCCACCATGCTTGACAGAAGGTGTCAGGCACTCTTCCAGCATCTTTTCAGTTGTTCTGCGTCTCACAAATGTTCTTCTGTGTGATCCAAACACCTCAAACTTGGATTCGTCTGTCCATAACACTTTTTTCCAATCTTCCTCTGTCCAATGTCTGTGTTCTTCTGCCCAGATTAATCTTTTCCTTTTATTAGCCAGTCTCAGATATTGCTTTTTCTTTGCCACTCTGCCCTGAAGGCCAGCATCCCGGAGTCACCTCTTCACTGTAGACGTTGACACTGGCGTTTTGCGTGTACTATTTAATGAAGCTGCCAGCTGAGGACCTGTGAGGCGTCGATTTCTCAAACTACAGACTCTAATGTACTTGTCTTGTTGCTCAGTTGTGCAGCGGGGCCTCCCACTTCTTTCTACTCTGGTTAGAGCCTGTTTGTGCTCTCCTCTGAAGGGAGTAGTACACACCGTTGTAGGAAATACTCAGTTTCTTGGCAACTTCTCGCATGTAATAGCCTTCATTTCTAAGAACAAGAATAGACTGTTGAGTTTCACATGAAAGTTATTTTTTTCTGGCCATTTTGAGAGTTTAATGGAACCAACAAATGTAATGCTCCAGATTCTCAACTAGCTCAAAGGAAGGTCAGGTTTATAGGTTCTCTAATCAGCCAAACTGTTTTCAGCTGTGCTAACATACTTGCACAAGGGTTTTCAAGGGTATTCTAACCATCCATTAGCCTTCTTACACAGCATACACAAAGTACCATAAGAACACTGGAGTGATGGTTGTTGGAAATGGGCCTCTATACACCTATGAAGATATTGCATTACAAACCAGACGTTTGCAGCTAGAATAGTCATTTACCACATTAACAATGTATAGAGTGTATTTCTGAATCATTTAATGTGTGCTTCATAGAAAAAAACTGTGCTTTTCTTTCAAAAATAAGGTAATTTCTAAGTGACCCTAAACTTTTCAACGATAGTGTATGTATTTAAAGAACAGGCACTGCCACTCATGATGGCAAGTAATAATGTGATTTATTTTTTGTTTTAGTAGTAAGGATGCGAGTGCCTTGCTGATTTGTTTCTTCATAGTCATGGCTTCTTCTGTATGTAATGGAATATTAGAGAGTTGGCTTGTTCTTTCTTAGATGACCTTTCTGGGACTCCTAATATTGATTAACTAATTCTAAGATGCATCATCGATATCAGACCAATGGGGGTCTGACTCCTGGCACCTTCGTGATCAGCTGATTAAAGCGACAGTGGCACAGCTCCATGTTGTGACTGAAGAAAATTAATTTGGCTCATCCATGTCTCGTGGTGAGAGTATGGACCTCAGTTCACACATCAGCCGTGGGTCTCGTGAACTCGACAGCCTCCAATATGACTGAGCAATGTGTGATTTCAGTTACTGTAGAGAAACTATAAAACTTTGCCAGGTTCCCTTACATATTCATCTGATGCCTGTTGGTCCCATTAGTGCGAAACGATGTGATCTACTTAGTAGGGCACCCGGGCAATAAACAGAACTGTTCAAAGTACAAAAAACGTTTGTTAGAGCTGATTGGAGCTACTCCGTTATCCCATCAGGTGCGTTCACGGTGAGGTCCCCCTTTATTGTGCTCATTCTAGGGGGAGGACAGGACATGTGTTGGGTGCCATGAACTGACTGGAATTAGATGGTGTCCATTCTGTCATTAGCACATGGTATAACTGGGCTCCAGTTGGTTTATGGCTTCATATTATATTGTGTGTGTATTTCTGTATTTTTAGGAGGGTCCAGATGAAGTCCCGACACGATGAAATAAGGAAGAAATACGGTAAGTTTCAGGGTTTTTTTTTTTTGTCTCCTTAGCTGTTTAAGAAAGCACAGCACGTTAAAGTGTCAGTCAAAAATATAAGAGTAGGGTTTTGGGACGTACTGATGTTTGGATGCTGCCTCTCCCTGCCCATAAGCTGTAAAATGCAAATTAAAAAAAAACCAACCCTATGAACCAGCCTGTATTAGATGTCTACTAGTTGGAGATGGAGCAGCCATTCTCAGGTCTAAGGTTCTTATAAGGTCTCGGTGCCAGAATAAACGTGGTGACATTCCTTCATGTTCCATCATGCAATTTTACATTTTTTTCAAATGGCGGCCACTACAGTAAGACATGTATGCCTAGATAAGGATTCTGGAGGTAACTGTCGACTCAGGATTAGGGAAAATGATAGCGGAGTCGGCTTGACATGGGTGTCATGGGAAATGTGTGAGCCATAGAACTCTTTGGTGAGGGATAAATAAACACTTTTCTACTTATTTCTTCAGAGTATGTAATATAGATTCTTTACTGTAAGAGCAGTGAGACTATGGAAATATCCTACATGATGTTGTAATGGTTGATTCGCTACGAACATTCTAGAAGGGTCTGGATGACTTTCTTGAAATATATTATAGGTCCTAGGTACTAGATTCTGTCCTGGAGCGTTGATCCAGGGAGCTAGTCTGCTTGACGTATGTGAAGTCAAGATTATTTTCCCCTAATATGGAGCTATTTTGTGTCTACCCCGTGGGATTTTTGCCATCCTCAGGACCAACTACTTGGCCTTTAAAGCGACCCTGTCAGCAAGATTTTGCTAAGTAAACGACAGTCAGGTTGGTGCAGTTATACTGATTAAAATGATACCTGGGGTGAAGAAATCAGTCTTGCAGTTCCTGTGTAATCAGTGTTAAAAGTTTTCAGTTAATGATATTCTTGTGCTCTGGGGCAGGACTGTAGGCAGAGTCTTATCTTCCTGCTCTAAGCCAGAGAAACCAAAGAGAGACCTTCCCACAGGCCGCCCCGAAGCACAAACATGTTCCTCATCATAGAGACGGATACAGTCTCACCCCGGAGCATGGGCATATCATTAACTGAACAGTTCTAACACTGATTACACAGGAACCACAAGACAGATTTCTATAAACCCCAGGTATCATTTTAATCAGTATAACTGATAATGCCTATAGTTTTCTTAGCAAAATCCTGCTGACCGGTTTGCTTTAAGGTTGATGGTAGAAATTAGTCCATTAATCTCAACCTATAGCCTATGAATAAAATCTACAATGTTCTTTATTTCCATATAACAAATTGATGTTTCTTAAAGAAAAAAAATAAATAAAACTTTCCCGATAATACAGTAATTCTCACGGCATACTTAAGCTATGGTTCCTTTATAACATGTCTTCACTTCTCTTTTCACTTGTAGGTTTGTTTAAGGAAGATAATCCCTACTCAAAGTTTGACAGTTAAGGCCCGGAACGTTCAGAACTTAAGGATTTCACTTTGTAAATACTGTGTGAACCCACATCTTTCTCCAGTAGTGACCATTCCCCCTTGATGGTAATGATGGGACCAACTGTGAAAGAACCCTCTCCTCCCAAACGTCAGACCATCCATCCTTCTTCTCCTGATGAGATGTTAGGTTGGGTCTAGCTACTTTACAAGTGTGTTCCTTATCCAGTTTCAAATGTGCAAATTCTCGTCACCCTTGAGTTGGTTTCAATATTTCAGGTTACGTTTTTTTCTTTTTGAACACTCCATTTGTTTTATAGTTAACCACTGTGCACATTCTTTATATATTGCTGTTATGATTTTTTTTTTGTTTGTTCTTGAGCCCCCAAAAATCTTGCATTAAGCAAACTATACGTGAACCCTCAGCTTCATATTGTATATTATAAAAACACATCTATGATGTAGGTGCCACTAAAGCCGAGAATGAACAATTTAAAGGGGTTATCTGGTATAGAAACTTATTTGAAGGCCGGGGTCACACTTGCGAGTGTAATGCGAGAAACTCGCAAAAGTCTCGCCTGAATACCCAGCACTGCCGCCGGCACTCTGGGCTGGAGCGTGTGGCTGCCTAGAAATACGTGCAGCCGCACGCTCTGGTCCCGAGTGCCGGGTATTGATGCAAGAGACTCTCACGAGTTTCTCGCATTTAACTCGCAAGTGTGACACCGGCCTAAGAGGGAGCTCTGCATTGCACTGCTCAAATCCCTCATTTCTTGGCTAGAATGGATCTGTCCTATGATGAAATCTCCTGCTTTGTTTCTTTGCATCGGGCAAATGAATTGAACACTCAATCCTGGGCTCCTCCTCACATTGCTGCTGATCACATGAAGAGGGATCTTCCATGAGACACGCTGTGGGATTGTCCACAGTGTTAAACCCTTTAACCTCGACAAGTTGTTGACCCTCCTTTCTCATGCTGAGTAATGGCCATAAACTTATAATTTGGACAGCCAAAAAATACGCTGGTGCATTGTTCACTCCAGTCTTGATTGAGGGGTTGTATAGAAGTCAGAGTTGCCGGATTCATTAGGAGGTGCACTCCTCTTATTGAATCAGGCGAGTCTTAAATGTGGCATACGCCTCACCACAAATCTTACTGCAGTCAGAGCTAGCTGAAATTGGTGTGAAAATATCAGTTGCACAACTTTTACACAACCCCATGTGCAAAAATTTAGGAGATTTTCAAAGTATTTTGCACTAGAATGTAAACACTTTGAATTGGTGGAATAACTAACTGAAATCCCTAATTTATGGCAAATTTAAAGGGTGTTCTCAAGTTACCCGTGGCAATGGAGGATGACTTCCTGTTCGCTGAAGGTCTGACAGCTAGAGCCCCGATCGATCCAATAACTAGAGATCTGAGCTCAACCGATCTTCAGCAATCCTATTGGGACGAGTGCAGTGGCAGTGCCCATGACTGACCTCCGCTCCATTCAGATGGAGCTCCTTAGGGCCCCAGTTCTCGGGATCGATGGAAGGGCCCCAGTGACTGAAATGAATTGTAAAATAAGAAATGCCAGCATATACTTGCCTGCTGTCTCCCAACCCACCCCGTTGACCTCACAGGTTGTTTTGGCGATCCGCTTCAGCTCTAGAAGCTGTGACTGTGCCGTCCAGATGTCACCGGACCATGGAAGCCTGTGACTGGCACAGCACGTCATCCGATATTTCTGACCACAGCTGCCTGTGCTGGATCTACAGGGTGACTGTAAGGCAGTATGCCTCTTTTAGATTATAATTAGTGATGAGCGAATATACTCGTTACTCAAGATTTCCTGAGCATGCTCGGGTGTCCTCCCGAGTATTTTTTAGTGCTCGGAGATTGTTCTCTTTGCTGCAGCTGGATGATTTACAGCTATTAGCCAGCATAAGTACATGTGGGGATTCCCTAGCAACCAGGCAACCCCCCACATGTACTCAGCCTGGCTAATAGCTATAAATCATTCAGCTGAGGCGATGAAAACTAAATCTCCGAGCACTAAAAAATACTCAGAGGACACCCGAGTGTGCTCGGGAAATCTCGAGTAATGAGTATATTCGCTCATCACTAATTATAATAGCCCATCCCTAAGAAAATTCTGTTTCCTAGCATCAGACAACACCTTTAAATGGTGAACTCTTGTGGCATTTGCTGACTTTTAAATACTAAGTTGTTGGTCCGGGCTTACGTAGGAGCAGCTTGGAAACCCAACTATTGCTGCTAAATGTCTTGGTTCTGTAGACTTTACTAATCTTTTAGCTCGTGTGTTGCAAAAAAAAAGTGACCTTATGGTGCAGTAAAATGCTAGAAGAAGCTTGCTCATTTTGCAATATCCTGTAATGTATGATCTACAAATATCACATTCGGTTAGTGCCTTATATTTTTTCTATTTTATTGTTTCCTGGCCAAAAATATATGGGATCCATGCAGCCGTATCTATCGTGGTGAGTGCTAGCCCCAGGTACACCTTCTTCAGGGAATTACAACTTAAGCCAAATGCGTTTCATAGATGTTGAATAAATGCCGCCTTTATATCTAATTTCCTCGATGGGTACGTGGCTGTGCCTCGCTCTATAGTGCCTTTATATAGAAGTGCCATATCTAGTTCTATTTATGAAATACTATACTGCAAGATTTTCTCACTTGCCACTTTTTACTTTGTAACATGAATGTAATGGTTTTTTTTTCTAACCGTATATCTGTTCGGTTTATAGACATCCTGAACGTGAGCTGTAACAAAATAACTTGTGCTATAAGTAACTTGATCAAAATGCATTAACAGGCTGCATAATGTTAATGTAGCACTAACACTTCTTGATGTAGCAGATTTGATTACTTTTATGAATACTTAATGTAATTTTTCATGAATTTCTTTTTTTTAAAACCTAATAAAAAGAGCCAAACTACTTGCTGTATGTGTCGTTGTGTATCCCGGACTGAATTGTATCATGTAACATACTAAGCATTCATCCAATAAAATATGCAGCCTTAGACTAATGCAAATCTTTAAAAAAATAGTTTGATACATGGGTTTTGTTTTTGTTTTTTTGTTTTTTTCCCCCCCTTCTCGTCAACACTCCAGCAGTCAAGGTGCTCAATAATTGAATGGGAGAAGATGTAAAATTTATCCTGAACCTTTTTCCAAAACTGTTTAAATTTGTCATCCCTTCATAACTAGAAGAGCGGAGAAGCACACAGCCTGAATGATCTATCCTTGGCTGCAACACTTTTGCTAAGTAGCCCTGGAAGTCATGTTTTCCCTATCCTCTGTTTCTACCCCTTTCTTACATATGTCGTCATATACCGTCCATGTGCCCTGGGCCTATTTGACCAGGGACGGAATATTACATCATCGCGATCGCCCGCTCACACGGGCTGTTTGTGGGCGATTGCCGCTGGGTGTCGGCTGATTCTGACAGCTGACATTCGGCCCTCTATGCCGGGAGCAGTCACACACCGCTCCAGGCACTTAAATACCCTAAATGCTGCAATCGAACACGATTGCAGCATTCCGGGAGCCAGGAAGAGGGCTGACAGCCTCTCTGCCTTTGGACCGGAGACCCCGCTGCATGACATGAGGTCCCGATCCTTGCCAGGGTGACCCGATGTCATCATGACGACATCAGGGTCACAAAAGCTAGGAAAGTTGCTGATCATGCGCAGTGCATGATCAGCAACTTTCCCTGTCAGTGCAGCGCTGACAACTTCTACAGCATGGGGATGCTGCTTCATCTCCACGCTGTGCAAGCGATCAGCCTTCATAAAATGATAGTCCCAAAGTGGGGAAAAAAGTAAAACTTTTTTTTTTTTTTTTTTTTAAAGAATTGTAAAAATGTAAAAAAAAAAATCTAATCAAGATATTGTATCTATAAATAATTTGTATGAAAAAAGTATAAACAATAAAAGTACACATTTGGTATCGCCACTTAAGCAACGACCCGACCTATAAAACTGTCCCACTAAAAATAAAAAAAAACAAGGCAAAAAACAATGCTTGTTCATCCTACCGCCGAACAAAAAGTGGAATAAAACGCCATCAAAAAGACAGATATAAATAAACATGGCACCGCTGAAAATGTCATCTTGTCCCACAAAAAACAAGCTGCCATACAGCTCCATCAGAGGAAAAATAAGTTATTAGCCCTCAGAATAAAGCAATGTAAAAGTAATTATCTTTTCTATTAAATGTTTTTTATTGTGTAAAAGTGCCAAAATATAAAAAAGATATAAATAAGGTATCGCTGTAATCGTACTGATCTGGAGAATAAAACTGCCTTATCAATTTTGCCACACACTGAAATGCGGTTTTAGTGTGTGACAGGAGCCAAACATAAAAACCCGCTATAAATCTGGTATTCCTGTAATCGCACCGACCCGAATAAAGTTGCCTAATCACTTATACCGCATGAGGAACCACATAAAAAATTAATAAAACCAATTCTGCACATGCATTTTTTTTTTTTTTCACTCTGCCTCCCAAAGATCGCAGTAAGGCTCAGCGCACATTTATTCTGCGGTCTGCGCTGAGTGCTTGCATCGGGGTTTCCGTGTAAATCTCTGAAATAAGTGATTCAGACAGACGCCCCGGTGGAAGATTCTCTATAATGAGGCAGATGGAGGCACTGTGGGTGCCATAGGACCTGTGATCCGGCAGTGTCCGTCTTTTTAGGATTGCATAAAAGTACCATTGACCAGAGTTTTGTGCATTTCTGAAAAGGACGCCGCTGAACAGAGGCCAGACGGAGCCCAGAGTAACTCTGCTGCCTCATTATAGTGAATGGATCCCTCAGGGGTTTCATCTGTCGCGTCACTCAGATTTAGATGGAAACCCCAAAGTGCTCATCATAGAGCGCTGGATAAATGTGATCCCAAACGTTATGTAAAATGTTCCCAATAAAAGCTTCAACTCAATCCACAAAGAAAGCAAGTCCCCACTCAGATCTGTCTGGGAAATATAGGGGGTTTTACCCTTCGCCATGACAGCACCCACTGGAGAGATAGGGATCCGCCCCAAGGAACAGGAAACCTAGAGAGACATAAAAGGGGGCGGTCCCCCTCTCCTCCTCAGTTTAGGTTTCCTGTTCCCAGGGGACAGGATCTCTGAGAAAACTACAGAAGATCATACCTGGGCTAGGAGCATCCGCCTGTGCGGTTTCTGCGGGAACGGCAGGGGATGCAGTCCAGAAGCAGCGTCGGGGGAGACTCCGTTAGACGGCTCCCCCCTCGTCTGTCCGGCACGTGGGATGGCTGGGTCCGGGAAGACGCCGCCTGATTCCACAGAGCAACGCTGCAGAGGTGCGGCCTTGAAGAGGCTCCAGATGCGGGCCAGCAGGTAAAAGGTCCGGGATCTGCGGCACAGCTGCAGCGGCAGCCGGTACACCGCTCCATAGCGCAGGCCGGGATAAGATGGCGGCCGCACATGCGTGGAGCGGTGTAAGAATCCCCATACTGACCCGGAGGTATGGGAACACTTCCGGGTCACTCACACAGCGGTGAGGGAAAGCGCGGTTTCGCGCATGCGCAGTACACCGCTGTGGAGAAGAAAAAAAAAAAAAAAAAAAGGGAAACTGACCGGATCTTGGCCCCAGGCAAAACAGTGGACCCAGCAGGTGAGCCAGCCAGCAGAAGGTCCTCAGATGCCAGCCGCAGGAGTGAGACCAAGGATTCAAGATCCAGAAAGTCGCAGCCTCCTATTTCAGCCAAAAGGAGACAGAAATCTAAGCACAAACAGTGTGCGTTGTGACGAGCCTCTCCCAGATTCCCACCCCAAAAAAACTCTGCAATCAATGTATGGCGGAAACAATGCAGAGTCCATCTATGTCGGTCACAGATATACGAGCCATAATTAGTGAGGAATTACAGGCCATCTCACAAGCCAGTACCCCCCCTAAAAAATCCGGGAAAGAAAAGGCTATATCCAGCTCTGGGTCCGAGGAGGAAGGCATTATCCACTCAGACTCCTCGCAGGCATCATCCTCTTCCTCGACACAATCCGACATTGAGGGTCGAGCTTGTTTTCCCCTTGATGGGGTGGACAACCTAGTAAAATCCATCAGGAATACTATAGGTTGTGAGGATGCAAAAGACGACCAAACTGCACAAGACATCATGTTTGCAGGGTTGGCAGAGAGGAGGAGAAGAGCATTCCCAGTAATTCCTGCGGTTAAGGCACTGATTAAGAGGGAGTGGGAGAAACAGGACCAGAGAGGTTTTCTCCCGTCAGCCTCCAAAAGGAAGTACCCCTTTAATGATGAGGAGTTAATTTCATGGACTAAAATCCCTTAGGTGGACGCTGCAGTCGCCTCCACCTCAAAACAGTCAGCTCTACCAGTAGAGGATGCGGGCCTACTTTCTGTTCCTCTAGATCGGAAGGCAGAATCGTCACTAAAACGATCATGGGAAGCTTCCACGGGCATATTTAAACCATCAATTGCCAGTACATGCACTGCTAGATCCATGCTTGTTTGGATTGATCAGCTGGATCAACAGATCGAACAGGGGGTCTCCAGACAAAAATTGCGGGATGCGATACCACTAATTAGAGGTGCAGCAGCATTCATGGCCGATGCTTCAGCTGACTCTCTTCGCCTTGCAGCAAGATCAGCCGGTCTGATTAATAATGCCAGACGTGCGTTATGGATGAAGAGCTGGAAGGGGATACGCAGTCAAAGGCTAAGATCTGTGCTATTCCGTGTGAGGGTGAGTTTTTGTTTGGGAAAGCATTAGACGAGATCCTCAAAAAAGCAAAAGAGAGGAAAAAAGCCTTCCCTGACCCCTCAATTCCTTTCTATAGGAAGACCTTTAGGAAGAGGCCGTTCGGGGAAAAGAACACAAAATGAAAGATCGTCACGATGGGCCACGAGAGAGGGAAAACAGGGTGGCACTATGTTTAAAGGCCCCCCCTTCCGTAGAGACAATAAATTCTGAAACACCAGACACCCCAGTAGGGGGTAGGTTAAAATTTTTCTTTCCCCAATGGCCAAAAATCACGTCAAGTTCCTGGGTGCTAAATATTATTAAGGAAGGAATTAAAATAGAATTCCTCCAAATTCCCCATGATTCCTTTATTTTAACAGCCCTTTCCTCACCAGTGCAACAGAAGGCCCTTGAACTGGAAATTAGAAGTCTTATAGTTAAAAATGTTTTAGTTAGGGTGCCAAAGGGACAAGAGGGTAGAGGGTTCTACTCTCCGTTATTTTTAATCCCTAAACCCGACGGTTCATTTCGAACAATTATAAATCTTAGAAAACTCAATACGTTTATTAAAAATTATACGTTTAAAATGGAGTCTATTAGATCGGCCATTAAGCTCCTTTTTCCGAATTGTAAAATGGGCGGCATTGATTTAAAAGATGCCTACTACCATCTCCCTATCCATAGTAGGTATCAAAAATACTTAAGAGTGGCAGTAACTCTTGAGGGGGAGATTCATCATTTCCAGTATACAGCCATGCCCTTCGGTCTCTCCACGGCACCCAGGATCTTCACGAAGGTAATGTTAGAAGTAATGGCCTACCTTCGCTAGAGAGACACATTAATCATTCCCTACTTAGATGATTTTTTAGTTGTAGGAAATTCGTCCCTTCAGTGTGCGGAGCGATTAGCTGACACTGTCTCGTCCTTAGAAAGCCTGGGCTGGATCGTCAACTATAAAAAATCCAGACTCATCCCACTCTCTCTTCAGACATTTTTGGGGTTCAATCTAGATTCCATAAAACAAAAATGTCTACTTCCCCAAGAAAAAATATCTCTTATAGAGAGTAAAGTAGTGGCGGCCATTCACAAACCTCAAATGTCCCTGAGAGCAGGAATGTCCTTGCTAGGATCCCTCTCCTCCTGTACTCCAGCCGTTCAGTGGGCACAACTTCATACCCGAACATTACAACATCAGATACTTCGGGAACAGAGAAAATTTCTGGGGCACCTTGAATCAAAAATAACTTTATCCAAGAAAGTCTTATCTTCCTTAGAGTGGTGGCTAGATAAAGACAACTTAGCGGGGGGTGTCCCTTGGGTAATATCACCATCCCACACGATAACTACGGACGCTAGTCCCCACAGGTGGGGCGCACACATGGGAGATAGATTCTGCCAGGGAACCTGGGATAAGAATGAGGATTTATATTCATCAAACCTGAAAGAATTGAATGCGGTAAACTATGCACTGCGTCAATTTCTCCCACAGCTACGAGGAAGCCACGTCAGAATCTGTTCAGACAACACTACGACAGTGGCGTATTTAAACAAACAAGGCGGCACAAGATCAGACGCTCTGTCTTCCGCAAACAGTACCTTAATCCTGGCCGAAAAACATCTGTTGTCCCTCTCGGCAGTCCACATCAAAGGAGAGGACAATCAACAAGCAGACTTTCTAAGTCGACACACTCTTCATCAAGGAGAATGGTGTCTCAATCCTCACATTTTCCACAAAATAACATTGTTATGGGGCAAGCCCCAAATAGACCTGTTCGCTACAAAACAAAACAAACAAGTCCAGAAATTCGCATCTCAGTCCCGTGCAGATCACCCGGACATTCTAGATGCTCTTCAAACACCCTAGCAATTCAAGCTAGCGTATGCTTTCCCTCCGATAATTCTGCTTCCACAAGTAATACGGAAGATCAGGGAAGAGCAGGCCAGAGTAATACTGATAGCGCCATTCTGGCCCAAGAGACCATGGTTCTCGTGCCTGCGGTCAATGTCGGTGACTGATCCTTGGGTGCTTCCCTCAATCCCAAACCTTCTCTCTCAGGGACCTTTCTTCCACCCTCAGGTGGACAGCCTCCACCTGACGGCCTGGAATTTGAAAGGCAGATATTAAATTCCAGGGGTTTTTCAAAAGGCCTAATTGATACACTCCTGCTTAGCAGGAAACCATCTACAACAAAAATTTACACCAAAGTATGGAAGAAGTTTCTTCAGTTCCATACTAGTTCAAACCCCTCTGAAGTCCCAATAAAATCTATACTAGAATTTCTACAGAAGGGGAAAGAGTTAGGTCTGTCAGTTAACACACTAAAGGTCCAGGTGTCCGCTCTGGGTGCCCTCTATGGCCATAATATTGCTGGTAATAAATGGGTATCCCGCTTCATCACGGCCTGTGAACGAGTTACTCCTGTCCACATACCTAGGGTAGCTCCTTGGGATCTAAATCTAGTCTTAGACTCTCTAACAGAATCTCCGTTTGAGCCTATAGACACAGCATCTTTGAAACACTTGTCGTTAAAAACAGCCTTCTTAGTAGCCTTAACATCGGCTAGAAGAGTCAGCGACATTCAGGCCTTGTCGATAGATCAAACTTACCTTCTCACATTTCATGACAGACTAATCTTAAAACCGGACCCCTTATACCTTCCTAAGGTAGCAGGGAAGTTCCACAGGTCACAAGAGATACATCTTCCTACTTTCTTTAAAGACCCCTCTACTCCTGAAGAACAAAAATTTCATACTCTAGACGTCAGGAGAGTAGTTTTGCAATATATTGAGAAAACTAGTAGTTGGAGGCAAAGTAGGGCTCTGTTCATATCCTTCCAGGGCAAAAAGAAAGGATATGGAGTCACAAGAGCAACATTATCCAGGTGGATAAGAGACGCTATCCGGTTGGCCTATTCCATGAAAAATGAAGAACCTCCGGAGGGTATCAAAGCACATTCCACCAGAGCCATGGCTTCTTCCTGGGCCGAAAAAGGGAACGTGCCAATCGAGGATATATGTAAGGCTGCAACTTGGTTGGCTCCTTCCACTTTCTATAATCACTACAGGCTTGACCTGTCTTCCGACTCTGACCTACACTTTGGCAGGACTATCCTCAGCACGGTGGTCCCCCCCTAGGTGTTGGACTCTGGAAATCTCTCCAGTGGGTGCTGTCATGGCGAAGGGTAAATAGCCGGATTACTTACGATAATGCTCTTTTAATGAGTCCATGACAGCACCCAGTCACATCCCTCCCTAATAAAAGCCAATGTAATTACTTCTATGAAGTTTATATTCTGATGATGCATTGTGATGGTTGACTAACACTGGCGGTCCTCCGGGTACTCTGAAATTAAACTGAGGAGGAGAGGGGGACCGCCCCCTTTTATGTCTCTGTAGGTTTCCTGTTCCTTGGGGCGGATCCCTATCTCTCCAGTGGGTGCTGTCATGGACTCATTAAAAGAGCATTACCGTAAGTAATCCGGCTATTCCACGTTACTGGTAGCACAAAGTCTCTGGAAAAGCGAAATGGCTCCCCACCCGCCAATAGAAATTCAGCTAACTCTCCGCTTCCAAATCCAAATGCCCTCCTCCCTTCTGAACCCCACAGTGTACCTAAACCACATATTGCGTCCATGTTTTGCATTTCTGAAGCAATGAGAGCCCCCCTAATTTACAGGTGCGTGTCTCCGGAAGCATGAGCTGGGCATAATGTACTGGTCACTACAACGGCAGTTTGTAATTTTCACTTGATAACATTCATTGCTGCTTGTTTCTGGAAAATACCCATGGAGTCAAAATCGTCACTACTTCTGTAGATAAATTCCCCAAGGGGTATAGTTTCCAAAAAGGGGTCACTTGAGGGGGGATTCTGCTTTTCTAGCATTTAGGAGCTCTGTATATGGAGTCCGCAAACTGTTCTAGGAACATCTACGCTCCAGGAGGCAAATGGCGCTTCGTCCCTCCTTAGTCTCTCTGTATGGCGAAGTAGTACTGTACAGCCACACATGGGGGTATTGCCACATTCAGTAGAAATTGTGGGACAAATTTTGGTGTCATTTTTACCCACTTGTGTGAAAATGTAAAATCTGGGGCTGAAACTAAATCTTGAAATGTAGTTATTATTTCTTCACTGCCCAGTGGTATAAAATTCTGTGACACACCCATGATGTCAGTATGATCACTGCACCCCTAGATGAATTCATTGAGAGGTGTAGTTTGTAAAATGGGGTCACTTATAGGGGGTTCTGCTGTTCTGGCACCTCATGGGCTCTCCCAGTGGTTCATGGCACCTGCAAACCATAACAGTAAAATCCGGCGATCCTTGCCTTCTGAGCTTTGCACTGTGCCTGAAAAATATTTCCTGATTTACATGTAGGGTATTGGCTCACTCAGGGAAAAAATGTACCTCAGTTTGTTGTTAAAAAATAAATAAATAAAAAAATCTATTAGCCCTTAGAAAAATTAAAAACTTGGGGCTAAGACAACATTTTAGAAGTAAAAATTAGAGATGGGCAAACCCAAACAGTAAAGCTTGGCGTCCGTACCGAAACCTAGTGTTCGGGCACGGACACCAAACAGACTTCACCAGGAACAGCGCGGCAAACACTGCTTCTGATCGGCGGTGAAATCATCCCCGCCGGTTCGAGAGCCACAGTTCCCATGCTGTTAAAGGACAGCGTGAGCGCTCAGCTGTGATCGGAGGTATAAAGTTTATCTGTGGTCACTGGTGTCAGCTGATGGGACAACTGATCCCATCATCCGACACCTGCCACTAATAACAGCGAGAGCAGGAGCGGCAGATGGGAGTATTCATCAGCTGCACCTGCGCTGTAAATAAATAATTTAGCAAAAATAGTTGAACCCACACTTTTTTTAAACAGCCAGGTAAAACTCAAGCTGCGGGCTGTCAGCTTCAGCAAGGCTAGTTATCAAGAATAGAGGGGTCCCCATGCCATAATTAAAAAAAATAATAATTTAAAAAAAAAAAACAAACAAAAAACGGCTTGGGGTCCCCATCACTTGACAACCAGCCTTGCTAAAGCAGACAGCTGGGGTCTGGTATTCTCAGGATGGTAAGGGGCCATGGATATTGCCCCCCCCAGCCTAAAAATAGCAGCCCGCAGCTGCCCAGAAAAGGCATATCTACTAGATGCGCCAATTCTGATGCTTTGCCCGGCTCTTCTCACTTGCCCTGTAGCGGTGACGAGTGGGGTTCATATTTGTGGGGTTGATGTCACCTTTGTATTGTCAGGTGACATCAAGCCCACGTCTTAGTAATGGAGAGGCATCTGTAAGACACCTATCCATTACTATTCCTATAGTTATATACAGGAAACATATATATCTTGGTACCGTGTTAGCCAGTAGATAGAAAAAAGACAGGGCAAAAGCTTAGAACAAGAATGAAATCTCACCGCCACACAATAAGAGAAAAAAGAATGGATCTACCTGTGTCAGTACATTTTTGTCTCCCAAATCATAAGCCTATGGACATGAAATTACTTGCAGGAATGAATGTGTCGCATGGATTTATGTCTTTTTACATCAACTAAGGAACTTTCCCCTCAGGCTATGAGGGGTCATCACAACAGAACCAGACCCCAATCAGAGGACAATAAAACATTCCTTATCTAAGAACTGGTCCAATATTTATGGACATAACTGTTTATCACTCATGGTAATTCTGCTTCATGTCACCTGTCTTATCCATGTTTTTTTTTTTTTTTCCTGTGCTATGTTGTGCATAAATGTGATTCTTCAGAATTTCTTTTAGTCTTTTCCTGATGAAGAGACCTGTGTAGTCTCGAAAGCTTGCAATTTACCATCTTTTCAGTTAGCCATTAAAAGGTATCAACAACTTTTTCCAGTTCACCACCTGACAGCACCATTGGAGGACGTCCTTCTTACCCTCAGTGGGACAGGAACAACAAGCGGTTAAAAGGACCCTCAACACTCCACCCACCAGTGTTTTTCCTGTCCCACTGCGGATAGGAACGGCAAGCTTTTCCTCCGACGGTGCTGTGCAGATGGTGGGGATCGGGGGGCCCAGCCTTTCCCTTCCCTGCCGCAAGACATCTGCGGCTGATACCTGCTATGGGGGGTCCCTCAGCCTCCCCAGTGCAGCGCTGCTCCTGGGGTCGGGTCCGTCTCCTCCGCTCAGGGGGCTCTCGGTCCGGGTGCCTGTCTGCCAGGGGGTGAGTGCGGCGGCCGCTTCCAGGGACCGCTTCCAAGCAGCCACTTCCGGGTCCAGCGGCCGAGTCACTTCCGGCCGCAGCCAGCGTGGGAGCATGGCGCCGGCAGCAGCGCCGGCCTCGATTGAGGCATTACAGCACGGTCAACCGCAGCGGCGGTAAGGAGGGCAGGATCAACCAGGTATATCCTATATAAACGTCGTAAGGGGGTCTTTATGCCTCCAGCCATCCTGACAGGGAGCACTCGGCTATACAGCTAGAATTGTCCTCACTATGGAGGAAACAGCCAGACCTGAGGGACTGACCAGCTTCAGGGGCACGTGAGTGGGCTATACTAAGCCATACCGCAATGCTCACCCCTCCCCCTACTTCCCTACCTACGGAGTATATCTATGTATCTCTATCTATCCTAGGCAGAGCCCCCCATCCCCGCACCCGAAAGGAAAAAATCAGGGAAAAGTAAATGCCCGATATGTGCTGCTAAATTTCCGGAAAATTGGCGGAAGCCACTATGCATATCTAAGATTGTGGGTGATGAACAGACTGCATTATTAACCAGTATGAGGACAATGATTCGTCAGGAGGTTCAGGCATCCATCTCAAGCTTGAATCTTCCCCAGACAAGTCAGTCGGAACCGCAAACATGGAAAAGGCCAAGAGAGTCTAGTCCCTCTTCCGAAGGAGAGATTTCGGAAGATTCAGACCAGGAAGAAAGAGATGGATCATTGGGCAAAGGGAAGATATATCTCTTCTCTGCGGCAGATACAGGTGAGCTTCTTCATGCAGTGCGTAACACCATGCCGTTACAAGACACGCCGGAGAAGACCTCGATCCAGGATGAAATGTTTGGCGGGTTACATGCCCAAGTCACAAAGGTTTTTCCAGTTAACAACCACATCCGTTCCATGATTCTAGAAGAATGGCAGGAAGCGGAGAAGACACTAGTAGTACCTAGAGACTTCAGACTCCGTCTGCCTTATAATCCAGAGGACATTAAAGTGTGGTATGAAGTTCCCAAGATTGATGTTCCATTAGCAAAGGTGGCGAAGAAAACCTCAATTCCGTTTGAGGATTCCTCCGCTTTAAAGGATCCAATGGATCGCAAAGCAGATGGACTGCTCAGGAGAACTTGGGAATCCTCGGCAGCAATAATACGGGCCAATATAGCTGCAACATCGGTAGCCCGGTCAATGCATCTATGGATAGATGATTTGGAGATACATCTCAAAGCTAAGACTTCCAGAGATGTTATTCTCAAATCTCTACCATTACTTAAACTCGCAACAGGCTTTATGGCAGACGCTTCAGCAGAATCCATGCGCTTCGCCGCCAGAAGCGTGTCCTTGTCCAACGCAGCCAGAAGAGCTATCTGGCTAAAGACTTGGTCAGGGGATATCCAATCAAAAAATAAATTGTGTGGAATCCCATTCTCGGGGAATAAAGTATTTGGGCCTATTCTAGATGATATTTTAGAAAAAGCCTCAGATAAAAAGAAAGGGTTCCCTGAGGAGAATACTAAAAAATTCCAGCCCTTTCGTAGATCCCGACCTGGTCAGAAGACAGACTACAGGGGGAAAGGGAAGACTGGGAGGTGGTCTTATCCCAAGGGTGGAAAGGGTAGAGACTCCATCTTCCCAAGTGCAGGGGCAGGAAAGCCGAATAAATGACATCAAGGTGGGTGGTCGGTTACAAAAATTTCTATTGGGTTGGCAGAAAATATCCCAAAATCCTTGGATTCTGCAGTTAATTGCTCAGGGGTACAAGCTAGAGTTCTCCAACAGTCCCCCAGAAAGATTTGTTGTAACCCGACCCTGTCCGCTCTCAGACTCCTCTATGTGGACAAACATCCAGGAGTTAATAGAGTTAGACTCAATCATCCCAGTACCCATCTCAGAAAGAGGCAAAGGCCATTACTCTCACTTGTTTTCAATAAAAAAACCTTCGGGAGACTGCAGAACGATCATAAATTTAAAACCCCTAAACAGGTGGGTTCGGTACAAAAGATTCGGGATGGAATCTATAAAGTCCACAACGCCTCTCATAGACAAAGACATGGTGATGTGCACCTTAGATCTAAGCAATGCATACTACAATGTCCCAATACACACTTCCTACCAAAAGTTTCGGAGATTCGCCATAATGAACAAAGGAATAATGTATCACTTCCAGTTCAGATGTCTCCCCTTCGGGCTTGCTTCGGTGCCCAGAATATTCACCAAACTAATGTCGGAAGTTGTAGCCTATCTAAGAAACCAAAATGTTGCCATAGTGCCATATCTGGACGACTTCTGGATAATGGCGAGATCAGAGAAGCTTCTCGAGATAGACTGCAGCTTCACACTTTCCATTCAAAAAGACCTGGGGTGGATTGTGAATTGGAAGAAATCATGCCTGGTCCCAAATTCCAGAATAAAATTTTTGGGGGTCATATTAGACTCCAACGTCAGAACATCCTTTTAACCAGAAGACAAACAGGAGGCCTTGATCAGGCACATACACCAATTCAGAAGGAGTACCCCCTCCATAAGAGAGGCAATGAGGATTCTGGGCTTTATGACGGCATGCATACCCTGTGTGAAATTGAGCCAATTCCACTTGCGGGGATTGCAGAGAGAGGTTTTGAAATCTTGGAACAGGAAACCGGGCTCCCTGGACAGGAAGATGATTGTTTCTCTGTCAGTAAAGAAATCCCTAACATGGTGGACCACATCGAAGAACCTAAAAGAGGGAGTTCCATGGATCCTCGAGCCCTGTGTTACGATTACCACAGACGTCAGTCAATTTGGAAGGGGCGGACATATAGAAAAGACATACTACCAGGGAGAATGGACTCCTCAGATTGCTGCAAGGTCATCAAGCTTCAGGGAGCTGTATGCGATCTGGAAGGTGTTATACCATGCCCAGTCACAGGTCAGGGGCAGACACGTAAGGATACTATCCGACAATGTCACAGCAGTGGCATTTCTAAGACACCAAGGAGGTCTGAAACATCCACCACAGCAACACCTAGCAGACCAAATTTTCAGATGGGCGGAGAAATCTGTCAAATCCATCTCGGCAGTTCACCTGGAAGGCGCCAAGAATCAAGTAGCAGACTTCTTGAGCAGAACACCTGTACATCCCGGAGAATGGGAACTGAACCCAGAAATATTCAGCAGTCTGTGCCAAAAGTGGAAAAAGCTATAGTGTGAAATAATCACCACTATTCCAATAACCTCAGGGTCAACAATGTACAATAGCTGGGAGGTAACCCCTATGTGAAGGAAGCCCCTGTTCCTCCCACGTCACCAATCCGTGACGTCACTACACAGGCACAGCTCTCCGGCGCCCCCTTTGTCTCTCAGGTCAGTAAGGGAACTGCACCTAGAGCAAATGGCCGCCGGGGAGACTGCCCTGTTACCCACACTGGGTATTCTAGGATTCGCAATCAGAGTAAAAGGATCAGCCCAAAATTAATTTATGATTTAATTGCCTTAAGGGCGCACTAGGTAATTACAAGAAATATACAATCACAATATATCAAGAGTTACAGTCAGAGTACAATACAACAACAATGATACAAGGCTTAAGGTATAAAGCTGGAGGTCACTTTACCAGGTTAGAGGTCGCTTGTGGAAGCCGGGGGGCGCAGCGTTCCGCAGGTCCAAAACTTTAGTTGCTGGGCAGCCCCCAGAAAGCGTGTGCTTGCTCAACTCTGGCTGGCATGCCCTGTTTCTTAGCTGGTCATCTTCTGAGTGTCACCCGCTCTCCACATGTTCCAGCTCTTAACCCTGCCGTGTCCCTCCCCCTGTAGCTGGGTGGACTTAGCAATCTCCACCCCTCTGCCTCCCTGCAAGATTTATTCCATTATCTAATAAATGGGATAACTTCTCTCAGGATGATCGGATCAGTACCCGGGCAGTACCAGCGCCTGTGGTTTGTTCTGCCGGTCGTACAGGGATCAAACCTGGACCCATTCGGTCCCTGTGGGAGGCTGATCTCTATATCTCAGGTTTCAGACCTCCCAGGGACACAGGAGTCGCACTATTAGATGCACAATTTCTTTAGGACGAGGGGAATATTTTTTATGAGCCGGTACCTCGGACGATGCGTCCATAATTCACGATTCCATGTTTGAGACGGTTTGACTGGACAGCCATAAGAGATGTGTATCCAGTGGCCACTTGACATGCGTGGTTTAATTAAGCCCCCAGGCATTTCCAAGCCCCCTGCTGGTGTGGCTTCCTCCCTGAGCTTTGAAGTACCTTCTGCAATCTACACTGAGCTCAGCCGATTACCATACTAATAGGCACTATGTTCATTAGAAAAGGTGGGGGCCAGGAGCACTCTTCTCTGCAGACCTGTGACCAGGAGACAAAATGGAGTCACGCCAATCTGTGTTAGTATGCCTGTCCAAGATGGCGGCTGTTCCCTCATCACACCTCCCTGCTTTAGAGGGCGCTAGGGGGCATCACATTCCTGTGTTCCCCCGTGCGCCCTTCCGCACCTTCTCCTTGCCGGGACAACCCATCAGCATTACCATGGTCTCTGCCCCCTCCTCTGTCTCTGCCTCCTCCTCTGTCTCTGAAGCTGTCCCTGCCTCCTCCTCTGTCTCGCCCTGAGGCTGTCTCTGCCTCCTTCACTCTCTCTCTGAGGCAGTCTCTGCCTCCTCCTCTGTCCCTCTCTGAGGCTGTCTCTGCCCCCTCCTCTCTGTCTCTGAAGCTGTCCCTGCCTCCTCCTCTGTCCCTCTCTGAGGCTGTCTCTGCCTCTCCCTCTCTCTTTCTGAGGCTGTCCCTGCCCCCTCCTCTGTCTCTCTCTGAGGCTGTCTCTGCCTCCTTCTCTCTTTCCCTGAGGCAGTCTCTGCCTCCTCCTCTGTCTCTCTCTGAGGCTGTCTCTGCCCCCTCCTCTCTCTCTAAGGCTGTCTCGGCCTTCTCTCTCTTTCTGAGGCTGTCCCTGCCCCCTCCTCTGTCTCTCTCTGAGGCTGTCTCTGCCTCCTTCTCTCTTTCCCTGAGGCAGTCTCTGCCTCCTCCTCTGTCTCTCTCTGAGGCTGTCTCTGCCTCCTCCTCTCTGTCTCTGAGGCTGTCCCTGCCTCCTCCTCTGTCCCTCTCTGAGGCTGTCTCTGCCTCTCCCTCTCTCTCTGAGGCTGTCTCTGCCTCTCTCTCTGAGGCTGTCTCTGCCTCTCCCTCTCTCTTTCTGAGGCTGTCCCTGCCCCCTCCTCTGTCTCTCTCTGAGGCTGTCTCTGCCTCCTTCTCTCTTTCCCTGAGGCAGTCTCTGCCTCCTCCTCTGTCTCTCTCTGAGGCTGTTTCTGCCCCCTCCTCCCTCTCTCTCAGCGGATAGGGTACCCCTAACTGTCGGTCCCTGGGCCACGCCTCTGGTGAACCCTGCTGGACCGTTACCTGGAACAGCCATCCCTGGTCCCAGACCACCCGCTCGCAGTCTGACTCCCCAGGAGGCTGTGCCGCCTGCTCCTTGAGAGCTTTCAGGCTAGCATCAGCTTCCAACGCTGCCTGAAATCCCTGACTCGATGTGGCGAGAATGGACGACACTGCCACATCCGCTGTCAGCTCCCCGGGATCTGTCTCCTGGCCGCTGTCTGACTCGGCAGCCACTTGGTCAGAGAGGGGGAAGCCGTCAGACCTCTGCAAGGCTCCTTGGGCTCCGGCGCTCCCACTCCTGGTGACAGCGGCCACGGCCGCTGTGCCCACGGGTAGCGCCTGCTTCCCCCCGGCTCCTGACCAAGTCGCCGGGTCAGGCAGACTTCCCTGCCCTCCTGACATCCTGGGGGTGGGGAACTCCGGCCCTGGGGTCTTACCTGGTGGCTCCTCTCCTGGGACGCCTCCGCCCCCCATGGCCTGTTCCTCTTCCTGCAGGGGCCCTAGACTCAGCAGGCTGGGTTCACTTAGGGGCCCTACACTTCCCGTAGCAGCCCCTCCCTCCACCCCTGAGCTCTCCCCTACAGTCTCCTCACCTGTCCTCCCTGTGAGCCCTGTGTGTGTGGTGTCAGTGCATGGATTACCCTCAGGTTTCAATCCCTCCTCCACTGTTGGAGGCACATTCAACACATCAACATTCACAGTAGAGTCATGACATTCTTGGGGAGCCGAACTTGGGGGTTCAGTGGCCACATACTGAGACACTATCCGCCCCAAATCGGTCCCAAGTAATACATTGGCAGGAATATTTGACGTTACTCCTACCTCCCGCACTCCCCTCCCGGCGCCCCAGTCCAAAAACACCTTGGCGACAGGCAGCGCCGGTTCCACGCCTCCAATTCCGGAGACGGAAAGGGTTTTTCCCGGTACCAAGTCTTGAGGGGACACCACCTCAGGACGTACCAGGGTTCGTTCAGCGCCTGTGTCCCGCAGTCCCATGACCGCTGAGCGGCCGATAAGGACGGGTTGGTAATTGTCCAGGGACCTCCCACCACCCCCTCCCACATATAAAACAGTGGACGGTTCCAGGGACAGGGATGGGGTCTTAAGACGCTGGGGACATGCAGACTTGAAGTGTCCCAGCTGGTTGCAGTGATGACAACGTCTGGGTTCTGCGCCTGGCCTGGAGAGGGCAGCAGGGGGGTACACCCCTTGCACTATGGGGGCTGGGGAAACAGGGGCAGGATTGGGCTTACCCCCTCTCCAGGTGCTGCTGGCAGGCTTCTTCGGCTCAGGCACCCTGTTATTGGCATACTCATCTGCCAGGGCGGCTGTAGCAGAAGCCCCCTTCGGTTTCCGGTCACGAAGGAACTGCTGGAGGTCCTCTGAGCAGTTCCACAAGAACTGCTCCGTGACGAACAGTTCCTGGACCTCCTGGCGGGTGGTGAGTGCTAGACCCGAGGTCCAGTGCTCTGCAGCTCTCAGCAACGCCCGCATGTGGTCGGTCCAGGTGTCCTTTGGGCCCCGCTGCAGGCTCCGGAACTTCTTGCGGTAGGACTCCGGGGTGAGGTTGTAGTGTTGGATCAGGGCCCGCTTGATGCTGCTGTAGTCCTGCTCCGCCCCGGCAGGTAAGTGCCCCAAAACTTCCAGGGACTTACCCCTCAAACGGGGGGTCAGGTATCTTGCCCACTGAGTCGGGGCCAGATGGTGTTGAAGGCAGGTCCTTTCAAAGGCCAGCAAGAAGGAATCCAGGTCTCCATCCTTCTCAAGCAGAGGGAAGTCCTCAGCCCGGACTTTGGAAACCCTGGACTCTGGTGGTGCTGGGGCGTCCAGCGGGAGCCCATGTTGAGCCATCTCCAGTCGGTGCTGGCGCTCCGCTGCTCTCTCCGCCGCTGCTCTCTCTGCCGCTGCTTGCTCCGCTGCCCGCTCCGCTGCCTCACGGCGTTCTGCACGCTCTTGCTCCGCCGCTTCACGGCGTTCTGCACGCTCGGCCTCCGCTGCCTTCTCTGCAGCTGCCATGAGTCTCATATAGGCGTCTTCATTACCCGCCTCGAGACGTGCCACTGCCGCTGCAACAAGGGCCTCTGATGTGGACAGGCTGGGGCGGGTAGGTGGTGGGTAGTCCCTTGCCGGACTAAGCATGGGTGGCTGGCTCCTTGGGGAGTCTGGGCTGAGCTCCCCCTCGCCTTGAACAGTAAAGTCCACCACCACCTCCTCATCGACCATAGCACTGGCCTGCGCCCTCACTGCACTCCTGGTGCCCTCTGCCATCTTTGGAACCTCTGGTTACTGACACAGCTGTAACCCTGACCTTGCACACAACTTATTATATTTACACTCTGACCGTCTAGTGCTGGGCTGACCTTAAGACCCCAGCAGCGAAAGTTACCACTGGTAGTCTTTAGTGTCTGGGAGTAGGGGTCCCACGCACACTATTACTCTGATCCCACGTACGCTGCCACCACTGTGAAGGAAGCCCCTGTTCCTCCCACGTCACCAATCCGTGACGTCACTACACAGGCACAGCTCTCCGGCGCCCCCTTTGTCTCTCAGGTCTGTAAGGGAACTGCACCTAGAGCAAATGGCCGCCGGGGAGACTGCCCTGTTACCCACACTGGGTATTCTAGGATTCGCAATCAGAGTAAAAGGATCAGCCCAAAATTAATTTATGATTTAATTGCCTTAAGGGCGCACTAGGTAATTACAAGAAATATACAATCACAATATATCAAGAGTTACAGTCAGAGTACAATACAACAACAATGATACAAGGCTTAAGGTATAAAGCTGGAGGTCACTTTACCAGGTTAGAGGTCGCTTGTGGAAGCCGGGGGGCGCAGCGTTCCGCAGGTCCAAAACTTTAGTTGCTGGGCAGCCCCCAGAAAGCGTGTGCTTGCTCAACTCTGGCTGGCATGCCCTGTTTCTTAGCTGGTCATCTTCTGAGTGTCACCCGCTCTCCACATGTTCCAGCTCTTAACCCTGCCGTGTCCCTCCCCCTGTAGCTGGGTGGACTTAGCAATCTCCACCCCTCTGCCTCCCTGCAAGATTTATTCCATTATCTAATAAATGGGATAACTTCTCTCAGGATGATCGGATCAGTACCCGGGCAGTACCAGCGCCTGTGGTTTGTTCTGCCGGTCGTACAGGGATCAAACCTGGACCCATTCGGTCCCTGTGGGAGGCTGATCTCTATATCTCGGGTTTCAGACCTCCCAGGGACACAGGAGTCGCACTATTAGATGCACAATTTCTTTAGGACGAGGGGAATATTTTTTATGAGCCGGTACCTCGGACGATGCGTCCATAATTCACGATTCCATGTTTGAGACGGTTTGACTGGACAGCCATAAGAGATGTGTATCCAGTGGCCACTTGACATGCGTGGTTTAATTAAGCCCCCAGGCATTTCCAAGCCCCCTGCTGGTGTGGCTTCCTCCCTGAGCTTTGAAGTACCTTCTGCAATCTACACTGAGCTCAGCCGATTACCATACTAATAGGCACTATGTTCATTAGAAAAGGTGGGGGCCAGGAGCACTCTTCTCTGCAGACCTGTGACCAGGAGACAAAATGGAGTCACGCCAATCTGTGTTAGTATGCCCGTCCAAGATGGCGGCTGTTCCCTCATCACACCCTATATTAAAACATAACTTTTAATAAATAACCTCTAAAATGTATACAACTCAACTGACACAAACAGAAAAGGTGCTCATGTGAAACAGTGCTCAAACAATAAAAATTGGTTGGATCTCACCAATGATAGCAGAGCGGAGTGCCTCTCCAATAATGACGGACGTGTGGTCACCATAGAAATACTCCCAGTGTCCTTGACTGGAAGTCCGTAGTCCACGTATAGGGATAGGGGCTGGGTATGGGGTAATATCTTTCTTCCCTGTTAGACCCGTTCAAGCTCCTGTCCTGACAAGGACAGGCCCCAAGTGATCCCTAACTATAGACTCCACCAAAACATGGACAGTAACAGATTCTCCCAACGCGTTTCATATCCAGTAGCGGAGACTCAGGGGAGAAGATATGCCAGTAAACAGCTGGCCAATAGTCCAATGAAAGTATAATTCAAGTCCTTTTGGGTGTAGGGACCCGCAGTGGCTAGGTACCCATACCGCCGTATGTGTTCACGGTAGCGATCCTTACTCCCACTCACTAGATATGCCCTTAAGTAGCCAGTAAATTGAGGTCCGCCCATACCACTGTAATTAGCCAGCCCACTAACGTATACCCATCAAAGATACCATACAGGAAAGGGGGTTGGTATAGAGGTCGATGTACTCACAGTCAATGTCCGTATCAGGTGTGCTCAGTCCACACACATGTACCTAGCTTGCGCTCCAAACGCTGGAACGCTTCACGACCGGAAGTACCGCCACCATCTTGCATATGTAACTTCCGGTAGGGGACGGCGTAACCAAACCCCCATAATACTGCCCAGCACTGGAGCGCACAGAGGGGGCTTTACAGCAATACGCATAGCACTGGAAGTGACACCTACAATATGGCGATCGTACTTACGGCTGGCAAACGATTCACGGTTTGAAACACACAGTAGGGGCGAAATGACATCCACAATATGGCGACGGCACTTCCAGCTAGCGAGCGTTCCATAGCTTGGAGCGCAAGCCATGAACAGAAGGGGGTTTAGTTACGCCGTCCCCTACCGGAAGTTACATACGCAAGATGGCGGCGGTACTTCCGGTCGGGAAGCGTTCCAGCGTTTGAAGCGTAAGCTAGGTACATGTGTGTGGACTGAGCACACCTGATACCGACATTGACTGTGAGTACATCGACCTCTATACCAACTCCCTTTTCTGTATGGTATCTTTGATGGGTATATGTTAGTGGGCTGGCTAATTACAGTGGTATGGGCGGACCTCAATTTACTGGCTACTTAAGGGCATATCTAGTGAGTGGGGGTAAGGATCGCTACCGTGAACACATACGGCGGTATGGGTACCTAGCCACTGCGGGTCCCTACACCCAAAAGGCCTTGTATTATACTTTCATTGGACTACTGGCCAGCTGTTTACTGGCATATCTGCTCCCCTGATGAGTCTCCGCTACTGGATATGAAACGCGTTGGGAGAATCTGTTACTGTCCATGTTTTGGTGGAGTCCATAGTTAGGGATCACTTGGGGCCTGTACTTGTCAGGACAGGAGCTTGAACGGGTCTAACAGGGAAGAAAGATATTACCCCATACCCAGCCCCTATCCCTATACGTGGACTACGGACTTCCAGTCAAGGACACTGGGAGTATTTCTATGGTGACCACACGTCCGTCATTATTGGAGAAGCACTCCGCTCTGCTATCATTGGTGAGATCCAACCAATTTTTATTGTTTGAGCACTGTTTCACATGAGCACCTTTTCTGTTTGTGTCAGTTGAGTTGTATACATTTTAGAGGTTATTTATTAAAAGTTATGTGCCAAAAGTGGAGAACACCTCAGGTGGATCTTTTTGCCACCAGGTCGAATGCAAAGACCAGAGCATTTTTCTCTCTCAATCCTCTAGATGGAGCCACAGGAGTAGACGCCTTGTCTCAGTATTGGGGAGAAGGTCTCCTGTACGCATTTCCGCCTCTTCCTCTGATACCGAAGACACTCAGGAAGATATGAGACAAGAGAGCAACCGTAATCCTGGTGGTTCCTTTTTGGCCAAAAAGGAGCTGGTTCTCTCTGCTATCCAGAATGTCAGCAGAGAGACCAATCTTACTACCGAACAGGCGGGACCTTCTACTACAGGGGCCAGTGTTCCACAAAGACCCAGACACTCTACACCTATCTGCTTGGATCCTGAACGGCGAACCCTAAGATCCAGAGGCCTGTCAGAAGAGGTCATTAACCACACTCCAGGCAAGCAGAAAGCCGGTGACTTCAGCAATTTATAACAAAATCTGGAAGCGGTATTGTTCCTTTCTGGGAGAGGTTCCTGTGGATACTTCAAAACCTGACATTCCCAGAATCCTCGACTTTCTGCAACTCGGTTTTGAGAAGGGCCTCCGGCCTAGTACTTTAAAAGTACAGATTGCACCGCTTAGTGTCTTTTTTGATACGTCACTAGCCTCCCATCCTTGGATAGCAAGATTTTCCGGGGCCACGCAGAGAATGAGACCACTTGTGAGAAAATCAACTCCTCCTTGGGACCTAAACCTGGTCCTTAATGCCCTGTGTAAAACCCTGTACTTGTTGTCAGAAGATATAGGCATAGCCAATCTCTCCTTTAAAACTGCCTTCCTGATTGCCATCACGTCAGCTAAAAGATTGGGGGAGATGCAGGCTCTTTCCACTCAGGATCCATATCTTCAGATCTTTGATGACAGGATAGTCTTAAGACTTAACCCAGCCTTCCTCCCCAAGGTAGTGTCCTCAACAAATATAAATCAGGAGACAATCCTTCCCTCATTCTGCCAACACCCTAGAAACACAAAGGAAGGGGTCTACCATAACCTTGACTTTAGGGAGACTGTTCTAAAATACCTGGGGGCGACGGAAGGTTGGAGACGGGACACTAACTTGTTCATACAGTACGGGGGTCCAAATAGAGGTTGTAAGGCAGCAAAATCAACCATTGCTAGATAGATCAAAACCATGATAAACCTAGCGTATACAGACCAAGGGAAAGATCCCCCGGATATTCTTAGAGCCCATTCAACTCGAGCTATTGCTACATCATGGGCAGAGAAGGGGGGAGCCTCATCATTAGATGTCCTATCAGATAAGTTATCTTTTGGTAGAAAAGTATTACATGCAGTAGTCTTACCCTAGTTTAACATCCTTTGGTATTTCTCCAATGGTGGTGAACTGGAAAACGGTAATAAGACCTACCGGTAGTTGTATTTCCAGGAATCCATCCTGACAGCACTACTAGTTCCCTCCCACTGCAAGTTTATACTATTGACTAATGTGATGTAACATTGGTATATGACTGTTAATAAACTCTCTTTTTTGCATCCATCCAGATGTGGTACTTAGAAAATCACTGGTGGGTGGAGTGGGAAGAGTCCTTTTAACCGCTTGTTGTTCCTGTCCCACTGAGGGTAAGAAGGATGTCCTCCAATGGTGCTGTCAGGATGGATTCCTGGAAATACAATTACCGGTAAGAACTAATTACCATTTTCTATAGTTATATAGTAAGTACACAGCCAGAATAAAGTCCTTTAATTGAAAGAGACACAGTCTCCTTTAATAATCTTTGTTCTGTCCTCACTAAATGAGACAGGCCCAAGTAGCTATCCAGTCAGCTAAACCGCTATACCGGGGTCCAATAAGGAGACTGTGGTTGAGTCTGTGCTTTATTAAACGTAGTGGTATATTGATGCGGTGAAACTGTGAACAATGATATACATAGAATCAGTGCATGGTAGGGAACAAATACATACTACACATGATAAACGTTATGCATTACATTTAGAAGGCTAGTAACTGGACTAGGAGTGCAACTGGTTATGCTAGGCTAATATAGAGCAGAAATATCTACAGAGAGCATAAAGACATACCGGCAATGCAATCGCAAGGGGGATGAAGTGTAAGCTTCTTTCCTGGAAGGCAAACTGGAAGTGAAATGATAATGGAGGGAAATGTAGGCTGAGCTACCATAATGCATTGCAAAGGAGGAGGAGAATCAGACATAAAAAATACATAACAGAAAAATACAACTGTCAACATGACTCTGACCGCTAGAGGGAGCCAAAGCACTACAAATAAAGGTATGAATATATCAAGTCCTGTATACTGGCTGAGAAACTGCAAATTATGCAAACAGATAATTGGAAGTAACAAATTAGATGACGGAGACAGAACACTCCCCGTCTGACATCAACGGATGTCACTACTCCTTTCTTCCGAAGGCAACAATAGGACCAGTTCAGATACCGGTCTGGAAAATGTCCTAGGTTCATTCCCTTTGGTCATCCTTAGTTCAACTTTGTGGATGTTGCCGTCCTTGCTCGGGAATGTTGTGGTAACTAGACCAAGTGGCCACTGGTTCCGGTGAATTTGACAGTCTTTCACAAGAACAAGGTCACCTACGTTAAGATTAGGTTTAGTAGATTGCCACTTCGTACGTGGCTGCAGGGTAGACAAATATTGTTTGCGCCACCTGTCCCAGAAAGTATTTGCAAGACTTTGTACCTGTCTCCATTGGCGCTTGTAGAGGTCCTTAGCGTCGAATCCTCCTGGAGGGGCACTGGACAGTCCCGTTTTCTGGGTAAGTAGAGTAGATGGAGTCAATAGTAAGGGCTCCTCAGGGTCGTTAGGAACTGGAACCAGGGGTCTTGCATTAATTATAGCTGCAGCTTCTGCCATGAAGGTGATGAGGCTTTCATGGGTGAGCCTCGCTGCTCCTTCTTGAAGAAGAGTGGAGTCAAGAATTCTCCGTACTAGACAAATCATTCGCTCCCAAGATCCTCCCATATGTGAAGAATGAGGTGGGTTGAATGACCATGTGCAACTTTGGTCACTGAGGAACCTCTCAAGAGTCTTATAGTCTAGATTTGAAGGTATTCCCAATTCCTTTGCTGCACCGACGAAGTTGGTACCTCTGTCTGAGCGTATGTGCTTGATAGGACCACGGATGGCAATAAAGCGTCTTAAGGCATTGATGAAGCTTGACGTGTCGAGGGACTCAATGACCTCTATGTGGACGGCTCTGATTGACATGCAAGTGAACATGACTGCCCAACGTTTACTATTGGCTTGGCCGCCTCTAGTACGACGTGTAACAACTGACCAAGGCCCAAACACATCGAGACCAACGCTGGTAAAGGGAGGGTCTGGGCTGAGTCTATCTGCTGGTAGGTCAGCCATCTTTTGAGTTTGAGTCGAACCACGAAGCTTACGGCAGGTAATACATTTGTAGATGACACTACTGATGAGTCTCTTTGCACCGACGATCCACACACCGGCAGACCTGATGGCTCCTTCCGTAAATAGTCTTCCTTGGTGCTTGACCAGATTGTGGTAATGTTGTACGATTAAGTAGGCAACATGACATTTTCCGGGAAGTATAAGAGGGAATTTCTCCACAAACTCCATCTCAGCTTCTTTGAGTCGGCCTCCTACTCTCAGTAGGCCACTGTTGTCGATGAATGGGTCGAGTTTTCTCAATACGCTGCTCACTGGTATTGGAGCTTTGTTGATAAGACATTGGATTTCTGCAAAGTAGGTTTCTCTTTGAACAGTGAGGATGATGTGATTTCTAGAGAACTCTAAGTCAGAGGTAACATAGGTATTTTTACAAAGATGCCAACCTTTACATTTTTCTGTGCCACAAGTTCTGGTGGTCTTGAATGAGCGAGCTATATGAGTCAGGCAGGTAATAGCTCGAGTAAGTGACTTCCAACTTGAGAATCTGTCGAACCTGCAAGATCCAAGCTGGATAACAGAGGTCATTGTATGAAGTGTAGACACCTGAGGGCGGATTTCAGCATCTGAGTCCTCTCCTACTAGTTCAACGGTGTCTGGAAAACATTCCTCAATGTACAATAGTTTTGGTCCTGACAGCCACGTTGTGCTTCCTAGTCGACTTGCGTCAACTGCTCTAGTTGCATGATCTGCAGGATTCTGGTCTGTCGGTATGTAATGCCACTGCTTTGGATGAACTGATCTCCTGATTCGTAGCACTCTGTTATTGACATAAACGTAGAATCGCCTGGTTTCGTTGTGGATATATCCCAGGACTACTTTGCTGTCTGAGTAGAACTTGGCCTGTGTCAGGTCGATATCCATTTTGGATGTGATGAACTCTGCTAACTGAATGGCTAGGACTGCGGCACAAAGCTCTAACCTGGGTATAGTGTGCTCTGGTTGTGGTGCGAGTTTGGCCTTCCCCATAATGAAACCAATGTGGCACTGACCTTTGGAGTCTACAGTTCTCAGGTAGGCAACAGCGGCAATCGCTTTGACAGAAGCATCTGCAAATACGTACAGTCTTTGGCTTTGTATTTCAGTAGATGGCACAGAGGCGTATGGTCTTGGCACATTCAGGTTGGAGAGTGCCGCTAACGAGTTCTTCCACTCTTTCCACTGGATCCTCTTGTCAGGTGGCAGAGGTGCATCCCAGTCAGATGTTTCCCTAGTTAAGTCTCTTAGTAGGGCCTTGCCTTGTATAGTAACAGGAGCTGCGAAACCCAAGGGATCGTACAGACTGTTGATGGTAGACAGGACGCCTCTACGTGTGAAAGGCCTTTCTTCCTGGTTGACCTGAAAGGTGAAAGTGTCTGACTGTAGATTCCAGAGAAGCCCAAGGCTGCGTTGCATTGGTGCGGGGTCTGACCCCAGGTCCAGGTCTCTGAGACCATTACATAGGTCCTGAGAAGGGAATGCTTCCATGAGTTCTTGGCTGTTTGAGGCTATTTTATGAAGCCTAAGGTTCGAGCAGGCAAGCATGTCCTGGGCTCTCCTGAGAAGACTGATGGCAGTCTCATTTGAAGGCATGGCTTTCAGACAGTCGTCGACGTAAAAGTCCTTTTCTATGAATTGTCTGACATCTGCTCCGTATTCTGCTTCTCCTTCCTGAGCCGACCTTTTGAGTCCATAAATGGCGACTGCAGGGGAAGGACTGTTGCCAAAGATGTGCACTCTCATGCGATACTCACTCTGTGACTTCTTTAGTAGGATCATTGTCTCTGTACCAGAAGAATCTTAGGAAGTTCCTGTCTCTCTCTCTCACAAGGAAACAATGGAACATTTGCTGGATGTCAGCGATGAAGGCAATGGAATCCTTACGGAAGCGCATAAGTACTCCCAGCAGTTTGTTATTGAGGTCTGGTCCTGTTAGTAGAACGTCATTTAGGGAGACATCATTAAATTTGGCACTGGAATCGAACACGACTCTAATCTGGCCTGGTTTCTTAGGGTGGTATACTCCGAACATAGGTAGGAACCAGCATTCTTCAGAGTCTTTGAGAGTGGGAGCTAGTTCTGCGTGACAGTTTTCAAAAATCTTTGACATGAAGGAGAAAAAGTGATCTTTCATCTCTGGTTTCTTTTGCAGATTACGTTTGAGAGAGGAGAAACGTTGTAATGCCTGATTTCTGTTGTTCTGTAGACGTGGTCTGTGGGTTTTGAAGGGAAGAGGTGCGACCCAGCTGTTGGTCTCATCTTTAACGAGTCCCTTGTCCATTACCTCCAAGAACAACTTGTCCTCTACCGACATTGCCACTTGGTTGTCCTGCTTAGTTCTCTGGAAGACTGTGCACCCTAACTGATCCTCATAGCTTCCCGACACTATACTGCTGTCGTGAGTAAAGTCTATTAAATGGTTGGGCAGTTGGATGCTGTGTGGCAGTTCCCTGACATGGAACTCATTGATACAAGGTTGAAACAGAGATGGTCGTCCTTTCTCCAATGTATTTGTCAGCATGCTTGTCACAGAAGATGGGGCGTGCATGCGTCCCAAGCATACGTTGCCAATTATGACCCATCCTAGGTCTAGCTTTTTGGGCATAGGGAGCATTGTGGAGTCCATTGATATGACGTCTCACTTTATGAACCTGCAGGATATCTCTCCCCAACAGCAGAATTATCTGGGCCTGATGGTCGAGTTCCGGTATAAGGTGTGCTATTCGCTTTAAGTGAGCGTGATGGATTGCTACATCTGGCGTAGGGATTTCAGATCTGTTGTCTGGGATCTGGTTACATTCGATGATCGTAGGTAGTGGTAGGCAGAATTGTCCGTCTAATGACTCGATTTGGTAGTCTGTAGCTTTCCTGCCTGCTGTTTTCACAGTACCTGCACACGTCTTTAATGAGTAGGGAGTGCTTGGCCCTTTGATGTTGAATAGGTCAAAGAATGTTGATCTTGCCAAGGATCGATTACTTTGATCATCCAAGTTAGCATACAGTCTTACAGCCTGGTCTCTATGGCCTTTTGGGTATACTCTGACAAGGCATATTTTTGAACAGGACCTACTGTCTATTGTCCCTTTGCAGACCTCGGTACATTGTGAAGTGATCTCTGGCGTAGCTGTATCAGTGTTCCTTTCCTCCCCGCCATGCTCACTGTCAGCTGGCGTGTTTTGTGCACTCCATGGAGCTGGGCCTGAGTGTAGAGCAGTGTTATGGTCTGTGGTGCCACATTCTGTGCATTTTACACTGACCTTGCAGTCCTTGGCGAGATGAGTTGTGGACGAGCAGCACTTGTAGCAGATACCGTTCTCTTTCAGGAAGCTTCTGCGGTCTGGCATAGATTTTCCTCTGAAGGCTCTGCATTTCAGGAGAGGATGAGGCTTCTGATGAAGTGGGCACTGCTTGTCAGGGTCCTGCACCTTTGTCTCTGATTGGGAGCAGCCAGCAGACCTGTAATTAGAACCTGGAGAAGAAACATAAGTCTTGTGTACTGCCACGGATGTTCTGCGTGGATTTGCAGGTGGTGACGGTGTGGCATATGGCATTGCAAAGTCAAAGCTGGGATCGTTTCTAATTCTCGCTTGTTGGTGTATAAAGTCTACAAAAACGGAGAAGGGGGGAAATGGAACACTGTGTTTGTATTTGTACATGGAACCATGTGTGAGCCACCTCTCCTGTAGATTGTAGGGCAACTTCTGGACTATAGGGTTAACACCTCTGGCTGTGTCGAGAAATGCAAGTCCCTGTAGGTCGTCCTCGTATTTGGCAACTTGGACTTCCTTTAGTAGGTCGCTTAGCTCTCTAAGTTTCTGGAGACCTTTGTTAGAAATTTTAGGAAAGTCATCGATTCTTTTGAACAAGGCTCTTTCTATTACCTCTGCCGAACCGTAACACTCATCCAGCCTCTTCCAGATCTCTCTGAGGCCAGTCTCAGGGCGATTTATATTAATGTCTCTGATTCTTACTGCGTGTTTGACTGACTCTTCTCCCAGGTATTTCACTAACAGGTCTATCTCTTCCCTGTGTTGTAGCCCCAAGTCTCTAATGACATTTTGGAAGGAAGCTTTCCAAGCTCTGTATCCTTCAGCTTGGTCAGTGAATTTCATGAGCCCCTTGGCAACCAGTTCACGTCGTGTGAAGAACCTGGCAAATTCTGTCGTGAACCGGTTGTCAGCAGAGTAAGCTGGTGATGGGTCGCCCTGATAGTGATGTGAGGTGCGTTCATACCTGTTAGTGTCCTCAGGGTGGCGCCAGCCGGTGTCGTATTGCTTCGGTCTGACGTACGGTGTGTCAGCAGGGTGATCCACATTGGTTACCTGGTGAGGGGCAAGGTAGTCATTAGCAGAGTTGTTTTGTGTCACGTTTTCGAGTTTGTTTCTGTCCTGGAGCTGAGCCTCGTGATGACTCTCGCTCACTTCGCTGGAGACGTCGTATTCTCGTTTTGGTGCTGGTTCAGGGTTATAGTTTGGATCAGGAAGTTCATTAACATACTGAGATGTGCGTTGTGGTGAGTCTTGTAGTGGAAACTCCAGACTCGACATACTGCTTTGGCTATGCAGCTTGGGACTTTGCGCGGCTTCTAGCGACTCCGCTTCAGCGAGGGCTGCGGCAGCTTCCCTTTTTGCTGCTAAGCTTTCTAAGGCGGCATCCACACGTGCCTTTTCTAACTGCGTCCTTCTCTCTTGGTCGGCTCTCTCTAAGCGTGACCTTCTCTCTTGCTCGGCTCTCTCTAATCGTGACCTTCTCTCTTCGTCATCTAAGCGTGCCTTTTCTAATTTAAGTTGCATCTCTTGGTCAGCAAAGCTCGCTCGTATTTTGGCGGCTTCAGCATTTGCGCGGGCAATGGCGACCGTGCTGCTGATGGATGTTGTCTTTGAGGAGACGGAAGTAACAGATCTTGTTCTATGCGATTTGTGAGACATGGTATCTTGGGAAAGTGCTTGGCTGTGCAGAGATTGCTGTATTTAGTCTCTGAGTAGCCGGTGACTTGAATCCCACTAGTTGGATGGCTGCCGTTTCACTGTTCTGTCCTCACTAAATGAGACAGGCCCAAGTAGCTATCCAGTCAGCTAAACCGCTATACCGGGGTCCAATAAGGAGACTGTGGTTGAGTCTGTGCTTTATTAAACGTAGTGGTATATTGATGCGGTGAAACTGTGAACAATGATATACATAGAATCAGTGCATGGTAGGGAACAAATACATACTACACATGATAAACGTTATGCATTACATTTAGAAGGCTAGTAACTGGACTAGGAGTGCAACTGGTTATGCTAGGCTAATATAGAGCAGAAATATCTACAGAGAGCATAAAGACATACCGGCAATGCAATCGCAAGGGGGATGAAGTGTAAGCTTCTTTCCTGGAAGGCAAACTGGAAGTGAAATGATAATGGAGGGAAATGTAGGCTGAGCTACCATAATGCATTGCAAAGGAGGAGGAGAATCAGACATAAAAAATACATAACAGAAAAATACAACTGTCAACATGACTCTGACCGCTAGAGGGAGCCAAAGCACTACAAATAAAGGTATGAATATATCAAGTCCTGTATACTGGCTGAGAAACTGCAAATTATGCAAACAGATAATTGGAAGTAACAAATTAGATGACGGAGACAGAACAATCTTAATTAAACCATACTTACGACCTCGCCTATTTCCACCAAAGCCCTCGATCTCTTGTAATAAAACTAAAATAAAAAAACAACAATATAAGATACCTCTCTGTCGTTCTGTCCCACATCGTAATCCATGTCTGTGGGATAAACAGTTTTCAACCTGGACGGTGCCAATATGCAACCGTCCAGGCTGAGAACCACTGGTGACTGAACTGCCAGCGCAGCCTCAGTGACCGGTCGTGACATCATTGAGGTTATGTCTGGTCATTGAGGCTCTGTTCCCAGCTGGGCTGAACTGTGGTGACCTTG
The DNA here is from genome assembly GCF_051348905.1 of Ranitomeya variabilis. Lineage (NCBI taxonomy): Eukaryota > Metazoa > Chordata > Amphibia > Anura > Dendrobatidae > Ranitomeya > Ranitomeya variabilis. Next base: position 162,428,599 of record NC_135238.1, on the reverse strand, counting down.
GTGAGATCACCGCTAGCAGCATGAGGTTTTTTCACCATGCTTAGTGGTGATCTCACTGAGGTCACAGCAGTTCAGCCCAGCTGGGAACGGAGCCTCAGTGACTCTAATGACATTCGGCTGTATTTGACGAATATTGCAAAACAATATTCGCAGCCAATCTTAATCGGAACCAAATTTTGAAAAATTTTCTCAACTTTACATACACGCTGTAAATTGGGTGTAATTGACTAATTTGAAAGGGTTAATAGAAGTGCAGAGTTCAATTAGTGAGGTCATTCATTCTGTGAAGAAACGGTTGTCAGTCACGGCCCTCATTTAAAGGAGGGCAGCAAATGTTGTACCTTACTCACGGAGTAAAATGGATCATTCCAGACATTGTACCGAAGGAGAAAGAACTTTGATCAAGAAGTTGATTGCAGAGGGGAAAATATATAAAGTACAGAAAATCGGCTGCCCAGTTAAAAAGAAAGAAACCCTCGTAAAGTACCAATGCTGAAAAAGACGTGTTGAACGGGTTACAGTTTGCCAAAGAACACATGAACCGGTCTAAAGAGAAGTGGAGCAACATCTATGGACAGATGAGAGCAAGACTGTTTTATTGGGTCCAAAGACAGTTTGTGCGATGATCCATAAAAAGTTAATTCAATCCACAATGCACTGAAGATTAACCTGATGGTGCAAGCATAATGGTTTGGGGATGGTTCTCATGCTATGCAGTTGGGCCCCTTTATCACATATCAGGCACCATGGACCAATTTTGAATATAACAAAAATACTGGAAGAGGTCATGTTGCCTTATGCTGAAGAAAATTTGACATGGGAGTTCCAGCGACGACAACGACCCCCAAAACCACCAGCAAGAGGACAATGTCCTGCTACCAGCCCAACAAGATTGGGCAGCCACTTTATAACTTCAAACTTCAATTTGTAGACTGATATAAAAAAAATGCTGTTTTTGATACAAAGCTCAAGAATGCAAAAGAACTGTGGAATGTAGTAGTCATTTTAGGCAGGAATATCTGTTTGCACGTGTCAGATGTTAACTGCTTTTCATCTGCGTGTATGAAGTCAACTATCTGAAATTGTCTAAGGTCCACTTCCGTCTGTTTGTCTGTAACGGAAATCCCGCGTCGCTGATTGGTCGCGCCCAGCCAGCCGCGACCAATCAGCAATATTGGGGCGGGATTTAAACACAGCTTCACTTTTTACTATTGATGCTGCCTATGCAGCATCAATAGTAAAAAGATATAATGTTAAAAATAATTTTAAAAAAAGTCGTGATATTCTCACCTTCCGGCGTCCCCGGCAGCTTTTCCCGCTCCTCGCGATGCTCCGGTCCCAGTAATGCTTTGCGGTAATGACCCCAGATGACATAGCGGTCTTGCGAGACCGCTACATCACGGGTTATTGCCGCAAAGCATCACTGGGAACGGACCTGGCGGGAGCATCGCTAAAGGCCTGGGCTGGATCCGGGGGCCGAAAGGAAGGTGAGTATATAACTATTTTTTATTTCAATTCCTTTTTTAACAGCGATATGGTGCCCACACTGCTATATACTATGTGGCTGTTATATACTACGTGGGCTGTGTTATATACTGCGTGGGCTGTGCTATATAGTAGGTGGGCTGTTATATATTACGTGGGCTGTGTTATATGCTACGTGGCTGTGCTATATACTACGTGGCTGTTCTATATACTACTTGGCTGTGCAATATACTACGTGGCTGTGCAATATACTGCGTGGGCTGTGCTTTATACTACGTGGTCTGTTATATACTACGTGGGCTGTGTTATATGCTACGTGGCTGTGCTATATACTACGTGGCTGTTCTATATACTACGTGGGCTGTGTTATATGCTACGTGGGCTGTGCAATATCCTACGTGGCTGTGTTATATACTATATGGCTGTTATAAGCTACGTGGCTGTGCTATATGCTATGTGGGCTGTTATATGATACGTGGCTGTGCTATATTTCTCTGCTGTATCTGTGCATCATGAATCGTGGTATGTGTTAAAGGGGGGCCCACTGAGACTCTATCACCCGGGGCCCTCAAAAACCTGGAGCCTGCCCTGGCTTCACTGAGTGATCGTGCCCGGCTGGGCGCGGCCAATCAGCGACAGGTGCAGTCTAGCCGTGAATTGACGCAGGATTTGAACCACGCTTCGCTGATTGGTTGCGCCCGGCCGGCTGAATCCGGTGTATTCATTGCATTATTCTTAAATCTTCATAAATAAACTACATACATATTCTAGAATACCATCTAGTCTGAAATAAAGACATTAGTTCAGTGACAAAGAAAATTGAAGTCTGGAAACAAATTTTAGTTCATACTGTAAATATTCAAGCTTGTAAATGAAAACGCACACTTTTTTTTGCAGCCTATTCCTTTTTCTTTTTTAGTTTAAAAATTGATATTTTGTACATGTTTTCATTTGGAATTGAATGTGCAGCTCCCAGTGCCTTTGTGTATATGGAAATAAATGCTATCATGAGGATTGAGCTGTTTCTCAGCTGTTTTAAACACATAACTGTAAATGTTGCCTCTGGAAATTATGCAGTAAGAAATGTCCTCCCTCATATGAGAAATAAACATGTTCATACACAGAAAAAATTGCGTCTGAAAAATCTTAGTCACTGTTATTTTCTGGAAACAATGATTAAGGAAGTAACTTGCATTTTTTTTTTAAGGCTGGTTTCCAGGAAAAGTGATTGCTAGCATCTCCTCTATCCATGTCTTATGAGGTTCCGACCGATCAGGTGAAGAATTGGAATCTGATTCCTTGTCCTCAGTGTCACCAATGTGGATGAACCAGTCTTTCCAGAAGACACTGATCAACTTGTAAATTGGTAAAACAGCTATGTAGTTCAAAAGCTCGAAGAAGACAGATCAGTTCAAATAAATAATGTTTCAGGACATGTAGATGGTGGATAGTTTCTGGTACATAAAACAATCGAGTCTTTTATTTATAGAGAACTAAAAAAAAAAAAAAAAACATTCCTACAGAGATTAAAAAGGTAGCCATTTTATGGAGAGAATTATGGCCTATCTAGGACAGAGCTCCAAGAATTGATGTGCTGTTAACAAAAGTATCTTTGAAAGGCAGTTTTGTGAGAGGTCTGATGGTTTCCTTTAAAAAGACATGGGTGTCTACAGCAGCATTTAAGCCAGACATTGCCTCTACCTGTGTGGCCTTCTAGTTTGGCTTAATCAATTAGAGACGCTTATCCAGAGCAAAAGGTTTCTTGACCGTCTCTGCTTGATTCACTGCCATCATTAAAAATAAAAACCATTGTAGGTTTCCTGGCGGTTGGTTCTACAGCTGCTTTAAGATGTACCGCCAGCTCTGTCCATCTCTGTGGCTGAAGAATTGGGCTGGTGATGTTGATCAGAAACAAGAAAATCATAATTTCATGTGAAGGAAACTTTTTGGTTGGGTCAGTGTTTGATGACCAACTTGAGGCCAGTCTCACACGTCCAGATAATTCCGGTACCGGAAAAATCGGTACCGGAGTTATCCGTGTCCGTGAGCTCACGTGGCACACGTGCGGCAGCCGTGTGCCGACTGAGTACCACACGGACCGTGCAGGAGGCAGAGCTACAGTAAGCGCTGTCCCCTGCGTGTGGTGCTGAAGCCGCCATTCATACCTTCTCCCCAGCAGCGTTCGCTGGAGAGAAGGAATGACAAATCATGTTTTTTTTTTTTTTTTTTTTAAATAAGGTTCCCGGTCAGCTCCCGCCTCCCACCCCCTGTGCGCCCGCCCTCTGGCACCCCTATGGGAGGTGGAGCCGCATATTCATCACTGTAATGAGCGGCACCACGTGACCGCTCATACAGGACAAACTGCGGCGCTGAGAGGAAGCATCGCGGGAGCTGGGTGAGTATTTTAATGCTAGAGGGCGGGTGCACAGGGGGTGGGAGGCGGGAGCTGACCGGGAACTTTATTTTAAAAACAAGAAAAATTAAACAAACATGATTTTTCATTTCTTCTCTCCAGCGAACGCTGCTGGAGAGAAGGAATGAATGGCGGCTTCAGCACCACACGCAGGGGACAGCGCTTAACTCTAGCGCTGTCTCCTGCACTGTCCTGTCCGTGTGGTCCTCAGTCGGCACATGGACAGCATCTGTGTGCGGTACGTGTTTACACGGACCCATTGACTTTAATGTGTCCGTGTGATCCGTGCGCTCCCAGGAACACTGACATGTCTCCGTGTTTTTCAAACGGACACACGGTCCGTGAAAACACGCTGACATGTGCAGAGACACATTTATTTTAATGTGTCTACGTGAGTCAGTGTCTCCGGTACGTGAGAAAACTGACACCACACGTACTGGAGCCACTGACGTGTGAAATAGGCCTGATAAAGCAGGGGTAATTGGTTTCCTTAGTTATTTTCCTGAAAGAAAAAAATAATCTTTTTTTTTACTCTAAAAATTCTCATTTGCCATAAAAAAAAATACAAAAATATAGGGGGTAGATTAAGGTTCACGCCGCAGCACATTTTCATTTTTGCATTTCCATTTTTTGCTCTTCTTCCCAAAACCGTAACTTTTTACATTTTTTCTGTCAATATGGCCGTGTGAGGGCTTGTTTTTGTGAGACAAGTTGTACTTTTGAAAAACACCATTGATTTTACCATATGATGTACTGAAAATGGGAAAAAAATTCCAAGTGCGGTGAAATTACAAAAAAAAATGCAATTCCACAATTGATTTGTTTTTTACCATGTTCACTAAATGCTAAAACTGACCTGCCATTATGATTCCCCAGGTCATTACGAGTTCGTGGACACCAAACATGTCTAGGTTCTTTTTTATTTGTGAAAACAAATTCCAAAGTTTGTTAAAACAAACAAACAAAAAAAGCGTTATCTTCCAATAGTGGCCGTGGCCAGGTACTGCACATCCACCCACTATTCATCTGAATAGAAATGACAGAGCTGCTGTGTTCTGGTGGCGTCCAATAACAGCTGATCAGCAGGAGCGCCGGGTGTCGCACCCACACAGAAGATATTAACCCCTTAACGTCCAATGGTGGACATAGTCCGTCAGTGGCCGCCTCCCCCGTATGCTGCGGGCTCCGGCGATGAGCCCGCACCTTTTTTCGACACCTGACAGATGATCTCAACAGCTGACATGTGTCTCTAACAGCTGCGGGTAGAATCGCGATCCACCCAAGGCTGTTAACATGTTAAATGCCGCTATCAAACTCTGACAGCAGCATTTAACATGCACGCGCGTCATAACCTCCTCCCATCGGCCCCAGTGTCACATGACGGCGGGTCGCCGATGGGTCGGCATGACAACCAGAGATCTCCTGGAGGCCTTTATGATTGTCACTGCCAGATTGCTATGAGCGCTGCCTTTATAAAAAAAAATCCATATATATATATATATATATAAAAGTTCAAATCACTCCCCTAAAACATTTACAAAAAAAATCAAACATACACATATTTGGTATCGCCGGTTTCAGAATCGCCCAAACTATCAATTAAAAAAAAAATTAACCTGATCGTTAAGTAGCGTAGTGCAAAAAAGTCAAAACGCCAGAATTAGGTTTTTTGGTCGCCGCAACATTGCATTAAAATACAATAACAGGCGATCAAAAGAACGTATCTGCACCAAAATAGTATAATTAAAAACGCCAGCTCGGCACACAAAAAGTAAGCCCTCACCCAACCCCAAATCACAAAATAATAGAGACGCTACGGAGTATCAGAAAATGGGACAATTTTTTTTTTTTTTTAACAAAGTTTGGATTTTTTTTCCACCACTTAGATAAAAGAGAACCTTGAATGTTTGGTGCCTATGAACTCATAATGACCTGGAGAATCATAATGGCAGGTCAATTTTAGCATTTAGTGAACCTAGCAAAAAAGCCAAACCAAAAACAAGTGTGAGATTGCACTTTTTTGCACTTGGAATTCTTTTCCCATTTTCTAGTACACGACATGGTAAAACTAATGGTGTTGTTCAAAAGTACAACTCGTCCCGCAAAAAATAAGCCCTCACATGGCCATATTGACGGAAAAATAAAAAAGTGATGGCTGGGAAGGAGGAGAGCAAAAAATGGAAACGCAAAAATGGAAATATCCCAGGTCCTTAAGGGGTTAATGGTCTATCCTAAGGCCACGTTCAGTATTTGGTCAGTTTTTTACCTCAGTATTTGTAAGTCAAAACCAGGAGTGGAACAATCAGAGGAAAAGTAGAATAGAAGCACATCACCACTTCTGTATTTATCACCCACTCCAGATTGTGGCTTACACTTACTGATGTAAAATACTGAACGTGTGAATGTGACCTAAGGATCCATATAGAAGTATCAGCACGTTGTGTATTTGGGCTATGTGCATTTTGAGCTTCCGGGTTTGGAGGAGGGTTGAAGAGTTTTGTTGACAATATGGTGTCTGCTGTTGATGCTCAGGTTTTTCGGATATCCTTACTGTTGTCACTGTCATCAATTTTACGGTCTTATTATTGCTCTTACAAAGTTTGCTATGCCTAACTACTATTTGTTGATGATGGCCACTGTTTTATGATGACTTATTGTTAAGCCGGTGATTAATCTGAGCACATGTAAAATGTTTAACAGTCGTTGCTTTATTGTTCTATATAAATACCAACACAAAGCCTTTGAAAAGATCTGAATTAAGGAGGGGAATAAAAAATGTTTATTCACAAAACTCGTGCTAAGGCGAGTCATCCTGTACCCTTGGGTAAAGCACCACTCCAGCGTTTTTTGGTTTATTTTATTTTAGTGCTGGAGAGGTGCTACTAATGTAAGGTCCCTGCACCTAGTATTATACTCACCACCCGCCATATTCAGCTTCAGTCACAAGCTGCCATTTTGTGCCTGCAACTTCTGACTGATCAGAAGTCCGAAATATGAAAGTCTGAGAACCAGGACGAAGCATTGAAGTGTGACCTCTGGCTTGCTCCAGCGAGAGATTCAGCATGTCACAAACTAGTGGAGGCCGACCGGAGTAACGCTGATAACATATGAAGATAGCAACTGGTAAGTATAATACTAGGGGCAGGGAACTTACATTAGTAGCGCCACTCCAGCGCTGAAATAAAAAAACCCGCTGGAGTTGTGTTTTAAAGCCCACTCCACCTGGACTGTAGCCACTTCTTGAGCAGAATGTAGTGCGGCTATTCTGTAAAGCTGTTACCGGGTCCTCTCCTGACACTTTTTTGTCACTGTTGGTGAGGCATTGATTGGTAAGGCTCTTCACTTTGGGTGTAAAGTTGTTCAGTCTGTAGTCCCTCGTTCAGAATGCTCCTCTAGTATTCTCTCTGGTGGTGCTGTCATGATGAGTGAGAAATAAGGTAATTACATTTGCAGGTAATATTTTTCCCTTGAACCATGACAGCACCCACATATTTCCACCCCTTTTTCCCTACTTTTCCAAAGCTGTGGAGGGTTTCTCACTTGGTGTTCTAAAAAAATGGGTATTATACCTACCGATAATTCGGTTTCCAGGAGTCCATCCTGACAGCACGCTGGAGGACGTCCTCCTCCTCCTTGCAGGGACAGGAAATACAACACGAGAGGTTAAAAGGTCCCACTCCACCCCCTTTCCTTCAGTGTTTTGACAAGTACCACACCATGGATAGATATACTTTGCAAAAAAACTCTTTATTACCAATATATACAGCATATGAAAATAGAATACATGGGGGGGAAGTAACGGTGCTGTCAGGATGGACTCCTGGAAACCGAATTATCGGTAGGTATAATACCCATTTTCCAGGACGTCCCCCTGACAGCACGCTGGAGAATACCAAAGAAACCTCCTTTAGGGTGGGACAACTGCCTGGAGAACTTTTCTCCCAAAAGATGTTTGATGTGCAGCCAACACATCCAATTTATAATGCTTACAAAAAGTATTTACTCTGGCCCAAGTAGCGGCCTTGCAAATCTGATCTAGGGATGCCCCTGCCCGCTCGGCCCATGAAGCCGAAATCGCCCTAGTAGAGTGCGCTTTAATCCCTACTGGACAATCTATCCCTTCTGATGTGTAGGCTTTTGAGATTATAGACGTGATCCATCTAGCAATTGAGGTCTTGGAAGCTTTTTTACCTCTATTTCTGCCCCCAAATAAAATAAACAGATTAGAATCCTTCCTCCAGGAACTAGTGGCTTCCAGATAGTCTAAAACTGCCTGTCTAACATCCAGGGAGTGTAATGCCCGTTCCTTTTCATTAGAAGGGTTGTCACAAAAGGAAGGTAAAATTATTTCCTGGTCTCGATTTTTTAACGAGGCTACTTTGGGGACAAAAGTTGGATCTAATTTTAGAATTATATGGTCTTCCCGGACCTGAAGGTAAGGATCTTTAATTGAAAGGGCTTGAATCTCGCCTACGCGCTTAGCTGTTGTAATGGCTACCAAGAAGGCCGTCTTCCAGGTACGTACTGAAATAGGCATATCTTCTCTAAGAGTATAGGGATCTTTACACAGAGCCCTAAGAACTAAATTTAAGTCCCAAGAAGGAACTAGCTGCCTCAAGGTAGGACGTAATCTCTGGATGGCCTTCACGAATCTAATTATCCACGGGTGAGAAGCCAATGGATAATCTAGGAAAGTACTGAGCGCCGAAATCTGGACTTTAAGAGTACTTGGCCTAAGCCCCATGTCGAAGCCAGACTGAAGAAAATTCAGAACTCGAGGAACATCCAAGGCTCCCGGTATCCCGGCCGACCTGCCACTTTCTGTACAAAACTTCTTCCAAATCTTGTGATAGATGGCCGCAGTAACAGGCTTTCTACTAGCCTGGATGGTTGAAATTACTTTGTCCGACAGACCTCTGGCCTTTAACATGTCCCTCTCAGGATCCATGCTGATAGATGTAATCTCCCTGGATCTTGGTGTAACACCGGTCCCTGATAAATGATGTCCTTCCATAACGGGAGTCTGATAGGGTTTTCCAACATCATGGCTCCTAACAATGGGAACCAGCTTCTTTTTGGCCAGTATGGTACTATTGTTATCACTGTTGCTTGATCCTCTTGAATCTTCCTGAGCACTACTGGGATAAGTGCTATTGGAGGGAACGCATAAGATAGAGGTTCGTCCCACCTCTGACTCAGTGCGTCGACTGCTTCCGGGATGTCTGAAGGGTTGAGGGAATAAAATCTTGGCACCTTCGAGTTTTTCCTTGTAGCGAACAAGTCTATGCCAGGAGTTCCCCAACGGTGGCATAGTATTTGAAAAATGCTTTGATTTAATTCCCATTCTGTTGGAGACACCTTTTTTCTGCTTAGGTAATCGGCCAGAATGTTTTGAGATCCCTCTAGATGTACCGCTGTTATTGACAGGATCGTGTTTTCTGACCAAGCAAAAATCCTTTGAGCTAGATCTTGAAGAGCCTTGTGTCTGGAACCTCCTTGGTGTCTCAAAAAGGATACTGTTGTCACATTGTCCGATAGGATTTTTACGTGTCTGTTTCTTAGGCGGGGACGATTTCTTCTGAGGGCCTCCCAGACTGCGTACAATTCTCTGTAGTTTGATGACATCCGACTGATTTTCCTTGGCCATTCTCCCTGAAAGAACTTTCCTTCCAAGTGAGCTCCCCATCCCCACTGACTTGCGTCCGTGGTGATAACCACGCAGGGGGTTGCGATCCACGGAACACCTACTTTTAGGTTGTAGTCTCGGGTCCACCATTGTAGAGATCTTCTTACGTCTATTGATAGACGAAGCCTTTTGTCCAGGGATGAACGATGACGGTCCCATATTTTGAGAACTTGTTCCTGTAGTGGTCTTGAGTGTGCCTGAGCCCACCTGACACAAGGGATGCAAGCTGTCATCTTCCCCAACATTTTCATGGCGGATCTTACTGTAACCGGACCCTTTAGGAATTCTAGCACCATCTTCTTCATTGAAAGCCGCTTGACTTCTGGCAAAAAGGATTGTCTGGCCGTAGAGTCCAGGAGTACTCCTAGAAATATTTTTCGGGATTCGGGCCTTAGATGAGACTTTTCCCGGTTTACCACCCATCCTAGGTGTTCCAAAACCGTTATGACTCGATCTCTGTGATTTAGCAGAATATCTTCTGTTCTTGCCACCACGAGAAAATCGTCTAAGTATGGAATTATCGTTATGCCTTGGTTTCTTAGGTAAGCCACTACTTCTGCTATCAACTTCGTGAAAATCCTTGGAGCCGATGCTAGGCCGAAGGGAAGGCATTGAAATTGGAAGTGGCAGGTTTGGTCCGGAAATTTCACCGAGAACCTCAGTAGGTCCCGAGAAGAGGGATGTATTGGAACCTGATAATATGCACTCTTCAGGTCGAGAGTGCACATCACCGAGTCTTTGTTTATCAGATGGATCGTTGATTTTATAGACTCCATCCTGAATCTTTTGTACTTTACGTACATGTTTAGAGGTTTTAAATTTATTATCGTTCGGGATTCTCCTGACAATTTTGGGATTGAAAAAAGAGACGAATAGTGACCTGAACCTATTTCTGGAGCGGGAACCCGAACTATGACCTGGGAGCTGAATAGCTTTTGCAGGTCTGAGTACATAGGGGAGTTTGTGGTTACAACGGTTGGTGCGATACACCTCTGTGGTACGCGGGATATTAGTTCTATTTTGTAACCGTCTGCAATAATACCGAGGACATATCTGTTGTCTGAGATCAGACTCCAAGAATCTAGAAACAGACTTAATCTCCCGCCTATGGCGTCATTGCCTTCTTTGTCTATAGCTTGAACTAAAAAGGGAACTCCTTCCTTTTCTGTTTTGAGTAAAGGAACCCCTGAAGGACCCCCTGCTGGGTCTCCATTGTTCTCTATACTCAGGCTGCCTGCGGGGAGGAGGGGGGGGGAGGAGGAAAGGGCCTTTTCCGAAAAGGCTGAAACTTCCTGGGTTTTTCCTCCGGGAATCCTTTTTTAGTATCTGATGCAGATTCTAAAATATCATCCAGAGCCTGACCAAAAATTTTGGACCCCATAAATGGAATGGCGCATAATTTATTTTTTGATGCGTTATCCCCCGACCAAGATCTAAGCCAAATAGCCCTACGGGTCGCATTTGACAAAGAACTATTTTTGGCTGCAAATCTAACGGACTCAGCCGAAGTATCTGCCATGAAAGCCGTAGCTGACTTTATGATAGGCAGGGAGGCAATTATATCTGCCCGCGGAGTCTTGTTAATCAAATGTTCTTCTAATTGTTCCATCCACAGGAACATGGACCTTGCTACTGACGTAGCCGCGATGTTAGTCTTAATCAGAGCTGCTGAGGTTTCCCAAGCTCGACGTAATAGGATATCTGCCTTCCGATCCATTGCGTCCCTGAGACTTGAGGAATCTTCAAAAGGGATGGAAGTCTTCTTTGTAACCTTGGCTATGGGCACATCTACTTTCGGAATTTCTTCCCAAGTCTTGATTTCTTCAGGGTTAAACGGTAGACGACCTTTAAACTCACGCGACATCACCAACCTACGCTCCGCATCCTTCCATTCTTGGGCTATCATCCGACGAATGTGTTCGCTCACAGGGAAAACCGTCTTTTCTTGATGCGTGAGACCTCCAAACATCTGGTCTTGTCTCGATTTCAGCCGTGGTTCTTCCTTTATCTGCATAGTCTCTCTTACCGCTTGAACCAGCTGCTCCATGTCTTCCACTGGGAAATAATACTTTCTTCCTTGCTCTTGTTCTTCCTTAGGCAATTCTCCTTCTTCTTGATCTGAATCTCTAAACTCCAATTCTTCTTCTGAAGAATCGTACCGATCCTCCTGCGCTGCCTCACTTCTGGGTCTCTTCCGTGCCGGGCCTGGACTGGACCGACCGCTTTGAGACATTGAGGCCAGGGAGTTCTCGACCTCCTCTCGGATTAGGCTCCTCATTTCCGACAATAAAGAAGGTTGTTCCTCTCTGACGATCTTAGAGATACACGAGCTGCAGAGAGCTTTATTATATGTCTCTGGAAGCTTCGTATTACACACAGAACACCTCTTAGACTTTGAAGATGCTTTTCCCGTCTTCTTTGTCAGAGGGAGGGGATTATGTGTAGCCTCCTTATCCTTAAATATAAGAATAGGCATTGCTCAGTGTATGTACAAAAATAACGTCATTCTGCGCCCTGCGCACTTACCCCTGCCTCCTCACTTCTGACCTCCATATCTTCTGTTGAGGAATACACAGGGTAAGTGTGTAATCTCTTAATCAAATAAAGGATATAGCAGCTTCTGCTGCGCTCACCCTTAGTCTCCGGCATCAGATGCGGTTCAATATGCTGGCTGGCCCGGACTATCCGCTGTATCGTGTCCTGCCGTCACCACAAACAAATCTTGCGCCTTATCCTCCTTCATACAGAGGAAAGCAGGGCGCGCTATTGCAGTACCTCCGGGTTTATGTGCGCATACTTCCGCGTTCCACCCAGTGGAACGCACGCCGAGTGCATCGCCTCCCCCCGGATGTGACGTCACCTTACCTCGAGACGCCACCGGAAGTGCTGTACGACTTACTTCCGCGTTCCACCTCGTGGAACGCAAACCGCTGCCGGATCTCCTGACATGTGGCGCCTCTTGCTGGCCTGGCGCCCGAGCCGAGAGCCTCCCACCGGGAGGAAGCGGCTCTCACCCAGGAGCTCGTCCGCTCGACTGGTCTCTAGGCAGAGGGACTCCCCACCGGGGAGTTTCTGCCTCGGGCCACCGTCGCGGGGGAAAGATATTGGCACCGCCGCACGATCCCCCGGGCCCTCCGGAATGGTAAGTTTCTGCGCTGCTCCGCGCTGCTCTGCTCTCGTGTGTCCCTCCATGCAGGGACAGGAAAAACACTGAAGGAAAGGGGGTGGAGTGGGACCTTTTAACCTCTCGTGTTGTATTTCCTGTCCCTGCAAGGAGGAGGAGGACGTCCTCCAGCGTGCTGTCAGGGGGACGTCCTGGAAATGACATATTCAGCCATCATCTCATGTGTAAGAAAGATAATATCTCGAGAAGGGAAGAGAAAGATCAGACATGTTACGTTATAAAAACCTGATCCTTGGATAGGACACCTGATGACTATCTGTTGTCTCGGATGCCCACTATTTTTGAGAAAGGAGTTTCTCTGTCCTGTTAAAGAGGAGCAGTACTGGGAAAATGTCCCACCAGCTCCAAACAAGACACAGGACCCCATTTCCTTAAACAGACATCCCAATGGAGACCCTTAGAGTCTTCTACCCTACTTTGCCCCATTTCAGGAGCACTGGTGATTGCTTGGAGGTAAACCTGCACTAGCAGGAGAGCTTCCCTCGGTGGCTGTAGAGGAGATTTGTGGAGAACCAGTAAGGTCTCTTCTCTCCTTCAGGTTTAGCTTCTGCCACCAGAATAGTTCTGGATGCAGAATGGCGCCATTGTGGTACATTATGTACTTGAAAAGTCACTGAGTTAGTGAATCCTACCTAATGTTGAGCACACAGGTATCCCATCTGGAGTGCTCCATTATAACTGAGTGAACAGTTATCTAGGTGCGCCCTTTTTCCTTAGCTGGGCGCCAATCTCTGTCTGCCCTGGGGAATCTGAAATCATCTAAGGAAGAAATGCATAGGAAACATAGGGTACATAGAATAGGATATAATAAGTGTACATTTCAGTATATGGCTGCCTGTTATCTAGAAAGGGATAGTTGTAGTTAGGTGGTTAGTGAAAGGAAGAAGCAAATACCTGGCATCTGAATCACGGTACTAACGTTCCACTTATATCATATAGCGACGAATTAGATTTTCTTGGGACACTAAATCCATAGGATAGTCTCCTGTCACTATTGTTACATCCTAAATGAAAATGTGCTCCTCCCCAGCAGACTGCGCCTCGCCTGCTGGCAATAGGCCTCCTCAGGTTTTTGTAGTGTCATTTGGAGGCATCAGAGGTCTGACTAGTGGACCTGTATTTCAGGCCTTTAGGGGCCGGGTTAGGTGTTAACCGTTTCTCATTATTTGTCATACCAGATGGCTTTCGAAGAGGCTTAGCCACCTCGAAGGCTACAATCGCCCGCTGGATCAGAACAGCCATTATTGAGGCGTACAAAGCAAGGACCAGTACTCCTCCATTCAGGGTTAGGTGGGGATCACACATGCGAGAAACATGGCTGAGTCTCACATGTTAATACCCAGCACTGCACCCGGCACTCAGAAGCGGAGCATGCGGCTCCATGTATTGCTATGCGGCCGCACGCTCCGTTCCTGAGTGCCGGGTATTAACATGCGAGACTCGGCCGTGTTTCTCGCATGTGTGATCCCGGCCTTAGGCTCACTCTACATGGACGGTAAGAGCTTCATGGGCGGTTCGTCATCAGTTCTGCAACTTTGTAAGGCAGCGAATTGGTCATCAATGCACAAGTTCTACAGAGTCCACACCTTTGCGTATCTGGGCAGGAAGATACCGCAGGCGGTAGCGGCCAAACATCAACTTCAGCCAGAATGGAAAACTTACATGGTAAGAGTATAAGTTAATTTTTTCTCACCCCTGGGACAGCTTTTGGATGACTCATGGCTTGTGTCCCCCAATGAATCAACCGAGAAATAAATATTTGTGATACTCACCGTAAAATCTTTCTTGTAGTCTTCATTGGGGATACAGCGCCCACCATTTGTTGCTCGATCGGTTGTGCATTTTTTCGTCTCTCTGGCTGTAATTTGATTCTTTCTTTCATACATTAATTCTTTTGACTTCTCTTACTACTTTTTAACTAAACCGAGGAAGCCTGTTGCCAGCAGGTGAGGTATAGTCTGCTGAAGAGAAGCCAATTTTAATTTAGGAAGTAATAATCGTGTCTGCCGCCAGATGGCAGCAGACTATCCAATGGTTTCTGTGTTCCCTAATTATTATTATTTTTTATTATTATAGCGCCATTTATTCCATGGCGCTTTACATGTGAGGAGGGGTATACATAATAAAAACAAGTACAATAATCTTAATCAATACAAGTCACGACTGGTACATGAGGAGAGAGGACCCTGCCCGCAAGGGCTCACAATCTACAAGGGATGGGTGAGGATACAGTAGGTGAGGATAGAGCTGGTCATGCAGCAGTTTGGTTGATCGGTGGTTACTGCAGATTGTAGGCTTGTCGGAAGAGGTTGGTCTTCAGGTTCTTTTTGAAGGTTTCGATGGTAGGCGAGAGTCTGATATGTTGGGGTAGAGAGTTCCAGAGTAGGGGTGATGCGCGGGAGAAATCTTGTATACGATTGTGGGAAGAGGAGATAAGAGGGGAGTAGAGAAGGAGATCTTGTGAGGATCGGAGGTTGCGTGCAGGTAAGTACCAGGAGACGAGGTCACAGATGTATGGAGGAGACAGGTTGTGGATGGCTTTGTACGTCACGGTTAGGGTTTTGTACTGGAGTCTCTGGGTAATGGGGAGCCAGTGAAGGGATTGACAGAGGGGAGAGGCTGGGGAATAGCGGGGGGACAGGTGGATTAGTCGGGCAGCAGAGTTTAGAATAGATTGGAGGGGTGCGAGAGTGTTAGAGGGGAGGCCACAGAACAGGAGGTTGCAGTAGTTGAGGCGAGAGATGATGAGGGCATGGACTAGGGTTTTTGCAGATTTTTGGTTTAGGAATGTACAGATCCGTGAAATATTTTTGAATTGAAGGCGGCAGGAATTGGAAAGGGCTTGGATAGGTGGTCTGAAGGAGAGATCAGTGTCAAGGATTACCCCGAGGCAGCGAGCTTGTGGGACTGGGGAGAGGGGGCAGCCATTTACTGTAATGGATAGGTTTGTTGGGAGGTCATGTGAGATGGGGGAAAGACGATGAATTCTGTTTTCTCCATGTTAAGTTTTAGAAATTTAGCGGAGAAGAAGGATGAAATAGTGGACAGACATTGAGGGATTCTGGTTAGTAGGGAGGTGATATCTGGTCCAGAGATGTAGATCTGTGTGTCATCAGCATAGAGGTGATACTGAAAGCCATGAGATTCTATGAGCTGTCCCAGGCCAAAAGTGTAAATGGAGAAGAGCAGAGGCCCTAGGACTGAACCTTGCGGGACTCCGACAGATAGGGGGCGAGGTGAGGAGGTGGTGTGTGAGTGGGAGATGCTGAATGTCCGGTCTGTTAGGTATGACGAGATCCAGGATAGGGCCAAGTCTGTGATGCCAAGGGATGAGAGGGTCTGTAGTAATAGGGAATGGTCCACTGTGTCAAAGGCAGCCGACAGGTCGAGGAGGATAGAGTAGCGTTGCTTGCTCTTGGCAGTTAAGAGGTCGTTGGTGACCTTAGTTAGGGCAGTTTCAGTGGAGTGGTGTGACCGGAAGCCAGATTGTAAGCGGTCAAAGAGGGAGCAAGAAGAGAGATGAGAGGACAGTTCAAGGTAGACATGTTGTTCCAGTAGTTTTCAGGCATAAGGGAGAAGTGATATAGGGCAATAGCTAGCTACAGAGGATGTGTCAAGAGAGGGCTTTTTGAGGATAGGTGTGATTGAGGCATGTTTGAAGCTTGAGGGGAAAACACCAGTTGTTAGTGATAGGTTGAAGAGATGGGTTAGGGTTGGGATGAAGACTGTGGTGAGGTTTGCGATGAAGTGGGATGGGATCGGGTCAAGTGCACAGGTGGTGAGATGCGATCTTGAGAGTAGAGGGGAGAGTCGATCTTCTGTAATGGTGGAGAAGTTGGTTTTAGAGGTGGAGGGCTGGGAAGTCGGGAGGAAGGGCTCTGGGGGTTGTCAACTAAAACTGTCTCTGATGTTCTCAATCTTCTGCTTGAAAAATGAGGCAAAGTCTTCAGCTGAGATAAGTGGGGAGGGAGGAGGTGCTGGGGGACGGAGGAGAGAATTGAAGGTATTGAATAACTGTTTAGGGGTGTGAGTAGTGATGAGCGAATATACTCGTTACTCGAGATTTCTCGAGCATGCTCGGGTGTCCTCCGAGTATTTTTTAGTGCTCGGAGATTTAGTTTTCATCGCCGCAGCTGAATGATTTACATCTGTTAGCCAGCATAAGTACATGTGCGGGTTGCCTGGTTGCTAGGGAATCCCCACATGTACTTATGCTGGCTAACAGATGTAAATCATTCAGCTGTGGCAAGAAAAACTAAATCTCCGAGCACTAAAAAATACTCGGAGGACACCCGAGCGTGCTCGAGAAATCGCGAGTAACGAGTATATTCGCTCATCACTATTTGTGAGAGAGGGAGAAGAGAAATTTTACTGAGTACCAAAAATCTTTATTTTTATTTTTTGTGCTTTTGGTGGGGAACACTCCTTTTTGGTGTATTTTTTATTATTTCATAAAAGGTATATTTTATTATATGAATTACTGGTTTTTAATAACTGGAAAAATAAACCTTGAAATCAGTAGAAAAAAGCCAAGTGCATTTTAAGGACATGTTATCATTGGCAAATGGCATTCACAAGACCATTTCTTACGGTTTATTTATCCGTATTTACAGCTACAGCGTTACAGTCCCATCTTTCTCATGAAGAGCCCCTCAGCACATCAGGATCCATGTGAATCCATGTGCAGAGTGCTCCCTCTTGTGGTGGCCACCCGAATTGCACAGTACTGTAGTAACATTACACAAAGTGATCTATTTATTCTAATCGATAACTCACTTTTAATTTACCTTCAGGTTAGACCTGGCATATTAGTCAGAGATCGAACAGCTCATCTGATGGGATGGAGAATGGACAAGCTAATGCAGTAGCGTCTTGTCTGTACTAAGGCTGCATTGTAATTCCACTGTGCCATCAGCAACGATGTCATTAATGAGATACTCAAAATAGAAGTGACATTGGCATCATGTGGACACTTTTTTTTCTATAGATACATAAAAAGTATGAGCAATTGGATGCTGCACAGTTGTGTTATAGCACCATCTGGCGTTTTTAGAAGTGTAGAAGATTTTTGGAGTATATAGCACAATATTCATCATATTTATGTGTATATAAACTGAAGAATATTTGTGAATCAGAGACTTTTTGTATAATGTTCCTAGTTTGTGCTAAGCAATGATCTCTTTTAAAGAGGGGTGTGGTTTTCTTACAAGTGTGCAGTCATTTTATGTGTGTGTGCAGTGTGCACGCTGTCAGGATTCTGCAGACTTTTATCAGAAGTCAATGGGCTAGGATTCCTCAGATGTTGGTGTCCGGCTCTGCATCATGTTTGCAGCAGGTCATTATAGCCAAAGGTGCTCTACTAAGTACTAAAAAGATGCTTGACATGAAGGAGTTGCGTTTTCTGAGACTGTACTGGTCAAAAGTGGTGTTTTCTATTAAATTTGTAAAAACCACTTGATATATTAGTTGTTGATTTACACTCTTAAATATTGAAATTGCAAGATCAAGAAGGAAAACTTGTGGGATTCTGAAAATCACATGATCGTGAAACCAGTGATCCGGCCATTTCTCAAGTGTCCCAGGAGCCACTTTTCAACACCAGGCCGTATGTTGCTCATCCTACTGTGAGCTGCCTGCATGGCCTAAAAGTGCTACCATGGCCTGCAGTGTCTCCTGACTTGTCTCCCAATGACTCGCACATCATCAGCATTTTCCCACCCAAGCACCACATCAGGAAATGATGGCACTTCAACAAGATCTAGGGTACAGGAGGAGGCAGGTCACTCAGACAAGAGTGACCCTTCACTCAGTGATCGGAGGCCAGTGGCAGGCAGGTGGAGAGGCCTGAGAGCTGCAAGGGCAGTAGGGCCAAGCCCTCTGCATTTGCAGCTCATTAGCATAAAAACTTGATAAATGATTTTCTGAAACTGAAAGAAGGATTTCTGAAACAAAGATATGGATTCGAGTCCGCGGGGACTCGTACATATTATTCGAGAACGCCTAAGACACAAGGTTAGCATCCGAGCATGATAACACCTTATCCCAGCACGTTTGCTCATCATCACTAGTAAAGATTCTAAAAGCTATGTATTTTGGTAATATGGACATTTTCACTAGGACAACCCTCCTAAAAAAAGAAAGTCAAAGCGGTCCATTTGGCCAACAGATTCCTGATCTTTGAAACAATGGAATGAAGTTAGTTTGGTATACAGTGTCATCGGTAAAGGTCCATCCAGGTGTAACTCTATGATTCGAGAAGAGTATTGAGTAGGTGGGTGCTTTTAAAGCAGTGGCCAAGGTTTTGCGTAGGGTCACCTTGTAAACAGAAAATACGCTGTATTCATCCAGGGTAGAGTGTAAATTTGGAAGGGAGAATTGTGAGTTGTGAAGAGTCAACAGTATATCTATCAGGAAGAGGGAGACTTTACACTTGTGCAAACATTTCTTACATATCAAGGTTATTTCTCATTGAGATGCAAATGGCTCTATGCAAAGCACAAGCAGAAGGGGAGGGAAGCTCTGCTTTGTGCCATTGTGGATAAAAACCTCTCGGACAGAAAGCATGAGGTATTTTAACTACGGCATTCAGATGAATAAAGGGCCCATATGGCCTGGAGGAAAAACTAACCCTAAACTGAAAAGTAAAGAGTTGCAAATATGAAGGGCCAACCTCGGCAACTGAACGCCTTTTCCTCAAGGGTCCGGAGGAAGTCCCAGGACTAAGGGTACCGTCACACAGTGCCATTTTCATCGCTACGACGGCACGATTCGTGACGTTGCAGCGTCGTATAAGTATCGCTCCAGCGTCGTATACTGCGGTCACACGTTGCAATACACGGCGCTGGAGCAATAATTTCATGACGTATTTGCGATGTAGAAGCCGTTGGTTACTGTGCGCACATCGTATACAACCTGTGTCACACAATGCAATCATGCCGCCACAGCGGGACACTAGACGACGAAAGAAAGTTTCAAACGATCTGCTACGACGTACGATTCTCAGCGGGGATCCGGATCGCAGTAGCGTGTCAGACACAGCGATATTGTAAATGCATCGCTGGAACGTCACGAATCGTGCCGTTGTAGCGATCAAAATTGCACTGTGTGACGGTACCCTTAGTCTATTCACAGCTTCTATTAAGTCAATAATGTGGCGGGTATTGTCTCCTGCCATGTCTCTGCATCACAAATCCCACTTATTCTTTATATACTAAATCCCGGGGTGAACACTCAGCCTACTTGTCAACACTTTCCTGGAGATCATCAAAAGTGCATTAAACAATGAAATGGGACAATAGTTAGTACCATCAGATGTGCCCTGTCCTGCTTGGGTAGTGATGCAATGTGTGAACTGCGCATAGGAAGGGGAATCAGAAAGCCCAACTGGAAGGAATTAAACATCTTAAGCGTGGATGAGAATACAAAGAAAAAGATTATCAGCTCATCATCATAGCCAGCGCAAATACAAAATCCATATGTTGATGAATGGAAAAAACTGGGCCAGCTTTCCCAATGTAGAAGTCACGAAAAATAATCAGAAAAATTCCAGCATCAAAAAATTAATAGAAATGAAAAATCTTTATTAATATGATAAAAAGGACATCATATCGCTAAGTAAGAAAATAGAGGGCAAAAATGGGAAGGAAGGAGGGGAAAAACCTTACACGTTTCGGATGGACATGTCCTTAACAATAGGTATGAAGAGACAAGGAAAAGGATAAATATACAGGGGGGGGGGAATAAGTATTTCATACACTGCCGATGTTGCAAGTTTTCCCACCTACAAAGAATGGAGAGGTCTGTAATTTTTATCGTAGGTACACTTCAACTGTGAGACAGAATCTAAAAATAAAAAGCAGAAAATCACATTGTATGATTTTTAAAAAAGTAAGTTGCATTTTATTGCATGAAATAAGTATTTGATACAATAGAAAAACAGAACTTAATATTTAAACAGGCAAGTGGTCAGCTCACCTGAGGATCTGCAACCTCATCTGCTCCTGCACGGAAGGTGGAGCACACAGTCCATAGAAAAAGATACAAAGAAAATCAAGCAGGAATTTGAAGTAAAATTTTTTTTGTTTATTTCTTCATTTTAAAAATAATTATTATTGCAGGGATTTTGGCCCACTCCTCTAAATCTTACAGTTTTCAGGGTGGTTGCTGGGCAACATTGAGTTTCAGCTCCCTCCCAAGATATTCTATTGTGTTTAGGTCTGGAGACTGGCTAGGCCACTCCGGGACCTTGAAATGCTTCTTACGGAGCCACTGCTTAGTTGCTCTGCTTGTGTTTCAGGTCATTGTCATACTGGAAGACTCAGCCAAAACCAAACTTCAATTTTTGTACTGAGGGAAGGAAGTTGTTGGCCAAAATGTTGCGATACATAACCCCATCCATCCTCCCTTCAACAGGATGCAGTCATCCTGTCACTTTTGCAGAAAATCATCACCAAAGCATGATGTTTCCCCCACCATGCTTCACAGTTTGGATGCTGTTCTTGGGGGTTGTACTCATCCTTCTTCCTCAAAACACAGTGAGTGGAGTTGATACCAAAAGTTCTATTCTGGTTTCATCTGACCACATGACCATCTCCAATGCCTCCTCTGGATCAGCCAGATGGTCATTGGCAAACTTCTGGACATGGGCTGCAGTGAGCAGGGTGACCTTGCCTGCCCTGCAGGATTTTAATCCATGACGGCGTATTGCGTTACTAATGTTAATTTGAGACTGAGGTCCCAGCTCTCTTTAGGTAATTGACCAGGTCCTCCCGTGTAGTTATGAGCCGATTCCTGACCTTTCTCAGAATCCTTACACCACAAGGCGAGATCTTTCATAAAGCCACACAATGAGATAGACGGTCATCTTGCGTTTCTTCCATTTTCTAATAACTGTGCTAACAGTTGTTGCCTTCTCACCAAGCTGCTTGACTGTTGTCCTGTAGCCCATCCCAGCCTTGTGCAGGTCTACAATTTTGTCACAGGTGTCTTTAGACAGCTAGAACACAAACCAGACTGAGCATATTAAAGCAAAGAAAGGAAAAAGAGTATTTTAACCATGATTAACAATTTTTATTGAAACAAATATCCAAAATAGGTTAAAACAGAGTAGCACTACTAAATGCAGGACCACATTCATTTCCAAATTAAATGAGATAGATCAATGCGATTCACATAAAGCACACACTTAATACATAATATAACTAGAGTTAAAAATAACTAGATGGTGGCCCGATTCTAAAGCATCGGGTATTCTAGAATATATATGTATGTATGTGGGGCCTAGCACAGCCACGTAGTATATAACACAGGCCACGTAGTATATAACAGACAGCCACGTAGTATATAGCACAGGCACGTAGTATATAGAACAGCCACGTAGTATATAACAGCCATGTAGTATATAACAGAGCCACGTAGTATATAACAGAGCCACGTAGTATATAACAGAGCCACGTAGTATATAACACAGACAGCCACCTAGTATATAACACAGACAGCCACCTAGTATATAGCACAGCCACATAGTATATAGCAGTCACATAGTATATAACACAACCCACGTAACACAGACAGACCGTAGTATATAGCACAGGCACGTAGTATATAACACAGCCACATAGTATATAACACAGACAGCCACGTAGTGTATAGCAGCCACATAGTATATAGCACAGCCCACGTAACACAGATACGTGGGCTGTGCTATATACTATGTAGTATATAGCACAGGAACGTAGTATATAGCAGCCACGTAGTATATAACAGCCCACGCAGTGTATAACACAGCCCACGCAGTGTATAACAGCCCACGCAGTGTATAACACAACCCACGCAGACTATAACAGCCCACGCAGACTATAACACAGCCCACGTAGTAGATAACAGGCCACGTAGTATATTGCACAGCCCACGTAGATAACACAGGCCACGTAGTATATTGCACAGCCACGTAGTATATAACACAGCCCACGCAGTATATAAACACAGCCCACATAGTATATAACAGCCCACGTAATATATAGCACAGCCCACGCAGTGTATAACACAGCCACGTAGTATATAACACAACCACGTAGTATGTAACACAGCCACGTAGTATATAACACAGCCCACATAGTATATAGCAGCCACGCAGTATATAACAGCCCACGCAGTGTATAACACAGCCCACGTAGTATATAGCAGCCATGCAGTATATAACACAGCCCACGCAGTATATAACACAGCCCACGCAGTATATAGCAGTGTGGGCACCATATCCCTTTAAAAAAAAAAATTAAAATGTTATATACTCACCCTCCGGCGTCCACCGAAGCTGTCCTGATGCACGCGATGCTACCGCCAGCTTCCGTTCCCAGTAATGCATTGCGAAATTACCCAGATGACTTAGCGGTGTATCACAGGGAACGGAAGCTGGCGGCAACATCACGCGCATTGGTGGACGGCGGAAGGTGAGAACAGCACAATTTTTTATTTTATTATTTTTAACATTATATCTTTTTACTATTAATGTGTATAGGCAGCATCAATAGTAAAAAGTTGGTACGGGATGGGGCGACACACTGGCGCTGACTGGAGGGGGCACTGACTTGAGGAGAGTAGGGAGGGGCCAATTCGCAGCCGGACTAAGCCTGTCGCTGATTGGTCGCGGCCAATCAGTGTCACGGGATTTCCGCGACAGACAGACAAAGAGACAGAAGTACCCCTTAGACAATTATATAGATCAGTGTTTCTCAACTCCAGTCCTCAAGACCCCCCAACAGGTCATGTTTTCAGGATTTCCTTAGTATTGCACAGGTGATAATTTCATTAACTGCTCAAGCATTAATTCCATCACCTGGGCAATACTAAGGAAATCCTGAAAACATGACCTGTTGGTGGGTCTTGAGGACTGGAGTTGAGAAACACTGATATAGATAGATGACAATTGCAGGTCAGGCCCTAGAAAGTGCACCAAGAGTTAAATATATGGCAGCACACTGAAATCAGAGGCTGCAGTGTGGACAAAAGGCATTGAAATAATCTAGCCACCAATCCAAATCTCCATACTATTAGGATTTATCCTCATGTGAGGTGGAAGATTTACTAGAAGCTATGCCCAATATCAATTAAAGTGACAATTGTGGCGGGAAGAAATCCGCTATGCAAAAACTAAAGTGACCAAGTGCAGATTAAGCCAATACTCACATAATGAGATGTAAATAGAACCCCCGACCTGCCACCCCTACGCACGTTTCGGGTCTTTAGACAGCTATTTGGTCTTGGCCATAGTGGAGAGGTTGGAGTGCGATTGTGTGTCTTTTGTAGCAGTCATGAGTTCAAACAAGTGCAATTAATACAGGTAATGAGTGCAGAGTAGGAGGGCTTCTTAACCCTGCTGTTCTGTTAGGTCAAAAATGACCGTTTTTGAAATTCTATAATGTTATAAAAATTCAGGGTGTGATTCTGAGACTTGAGGCTCCCTGACTTTTCGTCATTAGGGGGGTACTCTCTGTGGGAATTTTTTTTTTTTTTTAATTTTTGTTTACTTTATTTGGGAACAGTACAAGTGTATGTGAAATCTAAACAGAACAGCAGGGTTAAAAAAAAAACCAAAAAAAAACCACAAGCTAGAATTCTTGCTGGGTGGTAGGTGATCAAATAGTTATTTAATGCAATAAAATGCAATTTAATTATTTAAAAATCATACAATGTGATTTTTATTTTTAGATTCTGTCTCTCACAGTTGAAGTGCACTTACGATAAAAATGACAGATGTCTCCATTCTTTGTAGGTGGGAAAACTTGCAAAATCAGCAGTGTATCAAATCCTTATTTCCCCCACTGTATATGCATAGAGCACGATTGGTTCATCTAATCATGAGGTCAACACGTGACATTCTTCACAAATGTGGATGAAACCAATTACAGACCCCAAAAAACAAAAAATTATATAAGTATACATAATTATACAAATAGTTTAGAACCAGTTTGGTAAATCATATAGAAAATACATAACATTTGTAATAGAACATGATATAGTAACATTTGTTTATGCCCATAGGTATACGTGCATTTAATTGAAGGATCCAATAGGCTTGTCTCGAATACAAAGCTTTATGCCAGTCCCTGCCTCTCCGGGGCCGTTTATTATGTTCAATGGCGACAACTTTCAAAGGGGAAACATTACCGTGATGCGTGTCTAGAAAGGATCTGGATCAGCCTGAGGAGTAGAGGTTGAGCTGTATTGAATCAGGTGAAGATCCGGCGATATGTTCTGCGATTCTTCTCTTTAACATGCGAGATGTACAGCCAACGTAGTATTTGTTTTGCAAATGGCCATGTAAACCACGTAGGTGGTACTACAATTGATAAAGGATTTAAAGGGAACCTGTCACCAGGATTGGCCGATGTGAGATACGGCCACCGCCTTTCAGGGCTGATATACAGCATTGTATAATGCTGTGTATCTGCCCCAACCAGACCTGCAAGAGAAGAAAAATAACTTTATTATACTCAGCTGCGGGTAGTCTGGTCCGAGGGGTGCCACTGGTCTTGGTCCTCCTTCATGTGCATGACGCATCCCTGTGTCATCCAGTGTTCTCCGGCATCGCGCTCCTGAAGATGGATGGTGAGGAGGGGATATTTAACCTCTTTGTGTTTCCTATCCCTAATTAGGATTGGGAGGCAACCTCCTGTTGTGCTGTCCTGGTGGGGATTGGCGAAAACAATATTCACTACCCATCGGGTAGCACTCTGATGACAGAAAAGTTTTAATCTTCACCCCACCCAAAGTTTGGCATCATGGCTGTTTGGGTCCCGTTTTATAGGTGTTTAGCTTATTAAACAGGAATCCCCCATTTTGTCCCCTCTCTCCTCCCCAGGAACGCCCACCCCTTCCACTGTCCTCTCTCACCTCTATCTGTAGTTGATGAACCTGAAAAGGATCTTCTATATCTATGATTGGGGAAAAATATTTTAATATTTTTCTTAGCTGCTTTCTCAAAGATCTCATCTAAGACATTATCAAGTAGTTACCAGTGCAAGGAATGGCGCACAATTTGTTGATTGTAAATCTGCTGACCAATTTTTAAGCCAGAGGGCTCGGCATCCTCCAGTTTGAAAGGCCATAGGCTCAAGTGGCAAATCTAACGCCATCTACGGATGCATCTGCTTTTTGAATAGTAGGTAAAGCTCCTAAAAGCGGCTTTCTGGGACATTTATTTCTTATCTGTGAATCCAGCTCTTGAAATCACTTAACCAGGGACCTAGCCGTTCAGATGGTTGCTATACTTGGCTTAAAGGAACTGCAGCTTCCCATGCTCTCCTAAGGAAGGTATCAGCCTCCCCATCTAAAAGATCACACAGATATCCTAAATCCCAAAAAGGTGAAGGGCTACATTTTAAAAACTTTAGCAATGGCATCAATTTTTGAAGATTTTTCCCATACTTCACATAGAACTTCCTGAAACGGGTATTTCCTCTTGAGTGCATTAGGGACAAACCTTAAGTGGTTTCTTCCCATTGCTTTTGATCAAGCAAATTTTTATGGACTTGAAGCACACAATGTTTATATTCTTTGCAGGTTACTAACCCTGGAATCCTGTACAGACTCATTCTCTAGAAGATTTTACCCCCATCATAGACCTGATCTTAATTTCACCTTATCTTCTACTGAACAGCATGGCTGACTATCATCAGCTGAGGATGAATCTGAACAATTCAAGTCAACTCATTCTGCATACTCCTCTTTCTTCCTCCGAGCTAACATCTGAAGGTACAGAATGCATTATTGAGGTGGAAGGGCCTCAGGTATAACAAATTTCTCTTTAAAATATGGCTAACTTCACCTTTGATTAACGATTTAATTTGGTCTTTAAATAGCAGAGTACTCTTCCATCACTAATTCCTCTATGCAGCAAAGCCTTTTAGTAAAATTTGGGCGGCAGTTCCCAGCACAAGGCACATTCCTTGGAATGCTTTGTAACCAATTTTGTGGGCCTATCCTTAAAAACAGGCAACTGCAATAGTCAGCATACCTTTAGAGGAAGGTTCTCATCCCATCCTAAGCCTTAAAACTACTGTGCTAGGTTAAGGATCATCTCCATTACCACCAGTCATAACCAGATTCTCCATGCTGCACATCCACTGCCAGAGATAGCCGCATCTACCTCCCTTTCTATCCTTGAGGAATAGTGGGAGGAGGCTATGGCTGCTAGTGTTCAAGTTGTGCCCTCTTTCTTCCCGGTCACACATTCAGATTTCAGTAGTGGCAGGTTAACTCGTGCGCATGCACCACCCATCTCATCAACATCCATCACAGTGTCTGCCTCCAGCCTCACCTCCCACCACAGAGACTCGCCCATACGCTGCCTTCCAATTTACGAACCAAAGTGGCCAACTGGGAATACCAGACCAGGAAGCCCCAGATAGTAGCACCCCCAGCCTCAGAACAGTCCTCTGGCCACCAGGATCTGCCATCTAATCGGCACTATGTGTGCACATCAACCTGGAGAATCTTTTCCTCCAGCAGCCTGTAGGTCTCCTGGCCAGAAACTACACCGGGGTGAGTGGAGAGGTACTGCCTTTTTATGTCTGTAGGTTTCCTTTTCCTGGGCGCAGATACACTCAGTATGGTGCTGTCAGGGTGAAGGGAAAGTAGAATACGGGGTGGGCCATTTATATGGATACACCTAAATAAAAGGGGAATGGTTGGTGATATCAACTCCCTGTTTGTGGCACATTAGTATATGGGAGGGGGATAACCTTTCAAGACGGATTGTGACCATGGCGGCCATTTTGAAGTCGGCCATTTTGGATCCAACTTAATTTTTTCCAATGGGAAGAGGGTCATGTGACACAAACTTATTGAGACTTTCACAAGAAAAACCAATGGCGTGCTTGGTTTTAACAACTTTATTCTTTCATGAGTTATTTACAAGTTTATGACCACTTATAACATGTAATCAAACTGCTGCCCATTGTGTTGGATTGTCAATGCAACCCTCTTCTCCCACTCTTGACACACTGATAGCAACAGTTTCCTGGAAAGTGGATTGGTCATGTGGGCTAGTTGAATGGCCACCAAGGTCTCCTGATCTGACCCCCTGAGACTTTCATCGTTGGGGGTCATCTGAAGGCAATTTTCTATGCTGTGAAGGTACTAGAAGTACAGCAACTGAAACAGATACTGGAAGCCTGTGCTAGCATTTCTTCTGCGGTGTTGCCATCAGTGTGCCAAGAGTGGGAGAAGAGGGTTGCATTGACAATCCAACACAATGGGCAGCACTTTGAACACATTTTATAACTGGTCATAAACTTGTAAATAACTCATGAAAGAATAAAGTTGTTAAAACCAAGCACTCCATTGTTTTTGGGAAATTCTCAATAAGTTTGATGTGTCACATGACCCTCTTCCCATCGGAAAAAATAAAGTTGGATCCAAACTGGCCGACTTCAAAATGGCCGCCATGGTCACCACCCATCTTGAAAAGCTTTCCCCCTCCCATATACTTATGTGCCACAAACAGGGATTTGATATCACCAACGATTCCCATTTTATTTAGGTGTATCCATATAAATGGCCCACCCTGTAGAAAAACGTGCACCACTTCTGCATTTTTTTTTTTTTACCCATTCCTGGTTTTGGCTTGCATATACTGGAGGTAAAACCTTCCCTCAAACACTCAACGTGCGCACGTGGCCCAAGCCAAGCTGCAGAATGTGACGGTACACTAGAGTGACAGTCCTCATAATTTCCCAGCATTTACACTGTTTACATTCAGCTGCTGCGTGTTGTAAACAGTACTTTGGTGGGGGCAGCTGGGTGTCAGGCCCTCCCCAATCCGGGCAGCTGGGTGTCAGGCCCTCCCCAATCCGGGCAGCTGGGTGTCAGGCCCTCCCCAATCCGGCCAGCTGGGTGTCAGGCCCTCCCCAATCCGGCCAGCTGGGTGTCAGGCCCTCCCCAATCCGGCCAGCTGGGTGTCAGGCCCTCCCCAATCCGGCCAGCTGGGTGTCAGGCCCTCCCCAATCCGGCCAGCTGGGTGTCAGGCCCTCCCCAATCCGGCCAGCTGGGTGTCAGGCCCTCCCCAATCCGGCCAGCTGGGTGTCAGGCCCTCCCCAATCCGGGCAGCTGGGTGTCAGGCCCTCCCCAATCCGGGCAGCTGGGTGTCAGGCCCTCCCCAATCCGGGCAGCTGGGTGTCAGGCCCTCACCAACCCGGGCAGCTGGGTGTCAGGCCCTCACCAATCTGGCAATGATGTCCTACACCATGGATAGGTCTGAGATATAAAGATGCCATATAACCCACTTAAATCACATTTACTTATTGCGCACATTACAACTGCTCCACAATCAGATTTAAAGTTTTCTTTATTTTGTAGTTGAAATAATACATTTATCCAGCAGATAAGGATTAAAAGAAACCAGAGGCCACACTGTAGAAGACTAATGAGTTACAAATAAGAAATTAATTTTTTGGAAGAGTATTTCTTTTATTACTCAGCTGGAATTACGTTCTTTGTACTGGACAACTAATACATCCAAAATATGGGAATATTTAGTTTTTGGTCAAACATGCCAATGTCTTAAGTTTCCACTGCAAACATGCCACTTTAGCTAAGAAAACGGCATCAGTGTTGAAATGAAGCATTGGGATCAACTTTTAAACAGTGGGCTATCAAGAGTCCTAGCCAATTGTAGCATTCTGTTTACCATAGCTTGCTTAGGAAATGATGGCCAACACCAAGATTTCTTGCCCTGAACAGGTCATTGACAGCAACACTTTAGTATGTTCTCAAAAAGGCCACTTTGCTAACATACTGGTTTACTTTAGCAGCATCTTCATTTTAAAAGGAATGGATATCTGTGAATATTTAACGTGCTGCATTAAAAGGAACCAGGGACAGCGCAAATACGACAAGGCCAATTTAATGGCAAACCAAATAGACCTTGCATGAAACATCCTTCATACAGACCGTATGAGTGTTGTAACCAGCAATATTCATTTCAGACATGTCAGATCAGATACAGTACCCAAACGCAACTATTTGTAAAACAGCATTAGTGTGAAGGATTTACATTTCATACATTCATTGAAATGTGATCCATCCTCAGGTCATGTAGAGGCGTGTAACCTGGTGAATAAAATCATGTCCCTCCTCCCACGACCCCCATGATGGCTCCTAATGTCAACGATACTTTTAATGTGGCTTTGTGATTAATGACGTAATAACCAAACAGAAATCAGGAGTGTCCTGGCAGTCGGCTACTCTCAGGTGGGAACTTGTCCAACTATTTACATGAAAAAGGAAACCAAAAAACACAAACATGGAAGATTACTGTAAATAAAAAAAATGAACAGTGGCACACAAAATACATGAAAACAAAGCCACTTTAGGAAAGTAATTGTTGATATTGGCCTTCTTTACAACAAATCTTCCACCTCTTGTATGTAGGGCAAAGCAAAATTTGTTAAATCAAACGTTTCCAGAGTCTGCTAATGTTTCCAGAATGTCGTGTGATCAGCATGTTCTTTGTCATGAAGGGCAGATGTAGGAAGTTAGGTGCATAAAGGCTCACTGGACACCTTCCACGTAGGAACTGGCTTAGCACATGCCACCTGTCTGTTGTTGAAACACGTCAATAGTATCCTCATCTTCCATCTCAAGCTGCAGCACAAGGAGGAAACAAGATGTTAACATTGTATCACCTACAGGATGCAGCCTTTCATCAAAACCAGTATCACAATGCAGTGATCAGTTATTCACTACCTTCTCCTTTAGGTTCATGAAAAATTATAGGGGGGGGAATTTAGACTGGCCAGTTCTCAGGACAGTGTTACTAGAAACACCAATTTCCAGATTATTGCCAGTGTACACTGACTGCTAAACAACTGACGAATGAGCAGATCACTTCACTGGTTATCTTTAAAAGGGGATATCAAGAACTTTGTGTTTAGGCACATTTTTTGTTTTTCCACAAACAGGCAGGTAGTTGCTACCCATCGCCTTTTGTGTTGGGCATCTTTCTTCCCTCATGCCGGCGATTCAACTGCATCTGCTGACGTCACATTGACAGAGCGGCAGCCTCTTTTCCACCCTGCTCTGTCGACAGGACAGGACTTCTGACATTCTGATTGACAGCCAGATTCCCCAGTTAGGCAGCGGGTATCAGGCTGTCAATCAGTGATGTCAGAAGTCCTGTCCTGTGAACAGATCGGAGAAGAATCTGCTGCTGTGTCCACGTGACATCAGCTGAATTGCTAGCAGGAGCAGTTTGTGACCGCTCTGTACCGGGGAATAACGGCGCTGTGTGCAACAGGCAGGTAAGTAGCAACTACTTGCTGGTTAGTGTTTAGGCACATTTTTTATTTTTCAGAGAGTACCAAATATACCCTTTAAGCTTGCTTAAAAATAATCAGTCAACATCCTGTGCAATCAGGACATGTGCAGCAGCGATCAACTGATCTTCAAAGTGCGCAGACCAATCGTATCAGCATGGAAGGGCAGCTAGGCTGTCCAAACAGGCTACTAAAAGGCCAAAATTGCATCAGTAAGTGTGCCAAGAGTTGTCTCAGGTAATTACATCTTAGGGGTATTTCAGCCTAAACAAGTCATCACAAAGACATTGGACAGGTGATCACAATTAGATCAGTACAGGTTCCACCAGTCACCAGGACAGATGACATGAATCCCCAGCATTAAAATAACTTGTTGACAGTTTGGAAGTCCCTGGGGATGAAGCTCCACTAATCTGCAAAAGCATGGATTTAAAATGCTGCATTCACTTATCAAAAATGGCAAAATCCAGTGCTTGTTTTGCACCACAGATTCAATGTGGCGTTTTGGGACACCATTCTAGGGATCAATGAGGTTCCTTTGGAAGCCATAACAGTCCCAAGAGGAGTGGTCTAAAATTCCCTATTCATTTTCTGGGACTGTTGGAGAAAGTGAGGTCTTCACCCTTTCCCACAGAAAATGATTAGTGATTTTCAAAGCACCATGCTATGGGGGTCGCAAAGTTCCCTTTAAATAGACGATAAAGGGTTGTTTCCATCATCAGAGGTTAAATGCCATCTGGGACCCTTTCAGAATAATACCCTTTAATTGCAGGTATAAAAGCCATTAAGGGGGCTAAAAAGGGTTTTTCCCATTCATTAAAAACACTGTTCAGAGACAAAACACTCCAAAGTTATGACCTAATGTACTAGAAGCGCATGTTAACCAAGTGGTCATACCTGTGCCGGGGTGTCCGTTTCATTAATAGGCTGACCATCAAATCGGAACCGTATGTGTCTCATCGACAAACCCTAAGAGAAAAGAAAAAGTTATAAGTTGCCTCAATTGAGCTGTAAGAAGCAAAACATTGCCGAAGTATAAAGCCAATAACCTTTTCATTGCCAACCAAGTATCTACAAAGTCATGAATTTAAGCGTTTTCCAAGATATATACATTTTTCCTTATTTTCTAGGTTTGCAGACACAGATTACACTTTGCTATACTCACTGCAGGTCCAACACTGCCTCCCACCACTACTTGCAGTCTTTGTTGATCGGCTGCAGTGGTGACCGCAGAACTACAGCACATGTGATCGCTAAAATCATGACATTCCCAATTCATCCACAGGGGTGTGTAAATGGACATGCTGTATTCTTACAACCTATTAAGTGTCTACTTGTAAAAATTATTTGATCCCTTATCAATATTTTCTAAGTTTTACAAAAACAGGTTTTGATTTGTGCAGGACTAAAATTTGGAAAAATTTCCTGAAAGCAAGAGTTAATATAACAGTAAAGCATAAGCTCTAAATCTTCAAGTCTGGTAGGATCAAGCTAATTTTAAGGGGCATTTCCAAATCGTAACAGTGAACCTAATACTCTACATCAAATTACTACATTTTTACATTTCAAAAGTTATGGTTCCTGCTATACCTTAACTTCCTTTGTGCATTTTTCTCTCCTACTTCTAATAATGTTCCCTTTGAATCTCAAAGAATGCACTGGGGATTCTTAAAAGGGAACCTGTCACCCCCCCCCCCCCAGGCGTTTTTAACTAGAAGAGTCACCTTGTGCGGCACTAATGCTGCATTCTGTCAAGGTGGCAAAGGAGAGTAACAGCAGCGGCCGCCTGATGATGCGGTTTGGGGAGTCTCAAACAGAACTTCATCGCAGGACACACACACACACAAAAAAATACAGATGGAAAAGGAAGGGAATTATTTTTACTTGCTGTACATTATAAAAGTAGTTACATATTGAAATTATGTTCACTGTTATATTTCAGACAACCCTTTCACCCCTGGGCCATTTTCCTTTTTTGCTCCCCTTCTTCCCAGAGCTATAACATTTTTATTTCTACATCAATATGGCCATGTGAAAGTTTGTTTTTTTGCACACTACCATTGATTTTACCATATAGTGTACTGGAAACTGGGAAAAAAAATTCCAAGTGCAGTGAAATTGCGAAGAAAAAAAATAAAAAATAAATAAATAAAAAACAGCGCAATTCAACATTCTTACCATGTTCAGAAAACGCTAAACCAGACCTGCCATTACGAGTTCACAGATACCAAACATGTCTAGATTCTTTTTTTATTTAAGTAGTGCAAAAAAAAAAAGAAAAAGTGTCATTATCAGAGACTTGCAGCGTCTCCATTTTTCGGGATCTGGGACTGGTTGAGGGCTTATTTTTTGCATGTGCCGAGTTGACATTTTTATTATTATTTTGGGGTAGATATGTTTTGATTGCCCCATTATTGCAATGTTGTGGTGACAAACCCCCCCCCCCCCTGCAATTCTAGCATTTTCAATCCTCTTCTTACACAGCTTACCGATCGGATTAATTATTTTGATAGATATAAAAGCAGAATTAATGAGTTCTTGCAAAAGCCCTCCCTTCTCAAGTATTCCCCATTAAAAAAAAAAAAAAAAATTGTTCTCCAGTGCCGCACAAACAATGTCAGCATTGGGTCTCCCGTGATGTTTTGCAGCCAGTCAGGATCCGCTGATTGGCTGCAGCGCTTGCATGACAACGCGTCACTTGAGTCCCAGCTACAATGGAGAGAACTTGTCATTTTTATTTTACAGAGGGGAATACAGTAATTGAGAAGGGTTTGTCCAAGTAGTGGACAACGCATTTAAGAAACGTTCAAAGTCTTCATTAATGCATAGTGTCTTGATGACTGGTAGTGCAGGCATCATTTCTGGATATCATCTTGACTATACGAGGGTGCAGACGGGAGAAAGCACATACATAGCAGCCTACAGGTGGAGGGGGAAAATCACAGACTCCGTGTACAAAGAGGAAACATGGGAAGAGGTGAGGGGCTGTACGAGGATAAATCAGAACAGGAATGAAGCCATGTTACTGTAGGAAAGCTACACAGGAAAGCTGCAAGGTCCCAAATATACAAATGCCACATAAAGCAT
Organism: Ranitomeya variabilis; assembly: GCF_051348905.1. NCBI lineage: Eukaryota > Metazoa > Chordata > Amphibia > Anura > Dendrobatidae > Ranitomeya > Ranitomeya variabilis. Next base: position 162,394,427 of record NC_135238.1, on the reverse strand, counting down.
ATATTAATGGGAAGGACACCGCCACATTTGAAAAGACTGAAGTTAGGAACAGGTTGTAAAATGATCATCAGAGCTTCTGCGAATAAATTACGATTGCAGCCTAAAATTTAATGCAACTTAATCAGGTTGACTACTTTCTTCCAAAATAAAGTGCCACATGTGTTTACAGGTTGTGCAAGATAGGGCAAATTATTCAAGTCAATGCTGCAGTACTGTATACCACATGCAGACACCAATGGTGCCATTTTTTTTATTTTTTTTTGGGAAGACTGCAACCACGCTTCTCATCCTAGACAACCATTTTAACTGAAAACATTTTAAGTCTATAAACTATTTGCATATTACATTAAAAAATGCTATTTGGTGTTTTTTCGGTTTGCTATACCTGTCTGTCACAGTATGCCTTCATTAACTTGCTTAGAGGAGTGTGTCGCTTGATTTTGAACTGGACCACTGATCCATCCTGTCCTGCCACTTTAAGATTGATGTGATCATTTTCTGTCTTTACGGTTTCCTAAGGGAAAAAAAAAAAAAAAAAAAAAAGATTGTCAGGTTAAATTCAAGAGTCTGTTTAATGCTTTTTCTTACATGTGTAACCATGACCATCATGATTTCTTTTAAGACAACGGTCACTTCCCAAGGTGTATTGTGCTCAACATTTTATAACTACCTGCACACCTTGCACCTCTGCATTTATGTGCCTTCAAAACAAGACATGGCAATATCCATGCTCATACTAAGAAATAGGGGGAATGTAATTTCACCATGCGACTACTTTTGCGCCTTTTGCACATTCAGCAGTTCTGTAGATCCAGGAAGTTATTAAGACCAACTGCACACATGCTAAACATATCCAGTGACTGGGCAGAAGTGAAGAAGGAAAGCAAAACAAAACTGCCCACATATTGGCAAGTCTAACCCTAAGGAGTCATAAGTACGAAAGGGGCCGTAGTGAGACTTTTGGAATGCTTTTCCTTGCTCCAGCTCCTTTAGTCTTATGATCAGCAAAATTCCTAACAGTCAACGATATGCCAAGATCTGACAATAGCCCTTGAAAGTACTTTCCCCCCTCCCGAACAATTTTGGTTGTCACTTGACTTTGCTTTTCAGAAACTGATGGTAAATCTGTCAAGCAACCTTTTCAATATTTAGAAGAAAACAAATTCAACAAAAAACACACTGATAATGATACAATATTTAACTAACAGTTCTGTCCTGCTTTGACATTTATTTCTTACTGGCAAGTTCACATTAAAGCTGCAGTTACACAGCAACAAGTGACTCAGCAAAATTATGGCACCACTGAAAATTTGAGGTTCCCATAGGAACTAAATTCTAGGGACAAAAGTTGCCACTCTTTCTACATTTTTATAATTTGATATCATAGGAATGATTACATTTAGTGCAAGATCTATTAACGGACGACGATACACCTTTTAAAGGCAGAAGTTAAGGGTGGTTAAAAAGCGGCACTGAGAAATAAGGTTATAGCGCGCCCCCAAAGTCAGAAAATCTACAGAGTCTCCACTACCAAGGGTAGCCGAGACCCGGGAGAACATGATCAGAGATGGTTTTTACAGTTCCCAGTCACGTGATCGCTGTAATTCACTGACCCCACCAAGTAATCAAAATAAAATAGTACATCAAATTCCCTTTGTCACCCCCTTAGTAAAATTTTAAAAAAATTATTTTTTTTCTTCATTTTTTGTAGTTAATGTTTTAGTCAATTTTTTTTTTTTTAACATTGAAAAAAACAAAAACTGATGACTATATGACGGCTAGTGTTGAGTGCAAGTGCTCGCTACTCAAGTTTGCATCGGGTGCTCTGGTATGCACGGAGTATTCCAGATCCCAGAATGTTTTTTGTTTTGGGTGTCCTTACAGCTGTGAAACATAAGGGGCAAAGACTCGAGCACCTGCGATATTTGGTGCATACCTGAGCACCCGATGACACTAATAACAATGTAATACTAATGACAATGTAATCTATATGACGATCTAATGTTATCAAATTCTGTGCCGTAAGGGTACTGTCACACAGTGGCACTTTGGTCGCTACGACGGCACGATCCGTGATGTTCCAGCTATATAGTTACAATCTCGCTGTGTCTGACACGCTACTGCGATCAGGAACCCCGCTGAGAATCGTACGTCGTAGCAGATCGTTTGAAACTTTATTTCGTCGCTGGATCACCCGCTGACATCGCTGCATCGGCGTGTGTGACGCCGATGCAGCGATGTCTTCACTGGTAACCAGGGTAAATATCGGGTTACTAAGCGCAGGGCCGCGCTTAGTAACCCGATGTTTACCCTGGTTACCATTGTAAATGTAAAAAAAAAAAAAAAAAAAAAAAAACACTACATACTTACATTCCGGTGCCTGTCACGTCCCCGGGCGTCCGCTTCCCTGCACTCCTCCTGCATCCTGTGTCAGCGCCGGCCGTAGATCAGAGCACAGCGGTGATGTCACCGCTCTGCTTTACGGCTGCGCTTACACAGGATGCAGGAGCAGTGCAGGGAAGCGGACGCCCGGGGACGTGACAGGCACCGGAATGCGAGTATGTTTTTTTTTTTTTTTTTACATTTACAATGGTAACCAGGGTAAACATCGGGTTACTAAGCGCGGCCCTGCGCTTAGTAACCCGATGTTTACCCTGGTTACCCGGGGACCTCGGCATCGTTGGTCGCTGGAGAGCTGTCTGTGTGACAGCTCTCCAGCGACCACACAACGACTTTCCAACGATCACGGCCAGGTCGTATCGCTGGTCGTGATCGTTGGAAAGTTGCAGAGTGTGACGGTACCCTAACTGGGCTCAAAATGCTCAATATACCCCTGGATAAAATCCTTGAGGGGGTTTCCACCGTTTCAAGACATTAGGGGCTCTACAAACTTGTCATGGTGTCAACTCTCGATTCCAGCCAATCTTGCATTCAAAATGGTGCTGCTTCCCTTCTGTGTGTCCAAAAATTAGATTTCCCCCACAAACAGGGTATCAGCATATTCAGCAGAAATTGCACAACCAATTTTGAGGTCCATTTTCTCCTGTTACCCTTGTGAAAATAAAGTTTGGGTCTAAAGTGAATCTTTTGTTGAAAAAAGTTAAAATGTTCATTTTTTCCTTCCACATTGCTTCAGTTCTTGTGAAGCAACTGAAGGGTTAATGAACTTCTTGAATGTGGTTTTGCGCAACTTAAGGGGTGCAGTTTTTAGAATGGTGTCACTTATGGGTATTTTCTGTCATATGGGCCCCTTAGAGTCACTTCAAATGTGATGTGGTTCCTAAACAAAAATGGTTTTGTACATTTTATTGGAAAAATGAGAAATCGCTGGTCAACTTTTAACCCTTCTTCCTTCCTAACAAAAAAAAAAAATTGTTTCCAAAATTGTGCTGATGTAAAGTAGACATGTGGGAAAGGCTATGTTGTTATTTATTAACTATTTGGTGTGAACAAATGATTCAAGGGCACAAAAAAAAAATATAAGAGTTTGAAAATTGAAAAATGTTCGTCAAATTTCCTTTTTCATAACACACATAAGTCATATCTTAGAAATTTTTACCACTATCGTGAAGTACAATATGTCATGAAAAAAAAAAAAATCTCAGACTCAGTGGGATAAGTTGAAGCGTTCCAGAGTTAATAGCACAATGTGATAGTGGTCGGTATTGTAAAATTTGGTCATTAAGGTAAAAAATTGGCTCAGTCACTAAGGCTATGTGCACACGTTGCGGATAAGCCTTAGGAATTTCTGGTGCGGATTCTGCCTCTCCTCTCCGGCAGAAAACACAGCTGCGGATTTGTCGTGTTTTTTATGCGGATCCGCAGCGTTTTTGCTGCGTTTTTTTTTTTTTTTGCAGATTTGCTGCGTTTTTTACCCCTGCGGATTTCTATAGTGGAATGGGTACAAAAACGCTGCCGATCCGCAAAAAAGAAGTGACATGCTGCTACTTTTAAACTGCAGCGTTTCCGCAGCAGATTTTCCGCAACGTGCACAGCTTTTTTTTTCTCATTGATTTACATTGTACTGTAAATCATTTGCGGATCTGCAGTGTTTCTGCACAGTAAAAAACACTTCGGATCCGCAGAGAATCCGCAATGTGTGCACATACCCTAAGGCCGGAGTCACACTACAGCGAGATACGGCCGAGTATCGCAGGTTAAAACCAAGCTCTGGCACCGGCACTCCGGAGCGGAGCGTGCGGCTCCATGTATTGCTATGCAGCCGCACGCTCCGCTCTGGAGTGCCGGTGCCAGAGCTTGGTTTTAACCTGCGAGACTCGGCCGTATCTCGCTGTTTGTGATCCTGGCCTAAGGGTAAAACTAAAGTAAAACGCTACAGCAGTTATTCAGCAAGGCAGTCTTCAGTCTCCCTAAGGCAATGAGTAAACTTCATGTTTGAGTACTTCAGTCACAACAAAACTACTGGAGAGATTTAGAGGGGTTTTCCACGATTCAGGTAATTATGGCCTTGCCTTAGAAAAGATAATGAATTTCAGATAGGAAAGGGATGAAACTCTGCATACCCATCAATCTGCTGCGTAGCAAATAGACAATTGTGAATGAGCCTTCTTATGAACGCTTGCTCCCAGATATTTGGTTAGTCTAAATGGGTCATGGGACTGCTGGATATGGGCATGATAATTTGCACTAGCGAACTCATCGCCACTTAGGCAACACTGCGTTTACGCACCGCTCATTCCAGCAGCAGCGCCTCTGAAGCCAGGTGTACAATTCCCGGCTTCAGAGGTGCATTGCACATGACAGGAAGTTCAGAAGATAGCTTCCAGTCAAGAGCAGTGCGCTTCCTCTGACGCAGGGAACCTTACACCTGGCTTCAGAGATGCTGCCGTAATGAGCGCACGCGCAGATTTGCATGAGTGGCGATGACACAGGGGTGTAATAACATGCTAATGCGGGCTTTGACTAGTCTGGGTCAACTAACACCCCAGCAACTAGTCAAAGCCCTTATTAGCTAAGCGAAAGAGGAGGTTATAAATGCTTTTTTAATGCATTTATTTAACTGAATTATGTTATACAGGGCTGGTTAGGGAAGGAGTTTAATCACACATAGCTGAATGCTCAAGGATTGGAGTGCACGGGAACTCGACAGGTTCCCTTTAAACTATATCAGATGACCACAGAATGGCTGCAGCATGCTGACGGCAAGTAAAATGTTTAATGATGCATGCTGCTCAGTCACCTGACCGCTGCAGCCAATCAGAGGCTGCAACTAAATTTCCAGTTTTCAGAACCTCTGGTTTGCTCATCTAAAGACTGAACACCTACTCGTGCTAATACAAGTTGCACTGCTCATAAAATGTACTGAAGATCTCTTCTAATAAGTTATGAACCGGTGACAGACGGATTTCACTGAACTGACTGTTGGCAGAGGTCCTGTAATGGGAGTGAAATTAAAACGGTTCATTATATGTACATTGTTTATTTCAGGGAATTGAAGCTCTCGAGGCATCGTCACGTGTCCTGAGATATGAAGGAATACCAGACCAGGGGATAAATTAGGCTATGTGCACACGTTGTGGATTTTGCTGTGGATCTGCATCAGCTTTCCATGCGTTTACAGTACAACATAAACCTATGGAAACCGCAATCCGCAGTGCACATGCTGCGGGAAAAAACACACGGAAACGCTGCGGGTTACATTCTGCAGCATGTCAATTCTTTGTGCGGATTCCGCTGCGGTTTACACCTGCTCCTCTATAGGAATCCGCAGGTGCAAAACCGCAGGTGGAATCTGCACAAATTCTGCATAAAAACTGCAGTAAATCCGCAGATAAAACGCAGTGCCTTTTACCTGCGGATTTCTGACCTAAAAACTAAAAAATACGTGTGCACATACCCTAAAGACCTTAATAAATCTAGTTGTGTGCTTTTATTTTTAAGAGTCACTTTTTTTGCCTTGTTGCATTTGCTGCTTTTGTATTAAATTCTTTAAGATGGTGCACAAAACTGGTCTTAAAAAAAAACAAACACTTTAGCGCAAACAGTTGCACCGTTAATCAAAATGGTGGAAAAACGTGTGTGTGAGAGGGGTGACAGGAGTGCAAACATTTGTCACAAATTTTGTGACTTTTCCAAAAATTGAAAATGAGGAATTGGCTGAAAACTGTTGACGCCACCCATAGTGGTAAACATGGGTGAAGGGAAAAAAAAGAAAGGAGAAAATGCAATAGAGAAAAAAAAATCCACAAATGGAATGAGGACTATGGGGTAAATGAAAAACAGGTGAAAAATACTCAACACTAGACAACAAAAAGAAAATAAAGCAGGTGTGCATGCAATAATGAATGAGGGCCAGGTTGTTTCCTGCACAGTAACTATGAATAGGGGCTGTCCAGCAGTAGACAACCCCTTTAAAGTATGCCATACACAAAGAAGTTAGCCATTGATTTTGGAGGAACCTGCAGACCACCTAATGTGTAGGGATCAGACATGCTGAATTTCAATCCCTGATCCTTTTGTTCTCCACCACTGGAGGAGTCTGGCAGGGGCTTTCTCCAGTCACATGTGCATATGTATACGGTATACAGGAATAGCTGGAGGCCCACACAAGCGCTCAGCCATCAGCTTTTGCAGGGGCCCCCGATTATTATGGGGCCTTTTTTGTAGACTGTGAAAGCCCCACATTCACAATTGGCTATCCCAATGATCACACGGCTCTCAGTGATACAACAACATGCATTCCATGTGGTCAGAGCCCAAGGAGAACACACATACTGTCCACATACTGTAACTATGGTGCTCATTGCTACTTGGTGTCATCTTCAGAGGCGGATACTGTACAAGCAATCCTCCACTTTACTGCTTACCTAGGAGACCGACCACCGCTGCTGTTTAGCTTGTGGTGGCCAGGATTAGGGAGGTAACAGCACGATCCTACGATGTGCACAAGTGCAGTAAAAAAAAGCTTAAAAGCCACACAACTGCAGATCCGTGCCCAGCAGCAGGGGTCGGTCTCCAAAGCAACACGTTATAAACAAGAGAGTGCTAATCTCCTCAGGAGAGGCGGAAATATTGCCTAAGTAGAGGAATGGCTGATCCCCGGCGCCTGTGGCCGGACAGGCCCGTCTCTGCCCCCTCCCATGTGCCGGGCCTGAGCGCACTGGCCCCCAGTACTCCCCTACATCACCCCCAGGACGGCTGCAGATGGCGGCCGGGCCGCACAGCTCACACATTACCATGGCGCAGGTCCTGGGCCGGAGCGGAGCGCGGACTGTGCACACGTGCAGGAGAAGCCGGTTTGGCGCGCAATCTCCCGGGACACTGCAGCTTATGCGCGCACAGCCGGCCTCCTCCCCCGCTCCTCCCTCCCCTGTGGCCGGGTCCTCCCCTGTATAAGATCAGCGCCGCCGCTCTTCCGCCTGCGCTCCTGCCCCCGCTGCGGCCTATCACCCGCCAGGACGCCGCGCATACACGGCGCTTCTCCACACCGTGCCGCTCCGGTTCTTCTCACAGGACGCTGCGGGCCGCCCCGGTGCTGTGCGCAGTCCTTACCTTGGGCTTCTCCTCAGACATGGCTGCGGCTGCTCTCCCGCTCTTTCTCTCCGTCGGGGTTTATACTTCTAACTCGCTTGTCTCGGGCGCGCGCGTCACCCCCACATTATGATGTAAGGTTATTGGTTCAGGGGAGTCACGTGACGAAAGCGCGTGCACGGTGCGCGTTCATGTCGTTCTACCCCTCCCCCTTGAGTGCATTCAGCGGAAACCTCGTGCGTCCTTTTATAATATGCACAGACCACACGGGGGCGCGCCCGGCGGGATGGGGGAAGGGCAGCTAATGTCTGTGGTGGGGGAAGGGAAATGGATGCTGGCGTAGGAGGTGGGGGAAGGGCGGGCCGGACACCTCGTGGTGACACGAGGCTTGGGACAATGGCGGGGCAGAGCTACCCCTTAACTAGAGAACTGGCGAGTGTTGTGTGAAGGCCACACTATTCTCTGCAAGGATGTGCTGAGACTTCTAGTTCTGCCCTCTGAAATGGTGCCTATATAGTCTACCGCCAGGTGGCGCCATCCACAGTCGTGTGTGTGTATATGTACAGGGGCATGTAGTCCTCTATATACAGTGGGTGTATAGCGCCCTCTATAAGGGGAGGGTGTATAACTACATACAGTGAGGTACAGAGCTCCCTCTATATGGGGGGTATAGCCTACTCTATACTGTGGGGTATATAGTTCCCTATATACAGGATGGTGTATAGTAAGTACCCTATATACACAGGAGGATAAATACAGTGGGTACAGAAAGTATTCAGACCCCTTTAAATTTTTCACTGTTTCATTGCAGCCATTTGGTAAATTTAAAAAAGTTCATTTTTTTTCTCATTGATGTACACTCTGCACCCCATCTTGACTGGGAAAAAAACAAATGTAGAATTTTTTGCAAATTTATAAAAAAAAAAAAAAAAAAAGTGAAATATCACATGGTCATAAGTATTCAGACCCTTTGCTCAGTATTGAGTAGAAGCACCTGTTGAGCAAGTACAGCCATGAGTCTTGTGAATGATGCAGCAAGTTTTTCACACCTGGATTTGGGGATTCTCTGCCATTCTTCCTTGCAGATCCTCTCCTGTTGCGTCAGGTTGGATGGTGAACATTGGTGGACAGCCATTTTCAGGTCTACTCCAGAGATGCTCAATTGGGTTTAGGTCAGGGCTCTGGCTGAAAGACACCCCCGTAGCATGATGCTGCTACCACCATGTTTCACTGTTGGGATTGTATTGGGCAGGTGATGAGCAGTGCCTGGTTCTCTCTACAGGTACCACTTGGAATTATCACCAAAAAGGTCTATCTTCGTCTCATCAAACCAGAGAATCCTATTTCTCATAGTCTGGGAGTCCTTGCGGTTTTTTTTTTTTTAGCAAACTCTATGCAGGCTTTCTTATGTCTTGCACTGAGGAGAGGCTTCCGTCAGGCCACTCTGCCATAAAGACCCGACTGGTGGAGGGTTGCAGTGATAGTTGACTTTGTGGAACTTTCTCCCATCTCCCTACTGCATCTCTGGAGCTCAGCCACAGTGATCTTTGGGTTCTTCTTTACCTCTCTCACCAAGGCTCTTCTCCCATGATTGATCAGTTTGGCTGGATGGCCAGGTCTAGGAAGACTTCTGGTGGCCCCAAACCTCTTCCATTTAAGGATTATGGAGGCCACTGTGCTCTTAGAAACCTTGAGTACTGCAGAAGTTCTGTTGTAACCTTGGCCAGATCTGTGCCTTGCCACAATTCTGTCTCAGCTCTTTGGCCAGTTCCTTTGACCTCATGATTCTCATTTGGTCTGACATGTACTGTGAGGTCTTATATAGACAGGTGTGTGCCTTTCCAAATCAAGTCCTATCAGTTTAATTAAACACAGCTGGACTCCAATGATGGAGTAGAACCATCTCAAGGAGGATCACAAGGAAATGGACAGCTTGTGACTTAAATATGAGTGTCTGAGCAAAGGGTCTGAATACTTATGACCGTGTGATATTTCAGTTTCATTTTTAATAAATATGCAAAAATTACATTTTATTTTTCAGTCAAGATGGGGTGCAGAGTGTACACTGAGAAACAAATGATCTTTTTTTGAAATTTACCAAATGGCTGCAACAAAACAAAGTTAAAAATTTAACCCCTTCATGACCTTGGGATTTTCCGTTTTTCCGTGTTCGTTTTTCACTCCCCTCCTTCCCAGAGCCATAACTTTTTTATTTCTCCGTCCATATGGCCATGTGATGGCTTATTTTTTGCGGAACGAGTTGTACTTTTGAACATCATCATTGGTTTTAGCATGTCATGTACTAGAAAACGGGAAAAAAATTCCAAGTGCGGTGAAATTACAAAAAAAGTGCAATCTCACACTTGTTTTTTGTTTGGCTTTTTTGCTAGGTTCACTAAATGCTAAAACTGACCTGCCATTATGATTCTCCAGGTCATTACGAGTTCATAGACACATAACATGACTAGGTTCTTTTTTATCTAAGTGGGGAAAAAAAAATTCCAAACTTTGCTAGAAAAAAAAAAAATTGCGCCATTTTCCGATATCCGTAGCGTTTCCATTTTTCATGATCTGGGGTCGGTTGAGGGCTTGTTTTTTGCGTGCCTAGCTGGCGTTTTTAATGATACCATTTTGGTGCAGATACGTTCTTTTGATCGCCCGTTATTGCATTTTAATGCAATGTCACAGCGACCAAAAAAACGTAGTTCCAGCGTTTCAAATTTTTTTTTTCACTACGCTGTTTAGCGATCAGGTTAATGCTTTTTTTTAATTGATAGATCGGGCGATTCTGAACGCGGCGATACCAAATATGTGTAGATTTGATTCTTGTTTTTTTTTTAATTTATTTTGAATGGGGCGAAAGGGGGGTGATTTAAACTTTTATATTTTTTTTTATTTTTTTTTTTACTTTTGCCATGCTTCAATAGCCTTCATAGGAGGCTAGAAGCAGGCACAACCCGATCGCCTCTGCTACATAGCAGCGATCATCAGATCGCTGCTATGCAGCAGAAATGCAGGTGTGCTATGAGCGCCGTCCACAGGGTGGCGCTCACAGCTATCCGGGACCAGTAACCATAGAGGTCTCAAGGACCTCTATGGTTACAATGGAGAGGCATCGCTGACCTCCGATCATGTGACGGGGTCGGTGATGCGCTCATTTCCGTCCGCCCGGCCGAATGCAGTAGTTAAATGCCGCTGTCTGCGTTTGACAGCGGCATTTAACTAGTTAATAGGCGCGGGCAGATCACGATTCTGCCCGCGCCTATTACGGGCACATGTCAGATGTTCAAAACAGCTGACATGTCCCGGCTTTGATGTGGGCTCACCGCGGAGCCCTGCATCAAAGCAGGGGATCTGACCTCGGACGTACTATCCCGTCCGAGGTCAGAAAGGGGTTAAAGGGGTCTGAATACTTTCCATACCCACTATGGTGAGTGTATAGTTCCCTATAGGGGTGTATAGTTAACTACATATGGAGGTGTGTGTATAGTTCTCTATATACAGGGAGGGTATATTTCTCTTTACTATATATGGGTCCTGTATAGTTCCCTATATATGGGAGGTGTATAGTTACAATGCCTTGCGAAAGTATTCAGCCCCCTGGAACTTTTCAACCTTTTCTCACATATCATGCTTCAAACATAAAGATACCAAATGTAAATTTTTGGTGAAGAATCAACAAGTGGAACACAATTGTGAAGTTGAACGAAATTTATTGGTTATTTTAAATTTTTGTGGAAATTCAAATACTGAAAAGTGGGGTGTGCGATATTATTCGGCCCCTTTAACTTAATAATTTGTTGCACCACATTTTGCTGCGATTACAGCTGCAAGTCACTTGGGTTATGTCTCTATCAGTTTTGTACATCGAGAGACTGAAATTCTTGCCCATTCTTCCTTGGCAAACAGCTCGAGCTCAGTGAGGTTTGATGGAGATCGTTTGTGAACAGCAGTTTCCAGCTCTTTCCACAGATTCTCGATAGGATTGAGGTCTGGACTTTGACTTGGCCATTCTATCACCTGGATACGTTTATTTGTGAACCATTCCATTGTAGATTTTGCTTTATGTTTGGGATCATTGTCTTGTTGGAAGACAAATCTCCATTCCAGTCTCAGGTCTTTTGCAGACTCCAACAGGTTCTCTTCAAGAATGGTCCTGTATTTGGCTCCATCCATCTCCCCATCAATTTTAACCATCTTCCCTGTTCCTGCTGAAGAAAAGCAGGCCCAAACCGGCAGTTAAGGGTACTTAAACCACAGCGCCATTAATAAACGGCGCTGTGGAAAAAGTGAATAGCGCCCCCCAGAGTCAGATTTTCTCTGGGGTCTCGGCAACCAAGAACATGATTCGGGGGGGTTTACTGACCCCCGGGTTGCAATCGCCGGTAATTAACCGTTTACCAGCGGTCGCAAAAAACCCCCCCAAAAAAGCGATTTCCTATTTAATTTCTCTGTCCTCCGATGTGATCGCATCAGAGGACAGAGAAATGGGCTCCTCGATCGCCCCCGATACTCACCTGTCTCCCCCGGTGCACCTCATGGCTCCCGATGAGCACCGCCATCTTGTTCCGGAAAAAAAATGGGCGCATGCGCAGTGCACCCACTGGCGAGCACCCGGAAGATCTTTAGGGTCTTGGCTGCCGGGGGCCTGTTTTGCGATCGCCGTTAATTAACTGTTTACCGGCGGCCTAAAAAAAAAGCGATGTGTCATTCTCTGTCCTCTGATGTGATCGCACATCAGAGGACAGAGAAATAGGGGGATTGGGGACCCTATCATACTTATCGGTGTCCTCCTGCGTTCCCTCCTGGCCGCCGGCTTCTTCCTCCGGTAAGAAAATGGCGGGCGTATGCGCAGTGCGCCAGCCATGATCTGCCGGCTGGCAACTAGAGGAGTTGGGCTAAAGTTAGGATTAGAGTTGGGGTTAGGGTTGGGATAAGGGTTAGGGGTGTATTGGGATTAAGGTTAGGTTTGAGGTTATGGTTGAGATTAGGATTAGGGGTGTGTTGGGCTTAGGGTTTTGGTTGGGATTAGGATTAGGGGTGTTTTGGGGTTAGGGTTGTGATTAGGGTTATGGTTAGTGTTGTGATTAGGATTATGTTGGGATTAGGGTTAGGGGTATGTAGGGGTTAGGGTTGGATTTCGGGGTTTCCACTGTTTAGGTACATCAGGGGGTCTCCAAACGCGACAGCCAATTTTGCGCTCAAAAAGTCAAATGGTGCTCCCTCCCTTCTGAGCTCTGCCGTGCGCCCAAACAGTGGTCCCCCCCACACATAGGGTATCAGTGTACTCAGGACAAATTGTACAACTTTTGGGGTCCAATTTCTCCTGTTACCCTTGTGAAAATAAAAAGTTGGGGGCTAAAAAATCATTTTTGTGGAAAATAAAAATATGTTTTATTTTCACGACTCTACATTATAAACTTCTGTGAAGCAATTGGGCATTCAAAGTTCTCACCACACATCTAGATAAGTTCCTTGGGGGGGTCTAGTTTCCAAAATGGGGTCACTTGTGGGGAGTTTAGGTACATCAGGGGCTCTGCAAACGCAACATAACGCCCGCAGACCATTCCATCAAAGTCTGCATTCCAAAACTGCGCTCCTTCCCTTCCGAGCTCTGCCATGCGCCCAAACAGTGGTCCCCCCACATATGGGGTATCAGCGTACTCAGGATAAATTGCACAATACATTTTGGGGTCCAATTTCTCCTGTTACCTTTGTGAAAGTAAAAATTTGGGGGTGAAAAGATCATTTTTGTGGAAAAATATTTTTTTTTTTATTTTCATGGCTCTACATTATGAACTTCTGTGAAGCAGTTGGGGGTTCATAGTGCTCACCACACATTTAGATAAGCTCTTTGGGGTCTAGTTTCCAAAATGGGGTCACTTGTGGGGGTTTCTACTGTTTAGGTACATCAGGAGCTCTGCAAATGCAACATGATGCCGGAAGACCATCCCATCAGTCTGAATTCCAAACAGCGCTCCTTCCCTTCCGAGCCCCGATGAGTGCCCAAACAGTGGTCCCCCCCCCCCACATATGGGGTATCAGTGTACTCAGGAGAAATTGGACCCCAAAATTTGTTAACAAGTTTGTCCTGTTACCCTTGAGAAAATAAAAAATTGCAGGCTAAAAAATCATTTTTGAGGGAAAAAAAGGATTTTTTATTTTCACGGCTCTACTTTATAAATTTCTGTGAAGCACTTGGGGGTTGAAAGTGCTCACCACACATTTATACAAGTTCCTTAAGAGGTCTAGTTTCCAAAATGGTGTCACTTGTGGGGGTTTCTACTGTTTAGGCACATCAGGGTCTCCAAAAGTGACATGGCATCCGTTCTCAATTCCAGCCAATTCTGCATTGAAAAAGTAAAACGGCGCTCCTTCTCTTCCAAGCTCTGCTGTGCGCCCAAACAGTGGTTTACCCCCACATATGGGGTATCAACGTACTCAGGTGAAATTGCACAACAATTTTGTGGTCTTATTTCTCCTGTTACCCTTGTGAAAATAAGAATTTGTGGTCGAAAAGATCATTTTTGTGTAAAAAAAAAAAAAGTGAATTTTTATTTTCACGGCTCTACGTTAAAAACTTCTGTGAAGCACTTGGGGGGTTCAAAGTGCTCACCACACATTTAGATTAGTTCCTTAAGGGGTCTAGTTTCCAAAATGGTGTCACTTGTGGGGGTTTCTACTGTTTAGGCACATCAGGAGCTCTCCAAAAGCGACATGGCATCCGATCTCAATTCCAGCCAATTCTGCATTGAAAAAGTCAAACGGTGCTCCTTCTCTTCCAAGCCCTGCCATGCACCTAAACAGTGGTTTACCCCCACATATGGGGTATCGGCGTATTCAAGAGAAATTGCACAACAACATTTGTGGTTCATTTTCTCTTTTTATCCTTGTGAAAATAAAAAAAATTGGTTCTGAAGTAAAATGTTTGCAAAACAAAGTTAAATATTCATTTTTTCCTTCCACATTGTTTCAGTTCCTGTGAAGCACGTAAAGGGTTAATAAACTTCTTGAATGTGGTTTCGAGCACCTTGAGGGGTGTAGTTTTTAGAATGGTGTTAAGTTTGGGTATTTTCTGTCATGTACACCCCTCAAAGTGACTTTAAATGTGAGATGGTCCCTAAAAAAGGTTTTGTAAATTTTGTTGGAAAAATGAGAAATCGCTGGTCAACTTTTAACCCTTATAACTTCCTAACAAAAAAAAAAATTTGTTTCCAAAATTGTGCTGATGTAAAGTAGACATGTGGGAAATGTTATGTATTAACTATTTTGTGTGACATATCTCTCTGATTTAAGGGCATAAAAATACAAAGTTTGAAAATTGCAAAATGTTATAAATTTTCGCCATATTTCCGTTTTTTCATAATTAATAGCAAGTAATATCGAAGAAATGTTACCACTAACATGAAATACAATATGTCACGAAAAAACAATCTCAGAATTAGTGGGATCCGTTAAAGCGTTCCAGAGTTATAACCTCATAAAGTGACAGTGTTCAGAATTGTAAAAATTGGCTCAGTCATTAAGGGGTTAAAGCAATAATTCCTAGATATTTATCTATTTCACCAGACCTTGTTTGGTCTGTATATTTGGGGTACTTTCTCTGGTTTTGTATGTGTGTGTTTTTGTGGATATTTAGTGTATAGTATGTTGAGGGTGCACTATGGTTTTTAGGGACACTGACGTTGAGTGAGGGCACCATCAAGTCTACAACTAGGGTGCCAACCTCCGCTGACTATAGGGCTCATCTAGGGTGAGATTAGCGCTTTAGATAAGTTATTATACTATCTTTGTCCCTTACTTCTTGCACCTTTTTAAGTATTTGTGAGCTTTTAAATACATTAAGGGTTAATTCTTAGCGGTCTATTTCTTTTGGTGTTTAACCCCTTAGTGACAGAGACAATTTGGTACTTAATGACCGAGACAATTTTTACGATTCTGACCACTGTCACTCTGAGGTTATAACTCTGGAACGCTTTAACAGATCCCGCTGATTCTGAGATTGTTTTTTCGTGACATATTGTACTTCATGTTAGTGGTAACATTTCTTCGATATTACTTGCGATTATTTATGAAAAAAAAGGAAATATGGCGAAAATTTCGCAATTTTCAAACTTTGTATTTTTGTGCCCTTAAATCAGAGAGATATGTCACAAAAAATAGTTAATAAATAACATTTCCCACATGTCTACTTTACATCAGCACAATTTTGTTAGGGAGTTATAAGGGTTAAAAGTTGACCAGCAATTTCTCATTTTTACACCATTTTTTTTTTTTTAGGGACCACATCACATTTGAAGTCATTTTGAGGGGTCTATATGATAGAAAATAACCAAGTGTGAAACCATTCTAAAAACTGCACCCATCAAGGTGCTCAAAACCACATTCAAGAAGTTTGTTAACCCTTTACGTGCTTCACAGGAACTGAAACAATGTGGAAGGAAAAAATGAACATTTAACTTTTTTTTTGCAAACATTTTACTTCAGAACCATTTTTTTTTATTTTCACAAGTGTAAAAACGGAAATGTAACCATACATTTTGTTGTGCAATTTCCCCTGAATACGCCGATACCCCATATGTGGGGGTAAACTACTGTTTGGGCGCACCGCAGAGCTTGGAAGAGAAGGAGCACCGTTTGACTTTTTCAATGTAGAATTGAGATCGGTTGCCATGTCACGTTTGGAGAGCCCCTGATGTGCCTAAACAGTGGAAACGCTCCACAAGTAACACCATTTTGGAAACTAGACCCCTTAAGGAACTTATCTAGTTGTGTGGTGAGCACTTTGAGCCCCCAAATGCTTCACAGAAGTTTAGAACGTAGAGCCGTGAAAATAAAAATTCGCACTTGTTTACACAAAAATGACCTTTTCGCCCACAAATTCTTATTTTCACAAGGGTAACAGGAGAAATTAGACCACAAAAGTTGTTGTGCAATTTCTCCTGAGTACGCCGATACCCCGTATGTGGGGGTAAACCACTGTTTGGGCGCACCGCAGAGCTTGGAAGAGGAGGAGTGTCGTTTTACTTTTTCAATGTAGAATTGGCTGGAATTGAGATCGGACGCCATGTCGCGTTTGGAGAGCCCCTGATGTACCTTAACAGTGGAAACCCCCCAGAAGTGACACCATTTTGGAAACTAAACCCCTTAAGGAACTTATCTAGATGTGTGGTGAGCACTTTAAACCCCCAGGTGCTTCACGGAAGTTTATAACGTACAGCCGTGAAAATAAAAAAAAAATCGCATTTTTTCTACAAAAATGATCTTTTTGCCCCCAAATTTTTATTTTGACAAGGGTAACAGGAGAAATTAGACCACAAAAGTTGTTGTGCAATTTTTCCTGAGTACGTCGATACCCCATATGTGGGGGTAAAACACTGTTTGGGCGCACCGCAGAGCTTGGAAGAGAAGGAGCGCCATTTTACTTTTTCAATGCAGAATTGGCTGGAATTGAGATTGGACGTGATTGAACCCCCAAGTGCTTCACAGAAATTTATAAAGTAGAGCCGTGAAAATAAAAAATCTTTTTTCCCTCAAAAATGATTTTTTAGCCTGCAATTTTTTATTTTCTCAAGGGTAACAGGAGACATTGGACCCCAAAATCTGTTGACCAGTTCCAGTTTGGCCTGAGTACGCTGATACCCCATATGTGGGGGGGCACTGTTTGGGCACCCATCGGGGCTCGGAAGGGAAGGAGCGCCGCTTGGAATGCAGACTTTGATGGGATGGTCTGCGGGCGTCATGTTGCATTTGCAGAGCTCCTGATGTACCTAAACAGTAGAAACCCCCCACAAGTGACCCCATTTTGGAAACTAGACCCACCAAAGAGCTTATCTAGATGTGTGGTGAGCACTATGAACCCCCAAATGCTTCACAGAAGTTTATAATGTAGAGCCATGAAAATAAAAAATCATATTTTTTCCTCAAAAATGATCTTTTCACCCCCAAATTTTTACTTTCACAAGGGTAACAGGAGAAATTGGACCCCAAACTTTATTGTGCAATTTATGCGGAGTAGGCTGATACCCCATATGTGAGGGTAAACCACTGTTTGGGTGCATGGCAGAGCTCGGAAGGGAAGGAGCGCCGTTTTGGAATGCAGACTTTGATAGAATGGTCTGCGGGAGTTATGTTGTGTTTGCAGAGCCCCTGATGTACCTAAACAGTAGAAACCCCCCACAAGTGACCCCATTTTGGAAACTAGACCCCCCAAGGAACTTATCTATTTGTGTGGTGAGAATTTTGAATGCCCAAGTGCTTCACAGAAGTTTATAATGCAGAGTCGTGAAAATAAAAAAATAAAAAATTTTCCACAAAAAAGATTTTTTTAGCCCCCAAGTTTTTATTTTCACAAAGGTAACAGGAGAAATTGGACCCCAAAAGTTGTCCAATTTATCCCGAGTACGCTGATGCCCCATATGTGAGGGTAAACCACTATTTGGGCGCACAGCAGAGCTCAGAAGGGAGGGAGCACCTTTTGACTTTTTGAGCGCAAAATTGGCTGTCGTGTTTGGAGACCCCCCCCCCTGATGTACCTAAACAGTGGAAACCCCCCAATTCTAACTCCAACCCTAACCCCAACACACCCCTAACCCTAATCCCAACCCGATCCATAATCCTAATCACAACCCTAATGATAATCACAACCCTAACCCCAAAACAACCCTAATCTCAACCCTAATCAAAACCCTAAGCCCAACACACCCTAATCCTAATCTCAACCCTAACCTCAAACCTAACCCTAATCCCAATACACCCCTAATCCCAACCCTTACCTTAACCCTAATCCCAAACCTAACCCTAATCCCAAACGTAGCAATGTCAACCCTAATCCAAACCCTAACCCCAACTCTAACCCTAACTTTAGCCGCAACCCTAGCTCTAACTTTAGCCCCAACCCTAATCCTAACCCTAAATTTAGCCCCAACCCTAACCCTAAATTTAGCCAAACCCTAACCCTAAATTTAGTCCCAACCCTAAATTTAGTCCCAACCCTAACCCTAAAATTTAGCCCCAACCCTAACCCTAACCCTAAATTTAGCCCCAACTCCTCTAGCTGCCGGCCATTTTCTTACCGGAGGAAGAAGCCGGCGGGCAGGAGGGGACGCAGGAGGACCCAGGGACACCGGTAAGTATAACAGAGTCCCCGAATCCCCCTATTTCTCTGTCTTCTGATGTGCGATCACATCAGAGGACAGAGAATGACACACTGCTTTTTTTTTTTGCGGTCGCCGGTAAACAGTTAATTACCGGCGGTCGCAAAACAGGGGTCGGTAAAAACCGATCCCGATCATGTTGTTTGGGGTCTCGGCTACCCCCGGCAGCCGAGACCCCAAAGATCTTCCGGGTGCCGGCCTGCGGGCGCACTGCGCTTTCGCCCGCCATTTTTTGGCCGGAACAGATGGTGGCGCCCATCGGGAGCCATGAGGAGCACCGGGGGAGACAGGTGAGTATCGGGGGGCGATCGGGGACCCCATTTCTCTGTCCTCTGATGTGCGATCATATCGGAGGACAGAGAAATTAAATGGGAAATCGCGGTTTTGGGTTTTTTTGCGACCGCCGGTAAACAGTTCATTACCGACGATCACAACCCGGGGGGCGGTAAAAACCCCCCGAATCATGTTCTCTGGGGTCTCTGCTACCCCCGGTAAGAGACCCCAGAGAAAATCCGACTCTGGGGGGCGCTATTCACTTTTTTCACAGCACCGTTAATTAACGGCGCTGTGGTTTAAGTACCCTTAACTGCCGCCATTAAAAGGCGTATCGGTGGTCATTAAGGGGTTAATAAGTATTGGGACCTTATTATTTCTAAAAGGTTTTTGTTATGGTAGTTCGTTTAAGCCATGCAGAATGCTCAGAGTAGCACAGGTAATGTGTGGCTTGCCATCATGTTGGGACACTTTTGGAAAATTCGCCATACCACTGATTCCATGACCAAATCAATAGAAAGCTGAGATGTTAGTGTATCCAAAATGAAAAGTAGGGG
Source organism: Ranitomeya variabilis (assembly GCF_051348905.1). Classification (NCBI taxonomy): domain Eukaryota; kingdom Metazoa; phylum Chordata; class Amphibia; order Anura; family Dendrobatidae; genus Ranitomeya; species Ranitomeya variabilis. Next base: position 162,374,950 of record NC_135238.1, on the reverse strand, counting down.
GCTTCGGCTGCCATATATTGTGACACCCCACATCATCATACCAGGAGTCGGACCGTTGTGATGTTCCTTCGTGAAGGCCGCTTTACAGTGTTGCCCACGAGGTCTCCAGATCAATCTCTGTCATTGTATCGGAGAGAAAAGTGGGACTCATCGCTGAACAGGATAAACCTAAATTCCAGCCTCCAGTTTCTATTACGAGACAGTCACATCGTTCGTACTCCCAGGATTATGATGTGGGGTAGCATTATGTTCAGTAGCCGGACTCCTCTAGTCTTCACCCAAGGTACAGTAACAGTTCGGCGTTACATCGATTTTATGGTGGAACCATTGTTACGGCCATTTCTCCAAAGTGTCCCAGGAGCTGTTTTTCAATATGACAACCTAAGGCCACGTTTCTCTGGATACTATGAGCAGCCTGTGTTGCCTAAACTTGCTACCATAGCCTGCAGCATCTCTGGACTTGTCTCTTATCAGGCACATCTGGGAATTTATTGGTAGGCAATTGAAAAGAGAGCAGCAGTGGATCCTGATGATTTGTTAAAGTGAATTCAGTGAGGCATAACATTACTCAGACAACCATTAAATGGAACCTGTCACCCCCAAAATCGAAGATGAGCTAAGCCCACCGGCATCAGGGGTTTATCTACAGCATTCTGGAATGCTGTAGATAAGCCCCCCAATGTATCCTGAAAGATGAGAAAAAAGTTTAGATTATACTCACCCAGGGGGGTCCCGCTGCGGTCCGGTCCGATGGGCGTCGGTCTGGGGCCTCCTATCTTCATAGGATGACGTCCTCTTCTTGTCTTCACGCTGTGGCTCCGATGCAGGCGTACTTTGTCCTGTTGAGGGCAGAGCAAAGTACTGCAGTGCGCAGACGTCGGGAAAGGTTAGAGAGGCCCAGCGCCTGTGCACTGCAGTACTTTGTTCTGCCCTCAACAGGGCAAAGTACGCGTGCGCCGGAGCCGCAGCGTGAAGACAAGCAGAGGACGTCATCGTAAGAAGATGGGAGGCGCCAGACTGGACTGTAATGCCCATCGAATCGGACGGCCCCCCCAGGTGAGTATAATCTAACCTCTTTTTCTCATCTTTCAGGATACATCGGGGGCTTATCTACAGCATTACAGAATGCTGTAGATAAGCCCCTGATTCCGGTGGGCTTAGCTCATCTTCGATTTTGAGGGTGACAGGTTCCCTTTAATGACCTCAATGATTGCAACATGCAGAGACCCAGCACTTACTTTGCCTTGGCTGCTCTCATACTCCATATCGAGTAAACCAAGATATTTAGAAACTTTTCTTTCCATTATTATGTATGCATATCCATGTCCATGTATATCATTAACATGTCTATGCTGATTCCCATAATTCCAAGACTTTTTCTTCTTGATGTTGGAATTTCAATGTTGAGTGTTAATAAAGGAGGTTGAATAGTCATCCATAAACAGGCTGTAGAGTTTTACATAACTATATGGCTCCATCTATATAGACAAGGGTCTATACAGTTATCCATATAGATAAAGCTACACAGCTATATATATATCTATATCTATATATATATATATATACACAAACAAAACTGAATAGCCCCAAATTACGTGCGGAGGACTGCATAAGTCAATAGAACAGGAAGGCAGCAAGGCCCTCCAATACCAATAGTTTTAAATATAAAGAGATTAATTCAAAAAGACAAATTTTTTTATAAAAACACATTTTAAAAAATTAGGAGATGCAAGTACACCATACAAGTAATGGCAAAACAGCAAACGCTGGACGTAAGGTAAATAGAGTTACACCTAGAGTAGGAAAGTATATATGTACATATATAGGGTATATCACATCTTAAAGCAACCACATAGCCAATCTGAGTAGAAATATTAATAAAGCTAGATGAAAAACATAAAGTGCATAGTGCAAAATAGGTTATCACTTTAAGTATATAGCTGTATTTAAAGGTATAGGGCGATGCATAACAGAACTAAGTCAGTTATATTGTCAGCATGATGTCCGGCTAAGTAGCCAATAATAATGTGCACACCATAACATTAAAGTAACCATTTATAAAGAAAAAAATGTCAAATACCCAGAAATGTTATAATTACCCTATGTGGGTACAGGTCCAGCGAACCCCTTAACGCGCGTTTCGATTCCGTATGTTCCTCAGAAGGGGTGCATGCCCAGACGCGGCATCCACCGCTCGTCTCGAGGATGCCGCATATGGGCCACGAACATATGCTGCAAAAGCATATTCATCTTATGGCCCTATCCTCTTAACTGACGCAGTTTATTACCATTGGTTCTTTCTTCCCAAAACGTCCATTAGTACGTAACTGATGAAGGTCCCGAATTTGGGACCGAAACCTTTGTTGGCACTACAAATAAGTCTTTCACAAGCATTAAGTTGAGTGCCAGGTTCTTCAGCTTATTATGAACTCGTAATGACCTGGAGAATCATAATGGCAGGTCAGTTTTAGCATTTAGTGAACCTAGCAAAAAAGCCAAACAAAAAACAAGTGTGGGATTGCACTTTTTTTGCAATTTCACCGCTCTTGGAATTTTTTTCCCGTTTTCTAGTACATGCTAAAACCAATAATGTCGTTCAAAAGTGCAACTTGTCTCGCAAAAAAACAAGCCCTCCATGGCCATATTGATGGAAAAATAAAAAAGTTATGGCTCTGGGAAGGAGGGGAGTGAAAAACAAGAACGCAAAAACTGAAAAGGGCAAGGTCTTGAAGGGGTTAATGTTGATGATTATGGCTTACAGCCAATGAAAACCCAAGTGTCATTATCTAAGTAAATTAGAATACTTTATAACACCAGCTTGAAAAATTATTTTAAAATCCGAAATGTTGGCCTACTGAAATGTATGTTCAGTAAATGACAAAACCTTTTATTGAATGTCTTTAAAAGTTCTTAAATAGACAACAAGACAAAAATATATAGTGAAAAAAAATCACATGAAAAAAAAAATTCATTCAGCTATACTGCTGGCCACAACAGCAGTTTTGGACTTCAGATGAGACCAAAAGGGCAAAATCCCCAATAATATCAAATAAATAGGAAAGGGTCCTAATTGACTTCTCATGTGGGGTATTGTATGGATGAAATAAGTGCCGCCCTGGACATCTTTAACCCCTTCAACCCCCGGAGCTTTTTTCGCTCCCCTTATTTCCAGAGCCATTACTTTTTTATTTTTCCGTCAATATGGCCATGTGAGGGCTTATTTTTTGCGGGACGAGTTGTACTTTTGAACGATACCATTGGTTTTACCATGCCGTGTTAGGCCGCTTTCACATTTGCGGTTGTGTCCGCAGCGTTTCTTCCGCAAATATCTGCATGCGTTGTGTATTCCTATCTTTAACATTATCGACGCATGTGTTTTTCTATGTTCGCGTTTTGCCGCGTTTGACGACGCATGCGTCGTCTAGCCGTCTGCGTCTTGGCGCGGAAATGCAACATGTAGTAATTTTTAGAGGCGTCAATTTGCCGCCTGGAAACGTATGCGGCTGATTGCGCAAGGTTTGCGCCCAAAAAACGCATTGTAGTCTATGTAAACGCATGCGTTTTTCAGTACATGCGTTTGCTTGCGTTTGCCGACGCATGCGTCTCAATTGAGAAAAACATGTCTAGACACTGATAAGCCACCCCCCACATACAAGGTGATAAAGGGAGGTAGTGGACATTTGCAGGTCACTAGTCAGCAGACTGCCTTGCAGACGAGACGCCCCACAGCCCCTTGGATCAGCAAACAAGCCTCAGAACTATGTGAGTATATCCTATCCAATGCATTTCTTTTCTATAATCTGTGTCTATGTGCCCTAATTTCTGTCATTCCTTTCTTTCTGCACACATCAGAATGTCTGCTTCTTCTGATGAGGAAACGCCTGGGCCTGCACAAGGGGAACATGTCAGCGAAGTGAGTATTCACCTCCTCAGATTGTATTCACTGTCACATCTACACATATGACAATGTATATTTTCCCTTTTTCAGACCACTTCTTCTACAGCGGAAGAGACTGGGCAGGAGACTGGGCAGGAGCAGCGTAGTCATGGCCGGGCAAGACGGCGGCATCGTGTAAGTATAGCTGGCTGAATGTGTATTGTATCCTCACTTTATAATTCTTGAATCTTCATTTCTTTCTACTTCTCTCTTTCTTTCCCTTTTGCTTCAGCACCAGTGGTTTTTTTTACTTCAATATTCATGCCATTCCTCTGATTCTGTTTTCTGTCTTCCGTATGTGAACGCCTCCTATATTAATGTACTTTTTGTTGTTAGGTTCCAGAGGAGGATGAGGACCTAATTGAGAATGAACACCTCATCTCCCTGGTTCACGAGCGAGTCGCATTGTGGGACACCCAGGATCCACTGCACGCCAACAATGTGACGATCCGGAGGCTTTGGAATGAGGTGGCTGCAGCGTTGTGGGATGGCTGGGCCAATGCCCCGGCTCGGGTCCGTTCTGCATTTGGTAAGTATCGCAATGCAGTGTGATGTAGTCAATACCTTGGCCATGCTCACACAACTGTGTATGATGTGAGAAAGTCATTACTTTTTCACAGCACATACAGTTGTGTGACCATGGTCAAAAGACCATTGTCCTAACTATTATGTTTTGTTTTGCCAACAGTGTCAAAAGTGAAAACACGTTGGAGATCGATGAAGGACCGCTTCAACAAGGACCTGCGCCAAGAGAGCCGGCTTCCAAGTGGTTCTGCAGCAAGGATACGCAAATACAAGTACCACCGCATCCTTGCGTTTTTGAGACCAGTCCTTGCACGAAGAACGTAAGTATATTGGTTAAAAAAGAAAAAAAAAATGGTGTATAATGCAATTTGTTGTTGGTCATTATTTCCCATCAGTATTTGTAATCCGAAACCTTGATTGATTGATAGATGCAGCAGTGGGGTACGTGTTCTTTGAATACTTTCCCTCACATAGTTCCTCTCCAGGTTTTGGCATACCAATACTGATTTGAAATACTGATCAAATACTGAGAGTGTGACGGCAGCCTGCACAACAGATCTATACTCGGCAAGTTAGGTGTCAGAAATAATGAATTCAGGATGCCAATGGCTCCTCAATTCATTTTTCCTGACACTTGTCCTGGTGAGTATACAGGAGGCTTGTATGTCCTCTGTCGTCAATTCGTATTTCCCATCAGTATTTGTAAGCCAAAACCTTGATTGATTGATAGATGCAGCAGTGGGGTACGTGTTCTTTGAATACTTTCCCTCACATAGTTCCTCTCCAGGTTTTGGCATACCAATACCTTGTATAGAGATATGGCTTGTATTGTCTCCATCGTCTCTTCATAGTTTACATCAGTTTTTTTAATCCCCAAGGACTGGTCGATGCATGCAGAAGTATAGCATGTTGTTTTATGAAACTTTTATTCCTACTGTTGAACTCCTGGCTTGCAAATTCTGATGTAAAATTCACTACAAATAGTAGTGTGACCTTTCCCTATCTGAATGTGTATCTAACTGTTCAGTTATCTTTTTGTAAATGTTTTGTAATATTTTTGTGTTTTTTTCCGCAGCACTTGGAGCTCCACTGTTGGCCCAGGTTCTGGAGCGGTCCTTCATCAGTCAGCCACGGACCCGTCCCAGCCATCCTCCAGCGCTGCAGCAAGTGGGCCTGCCACACAACCTGGAGACCAGGAAGCTGGTCCATTAGGTGTTCCCCTTCCCCAGTCCTCTGCCTCTAGCCAATTTTTTATGGGCTCCTCCCGGCAGCGGCAGAGGGCCGCGGACAGGTCACTCATGCCCGAGTTTTTGCACTTGAGCTCGGTCTTCCATGAGGGACTCAAGGCGATGGGTGACCGACTGGATACTGCCATTAGTCATATGAGCACACGTATCCAGGAGGTAACCACAGCCCTTGCCCAAGTGAAAGCCGACCTCCAGAGGCCAGCACATCATTTTTTTAATCAGATAGAACAGGGCATGTCGGAACACCTTAGTCCTGAGCTCCAGATTACTGTTATGCAGGCCTGCAATGCTGCTTACGTGCAGGCTATGCAGCAGAGTCGGTATTTTCAGCAGACAGTGGGGACATTTCCAACAGTGCCCACACTGTCACGCTTTACATCAATGCCGACATCTGCTGCATACCACTGCACGGCCACCTCCATTCCAAACACTTCCGGACCGTATTATAGCACCACCACCATGCCCAGTGCAGTGGGTCAGCCCACCGCCACCACCATGACAACTGCTGCTCCTGCTTGGGCCTCCTCCACTGCCACCAGCATGCTGCCGCCGCCGGACCCTGCCCTGGTGTTTCCTGGCACCACCACTACCAGACTGCCGTTGCCGGACCCTGCCTTGGCGTTCTCTGGCACCACCACTACCAGACTGCCGTTGCCGGACCCTGCCCTGGCGTTCTCTGGCACCACCACTACCAGACTGCCGTTGCCGGACCCTGCCCTGGCGTTCTCTGGCACCACCACTACCAGACTGCCGTTGCCGGACCCTGCCCTGGCGTTCTCTGGCACCACCACTACCAGACTGCCGTTGCCGGACCCTGCCCTGGCGTTCCCTGCCACCACGACAACGTGCCCGCGCAAAACAAGGAAGGGGAAAGGCAAAAAAAAACAAAAAAACCATAGCTATCCCTCCCCCCTCACCTCCCAATGTGTCTGTAATGTCTGGTTTGTCTCACCCTTCCAGTGTGTCTCAACCCTCTCATGTGTCTAGCCCTATCCCTGAATATCCTGACCCCAGTAGTTTCATAGCGCCTTCTCCTGCCACCCCTATGTCGGCTAAAGTAAGCCAGACCTCACTACTCAACACCCCACAATATCGGCACTCAACCCCAAGCAGGCGCAGTTAATTTTTTGGTTTGTGTGTGTTTAATAAACCTGTGTTTTTTGCCCCAATAAGGTTTGGTTAATTGTGTATTTCGCCACCGTCACCACACAGCATGCGCCAATAACAAATTATGCGTCAAACACTTTTTTGGGGGCCACCTCCAACCTCCAGTACCTACTTAGCAGAACACTGAAGCTTCTTTCTGTTTACTCCGTGACTTTTGGTCGCACACAGAAGACAAAATGGTGGTAATACACAGCACAACTATACTCAACAGGTCCTTTCTTATCCGAAACATTATTTATGACCCCTGACCTGCTGATTTTAGAAATGCATTGTATTACCTCCATTTTATCTTATTGGTACATATACATATATTTCACACAAAGTGAAGGAACAATGTACATGGCATATCTATACTCACCCGGACAAGTGTCAGGAAAAATGAATTCAAGAGCAAATAGCATCATGAATTCATTAGTTCAGACACCTGACTTGATGACTATAGATCTCTGGTGTAGGCTGCCATCACACTGTCAGTATTCGCTCTGTATTTTACAGCACTATTTGTAAGCCTAAACCTGGAGTGGAACTATGTGAGGAAAAGTACATTAAACAGATATGCACCACTAAAAGAATTTAACTACCGCTCCTGGTTTAGGCTTACAAATACTGATGTTAAGTACTGGACAAATACTGCGACAATAACGGACATCGTCTATACAGTCTGCGGCAAAAAGCTAATGGTGAACCAAGACAGGACTCACGTCAACAACCTAAGCCCAAAAACCCAAAGTGGTTTGTTAAGGAAATAGATAGGAGACATGGTGAAGAAAGTAAATCACAATTATTTTATTTGAAAAAACATTAACATTCCAAACATAAATTTGCAGACCCGAAACCAGCAGTACATTTTACACCATATTGTCCTGCCATGGCACACGTCCAATGTCAGAATCAAAAAACGCTGCAAATTGGTCCCGCATGTGGCCTACTTCAACTGTTGACCGCAGCGGGTGATGACGGTAATCAGGCAAAGGGTTGGCAACAGGTTCATCAAGTTCTATGGTGGGTCGCTCCTTAGCCAGAATGAAATTGTGGAGAACCACACAGGCTTTAACTACCTCATCCACTGTCTCCATTTTTAGATTTATTGCAGTTGCTAGAATGCGCCATTTGGACACCATAATCCCAAAGGCACACTCTACTGTTCTGCGTGCCCTGGTTAGTCTGTAGTTGTAGATCCGTTTTGTGCGGTTCAAGTCCCGACTTGAATAGGGCTTCAGGAGATTTTCACTCATCTGAAAGGCCTCATCCCCAACCATTACAAATGGCAGCGGTGGGCCTTGAGTGTAGGGGAGTGGTCGTGGCTGTGGGAAATTAAAATTTTTGCCATAAACACGTCGGCCCATATCAGAGGTTTTAAAAGTCTGTGAATCGTTGCCACGGCCAAAAGCACCAATGTCCACAGCAATGAAGCGACAGTCCGCATCGGCTATTGCCATAAGAACTACTGAAAAATATTTTTTGTAGTTGAAGAACTGTGATCCCGTTCTGGCTGGTTTGGTAATCCGGATGTGCTTCCCATCCACCGCACCCAAACAGTTGGGAAAATCACAAACAGTCCAAAATTTGTCAGCAATTTCTTTCCACATGTCCTCCGTGGGTATGGGTATAAATTCCTCATGGAGAATGGTCCATAAAGCCCGGCAGGTTTCAAAAACAATTCCGGACAGCGTGGAAATCCCAAGGCGGTACTGGAAATGAAGGGATGACAAGCTCTCTCCAGTTGCAAGAAATCTGTAGTAAGAATAAATAATTTACAAAATAGGCAAAAAAACATCAGACCTGCAAAAAATTTTGGTTAGCTTTTGTTTAGAATTATTACGTACCTTAAGGTAACCAGGAGACGTTCCGATGGTGGAATGGCTCTACGGAGCTGTGTGTCCTGTCTCCGGATGGCTCCTTGGACACGATCAAGCAAATCCCGGAAAGAGTCTTGTGACATCCTGGTATATTCTGGGAATTTTTCTGGGTTCTCATTGAGCTCGCCATACAGGGTGTGATATGTACCACGGCTCTCCCGCAGTTCTACAATGGGGTGTTGCCAAAACCGCCTACGCCTTGTCCTTCTCTGTCTTTCCCGGTTTCGGTGTTGCTCCCAAGCAAACGCACATGCCAGAAAAATCTTGATGCTCAGATCCAGTTTAAAGTAATAGCTATCCATGTGAAGATCCATCTTCTCACAGGACACAGGAGCAAAATCTGAAGATTTCAGCTGTCCTAGGGTCTATATATAGATTTCACATAATACACGCCCTCTGTAGTCCCATTGGCTGGTTCTTGCATCTAGAATTTTTCTCTGGTAAAATTTTGCGACATGTGCACAAAAAACGCAAACGCATAGAAAACGCAAGCAAAAGCATGTAAACGCTGCGTTTTAATGACGCATGCGGTAACCGTAAGTGTTTTAAAAACGCTGCGTTTACACGCGTTTTCATGCGTTTTTCGTGTCCTTGCGTTTGCGGATTAAACGCTGCAGATTCAAACGCTAATGTGAAAGTAGCCTTACAGAAAAGGGGAAAAAAATTCCAAGTGCGATTAAATTGCAACAAAAATAGTGCAATCTCACACTTGTTTTTTGTTTGGCTTTTTTGCTAGGTTCACTAAATGCTAACGCTAACCTGCCATTATGATTTGCCAGGTCATTACGAGTTCATAGACACCAAGCGTCTCGTGATCTGGGGTCGGGTGAGGGCTTATTTTTTGCGTGCCGAGCTGACGTTTTTAATGATACCATTTTGGTGCAGATACGTTCTTTTGATCGCCCGTTATTGCATTTTAATGCATTGTTGCGGCGACCAAAAAAACTTAATTTTGGCGTTTTGATTTTTTTTCTCGCTACGCCATTTAGCGATCAGGTTAATCCTTTGTTTTTTTGATAGATCGGGCGCCTCTGAACGCGGCGATACCAAATATGTGTAGGTTTGATTTTTTTATTGTTTTATTTTGATTGGGGCGAAAGGGGGGTGATTTGAACTTTTACTTATTTTTTTATATTTTTACACACTTTTTTTTTTAAATTTTGGCATGCTTCAATAGCCTCCATAAGAGGCTAAAAGCATGCATAACTCGATCGCCTCTGCTACATAGAGGTGAAGCACAGATCACCTCTATGTAGCAGAAATGCAGGGTTGCTTTGAACGCCAACCACAGGGTGGCGCTCAAAGCAATTGGCCATCAACAACCATAGAGGTCTCAAGGAGACCTCTGGTTGTTATGGCAGTGCACCGATGACCCCCGATCATGTGACAGGGGTCAGCGGTGCGAGTACTTCCGGCCACGCTAGTTAAATGCCGCTGTCAGCATTTGACAGTGGCATTTAACTAGTTAATGGGCGTGGGCGGATCGCGATTCCGCTCTCGCTCATTGCGCGCACATGTCAGCTGTACAAAACAGCTGACATGTCGCGGCTTTGATGTGGGCTCAGCGCCGGAGCCCACCTCAAAGCAGGGGATCTGCCAGCTGATGTACTATTCCGTCAGCTGGCAGAAAGGGGTTAATTACACAGGTCTGCGACTAAAAAGCTGTTTGATTATTTTCATCTAATTTCCATGTATTTTGGTGTGCTGAAAACAAAAAAAATATTGAAAAAAATCCTGGATGTCAGGATTTGCCACAAAATGCAAAATTCTCTTCAAATTTAGTATATTTTTCTCAATTGTTGGTATTTTTTTTATCTTAGGGTTTTGAAAGTCAAAATTACTATTAATTAATTCACATCAATGCATTGAAGATATACAATTCCAAAAAATATATAACTTTCAAAGAAAAGAACTTTCAGAGTGAGCTAATGAAACCAGCATCAACATGTTGCAAGCTGAACGAGCAGGCTTGGGATGATGAAGCAATTTGTAAAATCACTTCCAAAAGATGGAGAATGCTTCAAATACTTGGTCACCAAGTTTCCAGGCCTCTCGGAGGCAAAATTGAAGGAAGGTGTGTTCGTCGGACCAGACATTAGAAGGCTTGTAGCTGATCAAGAGTTTATCAATACCAAGACGCATCCTCAAAAAGAAGGGTGGTTTGCATTTAAAGAGGTCGTAGAGAAATTTTTTAGGCAATAACAAAAGACCCTGAATACAAAAAAATAGTCGGACGAATGCTGAAAGCATTTCAAGCTTTCGGTTGCCTGATGAGTTTGAAAGTGCATTTCCTCCATTCCCACCTTGACAACTTTCCTGAAAATTTGGGAGCTGTGAGTGAAGAGCAAGGTGAACGATTCCACCAGGACATTAAAGAGATGGAAAGAAGATACCAGGGAAGATGGAGCATTACAATGATGGCAGACTACTGTTGGACGCTTCAGAGAGACATTCCAGATGCTACTCACAAGCGTAAATGTACAAAGAGAAGCCTCACAGGGAAGAAGAATCGATTTTAGTGTGTTAGTGAGCTCACTGCAGTTAAAAAATGATTTTCAGGAAACATTTGTAATAAAAAATTAATTTTATGAGTCTATTTTCATTTATTTTGAGGTATTGTCTTATTTAACATAGTTAATTAAATTGTCAGAAAACGTGATGTCCTATGACAAAACGGAGGTCATTTTCGGATTCAGCGCACTTAAAAACAAAGATAACGTGGAATAACCAAAACAGCTCTTGAAAAATTTTTTTTTGCAGACCTATGTTATGGTCTCGCAGAGTTCCCGCTCCTCGCGATGCTTCCGTTCCCAGTGATGCTTTGCGGCAATGACGTGGGTCTCACGAGACCGCTACATCATCTGAGGTCATTGCCGCTAGGCATTATTGGGAACGGGAGCATTGCGAGGAGCGGGAATGCTGCTGGGGCCGCCGGAAGGTGAAAATATCACAATTTATTATTTTTTTAAATTATTTTTAACATTAGATCTTTTTACTATTGATGCTGCATAGGCAGCATCAATAGTAAAAAGTTGGTCAAACTTGTCGAGCACTATGTTTGACAAGTGTGACCAACCTGTCAATCAGTTTTCCAAGCGATGCTACAGATCGCTTGGAAAACGCTAGCATTCTGCAAGCTAATTACGCTTGTAAAACGAGTTTAGCGGGAAAACGCATGCCAATTCTGCATGCGTTTTACCTGCGGCAGTTGTGGAATTGCCGCGGAAATTTCTGCGGCAATTCCAGACATGTGCACATAGCCTAAAAGTTTTTGTAATTTTTAAACTAATCACACCCTGCTGAATTATTATAATTTTGGATTGGTGGTCATTGCTTTTTGATTTATGTTCAGTAAATGCACTCAATACTTGGTTGGGGCTCCTTTTGCATCAATGCGGCGTGGTATGGAAGCGATCAGCCTGTGGCGCTGGTGAGGTGTTAGGGTACCGTCACACAGTGGCACTTTGATCGCTACGACGGTACGATCCGTGACGTTGCAGCGATATCCATACGATATCGCAGTGTCTGATACGCAGCAGCGATCAGGGACCCTGCTGAGAATCGTACGTCGTAGCAGATCGTTTGGAACTTTCTTTCGTCGCTGGATCTCCCGCTGTCATCGCTGGATCGTTGTGTGTGACAGCGATGCGTTCGCTTGTAACCACGGTAAACATCGGGTTACTAAGCGCAGGGCTGCGCTTAGTAACCCGATGTTTACCGTGGTTACCAGCGTAAAAGTAAAAAAAAACAAACAGTACATACTTACATTCCGGTGTCTGTCCCCCGGCGTTCTGCTTCTCTGCACTGTGAGCGCTGGCCGGCCGGAAAGCGAGCACAGCAGTGACGTCACCGCTGTGCTTTCCGGCTGGCACAGACAGTGGAGAAAAGCAGAACGCCGGGGGACAGACACCGGAATGTAAGTATGTACTGTTTGTTTTTTTTTACTTTTACGCTGGTAACCACGCGTGCGCAGATGGAGATCGCGGCGGCCATTTCCCTGAAGCCCCGGGCAGCAGTGCGCTCCATCTGCGCACGCGCGGCACAGGAAAGATGGCCGCGCCCACCGGTAAACTGCGAATAGCGAAGACCGCGCTGTTTTGAATCTCCTGGGCAGTGGATCTTCGCTTTGGACATGCGCACACCACTACGCCACCAACGTAATGATGAGCAGGATTCTGGGGGAGAAACAGCGCTGTCACCACGCCCATATGACCAGACCAGCGTGAGTGACAGCAGAAAACGGCGACTTTACAAAGGTATTTCGGCAGCTTAGGTAGGTTATAAAGGCACACAAAGACACTAATGTAACGCCCAGCTCTGCCCCTATTTAACGCTATTTTTAGCTCATCTTAAAAAAAACGGGGTGACAGGTTCCCTTTAACAGAAATAAACAGTTGAAATAGATCACTCTGTAATTACTCTATATAATGAGTTTCAATTTTTGTATTGAAGAACTGAAATAAATTAACTTTTTGACGATTTTCTAATTTTCTGAGAAGCACCTGAATGTTGACAGGAGGGTGGCTGCAATGCGCATGATAAACCATAAGCATTGGAACTAGAGCATGAAGGTTCCAATGGCAACTGGAGGGAAAATAGAGCCTAGAGGGGCAACCTTTTGGAAAAGGGGGTTGGACGATATGTGCAAAATGGGCCAGATTTAAGAATAAGTTATATTGGCACAAATGAATAAATATGTGGACATTATAAAGAACACTTTGAGATTTTGGGAATAAACATTTAAGTATTGCTATATGTAGAATAATTGAAGGGGTTGTCCATTTTTCAAGTCCATTTCATTCGCAGTTTTAATGATTGATCATTCTGCAGCATGAATCAAACACAGCTCAGCTGTACTATCACTATGATTATTTCAAGCTTTCTCTGGGAGGCAGAGAGGAGTGCAGCACTGTTGATCTCTGCTGGAAAGCAGCTAAGGCTACGTTCACATTAGCGTCATGCGACGCTGCGTCGTCGACGCACGACAACGCATGCGTCATGCGCCCCTATCTTTATCATTGGGGACGCATGCGTTGCGTTGGCGTGCGTTTTCGGTAAAACGCACGACGCATGCGTCGTTTCACCGCACCTGGGTGGCGTCGGAGACGCTACATGTTGCATTTTTCTAGCGTCAAAAAAACGCACGCGTCGCACTTGCGTCGTCATTGCGTTACAATTTCCCATTGAAACCTATTGACAACGCACTTGCGTCGCGTGTGTGCGTCGTGCGTGCGTTGTGCGACGCATGCGTTACATGAAATTAAACAAAAAAGTGTCTAGACAGGGTCTAGACAGTGCAAACAGTGATAAAAATATCCCCCATATCTAAAGAAAATGTTGGATTGTTTGTCACTTCTGCTGCAGCATCTAGAGGCAAGACAAACAAAACAAACTATTAACATTAATACCCACCCTCATCTACCCATTGGTGGCATTATCTATTGTCTAGACACTAGACCCACCCTCTTCTATTCATTGGTGGTGTTTGTCTAGACAAATTGTGTGGAAAGATACATCATTGTTTGACAACGCATGCGTCGTAAAACGCTGCGTTTTTTGGAAAAACGCAAAAACGCACAAAAAACGCTGCGTTTTACGACGCATCCGTTCGACGCATGCGTCAAACATGGTGCGTTTTTGCGTGCGTTTCCGATCCGTCGTGCGTTGCGTCGACGACGCAGCGTCGCATGACGCTAATGTGAACATAGCCTAACAGATCCATGATGTAAAAGCACATGCAACTACATTTTTGTGTCTGCCAGAAGAGAGAACTGTTAAGGCAGAACAGTGTAAAGGAGCATACAGTGTAAAGAAGCATACTGTATTCTAAACACAGATTAGCTAGATATCTGTGGGGAAGCTGGGCTGGAAGCCTGTATTGTTTTACACATTTAGCAGTCAGCCTGCTTCCAGTACAACTTTGAGTTATCTAATCAGGGAGGTGAAGCTGGGAAGGAGGGGGCCTGCAGAACTTGGGAAAAGCAGCCTGCTGGTGGAAACAGTTTTAGCAGAATAACAATAGGACTGCCATTCAGCCAACTGAAGCTGGATGGAGAAGAAAAAAAAGACAAAAAGGTGCAAGAAAATCTTGATATTGAGCTTGATATGTATATTAACAAGCAGGGCTACGGAATAGGAGTCGTGGAATCTGATTCGGTGGCCATTTTGGTGGAGTTGGTATAAAATAAACCAACTGATTCCTACAATATATTGGGTTCAGTAGTATTATGCAGTATGTGCTGTACATTTTTTCATAATTTGGGAAAGTTATGAAATGTCCTATTCTTGATCTATGTATCTCAGCTTTTAGTTGAGATAAATCTGTGCTGCACATGCTCAGTAGTGACCAGTGCTGTTGAGTCCGAGTCTTGGAGTCAGGGAAAATAAGGAGTCGGAGGTTTGGTTTAATGACTCCATAGCCCTGTTAACAGTTACTGTAGTATGATAAAAATAATGCAATTGTGGGAACAAACCTTTTAAACTGTGGTCGCCTTTTCTGTGTTCATAATGGCTGCTTATGAGGAGCTCAGTGGAAAGTCTGACCCACGCTTCCCACAAACCTCCACGGAGATGGACCAGCACAGATTATGTCAGTGCTGCATGTATCCCTGCTGTTGATGATATTGGAGGTGCGGCAGTGGACATGAGGGCAAGGCGTGATTCAGACTTTCCACTGCGTTCCTTGTGAGACTCCAGTGACCATTCCGTACAAAGAGAAAGTCACCTCCGTATCGGAGAACGGCAGGACTAGGATCAAAAGCAGGCTACCGAGTATCTCATTATGCATTGGTTATAGTTGGGGAAATTTTGTATCGGGCTGAAGTGTCGCTCTAGCTTTATCCATTTTATGGTATCCAAGAGGAGTCTTTACAAAACTTACACAGAAAAAAAGTGAGACCTTTTGCCCATACTTTAGGCGAGAAGCAAACCTGGCTACCACAATTTACCTTGCTTTACCATACTGAACAGCAACTTTGCTAGGGCATAGTCACCTGGTCATCTTTTACAGAAAAATATTAGAGATGCGTATATCGCACTGAATTTTTCCATTCAGGAGTCTGGAAAAGCAAGTTAAAAGGAGTTAATTCATGGTAAACATTCATCAATGGATATTCTGGATGGATGATGAATGTATGATTGCTACATGCAATAGTAAAAAATGAAGCTTTCAAAATATGGTGATGCAAAAACTAGTTTTTGCAATAAAAAGCATCATTTAGTGAGTGACAGTAGCCAAACATAAAAACTCAATATAAATCTGGTATCGCTGTAATCACACCGACCCGAAGAATAAAGTCGCCTACTCACTTATACTGCACGAAGAACAGGGTAAAAAAAGTATAATAGAAACATATGCACCACTTCTGCATTTATCACCCCTCCTGGTTTTGGCTTACAAATACTGATGTAAAATACTGACCAAATACTGCTAGTGTGATGGCAGCCTAAGGCTCGGCGCACATTTATCCTGTGCTCACACCTCGGTTTCCGTGTAAATCTCTGAAATACGTGATTCAGACGGAAGCCCCGTTGGAAGATTCCCTATGAGGCAGATGGAGGCACTGTGGGCACCATAGGACCTGTGATCCGGCGATGTCTGTCTTTTTTTTTTTTTTATACACTCTTTATTTAGAAAATTTCAATAATATAACAGGAAAGGAAAAAAAGAGGGTAAATATTTTCAGAAATAGTAAAAGTATATAAAAACAAACAAACAAATACAATTGTAATAAACCACAACGATAACGCTACAAGACTGCGGATTTGCAAACCAAAATGGTTGTAAGAAGAATTTATAAAAAAAAAAAAAAAAAGGGCGGCAGTTGTGAGGAGGGACATGGGAAGGAAGGGGAAAGGTAGGGAGTCAGAAAGTCCTGCTTAAAATATAGAGATTAACTAAGCGATTTGGGAGATCAAACTCAAATCGAGGCATCAACATTACAGAACAGACTATATGTGAAGAAAAAAGAGAAAAAGGGAATAAGAAAAGAAATTTGTAGGGAGACAAATCAAGGATTACCGGTTGTGCTTATTTGGTGATCCTCTGAGACGTTCAACCAGGCTATCCATGCTTTTAGAGTCTTTAGGTTTTTAGATCTTGAAAGTCTAATTTTCTCATATATACCAATTTGGTTGGATTCTTTTATCCATTCTTTGCAAGTAGGAGTTTCTACATCTTTCCAATGTCTTGCGATAATTATTTTAGCTGCGTTGAGCAGATGAGGTATCAGTGAGCCTTTATCAACGTCTAAATTTGAAGGATCCAGATTGAATAGAATGAAACTTGACGTTAATGGGATGTCTATGTTTAAGGTTTTCTTTATATGTTCTCTAACTCTCTCCCAGAAACTTTTAATTTTTGTGCATTCCAACTAAATATGAGATGGAGAACCCTTCTCTTTGTTGCATCTCCAACAAAGAGGATGTCTGTCTTTTTTGTAGTGCATAAAAGTGCCGTCGACCACAGTTTTGTGCACCTCTGAAAAGAAGCACAACGCTGAACAGAGGCCAGACGGAGTCCAGAGTAAATCTGCTGCCTCATTATAGTGAATGGATCCCTCGGGGGTTTCATCTGAATCACGTCACTCAGAGATTTAGATGGAAACCCCAAAGTGCTCAGCGTAGAGCGCTGGATATACATGATCCCAAAAGTTATGTAAAATGTTCCCAATAAAAGCTTCAACTCAATCCCGAAAAAAAAGCAAGCCCCCACTCAGGTCTGTCATCTGTTAACGGAAATATAGGGGTCTTCCACAATACTGGTACTGCAAAGGCTCTGAAAAGTGAAATGGCTCCCCACCCTCCAAAAGAAATTCAGCAAATTCTTCCTCTCAAATCCAAATGCCCCCTTCCTTTGAGCCCCCAACATTGTACCTAAACCACATATAGCATTCGCATGATTGGAATTTCTGAAGCGATGAGAGCCCGTCTAATTTACAAGTGCGTGTCTCCAGAAGCACAGGATGGGCATAATGTACTGGTGACTGCAACATACTGATCACTACAGTGTACTGGTCACTACAACGGCAGTTTGCAATTTTCACTCAGCAACATTCATTGCTGCCTGTTTCTGGAAAATACCCCGAAGTCAAAATAGTCACTACATCTGTAGATAAATTCCCCAAGGGGTATAGTTTCCAAAATGGGGTCACTTGAGGGGGGATTCTGCTCTTCTAGCAATTAAGGGCTCTGTATATGGAGTCTGCAGACTATTCTAAGAAAATCTGTGCTCCAGGAGGCAAATAGTGCGCCATCCCTCCCCAGTCTCTCCGTATAGCTAAGTAATACTGTACAGCCACATATGTGTTATTGCTACGTTCAGTAGAAATTGTGGGACAAATTATGATGCCATTTTTACCCACTTCTGGTGCTAAAACAAAATTTTGGTGGGAAAAATATTTTTGTCTCATTGCCTAATGTTATAGAATTCTGTGACACACACGTGGTGTCAATATGATTACTGCACCCTTACATGAATTCGTTGAGAGGTGTAGTTTGTAAAATGGGGTCACTTATGAGGGTATTCTGCTGTTCCTGCAACTCAAGGGCTCTCGCAGTGGGTCATGGTACCTGCAAACCATAACAGTAAAATCTGCACTATAGTATGGCGCTCCTTCCCTTCTGAGCTTTGCACTGTGCCTGAAAAATATTCCCCAATTACATGTAGGGTATTGGCGCACTCAGGAAAAAATGGTCACTTTGTTGTAAAAAAAAAAAAAAAAAAATCCTATTATCCCTTAGAAAAATTAAAAACTTGGGACTAAAACATCATTTTCGTCGTAAAATATGGTAATTAGACCTACTGGTAATTGTATTTCCAGGAATCCATCCTGACAGCGCCATGGAGGACGTCCTTCTTATCCATAATGGGACAGGAAACACGAGAGGTTAAAAGGACCCTCCCCTACCACCCTTCAGTGCTTTTCAAAGTAACACATGTGAATGGATGCAAAAATAGGGTTTATTCCAGCAAAATAATCAGTCATACAAATGTTATATCACATGAGTATACAGAACATTAGGGAGGGAGCTAGTAGTGCTGTCAGGATGGATTCCTGGAAATACAATTACCGGTAGATCCAATTACCGTTTTCCAGGTCACCACCTGACAGCACCATGGAGAAATACCAAAGGAGAATGGTATTTAGGGTGGTACTACTGCCTGAAGCACCTACCAAAAGCTAACTGTGTTGATACTACATCTAGCTTATAATGTTTCGAGAAGGTACTAAGGCTGGACCAAGATGCAGCTTTGCAGATTTGTTCTGCCGAAGCCCCCCCTTTCTCTGCCCATGACGTGGCTATGGCTCTAGATGAATGGGCTCTAAGATCAACCGTGGAACTCTTTCCCTGCGCTTCATAAGCTAAACCAATTGTAGATTTGATCCATCTCGCAATGGTTGCTTTAGACGCTTTTTTCCCCCTTATTTGGGCCCCTAAACTGGACAAACAGATTGTTATCCTGTCTCCAGGGGCTAGTTGAATCAAGATATTTGAGTACCGTTTCCTAACGTCCAAATTATGGTAAAACCTTTCCTTCTGATTTTTAGGGAACTGACAAAAAGAGGGAAGAACAAATTTCCTGATTCATATTTGAATCCGAGACAACTTTCGGGAGAAAAGCTGAGTCTTAAGACTAGTCTATCATCGAATATTTGTAAATACGGATTCTGGATGGATAAAGCCTGTAATTCTCCCAGTCTTTTTGCCGACGTAATCGCCACTAAGAATGCGGTTTTAAGCTATGTGCACACGTAGGAAAAAAGGTGCAGAATTTTCTGCACAAAATCCGCATCTCCTGGCAGAATCCGCAGCCGCGGAT
Organism: Ranitomeya variabilis; assembly: GCF_051348905.1. Taxonomy (NCBI): domain Eukaryota; kingdom Metazoa; phylum Chordata; class Amphibia; order Anura; family Dendrobatidae; genus Ranitomeya; species Ranitomeya variabilis. The sequence continues at coordinate 162,355,393 of NC_135238.1, read as the reverse complement.
TTGCCACGGTTTTTATGCGGATTTTGTGCGGTTTTTATGCGGATTTTCTGTGGTTTTTGCCACTGCGGATTTTTATCATGGAGGGGTGCAGAAACGCTGCAGAACTGCACAAAAGTAGTGACATGCACTTCTTTGAAATCTGCAGCAATTCCGCACAGCTTTTTTTTTTATCCCACTGAATAACATTGTACTGTACATCACAGTGCGGAACTGCAGCGTTTCTGCGCGGAAAAATCCGCTGCGGATCCACAGCAAATCCGCATCGTGTGCACATAGCCTTAAGGTAAAGTTTACTGATCTCTATACTCCCTGCTAAATCCCACGGGTGTTCGCATAGATCATTAAGGACCAGGTTAAGGTCCCAAGGAGGCACCGATCTCCTAATTAAAGGTTTAAGTCTCTGAACTGCCCTAGAAAACCGACTTATCCAAGGGTGAGCTGGCAGAGGGGAGTCAGGAAATACACTCAGGGCTGCTATATGGACCCTCAAAGTACTAGGTCTAAGCCCTTTCCTGAATCCTGACTGCAAAGTATCAAGGATTTTGGGAATATCAGGATGGTCAGTATCAACTGTCATTTCCCCACAGAAACTGCAAAATCGCTTCCATATTTTCGTATACTGTAGATTGCAGACGTCACCGGCTTCCTACTGGCTTGAAGGGTAGAAATAACATAATCTGACAGTCCCTTTGCTTTTAAGACCTGCAGTTCAGGATCCAAGCTGCCAACCGTAGAGCTTCCGGGTTTTGGTGTAGAACCAGGCCTTGAAGAAGATCCCTTTTTTCCGACAACAGGAGGGGTTCCTCTTCTGATTACTTTTTTAGTAAGGGAAACCAACTCCTCTTCGGCCAAAGGGGTGCTATAAGAATGACCTTGGCTCTGTCCTCGCAAATTTTCCTGAGAGTTCTTGGAATCATTGCCAGAGGAGGGAATGCATACAGCAACCCGCTGTTCCAGGGATGTGAGAAGGCATCAATCCCCACTGGGCTTTCCCAAGGACTTAGGGAGTAAAAAGTTCTGACTTTCGCGTTCCGTTTGACAGCGAATAGGTCCACATCGGGTTTTCCCCAACGTTGACAAAGACTGCTGAAGACTTCATCGTTCAGTTCCCACTCTGTTGGGGCCACCTCCATCCTGCTCAGGAAGTCTGCGAGCTGAGTCTTGGTACCTTCCAGATGTACTGCCGAGATCGAAAGTACAGACTTTTCTGCCCATCTGAAAATTCGCTCCGCGAGGCCTTGTAACGCTATATGTTTTGGACCGCCCTGATGGCAAAGGAAGGCTACGGTTGTTGTATTGTCCGAGAAGATTTTCATATGCCTGTTCTTTACCAAAGACTGGGCGGCTGATAAGACCTTCCAGACTGCGTGTAGCTCCCTGTAGTTCGATGATCTTCTGCTGTCCTTCTGACTCCATCGTCCCTGGAAGTATCTTCCTTGGACATGACCTCCCCAGCCTTGTTGACTTGCGTCTGTCGTGACGGAGACTTCCGGGTTCTGAAGCCACGCCACACCAACTCGAAGATTCCTGGGAAGAGTCCACCACTTCAAGGATTTTCTGACCTGAGGAGACAGTCTCAATCCTTGATTTAGCGAGCTTTGCTTTCTGTCTCAGGACGCAAGGACTTCCCGCTGTAATCGGCAAGAATGAAACTGACTCCAGTTCACACAAGGAATGCAGGCCGTCATCATTCCTATGATCTTCATCGCGTCTCTGATAGAAATTCGGCTTTGAGCAAACTGATGGACCTTTTCTATTAGACCCCTTAGTCTCTCTTCTGGTAGGTAAGACATTCTCGCTTCCGAATCTAGTATGACCCCCAAGAATTTTATTTTTGGCTTGGGTACTAGATCTGATTTGGTCTAGTTTATGATCCAACCTAGTTTTTGCAGTGTGGAAATCAGGGATTGACAGTTGATTCTGAGTTGGCCTACAGAGTCTGCTGCTATTAGAAAGTCATCTAGGTATGGTATCACCATAATGTCTTGATTCCTTAGATAAGCAACTACTTCTACCATGAGCTTCGTAAAAACCCTGGAGGCTGAGGCTAGGCCGAAGGGGAGGCAGCGAAACTGGTAATGGTAGATTGTTCCCCCCCTTTTTCACCACAAACCTCAGAAACTTTTGGTGGTCTGGATAAATTGGCACATGGTAGTATGCACTCTTTAGATCTAGAGTACACATTACCACACCCTTTCCTAACAGAGAAATGGTGGACCGAATCGACTCCATTTTGAACCTTTTGTATTTTACCCATTTGTTTAGATGTTTTAGGTTTATTATTGTTTTGGTCTCTCCCGACGGTTTAATTATCGAGAAGAGATTTGAGTAGTGACCTCTGCGCTCTTCTTGAGGGGGTGCCGGATCAATTGCTGCCATGTCTAGGAGGTCCTGGATATTTGACCACATAGGTAACGCTGAATTTAGATGGGAGCTGGAAACAAGGAATCTTTCGGGAGAAGACAAACTCTATTCTGTATTCGGAAACAACCTGTAAGACCCTAGGGCTTGTGGTAACTTCCTGCCATCCCTCTAGGAACTCGGATAAATGGCCCCCTACTCTCATGGTGTCATTTTATTCGGTAGTTAGACCCAGAACCTGAGTAGCTCGAGTCCTTATTCTTGACTCTGCTCTCTCCCCTTTTTTGATAACTCCATCTACCTTTGCTTCCCTTTCCCCCTGTAATGTTTTTTGATTATAACGGGATCTACGAAAGGGCTGAAATCTTTTTGGCTTTTCCTCTGGAAACCCTTTCTTTTCATTTGAGGCCTTCTCCAAAATATCATCGAGGACAGGTCCGAAGACTCTGCCTCTGGAAAAGGGTATAGAACAAAGCTTGTTCTTAGAGTGCATATCTGCCAACCAGCTCTTAAGCCAGATAGCTCTTCTGGCTGCATTAGATAGGGATTGATTCCTAGCTGCAAATCTAACCGATTCTGCAGAGGCATCTGCCAGAAAAGTGGTTGCCAATTTCAAAAGGGGAAGGGATTTAATGTGGTTTCTCTAGGAGGTTTGGCTGATAACTGATCCTGGAGATCGTCTATCCACAGATGCATGGATCGAGCTACCGATGTCGCAGCTATATTCGCTCCTATGATTGCTGCTGAACTCTCCCAGGCCCTTTTTAAAAGGCCATCTGCCTTCCTATCCATGGGCTCTTTTAGGTTAGAGGAGTCCTCAAAAGGAATCGCTGTTCTTTTGGACACCTTAGCCAGCGGGATGTCTATTATTTTGGGCATGTCTACCCATTCCTTGACCTCTTCTGGGTCGAATAGCAAACGGAGTCTAAAGTCTCTGGGAATTGTTAGTCTTTTTTCCGCCTCCTCCCATTCCTCTAAAATCATAGAACGGATGAGAGTTTACCAGAAAGACCTTTGAAGTCTGGGAGGGTAACCCCCCAAACATTTCATCCTGTACAGAACACATTGGTTGAGGCTCTTCAACAATCTGCATAGTCTGTCTTATTGCCTCTAAAAGCTCTTCCGTGTCCCCAGCGGAAAACAAATATCTCCTTCCTTTCTCTGGAGGCTCTCTACTTTTTTCCTACTCCTCCTCCAGCTCTGAATCGGAAGGAGTCGAGTCCACTGAAGAAACCTCTTCCCTTGGCCTCTTCCTGGATCTCTCTGAATGTGAGGGTTGAGGGAGTACCAAGCCTGATACTGAGGCCTGAACTTCCTCTCTTATAATGGCTCTCATATTAGACATAAGAGAAGTCTGCTCTTCTCCCACAATCCTACTGGTGCACGTCTCACATAGGGGTTTCTGCCAGGAATCCTTCAACTTAGTAGCGCAAATAGGACATTTTCTATTTTTGCTTGGCTTTTTTATAGTTTTCTCTGGCAAGGAAGAAACCTACAAAACATACAATCGTAGCTGCTACTGTGGAACTGTCCTCTATGTGAACTTTAGGGGCTCCTACTCTGTCACTTACGTGTCCCAAGCTCTCCTGCCCCACATCAGTCTTAGCCATATCCTCCATGGTGAACTAGCTTGAGGATAGCCTATGTGTCCCACAGTCCCCATCTTTATACATCTTCACCTTGATCTTGTTGCGGTGGTGCAGCGTTCCCACGCCATCCGACCACTCCGGAAGTACTTTTCCATGGAGGAGACGCCTCCCGCCCCCCTCAACCGCGAACCGGAAGTGACGCGCGGCCGGCACTGAGACCAGTGTACCGCCATCTGACTTCCCCCCGGAACGGCCGCGTGGAGATGCCCCCATCAGCAGAGGCGGTCCGGAGCAAAGTACTCCAGGGGGCGCGACGGAAGGGTCGAGAGCCCTCGGCAGGAGGAAGCGACCCTCGGACCAGGAGCAGTGCTGCACTGGGTATTGGCCTGCGGGTGCCTCATAGTAGGGAGAAGCCGGGCCCCCCCGATCCACACCCCCGCACAGAACGGTCGGTCTTACACTCTCGACGCTCCTATCCACAATGGGACAGGAAAAACACTGAAGGGTGGTAGGGGGAGGGTCCTTTTGACCTCTTGTGTTTCCTGTCCCATCATGGATAAGAAGGACGTCCTCCATGGTGCTGTCAGGTGGTGACCTGGAAATGTAATTTATTCTTTGTTCACAGCTCAATGGTATAAAATTCTGTGAGACACATGTGGTGTCAATATGATCACTGCACCCCTAAATTCATTAGGGAGTGTAGTTTGTAAAATCACTTCACATATGAGGAGTTTCTGTTGTTCTGGCACCTTAGGGCCTCTGCTAATGTGACATGGCACCCTCAAACCATTCCAGCATAATCTGAAACCCAATATGGCGCCTCTTCCCTTCTGAGCTTTGCCTCAAAAGTAATAATTCCCTTACAGTTGGGGTATCGGAGTACTCAGGAGAAATGGCATGGTCCAAAATGGGGTCAGTTGTGGGTCGTTTCCACTGTTTAGACACATCAGGGGCTCTCCAAACGGGACATGGCATCCACTAATGATTCCAGCAAATTTTACATTCAGAAAGTCAAATGGCGTACCTTCCCTTCCGAGCGCCCGAACAGTAGTTTTCTCCTTCATATGGGGTATCGGTGTACTCAGGATAAATTGCATTACAAATTGTATGGTGCAATTTCTCCAGGTTACATTTATGAAAATGCAAAATTTGGGGCTAAAAAAACATTTTTGTGGGGAAAATGTTTTTTGTTTTATTTTCAAGGGTCAACGTTATAAACTTCTGTGAAGCACCTGAGGGATCAATGTGCTCAAAACACATCTAGATCACTTCCCTGAGGGGTCTAGTTTCCAAAATGTCACTTGTGGGGATTTTCATTGTTTAGGCACATCAGGGGCTCTCTAAATATGACATAGCGTCCGGTAATTGTTCCAGCAAATTTTGCATTCGAAAAGTCAAATGGTGCACTTTCCCCACATATGGGGTATGGTCAGGAGAAATTGAACAGATTTTGGGGTCCATTTTTCCGTTAGCCTTGTGAAAATTAAAAAAAATTGGGATCTAAAGTATTTTTTGTGAATAAAAGTGAAATGTTCTTTTTTTTCCCACATTCCAAAAATTCCTGTGAAGCATTAAAAGTGTTAATAAACTTCTTGAATGTAGTTTTGAGCACCTTGAGGGGTGCATTTTTTAGAATGGTGTCATCTTTGTGTATTTAAAATGTGAGGTGGTCCCTAAAAAATGGTTTAGTAAATTCTGTTGGAAAAAGGTAAAAAAAAAAAAATTGCTGGTCAACTTTTAACCCCTTTCTGCCATTGGACGTACTATTCCGTCCATGTGGGGTGGGCCCTAATTCCCAAGGACGGAATAGTACGTCCAGCAGGATCGGCCGCGCTCACGGGGGTAGCGCGGCCGATCGCGGCCGGGTGTCAGCTGCCTATTGCAGCTGACATCCGGCGCTATGTGCCAGGAGCGGTCACGGACCGCCCCCGGCACATCGCGATCAAACATGATCGCGGTGTGCCGGCGGTACAGGGAAGCATCGCGCAGGGAGGGGGCTCCCTGCGGGCTTCCCTGAGACCCCCGGAGCAACGCGATGTGATCGCGTTGCTGCGAGGGTCTCCTACCTCCTATCCCTGCAGGCCCCGGATCCAAAATGGCCGCGGGGCTGCATCCGGGTCCTGCAGGGATTACTTCCGGGTGCCGTGCAGGTGCTGGTAAGCCTGCACGGCTGTAAGTGAGATCGGTGATCTGACAGAGTGCTGTGCACACTGTCAGATCACCGATCTATGATGTCCCCCCCTGGGACAAAGTAAAAAAGTAAAAAAAAAAAAATTCCCACATGTGTAAAAAAAAAAAAAAAGAAAAAAAAAAATATTATTCCCATAAATACATTTCTATATCTAAATAAAAAAAAAATCAAACAATAAAAGTACACATATTTAGTATCGCCACGTCCGTAACGACCCCACCTATAAAACTATATCACTAGTTAACCCCTTCAGTGAACATCGTAAAAAAAAAAAAAAAAAAAACGAGGCAAAAAACAACGCTTTATTCTCATACCGCCAAACAAAAAGTAGAATAACACGCGATCAAAAAGACGGATATAAATAACCATGGTACCGCTGAAAACGTCATCTTGTCCCGCAAAAAACAAGCCACCACACAGCATCATCAGCGAAAAAATAAAAAAGTTATAGTCCTCAGAATAAAGCAATGCCAAAATAATTATTTTTTCTATAAAATAGTTTTTATCGTATAAAAGCGCCAAAACATAAAAAAAATGATAGAAATGAGGTATCGCTGTAATCATACTGACCCGAAGAATAAAACTGCTTTATCAATTTTACCAAACGCGGAACGGTATAAACGCCTCCCCCAAAAGAAATTCATGAATAGCTGGTTTTTGGTCATTCTGCCTCACAAAAATCGGAATAAAAAGCGATCAAAAAATCTCCCGTGCCCGAGCATGTTACCAATAAAAACGTCAACTCGTCCCGCAAAAAACAAGACCTCACATGACTCTGTGGACTCAAATATGGAAAAATTATAGCTCTCAAAATGTGGTAACGCAAAAAATATTTTTTGCAATAAAAAGCTTCTTTCAGTGTGTGACGGCTGCCAATCATAAAAATCCGCTAAAAAACCCGCTATAAAAGTAAATCAAACCCCCCTTCATCACCCCCTTAGTTAGGGAAAAATAAAAAAATAAAAAAATTTATTTATTTCCATTTTACCATTAGGGCTAGGGTTAGGGTTGGGGCTAGGGTTAGGGCTAGGGTTGGGGCTAGGGTTAGGGTTGGGGCTAGGGTTAGGGCTAGGGTTAGGGTTAGGGTTGGGGTTGGGGTTGGGGCTAGGGTTAGGGTTGGGGCTAGGGTTGGGGCTAGGGTTGGGGCTAGGGTTGGGGCTAGGGTTGGGGCTAGGGCTGGGGTTAGGGTTGGGGCTAGGATTGGGGCTAGGATTGGGGCTAGGGTTAGGGCTAGGGTTAGGGTTGGGGCTAGGGTTAAGGCTACAGTTAGGGTTGGGGCTAAAGTTAGGGTTGGGGCTAAAGTTAGGGTTTGGATTACATTTACGGTTGGGAATAGGGTTGGGATTAGGGTTGTGTCTGGGTTAGAGGTGTGGTTAGGGTTACAGTTGGGATTAGCGTTAGGGGTGTGTTTGGATTAGGGTTTCAGTTATAATTGGGGGGTTTCCACTGTTTAGGCACATCAGGGGCTCTCCAAACGCGACATGGCGTCCGATCTCAATTTCAGCCAATTCTGCGTTGAAAAAGTAAAACAGTGCTCCTTCCCTTCCGAGCTCTCCTGTGCGCCCAAACAGTGGTTTACCCCCACATATGGGGTATCAGCATACTCGGAACACATTGGAGAACAACTGTTGGGGTCAAATTTCTCCTGTTACCCTTAGGAAAATACAAAACTGGGGGCTAAAAAATAATTTTTGTGGAAAAAAAAATATTTTTTATTTGCACGGCTCTGCGTTATAAACTGTAGTGAAACAATTGGGGGTTCAAAGCTCTCACAACACATCTAGATGAGTTCCTTAGGGGGTCTACTTTCCAAAATGGTGTCACTTGTGGGGGGGTTCTACTGTTTAGGTACATTAGGGCCTCTGCAAACGCAATGTGACACCTGCAGACCATTCCATCTAAGTCTGCATTCCAAATGGCGCTCCTTCCCTTCCGAGCCCACCCATGCGCCCAAACGGTGGTTCCCCACCACATATTGGGTATCAGCGTACTCAAGACAAATTGGACAACAACTTTTGGGGTCCAATTTCTCCTGTTACCCTTGGGAAAATACAAAACTGGGGGCAAAAAAATTATTTTTGGGGGAAATTTTTTATTTTTTTATTTTTACGGCTATGCGTTATAAACTGTAGTGAAACACTTGAGGGTTCAAAACTCTCAAAATACATCTAGATGAGTTGCTTAGGGGGTCTACTTTCCAAAATGGTGTCACTTGTGTTTTTTTTTTTACTGTTTAGGTACATTAGGGGCTCTGCAAATGCAATGTGACGCCTGCAGACCATTCCATCTAAGTCTGTATTCAAAATGGCGCTCCATCCCTTCCGAGCCCTCCCATGCGCCCAAACAGTGGTTCCCCCCCACATATGGGGTATCAGCGTACTCAGGACAAATTGTACAACAACTTTTGGGGTCCAATTTCTTCTCTTACCCTTGGGAAAATAAAAAATTGGGGGTGAAAAGATCATTTTTGTGAAAAAATATGATTTTTTATTTTTACGGTTCTGCAGTATAAACTTCTGTGAAGCACTTGGTGAGTCAAAGTGCTCACCACACCTCTAGATAAGCTCCTTAGGGGGTCTACTTTCCAAAATGGTGTCACTTGTGGGGGGTTTCAATGTTTAGGCATATCAGGGGCTCTCCAAACGCAACATGGCGTCCCATCTCAATTCCAGTCAATTTTGCATTGAAAAGTCAAATGGCGCTCCTTCGCTTCCGAGCTCTGTCATGCGCCCAAACAGTGGTTTACCTCCACATATGGGGTATCGGTGTACTCGGGACAAATTGTACAACATCTTTTGGGGTCCATTTTCTCCTGTTACCCTTGGTAAAATAAAACAAATTGGAGCTGAAGTAAATTTTGTGTGAAAAAAAGTTAAATGTTAATTTTTATTTTAACATTCCAAAAATTCCTGTGAAACACCTGAAGGGTTAATAAACTTCTTGAATGTGGTTTTGAGCATCTTGAGGGGTGCAGTTTTTAGAATGGTGTCACACTTGGGTATTTTCTATCATATAGACCCCTCAAAATGACTTCAAATGAGATGTGGTCCCTAAAAAAAAATGGTGGTGTAAAAATGAGAAATTGCTGGTCAACTTTTAACCCTTATAACTCCCTAACAAAAAAAAAAATTTTGGTTCCAAAATTGTGCTGATGTAAAGTAGACATGTGGGAAATGTTACTTATTAAGTATTTTGTGTGACATATCACTGTGATTTAATTGCATAAAAATTCAAAGTTGGAAAATTGCGAAATTTTCAAAATTTTCGCCAAATTTCAGTTTTTTTCACAAATAAACGCAAGTAATATCAAAGAAATTTTACCACTATCATGAAGTACAATATGTCACGAGAAAACAATGTCAGAATCACCGGGATCTGTTGAAGCGTTCCAGAGTTATAACGTTATAAAGGGACAGTGGTCAGAATTGTAAAAATTGGCCCGGTCCATAACGTGCAAACCACCCTTGGGGGTGAAGGGGTTAATCCTTATAACTTCCTAACAAAAAAAATTGTTTCAAAAATTGTACTGATGTAAAGTAGACATGTGGCAATGTTATTAAGTATTTTGTGTGACATGACTGATTTAAGGGTATAAGAATTCAAAGTTTGAAAATTGCTAAATTTGTCAAATTTCCATTTTTTTTCACAAATAAACGCAAGTCATATCGAAGAAATGTTACCACTATCATGAAGTACAATATGTCACGAAAAAAACAATCCCAGAATCACCGGGATCCAGAGTTATTACCTCATAAAGGGACAGTGGTCAGAATTGTAAAAACTGGACTGGTCATTAACGTGTAAACCACCTTGGGGGGTAAAGGGGTTAACAGAAGGGTACCAACAATTTGGTCCGTGTGTACAAAATGGTCAGGTGGTTCCTAGAAAAGTCAACACATCTCCCATACCTCACCTTAACTACCCCAAAACCAGCAAATCCTGAAATCTCTTGTGCCCTGTTGTCCGATCACACATCTGGGAATGTGGGTACCAAGTAATGAGAGGAATAGCTATGGCTAAAATGGTTTTTGTAGTATTAGACTCACATATTATGACTAATGATGGGCGAATATACTCGTTACTCGAGATTTCTCGAGCACGCTCGGGTGTCCTCCGAGTATTTTTTAGTGCTCGGAGATTTAGTTTTCATCGCCTCAGCTGAATGATTTACAGCTACTAGCCAGCATAAGTACATGTGGGGGTTGCCTGGTTGCTAGGGAATCCCCACATGTACGGTAATCAAGCTGGCTAATAGCTGTAAATCATTCGGCTGCGGCGAAGAAAACAATCTCCGAGCACTAAAAAATACTCAGAGGACACCCGAGCATGCTCGAGAAACGAGTATATTCGCTCATCACTAATTATGACCTAATAAAGTTAGTAAAGTAGATATGTGATGTTGGAAGGATAACCTATTCCCCTCTGATACATGAGGTACTACGCTCCCATCATACAAGACAGCTGGCATCTGCCAGCACCTTGCCCTAACACCAAAGACCAGTGCTAGCGCGGATTGTTACTGTTTAACCACTTCAATGCTTCGCTTAATCTTTGACACTGGCACGTAAGTGGTGGTTGCTGGCAGGGGTTTTGCCGATGGGTTGCAATGGCAGCTAGGGGCCTACTACAGGCCTCAGTCGTCACCATCTTTGCACTCCTAGTTCATAAAAGATAATTAAAGAAGTCGTCCACTACACTGTTTTAGTCACTGGTTTTGAAATTAATGCTTAAGGATAATGCCCCTAATGATCCCCGTATACCTTTTCTGCTAAGTTTCATGTCATTTTGCTTCACTTCCTAGGCCCTGGAATGAGCGCTGCAATCACAGATAGATATGGTGCATATTAGATTGGATGGATAGATGGGGAGAATGGGACTAAATATAACAGATAGATAACTATAAAGATGAGATTACATCAGGGCCGCACAACACATGGGCCGCATGCAGCCAGTTTGCCTTGCAGCCCAGAGACAGGAGACTCCTGTCCTCATCTTCCTACATCTAAATGTATTTGTGTTTTTGATATGCAAAGATATTTGAATACATGAACAGAAGGGAAGCGCTCATCACCCCCACCCCGACACCCAGCAATGTGATGCTCTACACCGCACTGCTGCTGGCAACAACACGGTGGGGAATGGTAAGCGAGTCATGGGAGAGTCAAAGATTACATGTCCTGGCACTTAATGTAGCTTGGAGGGGAGATAAGAGGGTTTGGGGCATTTTGGTACTAAATTGCCATATTAAGGGGCAATTGGGGGAAAATTGTGAAAGGAGGTACAGTATAGCAAGGGGCAGTGTGTAATATAGAGGGGCAGTGTGTGTGTGTGTGTGTTATAGAGGGGCAGTGTGTGTGTGTGTGTGTGTGTGTGTGTAATATAGAGGGGCAGTGTGTGTGTGTGTGTAATATAGAGGGGCAGTGTGTGTGTGTGTGTGTGTGTGTGTGTGTGTGTGTGTGTGTGTAATATAGAGGGGCAGTGTGTGTGTGTGTGTGTGTGTGGGGGGGGTTATAGAGAGAACCAGTATGAGGGGAAATTACAGAGAAGGGCAGAGTGTGGGCCATATTATAGAGAGGTGCAGTGTGGGGAGACATTTTGTGCAGGAAGCACAGTGAGGGGCAACTGTAGCCACACCAACCCCATGGTCAGCTGCCACCCCGAGATACAATCAGCAGTCACACTGGGCTAAAGTCAGCCGCCATGTCGGGCCACAGTCAGCAGCCACACCGGGGTAGTCAGTAGTCACGTCGGGCCACAGTCAGCCGCCACGCCGGGGTACAGTCAGCCACCAGTTATCCGCCATGCCGGGCTACAGTCAGCAGACACACCAGAGTACAGTCAGCCGCCGCACCGGGGTAGTCAGCAGCCACACTGGGCTAGAGTCAGCCGCCACGTCGGGCCACAGTCAGCAGCCACGATGAGGTAGTCAGCAGCCACGTCGGGCCAGTCAGCCACCAAGCCGGAGTACAGTCAGCAGCCATGCCGGGATAGTCAGCAGCCATGTTGAGCCACAGTCAGCCACCAGTTATCCGCCATGCTGGGCTACAGTCAGTAGACACACCGGGGTACAGTCAGCTGCCACACCGGGGGTACAGTCAGCTGCCTGCCACACCGGGGGTACAGTCAGCAACCGCACCGGGGTAGTCAGCCACCAAGTTGGGCCAGTCAGCAGCCACGCCGAGGTAGTCAGCAGCCACGCCGGGCCACAGTTATCCGCCACGCCACAGTCAGCTGCCGCACCAGGGTACAGTCAGCCGCCACGCCGGGCCACAGTCAGCCGCCATGCCGGGCTAGTCAGTAGACACACCGGGGTACAGTCAGCCGCCACACCGGGCCACAGTTATCCGCCACACCGGGGTACAGTCAGCCACCGCACCGGGGTACAGTCAGCAGCCACAGTTATCCGCCACACCGGGGTACAGTCAGTAGACACACCGGGGTACAGTCAGCCGCCACACTGGTCCACAGTTATCCACCACACCGGGGTACAGTCAGCCGCCACACTGGTCCACAGTTATCCACCACACCGGGGTACAGTCAGCCGCCACACCGGGTTAGTCAGCCGCAATGCCCGGGTACAGTCAGTAGCTTTCTCATTAGCTCTCAGATAATAGCGATAGCACTCTGGCAGAGGAGACCTGATGGCTGTGTTGAATACAGGCCTTCTCTGGCTTAGCTGACGTCCTCACTACAGCGCACAGCAGCACAGAGCGGGGCCACTGCTGATCGTTATTACAGGACACATCATTCCCGGTAAGAACGCGCAAACCTGAATCCCGAACTCACATTGCCGCATGCGCAGTTAGAGCTACACCTCTGCCAGCCATTGAGCTATGGCCGCGGCGCCAGCGCGCACTTCAGTTTCTAAAGCGCATGCGCGTAGACAGCCGTTGTTTGACGTGTACCGGAAGTGGTTCTAAGGATTTCCGTAAACAAACAGCGGAGGCGGCCTGGTTCCGGTGATGGCTGGGACGGCTCTGAAACGGCTGATGGCCGAGTATAAACGTGAGTCGTGTAGGAAAATTAGGTGCAGCCAGAGCTCTTAGTTCTGTGTACACACGCGGGAAGCACTGCCATGACACTGGTACATACACTCTGTAGGTACAGCATTGGGCTATACATGTACTGCGCAGTTACTGCAGCCTGTCACCTGCCATCCCATGCGGAGGATAGCCAGACAGCAGTGCCTGCCAGCAGTATGGCGCCCCCTGACTCCCACTCCTCTCTTTGTCTCCTCTCCTGACCCCCACTTCTCCCCTCTCTGCAGGTTCCCTCTGCTCCTCCATGTTCTGCCATCATTAACCCCTTCCTGCATCTTCACATAGCAGCATGTCCCAGCGGTATTGTGTGCACTATAATGTACCTTTTATTACATCCCGGCGATCGCACACACTCATAAGCTTTGCCCATGATGACGACGACGATGACGACTATGCTCCTTCCTGCCGGCATCAAGCATGGTTACTGATAACCACCTAAATGCCACGGTCACACAAACAGCAGAGTGAACTTGGAGTGCCAACGGGTGCCATGGCAACCAGTGGTTTCACAAATGCCCCCAGCATACCACGGCTATATACCTAGTTTATCCCATTATATAGTGCCATTAATTCCACAGCGCTTTACAGACATCATCACTGTCACCATTGGGGCTCACAATCTAGATTCCCTATCAGTATGTCTTTGGAGTGTGGGGGGAATCCGAAGAACCAGGAGGAACCTCCATTCAGTACTACTGTAGGGCTGAGTTGCAATACCAGACACAGTCCTCAGTCAGGGGTGGCTTTGTTGCTGGAAGAGAGTAACCCCTTTAACTAAAAAGTCTTCATTGTACCTTTTCTTTAAAAAGTTTTCAAAAGGCTTTTTTACTACACCTTCCCCCTCAAAAGTAATAGTTAAAGGGGTTGTCCGTTATACAAGTCTGCAGTTACTTCATGCTGTCTGTATTCTCCGGTGCCAGCATCGGGAGCGGACGGTCATGAGACCGCAAGTATGTGATTTGCATACTGCCAGCTACATTCTGACTAGACGTGTCCTGCCTCACTCAATACACTTGCATTGATTGAGGCCGTGCACTTCTAGTCGGCACGTGACCACATGTATGCAGAACACATATAGGTGCTTCTCACAAAATTAGAATATCATCAAAAAGTTAATTTATTTCAGTTTTTCGATACAAAAAGTGAAGCTCATATACTCTATAGAGTCATTACAAACAGAGTGATCTATTTCAAGTGTTTTTTGTTTCTGGTAATGTTGATGATTATGGCTTACAGCCAATGAAAACCCAAAAGTCATTATCTCAGTAAGTTAGAATACTTTATAACACCAGCTTGAAAACTGATTTTAAAATCTGAATTGTTGGCCTACTGAAACGTATGTTCAGCAAATGCACTCAATACTTGGTCGGGGCTCCATGTGCATCAATTACTGCATCAATGCTGTGTGGCATGGAGGCGATCAGCTTGTGGCACTGCTGAGGTGTTATGGAAGCCCAGGTTGCTTTGATAGCAGCCTTCAGTCTGTCTGCATTGTTGGGTCTGGGGTCTATGTCCCGGAACACAGCGAAATACTTCCGGGACATTGCGCGCCCGCGCATGCGCAGTAATGCTTTTTGGCTTTGCCTGCAGTTGGGCAAATCATATTGCATGTGCGCGAGGCAAGATTGCATTGAGCACGCGCGAACTATGGAGGACACCTACTCAATTCACGAAAATATTGTGGACAGCGGGGAAGGATGGGGTGGAGAAAAGACGAAACACCGCCCCATGGGACCGGACACAGGGCATTTACATATTCTGCAAATTTGAGGTGACAGATTCCCTTTAAGGTCAGGCGAGTTTGCTGCCAATCAGGCACAGTGATACTGTTGTTTGTAAACCAGGTATTGGTACTTTTGGCAGTGTGGACAGGTGCCAAGTCCTGGTGATGAATGAAATCGCCATCTCCAAAAAGCTTGTCGGCAGAGGGAAGCATGAAGTGCTCTAACATTTCCTAGTAGACGGTTGTGCTGACTTTGGTCTTGATAAAACACAGTGGACCTACACCAGCAGATGACATCTCTCCCCACCATTACTGATTGTGGAAACTTCACACTAGACCTCCAGCAGCTTGGATTGTGGCCTCTCCACTCTTCCTCCAGACTCTGGGACCTTGATTTCCAAATGAAATGCAAAATTTACTTTCATCTGAAAACAACACCTTGGACCACTGAGCAACAGTCCTGTTCTTTTTCTTCTTGGCCCAGGTAAGACGCTTCTGGCATTGTCTATTGGTCATGAGTGGCTTGACACAAGGAATGCGACACTTGTAGCCCATGTCCTGGATACGTCTGTGTGTGGTGGCTCTTGAAGCAATGACTCCAGCAGCAGTCCACTCCTTGTGAATCTCCCCCAAATTTTTGAATGTTCTTTTTTTAACAGTCCTATCAAGGCTGCGGTTATACCAGTTGCCTGTGCACCTTTTTCTATCACACTTCTTCCTAACACTCAACTTTCCAGTAATATGCTTGGATACAGCACTCTGTGAACAGCCAGTTTGTTTAGCAATGACCTTTTGTGGCTTACCCTCCTTGTGGAGTGTGTCAATGACTGCCTTCTGGACATCTGTCAAGTCAGCAGTCTTCCCCATGATTGTGGAGCCTACTGAAATAGACTAAGGGACCTTTTTAAAAACTTAAGCCTTTGCAGGTGTTTTTTGCTAATTATTCTAATATACTGAGATAATGACTTCTGGGTTTTCATTGGCTGTAAGCCATAATCATCAACATTAACAGAAATAAACACTTGAAATAGATCCCTCTGTGTGTAATGACTCTGTATAATATATGAGTTTCACTTTTTGTATTGAAGAACTGAAATAAATGTAACTTTTTGATGATATTGTAATTTAGTGAGAAGCACCTGTATCTGCTATGAAAAGGTTCTCAACAAAATAAAATAACATCATTCCAAACAAAAACACACTTTTGGCTACATCAACTAGAGGACAAATAAGTTATTGCTCATTGTGTACATAAAAGCTTTTTTTTTCTGTAGAATGTACCATTATTGTGTTAAAATAGTGAAAAACAAAATACTAAAACATAGAAGTTCTTATCTGGGGAATGCAAAGTTTCCCCACTAGATGGCACAGCAAACCTCTAAGTGATGGAGAAGCTGTAGGACGTAAGGCTGCAGGTGAATAACAACCTCTTAGGCTAAGGTCGCACGACTGTAGATTCTCTCCTCCTGGCAAATCTCTTTTCTCTATTCTGTCAGTTTTTAATTTTTTTTTCCATGGACTCATTGACTTGCATGGGGTGAAGTCCAGTAAGAATATTGGATTCAAATCATGCATGCTGCCATTTTTTTTCTTGGTCCAAGGTAAAAATCAGACTTGTTCACTGCCCCATAGAATAACTTTGGTCTGAATACAATCCAATGTTTTATCGGATCACGCAAGCCAGCGCTGTCAGTCACCGGTGAGGCAGGCGGATCTGTGGCCAAAACCCAGGGTGCTCCAAGCACCGCAATTAGCACATTTGATTAAATGTTAGACTCTGCAGAATGGAAACAGTTATTAAAACACTAAGGGCCCCACTCATTAACCCCTTTCTTACGATTAGATTTTTTGTTTTTGCTCTTTTGTTTTTTCCTCTTATTCATCCAAGAGCCATAGCTTTGTTTGTGTGTCATTTTAGCCATGCGAGGGCTTGGTTTTTTTTTTCAGAGCAAGTTGTACTTTACAATTACACTATCCATTTTACCTGGTGATGTACTGGAAAGCGGGAAAAATTTATTAAAGTGTAGAAAAATAGCCAAAGAACCCTGCAATTGTGCAAATATGTTTTTTTTTATGTAATGCATTCATTATACGGTAAATAATGACCTAGAAATATGATTCTCCAAGTCAGTACTATTACTGCAATACCAAACATGCATAGTTTTTTTTTTAAAGGGGATATCCAGGATTTTGTAAAAACAAAAAAAAGCGCCTAAACACTAACAGGCAGGTAAAAACGGACAGCACTAGGATGTGTCACACGGATGTGTGACAATAACCAGAGGGTACGTGCACACATCTGTAAGATGCTGATGGACTCATTGGGGCTTCCAAGGAAGGCCTAGCTTTGCCGGAGATTTTGCCTATGTTTTTGCAGTGGCTCCACCACCTGCTTCTTTTCTCTGTTATGGAAACTATGATTAGCAAGCAGCTTCCTACCACAGTAAGCTCTGGCCGTCTGACGTCCCAGCCAGGCTTGCAGACTGCGCCTGTGCGGGCAGTGCGGGGCTGTGTTATGCATTATGCACAGTGCAGGGCTAGGATTTCAAAGGTGGGTGGCTGCACTGCCCGCACAGGCGCAGTCTGCAAGCCTGGCTGGGACGTCAGATGGCCAGAGCTTACTGCGCCTGTGCAGCACAGTACTACACAGCGCAGGCGCCGGTTTTAAAACGTAAACAGCGCTGAGGGGGCGGCGACGAAAGACCATGAAGATTGGAGTGATGGCAGAGGAGCGTTTCGAGCTGGGGAGTGAGGATCCGCCTCCATGGCTAGAGACAGGAATTGTGGCTAAGTATCAAATCGCTTTATTTTGGGTATACTTGAACCTAAAACTAAAAGAGCCACCTTGTTAGAATGCAGCATTACTGCTGCACAAGGTGGCTCTTTTAGTTTATAACGGCTGGAGGGGGGTGACAGTGGCCCTTTAAAGGGAATTCGCTTATAAGCTAAGGCCTCCGGCATCAGGGGCGCCCCCGATGTATCCTGAAAGATAAGAAAAACAAGTTAGATTATACTCACCCAGGGGCGGTCCCGCTGCGGTCCGGTCCGATGGGCGTCGCGGTCTGGGTCCAGCGCCTCCCATCTTCATAGGATGTCGTCCTCTTTTTTGCTCCTGTCACGGCTCCTGCACAGACCATTTCCGGTGACTACCTCTTGAAGCTCATCAAGAGAATGCCAAGAGTGTGCAAAGCAGTCATCAAAGCAAAAGGTGGCTACTTTGAAGAACCTAGAATATAAGACATATCTTCATTTGTTTCACACTTTTTTGTTAAGTATATAATTCCACATATGTTAATTCATAGTTTTGATGCCTTCAGTGTGAATGTACAATTTTCATAATCATGAAAATACAGAAAAATCTTTAAATGAGGTGTGTCCAAACTTTTGGTCTGTACTATGTATACACAAAATAGTTAATAAATAACATTTCCCACATGTCTACTTTACATCAGCACAATTTTGAAAACATATCTTTTTTTATATTAGGACGTTAAAAGGGTTAAAAGTTGACCAGCGATTTCTCATTTTCCCAATCAAATTTACCAAACAATTTGTTTTAGGCACCACATTATATTTGACGTCACTTTGAGGGGCCCATATGACAGAAAATACCCAAAAGTGACACCATTCTAAAAACTGCACCCCTCAAGCTGAGCAAATCCACATTCAAGAAGTTTATTAACCCTTCAGGTACCTCATAGGAACTGAAGCAATGTGGAAGGAAAAAATAAACCTTTAACTTTTTTTCCACAAAAATTTTACTTTAGACCCAGTTTTTTATTTTCCCAAGGGTATCAGGAGAAAATGGACAACAAAATTTGTCATGTTCCTTTTGGAGAACCCCTAATGTGCCTAAGGGTACTTTCACACTTGCGTCTTATGGCGTACGTCACAATGCGTCGTTTTGGAGAAAAAACGCATTCTGCAAAGTTGCCCGCAGGATGCGTTTTTTCTCCATAGACTTACATTAGCGACAGATTGCCACACGTCGCATCCGTCGTGCGACGGATGCATCTTGTTTTGGCGGACCGTCGGCACAAAAAAAAGTTCCATGTAACTTTTTTTGTGCGTCGCGTCCGCCATTTTCGACCACGCATGCGCGGCCAGAACTCTGCCCCCTCCTCCCCGGAACTCACAATGGGCAGCGGATGCGTTGTAAAACTGCATCCGCTGCCCACGTCTTGCAGTTATTTCACAGCGTCCGTCGGTACGTCGGCCTGACGCATTGCCACAGGCCCGTACCGACGGATCAGTGTGAAAGTAGCCTAAGCAGTGTTTGAATATGTTCCCTCGCTTCATGTTTTGGGGCTGTTCAACAGCCACAACACATGTGGGGTTCCCTAACAAACAGGCCATCCCTGATTGTGTTGTGGCGGTCTAACAGCCCCTAATCATGCAGCCGCGGGGTCTCGAACATATTACGTGAGCATGCTCTGATAACACGTTATCCGAGCACGTCCGCTCATCACTATCCAGTACGTCTAATAGTCCGCAGAATACGATGACTTAATTTAGGCACATCTATGGTTTGTATCAGTGCACAAGCAAAGAGAAAAGCAATCTGTACCGCTGCAGCAACTGTGCCAAAACGCCCGATTCCGGGGTCAAAGTCGCTGTAAGCATCCGTGCACGGGCTCTCGGGAGCCAACCTAGAAAAAACCAATACCAAAGAATAAGGGTGGCACTCACCGTCCCATAAAATCCAGTTTATTGAACCATCTAAAACATCCTCGGTAGGGGAGTCCCTAGGGACTTTAGCTGTTCCGGGTATATGGACCTCGTCACTTCCTCTCTCCAGGACCCGTAGAAGCGCAGTTGCACAAAACAGCCATCGTCCATTTCACTCCACGTGTGACTCCCATGCCGAGGATGTTTTAGACTGTTTCAATAAACTGGATTTTATGGGACGGTGAGTGCCACCCTTATTCTTTTTTTCACACGGACATCTATGGTTTGATTTCTTTGCCTGTGTGGATTGGATGGGTTGTTTCTGATGTGGTAAAAATTTATAGAAATAAATTTATTTAGAAAATTGGTGATGTGTTCGATACATATTTTACCCAGTGTATTTAGTAAGGTTTAGGGTTAAAACATTTTTCCTGGGAGAGCTTCTTTAAGACGGTCATATTAGCTATTTGACTTGCTCAATAATTCACATTTGCTCTCAAGTCAATTGAGTCTGCAACACAGAAACATCAGAAATTGAAATAAAACAGCGTCCTAGAGTCCCAATGTTCTGCCACTAGATGGCGACCTCACCCAACTATGAATGCAATGTCTGCCCTCATATCCTTTCCCATGTGCCAAGAATCATGAGCTGCTTAGAGGGCAATCTTAAAAGGACCATCTTGGGTGAAAGAAGAGACTTCAAAGATAATTCAGTGTAAAAGCAAAATGCAATACAATGGTAGTTTAGTATTTCAGGCACTCATGCTATTCAGAGATATGTAGAATGGAAGGAGCTGGACAAGTTCCTGATAACTACATCTGAGCTTTGGTAACAAGACACAAAGCTGCCACGGTCAGAATATTATGTACTATGATAATGAGACTTTCAGTAAATAGGCAATTTTCATCTTCCCAGGAAAAGGGATCTTCTTTTTGTTCCAGAAGCAGCGCCCCTCTTCTTCTTTGGCTGTGTTTGGTACTGCAGCTCAGTCATATTCAAGTGTAAATGTTCTTTGTGAAACCTCTCTCTAATGATAAAATCATGAACCTCGACATCAAAGGTTGCAATGCCTCAAGATGGGAGAGTTGATATTAAGAGGTAGGGCAGAGTTTACACAGGCCCACGCACAATGTGATCTCGCCATGGTGATGGAACAGGATCCGTCTCATGATGAAGGAGGGCATCCAGAACAGCAGGAGAAGGAGCAAAACTCATATCGTCAGGGGCACAGTGCAATGTGGAGCTTTGGCCTGCATCATACATAAGGAGCATATACAGTACGGAAAGTATTCAGATGCCTTAATTTTTTCACTCTTTGTTTCATTGCAGCCATTTGGTAAATTCAAAAAGTTCATTTTTTCTCATTAATGTACACTCTCCACCCCATCTTGACTGAAAAACACAGAAATGTAGTAATTTTGGCAAATTTATTAAAAAAAGAAAAACTGAAATATGGCTGCAATGAAACAAAGTGAAAAATTTTAAGGGGTCTATATACTTTCTGTACCCACAGTATGTGGTGCAATAGAATGTACCAGTCTCTTGGTAGTCCCAGCAATGGGTCATTGTCACATTGTAAGGCCGGTTTCACACTTGCGTTTGGAGCAGCTGCGGAGGGCTGCGGACTTCCTCCGTGAAGCCCCGCCCTCTGCCGCTAGCTCCGCCTACTTCTGCATGCGGCCTGCGTACCTATCTTTAACATTAGGTACGCAGGTCGTGCGGCTGTATGCGGAGGCTGCCGCATGCGTCGTTTTGACGCTGCAGATAAAAAAAAAAAATGCTACAGGCTACGTCCTACGCTGGTCGCCGCAGCGTCAAAACGACGCATGCGGCAGCCTCCGCATACAGCCGCACGACCTGCGTACCTAATGTTAAAGATGGGTACGCAGGCCGCTTGCGGGCGGCATGCAGAAGTAGGCGGAGCTAGCGGCGGAGGGCGGGGCTTCACGGAGGAAGTCCGCAGCCCTCCGCAGCTGCTCCAAACGCAAGTGTGAAACCAGCCTAAGCTGTTATCTCACTGCCCTGTGTATGACACCCGATCTGTTATTTTCTGATTGATTGTAGAGCAAATATTAAGTTATCTGGCTACATTCATCTAAGAATTGTGGTTGATTGGCTTAGCCAGCTGCTCATAGAGGTTGATACAGGGACACTGTCTCTGTAAACTTTACACTGGTTTATTGAGGTACATAATAAGTAATAAGTCAGGGCAGGGTTAGCAACACAAACACAGCCTTTCTTGCCGAACAGGAAAGCAAAAACAAATGACATAGTCCGTGTTGCTATGGTGATCTGCCTTTTCCAGAAACAAACATAGGAAAAAAGTTTCAACTTTCCTTACCCACAAACATCGCTCTGGAGCTCCCATCTCCAGGCACACCAAACACTAAATGAGCCAGAAGGCTGTGTATTTATCCTCTGGACTCCACCCTGGGGTGGAGATTATGGTGAACAGCATCCTACCCATTCTACAGCTGTTCATCAAACCTAGCCCTAAACATGGCCGATTAACCCCTCTCAGCACTTAGTGTGCTGGAGCATTTTTCTAGGTTCATATCACTGAAGCTAATAGCCTCGGTGATACATATCTCCCCTCCAATTCTTTGCCAGTGACTTAGCCACAAAATGTAGAAAAACTTAGACTTGTATGTAATCGACTTCTCACATCTACAATGTAATGTACAGTTGAATTTGATCAGTCTTTTATTTACAAGCGGCACATCAGCATTTCCGTGCACATGTTCGATCTTGATATGGTCTTCAGAATTCATTAAAATCTGATGGCCAAGCTTTCAGAATACAGGACTAGTCTGAACAGCCCAGTGTATGGCCATATAGTGCTTTAGATTTAGGTTGTGTTACCACTTCCAATTACCGTACATGGCCATACATTAAGCTGTGCCAGACTAGTCCTACATTCTGCAAGCTGGGCCGTCAAAACTGATGAAGGTGACAAGACGAAGAACATTCAGACCAAATCTGATGTGCTGATTCTGAGGCAACGAATAGTGATCAAATTACACCATGGGTGCAGAGCGTTGCATTTGTAGGTTATATATGGCAGCAAGAACCTACCTTAGCTATCTTTTGTCAGTCAGTGCCCCTACCTTAGCTATCTTTTGTCAGTCAGTGCCCCTACCTTAGCTATCTTTTGTCAATCAGTGCCGAGGTTCTTTTATTCTGATTTTTCACTTGTAATTAGATCAGTAACAGGCAGTTGTAAGCTGCTGATTTCAGGCCGTAATTAGACTGTAAGATTGTTGAGACTCTGTTCAGTGTTGCATTACAAATAGAAGCCATGATACGGAGCTGAAGCCATCACGTTTGGGTTCTGTTGTGTCGTTTTGGCAGGAAGAAAATACTACACTATTTGTCCCTTGAAATATGCCAGAACCTGTGATGGAAGCCTTATAATTAGTGATGAGCGAATATACTCGTTACTCAAGATTTCTCGAGCATGCTCGGGGGTCCTCTATTTTTTTAGTGCCCGGAGATTTAGTTTTCTTTGCCGCAAATCTAAAATACTGACCCAATACTGAGCGTGACCTAAAATCTAAAATACTGACCCAATACTGACCGTGGCCTAAAATCTAAAATACTGACCCAATACTGAACGTGACCTAAAATCTAAAATACTGACCCAATACTGAGCGTAGCCTAAAATCTAAAATACTGACCCAATACTGAGCGTGGCCTAAAATCTAAAATACTGACCCAATACTGAACGTGACCTAAAATCTAAAATACTGACCCAATACTGAGCGTGGCCTAAAATCTAAAATACTGACCCAATACTGAGCGTGACCTAAAATCTAAAATACTGATCCAATACTGAGCGTGGACTAAAATCTAAAATACTGACCCAATACTGAACGTGACCTAAAATCTAAAATACTGACCCAATACTGAACGTGACCTAAAATCTAAAATACTGACCCAATACTGAGCGTGGCCTAAAATCTAAAATACTGCCCCATTACTGAGCGTGACCTAAAATCTAAAATACTGATCCAATACTGAGCGTGGCCTAAAATCTAAAATACTGACCCAATACTGAACGTGACCTAAAATCTAAAATACTGACCCAATACTGAGCGTGGCCTAAAATCTAAAATACTGACCCAATACTGAGCGTGGCCTAAAAACTAAAATACTGACCCAATACTGAACGTGACCTAAAATCTTGCTAAATCCTGAAGCTGCAGAGGAATGTGGAAATTATTTTGCATGCTGCCAAATGTGTTGGTGTTACTAGCTCATGCTTACAACTTTATCTCTTTAAATACTGTGTATCCATCTACTATATAATTGTCTAAGGGACACTTCCGTCTTTCTGTCCTTCTGTCTTTCTGTCTGTCTGTCTGTCATTAGTCGCGGCCTCTGTCTGTCATGGAAATCCAAGTCGCTGATTGGTCGCGGCAAAACGGCCACGACCAATCAGTGACGGGCACAGTCCGGTGGCAAAATGGCCGCTCCTTACTCCCCGCAGTCAGTGCCTGCTCCATAATCCCCTCCAGTCAGCGCTCACACAGGGTTAATGGCAGTGGTAACGGACCGCGTTATGCCGCGGGTAACGCACTCCATTACCGCTGCTATAACCCTGTGTGACCAACTTTTTACTATTGATGCTGCCTATGTGGCATCAATAGTTAAAAGATCCAATGTTAAAAATTATAAAAAAAATAAAAAATCGTTATATACTCAACGTCCGTCGGCCCCTCGGATCCAGAACCGGCCTTTCCCGCTCCTCGCGACGCTCCGGTGACCGCTCCATGCATTGCGGTTTCGCGAGATGATGACGTAGCGGTCTTGCTATACTGCTAAGTCATCATCTCGCGAGACCGCAATACACTCTTGGGACCGGAGCGTGCGAGGAGCGTCGGTAACCGCTTCGCCTGGATCCGGGGCCAACGGAAGGTGAGTATATAACTATTTTTTATTTTAATTCTTTTTTTTAACAGGGATATGATGCCCACATTGCTATATACTGCGTGGGCTGTGCAATTTTCTACGTGGGCTGTGCAATTTTCTACGTGGGCTGTGCAATTTTCTACGTGGGCTGTGCAATTTTCTACGTGGGCTGTGCAATTTTCTACGTGGGCTGTGCAATATAATACGTGGGCTGTACAATATAATACGTGGGCTGTGCAATATACTACGTGGGCTGTGCAATATACTACGTGGGCTGTGCTATATACTACGTGGGCTGTGCAATGTACTACGTGGCCTGTGTTATACACTATGTGGTTTGTGTTATACACTACGTGGGCTGTGTTATACACTACGTGGGCTGTGTTATATACTGCGTGCATGGGCTGTTATATACTACGTGAGCTGTGTTATATGCTACGTGGGCTGTTATAAACTACATGGCTGTGTTATATGCTATGTGGGATGTTATACACTTCGTGGGCTGTGCTATATACTACGTGGCTGTGCTATATACTCTGTGGGCTGTTATATACTACATGGCCGGCCGCGAACAATCAGCGACAGGCACAGTCCGGCTGCGAATTGGCGCGGGATTTGAACCACGCTTCGCTAATTGGTAGCGGTCGGCCGAATCCTGTGTATTCAATGTATTATTCTAAAATCTTCATAAATAAACTACATACATATTCTAGAATACCCGATGCGTTAGAATCGGGCTACCATCTAGTCTATATATATAATTGTCTAAGTGGTACTTCTGTCTGTCTGTCTGTAACGGAAATCCCGCGTAGCTGATTGGTTGCGGCCGCCGGAATTAGTCCCTCCCTACTCCCGTCCAGTCAGTGCCCGGCGCCCGCTCCATACTCCCCTCCAGTGACCGCTCACACAGGGTTAATGGCAGCGTTAACGGACCGCGTTATGCCGCGGGTAACGCACTCCGTTAATGCTACTATTAACCCTGTGTGACCAACTTTTTACTATAATAGTAAAAAGATCTAATGTTAAAAATAATAAAAAAACAAAAAACCTGCTATTCTCACCTTCCGTCGTCCACCGATGCACGCGCTGCTGCCACCAGCTTCCGTTCCCAGAGATGCATTGCGAAATTGCCCAGAAGACTTAGGGTACTGTCACACAGTGAAATTTTGATCGCTACGACGGCACGATCCATGACGTCGCAGCGATCGTATGATTATCGCTCCAGCGTCGTAGACTGCGGTCACACGTTGCAATCACGGCGCTGGAGCGATGCCGAAGTCCCCGGGTAACCAGGGTAAACATCGGGTAACTAAGCGCAGGGCCGCGCTTAGTAACCCGATGTTTACCCTGGTTACCAGCGTAAACGTAAAAAAAACAAACAGTACATACTCACATTCCGGTGTCTGTCCCCGGCGTTCTGCTTCTCTCCACTGTGTAAGCGCCATAGCCGGAAAGCACAGCGGTGACGTCAGACGTCACCGCTGTGCTCGCTTTCCGGCCGGCAGGCGCTCACACTGCAGAGAAGCTGAGACGCCGGAGGACAGACACCGGAATGTAAGTATGTACTGTTTGTTTTTTTTACGTTTACGCTGGTAACCAGGGTAAACATCGGGTTACTAAGCGCGGCCCTGCGCTTAGTTACCCGATGTTTACCCTGGTTACAAGCGAACACATCGCTGGATCGCTGTCACACACAACGATCCAGCGATGTCAGCGGGTGATTAAGCGACGAAAGAAAGTTCCAAACGATCTGCTACGACGTACGATTCTCAGCAGGATCCCTGATCGCTGCTGCGTGTCAGACACTGCGATATCGTAACGATATCGCTAGAACGTCACGAATCGTACCGTCGTAGCGATCAAAATTTCACTGTGTGACAGTACCCTTAGCGGTCTCGCGAGACCGCTAAATCATCTGGGTAATTTCGCAATGCATCGCTGGGAACGGAAGCTGGCGGCAGCAGCGCGCACATCGTGACAGCTTCGCTGGACACCGGTGGGTGAGTATATAACTTTTTTATTTTAATCATTTTTTTTTAAAGGGATATGGTGCCCACACTGCTATATACTGCGTGGGCTGTGTTATATACTGCGTGGGCTGTGTTATATACTGTGTGGGCTGTGTTATATACTGTGTGGGCTGTGCTATATATTATGTGGGCTGTGTTATATATTGCGTGGGCTGTGCTATATATTATGTGGGCAGTGTTATATACTGCGTGGCTACTATATACTACGTGGGCAGTGTTATATACTACGTGGGCAGTGTTATATACTACGTGGGCAGTGTTATATACTGCATGGGCTGTGTTATATACTGCGTGGCCACTGTTATATACTGCGTGGCCACTGTTATGTACTGCGTGGCCTGTGTTATATACTGCGTGGCCTGTGTTATATACTGCGTGGGCTGTGTTATATACTGTGTGGACTGTGTTATATACTGCGTGGGCTGTGCTATATATTACGTGGGCTGTGTTATATACTACGTGGCTGTGTTATATACTGCGTGCCTGCTATATACTACATGGCTCCTATATACTACGTGGCCTGTGCTATATACTATGTGGCTGCTATATACATACATACATACATATTCTAGAATACCCGATACTTTAGAATCGGGCCACCATCTAGTGAAATATATGTATATGCATCACCTAAAGGGGGCGCCATAACACAGTTACAGTCTTGCATAGTGCGTGCTGTGAAGCTGCCTGTTCTCCTTTTATCTGACTCCCCAGAAATGCTCACTATTGCAGTGTTTTGCTGTGTTCCTGAGTCCCAGACCCATCCATTCCTATTCCTGCGTAATGTGATATAACGCAGTTATTCGCCCCATGTCTTCTGGGTCACAAGTTTAATATAAACCTCAAAGGAAAAACAAGTGCTCAGTAGGCCGCATGGTATTGATTATCACTGTGTTGTGAGTCACCGGCGTCCATTACCCTCCACAGCTAGTTCTAGAGAAGGCGGCTGCTGCTCAGAACAAGGCTTGGACCTCCAGCCCTACTGACTTCTAGGTGAGTCCAGAAGTATTAGGACAGTGACCATATCTCCAGAATTTCACCTTCATACTCCTGTACAAAAGATTTGTAGACATTCTGCTTTCATTCAAGGGGTTTCACAAAACAATCGCATTAGCAGTTTGCCACATTTTTTGCACAGTCCGTCTATTTTTTAGGGGCTAAATAATGACATTTAATTTGTCCAAATAGATCTGTATCTGACTGTATTTCCTACAAATCTATAGGCCCAATTAATTCATTTGTTCCCGTTTTTTCTTGTCTAGTTTTTGGCGTCTTTCTTCTGTTTTCCTAATCTTTTACTTTGAACCTTTTTTAAAGAGTCTGTTTTATGTATTCACATTTTTTTTGTTAATTGTTCTTTATTGTGATCGAGGATTGGGGTTTCCATATGTTTTCGGAAAACCTCAGTGTTTGCAGGAATCTACTCCAGTCTCCTCGCTGAGTGATTTTACCTTTGTTTGAAATTTTCGCTCAAATTTTGCAACGCTTTAGCAGAACATGTTGCAAAAAGTCACCAAAAAGGTAAATGATAAAAATAAACATTTTTAATTTTGCTGAAAATTCATGAACCACACGCTCCATTTTGCAGAATTGGCACAAAAAATAATAATCAATACCTGTAGATAAACAAGAAAAGTAACTTTATAAAAATATAAAAACCCTGCTAATGATGAATCTGGCTGTATGTGTCCATCTCTATACACCGTACCGTATGCTCGGCATAACACCTCTTAATAAATGTCACCGTCACTCAACACCGGAACGAACACATTCTGATTTATGAATTCCACTGAAGGTCACCATGTGGACATATCTTCGGGTCAACATTGATTTTGACCTATACATTCTAGAAGTGTTTCTTGTAGTAGAATATTAATACACGTGGGCTTATAATGTTAAGGTTATGATCAAACCTGCCCCCTGATGTGTCCATTCACTGCAGTGAGGCAAGTGGAGTCCAAAACACGAACCTTTGGACTTTTGGGACACAATAGCTTAGTCTAGCTTAGGAGGGCAAATGTTGTCCTGTAAACAGTCATCCAAGAAAATGACTGTTTAAAGGGGTTGTCCTGAAATGTCCCACGAGCTAATAACACTTGTTGCTTGTGTACTGCAGTTCCTACCTCTCCAACACCACCTTTACACTACTGTCTCTATGGACATGGCTGAGGCAGTGATGTTTTGTCTACAACTCGTGACCAGTGCAGCCAATCACTGAGCTCAGCAGTCTTCTGCAAACACCACCTTTACACTACTGTGTTTATGGACATGGCTGAGGCAGTGATGTCTACAACTTGTGACCAGTGCAGCCAATCACTGAGCTCAGCAGTCTTCTGCAAACACCACCTTTACACTACTGTGTTTATGGACATGGCTGAGGCAGTGATGTCTACAACTTGTGACCAGTGCAGCCAATCACTGAGCTCAGCAGTCTTCTGCAAACACCACCTTTACACTACTGTGTTTATGGACATGGCTGAGGCAGTGATGTCTACAACTTGTGACCAGTGCAGCCAATCACTGAGCTCAGCAGTCTTCTCCACACGCCATCTTTACGCTACTGTCTTTATGGGAATGAGTGACGCCGTGATGTGTACAACTTGTGACCAGTGCAGCCAATCACTGAGCTCAGCAGTCTTCTCCACACGCCATCTTTACGCTACTGTCTTTATGGGAATGAGTGAGGCCGTGATGTGTACAACTTGTGACCAGTGCAGCCAATCACTGAGCTCAGCAGTCTTCTCCACACGCCATCTTTACGCTACTGTCTTTATGGGAATGAGTGAGGCCGTGATGTGTACAACTTGTGACCAGTGCAGCCAATCACTGAGCTCAGCAGTCTTCTCCACACGCCATCTTTACGCTACTGTCTTTATGGGAATGGCTGAGGCAGTGATGTCTACAACTTGTGACCAGTGCAGCCAATCACTGAGCTCAGCGGTCTTCTGCAAACACCACCTTTACACTACTGTCTTTATGGGCATGGCTGAGGCAGTGATGTCTACAACTGGTGACCAGTGCAGCCAATCACTGAGCTCAGCGGTCTACTGCACACACCACCTTTACACTACTGTCTTTATGGGCATGGCTGAGGCAGTGATGTTTTGTCTACAACTCGTGACCAGTGCAGCCAATCACTGAGCTCAAGTGTCTTCTGCCGACCACCGCGGCTTCACCACTGAGCCTAGTGAATGGCTGTATTGGTCATGTGCTTTACGTGTCATGTTTAGGATGTCACAGAATCCCTGGCGGAGAGGCAGCACTTGTGTCATTTTATTGCAGATTCAGCCTCTGGGACGTTTTTGTGAACAGGACAGCCCGTGCAGGATATTTTCTTGGTTTTATCTGTTTTGAGAATTTCCTGGTACATACAGCAATCATTACGATTCCACCAGCAATGTGCAACCATCTCTTCCAGGGTCATGGATGACAAGTCCACATGGTTGTGTGGCAGTACATCCCCCACACTAGCATTTTGAGGGGTGTTGTATTGGTCACCCCTCTTGCCAAAAAGCAGATGTATGTTAAAAATGGTCTGTGACAACATAAAATGGCAGCTCAGTATATTAGATGAGCAGCGATCTGTTAGGTGTTACTGAAACAAGACCTTTTGGTAAGTGTCTTATTCTGAATATTTCATTGATGATTTTTTTATTTTTTTTTTACTTCTGCCTAGGGTGAAAGTTTGACTGTAGGAAGGTGGGGGTGGGGGGAAAGAATCATGGGATTGGGGGGCTTACAGTCACAAAGAAGCTTCCTGTCCATGGATTAGCAGACTTTAAGCAGATGTGTGAAGCCTTGGAGCTTAGGACGTGTCAGCTTTGGAGTAGAACCTCGTAAGTTGCCATGTTTTCTTTATCAGAACTTTGCATAAGTCTGCTCTCCGCGTACCATTGGAAGCGTTCGTTCAGATGAGTTTATAATCTGTTCGTATGTAAAACGGGCTGCATACAATTAACCAACGCAAGTGATTTGTGGTAGTTCCCACAGTGGCTGACATACTATTGGTGCAAACTGTGCAACTGCACAAGGGCCCAAGAGGTAACGGGGCCCACCTCCAGAGTGGGTGCGATTGTGCATTACGATGAGCTATTGGCCAGCCAAGGGCCCATATATTGATCTGGCTAATGGGACCTCCTCTGTCAGTGTTCGTCCCTGAGATTACATGAGTGTTTCTACCTGCAGGCTGATGGTTTGTAGAAGATCACAGCATCCACTACTTAGATCTCTATTTCAGATCAGACTCGCCCATTATATGTCAATAGGAGCGGAAATAAAACTTAACACATGGGTCACCATCCTTATGTCATGAGTTTTTCTGAGATTCATTGCAGTTATTAAGATAGGAAATAGTATGTGGCCTTTTACTATTTATTCAATTGTTCATGTAAAGACTGTACGTCATGCGAATAACAATAAGGATGAAGCATCATTTGTTTTTTTCTGAGAGAAAAATGGACAATTTTGCTTATTCTTGTCTTAGTACCTCTGTGACACACATTTGCTCAGTCAAGTTAAATGCATGCACTTGTGGTATGATCAAACATGCTTTAGACCACTGGTCCCCAACCTTCCTTACCTTGAGAGCCACGTTACACAGTGAGAGAGGATCGTGAGCCATGTCCAGGGCCCACCCTTATCTTCCCACCCCTCAGTATTGACACTTAGAGTCCCCCATTATAGTTATAGTAGCCAAAGGCACCCCGAGAACGCCTCAATATCCATATACTGCCTATATAGGAGGGCCTTATAGACAGTATACATACATCAATGGGTTTCATCCTTTCCCCCATTTGGTATTTTCACATCAAGTACACTCACAACACTCTCGCATCCACTTTTAAAGGGAACCTGTCAGCAGGATTGTGCACAGTTACCTACAGACAGTGTCAGGTCGGCGCCGTTATACTGATTACAATGATACCTGGTGATGAAATCTGTCTTGTGGTTGTTGTGTAATCAGTATAACGGCGCTGACCTGACACTGTCTGTAGGTTACTGTGCACAATCCTGCTGACAGGTTCCCTCTAACTGGCAGAGTCCTCCTATTTCCCGCATACTATATTTATCCTTACCCTGTACCGGTGTACACACATCCAGATCTGTGGGTGCGGGGCTACTTACAAGTGTCACCACCTGGAGACCTGCTCTACATAGCTGTTTCCGAGACTTGGCACTAATGCACTGAGCCGGCAGACAGCTGCGAGTCACACATCGTGGACCCCGGAGCCACAGGAAAGACCCCTGCTTTAGACAGTTAACTTTTTGACTGCATGACCTAAATTTAATAGGCTGTCTATTTAATGATTCTGGAACATGGCGGTAGACTTACTAAATAACTTGTAGTACGGGAACCTATTGTGAAAACTATGCTTCTTAGCCAAAAACGTCATACCAATGTGGACTGTGTCAGGAGGCAGCAGAAGGTCCCTGTAACTCTGATGTAGCGACTCCATGGCCGCTGCACCGCGGACGCGCTGTACCTGTGCGCCAAACTCTACGTGGGACTGCAGCCCCTATGGAAAGCTGTGGTGGGTGCATGCCGTCAGCACAGGATGCCATATGGTTTACAGAGACCTATTGTGCCTCATACCAAACTTTGTGACACATGTAGCAAAAACATGCCCTAAATATATGTATCAGGTGAGGGGAGCTATGGACAAGTTGCAGATTATTATTTGCTCACAATGGATTATTGGGAATTCTCTCATTTGTAAGAATTAACAGATAACGCCATGTACAATGACATATATATGACTGTGCCCATACGTGTAGTGGGCAAAGGTGGTCCTTTTGGGAATTACATTTGGTCGGTCATCTCATATTTCCACCCCGCACTTTTTTAAACTAATTTTTTTTACGTTTTTTTTTTTTAATACAAGGTTATGGCAGAACTATGTAACTATAGATTTTTTGACATCTTCATGTATATTCGGTTTTACACTTTTAAGTGGGATAATAAATGTCATTTTTTGTATAGCCTGCTTAAAAAATCTGCAGTGATTTATACATTGTTGTGTTTGTGACTGTGTCAGTAGTGTGGAGGGTGCAACATGGGCCAGGATTGTGATGAAGAGGCTGAGTCATGTCGGTGGTCTGCTACGGACTGCTGCTCCATATCTGAAGAGCCCCCATCTGCTGCAGCACATTTGTATAAGTGTCCAGCCTTGTTAGGGCACCTCTGAGTCAGCGGTCTGGCACTCACGTCCTGCAGCTGGCTGACAAACAGCTGACTGTACGGCTCCTCACCCTGTCTGGGTATCCATTCCCTGCTCAGCTCCTTGGCCATTAAGTCACGAAAAGCCGAACTTCAAAGAGACTGGCTAAAGGTCTGAACGTAAGAAACCGCAGAAACACAAAGAGCTCTCCGCTAATAATGCATGTAAACAAGGCACTTCAGGATAGTAATTACAAATGGGATGTGGTTTGGACAGTAGACGCAAGGCTTTGAAATCCGTCCATTCTCTCCCAGCTCGTGACCCAGAGACATTATATGACAGCAGTCCTGTACCTGCGCTTCTATGTAGGGAAAGGTACTGCAGCATGAATAGAAAATGGTCATTCATTTTATCCCGTCCAATTATTCACATATATCTGTATATTCACATGGGCAGAGAACACATGCCATATCCTCCTTTATCTTCATTCCTATTTCTGAAGTTTGGCAGGGAACTGGTCCGGAACCACTTGCTTTGAGGAGGACATTAACCTCTATGGGGTGCTGAATCTGATGCCTCACTGTAATATGTGCCTTGGTGTCTGTGGTCTGATATTTCTTCCTAAGAAAATAGTGTTACTTTCTCCCAGGGCGGTGGAGTCGGTAAGCCTGACCTCTGACTCTGAAATTTCCATGACTCCGACTCCACCAAAATGGACTCCGACACCACGACTCCGACTCCACAGCCCTGCTTTCTCCCACCGTAAGAGACTGAATTGTGGACATCCAGTTCATGTGTGATTGCAGTGTGCGGCGATCTGCTTCATAAAGTGGTGATCACCCTAACTGCACATATATGGACAAGATATGCCATAAGTATACGGTACATGTATGCGGATCCTACCGATGAGAACAGGACAGTGATGCACGCAGCTGTCAGTGGGACTTGCTTGGAATTCCCATGTATAAGTAAGCAGTGGATGGACTATCTGTGTGCCAAGGGTTCCTAGTTTCCATCTGCTGGGCACATGACCCTAAAGCTGTTTTTGTATAGAGAATTGCCATGAACTACATACAAGCAAGGATAGCAATAGTGTGCTGCAAATTGAGATTTTGATTTTGGCTTTTATAGTAAGTCATGTGGCAAGGCTCATTAGAGGGTTGATATTGGATTGTAGGATTGCTACTTCCTATAGGTGGCGCTAGAGTTCTAGTCCTCTTCCTCTCTGAAGAGACCAAGTGCATATTTCCCAGAGGAGCATTGCAAGGCTTAAGTCTTCTCACCTTGGCATGTCAGGCTTGACATGTCGCTCTCCGCAAGGAGAAAAGTTACCCCTTGAATCCCGGTCAGATGCCTCTCACCCAGCCAAACCAGATCTCACACTTTGCACTGATGAGGGGCGATACCCTGAAACACCGTGTCTGCAAATTGAGATTTTGGTTTTGACTTTTACCCTAAGTCATGTAACAAGGCTCGTTAGAGGGTTGATATTGACTTTTAGGATTGCCATTTCCTATAGGTGGCGCTAGAGTTCTAGTCTTTCTCTCTGAAGAGACAATTTGGACAAAATAGTGTAATGTTTGGATGCCAGTTAAACCTGTCCAGGAGCACATCTAGAACCTTCATATAAAATGCTGACTCCTCTTTTTTTATTTTATTTTTTCTCTGCTTCTATTGTGATCTAACTTTGTTTTTTCTGTTTTTATTTCAGAGCTAACACTCAATCCACCAGAAGGAATTGTGGCAGGTATGTTCTCCTGAGATATCCATGTGGCAGTGATTCCTGGGTAATCTGAGCTCCTCATCACAACTTTTTACAAAGTGAATTTAGTGATGTTACAATGTGGCTACTCATCTATTAGTATTAAAAGGGTACTCCTAGACTGAAAACATATCTATTGACTATGGAGTAGGCGATTACCCAATGGGGTTTCCAGCACTGGGGCCTCGCCGATCAGAAGCACTGGGGTCCGTGCACCCTGTTTAAATAGGAGTTCAAACATTCAAAGTCTATGCGGCTGCTGGAGATAGCAAGGCGATGTGCTTGTCTAGTTTCTTAAACTCTAGTACTTGAACTAAAGCAGCAGCATTCACACTTGACCAGCGCTCCATTCAAACAGGGCACAAGGGACCCTTATACATGTGAATGGTGAAGGTCCCAACAGTGAGGCCGCCAGCAATTGGACACTTATCAGAAACCCATTGGCTAGAGAATGCTAGTCTGATAGATGGGCTTCCCAGCATTGGGCCCCCGCCATTCATGAGCACTAGGGTACAGTGTTCCCTCTTTGGACTGTGTAGTGATTGAGCATGTGTGTTCATTCAAGTAGGACATTGGATCCTTTCTCATGAACAGTGGGGGATACAGACTTGAGACCACCAGCAGCCAGACACATCACTTTTTTACCCTTTATGTAGAAAGTTATATAACTAGATTCCAGACAAATGATAGGTATGTTTAAAGGGACTCTGTCACCTGAATTTGGAGGGAACAATTTTCAGTCATATGGGCGGGGTTTTCGGGTGTTTGATTCACCCTTTCCTTACCCACTGGCTGCATGCTGGCTGCAATATTGGATTGAAGTTCATTCTCTGTCCTCCATAGTACACGCCTGCGTAAGGCAAGATTGCCTTGTGCAGGCATGTACTACGGAGGACAGAGAATGAACTTCAATCCAATATTGCAGCCAGCGGGTAAGGAAAGGGTGAATCAAACACCCGAAAACCCCGCCCATATGACTGAAAATTGTTCCCTCCAAATTCAGGTGACAGAGTCCCTTTAAATTCAGCAGATGGAGATTGCTCCCTCTGTCACACTATCTGCTCCCTGCGACGCAATCCCAGGGCACTAATGGTTTTTTGGTCTTCTTTCCTGCCACTTCTTCCACCAGAGATGGTCTGTTTCTCCTGCCAAAATTGTAAATTTTAGCCAAAATGTGCCTAATGTGTATTGGGATTTTAAGAATATATTGAGTAATTTTAGGTTATACCTAACAGTGATGATGAAGTGGAAAAATGCGAAGTATGCCATATAATCAAGCGGTTTATGATGTATTTTTGCAAGAAAGACTTTTGATGCATTTATTGGTTGATTGTGATTTAGGAAGCTGTAATGGAATTCTCTATATGTACTTTGATTCCAAAACATTTGTTTTTTTTATTTTGCAGGCCCCATAAATGAAGAAAATTTCTTTGAATGGGAAGCCCTGATCATGTGAGTAAAACACATCTGTCAATATACCGCAAACTTTTTTTTATGTCAAGCACTAATACCTAAAAGTTGAAGGATCTTCGGACCTTCTGGCTTATTGAACACTTTATAAAATGTCTTACAGGTTTAGAGTTTCATGAAGATAGTCCAAAAATAGTGCTTCCTTGCATGGTTTTCTCTGGCCACTCATCTGTTTATGGCTTTGTGGAATGAATATGTTCACTTTCACATGATATATTACGGATCCCTTTTTCAAACAAATTCCAGTCATCACCACTGCACCAATATAAGCACACAGCAGGGACAGAGGGTAATATTTTATTATTTTTTTAAGCAGATGAAGGCTATAGAATAGATAAAATGAAGGTGGACACAGACCTTGGGCCCCTGAGTCAATCACCATGCATGTGAACCTAATAGGGAGCGGTTCAGCACTTTGGGATCGGCGGGTATGTGCTCTTCTCCTCTGCTCTTCTGGAGGTTGGAATAATTATCTTCATGTTTTTCTTTCTCACTTAGGAAATCCCCTTTGCTGCAATTGTATATTCCAATTGCTGCTGGTGATTCTCCAAAATCTTTTCAAAACACTTGGGAGGGGAAATAAAAACAGCTTTAATATCTTTAAAACAATCATTATGTTACGTGCATCATCTATAATCTTTCACCATCTGTTTCTACAATTTAACTTTTACACATAATAAATAGATTTATACACCAGGGTGTTAATGCGCATTACAACATTTTTAATATGTTTTTAATTTGTCTCAGCGTTTTTAAGCTTCCACTTGAAGAATATAAATGACATTTATGAATTAGAATGATCAGACTGCAGGGGCCCCACATGTGTACTCAGTTGTGGAAGACCGAGCAAGAGCACATCCTATAGTATATTCTCATCCACAATTCTGCAGGCTGCTGAGCTGAAATGTTCCAGTGTTCCCTGCTGGCTCAGTGTCGGCTCCTCACCAAAACTTGGGGAAAACCTGTCTTGCTCCCAGCATGCATTGGCCTGTCTCCCCAGTGGAACTGAGAACTCGTAAACCAGTATAGATAGTCGCTTCTCCAAAAAGAGGAGAACCAGGGTGTTATCGGCGAGTGAGGAACCTAATAGCCACCCCCAGACTGGGTCCACAGGGAACTCTAAAGGGATTTGCATCCTGAAACGTCTTAGTGAGAAAATACTCGTGAAAAAGGGAACACAGTGACAAAATAAATAGTGAAGGTGGATACAGGGCAATACTGACCAGACCTTCCAGCCAGAAATTTAAAAATTCCCCTTTCTGGCCAGAAGGACCGAAATATGGCTGACACAGGGATACCGCGACAAAGAGGGGTCAGAAGATCGTGGAATCTGGTTACACAAACCCCTGCATGTATTATATATGCTTCACCTTCCTTTTAGCAGTGCATGTCTTCCTTACTCTATTATTGCAAGGGTTAATCAGGTCTGTCTATCTCCTGGAGCTCTCCTTCCTGAATTGCCTCAGCTGTTCTGTGTTTGCCACTCCTCCCAGGTATACAACTGTGTGAAAATGTTTGCCCCTTCCTGATTTCCTATTCTTTTGCATGTTTATCACACTTAAGTGTTTCAAATCGCCAAACATATTTAAATATTAGACAAAGATAAAACAAGTAATCACAAAATGCAGTTTGTTTTTTAAATCAAGGTCTTAAAAAGAAAAAGAAATCCAAAAGTACAGGGCCTTGTGTGAAAAACTGATTGCCTCGCCACCCTTAAAACATAAATTAACTGTGGGTTATCACATCTTTGGGAAGCTGAGTTCAAATTGCCTAGTCACACCCAGGCCTGATTACTGCCACATCTGTTCTCAATCAAAAACTCACTTTAAATAGGACCTGGCTGACAAAGTGAAGTAGACCAAAAGATCCTCAAAGGCTAAATATCATGCCACGATCCAAAGAAACTCTGGAACAAATGAGAACCAAAGTAATTGAATTGAGACCTATCAGTCTGGAAAATTATATAAAACCATTTCTAAAGCTTTGGGACTCCAGTGAACCACAGTGAGTATCATTATCCAGAAATGGCAAAAACATGGAACAGTGGTGAACCTTCCCAGGTGTTGCCGGCTGACCAAAATTACCCCAAGAGCACAGGGATGACACTTCCAAGAGGTCACAAGAGACCCCACAACAACATCCAAAGAACTGCAGGCCTCACTTGCCTCAGTTAAGGTCAATGCTCATGACTCCACCATAAGAAAGAGACTGGGCAAAAATGGCCTGCATGGCCGAGTTCCAAGACAAAAAGCACTGCTGAGCAATAAGAACATAAAGGCTCATCTCAGTTTTGTCTGAAAACATCTTGACGATCCTCAAGACTTTTGGGAAATTACTCTGTGGACTGATAAGACAGAAGTTGAACGTTTTGGAAGGTGTATGCCTCTCTGTGGGAGAGCCGAGTGCAGCACCAGAACAAAGCTGTGAAAGTCATCAGCAGGGGTGGAGAGAGAAACATTGAGTGACACCAGCGTCATCCCGCAGCTTCTAGCACCACACTCAAACAAATCGTCATCCGGGGCGGCACTGCGGTCAGCTCACTGCTTCTAGCACCACCCTCTAATATTATGTCAGCAGGGGGCTGTGATAGAAGCAGTGAGTGACACCAGCGCTGCCCCCTGTGACGTCTTGGCAAAGGAGGGGCAATGGATTCTGCAAAAAAAAGTACAAAATTGTAAAGCTTCTCCTACACATATGTTTTGTTAAAAATGGACAGCACTGACTCAAAGACTTGTATGAGTGATTTTGGTCCATTACTTGAATCAAAAATGGACATGTCTGTGTGTCCACGATAAGCCCCCAAAAATAAATGCATCACAATCTGCAAAAAGATAGTCTATGTGCTGTTCACATTTCCCTATCGGTGAAACACATGGATAGAAAGCATGTAAAAATGTTGGTTGAAAGGAGGCCTAAAGTTTGTTTTCCTTCTTTTAGGCCTCATTTTCTCATATTTTGCCATCATTTTATATATTCTTTGGAGAATCAGTCTCCTTCCATTCCCTTACCCCTCTGTAGGCCAATGTCGTTCTGAGAGGTGTTAATCTTTGACAGTTTCTGATGTGGCACCTCCGTCCACTGGAAACGATTGTGCCAGCTTTTCCGAGCAGCTGCCTCTGTCTAACATGACGTGCATCCTTTAAGACATGCCTGGCAGGCAGATCGTACAATTATAGCCTCACACACCCTGCCTATTAACAGGAGCGCCGTGACCTTGCCATTAGAGCATGCTTTGATTTCCTATGATGCCTTGTTTTCTATGTGCGAGGGTTTTTTCTCTCTCCGTTAAGGCCCAAACTAACAAGAAAGCACTTTGAAGTGTGAGGGTTCTTTACTGAAACGGTTTTATTTTTCTCCCTTTCATTTGTAATGGGTGAAACTGGCTGGTGTATTCAATGAGATTCTGTAATACGCAGTGGACCCGCACCTGAGGATGGGAGGTTTACTGGGAGAATAGTACCAGCATGTCTGTCCCTGGTAAACCTCTACCAACCATGCGTTAGCTGTAGCTCTGTCTGGGGAATGGTGGGTTAGTGCCCATTATAGTTTCAACA
Source organism: Ranitomeya variabilis (assembly GCF_051348905.1). Classification (NCBI taxonomy): domain Eukaryota; kingdom Metazoa; phylum Chordata; class Amphibia; order Anura; family Dendrobatidae; genus Ranitomeya; species Ranitomeya variabilis. The sequence continues at coordinate 162,315,935 of NC_135238.1, read as the reverse complement.
TGGTTGATCACCCAGCTTTTCTTTCGTTCTGAATGGTAAGGCTAAGTGGTGCACCTATCTGTTTGCACATTTACATTTGTTTTTATGTTTATTTTAGGAGAAAACTAAGTTTATGTGTAAAACGGATTTGTTGCACAAGTAATGCGAACAGGAGCGGACGGGTCTCACTGATTTATTACGTGGACCTGTCTGGTTTCACTTTTAGAGCAGAAAAAGTTGTGCATGCAGACGGATGTGCAATTGTGAACAAGGCTTGAGTCAGATGAGAATCGTCTGGTTTTCATCAATAATGTCATCCGTGTGTGTAATGTACGTCCGTATTTCTATATCAAATGGTGGAGTTTCCTAGATTTGTAATGGCAGTTTATCCATAAAAGTTGAATGCAATACAGATGATCCGTATAAGATCCAATTTTTATTTTTTTGCCGACCCATAGGCTTGAATGGGCGATTCTCATCTGAAACATGCTGCTTTATTAGTTTTCTTTATCACACACACTAAGGGTACTGTCACACTAAACGATTTACCAACGATCACGACCAGCGATACGACCTGGCCGTGATCGTTGGTAAGTGGTTGTGTGGTCGCTGGGGAGCTGTCACACAGTCAGCTCTCCAGCGACCAACGATGCCGAGGTCCCCGGGTAACCAGGGTAAACATCGGGTTACTAAGCGCAGGGCCGCGCTTAGTAACCCGATGTTTACCGTGGTTACCAGCGTAAAAGTAAAAAAAAACAAACAGTACATACTCACATTCCGGTGTCTGTCCCCCGGCGTTCTGCTTCTCTCCACTGTGTCTGCGCCAGCCGGAAAGCACAGTGGTGACGTCACCGCTGTGCTCGCTTTCCGGCCGGCCGGCGCTCACAGTGCAGAGAAGCAGAACGCCGGGGGACAGACACCGGAATGTGAGTATGTACTGTTTGTTTTTTTTTACTTTTACGCTGGTAACCACGGTAAACATCGGGTTACTAAGCGCGGCCCTGCGCTTAGTAACCCGATGTTTACCCTGGTTACAAGCGAACGCATCGTTGGATCGCTGTCACACACACCGATCCAGCGATGACAGCGGGAGATCTAGCGACGAAAGAAAGTTCCAAACGATCTGCTACGACGTACGATTCTCAGCAGGGTCCCTGATCGCTGCTGCGTGTCAGACACAGCGATATCGTATGGATATCGCTAGAACGTCACGAATCGTACCGTCGTAGCGATCAAAGTGCCACTGTGTGACAGTACCCTAAGTGTCTGTATGGAAAAACCCATGTGAGCAGCCCTATAGCATGACATTGGTCGGTGTGCTGGCCGATCACTCCGACCACACACGGCCGCATAATACGCTGGTCTGAATGAGCTCTTAGTCTGTCGCTTGGCACGGATACAGATGTCTGACAATTTTATATGACAAATGTGCCATTTATCAGTTAAATAAAAAAATGATAACCGCCTATAATATCGTGAAGACACAGATGTGACAACTTGCCTTATATGTAAACAGGACTAGAACCCGTCAAATCTAAATCAATTCATTGTATTTGTTACATCAGAATATATCTCCATTTTTATACTGGTATTAAGAGACCATCCCCAGGGCCCCAACACATATGCTAAGACTATCACTGACATGGAAGACGTCTCGCTGGGGCTAGTGCATGAATCCGAGGTCTCCAGATCTAGGAATAGCTGCTCACTAGTACACACTGCAAACATGCCTGTAAGGTGACACACCGTCCATAGGTGGTGACACTGCGGACGCCTGACATTTGTTTCCACGTCACAAAACTCCCCTGTGTGCTGGATACAAGACCCTTAGTGCTTTTCTACCTATGACGCATTTAGCTCCCTCATTCCTTATCACAAGCTAAGATGTTGATGTCAATAGTAATTGCATTAGCCAAAATCTGTCAATGACTGCATATAACCACTCATAAGGGACTTTATGGAGAGCCGAGCTGCAGCTAACATTGAACTTGCTGCTAGGTAAGGCAGGAAGTGTTGTCATAGGGACAGAGGAGCCACTTCATGACGCTTTTGTGTCTAACAAATGGAGACCTATCCATGTCTCATTACACTAAATGGAAACTTGAGGGGGCACATCTTGACTATGTCTCGGGGACAATGATGTGACCCAATGTCGGAGTATTGTACTGGTGTGAACAAACCCTAACTTCAAACATTTATGCACCAGCAAAGTTAGTAAAAAGTTTCTTTCACATTTTAACATTTTCACTCTGTGTTTTTCTGTTACTTTTTTTGTTGTGGTTTTGTATGGGGACAAGCCCTTCACATACTCTCCAGGAGGGTGTGAATGGGAGAAGCCCAGCTCTGGCCATGTATTAGCAGAGGATAGTAGCGTGTGGGTTCTGTGATCAGTGCTGGGGTCGTGGCTCACTGATAAGGAGGGACGAAAGCTTCATGTATATAGCAGCGACATACCTGAATATTATCCGCTCACTAAGAAGTCAGTGAATGCACACAATGTAGACCCTCCCTGTACACCCTTCAGTCATCTGCCATGGCTCCTGAAAGCAGAGGCTCAGATGTTGTGCATCATTTCCTTGTCTATCAGACTCTCTGTGCACAATAAGAGGTATATGTAAGGCTGGAGGTCAGGTAACATGGCTGTCCCCTGCAGCTCCTGTCTGACAGGGGCCACCTCACTGATCAGGGGTTGTATTTCCCCTAGTTGGGTGGATGATGCTCTGTCTATTATGCAAGTTACAGGTTGTGTAATGATCATATGTGAGTGCCACCTTACAGATGAATACCAAGGCTGAAAATCTCCACCCTAAATTGATTGTCTTTTTTTGTTTTTTTGTTAAATACATGTATTTGGGGCTAAAAAAGATAATGTTTGCCATTAGTTTTCATTACAGGTTCTGCACTGCTTTGCTTTTACAGTTTATTTGTTTCCCTGCACATTCATCTTTGATGTGGTCATAAATCAGCAGAGAGGAGAAAAAGACAGACAGAGTTAAAACCTCCCCATCAGACCTTCACAGCTGACTGACGGATTCCCAGTTACCTCATTCTGCAGCCAGCAACAGATATTGTAAGGCTATGTGCACACGTTGCGGATTCGCTGCGGATCCGCAGCGTTTTTTGAGGTGCAGAAACGCTGCAGATCCGCAATTGATTTACAGTACAATGTAAATCAATGAGAAAAAAAAAAAGCTGTGCACTTTGCGGAAAATAAGGTTTAAAAGAAGTAGCATGTCACTCCTTTTTTGTGAATCTGCAGCGTTTTTGTACCCATTCCATTATAGAAAACTGCAGGAGTAAAAACCGCAGCAAATCCGCAAGAAAACCGCAGCAAAAACGCACAAAAAACCGCTGCGGAACCGCACAAAAAAACGCAGGTGCGTTTTCTGCCAGGAAAGGCAGAATCCGCACCAGAAATTCCTAAGCCGAATCCGCAACGTGTGCACATAGCCTAACTCCCAGGCTGTAGAAGGCAAATGATACCAAACTATTAATGAAACGTAATAGATTGATTTTTAGCCCCAATTATTTGCATTTAAGTGAAAAAAAATCTGCAGATGGACAACCTGAAAAAAGTATGTGAAGAAATACCGTATTTCTTGCATTTGATATGAGTAAAAAAAACGGAAAACATTAAATACAAAGAATTTTGGAAAAGTTTCTGTATTCATATTATATCATAATGTTTAATCCTATATTCACTGTTTATATCAAAGTGGTTATCTGGGACTAGTTTATTTTTTTACTGTGGGCATAAGAACTAACAGGCAGGTAGGTGTTAACTAATTGCATGCAACAACTAACATTAAAATTTCCCTTCACTGGAACTAAGGTCTCTGTCCCTACATTATGCTGCTGTCAGACAAAGTCACAACAATCTGGTAACAGATTCCCTTTAATGAATGTAAATATATTATACTTTTTTTGTCTCAACCCTGTGTTGTGGTATTAACCTGGTACTTATTTAGTATTTTCAAATATGTTTTCCTGATAGGGAAGCTGTCCGCAGGCTTTTGCTATGCAATCTGAAGACAAAAACCCAAAGGTATGAACAGGGATGTAAACTGGTGTGCATGCAGCATGTAAGCGCATGTTCACACTGGCCACTAGGGAGAAAAAATCAGAGACAGAAGCCATAATGATTAAGTACCCTGCAGTAAAAAAAATTAAATAGCATAGTGCATGAAAATAATATACGGTACTTAGTTAACATGTTTTTTTGATTAAAAAAAATGTGAAAGCCATCCCCCCACTCCACGGTGACCATAATTGGGACCGTCCTAACTCTAATATTAAAAACCTTACCGTTTGTCACGTGCAATGCACAATGCTATATTTTTATTTATTTACTGAAGGGTATTTTATCATTATGTTTCTGTCTTTGTGTTTTTCTGTTTAGTGGCCAGTGTGAACGTGCGCTTACACGCTGCATGCACACCAGTTTATATCCCAGTTCATACCTTTGTTTTTTTTTCTGACTGTGGGCATGATGTGCATATAAAGGTATGGCCTGCCTTTGTATTGAGCTGGGCATGATTTATGTGGCCTCCCTCAGCTGTGCATCCACCAGTTTGTCGCAGTCCCTCAGCCCTTATCTACATGCATGTCACTTGACAAACAGTCAGGTTTTTAATATTAGAGTTAGGACCATCTCAATTACGATTGCCGTGACGAGGCGGGATGGCTTTCACATTTTTTTTTAAATCAAAAAATACGTTAACTAAATACCGTACATTATTTTCATGCACTATGCTATTTATTTACTATAGGGTATTTTATCCTTTTATTTCTGTATTTGTTTTTTTCAATCTGAAGACAGCAGGAGATAGAGGCTGAAACACAGAATTCAGGGATGTGTCACTTGTCACAGTGCGTGCTGTTGTTTACTAACTATGAAGGATTTATCACTAAGAGATTAACATTGCTGGACTGCATTGCCTGTGACATTGCCTGTGTACATTGCCTCACTGTCTATGGACTTTGTACCTGGAGAGTCTTTGTGGGCGGGGCTAGCTTTCTCAGCTCTGCTTTTTAAAGCTAAAAGCTCTGGTAGTGTCAGAACGGCTGCACCCAGTAAGCTAAGTGATACATCGTTGGATTCACCTTCTCTTTACCTACATTACACTTATCTCAGATGAGCTAGCAAAACCATGCTGACAGATTCCCATTAACTTCACTTTACAGTAGAATTTCTTAAAATCTGGATGTCTAAAAAAAATAAAATACAATTTCTTATGATTCACCATTGAACAGAAATTCTGTTCTACGGTAGTTTGTGGATATTTGCATCTACAGCTGACCCAACCTTCATTATCCTTTGATGACAAATCGAAAACTAATGTGGATGTTTTATAATTTCACATTGTCTTTTAACTTCGTTTTGGGTTTTGAAGGCTTTTGTCTGTACTTTTTTTTTAACTTTCATTAAATTATACAGTAACTGTGAATGTTTTCTGCATACATATTAAGTGTGACATTTATCATCTCTGCACAGGGGCCCGGAAGACACATGTTTTGAGTGTGGAGTATTTCCAGCAATTCTCAGCTTCCCTCTGGATTATCCTCTGAGTCCTCCTAAAATGAGGTTTACCTGTGAGATGTTTCATCCAAACAGTAAGTACAGTACAAACCTTCTATCTCTTACATCTTGCTACAGTTATTCTCAAAAGTTTACATACCCCAAAAGAATTTTTGCTTTCTTGGCCTTTATTCAGAGAATATGATGATAACACCAAAACTTTTTCTCCACTCGTGGTTAGTGGTTGGGTGAAGCCATTTATTGTCAAACTACTGTGCTTTCTCTTTTTAAATCATAATGACAACCCAAAACATCCACATGACCCTGATCAAAAGTTTACATACCCTGGTGATTTTGACCTGATAACATGCACAGAAGTTGATAGAAATGGATCTGAATGGCTACTAAAGGTAACATCCTCACCTGTGACCTGTTTGCTTGTAATCAGTGTGTGTGCATACAAGCTGAGTGAGTTTCTGGGATCCAGACAGACTCTTGCATCTTACATCCAGCCACTGACGTTTCTGGATTGTAAGTCATGGGAAAAGCAAAAGAATTGTCAATGGATCTACAGGAAAACATATGGGAACTGTATAAAACAGGAAAGGAATACAAAAAGATATCCAATGAATTGATAATGCCAATCAGCAGCGTTCAAACTGTGATTAACAAATGGAAAATCAGGGGCTCTGTAAAAACAAAACCACGGTCAGGTAGACCAACAAAAATGTCGTCCACAACTGCCAGGAAAATTGTTCGGGATGCAAAGAAAAACCCACAAATAACATCAGCTGAAATACAGGAATCTCTGAAAACCAGCGATGTGGCTGTTTCAAGATGCACAATAAGGAGGCACTGGAAGAAAAATGGGCTGCATGGTCAAGTCGCCAAAAGAAAGTCATTACTGCGCAAATGCTACAAAGTATCTCGCCTACAATAGGCAAAACAGCACAGAGACAAACCTCAAAACTTCTGGAACATGGTAATTTGGAGTGATGATGAGACCAAAATTTTACGTTATCAGCAAATACTGGAGGCAGATTTGCACTCATCAGTCCGGAAGCTGCGCATGGGCCGTACTTGGATGTTCCAACATGACAACGATCCAAAACACAAGGCTAAGTCGACATGTCATTGGCTACGGCAGAACAAAGTGAAGGTTCTGGAGTGGCCATTTGTCACATGACCTGAATATCATTGAGCCACTCTGGGGAGATTTCAAGCGTGCAGTTCATGCTAGACAGCCCAGGAATTTACAGGAACTGGAGGCTTTTTGCCAAGGAGAGTGAGCAGCTTTACCATCTGAGAAAATAAAGAACCTCATCCACAACTACCACAAAAGACTTCAAGCTGTCATTGATGTTAGAGGGACCATACACAGTACTAAGAAATGGGGTATGTGAACTTTTGATCAGGGTCATTTGGATGTTTTGGGTTGTCATTATGATTTAAAAAGAGAAAACACACCCAACTACTAACCACAAGTGGAGAAAAAGAAAAACTTCTGTAGTGGTATGTAAACTTTTGAGCACAACTGTATATAAAGAATGATGCATTAGGCATTAACTGTACAGGGAACTGCAGCTCCATGGGAGTTCCGGAGACCAGACCTCCACCGGCCATTAAGTAATGGCAATACCTGCTTCAAAGGGAACCTGTCACCAGGCTTTTCCCATATGAGGTAAGAAAAGTACCTGTAAGCCCTCATATGCTGCATTTTAATATGCTGTATATCTGCCCCCAAACTGACATCCAAGAAAAAGAGATTTTATTATTCTCCCTATGAGTCGGTCCTGTTTGATGTGCTTCGCTGGTCTTGATTCGGCGCCTCCTCTCCTTGTGATTTGGGTCTTCTTTCTCTGCTTCCCGTGGAAGACGCATCCTAGGTCATCCACACAGTGTCCAGCATCGCGTTCTTGTGCAGGCATACGTCTCTCTGGCAAAGCACTAGAGTGCACAGGGAATGTCCTCAGAGCGCCGGCGCATGGGCACTGAAGTACTTTACTCTGCCCTCGATAGGGCAGAGAGAAGTACGCCTGTGGAAGAGCTCAATGCTGGACACTGTGCATAACGTAGGACACATCATCCACGCAAAGCAGAGGAGGAGAACGGCGATCACAAGAAGAGAGGAGGCGCAGGATTAAGAACAGCGACGCGCATCGGACTGCCCTGTTGGCGAATATAATAAAAGGTCTTTTTCTTGTCTTGCAGGTTGGATTGGGGGCAGATATGCAGCATATTAGTGTATATACATATATACAGCATAGGCTTACAGATACTGGCCTTACCTCATATGGGACAAACCTGGTCACAGGTTCCCTTTAAGGATATGGTTTCCTTTGCACTGATTTTTTTTTTTTGTCACTTTGCTTCATAAATGCAAATTTCTAAATAGTTTTCTGTAAACCGTTTCCTAGCATTGTGGAGATGCAAGGTGTGTGTATTCTTTTCGTCATGCTTGCAGCCTTGATACCTCTGATACGGGAGGCATAGAACACTGCTTCTACTCAACTTTCCTTTATCCCAGTGCCAAAGATAGAAGCAGAGGGGGTTATAGTTGTCTACAGCAGGTCAGAGACTGAAGAGGAGGGGCGTTATCGAAGTTTTCCAGGGAGGCAGAACACACAATCTGTACGATATGGCGGTGTAGACCGGAAGAAAAGCATGCAAAAGACAAGGCTGGAGGGGAGGCATGAATCACACACATTGTGTATGTGTAGCAAGGAGAAAATCCATGGCCGGCTCCACAGGGATCACACACTCCCTCCAGTATTGTGTCTGTCAGCACAAGGGAGAATAGATGATAACTGAGGTGTAGAAGGAGAAAACCGTATAGGAATGAAGCTATGCTGGTGCATTATCTCTAATGCAGCATCCCGCACACAGAGGGTATGTGCACACATCAGGATTTCTAAAGGAATTTTTGCGGGTTTTTTTGCGTATTTCCCCAATAAAAACGCTATAATACCACATAAAAAATTCATACATTATGCATCCTATCATTTAGAATGCATTCCGCATTTTTTGTGCAAATGTTGCGTTCCGGAAAAAGAAGCAACATGTTCATTATTTTTGCGGATTTTTTGCAGATTTCCCATGAATTTGGAGTGACAGGAAAAAAACGCAAAAGATCCGCAAAAAAAACACGTAAAACGCGCAAAAAAACGCATGCGGATTTCTGGCAGAAATGTCCGGATTTTGTCAGGAAAATTTCTGCAAGAAATCCTGACGTGTGCACATACCCAGAGACTTCACATCCAATATATGTTACTGGGAGGATCACAATAAAAATAAGTCTGAAACTAAACTAAACTAAAAAATATAATTTCATTGGTAAAAACAGTTCTTTGCCATGCTGTTACTTATGAACTCTGCTTTTTCCTTGCAGTATACCCAGATGGCAGGGTGTGCATCTCAATTCTTCATGCGCCCGGAGATGACCCCATGGGCTATGAGAGCAGTGCTGAGAGGTGGAGTCCTGTGCAAAGTGTCGAGAAAATCCTACTTTCAGTTGTAAGCATGTTGGCAGGTATGGCAATTTTGTTTCTGTCTCCATTAAAAGTTATTTTTCTAGATTGAACCATATAGACTTTAGATCCAATTAAAAAGCAGCCTAAGGTCCCCATTTTATTTTTTGGTGTTTCCGGTACTGGAGAAAACAGTAATGATGAGATCCGTTTTCTATGTCCCATCCATGTGTGCGCGTGTGCGGTCATGTGACATATAGGAAATAAAAAGCAGCATGGAAATTAGAGAGTGTTATGTATTAAAGATGTTCAAAGATAGAGATTAGATAGCGGAGAGGAATATAGATGATAGAAAGATAGATGAGAGAGAGATAGCCGTCAAGATATTTAATAATCTCTGTGTAGCTTATCCGACAGCTTTCTAGGAATCATTGTAAAAAAAAATGGTGTAGGTTCTCCAGAATTTTACTAACCAACTAAGGGGAAGCAGACAGCTGGGAGCTGGTTTTATTAGTCTTGGAAGGGACCAATATCTATGGAGGTTCCAAGCTTATTAATATTAACTCACAGCTGTCTGCTTTGCCTTTGCTGGTTATTAAAAATGTGGTGGATACTAAAAAATTACATGGGGTCCCCCCTATTTGTAATAACCAGCTAAGTAAAGCAGACAGCTGTGGGCTGATATTAATAGGCAGGGAAGGGTCATGGATATTGGCCCCTTCCCAAACTAATAACACGAGCTTTCAGCCTCCCCAGAAATGGTGCATACATTAGATGCGCCAATTCTGGTGCTTAGCCTCAGCCCTTCCTGATTGCCCTGCTTTGGTAGTCAGGGTAATGGTTTTGGGGTTGATGTCGGCTGTGTAATGTCCCCTGACATCAAGCCCATGGTTTAATAATGGAAAGGTGTCAGACACCCCCATTACTAACCCCCAGCCATATGTGAACTACATTAGCCTTACGGAGTTCACGGCAGTTCTTAGCTATTGGCTCACACAGAGGTTACAGTGAGAACCGCTGGCGGTGACCGGCAGTAACTTTAATGATGCGACCCCTCGTTACAGCAGCCGGATTTACACCTTACTCTGACTTTTGACAATTCACAGCTGTCATCAATCCCATATATTACCCCGAATGCCACCGCACCAGGGCATTGGGATGAGCCAGGTAAAGTGCCAGAATTGGTGCATTTAGTACGATGTGCCAATTTTTTGACTGGGGATAGGCCATTAACCATGCACTGTCCCAGCTTGATACTAGAAGCCCACAGCCGTCTGCTTTATCTGTGCTGGATTTAAAACATAGGGGGACGCCACGCTGGTTTTTAAGTGTATTTAACTGTCATCAGCGTCGCCTGGTCTCGCTGATTTCAGGGAGACCGGGCGAGGATGGTGACAGTTGTAGTCAGCGCCTGGGAATAGCGCTAACTGTACACTTTTCCCATACACTGGAGCATTTCATTTGGGTACATGTCACACCGATGTCATCAGTGTTCACGTGTGTGGCGCGTATTTCCTCCGCGCTGCTGGAAAGAAAAGGACACATCTGCAGGTTTTTCTCACGGACACAGGGTCCATATGAAATACCTGATGTGCGCGCCATCATTGAATACAATGGGGGTGTGTGTGTCCGTATTTGAGGTCCTTAAAAAAAGTACCACATATGGACTTAAAAAAACGGACGTATGAAAGGGGCCTAATAATAAGGCTCTGACTGGCTCACAGGTGGACAGTGCAGTAACCTCATATATCAGCTGTACTTGATATAAATCACATGATTCTCTATGTACAAACATCTCATTAATTTAATCATTCCCAGTGTAGTATTATATAAATTTGTGAATGAGCATAAGTCTGACTTTGGGCCCAGATATTCAGTTTTATAGGGTTTTGTTTCTGGAAGCTATCCGGCACTGAAGAAATGCTATAAAATTGTTTTTTAAAGGGGTTACCCAGCTAAAAGATATTGTGGTTAAACGACCTTAAATTAGTAAGTCACTCAACCTACTAATATAGTGTACATCTGAAAGGTGCCTCGATGCTCCTACAAGGTCTGATTCTGAGTCCTGGCAGGTCTTTCTCCAATTTGTGTCTGACATGGACAGTTTATTTTGTGTGTCACTACTTTACTACAGCTGTATGTAAAAGGCGCGGGGCTGACCCATGTCCTTCATATTGAAGTGAGCATTCAGCCAGCCCCCTTCATACACGGCTCGAGTGATTTGCAACACAGAAAGGAACTAGAAGGGACCTGCTGGGACTGAGACTTGAAGATCAGTACACCTTTCATATATAAAGTATATTACTAAGATGTATAAGTTCATTTTTTAGTTCATTCAGTTTGTGTTAGCAGGACAACACCTACTACCTACAACAAGTCTACTAATGTCGCTTCACTGGGTACAAATCCGATTGGAGCTAATCTGTTTTCTAGGGAATAAAGAAATGTACTATGAAATAAATCTCAATGCCCAAATGGTCGGTAGCCAACTTTTAACAGGAGCCTGTAAAATGCTGTTAACCTGCAGATATATGTTTACCGTGAGAAAATGAACTTTAAAAACGTTCTTTCACTTGGGAGCCGTCGGCTTTCAGTCATGGATTCTTGCACAGAGCGGCTACAGTTACCATCACAGAATTCTGGGCAGCGGCGGTAATCACTCCCATGCGCTATTATTGACAGCTCACTATGCACAGATAGGCTACAGAATGAGCTGTCGATCAAAGTGCATAAGTGTGGTTAAGGCTGCCGCGTGTGATGCTGTGCCGGTGACTGCAGCCGCTCCGTGCACGCCTGTATGACTGTAAGCTGGACGGAGGAATAAAGTTAATTTTCCCCTGATAGAGGAATGTCTTCCTCTTCAGCTGATGTCCAAAAATGATCACTCAATAGTCATGTGGGTCTGGTGTAGCATGTATTTGCTTTCATTCCCCAAAGGCTGGACATGGGACGCGCTACACTAGGGGTGCAGTGGCCATAGATCTGGTTGGATAATATGGCTGTTAACTGCTAGTTTGATCCTAATTAAGTTATAAAAATACATTATTTTTCTTTACTTTGCAGAACCCAATGATGAAAGTGGTGCTAATGTGGATGCCTCAAAGATGTGGCGAGAAGACAGGGAGCAGTTCAACAAGATAGCCCGGCAGACTGTGCAGAAGTCGCTGGGATTGTGATGAGATACATCAGTATTACACACCCAGGACGAGGATTCTGTCATATTACTGCCTAACAGATACTGTCACAAATTCCGTGCCATTCTGGGATCACCACATCTTTTGGATTTGACTTGGAGGTTCCTCTTGACTTTGCTTCCAATTAAATGCTCCGTGTCTGCACATTTCTGGGTGTTTATTGGAGAATTTGTATTGGTTATCCTGCGGGTCATGTGTGTATCAAAATCAGTAAAAAACAAATGCAGAACACTTGAGTTTCTTTACCAATACATGAACATTGGGCCCTTAAATTCATTACTATTCATAGCAGTATTCTGCAGCACATCAGCATCTAAATGTATTGGGAACTGTTTTATGCCACTCAGAAATAAGGCGTTGTAGGTGATCATCTGTGGCAATGATATATTGATTTTTGCATATGGACACACTTTGGAGAACTTTGTTATTCATGAAGGATAATGCCCTGTGGGTGGGTATAGTAGGTAATATTTCTATACACTTGATACTCTTTGCCATCTTATGTATTCAGCAAAATCCTGTAAAACACCTTATCAGGCTTCCAGCTTCATATAAAGGATCCACAACCTTCCATATAGTGTTGGTGGCGAGTTTTGCTGTTTGTGCTCAGCATTCATGTGGGAGGTCTGAACAGCTGTATTGTTATGTTCTGACTCTTCTTTCTGTAATAAATGAGTTCATTGAAACATATTTTTGTGTATATGAGTGCCAAACAATAATTTATGGCAACCTAAAAACTTTATCACTTTTATATTGCTGCAGTATTTTTAATGAATGTAACAGTAAAGACTCTGGAAATCCAAGGAATTAAAACCCACCTGTTATTTCACCAAACTTTTCTGAATAATCTGACGTGTGTCTATGAAGAATTACCTCATTTCTGGTGTTTAGTGAACATGCTGGACACAGACAGGCTCTGTGTTTTCAGTTCTCACTGAGCTAGTGGGTTTAGCTTTGCTGCTATAATGTCTTCATACATACTACAAACAGAAAGATGAAAAGATAAACTCCGGCTTCTTTCTCTGTTTAGCATATGTTCAGAATGAAACGGCATAGAAGGCAACATATCGCAATACTGAGCTGTGTGACTGTGAATCCAGCTGTAACATAAGGAAAATCGCTTACTAACTTCAGTAGAATCTGCCTATTTTTGCCCGGCTTTGCTTTCTCACGTTATTCCTCCATCCCCTCTTCCTAGATTTTATTAGGAGCAGTAACCTGATACCTCACTGTACTGGCAGTCCACCTCACTTTGACTAAGGCCCCCGTCATACGCCCATAGAATACCTTTTGCCAGCAAAAAAACAGTACCAGTGTCATCAGTGTTTTGGATCAGTGCACCATCCTTTTTGTTTCTCGTTGTGGCTCAAGAAAAGTAAATTCCAAAGCTGCTCCTATACTTTGCGATGTTTAAAAGGACAGCACACGGGCTATATACGGACGCCATCCATTTGCTTGTATATTTTTTACCCAGACCCATAGACTTGTGGACCCATAGTCTCCCGTGCTGCTGGTAAGAAATGGACATGTCTTCGTGGGGTGATATATACACATTTATTTTTTCCTAAGAAAATTAAAAATGTTAAAACTGGACACAAAAGGGGGAAAAATAAGAACAATCAGCAAAAGTTCAGAATAAAAATTCCATAAACATTATATAAAGTCCGGAAAATCCTCTTTGTGGAGCAAATTTCCCCTTGAAAAAGCTAGTAAGGTGAAACCACGGGTCAGGCTAAGTACTGAGCGTGCCACCGAGGAAATGCATTACATGACTTTTTCCTCACTTTTTTGTGAGTATAATTATGTTTTTATTTTATCACACCATGGAGAGCTGTTTTAATGTATAGACAGAAATAAAGTACAAGTTATAACCTTTTTGGGGAATACATCTTGGAAACCATCTGATCACTGATGTTTGTGAGTTGAAACCCATTTATACTGCATACTATAAGTGTTAAAGGGAACCTGTCACGTGAGAAAACCCTATTAACCTGCAGATTTGGGGTTAATCTGTAGGCTAATAGCGTTCTGAACCTGCCCAACAGCAGCACTTTGAGCCTCGCTGCCAGGAGGAAATTAACTTTATTACTCTAGGCAGCATTCAGATTTCAGTCACAGGGCAGCGCTGGAGCGGGTTCAGTCATCACTCTGTGTGTCCGACCCTGACTGACAGCAGCTCAGCATTAGGGTGGCTGTCAGTCATTGCTGGAGGCACGGATACAACTGCTGCTCTCTATGCATTGAGCCGTGGCTGATTCTGTGTACGGTGCCACCCCCCTGACTAAAATCTGAATTCTGCCAGGAGGTATAAAGTTAATTTCTTCCTGGCACTGGGGCTCTCAGTGCGGGAGCAGCACATGTTCAGAACACAATTAACCTGCAGATTAACCCTGTATTGTATATATATATACAATTAAAACATGGTACACTAACAAGCTGACCAAAAATAGTTGGAAATTGGAAACAAATATAACTCTAACATGCAAAAAAATGTGAAAGGGGCCTATGGCATTATAGCATGGTAGCTGCACTGCTTTAGAGGCAAGACCCCCGAAACACGTGTATGAAGATGGGTTTCACTTTTCCCATTTGAAGGTTTTTCTGGTATAAGACAGTTTTTTTTTTCTCCTGATTTGCACAATTTTTTTTCCCATGGAGCTTTGCCTGTCAAGAAGTCATCATATACACTTTCCCTTCAATGAGAGGCTGAATCTCCCCCCTAAGCTAGTGCATTAATAGTGCTAATGGATGCGATGACTTCTACTAAATAGCCACCAAAGCTTCAAATGTCAGGAAGACGGGTGACCTCTGGACAATTAGCTATACGAACCCTGTAGGCTGTAAGACCTGTCATTATACCACTTGATTTGCAATATTTGTATATTTTTAGGATGCACTAATAGAGCAGACACTCTGAAGTGTATATTCCCCTTTGGGACAGAATTAACAAGAATTCCCTGTGACATACTTCTTATACTAGAATTTAAGAAACATGATTTCTCTTGTGCTATTTTTTGATATTGTTGCCTCTATTATCCAGGTGCTCCACTCAATATACTGCACAATTCACGTAAGCATGTAATGGAATTGCTGTTTAATTTCCTAAGCCATAAATCAAGGCTAATAAAACCTGAGCCATCATTTTAATATTTTTGCTTTTTTTTATAGCAAACTTAAAACAGACGCCGGCAGCAAGTCGTAGATAGGTCACACAAGTTTTTGGTCACGCAACTCGTCGCCGTGTAGCTTTCACCTAAAGAAGTATAATTAGTTTTTTCCTCTTATTAAGAATCATGCATTCATCAAAGGAATCGTCAAGGAACCTTTATTGCAGCACATGTTTATCCACATCCATAGGACACTAAGTTTTGAAGGGATTCTCACATAGAAGTATTTTGCATGAATTGGATACAAAAATAATCTGAATATTTTGTAGACTGCATTATTACACCCTACTACATTGCAGAGCTTGTACAAAGTTATCATACAGTCATGAGCCCATAAATTATTAAAATAATTTGTGGGCTTCTACCCCCCCCCCCCCCCCCCATAGGTTGTTGGGGAACAGTTGAATAGTTTTCTTATTGTTTATAACAAAAAAAATGTAATTTTATATATGATCTAAAGGTTTATTACATGAAATATATTTACAGAACTGTTTAAAACCAAATTATGTGCAGAAGACAGATTGTGTACAAATGGAGGAAATTCAAGACAACTATTACCCTACCCAGGTTGGTTGACCAGCAAAGATAAAATCCAGAGCAAGGTATATAATAGTCTGTGAGATCACAAAGGAACCCAAGGTAACCTCTAAGCAACTTAAGGCCTCTGTCACATTTAGCTTATGTTAATGTTCATCAGTTGACCATCGGGAGGACAGTGAAAAACAATAGTTTGAACTCGTTACCCCTATAAAAGACACTTGTCCACACAATCAATCACACTCCAACCTCTCCACCAGGGCCAAGACCAAAGAGCTGTCTAAGGACACCAGGGAAAAAATCGTAGACCTGCACGAGGCTGCGATGGGCTACCGGACAATAGGCAAGAAGCTTGGTGAGAAGACGACTGTTGGCACAATTATTAAAATATGGAAGAAACACAAGATGACTGTCAATCTTCCTTGGTCTGGGGCTCCATGCAAGATCTCTCCTCGTGGGGTAAGGATGATACTGAGAAAAGTCAGGAATCAGCCCAGAACTACAATGACCTGAAGAGATCTGGGACCACAGCCTCAAACATTACGTTAGTAACACACTATGCCATCATGGATTAAAATCCTGCACGGCACACAAGGTCCCCTTGCTCACACCAGAACATGTCCAGAACCCATTTGAAGTTAGTCAATGACTGGATGATTCAGAGGAGGCATGGGAGAAGGTCATGTGGTCAGATGAGACCAAAATAGAACTTTTTGGTACAGACTCCACTCGCCATGTTTGGAGGAGGAAGAAGAAGGAGTACAACCCCAAGAACACCATCCCAATCATGAAGTGTGGTGGGTGAAATATCATACTTTGGGGGTGCTTTTCTGCGAAGGGGACAGGATGACAGCCATATTGAAGGGAGGATGGATGAGTTCATGTATCGTGAGATTTCGACCAACAACCTCTTTCCCTCAGAGCATTGAAGATGGGTCCTGGCTCGGGCTTCTAGCATGACAATGACCAGAATCACACAGCCAGGGCAACTAAGGAGTAGCTCTATAAGAAGCATTTCAAGGTCCTGGAGTGGCCTAGCCAGTCTCCAGACCTGAACCCGATAGAAAATCTTTGGAGGAAGCTGAAACTCAATGTTGCCCAGCGACAGCCCCGAAAACTGAAAGATATGGAGAAGTGGGCCAAAATCCCTGCTGCAGTGTGTGCAACTTGATCAATGTCTGACCTCTGTAATTCCAAACAAAGGTTTCTGTACCAAATATTAAGTTCTGTTTTTATATTGTATCAAATACTTATTTCATGCAATAAAATGCAAATTGATTATGTAAAAATCATACAATGTGATTTTCCGGATTTTTTTAAGATTCTGTCTCTCACAGGTGAAGTGTACCTACGATAAAAATTACAGACCTCTCCATTCTTTGTAGGTGGGAAAAGTTGTAAAATCGACAGTGTATCAAATATTTATTTTCCCTACTGTATACATTTGCCTTCAAAACAGAATCAAAGCATCAATTCTTCCAACCATAAATCTTCATAATAACTATCTCCAGCGTAAAGAAGTGACATGGACGTAAAGGTATGGCCCCCGCAGATCTCTGATCCAACATTATCAAGTCTGTCTGGGATTGCATGTAGAAACAGAAGGATTTGTGCAAGTCTACACCCACAGAATATCTGTGGTTCTCCAAGAAGTTTGAAGCAACCTCCCTGCTAAGTTTAGATTTGTCATTAATTCATTCTCTTTGCATTTTGTTAATCTAAAAAACTATTAATACTTCTATATTGGCAAGCTCTTATTTAACAGCACTTTTTTTTACACACCTGACTTTTGCACAGTGTTGGCTGTTTGTGATACAGTGACTTGCAAAAGTATTCACCCCCCATGGCTTTTTTGTTTTGTTACCTCACAATCTAGAATTTCACAGTTTTTTGAGAGTTTACATCAGTTCATGTAAAGAACATGCCTACATCTGTGAACATTTGGTTTTCTTTTTTTTGTGAAACAAACAATAAATTGGACAAAAAAACGAAAACTTAAGTGTGCATAATTATTCACGCCTTAAAGTACAGCCTCCTTTAGTGGAAATTACAGCAGCAAGTCGCTTTGGAGCCTCTAGGAGTCTCTAGGAGCTTTCCACATCTTTCCCCTGGGATTTTTGCTCATTCCCCAAGGCAAAATTTGTCCAGCTCCTTCAAGTTAGATGGTTTCCTCTGGTGAACAGCAATCTTCAAGTCTGACCACAGATTCTCAATTAGATTAAGGTCTAGCCTTTGACTAGGCCACTTCAAATCATTTACATATTTCTCCTTAAATGACTCTAGTATTGCTATAGCAGTATGCTTTGGGTCATTGTCTTCTTGGAAGGTGAACCTCCATCCCAGTCTCAACTCACTGACAGACTGAAACAGGTTTTGCTCAAGAATTTCCCTGTATTTCGCACCATCCATCTCCCCTTGACTTGGACCATCTTCCCTGTCTGTGCTGCCAAAAACATCTCCAGCATGATGCTACCACCACGTGTCACTGTGGGGATGGTGCTCTTGGGGTGATGAGCTGTGTTGGTTTGACGCTAGACATTGCGTTTACTTTGATGGCAACAAAGTTAAATTTGGACACCTGTTCCCCTGCATGTCACCCCCTGCACGCCGCACCACTGTTAGATGGATGTCCAGATTATATTGAAATAAATGACTTGATTCACAGAAGAGACTGGTGAGTGCTGCCTTTCACATTCTCTTTTCTGGATATTTACTGAATAGTTGGCTACTGCATCACCACAAAGAAATGTCTCCAGCAACTGTCAGTCTGCATTTATAAGACTGTTGCAACACTGGTGCCTTTTATATCCTCACTTCTGTGTGCAAAGTTACATTTTGGTTTCCTCTGACCACAGCACCTTCCTCAATACATATGGGGATTCTCCCACGTCTTTTAGTAAACTCAGAACAAGCCTTACCAGTTTTGAGTGTAAG
Organism: Ranitomeya variabilis; assembly: GCF_051348905.1. NCBI lineage: Eukaryota > Metazoa > Chordata > Amphibia > Anura > Dendrobatidae > Ranitomeya > Ranitomeya variabilis. The sequence continues at coordinate 162,297,139 of NC_135238.1, read as the reverse complement.
TAAAGGCTTTTTTTCTGCCCACTCTTCCATAAAGGCTACCCCTATGGAGTGTACAGCCTATTCAGGTCATACGGACAGATACTCCACTCTCTGCTTGGGAATTCTGCAGCTCCTTCAGGGTTAACTTTTATCTCGGTGATGCCTCTCTGATTAATGGCCTCCTTGCCCGGGTTGATAGTTTTGGTGGGTGGCCCTCTTGGTAGTTTTATTGTTGTACACTATTCTTTCCATTTGATGGAAATGGATTTGATGATGCTATGGGGAATCATCAGAGATTGGGATTTTTTTTTATAACCCAACCCTGACTTGTGCTTCTCAACAACCTTGTCCCTGACTTGCTTGGAGATCTTCATGGTGTTGTTTGGTTAGTGGCGCCTCTTCTTAAATATTTAAACACAGGTTGTATTGTAAGAAAATGGCTAAACAAAACCCAAGGGGTGAATACTTTTGCAAGCCACAGTATATACACACATACACTGCACACAAAAAAAAGGGAACACTTAAACTCCAAGTAAATCAAACTTCTGTGAAATCAAACTGCCAACTTAGGAAGCAACACTGACAATCAATTTCACATGCTGCTGTGCTAATGGAATAGACAACAGATGGAAATTATTGGCAATTATCAAGACACACTCAATAAAGGAGTGGTTCTGCAGGTGGGGACCACAGACCACATCTCAGTACCAATGCTTTCTGGCTGATGTTTTGGTCACTTTTAAATGTTGGTTATGCTTTCACACTCGTGGTAGTATGAGACGGACTCTACAACCCACACAAGTGGCTCAGGTAGTGCAGCTCATCCAGGATGGCACATCAATGCGAGCTGTGGCAAGAAGGTTTGCTGTGTCCATCAGTGTAGTGTTCAGAAGCTGGAGGCGCTACCAGGAGACAGGACAGTACACCAGGAGACATAGAGGGGGCCGCAGGAGGGCAACAACCCAGCAGCAGGACCGCTACCTCAGCCTTTGTGCAAGGAGGAACAGGAGGAGCACTGCCAGATCCCTGCAAAATGATCTCCAGCAGGCCACAAATGTGCACTTGTCTGCACAAATGGTTAGAAACCGACTCCATGAGGATGGTCTGAGTGCTCGACGTCCACAGATGGGGGTTGTGTTCACAGCCCAACACCGTACAGGATACTTGGCATTTCCACAGAACACCAGGATTGGCAAATTTGTCACTGGTGCCCTGTGCTCTTCACAGATGAAAGCAGGTTCACACTGAGCACATGTGACAGATATGACAGTCTGGAGATGCCATGGAGAGCAATCTGCCTGCAACATCCTTCAGCATGACCAGTTTGGCAGTGGGTCAGTAATGGTGTGGGGTGGCATTTCTTTGGGGAGCTGCACAGCCCTCCATGTGCTCACCAGAGGTAGCCTGACTGCTATTAGGTACCGAGATGAGATCCTCAGACCCCTTTGTGAGACCATATGCTGATGCAGTTGGCCATGGGTTCTTCTTAATGCAGGACAATGCCAGACCTCATGTGGCTGGAGTGTGTCAGCAGTTCCTGCAAGATGAAGGCATTAAAGCTATGGACTGGCCCGCCCATTCCCCAGACCTGAATCCGATTGAACATATCTGGGAAATTATGTCTTGCACCATCCACCAACGTTGCACCACAGACTGTCCAGGAATTGGCGGATGCTTTAGCCAGGTCTGGGAGGAGATCCCTCAGGAGACCATCTGCTGCCTCATCAGGAGCATGCCCAGGCATTGTAGGGAGATCATACAGGCACGTGGAGGCCAAACACACTACTGAGCTTCATTTCCTTGTCTTGAGGCGTTTCCACTGAAGTTGGATCTGCCTGTAACTTCATTTTCCACTTTGATTTTGAGCATCATTCCAACTCCAGACCTCCGTGAGATATTAGTTGTGATTTACGTTGATCATTTTTAGGTTTTATTCTCAATACATTCCACTATGTAATGAATAAAGATTTACAACTGGAATATTTCATTCAGTGATATCTAGGATGTGGGATTTTAGTGTTCCCTTTATTTTTTTGAGCAGTCTATATTTTCTTTCCCTTTCCACCACACTTACTCACAATTTGGCTCCATTACTCCTCACTCTCCTTTGCTATCCCCAAACCCCAGCACCCTGTAACCAAGTAATAATCTCTCCTTCCCCCTTGCTTCCCCACCTGACCTCCACTGAACTGATCCTCAACCTCAGATCTCTCCTAATGAAACACAAAACAAGCCGCCCACTCTCCTCCCACCTGCTCTGTCTCTCTCTGCTTCTCCTCACTGCTGGCGACATATCTCCCAATCCTGGACTCCTGGACTCCCACAGCTCATACCTCCCATTACTACCCCCTCCTATCGCTCCCAACCCAATATAAACACCCAAAATCTTGCCCACCTCAAAACTGTGCCCATGACGCCTACCCCCCTGCACCCTCTCTCTGGATCACTATGGAATGCCCGCTCCATCTGCAATAAACTCCACGTGATTCACGACCTCTTTACCTCTCATAATCTTTCCTTTCTGGGCATCACCGAAACATGTCTGACACAGCCTCCCCAGCTGTACTATGTTACGGTGGCTTCCACTTCACCCACACTCCTTGCCCTGGCAATAAACATGGTGGAGGAGTGGGCCTTCTCCTTTCTTCCAACTGTACCTTTAACCCAATCCCACCTCTACACTCCCTTACCCTCCCCTCTTTTGAATTCCACTCTGTCCGCATCTCCTCCCCCTACAACAGAGGTGTCAAACTGCATTCCTCGAGGGCCGCCAACAGGTCATGTTTTCAGGATTTCCTTGTATTGCACAGGTGATCATTTAATCACCTGCACAGAATGATTCCAGCACCTTGTGGAATGCTAAGGAAATCCTGAAAACATGACCTGTTGGCGGCCCTCGAGGAATGCAGTTTGACACCTCTGCCCTACAACCTCCAAATGGCCATCATATACCGACCTCCGGGCCCGACCACTGCCTTTATTGACCAATTCTCCACCTGGCTCCTTCACTTTCTGTCTGCTGACATTCCCACCATCATCATGGGTGACTTCAACATCCCCATTGACACCCACCAGTCAGCAGCCTCTAAACTCCTGTCCCTTACTTCATCTTTTGAACTTACTCAGTAGTCCTCCTCAGCCACCCACACAGATGAACATACACTAGACCTGGTCTTCACCCGTCTCTGCTCCCTATCCAGCTTCACAACCTCCCCTCTCCCTCTATCTGCCCACCATCTACTCACTTTCACATCCCTGTCCTCCTCACCTGTCACCCGTGTCCAGCAACATGCGCACCCCCTCAGAAACCTTGCACACCTTGACACCCACACGCTCTCTGACTATCCTATCACTAGCATCCATATCCTCACGACACAGACACTGGCACTAGTTTCTACTATGCCACTCTTGCATCAGCCATCGACTCGGTCGCCCCTGTCATGCATAGCAGCGTGAGACAAATCAATAGACAACCCTGGCACAATAACATCACTAAAAAGCTTCGGCAAGTATCCAGAATTGCAGAACGGCGTTGGAAGAAAACGCATTCGCAAGATGATTTCACTGCACTCAAATAAGCAACACTCGCATTCACATCAGCCCTCACCTACTAAACAGGCCTATTTTACATCCCTCATATCTTCTTTATCCCACAACCCCAAGCAGTTGTTCAACACTTTTAACTCCCTCCTCCGCCCACCACTGCCCCCTCCGAGTTCCCTAATTGTTGCTAAGGACTTTGCCACGCACTTCAAAAATAAGATAGACCAAACAAGGAATGTCTTTGTTGTCAAACCACCACAACCCCTTTGTATACCAGACCAATGCCCTAACCCCATAACTTCCCTCTCCAAAATCACTGAAGGGGGATCTTGCTCTTCTCTCCAAATCACACCTCACCACTTGAGCACTTGACCCCATCCCACCTCCTCCTCAACCTCACCACCACACTAATCCCATCCCTAACCCATCTCTTCAACCTATCACTAACTTCTGGCACCTTCCCCTCTGCTTTCCAACATGCCACAATCACACCTTTCCTCAAAAAGCCATCCCTTGACCCAAGCGCTATGTCCAGCAATCGCCACATATCTTTGCTCCCATTTGCTTCCAAACTCCTTGAGCAGCACGTCCATGCTGAACTTTTCCTCTCACTTTGCATCTAACTCTCTCTTCGACAACCTACAATCTGACTTACGTCCCCACCATTCCACTGAGACTGCCCTGACGAAAATTACTAACGACTTACTTACAGCCAAAGCTAACAGACAATTCTCTATACGCCTCCTTCTAGACCTGTCCTCTGCCTTCCACACAGTTGAACACTGCCTCCTACTGCAGATCCTCTCTTACTTTGGTGTCAAAGACCTTGCCCTATCTTGGATCTCCTCATACCTTACCAACCGCACATTTAGCGTTTCCTACTCCCATACTACCTCTTCAGCTTGCCCCCTCTTTGTTGGTGTCCCTCAAGGCTCTGTCCTAGGACCCTTACTCTTCTCAATCTATACACTCGGCCTGGGACAACTGATAAGGTCCTATGGCTTCCAGTACCATCTATATGCTGATGACACTCAGGTCTACATCTCTGGCCCAGATGTCACCTCTCTGCTCTCCAGAATCCCATAGTGTCTACCAGCCAAATCCTCCTTCTCCTCTCGCTTCGTCAAGCTCAATGTGGACAAATCGGAACTAATTATGTTTCCTCCATCTTGCATATCTTCCCTACCTGATCTATCTATCAAAATAAATGAAATCGCACTCTCCCCTGTCCCCAAAATCCGCTGCCTCGGAGTAACCATTGACTCTGCCCTGTCCTTCAGACTGCACATACAAGCTATCGCCACCTCCTGTCGCCTCCAGCTCAAAAATATTTCCAGAATCCGTCCTTTCCTCAACTCTCACTCTACCAAAAGGCTTGTGCGTGCCCTAATCATCTCCTGCCTCGACTACTGCAACATGCTCCTTTGTGGCCTACCTTCCAACACTCTTGCATCCCTCCAGTCCGTCCTTAACTCTGCTGCCCGACTAATTAATCTTTCTCGCTACACTCCTGCTTCCCCTCTTTGCAATTCCCTTCACTGGCTCCCAATTTTCCAGCGTATCCAGTTTAAACTACTAACACTGACCTGCAAAGCCATCCATAACCTTTCTCCTCTATATATTTTCAAACTAATCTCTCAATATCTTCCCTCACATAATCTCCGGTCCTCCCAAGACCTCCTTCTCTCCTCCACGCTTATTCGCTCCTCACCCAATCGCCTCCAAGACTTCTTCTGAATATCCCCCATCCTCTGGAATTCTTTGCCCCAACACGTCCCGTTATCCACCACATTTGGATCCTTCAAAAGAAACCTGAAAACCCACCTCTTCAAGAAAGCTTACAACCTGTAATGATCACACGCCCACCTCAACACCATCGGAGCTACTGCAACCCCGACCTACTGTCTCCTTATCCTGTAGAATGTAAGCCCACAAGGGCAGGGTCCTCTTCCCTCTGTACCAGTCTGTCATTGTTAGTTTGTTTACTGTAAGTGATATTTGTATTTTGATGTAACCCCTTCTCATGTACAGCACCATGGAATTAATGTTGCTATATAAATATATAATAATAATATATATATATAATATATATAATTTATTGTTGGTCTCCACTCTCTCAGGTAGGCATTAGGTAGCGTTCACACAGGCAATGTGATTTAGTCTAAACAGGTACAGTTTTATTACTTTACTAAAACTCCCAAGTGATTCCAAAGCAAAACAGCAAAAGGTATCGCAGCAAATAAACAGTTCAGCAGTCTTTCTCCCAGAGCAAACTTAATACAGAGAAAAGGCACCATCCTACAAGTCTCGGTATCCCCTTCAGCCTGAGCTCCAGCAGCTTCCAGCGCCAAACAGAAGTATTCAACTTCAGATACAGTCCACACTGAACAAACTGCAGCTTCCACACAGTTCTCTATACACACAGACTGCTCAGCTTTCCTAGCTGACCTTTGCAATCTCTGCAAAGAGAGACCCCCGGGACGTCTTTCTCTAAACTACCGCTAACAGTACTATGGAAAAGTTATAGGCAGGTGTGTGAAAAAAAATGCTTCTAAGTTAGCGCTTTCAAAGTAGAAGTGTTAATAGTTTTGTTTTATAAATTAACAAAGTGCAAAGTGGATAAACTAAACACAAGTCTAAATCTGATCATTATTTTGTGCTACTGCTTCAAACCTTGAGTTCTTCTAGTTTCACTTGCACACAGTTTTTGAACAAACCCAGCAGGGCAGCTGGTCCAAACATCTTGTAGAACTGACTACAAATCTTCTGTGGATGTAGGCTTGTGCAAATCCTTCTGTGTCTTCATGTAATCCCAGATGATCATGTTGAGATCTGCACTCTGTGGGGACCATATGATCAATCCCAGGACTTCTTCTTCTTCTTCATGCTGAAGATAGTTATTATGAAGATCTGAGGTTGGAAGAATTATTGATGTTTTGAAGGCAAAAGATGGTCACACCAAGTATTGATCTGATTTAGATTTTTCGTTTATTCATAACTTTGCATTTTGTTAACTGATACAAATGAATTATTAACTTCTTTATTTTTTAAATCCTTCTTTGCGGCATTATTTTCTACACCTGCCTAAATCTTGTGCACAATACTCAGTGTTGTTCAAAAGTTTTAAGCAGATGTGGAAAAATGCAGTAAAAGTAACAATGGTTTTAAAAATAATTGTTTAAAATAACCTGTAAACAATTTTTTTTTTAATATAAAAAAGCATTTTTAACATGCCAAAAACTTTAGCACAGTACTGCGTATATGTCTATACATATTACACTTATACCTGGATATCTTCATATTGATGGCAAGTGCACGCTATTTAACCTGGTGGCTAACAGTAGCCCTTGGTAATCTAGCTCCTGAAACATGCATTGCCATATAACGTTTTGATGTATTTTCATTGACATTTTTTTGGCAGTGAAGAGCTTTTTTCTTTATATATTTTTTGTTTAAACTTTATGTGAATACTACGGTAATTTTGAATATGAAGTTATTATGACCCCTTTTAGCCTCTCTGTAGTGCACTGTGCCTTCATTAATATAAATGTTGATGACTAGTACATTTCTCATCAGTCCCTGATTAATACATCCATAAACCCAAGCATATTAGCTTCTGAAAGTCTTGTCTAATTTTCATCACCCACTGATTCATTAATATGTACGGAATCATTGTACAATAATTATGTGGAACATTTCTGTTTTAATATTAATCGGGAAGTTACCCTTCTATCTCATGCATCCATACTAAGAGAAATGTACTTTCAAGCGAGGATTAGATGCAATAGTTTCCATTTTTCTCTGCCAGAAACTTCTACAAACATTGCTTTTTATTCACCAGCTACTTTGTATTCTGACCTCAATAGTCATCCTAATGTATACGTATGTTTGAGGGTTATCTAGTACTTTAGTATTGATGACCTATACCTGGGATAGATAATATTAGATCAGTTAGGGTCTGACACCATCTCCCAGAGGTCACGTGACACTGCATTGTCACATTCTTATCTCATGTGACTGCTGCAGCTGATCAGTGGTCGCTGATCAGCTGCAGCCTTTCAGTATTGGTATGGTAAAGTGATTCGACCCTTTCTTACTTTTGACTCTGCAAAAACTCTTACTGTTTCTCTTATTCAATCTCTTCTGGGCTAATGTAACTCTCTACTAATTGGTCTCCCTCTTACCAAACTCTCCCCTCTCCAATCTGTCTTCAATGCTGCAGCCAAGATCATATTCCTCACCAACCGTTACACCGATGCCTCTACTTTGTGCCAGTCATTACACTGGTTACCCATCCACTCCAGAATTCAGTATAGACTTATTACCCTCATCCACAAAGCACTCCATGGCTCAGCACCATCCTACATCTCCTCCCTGGTCTCAGTCTACCACCCTATCCGTGCCCTCGGTTCTGCTAATGACCTGAGGTTAACATCCTCAATAATCAGAATCTCCAACTCCCATCTCCAAGACTTTACACGTGCTGCACCAATTTTTTGGAATGCACTAACCAGGTTAATTCGATTAATCCCCAATCCCCACAGTTTTTAGCATGCCCTAAAAACGCATTTCTTCAGACTGGCCTACCACCTCAACACATTAATCTAACTATCCCTGTGTGGCCCATTCAAAATTTCTACCATAATCAGGTTCCTCGCATCATGTTCTCACATGCTTTATACATTTAATAGCACTCTATGTCTGTACTGTTACACACTTAGGCTGATAACCGGTTCATGCAGCTTTACATGAACACCCGAGCCTTACACTATGGCTGGTCCGAACAATTAAAGCAATTGTTACCATCCACCTCTCGTGTCTCCCCTTTTCCTCATAGATTGTAAACTTGTGAGCAGGGCCCTCATTCCTCTTGGTATCTGTTTTGATCTATGTATTTATGATGTAATGTCTATTGTATGTACAAGTCCCCTCTAAAATGTAAAGGGCTGCGGAATATGTTGGCGCTATAGAAATAAAATTATTATTATTATCAGTTGCTGATGATTGTAGTAGTTGTGTGACAAAACAATTATTATTTGTTTGCTATGCGTTGCTTATATAGCACCATTAATTCCACAGCACCTTACAGATATTGTTATCACTGTCCCCATTGGGGCTGACAATCTAAATTCCCTATCAGTTAGTCTTTGAAGTGTGGGAGGAAATCCACACAAATCTGGAGAGAAAATACAAACTCCCTGCAAATGTAACAATGGTACATAACCACCGCCAGGAGACAGTGACATTGTTATTATGAGGATTTTTTATTTATCTGGGGCATTTTAGCAGTTAAGAAGGAGTTGTAGTGGACAACCCCATAAAAGTAGTTTTTAGTTCTTAAAGAGGTTATCCAGGACTATATTATATTTTTACTATGAGCCAAAAAACTAGCAGGCAGGTAGTTGCTAACTACCTGCCTCTTGTAATCGGCACCAGCTCAGAGTGGTCATTGACCGCTCTTGCCAGAGATTCAGCTGCTTCACATCAGCAGAGCAGCTCTTCTTCTTCTGATGTGCTCTGTTGATGGGGCATGATTGCTGAAGTCACACTGATTGACTGCTGGCTCACTGCAGTTAGGCATGGGGGAACTGGCTGTCAATCAGCATGACATCAGCAGGCACGCTCCATCAACAGAGCAGAGTGGAAGAGAAGCCGCTGCTCTGTCGAAGTGATGTTAGCTGCACAATCACTGGAAGGTGCCGTCTGTGCCAGCAGAGTTCGACTTAGGGCAGAACAAGTAGGTAGGTAGCAACTACGTGGCGGTGAATTCTTAGACCCATAGTAAAAAAAAAAATAATAGAGTCCTGGATAACACTTTAATAATGCAGTTGGCTCTCCATCTTTACTATTCGATAAACTGTTTCTATTTCTTGCTTCGTTGGCTCAGAGTTTATCCTCACCTGCCTTAGTCATTCAAGCATTTATAACACTGTAGTAAGCTGTCAAACAACCATCTACAGATTGTCATTAATTTCGTTTTATGTCAATATTTTGACATATTAAACTTCACTCCCTACTTTTCTTCCACACCTATAATAAATAAAAATATGGAAAATTTGACAGAAGCTTATTTGGACATAACATACATCAGGTAATTTGTGTTTGCTCCAGTGAACATTGCAAAATTGTTTACGTACTATAATCATGGATGATATTGAATTGAACTCGACTTGTGTTTTGTACTTTTTGGGGAATGCAGCCAATTTACGCTGTTGTGTATATGTATTAACTCTTGTACAGGTTTAGTATATTTATTCATTCGGACTATTCAATGTACACTTATCATTTCAGACTTTCTATAGTGCCTATAAACCAATCTGTGTGTGTGCTCATGAAGGGGCAGACTTTTCTGAGCAAACGTGACAAGTATTTTGATCAGTCAGTGAGGGGGTATCATGACCAGACCCTCACTGATCTGCATGGCGTTTTACACTGTCACATAACAGATATAAAACACCATGTATCCACTCTTTAAGAAAATGGTAAATCTATACTTACAATATCACACAACTTGAGAGGACCAACCATGACCCTTTTTACGCTGCTTCAGAGCATTATAATTTGAATTTATGATTGTCTTAGACCAGTGTTCCACAACTCCGGACCTCAAGAGCCACTGACAGGTCATGTTTCCAGGATTTCATTAGTACGGCCCAGGTGATAATTGAAGTACCTGCACAGGACATAATCCCACCACCTGTGTAATACTAGGGAAATCCTTTAAACATGATCTGTTGGTGGCTCTTGAGGACTGGAGTTGGGTTACACTATCTTCGACTATCGCCCAATTCTTCAAAGCAATTTAGCCAGAATTCTGGCATAAGTTGCTTTGACAATTTTTTAAACTTTCAAAAATTGCTCAACTTTTTGCATTGTCACACTAATTTCTCCCAGCTCCACCAAAATGGTCATCTAATTCATGACGAGCTGCGGCATTCCTTACTCCAAAAACTGGCGTCAGAGACCGAAGTAACATTTCTGGCATGTCTCTCAGAGGCGCACTACAAGATCTATGGTGGACTCTTTTCCCTAATTTCTTATTTATGTGGACATACCCTAAATGAAAATTCTTATCTTGGATTGCAAAACTTGTAAAAAGTAACAAAAATGTTGCTAAGTGATAATAGATAGCAATTATCCATAGGTTTAATAGTTTATATTTGTGGTTCAGAATAATTATGGTCCTTTAGGTCCGGGAGTACTTATATAGACATATATGGCACTTTATGAGGTGGACTAATTGGTGATGACAGAGGTAACGTTTTTTTTCTTTTCTCATTCTATACATTATAGTGATTCTTGTGTAACCTTTCCATGCCTACAGGTGTGATGGATGGCAGGAATAATGCTTCGAGCCCTAGAAGGTTGGAATTATAGGGTGTGTAGGGTTTTGATTAGAAAGTCTAAGAGCTTAAGCAATAACCTAATAAACTAATAAAGCAGGGAGCCAGGCCAAGCCATAAAAAGGCATGAACATTATTACACCCAGAGATTCCCATCTTTTATTAGTACAGAAACAAGTATCAGGGGAACACCCAGTCTTGGCAAAAAGGGGCCTCCAGAAACATGATGTGAAATGGAGCATAATTACGTTGCCACAGGGCAAAATACTGTAACATTACAAGAGTTGCTGTTCCAACATGTGCACAAAGTATCGTTGGGCCATTACATGTAACTATTGTTTGTAGTGATGATAAAGTGTAGACACGAGAACTTACTACGATAAGTCTACACATGTGGCAAAGATTAGGAACTTTCAGTGTGGAAATGCAGTCACATTGGTAATATATTTTGCAGCTGCAAAGAAAAAGAAAAAAGGCAAACGATAGAAGAGTGAATAGAAAAAAAATCTTTTATATGCAGCCAATTAAAAGCTTCTTTTATTGTTAGTAACTGTTTTGTATGACATTGTTTAGTATGCCTTGTCAGCTGGCAGCTGTTGGCCTGGGATAAGTGCAGGTAAGGAGCACTTCAGCGTAGGTGCATATGGGAGTGATACAAAACAGATTTTACACTGTGTATTTGTGTGCCGGAAATATGTTCAAATTACCAATAACGTGGATAAGATATCGAGAAATCTCATCCACATGTTGTGGAATGGAACCTGATCTGCATTGAAATCCTCTGCATGGTCATTACATGGGCAGCATGTACAATCACAGCCAGGTATGTTTGACTTTGAAATGCTGCAGCATTTTAGAGAAAAACATACTTAACCAGGGATCGAGACTGCTCTGTAGACTAGTCATACAGGTGGGTCCCTTGTGGCTTCTCCCTACCCGCTGCACTGGATTGACAGGTCTCAGCCTATATGCTCACATATGTGTGTAAACATATATTTCCATTAAAATTTAACCTTTAATAATTCAATAAAAACACCAACCCAGTGGAAAAGGTATATACCAAAAAATGCGTGACGTAACGATAAACTAACATGCAGATACCCTACACTAGGCCTAGTTTGCACCTACCAAGCTGTGGAGGTTGGCACCCTAAGAAATGATTTTGGCACCCCCACTCAATGTGGGATTGGTATAAAAAAATTCTCTTCATCTCTGCACTATTATGAAATTGTTTTCTCACCTATATTAAAAGGGTTGGAATAAGGCAGTGAGGGACAGCCCACTTCCATTGAAGGAGAAGTTACCATCTCTCGTGGTAGCCTGTTCCCCTCATTGATCACCGTCACTGCCAAAACTTTAATTAGAATATCTAATCTATATCTTCTCCCTATCAGTTTAATTCCATTGTTTCTCGTGTTTCCATGTGCAAATGAGAATAGGGATGAACCCTCTACACTGTGACATCCAATCAGAGACAGTGGTGCTCAAAAGTTTACATTTCCTGGCAGAATTTTTGCTGTCTTGGCCTTTTATCAGAGAATATGAATGATAATACCAAAACTTTTTCTCCGCTCATGGTTAGTTATTGTCAAACTACTGTGTTTTCTCTTTTAAAATCATAATGACAACCTAAAACATCCAAATGACCCTGACCAAAAGTTCACATACCCCATTTCTTAATACCGTGTATTGGCCCCTCTAACATCAATGACAGCTTGAAGTCTTTTGTGGTAGTTGTGGATGAGGTTCTTTATTTTCTCAGATGGTAAAGCTGCCCACTCTTCTTAGCAAAAAGCCCCCAGTTCCTGTAAATTACTGGGCTGTCTATCATGAACTGCGGGCTTTAGATCTCCCCAGAGTGGCTCAATGATATTGAGGTCAGGAGACGGAGATGGCCACTCCAGAACCTTCACTTTGTTCTGCTGTAGCCAATGACAGGTCGACTTGGCCTTGTGTTTTGGATCGTTGTCATGTTGGAACGTCCAAGTACATCCCATGTGCAACTTCTGGGCTAATGAGAGCAAATTTGAATCCAGTATTTGCTGATAACATGCTGCATTCATCTTTCCTTTAACTTAGACCAAGTTTCCTGTGCCTTTGTAGCTCATACATCCACAAAACCTTTCCTTTCATCACAGGCCTCTTTGACCTCTCTCCAAATGTAACGTTTATGGTTGTGGCCAAAAAGTTTAATTTTGGTCTCATCACTCCAAGTTACCTTGTTCCAGAAGTTTTGAGGCTTGTCTCTGTGCTGTTTTGCATATTGTAGATACTTTGTGGCATTTGAGCAGTAATGGCTTTCTTCTGGCGACTCGACCATGCAGTACATTTTTCTTCAAGTGCCTCCTTATTGTGCATCTTGAAACAGCCACAATGCTAGTTTTCAGAGAGTCCTGTATTTCGGCTGATGTTATTTGTGGGTTTTTATTTGCATTCTGAACAATTTTCCTGGCAGTTGTGGACAACATTTATGTTGGTCTATCTGACCGTGGTTTTGTTTTTACAGTGCCCCTGATTTTCCATTTGTTAATTGCAGTTTAAACCTTGCTGACTGACAATTCCTTGGATATCTTTTTGCATCCCTTTCCTGTTTTATACAGTTCAACTTCCTTTTCCCGTAGATCCATTGACAATTCTTTTGCTTTCCCTATGACTCACAATCCAGAAAAATCAGTCTCTAGATGAATGATGCAAGAGTCTGTCTGGATCCCAGTAACTCACTCAGCTTTTATGCACACACTGATTACAAGCAAACAGTTCAGGATGTTACCTTTAGTAGCCAATCAAACCCATTTGTGTCAACGTCTGTGCATGTTATCAGGCCAAAATTACCAGGGTATGTGAACTTTTGATCAGGGTCCTTTGTATGTTTTGGGTTGTCATTATGATTTAAAAAGAGAAAACACAGTAGTTTGACAATAAGTGGCTTCACCCAACCACTAACCATGAGTGGAGAAAAAGTTTTGATATTATAATTCATATTCTCTGACAAAAAGGCCAAGAAAGCAAAAATTCTGCTGGGGTATGTAAACTTTTGAGCTTAACTGTATTTGTCTCCTCTTAGTGTTCTTTTTGCAAGCTTAAGATTCCCAGATCCTTTAATTGTTCCTTGAAGGGCATACTTTGCAGTCCGCACAACTGCCTGGTAGCTCTTCTCTGAATTTGCTCCAGCTTTTCAATGTACTTTTAAAATGTGGTGCCCAGAACGGGACACAGTATTCCAGATGAGGCCTGACCAAGTGATCTAGACTCTATGCTTCTTGTAATACAGCTTAGAACTGTGTTTGCCTTTTTTTGCTGCTGCATCATACTGTTGACTGTGATCTATTAGTATGCCCAAGTCTTTTTCAAACATGCTGTTGCTTAGTTCTATTCTTCCCATCCTGTAGATGTAATGTTTGTTTTTCTTGCCCAGATGTAGAATCTTGCATTTCTCACTGTTAAGTACCATTTTATTAGTCGCTGCCCATTGTTCAAGCTTATATAGAATCATATGTATCATTTTTCTGTGTTCTCTAGTGTTAGCTATGCCTCCTAGCTTTGCATCGTCAGCAAATTGTATTAGTATACCTTCACCTTAATCCTGATAATGGGCTCTAAATTGGCATGTTAGAATGCAGTGCTGGCCACACCATTCCAACTATTGTCCATGGGACTGCTGGAAATAGCCAAATTCAGATTATTTCTATCTCAACAAACTATTGTCGCACTTCAGAGCCCCATTCTCGACATTGCTAGAGTTTCTAGCTGTCGGACCCCACCAACCAGTAGGTTATCCTATGTTCTTAGGAATAACCCATTGCGATGAAGGCAATCAATGCAATGTATATGTTGGAGCATCATGTATCGGTTTGTCTGCATATTATGGATCTGATTTCCTATAAAATTTTCAGAATGCTCTGTAAGAAGGTAGGGGGTCCATTTACACTGACTGACTGGTGGCACTAAATGATCGCCAATCGGGAAACCTTTCCCAATCGGCGTTTGATTCATAGCCTGCTTAAGCAATCTTACACAGGTATTCTCCCTTGGTAGCACTGATTTTAGTGTAAGTACTCCTTGTGTAGGTCCATGTCATGCTCCTATAGGCACAGGTGCTCTGTGTACAGGGTTAGAATATGCGGCTTTGCCATGCACATGACCCTTTATTTGTTCAGCTGTTTTAAATGTAGCTGCATCAAAGCTAAAACCAGTTCTAACGACTGCCATGACAAATTTTAGTTTCTGTCAAACAAGTATCGGTCGCTGTAATCTGCAAATGCTGGCCCTTTAATCAAGGAAGGCTCTTCACATTGTTTAATTATAGGGAATGGTAAAAATCTGAAAGTGAAACTGTATGGTTCCTAGCTTATATATTAACTTGCTGCATGATTGAACAATAGTCTGTTTTCCAATTCCCACCCCGATCCTTGGTAAAAATGTACAGGAAGGAATTTTACTTCAGGAAAGAAAGTATTCCTAAGTTCAGAAAAAGCCAAATCCCCAATTTCATATAGTACCTAGAGTATCACGTGGAAGGTTACGTATACAGTTTGCATCTAGCGTGTACAGGAGCATGGACAATTTATTGTCCAGGGAAATATCAATCCAGCATGTCCGATGTCGGGCTGCCGTTTGTATTTTCTTCCAGGGATAAGCCGCTGGCAGACATGACTGGTAACAACGCTCTCATAGAGAACGCAGTAACGCTGCTGGTTCCTGTGTATGGGACAACCACTCGGGATGGCTGCCGGACAAATCATTGTTCATCTGACAGTCATCTAACGTGTGTGGCATCTTTATTTTCATTTTTTTTAAATTCCAAAGCACCATAGTCCTTTAAAACTTCTTTAGATGAATGGGAATCTAGGTACTGAGACCCCAAATGATCGCTTAAAACTCTGTGCTGATTCTCTCTGCTTTAGGCCACGTTCACAAGTTTAGTATTTAGTCAGTATTTTACCTCAGTATTTGTAAACTAAAACCAAGAATGGAACAATCAGAGGAAAAGTATAATAGAAACATATGCACCACTTCTGTATTTATCACCCACTCCTGGTTTTGGCTAACAGATACTGAGGTAAAATACCGACCAAATACTGAACGTGTGAACGTGGCATTCGGGTACTGGCTCAAAAGAAAGCTGTGCATAAGGCCATATTCACACATTTGCATTATTTATCCTGTTGTTGTTTTGTAGTATAAAATGTCTTCTAACCCATACTAATCCACAGCTACATTGATAAACTTGCTAACTTCGGCTCCCATATCTCCAAGCATTTCCTGTTTCTGCAAATTCATACACTATTGCTTAATTTTACATTGACAATCCTTTTAGTCATTATTTTTCTTAATTCTGACAGGGTGGTGCATGTGTCCACTGCCTACTATGCTGTTACTCAAAAATGGCGTGTGTCCACGCTTTATTCTAAGTGTGCATATGACCTCCCCTGATGACCTGAGAGGAGAAACACATCGGGGGGCACACAGGGCTATTTAGGGTGAGTCCAGCTGAGGGAAAGCTGTGGACTGCCCTTGTAAGGGCAGGAGTAATGGGGTTCAAGGACGCTATACTGACCCATAGGGCCTTTTGGGGTTACTGCTCCTGCCTTTACTCTATTCAGACCTGATGAGGATTATCTCCTTTGATGCATGGGATGATGAGGGTCTCCTTGATCACTCTGCAAACTGTAACATTGGGTGAGAGATTTCCATTTTTTGTAAGGTTTAACAGCTGTCATTCGACATTTCATCACGCACTTCATATACAGTACATCTTATGTATACTATATATGACTGCTGTCATTTTCAGGTATCCATTGTGAAGTACTGATTAATGCCCCTTTTCTAGACCTATATGCGACCACTGTTGCTTTTGGGTTTATGTAAGGTTTTGTTTCTATTTTTTTCTGTGTGAGGTATTGATCGACAGATCTTTCTGCATATATTAGTCCACCACTGTGGCTGTATTATAGTTATCTAATCCTAATTTAAAGAATACATTTTCGCTTTTATTCATTTTATTTATTAATATATTAAAAGTTAAGTTTTATCTACTCTCACCGAGCTACCATTACATTGATTTTGTAATATTGGGAGATATTAGATCACCTTTGACCTAAGTCCTTGTAATGAAAATGCATTACCCGCTCCTAGCCTCACAACTGCAGGCCGCAGGGTGTACATGGACCATTGACACATTTCTGAAAATTACCTCTATATCAGCTTTATCAATATAAGTTCTTCCAGTGAGGTAACAGATATTACCTATAATATAGCTTTCTCTTGTATACTCTGTATACTTCAGGGTTTAATCTCCAGGTATGTGAAGACCCACCAGAGGGAAGGTTTATATTAATCTGACAGATCTATTCAAATCTCCAGGGTTTCTTCCTGTATATAAATATCCCTCTAGGTGATATGGTTAAGACCGATGATGGAAAGAAAAGTTATATCTTGCAGCAAAGGCATTACATAGCAAAGTAATTAGGATTAGACAATTCTGAGTAAGGGTTAACTTGTCGGGGAGGCGATTCTAATAGATGAAACAAAGGATCTGAAGATTTCTACCAACACTGGTCATACTATAATAATACTGCAATAATATCATGCTTCTCACATTCCACTTTTGTGTTTAGTCAGTCCCATGCTCCTTTTTTCCTGTGGCACTTCTCATGCAGCGGGTCGTCTATTAGTGTCTGTGGTGGACTGATATAAGAAAAAGAAGAAACTAAACTGTGGATAAACTACAAGGCCCTGATGTTAGAAGGGTTGCCAGGACATATATATAGATGATCTCTCCATGGCTCAGCTCCTGTTCACTTCCATAGGCCGGGGTTACACTTGCAAGTGTGATGCAAGAAACTCACATGAGTCTCTCGCATCACTACTTGGCACTGCCGCTGGCACTCGGGACCGGAGTGTGTGGCTGCATGTATTTCTATGCAGCCGCACACTGCGCTCCTGCCGGGTATTGATGCGACTGACTCGCACGAGTTTCTCACATCACACTCGCAAGTGTAACCCCTGCCATAGGAGTAGAATTGGCAGCACCTGAGAACAGGCATTGTGCAGTGTGCGGAGCCAGCGCTACACAAGGGGGGCTGCCAGGTGTGGGAACGAGAGATTAGGAAAAATTTGTTTGAGTAGAATCGAACTCTGAAAATGCACGAAAATTTGGATTCTCCAAAACCTGAATTTTTTGTAGTTTGCTCGTTGAGAATTCAGTAAATGGCTGCCATTTTGCTGAACTGTAGAGGGCAAAATTGTAAAAGAAATACCTCGGTACTCACCTGTCCTGATGCCTCTACTGCTTCCCTTTGCGCCAGGGCTTCCTGATCCAAGTAGGCCTCTGATGTGACTGCACAGTGCCATTGCAGTGTCGGGCTAGGCCTCGGGCAATGCACGTTGTGATCTCAGGACATGTGTCAGGACAGTACAGCAGAGTAGCTATTGGTGTGCACTCAAGTTCACTGTAGAAGTGAGGTGCTGCTAGAACGGACCGTGGTGGTCCCTGAAATAAATAGCAAAAATTCACCGCACACTCTAAAGGAATGATTTGCAACCATCTGTGGAATTTTATTTTAGACAAAGAAGATAAGTGCCAAGTTACAAAAATTGGTCCAAAACCCAGTAAAGTAGAGACACCCAACGTTTTGACCCTCCCGGGTCTAAATAATGGGGTTTACTAAAAGACAAAGGGTAAGCGAATAAAAAACATGTACATATATACAGGAAAAACAATAAGAACATACAGAAAAAAACAATATAACAATAAAAAGAAATTCTCAAGGTGCAAATGGCACAAATAGAGTTGCAACCAGGTCTAATACATTAGTCGATATCTAGCTACATAAAATAGAGCCATAAGAATAGGAATAAGGTAGGGAATGAGCCATACAGTATCAGCAAGTTTATGAGCATGCTTGAGTCCTAAATAAGGTAGGGAATAAGCCATATAGTATCAACAAGTTTATGAGCATGCTTGAGTTCTAAATAGGGTAGGGAATAAGGCTACTTTCACATTAGCGTCGTTCGACGCACGTCTCAATGCGTTGTTATGTAGAAAAAATGCATCCTGCAAAGTTGCCCGCAGGATGTGTTTTTTCTCCATAGACTTTCATTAGCGACACATTGCGATGGAGTGCCACACGTCGCAACCGTCATGCGATGGTTGCGTCGTGTTTTGGCGGACCGTCGGCACAAAAAACGTTACATGTAACTTTTTTTTTGCGCGCCGTGTCCGCCATTTTCGACCACGCATGCGCGGCCGAAACTCCGCCCCCTCCTCCCCGGACATTACAATGGGGCAGCGGAAGCGTTGGAAAACTGATTCCGCTGCCCACGTCGGGCATTACCTTCACAACTAGCGTCGGCACGTTGGGCCG
Source organism: Ranitomeya variabilis (assembly GCF_051348905.1). NCBI lineage: Eukaryota > Metazoa > Chordata > Amphibia > Anura > Dendrobatidae > Ranitomeya > Ranitomeya variabilis. The sequence goes on along the minus strand of NC_135238.1, from coordinate 162,277,908 downwards.
ACGCATAGCGACGACCCCGTGCCGACGCTACTGTGAAAGAAGCCTAAGTCATACAGTATCAGCAGCTTTATGAGCATGCTTGAGTCCTAAATAGGGTAGGGAATAAGTCATACAGTATCAGCAGCTTTATGAGCATGCTTAAGTCCTAAATAGGGTAGGGAATAGGTCATACAGTATCAACAAGTTTACGAGCATGCTTAAGTCCTAAATAGGGTAGGGAATAGGTCATACGGTATCAACAAGTTTATGAGCATGCTTGAGTCCTAAAGAGGTAGGTGTAGGACATATAAGTAGTACAGCAGGCAGTGACATCAGAGATCTAGTCAAAGGGAAGCAAGCCAAAAAGGGATGCTTGGAACAGGAAGGTGAACACAAGAAGCTCAGAGGACTGGACGGCGGCCTGCTTGAGCAGTGGGGCTGGTAAACGTGAGATAAGGATTAACTTTTTTTTCATTGCATCCAAAGTTTATTGTGCTCTGTGGTCTCCATAGCATAATAAGGGACATTCAATTTGCATCAAATAATCCTTTGCAGCGTCATGGCCTCTGTTATTAACACAATCCATTACACTAGCACGAACAGTGGGGCTGATTCATCAAAGCTGACATAAAAAGCTTTGAAAAATTGTAACATTTTTGATTAACACGGAGCAATAATGAGTCGGCCCTATAGTCTTTATGCAGATAATCCTTTATAAATCGTACTTGTATTACAACAGTTTCCACTTTTAGGGACACCGGCTTTACATTCAGTAAACCAAGATGACTTTTTTTAGTGTCTCATACATCATTTTGACACACAAAAAAAACTTGAAAATTTACGCAGCCAACTGTTATTCTTTAGACGAGAACCCCATGGACTGTTTGCATTATAATGCAAAATGAACCAGTGGCGTACTGTTAATGGTGCAGACCATTCCGCCACTATAGGGCTCGTGAGTCGGGGGATCCTGGCGCCAACACTATCACCAGGCCCGATCTGCCCAGCATCACTCTGTCAGTTGGATCTGCATCCTAGTTGTGAGGTCCCTATACCTGTGCTTGCTGAATCTGACCCTGTCCATCCTGTCTGCACTTGACCCAGTCCATCCTGCTGTTACCCGTTCCTGAGTCTGTCCTTCTACTACCCAGTCCTGAGCCTAATCCATCCTGTCTGCACCTATAATGCTGCCCCACCTGTCCAGTCTGAACCTACACCTGTGTCACGTACCCGAGTCTGGCCTGTGTTCCTGCACCTATCCTGCCCGCGCCTGATCCAGCAGTCGTACCCCTACTGTTATCCAGTTCCTGCTTCCCTGCCCTTTTGGGGGTCATCTGCCGCATCTCCCAGGTCTGTCCTGGAGTATCATCTGACCAATGTGGGCGATAACACGATATCAGCCTGCACCGCTGTAATAAAGTATCCTTAGGATCAAGATGAGAGGAACGGTTTTTACAGTGGGTATAGAAAGTATTCATACCCCTTTAAATTTTTCACTCTTTGTTTCATTCCGATATTTCAGTTTTTCTTTTTGAATAAATTTGCAAAAATTACTACATTTCTGTTTTTTTTCAGTCAAGATGGGGTGCAGAGTGTACATTAATGAGAAAAAATGAACATTTTGAATTTACCAAATGGCTGCAATGACATTTACAAGGATAGGGGATTTAAAAAGTCTTTTTACCTTTTTTAGGCTCACATTATACCAGTGCCGCTGTGTTGTTGAAAGGTATAACAGACCAGAAAAGATCTGTGGCTCTCGCCGCTGAGCCTACAATCAGGCATGGTCGTGTGTGATAATGGCCGTAACCTGGTGGCGGCTCTGAAGCATGGCAAGCGCGCACACTTATCATGCCTGGCCCACCTGCTCAACATAGTGATTCAGCAGTTTCTGAACACCTATCCAGATTTGCGTAAGCTACTTGTGAAGGAGTGCCATTCATCCATTTTTGCAAGATAGCTATATGTGTCACCAGTTTGGCAGTGCGGCAAGTGCCAGCTCACCAACTGGTATGCAACGTGAGCACACTATGGAACTCTTGAATACCAGCTACAACATGCCCATCGGTATTCAGGCCGGTCTCCGCACATAACAACCAACGAATGGGCATGGATGTCTGATATCTGTGAGGTTCCTCAAAACTTTGAGGAATCAACCAAGATGGTGAGTGGCGATGACAACATAAAAGGGTCTGAATACTTATGACCATGTGATATTTCAGTTTTTCTTGTTTAACAAATTTGCAAAAATTACTACATTTCGGTTTTTTTTCAGTCAAGATGGGGTGCAGAGTGTACATTAATGAGAAAAAATTAACTTTTTTGAATTTACCAAATGGCTGCAATGAAACAAAGAGTGAAAAATTTAAAGGGGTATGAATACTTTCCGTACCCACTGTATTTCCACAACGCATTTCAACCCTGGACGAGTGTCTTTTTCAAATGAAAAAAAAAATTGCATAGTAAGTTTTCAAGGACAGGGGATTTAAAAAGGTTTTTACCTTTTTTAAGCTCACATTATACCTAATCTTATTGGCATATGTGGTGCAACTGTTGACCTTGCATGACACTTATTGTACTGTATATGTAAAAAAAACAACAATTTTTTAAATGAAAAGCAATACCCATTATATAGAACCTGTGACAATAACCATACATGTGAGGTTAGAGGCTGGTAACTTCATGCCTTCAGAATGTAACTTCTGGGGAGTTATGATGTCACTTGTGTATGACTTGACTCATTTTGAAAGAATTTCACAGTGGAATCCAAAACTGTCAGCGTAGGACAAGCACACCTGGTTTGGAGGCTCACATCATACTATATTTGGTCTATAAAGAAAACTGTAAGCATGAAAACAATAAGCCCCCCTGCTAGTCATCTACCTGGCCCCTCTACCATCAGCTCCAGAGATTTGCTTCATAGCAGGCTCCTAGACATAAAAAGTCTCCATAGCTCTTTTGGGATAATTTTGTGTGCATGCTCTATCTCTTGAGTAGGGGCAGCTGGCGTGAGAGCCAGATTCTGACTGCCCACTCTGCAAAAAAACTCTGTGTATACTCTGCAACCCATATCTGTGCTACTACTATGCTAAAAGCCACTGTGTGTACTCTACACCCCCCATCTGTGAGAGTACTGGCCTTTTAGCTGATGTGCGTACTCTGCACCTTCTGCCTGTGCGAGTACTGTACTTTAAGGAGCTATGTATACTCTGTACTCCCCCACATGTGGGAGTACTGCACCTTTAAGCCACTGTGTGTACTCTGCAAACTCATCTGTGGAAGTACTGTCCTTTAAGCCGCTGTGTGTACTCTGCCCCCCCCCCACCTGTGGGACTACTGTTCCTTTAAGCTGCTGTGTGTACTCTGCACTCCCTCATTTGTGGGAGTACTGTCCTTTAAGCTGCTGTGTATACTCTGTACCCCCTGCCTATGGGAGTACTGTCCTTTAAGCCGCTGTTTGTATGCTGCACTCCCCCGTCTGTGGAGTACTGTGCTTTAGGCTGCTGTGTGTACTCTGCACCCCCCGCCTGTAGTAGTACTGTTCCTTAAAGATTCTGTGTGTGCTCTGCACCCCCCCTTGTGAGAATATTGTCCTTTAAGCCGCTGTGTATACTCTACACCCCTCGCCTGTGGGAGTACTGTTCCTTTAAGCTACTGTGTGTACTCTGCACCACCTCATTTGTGGGAGTACTGTCCTTTAAGACTCTGTGTGTACTCTGCACCCCCTGCCCGTGGGAGTACTGTGCCTTTAAGCTTCTGTATATACTCTACACCCCTTTGTGGGAATACTGTTCTTTAAGCCTCCTTGTATACTCTGTACCCACCATCTGTGGAAGTACTGTCCTTTAAGCCTCTGTGTGTACTCTGTACTCCCAGCGCTGTGGGAGTACTGTTCCTTTAAGCTGCTGTGTGTACTCTCTACCCCCTTATTTGTGGCAGTACTGTCCTTTAAGCCACTGTGTGCACTCTGTAAACCTGTCTGTGGGAGTACAGTCCTCTAAACTGTTGTGCGTTTTTAGTAGTCTGGGAAAAAAAATATTGTCATCAGTCATCTTGTTGCTATTTATAAGCCAAAGAAATAATGTTTCTGGACCGCTGCATTGTATTTTGAGAGTGGTGTGTGCAAAAAATTATTGTACTCTGCAGTTATTTTGCAAGTACTGTGTCTAAAAACCACTGTGCCTGCTTAACAACCGGCGAATTGGCCATATTGATACCAGTGCTGGTAGCCACCCTGCTGGATCACTGCTACAAGGACAACGTATCATTACTTCCATCACTGAAGCGTGATCGCAAAATGCGCAAATACAAGCACACACTGATAGAGAAACTACTGACGGTTTACCTATCTGACAGCAGGGACTCAGTGGAAGAACAAGGCAGAGGTGGAGGAGGAAGTCGCCAATGCACCTGGGGCACCGCCAGCATCTTGGAAGGCAGGGTTAGCATGACCAAAATGTGGCAAAACTTTACCAGCACGCCACAACATCCGGCACTACATCCGGTCTGTATGAGGAGGAGGCAGAGTTACAACAACATGATTGAAGAATACCTTCCACACATCTCAATGTACTAAATGATGGGTCTGCCCCATTTAAATTCTGGGTCTCCAAATTGGACACATGGCTTGAGCTTGCCCTTTATGCCTTGGAGGTGCTGTCCTGCCCTGCGGCAAGTGTACTGTCAGAACATGTGTTTTGCATGGCAGGGGTTGTGATCACAGACAGTTGTATCTGCCTGTCCACAGCCATCGTGGGGAAGCAACATCCAACTCCTCCTCGAGTTGCACTTCCAAGTTGTTGGCCGAAAAAAAAGAGTTACACTCTGCAACCGTGTGTGTGAATACTGAACAAAAACACTGTGTGTGTACTCTGCATGCATCTCTGTGGGAGTACTCTGAAAAAAGTCTCTGTTGGGTAACTCTGCAAAGCAGCTTTTTTTTATATTTCTAGACCCCAAAAATATAATAAATGCAAAACAGGAAAAACAAAATGCGGTGGAGTCTAAGGGTATGTGCACACGTTGCGGTTTTTGCTGCGGATCCGCGTTTTTGACGCTGCGGATCCGCAACAGTTTTCCATGCGGTGTACAGTACAATGTTAACCTATGGGAAACAAAAACCACTGTGCACATGCTGCGGAAAAAACTGCGCGGAATCGCTGCGGTTTATTTTCCACAGCATGTCCAATAGGAAACTGCAGGTGAAAAACCGCAGCAGAAACCGCAATAAAAACCGTGATAAATGCGCAGTAAAAACCGCAGCGGTTTTGCACTGTGGATTTATCAAAAACGCTGCAGAAAATTCCGCAATGGAATCCGCAGCGTGTGCACATGGCCTTACAATGGTCAGGTGCGTCTGTTATACTTCTTTATTCAGCTAAAAGTATGGACAAGTCTTGTGGAATACACGTTTAGTTAATTTTAATGGTGGTGCTGGATGTTGCGATGTGCTTCGTAAGGTTTTTCACATTTCTGCCATGCTAATCCTCCCTTCTGAGGTGGTTTTGGTGCCTCAGCTGCATTGCCGACTTCATCCTCCTCTGCTTTGTGCTTCCACTGAGCCCCCGCTGTCAGGTCACAGTAGTGCATCTGTGACAGGCGCTAGGGCCGTAGTCATGGCTGACATGTATTGCTCAATCGCGCCCTGGTTCCCCGTCACATAAATACAATGTCCTCTTTTTGGCATACCTTCTGCTTCACCCTCTGCACCGTCAGGGTCCCATCGGGGCTGCTGAAGTTCTGTTGCTGGTACTGTTAAACATAAAGAGGCAGAGTCCAATTCCAACTTTAAACATAGAACTTGTTTGCAATCGCAGAACGTCCACATCAGTTACAGCATCAATACAGAGTTCTACACCGTCCACATCCTTCACTTTCCCTGTGCTCTTCCCTATGTCCTTCAGTTTGTACCCGGTTCATCCCGTCTCAACCGGTACTGCAGCGTCCTCCCTATTCAGCTTCACTACGTTCAGAAGTTCCGTTGTCTGCTTCACAACAGACAGGAGGGTATCTGCCCATGTAGAAAACTGCCACATCTTGGAGCGACCTGTGTCCTTATCCTGCTGTAACCTTCTGGCCCACTGGCACTGGACGTCTGGGCCCTTTTCTTAAATGTTGCGGAGCTGACCGCCCTGACTGGGCTCTAAGGCCCCTACTGACTAGAAAACAGGAAAACCCTCTATCTTATCAATGGTTAGCTCCTCCTATATGAACTACTTACACTATTATACCCCATCTAGTGCCCAACTTGAGGTACTGTACTCTCCCTATCTACTCAATATATAAATATATGTACATAGTAGCCTTATAAACATAAATAAATAATTATATACAAAAGTACATTTAGCAGCATTAAGAAACATATATTAAAATACATTCAACATTTACCAACATTTGAACGGGACGTGATTGGGGTATAAAACAGTCTCTGTGACCCCCTTACACATCTACCAGCGTTTGCTTGTTTTCCAACATTTTCCGATCCCGCTCTAGTGATGGAAGTAAGGATGGCACATTGTGCTTTTAGTGGGAATCCAGCAGGGTGGCCACACAGTAATCAGCACTTGTAAGCAGGGCCGGACTGGGACTAAAATTTAGCCCTGGCATTTGAAGTTACACAGGCCCACTTGTCACATGGTGACTGTATAATATCTTTGTACACTTGTAAGCAGGGCCAGTTTTAGGCACAGTGGGGCTCTAGGCAAAGTTTATAATGGGGCCCCAAATGCTAACATACTGCACATCACACAAAAGCATTTCGGTTGTATTTACATGCGCTGAGATCAGGCCGCTAAATGAGTTTGATCAACAATACTGAAGTTGTTCAACGCTTGTTTCCCGGCCTCTTTCCACCAGCTGAGGAATAATGATGGGACAGAGCGATCACTAATAGATCACTAACAGATCACCATACAGTATTATGTTATCAGCAGCGCATCTACAGTTTACACCGGGCGATGTGCTGCTGAGAACAATGATTTTTGTTCCAGCAAAAACAATCTGAATATGCAGCATTGTACTTGCTTATTAAAATACACCCCATAGTCCTCCATATATTATAATGTGCACCACAGTCCTCCATATAGTATAATAAACTCCCTATAGTCCTCCATATATTAAAATACACTGCTCAGTCCTCCATATAGCATAATACACTCCACATAGTGCTCCATATAGTATAATACACTCCCTATAGTCCTCCATATATTAAAATACACTGCTCAGTCTTCCACATAGTATAATACACTCCTCATATTGCTCCATATAGTATAATGCCCCGCCATAGTCATCCATGTAGTACAATTCCCTTCCCCTAGTATAATACACCCCATAGTTCTTCATATAGTATAACGTATTCCCCATAGTCCTTGATACAGTATAATGCAGTCCCCATATAGTATAATCCAGCCACCACCCCACAGAGTATAATGCAGGCACCCCACAGAGTATAATGTAACCCCCATAGAAAATAATATAGCCCCCCTCATAGTTTAATGCAGCCCCCTCAGAGTATGATGCAATCACCCCTCATAGAATATAAATATAATACAGCCCCCCATAGAATATAATTTAGCCACGAATAGAATATAATACAGCCCACCTCCCCATAGAATATAATGCAGCCCCATCAAAGAGTATGATGCAATCATCCCTCATAAAATCTAATACAGCGTCCATAGAATATAATACAGCCCACCTCCCCATAATATATAATGTAGCCCCCCATAGAATATAATGCAGCCCCCCATAGTATATAATACAGCCTACCCCATAGAATATAATATACCCCCACAATAGTATATAACACAGCCACATAGTATATAACACGGCCTCCCCATAGACTATAATATACCCCCATAGTATATAGCAAAGCCCTCATAGTATATAGCACAACCCACATAGTATATAGCACAACCCGCATAGTATATAGCACAACCTGCATAGTATATAGCACAACCCGCATACTGTATATAGCACAGCCTGCATAATATAGCACAACCCACGTATATACAGCACGACCCACAGAGTAGTATATAGCACAGCCCACGTAGTAGTATACAGCACCGCCCACAGAGACGTCACCGCTGTGCTCTGCTTTACGGCCGGCCGGCGCTGATGCATTCAGTGCAGGTTAGCCGCCGGCGGGGGACGTGACAGACATCAGAAGGTGAGTATGTAGTGTTTTTTTTTTACTTTTACAATGGTAACCAGGGTAAATATCGGGTTACTAAGCGTGGCCCTGCGCTTAGTAACCCGATGTTTACCCTGGTTACAAGTGAACACATCGCTGGATCGGTGTCACACACACCGATCCAGCGATGACAGCGGGTGATCAGCGACAAAATAAAGTTCTGGACTTCTAGCTCCGACCAACGATATCACAGCGGGATCCAGATTGCTGCTGCGTGTCAAACACAACGAGATCGCTATCCAGGACGCTGCAACGTCACGGATCGTCGTCGTTCTCGCTGCAAAGTCGCTTAGTGTGAAGGTACCTTAATCCTCCTTCATCTGCTGCTCGTGTTTACTTCCATCTGCATTTGCTGGACATGTAAGCTGTTTCTGCTCTGCAAAAACCTGAGACTATTAACCAGGCCTCCCTGGTTGAGCTAAGATATGATTTGAACTGCCTTATAAGCTTATCTGTGTTTGGACTAAGACAAGGATTTATTCGTGTCAAGTATCCTCGAGAATAACTGTGCTTCATAGACTTTCTGCTTGATTGCATTTTCCTCTGAAGTTTCCTATAGACTGCTAAGCTGCGTTTAATATTTACACCAAGTGTTGTGGACTTGAGTTTCTCTCTGCACCTGTTTGAATCACCGTGTGATAATATAGACTTTACCACTTATAAAACTGTGTTATGTAGTTGTCTTGTTCCACGCAAAGAGTCTCCTGAGTTATCCCCTATAATTATTACACACAGTAGTATACAGCACACACAGCCCACGCAGTAGTATACAGCACACACAGTAGTATACAGCACACAGCCCACGTAGTATAAAGCCCACACAGTAAGATACAGCACACACAGCCCACGTAGTAGTATACAGCCTACACAGCCCACGTAGTAGAATACAGCACAAACAGCCCACGTAGTAGTATACAGCACACACAGCCCACGTAGTAGTATACAGCCCACACAGTAGTATACAGCCCACACAGCCCACATAGTAGTATACAGCCCACACAATAGTATACAGCCCACACAGCCCACGTAGTAGTATACAGCCCACACAGCCCACATAGTAGTATACAGCCCACACAGCCCACGTAGTAGTATACAGCCATCACAGTAGTATACAGCCAACGTAGTAGTATACAGCCCTCACAGTAGTATACAGTCCACACAGCCCACACAGCCCACACAGTAGTATACAGCCCACACAGCCCACGTAGTAGTATACAACCCACACAGCCCACGCAGTAGTATACAGCCCTCACAGTAGTATACAGCCCACATAGTAGTATACAGCACAGCACCCCCCCCTGAGAATGGCCCCACAGTCCAGTTAAAAAAAAACAAAACACACTCCTCACCTCTCCTCTTGCCCGCGTTGCTCCCTGCTCCAGTCTCGGCGGCTGCCACTTCACTGCCCGGCACACAGCAGATGCGCGATGATATGACGTCATCGCGCATCCACAGTGTCAGCGCGAGGCAGAGCGGGGAATGATGGGAGAGGGAGGCTCTCTCCTCCATCATTGCATTCAACTGTACTGGTGTCATAGACGCCGGTATAGTTGAATGCGGCGGGGGGCAAGTCGGCGCTGGCTCCGCTGACAACGGCACAGTGTGCAGCGGCCCACTACTGGCACCGGCCCTTCTGGCATTTGCCAGAACTGCCCGATGGCCAGTCTGGCCCTGCTTGTAACCACCCGGGCAACTCGGCGGTCGTTGCACAGGCACAGCAGCATTTCTTGGCTCATGTGTGTTAAGCTGTGCAGAGGCAACGACAAGCTGTCCTCAGTGTGCGGGGCATCGTCTGTGTTCTCTGTATCATCTGTATACTCAAAGCCATGTTCCAGTGATGCTGTAGTCTGGTTTAAGTATTACCCAGTGGTGAACACGGTTGTTTCTCATCCTCCTCCTCCTTCTACTCCAAGACTGTCCCCTGACTGGACAGTTGTGTTCCTAGCTAGAGATGGGCGAATCTGAACAGGAAAGTTTGGCGTCCATACTGAACACCTACTGTTCAGGCACTTCATCATGAAGTCCATGTTACTGTTCGGGTTCGGCTGCCCGAACACTGGGTGTTTGTCACGCTGTGATGTGCAAGACAGAGTGGCAAACACCGCTTCTGATCGGCGGTGAAATCATCTCCGTCGGTCAGAGAGCCACAGTTTCCACACTGACAAAAGACAGCGTGAGTGCTCAGCTGTGATTGGAGGTATAACGTTTACCTCCGGTCTCTGGTGTCAGCAGATGGGACTACAGCTCCCATTATCCGACACCTGCTGCCGGTAATTACAGCAAGAGCAGGAGCGTCTGATGAGTGTATTCATTAGCCGGTTCCTGTGCTGTAAATAAATAATAAAAAAAAACCTAGTGTGGGTTTCCCCGTGTTTTTGATAACCAGCCAGGCAAAACTCACAGCTGGGGGCTGCAACTTTCAGCTTTCAGCTTCAACAAGGCTGGTTATGAATAGAGGGGTCCCCATGCCATATTTTTTAATTATTTAAATAATTTTAAAAAATGTAGTGGGCCCCCCCATTTTTGACAACCGGTTTTGCTAAAGTAGACAGCTGGGGGCTGGTATTCTGAGGCAGGTAAGGGGCCATGGATATTGGCCCTCCCCCCAGTCTAAAAATTGCATCCCGCAGCTGCCCAGAAAAGGCACATCTATTTAGGCTACTTTCACACATCAGGTTTTCAGTGTCAGGCTAAATCTGGCGAATGTTGCAAAAACTGGATCCGGCGCAGATTTTGAAAAACTGATGTGACGGATCCGTTTTTTTGATGGATCCGGGTATCCTATCTAGATTATTGGATAAAAAAAAATTTCGGAGCATGCACAGTTTAAAAAACCGGATCCGGCACCTTCCGGCTCCCATAGGCTTTCATTGTAGCAAATAGCCGGAAGCGCCGGATCCGGCGCTTCAGGCTTTTTCGCCGGAGACAAAAAATGTTGCAATTGATGTTTTTTTCAAGAAACCGGAAGCGGCGAAAACTGGACAAAATGCAATGTCATCCAGTGCAATCCAGCACTAATACAAGTCTATGGGAAAAAAACCTGATCCGGCGGCAACATTCGCCTGATCCGGTTTTTTGAAAATTCGCCGGATTTAGCCTGACACTGAAAACCTGATGTGTGAACGTAGCCTTAGATGCATCAATTATGGCGCTTTGCCCGGCTCCTGCCATTTGCCCTGTAGCGGTGGCAAGTGGGGCTAATATATGTGGGGTTGATGTCTCCTTTTTTTTGTCAGCTGACATCAAGCCCATGACTTAGTAATGGAGAGGCATCTATAAGGCACCTAGTCATTACTAATCCTATAGTTATATTGTAAATAAAGACACAGCCAGAATAAAGTCTTTTATTAGGAATAAAAAAAAACACACTTTTACTTTTTTATTTAAAAATGAACACACACAGTTATACTCACCTAACGCCTAATTCCACTGAAGCCCTCATCTTCTGTAAGAAAACAAAAATAAAAAACAACAATATCCCTCACCTTCCCGTCGTAATCCATGTCTGGCGGAAAAACAGTTTTCAACCTGGACGGTGCCAAAATGCGACCGTCCAGGCTGAGAACCACTGGTGACTGAGCTGCTGCGTGCGCAGACTCAGTGACAGGCGGTGACGTCATCGAGGTTACCTCTGGTCACTGAGGCTGCGTTCCCAGCCAGGCTGAAGTGCCATGACCTCGGTGAGATCTCCGCTAGCACAATGAGAAAAACTGTGTGGCAAACACTGGATGTTCGGGACCCCCATTCAAGTGAATGGGGTCCGGGTACTGTTCGGCCAAGCCCAAACATCCAAGTGTCCGCCCATCTCTATTCTTGGCCACACATTTGTGTATCTGGCCACTTTTGTTACAGGAGCCCATCCTCCAAGACATGTGTAGATGCCTGGCCTGAAAATGGTGTGAATGGTTCCTGTTTCTCCTCCTCATCTTTCTCCTGTGCCACCACCTCATCCATCATCACCTGAAGCTTTGTTTTAATAGGAGGAATAGAAGTGGGATAGTAATGTTGATGATGGTGTCATCTGCACTGGCCATGTTTGTGGAGTACTCAAAGCAGCACAGCAAGACACACACATCCTGCAAGAAGGCACACTCGTTCGTTTTGAAGTGGTGTTATTCTGCAGAGCCACTCACCAGTGCGTGCTGCAGCTGAAACTCCATTAACATGTGCTGATGCTTGCACAGTCTTTCCAGCATATGCAAGGTGGAGTTCCACCTTGTGGGTACGTCGCAAATGACGTGGTTAGCAGAGAGGCAGAAGTGAAGCTGGGGTGCAGACAGGCAAGCAGCTGTGGGGGGATGCAGAGTCTACCCCTTTAAGTTTTACAACTTGCTATATATAGAGATATTTATGTGTAATGTTATACTGTGCATGTTTTGTGTTATGCGTATTATTCTCTATTTCTGCTGTGTATAGTTTTCATAGGAAGAGCGTAGTATCTAAATTCAGCCACAAGATGAAGTACAGTATACTGTTAGTCATAGCATTGCACATAGCCATGATAGGAAGGGCCACTGTGGGATAAGATAGGGGGCTTCCTGTTTTTTAATTCATTGTAGCCTGGGAGCTGAACAGCTCAGGAGGGCTTGAGTGCCCTAACAGTCCAGACGGCCTTAATGCCCAGGACCACGTAACGTTCTAAAGCAGGAGCCCAGCCATCCACAGCAGCAGGCTAGAACAGCAGCTGGCTATAGCAGTGTTGGAACAGAGGCTGAACGAAAGGCCAGGAGAGTATGGGGATGAGGAGACTCCATGATGTGACAGCTTATCGCATGGGCTGATGCCCTCAGATCCAGGGCAAAACAGCTGAGGTATCCCACAACTGCAATGAGTTTAAGCAGAGAGGATGCTGCATTACCGATAAAGGCAGTATGTCCCTGTAATGTACTGGAGGCCGTAGGAGAATACAGAACGGTGCAAGAGGGCAGGTCTCTCACTATGTGGCAGCTGACATCGGGGGCTGAAGTTCTAGTGTCTGGTGCGAAACAGACTCAAGAGCACCTAACCGTAGCAGAATTGGCCAGGGAGGACGCTAAGGGACCGTATGAGACGGTCCGACCCAGGTACATGCCGTGTGTCAGTGAAGGAAGTATAGGGAAAGAGGAAGAAATGTGCAATGTGAAGCTTGTTGTTAATGCTGTGAAGACAATGGATGTGCTGTGTAAAGAAACCATTAAAGTTGTTCAGTTTGCAGTTAATATGGACTGTGTGTCAATTCATGTGGAACCGTCTACAGGGGGCCTACAGCAACGCAGAAAAGATGCCAAAAGCGTGCTCACACTGCCCGTTCTTTCCAATTGGATGAGGAGATGGTGAAGGAAGCAAAGTAGAAAGAGGAGGCAACATGTAGATTGCAAGCTGGTAAGCAAGGCCCTCCCTCCTCCTGTAACTGTTTAAATAGTCTTACTTTGTTTTGATTTTTCTGGGTTTGTATATGTTCCCGATTAATTGTAAAATGCTACGGAATATGTTGTTGTATAGAAATAAAATAAAAAAAGAGAGAAAAGTCTAGTCTGTTACTCTGAACTGCCCACATCATTCGGATGGCCTTGACTCTATGTGGGGTCTAGGACCTCATCATCCCCCCATTGCATCATCACACCTCTCCAATCTATGCACATATCAGTTATGGTACAGGTACAGGACCTCCTCATCCAAATTTTTTAAATCCAATCCACTTAAGGCTGAGTTCACACGTAGCAGAATTGCCGCGGAAATTTCCGCGGCAATTCTGCACCTCCTGCCGCGGGTATATCGCTTGCAGAATTTGCATGCATATACCCGCAGAAAACTAGCGTTTTGCAAGCATAATTAGCTTGCAGAATGCTAGCGTTTTCCAAGCGATCTGTAGCATCGCTTGGAAAACTGTTTGACAGGTTGGTCACACTTGTCAAACATAGTGTTTGACAAGTATGACCAACTTTTTACTATAGATGCAGCCTATGCAGCATCTATAGTAAAAGATAGAATGTTAAAAATAATAAAAAAAATAAAAAAAAAAGGTTATACTCACCTCAGCGGCGTCCGTTCCTAATGCTGTGTGTTCAGGACCTTCCATTGACGTAGCGGTCACATGACCATCGCGGTCATGTGACCGCGACGTCATCGCAGGTCCTTCACACACACCTCGGAAGCCTCTGAGAAGGTCGGGCCGCCAGAAGGTGAGTATATCGCTATTTTTTATTTTAATTCTTTTTTTTTTACCACTTATATGGTGCCCAGTCTGTGGAGGAGAGTCTCCTCTCCTCCACCCTGGGTACCAACGGCACTTGATCTGCTTACTTCCCGCATGGTGTGCACAGCCCCGTGTGGGAAGTAAGCAGATCAATGCATTCCTATGTGTGCAGAATCGCCACGATTCCGCAATTTTAATGAACATGCTGCGTTTTTTTCTGGATTGCGATTCCGTTCAGGAAAAAGATGCAGCATGTGCACAAAAAATGCGGATTGCATTCTGTTGCATAGGATGCTTAATGTTAGCGTTTTTTTCGCGGTTTTATAGAGTTTTTATAGCGAAAAACCGCGAAAAAAATGCAAAAAATCTGCTACGTGTGCACACAGCCTTACAATTGTTTTAAATTCAACATAAAATGTCTTCAGAGTCCAAGTAAAGTTGTTCATTTTTAGCTATCTTGTTCTGTTTCTTCTTGTTTCACATTGGTATCATCACATGGAAATGAGTGTTCAGTCTCTTCAAAGACATCTCTTCCACAGTCAGTCCACAATATGCTAACTGCTTTCCATGCATTCATTGACAGATAAGACACTTTTTGGCAACTGTGTCTTATCATCATCTACCTCTTGAGACACCGTTCCCCACCTTCATCTTCTTTCTATTGTGGCTGCTCAAATATTTAGGCATCACTACACACAATCTCCTCATGTCCCTCTTGGAACGTGCAGGGCGAGAGGCCAGAATCCATAAATGGAAATGTAAGGAGCTCCTTGGAGTGTCCAAGTATGGGATCACTTGTCTCCTGGGACGCGCCACGGTGGAAGGAAGTAGAATCAGGGTGAGGATTTATGTGGTTCAGACTGTTGGCTAGTGAGACTGGACCGTGGTGCTGGGAAACATACTGGAAACGTTATCTGCCATCCAACCAACAACCGGTTTTCACTGTTCTGGCTTCAAGAATGGTTTCTCACACCTCCCTGCAAAGTGGGACAGGAAGCTAGGTCTCATGGATGAGCATGTGTATTGTGCTCCTGCATCAGGCACAGTTTCACCTGGCATCTGCACGCACCATTAGCAGTACATCCACACATCAGCAGCACATCCACTTCCCTATCCCTTACTGCACGCCTTGTACGGTTCTTGCACCCCCTCCTCCTAATACTCTATCTCCGAATTGTCATGTCGGAGCACGTGATCCATGTCAGTTGCAAGCTGGAAGCACGGTAGCACTGCCTCGGTGAAGCGGCATCAGGCTCTGCTGAAACTGTCACGCTCGCGCCCAGACTGGTTGGGGCGGGCGTGCGGGGGGGTGGCCCCACTGGACCACAGACCAAACTTCCCTGCAAGGGGCGTAACTAAGTAGCTTCCTAGGTGTTCGCTGGAGCCTCTGATGGTGAGGTCAGACTTGTGCAATAGAAAGCTACCAGGTACCACTCCAGGGTGGTGTCTGGCTGTGGCTGCTGATCCCAGCGGGGAACGGAACATAAACAGGCAAGCGGGCATGGCTGGCACTCAGGCAGACACGGCTGGGACACAGGCAGACAGACGGGTACAACAGAGACACAGGCAGGCGGTCACGGCTGGCTCTCTGGTAGGCAGGCAGGTATGGCTAGATCTCTGGAAGGACAGACGGACAAGACTGGTACACTGGAAGAACCGGTAGGGACCGGTCTGCAGGCAGGTATGTAAAACAGGTAAGGACCTGTTCAGACAGGAGGACTAAATAATAGGTAGAGAAAGACCACAAGAGCGGATGCAGAGCAAAAGCACAGGAGCTAGAGCCAAGAGCAGAAACGCCTGAGGCGAGCCAAGAGCTGGAGGCGGAGCCAAATGCAGGAGGCGGGGCCAGAGCTGGAGGCGAAGCCAAGTGCAGAAACGCAGGAGGCGGAGCCAAGTGCAGAAACACAGGAGGCGGAGCCAAGTGCAGAAACACAGGAGGCGGAGCCAAGTGCAGACATGCAGGAGGCGGAGCCAAGTGCAGAAACACAGGACGCGGAGCCAAGTGCAGAAATGCAGGAGGCGGAGCCAAGTGCAGAAATGCAGGAGGCGGAGCCAAGAGCGTGAGAAGTAGAACCACAAGGAGCGGAGCCAGGTAGAACCACAAGGAGCAGAGCAAGGTAGAACCACAAGAAGCGGAGCCGCAGAGCGAGAGCTGAGTGGAGCCGCAGAGCAGGGCCACAGAGTGCAGAGCAAAGTCAGAGTACAGAGCAAAGGGGAGAGCAAAGCTACAGAGAGCAGAGCTGAGAGCAAAGCCACAGAGTGCAGAGCAGAGAGCAGAGCAAAGTCAGAGTGCTGAGCAAGACACATAGTGCAGAGCAAAACACAGAGTGCAGAGCAAAAACACAGAGTGCAGAGCAAGGTCACAGAATGCAGAGTAAGGAGAAAAGCAAGGTTGCAGAGAGCGGAGCCGAAAGCAGAGCAAAGCAAGACACAGAGGGCAGAGCAGAGCAAAGCAAGACCCAGAGTACGCACAGCGGAAAAAGCAAACCAAGACAGGGATATAAACGGACACAGGAATGGGACTAGACTAAGACTTAGTCAGGAACGAGACAAGGCACAGAGACACAAGCCAGGGTACGACGCCCCTCTGGGTGGCGGACATAGGCCAGGGTACGAAGCCCCGCTGGGTGGCTACACAGGAAACAGACCAGGGTACAACGCCCCCCTGGGTGGCAGACATGAGAGTAAGCAAGACAGGGCCTGGCACCTCAGAACTGACTGAGGGAGTGTTGGGTGTCGAGTTCCCGCCTCTGCACAGGGAGAATCTCGAGCCATCTCCACTGCGGTCTCCCATCCTTCTCCAGCCGCAGTGGAGCCTGCTCAGCAGAGATGTCAGTCCCAGCGTCTGACTCAGGCAGATACTCTGCGCCCGGTTACTGCTGTTCTTTCAGGTTCTGCCATTAAGACCAGTGCTGAGCAGCGGCGAGCAGACGCTTTTGGGACTAAGTCCTGCTTTTCACCTTCTGAGCATGCCCAGGGTGAGATCTCTTATTGGAGGTCGAGGGTCACATGCTTTGATACTGCAGCAAAACCCATTGGTCCTCCAGGAAGGTCCTGAAGGTGCTCAGGCTCTGTGGCAGTCTCTCATTGGTCCTTCTTGGAAGGTCATGTACCTGCTGCAGCTATTAAGGGTTCGCATGGCCGCATGGCCATGCGCTAGTATCAAATCTGTTATGTGCATGCGCCAGTGTGGTCACATTTATGTGTGCTCAGGGATTCGGCTGAAATAAGCCCCTAGAATGCCGGCACCTCCGGCGAGGAGATTGTGTGTGTGGATTTAGGGCCCCGGCTGAAATAAGCCCCTAGAATACCGGCTCCTCCGGTGAGGAGATTGTATGTTTGCGTGACCACAGACTGCCTTCAGCTCGGCAGTTAGCTGTGAACTCCTGTGGGGTTAACAGGGCACAGCGTCTTGTTTCCGTGCGACTCTGTGAAGTAACAGAGTTCGCTTAAACCGCCATATAGTGCCGTCATTTGCTAGCAGCAGGTTCCTCCTGCACGGTGGACCCAGGGCTGCGAACGCACCAATAATAACATCTATATTTACTCGGTGCGTTCCGCTAGCCCTAACAGAATACTAGTTCCAGGGTCTGGCTAGCAATGGAGGACAAATAGCAATCTTTGCGGTACATCCAGCAGCTGGAGGGTAGGTTGGCGGCTCTCGAGTGCACATCCTCAGCTGTGGATGTTACCGCAGTAGCTGTTCAGTGTGGCAAGTGCGAGCTCACCAACTGGTATGCAACGTGAGCACACTCTGGAACTCTTGAATACCAGCTACAACATGCCCATCGGTATTCCGGCCGGTCTCCGCACATAACAACCAACGAGTGGGCATGGATGTCTGATATCTGTGAGGTTCCTCAAAATTTTGAGTAATCAACCAAGATGGTGAGTGGCGATGACAACATAAAAGGGTCTGAATACTTATGACCATGTGATATTTGTTTTTCTTTTTTAATAAATTTGCAAAAATTACTACATTTCTGTTGTTTTTCAGTCAAGATGGGGTGCAGAGTGTACATTAATGTGGAAAAAATTAACTTTTTTGAATTTACCAAATGGCTGCAATGAAACAAAGAGTGAAAAATTTAAAGGAGTCTGAATACTTTCCGCACCCACTGTATATTGTTCTTGCGCAGGGGTCCAGTTCTGTCTTTGTCCCCCATTTAGCCAGGTATTTGCCTCTCTGTAGTGCTCCCCTGTATCAGAGAAAACATAGTTTAAAGGGATGGCCTGGGAAGAAAGGGAGAGATTTGACAAGTCCAGCAATGTCCTTGGTGAACTTTTTGCTGCAACACTCTAATCTAGATATTGTAGGTTTGCGAAAAAACTTACTTTGTGTAAATGTAACGGTGCCCAGAGTGGTAGCCACAAACAAGTGTCATGTGTCTGACATCCCGACATGTTACAGACAAGTGTGGCTCCTGGCTGGGTGTTAGTGTTGTGAGAGTCTGGTACCCATGCAGGTCGCCAGTAGCAGATGGTATTAGCTGGCCAGGACCACAAGTTCCACAGATTAATGGAGACTTCTGTGCAAACATGGGAACTTTATTGAAGTTAATAAGGGTTATGTACAACGAATAGTGAGTGCCCAGTCAAAAGCAAGTCTCATTCACAACAAGAAGCCTTTTTATAGACATTGTTTCCTTCCACTGTAGTCTGCTCCAGGGCCAGTATAGCACACTGTTTCGCCCTAATTCATCACAGCCTAGCTTGTTGCCACAGAACAGTTCAGCGAGTTTCTCTACACCCGCTCAGCAGCTCTACATCTTATCACTATGGACGCCGTGGATTCACCGCTCGGGATCCTCACTAGTCCCACAGTCTCGGTCCTCTTTAGGTCCGTACCGTCGTCATTTATCAAGCTCAGGGTTTCTTGTGACACGTCATATCCAATGACACCTTTAAGTTGGAAAGCCACTCTTTTCTGTCAGTTCCCTTCTCCTTATTGGCAGCATTGCACACTTGTTCTCCAAATTTTCACTCACTCTATTCAGGAAGTAATCTGCCTTTGGTGGCTCTATCCCCTCCCACTGTGGGCTGTTCACAAACATTAACTGCATCGTAACTCTCCCTGTCTCTGCCAGCTACCTGAGGCTGGCTGGGCAGACTACAGCTTCATATTAACAATGTAAAACATCTTTATGCACTTATCCTACACTATCATATCCTGTACTGTACATTGCTTTCTTTACTACATACATTATATAGGCAAACATCCTAGGCCCCTTTCACACATCAGTTTTCTGCCATCAGTCACAATCCGTCGAATTTTGAAAAAAGCGCAGATTGTGAAAAACTGATGCGACGGATCTGTTTTTTCGCCGGATCCGACTAGCTGATCCAGCTAATTGGAGCCTAAAAAAATCGGAGCATTCTTAGTTTAAAAAAAAAACTGGAATCAATCTCCGGATTCCATCATCTGACGGATCCAGCACCATAGGCTTCCATTCTAGCAAACGACGGACGGCGCTGTCCGTTTTTTCGATGGACACAAAAAACGTTACTATGTCCGTTGTCTCCGGCCGCCGGACAAACAATTTTCGACGGATCCGGCGAACAACGGATGAAACATGAGGCCATCTGTCGCAATCCGTCGCTAATACAAGTCTATGAGAAAAAATGGATCCGACGGCATCAGAATTCAAAATATGAAAATTCGACAGATTGGCAAAAAACTGATGTCTGAAAGGGGCCTTCTACTTCACATGACAAAATATGTCACAAGACGCAGGATATTATTCAGATTACACATCACATTATACACATTATACACAGCACTGATGTCATCTAGGTGGAGCAGGGCAATTGTCCATCTCCTTACATAATCTTACAAAGACTCGATGATGTTAAGATCAGGTCTCTGTGAGGGTTATAAAATTTACTTGAGGAACATTTGGGTTCATAATACTCACTACACCCCTAGATGAATTCCTTCAGTGGTGTAGTATTCAAAATAGGGTCACATAATGGGGAGTTCTGCTAGTTCAGCAACTTGGGGTCTCTTCTAATGGCACCTACAATCTATTCCGAAAAATGATTTGCTCCAAAAATCAAACGGCGCTCATTCCTTTGTGAACCCTGCCATGTGCCCAAACAGTAGTATGCAACCACATACAGGGTATTGATGAAGAAATTAACACATTTTCTGTTTTCATGGCCCAATGTTAAAAAATTCTATGAATCACTTGTGGGTTCAAAATGCTTACAGCACCTTTAGAGGAGAAATTTCCATTGCCCTGCTGTGGATAAAGTAAAGTAAAGCAACATGTTTTAAGAGAAGGAAAAAAAATATAAAAAGTTAAATCACCCCCTTTTCTCCCATTAATAATAGAGAAAAAAACATCTAAAATTAATTTACCAAAACTGTAAACGCTGTAATGCGGAAAAAAAAGAGATGTCAGAATTGTGATTTTTCTTTTGGTTGCCGCACCTATCTATAAAAGTTGCAATTGAAACAGCAACTTTATGCTTTATGCAATTGATTCAGCAAAAGTTGCAGTGCATGTAGAATAAGGTCCTTTTGAACTATACTGTTGGTGTCTGACGTGATCTTACAAATTGCCCTGGAAACTGACCTTCTTCTTCACTGGGATGCTCAATGCTGGAATAAGCAGCGAAAGTTAAGGAGAAAGTGGTCAGTGTTTGTCAGGTTGGGACATGACTACACAGTTGATTCTGGTCTCAATTTGAGGTCGGGATCACCCAAGCGTTTATCCTCTCATATGAGATAATCAAATTGATTACGTAATTGACACTCGGATCAAACTCTGATCAGAATTTCAGCCAAGTGTCAGCTCAATGTGAGAGAATCGTAGCACAGATAAGATGGAGTCCAAGATTTCTCAATTCTGTCCATTGTCTGCATCCCCGGAAATTGGATTGCACTTGGATGTCATCCGAGTGCAGCCCAATGTTTTGCACGCACACATAGACGTGTACGGGTGTGCGTGATCCGATTTTGCAGAGTCACTCGCAGCATACTTTCACTCATCCGATGTATACGCTCATGTGAGAGAGCGCTGAAGGTGAGAACCTCTGTAGCTGCGATCCAGGCTGACATGATATTGCCATAAGTAGCAATGACGTAATCATTGGCTACTGAGTTACCACTCTGCAAGGACTTCTGAGATAGGCCCTTAAAGGTTAAACTGGCCCATCTGAAAACAGTGTTGGCCTCCTGCTTTTTGTTTGTGTGTTCATGGATTTCCCAGTTCTATCCAATTGTATAATATACTGTAAGATATATTTTTTTCAATGATATCGAAGGTTTATTTTAATATATGACCTTATGATCTTATAATGACTAGTGTAATTAATGGTCACTGGGGACATAAACACTTGAGCTACTGAAACAATAGTTAGCTAATCAGTATGGTCAGATCCTTTAGTAATAGGGTATGTGCACACGTCCGGATTTCTTGCAGAAATTTCCTGAAGAAAACCGGAAATTTTCTGCAAGAAATCCGCATTTTTTTGCGTTTTTTTTAGCATTTTGCAAGCGTAATTAGCTTGCAGAATGCTAAAGACTGACAGGTTGGTCACACTTGTCAAACATAGTGTTTGACAAGTGTGACCAACTTTTTACTATAGATGCTGCTTATGCAGCATCTATAGTAAAAGATAGAATGTTTAAAAATAATAAAAAAAATAAAGAAATGGTTATACTCACCCTCTGCAGCCTCCGTTCCTATAGATGCCGGTGTGGTTCAGGGCCCTCGGTGACGTCATGGCTTGTGATTGGTCGCGAGCGGTCACATGAGCGGTCACGCGACCAATCACAAGACAGTGACGTCACCGCAGGTCCTGAACCACACCATCTATACGAACAGCAGCGGCAGCATGCAGCGGTGAGAGGCGGGAACACTCCGGGGACATCGAAGGTGAGTATATGACTATTTTTTATTTTAATTCTTTTTTTTCGACCAATTATATGGTGCCCAGTGCGTGGAGGAGAGTCTCCTCTCCTCCACCCTGGGTACCAACCGCACATAATCTGCTTACTTCCCGCATGGTGTGCACAGCCCCGTGCGGGAAGTAAGCAGATCAATGCACTCCTAGGTGTGCGGAATCCCCGCAATTCCGCATTTTTAATGAACATGTTGCTTTTTTTTCCGCGATGCGATTTTTTCGTGGAAAAAATCGCAACATTTGCACAAAAAATGCGGAATACACTGTAAATAATAGGAGGCATACAGTGGGGCAAAAAAGTATTTAGTCAGTCAGCAATAGTGCAAGTTCCACCACTTAAAAAGATGAGAGGCGTCTGTAATTTACATCATAGGTAGACCTCAACTATGGGAGACAAACTGAGAAAAAAAAATCCAGAAAATCACATTGTCTGTTTTTTTAACATTTTATTTGCATATTATGGTGGAAAATAAGTATTTGGTCAGAAACAAACAATCAAGATTTCTGGCTCTCACAGACCTGTAACTTCTTCTTTAAGAGTCTCCTCTTTCCTCCACTCATTACCTGTAGTAATGGCACCTGTTTAAACTTGTTATCAGTATAAAAAGACACCTGTGCACACCCTCAAACAGTCTGACTCCAAACTCCACTATGGTGAAGAGTAGACCAAAGAGCTGTCAAAGGACACCAGAAACAAAATTGTAGCCCTGCACCAGGCTGGGAAGACTGAATCTGCAATAGCCAACCAGCTTGGAGTGAAGAAATCAACAGTGGGAGCAATAATTAGAAAATGGAAGACATACAAGACCACTGATAATCTCCCTCGATCTGGGGCTCCACGCAAAATACCACCCCGTGGGGTCAGAATGATCACAAGAACGGTGAGCAAAAATCCCAGAACCACGCGGGGGGACCTAGTGAATGAACTGCAGAGAGCTGGGACCAATGTAACAAGGCCTACCATAAGTAACACACTACGCCACCATGGACTCAGATCCTGCAGTGCCAGACGTGTCCCACTGCTTAAGCCAGTACATGTCCGGGCCCGTCTGAAGTTTGCTAGAGAGCATTTGGATGATCCAGAGGAGTTTTGGGAGAATGTCCTATGGTCTGATGAAACCAAACTGGAACTGTTTGGTAGAAACACAACTTGTCGTGTTTGGAGGAAAAAGAATACTGAGTTGCATCCATCAAACACCATACCTACTGTAAAGCATGGTGGTGGAAACATCATGCTTTGGGGCTGTTTCTCAGCAAAGGGGCCGGGACGACTGATCCGGGTACATGAAAGAATGAATGGGGCCATGTATCGTGAGATTTTGAGTGCAAACCTCCTTCCATCAGCAAGGGCATTGAAGATGAAACGTGGCTGGGTCTTTCAACATGACAATGATCCAAAGCACACCGCCAGGGCAACGAAGGAGTGGCTTCGTAAGAAGCATTTCAAGGTCCTGGAGTGGCCTAGCCAGTCTCCAGATCTCAACCCTATAGAAAACCTTTGGAGGGAGTTGAAAGTCAGTGTTGCCAAGCGAAAAGCCAAAAACATCACTGCTCTAGAGGAGATCTGCATGGAGGAATGGGCCAACATACCAACAACAGTGTGTGGCAACCTTGTGAAGACTTACAGAAAACGTTTGACCTCTGTCATTGCCAACAAAGGATATATTACAAAGTATTGAGATGAAATTTTGTTTCTGACCAAATACTTATTTTCCACCATAAAATGCAAATAAAATGATAAAAAAACAGACAATGTGATTTTCTGGATTTTTTTTTCTCAGTTTGTCTCCCATAGTTGAGGTCTACCTATGATGTAAATTACAGACGCCTCTCATCTTTTTAAGTGGTGGAACTTGCACTATTGCTGACTGACTAAATACTTTTTTGCCCCACTGTATGTAAGCGTTTTTTTCACGTTTTTATCACGTTTTTACAGCGAAAAAACGCGAAAAAAACACGAAAAATCCTGAACGTGTGCACATGGCCATAGAGTTACATAGATTACAATGATTTTATCTCTCTAGCCCTGACATGCAGCAGCCCATTCCCCTCCATCATTATATAAAGGGAAGGATGCAGGTGCCTTGTCAATTGATGCTGTTCTCTATAATAATTATAATAATAATACTAATTAACAAACGAGACAAGAGGCTCTTGCTCTGTCTCATTCCTGTTTCCCCCTGATAATTATTTCTTCATCACAGGCTATAAAACAAAGAACATACTTGTAATAATGTACAAAGTGGTTTACTTTGGAGGAAACACTACACATTAATAATCACTATAAAGAAAAGGAAATGCAAAGGATAACAAAAGTGTGCATTAGTCACTTCCCTATTAATAGTGAAGCTCTGCTCAATGGTGAGAGTATAGGGTATAGCTGAAATGTTGCATTTGGGTCACTAAAGAGCCACTTTTTTTTTACTAATATTTTTTTATCTGCTAGGTCTGTAAGCCTGTGTTACTCTTGCTTTGCACTGCCATCTGCAAAGCTGCTATCAGATGTGTATGTGGCACCCCAGGAGTTCGGGTACCACAGTGGTGCTGCCTGCCTCTCGGGGAGGGTAGTGCCTTGCCTGGAGACAGGAGGGATCCCTTTGGTAGGTAATCTTACATTCGACACATTCTGACTCCAGGTCAGAAGGAGGAGCTCAAAACCCGGTTTAAGGGGAGCTTCCCTGATATATACATCCTGGTCTGGAGGAGGAGTCAATAGACAGTTGGCAGCAGACAGTGAAGGAGCACGGAGGAACTTAGGAGCTAGAGGAGGGCTGCTACTGGGCCCCTCTAAGTAGAGCGCAGAAACCGGGCACTGGGAGCCCAAGGCTGTGGGGTAATGCAAGTCCCACAGCAGAATCGGAGGGCATGAAGCTAAAAGTGACTTGCCCACATTAAACCTGAGATACAGGAGCATTCCAGAGCCCGGAGTCACCTTGTACATAGACCCCAGAGAAACGGCTCAAGCTGCCTACCATACAGGCACTGTCCCGGGACAGGAGAGCAAGAGAACCTTGTTAGGACACCACAGGCAGCCAGGGACTAGAAACCGGCGCATAGTGGAAGGCTCCCAAACTGACCTATCAAGGGTATTCCAACTTGTTTTCCGGCTGCCTGACCTCATCCATACCTGTTGCCGGTACCCCGGACTGAGGCTGACTACAACATCAGTAAACCAGGTAAAGACTGCAACCCTGTGTCCTCCATTTATTTTCTGGCATTCACCATCCCTGCTAAACACACTAGGAGCCTTGGGGACCCCGCTTCACCTGTGGGAAGCGTCACCATCTTTGCTGCAGTAACATCGCCCCAGAGGACCCCTTCAAGCAGTGTCAGTCCCCTCTGACCGAGAACCACAGGTGGCGTCATGGACACAAACATTATTAAAACCCCTTTAAAGACCTTTCCGCTTTTCCTTGAGTGCCCAGGGCCACGGACTGGGTCGCTGCCACCGTGACCACCCCTTTAATTGCGACTTGACCCGGTAGCGAGTATCCCCATTGCCCTGGTGGGCAACTCATGTACAGTATATATGCAATAAAGTGCAAACGTATTAGGCAGGTGGTGGAAAAACTGCTGCAATGTAAGAATGCATTAAAATACAGACGTGTTAATTGTTTGTTTTTCATCAAATAACAAAATGCAAACTGAATGATTAAAGAGAAATCTAAATCAAATCAATATTTGGTGTGACCTTCCTTTTGTCTTCAAAACAGCATCAAAGCATCAAATTCATCTAGGTACACTTGCACACAGTTTATTTTGAAGGATCTCAACAGGGAGCTTGTTCCAAACGTCTTGGAGGACCAACCACAGATCTTCTATCTACATAGGTTACCCAAATCCTTCAGTTTCTTCATATAATCCCAGAGAGACTTGATGATGTTGAGATCAGGGCTCTGTAGGACCGTCTCATCACTTCCAGGTCTCCTTGTTCTTGTTTATGCTGAACATAGTTATTAATGACATTGGCTGTATGTTTTCGTTGTCCTGCTGCATACTTAATTTGGAGCATCCCTCAGGGTATTGTATGATGGAAAAGTATCTGCTTGTACAGATGTAAGGAGGTTGCTTTCCCTGCTCCTTACCTGGAACCACTTAGGCTACGTTCACATTAGCGTTGCGTCAGGCGCAGACGCAGCGAAGCGGCGACGCATGCGTCATGCGCCCCTATATTTAACATGGGGGGCGCATGGACATGCGTTGCACTTGCGTTTTGTGACGCATGCGTCACTGTGGTGCATGCGTCAGGGCGCAGAGGACGCAGCATGATGCAGTTTTTTCTGCGCCAAAAACCATGCAAAAGTGGACGCATGCGTCACAAAACGCTGCGTTGTGCATGCGTTTACATTTGCATTGTGCGTTGCGTCACCGACGCTGCACCGCACAACGCAAATGTGAACGTAGCCTTAGTCAGACAGCTGGGTTGTCGGGGGAAGACTTTCTGCCCTGGACAGAAGAGACCATGTGACTGCTGAGGGCAGAGAGGAAGAGAGGGGGATGTGGTCAAAAAAGAGCGGGAGAGCAGAGTGCGCAAGACAGAGGGGACAGCCCGCCAGACAGAGAGCAGTCTGCAGCGCCGCGCTCCCCGAAAGAGAGTGCTCCCCTTGAGGGTACTGAGGTTGAGCTACCAGCCGTAGTGGAGGCTGGATGTGAGAGTGTGGACTTGGAAGCCTCCATAATCAGAGAAGATGTATCCCCTGACAGTGACCTAGCGCGCAGCCCCGGTGACCGCAGTGACAAGCCAGGACCCCTGAGTGTGACAAGTAAACTGCTCAGTGCGTGTGTAGCATTGCTACTGCAGAAAGCCTGCCAGCCTGATACACAGAGACTCGCAGCAGAGAGGCTGTGTTACTTCCTGCTTTCAGCTTCACTGAAGGAAAAGACTGCAAAAGACTTAACCCCGGAGTCTCCAGTTCCCAGGAGACAGAGGAGAGACTTCAGGATCTCAAGCGCTGCTGGTGACTGTACCCACATTGGAATAAGGACCCTCCAGTCAGGACCTCCCTGAACTGATAAGTTACAAGAACACTCGTTAACCCTTTTGATTCAGCTTAACTGTTTACTGTTTGATTTATCTCGATTAACCCCCTGTTTACTCCCTGCGAGGAGAATCTTACTCCTGTTAATAAATTCCCCTCAACAGTTGGTCTGTCTGTTTGGTGGTGACATACTCAACCCTGCACTCTATTACACTTGGCGTAGTCGGCAGGATGTCACACGGTAGCGTGGAAAGGGCAGACCAAGCAGTTGGGGGAGGCCCCAGGTCTAGCATTTCTCTGGGAGCCATGTTGGTTAACCTGCCAAAATTCTCAGGGAACGATGTCATGTTGTGGAGTTGGACAGAGCGCATCCGAGGGATGATGCGGATGCATCCTATGACGCCGGCTCTGCAGGCGGAAATAGCTGTGATGGCCCTAGAGGGGGATGCATGGGACTCTGTTATGCTCAGACCCCCTCAGGCGAGAGATACCCTGGACAAAGTATTACGTATACTTGAGGAGACGCATGGGGACCCTACTGATGTAGGGGAGCTGCGCATGCGACTGTTTCACCGGGTACAAAGAGAGGGGGAGACCGTGACGCAATATATGAATGCCCTGCAGGAGCTTCATACTGCCATTATACGGAAGGACAGCGTAGGTGTGGGGGCAGTTGACGTTGTGCTGCGAGACCAACTGGTGACAGGCTTGCGAGATGTGTGGATGAAACAGGCCCTGCGAGAGCGCATGCACGGAAAGCCAGATATGACTTTCTCTGAGGTCGGGAGTGAGGCACGCACGCGCGAGCAAGAGCAAGGGGTGGTAGTGCCAGTGGGGAAGGTATGGAGTGGGGAGGTAACCACCCCTCAATGAGTAGAAGACTTGAAGAAGGAGGTTAAGTGGGTCTGTGAGGAAATGGCTGAATATAAGAAGACCCTCCGGTGCGAGAAAGAGAGACCGCCTCCCAAAGTGCCGCTCGGCGAAGAAGACTGCCTACATGCTACCATTACGGAGCACCCAGTCAGAATGAAGAGGAGATGACATGGATCCGGGATTCCCGGTTGAAGATAAGAAGAATCTGGGAAGAGATTGAGAGTCTGGGGAGAGCCCTTACTGCAGTCTTGGGGATCAGCGGCATATCCCGAGGTAACGTGCGAAAGCAGCCAGAGGGAGATAGAGGAGAGGTGCGCAGCATGAAGAAGGCTTCAGTGGCAGCTCCAGAGTGTAACTCCGTATCCTGGAGTGAAGAGCAACCGCAGATGAGAGATGACGATCCGGACGAAAGCGCCCTCCGGACAGATGCAGACGTGAGTGCTGGGCGTGCAGAAGGGTGGGACACCTGTCCAGAGATTGGCCTACTCGAGAAAAGGGGTGGCCGAGATCCATTCACCCCTCTGAAGGTCCTGCTAACTGGAGGGAACGTTGCCCCTGGAAGGAATGGCAAGAAGAGAAGAGTTCCACCTAGAGCAAGACAGTACCACAATGTCGGACGCCAAGGAAAGGTGGAGAAGGTGTCGAGCATGTCTGGTGAAATGACTGCGCTGTCCCGACGTGTGAAGGCGAGCCTGGTGGAACTCCAGCTTGGGTCTGAAGGTTCTGTCTGTGAGACTCAGCCCGGAGGGAAAAAAGGGACGTCCACTCGAGAAGACCACCTAAGTGCTTTACTACCTTGCCCAGCACGAGTTCCCAATGAAGGAGAAAGAGTGCCAAGTGTTCCTGCGGCACTCGTTTTCGAAACCCTCGTCGATGAGAAGGAGGAACCACTAATATCGTCCCCTGAGGTGAAGAGTGTGCTGGCTGTCAGCTCACAGGATCCTGATCAAACAGAGGAAATGGAACAGCTGTGTGAGACAGGGAGTGTGCCTGAAAATCCCTGTGGAGTGAAGCCCGCAGAGCCCAGCACGGATGACGAAGAGTCCGACCTGCATGATCTTAATTTATTTGACTCTAGTTTTGACAAGAATGCTCCTGTCAAAGAGAGGGGGAGCTATGGAGAAGAATTGCCTGTACTTATCCCCCAGACTGAGGATCCCGAGCAAGAAGCCCCTACGCAAACACCTGCTGTCGGCAAGGCCAGTAAGAAGAAGAAAAAGAAGAAGAGGACAGCAGTTGTTGATGAAGCAGAGAAATCATATCTCAACCTGACTGATGAACAGCTCCTAGACCATTTAGTTTGGCAGTATGTGCAAGAAGAAAGGCAGAAGGAGAAAAGGGAAAAGGATGAATCGTCTATGCAAGCATCTGCTAGCGGCAAAGCCAGGAAGAAGAAAAAAGAAGAAGAGGACAGTGGATGCTGTTGGAAACTCTAATGTGACAACACAACATTCATCTGAGGAACTTTCTTCTATGGCTGCCGACAGGGGCGGATTATAAGAGGGTCAATCTGGGCGGTAGCCCAGGGCCCAGTGGTGTGGGGGGGCCCTGGGCTACCGCACAGATTGCCCGCCGCCATTCAGGACATTACTGCCCGAGTGCCCCCGTGCCCTGACTGGCGTATCATTTATGGGCCCAGTGGGCAGAGAGAGGGGGCCCGCATCGGGCCCCGTCTCATCTGCTCACCAGGCCCCTACTGGTGCTGCGGCGGTTTCCTATTAACGTGCGGGTGCGCGCCCGCACGTCAATAGTTAACAACAGCCGCCAGCCAATTGGAGGCTGGCAGCTGAAGTCGGCAGCATGGGCAGTGCACATGTCACCGGCGAGTCCTCGCTGCTGGAGGGAGTTCACCGCTGGAGCGCCGGTCAGGTGAGGAGAACTCATTTTTTTTGTTTTTTGTTTTGCGAACGGCAATCCGGGGTGCCCGGGGCAATATGCTGGACACACTGGGGCAGATTGCTGGACACACTGGGACAATGCTGGAGACACTGGGGCAGATTGCTGGACACACTGGGGGCAATGCTGGAGGACACACTGGGGCAGATGATTGCTGGACACACTGGGGGCAATGCTGGAGACACTGGGGGCAATGCTGGAGACACTGGGGCAGATTGCTGGACACACTGGGGGCAATGCTGGAGGACACACTGGGGCAGATGATTGCTGGAGACACTGGGGCAATGCTGGAGACACTGGGGCAGATTGCTGGACACTGGGGGCAATGCTGGAGACACTGGGGGCAATGCTGGAGACACTGGGGCAGATTGCTGGACACACTGGGGGCAATGCTGGAGGACACACTGGGGCAGATGATTGCTGGAGACACTGGGGCAATGCTGGAGACACTGGGGCAGATTGCTGGACACTGGGGGCAATGTTGGAGACACTGGGGGCAATGCTGGAGACACTGGGGCAGATTGCTGGACACACTGGGGGCAATGCTGGAGGACACACTGGGGCAGATGATTGCTGGAGACACTGGGGCAATGCTGGAGACACTGGGGCAGATTGCTGGACACTGGGGGCAATGCTGGAGACACTGGGGGCAATGCTGGAGACACTGGGGCAGATTGCTGGACACACCAGGGGCAATGCTGGAGACACTGGGGGAAATGCTGGAGACACTGGGGCAGATTGCTGGACACTGGGGGCAATGCTGGAGACACTGGGGCAATGCTGGAGACACTGGGGCAGATTGTTGGACACACTGGGGGCAATGCTGGACACACTGGGGAAGATGGCTGGACATACTGGGGCAATGCTGGAGGACACACTGGGGCAGATGATTGCTGGACACACTGGGGCAATGCTGGAGACACTGGGTCAGATTGCTGGACACACTGGGGCAGATTGCTGGACACACTGTCTGGGGGCAATGCTGGGCACTCTGGGGAAATATGCTGGACATACTGGGGCAGATTGTTGAACACACTGTCTGGGGGCAATGCTGGACATAGGGGCTAATTAAGGGATATTATTACTGCAGTGATGTATTTATTTTATTTTTTGAGTATACTGTTTTAAATGGGGGGGCAGTCCTGTTACTGTGCAGAGTGACACTATGTCGCCTTTTTTTCTTCATGTGGTGTAATGTAGAAGTTGGGAAAAATTAAGTAATGTGTTCTGCAAGCGGAGCTCGAGATAACTGTGTTATTTCCTGCAGAAACGAGTCCTGGCTGGAAGAAATGATGGCGGTCTGTGCTGGATGAAAGATGAAGGACTTAACCTAGAGACGTCACTGGTGAGTCAGTGTTACCTATACACTGACACTATACACTGTATACTCTATATAGAGGTCCTGTGTACAATGTCACCAGTGATCACTGTATTACCTATACATTATATACAGAGCTCCTGTGTATAATACCACCAGTGATCTCTGTATTACCTCTACACAGACACTGCATACTAAGTACAGATCTCCTGTGAATACTGGCACTTATGGTGATAGTATTGTGTTGTTTTTTTTATTACTGATCAGTATTGTAGTATTCATTCACTATGTGGTGGTAATATGTGGTCTGGAAATGGTGTTGCGGTATTTGTCCCTTGTATGTGCTATTTGGTCACCAAGTGGTGGTAATATGTGGTCTTGACATGGTGCGGTGGTATTTGTTCCTTGTATGTGATATTATTCGATCACTGTGGTTGTAATTTGTGGTCTGGTCATGGTGCGGTGGTATTTGTTCCTTGTATGTGATATTGGTCATTTTAAAAATTTTAAAATAAATCAAAATATAGCTAAATTGTATTGCATATTTTAACAAATATTTAATAGGTTAGAGTAGAGTAGGGCCCGGCCATTTTTCTGGAATAATCTGGTTCAGGTATAACATGACCCCCGTCACATGACCCCCGTCACATGACTGGGGGTGAGGCCCACAGTGTCTGAACAGCCCAGGGCCCTGGCTACCCTTAATCCACCCCTGGCTGCCGACGAAGTAGAGGAAGAATATCTCAACCTGACTGATGAACAACTCCTAGACCATTTAGTTTGGCAGTATGTGAATGAAGACAGGCAGAAGGAGATGCGAGAATTGCAGGTATCTGACTCCCCTCAAAAGAACAAAGAGAAGAACAAAGAGTCCTCGCCCGTGGAATGGCGAGCTTCAAGAGAGGGGGAATGTAAGGAGGTTGCTTTCCCTGCTCCTTACCTGGAACCACTTAGTCAGACAGCTGGGTTGTCAGGGGGAAGACTTTCTGCCCTGGACAGAAGAGACCATGTGACTGCTGGGGGCAGAGAGGAAGAGAGGGTGATGTGGTCAAAAAAGAGCGGGAGAGCAGAGCGCGCAAGACAGAGGGGACAGGGCGCAAGACAGAGGGGACAGGGCGCCAGACAGAGAGCAGTCTGCAGCACTGCGCTCCCCGAAAGAGAGTGCTCCCCGTGAGGGCACTGAGGCTGAGATACCGGCCGTAGTGGAGGCTGGATGTGAGAGTGTGGACTTGGAAGCCTCCGTAATCAGAGAAGACGTATCCCCTGACAGTGACCTAGCGCGCAGCCTCGGTGACCGCAGTGACAAGCCAGGACCCCTGAGTGTGACAAGTAAACTGCTCAGTGCGTGTGTAGCATTGCTACTGCAGAAAGCCTGACAGCCTGATACACAGAGACTCGCAGCAGAGAAGCTGTGTTACATCCTGCTTTCAGCTTCACTGAAAGAAAAGACTGCAAAAGACTTAACCCCGGAGTCTCCAGTTCCCAGGAGACAGAGGAGAGACTTCAGGATCTCAAGCGCTGCTGGTGACTGTACCCACATTGGAATAAGGACCCTCCAGTCAGGACCTCCCTGGACTGATAAGTTACAAGAACACTCATTAACCCTTTTGATTCAGCTTAACTGTTTACTGTTTGATTTATCTCGATTAACCCCCTGTTTACTCCCTGCGAGGAGAATCTTACGCCTGTTAATAAATTCCCCTCAACAGTTGGTCTGTCTGTTCCGTGGTGACATACTCAACCCTCCACTCTATTACACAGAGGGGAAAAACCACAACTGTCAGACCACAACTATGAGAGTCAAAATGAGAAAACAAATCCAGAAAATCACCTTGTGTGTTTCGGCAAGATTTATTTTGCAAATTAAGGTGGAAAATAAGGAGGCATCCGTCTTCAGATTCGCTTTTGGGTGGACTATGTTGGTGTTAGGCTTAGATGCTGAAGTGGATTCACAAGCCACAGGTCAAGATGGACACACGGAGATAGGGCATTTGTTCAACAGGCTATAAAGGATGTGGAACAGAAAAATTTGGACTACATCTTGGCAGCCTCAAATGAGGAAGTTTTGGAACAACTGAAGACCATTCCAAAGCACTTTAAACAATACCACTCTTGTGATTCATCAGGGCTCCGGATCAAGGGAATTAATCAAATTAATTCTAATGTCCGTAGAGGAAACCTTGGCTGCCTGCTGGCACAGAAAGCAGCACGTTGGATCTGGACCCTGCAAACTCTACAACCAGATGGATTAAATGAATCATTGAGTTTTGCCCCTTTCATCTGAGTCCCGACTCCGCACATTGGTATGTTTGTATTTTTACCCTTTGGCATCTTTTTTTCTTTTTAGTTGGCTTTGTTTGTGTTTTGACTCCCCCTGACAAAGGTATGCCGCCGAAACGCACGTAGAGAAGTGGCACCATCGCCTGGGTTTGGTAAGACATGTTGTTTATACTTTTGACACCAATGTAGGATATTATAAACCTTGTACCCACATTTTATTGTTGTACCTTCATGTATCACAGGCACTTTAGCCATACTGTACCTTGGGTATATATTTGTATAGTCTATGATTGGTACTACTCCATGATATGTAGTGGGCACCCAGTTACTTATTTTTTTAATTTTTTCAAACTACATTGTGAAGTAGATTTATATCCTGTGCTTTACCTGCCCTCCGGTGGTGCCACTTAATTTTATTGGCTCATCACCTTGCACTATTGGCATTTTTCAATGCGCTGTTTGCTTGTCTTTTTTAAAGAAATGTCTAATAAAGTATTATATTTTATTGTTCATTATACGCCTCTCTTTATATGTTCTCTTTGTTATGCGTAGAACAGAGTATAGTGGTTTAGTTTTTTCTATACATTAAAGAACAGTGGTGGCAGAACGGGGAACGTATACCAAGATGGAGGGTGTGTATATATATAATTTAGTATGGGGGTGCTCTGTCCAATCTTGCACCCAGGCCCATCAGTCTCTAGTAGTGCCATTGCACACAGGCATCATGTACGGCTTAACCATGTATTCCATCAGTCATCGAGGATCACATTCTTGCTCACACAGGAAAACTACCCAGGGTACCCCATAGCCCTGTGCATGTTCCCCCAAAACACCCCACACTCCCTTTACAAAATAATATATTATACTATAAAGGGCTTATTCACATAAATGTAGTATTATAACAAGGAAAGTTACAGAAACTGTTTAAAAAAATGGCTGCCAGGGTAAGCTAAGGATAAACTCCCAAAGCAATGAAGAAATTATGCATGAATTATTTATGTAGATTAGCTTTGATATATTTTAACTGTGCCTCAATTTATGCCCCGACTAAATATATATGTGTGCCAAAATGAGAGCAGGAGCATGGGTGTTGCCTCTGACTTAACATAAAGCAATTTCATTAGTGTTTCAAGTTCTTGGCCGCTCTTAGGGTACCGTCACACATTGAAATTTCCATCGCTACGACGTTACGATTCGTGACGTTCTAGCGATATCGTTACGATATCGCAGTGTCTGACACGCAGCAGCGATCAGACACCCTGCTGAGAATCGTACGTCGTAGCAGATCGTTTGGAACTTTCTTTCGTCGCTTGATCACCCGCTGTCATCGCTGGATCGTTGTGTGTGACAGCGATCCAGCGATGTCTTCGCTTGTAACCAGGGTAAACATCGGGTAACTAAGCGCGGCCCTGCGCTTAGTTACCCGTTGTTTACCCTGGTTACCCGGGGACTTCGGCATCGCTCCAGCGCCGTGATTGCAACGTGTGACCGCAGTCTACGACGCTGGAGCGATGATCATACGACGCTGCGACGTCACGAATCGTGCCGTCGCAGCGATGAAAATTTCAATGTGTGACGGTACCCTAACAAGACAGTGGGAGAGGCCATGTGTCCTGATAAGAAATCTCTGAGAGCAGGGGAGGGAAGGTGCCTTAGGCCATCCATATCTAGATGGAGAGATGGAAAGAAGCTGGATAAGTCTCATTACCAAATAACATCAACTGAGACAGACAGTAGAAGGAAGAAAGCTTTAAGTAGCACTCAGGGTTTGAGTGGTAGAAGAACACAAGAACATTGTGTTTGCATTCTGTTATATGGAGCCGGCTGTAAAAAGGATCACGGAATTTAGAATTCTTTGGCCTCCTCAGTAAACACTGACAGTTTGAATTTGTCAGTTTTGACTAAGACTCTATTTACATTTGTATTGTCTGTTTTGCGTCGGAGGCTTCAGAATAGTAATAATGTGATGGACTCTATTATAATATTTTGGGATCCCTTTTATTTCACATCCATCATAGCTGTCCTGACTATGTACAGAAGCCATGGTGCTAGCCTTAACTTGCCATAGAACTACTACAATGTAAATATAATGAAAGTCTCATCTAATTTGGAATATCTTCTGGCTCCCGTGATTGTCCAATATTGGATCAAATCTAGGATTTATTGACAAATTTCACATTTTTATAAACTGATAATAATGGAACAAATTTGAGTCATTACAGCGCACATGCCAGCAGGAACAGTATGGCATGAGAATGCCGACGTCAGGGATTGACTGCAGTGGTCATGTGAATATATGTGTCATTTTTTGCTGCAGAGAAGTCATCATTGACTGGCAGGGACCACCATAGCGTCGGGTGTTGGAATGGCGCGGGTTTGAGCTGGATCTATTTTTTTTTATTTTGTTGCATTTTTTGCTGTGAGACTTTTTGTTCTCCCCCTTTAACCCCTTTAACAATATCACATCACATGGTCATAGCAGTCAATCAATGCAAATTGGTGACATTTCTGGATCAAAATCTCCTACTCCCTGAAGATAGACCCCTTTCTTGCTGCAGCAAATTTTCATTTTTGCACTTTCATTTTTTTCCTCCCCTTCTAAGAGCAATATATTTTTTTTAACTTTTCCATCAACATACCTGCTTTTTGAGAGACATGCTGCAGTTTTGAATTTCACCATTAATTTTCATACAATGTACTTGAAAATAGAAAAAAACCCAAGTGTAATGATATGGAGAAAAAAATGATTCCACCATTGTTATTGGAGTTTGAGTTTTACAGCATTCAGTGCACAGTTACATTTACATGGCATAGTGATTCATCAATTAAGTACAATTACAGCAATTACAGACTTGGAAAGTTATTTTTTGAGTAATGAAAAAAAATCTGAAATTTGTACAAAAAATTGTTTGTCTCACTATTTTCTGAGACCCTTAACATTTGTATTTTTTCGTTGATGGAGACTGTTTTTTACATTTTAAACTACCGTAATGTTACAGAAAGTATGTTAAACTGTATGAATGATTAATTGAATCCAGGAAAAATAAGTAACTTTTTTTGGCGTTTTATATACTACTGTAATGTTACAATAACCATATTGAACTGTATGGATACCTAATTGAATCCTGAACAATTTTTTTGAATATTGTATACAACTGAAATTTTATAGAAAGCACGTAATACTCTATGGATGACTAATTGAATCCAGAAAATTTTTTGAACTGTTTTTGTTTGTATTATATACCACAGTAATATAACACAAAGCACATAATACTTTATGGATGACAATATAGTCAATTTTTTCACCCCCCAAAAAAAAGACTGTGGTCACGTGCAGCAGTTATATATTTAGCAAGGGACTGCAAAGCCCTAAGCCCTGCCTCAATGCTGAATTCTGCCACTCTCCCTGCTCCTGCAACTGTCCCTAGTCTAAATGCAGAATGTATCTGTGCAAATAGCAAAGCACAAGATTAGCCCTTATCACCACTATCTCCTGGATGGAGAAAGAAAAATATTGTGAAGAAGAAATGGAGAGTTGTTGTCATGGGGGATTCTCTGTTGAGAGGAACAGAGGCCGCTATCTGCAAACCGGATATAACCTCAAGAGAAAGGTACTGTCTTCCAGGTGCAAAAATTAAAGATGTGTCTGACAGGATATCAGGACTCTTCAGACCTACAGACGACCACCCATTCCTGCTAATACATGTGGGGACAAATGACACCACAAGAAACGACCTGGAAACCATCTGCAGTGACTTTGAAAACTTAGGCAAGAAAGTGAAAGAACTGGGAGCGCAGGTGGTCTTCTCTCCCATCCTCTCAGTGGATGGCCTTGGAACAAGGAGGTGGAATAAGATTCTGCAGGTGAACAACTGGCTACGTCGATGGTTCCATCAGCAAGGATTTGGATTTCTGGATCACGGAGTGAATTACATATATGATGGACTGCTTGCTAGAGATGGGGTGCACCTTACAAAGACTGGAAAACATGTATTTGGAAGTTGCCTTGCTCCACTCATCAGGAGAGCTTTAAACTAGAACAATGTGGGAAGGAAAGCAAAAGGCCAGAAAAAGCCATACACCTGACAAATACTATTGAGAACTCTGCTATTAGGAGTGGAAAGGAAGAACAAAAACAAAAAAATCTAAATAATAAAAATATTGGAGGAAGAGAAAACAATCACAAACTAAAATGTTTCTATACAAATGCACAAAGCATGGGCAACAAACAAGGAGAATTGGAAATACTAACACAGGAGAAGAAATATGATGTCATTGGAATCACTGAAACTTGGTGGGACGATACACATAATTGGAATACAAGGCTAGAAGAATACAACTTATTTGCAAGAAACAGACTTGATAAATGAGGAGGAGGTGTCACATTGTATGTTAGAAAAGCATATATACTGTATCTGCACAGAGATTGAAGCTTCAGAGACTGGGAGTTCTGCGGAAACTGTTTGGGTAAGAATACAAGGAGAGAACAATGGAAAGGACACCATTGTAGGCATTTACTACAGGCCGCATCTGCAAGCTGAAGATATGGATGAACTCTTTATGCAACAAATGGCCAAGTTCTCCAAAAAATATGAAATGGTTGTCATGAGAGATTTCAACTATCCAGACATTTGCTGGAAATCTCTCTCAGGTAAAACTAACAGGTCAAACAAATTCTTATCCTCTCTTGCTAACAACTTTATCTTCCAAAAGGTAGGGGAGAAATCAAGGGGATCTGCTACCTTGGATCTAACCCTTATAAACAGGGAGAAAATGGTTGAGGAGGTAAGAGTGGCTGGGACCCTAGGAGGTAGCGACCATGCTATTTTAGAATTTTGAATAACTAGAGGAGGAAGACCTGTGAAGACTCAGACTTCAAGGTTAGATTTCGGAAAGGCAGATTTTAAGGGACTCTGAAAGAGAATCGGAGGGATCCAATGGCTGTGTATCCTTAAGGACAAAAATGTCCAGGAAGGATGGGAAATCTTGAAAAATGAGATTCTCAAAGCACAATCATTAACAATTCCAAAAAGAGGGAAGAATACAAAGCATTAAAGGAAACCAGGATGGATGAACACAGAACTTAAACACATGCTAAAAAGGAAGAAAGAAATGTTTATCAAATGGAAAGAGGGAGGCATATCTAAAGAAGAATATAATGCTGTCTGCAGAACAGGGTTCTGTGTCCTGGGCCCTGTATTGTTCAACATCTTTATCAATGATTTAGATGAAGGAATTGAGAGTACACTGATTAAATTTGCTGATGACACAAAGCTAGGAGGGATAGCTAATACTATAGAAGAGAGAGAGGATTCAAAAATATATAAATAAACTGGAGCAGTGGGCAGCAACTAACAGAATGATTTTTAACAGGGAAAAATGCAAAGTACTATACCTGGGCAATAAAAATGAAAAAAAAAAAAACATACAGAATGGGAGTAATAGGACTAAGCAACAGCACATGTGAAAAAGACTTGGGTATACTCATAGATCATAAACAGAACATGAGTCAACACTGTGATGCAGCAGCAAAAAAGGCAAATGCAATTCTGGGATGTATTAACAGAAGCATACTGTCTAGATCACGTGAAGTCATTGTTGCCCTCTACTCCTCTTTGGTTTTGGGTACCACATTTTAAAAAAGACATCAGCAAACTGGAGCAAGTTCAGAGAAGAAAGACCAAAATGGTGACCGGTCTGCAAATCATGTCCTATGAGGAACTGTAACAGGATTTGGGAATGTTTAGCTTGCAAAAAAGAAGACTGAAAGGAGACTTAATAGCAGTCTACAAATATCTCAAGGGCTGTCACATTGTAGAAGGGTCATCTTTATTCTCATTTGCGCAAGGAAAGACTTGAAGCAATGGGATGAAACTGAATGGGAGGAGACAGATTAGATATTAGAAAAAACTTTGTGACAGTTAGGGTGATCAATGAGTAGAACAGGCTGCCACGAGAGGTGGTGAGTTCTCGTTACATGGAAGTCTTCAAACAGAGGCTGGACAGACATCTCTCTGGGATGATTTAGTGAATCCTGCTTTGAGCAGGGGGTTGGACATGATGACCCAGGAGGTGCCTTCCAACTCTACCATTCTATGATTCTATGATCAACAGTAGAAGACACTGATTAGTTAAACTGTGCAAACACAGGCCTGGAAAATTGCTCTTTCCCTCCAAACACAACTGTTACTGAAGTGTGCAATGGCATCAGTGAGCCAAGTGCGGTGGCGCCAGTCATTTTATAACCTCTGATGAGATATTGTGGGCCAGCCAATCACAGTAATGCCACTACCAAGATGGCTACCGCATTACAATGATTGGCAGGCAATCTCTGCATGCTTTTTGCCTGTATAACAGGCACCAAACATGCAGGGTGGTGATTTGAGTTTCAAGTCTGAGCATCAGCCAATGCTCATGGAATGTTGTGCATAACCGAGCACCCAGATACTCAAGTGATATCCGAGTATCACTGAGCACATTTGCTCATCCTAAAAAACGTAAAAATCATTATTCTATGTAGCACATCATTTTGTTTAAACAGTAAATGTACTGCAGAGAACTATGATATTGTTTGTGCACAGAACACTGTTATTAATGATTACTAATATCTAATATATAATTGCCTAGAATACTACTTCCTGCAATTTGTGCCAACTTCCGTGGCTTTGTCCGGAGCTAATGTCCGGAGCTAATGTCCGGAGCTAATGTCCGGAGCTAATGTCCGGAGCTAATGTCCGGAGATAAGTGACGTCACCAGTGTCCTACACCCAGGCAGAGCACAGGGGCCCCAGGCAGCATATGGGGCCCCAGGCAGAGCACAGTGGCCCCAGGCAGAGCACAGGGGCCCCAGGCAGCATATGGGGCCCCAGGCAGAGCACAGTGGTCCCAGGCAGAGCACAGGGGCCCCAGGCAGCCTATGGGGCCCCAGGCAGAGCACAGTGGCCCCAGGCAGAGAACAGGGGCCCCAGGCAGCATATGGGGCCCCAGGCAGAGCACAGGGGCCCCAGGCAGCATATGGGGCCCCAGGCAGAGCACAGTGGCCCCAGGCAGAGCACAGGGGCCCCAGGCAGAACATGGGGCCCCAGGCAGAGCACAGGGGCCCCAGGCAGCATATGGGGCCCCAGGCAGAGCACAGGAGCCTCAGGCAGAGCACAGGGGCCCCAGGCAGCATATGGGGCCCCAGGCAGAGCACAGGGGCCCCAGGCAGCATATGGGGCCCCAGGCAGAGCACAGTGGCCCCAGGCAGAGCACAGGGGCCCCAGGCAGAACATGGGGCCCCAGGCAGAGCACAGGGGCCCCAGGCAGAGCACAGGGGCCCCAGGCAGCATATGGGGCCCCAGGCAGAGCACAGGGGCCCCAGGCAGCATATGGGGCCCCAGGCAGAGCACAGTGGCCCCAGGCAGCATATGGGGCCCCAGGCAGAGCACAGTGGTCCCAGGCAGAGCACAGGGGCCCCAGGCAGCTTATGGGGCCCCAGGCAGAGCACAGTGGCCCCAGGCAGAACATGGGGCCCCAGGCAGAGCACAGTGGCCCCAGGTAGAGCACAGGGGCCCCAGGCAGAACATGGGGCCCCAGGCAGAGCACAGGGGCCCCAGGCAGAGCACAGGGGCCCCAGGCAGCATATGGGGCCCCAGGCAGAGCACAGGGGCCCCAGGCAGCATATGGGGCCCCAGGCAGAGCACAGTGGCCCCAGGCAGAGCACAGGGGCCCCAGGCAGAGCACAGGGGCCCCAGGCAGAGCACAGTGGTCCCAGGCAGAGCACAGGCGCCCCAGGCAGCCTATGGGGCCCCAGGCAGAGCACAGTGGCCCCAGGCAGAACATGGGGCCCCAGGCAGAGCACAGGGGCCCCAGGCAGAGCACAGGGGCCCCAGGCAGCATATGGGGCCCCAGGCAGAGCACAGTGGTCCCAGGTAGAGCACAGGGGCCCCAGGCAGCCTATGGGGCCCCAGGCAGAGCACAGGGGCCCCAGGCAGCATATGGGGCCCCAGGCAGAGCACAGGGGCCCCAGGCAGCATATGGGGCCCCAGGCAGAGCACAGTGGCCCCAGGCAGAGCACAGGGGCCCCAGGCAGAACATGGGGCCCCAGGCAGAGCACAGGGGCCCCAGGCAGAGCACAGGGGCCCCAGGCAGCATATGGGGCCCCAGGCAGCATATGGGGCCCCAGGCAGAGCACAGCGATATTTTGGACCACTGTGCGGTGTTTCAGACCCCCTGTGTGATGTCTGGGGCCCTGTTCTTAAGTATATTAAAGATTAAAGTAACGTATATTAAAGTATATTATAGATCAAATTTGACACGTTCATGAGCACCATTGAGTGATATACTCAAGAATGACATAATTTTTCAACATTTTATGGTTTCAAACTGTAAACACTCAGAGTTTTTTTTACTTCAACCAGAAAACCTTGACGGTTCATAAAAAACTTGACTGTTCAGGATATGATAAAAGTCATAGTATTCTGAATCTTTAACTTATAAAGACACCTTTACATGGGGTGATTATTGGTTCCAGAGAGGCTTTCGGCCGATAATCGTACACATGGCTGGTGACAGGACAATACAATATAAACGTTCAAAGGTAAACACTGATAACATTAAAATCTAATATATAATTGCCTAGAATACTACTTCCGGCAATTTGTGCCAACTTCCGTGGCTTTGTCCGGAGATAATGTCCGGAGATAAGTGACGTCACCAGCGTCCTACACCCGCTCAGGGTGGACAAAGATATATGCCTTCGTGGTGCGCGGCACTTTTCTGATTGGTTGCCGCCTGCCGCGAGCGACCAATCAGAAATGTGCCGTACTGTCAAGAATTGTCAAGAGCTGGTGAGTGCAGCCATTTTTTGTTCTTTCTTACTATTATTTATTAATTGTATTATTCTTACATTTGAATAAATAAAGTATATATGGATTCTAGACTCCCGATTCTTTAGAATCGGGCTGCCATCTAGTCCAAATATAAAAAGTTAAACCGCACCCTATAAAAGTCCAAGTCAATTAAGACAAAAAGGCGCACCGCACGTCAAGACCAGGGAGTCTATCCTGGAACGTATTCCATGATAATAGACCAAATGACAGCACCTCACACACTGGTGAAAAATAAGCCTTACATTTTATTCTGCCTCCTGTGGCGACGTTTTGGTCCGAAGACCTTTTGCTTGAAAAAGGTCTTCGGACCGAAATGTCGCCACAGGAGGCAGAATAA
Source organism: Ranitomeya variabilis (assembly GCF_051348905.1). Lineage (NCBI taxonomy): Eukaryota > Metazoa > Chordata > Amphibia > Anura > Dendrobatidae > Ranitomeya > Ranitomeya variabilis. The sequence continues at coordinate 162,235,099 of NC_135238.1, read as the reverse complement.
AATGTAAGGCTAATTTTTCACCATTGTGTGAGGCACTGTCATTTGATCTATTATCATGGTACTAATGATTGTTCTCGGCCCACTGGAGTGCGGTTGGCCTGATTTAATAGGGCATTAAATGACCAAAGATCATCTTCTATTATAGCCAACCGATGGTCTTTTTACAGCTGCGGGTTGACCTGTGTAAATGCACCTTTAGGATAGGGTCACAAGAGCATATATTCTCTCAGCCGAGAGAATTGTTCTGATTATGGTAATCCCACTCTGATCAGAATTTAATCAGTGTGTTATTTTCTCAGATGAAGAGAACATGGAAGAAAAAGTTTCCGATTTGCCGATGCAACTCGGGTGTTCTGCAATTTTTATCCTCTGACTACTCGGTCTGAAGAAAATAATCGGACATGTGCACGGCCCCATAAGTTAACACTGGTCTGAGTGAGACCTGATGTTTTGTCGGATGGCATTTGGACTAAAAATACGGTCGTCTTCTCTTAGTTTTATTGATAAAGTTCAAAATTTATATTGTTGTCACCCTTTAGTAATTTAGCTTGATAAAAACATTTTAGTGAAAAAAATTATTTTTGTTTTGCATCTTCCAAGACCCACAATTTCTTTATTTTTTTAACATTTAGGGTAAAGATTTTTTTAACTACTATCAAGGACTTATCAGTTATTCTTAGTGTTGAGCATTCCGATACCGCAAGTATCGGGTATCGGCCGATACTAGCGGTATCGGAATTCCGATACCGGGATTCCGATACTTGGCGCGTATCGGATACCGGAATCGGAAGTTCCATGATTCAAAATTCAGAAATTCAGCCAATGAGAAAGATTCCAAGTGTGGGCACATCCTGTTTAGCATGGAGGGCATGAAAGTACTGGCAAGGCTGTGATTGGCTGCTGAAATGATGTCATGATGCAGTTTAAAAGTCGCTGGCGCCATTTTGCGATCACTCTGCTGTGAATTCAGTTAGTGACAGGACGCTGTTTGCTGACTGAGGGACAGTTTAGAGATAGCGATTTGCTTCTTTGTGCTTTCCAAAGGCTAATTTAGCAACCGCTGTGTTCACCTACTATTCACCTTGCTTTTGCCTTGTAGCGCTGTTTTCACAGCGATCTGCAAGGTCTCTCTGTGTGTGTGTGTGTGTGAGTGCAGCCCACTCTCTAGTCTGAGTGCAGCCACATAGGCCATCCATAGCTGGTTGTATTCAGTTCAGGGAGGGTGGTTCATTGCCTCATACTGTCCTTTTTTTTTTTTTTTTTTGAAGTAGTGCAGGCTGCTGCACATTTTTTCAAATAATTCCTATTAGTGTCTTTCCACCCGTCTCCATCTAATTTGTGGAAAAACACTACATAGGATAAAGTAGAGGAGGGTTTTTGGGCCTTGCAGCGCCGTTTACGGCTGTCTGCACGGTCTCCGTGTGACTGCAGCTCGCCCTGTAGTCTGTGAGCAGCCGTAGCTTGGTTGTCTCCAGCTCAGGGTTGTTCACTGCGTCATACCGCCAAATCAATTTTAATTTTTTTTCAAGTACTGTAGTCTGCTGTTAATTAATTTAAAAAAATCCTATTAGTGTCTTTCCACCCGTCTCCAGCTAATTTGTGGAAAAACACTACATAGGATAAAGTAGAGGAGGGTTTTTGGGCCTTGCAGCGCCGTTTACGGCTGTCTGCACGGTCTCCGTGTGACTGCAGCTCGCCCTGTAGTCTGTGAGCAGCTATAGCCTGGTTGTCTGCAGCTCAGGGTTGTTCACTGCGTCATACCGCCAAATCAATTTTAATTTTTTTTCAAGTACTGTAGTCTGCTGCTAATTAATTTAAAAAAATCCTATTAGTGTCTTTCCACCCGTCTCCAGCTAATTTGTGGAAAAACACTACATAGGATAAAGTAGAGGAGGGTTTTTGGGCCTTGCAGCGCCGTTTACGGCTGTCTGCACGGTCTCCGTGTGACTGCAGCTCGCCCTGTAGTCTGTGAGCAGCCGTAGCTTGGTTGTCTCCAGCTCAGGGTTGTTAACTGCGTCATACCGCCAAATCAATTTTAATTTTTTTTCAAGTACTGTAGTCTGCTGCTAATTAATTTAAAAAAATCCTATTAGTGTCTTTCCACCCGTCTCCAGCTAATTTGTGGAAAAACACTACATAGGATAAAGTAGAGGAGGGTTTTTGGGCCTTACAGCGCCGTTAACGTCTGTCTGCACGGTCTCCGTGTGACTGCAGCTCTATCCGTTGTCAGTTCAGCCCCCAAAAAAGAAATAAATAATAAAGTTCACCAAACACACCAGTTACACCACTTTACATTTGTGTAGGCCACATTAACTCATATTAAAGTCTAGTCCACACTTTAGCTAATTAGTGTTTCTTATACCTGTTAGGAGGAGTTTTTCAGGAATAAGCACATAAAGCCGTTAGTACTTTTCTGCTTTTCTTTATCAGTCAACCACGATGAAGAAGGCAGTGAGTAAGGCACGTGGGCGTGGGCGCGGAGCAGGGAGGGGACGTGGGGATTCTGTGCCCGCTGCGGGCACCGGTGACTCATCAGCACCCACTTTCACGAGGGAACAGTCGTTCATGCGCAGCTTTGTCGCCGAGCGCCGTACACCGCTGCTGCGTGAAGACCAAATTGAAGCCGTTGTGGGATGGATGGCAGCTAATGCATCAACTTCCATTAGTGCCACATCCTCTCAGACACAGAGCACTGGAGAGCAGCCATCTGTCTCTTCACCACCTGCCAAATTGCCCAGGCAGACAGAGAGCCCAGGACAGGAGCCGTCTCTACTTCTGTTCTCTGAATCTCTTGGCTTGGAAACAGGGGGCCAGCCAAGCAGCATTGGAGAAATGGAAGAAGAGGCAGGGTGCAGTGATGCCCAACAGCTTTTTCTCTCTGAGTCTGAAGAGGCGGGTGGGCCAGTGGCTCCGTTCACCACATCGCAGGCCGCATCAGCTGATGATGACACTCAGGTGCCACTTACTGGTGCGTGCTCTGCTGCTGAGACTACCCGGGAGGAGCAGTTGGGGGCAGAGGGTAGTGTGGATGACGAGGTCCTTGACCCATCTTGGCGTCAGGGACAGGAAGGTGGTGGGAGCAGCTCTGAGGAAGAGATTCCCCGTACGGTCCAAAGAGGGAGAGGGAGGGGGAAGACTGCGGATCCTGCAGCCTCCGCTTTGGCACCCGTAAGGAGCATGTCTCTTCCAAAAGTCAAAAGGGGGGCTCCCAAGACTTGCAGTGCCTGGTCCTTTTTTGACACAGTTGCAGATGACATTTGCTATGTCAGATGCAAGGTGTGTCATCAAAAAATCAAAAGAGGTCAAAAAGTCGCCAACCTCAATACCTCCAACATGTGGAAACATGTGCGCAACAGGCACCCGGCGGAGTTAGACAAACACACTGAAGAGCTAGGCCAACCAACAGCGGCAGCTACCACCTCTTCAGCTCGTGTTGCCTCTTCCTCTAGCTCACACGCAGCTGGTTCGGCTTCCTCCCAGGATCGCCGTGGAAGAACCTCTGGCCCTGTTGTCCAGAGACCCGCTGTAATTCCACCCGCAGCACCACTTTCCCAGTCAACCACACACTCCCAGCCCAGTCTACAGCCATCGGTAGTACAGGCATGGGAGAAAAGGCGGCCTTTCTCGTCAAACCACCCACGAGCACAGGCTCTGACTGCAGGCATTGCCAAACTTCTGTCACTGGAAATGCTGTCATTCAGGCTGGTGGAGACTGACAGCTTCCGTGACTTGATGTCATTGGCAGTCCCACAGTACAGTGTGCCCAGCCGCTTTTACTTCAGCAGGCAAGCCGTCCCTGCCCTGCACAAGCATGTGGAGGGACACATAAAACACGCGCTACTGAACGCCGTCAGTAGCAAGGTCCACCTCACCACCGATGCGTGGACCAGTCAACATGGACAGGGGCGATACCTTTCCCTCACTGCCCATTGGGTTAATGTAGTTGAGCCGGGTACAGACCGTGCGAGTGGCGCAGGACGTGTCCTGCCCACTCCAAGGATTGCAGGAATCCATTCTGTACGCATTGACTCCTCCTCTTACACCAGTTCCTCAGAATCATCGCTGCAGGAGCCGTCACAGTCCACCTCCACATGGACCCGTGATGAACGTGTACCTGTTACGACCGACATGAGCACAGCCGTGGCCAAACGTCAACAGGCCGTCTTGAAATTAATTTTTTTGGGGAATCGTAGCCACACAGCGCAGGAGCTCTGGAATGCCATCAAGCAGGAGAGCGATGTGTGGTTTGAGCCAGCGAATCTCCAGCCAGGCATGGTAGTGTGTGATAATGGCCGAAATCTGGTGGCAGCCCTGGGCCTCGGCAACCTCACTCACATCCCATGTCTGGCACATGTGCTCAATTTGGTCGTGCAGAGTTTTTTGAGGGACTATCCGGATCTTGATGCACTGCTGCACAAGGTCCGCCTAGAGTGTGCTCACTTGCGGCGTTCCAGCACGGCAAAAGCGCGCATTGCGGCTCTGCAGCGCCGACACCGCCTGCCGGAACATCGCATCATATGTGACCTACCTACCAGGTGGAATTCCACGTTACATATGTTGGAGCGGTTGTGTGAGCAGCAGCAAGCTGTAATGGAGTACCAGCTGTATCAGGCGCACAAAAGTCGCAGTCAGCGCCGTACAGACTTCACAACCACAGAGTGGGCCACTATGAAGGATGTCTGCCAGGTTTTGCGTCCCTTCGATTATTCCACGCGGATGGCGAGTGCAGATGATGCACTAGTCAGCATGACTGTCCCCCTTATCTGCCTGCTTGAAAAATCACTGCAAGCGCTAAGGGATGATGTTGTGGAAGAGGTGGAGGATGAGGATTCACCACTTCCATCATCTTCTGGACAGTCAGCGCCACGTGGTTCCTCACAAACGCGTAGGCAGGGGACAGTTTGTGAGGAGGATGAGGAGGAGTCAATGGAGGAGGAAGACATCCGTCCAGAGGAGGGAGTTACACAATTGTCCAGTACTCAGTGTGTACAGCGAGGGTGGGGTGATGACGAGCGGGCAGAGATCACGCCTCCAGCTGGGGACAGCGTTTCTTGGGCAGTTGGCAGTCTGCAGCACATGGTGGATTACATGCTGCAGTGCCTGAGAAACGACCGCCGCATCGACCACATTCTCAACATGTCTGATTACTGGGTGTTCACCCTCCTCGATCCTCGCTACCGGGACAACGTAGAAAGCCTCATCACACCGTTGAACCGGGAGCGAAAAATGCGGGAGTACCAAGACACACTGGTCAGTTCCATCATCTTCTCCATTCCAACTGAGAGAAGTGCTGCTAGTGCATTCCAAAGCAGCTCAGTGCGTCCAGGCAGTGGTGGAGGCTCTGCACAAAGAGGGAGCAGAAGCAGTGCCTCTGCCCAAGGCAAGACCAGTATGGCCCAACTGTGGCACAGTTTTGTGTGCCCCCCACAAAAGTCTACACCATCACAGACGGCTCCAGTCAGCAGGAGGCAACGGTTCCGTCAGATGGTGACAGACTACATGTCTTGCCCTCTTGCTGTACTCCCAGACGGCTCTTCCCCTTTCAAGTTTTGGGTCTCAAAGCTGGATACATGGCCAGAGCTAAGCCAGTATGCATTGGAGGTGCTGTCTTGCCCTGCGGCCAGTGTATTATCGGAACGTGTCTTTAGTGCTGCAGGTGGTGTACTAACTGACCGTCGCATGCGACTATCCTCCGATAACGTTGACCGGCTTACTTTCCTGAAAATGAACAAGGCCTGGATCTCGCAGGAATTTGCCACTCCTCCTCCTGATTAAATAATTAGGTCACTGTATACGTTATCCAGGTCTCCTGTTGTGTTCATCTTTCAACCACCTGAACTTACATTCCTGGGCTCCAACAACGCCAGTTGAGGCTCAGAAGTGCCATCTGCACAGTCAAAACATACGACCCAGTGTTATTGGGTTTCAGTAACGTCAGCTGATCCCCAGCTGTGTAGCCGGCAATGTGTCCTGCGACCGCCACGCTGACACAACTGAAATGTAAGGGAACCTGACCCCCCCCCCCCCAAGGCGTTTGTTACTGAAAGAGCCACCTTGTGCAGCAGTAATGCTGCACAAGGAAAAGGTAGCTATTTTCATTATGCTCCTTGCACACGCAGAACTTAACACTTATAAAATGTGTCCACTGATACCGTAAAACCGTCCCGGAGGTGGGACTTTCCTTCGTAATATGACGCAGCACAGCTGTCATTCCTACCCCCTCGGCGCCGTGCCCCGGCTCCTCATCGTTGTTTGATTCCGTCCCGGAGCCTGCGCTGTTATGTTATCCCTTGGCCAGGCACACTTAGCGCTGCCCATCTTCTGACATCATTTGGTGTCAGGCTGGCTGCGCCTGTGCGGCCGCGCTGTCCGAGAGCCCGCCTCGCAGTGTGGTCTAATGTAATCCCACCGCGGGCCTGGGATCAGTGGCCATGCGCAGTGCATATCCTCGCCTCTCGCTCCACTCCCTACGGCTTCTTCAGACTGTGCGGTGCCAGCTGATCCGTAATAGCATGCCACGGCCGTGGCAGCGCACAGTCTGAAAAAGCCGTAGGGAGGGGAGCGAGAGGCGAGGATATGCACTGCGCATGGCCACTGATCCCAGGCCCGCGGTGGGATTACATTAGACCACACTGCGAGGCGAGCTCTCGGACAGCGCGGCCGCACAAGCGCAGCCAGCCTGACACCAAATGATGTCAGAAGATGGGCAGCGCTAAGTGTGCCTGGCCAAGGGATAACCTAACAGCGCAGGCTCCGGGACGGAATCAAACAACGATGAGGAGCCGGGGCACGGCGCCGAGGGGGTAGGAATGACAGCTGTGCTGCGTCATATTACGAAGGAAAGTCCCACCTCCGGGACAGTTTCACGGTTTCAGGGGACACATTTTATAAGTGTTTAGTTCTGTGCTTGCAAGGAGCATAATTAAAAGAGCCACCTTTTCCTTTTGCATCTTTTGAGCTGCACAAGCTGGCTCTTTCAGCTACAAATGCCTTGGGGGGGGGGGTTAAAGGTTCCCTTTCTCCAATCAGGCTTCGGCCTACATTGTGTTCCTCTGCTTCTACTGCTGTCCCTGGGCTCCAACACCGCTAGTTGTTGCCTGGTAGTGCTGTACGCACAGTCAACAGTCGCTCCTCTGTTATTGGGGTTCAGTAACGTCAGCTGTTCCCCTGCTGTGTGTGTGGCAATCCCTCCAACCTCCTCCAACCTCATCCAAACTCCTCCTCCTCCACCTGTCCCTGGGCTCCAACACCGCTAGTTGCCGTCCAGAAGTGCTGTACGCACAGTCAACAGTCGCTCCTCTGTTATTGGGGTTCAGTAACGTCAGCTGTTCCCCTGCTGTGTGTGTGGCAATCCCTCCTACCTCCTCCAACCTCCTCCTACCTCCTCCTCCTCCACCTGTCCCTGGGCTCCAACACCGCCAGTTGCCGTCCAGAAGTGCTGTACGCACAGTCAACAGTCCCTCCTCTGTTATTGGGGTTCAGTAACGTCAGCTGTTCCCCTGCTGTGTGTGTGGCAATCCCTCCTACCTCCTCCTACCTCCTCCACCTGTCCCTGGGCTCCAACACCGCCAGTTGCCGTCCAGAAGTGCTGTACGCACAGTCAACAGTCCCTCCTCTGTTATTGGGGTTCAGTAACGTCAGCTGTTCCCCTGCTGTGTGTGTGGCAATCCCTCCTACCTCCTCCAACCTCCTCCAACCTCCTCCTCCTCCACCTGTCCCTGGGCTCCAACACCGCTAGTTGCCGTCCAGAAGTGCTGTACGCACAGTCAACAGTCGCTCCTCTGTTATTGGGGTTCAGTAACGTCAGCTGTTCCCCTGCTGTGTGTGTGGCAATCCCTCCAACCTCCTCCAACCTCCTCCAACCTCCTCCTCCTCCACCTGTCCCTGGGCTCCAACACCGCTAGTTGCCGTCCAGAAGTGCTGTACGCACAGTCAACAGTCGCTCCTCTGTTATTGGGGTTCAGTAACGTCAGCTGTTCCCCTGCTGTGTGTGTGGCAATCCCTCCTACCTCCTCCAACCTCCTCCTACCTCCTCCTCCTCCACCTGTCCCTGGGCTCCAACACCGCCAGTTGCCGTCCAGAAGTGCTGTACGCACAGTCAACAGTCCCTCCTCTGTTATTGGGGTTCAGTAACGTCAGCTGTTCCCCTGCTGTGTGTGTGGCAATCCCTCCTACCTCCTCCTACCTCCTCCACCTGTCCCTGGGCTCCAACACCGCCAGTTGCCGTCCAGAAGTGCTGTACGCACAGTCAACAGTCCCTCCTCTGTTATTGGGGTTCAGTAACGTCAGCTGTTCCCCTGCTGTGTGTGTGGCAATCCCTCCTACCTCCTCCTTCCTCCTCCACCTGTCCCTGGGCTCCAACACCGCCAGTTGCCGTCCAGAAGTGCTGTACGCACAGTCAACAGTCCCTCCTCTGTTATTGGGGTTCAGTAACGTCAGCTGTTCCCCTGCTGTGTGTGTGGCAATCCCTCCTACCTCCTCCAACCTCCTCCAACCTCCTCCTCCTCCACCTGTCCCTGGGCTCCAACACCGCTAGTTGCCGTCCAGAAGTGCTGTACGCACAGTCAACAGTCGCTCCTCTGTTATTGGGGTTCAGTAACGTCAGCTGTTCCCCTGCTGTGTGTGTGGCAATCCCTCCAACCTCCTCCAACCTCCTCCAACCTCCTCCTCCTCCACCTGTCCCTGGGCTCCAACACCGCTAGTTGCCGTCCAGAAGTGCTGTACGCACAGTCAACAGTCGCTCCTCTGTTATTGGGGTTCAGTAACGTCAGCTGTTCCCCTGCTGTGTGTGTGGCAATCCCTCCTACCTCCTCCAACCTCCTCCTACCTCCTCCTCCTCCACCTGTCCCTGGGCTCCAACACCGCCAGTTGCCGTCCAGAAGTGCTGTACGCACAGTCAACAGTCCCTCCTCTGTTATTGGGGTTCAGTAACGTCAGCTGTTCCCCTGCTGTGTGTGTGGCAATCCCTCCTACCTCCTCCTACCTCCTCCACCTGTCCCTGGGCTCCAACACCGCCAGTTGCCGTCCAGAAGTGCTGTACGCACAGTCAACAGTCCCTCCTCTGTTATTGGGGTTCAGTAACGTCAGCTGTTCCCCTGCTGTGTGTGTGGCAATCCCTCCTACCTCCTCCAACCTCCTCCAACCTCCTCCTCCTCCACCTGTCCCTGGGCTCCAACACCGCTAGTTGCCGTCCAGAAGTGCTGTACGCACAGTCAACAGTCGCTCCTCTGTTATTGGGGTTCAGTAACGTCAGCTGTTCCCCTGCTGTGTGTGTGGCAATCCCTCCTACCTCCTCCAACCTCCTCCTACCTCCTCCTCCTCCACCTGTCCCTGGGCTCCAACACCGCCAGTTGCCGTCCAGAAGTGCTGTACGCACAGTCAACAGTCCCTCCTCTGTTATTGGGGTTCAGTAACGTCAGCTGTTCCCCTGCTGTGTGTGTGGCAATCCCTCCTACCTCCTCCTACCTCCTCCACCTGTCCCTGGGCTCCAACACCGCCAGTTGCCGTCCAGAAGTGCTGTACGCACAGTCAACAGTCCCTCCTCTGTTATTGGGGTTCAGTAACGTCAGCTGTTCCCCTGCTGTGTGTGTGGCAATCCCTCCAACCTCCTCCAACCTCATCCAAACTCCTCCTCCTCCACCTGTCCCTGGGCTCCAACACCGCTAGTTGGCGTCCAGAAGTGCTGTACGCACAGTCAACAGTCGCTCCTCTGTTATTGGGGTTCAGTAACGTCAGCTGTTCCCCTGCTGTGTGTGTGGCAATCCCTCCTACCTCCTCCAACCTCCTCCTACCTCCTCCTCCTCCACCTGTCCCTGGGCTCCAACACCGCCAGTTGCCGTCCAGAAGTGCTGTACGCACAGTCAACAGTCCCTCCTCTGTTATTGGGGTTCAGTAACGTCAGCTGTTCCCCTGCTGTGTGTGTGGCAATCCCTCCTACCTCCTCCTTCCTCCTCCACCTGTCCCTGGGCTCCAACACCGCCAGTTGCCGTCCAGAAGTGCTGTACGCACAGTCAACAGTCCCTCCTCTGTTATTGGGGTTCAGTAACGTCAGCTGTTCCCCTGCTGTGTGTGTGGCAATCCCTCCTACCTCCTCCAACCTCCTCCAACCTCCTCCTCCTCCACCTGTCCCTGGGCTCCAACACCGCTAGTTGCCGTCCAGAAGTGCTGTACGCACAGTCAACAGTCGCTCCTCTGTTATTGGGGTTCAGTAACGTCAGCTGTTCCCCTGCTGTGTGTGTGGCAATCCCTCCAACCTCCTCCAACCTCCTCCAACCTCCTCCTCCTCCACCTGTCCCTGGGCTCCAACACCGCTAGTTGCCGTCCAGAAGTGCTGTACGCACAGTCAACAGTCGCTCCTCTGTTATTGGGGTTCAGTAACGTCAGCTGTTCCCCTGCTGTGTGTGTGGCAATCCCTCCTACCTCCTCCAACCTCCTCCTACCTCCTCCTCCTCCACCTGTCCCTGGGCTCCAACACCGCCAGTTGCCGTCCAGAAGTGCTGTACGCACAGTCAACAGTCCCTCCTCTGTTATTGGGGTTCAGTAACGTCAGCTGTTCCCCTGCTGTGTGTGTGGCAATCCCTCCTACCTCCTCCTACCTCCTCCACCTGTCCCTGGGCTCCAACACCGCCAGTTGCCGTCCAGAAGTGCTGTACGCACAGTCAACAGTCCCTCCTCTGTTATTGGGGTTCAGTAACGTCAGCTGTTCCCCTGCTGTGTGTGTGGCAATCCCTCCTACCTCCTCCAACCTCCTCCAACCTCCTCCTCCTCCACCTGTCCCTGGGCTCCAACACCGCTAGTTGCCGTCCAGAAGTGCTGTACGCACAGTCAACAGTCGCTCCTCTGTTATTGGGGTTCAGTAACGTCAGCTGTTCCCCTGCTGTGTGTGTGGCAATCCCTCCTACCTCCTCCAACCTCCTCCTACCTCCTCCTCCTCCACCTGTCCCTGGGCTCCAACACCGCCAGTTGCCGTCCAGAAGTGCTGTACGCACAGTCAACAGTCCCTCCTCTGTTATTGGGGTTCAGTAACGTCAGCTGTTCCCCTGCTGTGTGTGTGGCAATCCCTCCTACCTCCTCCTACCTCCTCCACCTGTCCCTGGGCTCCAACACCGCCAGTTGCCGTCCAGAAGTGCTGTACGCACAGTCAACAGTCCCTCCTCTGTTATTGGGGTTCAGTAACGTCAGCTGTTCCCCTGCTGTGTGTGTGGCAATCCCTCCAACCTCCTCCAACCTCATCCAAACTCCTCCTCCTCCACCTGTCCCTGGGCTCCAACACCGCTAGTTGCCGTCCAGAAGTGCTGTACGCACAGTCAACAGTCGCTCCTCTGTTATTGGGGTTCAGTAACGTCAGCTGTTCCCCTGCTGTGTGTGTGGCAATCCCTCCTACCTCCTCCAACCTCCTCCTACCTCCTCCTCCTCCACCTGTCCCTGGGCTCCAACACCGCTAGTTGCCGTCCAGAAGTGCTGTACGCACAGAGCCAAACACCTCGCCAATGTGTTAGTGGGGTTCAGCACCGCCAGCTGTTCCCCTGCTGTGTATACGGCAACGTGTACTGCGACCGCCACGCAGACACAACAAGTTAAATGTAAGGGAACCTGACCCCCCCCCCCCCCAGGCGTTTGTTACTGAAGGAGCCACCTTGTGCAGCAGTAATAATGCAAAGGGAAAAAGTGCCTCTTTTCGTGATGCTCCTTGCACATGCTGAACCTAACACTTATGAAATGTGTCCCCACACAGCGTTAAACCGTCCGGTAGGTGGAACTTTCCTTTGTCGTGTGACGCAGCACAGCCATCATTTTTACCCCCTTGGCGCCGTGCGCCCACTCCTCAGCGTTGTTTGAATCTGTCCCGGAGCCTGCGCTGTTAGGTTAGCCCTTGGCCATGCACACATGTTGCGCTGCCCGTCTTCTGACCTCATTTGGTGTCAGGCTGGCTGCGCCTGTGCGGGTGCGCTGGTCGAGATCCCGCCTCGCAGTGTCGTCTAATGTAATCCCACCGCGGGCCTGTGATCCGTGCCCGTGCGCAGTGCATATCCTCTCCTCTCACTCCCCTCCCTACGGCTTCTTCAGACTGTGCGATGTCAGCTGGTCCCTAATAGCATGCCACGGCCGTGACAACGCACAGTCTGAAAAAGCCGTAGGGAGGGGAGTGAGAGGACAGGATATGCACTGCGCACGGGCACGGATCACAGGCCCGCGGTGGGATTACATTAGACGACACTGCGAGGCGGGATCTCGGCCAGCGCACCCGCACAGGCGCAGCCAGCCTGACACCAAATGAGGTCAGAAGACGGGCAGCGCAACATGTGTGCATGGCCAAGGGCTAACCTAACAGCGCAGGCTCCGGGACAGATTCAAACAACGCTGAGGAGTGGGCGCACGGCGCCAAGGGGGTAAAAATGATGGCTGTGCTGCGTCACACGACAAAGGAAAGTTCCACCTACCGGACGGTTTAACGCTGTGAGGAGACACATTTCATAAATGTTTGGTTCCGCATGTACAAGGACCATAATTAAAAGAGCTAAGTTTACCTTTTCCAGCATTAGTGCTGTACACAATGGCTCTTTCAGCTACAAACGCCTGGGGGGGGGGGTGTTAAAGGTTTCCTTTCAACTTGCTCGAGTGCAGGCTTCGGCCTACACTCCGCTCCCCCTGCTCCTCCTGCTGACCCTGGGCTCTAACACCGCCAGTTTTTGCCCAGATGTGCTAGCTGCACAGAGAAAAACACCAGCCAATGTGTCAGTGGGGTTCAGCACCGCCAGCTGTTCCCCTGCTGTGTAGCCGGCAACGTGTCCTGCGACCGCCACGCAGACACAAGAACTGAAATTGAAGGGAACCTGTCCCCCCTCCCCCAGGTGTTTCTATGTTTTACAGCTACCTTGAACAGCAGTAATGCTGCATGTGTTCAAGGTGGCTCAGAAACTTATTCTCCTTGCCCATGTTGAAGTGAACACGTCTAAAATGTGTCCTCTGTGACCATTAAAACGTCCCTCAGGTGTGATTTGACTTTGTATTGACACACGCAACAAGCTCCTTGGTAGCGCTGCCCGTCTTCTGGCATCATTGTTTGGCTGGCTGCGCCTCTGCGGCCGCCCTGACCCACACAACGCCCCTCGGTGTCTTATTTATTGGGACTGCGAGGGTGTGATTGATGGGCAGGATCAGTGCATCAGTTCGCCTGTCCCTCCTCTCCTTCCGCCTTCTTCGGACTGTGCGGCTTCATGGCCGTGGCATGCGATAAGGGATCAGATGACGCCGCACAGTCTGAAGCGGGTGTAAGGACCCGCGTGTGAGAGGCGAACATATGTGCTGCGCCAGGCCCTGAATCCCAGCCCCGCAGTGTTTTAACAATGTTAAGACACTGCGGGGCTGGGATTCATGGTCATCGCGAACCGCAACGGCCGACATTAAATGATGTCAGAAGATGGGCAGCGCTAACGGCGCTAGGCCAGGGGATAACACGACAGCGCAGACTCCTGTACAGCAAATAACAACGCTCAGGAGGCTGCACCCAGCACCAAGGTGGGATTCTTGACATCTGTGCTGCGTCTCATTACAAAGGGAACTCTCGCCTCCATTACACAGTTTGACTGTATAAAGGGCTAAATGTTATACGTGTTCCATTCAGCGTGTGCAAGGAGAAAAATTACAAGAGCAACCTTTGACTTGCGCAGCACTACTGCTGCATAAGCTGTGGCTCTTCTACTTTCTAACCCCTGAGGGGGGGTTAAAGGTGACTTTTGAAATCGGTTCAATTAGGCTTCGGCCTACACTCTGCTCCACCTGCAGAGCCCGGGCTCCAACAACGCTAGTTGCTGTCCGGAAGTGCTGGCTGCACAGAGCCAAACACCTCGCCAATGTGTCAGTGGGGTCCAGCACCGCCAGCTGTTCCCCTGCTGTGTAGCCGGCAACGTGTCCTGCAAAAGCCACGCAGACACAACACACCCAAAGCTGCCGCCTGTGCAGGCTTCGGCCTACACTCCCCTCCCCCTGCTCCTCCTCCTCCTGCTCCTCCTCCTGCTGTCCCTGGGCTCTAACACACCGCCAGTTTTTGCCCAGATGTGCTAGCTGCACAGAGAAAAACACCAGCCAATGTGTCAGTGGGGTCCAGCACCGCCAGCTGTTCCCCTGCTGTGCAGCCGGCAACGTGTCCTGCAAAAGCCACGCAGACACAAGAACTGAAATTGAAGGGAACCTGTCCCCCCTCCCCCAGGCGTTTTTACGTTATCCAGCCACCTTGTACAGCGGTAATGCTGCATGTGTGCAAGGTGGCTCATAAACGTATTCTCCTCGCACATGTGGAACTGAAAACACGTCTGAAATGTGTCCTCTGTGTGACCATTTAACCGTCCCGGGGGTGTGACTTTCCTTTGTAATGACACGCTGCAACCCCCTTGGTAGCGCTGCCCGTCTTCTGGCATCATTGTTTGGCTGGCTGCGCCTCTGCGGCCGCCCTGACCCACACAACGCCCCTCGGTGTCTTATTTATTGGGACTGCGAGGGTGTGATTGATGGGCAGGATCAGTGCATCAGTTCGCCTGTCCCTCCTCTCCTTCCGCCTTCTTCGGACTGTGCGGCTTCATGGCCGTGGCATGCGATAAGGGATCAGATGACGCCGCACAGTCTGAAGCGGGTGTAAGGACCCGCGTGTGAGAGGCGAACATATGTGCTGCGCCAGGCCCTGAATCCCAGCCCCGCAGTGTTTTAACAATGTTAAGACACTGCGGGGCTGGGATTCATGGTCATCGCGAACCGCAACGGCCGACATTAAATGATGTCAGAAGATGGGCAGCGCTAACGGCGCTAGGCCAGGGGATAACACGACAGCGCAGACTCCTGTACAGCAAATAACAACGCTCAGGAGGCTGCACCCAGCACCAAGGTGGGATTCTTGACATCTGTGCTGCGTCTCATTACAAAGGGAACTCTCGCCTCCATTACACAGTTTGACTGTATAAAGGGCTAAATGTTATACGTGTTCCATTCAGCGTGTGCAAGGAGAAAAATTACAAGAGCAACCTTTGACTTGCGCAGCACTACTGCTGCATAAGCTGTGGCTCTTCTACTTTCTAACCCCTGAGGGGGGGTTAAAGGTGACTTTTGAAATCGGTTCAATTAGGCTTCGGCCTACACTCTGCTCCACCTGCAGAGCCCGGGCTCCAACAACGCTAGTTGCTGTCCGGAAGTGCTGGCTGCACAGAGCCAAACACCTCGCCAATGTGTCAGTGGGGTCCAGCACCGCCAGCTGTTCCCCTGCTGTGTAGCCGGCAACGTGTCCTGCAAAAGCCACGCAGACACAACACACCCAAAGCTGCCGCCTGTGCAGGCTTCGGCCTACACTCCCCTCCCCCTGCTCCTCCTCCTCCTGCTCCTCCTCCTGCTGTCCCTGGGCTCTAACACACCGCCAGTTTTTGCCCAGATGTGCTAGCTGCACAGAGAAAAACACCAGCCAATGTGTCAGTGGGGTCCAGCACCGCCAGCTGTTCCCCTGCTGTGCAGCCGGCAACGTGTCCTGCAAAAGCCACGCAGACACAAGAACTGAAATTGAAGGGAACCTGTCCCCCCTCCCCCAGGCGTTTTTACGTTATCCAGCCACCTTGTACAGCGGTAATGCTGCATGTGTGCAAGGTGGCTCATAAACGTATTCTCCTCGCACATGTGGAACTGAAAACACGTCTGAAATGTGTCCTCTGTGTGACCATTTAACCGTCCCGGGGGTGTGACTTTCCTTTGTAATGACACGCTGCAACCCCCTTGGTAGCGCTGCCCGTCTTCTGGCATCATTGTTTGGCTGGCTGCGCCTCTGCGGCCGCCCTGACCCACACAACGCCCCTCGGTGTCTTATTTATTGGGACTGCGAGGGTGTGATTGATGGGCAGGATCAGTGCATCAGTTCGCCTGTCCCTCCTCTCCTTCCGCCTTCTTCGGACTGTGCGGCTTCATGGCCGTGGCATGCGATAAGGGATCAGATGACGCCGCACAGTCTGAAGCGGGTGTAAGGACCCGCGTGTGAGAGGCGAACATATGTGCTGCGCCAGGCCCTGAATCCCAGCCCCGCAGTGTTTTAACAATGTTAAGACACTGCGGGGCTGGGATTCATGGTCATCGCGAACCGCAACGGCCGACATTAAATGATGTCAGAAGATGGGCAGCGCTAACGGCGCTAGGCCAGGGGATAACACGACAGCGCAGACTCCTGTACAGCAAATAACAACGCTCAGGAGGCTGCACCCAGCACCAAGGTGGGATTCTTGACATCTGTGCTGCGTCTCATTACAAAGGGAACTCTCGCCTCCATTACACAGTTTGACTGTATAAAGGGCTAAATGTTATACGTGTTCCATTCAGCGTGTGCAAGGAGAAAAATTACAAGAGCAACCTTTGACTTGCGCAGCACTACTGCTGCATAAGCTGTGGCTCTTCTACTTTCTAACCCCTGAGGGGGGGTTAAAGGTGACTTTTGAAATCGGTTCAATTAGGCTTCGGCCTACACTCTGCTCCACCTGCAGAGCCCGGGCTCCAACAACGCTAGTTGCTGTCCGGAAGTGCTGGCTGCACAGAGCCAAACACCTCGCCAATGTGTCAGTGGGGTCCAGCACCGCCAGCTGTTCCCCTGCTGTGTAGCCGGCAACGTGTCCTGCAAAAGCCACGCAGACACAACACACCCAAAGCTGCCGCCTGTGCAGGCTTCGGCCTACACTCCCCTCCCCCTGCTCCTCCTCCTCCTGCTCCTCCTCCTGCTGTCCCTGGGCTCTAACACACCGCCAGTTTTTGCCCAGATGTGCTAGCTGCACAGAGAAAAACACCAGCCAATGTGTCAGTGGGGTCCAGCACCGCCAGCTGTTCCCCTGCTGTGCAGCCGGCAACGTGTCCTGCAAAAGCCACGCAGACACAAGAACTGAAATTGAAGGGAACCTGTCCCCCCTCCCCCAGGCGTTTTTACGTTATCCAGCCACCTTGTACAGCGGTAATGCTGCATGTGTGCAAGGTGGCTCATAAACGTATTCTCCTCGCACATGTGGAACTGAAAACACGTCTGAAATGTGTCCTCTGTGTGACCATTTAACCGTCCCGGGGGTGTGACTTTCCTTTGTAATGACACGCTGCAACCCCCTTGGTAGCGCTGCCCGTCTTCTGGCATCATTGTTTGGCTGGCTGCGCCTCTGCGGCCGCCCTGACCCACACAACGCCCCTCGGTGTCTTATTTATTGGGACTGCGAGGGTGTGATTGATGGGCAGGATCAGTGCATCAGTTCGCCTGTCCCTCCTCTCCTTCCGCCTTCTTCGGACTGTGCGGCTTCATGGCCGTGGCATGCGATAAGGGATCAGATGACGCCGCACAGTCTGAAGCGGGTGTAAGGACCCGCGTGTGAGAGGCGAACATATGTGCTGCGCCAGGCCCTGAATCCCAGCCCCGCAGTGTTTTAACAATGTTAAGACACTGCGGGGCTGGGATTCATGGTCATCGCGAACCGCAACGGCCGACATTAAATGATGTCAGAAGATGGGCAGCGCTAACGGCGCTAGGCCAGGGGATAACACGACAGCGCAGACTCCTGTACAGCAAATAACAACGCTCAGGAGGCTGCACCCAGCACCAAGGTGGGATTCTTGACATCTGTGCTGCGTCTCATTACAAAGGGAACTCTCGCCTCCATTACACAGTTTGACTGTATAAAGGGCTAAATGTTATACGTGTTCCATTCAGCGTGTGCAAGGAGAAAAATTACAAGAGCAACCTTTGACTTGCGCAGCACTACTGCTGCATAAGCTGTGGCTCTTCTACTTTCTAACCCCTGAGGGGGGGTTAAAGGTGACTTTTGAAATCGGTTCAATTAGGCTTCGGCCTACACTCTGCTCCACCTGCAGAGCCCGGGCTCCAACAACGCTAGTTGCTGTCCGGAAGTGCTGGCTGCACAGAGCCAAACACCTCGCCAATGTGTCAGTGGGGTCCAGCACCGCCAGCTGTTCCCCTGCTGTGTAGCCGGCAACGTGTCCTGCAAAAGCCACGCAGACACAACACACCCAAAGCTGCCGCCTGTGCAGGCTTCGGCCTACACTCCCCTCCCCCTGCTCCTCCTCCTCCTGCTCCTCCTCCTGCTGTCCCTGGGCTCTAACACACCGCCAGTTTTTGCCCAGATGTGCTAGCTGCACAGAGAAAAACACCAGCCAATGTGTCAGTGGGGTCCAGCACCGCCAGCTGTTCCCCTGCTGTGCAGCCGGCAACGTGTCCTGCAAAAGCCACGCAGACACAAGAACTGAAATTGAAGGGAACCTGTCCCCCCTCCCCCAGGCGTTTTTACGTTATCCAGCCACCTTGTACAGCGGTAATGCTGCATGTGTGCAAGGTGGCTCATAAACGTATTCTCCTCGCACATGTGGAACTGAAAACACGTCTGAAATGTGTCCTCTGTGTGACCATTTAACCGTCCCGGGGGTGTGACTTTCCTTTGTAATGACACGCTGCAACCCCCTTGGTAGCGCTGCCCGTCTTCTGGCATCATTGTTTGGCTGGCTGCGCCTCTGCGGCCGCCCTGACCCACACAACGCCCCTCGGTGTCTTATTTATTGGGACTGCGAGGGTGTGATTGATGGGCAGGATCAGTGCATCAGTTCGCCTGTCCCTCCTCTCCTTCCGCCTTCTTCGGACTGTGCGGCTTCATGGCCGTGGCATGCGATAAGGGATCAGATGACGCCGCACAGTCTGAAGCGGGTGTAAGGACCCGCGTGTGAGAGGCGAACATATGTGCTGCGCCAGGCCCTGAATCCCAGCCCCGCAGTGTTTTAACAATGTTAAGACACTGCGGGGCTGGGATTCATGGTCATCGCGAACCGCAACGGCCGACATTAAATGATGTCAGAAGATGGGCAGCGCTAACGGCGCTAGGCCAGGGGATAACACGACAGCGCAGACTCCTGTACAGCAAATAACAACGCTCAGGAGGCTGCACCCAGCACCAAGGTGGGATTCTTGACATCTGTGCTGCGTCTCATTACAAAGGGAACTCTCGCCTCCATTACACAGTTTGACTGTATAAAGGGCTAAATGTTATACGTGTTCCATTCAGCGTGTGCAAGGAGAAAAATTACAAGAGCAACCTTTGACTTGCGCAGCACTACTGCTGCATAAGCTGTGGCTCTTCTACTTTCTAACCCCTGAGGGGGGGTTAAAGGTGACCTTTGAAATTGGTTCAAGTAGGCTTCGGCCTACACTCTGCTCCCCCTGCAGAGCCCGGGCTACAACACCGCTCGTTGCTGTCCGGAAGTGCTGGCTGCACAGAGCCAAACACCTCGCCAATGTGTCAGTGGGGTCCAGCACCGCCAGCTGTTCCCCTGCTGTGTAGCCGGCAACGTGTCCTGCGACCGCCACGCAGACACAACACACCCAAAGCTGCCGCCAGTGCAGGCTTCGGCCTACACTCCCCTCCCCCTGCTCCTGCTCCTCCTCCTTCTCCTGCTGTCCCTGGGCTCTAACACACCGCCAGTTGGGGCCCAGATGTGCTAGCTGCACAGAGAAAAACACCAGCCAATGTGTCAGTGGGGTTCAGCACCGCCAGCTGTTCCCCTGCTGTGCAGCCGGCATCGTGTCCTGCAAAAGCCACGCAGACACTTGCTCTTGTACCTTCTGCTCCCCATCCTGGTTCCAGTACCGTCAGCTGGTTCCGGGCAGAGCCTTTGGCTTAGGTGCCTCCCTTTGGTATCCGAGTTCCACCAACGTCAGGTGGTCCTTGGTAGTGCTTTCAGGCACGGGTACCTCCTGCTTAGTAACCGGGTTCCAGTAACGTCAGCTGGTCCTCGGTAGTTCCATTGGCTCTTGGACCTTCGGCTACCCATCCGGGTTCCAGCACCGTCAGCTGGTTCTCGGCAGTGTCTTTTGCTCTTGTACCTTCTGCTCCCCATCCTGGTTCCAGTACCGTCAGCTGGTTCCGGGCAGAGCCTTTGGCTTAGGTGCCTCCCTCTGGGTATCTGAGTTCCACCAACGTCAGGTGGTCCTTGGTAGTGCTTTCAGCACGGGTACCTCCTGCTTAGTAACCGGGTTCCAGTAACGTCAGCTGGTCCTCGGTCGTTCCATTGGCTCTTGGACCTTCGGGTAGCCATCTGAGCTCCAGTTCCATCAGCTGGTTCTCGGCATTCTCTCAGCCTTCTTGTACCTTCTGCTGCATTTCCAAGTTCAAGAGACTAAACACGATGACCCGGAAGACCACCCCTAAGATGACGACGACACCAGAGACGACAACCACCGTGATGACGACGACCCTGGAGACGATGACCCTGAAGACCACCCCGATGACGACGACCCCGGAGACGACCCCGATGACGACGACCCCGGAGACGACGACCCTGGAGACGACGACGACCTGGAAGACCGAGAAGCAGAAGAACAAGAGGCTGCAGAACAAAGAGCAGAAGGACATTAAGCATAACACAAAATATCAGAGCAAAAAATATTATGTAAATTATAAGCAGAAGAAGACTAAGCAGTGTATGGGGGTGAGTCCGTTCCTCCTCGTGGTGCCCCTGGATAAAGCCTGATGCTGCAGGCCAAACTGAACGCGGACAAATGTAACTGTTTTGTGACAGGCAGAACGGAAGGTGTAATCTTCAAACTTTTATAGATAACAACTACGGGAATGCCTGTCACAAATAAGAATATGATGAAGAAGTAGAATATGATGAAGATAATAGTAAAATAAAAAGAATATGAACAATGTAACCCAAAAAATAATAGGTAGAAGATGAAGAAGAAGATGAAGAAGGTGAAGAAGTTGATGTCAAAGAAGCTGATGATGAGGATAATGAAGAAGAAAGCGTGGGAGAAGTAAAAAAGAAGGTGAAGGGCGTGGAAGTAGTGAAACATCAATATCTGACATAAAAAAAAAAAATAACATAGTCAAATTCTTTCTAACGCCGAACGTCATAAAAAAAAAAAAAAAATCCTGCTATTCTATTAGATTGGGCTAAACCTCTGTGCCTTTAATGTCTCCGCCACGTCCCCCAATACATCCTACATTATTCTTAGTTGTTTTCCTTCATGTAGAATGAACCTACAAGTGTATAAAGGGTTTATTTTAATTCCGATATTTTCGTCCCATTGACTTGCATTGGGATCGGGTATCGGTATCGGATTGGATTCCGATACTGTGACGGTATCGGCCGATACTTTCCGATTCCGATACTTTCCGATATCGGAAAGTATCGCTCAACACTAGTTATTCTTTATTTTTTAAAAATGGGTTAAGGTTGAAAAAAAACACAGCAATTCTGCTATTGTTTTTGAATTTCTATTGCTATGCTTGATGAGGCGTAAATATTGCATTTACGTTTTTCAGTGGGTTATTATAGTTGCAGAAGTAATATTTCTGTGTCTAACCATCTACCTAACAACTGTGTGCCTCAGATGATTGCATATCCCATATCCTGCTTTTAAAGTCAAGTCACATTCTTCTTTACAAAACACACATTTTCCATACACAAAAGACAACTCAGGATCACATCAGGTCTGAAGAATATCAATAGATAAGAAGCATTCCCTTTCATTAGGTATTTTTTCTCTTTTTAGAATCCTAAACAAATATTAGACACATGTGCTGTACATAGTATTCTGGAGGTGATAGTAATTCTAGTGATCTTTATGGAACTCACTGCAAGTTCAAACCAGGACTTTCCCACACTATCTTGGTGGCCGGTGACACAAGGGAGCCGGCAGTAGCTTTGAACATGAATGAAAATCTTTCCCCACCCCACCGAAAGCTGATTTCATGAAATCCTTTTTGCAGCTGAATAAACTGCAGTGACATCCAGTAACCCCTGCACAGTGTAGCTCTAGGCTGCAGAGAGCTATACAGTAGCTGAAAAATACCCTTTACTTCACCTCTAGTATCTCTTCCTAATTGGCCTTCCCTGTAGTGTGTCCCTAATACAAGCGCCAAGCAAATTTTCTTAGTGTTAACGAGCATTGCTAGCGTGAACGAGATAGACCTCATGCTCTTTCTATATATCACCGTTCGAACTGCATGAAGACATTTGTGTCCGCCATCCATCCTGTCTTATGTTCACATTCCGTTCTGTGCATCGACTTTGGGGGGCCCACTTTTCACCTGCATACAAATATTACACTTCCCTCATTCACAAATTTACCTATATCTCTATATATAATAATAAACAGGGTAGTTTGGTTAATGAATGATGAGATGCTGCTTTTTTCTGTACAGACTGAATTAAGTGAATTATGCCAAGTACTGCCGATACCAGTTGTGTTGGGAGCCCAAATCTGCACAGGGGCCCACCGAGGATTTCCCCTGTTACCCTATGGGCCAGTCCGAGCCTGATTCTGTGTAATAAGTAGTAAACAGAAGATGGTTCTCCTATATCATCGCCAGGGCCAATTTTATACAAAGTGTGTTCCTGGCCAAAAATAAACGTTTTGGCCCCAAATGCCCCATCACACAGAAACATTCAGGGTGCATTTACACTGCGAATTTTGGTTAAACAATCGCTGCTCGACTACATACAAGATGATCTTTGTTCGCTTACTGGACTATCCACATAGGCTGACAAAGAATACTGTGAAAAGACGATGGCTAATATCATTCTGTCCTCAAATATAGTATGTTAACGACAGCCCATCTCCTGTCTACAAGGGCCGATGTGCAACTAACGATGATTTTAATGCCAGCTTAAACAATCCAATTCTACAAATGAGCATTTTGCTAACACAGATTGTATAAAGCGTAGATTGTGTGTGTATAGCTTACAATCGATGCTACATGCAAACTATGTTATATACACTCTTCGCTATAAACAATCTATAATATATACTCAAAATATGTTATATACATGTAAGGAGGCGGATCGAGCTGCGGGTACCTGTATTGAGCCAGGTCAGGAACTGTAGAGGCTGCGTCCCATGTTGCCCAGGGAGGAAATAGGGGACCAGACAGGCCCCTTGACCCAGGACGAGGCAGCGTGGTTAAACCGGAAACAGAGCCGAATGCGCGCGAAGCTGCAGTCAGTTTTCTGCCATCAGGGAGAGTGCAGCAGGGCGAGCAGCGCGCTCCGCACCTCGAGCATCAGTGCCGTGACGTGCTGCAGCCGATTTCTCCTGGACACTCAAGCAGGATGGTGAGACTGGAGGGCACCGTCCACCCAGCTGAAAGCGATACCTCGCTCGCACAGGGAAATGGGAGACAGCTGCAGGACATTAAGTCGCAATCTGCTCCGCCGGCCAGAGTGCAGCAGCCCACGCTTGACACCGGGATTTTGGAAGCTCTCTTTGCTTTAGCTGCACAGGCTTATGAACTAGGGACTCAGCAGGTAAAACCGGTGACCACCTGCTGCCGCCAGAAGTTGGACCATAATCTGTGGGACCCCATCTCAGGACATTCCACTGGCCGTTGCCGGTACTACAACCCCCAACAGATCACCTGCAGCTGAGGACCTTAATTACATAATAAGTTTGATTACTGGACTGTTGTTACATTGCAATTTCTCCTTTTCAATTTACCTGTTTTCTCCCTGTGAGGAGTTACTCTATTGTCCCTTGTACTCACTTGTAAAGCGCCATGGAATAAATGGCGCTATAACAATAAATAATAATAATAATAAATAATAATAATAATAATTGTCCCAATTAAATTGTTAATTTGTTAACCCTTGCTCTGCCTCCCTTGCATCACTGCATCCCGCAATCTGCTTACATACACAGACAGTACTGAGAGCTCACTACTCTGTCTTCCCTCTGCATTTCACATGCATTTTATGCTATATACACACAGTCTATACTATATGCACACCATTTATACTATGTACAGGGACAGTATGGAGAGCTCAACAGTCTTTTTCCTTTTCTTTAGTTCCACCACCCTTCCTCAAAGTGTAATTCTTATGGTCATGTGACCATGAGATCAACGGAGGTACTTCTACCCTTCTAACTTTGGAAATGGCATTAATAATGTCGGATTGAAATAGTGTAGCTTCAAGTTTTTGAGGGCAGGAGGTGGTCTCATAATATAACCAGCTCACCGAGCCTGCAGCTGTGTGGGGTATTGCAGGGAACCTCTTTGGGAATTGAGTCTTGAGCTATTGCTCACTTTGTCCCTCCTAGCACTAGCTCTGATCGCACCACAAATCCAGTAGCAGCCAATGGGGTGTATATCAGATTGTTTAATAACGACATTTCAATGTCCCTCTGTACAAGAAAATTGGAAAGAAATATCCTTGCTGCAAACTCTCTTTACCTTTTTCCCTAAAGTAATGTATTTCTCCTAGGACTTCTAAAAAGTGACAGCACCAAGTGCTTTGCTCCTATCAAAGGAGGAACTAATGTCCTATTTGACTTTGCAATTGGGTTGTCTGATAGATGGATAGACTTACAGTGGCATGTAAAAGTTTGAGCACCCCGATCAAATTTACTGTTCTAGTGAACAGTTAAGCAAGTTGAAGATGAAATGACCTCTAAAAGACCTACAGTTAAAGATGACACACTTTCTTTTTATGTGGGCACCCTGCACGGTTAGTACCTAGTAGCACCTTTCCAAGTATCACAGCTTGTAAACTCTTTTTGCAGCCAGCCAAGAGTCTTTCA
Organism: Ranitomeya variabilis; assembly: GCF_051348905.1. Classification (NCBI taxonomy): domain Eukaryota; kingdom Metazoa; phylum Chordata; class Amphibia; order Anura; family Dendrobatidae; genus Ranitomeya; species Ranitomeya variabilis. The sequence goes on along the minus strand of NC_135238.1, from coordinate 162,210,519 downwards.
ATTCTTGTATGAGGGATTTTCATCCATTCTTCCTTAGAAAAAGTTCTTCCAGTTCTGTGAGATTCCTGGGTCGTCTTGCATGCAGTGCTATTTTGAGGTCTAGCCACAGATTTTCAATGCTGTTCAGATCAGGGGACTGTGAGGGCCAGTGTAAAACCTTCAACTTGCGCCTTTTGAGTTAGTCTATTATTGATTTTGACTTGTGTTTAGGACCATTATCCTTTTGTAGGAGCCATCCTCTTTTCAACTTCAGCTTTTTTTACAGATGATGTTATTCTTGCATCAAGAATTTGCACACCGTACTTTAATGTTATTTCATATTATCCTAATCACGGAATAAAGTAACGCATCAACAAGGATCGGGTGAGTTCTCCAATTCTTTATTAACTTTTGTATTCACATACATATTTATATTTATAGTCACCAACTCGGGAATAAATATATATGTATGTAATAGACTGTAGACTCGTGTGTAATTCATATTCTTTATTAGTACACGGTTTTGTATCAGTTAGTACAGTATAAGAAACAGATAACGTTAAGACATCATTAAGTTGTATGTTAATTATTAATAGTCAAGTTAAATGTTAATAATTAATATTGGACCCCAAAAGAAGTGAAGAAAAGTCCCCCTTTAATAGCTATCATGTTTTTTATATGCTAATGGTTGATGATTTGAACATTATTACTGACTTATTTGCATTGACCATTTTTGAAAATCAGAGAAAAATAGCATTTGCCTAATAATTAGTTTGCCACCACTAAATCCATATTTTGTCCCACTACATAGATTTAACTGCATTTGGAAAACTATTTTTCTAGAATATCCCTATAATAAGGTAATGTGTTGGCTCATGAAGACAAGCCACAATGCTTGTGATCCCGCTCTATGACCCAGTATGTAGAGCTCCTCTAGACAAATATTTTTTTAACCAGGCCCTGAAGAGGGGCAGATACAAGATGTACCAGTATGACTAATGAGCTTTGTGTTTTCTTGTTTCTTTGTAAACTGTTGAATGGATGCATTAAAATGATGTAATAAGAAACGACAATATTTTGTTCTTGCCTTAATTATCTCTACAAAGATAACGCATATGGACATTATTGCTACAGAGCAAGATATAACCAGCTCGAATTGTTCTTCTATGGTCTGGTTTACTGCCTCATTTTTAAGAAAATTCTTATGGATGATATAAAGTTGTAGAAGGATTCTCTGTCAACATCACCTCTATTTAGAGATGGTAATTGAGTCAGTCTTCACCACACGCACACGAGTATAATGGAGGCACCGACAAGTTTGTGTTAGAACTTGCAATGTTCTTGTAATGTGCCCCCACTGCGCTGACAATATTGCATGAGAAAACTAGCTGACCTTGACATTGACAGGCAGGGATCACTGCTAGGAGCTGGAGGGATCATCACCCGCAAGACTGGATCTTCAATCTGTGTGTTGCCAGAGGAGAAGAGTAAAGGTTAAACCAGAAACTGACAACGAAACATAGAACTTGACAGCATATAAATGTTTTTAGCCCACCTAGTACTCCCTTCCTGAGTTTGTTTTTTCTTTTAAAATGTTCTTTTTTTAGGTTTTATTTTTACATTGTACAGGACATTGTACAATCGTGGCCAAAAGTTTTGAGACTGACACAAATTTTGGATTTCACAAAGGTTTTAGATATTTTAGATGCTACTATTGTTACTGAATTACAATTATTAGCATTTCATAAGTTTTTAAAGTTTTATTAACAAATAAATCAAGTTTATGCAAAGACTCAATATTTATAGATTTGACTCTTATTTTTCAAGACTTCAGAAATTCACGCTAACATGCTGGATATCAGCTTCTCAGCCAAATCCTGACTAATGGCAACTAGAGATGAGCGAATATACTCGTTACTCGAAATTTCTCGTGCATGCTCAGGGGTCCTCCGAGTATTTTTTAGTGCTCGGAGACTTAGTTTTTCTTGCCGCAGCTGAATGATTTACATCTGTTAGCTAGCATAAGAACATGTGGGGATTCCCTAGCAACCAGGCAACCCCCACATGTACTTATGCTGGCTAACAGATGTAAATCATTCAGCTGCGGCAAGAAAAACTAAATCTACGAGCACTAAAAAATACTCGGAGGACCCCCGAGCATGCTCGAGAAATCTCGAGTAACGAGTATATTCGCTCATCACTAGTGGCAACACATTCTTGCCTTATCATTGTTTGAAATTTATCATTATCACAATTTCTGTGTTTTTGTTTTTTTCCACCCACTTTTTGAGGATGGATCATAAGTTCACAACCTGGAAAGTTTCCTGGCTTAGAGACAAATTTCTAATGTTTTGTTCACCGAGTCACTCAGTTAACACTTTTGCCTTGTGAAATGGTCTCCATCATGCTGGAAAAAGCAATTCTCATCACCAAATTGCCCCTGGATCATTGGGAAAAGTTACTTTTGGAGGATGTGTAGATCCCATTCTTTAAGCATACCAGTGTTCTTAGGCAAAATTGTGAGTGAATGAGTGAGTCCCCTGCATGGATGAAATTCTGCCACTCATGAGTGGTCTTAGGTTGCTTTTCTTCTGGCACCACACAGGACTCATAGTAGCGTTCACCTTTTCTTCTTGAGACATTCTTCCTGGTGTCCTAAACAGTCTGACGGGGCCATTATCATAGAAAATGACATACCGCAGTCCTATTCCTGTCCTCCCTGCAAAGTTATTTTTTATCAAAGATACCATAGAGACGTTTGACAAAAAGATCTAAAAACAGTGAAGTGGCAATTTTTGTGAAAACAAAACATTTTTGTTAGTCACAAAACTTATGGCACACTTACATTATATGGACAAATGTGTGGGGGGCACAGCTCTTAACCATTGAATTGAGATTTTTCATTCAGTCATATTGCCAGTAGTATATAATATTCTCCAGCCCGTTGTGATGCAGTCTGCCTTGTTCCAGCTTTGCGAGAACACTTTGAGGAAGACTCTTTTCCACCATGAGTGTGCTCCTGTGGATGGTTTAGGAAGTTTGGTAGGTAAGAACTTGACTGGTCGCAAAGAGCCCTGACCTCAACCTCATCCATCACTTTTGAGATCATCTAGAATAGCAGTAAAGAACCCGGCCCTCTCATCCAACATCACTGTCGCTTACTCTTCTGGGTGAATGGGAAAAAATTCCCAGAGACATCTCCAATATTTTATAGAAAGCCATCCCAGAAAGAAACTGTTATAGCTGCAAAGAAGAACAACTCCATACTAACGGCTATGGTTTTAGAAACGGAGGCCATAAAATCTGTAGGTGGAATGTGAAGTTGTCCGATTACTTTTTTCCCTATAGTGTATGTGTCTCGATAATTACACGAAGATTACACAAAGACCCTTGTGTTCTCTGATCCTGCCATCATGCTCATTTTCATCTTTACCTTGGCACTTTTTAACAACTATCAACATGTTCTCAAGAAAAGGGAATAAATCGAAGGGAGTATGACAGTAGGATCAGACTTCAAAGAGTCTGTTTGTATTTTGTATCTATGGAGTCACATAGATTGGTATCACAGCTGTAGGCACAGAACGGTAAGATTCTTAATGAAGACTATTTGCAAAGTTTTTTCATTTTCACATTTTCAATCTTGGATGCATTGGGACAGTATAAATAGTAGGGCTGAAAACGTTACATGCCCTTTAAATATTTTAACCCCTTAATGACCATTGATATACCTCATTAAGAGTCCTTAATCTTCAGCTCCTTTTTATGGTATTGAGAAATAAGTGAATAACGCAGCCTAACAGGCTGCAGGGTGAGGGTGTCAGCTATGTAATGCAACTGCCACCCTACTGCATCAGCCCAAATTGGTGCTACCACCAATTTTGGTCATTTAATCTAGATACTGCTGTCAATGGTGAAAGCAGCATCTAGATGGTTAACAGAATGAGGGGACTCCCTCATTCACCTCATCAGCACACCCACAACGCCATTTAAGAGTGCTGACGGTTACTAGAGCAACCTGTGGCAAACAGCTTTGTTAGCTATTGTGGCCTGTTATTCTCTGCCACAAGCAGATCAAGTATAAAATTAACAGGTCTGATGCACTGCAGCATGGAAGTATTATGGTATATAAGTCCAACAATCAAACGTCCAAAATGTTCAAGTCCCACAGAGGGACTAAGTAAAAAAGTATTACAAAATTTCAATAAAACTTGTAAAAATAAAGAAAATAACAAAAAAAAATGAAAAAATCACGGAAAATGGCTCTGCCATTAAGACTGCAGATTTTACGAAAGAAAAACAAAAAAAGTACTTTAATTACTTTTACCGCATTGTGAATGGCGTAAAAAAAAACGAAACATAATTTATCAATTGCTAATTTTTTCTCTCTGCCTCCAGAAAGGAAACAGAATAGAAAGCGATCAAAAAATGTTATGTACCGTACCCCAAATTTGTACAAATAAATATTGAAACTCATCCTGCAAAAACAAATCCCGAACCTCATAGAGCTCTGTTGGCAGAAAAATAAAAAAAAGTTATAGTCAAGAAAAAAACATTTTTAGCATTCAAAAGTTGCAAAACAAAAGAATACAAGAATACAGTATATAAATAAAATATATAAATCTTGTATTGCTGTGATTGTACCCAATTAAAGAATAAAGTTGTCTTATCACCTATAAGGCATGGTGAACAGCGTAAAAAAATAAGAATAAGGTTAGGTTAGATTAGATAAGGTAAGATTTATCCTGTGCTCCATGCTGAGCACCTACATCAGCTTTCCATGAACTATTCACTATAATATCAGTAAAAAGACGTGCAAGCCATTGGTGTATTTCACTTCCGCTGCTGATAACACTCAAGGCAGAGGTAAAATCCAAAAATGAACTGCACAGCAATGTCCTTTTGACTTTTCTAGGTACACCTACACACAGTTTTTGTAGGAACTCATCAGGTAGGTTGTTCCAAACATCTTGGAGAACCAACCACAGATCCTCTATAGATGTTGCTTATGCAAATCCTTCTGACTCTTCATGCAATTGCAGCGCCCCAGAGTCCTGGTCGTTGCAGTACTGTGGCTCCGCCACTATGGGGAGCTATGGTGTGTCCGATGGCACTGAAGGAGTTCATCTGATCAGGTATCACAGACACCAATACATTTCACAGCCGGGCCTCCGGGGGGAGCTAAGGGTGCTATTCATTAGGCCACTCCCCACCATAGTGGGTAAACTGGGGGTCAGGCAGGAAGTTAGATCAGAAAGCTGACTGGGTTGGAACCAAGCAACACCTTGTGGCAGAGGGTGTTGTAGGGGAAGATACAGTAGGGTCTCTGTCAGGGGTGGGATCCTGACAGAGGCTTGGCAACGAGAATGAACGTAACGGGACCGTGCCTGCTCCGGGTAGCGGCGGTGCCCAAGAAAGGATTAGAAGAGAGATAGATTGTGCTGAGTGAGAAACGGGATCACGCAAAGGAGAAATACCAGTAGGAGTCGTGCTGTAAGACCGAAGCAACATCCTACTGAGGCGCACTACCGGTGGCCGGAACGCCGAGGGAGTAGAATAACATTCAGCTTCAAGCAATACTCCAAACAGCGGCAGGACAGTCAGTCTCAGGCGGGCTGTCTAACTCAAATCACCTATGAAGTCTTGGGAGGCAATTGTGGGAGAGGGGCGTCTCTAGGGTCCCGGAAGAACTCCAGGCCTACCCGTCAAACGGGTGCCGTTCCTACCCGAACCTCAGGGAGGGACGGAGGATTAGCAGAACATCATCTAGTCGAGTTGTGAGGGAACTTCAGAAACAGACACAACAGTTGTGGGGTACTTTCCGTAAGCGCAGCAGGGAAGGACTACAACACATAGCGCTAGGGGGAAGGCACAGATTTCCTCCTGTGAAGAGAACTCTGGAAGTGTCATTGGACCGGCCGGACTTGCGCAGCCTGGTGAGCCGTATTCTGGACTGAGGACTCAGAGATCTTCAGTAAAGAGGTAAAGAGACTGCAACCTGGTGTCCTCGTTATTTACCGCGACCTGCACCCCACAACTGCACCGTTACAACACCACTTATTGTACTGGACGTCCCCCACTGACGGACAGGGCCACGGACCGGGTCTAGCCACCGTGACAACCCCAGAACTGGACAGAGACTCTCAGGCCCGGCTCCGGGTGCCCCTCGGCCCTGCGGCGGTGTGGGGGCGCTACAACTTGGCGTCACGAACAGGATCTACTTAAGCCTGAAGAATCAGGTCATGTGTGCCTTGGAACTGTGATTTGTTGTGCTTGGACTGTACTTTATTGCAAAGACTGTGGATTGTCACTTGCCGCCAAAAGTTCGTGCCAAAACCGCCGCCATTACAGCGCTAAGGAGAGCGCAGGAGAAGAAGAAGGGCGTGGAAGTGGGCGTGAACAAGCTGAAGAGCGCGAAAGACAATGGCCGCCCAGTCTAAATATCTCGGCCCCTTGAGGACGTGTCCGTCAGCAGCCGAGATCCGCCTCCTGATCCTCAATGGTGGGCAGAGACAGAGAAAGCGAAACCGCCCACGGAGGAGAGAGCGGGAAAAGGACCAGGAAGAAGAAGTGAGAGACTTGGAGGACGCCATGGCAAGCCACCCGGAGCGGGAGCGTGGGGTCGGAGCCGAGGACTCCCCCAGCTACCCGGAGAGGCACCGCAGCCAGACCTCCACAGTTGACGCTGACCTCCTGCAGACCGGAGCGGATGGGCTGATCCACCAACTCCTGCAGACGGAGCTGAGCACTGAGGCCGGGTGGAAGAAGACCATCATCGGGAGCCTCACCAGACGCCTGTCGGCAGCCTCGCTTGGCCCGGATCAGGAAAGAAGGTCCAGCGCTCCGAAGCTGGAAAGCAAGGCCCTGCCGGAAAGCGAGATGCTGCAAGCAGAGATGACAACGCTGCAGCGCGAGGCCCTGCAACCAGCGCTACAGGCCGCAGTGGAGACGGAGCAGACCGGCACCGGAGGGACCGCATCTGAAGCAGGTATGAAGGACGACCCTGCCCTGACGACCGACACCACTCCAGTGACTGCTAGTGCCAAAGCTGCTGACTCCGTTCCAGTGACTGATCTTGCAGCAGCCGCTACCTCTGCTGCAGCAAATGCCCCTACTCAAGCTGCGCAGACCTCCATCGCTGCGCCCGATTTAACCGTACATGCAAGACGGATTAACGGCGTTTGTCCAGCACTGGGTGCAACCCTGGACCTCACTTTGCCCAGGCCAAGAAGGGTTAAGTGCCAGGTGCAGCCCTGGAAGCCGTCCAACTAAGCCTCGGAAACCTGAAACTGTAAATAGTTAACTGTTTATTTCCTTGCTGTTTTGCTGCTAAAACCCGTCCTGGGTTAACTCTGAAAGGGATCCCTTTGTTTACCCGGGATCCCTATTGCTTTTTATTTTTGCTTTCACTTTCATTTTTGCTTTTTTGTTCCACAATGTTATAAAAACTGCTGAATCATGAACAATGCATGATACAAACTTCTTGTAAATAGTTTGCACCTTCTTAAAGGTGCTATCTACTGGTTCTATATGAAGAAAGGACACTTTGCGAAGATATTGTTTTTTGAAAACATCACTGGAGTCCTTATTGCAAACAGACTTGCAGCTTGAGGAGTTGCACTACCTCATAGAGACTTGGTCCCTTCTTAAAGGGGATGTTCAATTGTTGCACTTAAATGGTGATATTGCTTTAAGACAGGTAGCAATAATGTTCGATGAAAGAAAGTGATGATAATGTGTACATGAGAAGGTTATATGTATCCAACCAGTTAATTGTGAAGAAATGATGATGATGTTTCTCGGAAGAAAAGGGATGATTGATAATGTTGATAGAAAGTGGGGATAGAAGGTAAACCCTGAGTCCTCCATAGAAAGTTAGTTTATTGTAAAGAAAGAGTTAATAATGTGTTACAGAGGACAGAAAGTGAACCCGTAGGGGTTAGGTAGTGAGTCCTCCTAGGAGCTATACGTAGATGGCTCAGTGCTTCTAAAACTGAAAGTAATGTTATGATCTATACTGTGTATAGAAGTTGAAAAGACGGTAGGCCCTGGCTGAACAGGGCGGTCCTATAACAGAAAGGAGAGGCAGTAGGTCTGGTGCCGATAGGACAGGCGGTCCTGCAGATTTAAAGAAGGAGAATGAAAAAGTTAAATTACCTTATAATGTGATTATAGGAAGGTCTTTAGTGGATACAGAGTGTATGTCCTTAAAGGCAACGTTAAAGTATTGTTCAGCAATTTTTGCACTTAGTAGAATACCCGGTTGGGTAAGAAGAGTTATTTATAGCATGTTGCTATGTTATTTAACCATGTTTGTAATGTTCAAGTGTCCTTACCTCCCATAAAGGGAAGCCTGTTCAAGTATACTTATTGTTATTGCACTCAACAAAATTGTATGTCTTTTTGCTAAACTTGTATTGTTGTTTTCTTCCCAGTCCCGGAGTACTGTGTTTAACCAGGGGGGAGTGCAGCGCCCCAGAGTCCTGGTCGTTGCAGTACTGTGGCTCCGCCACTATGGGGAGCTATGGTGCGTCCGATGGCACTGAAGGAGTTCATCTGATCAGGTATCACAGACACCAATACATTTCACAGCCGGGCCTCCGGGGGGAGCTAAGGGTGCTATTCATTAGGCCACTCCCCACCATAGTGGGTAAACTGGGGGTCAGGCAGGAAGTTAGATCAGAAAGCTGACTGGGTTGGAACCAAGCAACACCTTGTGGCAGAGGGTGTTGTAGGGGAAGATACAGTAGGGTCTCTGTCAGGGGTGGGATCCTGACAGAGGCTTGGCAACGAGAATGAACGTAACAGGACCGTGCCTGCTCCGGGTAGCGGCGGTGCCCAAGAAAGGATTAGAAGAGAGATAGATTGTGCTGAGTGAGAAACGGGATCACGCAAAGGAGAAATACCAGTAGGAGTCGTGCTGTAAGACCGAAGCAACATCCTACTGAGGCGCACTACCGGTGGCCGGAACGCCGAGGGAGTAGAATAACATTCAGCTTCAAGCAATACTCCAAACAGCGGCAGGACAGTCAGTCTCAGGCGGGCTGTCTAACTCAAATCACCTATGAAGTCTTGGGAGGCAATTGTGGGAGAGGGGCGTCTCTAGGGTCCCGGAAGAACTCCAGGCCTACCCGTCAAACGGGTGCCGTTCCTACCCGAACCTCAGGGAGGGACGGAGGATTAGCAGAACATCATCTAGTCGAGTTGTGAGGGAACTTCAGAAACAGACACAACAGTTGTGGGGTACTTTCCGTAAGCGCAGCAGGGAAGGACTACAACACATAGCGCTAGGGGGAAGGCACAGATTTCCTCCTGTGAAGAGAACTCTGGAAGTGTCATTGGACCGGCCGGACTTGCGCAGCCTGGTGAGCCGTATTCTGGACTGAGGACTCAGAGATCTTCAGTAAAGAGGTAAAGAGACTGCAACCTGGTGTCCTCGTTATTTACCGCGACCTGCACCCCACAACTGCACCGTTACAACACCACTTATTGTACTGGACGTCCCCCACTGACGGACAGGGCCATGGACCGGGTCTAGCCACCGTGACAACCCCAGAACTGGACAGAGACTCTCAGAGACCCGGCTCCGGGTGCCCCTCGGCCCTGCGGCGGTGTGGGGGCGTTCCACAATCCCAGACTGACTCAATGATGTTGAGATCAGGGCTCTGTGGGAGGCTTTGTTATCACTTCCAGGACTCCTTATTATTCTTTACTCTGAAGATATTTCTAAATGGCTCCCTGACAGTATTGCATGATGAATAAATGTCTGCCTGTATTTCTCAGCATTGAGGACACCAAAAATAGGCAATGTTGAGGACCATCGACACATTGGTTTGCCAATGAAATCTTGCCTATATGGCAATGATTGTGACAAAGTGGAAATTGTGTCTATGATGTGTATTGGTGACAATAAGTGTGTTACATGGTTTACTGTAATTTGTAAACGTGTAAAAAGTGAACTTACCATTTCATTTGCAGGTTTGAATGTTTATAGGTTTCTAAGTTTCTTGTCCTGTTGCTTCTTTATTATGTTTGTTGTTTTTTTTTGTTTCATTCATTCATTCATTCATTCATTCATTCATTCATTCATTTTCCATTAACCAAATGAAAACAGCTCTAAACCCCTCAAGGATAGGATGTGTGCTAGATAGTGCAGGTTCATTTTGACCTCCTTCACTTTGTTATTTCCCTCTCAGTGGTGGAGACCTGCATTATAAGAGCAGCAGGGAAGAGTGTACACGCCATGCCTTATCAAGAGGAACATCAATTCACTCCACAGGAAGCGCAGAAACTCCGAGAGGACTCTTCATTCCTCTGAATTCATTACACAAAGGCCCCTATTACAAGATGATTGGAAGATGCTGCTCTTAGAGCAGTTATTGTACGAAAGGTCTGTTTTCCTGGAAAAGCACAATGTAACTCATTAAATGCCAGGCAGGTCAGCGCCCCAAGAAGAGTCTGGTGTAACAGCAAATACAAAACTTTTCTTGCAATGCGTAGGACGTTTCCTAGGAATAGGTATAACATTTTTTTTATTTTTCAAACCATTTTATCATAGGAGATAAATAATTTTTACTTTGCCTTGCTTCTGCTCTGTCATTTGTTTCTGGCAGCGCCGCTGCTAAAGTTTTCTTGTCTCTGGCAGACTTGATTGTACAGTGCACTCAGCCACCTTGTCAGTCACTACTCAGGTCAAAAAGGAATACAAAAGACATTACCACCTTTTGTCAATTGGTTTTTCATTTATTACATTTAATATTAGTCCATGAAGTCTAATGTTGATAAAGAAGACTTGCTCAAAAAAATGAGTTAATACCTTGTAAAAATTTCCCATGCTCCCCTTATTCTGCTGGTTTTTTTTCAGTTTTAATCTGTGTTGAACCATTGTAGAGTTATTCACATTTTTTGCTTTTGGAGGGCAATAGTGAAATCTGTTTTGTAGTTGAAGTGGGCGTTTCTTCAGAGTCTTCTCTGGGGGCATGAGCTTTCATCCCTCCCTCCTAGATGCTTCCAATCACAGCTTGGCATTTCTGAGACTGCCAGTTCAACTTCTATGCTGTGATTGGCAGCATCTAGGAGGGAGTGGTGAATGCACACGCCCCCAAGAAAACTCTGAAGAAACGCCTAGTTGCTCTAAGAGAGTAGATTTCACATGCAGCGCCCCAAAAGCAATAAGTGTTAATATCTCTACAATGGAGTTACGCAGCACAAAACAAAAACAGGCAGAAGAAGCAGAGCTCAGGGATTTTTACCGGGTATATAACAATTTTTTTTTTTACCAAGTTGCAGGTTCACTTTAACTACAGGAAAAACAGGATGATCTGATATTATTTTATTTATATTATTTATTTTATTAAGTGATGCCCATATGACAGAATAAATGATGGAGTTCACTTAGTTTTTCTACATTTGTCATCTATGCGGTTGCTCTATATACAAGCATGAAACAGGAAAAAATACTCCCACTCGATTCTTTCATACTAGGTAATAGGCAACCTGTTCAATCCACTTGTGTTTATATGAATGAATGCCAGTAAGCCAAGCCCAGATGGTTTCATTTGTTGGGAGTAATGAGTTGATACAACAAGACCTGACTTCTACACCAAGTGATCTAACCTATAAGCATAACCTCTGTGATTCTGGTTTGTCTAATATTTTGCAATATATCACTTTATTATGAAATTTTTATTCCCAACATAACAAGTTCTCCCTTAATTATGGGATAGGAGATAGGGTGCTTATTGCCTCAGTGTGACAGCTGGGATCCCAAGCAACCTTGTGAACAGGACTCTGGAACCCTGAAATCAGGACTTTGCATGCTCAACCACCACTCCAATCATTGTCTATATGAGTCTGCCACTGCACTTTGGCCATAGACAATAAATGGAGCAAATGCCAAGTGTGCGCATCTTAGCACTATTCAGGACAGGACTCTGTTCCAGTGGCGTATCTAGGGGGGGCAGCCGGGGCATGTGCCCCCGGCGCAGCCGGCAGGGGGGCGCAGTCGGGCAGCCTAATTCGGCGGTTCGCAGTGTCTCCCCCGGCGGCTGCATTCTGCCGCCCCCCGGTCTGGGAGTCAGCTGTTCTCTGTGCCGACTGTCAAGCTGACAGCTGGCACAGAGAAGTTGTAGAGTGCCGGCTCCCAATGTATGCAGAGGTGGAGGGGGGCCCCTGCAGAGTGGCTGCGGCGGGCAGGGAGAAATCCCCGCAGCTCCACTGCCCAGCGATCTCTCTTCCTGCTTCCTCTTGCTTTCTCTCACACAGATGCGCCGCTGGATGACGTCATCATTCAGCGGCTGGCTGTGTGAGAGGAAGGCGATGGAGATACTGCAGCAGAGCGCGAGGAGAGGTGAGAGGTGTGTGTGAATGTGTGTGTATGTGAGTGTGTGTGTGTGTGTGTGTGAGTGTGTATGTGTGTGTGAATGTGTGTGTGAATGTGTGTGTGTGAATGTGTGTGTGTGTGAATGTGTGTATGTGTGTGTGTGTATGTGAGTGTGTGTGTGTATGTGAGTGTGTGTGAATGTATGTGAGTGTGTGTGTATATGTGTGTGTGTGAATGTGTGTATGTGTGTGTGTGTGTGTGTGTGTGTGTGAATGCGTGTATGTGTGTGTGGCTCAGTATTGGGTGGGTGTGTGTGTGTATCGCGCTGCAGGGGAATGTGCAGAGAAGTGAATGGTGTGTGTGTGGGGGGAGGGGAGGGCAATGATGGGGCTGACGGGGGGCATATGTCCTGGGGGGGGGGCCAAAATGAATCCTTGCCCCGGGTGCCAGAAACGCTAGATACACCTCTGCTCTGTTCACAGCACTGTTCCAGAACCCTGTTCTTAGGATCGCTGGGGAAAATCAAGTTATTCCATGTCCTATGGTTATTATTATCATTATTTATTTACATAGCACCATTAATTTCATGGTGTTGTACATGAGAAAGGGGTTACATAACGTACAGAGTTATACAGTAGATATCGTTTACAGTAAGCAAATTTACAATGACAGACTGGTACAGAGGGGAGAAGTTGGTACAAGGTTTTTCTCTGACCTTCTTAGAACAGTCCTCCTCACACTATCCAGGGGCTCACAGTGAAGATGGGATGAAGTCCTATTCCATATGACTAAGGGAATTGGGATTTCAATGGTAATGCTATATATTTGTAATTTATCCTTTATGCATTTCCCTAAGAATTGTATTGTCTTTAATAAGGAAATCACTTTAAGGCCATGTTCACACCTTCAGTATTTGTAAGCTAAAACCAGGAGTGGAATTTATCACCCACTTCCAACTTTGATGTAAAATATTGTCCAAATACTGAACATCTGAATGTGACTACAGTCTGCATGCACACATCCATGTGAGATGCCGTATGATTTTTATAGGACAGCACTTGGAGCCATAGCCTAGAATGGATGTATTCACAAATCTGTCAAAATCACGGAACCGAAACGAAACGCAAAGGCAAGTTTCCTTGGACTTTTTTTTAAAGTATGCTCTTTTTTATTTGATATAATAAATACTATTTTTAAAATGCATTTACATATGGAGGTGATGCTGGATTTTTTATACTCTAACAGAGAATGTCCTAGTGTGATCCAATTTTGAGGATCAGGCTTGGCCATTAAGGCTATGTGCACACGTAGAATGGTCCTCTGTGGATTTTTCCGCAGCGGATTTGATAAATCCGCAGGGCAAAAACACTACGTTTTTCCTGCGGATTTATAGCGGATTTATCGCGGTTTTTGTGCGGATTCCACTGCGGTTTTACACCTGCGGTTTTCTATTATGGAGCCGGTGTAAAACCGCTGCGGAATCCGCACAAAGAATTGACATGCTGTGGAATGTAAACCGCTGCGTTTCCGCGTGTTTTTTTCCGCAGCATGGGCACAGCGTTTTCTGTTTCCCATAGGTTTACATTGTACTGTAAACTCATGAAAAACTGCTGCGGATCCGCAGCAAAATCCGCAACGTGTGCACATAGCCTAAAACCTATGAGGAGGTTCCATGAGACATGGATGCAAATCAGAAAGCTTCCAATTAGCCTCCAGTGTCTCATAGATGTGATGCTTAGTGATACGTTTGAATTAAAAACGTGACCATGTGACCTTCTGGGGGTCTTTTATTGGCTTGGAAATAAGCACACGTCTTCAGTGAAAAAATGGTAGAGGAAAAAAGCAGAAGCACACCTGAGAAAAAAATTTGCTCTATGTCTCTCGGATGGTGTTACGGAACCCCCCAGCCCCCAGAAAATGTTGTGCAGTTATATGTATGTATAATAGGTTCCATGTGAGATGCATGTCCCTAATGGATCAGCCCACAGGCTGCGCCCCTGGGCAGAGGGGACAAGATATCCCCCTTCTGACCTCCCCCACCTTTGTAATTCCCATAGTAAATATCGGCAGGCTCTGGCCACCTGTGGCTATTGTAATGTATGTCTGGCCTGCCGCTTTTCAATTGGCCTGCCCTCTGTATCTGTGTGATATATTCTGTGTCCTGCGAGTAAAGTGTTGTCACACTGGAAATATGTGGAGAAGCAGTAATCTTTTATATGCGCCCATGTAACCAAGCAATTCCAGCCAGCATCCTTCATTCAGACTCAAGCCAAAGCAGAGTGGACCTCCTGAAACACGGGGTGGTACTGAAAGAGGTACTCCAGCACGGTAGACCTCGTTACAGATGGTAACACTCGCATTGATGTGTGAATGCAGCCTGAGAATCATTCTGGTATAATATTATTTTTATATTTCAGACCAAAATAGAGGGAGTTGCACATTTTGGTAAACCATTTTATACTGGTTCTGGGTATTGGTGGGCAGCACTACAGGAACTTGGCTATTATATATAACTTAATTCAAAACTGATGGTGCAAACAGTTATGTGAAAAATTGTTACTTTGGAAGAAGGTTTTTTTTTAGACATGAGGCTTAGGGGTTAGTTGCTCATCTAACATGGTAATTTGAACCCTGTGTTATCCTTTTGTCTACATTTTGCTGTCAAGTACAGCTGCACCTCAGTGAGAGGCTGAATATGGGTTAATCTTCAAAGTTTTCTTTCCTGCGAGGTTGCACGGATCTAAGAGAGAAATATAATTACATAGAGTAGTGCAGAGCTTGGCGGCACAGATCTCTCTCTATTTATCTTCGGGTCTTTGTATGAGGCCTTTATTTACCAACACAAGTCCATTGGGGAACAAAGGAAACGCTTCTGTTTGATGTGTATAAAACGTAGGATAAGACTAGGAAAAAAGGCAGCGCTGGAGACAGCTCCGACCTGCCTCTCCTTCCCTTCATGCGCTTTGATAATGTTCAGGCCTTTTGATTGTTGGAACTGGTTATGCTGGCCGATACAGAAAACATGCCTTTAAGAATGGACATATTGTTAACTTTTGACTTAGCAAGAAATCGAATATCTTATAACATGTGGCTTAACTGTAATGGCAGCCACTACAGTGTTAAAGCTGGACTCCAGGGTAAATGTTCGCCAAAGATGGAGAGGCTTGTTAGTGCCCACCTTCACCATGGCACTTGCTCAACAGAAGGTCCTTGTCCAGAAATGATGATAGTTAGGTCAAATTTGTTGGGGGGTAATTTGCAAATAACGTACAAATATTTTTTTATCCCTGTTATTATGCTTTATTGTATAACCACCATCATATTCCGCAGCGCTTTATAGACATCATCATCACTATCCCCATTGGGGCTCACAATCTAAATTCCCTATCAGTATGTCTTTGGAGTGTGGGAGGAAACCAGAGAACCTGGAGGAAACCCACGCAAACACAAGAGAACATACAAACTCCTTGCAGATGTTGTCCTTGGTGCGATTGGAACCCAGGACCCAGGCTATAGCGCTAACCACTGAGCCAATGCGCTACCCATCTCTTTTTTTGTTTTCCAATTTGCTGTATTTTTTTGTTTATTGTACATATTGTCCTTTGTGGGATTTGAACCCAGGACCCCAATGCTGCAAAGCAACAATGCTAACTACTGAGCCACCGTGCTGCCCTGTTTACAATATGCGAACATCCATAATAATCCCTCCAATCATGCCTGGTTTAAAAGTCCTCTCATGATTTAAATGGACTTTATAGAATTAGTTCTGCTTGTTTTTTTCTCTTTTCAGAAATGTGGTTGTTCCTCATGGGCTGAATATATTAATGTCGCTCAACTTGATTAAAGGAGTTCTGTGGAAATAGAAAATATAAAGAGAGTTGCAATTATAAATATATTTTTAAATTCATTTAACCCCTTAACCACCAATACTCATTAAAGTGGTGGTCTTTAAGGGGCCTTATTCTCTCATCATCGTTTGATCGGGAATAAGGGTACAGCGCCGCCCAGTGGCTGTAATTCTCGGTGGTATCAGCTGTACATGACAGCTGACACCCAGCAGTATCAACCCTGGATGATTTTGAAGTCGATTGGAGCCGATTAACCCCTTAAATACCGCTGTCAATTGCGACAGCGGTATTTAATTGGTTATAAGGGGGTTACAAGACCCCATTTGTAACCATCATACCCCCACGATGAGAATCGCGGGTGCTGATGGTTACCATGGTACCTTGAGGTCATGTGATGACTGCAGGGTACGGTGAACTGTGAGATCCAGCTATAAGCCGGGTCTCACCGGCACAGTCAATGAGATACTCAGTTTCATGCACTACTGTACACGAGTACTGCAGTGTGTGAGAGCAGTGATCCAAGTAAAAATGATACTGTACATGTCCCACAGTGGGACTAAGTAAAAAAGTGAAGTAAAATATGTAAAAAGGTTAAAAAAAACCCTTAAAAATATGCAAAAAATGTCATACTGACTCTCAAAAAAGTGAAAAAAAACCCCCAATCAGACAAAATAAAAAAGTTACAGTCAAATGATAATGCAAATACAAATTCATTTTTGTAAAATATTGTCTTTAGTCTTGGTATTGCTGCAATTGTTCTGATCTGACAAACAAATCAGTCTTATCACTTTTACTGCACAGTGAACAGCTCAGAAAATAAAAAATGTAAACAATTACTGAATTGCTGGATTTTGTTCATTCTGTGTCTGAAAAATCTGAGTAAAATGCGAAAAAAAGTTACATGCCCCAAAACGATACGAAAAAAAGGTGCAACCTCTGCTGCAAAAAATAGGCCCTCATACAGCTCTGTTCACAAAAAAAATAAAAAAATTACAACAATCAGAATATGACGACAAAAAAAAACTACTTTAAATAATAAAGCATTTTTACTGTGTGATAGCAGCAAAACTTAATAAAAACCTATATAAATCTGATATTCCTGTAATCGCGTCGCGCTGACATACAAAACCAGCCCCCACTCAGGTCCGTCATCTGTCACTGGAACTATAGGGGGTTCCCACGTTACTGGAAGAACAAAGACACTGGAAAAACGACATGGCTCCCACCCCTCAAATAAAATGCTCTGAATTCTGTGCTCCCAAATCCAAATGCCCCCCTCCTGAGCCCCACTGTGACTAAAGGTACCTTCACACGAAGCGACGCTGCAGCGATAGCGACAACGATGTCGATCGCTGCAGCGTCGCTGTTTGGTCGCTGGAGAGCTGTCACACAGACCGCTCTCCAGCGATCAACTATGCCGAGGTCCCCTGGTAACCAGGGTAAACATCGGGTAACTAAGCGCAGGGCCGCGCTTAGTAACCCGATGTTTACCCTGGTTACCAGCGTAAAATCTAAAAAAAACAAACAGCACATACTTACATTCACGTCCCCCTGCGTCCACTTCCTGACTGACTGAGCGCCGTACAGTGAGAGCAGAGCGGTGACGTCACCGCTGTGCTGCTTTCACTTTCACTTTGCGGCGCTGAGTCAGAGGAGGAAGCAGACTGCAGGGGACGCAATGTGAGTATGTGCTGTTTGTTTTTTTTACATTTTACGCTAGTAACCAGGGTAAACATCGGGTTACTAAGCGCGGCCCTGCGCTTAGTAACCCGATGTTTACCCTGGTTACCAGTGTAAAATATCGCTGGTATCGTTGCTTTTGCTTTCAAACACAACGATACACAGCGATCGGACGACCAAATAAAGTTCTGGACTTTATTCAGCGACCAGCGACATCACAGCAGGATCCTGATCGCTGCTGCGTGTCAAACGAAACGATATCGCTAGCGAGGACGCTGCAACGTCACGGATTGCTAGCGATATCGTTATAATGTCGTTTCGTGTGAAGGTACCTTAAAGCACACTATGCGGCCATGTTTGGCATTATTGTAGTGGCTAGAGTGTACTTAACAATTTAAGGGGTGCGTGTCACCAGAAGCACAAGCTGGGCACAATGTATGGGGGCTCTACACTGTAAAGGGGCACAATGTATGGGTCAATACAATATTTTGGAACTCTACACTTTATGGGGATGCAATGTTTGGGCACTAAACTGGCATATTTGCAATTCTCCTGAAAAAAAGCCTGGTGTGAATGTTATAAAATAGTCACTACAGCCTTAGATGAATTCATTGAGAGGTGCAGTTTCTACAATGGAGTCACTTTTTGGGATTTTCTGCTGTTTTGGCACCTTAGGGGGCCTGCAAATGTTTTGCCTTTAAACTCTTCTAGCAAAATCTGCCCTCCAAAAGCCAAATAGAGTTCCTTCCATCTCAGCCCTGACATGTGGGCAAACAGTAATTTCTGATGACACATGGGGCATCACAGCGTTCGGGAGAAGTTGCTTAATAAATTATGGGGTCTAGTTTAACCCATTAACCCTTGTGTACCTGACAAACTTTCAGCAATTGCAAAAATTATATTTTTCCACTAAAATGTAATTTCCACTTCTCAATGTTATAAAATTCTGCGAGGAACCTATGGTTTCAAATTACTCACTACACCCCTAGATGAATTCCTTAAGTAGTGAGGTTTCCAATACTGGGGTCTACTGGGGGGAGTTTCTGCTGTTTTGGTACCTCAGGAGCTCAGTTAATAAAGCCCTCAAGTGAAATCTGGGTTCTAAAAGCCAAGCAGCCCTCCTTTCATCCGATCCCTGCCATGTGCTCAAACAGTAGTGTACAACCACATATGGGGTACTGCCACATTCAGGAGAAATTGCATTGCTGTTTTTTCATGTCAGGGGCTCTCAAAACGCGACAAGACACCTGCAGACCATTCCATGAAAGTCTGTGTTCCAAAACGTCACTCCTTCCTTTCCGAACCCTGCCGTGCACCCAAACAGTAGTTTTACACCACAGATGGGGTATCGCGTTACTCATGAGAAATTGCACAACAAATTTAGGGGTCAATTGTCTCCTGATACCTTGTGGAAATATAAAATTTTGGAATAGAGGAACATTTTTGTGGGAAAAATTTGATTTTTTAAAATATTTTTACTGCTCAATGTTATAAACTTCTGTGAAGCACCTAGGGGTTTGAGGTGATCACCACACGTCTAGATTAGTTTCTTGAGGGGTCTAGTTTACAAAATAGTGTCACTTGGGGGGTTTCCACTGTTTAGGCACATCGGGGGCTCTTAACAAACTTCTTGAATGTGGTTTGAAGAACCTTGATGGGTGCAGTTTTTAGAATGGTGCCAGTTTGGGGTATTTTCTGTCATATAGACCCCTCAAAGTCTCTTCAAATGTAATGTGGTCCCTAAAAAAATGGTTTTGTAAATTTTGTTGTAAAAATGAGAAATTGCTGGTCAACTTTAAACCCTTATAACTTCCTAGCAAAAAAAATTATGTTTCCAAAATTGTGCTGAGGTAAATATGTGGGAAATATTATTTATTACGGTAACTATTTTCTGTGACATGACTCTCTGATTTACGGACATAAAAATGAAAAGTTTGAAAATTGCAAATTTTTCTAAAAATTTCCATTTTTTTAAACAAATAAATGCAAGTTTTTTTTCAAAGAAATGTTGCCACTGTCATGAAGTTGAATATGTGGCAAAAAATCACTTAGAATCAGTGGGATCCATTGAAGCATTCCAGAGTTATTACTTCATAAAATTACACTGGTCAGAATTGTAAAATGTGTCCCGGTCAGGAAGTTGAAAACAGCCTTGGGTGTAAAGGGGTTAAAATTGGCACTTTCACAAAGGGGTTAATTAGGAAATTATAATAATTTTGTCTAGAGAGGTAATCACTTTAGTATGTTAATGCAGTCCTTCTCTTGTTACACTGACAGAAACATGTCATAGAAGGTTAATAGGACAGGTCCCTGTGAGCATGTGCAGTAGGAAGCTCCCCTGCTGTGACCTAGAGCTAGCTTGGCAGCACATGGTATAGGCTGTCTCCAGGTCACAGCAGCAGAACGTAATACTGCACATGCTCACAGGCACCTGACTTGTCCTAACAGTCTAGGATGGAAAATATCCTGTAGTAAGAGAATAAATAAATAGTAATTGAACATGTAAATAACATAGGGTCCTTAGTTAACGCTGTTTTTGTGATTACCTCTCTAGACAAAATTAATGTGATTAAATAAAGGTATTTAGGAGTTTATTTATAATTACTTTTTTTTCTTTCTTTTTTTTTACTATTCCCGGAGAACTTCTTAAAAGTGAATGCTGCAAACCAGTCACAACCCAACAGAAAAATGAGTTGCACAGATTTGGGAAAGAAAAGAAGACATCACTTCCATCCCTAGACAGGCCCATTTTTTGTAGCAATAAGTGCGGTGTGATCAGATTATTGCAGTTCTTGTCTATACAGTGCAGACCAAAAGTTTGGACACATCTTCTCATTTAAAGATTTTTCTGTATTTTCATGACTATGAAAATTGTACATTCACTCTGAAAACTATGAATTAACACATCTGGAATTATATACTTAACAAAAAAGTGTGAAACAACTGAAATTATGTCTTATATTCTAGGTTCTTCAAAGCAGCCACCTTTTGCTTTGATGACTGCTTCGCACACTCTTGGCATTCTCTTGATGAGCTTCAAGAGGTAGTCACCGGGAATGGTTTTCAATTCACAGGTGTGCCCTGTCAGGTTTAATAAGTGGGCTTTCTTGCCTTATAAATGGGGTTGGGACCATCAGTTGTGTTGAGCAGAAGTCTGGTGGATACACAGCTGATAGTCCTACTGAATAGACTGTTAGAATTTATATTATGGCAAGAAAAAAGCAGCTTAGTAAAGAAAAACGAGTGGCCATCATTACTTTAAGAAATGCAGGTCAGTCAGTCTGAAAAATTGGGAAAACTTTGAAAGTGTCCCCAAGTGAGGTGCCAAAAACCATCAAGCGCTACAAAGAAACTCGCTCACATGAGGACCGCCCCAGGAAAGGAAGACCAAGAGTCACCTCTGCTTCTGAGGATAATTTTATCCGAGACAGCAGCTCAGATTAGAGACCAGGTCAATGCCACACAGAGTTCTAGCAGCAGACACATCTCTACAACAACTGTTAAGAGGAGACTTTGTGCAGCAGGCCTTCATGGTAAAATAGCTGCTAGGAAACCACTGCTAAGGACAGGCAAGAAGCAGAAGAGACTTGTTTGGGCTAAAGAACACAAAGAATGGACATTAGACCAGTGGAAATCTGTGCTTTGGTCTGATGAGTCCAAATTTGAGATCTTTGGTTCCAACCACTGTGTCTTTGTGCGACGCAGAAAAGGTGAACGGATGGACTCTACATGCCTGGTTCCCACCATGAAGCATGGAGGAGGAGGTGTGATGGTGTGGGGGTGCTTTGCTGGTGACACTGTTGGGGATTTATTCAACATTGAAGGCATACTGAACCAGCATTGCTACCACAGCATCTTGCAGCGGCATGCTATTCCATCCGGTTTGCGTTTAGTTGGACCATCAATTATTTTTCAACAGGACAATGACCCCAAACACACCTCCAGGCTGTGTAAGGGCTATTTGACCAAGAAGGAGAGTGATGGGGTGCTAAGTATATAATTCCACATATGTTAATTCATAGTTTTGATGCCTTCAGTGTGAATGTACAATTTTCATAGTCATGAAACTACAGAAAACTCTTTAAATGAGAAGATATGTCCAAACTATTGGTCTGTACTGTACGTCTATATGTTCCTCTAAGAATCCTCTTTCTCCTTATGTATTTTCCATGATTCTTATATTGAATAATCAGTGTAATGGAGGTCTTGCATTATTCCTGCTGGTTTACTATTGAATTGTTATTCTGTAAAGAGCCTTTATCATCATTATTTATAGAAATTACCAGATTCGATTCTCTGGCCCCATGCTGTTAGTGTCATGTCGCCTTGCGCAGATGTGGATGGCATTTACAGATAAGTAAAAAGAATAAATGTATAAATAGCGTTTACATACTCGCTGACGATGGACGGGAGCGCTCTGTATAAGTAGTCACTAACCTACTGCAAATTGTCCAAAGTAGTCAAATAAAAGAAAAAATGACTAAATAAAGAAAATGATGGTCTGTGTGCATATTATACACTGATTAAATGATATTGGATGTTGCCTGTTGTTACATAGAGCCCAGAAAGGCCACTAGTATAGTGAATTATCCTTAATGGCAGGGGAGATTGGAAACAAGCCAAATGTACATGGCTTTTAAGAATGGCTCAAGTAGGATACGGGAAATTAGAGGCTGGAGAAACAGCTTAGAGGTAAGAAGGTACCGGCCTGTAATCATGGACAAGATAATGGGACATTTCGCAAGATATATGGTGACAAGATAGAAACTAGATCTATAACCCCTTCTTACCCAGAGACTCTAACAACAATTATTGACGATGCCCCCTAAATTGTATCTATCACACAGACATTCATTGTTAATTACTAATGGTTAATTATTAGAATAAAATACTGTACTGGGTGACTGGGTCATAACGGTCATTTTTTAGGAATCACATTTATATCTTTATATTTTGAGATATCTTTAACTTTTATGGAAACACAAATATTAACAAAAAAGCACAAATTTCTCCATTCAAGTATAATTATAATCTATTTATATAGCACCAATATATTCCGCAGTGCTTTACAAACACTATCATCGCTGTCCCCATTGGGGCTCACAATCTATGTAGATTCCCTATCAGTATGTCTTCGGAGTGTGGGAGGAAACCGGAGAACCCGGAGGAAACCCACGCAAACACGGGGAGAACATACACTGTGTTCCAAATTATTATGCACAAAGAGTTTAGGAGTGATAAGGTTAGAATTTTTTTGTTTGTCATTTAAACTCATTGATGGTGATGTGTGTCAGGGCTCTTTATATCACTGAGAGCAATTGCAGATACCTGTGCAAATTAGTTTGGCAGGTGAGTCCAAATAAAGGCAAGACTACTTAAGAAGGCTGTTCCACATTATTAAGCAGCCTACATTTTTTGCCAAAATGGGAAGGAAAACGGATGTGTCGGCTGCTGAGAAGCAACAAATTGTGGAGTATTTAGGTCAAGGCATGACTACAATCAACATTCCCAAGACACTTCATCGTGATCATCGCACAATCAAGAAGTATGTAGCTGATTCCCAGCACACACGTGTGCGTGCTGATAAGGAAAAATTGAGGACTCTTTCCAACAGGCAATTGCGTAAGGTTAAAAGTGCAGCTGCAAAAATGCCTTGTCATAGCAGCAGACAAGTTTTTGAAGCTGCTGGTGCCTCCAACGTCCCCAGAACAACAAGATGCAGGGTCCTTCAGAGGTTTGCAGCTGTGCGTAAGCCATCCTGTCGACCACCTCTATCCACTGCACACAAGCAGAAACGGCTCCAGTGGGCCAAGCGATACATGAAGACTGACTTCCAAACTGTTTTGTTCACCGATGACTGCCGTGCAACGCTCGATGGTCCAGATGGATGGAGTGGAGGATGGCTGGTTGATGGACACCCCATGAAAACACGGCTAAGGCGCCAACAAGGAGGAGGTGGAGTAATGTTTTGGGCTGGAATCATGGGGAGAGAGATTGTTGGCCCCTTTATGATCCCAGAAGGGGTAAAGATGAACTCCATAATCTATGTGGAGTTTCTAAAACAACACTTCCTACCATGGTTCAAGAGGAAGAACCGTGCTTTCCGCAGCAAGATCATTTTCATGCATGATAATGCACCGTCTCATGCTGCAAAAAACACATCTGCATCTCTGGCTGCTATGGGCATAAAAGAGGACAAACTTATGGTGTGGCCACCATCTTCCCCTGACCTCAACCCCATTGAGAACCTCTGGAGCATCATCAAAAGGAGTGTCTATGATGGCGGGAGGCAGTTCACATCTAAGCAACAGCTCTGGGAGGGTATTCTGTCCACATGCAAAACAACTGAAGCAGAAACCATCCAAAAACTGACAAATTAAATGGATGAGAGAGTTCAGAAGCTAAATTCGAACAAGGGGTCCTATGTGCAAATGTAACATCACCTAGAATAAAGTTTTCACATGAAAACTGTTTGATTTCATTTTGTAATAAGCTGATAATGCTTATAACTTCACAA
This sequence comes from Ranitomeya variabilis, assembly GCF_051348905.1. Classification (NCBI taxonomy): domain Eukaryota; kingdom Metazoa; phylum Chordata; class Amphibia; order Anura; family Dendrobatidae; genus Ranitomeya; species Ranitomeya variabilis. The sequence goes on along the minus strand of NC_135238.1, from coordinate 162,186,176 downwards.
TTGACCATTTTTTTGTTCAAAATAATAAAAAAAAGGTTGAAAACTCTGCTGTGCATAATTATTTGGAACATGCATTTTGAGTGTTTATTTTTTTTTTTAAAAAAGATGCTGTTTTCATAGGCAGTTTGTTCCAAAACATTGCAATTATACTAGAATAGTAGATGACTGGAAAATAACAATGACTGCAATTCAGATAGGTAATTTAGAGAAAATATGAGGAAATATTATTTGCATAATAATTTGGAACACAGTGTACAAACTCCTTGCAGATGTTGTCCTTGGTGGGATTTGACCCAGGACATGCAAGACTGCAATGCTAACCACTGAGCCACCGTGCTGCCCGTGTATAACAATAATATTTGTAGCTCACATGTGAATGATTACATGGTTTAGATTTTATTATACAGATACGTAACAGTTGTATTTTAGAAAAGATATGGCATCCATTTCTCAAAGTCATTCCCGTCTTCAAAGTGTCATAGACTAAAGCTATTAGATGGTCAAAAAGGGCAATTTAGAACCATTTTCTGCTGAGTGTGACAGATGTCCACCAAAGGGAGATTTGTGGAAGTTGACCCACAGGTGCCAAATGGCAGGTGGGCACCACATCAATAAAAGTCCAGCCCAGGGCACAGAATAAGGCAAAGATGGATCAGAAAAATAGGCGGTTTAATAACTTTATCAACCAACAGTGAATGACATTCAGAAAGCAGATGACTAAAGTTTGGCTTTACGTGATAGAAACAACATGTATTTGTTAGATTTTAGATCCTTCACTGTCGCTTGTACCTGTGTTTTAGGAGGTAATTTAGGGTTTTAATATCAGTATTGGTGACCTATCCATAGGAAAGCCCATAACAGATTGATGAGGGTCTGAAATTTGACTTTCTACTTTCAGTGGTGGCTGTGATAGGTGTTGAACCACCACCAAACTGCTAAATGGGGAAGTGATCAAATATAAATATATGCCATCTTCGCACCACTTCTGGACTGTGCTGTCAGCCTGAAGTAAGGTTGTTCTGGGACCTGTAGTCCCACAAGTAATTGTGTTGCTTTAGAGGGAGGCTGGCAGGGCTAGTTTGAGAGCTGGGCGGGTTGGACTAGCCAGACACACACCACATATCTATGGGAGTGGTTAAAGCTTGATAATGTGACCAGGGTGTGGGTCACATGGTTCCTGTGTATGGACCTGAATGAATCTTGGCTGGAAGGTCCTGTGAGAGGAAAGGCCTGAGTGTTGGGCGGTCCAGAGTGTGGCCCGGATCCCAGAAGGGCACCTGGGGAGGCCGTGGTCCTGAGTGACCTCTGTGTTGGGAGGTCCTGTGTGTGGACCGGATCCCTGAAGAGCACGAGGTGAGGCCAAGGACCTGCAGAGCCGGTGACGGCTACTGTGTTGGGGAAGCTACCATCCTTCGGTGGGTCTGGAACCGACTGGTGTATGCCTGTCAGGCAAGTTGGGGATCCCCATAAGGCAGCTTTCCCAGGGAGAGAGGACTGACAAGGAGTCAGCAGGTGGAGCAGGAGCTCCCATAAGGTACCTACACAGACTGTTGGTGCTTATTATGTTCTATGAACTGTGCGGTCACTCACGACGACTGGTCAGAGGAGGACCAGCGTGTTTGGTTGCCGCAGACTAATGATGTGAAACTTGATACAGTGTGTAATGGGCTTTTCGTGGTATAGTTTATGACTCTTTAATAAACCGCATAGACTGTTATGCGCAAAAAGTGTTCCTGTGTACCTTGAATCCCGTTGCTAAGCGAGTATTTCCCAACCCATTAGTGAGTGCTATCTTACAATATATATATATATATATATATATATATATATATATATATATATATATATATATATATATATATATATATATATACTTTTCAACCTTTTCCCACATATCATGCTTCAAACATAAAGATACCAAACGTAAATTTTTGGTGAAGAATCAACAACAAGTGGAACACAATTGTGAAGTTGAACGAAATTTATTGGTTATTTTAAATTTTTGTGGAAAGTCAAAAACAGAAAAGTGGGGCATGCAATATTATTCGGCCCCTTTAACTTAATACTTTGTTGCCCCACCTTTTGCTGCGATTACAGCTGCTAGTCGCTGGGGGTATGTCTCTATAAGTTTTGTACATTGAGAGACTGAAATTCTTGCCCATTCTTCCTTGGCAAGCAGCTCAAGCTCAGTGAGGTTTGATGGAGATCGTTTGTGAATAGCAGTTTTCAGCTCTTTCCACAGATTCTCAATTGGATTAAGGTCTGGACTTTGACTTGACCATTCTAACACCTGGATACATTTATTTGTGAACCATTCCATTGTAGATTTTGCTTTGTTTAGGATCATTGTCTTGTTGGAAGACAAATCTCTGTCCCAGTCTCAGGTCTTTTGCAGACTCAAACAGGTTTTCTTCAAGAATGGTCCTGTATTTGGCTCCATCCATCTTCCCATCAATTTTAACCATCTTCCCTGTCCCTGCTGAAGAAAAGCAGGCTCAAACCATGATGCTGCCACCACCATGTTTGACAGTGGGGATGGTGTGTTCAGGGTGATGCACTGTGTTGCCTTTACACCAAACATATCATTTGGCATTGTTGCCAAAAAGTTTGATTTTGGTTTCATCTGACCAGAGCTCCTTCTTCCACAAGTTTGGTGTGTCTCCCAGGTGGCTTGTTGCAAACTTTAAATGACACTTTTTATGGATATCTTTGAGAAATGGCTTTCTTCTTGCCACTCTTCCATAAAGGCCAGATTTGTGCAGTGTACGACTGATTGTTGTCCTTTGGACAGACCATCCCACCTCAGCTGTAAATCTCTGCAGTTCATCCAGAGTGATCATGGGCCTCTTGGCTGCATCTCTGATCAGTCTTCTCCTTTTTTGAGATGAAAGTTTAGAGGGATGGCCAGGTCTTGGTAGATTTGCAGTAGTATGATACTCATTCCATTTCAATATGATCGCTTGTACAGTGTTCCTTGGGATGTTTAAAGTTTTGGAAATCATTTTGTATCCAAATCCGGCTTTAAACTTCTCCACAACAGTATCACGGACCTGCCTGTTGTGTTCTTTGGTCTTCATGATGCTCTCTGTGCTTCAAACAGAACCCTGAGACTATCACAGAGCAGGTGCATTTATACGGAGACTTGATTACACACAGGTGGATTATATTTATCATCATTAGGCATTTAGGACAACATTGGATCATTCAGAGATCCACAATGAACTTCTGGAGTGAGTTTGCTGCACTGAAAGCAAAGGGGCCGAATAATATTGCACGCCCCACTTTTCAGTTTTTTAATTTCCACCAAAATTTAAATTCACAAACTTTGTTCAACTTCACAATTGCATTCCACTTGTTGTTGATTCTTCACCAAAAATATATATTTGGTATCTTTGTTTGAAGCATGATATGTGGAAAAAGGTTGAAAAGTTCCAGTGAGCTAAATACTTTAGCAAGGCACTGTATATAAAACAGTGGGGGCCTTATACTATATATAGAAGAAATGTAGGGACTATCATAAGGGGGCTGTGGGCCTTTATATTCCATGTAGGGGGCTGTGGATACATAATACTATATATAGGGTGCTGTGGGGGTACATGATACCATAAACAGTGAACTGTGGGGACCATCATATTATATATAGTAGGGTTTGAAGACATAATCCTATATATAGGGAGCTGTTGGCACCATCGTACTATATATAGGAAACTATATGTTAGCGCTATATAAAAATAAAGATTATTAACTATAGGGTCTCACTATATACAGTATATAGAGGGGCTGTGGGAGCATCATACTATATAGATAGAGTTGTGAGGACATCATATTGTATATGGGGGCTCTGTAGCCATTTTACTATATATAGAGAGCTCTGGGGTCCTCAATGTATAATAAAGGGCTTTGCGGACAATCATATTGTGTTTTGGGGGCTGTAGGACCATCATTCTGTATATACAGAGCTGTATGGGCACTCAGTTCCACTTTAACCCCTTTACCCCCAAGGGTGGTTTGCACGTTAATGACCGGACCAATTTTTACAATTCTGACCACTGTCCCTTTATGAGGTTATAACTCTGGAACGCTTCAACGGATCCCAGTGATTCTGACACTGTTTTCTCGTGACATATTGTACTTCATGTTAGAGGTAAAATTTCTTTGATATTACCTGCGTTTATTTGTGAAAAAAATAGAAATTTGGCGAACATTTTGAAAATTTAGCAATTTTCAAATTTTGAATTTTTATTCTGTTAAACGAGAGAGTTATGTGACACAAAATAGTTAATAAATAACATTTCCCACATGTTTACTTTACATCAGCACAATTTTGGAACCAAATAGTTTTTTTGTTAGAGAGTTATAAAGGTTAAAAGTTAACCAGTGATTTCTAATTTTTCCAACAAAATTTACAAAACCATTTTTTTTGAGACCACCTCACATTTGAAGTCACTTTGAGGGGTCTATATGGTAGAAAAAACCCAAAAGTGACACCATTCTAAAAACTGCACCCCTGAAGGTACTCAAAACCATGTTCAAGAAGTTTATTAACCCTTCAGGTGTTTCACAGGAGCAGAAGCACCGTGGAAGGAAAAAATGAACATTTTACTTTTTAGTCACAAAAATGATATTTTAGCAACAATTTATTTTCCCAAGGGTAAAACGAGAAAATGGACCTCAAAAGTTGTTGTCCAATTTGTCCTGAGTCCACTGATACCCTGAATGTGGGGGGGAACCACTATTTGGGCGCAAGGCATGGCTCGGAAGGAAAGGAGCGCCATTTGACTTTTTCAAGCTAAATTTGGCTGGAATTGAGATCGGACGCCATGTCGCGTTTGGTGAGCCCCTGATTTGCCTAAACAGTGGAAATCCCCCACAATGACCCCATTTTGGAAACTAGACCCCCTAAGGAACTTACCTAGATGTGTGGTGAGCACTGTTATCCCCCAAGTGCTTCACAGAAATTTATAACGCCCGGCGTGAAAATAAAAAATCCTATTTTTTCCACAAACATGATCGTTTAGTCCCCAATTTTTTATTTTCACAAGGGTAACAGAAGAAATTGGACCACAAAAGTTGTAATCCAATTTGTACTGAGTACGCTGATATCCGATATGTGGGGGGAAACCACTGTTTGGGCGCACGGCAGGGCTCAGAAGGGAAGGAGCGCCATTTGACTTTTTCAAGCTAAAATTAGCTGGAATTGAGATCGGACGCCATGTTGCGTTTGGTGAGCCCCCGATGTGCCTAAACAGTGGAAACCCCCCACAAGTGACCCCATTTTGGAAACTAGACTCCCTAAGGAACTTATTTAGATGTGTGATGAGTACTTTTATCCCCCAAGTGCTTCACAGACGTTTATAACGCCCGGGCGTGAAAATAAAAAATCCTATTTTTTCCACAAACATGATTGTTTAGTCCCCAATTTTTTATTTTCACAAGGGTAACAGAAGAAATTGGACCACAAAAGTTGTAAAAGAAAAAAAAAAGGAAAAAAAAAAAGAGAATCCAGCACTGCTTAGGGTTAGAACGCAATACAAATGGTGCATATGCACCTACTGAATTCTAACTGTAGTTCAAATATGAGACATTTAGCAAATAATTGAACAATTCTTTGAGCTACCCCGCCACAGCTTGCATGTCATAGTAAAGTAATGGTGTCTTTCTTTTTATGCTTTTTTTATACATCTAGAAGGCCGTAATGGCACAATGTTAATAAAATACGTAGCGTAGGACTGCCCCATTATGAGATTGCCGTGAAGTGGCGGGGTAGCTCAAAAAATTTATCAATTATTTGCTAAATGTCTCATATTTGAACTACAGTTAGAATTCAGTAGGTGCATGTGCATCATTTGTATTGCGTTCGGACCATAAGCAGTGCTGGCTTCTCCTTTTTTTTTTCTTTTACATTGGTAAGTGGCTGACCACCACTGTTGCCGTGCACGCTGGGTTACGTACGCCATTCTTTCTGTGTTCTCTGTGATTGATAGGCTGCTGTTCACACACACAGCAGCCCTGCCCTGCCTCAGGCTCTAGTTAATTTTGCAGCTGTGTCTGAGCCTGTCTCACCCTTTATCCTTGGTGCTGGTTTGGAGGTGTGGAAGCCAGATCTGATATGTCCGTACAGGACCTGATCGGCCTTCACCTACGCTTTTCCTTCCTGGCACCAAGGGAGTGATTCTGAAAATGCTCCAGGTACAGCTTGCATGTCATAGTAAAGTAATGGTGTCTTTCTTTTTATGCTTTTTTTATACATCTAGGAGGCCGTAATGGCACAATGTTAATAAAATACGTAGCGTAGGACTGCCCCATTATGAGATTGCCGTGAAGTGGCGGGGTAGCTCAAAAAATTGATCAATTATTTGCTAAATGTCTCATATTTGAACTACAGTTAGAATTCAGTAGGTGCATGTGTATCATTTGTATTGCGTTCGGACCATAAGCAGTGCTGGCTTCTCCTTTTTTTTTCTTTCACAAACGTTGTAGTCCAATTTGTCCTGAGTACGCCGATACCCCATATGTGGGGGGGAACCACTGTTTGGGCACACGGCAGGGCTCAGAAGGGAAGGAGCGCCATTTGACTTTTTCAAGCTAAAATTAGCTGGAATTGAGATCGGACGCCATGTCGCGTTTGGTGAGCCCCTGATTTGCCTAAACAGTGGAAACCCCCCACAAGTGACCCCATTTTGGAAACTAGACCCCCTAAGGAACTTATCTAGATGTGTGATGAGCACTTTTATTCCCCAAGTGCTTCACAGAAGTTTATAATGCCCGGCGTGAAAAAAAAAATCCTATTTTTTCCACAAACATGATCTTTTAGTCCCCAATTTTTAATTTTCCCAAGGGTAACAGGAGAAATTGGACATCAAAAGTTGTTGTCCAAATTGTCCTGATTACGCTGGTATGCCATATGTGGGAAAAAACTGTTTAGGCATACGTTGGGGCTCGAAAGGGAAGTAGTGACGTTTTGGAATGCAGACTTTGATGAAATGGTCTGAGGTCGTAATGTTCCGTTTGCAGAGCCACTGATGTGCCTAAACAGTAAAAAAAAAACCACAAGTGACATCATTTTGGAACCTAGACCCCCAAGGAACTTATCTAGATGTGCCTCCTTTTTGGAACTAATGTACGGTTTCCTGTGAAGTAAATTAGTAGTGCATGGAGGTGTGGTACAATTTGAAGCAATCCTTCATACACAGGCCAGGTTTTTCGGGGCAAGTGTCGCATTGATAAATGGTGTCCTTGCGTATTCCCCTTTTGTAACACACTCGGCACCTTTTTTGTGGCTTACCTTTTCTGCCAGTTGGCGGGACCACCCCCGGAAAATGCTGGCCTGGTACGATACGAGCACCTTCAGTTCCGGAAGTACTGGGGCCCTCTCCTTCCGGAGTGCCAAATATCGGGACCTTAACCACTACCTCCTGGAACTGAAGGTACGACGTATTGGTGTGGCGTGCACATCGTGACAGCAGGAAAGCGTTCAGCATTGCCATTTGTACAATGTGCACGGCCAGCTTTTTGTACCACACCTTGGCCTTTCTCAAAGCACTGTACGGTTGGAGGAGTTGATCAGAGAGATCAACGCCCCCATGCTTTTGTTGTACCCTAGTACACAGTCCGGTTTGAAGACCTGTGTGGAGGTACCCCTTACAGTGCTGAGGGCGCTGCCATCACCGTGTATGGTGGTCAAGAGAAGGGCATCCCTCTTGTCCTTGTACTTGACCACCAGCAGGTGGTCGCTACATTGGGCTTTGCTCTCACCTTTTCTGAGCATCTGCCCAAGTAGCGTCTTTGAGAGGCCTCTCTGATTTTTGGGGACAGTACCACAGGCTGCGGTACCTCGTGCAGAGAGGGATTTGTAGAGTGGGATGCTGGTATAAAAATTATCGGTATAGAGGTGATAACCTTTATCCAGCAGTGGGTGCACCAAATCCCACACAATCTTCCCACTCACTCCCAGGACAGGAGGACACTCAGGGGGTTCAATCCTGGTGTCCTTCCCTTCATACACTCTAAACCTGTGGATGTACCCTGAGGTACTCTCACACAGCTTGTAGAGTTTGATTCCGTACCTGGCCCTCTTGTTGGGCAGGTAGTGATGGAATCCGAGCCGCCCCTTAAAATGGACCAAGGACTCATCCATTCAGATGTCCCTTTTGGGCACGTACACTTCAGAAAACTTTTTGTTGAAGTGTTCGATGACTGGCCGAACTTTGAACAGACGGTCAAAGTTGGGGTCATCTCGTGCGGGACACTGTGCATTATCGGAATAATGCAGGAACTTATGGATGGCCTCAAAACACTTCCGAACCATGACCATTCGGAACACTGGAGTGTTATATAAAATATCTACACTCCAATATTGCCAAATTTCTGGCTTCTTCACGATCCCCATGTGGAGGATCAGGCCCCAAAACTGCATAATTTCAACTGCATCTACAGGAGACCAGTTGGAAAATGATGAACCGGGGTTTTGCTCCAAAAATTAACGAGCATACAAATTAGTTTGCTCCACCATGAGGTTAATAAAATCCTCAGAGAAACAGACTTTGAAAAAGTCTGTTTCTGTGAAGCTGGCGGTGTCAAACTTGATTCCTGATTCTGCCACAAAACCAGGAATCAGTGGCTCGTAATTTTCGGGGGGCAAGGTCCAGTGGGGAGCGCTGGTTCAGGAATGGTGGGCGCTGCCTGATCTTCTGCCCTGGGGCGTCTGCGTGGCGGTTCCACAGGACCCGAGGAGGAAGATGAGGAGGAGGAAGAAGAGGATGAGGATGAAGAATCAGAAAAGTAAAGAAAAGTGGGATCCTCTCCCTCGCTATCAGTGTCGGAGGCAAGGAAAGAATATGCCTCCTCCAATGAATAGCGCTGTTGGGACGAGCGGGACATTTTTGTGTGAATATGGTGCTTGGGTGCACTTTATTGATAAATGTATGTGTATGTGTGGGGGGATAGTGATTTGTGCAAACTATTATCTGAAAAGAAAACGCTAAAAGGAGAATAAAAACCTGTGAAAAGAAAAGTCTAAAACAGGAGGCCCTAGCTCTGATAAGTGAACTTGCGTCACTTATCAAAATTCGGCGGCTGCTGGATGTGCGCACAGAGATGACAAAAAAAGTAAAAGTGTCTAAAACAGCAGGCCCAGCTCTGATAAGTGAACTGTTTCACTTATCAAAGTTTGGCCACTGCTTGATGTGCGCACGTGGGTCGGGCAAGGGGGGGAGGTAAAAAAAAAGAAAAAGAAAAGGAAAACGGCAGGCACAAACTGTGATAAGTGAACTGCGTCACTTATCAAAGTTTGGCAGCTGCGGGATGTGTGTACGGATGTTGCGCAAAGGGGCTGAGGAAAAAAATCGAGCGCAAGAGTTGATCGGTGAACTACTTCACCAATGAATGCTTGGCGGCTGTTAAATGGGCGCACGGAAGGAGGTGCAAAGGGGGGTAAAAAGAGGGGGAAGGGGGATGGGGGTGGATGTGGGGATTGGGCAGGGATCAGTGATCAAAACATACGGTTGTAGTAAGGTGGCGCAAAGGGGGGTGAAAAAAAAAAGGAAAACGGCAGGCACAAACTCTGATAAGTGAACTGCATCACTTATCAAAGTTTGGCGGCTGCGGGATGTGAGTACGGAGTTGGCGCAAAGGGGCTGAGGAAAAAAATGCGAGCACGAGCGTCGATCGGTGAACTGCGTCGCCAATGAACGCTCGGCGGCTACTAAATGTGCGCTCAGAGGCGGCGCAAATGGGGGTGGAGAGGGGTAAAAAGAGGGGGATGGGGGATTGGGGGGATGTGGGGATTGGGGTGGATGAAGAGGGATTGGGCAGGGATCAGGGATAAAACTTATGTTTAGTTGTCTTCTTTCTTTAGCAGGGATTGCGGTGCTACAGGCTGCTGTGGCACCACAATACCCAGCACAGCAGGGAGATCCAGCAGGGAGATCTAGGCACAAGATCCAGCAGGGAGATCCAGCAGTATGACCGCTCTGTAGGAATCCTCAGCTAGAGTGAGGACCCCTGCAGAGCGGTCATACACAGGTCAGGCAGGTGACGAGACAGGTCACAGAGCGGTCATACTGCTGCTGTGACCTGTCATTGGTGGGATCGACCATAACATCGATCCCACCAATCAGAGCTTTCCTCGTCACCCTGGCAACTGCTGGTGACCTGGCTGTGACCTGCCTGGATCGGAGCTGTTAGCTCCGATCCTAGGCAGGTCACAGCCAGTTCACCTGCAGGGCACAGAGCGGTCACCGCGTGACTGCCGCAGTGCCCTGTGATTGGCGCGATCGACCATGACATCGATCACACCAATCAGCTCCTGCAGGCCCTGCTGGGCCTGTGCTAGGTTCTATCCTAGGATCGGTGCTATTAGAGCACCGATCCACACAGGTAATACCACGCTGTGCCCTGCGATTGGCACGATCAATGAGATCGGCGAACGCGCCAATCCGGGGTGCTTTTGCCGGTGCCTGGTGTTGCCAGGCACCGGACCTAGGATCGAGTACATCGGTACTCGATCCTAGCCTGTGACCTCATTGTTTCAGCCTCTCCGATTGGCTGAAACAATGAGAATGGCTGTGATTGGCTGTTCAGAATTGAACAGCCAATCACAGCGATCGGGAGGCCGGGTGGACGGTCACAATGCCCTGGATGCCGACACCATCTTCCCTAAGGTAAGATGGCGTCGGAATTTTAATGCGATCACCGCGACTTAAGTCGTGGTTTCGCATTAAAGGGCATGAAGTACTATCCCGTCGAGGGTCAGATAGGCCCAGGTCACCTCGACGGGATAGTACGTCTAAGGTCAGAGAGAGGTTAAAGTATTTGTTGCTGGAATAGGGCACTTGGGATATTATAACTTTATAGATAGCACAGTAGGGGCATTAATACTTTCTATGGGACACTTATTTTTTTTGGGGGAAAGGGTAATCATAGTAATGACACAATTTTTTAAATATTGGGGTCAGTGTTCCACGCCGCAGATGCAGGCAGAATGGGGAGTTTTTGTAGGTTAGGAATAGATATGAAAGGTGCTGTAAATGTGAGAAATCAAATGTGTCTTTGTTGTAATCTCTGCAGATGAGTTGTGGCTGGGAGAAGTCATGGAGGTCTGAATGACTCCATCAGAAAGAACGTCATCTGTAAGTCACCATCTATAACTGTACTGTAATCTCCTGTATGTTTTTCAGGATTGGTATCTACCACTATATGGACACTATATGGTGTAAATATTGCTCTTTTTAATAGTATTTTTCTTTTTTTTTTTTACTTAGTAACAGCTTAATTTATTTAGGTCATTATGTAGTAGAAGGTGTATGGTGGTATCAGTGTTTTGTTATATAGAGGTAATGGTCATATTGTACTATTTATTCTCTGTATAGTGGTGCAGGTAGAGGGCATTGTGTAGCCCTATTATTTTGGCATTTTATAGTAGTAACTAGCTGTACTACCCACCTTAGCCCGGGTTAATAACTGCTGTTAGCAAAATAGAATGTGTTAACAAAAATGTATTCTGCACACAAAAACCACAAAACAAATAGATAGAAATGTAATTATTAAAAGGCAAAAACTGAGCTAATAGAAGCATTTCCCAACATATATTTCAACACCAGAGATATTCCACTCAGATTTAACTAAATTGGCCAAGTAATGTGAAGTAATCTTCTACTACTTATTCGAGAGCCTTTTGATAAATGACATTCTTAGTTTTTCCTTCAGGTGCAAAGACGAACAGATTGTTGGCTGTTCCAAATCTTGAACAGGCCACATAAAGTTGACCATGGGAAAAGCATGGAGATTGTAAATTGATTCCAACTACTTTCAAGGACTGTCCCTGAGCCTTGTTGATGGACATAGAACATGCCAGTCTAACAGGAAACTGTAGGCGTTTAAAATCAAAAGGCAAATCGGATGGAATGAGAGGAATTCTTGGAATTAAAACATCTTCCTCAATTACATGTGGAAACACTCGCTTCCCTCTTCTCAGAAAGTTCATTGGTCCTTGAGGAAGCAGCTCTTGTTCTCTTGTCTGCAAGCCTCCCTTCCCTCTCCTCAGAAAGTTCATTGGCTCTTGAGGAAGCAGCTCTTGTTTTCATGTCTGCAAGCCTCACTTCCCTGTCCTCAGAAAGTTCATTGGCCTTTGAGGAAGCAGCTCTTGTTCTCTTGTCTGCAAGCCTTGCTTCCCTCTCCTCAGAAAGTACATTGGCCCTTGAGGAAGCAGCTCTTTTCTCTTGTCTGCAAGCCTCGCTTCCCTCTGCTCAGAAAGTTCATTGGCCCTTGAGGAAGCAGCTCTTGTTCTCTTGTCTGCAAGCCTTGCTTCCCTCTCCTCAGAAAGTTCATTGGCCCTTGAGGAAGCAGCTCTTTTCTCCTGTCTGCAAGCCTCGCTTCCCTCTGCTCAGAAAGTTCATTGGCTCTTGAGGAAGCAGCTGCTGTTCTCATGTGTGTCAGCCTTGTTTCTCGGTCTTCAAATTTTTCATTGGCCCGTAATACAGCTTTTCTTTTTGCATCAGCTGACATTTGTGCCGTGGAATTCATTTTCTTATGAGGCATTATTGTGGTAAAAATAGTCTGTAACTAGCAGTTTCTATATCCTCTCACATAGAGGTAATGTGACTGATATCAGCCTTTCCACCAACACACCCTAACTGACATGCTATTACCTCACACAAGCTTTGTTATACTGAGAATGTCCTTTGTTGCCTATATTAACCAATCAGAGCTCAGATTAATTAACTGCAGCAAAAATAGAAGCTGAGCTGTGATTGGTTGCTATTGGCAGCCTGATAAATCCCCAGCCAACAGGAAGCCTTCCCCCTTGGCAGTATATATTAGCTCACACATATACATAACAGACAGGTCATGTGACTGACAGCTGCCGTATTTCCTATATGGTACATTTGTTGATCTTGTAGTTTGTCTGCTTATTAATCAGATTTTTATTTTTGAAGGATAACACCAGACTTGTGTGTGTTTTAGGGCGAGTTTCATGTGTCAAGTTGTGTGTGTTGAGTTGCGTGTGGCGACTTGCATGTAGCCACTTTTGTGAGAGGAGTTTTGTGTGGCGACTTGCATGTAGCAACTTTTTGTGTGTCAAGTTGCATATGACAGGTTAGTGTAGCAAGTTGTGTGCAGCAAGTTTTGCGCATGGCGAGTTTTGCGCGTGGCGAATTTTGTGTGGTGCTTTTTGAGTATGTGCAAGTTTTGTGTGAGGCAACGTTTGCATGTGTTGCAAGTTTTGTGCATGTGGCAATTTTTCCGCGTGTGCAAGTTTTGCATGTGGCGAGTTTTCCATGAGGTGAGTTTTGCACGTGTGGCGAGTTTTGCATGTGGCGAGTTTTCCATGTGGCGAATTTTGCGCGTGGCGAGTTTTGAGTGGCGACTTTTGTGTTACGACTTTTATGTGGCGAGGTTGGTGTATGTGTGGTGAAATGTGTGCTGAGGGTGGTATATGTGTTCAAGCACGTGGTAGTGTGTGGCACATTTTGGGTGTGTTCATATCCCCGTGTGTGGTGAGTATCCCATGTCGGGGCTCCACCTTAGCAACTGTACGGTATATACTCTTTGGCGCCATCACTCTCATTCTTTAAGTCCCCCTTGTTCACATCTGGCAGCTGTCAATTTGCCTCCAACACTTTTCCTTTCACTTTTTCCCCATTATGTAGATAGGGGCAAAATTGTTTGGTGAATTGGAAAGCGCGGGGTTAAAATTGCGCCTCACAACATAGCCTATGACGCTTTTGGGGTCCAGACGTGTAACTGTGCAAAATTTTGTGTCTGTAGCTGCGACGGTGCAGGTGCCTATCCCGGACATACACACACACACACACACACACACACACACACACACACACACACACACACACACACACACACACACACACACACACACACACACACACACACACACACACACATTCAGCTTTATATATTAGATATCGGTCTTTGCATAGTGTATTTTAGGCTAGTAATAGTGGTATACTGTATTATATATGTATAGATCCTCTTTTAAATGTAGGGGGGTATGGGCAGACATGCTCTTTGGGGCTTGGGCCCTTGTTCTTTTAGTACCGTAGCAATGCCCCTGATAGTGGCTAAAAGTATGGAGCATATTGGGCGTGTCTAATGATATACAACCTGTCCAGCTAAATTATGCATTTTCCTCTTAGCCATACCTACTATTAATAGTTTTGCAAAAAATATTTAAAATAACTAATAAATGGGGGGCTTAGCATTTGCAGCAAAATTTTTGTATATTTTGATAATTGAAAAGGGTTGTCCATTGCTCTAATCCCCTTACAAAATTGTGGCCAGATTAGTCTTGCTGGACACTATAAAACTTCCTAATCGCTTTAGTGAAACGCCCGCCAGGGCTGTGGGGTACTCGGTACCGGGTCCGGTACTTAAAGTGATGTGTCGTGGTGGCGGCGACCCGGTCAGTGGCCATGGGTGCCCATGTTAAAGGGACGGTCTTTAAAGGTTTTTTTTTAAATAAAGAAATGTTCGTGACGCCACCTGTGGTATTCAGTCATGGGTGACCGACGCTGCTAAAAGGGGTCCTCTGGGCTGATGTTATGGCAGCCAGATGGTATAACTTTCCACAGGTGAAGTAGGTCCCCAGGGCTCCCATGTGTAGAAGGAGATGTTATAATAAGAAACAGAGGATACAAGGTTGCAGTCTCTTTACCTCTTTACTGAAGCAATTTAGGCAGCCACAGTCCAGGGTACCAGATCACAGGTGCTGGTGGTGGTCTGGCTGGCTTGGGAGCAAGTTGGGATTTCCCCCTTACCAGGTGGGATTAGAAGCCTTCCCTTTAGCGCGGTGGTGTAGTTCCTTGCTGCCTATAGCTATCCAACAAGGTACTCAAGAGTTTTCTGTCCTTTGTGTAAGTCGGACACTAACCTGTATGACAGGAGGCTCGAGCCCTTTCACAGGGTCTCTATCATGACCCTGGCCCTATACGACACTGTGTCTTCAGGTGTTAGGGTGGGCAAGTGACCTGTAGTTCAGTTGTCCTGCCAGTTTCTGCTGTGAGTCTTAGAGCCCCTCACAACCTCGGTTTTCCGGCCACCGGTGTCTGCACTCTATCAAGAGGTAGCTAAATTGCAGCTATTCTCCTCTGGTCTTAACTTCACCTTTGCCTCTTTTCCCTTTCAGTCTCTTTATCAGTTGCTCTGTTCTGTCTTTCCTTCCCAGGAGCTGCACGGCTCCAGCTTTCCTTCCTCACACGTCGCTCTCCTCTCGCCAACTACTAACTCTTCCTAACTACCTAGCAATGGCCTAGCAACTGACTCCTCCTCCTGACCAGAGATTTCAGCTCCCTTGAAGTCGGGTGTAGAGCTACACCTTCTGGCCTGAAGTCAGAAAGGTGTTGTATGTGCTGATTACCTGTTGAATGGAACCTTCCCTGCTTCCAAGCATGACAACACTCTCCCCATGGGGAAAGCAATGCCACTGTAACAACCGGTTACCTGGGGAGTTACACTTGTCCCCATTAAATGCAGTACTCCCGGACTGGGAAAACAAAAAGACAATAATGGTTAAAGACATACAAATTTTAGAAATGCATATAAACAGATTAAACTAAGGCTTCCCTTTATGGGAAGTACTTTGCTTAAACGTTGCAAACATATTAACAAAAGTACAGCTGGTCTTATGCCAAGGTGTCCTTGTTCATTAGCAACAGTACTGATGTGAGGGATCCGTCATAAACCCCCAACGTAGGTCCTAGGCGGGCTACAAGGTGTATATCCAGACCCAGTGTTCGCCACTAGGGTTGAGCGAAACAGGTCGGCCAATTTCAAAAGTCGCCGACTTTTGGGAAAGTCGGGTTTCGTGAAACCCGACCCGATCTCACTGTGGGATCGGGTCGGCCATCGGCGATCTTCGCTTCAAAGTCGGGTTTTGTTTTTATATATATATATATATATATATATATATATATATATATATATATGTCATTGAGACACACATATATATATATATATATATATATTTATATTTACTTCAGCGCGATATATGTGAAAACCCGGTAATTCAATTGCCGGCTTTTCATTTCTCCTGCCTAAACCCGACATGATATGAGACATGGTTTACATACAGTAAACCATGTCATATCCCCTGTTGTGAATTCTGCTTTTGGGCTCCCTCCGGTGGTTGTAGGTGGTAATGCAGTTGTCCCTGAGTTGCAGTCCTGGTCAGGTGTATCTGCTGATTGCAGTTCTGACTGGGGTATTTAGGCGTGCAGGATTCATTAGTCCTTGCCAGTTGTCCATGGTTGTTGGGAGGTTTTGGTCCTGGTTTGGTTCCTTCTGCCTTCTGCCAAATCAGCAAAGATAAGTGTCTGGTTTTGTTTCTGTGGCACACATGCTGTGTGCTTAATAATTTTGTGCTATTCAGTGTTTTTTTTTGTCCAGCTTAGATTGTGTCAGTATTTTCTCAGTCTTGTTGGATTCTCTGGAGTGGCAGATATACATTCCATGTCTTTAGTTAGATTGTGGAACTTTTTGTATTATCTGCTGTGGATATTTTTGGAAGGGTTTTAATACTGACCGCTTAGTATTCTGTCCTATCTTTCCCGATTTAGCTAGAGTGGCCTCTTTTGCTGAATCCTGTTTTCTGCCTGCGTGTGTCTTTCCTCTCCTACTCACAATTAGTGTTGAGCATTCCGATACCGCAAGTATCGGGTATCGGCCGATACTTGCGGGTATCGGAATTCCGATACCGAGATCCGATACTTTTGTGGTATCGGGTATCGGTATCGAAACAACATTAATGTAATATAATGTGTAAAAGAGAGAATTAAAATAAAAAATATTGCTATACTCACCTCTCTGACGCAGCCTGGACCTCACCGAGGGAACCGGCAGCGTTCTTTGCTTAAAATGCGCGCGTGTCCAGCCTCCCGTGACGTCACGGCTTGTGATTGGTCGCGTCGCCCATGTGGCCGCGACGCGACCAATCACAAGCCAGAATGTAATTTTAAAATCCTGAAGGACCTGAAATTACGTCACGGCTTGCTGTGATTGGTCGCGTCGCGGCCACATGGGCGGCACGCGACCAATCACAAGCCGGGACTTCACGTAAGGAAGTAAACGCGCAAATTTTAAGCAAAGAACGCTCCCGGTTCCCTCGGTGAGGTGCAGGCTGCGTTGGAGAGGTGAGTATAGCAATATTTTTTATTTTAATTCTTTCTTTTACACATTAATATGGATCCCAGGGCCTGAAGGAGAGTTTCCTCTCCTTCAGACCCTGGGAACCATCAGGGATACCGTCCGATACTTGAGTCCCATTGACTTGTATTGGTATCGGGTATCGGTATCGGATTGGATCCGATACTTTGCCGGTATCGGCCAATACTTTCCGATACCGATACTTTCAAGTATCGGACGGTATCGCTCAACACTACTCACAATCAATATTCATGGGGGGCTGCCTATCCTTTGGGGTTCTGCTCTGAGGCAAGGTAGTATTCCTATTTTTATCTATAGGGGTATTTAGTCCTCCGGCTGTGTCGAGGTGTCTAGGGTTTGTTAGGCACACCCCACAGCTACTTCTAGTTGCGGCGTTAGTTCAGGTTTTGCGGTCAGAACAGTTTCCACCTACTCCAGAGAAAGTTCATGTGGCTCCAAAGTCACCGGATCATAACAATCCCCCTTTTTTTTGCATATTCCACACTACTAATGTTAGTAGTGTGTATGTGCAAAATTTTGGCGCTGTAGCTATTAAATTTAAGGGTTAAATCGCGGAAAAAATTGGCATGGGCTCCTGCGCAATTTTCTCCGCCAGAGTGGTAAAGCCAGTGACTGAGGGCAGATATTAATAGCCTAGAGAGGGTCCATGGTTATTGGCCCCCCCTGGCTACAAACATCTGCCCCCAGCCACCCCAGAAAAGGCACATCTGGAAGATGCGCCTATTCTGGCACTTGGCCACTCTCTTCCCATTCCCGTGTAGCAGTGGGATATGGGGTAATGAAGGGTTAATGCCACCTTGCTATTGTAAGGTGACATTAAGCCAGGTTAATAATGGAGAGGCGTCAATTATGACACCTATCCATTATTAATCCAATTGTATGAAATGGTTAAAAAAAACACACACACAATATTGCAAAGTATTTTAATGAAATAAACACACAGGTTGTTGTAATATTTTATTGTTCTCTCAATCCACCTGAAGACCCTCGCTCTGTAACAAAGGAAACATAATAAACCAACAATATACATACCATCCGTAGATCTGTAATGTCCCACAATGTAAATCCATCTGAAAGGGTTAAAATATTTTACAGGCAGGAGCTCTGCTAATGCAGCTGTGCTCGTGCCTGTAAACCTCGGGGAATGAAGGAAATGTAGGTCAATGACCTATAGTTACCTTCAGTCGCGGTGATGCACCCTCTGCTGGATGTCCTCATGAACTGAAGCCTGGGAACTTTTTCCCACGCTCGACGTCATATGAGGACATCCAGCAGAGGGCGCATCACCGCGACTGAAGGTAACTATAGGTCATTGACCTACATTTCCTTCATTCCCCGGGGTTTACAGGCACGAGCACAGCTGCATTAGCAGAGCTCCTGCCTGTAAAATATTTTAACCCTTTCAGATGGATTTACATTGTGGGACGTTACAGATCTACGGATGGTATGTATATTGTTGGTTTATTATGTTTCCTTTGTTACAGAGCGAGGGTCTTCAGGTGGATTGAGAGAACAATAAAATATTACAACAACCTGTGTGTTTATTTCACTAAAATACTTTGCAATATTGTGTGTGTGTTTTTTTTAACCATTTCATACAATTGGATTAATAATGGATAGATGTCATAATTGACGCCTCTCCATTATTAATCTGGCTTAATGTCACCTTACAATAGCAAGGTGGCATTAACCCTTCATTACCCCATATCCCACCGCTACACGGGAGTGGGAAGAGATTGGCCAAGTGCTAGAATAGGCGCATCTTCCAGATGTGCCTTTTCTGGGGTGGCTGGCGGCAGATGTTTGTAGCCAGGGGGGGCCAATAACCATGGACCCTCTCTAGGCTATTAATATCTGCCCTCAGTCACTGACTTTACCACTCTGGCGGTGAAAATTGCGCGGGAGCCCACGCCAATTTTTTCCGCGATTTAACCCTTAAATTTAATAGCTACAGCGCCGAAATTTTGCACATACACACTACTAACATTAGTAGTGTGGAATATACAAAAAAAAGGGGGATATGACATGGTTTACTGTATGTAAACCATGTCTCATATCATGTCGGGTTTAGGCAGGAGAAATGAAAAGCCGGCAATTGAATTACCGGCTTTTCACATATATCGCGCTGAAGTAAATATAAAAATATAGATTTTCCATTACCTGGCATTGGGTTTCGTGTTTCAGCCGATCCCCGACCCCGACTTTTCAAGAAGATCGGCCGATTTCACTCGACTCGACTTTTGAGAAAGTCGGGTTCTGTGAAACCCGACTCAACCTCAAAAAAGGAAAAGTCGCTCAACCCTATTCGCCACGCCAGACAGCTTTAACTTCAGGTCTGTGGAGAAACAAGGCCCTATCCACACTGGCAATGTGAGAAGAACCAGGGTGCACCTTGAGGGTGCCAACTATGTTCAATACCAGTTTTTGGGCAATTCACTGTCTATTATTCTATTGTCCATTTTAAACATGCAACAAGCATGAGCAAACATTTTGTAAAACAGATAACAACAATTATTGACAGCAGTCTGTGTAACAGGCTGGGATCTGACCTCTGTCACTACGGGTAGATCTACGTAGTTCCTGGTCTAACATGTCTGCTGTTGTGAACCCAGTAGTGTCTGTGATACTTGTAGGCCTGCATCGTATTGGTAAAGTGGGCGAACATTTGCAACTTCTTAGATTCACCATGGGTTTGACAGATCCACTGATAGCAGAGGGTGGATTCTCTGGTTCCACTGCTGATGTGACATCTGTTGCTTGAACCTGCTGGTCTAGAGTCTCATTTTGTGTTGCTATTTCCAACTGGGGAAAAGTCAAGACAGGTATCCCTATAGCTTGAAGTATTTGAGTCCAAAACTGGGGAAAATCTCCTAGAACGGTATGGATTTTCTTTTCTTCCTCTTCTATAGGTTGAAAAGTACTGAAGTCGTTTTCCTTGTCTCTCAGTTTGTCAGGGCATACTTTAAAGTGATCTCTAGATACCGCAGTTGAAGTTTCTCCTCCATCTTTGCTTATGAGACAGACTTTAGTGTTGTCAAAGTTGGATGGTAGGATGGTATATGGTTCTGCTTCCCACTGGTCTTCAAGTTTATGCATTCTTCTTTTTCGTTTTAGCACTAGTTCACCTGGTGACAAGGGAATTGGAGGGGCACATTGATTGTAGTTTCTATCTTGTTTTTGTCTTGCCTGGGACAAGCTTCTTTCTACACATTCTTGTACTTGACGGTATTTCTGTTGTCTCTCAGTATCCCAATCTGCATCTGGTGATGTTGCTTCTGGTGTGAGGACTCCCATATCAAGATCAACAGGTAATTTGCTAGATCTTCCTCTCATCAGGTAGGCTGGAGTGCAGTTGGTGGAATTCACTGGGATGTGATTGTACAGATCTACCAAGTCTGGCAACGTCTCTGGCCATAAGTTTCTTTCTTCCAAAGGCAAGGTTTTCAGTAAGTCGATTACCACTTGATTCATCTTTTCACAAATACCATTTGTCTGTGGGTGGTACGGTATCTTCTTACATCCTTACAGATTGCAGAACTCCTGGAACACTTCCTCTTCAAAGGTTGCGCCTTGGTCGGTTAGTACCTTCTCAGGAAATCCGTGTGGTCGACAAAAGTGTTGTTGGAAGGCTTTGGCTGCCGTCTTCGCTGTCTGGTCCTTGACAGGTATGACTACCAGGAATCTGAAATAATGGTCCACAATGGTCAGAGCATAGACATATTGTAGAGCAACCTCTAGCACTCAATAGACGAAGGGAAAAGAGCTTTTATCATGCATGATAAAAGCTCTATTCCCTTCGTCTATTGAGTGGTAGAGGTTGCTCTAAAATATTGATATTATTTTTTCCTCTGAAGCACCGTACTATTGGAGTGCGCAGATTATACCTTGATCATTTTCTGCAAAGCATAGACATAGCATGACCCGGCTTGGAGTTAGCTTCACGTGGTTTAGGGCCACCAGGTCAAGTATCTGGTGACTATGGGCTGTAGGGGAGCTTTCTGGCTGTCACGGTCCTTTCTGCGCATGTTCCATGGGCCACACTCTTGGCACCACTTTTCAATGGCTTTTCTCATGCCATTCCAGTAGAACCTTCTACGTAGTGAGATCTCTAACGTCTTCCATCCGAAGTGTCCTGCTCCATCGTGGTACGCTTTCAGAACCATTGGCGCATCTTGTCTCGGGACCACTATCTACCAGACTAACTCGTGAGTGCGTGGATCGATATTCCTCCGGCACAGCTTACCGTCGTAGATAAACAATTTGCCCTTCTCCTTCCACAGCTGTTGAGTCTCTTGTGGATCATCTGGACCAGGGTGTGAATCTGCTTGCGTCAGCAGCTCTTTGACCAGATGGACTGCGGGGTCACTGTCATGTGCCTCTGCCCATCCATTGTGGGGCAACGGGTTCAGCTTGGTTTCTTGCTTGTCTTTATGCTTGTTCTTCACATAATGCGAGTACTGAATTGCCCCGGGGCGATGGAAGGCTGGTAACTCAATCTCTTCGAGTGCTTCCGGATCCTCTCCCACCTCTGGTAAATTGGGCATCCTTGATAACGCATCAGCATTTGCGTTCTTGTGTCCTCCACGGTACTTGATGGTGAATTCATAGTTGGACAACCTGGTCATCCATCGCTGCTCCAGTGCACCTAGTTTTGCCGTCTCCAGGTGTGTCAGCGAGTTGTCCATGAAAACTGTGAAGTTTGCTGAGGCCAGGTAGTGCTTGAACCTCTCTGTTACCGCCCAGACTATGGCGAGGAACTCCAGCTTGAAGGAACTGTAGTTTTCGGGGTTCCTTTCCATGGGTCGAAGCTTCCTGCTGGTGTATGCAATTACTCTTTCTTTGCCTTTCTGCACCTGGGACAACACTGCTCCCAATCCCACGTTGCTGGCATCCGTGTACAGCACAAATGGTTGGTCATAGTCCGGGTAGGCCAGTACCTCATCTCCCGTGAGAGCCAACTTCAACCGAGTGAAGGATCCTTCCAGCCTGTCGCTCCACTCGAACGGAGTATTCTTACTCTTGGTCTTCTTGGATTGCCCACTAACAGGTCTTGCAGTGGTGCGGCTATCTTGGTGAAGTCCTTAATGAACCTTCGGTAGTAGCCTACCAACCTAAGGAACTGCCGGACTTCGTGGATGTTGCTGAGTTTCGGCCAGTCCCTGATCACGGTGACCTTGTCAGGGTCTGGTGCCACTCCTTCAGAGCTTACCACATGGCCCAAGTACTGCATTTTGGGCTTTAACAGATGACACTTAGATGGCTTTACTTTCAGGTCAAAGTTAGACAGGGCTTCAAACACCTCAGCCAGGTGCTTCAGGTGGTCCTCATAAGTCTTGGAGAAGACGATGACATCATCCAGGTACAACAGGACGGTTTAAAAATTCATGTGCCCGAGACAGCACTCCATCATCCTCTCGAATGTTCCTGGTGCTTTGCACAGTCCAAACGGCATGTAGTTGAATTCAGAGAGGCCCATCGGTTTCATGAAGGCAGTCTTTTCCTTATCTGCCTCTGCCACGGGAACCTGCCAATACCCACTAGTGAGATCCAAGGTGGAGAAATAGTTAGCAGATATGAAAGCAGCTAATGACTCTTCAATTCTGGGTAACGGGTATGCATCCTTATGTGTAATGTGCTTTATCTGCCTGTAATCAACACACATCCTCATTGTACCATCCTTTTTCCTGACGAGAACTAATGGAGCTGCCCAGGGGCTACAACTATCTCTGATTACCCCAGCTTCGTTCATCTCTCGTATGATACTCTTGGCACACTGGTAGTGAGCTTGAGGTACATGCCGGTACCTCTCTTTAATTGGCGGATGATTTCCTGTGGGGATATGATGTTGAACCCCTTTTACCTGCCCAAAATCTAGTGGGTGTTTGCTGAATATTCGCTCATACTCATGGACCACCTGGTAAGCCCCATGTTTTTGGTGTGATGGGGTAGAGTAAGTGCCCACGTGTAATTTCTGACACCAATCTTCTAATTGTCCTGCAGAGCCATTGTCCTCTGCCTGGTTGGATGGGACCAAGAGTTCTGTTGCCTGTATTGCATTATTATTAACAGTAAACAGTTTAGCAAGTGTGGCATATCTGGGTAAGTGGACCTCTTTCTCTCCACAGTTAAGGACACGTACTGGTGCCCTCCCCTTGCAGACATCAACCACCCCTCTGGCTGTCAGGATTGTGGACCTACTATATGAATACACAGGTTCTACCAGGGCCTGGTAGTCTTTACCTCTGAGGCCTATTGCTGCCCGACACCAGATCAACATTTCAGTCCTGGGGGGTATTGCAATGGGGATCGGATCACTCACTGTGACACGTCCAATTTCTCCACCAGACAATTCTACCTGTTGTCTCTGCACCAGGGCTCTGATTTCTTTTTGCAGGACTCTCTGCTCACTGGAACCAGCAGTTTCGGCCACCTGTTGTAACAAGACAATAACCTCGGCAAGACAATTTTCAATGACATTAGTACCAATGGTCATCATGGGGTTACATTCATGTCGGTCAATATCAACAATCACCATTCCTTGGGCCTTCAATTCTACTCGCCCTACCTTAATGGTTACCTCTTTGTACCCCACTTGTGGTAAAGACTGACCATTACTGGCTACTATTGCCAAATCACTATCTGGGCCATGGGTACTATCAGAGTCAGCCCAATACCGTTTGTAGAGAATGTAAGGCATAGTTGTCACCTGAGAGATGGTGTCCAGTAAAGCGTTCATCGGGATGCCGTCGATCACAATGGGGAGGACCGGTCGTCCTCCAACGTACTTGGCTTGCCAGTTTTGTGGGCTTGGTCATTTTACTCCTGGGCGTTGGCCCTTTGCCCCAGGGGTCGCTCGTTTAAATGGCAGAACCTTGCGATATATCCCACCTGATTGCAGCGGCTGCAGATGGGTCGTCCGTCCTGATGATAGCGGTCGTTGTTTCTTCCTCTGATCAGTGGGATCCTCTTCTGTCATTGCTAGGGGATGTCCTCCGGACTGGAAGCCAGCTTGATTTTCTCCTTTGGGGATTCCTGCAGGGACTGCATGGTTTTAGCTAGGGCAGCTACGCTTTTAGTCAGTTCCTGTACCTGGAGTCGCAATTCTTTGGAGGGATCATCATCCAGGACGGCGAAGGCCTCTACGGGGAATTGAGGAAAGGGTGCCACCTCCTGGTGGTACGTAAGGGCTGATTGCCTAGGGGGCACTGTGCGGCTGGGCTGAGGTTCATGCAGCACCCGGATAGCCCTGTCTTTAAATTGTGCAAAGTCCAGGTCAGGGTTTTGCAAGGCCAAGATACGTAGCTGAGTCCTGTGGGTGTTGGACAGGAGCCCTTCAATGAACTGTTTCTTTAAGAGCCTGTCCCCATCCTGCACGCTGTTAGGGTCAACCTGCTTGATGGCCCGTAGTGCCTCCTGAAGATTAAGGGCATAGTCTCATATGCTATCTTGTGATCTTTGCTTGCACCCGAAAATCCTCATTTTAATTTCTGCAGCGGTGCGGGTGTCAAAAGTGGTTTTTAGTTTGGCAAGTATCTGCTTAACAGTTCCTTTCTCCATATCCGGCCAGGATTTTACTTCTCTTAAGGTTGCGCCAATTAGTTTGCCAATTAGGATGCTGACCTTTGGTGCTCTGTCAGAGGATATACTTCAAATAGCCTGCAGAGTCTTTCCTGAGAGTCACTCAATGTATGGGACTCCCCAGAATATTGTAGCACTCAGGCCACTCCTGGTATATAAGGCATGGATTATGGGAGCATTTACTGCAGTGGGGTTCGGCCGGCTGGCAGGAGCTGCTGGCACTGCGGGACCTGGTGGCATTATGGGACCTGCGGCTGCATCCACAGCGGGGCCTGGGGGCATCATGGGGCCTGCGGTTGCGACCGCCGCCAATTTTCCTCCCGGGTCAGACATGTCCCCTTACTAATCCTATATAGGCCCGGCGTTTCTCTTCCGGAGTCTGTAGCGGTCCCTCCGGTGAGCGATCTGCAGCGATTCCTCTGTGTGCTGTCAGGTGCTTCTCCCAGTCCTCCATCCAGGGCTGTGCAGCGTCTTCACTTGCGGTGTTGCTGCATTGGGTCCTCACTTGCGGCTCTCACTTCAGGCTCAGCCCACAATGGCACACCCCTCTTTTTCCTGGGCTCCTCACAGGGCTACTTCTGGCGGCTATTGGCGGTTATTTTTTTTTAAAAAGTGCACACACCGTGTGACGCAGTGATGGTGGCAGTTATGGTGTGACGGAGTTATGGCGATGTTTTGATGGCGACGTTTAAGAAACCCATTAAAATCTCTGGCATACAACTTAATAAAGTCTCTCTTTTAAGCACAGTCTCTTAGGTGCACAAGACCCACTTTCTGGGTCGGTCCATCCTGTTTGTGATGCCAAAATGAAACGCCTGCCAGGGCCGTGGGGTACTCGGTACCGGGTTCGGTACTTTAAGGGATGTGTCGTGGCTGCGGCGACCCGGTCCGTGGCCCTGGGCGTCCATGTTAAAGGGATGGTCTTTAAAGGGGTTTTTGAAATAAAGGAATGTCAGGGGTGACCGACGCTGCTTAAAGGGGTCCTCTGGGGTGATGTTATGGCAGCCAGATGGTATAACTTCCCACAGGTGAAGTAGGTCCCCAGGGCTTCCTTGTGTAGATGGAGATGGTGTAAAAAGAAACAGAGGATACAAGGTTGCAGTCTCTTTACCTCTTTACTGAAGCAATTCAGGCAGCCACAGTCCAGGGTACCGGATCACAGGTGCTGGTGGTGGTCTGGCTGGCTTGGAAGCAAGTTGGGATTTCCCCCTTACCAGGTGGGGTTAGAAGCCTTCCCTTTAGTGCTGTGATGTAGTTCTTTGCTGCCTATAGCTGTCCTTTGTGTAAGTGGGACACTAACTTGTATGGCAGGTGGCTCGAGCTGTTTCACAGGGTCTCTATCATAACCCGGGCCCTATATGCCACTGTGTCTTCGGGTGTTAGGGTGGGCAAGTGACCTGTAGTTCAGTTGTCGTGCCGGTTTCTGCTGTGAGTCTTAGAGCCCCTCACAACCTCGGTTTTCCAGCCACCGATGTCTGCGCTCTGTCAAGAGGTAGCTAAATTGCAGCTGGTATTAACTTCACCTTTGCCTCTTTTCCCTTTCAATCTCTTTGTCAGTTGCTCTGTTCTGTCTTTCCTTCCCAGGAGCTGCACGGCTCCAGCTTTCCTTCCTCACACGTCGCTCTCCTCTCACCAACTACTAACTCTTCCTAACTGCCTAGCAATGGCCTAGCAACTGACTCCTCCTCCTGACCAGAGAGAGTAGCTCCCCTGAAGCCGGGTGTAGAGCTCCCCCTTCTGGCCTGAAGTCAGAATGGTGTTGTATGTGCTGATTACCTGTTAAATGGATCCTTCCCTTCTTCCAAGCGTGACATCACTCTCCCCGTGAGGAAAGCAATGCCACTGTAACAACCGGTTACCTGGGGTGTTACATTAGTGCCCAACATAAAACAAAAGCTCTTGATAATTGCCTCCCGGAGTTTCACCTTTCCTGCCATGCCACACGACATTATAAAGGGAAGGCATCTTCAATCTTTTTTGACAACTGACAGCTGCTCAGCGTGGCCTGGGTTTAAATAAATGAATTCTTCACGCATTTGTTGATGACAGCCAATCAGGTACCTAGAAACAAAACTGGAATGTGAGCAGCTGGGAACCAGCTGAAAACAGTTTTGCCCTTAAAATAATTTGGCGAGAATGACCCATGCTCTGGCAACTAAAATAACAGAAAAGAAATAGGAGAGCAAGTCAAATGGAAAATTATAAAAGGCTGAGGGGAGAAAAAAACCACAATTACTTGTGGTCTGTGTGACCATGTGGCCCCCATGCTATGATGGGGCCCTTCATTACGTCAGGTGACCATTGCAACCAAGCAGCGGCAGCTGGTTATGTGCAGTCTTTACTAGTTCATAACAGTGGACGTCCGCTATGATGGTTCCTAAGAAACCTTGATTCCCGATAACCATCCAGTGTATACAAGCTGCCGATCACCTGACGAATGGCTCAATCACTCAATTGTTGGGTGAAATGTTCTTTTGGCATTTATGACTGCAACCTGTCACTTAATTTATGGTGCCCAAACCATGGAACATTAACGAGAACAACAGACTTGGCTGCCATCATGGCGGATTCATGCTGCCCATGGTTTAGGCAAAGTGAATTGACTGACAAGTAGTGATGAGCGAATAGCATTGTGCTTGGGTCTCCCTGAGCATGCTCGGGTGGTCTCCGAGTATTTGTTAGTGTTCGGACATTTAGTTTTTGTTGCCTCAGCTGCATGATTTACGGCTGCTAGCCAGGCTGAATACATGTGAAGAATGCCTGTTTGTTAGGGAATTCTCATATGTATTCAGGCTGTCCAGCAGCTGTAAATCATGCAGCTGAGGCTCATCACTACTGACAAATCAAGGTTCTCAGCAGGCCTAAGCAGGACATATGCTGCTGACAATAACGGCTGCCTGTGTGTACAGAACCATCTCGTACTGGGCACTTAAATTGAACCTGTCACCAGGTTTGGCCATCACCTTTCAGGGCTGATATACAGCATTCTATAGTGCTGTATATCTGCCACCAACCCCACCTGCAATAGAAGAAAAATTACTATTATTATACTCACCTGCGGGGCGGTCCCGTTCGGTGGGTGTCACTAGTCTTGGTCCGGTGCCTCCCATCTTATGAAGATCCTCGTACTCCTGCTTGCGTTGTGTGGATGACATGTTCTTTCATCATCTACACAGTCTCCTCGGCACCATGCTCTTGCACAGGAGCACTTATCTGCCCTGTCGAGGGCAGAGCAAAGTGCTGCAGTGCGCATGCGCTGAGGCTCTTTGACCTTTCCTGGCACCTGCGCACTGCAGTACTTTGCTCTGTCCTCAACAGGGCAGAGAAGTGCGCCTGCGCAGGAGTGCGATGCCGAGGAGATGCGTAATCCACAGGAAGCAAGCAGGAGGGTGGCATTGCAAGAAAAAGGGAGGCGCCGGACCAAGAAGAGCGACACCCATCGGACCGGACCATCCCGCAGGTGAGTATAATAAAAGTTATTTTTCTTCTCTTGCAGGTTGGGTTGGGGGCTGACATACAGCATTATAGAATGCTGTACATCAGCCCTGGAAGGTGATGACCGTATCCCTTATCAGCCAAACCTGGTGACAGGTTCCCTTCAAATGCAATCTACTTGTGAATACAGCTATTAAACCAGAGCTGACCAGTAAACATGTAACTGATGGATGTCGTTTAGCATGGCCGATCGTCTGGTGTAAACCTGTCTTTAGTCTATTCTGGAGCTCCCAGGAATACATCCTGTCGGAACTAAATTAAATTATTCAATTAGCCTTCATATAGGCAGTATACTAAGTGGTTACATTCACTATATGATGGGGCAATGCAACCACGAGATGATATAAATGCAGGGTACAGATGTCATTACAGAAGTCTTAAAAGGGACAGGCGGACGATCAGTTGACGTTATGTCAGCGGCTCTGCGCACTTCAGGATGTGGAAGGGCCGAATTGCCTTTTAAACTCTGCTCTAAATTATATCTCTTCCCAGAGGATCAGTAGATGCGGCTGGCAGGGAATCAGAGAAGGGTACAGCAGGATTTATATTCAGCATCAAATTAAACTGTAAATTTTTTTAGCCAAGCAGAAATCCCATTCTGTGCCTCTTAGGCTGGGTTCAGATGAGCGTAGGCAAAAACTACCATTTTTCATCCTGTAATAAAATGACATTTTTACTTCCATATGCCACCCATGTGTCCACGTTTAATATCAATGTGCAAACCATATGTCCATTTTTGACAACCACATGGCATCTGAATTTTATATGAAGAATTTAACAATTAATAAAAGGCCACATACTGTTTCCGTGTTATTAATTGTAATGGATGCATGAAAAACACCTGAAAAATGGATGGCAAGTCATATCTAGCCCATTTGTTGTGAAGCCATTGACTTACAGATCTGGCAAAAATTAAGAGACCACTGCAAAATGTTCAGTTTGTCTGATTTTTCTCTTTATAGGTAAATTTTTGAGTAAAATGTAAATTGTTCTTTTATTCTATAAACTACTGACATGTCTTCGAATTTCCAAGCAATACATTTTGTATTTTTTTTCTGACAAAGAAAATTGGTCAAAATAAAACAAAAACCCCAGTGCTTTCAGACCTCAAATAATGCAAAGAAAACAAGTTCATAATCATTTAGAAACAACAATACTAATGTTTTAACTCAGGAGGAGTTCAGAAATCAATATTTTGTGGAATAACCATGACTTTTAATCACAGCTTTCATGCGTCTTGGCATGCTTTCCACCAGTCTTTCACACTGCTTCTGGCGCAAAAATGTAAGCAGTTCCTTTTTGTTTGATGGCTTGTGACTAGTGTTGAGCGATACTTTCCGATATTGGAAAGTATCGGTATCGGAAAGTATCGGCCGATACCGTCAAAATATCGGATCTAATCCGATACCGATACCCGATCCCAATGCAAGTCAATGGGACGAAAATATCGGAATTAAAATAAACCCTTTATAAACTTGTAGGTTCATTCTACATGAAGGAAAACAACTAAGAATAATGTAGGATGTATTGGGGGACGTGGCGGAGACATTAAAGGCACAGAGGTTTAGCCCAATGTAATAGAATAGCAGGATTTTTTTTTTTTTTATGACGTTCGGCGGTAGAAAGATTTTGACTATGTTAATTTTTTTTTTATTTTGTCAGATATTGATGTTTCACTACTTCCACGCCCTTCACCTTCTTTTTTACTTCTCCCACACTTTCTTCTTCATTATCCTCATCATCAGCTTCTTTGACATCAACTTTTTCACCTTATTCATCTTCTTCTTCATCTTCTACCTATTATTTTTTTGGTTACATTGTTCATATTCTTTTTATTTTACTATTATCTTCATCATATTCTACTTCTTCATCATATTCTTATTTGTGACAGGCATTCCCGTAGTTGTTATCTATAAAAGTTTGAAGATTACACCTTCCGTTCTGCCTGTCACAAAAGAGTTACATTTGTCCGCGTTCAGTTTGGCCTGCAGCATCAGGCTTTATCCAGGGGCACCACGAGGAGGAACGGACTCACCCCCATACACTGCTTAGTCTTCTTCTGCTTATAATTTAGATAATATTTTTTGCTCTGATATTTAGTGTTATGCTTAATGTTCTTCTGCTCTTTGTTCTGCAGCCTCTTGTTCTTCTGCTTCTCGGTCTTCCAGGTCGTCGTCGTCTCCAGGGTCGTCGTCTCCGGGGTCGTCGTCATCGGGGTGGTCTTCAGGGTTGTCGTCTCCGGGGTCGTCGTCATCGGGGTGGTCTTCAGGGTCATCGTCTCCAGGGTCGTCGTCATCACGGTGGTTGTCGTCTCTGGTGTCGTCGTCATCTTAGGGGTGTTCTTCCGGGTCATCGTGTTTAGTCTCTTGAACTTGGAAATGTAGCAGAAGGTACAAGAAGGCTGAGAAAATGCTGAGAACCAGCTGATGGAACTGGAACTCGGATGGCTACCCGAAGGTCCAAGAGCCAATGGAACTACCGAGGACCAGCTGACGTTACTGGAACCCGGTTACTAAGCAGGAGGTACCCGTGCCTGAAAGCACTACCAAGGACCACCTGACGTTGGTGGAACTCGGATACCCAGAGGGAGGCACCTAAGCCAAAGGCTCTGCCCGGAACCAGCTGACGGTACTGGAACCAGGATGGGGAGCAGAAGGTAGAAGAGCAAAAGACACTGCCGAGAACCAGCTGACGGTGCTGGAACCCGGATGGGTAGCCGAAGGTCCAAGAGCCAATGGAACTACCGAAGACCAGCTGACGTTACTGGAACCCGGTTACTAAGCAGGAGGTACCCGTGCCTGAAAGCACTACCAAGGACCACCTGACGTTGGTGGAACTCGGATACCCAGAGGGAGGCACCTAAGCCAAAGGCTCTGCCCGGAACCAGCTGACGGTACTGGAACCAGGATGGGGAGCAGAAGGTACAAGAGCAAGTGTCTGCGTGGCTTTTGCAGGACACGATGCCGGCTGCACAGCAGGGGAACAGCTGGCGGTGCTGAACCCCACTGACACATTGGCTGGTGTTTTTCTCTACGCAGCTAGCAGTACCGAGCCCCAACTGGCGGTGTTGGAGCCCGGGCTCTGCAGGGTGAGCAGAGTGTAGGCCGAAGCCTACTTGAACCAATTTCAAAGGTAACTGCAGCACCCCAGAGTCCTGGTTGTTGCAGTGCTGTGGCTCCGCCACTACGGGGAGCTATGGTGCGTCTGATTGCACTAGGGAGTTTCTCTGATCAGGTACACTCACACCACACTTCACACTCCGGCCACCAGGGGGGGTGGTCCTATCTAGTAGGCCACTCCTCACAACTCTGGTAAAACTGGGGGTTGGACAGGAAGACAGGGAGAAGTAGCTGGGAAGAGCTAGTGAGAGGACCTGTCAGGGATGGGATCCTGGCAGACTCCTCAGAGCAGAACTGACCAGTAAACAACGGGAATACAGAAAAGGAGAAATACCAGAAGGGGTCTTGCTGTTAGACCGAGGCAACATCCTTCTGAGGCGCAAACAGTCGGTGGCCGGAACGCCGAGCAAGTAAGAGACTTTAAGTACATTGAAAACCACGGCAGGGCAGCTAACTACAGGTTGGCTGTCTCACTTAACACCTAAGCAGACAACGGAGGCAGCTGTGGGAGAGGGGCGACTCTAGGGTCCCGGAAGAACTCCAGGCCTACCCCGTCATACGGGTGCGTCCTACCATATCAACTGGAGGACGGAGAAGGAACAGTAGAGACAGAAAGAAATAGTTGTGAGGACTATCCCGGGAGCTCAGCAGGGAAGAACTACAACACACAGCGCTAGAAGGTAGATACTGACTCCCACCTGTACAGAGAGCTCCTGATGTGTCGTTGGACCGGCCGGTCTCTGAAAACCCAGTTAACAGCGCTCTGGACTGAGGTCTCCCACATCTTCAGTAAAGAGGTAAAGAGACTGCAACCTGGTGTCCTCGTTATTTACCGCGACCTGCACCCCACAACGGCACCGCTATACCACCGTTAACAGCACCTATTTGCAACGGACGTCCCCCACTGACAGACAGGGCCACGGACCGGGTCTAGCCACCGTGACAACCCCAGGACTGAGATCCCAGAGGCCCGGCTCCGGGTACCCCTCGGCCCTGCGGCGGTGTGGGGGCGCTCCAAATCTTGGCGTCACGAACAGGATCTACTTAAGCCTGAAGAATCAGGTCATGTGTGCCTAGAGACTGTGATTTGTCGTGCTTGAACTGTACTTTATTGATAGAACTGTGTGCTACTGCTTGCCGCGGAAAGTTACCGCCAAAATTCGCCATTGCCGCGCGCGGAGGGAGGAGCCTTAGCTACGTGGGCGGGATCGACCAAAAGAAGCGCGGAACGGAAAGCGCGGTGAGACGCCAATCCCGGAAGAGGAACTCCGACCTCCAGCAGGTTAGTGGGAGGAAGGGACGGCCATGTCCGAGTCGGGAGGAGAGGAGGTGGCGGTCGCAGCCGCGGACGCAGGGGCAGCTCCGGTCCCCGCAGCGGGCGAAGCCGCGGCCCTAATACCGCCACTGGCTGCCGCAGAGCCCGCTGCACCCATCAGCCAGTCGGACACCGCCGCTAACGCAAAAGCCATAATGCCCTTCTCCATGCCCTACCTGCCCGGAGCGACCTGGCTCCCACGATACTCTGGGGAGGCGCATACATTCACTGACTTTAAAGAAGGGCTCTGCAGCCTACTCGAGTTCTATCCCCTAACCGAGCCTCAGAAGGTCCATATGATAACCGGTCAACTCTTTGGGGCGGCTCTGAGAGAAGTGAAATCCTGGCTCGCTGAGGATAAAGGAACTGCACAACAGATTTTTGCCAAGCTTAAAGCCACCTTTGATACTCGCACTGCCACAGAGATTAAACTGACTTTCTATGGATGCAAACAGAGGTCGCAGGATAGCTTACGGGACTATGCCCTTAATCTCCAGGAAGCGATGCGGGCCATTAAGCAGAGTGACCCCGGCAGCATGCAGGATGAGGATAAAATCCTGAAGGAGCGGTTCATCGAGGGGCTCCTGTGCAGTCACCAGCGGGGCCAATTGCACTTCCTGGCCATGCAAAATCCAGACTTGACTTTTGCGCAGTTTAAAGATAAAGCTATCCAGGCATTGCAGGAGCGGCAGCCCAGCCGCGCAGTGCCACCCAGGCGCCCCGCTCTCACCTACCACCAGGAGGTGGCATCGGATACCCCAGTTGCCGCGGAGGCCGACGCCCAGAGCTTCGAGGACGACTCCCCTGCAGGACTCCGTCTCCAGATGCAAGAGCTAACCAAGAGCGTTGCTGCCCTGGCCCGGACGGTGCAGTCCCTACAGGAGGCCCCCAAAGAGAAGATCCAGTTGGCTTCCAGCCCGGAGGATGTCCCTTGGATGCGACGGAGGAGGACTCCGCCGACCAGGAGCCGGCCCGACGATCGCTTCCACCAGGATGGACGACCCATCTGCCGCCGCTGTCATCAGGTGGGCCATCTTGCAAGGTACTGTCCTTTAAACGAGTAACCCCTGGGGCAAAGGGCCAACCCCCAGGAGTAGGACGGTCAGGCCCGCAGCATTGGAGAACCAAGTATATTGGAGGACGACCAGTTCTCCCTGTAGTGATTGATGGAATCCCCTTGAATGCTTTGCTGGACACCGGTTCTCAGGTGACGACTATACCTTACGTGCTCTACAAACGGTATTGGGAGGACGCTGATATTACTCGTGGCCCTGACGATGATTTCACCATAATCGCCAGTAATGGTCAGCTGTTGCCACAAGTGGGGTATAAGGAGGTCACCATCAAAGTGGGGCGGGTGGAATTGAAAGCCCAAGGGATTGTGATTGTAGATATTGATCGTCGAGAATGTAATCCCATGATGACTCTTGGTACTAATGTTATAGAAAATTGTCTTGCAGAAGTGATTGTTTTGTTGCAACAGGTGGCAGAAAACGCTGGCCACAGTGAGCAACGTGCCCTGCAGAAGGAAATCAGAGCTCTGATGCAGAGACAGCAGGTAGAGCTGACTGGTGGTGAGATTGGTCGTGTCACTGTAAGTGATTCAAACCCCATCGCGATACCTCCCAAGAGTGAAATGTTAATATGGTGTCGAGCAGCCATAGGCCTCAGGGGTAAGGACTACCAGGCCTTGGTGGAACCTGTATATTCAGACAATAGGCCTACTGTTCTGACAGCCCGGGGGGTGGTTGACGTCCGACAGGGGAGAGTGCCCGTACGTGTCCTCAATTGTGGGGAGGAAGAGGTCCACCTAACCAAGTATACCACGCTCGCCAAATTGTTCACTGTCAATAATAGTGTAATACAGACACCTGAACCCTTGGTCCCGTCAAACGTGGCGGAGAACAAAGGTTCTGCAGAGCACTCGAAAGACTGGTGTCGGGAACTGCATGTGGGCACTGACTCCACCCCGTCTCATCAAATACAGGGGGCTTACAGGGTGGTACACGAGTACGAGCAGGTATTCAGCAAACACCCCTCAGATTTTGGGCAGGTGAAAGGGATCCAACATCACATCCCCACGGGAGATCATCGACCCATAAAAGAGAGATATCGACCTGTACCCCCAGCTCATTACCAGTGTGCCAAGGACATGTTGCGGGAAATGAAGGAGGCTGGGGTGGTGAGAGACAGCTGTAGCCCTTGGGCAGCTCCGTTAGTCCTCGTTAAAAAGAAAGATGGTACAATGAGGATGTGTGTTGATTACAGGCAGTTGAATCGCATTACACATAAGGACGCATACCCACTGCCCAGGATAGAGGAATCTCTGGCTGCTTTAAAATCTGCTAACTACTTCTCTACCTTAGATCTCACCAGTGGGTACTGGCAGGTTCCTGTAGCGGAGGCGGACAAGGAGAAGACGGCCTTCACGACACCAATGGGTCTCTGCGAGTTCAACTACATGCCCTTCGGACTGTGCAATGCTCCAGGAACGTTCCAGAGGATGATGGAGTGCTGCCTAGGACACATGAACTTTGAAACTGTGCTGCTGTATTTGGATGATGTCATTGTCTTCTCTAAGACCTACGAAGACCATCTGAAGCACCTGGCCGAGGTGTTCGAAGCCCTGTCCAAATTCGGCTTAAAGGTGAAACCGTCCAAGTGTCATCTGCTCAAACCTAAAGTGCAGTACCTGGGCCATGTGGTGAGCGCTGAAGGAGTGGCCCCAGACCCCGACAAGGTCACAGTGATCAAGGACTGGCCAAAGCCTAGTGACCTCCACGAAGTCCGGCAGTTCCTCGGGTTGGTAGGTTACTATCGGAGATTCATTAAGGATTTCACCAAGAAGGCCGCACCCTTGCAAAATCTGCTGGTGGGCCAACCAAAGAAGACCAAGGGGAGGAAAACCCCCTTTGACTGGAACGAAGAGCTGGAGGAATCCTTCACCTGTTTGAAGTCGGCACTGACGGGAGAAGAGATACTGGCTTACCCCGAATACGATCAACCGTTTGTGCTGTACACAGATGCCAGTAATGTGGGATTAGGAGCCGTGCTGTCCCAGGTTCAGAACGGCAAAGAAAGGGTGATCGCTTACGCCAGCAGGAAACTCCGTCCCACGGAAAGGAACCCTGACAACTATAGTTCCTTTAAGCTGGAATTCCTGGCCCTCGTCTGGGCAGTGACAGAGAGGTTTAAGCACTACCTGGCCTTCGCGAAATTCACCGTCTTCACAGACAACAATCCGCTAACGCATCTGGGTACTGCCAAACTCGGGGCTTTGGAACAGCGGTGGATGGCCCGGCTGTCCAACTATGATTTCACCATCAAATATCGGGCAGGACACCAGAATGCCAATGCCGATGCTCTGTCCCGAATGCCCAATCTACCAGAAGTGGGAGAAGACCCGGAGGCACTTGAAGAGGTGGAGCTGCCTGCCTTCCATCGCCCCAAAGCTACTCAGAACTCTCACCATGTGAAGAACAGGCACAAGAACCAACCGGATGCCACGCTGAATCCCCTGCCCCACCACGGATGGGCAGAAACCCAGGATAGTGACCCCGCGGTCCGTCAGGTGAAGGAACTCTTGACGCAGGCTGGGTTGCACCCTGGCCCAGATGATCCACAAGAAACTCAACAGCTGTGGAAGGGGAGAAGCAAACTGTTTATCCATGATGGCAAGTTGTGCAGGAGGAGCATCGACCCACGTACTCATGAATTGGTGTGGCAGATAGTGGTGCCAAGGCGAGATGCGCCCATGGTTCTGGGAGCCTACCATGATGGAGCCGGACACTTCGGATGGAGGAAGCTGGAGAAGCTGCTCCGAGGGAGGTTCTATTGGATTGGCATGAAGAGAACCATTGAGAAGTGGTGTCGAGAGTGTGGTCCGTGTAGTCTGCGAAGGAAGGACCGTGACAGTCAACGGGCTCCCCTGCGGCCTATCATCACCAAACGGCCGCTCGAACTGGTCGCGCTGGATCATGTGAAGCTGACGCCTAGCCGGTCGGGCTATATCTACGCCCTTACCATCGTGGACCACTACTCCAGGTTTTTGGTGGTTGTGCCTGTCAAGGATCTAACAGCTAGGACTGCCGCCAGGGCCTTCCAGCAGCACTTTTGTAGACCCCATGGCTACCCAGAGAAAGTACTGACCGATCAGGGGCCTGCATTCGAAGCGGAAGTGTTCCAAGAATTCTGCCAGTTGTACGGGTGTAAGAAGATCAGAACTACACCGTACCACCCCCAAACCAACAGGATGTGCGAGAAGATGAACCAGGTAGTAATCGATTTATTGAAGACCTTGCCTGTGGAGGAACGGAACCTGTGGCCGACAAAGTTGCCTGACTTGGTGGATATGTACAACCACATCCCAGTAAGTTCCACCAACTGTACTCCAGCGTACCTGATGCGAGGAAGGTCTAGTCGGTTACCCGTTGATCTGGACATGGGGGTCCTAGTACCCGAAGATACCTCGCCGGAGGCAGATTGGGATACAGAAAGGCAGCGAAGATACCGCGAAGTACAGGAGTGTGTGGAGAGAAGTCTCGCCCAGGCTAGGCAGAAACAAGAAAGGGACTACAATCAACACGCTCCTGCGATTCCCCTGTCACCTGGTGAGCAAGTGCTTAAACGAAAGAGGAGGTTACACAAGCTTGATGACCAATGGGAAGCGGAACCGTATACCATCTTGCCATCCGACTTCGACAACACTAAGGTCTGTCTCATCAGCAAGGACAGAAGGGAGACCTCGACAGCGGTATCCAGGGATCACCTTAAGGTCTGCCCCGATAAGTTGAAAGAGAGGGGCCCGGCCCCAGAAATCTCCCCGCCGGTGGAAAAGGAGAAGATGTTCCATACTGTCCTTGGTGACTTTCCCCAGTCCTGGACTCAGATAAATCAGGCCATCGCGGTACCTGTTCTAACGTTTCCACAGCCGGACCCACCAGAAACAATGGTGGTACCAGATCATCCGGTCCCGCAACCTCAACAAGCCTTGCCTGAAGAAGCCATGCCAACCGTTGAACCGGCAAATCCTCCCTCTGTTATCAGTGAGCCTGCCGTACCCACTGTTGATAGCAGCAGCTCTGAGAGCCCCAACCTGCCAGTGCTACCCAGACTCACTAGAAGTGTAGTTAGAAAACAGCACACTACACCAGCGGTAGCAAGCATAGCGGGCTCTGTTAGACCAATAGCAACCCCTGCGCTGCGAAGGTCCACACGCAGCACTCAAAATCAAACTCCCCTCCGCTACAAAACTTGGAGGTATTGATAGGGCTGCTACGCAATTGAAAATGTTTGTATGCATATCCTTTTGTTACAGGTTTTTAAATGGACACTAGAGTAATGGACGGTGAATTGCTCAAAAAACTTCCACAAGGGGGGCCCCTTTGTTTACCCGGGGTCCCCGCTGTTTCAACCACTGAACTGAGAGTCATAAACTGTGCATGACCAAACTTTCGCAACGTTCAAGAATCCTCACCTCCCGTAAAGGGAAGCTCTGTTATGTTCAATTGTTATGCTATTTCAAAAATTTGTGTGTTTCCTGTTAACATGTATTATTGTTCTTGTTTTCCCAGTCCCGGAGTACTGGATTTAACCGGGGGGGAGTGCAGCACCCCAGAGTCCTGGTTGTTGCAGTGCTGTGGCTCCGCCACTACGGGGAGCTATGGTGCGTCTGATTGCACTAGGGAGTTTCTCTGATCAGGTACACTCACACCACACTTCACACTCCGGCCACCAGGGGGGGTGGTCCTATCTAGTAGGCCACTCCTCACAACTCTGGTAAAACTGGGGGTTGGACAGGAAGACAGGGAGAAGTAGCTGGGAAGAGCTAGTGAGAGGACCTGTCAGGGATGGGATCCTGGCAGACTCCTCAGAGCAGAACTGACCAGTAAACAACGGGAATACAGAAAAGGAGAAATACCAGAAGGGGTCTTGCTGTTAGACCGAGGCAACATCCTTCTGAGGCGCAAACAGTCGGTGGCCGGAACGCCGAGCAAGTAAGAGACTTTAAGTACATTGCAAACCACGGCAGGGCAGCTAACTACAGGTTGGCTGTCTCACTTAACACCTAAGCAGACAACGGAGGCAGCTGTGGGAGAGGGGCGACTCTAGGGTCCCGGAAGAACTCCAGGCCTACCCCGTCATACGGGTGCGTCCTACCATATCAACTGGAGGATGGAGAAGGAACAGTAGAGACAGAAAGAAATAGTTGTGAGGACTATCCCGGGAGCTCAGCAGGGAAGAACTACAACACACAGCGCTAGAAGGTAGATACTGACTCCCACCTGTACAGAGAGCTCCTGATGTGTCGTTGGACCGGCCGGTCTCTGAAAACCCAGTTAACAGCGCTCTGGACTGAGGTCTCCCACATCTTCAGTAAAGAGGTAAAGAGACTGCAACCTGGTGTCCTCGTTATTTACCGCGACCTGCACCCCACAATGGCACCGCTATACCACCGTTAACAGCACCTATTTGCAACGGACGTCCCCCACTGACAGACAGGGCCACGGACCGGGTCTAGCCACCGTGACAACCCCAGGACTGAGATCCCAGAGGCCCGGCTCCGGGTACCCCTCGGCCCTGCGGCGGTGTGGGGGCGCTCCATAACCTTTAACCCCCCCTCAGGGGTTACAAAGTAGAAGAGCCACAGCTTATGCAGCAGTAGTGCTGCACAAGTCAAAGGTTGCTCTTTTAATTTTGCTCCTTGCACACGCTGAATGAAACACGTATAACATTTAGCCCTTTATACAGTCAAACTGTGTTGGAGGCGCGAGTTCCCTTTGTAATGAGACGCAGCACAGATGTCAAGAATCCCACCTTGGTGCTGGGTGCAGCCTCCTGAGCGTTGTTATTTGCTGTACAGGAGTCTGCGCTGTCGTGTTATCCCCTGGCCTAGCGCTGTTAGCGCTGCCCATCTTCTGACATCATTTAATGTCGGCCGGTGCGGTTCGCGATGACCATGAATCCCAGCCCCGCAGTGTCTTAACATTGTTAAAACACTGCGGGGCTGGGATTCATGGCCTGGCGCAGCACATATGTTCGCCTCTCACACTCGGGTCCTTACACCCGCTTCAGACTGTGCGGCGTCAGCTGATCCCTTATCGCATGCCACGGCCATGAAGCCGCACAGTCTGAAGAAGGCGGAAGGAGATGAGGGACAGGCGAACTGATGCACTGCTCATGCCCATCAATCACACCCTCGCAGTCCCAAGAAATAAGACACCGAGGGGCGTTGTGTGGGTCAGGGCGGCCGCAGAGGCGCAGGCAGCCAAACAATGATGCCAGAAGACGGGCAGCGCTACCAAGGGGGTTGCAGCGTGTCATTACAAAGGAAAGTCACACCCCCGGGACGGTTAAATGGTCACACAGAGGACACATTTCAGACGTGTTTTCAGTTCCACATGTGCGAGGAGAATACGTTTATGAGCCACCTTGCACACATGCAGCATTACCGCTGTACAAGGTGGCCTTAAAAACGTACAAACGCCTGGGGGAGGGGGGACAGGTTCCCTTCAATTTCAGTTCTTGTGTCTGCGTGGCTTTTGCAGGACACGATGCCGGCTGCACAGCAGGGGAACAGCTGGCGGTGCTGAACCCCACTGACACATTGGCTGGTGTTTTTCTCTGTGCAGCTAGCAGTACCGGGCCCCAACTGGCGGTGTTAGAGCCCGGGGTCAGCAGGAGGAGGAGATGGAGCAGAGTGTAGGCCGAAGCCTGCACTGGCGGCAGCTTTGGGTCTGTTGTGCCTGCGTGGCTGTTGCAGGACACGTTGCCGGCTGCACAGCAGGGGAACAGCTGGCGGTGCTGAACCCCACTGACACATTGGCTGGTGTTTGGCTCTGTGCAGCTAGCAGTACCGGGCCCCAACTGGCGGTGTTGGAGCCCGTGCTCTGCAGGGGGAGCAGAGTGTAGGCCGAAGCCTACTTGAACCAATTTCAAAGGTAACCTTTAACCCCCCCTCAGGGGTTACAAAGTAGAAGAGCCACAGCTTATGCAGCAGTAGTGCTGCACAAGTCAAAGGTTGCTATTTTAATTTTGCTCCTTGCACACGCTGAAAGGAACACGTATAACATTTAGGCCCTTACACAGTCAAACTGATTTTGAGGCGTGAGTTCCCTTCGTAAAGAGACGCAGTACAGCTGGCAAAAATGCCACCTTGGTGCTTTGCGCGGCCTCCTGAGCATCGTTATTTGTTGCACAGGAGTCTGCGCTGTCGTGTTATCCCCTGGCCTTGCGCTGTTAGTGCTGCCCGTCCTCTGACATCATTTGATGTCGGCCGGTGCGGTTCGCGATGCCCATGAATCCCAGCCCCGCAGTGTCTTGACATAGTTAAAACACCTCGGGGCTGGGATTCATGGCCTGGCGCAGTACATATGTTCGCCTCTCGCTTGGGTTCTTACACCTGCTTCAGACTATGTGGCGTCAGCTGATCCCTTATCGCATGCCACGGCCATGAAGCCGCACAGTCCGAAGAAGGCGGAAGGAGATGAGGGACAGGCGAAGAAATGCACCATTCATGCCCGTCAATCACACCCTCGCAGTCAAAATAAATAAGACACCGAGGGGCGTTGTGTGGGGCAAGGCGGCCGCAGAGGCGCACCCAGCCAAACAATGATGCCAGAAGACGGGCAGCGTTACCAAGGAGCTTGTTGCGTGTCAATACAAAGGAAAATCACACCTGAGGGACGTTTTAATGGTCACAGAGGACACATTTTAGACGTGTTCAGTTCCACGAGTGCAAGGAGAATACGTTTCTGAGCCACCTTGCACACATGCAGCATTACTGCTGTACAAGGTGGCTGTAAAACATAGAAACACCTGGGGGAGGGTGGACAGGTTCCCTTCAATTTCAGTTCTTGTGTCTGCGTGGCGGTCGCAGGACACGTTGCCGGCTACACAGCAGGGGAACAGCTGGCGGTGCTGAACCCCACTGACACATTGGCTGGTGTTTTTCTCTGTGCAGCTAGCAGTACCGGGCCCCAACTGGCGGTGTTAGAGCCCAGGGTCAGCAGGAGGAGGAGATGGAGCAGAGTGTAGGCCGAAGCCTGCACTGGCGGCAGCTTTGGGTCTGTTGTGCCTGCGTGGCTGTTGCAGGACACGTTGCCGGCTGCACAGCAGGGGAACAGCTGGCGGTGCTGAACCCCACTGACACATTGGCTGGTGTTTGGCTCTGTGCAGCTAGCAATACCGGGCCCCAACTGGCGGTGTTGGAGCCCGTGCTCTGCAGGGGGAGCAGAGTGTAGGCCGAAGCCTACTTGAACCAATTTCAAAGGTAACCTTTAACCCCCCCTCAGGGGTTACAAAGTAGAAGAGCCACAGCTTATGCAGCAGTAGTGCTGCACAAGTCAAAGGTTGCTCTTTTAATTTTGCTCCTTGCACACGCTGAATGAAACACGTATAACATTTAGCCCTTTATACAGTCAAACTGTGTTGGAGGCGCGAGTTCCCTTTGTAATGAGACGCAGCACAGATGTCAAGAATCCCACCTTGGTGCTGGGTGCAGCCTCCTGAGCGTTGTTATTTGCTGTACAGGAGTCTGCGCTGTCGTGTTATCCCCTGGCCTAGCGCTGTTAGCGCTGCCCATCTTCTGACCTCATTTAATGTCGGCCGCTGCGGTTCGCGATGACCATGAATCCCAGCCCCGCGGTGTCTTAACATTGTTAAAACACTGCGGGGCTGTGATTCATGGCCTGGCGCAGCACATATGTTCGCCTCTCGCACTCGGGTCCTTACACCCGCTGCAGACTGTGCGGCGTCAGCTGATCCCTTATCGCATGCCACGGCCATGAAGCCGCACAGTCCGAAGAAGGCGGAAGGAGATGAGGGACAGGCGAAGAAATGCACCGTTCATGCCCGTCAATCACACCCTCGCAGTCAAAATAAATAAGACACCGAGGGGCGTTGTGTGGGGCAAGGTGGCCGCAGAGGCGCACCCAGCCAAACAATGATGCCAGAAGACGGGCAGCGTTACCAAGGAGCTTGTTGCGTGTCAATACAAAGGAAAATCACACCTGAGGGACGTTTTAATGGTCACAGAGGACACATTTTAGATGTGTTCAGTTCCACGAGTGCAAGGAGAATACGTTTCTGAGCCACCTTGCACACATGCAGCATTACAGCTGTACAAGGTGGCTGTAAAACATAGAAACACCTGGGGGAGGGTGGACAGGTTCCCTTCAATTTCAGTTCTTGTGCCTGCGTGGCGGTCGCAGGACACGTTGCCGGCTACACAGCAGGGGAACAGCTGGCGGTGCTGAACCCCACTGACACATTGGCTGGTGTTTTTCTCTGTGCAGCTAGCAGTACCGGGCCCCAACTGGCGGTGTTAGAGCCCGGGGTCAGCAGGAGGAGGAGATGGAGCAGAGTGTAGGCCGAAGCCTGCACTGGCGGCAGCTTTGGGTCTGTTGTGCCTGCGTGGCTGTTGCAGGACACGTTGCCGGCTGCACAGCAGGGGAACAGCTGGCGGTGCTGAACCCCACTGACACATTGGCTGGTGTTTGGCTCTGTGCAGCTAGCAGTACCGGGCCCCAACTGGCGGTGTTGGAGCCCGTGCTCTGCAGGGGGAGCAGAGTGTAGGCCGAAGCCTACTTGAACCAATTTCAAAGGTAACCTTTAACCCCCCCTCAGGGGTTACAAAGTAGAAGAGCCACAGCTTATGCAGCAGTAGTGCTGCACAAGTCAAAGGTTGCTCTTTTAATTTTGCTCCTTGCACACGCTGAATGAAACACGTATAACATTTAGCCCTTTATACAGTCAAACTGTGTTGGAGGCGCGAGTTCCCTTTGTAATGAGACGCAGCACAGATGTCAAGAATCCCACCTTGGTGCTGGGTGCAGCCTCCTGAGCATTGTTATTTGCTGTACAGGAGTCTGCGCTGTCGTGTTATCCCCTGGCCTAGCGCTGTTAGCGCTGCCCATCTTCTGACCTCATTTAATGTCGGCCGCTGCGGTTCGCGATGCCCATGAATCCCAGCCCCGCGGTGTCTTAACATTGTTAAAACACTGCGGGGCTGTGATTCATGGCCTGGCGCAGCACATATGTTCGCCTCTCGCACTCGGGTCCTTACACCCGCTGCAGACTGTGCGGCGTCAGCTGATCCCTTATCGCATGCCACGGCCATGAAGCCGCACAGTCTGAAGAAGGCGGAAGGAGATGAGGGACAGGCGAAGAAATGCACCGTTCATGCCCATCAATCACACCCTCGCAGTCCAAATAAATAAGACACCGAGGGGCGTTGTGTGGGGCAAGGCGGCCGCAGAGGCGCACCCAGCCAAACAATGATGCCAGAAGACGGGCAGCGCTACCAAGGAGCTTGTTGCGTGTCAATACAAAGGAAAATCACACCTGAGGGACGTTTTAATGGTCGCAGAGGACTCATTTTTAGACGTGTTCACTTCAACATGGGCAAGGAGATTAAGTTTCTGAGCCACCTTGCACACATGCAGCATTACTGTCGTACAAGGTGGCTGTAAAACGTAAAAACGCCTGGGGGAGGGTGGACAGGTTTCCTTCAATTTCAGTTCTTGTGTCTGCGTGGCTGTTGCAGGACACGTTGCCGGCTACACAGCAGGGGAACAGCTGGCGGTGCTGAACCCCACTGACACATTGGCTGGTGTTTGGCTCTGTGCAGCTAGCACATCTGGGCCCCAACTGGCGGTGTTAGAGCCCAGGGTCAGCAGGAGGAGGAGAGGGAGCAGAGTGTAGGCCGAAGCCTGCACTGGAGCAAGTTGAAAGGGAAACTTTAACCCCCCCCCCAGGCGTTTGTAGCTGAAAGAGCCATCGTGTACAGCACTAATGCTGGAAAAGGTAAACTTAGCTCTTTTAATTATGGTCCTTGCACATGCTGATCCTAACACTTATAAAAAGTGTCCCCTCCTACCGTGATACCGTCCGGTAGGTGGAACTTTCCTTTGTGATGTGACGCAGCACAGCCGTCATTCTTACCCCCTTGGCGCCGTGCGCCGCCTCCT
This sequence comes from Ranitomeya variabilis, assembly GCF_051348905.1. NCBI lineage: Eukaryota > Metazoa > Chordata > Amphibia > Anura > Dendrobatidae > Ranitomeya > Ranitomeya variabilis. Next base: position 162,141,522 of record NC_135238.1, on the reverse strand, counting down.
CAGCGTTGTTTGAATCAGTCCCGGAGCCTGCGCTGTTAGGTTAGCCCTTGGCCATGCACACATTTTGCGCTGCCCGTCTTCTGACATCATTTGGTGTCAGGCTGGCTGCGCCTGTGCGGCCGCGCTGGCCGAGAGCCCGCCTCGTACTGTCTTCTGATTTAATCCCACTGGGGGCCTGAGATCCATGGACATGCGCAGTGCATATCTGAACCTCCACCTCTCACTCATCTCCCTACGGCTTCTTCTGACTGTGCGGTGTCACGGCCGTGGCATGCTATTAGGGACCAGCTGACACCGCACAGTTTGAATAAGCCGTAGGGAGATGAGTGAGAGGTGGAGGTTCAGATATGCACTGCGCATGTCCATGGATCTCTGGCCCCCAGTGGGATTAAATCAGAAGACAGTACGAGGCGGGCTCTCGGCCAGCGCGGCCGCACAGGCGCAGCCAGCCTGACACCAAATGATGTCAGAAGACGGGCAGCGCAAAATGTGTGCATGGCCAAGGGCTAACCTAACAGCGCAGGCTCCGGGACTGATTCAAACAACGCTGAGGAGGCGGCGCACGGCGCCAAGGGGGTAAGAATGACGGCTGTGCTGCGTCACATCACAAAGGAAAGTTCCACCAACCGGACGGTATCACGGTAGGAGGGGACACTTTTCATAAGTGTTAGGATCAGCATGTGCAAGGAGCACCACGAAAAGAGGCACTTTTTCCCTTTGCATCATTACTGCTGCACAAGGTGGCTCCTTCAGTAACAAACGCCTGGGGGGGGGGACAGGTTCCCTGAAATTTAACTTGTTGTGCCTGCGTGGCGGTCGCAGTACACGTTGCCGGCTGCACAGCAGGGGAACAGCTGGCGGTGCTGAACCCCACTAACACATTGGCGAGGTGTTTGGCTCTGTGCGGACAGCACTTCTGGACGGCAACTAGCGGTGTTGGAGCCCAGGGACAGGTGTAGGAGGAGGAGGTAGGAGGAGGTAGGAGGGATTGCCACACACACAGCAGGGGAACAGCTGACGTTACTGAACCCCAATAACAGAGGAGGGACTGTTGGGACTGTGCGTACAGCACTACCAGGCAACAACTAGCGGTGTTAGAGCCCAGGGACAGGTGGAGGAGGAGGAGGTGGAGGAGGTAGGAGGGATTGCCACACACACAGCAGGGGAACAGCTGACGTTACTGAACCCCAATAACAGAGGAGGGACTGTTGGGACTGTGCGTACAGCACTACCAGGCAACAACTAGCGGTGTTGGAGCCCAGGGACAGGTGGAGGAGGAGGAGGTAGGAGGAGGTAGGAGGGATTGCCACACACACAGCAGGAAAACAGCTGACGTTACTGAACCCCAATAACAGAGGAGGGACTGTTGGGACTGTGCGTACAGCACTACCAGGCAACAACTAGCGGTGTTGGAGCCCAGGGACAGGTGGAGGAGGAGGAGGTGGAGGAGGTAGGAGGGATTGCCACACACACAGCAGGGGAACAGCTGACGTTACTGAACCCCAATAACAGAGGAGGGACTGTTGGGACTGTGCGTACAGCACTACCAGGCAACAACTAGCGGTGTTGGAGCCCAGGGACAGGTGGAGGAGGAGGAGGTAGGAGGAGGTAGGAGGGATTGCCACACACACAGCAGGGGAACAGCTGATGTTACTGAACCCCAATAACAGAGGAGGGACTGTTGGGACTGTGCGTACAGCACTACCAGGCAACAACTAGCGGTGTTGGAGCCCAGGGACAGGTGGAGGAGGAGGAGGTAGGAGGAGGTAGGAGGGATTGCCACACACACAGCTGGGGAATAGCTGACGTTACTGAACCCCAATAACAGAGGAGGGACTGTTGGGACTGTGCGTACAGCACTACCAGGCAACAACTAGCGGTGTTGGAGCCCAGGGACAGGTGGAGGAGGAGGAGGTAGGAGGAGGTAGGAGGGATTGCCACACACACAGCAGGGGAACAGCTGACGTTACTGAACCCCAATAACAGAGGAGGGACTGTTGGGACTGTGCGTACAGCACTACCAGGCAACAACTAGCGGTGTTGGAGCCCAGGGACAGGTGGAGGAGGAGGAGGTAGGAGGAGGTAGGAGGGATTGCCACACACACAGCAGGGGAACAGCTGACGTTACTGAACCCCAATAACAGAGGAGGGACTGTTGGGACTGTGCGTACAGCACTACCAGGCAACAACTAGCGGTGTTGGAGCCCAGGGACAGGTGGAGGAGGAGGAGGTAGGAGGAGGTAGGAGGGATTGCCACACACACAGCTGGGGAACAGCTGACGTTACTGAACCCCAATAACAGAGGAGGGACTGTTGGGACTGTGCGTACAGCACTACCAGGCAACAACTAGCGGTGTTGGAGCCCAGGGACAGGTGGAGGAGGAGGAGGTAGGAGGGATTGCCACACACACAGCAGGGGAACAGCTGACGTTACTGAACCCCAATAACAGAGGAGGGACTGTTGGGACTGTGCGTACAGCACTACCAGGCAACAACTAGCGGTGTTGGAGCCCAGGGACAGGTGGAGGAGGAGGAGGTAGGAGGGATTGCCACACACACAGCAGGGGAACAGCTGACGTTACTGAACCCCAATAACAGAGGAGGGACTGTTGGGACTGTGCGTACAGCACTACCAGGCAACAACTAGCGGTGTTGGAGCCCAGGGACAGGTGGAGGAGGAGGAGGTAGGAGGAGGTAGGAGGGATTGCCACACACACAGCAGGGGAACAGCTGACGTTACTGAACCCCAATAACAGAGGAGGGACTGTTGGGACTGTGCGTACAGCACTACCAGGCAACAACTAGCGGTGTTGGAGCCCAGGGACAGGTGGAGGAGGAGGAGGTAGGAGGAGGTAGGAGGGATTGCCACACACACAGCTGGGGAACAGCTGACGTTACTGAACCCCAATAACAGAGGAGGGACTGTTGGGACTGTGCGAACAGCACTACCAGGCAACAACTAGCGGTGTTGGAGCCCAGGGACAGGTGGAGGAGGAGGAGGTAGGAGGGATTGCCACACACACAGCAGGGGAACAGCTGACGTTACTGAACCCCAATAACAGAGGAGGGACTGTTGGGACTGTGCGTACAGCACTACCAGGCAACAACTAGCGGTGTTGGAGCCCAGGGACAGGTGGAGGAGGAGGAGGTAGGAGGAGGTAGGAGGGATTGCCACACACACAGCAGGGGAACAGCTGACGTTACTGAACCCCAATAACAGAGGAGGGACTGTTGGGACTGTGCGTACAGCACTACCAGGCAACAACTAGCGGTGTTGGAGCCCAGGGACAGGTGGAGGAGGAGGAGGTAGGAGGAGGTAGGAGGGATTGCCACACACACAGCTGGGGAACAGCTGACGTTACTGAACCCCAATAACAGAGGAGGGACTGTTGGGACTGTGCGTACAGCACTACCAGGCAACAACTAGCGGTGTTGGAGCCCAGGGACAGGTGGAGGCGGAGGAGGTAGGAGGGATTGCCACACACACAGCAGGGGAACAGCTGACGTTACTGAACCCCAATAACAGAGGAGGGACTGTTGGGACTGTGCGTACAGCACTACCAGGCAACAACTAGCGGTGTTGGAGCCCAGGGACAGGTGGAGGAGGAGGAGGTAGGAGGAGGTAGGAGGGATTGCCACACACACAGCAGGGGAACAGCTGACGTTACTGAACCCCAATAACAGAGGAGGGACTGTTGGGACTGTGCGTACAGCACTACCAGGCAACAACTAGCGGTGTTGGAGCCCAGGGACAGGTGGAGGAGGAGGAGGTAGGAGGAGGTAGGAGGGATTGCCACACACACAGCAGGGGAACAGCTGACGTTACTGAACCCCAATAACAGAGGAGGGACTGTTGGGACTGTGCATACAGCACTACCAGGCAACAACTAGCGGTGTTGGAGCCCAGGGACAGGTGGAGGAGGAGGAGGTAGGAGGAGGTAGGAGGGATTGCCACACACACAGCAGGGGAACAGCTGACGTTACTGAACCCCAATAACAGAGGAGGGACTGTTGGGACTGTGCGTACAGCACTACCAGGCAACAACTAGCGGTGTTGGAGCCCAGGGACAGGTGGAGGAGGTAGGAGGAGGTAGGAGGGATTGCCACACACACAGCTGGGGAACAGCTGACGTTACTGAACCCCAATAACAGAGGAGCGACTGTTGGGACTGTGCGGACAGCACTTCTGGACGGCAACTAGCGGTGTTGGAGCCCAGGGACAGGTGGAAAAGCAGAGGAACGCAATGTAGGCCGAAGCCTGAGAAAGTCGAAAGGGAACCTTTAACCCCCCCCCCAAGGCGTTTGTAGCTGAAAGAGCCAGCTTGTGCAGCACAAAAGATGCAAAAGGAAAAGGTGGCTCTTTTCATCATGCTCCTTGCAAACACAGAACTAAACACTTATAAAATGTGTCCCCTGAAACCGTGAAACCGTCCCGGAGGTGGGACTGTCCTTCGTAATATGACGCAGCACAGCCGTCATTCCTACCCCCCCGGCGCCACGCCCCGGCTCCTCAGCGTAGTTTGATTCCGTCCCGGAGCCTGCGCTGTTATGTTATCCCTTGGCCAGGCACACTTAGCGCTGCCCATCTTCTGACATCATTTGGAGTCAGGCTGGCTGCGCCTGTGGGGCCGCGCTGGCCGAGAGCCCGCCTCGCAGTGTCTTCTGATTTTATCCCACTGGGGGCCTGGGATCCATGGCCATGCGCAGTGCATATCCCCGCCTCTCACTCCCCTCCCTACGGCTTCTTAAGACTGTGCGGTGTCACGGCCGTGGCATGCTATTAGGGACCAGCTGACACCGAACAGTCTGAAGAAGCCATAGGGAGATGAGTGAGAGGTGGAGGTTCAGATATGCACTGCGCATGTCCATGGATCCCAGGCCCCCAGTGGTATTAAATCAGAAGACACTGCGAGGCGGGCTCTCGGCCAGCGCGGCCGCACAGGCGCAGCCATCCTGACACCAAATGATGCCAGAAGACGGGCAGCGCTAAGTGTGCCTGGCCACGGGATAACATAACAGCGCAGGCTCCGGGACGGAATCAAACAACGCTGAGGAGCCGGGGCGCGGCGCCGGGGGGGGAGGAATGACGGCTGTGCTGCGTCATATTACGAAGGAAAGTCCCACCTCCGGGACGGTTTTACGGTATCAGTGGACACATTTTATAAGTGTTAAGTTCTGCGTGTGCAAGGAGCTAAACCAAAATAGCTACCTTTTCCTTGTGCAGCATTACTGCTGCACAAGGTGGCTCTTTCAGTAACAAACGCCTTGGGGGGGGGGGACAGATTCCCTTACATTTCAGTTGTTGTGTCAGCGTGGCGGTCGCATGACACATTGCCGGCTACACAGCTGGGGATCAGCTGACGTTACTGAAACCCAATAACACTGGGTCGTATGTTTTGACTGTGCAGACGGCACTTCTGAGCCTCAACTGGCGGTGTTGGAGCCCAGGAATTTAAGTTCAGGTGGTAGAAAGATGAACACAACAGGAGACCTGGATAACGTATACAGTGACCTAATTATTTAATCAGGAGGAGGAGTGGCAAATTCCTGCGAGATCCAGGCCTTGTTCATTTTCAGGAAAGTAAGCCGGTCAACGTTATCGGAGGATAGTCGCATGCGACGGTCAGTTAGTACACCACCTGCAGCACTAAAGACACGTTCCGATAATACACTGGCCGCAGGGCAAGACAGCACCTCCAATGCATACTGGCTTAGCTCTGGCCATGTATCCAGCTTTGAGACCCAAAACTTGAAAGGGGAAGAGCCGTCTGGGAGTACAGCAAGAGGGCAAGACATGTAGTCTGTCACCATCTGACGGAACCGTTGCCTCCTGCTGACTGGAGCCGTCTGTGATGGTGTAGACTTTTGTGGGGGGCACAGAAAACTGTGCCACAGTTGGGCCATACTGGTCTTGCCTTGGGCAGAGGCACTGCTTCTGCTCCCTCTTTGTGCAGAGCCTCCACCACTGCCTGGACGCACTGAGCTGCTTTGGAATGCACTAGCAGCACTTCTCTCAGTTGGAATGGAGAAGATGATGGAATTGACCAGTGTGTCTTGGTACTCCCGCATTTTTCGCTCCCGGTTCAACGGTGTGATGAGGCTTTCTACGTTGTCCCGGTAGCGAGGATCGAGGAGGGTGAACACCCAATAATCAGACATGTTGAGAATGTGGGCGATGCGGCGGTCGTTTCTCAGGCACTGCAGCATGTAATCCACCATGTGCTGCAGACTGCCAACTGCCCAAGAAACGCTGTCCCCTGCTGGAGGCGTGATCTCTGCCCGCTCGTCATCACCTCACCCTCGCTGTACACACTGAGTACTGGACAATTCGGTAACTCCCTCCTCTGGACGGATGTCTTCCTCCTCCATTGACTCCTCCTCATCCTCCTCACAAACTGTCCCCTGCCTACGCGTTTGTGAGGAACCACGTGGCGCTGACTGTCCAGAAGATGATGATGGAAATGGTGAATCCTCATCCTCCACCTCTTCCACAACATCATCCCTTAGCGCTTGCAGTGATTTTTCAAGCAGGCAGATAAGGGGGACAGTCATGCTGACTAGTGCATCATCTGCACTCGCCATCCGCGTGGAATAATCAAAGGGACGCAAAACCTGGCAGACGTCATTCATAGTGGCCCACTCTGTGGTTGTGAAGTCTGTACGGCGCTGACTGCGACTTCTTTGCGCCTGAAGCAGCTGGTACTCCATTACAGCTTGCTGCTGCTCACACAACCGCTCCAACATATGTAACGTGGAATTCCACCTGGTAGGTAGGTCACATATGATGCGATGTTCCGGCAGGCGGTGTCGGCGCTGCAGAGCCGCAATGCGCGCTTTTGCCGTGCTGGAACGCCGCAAGTGAGCACACTCTAGGCGGACCTTGTGCAGCAGTGCATCAAGATCCGGATAGTCCCTCAAAAAGCTCTGCACGACCAAATTGAGCACATGTGCCAGACATGGGATGTGAGTGAGGTTGCCGAGGCCCAGAGCTGCCACCAGATTTCGGCCATTATCACACACTACCATGCCTGGCTGGAGATTCGCTGGCACAAACCACACATCGCTCTCCTGCTTGATGGCATTCCAGAGCTCCTGCGCTGTGTGGCTACGATTCCCCAAAAAAATTAATTTCAAGACGGCCTGTTGACGTTTGGCCACGGCTGTGCTCATGTCGGTCGTAACAGGTACACGTTCATCACGGGTCCATGTGGAGGTGGACTGTGACGGCTCCTGCAGCGATGATTCTGAGGAACTGGTGTAAGAGGAGGAGTCAATGCGTACAGAATGGATTCCTGCAATCCTTGGAGTGGGCAGGACACGTCCTGCGCCACTCGCACGGTCTGTACCCGGCTCAACGACATTAACCCAATGGGCAGTGAGGGAAAGGTATCGCCCCTGTCCATGTTGACTGGTCCACGCATCGGTGGTGAGGTGGACCTTGCTACTGACGGCGTTCAGTAGCGCGTGTTTTATGTGTCCCTCCACATGCTTGTGCAGGGCAGAGACAGCTTGCCTGCTGAAGTAAAAGCGGCTGGGCACATTGTACTGTGGGACTGCCAATGACATCAAGTCACGGAAGCTGTCAGTCTCCACCAGCCTGAATGACAGCATTTCCAGTGAAAGAAGTTTGGCAATGCCTGCAGTCAGAGCCTGTGCTCGTGGGTGGTTTGACGAGAAAGGCCGCCTTTTCTCCCATGCCTGTACTACCGATGGCTGTAGACTGGGCTGGGAGTGTGTGGATGACTGGGAAAGTGGTGCTGCGGGTGGAATTACAGCGGGTCTCTGGACAACAGGGCCAGAGGTTCTTCCACGGTGATCCTGGGAGGAAGCCGAACCAGCTGCGTGTGAGCTAGAGGAAGAGGCAACACGAGCTGAAGAGGTGGTAGCTGCCGCTGTTGGTTGGCCTAGCTCTTCAGTGTGTTTTTCTAACTCCGCCGGGTGCCTGTTGCGCACATGTTTCCACATGTTGGAGGTATTGAGGTTGCTGACATTTCGACCTCTTTTGACTTTTTGATGACACACCTTGCATCTGACATAGCAAATGTCATCTGCAACTGTGTCAAAAAAGGACCAGGCACTGCAAGTCTTGGGAGCGCCCTTTTTGGCTTTTGGAAGAGACATGCTCCTAACGGGTGCCAAAGCGGAGGCTGCAGGATCCGCAGTCTTCCCCCTCCCTCTCCCTCTTTGGGCCGTACGGGGAATCTCTTCCTCAGAGCTGCTCCCACCACCTTCCTGTCCCTCACGCCAAGATGGGTCAAGGACCTCATCATCTACACTACCCTCTGCCCCCAACTGCTCCTCCTGGGTAGTCTCAGCAGCAGAGCACGCACCAGTAAGTGGCACCTGAGTGTCATCATCAGCTGATGCGGCCTGCGATGTGGTGACCGGAGCCACTGGCCCACCCGCCTCTTCAGAGGAAGAGAGAAAAAGCTGTTGGGCATCACTGCACCCTGCCTCTTCTTCCATTTCTCCAATGCTGCTTGGCTGGCCCCCTGTTTCCAAGCCAAGAGATTCAGAGAACAGAAGTAGAGACGGCTCCTGTCCTGGGCTCTCTGTCTGCCTGGGCAATTTGGCAGGTGGTGAAGAGACAGATGGCTGCTCTCCAGTGCTCTGTGCCTGAGAGGATGTGGCACTAATTGAAGTTGATGCATTAGCTGCCATCCATCCGACAACGGCTTCAATTTGTTCTTCACGCAGCAGCGGTGTACGGCGCTCTGACACAAAGCTGCGCATGAATGACTGTTGCCTGGTGAAAGTGGGTGCTGATGAGTCACCGGTGCCCGCAGCAGGCACAGAATCCCCACGTCCCCTCCCTGCTCCGCGCCCACGCCCACGTGCCTTACTCACTGCCTTCTTCATCTTGGTTGACTGATAAAGATAAGCAGAAAAGTACTAACGGCTTTGTGTGCTTATTCCTGAGCAACTCCTCCTAACAGGTATAAGAAACACTAATTTTCTAAAGTGTGGACTAGACTTTAATATGAGCTAATGTGGCCTACACAAATGTAAAGTGGTGTAACTGGTGTGTTTGGTGAACTTTATTATTTATTTATTTTTTGGGGGCTGAACTGACAACGGATAGAGCTGCAGTCACACGGAGACCGTGCAGACAGACGTAAACGGCGCTGCAAGGCCCAAAAACCCTCCTCTACGTTATCCTATGTAGTGTTTTTCCACAAGTTAGCTGGAGACGGGTGGAAAGACACTAATAGGATTTTTTGGAAAAAATGTGCAGCAGCCTGCACTACTTAAAACAAAATGAAAATTGATTTGGCGGTATGACGCAGTGAACAACCCTGAGCTGGAGACAACCAGGCTATGGCTGCTCACAGACTACAGGGCGAGCTGCAGTCACACGGAGACCGTGCAGACAGCCGTAAACGGCGCTGCAAGGCCCAAAAACCCTCCTCTACGTTATCCTATGTAGTGTTTTTCCACAAATTAGCTGGAGACGGGTGGAAAGACACTAATAGGAATTTTTTGAATAAATTAGCAGCAGACTACACTACTTGAAAAAAAAAAAAAAAAAGAACAGTATGAGGCAATGAACCACCCTCCCTGAACTGAATACAACCAGCTATGGATGGCCTATGTGGCTGCACTCAGACTAGAGAGTGGGCTGCACTCACACACACACACACAGACCTTGCAGATCGCTGTGAAAACAGCGCTACAAGGCAAAAGCAAGGTGAATAGTAGGTGAACACAGCGGTTGCTAAATTAGCCTTTGGAAAGCACAAAGAAGCAAATCGCTATCTCTAAACTGTCCCTCAGTCAGCAAACAGCGTCCTGTCACTAACTGAATTCACAGCAGAGTGATCGCAAAATGGCGCCAGCGACTTTTAAACTGCATCATGACATCATTTCAGCAGCCAATCACAGCCTTGCCAGTAGTTTCATGCCCTCCATGCTAAACAGGATGTGCCCACACTTGGAATCATTCTCATTGGCTGAATTTCTGCATTTTGAATCTTGGAACTTCCGATTCCGGTATCTGATACGCGGCAAGTATCGGAATCCCGGTATCGGAATTCCGATACCGCAAGTATCGGCCGATACCCGATACTTGCAGTATCGGAATGCTCAACACTACTTGTGACCATCCATCATCCTCTTGATTACATTCCTGAGGTTTTTAATGGGGTTCAGGTCTGGAGATTGGGCTGCCCATGACAGGGTTTTGATGTGGTGGTCTCTTAATTTTTTCCAGAGCTGTATAATTGGCTTGTCTGATCCAAAATACAGATCAAAGTAATGTGTGCTGCGATTTTTCATACACAGAGAATCGGTCCTTTTGTAAATACATTCATGTGAACTAACATATTGACTTGCATTGGTCAGTGTATTGTCCATAAACTATAAGCCTAGCATTCAGACAGCGCACGGGCATTTAATATCTTTGTCAGAATGAGTCGTAATTTTGGTATAAGTGCTATCTGTGATTTGGACCAATATTATTCAATTTGGTTATATGCATATGACCATTTTTTTTACATGGGTTGGATCTCCGTGTGAAAAAAAAATCACAACATGCAAGATACAATAGTCTACTCTGTATTTTGGATGAGACTCACCCATTCAAATCCATGAACAAATCAGATCCAATACAGATGAACCATATAGCATCTGATTTGTACAGATACACTGCAAATCTTAACATAAGAAACTGTACTTGGTCTTGTAAATTTTATTAACTTCCGATGTATAAAAACGCATGCCATATGGATGTAAAAAAAAGGACATATGGATTGCATACAGATGACAATAAGGATGAAAAAACAATTTTTTCTGCATGAAATTCAGACATTTTTTTACACGCCCTTGTGAACTTAGCCTTAACGAAGGTAGAAAAGACATTGTACACTGGGACTGCTGATTAGGCCAAGACCAGCACTAAGAACATCATGTACCTCTGTGTACAGCTGAGTGAGCAGATCTACCACAATATATATATATATATATATATATATATATATATATATATATATATATACACCAAAATGGGATTGTATTTCAGGTCGTAAGTAAAATAATCTCTTATAAATATTAAAATATGTACCTTAATTTTGTGGATTGATGAGGTCCCTTAGAGCATTAGCAGACAAGTGTATTTTGAGTCTGAGTGTGACCCAACAAAACATTGGATTACAATCGGACCAGTATTAACCTATAGGGTTGTGCACATGTCCAAGAAAAAAAATAACTGCATGTCCTATTTTGATCAGATATTTGGATCTCAGCTGGACATGAAAGTCAATGAGTCCGTGGAAATCATCGGACTGCACTCGGATGACATCTGAGTCTGATTTCTGCATTGTCGCAGAATGGAGACGATGGAGACACTTTTTTTCTCAATCTTCTCCTCATCTGAGAGAATAGGATCACACAATGATCTCACTTTGATCAAACCCTGATCATGATTTGATCCGTTTAATTTGTCTAATCGGCCCGATTCTCTGGGATGGGAGAATATACTGCTGTGCGTACCTGCCCTTATTTTGATTGTTGATATGTTGTATCGTTATAGGATGGGAACCTGTATACTACTTAGGTCTGTTTCACACATCAGTGGCTCCGGTACGTGTGTGACACACGGACATCACATGGATCCCACACGGATAGTCTACGTGAGCACACAGACACACGGACACGGATAACTCCGGTACAGGAATTATCTGGACGTGTGAGACTGGCCTTAGGCCTTAGGCCAGTCTCACACGTCCAGATAATTCCGGTACCGGAAAAATCGGTACCGGAGTTATCCGTGTCCGTGTGTCCGTGTGCTCACATGGCACATCAGTGTGGCACACGTGCGGCAGCCGTGTGCCGCCTGTGTGCCGACTAGGTACCACACGGACCGAGCAGGAGACAGCGCTAGAGATAAGCGCTGTCCCCTGCATCTGGTGCTGAAGCCGGAATTCATTCCTTCTTCCCAGCAGTGTTCGCTGGAGAGAAGGAATGAAAAATCATTGTTTTTTCTTTTTTTGTGTTTAAAATAAATAAAATACCTCCCATAGGGGTGGAGCCGCATATTCATCACTGTAATGAGCGGTACCACGTGACCGCTCATACAGGAAGAAGCTGCGGCGCTGAGAGGAAGCACCGAGGGAGCTGGGTGAGTATTTTATTTCCAGCGGGCGGGCGCACAGGGGGTGGGAGGGTGGTGGTGACAAGGATCTTTATTTTAAACACAAAAAAAGAAAAAACAATGATTTTTCATTCCTTCTCTCCAGCGAACACTGCTGGAGAGAAGAAATGAATGGCGGCTTCAGCACCACAAGCTTACTGTAGCGCTGTCTCCTGCATGGCACACGGACTGCACACGTACAGCATCCGTGTGCGGTACGTGTTTTACACGGACCCATTGACTTTAATGGGTCCGTGTGATCCGTGCGCTCCCACGAACACTGACATGTCTCCGTGTTTTTCAAACGGACACACGGTCCGTGAAAACACGCTGACATGTGCAGAGACACATTTATTTTAATGTGTCTACGTGAGTCAGTGTCTCCGGTACATGAGAAAACTGTCACCACACGTACCGGAGCCACTGATGTGTGAAACAGGCCTTATGCTGTTTTGTGTTATTGTTTGGTCTTTTTTGTTCCAGTAACCAACAGGAAAAACTAAAAGAAAGAATAAAGCAATAATGTATTATTTGTAAAGAAACCATAAAAGTCCCATGGTTGGCCCAAATAGTTGTGTAAATTCTTTCATTCTCATTTAATTAATAATGCTCTTGTATTTTTTCCTAATTTCTATATTGTGCCATTCCTCTCATATTCCTCTTAGGAGAGAACTAATTTTTCTCTAGGAGAGAGGCTATACGGAACCGTAATAGTAATTCTGATTATTGACAGTTTTATTTGTGATTGCTGAGTCGATGTCTGACTAATTTGGTTACAGTTCACAACTGATTTTAGGAAAAAACTATTTAGATTGCTATTAGTATAGTATATACTGTTCTATGGTGACCGTATGATCAAACATCTTGTTCTTATATGATAATTTGATAAATAGTCTCCAAGTACCTTTACATTTTTTTTTTAAATGATGTCTTACCCCCAGTACCACTCCCATGTTTCAACTACTCCCATCTGCCTAACATAATATCCACTGCCTGCTGTTAAATATAATTCTTCTGTAGCAGCAGAGATCCTGGGATGGATTTCATGAAGCAGGGTGGGTCTGAGTCCCTCTGCCTCTGCAATCCCATCTGTCAAACTTAATACAAGCATAACTGAGAGGAGAACTTATAATTTAGGTCTGGCAAACTACTGAATAATGGCAAGACAAATGCAGGATGGGATGTTCCAGTACATATAGTGCTGCCAAAATGCTAACAAAGGAGAAACGACCCACTCAAAAAGAACAAATTGCAATTTACGCAGCATGAGAATTAAAAAAAACGTTTCTTTGGCAATTAGACAGGCATGAAGAGCACAGTAGTTTTAGTAATGATGAGTGATACAAGACCCTGCTTTTCTATAGGTTTTGTGTGAAAATACAGTTACACGTTCGTTCACTTGTCCTAAGAATCATAGAAAGTTGAGAGGGACATCCTGGGTCATCGTGTCCAATCCCCAGCTCAATGCAGGATTCACTAAACCATTCCAGAATAACACATTGCTAATTTCTTAAAAATAAAGTCAATGGAAAATAGGACAAACATGTTGGATGCCCTCAAGTTTTTGGCTTTCCAGAGAATCACATTTCCAAACCAGGCACTATGCCTCCCATGCATCAAGAGAGGTGTTTTTCACTCTGGTCTTGATGTGGGTGTGGGGTGGTAGAGTGAATCAGGTGAGGTGAAGTGGCAAGTGCTTCTGTGTGCGCTTCTACACAAATCCTACTCCTGTCAGGAACTGGAGTAAGAGTTGTGGCATAAGTAACACCATCACTCCATGATTTTGACGAGTGGTGGTCACCACACCTTATCAAGCCCCTACTTTTGCTAGAGCAAAAATGGCATGAAAAGACCAAAAGTATAGAAATTATTGCTCAGCCTTGCATTGTGGAAGAATTTTGTGGCTTTTCAAAGCTGGCGGAAAACTTTTGATGAATCAGGGCTTAAGGCTCTCTTTATTCTCCTTTCTTACGTCCAAATTGCTCAAAGTGGAATTCTTGGCAGAAACTGTGGATGAAGTGGTATTCCCATTCATGGCTTAGATACAGTTATCTATCTCAGTGCAGCGGCCACGAGCAGACAGGACTATGAAAACAGACCAGCGGGTTTCTGCCACTTCAATAGCAGTGAATAGGAGTCAGGCCACGTTCACACTATCAGTATTTGGTCAGTATTTTACCTCAGTATTTATAAGCCAAAACCAGGAGTGGGTGATAAATACAGAAGTGGTGCATATGTTTCTATTATACTTTTCCTCTAATTGTTCCACTCCTGGTTTCGGCTTACAAATACTGAGGTAAAATACTGACCAAATACTGAATGTGTGAACATGGTCTTAGATGAGCAGCACAGCTCTGGCCACCTGGCTTATTTCCTACAGTCTACAGCTTGTGGTTGATGCACAGACATGGATTATTCTCGTGAATAACTGAGATATATCTTTACACGGTATCCAGAATTAGCGACACAAACATTTCCATGGTTGCACACAATTCCATAAATGAATCGCTGTTACAGGGACATTTCGACAAGAAGCTCCCTATTACAGTATCTTTCAATCTTTTTTAGACCTTCTAAAGTCGCTTGTTCTGCATGAGTTGGTAGAAGTTCTCAGATCCTAAGCCCCTAATGTCTGATACTTTGTATATGGGTATCTCATGTGCATTAGGTACAAAACACATCCACTCTGAAATCATTAGGAGGTAGAAGAAATCTCCGCCCTTCGAGTGGCTTTGTTTGCTCCTTCTCTTGATCGTATTTACTTTCTTGCACATTAAACATTCCAGGCTCGGCCTGTAATACTCAGCGTAAGTGGCAGCTCTGTTCATTAAGGAATTTGGTGCTATTCAGACACAATGTCCTCTGGCGCACTCTGCATTAAAGAATCAAAACATAAGGCATTATCTGTCTGCATCTCACAACTCCTGGGAGCTACTGCATGTTATTAGAAATCTCAACTCATGAATGACTGCCGGAACATATCTAATAAAATCGGATATTTGCTAATTGTAGGAGATCTGTGCATCACTGGTAGATTTAAAGAACCGCTCCACCAAACTTTTTATTGGCTGAACCTGTGCAAATGTATTCATAGCGGAAGTGCAGTATTATACTCCTCAATCGCTGTCGTCTCTGGTGTTTGGTGCCTCTGTTCTTCTGCTGAGTCACGTAATGGCTATTCCGACTTGTTGGATCACGGTGGGGTCTATGTGTGATCCAGAAGATGCCTTTACAATGTAAGCCTATGGAGCCTTTTTCTGACGCCCATACACTTACATTGCAAAAGCCACTTCCGGTTTGCACATAGAGCACAGAATAATGGGGCAAGTTGGATTTTAAGTCCCGCGACCCAGAAGAGGAGCAGAGCAATGCTGAAAACCGGAGAAGATGGTGATCAGTGATTATATTACTTCTCTTATATTACATTTATATTTTCACAGATTTAGATAATAAAAGGTTTGGTGGTGCACTGCATTGAGCAGGGGGTTGGACACGATGACCCTGGAGGTCCCTTCCAACTATAACATTCTATGATTCTATTGTGAGTTCTCCTTCAATGGAAGTCTTCAAACAGAGGTTGGACAGACATCTGTCTGAGATGGTGGTGGTGCGCTGCATTGAGCAGGGGGTTGGACACGCTGGAGGTCCCTTCCAACTATAACATTCTATGAGTCCCACGTAAAAAACACTCAGCATTTTTGTCTTTATTATATCCCCATTACACCACTGGGAATTCATACGTTTAGAAAATAATGTTGTTTTTTTAATTTATGGAAATATGCTAATTTTTATGGTCTTTGCCAAGGGGGTAGTGCTCACAGGATTATTTTAAATGCATCATAAGCCTAAAGGGGATGGCTGAGGACCCACCATGGTCTTCTTGTGCAGATGGCAGGGGCTATTTTTAATGTTAAAGGTAAACACCATTTCCTTGTGGGGGGATGGCTGGAGGGGGTACAGAGGCAGCTTATTACTTTGGAGGCACAAAGAATTATTACTCTAAAGGGACACAAAGTCGTCATTATTATTGTGCAGAGGGATAACGAAGGGCATTATTGCTGTGGGGCACAAAGAGAGCACTGGTCCTCTGAGTGGAGCTCAAGGGGTTGTGCTTTTTTAACTTTTACTGTGAGTGAACGCTAAAGAGCCACTTTTCACTTTGTACTGGTATCGGACTATTATGTCATACAATCATACATGGAGCTGTGCCGCTGTATCTAAGCTTGAAGGTGTTTCATAAGTTTCCTGTCTCTGACGTGACTATTGTTTAAAAGTGAATTGGAGAAAACATGTCTTGGAGCTTGTGCCCTGATCTTTTAAGTTGTTAAGTCTCAGGCAGTGCTGCATCGATGGGTCACACGAGAGACCCAGCAATTAGAGATGAGCGATTTAATATGTGGAGTATTGAGTTTGAGTCAAGTTTACCGAAATTCACAGTTTCATGCAAATTCGAACATTTTAAGATTTGATTTGCAATTCGCAAAAAAAACCCCCTTGCCTGGCACCATCTCCCACACTACCGAAGCATCAGAGAGCAGGCCAACTTCATTTTTCATTTCTGCGCGGGGTTACAGTGATGGTCAGTACCTGGGCGGTTACCCGCAGAGCACAGATTGGCAGAGTCGTTTTCCATCTCCAAAGTCGCTGGGTAAGTTTGTCTCTTCTGCAAAGTTTAAGCTCTTATGGTCAGTGGGATCTTCTCTCTTCTCTCCCCCACATGTAGCTTTTGAGCAGTAAACTTTACAGTATTGAAATCCGTGGGAATTTATTTTCCACAAATCAATTTTTTTTTATAAAGTTTGGTGAATTTGAATTGCAAAAGATGATAAGTTTATTTCTACCAGCAATGCATCTGAAAATTACAGACAGGTCTTAGTCACTGGTCACAAAAAGCAGTTTTGCAAGGAAAAAGGGGGTGCAGGCAGGGAACCAGTCTGAGTTTTTGCACCATGACTTATAAGCCTTTACATACGCTTCCTGTTTGTCCATATACCTCTATAAAACATGTGCCCAATGCATTAACAGAGATAAAGAAAACCTTTCTGACAATGAGACGTGATCATTCTGGATGAATATACAGATAAGGATTTCTCTACATTTCCTCTACATTCTCTTTACGCCTTTACTTTAAGTGATCAGCTGATACTGCTAAAATCAGATTCTGAGGTGACTATTTCACAGTTTAAAGGAGTTATCGGGACCTTACAAAAAACAAAAAATGTACTTAAGCACTAACAAGCAGGTAACTGCAACTTACCTGCCTGTTGTGCATGGCGCCATTCTTCCCCAGCACAGAGGAGTCATAGACCGCTCCTGCCAGGGATTCAGCTGCCACTACTGATGTCATATCTACAGAGTGGAGACTTCTTTTCTACTCTGCTCTGTCAACGGGGCGGGACTTCCGACGTCATTCTGATTGACAGCCAGATCCCCATTGCGGGTGTTAGTCAGAATGATGTCGGAACTCCCACCCTGTCGTGTCAGCAGAGGCAGCTGAATCCCCGGCAGGAGCGGTTTGTGACCACTCTGTACCGGGGAAGAACAGGCAAGTAAGTTGCAATTACTTTCCTGTTAGTGCTTAGGTGCATTTTTTTATACTTTTAAAGTCCCGGATATACCCTTTAACACAAAATTGAACCTTTTTGATTATAGTAGGATGAGGGCGCTGTTTTGAGGTGGCCTTACAGTGAAGATGGCTTCACGGTATTTTTGTATAATTCTGTAAGTGTAAACTGTTCATGTTCTACACTCTTAAACTTCTCATCTTCAGTGTAAGGCCAGTTTCGCACACACATAATACTGGCACATTTCTATGAACATATAAAGGCCAAACGTTGTGTCTGACTGTAGGTATAATGACCCAAGCAGACAGCTTCATGGGAGTCAAATATCAGTATGAGTCATTAGATTCGCATATGGGTTGGGACATATATCCTTTTTTAAAAACATCTTTTTATTTTATTTTTAACAAGATATATCATATTACAATACCAAGTATTGAAAGATATAAATTAAATATACAACAGCACAAGCATTTTAAGATTGCACTGGCAAATGGAAAGAAAAAGGAAAAGTATCCTCTAAATGTTTAAAAGGGTTAAAGCTTCAAAGCTATATTTATCGCATATGCTATATGCATCACAGATATTTTATATATGACGTTTCATCTCTTCAAAAAACCTCCTCTATATTGCTATTTTTCACCTGCAAAGCCTACCTCATATATTTAAATGGTTGGTCTGAAACTAACATTGATTTACTCCTAAATATCTATATATTTATCCACTTTTCTAATTTACCATAATTAAAAAAATCCCTATCATTCCCTCACTATGCTATATAACAGGTTTGTTTTATTTTACCAACTTCCTATTTGATGACGCTTCATTTGAGAATCCCTAGGTCATGATAAGATACTCAAATGAGCCATCATCCGGGGTCAGAGGCTGCAGTCCCTGCCACAGTCTCTGATCCCACCCTGAAACGAAGCGTCATCAGTGATGTCTGTTTCATGGTCTGGGCTAGTCCTTGTTCTACTGAGCATGCAATGGTTGTCAATTCAGTAGGATCTTGTCACTGTGCAGTATTCTTTTCAATGCACAATGACAGTGCACTCCCTTACCATCTATAATGAGAAGTGACGAGCCTACAAGAGAGCGCATTGTCAATGCGAATTATAAAGAGACAATCTAGTAAGCAGGAAAAGCAGAGACCAGTCCTGCCCCCAATAAGAAAGGAGATACACACAAGTGGTATAGCAAAAAATGACTGCAGAACAGCCAACTAAACCAATTCAAGAAAAAGACCCCCACCTCATTTTTTTAACAGCTTAGCATAAGAAATCCTCGAGAGCTATGCTGTCAGAATAAAGAAGTTGTGAGCACATAACCTAAGCCGTATAGCATTTACAAAGCTTTTTCTATTCAGTGCTATATTTCTGCTGCGTTCTTGCAGCTCAGCTCCATAGAAGTAAGATGGACCACAATACCACATACAGAAAGAAAGCTGACCATGTTTATCCAATCCTGTGCAACTCCTTTAACCAACCCAAGTTGTAATCTACAAATCTTAATACTTTAATTGCTGGAATAGGTAACCACTGTGCTTTTCAGTGGATGTTTTATGATTACAAAACCCCTTAAGTGCTCATTTTCCATGATTAGTTTTTTAACAAACATAATATTAATTATTAAAGTTTGAGATCTATTTCCTTCACCCGATGTGAAACCGCCTCATACATCTGTGGGTAAATCTAAATCTCATAACTAAGCTGTTAATGTTTGACTTGAGAAGTGCGTGGTCGGATAGAAATGGAAATGTCGGCATTTCTTAAGCAACTAGTGTAGGACTTCATGGCTCAGTGGGTCAACAAACATATCCAAGCTTTTCATCTCCGCTGCAGCCAGTATATAACCTGCGCTCATTGATATGACATTAACTCTTTAGCCAACTAGCTTATCTTAACCACCAAGATGTTATTCTCCGTAAGGAGAAACGATACTTCTTGGATCCCGATCTTAACCACTAGAAAGAATAATAAACTTATAGATGGTCCTACCAGGGTTGCCAACTTGACTTTTTTTGCACAGCTTATCAAAATATCACAGACAAACAGTATTTTTTATGGACAAATTGGAAAACATAATAAGTCATTATGATTATCAGTGATCCATGTCTACAGCCGGTAATTCTAATATGAAGACATCAACGGCATTCACTGAAAACTGTAAAATGATGAGAATTACAGTCAAAATAATTTGTGGAAGCTTCTTTAGCCTTAAAAAAAAATCACAAAATCACAGACGATTTTTTAATGGCAAAAGCAAAAAAGTGCCCTATTTTTACAGGCTGTCCTAGAGTTTGGGGACTGTTGGAAACCCTGGATCCTTCTGACCTACTCCACATTATAGCTTCAAAGTGGTAATTGAGATAATGATCATTTAACCCCTTCATGACCTTGCCGTTTTTTGCAATTCTGACCAGTGTCCCTTTATGAGGTAATAACTCAGGAACGCTTCAACGGATCCTAGCGATTCTGAGATTGTTTTTTCGTGACATATTGGGCTTCATGTTAGTGGTAAATTTAGGTCGATAATTTCTGAGTTTATTTGTGAAAAAAACGGAAATTTGGCAAAAATTTTGAAAATTTCGCAATTTTCACATTTTGAATTTTTATTCTGTTAAACCAGAGAGTTATGTGACACAAAATAGTTAATAAATAACATTTCCCACATGTCTACTTTACATCAGCACAATTTTGGAAACAAATTTTTTTTTTGCTAGGAAGTTATAAGGGTTAAAATTTGACCAGTGATTTCTCATTT
Source organism: Ranitomeya variabilis (assembly GCF_051348905.1). Classification (NCBI taxonomy): domain Eukaryota; kingdom Metazoa; phylum Chordata; class Amphibia; order Anura; family Dendrobatidae; genus Ranitomeya; species Ranitomeya variabilis. The sequence continues at coordinate 162,121,071 of NC_135238.1, read as the reverse complement.
TTACAACAAAATTTACAAAACCATTTTTTTTAGGGACCACCTCACATTTGAAGTCAGTTTGAGGGTTCTATATGGCTGAAAATACCCAAAAGTGACACCATTCTAAAAACTGCACCCCTCAAGGTGCTCAAAACCACATTCAAGAAGTTTATTAACCCTTCAGGTGTTTCACAGCAGCAGAAGCAACATGGAAGTAAAAAATGAACATTTAACTTTTTAGTCACAAAAATGATCTTTTAGCAACAATTTTTTATTTTCCCAAGGGTAAAAGGAGAAACTGGACCACGAAGGTTGTTGTCCAATTTGTCCTGAGTACGCTGATACCTCATATGTGGGGGTAAACCACTGTTTGGGCGCACGGCAGGGCTCGGAAGGGAAGGAGCGCCATTTGACTTTTTGAATGAAAAATTGGCTCCAATCTTTAGCGGACACCATGTCGCGTTTGGAGAGCCCCCGTGTGCCTAAACATTGGAGCTCCCCAACAAGTGACCACATTTTGGAAACTAGACCCCCCCAAGGAACTTATCTAGAAGCATAGTGAGCACTTTAAACCCCCAGGTGCTTCACAAATTGATCCGTAAAAATGAAAAAGTACTTTTTTTTCACAAAAAAATTATTTTAGCCTCAATTTTTTCATTTTCACATGGGCAACAGGATAAAATGGATCCTAAATTTTGTTGGGCAATTTCTCCTGAGTACACCAATACCTCACATGTGGGGGTAAACCACTGTTTGGGCACATGGTAAGGCTCGGAAGGGAAGGAGCGCCATTTGACTTTTTGAATGAAAAATTATCTCCATCGTTAGCGGACACCATGTCGCGTTTGGAAAGCCCCTGTGTGCCTAAACATTGAAGCTCCTCCACAAGTGACCCCATTTTGGAAACTAGACCCCCCAAGGAACTCATCTAGAGGCATAGTGAGCACTTTAAACCCCCAGGTGCTTCACAAATTGATCCGCAAAAATGAAAAAGTACTTTTTTTTCACACAAAATTTCTTTTAGCCTCAATTCTTTCATTTTCACATGGGCAACAGGATAAAATGGATCCTAAAATTTGTTGGGCAATTTCTCCTGAGTATGCCGATACCTCATATGTGGGGGTAAACCACTGTTTGGGTGCACGGCAAGGCTCGGAAGGGGAGGCGTGCCATTTGACTTTTTGAATGGAAAATTAGCTCCAATCGTTAGCGGACACCATGTCGCGTTTGGAGAGCCCCTGTGTGCCTAAACATTGGAGCTCCCCTACAAGTGACCCCATTTTGGAAACTAGACCCCCCAAGGAACTTATCTAGATGCATAGTGAGCACTTATAACCCCCAGGTGCTTCACAGAAGTTTATAACGCAGAGCCGTGAAAATAAAAAAATTATTTTTCTTTCCTCAAAAATGATTTTTAGCCCAGAATTTTTTATTTTCCCAAGGGTAATAGGAGAAATTGGACCCCAAATGTTGTTGTCCAGTTTGTCCTGAGTACGATGATACCCCATATGTGGGGGTAAACCACTGTTTGGGCGCACGGCAGGGCTCGGAAGGGAAGGCACGCCATTTGGCTTTTTGAATGGAAAATTAGCTCCAATCATTAGCGGACACCATGTCGCGTTTGGAGAGCCCCTGTGTGCCTAAACATTGGAGCTCCCGCACAAGTGACCCCATTTTGGAAACTAGACCTCCCAAGGAAGTAATCTAGATGTGTGGTGAGCACTTTGAACCCCCAAGTGCTTCACAGAAGTTTATAACGCAGAGCCATGAAAATAAAAAATAATTTTTCTTTTCTCAAAAATGATTTTTTAGCCCACAATTTTTTATTTTCCCAAGGGTAATAGGAGAAATTGGACCCCAAAAGTTGTTGTCCAGTTTCTCCTGAGTACGATGATACCCCATATGTGGGGGTAAACCACTGTTTTGGCACACGTCGGGGTTCGGAAGGGAAGTAGTGACGTTTTGAAATGCAGACTTTGATGGAATGCTCTGCGGGCGTCAGGTTGCGTTTGCAGAGCCCCTGATGTGCCTAAACAGTAGGAACTCCCCACAATTGACTCCATTTTGGAAACTAGACCCCCAAGGGAACTTATCTAGATGTGTAGTGAGCACTTTGAACCCCCAAGTGCTTCACAGAAGTTTATAACGCAGAGCCGTGAAAATAAAAAATGTGTTTCCTTTCCTCAAAAATATTTTTTTAGCCCAGAATTTTTTTATTTTTGCAAGAGTAACAGGAGAAATTGGACCCCAAAAGTTGTTGTCCAGTTTCTCCTGAGTACGCTGATACCCCATATGTGGGGGTAAACCACTGTTTTGGCACACGTCGGGGTTCGGAAGGGAAGTAGTGACGTTTTGAAATGCAGACTTTGATGGAATGCTCTGCGGGCATCAGGTTGCGTTTGCAGAGTCCCTGATGTGCCTAAACAGTAGGAACTCCCCACAAGTGACTCCATTTTGGAAACTAGACCCCCAAGGGAACTTATCTAGATGTGTGGTGAGCACTTTGAACCCCCAAGTGCTTCACAGAAGTTTATAACGCAGAGCCGTAAAAATAATAAATGTGTTTCCTTTCCTCAAAAATATTTTTTTAGCCCAGAATTTTTTATTTTTGCAAGAGTAACAGGAGAAATTGGACCCCAAAAGTTGTTGTCCAGTTTCTCCTGAGTACGCTGATAACCCATATGTGGGGGTAAACCACTGTTTGGGCACATGCCGGGGCTCGGAAGGGAAGTAGTGACGTTTTGGAATGCAGACTTTGATGGAATGGTCTGCGGGCATCATGTTACGTTTGCAGAGCCCCTGATATGCCTAAACAGTAGAAACCCCCCACAAGTGACCCTATTTTGGAAACTAGACCCCCCAAGGAACTTATCTAGATGTGTGGTGAGCACGTTCAACCCCCAAGTGCTTCACAGAAGTTTACAACGCAGAGCCGTGAAAATAAAAAATCATTTTTCTTTCCTCAAAAAAGATGTTTTAGCAAGCAATTTTTTATTTTCACAAGGGTAACAGGAGAATTTGGACCCCAATATTTGTTGCCCAGTTTGTTGTGAGTACGTTGATACCCCACATGTGGGGGTAAACCACTGTTTGGGCACACGTCAGGGCTCGGAAGGGAAGTAGTGACATTTAAAATGCAGACTTTGATGGAATGGTCTGCGGGCGTCACATTGCATTTGCAGAGCCCCTGATGTGCCTAAACAGTAGAAACACCCCCCACAAGTAACCCCATTTTGGAAACTAGACCCCCCAAGGAACTTATCTAGATGTGTGGTGAGCACTTTCAACCCCCAAGTGCTTCACAGAAGTTTATAACGCAGAGCCGTGAAAATAAAAAATAATTGTTCTTTCCTCAAAAATTATGTTTTAGCAAGTAATTTTTTTATTTTTGCAAGGGTAACAGGAGAAATTGGACCCCAACAGTTGTTGCCCAGTTTGTCCTGAGTACGCTGGTACCCCAAATGTGGGGGTAAACCACTGTTTGGGCGCACGTCGGGGCTTGGAAGGGCGGGAGCACTATTTGACTTTTTGAACGCAAGATTGGCTGGAATCAATGGTGGCGCCATGTTGCGTTTGGAGACCCCTGATGTGCCTAAACAGTGGAAACCCCTCAATTCTAACTTCAACACTAACCCCAACACACCCCTAATCCTAATCCCAACTGTAGCCATAACCCTAATCACAACCCTAACCCCAACACACCCCTAACCACAACCCTAACCGCAACACAACCGTAACCCTAATTCCAACCCTAATCCTAACCCTAATCCCAACCGTAACCCTAATCCCAACCCTAACCACAACTGTAACCCCAACACACCCCTAACCCTATCCGTAACCCTAACCACAAGCCTAATCTTAACCCTATTTCAAACCCTAGCCCTAATTCCAACCCTAACTCTAATTCCAACCCTAACCCTAAGGCTATGTGCCCACGTTGCGGATTCGTGTGAGATTTTTCCGCATGATTTTTGAAAAATCTGCAGGTAAAAGGCACTGCGTTTTGCCTGCGGATTTACAGCAGATTTCCAGTGTTTTTTTGTGCGGATTTCACCTGCGGATTCCTATTGAGGAACAGGTGTAAAACGCTGCGGAATCCGCACAAAGAATTGACATGCTGCGGAAAATACAATGCAGCGTTTCTGCACGGAATTTTCCGCACCATGGGCACAGCGGATTTGGTTTTCCTTAGGTGTACATGGTACTGTAAACCTGATGGAAAACTGCTTCGAATTCGCAGCGGCCAATCCGCTGCGGATCCGCGGCCAATCCGCTGCCAATCCGCTGCGGATCCGCGGCCAATCCGCTGACAATCCGCTGCAGATCCGCGGCCAATCCGCTGCGGATCCGCTGCCGATCCGCTGCGGATCCGCGGCCGATCCGCTGCGGATCCGCGGCCGATCCGCTGCGGATCCGCGGCCGATCCGCTGCCGATCCGCTGCCGATCCGCTGCGGATCCGCTGTGGATCCGCGGCCGATCCGCTGCGGATCCGCGGTCGATCCGCTGCGGATCCGCGGCCGATCCGCTGCGGATCCGCGGCCGATCCGCTCTGTGCGCACATGCCATAACCCTAACCCTACCCGTAACCCTAACCCTACCCCTAACCCTACCCCTAGTTCTAACCCTAGTTCTAACCCTAACCCTAGTGGAAAAAAAAAATATATATTTTCTTTATTTTATTATTGTCCCTACCTATGGGGGTGATAAAGGGGGGGTTTATTTATTATTTTTTTATTTTGATCGCTGTGGTAGAACCTACCACAGCGATCAAAATGTACCTGTAACGAATCTGCCAGCCTGCAGATTCGGCGGGCGCACTGAGCATGCGCCCGCCATCTTGGAAGATGGCGGCGCCCAGGGAGAAGACGGACCGACTACGGGAGGATCAGTAAGTATGAGGGGGTGGTGGGGGGTTGGATCGGAGCACAGGGGGGGGGGATCGGAGGACGGGGGGAGCGGACAGGAGCACGGGGGAGCGGACATGAGCACGGGGGAGCGAACAGGGGGACGGAGGGGGGTACCGGACAGAACGGTGGACTGGGGAGGAGATCGGGGGCGGTGGGGGGGCCAGAACATGATTTCCAGCCATGGCAGATGCTATTGCAGCATCGGCCATGGCTGGATTGCAATATTTCACCATTTTCATAGGTGAAATATTGCAAATTGCTCTGATTGGCTGTTGCACTTTCAACAGCCAATCAGAGCGATCGTAGCCACGTGGGGGCAAAGCCACCCCCCCCTAGGCTGAAGTACAACTCCCCCTCTCCCTGCAGATCGGGTAAAATAGGAATTAACCCTTTCACCCGATCTGCAGGGATGCGATCATTCCATGACGCCGCATAGGCGTCATGGGTCGGGAAGGGGATAAACAATATATAATACAGCAATAAACCAATGATCATAGCCATATTGTATTAACCCCTTCACCCCGAAGCCTGTTTTCACCTAAGTGACAGGGCCAATTTTTAGAATTCTGACCACTGTCACTTTATGAGGTCATAACTCTAAAACGCTTCAACGGATCCTGGCGATTCTGACATTATTTTCTCGTGACATATTGTACTTCATGATAGTGGTAAAACTTCTTCGATATGACTTTCATTTATTTGTGAAAAAAACAAAGATTTGTCAAAAATTATGAAAATTTAGCAATTTTCAAAAGTTTAGTTTTTATGCCCTTAAATTAGAGAGTTATATCTCATAATATAGTTAATAAACAACATTTCCCACATGTCTGCTTTACATCAGCACAATTTTGTAAACATAATTTTTTTTTGTTAGGGAGTTATAAGGGTTAAAAGTTGACCAGCGATTTCTCATTTTTGCAACAAAATTTGCAAAACCATTTTTTTTACGGACCACCTCACACTTGAAGTGACTTTGAGGGGTCTATATGACAGAAAATGCCCAAAAGTGACACCATTCTAAAAACTGCACCCCTCAAGGTACTCAAAACCACATTCAAAAAGTTTATTAACCCTTCAGGTGCTTCACAGGAATTTTTGGAATGTTTAAAAAAAATTGAACATTTAACTTTTTTTTCACAAAATTTTTACTTCAGATCCAATTTGTTTTATTTTACCAAGGGTAACAGGAGAAATTGGACCAAAAAAGTCGTTGTACAATTTGTCCTGAGTACGCCGATACCCCACATGTTGGGGTAAACCATTGATTGGGCACATGGCAGAGCTCGGAAGGGAAGGAGCGCCATTTGACTTTTCAATGCAAGATTTGCTGGAATTGAGATCGGAACCCATGTCGCGATTGGAGAGACCCTGACGTGCCTAAACAGTGGAAACCCCCACAAGTGACACCATTTTGGAAAGTAGACCCTCTAAGGAACTAATCTAGATGTGTGGTGAGCACTTTGAACCTCCAAGTGCTTCACAGAAGTTTATAATGTAGAGCCGTAAAAAAAATTCATAATAATTTTCACAAAAAATGATCTTTTTGCCCCAAATTTTTTATTTTCCCAAGGGTAACAGGATAAATTGGACCCCAAAAGTTGTTGTGCAATTTGTCCTGAGTACGCTGATACTTCATATATGGGGATAAACCACTGTTTGAGCGCATGACAGAGCGCGGAAGGGAAGGAGCGCCATTTGACTTTTCAATGCAAAATTGGCTGGAATTGACATCGGAACCCATGTCGTGTTTGGAGAGCCCCTGACGTGCCTAAACAGTGGAAACCCCCACAAGTGACACCATTTTGGAAAGAAGACCCCCTAAGGAACTTATCTAGATGTGTGGTGAGCACTTTTAACCCCCAATTGTTTCACTAAAGTTTAGAATGTAGCGCTGTGAAAATTAAAAAATCATTTTTTCTTTCCACAAAATGATGTTTTAGCCCACAATTTTTCTTTTCCCAAGGGTAACAGGAGAAATTAGACTACAAAAGTTATTGTCCAATTTGTCCTGAGTACGCTGATACCCCATACTTTGGGGGGAACCACTGTTTGGGCGCACGGCAGAGCTCGGAAGAGAAGGAGCGCCGTTTGAAATGCAGACTTAGATGGATTGGTCTGCAGGTGTCATGTTGCATTTGCAGAGCCCCTGATGTACCTAAACAGTAGAAACCCCCCACAAGTGACCCCATATTGGAAACTAGACCCCCCACGGAACTTATCTAGATGTGTTGTGAGAACTTTGAACCAACAAGTGTTTCACTACAGTTTATAACGCAGAGCCGCGAAAATAAAAAATATATTTTTTTCCACGAAAATGATATTTTAGCCCCCACATTTTTATTTTCCCAAGGGTAACAGGAGAAATTGGACCACAAAAGTTATTGTCCAATTTGTCCTGAGTACGCTTATACCCCATATATGGGGGGGGAACCACTGTTTGGGCGCACGGCAGAGCTCGGAAGGGAAGGAGCGCCGTTTGAATTGCAGACTTAGATGGATTGGTCTGCAGGTGTCATGTTGCATTTGCAGAGCCCCTGATGTACCTAAACAGTAGAAACCCCCCACAAGTGACCCCATATTGGAAACTAGACCCCCCAAGGAACTTATCTAGATGTGTTGTGAGATCTTTGAACCAACAAGTGTTTCACTACAGTTTATCACGCAGAGCCGTGAAAATAAAAAATATTTTTTTTTCCACGAAACTGATATTTTAGCCCCCACGTTTTTATTTTCCCAAGGGTAACAGGACAAATTGGACCCCAAAAGTTGTTGTCCAACTTGTCCTGAGAACGCTGATACCCCATATGTTGGGGGGAACCACTGTTTGCGCGCACAGGAGAACTCGGAAGGGAAGGAGCACTGTTTTAGTTTTTCAAAGCAGAATTGGCTGGAATTGAGATCGGATGCCATGTCGCGTTTGGAGAGCCCCTGATGTGCCTAAACAGTGAAAACTCCCCAATTCTAACTGAATCCCTAACCCCAACCCTAACCCCAGCCCTAACCCCAACCCTAACCCTAGCCCTAACCGTAGTCCTAACCCTAGCACTACTTTAACACTAGCGTTTTTTTGCATACGTCGCAATGCGTCGTTTTGGCGAAAAAACGCATCCTGCAAAGTCATCTGCAGGATGCGTTTTTTCCCCATAGACTAACAATAGTGACGCATTGCGACGTATTGACACACATCGCAACCATCGTACGACGGTTGCGTCGTGTTGTGGCGGACCGCCGGCAGCAAAAAACGTTACATGTAACTTTTTTTGTGCCGACGGTCCACCATTTCCTCCCCGCACCTCACAATGGGGCAGCGGATGCGTGGAAAAACAGCATCCGCTGCCCCCGTTGTGCGGCGCTTGCACAGTATGCGTCGGTACGTCGGGCCGACGCAGCGTGACGGCCCCGTACCGACGCTAGTGTGAAAGTAGCCTAACGGGAAAATGGAAATAAATATATTTTTTTAAATTTTATTATTTTTCCCTAACTAAGGGGGTGATGAAGGGGGATTTGATTTACTTTTATAGCGTTTTTTGGGCGGATTTTTATGGTTGGCAGCCATCACACACTAAAAGACGCTTTTTATTGCAAAAAATAGTTTTTGCATCACCACATTTTGAGAGCTATAATTTTTCCATATTTTGGCCCACAGAGTCATGTGAGATCTTGCTTTTTGCGGGACGAGTTGATGTTTTTATTGGTACCATTTTCGGGCACATGACATTTTTTGATCGCTTTTTATTCTGATTTTTGGGAGGCGGAATGAACAAAAAACAGCAATTCCTGAAATTCTTTTAGGGGGGGCGTTTATACCATTCCACGTGTGGTAAAATTGATAAAGCAGTTTTATTCTTCAGGTCAGTACGATTACAGCGATACCTCATTTATGTAATTTTTTTATGTTTTGGCGCTTTTACACAATAAAAACTATTTTATATAAAAAAATAATTGTTTTTGCATCGCTTTATTCTGAGAGCTATAACTTTTTTCTTTTTCTGCTGATGATGCTGTATGGCAGCTTTTTTTTTGCAGGACAAGATGACATTTTCAGCGGTACCATGGTTATTTATATCCGTCTTTTTGATCGCGTGTTATTCCACTTTTTGTTTGGCGGTATGAGAATAAAGCGTTGTTTTTTGCCTCGTTTTTTTTTTTTTTTTACGGTGTTCACTGAAGGGGTTAACTAGTGATATAGTTTTATAGGTGGGGTCGTTACGGACGCGGCGATACTAAATATGTGTACTTTTATTGTGTGATTTTTTTTATTTAGATAAAGAAATGTATTTATGGGAATATATATATATTTTTTTCTTTATTTAGGATTTTTTTTCTTCTTTTTTTTACACATGTGGACATTTTTTTTTTTTTTTACTTTTTTACTTTGTCCCAGGGGGGGACATCACAGATCGGTGATCTGACAGTGTGCATAGCACTCTGTCAGATCACCGATCTCACACACAAGAGCAGAGGCTTGCCGGCGCCTGCTCTCAGCAGCTCTTGCAGGCGCCGGCAAGCCAGGTCAGTAAATCTCATCGCGCTGCTCCGGTGGGAGAGCGCAGGGAGCCCCCGTCCCTGCGCAATCCCCCTCTATGCCGCTGTCACTATTGACAGCGGCATCAGAGGGGTTAAATGCCCGCGATCGGCGATAGCGCCAATCGTGGGCATTGCTGCGGGGTGTCAGCTGTCATATACAGCTGACACCCGCACCCGATCACCGCGGCGCTCAGCGCGAGACCGCGGTGATCGGTCCGCCGTACTAGTACTGCGGCTGGCACAAATGCAGTGCCGGCAGCGCCGTACTAGTACGGCGCATGGCACGAAGGGGTTAAAGTAGAATGCTCAAAGTGTAACAGTATATCATGGACAAAGTATATAGACTATAGAGGGTGATATTTGCAGTACTCTCCAGTATGGTCATAGCGATGAATGGGCAATATTTTTCATATTTGCACCCTAAATATTAATTTACACTTAGTCTTTCTAGATGACTTTAAATTAGTGTCATATTATTTATGAGAAATATATAGTCTGATAAACAAGTCATAGAATCCTACAATGTTAGAGTTGGGAGGGACCTCCAGGGTCATCGTGTCCAACACATTGCTCAATGCAGGATTTACTAAACCATCTCAAGCAGATGTGTGTCCAGTCTCTGTTTGAAGACTTCCATTGAAGGAGATCTCACCATAGAATCATAGAATGTTAGAGTTGGAAGGGACCTACTTGGTCATCGTGTTCAACTTCCTGCTCAATGCAGGATTCACTAAACCATCTCCGACAGAAGTCTGCCCAGCCTCTCTTTGAAGACTTCCATTGAACGAGAACTCACCTTAGAATCATAGAATGTTAGAGTTGGAAGGGACTTCCACGGTTATCCTGTCCAACTCCATGCTCAATGCAGAGCAGGATTTCTAAACCATCTCAGACAGATGTCTGTCCAGCCTCAGTTTGAAGACTTCCCTTGAAGGAGAACTGACCATCTCTCGTGGCAGCCTGTTCCACTCAATGATCACCCTCACTGTCAAAAAGTTTTTTCCAATATATAATCTGTATCTTCTCCCTTTCAGTTTCTTTCCAAATTAAACAAGTACAAAGTAACATACAGTACAGACCAAAAGTTTGGACACACCTTCTCATTTAAAGATTTTTCTGTATTTTCATGACTATGAAAATTGTACATTCACACTGAAGGCATCAAAACTATGAATTAACACATGCGGAATTATATACTTAACAAAAAAGTGTGAAACAACTGAAATTATGTCCTATATTCAAGGTTCTTCAAAGTAGCCACCTTTTGCTTTGATGACTGCTTTGCACACTCTTGGCATTCTCTTCATGAGCTTCAAGAGGTAGTCAACGGGAATGGTTTTCATTTTCAATTCACAGGTGTGCTCTGTCAGGTTAAATAAGTGGGATTTCTTGCCTTATAAATGGGGTTGGGCCCATCAGTTGTGTTGTGCAGAAGTCTGGTGGATACACAGCTGATAGTCCTACTGAATAGACTGTTAGAATTTATATTATAGCAAGAAAAAAGCAGCTAAGTAAAGAAAAACAAGTGGCCATCATTACTTTAAGAAATGAAGGTCAGTCAGTCTGAAAAATTGGGAAAACTTTGAAAGAGTCCCCAAGTGCAGTGGCAAAAACCATCAAGTGTTACAAAGAAACTGGCTCACATGAGGACCGCCCCAGGAAAGGAAGACCAAGAGTCACCTCTGCTTCTGAGGATAAGTTTATCCGAGTCACCAGTCTCAGAAATCGCAGGTTAACAGCAGCTCAGATTAGAGACCAGGTCAATGCCACACAGAGTTCTACCAGCAGACACATCTCTACAACAACTGTTCAGAGGAGACTTTGTGCAGCAGGCCTTCATGATAAAATAGCTGCTAGGAAACCACTGCTAAGGACAGGAAACAAGCAGAAGAGACTTGTTTGGGCTAAAGAACACAAGGAATGGATATTAGACCAGTGGAAATCTGTGGTTTGGTCTGATGAGTCCACATTTGAGATCTTTGGTTCCAACCACCGTGTCTTTGTGCAACGCAGAAAAGGTGAACGGATGGGAGTCTACATGCCTGGTTCCCACCGTGAAGCATGGAGGAGGAGGTGTTTTCAACAGGACAATGACCCCAAACACACCTCCAGGCTGTGTAAGGGCTATTTGACCAAGAAGGAGAGCAATGGGGTGCTACGCCAGATGACCTGGCCTCCACAGTCACCAGACTTGAACCCAATCGAGATGGTTTGGGTTGAGCTGGACCGCAGAGTGAAGGCAAAAGGGCCAACAAGTGCTAAGCATCTCTGGGGACTCCTTCAAGATTGTGACTACCTCTTGAAGCTCATCAAGAGAATGCCAAGAGTGTGCAAAGCAGTCATCAAAGCAAAAGGTGGCTACTTTGAAGAACCTAAAATATAAGACATAATTTCAGCTGTTTCACACTTCTTTGTTAAGTATATAATTCCACATGTGTTAATTCATAGTTTTGATGCCTTCAGTGTGAATGTACAATTTTCATAGTCATGAAAATACAGAAAAATCTTTAAATAAGAAGGTGTGTCCAAACTTTTGGTCTGTACTGTATATATATTATTAAAGTTAATAATGCAGACTGTCTAAAGATGGTGACCTCTGCAGTGTGATGATCCACAGGTTAACTATGCCAAGGCTGGAAATAAACTTTTTATCCTTAGACGGCATGATGGACAATAAAGACCAAAATACCTAAATCATTTACTTATGTTAATAGATATATTTTGATTACACTTGACAATATAAAACAACACTAAGCTCACTGTCAAGAATACCCCACTACTTTTCTGCTCCGCACTGCTGTCCCCTAGCACTGCATCACTATGATCCTGTGCCGTCGTTGGGAAAGGCGAATGTACATTCCATTCATGTTCCTAAGACCCGTGCAGTCAGCACACACTCAGGTGCACTGCTTTTACCTTTCTCCGCCTTTGTTGGTAATATATTCTTTGTAAGGGCAGAGTCATTTACAGTGGGGAATTCCTTCACCTGGGGAGGGCTGGGCAAAAGATGAAAAGATCCTAGAGAGAAGAAAATGACTGGGAACTCATTTAAATGTCTGGATATTTGGCTTGTGCCTGGAAACTCACCTGCTCATCCCTCAGACGCAGAGGCTCACCTGTTGTGTCCTGATCAAACAGCTGTGACTGCAACACCTACACTTTACATTTACAGTGTGTCGGCTCTAGACCATTTACAGACTTTCTGAGCAGCAAGCTAAGACCAGGAATGGTTCTCTATTTCCAGGCATAGTCCCTGCTGCTTTACGCCTGAGCACCATGATAGGATTATTTCATACTGTGCGTGTACAGTGGTAGTACCAAATCATGATCAAGTCCATTTAACCAAGGAATGTACCAACTTTGATGGGCCATGAAGACTCGAGTCCTAGCTCTATGTTAGAGTGTTGGCTTAGCCAGTGACGGAGATTTGTGAAAATTGTACATGGACCCCAAGTTTGAGAAACTCCACTGATGTCTACCTTGCTGTTGGTCTTCCTTTGGGTTGTCTTTAGTGGAACCATTGGTCTGAAATCATGGACTCCATGCACAGGTAAGAACATCAAGTTGTATTATGTGAGCGTTGCTGGAACTTGACTTTTTCTGTCTTTGATTTCACCTTTAAACATAGAGCTTTCAATTGCAATTCAGGGGAACTTGTGAATGTCAGATTTTAACAACTGCACCTTAGTTGCGAAGTGGAGAAACGCCAACACGACTAGGGTGCTAAAAGCCATGTAATATTACTAAAGAGGCAGAAGTGTCACATTGATTAAAGGGCACCGTGCCCTGAGATTTCAGCACATGGAAATTGTACAGTTTGTGTTTTCGAGGTAGGACACTTTGTGCTCCTCTGCTTTACACCTCACTGTCATTAGTTGCATTTATTGTTGTGAATATTCTGTAACTTTTTGGGAACGGTTTCCCAGATGGACCTTCAGACAACAACATCTCATTGCCTTATTCCAAGGGGCGACAGGTGACAACCCATCAGCAGAAGACCTTGTAATTCACCGAAAAGTCAGAGCCAAAACTTGTTAGAGAATTTATTTCAGAGTGAACAGAATTTCGGCACTTGATACTTTCTCCTTAAAGTTGGACGATAATGATAGTGTTCACGACTGCGAATCAGGCTACTATACCATTGCCTGGGAAATACAATATATGATAATTACGAGGGCTAGCAAAAGGATCATTGAGCGGTTATCATTTTACATCAAGTAAAGCCTCTTTCAGAAATGTCCAATTTTCCATTCAGCAAGATGTTCCTTTCAGAGGAGACCTGTCACCTTTGTGGTTTTTAAAGAGAATTACATTTTTTGTTACGCGTCGTCTTTTGCAGCAATTAAAACACAAAGGATTTATCATGGTAGTTTTTTTTTGTTAAAGAACCATTTTTCTTAAGTGAAGTCCTCATGTCATCCTAACTGGGCATGTATTGAGGATTTCCGAAATGAGTTGTGCAGAAGATGATACCTTAAGTCCTGTTACTTTGCATGAATATCTGGTTGTGCTAAGCAGATGTAAGCATAGAGTATTAGCCAGAGGAGAAGGGTATTCACCCCAATTATTGCTTTTATTTTATTAATATTACTGTGATATCTAGAAGATTCTTTAATCTCCTTCGCATAAAGGGAATATTTAGGTTCCCGCCACACGCCGCAACATTTTTCCCGGTTTTTTTTTTTTTTACAAAAAAATACATCGCAAATGCATTGTATGAACATGGTCTTAAAAATAAATAAATCTACTGACTACCAGATATAAAATATAATTCAAGTACCCATGAAAACCTACAGAATTTTCTTGTTTTTCTGGCTGTTTTACGTGCCAGCAGTAATGACAATGACCGCTGCCACCAGTCACTGGCTGCAGTGCTCATACTTATAATAACAGCACATCAATGCTGCTTGAATAAATAAATAAAGACAAGATAGTGACCGCTAGAGCAGCATGTAATTTAACAGGTGAGTAAAGTAAAGGGTTGTTTTTTAATTCTTTTCATTTTTCAGCCTTTTTTTTACTCTTGGGAACCTTTTCTAATTATTTGAACAGTTATGCCAGAATTCTTGAAAATATACTTTTCTTGTCTATTGAGGTAACTTAACATGTAGGAAAATATTATTTGGAGGCAATTGAGTGTCTTGTCTGTAGCCCAATCCTGTGTGTAAAAATCTGAAAAGCAGGGACAATAGAGATATGAGGGGAGTGCAACATGATAAAAATCATCCATGCATTAGAGGGAATCAGTCAGCAGGTTTTGCTATGTAATCTGAGGACAGCATGAGGCAGGGGTTAAAATGCTAAATTCAACAATGTGTCACTTATCAGTCTGTGTGCTGTATTTTACTTACAATGAAAGTTTTATCACCAGGTCATTATCATTGTTGGGACTGGCTGCCTCGTGCCAAGTTGTCCAACCACACCCCTTCCTGTAATAAGCAGCTCACTGTCAATGGACAATGTACATAGAGAGCTATGGTGTGGGTGGGGTTAGCTTTTTGAGCTCTGCTGCATGCTACATCTAAGAACTCTGATTGCATGACAACTGCTGCACCCAGTAACCTAAGTGAAACATCGCTGGAATCAGGGTCTCTTTCCCTACATTATGCTGCTCTCGAATAAGGTAGCAAAATCCTGGTAACAGATTCCCTTTAAAGACTGTTCACTAATATTGCCTGTCACATCACCTTTTGGGGGGATTCTGTCCCATCCTACCCCTTACTAGGCAGAAGAGCTACATTTGCAATATAGTAGATGATAAATCTTCTATGGTGGTCAGAGTAATATAACGTTTCTGATATGGTAGGAGACCACAGAGATAGTCAGTATAATGCTACGTGTAGTTATTACCTATCAGACCAAGAGAAAGAATAAATAATTGAATACAATCTTAAAAGACTTAATACAAAAGAGCAACCATTAACTTATAGTCCTTTTGTTCTAAGGTAAACACAGGTAAAGAGGTTTTCTGGGTCTTTAATATTGATGTTGAGCCCATGGCTGAGGTCATTAATATTTTGGTTGTCCAATTCCAGCATTTCCCCCCCTATGATCAAATACTCAAGAAAAGACAAAGAATATTAAGAGTCTGAAAAACCACTTTAACAACGTATAATACATTTTGGCTGCATGTTACAGCTCTGTAGAGCATTAATACATAGGGTAACGTCTTGAATGCACCATAGCCCGTGAATCGCAGAAGTAGTATATCCCAGAGCTGATCATCCAATCGGTTCTATCATGGGTGGAGAAATTGGTCAAATTGGGTTCACACATGAGTTTTTTTCCATTTTTTTCCCCAAGATTACAAAAAAAAAAGATTTAAAAACACCGTAAGTACACATCTCCAAATCCCTCTTATATAACAGCTAGATCCGTGTGCTGCAGAACCAGTGAACTATCGAAGAAATAATTAATGAGATTGATATCCAGTAATGGCTCACTGCTGACCACTGCTCTCCAAGATTAAATCAGGTCATTTCTCAGCGGTGTTGTCCTTTTCCATGGCATTTGTCACTGGAAATTAGTCATTAGCTCCGGAGGACACATTTAATATCCCCCTCCACCTTCCCAGTGGTCTCAGGCTTTACTTCTGAGAGCATTCCACATTTACAATGAAGCTGGGCATATTTTCTACCGCCTTGTTCTGAGGAGTTAAAAAAGATAAGAAACTCTAAAGGATAAGTCTGTCACTTTAGATGTCTACATTGTCATATAATATACAGAACAGTAAATAAAAAGTGACTTAATATTTGTAATAAAGGAACCTGATGGAAGAACAATAGGCAGGTAAGTTACAATTACTTGACTGTTAGTGCTTAGGTACATTTTTTGTTTTTCATAAAGTCCCGGATATACCCTTTAAAAAGAAACATACTTGAAAAAAGGAATGAATACTTTTCTGCCCAATGACGACAAAAGTATTCTGGAAATATTCACATCGATGTTTCTGGCTAACACGGTACTACAATATAATTTGTTATTGTACATCTTGAAAAAAGGAATAACGATTAGCAGATTACAATGAAAACAAAGTAAGTCAGCTTCTTTGCGGTATAACTGTAACATATTATGGTGATATATAAATCTCTTATACTGTATATATAACACACGAAAAAACAAAGGGGGGATACATATGGGACATACAAACAGACAGAAGGGAAAAGAGATAAGTAAAGGTATTATGGGTTGAAGGGTGGAAGGAGATATGACCTAATGAATAAGTTCCTAAATATTCAGAAGTCCCCAGAAGGTGTCCCATGGGGACCAAATAAGGTTGAATCTCTTGACTGTTTCATCATTCAGAGCAGTGCGATAATCAAGATTTCTGATATCCTTGCCCTTGTTTACACTGTGTGCAGAATTATTAGGCAAGTTGTATTTTGATCACATGATACTTTTTATACATGTCCCACTCCCAGCTGTTCAGGCTTGAGAGCCAACTACCAATTAAGTAAATCAGGTGATGTGCGTCTATTTAATGAGGAGAGGTGTTGTCTAATTACATCGAAAGCCTATATAAGGTGTGCTTAATTATTAGGCATCTTCCTTTTCTTTGGCAAAATGGGTCAGAAGAGAGATTTCACGGGCTCTGAAAATTCCAAAATTGTGAGATGTCTTGCAGAGGGATGCAGCAGTCTTGAAATTGCCAAACTTTTGAAGCGTGATCACCAAACAATCAAGCGTTTCATGGCAGATAGCCAACAGGGTCACAAGAAGCGTGTTGGGCAAAAAAGGCGCAAAATAACTGCCCATGAATTGAGGAAAATCAAGCGTGAAGCTGCCAAGATGCCATTTGCCACCAGTTTTGCCATATTTCAGAGCTGCAACGTTACTGGAGTAACAAAAAGCGCAAGGTGTGCGATACTCATATGGCCAAGGTAAGGAAGGCTAAAAAACGATCACCTTTGAACAAGAAATATAAAATAAAACGTCAAAACTGGGCCAAGAAATATCTGAAGACTGACTTTTCAAAGGTTTTATGGACTGATGAAATGAGAGTGACTCTTGATGGGCCAGAGGCCGGATCAGTAAAGGGTAGAGAGAGCTCCACTCTGACTCAGACGCCAGCAAGGTGGAGGTGGGGTACTGGTATGGGCTGCTATCATCAAAGATGAACTTGTGGGACCTTTTCGGGTTGAGGATGGAGTGAAGCTCAACTCTCAGACCTACTGCCAGTTTTTGGAAGACAACTTCTTCAAGCAGTGGTACAGGAAGAAGTCGGTATCATTCAAGAAAAACATGATTTTCATGCAGGACAATGCTCCATCACATGCCTCCAACTACTCCACAGCGTGGCTGGCCAGTAAAGGTCTCAAAGAAGACAAAATAATGACATGGCCCCCTTGTTCACCTGATCTGAACCCCATAGGGAACCTGTGGTCCCTCATAAAATGTGAGATGTACAGGGAGGGAAAACAATACACCTCTCGGAACAGTGTCTGGGAGGCTGTGGTGGCTGCTGCACGCAATGTTGATCGTAAACAGATCAAGCAACTGACAGATTCTATGGATGGAAGGCTGTTGACTGTCATCATAAAGAAAGATGGCTATGTTGGTCACTAATATTTTGGGTTTTTGTTTTTGCATGTCAGAAATGTTTATTTCTAAATTTTGTGTAGTTATATTGGTTTACCTGGTGAAAATAAACAAGTGAGATGGGAATATATTTGTTTTTTTATTAAGCTGCCTAATAATTCTGCACAGTAATAGTTACCTGCACAAACAGATATCCTCCTAAGATAGCCAAGTCTAAAAAAAAAACCCACTCCAACTTCCAAAAATATTAAGCTTTGATATTTATGAGTCTTGATTGAGAACATAGTTGTTGATCAATAATAAAAATAATCCTCTAAAATACAACTTGCCTAATAATTCTGCACACAGTGTATAAGTCAAATATAGACAAGGGGGAGGTTTGTTTCCTATGAGAAGCTATCAGACATTTTGTTGACATCAATACCTTTAGGAGAAGTCTAACTGTAAAAAGGATTTTATAATAAGATCAGAATTGCAATGTTGCTTGCTTTTAAAAGCATTTTGCCACTTTACTTTATCCATTATTTATATTTAATTACCAGTCCACTTCTGCCATTGTGCGCTACCTTTCAGCTATGTGGTTGTAGCCAGCATTATACACTGCTCAAAAAGGTAAAGGGAACACTAAAATCCCACATCCTAGATACTACTGAATGAAATATTCCAGTTTCAAATCTTTATTCATCACATAGTGCAATGTGTTGAGAACAATAAAACAAAACTGATCAGTGTAAATCAAAAGTAATATATCATGGAGGTCTGGATTTGGATAGATACCCAAAATGAAAGTGGAAAATGAAATTACAGGCTGATCCAACTTCAGTGAAAATGTCTCAAGACAAGGAAATGATGCTCAGTAGTGTGTGTGGCCTCCACGTGCCTGTTTGACCTCCCTACAACACCTGGGCATGCTATTGATGAGGCGGCAGATAGTCTCCTGAGAGATCTCCTCGTGGACCTGAATTAAAACATTCAACTCCTGGACAGTCTATGGTGCAACGTGGAGTTGGTGGATGGAACAAGACATGATGTCCCAGATGTGCTCGACTGGATTCAGGTCTGGGGAATGGGCGGGCCAGTCTACAGCATCAATGCCTTCATCATGCAGGAACTTCTGACACACTTCAGCCACATAAGACCTAGCTTTGTCATGCATCAGAAGGAACCCAGGGCCCACTGCACCTGCATATTTTCTCACAATGGTTCTGATGATCTCATCCAGGTACCTAGTGCTCAGTGTGATCCTGCTCTCATTTGTTAAGAGCACATTGCGCCAATGTCAAATCTGCCAGTCTTGGTGTTCTTTGGCAAGTGTCAATTGCCCTTCCCTCATAACACCCTTATGGAGGGTTAGTGATCTGCAGGAGGTCATTTTGCAGGACTCTGGCACTACTCCTCCTGTTCCTCCTTGAGGTATCTTTCCTGCTGCTGGTTTGTTGCCCTTCTATGGCCACCTCCACATCTCCTGGTGAACTAGCCTGTCTCCAGGTATCTGCTCCATGCTCAGGACACTGTGATAACAGACACAGCTACCCTTATTGCTACAGCTCACATTGATGTGCCATCCTGGATGAGCTGCCCTACCTGAGCAACTTCTGTTGGTTGTAGACTCCGCCTCATGCTACTGTACCTCTATGGGTGAAAGTAATGACAAAATGCAAAAGTGACCAAAACAACAGCCAAAAAGAATGAGAACAAAGAAATGGTCTGTGGTCACCCCCTGCAGAACCACTCTTTATAGGGGTTGTCTTGCTAGTTGGCTATTATTTCTACCTGTTGTCTGTTTCATTTGCACAACAGCAGGAGAAACTAATTCACAATCCATGTTGCTTCATAACTAGACAGGTTGATTTCACAGAAGTGTGATTGACTTGAAGTTACATTGTGTTATTTAACCCCTTAACGACCGCCGATACGCCTTTTAACGGCGGCCGCTAAGGGTACTTAATCCACAGCGCCGTTAATTAACGGCGCTGTGGAAAAAGTGAATAGCGCCCCCCAGAGTCGGATTTTCTCTGGGGTCTCGGTTGCCGAGGGTAGCCGAGACCCCAGAGAACATGATTCGGGGGGTTTTTACCGACCCCCGAGTTGCGATCGCCGGTAATTAACCGTTTACCGGCGGTCGCAACAAAAAAAAAAAAACGCGATTTGCCGTTTAATTTCTCTGTCCTCCGATGTGATCGCACATCGGAGGACAGAGAAATGTGGTCCCCGATGGCCCCCAATAGCCCCCCAATACTTACCTACCTCCCCCGGTGCTCCTCGTGTCTCCCCATGGGCGCCGCCATCTTTTTTCCGGGAAAAAATGGCGGGCGCACGCGCAGTGCGCCCGCCGCCCGGCACCCGGATGTTCTTTGGGGTCTCGGCTGCCAGGGGTAGCCGAGACCCCAAAGAACATGATCGGGGTCGGTTTGCACCGACCCCTGCTTTGCGATCGCCGGTAATTAACAGTTTACCGGCGACCGCAAAAAAAAAAAAAAAAAAAAGCGATCAGTTATTTCTCTGTCCTCTGATGTGATCGCACATCAGAGGACAGAGAAATAGGGGGATTTGGGGACCCTATCATACTCACCCGGGGTCCCTGGGTCCTCTTCTGTCTTCTCCTGCCAGCTGGCTTTTTCATCATGGCGGGCGCATGCGCAGTGCGCCCGCCATCTGCTGCCATCTGCCGGCCGGCAGGAGAAGACAAGTTGGGGCTAAAATTAGGGTTAGGGTTAGGGTTAGGGTTAGAGTTAGGGTTAGGGTTAGGGTTAGAGTTAGAGTTAGGGTTAGGGTTAGGGTTAGAGTTAGGGTTAGGGTTAGAGTTAGGGTTAGAGTTAGGGTTAGGGTTGGGGCTAAATTTAGGGTTAGGGTTAGGGCTAGGGTTAGGGTTAGGCTACTTTCACACTAGCGTTTTTTGGCTTCCGTCGCAATGCGTCGTTGGAGAAAAAACGCATCCTGCAAAAGTGCTTGCAGGATGCGTTTTTTCTCCATTGGCTTGCATTAGCGACGCATTGCGACGGATTGCCACATGTCGCATCCATCGTGCGACGGATGCGTCGTGCTTCGGCGGACCGTCGACACAAAAAAAACTACATGTAACTTTTTTGTGCGACGTGTCCGCCATTTCCGACCGCGCATGCGTGGCCGGAACTCCGCCCCCGCCTCCCCGCACCTCACAATGGGGCAGCGGATGCGTTGAAAAAACAGCATCCGCTGCACCCGTTGTGCGGCGCTTACAACGCTAGCCTCGGTACGTCGGCCCGACACACTGCGATGGGCCGAGTACGA
This sequence comes from Ranitomeya variabilis, assembly GCF_051348905.1. NCBI lineage: Eukaryota > Metazoa > Chordata > Amphibia > Anura > Dendrobatidae > Ranitomeya > Ranitomeya variabilis. Next base: position 162,099,849 of record NC_135238.1, on the reverse strand, counting down.
CGCTAGTGTGAAAGTAGCCTTAGGCTTCTTTCACACTTGCGTCGGTACGGGGCGGTCGCAATGCGTCGGCCCGATGTACCGACGCACGTTGTGAAAATTGTGCACAACGTGGGCAGCGGATGCAGTTTTTCAACGCATCCGCTGCCCAGTCTATGTCCTGGGGAGGAGGGGGCAGAGTTACGGCCACGCATCCGCGGAAATGGCGGACGCGACGTACAAAAAAAAGGTTACATTGAACTTTTTTTGTGACGACGGGGGCTAAAGTTATGGTTAGGGTTGGGGCTAAAGTTAGGGTTGGGGCTAAAGTTAGGGTTAGAGTTGGGATTAGGGTTAGGGTTTGGATTAGGGTTGGGATTAGTGTTACGTTTGGGATTAGGGTTGGGATTAGGGTTAGGGTTGGGATTAGGGTTAGGGGTGTGTTGGATTTAGGGTTTTGATTAGGGTTATGGTTAGGGTTGAGATTAGGGCTGTTTTGGGGTTAGGGTTGTGATTATCGTTAGGGTTGTGATTAGGATTATGGATCGGGTTGAGATTAGGGTTAGGGCTGTGTTGGGGTTAGGGTTGGAGTTAGAATTGGGGGGTTTCCACTGTTTAGGTACATCAAAGGGTCTCCAAACACGACAGCCAATTTTGCGCTAAAAAAGTCAAATGGTACTCCCTCCCTTCTGAGCTCTGCCGTGCGCCCAAACAGTGGGGTCCAATTTCTCCTGTTACCCTTGTGAAAATAAAAACTTGGGGGCTAAAAATCTTTTTTGTTGGAAAAAAATATATTTTTTTATTTTCACTACTCTGCATTATAAATTTCTGTGAAGCACTTGAGCTTTCAAAGTTCTCACCACATATCTAGATAAGTTCCTTAGGGGGTCTAGTTTCCAAAATTTGGTCACTTGTGGGGGTTTCTACTGTTTAGGTACATTAGGGGTCTGCAAACGCAACATAACGCCCGCAGACAATTCTATCAAAGTCTGCATTCCAAAATGGCGCTCCTTCCCTTCCGAGCTCTGCCGTGCGCCCAAACAGTGGTTTACCCCCACATATGGGGTACCAGCATACTCAGGACAAATTGGACAACAACTTTTGGGGTCCAATTTCTCTTGTTACCCTTGTGAAAATAAAAATTTGGGGGCTAAAAAAATCTTTTTTGTGGGAAAAAAAATATTTTTTATTTTCACTACTCTGCATTATAAACTTCTGTGAAGCACTTGGGCATTCAAAGTTCTCACCACATATCTAGATAAGTTCCTTGGGGGGTCTATTTTCCAAAATGGGGTCACTTGTTGGGGGTTTCTACTGTTTAGGTACATTAGGGGTCTGCAAAGTCAACATAACACCCGCAGACAATTCTATCAAAGTCTGCATTCCAAAATGGCACTCCTTCCCTTCCGAGCTCTGCCGTGCGCCCAAACAGTGGTTTACCCCCACATATGGGGTACCAGCATACTCAGGACAAATTGGACAACAACTTTTGGGGTCCAATTTCTCTTGTTACCCTTGTGAAAATAAAAACTTGGGGGCTAAAAATCTTTATTGTTAAAAAATATATATTTTTTATTTTCACGACTCTGCATTATAAACTTCTGTGATGCACTTGGGCATTCAAAGTTCTCACTACACATCTAGATAAGTTCCATGGGGGGTCTAGTTTCCAAAATGGGGTCACTTTTGGGGGGTTTCTGCTGTTTAGGCACATCAGGGGCTCTCCAAACGCGACATGGCGTCCGATCTCAATTCCAGTCAATTTTGCATTGAAAAGTCAAATGGCGCTCCTTTGCTTCCGAGCTCAGCCATGCGCCCAAACAGTGGTTTACCCCCACATATGGGGTGTCGGCGTACTCAAGACAAATTGTACAACAGCTTCTGGGGTCCATTTTCTCCTGTTACCCTTGGTAAAATAAAAATTTGGAGGCAAAAAATCATTTTTGTAGAAAAAATTTGATTTTTTTATTTTCACGGCTCTACGTTATAAACTTCTGTGAAGCACCTGGGGGTTTAAAGTGCTCACCACACATCTAGATAAGTTCCTTAAGGGGTCTAGTTTCCAAAATGGTGTCATATGTGGGGGGTCTCTACTGTTTAGGCACATCAGCGGCTCTCCAAACGTGACATGGCGTCCGATCTCAATTCCAGCCAATTCTACATTGAAAAAGTAAAACGACACTCCTTCTCTTCCAAGCTCTGCGGTGCGCCCAAACAGTGGTTTACCCCCATATATGGGGTATCGACGTACTCAGGAGAAATTGTACAACAACTTTTGTGGTCTAATTTCTCCTGTTACCCTTGTAAAAATAAAAATTTGGGGGCAAAAAGATCATTTTTGTAGAAAAACTGAGATTTTTTTATTTTCACGGCTCTACGTTATAAACTTCTGTGAAGCACTTGGGGGTTCAAAGTGCTCACCACACATCTAGATAAGTTCCTTAAGGGGTCTAGTTTCCAAAATGGTATCACTTGTGGGTGGTTTCCACTGTTTAGGCACATCAGGGACTCTCCAAACGCGACATGGCATCCGATCTCAATTCCAGCCAATTCTGCATTGAAAAAGTCGAACGGTGCTCCTTCACTTCCAAGCTCTGCGGTGCGCCCAAACAGTGGTTTACCTCCACATGTGGGGTATCGACGTACTCAGGAGAAATTGCACAACAACTTTTGTGGTCTAATTTCTCCTGTTACCCTTGTGAAAATAAGAATTTGTGGGCGAAAAAATCATTTTTGTGAAAACAAATGCGATTTTTTATTTTCACAGCTCTACGTTATAAACTTCTGTGAAGCACTTGGGGGTTCAAAGTGCTCACCACACATCTAGATAAGTTCCTTGGGGGGTCTAGTTTCCAAAATGGTGTCACTTGTGGGGGGTTTCCACTGTTTAGGCACATTAGGGGCTCTCCAAACGCGACATGGCGTCCGATCTCAATTCCAGCCAATTCTGCATTGAAACAGTCAAACGGTGCTCCTTCACTTCCAAGCTCTGCGGTGCGCCCAAACAGTGGTTTACCTCCACATATGGGGTATCGGCGTACTCAGGAAAAATTGCACAACAAAATTTGTGGTTAAATTTCTGTTTTTACACTTGTGAAAATTAAAAAAAATGGTTCTGAAGTAAAATGTTTGCAAAAAAAAGTAAAATGTTCATTTTTTTCTTCCACATTGTTTTAGTTCCTGTGAAGTACGTAAAGGGTTAATAAACTTCTTGAATGTGGTTTTGAGCAGCTTGAGGGGTGCAGTTTTTAGAATGGTGTCACACTTGGTTATTTTCTATCATATAGACCCCTCAAAATCACTTCAAATGTGATGTGGTCCCTAAAAAAAACATGGTGTTGTAAAAATGAGAAATTGCTGGTCAACTTTTAACCCTTATAACTCCCTAACAAAAAAAAAATTGTTTCCAAAATTGTGCTGATGTAAAGTAGACATGTGAGAAATGTTATTTATTAACTATTTTTTGTGACATATCTCTCTGATTTAAGGGCATAAAAATACAAAGTTTGAAAATTGCAAAATTTTAAAAATTTTCGCCATATTTCCATTTTGTTCATAAATAATCGCAAGTAATATCGAAGAAATGTTACCACTAACTTGAAGTACAACATGTCACGAAAAAACAGTCTCAGAATCAGCGGGATCCGATAAAGCGTTCCAGAGTTATAACCTCATAAAGTGACACTGGTCAGAATTGTAAAAATTGGCTCGGTCATTAAGTACCAAATTGGCTCTGTCACTAAGGGGTTAAGTGTTCCTTTTATTTTATGTATAAGCAATGGATGTTCTCTTGTGGTTGTCAAGGCAAAATCATAAATATCTCTACATTATATCCTAGTTTTTGTAAGAAAACAACATGTATGCACTTACTGAGCGTCACACATAATATATAGTATACAATTATATTTAATGTAGACCGCAATATAGTCTGTACTCACAAAAATATATAAATATCCAGGGATATAGCTATAGCAACCAGAGTGGAAGCATTTATTGTTTTTAACACATGTGACCTATTTTATTGTCTGTGATATCTCGAGCTGAGTGGTACAAGATGACCAGCTTTGGAAAAATATAAAAAATTGTATATATATATAAAAAATATACCGTATATATTTTCTTCAAAGCTGGTGGTCTTGTGTCTCTTTTTTTGGGGGGGATATTTTTAGCCATAAAGACATCACATCGGTATATTAGTGACCATTCACACAACACAACTTAATACAGCAGAAAAGTTTACAACCACAATCAAATAATTTTTATTTCATGACTAAACCATGTAGTTTAGAAAAACAAAGAAATGGTAGTTAATAATATTAAGATCCAAAGCTGTGGGGATACATCCTTAATGTTACTGTAAGAAACGAGCAATGAATCCTAAGCTGCAATCAGCCTTACAAATCCCTAATATATTAGTATAGGTTCACCCAGGCTATTGCTTCAAGAACATCTACATAGTTTTACAGCTTCCCTGGATTTCTCAGGGCTTATTTACCCTACTACAATGTGGATCAGTGTTAAGCTGCCATCAGTCGTTAATGATTTACTGCAGTTGGAAGCATTGGACTTGCCAAACATGTTCCTGACTGAAGTATAATACACTGACATTGTGTAACTCCTGCCGGAATTACCTTGTTACTCCTCATTGCTGGGAGGTGTGTTATTATCAGGGCGATACTACCCACTGACAGCCTACTCTTCCCTGGGGACAGCCCGTAGAGAGAAATGATAGAAGCCACCCTCTGTGAGGTACCGGCATGCAGGACTGCTTTCCTAAAGTGCCACAAGGTATTGTCCCACCCTGCAGTGTGGGATGCATTCTTCTAATGATACACTCCTTCAAGAGCAGAATAATTACACTAATCATAATTTATCACAGTATTTGACAAAATTAAACACGACGATGATATGGACTACTGAGTAAATCCAGATAATCATGCTGTTTGTGTACTATATGGTGTCAATGCATTTCCTCAAATTTTGTAGGGTTTATTATCCAGGACTATTTTTTTAACTATTAAGCCTATAAACTAATAGGCAGGTAACTGCCAGTCTGTTGTACCTTGTGCCGGTCCAGAGCAGTCATTGACTGCTCCTGCCAACGATTCAGCTGCTCAATGTTAGCAGAGAAGCTCTTCTTCTTCCGGGCTGCTCTGTTGACAGGGCTTGACTGCAAACGTCATGATGATTGGCAGCAGACTCCTCGAAGTTATGCAGTGGGGAGCTGAATGTCAATCAGCATGGTGTTGACAATCACTCCCCGTCAGCAGAGCAAAAGTAATGCCGCTGATTTCTTGATGTGACATCAGCAGAAACTGCTGAATCGCCGACCGGACAGGCAGGTATGAACTCTTCCTGTCGCTCTTATTCATTGTTTTCTGGATTACAGCAACTCTCTACTGATCTAACTTTCACCTCGCCAACCCATCCTGAATGCGGCATTCTTGGATCATATTTCTGTCCAGCCGCTACACTGATGCCTCCACCTCATGCCAGTCATTGCACTGGTTGTCCATTTGCACACAGGATACAATACAAACGTATCTCTCTCATCCACAAAGCTCTCCAAAGTTCTGCACCACCATGTGTCTCCTCCTTAATCTCTATCACTCTACATGTGCTCTCCATTCTGCAAATGATCTTAGACTAACATTCACCATAATCCAAACCTCCCACCTCCATTTCCAAGACTTTTCTCATGCTGCACCAGTTTTCTGGAATGCACTACCACGCACAATCCGATAAATACCTAGCCACCACATTTTTAAGTATGCATTAAAAACACATCTCTTTAGACAGACTTTTCACCTCACTTCACTAATCTAACTGTTCCCTGTTCCGTCAGAATCTGATCCCTCCAATTCCTCTTTCTCCACATCCTCCATGCATCCAATAGCACGGGGTAACTGTACCGACACAGATCCTGGCTGATGCAACGTTATACCATAACCCTTTATATCATATTCATTTATTATATTGATGGCTGGACCAAGCATGTTCTACCCATTTCCTTATAGATTGTAAGCTTGAGAGCAGCGTTACTCTTAGGCCGGAGTCACACTACAGCGAGATACGGCCGAGTCTCGCAGGTTAAAAACAAGCTCTGGCACCGGCACTCTGGAGCGGAGCGTGCGGCTCCATGTATTGCTATGCGGCCGCACGCTCTGCTCCGGAGTGCCGGTGCCAGAGCTTGTTTTTAACCTGTGAGACTTGGCCGTATCTCGCTGTATGTGATCCCGGCCTTATATCTTTATTGATTTTACATTTCCCCTCTTAATTGTAATGTGCTGCACAATATGCTGGCGCCATATCCAAAAAATTATTATAATTACCTGCCTATTAGATTTTAGGGCCATAGTAAAAAAATAATAAAAAAATAGTCCAGGATAACCCCTATAAATGGAATCTGTCACCTGATTTATGCTGCCCAAACCACAAGAAGCATGAGTCAGAGTCTGGCTGCACGATTGCAACCACATATATTTTTCTGTGAAATGCTCCAAATATAGTTTGAAGATTTGACGGGAACTATAGGCAGAAACAAGACTAGTTACCATTCTTGGTGATTAACAGGACTCTTCCTATGTACATACCCAGGAAAAACCTGTCAATCACCGACCGGGGCTAAACGACTGAGGAATTCACACTATTCTCATCTGCATTTTTGGGTAATATTTGCCAATTCAAGTCTACGGGTGTACAAAAAAAATATGGAATCCTACACAGATCATCCCTTTTGTATTTGATTTTTATGGATATATTGCCGTTATTAACCTAGGAAACTGTATTTGGTCATGTAGATTTGGAACTGTTCATGTGAATACAAATGCCACAAATATTTATTAAGCAGCAGTAGAGGTCAAAGTGTTTTCTTTTGCACCTTTTTTTCAGCTTTATGTATTTATTCTGCGAGCAAAAATTTCAAGTGTTTTTCCCTGCATTGTTGGTGATGTTTCTATAATACCACTTTTTGCCATTTTCTATGTCCCATAGAGAAGCCTATTGAACTCTTAGGCGGACCTGCCACAGTTATTTTCTTGCTTTTTTTGAAACGTGGTCTTTCCCAGGATTGAAACTCCCAACTAGTGATGAGCGAACGTGCTCAGATATCCGACCATGCTTGACCATGTTCGAGTTCCCGCGGCTGCATGCCTAGTGGCTGTTAGACAGCTGCAACAAATGCCTGTTTAACAGCCGAACAGCCATGAGACATGCAGCCGCGGGGACTCAAACATATTTTTCAAGCACGCCGAAGCAGTTGAGCATGCTCAGATAACACCTTATCCGAGCACGTTCGCTCATCACTGCTCATAACCTGTAGTATGGAAGGAAGAAACTTTATCAGAGAGCCACAGGTTACAATGCGAAGTAGAGGGGAATTTTCTCTGCGCAAAGACTTACAGTAAATAGCATTTGTTTTCTTTACATGCAAATTGAACTGGTAACATAGAGTTACATCTCTATATACCTATACAGTAAAAAAAATGTGTGAACTATGTATAGTTAATAAATGATCCACAACCTGCAATAGGTAATGGTCAGAGCTCTCCTTCCCTGCACATTGACCACAATGTAGACATAGGACACAGAACATGCATAGAAAACTCTCCCACAGATCATCTCTGGACTATTGTTGTCTCTGGTCATTGTGGCTGCTGCAATGTAAATCTACTAAAGTTGTTACCAGCAGCTCAGGCAAAATGGCGGCCTCTATCATCATATATAGCAAATAGAATAAAATAAAAAAAGGTTAGAATAAAGCAGATTATGCATAAAGCCATAGGTGGTGCATACCATTAATTGATTTGCTCAGGATAAAACAAAGACATATTAGAACAGAAAAAAAGAAACTTCTGGAGGTTTGGACTGCATGTGGTGGACCCCTGTATCAGCTGAAAAGTGATGAATATAGTCGCTTATCGGGGCCCAAATAATGGTGATCATGGCTGCTGTGCATGGAGCATTAGCCTCTGAAATGTAGACAGCGCAGGGCAGCCTGTGGATGGTGCAGAGGATGAAGAGTGGTGAAATGGCCAGCATACTGCCCGGTTGTTGGGATGATAGAAATGGTCTAACTAGAAGTCCTGTGGATAAGGCTACTTTCACACTAGCGTCGGGAAAGACCCGTCGCTGTGCGTCGGGCCGATGTTCCCGACGCTAGCGTGGTCTCCGCCGCACAACGGGGGCAGCGGATGTATTTTTCCAACGCATCCGCTGCCCCATTGTGAGGTGCGGGGAAGTGCGGGGAGGTGGGGGCGGAGTTCCGGCCGCGCATGCGCGGTCGGAAAAAGCGGACCGTCGGGAGCAAAAAACGTTACATGTAAGGTTTTTTTCTCCCGACGGTCCGCTAACACACGCCCAAGCGTCGCAAAACGTACGCGACGTTTGGCAATGCGTCGCAAATGCGTCGCTAATGCGTCGCTAATGTTAGTCTATGACGAAAAAACGTATCCAGCAAGAACTTTTTCTGGATGCGTATTTTCGGCAAAACGACGCATTTGCGACGTATTGCAGTTAACGCTAGTGTGAAAGTAGCCTAAGCATAGGTTATGTCCTGCTTCAGTAAAGGATGATGAAGTTTGTCAGCAAACTTTTGCTATTTAATCTCACAGCAGCATAATGTAGGGTCAGAGACCCTGATGCCAGAGATGTGTCACTTACTCAGAACCTTGCTGTAGTTTCAATACGGTCAGTGTTTTATTAACAGAAGATTATCACTAAGCCGGACTAGGTGTTTATGTGCAAGACAGTCAGGTAATCTGAATAATCCCGCCCCCACTACTGATTGGCAGATTTCTAACAATGTACAGTGTACACAGGAAGCTGCCAATCAGTGGTGTGGGTGGGGCTATACAGGTAGAGAATTCTGACCACTGCTACATCCACAGCAGAGATAACAGGGATTCTATCAAAATTGCACTGAGGAGCCCAGTAAGTGACACATTGCTGGAATAAGGCTCTCTCTCCCTACACAATGCTGCTCTCAGGTTCTATAGCAAAAATCTGCTGAGGGATTCCCTTTAAAGGGGATTTCACCTCTTTATTATTGATGACCTATCATTAGAGCATGTGCACACGACCATAAAAATCAGAAGAGCGCCATATTGTCCCCATGTTATTCAGTGATGCCATGCACATGTCCGATTTTTCTTCCTCGGACTGAGTGCCCCAGGAAAAAAAAATCGCAGCATGCACAATGTCCCTCCGATCGGAACACACTCAGCTATTCCAGTCTATGGGTCAGTGAGAAAAATCAGACTGCACTCGGATGACATCTGAGTACAGTCCAAAGTTCTCAGGCTGAATGGAGAAGACAGAGAAACTTTTTCTTCATTCTCCACGTCTGAGAAAATCGGATCACACTCTGATCAAACTCTGCTCGGAGTGTGATCAAAAGTGCGATTAGAATAATGGGTCCGGTATTCTTGGATCAGAGAAAAACAGTTGTGTGATCCTACCTTTAGGATAGGTGATTAATGTTCGATCGGTGAGGGATTCGTCACCATCAGAGACATTGGGGATCTGTCCCACGGTTTAGTGGCCGCTGCTTGGCGCTGCAGATCAGCTCCCATGCAATGAATGAGTGAAAGCCCAGGTCACCTCTGTACCCGACATTGCTGGATAGACCAGCTGTACCTGCTGTGTAACAAACTGCACGGCATGCTATGAAGAGATGACAAATGTGCTCGTCATCTGGCCCTTATTTCCGGCCCTTCTGTAGCCCGCAGCAACATTAATAATTTTTTCTTTAATACCGATCTATAAACATCTGCTCTAAGGCTTTTCATGTGAACTTGATGGCCTTCCGACTCCAGCAACAAAGCTATTTCTGAGCACAAAATACATTCATTGTGACAATATAGTTTAGCTAAATGTCACATATTATAGCAGATTTCTACTTAAGGTAGATTTTAGCTTCTTATATCTTTTTATTGTAACTTGACACCATATTTACTATGATTCATATGCTCTTTTACATGAAAACGATGAAGACAATAAATGTAATCTGCCACTAGTCTGCCCCAGCTACTGCCCTTGGTGGTTTCAGCTAGTACAGAAGGTCTGGCACCTCCAAACGTTCAATAAATGTCATCAGCATTTTTTTTCATAAATCTACTGCTATAATAACCTTTACCGTAGCTTTCATTGCTCATTATTAGGCTATACATAACCCTGTGTACAATTATATGATGTTAAAGGCATAAATATTACACTTTCCTCTACCAATAGTTAAATAAGATTCTTTACTTTGGATTTTACAAAGTGCCTTTGCATTGTTGTGGGCATTGCTGATGGAAGAATATGGTAGGCAGTGTAAATACCATCTACATCATGGAGCAGATTCATCAATAATGTCACAGTCACAAGTCTTGGCACTATGTAAAAATTTATTTATACGAGTGTTGTCTGCAACATAATTTTTATGGGTACTGATTATACGGTGTTTGCCCCCTTCCTAATTTCCTATTCTTTTGCACGTTTGTCACACTTAAATGTTTCAGATCACCAAACAAATGTAAATATTAGACAAAGGTAACACAAGTAAAAACAAAATTCAGTTTTTAAATGAAAGTCTTTATTATTAAGGGAAAAAGAAATCCAAACCTACAGGGCTCTGTGTGAAAAAGTGATTGCCCCCCATGAAAACATAAGTTATCTGTTGTGATTCGGTTCGTGGGCTCCCCCGGTGGTCTCTTGTGGTACTGGTGTCCTGCAAGCTTTGCCTTCTCAGTTCACCTGTTGCCTTCAGGATGTGGGAGTATCCTATTTAACCTTGCTCTTCAGTCATTCTAATGCTGGCCATCAATGTATCCAGAGTGATTCTGTTGCATGTTCCTGCTCCCAGTTTTCTGCTCAGCTAAGTTGGACACTTTAGTCCTTTAGTCTATTTTTGTATGTTTTGTCCAGTTTGCACTTATGTGAATCTCTGCAGCTGGAAGCTCTTGTTGGGCTGAAATTACCACTCCAGTGGCATGAGTTGTCACATGAGTTAAGGTAATTTCAGGATGGTGTTTTGAAGGGTTTTGCAGCTGACCGCGAAGTCCTCTGTTGTATCTTTCTGCTATTCAGTTAGCGGGCCTCTCTGTGCTAAATCTGCTTTCATACTACGTGTGTCTTTTCATCTGCTCTCACCGTTATTATATGTGGGGGGCTGCTATCTCCTGTGGGGACATTCTCTGGAGGCTAGCCAGGACTGTGTTTTCTTCTACCAGGGGTAGTTAGTTCTCCGGCTGGCGCGCGGCATCTAGAGACAACGCAGGAATGCCCCCTGGCTACTTCTAGTGTGGTGTGTAGGTTTAGCATCGCGGTCAGCTCTAGTTTCCATCACCCGAGAGCTTGTCCGTTTATTCTATTCTTCTGATGTTTCCTTGCCATTGGAAACCATAGCAGTATGGCCAGCCCAAATGTTTAATCTATAGGCTGAAGCAGGAGAGAAAAGGAACTGTGTGAAACCTTTTTTTTTTTTTTTTTTTTTCCTTCCTCTGAAGTTGCATTCCAGCTCTAATTGCAGTCTCCTGTTTTCCTCTCCTCTTAACCCCTGAATGGCTCAGACTTTATCTGTTGAAATATGGATCCCCAGAGTCTGGCTACCAATTTGAATAATCTTGCCTTTAAAGTTCAGAATATACAAGATTTTTTGTTACATGCTCCTCGGTCTGAACCTAAAATTCCTATACCGGAGTTTTTTTCTGGAGATCGATCTTGTTTTCTAAATTTTAAATACAATTGTAAATTGTTTCTTTCGCTGAGATCTCATTCTGCTGGAGATCCTGCCCAGCAAGTAAAAATTGTTATTTCTTTACTGCGGGGTGACCCCCAAAATTGGGCATTTTCATTGGCACCAGGGGATCCTGCGTTGCTCAATGTGGATGCGTTTTTTCTGGCTTTGGGGTTGCTTTATGAGGAACCAAATTTGGAGATTCAGGCTGAGAAAGCCCTAATAGCCCTCTCTCAGGGGCAAGATGAAGCCGAAATATATTGCCAAAAATTTCGAAAATGGTCTGTGCTTACTCAGTGGAATGAGTGCGCTCTGGCGGCAATTTTCAGAGAAGGTCTCTCTGATGCTGTAAAAGACGTCATGGTGGGGTTTCCTGCGCCTACTGGTCTGAATGAGTCCATGACAATGGCAATTCAGATTGATCGGTGTTTACGGGAACGCAAACCTGTGCACCAGTTGGCGGTGTCTTCTGAAGAGGCACCACAGAGTATGCAATGTGATAGCTTTCTGTCCAGAAGCGAATGACAGATTTATAGGCGCAAAAATCATTTGTGCTTCTATTGTGGAAATTCTACTCATGTTATATCAGCATGCTCTAAACGAACAAAGAAAGTTGATAAATCCTCTGCTATTGGCACTTTGCAGTCCAAGTTTATTTTGTCTGTAACTCTAATTTGTTCGTTATCTTCTATTGTTGCGGATGCGTATGTGGATTCTGGCGCCGCTTTGAGTCTTATGGATTGGTCCTTTGCCAGGCGCTGTGGGTTTGATCTAGAGCCTCTGGAAGTTCCTATACCTTTAAAGGGTATTGATTCTACACCATTGGCTAGTAATAAACCACAATACTGGACACAAGTGACTATGCGTATGACTCCAGACCATCAAGAGGTGATTCGCTTCCTTGTACTGTATAATCTACATGATGTGTTGGTGCTGGGATTGCCATGGTTGCAAACTCATAACCCAGTCCTTGACTAGAAAACAATGTCTGTACTAAGCTGGGGATGTCAGGGAAATCATGGGGACACATCTTTGGTCTCCATTGCTTCATCTATTCCCTCTGAAATTCCTGAGTTTTTGTCTGATTATCGTGAGGTTTTTGAGGAATCTACTCTTAATTCTCTTCCTCCTCACAGAGATTGCGATTGCGCCATAGATTTGATCCCTGGCAGTAAATTTCCTAAGGGTCGTCTATTCAATCTGTCTGTACCTGAACATGCTGCCATGCGAGAGTATATTAGGGAGTCCTTGGAAAAGGGACATATTCGTCCTTCTTCGTCTCCTCTTGGAGCGGGGTTCTTTTTCGTAGCTAAAAGCGATTGTTCTTTGAGACCTTGTATTGATTATAGACTCTTGAATAAGATCACAGTCAAGTATCAGTATCCTTTGCCATTGCTGACAGATTTATTTGCTCGCATTGAGGGGGCGAAGTGGTTCTCTAAGATTGATCTTCGCGGTGCGTATAATTTGGTGCGAATTAAGCAGGGGGATGAGTGGAAAACCGCATTTAATACGCCCGAGGGCCATTTTGAGTATTTGGTGATGCCTTTTGGTCTGTCAAATGCCCCTTCGGTCTTTCAGTCTTTTATGCACAATATTTTCCGTGAATATCTGGATAAATTTATGATTGTGTATTTGGACGATATCTTGATTTTTTCGGATGACTGGGAATCTCATGTTCAACAAGTTAGGAGGGTTTTTCAGGTTTTGCGGACCAATTCTCTGTTTGTTAAAGGTTCAAAGTGTGTTTTTGGGGTTCAGAAGATTTCTTTTTTGGGGTACATTTTTTCCCCCTCTTCTATTGAGATGGATCCTGTGAAGGTTCGGGCTATTTGTGACTGGACGCAACCGACTTCTCTTAAGGGCCTTCAGAAATTTTTGGGCTTTGCTAACTTTTATCGTCGATTCATAACTGGTTTTTCTAGCGTTGTCAGGCCTTTGACTGATTTGACTAAAAAGGGTGCTGATGTTGCAGATTGGTCTCCTGCTGCTGTGGAGGCCTTTCGGGAGCTTAAGCGCCGTTTTTCTTCTGCTCCGGTGTTGTGCCAGCCTGATGTTTCTCTTCCTTTTCAGGTGGAAGTTGATGCTTCCGAGATCGGAGCGGGGGCGGTTTTGTCGCAGAAAAGTTCAGATTGTTCAGTGATGAGACCTTGTGCGTTCTTTTCTCGAAAATTTTCGCCCGCCGAGCGAAATTATGACGTCGGTAATCGGGAGCTTTTGGCGATGAAGTGGGCATTCGAGGAGTGGCGTCATTGGCTTGAGGGTGCTAAACATCAGGTGGTGGTCTTGACTGATCACAAAAATGTGATTTATCTTGAGTCGGCCAGACGTCTGAATCCTAGACAGGCGCGCTGGTCGTTGTTTTTCTCCCGGTTTAATTTTGTGGTTTCGTATCTGCCAGGTACTAAGAATGTGAAGGCGGATGCCCTTTCTAGGAGTTTTGAACCTGATTCCCCTGGTGATTCTAAACCTACGGGTATACTTAAGGATGGGGTGATATTGTCTGCTGTCTTCCCAGACCTGCGACGTGCTTTACAAGAGTTTCAGGCGGATCGGCCTGATCGTTGTCCGCCTGGTAGATTGTTTGTGCCGGATGAGTGGACCAATAGAGTCATCTCGGAGGTTCATTCTTCTGCGTTGGCAGGTCATCCGGGAATTTTTGGTACCAGAGATTTGGTGGCTAGGTCCTTCTGGTGGCCTTCCCTGTCTCGGGACGTGCGTACTTTTGTGCAGTCTTGCGATGTTTGTGCTCGGGCCAAGCCTTGTTGTTCTCGGGCTAGTGGGTTGTTGTTGCCCTTGCCTGTTCCTAAGAGGCCTTGGACACACATCTCTATGGATTTTATTTCTGATCTCCCTGTTTCTCAGAAGATGTCCGTCATTTGGGTGGTGTGTGACCACTTTTCTAAGATGGTTCATTTGGTGCCCTTGCCCAAGCTGCCTTCCTCATCTGAGTTGGTGCCCCTGTTTTTTCAGAATGTGGTTCGGCTGCATGGTATTCCGGAGAATATCGTTTCTGACAGGGGATCCCAGTTTGTGTCCAGATTTTGGCGGGCGTTTTGTGCCAGGATGGGCATTGATTTGTCTTTTTCGTCTGCATTTCATCCCCAGACTAATGGCCAGACGGAACGTACTAATCAGACCTTGGAGACTTATTTGAGGTGTTTCGTGTCTGCTGATCAGGATGACTGGGTCTCCTTTTTGCCGTTGGCTGAGTTTGCCCTTAATAATCGGGCCAGTTCTGCCACTTTGGTCTCCCCTTTCTTTTGCAATTCAGGGTTCCATCCTCGTTTTTCATCTGGTCAGGTGGAGTCTTCGGATTGTCCTGGAGTGGATACCATGGTGGATAGGTTGTATCGTATTTGGGGGCAGGTGGTGGACAATTTGGAGTTGTCCCAGGAGAGGACTCAACGTTTTGCTAATCGCCATCGTCGTGTTGGTCCTCGTCTTCGTGTTGGGGACTTGGTGTGGTTGTCCTCCCGTTTTGTCCCTATGAGGGTCTCTTCTCCTAAGTTTAAGCCTCAGTTCATCGGTCCTTATAAGATTTTGGAAATTCTTAACCCTGTGTCTTTTCGTTTGGACCTCCCAGCATCCTTTGCTATCCATAATGTCTTCCATCGGTCATTATTGCGGAGGTATGAGGTACCACTTGTGCCTTCTGTTGAGCCTCCTGCTCCTGTGCTGGTTGAGGGTGAATTGGAGTACGTGGTGGAGAAAATCTTGGACTCCCGTGTTTCCAGACGGAGACTTCAATATCTGGTGAAATGGAAGGGCTACGGTCAAGAGGATAATTCTTGGGTTACAGCTTCTGATGTTCATGCTTCTGATTTGGTCCGTGCCTTTCATAGGGCTCATCCAGATCGCCCTGGTGGTTCTTGTGAGGGTTCGGTGCCCCCTCCTTAAGGGGGGGGTACTGTTGTGATTCGGTTCGTGGGCTCCCCCGGTGGTCTCTTGTGGTACTGGTGTCCTGCAAGCTTTGCCTTCTCAGTTCACCTGTTCCTATCAGGATGTGGGAGTATCCTATTTAACCTTGCTCCTCAGTCATTCTAATGCTGGCCATCAATGTATCCAGAGTGATTCTGTTGCATGTTCCTGCTCCCAGTTTTCTGCTCAGCTAAGTTGGACACTTTAGTCCTTAAGTCTATTTTTGTATGTTTTGTCCAGTTTGCACCTATGTGAATCTCTGCAGCTGGAAGCTCTTGTTGGGCTGAAATTACCACTCCAGTGGCATGAGTTGTCACATGAGTTAAGGTAATTTCAGGATGGTGTTTTGAAGGGTTTTGCAGCTGACCGCGAAGTCCTCTGTTGTATCTTTCTGCTATTCAGTTAGCGGGCCTCTCTGTGCTAAATCTGCTTTCATACTACGTGTGTCTTTTCATCTGCTCTCACCGTTATTATATGTGGGGGGCTGCTATCTCCTGTGGGGACATTCTCTGGAGGCTAGCCAGGACTGTGTTTTCTTCTACCAGGGGTAGTTAGTTCTCCGGCTGGCGCGCGGCATCTAGAGACAACGCAGGAATGCCCCCTGGCTACTTCTAGTGTGGTGTGTAGGTTTAGCATCGCGGTCAGCTCTAGTTTCCATCACCCGAGAGCTTGTCCGTTTATTCTATTCTTCTGATGTTTCCTTGCCATTGGAAACCATAACAGTTATCTGTGGTTTATCACATCTTTGTAAGTTCAAATTCCCTAGCCACACCCTGGCCTGATTACTGCCACACCTGTTCTAAATCAAGAAATCACTTGAATAGGACCTGCCTAACAAAGTGAAGCAGACCAAAAGATCCTCAAATGCTAGACATCGTGCCGTAATCCTAAGAAATTCTCGAACAAATGAGAAACAAAGTCATTGAGATCCATCGGTCTGGAAACGTCTATTAAGCCATTTCTCAAGCTTTGGGACTCCAGCGAACCACAGTGAGAGCCACAAATGGCAAAAACATGAAACAGTGGTGAACCTTCCTAAGAGTGGCTGGCAGACCAAAATTACCCCAAGAACGCAGCGACGACTCATACAAAAGATCACAACTGTATGTAGACTAAGTGTTGTATGTCCGCCGCTCTATATATGGTGGCAGGACAAGGGAACATGAGTTCTTTGGAATCTTGAAGGAATTTTACTCAGGGCGACCATTAATCAGAATCTTTTGCAGTCATGCGAGGTAACAGCTACCAGGCAGAGGTTGATTATAAGGTTTTAATCAAGCTTCTTTCCATCACACAGAATCACTTCTCTTTATACAATGCTTCCAGCAAACAGATATGAAAGTCTCTTCACAGGCAATTTCTCTTAAAACGCAGTGTATTTACATAGCGAAGCATTATACCTTCATCATGCAGTGAGGTGGAGGGGAGGAAGGAGGATGAATCAGGTATTGTCGGCTCTCTCACTCTTATTTTGAGGCAACAATTATCTTTTCTGGCTGTCCTGAGTGTCTCTGTGCTTCCAGCAGTCATTTTCCTGGAAGAACTGGTCTTATTTTAGTTTAGTCTGACAGGAGACTCTCTCTGACACTGCTTCTTCCTGCAGGTCCCTGACACAACAACCACTTACCCAGAATACCCTGGGGTTGTGCTAACCACTCACTGTCTCCTTTAACCATTTTCACCCATTTAGTTGCTGGATGATTCTAAATCATCAATGCAGCTTCTACTTGTCACATAAGGCCAATATATTGGTAAACAATCACTGTGTAGACGAGAGGTACATTATCTCTTTAAGTGAATGTTTCACTAATATTATTTATTTTCTAATTAATACTATATACTGAAACATATTTATTTTACTCACTTATATAGCACCATTAATTCCACAGCACTTTACAGACATTATCATCACTGTCCCCATTGGGGCTCACAATATAGATTCCCTGTCAGTATGTCTTTGGAGCGTGGAAGGAAACCAGAGAATCTGGAGGAAACTCACGCAAACAAGGAGAACATAATAATGATAATCTTTATTTTTATATAGCGCTAACATATTCCGCAGCGCTTTACAGGTTGCACACATTATCGTTGCTGTCCCCGTTGGGGCTCACAATCTACATTCCCTATCAGTATGTCTTTGGAATGTGGGAGGAAACCGGAGTACCCAGAGGAAACCCACGCAAACACGGAGAGAACATACAAACTCTTTGCAGATGTTGTCCTTAGTCTACGTTCACATTTGCGGTCTGCGCCGCAGCGTCGGGCGTCGCAGCGTCGGGCGTCGCAGCGTCGCCGCATGCGTCATGCGCCCCTATATTTAACATGGGGGCGCATGGACATGCGTTGCACTTGCGTTTTGCGCCGCATGCGTCACTGCGGCGCACGCGTCCGGGCGCAGAGGACGCAGCAAGTTGCATTTTTGCTGCGTCCAAAATCAACCAAAAAAAGGACGCATGCGGCGCAAAACGCAAATGTGAACGTAGCCTAAGTGAGGCTTGAACCCAGGACTCCAGCGCTGCAAGGCTGCTGTGCTATCCACTGCGCCACCGTGCTGCCCGTACATACAAATTCTTTGCAGATGTTCTTCTTGGTGGGATTCGAATCCCGAAACCCAGGTTACACCTGTACACCTGTACACTGTACACGTAGGCAGAGATCTGTCAATCCATGTTGGGCCATTAAATAAGAAGCTTTTTTTCATCTGAATGGTTTGCTGCCTCCAATCGTTTGGACTTATATTGAAGGTTTGATAAATACTTGGGGGGCTTTTGCATCTATCTATCTATCTATCTATCTATCTATCTATCTATCTATCTATCTATCTATCTATCTCTATCTATTTGTTACGCACAGGGTTGTGTAACCACTGTGCAACAGTCTGGGGAAAGCCTGGAGCTTGGGCATAACTAAGCAAACACTTAGTTCTTCATTAGAGCCCCTGATGGTGTGGTTAGATTTGAACCCAGAGAGATGCCAGGTGCTACTCCAGGATGGACCCCGAAGCCATGGCAGCTGGCCCCCAAGGGAACAGGGTAGTAGGACCAGCCAGGAACTGGTTAGCAGGAGTTATGAGGCAGGTAGACAGATGTAGGATAAGGCACAAGCAGGATAGGTTCAGTTACATGGGATGGCCACAGGTACAGGATCACAGGTGCAGGTTCAGATGGGTCAGGATGAGGAGTAGGCACAGGCAGAGCTTGTTCCATTATAGGTACAGCAGGATGGACAGGAACAGAAGCTGACTGGGTGGAATGGGTCAGGTAAATGGGACGGACAGGATCAGATTCAGAGAGTACGGGTTCAGGTAACATTGCTAAGGCACCTCCCATTTGGGGAAGGTGCCTTAAATACCTAATGTCTCCCAGCCATTGTCTGGGGACATTTTAAGAAGCACTACTGCATCCCCTTGAAGAAGCAGGAAGCACACACACATCCCCTAAGCTCTCCCAAGTCATCTGCACAGTATGTGCAGGCTCTGGGAGGAGACATAGATGG
The DNA here is from genome assembly GCF_051348905.1 of Ranitomeya variabilis. Classification (NCBI taxonomy): domain Eukaryota; kingdom Metazoa; phylum Chordata; class Amphibia; order Anura; family Dendrobatidae; genus Ranitomeya; species Ranitomeya variabilis. Next base: position 162,080,738 of record NC_135238.1, on the reverse strand, counting down.
CGGGGGCCAGAGCTGAGTGGCAGGGTGAATGAACACACCGACATCCCTGCTGAGAGGAGAAAAGGGACACATGCAGGGGCACCGGTGTTGGTTTAACACTATCTATCTATCCCTAATTATCCCCACATACCATTGTCTTTAAAGAGGTTGTCCCCTTTCCAAAAAGTTTTTCCTACAAGATCCTCTAGTAGTTAAAAAGCATAAAAACTGAGCATTACTCACCATCGCCAGGTCCATCGTTGAGTTTCGGTGGCTGCTCCAGATGTTTGTTGGGATTTGTTGCCATGGTGTGGGCAATGAATGAGCTCAGTGGTTCCCAGCGGCTTGTGCTGTCTACATCAACAGAGCCACTGAGCTCAGCTACTGTCTGCAGTACTGTGGACACCAGCGCTACCAACAAGACTCAGCACTGGACCACGGGAGGGAGAGTAAGGCTCAGTTAATTTTTTTTTACTAAAAAGAACAGAGTAAAAACTTTTACTAAAAGGGGCAATCTGTTTAACTAAACTGTTCATACGTTTTCCCTAAAACTGACATTTTGTCTTTAAGAGCTTTATTTTTACACTTACACCTTTTTTCCTACATACCAAGATGGTGTGATGTGAATGTACCCATCATTTCCAACAAGCTAATCTGAATACACAATGAGTGGTTTGTTTTTAAGTTGTTCTCCTTGAAAATGTCATTAAACATTTTTGCTTATAGTCTTCAGTTTCTGGATTGTAGCCTGAATACATGCTAGATGCAGTTACAAAAGAAACATCTGTGCTAGCAGTGCACACTTCTGATCCGTTGTGCTGTACTAAAGGAAGTCCATTAAGTGTCACATTATCTGAGTGACTAAAAGGCACTAAGAACTTCCATCTGCAAATGAGAGAGGTATATAGTAGGCATAAAAATCATCGGTCACCATAGCAATAGTCCTAATTGTACACCCTCCTTCCAGATCCCCCCAAAATAATTATTCTTTGGAGTAGACAGGATATGACATATAGGTAAACCTAAGGCCGGGGTCAGACTAGCGTATGGCATCCGATGCGATATGCTGATGACCCTCGGCTCCTGCTCTGCTGCGAGCGGGAGCCGAGTGTCATATGTCTGTGCTCTGAGCCTCTTCCACAGGGAGGATCGGAGCACAGCTGCGGAGGAGGCGGAGAAATGAATTTCTCCATCTCCTCCATTGCCGGGGTCAGAGTATATCGCACAGCACTCGGATGATATCCAAGTGATGTGCGTTGTCTCACTCGCACCTATAGACTTATATGGGTACAAGTGAACTGAGACTCGGCCGAGTGTCAGCGACAATCGCAGCATGCTGCGATTTCACTATCACGTTGAAAATGGCCGAGAAAAGAAACACTGATGTGAGCTGCCCCATAGATGAATACTGGTCCGAGTGCTATGCGATGTTTTATCACATAGCACTCGTCCGTATTCCTTGCTAGTGTGACCCCGGCCTAAGGCTAGGTTCCCATTGCGTTAATGGGATAGCGCTAACGGACAGCGTTGCACGGCGAAATTAACGCCGTGCACCGCGTCCGTTAGCGCTCCCATTCCCGGCAATGTTAGAGCGCATTGCTAGCGCGTGTCATTTTCGGCACGCGCTAGCGATGTGCCGGTCTTTTGTAGCGTGCCTCGGACGCTGCTTGCAGCGTCCGCGGCGCGCCAGAGGTCCGTTCCCCGCTCTCGCAGATCGGGGATCTGCGAGAGCGGGGACGTTAACGCAACCCCTGAACGCGGCCCCGAAAAAGACATTGCGTTAGCGCAATCCACTAGCGCTCGCGCTAAACGGATTGCACTAACGCAATCTGAACCTAGCCTTAGACTTAAAGACAGGCAGAGGAACAAGAATTGCAACACGTACACAGAAATTGTATACCTACTGAAGCTCCATAGTGCTCTTACTCGCTACAATATCCCTTTTTTCCTGCCATCTACCGGTTTGGCAGACAAAAACACACAGTCTGTGGTTTTTTTTCTGCTGAATGTTTGTACTGCACATGTGTTGATACGCACAATACAAACACAAAAATGATGATATCATGGAAAAAGCTTAAAAATAATTTGACCATATGGATACAAACTAAAGTGTATTCTGTAATTATCTTCACAGGTGTCTGCAAACTTGTAATCAGTCAGTCTGCCAATTTAAAGGGTGAAAAGTAGTCACTGTGCTGTTTGGTATCACTGTGCTTCAAGGCACCCTTTGAAGCTGAGACAGATGAAGCAGTTTTCTCACAAGGCGTGGGGCAAAATACTTGTGGGCATGTATAAAAGTGTTATTGAGGGCTTGCTCACACTAGCATATAAGTTGGACGATTACTAATCGATGTTTTATCAGAAAACACTCAGGCCAATGTTATACTATGGGGAGTGCAGTTCTGCAATTTTTTTCTCATGCCAATTTAGGATAAGAAAACAATTGCAGCATGCTGTGAGTGCCTCCGATAATCGGACCATGGGCACCCATACAAATCTATGGGTGCGCGTGAAACATCGGACTGCACTCGGGTGTCATCTGAGTGCAGTATAATGTGCGCACACAGAGACAGTGGAGAAGATGGAGGAATTACTTTCTGTCTTCTCTACACCTGTGATGCAGTTCTCTCATGCAAGAGAATTGGAGCACGCTCAGGTAACATTCTGCTCAAACTCTGGCAGATTTTGAGCCGAGTGTCATTACCATAATTGGCCCAATTCTACCACTTCTGAGAATCTTCGACAGTGTGATTTAGCCCTCAGAGTTACAAAAATCATTTGTTTGCAGTGATTGCCTTAAAAAGTTCTGCAGCAAAATATTACGTGAAGGGTATCGTCTTTTTGTCAAGGCCATTTTAATTTTTTTTCCTATTGAACCGCAATCCAACAGCGATGTCAGATTTTGATTAGTTGATATTCAGAAAATTTAAACTGAAAATTAATTTTGTCAGTTTCAGTTTATTTCAGCACCCATTGTGGGATTTTCTTACTTTAACAGAAGGGTGCCACCAATTTTGTCCACATTTGTATATACACAGCTTCACAGTATGCAGTCTTGTAACAGAGAAGATCAGGTTATTATACTTTGTGGAGGGCTATGGTGCCATTAAAGTGTGTGAGTCTTCAGAAACCATTATTCGGTGTGTAGGAAGGTTTGTGGAGACCATTATACTGTTTAGGGCTCTTTTCCATTTGCGAGAAACACGTCCGTATCCCGCATGTGAAAACCAAGCTCTGGCGCCGGCACTTGGGAGCGGAGCGTGCAGCCCCATGTGTTGCTATGCGGCTGCACGCTCCACTCTGGAGTGCCGGCGCCAGAGCTTGGTTTTCACATGCGAGACACGGACGTGTTTCTCACAAATGGAAAAGATCCCTTAGGAAGAGACTCTGGGGAAATCAAACTAGGGGTGGGGTTGTGGAGGGAGGCTGTATTGCTGTGTGGTGAAGGAACGTGTGGGCATCATATTGTATGGAGGGCTGTGGGGCCATTATACTGCGTATGGGGGGTTTGGGGACACATCATACCATAGTGGCGCTTTAGGAGCCATCTTTTGGGATGTAGGGAGTATTATGGGGGTCATCATACTGTATGAAGGGAGGATAAAAGGGACATCATACTGTGCGTGGAGGGTTGTGGAGGCCATATTGCTGTGTGGTGAAGGAATGTATGAGCATCATATTGTGGGCTCCATCATACTGTGTGTGGGGGGTCTGTGGAATGCATTATGCAGTGGTGGTGCTTTAGGAGCCATCATATCTTGTGTAGGGGGAATTATGGGGGTCATCATACTATATAGGGGAGACTAAAATGGGCATCATACTGTGTGTATGGGGGTTCTGTGAGATACAAAATACTATAGTGGTGCTTTATGAGCCGTCATACAGTGTGTATGGGGATTGTGAGGGCCATGATACAGTGAGTAGGGGGTTGTGCGGACATCATACTGTGGAAAACTGTGGGATGCATCATACTTTGTGGGCATTGTGATGACTATCATTCTGTGTTTGTGGGATAGAGAATGCATCATACTGTGTAAGGACTATCTTTCCTTATACACCACTTGTGTCTAGTTTAGTATACAATTTTGGCGTCTTTGTAAAATCGCTTCATGATAATTGGGTTCTAAGAACCTCTCACATATCCTGTCCATTTTGTGTACAAACCAATCATTATTGGATGTAATGCAACACACCCTAAGGAGTTGACTCCTAGGCAGGTTTTGAATGATTACTATCATAGTCCAACAGATTATTATGATCACAGTTGGTCATCCCATAAATTAACAAAAGTCTCCAAGAACTGGAGTCCACACCTAGACTTGGTAATTGTGGTAATTGTCAACTCCAGCTCAGGATAGATGTCATTAAGCATTGTGTGAAAATAAGACAGTTGATCTTTTGCCCATTGCAGTACTGTAGCATTGTGAATAAAAATCATCCTCAAACAAAATATTTACACTGATGTTCAAAAAATGTCCATGTACAGTAAACAATTTGAAGTTTATTACAATATCTGCCTCCATGATTGCTGTATGCACGGCACTGGACTAATGGTGTGTAATCAGTATAGGAAGCGCTGTCAGAGCTTCTTCCTTGGGAACCAACTGTCATATGATTGCTGAATGTAGAGAGAGTAGTAGCTGCGGCGTCCAAGGAGACCCATTCAACTCTGTTGTGCAGCACATATACTGAATTTCCCCTGTAATTGGAACTAATATATCGTCACAATTAAAAAATGTATACTACTACTACTACTACTACTAATAATAATAATAATAATAAAAGTCAGCATTAAAAAGTATGTATTACTATGTTGAAATGCACCCCTTCTCCTCTAAAGGTCTTTTTAGACCTTATAGGAAGGACAATGACTCAAATAGATGAAAAATAAATAATTAAGAGAAGCAAGAAAAAAATGATTGATAAAGCCCAGCTTAAAATAAAAATAAAAAAATGTAAATGTAAAATGTAAATTATTCATTTATTCTATAAACTTCTGACATGTCTCTGATTTTCCAAGCAATAAATTTTATATTTTTTTTCTGACAAAGAAAAATGGTCAAAATTATAAAAAGAAAAACAGTGCTTTCAGACCTCAAATGCAAAGAAAACAAGTTCATAATCATTTAGAAACAACAAAACTAATGTTTTAACTCAGGTAGAGTTCAGAAATCAATATTTTGTGGAATAACCATGATTTTTAATCACAAGTTTCATGCGTCTTGGCATGCTTTCCACCAGTCTTTCACACTGCTTCTGGCACAAAAATGTAAGCAGTTCTTCTTTGTTTGATGGCTTGTGACTATCCATCATCCTCTTGATTACATTCCAGAGGTTTTCAATGGGGTTCAGGTCTGGAGATTGGGCTGCCCATGACAGGGTTTTGATGTAGTGGTCTCTTCATTTTTGCCAGAGCTGTAGATTAAATTTTAGAGCTGCTAATGGTGCATAAACAAAAATTCCCAAAATGGGTCTGGTCAGTAATGATGGAAAATGGATTTGTACTGAACTATATAAATGAAAATTTCTATAATTTCTACAAGATAAGGAATACACCTAGCAGTTTTTTGCCGTTATGAGATAATTTGGCTTAAAATCTTACAAAACGTGTGACTTTTGGTGTTTTTACAACAGTCATGGCCAGCTCACTGAGCCTTTTGAAAAGTGGATAGAGCTGGGACCGGGTGGGGCCAAGCATGACCAACAAATTATAACAGAAATATATGCCAGCCTCTAGTTGACTGTCATTTCTGGCAGTTGCCCAGAAGTTGTTGAAAGATGTGCCAAATTCATTAAGAGGTGTGTGCCACATATAACATTTTGCTCATCTTACTTTTGTGCTTCCTTTATTAAAGGGGATCCGTCAGTAGGATCAACTCTACAATGAGATCAGAAGCAAAGTGACAGTCATTACATGTCTAACACTGGTAATGCCCCTTTTCATTTAAAGTAAGCTCTGGAGGCAGATTCTCCGGGACATCCATATCCTGCCCATAGATCTTAAGAGCTCATTTACATATAAAGAAAAACGTAGATTTCTCTGTAAAAAAACATTGGATTACAAATATCAAGGTATCATTTTATTCAGCTTCCTATGACCTACATGCCCATACAGACAGCTTAGGTGGGTTCATCCTACTGACGGATTCGCTTAAGATGGAGCCTTAGTGAACACCAGTGAATCAGGGCTTTTAGGTTTTACTTTTTCAACACCTCCATGATATTTGCTTGCTGGCAATGAATGATAACCCTGTATTTTACTTTCTGAGGCAGAAAACCTGTTAATATAACTACTAAAATTGAGAAACTTTGGTTTTGAGCAGTATGTGCCTGTTTAATGGGGCTGTCCACCTTTGTGTGTTGTTTTGCACCACCTCTACTTTTCCTCTTGACCTACTTTTATTGCATAAAGTTTTGTATTTTTGTTCATATGTTCAATTTCCAGTTATTCCTATTTTTGTCCAGTCAATATCAGTCAATTATCGAGAGCCATAGGTCCACTTGTTTACAGGCTGTGTAATGATTCATATCTATACAGAATTAACATGGCTCCATGTTTGTCACATTAGATATAGAGCTCAGAACTGTCAGTTTATCGTCGTGATGATGTTGGAGGGGTGTCTTTGATAGCTTCATGATAAATTGTATATGAATGTCAGCAATTATTTTCCATTGTTGAAGATACATGTTGTAAAGACCAATAATAAAACACAATAGTATACAAAATAGCATCAACATTCCATCCAAAAAAGGTGTTAAGCTTTTTATAAGCCTTGTCAATATGAAAAAAATAGAGCTTGTTGGGATGGTTGCTGTTATGTTCCATAGACTTGGTACACTATGAGAAACATGTACTAGGATAATTTGAAGCAGAGGACACCACCAAATCATTGGGATCAGCCTGTGACATGTCAAAATAGAACGTAAGAGAAACCAAAGAGAAACATGCCATGTACACCGGGATCACAAGGAAATGACAATACTTTATTGCTAGAAAAAAACAGAAAAGATCAAAAACATTTAAAAATTCAAATTGACATATGATCACATCAACCCACAATAGAACTGCACCCTGCCTATCCAAAAGGCTCACAATACACAAACAATATTTTATGTATTAACGAATATCAAATAGCTTCCAGAATGCACCTATAATATATTTGAGTATACAGCCAGCACTTTTGAAAATAATGGTAATTTACCATTAATTATATATATATATATATATATATATATATATGTTCGTACAGAAAAATATATAATTTACCAATACCTATATGGAAAGGAGCATAAATTATAATCGCAAGGTGTATATATGCAAAACACACTTTGTCGGGTCCCACAATGGGTGTAAATACATCATGCTAGTGATGTGTGAGAGTTATACTATGCTTTCTAATAAAACTATGTACACCACATACTCAAAGAAGACATATAATAATGTCAAGAAAAAAATATAGAGCATTCAGTTTATCAAAGATATATGGGCAGCAAGGTCCTAACCTCACAATAGTCAAAGGAAGTAACAGGGAAAAAGGCATTAGATGTAACGTACATGTAATAATGTCAAAATCAGATTCTGTTACCACTCTTATCACCTAAAGTAGTCAATGGAAATGGAGGGGAAAAAGTGCCCAATGCGTATCGCCACACAACGTGGCTTCCTCAAGGGCCTGCGAATCAGCTAAATATATATATATATATATATATATATACAGGGTGGTCCAAAAGTAGGTGGACAGAAAATAATAACATTTACTTTGATTTATTATTATTATTATTATTTATTTTAAATTTCTATTCTGTTAAACCAGAGAGTTGTGTGACACTAAATAGTTAATAAATAACATTTCCCACATGTCTACTTTACATCAGCACAATTTTGGAAACAGCATTTTTTTTTGTTAGGAAGTTATAAGGGTTAAAAGTTGACCAGCGATTTCTCATTTTTACAACAAAATTTACAAAACCATTTTTTTAGGGACCACCTCACATTTGAAGTCAGTTTGAGGGGTCTATATGGCAGAAAATATCCAAAAGTGACACCCTTCTAAAAACTGCACCCCTTAAGGAGCTCAAAACCACATTCAAGAAGTTTATTAACCCTTCAGGTGTTTCACAGCAGCAGAAGCAACATGGAAGGAAAAAATGAACATTTAACTTTTTAGTCATAAAAATTATCTTTTAGCAACAATTTTTTTTTATTTTCCCAATGGTAAATGGAGAAAGTGGACCACAAAAGTTGTTGTCCAGGTTGTCCTGAGTACTCCGATACCTCATATGTGGGGGTAAACCACTATTTGGGCGAACGTCGGAGCTCGGAAGAGAAGTAGTGACATTTTGGAATGCAGACTTTGATGGAATGGTCTGCGGGCGTCATGTTGTGTTTGCAGAGCCCCTGATGTAGCTAAACAACAGAAACACCCCACAAGTGACCCCATTTTGGAAACTAGACTCCCCAGGAAACTTATCTAGATGTGTGGTGAAAACTTTGAACCCCAAAAACCATGTTTCATAAATCTCCCCCTTCATAACGCTATTGCACATACTGCCCACCTACTTTTGGACCACCCTGTTTATATACAGTGTATATATGTGTGTGTGTGTGTGTGTGTGTGTGTGTGTGTGTGTGTGTGTGTGTAATAACAAATATTTATCAGCTGTGAGGCTTACCAGAAGCAGCTCCGGCATGTGTGGAGGAGAAATACACATGCGCTGAACATAAAGACAAGCACAGAGTCAGGAACATAGCGTGAGTGCGCGCACCGGAACTGATAGATGTTTATATGACCCCGAAGCAAACTCCCAGGTAACCGTTGAATACAAAGATGAAATATGCATCCACTAGATATAAATACAAACAGCCGGGTCCATGCCTGCACATATAAGATGCAGGAGACGTTCATGTGAGCCACAGATGGTCTCCCAGACAGCCAAAGGCAAACGCACGAGACATACTATATTGGTTACGCTCATGTCCGAATATCCCTGAATACCCTGCATCTCAGAATGCCAGCAGTTCAGACAGCGAACACCCTCAGCTTTACATGTATCATAATAACATGCAAACCAGCTCTACTCATTAAAGTACCGAGAATACCACGTCTCCTTAGACGTCTTCAACGTAACAGAATATGTCGGCAGCCCCCCAGCATATCAGATCATACAGATTCTTACGATAGTCATATATGAAGCAATACTAGTCCGTACAGTATAATGAATGTATAGTCACATGAGTAAAGAAAACCTGTAAAGTGTAAGTAACCAAAAAAGGATAAAGAAATAAAAGGCAAAACACTGCAAGAATGATAGAGATTAGAGAAAAGTAGCTGCCATAGTGAAATGACACAGGTAAGTGCTACATTAACCCCACAAATGCCACAGTTCCAAATATGATGACAATAAAAACACAACCATACTTAAAAGGATCTAACGAATATGAGAAACCCATATACAGGAATAATGAATACACCAAACCATATTCGTATACCATATAAAGAGTGGAATAAACCCCTTATTCAGCTTCCTATGACCTGCATACCCATATTGACGGCTTAGGAGGGTTGATCCTACTGGCAGATTCCCTTTAAAATCAATTAGGTTAGCATTGCTTTTTTATTTCTAATTATTAATGTTGAGCAAACATGTTGGGATAAGGAGTTATCTGACCATGCTCAGGTGCTAACCGAATGTCTTCAGCATGCTCGAAAAATATGTTCGGGTCCCCGCGGCTGCATGTTTCATGGCTGTTCAACAGCCACAATGCATACAGGCATTACCTAACAAACAGGCAATCCCTGCATATATTGCTGCTGTTAAACAGCCATGAGACATGTAGACGCGGGGACTCGAACATATTTTTTGAGCACGCCGAAGTCACTCGGTTATCACATAAGCATGGCTGGATCACACCTTATCTGGGCACATTGGCTCATCACTCTTAACTATCTTTTTTTTCACAATAACGAGCTATGTGAAGGCTTCTTTTTTGGTGAGAAGCTATGGTTCTTTTTCTGGTACCATGTTGGCATACATAAAACTTTTTGGGATGTTTTTGGGAGACAAAGTAACCAAAAAGCAATATTTCTGACAATGTTTTATGATTTCTACCATGTGAAATAAATACAATTTTTCTCTTTTTTTCCTATTTTTTCAGTGCTACAACAAGACATGACTATAAAACGTTTTGTTGGTACAATGCACTGGAATACACTTGTACTGCAGTATATTGGCTGGTTAGCATTTGTCTATTATACACTAAGCCTTGCATTGTTGAAGGTGCGGTGGGGTTAGACTCAGAGTGCACAGTTTGGTGACAGAACAGGTCCACCCCTGTCTCTCTAACCACTCAGATGTCATACTCGCCACTGACTGTCTTTATAGACTCCATGTCAAGTTCGTCAACAAGCTAAAGTTTAGAAAATTGCAGAAAATTATGTCATGGCTTTCGAAACTTCAGAATTGAGTAAACTGGAGGAGCAGATGTCATAGTAGTCCAAGCAGTTCTGGAAGGAAGATTGGGTCAGAATTCCAGCACTTTATTGTGAGGCGTTTGTGAAAGGCTACCCAAATATGTTTTACCCAAATTAGCCAATTTAAAGTTAATGGAACCAAATATTGACCATGTGTATGCAAACTTCTGAGCCACTAGGAATATGATAAAAGAAATGAAAGCTGAAATAAATTCACATTCTTGAAATATAGTAGTGAACCTAAGTGACCTAAGAGAGGAAATGTGTCCGAGGAATAAATGAGAAGAATTGTCAAAAAGCGGGTTTTAATGAATATGGCAAAAATGGATGTAACCTTACCACCTGAAGTGTCCAAGTATGGAACTCGCTTCTAAGGGATTAGATTTGAACTTCCACTCGCTAAAAAGGAAATTGCAAGTATATTGTGATGTGTCAGTCCATGTCAGATCATTTTAGTGCTTTATCCAAGAATGTGCTTAATACACAAACCCTGAGCGTTTCCTTTTATGGAACAAATGTGAACGTTCCTTAAAGACTTTGTAATACTCATGTCTCCGAGACCACAAGAACCTTTCTATAGCATGACATCAGAGAAGGAAATTTGTCAGCCTCAGAAGTTGTAAATTAGTCCCTTTGTACATTCTGCTGGTTTCTGGTACTTCACACGCAGCTGTTTAAATCTCACAAGTTATGTAGCTTAAAGACCTAAGCGCCCTGCTTAACTGATACTATGCCAAGAAGATAAGGACGGGTATTATTTCTGGTAAAGTGTGGCTGGATACAAGTGTTTATTATTGAAATACGATGTCAAAGTCATTCCAAGCAAGATCACACTTTAAGACACTTCCAAGCATGTCCCAGCTAGACATCATAAGAACAAATGATTTGGATGAAGATAGTAACAAGTCTGGTGAATCTGATAATGTCCTTTTTATCTTCATATCCCACTACTCAGGAATCACTCATTGACAATCATTTTTTTCTATAAGCATGCCCCCAACCACAATAGGGAGAAACAGTTTACATTGAAAATAATACTACTCATGCATATATAGCTAATTATAATAAATAGGTGTCATTTTAAAATGATGTAATGGCTGTTATTATCTCTACTGTTGGTGGTACTTACTTTTTATGTAGTACTTACTTTTTATGGAGTTTAAAGGTGTTGTCCACTACTGGACATCCCCTGCTAAAATTCTCCAGGACCCTGCAGGTGTCCTTGTTTCGGGGCCGATCACATAACACTGGTGTGTCAGTATTGCTCAGCTAATCTGATGCCACTGATCAGCTATAACTTATCAATATCCCATCTGAATGGAGATCTGCAGCCGACTAGCGGTCAATGGCCAGTCAGGAATAGTGGCGCTGACATCGGTGGAATGGTGCCACTGTGAGAGTTGAGTATCCACTGTTTTTTCTTTCTTTTTAATGGGGCCTTAAAGTAATTAAGCAGAGATCGTCCAGTAGACAACCACTTTAATGCAGAATGAGTTTTTTTGAGTAGAATAATCATTTTGTTGTTATAAAAATCACAGTACCTGGTAGGATTTTGCATATTCCACTAAAGTTTCAACTTTGAAATTGTGCAACCAGATCATTTGATTCCAAATTGTTTTTTTTTTTAAATGGTAAAAATACACGTGTTACATCCATGTCTGAACCCACCCCTGCAGCTTCTGCCTCTTTTGCCACTTTGTGCTGTTCCTACAATGTGGATGTCACTTGATGATGGAGGTGCAGTCCAGGCAAGAGCATTTGCACAGCTGTGACTTGTGGTGTAGAACGAGCCAGGGTGACATTGCGTTTTCACAGACAAGATAATTTGCAACTGTAACTACTAGTGATGAGCGAGTATACTCGTTGCTCGGGTTTTCCCCAGCACGCTCGGGTGGTCTCCGAGTATTTGTGACTGCTCGGAGATTTAGTTTTTTTGAAACAGCTGCATGATTTACAGCTCCTAGCCAGCCTGAGTACATGTGGGGGTCGCCTGGTTGCTAGGGAATCCCCACATGTAATCAAGATGTCTAGCAGCCGTAAATCATGCAGCTGCGGCAAGGAAAATTAAATCTCCGAGCAGTCACAAATATTCGGAGACCATGTGAGCGTGGTCGGGAAAACCCGAGCAACGAGTATACTCGCTCATCACCAGTAACTACTCATGGTTCTTTAATGTGAGCTTAGGCTGGGGCCACACCCTATTTAAACTCCAAGCAATTTGTTGGGAGTTGTCAGTTATTAATGTATGCAGACCCTGGTCTGTGGTCTGGTCATTCTTTGCTGCCTGGCTTTTGATTCCTATTGTGGACTTAACCCTCTGTCTGTTTGCCTAATGACTCTGAGTCTGACTCTTTCCTGCTAGTTTTTAACTCTGCCATACCCTGACATCATTTTTCTTTTCAGTTTTAGTTCATTATTTGCTCTTTCTGGTTTTGACCTGGCTTCATGACCATTCTCTTTCAGCCCACTCCACTGGCCAGCAGCCACTCCATGAATATAACCTGAGGAAGCCTGTGTAAGTCTAGATCCCGGTATAGGGCTTAAAAGGTGACTTCAAGGACTCATCTCGGACCTGCTAAGTGGAGTGGCTAGTGCAAAGTCAATCTGTGGGAGCCATATTAAGAGCTGCCAGACTTCTATGCACGGTTCTACATTACAACATATTCCTGAAGTCCACGTTAACAAAGTAAAGATATAAGCGACCACAAACTAAAGGAGATGTGCAAGTTTAGTTTGAGCTAAATTTTATGAAATTTTCAGGTTTTGGCAATCACCCAAAAGAATGCTCGACGCTATTTTACACATTGCAGAAGATTGAATTAGCCACATAAGGTTTACATAACCAATATATATCGGAATAGAAAGCTGCAAAACAACAGAAAAAACTCTAGATAGTAATGTGTTGTAATGTGCAGTAGTGAAGACGACGGAAGTATAAATCTGCAAATAATACAGAGATTCAATTGACAAGGTGAGACAGAGATGTGTTGTGAATTCTGCTCTTGGGCTCCCTCCGGTGGTTGTTGGTGGTAGTGCAGTTTTCTTGGGGTTGTAATCCGGGCAGGTGTTTCTGCTGGTTGCAGCTCTATTAGGTATTTAGGTGTGCAGGATCCATGAGTCTGTGCCAGTTGTCCATTGTACTTGGAGGGATTGCATCTCTCTCTGGCTCCTCATGCCCTGCTGCAAATTCAGCTAAGATACGTGTCTGTTTTTTTGTCTCTGTGCACACCTGCAGTGTGCTTTGCAATTCAGTGCAATTTATTGTGTTTTTTTCCAGCTTAGACTTTGTTTGGATTTTTCAGTCATGCTGGATTCTCAGGAGATGCAGATATACTTTCTATGTCTTTAGTTAGATGTGGAATATTTGTATTATCTGCTGTGGATGTTTTTAGGATTTTAATACTGACCGCTTAGAATTCTGTCCTATCCTTTCCTGTTTAGCTAGAGTGGCCTCTTTTGCTAAATCCTGTTTTTCTGCCTGCGTGTGTCTTTCTTCTTATACTCACAGTCAATATTTGTGGGGGGCTGCCTATCCTTTGGGGTTCTGCTCTGAGGCAAGATAGAATTCCCATTTCCATCTATAGGGGTATTTAGTCCTCCGGCTGTGTCGAGATGTCTAGGACGTGTTAGGTACATCCCACGGCTACTTCTAGTTGCGGTGTTAGATTAGGGTTTGAGGTCAGTACAGGTACCACCTACTCCTGAGAAAGTCTCTCATGCGGCTTCAAGGTCACCAGATCATAACAGTACAACTGGCCAACAATGAGTTAAATGCATCTCAGAAGAAGGGAAGGAAGAGCCATTTTTTTCTGTAGCCTGTTTTGTCTTTTCTTCCCTCTTTTCCTCTGGGTGACTGAGGAGTCTTGTGCTAGCATGGATGTTCAGGGATTAGTTTCTCGTGTAGACCAGCTTGCTGCTAGGGTACAGGGTATTTCTGATTATATTGCTCAGACTCCGCTTTTAGAGCCTAGGATTCCTACTCCTGATTTGTTTTTTTGGGACAGGTCCAAATTTTTGAGTTTTAAAAACAACTGTAAACTGTTTTTTGCTCTGAAGCCTCGTTCCTCCGGTGATCCCATTCAGCAGATTAAAATTGTCATCTCCCTGCTGCGTGGCGACCCTCAGGATTGGGCATTTTCCCTGGAATCTGGGAATCCGGCCTTGCTTAATGTAGATGCCTTTTTTCAGGCTCTAGGATTATTATATGATGAACCAAATTCTGTGGATCAAGCGGAGAAAACCTTGTTGGCCCTGTCTCAGGGTCAAGAAGCGGCAGAATTGTATTGTCAGAAATTTAGAAAATGGTCTGTGCTGACTAAATGGAATGAGGATTCTTTGGCGGCAATTTTCCAGAAAGGGTCTTTCTGAATCTGTTAAAGATGTTATGGTGGAGTTTCCCACGCCTGTTGGTCTGAGTGATTCTATGTCTCTGGCCATTCAGATCGATCGGCGCTTGCGGGAGCGCAGAACTGTGCGCGTTGTGGCGTTTTCCTCAGAGCAGATGCCTGAGCCTATGCAGTGTGATAGGATTCTGTCTAGAACGGAACAACAAGGATTCAGACGTCTGAATAGGTTGTGTTTTTATTGTGGCGATGCTTCTCATGTCATTTCAGTCTGCCCAAAGCGTACAAAGAGAATCGCTAGTTCAGTTACCATCGGAACTGTACAACTTAAATTTCTGTTATCTGTGACCTTGATCTGCTCATTGTCGTCATTTTCTGTCATGGCATTTGTGGATTCAGGCGCCACTTTGAACTTAATGGACTTTGAATTTGCCAGGCGTTGTGGTTTCCCCTTGCAGTCTTTGCAGAACCCTATTCCTTTAAGGGGCATTGATGCTACACCTTTGGCTAAAAATAAACCCCAGTTTTGGACACAGGTGACCATGTGCATGGCGCCAGCCCATCAGGAAGATTGTTGCTTTCTGGTGTTGCATAATTTGCATGATGCTATTGTGCTGGGGTTTCCATGGTTGCAGATACATAATCCTGTGTTGGATTGGAAGTCTATGTCTGTGACTAGTTGGGGTTGTCAGGGGGTTCATAATGACGTTCCTGTGATGTCAATCTCCTCTTCCTCCTCTTCTGAAGTTCCAGAGTTTTTGTCTGATTTTCAGGATGTATTCGATGAGCCCAAGTCCAGTTCCCTTCCACCGCATAGGGACTGTGAATGTGCCATTGACTTGATTCCAGGCTGTAAGTTTCCTAAGGGCCGACTTTTCAACCTGTCTGTGCCGGAACATACCGCCATGCGGAGTTATGTTAAGGAGTCTTTGGAGAAAGGGCATATTTGGCCATTTTCTTCACCGTTGGGAGCGGGATTTTTTTTTGTTGCTAAGAAGGATGGCTCCTTGAGACCCTGTATTGATTATCGCCTCTTGAATAAGATCACGGTCAAGTTTCAATATCCTTTACCTTGGCTTTCCGATTTGTTTGCCAGGATTAAGGGGGCTAGTTGGTTTACTAAAATTGACCTTCGGGGGGCATATAATCTTGTTCGTATTAAGCAGGGTGACGAATGGAAAACTGCGGTTAATACGCCCGAAGGCCATTTTGAATACCTTGTGATGCCATTCGGGCTCTCTAATGCTCCATCTGTTTTTCAGTCCTTCATGCATGATATCTTCTGGAATTATCTTGATAAATTCATGATTGTATATTTGGATGACATCTTAATTTTTTCCAATGATTGGGAGTCTCATGTGAAACAGGTCAGGATGGTATTTCAGATCCTTCGTGACAATGCTTTGTTTTTGAAGGGGTCTAAATGTCTCTTTGGAGTGCAGAAGGTTTCTTTTTTGGGCTTCATTTTTTCCCCCTCATCTATAGAGATGGATCCGGTTAAGGTTCAGGCCATTCATGATTGGATTCAGCCCACATCTGTGAAAAGCCTTCAGAAATTTTGGGGGTTTGCTAATTTTTATCGCCGTTTCATTGCTAACTTCTCCAGTGTGGTTAAACCCCTGACCGATTTGACGAAGAAAGGCGCTGATGTAACGAATTGGTCCTCTGTGGCTGTCTCTGCCTTTCAGGAGCTTAAATGCCGATTTACTTCTGCCCCGGTGTTGCGTCAGCCAGATGTTTCTCTTCCGTTTCAGGTTGAGGTTGACGCTTCTGAGATTGGGGCAGGGGCTGTTTTGTCTCAGAGGAATTCTGATGGTTCCTTGATGAAACCGTGTGCCTTCTTTTCCCGTAAGTTTTCGCCTGCTGAACGCAATTATGATGTTGGCAATCGGGAGTTGTTGGCTATGAAGTGGGCGTTTGAGTAATGGCAACATTGGCTTGAGGGAGCCAAGCACCGTATTGTGGTCTTGACCGATCATAAAAATCTGATTTACCTCGAATCTGCCAAACGGCTGAATCCTAGACAGGCTCGATGGTCCCTGTTTTTCTCCCGTTTTGATTTCGTGGTTTCGTATCTTCCGACTTCTAAGAATATTAAGGCTGATGCCCTCTCTTGGAGTTTTTTGCCTGATTCTCCTGAGGTACTTGAGCCGGTCGGCATTCTGAAGGAAGGGGTGGTCCTTTCTGCCATTTCCCCTGATTTGCGACGGGTTCTGCAGGAATTTCAGGCTGACAAACCTGACCGCTGTCAAGTGGGGAAACTGTTTGTTCCTGATAGATGGACTAGTAGAGTGATTTCTGAGGTTCATTGTTCTGTGTTGGTTGGCCATCCTGGTATTTTTGGTACCAGAGATTTGGTTGGTAGGTCCTTTTGGTGGCCTTCTTTGTCGCGTGATGTGCGGTCTTTTGTGCAGTCCTGTGGGACTTGTGCGCGGGCCAAGCCTTGTTGTTCCCATGCTAGTGGGTTGCTTTTGCCTTTGCTGGTCCCTCAGATGCCCTGGACGCATATTTCTATGGATTTTATTTCAGATCTTCCGGTTTCCCAGAGGATGTCGGTTATCTGGGTGGTTTGTGACCGGTTTTCTAAGATGGTTCATTTGGTGCCTTTGCCTAAATTGCCTTCCTCTTCTGATTTGGTTCCGTTGTTTTTTCAGCATGTGGTTCGTTTGCATGGTATTCTGGAGAATATTGTGTCCGACAGAGGTTCCCAGTTTGTTTCTAGGTTTTGGCAGGCCTTTTGTGCCAGGCTGGGCATTGATTTGTCTTTTTCTTCCGCATTTCATCCTCAGACAAATGGCCAGACCGAGCGAACTAATCAGACTTTGGAAACTTATTTGAGATGCTTTGTGTCTGCTGATCAGGTGGCTTTCTTGCCATTGGCCGAGTTTGCCCTTAATAATCGGGCTAGTTCGGCTACCTTGGTTTCGCCCTTCTTTTGTAATTTTGGTTTTCATCCTCGTTTTTCTTCGGGGCAGGTTGAGCCTTCTGATTGTCCTGGTGTGGACTCTGTGGTTGACAGGTTGCAGCAGATTTGGGCTCATGTGGTGGACAATTTGGTGTTGTCTCAGGAGGAGGCTCAGCGTTTTGCTAACCGTCGTCGGTGTGTTGGTTCCCGGCTTCGGGTTGGGGATTTGGTCTGGTTGTGTTCCCGTCATGTTCCTATGAAGGTTTCTTCCCCTAAGTTTAAGCCTCGGTTTATTGGTCCTTATGGGATTTCTGAGATTATCAATCCGGTGTCTTTTCGTTTGGCCCTTCCGGCCTCTTTTGCCATCCATAATGTTTTCCATAGATCTTTATTGCAGAAATATGTGGTGCCCGTTGTTCCCTCTGTTGATCCTCCTGCTCCTGTGTTGGTTGATGGGGAGTTCGAGTATGTGGTTGAGAAGATTTTGGATTCTCGCTTTTCGAGGTGGAGGCTTCAGTACCTTGTCAAATGGAAGGGTTATGGCCAGGAGGATAATTCTTGGGTTTTTGCCTCTGATGTCCATGCTGCTGATTTGGTCCGTGCCTTTCATCTGGCTCGTCCTGATCGGCCTGGGGGCTCTGGTGAGGGTTCGGTGACCCCTCTTCAAGGGGGGGGGTACTGTTGTGAATTCTGCTCTTGGGCTCCCTCCGGTGGTTGTTGGTGGTAGTGCAGTTGTCTTGGGGTTGTAATCCGGGCAGGTGTTTCTGCTGATTGCAGCTCTATTAGGTATTTAGGTGTGCAGGATCCATGAGTCTGTGCCAGTTGTCCATTGTACTTGGAGGGATTGCATCTCTCTCTGGCTCCTCATGCCCTGCTGCAAATTCAGCTAAGATAAGTGTCTGTTTTTTTGTCTCTGTGCACACATGCAGTGTGCTTTGCAATTCAGTGCAATTTATTGTGTTTTTTTCCAGCTTAGACTTTGTTTGGATTTTTCAGTCATGCTGGATTCTCAGGAGATGCAGATATACTTTCTATGTCTTTAGTTAGATGTGGAATATTTGTATTATCTGCTGTGGATGTTTTTAGGATTCTAATACTGACCGCTTAGAATTCTGTCCTATCCTTTTCTATTTAGCTAGAAGTGCCTCTTTTGCTAAATCCTGTTTTTCTGCCTGCGTGTGTCTTTCCTCTTATACTCACAGTCAATATTTGTGGGGGGCTGCCTATCCTTTGGGGTTCTGCTCTGAGGCAAGATAGAATTCCCATTTCCATCTATAGGGGTATTTAGTCCTCCGGCTGTGTCGAGATGTCTAGGACGTGTTAGGTACATCCCACGGCTACTTCTAGTTGCGGTGTTAGATTAGGGTTTGCGGTCAGTACAGGTACCACCTACTCCTGAGAAAGTCTCTCATGTGGCTCCAAGGTAACCAGATCATAACAGAGATGTGAGAGGTAATAGCAGCAATGCCAAACTCAGTGTTATTTGTCAGTGATGTAGTGTAACGATCCCACCCCTCGGAGTGCCTTCGGACACAGTGATTGACAGCTCACTTGTCCAGTCTGGTGCAGGGGTGTGCTGAGCTGTCTGTGCAGTGATTGACAGCTCAGTTGTCCAGTCTTTTTTAGGGGCGTGCTGAGCTGTCTGTGGTTTTATTGACAGCTCAGCCATCCAATCTGAGACTGGAAGGTGCTGAGCTCTCACCAGGATGCTCCCTATTAAAGGCATATTGGCACCTTTAAATGTCAGAGTTGGGAAGTTGCTATGATAAAATAATGACCCCCTCATTTCCTGATGATAATTTTTAGGAAATATCAAGGTACAGCCTTGACATGACATTCTACTATGCCATTAATATTACCAGATTCTTTTGTATAGAGAACACTTCCATTACTTCACAGTGTGTACTATGTTTAGCGCTTTCTTTATTTCTCTATGTCTCATTGCATTGCTTGAATAAGATATATGACAATAAGAGAGGGACATGAGCGGAGGTCACCAGGTAGAAAGCCAATATAATCAGAAGAAAGAAAGTGGTGGCTCTGAACTGTGTGGTTAAAAAACCCCAGAACCTCATAGAAAAATACTTTAAATTCTTAATATGTATTCTGGTTCAACGTAGTCCATTACACATTCAAAGATGCCTCACTTACTATGTTTTATGCTTATTTTTGCACTGAACTTTTGGCCATGAGAGCCTTGGCTGTGTTAAAGTACACACATTTTTTAGGGAAAACTTGTTCCAAAATCAAATATTTTCCAAAAGTGTTCAAGCTAGTAGATATAAAAAGCCTTAAAGAAGCACACTGTACTTTTTTGGGGGTCTAAGGGGTAACGTTTCTCCTTATGGAGAGTGACATACCATCTCTGGCTTGTCAAGGTAAGGAGGCTTATCCGCCGTGCAATGCTCCTCTGGGAAATATAATATGCAAATTGCCTCAAGCCAGAGATGATATGTCACTCTCCACAAGGAGAAACGTTGCCCCTTAGATCCCAGTCCAGAGCCTCTCACCTAGCCATATTAGTTCTCATGCTTCGCACTGACGAGGGCCAACAGCCCGAAACACTGTGTCTGCGAATTGAGATACTGATTTGGCTTTTATCCTAAGTCATATTGCACGACTCGTTAAAGGGTTGATTGTGACTTGTAGGATCGCTACTTCCAACAGGTGGCGCTATAGAGTTTAAGTCCTCTTTTTCTCAGAAGAGGCAATTTGCATAATGTGTACTTTTTTTGGTCACTCATCTAATACATTCGCCCTCATTGCAGCAATCAATCCCGTGACTACATTTCAGTATCTGAGCCACCTTGTTGTTACATCATGTGATGCAGTCTGTCACCAACATCCAGCTACATGAGTCACTTTATTAATTGGGGGTCAATTTTCACATACACCTTCACTCTGATCTTATTCACCTGTCCCTCCCTGCTATTCCAGGCACCTGTTGCTCCTGTTATAATCATCTACATGCTGTTTTTCAATGTTCATCATTTTGTCTATCTTTCTTTTGCCAATTGCAACTCTGGTGATACTGGGTAGCGCCATGGACGTTGCGGGAAATGAATTCATATTGGAATGTAAAAGTAACTCCTTGCTCTGTTCCTGGAAGGGGCAGAGAAGCAGCCAAGATAACTAAGAGACAGGAGAAAAGACATGACTGAAAAAAGATACCGTAATAGACAAGTGGAACAGAAGTAAAAGTAATGTATCATTGTTTAGACACGGGTGACTTGATTTAAAAAACAAAAAAAAATGAAATAATGTCATGGCACCACTTCACAATTTTCTACAAGGTAGCTTGTGCATTGTTTTATGTATCAGTAGAATATATATGATACCAGCATCATTATTCAAAACAACTTGTGCCCGCTGGAGTCTGGCTGTAAGTTTTTGCCTTTCTCATTTCTGGGAATACATAATAATCTCAGCATCTACAGATTGTGTCCCTGGTGTCCTTTTGATTTGCCTAGAATGGTACAGGTTTCCAGTGCAGTACATGCCTTACTAGGTAAACAGTATCAAACTTGATTTAAAAGTTGTTGCTCAAGTTTTAATTGTCTCATAGAAGGTTTGTGACTTTTGAAATTAAATTCTGAGTTCTGAATATATTTTTATTTTATATTTTATTTTCAGCAAATGTCATCTGTATTATTTTAATATATTACCCTGCTTGCCAGCCTATTTTACCTATGTGTTTGCACTCACCAAGCCCGATAGAACACTCTTGTCTTTATTAGGACATGTGCGATACAGACAGGGAGAACATGTGAACCAAAGGACGACAGCTGTTTCACGCACAATGCGCTTCCACAGATCTAGGCCACTGTGCCGTTTATTATAATTTTTGTGTAGACAGATAACGCATTGTCTGGGCATCATATGTTGGCCATTCCATTTGGATTATGCTATGGCATTGCCACTTTTTGGTGTGTATTATTGCTTGTATTGATTTGTTGTATCGGCATGGGTATTTATTTATCCAGTCTAGTTACTATTTAGTACATATTATATACTATAGCATGTATACTTATTTATAGCCTTGTATTGTGGTGTCCCTTACGGTATTTTTTTGCTTTTTTATTTTGTTAATTTTAAAAAGTTATTAATAAACATTGGTTTTAACTATGATTGGGATCGCTTCTTATTCTCACATGCAATGATGTGGGATTAGTTGTTTATATAGTTGTGAAGTGCCCTGGTACTGGGAAAGACAGATGTTGAATTAATTATGGTTTACATACAGTAAACCATTTCATATCCATTAGATTTTTACATATCCCTCACTAATAATGTTAGAAGTGTTTGTGTGTTAAATTTGGGACCTGTAGGTGTTAATTTAAAGAGTTAATTCATGGACAAAACTGGCGTGGGCACCCGCACAATTTTCTCCGCCAGAGAGGGAAACCCAGTGACTGCAGGCAGATATTAATAGCCTACAGAGAGACCATGGTTATTGCCCCCCCCAGCTAAAAAATGTTTTCCCCCAGCCACTCCGGAAAAGGCGCATCTGTAAGATGCACCTATTCTGGCACTTAGCCACTCTCTTCCCACTCCAGAGTAGTGGTGGCATATGGGGTAATAAGGGGTTAATGTCACCTTGCTATTGTAAGGTGACATTAAGCCTAGCTAACAATGGAGAGATGTCAATAAGACACCTATCCATAATTAATCCAATAGTAGAAAAGGGTTAAAAATACACACACATTAGGAAAAAAGTATTTTAATTAAATAAATACACATGATGTTGTAATAGCTTTATTATACGCTCAATCCAAATGATGACCCTTGTCTTCTGAAAAAAAGTTAAAATAAAACAACAACAATATCCCATACCTGTCCGCTGTACAGCTAAGTTCCACGCTCTAAATCCATCTGAAGGGGTTAAATAAATTTACAACCGGGAGTGCTGCTAATGTGGCCGCTCCCGGCTGTAAAAGACTGGAGAATAAATGAAATGCAGGGAGCGGAGCTTCGGTGACTAGCTGCGCCCACTGGTGGCATGAACTCATATGAACTGTAGCATGGGAAAATATTCAGAAACTTTCCAACGCTACAGTTCAAATTAGTTCATGCTGCCAGGGGGCGGAGCTTTGGTGTTGGCACCACTAGTCACCAAAGCTCCGCTCCCTGCATTTCATTCATTCCCCAGTCTTTTACAGCCGGGAGCGGCTGCATTAGCAGGCTCCTGGTTGTAAATGTATTTAACCCCATCATATGGATTAAGGCTGGTTTCACATTAGCCTTTGGTGAAGCTGCAGAGGGCTGCGGACTTCCTCCGTGAAGCCCCGCCCTCGGCTGCTCCTCAAAAGGCTAGTGTGAAACTAGCCTTACAGCGTGGGAATTGACTGTACGGCGGACAGGTATTGGATATTGTTGCTTTTTCATTTTTTTATTTTTTTCAGAAGAACTAGGGCTTCGCTTGGGATTGAGCGTACAATAAAGATATTAAAAACCTGTGTGTTTCTTTCTTTCATTAAATTACTTTATTCTTAATGTGTGTGTGTTTATTTTTAACCATTTCCTACTATTGGATCAATAATGGAGAGGTGTCTTATTGACACCTCTCCATTATTAACGAGGCTTAATGCCACCTTACAATAGAAAGGAGACATTAACCCCTTATTACCTCATATGCCAATGCCACAGGGCAGTGGGAAGAGAGAGGCTAAGTGCCAGAATAGGTGCGCCTTTTCTGGGGTGGCTGGGGGCAGATGTTGTTAGCCGGGGGGGGGAATAACCATGGTCCCTCTCTAGGCTATTAATATCTGCCCTCAGTCACTGGCTTTGCCTCTCTGGTGGAGAAAATTTTTCTGTGAATTAACCCTTTAAACTAACACCTATAGCTCCCAAATTTAACACACAAACACCTCTAACATTATTAGTGAGGGATATGTAAAAATCTAATGGATATGAAATAGTTTACTGTATGTAAACCATGTCTCATATCCTGTCGGGTTCGGTAAGGATTTAGCAAAAGCTGACAATTGAATTACTGGCTTTTCTGCTATCTAGCTCTGTATTAAAAAAAAAAAATATATATATATATATATATATATATATATATGTGTGTCTCACTGACATGTATATGTGTGTATATATATATATATATATATATATATATATATATATATATACAGTATATATATATAGACTATATATATATATTTTCCAGAATATTTGAGCCCGTGGATCCATTATATGTCCATTTTGTAAGCCAGCGAGAAAATCTCGCCTTACGGATGTCATACAGATGACACACGGATATTGTTTGGAGAAAAAATCGCATCCTCGCACTGCACACGGATCACTGTTCATGTAACATTTGTGCGATTCTCATCCGTGAAAAACTGACTGATTTTTTATACGTTGTGTGTGACTCCAGCCTTATGCTGCTTTCACACATCAGTTTTTTGTCAGGGAAATGTTTTCAAAAACGGATCCAGCAAAAGTTGTAGCCGGATCCGTTTTTTGTCATAGACTTGTACTAGCGACGGATTGTGACAGATGACCTCATGTTTCATCCCTTTTTCTCCGGATCAGTCGAAAATTTGTTATCCAGCAGCCGGAGAAAATGGACATAGGAACATTTTTTCTGTCCGTCGAAAAAACAGACAGCGATGGATCCATCGCCGTCTATTGTTTGCTATAATGGAACCCTATGGCGCCGGATCCGCCTAATTATGGAATCTGGCGACAGATTCCGTTTTTTAAACAAATCATGGATTTTCCGTTCTGGGGTCTCTCTCTCTCTCTTTCTCTCTCTCTCGCTCTTCCCCAGGATCCAAAACAGCCGGAGAATCAACATACTCGGATCCTGCAAAAAAACAAATCCGTCGTATCAGTTTTTCACAATTTGCGACGGATCCGTTTTTTGAAAAATTCGCCGGATTAAGCCTGACGGCAAAAAACTGATGTGTGAAAGCAGCCTTAGTTAGTTTAGTTCACATTTGTATATTATTCAAAATCATAAACAAATGCTCTCTTAAATATTTCCAAATTAGTGTTAGAGCAGTTCTAAATCTACCTTAAAGGTTTCTGGGATTCAGTCAGTAGAGAAATACACAGACTTGTGATTTACAAAAGTCTCCAAAGTAATCTGGAGCATCCGTTTAATTTATACACTTCATGAATATAGATATTCATTGTATAAATGTAGGCATTTCTTACATGAAAACAAACAGCAGAATATGGAGCTGCATAATCATTAAAGACACTCCCTGCATAAACGCAGCTTAGTCCCACCCCATAACAAGTCTTTGTTTTAGGCCGGTGTCACAGTTGCGAGTGTGATGCGAGAAACTCGCACAAGTCTCTCACATCAATACCCGGCACTGCCGCCGGCACTTGGGACCGGAGCGTGTGGCTGCACGTATTTCTATGAAGCCGCACGCACTGGTCCTGAGTGCCGGCGGCAGTGCCGGATTTTGATGCGAGAGACTCGCGTGACTTTCTCGCATCACACTCACAAGTGTGACCCTGGCGTCAGTGTGTTATTCTGAGAATTCCCACACACTATGAGATTTGGCAGACCTTAAGACATTAACACCTTCCTTATTCTAACAACAATAATTTTGACGGAGGTGATAAAGTAATGAATAATGATAATAATAAAAATGACATAGGGACTACGTTACAATATAATTTATACACCAATGCAACTGTAGCTGTGATATTTGAAAGGAAGATTTTACTAATAGTAATGTATATGTCGGACAATGAACTCTGGTGTTTAACTCTTTGAGTTGTTTCTGGCTGCTGTTAACTTTTTTTTACATAATACACAGGGTTCATTATGTAGTGGTGTTTAAATGTTGTTTCTAGGCAGAGAAATAGCTTTCATGTACAATAGCATGCACTTAGTTTGTAATTACTATAGAACTTCCACTCGGAGAAAACAAACTTGTAGCATAAATAGGTAAATTACCACAGTCACTTTTTGGACATTATGATAATTAGTGCAGTGTTTGCATTGATATGCAAAAGGGATTTTTAAGAAGGCAAAATTGTAATTGAATGACCCTTAAATTCTCTTGGCTGCATCAACAGCTAAGGATTTTTCTCAAGTGTTCCATGAAGTCCTTATGAACCTTCTGAGAAAAAGTAGATATTTCCATGCCTGCCTTGCTGGAGATCAGTCCTTTCAGAAGTTTCTACTTTTAAGAGGTATTTTCTCTTGATGTCTAGAAATACTGTACCAGCCGTCTCCAGAAATAGAAATGAAAAGGACCACTGGGGGAACCTGGCAAAAATGAGGCAGGAAAAATGTATAAAAAAAATGAAAAAAAAATGAGAAAGGTGCTGTAACATGACATTGAAAAATAAACACCTCAAAACGTCAAACCACAGTGTGATCAAGGAAGCTTTATCCTGGTATATCAAGGAGATATAACCCAAGAACAAGCACTTTATTTACCAAAACACATTCATGAAACAGTTAAAAAGGAGATACATGGTCCTATTATTGAAAAATCCTCAATAGAATTATATATTTCAAACCTCGGAAATAGAAAATGGGTCAGTGATACTATTTCAAGCAAAAAAGGCAGCACTCTGTAGTGCCCAAACTTGCAAACATTGAAAAATTGAATTGCATTACTGCACTAGAAATATAAAAAACTGAGAAAGTTTAGTGCATAAATTGGCCAATTCATGTGTATCTGGTAGCCACAATAAGGCATTTCTCGTTTACCAGGACCTATCAATGCCTTTCCTCACTTAGAATAAAGTCTTCATCTGTATGGGAACATAAATCCTCGGTTAGACTAAAATCTATATCTCTGTGGAGGGGTAGTGGTCCTGCTGGGATTAAAAACACCTATGGCTAAAAGGCGGAGTGCTCAGTCAGAAGGCTATTGAATACAAATTTTAAAAAACTGACCATCACATCCAAACTTAGACTAAGTGTGAACAGATGCTGAACCTAGAGTCATCAACTCATATACTCTAAAACAAAAAAGGTAGCACTCTGTAGCGCTAAAACTTGCAAACATGAAGTATGAAAATTGAGTTGCATTACTGCACTAGAAATATGAAAAATTGAGAAAGTTTAGCGCATAAATTGGCCAATTCATGTGTGCCTGGTAGCCACGATAAGGCATTTCTCGTTTACCAGTGCCTATCAATGCCTTTCCTTGCTTAGAATAAAGTCTTCATCTGTATGGGAACATAAATCCTCTGTTAGAATAAAATCTATATCTCTGTGGAGGGCCAGTGGTTCTGTTGGAATTAAAAACACCTGTGGCTAAAAGGCAGAGTGTTTAGTCAGGCTAATGAATACAATTTTATTTTGAAAAAAGTGATACTATTTCACCATGCTTTGCAAGATGCAAAAAAGAGCTATAACTTCATTACGAAATCTTTGTATCCAGTCACATCTAAACAAGTTCTATTTTATGAACGTGAAAATGCACTATATGATTCATTCATTCATTCACTCACTTTCATAGTGTTTGCTATCAAATGGGCCTATCTTTAGAGGTCTTTGTCTTTAGGACAAGCTCTTTTTGTGTGGAACTCGGCCTATTAAAAGGGTTGTCAAGGACTATTGTAATGTTTTCACTAAGGGCCTAAATACTAACAGGCAGGTAGTTGCTAACACAGGCAATACCTGCCTTCTTTGCCTAGCAACAGCTCAGAGCAGTCACCAACTGCTCCTGCCAGCGATTCAGCTGCTCCTTCTTATTTTGGGCTCCTCTGTTGATGGGGTGTCACTGCCTATGTCATGCTTATTAAGAGCCAGCTTTTCTAAGATAAGAAGCGGGGAGCTGGCTGTCAATCAGCATGACGTTGGTAGTCACGCTACATCAACAGAGCAAAACAGAAGAGAAGCCGCTGCACTGCCGACGTGACATCAGCAGAAACAGCTGAATCTCCGGCTTAAGAGATCTGTGACCGCTCTGTGCTGGCAGCAATCGGTTTCAGGCACAAAAGGCAGGTAGTTAGCAACTACACAATACAGAGTGGGCAATGAAAATCGTCGCATTTCCCTTGTGTGATTTTTTGCAGGAAAATTTTTATTGGGCTTCATAGACCAAAGCAGTTTTATGACATGAATAAGGTCCATTAGATCTTTCCCTGCCAACTAAGTGGTGTGCAGCGCCCCAGAGTCCTGGTCGTTGCAGTACTGTGGCTCCGCCGCTAAAGGGGGCTATGGTACGTCTGATGGCACTGAAGGAGTTCATCTGACCAGGTATCACATACACCAATACATTTCACAGTCTGGCCTTCAGGGGGAGCTAAGGGTACTATTCATTAGGCCACTCCTCACAGTCTGGTAAAACTGGGGGTTAGGCAGGAAGTTAGAGAGAACGCTGACTGGGTTGGAACCAGGCAACACCTTGTGGCAGAGGGTGTTGCAGGGGAAGATTCGGTAGGCTCCCTGTCAGGGGTGGGATCCTGACAGAGGCCTGGCAAACAGAGAAAGCTACGGGACCGCGCCTGCACTTCATAGCGGCGGTGCCCTAAGAAAGGATAAGAAGCGAGATTTATTGTGCTGAGTGAGAAACGAGATCAAAGCAAGAAGGAGAATACCAGTAGGAGTCGTGCTGTAAGATCGAGGCAACATCCTACTGAGGCGTAAACAACCGTCGGCCGGAACACCGAGGAGGTACAGAGCTCTAAGCCATACTTCAAACCAACGGCAGGACAGTCAGTCATAGGCGGGCTGTCTCACCTAAATCACCTACGCAGACATAGGGGGCAACCTTTGGAGAGGGGCGACTCTAGGGTCCCGGAAGAGCTCCGAGCCTACCCGTCATACGGGTGCGTCCCAACCATAACATCTGGGAGGGACGGAAGATTAGCAGAAGATCATCTAATCGAGTTGTGAGGGAACACGAGAAACAGACACAACAGTTGTGGGGACTATCCCGTAAGCTCAGCAGGGGAGGACCCCAACACATAGCGCTAGCAGGAAGGCACAGATTTCCACCTGCAAAGGGAACTCTGGAGGTGCCATCGGACCGCGCAGCCTGGTTAACCGTATTCCGGATTGAGGACTCAGAAGCCTTCAGTAAAGAGGCAAAGAGACTGCAACCTGGTGTCCTCGTTATTGACTGCGACCGGCACTACACCGCCTCATAACATCAGCACCATACCACCATCTTTTATTGTGCGCCCCTCAGCAGGGTCACGGACCGGGTCTAGCCACCGTGACAACCCCAGAGCAGAGACTCAGAGGCCCGGTACCGGGTACCCCTCGGCCCTGCGGCACTGGGGGCGCTGCAAACTTGGCGTCACGAACAGGATCTACTTAAGCTTGAAGAATCAGGTCATGTGTGCCTTGGAACTGTGATTTATTATACTTGGACTGTGATTTATTGCAAAGACTGTGCCGCGCCACTTGCCGCCAAAATCCGCCATTACAGCGCTGAGGAGAGCGCAGGAGAAGAAGAAGGGCGTGGAGTGGGCGTAGACGAGCTGGAGAGCGTGAAAGACAATGGCCGCCCAGTCTAAATATTTCTGTGTCCTGAGGACGTGTCCGTCAGCAGCCGAGGTCCGCCTCCTCATTCTCTTTGGAGGATGGAGACCATGGAGACGGGGCCGCCCACGAAAGAGACCGCGGGAAGAGGACACCAGAGAGGAAGCGAAAATGGCGATGCCGGGAGCACCGCGTGGGAACGACCCGACTCAGCGAGAGGCTGCACAACCCGACACAGTCCCGGACACGCCATCGCTGCGGGAATTGACCCTTGCGGAGCTACCGATAGGCCGACCCCCATGGCCGATGTCCGAGGAGTGTGTGGCTGCAGCCGAGGCCCGGCAGGTAGCCTACCGCCTGGAAGCCGATGCCCGTGTGATCGCTCGGCTGGGCCAACCTACGGAGGTCCGCCTGTCTCCGGTGTCCCCCGCTTCTTTTATCCCAGCCGCGGTGGAGTGTGAGCTGCAGGCACAGGGCCTGAGGATCCTGCCGGAGGCGGAGCACCTGCAGCGCCTGATGACAGCATGGTGGAACAGACCCCAACCGGCAGCCCAAGTCAATCTGAGGAGCGTTGAGGAGGTTCCACCGTCACACTGGGGTGTAGTAATATCCTTTAACTCCCGGAAAGGAAGGGGAGTTATCCAGGAGATCGGGGAGCCACTGCAGGTCCGTGTGGATCGGGAAGAAATGGAGCCCTGCGGGGGAAGGTACGATTCCGATCTGGAGCCTGGCGATGCAGTGACCTACACCCGGTGGAGGAGGGAAGCTGGCGAAACTGGCTGGATAGCTCGAGGCGTCCAACGGTGCGTCGCCCTCCAAGCTGCTGCCGGAATGCCGGAGGACGAGCCTTCTGCAGGGAAGGTGTCGGAGCCCGTCCCCGCGGAACCTCAGGAGGTCCGGGTCCACCACGTGCCTCTGGGTCGCGCTCGCCCACCAGCAAGGAGGGCATCCCGCAGAGGGGTCCTGTCGCTGCTGGAGCCAGGACCGGCCCTTGCTACACCAAGGCGACCTGTTGGCCGGGTGAGGCCTGGAAGAAGACCACCCCCTGCACAGCCACCATCAGAGTAAGCAAAAATGCTTTAATGACTGTAAATAAGTTAATTGTTTTCATTGTTTTCTTTGCTATTTTGCTGCTAAAACCCGTCTAGGGTTATTCTTAAAGGGATCCCTTTGTTGACCCGGGATCCCTATTGCCTTTTTGTTTGTTTTCTACGTTTTTGCACCAGTTATCAAGAACTGCTGAATCATGAACAATGCATGATACAAACTCCTTGTATATAGTTTGCACCTACTTAAAGGTGCTCTCTACTGGTTTTACATAAAAGACGGACTCTTTGCGAAGATACGGTTCTTGGAACCTGCACTGGAGTCCTTGTTGCATACAGACTTGCGGCTTGAGAAGTTGCACTACCTCGTAGAGACTTGGTCCCCTCTTAAAGGGGATGTTCATATCCTGCACTTATGAACGGTGTTGCCTTAAGATGGTTGAATGGCAATAATGTCTTGAAAAGAAAGTATTGATGATGTTGATATGTGAAAGTTAAATGTAACTACTTAGTTGATTGTAAGAAATGTTCAATAATGTTAATAGAAGAATGAGTACAGGAAGTGAACCCGTAGGGGTTAGTAGTGAGTCCTCCTAGGAGCCATATAGAGATGGCTCAGTGATCTTAAACTGAAAGAAAAATATGTTCTATACTGTGTATAGTAGTGGAAGGACAGTAGGCTCGGGCGGAAAGGAGCGGTCCTCTATAGAAAGGAGAGGCAGTAGGTCTGGAGCAGTTAGGACAGGCGGTCCTGCAGACGTAAAGTAGGAGAATGCATAAAAGTTAATTAGCCTTATATGTGATATAAGAAGGTCTTTAGTGGATTTAGCGAGTACGTCCTTAAAGGCAATGTTAAACTATTGTTCAGAATTTGCACTCAGTAGAACACCCGGTTGGGTAAGAAAAGTTATTTATAGTAAAGTTATTTAAAAGTATTTAACCATGTTTGTAACGTTCAAGTGTCCTCACCTCCCATAAAGGGAAGCTCTGTTAAAAAGTTGACTTGTACTTGCATTTTCAAAATTGTATGTCTTTTTGCTGACATGTATTGTTGTTTTCTTCCCAGTCCAGGAGTACTGGATTTAACCGGGGGGGAGTGCAGCGCCCCAGAGTCCTGGTCATTGCAGTACTGTGGCTCCGCCGCTAAGGGGGGCTATGGTACGTCTGATGGCACTGAAGGAGTTCATCTGACCAGGTATCACATACACCAATACATTTCACAGTCTGGCCTTCAGGGGGAGCTAAGGGTACTATTCATTAGGCCACTCCTCACAGTCTGGTAAAACTGGGGGTTAGGCAGGAAGTTAGAGAGAACGCTGACTGGGTTGGAACCAGGCAACACCTTGTGGCAGAGGGTGTTGCAGGGGAACATTCGGTAGGGTCCCTGTCAGGGGTGGGATCCTGACAGAGGCCTGGCAAACAGAGAGAAAGCTACGGGACCGCGCCTGCACTTCATAGCGGCGGTGCCATAAGAAAGGATAAGAAGCGAGATTTATTGTGCTGAGTGAGAAACGAGATCAAAGCAAGAAGGAGAATACCAGTAGGAGTCGTGCTGTAAGATCGAGGCAACATCCTACTGAGGCGTAAACAACCGTCGTCCGGAACACCGAGGAGGTACAGAGCTCTAAGCCATACTTCAAACCAACGGCAGGACAGTCAGTCATAGGCGGGCTGTCTCACCTAAATCACCTACGCAGACATAGGGGGCAACCTTTGGAGAGGGGCGACTCTAGAGTCCCGGAAGAGCTCCGAGCCTACCCGTCATACGGGTGCGTCCCAACCATAACATCTGGGAGGGACGGAAGATTAGCAGAAGATCATCTAATCGAGTTGTGAGGGAACACGAGAAACAGACACAACAGTTCTGGGGACTATCCCGTAAGCTCAACAGAGGAGGACCACAACACATAGCGCTAGCAGGAAGGCACAGATTTCCACCTGCAAAGGGAACTCTGGAGGTGCCATCGGACCGCGCAGCCTGGTTAACCGTATTCCGGATTGAGGACTCAGAAGCCTTCAGTAAAGAGGTAAAGAGACTGCAACCTGGTGTCCTCGTTATTGACTGCGACCGGCACTACACCGCATCATAACATCAGCACCATACCACCATCTTTTATTGTGCGCCCCTCAGCAGGGTCACGGACCGGGTCTAGCCACCGTGACAACCCCAGAGCAGAGACTCAGAGGCCCGGTACCGGGTACCCCTCGGCCCTGCGGCAGTGGGGGCGCTGCAGGTGCTGTTCGTGAAGAACAGTAAGTTTGAGTATGAGTATGTCCAAGGTGTCATATTCAATTCAACAAAAAGTTTTTAGAGTGGAGGCCTATGTAGTTACAGGTTCATTCACAGAAACACTAGGCTATTCAGTTTCAGACTGTCTAGTTCCAGCAAAGAACAGAACACATGGTTTGGTGCAGAAAGGGATTCAAAAAGGATTCATGGGCAATGTCAATATTCAATATTGTTTGATGAAAACGTCAACACATGTGCATAGACATCTTCCATTAGTTCTATGACTGTGGACATCTTCCATCAGTTCTATGACAGCTGATATATTTTCTGCAGATTCCTTTTTTCAGAATAAGAAATAGTGCTAGCTTTCATGGTAAATTTACAGACATCATGACGGAAATCCAACAGGCTCAATTATGGACAATGCGGTTCTTCAGGAAGACGTTCGGCAGATGTTGATTGGTAAAAAAAGGCTAAAGAATGTTAACATTTACCATGTCCAATCTTTTGTTCTCAAGGGAGATAACAACTATTGTATCTTCTGTTTCCGTTCTTACACTCAGACAATGCAATCGTGCATGTGAATGACGAGGTTCGGAGGAGTGACTGATAGCTGTTCTACATGTGGTTTCATTTCAGTTGCTTTATCAATATTACCTCTGTCTAAATGAACTATTAACATCTACTAATCTAGCAGACCTGGCACTCCCATGAATTATTTCACCTAATATGCAGAACTGTGTTTGTATTTGTTATGGTTAAAAGGTAAGTGCAATTGTAACACCAAAACACAATGGTGATGAGATTCCAATTACTAATTGATGTCTTCTCTAATTGCACTTGACAGTGTTATCTCTACCCTCCATAAGGCCAAGACTGTCATAAAAACTTTGGATCGAACCTCATTCTATCTTGACCATGATGATCAAAGGGTTAAATTTCAAGATAAGAAGTTTCTCTGATCCTTGTCATTAGATCAGGAGGAAAGCCACAGGACTTTTTCCAAAATAAAAACATAGCGCAATAGAATAAGAACCTGAATGGCTTACAATATGCCTTTATACTGAAGACCTTAGGCTGTTAACACACAGGGCTCTTCAGTGAAAATTTCACTATAGCATAGTCATCTTTATTATATAACAAAAACAATAACAACAAAACACATTAAACAGAACATTTACCTTTTTATTGGCTTATCAGGAGATCTTGACCACAAGCAGTTCAAAATAAATATCCTCCCAGGACGCCAGGATCTCTATTATCTATTGTATATACATGTGCTATAAAAATAATTGGTTTAAGGTACCTTCACAGGAAGCGACGCTGCAGCGATAGCGACAACGATGTCGATCGCTGCAGCGTCGCTGTTTGATCGCTGGAGAGCTGTCACACAGACAGCTCTCCAGCGACCAACCATGCCAAGGTCCCCGGGTAACTAGGGTAAACATCGGGTTGCTAAGCGCAGGGCCG
This sequence comes from Ranitomeya variabilis, assembly GCF_051348905.1. Taxonomy (NCBI): domain Eukaryota; kingdom Metazoa; phylum Chordata; class Amphibia; order Anura; family Dendrobatidae; genus Ranitomeya; species Ranitomeya variabilis. The sequence continues at coordinate 162,046,874 of NC_135238.1, read as the reverse complement.
CGCTTAGTAACCCGATGTTTACCCTGGTTACCAGCGTAAAAGTAAAAAAAACAAACAGTACATGCTCACCTGCACGTCCCCCAGCCTCTGCTTCCTGACACTGACTGAGCTCCGGCCCTAACAGCAGAGCGGTGACGTCACCGCTGTGCTTTCACTTTCACTTTAGGGCCGGCGCTCAGTAAGTGTCAGGAAGCAGACGCTGGGGGACCCGCAGGTGAGCATGTACTGTTTGTTTTTTTTACTTTTACACTGGTAACCAGGGTAAACATCGGGTTACTAAGCGCGGCCCTGCGCTTAGTAACCCGATGTTTACCCTGGTTACCAGTGTAAAATATCGCTGGTATCGTTGCTTTTGCTTTCAAACACAACGATACACGGCGATCTGACGACCAAATAAAGTTCTGGACTTTATTCAGCGACCAGCGACATCACAGCAGGATCCTGATCGCTGCTGCGTGTCAAACGAAACGATATCGCTAGCCAGGACGCTGCAACGTCACGGATCGCTAGCGATATCGTTTCGTGTGAAGGTACCTTTACTCCTGCAGTGAACTACTGTGGATAGGCATGCAGCTATGTGCGCATGTTGAGTATTTGCTTGCAGAAATTTCTGAAAGGTTTCTGCATCTCTTGGCAGGAAAAACACTGCAGAAAAAAACGCACATTTTTGCCGCATTTTTAGTACAGCACTGAATGCTTTTTTGAGCTAAATAAAGATATTTTTTTAAAAAAGTTTTGTGATGTAATTTCTTGGCTCAACATCACCTTTTTCACGCTGATGCAGTAGTATGGCTTGGTGTCAGCAGCTGTCATTGACACCTAGCTGTAGGCTTAGTAATGAGAATGAGAAGATGTCAGCCAGAAACCCTTATTACTAGTGTTGAGCGATACCTTCCGATATGCAAAGGTATTGGTATCGGATTGGATCGGCCGATACCCAAAAAGTATCGGATATCGCTGATACCGATACCCGATACCAATGCATATCAATGGGACACAAAATATCGGAATGGTTCCCAGGGTCTGAAGGAGAGGAAACTCTCCTTCAGGCCCTGGGATCCATATTCATGTATAAAATAAAGAATAAAAATAAAAAATATTGATATACTCACCCCTCGGACGGCCCCTGGCTCTCACCGGTCCAAGCGTCTGCCTCCGTTCCTAAGAATGCTCATGTGACCGCTCATGTGACCGCTCACACGACCAATCACAAGCCGCAACGTCATCGCAGGTCCTAAACTCACTGCATTCTTAGGAACGGAGGCTGCCGGTTACACTGCTAAGGTCCAGGCTCCGCCGGAGGGGTGAGTATATGCATATTTTTTATTTTTATTCTTTATTTTTTACATGAATATGGATCCCAGGGCCTGAAGGAGAGTCTCCTCTCCTCCAGACCCTGGGAACCATACACTGGGAACTTCCGATTCCGATTTCCGATATCACAAAAATATCGGAACTCGGTATCGGAATTCCGATACCGCAAATATCGTCCGATACCCGATACTTGCGGTATCGGAATGCTCAACACTACTTATTACTAAGGCTTCTTTCACACTTATGTCGGTACCGGGCCGTCACTAAGCGTCGGCGCAACGTACCGACAGACAGTGGTGATTTTCTGCACAACGTGGGCAGCGGACGTAGTGTTTCAACGTGTCCGCTGCCCATAGTAAACTCCCAGGGAGGAGGGGGTGGAGTTACGGCCGGGCATGCGCAGTTTAAAATGCAGGACTCGACTTACGAAAAGACATTCCCTTGAACGTTTTTTCGCTACGATGGTCCGCCAAATACCGACGCATCCAGTGCACGACGGATGCGAAGTGTGGCCATACGTCGCGATCCATCGGCAATACAAGTCTATGGGAAAAAAATGCATCCTGCGGGCACATTTGCAGGATGTGTTTTTTCCCAAAACGACGCATTGTGACGGATCTGAAAAGATGGAAGTGTGAAAGTAGCCTAAGCCGATAAGTAAACACAAACACATAAACACACACATTGTTACCAGCCTATGTAGGAGTGTTAACAGAATGAACATACATAGACTGTAACCAGAGAGCAACTGTTAATTTAAAAGAAAAATAATGAAACAAAAATTGCATGGGCTCCCGCATAATTTTAATAACCAGCAGAGGGACAGCTGATGGCTGAGGGCTGATGTTAATATTTTGAGAAGGAGCCAATAGCCATAAAGGTTCCCAGGCTATTAATATCAGCTCACAGCTGTTTGCTTTGACTTTACTGGCTAGTTTACAGGGGGACCCCAGAAAAAAAATAACATAAGGTCCCCCTAGAAAATCTAAGTAGCAAAGGCTAGGCAGACAGCTGCTGGCTGATATTAATAGCCTAGGAAGGGGCCATGGATATTGGCCTCTTCCCAGACTAAAAACAACAGCTCTCAGCTGCCCCAGAAAAAGCACATCTATAAGTTGCACCAATTCAGGCACTTAGCCTCACTCTTCCCACTTGCCCTGTAGTGATGGCAAGTGGGGTTCAAATTTGTGGGGTTAATGTCACCTTTGTATTTTTCAGGTGACATCAAGCCCACAGGTTAGTAACGGAGAGGCGTCTATAAGACACCTATCCATTACTTACCCCATAGTGACAGTGTATAAAAACAGACACCCAGAATAAAGTCCTTTATTTGAAATAATGAGACACTCCTTTAATCTTAATTAAACCATACTCACCGAACGCCTAATCCACCAATGTCTCTTGCAACAAAAATAAAATAATAAACCACAATATTCCTTACCTGTCCGCCGAGAAGATAATCCATAATGTCCCACAACGATCCTGATCACTTTGAGAGCAGTCACATGACTCCATGTGTGTGCTCTCGAAGACAACCTGCGATACACTGACAGAAGGTAATAGCTCCTGCAGTGTATTACTGAGCTGCCGTGAGAGAGTTCACCGGAGTTCATCAGCTGATCAGCTCCAGTGATCTCCACTACTGCTGCGTGGAAAAGTTATCACACAGTGGTGGCATAAGTGAGAGCACCGGAGCTGATTGACTTTGGTGAACTCTCATGGCAGCTCCATGACACACTGCAGGAGCGATTACCTCCTGTCAGTGTATTGCCGGCAGCCAGATAGAGCTGTCATATCGCCCAATGTGACTGTTCTACATGTCAGATCGCCGTGGGACACTCGGGATCCCATGGACTACAGAGGACAGGTGAATATATATTGGTTTATTATTTTACATTATTTCTAGGAGATGAGGGCATCGGGGATTGGGCGTTAAGGTGAGTATAATGGGTTTTTATTTTTATTTGAATATGTATGTCATTTTACTATTTTTTTTAACTGCGAGCCCAGGTGCCGGCAGATGATACTACGTCTCCCATTAGCGGCACCTACTGTTACAGTTATCAGTGACAGCAGACGTAGCCTGATAGGAGCAGTAGTCTCATTGTCCCACGCCTGTGGGTCAGTCACAGCTGTGGGGTCACACTGACATCTGTCAGCATGATCCCGCAGCGCTGTGACGGACAGTACCAGCGGTAGCGTTACTGCGGGTGAGTAGCAGCTGCGAGGTCACAATGACATCTGCCACCATGATCCCGCAGCGCTTTGACCGCTACTGCTGAAAACATCTTTTCCCCAAAAAAACAAGCTGCCATACAGCTCCATCAGTGGAAAAATAAAAAAGTTATAGCTCTCAGAATAATGCGATGCAAAAATAATTTTTTTTTTTGTTAAATACTTTTTATTGTATAAAGCTTCACCTCAATCCACAAAAAAGGCAAGCCCTCACTCAGATCTGTCATCTGTTAATTGAAATCTAGGGGGCTTCCACGTTACTGATAGCACATCGGCTCTGGAAAAGCGAAATGGGTCCTCACCCGCCAAAAGAAATTCAGCAAATTTTGCTCTCCCATATCCAAATGCCCTCCTCCCTTCTGAGCCCACAGTGTAGCTAAGCCACATATTGCGTCCATGTTTGGAATTTCTGAAGCGATGACAGCCCACCCAACTTATGGGTGAATGCCTGCAGAAGCACGGGCTGGGCATAATGTACTGGTGACTACAGTGTACAGGTCACTACGACGACAGTTTGCAATTTTCACTCGGCAACATTCATTGCTGCTTGTTTCTGGAAAATACCCCGGAGTCAAAATCATCACTACACCTGTAGATAAATTCCCCAAGGGGTATTGTTTCCCAAATGGGGTCACTTGAGGTTTTTTTTTGCTATTCTGGTGGAGCGCCCCCACACCGCCACAGGGCCGAGGGGATACCCGGAGCCGGGCCTCTAGTTCTCAGTCTCGGGGTTGTCACGGTGGCTAGACCCGGTCCGTGGCCCTGTCCGTCAGTGGGGGACGTCCGGTGTAATAGGTGGTAGTAACGGTAGCGATGGAGCGGTGCAGTTGTGGGGTGTAAGTCGCGGTAAATAACGAGGACACCAGGTTGCAGTCTCTTTACCTCTTTACTGGAGATCTCTGAGTCCTCAGTCCAGAAGACGGTTCACCAGGCTACGCAAGTCCGGCCGGTCCAATGGCACCTCCAGAGTTCTCCTCTCAGGTGGAAATCTGTGCCTTCCTTCTAGCGCTATGTGTTGTAGTCCTTCCCTGCTGTGCTCACGGAAAGTAACCCCACAACGGTTGTGTCTGTTTCTTAAGTTCCCTCACAACTCGATTTGATGTTCCTCTGTAATCCACCCCTTCCCTGTATTCAGGTTGGAATGGCACCCGTTTGTCAGGTAGGCCTGGAGTTCTTCCGGGACCCTAGAGTCGCCCCTCTCCCGCAATTGCCCCCCAAGACTTCATAGGTGATATGTGGTAGACAGCCCGCCTGAGACCGACTGTCCTGCCGCTGTTTGGAGTATGGCTTGAAGCTGTATTCTAATCCACTCCCTCGGCGTTCCGGCCACCGGTATTGCGCCTCAGCAGGGTGCTGCCTCTTTCAACAAAACCCCTGCTGGTATTCTCCTTCTGCTTGATCTCGTTTCTCACTCAGCACAATCTATCTCGCTTCTAGTCCTTTCTTGAGTCCCGCCGCTTCCAGGAGCCTGCGCGGACCCGTTACGTTCTTTCAATGCCAAGCCTCTGCCAGGATCCCACCCCTGGCAGAGACCCTACAGTCTCTCCCTTCACAACACCCCCTGCCACAGGGTGTTGCTCCGTTCAATCCCGTCAGCGTTCTCTTCTAACTTCCTGCCTGACCCCCAGTTTACCCACTATGGTGGGGAGTGGCCTAATGAATAGCACCCTTAGCTCCCCCCGGAGGCCCAGCTGTGAAACATATTGGTGTCTGTGATACCTGATTGGAGGAACTCCTTCGGTGCCATCGAACGTACCATGGCTCCCCTTAGCGGCGAAGCCACAGCACTGCAACGACCAGGACTCTGGGGCGCTGCACTGGCACCTCAGGGACTCTGCCAATCTGACATGGCACCCTCAAACCATTCCAGCAAAATCTGAACTCCAATATGGAGCCTCTTCCCTTCTGAGCTTTGCACTGTGTCTCAAAAGTAGTATCTCCCCACATATGGGGTATCGGCGTAATCAGGAGAAATTGCACAACAAATTGTATGGTGCAATTTCTCTTGTTACCCTTATTATAATGCAATATTTTGTGCTAAAAACATATTTGTGGGGAAAATTTTATTTTTGCTATTTTTATGGCTCAACATTATAAACTTCTGTGAAGCACCTGAAGTTTCAATATGCTCACCACACATCTAGATCAGTTCCCTGAGGGGTCTCGTTTCCAAAATGGTGTTACTGGTGGGGGATTTTCACTGTTTAGACACATTAGAAGCTCTCAAAAAATGACATGGCATCCGCCAATTGTTCCAGCAAATTTTGCATTCAAAAAGTCAAATGGTGCTCCTTCCCTCCCGAGCTCTGCTGTGCACCAAAAACAGTGGTTTTCTCCCTCATATGGGGTATCAACATGCTCAGGAGAAATTACACAACAAATTTTGGGGTCCATTTTTTCCTGTTACCCTTGTCAAAATAAAAAAAATTGGATCTGAAGTAATTTTTTTGTGGAAAAAATTTAAAAGTTCACTTTTTTCCACATTCCAAAAATTCCTGTGAAGCACCTGAAGGGTTAATAAACTTCTTGAATGTGGGTTTGTGCACCGTGAGGGGAGCAGGTTTTAGAATGGTGTCACTTTTGTGTTTCTTCTATCATATAGACCCCTGAAAGTGACCCAAATGTGTTGTCCCTAAAAAAAAATGGTGTTGTAAAAATGAGAAATCGCTGGTAAACTTTTAACCCTTACAAGTTCCTAACAAAAAAAAATTTGGTTCCAAAATTGTGCTGATGTAAAGTAGACATGTGAGAAATTTTACTTAATAAGTATTTTGTGTGACATATCTCTGTGATTTAAGGGCAGAAAACTTCAAATTTGGAAAATTGCGACATTTTCTAAATTTTCACCAATTATTTTTTTTTTAACAAATAAACGCGCATTATATCAAAGACATTTTTACCACTAACATGAAGTACAATATGTCACTAAAAACAATGTCAGAATCACTGGGAGCGTTAGGAGCTATAACCTTATCAAGGGACAGTAGTCATAATTGTAAAAATTGGTCCGATCATTAACGTGCAAACCAAAGAGAGAGAATGTTTTATGGCATTTTTATTACTTACTGCAAAGTCAAAAGTTTACACACAGTTCATTAGTATTTGGTACCATTTCCCTTACACTGAATAACTTGGGACAAGCGTTTGGGATATCCTTCCACAAGCTTCTCACAATAGTTGGTCGGAATTTGGCCCATTACTTCGGACAAACTAGTGCAGCGCCCCAGAGTCCTGGTCGTTGCAGTACTGTGGCTCCGCCACTATGGGGAGCTATGGTGCGTCCGTTGGCACTGAAGGAGTTCATCTGATCAGGTATCACAGACACCAATACATTTCACAGTCGGGCCTCCGGGGGGAGCTAAGGGTTCTATTCACTAGGCCACTCCCCACCATAGTGGGTAAACTGGGGGTCAGGCAGGAAGTTAGATGAGAAAGCTGACTGGGTTGGAACCAGACAACACCTTGTGGCAGAGGGTGTTGTAGGGGGAAGATACAGTAGGGTCTCTGTCAGGGGTGGGATCCTGACAGAGGCTTGGCAACTTGAACGAACGTAACGGGACCGTGCCTGCTCCGGGTAGCGGCGGTGCCCAAGGAAGGATTAGAAGCGAGATAGATTGTGCTGAGTGAGAAACGAGATCACGCAAAAGGAGAAATACCAGTAGGAGTCGTGCTATAAGACCGAAGCAACATCCTACTGAGGCGCACTACCGGTGGCCGGAACGCCGAGGGGGTATCATAACATTCAGCTTCAAGCAATACTCCAAACAGCGGCAGGACAGTCAGTCTAAGGCGAGCTGTCTAACTTAAATCACCTATGCAGTCTTGGGGGGCAACCTGTGGAGAGGGGCGACTCTAGGGTCCCGGAAGAGCTCCGAGCCTACCCGTCAAACGGGTGCCGTCCCAACCAGAACATCAGGAAGGGACGGAGGATTAGCAGAACATCATCTAATCGAGTTGTGAGGGAACTTAAGAAACAGACACAACAGTTGTGGGGGACTTTCCGTAAGCACAGCAGGGAAGGACCACAACACATAGCGCTAGAAGGAAGGCACCGATTTCCACCTGTGAAGAGAACTCTGGAGGTGCCATTGGACCGGCCGGACTTGCGCAGCCTGGTGAACCGTGTTCCGGACTGAGGACCCAGAGATCTTCAGTAAAGAGGTAAAGAGACTGCAACCTGGTGTCCTCGTTATTTACCGTGACTCGCACCCGACAACTGCACCACCCTCACCACCACTCCATACCTACCTACCGTGCGCCCCACGGCAGGGTCACGGACCGGGGCCTAGCCGCTGTGACAACCCCAGAGCAGAGACTCAGAGGCCCGGCTCCGGGTACCCCTCGGCCCTGCGGCGGTGGGGGCGCTACAACTTGGCATCACGAACAGGATCTACTTAAGCCTGAAGAATCAGGTCATGTGTGCCTTGGAACTGTGATTTACTGTACTTTATTGGAAGAGCTGTGTATTGCCGTTTGCCGCCAGAAGTTCCCGCCAAAATCGCCGCCATTGCTGCGCCAAAGAGGAAGGAGGGCGTGCCATGGGAGGAGCCTATCAAAGTGGCGCCAGAAACGGCGACCGCCCCCTGCATCTCTGGCTGCAAAGCGGTGATCTGCCTCAAAGAGGAGAACGGCCCCCTGATCTGCAACGGCGGGAACGAGGTGAAGGAGGAGCCCGGCCTCGGAGAAATGGCAGAGCCAGGTGCATGCGTTGCCGCCGAATGCCAGACAGCGACGATGAGCAGCAAGTGCCCGAGCAGCGGCGAGGAGATCCTGGCTTGCCATCACCCATCGGAGGCAGACCCGCGTCCACCGCCGGTGGAGGAGCCGAGCCTGCCTATCCCAGCCACGGAACCATGGAGGGCGGAGCTACATCAGGAGGTGACTCCGGAGGAGCCGCGGTCCGGGCTGCCGCCGATTCCAGTGTCCTTGTTAACGGACCGGAGCGACATCGGTGGAATCACATCAGGCGCAGGTATGGACGGCGTCCCTACTCCCCTGGCCGATTCTGCTCCCCTGACCGATCCCGCTCCTGTGACCGCTCCTCACCCCAGCAATGATCGTTCCTTCTTGGTGGAGCGGGTGATCCTCACCTCTAACGCGATGGGGAAGCTAGTGCCTCCGCTACCAACCAAGATGGGAGAACCCATAGATGTGGGCCTAGACGGGGTGATCCTTCGGTGGGACACCCCCTGGACCGGGCCGGATGGGACCCGGGAGGAGGGCCTCACCCTTGCGGTACTTACCTGGGAACAGTATAAGCAATGTCTGATTCAACACTGGAAAGATCGAGACGAGACCGAACCATCTGACACACAACGTAAGAAGTCTACTCCCGGCAGGAAAGACGTGGTAAAGCGGGGAACCGTGCTGGCCTACCACCCGAAGAGGGGATGGGGCTCCATATAGGAACCGGGGCTACCAACTGATGTCTTTGTTACTAGCTATAACGTGAAGACCCCCTGCTGCAGCCGAAATGGTGATCCGTTACAAAGGGGGGATCAGGTGACCTACACCCGCCATCGGAGTGCACAAGGATGGTGTGCCCGGAACGTTCGACGGTGTGAGCCTGAGAGAGCGCCTCCTGTTGCCCCGATCATGACTGATCCTGATTTGCCAGACCTTGTTCCTATCACCATGGTACGCCTTGTAGCGGCTACCGAACTCGCAAGCAGGATTAGCCTTCAAATCCAGGCACCGGCTGATCTGATGGCATCTGAGAGACCAACTACCAGTACGGGTGCTGCGTTGGTCGGCGGACAAAGACCACCCCCAGACTTGGAAGGATAAACCTCGATACCATGAGTATGTATATAGTTACTGTTCTTCTGTTTAGCTAAACCCGTTCAGGGTTAACTCTTAAAGGGATCCCTTTGTTGACCCGGGATCCCTATTGTTTTGTTTGTTTTTCTAAGTTTTTGCACAAGTTTTAGTTGAAATGAACTGCTGAAATCATGAACAGTGCATGATACGAACTTTTTGTACATAGTTTGCACCTTATTAAAGGTGCTCCCTACTGGTTTTACTTAAAGAAGGACTCTTTGTGAAGATACCACACTGGAACCTTTGCTGAGTATGGACTGGTAGCTTGAGAAGACGTGCTACCTCATAGAGACTTGGTCCCCTCTTAAAGGGGATGTTCATTTGTCGCACTTAAACGATGATATTGCTTTAAGACAGGTAGCAATAATGTTTTGACGAAAGAAAGTGATGATAATGTTTACATGAGTAAGTTATATGTATTCAACTAGTTAATTGTGAAGAAATGCTGATGATGTTCTCTGAAAAGAAAAAGTGAAAGATAGCAGAAGGATGCAGTGGGCCCGTAGGGGTAGACGTGGTGTCCAGCATGCATGTTGGTGAGAAAGATAATGAGAAGGCTTAATGTTCAATAGAAAATGTTCTGATAATGTTGATAGATAACTAGGATAGAAGGTAAACCCTGAGTCCTCATAGGAGTCATGTAGAGATGGCTCAGTGCTCTTAAACTGAAAGTAATGTTATGATCTATACTGTGTATAGTAGTAGAAAAGGCAGTAGGCCCGGGCTGAACGGGGCGGTCCTGCATGGAAAGGAGAGGCAGTAGGTCTGGTGCCGTTAGGACAGGCGGTCCTGCAGATTTAAAGAAGGAGAATGGAAAAGTTAAATTACCTTATAATGTGATTATAGGAAGGTCTTTAGTGGGTTTAGAGTGTATGCCCTTAAAGGCAATGTTAAATTATTGTTCAATAATTTTGCACTTAGTAGAATACCCGGTTGGGTAAGAAAAGTTATTTATAGCACGTTGCTATGATATTTAACCACGTTTGTAACGTTCAAGTGTCCGCACCTCCCATAAAGGGAAATCTGTTTAAATATGCTTATTGTTATTACACTCAACAAAATTGTATATCTTTTTGCTAATTTGTATTGTTGTTTTCTTCCCAGTCCCGGAGTACTGTGTTTAACCAGGGGGGAGTGCAGCGCCCCAGAGTCCTGGTCGTTGCAGTACTGTGGCTCCGCCACTAAGGGGAGCTATGGTACGTCTGATGGCACTGAAGGAGTTCATCTGATCAGGTATCACAGACACCAATACATTTCACAGTCGGGCCTCCGGGGGGAGCTAAGGGTTCTATTCACTAGGCCACTCCCCACCATAGTGGGTAAACTGGGGGTCAGGCAGGAAGTTAGATGAGAAAGCTGACTGGGTTGGAACCAGACAACACCTTGTGGCAGAGGGTGTTGTAGGGGGAAGATACAGTAGGGTCTCTGTCAGGGGTGGGATCCTGACAGAGGCTTGGCAACTTGAACGAACGTAACGGGACCGTGCCTGCTCCGGGTAGCGGCGGTGCCCAAGGAAGGATTAGAAGCGAGATAGATTGTGCTGAGTGAGAAACGAGATCACGCAAAAGGAGAAATACCAATAGGAGTCGTGCTGTAAGACCGAAGCAACATCCTACTGAGGCGCACTACCGGTGGCCGGAACGCCGAGGGGGTATCATAACATTCAGCTTCAAGCAATACTCCAAACAGCGGCAGGACAGTCAGTCTAAGGCGGGCTGTCTAACTTAAATCACCTATGCAGTCTTGGGGGGCAACCTGTGAAGAGGGGCGACTCTAGGGTCCCGGAAGAGCTCCGAGCCTACCCGACAAACGGGTGCCGTCCCAACCAGAACATCAGGAAGGGACGGAGGATTAGCAGAACATCATCTAATCGAGTTGTGAGGGAACTTAAGAAACAGACACAACAGTTGTGGGGGACTTTCCGTAAGCACAGCAGGGAAGGACCACAACACATAGCGCTAGAAGGAAGGCACCGATTTCCACCTGTGAAGAGAACTCTGGAGGTGCCATTGGACCGGCCGGACTTGCGCAGCCTGGTGAACCGTGTTCCGGACTGAGGACCCAGAGATCTTCAGTAAAGAGGTAAAGAGACTGCAACCTGGTGTCCTCGTTATTTACCGCGACTCGCACCCGACAACTGCACCACCCTCACCACCACTCCATACCTACCTACCGTGCGCCCCACGGCAGGGTCACGGACCGGGGCCTAGCCGCCGTGACAACCCCAGAGCAGAGACTCAGAGGCCCGGTACTGGGTACCCCTCGGCCCTGCGGCGGTGGGGGCGCTACACTAGTCTTGTCAGATATTGAGAAAAACATGCATACGTGTCTTTTTATATAGTGTATGGAAACTTCTAGTTTCAACTGTATATACAGTACAGACCAAAAGTTTGGACACACCTTCTCATTTAAAGATTTTTCTGTATTTTCATGACTGAAAATTGTACTTTCACACTGAAGGCATCAAAACTATGAATTAACACATGTGGAATTATATACTTAACAAAAAAGTGTGAAACAACTGAAATTATGTCTTATATTCTAGGTTCTTCAAAGTAGCCACCTTTTGCTTTGATGACTGCTTTGCACACTCTTGGCATTCTCTTGATGAGCTTCAAGAGGTAGTCACCGGAAATGGTCTTCCAATAATCTTGAAGGAGTTCCCAGAGATGCTTAGCACTTGTTGGCCCTTTTGCCTTCACTCTGCGGTCCAGCTCACCCCAAACCATCTCGATTGGGTTCAGGTCTGGTGACTGTGGAGGCCAGGTCATCTGGGGTAGCACCCCATCACTCTACCTCTTGGTAAAATAGCCCTTAGACAGCCTGGAGGTGTGTTTGGGGTCATTGTCTTGTTGAAAAATAAATGATGGTCCATTGAAATGCAAACCGGATGGAATAGAATGCCGCAGCAAGATGCTGTGGTAGCCATGCTGGTTCAGTATACCTACAATTTTGAATAAATCCCCAACAGTGTCACCAGCAAAGCACCATCACACCATCACACCTCCTCCTCCATGCTTCACGGTGGGAACCAGGCATGTAGAGTCCATCCGTTCACCTTTTCTGCATCGCACAAAGACACGATGGTTGGAACCAAAGATCTCAAATTTGGACTTATCATACCAAAGCACAGATTTCCACTGGTCTAATGTGCATTCCTTGTGTTCTTTACCCAAACAAGCCTCTTTGGCTTGTTGCCTGTCCTTACCAGTGGTTTTCTAGCAGCTATTTTACCATGAAGGCCTGCTGCACAAAGTCTCCTCTTAACAGTTGTTGTAGAGATGTGTCTGCTGCTAGAACTCTGTGTGGCATTGAAGTGGTCTCTAATCTAAGCTGCTGTTAACCTGCGATTTCTGAAGCTAGTGACTTGGATAAACTTATCCTCAGAAGCAGAGGTGACTCTTGGTCTTCTTTTCCTGGGGCGGTCCTCATGTGAGCCAGTTTCTTTGGAGCGCTTGATGGTTTTTCCGCTGCACTTGGGGACACTTTCAAAGTTTTCCCAATTTTTCGGACTGACTGACCGTAATTTCTTAAAGTAATGATGCCCACTCGTTTTTCTTTACTTAGCTGCTTTTTTCTTGCCATAATACAAATTCTAACAGTCTATTCAGTAGGACTATTAGCTGTGTATCCACCAGACTTCTGCACAACACAACTGATGGTCCCATCCCCATTTATAAGGCAAGAAATCCCACTTATTAAACCTGACAGGGCACAACTGTGAAGTGAAAACGATTCCCTGTGACTACCTCTTGGAGCTCATCAAGAGAATGCCAAGAGTGTGCAAAGTAGTCATCAAAGCATAAGGTGGCTACTTTGAAGAATCTAGTATATAAGACATATTTTCAGTTGTTTCACACTTTTTTTTAAGCATTTAATTACACATGTGTTAATTCATAGTTTTGATGCCTTCAGTGTGAATTTACAATTTTCATAGTCATGAAAATACAGAAAAATCTTTAAATGAGAAGGTGTGTCCAAGCTTTTGGTCTGTACTGTATATGTTTCTGTAATTCAATGTTAAATAAGCTTCACTTAAAATTATTACCTAAATACCTCCTTTATTGTCCTTTACTAAAGAAAGAAAAAAACCCCAGATCTTTCCTGTTCAGCAGTTACAGTAGTTGCATGCACACAAATATAAAGCTTGCCATATAGTGTTGTCTTTAAATTGATTTATGTTTTGCCTATTGGATTATTACAAGTCATCTGCATGTCCAACTTCTCAATATTAACGTGGATCAAAGTCGATATCTAGGATTGTTTGACTCAACAGTACAACGCTGCATAGAGCTGATAAGGCAGTGTCAGTCAGGTGTAGAGGAGCCTGTGTCTGATGCTGGGTCTGTGCAGCTGGCACTGGCAGGGGAACAGCTTCGTTCATAACCATTTGTTTTTGTTTGACTGGTTTGCAGCTGTCAGATCTTTGCCTGAATGTCGTTTATTTGATCAGCTGAAGACGCCTTGCATTTGTCACTGATGATTGACAGCTCACATAAAAGGTGCCGTGATTCACTTTAATCTGCAGTATGTTACTGTTAGTATACCACAGCGTTGTGCCCAGTTATGTCTGTTGTAAAAGGGACAGGGTTTTCTTCTATGAATTACTAAACTTATAGATACCAAAAGAGGAACTCTCCCTATGTCTCTAATGAGGTCTGATATCAACTATTAACGCCAAACTTGACTATTAATAATTAACACCCACTAAATACGCCTCAACGTTATCTTTTCCTTATACTATATACTAACTGAGACGAAACAGTGTAACAATAAAGGATATTTATTACACACACAAGTCTGCAGTCTGTAACATACATATATATTTATACCCAAGCTGGTGACTATAAATATATATATATATATATATATATATATATATATATATATTTATATATATACAAATAAACGGATATTACAACTCTATTACAGTAATTTCACTCCAGTATACAGTGATATCCCAACAGTATCACACGGTAATAACCCACAATGTCCAGTAATAACACAGCAATATCACTTAACTGCCCGATTACCCAAATCACACATACAATATCAGCCCTCCCACCTATGGCTAGCTAACCCTAGTGAATAGTACTGGGCCTATTAAGAAAAGGGGATACAGAGTATACTAAAGCCATGTGGGTCCATTATCATTCTGGCATGCAGGCACAGCAAAAGAGGCAGAGCACATGTGTCTTGTGCCTTTTATGTCCAGCTAGAAGAGGTGTGTCCAGCCCCAGGTGTGTGGGGATGAGGTCACAAGTCTATTGTCCACTGGCCTAAGTCCTAAATGAAACCTGATATACCAGGTTGAGGAGGGGGCTACTGAGCACATGTGGGGGAATTATATATCACTAAACAAATCTCTACGTAAAAATATACATTTTGGAGCACTTCCCTTCTACATCTGTAAATACTCGGAAAACTTCCTAATGTCTTATCAGATTTCTTCATAATCATGTAACTAATTAAGAAAATTAATATTAATCTCATCTTTAAATTGTCTATTAAATTAAGATAAATTAGTAGATACACATTTATAAGAACACGTTAAATTAACAATCAGACAAGTGGAGAGTGAAGAGAACCTCTTGGCACACAGAATCTAAGGCTCCCTTCATGCGTAAAACCTGTACACATGTCACGTTCCGTTTTCCCTAGCTGTGTGGTTTACTGTTGGCCACCAGTGTGTATGTGTGTGCCATCCATGTGACATCTGTGTTTCATCTGTGTTAAGTATGTGGTTGTCACGGACCCATAGCCCTTGTCATCTCTGCTGCTGGAAAAAAATGGACATGTCTCCTGGTGGTTTACACAGACACATGGTCCATGTATACACATGGATGTGAGCAGCCCCATAGGTTATAATGGGCATGTGTGGTATCCGTGAAAAGAAAGGAAGCCACGTTCTGCAAGAAAGGACATGTGAAGGAGGCCTAAGGGAGAACACCTCCACAATTGTTCTTATTTTACAGATTTTGCTTAAGGTCGTGTAGCATATTTTGCTTCAGGCATCCAGGTACGGATTGCAATGTACAGACCGTCCACGGTGGGTCTCCTAATTCAAACTCAACAGACTCACAGGCATATAAGAATCTGTTGCATTCATGTCAGAGAAAGAAAAATTTGGGAATTCAAATTAATGAAGATATTCAATTCTTTGACAGTAGGACTCAATTTAACATCTGGATTTATGAGTCACCACATGGATACAATTCACACCTCCACCAGATGGACTCCAGATAACTAAGAACATTATTCCCACTGCCTAATTTGATTTCCTTGGGTTATCTTTATGAGGCATCACACCTCCCTCCCCTTGATCAAATGTTCTACAGTAGTATTCCTTATGTGCACACGTCCGGATTTCTTGCAGAAATTTCCTGAAGAAAAACGGAAATTTTCTGCAAGAAATCCGCATTTTTTTTTTGCGTTTTTTTTCCGTTTTTTTCGCGTTTTTTTTAGCATTCTGCAAGCGTAATTAGCTTGCAGAATGCTAAAGTTTTCCAAGCGATCTGTAGCATCGCTTGGAAAACTGACTGACAGGTTGGTCACACTTGTCAAACATAGTGTTTGACAAGTGTGACCATCTTTTTACTATAGATGCAGCTTATGCAGCATCTATAGTAAAAGATAGAATGTTTAAAAATAATAAAAAAAATAAAAAAAATGCTTATACTCACCCGCAGACAGCTGATCTCCTCACCGGCGTCCGTTCCGTATAGATGGTGTGTGCGCGCAGGACCTTCCATGACGTCGCGGTCACGTGAGCGGTCACATGACCGGTCTCGACCAATCACAGGACCGTGACGTCATCGCAGGTCCTTCACCGCACAACAGCTACAGGAACCGAAGCGGCAGCATGCAGCTGAGAGGCGGGAAGACATCGAAGGTGAGTATAGGACTATTTTTTATTTTAATTCTTTATTTTTGACCAATTATATGGTGCCCAGTCCGTGGAGGAGAGTCTCCTCTCCTCCACCCTGGGTACCAACCGCACATAATCTGCTTACTTCCCGCATGGTGTGCACAGCCCCGTGCGGGAAGTAAGCAGATCAATGCACTCCTAGGTGTGCGGAATCCCCGCAATTCCGCATTTTTAATGAACATGTTGCTTTTTTTTCCGCGATGCGATTTTTTCACGGAAAAAATCGCAACATTTGCACAAAAAATGCGGAATACACTGTAAATAATAGGAGGCATAGGTTAGCGTTTTTTTCGCGTTTTTATCACGTTTTTATAGCGAAAAAACATGAAAAAACGCGAAAAATCCTGAACGTGTGCACATGGCCTAAATGTTGTGTTTTTTCTTATCAATCTATTTGTAATCCTGCCTGAAGAAGGAGCCTCTGTGCTCTGAAAGCTTGCAAACATATTATTTTCTGGTTAACCAATAAAGGAATCACTCCTAGAATACTTTTGTTATCATTGGGCAGCAAAGTGTTCACATCGATTTTTCTGGTTAACATTACACGGTACCACAATACAATTTATTATTGTACATCATTGCATTCATGTCAGAAGACCTGTTAAGCAGGTGACTGGTATGCAATACGCAGACAATGACAAGGCGGAAGTAACCAACTTATCTATTTATTCATCAGGTGTGAACATGGGAAAAGGGTGATTTGAATAAAGAGTTATTCAAGGATAACAGGGTATGTACAGAGTACAATATTCAATATACAATAATATCACAGTTATTATCATCACACTATAGCTCCAACAGAGGGATTTCACTGTCATATATATCCCACTTCTAATGCGAGCAATTTCCACAGTCCTAAACATACCAATATAACGATCCCCTTTATACAGTAGGCCCTGTCGGGGTCTCCGGTTCTTCCCGCTAGGCCTCAAGTCCTTTTGATGACACCAATTAATGCTCTCTGTGCCTTTCGCATTCTGGATGGTCCACACCCCGTCTCTTGCACACACCCTCGACTGACCCATGCACTGTACGTCATTAGCGTAAGTAACGGCCAGCTCACTGACACCTCCTGTTCACCACCACAGGAATCCACCCTGAGCAGAATTAATTTTCTCACAGATCTGCATGGCTTGACTGACTCTGGATGTCTCTCATACCTTGCGGGATGAGGGCTGGACAATTGGCTCTTCAGTGGCCTCGTCTAGACTCTAGGTCTTGACCAGTGCCGGTCTGGTCTTTGGGCTTTGACAGGCATTGTGTTGATTTCGGAACTTGTCTGGCACCACCTGGGTTCTGCTTCCAGCCATGCCACGGCCCACTGGTTCATGCTTCCTGCCACGGCCTAGGACCCTGACCTCAGCGTCTTCCTCAACAGATATCCTGATTGTCTCCTCTCCTGACATCAAATCTGCTCCTGTTTTGGCGCCCTGGGTTCTTATACCAAGGAACTGAGTCATCAGGTTAACCCGACCAGGTGCTTCATCTAGACTCGTCCTCCCTGCAACACGTCCTCTTTCTTCTCGTTCTGCAGGGTTTTGTCGGAACAGTAGATGTCAGTCTTTAATCACAAATAGTACACAATGCTGGAAAATTTAATCTTTCATTTTACACTCTCCTACAATCCTTGAGTCAATTTGAATATCGCGATGTGAAAAATTAATGTTCAAAACTGACCTAAAGAATTACATGCTGCTTTATGATATACTTCCCTAAAGACTTTGCTTCTAGGGGAGAATGCAGTGCCTCAAAAATGTATCAAGAAGTGCCTGTATATCTGTATAGCACCCCCAAAATTAAACTAATGTCGTCCGGTCCGCATCCACCAACATTGACAAGTTTGACCAACAGTCTAATGAGTATGGGGTGCAGGCTGATTTTCGGTGAAGATGCCTATTTGGCATATTGATTTTGAACTGGATATAAGCCACTGGCCGAGATGTCTATCTGTGGCCTTTTCATAGAGAACACAGGAGCGCTCGACCAAACGTGCACCCCGGTATTTGGTAGAGTTGACTAAGACGGCTGACTGTGGAATGAACGGCCAAAGCCTGGCTCGGCCGACAGCCATTTACTGTGTCTGAAAGTCTTAATAGGAACTCCATGTGCTGCTCTGCATGTAGCTTAGGTTGTAATCTCTAGGCCTGTGATACAGAGAATTTGTGAAGTGTTTTAAAGTGCTTTTTTCATCTTATAAAATGATGGCATATTGCTAAGATATGGTGTCACTTTATGATAAAAAGGGGTCCACTATCTGGGGCTTCTACTGATCCTGTGAATTAAGGGGTTGCAGGGTTGGTTTCACATAGCTGGGTAGCCATAAGGGCTGCTGTGTATTGCCCTGTTCAATAAAGTGATGGCACATCCTAGTAATCATTTTATAAGATCGGCATAAGCCATCACCTATACAGTGCAAAATAAATATATAAACGTACAATGTTGTTTGATATTGAAATCTTTGTACTGTATGTCTCGTCGATCATTTAAAGGGGTTGACCCTCGATCAAAGTACATTTTTGTGAATAGATCTTGAAATAAAAATAAGTTTCACAATTGGATGTGTTAAAAAATGTTCCTTTGCTGAAATAACCTCTGCTATGTACTGTGTAATGGCTGTGCCTTACCGTGCAGGAATATGGCCTGATAATACCACAGCTCCTGGGCTGGGGGGAAGCAAAAGAGTATACAGACAGGACAGCATGGGATCACAGCTGATTCTTTCTGTGAGATAAAACATGTATAAAAACAGGCAGTAAATTGTTTTACCTCACAGAAAGCAGCAGCTGTGCTCCTGCTGTCCTGTCTGTATATGGTACTTTCTTTTGCTTCCTCCCCTGCCCAGGAGCTGTGCTATGATCAGACCATGCTCTTGCACTGTCAGACACAGCCAGGGGCTATTTTAGCACAGAAACATTTTTAACACATCAAATTGTGGAACTGATTTTTATTCCAAGATCTATTAATTAAAATGTACTTTGTTCACGCGACAACCCCTTTGAGCATAAAAAAATACCTTGAACCATACCATCTAAATAAATAATTTATTTTAGAATGAATAGATGTGCCTATAAAAGCATCACGCTTCGACAGAATAATTAGCATTATTGTTTTAATTTCGCCACAGATCTTCTACCACTGGACATATTGTCAGAAGTCATCTTCCCCAACAAGTCCTTACCAGGGTTACGGATGGTGCAGTCTCAGGGAGCCCGTGGGTTTCGCCTTGCTGCAATGCCACATGTGCTTAGTTTTCCATCATCACGTCTCTTCAAAAACTGTCATCTCTTTCCAGAGGAGTTTTCTCTTGTTGTCACTATAAAGATCCCCAGCCTTCCACCCAAGGTAATTCACTATGATCATTTTTTATGTCGTTATATAATTATTATTTTTTGTTTATTCTGATATACATCTCCAAATCATCTGCATTGGTGTAGATATAACCACAACATGCCAGCTACCAGCACTCACAACTAGAAGGATTATAGCAGTTTACTACATACCAGTATATATTTGGACGCAGTGCACTCTTATACCTGCTGCCATGTTTTCGCAAAAATCAAACCTACTCCAAAAATAAGCCTTAGCGTGACTTTAGAGGATTATTGGAGTATTCTTGAAATATTAACCCTACTCCAAAAATAAGACCAGGGCCGAAGTTGGAAGCGGGAGGGAGGGCAAACTGGGCAATTGCTTAGGGCCCCCACTTTTTATGCACCTCCCAGCACTTGTATTCAGTGTGTGTATATACATGTGTATGTACAGTATGTGCTGTATGTGCATATATATGTATATGCAATGTGTGTGTATATACGTGTGTATGTGCAATTTGTGTATATGCATGTGTATGTTCCATATTTGTGTATATACATGTGTGTGTATATACTGTACATGTGTGTGTGCAATGTGTGTGTATATACATGTGTATGTGCAATGTGTGTGTATATACATTTGTATGTGCAATGAGTGTGTATATACATGTGTGTGTGCAATGTGTGTGTATATACATGTGGAGCGCCCCCACACCGCCGCAGGGCCGAGGGATACCCGGAGCCGGGCCTCTGAGAGTCTCTGTTCAGTTCTGGGGTTGTCACGGTGGCTAGACCCGGTCCGTGGCCCTGTCCGTCAGTGGGGGACGTCCGGTGCAATAAGTGGTGGTGTAACGGTGCAATTGTGAGGTGCAGGTCGCGGTAAATAACGAGGACACCAGGTTGCAGTCTCTTTACCTCTTTACTGAAGATCTCTGAGTCCTCAGTCCAGAATACGGTTTACCAGGCTGCGCAAGTCCGGCCGGTCCAATGGCACCTCCAGAGTTCTCTTCACAGGTGGAAATCTGTGCCTTCCTGCTTGCGCTATGTGTTGTGGTCCTTCCCTGCTGTGCTTACGGAAAGTCCCCACAACTGTTGTGTCTGTTTCTTAAGTTCCCTCACAACTCGACTAGATGATGTTCTGCTAATCCTCCGTCCCTCCCTGAGGTTCGGGTAGGAACGGCACCCATTTGACGGGTAGGCTCGGAGCTCTTCCGGGACCCCAGAGACGCCCCTCTCCACAAGTTGCCCCCCAAGACTTCATAGGTGATTTAAGTTAGACAGCCCGCCTGAGACTGACTGTCCTGCCGCTGTTTAGAGTATTGCTTGAAGCTGGATATTATGATACTCTCTCGGCGTTCCGGCCACCGGTTATGCGCCTCAGTAGAATGTTGCCTCGGTCTTACAGCACGACTCCTACTGGTATTCTCCTATCGCTTTGATCTTGTTTCTCACTCAGCACAATCTATCTCTCTTCTAATCCTTTCTTGGGCACCGCCGCTACCCGGAGCAGGCACGGTCCCGTTACGTTCGTTCTCGTTGCCAAGCCTCTGTCAGGATCCCACCCCTAACAGAGACCCTACTGTCTCTTCCTCTACAACACCCTCTGTGTTGTGAAATTGGATTTTGGGCTCCCCCGGTGGCCACTGGTGGAATTGAACTTGTGTGCATCATCCCCTCTGTTCACCTGTTCCCATCAGGATGTGGGAGTCGCTATTTAACCTTGCTCCTCTGTCACTTCCATGCCGGTCAACATTGTAATCAGAAGCCTTTCTGTGCATGTTCCTGCTTCTAGACAACTCCCAGCTAAGTTGGACTTTTGTCCTTGTTTGTTTTTTGCATTTTGTTCCAGTTCACAGCTGCAGTTTCGTTTCTGTGTCTGGAAAGCTCTTGTGATCTGAAATTGCCACTCTGATGTTATGAGTTAATACTAGAGTCTTAAAGTAATTTCAGGATGGTATTTTGATAGGGTTTTCAGCTGACCATGAAAGTGCCCTTTCTGTCTTCCTGCTATCTAGTAAGCGGACCTCGATTTTGCTAAACCTATTTTCATACTACGTTTGTCATTTTCATCTAAAATCACCGCCAATATATGTGGGGGCCTCTGTCTGCCTTTCGGGGAAATTTC
The DNA here is from genome assembly GCF_051348905.1 of Ranitomeya variabilis. NCBI lineage: Eukaryota > Metazoa > Chordata > Amphibia > Anura > Dendrobatidae > Ranitomeya > Ranitomeya variabilis. Next base: position 162,025,144 of record NC_135238.1, on the reverse strand, counting down.
TCTAGAGGTGAGCCAGGACTGTATTTTCCTCTGCCAGGATTAGTTAGTCCTCCGGCTGGCGCTGAGCGTCTAGGGATAAAACGTAGGCACGCTACCCGGCTACTGTTAGTTGTGCGGCAGGTTTAGTTCATGGTCAGTTTAAGTTTCCATCCTTCCAAGAGCTAGTTCATATGTATGCTGGGCTATGTTCTCTTGCCATTGAGAACCATAACAGTTTGACCGGCCAACATAGGGTTAAATTAATTGGCAGAGAAAGGAGAGAAAAAAGAAGTCTGCTGAAAATTTTTTTTTTTTTTTTCCTTCAGTTCTGAGTGTGCTTTCAATTGAATCACTTGCAAGTCTGCCTATATTGCAGCCTTCCTCTCTCTCTCTCCTTCTAATCCTGGAATGGCTCTGTGTTCACCTGTTTAAAATGGATATTCAGAGTTTAGCTGCAGGTTTGAATAATCTCACCATGAAAGTTCAAAATTTACAAGATTTTGTTGTTCATGTTCCTATATCTGAACCTAGAATTCCTTTGCCTGAATTTTTTTCAGGGAATAGATCTTGCTTTCAAAATTTCAAAAATAATTGCAAGTTGTTTTTGTCCCTGAAATCTCGCTCTGCTGGAGATCCTGCACAGCAGGTCAGGATTGTGATTTCCTTGCTCCGGGGCGACCCTCAAGATTGGGCTTTTGCATTGGCTCCAGGGGATCCTGCGTTGCTCAATGTGGATGCGTTTTTTCTGGCCTTGGGGTTGCTTTATGAGGAACCTCATTTAGAGCTTCAGGCGGAAAAAGCCTTGATGTCCCTATCTCAAGGGCAAGATGAAGTTGAAATATACTGCCAAAAATTCCGTAAATGGTCTGTGCTTACTCAGTGGAATGAGTGCGCCCTGGCGGCGAATTTCAGAGAGGGTCTCTCTGATGCCATTAAGGATGTTATGGTGGGGTTCCCTGTGTCTGCGGGTCTGAATGAGTCCATGACAATGGCTATCCAGATCGATAGACGTCTGCGGGAGCGCAAACCTGTGCACCATTTGGCGGTGTCTACTGAGAAGACGCCAGAGAATGTGCAATGTGATAGAATTCTGTCCAGAAGCGAACGGCAGAATTTTAGACGAAAAAATGGGTTGTGCTTTTATTGTGGTGATTCAACTCATGTTATATCAGCATGCTCTAAGCGCACTAAGAAGCTTGATAAGTCAGTTTCAATTGGCACTTTTCAGTCTAAGTTTATTCTATCTGTGACCCTGATTTGTTCTTTATCATCTATTACCGCGGACGCCTATGTCGACTCTGGCGCCGCTTTGAGTCTTATGGATTGGTCCTTTGCCAAACGCTGTGGGTATGATTTAGAGCCTCTTGAAACTCCTATACCTCTGAAGGGGATTGACTCCACCCCATTGGCTAGTAATAAACCACAATACTGGACACAAGTAACTATGCGAATTAATCCGGATCATCAGGAGATTATTCGCTTTCTTGTGCTGTATAATCTACATGATGTGTTGGTGCTTGGATTGCCATGGCTGCAATCTCATAACCCAGTCCTCGACTGGAAAGCTATGTCTGTGTTAAGCTGGGGATGTAAGGGGATGCATGGGGACGTACCTTTGGTTTCCACTTCATCATCTATTCCCTCTGAGATTCCTGAATTCTTGTCTGACTATCGTGACGTTTTTGAAGAACCTAAGCTTGGTTCATTACCTCCGCACCGGGAGTGCGATTGTGCCATAGATTTGATTCCGGGTAGTAAATACCCTAAGGGTCGTTTATTTAATCTGTCTGTGCCTGAACATGCTGCTATGCGAGAATATATAAAGGAGTCCTTGGAAAAGGGACATATTCGTCCTTCGTCATCTCCCTTAGGAGCCGGTTTTTTCTTTGTGTCTAAGAAAGATGGCTCTTTGAGGCCGTGTATTGATTATCGGCTTTTGAATAAAATCACGGTTAAATATCAATATCCGTTGCCACTGCTGACTGATTTGTTTGCTCGCATAAAGGGGGCCAAGTGGTTCTCTAAGATAGATCTCCGTGGGGCGTATAATTTGGTGCGAATTAAGCAGGGGGATGAGTGGAAAACCGCATTTAATACGCCCGAGGGCCACTTTGAGTATTTGGTGATGCCTTTTGGCCTTTCAAATGCCCCTTCAGTCTTTCAGTCCTTTATGCATGACATTTTCCGTGATTATTTGGATAAATTTATGATTGTGTATCTGGATGATATTCTGATTTTTTCGGATGACTGGGACTCTCATGTCCAGCAGGTCAGGAGGGTTTTTCAGGTTTTGCGGTCTAATTCCTTGTGTGTGAAGGGTTCTAAGTGCGTTTTTGGGGTTCAAAAGATTTCCTTCTTGGGATATATTTTTTCCCCCTCTTCCATCGAGATGGATCCTGTCAAGGTTCAGGCTATTTGTGATTGGACGCAACCCTCTTCTCTTAAGAGTCTTCAGAAATTTTTGGGCTTTGCTAACTTTTATCGTCGATTTATTGCTGGTTTTTCTGATGTTGTTAAACCATTGACTGATTTGACTAAGAAGGGTGCTGATGTTGCTGATTGGTCCCCTGCTGCTGTGGAGGCCTTTCGGGAGCTTAAGCGCCGCTTTTCTTCCGCCCCTGTGTTGCGTCAGCCTGATGTTGCTCTTCCTTTTCAGGTTGAGGTCGACGCTTCTGAAATCGGAGCTGGGGCGGTTTTGTCGCAGAGAAGTTCCGACTGCTCCGTGATGAAACCTTGTGCTTTTTTTTCTCGTAAATTTTCGCCCGCCGAGCGGAATTATGATATTGGGAATCGGGAGCTTTTGGCCATGAAGTGGGCTTTTGAGGAGTGGCGTCATTGGCTTGAGGGGGCTAGACATCAGGTGGTGGTATTGACCGACCACAAAAATTTAATTTATCTTGAGTCCGCCAGACGCCTGAATCCTAGACAGGCGCGCTGGTCGTTGTTTTTCTCTCGGTTTAATTTTGTGGTGTCATACCTACCGGGTTCTAAGAATGTTAAGGCGGATGCCCTTTCTAGGAGTTTTGAGCCTGACTCCCCTGGTAATTCTGAACCTACAGGTATCCTTAAGGATGGAGTGATATTGTCTGCCGTTTCTCCAGACCTGCGGCGGGCCTTGCAGGAGTTTCAGGCGGATAGACCTGATCGTTGCCCACCTGGTAGACTGTTTGTTCCTGATGATTGGACCAGTAAAGTCATTTCTGAGGTTCATTCTTCTGCGTTGGCAGGTCATCCTGGAATCTTTGGTACCAGGGATTTGGTGGCAAGGTCCTTCTGGTGGCCTTCCCTGTCACGAGATGTACGAGGCTTTGTGCAGTCTTGTGACGTTTGTGCTCGGGCCAAGCCTTGTTGTTCTCGGGCTAGTGGATTGTTGTTGCCCTTGCCTATCCCGAAGAGGCCTTGGACGCACATCTCGATGGATTTTATTTCGGATCTTCCTGTTTCTCAGAAGATGTCTGTCATCTGGGTGGTGTGTGACCGTTTCTCTAAGATGGTCCATTTGGTTCCCCTGCCTAAGTTGCCTTCTTCTTCCGAGTTGGTTCCTCTGTTTTTTCAAAATGTGGTTCGTTTGCATGGTATTCCGGAGAATATCGTTTCTGACAGAGGAACCCAATTCGTGTCTAGATTTTGGCGGGCATTCTGTGCTAGGATGGGCATAGATTTGTCTTTCTCGTCTGCTTTCCATCCTCAGACTAATGGCCAGACCGAGCGGACGAATCAGACTTTGGAGACATATTTGAGGTGTTTTGTGTCTGCAGATCAGGATGATTGGGTTGCTTTTTTGCCTTTAGCGGAGTTTGCCCTCAATAATCGGGCCAGCTCTGCCACCTTGGTGTCTCCTTTTTTCTGTAATTCGGGGTTTCATCCTCGATTTTCCTCCGGTCAGGTGGAATCTTCGGATTGTCCTGGAGTGGATGCTGTGGTGGAGAGGTTGCATCAGATTTGGGGGCAGGTAGTGGACAATTTGAAGTTGTCCCAGGAGAAGACTCAGCTTTTTGCCAACCGCCGGCGTCGGGTTGGTCCTCGGCTTTGTGTCGGGGACTTGGTGTGGTTGTCTTCTCGTTTTGTCCCTATGAGGGTTTCTTCTCCTAAGTTTAAGCCTCGGTTCATCGGCCCGTACAAGATATTGGAGATTCTTAACCCTGTGTCCTTCCGTTTGGACCTCCCTGCATCTTTTTCTATTCATAATGTTTTTCATCGGTCATTATTGCGCAGGTATGAGGTACCGGTTGTGCCTTCCGTTGAGCCTCCTGCTCCGGTGTTGGTTGAGGGCGAGTTGGAGTACGTTGTGGAAAAAATCTTGGACTCTCGTGTTTCCAGACGGAAACTCCAGTATCTGGTCAAATGGAAGGGATACGGTCAGGAGGATAATTCTTGGGTGACTGCCTCTGATGTTCATGCCTCCGATCTGGTCCGTGCCTTTCATAGGGCTCATCCTGATCGCCCTGGTGGTTCTGGTGAGGGTTCGGTGCCCCCTCCTTGAGGGGGGGGTACTGTTGTGAAATTGGATTTTGGGCTCCCCCGGTGGCCACTGGTGGAATTGAACTTGTGTGCATCATCCCCTCTGTTCACCTGTTCCCATCAGGATGTGGGAGTCGCTATTTAACCTTGCTCCTCTGTCACTTCCATGCCGGTCAACATTGTAATCAGAAGCCTTTCTGTGCATGTTCCTGCTTCTAGACAACTCCCAGCTAAGTCGGACTTTTGTCCTTGTTTGTTTTTTGCATTTTGTTCCAGTTCACAGCTGCAGTTTCGTTTCTGTGTCTGGAAAGCTCTTGTGATCTGAAATTGCCACTCTGATGTTATGAGTTAATACTAGAGTCTTAAAGTAATTTCAGGATGGTATTTTGATAGGGTTTTCAGCTGACCATGAAAGTGCCCTTTCTGTCTTCCTGCTATCTAGTAAGCGGACCTCGATTTTGCTAAACCTATTTTCATACTACGTTTGTCATTTTCATCTAAAATCACCGCCAATATATGTGGGGGCCTCTGTCTGCCTTTCGGGGAAATTTCTCTAGAGGTGAGCCAGGACTGTATTTTCCTCTGCCAGGATTAGTTAGTCCTCCGGCTGGCGCTGAGCGTCTAGGGATAAAACGTAGGCACGCTACCCGGCTACTGTTAGTTGTGCGGCAGGTTTAGTTCATGGTCAGTTTAAGTTTCCATCCTTCCAAGAGCTAGTTCATATGTATGCTGGGCTATGTTCTCTTGCCATTGAGAACCATAACACCTCTGCCACAAGGTGTTGCCTGGTTCCAACCCAGTCAGCTTTCTCTCTAACTTCCTGCCTGACCCCCAGTTTTACCAGTGTGTGAGGAGTGGCCTAATGAATAGAACCCTTAGCTCCCCCTGAAGGCCCGGCGGTGAAATGAATTGGTGTCTGTGATACCTGATTAGATGAACTCCTTCAGTGCCATCAGACGCACCATAGCTCCCCATAGTGGCGGAGCCACAGTACTGCAACGACCAGGACTCTGGGGCGCTGCACTCCCCCCTGGTTAAACACAGTACTCCGGGACTGGGAAGAAAAACAACAATACAAGTTAGCAAAAAGACATACAGTTTTGTTTGAGTGCAATAACAACAAGTATACTTGAACAGGCTTCCCTTTATGGGAGGTAAGGACACTTAAACGTTACAAACATGGTTAAATAACATAGCAACATGCTATAAATAATTCTTCTTACCCAATCGGGTATTCTACTAAGTGCAAAAATTGTTGAACAGTACTTTAACATTGCCTTTAAGGACATACACTCTGTATCCACTAAAGGCCTTCCTATAATCACATTATAAGGTAAATTAACTTTTTCATTCTCCTTCTCTAAATCTGCAGGACCGCCTGTCCTATCGGCACCAGACCTACTGCCTCTCCTTTCGGTTACAGGACCGCCCCGTTCAGCCAGGGCCTACTGCCTTTTCGACTTCTATACACAGTATAGATCCTAACATTCTTTCAATTTAAGAGCACTGAGCCATCTCTACATGACTCCTAAAAGGACTCACTAACTAACCCCTACGGGCTCACTTTCTGTCCTTTGTAACACATTATTAACTCTTTTCCTAAAAGGACTAACTTCCTATGGAGGACTCAGGGTTTACCTTCTATCCCCATTTCCTTATCAACATTATCAAAACATTTTCTACTGAACATTAAGCCTTCTATTTTAACTTCTGTGCTAACAACTATGCAGGACACTATGTCTGCCCCTACGGGTCCACTGCATCTTTCCTTCTGAAAACATCATCTGCTTTTCTTTTACAACTTAACTAATCAGATACATATAACTTTTACATGTAAAGATTATCATCACTTTCGTCCATCAAGACATTATTGCTATCCATCAATCTTAAAGCAATACAGTTCTGTGAATGTAAAACATGGAGGTCTCCTTTAAGGGAGGGGACCAAGTCTTTAAGGGGTAACATTTCTTCTCTGGCTACCAGTCTTTACTCAGCAAAGGCTCCGGTGCGGTATCTTCGCAAAGAGTCTTTAAGTAAAACCAGTAGGAAGCGCCTTTAAAAAGGTGCAAACTATTTACAAAAAAAAGTTTGTATCACGCACGGTCCATGATTACAACAGTTCTTTCAACTTTTGTGCAAACTCGAAGACAAATAAACAAACAGGGATCCCGGGTCAACAAAGGGATCCATTGAAGAATTAACCCTGGACAGGTTTAGCAGTAAAAGAGGAAACAACAAACAGTTAAGAACTATGTACAGTTTCAGGTTTCCGAGGTTTATTCCTACTCAGGTGGCCTTGGCCCCTGACCCCCGGCGGCTGCAGCGTCTGTGCCGGTGGCAGGTCCCGCAGGGGTCGTCAGATCACCTGGTGTCTGGATTTGGAGGCTGACCTTACTTGCAAGTTCGGGAGCTACTACGAAGCGTACCGTGGTGACAGTAATGAGATCTGGCAAACCTGGGTCAACCATGATTGGGGCCACAGGTGACACTCCCTCAGGCTCACATCGCTGAACATTCCGGGCACGCCATCCTTGTGCGTTCCAGTGACGGGTGTACGTCACCTGATCCCCCTCTCGTAGTGGTTCGCCATCCCGGTCACAGCAGGGAGTTTTCACGTCGTAACTAGCAACAAAGACGTCAGCCGATAGACCCAGTTCCTGTATGGAGCCCCATCCTTTCCTTGGGTGGAAGGCCGACACAGTTCCCCGCTTTACCACGTCCTTCCCACCATGTACAAACTTCTTGCATTGCGTCTCCCGTTGTTCAACTTCATCTCGCCGTTTCCAGTGCTGGAGCACGCATTGATTGTACTGGCCCCAGGTAAGTATCGCAATGGTGAGACCATCCACCGGGACCCCATCCTGCTCAACCCAGGGAGTGTCCCACCGGAACATCACTCCGTCCGGGCCCACATCTATGGGCTCCCCCCACTTAGTTGGTAGTGGCGGTAATAACTTCCCCATTGCACTGGGGGCGAGGACCACTCGCTCGATCGTGAACGAAGGATTACTGTTACGGGGAGGATCGGTCGCGGGAGCGGGATCGAGCGTGGAGGCAGGGGTGTCTTCTGTACCTGCACCTGATGTGATTCCACCGATGCCGATCCGGTCCGCTGACAAGAACGCTGGAGTCGGCTGCTGCTCGGACCGCGGCTCCTCCAATGCGGTCCCCGAACGCGGCTCCGCTCGCTGTGATTCCTCCTCCGCTATCTGTTCCAGGGGCTTCGGATCCTCCGGCTGCAGGGGACACGGGTCCGCCTCCGATAAACGAGGGTAAACCGGGATTGCTCCTTCCCCGTTCCGACACTCGCTGTTCTTCATCATGATCTGCTGATCGGTGGCAATGCATGCATCGGACTCCGCCATTTCTCCTGGGCCGAGCTTCTCCATCTCCTGCTTCCCGCTGTTGCAAGTCAGAGGGCGGTTCTCTGCTTCGAGGCAGGTCATCGCTTTGCAGCAAGAGACGCAGGGGGCGGTCGCCGTATCGGGCGCCACTTTGATAGGCTCCCCCCATGGCACGCCCTCCTCCTTCTTTGGCGCAGCAATGGCGGCGGTTTTTGGTGGGAACTTTTGGCGGCAAGTGGCAACACGCAGTCTTTGCAATAAAGTACAGTCCAAGCACAGTAAATCACAGTTCCAAGGAACACATGACCTGATCCTTCAGGCTTAAGTAGATCCTGTTCGTGACGCCAAGTTTGGAGCGCCCCCACACCGCCGCAGGGCCGAGGGATACCCGGAGCCGGGCCTCTGAGAGTCTCTGTTCAGTTCTGGGGTTGTCACGGTGGCTAGACCCGGTCCGTGGCCCTGTCCGTCAGTGGGGGACGTCCGGTGCAATAAGTGGTGGTGTAACGGTGCAATTGTGAGGTGCAGGTCGCGGTAAATAACGAGGACACCAGGTTGCAGTCTCTTTACCTCTTTACTGAAGATCTCTGAGTCCTCAGTCCAGAGTACGGTTTACCAGGCTGCGCAAGTCCGGCCGGTCCAATGGCACCTCCAGAGTTCTCTTCACAGGTGGAAATCTGTGCCTTCCTGCTTGCGCTATGTGTTGTGGTCCTTCCCTGCTGTGCTTAAGGAAAGTCCCCACAACTGTTGTGTCTGTTTCTTAAGTTCCCTCACAACTCGACTAGATGATGCTCTGCTAATCCTCCGTCCCTCCTTGAGGTTCGGGTAGGAACGGCACCCGTTTGACGGGTAGGCTCGGAGCTCTTCCGGGACCCTAGAGACGCCCCTCTCCACAAGTTGCCCCCCAAGACTTCATAGGTGATTTGAGTTAGACAGCCCGCCTGAGACTGACTGTCCTGCCGCTGTTTAGAGTATTGCTTGAAGCTGGATATTATGATACTCTCTCGGCGTTCCGGCCACCGGTTATGCGCCTCAGTAGAATGTTGCCTCGGTCTTACAGCACGACTCCTACTGGTATTCTCCTATCGCTTTGATCTCGTTTCTCACTCAGCACAATCTATCTCTCTTCTAATCCTTTCTTGGGCACCGCCGCTACCCGGAGCAGGCACGGTCCCGTTACGTTCGTTCTCGTTGCCAAGCCTCTGTCAGGATCCCACCCCTAACAGAGACCCTACTGTCTCTTCCCCTACAACACCCTCTGCCACAAGGTGTTGCCTGGTTCCAACCCAGTCAGCTTTCTCTCTAACTTCCTGCCTGACCCCCAGTTTTACCAGTGTGTGAGGAGTGGCCTAATGAATAGAACCCTTAGCTCCCCCTGAAGGCCCGGCGGTGAAATGAATTGGTGTCTGTGATACCTGATTAGATGAACTCCTTCAGTGCCATCAGACGCACCATAGCTCCCCATAGTGGCGGAGCCACAGTACTGCAACGACCAGGACTCTGGGGCGCTGCACATGTGTATGTGCAATGTGTGTGTATATACATGTATATGTGCAATGTATGTGTACATACTTTTGCATGTGCAATGTGTGTATATACATACAGTATGTATGTGCAATGTGTGTGTGTGTATATGCATGTATATGTGCATTGTCTGTGTGTGGCGACATGATTATATTTGAATAAATGTTGAATTTTTTGTTCGAGAATAAATATGGATTGTTGTTCATGGGAAAAAATAAGACATCCCTTGAAAATAAGCCCAAACCCATCTTTCATAGCAAAAAATAATATAAGCCCCTGTGTTATTTTTGGGGAAGCACGGTAGTAGCAGATGCTCTTACAGTAACATTTACTATGTAACTAGCCCTATAGTCAATGCATGGTAATTATCCAACTTGTTTGTTTTTCTTTTTTTTTTGTAGAAGAATGAGTACCTCTTTACTGTGATAACAGAAGGGAGAGGACATGTTCTTCTTGGCTTGAGATACTCAGAAAACAAACTTCACTTCTTATTCTGGAATAAGGAGAACTCCCAAGAATGGCCGACTAAAGTAACCTTTCGTGGCATCTCCTTGGCCGATGATCGCTGGCACACTTTTGTTTTAGCTGTAGCTGGTATTTCTGTTTCTCTCTCCATTGATTGCAGTATCCCTGTGGAAATGTGAGTCCGATGTAAAGTAATCTGCCAGCTTTATCTGAATACTCAGAAGAACCTTTAAGTTTCTTGCAAAACATTTCCTAAATTCTCTTTGACCGTACAATACCCTTAAATTCTTGTTTACCGACAAAGCTCGTCTAAAGCTTCCCTGTGAATTGTGATGAGCTCTTATTGGTTATATGAAAAGCGGTCTATTAATGTAATCACAACATGCTGCGCATCTCTGAAGCTTAGCTATCTCTTTTCTTCTGGAAACTCATTTGGATTGTCTTTTTAACCTACCTGATTCTTTGCATGGCGCATCCATAGGTGCACCTCTGTCTTTTATTATCAGAGTCCCCCCCCCCCCCGTTCCTCATAAACAAAATTCTTATATTTTTTTCAAGCCTTTGAAATGTTGAATTTGTATCTAACAATGGTAGTGACTACTAAATATCCGGCCATGTGCACAGAACAAAAGCAGACATAATCTTCCATTTACAGACTACACTGGTGAGATGGATGCAATTTTCAGAATGCCTATAGGATTGATTACCGCGGACTGCCTCTCCGCTGACCACAGAGCGTGACTGGACCCATTTCTTTAAGGCGTATTCTCAAGTTTGAAAGTTATTCCCTATCCATAGGATAGGGTATAAATTCCCGAATACGGGTGTTCCAACCACTGGGACACCTCATTGATCCCAAGAACCGAGGCTCTGAAGTGCCCTGTGTGAATAGAGTGAATGTGTACTGCTACTCCATTTATTCTTATGGGGGTGCCAAAGACCAGCCAAGCACATTGCTCACCTATATCTGGTGATACAATTAAGCATTAATGGAGTGCCAGTGCACATGATCGACCTGTGCTCTATTCACATGCTTCACAGCCCCAGTTCTGTTAATTTTTGGGGGCCCAGCAGTTGTGATGGTATCCCCTTTCCAAGGATAGGAGAAACCCTTCAAAGTTGAGAATACCCTTTTTAGTTAGTTGTGGGGTTCAGTTGTGGAATAGATACTATTATGAAATAAGTTATAAATCTCCAAGATGGGAAAACTCCTTTAATAGACGATGAGGCGCACTCTTCAATCTTTGGAATTCCTGTACAAGTTGCTGGACAGAGATATGAGCGCGTGGCCACATCCACAAACCACTTCTCATCTATACGTCTAATTGTCCAACATGGGGCGACTCCAATAGATGAATAAACACACCCAGCAATTTTCGGATCTCTCATATAAATTGGGGTGGCACTCGAATTGGACAACTTTAACACTTTCCAGACTGTTTATTGACAGGTGGGGTTTGGTGATGTAGGTCATAAACCTGCAGATACATTTTTTTATTGACTTTTTTAAAAGTACAGAAAAAATTAACACAGCTAGTACAATGATGGATTCATGCAGGAATCCATGGAAAAAAATAACAAAAATGTCACAATCATGCAAGACACACGGTCATGGATAGACAACTCACTGCATGAGAATTGTTACGGTAGGAGCAAGTTCAGTCACTCAACTGGATAGCACAGATATAGTCCACAGAACTGTAACGGATGTGCAAGGGAAGAAAAATAGTACTATATCAAAACATGGGAGCGGGGAGGAAAGGGGATGATGGGAAGGTGATAAATGTATGACTGCTGGGGCTGTGACCAATCAGAAGAAATCAGAAATATGATGCATCAACAAGTCGTAAATAAACTGTGGGATTGCAACTGTGAAATCTTGAGAAACTCAGCATGTAATACCCGCCTCAAACATACAAAAGGACAAGCAATCAGTACCAGAATTCCAGCAAAATTTTGCAGAGAAAATGAAAAATTGACTTCTAGGTTTTTCAATGAGGAGAAGAGGACCAAAGAAATAAGGATGTTTCCCATTCTTAACAGAGCAGCGCCATGTAATTCAAAGAATGTTTACTAATGCTAATGAACACATTCTGCTAGACGGGAAACAGACTGGGCTTTCCAACTCTGGCAATTAGTCTGGAGCCTGATGAGAAATGTCTGATAACTATTTTGCAGGGGTGTGTGATTTATATGAGGCCTAGAATACATAATGCCAACCCAGACTTAGGGGGAAGGAAGAAGCTTGTAAGGATCCGCACTTCCACAAAATCAGATCCATCAATGATTACCTTGTTTCATATAAGAGAGCGTTGGGTGATCCCTGAACAAGAAAGGCTAATTCGACATCTCACTTAACATTGGTAAATGGCTTCTGCAATCTCTTAACGATAACGCGTCTCCAGGTCAAAAGTGTCCATTGTTGGTCGTATTCCATCTTCACTGCTTCCCTGGTTTACCAGGGCCTTTTTATTTGATGCTAATTTTTATGGTCTTTAAAAGGGGGCATGATTTACAGGTCACAGAGAATCTGTCACCAGGTTTTTGCCACCTAATCTGTGAGCAGCATTATGTAGAGACCCTGATTCCAGCGATGTGTCACTTACTGGGCTGCTAGCTGTAGTTTTAATAAAATCACTGTGCTCTCAGGAGGAGCATATTACTAGAGGACTAGTAAATCTGCTGCCATGTAGTCCTCTATTTTTTATCAGCTCAGTATAGCCTCACCTCCACCACTGATTGACAGCTTTCTGCCTATGCACAGTCTACACAGAAATACAGAAATCTGCTAATCAGAAGGGTTGGTGGCGTTATATAGAACTCAAAATTCAGAGAACTGTTACAGTAGGTTGTGAATGTTATCACCCTCCTTCTATGCCTGATGAAGAGACCTGAGTTGTCTCGAAAGCTTGCAATTTGTTACCATCTTTTCAGTTAGCCATTAAAAGGTATCAACCACTGAGGACTCTCAATTCTAAATATTTTTCACCCTCCTTAGAATTTCTTGTGTTTTGCTACCTCACAACTTTGAATTTCACTGTTTTTTTGAGGGTTTGCATAACTTCAAGAAAAGAACATTCCTACAATTGTGAACATTTGGTTTTCCTCTTATCGTAAAGCAAACAACAAATTGGACAAAGTTACTGAAAGTTTCAGTGTGCATAACTATTCATCCCCCTAAAATCAGTACTTTGTAGCCCCTCCTTTTGCAGCATTTACAGCTGCAAGTTGCTTTGGATAAGTTTCTATGAGCTTTCCATATCTTGCTAGTGAGATTTTTGTCCATTCCTCTGGTGAACAGCAATCTTCAAGTCTGGCCACAGATTCTCATTTGGATTAAGGTCTGGGCTTTCACTAGGTCACTCCAAAACATTTACACGCATCCCCTTAAACCACTCAAGTGTTGCTTTAGCAGTATGCTTTGGGTCATTGTCTTGATGGAAGGTGAACCTCTGTCCCAATATCAAATCACTGTCAGGCTGAAAGAGGTTTTACTCAAGAGTATCCCTGTATTTCGCATGATCCATCTTCCCCTTGACTCGAACCTTTTTCCCTATCCCTGCTGCCGAAAAACATCCCCATAGTACGATGCTGCCACCACCATGTTTCACTGTAGGTACAGTGTTCTTGGGATGATGAGCTGTGTTGGTTTGGCATCAGGCATAGTGTTTACCTCGGAGGCCAAAAAGCTCAATTTTGGTCTCATCTGACCACAGCACCTTCCTCCATGCATTTGGGGAGTCTCCCACATGTCTTTTGACAAACTTAAAATGAGCCTTACAATTTTTGTGTGTAAGTAAAGGCCTTTTTCTGCCCAATCTTCCAATAAGGGCACCTCTATGGAGTGTATGGCTTGTTGTGGTCATATGGACAGATACTCCAGTCTCTGCTTGGGAACTCCGCAGCTCCTTCAAGATTTCTGTGGTCCCTCTCTGATTAATGCCTTCCTTGCCAGGGCTGAGAGTTTTGGTGGGCGGCCCACTTTTGGCTGGTTTCTTGTGATACTGTGTTCTTTCCATTTAATGATAATGGATTTGATGGTGTTCTGGGCGATCTTCAGAGATTGGGATATTTTTTTTATAACCAAACCCTGATTTGTAGTTCTCAACAGCTTTGTCCCTGACTTGTTATTTAGATCTCCTTGGTCTTCATGGTGTTTGGTTAGTGGTGCCTCTTGCTTTATGGTGTTGTAGCCTCTGTGGCATTTCAGAAAAGGTAAAGTGTATATACTGACGGACCATGTGACACTTAGATTGCACAGAGGTGGACTTCCTTTCTCTAATTATGTGACTTATGTAGGTAATTGCTTGCATCAGAAATTTTTAGGCGCTTCATCTCAAAAGGGGTGAATACACATGCACATGCCAATTTTTAGTTATATGATCCCATAGATTTAATTTACACCTATATTTTTCTCACTTCACTTCCCCAACTTAGACTATTTAGTGCTGATGCATCACACACACATCGAATTACAAAAATATTTAAACACAGGTTGTAATGTAAGAAAATAGGCAAAAATCCAAGGGGGTGAATACTTTCTCAAGCCACTGTTGAATCTGCAAAACATAAAACAGTGAATTTATCAAACATACAACAGGCAGCTCAATAAGTGACACATCGCTGGAATCAGGGTCCCGTCCCTATATTATGCTGCACTCAGATGGGGTAGCAAAAACCTTGTGATAGATTCCATTTAGAGGGATCCACGGGTATCAGGCTTCAGCTCTATGATCTTAGCCACATATATTTGACTTAGGGGACCAAGTCACATGGGAAACTAGCTGGACAGGTGGGTCTTCAGCACCTTCTCCATGCCCGTTGCTGAGTGGACTGCAAAGTATGTCCTACGAGGAATGTTTAAAGGATCTGGGAATGTTATGATTTAAAAAAAGAAGGCCAAGAGGAGACTTAATAGCTGTCTACAAATATCTGAAGGGCTGTCACAGTGTAGAGGGAGACAACCTTTTGTGACAAGAGAGCACAGTTGGGAGAGGGGCAGGGGAGGTTAGGAGCTCACCACATTAGCGATTTCAGTTCTCAGGTGGAGTCCATCTGGTGGGTGCCGTATCCGCTGGTGATTGCAGCCATAGTGGAAAAGAGAAGGAGGAGTTCACCGGCACAACCAGCCAGATAAGTAAAGCCCACAACATTATCAAGTTCATCATCTTGAAGTATGTACCTGTCGTGAATCCAGATAACACCCTTCGCACCATCATTGAAGCAGGGTGAAAATGTGTGGCTTGGAAACATTGCTCTCTTAGTGATATACTATCACCTACTCTCCTCCGTAGCCCCAAACCATCAACATATTGGCTTCCCATTACAGATTTCTTCAAATTTTCCAACAAGACAGAAAACGCATCTTCCATTCATCTCACGTCACACAATATGGAATCAATTCTTTCATAAACTGTGAATCCAGCCATGTAGTTTATTGCATTCAGTGTAATAGTTGCACTCTTTATTACATAGGATATACTACGAGGAAATTAAAGAAAAGAATAGCAGTAACACAATTCCAATGTTAACAACAATAATACAGGCTATTCAGGTAAAACATTTTAGAAAACATTTTACCACCACACACAAGGTGACCTTTCTCAACTGTCCTTTTTTTGGCATTGAAAGGTTGATCGTCCAATACGAGGGGGCAACTGGCAGAAGCAGCTGGCATTACGTGAGGCTTATTGGAAATTACAATTAGATACCAAGTTTCCTCATGTTATAAATGCTAGAAATCACTTATTTTATATCTATTGAATCTAATGGTTTATTAGTCTTCATAGTTTTTTGTTTGTATATTTTTGCTTTTTCAATTTTAGACTTATCAATCTAAGTTGTGGATGGATTTCACTTTATTTGATGCAATTTTATTTCACCAGACAGGCGCAGCTGACTATCGCTAATTACCATAATTGATTTAATTGGCATATCAAGGCTGTTATACACAGCTCTGGCAAAAATTAAGAGACCACTGCAAAATGTTCAGTTTGTCTGATTTTTCTCTTTATAGGTATATTTTTGAGTAAAATGTAAATTGTTCTTTTATTCTATAAACTACAGACAACATGTCTCCGAATCTCCAAGCAATACATTTTGTATTTTTTTTCTGAAAAGGAGAAATGGTCCAAATTAAAAAAGAAACAGTGCTTTCAGACATCAAATAATGCAAAGAAAACAAGTTTATAATCATTTAGAAACAACAATACTACTGTTTTAACGCGGGAAGAGTTCAGAAATTAATATTTTGTGGAATAATCATGATTTTTAATCACAGCTTTCATGCGTCTTGGCATGCTTCCCACCACTGCTTCTGGCGCAAAAATGTAAGCAGTTCTTCTTTGTTTGATGGCTTGTGACTATCCATCATCCTCTTGGTTGCATTCCAGAGGTTTTCAGTGGGGTTCAGGTCTGGAGATTGGGCTGCCCATGACAGGGATTTGGTGTGGTGGACTCTTAATTTTTGCCAAAGCTGTATAGTAGCGTTCACATTTACCTCTTATATCCTATGAGAAAGGGTGTCTTTGTACATCAGAAACGTGTCAGCTTTCGAGGTCTTATTTTTAACACTTTTTTAATTTTACCAAATGAAAGATTCCATTTTATTATCTGGCTGGTTGTGCCAATGAAATCCTCCTTCTCTTTTCTTTTCCAATCTTTTGTGACAAGCTATCAAGATGGTGTCACGATAACCTTTGCTACAGCTGTATGTATTACAAAGTGATAAACCCACCCTGAATGTAGGTAGGTAAACCACAAAACCACATGCCAAAGCCTCTCCAGCACTAGCCTGACAAAGAGAAGTTCATCTTAGGAACCATTGTAAAATTCTTTCTGCTGATACGTCATTTTACATGACAGGTCCTACTCCTGCAGTCCCAACTGTCAATGACGCTGGGGATCCAAAATATAAGACAGAAGCGAATTAATGCTGCTTCTGTCCTCTCCTTTGTCATCTATATAGCGATCAATGAGCAATGTGTAGTGAATAGTACCATTTTCAATGGTGGTGGTTCTGTTGGACCCAGCAATCAATATGATTGCCAGGTGTCTGCCCAGCATAGCAGAGCTTCTGAGCTGAGCCTTGGCAGCACAACATCTGCTCTGCTAGTATAGAAGATCTGACAAAGAGCTTTTAAATTTGATGGGTGGTAGTGATGATCGAGAGTGCTCGAATAAAATGTTATTCAAGCATGCTCGTGTGTAAATTGAGTATCTTCAGTGTGCTCAAATATTATGTTCGAGTCCCCGCGGCTGCATGTGCAGTGCCCCAGGGTCCTGGTCATTGCAGCAATACCATTCTCCTCTAGGGGGAGTGATGTTATGCTTGGAGGCAATAAAAGAGATCTCACTATCAGGTAACACCAACACACAACACACTTCATACTCCAGTCCACCAGGGGGAGCTATGCTCCTATTTATTAGGGCACTCTTCACAATTAGGTAAAACTGGTGGTCTGGATAGAAAGTTAGTCAGAAGGCAGAAGCTGGCTGAGCTTGACTCAGGCAGCTGCTAGCTGAGCTCCGCTCAGTTAGTTGGTCCCTGACAGGGGTGGGATCCTATCAGAGGCCTAGACAGAAGGCCACGGAGCTGCGCCTGCCCCACGTGCAGCAGCTTCCAGAAAGAGACACGAACAGAGAACTGTATTGTAAAACGTGAGAAGTCATAGCAAAAGGAGAGGAAACCAGAAGGAGTTCTGCCCTGCACAGGCTGCCCCCTTCTGAGGTGCAGGATCCCGGTAGCTGGAACACCGAGGGAGCAACAGTCCTTTATGCCTTGCTCCAGAGACCAGCAGGACAGCTACTCTCACGTTACCTGCCCGACCTATACCCAGGAGGCAAGGTGGCACCCACGAGAGGCTGGGGCATGATAGAGTCCCTGTAAAAAGCCTCACGCCACCGGTCATGGGGTTTGTCCTATCCATCCGGGGGACAGAGAGAGACACAACATCTAGAACATCTACCACAGTTGTGAGGACCTTATGAGAAGATCAGCAGTAAGGTACTACAACACCCAGGCGCTAGAGGAAGGCTACTGATTTCCACCTGGATAAGGGGATTCTTCACTGCGCCTCTCATCATCCACAATCTACACACTGGGAAGCCCTGGGGATACACTTCACCTGTGGGAAGGTATACCATCTAGCTGCCATAACATCACCCCAGTGGACCCCTTAAAGCAGCGTCGGTCACCCTGACCAAATACCACAGGTGGCGTCACGAACATTATCCATTTAAAGACCTTTCCCCCTTTTACACGGACGTCTCTAGGGCCATGGACCAGGTCACCACTGTGACATCCCCATCGAGAACTGAAGGACCCGGTACCGAGTACCCCACTGCCCTATGGGGGCGCTCCACATGTCTCACAGCTGTTCAACAGGTGTAACATATGCAGGGACTACCTAACAAACAGGCAATCCCTGCATGTGTTGCAGATGTTGAACATATTGAGACATGAAGCCGCGGGGACTCGAACATAGTATTCGAGCACGCCGAAGATAGCCTAACAACACACGAGCATGCGCGAATAACACTCTATCCGAGCACGTTTGCTCTTCACTAAAGGGTGGTCACAAGCTTTATCATATATTTATACTTAGCTGTAATATGAAGAGGCAATGGGGAATTATTTTATTTCAATACCTTGACCATACTTAGTCACCATCATCTTTATTGACTGATCCATAGTCTTTCCGTTAGCATATTGCTACAGAAAATACGCATGACATGTAATGAAGTCATTGACAAACCTCAAAGCACATATGATTTTCGAGTCATACATTTAAGCACTGGAAGGATATTTGTCATTTTAGTTCTTCCTATTTGCAGACATATTACTTTATTTACCAGTTAAAATGAATGATGTGCAAAATTGCGTGGGAAGTAATTACAGTGAATTGAAACAGCAGCTACTTTTTACCCAGACAAACAATAAAAATTAGTTTCAAATAAATCTGTTGCATCTCCCCGCTCATTAATGACTCCAGCCACTTGCCAGTGTGAGACGAAATTAGAATTTAAGCTCTCAGGGGAAATAAGACTGCTAAGAATAAGATATAAGCTGTGCTTACACAGTGCTTGTTTTTATGTGCATGACATCTTTCTAGCGTCACAGACAATATAATTTAACAATGAACTTGTGACACTTTGTCATCAGCATTAGTTTTACATCAATCTATTATTTTTCTTCTTCTTCTTGGTTTTCTAATACTTAAAGTAGTTGTTTATTTACTATGGTAATTGTAATGAAGTAATTATTTTTTTATGCTTAGTGTCCTAGACAAACCGTTTCCCGCATCCCTTAACACCACCAACTCCAGGATTTATGTCGGAAGTAGAAGGCGGCGTAAAGGTTTTTTTTCTGTAAGTGTTAAGCTGCAAAGCAAAACCTTCTGTAACCATAAACTACCACAAAACATAAGGCTGAGTATATTACTAAAGCTCATGGAACTCCCAAGTTATTATTATTCACTGGCGGACACAGACAGAAGAGAGCCCCTGTGCATGAACATTATATGGGCCCCTTAAAGTACAGTAGCTCTTCATAATGCACAATTCCGCCTGATTTGGAGGTGAAAATGGGCCCTCTTACCTCTTGGGCCCCTGTGCGACTGAATAGGTTGGACCAATAATATGTCTATCACCATTTATAATAAATTTTTCAGTTACCGCTGGACCTTTGCTTCAAAATTAACATGGTGCATGCAGTCCCCCATTAATTAATAATTCTTTAATGGACGCCACATTATTAAAGGGAACCTATTGGCACAGAAACTGCTATTTTCCTTCAAATAAAGGGTTAATCTGCAGGTACAGATCTACATAATTATCTTATTGAAAGTGCGATAACTGGGAGAAATCAAACTTACTTCCTCTCAGTAGCCGCCGGCTTTCACTCATGGGGATGGGCTCTTTGATTGATCGCCAGCTCTGAAGTGCATCTGTGCAGAACAAGCCATCAATCACCGGGAGGAAATAAAGATGTTTTCTCCCTGGCAGTTGTACTTTCAGTAAGGGGGTTGGACAGCCTTGCAACACTGTTAGCCTACATCTGCAGGTAACTAGCTTTTTCCAAGGTGACAGGTTCCCTTTTAAAGCTGCTGAAGAACCTCTTTGCACAGGGGGAAGTAATTCATATCAGTCAATCAGTGGTTGGCACAGAAGATGGAACTTTCTACAAAAGTACCATTTCTGCAAAAAGACCTGAGATGGGTCTATATAGGCAAATGAATTACTGGGTTCAGCAGTGATTTGTGCATGACATGAGAATCTGAATATGTGTACTCTAATACGGTACGTCAATAAGATTGGGGTTTCGCGCCTTGCTCTAATTCCTAAATTGTCAGCCCACACTTGCTACCCAAATGAACCCTTAAAAAATTCCATCAGACCAGATTATATTAAATAAAATATATTTTTTTATTAAAAATAAATTGCAATCACAAAAAACATCACCAAAACGTATGGAAATTTTTATTATTACTAAAATTGTATAATCTACAACAGATATTTATTTATTAAGAATATAAAACATACAACTATAGATAATATGTATCTCCTCCAATCGAGGTTTACATAGGGATAGGTTTAAAATATATATATAAAAATCCCGTATGTGCAAGACAGAGCAAGTCCAAACTGATCAGTATAATAAACATAAAAATATATATAATGCAGCAAATAATAATTTAATAATATAATATGTGATAAAAATCAGTCAAATAAATTTGTGAATAGTATGTGTGTATATCCATATATACACACACACACCTATTGTGTGCAGCAAAATAAATCAATTCATAATAAAGTGCAATAGTGCAATAAAAAATAAATTGCATACAAAACAACCAGTGTGTCCACAAAAGTTGTGAGCGAAAAACAAAAAACAAATAATTATATATTACCCAGTAAAAGCGCTGCCAAATGTGCCAAAATATATTATCCTTGATGAAGCAGTGAGCGAAATGGCGTTGCAGTGGTGTGTGCAGGGCAGTGGTACTCCTAACTGGTCAGTATTCATAATATATTTTGGCACATTTGGCAGCGCTTTTACTGGGTAATATATAATTATTTGTTTTTTGTTTTTGGCTCACAACTTTTGTGGACACACTGGTTGTTTTGTATGCAATTTATTTTTTATTGCACTATTGCACTTTATTATGAATTGATTTATTTTGCTGCACACACTAGGTGTGTGTGTGTATATATGGATATACACACATATTATTCACAAATTTATTTGACTGATTTTTATCACATATTATATTATTAAATTATTATTTGCTGCATTATATATATTTTTATGTTTATTATACTGATCAGTTTGGACTTGCTCTGTCTTGCACATATGGGATTTTTATATATATAATTTTTATCTATCCCTATGTAAACCTCGATTGGAGGAGATACATATTATCTATAGTTGTATGTTTTATATTCTTAATAAATAAATATCTGTTGTAGATTATACAATGTTAGTAATAATAAAAATTTCCATACGTTTTGGTGATGTTTTTTGTGATTGCAATTTATTTTTAATAAAAAAATATATTTTATTTAATATAATCTGGTCTGATGGAATTTTTTAAGGGTTCATTTCTATAGTGTTTTTCCTCAGTTTATAAAAATTATTATCTCTGGTGTTTCTTTCTATATAGGTTGTTGTTCACACTTGCTACCCAGTCAGATACATTTAGTGCAGAAGACACAATAGACAAAGGAATTGTGTAACCTTGTTCCAAATGTATCAGATTGTTTCCAAAGACCATTATTTTCAGTAGGCCCCAACCACTCTCATTTTTGGCCCATTTTGGTAATCATTGGGAATATATATGGTTGTGGAGAGGTAGCAGATGCCTGGCGCCTGAGGGAGCCCGAATGGCCTTCTGTCATAAGAGAAAACATCAGTGTTACCAATGGGACTTGGTAGGTATGGACAAATTTTGCATTAGTGCTCAAGAATAATTCCTTTAACCAGGGTAATTATACTGTAAGCAACTAGCAGCCGGGTAACACGTATTGCCCAAATTATAATTATTTATATTAAAATGTTAATGCTTCACCTGCTGTTTGTACTGCTACCAGTAGACTTCCATAATCTGTTTTTGAAACAACATACAGCATTTTACATATGTTTCCAGCCGATAATTGGAAGCCATGATTAATTCAAGAGAAGAAGATTGAGACCAATTGAATACATCAGAGGGATGTCTAATAAGTGAATAGTGGTGATGTCCCTGATAAGTACACCGCTATTACAGCTATTTTCTACTTGTAGCAGACAGCCTGTATCTTTATAGCACTTAGGAGAAATGCATCTCTCTTTATACACTTGTTTCAGGACTGGGATTTGAATGACAGCTAGTTAATAGTCATGTTGAAGGTTTTCTTTTTATAGTGGACAGCTACATGTAATTTATATGTGCAGTTTGAGTTTGTGCTTAAGTATAAGGTAGTTAGGAATTTCCTTTTGAGGACTTCTTAGAACGTGAATTCTTTAGGGAGGCAAAATGTAATTCCAGAACATCTTAATATCTTTGGAATCAGGTGAATATAAAAAAAGGGCAAAGTTTAAATGGAGTGTAAAGCAAGCAGCACTCTAGGAGAATTCTGCAGCCATATTTTCTGTTTCTATCTATGCATCTTTCTAGAATATTCTAAGTAAAGATGTAACAAAGTGGCGTCTTAGAAGTTTCTTGGCTGTTTTATATATTCCAGGGCTTATTAAGGCAACTAGTTCTTCTGCCGGGATCTGATGCAACATCCACTATATGCCCTAATGCCAGACCAAGGCTTGCGGAGCTGTCCATCCCTGAGGTGCTGAAAGAGCTACCAGTTAGGACTGAAGGAAACGATATTCGACTGATATACCCATATGGTTGGTAGCTGTCTAACCACTGGATCACCAGCGCAAAAGTATTGTGGCAATAATCCAATATTCTTTTATCTCTTCATATTTACATACAATTATTATTATGGCTCATGGCTAACACATTATTAAAAAAAAAAAAAAAGAAATTCAGGTGATAGGATTAAGTAAATTGCATTTGTGTATTTGCTTCTGCAAATTGGCCATTAAAATAATAAAGACTGCTGTGTTTACCAACCACAGAAATCCTCATGTGCAAAAGCACAAGCTGAATATCTAACAGCTATAGATATTAATTTATGTCCATTTCTGCAAAGATCCATCAATACACTGTTTGTATTACTATTCTTTATTTATCTAATGTTAACATGGCCATATTTTGGGAAAATGGAATAACTATATTTCTTAAAGAGAAAAAAAAATATTGAACAGCAAAATGATATCACTCTATAATAAATACAGCCAGGGCTGGTTTTAGACAAAGTGAGGCCCCGGTCAAAAGTTTAAAGTGGGGCCCCAAATGCTAACATATTGCACCATCACGCAGAAACATTTTCGATGTATTACATGCTCTGTGTTCAGGCCCTTAAACAAGTGTGATCACTAATATTTAAGTCGTTTGCCGCTTTTTTCCCAGTGTCTCTACACAGGCTGAAGAAGAATGGTGAGCACAGAACAATCACTAGTAGATCAATCTGTCCACATACATTATCATGGTATCAACAGTAAATGTGCAGGTTACACCGGGCGATGTGCTGCTGAGAACAATGATTTCTGCTCCAGCATAAACAATCCAATCACCCTATGAATAGGCAACATTTTGCTCATTTAGAATAATGCACCCAATAGTCTTACACATGGTATAATGTTCTCCATAGTCCTCCATATAGTATAATATACTTCCCATAGTCCTCAATATAGTATAATGCATCCCATAGCTCTCATTATAGTATAATGTACCGCATAGACCTACATGCAGTATAATGCAGACCCCATAGTCCTCCATATAGTATAATACACTCTCCATAGTCCTCATTATAGTATAATGCATCCCATAGTCCTCCATATGGTATAATGCACCCCATAGTCTTCCATATAGTATAATACGCTCCCCATAGTCATCGATATAGTATAATGCATCCCATAGTCCTCCATATAGTATATTGCACCCCATAGTCCTCCACATAGTATAATTCACCCCATAGTCATTTATATAGTATAATGCATTCTCCATAGTCCTCCATAGAGTACAATGCATTTCCCATAGTCCTCCATACAGTATAATGCAGCCCCCATATAGTATAATGCACTCCCAAAAGTCCTTGATAGAGTATAATGCATCCCTCATATAGTAAACATAATATAATGCACTCCCCATAGTCCTTGATAAGGTATAATGACCAGAGTATAATGCAGCCTCCATAGAGTATAAAACAGCCTCCAGAGTAAAAATGCATCCTCCATAGAGTATAACGCAGCCCTGTAGAGTATAATGCAGCCCTATAGAGTAAAATGCAGCCCTAATATAGTATAAAACAGCCCCCATATAGTATAATGTAGCCCCCATAGAGTATAATGCAGCCTCAGCCACTGGCTAGGGGTCCTTGGGGGAGTGGGAGCCCTAATCAACTGCCTACTTTGCCTGCCCCTAACGCCGGTTCTAAATACAACCTTGCTCACACTATCTCATCAAAGGATTGTTCGACCTTTGGGTGCAAGTCTGCAGTCACTCTAGTGTCTGGAACTTGTTAATATTCATATAACATACACTGCACACTGCGAGGATTCTCAGACTTATACCCTAAGGCTGGATAACCCCTTTAGTTCATATGTGTTCTTTCCTCTGTATTTATAAATATTTAGAATGTTTTTATTCCAAGACCTAACTACAAAGGGTTTGTATTCAGTCTGTAACTATGTACATACATAGGTCTGCATAGGAGCTGTATACATAAAATGGATAAGATATTTCTAACCAAGATTTGCAAGTTGTTTAATTATTTAGATGCATTGGAGCTACAGAAACTGTTATGAACTGTTTTTGCCCCAACCGAATTATTATTTTTAGTTTGATGAACCTGAATGTAAACTATTTGACTTACTATATGTTTAAAATATGTTTTATAGCTCAACACATTCAGGTAGATTTTCAATAGTAGATAATATGTTTAGTTTTAATAAAAAAATGTAAAAGCGCAGGTTTGAGTGTTCTTTATGGGACTATTGGAGGAAAAAGAACTATTTTATAGAGCAGGATAAACTCATTGTTATGTGTGCTGTTAGCATGTTTTATTACACAGTTGTGAAAAGTTACATGATTTAAATTGTTCTTCTGGTATTTCTAGAAGCTGATATGAAGGTGACGTTGGGTCCCAAGCCCCCATGTTCAAATAGGGAAATATCCCAATTCTGGATGGATACGTCTCTCAATGGTCTTTTCCTCTGTAATGGCATTGAGTGGATACCTGTACTTGAAAGTAAGAAAGCTGTTATAAATGAATACGGTATATAGATGACTATTACTGCTGCTCTCATACATTACTTTATGAAACGTAAACTGTGGGAATGAGGTATAAGCTCTCCTAAGTCTATCTTTGACATCTAGCCACTATTGAAGTACATTTTTCACTATGGCTTTTTTCTTTCATTCAATTTAAAGATTAATGAGAGCCGTTGACTCAAAATTGAGGACATGTCAAAAAAGACCTTTCACCATGTGTTTCATGTTCAGCTAGACACATGATGCATATAGTGGCTGCACAGCAGAATAAAAAGTTTTATTTATTTATTTACTTCCAATTTTGTCTCTCCATTGTGGAGATATTAGTAATCAAAGTATTTGACACCTAATGAGTTAACTTTTTTTGAAATCCAAGTGGGTGTTATCAGACAGTTGTCTCTGGGGGTGTGTACTTCATCTCCCTCTATGAGTTGACGAATCATAAGCAGGCAGCAATAGAACAGAAAAAGAACACGCCCCACAATAGCATAGGTTTCTCAGTGCCTGAGATGTAAGGATACGGCTTTGATCTCCTGATCCTGCATGATTAGCAAGTGCTGTGAGATTAGAAAACAGATGGCTCACACCTTTTAGGTAAGGTCACATAACAAACCATTCTATCAGCTCTTCTCCCCTCCTAGCACTGTCAGCTCTGTCTTTCTGACCCCTCC
The DNA here is from genome assembly GCF_051348905.1 of Ranitomeya variabilis. Taxonomy (NCBI): domain Eukaryota; kingdom Metazoa; phylum Chordata; class Amphibia; order Anura; family Dendrobatidae; genus Ranitomeya; species Ranitomeya variabilis. The sequence goes on along the minus strand of NC_135238.1, from coordinate 161,999,329 downwards.
TTCCACATTACGTGTTGGGGGATGGGTCACACTTATGACTGTTGTGCTCAAAACAACTTTTGAGAACAACATATACAAGTGTGATTACTGACACCGCTTCGGACAGGCGATGTGAGAGAAGGGGCTGTACAGCACAGCTGATAGTCGTATGAGAGGAGGAGAGCTGATATAAGGGTTTGGAATATGTATATAGAAAGTAGGGGTGCACTAATTGGAAAAATAAAGAAAAAAGAGGTGTGCTCTACCTAGTCTATATGTAGCAGGTACATGAATAAGAGAAAAAAGATAGACTAGATGGAGTAGGCACAACCACAAATCTATAAATATCAAAAATAACCTTTATTATCACCTCACAAATAACCATAAAAACATTTAAAACACATGAGAAAAACAAAGAACACACCCCCACTCACGGGTTAAAGTAGACCCCTGAGCCCTAAGACAATCATGACACAATGTGGATACTTGAGCAATACTGTATATACACTTATATGCTATACCCCTAAATGCACCCACATATCAATCCATGTGGTAAAAGTATCCAGCCCTCACAGGTATCCATATAATAGCCACAAGAAAAACGTATATATATACAACCTGGCTGTAATCGGGTAATGGAATCAGTCCAGAGTCCATGAACTTGTGGCTACTGAGTGGAAGGAAAAATCCAAGGTTGTGCACACGGGAATGATCCAACACAAGGCTCAGCAGAATAAGGTTCCCGAATGGGAAACAAGGGTATGATAACCCTAAAGAGAGTGGGGTGTGACAAGCAGGCCCCACGCGTATCGCTGCCGCAGCAGCTTCGTCAGGGGAAGTGGTCTGGGGGTAGATACATCAAAATTAAATATCCAAAAAGATAAATACAAATTACATACCGCTGGGTTCAAAAGAACAGATGCACCAGGAGGGGAGGAGGGTACAATGTCCGCATGGTTCCATGCAAAAACGGAAGTCTCCATGGCGTGCACTGTGGCAACTCAGTCCAGAGAATATCCATATTTAATGTGCAATATCATGTAAAATTGTGCCACATACGGGATTAACCCCTTTCTGACATTAGACGTACTATCCCGTCGAGGTGGGGTGGGCCCGTATGACCACCAACGGGATAGTACGTCATATGTGATCGGCCACGCTCACGGGGGGAGCGCGGCCAATCGCGGCCATGTGTCAGCTGACTATCGCAGCTGACATCCGGCACTATGTGCCAGGAGTGGTCACGGACCGCCCCCGGCACATTAACCCCCGGCACACTGCGATCAAACATGATCGCAGTGCTCCGGCAGTATAGGGAAGCATCTCGAAGTGAGGGGGCTCCCTGCGTGCTTCCCTGAGACCCCCGGAGCAACGCGATGTGATCGCGTTGCTCCGAGGGTCTCTTACCTCCTCCTCACTGCAGAAGGCCCGGATCCAAAATGGCCACAGCATCCGGGTCCTGCAGGGAGGTGGCTTCACAGCGCCTGCTCAGAGCAGGCGCCGGGAAGCTTCCAGGAGCTGTGCAAGTCAGACCGCTGATCTGACACAGTGGCACAGCAAAGTGTCAGATCGGCGATCTTACACTATAGCATGATGCCCCCCCCCGGGGCAATGTTATAGCGTAAAAAAAAAAATATTCACATGTGTAAAAAAAATTTTAAAAAATCCCCCCCAAAATTAAAAAAAATATATATATATTGTTCCTATAAATAAATTTCTTTATCGAGATAAAAAAAAACAATAAAAGTACACATATTTAGTATCGCTGCGTCTGTAACGACCCGACCTATAAATCTGTCCCACTAGTTAACCCCTTCAGTGAACACAGTAAAAAAAAAAAAAAAAAAGAGGCAAAAAACAACGCTTTATTATCAAACCGCCAAACAAAAAGTGGAATAACACGCGATCAAAAAGACGGATATAAATAAACATGGTACCGCTGAAAACGTCATCTTGTCCTGCAAAAAACGAGCCACCATACAGCGTCATCAAAGAAAAAAGAAAAAAGTTATAGTCCTCAGGATAAAGCGATGCAAAAATGATTATTTTTTCTATAAAATAGTTTTTATCATATAAAAGCGCCAAAACATAAAAAATGATATAAATGAGGTAAACTGCTTTATCCATTTTACCAAACGCGGAACGGTATAAACGCCTCCCCCAAAAGAAATTCATGAATAGCTGGTTTTTGGTCATTCTGCCTCACAAAAATCAGAATGAAAAGCGATCAAAAAATGTCACGTGCCTGAAAATGTTACCAATAAAAACGTCAACTCGTCCCGCAAAAAAACAAGACCTCACATGACTCTGTGGACCAAAATATGGAAAAATATAGCTCTCAAAATGTGGTAACGCAAAAAATATTTTTTGCAATAAAAAGCGTCTTTCAGTGTGTGACGGCTGCCAATCATAAAAATCCGCTAAAAAAACAGCTATAAAAGTAAATCAAACCCCCTTCATCACCCCCTTACTTAGCGAAAAATTAAAAAATTAAAAAAATGTATTTATTTCCATTTTCCCATTAGGGTTAGGGCTAGGGTTAGGGTTAGGGCTAGGGTTAGGGCAAGGGTTAGAGCTAGGGTTAGGGCTAGGGTTAGGGTTTAGGGCAAGGGTTAGGGCTAGGATTAGGGATAGGGTTGGGGTTAGGGTTAAGGCTACAGTTAGGGTTGGGGCTAAAGTTAGGGTTAGGGTTTGTATTACATTTACAGTTGGGAATAGGGTTGGGATTAGGGTTACGGGTGTGTCAGGGTTAGGGGTGTGGTTAGGGTTACCATTGGGATTAGGGTTAGGGATGTGTTTGGATTAGGGTTTCAGTTATAATTGGGGGGTTTCCACTGTTTAGGCACATCAGGGGCTCTCCAAACGCGACATGGCATCCGATCTCAATTCCAGCCAATTCTGCATTGAAAAAGTAAAACAGTGCTCCTTCCCTTCCGAGCTCTCCCATGCGCCCAAACAGAGGTTTACCCCAACATATGGGGAATCAGCATGCTCAGGACACAGTGTACAACTTTTGGGGTCCAATTTCTCCTGTTACCCTTGGGAAAATACAAAACTGGGGGCTAAAAATAATTTTTGTGGAAAAAAAAGATTTTTTATTTTCACGGCTCTGCGTTATAAACTGTAGTGAAACACTTGGGGGTTCAAAGTTTTCACAACACATCTAGATAAGTTCCTTGGGGGGTCTAGTTTCCAATATGGGGTCACTTGTGGGGCGGTTTCAATGTTTAGGCACATCAGTGGCTCTTCAAACGCAACATGGCGTTCCATCTCAATTCCTGTCAATTTTGCATTGGAAAGTCAAATGGCACTCCTTCGCTTCCGAGCTCTGTCATGCGCCCAAACAGTGGTTTACCCCCACATATGGGGTATCGGCGTACTCAGGACAAATTGTACAACATCTTTTGGGGTCCATTTTCTCCTGTTACCCTTGGTAAAATAAAACAAATTGGAGCTGAAGTAAATTTTGTGTGAAAAAAAGTTAAATGTTCATTTTTATTTAAACATTCCAAAAATTCCTGTGAAACACCTGAACGGTTAATAAACTTCTTGAATGTGGTTTTGAGCACCTTGAGTGGTGCAGTTTTTAGAATGGTGTCACACTTGGTTATTTTCTATCATATAGACCCCTCAAAATGACTTCAAATGAGATGTGGTCCCTAAAAAAAAATGATGTTGTAAAAATGAGAAATTGCTGGTCAACTTTTAACCCTTATAACTCCTTAACAAAAAAAAAATTTGGTTCCAAAATTGTGCTGATGTAAAGTAGACATGTGGGAAATGTTACTTATTAATAGTGTTGAGCGATACCGTCCGATATTTGAAAGTATCGGTATCGGAAAGTATCGGCCGATACCGGCAAAGTATCGGATCCAATCCGATACCGATACCCGATACCAATACAAGTCAATGGGACTCAAGTATCGGACGGTATCCCTGATGGTTCCCAGGGTCTGAAGGAGAGGAAACTCTCCTTCAGGCCCTGGGAACCATATTAATGTGTAAAATAAAGAATTAAAATAAAAAATATTGCTATACTCACCTCTCCGAGGGAACCGGCAGCGTTGTTTGCTTAAAATGCGCGCTTTTCCTTCCTTCCGTGACGTCACGGCTTCTGATTGGTCGCGTGCCGCCCATGTGGCCACGACGCGACCAATCACAGCAAGCCGTGACGTAATTTTCAGGTCCTTCTAGGCATTCAGTATTTTAAAATTACGTTCCGGCTTTGTGATTGGTCGCGTCGCGGTCACATGGGGGACGCGACCAATCACAAGCCGTGACGTCACGGGAGGAAGGAGACGCGCGCATTTTAAAATGCGCGCGTGTCCAGCCTCCAGTGACGTCACGGCTTGTGATTGGTCGCGTCGCCATGTTGGCCACGACGCAACCAATCACAGAAAGCCGTGACGTAATTTCAGGTCCTTCAGTATTTTAAAATTACGTTCCGGCTTTGTGATTGGTTGCGTCGCGGCCAACATGGCGACGCGACCAATCACAAGCCGTGACGTCATGGGAGGCTGGACACGCGCGCATTTTAAAATGCGCGCGTCTCCTGCCTCCCGTGACGTCACGGCTTGTGATTGGTCGCGTCGCCCATGTGACCGCGACGCGACCAATCACAAAGCCGGAACGTAATTTTAAAATACTGAATGCCTAGAAGGACCTGAAAATTACGTCACGGCTTGCTGTGATTGGTCGCGTCGCGGCCACATGGGCGGCACGCGACCAATCAGAAGCTGTGACGTCACGGAAGGAAGGAAAAGCGCGCATTTTAAGCAAACAACGCTGCCGGTTCCCTCGGTGAGGTCCAGGCTGCGTCGGAGAGGTGAGTATAGCAATATTTTTTATTTTAATTCTTTATTTTACACATTAATGTTGTTTCGATACCGATACCCGATACCACAAAAGTATCGGATCTCGGTATCGGAATTCCGATACAGCAAATATCGGCCGATACCCGATACTTGCGGTATCGGAATGCTCAACACTACTTATTAAGTATTTTGTCTGACAGTTGTAGCGCCCCCACTGTCGCAGGGCCGAGGGGTACCCGGTACCGGGCCTCTGAGTCTCTGTTCTGGGGTTGTCACGGTGGCTAGACCGTGACCCTGCTGAGGGGCGTACAATGATAGGTGTGCGTGATGGTGATGATGTTGTGGTGGTGCGGTGCAGGTTGCAGTAAATAACGAGGACACCAGATTGCAGTCTCTTTACCTCTTTACTGAAGGCTTCAGGATCCTCAATCCGGAATACGGTTAACCGGGCTGCGCAAGCCTGGCCGGTCCGATGGCACATCCAGAGCTCCCTTTGCAGGTGGAAATCTGTGCCTACCTTCTAGCGCTTGTGTGTTGTAGTCCTTCCCTGCTAAGCACCACGGGATAGTCCTCACAACTGTTGTGTCTGTTTCTCGTGTTCCCTCACAACTCGATTCTGATGTTCTTCCACGTCCCCCAGATCTTATGGTTAGGACGCACCCGTATGACGGGGAGGCTCGGAGCTCTTCCGGGACTCTAGCGTCGCCCCACTCCTGTTGTTACCCCCCTGTGTCTTCCTAGGTCAATTGGGTGAGACAGCCCGCCTCTAACTGACTGTCCTGCCGTAGGTTTGAAGTTTGGCCTGGAGCTCTATACTTCCTCGGCGTTCCGGCCACCGGTTATGCGCCTCAATAGGATGTTGCCTCGTCTTACAGCACGACTCCTACTGGTATTCTCCTTGTTGCGTTGATCTCGTTTCTCACTCAGCACAATAAACCTCGCTTCTTGTCCTTTCTTGGGGTACCGCCGCTATATCGTGCAGGCGCGGTCCCGTAACGTTCTCTCTGGTTGCTAGGCCTCTGTCAGGATCCCACCCCTGACAGGGACCCCTCTGAATCTTCCCCTACAACACCCTCTGCCACAAGGTGTTGCCTGGTTCCAACCCAGTCAGCTTTCTGATCTAACTTCCTGCCTAACCCCCAGTTTTACCAGATTGTGAGGAGTGGCCTAATACATAGAACCCTTAGCTCCCCCTGGAGGCCAGACTGTGAAGTGTATTGGTGTCTGTGATACCTGGTCAGATGAACTCCTTCAGTGCCATCAGACGTACCATAGCCCCCCTTAGCGGCGGAGCATCAGTACGACCAGGACTCTGGGGCGCTGCACATATCTCTGTGATTTATTTACATAAAAATTCAAAGTTGGAAAATAGCGAAATTTTCTAAGTTTTTGCCAAATTTTCATTTTTTTCACAAATAATTGCAGGTAATATCAATTTTTTTTTACCACTTTCATGAAGTACAATATGTCTTGAGAAAACAGTGTCAGAATCACCGGGATCCGTTGAAGCGTTCCAGAGTTATAACCTCATAAAGGGACAGTGGTCAGAATTGTAAAAATTGGCATGGTCATTAACGTGCAAACCACCCTTGGGGGTAAAGGGGTTAAAGAGCCATTTAATGGCCCCCTATAGATCACATATTCTGAAAATCCAGGCATATTCTGTCCTTAGCCACTTAATCCCTCCATCAGAAATAATCCGAAGTCCGATGGGCACGATAACCCAGTGCAATGTCTTCTTATTATAGGCCATCACTGCATGTGTGGCTTCTTCAGGGGATTGTTGATTCTGCAAAGCGTCCATCATGCAGAATGTATTTATCTTTTTGGATATTTAAACCTGACGTATCTACCTCCAGGCCACTTCCCCTGACGAAGCTGCTGCGGCAGCGATACGCATGGGGCCTGCTTGTCACACCCCACTCTCTTTAGGGTTATCATACCCTTGTTTCCCATTCGGGAACCTTATTCTGCTGAGCCCTGTGTTGGATCATTCCCTTGTGCACAACCTTGGATTTTTCCTTCCACTCAGTAGCCACAAGTTCATGGACTCTGGACTATGATTCCATTACCCGATTACAGCCAGGTTGTATGTATATATATATTTTTCTTGTGGCTATTATATGTATACCTGTTAGGGCTGGATACTTTTACCACATGGATTGATATGTGGGTGCATTTAGGGGTATAGCATATAAGTGTATATACAGTATTGCTCAAGTATCCACATTGTGTCATGATTGTCTTAGGGCTCAGGGGTCTACTTTAACCCATGAGTGGGGGTGTGTTCTTTGTTTTTCTCATGTGTTTTAAATGTTTTTATGGTTATTTGTGAGGTGATAATAAAGGTTATTTTTGATATTTATAGATTTGTGGTTGTGCCTACTCCATCTAGTCTATCTTTTTTCTCTTATTCATAAGGGTTTGGAATATGACACAGCTAAACTCAGTTGTGCTGCCCCTCCTCCCTCAGGGATGTTATTTGAAAGAAGTTTGAGCCATCTGTCCTCTAATCTCCCAGCACTTTACAATAATGCAGGAGGTTAGACCAGGAGATCAGATGTGTATCATTACATCTCACACACTGAGAAACCTAAGTTATGGTATTTTTCTGTTGTGTTCTTGCCTGCTTATGACTTGTCAACATATACATGGAGAACAAGTACACAACTGCAATTAAAACTGTCTAACTCATAGCAATAGCAATATAGTATGGCTTTTTAAAAAAATAAAAATAAATATATTTTATTCATTCATGCTCTTTCACCCATATATATGAATGAAAAAAACCTTCTTTGTTGGCTTTTCCTGTTTCTCATTTGTGAAATCTCTAGGGTATTCACAGAATACAGACTTGCGTTGATGACATCGGAGGGTATACTAGTGGTTGGTTGGGAATCTTTTTCCCTGGTTTCTCTGCAGCCCTACCCACTTGCTATAAGGATCTCCTGCTAATGGATACAGGAATTCTAATAGTAACACAATAAGATGGAATTATTCGTTATTCTGTTCCATTATATCATTATGTGGCCATACACTACAGCTTCACTGATGTTTGCTGTTAAGGATGTTATGAAGCCTCTAGAAATACATAACACCTCTGAATACTTCTGAACACTTTGATTGTTAGCCTTTGCCTTCTCTCCATTGTTCGGGATGGTCATTGTTACATTCTGCCGCAGCGGTGATAGGGAGAAATAAGTATTTGATGCACTGCAGGCAAGTTGTATTTCATGTAATCTTAATGAAAATCACATTATATTCAGTCGTCTTCTTGCTATGGTGGAATGAAGAAATTAAAGCATTTCTTTGAGACTTGCTAAACCACTGAAATTAATCCGACTTTAGAACATTCGGTGGTAAATAATATTTTTTATAATGTGGAAGAGGAAAAAAGAGATAAGAGCTTCTATCTGTGGAGCCAACCAAGCAGTCTGATGTGTACAAGTGGAATAATTTAGTTTTGATAGTGAGTAGGTCATAGAAATGGGTGACATTCACACTCATAAGGAATGTACTAAAGTTATCTTTCTGATAGGTTTTATTTTATTCTTTGCAGTCTATTTATGGCCTCCAAGCCACGGTACACCATTGAAATAGCTTATAAATCAATTGGCCAATTACTTTTAAGTCTTTAAAAATGTAGGGACAATGTAAAAAAAGGTTTTACTTTCTAAAAGGTTATTGATACTTTTGCAAATCCCATTGAATTAAAACTGAATTTAATTTTGCATGATCTGTTATACATGTGTAAGGAGGTCGACGAGATCATGGGTACCTGCATGCTGGGTCCGGAACTAGAGAGGCTGCATCCACTGTTCCCGGGGGGAAGCCTGAGTGAGGCGGACCTCCCCCTGTTGCCTAGAGGAGAGGGGCTTCCTGCTGTCAGAGGAGGGGGGTGGAAGAGAAGAGATAAAAAGCGCGCAAAGGAAGGCAGTCTGGCGCCGAGGCAGAGTGAGCAGTGTGCTTCGCTCCCCAGCCCAACACAGAGTACCGGTGCTGTGACAGGGTGGGCTGCAGTCGATCAGAAGGGCAGAGACTGCTGAGCTGAGGGAAGCAGTGTACCCAGCAGTAGTACAGAGCAGAGCCATGCAGAGCAGAGCCGTGCGCACCATAGCTGGGTGTAACAGCAGCCAAAGAGGTGAGTGCTCCATCCAGGGAGCACCTACGCCACACAGACCAGTGACCGCCATCACCTGCCACCGTCAGTGGGGACAAGAGGAAAGGAGACGTACAGTGCATGTCCAGTGACCGCCATAAAGTCAGGTACCAGACGCTCCAGGAAAGTGAGTACCGTGCGTGTACTGCTTGAAAGAAGACCAAGAGCATGACCTTCAGCTACCTCTGACTGTGTTAGTTAATAGCGGCCCAGACACGCATGACCTGACTGCACCATGGGTTATAGTTTTAGAGCTTCTGGTCCATATACCTACACGCTCCGCAGAGCAGAGCTACGTGCCGGCGGTTCCATACACTGGATTCAGTACCGTGCTAGACACCTTTAAGTGCAGGAAATCTACCCACTCCCAGAGACTTTGTTGAGATGTCACGCACCGCTGTTGTCGGTGCCACCGTTGGATTACCACCTGCTACAGACTTTGCTGAGACATCATGTGCCGCTGCTGTTGGTGCCACCATTGGAACCCTGAAGCGCTGCACAACAGAAGACTACAATCTGATAAGTTTCACCTCTTTAATTCTGAACTATCGTTCGTCCCTGTCCTACCCTGCCACTCTCCCAATTCTCACCCATGGATGTTCGTGTCTGTCAGGTTCAGCTGAACTTTAGCCCCTTCCTGACCTGTGACACAGCGTATGCGTCATGAAAGTCGGTGCCAATTCGACCTGTGACGCATATGCTGCGTCACAGAATGATCGAGTTCCTGCAGATCGGGTGAAAGGGTTAACTCAAATTTCACCCGACCTGCAGGGACAGGGGGAGTGGTACTTCAGCCCGGGGGGTGGCTTTACCCCCACGTGGCTACAATCGCTCTGATTGGCTGTTGAAAGTGAAACAGCCAATCAGAGCAATTTGTAATATTTCACCTATGAAACTTGGTGAAATATTACAATCCACCCATGGCCGATGCTGCAATACCATCGGCCATGGCTGGAGACCCCAATCTGCCCCTGCCACCGACTGACAGCGGTGATATGCCGCCGCCGTCAGTGTTTCCTACCCCTCCGTCCTGTCCTCTGCACCCTCGTCTCCCCTCCGCACCCTAGTCTCCCCTCCGCCCCCGTCCTCCCCTCTGCCCCCCGCTGTCTGATCCCACCCCCCATACTTACCGAGTCCCGGTGTCCCTCCGTCTTCTCCTATGGGCGCCGCCATCTTCCAAAATGTCTGGCCATTCCAGGTACATTTTGATCACTGTGACAGGTTCTATCACAGTGATCAAAATAAAAAAAATAGTAAATAAACCCCCCCTTTATCACCCCCATATGTAGGGAACATAATAAAATAAAGAAAATATATTTATTTTTTTCCACTAGGACTAGGGTTGCAATTAGGGATAGGGTTAGGTTTGCAATTAGGGTTAGGGTTAGACTTAGGGTTAGAATTAGGGTTAGGGTTAGAATTAGGCTATGTGCACACGGTGCGGATTTGGCTGCCGATCAGCAGCGGAATGGCTGCTGCGGAGTCGTAGCATCGTAGCAGTTTTCCATCACATTTACAGTACCATGTAAACCTATGGAAAACCAAATCCACTGTGCCCATGGTGCGGAAAATACCGCTCGGTATTTTCTGCAGCATGTCAATTCTTTGTGCGGATTCTGCAGCATTTCTCACCTGTTCCTGTATAGGAATCTGCAGGTGAAATCCGCACAAAAAACACTGGAAATCCGCAGGTTAAAAACACGTTTCGCTGACGAAGCAGCGAGCGAAACGTGCGTTGGAGTGGTGTGTGCGGGGCAGTGGCATCTCCAACTGGTCAGTATAAACAAACTTTTGCTTGCACTCGGTCTGGTATAATTTGCAGTATTGTGATAGAAATAATATAATTACTTGGGTGTTGGATTTTTTCATTCACCATTTTTGTGATCACATTGGTATGTTTTGTATGCAATCTGATTAATTTTTGAAATGCACTTTTGCACTTTATTATATTTGAATATTTGATTGTTGTACACTTGGTAGTAGTGTGTATGTGTATATATATATATACATGCATATTATACACACAATTTTTTGATTTATTTTTCATCACATATTATATTATTAAAAATTAATATTATTTGCTGCATTATATTTATTGATTTTTTATATTTATGAATTATGTACTGATCAGTTTGGAATTGCCCTGTCCTGCGCATACGGGGTTTTATATTAAATATTATTAAATCCCCCAGAAAACCTCGATTGGAGGAGTTATAATTAATTATTATTTATACATTTTATATTCTTATCAATAATAATTGGTTTTAAATTGTTTGTTTAAAAAAAAATATATATATTTTTTAATAAAAATTTCCATATATTTTGGTGATATATATTGTGATTGCAATTAATTTTAAATAAAAATACATTTTATGGAATTATCTTTGGTCTGATGGAATTTTTTAAGAGTTAATTTCTATGGTGGTTTTCATTAGTGTATATAAGCTGTTATTTCTGGTATTTCTTTCTGTATAGGTTTTTGTTTTTTTAGTGTGTGAATTATATCTGCAGTAATGTCATATATTTTTAACTATTACTAGAAAAGGAGAAGCTGGACTATGTAGAGGAGTATCAGAACCTTTCTACTGCTTCAGAATCGATGGGGCTGGAGATCTTTCTTATCCAAAATGTTGGTTACTTTGCTGTAATGGCTAACAAGAATAACCAGCCTGGCTCAGCCCTGTACAGATGGACCAATGGAAAATTCACGATTCATCAATACTTCTCCAGCTACCAGGCCCAAGCATGGAAGCACTTCACAATAGAAAAAAGGGTAAGCATGTAATGTAACCAATTATTGGACTTGTATACTCTTTTATGAAGGCCAATAGACAATAATGGTAAATTACAACATTTGTGAATTATGTGTTAGCCAGGAAAGTATTTGTAAAACCTTTCTTGTACTTTTAATTGAAGACCTGATTACCTGCAACCTAAGCAGACATTATAATGGCAGCTTCGACCAGATGCCACCAATTGAGCCAGACATAACCAATAATTACATTATGAAAACATCATTTGGTCTCATGTTATTCATGAGCTGGTTTCATTTGCAGTTTTTTCAATGCGAAATCGGTTGCAAATTTTTTGTTCACAATTTATTTATTCTCATTGGAACGATGTCATTGATTGTATCCATCCATCTTCTTTGTTTCTAAGGATTCACTTATTTTCCTTCTCACCTTTTTCACTAAAATTAAAACATAAAAGCTGAAACAGCACTGGGACCAATGTTACTCACATGGGCTGTTCAGATGTCCATTGTTTTTCACAGACCGAATCTGCATATGAAAAAATCACAGCAGCATGTACTAGTGTCTTCCATATGTTGGATGAGACTCACCTATTCAAATCTATGGTGCACAAAAAAAATTGGATTCCATACAGGTCACCCATACAGGGGGGAAATAAGTATTTGATCCTTTGTTGATTCTGTAAGTTTGCTCACTGACAAAGACATGAACAGTCTGTAAATTTAAGGGTAGGTTAATTTTACCATCGAGAAATAAAATATCAAAAATAAAATCCAGAAAATCAGATTGTATAAATTATAAAAATGTATTGGCATTTTGCAGTGAGAAATAAGTATTTGATCCCTCTGGCTAACAAGACTTAATAGTTGGTGGCAAAACCCTTGTTGGCAAGCACAGCAGTCATTTTGTAGTTGATGATGAGGTTTGCGCACATGTCAGGAGGAATTTTGGTCCACTCCTCTTTGCAGATCATCTCTAAATCATTAAGATTTTGAGGTTGTCGCTTTGCAACTCGAAGCTTCAACTCCCTCCATAAGTTTTCTATGGGATTAAGGTCTGGAGACCAGCTAGGCCACTCCATGACCTTAACCCCTTTCTGACATTAGACGTACTATCCCGTCGAGGTGGGGTGGGCCCGTATGACCACCGACAGGATAATACATCATATGCGATCGGCCGCGCTCACGGGGGGAGCGCGGCAGATCGTGGCCGGGTGTCAGCTGACTATCGCAGCTGACATCCGGCACTATGTGCCAGGAGCGGTCACGGGCCGCCCCCAGCACATTAACCCCCAGCACACTGCAATCAAACATGATCACAGTGTTCTGGTGGTATAGGGAAGCATCGCACAGGGAGGGGGCTCCCTGCGTGCTTCCCTGAGACCCCCGGAGCAACGTGATGTGATCGTGTTGTTCTGAGGGTCTCTTACCTCCTCCTCGCTGCAGCAAGCCCAGATCAAATATGACCATGGCATCCGGGTCCTGCAGGGAGGTGGCTTCACAGCACCTGCTCAGAGCAGGCGCCGGGAAGCCTGAATCTGTGCACGTCAGATCGCCGATCTGACACAGTGCACAGCAAAGTGTCAGATCGGCGATCTTACACTATAACATGATACCCCCCCTGGGGCAATGTTATACTGTAAAAAAAAAATATTCACATGTGTAAAAAAAATAAAAAAAATTCCCAAAAAAAATTCCCCCCCCAAAAATATTGTTCCTATAAATACATTTCTTTAAATAAAAAAAAACAATAAATGTACACATATTTAGTATCGCTGCATCCATAACGACCTGACCTATAAAACTGTCCCACTAGTTAACCCCTTCAGTGAACACCGCAAAAAAAAAAAACCGAGGCAAAAAACGCTTTATTGTCATACCGCCAAACAAAAAGTTGAATAACACGTGATCAAAATGACGGATATAAATAACCATGGTACCGCTGAAAATGTCATCTTGTCCCAAAAAAACGAGCCATGATACCGCATCATCAAAGAAAAAATAAAAAAGTTATAGTCCTCAGAATAAAGCGATGCAAAAATAATTATTTTTTCTATAAAATAGTTTTTATCGTATAAAAGCGCCAAAACATAAAAAAATGATATAAATGAGGTATCGCTGTAATCGGACTGACCCGAAGAATAAAACTGCTTCATCCATTTTACCAAACGCGGAACGGTATAAACGCCTCCCCCAAAAGAAATTCATGAATAGCTGGTTTTTGGTCATTCTGCCTCACAAAAATCGGAATAAAAAGCGATCAAAAAAAATGTCACGTGCCCGAAAATGTTACCAATTAAAACGTCAACTTGTCCCGCAAAAAACAAGACCTCACATGACTCTGTGGACAAAATATGGAAAAATAATAGCTCTCAAAATGTGGTAACGCAAAAAATATTTTTTGCAATAAAAAGCGTCTTTCAGTGTGTGACGGCTGCCAATCATAAAAATCCGCTAAAAAAACCCACTATAAAAGTAAATAAAACCCCCCTTCATCACCCCCTTAGTTAGCGAAAAATTAAAAAATTAAAAAAAGTATTTATTTCTATTTTCCCATTAGGGCTAGGGTTAGGGTTAGGGCTAGGGCTAGGGTTAGGGCTAGGGTTAGGGCTAGAGCTAGGGTTAGGGCTAGGGTTAGGGCTAGGGTTAGGGCTAGGGTTAGGGCTAGGGTTAGGGCTAGGGTTAGGGCTAGGGCTAGGGTTAGGGCTAGGGTTAGGGCTAGGGTTAGGGTTAGGGTTAGGGTTGGGGCTAGGGTTAAGGCTACAGTTGGGGTTGGGGCTAAAGTTAGGGTTAGGGTTGGGGCTAAAGTTAGGGTTTGGATTACATTTACGGTTGGGAATAGGGTTGGGATTAGGGTTAGGGGTGTGTCAGGGTTAGGGGTGTGGTTAGGGTTACCGTTGGGATTAGGGTTAGGGATGTGTTTGGATTAGGGTTTCAGTTATAATTGGGGGTTTCCACTGTTTAGGCACATCAGGGGCTCTCCAAACGCGATATGGCGTCCGATCTCAATTCCAGCCAATTCTGCGTTGAAAAAGTAAAACAGTGCTCCTTCCCTTCCGAGCTCTCCCGTGCACCCAAACAGGGGTTTACCCCAACATATGGGGTATCAGCGTACTCAGGACACATTGGAAAACAACTTTTGGGGTCCAATTTCTCCTGTTTCCCATGGGAAAATACAAAACTGGGGGTAAAAAATAATTTTTGTGGACAAAAAAAGATTTTTTTTTTCACGGCTCTGCGTTATAAACTGTAGTGAAACACTTGGGGGGTTCAAACTTCTCACAACACATCTAGATAAGTTCCTTGGGGGGTCTAGTTTCCAATATGGGGTCACTTGGGGGTTTCTACTGTTTAGGTATATTAGGGGCTCTGCAAACGCAATGTGACGCTTGCAGACCAATCCATCTAAGTCTGCATTCCAAATGACGCTCCTTCCCTTCCGAGCTCTGCCATGCGCTCAAACGGTGGTTCTCCCCCACATATGGGGTATCAGCGTACACAGGACAAATTGGACAACAACTTTTGGAGTCCAATTTCAACTGTTACCCTTGGAAAAATACAAAACTGGGGGCTAAAAAATAATTTTTGTGAAAAAAAAGATTTTTTATTTTCACGACTCTGTGTTATAAACTGTAGTGAAAGACTTGGGGGTTCAAAGTTCTCACAACACATCTAGATAAGTTCCTTGGGGGGTCTAGTTTCCAATATGGGGTCACTTGTGGGGGTTTCGATGTTTAGGCACATCAGTGGCTCTCCAAACGCAAAATGGCATCCCATCTCAATTCCTGTTAATTTTGCGTTGAAAAGTCAAACGGCGCTCCTTCCCTTCCGAGCTCTCCCATGCGCCCAAACAGTGGTTTACCCCCACATATGGGGTATAGGCGTACTCAGGACAAATTGTACAACAACTTTTGTGGTCCGATTTCTTCTCTTACCCTTGGGAAAATAAAAAATTGGGGGTGAAAAGATCATTTTTGTGAAAAAATATGATTTTTTATTTTTACGGCTCTGCATTATAAACGTCTGTGAATCACTTAATGGGTAAAAGTGCTCACCACACATCTAGATAAGTTCCTTAGGGGGTCTACTTTCCAAAATGGTGTCACTTGTGGGGGGTGTCAATGTTTAGGCACATCAGTGGCTCTCCAAACGCAACATGGCGTCCCATCTCAATTCCTGTTAATTTTGCATTGAAAAGTCAAACGGCGCTCCTTCCCTTCCGAGCTCTCCCATGCGCCCAAACAGTGGTTTACCCCCACATATGGGGTATCAGTGTACTCAGGACAAACTGGGCAACAACTTTTGGGGTCCATTTTCTCCTGTTACCCTTGGTAAAATAAAACAAATTGGAGCTGAAGTAAATTTTTTGTGAAAAAAAGTTAAATGTTAATTTTTATTTAAAGATTCCAAAAATTCCTGTGAAACACCTAAAGGGTTAATAAATTTCTTGAATGTGGTTTTGAGCACCTTGAGGGGTGCAGTTTTTAGAATGGTGTCACACTTGGTTATTTTCTATCATATAGACCCCTCAAAATGACTTCAAATGTGGTCCCTAAAAAAAATGGTGTTGTAAAAATGAGAAATTGCTGGTCAAATTTTAACCCTTATAACTCCCTAAAAAAAAAAAAATTGGTTCCAAAATTGTGCTGATGTAAAGTAGACATGTGGGAAATGTTACATATTAAGTATTTTGTGCGACATATCTCTGTAATTTAATTGCATAAAAATTCAAATTTGGAAAATTGCAAAATTTTCGCCAAATTTCCGTTTTTTTCACAAATAAACGCAGGTAATATCAAAGAAATTTTACCACTATCATGAAGTACAATATGTCATGAGAAAACATTGTCAGAATCACCGGGATCCCTTGAATCTTTCCAGAGTTATAACCTCATAAAGGAACAGTGGTCAGAATTGTAAAAATTGGCCTGGTCATTAACGTGCAAACCACCCTTGGGGGTAAAGGGGTTAATGTGCTTCTTTTTGAGCCACTCCTTTGTTGTCTTAGCTGTATATTTTGAGTCATTGTCTCGTTGGAAGACCCAACCACAACCCATTTTTAGAATCCTGGAGGGAGGGAAAGAGGTTGTCACTCAGGATTTTACGGTACATGGCTCCATCCATTCTCCCATTGATGTGGTAAAGTAGTCCTGTGCCCTTAGCAGAGAAACACACCCAAAACATAATGTTTCAACCTCCATGCTTGACAGTGGGGACGGTGTTCTTTGGGTCATAGGCAGCATTTCTCTTCCTCCAAATACGTCGAGATGAGTTAATGCCAAAAAGCTCAATTTTTGTCTCATCTGACCACAGCACCTTCTCCCAATCACTCACAGAATCATCCAAATGTACATTGGCAAACTTCAGATGGGCCTGCATATGTGCCTTCTTGAACAGGGTGGCCTTGCGGGCACTGCAGATTTAAAACTTTTACGCCGTAAAGTGTTACCAATGGTTTTCTTGGTGACTGTGGTCCCAGCTGCCTTGAGATCATTAACAAGTTCTCCCTGAGTAGTTTTATGCTCTCACCTTCTTTATGATCAAGGATACCCCACGAGGTAAGAATTTGCATTGTGCCCTAGATCAATTGACAGCCATTTTGTATTTCATCCATTTTCTTACTATTGCACTAACAGTTGTCTCCTTTTTACCCAGTGTCTTACTTATAGTTTTGTAGCTCATTCCAACGTTGTGCAGGTCTATAATGTGATTTTCTGGATTTTATTTTTGATATTCTATCTCTCAATGATAAAATTAACCTACCCTTAAAATTATAGACTGTTCATGTCTTTTTCAGTGGGCAAACTTACAAAGTTAGCAAGGGATTAAATACTTATTTCCCCCTCTGTAAACCATCCGATTTTTATGGATACACTGTAATTATTAGCATGGAAACTATATTTGGTTTTGCAAATTTTAGTAAATGCTGATGTATGAAAGCAGATGCCACATGGAATATAAACTGAAGACAATTGAGATGAAAGTCATCCCTTTTTTTCTGGATGAAACGCAGACAATTTTTTATATACCTGTATGAATTTAGCCTAATGGGAAGTGACTATCTGAACTAGGAGTGGGGAACCTTTTTTTCTGCCAAGGGCCTTTGGGATATTTAGATCATCTTTTGAGGGCTGTAAAAAATTATCAACTTGAAATGTATCCTGCTATAGTTGGTCAACATTTAATTAACCCAATCTTTAATGTGATGGCTGGAGCTGCTTCTCTTTGGTGTGGCTGTGATGCTAGGTGGTGTTGTTGATGTTGCTACTTGCAATTGTTTTTCCAGGTTTATGTCGGTTTGGAACGCAGCCTATTATTTGTGATAAGTTTTGTAAAGACCTGATCTCAGCAGTAAGTTGTTCTGAACACAGATGCATATTATACTACATATCCTCTCACAGTGGGAATTCATCACTGCTCACATTACATTTAACCCCTTCATGACCCAGCCTATTTTGGCCTTAATGACCTTGCCGTTTTTTGCAATTCTGACCAGTGTCCCTTTATGATGTAATAACTCAGGAACGCTTCAACGGATCCTAGCGATTCTGAGATTGTTTTTTCGTGACATATTGGGCTTCATGTTAGTGGTAAATTTAGGTCGATAATTTTTGAGTTTATTTGTGAAAAAAACGGAAATGTGGCAAAAAATTTGAAAATTTCGCAATTTTCACATTTTGAATTTTTATTCTGTTAAACCAGAGAGTTATGTGACACAAAATAGTTAATAAATAACGTTTCCCACATGTCTACTTTACATCAGCACAATTTTGGAAACAAATTTTTTTTTTGCTAGGAAGTTATAAGGGTTAAAATTTGACCAGTGATTTCTCATTTTTACAACAAAATTTACAAAACCATTTTTTTTAGGGACCACCTCACATTTGAAGTCATTTTGAGGGTTCTATATGGCTGAAAATACCCAAAAGTGACACCATTCTAAAAACTGCACCCCTCAAGGTGCTCAAAACCACATTCAAGAAGTTTATTAACCCTTCAGGTGTTTCACAGCAGCAGAAGCAACATGGAAGTAAAAAATGAACATTTAAATTTTAGTCACAAAAATGATCTTTTAGCAACAATTTTTTTATTTTCCCAAGGGTAAAAGGAGAAACTGGACCAGGGACGTTGTTGTCCAATTTGTCCTGAGTACGCTGATACCTCATATGTGGGGGTAAACCACTGTTTGGGCGCACGGCAGGGCTCGGAAGGGAAGGAGCGCCATTTGACTTTTTTAATGAAAAATTGGCTCCAATCTTTAGCGGACACCATGTCGCGTTTGGAGAGCCCCCGTGTGCCTAAACATTGGAGCTCCCCCACAAGTGACCACATTTTGGAAACTAGACCCCCCAAGGAACTTATCTAGAAGCATAGTGAGCACTTTAAACCCCCAGGTGCTTCACAAATTGATCCGTAAAAATGAAAAAGTACTTTTTTTTCACAAAAAAATTATTTTAGCCTCAATTTTTTCATTTTCACATGGGCAACAGGATAAAATGGATCCTAAATTTTGTTGGGCAATTTCTCCTGAGTACACCAATACCTCACATGTGGGGGTAAACCACTGTTTGGGCAAATGGTAAGGCTCGGAAGGGAAGGAGCGCCATTTGACTTTTTGAATGGAAAATTATCTCCATCGTTAGCGGACACCATGTCGCGTTTGGAAAGCTCCTGTGTGCCTAAACATTGGAGCTCCTCCACAAGTGACCCCATTTTGGAAACTAGACCCCCCAAGGAACTCATCCAGAGGCATAGTGAGCACTTTAAACCCCCAGGTGCTTCACAAATTGATCCGCAAAAATGAAAAAGTACTTTTTTTTCACACAAAATTTCTTTTAGCCTCAATTCTTTCATTTTCACATGGGCAACAGGATAAAATGGATCCTAAAATTTGTTGGGCAATTTCTCCTGAGTATGCCGATACCTCATATGTGGGGGTAAACCACTGTTTGGGTGCACGGCAAGGCTCGGAAGGGGAGGCGTGCCATTTGACTTTTTGAATGGAAAATTAGCTCCAATCGTTAGCGGACACCATGTCGCGTTTGGAGAGCCCCTGTGTGCCTAAACATTGGAGCTCCCCTACAAGTGACCCCATTTTGGAAACTAGACCCCCCAAGAAACTTATCTAGATGCATAGTGAGCACTTATAACCCCCAGGTGCTTCACAGAAGTTTATAACGCAGAGCCGTGAAAATAAAAAAATAATTTTTCTTTCCTCAAAAATGATTTTTAGCCCAGAATTTTTTATTTTCCCAAGGGTAATAGGAGAAATTGGACCCCAAATGTTTTTGTCCAGTTTGTTCTGAGTATGATGATACCCCATATGTGGGGGTAAACCACTGTTTGGGCGCACGGCAGGGCTCGGAAGGGGAGGCGTGCCATTTGACTTTTTGAATGGAAAATTAGCTCCAATCGTTAGCGGACACCATGTCGCGTTTGGAGAGCCCCTGTGTGCCTAAACATTGGAGCTCCCGCACAAGTGACCCCATTTTGGAAACTAGACCTCCCAAGGAACTAATCTAGATGTGTGGTGAGCACTTTGAACCCCCAAGTGCTTCACAGAAGTTTATAACGCAGAGCCATGAAAATAAAAAATGTGTTTCCTTTCCTCAAAAATATTTTTTTAGCCCAGAATTTTTTTATTTTTGCAAGAGTAACAGGAGAAATTGGACCCCAAAAGTTGTTGTCCAGTTTCTCCTAAGTACGCTGATACCCCATATGTGGGGGTAAACCACTGTTTTGGCACACGTCGGGGTTCGGAAGGGAAGTAGTGACGTTTTGAAATGCAGACTTTGATGGAATGCTCTGCGGGCGTCAGGTTGCGTTTGCAGAGCCCCTGATATGCCTAAACAGTAGAAACCCCCCACAAGTGACCCCATTTTGGAAACTAGACCCCCCAAGGAACTTATCTAGATGTGTGGTGAGCACGTTCAACCCCCAAGTGCTTCACAGAAGTTTACAACGCAGAGCCGTGAAAATAAAAAATCATTTTTCTTTCCTCAAAAAAGATGTTTTAGCAAGCAATTTTTTATTTTCACAAGGGTAACAGGAGAATTTGGACCCCAATATTTGTTGCCCAGTTTGTTGTGAGTACGCTGATACCCCATATGTGGGGGTAAACCACTGTTTTGGCACACGTCGGGGTTCGGAAGGGAAGTAGTGACGTTTTGAAATGCAGACTTTGATGGAATGCTCTGCGGGCGTCAGGTTGCGTTTGCAGAGCCCCTGATATGCCTAAACAGTAGAAACCCCCCACAAGTGACCCCATTTTGGAAACTAGACCCCCCAAGGAACTTATCTAGATGTGTGGTGAGCACGTTCAACCCCCAAGTGCTTCACAGAAGTTTACAACGCAGAGCCATGAAAATAAAAAATCATTTTTCTTTCCTCAAAAAAGATGTTTTAGCAAGCAATTTTTTATTTTCACAAGGGTAACAGGAGAATTTGGACCCCAATATTTGTTGCCCAGTTTGTTGTGAGTACGCTGATACCCCATATGTGGGGGTAAACCACTGTTTGGGCACACGTCAGGGCTCGGAAGGGAAGTAGTGACATTTGAAATGCAGACTTTGATGGAATGGTCTGCGGGCGTCACATTGCATTTGCAGAGCCCCTGATGTACCTAAACAGTAGAAACACCCCACAAGTGACCCCATTTTGGAAACTAGACCCCCGAAGGAACTTATCTAGATGTGTGGTGAGCACTTTCAACCCCCAAGTGCTTCACAGAAGTTTATAACGCAGAGCCGTGAAAATAAAAAATAATTGTTCTTTCCTCAAAAATTATGTTTTAGCAAGTAATTTTTTATTTTTGCAAGGGTAACAGGAGAAATTAGACCACAGCAGTTGTTGCCCAGTTTGTCCTGAGTACGCTGGTACCCCAAATGTGGGGGTAAACCACTGTTTGGGCGCACGTCGGGGCTTGGAAGGGCGGGAGCACCATTTGACTTTTTGAACGCAAGATTGGCTGGAATCAATGGTGGCGCCATGTTGCGTTTGGAGACCCCTGATGTGCCTAAACAGTGGAAACCCCTCAATTCTAACTTCAACACTAACCCCAACACACCCCTAATCCTAATCCCAACTGTAGCCATAACCCTAATCACAACCTTAACCCCAACACACCCCTAACCACAACCCTAACCGCAACACACCCGTAACCCTAATTCCAACCCTAATCCTAACCCTAATCCCAACCGTAACCCTAATCCCAACCCTAACCACAACTGTAACCCCAACACACCCCTAACCCTATCCGTAACCCTAACCACAAGCCTAATCTTAACCCTATTTCAAACCCTAGCCCTAATTCCAACCCTAACTCTAATTCCAACCCTAACCCTAAGGCTATGTGCCCACGTTGCGGATTCGTGTGAGATTTTTCCTCATGATTTTTGAAAAATCTGCAGGTAAAAGGCACTGCGTTTTACCTGCGGATTTACAGCAGATTTCCAGTGTTTTTTTGTGCAGATTTCACCTGCGGATTCCTATTGAGGAACAGGTGTAAAACGCTGCGGAATCCGCACAAAGAATTGACATGCTGCGGAAAATACAACGCAGCGTTTCTGCACGGAATTTTCCGCACCATGGGCACAGCGGATTTGGTTTTCCTTAGGTGTACATGGTACTGTAAACCTGATGGAAAACTGCTTCGAATTCGCAGCGGCCAATCCGCTGCGGATCCGCGGCCAATCCGCTGCCAATCCGCTGCGGATCCGCGGCCAATCCGCTGCGGATCCGCGGCCGATCCGCTGCGGATCCGCTGCGGATCCGCTGCGAATCCGCTGCCGATCCGCTGCCAATCCGCTGCGGATCCGCTGCGGATCCGCTGCGGATCCGCTGCCGATCCGCTGCCAATCCGCTGCGGATCCGCTGCCGATCCGCTGCCGATCCGCTGCGGATCCGCTGCCGATCCGCTGCCGATCCGCTGCCAATCCGCTGCGGATCCGCTGCGGATCCGCTGCCGATCCGCTGCGGATCCGCTGCCGATCCGCTGCCGATCCGCTGTCGATCCGCGGCGGATCCGCGGCCGATCCGCGGCGGATCCGCTGCCGATCCGCTGCCGATCCGCTGCCGATCCGCTGCGGATCCGCGGCCGATCCGCTGCGGATCCGCGGCCGATCCGCTCTGTGTGCACATGCCATAACCCTACCCCTAACCCTAACCCTACCCGTAACCCTAACCCTACCCCTAACCCTACCCCTAGTTCTAACCCTAGTTCTAACCCTAACCCTAGTGGAAAAAGAAAAAAAAATATTTTCTTTATTTTATTATTGTCCCTACCTATGGGGGTGATAAAGGGGGGGGTTTATTTATTATTTTTTTATTTTGATCGCTGTGATAGAACCTACCACAGCGATCAAAATGTACCTCTAATGAATCTGCCGGCCGGCGGGCGCACTGAGCATGCGCCCGCCATTTTGGAAGATGGCAGCGCCCATGATGGAGGCGGACGGGGACCGGGAGCCTCGGTAAGTATAAGGGGGGGGAGATCGGGGCACGGGGGGGGCGTCGGAGCACGGGGGGGTGACATAGGAGCAGGGGGGGAGCGGGCAGGAGGACGGGGGAGCGGACAGCAGGACGGGGGAGCCGGCAGGCGGACGGAGGGGACCGGACCCTATAACGGAGCACTGGGGGGGCGATCGGTGGGGTGGGGGGGGGTCACATTAGTGTTTCCAGCCATGGCCGATGATATTGCAGCATCGGCCATGGCTGGATTGTAATATTTCACCAGTTTTTTAGGTGAAATATTACAAATCGCTCTGATTGGCAGTTTCACTTTCAACAGCCAATCAGAGCGATCGTAGCCACGGGGGGGTGAAGCCACCCCCCCTGGGCTGAAGTACCACTCCCCCTCTCCCTGCAGATCGGGTAAAATAGGAGTTAACCCCTTCACCCGATCTGCAGGGACGCGATCATTCCATGACGCCACATAGGCGTCATGGGTCGGATTGGCACGGGTTTTCATGACGCCTATGTGGCGTCATGGGTCGGGAAGGGGTTAAAGAACTCAAGCAGTGGGAGTCTTTTGTATACATCACAGAGGAGACATTGATACTGTTGTTTATGCATCATAAAGAAGACACAGAGACCGCTGTACATACATTACATGAGAGGCATTCAGACTGCTGTATATACATCACATAGGAGAAACTGAGACTGCTGTACATACATAATATAGGAGACACCGAGACTGCTGTTTATACATCACATAGGAGACAGAGATTTCTGTATAGACATCACATTTCAAACATTAAGACAACTGTACATACACAATATAGGAGACACCGAGACTGCTGTGTATACATCACATAGAAGGCACTCAGACTACTGTATATACATCACATAGGGGGCATCGAGACTGCTGCATACATTACATAGGAAATACCGAGATTGCTGTATGCATCACATAGGATACACCAAGACTGCTGTATACATGACAGAAGCTACTTTAAGAGTGCTGTACATTCATCATATAGGAGACATTGGGGCAGGTGTATTTGCATCACTTAGGAGACACTGGGACATATACATCACATAGGAGACACTGGGGCTACATCACATTGGAGACACAGCAGCTGCAGCATCAATCACATAGGACATACCTGGAACTGGTCAGGACATAATCCTTCATTGCATGCTCCACAATGTTCAGTATTGAACACTGCGTGTGTGTGCTCCCAGTGTGAGGAATAATTAAATTGGGGGCCAGCCAAACGGGGCTGCCAGTCCAAGCATACAGCTGGAGGTTTCCCACCCCTGATCTAAACCATAGCATTCTACTGGAAGGACTGGTAGAAAGACAGGCAGTATGTCCCAGCGAATGCCCTTCATCTGTATGCAGAATATAAATATTTCCTATTCTCGAATCTTTACTTTTGTGAATAATAATGACCAAACTTTAGCTGTTTTGAAGGTGAGTTTAAAGACATTCCAAAGGTACAGTAAGAAAACACCAGCCCTTATGGAATTGAAAGCTTTTGTATCCCTAGGACGTCTGCTCCATGCATTGCATTATCCTGGGCAAATATCTAGCTTTTAAATTATAAAAGAATTTACTCCCAGTTGATTTAGACAAGATTCTGTCCCAGATAGAATCAATATGTAAAGGGGATGTTGGTGTTCGTTAAAGACTGCACTTTATGGCATTTGCAGATGTGGCTTTGTCATGTTCGCCTTATCTTTTCGAGGAAACATGTTTTGATAAAACTAGGTGCTGCGCAGATCTGCCACTGTTCAGTTTGTTTTATGTTGTTTGAACATAAAGCAGGGGAAATGATGAAAAGATTTTGGTGCGATTATGAAACACCCCAGGAGGTATGAAGTACAGGCAAGGACATGCTGCGAATAAATTACCACTTTATATATAAACAGCTGTGTCAGGGGCTTATGTTCTACCAGCTGGGAAGTTGCCGTCCTCCTCGTGTCTGCTGAAAAAACGAGAGAGAATGCACCGTGGATTGAAAAAAAAGGAGCCTTTCACTGTAGGAAGAAAGCATGAACTTGGAGTGTTTAAGAACACAGTATGAGGCAGAGAACATTAGACAGAATGATGCATTCCAATGGCAATGTTTATCCCATTGGTGTCATTATATAAGGATATGATTTACTGGCGGCATAAAAAAAATTTGGTTTTGTGACAATAAATCAGCCGACTACTTGTCTCAAGAACTCATATTACTGCAAAAATGATGTTCTGGATTCTAGAAAAGCTTGGTGAGAACTAATATGAGAGTTGTCATGATTACCACAGTACTGGCGGACATAGAAAGGGCCCCTTTGCAAGAACAATATATGGGCCTTTTGCAGACCAATAGCTCATGATAACGCACAACTCCATGTTTTGGAGGTAGAAGTGAGCTGAGCCCCCTTACCTCTAGGGACCCAGTGTGGCTGCACCAATGATATGTCCACCCATGAACAACACTACTTGTCACCCAACGACACCTTGGACCCCAATACATCATTTCATTTAGGGCTTGTTCACACCATCCTTTTTTTGCTGCTGATTTTTCAGGTCCTGATTTGGAAATCCCACAGTGCAAAACCGCGGTGGATTTCCCTGCGTTTTTTTGTGCGGTTTCTCCTGCGGATTCCACTGCGGTTTTCCAACTGCACTTTCCTATTGGTGCAGGTGGAAAACAGTTGCGGAATCCGCAGAAAGAAGTGACATGCTACTTCTTTTTTTCCGCAGAAAATCAGCGCGGATTTTCAAGCCGAAAAAAGGAAAGTGGGCACAGCGGTTTTGGTTTTCCATAGGGTAAGATTGTACTGTACCCTGCATGGAAAACGTCTGCGGATCCGCAGCTGCAAATCCGCTGCGGATCCGCAGCAAAAACCGCATCGTGTGAACATAGCCTTAAGCTTTTTTGGTGCTTTTAGCCTGTTTTTCATTTGCGTCTAATTCTTTTATTTTGTTCCTTTTTTTACAGCCTATTTTATAGGTGTTTGCTTGTTTTTTATTCTTTGCTGTTGTGGGAGGGGTTTTTTTTGTTTTCCAAATCTTTTCTGGCTGATTCATCAATTGTGACTTTTTAGAAACTTGCAAAATTTAGCACAAATGTACTGTAATCAACCACCTCAGTCCTCGGAATGACTTTATGCATAGCAGGCTTTTTTTGTCCCAATTGTTATGTCATTTTATGAAACTTGCAACTTTTTGTCTTAAAAAGTGGCCAAAACGATAGAAAAAAAAGTTTATTTTCAATTTCCACAAAATGAATGAACTACGTTCACCTTATTGAAGAATTTTGTGTGAAAAACAAAAACGAATTCCACAGGACAAAATAGAAAAAAGTGACTTAAAAAACTGCAAATAATTACCGTATTTTTCAGACTATAAGACTCATCGGACCAAAAGATGCATCCCAAATTTTCAGAAGGAAAATGGGAGAAAAAAATTAATGCATCAAATGGGGGTCCGTCTTACAGTCCTGAATTCAGATTACCTGGGGGGGATCGGCAGCGCTGGTGGAGCAGAGTCACAAGGGGTGTTTGGTGGTCCGGTGACATGACCCAGACTAATGCGCAGGTTCAGCGGTGCTCAGTGGTGCGGGGGGCTACGGCGACATTTTGTGAAAGCCCAGAGCCCTGTAAATCCATTGCTGTGATGCGATGGTCTCCAGGAAATCCCATCCCAGTGCTGCAGGTTCGGCGTGCTAGGTGGTGCACGGTGGTGTAGGGCCTACGGCGACATTTTGTGAAAGCCCGAAGCCCCCCGCACTTCTATTGCCTTGATGCTGTGGCCTCCGGGAAAATGGCCACTGGAGGCAGCGCATGTGCAGATTGAGATCTCGGCGCAATTTTCTTGGAGGCCATTTTGATTCCCCAGGCGCAGATTGAGATCTCGGCAATGACATCTCATCCCAAGATCTCGGGAGACGAGATCTTGGAGCAGAAATCTCAATCTGCGCATGCACCGCCTCCAGTAGCCATTTTCCCAGAGGCCATAGTATTAAGGCAATAGAAGTCCGGGGCCTCCGGGCTTTCACAAAATGTCACCGGAAACCTCCGCACCACCGCGCACCACCGAGCACCACCGAACCTGCCGCACCAGGCTGGGATGGGAGCGAGATCATCGCCCTGCAGCACCGGACCACCGGAAGAATCGCCCAACTCCTGCTGCCACCACGATAACTGTAAGTACATTCCGACTACTCAGCGCTTGGAAGATTTTGAAAAGGGGAGGCCAACCTGAGGAATTACGTGCACTGGTCACTAATGACAATATTTGGTCACACACGAGGTGCAGTATATTCCGAGAGTTAACAGGAAATCAATTAAGTGGTTTCAACGTAATTTCGGTGCAGAGATAAGGAAAAATTAGCTTTTACTTTTGGATAGTTTACGATAGTCATGGGGTGGTACTGATATACTACAGAGCTGCTGTCAGTCAGTGCTGGTATGTGGTAACAGACGCCACTCCCTATGTCCTGAGCAATGATGGAAACCACACTGGTCGCGCCTCTATGAAAGCTGGAGTCAGCCGGAAGGAATAATGTTCACTTCCTCCCAAAAACCATGACGTCAGTGTGGTGGCTGCATGGATTTAGAACGCTATTAACCGGCAGATTACTCCCGCATATGAAGGTTTATAGCATTTTTGAAATGACAGGTTCCCTTGTAAATAAATACCTTAGACCTGATGGGTGTATTTGCTTTGAAAATCCATAACGGAATGATGGCATAATCCTTATACAAGATGAGTATGTTATGGGTCTACATTCCTAAAATAATAGTTTTAATATTAGGCAGGAATGCTTTCCAGAAGGACGATACAATCATTCTGACATGGGCTTCCAAGCTACATCGAGTCTAAGAGGTTTATTTATCAATATATGCAATTTATATTGTGAAATCTGGAGACAGATCCACTGTAACTAACAATGCTTTGCCAGTAGGTAACCACTCTTTACAGGGGGAAACCATTTTATTTATTGTTAATTTCCCAACCTTAATTTATTTACTAGGTGATCCTACAGACCCCTTATTCTTCATTATAGTTAGAGGAATATTACTACGGTAATTCAATTGTTTTTCAATTGGACACGACTTAAGCATTACTTTGTTAATCTCAGTGTATTGAATACTCGAATACCCAGAAGTAAAAAACTCTAGATTTTCAAATACATCGAATAAATGCCATCGCTGATAAACTTAGTCTGTCTGCTGGGGTCAAGCAAAAGTGTATGGATTTTTCCAGGAAAGTAAAATGCCAGTTCGGGAGTAAACAAGTAGCTATAACCTTATTATCCAGTTACCAGGCCTCATAACATTTCAGATCAGAATGACCCCTACCATATTAGAATATATAAACCTTTATAAAGGCGGGGGTCCTGCTCTGAGACCCCCCAGGAATTAGAGTTTAGAAGTGTTAAAAAGCGTCGGTTCCCACAATGGCAGATGTGAGCCATCTGTATATCATCTGAATGGTACTGTACAATACTACATTTCCTCTAAAGAAAAAAGAGCAGCCGGCGAGTCGGTGATGTGCTCCTATTAGAGTTGAGCAACTTTTACTTTTTTCGGATTGAGTCGGTTTTGCGAAACCCGACTTTGTCAAAAGTCGGATCGGGTGAAATCGGCCGATTATTGCGAA
Source organism: Ranitomeya variabilis (assembly GCF_051348905.1). Taxonomy (NCBI): domain Eukaryota; kingdom Metazoa; phylum Chordata; class Amphibia; order Anura; family Dendrobatidae; genus Ranitomeya; species Ranitomeya variabilis. The sequence goes on along the minus strand of NC_135238.1, from coordinate 161,970,527 downwards.
AAGTCGGGGGCCGACTGAAACACGAAACCCAATGCAAGTCAATGGGGAATTAAAGTCGGCAGTGAGTGGAAGACAGGAAAACACCTACAGTGCCCATTTTAATGCCAAAAACATCAATTCTTATTACTGAAGCTTGTCAATCTTAATTTACTTTATAATAATAGTTAGGTATTGAAAACTGGGGGTCATTTGGCTAAAGTTGTGGGGGGGGTGGTAGGGCTGGCTCAAGATTTTCGTGGGCCCAGGAAACGCGGAATACCTCACGGCGGTGGAGCAGGGAGAGGTAAGTATTTCAACTTTGCAAGTGCTGTGATCCTGAGCAATCAGGGGGGGGCCCCACTCGTTGGCACTGGCACAGGGCCCCTCATAGTACGGTGGTGTGTTTGACGGCGGGTATCGACTCCCACTGGCAGAGACACTTTTGCGTACTATGAGGGGCCCTGTGCCAGTGACGTCGCCAACGAGTATGCCCCCCCACTTGATGAAGGAACCTGCACTTTCATCTGCACCTTCCTCTTTGTCCCTGTGTAAGGTGGTATAGTATGCGGGAAGGGGAACCTGACTTTCAGCAGGGTCAGATTCTGGCTGTGTAGAGTGCAAGGGAAATGTAGTGGTCTGGGTCAATGTACCAGCAGACTCATCTAGCAGTGGCTGGGCAATGGGCAGGATGAGGAGGAAACAGATATAGGCCCAAGTAATAAAGTGGGCTAAATGCAGTTCAAGATTGGTAACAGGAGTAAACTGGCGGCATAGCTTTGTTCAGTGGAGGAAAACTGTAATGAGTGGCAGACACAGCTAGTAGTAGAAATAATAAAGTGGGCTAAATGTCTGCCAAAAAATTGTTCATAAATAAACAGGTGGCATAGCTAGGTACAGGGGTGGGCTCCTCTGCTGAGTAGCAGACAGTGGTAGTGGGCGCAAAGTATTAACTGGTCTAAATGGAGGCCAGGGCCCCTGTATATTTTAACTATCATCTATCATTTCAACCAGTTTAACCATCTATCATTTCTTCCACCAGACTTCCTCATTTTTTAGAAAATGTAACCAAAATAACAACCGTTATATGGTACTGTAAAACAAGGTAGAAGGTGTATATAAACTTTTTGAGAATTTAAATCTCCCTTTTTTTGGGGAGACTGAACCAAAACTCAGGCCCTGTGCATAAAACAACACAATGTAAGTGGCGGAAAGTGGCTGGCTGATATACGACAAACTAACAGGACTGAAGTATATCCACTTTGTGAGAATTTGAATCTCACTTTTTTTTTGAAGACTGAACCAAAACTCAGGCCCAGTGTTTAAAACAACGCAATGTAAGTGGCAGAAAGTGGCTGGAAGATATATGAAAAAATCCAAGGACTGTAGTACAATTTCAATCTCCCTACAATGATCTCAGGACAAGTATGGCAGCAACAAAAAGGACTGCTGCACACAAAAGTGTGGACAAATAAACAAGATAACTGTGCAGAAAGGAGCAACAGGATTTTTGCTTTTAAAAAAGCAGTTGGTTTGCACAGCGGCGTGCAAACAGCAATGTAGCTATCAGGGAGCCTTATAAGCTACAGAGCTGATGCACAGAAATCTAGCCTCCACTGTCCCTGCAAAAAAAAGGTGGTGTTGGACAGTGGAAATCGCTACAGCACAAGCAGTGTGGGGGTTAATATTCCCTCCCTAACTATATCCCTTATTCTGATGAAGCTGCAGCAACCTCTCCCTATGCTAAGATCGGCAGAAGTAAGATGGCGGTCGGCGTGCACGCCCCTTTATAGCCCCTGTGATGCTGCAGAAAGCAAGCCAATCACTGTCATGCCCTTCTCTAAGATGGTGGGGACCCAGACCTATGTCATCACGCTGCCCACACTCTGCGTCCTCCTTCATTGGCTGAAAAATGGCGCTGAAAGCGTCATATGAAACGTGACTTTTGCGTGCAGATCGGCGACTTCATGGCCGATCCCACACTAGGATCGGGTAGGGTTTCATGAAACCCAACTTTGCCGAAAGTCGGCTATTTTTGAATTTGTCCGATCCGTTTAGCTCAACCCTAGCTCCAATTATTTTAAATGCAGTGGATTTTCTAAACTCTGTTGTGAAGGATTTTTTTTCTAAATTTAAAGCAAATTTCACCCACTGCAAAAAATCTGTGCAAAATCTGCATTTAACATGTGAATTTCAGGCAAAACACAGATCACATCTGCTATGTGTGAACACAGACTTACATGAAAATATTTAATTAAGTATCATTGAAAATATATAAATAAACATAAAAAATGCCAAAACACACAAGAAAAAGATGGTGGATGAGCCAAAAGATGTACATATATGTACACACACACACATATATATATATATATATATATATATATATATATATATATATATATATATATACAGTATATATACATATCTCATGCAAACATTGATAATATAGTATAAGGCTTGGGTATCACAGAAAAAATTAAAGATTGATTGATTAAAGATGATAATAGATCACAAGGTTAGTGGGTAAGTAGTAAAAGTCACTGTGGATAAAAAAAAGATCACCCTGGTAGAGTATGGTTTTCATAAATGTCTAGGAAAGCATGAGATCAGTGCAGTGGCTCACCCACAATCCACCCAAAGCGTTTCGCAACTGCTTAGCCTGGGGTCAGTTGCACAGTTGTGAAACGCGCGTTGTGCGGATGGTGGGTGAGCCACTGCACTATTCTTATAATCTCCTAGCCATTTATGGAATCAGCACTCTATCAGCACAACTTTATTTTGTCCACACTGACTTTTACTACTTGCCCTCTCACGCCGTGATCTATTATCATTTTTCTGCCGTTTTTGTCTTTATAAATTTTCATTTTTTCTGTGAATCCCCAGTAATGTATTATATGATCAGACTTAATAAGATTCATGTTTTTAGGGATTTTTTTTGCATTCTAGACATTTTCTTCTTGGTTCATTATATTATACTAGATGGTGGCCCGATTCTAACGCATCGGATATTCTAGAATATGTATGTATATACTGCCCACGTAGTATATAGCAGCCATGTAGTATATAGTACAGCCCACGTAGTATATATAGCAGCCATGTAGTATATAGCACTGCCCACGTAGTATATAGCAGCCATGTAGTATATAGTACTGCCCACGTAGTATATAGCAGCCACGTGGTATATAACGCAGCCCACGCAGTATTTAGCAGTGTGGGCACCATATCCCTGTTAAAAAAAAGAATTAAAATAAAAAATAGTTACATACTCACCTCCTGGGATCCAACGCCGATGCGCACGCGGCTGCCGCCATCTTCCGTTCCCAGGATGCATTGCGAAATTACCCAGATGACTTAGCGGTCTCGCGAGATCGCTAAGTCTTCTGGGTAATTTCGCAATGCATCGCCGGGAACGGAAGATGGCGGCCGGCGCGAGCGGCTCGGTGGACTATGGAGGGTGAGTATAGCAGGTTTTTACTTTTTTAATTATTTTTAACATTACATTTTTTACTATTGATGCCGCATAGGCAGCGTCAATAGTAAAAAGTTGGGGACACACAGGGTTAATAGCAGCGGTAACGGAGTGCGTTACCCGCGGCATAACGCGGTCCGTTACCGCCGTCATTAACCCTGTGTGAGCAGTGACTGGAGGGGAGTATGCGGGCGCCGGGCACTGACTGCGGGGAGGAAGGAGCGGCCATTTTCTTCCGGACTGTGCGCGTCGCTGATTGGTCGTGGCTGTTTTGCCGTGACCAATCAGCGACTTGGATTTCTATGACAGACAGAGGCTGCAACCAATGAATATCCGTGACAAACAGACAGAAAGACAGACAGACAGAAGGACAGACAGATGGAAGTGACCCTTAGACAATTATATATATAGATAATGCTATATAAAAACATGTGATCTGGGAGCTAATGGTAAAAATAATAACCAGAATAATAAAAAATAAAGATTAATAGGATTCCCATTAGTAGCTTGCCTTGATTACTACATTTTCATAGTCAGGATCTACTGAGAATTTCAGCTGAAACAAGAATTTGACAAGCAACTTTCTGCATTAAAATCAAACCCAGACAGACACAATTTTAAAAACGGGTCTCACTTCTGTTTTGTGTATGTTGCAATTATTCTTGCTCATGAGATTGAACCTTTTCACAGACACAAATGAGAAAGCGTGTCAGTAGTAGTTCTTGATGATACTTTTGTTGTGGTTTTGCATGTGACTTTTCCAACACGTGTTCAGATGTTTTGTTGCCTGTATGATTAATAGTTTTCGGCAGGATTGCTTTATGTGGTTGTTCTGTTCCCACCTCTTCCTGTCAGACTGTTATGACTTGTTTCACTCATGTGTAGAAACTGATCACAGTGAACCTTATAATCTAACATTGTATAATAACTACATAATATTTCCTAAAAAAACCCCCATAACAACACAAACATTTCACCTGTAATAAACTATAAACTGGTTTCAGTAATATCATTTAGACTGTAATAAGCAAAAACAATTGCATTCAACTATTGTGTAAGAGTCAATGGATAGTGTGAAAAAGTGAGGGCCATTTTGTATCCTTCAAAATGTGCTTAGAAGCATACTGAACCCCTGGAGTGCATTGTAATCACAGCCACAGCTGTGGTTACCATGCAAAATAAAAGTAAGTGTGGACTGGGTCAAGTTATTTGACCAAGTCAGTTTAAGAACACCTGTCTTGGGCTTTTATTTTTGGAGAGATCTGTAGGATGGTAGAGGGACGGAACTCTCCCTCCAGTCCGGTTCCTACAAGTGGCCCATGGCCACGGTTTTCATTTAAACCTTAAGTTAAGGTTTGGGAGTGTCAGTTTTGTGTTTGAATTTTCACATGTAGCAGAGCTAAAGGCTCTGTGGGCGTATGCATGGCTTTGTGAAGCTAACACAGACCAGAGCCAGCAACGTGGGCAACCGAGATAACACCTGAGAACTTTACGAGGGTGCAAGTGCCAGCGATACTGGACTTTATGTCCGTATTCCTAGCTGCAGTCCATAGGTGAGGAATTTCTTGTGTGCAGTATTTGGACAATAAAGGACATTTTCTTTTTTTCTTTAAATGACTTGGGTCATGGTCTCACTAAATTCACTGGCGCAAATGCTGCTATCGTACATATAGTGAAGAACATGGGCAGTGTCAATTGAGACATACTCCAAAGAAAGCTGCATGTCAGTAATCAAGCACGCAGCGCTATAGCCCAGGACTGCCAACAAGATGGAGGAAATACTAAAACAGTTGTCCTCTCCCAGTTGCAGCAGCAGAAGTTGCAGGAGTCTCAGTAGCAGCAGTTACAGCAGCAGCAGCAGACCACCAACCTGATTCTGCAACAGACTGCAGCCCATCGCCGACCCTGGTTCATCCTGAGGCCCGGGACAAAGTCAGGTCGGCGCTGAGAAAAATGAATAGGGATGGCGTCATGGAAGCTTTCCTCACCATGTTTGAACGCACAATGGAGCTGGAAAGCTTGCTAATTTCCCAGTGTGCTGAAGTGGTGGCCCTGTTCCTAATGAGAGATGCCCAGAAGGCATACTTTGACCTCAGACGGGAGGATGCCTAGAACTATGGGAAACTCAAAGGTGAGCTCCTTGTCCGACTGGGGGTTATTAAATATGTACAGGTGAAACATGTCTACCAGTGGTACTTTGTGAAGTCCCGCCCTGCTATATCTCAGGTCTTTGACTTGTTGCAGGTAGTAAAAAAATGGCTCAAGCCTGAGACCTTCAGCCCAGCCCAGATGGCAGAGAGTGTAGTACTCAACTGGTTGGTGTGAACGCTGCCAGTAGCCATACAGCGCTGGGTAGGAAAAGGAAACCTGGGCAACTTAGATCAGGTGGTTAGACTCATCAAGCGATATGTGGCCACCCAGGTCTTCGTACAGGTCTCTGCCCCAATGCGAGTATCACACTGGGCCCTACAAGCCCAGGAGCCTGGCAAAATGATATGGCCCTCTGCTGGGGTTAGTCCGAATCGTGCCACAGTATCCCCTAAATCACTCTCATGGACCATACCTGCCACAGCTATCAGGTGCTGGTGGTGCCAAGGGCCAGGACATGTGGCTACCAACTGCCCCCTGACTACTGAGCCGATGGACTAGTCAAAGGGTATTTATGTATGCCCATATGCCACAATAATTGAACCCCATTTGTGCCAGGCACGTGTCAACGGGTACCAAGCAGAGGCTCTCTTGAACCCAGGGAGTCTAGTCACACTTGACTCTGGGTCATTGGCTACTGGAGAAAACACCAATGATCGGAAAATAGGAGTCGTGTGTATACATTCGGACCTCCGTGCAGGGAGATTACACATACAGTAACAGTGGAAAAGACTCTTCCATACAGGAGTGTTTTGAGAAGAGACTTGCCCCGATTTTGGCCCCTATGGGAGAGCAAAACTAACCCTCCCAAGGTAAAGGACTATCTGGGTGCTGAACCCGAAAACCTGAATCAGGGATACTTACTGTAGGGGTCACCGTAATAGGGACATAGTGTAATCCCAATAGGTTTCCCCTGACAGTCTTGACAGGAGAGGTTGAGGAGACCATATCAGATCCAGAGCTGGATATATGGAAGTATCTCTGGGTACTTTTTAGACAGCTCAGCTCTAGGATCCTACACTAGCCCGGGCATGGGAACGGGTGATAATGATAAATTGGGTGGCACAGTAACCTGGTGCAGAGGCGGTTTTTCCTCGCAACCAGGAGTTGTTATACCAGTGTAACAGGCCAGATTAACCCCCCCCCCCCGCCCAGAATATCACTCAATGGTTCTCAAAAGCCTGAAAAATCTGATTTACAGCAGCTGGGGTATATTCTGACCCGGAGGAGTATAAACTGGCCTAGTCCAATTTATACTCCGGGGTATAATTTGGCCAAGGCCAGAATATACCCAGGGTATAATCTGGCCTAGGCCACTTTACCCCGGATATATTTTGGGCGGGGGGTTAATCTGGCCTGTTACACCGGGTTGACAAAATTTGTGACAAAATAATAGAACAGCTGGCAGTGCCCCACTCATATTGCTGGGAGATGCTTGAGATGGCCTACAAACATGTGCTGGGAGGTCATCTGGGAGTTAAAAAAATGCAACAGCGTATTCTGCAGTGGTTCGTTTGGCCCGAGGTTTATGCCGAGGGTCAGAGGTTTTGTGAGTCGTGGCCAGAATGTCAGCTGACCTCACCCACGGCAAACTTCCATAGTTCACTGGTCCCTTTGTCTGTTATAAAGGTACCATTTGAGCGGTTTACTATGGAACTGGTAGGGTCAACAGTGAAATCAGCCCAGGGCCACCAGCACATCTCTGTTGTAGTGGATTATGTGACTCATTACCCGGAGCTGTTTGCCATGTTCTGCCATATTGGGCTACCAAAGGAGATCCTTATGGATCAGGGGACTTATTTTATGTCCAAGGTCATTACAGAATTGTGTAAGCTGCTCCAGATCAAACATTTGCACACGTCAGTCTACCACCTACAGATTGATGGTCTAGTAGAAAGATTAAATAAGACCATAAAATCTATGTTAAAAAAGTGGTAGCTAAAGATTGGAGGAACTGGGATATGTTGTTGCCATATCTAATGGTTGCCATCCAGGAGGTACTGCAGTCTTCCATGGCATTCTCTCTGTGTGAACTATTATATGGTAGACATACAAGGGCCTGCTGGACATTGCCAAAGACACATGGGAACAGGAGCCCACCCCTCATTAAAGCGTTGTAGAGCACATTGCAGGAATGCAAGACCGGATTGCATCCATACTGCCTATCAAAAAGTAACATCTAGTGAATGCAGCTCAGAGCGGAGATTACAGTAGAAAGGCCACAGTTAGGTCCTTTAAACAAGGGGATAGAGTCCTGGTTTTGGTACCCACCTCAGAAAGTAAGTTCTTGATCAGGTTGCAAGGCCCAATTAAAGTTCGGGAAAAAATTGGGGAGGTGAACTACATGGTGTATCAGGAAGAAGAAACCTGAGTAGATTTACCATGTCAACCTGTTAAAGGCTTGAAAAGACAGGGAATGTTTGGATACAGAGGTGACTCCAGTCGCATCTGCTATTGTACCCCTGACACTGGCCCAGGGAAATGACTGCCAAAGAGGTAAAAATTAGTGAAAGTTTCTCGAAACAGCAGTGACGGGTAGCTCAGAAATTAGTGCAGCTGAATACGGATGTTTTCTCACAACTACCCAGTTAATCATCTGTGATCCGGCATGACATTATCACAGAGCCTCAGGTAAGGATGCGAATGAAACTGTACCGTGTACCAGAGGCCCGGAGGCAAGCGAACTCGGAAGAGGTAAAGAAGATGCCCCAGCTAGGAGTCATTGAGCTGTTTAGGAGTGAGTGCGCTAGTCACATTGTACTGATTCTAAAACCTGACGGATTGTTACGGGTCTGTACCAATTTTCAGAAATTGAATGAGGTCTCAAAATTTTACCTTTATCCAATGTCCCGGATGAATGAGCTCATTGAGAGACTAGTACAGGCCCACTACTTTACGATGCTTGATCTAAACAAGGGTTACTGGCAGGTGTCTTTGACAGAGTTAGCCAATGAAAATATCACCTTGGTTACCCCAGAGGGTCTCTATCACTATGCTGTCTTGCCTTTTGGGTTACATGGGTTCCAGTCCCCATTTCAGAGGCTAATGGACATAGTGTTGAAGCCCCATCAGAAGTATGCATCTGCGTACTTAGATTATATCATTGTCTGTAGTAGTGACTGTCATACCCACTAGTCCCAGGTGCAAGCGATAGCGGGTTCCAAATCCAAAAAAATGTGCGATAGGTCTTGAGTAGTGATGAGCCAGTATACTTGTTGCTCGGGTTTTCCCGAGCATGCTCGGGTGGTATTTCGGCGAGTGCTCGGGGATTTAGTCAATGCAGCTGCATGATTTGTGGCTGATAGACAGCTTGAATACATGTGGGGATTCCCTGTTTGCTAGGCAATCTCCACATGTATTCAAGCTGTCTAGCAGCCGAAAATCATGCAGCTGCATCGACATAAACTAAATCCCCGAGCAGGCTGAAATACTCGTAGACCACCCGAGCATGCTCGGGAAAACACGAGCAATGAGTATACTTGCTCATCACTAGTCTTGAGGAAGCCTGGAATTAACAGTATGGGATTTTATCAAAGCCAAAATAAATAAAATCACAGTGGTTCAAAACTGGTCCCGGGCTCTTATTAAAAACTGGTGAGAGTGTTCCTCGGTATCCTTGGATATTATAGATTGTTTATACCTAATTTTGTTGGGAGATCGGCCCCGCTGACTGATCTCTTAAAGAGATGGAAGTCAGTCATGGTCCAATGGAATCTTCAGGCGGATGATACCTTTCAGTCCATGAAGTTGGCGCTGTGCAAGCCCATCCTTATCAATCCCAACTTTAGCAATGAGTTTATTATGCAATCTGACACCTCTGAGGTAAGGCTAGGATCGGATCTCTTGCAAGAGGAGAACAGAGAAGAACATCCGGTCACCTACTTGAGCAGGAAACTTACCCCGGCAGAGAAAAAGTTTGCGTAGTGGAGAAGGAGTATTTGGCCATTAAGGGGCCTTGGAGTCCCTAAGCTATTATTTACTGGGGCGACAGTTCCGACTGCTGACAGACCACTCATCTCTGGTTTGTATAAGAAATGCTTAGGAGAGGAATGCTTGGGTCACCAGATGGTTTCTGTCAATGAAAAATTTTAATTTTCACTGGAACATCGAGTTGGGATGTCACAAGGGAATGTGGATGCCCTGTCTCGGCACCCCGTATGGTAACAGGTGTTCAACCCTGCAAGTTTGAACAGAGGGGGGTATATGAGACAGTGAGGGTAACCATATGTGAGGGTTATTATGTATCCCCCGAATGTGTTTAGAAGCATACTGAATTGTTGGAGTACATTTTAATCACAGCCAGAGCTGTGGATACTATGCAAAATAACATTGGTAACTTTTTAAGAGGCCCTACTGGTGGTGGCTGTATCTTATATGGGAAAAACCTGGTGACAGGTTCCCTTAAAAGCCCCTATATATATTACATGTCTGTCGACTGAACAAGGCTTTGGCCAATCATTCAGCCTACAGCCTTCTTTGCCTTCTCTCCTATTCTCAAAAGCTTTCATTCGGCTGAGCGCTCCTGTATTCTCTATGAGAAAGCCGCTAAGAGATATGTCTGCTGGCGGCTTATCTCCAGGATAACGCAGCAATTGCCAGTCCAAAATTAGTCATGCCAGGTCAACATCTCTCCCAACAATCAGTTTTAAGGTACCTCCATAAACATTAGATTGTTGGCCAAATCCATCTATATGAGCTGGTGTGGATTACAATAGTCTAATGGCTTCTGGTGGGAATTAAGAGAAGGCCAATATATTTTTCTTAAACAAAGAAGAAACCACAATCTAAGCATTTGATATATCTTTTCCTTACTCCGTGGTCTCATCATTAGATCTTTTTTTTCAACAAGGAGGGCTGAATGAAGCAACCACTAGATGTTCTCAATACCTGCAATGTTAACTTTTAGGCTTTATACACACAAGTTTTAGAAATCAAAGCTTAGTAAACCCTGGGTAAACATAATCCAAGCTAGACGAACATGTGTAAAGTATTTTTTCTAATGCTGAATGACAGGTTGACTAAAAGACGATGATGGTTTAACTAGGGAGAAGTCATATTATCGCTGCTATGTTGTTTTCAGTGCAATTAGCAGTGGGTTTTCACAGATGTTAGGTAGTCTTTAATAAGTTATTTGACATCAAAACAGACAATGTTATCGATAGTTGATTGCTCTAAAAATAAAAAAGATGAGCCGTCCAGCTGTGGACCACAAAATCTTTCTGAAAATGCTTGTTTAACTTGGAAACAAAACAGGAATGTGCTTTTATACACCTTTAACAGGGTTGTAAATATTCGCTTGACCCTATTCAGTCCCTTGGCTGCCACCATATCTCTATGGGCAGTGTTTACAGGAGGGAAGGTGGTGTTCAGGTACTCAACCTTACTTTTCTACAAAGTCACGTGAAGAATTGTGAAGCTCCACCACCCAGTCATATAGTTTTGTTCTAACATATCTAGATTAGGTCCTGCTGCACAGCCACTAGCTGGTCCTGGTAAGGCCAAGAAGGGGTTGGCAGCCAACAGGGCTGCACACTGTTTAAATCTCCAAGTAACACCTGTTCATTCCAATTATTGCATTGGTGCACTAATCCTGATGGATATTCTGTATTTTAGCCAAAGTTTTTCACATCCCCTCCCCACCTGTACTATGCTGATTAACCTCTTGGACAACTTGTTGGATTTGACCCTGGACTTTTTGATACCTCTTTTGGTTTTTGACTTTTCCTGACCAATCTAACTTATCCTGGATAATCTTCTAATGATGTCTTTGGCTACCGAGTTTGTCATTGTCCCCACCTCTCTGGTGCTTATCCAACTTAGTGGTCATTTTACCTTCAACTCTCTTCACCATCCAGCAGCTACTCTATGGATACAACCCAAGAGCCTCGGCAGTGGTAGTAGGATGCATAACCATGCGTTGTGCCAAGGTGGCCAAGGAAGCTTTATAGATAGTTGACCTTTCCCTGTATTAAGGCAAGCCATAGTGCTCCTATAAGTCACAGTAACAATGGACCTAATAGCAATCAAATCCATGACTCTCCTACAACGCTGAAACCAAAGTTCCCACACAACAATGCAAAATATGTTCACAATAAAAGCAATGGTAAATTAGAAAAAAAAATATGAGTGCCCAAGGAACTAAGGCATTGATGTGCCATTTCTTCAGTGGTGCAGCTACTTCAATTGCGTCAGGGTCAAGTTTAGTTCAATCGGAGCAATATCCACACACATTCAGATTGGGCTGCCTTATGATAGAATGAGCTAGAGACTTTTTGGTTCTCAAGGAAAATATCCAATGATGAAGTTCAGTGAAAAAATGCTTCTCAGCCAAAGATTTTTTTTTTTTGACAAGCTACTATACAATTTAAGGATTTTTCATTTTTAGGGTGATGCCAAAAAGTGACTGGTCAATGGCTGTCACCAACCTATAGTAGGAATCACCAACCTGTGGCACCCCACCCGCTGTCAAACTGATACTCTCAGTTCTGATATCCGAGGTTATCAGGGAATTCTGGGAGTTGTAGGCTCACAACAGGTGGAGTGTTGAGGGTTGCTGACCTACACAATGGCCATGTATGTTCTAAATAAACTTGACTTTGATATATCCCTGCATCGTTTAAGTAAAGATTGTCATGAAATATTCTAAGACGTTAATCTGTGGAGTTGAAATAAACCTTGTTTTGACCTAAACTTAACTTTTCTGTCTTTGGCAAGGCTTCTCTTCTTCTCTGGTGTTAACATTTGATAGCAACTCTTTGTACTATTAATGATCTATAATAACTTTGCCTTCTAAAAGACATCATTATTATAGTCATCTCTTTACATCTTGAACCCCCTTTGTATCAGCATAACCCATGATTAAACAAAGCCCAATCGTGACCTTCAGATCAGTCATTAAGAAAATGATTTTCAAAATGTCTTTAATTAGCAGGATTTCATTAATCTGCACATTATCATAGTCCTATTGAGGAAGTGATAATAGAAGGGGAAAGGTAGCTTCATTTGGAATTTGCTTGCAAAGATAAACACAGGCGATTGTGTCTTATTCTGTCTAATAACTCATTTCTCAGTCTAATTAATCATTAAATACTTTTTTATGCCTTCTTCCTAATAAGATATTCTTAGCCTTGGCCAATTTTGAGAAGAATGACGATGGGGAGGAGCTGTCAGTCATTTACAAATGGAATCCGAAGAAACTGAAATTTCTTCAGTATCAGACAATACCCACATACAGCGCTCGCGACTGGGAGGCCTTTCACATAGACGGAGAGACTTTTTTGGCTGTTGCCAATCACCGAGAAGGTAATAGGAAAGTAATGTTTAGATGTGCGATTGTACATGTGTTATTAACTAATTATTAACTGAACTAAAGGTCCAGAGTTATGTATGCATTTGCAAAAAGCCCTTCATTGTATTTCTCTACTGTGTAAAGAAGGGGGTTTAGAGATTAGTTGGATGACAATTTCCCTTATTAATTCTCATTTAGAATCTGCATTTCCAGCATAGGAGACTATAGAAGGAAAATATTCAGAATTGCTAAAATATAGCTATTAAAGAAGCGCTCCTCCTCCCATCAAAGTTTTTATCCTCTTAATATATAGCAATCATTATATTATAAGGCACTGTGTACTTACAATTGCTCATTTTCCCCTTTCACCCAGTTAATTCATCTCTTTTCCATTACGTCTATGACATCACGTGATTAGAAACCGACTAGCTGAATCCTTCTAAGCTTTATGTAGAACCAGAAAGTCTCTTTTCCCTGCATGAGTCATCATTAGAACTACAATTCTACTCACAGCAAAGTCCCTGGCAGAGGGAAGGAGCAGAGCAGCTGGGAGTAATTGAGGAGGGGGATGATTCATGCAGGGAAAATAGACTTCCTGTTACATCACTATGAAGCATAGTTAAATGGGTTGTCCCACAATTCAATGTGCTTACTATGTGCTTCCCTTTGATGCTTTTGAACTTTGTTTCTCCTCTTAGTGCATATTTGCAAACATGGCAGAGCTCAGTTCACATGACCAACGTTTCTGACGGAGAAACTACACATACTGGTTCCCTCCTGGCTACCAGCACCTCCTCTGTGCATATATTTACCAGTAATGTGAGACACAGAGAAACCATCACATTAGAAAATGTTGGCTGTGGTGACAAGTGTGAATAGGGTCCTCTCTAGTCACACATCGCAACATGCATTACGTGGTAGGTGCTGTGTATGTCATCAACTTGTGTCTCTGTCCCTATGCCAGGTGCATCCTTAAAGAGAACCTGTCAGCAGGATTCAGCAATATAAAGTAAAGGCCATAACAGCGCTGTTATACTGATTGAATTCATACCTTTAGTGAAGAAATCGAATGTGTGGTTCTTGTTTAATTTGGATTTGAAGTTTTCATCTAATAATATTTCATGGGACAGGGCAGGACTGGGGGTAGGGTCTACTCTTGCTCCAGGCCCCTCCCCCTACCTCCTGCGTCCAGCGCCATTTTATTGAAGACCGGCCTGAATCAAACTGCAAGTGCAGCCCAAGCCAATGATGGCAGTGGTGCAAAATTTGAAACAGGAAGCAGGTTACTGAAAAATCATTGACCTGTTATAGACACACTGGAGGCAGACAGAGGGGCCGGCACAGAAGGAGAAGACCCCACCGACAGTCCTGCCCCTGTATAGGGCCAGGATGGGAGACATATATACCAGCATGTGGGACATACAGTGTATACTATTATGGGTCATACTGTAGACACACTGGAGGCAGACAGAGGGGCCGGAACAGAAGGAGAAGACCCCACCGACAGTCCTGCCCCTGTATAGGGCCAGGATGGGAGACATATATACCAGCATGTGGGACATACAGTGTATACTATTATGGGTCATACTGTAGACACACTGGAGGCAGACAGAGGGGCCGGCACAGAAGGAGAAGACCCCACCGACAGTCCTGCCCCTGTATAGGGCCAGGATGGGAGACATATATACCAGCATGTGGGACATACAGTATATACTATTATGGGTCATACTGTAGACACACTGGAGGCAGACAGAGGGGCTGGCACAGGAGAAGACCCAACCCACAGTCCTGCCACTGTATAGGGCCAGGATGGGAGACATATATACCAGCATGTGGGACATATACGGTATACTAGGATGGGTCATAGACACACTGGAGGCAGACAGAGGGGCCGGCACAGGAGGAGAAGACCCCACCAACAGTCCTGCCCCTGTATAGGGCCAGGATGGGAGACATATATACCAGCATGTGGGACATACAGTATATACTATTATGGGTCATACTGTAGACACACTGGAGGCAGACAGAGGGGCTGGCACAGAAGAAGAAGACCCCACCGACAGTCCTGCCCCTGTGTAGGCCCAAGATAGGAGACCTATATACCAGGATGAGGAACATATATACCAGCATGGGGGACATGCATACTAGGATGGGTCATAGACACACTGGAGGCAGACGGAGAGGCCAGCGCAGGAGGAGAAGACCCCACCCACAGTCCTGCCCCTGAAATCTTATTAGATGAAAACTTCAAATCTGGATTAAACAGGAACCACAGACCGTATTGATTCACCAAAGTTATCAATTTTTTTCAATATAACAGCTCCATTATGGCCATGCCTTTACTTTACATGGCTAAATCCTGCTGACAGGTTCTCTTTAATAAGTCCAGCCTAACTCTGCCTATGCACAAAAAAGGGTTAAAGGCAGCAATTAACTGTTCTATGGCCACTGAGATAAAGAGAATCAGAAATGCAGGAGCTATGGATTTGCACATTCCCAGATATAACTCACACATTGTAAAAAAGGGGGAGAAGCCAGCGCTGCTAGTGGTCAGAACGCAAAACATAAAGTGCACATGCACATATTGATTTCTAACTGAGTTTCAAAAATGAGACATTTAGCAAACAATTGATCAATTCTTTGAGCCACCCCGCCACTTCACGGCATTCTCATAATGGGGCAGTCCTACTCTACATTTTTTATATTCGCTGTGCCATTCCGGCCTCTAAAAAGCAAGATCACATTAAATGCAAGCTGTACCTGAAGCATTTCTGAATCACTCCCATGGCACCAGAGAGGACAGCACAGATAAAGGTTGACCAGGTCCGGACATAGACATTTCAGGTCCAACCTCCACACTGCCTAACCAGCACCACAGATGAAGGGTGAGACAGGCTTGGACACAGGTGCACAATCAAACAAAGCCTGGGGCAGGGCAGGGCTGCTGTATGTGTGTGCAGCAGCCTAGGTCAATCACAAAAACCCCCCAGAAAGAATGGCGTACATAACCCAGCGCGCACGGCAACAGTGGTGGTCAACCACAAACCAATATCAAAGTAAAAAAGGGGGAGAAGCCAGCGCTGCTAGTGGTCAGAACGCAAAACATAAAGTGCACATGCACATATTGATTTCTGACTGAGTTTCAGCCTGTCTCCCCCTTTATCCGTGGTGCTGGTTGGGCAGTGTGGAGGTTAAACCTGAAATGTCTATGTCTGGACCTGGTCAACCTTTATCTGCGCTTGCCCAGCTTGCATTTAATGTGGTCTTGCTTTTTAGGAGGCTTTTATGGCACAGCGAATATATAAAACGTAGAGTAGGGCTGCCCCATTATGAGAATGCCTTGGCGTGGTGGGGTAGCTCAAAGAATTGATCAATTGTTTGCTAAATGTCTCATTTTGAAATACAATTAGAAATTAGTATGTGCATGTGCACCTTATGTATTGCGTTCTGACCATAAGCAGTGCTGGCTTCTCCACTCTTTTGCTATAACTCACACATTGCCTTTGTCACTATATCAGCTCTGATAAGTCTGGCACAAGGCTACCTGGACAGAAAAGGATTTCTAAGCATGTTAATCCCTTGACAGCTCTTAGAGCTTATGAGGGGCAGGAGTCCTATCACCACAGAGTATGGGGAGAGGAGGGAAAGGCAAACCACACTTGAATTTAGGTGAGCAGGAAGAAGAGAGGCAATGTCTTCTTTGCACATGCTCCCCCTTGTGGTGAAAACAGGGAGATACAATCATTGTATTGGAGTACAAGCGGGAGGAACTGAGTGTGCTCGGCCTGTGGGCCAAGAACTACTGGAGGACGTGTCCAATAACAACAAGGGGAAGACACATTGCAGGAATGAGATGTTTGTGAAGATGAGAAGTCAGAAATGGTGCATTTTAAAAAATTGTGTTTTTGCAAAAATTTATGATTTTAGTTCTAGAACTCACTAAACTACAATTGTAAGCTTGGGAATACCCCTTTATTAAAATGTCAATTATCTATGATGAAATGACAAAGTTCATTTTAAAAGCCATGTTTTTAAGAGGGGAAAACAAAAATAAAAAGGAATCAAATATCCACTTTGTACGGTATCCCTTCCTGATGTATATTGGCCATCAGAATGTTTGCCAATACAGTTGTACAGTTCCAAGTGATGCATTTAAATTTCTCCAAACCTTAGAAAATGGCCATATTTCCAAAATGTTTCAGCAACTTTCTAAATTACATCTTAGAAATAGATTTGGTAATAAAGTAACATAACTGTAAATGTTTGTATAGTTTTTGTCTAGTCAATAAAACGGAAAAAACAATTGTACAACTTGACACATTGTTGTTACTTCTATCTCACAAAAAGTATCCATCTGTATTCTTGAACCCTATTCAAACAGGAGATTCTAAGCATCTCTATTTCTGTTCCTCATTTCCTTCAATTTAATTACCGTATATACTCGAGTATAAGCCGAGATTTTCAGCCCATTTTTTTGGGCTGAAAGTGCTCCTCTCGACTTATACTCGAGTCATTGTCCCAGAGGGTCGGTGGGGGAGGGGGAGCGGCAGCTGTCACTTTATACTCATCTGCTCCCGGCACGTCTCTGCATGTCCCTGCTTCTCCGGTGCCCGCAGCTGTTCCTGTGTTCAGTGGTCACATGGTACCGCTCATTAAAGTATTGAATATGGACATGACTCCACTCCCATAGGGGTAGAGCAGCATATTCCTTACTTTAATGAGCGGTACCATGTAACCGCTGAACACAGAAACAAGCTGCCGGCGTCAGAGACCATCGCATTGGAGAAGCTGGCAGGGACCGCGCGCAGGGAGGGTGAGTATAACGGGGAGGGTGAGCATTGTGATATTCACCTGTCCCCGTTCCACCGCCGGGCTCTGTCTTCCACGCCCTCTGGCTGTGACGTTCAGGTCAGAGGGCACGATGACTTGGTCAGTGAGCGCCTTCTGCCTGAACAGTCACTGCAGAGAGACGAAAGACGGAGCGGCATGCGGCGGTGGAACGGGAACAGGTGAATATCGCAAGTGCCGGTGTCCCCACCTGCTCAGGACAAGACGTGAGTATGTAATTTTTTTTTTAATCACAGCAGCAGCATATGGGGCATAATATTCTATGAAGCATCTTATGGGGCCATAATCAACCTTTGTGCAGCATTATATGGGGCATATTTTTGTATAAAGCATCTTATGGGGCCCATCATAAACTTTATGGAGCATTATATGGGGCTCCTGATTCAGTATGGATATTCAAAAACATTTAACCTACTGATGTTTCAATTAATTTTCATTTTATTGGTATCTATTTTGATTTTTGAAATCTACCAGTAGCTGCTGCATTTCACACCCTAGGCTTATACTTGAGTCATTAAGCTTTCCCAGTGTTTTGTGGCAAAATTAGGGGTCTTGACTTATATTTGGGTCAGCTTATACTTGAGTATATACGGTAGATTTGAACTACTTCATCACCACTTCTTTGGTTATAATGGTTATAATTTGGTTATAATTATAGGATGGGAGACATATATACCAGGAAGGGGCCCTGGAAGGGGGACATGTATACCAGGATAGGGGACATATATACCAGCATGGCGGACATATATACCAGGAAGGGGCCCTTGAAGGGGGATATGTATACTAGGATGGGGGACATATACACCAGCATGGCGGACATATATACCAGTATGGGAGATATATATACCAGGATGGGAGACATATATACCAGGATGGGGGACATATACACCAGGATAAGGACAGCTACCAGGATGGAAGACATATATACCAGGATGGGAGACATATATACCAGGATGAGGGACATATATACCCGCATGGCGGACATATATACCAGGATGTGAGACATATATATACCAGGATAAGGGGCATATATATACCAGGATGGGGAACATATATACCAGGATGGGGGATGTATATACCAGGCTAAGGGACTTATATACCAGGATGGGGGGCATGTATACAAGGATGGGGGTCATATATACCAGGATGGGGGACATATATACCAGGATGGGGGATATATACCAGGATGGGGGATATATACCAGGATGGGGGTCATATATACCAGGAAGGGGCCCTGGAAGGGGGATATGTATACCAGGGCGGGAGACATATACACCAGCATGGGGGACATATATACTAGGATGGGGGACATATATACTAGGATGAGGGACATATATACCAGGCTGGGGAACATATATACTAGGATGGGGGATGTATATACCAGGCTAAGGGACATATACCAGGATGGGGGGCATGTATACAAGGATGGGGGTCATATATACCAGGATGGGGGACATATATACCAGGATGGGGGATATATACCAGGATGGGGGATATATACCAGGATGGGGGATATATACCAGGATGGGGGTCATATATACCAGGAAGGGGCCCTGGAAGGGGGATATGTATACCAGGGCGGGAGACATATACACCAGCATGGGGGACATATATACTAGGATGGGGGACATATATACTAGGATGAGGGACATATATACCAGGCTGGGGAACATATCTACTAGGATGGGCCCAGGATGGAAGACATATATACCAGGAAGGGGAATATTTATGTGAGAGGTTTTACCGCTATAATGATGTAATTCTACAACATAATGTGTGAGGATTAATTTCCATTTCATCATATATTTTTTACCTGAGTTTCTTCATGTTTTAATACCTCCCTTCTTTCCAGGTAGAACAGAGCCTTCACTTGTACCATTATAACAATCTATTTTTTTTAATGCTTCTTTTATAATAGGCAACAACCACAATATCAACAGTGTTATTTATAAGTGGAACTCAAGCAATGGGCTCTTTGAGATTAATCAGACCATCCCTACCTCCGGTGCTTATGACTGGGAATTCTTCAGTATTGGACCCTACTCATTCTTGGTTGTAGCAAACACCTTCAATGGCACATCCACTAACATCCAATCTCATATCTACATCTGGCTGGGGAGCAGTTTCAGACCTTTTCAGTCCCTCATGGTAAGTGTCTGTCTAACGTTTTCTAAAATATTCAGAACTAAATACCTGATGGAAACATAAAAGCATACTGTAATGTAAAACACACACTTAAAGGAAACCTGACAGCAGATTCATGCTGCCATAACCACACGGGCATAAAGTCCGACAAGGTCTTCAATATTGATAAATACATTTTACTCTGAAACGAACATTAGAGAGAACATAGCTTTAAGTAAAAAAAAACCTGGCACAATAAAAATGTCAACTTGTTGATCATCCTCCAGATTCTCTCTGCTCAGCTTGATTGACAGGTCTCATCTTACGGTTACCCTGTTTGCGCATAGGAGCGATCTGTCACTTAAAGAAAAGCCATCATCAGAAAATCACATACTGTCAATATCAGGTGTTTGTGTTCTATGTATTTTGTTTAAATGGCAATATTTTTTCTGCATCACAATCTTTATATGTATATAAAGAAAAAAAAAATGTATAATAGAAATCTTGCAATTTTAAAAGTGGCACTGGGGCTTTTTAAAACTCAGACTTCCTGTTCATTCAGGAAGAATTCTCCTCCTCAGCAGACACAGGGTTACAATGACAGATAACAACTCTATGTGTATCTGGTAACAGAGGATCCACCAATTATGATATACTAGATGGAGGCCCAATGCTATCGCATCGGGAGGGTGGTGATGTCCCGATGGGGGCAGGCTTTGCAGCACTATATATATATACGCTCCATCCCCTGTATTGTATAGCTATACTGTATATATATATATATATATATATATATAGGGTATTTCCTACTCTCCCCGGAGGACACACCGTGTTACAGCTGGTGATTCCCGAAGCCCCGCCTCCCACTGGAGCCCCACCTCTCACCGTCTCCACCGCTCCTTGCACCTCCGCACTCAGGAGCTCCGAGATCAGCAGCACGGAGAGCAGCATCTCCAGGATCCATCTGCCGCACCTGCTGTCATCCATGTGATCGGCCATCAGCACTCTGTCCCGCCAACATGGCCGCCGCCGCTAGGATTGTCGGGAGTTGTCGTTTTTCCCTCGGAATTTGTTTCCCTGCGGTCACATGTGCGCTGTGACGTAATGATAGCAGAGTGTTGTGGGCAGCGGGGGGTCCGGCGATGACCCGCTGTTGATACTGCGCAAGGGCCTGGTACCACCAGCGGGTGCCATATTGGAATACCCATCACTTGGGTATTCCAATATGGCGGTCGGTGTACTTCCGATGCGGCTCGGTGGATTGTGGGATTCGAGGTCATCCAAACGGAAGTGGATGACAGACAATTTAAGGTGATTATATAAATAGATGATGTTACAGCTGACATCGCCTCCCCTGCTTTCACAATGACTTTTGCACATGCTCATTAGATGCTTCAATACAAAAGATTGGATCTAGTTGGATGAGACATGTTAGTTAGGCTGTGCTTCTGTCATATTTGTTATTTTTTCATTTCACAAAGAAGCTGGTACGGCGTTGAAACACTTCATGAATGATAAAAACTTAATATCATCATTGTTGAAAAATCTGTTTACTTCAGCAGTGCAGCCCACCTAACGTGTTTTATCTATCTGGATCCAATATTTCCTGGAAGATCTATCCACAAGTAACTGGATAGCACTAGTTGTTTTTTTCATGCCTACATAGGAGTTGTGCCTGTCACAACTTCCACAGATGAGCGTTAATCAAACCCTTACCCACTCTCGTTCCATAGGGTACTACCCTATTGTGCCCTCTATTCCCCACATCTAGATTTCTTCAATACAAAAGATAGGGTAGAAATCTGTTTACTATGGCTATGGACATATGTTGTTTCCTGAAACAGGAAGGTAGAGTCTAAAATAGTCTTGCTGGCCAGTGTGAAAATTGCAAATTTCTATTTTGTAATATGGGGAAAAAACACTGCCAACTGTAAAAACAGAATATATTTAACATAAAAAAACTGATTTAACAGATAGGTCATTATTTGATGATTGCTTCCCTTTAAGCTAATCAAGGAGGAGAGAATTTGGAGGAGAGCAGTCCTGCAGACTTTGTCCCCATTCCAGGTTCGGGCACCATGAATCTATTGACAGCTTTCTTTTAAATAATGATTATATATGGATTTATATATTTAGGAAATATTAACAATCTGTAGGATTCCGTGTCTGTACCTGTGTGAGTTCTGTTATAGCTTATCTAAATCCCCTTTTTTCTTTCAAAAAGTTGGCAATAGCACACTCTAGCTTCATCCATCTCTTGGCAGAAAGCCTAGATGAAATCAAATGCAGCCCAGAGATAACGGCTCCAAGGAGATAAATCCATGTCATTCATTCAGCTTCATTCATTAGATTTGAATTTGAGGTGGTCTGAAGAATGAGAATGAAGTCTTCTTCATGTCAGGAGCACATCTGGAAAAATAGGGGAGAATTATTTTATTTCTTATATTTTATTGCATCCCATTTAATGACTTCTTTTACAATATAAGAAGACAGAGTTAAACATTTCCATATTCCCCACAGAGATTTGAATACACTTATAGGTTAACTCGCCCTGTAAATCGGATGTAAATGGAAAGTAAATGCCAGCATTCACAGAATGGTCATGGATGTCACGTCCTCCTGCTTCCATTCTCCTAGGAGTTGTTGACATGCTGTGCTATTTGTAGCTACTTTGCTTACTTTGTGCCGACTTTGAGAGGGGCGCAATGCAGGTCATAGTTAAGACGTTGAAAATTGTTCTTCTATTTTTCCTGGTAATCTGAGTCTTGTTGACTTGTTAAAAGCATTTTTTTACGACATCTACTGAACCAAAATGGAAAAACTACAAGAATATACTTGTGGAACAAATGTCATTAAATGTATTGATGATTCTAATTTTGGATGTAGCAGGTGGATAATGTGTTTACTGCCATGAAATCCATTTAGACTTTTTACTCCA
The DNA here is from genome assembly GCF_051348905.1 of Ranitomeya variabilis. Classification (NCBI taxonomy): domain Eukaryota; kingdom Metazoa; phylum Chordata; class Amphibia; order Anura; family Dendrobatidae; genus Ranitomeya; species Ranitomeya variabilis. Next base: position 161,947,733 of record NC_135238.1, on the reverse strand, counting down.
GTGCTTTTTTTTACTATCAAATTGAGTTCATACCAAAATCAATGGAAGTAGCTATTGTTAGGCAAGACCTATTTTTTTAAACAAAATAGTCTGCCAGTTCAGAAAATATACACAATAGTGCAATTGTGTGTAAGAAATATCTATCACTATTATGGGCCATTCACAAAGGAGGACTAAATACTGACCGTCCCCAATTGGCACCTACAAGTCAATAATGTGTTGCATTTGCTATTTTTTAAAAATGGAATTTTTAGACGAAAAAAAAAAGAATTTCAATGTAAAATATATCCATGTGAAGATATATAAATATTATAAATTCTGGTGGAAACAAAGTAAAAAAAAAAAAAAAATTAAAAGTTTAGTTAGAAAATAAAAACAGCTTCTATTTTGATGATTTTAATACATAATATTTCCATACAACCAAGAGGGTGTCTAATCCTACATTTTCAATTTCCTGCTCATGAATCAGTTTTGCTCTGGAGTACCATATTTTTCAGACTATAAGGCTCCTTTCACACATCACTTTTTTGCGGTCAGTCACAATCCGTTGGCTCGACTGATGGACGAATCCGTCGCAGATTGTGAAAACTGATGAGACAGATTAGTTTTCTCGACGGATCCGACTGGTGGATCTGGCTAAATAAATTGGAGCATGCTCAGTTAAAAAAACCGAATCCATCGCCGGATTCCGTCATTTGATGGATCCGGCGCCCATAGGCTTCCATTCGAGCAAATGACAGATGGCGACGGATCCGTCGCTGTCTGTTTTTTCGACCGACACAATAAGCGTTACTTTGTCCGTTGTCTCCGGCCGCTGGACAAACAATTTTTGATCGATCCGGCGAACGACGGATCAAATATGATGCCATCCATCGTAGTCCGTCGTTAATACAAGTCTATGAGAAAAAAACAGATCCGGCGCCATCAGTCGCTGGATTCATTTTTTTCAAAATTCGACGGATTGCGACTGATAACAGAACTGATGTGTGAAAGGGGCCTAAGATGCACCGAACCATAAGACGTACCCCAAATTTTGGGGTGGAAAATAGCAAAAAAAAAAAGATTTTTATAAGATGGGGTCTGTCTTATTGTTCGAATTTAAGGTATCTTACCTGAGGGCCGGCGGTGGCAGAGCGGGGTCACAGGAGGCATGGTCCCTTCCTCAGGAAGCCGGTGGCTGCAGAAGTGGGGCAATGCTGCAGTCCCAGGGTATCCCAGCGGTGCGATGCTGGGGGTCCAGTGTCGCCAATGAGGCAGAGCAGATAGCAAGGAGCAGACCCTGGAATCATTTACCAGACACTTCGGCATCTTCACGTTATTACCCGCTCAGGATGCTGGCAGCAGAAATGTGTCCATGTGTGCAACGGCCCGGTGTCCATGGCGAGCAGAGCCGAGTGCATCACCGGTTTCTCGGCGGCCATCTTCCTGAGGCTGGGCGTGCGCAGATTGAGATCTCAGCCGCCGCCGGCTTCAGGAAAATGGCCACCGAGATCTCAATCTGCGCACACGCAGCCTCCGGCAGCCATTTTCCTGAAACCGAGGGCCACTGAGATCTCAAGCCCACAGCCTCAGGAAAATGGAGCGCGAGAGGTCAGCCGAGATCTCAATCCGTGCTCTCTCCCCCTCCGGTGGCCCACGGCTTCTGGAAGATGGCCGCAGGGAAGCCACAATGATGCACTCCGCACAGCCTCAGCATCGCCACACCTCTGCCACCGCTGGTTCCCTGAGCAAGGGATGCTTCCTCACCACTGCCACAGCACCCCGGTAAGCCTGCGTTTGGACTATAAGACGCACCCCCCATTTTTCTCCCAAATTTTTAGGGGAAAAAGTGTGTTTTACAGTCCAAAAGTCGGTAGTCAGTACAGCGCAACATACATAAGCCTAAAAGAGAAGGGGCTGGTTCTCTGGGCTCAAGAGAAAACTGGAAGGTGACTACCACAGTCTTGGCAATGTATTGTTATATATTGCCATGTTAAGATGCCAAACAAATGTGTTTTTTGTTGTTGTTTTTTTTAAATTTCACTACTGGAGTGGTACCACTGATGTCTGTTCTCTGTCCTTAGTAATATACTTATCAGCCGCTGTCTTCTGCTCTTCTTGGCTCTGCTCTTGTCAAGTTCTGCCATCTTGTGACCACAGCATTTGACTCACTGGAAGTCACAGCTAACGATACAAGCTCTCAGTGGAAGTCTATGGAAACCTTATTGTGGCTCTCATAGACTTACATTGAGTGACCTCTGGCTCCTCCAGAAAAAACACTGGAGCAATCTGGTAGGTCATAACTAGCAGAAGACAGACTGGTGTGGTGCCGAGCACAGCAGAAGATGGCAGCTGGTAAGTATATTACTAAGGGCAGGTAACATATATTAATGAGACCTCTCGGGCAGTGAAATGATAAAAATAATGCAGTGGTGCTTTTAAGTTCTCATATTAATCTTCCATTTGGGTAGTTCTTCTAGTAATATGTGTTTTTAGAACAAAACCAGCGGCAGTGCTCAAATGGGTGTCCCAAGTTACCCAATAACTTGCTGATCACTGGGGATAATATCACTGGGATCCTTACTTGATTCCAAGAGTGGTGATGTAAAGTCCTCTTTTTGGAGCAATTGCTGTGCATGAATTACATTCCCTCCGTTTATGGTTTATCAGACTGCCAGTAGGTGATAGGTTGCTAACTTGGGACACCCCCTTCACAGTACCTGGGTCTTTATGTAAATCTATGTCAGATCCCATCAATTATTGTGGAGTTCATATAATTCTACTATCCAACAGATCTTTGGGCTTTGGAACACCATGGTTTAGGTAGAATTGTGACCTCAGTACTGCTGCCGTAAGTTGTCCAGGTTTGAACAATAGTCTGCAGGCACTTTTTGTGATTACAGTTTGCTGAATCTTGACAAAGTGTGGGTGCGCACACTGTCATGATTCCCCAGTGTTGCCAATGTGATGGACAGTCATGTGACCGCCGGCTAACACCGGCAACACCATGGATTTGTGACAGCGTGTGCATCATACATTGTCTTAATTTATACTCTCATAAAATGACTGCAGACTTTTGTCCCAAACCTTGATATTGTCACAGTCAAAATCTTCAGCCTATGTTGAGTAAAGTAGTGCCAACGTGTTTTTTTCCAAGTACTATGACAGTGTAATAGTAATAATAATGGAGCATAATTCAGCAGGATTTTGTAATGGCTGAAAGTGTGGATCATCTTAAGAAAAGGTTTGATACCTTTGATGGAAAACACTTTATACAAGGTGATGAATGGTTCTAATTTTAAACATTGACCCAATGCTCTTTCCAATTGTCTTTAAGACTCAGAAATAATTTTTCCAACTTTATGGTGTAAATTGGTGACTGTTATTCAACGGTGTTTATTGCTTTCCCTTTTACAACCCGCCAACTGAGCAATTCTATGATCAAGTGGAGCAAGACAACACTCATGGCGGATTTGGCAGATCAAGTGGACCTATGATTAGGGTTGAGCGACTTTTACTTTTTCAGGATCGAGTCGGGTTTCGCGAAACCCGACTTTGTCAAATGTCGGGTCGGGTGAAATCGGCCGATTATTGCGAAAAGTCGGGGATCCGACCGAAACACGAAACCCAATGCAAGTCAATGGAGAATCAAAGTTGGCAGTGAGTGGAGGACAGGAAAACACCAACAGAGCCCATTTTAATGCCAAAAACATCAATTCTTGTTACTTAAGCTTGTCAATCTTAACTTACCTTATAATAATAGTTAGCCATTGAAAATTTGGGGGTCATTTGGCAACAGTTGTGGGGCGAGTAGGGCTGGCTCAAGTTTTTCGTGGGCCCAGGAAATGCGGACTACGTCATGGCGGTGGAGCAGGGAGAGGTAAGTGTTTCAACTTTGCAAGTGCTGTGATCCTGAGCAAGCAGGGGGGCACACTCGTTTGCATTGCCACTGGCACAGGGCCCCTCAAAGTACGGCGTTGTGATTGACGGTGGGGGCGCCTCCCACCGGCAGAGACACTTTTGCGTACTATGAGGGGCCCTGTGCCAGTTTGCATTGCCACTGGCACAGGGCCCCTCAAAGTACGGCGTTGTGATTGACGGTGGGGGCGCCTCCCACCGGCAGAGACACTTTTGCGTACTATGAGGGGCCCTGTGCCAGTGACGTCGCCAACGTCACATACGACACACTAGCAGTACAGCAGAATATAAACTGTGTGAGAATTACTATCTCACTTTTGGGGGGAGACACTGAACCACAACTCTGGCCCAGTGGTATAACACAACACTATGAACGTGGCAGAAAAATGACTGATCCGTTTCGCTGAACCCTACCTATGATATGTTATTTTAATCCTATGGTAATTTCACTTATGAATGAATGAGATGGGATGTGTAGGGTGAGTATGCCCCCCCACCTGTTGAAGGAACCTGCACTTTCATCTGCACCTTCCTCTTTGTCCCCGTGTAAGGTGGTATAGTATGCGGGAAGGGGAACCAGACTTTCTGCAGGGTCAGATACTGGCTATGTAGAGTGCAAGGGGAATGTAGTGGTCTGGGTCAATGTACCGGCAGACTCATCTAGCAGTGGCTGGTCAATGGGCAGGATGAGGAGGAAACACAGATATAGGCCCAAAGAATAAAGTAGGCTAAATGCAGTTCAAAATTGGTAACAGGAGTAAACAGGCAGCACTGCTTTGTTCAGTGGAGGAGAACAGGAAGTAGCGGCAGACACCGTTAGTAGGCCCAACCAAACCAGTAGGCCAAATGCAGTTTTAAAATTCCTATAGGCCGAAAGCCTGAAGATTGAAGCTCAGGAGAAAAACACAGGAGAATACGAAGGAGCGGCAGACACCGTTAGTAGGCCCAACAAAACTAGTAGGCCAAATGCACTTTAATATGTGATATCGGCTGCAAATTGAGGCTCTGCTTTGTGCAGTGAAGGACAGCTGTAGACTTGTATGACAACTGCAGAATATAAACTGTGTGAGAAATACTATCTCACTTTTGGGGGGAGACATTGAACCACAACTCTGGCCCAGTGGTATAACACAACACTATGAACATGGTAGAAAGTGGCTGCCTGATATACGACACACTAGCAGTACAGCAGAATATAAACTGTGTGAGAATTACTATCTCACTTTTGGGGGGAGACACTGAACCACAACTCTGGCCCAGTGGTATAACACAACACTATGAACGTGGCAGAAAAATGACCGATCCGTTTCGCTGAACCCTACCTATGATATGTTATTTTAATCCTATGGTAATTTCACTTATGAATGAATGAGATGGGATGTGTAGGGTGCCCTGTTGCTCTTCAAATAGTGGTTTTGCTGTTGGAGATGTAAATTACAATGTTGAAGAAGGAGTTTGCAGTTTTGTATATGAGATGGTTTGGACATATTAATCATTTGCATTTTAAAATGATTATCTGACCTATAAAAATAACCCATCCTTACCATTTGGACATTTTTTTAGACATCAAATTAAAGTACTTGTATGAGAGGTGAGGACAAATTTTCAGTTTTTTGAATAGCTAGCACCAGAGGCTGTGTACCCGTAACTATTATTATTTCAAGTCAGGATACATAAACTTTACATTGCATTAGTGATCATTATAAATATGTCTGTACTAATTAGTTTGACAGGTTTTCCCTTAAGCTGCATATAAGGACGCTAACACAAATGATGAAATTGGATTAATGATCTCACTTTAATTTGGAACTTAAAGGAATCGGAACAAAAATTAAATGCTTTGTTTCAACCCAAAGTATTTGTCCAATTATTCCATTCATTGTCCTAGGGGTCTGTGCACACACAACGTCTTTAAAATGCCGACTGTCCTGCCGAGGTTTCCGTAGCTGAAGCCGCTTTAGGAAAAAGATGGCAGTCTTTTTCCTGAAGAGGCTTCGATGGCGGTTATGACATTTTTTTTGCTCCGCCACCGACATATTTTTTCTTTAAACTGTAACTAGCAAAGTCGCCCTAAAATCAGCATGTTACTTGCTTTACCACCTCATGGTGTATGAACCCTGAAGAAGTCAAAAAGTATTAATATAAGACTGAACATGTGAACAGCAATGTTATTTTTATACTGCTGTGCAACACGTTCATTTTTTTTTTTGCGGTGCTTTTTTCCCTGCAGATTCCAAGAAGAATTTGCCCGTGAAAGATGCTATGTACACAATGCCTACGAGCGTTATCCATAAATACTCTTCAATATAATCATAATAGGGACACATACAGACATGATATCTTATATTCTGCTGCATACAAGATTCTAATGCACAGTATCATGTTTGATATTATTTGCACCCTAACAAATGCTTTGCATTGCCTTGTACATGCTAATTAAGTCCAATCTCCTTCCATCTAAATTGCTAGCTGGAGTGAATGTGCCTTCTGTAACAGAAAGAAATAGGATAAGCAGACTCAATCTATGAGGTTTATTGCTTGTAATTAGAGAATTAACAGATCTGCCATAAATACTAATTTATAATGAGTGCTGAGAACTTTCTTGCACCTGTATTTCTCCCCAGCTGCATTAAGGAGATTTACAATGAAACTCAGCCCCTGTGCTTCACCTATTCTTCTACTAGTCTAAGGAAAGAGTCAGACAGCCGTATAGCTCGGATGAGAATCGCAATGCAATGATTGGACTGGCAATCGGCTCTCCCGACCCAAGTGTGACAGCTGCATAGAAATACATGCTGTCACACTCCTGTCAAGAGAGCCACCGGTGTCATGACTCTGTTGTCGGATGGCCTGGGACCAGAGGCTTTTTCACTGTCCCTTTTGCTAGGTTACTTCTGATGGTGAAGACGTATAGCTCGGATGAGAATCGCAATGCAATGATTGGACTGGCAATCGGCTCTCCCGACCCAAGTGTGACAGCTGCATAGAAATACATGCTGTCACACTCCTGTCAAGAGAGCCACCGGTGTCATGACTCTGTTGTCGGATAGCCTGGGACCAGAGGCTTCTTCACTGTCCCTTATGCTAGGTTACTTCTGATGGTGAAGACGTCAGGGCCGCGTACCTTGCCTTAGCTCCCGAATCTGCCCTCGCTTTGTACCCTTCCCCCACCCAGGAAAGAGGGGTGTAGCAGTGTACCGTAATATATCAGCCAAACTAACAAGTTAATACGAACAGGGATAACGAAAAATACCAAACATAAAAATATGCACACACATGTGACAGAGGTATGCACCAGGGGGTGGAGGATGCGGTTAAACCAAAGTAGGAGAAGAAATGGAATTATCACACATTCAAAACCTAGCAACAGTTGCAGATAAATCCACCAACTGCCTACTCAAATAACCACCAACAACATCCTCCAGCCATGCAGCATAAGCTACTCTGACAATAAGTGCCAGCCAGGACTCAGATTATATAGCATATGGGAGTGGCTAACAGTGCACAGCTGAGAACCTTAGCTCCTGGAGCTCTCAACAAAGCAAAGTAATCCCTGCACTGCCCAAAGAAATTTACACCATTTAATACGGAAGTGAAGTGCTTCTAATCAGTGCAGGTGTAGGAGAAATCAGACGTAGCTGTCTTCTGGCTCCTCTCTGTCACAGTAAACCCGTGACAGCCAGTTAGTCCAAGCATTGGGTTGCGATCCTCATCTGAGTTATACAGCCACGTGACTCTACCTTAAGAGACTCCAACTATTAATTAACTGAAAGTTTAATGAAGCAAAAAAAATAAAATCTTAGTTGCCCATTGCTTAACTTGTTATAGCATATTTCAACTTTGTTATGAAATTCACAGAAAAAAAGTAAATCAATCTATTTTGTTTCCAAAATGTGCAATTTGTGTTTCATTGATGGCGGTGGAAGATCTCAAATGTCATAAAAATTAAAAGGCCAAGCCAACTTTTTACAGTCCTTTTGATGGTAAAGTTGCATCCTCCCTAAATATTTTGCAATGCATGTGCTTTGAAGAGGTTTTTTTAGCTACAGCATTTTTTGTAGCCTTCTAATTGGATATAGCCTAGTTTGGAGCATTTTCCATCAGAAGACACTTCAAAGTGACACGCACTTTCTTTTCTCCTGCCAGGTGATTTTTAAATTCTAAAACAGAAGCCTGAACATATGAGAAAGAAGTTGTTTTAAGAATAGGAAGAGTCTTTAAACTGTTTTTGAGCAATTTTTCAGATGTCTTTTGGAGCAGACCCACTAATATACACTCACTGGCCACTTTATTAGGTACACCTGTCCAACTTCTTGTTAACACTTAATTTCTAATCAGCCAATCACATGGCGGCAACTCAGTGCATTTAGGCATGTAGACATGGTCAAGACAATCTCCTGCAGTTCAAACCGAGCATCAGTATGGGGAAGAAAGGTGATTTGAGTACCTTTGAACGTGGCATGGTTGTTGGTGCCAGAAGGGCTGGTCTGAGTATTTCAGAAACTGCTGATCTACTGGGATTTTCACGCACAACCATCTCTAGGGTTTACAGAGAATGGTCCGAAAAAGAAAAAAAATCCAGTGAGCGGCAGTTCTGTGGGCGGAAATGCCTTGTTGATGCCAGAGGTCAGAGGAGAATGGGCAGAATGGTTCGAGCTGATAGAAAGGCAACAGTGACTCAAATCGCCACCCGTTACAACCAAGGTAGGCCTAAGAGCATCTCTGAACGCACAGTGCGTCGAACTTTGAGGCAGATGGGCTACAGCAGCAGAAGACCACACCGGGTACCACTCCTTTCAGCTAAGAACAGGAAACTGAGGCTACAATTTGCACAAGCTCATCGAAATTGGACAGTAGAAGATTGGAAAAACGCTGCTTGGTCTGATGAGTCTCGATTTCTGCTGCGACATTCGGATGGTAGGGTCAGAATTTGGCGTAAACAACATGAAATCTTTGGGATGTGGTGGAACGGGAGATTCGCATCAGGGATGTGCAGCCGACAAATCTGCGGCAACTGTGTGATGCCATCATGTCAATATGGACCAAAATCTCTGAGGAATGCTTCCAGCACCTTGTTGAATCTATGCCACGAAGAATTGAGGCAGTTCTGAAGGCAAAAGGGGGTCCAACCCGTTACTAGCATGGTGTACCTAATAAAGTGGCCGGTGAGTGTATATATATATATATATATATATATATATATATATATATATATATATATATATATATATACACAATATATATACCATATATATATATATGTTGCAGTAATAGTCATGTTATTAATACATTTGCCACAAGTAAGGTTCTATATAGGATTATTCTATGGGGTAGCTGAAAATAATACATGGTACATATGATAAAGTCACATAGAAGTAAATATAGAAAAAGTAGTAAATATTGTTCACAAACATAGCACACATTTGCCTGATGCACGTTTCGCATAAGCTTCATCCAGGGTGTCAAGTACTTTACTAAAATTATATGCCCTTATTGTCCGGTAGGTACAGCGCAACAATTCAATTAGTTCATTCAAGTGTTAGCTAGTGGTCCCCCATCGCTAGCAGTCTTCCCTTTGAGATATTTCCTATGGACACATACGATAGGCTGGACACAGTATGCACCACCAGTTTAAGATGGAGATTGTGGGATCTGTGATTTGGTGACACACAATACAGATAGCACATCAAATATAAGAGTAAAGGGGACACAGAATCAGGGCTCTGGAGTGTTACAAGACACAGCGTCATCTCTGCCCATGCCCAGAGTCTGATATTGCAAATCTATTAAATGAGCAGAATTTGGATTGGTAGCTATATCTATGATCCTTGTCCTTTGATTCTTGTGTTTGGCTGATGTACAGACTTCATGAATATTTGGAATACATTAAAGGCAATACTGAAGGATTAGTATTCCTGCCTGAACATAATAAATCTCTCCACTACATACACACCAGAAAGGATTTTACACAGACATAATTACCTGGTTGGTCACTTGAATTGTAACTACTTCAAATCTCTGTTCCATGAAATGTGAATTAAAGATAGGATTTAGATTGGTCCTCAGCTGTTAATTTATTATTCTTCAAAGCAAGTGCCTCCCATGTTTTCTAATACTTATACCTGAATGTAAAATAAGAAAGTATCAAAATAGGAGAATATAATTTTGTGCAAAATCTTTGCTTCAGGGGCTTGTGGTTGGCAAACACAGAAAGTTCAACAATAAAGTCAAAAGTTGCAGAAAATGAAAATATACACCTTCCTGTCTAGGGGCTAGCTAGACACAATGCATCTTACTTCTAAACATTATTTGAACAGTGTACGTATATATAGGTCAGAGACCAGCTCCATTCCTGACTTGGATACATCTGCGCTAGCTGCAGACCTCTAGGCTAAGTTCTCATGATGAGTATTTGAGTTTTGGATGTCACAGAATTTCTGCACCTATTATGGAAGGCTAAGTTCACATTGGGCATTTTTGCAGTGTTTTTTTGCTGCCTTTTTTATGCTAATTTTCAGCTGCCTTTGACAGTACCAGCTATGGCTATGAGATTTCAGAAATCTCATGCTCACACATTGTTTTTTTTGTCATCAGTATTTTGTGCTTTGCTTGTTTTTTTTGTACATAGAGCATGTCACTTCTTTCAACGTTTTTCACCCATTGAATTGAATGCAAAAACCGCATGAAAAAAACGCACCAAGACCGCGCCAAAAAAAGGAGCAAAACCTGCATTTTTGCCACATCTTCGTTCCTGCCAAGGACTCAGAAAAAGAAAAAAACGCAGTAAAAACGCCCAGTGTGAACTTAGGCATAATTTAAGTACCGTACTTGCGAGTTTTTTTAATCACATTTTTGCTGTGGCGGTTTTTGTCTTTTTGGTGTGTCATGATTTAGATACAGCTGCTTTGTTTGTGAAAGTTCCTGGTATTTGGCTTTTACATAACTTCATGTGCAGATTACATGTGTTTTTAGCACACGGGTAGCACCAATACTGGTTTTTCCAGGCCTAACACAGGTCCGTCAAAAAGGTAATGCATTTCAAAGAAGGGCAATGCAAATCAAGCATTTTTTTTTTTTTACAAATTCCATTTTTTTTCCCCATCACTTAAATAAGGAAAATATAGCTATGCAGGTTTGGAATTGCCATATTAGTACTGATACGAACAATTATTTTGCCAGGTCATTTTTACTGCACAATGGACAATGTAAAAACAAAACCCCCCAAAAGTGACACCATTTTGGAAAGTAGACCCCCTAAGGAACTTATCTAGATGTGTTGTGAGAGCTTGGAACCCCCAAGTGTTTCACTACAGTTTATAACGCAGAGCCGAAAAAATAAAAATTATTTTTTTCCCACAAACATTATTTTTTAGCCCCCAGTTTTGTATTTTCCCAAGGGTAACAGGAGAAATTGGACCCCAAAAGTTGTTGTCCAATTTGTCCTGAGTACACTGATTTCCCATATGTTGGGGTAAACCCTTGTTTGGGCACACGGGAGAGCTTGGAAGGGAAGGAGCACTGTTTTACTTTTTCAATGCAGAATTGGCTGGAATTGAGATCGGACATCATGTCGCGTTTGGAGAGCCCTTGATGTGCCTCAACAGTGGGAACCCCCAATTCTAACTGAAACCCTAACCCTAGCCCCAACCCTAACCCAGAGCCCCAACCCTAGCCCTAATCCTAGCCCTAACCCTAACCCTAGCCGTAACCCTAGCCCTAACCCTAACCCTAGCCCTAACCCTAGCCCTAACCCTAGCCCTAACCCTAACCCTAGCCCTAACCCTAACCCTAGACTTAACCCTACCCATAACCCTACCCCTAGCCCTAACCCTAGCCCTAACCCTAGCCCTAATCCTAACCCTAGGCCTAATCCTAATTATTTTTCCCTAACTAAGGAGGTGATGAAGGAGGGTTTGATTTACTTTTATAGCGGATTTTTATGATTGGCAGCTGTCACAGACTAAAAGACGCTTTTTATTGCAAAAAATAGTTTTTGCGCCTCCACATTTTGAGAGCTATAATTTTTCCATATTTTGGTCCACAGAGTCATGTGAGGTCTTGTTTTTTGCAGGACGAGTTGTTGTTTTTATTGGTATCATTTTCGGGCACGTGACATTTTTTGATCGCTTTTTATTCCGATTTTTGTGAGGCTGAATGACCAAAAACCAGCTATTCATGAATTTCTTTTTGAGGGGACGTTTATACCATTCCACATTTGGTAAAATTGATAAAGCAGTTTTATTCTTCGGGTCAGAACAATTACAGTGATATGTCATTTATATCATTTTTTTATGTTTTGGTGCTTTTATACGATAAAAACTATTTTATAGAAAAAATAATTATTTTTGCATCGCTTTATTCTGAGGACTATAACTTTTTTATTTTTTCGCTCATGATGCTGTATGGTGGCTCGTGTTTTGCGGGAGAAGATGACGTTTTCAGCGGTACCATGGTTATTTATATCTGTCTTTTTAATCGCGTGTTATTCCACTTTTTGTTCGGCGGTATGAATAAAGCGTTGTATTTTGCCTCGGTTTTTTTTTACCGCGTTCACTGAAGGGGTTAAGTAGCAGGACAGTTTTATAGGTGGGGTTGTTACGGCCCGGCGATACTAAATATGTGTACTTTTATATTTTTTTATTATGTAGATAAAGAAATGTATTTATGGGAATAATATTTTTTTTTCTTTATTTCGGAATTTTTTTTTTTTTTTACACATGTGAATATATATATATATATATATATATATATATATATATATATATACATATATATATATATATATATATATATATATATATATATATATATTTTTTTAACTTTATAACATTGCCCCAGTGGGGGGCATCATGTTATAGGGTCAGATCGCTGATCTGACCCTTTGCACAGCACTGTGTCAGATCACCGATCTGGCATGCAGGGCTGCAGGCTTACCAGCGTTTGCTCTGAGCAGGCGCTTGCAAGCCACCTCCCTGCAGGACCCAGAAGCAGCCCCGTGGCCATTTTGGATCTGGGGCCTGCATGGAGAAGAAGGTAGGAGACCCTCGGAGCAACGCGATCACATCGCGTTGCTCCGAGGGTCTCAGGGAAGCACGCAGGGAGCCCCCTCCCTGCGCGATGCTTCCCTATGCCGCCGGAACACTGGGATCATGTTTGATCGCAGTGTGCCGGGGGGGGGTTAATGTGCCAGGGGCGGTCCATGACCGCTCCTGGCACATAGTGCCGGATGTCAGCTGCGATAGTCAGCTGACACCCGGCCACGATCGGCTGCGCTCCCCCCGTGAGCGCGGTCGATCGCATATGACATACTATCCCATCACTGGGAATTAAGTCCCAGGTCACCTCGACGGGATAGTACGTCATATGGGATTAAGGGGTTAACACTGGGTACGCAGGCCATGAGGATGTATGCGGATGCCTCCGCATACGTCGTTTTGACGCTGCGCTTAACTGCATCGAACACAATATGTTGGATTTTGTTGCAGTCGGCACAGCGTCAAAACGATGCATGTGGAGGCACCCGCATACATCCGCATGGCAGGTGTACACAATTTTAAAGATAGAGTGCGCAGGACGCATGCAGACATAGGCGGAGCTGAATGGAAGAGGTGCTACAGTGGGTGGGGCATAACGGAGAAAGAAGGCTTTCATCCGCAGCCCTGCCAAACGCTAGTGTGAAACTAGCCTAAGTGACACATTGCTGGAATCAGGGTCCCTGACTCTTCATTATGCTACTTTCAGGTTAGGTGGCAAAAACCTGGTGACAGATTCCCTTTATGTAAAGAATTACACCCAAACCTTATCTTTCTGTACCCAGTTTTCTATATCCTCTGGTATCAATAATCCAGCCTTACACTGATTACATCCTTCTTTTGATATTTCAGACCTTCGGTGCATCAGACTGGGAATTTTTCAGAATAAAAGACCGCTTCTTTCTGGCTGTGGCCAACAGTCACAATTACACAGTGGGGATAAAAATGCAGAAAACTGAAGAATATGCCATCATTTCCACTATCTATGAGCTGAACATCACAGCACAGCAGTTTGTCAAGTACCAGGATATCCTCACTTACAGGTAACGTTTGTTCTGGCTACTTAGGATGAAAAAGGTGCAAACACAATTTCAACCGGCGGTCACCGAATAAATGTAGTGACAGCCACCTCTAATCCAAATCCTTCAATTCCTGTCACTGTGATCCATTGTTAGGTAGGCGCTGTATACTGGTCTGTTACACGATTATGTGGGAGGATTTCTAAAGTAACAACCATGGCTCAAGTGGGTTGATTCGACTGGATTATTTTGCTCGCGTTTCTAGGATTATCTTTAAAGGACTGTGACAGGCAAGGATTAGTCTGCGCGGAGCGGGAGGTTTTTCTGCATATTAATATCCACTTCCTACCCTTTAATAGTGTTATATCCAATCTCAATGTTAGGCTTAGGCAGGGGTCACACTTGTGAGTGTGATGCAAGAAGCTTGCGCAAGTCTTTCACATCAATACCCGGCACTGCCACAGGCATTCGGACTGGATCGTGCGGCTACATAGAAATACATGCAGCCACATGCTCCGGTCCGAGTGCCGGCGGCAGTGTCGGGTATTGATGCGAGAGACTCATGCGAGTTTCTCACATTGTACTCGCAAGTGTGACCCCGGCCATAGGGACATATCGGTGTGGCTTCAGTCACCACTCATGCAGTGAGTCAGCACTCCCGGTTGCACGGACTCATAACTGTCTGTGCACAGATACATTGCTGAGACAGCTGTTAGTCTGTGTGCCAGGGCGTGCTGACAGCTGCCACTCAGGGTGTGAACAACGAGTGCAGCCACGCTGCCACACCGGTGGCTGTCGGGAAGAATAAAGTACTTTTGGTGAGGCATCCATACGCTTTATAATGCTATTAACCTGCAGATTAACCCACATGTCAGGTTCCCTTTAATACAACACAAGCCGTTGAACATTTCAAGTTATAGCTTTCTGCATAAAGACATCTTGCTGTATGGCTGTATATGTGTCAAGTTAAAAAATGCTACACCAGTATTATCTAACATCATTGGTCTTTGAACCTTGTAAAATATGTAGCTGAGGCCTTTTAACATGATCTCCTCCTTTCAGTGCCGTTGACTGGGAGTTTTTTACAGTCGGAGAAGACTATTTCCTAGTTGTAGCAAATTCTTATGATGGTAATTCATTCTCTGTCAACAGTGTTATCTATCGGTAAGTACAATGATGACTGTAAGTCCAACCAACCAGCAACGTTTGTGCAAAGAATAACTAGCTGTCTGCAGTAGTTTTATTAAATGGTTAGCCTAGTTTACAACACCTTTTAAATGTCTCCAGTTTAGTAAATCAAATAATAAAACCACATACTTGCCCCCCGTGCCAGTGCCGCTCAGTGTATTGTGCCCCCTGGCGATCTTGTGATATGTCACATGAGTGATGTGTCCTATCAGTGGTTGCTGATGGGCTGCAGCCTTCAGATGACATAAGTTATGTCTGACGGACTGTGAAAACTGTAGGGCTCACGTGACATAAACAATGTCCCCAGATTGCCAGGGGACCCCACGATCAGAAGGGAGGCGCAACGCTGATTCGGGAGGTCGGGGAAGTGTAAAAGATTGATAACTGCAATCACAATACTTTGTGTAATCTTTTTTAAGTTGCTAGAAATTCACATCTAATTTTTTTAAAGACAGGGACAAAAAGTGCCCTATTTTCACAGTGTTTAGGAATTTCTGGAGCTCTAAAAATGGTGCACATATCATAGTCCTGTACACAGAGCCTATATTGTACAACTCCTTTAGTATAGAATTGTACAGACTCCTGCACTTGTGAGAGGAAGATTTTTACATCGCTCCTTGGGAAAAATACCTCAATACAAAAGGAAACCAATATGTCTGTAACATTTTTCTTTTCTGCTTTGTTCACATGGAAGAAAAACACAAACAATAGATATGTCATTAAAGGGGTTCTGGAAGAATAGAACAAAAAAAGAAAATGTCTTTGCAAATACATTCCTAAATAGTGAATACTTTGAATTAGAAAATCACATTTTTGTTTTGTCTAGGGAGGTAATCACTGTTAAACTAATTGAAATGGCCACTGTCTTGTTACACTTACAGAATTCTGTCCTAGAATGTTAGGACAGGTATTTATGAGCATGTGCAGGAGGAAGCTCTGCCCCTACATTTATGAGTAGGTTGATGTGCTCCCGGAGGATATTTGAATCTATCACTGGAGATGTCAGGGGTGCGGAGGTAAGAAGAGGTTTCTCACATTGCTGACCACCCTGTCTACCTGTTCTAATACTGGAGATACCAGGAGTCTTAATGTAAGAAGAGGCTACTCACACTGCCATCCACCCTGTCTATCTGATCTAACACTGGAGATACCAGGAGTCTTAATGTATGAAGAGGCTGCTCACACTGCCATTCACCCTGTCTATCTGATCTAACACTGGAGATACCAGGAGTCTTAATGTATAAAGAGGCGGCTCACACTGCTGTCCACCCTGTCTATCTGATCTAGTACTGGAGATACTAAGAGTCTTAATGTATGAAGAGGCTGCTCACACTGCCATCCACCCTGTCTATCTGATCTAATACTGGAGATACTAAGAGTCTTAATGTATGAAGAGGCTGCTCACACTGCTGTCCACCCTGTCTATCTGATCTAGTACTGGAGATACCAGGAGCCCTACTGTAAGAAGAGGCTGCTCACACTGCCATCCACCCTATCTGATCTAATACTGGAGATACCAGGAGCCCTACTGTAAGGCCATGTGCACACGTTCAGGATTTTTAGCGTTTTTTTCGCGTTTTTTCGCTATAAAAACGTGATAAAAACGCGAAAAAAACGCTAACATATGCCTCCTATTATTTACAAGGTATTCCGCATTTTTTGTGCAAATGTTGCGATTTTTTCCGCGAAAAAAATCGCATAGCGGAAAAAAAAGCAACATGTTCATTAAAAATGCGGAATTGCAGGGATTCCGCACACCTAGGAGTCCATTGATCTGCTTACTTCCCGCACGGGGCTGTGCACACCATGCGGGAAGTAAGCAGATTATGTGCGGTTGGTACCCAGGGTGGAGGAGAGGAGACTCTCCTCCACGCACTGGGCACCATATAAGTGGTCAAAAAATAAGAAATAAAATAAAAAATAGTCCTATACTCACCCTCGATGTCCCGTGCAGTGTTCCCGCCTCACCGCTGCACGCTGCCGCTTCGGTTCCTGTAGCTGATGTGCGGCGAAGGACCTTGCCGATGACGTCACTGTCCTGTGATTGGTCGTGAGCGGTCATGTGACCGCTCACGTGACCGTGACGTCACGGAAGGCCCTGTGCGCACAGACCAGCTATAGGAAGACGAACGGACGCCGCTGATGAGATGTCTGGGTGAGTATAAGCATTTTTTTTATTTTTTTTATTATTTTTAAACATTCTATCTTTTACTATAGATGCTGCATAAGCTGCATCTATAGTAAAAAGTTGGTCACACTTGTCAAACAGTATGTTTGACAAGTGTGACCAACTTGTCAGTCAGTTTTCCAAGCGATGCTACAGATCGCTTGGAAAACTTTAGCATTCTGCAAGCTAATTACGCTTGCAGAATGCTAAAAAAACGCGAAAAAAACGGAAAAAAAACGCAAAAAAAAAATGCAGATTTCTTGCAGAAAATTTCCGGTTTTCTTCAGGAAATTTCTGCAAGAAATCCGCAACGTGTGCACATGGCCTTAGAAGAGGCTGTTCACACTGCGGTGAACCCTGTCTATCTGATCTAGTACTGGAGATACCAGGAGTCTTAATGTAACTAGAGGCTGCTCACACTGCCATTCACCCTGTCTATCGATCTAATACTGGAGATACCCGGAGTCTTAATGTAACAAGAGGCTGCCCACACTGCCATTCACCCTGTCTATCTGATCTAATACTGGAGATACTAAGAGTCTTAATGTAAGAAGAGGCTTCTCACACTGCCATCCACCCTGTCTATCTGATCTAATACTGGAGTTACCAGGAGACTTAAGGTAAGAAGAGGCAGCTCAAACTGTTGTCCACCTTGTCTATCTAATCTAATACTGTTGATGCCAGGAGTCTTAATGTAAGAAGATGCTGCTCATACTTCTGTCCACCCTGTCTATCTGATTTAATACTGGAAACATCAGAGGTGATGATGTAAGAAAAGACAGCTCAAACTGTTGTCCACCATGTCTTTCTAACCTAACACTGCAGATACCAGTGGTGCAAAGGTATGAAGAGACTGCTCACATTGCTCTCCACCATATTCTGGAAAATAGGACATAGTATAAGTTTTCTTGTGTCACAGAAGTGCAGATTTCTAATGCACATATTCGCATACACCTGTCCTGTTAACTTTCTTGGTCAGGTTTATGTCAGTGTAACTAGATGGTGAACCTTTTAATTCTATAGTGATTATCTCCTAAGACAAAACAATTTTGATTTGCTAATTTGTTCACTAAAAATATCTGTGAATCTATTTGTAATGATATCCCTTTTAGTGATTTTTTTTTTCATTTCCTGGAGAACCCCTTTAAGCTTTATGGAAACCCTATTATGACTTAGTACAATTTGGAGCCATTTAAGTGGTGTGCACCAATTTTTAAGAATTCTAAGGAACTAAACAGTTTTACACGCTCATGAGTCATGACACAACATCATTGGAAGTTCTGT
The DNA here is from genome assembly GCF_051348905.1 of Ranitomeya variabilis. NCBI lineage: Eukaryota > Metazoa > Chordata > Amphibia > Anura > Dendrobatidae > Ranitomeya > Ranitomeya variabilis. The sequence goes on along the minus strand of NC_135238.1, from coordinate 161,929,146 downwards.
CTCATGGCTGTACCTTATGGTGGTCCAAGTTCAGTTCAGTAGAACAAGCCCCCATCTTGTGGTCACAATATAGATGTCAAATCCTGGTTACATTAGATGTTACTTGTATTCAATTGATTGGGGTGACAACCACCTGGCACTCAGGCAAAGATCTTTACATAATTGTGGTCACTGTAGGGCACAAATGTTACTGCTATTAATTACCATTTTTTCCACAGGTGGCAGGGCTATGAGGGATTTGTGGCTGTCCACTACTTGCCTACCTATGGCTGTCGAGATTGGGAAGCATTTAAAACCAGCAATGGCTCCTACATAATGTACTCCAGTGCCAAGGAGACAACTGCAAGAGTACTGAAGCTGCGGACACTATGAATTTTAGGAAACAAAGCATATACTAGCTCAGTCTGTGTGGAAAATTTGGGAAAGCAATTTATCATCACTGCAAATCAAATAATCCTCTAGGCATTGCAATTAAATATTAAAGGAAGCTATGCACTATAGCAATTTAGTTCATAGCAGCAAACCAGTAGTTTTACATCAGGAATAATTATCAATGCCTACAAGCACATATAATAAAAACCTGCACAGAGGCCCAGTGCACTCTGTATGGTGCTATGTACAGCACTGTTTTTGGGTTGGTTCACATCTCCGCTTCATTTCCATTCTCTTGTTCGATTACAGGAACAGAAAAAATTCAATAATGACAGTTCTGGAATATGTAAATGATGGACACCAGCCGAGGGACCCAATTGGTTGATCACTTTTTTGGCCTTTTATTGCACAACAGAGAGCAGCTATTTTTCATATATTTTTGGGAGCTGATTTAGCAGAGAAGGCTCCAACACAGATGTGAACATAGCCGTGCAGAAATTAATTTGGGGTTTTAAATGGTCTACAATAGAAATATTCTCAACATATTTCTGTAAACAATGGGGAGATACAGTATGGTATCATACAGTGTAATGGGTGCCATATTTCAGCTTTGTACAAACTGAGGTTGGCACATAATGTACCATATGAATCCATATTTACAACCCTACTGCATTGTGGTAAATGAGCTCTGTAACTGTGTCATACATATTCGACTAGTCCCAGGGGCGGACACCGACCGTACAGGGCCCCTCTGCACGAACTAGATATGTTCCCTCTGTTATCTAATAACTTATCATAAATAACTGTAATATTCTTCTCTGTAACAATTCTCCAGTAATTGTGAACTATGACGTTTAGTTGTGCAATCTAATTGATGGTAGGAAACTGCTTTTCCAGCCCATCCCTCCAGACAGCACCATGGAGGTAGTCCTTCCTTGACCTATAGTGGGACAGTGGCCCCTAACCTAATGGGCCCAATGGTTGCTCCAATAGTACGAGTAGTCCTACATTGTATTATTTGGGGCAGACGGGTTCAGTATTATTTGGAACATGCTCTCCCAGCCTTTTACTTCATAGCAAATACACATATCACAGATATGACATAAAACGATGTTTATTAGGGGAAAAGTTTGTCTTCAGTAACTATATTTGAAAAAAGTGGAGGAAATAATTATGAGATACCTCAATGTCGAGGAAGAAATAAAAATCAATGTTGAGGATAAAAACAAACAAAAACAAACCCCAGTTATTAATTTATTGATCCTCTGTCTTCTTTGAAGCATAGACTTTACAATTTTCTACATCATGCCTGTGCCAACTTGAAAAGCAGTTGACAGATTGGCGTTGGAGAATAGGCTTTTTCATGAATATATATTTTTATTTTAACCAAAAATGTTCCAGCCAATATAAACCCTAACTGCTGGCCATGCTGTTGAGTTGATATTCCTTTCTCCCCTTCCCTTTATCCGTTTTGAAATCCTATAATATATATGAGAGGGGAAATAATGTTTTCTCCAGGCCATTTTTATGTTTCATTACACCGACAGATAACAGGTAAAAAGTTCCAGCCTTGTGTTCTTGGCCAGTGCTGAATGAATCATCTACACTATGATTGCTTCTCTTTTGCCTGGTATAATGTCGATAGACTCCTCTTTACTTGCATGTTTGACTTTTCTTTATACAAATCTCATTTTGTTTAGTTAATTTCTTTCAGTTCTGTTATAAAATTTCTCCTATTAATTTTTCATTTGTTCTGTTGTACATCTTCTATTTTCAAGGCATATTGCTTTGAGTTTTCACTTGTTGATGTATTTTTGGATTACTCGTATATTTTCTTTTTATAACTTTCCCATTAGACTGAAATTTTACACACAGCTGACTGGGAACAGCCATCATTGTTTGTGGTTTTTATCTTGAAGAAGATTGTTTTAATTGACAATTTACTTGTTAAGGTTTTCTTCTCTTTCAATTAATTAGGAGAACGGCTAATTAAGGTCATTCGAACTCCCTCTAACTGCAGACTAATTCTCTTTTTTTAATGTGTGCCAGTATTTGCTTTATAAATGCAAATTACAAAGTGATTCCATAATTTCTTCCTCTACATGATCTGAAAGTGATTCCATTGTTTTTTTCTTCAACTTTTTCTAAAGAAAACCCCAAAATACATTATTCAGTTAAGTTAGGGATGGACATACATTGGTGCAACCTGTGCCGCCGACAAGAGCCTGAGAGGTAAGGGGGCCATTACCACATCCAAAGCAGGTGCAATTTTGCATGCTGATCAATATTGGTCTGGAAAGGGCCTATGTATTTTTCCTGCACAGGGGCCCTCTTCTGTCTGTGGCCCAAGTGTATTATTATGAGTCAAATTGTGTCACATCTTTGACTTGTGAACTTGCTGCAAAGCAAAAAATCTGGATAAATGCCTTCTCGGGATAAATGTAGACAATGTGTATTTGGTGCATTTTTACAAGGGGAGAATCCACAGCATAATTTATTGCCAGCTAAGGGGATGTTTTTCACGTGTAAATTGACCTGTGAGAAGACTCTTTTTGAAATTTGCAGTATGCCAACTCTTTCTAAAGATTTTAGTTGTAGATTTTATTCTTACTTATGGGTGAAATCCACCACAAAATCCACATGTACCATGCAGATTCTGCTGTGTAAACTCTGCGGAAGATCTTGAGTGCTGCCGCATTACTAAAGATAATTAGGAACTTATTAGAGGCACAAATGTCATTTCATTGGTTTTGTATAACAAGCCTTTTTAATATACCGTATTTTTCGGATTATAAAATGCACCGGATTATAAGGTATAACTGCATTATAAGACGCACCCCCCATTTTCTCCCCAAATTTGGGGGAAAAAAGTGTGTCTTATAATCCCCAAAATACGGTAGTCTTATGTTAGAGTACGAAAAAAAATGCAAAAACTACAATAAAATTTAATGTAATTAAAATGTAATTTTAAAGTCAATGGTTTCTTAATTAGAGATGTTCAAAAAAATATTTCTGGTATCCCTTTCTATACTCCACAGCAGCTGGATCAGGGCAGTGTGAATATTTCCTGCCAGCACTCAAATGCAGACATATTGGGTGCCTTTTTGCTGTTACCACACCCCACTTTAGCATGATATCATGTGAGGCCTAGTCACTAGATCTCATGCGATGTCATGACATGCTTAACATCGGAATGTCATTACGTTGCAAGGGTCTTGTAATACGCAAGAGGTGCCCAATGGAGAAGAGCGGATCAGGCAAAATCCAAATTTGTCTGCCGCGTGGGTTTTCCTGGGAAATTCATTTAGTAGAGAAGTTAATGTGCCGAATTCAATGTCCCTTATTATGTTTCGGAGTCTCTCCAGATCCCAGAGGATAATTAACCTAATATGTAAAAAAACAACAACTTATACTCACCACTCACCTCTCTGGCCCCTCAGCTAATCACCGTCACCGTTTCGGACCTCACTCTATTTGCTGATCTCTGCTAGTCGAGCTGGAAAGGTTCTGCACAAGCACATAAAAGATCATGAGGCCATGACGTCATGATGTACTCTGTAACCTTGGGTGCATGGTATGTACGGGAACATCCCTGGCCTCAGAGCCGGAAGTCCTGGGGATTTCATCACTTACGGTGGAGATCAGAAGATGTGATGAGGATCGGATGGATGACAGTGAGGGAAGGAGGGTAAGAGAGGCGAGTGGTGAAGTAAGTCTAAGTATTTTTTTATCCTTTTGATGCCCTTTTTGATTCAGGAAAATGGTGGCCAGTTGCCATCATTTTGCTGAATGTATGCAGAAGCGAATTACAAAAAAATGCAATTTGGCGAATGTGGATTTTTGCAAAATTTAATTTCAATTTCAAAAGTTCAATTCCACTCAAAATTTATTTGCTCATCTGGTAAGCCGGCATTTGAGTCCCAGCCAAGGAAGTTTGCACTGCCAAAGAGAATTGACGTGGATACCGGACCAGGATCGTGCTCATCTTTTTGCCTATCTCTCTTAACAATGAATTTATAAAACGATATAAGTGTAGCTGAATAGCAGAATAAGCTAATATGAGAACAAGACCAGATACGCTTTTTTTTATTTTTTTGTCTGATTTCGGGTCAAACTCCGACCAAAGGTATGTTTGATAATTATATGCTCCTCTACAAAGCCACTGATGTTATCTGAATACACTTAGACATCTTTGTTTAAGATCCCCAGGTAATGTATTATTCAGAAGGAGTAAGCTGATTTCCTAATTATACATATCGGCTCAAAAGCTTGTGATTTAATGGCTATAAGGAATGTGCAGCTACAAGTATACCACTTCCAAAATTAGCTCAATAAGAGGTCGTAGCCGTCATATGCATTCTTTCCAACTCTCCTGGATTTTTATCAAGGGTATGGCTATAAGGAGTGTAGAGGAAACATTTGTATATCAGCTCTGAGGCTTAAAGGGAGACAGAGTCCCTATTCCAGCGATGTATCACTTATTGGGCTACTTTCTATAGTTTTGATGAATTATCACTAGCAGACTAATAAACCTGCTCCCAGGTAGTCCACTAGATTCATGAACTTATCATAGTCCCGCCTCCACCACTGATTGGCAGCTTTCTGCCAATGAACAGTGTACACAGGAAGCTGCCAATCAGTGGTGTGGGTGGGGTTAAACAGAGCTCAGCATTCAGAGAACTGGTAAATCTGCAGCAGATAAAACAGGGATTGTATCACAATTACAGCAAGCAGCCTAGTACCTGACACATACCTTGCGGCAGCTGAATGATTTACAGCTACTAGCCAGCTTGATTACATGTGGGGATTCCCTAGCAACCAGGCAACCCCCACATGTACTCAGGCCACCCGATCGTGCTCAGGAAAACCCGAGAAATGAGTACACTCGCTCATCACTAGTGCTGACATGTAGTAGCTGAAGGCCCTTACAAATATTACATTGGAGTCTCTTGGTATGCCTCTTGAATGCAGCCCATTTGTCTTTCCTGTAGTATTTTGTCTCTGATTTCTAAAATTAGTTTGTAGAATAACTCATATATTAGGAATATACTTGGTGTCTGTATTTAGCTTTCTCTGCTTTGTTGGTCATAGTAGTTCACGGTAAAGTGAGAAACACTTCAGCCAGTGAGTCTTTTTCACATCACGTCTTAAGTGTCCCTATGTGAGCTTTGAAAATTCTGGGAGACGTGGCCGAGTGATCTTTGTGAAAGCCAATACTTCTTTTATGTGTGGTTTTAACATAATCTTGTCCCAGTTGTGTCACGCTCTCGCTAAGCCGAGGTTAGGGCGATGCATCTAGCCATATAAACTTTCACATAACATACAGCATAAAGTGTAATTTTGTCCCAAATGGAATAGAATATCGCACGCGAGTTATATTTCTTTCTATTTGACCTTGTAAAAATCTGAGCAGTATGGTCTGCTGACCCTCATCAAATCCAATATTAGTCCTACACATAGTTTATATATAGTAGTATGGTAGAGGTATGTCCCAGTTGTGTCACAATATACTGTAGTTCTTTCCCTCCGTGTAGCCAGGTGGAGAAAATATTGTGTGGCAGGACCTTTTTACAGGACTCCATAAAGGGAAACTGTCAGCAGGATCTCATCCCCCTAAATTATGTATATGTGCATGTAGTTCTTTCAAAGAAAAGTCCATCCTCCATTACTGAGAAATCAGCATTTGAATTGATAGGAAAATGAGGCTGAAGAGCTATTTGTAGATCTGAAACCTTTGTCACTCCAGCTCTATTCTCCACCCAGCACCACCTCCTTCTGCTTCATTGATGGCTCATTTGCCTGAGATCACACAGCATAGAGGCTATTAGTAAAGCAGGAGGAGACAACGCTGGGTGGAGAGTAGAGCTGTAGTGACAGAGGCTTCAGATCTACCAAAATTCTTCAGCCTCATTTAAATATAAATTCAAACCCTGATTTCTCAGTAACGGAGGAACGGACTGACTGAACATGTAATGGTATTGCAGGACTTGTCTTGAAAAGAGCTATGTGCAAACACAAATAACTTGGGAGGGTGGAGAGTAGACCTGCTGACAGATTCCCTTAAAGTGTACTCCACTTTCACAACCTTTTGGTTCCAATGTGTCTAAAATAAAAAAAATCAACTTAAATGCTTAAAAATAGCCTACTGCTTTGTGTGTACAGCTCCCAATGAGACCTATGTGTCTCCATGATAATAGACCTCTAAAAACTCCACTTGTAAGCCTTTGTTTGAAATTAGATTTTAGCAAAACCATAGCATAAATCAATGTATAACTACTTGCATATTCAAAATCCACATCTAGCATAGTGTTTGCGCCCCTGGGGTAAGAGTAGGAGTGAAAAATCCATAGTTTTCCAAATTATGAATATCTTAATAACATGACTGAATAGGAATAGTGCTACTTGCTGGTGGTAAAGGTGATATCAGCTCCATCTGCATTGTATAAGCTTCTTAAAGGGATAGTTTATTGTGTATTCATTGTACATTGTAGTGAGATTGCTCTAAGCTACTGTTGGTTAATTATTTTTACGTTTATATAACTATTATATTTATACTGTGTACATCAATGAACGTATATTTAAATTGTATTAATTTTAATATTACCAATCTATTTCATTTTCTTGACTCAATACTGCTGGGATTGACAAACAGATTTTATGTGTAATAATAAAATGATTTTACTAAATCTTCCTTCCAAGCCTTCTATTTATCGACCGACCTATTCATCTTTCCTTTTCACATAAAGAATTGCATGTCCTTCGTGTACTAAATTTTATGAGCACATCATGCAATTCCATGGCTGAACTTCCTTACATATCAACGGTAGAACTGCAAAGAGTATAAAATTACCTCTGTGAACTGTTTCATAACTTTAGAAAGAAGATGGCCCTTGGAGATGGAGTAAAACATTCTGCCACAAGTAGTTTTGATGGTAAATTCTCTAAAGGATTCAAGAGAGGCTCAAATACATTTTCGAAAGATATATCACAAGTTATAGCTGCTAGAGTTCTGGAGATTTATTCCAGTTGCCATACTTGGAATAAGAAATAAATATTTGTTTCCAAATAAAGCGATTGGCAATTGAGAAAAAAGTATTTAGTCAGCCACCAATTGTGCAAGTTCTCCCACTTAAAAAGATGAGAGAGGCCTGTAATTGACATAATAGGTAGACCACAACTATGAGAGTCAAAATAAAACAAATCCAGAAAATCACCTTGTCTGATTTGGCAAGATTTATTTAGCAAATTATGGTGGAAAATAAGTATTTCGTCATTAACAAAAGTTCATCTCAATATTTTGTTATCTATCCTTTGTTGGCAATGACAGTGGTCAAACGTTTTCTGTAAGTCTTCACAAGGTTGGCACACACTGTTGGTGGTATGGTCGCCCATTCCTCCATGTAGATTTCCTCTAGAACAGTGATGTTTTGGGTCTGTCGCTGGGCAACACGGACTTTCAACTCTTCCAAAAGGTTTTCTATGGGGTTGAGATCTGGAGACTGGCTAGGCCACTCCAGAACCTTCATATGCTTCCTACGAAGCCACTCCTTTGTAACCCTGGTGGTGTGCTTGGGATCCTTACCATGCTGAAAGACCCATTCATCTTCAATGCCCTTGCTGATGGAAGTAGGTTTGCACTCAAAATCTCACGATACATGGCCCCATTCATTCTTTCATGTACATAGATCAGTTGTCCTGGCCCCTTTGCAGAGAAACAACCCCAAAGCATGATGTTGCTGCCCCCATGCTTCACAGTAGGTATGGTGTTCTTTGGATGCAACTTAGCATTCTGTCTCCTCCAAATATGACAAGCTTTGTTTCTACCACACAGTTCTACTTTGATTTCATCAGACCATATGACATTCTCCCAATACTCTTCTGTCTTCTGGATAATCCAAATACTCTTTAGCAAACTTCAGACGGGTCAAGACATGTACTGGCTTAAGCAGGGGGACTCGTGTGGCACTGCAGGATCTGAGTCCCTGGCGGCGTAGTGTGTTACTGATGGTAGCCTCTGTTACGGTGGTCCCAGCTCTATGCAGGCCATTCACTAGGTCCCTCCATGTGGTTCTATGATTTTTGTTCACCGTTCTTGTGATCATTTTGACCCCATGGGGTGAGATCTTGCGTGGAGCCCCAGATCGAGGGAGATTATTAGTGGTCTTGTATGTCTTCCATTTTCTTATTATTGCTCCCACTGTTGATTTCATCACACCAAGTTGGTTGCCGTAGATTCAGTCATCCCAGCCTGGCATGAGTAAGACCTACAGGGGTCGAAACGCGTAGCCGTTTTCACACTATCACCTGTTTGGTCTGCCTTATGTAGGGAATTTTTTATTGACATGTTGGAGTTATAAAATAAATATAGTTTTTTTTACCCATCTTGCTGGAACTGGAATCTCTATTTTGTTTGGAGTTGCTGTTGCAGGACGTCTTGGTCGGGACGAATTTCTGTGCTCCGCATTGGATGGTCTGGTTGGTGAGCTGGCTACGGCTTTTCTAGCCGTTTTTTTCTTTTATCCCAGCCTGGTGCAGGGCTACAATTTTGTTTCTGGTGTCCTTCGACAGCTCTTTGGTCTTCACCATAGTGGAGTTTGGAGTGTGACTGTTTGAGGTTGTGGAGAGGTGTCTTTTATACTGATAGCAAGTTCAAACAGGTTCCATTACTACAGGTAATGAGTGGAGGACAGAGGAACCTCTTAAAGAAGAAGTTACAGGTCTGTGAGAGCCAGAAATCTTGCATGTTTTTAGGTGACCAAATACTTATTTTCCACCATAATTTGCTGAATAAATCTTGCCAAATCAGACAAGGTGATTTTCTGGATTTGTTTTCTCATTTTGACTCTCATAGCTATACAGTAGTCTACTACCTATGATGTCAATTACAGGTCTCTCTCATCTTTTTAAGTGGGAGAACTTGCACAATTGGTGGTTGACTAAATATTTTTTTTCCTCACTATGTTAGTGATGAGCGGGCACTAAAATTCTCGGATACTCGTTACTAAAGTAGAGCAAATGGTAATGCTCGGGTGCTCCACCAGAGTAACGAGTATAATGAAAGTCATTGGGAAACATGTGAATTTATCCGGCGCCTTCCCCCTGGATGTCTGGTGGGAGTCTAACAATTGCGCTGATATGGCATGGGAACAGCATAGGGTAAACCCCTAGAAGCATCTCTGAATCCTAGGTTGCTGCTGGGAACAATGTTGTCAGAGTATTATGCCATTAAAATAAATGGATAAAATGGATTAGACTGAAAAAATTTAAGAAACATTATTTCCAGGATAATGACTTGTATAGAAGTCAAAATAAATAAGAGAAAAAAAAAGCTCCTCCACACCTTGGGTTATGTTCACACACAGTGTTTTGCATGCTTGTATTGCTTTCAATGGTGAAAAAAACATTCTGCAGGAACTATAATTTTAGCATTTTAATACCTTATCTGTCCATGTGGTGTGGGAGACATGATCAGACACATCCTGTTTAATTTATTAAGGAGGGACTCTGAAAGTCACAATTTTGTTTTCAGTGCTATATGGCGGTTGTCACTATTTGTAGAGAGCCATCAGGTGGCCCTTACTATTGTTAGAGGGCCAGCAGATAGCACTCACTATTGTCAGAGGGCCAGCAGCCAGCCCTCACTAAGCATTTTTGGATGGCCGGCAGACGGCTATGCTTTGCCTAGCTGTATATTGCTTCTGCAATATACAGTCATTTATCCATCTGGGGTGGGCAAATTTTCTTTTTCATATAAATACTGTAAAGTTTAAACTTGAAGGGCCAGCAGGTGGCCCTTACAATTTATAGAGGGACAGTAGGTGGTCCATATTATTTTTAAAGGGCAAGCGGGTGTTTTGTGGACAGATGAAGCCAAGATAGAGTCTTTTGGTAAAACACATCATTCTACTGTTTACTGTAATGGAATGAGGCCTGCAAATAAAATAACACAGTAGTTACAGTGAAATATGGTGGAGGTTCAAAGAAATTTAGGGGTTGTTTTGCTGCCTCCAACCCTTGGTGCCTTTACTGTGTGCAAGGCATCATGAAATGTGAAGATTTACAAAGGATTTTGGGTTGCAATGTAGTGCCTGGGGTCTGAAAGCTGGATTTGCCTCCAAGGTCATGGGTCTTCTAGCTGGTCAATAACCCCAAACGTACTTAAAGAAGCACCCAGAAATAGGTGGAAACAAAGCACTTGAGAGTTCAGAAGTGGTAATTCCAGGTCCAATAACGTAAAGTGTCCGACCACTACCTCTTAAATACAGTTGCTTAGAGAGAAACTGTGAATGGACACATGAAATCAATTAATTTTGCCTGTTTTGATGCATTTCTGAGTACAGAACACCCTAGAAAACATGAATTGGTCAATGAGTCCATGGAAGAAAGCAGCAGCAAGGATTAGAATTTATAAGGCAATAATCCCTGATTAGATGCCTGTCATATGCTATTCCTACTCTAATAACTCACCATAGAAGAATTGCAGATAAGAGGGGTATTATTGTTGATTACAGAAGGGAATTGAACCTGCCCTGTAATGATTTTTTTCTTGTACATATCAGCAACAAACTCTGGAGGATCGGAAGTAACACTGCCAACTTTGATGAATTTCTCAGTATAAATCACCATAAAAAACATGAATCAATGAGTCCATGGAAAAATAAAAAAGCTGCAAGGCTTAGAATTTATAAGGCAATAATCCCTGACTAGATGCATGTCATATGCCAATAGCTACTGTCATATCTCACTGTAGACAAAGTGCAGATAAGAGCATATCATGCACAGTGTAGGACAGACTAAGTGCAACACAAAGGGATAAGGGGAAGGGGGGCCCAACACTAGGGAAGCGGGAAGTAGAGACCCCTAGGCAGATCTAACATCACCCTGTCTGCCCTAAGAGACTCTAAATAGGTTCTGCACCTATCGCCAAGCAGGATACCTAATCCCTGAAAGACCTTAGTGGTAAACCCTGCTTAGGGAAGGAAGGGGTGACCGCTGCTCGAACCCCACTAACAATAAAGACAGCTAGGATAAACGAAACAAGGGAGACACTTAGCTTGGGTATACTCAGAGAGAAACACTGATGTCCTCCAAACTCCAAAGAGGATGCTAGCAGACTGCTACAGCTCCAAGCCTCAACAGCGAAGTGCAAATAGAAAATATCACCCGCAACTCCCAACAGGAAGTTGAGAGTTATAAACACCAAGATCCAGGTGTGACCATTAGACCTGGGAGATGGTGGGCACTGGGTCCTAGCTTCAGAAGAACCAGGCAGAAATCTGCAAAGCAAACTGCTGAGACCTTCTGCAGACAGATGCCGTGCAATGGTCTGCAGCTTCTGACACATCCGTGACAAAGCGGTATCATTACAACAAAATCCTGAAGCATATACCCATGTTTGGGTGGGAAGGGGTGCATTGGAATACACCAGAAAAAAACATAAAACACTGCACACCGCTGCTGTCATCAGGTGGTGTACCGAAGTCTGGCCCAATCCAGCCCTTATTTATTTTGATAAGACTCAGCCTTTCAGCATTTTCAGTTGATAGGCGGATGCGCCTATTGGTTTTTATACACCTGAAGGCACTAAAAACCCGCTCTGACAAAACGGTAGTGGCAGGGCAGCCCAGGACCTCCAAGATGTAGAGCGACAGTTCATGACATGTGTCTAGCTAGGATACCCAATAGTTGTAAGGCTCAGAGGAATCATGGAGGATGCTGGTACAGTTGGCAAGGTACTCCTTCAGCATCTTCCAAAACTTTTCCATCCTTGACAGTGTACCTCGCACATCAGGGCTTGGGCGATGGGGGCATCTGAGAAAAATGTCCCAGACCATTGAGAGTGTTCCCCTGCCTCTACTGCATCTGGTGTGTGTCTCCCTAGTCTCCACTCCTTGGTTGTCCAAGGAACTGTGGCCTCTGCCACCAGCCTTGTCAGATGAGAATTTTTTAAATAATTCTTCAACTTGGGCCTTCTGGGACTGTAACATTTTATTAGACCTCTCTGCCACAGGAAGGAGAGATGTAAAGTTCTCCTTGTAGCGTGGGTCTAGAAGGGTGACCAACCAGTAATTAGTGTTGGCCAAAACGCATACAATGCAAGGGTCATGGGAAAGGCAGAGGAACATAAACTCAGCCATATGTGACATACTGCCAAGAACCAATACTTCCTTGTCCCAACTGTGTGGCAGTGAGGGGGATTGTTATGATCCTAGTGGCAAGGATCGCAAGTTAGACTAGCTAAGCAACTAAACCGACGACCAGCTCGGGGAAGTGGTATCTGGATTGACCGCAACCTGATCCTATCCGCAAACAACTATAGGCAGCCGTGGAACGTTACCTGAAAATCCTAGACGTCTCTTCACGGCCTGAGAAACTATCTATTCCTAGAGGGAAAGTAAAGTCCTTACTTGCCTCAGAGAAATGACCCCAAAGATGACCCCAAAGATATAGAAAAGCCCCCCACAAATATTAACGGTGAGTTAAGGGGAAAGCACAAATGCAGAGATGAAATAGATTTAGCAAATGAGGCCCGCTAACACTAGATAGCAGAAAATAGGAAGGGAGCTGTGCGGTCAATAGAAAACCCTAAGCAAAATATCCACGCAGAGATTGCTCGAGCCGCCGCACCAACTAACGGTGCGGGGGAAGCAACTCCGTACCCCAGAGCTTACCAGCCGCAAGAACTCACATATTAGCAAGCTGGACTAAACTCATCATACACAGAAATCATATTACCAGAAACACATGGGCTACTTGCACACTGAACAAGTCTGTAGGAACCTATTCACACCACCAGAAAACTTGAAGACACAAAAAAGCACAGTGAGGTCAAAAATACTCTGTTGTAAAAAAAAAAAAAAAAAAATCACAGTAATAAGCAAGTGCTAGTCAAAAGATGTAAAGAAAACAGGGTATTTAGTTGATACGTTTTTTTGCAAATAAGATAATCAGGGGAGATCAGAATAGCACTGAATACATCGACAGCCGGCAAAAAGTGGAGGTGAAGCAGAGCTAAATAGGAAACTCCCTAGTGCATAACGAGGCAGCTGATTCAGCCACAGATCCGCAGGATAACAAACAAAGCCACCAGGGGGAGCCCAAAAACAAAACTCACACAATACCACGTGTGACCACAAGAGGGAGCCCGAAAACAGAGTTCACAACAGTACCCCCCCCTTGAGGAGGGGTCACCGAACCCTCATCAAAAACCCCCAGGGCGATCAGGGTGAGCCACATGGAAGGCACGAACCAAATCAGCCGCATGAACATCAGAGGCGACAACCCAGGAATTATCCTCCTGACCATAGCCCTTCCACTTAACCAAATACTGAAGCCTCCGTCTAGAAATACGAGAATCCAAGATCTTCTCCACCACATATTCCAATTCTCCCTCAACCAGCACAGGGGCAGGAGGCTCAACCGAAGGAACCACAGGCACCACATACCTCCGCAACAACGACCGATGGAACACATTATGAATAGCAAACGATGCTGGGAGGTCCAAACAAAATGACACAGGGTTAAGGACTTCCAAAATCTTATAAGGACCGATAAACCAAGGCTTGAACTTGGGAGAGGAGACCTTCATAGGAACAAAGCGAGAAGACAACCACACCAAGTCCCCAACGCGAAGTCGGGGACCCACACAGCGACGGCGGTTGGCAAAGCGCTGAGCCTTCTCTTGTGACAGCTTCAAATTGTCCACCACATGATCCCAAATCTGATGCAACCTATCCACCACAAGATCCACTCCAGGACAGTCAGAAGGCTCCACCTGACCCGAGGAAAAACGAGGATGAAACCCCGAATTACAAAAAAAAGGCGAAACCAAAGTAGCAGAACTAGCCCGATTATTAAGGGCAAATTCGGCCAATGGCAAAAAAGCCACCCAGTCGTCCTGATCAGCAGAAACAAAACATCTTAAATAGGTTTCCAAGGTCTGATTAGTTCGCTCGGTCTGGCCATTCGTCTGAGGATGGAAGGCCGACGAAAAAGACAAATCAATGCCCATCTTAGCACAAAAGGTCCGCCAAAATCTAGACACAAACTGGGATCCTCTGTCGGAAACAATATTCTCAGGGATCCCGTGCAAACGAACCACATTTTGAAAAAACAGCGGAACCAACTCGGTGGAGGAAGGCAACTTAGGCAAGGGCACCAAATGGACCATCTTAGAAAAACGATCACACACCACCCAGATGACCGACATTCTCTGAGAGACAGGGAGATCTGAAATAAAATCCATGGAAATGTGCGTCCAAGGCCTCTTCGGGACAGGCAAAGGTAACAGCAAACCACTGGCACGAGAACAGCAAGGCTTAGCCCGAGCACAAATTCCACAAGACTGCACAAAGAACGCACATCCCCGCGACAAGGAAGGCCACCAAAAGGATCTGGCCACCAAATCTCTGGTACCAAATATTCCAGGATGGCCTGCCAACACCGAAGAATGAACCTCGGAAATAACTCTGGTGGTCCATCTATCTGGGACAAACAGTCTCTCCGGTGGACAACGGTCAGGTCTATCCGCCTGAAACTCCTGCAGCACTTGTCGCAAATCTGGGGAGATGGCAGACAAAATCACCCCTTCTCTGAGGATACCAGCCGGCTCAGAATCTCCAGGAGAGTCAGGCACAAAACTCCTAGAAAGAGCATCAGCCTTCACATTCTTCGAACCAGGCAGGTACGAGACCACGAAATCAAAACGAGAGAAAAACAACGACCAACGAGCCTGTCTAGGATTCAGCCGCTTGGCCGACTCGAGATAAATCAGATTTTTGTGATCAGTCAAGACCACCTCCCTCGAGCCAATGTCGCCACTCCTCAAATGCCCACTTCATAGCCAACAGCTCCCGATTACCGACATCATAATTCCGCTCGGCAGGCGAAAACTTTCTTGAAAAGAAAGCACATGGCTTCATCACAGAGCCATCAGAGCTTCTCTGCGACAAAACAGCCCCCGCTCCAATCTCCGAAGCATCAACCTCGACCTGGAAAGGAAGAGAGACATCTGGCTGACATAAGACCGGAGCCGAGGAAAAACGGCGCTTCAGCTCCCGAAAGGCCTCCACAGCCGCAGGAGACCAATTAGTAACATCAGAACCCTTCTTGGTCAAATCCGTCAAAGGCTTAACAACACCAGAAAAATTAGCGATGAAGCGACGGTAAAAATTAGCAAAACCCAAGAACTTCTGAAGACTCTTAACAGATGTAGGCTGAGTCCAGTCATGAATAGCCTGAACCTTGACTGGGTCCATCTCAATAGTAGAAGGGGAAAAATGAAACCCCAAAAAGAAACCTTCTGGACTCCAAAAAGACATTTTGAGCCCTTCACAAATAAAGCATTGGCACGCAGGACCTGAAACACCATCCTGACCTGCTTAACATGGGACTCCCAATCATCAGAAAAAAACAGAATATCATCCAGATACACAATCATAAATTTATCCAGATACTCGCGGAAGATGTCGTGCATGAAGGACTGAAAGACAGAAGGAGCGTTAGAAAGTCCAAAAGGCATCACCAAGTACTCGAAATGGCCTTCGGGCGTATTAAATGCAGTTTTCCATTCATCACCCTGCTTAATACGCACAAGGTTATACGCACCACGAAGATCTATCTTGGTGAACCAACTAGACCCCCTAATGCGAGCAAACAGATCAGATAACAATGGCAAAGGATACTGAAATTTGACCGTGATTTTATTTAGAAGGCGATAATCAATACAAGGTCTCAGGGAACCATCCTTCTTAGCCACAAAAAAGAATCCCGCACCCAGAGGGGAGGAGGAGGGGCGAATAAGTCCTTTCTCCAAAGACTCCTTTATATAACTCCGCATAGCAGCATGCTCCGGCACTGACAAATTGAAAAGTCGTCCCTTAGGAAACTTACTACCAGGAATCAAATTTATAGCACAATCACAATCCCTGTGAGGAGGCAGGGCACCGGATCTGGGCTCATCAAATACATCCTGGTAGTCCGACAAAAACGCAGGGACTTCAGAAGGAGTGGATGAAGCAATTGACACCACAGGAGCGTCACCATGAATTCCCTGGCAACCCCAACTTGACACAGACATTGCTTTCCAATCCAGGACTGGATTATGAGTCTGAAACCATGGCAGATCCAACACGACAACATCATGCAAATTATGCAGAACGAGAAAGCGAATCACCTCCTGATGAACAGGAGTCATGCACATGGTCACTTGCGTCCAGTACTGAGGTTTATTCATAGCCAATGGTGTAGGATCAATACCCCTCAGTGGAATAGGGAATTTTAAAGGCTCCAAAACAAAACCACAGCGCCGGGCAAATGACAAATCCATCAGGCTCAGGGCAGCACCTGAATCTACAAAAGCCATAACCGGGTAAGGTGACAGGGAACAAATCAGGGTAACAGACAAAATGAACTTAGGCTGTAAAGTACCGATGGTGACAGATTTATCATTCTTTTTTGTGCGCTTAGAGCATGCTGAGATAACATGAGCTGAGTCACCACAATAAAAGCACAACCCATTTTGCCGTCTATAATTTTGCCGTTCACTTCTGGTCAGAATTCTATCACATTGCATAGACTCAGGTGTCTGTTCAGAAGACACCGCCAAATGGTGCGCAGGTTTGCGCTCCCGCAAACGCCGATCAATCTGAATGGCCAGAGTCATTGACTCATTCAGACCTGCAGGCGTAGGGAACCCCACCATGACATTCTTAATGGCTTCAGAAAGACCCTTTCTGAAATTTGCAGCCAGGGCACACTCATTCCACTGAGTAAGCACCGACCATTTCCGAAATTTCTGGCAATACATCTCTGCTTCATCTTGCCCCTGAGAGAGGGCCAACAAAGCTTTTTCAGCCTGGTTCTCAAGATTAGGTTCCTCATAGAGCAATCCAAGGGCCAGAAAAAACGCATCCACACTGAGCAATGCAGGATCCCCTGGCGCCAATGCGAAGGCCCAATCTTGAGGGTCGCCGCGCAAGAATGAAATAATAATCTTAACTTGCTGAACGGAATCACCAGAGGAACGAGGTTTCAAAGAAAGAAACAATTTACAATTGTTCTTAAAATTCAGGAACCTAGATCTATCTCCAGAAAACAACTCCGGAAATAGGTATTCTAGGCTCTGACATAGGACTGTGAACAACAAAATCCTGAATACTTTGTACCCTTGCAGCAAGATGATCTACACTGGAGGCCAAACTCTGGATATCCATGTCAGCAGCTGAACTCAGAGCCACACCAAGATTAAGAGGAGGAGAGAAGCTAGACACACAGCAGCTAGACACACGGCAGCAAAAAAAAAAAAAAAATCTTCAAGGCTTCTCTTCTCCTGCTTCTGCCATGCAATTAACACTTTATAGGCCGGCTGTACTGTTATGATCCTAGTGGCAAGGATCGCAAGTTAGACTAGCTAAGTAACTAAACCGACGTCCAGCTCGGGGAAGTGGTATCTGGATTGACCGCAACCTGATCCTATCCGCAAACAACTATAGGCAGCCGTGGAACGTTACCTGAAAATCCTAGACGTCTCTTCACGGCCTGAGAAACTATCTATTCCTAGAGGGAAAGTAAAGTCCTTACTTGCCTCAGAGAAATGACCCCAAAGATATAGAAAAGCCCCCCACAAATATTAACGGTGAATTAAGGGGAAAGCACAAACGCAGAGATGAAATTGATTTAGCAACTGAGGCCCGCTAACACTAGATAGCAGAAAATAGGAAGGGAGCTGTGCGGTCAATAGAAAACCCTAAGCAAAATATCCACGCAGAGATTGCTCGAGCCGCCACACCAACTAACGGTGCGGGGGAAGCAACTCCGTACCCCAGAGCTTACCAGCCGCAAGAACTCACATATTAGCAAGCTGGACTAAACTCATCATACACTGAAATCATATTGCAGACTGATGAGCAAAAAATAATCAAACAGAAACTTAGCTTCTCCAGAAGAGACCGAAAACGAAGATAATCAGGGGAGATCAGAATAGCACTGAATACATCGACAGCCGGCAAAAAGTGGAGGTGAAGCAGAGCTAAATAGGAAACTCCCTAGTGCATAACGAGGCAGCTGATTCAGCCACAGATCCGCAGGATAACAAACAAAGCCACCAGGGGGAGCCCAAAAACAAAACTCACACAATACCATGTGTGACCACAAGAGGGAGCCCGAAAACAGAGTTCACAACAGGGGATCATATGTGAGGGTCAATATGTGTCCCCCAGGATGCGGAGAGTCCTATTAAACCAGCTGGAGTGCCTTGTGTTCACAGCAGGATGCCTATGAGTCACAAGGCAAAATAAAGGAAATAATGGATTTAGATGGATTTGCAGGTTTGGTAGTGGGGCGAATCCCTCTCTCCACTCTGGGTTTTGGAAGTGGCTCTATGGCCACGATTCCATTTAAATCTCTTAGTTTTGCTTTGGGTGTGTCAGTGTTGGAGTTTGCAAGCTGCAGAGCAGGTGCCTCTGTGCAACCTGTTGTGAACTGTGTTTCTGGGCTCCCTCTGGTGGTCACTAACGGTATTGTGTTAGGTATGTCTTGTTGCAGGCCTGAGCTCCAGCTGTGTCGTTAAGCAGCGGGTGTTTCCTATTTGAGTCTCCTCTGGACTCAGTCTCTTGCCTGGCATCGTTGTATCCAGACCTATTTGGTCTCCTCCGGATTCCTTTCAGTCTGCCTCATGCAAGAAAAGCTAAGTCTGTTTTGTACAATTTGGATCGTTTGCATTATTCAGTGTTTTTGTCCAGCTTGCTTTACATTTGATTTTTGACTCGCTGGAAGCTCTAGGGGGCTGATATTCTCCCTCCACACCGTCAGTCGATGTGGGGGTTCTTGAATGTTCAGCGTGGATGTTTTGTAGGGTTTTCTGCTAACCGCATAGTCCACTATCTATTTTCTGCTATCTAGACTATTGGGCCTCACTTTGCTGAATCTAGTTCATCTCTACGTTTGTGTTTTCCTCTTGCCTCACCGTTATTATTTGTTGGGGGCTTTCTATATCTTTGGGGTTCAATTTCTCTGGAGGCAAGCGAGGTCTTATTTTTTCCCTCTAGGGGTAGTCAGTTCTCCGGCTGGCTCGAGACGTCTAGAACCAACGTAGGCACGTTCACCGGCTACTTTTAGTTGTTTATGTCAGGATCAGGTATGCGGTTAGCCCAGTTTCCACCTCCCTAGAGCAGTATTTATATTTTTGCTATCTTGCCGGAATATCAGAGATCCTCTGCGATTGGGATCATAACAGAATGCCAGGCCAAAAGAAAATGTTTAATGCATCGCAGAAGCGGGATTAAAAAGAAGTTCTGAGTTTTTTTTTTTTTTGCTGCAGTTTGCCTATCTTCTTCCATCCCCTTTTTCTCTGAGTGGCTGAAACTCTGCTGCAGATATGAATGTCCAGACTTTGACTTCTAGTGTGGATCAGCTTGCTGCTAGGGTGCAAAGCATTCAGGATTTTGTTATCCATAGCCCTATGTCTGAACCAAAAATACCTATTCCTGAGCCGTTTTTTGGAGATAGATCTAAATTCCTGAATTTTAGGAATAATTGTAAATTGTTTCTGTCTCTGAAACCTCGTTCCTCTGGTGATTCTGCTCAGCAAGTTAAGATTGTTATTTCCTTCTTGCGCGGCGACCCTCAGGATTGGGCCTTCTCTCTGGCGCCAGGAGATCCTGCATTGGTGAATGTTGATGCGTTTTTTCTGGCACTTGGTTTGCTTTATGAGGAGCCTAATCTTGAAAATCAGGCTGAAAAAATGTTGCTGGTTATCTCTCAGGGTCAGGACTAAGCTGAGGTATATTGCCAAAAATTTCGGAAACGGTCCGTGCTTACTCAATGGAATGAGTATGCACTGGCCGCAAATTTCAGAAATGGTCTTTCTGAAGCCATTAAAGATGTGATGGTGGGGTTTCCTATCCCTACAGGTCTAAATGATTCAATGGCTCTAGCCATTCAAATTGATCGACGTTTGCGGGAGCGCAAATCTGATAATCCTTTGGCGGTGCTGTCTGAACGGTCACCTGATTCTATGCAATGTGACAGAATTCTGACCAGAGCCGAGCGACAAAATCATAGACGTCAAAATGGGTTGTGTTTCTACTGTGGTGATTCAACACATGTTATCTCAGCATGCTCTAAACGTTTAAAGAAAAAAGTTAATCCTGTCGCCATTGGTACTTTTCAGCCTAAGTTTATTTTGTCTGTGACTTTAATTTGTTCATTATCTTCTTACTCAGTTATGGCTTTTGTGGATTCTGGTGCTGCTTTAAGTCTGATGGATTTGTCGTTTGCCAAGCGCTGCGGTTTTGTCCTGGAGCCCTTGGAAAATCCTATTCCTCTTAGAGGAATTGATTCTACGCCATTGGCAGAGAATAAACCTCAGTATTGGACGCAGGTGACCATGTGCATGACTCCTGTACATCAGGAGGTGATTCGTTTTTTGGTACTGCATAAAATGCATGATGTTGTCGTTTTGGGTCTGCCATGGTTACAGGCCCATAATCCAGTTTTAGATTGGAAAGCTATGACTGTGTCTAGTTGGGGGTGTCAGGGGATTCATGGCGATTCTCCATTGGTGTCTATTGCTTCTTCTACTCCTTCTGAGATCCCTGAGTTTTTGTCAGACTTTCAGGATGTATTTAATGAGGCCAGGTCCAGTGCCCTTCCTCCTCATAGGGACTGTGATTGTGCTATAGATTTGATTCCTGGTAGTAAGTTTCCTAAGGGACGACTCTTTAATTTATCTGTGCCAGAGCATGCCGCGATGCGGAGTTATATAAAGGAGTCTTTGCAGAAGGGACATATTCGCCCATCCTCGTCCCCTCTTGGTGCAGGATTCTTTTTTGTGGGCAAGAAAGACGGGTCTCTGAGACCTTGTATTGATTATCGTCTTCTGAATAAGATCACTGTTAAATTTCAGTATCCTTTGCCATTGTTGTCTGATTTGTTTGCTCGGATTAAGGGATCCAGTTGGTTCACCAAGATAGATCTTCGTGGTGCGTATAACCTTGTGCGCATAAAGCAGGGAGATGAATGGAAAACGGCATTTAATACGCCTGAGGGTCATTTTGAGTACCTGGTGATGCCTTTCGGATTATCTAATGCTCCTTCTGTGTTTCAGTCCTTCATGCATGACATCTTCCGGAAATATCTGGATAAATTTATGATTATTTATCTGGATGATATTTTGTTTTTTTCTGATGATTGGGAGTCCCATGTGAACCAGGTCAGGATGGTGTTTCAGGTTTTGCGGGAGAATGCTCTATTTGTGAAGGGCTCAAAATGTATCCTTGGGGTACAGAAGGTTTCTTTTTTGGGTTTTATTTTTTCCCCTTCTACTGTGGAGATGGACCCAGTTAAGGTCCGTGCCATTCATGACTGGACTCAGCCCACGTCTGTTAAGAGCCTGCAGAAGTTCTTGGGCTTTGCTAATTTTTACCGTTGTTTTATCGCTAATTTCTCCAGCGTGGTTAAACCTTTGACGGATATGACCAAGAAGGGTTCTGATGTTGCGAATTGGTCTCCTGCCGCTGTGGAGGCCTTTCGGGAGCTGAAGCGTCGGTTTACTTCAGCGCCAGTCTTGTGCCAGCCGGATGTCTCTCTTCCCTTCCAGGTTGAAGTTGATGCTTCTGGAATTGGTGCAGGGGCTGTTTTGTCGCAAAAAAGTTCTGATGGCTCCGTGATGAAGCCATGCGCCTTCTTTTCAAGGAAATTTTCGCCTGCTGAGCGGAACTACGATGTTGGTAATCGGGAGTTGTTGGCCATGAAGTGGGCATTTGAGGAGTGGCGACATTGGCTCGAGGGAGCTAGACATCGTGTGGTGGTCTTGACTGATCATAAAAATCTGATTTACCTCGAGTCTGCCAAGCGCCTGAATCCTAGACAGGCCCGTTGGTCGGTGTTTTTCTCCCGTTTTGACTTTGTGGTCTCGTACCTGCCTGGTTCGAAGAACGTGAAGGCTGATGCACTTTCTAGGAGTTTTGTGCCTGATTCTCCGGGAGTCTCTGAGCCGGCTGGTATTCTCAGAGAGGGAGTAATTTTGTCTGCCATTTCCCCAGATTTGCGATGAGAGCTGCAAAAATTTCAGGCTGATAGGCCTGATCGTTGTCCACCAGAGAGATTGTTTGTCCCTGATGGATGGACCAACAGAGTTATTTCTGAGGTTCATTCTTCGGTGTTGGCGGGACATCCTGGGATTTTCGGTACCAGAGGTTTGGTGGCCAGGTCCTTTTGGTGGCCTTCCTTGTCGCGGGATGTGCGTTCTTTTGTGCAGTCCTGTGGGATTTGTGCTCAGGCTAAGCCTTGCTGTTCTCGTGCCAGCGGGTTGCTTTTGCCCTTGCCTATCCCAAAGAGGCCTTGGACGCACATTTCCATGGATTTCATTTCGGATCTTCCGGTGTCTCGGAAGATGTCTGTCATCTGGGTGGTGTGCGATCGTTTTTCTAAAATGGTCCATTTGGTGCCCTTGCCTAAGTTGCCTTCCTCCTCTGATTTGGTTCCTTTGTTCTTTCAGAGTGTGGTTCGTTTGCATGGCATCCCTGAGAATATTGTATCTGACAGAGGATCCCAGTTTGTGTCCAGATTCTGGCGATCCTTTTGTGCTAAGATGGGTATTGATTTGTCTTTTTCGTCGGCTTTTCATCCTCAGACTAATGGCCAGACCGAGCGAACTAATCAGACGTTAGAGACGTATTTGAGATGTTTTGTTTCTGCTGATCAGGACGACTGGGTTACCTTTTTGCCACTGGCCGAGTTTGCCCTTAATAATCGGGCTAGTTCTGCCACCTTGGTTTCACCCTTTTTCTGCAACTCTGGTTTTCATCCTCGTTTCTCCTCGGGTCAGGTTGAACCTTCTGACTGTCCTGGGGTTGATTCTGTGGTGGATAGGTTGCAGCAGATTTGGAACCATGTGGTGGACAATTTGAAATTGTCACAAGACAAGGCCCAGCGGTTTGCCAACCGCCACCACGGTGTGGGTCCCTGACTTCGTGTTGGGGATTTGGTTTGGTTGTCTTCTCGGCATGTTCCTTTGAAAGTCTCCTCTCCTAAGTTCAAGCCTCGCTTTATCGGTCCTTATAAGATTTTGGAAATCCTTAACCCGGTGTCTTTTCGCTTGGACCTTCCAGCGTCTTTTGCTATTCATAATGTGTTCCATAGGTCCTTGTTGCGGCGGTACGTGGTGCCTATGGTTCCTGCTGTTGAGCCTCCTGCTCCGGTTTTGGTTGAGGGCGAGTTGGAGTACGTGGTGGAGAAGATTCTGGATTCTCGTATCTCTAGACGGAAACTCCAGTATTTAGTTAAGTGGAAAGGCTATGGTCAGGAGGATAATTCCTGGATTGTCGCCTCTGATGTTCATGCGGCTGATTTGGTTCATGCCTTTCACGCTGCTCATCCTGATCGCCCTGGGGGTCTTGGTGAGGGTTCGGTGACCCCTCCTCAAGGGGGGGGGTACTGTTGTGAACTGTGTTTCTGGGCTCCCTCTGGTGGTCACTAACGGTATTGTGTTAGGTATGTCTTGTTGCAGGCCTGAGCTCCAGCTGTGTCGTTATGCAGCGGGTGTTTCCTATTTGAGTCTCCTCTGGACTCAGTCTCTTGCCTGGCATCGTTGTATCCAGACCTATTTGGTCTCCTCCGGATTCCTTTCAGTCTGCCTCATGCAAGAAAAGCTAAGTCTGTTTTGTACAATTTGGATCGTTTGCATTATTCAGTGTTTTTGTCCAGCTTGCTTTACATTTGATTTTTGACTCGCTGGAAGCTCTAGGGGGCTGATATTCTCCCTCCACACCGTCAGTCGATGTGGGGGTTCTTGAATGTTCAGCGTGGATGTTTTGTAGGGTTTTCTGCTAACCGCATAGTCCACTATCTATTTTCTGCTATCTAGACTATTGGGCCTCACTTTGCTGAATCTAGTTCATCTCTACGTTTGTGTTTTCCTCTTGCCTCACCGTTATTATTTGTTGGGGGCTTTCTATATCTTTGGGGTTCAATTTCTCTGGAGGCAAGCGAGGTCTTATTTATTCCCTCTAGGGGTAGTCAGTTCTACGGCTGGCTCGAGACGTCTAGAACCAACGTAGACACGTTCACCGGCTACTTTTAGTTGTTTGTGTCAGGATCAGGTATGCGGTTAGCCCAGTTTCCACCTCCCTAGAGCAGTATTTATATTTTTGCTATCTTGCCGGAATATCAGAGATCCTCTGCCATTGGGATCATAACAGCAACCCAGGTCTTTGTGGAGCTAACACAGAGCCAGGGACTTCCATGCAGCTGACACACACAAAAGGCACGGCGGTGCCATTGTCCACGGCAATGTTTTTTTTTAGTTCTGGACTGTGTTTATGGAAACCCAGCTGTGATCCGGAGGACATCATTCCTAAGTGTGACTTCTGAAAATAAAGACTCCATTTATATGGAACTTTCTGTGGTCCCTGCCTATCTGTTGCACTGCACCAACCACGCTGCACTACACTACCAAGAGGACGACTGTCCATGTTGTCCTTCTCCTTTTCGTCCTCCTTCTTGACTTCAGGCCATCCATAATGAGCAGAAGTTCATTATCACCCAATCCACGTTGAGAAGATGAGATGAGGCTGGGCTATGTAGCATCACCCAGCATAGTTTCTTGCTCCCTCTCAACTTGCTCCGCTTGCAAAGCCTCCTCTTTTATTGTGAGCACTGAGTGTTTCAGTAGACAGAGAAGCGGGATGGTAAGGCTGATTATGGCATCATTGTGGGCCAAGCATGGTATGTCTGTGAGGTTTCCAAGCTTCAGAGCTGCCACCAGGTTACAGCCATTGTCACACACCACCATGCCTGGTTGTAGGCTCTGGGGCTAGAACCACAGTTAAGTCCAGTCTGGTAGACCTTTCAATAACTCCATGGCGATGTGCCGTTTGTCATCTAAACAGATTAGCTTCAGCAGAGCTTGTTGCTGTTTGGCTGGGGCAGTGCTGAAGTGCTTCCAGCTTGTGACTGATGTTGACATTTGTAAGATGGAGGGTGAGGTGGAGGGGGTGCAGGAACTTCTGTAGAAGACGGGGGCAGCCATGTTCACTCCCAGGGTCCGACTGGGTCCCGGCTTCCACAATGCTCACCCAGTGTTCCATAAGGCAAATGTAGCATCCCTGGCCTCAAGCGCTTGTCCACGTGTCCGCGGTTAAGTGGACCTTCCCAGTAACAGTGTTGGTCAGGGCACGGTGTTGTGATTCGGTTCGTGGGCTCCCCCGGTGGTCTCTTGTGGTACTGGTGTCCTGCAAGCTTTGCCTTCTCAGTTCACCTGTTCCTATCAGGATGTGGGAGTTTCCTATTTAACCTTGCTCCTCAGTCATTCTAATGCTGGCCATCAATGTATCCAGAGTGATTCTGTTGCATGTTCCTGCTCCCAGTTTTCTGCTCAGCTAAGTTGGACACTTTAGTCCTTAAGTCTATTTTTGTATGTTTTGTCCAGTTTGCACTTATGTGAATCTCTGCAGCTGGAAGCTCTTGTTGGGCTGAAATTACCACTCCAGTGGCATGAGTTGTCACATGAGTTAAGGTAATTTCAGGATGGTGTTTTGAAGGGTTTTGCAGCTGACCGCGAAGTCCTCTGTTGTATCTTTCTGCTATTTAGTTAGCGGGCCTCTCTGTGCTAAATCTGCTTTCATACTACGTGTGTCTTTTCATCTGCTCTCACCGTTATTATATGTGGGGGGCTGCTATCTCCTGTGGGGACATTCTCTGGAGGCAAGCCAGGACTGTGTTTTCTTCTACCAGGGGTAGTTAGTTCTCCGGCTGGCGCGCGGCATCTAGAGACAACGCAGGAATGCCCCCTGGCTACTTCTAGTGTGGTGTGTAGGTTTAGCATCGCGGTCAGCTCTAGTTTCCATCACCCGAGAGCTTGTCCGCTTATTCTATGCTTCTGATGTTTCCTTGCCATTGGAAACCATAACAGTATGGCCAGCCCAAATGTTTAATCTATAGGCTGAAGCAGGAGAGAAAAGGAACTGTGTGAAACCTTTTTTTTTTTTTTCCTTCCTCTGAAGTTGCACTCCAGCTCTAATTGCAGTCTCCTGTTTTCCTCTCCTCTTAACCCCTGAATGGCTCAGACTTTATCTGTTGAAATATGGATCCCCAGAGTCTGGCTACCAATTTGA
Organism: Ranitomeya variabilis; assembly: GCF_051348905.1. Lineage (NCBI taxonomy): Eukaryota > Metazoa > Chordata > Amphibia > Anura > Dendrobatidae > Ranitomeya > Ranitomeya variabilis. The sequence continues at coordinate 161,902,660 of NC_135238.1, read as the reverse complement.
ATAATCTTGCCTCTAAAGTTCAGAATATACAAGATTTTTTGTTACATGCTCCTCGGTCTGAACCTAAAATTCCTATACCGGAGTTTTTTTTCTGGAGATCGATCTTGTTTTCTAAATTTTAAATACAATTGTAAATTGTTTCTTTCGCTGAGATCTCATTCTGCTGGAGATCCTGCCCAGCAAGTAAAAATTGTTATTTCTTTACTGCGGGGTGACCCCCAAAATTGGGCATTTTCATTGGCACCAGGGGATCCTGCGTTGCTCAATGTGGATGCGTTTTTTCTGGCTTTGGGGTTGCTTTATGAGGAACCAAATTTGGAGATTCAGGCTGAGAAAGCCCTAATAGCCCTCTCTCAGGGGCAAGATGAAGCCGAAATATATTGCCAAAAATTTCGAAAATGGTCTGTGCTTACTCAGTGGAATGAGTGCGCTCTGGCGGCAATTTTCAGAGACGGTCTCTCTGATGCTGTAAAAGACGTCATGGTGGGGTTTCCTGCGCCTACTGGTCTGAATGAGTCCATGACAATGGCAATTCAGATTGATCGGCGTTTACGGGAACGCAAACCTGTGCACCAGTTGGCGGTGTCTTCTGAAGAGGCACCACAGAGTATGCAATGTGATAGCTTTCTGTCCAGAAGCGAACGACAGATTTATAGGCGCAAAAATCATTTGTGCTTCTATTGTGGAAATTCTACTCATGTTATATCAGCATGCTCTAAACGAACAAAGAAAGTTGATAAATCCTCTGCTATTGGCACTTTGCAGTCCAAGTTTATTTTGTCTGTAACTCTAATTTGTTCGTTATCTTCTATTGTTGCGGATGCGTATGTGGATTCTGGCGCCGCTTTGAGTCTTATGGATTGGTCCTTTGCCAGGCGCTGTGGGTTTGATCTAGAGCCTCTGGAAGTTCCTATACCTTTAAAGGGTATTGATTCTACACCATTGGCTAGTAATAAACCACAATACTGGACACAAGTGACTATGCGTATGACTCCAGACCATCAAGAGGTGATTCGCTTCCTTGTACTGTATAATCTACATGATGTGTTGGTGCTGGGATTGCCATGGTTGCAAACTCATAACCCAGTCCTTGACTGGAAAACAATGTCTGTACTAAGCTGGGGATGTCAGGGAAATCATGGGGACACATCTTTGGTCTCCATTGCTTCATCTATTCCCTCTGAAATTCCTGAGTTTTTGTCTGATTATCGTGAGGTTTTTGAGGAATCTACTCTTAATTCTCTTCCTCCTCACAGAGATTGCGATTGCGCCATAGATTTGATCCCTGGCAGTAAATTTCCTAAGGGTCGTCTATTCAATCTGTCTGTACCTGAACATGCTGCCATGCGAGAGTATATTAGGGAGTCCTTGGAAAAGGGACATATTCGTCCTTCTTCGTCTCCTCTTGGAGCGGGGTTCTTTTTCGTAGCTAAAAGCGATGGTTCTTTGAGACCTTGTATTGATTATAGACTCTTGAATAAGATCACAGTCAAGTATCAGTATCCTTTGCCATTGCTGACAGATTTATTTGCTCGCATTGAGGGGGCGAAGTGGTTCTCTAAGATTGATCTTCGCGGTGCGTATAATTTGGTGCGAATTAAGCAGAGGGATGAGTGGAAAACCGCATTTAATACGCCCGAGGGCCATTTTGAGTATTTGGTGATGCCTTTTGGTCTGTCAAATGCCCCTTCGGTCTTTCAGTCTTTTATGCACAATATTTTCCGTGAATATCTGGATAAATTTATGATTGTGTATTTGGACGATATCTTGATTTTTTCGGATGACTGGGAATCTCATGTTCAACAAGTTAGGAGGGTTTTTCAGGTTTTGCGGACCAATTCTCTGTTTGTTAAAGGTTCAAAGTGTGTTTTTGGGGTTCAGAAGATTTCTTTTTTGGGGTACATTTTTTCCCCCTCTTCTATTGAGATGGATCCTGTGAAGGTTCGGGCTATTTGTGACTGGACGCAACCGACTTCTCTTAAGGGCCTTCAGAAATTTTTGGGCTTTGCTAACTTTTATCGTCGATTCATAACTGGTTTTTCTAGCGTTGTCAGGCCTTTGACTGATTTGACTAAAAAGGGTGCTGATGTTGCAGATTGGTCTCCTGCTGCTGTGGAGGCATTTCGGGAGCTTAAGCGCCGTTTTTCTTCTGCTCCGGTGTTGTGCCAGCCTGATGTTTCTCTTCCTTTTCAGGTGGAAGTTGATGCTTCCGAGATCGGAGCGGGGGCGGTTTTGTCGCAGAAAAGTTCAGATTGTTCAGTGATGAGACCTTGTGCGTTCTTTTCTCGAAAATTTTCGCCCGCCGAGTGAAATTATGACGTCAGTAATCGGGAGCTTTTGGCGATGAAGTGGGCATTCGAGGAGTGGCGTCATTGGCTTGAGGGTGCTAAACATCAGGTGGTGGTCTTGACTGATCACAAAAATTTGATTTATCTTGAGTCGGCCAGACGTCTGAATCCTAGACAGGCGCGCTGGTCGTTGTTTTTCTCCCGGTTTAATTTTGTGGTTTCGTATCTGCCAGGTACTAAGAATGTGAAGGCGGATGCCCTTTCTAGGAGTTTTGAACCTGATTCCCCTGGTGATTCTAAACCTACGGGTATACTTAAGGATGGGGTGATATTGTCTGCTGTCTTCCCAGACCTGCGACGTGCTTTACAAGAGTTTCAGGCGGATCGGCCTGATCGTTGTCCGCCTGGTAGATTGTTTGTGCCGGATGAGTGGACCAATAGAGTCATCTCGGAGGTTCATTCTTCTGCGTTGGCAGGTCATCCGGGAATTTTTGGTACCAGAGATTTGGTGGCTAGGTCCTTCTGGTGGCCTTCCCTGTCTCGGGACGTGCGTACTTTTGTGCAGTCTTGCGATGTTTGTGCTCGGGCCAAGCCTTGTTGTTCTCGGGCTAGTGGGTTGTTGTTGCCCTTGCCTGTTCCTAAGAGGCCTTGGACACACATCTCTATGGATTTTATTTCTGATCTCCCTGTTTCTCAGAAGATGTCCGTCATTTGGGTGGTGTGTGACCGCTTTTCTAAGATGGTTCATTTGGTGCCCTTGCCCAAGCTGCCTTCCTCATCTGAGTTGGTGCCCCTGTTTTTTCAGAATGTGGTTCAGCTGCATGGTATTCCGGAGAATATCGTTTCCGACAGGGGATCCCAGTTTGTGTCCAGATTTTGGCGGGCGTTTTGTGCCAGGATGGGCATTGATTTGTCTTTTTCGTCTGCATTTCATCCCCAGACAAATGGCCAGACGGAACGTACTAATCAGACCTTGGAGACTTATTTGAGGTGTTTCGTGTCTGCTGATCAGGATGACTGGGTCTCCTTTTTGCCGTTGGCTGAGTTTGCCCTTAATAATCGGGCCAGTTCTGCCACTTTGGTTTCCCCTTTCTTTTGCAATTCAGGGTTCCATCCTCGTTTTTCATCTGGTCAGGTGGAGTCTTCGGATTGTCCTGGAGTGGATACCATGGTGGATAGGTTGCATCGTATTTGGGGGCAGGTGGTGGACAATTTGGAGTTGTCCCAGGAGAGGACTCAACGTTTTGCTAATCGCCATCGTCGTGTTGGTCCTCGTCTTCGTGTTGGGGACTTGGTGTGGTTGTCCTCCCGTTTTGTCCCTATGAGGGTCTCTTCTCCTAAGTTTAAGCCTTGGTTCATCGGTCCTTATAAGATTTTGGAAATTCTTAACCCTGTGTCTTTTTGTTTGGACCTCCCAGCATCCTTTGCTATCCATAATGTCTTCCATCGGTCATTATTGCGGAGGTATGAGGTACCACTTGTGCCTTCTGTTGAGCCTCCTGCTCCTGTGCTGGTTGAGGGTGAATTGGAGTACGTGGTGGAGAAAATCTTGGACTCCCGTGTTTCCAGACGGAGACTTCAATATCTGGTGAAATGGAAGGGCTACGGTCAAGAGGATAATTCTTGGGTTACAGCTTCTGATGTTCATGCTTCTGATTTGGTCCGTGCCTTTCATAGGGCTCATCCAGATCGCCCTGGTGGTTCTTGTGAGGGTTCGGTGCCCCCTCCTTAAGGGGGGGTACTGTTGTGATTCGGTTCGTGGGCTCCCCCGGTGGTCTCTTGTGGTACTGGTGTCCTGCAAGCTTTGCCTTCTCAGTTCACCTGTTCCTATCAGGATGTGGGAGTTTCCTATTTAACCTTGCTCCTCAGTCATTCTAATGCTGGCCATCAATGTATCCAGAGTGATTCTGTTGCATGTTCCTGCTCCCAGTTTTCTGCTCAGCTAAGTTGGACACTTTAGTCCTTAAGTCTATTTTTGTATGTTTTGTCCAGTTTGCACTTATGTGAATCTCTGCAGCTGGAAGCTCTTGTTGGGCTGAAATTACCACTCCAGTGGCATGAGTTGTCACATGAGTTAAGGTAATTTCAGGATGGTGTTTTGAAGGGTTTTGCAGTTGACCGCGAAGTCCTCTGTTGTATCTTTCTGCTATTTAGTTAGCGGGCCTCTCTGTGCTAAATCTGCTTTCATACTACGTGTGTCTTTTCATCTGCTCTCACCGTTATTATATGTGGGGGGCTGCTATCTCCTGTGGGGACATTCTCTGGAGGCAAGCCAGGACTGTGTTTTCTTCTACCAGGGGTAGTTAGTTCTCCGGCTGGTGCGCGGCATCTAGAGACAACGCAGGAATGCCCCCTGGCTACTTCTAGTGTGGTGTGTAGGTTTAGCATCGCGGTCAGCTCTAGTTTCCATCACCCGAGAGCTTGTCCGTTTATTCTATGCTTCTGATGTTTCCTTGCCATTGGAAACCATAACAGCACGGCTGATGTTATGGGACACATGCTTTGTGTAAGGCAGGGATGGCACAAGGGAAGAAATAATGGCGGCTGGGGATCGAGTACCGAGGGACGCTACAGCCATAAAGTTGCAATAAGGTTAAGTCTCCACAAGCCTAAACGGCAATATTTCCAGAGCAAGCAGTCTGGAAATGTGGCCGTTTAGTATTGTGGCCTGTGAGTGGCTGCGTATTTATGCTTGTGTTCCAAGGACTGGGGTAGGGACAACTGAACGCCGTGTTTGGACAAGGGAGTGGATTTGGTTGCTGGCAGTGGTTGCCAGTGTTCAACGACTGGTGCAGGGTGGGTGGCATCTTTGTCTACATTATGGACAGGGGATTGGCATGCACATAGAACAGGGGAAGAGGCAGTGGTGTCTCCTGCAGACACTGCTTCTGGACCCTGGCGTCTGGCCCAAGTAGGCAACTGCTTTGATTGCATGTTCCTGAGCCTGATGGTGGTGGTCGGGCTGGTAGTTGTTCTTCTACTGCTGATGCTGACATGGCAGGTGTTGCGAATGGCCTTTTTTGGATTAACTGGACTGCCTTAAAAAAACACCAGACTCGGGGACACCTAACCCATGGCTTGGTAACTTCACCCATGTTGGTGCTTTGGGAAACAGTTGCCCGCCTTGTATCTCTGGCCACTCCACTGCCTCTTCCTGCCTGTTGTGGTGCTGCAGATCCCTCCTCCTGTTCGCTACTGTCCGCTCTCTGCATTTCACCCTCTAAGGCTGGGTCAGTGACTTCATTGTCCACCACCTCGTCTTCCACTTCCGCACCCTGTTCCTTCTCCTGACGTAACAACACCACTTCTTGCTGACGTATTAACACCACTTGTTGGCAATTTTTGCGACAGTATTTGCATTTTCCCACCATTGCCTTCTTGTGAGTGTGGTTGCTCAAATATTTGGGGATCGCTACCTGTGATCCTTTTATGTTCTGCTTGAAATGGGCAGGGCGAGAGGCCAGAATCTATAAATAAAAATGTGAAAAGCTCTTCAGAGTGTCCAAGTGTGAGTCTCCAGGCACTTGGTGGGAGGAAGGGGGATCAGGATGTGGTCCAGAATCACGCTATTGATACTGGACAGTGATAAACACAGGGTGGTGCTGGCAAAGTGACTGGAAGCATCTGCTATTCATCCAACAACCTTTTCACACTGGTCTGACTTCGATAGTGGTGTTCCGCACACCCCTACAAAGTGGGACAGGAAGCTAGATTAACATGATGTGTGTGTTTGTTGTGCTCCCGCGGCAGGCACAGTTTCACCTTGCCCATGTCATTGGCCTCTACGCTCACCATCAGGATCATGTCCACTTCCCCGTCCCTTACCATGCTCCTTGCCCATTTTAAATTTGCATGACATATCCCTGTTGAGAAAACGGTGCAGTATTGCAATGGCAGGAAAATTTGCCCACTTCAGATGAACGTCTTAGACTGCAGTATTAATATAGCGATGCTATTTCTAACCAAACAATTTTTTGTTTTTTGAGGTACAACTGTAGCATGATAAATGCTGTATAAAATTTCACTGCTGAAAAAATTGTAGTATTACAATGCCAGAAAAATTTGCCAAATTCAGAAGGACATCTTTGACTGCAGTATCTATATAGCGATGCTATTTGTAACCAAACAATGCTTTTGTTGTTGTTTTAGAGGCACAACTGTAGCATAATAAATGCAGTATAACATTTAACTGCTGAAAAAAATTGCAGTATTACAATGCCAGAAAAATTTGCCCACTTCAGATGGACGTCTTAGACTGCAGTATTGACCCTTCGTCAGGTACAATGCCTTCACTAATGAGTTTAGGTACAATGCGTCAGGCATAGGCTAGAAAAATGCCTATAATATCTAATTTTCTCAATTTCAGTGCTCTAAAAGTGATCAGTGACCTTCATAGGGATGTATTAAAAGAGAGTACACATAATCAGGTGCACAAAAACCCATTTACTTACCATAAAAGTAATAACTCTAAAAGTACACACATTTCACAACTCCCGCAAAATAGCCAACAGTTTTCAATGCATAACTATTAATAAAAATAAAATATATAGGAAAAAGCTTAATTTTAAGGTAACTAAAATGGTATTACACACATTTTCATACAGAATTTGATGTTGAAGGTTCACCAGAAAAAAACACATTTGCAGAGCAAAGAGCAATAATTGCACATCATTTTTGCATGTGTCAGGCAGATTGCATTATGACATTTGTGACGTTCATAATTCGAAAGCCTTCTGTGTCTGCTTTCCATGGTGCCGGTGGTGCATCTCCTTCTTTTGGGAACTGATAGAGTTGGTGGATTTTCACTATCATCTTTTGGGCGGAATCTTTTGAGCCGAACTTGAAGGCTAGAAGGGATACCAATAGTTTTCATACTTCTGCGTAGGTCTCCAAGCACTAGTTCATGGGACAATTTTTTCAGATAGGCTCTTCTACAGAGTAGTTCAAGCTGGTTTCAAGGTAAATCACTTGTGAATTTATACCACCCAAATTCAACATAGTGAAAAATATGACCATTGGCCAGCACCTTGGGTTTATGCTGATGCTGAAAGTTGAGCACATCTGATCAGCTATATCAACACCCCCTTTGGTTGCATTATAAAAGGTAATTATTTCAATTTTTTTGTGCTTCAGACTCAGGATCGTTGGCATCATCATCATGAAGCGTTGAGACAAGAATTACATTTTTCTTTTCACGCAGTACATAGGAAACCAAAACCTTTCCATTATTGATTGCAAACAAACTGCTGTACTGTTTTCTCCCTTTCACATTTACAAACTGTGGAGGCAATTCTGTTTTATTTTTTCTTACAGTAACTACATATGAAAGATTCTGCATTTTCAGATAATCAATCAAATCACAATTTGAAAACCAATTGTCAGCTGTCATATTGCGACCAGATCCAAATAAGGGCTCAGCCATTCTTTTCACAACATCACTGGAATTGTTGCTGACACGGACCTTCTGGTAGTTTTCCTGCATAAATGTCAAGGTTGTAAGTGTTTTGAGGCACAACTGTAGCATGATAAATACCATATAAAATTTCACTACTGAAAAAAGCAGTATTACAATGCCAACACAATTTTCCCACTTCAGATGGACATCTTAGGCTGCAGTATCAAAATAGTAATCCTATTTCTAACCAAACAATTTTTTTTGTGTTTTGAGGCACAGCTGGAGCACAATAAATGATATATAAAATTTCTCTGCTGAAAAAAATTGCAGTATTACTATTGAAGGAAAATTTAGACACCTCACATGGACTGGTAACACTGATGGAGCAATATAGCGATGCATTTGAGATCCAACCAAGTCTGCTTTTGACACAGAAATGCCACAGTAAAAATGGTGCATAATATTTTCCTACTCATAACAACTTGCAGGATTAAGAACAAAAAGAATATTATTAGCCCTGAAAAGGGGTTTTGGTATGAGTTGCAGGTTACAGCATAAAGGACGTGCAATTCACCCTACCCTCTCCTACACAATCCCTTCAGCACAATTTCTCCCTATGTGCATCTAACAGCAGTATTACTCTTGATTACCATTAACCCTAAGAAGGGCTGGCTGTTGCTGTATTTAAAAGAAATGTTAATATGGTTGAATCCCTGCCTAATATGCAGCTACAATTCTGTCCCTCTTTCACCAGCACCTCCTTCCTGCTCTGCCTGTTTCCAGGATACAGCGTGACGAGCATAGCGTCAGCCAGCCAATCACAGTAATGCCACAACCAACATGGCTATGGCATTACAGTGACTTGCAGGCAATCTACACATGTTTATTTGCTGTATAAAAAATGCATTAACCCCTTAATCCCATATGACGTACTATCCCGTCGAGGTGGGGTGGGCCTTAATTCCCACCGATGGGATAGTATGTCATAGCCGATCGGCCGCGCTCACGTGGGGAGCGCGGCCGATCGTGGCCGGGTGTCAGCTGCCTATCGCAGCTGACATCCGGCACTATGTGCCAGGAGTGGTCACGGACCACCCCCGGCACATTAACCCCTTCCCGACCTGTGACACAGCGTATGCGTCATGAAAGTCGGTGCCTTCCCGACCTGTGACGCATATGCTGTGTCACAGAATGATCGCGTTCCTGCAGATCGGGTGAAGGGGTTAACTCTGATTTCACCCGATCTGCAGAGACAGGGGGAGTGGTGCTTCAGCCCAGGGGGGGTGGCTTCACCCCCCCGTGGCTACGATCGCTCTGATTGGCTGTTGAAAGTGAAACTGCCAATCAGAGCGATTTGTAATATTTCACCCCAAAAAACGGTGAAATATTACAATCCAGCCATGGCCGATGCTGCAATATCATCGGCCATGGCTGGAAAACCTAATCTGCCCCCACCCCACCCCACCGATCGCCCCCCCAGTGCTCCGGTGCGCGGTCCGCCCCCCTAATTCGTTCTGTCCGCTCCTCCGTCCTCCTGTCCGCTCCCCCCGTGCTCCGGTGCCCCCTCCCTGTGCTCCGGTCCCCCCCCCTGTGCTCCGGTCCCCCCCCCGTGATCCGATCACCCCCCCTTCATACTTACCGGGCCTCCCAATGTCCGTCCGGCTTCTCCATGGGCACCGCCATCTTATAATATGGCGGGCGCATGCGCACTGCGCCCGCAGAGTCTGCCGGCTGGCAGGTTCATTTCAGAAGTATTTTGATCACTGCGATATAGCCTATCGCAGTGATCAAAATGAAAAAAAAGTAAATTACCCCCCTTTATCACCCCCATAGGGACAATAATAAAAATAAATAAAATATATTTATTTTTTTTCTGCTAGGGTTAGGGTTAGAACTAGGGTTAGAATTAGGGTTAGAATTAGGGGTAGGGTTAGGGTTAGGGGTAGGGTTAGGGCATGTGCACACAGTGCGGATTTGGCTGCGAATCCGCAGCGGATTGCCGCGGATCCGCAGCGGATCCGCAGCGGATCCGCAGCGGATTGGCCGCTGCGAATTCGTAGCAGTTTTCCATCAGGTTTACAGTACCATGTACACCTATGGAAAACCAAATCCGCTGTGCCCATGGTGCGGAAAATACCGTGCGGAAACGCTGTGTATTTTCCGCAGCATGTCAATTTTGTGCGGATTCCGCAGCGTTTTACACCTGTTCCTCAATAGGAATCCGCAGGTGAAATCCGCACAAAAAAACACTGGAAATCCGCTGTAAATCCGTAGGTAAAACGCAGTGCCTTTTACCTGCGGATTTTTCAAAAATGGTGCGGAAAAATCTCACACGAATCCGCAAAGTGGGCACATAGCCTTAGGGTTAGGGTTGGAATTAGAGTTAGGGTACCGTCTCACAGTGGCACTTTGATCGCTACGACGGTACGATCTGTGACGTTCCAGGGATATCCATACGATATCACTGTGTCTGACACGCAGCAGCGATCAGGGACCCTGCTGAGAATCGTACGTCGTAGCAGATCGTTTGGAACTTTCTTTCGTCGCTGGATCTCCCGCTGTCATCGCTGGATCGTTGTGTGTGACAGCTATCCAGCGATGCGTTCACTTGTAACCAGGGTAAACTGTCATGATCTCTGCAGGCAGAGATCATAGCAAGCCTATAGAGGGACAAGCTCTCGGAAGATGGAACTATACTGACCATGAACTAAGCCTGCCGCGCAACTAGAAATAGCCAGGTAGCATTTCCTATTTATCGCTAGATGCCCAGCTCTGGCCTAAGACCTAAATAGCTAGCAGAGGGAAATATAAGACCTGGCTCACCTCTAGAGAAATATTCCAAAGAAGACAGTAGCCCCCCACATATAATGACGGTGAGTTCAGATGAAACAACAAACGCAGCAGGAAAATAGTCTTAGCAAATTTGAGGTCCGCTTACTAGATAGCAGAAGACAGATAGTATACTTTCATGGTCAGCAGAAAAACACTAACAAAACACCATCCAGAGATTACCTTAAACTCTGGCATTAACTCATAACGCCAGAGTAGCAATCCCTGATCAACGAGAGCTTTCCAGACACAGTAACAAAACTTCAGCTGTGAACTGGAACAAATAGGCAAAACAAAACATGGACAAAAGTCCAACTTATCTAGTAGTTGTCTAGAAGCAGGAACAAGCACTGAGAGGCATCAGATAACATTGTTGACCGGCAAGAAACCACCAGAGAAATGAGCTTAAATAGCGACACCCACTACTGATGGAACCAGGTGAAACAGGAAAGAGGATGACAAGTCCAATTCCACAAGCGGCCACCGGGGGAGCCCAGAATCCAAATTCACAACAGTACCCCCCCCTCAAGGAGGGGGCACCGAACCCTCACCAGATCCACCAGGGCGACCAGGATGAGCCCTATGGAAGGCACGAACAAGATCAGAAGCATGAACATCAGATGCATTGACCCAAGAATTATCCTCCTGGCCGTAACCCTTCCAGTTGACCAGATACTGGAGTTTCCGTCTGGAAACACGAGAGTCCAAAATTTTCTCCACAACGTACTCCAACTCACCCTCAACCAACACCGGAGCAGGAGGCTCAACTGAAGGTACAACAGGTACCTCATACCTGCGCAATAACGACCGATGAAAAACGTTATGAATGGAAAAGGACGCAGGGAGGTCCAAACGGAAAGAAACAGGATTAAGAATCTCCAATATTCTATAAGGGCCGATGAACCGAGGTTTAAACTTAGGAGAAGAGACCCTCATAGGGACAAAACGAGAAGACAACCACACTAAATCTCCAACACAAAGCCGAGAACCAACACGACGATGACGGTTGGCAAAACGCTGAGTCTTCTCCTGGGACAACTTCAAATTGTCCATAACCTGCCCCCAGATGTGATGCAATCTCTCCACCACCGCATCCACTCCAGGACAATCCGAGGATTCCACCTGACCGGAGGAAAATCGAGGGTGAAACCCCGAATTACAGAAAAACGGGGACACCAAGGTGGAAGAACTGGCCCGATTATTGAGGGCGAACTCTGCCAATGGCAAAAAAGCAACCCAATCATCCTGGTCAGCAGAGACAAAACACCTCAGATATGTCTCAAGGGTCTGATTAGTCCGCTCGGTCTGGCCATTAGTCTGAGGGTGAAAAGCAGATGAAAAAGACAAATCTATGCCCATCCTAGCACAGAATGCCCGCCAAAATCTAGACACAAATTGGGTACCTCTGTCAGAAACAATATTCTCAGGAATACCGTGCAATCGGACAACATTCTGAAAAAACAGAGGAACCAACTCAGAAGAAGAAGGCAACTTGGGCAGAGGAACCAAATGGACCATTTTAGAGAAACGGTCACAGACCACCCAGATGACAGACATCTTCTGGGAAACAGGCAGATCTGAAATAAAATCCATCGAGATGTGTGTCCAAGGCCTCTTAGGAATAGGCAAGGGCAACAGCAGTCCGCTAGCCCGAGAACTACAAGACTTGGCCCGAGCACAAACGTCACATGACTGCACAAAGACTCGCACATCTCGTGACAGGGAAGGCCACCAGAAGGATCTTGCCACCAAATCCCTGGTACCAAAAATTCCGGGATGACCTGCCAATGCAGAAGAATGTACCTCAGAGATGACTCTGCTGGTCCAATCATCCGGAACAAACAGTCTATCAGGCGGACAACGATCCGGTCTATCCGCCTGAAACTCTTGCAAGGACCGCCGCAGATCAGGAGAAACGGCCGACAAAATTACTCCCTCCCTAAGGATACCTGTGGGTTCAGAATTACCAGGAGAGTCCGGGTCAAAACTCCTAGAAAGGGCATCTGCCTTAACATTCTTAGAACCCGGTAGGTATGACACCACAAAATTAAAGCGAGAAAAAAATAAAGACCAGCGCGCCTGTCTAGGATTCAGGCGTCTGGCAGTCTCAAGATAAATCAAATTTTTGTGGTCAGTCAATACCACCACCTGATGCCTAGCCCCCTCGAGCCAATGGCGCCACTCCTCAAACGCCCACTTCATGGCCAAAAGCTCCCGATTCCCAACATCATAATTCCGCTCTGCGGGCGAAAATTTGCGAGAAAAGAAGGCACAAGGCCTAATGACGGAGCAGTCGGAACCTTTCTGCGACAACACTGCCCCAGCTCCGATCTCCGAAGCGTCAACCTCAACCTGAAAAGGCAGATTCACATCAGGCTGACGCAACACAGGGGCAGAGGCAAAACGGCGCTTAAGCTCCTGAAAGGCCTCTACAGCATGAGGGGACCAATCAGCAACATCAGCGCCTTGTCTGGTCAAATCAGTCAGTGGTTTAACGACATCCGAAAAACCAGCAATAAATCGGCGGTAAAAGTTGGCAAAGCCCAAAAATCTCTGAAGACCCTTAAGAGAGGAGGGCTGAGTCCAGTCACAAATAGCTTGCACCTTGACGGGATCCATCTCAATGGAAGAGGGAGAAAAAATATACCCCAAAAAGGAAATTTTCTGGACCCCAAAAACGCACTTAGACCCCTTCACACATAAAGAATTAGACCGCAGAACCTGAAAAACTCTCCTGACCTGCTGGACATGAGAGTCCCAGTCATCAGAAAAAATCAGAATATCATCCAGATATATTATCATAAATTTATCCAGAAAATCGCGGAAAATATCATGCATAAAAGACTGGAAAACTGAAGGGGCATTAGAAAGACCAAAAGGCATGACCAAATACTCAAAGTGGCCCTCGGGCGTATTAAATGCGGTCTTCCACTCATCCCCCTGCCTGATCCGCACCAAATTATACGCCCCACGAAGATCAATTTTAGAGAACCACTTAGCACCCTCTATACGAGCAAACAAATCAGTAAGCAATGGCAATGGGTATTGATACTTAACAGTGATCTTATTCAGAAGCCGATAATCAATACATGGTCTCAAAGAGCCGTCTTTTTTTGAGACAAAGAAAAACCCAGCTCCCAAGGGAGAAGAAGATGGACGAATATGTCCCTTTTCCAAAGACTCCTTTATATATTCCCGCATAGCAGCATGTTCCGGCACAGACAAATTAAACAAACGACCCTTTGGATATTTACAACCCGGTATCAAATCTATGGCACAATCGCACTCACGGTGCGGAGGTAACGACCCAAGCTTGGGTTCGTCAAAGACGTCTTGATAATCAGAGAGGAACTCAGGGACTTCAGAGGGAATGGACGACGAAATAGAAACCAAAGGTACGTCCCCATGAATACCCTTACATCCCCAGCTCAACACAGACATTGCTCTCCAGTCCAAGACTGGGTTGTGAGACTGCAACCATGGCAATCCCAGTACCAAATCGTCATGTAAATTATACAGCACCAGGAAACGAATAATCTCCTGGTGATCCGGATTGATACGCATGGTTACTTGTGTCCAGTATTGTGGTTTATTATTAGCCAATGGGGTGGAGTCAATCCCCTTCAGAGGAATAAGAGTCTCCAAAGGCTCTAAATCAAAACCACAACGATTGGCAAAGGACCAATCCATAAGACTCAGAGCGGCGCCAGAGTCAACATAGGCGTCCGTGGCAATGGATGACAAAGAACAAATCAGGGTTACAGACAAAATAAACTTAGAGTGAATGGTGCCAATGGAAACAGACTTATCAAGCTTCTTTGTACGCCTAGAGCATGCTGATATAACATGAGTAGAATCCCCACAATAGAAACACAATCCATTCTTCCGTCTAAAATTCTGTCGCTCGCTCCTGGACAGAATTCTATCACACTGCATACTTTCTGGCGTCTTTTCCATAGACACCGCCAGATGGTGCACCGGTTTGCGCTCCCGCAGACGCCTATCAATCTGAATAGCCATTGTCATGGACTCATTCAGACCTGCAGGCAAAGGGAACCCCACCATAACATCCTTAACGGCATCAGAGAGACCTTCTCTGAAAGTTGCCGCCAAGGCGCACTCATTCCACTGAGTAAGCACAGACCATTTACGGAATTTTTGGCAGAAAACTTCAGCTTCGTCTTGCCCCTGAGATAGTGCCATCAAAGTTTTTTCTGCCTGAAGTTCCAAATGAGGTTCCTCATAAAGCAAGCCCAAGGCCAGAAAAAACGCATCCACATCGCGTAACGCAGGATCCCCTGCTGGCAATGAGAAGGCCCAATCTTGAGGGTCACCCCTGAGCAAGGAAATCACAATCCTAACCTGCTGAGCAGGGTCTCCAGCTGAACGAGACTTCAGGGACAAATAAAGCTTACAATTATTTCGGAAATTCTGGAAGCTAGCTCTATTCCCTGTGAAGAACTCCGGCAAAGGAATTCTCGGCTCAGATACCGGAGCATGTACCACAAAATCTTGTAAATTTTGTACTTTCGTGATGAGATTATTCAAACCCGCAGTTACACTCTGGAGATCCATTATTGTCAGGTGCACACAGAGCATACAGAGATTAGGAGGAGAGAGAGAAAAAAGACTGCAGCAAGGCAGACTGGAGGAAAAAAAAAAAAAATTCCAGCAGACTTCTTATAACTCTCCTTTCTCAACCTGGGTCTTTAACACTTTATTGGCCGGTCAAACTGTCATGATCTCTGCAGGCAGAGATCATAGCAAGCCTATAGAGGGACAAGCTCTCGGAAGATGGAACTATACTGACCATGAACTAAGCCTGCCGCGCAACTAGAAATAGCCAGGTAGCATTTCCTATTTATCGCTAGATGCCCAGCTCTGGCCTAAGACCTAAATAGCTAGCAGAGGGAAATATAAGACCTGGCTCACCTCTAGAGAAATATTCCAAAGAAGACAGTAGCCCCCCACATATAATGACGGTGAGTTCAGATGAAACAACAAACGCAGCAGGAAAATAGTCTTAGCAAATTTGAGGTCCGCTTACTAGATAGCAGAAGACAGATAGTATACTTTCATGGTCAGCAGAAAAACACTAACAAAACACCATCCAGAGATTACCTTAAACTCTGGCATTAACTCATAACGCCAGAGTAGCAATCCCTGATCAACGAGAGCTTTCCAGACACAGTAACAAAACTTCAGCTGTGAACTGGAACAAATAGGCAAAACAAAACATGGACAAAAGTCCAACTTATCTAGTAGTTGTCTAGAAGCAGGAACAAGCACTGAGAGGCATCAGATAACATTGTTGACCGGCAAGAAACCACCAGAGAAATGAGCTTAAATAGCGACACCCACTACTGATGGAACCAGGTGAAACAGGAAAGAGGATGACAAGTCCAATTCCACAAGCGGCCACCGGGGGAGCCCAGAATCCAAATTCACAACAGTAAACATCAGGTTACTAAGCGCAGGGCCGCGCTTAGTAACTCGATGTTTACCGTGGTTACCAGCGTAAAAGTAAAAAAAAAAAAAAAAAACGTACATACTCACATTCCGGTGTCCTTCAGGTCCCTTGCCGTCTGCTTCCCGCTCTGACTGTCTGCCGGCCGGAAAGTGAGAGCACAGCACAGCAGTGACGTCACCGCTGCGCTCTGCTCTCACTGTACGGCGGCACTCAGTCAGAGCGGGAAGCAGACGGCAAGGGACCTGAAGGATACCAAAATGTGAGTATGTACGTTTTTTTTTTTTACTTTTACGCTGGTAACCACGGTAAACATCGGGTTACTAAGCGCGGCCCTGCGCTTAGTAACCCGATGTTTACCCTGGTTACCCGGGACCTTGGCATCGTTGGTCGCTGGAGAGCGGTCTGTGTGACAGCTCCCCAGCGACCACACAATGACTTTCCAACGATCACGGCCAGGTCGTATCGCTGGTCGTGATCGTTGGTAAATCGTTATGTGAGACGGTACCCTTAAGGTTGGAATTAGGGCTAGGGTTGGAAATAGGGTTAAGATTAGGCTTGTGGTTAGGGTTAAGGATAGGGTTAGGGTTGTGTTGGGGTTACAGTTGTGGGTAGGGTTGGGATTAGGGTTAGGATTAGGGTTGGATTTAGGGTTACGGGTGTGTTGGGGTTAGGGTTGTGGTTAGGGGTGTGTTGGGGTTAGGGTTGTGATTAGGGTTATGGCTACAGTTGGGATTAGGGTTAGGGGTGTGTTGGGGTTAGTGTTGAAGTTAGAATTGAGGGGTTTCCACTGTTTAGGCACATCAGGGGTCTCCAAACGCAACATGGCGCCACCAATGATTCCAGCCAATCTTGCGTTCAAAAAGTCAAATGGTGCGCCCTCCCTTCCAAGCCCCGACGTGCGCCCAAACAGTGGTTTACCCCCACATATGGGATACCAGCGTACTCAGGACAAACTGGGCAACAACTATTGGGGTCCAATTTCTCCTGTTACCCTTGCAAAAATAAAAAATTACTTGCTAAAACATAATTTTGAGGAAAGAACAATTATTTTTTATTTTCACGGCTCTACGTTATAAACTTATGTGAAACACTTGGGGGTTGAAAGTGCTCACCACACATCTAGATAAGATCCTTTTGGGGTCTAGTTTCCAAAATGGGGTCACTTGTGGGGTGTTTCTACTGTTTAGGCACATCAGGGGCTCTGCAAATGCAACGTGACGCCCGCAGACCATTCCATCAAAGTCTGCATTTCAAATGTCACTACTTCCCTTCCGAGCCCTGACGTGCGCCCAAACAGTGGTTTACCCCCACATATGGGGTACCAGCGTACTCACAACAAACTGGGCAACAAATATTGGGGTCCAATTTCTCCTATTACCCTTGTGAAAATAAACAATTGCTTGCTAAAACATCTTTTTTGAGGAAAGAAAAATGATTTTTTATTTTCACGGCTCTGCGTTGTAAACTTCTGTGAAGCACTTGGGGGTTGAACGTGCTCACCACACATCTAGATAAGTTCCTTGGGGGGTCTAGTTTCCAAAATGGGGTCACTTGTGGGGGGTTTCTACTGTTTAGGCACATCAGGGGCTCTGCAAACATAACATGATTCCCGCAGACCATTCCATCAAAGTCTGCATTCCAAATCGTCACTACTTCCCTTCCGAGCCCCGCCATGTGCCCAAACAGTGGTTTACCCCCACATATGGGGTATCAGCGTACTCAGGAGAAACTGGACAACAACTTTTGGGGTCAAATTTTTCCTGTTACCCTTGGGAAAATAAAAAAATTCTGGGCTAAAAAAATATTTTTGAGGAAAGAAAACACATTTTTTATTTTCACGTCTCTGCGTTATAAACTTCTGTGAAGCACTTGGGGGTTCAAAGTGCTCACCACACATCTAGATAAGTTCCCTTGGGGGTCTAGTTTCCAAAGTGGGGTCAATTGTGGGGAGTTCCTACTGTTTAGGCACATCAGGGGCTCTGCAAACGCAACGTGACGCCCGCAGAGCATTCCATTAAAGTCTGCATTTCAAAACGTCACTACTTCCCTTCCGCTCCCCGACGTGTGCCAAAACAGTGGTTTACCCCCACATATAGGGTATCAGCGTACTCAGGAGAAACTGCACGACAACTTTTGGGGTCCAATTTCTCCTGTTACCCTTGGGAAAATAAAAAATTGTGGGTTAAAAAATCATTTTTGAGGAAAGAAAAATAATTTTATATTTTCATGGCTCTGCGTTATAAACTTCTGTGAAGCACTTGAGGGTTCAAAGTGCTCACCACACATCTAGATTAGTTCCTTGGGAGGTCTAGTTTCCAAAATGGGGTCACTTGTGTGGGAGCTCCAATGTTTAGGCACACAGGGGCTCTCCAAACGCGACATGGTGTCCGCTAATGATTGGAGCTAATTTTCCATTCAAAAAGCCAAATGGCGTGCCTTCCCTTCCGAGCCCTGCCGTGCGCCCAAACAGTGGTTTACCCCCACATATGGGGTATCATCGTACTCAGGACAAACTGGACAACAACATTTGGGGTCCAATTTCTCCTATTATCCTTGGGAAAATAAAAAACTCCGGCCTAAAAATCATTTTTGAGGAAAGAAAAATATTTTTTTATTTTCATGGCTCTGCGTTATAAACTTTTGTGAAGCACCTGGGGGTTTTAAGTGCTCACTATACATCTAGATTAGTTCCTTGGGGGGTCTAGTTTCCAAAATGGGGTCACTTGTAGGGGTGCTCTAATGTTTAGGCACACAGGGGCTCTCCGAACGCAACATGGTGTCCACTAACGATTGGAGCTAATTTTCCATTGAAAAAGTCAAATGGCGCGCCTTCCCTTCCAAGCCTTGCCGTGCACCCAAACAGTGGTTTACCCCCACATATGAGGTATCGGCGTACTCAAGAGAAATTGCCCAACAAATTTTAGGATCCATTTTATCCTGTTGCCCATGTGAAAATGAAAAAATTGAGGCTAAAAAATTTTTTTTGTGAAAAAAAAGTACTTTTTCATTTTTTACGGATCAATTTGTGAAGCACCTGAGAGTTTAAAGTGCTCACTATGCATCTAGATAAGTTCCTTGGGGGGTCTAGTTTCCAAAATGGGGTCACATGTGGGGGAGCTTCAATGTTTAGGCACACAGGGTCTCTCCAAACGCGACATGGTGTCCGCTAACGATGGAGATAATTTTTCATTCAAAAAGTCAAATGGCGCGCCTTCCCTTCCGAGCCTTGCCGTGCACCCAAACAGTGGTTTACCCCCACATATGAGGTATCGGCGTACTCAGGAGAAATTGCCCAACAAATTTTAGGATCCATTTTATCCTGTTGCCCATGTGAAAATGAAAAAATTGAGGCTAAAAAAATTTTTTGTGAAAAAAAAGTACTTTTTCATTTTTACGGATCAATTTGTGAAGCACCTGGGGGATTAAAGTGCTCACTATGCATCTAGATAAGTTCCTTGGGGCGTCTAGTTTCCAAAATGGGGTCACTTGTGGGGGAGCTCCAATGTTTAGGCACACAGGGGCTCTCCAAACCTGACATGGTGTCCGCTAATGATTGGAGCCAATTTTTCATTGAAAAAGTCAAATGGCGCTCCTTCGCTTCCGAGCCCTGCCGTGCCCACAAACAGTGGTTTACCCCCACATATGAGGTATCAACGTACTCAGGACAAATTGGACAACAACTTTTGTGGTCCAGTTTCTCCTTTTACCCTTGGGAAAATAAAAAAATTGTTGCTAAAAGATCATTTTTGTGACTAAAAAGTTAAATGTTCACTTTTTCCTTCCATGTTGCTTCTGCTGTAGTGAAACACCTGAAGGGTTAATAAACTTCTTGAATGTGGTTTTGAGCACCTTGAGGGGTGCAGTTTTTAGAATGGTGTCACTTTTGGGTATTTTCAGCCATATAGAACCCTCAAACTGACTTCAAATGTGAGGTGGTCCCTAAAAAAAATGGTTTTGTAAATTTTGTTGTAAAAATGAGAAATCACTGGTCAAATTTTAACCCTTATAACTTCCTAGCAAAAAAAAAATTTCTTTCCAAAATTGTGCTGATGTAAAGTAGACATGTGGGAAATGTTATTTATTAACTATTTTGTGTCACATAACTCTCTGGTTTAACAGAATAAAAATTCAAAATGTGAAAATTGCGAAATTTTCTAAATTTTCGCCAAATTTCCGTTTTTTTCACAAATAAACTCAGAAATTATCGACCTAAATTTACCACTAACATGAAGCCCAATATGTCACGAAAAAACAATCTCAGAACCGCAAGGATCCGTTGAAGCGTTCCTGAGTTATTACCTCATAAAGGGACACTGGTCAGAATTGCAAAAAATGGCAAGGTCATTAAGGCCAAAATAGGCTGGGTCATGAAGGGGTTAACCCCCTGCACACCGCGATCAAACATGATCGCGGTGTACCGGCGGTACAGGGAAGCATCGTGCAGGGAGGGGGCTCCCTGCGGGCTTCCCTGAGACGATCGGTACAAGGCGATGTACTCACCTTGTACCGAGCGTCTTCTCCCTGCAGGCCCCGGATCCAAAATGGCCGCGGGGCTGCATCCGGGTCCTGCAGGGAGTACTTCCGGGTCGGAGCAGGCTGCAGAGCAGCCTGCTCCGATGAAAGTATGATCGCCGATCTGATAGAGTGCTATGCAAACTATCAGATCGGCGATCTGTGATGTCCCCCCCAGGGACAAAGTAAAAAAGTAAAAAAAAAAACTTCACATGTGTAAAAAAAAAAAAAAATCCTAAATAAAGAAGAAAAAAAAAATAATATTCCCATAAATACATTTCTTTATCTAAAAAAACCCCCAAACAATAAAAGTACACATATTTAGTATCGCCGCGTCCGTAACGACCCAACCTATAAAACTGTCCCACTAGTTAACCCCTTCAGTGAACACCGTAAAAAAAAAAAAAGAGGCAAAAAACAACGCTTTATTATCATACCGCCGAACAAAAAGTGGAATAACACGCGATCAAAAAGACGGATATAAATAACCATGGTACTGCTGAAAACGTCATCTTGTCCCGCAAAAAACGAGCCACCATACAGCATCATAAGCAAAAAGATAAAAAAGTTATAGTCCTCAAAATAAAGCGATGCCAAAATAATTATTTTTTCTATGAAATAGCTTTTATCGTATAAAAGCGCCAAAACATAAAAAAAGATATAAATGAGATATCGCTGTAATCGTACTGACCCAGCGAATAAAACTGCTTTATCAATTTTACCAAACGTGGAACGGTATAAACGCCTCCCTCAAAAGAAATTCATGAATAGCTGGTTTTTGGTCATTCTGCCTCACAAAAATCGGAATAAAAAGTGATCAAAAACTGTCACATGTCCGAAAATGTTACCAATAAAAACGTCAACTTGTCCCGCAAAAAACAAGACCTCACATGACTCTGTGGACCAAAATACGGAAAAATTATAGGTCTCAAAATGTGGAGATGCAAAAACTTTTTTGCTATAAAAAGCGTCTTTTAGTGTGTGACAGCTGCCAATCATACAAATCTGATATAAAAAATGCTAGAAAAGTAAATTAAACCCCCCTTCATCACCCCCTTAGTTAGGGAAAAATAATAAAATTAAAAAAATGTATTTATTTCCATTTTCCCATTAGGGTTAGGGCTAGGGTTAGGGTTAGGGCTAGGGTTAGGGTTAGGGCTAGGGTTAGGGTTAGGGTTAGGGCTAGGGTTATGGCTAGGGTTATGGTTGGGGATAGGGTTGGAGCTAAAGTTAGGGTTGGGGCTAAAGTTAGGAATAGGGTTGGGGCTAAAGTTAGGGTTAGGGTTTGGATTACATTTACGGTTGGGATTAGAGTTGGGATTAGAATTAGGGGTATGTCAGGGTTAGGGGTGTGGTTAGGGTTACAGATGGGATTAGGGTTAGTGGTGTGTATGGATTAGAATTTCAGGTAAAATTGGGGAGTTTCCACTGTTCAGGCACATCAGGGGCTCTCCAAACGCGACATGGCGTCCGATCTCAATTCCAGACAATTCTGCGTTGAAAAAGTAAAACAGTGCTCCTTCCCTTCCGAGCTCTCCTGTGTGCCCAAACAGGGGTTTACCCCAACATATGGGGCATCAGCGTACTCGGGACAAATTGGACAACAACTTTTGGGGTCCAAGTTCCCTTGTTATCCTTGGGAAAATAAAAATTTTGGGGGCTAAAAATCATTTTTGTGAAAAAAAAAAGAATTTTTATTTTCACGGCTCTGTGTTATAAACTGTAGTGAAACACTTTGGAGTTCAAAGTTCTCACAACACATCTAGATAAGTTCCTTGGGAGGTCTAGTTTCCAATATGGGGTCACTTGTGGGGGGTTTGTACTGCTTGGGTACATCAGGGGCTCTGCAAATGCAACGTGACGCCTGCAGACCAATCAATCTAAGTCTGCATTCCAAATGGCGCTCCTTCCCTTCCGAGCTCTGCCATGTGCCCAAACAGTGGTTCCCCCCCACATATGGGGTATCAGCATACTCAGGAAAAATTGGACAACAACTTTTGGGGTCCAATTTGTCCTATTACCCTTGTGAAAATAAAAAACTGGGGGCTAAAAAATCATTTTTCTGAAATAAAAAAGAATTTTTATTTTCACGGCTCTGCGTTATAAACGGTAGTGAAACACTTGGGTGTTCAAAGCTCTCAAAACCCATCTAGATAAGTTCCTTAGGGGGTCTACTTTCCAAAATGGTGTCACTTGTGGGGGGTTTTAATGTTTAGGCACATCAGGGGCTCTCCAAACGCGACATGGTGTCCCATCTCAATTCCAGTCAATTTTACATTGAAAAGTCAAATGGCGCTCCTTGCCTTCCGAGCTCTGCCATGCACCCAAACAATGGTTTACACCCACATATGGGGAATCAGCGTACTCAGGACAAATTGTGCAACAATTTTTGGGGTCCAATTTCTTCTCTTATCCTTGGGAAAATAAAAAATTGGGGGCGAAAAGATCATTTTTGTGAAAAAATATGATTTTTTATTTTTACGGCTCTGCATTATAAACTTCTGTGAAGCACTTGGTGGGTCAAAGTGCTCACCACACATCTAGATAAGTTCCTTAGGGGGTCCACTTTCCAAAATGGTGTCACTTGTGGGGGGTTTCATTGTTTAGGCACATCAGGGGCTCTCCAAACGCGACATGGTGTCCCATCTCAATTCCAGTCAATTTTGCATTGAAAAGTCAAATGGCGCTCCTTCCCTTCCGAGCTCTGCCATGCACCCAAACAGTGGTTCCCCCCCACATATGGGGTATCAGCTATTGGTGAATGTCCCCTTTAAGAAGGGACCAAGTCTCTCGGAGGTAGTGCAACTTCTCAAGCTGCAAGTTCGTATACAGCAAGGACTCCGGTGCTGTTTCCAAGAACAGTTTCTTCGCAAAGAGTCCTTTTCTTTGTAAAACCAGTAGAGGGCAACTTTAAGAAGGTGCAAACTATTTACAATAAGTTTGTAATCATGCAGTGTTCATGATCCAGCAGTTCTTTTCAACAATGATGAACAAGAAACAAAAACAAAAGCAAAAAGACAAAAATAGGGATCCCGGGTAAACTAAGGGATCCCTTTAAGAGTTAACCCTAATCGGGTTGTAGCAGCAAGAAGACACATAGAAAGACGGACAGTTAACTGTATACAAATGATGAAGCTTTCTTGCTTACTCAGTTCCTGGCTGAGCAGGAGTTGGCCTCCTTCTCCCAGACAGGGGTCTGGGCGGCCACCGCTTTGGTTTCAACGCCAGCTGGGGCACCGGCAGCTACCACTGCGGCCAAGCCTCTGGCCACTACAGCGGCGGTGGTAGTAACAGTGCAGGTTGTGGTCTTCACCAAGGTGCAAGTTGGAGTAACCACCGTGGTCTTTGTAGTGACGGTGGATCGGTCGCAGGAGGGCATCTTCACCACCGGGGGCTGTTTTGCGGGCACCTTGGTTGGGGGTGTCATGGGCTTTTTCTTATGGACATTCAAAGCGAACCACCCCTTTTCCCCAAAGTGCCGGGTGTATGTGACTTCGTCCCCCGGGTAGAGGTCCCGGTCCGGATGACCCTCCCTCAGGTGAGACTCGACATCCCTCCGGTTGACAAACACTTCCGCGTACAGGCCTGGCTCTTTAATGAAGCCCCAGCCTCCGTGGAGCTTGAAGGCAATGATGGTGCCCTGCCTGCGCGGGGCCTGGTGAGCGGTGGGGTCCTTGCGGGCCCGGTCCTTGACCGCCAAGTCTTTTTGATAGCGGGGCTCCATCACGGCCCGGTACGCCTCCTCCTTCTTTTCCCACTGCTGTTCTAGCTGGGCCTGGTATTCCTCCCAGCTAAGGGCCTGTACCATTTCACCCTCCTGGGTCGCCACCCCGGGGAACCCCATAAACTTGGCCCCGGGGTTCACCCAGCGGCATACCGTGCGCTCTGCATAGACTGCGCCCGGCAGGGTGACTGGTGAGATCAGGGGCTTCAGGAGGTGCTCCATACCTGTGGCCTGGTCCCAGGGAAGGAGGCACTGGAGCCGATAGGTCCCAGGGGGAGGTGGCGCTGCGACGGGGCCTATCAGCAGGTCCGCTGCTAACGGGGCAGGGTCGGCGGGCTTACCGGCTGGTGCAGCGTCCTCCCCCGCGGCGGATCCCACTGGCGGTGCCATCGGTGGGGATGTCGGCAGCAAGTCGATCAGCGGTGCGGGAACCGAGGTCGGGGATCCTTCCGCCGGCACCTCCTGGGGTGCGGCCTTGGCCTCCATCCGCAGCTGGAGAAGCTGTTCAATTAAGTCCTCCATCTCAAGTTGCAGGAGACCCACTTCAGCAATGGAGACGAGACCGCTACACTCATCCGGGTAGCTGGGGGAGTTTTCCACTTCAACCCCACACTCTGGGTCTCAGCGGTCGGCCATTGCATCCTCCACGTGGGTCACTTCCTGGTCTTTTTCCCGCTCTCTCCTTCATGGGCGGTTGCGTTTTCTCTGCCTCCGCCCACCATTGAGAATCAGGAGGCGGATCTCGGCTGCTGACGGACACGTCCTCAAGGTACAGAAATATTTAGACTAGGCGGCCATTGTCTTTCGCGCTCTTCAGCTGGTCTACGCCTACTCCACGCCCCTCTTCTTCTCCTGCGCTATCCTTAGCGCTGTAATGGCGGTGGTTTTAGCGGGAACTTTTGGCGGCGAGTGGCAATGCACAGTTTTTGCAATAAGTCACAGTCCAAGTATAATAAATCACAGTTCCAAGGCACACATGACCTGATTCTTCAGGCTTAAGTAGATCCTGTTCGTGACGCCAAATTGGAGCGCCCCCGCTGCCGCAGGGCCGAGGGGCACCCGGTACCGGGCCTCTCTGTCTCAGTTCTGGGGTTGTCACGGTGGCCAGACCCGGCCCGTGACCCTGCTGGGGGGCGTCCAATGAAGGTGGAGAGTGGTGCTGATGTTGTGGTGTGGTGCCGGTCGCAGTAAATAACGAGGACACCAGGTTGCAGTCTCTTTACCTCTTTACTGAAGGCTTCAGGATCCTCAGTCCGGAATACGGTTAACCGGGCTGCGTGAGTCCAGCCGGTCCGATGGCACCTCCAGAGTTCCCTTTGCAGGTGGAAATCTGTGCCTACCTTCTAGCGCTTGTGTGTTGTAGTCCTTCCCTGCTTAGCACCACGGGATAGTCCTCACAACTGTTGTGTCTGTTTCTGAAGTTCCCTCACAACTCGATTCTGATGTTCTGTTTTGTCCCCCCAGATGATATGGCTAGGACGCACCCGTATGACGGGTAGGCTTGGAGGTCTTCCGGGACCCTAGAGTCGCCCCTCTCCAGATGTTGCCCCCTATGTCTTCTTAGGTGATTTGAGTGAGACAGCCCGCCTATAACTGACTGTCCTGCCGTAGGTTTGAAGTAAGGCCTGGAGCTCAATACTTCCTCGGCGTTCCGACCACCGGCTACGCGCCTCAGTAGGATGTTGCCTCGTCTTACAGCACGACTCCTACTGGTGTTTCTCCTTGTTGCATTGATCTCGTTTCTCACTCAGCACAATAAACCTCGCTTCTTGTCCTTTCTTGGGGTACCGCCGTGATGAAGTGCAGGCGCGGTCCCGTAACGTTCTTTCTGTTCGCTAGGCCTCTGTCAGGATCCCACCCCTGACAGGGACCCCCCTGAATCTTCCCCTGCAACACCCTCTGCCACAGGATGTTGCCTGGTTCCAACCCAGTCAGCTTCTGACTAACTTCCTATCTAACCCCCAGTTTTACCAGATTGTGAGGAGTGGCCTAATACATAGCACCCTTAGCTCCCCCTGGAGGCCAGACTGTGAAGTGTAGTGTGTGACTGTGATACCTGGTCAGGTGAACTCCTTCAGTGCCATCAGACGTACCATCACTCCCCTTAGCGGCGGAGCAACAGTACTGCAATGACCAGGACTCTGGGGCGCTGCAATGACTTGGGTATACTAATTGATCACAGACTGCACATGAGTCAACAGTGTGATGCAGCAGCAAAAAATGCAGATGAGTCACCCTGCCAGGGCCGTGGGGTACTTAGTATCGGGTCCGGTGGTTCACAGTGGGATGTCACGGTGGTGACTCGGTCCGTGGCCCAGGGCGCCCATGTAAATGGGGAAGGTCTTTAGAGGGAATTAAGTTATGTTTGTGATGCCACCTGAGGTATTTGGTCAGTGGGGACCGATGCTGCTTTAAGGGGTCCTCTGGGGTTATGGGGGTTATGTTATGGTAGCTAGATGGTATAACTTCCTACAGGTGAAGTATATCCCCAGGGCTCCCAGTGTGTAGATGGAAGATGTTGAATGGCGCAGTAAAGAATGAGGACACAGGTTTGCAGTCTCTTTACCTTGTTTACTGAAGTCCATGGCAGTCACAGCCCAGGGCACCAGATCACAGGGCAGGCAGGGTCTGGCAGGTTTAGAAGCGAATCCAGAGTCCCCCTTTTCCAGGTGGAGGTAAAAGCCTTCCTATAGCGCTGTGGTGTTGTAGTTCCTTACTGCCTATGGCTTCACATAAGGTCCTCACAGATGTTCTCTCTCTGTCCCCCGTATAGGATAGGACAATAAACCCGTATGACTGGTGACTTGAGCCTGTTTATAGGGACTCTAGCACGCCCCGGGCTCTAAGGGTGTCACTGTGCCTCCTGGGTATTAAGGCGGACAGGTAACTTGCAGTTCAGCTGTCCTGCCGGTTTCTGCTGTAAGTCGTAGAGATCCTTACAACCTTGGTGGTCCGGCTACGGGTTAACTGCGCTTCAGAGGGAGGCAGCCTGCTCTTAGCTGGTCTCCCCTGATATCACTCTTCTGTGCTGCGCTCTCTTGCACACTCACTGAACAATGCTCGGCTTTCTGTATGTACTGTATTTTTCCAGGAGCTGTGGTACTTCAGACCACACGGCCCCTTCAGATGTTCTGACCCTCTAGGTCCATCTGCTCTCTTCTGTCTCTCTGACAATCTGAACTGAAACTGAAAACTGAACCCTATTTCCCTCCAGAACAGAATTACTTTCCAGGGGAGTTCACATTAAACAGGTTTAGAGCTCCCCCTTCAGGCCTGGAGTGTGAACATGTTGTATGCATTGTGGTTACCTGATAAAAGATCTCCTTCATCGCTTCCAAACGTAACATCACTCTCCCCATGAGGAAAGCAATGCTACTGTGACGACCAGGACCCTGGGGCGCCACACAAACACAGTACTATGATGTGTTAACAGAAGCCTAAAGTCTAGATCACATGAAGTAATTATCCCACTCTCCTCCCTCTTGGTCAGGTCTCATCTGGAAAACTGTGTTCTGTTCTGGGCACCACATTTTAAAAAAGACATCGAAAAACTGGAGCAAGTTCATACAAGAGCTACCAGGGCGGTGGGTGGACTCAGGGCCGGCTCCAGGTTTTTGATGGCCCCGGGCGAAAGAGTCTCAGTGGGCCCCCCTCTTAAACACATACCATGCTTCATGATGCTCAGATACAGCAGAGAAATATACCACAGCCCACGTAGCATATAGCACTGGCCACGTAGCATATAGCACAGGCAGCCCACATAGTATATAGCACAGGCAGCCCACGTAGTATATAGCACAGGCAGCCCACATAGTATATAGCACAGGCAGCCCACGTAGTATATAGCAGAGGCAGCCCACGTAGTATATAGCAGAGGCAGCCCACGTAGTATATAGCGCAGGCAGCCCACGTAGTATATAGCACAGGCAGCCCACATAGTATATAGCACAGGCAGCCCACATAGTATATAGCACAGGCAGCCCACGTAGTATATAGCAGAGGCAGCCCACGTAGTATATAGCACAGGCAGCCCACATAGTATATAGCAGAGGCAGCCCACATAGTATATAGCACAGGCAGCCCACGTAGTATATAGCAGAGGCAGCCCACGTAGTATATAGCAGAGGCAGCCCACGTAGTATATAGCACAGGAAGCCCACGTAGTATATAGCACAGGCAGCCCACATAGTATATAGCACAGGCAGCCCACATAGTATATAGCACAGGCAGCCCACATAGTATATAGCACAGGCAGCCCACATAGTATATAGCAGAGGCAGCCCACATAGTATATAGCAGAGGCAGCCCACATAGTATATAGCACAGGCAGCCCACATAGTATATAGCACAGGCAGCCCACATAGTATATAGCAGAGGCAGCCCACATAGTATATAGCAGAGGCAGCCCACATAGTATATAGCACAGGCAGCCCACATAGTATATAGCACAGGCAGCCCACGTAGTATATAGCAGAGGCAGCCCACGTAGTATATAGCACAGGCAGCCCACGTAGTATATAGCACAGGCAGCCCACGTAGTATATAGCACAGGCAGCCCACATAGTATATAGCAGAGGCAGCCCACATAGTATATAGCACAGGCAGCCCCCATAGTATATAGCAGAGGCAGCCCACATAGTATATAGCACAGGCAGCCCCCATAGTATATAGCAGAGGCAGCCCACATAGTATATAGCAGAGGCAGCCCACATAGTATATAGCAGAGGCAGCCCACATAGTATATAGCACAGGCAGCCCACGTAGTATATAGCACAGGCAGCCCACGTAGTATATAGCAGAGGCAGCCCACGTAGTATATAGCACAGGCAGCCGCACGTAGTATATAGCACAGGCAGCCCACATAGTATATAGCACAGGCAGCCCAGCTCACCCACCACCACGCCATCGCCGTTGCCCCCGACCGTTGTGGACACAGGATCTGCGCACATGCACTGACGAATGCTGCTCGTCTTCTGTTGCTCGCTGCGCTGGAACTGGACGGTGGAACCGGGTCCCGGACCATGTCGCAACGTGATCTGAGTGTCAGCGGCAGCGCTGCTCTTCTTAGTGACGCGCTCCTCACTCTCACCCGGAAGTGACGACCGCCGGCCCGGAAGTGACTCTTCTATCCCCATAGACGGTGATTGGTGAGTATTCCTGCTGCAGTGAGTCCCAGTCAGTGAGTCCCGCCTCCTGCTGCCGGGAATCATATATCTGCTCCAGCTCCACCTCCGAGTCCTGGCTGCAATCACACACAGCACACTAACACAGGGAGGGAGGGAGGGACTCGGGAATGATGTAGTCCGGCTTTGGGGGCCCCCCAGGAGCGCATGATGCACTGCGCATCAGTGTCGGCAATGCCGGCATAATAAGTGTCTTACCGTTATGGACCCCCCAGTCTCGCCAGGGCCCCGGCATTTGCCCGGGTGCGCCGGGTGCTGACGCCGGCCCTGGGTGGACTGCAAAGTATGTCCCACAAGGAATAGTTAAAGGATCTAGGAATGTTTAGCTTGCAAAAAAGAAGGCTAAGAGGAGACTTAATAGCTGTCTATAAAAATCTGAAGGGATGTCACAGTGTAGAGGAATCATCCTTATTATCCTTTGCACATGGAAACTCGAGAAGCAATGGGATGAATCTGAGAGTTAGAAGATGAAGAATAGATATTGGAAAAAACTTTTTGACAGTGAGGGTGATCAATGACTGGAACAGGCTGCCACGAGAGATGGTGAGTTCTTTTACAATGGAAGTCTTCAAACAGAGGCTGGACAGACATCTGTCTGAGATGATTTAGTGAATCCGTCACTGCATTGAGCCTTGAAGTTCCTTCCAACTCTAATATTCTATGATTCTATTAAATAAATTCTAGTATGTGTGTTCAATACCTTTTCCCTGTGTCATTTCTCATTACACATAACACATAACTTAATTTATGAACATGTAAGGTTTAATTTCTTTGCCTGTGTGGATAGAAAGGATTGTTATCGACATCTGGTGAAAATTTTATGTCAAAAGCGCTTTCTGAAACACATCCGCATAGAAAATTGGTGATGTGTTCAATACTTATTTCACCCTCTGTGTATATACAGTGGCTTGCAAAAGTATTGACTTTCCCTAGGCATTGTTTTTGTTTTGCTACCTCACAACTCGGAATTTCACTGTTTTTATTTTGAGGGTTTGTATAAGTTCATATACAGTTGTGGCCAAAAGTATTGACACCCCTGCAATTCTGTCAGATAATACTCAGTTTCTTCCTGAAAATGATTGCAAACACAAATTCTTTGTTATTATTATTTTCATTTAATTTGTCTTAAATTTAAAAACACAAAAAGTATTGTGGCCATAATACCAACTAATACCTTACATACATTGTTATGTTTTTGGACACGTCATTTTTTCAGGGTGCAGCTGGGCCCTAGATGGCTCTGTATACTGTGGCCTCTGTTCACACAGGATGCATGATAGCAATGGCTGGCCCGCTATATGGCGTTACTAGTAGGCCTGAGCCATATGCTTTGTATCTCTGTGTGAACATACCACATACAGATCATTTTTGCACAGGTGTGCCAGGCGGCCAAATCCTGATTGTAGGCTGGCTGCAGTATCGGTATTATTGCACCTGTGCATTTGTCATCCACCATCTTAACTTGGGTCCGCTGCACTTTGGTTAGTGTAATTGGTTGGAGGCCTCAGACAGGTAAGCATCTCTACCTGTGTACTGGTTTTTTTTTGTCTTGAATAGTGGATTTTTTTTTGTCCTCTTATGGTTTTTTTTTTTGTTTGCTGTTAGCGTAGGACCGGCAATATGTGAGGACCCTTGACGTGGGTTGCCGGCTTAAGTATTGTGGCCATAATACCAACTAATACCTTACATACATTGTTATGTTTTTGGACACGTCATTTTTTCAGGGTGCAGCTGGGCCCTAGATGGCTCTGTATACTGTGGCCTCTGTTCACACAGGATGCATGATAGCAATGGCTGGCCCGCTATATGGCGTTACTAATAGGCCTGAGCCATATGCTTTGTATCTCTGTGTGAACATGCCACATACAGATCATTTTTGCACAGGTGTGCCAGGCAGCCAAATCCTGATTGTAGGCTGGCTGCAGTATTGGTATTATTGCACCTGTGCATTTGTCATCCACCATCTTAACTTGGGTCCGCTGCACTTTGGTTAGTGTAATTGGTTGGAGGCCTCAGACAGATAAGCATCTCTACCTGTGTACTGTTTTTTTTTGTCTTGAATAGTGGAGTTTTTTTGTCCTCTTATGTTTTTTTTTTTTTTAAGAATGTTCTCTGGTCAGATGAGACAAAAGTAGAGCTTTTTGGGCAAAGGCATCAACACAGAGTTTACAGGAGAAAAAAAGAGGCATTCAAAGAAAAGAACATGGTCCCTACAGTCAAACATGGCGGAGGTTCCCTGATGTTTTGGGGTTGCTTTGCTGCCTCTGGCACTGGACTGCTTGACCGTGTGCATGGCATTATGAAGTCTGAAGGCTACCAACAAATTTTGCAGCATAATGTAGGGCCCAGTGTGAGAAAGCTGGGTCTCCCTCAGAGATCATGGGTCTTCCAGCAAGACAATGACCCAAAACACACTTCAAAAAGCACTAGAAAATGGTTTGAGAGAAAGCACTGGAGACTTCTAAGGTGGCCAGCAATGAGTCCAGACCTGAATCCCATAGAACACCTGTGGAGAGATCTAAAAATGGCTGTTTGGAGAAGTGTTGTGAATTTGGATTCTGGGCTCCCCCGGTGGCCGCTTGTGGAATTGGACTTGTCATCCTCTTTCCTGTTTCACCTGGTTCCATCAGTAGTGGGTGTCGCTATTTAAGCTCATTTCTCTGGTGGTTTCTTGCCGGTCAACAATGTTATCTGATGCCTCTCAGTGCTTGTTCCTGCTTCTGACAACTACTAGATAAGTTGGACTTTTGTCCATGTTTCGTTTTGCCTATTTGTTCCAGTTCACAGCTGAAGTTTTGTTACTGTGTCTGGAAAGCTCTCGTTGATCAGGGATTGCTACTCTGGCGTTATGAGTTAATGCCAGAGTTTAAGGTAATCTCTGGATGGTGTTTTGTTAGTGTTTTTCTGCTGACCATGAAAGTATACTATCTGTCTTCTGCTATCTAGTAAGCGGACCTCAAATTTGCTAAGACTATTTTCCTGCTGCGTTTGTTGTTTCATCTGAACTCACCGTCATTATATGTGGGGGGCTACTGTCTTCTTGGGAATATTTCTCTAGAGGTGAGCCAGGTCTTATATTTCCCTCTGCTAGCTATTTAGGTCTTAGGCCAGAGCTGGGCATCTAGCGATAAATAGGAAATGCTACCTGGCTATTTCTAGTTGCGCGGCAGGCTTAGTTCATGGTCAGTATAGTTCCATCTTCCGAGAGCTTGTCCCTCTATAGGCTTGCTATGATCTCTGCCTGCAGAGATCATGACAGTTTGACCGGCCCCTAAAGTGTTAAAGACCCAGGTTGAGAAAGGAGAGTTATAAGAAGTCTGCTGGAATTTTTTTTTTTTTTTTTTTTTTTTTTTTTTTTCAGTTTGCCTTGCTGCAGTCTTTTTTCTCTCTCTCCTTCTAATCTCTGTATGGCTCTGTGTGCACCTGACAATAATGGATCTTCAGAGTGTAACTGCGGGTTTGAATAATCTCATCACGAAAGTACAAAATTTACAAGATTTTGTGGTACATGCTCCAGTATCTGAGCCGAGAATTCCTTTGCCGGAGTTCTTCACAGGGAATAGAGCTAGCTTCCAGAATTTCCGAAATAATTGTAAGCTTTATTTGTCCCTGAAGTCTCGTTCAGCTGGAGACCCTGCTCAGCAGGTTAGGATTGTGATTTCCTTGCTCAGGGGTGACCCTCAAGATTGGGCCTTCTCATTGCCAGCAGGGGATCCTGCGTTGCGCGATGTGGATGCGTTTTTTCTGGCCTTGGGCTTGCTTTATGAGGAACCTCATTTGGAACTTCAGGCAGAAAAAACTTTGATGGCACTATCTCAGGGGCAAGACGAAGCTGAGGTTTACTGCCAAAAATTCCGTAAATGGTCTGTGCTTACTCAGTGGAATGAGTGCGCCTTGGCGGCAACTTTCAGAGAAGGTCTCTCTGATGCCGTTAAGGATGTTATGGTGGGGTTCCCTGTGCCTGCAGGTCTGAATGAGTCCATGACAATGGCTATTCAGATTGATAGGCGTCTGCGGGAGCGCAAACCGGTGCACCATCTGGCGGTGTCTATGGAAAAGACGCCAGAAAGTATGCAGTGTGATAGAATTCTGTCCAGGAGCGAGCGACAGAATTTTAGACGGAAGAATGGATTGTGCTTCTATTGTGGGGATTCTACTCATGTTATATCAGCATGCTCTAGGCGTACAAAGAAGCTTGATAAGTCTGTTTCCATTGGCACCATTCAGTCTAAGTTTATTTTGTCTGTAACCCTGATTTGCTCTTTGTCATCCATTGCCGCGGACGCCTATGTTGACTCTGGCGCTGCTCTGAGTCTTATGGATTGGTCCTTTGCCAATCGTTGTGGTTTTGATTTAGAGCCTTTGGAGACTCTTATTCCTCTGAAGGGGATTGACTCCACCCCATTGGCTAATAATAAACCACAATACTGGACACAAGTAACCATGCGTATCAATCCGGATCACCAGGAGATTATTCGTTTCCTGGTGCTGTATAATTTACATGACGATTTGGTACTGGGATTGCCATGGTTGCAGTCTCACAATCCAGTCTTGGACTGGAGAGCAATGTCTGTGTTGAGCTGGGGATGTAAGGGTATTCATGGGGACTTACCTTTGGTTTCTATTTCGTCGTCCATTCCCTCTGAAGTCCCTGAGTTCCTCTCTGATTATCAAGACGTCTTTGACGAACCCAAGCTTGGGTCGTTACCTCCGCACCGTGAGTGCGATTGTGCCATAGATTTGATACCGGGTTGCAAATATCCAAAGGGTCGTTTGTTTAATCTGTCTGTGCCGGAACATGCTGCTATGCGGGAATATATAAAGGAGTCTTTGGAAAAGGGACATATTCGTCCATCTTCTTCTCCCTTGGGAGCTGGGTTTTTCTTTGTCTCAAAAAAGGACGGCTCTTTGAGACCATGTATTGATTATCGGCTTCTGAATAAGATCACTGTTAAGTACCAATACCCATTGCCATTGCTTACTGATTTGTTTGCTCGTATAGAGGGTGCTAAGTGGTTCTCTAAAATTGATCTTCGGGGGGCGTATAATTTGGTGCGGATCAGGCAGGGGGATGAGTGGAAGACCGCATTTAATACGCCCGAGGGCCACTTTGAGTATTTGGTCATGCCTTTTGGTCTTTCTAATGCCCCTTCAGTTTTCCAGTCTTTTATGCATGATATTTTCCGCGATTTTTTGGATAAATTTATGATAATATATCTGGATGATATTCTGATTTTTTCTGATGACTGGGACTCTCATGTCCAGCAGGTCAGGAGAGTTTTTCAGGTTCTGCGGTCTAATTCTTTATGTGTGAAGGGGTCTAAGTGCGTTTTTGGGGTCCAGAAAATTTCCTTTTTGGGGTATATTTTTTCTCCCTCTTCCATTGAGATGGATCCCGTCAAGGTGCAAGCTATTTGTGACTGGACTCAGCCCTCCTCTCTTAAGGGTCTTCAGAGATTTTTGGGCTTTGCCAACTTTTACCGCCGATTTATTGCTGGTTTTTCGGATGTCGTTAAACCACTGACTGATTTGACCAGACATGGCGCTGATGTTGCTAATTGGTCCCCTCATGCTGTAGAGGCCTTTCAGGAGCTTAAGCACCGTTTTGCCTCTGCCCCTGTGTTACGTCAGCCTGATGTGAATCTGCCTTTTCAGGTTGAGGTTGACGCTTCGGAGATCGGAGCTGGGGCAGTGTTGTCGCAGAAAGGTTCCGACTGCTCCGTCATTAGGCCTTGTGCCTTCTTTTCTCGCAAATTTTCGCCCGCAGAGCGGAATTATGATGTTGGGAATAGGGAGCTTTTGGCCATGAAGTGGGCGTTTGAGGAGTGGCGCCATTGGCTAGAGGGGGCTAAGCATCAGGTGGTGGTATTGACTGACCACAAAAATTTGATTTATCTTGAGACTGCCAGGCGCCTGAATCCTAGACAGGCGCGCTGGTCTTTATTTTTTTCTCGCTTTAATTTTGTGGTGTCATACCTACCGGGTTCTAAGAATGTTAAGGCAGATGCCCTTTCTAGGAGTTTTGACCCGGACTCTCCTGGTAATGCTGAACCCACAGGTATCCTTAGGGAGGGAGTAATTTTGTCGGCCGTTTCTCCTGATCTGCGGCGGTCCTTGCAAGAGTTTCAGGCGGATAGACCGGATCGTTGTCCGCCTGATAGACTGTTTGTTCCGGATGATTGGACCAGTAGAGTCATCTCTGAGGTACATTCTTCTGCATTGGCAGGTCATCCCGGAATTTTTGGTACCAGGGATTTGGTGGCAAGATCCTTCTGGTGGCCTTCCCTGTCACGAGATGTGCGAGTCTTTGTGCAGTCATGTGACATTTGTGCTCGGGCCAAGTCTTGTAGTTCTCGGGCTAGCGGACTGCTGTTGCCCTTGCCTATTCCTAAGAGGCCTTGGACACACATCTCGATGGATTTTATTTCAGATCTGCCTGTTTCCCAGAAGATGTCTGTCATCTGGGTGGTCTGTGACCGTTTCTCTAAAATGGTCCATTTGGTTTCTCTGCCCAAGTTGCCTTCTTCTTCTGAGTTGGTTCCTCTGTTTTTTCAGAATGTTGTCCGATTGCACGGTATTCCTGAGAATATTGTTTCTGACAGAGGTACCCAATTTGTGTCTAGATTTTGGCGGGCATTCTGTGCTAGGATGGGCATAGATTTGTCTTTTTCATCTGCTTTTCACCCTCAGACTAATGGCCAGACCGAGCGGACTAATCAGACCCTGGAGACATATCTGAGGTGTTTTGTCTCTGCTGACCGGGATGATTGGGTTGCTTTTTTGCCATTGGCAGAGTTCGCCCTCAATAATCGGGCCAGCTCTTCCACCTTGGTGTCCCCGTTTTTCTGTAATTCGGGGTTTCACCCTCGATTTTCCTCCGGTCAGGTGGAATCCTCGGATTGTCCTGGAGTGGATGCGGTGGTGGAGAGATTGCATCACATCTGGGGGCAGGTTATGGACAATTTGAAGTTGTCCCAGGAGAAGACTCAGCGTTTTGCCAACCGTCATCGTCGTGTTGGTTCTCGGCTTTGTGTTGGAGATTTGGTGTGGTTGTCTTCTCGTTTTGTCCCTATGAGGGTCTCCTCTCCTAAGTTTAAACCTCGGTTCATCGGCCCTTATAGAATATTGGAGATTCTTAATCCTGTTTCTTTCCGTTTGGACCTCCCTGCGTCCTTTTCCATTCATAACGTTTTTCATCGGTCGTTATTGCGCAGGTATGAGGTACCTGTTGTACCTTCAGTTGAGCCTCCTGCTCCGGTGTTGGTTGAGGGTGAGTTGGAGTACGTTGTGGAGAAAATTTTGGACTCTCGTGTTTCCAGACGGAGACTCCAGTATCTGGTCAACTGGAAGGGTTACGGCCAGGAGGATAATTCTTGGGTCAATGCATCTGATGTTCATGCTTCTGATCTTGTTCGTGCCTTCCATAGGGCTCATCCTGGTCGCCCTGGTGGATCTGGTGAGGGTTCGGTGCCCCCTCCTTGAGGGGGGGGTACTGTTGTGAATTTGGATTCTGGGCTCCCCCGGTGGCCGCTTGTGGAATTGGACTTGTCATCCTCTTTCCTGTTTCACCTGGTTCCATCAGTAGTGGGTGTCGCTATTTAAGCTCATTTCTCTGGTGGTTTCTTGCCGGTCAACAATGTTATCTGATGCCTCTCAGTGCTTGTTCCTGCTTCTGACAACTACTAGATAAGTTGGACTTTTGTCCATGTTTCGTTTTGCCTATTTGTTCCAGTTCACAGCTGAAGTTTTGTTACTGTGTCTGGAAAGCTCTCGTTGATCAGGGATTGCTACTCTGGCGTTATGAGTTAATGCCAGAGTTTAAGGTAATCTCTGGATGGTGTTTTGTTAGTGTTTTTCTGCTGACCATGAAAGTATACTATCTGTCTTCTGCTATCTAGTAAGCGGACCTCAAATTTGCTAAGACTATTTTCCTGCTGCGTTTGTTGTTTCATCTGAACTCACCGTCATTATATGTGGGGGGCTACTGTCTTCTTGGGAATATTTCTCTAGAGGTGAGCCAGGTCTTATATTTCCCTCTGCTAGCTATTTAGGTCTTAGGCCAGAGCTGGGCATCTAGCGATAAATAGGAAATGCTACCTGGCTATTTCTAGTTGCGCGGCAGGCTTAGTTCATGGTCAGTATAGTTCCATCTTCCGAGAGCTTGTCCCTCTATAGGCTTGCTATGATCTCTGCCTGCAGAGATCATGACAGAGAAGGCACCCTTCAAATATCAGGGACCTGGAGCAGTTTGCCAAAGAAGAATGGTCTAAAATTCCAGCAGAGCATTGTAAGAAACTCATTGATGGTTACCGGAAGCGGTTGGTCGCAGTTATTTTGGCTAAAGGTTGTGCAACCATGTATTAGGCTGAGGGTGCCAATACTTTTGTCTGGCCCATTTTTGTGTGAAATGATCACTGTTTTGCTTTTTGCTTCATTCTCTTTTGTGTTTTTTCATTTAAGACAAATTAAATGAAGATAATAATACCAAAGAATTTGTGATTGCAATCATTTTAAGGAAGAAACTGAGTATTATCTGACAGAATTGCAGGGGTGTCAATATTTTTGGCCACAACTGTAGAGAACATGCCTACAAATGTGAACATTTTGGCTTTCTTTTTATTGTGAAGCAAACAACAAATAGGATAAAATAACTGAAAAGTATTCACGCCCCTAAAGACAGTACTTTGTAGAGCCTCCTTTTTCGGCAATTACAGCTGCAGGTCTCTTTGAATAAGTCTCCCTGAGCTTTCCTCATCTTGCCACTGGGATTTTTGCTTGTACCTCAAGGCAAAACTGCTCCAACTCCTTCAAGTAAGATGGTTTCCTCTGATGAACAGCAATCTTCAAGTCTCACCATAGATTCTGAATTGGATTAAGGTCTGGGCTTTGACTTAACAACTACAAAACATTTACACATTTCCCCTTAAACTACTCAAGTGTTGCTTTAGCAGTATGCTTTGGGACATTGTCTTTTTGAATGGTGAACGAATCAATGCCCTCCTTGCCCAGGCTGAGAGTTTTGGTGAGCTGCCCTCTCTTGTCAGGTTTGTTGTGGTACCATGTCCTTTCCATGTGATGATAATGGATTTGATTGTGCTCTGTGAGATCATCAGAATCAGGAAATTTTCTTTATAACGCAACCCTGACTTGTACTTCTCAACTTTGTCCCTGACTTGTTTGGAGATTTCCTTGGTCTTCATTGTGTTGTTTGGTTAGTGGTACCTCTTGCTTTATTGTGTTGCAGCCTCTGTGGCCTTTCAGAAAAGGTAAAGTGTATATATTGACAGACCATGTGGCACTTAGATTGCACACATGTGGACTTCCTTTCACTAAGCATGTGACTTATGAATGTACAGTGCCTTGCGAAAGTATTCGGCCCCCTGGAATTTTTTAACCTTTTCCCACATATCATGCTTCAAACATAAAGATACCAAATGTAAATTTTTGGTGAAGAATCAACAACAAGTGGAACACAATTGTGAAGTTGAACAAAATGTTTTGGTTATTTTCAATTTTTGTGGAAATTCAAAAACTGAAAAGTGGGGCGTGCAACATTATTCAGCCCCTTTAACTTAATACTTTGTTGTGCCACCTTTTGCTGCGATTACAGCTGCAAGTCACTTGGGGTATGTCTCTATCAGTTTTGTACATTGAGACACTTAAATTCTTGCTCATTCTTCCTTGGCAAACAGCTCAAGCTCAGTGAGGTTTGATGGAGATCGTTTGTGAATAGCAGTTTTCAGCTCTTTCCACAGATTCTCGATTGGATTGAGGTCTGGACTTTGACTTGGCCATTCTAACACCTGGATACGTTTATTTGTGAACCATTCCATTGTAGATTTTGCTTTATGTTTGGCATCATTGTCTTGTTGGAAGACAAATCTCCATCCCAGTCTCATGTCTTTTGCAGACTCCAACAGGTTTTCTTCAAGAATGGTCCAGTATTTGGCTCCATCCATCTTCCCATCAATTTTAACCATCTTCCCTGTCCCTGCTGAAGAAAAGCAGGCCCAAACCATGATGCTGCCACCACCATGTTTGACAGTGGGGATGGTGTGTTCAAAGTGATGAGCTCTGTTGCCTTTACGCCAAAACATATCAATTAGCATTGCTGCCAAAAAGTTTGATTTTGGTTTCATCTAACCAGAGCACCTTCTTCCACATGTTTGGTGTGTCTCCCATGTGGCTTGTTGCAAACTTTTACCCCTTGCTGACCTCGGATGGGATAGTACGTCCCATGTCAGCTCCCCTGCTTTGATGCAGGGCTCCGCGGTTAGCCCGCATCAAAGCCGGGACATGTCAGCTGTTTTGAACAGCTGACATGTGCCCGCAATAGGCACATGCAGAATCGCGATCTGCCCGCGCCTATTAACTAGTTAAATGCCGCTGTCAAACGCAGACAGCGGCATTTAACTACTGCATCCGGCCGGGTGGCCGGATATGAGCGCATCGCCGACCCCCGTCACATGATCGGGGGTCAGCGATGCTTCAGAATAGTAACCATAGAGGTCCTTGAGACCTCTATGGTTACTGATCCCCGGCAGCTGTGAGCGCCACCCTGTGGTTGGCGCTCACAGCACACCTGATTTTATACTACATAGCAGCGAACAGCAGATCGCTGCTATGTAGCAGAGCCGATCATGCTGTGCCTTCTTCTAGCCTCCCATGGAGGCTATTGAAGCATGGCAAAAGTAAAAAAAAAAAGTTAAAAAAATGTGAAAAAAATAAAAAAAAATATAAAAGTTTAAATCACCCCCCTTTCGCCCCAAAATCAAAATAAATCAATAAAAAAAAAATCAAACCTACACATATTTGGTATCGCCGCGTTCAGAATCGCCCGATCTATCAATAAAGAAAAAGCATTAACCTGATCGCTAAACGGCATAACGAGAAAAAAAATCGAAATGCTAGAATTACGTTTTTTTGGTCGCCGCGACATTGCATTAAAATGCAATAACGGGCGATCAAAAGAACGTATCTGCACCAAATTGGAATCATTAAAAACGACAGCTCGGCACACAAAAAATAAGCCCTCAACCGATCCCAGATCATGAAAAATGGAGACGCTACGAGTATCGGAAAATGGCGCAATTTTTTTTTTTTTTAGCAAAGTTTGGAATTTTTTTTCACCACTTAGATAAAAAATAACCTAGTCACGTTAGGTGTTTATGAACTCGTACTGACCTGGAAAATCATAATGGCAGGTCAGTTTTAGCATTTAGTGAACCTAGCAAAAAAGCCAAACAAAAAACAAGTGTGGGACTGCACTTTTTTTGCAATTTCACTGCACTTGGAATTTTTTTCCCGTTTTCTAGTACACGACATGGTAAAACCAATGATGTCATTCAAAAGTACAAATCGTCCCGCAAAAAATAAGCCCTCACATGGCCAAATTGACAGAAAAATAAAAAAGTTATGGCTCTGGGAAGGAGGGGAGCGAAAGATGAACACGGAAAAACGGAAAATCCCAAGGTCATGAAGGGGTTAAACAACACTTTTTAAGGATATCTTTGAGAAATGGCTTTCTTCTTGCCACTCTTCCATAAAGGCCAGATTTGTGCAGTGTACGACTGTTTGTTGCCTTATGGACAGACTGTTCAACCTCAGCTGTAGATCTCTGCAGGCCATCCAGAGTGATCATGGGCCCCTTGGCTGCATCTCTGATCAGTCTTCTCCTTGTTTGAAATGAAAGTTTAGAGGGACGGACTGGTCTTGTTAGATTTGCAGTGGTATGGGGGCGTGGTTTGCCAGGGGAAGGGAGCAGACGTGTCTCCCAGGAGCTCCTGCCAATTCCCCTAAATAAGCTTACAAACAGCGTACTAAAGTGGACTATTGGACTCCTGTAACATTTATAATATGCCAGGAGCCAGCCAAGCAAAGAAGGGATTTATTCCCAGCAAGATCAATGTAGTTTGGAGCCAAAGAGGGGCCAAGAACGACGGAGATCTGACCCATAGAAGGACTCAGGCCGGGTATGTAGGGACAAAGAAGTCCCCTCCCCTCATCCAGCACAAGCTAAGGAATCAGGGCTCACCGCCGTATACAAAGCCCCTGAACGGCCGGACACCCACCGCTGACACAGCCCTGCGTCTGCCCTGCAGCGCTGCTGAAAGCACCCGGCAAGGAGCGGAGAATCGGCGGGGCGAGAGCGCTCTGAAATCCAAGATGGCGCCCGCGCCGCTGAGTCAGAGGATCAGCACGACGGAACTTAAGCAGGAGCTGAGACCAGCTGATGTGCGGCGGCCGCGGGTCGCAGCAACGCGGGAGAAGAACACCACACAGCAGCAGAGGACAGAGCCTGGACCTCCCCGCGCCCAGCCTAAGCTGAGGCTGCGGGAAACACAGCGAGACAAAGCGGCTATTAAGCTAGCTGGGAGCGGAAGCAACGCCGGCAACAAAGCGGGAGCCAGCTGTGGAACAATACCGGAGAGCCGGAGGAACAGCCTGGAGCAGCTGATCGGAAAGAAACAGCTGACCGACCAAAGCCAGAGGAACAGCATGGAGTGCAGGAAAGATCCCCTATCCGTGGACTCAGCAGTGGTGAGTGGAAGCATCGGAAGGCAGCAGCGGGACAGTGACAACCGAGACGCTGACTGGAAGTGGGGTGCCGCTGGGGGTGGCTCAGCACTTTCACCGCGGCTGACACCAAAGAAGAATCAGCTGTTCGTTCTTGAACAGCTGACAGACCTGGGGTGTAAGGAGGCCCCCCTCGCCGCAGAACCAACAGCGGTGAATGGTTACTTTGGAGCACAGCGGTGGGGAGCGGGGAGTAGAGACGCCGACAGGAAGTGGATTGCAGCTGGGGGTGACTCTGTGTTATCACCGCAGCTGGCAAGGAGGGAGGAACAGCTGATCAGCCACAAGCAGGGAAATCCCCTGAATCATGCCGCCCCTCAGTTTGTGCCAAGGTCTCATATAGAAGTGTCTTCCCGGCTATATACCGACATCAAGGAGCCTCAGAGGAATACCCTGTCACCAGCTTGCAGCGATGTGGAGAAGACATTGAAGGCTGCGGTGAGTTTAAACGCCAACAACTCAATTAGGGAATTTAAAGGGACACCTTTTATTAACACCACGGCACATCCCTATAAACAGCCTGTCAGCCCTAAATTAGATCCTGGATTTTGCAAGGACCTAACCACCTCTTTTAAAAAATTTAAAGCATCATTAGAGGCTCACGGAGAGGGAAACAATAATGAGGTCCAGTCTGATCAATCAGACTGCTCTTCCGACTCATTAGAAAGCATAGTGAGTATACACTCAGAGGAGTTTAATGAGAATTTAGACACTTCTATTGACAGTACAGACGATTTTGATGACAATATTTCAACAAGTGGAGCTTCATATGAGAGTTCTGGCTCAGCTGAGGATTTTAATCCTATAGGATCATCCTTTAATGTGCGACTGATGGAGGAGATTTATGCATCTGAGGACTGCCCGACAGAAGGCTTCATGATCAATTTGCTTAAATCCTTTTTATCTACACTGAATCTTGGGGAAAAAGCGCTTAACGTAAAGGGTGCTAACGACCTATCACAAATTAACAAACACCTAATGATTGAATCTGGAAAAACAAATGACACTAAAGCATCAGAAAAGTTCATTAAAGGACTCTTTCATGCAACGCTAATTTTAGTGGCCAAAGATACAGAGCCAACACAGTACGACACTCATGATGGCCCTTCTCAAATATCAGACGCAACCGACTCTCCTATTGAAAAGGCCGAAATCATACCCCAATCCTTAAATTTACCCTCAAGATTAATAGACGAGATCCAAAAAGACATTACTCTCCTCAAAACCAATTTGGCTAACTATGAAGACTCCAAAAGAAGAAACAACATTAAGATCAGAGGAATACCGGAATCGATTCAAACATCACAATTGAAAAATTACGTTTCCTCGATGATCTCTTACCTGATTCC
This sequence comes from Ranitomeya variabilis, assembly GCF_051348905.1. Lineage (NCBI taxonomy): Eukaryota > Metazoa > Chordata > Amphibia > Anura > Dendrobatidae > Ranitomeya > Ranitomeya variabilis. The sequence goes on along the minus strand of NC_135238.1, from coordinate 161,859,334 downwards.
AAATACTAATGAAAAGTTTTTGATTGAAAAAGTTTTTAGAATTCGCAGGCCACCCTCTCTTCCACAGCACCTGTCAAGGGACGTCATTGTTTCGTTCTACCCCAATTGGGTAAGAAATACACTTCTTGGAATGTCGGGGGAACAAAAATTTGTTTCATCTCCATACAGCCACTTATTATTCTATAGAGACTTATCAAGAGCCACATTACAAAAGAGAAGAAATTTCTCCCACATTACTAGTGAACTTCTACGTAAAGGAATTCCCTATGTTTGGTCCCAATCATCGTCGCTCCAGGTGAAATACGCGTCAAGATTAATACACATTTCTTCTCCGGACGAGGGTGACATCTTCCTGGATGCAGCCGGTCTTCGCTGAAGCTGGACTCTGTCCAAGGGGGAAAAAAGAAAAAGAATTTCATAACTTTAAGGAGTCTTCCACTTTTATAATTACCTTGTAGAACCGGACTTTCCCCCCACTTAGTCTAGGGGTGCCTTTGAGGCGTTTCCAGACAGGACGGGCCTACATGCACAGAAGTTTACAATGTATTTTATTTTACTGTATTTGTTTTGCTTTTCTCCTTACAGGTTATTAAGCTTAATCTTAGCCTTGATTAGCAACAAAGCCTTAATTAGCAACAGTTAGCTGCATAATTTTGGAAGCAATAATATGTTTGTAGACATTCTTGTCTTTTAAAGCAACATTGAGCTCTGTTTACTCTTTATATTAATCTATTACTCTAAAATATGCTTTACTTTTCTCTAGGTTTATTCGGAAGCCTTGTTTAGCTACAAATTGCTGTGTATTTTGAAATGCTTATGTATGCATTGTTACGCCTGTCTTATTTTTTCCCATTTCCTGTCTCACAGGGAATTACTTACCCTTCCCCCTTACACATTTTCCCTCCCCTTTTCCCTCTCCCTATATAAAAATTTATAAAACCAATAAAAATTATTGGAAAAGATTTGCAGTGGTATGAAACTCCTTCCATTTCAATATGATCACTTGCACAGTGCTCCTTGGGATGTTTAAAGTTTTGGAAATCATTTTGTATCCAAATCCGGCTTCAAACTTCTCCACAACAGTATAACGGACCTGCCTGTTGTGTTCCTTGGTCTTCATGATGCTCTCTGTGCTTCAAACAGAACCCTGAGACTATCACAGAGCAGGTGCATTTATACGGAGACTTGATTACACACAGGTGGATTATATTTATAATCATTAGGCATTTAGGACAACAATGGATCATTCAGAGATCCACAATGAACTTCTGGAGTGAGTTTGCTGCACTGCAAGTAAAGGGGCCGAATAATATTGCACGCCCCACTTTTCAGTTTTTGAATTTCCACAAAAATATAAAATAACCAATAAATTTCATTCAACTTCACAATTGTGTTCCACTTGTTGATTCTTCACCAAAAATTTACATTTGGTATCTTTATGTTTGAAGCATGATATGTAGGGAAAAGATGAAAAGTTCCAGGGGACGAATACTTTCGCAAGGCACTATATATATATATATATATATATATATATATATATATATATATACAGTACAGACCAAAAGTTTGAACACACCTTCTCATTTAAAGATTTTTCTGTACTTTCATGACTATGAAAGCTGTACATTCACACTGGAGGCATCAAAACTATGAATTAACACGTGTAATTATATACTTAACAAAAAAGTGTGAAACAACTGAAAATATGTCTTATATTCTAGGTTCTTCAAAGTAGCCACCTTTAGCTTTGATGACTGATTTGCACACTCTTGGCATTCTCTTGATGAACTTTAAGAGGTATTCACCGGGAATGGTCTTCCAACAATCTTGAAGGAGTTCCCAGAGATGCTTAGCACTTGTTGGCCCTTTTGCCTTCACTCTGCGGTCCAGCTCACCCCAAACCATCTCGATTGGGTTCAGGTCCGGTGACTGTGGAGGCCAGGTCGTCTGACGTAGCACCCCTTCACTCTCCTTCTTGGTCAAATAGCCCTTACACAGCCTGGAGGTGTGTTTGGGTCATTGTCCTGTTGAAAAATAAATGATGGTCCAACTAAATGCAAACCCGATGGAATAGCATGCCGCTGCAAGATGCTGTGGTAGCCATGCTGGTTCAGTATGCCTTCAATTTTGAATAAATCCCAAACAGTGTAACCAGCAAAGCACCCCACACACCATCACACCTCCTCCTCCATGCTTCACGGTGGAAACCAGGCATGTAGAGTCCATCCGTTAACCTTTTCTGCGTCGCACAAGGTCACGGTGGTTGGAACCAAACATCTCAAATTTGGACTCATCAGACCAAAGCACAGATTTCCACTGGTCTAATGTCCATTCCTTGTGTTCTTTAGCCCAAACAAGTCTCTTCTGCTTGTTGCTTGTCCTTAGCAGTGTTTTCCTAGCAGCTATTTTACCATGAAGGCCTGCTGCACAAAGTCTCCTCTTAACAGTTGTTGTAGAGATGTGTCTGCTGCTAGAACTCTGTGTGGCATTGACCTGGTCTCTAATCTGAGCTGCTGTTAGCCTGCGATTTCTGAGGCTGGTGACTCGGATAAACTTATCCTCAGAAGCAGAGGTGACTCTTGGTCTTCCTTTCCTGGGGCGGTCCTCATGTGAGCCAATTTCTTTGTAGCGCTTGATGGTTTTTGCCACTGCACTTGGGGACACTTTCAAAGTTTGCCCAAGTTTTCAGACTGACTGACCTTCATTTCTTAAAGTAATGATGGCCACTCATTTTTCTTTACTTAGCTGCTTTTTTTCTTGCCATAATACAAATTCTAACAGTCTATTCAGTAGAACTATCAGCTGAGTATCCACCAGACTTCTGCTCAATACAACTGATGGTCCCAACCCCATTTATAAGGCAAGAAATCCCACTTATTGAACCTGACAGGGCACACCTGTGAAGTGAAAACCATTCTCGGTGACTACCTCTTAAAGCTCATCAAGAGAATTCCAAGAGTGTGCAAAGCAGTCATCAAAGCAAAAGGTGGCTACTTTGAAGAACCTAGAATGTAAGACATATTTTCAGTTGTTTCACACTTTTTTGTTAAATATATAATTCCACATGTGTTAATTCATAGTTTTGATGCCTTCAGTGTGAATGTACAATTTTCATAGTCATGAAAATACATATATATATATATATATATATATATATATATATATATATATATATATATATATATATACACAGCTCAAAAAAATAAAGGGAACACTTAAACAACAGAATATAACTCCAAGTAAATCAAACTTCTGTGAAATCAAACTGTCCACTTAGGCAGCAACACTGTTTGACAATCAATTTCACATGCTGTTGTGCAAATGGAATAGACAACAGATGGAAATTATTGGCAATTATCAAGACATCCCCTATAAAGGAGTGGTTCTGCAGGTGGGGACCACAGACCACATCTCAGTACCAATGCTTTCTGTCTGATGTCTTGATTACTTTTGAATGTTGGTTGTGCTTTCACACTCGTGGTAGCATGAGACAGACTCTACAACCCACACAAGTGGCTCAGGTAGTGCAGCTTTTCCAGGATGGCACATCAATGCGAGGTGTGGCAAGAAGGTTTGCTGTGTCTGTCAGTGTACTGTCCAGAGGCTGGAGGCGCTACCAGTAGACAGGCCAGTACACCAAGAGATGTGGAGTGGGCTGTAGGAGGGCAACAACCCAGCAGCAGGACCGCTACCTCTGCCTTTGTGCAAGGAGGAAGAGGAGGAGCATTGCCAGAGCCCTGCAAAATGACCTCCAGCAGGCCACAAATGTGCATGTGTCTGCACAAACAGTTAGAATCTGACTCCATGAGGATGATCTGAGTGCCCGACATCCACAGATGGGTGTTGTGCTCACAGCCCAACACCGTACAGGACGCTTGGCATTTGCCACAGAACACCAGGATTGGCAAATTCGCCACTGGTGCCCTGTGCTCTTCACAGATGAAAGCAGGATCACACTGAGCACATGTGACATATGTGACAGAGTCTGGAGATGCCATGGAGAGCGATCTGCTGCCTGCAACATCCTTCAGCATGACCGGTTTGGCAGTGGATCAGTAATGGTGTGGGGTGGAATTTACCTTGTCTTTTTTCAGCCTTACCTGAAAATGATGCCAGAATGCACTTTGGGAAGGAGACAAGTTGGCAGAGACCATGAGGTCCTATGGTCAATGTTATGCTTGGGAAATTCTGGTTCCAGCATCCATATGGATGTTTCTTTGACAGGTACCACCTACCTAAATCTTGTTGAAGAACATGTTCACTTCTCCATGCCAGCAGTATTTCTTAATAGCAGTGGTCTCTTTCAGCAATGTAATGTATACAGCCACACTGCAAAAATGTTTGGGAATGGTTTAAGGAACATGATGAAGAGTTCAAGGTGTTGATTTGACCTTTAAAGTCCTCAGATCTTATTCCGAACAGGCATCTGTGGGATGTGCTAGAAAAACAATACACAAAATATCTCCAAGCTAAACTCTCACATAACATTTTATGCCTGTAGATCAAATATTCACAAATCCAATAAAATCTGTATTCTTGTAGTTATTAGGCCAGCTATTTTGGAACTCAACAGTGGGCGAATAGTATATACACCTCAAATTCCAATGCATGGAATATATATTGTAACATGCTAGGGCCATTCTAGGATGGCATGGCTGTGACATAGATGGAAACAGTCCATATAAAGGAAATGTGGGGCTTTTCAGCCAAAATGAATCAAATAATTAAGCAACCAAAAAACAACAAAGACTTGCCCGGCTAGGCGCTAACTAATACATAATACCTCTGACTCATGCTACCTGGGATGTGTGCGGGGCATGGCTCTCCAGCAACTCAGCATTTAGCACATTTAAATGCCATGCATATCTACGCTCGTGACTGCCATACACTCCTATGGCCTTCATACGCCTCCGTGCACCATCTGGGGAGAATACACAGAGACCCCTACCCTGTGACATCGGTCATTGCTTCGCTATTGCAATCACAGCTACACCTGCGACTGCAGTACCCCCTCATGGCCTCACTACCCCTCTGTGCGCATCTTGGGGAGAACAAACAGTGATCCTACCAGTGACACGGGTCACTGCCTCACACATAGTAAACATAAAAAACAGAATTAAAAGGTCATTTTCAGATAGATTAACACGCTGCCATTGATGGACACAACAATCACTCAGATTTAGAAAGCAACATATTCTTTGGTATTCAAACAGTTTATTCAATCATGGAAAAAACTATGTCCACAGGAAAGTAAGAGTTGGGGATTATCTTGGAGGATTAATTAAAACTGGTAGAAATTCTCACTCATAAACAAGTTGCGCTGGTAAAAAAAACAAAAACTGATTAAGGCCACTGCACTGTAACTATAATATCTATGTAGCTATTGGATAAAGGCATCAATATGAAACTGCCAAACATGTAATGTTCCATTATATAATTAAAGATCAAAATTATTATATGCAAAAAAGATAAATATAACGGCACTGCTGTGGGGCCAGACAACCATATGCTGAATGGAGTGCTTTCCGGATAGAGACCACCTCTATGGATTCCGGGTGCTCATGCAAAAACAGGGTGTATGCAGCAAAGAAGAAAAATGCAGATAGCACTCACCGGTCCTTAAAACTTCATCCTTTATTCAAACTTTAAAATGTCATGGCCAGAGGAACAGGTTGCTTACACCAGCTCGCACATCGCAGCAACCTATTCCTCTGGCCATGACATTTTAAAGTTTGAATAAAGGATGAAGTTTTAAGGACCGGTGAGTGCTATCTGCATTTTTCTTTTTTGCTGCATCAAAATTATTATGTTCCTATTTCTATTACAGTGGAATTGTGCTTTGTTTTATGTTGGAATGTACCATAGGTCAACATAGAAGGAGTGTTTTGCTACTGATTTTTTCTGGCTTCATTTTGTGTCATTATTCAGTCTTCTGCGGTGACAAGGGTCAATCTACACGCTTATTGCTTCCTGTAGATACACAGTTAGTTAATATTTTCTGTACACTAATAATTGCAAAGTATTGTTTTACAGTTTTTTTTGTCCTGTACAACAAAACACCAATATACATATAAGCCAATAAAACAGTATAAAGTAAAATAATATTAAAAAATTAAACTTAGGAAAATAATAAATTATAAGGCAGACAACCCATACTAATAGCCAACATTTTTTGCCTGGACCAGGAGAATTCGAAAGAAAGATATTATTGATATATTGTGTGTATATAAATATATGGATATTAGTGATGAGCGAGTGTGCTCGTTACTCGAGTTTTCCGAGCATGCTCAGGTGTTCTCCGAGTATCTTGGGCGTGCTCGTAGATTATGTTTGAGGCTCCGCAGCTGCATGATTTGCAGCTGTTAGACAACCTGAACACATACAGGGATTGCCTGTTTGTTAGGGAATCCCCACATGATTTCAGGCTGTCTAGCAGCCGCAAATCATGCAGCTGTGGCGACACAAACATAATCTACGAGCACGCCCAAGATACTCGGAGTACACGCGAGCATGCTCGGAAAACTCGAGTAAAGAGCACACTTGCTCATCGCTAATGGAGATATATATATATATATATAAACTGCATATATGTCTATATATATTGTAGGGTTTCACTCACTCAGGTGCGATGGCTGACACTCAGGAGGCACGTTCCATTAAAAGTTCAAAGGGTTTATTGCTCCATAAACCACATAGAAAAAACTGAAAACAAATAGCCTTTAGCTCAGGAATTGAAAAAAACAAGTGTCCAGTCCTTCAGGCTCAGTCCTGGAGCCTTAACACACTCTGGGCTATCACCTTCACACATACATCTCTTGTGTTAAGCATTAGCCTTTCTTTTATAGGTCTAACCACACCCAGAAACCCATCACATGATTAGACATGTGGTTATGACATCACCACAGGTCCTGAAACACATATAGATAGGCATGGTTACATCACAGCGACAAGACACCTATGTGACACATATCTCCCGTCGACTAGACAACCTTTAGCCACGCTACATACCTCCCCCCTCTGCCCAAAGCTGTGGGGCTTGGCACTTTCCCTTACTAGACAAGGGATTCTTGACAGAGCATCAGCATTACCGTGCAGCTTCCCGGCCCTATGTTCCACATGGAAACTGAAGTCCTGCAGGGCTAAGAACCAACGGGTGACCCTAGCATTTATACCCTTCGTTTCCCTCATCCATCTAAGTGGGGCATGGTCGGATATCAGCCTAAATTTATGTCCCAGCAGACAGTACCGTAACGTGTCCACCGCCCATTTTATGGCCAAACACTCCTTCTCTACGACTGAGTAATTCTTTTCAGACGAGGACAGTTTCCTACTCAGATAGAGAACAGGATGCTCCTCCCCATGTAACTCTTGGGAAAGGACTGCTCCTACCCCAACATCTGAGGCATCTGTTTGAAGAATAAACTCTTTCTTAAAGTTTGGGGCAATCAGAATGGGTTGCTTACACAGAGCCTCTTTCATTTTTTGGAAGGCTGACTCTGTCTCTTTGCACCACTTAACCATTACTGATTTTGTCCCTTTTAGCAGATCAGTCAGAGGCGCAGCCACCATGGCGAAGTTTGGGATGAACCTCCTGTAATATCCCACGATCCCCAGAAAGGCTTTAACTTGCTTTTTGGAGAGCGGTTTTGGCCATGTTTGAATTGCCTCCACTTTACTGATTTGGGGTTTTATTTCTCCACGACCCACTACATATCCTAGGTACTTAGCTTCTTCCTTTCCCAAGGCACACTTCTTCAGGTTTATTGTAAACCCTGCCTCCCTTAGAGCATCAAACACCGCTTGGACTTTTTCCAGATGACTTTCCCAGTCCGGGCTAAAGATGATGATGATATCATCCAGGTACGCAGCAGCGTATGGCTTATGGGGTGCAAGGATTCTATCCTTAGCCCTCTGGAAGGTCGCCAGAGCTCCCTGTAGGCCAAACGGCATCCGGACATACTGGAAGCATCCATCTGGTGTAGAAAATGCCGTCTACTCCTTGGCTTCCTGTGCCATGGGGATCTGCCAATACCCCTTCGTCAAATCTAAGGTGGTTAAATACCTGGCGGGGCCAAGTCTTTCGATGAGCTCATCAACGCGAGGCATGGGATATTGTCACGGGGATACTGGGTAGACTACAACTGATTACCCGGGCCCCTGCAATATCCCTCAGGCTAGGGAAACCCTGTCTGTCCCTCTCCCAGAGTTTACACTGATGGTGTGCATGTCTTGGCCGCCAGGCCTCTCCCTGATTCCTGCTTCAGAACTAAGCTGAAACCTCCACCCACCACCCAGTGATAAGACCTCACACCAACCCCTACAGAAAGCACCAACAGGGAAAACTAAAAATGCAACACGCCGCATACACACAGGAAAACACTATAGTGTGCACAGGGCAAAACAATACAAATATAGGTAGGAGAAATATGACAAAGGATAATACACCACCAGATACGATATTTCCTCTCCAAGACCACCACTCCGAACCGAGATCACCAGGCACAAGACACAAGCTATAATCGGTGATGCCCAAAGCCCAGCAAAACTATTTAAAGGCAGTGGGCGTGACTCAGCCTTCAACCCGAGTACCAGCTAGATTAACCCCGGATAATCTGGATCAAATCTAACTGGCGCCACTGAGCATATAGTGGACGAATGAGGAATTACCGCTGTCTGTCGGATGCCCTAGTGTGAACAGCGTCCGACATGACAGTACCCCGCATTCTACGAGGGACCCCAGAGCCCTCACGACTTATAGGACCCGGCTTGTCCGGATGGTGGCGGTGAAACATACTGACCAGCCGGTCCACATGTATGTCCAAAGCTGGTACCCAAGACCTCTCCTCTGGCCCATATCCACACCAGTGTACCAAGTACTGTAATGTGTGGCGCACCACACGAGAGTCAACCACCTTGGAGACTTCAAACTCTAAATTGCCATCCATTGGCGTCCACAGAACCCACCACCTTTTTTAATAACGATCTGTGGAACACGTTGTGAATCTTATATACCGTAGGGAGCTCCAATCTGTAGGCTACCGGGTTAATGATGGCGGCGACCCTAAACGGACCAATAAACCTAGGACCCAATTTAAGGGATGCTATTTTGAGTCTTATGTTTTTTGTGGACAACCACACCCAGTCACCCACACTCAGGTCCGGACCTGGCACACGTCTACTGTCAGCCACACGTTTGTACCTTGCACCCACGCTCAACAGGCGCTGTTTCACTTTCCTCCAGACGGACGACAGATGTGCTCCTAACATGTCCTCCTCAGGAACGCCGGAAGAGCCCCCCTGACTCAAAGTACAGAATTGAGGATGGTGCCCGTAAATACAAAAGAACGGAGACTCCCCAGAAGATTCCTGGCGGTGATTATTTATGGCAAACTCAGCCAAAGGAAGGAACGTCGACCACTCCTCCTGGTTGTCGGAAACAAAACAGCGTAAGTACTGCTCCAAATTCTGGTTCATACGCTCGGTCTGACCATTTGACTGAGGATGAAACGCCGAAGAATGCGACAACTTGATCCCCAGCCGTGAGCAAAATGCTTTCCAAAATTTTGCCACAAACTGAGTACCCCTATCAGACACGATGTCAGATGGGACCCCGTGAAGTCTGACCACCTCCTGCACAAATACCTGAGCCAGAGTCTTAGCGTTAGGCAATGAAGGCAAAGACACAAAGTGCGACATTTTTAAGAAACGATCAACAATCACCAAGATGACTGTGTTCCCAGCTGAGGAGGGCAAGTCTGTGATAAAATCCATGGAGATCTCCGTCCATGGCCTACTGGGTACCTCGAGAGGAAGTAGTGTGCCAGCAGGACGGGAGCAGGGTGTCTTAGCCCTATACGCACGTGGTACATGCTGACACGTATGAGACCACGTCCTGTCGGATTTTGGGCCACCAAAACCGACGCAACACCAACTCCAAGGTACCCCTAACCCCTGGATGGCCAGCCAGGACCGCATCATGATGTTCTGCCAACACCTTTAGGCGAAGATGGAGCGGTACAAAGGATTTGTTAACGGGAAGCTCTGGTGGTACCTCCACCTGAGCCTTGGCAATCTCAGCCTCAACCTCGGTTGTGAGAGCCGAGACCACTACACCCTTTTGGAGGATGGGTACCGGTTCTTCCCGAGGTTCTCCCCCTGGAAAACACCTGGACAAAGCATCCACCTTAGTGTTTTTAGACCCAGGTCGGTAAGTGACAAAAAAGTTGAACCGCGTGAAAAACAATGCCCAGCGAGCCTGCCTGGGGGACAGACGCTTGGCTGACTCCAAATAAAACAGATTCTTATGGTCGGTAATAACAGTAACCTGGTGAACCGACCCCTCCAAAAAGTGTCGCCATTCCTCAAAGGCTAACTTGATAGCCAACAACTCCCTGTTGCCTATATCGTAGTTACGTTCGGCGGGTGACAGTTTCTTGGAGAAATAGGCGCATGGACGCAAGTCGCTCAAGGATGAGCCTTGAGACAGCACCACCCCCACTCCAACCTCAGATGCAACGACTTCCACAGTAAATGGTTTCGATACATCCGGTTGCACCAGAATGGGAGCTGAAGCAAAACTGTTTTTCAGAAACTCAAATGCGTGCACAGCAGTCTCAGACCAGGCGGAGAAATCGGTACCTTTTTTGGTCATGTCAGTGAGCGGTTTAGCAATGATAGAAAATTTTTTAATAAACTTTCTATAATAGTTAGAAAACCCCAGGAACCGCTGGAGCGCTTTTAGGTTATCAGGCCGTTCCCAACGCAGCACCGCTTGCACCTTAGCGGTGTCCATTTTGAACCCTGAAGCGGACACAATATAACCCAAGAAAGGCAACTCCTGAACCGAAAATACACATTTCTCCAGTTTAACATAGAGCTTATTCTCTCTGAGCAGCTGTAACACCTGCCTAACATGCTCTAAATGAGTATCACGGTCGCATGAATAGATGAGAATGTCATCAAGGTACACAATAACGAATTTTCCCATGACATGAGAGAACTAGTGTTGAGCGATACCTTCCGATATGCAAAGGTATCGGTATCGGATTGGATCGGCCGATATCCAAAAAATATCGGATATCGCCGATACCGATACCCGATACCAATGCATATCAATGGGACACAAAATATCGGAATGGTTCCCAGGGTCTGAAGGAGAGGAAACTCTCCTTCAGGCCCTGGGATCCATATTCATGTATAAAATAAAGAATAAAAAAAAAAAATATTGATATACTCACCCCTCTGACGGCCCCGGCTCTCACCGGTCCAAGCATCTGCCTCCGTTCCTAAGAATGCAGAGTGAAGGACTTTCGATGACGTCGCGGCTTGTGATTGGTCGTGTGACCGCTCATGTGACCGCTCACGTGACCAATCACAAGCCACGACGTCATCGAAGGTCATTCACTCCCTGCATTCTTAGGAACGGAGGCATCGCTAAGCGCCAGGGTCCCCCGGAGGGGTGAGTATATCAATATTTTTTATTTTTATTATTTATTTTTTACATGAATATGGATCCCAGGGCCTAAAGGAGAGTCTTCTCTCCTCCAGACCCTGGGAACCATACGCACCGCACACTTCCGATTCCGATTTCCGATATCGCAAAAATATCGGAACTCGGTATCGGAATTCCGATACCGCAAATATCAGCCGATACCCGATACTTGCGGTATCGGAATGCTCAACACTAGAGAGAACACATCATTTATGAAATGCTGAAAAACAGCAGGCGCGTTTGTCAAACCAAATGGCATCACCAGATTTTCAAAATGACCCTTAGGAGTATTAAAAGCCGTTTTCCACTCATCCCCTTGACGGACTCTTATGAGGTTGTACGCCCCCCCTGAGGTCAAGCTTAGAGAACCACCTAGCACCAGCCACCTGATTGAACAGATCAGGTATCAGCGGCATAGGGTATGGGTTACGAACCGTAATCTGGTTTAACTCCCTGAAATCCAGACACTGGCGTAATCCGCCATCTTTCTCCTTAACGAAGAAAAACCCGGCTGCCACCGGCGAGGACGAAGGCCTGATGTGCCCTTTGCTCAGACTCTCAGCGATGTAGTCTTTTAAGGCTTGCCTCTCAGGACCAGAGATGTTAAACATCCTAGCTTTCGGCAACTTGGTCCCTGGTTTGAGCCTAATAGCGCAGTCATAGGGACGATGTGGTGGCAATTCTGAACAACCCTTCTCAGAAAACACATCTGCGAAATCCAGCAGAGACTCTGGAATACTCGGAGTCACAGCAGACACACACGTGGCCAGGCAATTCTCCTGGCAGAATCCGCTCCACTGGATGATGTCCTGAGTTTTCCAGTCAATCACCGGGTTGTGCACAGCCAACCATGGAAAACCCAGAACCATTTGAGCAGGAAGATTACTGAGCACCTTACATGTAACTTGCTCCGCATGTAGGACCCCAATGTGGAGTTTAACCTCAGCCACAAACTCAGTAATCTCCCCCTGTGGGAGAGGAGTGGCATTGATGGTGACCACCCGGATAGGATGAGGCAGTTTTTCGATCCTGAAACCGGTTGTGCGCGCAATCTCCTCATCAATGAGGTTAGTGGCAGAACCACTTGGATCCACAAACACAGTAATAGGCAGCTCTCTGCCAGCGACCACAACCTTGGCAGGGAGCATGCATTGAGAAACCACTATGGAGGATATGCATAAGCTCAGATCGGCCTCCTCCACACCCTCTGAGCTTGGTAGTTTTTCCGCCGTTGCGCTTTTCTTAGATAGCAGAAGACAAGTATTAACATAATGACCAGTTTTACCACAGCAAAAACAGGCTCTCTGCTTCCTAAGCAAAGGGGCATGATGCTTCACATGTGACACCCCTGCGATTTGCATAGGCTCTGTGGGCTCAACTGCAGCAACCTCACGTGTACCTACGCTCTCTCTCATAGGCGGCGTCTCTTGCACCCCCTGATGCAGCCGGCGATCAATACGGATAACAAGACTCATAGCGGATTCTAGAGAAGCAGGAGTCTCATACATCATAAGGGCTTTTTTAACCCTTCCTGAAACCCCATGAACAAACTGACTCCGCAGCGCAGGATCATTCCACTGTGTGTCTACCGCCCAGCGGTGAAATTCAGAACAGTAATCCTCCGCCATACACTCCCCCTGGCAAATAGCGCGAATTTTAGATTCTGCTAGACCCATTCTGTCAGGATCCTCATAAATGAGTCCAAGAGCAGAAAAAAAACTCTCCACTGAGTTATATGCAGCAGAATCAGATGGTAAAGAAAACGCCCATGCTTGAGGATCCCCGTTCAGTAATGACAACACCAGACCCACACGCTGAGCCTCATTACCTGAGGAGATCGGGCGCATACGAAAATATAGTTTACAAGATTCACGAAAAGTAACAAATTTACTGCGTTCCCCATCAAACCTTTCAGGCAAAGGAAACTTTGGCTCAGCAACTCTGCCTGCAGATTCAGCTTGCACATTAGATACTATTAGACCCTGTTGCTGAACTGCCCCCTTCAGCTCAGTGACCTGCAGGGACAGCGCCTCCAACTGGCGGGTTATGGAAGTCATGGGATCCATGGAATACAAAAATGTGGCCGATTATAATGTCACGGGGATACTGGGTAGACTGCAACTGATTACCCAGGCCCCTGCAATATCCCTCAGGCTAGGGAAACCCTGTCTGTCCCTCTCCCAGAGTTTACACTGATGGTGTGCATGTCTGGGCCACCAGGCCTCTCCCTGATTCCCGCTTCAGAACTAAGCTGAAACATCCACCCACCACCCAGTGATAAGACCTCACACCAAACCCTACAGAAAGCACCGACAGGGAAAACTAAAAACGCAACACGCCGTATACACACAGGAAAACACTATAGTGTGCACAGGGCAAAACAATACAAATATAGGAAGGAGAAATATGACAAAGGATAATACACCACCAGATACGATATTTCCTCTCCAAGAACACCACTCCGAACCGAGATCACCAGGCACAAGACACAAGCTATAATCGGCGACGCCCAAAGCCCAGCAAAACTATTTAAAGGCAGTGGGCGTGACTCAGCCTTCAACCCGAGTACCAGCCAGATTAACCCCGGATAATCTGGATCAAATCTAACTGGCACCACTGAGCATATAGTGGATGAATGAGGAATTACCGCTGTCTGTCGGATGCCCTAGTGTGAACAGCGTCCGACATGACAGATATGCATCGAACTTGGAGACCTCATTCAACTTCCGATAGTCGTTGCAAAATCTCCACTCCCCATCCAACTCCAAGCTTCAACATACGCTCCACCTCCTTGGAGATTACTTCTCGACGGGCCTCAGGAATTCGGTAGGGCTTCATGTTCACCCGCACATGTGGCTCTGTCAGGACCTCGTGCTATATGACCTTCGTGTATCCGGGCAACTCTGAAAGCAGGTCCCTGTTCTTCTGGAGTAACTCCCAGCACTGCTGTTTCTGGGCCTTCGATAGCGTCTCCGCTATAGTAACCCCTCCAACCTCACCTTCTGGGTTGCTTAACAAAGATGGAGTTACTGCCAGCTCTCTATCTTGCCATGGCTTGATGAGGTTGACATGGTAGACTTGGATTGGTTTCCGTCTTCCTGTTTGGTGAATTTTGTAGTTTACCTCACCAAGCTTCTCGATGACCTTTTATGGCCCTTGCCATTTGGCCAAGAACTTGCTCTCCACCGTCGGAACTAACACAAGAACTCGGTCTCCCGGATTGAACTGCCTAACTCTTGCAGACCGGTGGAACTTCAGGAATGGAAAACATCAGATATGGTAAGAGACAGTCCCAGTCTCTACCGTCTTTCTCTATAGCTTTTCTCAGCATGCTCTTCAGTGTCTTGTTAAATCTCTCAACAAGGCCATCTGACTGGGGATGGTACACCGAGGTCCTCAACTGGGAGATTTTCAGGACTTTGCATAACTCTCTCATTACCTTGCTCATGAAAGGTGTCCCCTGGTCAGTCAGGATCTCCTTCGGCAGACCTGTCCGGGAAAACACATGGACTAACTCGCGGGCTATACTCTTCGAGGAAGAATTTCTCAGGGGAATTGCCTCAGGATAGCGTGTGGCATAGTCCAGGATGACTAATATATACTGATGGCCCCGGGCTGATTTAACTAAGAGACCGACCAAGTCCATGGCAATTCTCTCGAATGGCACCTCAATAATGGGCAAGGGCACAAGGGGGCTCCGGAAATGAGGAGTGGGGGCAGTTAGCTGACATGTAGGGCAGGACCTGTAATAGTTCACTATTTCCCGGTGCCACCCAGACCAATAGAACCTCTGCACAACCCGTTCCTGCGTTTTTTCCACCCCCAGGTGTCCACCCAAGATGTGTGAATGGGCCATGTCCAACACCTTCCGTCTATATGGACCCAGCACTACCAACTGTTCTACCAACTCCTCCCTTATTTTCGTGATCCGGTACAACAACTCCCCACTCATCAGAAAATGGGGAAATCTTGTGTCTGCCCCCGGCTCCTGTACAACCCCATTAATAACTGTGACATTATTAAAGGCTTCTCTCAGAGTGGGGTCCCTATGTTGGGCAGTCCCAAAATTTTCACCGGTTACCTCTAACTCCAGAATGTCAGATGCAGGGGACACTTCCTCCTCATCCCCAACCAGGACACAAAAAGGAAACCTGTCTGTCTCTGGGTGTGGCGATACCTTTTTAGGGTTCATTGGTTCCCTACTCTTGCTAGCGACCTCAGAACCCTTTCCCCACAAATCCCAAAACAAACAGAAATCCCGGCCAATAATTATAGGGTGCAACAAGTCCCGAACGACGCTGACTTCATGGGACTCAGTTCCACACGCCGTTTCAATATCCACCCTGGCCATAGGGTAGTCCTTTGCATCACCATGTATGCACCGCATGCCAACCTTCTTTCCCGGGAGCAGGTGGAGAGGAAAAGTGGCCCTCACCAGGGTCACTAAGCTCCCCGAGTCTAACAGCACCGTTACTGCTCGACCGTTCACCTTTACGGGACACGCTTGAGGCCCCTCGTTGGGCAGAGAGTTCACACTGCAGGCTGGATATGCATAGTATGAACTACGGCGTCCCATGCTGCAGTCCATTTGCTCAGTGGTCTGGGAACAATGGGCAGCTATATGTGCTGGCCCGTGGCACCTCCAACAAATAATATCACCCATAGGGACCTTGGGCACCACCTCCCCTGCCCTTTGTGACCTTGGACGCCCCACCCCTTTTTGGGACTCAGCACCTTTCTGGGACCCCCAGTACGGCATGGGCTGCCTCCCGAAGGAGCCTTCCATCCCTTGGTATCTCTCGACCAGTCCGATCAGTTCATCTGCATTCTGGGGATCACCCTGGGCAACCCAAGTCTGTATGAGCCTCAGGAGGGAATGCACAAACTGATCCATCATCACCCGTTCTACCATCTGTGCAGGCGTAGAGGACTCTGGCTGCAGCCATTTGTGGACCAGGTGAAACAGGTCAAACATTTGGGAGCAAGGCGGTTTGTCCCGGTGATAGGCACAGCAGTGAATTCGCTGTGCCCTAACAGTCAGTGTCACTCCCAAACGTGCGAGAATCTCGGGTTTCAATTTATGATACTCCTTGGCATCCTGCAAGGTCAAATCATAGTACGCCTTCTGAGGTTCTCCCGTCAGATATGGCGCCAGTACCTCTGCCCACTGCTCTGGCGGAAGTTTTTCCCTCTCAGCGACCCTCTCAAACACCACCAGGAAGGCCTCAACATCATCCCCGGGAGTCATTTTCTGCAATGCGCGTCTTACCATCTTCCGGACGTGGGTGTCTGTCATGGTTCTCAATGGCAAGAGAACATAGTAAAGCATACAAAAAGGACTAGCTCTTGGAAGATGGGAACTCGAGCTGACTGTGAGCTAAACCTACCGCACAACTAACAGTGGCCGGGTAGCGTGCCTACGTTTTATCCCTAGACGCCCAGCGCCAGCCGGAGAACTGACTGACCCTAGCAGAGGAAAATACAGACCTGGCTTACCTCTAGAGAAATTTTCCCCAAAAGGCAGACAGTAGCCCCCACATATATTGTCGGTGATTTCAGAGGAAATTGACATACGAAGTATGAAGATAGGTTTAGCAAATTGAGGTCCGCTTACTAGATAGTAGGAAGACAGAAAAGGGAACTTCACAGTCAGCTGAAAACCCTTTCAAAACACCATCCTGAAATTACTTTAAGACTCTAATATCAACTCATGACACCAGAGTGGCAATTTCAGCTCACAAGAGCTTCCAGCCTCAGAAATAATCAATCGCAGAGAACTGGAACAAAAATGCAAACAAACTTAGGACTACAAGTCCAACTTAGCTGATAGTAGTCTAGGAGCAGGAACATGCAACAGAAAGGCTTCTGGTAACATTGTTGGCCGGCATAGAAATGACTGAGGAGCAAGGTTAAATAGAAAACTCCCACATCCTGATGGAAACAGGTGAACAGAGGAGATGAAGCACGCAAGTGCAGTACCACCAGAAACCACCGGGGGAGCCCAGAAACCAAATTCACAACAGTACCCCCCCCTCAAGGAGGGGGCACCGAACCCTCACCAGAACCACCAGGGTGATCAGGATGAGCCCTATGAAAGGCACGGACCAAATAGGAGGCATGAACATCAGAGGCTGTCACCCAAGAGTTATCCTCCTGACCGTAGCCCTTCCACTTGACCAGATACTGAAGTCTCCATCTGGAAACACGGGAGTCCAAGATCTTCTCGACAACGTACTCCAACTCACCCTCAACCAACACCGGAGCAGGAGGCTCAACGGAAGGCACAACCGGTACCTCATACCTGCGCAACAATGACCGATGGAAGACATTATGAATAGAAAAAGATGCAGGGAGGTCCAAACGAAAGGACACAGGGTTAAGAATCTCCAATATCTTGTACGGGCCGATGAACCGAGGCTTAAACTTAGGAGAAGAAACCTTCATAGGGACAAAACGAGAAGATAACCACACCAAGTCCCCAACACAAAGACGAGGACCAACACGACGACGGCGGTTGGCAAAATGCTGAGTCTTCTCCTGGGACAACTTCAAATTGTCCACCACATGCCCCCAAATCTGATGCAACCTCTCCACCACAGCATCCACATTGAGCAATGCAGGATCCCCTGGTGCCAAAGCAAATGCCCAGTCCTGAGGGTCGCCCCGGAGCAAGGAAATTACAATCCTGACCTGCTGTGCAGGATCTCCAGCGGAGCGAGATCTCAGAGACAAAAATAATTTACAATTATGTTTGAAATTCTGGAAGCGAGATCTATCCCCGGAGAAAAATTCAGGTAAAGGAATTCTAGGTTCAGATATAGGAGCATGAATAACAAAATCCTGTAAACTTTGAACCTTCACAGCGAGATTATCCAACCCTGTAGCTAAACTCTGAGGATCCATATTAATCAGGTGAAATCAGAACCATTCAAGGATTAGAAGGAGAGAGAGACGAAGGCTGCAGTAAGCAGAGATGCAAGTAAATCAACTAATGAGCAAACTCAGGAAAAAAAAAAAAAATTCTCTGCAGAGTTCTTTTCTCTCCTTTCTTCTGCCAATTATTTTAACCCTTGGCCGGCCAAACTGTCATGGTTCTCAATGGCAAGAGAACATAGTAAAGCATACAAAAAGGACTAGCTCTTGGAAGATGGGAACTCGAGCTGACTGTGAGCTAAACCTACCGCACAACTAACAGTGGCCGGGTAGCGTGCCTACGTTTTATCCCTAGACGCCCAGCGCCAGCCGGAGAACTGACTGACCCTAGCAGAGGAAAATACAGACCTGGCTTACCTCTAGAGAAATTTTCCCCAAAAGGCAGACAGTAGCCCCCACATATATTGTCGGTGATTTCAGAGGAAATTGACATACGAAGTATGAAGATAGGTTTAGCAAATTGAGGTCCGCTTACTAGATAGTAGGAAGACAGAAAAGGGAACTTCACAGTCAGCTGAAAACCCTTTCAAAACACCATCCTGAAATTACTTTAAGACTCTAATATCAACTCATGACACCAGAGTGGCAATTTCAGCTCACAAGAGCTTCCAGCCTCAGAAATAATCAATCGCAGAGAACTGGAACAAAAATGCAAACAAACTTAGGACTACAAGTCCAACTTAGCTGATAGTAGTCTAGGAGCAGGAACATGCAACAGAAAGGCTTCTGGTAACATTGTTGGCCGGCATAGAAATGACTGAGGAGCAAGGTTAAATAGAAAACTCCCACATCCTGATGGAAACAGGTGAACAGAGGAGATGAAGCACGCAAGTGCAGTACCACCAGAAACCACCGGGGGAGCCCAGAAACCAAATTCACAACAGTACCCCCCCCTCAAGGAGGGGGCACCGAACCCTCACCAGAACCACCAGGGTGATCAGGATGAGCCCTATGAAAGGCACGGACCAAATAGGAGGCATGAACATCAGAGGCTGTCACCCAAGAGTTATCCTCCTGACCGTAGCCCTTCCACTTGACCAGATACTGAAGTCTCCATCTGGAAACACGGGAGTCCAAGATCTTCTCGACAACGTACTCCAACTCACCCTCAACCAACAC
The DNA here is from genome assembly GCF_051348905.1 of Ranitomeya variabilis. Taxonomy (NCBI): domain Eukaryota; kingdom Metazoa; phylum Chordata; class Amphibia; order Anura; family Dendrobatidae; genus Ranitomeya; species Ranitomeya variabilis. Next base: position 161,839,791 of record NC_135238.1, on the reverse strand, counting down.
CGGAGCAGGAGGCTCAACGGAAGGCACAACCGGTACCTCATACCTGCGCAACAATGACCGATGGAAGACATTATGAATAGAAAAAGATGCAGGGAGGTCCAAACGAAAGGACACAGGGTTAAGAATCTCCAATATCTTGTACGGGCCGATGAACCGAGGCTTAAACTTAGGAGAAGAAACCTTCATAGGGACAAAACGAGAAGATAACCACACCAAGTCCCCAACACAAAGACGAGGACCAACACGACGACGGCGGTTGGCAAAATGCTGAGTCTTCTCCTGGGACAACTTCAAATTGTCCACCACATGCCCCCAAATCTGATGCAACCTCTCCACCACAGCATCCACATTGAGCAACGCAGGATCCCCTGGTGCCAAAGCAAATGCCCAGTCCTGAGGGTCGCCCCGGAGCAAGGAAATTACAATCCTGACCTGCTGTGCAGGATCTCCAGCGGAGCGAGATCTCAGAGACAAAAATAATTTACAATTATGTTTGAAATTCTGGAAGCGAGATCTATCCCCGGAGAAAAATTCAGGTAAAGGAATTCTAGGTTCAGATATAGGAGCATGAATAACAAAATCCTGTAAACTTTGAACCTTCACAGCGAGATTATCCAACCCTGTAGCTAAACTCTGAGGATCCATATTAATCAGGTGAAATCAGAACCATTCAAGGATTAGAAGGAGAGAGAGACGAAGGCTGCAGTAAGCAGAGATGCAAGTAAATCAACTAATGAGCAAACTCAGGAAAAAAAAAAATAAATTCTCTGCAGAGTTCTTTTCTCTCCTTTCTTCTGCCAATTATTTTAACCCTTGGCCGGCCAAACTGTCATGGTTCTCAATGGCAAGAGAACATAGTAAAGCATACAAAAAGGACTAGCTCTTGGAAGATGGGAACTCGAGCTGACTGTGAGCTAAACCTACCGCACAACTAACAGTGGCCGGGTAGCGTGCCTACGTTTTATCCCTAGACGCCCAGCGCCAGCCGGAGAACTGACTGACCTTAGCAGAGGAAAATACAGACCTGGCTTACCTCTAGAGAAATTTTCCCCAAAAGGCAGACAGTAGCCCCCACATATATTGTCGGTGATTTCAGAGGAAATTGACATACGAAGTATGAAGATAGGTTTAGCAAATTGAGGTCCGCTTACTAGATAGTAGGAAGACAGAAAAGGGAACTTCACAGTCAGCTGAAAACCCTTTCAAAACACCATCCTGAAATTACTTTAAGACTCTAATATCAACTCATGACACCAGAGTGGCAATTTCAGCTCACAAGAGCTTCCAGCCTCAGAAATAATCAATCGCAGAGAACTGGAACAAAAATGCAAACAAACTTAGGACTACAAGTCCAACTTAGCTGATAGTAGTCTAGAAGCAGGAACATGCAACAGAAAGGCTTCTGGTAACATTGTTGGCCGGCATAGAAATGACTGAGGAGCAAGGTTAAATAGAAAACTCCCACATCCTGATGGAAACAGGTGAACAGAGGAGATGAAGCACGCAAGTGCAGTACCACCAGAAACCACCGGGGGAGCCCAGAAACCAAATTCACAACAGGTGTCATCAGCCAGACCTGGGGTTGGGGCGCTCATCTTGCCCTGGATGGCGGTTGCCAGAAGCTGCATCTGCTGCCGTTGCTTCTGCTGGCTCTGTTGTATCTGCTGCATCAACAGCTTGTTGGTCTCTTGCTGTATCTGCTGCCGTTGCTCCTGCTGTGATTGCAACTGGACCAAGTGTTTCAGCAGGTCCCCCATTTTCCCAGGCAATGCTTGCTGGCTTACAACAGACTTGACCTAGGACATTCAATAATAGACTTATGTCTCCGCTGGGAATGCTGCCCGCACGTCTACCACCAATTGTAGGGTTTCACTCGCTCAGGTGCGACAGCTGACAATCAGGAGGCACGTTCCATTAAAAGTTCAAAGGGTTTATTGCTCCATAAACCACATAGAAAAAACTGAAAACAAATAGCCTTTAGCTCAGGAAAAGGAAAAAAAACAAGTGTCCAGTCCTTCAGGCTCAGTCCTGGAGCCTTAACACACTCTGGGCTATCACCTCCACACATACATCTCTTGTGTTAAGCATTAGCCTTTCTTTTATAGGTCTAACCACATCCAGAAACCCATCACATGATTAGACATGTGGTTATGACGTCACCACAGGTCCTGAAACACATATAGATAGGCATGGTTACATCACAGCGACAAGCCACCTATGTGACACATATCTCCCGTTGACTAGACAACCTTTAGCCACGCTACAATATATATATATATATATATATATATATATATATATACACAGTATATATATATATATATATATATATAGTGATGCAGTGACCCATGTTACAGCCACGGGGAGCTGGATGTGCTCCTCAGGATACGCATGGAGTTGTATCTATAATGGTGATGGTGAAACAGTGACCGGCAGGAGTGTAAATGGCCGGCATGTGTCGCAGAGGGAGTCTGCGCTGTAGCCTGAAGTAAGGTTGTTCTGGGACCTATAGTCCAACAAGTATTTGTGTTTGTTTACTTAAAAGGGAGGCTTGCAGGGTTAGTCAGAGAGCTTGGTGGGTCTGTCTAACCACACACCTTCCACCTTTGGGGGTGGTTACAGCTACATAATGTGACCAGGGTTTGGTCACATGGTTCTGAGTGTATCGACCTGAATAATTATTGGCTGTAAGGTTCTGTAAAAGGAAAGGCCTGGGTGTTGGGAGGTCCAGAGTGGGGACCGGATCCCTGAAGAGCACCCGGTGAGGCCATGAGCCTGAATGGCCTCTGTTTTTGGAGGTCCTGGGAGTAGGACCGAATGGTTCATGGCTGTAAAGTCCTGTGAGAGGAAAGGCCTCAGTGTTGGGATGTCAAGAGTGGGGGCCGGATCCCTGAAGAGCACCTGGCGAGGCTGTGAGTCTGAATGGCCTTTGTGTTGTGAGGTCCTGGGAGTAGGACCGATCCCTGAAGAGCACAAGGTGAGACCGTGTACGTGCAGAGCCTTGGACGGCTTCTGTGCTTGCGAAGCCAGGACTGACAAGGAGTCAGCTTGAGGAGCGGAGCTCCTGGAAGGTAACCGCAAACAAGGGGGGTTGTAATGTACAGCAGAGAGGTTTATCTGCTACATGAACAGACTGGTGATCATGATATGTTCGTGGATGTAATGAAATGGACTTTATGTTATGTGGTTTATGTGGAGTTAGTAAACCAAATAGACTGTTCATGTGAGGAACCGTGCCTAAGTGCTTTAATCCCGTTGCCAAGCAAGTTCCCCCAACCAACTAAGATAGCGTTATCTCGCAATAAATATATATATATATACTATATATATACTGTAGGGGTTCACTCGCTCAGGTGCAACGGCTGACACGCAGGAGACACGTTCCTTTAAAAGTTCACCGGGTTTATTGCTCCATAAACCACACAGCAACATGAACAACGGGTAAACAGTCCCACATCAGACGGATGAGACCTCAATGTCCATAATAGAGCTCCCGTCTCTCAGGTCTGTAGGCACAGAGACTGTGCTATGTCCAGCACGCAGGCACAGTCCTGGAGCCTTAACACGCTGTGGAGGCTTTCTCCTCCACACACACAGACTCCTGTCTGTAGTGTCCCGCCTGAACACAGGGATCTCGGTCCACACTCACAGACTCCCAAAACACTCACAGCCATAAGCCAAACACAGCTCCATTATGTAGCCTGAAACCACACCCAGGAACCCACCACATGATTAGACATGTGGTTCTGACATCACCACAGGTCCTGAAACAAACATAGATAGGCATGGTTATGCCCATTACCCAGGGGTGAGGTGTTGTGAATTCTGCTCTTGGGCTCCCTCCGGTGGTTGTTGGTGGTAGTGCAGTTGTCTTGGGGTTGTAATCCAGGGCAGGTGTTTCTGCTGAATGCAGCTCTATTAGGTATTTAGGTGTGCAGGATCCATGAGTCCTGTCCACTTGCAGTGTGCTTTGCAATTCAGTGCAATTCATTGTGTTTTTGTCCAGCTTAGACTTTGTTTGGATTTTTCAGTCATGCTGGATTCTCAGGAGATGCAGATATACTTTCTATGTCTTTAGTTAGATGTACAATATTTGTATTATCTGCTGTGGATATTTTTAGGATTTTAATACTGACCGCTTAGAATTCTGTCCTATACTTTTCTATTTAGCTAGAAGTGCCTCTTTTGCTAAATCCTGTTTTTCTGCCTGCGTGTGTTTTTCCTCTTATACTCACAGTCAATATTTGTGGGGGGTTGCCTATCCTTTGGGGTTCTGCTCTGAGGCAAGATAGAATTCCCATTTCCATCTATAGGGGTATTTAGTCCTCCGGCTGTGTCAAAGTGTCTAGGACATGTTAGGTACATCCCACGGCTACTTCTAGTTGCGGTGTTAGTTTAGGGTTTGCGGTCAGTACAGGTACCACCTACTCCTGAGAAAGTCTCTCATGCAGCTCCAAGGTCACCGGATCATAACAGTACAACTGGCCAACAATGAGTTAAATGCATCTCAGAAGAAGGGAAGAAAGAGCCATTTTTTTTTCTGTAGCCTCCTTTGTCTTTTCTTCCCTCTTTTCCTCTGGGTGACTGAGGAGTCTTGTGCTAGCATGGATGTTCAGGGATTAGTTTCTCGTATAGACCAGCTTGCTGCTAGGGTACAGGGTATTTCTGATTATATTGTTCAGACTCCGCTTTTAGAGCCTAGGATTCCTACTCCTGATTTGTTTTTTGGGGACAGGTCCAAATTTTTGAGTTTTAAAAACAATTGTAAACTGTTTTTTGCTCTGAAGCCTCGTTCCTCTGGTGATCCCATTCAGCAGGTTAAAATTGTCATCTCCCTGCTGCGTGGCGACCCTCAGGATTGGGCATTTTCCCTGGAATCTGGGAATCCGGCCTTGCTTAATGTAGATGCCTTTTTTCAGGCTCTAGGATTATTATATGATGAACCAAATTCTGTGGATCAAGCGGAGAAGACCTTGTTGGCCCTGACTCAGGGTCAAGAAGCGGCAGAATTGTATTGTCAGAAATTTAGAAAATGGTCTGTGCTGACTAAATGGAATGAGGATGCTTTGGCGGCAATTTTCAGAAAGAGTCTTTCTGAATCTGTTAAAGATGTTATGGTGGGGTTTCCCACGCCTGTTGGTCTGAGTGATTCTATGTCTCTGGCCATTCAGATTGATCGGTGCTTGCGGGAGCGCAGAACTGTGCGCGCTGTGGCGTTTTCCTCAGAGCAGATGCCTGAGCCTATGCAGTGTGATAGGATTCTGTCTAGAATGGAACAACAAGGATTCAGACATCAGAATAGGTTGTGTTTTTATTGCGGCGATGCTTCTCATGTCATTTCAGTCTGCCCAAAGCGTACAAAGAGAATCGCTAGTTCAGTTACCATCGGAACTGTACAACCTAAATTTCTGTTATCTGGGACCTTGATCTGCTCATTGTCGTCATTTTCTGTAATGGCGTTTGTGGATTCAGGCGCCGCTTTGAACTTAATGGACTTTGAATTTGCCAGGCGTTGTGGTTTTCCCTTGCAGTCTTTGCAGAACCCTATTCCTTTAAGGGGCATTGATGCTACACCTTTGGCTAAAAATAAACCCCAGTTTTGGACACAGGTGACCATGTGCATGGCGCCAGCCCATCAGGAAGATTGTCATTTTCTGGTGTTGCATAATTTGCATGATGCTATTGTGCTGGGTTTTCCATGGTTGCAGATACATAATCCTGTGTTGGATTGGAAGTCTATGTCTGTGACTAGTTGGGGTTGTCAGGGGGTTCATAATGATGTTCCTGTGATGTCAATCTCCTCTTCCTCCTTTTCTGAAGTTCCAGAGTTTTTGTCTGATTTTCAGGATGTATTCGATGAGCCCAAGTCCAGTTCCCTTCCACCGCATAGGGACTGTGATTGTGCTATTGACTTGATTCCAGGCTGTAAGTTTCCTAAGGGCCGACTTTTCAACCTGTCTGTGCCGGAACATATTGCCATGCGGAGTTATGTTAAGGAGTCTTTGGAGAAAGGGAATATTCGGCCATCTTCTTCACCATTGGGAGCGGAATTTTTTTTTGTTGCTAAGAAGGATGGCTCCTTGAGACCCTGTATTGATTATCGCCTCTTGAATAAGATCATGGTCAAGTTTCAATACCCCTTACCTTTGCTTTCCGATTTGTTTGCCAGAATTAAGGGGGCTAGTTGGTTTACTAAAATTGACCTTCGGGGGGCATATAATCTTGTTCGTATTAAGCAGGGTGACGAATGGAAAACTGCGTTTAATACGCCCGAAGGCCATTTAGAATACCTTGTGATGCCATTCGGGCTCTCTAATGCTCCATCTGTTTTTCAGTCCTTCATGCATGATATCTTCCGGAATTATCTTGATAAATTCATGATTGTATATTTAGATGACATCTTAATTTTTTCCGATGATTGGGTGTCTCATGTGAAACAGGTCAGGATGGTATTTCAGATCCTTCGTGATAATGCTTTTGTTTGTGAAGGGGTCTAAGTGTCTCTTTGGAGTGCAGAAGGTTTCTTTTTTGGGCTTCATTTTTTCTCCCTCATCTATAGAGATGGATCCGGTTAAGGTTCAGGCCATTCATGATTGGATTCAGCCCACATCTGTGAAGAGCCTTCAGAAATTTTTGGGCTTTGCTTAATTTTTATCGCCGTTTCATTGCTAACTTCTCCAGTGTGGTTAAACCCCTGACCGATTTGACGAAGAAAGGCGCTGATGTAACGAATTCGTCCCCTGTGGCTGTCTCTGCCTTTCAGGAGCTTAAACGCCGATTTACTTCTGCCCCGGTGTTGCGTTAGTCAGATGTTTCTCTTCCATTTCAGGTTGAGGTTGACACTTCTGAGATTGGGGCAGGGGCCGTTTTGTCTCAGAGGAATTCTGATGGTTCCTTGATGAAACCGTGTGCCTTCTTTTCCCGTAAGTTTTCGCCTGCTGAACGCAATTATGATGTCGGCAATCGGGAGTTGTTGGCTATGAAGTGGGCGTTTGAGGAATGGCGACATTGGCTTGAGGGAGCCAAGCACCGTATTGTGGTCTTGACCGATCATAAAAATCTCATTTACCTCGAATCTGCCAAACGGCTGAATCCTAGACAGGCTCGATGGACCCTGTTTTTCTCCCGTTTTGATTTTGTGGTCTCGTATCTTCCGGGTTCTAAGAATGTTAAGGCTGATGCACTCTCTAGGAGTTTTTTGCCTGATTCTCCTGAGGTATTTGAGCCGGTCGGCATTCTGAAGGAAGGGGTGGTCCTTTCTGCCATTTCCCCTGATTTGCGACGGGTTCTGCAGGAATTTTAGGCTGACAAACCTGACCGCTGTCCAGTGGGGAAACTGTTTGTTCCTGATAGATGGACTAGTAGAGTGATTTCTGAGGTTCATTGTTCTGTGTTGGCTGGCCATCCTGGTATTTTTGGTACCAGAGATTTGGTTGGTAGGTCCTTTTGGTGGCCTTCTTTGTCGGGCCGTGCTAGTGGGTTGCTTTTGCCTTTGCCGGTCCCTGAGAGGCCCTGGACGCATATTTCTATGGATTTTATTTCAGATCTTCCGGTTTCCCAGAGGATGTCGGTTATCTGGGTGGTTTGTGACCGGTTTTCTAAGATGGTTCATTTGGTGCCTTTGCCTAAATTGCCTTCCTCTTCTGATTTGGTTCCGTTGTTTTTTCAGCATGTGGTTCGTTTGCACGGTATTCCGGAGAATATTGTGTCCGACAGAGGTTCCCAGTTTGTTTCTAGGTTTTGGCGGGCCTTTTGTGCTAGGCTGGGCATCAATTTGTCTTTTTCTTCCGCATTTCTTCCTCAGACAAATGGCCAGACCGAGCGAACTAATCAGACTTTGGAAACTTATTTGAGATGCTTTGTGTCTGCTGATCAGGATGATTGGGTGGCTTTCTTGCCATTGGCCGAGTTTGCCCTTAATAATCGGGCTAGTTCGGCTACCTTGGTTTCGCCCTTCTTTTGTAATTTTGGTTTTCATCCTCGTTTTTCTTCGGGGCAAGTTGAACCTTATGATTGTCCTGGTGTGGATTCTGTGGTTGACAGGTTGCAGCAGATTTGGGCTCATGTGGTGGACAATTTGGTGTTGTCTCAGGAGGAGGCTCAGCGTTTTGCTAACCGTCGTCGGTGTGTTGGTTCCCGGCTTCGGGTTGGGGATTTGGTCTGGTTGTCTTCCCGTCAGGTTCCTATGAAGGTTTCTTCCCCTAAGTTTAAGCCTCGATTTATTGGTCCTTATAGGATTTCTGAGATTATCAATCCGGTGTCTTTTCGTTTGGCCCTTCCGGCCTCTTTTGCCATCCATAATGTTTTCCATAGATCTTTATTGCAGAAATATGTGGTGCCCGTTGTTCCCTCGGTTGATCCTCCTGCTCCTGTGTTGGTTTATGGGGAGTTGGAGTATGTGGTTGAGAAGATTTTGGATTCTCGTTTTTTGAGGCGGAGGCTTCAGTACCTTGTCAAATGGAAGGGTTATGGCCAGGAGGTTTTTGCCTCTGATGTCCATGCTGCTGATTTGGTCCGTGCCTTTCATCTGGCTCGTCCTGATCGGCCTGGGGGCTCTGGTGAGGGTTCGGTGACCCTTCTTCAAGGGGGGGTACTGTTGTGAATTCTGCTCTTGGGCTCCCTCCGGTGGTTGTTGGTGGTAGTGCAGTTGTCTTGGGGTTGTAATCCAGGGCAGGTGTTTCTGCTGATTGCAGCTCTATTAGGTATTTAGGTGTGCAGGATCCATGAGTCCTGTCCAGTTGTCCATTGTTCTGGGAGGGATTGCATCTCTCTCTGGCTCCTCATGCCCTGCTGCCAATTCAGCTAAGATAAGTGTCTGTTTTTTGTCTCTGTGCACACTTGCAGTGTGCTTTGCAATTCAGTGCAATTCATTGTGTTTTTGTCCAGCTTAGACTTTGTTTGGATTTTTCAGTCATGCTGGATTCTCAGGAGATGCAGATATACTTTCTATGTCTTTATTATCCAAACAATAACCTATATTCCAGGCACTTCCAAAATAAAGCAGATATCCAAAAAATAGAACCAAAACGGAAGCTTTATGCCAATAAAAACATGAATTTTATTTATAATAATACATTAAAATCCTAATAAAGTCCAAATGACAGTCAGTGGTAAAACATAAGACAGAATATATACTGTCTGCTGAGAAGATACATATGTCAGTTCACCTATCAAAAAAGTGTTCCCTAATAATTACAGCCCAAAGCAGAGAGAGTATATAGGATATATAAATACTAAATAGCAAAAGGTGCTTAAATGTATATTATTCCATATATATGTTCTAAATAGAGGTGCATAGGTCTGCACTATGTGTCATTGCATAAGCCAGGGCTACACTATATGTTATACCTAAGAAAGTAGCATAATTGCTACATAGTAATGCTCAAATGTGAGGCATAGTGAAGGTATATAGAATAATGCCACTATATGTATAGATATGCTGACCATATGCCAAGTAGTACGCACACATAAGATATAGGGAGAGGTGAAAAAGTATTTACCTGTACCAGCAGAACAGTAAATGGACCCCGACGCGCGTTTCGCGTTTAAGCTTCGTCCAGGGGAGTAGTCTTAGCTATAGTGGCCATACAGGGGTTTATATAGCAGCTATGAAGCAATGGTGGCAGCGGTTAGTAATGGCGCTTGCATCAACAACGCCGGCTCGGACGTCACTTCCGCTCAGCGTCACAGGCGGATCGCCCATTCCCCAGCCCGACGCGTCAGAGCAGGGGAGCGAGACGAGCCACACAGGAAGGACGCGTTGCTATAGTGACCCGATGCCAGGAGTCTCAGCAGGCGCACACCGCATAGAAAGAGAGACAGTATCCTAACAAAATAGGTAGAAAGTGACTGGTGCATAAAATTGGCCATTGTGCCTCCAAGGGGGGTATCAGCTATTGTGAAGCAATAGAGTTAAAGTGCTATTGTATTATATATGGTGAATAAAAGTGCCTAATGCATATCAGTGCATGATAAATTCCTCAGTTGCGGAGATACAAGTGATATTAATAAATAATAATGTACAAGGAATATTAATGCGTATATACATTATTAATTAATCAGTTCATATAAAATAACAATAATAAAAGTGGAAAATACAAGAAAATAATTTTTAGTAACGTGAATTATTTCATCATATATAAAAACTGGTGTAAAGTACATTAATAAAGGAGCATATATATTTATACTCCAAACACTAATAAATATAAAGGTGAACAAGTGCATTAAAATGTGCACATATATATTTATGATACAATTATACCCTCAATATTACTACCATTAAATACAAATATACATATTTTTAAAAAATATATGTACAAATATAATATAGAGGAATGATAGATTTTGATAGATGTAAAATCCCAACTTCTCTTGAATATCGAACTGCATATATAGCCAAACACTGCAGATCATGACATCAAATATAGGACTGCTCAGGAGCTAAAAACTAAAAAGAAAATAATTAAAATCATACATATTTACAAATGAAAAGCCGCTAAACAAGACACATATTAAAGAAAGGGGGCATAACTAAGCACCTCATTAAGACCCAGCGGTTGCATTGATTTTACTCTAGAGATCCAGCGAGTTTCCAACTGTGCAAGGTTCTTCCTCCAATTACCTCCTCTTTGGTCCACGTACACTTTATCTATCCCTATAACTTTCAAGAGCTTCGCATTGGAGTTGTGATGAGTTTTAAAATGCCTCGCCAGTGGTTTTAATGTAATAGTATCCTCAACTTCCTTTGCTTTGATGATATCATTGTGATGTTCTCTTACCCTTATTTTTAATGTTCTAGATGTCAACCCCACATATACTTTGGGACAGGGGCATTGTGCATAATATACAACTCCAGTTGTATTGCAGGTAATATGTTGGGTTATGGTGAAATTTTTTTTACCATCGCTGGAGGCAAATGTTAGTGCATGATCAATATTGGGGCATGCTATGCAATTCTTGCAAGGGAAACAACCCCATTTTTGTCCTCTGGATCCAAATGCCTTCTCTATTTTAGGGCCAGCATAATAGCTATGTACGAGATGATCTTTTAAATTGCTAGATCTCCGATACGTAATGGAGGGGTAGTTTGGCAGATATCTCTTCAAGTCATTGTCAGTTTGTAGGAGTGGCCAGAATTTCTTTAACACACTTTTCATCTCACTCCATTGTTCTGTGTAGGTAGATATAAACCTCACCTTTTGCTCTGTGGGTGATTTCATCTTTGGATTCATCAGGGCTGTCCGCTCCATTCCCCTTGCTTTGTGCAATCCTCTCTTGATACTTCGCCTAGAGAAGCCTCTATCATAAAATCTCTTAGAGAGATTTTCCGCCTGTTCAGAAAAAAATTGATCGTTAGAGCAAATCCTTTTTATTCTGATGAATTGTCCTGTTGGTATGCCTTCAATCAGAGCTTTAGGATGAGATGACGATGCGTGCAACAAAGAGTTGACTGCTGTCTCCTTTCTGAACACATTGGTTTCCAAGAAACCATTGGCTCCCTTACTAATCTGGACATCCAGAAAATCCAATGATGTCTGACTATATTTACATGTCAGTTTAATATTGACATTGTTGTCATTAAGGATGTCTCGAAAGGACAGGAGGTCCTGTTCTGAGCCCTGCCAAATCATGAGAATATCATCAATGAAGCGAACCCAGAACAGGACCTTCTCAATGTATGCCACAGGATTGACATAAAATATCTGCCTCTCCCAGCTGCCCATAAATAAGTTCGCATACGAGGGGGCAAAAGCCGCCCCCATTGCGGTTCCTCTTTGCTGTACATATATTGTTTCTTTGAACATAAAATAATTGTGCTCCAAAACAAATTTTAGCAGCTCAAGAAGGAAGTCACTCAGTCTTCTGTCTATATCTGAGGCTTGGAGGAATGATTCAACAGCTGTAATGCCATGTTGATGTTGTATGGCAGTGTATAAAGACTCCACATCAAAAGATACCAACCACATGTCATCTTCCATAGGTATCCCTTCAATTTTGTTGAGGACATCCCCCGTGGTTGTTTCCCTTGCAAGAATTGCATAGCATGCCCCAATATTGATCATGCACTAACATTTGCCTCCAGCGATGGTAAAAATTTTTTCACCATAACCCAACATATTACCTGCAATACAACTGGAGTTGTATATTATGCACAATGCCCCTGTCCCAAAGTATATGTGGGGTTGACATCTAGAGCATTAAAATTAAGGGTAAGAGAACATCACAATGATATCATCAAAGCAAAGGAAGTTGAGGATACTATTACATTAAAACCACTGGCGAGGCATTTTAAAACTCATCACAACTCCAATGCGAAGCTCTTGAAAGTTATAGGGATAGATAAAGTGTACGTGGACCAAAGAGGAGGTAATTGGAGGAAGAACCTTGCACAGTTGGAAACTCGCTGGATCTCTAGAGTAAAATCAATGCAACCGCTGGGTCTTAATGAGGTGCTTAGTTATGCCCCCTTTCTTTAATATGTGTCTTGTTTAGCGGCTTTTCATTTGTAAATATGTATGATTTTAATTATTTTCTTTTTAGTTTTTAGCTCCTGAGCAGTCCTATATTTGATGTCATGATCTGCAGTGTTTGGCTATATATGCAGTTCGATATTCAAGAGAAGTTGGGATTTTACATCTATCAAAATCTATCATTCCTCTATATTATATTTGTATATATATTTTTTAAAAATATGTATATTTGTATTTAATGGTAGTAATATTGAGGGTATAATTGTATCATAATGTATATGTGCACATTTTAATGCACTTGTTCACCTTTATATTTATTAGTGTTTGGAGTATAAATATATATGCTCCTTTATTAATGTACTTTACACCAGTTTTTATATATGATGAAATAATTCACGTTACTAAAAATTATTTTCTTGTATTTTCCACTTTTATTATTGTTATTTTGTATGAACTGATTAATTAATAATGTATATACGCATTAATATTCCTTGTACATTATTATTTATTAATATCACTTGTATCTCCGCAACTGAGGAATTTATCATGCACTGATATGCATTAGGCACTTTTATTCACCATATATAATACAATAGCACTTTAACTCTATTGCTTCACAATAGCTGATACCCCCCTTGGAGGCACAATGGCCAATTTATGCACTAGTCACTTTCTATCTATTTTGTTATGCATTAGGCACCTTTATTCACTATATTTAATACAATAGCACTTTAACTCTATTGCCTCACAATAGCTGATACCCCCCTTGGAGGCACAATGGCCAATTTTATGCACCAGTCACTTTCTACCTATTTTGTTAGGATACTGTCTCTCTTTCTATGCGGTGTGCGCCTGCTGAGACTCCTGGCATCGGGTCACTATAGCAACGCGTCCTTCCTGTGTGGCTCGTCTCGCTCCCCTGCTCTGACGCGTCGGGCTGGGGAATGGGCGATCCGCCTGTGACGCTGAGCGGAAGTGACGTCCGAGCCGGCGTTGTTGATGCAAGCGCCATTACTAACCGCTGCCACCATTGCTTCATAGCTGCTATATAAACCCCTGTATGGCCACTATAGCTAAGACTACTCCCCTGGACGAAGCTTAAACGCGAAACGCGCGTCGGGGTCCATTTACTGTTCTGCTGGTACAGGTAAATACTTTTTCACCTCTCCCTATATCTTATGTGTGCGTACTACTTGGCATATGGTCAGCATATCTATACATATAGTGGCATTATTCTATATACCTTCACTATGCCTCACATTTGAGCATTACTATGTAGCAATTATGCTACTTTCTTAGGTATAACATATAGTGTAGCCCTGGCTTATGCAATGACACATAGTGCAGACCTATGCACCTCTATTTAGCCCATATATATGGAATAATATACATTTAAGCACCTTTTGCTATTTAGTATTTATATATCCTATATACTCTCTCTGCTTTGGGCTGTAATTATTAGGGAACACTTTTTTGATAGGTGAACTGACATATGTATCTTCTCAGCAGACAGTATATATTCTGTCTTATGTTTTACCACTGACTGTCATTTGGACTTTATTAGGATTTTAATGTATTATTATAAATAAAATTCATGTTTTTATTGGCATAAAGCTTCCGTTTTGGTTCTATTTTTTGGATATCTGCTTTTCTATGTCTTTAGTTAGATGTAGAATATTTGTATTATCTGCTGTGGATATTTTTAGGATTTTAATACTGACCGCTTAGAATTATGTCCTATCCTTTTCTATTTAGCTAGAAGTGCCTCTTTTGCTAAATCCTGTTTTTCTGCCTGCGTGTGTTTTTCCTCTTATACTCACAGTCAATATTTGTGGGGGGCTGCCTATCCTTTGGGGTTCTGCTCTGAGGCAAGATAGAATTCCCATTTCCATCTATAGGGGTATTTAGTCCTCCGGCAGTGTCGAGGTGTCTAGGACATGTTAGGTACATCCCACGGCTACTTCTAGTTGCGGTGTTAGTTTAGGGTTTGCGGTCAGTACAGGTACCACCTACTCCTGAGAAAGTCTCTCATGCGGCTCCAAGGTCACCGGATCATAACAGTGAGGTATAAGGGTAGCCAGACCCTCCCATCTCTCATAGCTACCCGTAACCCGGACCCAAATATACCAAGCAACTCCTTATTGCTTTATGTGCCTTACAGAAAACAATCTGGGTTACATCACAGCAACAAGCCTTCTCTGTGATTCATACCTCCCGTCGACTATCCAACCTTTAGCCACGCTACATACCTCCCCCCTCTGCCTAAAGCCGTGGGGCTTGGCACTTGTCCTAAACCGACTAGAGACCCCTCTCAGTCGTCCCTGACAGTCAAACCGTCTGTCTAAGTCAGGGCCTGTTATTGAACCCTTTCGTCGGCATTCATCATCTCTTTCCGTCACATCCTTTGATAACGATGACCCCTTGTCATCTCGTCTGCTACAGGTTCTCCCGCTTAAGTCATTGAGCCCTGAGCTAACTGAGGAGTCACTATTTCTAGCTCTTCCATCTGACCACCTTCGGTTCTCTCTCGGTCGTTGATCTCTCCTATTGTCTTTCTTCGGAGAGCAGCTCTTCTCTTTACGTCTATATCCTCTGTTAACTTCAGCTTGAGGACTTCCAGGCTTTAGAGCACCTCTTCACCTCTCTGGCAGCTGTTTATTAACTTGCAGTCTCTCAAGTCTCAGCTGTTCTACCTCCCTTAGGTATGCCATGCGATATTCCAGGAGCATGCGGATATTCCTAAGACTCTCTCTGGATCCGACAACCAGGAACGGAACCATCCCATCTTCACCCATGACCTGGACCTCTTCATCAGCCGGTATCCTCAGTCTCTTCAGACCGGATTTATCCACCATCTCCTGCATCACTCTCCCAAGTTTCCCAATGACTTTCGCCACCAGACCTTTGGGTACTTGGACTGTGTCTTCCACTAAGCCCAGCCGACTAAGAGCTTTCCTTTCACGCTCCAAACGTCGAACGGCTTCATCATTCTTCAAAATGATCCTCTGTTTTGTACGGAGGCAGTGTAGGTGCATATCCCTCAGGACAGCCACCCGCTTCACTGTGACTTCCCTAGTCGACAGTATGACCAATTGCTGAGTCTCAGGCACCCAGTGCACACTACACGCCTCTACTGCCTTTCTAAATGCCTCATGCACACCCTTCCTGGTGCACCCTTCTCGCATGTCTTCGGGTACTTCTATTATGCTCTTGAAAAGCGGGGTCTCATCTTCACAGACATTTGCCACGACCGGGTGACTGTCTTGCTCCACTTTTAGCACGAACTCTTCCTCAGTCTTTTCTTCTGCTTGAACCTTCGCCAAGATGGGCATTAACAACTCCTCTGCCAGGCAGCGACGCTCCTCCTCTCTCTGGAAAAACTCCTGCTGATGCTTTTCTTGAGCCACTCTGAGCACGTCCATATCTTTCAATATGGCCCTATTCACGGCCTGACACACCGACAGCTGATGTCTGAGTTCAAAGACCTCCTTCTCTAGGTCACCCACTTTGTGCTCAATTTCTTGCCTCAGGACCCTTTCTTGTTCGACTATTTCTTTAAGCAGCTCAGTGTTTTGGTCCTGCTCTCTTTTGGCTAGCACATGTCGCACCACCAGTTCTTTAATTAAACTTTCAGATGGGGGCTCTTGCCCACCCACACTCTGCCTCTTCAGAGTTCCACCTGTTTCTGCATCCACCTCTATGGTCTCTCCTGGGCTCTTGGTAACTTCAGAGTTCTCCATCTCTTCAGCATCAGGTACTCTTGAGCCACTTCAGCCTTCCCGGGCATTGCAGATATGGGACTACCACAGGTCTGTTTTAATTCCAGCCCTACCTCTGTGTTGGGATTTGTCAGAGGTAAAGTGTCCTCCTTATCAAAGACAGTAACCTGATCTGCACCTGACCCTGTCTCTTCCTCATCATCTCTCTTCTCAGAGGGTGTGACCTGTCCCGCCTTTTTGCGTCCCCCGCGACGAGATGAAGATCTGTGATTTGTACTCGGCTGCTCCTTACTGCACTCTTTTCCCTTTGCGCTCGAGTCACAGTCTGAATAGGAGTAACCTACTCTCACCCTGTCATCCTGGAACAGCAAGTCCCCACTTAAACAGGTGTCAGACCCACACTTTCTTCCAGTCACCCGGAACTCTGGACTATCGACCTTAGGTGTCGCTATCTCCTTTTCATACATCACACCACTCGGAATCACTACAGCCGCCTGTTGTGGTGGGGCTCCCTTAGGGTCATTCCGTGTCCGTTCTGAGCAATCAGACACTCCCCTTTCCTCCCACAAGTCCCAAAACCTTTCAAAGTCCTGGCCTATTACAACAGGGAATGGCAAGTCTGGGACTACAGGTACATCATGGCTGGTAATAATAGTGGGTGTCTCAATGATTACCCTGGACACCGGACAATCCCTAGCGACCCCATGAACGCAGTGGACTTCCATCTTCCTTCCGGGAATCAGATAGACAGGGAGTGTGGCGCTCACCAGCGTCACCAGGCTCCCTGAGTCCAGAAGTCCAGTCACGCACCCTCCATTGACTTCTACAGAACAGCTCTGTGTCATCTCATCAGATGAAAAGTCAGTACAATATTCTGATCATGCGCTGTTCGAACACTGAACCCGGCAACAGTTCATCAGCGAATTCGCCGCCGCCCCTTTTTTGGACTCCACCCCCTTTTGGGTTACCGCCCCCTTGTGGACCATTTTCTCCTTTAGGGCCACCACCCCTTTTAGGGACTCCACCCCCTTTTGGGCAACTACCCCCTTTTGAGACGCAGCCCCTTTTTGGCCAACCATAATTATTTGGGCACTGCTCTGTTTTTGGGACTCCACCCCCTTCTAGGGACACCACCCCACTCTGGGGTACACCCCGTGGACTTCCCACAGCACTCTGAGGCCCCAGTTCGCATAGCACACCAATGTGACTCTGGCCCTTTAAGAGTCTGCACACTCTAAACCAGCAATGTCTTTTTTTTTTTTTCTCTTTTTTTTTTTTTTCTTTGCTGCAACTGCAGCTACACAGCTCAACCGCAGACTTCGTGGACCCGCCGATCCACAGCAAACTTCGTAACCCCGCCGAGTTACTGCCAGACGCCTTCAGTCTTCGTGGCCCCGCCGAGCCACAGCAAGTTGATCAGAAAAGAAAAAACAAAATACATGGACTCGCCGGTCCACAGCAAGCACCTGCACACGTGCTTTATAGAAAAAACACAGTCTCACACTGACCCCGGTCAGAACAACACAGACTACGGTCTGTTACACACCCAGCTTTAACACAGCCCAAAAACAGTTTTTCACTGACCCCAGTCAGTACAATACACGGTTTTCAGACCTTCACCCGTTGGCAACTTCACGGGTTCCGGGACACCCCTCAGCCTCAGAGATGCCCAGACGCACTGTCTCTGTTTTCTTCCACTCTGACCCCGGTTAGTACACACGGACACCTGTCCGTTACCTGTTGGTGCCGGCCACACAGGTTCCCGGATCCCTCTTCTCCTCAGAGGTATCCCAAAACAGCAGTTTCTCACTGACCCCGGTCAGTCTTTACTCACGGTTGTCAAGACCGTCCACTCCTCTGGCTCAGACCAGCCAGCGCTGCAACCTGTGTTCCTTGGATCGTTGCCCGCATTCGAAACACCATTTGTAGGGGTTCACTCGCTCAGGTGCAACGGCTGACATGCAGGAGACACGTTCCTTTAAAAGTTCACCGGGTTTATTGCTCCATAAACCACACAGCAACATGAACAACGGGTAAACAGTCCCACATCAGACGGAAGAGACCTCAATGTCCATAACAGAGCTCCGCTCTCTCAGGTCTGTAGGCACACAGACTGTGCTATGTCCAGCACGCAGGCACAGTCCTGGAGCCTTAACACACTGTGGAGGCTTTCTCCTCCACACACACAGACTCCTGTCTGTAGTGTCCCGCCTGGACACAGGGATCTCTGTCCACACTCACAGACTCCCAAAACACTCACAGCCATAAGCCAAGCACAGCTCCATTATGTAGCCTGAAACCACACCCAGGAACCCACCTTATGTGGTTCTGACATCACCACAGGTCCTGAAACAAACATAGATAGGCATGGTTATGCCCCTTACCCAGGGGTGAGATATATGGGTGGCCAGACCCTACCATCTCTCATAGCTACCCGTAACCCGGACCCAAATATACCAAGCAACTACTTATTGCTTTATGTGCCTTACAGAAAACACTCCGGGTTACATCTCTGTGATTCATACCTCCCGTCGACTATCCAACCTTTAGCCACGCTACAATACATATAGTTTGACTAGTAGAGAAGTAGAGAAAAGAATGCATGCTCTTGAAGTAATACAATTTTATTTGACATAACCACCTTTCTGCTCTCTACATTTAATGCATCGATCAAAAAGTCATTCTAATCCTTTAGAACAAAAAATTGTTATCCTGGTTCTGCAAACCATGACTCCGCAACATCAAATACCATCTCGTTTGTCATAAATTTTCATCCAGATAACAATTTTTTGAGTTTTGCAGAGAAATAATAGATGGGCCAAATCAGGATAATATGGCAATGGGGTACTCGATACCGGGCCCTTCAGTTCTCGGTGGGGATTTCACGGTGGCTGACCCGGTCCGTGGCCCTAGGGGACGCCCGTTAACGAAATGGGGGAAAGGTCTTTAAAGGGATAATGTTCGTGACGCCACCTGTGGTATTCGGTCAGGGTGACTGACGCTGCTTAGGGGTCCGCCTGGGGTGATGTAATGGCAGCTAGATGGTGTACCTTCCCACAGGTGAAGTGTATCCCCAGGGCTTCCCAGAGTGTAGATGGTGGATGGTGTGAGGCGCAGTGAAGAACAAGGCAAAAGGTTGCAGTCTCTTTACCTTTACTGAAGACTTCAGCATCCAAAGTCCAGGGTACAGACCACAGGGTAGGCAGAGTCCGGCTGGTCTGAAGGCAAATCCAGAGTCCCCTTATCCAGGTGGAAATCAGTAGCCTTCCTCTAGCGCCTGGGTGTTGTAGTACCTCCCTGCTGAGCTTCTCGGTAAGGTCCTGACAACTCTTGTAGATGTAATGTCTCTTTCTCTCTGTCCCCCTGATGGATAGGATAGGACAAACTTGTATGACTGATAGCCTGAGGCTTTTTACAGGGACTCTATCACACCCCAGCCCCCACAAGTTGCCACCGTGCCTCCTGTCTATGAGGTCGGGCAGCTAACGTGGAATTAACTGTCCTGCCAGTCTCTGAAGTAAAGCGTAGAGATCCTTACTCCCTCGGTATTCTGGCTACCGGATTCCTGAGCCTCAGAAGGAGGCAGCCTTTTGCAGGGTGGAAATCCTTCTGGATTCTTCTCCTTTTTGCTTTGACTTAGTTTCTCACTCGCTACAATACAATTCCCTTCTAATGTCTCTTCCTTAGGATGCTGCCGCACGTGGGGCAGGCGCAGCTCCGTGGCCTTCTGTCTAGGCCTCTGACAGGATCCCACCCCTGTCAGGGACCCACTACCTGAGAGGAGCTCAGATAGCAGCTTACTGGTGAAGCCTAGCTCGCTTCTGCCTAACTTCCTGTCCAGACTACCAGTTTTACCTAATTGTGAGGAGTGTCCTAATAGATAGGAGCGTAGCTCCCCCTGGTGGCCTGGAGTGTGAAGTGTGTTGTGTTGTTTGTGATACCTGGTAAAGAGATCTCCTTTATTTGCCTTCAGACGTAACATCACTCCCCCTGGTGGAAGAATGACATAACTGCAATGACCAGAACTCTGGGGCGCTGCATTTTATGTTTGCCTGGTAGAAATATTCAAGGCCAATTATTTATCAATACCTCTTCATATAACGACCATACCTGCTCCTTAAAGGGTTTTCCACTTTCAGGAGAGTAGGCCCCAAATAATAAACACAGCAGGCATGCACCCTCCTCGGATCCAGAGCCAGTTCTCCACCGCAGTCATGTCAACAGTGCGCCTCATGAATGTTACTAATCACTGAGCTCAGTGACTTTTGAAGACGTGAACAGCTTGGGCTGCTGGGCTCAGTGACTGACTACAACAGTGATGTGAGCTGTCAACATGACGTCAGTGCTGCAGCCTAAAAAAAAAAACTCGAGCATCGGTGATGAGTCGGTGCTGGCCCAGGGGAGGGTGAGTGTTTTTTTATTATGCTTGTTATTATAGAGCATCTAAGGTCCACTTTCCAAAAATTGGAAAATCCCTTTAAAAGGGTTATCCAGAACTATTTACTTTTTTTTCTAATGGACTAAGAAGTAACAGGTAGGTAGTTACTAACTACCTGCCTGTTCTGCCCATCGCTGATCTCTGCCGGCACAATGTGGTCACAAACCTCTTGCTTGCAATTCAGCGTCTTCTGCTGACATCACTTCAACAGAGCAGTAGTTTATCTTCTGCTCTGTTGACAGGCATGACAGCCGTTATGCTGATTGACAGCCCACTGAATTATGCCACGGTCACAGGCTGAGTATTTGGTGAGTTTTTTTACCTCAGTATTTGTAACCCAAAACCAAGAGTGGATCAATCAGAGGAAAAGTATCATAGAACCACATCACCACTTCTGCATTTTTCATGCACTCCTGGTTTTGGCTTACAAAGTCTGATTTAAAAAAGTCACCAAATACTCAACCTGTGCACATGGCCTAGCTGTGGGTAACCGGCTGTAAATCAGCATGACATCGGCAGTCACACCCCTTTGACAGTGTCACCTGGAAGAGAAAGAGCTGCTCAGTTAACGTGGAGCAGCTGAATCACCAGCAAGAGCGGTCGGTGACTTCTCTGAGCTGCCGCTGGTTAGAATAGACCTGTAGGAGTCTCTGTTAGCAACTACCTGCCTGTTAGTTTTTAGGCCCACAGTAAGGGTATGTGCACACGTTGCGGATTTCCTGCGGATCCGCAGCGTTTTTTGCGATGCAGAAATGCTGCAGATCCGCAAGTGATTTACAGTACAATGTAAATCAATGGTAAAAAAAAAAATTCAGTGCTAATGGTGCGGAAAATTCTGTGCGGAAACGCTGTGGATTAAAAGAAGTAGCATGTTACTTCTTTTTTGCGGATCTGCAGCGTTTTTGTACCCATTCCATTATAGAAATCCGACCGCAGGGGTAAAAAAAGCTGTAAATCCGCTAAAAATCCGCACAAAATCCGCAGCAAAACTGCACAAAATCCGCACAAAAAACGCGTCAAATCTGCACCTGCGTTTTCTGCCAAGAGATGCAGAATCCACACCAGAAATTCCTAAGCCTAATCCGCAGTGTGTTCACATAGCCTAAAAGAAAATAGTTTTGGACAACCCCTTTTATCTTTTTTACATCAGTCTGCCTACAATATAATAACACATCAGTTCCTGATCCCCACAGTAACATCTGTATCAAGGCCTCCATGTGCCATTTATTATACTGGGGTCGTCTATGTATCCCAGGGTCATTGTGCATCATCTAACACCAGGGCCAGGCTCCTCCTCAGTGTCACACTGATTTGCTTTCCTTACAAAGGATGGCAATATTATACCAGCTGTCTAATTATTTTCTATGAATACGTGACTGTAGATGTAACTGAAGAAATAACCATGCTTGGACTTGCAATATGCAATACAATTTTGGTATCTCCAAAATCTGATTCAGTTTAATTGTTGGACATTAACATCACATATATCATAGCATAATGCTTATAGTGACCGTGTAAGAAAAATATCTATAGTAATAAAGAATAAACATTTTGCACTATTATTATTATATAACATTATCATCTGAGCTCACTACATCCAATATAGGACTTTCAAAAGCAATGTTTCAGACAATAATTTCTCTTGTGAATCTGGCAACTGTTTCGTGCTGTCTGGACCATAGCAATTATGAATCAGACACTGACTCTGTAATTTCAGCCAGTTATGTTTTACTTTAAAACAGTGTGATGCATCAGAGAAATTATACATTTAAGGCCGGGTTCAGACGGCCGTACTGAAACTTGGGCCAGAAATTTGTGGATGTTACTGGCTCCGTGTGCAGCTCAGTCTTTGTGTCCACATATCGCTGTGGTGTTAAAAGGGTTGTCTGGTCTTAAGCTACATGTCTGCAGTCACTCTATGTGGCTGAAGACCTGTGAATCCTCACATCGCACACACTTTGTACTGTGCTGATTCTGGGACCAGGCAGTTACGTGACTACAAGTATGTGATTCTCATACTTCCGGCCTCATTCCAATTACATTATGTCCAGCCTTGTTCAATTCACTACTTTTAGGATGCCACGCCGATCTAGTTAGCATGTGACCGCATTTATGCAAATCATATACTTGTGGTCATGCGCCAGCCGCTCCCGACGCCAGAGAATTCTCACAGTGCACAGTGCAAGCGATGTAAGGCTTCGCAAGTTTGCAGCCACAAAGAGTGACCGGACAGAGACCAGACAACCCCTTTAACATACACTAGTCTGGTTTGTAGATCACACCAAAGTAGTGCATGCTGTGATTTTTTTATCACATGGATAATTGGTCGGTGTGAAAGAAACTGTTATTTGAATGCCCATGTTGAGTTACATTGGTCAGCGTGCTGTTCAATTCTTACTTGAACAGCACACGTTCATACATTATGCTTGTCTGAACGCGCCTTTAAAGCCAGAAAGTGACCATGTGGCTCGGTTGACTAATCATCAAAGAGGCTGGTCCTTGCACACTTCTTCCCATCCTCACAATCAGGCCATGTTCACACGTTCAGTATTTGGTCGGTATTTTACCTCAGTATATGTAAGCCAAAATCAGGAGTGGGTGAAAAATACAGAAGTGGTGACGTGTTTCTATTATACTTTTCCCCTGATTCTTCCACTACTGATTTTGGATTACAAATACTGATGTAAAACACTGAAAAAATCCTGAAAGTGGCCTTAGACTGACAGTGCTCTCTATAAAAATCTGACAGGAAGAGACCTGTCAGTCTAACAGATCAGGAAGAAGCTGGGGAACCTGCCGCCTGGACTAGTCATCTACTTCCCGGCCATATGTAAGTGTTTTACAGTAAAACATGGATGTATGTCATGCAGGTCTCTGATTGCTGCCTGTTAATGTAGCAAGAATCAGCTGTCCCCTTCCCATTAAATAACTTCTAGTGTACTCGTATCATTACACGGAGATATTGCAGTGTATCGGACATGTCCAGATTTGAAACGAGAAGAAGCCGAAGAATGACGAAATTTGCAGAATTGCATTAGAGGCATTTGAGAGCCATTTATGAAAGTGAGTAAAAAAATTTACAATGGCGTTACCCATACTTAGGTCAAAGCAATTTTATTTAAAAACTGGAGTAGAAATTTTTTTCTTACGATGGCCAACACCAAAGTTTTTCTTTATACTCTTTTTCATTATTGTCCCTCTATACTTTGCAGCAGGAAATTTTTTTAGCAATTTAGTTGGTATGTAGGCGGTATACTTTCAGAGTAAACCTCAACACACTATCTAATGTCATTTTTTTACACAGTTGCCAGATTTACAAAACTGTGCTTATAGTATCAAAGTCTTTGGTTATTTGAGTGCTAGGCAATGACTTCAGGTACTCCAGGTGTCTTCTGGCGTCCTCTTGGTTGTGTCTTACATAATAAACCACATAAGTTATCACCATAGTAAACCAACCAAACATAGTAATGAACATGGCCACATCGGTGGTCCTATGGTGGATATTGCAAAAATTAATGCCTGAGTCTAGAACTTGGATTAAAGGTTTACCCACATATTCCTCCTGTACTGAAGTCTGGCAAGAAATGTCATTAACTGTGTCTGGGTCCAGGTTCAGTTCCCTTAACATCTCCTGAAGGGAACAGTCACAATGTAAAGGATTATTAGAAAGGCGGATTTTGCCTTTCAGATTGGCCAGTGCTTCTTTGGGAATACTTTGGATCTGATTTCCAGACAAATCCAGAAGCCTCAAACCATCAGTAAGTCCTTTAAAAGCAGACAGTTCAATTTTCTCAATGGAGTTCCGGGAAAGGTCCAGTTCTTGGAGATGACTTAAGTCCTTAAATGCATTGTTGGGTACCTGTTGAATCTTGTTTGCATCAAGCTTTAAAGAAACTGTGTCCATGGGAAGGTCTATTGGTATTTCTTCCAGGTTCCTTGAGCTGCATTGGACCACCACG
Source organism: Ranitomeya variabilis (assembly GCF_051348905.1). Taxonomy (NCBI): domain Eukaryota; kingdom Metazoa; phylum Chordata; class Amphibia; order Anura; family Dendrobatidae; genus Ranitomeya; species Ranitomeya variabilis. The sequence continues at coordinate 161,815,205 of NC_135238.1, read as the reverse complement.
GCTCCATTGTTGTCTGAACACTGACAGCTTTTGGGGCAAGATACAATGAATTGGAAATGGAAAAAGAACAGCAGAAGACCTCGGTTGAATATAATGTCTGTACACTTTGATGTCTGCTCTGCTGGGTGCATCTTATAGAGGTACACATACATTGGATAGACTATTACCTCTCTACTGCAAACCACACACTTAAGTCATACTTGAATATAACTGTGCAGTCCACCCAGTAGGAATTCTCCTGTCAGTAGCAATGATGAATACTTATTTCTGCAACAACCTGTGAAATAAAAATAAGGAAATATCATTTTCGACTTCAGTTTTATGTCTCATGTCATCAATGTATGCAGAACATTATACAAGTCTATACATAATATCAAGCGCATGTGTCTCTGTCTGCCACCTCAATAAACATAGAATACATAGGTCAAGTTAATAGCAAAGGGGACTATTTATATAAGGAACGTCTAAGGACACAGAAGTGCTCTTTTTTATATTTCTTTAGTAATGTGATGAACAGAAAAGTATGAAAATGGGAGAAAAAGAATAAAAATGTCAAGCAGAAAATGTAGGACTCTTAAGATTTGGTTTCCAAATATGTGGTCGTCCCTGTCTAGAATAGTTTTGCAAATAAATTGCCAAAAAAATCTACACAGCAACAAAATGCAGCAAAGAAAATCTCCAGATATATTATGGAACATCTTTTTCTCTAGGACCATCTTCCCTGGAAATAAGTAATGGCAGCTATACTCTTTAATATTTAAGAAATTCAACTTTTGTTTTTGCAGTTGACAAAAACGTTTTAAAAATGCTATCTTATGTGAAGAAATGTTTTTACGCAACCTTGGACGGACCCACTGGAAAACCAGAATATTCTACCCTTTCCATGGAGCACAAGGCTATAAAGTCTACAGGACCTCCTAAGGTTAAGTGGTGGATTTATCATAAATGTATGGTATGAAATCCTTGCTAAAAAGCCACAACATATTAAGGTACAAAACACTGACATTTTTTTTTCAAAACCGTTCTTATACGTGGATGGAAAACAGTTCTGCTTTCATGCCATTCTTATAATTAGAGTTATGCCCATATCCTGCAGAACTTGGAAGAATCGTGACAACAATATTCCTGCCTCTGGATCAATTAATGCAGATCCTATGTGCCCCTTTAAATGTTTAGCCTTTTATCCCAGGAAAGGCATGTTTGATAAATGTTAGGTTTAGAGTCCCACCAGAGTAAGGTTTGCATTGCCGTGGCTGGTGGGCATACATGAAATGGCCAATTTATGTGCTATGTACTTTTATTTTATGAGTATACTATATATGGCGAGCAATTTAATTATTGTATATTCAATGTTTGCATACATCTTGTTATATCCAGGGTTCTGCTGTATTCCTTAGTTTGTATATTGGGCAGTCATAGCAGCTTGCACCTGTTCATACTTAGTCAGTTTCTGTTTGCCATTTTTAATAGCATGCAGTCTCTAACATGTGCAGGATAGTCCATTATACTTACAGTATATATTAGTAAGTGCCACAAGTTCATGTCCCCACACATCTGTTAAATGAAATACATGTATAATGTGGCAAACCCCTTTAACTCACTAGCATAAATCATTTTGCAACTTTACAATCCAGTTTCAGGCAACTCCGCCAAATTGAGCAGTGCTGGGGAAGAGCTGTGGCAGGACGGGTCATGGCTACGCCTACTGGTCAAATTCATCAATAGCGATGACATTTTTTACAATAAAAATGTTACACCAGTCCCTGTCTAGAGTAACATTTTTAGTGAGGCACACAGAGGTAATCAGCAATGAAAAGATGTGACAAAGTCATTAAGTGATGTGCGCTTCTTAATGAATTTGGTGATCTTATTATAGCATTAAAGGGTTATCTTTGACTTTTTATTTTGCTAAAAGTGATCAGGCAAGTAATTGATAACTAACTGCTTGTTGTACCAGAGGTTGGCACAAAGCGGTCATTGACTGCTCCTGTCGGCGATTCAGCTGCTCCATCTCAACAGAGCAGCTCTTCTTCTTCTGGGATACCCTGTTGATGGTCTGTGACTGCCGTCATAATGCTGATTAACAGCCAGCTAGACCAGCGACGCAGCTGTCAATCAGCATGAAGTCAGCAGTAGGGATAACTGAACCAGTGGAAGTTCGAGTTCTGGTAATCGATCAAACTTTAGTCCAAAGTTTGTTTCGGGTACCAGAGCTGCACTCAACATTGAACCTGAACTGCGAACCCCATTGAAATGATTGGGATTTGGAGCTGGAAAAAGTCTGTCTCGCACTCTTTCTCACTTTCTCCCCTCTCGTCTGAAACTGTCTCCCTGTACATCAGAGCTTGTCTCCTCCTGGACTTCCCCCAGAAATCAGGACATTGAAACAGACTTCGTGGAGAAATCTGTGTTGGGCATTTAGCAACAGACACTAACTGTCCAGTACGAACCTTGAACTTTTAAGCTTGGATTCGCTCATCTTTAGTCAGCAGTCACGCCCCCGTCAACAGAGCAGAGGGGAACAGAAGTCGCTGCTCTGTCAATATGATGTCAGCGGAAGCCGCTGAATTGCTGGCAGGAGCTGTCTATGCTGGCAGAGATTGGCCCTAGGCACAACACGTAGTTAGAAACTACCTGCCTGTTAGGTCTTAGACCCATATTAAAGAAAAATATAGTCCCGGATAATCGCTTTAACACTGATGTACAATACACAGTCTAGAACAATTGATCACATCAATAATACACTATTTTTTTTAATCAAAAATCCATTTGAAAAATCGTTTGCATATTTTAGCATAATATTGGAGAAATACGGCAGTACCGTATGGGCCCATAGATATTTATTGGTCCTGCCTTACAGATCATGATACCTTAGGGTTTGAGTTTCTCCTTTAAAAAGTTTTCAAACCATAAATAGTAATGAAACTGGCATTACTAAAATAAAATGAAAGTTTGAAATTTAGAAAAATATTAAGATTTAAGAGTCCTCAGTAGTGTTGAGCATTACGATACTGCAAATATCGGGTATCGGCCGATATTTGCTGTATTGGAATTCTGATACCGAGTTCCGATATTTTTGCGATATCGGAAATAGGAATCGGAAATGTGCGGTGCGTTTGGTTCCCAGGGTCTGGAGGAGAGGAGACTCTCCTTCAGGCCCTGGGATCCATATTCATGTAAAAAATAAATAATAAAAATAAAAAATATTGATATACTCACCCCTCCGGCGGACCCTGGCTCTTAGCGGTGCCTCCGTTCCAAAGAATGCAGGGAGTGAAGGACCTTTGATGACGTCGCGGCTTGTGATTGGTCGCGTGAGCGGTCACATGAGCAGTCACGCGACCAATCACAAGCCACGACGTCATCGAAGGTCCTTCACTCTGCATTCTTAGGAACGGAGGCAGACGCTTGGACCGGTGAGAGCCGGAGCCGTCAGAGGGGTGAGTATATCAATATTTTTTATTCTTTATTTTATACATGAATATGGATCCCAGGGCCTGAAGGAGAGTTTCCTCTCCTTCAGACCCTGGGAACCCGTCCGATATTTTGTGTCCCATTGATATGCATTGGTATCGGGTATCGGTATTGGCGATATCCGATATTTTTTGGATATCGGCCGATCCATTCCGATACCGATACCTTTGCATATCGGAAGGTATCGCTCAACACTAGTCCTCAGGGGTTGATATCTTTTAATGCAATAGATAAGACAAGTGATGTGAAGCAGAACCATCATTATGGGAGAGGGAAAAAGTAGATATTTTTCTATCTACTGGCTAACACGGTACGAAGATTTATATCTTTCCTGTATCAGTTTAAAGTCTAAATTTTTTTATTTCATTGAGTTAACACTTTTAAAATATAAAATTAAATTTGTGACTTATGTAATTTTGACCTGGTGACATATACAGTCTATGGAATGGCAAAAGACACTTTTTTAAAGCTTCTTTTGTAGCGAGGTCTCTTTATTCTATGGCTTGCCGGTCTAAATATAGCACCCTTTAGCTATGTTGGAAAATCAGTATTATACCAATTAAGGCCATTTTGCCTTTCCTGGGGTTCTCTGGTCATTTGTATTCTGTGAGATTCTTAGCACCACTCACTGTCTCTTACATCTGTTCTGCTGCACCATCTCTTTGGAAAAATCTCTGGCTGTTGCTGTGTGATGTTCGGCTTCTCTATGAAATTCTGAGGCTGAAAGGAGCTCATTTCATTAAAAATTTCTTGTCAGATGCTGTTTAAACAAACTCATTATAGGCAGCAAAACAGTTCCCATTCTGTAGCCTTTCATGTGTGTGATATAAATTCTGGAATAATAAACCAGGATTAGCTATGACATTTTATTATATATTTTTTTAATTTTTAAGTAAAATATTTTTATAAAGTAAATTAGAAGCTGAAGAACGTGGATAAGTTAAGGAGTCTGAACAAATCATTGCCATTAAAGGCTATTTAAAAAAAAATCTACTGATTACATTAGTTTATTAGAGACCTTCATTCATACTTCATGTGACAGCTTGTTTTTTCTGTAATACATACAACACCTTAGAAGTAGAGACAAATGTAAGTAATGAATATTAATGGCGCATTTGTTCTTAAGGGAAAATATATAAACAAGCGTGAGTTAATACAGTATAGAAATGAGGTACTTGTAAAGCAACTACTGCAAAGATTATATAAAACGCCTAATGTAATACATTTAATATATTACGTGTAGAGATGAGCAAACTCAAACTCAGTGTCAGGTGCTTAGTGTTGGGGTTCCGGGGGAGAAGAGAGAGAGATATGGTACTTAGGACTAAAGTTCCGATCAGGTACCATGGGTCCGCTCATCACTAATTACTCGGAGATCACCCGAGCATGCTTGGAAAACTTGAGTAACGAGCACATTTGCACATCACTAATAATTATGTGCTATATGAGATACACACATTTTTTGAGAACTTGTTCCTAAAAGGCTTCTAAAATTTCAAATAAAGTCATGGAATTCTGGAAATCACAGGATGGATAGACATATTAATGATAGGAAAATTATGAAAAAATGAAAACAACATGTTTCAAACATCTTGAATATTCTGTATCGAGTATGAGCGCCAAGCTCAGAAATCCATAAAAAAGGCCTTGTATTTCCACATTTAGCAATACATCTAAAAACTGACACACGGATGATACACAGATGACACCCTGATGGTAAAAATGGACACGTGGATGACACACAGATGACACACTGATGGTAAAAACGGACACATGGGTGATACACAGATGACACACGAATGGCAAAAATGGACATGTAGAAAGAAATTGTGCAATGCTTCGGGTATAACTAGACGTTTTTCCTACACATGATGGAACTTTCAGGCCATGTGCACACGTTCAGTATTTTTCGCGTTTTTTTCGTGTTTTTTCACTATAAAAACGCGAAAAAAACGCTTACATATGCCTCCAATTATTTTCAGTGTATTCCGCATTTCTTGTGCAAATGTTGCATTTTTTTCCGCAAAAAATCGCATCGCGGAAAAAAAAGCAACATGTTCATTAAATTTGCGGATTTGCGGGGATTCCGCACACCTAGGAATGCATTGATCTGCTTACTTTCCGCATGTGGCTATGCCCACCATGCGGGAAGTAAGCAGATCATGTGCAGTTGGTACCCAGGGTGGAGGAGAGGAGACTCTCCTCCACGGACTGGGCACCATATAATTGGTAAAAAAAAAATAATTAAAATAAAAAATAGTCATATACTCACCTTCGATGGCCCCCGGAGTCTTCCCGCCTCTCAGCGGTGCATGCTGACACTTCCGTTCCTATAGATGGTGTGTGTGAAGGACCCGCGAAGATGTCGTGGTCACATGACCGCGATGACATCGCGGTCACGTAACCGCGACGTCATCGAAGGTCCTGCACACACACACACCATCTATAGGAATGGAAGCCGCTGAGGAGATCGGCTGTCTGCAGGTGAGTATAAGCATTTTTTTAATTTTTTTATTATTTTTAAACATTCTATCTTTTACTATTGATGCTGCATAAGCAGCATCTATAGTAAAAAGTTGGTCACACTTCTCAAACACTATGTTTGACAAGTGTGACCAACCTGTCAATCAGTTTTCCAAGTGATGCTACAGATCGCTTGGAAAACTTTAGCATTCTGCAAGCTAATTACACTTGCAAAATGCTAAAAAAAAACGCGAAAAAAACGGGGAAAAAACTGAAAAAAAAAATGCGGATTTCTTGCAGAAAATTTCCGGTTTTCTTCAGGAAATTTCTGCAAGAAATCCTGACGTGTGCACATACCCTCAAAGGTTTTAATTTTTTTACAATCAAACAAGTTCATAGATTAGACCATCGGGGTAATTGGATGCACTGGGTGCTAAGCAGAGAAGCACTTTGGATTTTACGCTTAGTTACAAGAACACCAGTACATTGAAATAATAAACATGACCTTCTATAGTGCCTTGCGAAAGTATTTGGCCCCATGGAACTTTTCAATGTTTTCGTACATATCATGCTTCAAACATAAAGATACCAAATGTTAATTTTTGGTGAAGAATCAACAAGTGGAACACAATTGTCAAGTTGAATGAAATTTATTGGTTATTTAAATTTTTGTAGAAATTCAAAAACTGAAAAGTGGGGTGTGCAATATTATTCGGCATCTTTAACTTAATACTTTGTTACACCACCTTTTGCTGTGATTACAGCTGCAAGTCGCTTGGGGTATGTCTCTATCAGTTTTGTACATCGAGAGACTGAAATTCTTGCCCATTCTTCCTTGGCAAAAAGCTCGAGCTCAGTGAGGTTTGATGGAGATCGTTTGTGAACAGCAGTTTTCAGCTCTCTCCACAGATTCTCGATTGGATGGAGGTCTGGACTTTGACTTGGCCATTCTAACACCTGGATACATTTATTTGTGAACCATTCCATTGTAGATTTTGCTTTATGTTTGGCATCATTGTCTTGTTGGAAGACAAATCTCCGTCCCAGACTCAGGTCTTTTGCAGACTCCAACAGGTTTTCTTCAAGAATGGTCCTGTATTTGGCTCCATCCATCTTCCCATCAATTTTAACCATCTTCCCTGTTGAAGAGAAGCAGGCCCAAACCTTGATGCTGCCACACCATGTTTGACAGTGGGGATGGTGTGTTCAGAGTGATGAGCTGTTTTGCCTTTGCGCCAAACATATCGTGTGGCATTGTTGCCAAAAAGTTCAATTTTGGTTTCTTCCACATGTTTGGTGTGTCTCCCAGATGGCTTGTTGCAAACTTTAAACAACACTTTTTATGGATATCTTTCAGAAATGGCTTTCTTCTTGCCACTCTTCCATAAAGGCCAGATTTGTGCAGTGTACAACTGATTGTTGTCCTATGGACAGACTGTCCCACCACAGCTGTAGATCTCTGCAGTTCATACAGAGTGATCATGGGCCTCTTGGTTGCATCTCTGATCAGTCTTCTCCTTGTTTGAGATGAAAGTTTAGAGGGACAGCTGGGTCTTGGTAGATTTGCAGTGGTATGATACTCCTTCCATTTCAATATCATCGCTTGCACAGTGCTCCTTGGGATGTTTAAAGTTTTGAAAATCATTTAGTATCCAAATCCAGCTTTAAACTTCTCCACAACAGTATCACGGACCTGCCTGTCGTCTTCCTTGGTCTTCATGATGCTCTCTGTGTTTCAAACAGAACCCTGAGACTATCACAGAGCAGGTGCATTTATATGGAGACTTGATTACACACAGGTGGATTATATTTATCATCATTAGGCATTTAGGCATGTTTGAAGCATGACATGTGGGAAAAGGTTGAAAAGTTACAGGGGGCCGAATACTTTCGTAAGGCACTGTATATACAGCTCTGGCAAAAATTAAGAGATTACCACATCAAAACCCTGTCATGGGCAGCCCAATCTCCAGACCTGAATCCCCATTGAAAACCTCTGGAATGTAATCAAGAGGATGATGGATAGTAACAAGCCATCAAACAAGAAGAACTGCTTAAATTTTTGTACCAGGAGTGGCATAAGGTCACCCAAAAGCAGTGTGAAATACTGGAGGAAAGGATGCCAAGACACACGAAAGCTGTGATTAAAAATCATGATTATTCCACAAATTATTGATTTCTGAACTCTTCCTGAGTTAAAAATAAATAGTATTGTTGTTTCTAAATGATTATGAACTTGTTTTCTTTGCATTTTTTGAGGTCTGAAATCACTTAAATTTTGACCATTTTTTTTTGTCTGAAAAAAATCCAAAATTTATTGCTTAGAAATTCGGAGACATAGTCAGAAGTTTATAGGATAAAAGAACAATTTACATTTTACTCAAAAATATACCTATAAAGAGAAAAGTCAGACAAACTGAACATTTTGCAGTGGTCTCTTAATTTTTGCCAGAGCTGTATTTAGTGAAAGGCCACGTAAAGAATGTTGTGCATACAAATATGTGATTTATTTGCATTTTTTCAATTTCTTCCTTTTCTTTTCCCGGTGTGATGTGAACTTTATATGTAGGCAATAATGTGTTATTCCATAGGATTTCTATTATGTCGTGGTAGAATCAACATTGTTGTGGTCAGTCATTTGGATTCCAGATATATGTATATATACATACATTTTATGTAAAAACTGGAGTGTTTGAAACACCTTGATGGAACATTATGTTCTCTCTTCATGTTTGTGATTATTGTGTTTCTAAACTATGAAAGAATAAAAAAATATTTTATGTAGAGACAGAGCTGAAGTGCATTTATGGACTTTGGAACATTTATGTGTTCAATTTTTGACAGCAACATTCAGTTTATCCTCGTGTGTGAGTAGAGTTGTATAGGAGCTCAATATACTAGCATAAAATAATATAATTGACAAATGTTAGAAATTGAGTTTTTGCCATTATCAGCCCAATCTCCAATAAGTTATTTTGCTGAATTCTGAATATGCATGGTATCAAAAAGATGGTCACCCCTCATCCTAAACTGCATGGAATATTGATCTAGGGGTGCATGGTGTGCACACATTTCTATCCCAGAAAAACAATGCAAGCTTAAGGTCACCATGAAAAAGCGTTCTCTGTTGTTATCCAACTAATTGTTTTGAGTATGAAAGATTCGATGGGAAAGCTTCCTGATGAAATGTATAGTGCTAATGCCAAAGTTTGGGGTTGGAGGGGAAAAAGTCTAGAGATTCTTCATATTTGATCTGTATCATTTATTTGTAATAAAGAGAAATCGTATGGAGGTTTGCTGGTTTTACGCAACTTGTGCCTATTTGTTATTTAGCAAAATATTATGAAACTTCAAATCCTAATTTAATATTTGGACCTAAAAACCTAAACTTACACTAGACAGTCCTAAAATGCATCAAATGTATCGCAGTGGCTCCTCCTGAATGATGAAATTTAGCACATCTTTAGACTCTTTTATATAACTTTACATTAATTATTGATTGACGTAACTTACACCACATTTATCCCTAAAATTATAGCTCAGTTTTGGCACATGTCAGATTTTAGTCAACACCACATTTTACTAAGCCATGACAACAACATATTGAGCGGAACACATATGGGCCTCGATTCATCATTGACTCTGCACCTGTTTTTGCCTATATTTGTGTGTTTTGCATCTTTTTTTTGTTTGCATCAAATTCCTTATTCTGTCTGTGCCTTTTTAAGTCTATTTAATAAGTGTTCACCTGTTTTATTATTTGCTTTTTTCCGTTTATTGAGTGGAGGTTAGCGATTCCAGATGTTTTTGCCTGATTCATCAATTGCAACATTTTGCAAGTTGCACAATTTGGCGAAGGACAATGCACTGCCGAGAACAATGATTTTTTATTCTGCACAAAATATCATTTCATTCAAAAAATGAACATTGTGGTTGTTCATTGGGTGATCAGCAGCCGTTTACATGGCAAGAAAATTTGTCAATGCTAGTTATTTACTTCTCTTGAATCAGGCTTCTATCTCCTGATTCCTCTTTTACAGTCAGAATATATTGATTGCTGTCCATTCTATACAGTAAAAAAAAGCAAATAGTACTTCACAAATGGAAATCTGAAGAACCTGTTATACAACTAATAAGAAATCAATTAATGGTAATCAGGATGTTTCAATCCATGTACTTTAACACTCAAAACAGCTTTCAGATAGTCACCCGATATGTGGTCAAATATTGGAAATGTGTTTTTTTCCCCAAGTCCATAAACTGTTGACATGTTACCAAAACTGAGACAGTGCACCGAGAGAAACTGTACAATTATTGCAATAGAAGAAATTTGGTATGTAATTTGAGAAATGGTGGTTATCTCTAATTGTTCATTCATATTGTGGACCTGTTATTGGACCTATTACACCATAATCTTTTTTTTCACTCTGTATGAATTTGACCTGTAGCTAAAGACCTACAGAAGTCAGGTTGCTAACTCTCTATTTTTAAAGGATTTAAAAGTTTAGCGCTATATTCCAAGCAACCAATATGTCTCAAACAATTCTGCTGTTAGTAAAATTTTGGATTGACCCTCTGCTGATTTCAGAGAAGTGGATAAGCAGCGATTCTACAGTCTGAAAATGATTATGGGCCAGCCAACTTGCCTCATCTGCTATTAATTGTATTCAGAGATGCTTTAGAGCAGCAACATTGACCAAAGGAAACAAAAATGTATATATTCATTGACTTCCAATGGAGAGTACTCAAGGTATATTGAGTGATTAGGTGGTCACGTTGCAAATCTCCATTGTCGGCAAAATTATTATTATTATTTATTTATATAGCACCATTGATTCCATGGTGCTGTACATGAGAAGGAGTTACATACAAGTTACAGATATCACTTACAGTAAACAAACTTACAATGACAGACTGATACAGAGGGGCGAGGACCCTGCCCTTGCGGGCTTACATTCTGCAGGATTATGGGGAAGGAGACAGTAGGTTGGGGGTTGCATCAGCACTCAGACGTTGCATGAGAATGAATGGTTTAATTTAGGATATACACAAACCATTATTTGCATCACCACAACAAACCAGAAAATTCATACAATATAATCTAGAAGACAGCGCCATCTGTTGTCTGCTAAAGGTAGTCCCTCACCAGCATAAGCCTGCAGTTCTTGTATGCTCCAGCACTCCTTTCCAACAGTTAAGGCTTGGGTCTTTAGGTTCAGCCTCTTGATCAGCCCAGAACATAACTCTCTGCAGTTACTTTGCATAAATATCCACCTTGGCTTGTCTGACTTCGTTGATATTCACCTTCAGAACATTCTTTTCAATGATCATAATGTCTATTTCCTTCTCTTTTACTTCTAAAGCCTGAACAAGTTCTAACATTTTCTGTTTCAATATGTTTCTTTCTTCTTCATGCATCTTGCTATCTTGTACTTAATTTACCTAGCTTTGCCTCAATTGTTTTATCGGTTCCCGCAGAAGTTTAATCTGGCATTTTATGCTTTCTGATTCCTCCACCTTCTCTGATGGATCTTTCAACATTTTGAGTGCTTTATTTTTAAGCTTAAAGAAGTTTTCCAAGACTATTTTATTACTATTGGGCTAAATATGGACAGGCAGGTAATTGTTAACTACCTGCTTGCTCTGCACCAGTTCAGAGCATCACAGACCGCTCCTGAAGGCAATTCTGCTGCTTCAACAAAGCAACTCTTCCTGTTCCAAACAGCTCTGTCAATGAGCGGTGACTGCCGACATCATACTGATTGACAGCTGGCTCCTCGTGTATAATTGTGGAGAGCTGGCTGTCAATCAGCATGATATCGGCAGTCACGCCCCACCATCAGTGAGATTCAGGGGAAAAGAAAGTGGTCACTAGGGAGCACTGTGAAGGTCACAGTTAAAATTGAAGACAAAAGGTCCACCGTAGCTCCAGCCATTAACCTTCTAGGAGGATACAAAATGCAGTAGTAAATAGTAATAATGGTCCTAGGAGCGCTGGAAATGAGACCAAAACAAGGATTTTACTGTTGAACCACAACACGTTTCAACGGTTAAACTGTCTTCATCAGGTGGAACTTTCACCTGATGAAGACGGTTTAACCGTTGAAACGCGCTGTGGTTCAACACTAAAATCCTTGTTTTGGTCTCATTTCCAGCACTCCTAGGACCGTTATTACTATTTTCTATGGCTCACCATCAGAGCAGAGCAGAAGAGAAGCCACTGCTCTGTTGATGTGACATCAGAGAAAGCCACAGGAGGGGTTCGTGACCGCTCTGAGCCAGCAGAAATCTGCACTCGGCACAACAGACAGGTAGTTCGCCACTACCTGCCTGTAAGTTCTTAGACCAATAATGAAAAAAATTAAATAGTCCTGGATAACCCCTTTAGTAATATACTCCTCATTAGCCTTTATACATGCATTGGTTTTCCCTTGTTGTCTTCCCAAAATGAGGGTCAATATTTACTAAGAGACAGAGATGAGCGGATCAATTCGCGAAGGATTGAGTTCCTGCAAGTCGATTTCCTTTCAACTTGTGGTTTCTTGCAAATTTGAACATTTTGATATTCAATTTACAATTCACAAAAAAAAAACCTTGCCCTGCTTTAGTTCCCAAACGGCTGAAGCATCACAGAGTGGGCTAACATCATTTTGGTTTGCAGTGCGGGCCTCATGATAATATCCTGCAGCTATAACATCTAGAGTATTGTCATACCTCGTACAGCACAGATCAGCGGCACCCAGCAGAGCATAGTTTGTATGACTGAGTCATTTCCCATTTCCAGAGTCATTGCGTAAATCTCACTCTTCTGTAGTGTGTAACCTATTATGGTCAATGGGAGCCTCTTTCTTGCTTTCCTACAAAGTGTAAGCTCTTATGGTGAGTGGGGATCTCTGTCTCCTATCCCCTACATGTATTTTCTGAACAAATACATGTTTCCATTATTGACACTTAAGCAAATTTATTTGCCTCAAATTGATTTTTTGTGAAAAATTCTGCAAAGTCAGCAAATTTGAATTTCAAAAGATCTGCTCATCTCAACTGGGAGATGTAAAGGTGGTTTACCTTTGAATTGTCTTTGTATGCCTTGGTCCTGTATCTGAGTTTGGTTGAAATGAAAGGAAGCTTTACCAGTGAGAGACATGTAGATAAAGAGAGCAGACAACACAGCATATAAGCACAACGGGATGGAAAAAAGGAGAGGAAGGCCCTAACGGTTGGGAGCGGGAGATGGGACACCTCCTGACACCAACCTGTGCCTGTCCCTAAGATTCCTTAAAGGGAACCTGTCACCCCCAAAATCAAAGGTGAGCTAAGCCCACCGGCATCAGGGGCTTATCTACAGCATTCTGTAATTCTGTAGGTAAGCCCCCGATGTATCCTGAAAGATGAGAAAAAGAGGTTAGATTATGCTCACCCAGGGGCGGTCCTGGTTCTGTTCTGGTCCGATGGGCATCGTGATCTGGTCCAGGGCCTCCTATCTTCTTACGATGATGTCCTCTTCTTGTCTTCAGGCTGCGGCTCCGGTGCAGGCGTACTTTGTCTGCCCTGTTGAGGGCAGAGCAAAGTACTGCAGTGCGCAGGCGCCTGGCCTCTCTGACCTTTCCTGGTAGCTCACCTTCGATTTTGGGGGTGACAGGTTCCCTTTAATGCCCTATGTGGGTCCTTCCCTCTGCCGCCGTCACATGCCTAGTCCCTGTCACCTCCACTAATCCTGGCTAATGCACTGTTAGGCAAGGACACTAGCCTCGCCACTGCAGATGATAACACACACAGGGGAAGAGACAAACAGGGGACAGACAAAAAGGATAATTCTCAGCTACGGCTCTGCTGCTAAGCTCCACAGCAGCAGAGAAAACGGCTCCAGGATAGCAGAACTCCAAACATCAGCAACACCACAGTCACAGGTGAGCTCCAAACACCTAGCTGGTCTGCATAAAAGAAAAACTCTATAACCGACGGTCAGCTGATGGGTCATGTGACTATTTAAAGTGAGGTCGGAGTGGCTACCAACCAACATCAGCTGAGTAGCCCTAAAAGATACTGCCAGCAAGACACTGACTTAAACCCTTGCTGGACCAAAGGAAAAAAAACAACATTTACATTTCAGGAGACCCAGAGATGCCACGAATCCCTTAATGATTTGTGACAGTTAGTCAATACATGTCTCACACTGTTAAAACACCCTTTCATCTACTATATAACTGTCTAAGGGTCACTTCCGTCTTTCTGTCTGTCCTTATGTCTGTCTGTCTTTCTGTGTGTCTGTCACGGAAATCCCAAGTCCCTGATTGGTCACGGCAAAACAGCCATGACCAATCAGTGACGGGCACAGTCCGGCGGCAAAATGGCCGCTCCTTACTCCCCGCAGTCAGTGCCCGCTCCATACTCCCTGTCAGTCATTGCTCACACAGGGTTAATGGCAGCGTTAATGGACCGCGTTATGCCGCAGTGTAACGCAGTCCGTTAACGCTGCTATTAACCCTGTGTGACCAACTTTTTACTATTGGTGCTGCCTATGCAGCATCAATAGTAAAAAGATCTAATGTTAAAAATAATAAAAAAATAAAAAATAGTTATATACTCACCGTCCGTTGGCCCCCGGATCAGGAACAGGCCTTACCAGCTCCTCGCGACGCTCCGGTGACCGCTCCATGCATTGCGATCTCGCGAGATGATGACGTAGCGGTCTCCTCGAGATTTCTACTTCATCATCTTGTGAGACTGCAATGCACTCTTGGGTCCGGAGCGTCGCGAGGAGCATCGGTAAAGGCCTCGCTTGGATCCGGGGGGACGACGGAGGGTGAGTATAGAACTATTTTTTATTTTTATTCTTTTTTTTAACAGGGATATGATGCCCACATTGTCATATACTACGTGGGCTGTGCTTTATATACTATGTCGGCTGTGCAATATACTGCGTGGCTGTGCTATATACTACGTGGGCTGTATAATATACTACGTGGCTGTGCAATATACTACATGGCTGTACAATATACTACGTGGCTGTGCAATATACTACGTGGTGGTGCTATATTCTACGTGGGCTGTGCAATATACTACATGGGCTGTGCAATATACTACGTGGGCTGTGCTATATACTGCATGGGCTGTGCAATATACTACGTGGGCTGTGCAATATACTACGTGGGCTGGGCAATATACTACGTGGGCTGTGCAATATACTACGTGAGCTGTGCAATATACTACATGGGCTGGGCAATATACTACATGGGCTGTGTTATATACTACGTGGGCTGGGCAATATACTACGTGAACTGGGCAATATACTACGTGGGCTGGGCAATATACTACGTGGGCTGGGCAATATACTACATGGGCTGGGCAATATACTACGTGGGCTGTGCTATATATTGCGTGGGCTGGGCAATATACTACGTGGGCTGCGCAATATACTATGTGGGCTGGGCAATATACTACGTGGCTGTGCAATATACTACGTGGGCTGTGCAATATACTATGTGGGCTGGGCAATATACTACGTGGCTGTGCAATATACTATGTGGGCTGTGCAATATACTATGTGGGCTGTGCTATATACTGCATGGGCTGTGCAATATACTACGTGGCTGTCCAATATACTACGTGGGATGGGCAATATACTACGTGGGCTGTGCAATATACTACGTGGGCTGTGCAATATACTACGTGGGCTGTGTTATATACTACGTGGGCTGGGCAATATACTACATGGGCTGGGCAATATACTACGTGGGCTGGGCAATATACTACGTGGGCTGTGCAATATACTACGTGGGCTGGGCAATATACTACGTGGGCTGTGCTATATACTGCGTTGGCTGGGCAATATACTACGTGGGCTGTGCAATATACTATGTGGGCTGGGCAATATACTAGGTGGCTGTGCAATATACTACGTGGCTGTGCAATATACTACGTGGGCTGTGCAATATACTACGTGGCTGTTCAATATACTATGTGGCTGTGCTATATACTACATGGCTGGCCGTGAACAATCAGTGACAGGTGCAGTCCGGCCACGAATTGGCCCGGGATTTGAACCACGCTTCGCTAATTAGTCGCGCCCGGCCCGCCGAATCCTGTGTACTCAATGTATTATTCTAAAATCTTCATAAATAAACTACATACATATTCTAGAATACCCGATGCGTTAGAGTCGGGCTACCATCTAGTTTATAATAAGCACTGGAAGCAGGTTCTCGGGGAGATCTGTGTCCTGCCCATAGATCTTAACAACTAATTTACATATTATGAAAAATATGGATTTCTCTAGAATAAGACATCATATAGCAGATATCAAGGTATCATTTTATTCAAATTTCTATGACATGCTTGCCCATATAGATGGTTTAGGAGTGTTGATCCTACTGAGAGATTCTCTTTACGTGAGCCTGTTTGTGTAATCTAAAACAAGCATCTGTTTCTTCTTGTATGACCTTATAGCTGTTATTTTCACCAAAATTTTCAAATTGAATTGTACACAAGATGTAATAATGGCTGCAAAGCGGAATAAAACATTTTAAAAAAACAAAAACAAATTGCCTCTCCTAACCATACTTTGATTGCTATAATAGATATTGATAAAGCATTTAGCAGCTGATGAGTTAACTTTTTCAGTCTAAGTGGGTGTTATCAGACCACTTTCACTGCCATGTGTACTTCTTCTACCTGCAAAATGCTGACCAATCATAAGCAGGCAGCAAGATTCAAATGAAAGAAAAACTCGTCCCTATCATCGGTTAGTATTCACACATACCTCATACGAGAGAGGTAAGTTGTGACATCACCTATTGTGAATATTGGATCCTGTGTTATCTACAATACAGACCAAAAGTTTGGACACACCTTCTCATTTAAATATTATTCTGTATTTTCATGACTATGAAAATTGTACATTCACACAAGGTATCAAAACTGAATTAACACATGTGGAATTATATACTTACCATATATACTCGAGTATAAGCCGAGACACCTAATTTTGCCACAAAAAACTGGGAAAACTTAATGACTCGAGTATAAGCCTTGGGTGGAAAATGCAGCAGCTACCGGTAAATGTCAAAAATAAAAATAGATACCAATAAAAGTAAAATTGATTGAGACATCAGTAGGTTACGTGTTTTTGAATATCCATATTGAATCGGGAGCCCCATATAATGCTCCATACAGTTCACGATGGGCCCCATAAGATGCTCCATATTAAAATATGCCCCATATAATGCTGCACAAATGTTGATTATAGCCCTATAAGATGCTCCATATAGACATTTGCCCTATACAATGCTGCACAAATGCTGATTATGGCCCTATAAGATGCTCCATATAGACATTTGCCCTATACAATGCTGCACAAATGCTGATTATGGCTACATAAGGCCTTTTTCACACTAGCGTCGGTACAGGTCCGCGTCGCTATGCGTCGGGCCGACGTACTGACGCACGTTGTGAAATTTATGCACGACGTGGGCAGCGGGTGCAGTTTCTCAACGCATCCGCTGCCCAGTCTAAAGTCCGGGGAGGAGGGGGTGGAGTTTCGGCCGCGCATGCGCGGTAGAAAATGGTGGCCGCGACATACGAAAAAACGTTCACTTGAACGTTTTTTCGCTACGACGGTCCGCCAAACACCGACGCATCCAGCGCACGACGGACGCGATGTGTGGCCATACGTCGCGATCCGTCAGCAATACGAGTCAATGGGAAAAAAAGCATCCTGTGGGCACATTTGCAGGATCCGTTTTTTTCCCAAAACGACGGATTGCGACATACGTCACACGTTTCAAGCGTAAAAGAGGCCTTAGATGCTCCATACAGTCATTTGCCCCATATAATGATGCACAAATGCTAATTATGGCCCTATAATAAGCTCCATACAGACATTTGCCCCATACAATGTTGATTATGGCCCCATAAGATGCTCCATACAGATATTTGCCCCATATAATGCTGCATAAATGCTGATTATGGCCCCATAAGATGCTCCATACAGATATTTGCCCCATATAATGCTGCACAAATGCTGATTATGGCCCTATAAGATGCTCCACACAGACATTTGCCCCATACAATGCTGCACAAATGCTGATTATGGCCCCATAAGATGCTCCATAGACACATTTGCCCCGTATAATGCTGCACAAATGGTGAGTATGGCCCCATAAGATGCTACATAGACACATTTGCCCCATATGCTATTGCTGCGACTGAAAAAAAAAAATCAGATACTCACCTGTCGTCGCTCAGGCCCCCAGCACTTGCTATAGTCCACCGCTGGGCGCTGCTCCGTCTTCCTCTGCACTGACATTCAGGCAGAGGGCGGCGCGCACACTAATTGCATCATCGCACCCTCTGACCTGAGAATCACTGCAGAGAAAGATGGAGCAGCGCAGGCAGTGGAATGCAGCCAGGTGAAAATAGCACAATGCCCCCTTACTCACCTGCTCCTGGCGCGGTCCCGGCAGTCCCTGCTTCTCCGGGCGCTGACAGCTTCTTCCTGTATTAAGTGGTCACATGATACCGCTCATTACAGTAATGAATATGCAGCTCCATCCCTATGGCAGTGGAGTCGGGTCGGGTCTCGGCTTATACTCGAGTATATATGGTAACAAAAAAGTGTGAAACAACTGAAACTATGTCTTATATTCTAGGTTCTTCAAAGTAGCCACCTTTTGCTTTGATGACTGCTTTGCACACTCTTGGCATTCTCTTGATGAGCTTCAAGAGGTAGTCACCGGGAATGGTCTTCCAACAATCTTGAAGGAGTTCCCAGAGATGCTTAGCACTTGTTGGCCCTTTTGCCTTCACTCTGCGGTCCTGCTCACCCCAAACCATCTCGATTTGGTTCAGGTCTGGTGACTGTGGAGGCCAGGTCATCTGGCGTAGCACCCCATCACTCTCCTTCTTGGTCAAATAGCCCTTACACAGCCTGGAGGTGTGTTTGGGGTCATTGTCCTGTTGAAAAATAAATGATGGTCCAACTAAACGCAAACCGCATGGAATAGCATGCCGCTGCAAGATGCTGTGGTAGCCATGCTGGTTCAGTATGCCTTCAATTTTGAATAAATCTCCAACAGTGTCATCAGCAAAGCACCTCCACACGATCACACCTCCTCCTCCATGCTTCACGGTGGGAACCAGGCATGTAGAGTCCATCTGTTCACCTTTTCTGTGTCGCACAAAGACACGGTGGTTGGAACCAAAGATCTCAAATTTGGACTCATCAGACCAAAGCACAGATTTCCACTGGTCTAATATCCATTCCTTGTGTTCTTTAGCCAAAGCAAGTCTCTTCTGCTTGTTGCTTGTCCTTAGCAGTGGTTTCCTAGCAGCTATTTTACCATGAAGACCTGCTGCACAAAGTCTCCTCTTAACAGTTGCTGTAGAGATGTGTCTGCTGCTAGAACTCTGTGTGGCATTGACCTGGTCTCTAATCTGAGCTGCTGTTAACCAGCGATTTCTGAGGCTGGTGACTCGGATAAACTTATCCTCAGAAGCAGAGGTGACTCTTGGTCTTCCTTTCCTGGGGTGGTCCTCATGTGAGCCAGTTTCTTTGTAGCGCTTGATGGTTTTTGTCACTGCACTTGGGGACACTTTCAAAGTTTGCCCAATTTTTCGGACTGACTGACCTTCATTTCTTAAAGTAATGATGGCCACTTGTTTTTCTTTACTTAGCTGCTTTTTTCTTGCCATAATACAAATTCTAACAGTCTATTCAGTAGGACTATCAGCTGTGTATCCACCAGACTTCTGCACAACACAACTGATGGTTCCAACCCCATTTATAAGGCAAGAAATCCCACTTATTAAATCTGACAGTGCACAACTGTGAAGTGAAAACCATTCCCGGTGACTACATCTTGAAGCATATCAAGAGAATGCAAAGAGTGTGCAAAGCAGTCATCAAAGCAAAAGGTAGATACTTTGAAGAACCTAGAATATAAGACATAATTTCAGTTGTTTCACACTTTTTTGTTAAGTATATAATTCCACATGTGTTAATTCATAGTTTTGATGCCTTCAGTGTGAATGTACAATTTTCATAGTCATGAAAATACAGAAAAGTCTTTAAATGAGAAGGTGTGTCCAAACTTTTGGTCTGTACTGTATATGTATATATCTATATGTTACCTTCCATTGTAACACTGGTTGTGCTGATAATGAGATGCTTTCAGAGAATTGATGTGTACAGGAAGTGAATGTTCATTTATCAAGTGAATTGATTTTTAACCCCTTCAGGACCTTGAGCGTATCCATACTTCCAGGTTGGTAAGTACCTTGGACATATGGATCTGTTATGGCGTCACCGCCGGGTGTTCAGCTGATATCACAGCTGACACGTGGCACTCACTGTCAGCAGTGTCCGCTCTGCTCCCAGCAGTTTCATTTGATAAATGCTGCGATCAGTAGTGATTGCAGCATTTAAAAGGCAGGCAGAAGAAGGAGCGGGCCCCTCTACTCTCCAATCGGCGCCTCCGACCTTACCAAGGGGCCACGGTCGTTGCCATGGTGACTCGTTATCATGACGCTATTCAATTTGCCACAGCTAGCAAGCTTGCTATATTATGGTGTGAAAATGGTGTGTCAAGTTTGTATGTGAGTGTAGCACTGACAGTTTAAAAAGCATAGCAATTGCCGTGTATTGCTACGCTTTATAAGTGAACAGAAAGGAAAAAGTGAAAGACATGTAGAGGGACTATGTTAAAAGTAAAAAAAGTTTTAAAAAATTGTAAAAATATCTAAAAAAATAAAAAATCCCAAAATAATTAAAGAACAGAAATATATTGTACCCAATAAATGAAAAAATAAACAAAAAAGACACATATTTGGTATTAACGAGTCAGGAATTATCTTACTTATGAAACTGTCCCACTAATTAACCTCTTCAGTTCTTAACGAGTCAGGAATGACCTTACCTATAAAACTGTTCCACTAATTAATCTCTTCAGTTAACATTGTTTAAAAAAAAACACAGCAAAAACGATGCTTTATCATTACTCCGCAGAACAAAAAGTGGAAAAAAGACGAATGTAAATAAAAATGGTATTTCTGAAAAGATCTTGTCGCGCAAAAAACATGCCATCATGCAACTCCATCAGCAGAAAAATAAAAAAGTTATAGCTCTCAGAATAAAGCAATGCCAAAAATAATTATTTCTTCTATAAAGTAGTTTTTAATGTGTAAAAGCATATAAAAATGATATAAATGTGGTATCGCTGTAATCGTACTGACTCGAAGAAAAAAGCTGCCTTGCCCATTTTACCACGGAAAGGCATAAAAAATACAAAAAACAATTCCTGAATTGCTGTTTTTTTGTGTACTCTGCCTTCCAAAAATCGGAATAGAAAGCGATCAAAAAAGTCATGTGCCCTAAAATGGTCCCAATAAAAACGACAACTCGTCTCGCAAAAAACAAGCCCAAACATGACTCCGCTGGCTGAAATATGGATTAATTATAGCTATCAAAATATGGTGATACGTTTTTGCAATTAAAAGTGTCTTTTAGTTTGTGACAGCAGCAAAACATAAAAACTTGATATAAATATGGTATCACTGTAATCACATCGTCTCGGAAAATAAAGTCGTCTAATCACTTATACCGCACAAGGAACCACATAAAAAAAATTAATAAAAACAATTCTTTATGTGCGGTTGATTTGTTCATTCTGCCTCCAAAGATCGCAGTAAGGCACGTGTCTCCAGAAGCATGAGCTTGGCACTACAAGTACTGGGCAATACATGGTACTGGCAACAACAACTTACTGGGCGCTACCATGGCAAGTTTGCAATTTTCAATCAGCAACATCCATTTCTGTTTTTTTCTGGAAAACACCCATGGAGTCAAAATCATCATTACACCTATAAATTCCCAAAGGGGTATAATCTCCAAAAGGGAGATTTTTGAGGGGGAATTCTGCTCTTCTAGCACTTAGAGCTGTGTATGGAGCGCCCCCACACCGCCGCAGGGCCTAGGGGTACCCGGAGCCGGGCCTCTGGGTCTCAGTCCTGGGGTTGTCACGGTGGCTAGACCCGGTCCGTGGCCCTGTCTGTCAGTGGGGGACGTCCGGTAAAATAAGTGATAATGACGGTGCAGTTGTGGGGTGCAGGTCGCGGTAAATAACGAGGACACCAGGTTGCAGTCTCTTTACCTCTTTACTGGAGATCTCTGAGTCCTCAGTCCAGAATACGGTTCACCAGGCTGCGCAAGTCCGGTCGGTCCGATGGCACTTCCAGGGTTCACTTCACAGGTGGAAATCAGTGCCCTCCTTCTTAGCGCTATGTGTTGTAGTCCTTCCCTGCTGTGCTCACGGAAAGTACCCCACAACTGTTGTGTCTGTTTCTTAAGTTCCCTCACAAATCGATTCACTGATGTTCTTCTCGTATTCCATCCCTCCCTGTTATTCAGGTTGGAACGGCACCCGTTTGTCAGGTAGGCCTGGAGTTCTTCCGGGACCCTAGAGACGCCCCTCTCCCGCAATTGCCCCCCAAGACTTCATAGGTGATATGTGGTAGACAGCCCGCCTCAAACTGACTGCCCTGCCGCTGTTTGGAGTATGGCTTGAAGCTGTATGCTATTCCACTCCCTCGGCGTTCCGGCCACCGGTAATGCGCCTCAGTAGGATGTTGCTCCGGTCCTACAGCATGACCCCTACTGGTATTCTCCTTTTTGCTTGATCTCGTTTCTCACTCAGCACAATCTATCTCGCTTCTAGTCCTTTATTGGGCACCGCCGCTATGCTGAGCAGGCACGGTCCCGTTACGTTCTTTCTAATGCCAAGCCTCTGTCAGGATCCCACCCCTGACAGAGACCCTACTGTCTCTTCCTCCACAACACCCTCTGCCACAAGGTGTTGCTTCGTTCAATCCAGTCAGCTTTCTCCTCTAACTTCCTGCCTGACCCCCAGTTTACCCACTATGGTGGGGAGTGGCCTAATGAATAGAACCCTTAGCTCCCCCCGGAGGCCCGGCTGTGAAATGTATTGGTGTCTGTGATACCTGGTCAGATGAACTCCTTCAGTGCCACCGGACGCACCATGGCTCCCCATAGTGGCGGAGCCACAGTACTGCAACGACCAGGACTCTGGGGCGCTGCACTCCCCCCTGGTTAAACACAGTACTCCGGGACTGGGAAGAAAACAACAATACAAGTTAGCAAAAAGACATACAATTTTGTTGAGTGCAATGACAATAAGTATACTTGAACAGGCTTCCCTTTATGGGAGGTAAGGACACTTGAACGTTACAAACATAATTAAATATCATAGCAACAGGCTACAATTAACTCTCATTACCCAACCGGGTATTCTACTAAGTGCAATTTAATGAACAATAATTTAACATTGCCTTCAATGAACATACACTCCTAGCTCGCTAAAGGCCTTCCCATAATCACATTACAGGGCAAGTTAACTTTTCATTCTCCTACTTTGAACCTGCAGGACCGCCTGTCCCTATGGCACCAGACCTACTGCCTCTCCTTTCTTTTACAGGACCGCCCCGTTCAGCCAGGGCCTACTGCCTTTCTCTACTATACATGGTATAGACATAACATTCCTTTCAATTAGAGAACATAGAGCCGGCTCTACTTGGCTCCTATTAGGACTCACTCACTAACCCCGACGGGTTCACTCTCTGTCCTCGGTAACACATTATTAACTCTTCTAAACTTTCTATGGAGGACTCAGGGTCTACCTTCTATCCCCATTACCTTATCAACATTATTAACTATTTCCTTATATCATCAATCTTCATTACTACTTTCTTTCTTCCAACTATGCAGGACATTCTGTCTACCCCTACGGGCCCACTACATCTTCCTTCTAGCTCACACACTTTCTTCTAAGGAACATCATCAACATTTCTCTTTACAGTTTAACCATTTCAATACACATAACTCTTACATGTCAACATTATCATTTTACTTTCACATTACTGTTCTAAAACAGTATCACTCATAAGTACGCTGTTATACATCCCCTTTAAGAGAGGATCAAGTCTTTCTGAGGTAGCTCGTCTTCTCAGCCTACCAGTCTTTATTCAGCAAAGGTTCCAGAACGGTATCTTCGCAAAGAGTCTTTAAATAAAACCAGTAGGAAGCGCCTTTAATAAGGTGCAAACTATTTACAAGAAAGTTTGGATCATGCACTGTTCATGATTTCTCAGTTTTTAAAACTTGTGCAAAACTTTTGGTAACAAAAACAAACAATAGGGATCCCGGGTCAACAAAGGGATCCCTTTAAGAGTTTACCCTGAACGGGTCTAGCAGAAAACAGTACTCAAACAGTTAACTAGAAAACTATTTACATTTTCAGGTTTCCGAGGTTTACTCTTGTTCAGGTGGCTGGGGGTCCGGGCCCCCGGCTGCTGTGGCGCCGGTGCCCGTGGCCCAAACGTGAAGGTGAACTCGGCTGGCCAACTCGGTGGCTGCTACCAGGCGCACCGTTGCGATGGTGACAAGGTCGGGTGCTCCTGGGACCAGGTCCGGAGTGATGAGTGCCACGGCTCCAGACATACACCGCCGAACGTTCCGTGCATACCACCCGAGCGGGTTCTGGTGGCGGTTGTAGGTCACCTGATCCCCCTTTTTCAACGGTTCTCCGCCTCGGCCACAGCAGGGAGTCCTTACGTTACAGTGCGCAACAAAAACATCAGTATCCAATCCCGGCTCATGTATGAGGCCCCATCCCCTCTTTTCATGGTAGGCCAACACAGTTCCCCACCTGACCGCGTCTCGGTCATCCCATGCCGGAGGGGATTGTTGTACTTTCAATGGACCCATCAACTCGATCTCTTTCCGTCCTTCCCAATGTAGGATCAAGCACTGTCTATATTGCTCCCACGTAAGCACCGCAAGAGTGAATCCGTTCTCCCGGGATCCATCTGTCCCAACCCAGGGGTTGTCCCACCGAAGAACTACCCCATCTGGGCTCACATCCACGGGTTCCCCCATTCTAGTCGGCAGCGGTGGCACCATCCTTCCCAGGGCATCGGGAGGTAATACCATTAACCCCGCCGAGAAGCGTCGACCCTCACTAAGATGGGGGTGGATCGTGGGAGCGGGCCCGTGGGGGGAAGCAGGGGCACTTTCCGTACCTGCGCCTGACGTGGTTCCATCGATGCCGACCTGGTCCATTAACAAGGGTGCTAGAATCGGCCGCAGCCCGGACCGCGGCTCCTCCGATGCGGTCCTCGAACGCTGTTCCGCTCGCTGTGGTTCCTCCTCCGCTGACTCCGAGGCCAGGATTGGGTGACTCGGCTCCGCTATCTGTTCCAAAGGCTTCGGATCTGCCGGCTCTAGAGGACACGGGTCCACCTCTAGTGAACGAGGGTAAGCCGGGACTGCTCCTTCCCCGTTCCGGCACTCGCTGTTCTTCATCATGATCTGCTGATCGGTGGCAATGCATGCATCTGACTCCGCCATTTCTCCGAGGTCGAGCTTCTCCGTCACCCGCTTCCCGCCGTTGCAAATCAGGGGGTTGTCCTCTGCTTTGGGGCAGGTCATCTCCTTGCAGCCAGAAGCGCAGGGGGCGGTATCCATTTCTCGCGCCATTCTGGTAGTCTCCTCCCATAGCACGCCCTCCTTCCTCGCTGGCGTAGCAATGGCGGCGGCTTTTGGCGGCAACTGGCACAGCACAGTCTTTGCAATAAAGTACAGTTCAAACACAATAAATCACAGTCTCTAGGCACACATGACCTGATTCTTCAGGCTTAAGTAGATCCTGTTCGTGACGCCAAGCTGGAGCGCCCCCACACCGCCGCAGGGCCTAGGGGTACCCGGAGCCGGGCCTCTGGGTCTCAGTCCTGGGGTTGTCACGGTGGCTAGACCCGGTCCGTGGCCCTGTCTGTCAGTGGGGGACGTCCGGTAAAATAAGTGATAATGACGGTGCAGTTGTGGGGTGCAGGTCGCGGTAAATAACGAGGACACCAGGTTGCAGTCTCTTTACCTCTTTACTGGAGATCTCTGAGTCCTCAGTCCAGAATACGGTTCACCAGGCTGCGCAAGTCCGGTCGGTCCGATGGCACTTCCAGGGTTCACTTCACAGGTGGAAATCAGTGCCCTCCTTCTTAGCGCTATGTGTTGTAGTCCTTCCCTGCTGTGCTCACGGAAAGTACCCCACAACTGTTGTGTCTGTTTCTTAAGTTCCCTCACAAATCGATTCACTGATGTTCTTCTCGTATTCCATCCCTCCCTGTTATTCAGGTTGGAACGGCACCCGTTTGTCAGGTAGGCCTGGAGTTCTTCCGGGACCCTAGAGACGCCCCTCTCCCGCAATTGCCCCCCCAAGACTTCATAGGTGATATGTGGTAGACAGCCCGCCTCAAACTGACTGCCCTGCCGCTGTTTGGAGTATGGCTTGAAGCTGTATGCTATTCCACTCCCTCGGCGTTCCGGCCACCGGTAATGCGCCTCAGTAGGATGTTGCTCCGGTCCTACAGCATGACCCCTACTGGTATTCTCCTTTTTGCTTGATCTCGTTTCTCACTCAGCACAATCTATCTCGCTTCTAGTCCTTTATTGGGCACCGCCGCTATGCTGAGCAGGCACGGTCCCGTTACGTTCTTTCTAATGCCAAGCCTCTGTCAGGATCCCACCCCTGACAGAGACCCTACTGTCTCTTCCTCCACAACACCCTCTGCCACAAGGTGTTGCTTCGTTCAATCCAGTCAGCTTTCTCCTCTAACTTCCTGCCTGACCCCCAGTTTACCCACTATGGTGGGGAGTGGCCTAATGAATAGAACCCTTAGCTCCCCCCGGAGGCCCGGCTGTGAAATGTATTGGTGTCTGTGATACCTGGTCAGATGAACTCCTTCAGTGCCACCGGACGCACCATGGCTCCCCATAGTGGCGGAGCCACAGTACTGCAACGACCAGGACTCTGGGGCGCTGCATGTATATGGAGCATGCAAACTAATCAAGGAAAATCTATGCTCCAGAAGACAAATAGCGCTCCATCCTACCTGAGTCTTACTGTGTGGCTAAGCAGTACTGTACAGCCAAATGTGGGTTATTTTCTATATTTAGCAGAAAGTAAGAACAATAGGAGAATGAGGAGTAACAGGTGAATATAGTAAAAGCAATTATACATTTTATTAGGAAAACATTAAAAAGAGGATTACAAGGTAGAGTGACACACAGATACATCAGGGTCACCCATCATAGATAAGGAAATATTCAAACATTATCTATATGCTAAACAGTAAAGCATAAAAAGTGCATGTATATCAGATGGTGCACTCCGGTAAGGTCAATCCCAAGACATGAAAGAGCATGAAAAAAGAGGTAGCTAAATGATTGATAATTCCAAGTAACAAGGAGGGGCAGAGCTTACCAGAGTTGGGAGAGTGACCCTGAGCTGGATGGCAAGACCCCAACACACGTTTTGTGTGTTCAGGACACCTATTTCTCAAGGGGTGCGGTGAGGTGTACAATAGGACCTTCAAATAGCCCTGGTGACCAGTCACAAGGATACTGTGGACCAATGACGGTGGCGCTTTCGGCGCATGTGCATTGTGCCCGGCAGGTCATGGTAGATACAGCACAGCAAGACAAGCGTCACTGCCATGTTCTCATGCATCTCTGAGTTGATGTTGTTCCTTATAGGGTAGGTCACCACTAGTGCCACCACCCTGGCATCCAGTATGCTGATGAAATTTTTGTTTTCATTTAGCAGAAAGTGTAGGACACATTTTGGTGCCATTTTTCCCCATGTGAAAATGTAAAATCTGGGGCTTAACCCCTTCACCCCCAAGGGTGGTTTGCACGTTAATGACCGGGCCAATTTTTACAATTCTGACCACTGTCCCTTTATGAGGCTATAACTCTGGAACGCTTTGACGGATCTTGGCGATTCTGACATTGTTTTCTCGTGACATATTGTACTTCATGTTAGTGGTAAAATTTATTCGATATAACTTGCGTTTATTTGTGAAAAAAATGGAAATTTGGCAAAAATTTTGAAAATTTTGCAATTTTCCAACTTTGAATTTTTATGCCCTTAAATCACAGACATATGTCACGCAAAATACTTAATAAGTAACATTTCCCACATGTCTACTTTACATCAGTACAATTTTGGAACCAAAAGTTTTTTTTGTGACGGAGTTATAAGGGTTAAAAGTTGACCAGCAATTTCTCATTTTTACAACACCATTTTTTTTTAGGGACCACATCTCATTTGAAGTCATTTTGAGGGGTCTATATGATAGAAAATACTCAAGTGTGACACCATTCTAAAAACTGCACCCCTCAAGGTGCTCAAAACCACATTCAAGAAGTTTATTAACCCTTCAGGTGTTTCACAGGAATTTTTGGAATGTTTAAATAAAAATGAACATTTAACTTTTTTTCACACACAATTTATTTCAGCTCCAATTTGTTTTATTTTACCAAGGGTAACAGGAGAAAATGGACCCCCAAAGTTGTTGTACAATTTGTCCTGAGTACGATGATACCCCATATGTGGGTGTAAACCATTGTTTGGGCGCATGGCAGAGCTTGGAAGGGAAGGAGCGCCATTTGACTTTTCAATGCAAAATTGACTGGAATTGAGATGGGACGCCATGTTGCGTTTGGAGAGCCCCTGATGTGCCTAAACACTGAAACCCCCTACAAGTGACACCATTTTGGAAAGTAGACCCCCTAAGGAACTTATCTTGATGTGTGGTGAGCACTTTGACCCACCAAGTGCTTCACAGAAGTTTATAATGCAGAGCCGTAAAAATAAAAAATCATATTTTTTCACAAAAATGATCTTTTCGCCCCAATTTTTTATTTTCCCAAGGGTAAGAGAAGAAATTGGACCCCAAAAAATGTTGTGCAATTTGTCCTGAG
The DNA here is from genome assembly GCF_051348905.1 of Ranitomeya variabilis. Lineage (NCBI taxonomy): Eukaryota > Metazoa > Chordata > Amphibia > Anura > Dendrobatidae > Ranitomeya > Ranitomeya variabilis. The sequence goes on along the minus strand of NC_135238.1, from coordinate 161,786,440 downwards.
TACGATGATACCCCATATGTGGGTGTAAACCATTGTTTGGGCGCATGGCAGAGCTTGGAAGGGAAGGAGCGCCATTTGACTTTTCAATGCAAAATTGACTGGAATTGAGATGGGACGCCATGTTGCGTTTGGAGAGCCCCTGATGTGCCTAAACATTGAAACTCCCTACAAGTGACACCATTTTGGAAAGTAGACCCCCTAAGGAACTTATCTAGATGTGTGGTGAGCACTTTGACCCACCAAGTGCTTCACAGAAGTTTATAATGCAGAGCCGTAAAAATAAAAAATCATATTTTTTCACAAAAATTATCTTTTTGCCCCCAATTTTTTATTTTCCCAAGGGTAAGAGAAGAAATTGGACCCCAAAAAATGTTGTTCAATTTGTCCTGAGTACGCTGATACCCCATATGTGGGTGTAAACCATTGTTTGGGCGCATGGCAGAGCTTGGAAGGGAAGGAGCGCCATTTGACTTTTCAATGCAAAATTGACTGGAATTGAGATGGGACGCCATGTTGCGTTTGGAGAGCCCCTGATGTGCCTAAACATTGAAACTCCCTACAAGTGACACCATTTTGGAAAGTAGACCCCCTAAGGAACTTATCTAGATGTGTGGTGAGCACTTTGACCCACCAAGTGCTTCACAGAAGTTTATAATGCAGAGCCGTAAAAATAAAAAATCATATTTTTTCACAAAAATTATCTTTTTGCCCCCAATTTTTTATTTTCCCAAGGGTAAGAGAAGAAATTGGACCCCAAAAAATGTTGTGCAATTTGTCCTGAGTACGATGATACCCCATATGTGGGTGTAAACCATTGTTTGGGCGCATGGCAGAGCTTGGAAGGGAAGGAGCGTCATTTGACTTTTCAATGCAAAATTGACTGGAATTGAGATGGGACGCCATGTTGCGTTTGGAGAGCCCCTGATGTGCCTAAACATTGAAACTCCCTACAAGTGACACCATTTTGGAAAGTAGACCCCCTAAGGAACTTATCTAGATGTGTTTTGAGAGCTTTGAACCCCCAAGTGTTTCACTACAGATTATAACGCAGAGCCGTGAAAATAATTTTTATTTTTTTTCTCAAAAATGATTTTTTAGCACCCAGCTTTGTATTTTTACAAGGGTAACAGAATAAATTGGACCCCAAAATTTGTTTTCCAATTTGTCCTGAGTACGCTGATACCCCATATGTGGGGGGGAACCACTGTTTGGGCGCATGACAGAGCTCGGAAGGGAAGGAGCGCCATTTGGAATGCAGACTTAAATGGATTGGTCAGCAGCCGTCACGTTGCATTTGCAGAGCCCCTGATGTACCCAAACAGTACAAACCCCCCACAAGTGACCCCATATTGGAAACTAGACCTCCCAAGGAACTTATCTAGATGTGTTTTGAGAACTTTGAACCCCCAAGTGTTTCACTAAAGTTTATAGCGCAAAGCCGTGAAAATAAAAATTCTTTTTTTTTTTCACAAAAATGATTTTTTAGCCCCCAGTTTTGTATTTTCACAAGGGTAACAGGATAAATTAGACCCCAAAAGTTGTTGTCCAATTTGTCCTGAGTACGCTGATACCCCATATGTGGGGGGGAACCACTGTTTGGGTGCATGACAGAGCTCGGAAGGGAAGGAGCGCCATTTGGAATGCAGCCTTAAATGGATTGGTCTGCAGGCGTCACGTTGCATTTGCAGAGCCCCTGATGTACCCAAACAGTACAAACCCCCCACAAGTGACCCCATATTGGAAACTAGACCTCCCAAGGAACTTATCTAGATGTGTTGTGAGAACTTTGAACCCCCAAGTGCTTCACTACAGTTTATAACGCAGAGCCGTGAAAATAAAACATCTTTTTTTTCCCACAAAAATGATTTTTAGCCCCCCAAATTTTTATTTTCCTAAGGATAACAAGAGAACTTGGACCCCAGAAGTTGTTGTTCAATTTGTCCCGAGTACGCTGATAACACATATGTTGGGGTAAACCCCTTTTTGGGCGCACGGGAGAGCTCGGAAGGGAAGGAGCACTGTTTTACTTTTTCAACGCAGAATTGGCTGGAATTGAGATTGGACGCCATGTCGCGCTTGGAGAGCCCCTGATGTGCCTGGACAGTGGAAACTCCCCAATTCTACCTGAAACCCTAACCCAAACACACCCCTAACCCTAATCCCAACGGTAACCCTAACCACACCCCTAGCCCTGACACACCCATAATTCTAATCCCAACCCTAATCCAAACGTAAATGTAATCCAAACCCCAACCCTAACTTTAACCCCAACCCTAACTTTAGCCCCAACCCTAACTTTAGCCCCAACCCTCACTTTACCTCCAACCCTAGCCCTAACCCTACCCCTAACCCTAACCCTAAACGTGACTGAAATACGTGGCACTGAAATACGTGGCACTGAAATACGTGGCACTGAAATACGTGGCACTGAAATACGTGATACGTGGCACTTAAATACGTGGCACTGAAACACATGGCACTGAAATACGTGGCACTGAAATACATGGCACTGAAATACGTGGCACTGAAATACGTGGCACTGAAATACGTGGCACTGAAATACGTGGCACTGAAATACGTGGCACTGAAATAAGTGATACGTGGCACTTAAATACGTGGCACTGAAATACGTGGCACTGAAATACGTGGCACTGAAATACGTGGCACTGAAATACGTGGCACTGAAATATGTGATACGTGGCACTGAAATACGTGGCACTGAAATACGTGGCACTGAAATACGTGGCACTGAAATACGTGGCACTGAAATACGTGCAACTGAAATACGTGGTACTAAAATATGTGGCACTGATATACGTGATACGTGGCACTGAAATACGTGATACGTTGCACTTAAATACGTGATACGTGGCACTGAAATACGTGGCACTGAAATACGTGGCACTGAAATACGTGGCACTGAAATACGTGGCACTGAAATACGTGGCACTGAAATACGTGGCACTATGACTGTCAGAAAATGTTCATTAAACGGTTAGGGGTGAGGTTAGGGGTAGAGTTAGGGTTAGGGTTTGGATCCCTTTATCACCTTGATGGTGGTGGGTGGCTTTTCAGTGTGTTTTCTGTTTTTTTTCGATAAAAATGCATGCGTTTTTAACGCAAACAAACGCATGTGCTTAAAAACGCAAGAAAATACTGCAGGTTGTATTTCTGAAAATGAACGCATATAGAAAAAAAACGCATGCCTTTGAAAACGCGACCAAACGCGTACAAAAAAACCGCATGCGTTTTCAATGTTAAATATAGGGAAAAAACGCATGCTTTTTTTGTGCAAAAAACGCTGCAGACAAAAACGCAAGTGTGAAACCAGCGACGCTTTTTATAGCAAAAAAGTTTTTGCGTCTCCACATTTTGAGACCTATAATTTTTCCACATTTTGCTCCACAGAGTCATGTGAGGTCTTGTTTTTTGCGGGACGAGTTGACGTTTTTATTGGTAACATTTTCGGACACGTGACCGTTTTTGATCGCTTTTTATTCCGATTTTTGTGAGGCAGAATGACCAAAAACCAGCTATTCATGAATTTCTTTTGGGGGAGGCGTTTATACCGTTCCGCGTTTGGTAAAATTGATAAAGCAGTTTTATTCTTCGGGTCAGTACGATTACAGCGATATCTCATTTATATCATTTTTTTATGTTTTGGCGCTTTTATACGATAAAAACTAAAATATAGAAAAAATAATTATTTTGGTATCGCTTTATTCTCAGGACTATAACTTTTTTATTTTTTTGCTAATGATGCTGTATGGCAGCATGTTTTTTGCGGGACAAGATGACGTTTTCAGCGGTACCATGGATATTTATATCAGTCTTTTTGATCGCGTGTTATTCCACTTTTTGTTCGGCGGTATGGTAATAAAGCGTTGTTTTTTGCCTCGTTTTTTTTTTTTTTTCTTATGGTTTTACTGAAGGGGTTAACTAGTGGGGCAGTTTTATAGGTTGGGTCGTTACGGACGCGGCGATACTAAATATGTGTACTTTTATTGTTTTGTTTTTTTTATTTAGATAAAGAAATGTATTAATGGGAATAATATATATATATTTTTTATTATTTATTTAGGAATTTTTTTTTTTATTTTTTTTTACACATGTGGAAAAAATTTTTTTTTACTTTTTTACTTTGTCCCAGGGGGGGACATCGCAGATCATTGATCTGGCAGTGTGCACAGCACTCTGCCAGATCGACGATCTGCTGTGCAGGGCTGCAGGCTTACCAAGTGTCTGCTCTGAGCAGACACTCGGTAAGCCACCTCCTTCCCTGCAGGACCCGGATGCCGCGGCCATCTTGGATCCGGGACCTGCAGCCAGGAAGGAGGTAAGAGACCCTCGCAGCAACGCGATCACATCGCGTTGCTCCGGGGGTCTCAGGGAAGCCCGCAGGGAGCCCCCTCCCTGCGCGATGCTTCCCTATACCGCCGGTACACTGCGATCATGTTTGATCGCGGTGTGCCGGGGGTTAATGTGCCGGGGGCGGTCCGTGACCGCTCCTGGCACATAGTGCCGGATGTCAGCTGCGATATGCAGCTGACACCCGGCCGCGATCGGCCGCGCTCCCCCCGTGAGCGCCGCTGATCGGTGATGACGTACTATCCCGTCGGCGGTCATACGGGCCCACCCCACCTCGACGGGATAGTACGTCTGATGTCAGGAAGGGGTTAAACAAAATTTTGGTGGTAAAAATGTAATTATTCCTTCTTCAACACTCAATGGTGTAAAATTCTGTGAGGCACATGTGGTGTCAATTTGATCACTGCACCCCTAGATGAATTCATTGAGTGGTTTAATTTGTAAAATGGGATCACTTATGGGGAATTCTGTTTTGGAACCTCAGGGGCTCTACCAATGAGACATGGCACCCTCAAACCAGTCCAGCAAAATCTGAACTCCAATATGGCGCTACTTCTCTTTAGAGCTTTGCACTGTGCCTCAAAAGTAGTTTTCAACCACATATGGGGTATCGTGTACTCAGGAGAAATTGCATAATAAACTTGGGGATCCATTTTTACCTGTTTTACCTGTCCTTCTGAAAATGAGAAAATATGGGACTAAAACAACATTTTTGTGGGAACAATATATTTTTTTCCTTTTCACAGATCAACTTTGTAAAATTGTGTGAAGCAGTGCACACAAACAGTAGTTTTGACCACATATGGGGAATCTGCATACTCAGGAGAAATTGCACAACAAATAGTGTTGAGCATTCCGATACCGCAAGTATCGGGTATCGGCCGATACTTGCGGGTATCGGAATTCCGATACCGAGATCCGATACTTTTGTGGTATCGGGAATCGGTATCGGGATTAATGTCAATGTGTAAAAGAAAGAATTAAAACAAAAAATAGGGATATACTCACCCTCTGACGCGCCCTGGACTTTACCGCCGTAACCGGGAGCCGTTGTACCTAAGAATGCGCGCTTGAAGGGCCTTAGATGATGTCACGGCGCTCTGATTGGTCCGTAGCGGTCCCGTGACCGCTACGCGACCAATCACAAAGCAGTGACGTCACCTAAGGTCTTTCAAGCGCTTGAAAGACCTTAGGTGATGTCACTGCTTTGTGATTGGTCGCGCAGCGGTCACGCGACCGCTACGCGACCAATCAGAAGCTGCGGACGTCTTCTAAGGTATTTCAAGCGCTTGAAAGACCTTAGGTGACGTCACGGCTTTGTGATTGGTCGCGTAGCGGTCACGCGACCGCTACGGACCAATCAGAGTGCCGTGACATCATCTAAGGCCCTTCAAGCGCGCATTCTTAGGTACAACGGCTCCCGGTTACGGCAGTAAAGTCCAGGGCGCGTCAGAGGGTGAGTATATCCCTATTTTTTATTTTAATTCTTTCTTTTACACATTGATATGGATCCCAGGGCCTGAAGGAGAGTTTCCTCTCCTTCAGACCCTGGGAACCATACAGGATACCGTCCGATACTTGGTGTCCCATTGACTTGTATTGGTATCGGGTATCGGTATCGGATTAGATCCGATACTTTGCCGGTATCGGCCGATACTTTCCAATACCGATACTTTCAAGTATCGGACGGTATCGCTCAACACTAACAACAAATGTTGGGTTCCATTTACTCCTGTTACCCTTGTAAAAATAAAAAAAATGGGACTAAAAGAACATTTTAGTGGGAAAAATGTGATTTTTAAAAAATTTTCACGACCCTACATTATAAACGTCTGTGAAGCACCTGGGGGTTCAATGTGCTCGCCACTCATCTAGATGCATTCCATGAGGGGTCTAGATTCCAAAAAAGGGTCACTTATAGGTGGTTTTCACTGCTTAGGCACATCAGAGGCTCTCTAAATCTGACATGGCATCTGCTATTGATTCCAGGCAATTTTGCGCTCCAACAGACAAATGGTGCTCCTTCCGTTCTGAGCCCTGCCGTGCTCCAATTCAGAAGTTTTCCACCACATATGGGGTATCAGTATACTCAAGGTAAATTGAATAATGCATTGTGCTGTGCATTTTTTCCTGTTAACCTTGTGAAAATAAAAAAATTGGGGCTAAAAAAATTTTTGTAGAAAAAATGGGATTTTTTATTTTTATGACTCAATGTTATTAATTTCTGTGAAGCATCTATGGGATCAAGGTGCTCACCATGCATCTAGATAAGTTCCTCAAGCTCTCCAAATGCAACATGGCTTTCACTCTCAATTCCAGCCAATTTTGCATACAAAAAGTCAAACGGTGCTCCTTATCTTCCGAGGCATGCCGTGCATCCAGACAGTAGTTTCCCCCCACATATGGGGTAAAGTCGTACTAAAGGTACCTTCACATTAAGCGACGCTGCAGCGATATCGACAATTATACCGATCGCTGCAGCGTCGCTGTGTGGTTGCTGGAGAGCTGTCACACAGACAGCTCTCCAGCGACCAACTATGCGAAGTCCCCTGGTAACCAGGGTAAACATCGGGTTACTAAGCACAGGGCCACGCTTAGTAACCCGATGTTTACCCTGGTTACCAGTGTAAATGTAAAAAAAACAAACAGTACATACTCACCTTCTGATGTCCGTAACGTCCCCCGGCGTCTGCTTCCTGCACTGACTGAGTGCCAGCCGTAAGGCACAGCACAGCGGTGACGTCACCGCTGTGCTCTGCTTTCACTTTACGGCCGGCGCTCACAGTCAGTGCGGGAAGCAGACGGCGAGGGACGTGTGACAGACAGCAGAAGGTGAGTATTTACTGTTTGTTTTTTTACTTTTACAATGGTAACCAGGGTAAATATCGGGTTACTAAGCGCTGCCCTGCGCTTAGTAACCCGATATTTACCCTGGTTACCATTGTAAAACATTGCTGGCATCGTTGCTTTTGGTGTCAAACACGACGACACACGCCGATCTGACGACCAAATAAAGTTCTGAACTTTCAGCAATGACCAGCGATATCACAGCGGGATCCAGATCGCTGCTGCGTGTCAAACACAACGATATCGCTATCCAGGACGCTGCAACGTCACGGATCGCTATCGTTATCGTTGCAAAGTCGCTTAGTGTGAAGGTACCTTAAGTAAAATTTGGAAGTAAATGTTGGGGTCTATTTTCTCTTTTGACCCTTGTGAAATTAAAAAATTGGGGTCTATAGTAAATTTTTGGTGAAAGAAAGTTAAATGTTCATTTTTTCCTTCCACATTTAATTAACTCTTGTGAAGCACCAGAAGGGTTAATAAACTTCTTGAATGTGGTTGGTTTTGAGCACATTTTATACAAAAGTGTCACTCTTGGGTATTTTCTGTCATATAGGCCCCGCAAAGTCACTTCAAATGTGATGTGTTCCACCAAAAAATGGTTTTGTACATTTTGTTAGAAAAATGAGAAATTGCTGGACAACTTTTAACTCTTCTAACTTCCTAACAAAAAAAATATGTTTCAAAAATTGTGCTGATGTAAAGTAGACATGGGAAATATTACTTATTAACTATTTTTGTGTGACATAACTCTGTGGTTTAAGGGCATAAAAATTAAAATTTGAAAATTTCTAAATTTTCAAAATTTGTGCCAAATTCCCGTTTTTCTGTTCCAAAATAAATGCAAATCGTATCAAATAAATTTTACCACTATTTGAAGTACAATATGTCACGAAAAAACAGTCTCAGAATCAGTGGGATCTTTTGAAGCGTTCCAGAGTTATAACCTCATAAAGTGACACTGGTCAGAATTGTAAAATGTATTTGGCCTGATCGTGAAGGTGAAAACAGGCTTAGGGTTGGAAAAGGTTAAGATTTTTTTAAAAAAATCATCGATTTCAGTAGTGCATTGTTCTGTGTAAACAGTGCATGTGCTGTTGATAATATTTTATGTGCACAGAACAATTATTTTATATGTGCCATTTTTAGCCAGTCTAAACAAGTTACATGTGGCCAATCAACAGTAGTTTAAAGGGAACCTGTCACCTGAATTTGGCGGGACCAGTTTTGGGTCACATGGGCGGGGTTTTCAGGTGTTTGATTCACCCTTTCCTTACCCGCTGGCTGCATGCTGGCCGCAATATTGGATTGAAGTTCATTCTCTGTCCTCCATAGTACACGCCTGTGTAAGGCAATGTTCAAAGGGAACATGTCAGCAGGATTGTGCACTGTATCCTACAGACAGTGTCAGGTCGGCGCCGTAATACTGATTGATATGATGATACCTGGTGATGAAATTCATCTTGCGGTTGCTTTTTAATCTTTATTTTCAGTTTTTAGTTAATGATATGCTCGTGGGGCGGCCTGTGGGGAGGGGTTCTTCATGTGGAGCTCTGATTGGCTCTTCATAATGCAGACTGCTGAAAGGTCACTGATCTCTCAGTGACCTGCCCCCTAGTTTGCATAATGAATACCTGTACATAGTGAATAAAAAAAACCCTTCTGGGGGCAAGCACCAGCCTATTCGCATGTTTAATGTGTTGTAACTACATGTGGTTGAGCATTTCCTGAGAAGTATAACAAAAAAAAAACAATTTTAAAATGGCACCCTCTGTGCCTGAAAAGTAGCAGCTATTGGCTCAAACCAGAAAATAAAGATTAAACAACAACCACAAGACAGATTTCATCAGCCCAGGTATCATTGTAATCAGTATAACGGCGCTGACCTGACACTGTCTGTAGGTTACTGTGCACAATCCTGCTGACAGGTTCCCTTTAAACAGAAATTCATACAGCTAGTATCCTAGGGTACAAATACATGAAAACTAATATAAAACATGGATGCTTTGCAGCGCTGAATTCCAGGATTGAAATCCCACCCAAGAAAACATCTGCAAGAAATTAGTGTTGGTTTTCTTCGGGTAATCTGGCTTCCTTATATAGTGATAGGGAATTTAGTGTAACAACTCTGCTGGCATCATGGCATGGCCTCTCATCTCTCACACTATCTTACCCACTGCTCCAGGCCATGAGGTGGTTTCTGTTTCATGCCAGCTCCATATTCTGTATCTCTGCATGTTTACTGGCTGTGTATAGGGGAGCGGCGCCTGAACTCTCTGGTTCTTATAGGAATCAGGTGCACCTGTCTAATCTATTCCTGACCAATTGCCAGGAGGCCTCCAGTATTTAGTGCAGCTCCACCTAGTGGACTGGGCCTGTGCAATGTGTTAGCTCAGTTTGTGTTTTGCTTCTGAGTTTGCCAGGCCTTGCTCTGAGTTACTCCCTCTCTGGAGGCTTTTCTCTGTGTTATTGCCTTGATCTTGTTGTCCGCCCTGCAGGAGGCAGTATATCCTGGTCCCTGTGTCTTTGTCCTTGTGTCTTGTTCCATTGCCTTGTCTGTACTTTGTCTTATTTCGGTCTCCTTGTCTGTGGCTTCCTTCCCTGTTGTGTCTTTCCCTGTGTTTCTCAGTCTGCTTATGCTCCGCACTCTTGCCGCTCTGCTTGCTCTGTACCTTTGTGGCTTTACCTCTGCTCCGCACTCCTGTGGTTCTACTCTGCTTATCTTCTGCAGTTGCAGTAATCTCTTGCTGCAGCTCCTCTCCACATTCCTTGTGGCTCTGCTCTGCTTAGCTTCTGCTGCTGCTGCAGTAATCTCTTGCTGCAGCTCCTCTCCATATTCCTGGAGGTTCTGCTCTGCTTAGCTTTTATTGCTGCTCTATCTCTTGCTGCTCTACCGCTCCTATCCGCAGCCTTGTGGTTCTCTTCCAGTCTGAACAGGTCCCAACCTGTTCCTTCATATCTCATTCTTTTCTGCTTGTTTCCTCCTGTGTGAACAGGTCCCTACCTGTTCCTCCATACTACATATCCGTACCTGCATCTCCAGTGTAAACAGGTCCCTACCTGTTCCTTCATACACCACCTCAACCAGCCCTGTGTTCTCTGCCATGCCTGCCAGTCCTCTTTTCTCTGCCGTGTCTCTGCCAGCCCTGTGTCTCAGCCGCGCCAGCCTACTTGTCTGAGTTTCAGCCGTGCTCTTCTGCCAGTCCTGCCTGATGCCCGCAGCAATCCTGGTGTTCCTGTCTCCCAAGTGGGATCAGCAGCCACAGCCAGACATCACCCGGAGTAGCATCTGGCAGCTGCCTGCTGCACAAGCGTGACCCCACCATCAGAGGCTCCAGTGAAAACCCAGGCAGCTGTCTTAGTCACGCCCCTTCCAGAGTAGTCGGGTTTGTGGCGCAGTGGGGCCACAAACCCCCCCTGAGCTCAAGCCCACCAGTCAGGGCGTGAGCGTGACATTTAGATTATGAGCCCCAATGTGGAAAGTGACAATAATGTCTGTAAAGTGCTGCAGAATATGGTGGCACTATTTATAAAAATATCATATTGAAAAATATTTAACAATTAATTTTTTTATTAAAACTTATACACATATCCTAAATAGTTTTGGTAAAAACTTTCAAATATCTTTTAACCCCTTTGAGACAAAGCCCTTTTTCGCTTTTGCGTTTCTGTTTTTTGCTCCCTTTCTTCCCGGAGCCATAACTTTTTTATTTTTCCGTCAATATGGCCATATGAGGGCTTGTTTTTTGCTGGCACAGTTGTATTTTTGAACGACACCATTGGTTTAACCATATTGTGTACTTAAAAACGGGAAAAAAAATTCCAAGTGCCGTGAAATACTGTAGCAAAAAAAGTGCAATTCCACAACTTTTTTAGGATTTTTTTTTACCATGTTCACCAAATGCTAAAACTGACCTGCCAACCTGCCTTTATGATTCTCCAGGTCATTATGAGTTCATAGACACCAAACATGTCTAGGATTTTTTTATTTAAGTGGGGAAAAAAAATCCAAAGTTTGTTAAAAAAAAAGTGCGCCATTTTCGATACCCGTAGCGTCTCCATTTTTCGAGATCTGGGCTTGGGTGAGGGTTTATTTTTTGCACGCCGAGCTAATGTTTTTAATTATACAATTTTGATGAAGATATGATATTTTGATCTCCTGTTTCTGGATTTCAATGCAATGTTGCGGCAACAAAAAAACAATGTAATTCTGGCATATAGAATTTTTTTCTCGTTACGCCGTTTAGCAATTGGGTTAATTTTTTTTATATTAATAGATCGGGTGATTCTGAACTCAGCGATACCAAATATGTGTATGTTTGATTTTTTTTATTGTTTTATTTTGAATCGGGCGAAGGGGGGGTGATTTAAACTTTTATATTTTTTAATCTTTTTAATATTTTTCTTTAAAATGTATTTGGCATGCTTCAAAAGTCTCCATCTGAGACTAGAAGCTGCCATAACCCGATCGGTCTGCTATTTACAGGCGATGATCAGATCACCTGTATGTAGAATACCTCACTTGCTATAAGCGCCGACCACCTGGCGGCGCTCACAGCAATCTGGCAGTGACAACCATAGAGGTCTCCAGGAGACCTCTGGTTGTCATGCAAACCCATCTGTGACCTGCAATCACGTGACGGGGGTCACCGATGGGCGGATTTCCGACACGATTGCCGGAAGCTCATATTAAATGCCGCTGTCAGCATTTGACAGTAGTATTTAATGGGTTAATAGCCGAGGGTGGATCGAGATTCCATCCGCGGCTATCCTGGGCACATGTCAGCAGTTCAAAACAGCTGATATGTGCCGGGAAAGATGTGGGGCTCACCACCATAGCCTACATCAAAGGGGGAGACATGACTTGTCCAGTAACAGTACGGTGCATGTCATGAAAGGGTTAACTACTACTAGGTATTTCTAAAAATACTATTTAAAAATTATATATGATACTATAACTCTCTTATATATCAAAGGCTACTTCTAGATGGGAATGCCAACTTAGGCAATTTGTATTTTTGAATATTAATTTTATTATTGAACAACTACAGAGCTGTCGGTGAATCTAAAAGGTTAAAAACCTGAAACATGAATACTTAAGAAAGTAAAAGTGAGGTTTTATCTTTCTTAGGAGAATATCTATGTGTGAAAAATTATTGGGCAATTATTAGGGCAGAACTATTAAGCAACTAAGTTAAAATCGTAATTTTTTCCATCTGTTTTATTGTTCAATTTCATCTGTTACAGTGAGAATAATAACCAAACTCACAATGTACAAAAATATTTTTTTACATTTAAAAAAATAATACCAGTGACCAATATAGCCACCTTTCTTTTCAATACCAGTCATAAGCCTTCCATCCATGGAGTCTGTCAGTTTCTTAAGCTATTGACAACCAATATTTTGGGAAGCACCAACAACAGCTTCCCAGACACTGATCAGAGAAGTGACTGTTTTCATTTACTGTAAATTTAACATTTAAGAAGGGCCCACAAGTTCTCAAATAGAGTTCAGGTCAAGTGAATAAGGCTGCTTTCGCACATCAGTTTTTTGCTGTCAGTCACAATCTGTCAAATTTTGCAAAAAACGGATCTGGCAAAAGTTGCCGCCGGATCTGTTTTTTTCTCATAGACTTGTATTAGCGATGGCTTACCACGGATGGTCTCACATTTCATCCGTTTTTTGCCAGATCCGTAGAACATTGGCTTTCCAGCGACTGGAAAAAATGGACATAGTAACTTTTTTGTGTCAGTCGAAAAAACAGACGGCGACGTACCCGTCGCCATCCGTCGTTTGCTACAATAGAACCCTATGGCGCCAGAACCCTCAAGTGACGGAATCCAGCGACGGATTCCATTTTTTTAATTGAGCATGCTCCAATTTTTTTGGGGTCCAATTAGCTTGATCAGCTTGTCAGATCCGTCGAAAAAACAGATCCGTTGCATCAGTTTTTAAAAATCTGAGACAGATCATTTTTTTCAACATTCATTTCAACAGATTGTGCCTGACGGCAAAAACCTGATGTGTGAAAGCAGCCTAAGGGGCCATAAAATTATTCTTTCATCTTTAAAGCCTATATTCATAGCCAAACAGTGGAGACTTCGATGCTGTGATGGAGCATTGTCCTGTGTAAAAATCAGGGTTTTCTTGAAAGATGCACACTCTTTCCTGTACCACTGCTTGAAGAAAGTGTCTTCCAAAATCTAGCAGTAGGTTTGGGAGATGATTTTGAGTCCATCTTCAACCCAAAAAGTTCCAACTAGTTCATCATTAATAATACCAGACCATAGCAGTGTCCACCTCCAAATTGCTAGTGTCTGAGTCTAAAGGTACCTTCACACTGAACAACTTAACAACGATAACGATAGCGATCCGTGACGTTGCAGCGTCCTGGATAGCGATATGGTTGTGTTTGGCACACAGCAGCGATCAGGATCCTGCTGTGACATCGTTGGTCGGAGCTAGAAGGCCAGCACCTCATTTCGTCGCTGGCTCATCCGCTGACATCGCTGAATCAGTGTGTGTGACGCGGATTCAGCGATGTCTTCACTGGTAACCAGGGTAAACATCGGGTTACTAAGCGCAGGGCCGCACTTAGTAACCCGATATTTACCCTGGTTACCATTGTAAATGTAAAAAAACCCAAACACTACATACTTACATTCCGGTGTCTGTCGCGTCCCCCGGCGTCCGCTTCCCTGCACTGTGTCAGCGCCGGCCGGCTGTAAAGCAGAGCACAGCGGTGACGTCACCGCTCTGCTTTAGGGCCGGCGCTTACAGAGTGCAGGGAAGCGGACGCCGGGGGACCTGACAGACACCGGAATGTAAGTATGCAGTGTTTTTTTTTTTTTTTACATTTACACTGGTAACCAGGGTAAACATCGGGCATCGTTGTCTATATCGCTGCAGCGTCGCTTAATGTGACGGTACCTTTAGTGGAGGTCTGTGCCTGGAATTGATTCAGCCATGGGCCCATTTATTTGGTCCAGCAAGAGTAACTCTCATCTCATCAGTTCATATAATCTTTGATAAATCTGTCTTCAGATATTTCTTAGCCCAGTTTCACCTTCTGTGTTATGTTCAGTGGTGGAGTTTCAGCCTTCCCTACCTCGGCCATGTCTCTAAGTACTGAGCACTGAACACCTTGTACTTCTGGGCACTCCAAGGAGGTTGCAGTTCTGGAATATGACCACACTGGAGATTAAAGGCTTCCTGGTCGCTTCACGTTTGATTCCTCTCAAATCTTTTGCAGGTAAACTGCATCATTTCTTTCAATACATTTCTGGCAATCCTGTTGATTATTTGCTAAAAATCTTTTCACGATTTTGTGATCCAGGCCCAATATCTTAGCAATTTCAAGAGGGCTGTAACCCCCTGTAAAACTTTTTAGTCAGTTAAATTTTTTTTACCAATTTTGCCAGAGGAAAACAAGCTAGCTAAAAATTCTGCACAACTTAACCCCTTAATCCCATATGATGTACTATCCCGTCGAGGTGACCTGGGACTTAATTCCCAGTGATGGGATAGTACGTCATATGCAAGGGAGGGGGCTCCATGCGTGCTTCACTGAGACCCTCGGGGCAACGCAATGTGATCACGTTGCTCCGAGGGTCCCCTACCTTCTTCTCCCTGCAGGCTCCGGATCCAAAATGACCGCGGGGCTGCATCCAGGTCCTGCAGGGAGGTGGCTTACCAGCGCCTGCTCAGAGCAAGCGCTGGTAAGCCTGCAGCCCTGCATGTCAGATCGCTGATCTGACACAGTGCTATGCAAAGTGTCAGATCAGTGATCTGACACTATAACATAATGCCCCCCCCCCCCCCCCCCCCGGGGCAATAATGTTGTAAAGTAAAAAAAATATTCACATGTGTAAAAAAAAAAAAAAAAAATTCCTAAATAAAGAAAAAAAATATATTGTTCCCATAACTACATTTCTTTATCTAAATAATAAAAAAACAATAAAAGTACACATATTTAGTATCGCCGTGTCCATAACGACCCCACCTATAAAACTGTCCCACTAGTTAACCCCTTCAGTGAACGTGGTAAAAAAAAAACGAGGCAAAAAACGAGGCAAAAAAACGACGCTTTATTATCATAACGCCGAACAAAAAGTGGAATAACATGCGATCAAAAAGACGGATATAAATAATCATAGTACCCCTGAAAACGTCATCTTGTCCCGCAAAAAAACAGCCACCACACAGCATCATGAGCAAAAAAATAAAAAAGTTATAGTCCTCAGAATAAAGGGATGCAAAAATAATTATTTTTTCTATAAAATAGTTTTTATCGTATAAAAGCGCCAAAACATAAAAAAATTATATAAATGAGGTATCGCTGTAATTGTACTGACCCGAACAATAAAACTGCTTTATCAATTTTACCAAACGTGGAATGGTATAAACGCCCCCCCAAAAAGAATTTCATGAATAGCTGTTTTTCGGTCATTCTGCCTCACAAAAATCGGAATAAAAAGCGATCAAAAAATGTCATGTACCCAAAATTGTTACCAATAAAAACGTCAACTCATCCCACAAAAAACAAGACCTCATATGACTCTGTGGACCAAAATATGGAAAAATTATAGCTCTCAAAATGTGGAGACGCAAAAACTATTTTTTGCAATAAAAAGTGTCTTTTAGTCTGTGACGGCTGTCAATCATAAAAATCTGCTTAAAAAATGCTAAAAAGTAAATTAAACCCCCCTTCATCACCCCCTTAGTTAGGGAAAAGTAATAAAATTAAAAAAATGTATTTATTTCCATTTTCTCATTAGGGATAGGGATAGGGTTAGGGCTAGGGCTAGGGTTAGGGCTAGGGCTAGGGTTGGGGCTAGGGTTAGGGTTGGGGCTAGGGTTAAGGTTTCAGTTAGAATTGGGGGTTTCCACTGTGTAGGCACATCAGGGGCTCTCCAAACGTGACATGGCGTCCGAACTCAATTCCAGCAAATTCTGCGTTGAAAAAGTAAAACAGTGCTCCTTCCCTTCCGAGCTCTGCCATGCGCCCAAACGGTGGTTCCCCCCACACATGGGGTATCAGCGTACTCAGGACAAATTGGACAACAACTTTTGGGGTCCAATTTCTCCTGTTACCCTTGGGAAAATACAAAACTGAGGGCTAAAAAATAATTTTTGTGGGATAAAAAATAGTTTTTATTTTCTCGGCTCTGCGTTATAAACTGTAGTGAAACACTTGGGGGTTTAAAGCTCTCACAACACATCTAGATAAGTTCCTCAGGGGGTCTACTTTCCAAAATGGTGTCACTTTTGGGGAGTTTCAATGTTTAGGCACATCAGTAGCTCTCCAAACGCAACATGGCGTCCCATCTCAATTCCTGTCAATTTTGCATTGAAAAGTCAAACGGCGCTCCTTCCCTTCCGAGCTCTGCCATGCGCCCAAACAGTGATTTACTCCCACATATGGGGTATCAGCATACTCAGGACAAATTGCACAACAACAACTTTTGGGGTCCAATTTCTTCTCATACCCTTGGGAAAATAAAAAATTGGGGGCAAAAAGATCATTTTTGTGAAAAAATATGATTTTTTTTTTTACGGCTCTGCATTATAAACTTCTGTGAAGCACTTGGTGGGTCAAAGTGCTCACCACACATCTAGATAAGTTCCTTAGGGGGTACTAAGGACAAATTGTCCAGCAACTTTTGGAGTACATTTTCTCCTGTTACCCTTGGTAAAATAAATCAAATTGGAGCTGAAGTAAATTTTGTGTGAAAAAAGTTAAATGTTCATTTTTATTTAAACATTCCAAAAATTCCTGTGAAACACCTGAAGGGTTAATAAACTTCTTGAATGTTGTTTTGAGCACCTTGAGGGGTGCAGGTTTTAGAATGGTGTCACACTTGGTTATTTTCAATCATATAGACCCCTCAAAATGACTTCAAATGAGATGTGGTCCCTAAAAAAAAATGGTGTTGTAAAAATGAGAAATTGCTGGTCAACTTTTAACCCTTAAGTCCCTAACAAAAAAAAAATTTGGTTCCAAAATTGTGCTGATGTAAAGTAGACATGTGGGAAATGTTACTTATTAAGTATTTTGTGTGACATATCTCTGTGATTTAAGGGCATAAAAATTCAAAGTTGGAAAATTGCGAAATTTTCTAAATTTTCACCAAATTTTCTTTTTTTTCACAAATAAACGCAAGTCTTATCAAAGAAATTTTACCACTATCATGAAGTACAATATGTCACGAGAAAACATTGTCAGAATTATCAGGATCCGTTGAAGCGTTCCAGAGTTATAACCTCATAAAGGGACAGTGGTCAGAATTGTAAAAATTGGCCTGGTCATTAACGTGCAAACCACCCTTGGGGGTAAAGGGGTTAATAAAGGGTGTTGTATCCTTAGGCTTCACCCTCTCTCATTACACAAATCAGTGGATGTGCTTCATCTAAGAAGTATTCAAGGTTATACAACTTGGAGTGGGAAAATCTGCATAAAAATGATGATATGGTCAAAATACTCACTTGCCTAATACATGTGCACTATTGCCCTGATTTATCATTTTTTAGTTTTTTTTAAGTCTAGCTAAAACATCTGGAATTGCTTAACTCCCCCCACAAAGCAGAAAACAAAAATTAAACATAAAAAAGTGCAAATAGAATAATGAACTGGGTGCAATAAAAATAATGGTGCAAAAAAACAGAAAACTAGACAAAAACAAGAGCAAAAGCAAAGAGGAATTGGGTCCACAGTGTAATCTGACAAGAAATGTTGTTTTTTACTCATCAACAAAAGCTGTTTCATGAACAAAGGCCTGGCTGTCTACTGCATTACTACTGTTATTATGCATTACAGTGTCTACTGCATTATTTATTGATTAGATTACTGCAGTTAAGGTAATACAAAGTAAATAATGTAAAAAAGTGTTCTTTCCCTTTGTTTTAGGCAGAAGACCATACATTAATTGTAAACTTTTACTGATGAGTACATGTATCATTTACCACATACAATCATAAATTTTCGCCCCAGTGTGCCCCCAAATTAGACATCCCACAGCGTAGGCGACACCGGCTGGCTGTGTGGATGTCACATGCAGCTGGCAGACTCACCACATTATTGCCAACTTGAAAAGTATAGGTTCTAATGGGAGGCAAGATGACTCCCAGCGAGACCAATAAAAGTGCAATACGACTCCAATATTAAAATCAAACATTAATTCAAAATATTTTAAAATATAATTTCATACAAAACAGTAACAAGCAAAAAGTCCCTTAGAGATGTTAGGGCACAGTGGTGTCAAAACCAGTAGAAGAGGGGATCATCCGAGTAAAAATATTAATAGTTAGAGACTCAAAATTGTAAGCACACTCAAAATTCATGGTCATGCTTATGTACAGTATTTCAATAAATATCAACATTACAAGAATTAATCATATCCATGATGGGGAAAATCCAGTAAAAATAGCCTCAAAATGATCTCGTTATGTATATAAACATATGTTGATATTATCAAAGTACGTAAGGTAGCTAATGTGAATATCATAAATCACCTTATAAAGATAGCATGGAAGCAATGGAGGTAAAGGTGTAAAGTGCTAGTGCTAAATATCACAGTGAAAAAACAATGGAAATTATATTGTTGGAGATGGAAATAATGGAGATAGAAGTATAAAGTGCAAGTGCAAATAACCTCTATGTTATACAATAAACATACCAATAGAAATTATACAGTGACAATATTAATAAATATTGTCTAAATATTGCCTGATTGCACACAGTGTAGTTGTTACAATAAAAAAAATCCATCTGGAAATGGCAGAATCTAAATGAGGTAGAAAGTATAATGTGCTAGAGCACAATATCTCATATATAAAACAAGTAGTAATAAATTCAGTGGGGTTATGATAAACATAAATCGGCAAAAAAAGGGAGATAAAGATATATAAGATCACCTAACTTTGTAATGGTACAGATCCACATGTGCCAGGCCCCAACGCGCGTTTCAACCTACTTCCTCATTGACACAACTTGATGAAGAAGTAGCGAAATATCATTGGAGTGGTGTGAGGGGGTTGTGGTATGTCCTAACATTATATAAATTGCTTTCAACATAGCATATCATTTTCTGTATGTATTTTGTATTATTTCCAATGCCCTTTTATTGCCTTATGGTTCTGATTTGTCATTATGACTGACATTAATGTCATTTATTATGCTGTCTATGTGGTGTCATCATTAACAACGTACCTATTTACTATTAGCCCTATTTTTATTTATATTGTACTACTTATTAGGTATTTAGTCACTGTAGTTTGATTTCTAGATAATACCTTATTCTATTTTGGGACATCATTTTTGACTATGACATCATATTGACAGTAAATGTTTTTGGACATACCCATCACCCTCTCATTTTTTATGTATTTTAAATGTCCTTGGGTTTATGTTGTTTTTAATGAGGCTGATTCTCTAATATAAATGATTATTCTATACAATGTTCTGATGTGAATACATTTTTGGGTGTTCTGTATCTTTGGTATTTTAGGGCTTATACCTGTTTTGTGTACTTTTTGGTATTTCCTTCGTTGATAGGATTTTGGCGAACTCAATTAATTGTCTATGGCAGTGACGGCGGTAGACGAGCGCTGCCCTGAAGCACCAAGTGATATACTAGGACTCTCAGTGATCAGCAGGATATTATTTATCCCGTGGATAATTTGCTACCACAGTTTCCAACCATCTATAATTTCCAGGACGGTTGGAAACAATTTTTTGCCCTGTTCATAAAACAAATTTTAGGTATGTGTGATTTTTTTGAAGCTGAAGAAACTTATACTGATTATTTTGACTGTAACGATCATCATGTTACAGCTTACAGTGAATGCAGATAATGTCTTCATAGAAGAATTATTAGCTGTAGACATGTATAATTTATATTCTATTCTGATTTATTATGGTTTTCCAATGTGTCCATAAAAATATTGTCTGTCGGTGATTTTTTAATACGCTGTCCAGCATAATAAAAAGACACAGAAAGAATATACACATCTATAAGACTGCATATACAATGAAAAAAAATTACTATTGTTTTAGTCAAACTCATTATATATAGATGTAGCATTTTTTTAAATGACAAAAATACCATAATTTAGAAAGACATCTCGAAGCAGAAGAGTGTAACCCCATACCTAACTATACAAGTTCAGTGGCTTTTGTTAGGTATTCAAAATTACACAATATTTGCCATCTCTTCTTTTATATATACAGTATATTTATCCGTTCATTAAAAGGCTTGTCCAGGACTTAGGCTACTTTCACTCAGCAGGTTTTTTTATTTCAGGCCGAATCCGGTAAATTTTGAAAAAAACGGATCTGACGTAAAAAAAAGGATCCATTTTTTTCAAAACTTGCCGGATTGTGCCTGAAACAAAAAACCTGATGTGTGAAAGTAGCCTTAAACCGATTTTTATGGGCTATAGAACTTGTCTACAGATAGTTGCTAATTATCTGCCTATTCTGCCTGACGCAGAAGGAGGAATAGAATGGCTCTGAGCTGGCAGAGATCAGCATCGGGCAGAACAGGCAGATAGTTAGCAACTGCCTGCCTGTAAGTTCTTAGCCCCATAGAAAAGAAAAGCAAAATCCTGGAAGACCATTTTAATACTAACCTAATAGCTGATCCATGCTGCCCGATCCAGGGGTAGCATGTATCAGGCACTGGCTGTACGATCTCAGCCAGGTATGCTTGATTCTAAAAATCTATAAGCAAACATAGGCAGAGACCTAACAACCCAAGGTAACGAGTATGGAGAAACCAACGAGGACCTTCCTATTCACAGCAGATTTTAACTTTTTTTCTGAAACATCTCAGCATGTCAAAGTCTTGTCAGGTAGTGATAATATGCTGACACTACTACAAAGACCAGAGAATATTTCTGGTGGTCACATGGACATAGTCAGCATGTCATCAATGCAGGACAAGCAATAGACCAGTGGCAACAACAAGAGAATCAGTTGTCACAAGTGTGTCACGTCCTCCTGTGAGATCTGGGGTTAGAAGATCGCTATGGATTTGGTTTCTTTTGGTGCTGAAGAGGTTAACGACCCTTTCTATGCTGGTCAGAAACTTGCAGCTCCATTTTCATCTGCTTCTGATCTGGTCATTACCTCTCCCTATCAAACCTGGCAAGTTCCTAGTTCCTTGGAGACGTTGTGCTGAGTTGGAGATCATTGCTGCTACTGGAGATTGTTGCGTGCTGTTTTTGGGTGTATGCTTTCCTCATTGTTGGTACATCCATCCCTATATACCTCTATATCTTTGGTGAGTGTTTCTACGCTTGTTGCTTTCTGCTATTCCTGTTTTGCCTTTGTGTCTTATTTACCTTATATTTCTGTCCCAGGCCACAGGGGGTGGGGGAGGGGACAGATCAGGGTTTAACAGGAGCATAGTAAGGTCAGAGACTTGGGCCTCTCTACCTTTAAGAGTACCCCTAGGATAGTTAGAGTTCCAGTTCCATGGACAGTTACCCAAGACCGTCACAGCGTGACATCGGTGCTGTAGCAGCAAGGAAATTATCGGATGAGTACAGTGTATTTTTTGTTTTACATATCACTGTTTTTAGTTAATTATTTTATACCCCTAAATAATTCCTTTAAAGTCATTTATGCAATTTCACTTTGTAAAAAATGCCTGTGTCATGGATATATCCAATAATGAAGCCTAGGTTCAGCTGTACACAATGGCTAAATGTAATTTCTGTGAATTTAAAAAAGAATTATAACATAAAATAAATATAAATCAATATTTAAAATAAATATAAATAACATATAATAAAACAAAGCAAATAAAGAGAAAGAAATAAAAAATACCGGTAAACCAAGAAATGGCACCAGCCTAATACTATCACTAGGAGTTTAAATGATAGTTGGATTGAGGTGCAATTCAATACAAAGTTGTCAGATGTAAAACACTTTAATGCTTATCCGGAGACTTCAAAGTCATAAATAGCTCGGTAATGTAGTGTATAATGATAGCATCCTGATGACACATCATCTTATCCAAGCATTAGTAGAAATATATTCCTGGTAGGGTGTTAACGGCAGCTGCAATCAGTCAGTTCCTAAACTATGAGTGTGCAACAAGCAGACTTCTCAAATGTAATGCAATGTAAGACTAGGCTAGAAATTGGATAGAATAGCCTCAAGATAAGCCATATGAAATTGAATGAATAATGTATATTTCCCCGTTGTTATACTGGTGTTATACAGGGGGCATGTGTTCACACCTGCTCTTCAATAAGCTGGAGAATTTCCTACAGCGCACATCTGTTCAGAGAATTCCTGAAAATCATGCACAGCAGTTTGTTTCCAAAATATGTCATTAATTGTGAATATTGTCTATGTACACTTTACAGAGTGCTGGAGCACAAAAGGTTAACAATTGTGTCCATAACCTAAATCTTTAATGTACTAATAGTCCGTATGCCGTGACATACTCTACTATCAGCCTACTTCACCAGGTGTCTTTTTTGTTTTCTTTATCCTTAATATATTCTTATTAATTAATTTATAGCCCAGCAGTCTGGCAAATAATTGTCAATACAGATGAGGACTTTAGTAAGAAAAAGAAAAGAAAAGAAAAAAAAGATGAAGAAGTACATTTCAATTAATAACTGTTTAAATATAAACTAAAGAAGGAAATGACAGAATAAAAATTTATACACAATATAAAACTTAATAAAACAAAAATTGTTGAGACACAGAAATCAGATGATCTAGAACTGGAAGGATAAATGGCGTGTGGTCCTAAAGTAAGCTGGGTCTGCAATGCTGCCAATGCAAAGGGATATGTTTGACTCACACAACATATTACTCTAATAACAGTATTACATAATGACAAATAATAAGGGAGACTTACAGTTAAGGCTCTTTAATGTGGAACTTCAGACATTGTTGCTGTTCATTCACAAAAATCTTGTGTACATTGCAGCACATTGATCATCAGCAGCACTTCCAGCTATTCCTGCCAATATCTCCAGCAAAACACCAGACAATCAGAATGGGAATTTGTTGTCCCAGTGTAACAAGGCGCACATTGGCAGCTGTATTTTGTATTCTGATGCTAAACATGTCCGAGGGAGTCACACTCACCATGTGGATATCCAGCTATTTAACAATCACAGCTTGCTATGCTTCAGTCACAAATCCTGGGTAAAATGCAATAATAATGAAGATAAAGAAAAAACAAGCAGCTCAGAGAGAGAGGAGTGTGCCACAAGTTCCCATGCAGTGGGCACAGCAGGAGGAGGACAGGGGCAGTCCTCCTCTGGTCAGCTGCACTTGTTGCTATTTCCAGAGAGCACAGTACCTACTCCCTATAGCTGGGAATATCAAGCCTCATCCAGACCAATCACACTCCCTATGGGCAGTAACTGGATCTTGTCTCTACCCTGTCAGTGAGATTCTTGCTAAAAGGCATTTTCTGTTCCAGGCAAACTGCTCACAGCTGACTAACATGTACCTAATGCATTCCCCCAGGTGTCTAATAAGACAGTGGATGGAGCAAATTCATAAACATATTGTGGTTTACTGTTATTGTTTCTCAATACGTCCTGGATTATCATAAAAACAGTATCCTGCTACTGGCAAGTATCAATTTGCAACTGTATATATATATATATATATATATATATATATATATATATATATATATATATATATATATATATATATATATATATACACTCACTGGCCACTTTATTAGGTACACCTGTCCAACTTCTTGTTAACACTTAATTTCTAATCAGCCAATCACATGGCGGCAACTCAGTGCATTTAGGCATGTAGACATGGTCAAGACAATCTCCTGCAGTTCAAACCGAGCATCAGTATGGGGAAGAAAGGTGATTTGAGTGCCTTTGAACGTGGCATGGTTGTTGGTGCCAGAAGGGCTGGTCTGAGTATTTCAGAAACTGCTGATCTACTGGGATTTTCACGCACAACCATCTCTAGGGTTTACAGAGAATGGTCCGAAAAAGAAAAAAAATCCAGTGAGCGGCAGTTCTGTGGGCGGAAATGCCTTGTTGATGCCAGAGGTCAGAGGAGAATGGGCAGACTGGTTCGAGCTGATAGAAAGGCAACAGTGACTCAAATCGCCACCCGTTACAACCAAGGTAGGCCTAAGAGCATCTCTGAACGCACAGTGCGTCGAACTTTGAGGCAGATGGGCTACAGCAGCAGAAGACCACACCGGGTACCACTCCTTTCAGCTAAGAACAGGAAACTGAGGCTACAATTTGTACAAGCTCATCGAAATTGGACAGTAGAAGATTGGAAAAACGTTGCTTGGTCTGATGAGTCTCGATTTCTGCTGCAACATTCGGATGGTAGGGTCAGAATTTGGCGTAAACAACATGAAAGCATGGATCCATCCTGCCTTGTATGGAGCATCTTTGGGATGTGCAGCCGACAAATCTGCGGCAACTGTGTGATGCCATCATGTCAATATGGACCAAAATCTCTGAGGAATGCTTCCAGCACCTTGTTGAATCTATGCCACGAAGAATTGAGGCAGTTCTGAAGGCAAAAGGGGGTCCAACCCGTTACTACCATGGTGTACCTAATAAAGTGGCCGGTGAGTGTATATATATATATATATATATATATATATGTATATATATATATATATATATATATATATATATATATATAGTATTCACAAATATTATGTAAGAGTGGTCTTTAAAGCAAATCATTTTTGCAATGGCATACAGCAAATGTAAAGGTACGTGACCCAAGCTTGCCATATACTGTAAATGAGTGTTGGCGTCTGCTTAGACCATGGAATGAGCTGCATGCATCCGCTGCCCATATAAATGTTATTAATATTCATACTGTGGTTCTCCTGAGGAAGAAGTTGGTCCAACTTCAAAATGCGTAAAGAATAAACCGCATGAATCCACATGAATCTTGCCATCCACATCGACAGCACAAACTAACACCCCCATTCTCCCAACTATTTTTCAGTACAACGGGTGGGTGCTGGACCATCTTGTATCGTTCGTTGAGGGTTAATACAACTCCGATAGGTGAGCAGTTACCTATTTGTCATGTAATATTATATTCCTCCCTCGGATAAGACCCTATTGCACTTGGTGTTTCCTCCATTTTCCATTTATACTGGCAATTTGTTATACAGTTGTGTGAAAAAGTGTTTGCCTCCTTCCTGATTTCCTATTCTTTTGCAAGTTTGTCACACTTAAATGTTTCAGATCACCAAACAAATTTAAATATTAGACAAAGGTAACACAAGTAATCACAAAATGCAGTTTTTAAATGAAGGTCTTTATTATTATTAAGGGAAAATGAAATCCAAACCTGCAGGGCCCTGTGTGAAAAATTGATTGCCCCCTAAACCTAATAACTGGTCGGGACACCCTTAGCAGTAACAACTGCAAACAAGCGTTTGCAATACCTGGCAATGAGTCTTATACAACGCTCTGGAGGAATTTTGGCCCGCTCATCTTTGCAGAATTGTTGTAATTCAGCCACATTGAAGGGTTTTGAGCAAGAACTGCCTTTTTAAGGTCATACCATAGCATCTCAATCGGATTAAGGTCAGGACTTTGACTAGGCCACTCCTAAATCTTAATTTGGCTTTCTTAAGCCATTCAGAGGTGGATTTGCTGGTGTGTTTTGGATTACTGTCCTGCTGCATAATCCAAGTGTGCTTCAGCTTGAGGTCACGAACAGATGGCCGGACATTTTCCTTTAGGATTTTTTGGTAGCCATCAGAATTCATGATTCCATTTACCACAGAAAGGCTTCAAGGTCCTGAAGCTACAAAACAGCCTCAGACAATAACACTACCACCACCATATTTTACTGTTGGTATGATATTCCTTTTCTGAAATTCTGGGTTACTTCTATGCCAGATGTAATGGGACATACACCTTCCAAAAAGTTCAACTTTTGTCTCATCAGTCCACAGAGTATTTTCCCAAAAGTCTTGGGAAAGATGTTTTCTAGCAAAACTGAGACAAGCCTTTATATGTCCTTATTGCTCAGCAGTGGTTTTCATCTTGGAAATTTGCCATGCAGGCCATTGTTGCCCAGTCTCTTTCTTATGGTGGAGTCATAAACACTGACCTTAACTGTGGCAAGTGAGGTCTGCCATTCTTTGGATGTTGTTGTGGGGCCTTTTGTGACCTCTTGGATGAGTTGTTGCTGCACTTTTTGGGGTAATTTTGATCAGCCGGCCACTCCTGGGAAGGTTCCCTACTGTTCCATGTTTTCGCCATTTGTGGATAATTGTTCTCACTGTAGATTGCTGGAGTCCCAAAGCTTTAGAAATACTTTTACAATCTTATCCAGACTGATAGATCTCAATTACTTGTTTTTCAGTTGTCCAGAATTTCTTTGTATTGCATCATGATGTCTAGCTTTTGAGGAACTTTTGGTCTACTTCACTTTGTCAGGCAGGTTCTATTTAAGGGATTTCTTGATTGATAACAGATGTGGCAATAATCAGGCCTGCATATGGCTAGGGAATTTGAACTCAGCTTCCCAAATAGCTAAAACATAAATTAAGGGTAGAGGGGCAATCACTTTTTTACACAGGGCCCTGTAGGTTTGGATTTATTTTTCCCTTAATAATAAGGACCTTCATTTATAAACTGCTTTTTGTGTTTACATGTGTTATCTTTGTCTAATATTTATATTTGTTTGGTGATCTGAAACATTTAAGTGTGACAAACATGCAAAGAATAGGAAATCGGGAAGGGGGCAAACACTTTTTCACACAACTATATTTAAAGTACTGTGCAAAAGTTTTATGCAGGTGTGTAAAAAATGATCTAAAGTAAAAATGTTTTCAAAAATAGAAGTTTTACTAGTTTATTTTTAACAACTAACAATATGTAAAGTGAATTCAAGTCAAGATTTAGTATGACTGCCCTTTGACTTCAACACAGCTTTAATGCATCAACTCTTTTAGGTACCTTTTTCAGAATTAACTAGGGAGGTTGCTTCAAACATCTTGGTAAATAACCACAGATCTGTGGATGATATGTTCACAAATCCTTCTGCCTCTTCATGTAATCCCATAAAGACTTAATGATGAAGAGATCAGGGCTCTGTGAGGCCATATCATCACTTCCATGGCTCCTTGTTCTTCTTTATTCTGAAGATAGTTCTCAATTACCATATATACTCGAGTATAAGCCCAGATTTTCTGCCCATTTTTATTAGGCTGAAAGTGCCCCTCTCGGCTTATACTCGAGTCATTGTCCCAGGGGGTCGGCAGGGGGAGGGAGAGCAGCAGGAGTGGCAGCTGTCACGTCATATTCACCTCCTCCCGGTGCGTCTCTGCAAGTCCCTGCTTCTCAGATGGTCTCTGGCACCCACAACTCTTCCTGTGTTCAGCGGTCACGTGGTACCGCTCATTAAAGTAATGAATATGGACGCGACTCCACTCCCATAGGTGTGGAGCACATATTCATTACTTTAATAAGCAGTACCATGTGACCGCTAAACACAGGAACAAGCTGCAGGTGCGCGCAAGAGACCACTGGAGAAGCAGGGACGTGCAGACTGCACCAGAAGGGTGAATATGATGGAGGAGAGTGAGCCATGTGATATTGACCTGTCTCCATTCCACCGCCGTGCTCTGTCTACCGCATCCTCTGGCTGTGACGTTCAGGTCAGAGGGCGCAATGACGTAGTTAGTGCGTGCCCTCTGCCTGAACAGTCACTGCAGAGCCCCAGAAGACACAGCAGTGCTCACCGGTGGAACAGGGACAGGTGAATATCGCAAATGCCAGGGGCCTGAGCCAGCGGCGACTCCTGCACCTGGCACCCAGCGACGAGAGGTAAGTATGTCTTTTTTTTAATCACAGCAGCAGCATATGGGGCATATTATTCTATGAAGCATCTTATGGGTCATCAACCTTTATTGAGCATATTATTCTATGGGGCATCTTATGGGGCCATGAACCTTTATGGGGCATATTATTCTATGAAACATCTTATGGGGCCATCAACCTTTATGGAGCAGCATATTATTCTATGGAGCTTCTTATGGGGCCAGCATTAACCTTTGTGCAGCATTATATGGGGCATATTTTTGTATGGAGCATTATATGGGGATCCTGATTAAATATGGATATTCAAAAACACTTAACCTACTGATGTCTCAATTACTTTTTCTTTTTTGGTGTCTACTTTTATTTTTGAAATTTACCAGTAGCTGCTGCATTTCCCACCCTAGGCTTATACTCGAGTCATCAAGTTTTCCCAGTTTTTTGTGGCAAAATTAGGGGTCTTGGCTTAAAATCGGGTCTGCTTATACTCAAGTATATACGGTACATTAGCCTTTTTATTTGGTGTCATTATCCTTCTGTAAAATAAATCTTTAGCCAATAAGAAGCTTCCTTGATGGTATTGCATGATGAGGTTACATAAAGAAACAGATGGATTTGCGCAAGTTTACATCCACAGAAGATTTGTGGTTGGTTCTCCCAGATGTTTGGAATAATCTCTCTGCCGAGTTTCTTCAAAAACTGTGTACAAGTGTACCAAGAAGAGTTGATGCTTTGATGCCGAAGGTCACACCAAATATTGATTTGACTTAGATTTCTGTTTTCTTAATTCGATTTTCATTTTGTTCATTGATAAAAATATACTACACGTCTATTTTATAAAGCATTTTTACAAGGCAGCATTTTCTCCACACCTGCCTAAAACTTTAACATAGTAGTTTTTTGTGTGTATTACTGCTACAGGTTTAGAAACACAGTCTTAGTGGTGCTGATATAACTAGTTCAGCACCAGCAGGAGAATTCTCTATGCCAATTTCAATTGTGAGTCCCTTCCCAGTAAATAGGCCAAATTGTCATGCAACAGGAAACAGGAAAGCCATCCTAAGTCAACCTATTAGTTTTTTAATAGTTAGGAAATATCTAAGAGATATAGATATAACACCAGTAACTTTGTGGGATATTTGTTGTTTTAAGATGAACCAGGAGGTGGGCTATATTCAGGGGCTGACTGGCCCAGGTGGCAAAGAGGCAAATGCCCCCCGGGCCGCTCCCCCAGCAGCTGTTTAGGGCCGGCTGCCTGATGGTGGCTACAGCCACACAGCAAATTGTGCGCTGCCATGTCTGCTGTAATGTGACGTGGCTGGCAGCAGACACAGCCGCATCACAGTTAGCGCACACGTCTGCGCTGGGGCCAGGAGCTATGCTTGGCTGTCACCTTGACGGCTGCGCAGCTACTGCTCCCTTCATGTTCTCTATACTTCCAGGATAGCTGTTGGACATGCGCGATGGCGTCCTCACGCACACGCCGACATGACCCGGATGCTAGAAGCAGAGAGGCACCTCAGGGGATCGACTGGTGAGGTAAGTATGAAGAACTTTTTTGTTTTCTTTATAAAATAAATTTAATGGTGGGTAACTGCAAGTTATGAAGTGGGGGGTGTAAGGAGGCTGCACATGATGGAATTTGGGGGTTAAAGGAAACTGCACATGATAGAGTGAGGGGGTAAGTGGGGCTGCACATGAAGGTTGAGTGGGGCTGTACATGATGGAGTGGGGCTGCACATGATGAAGGGGGAGTGGGGCTGCACATGATAGTTTAGTGGATAAAGGAGACTGCACATGATGAAGTGGGGCTGTACATGATGGAATGGGGCAGCACATGATGATGTGGGGGTAAGGGGGATTGCGCATGATGAAGGGGGAGTGGGGCTGCACATGAAGTGGGGGGTAAGGGGGACTGCACATGATGAAGTGGGGGGTAAGGGGGACTGCACATGATGAATTGGGGGTTAAAGGGGACTGCACATGATCAAGTGGGGGGTAAGGTGATCTGCACATGAAGTGGGGGTAATGAGGACTGCACATGATAAAGTGGAGTGTAAGATGGACTGCACATGAAGTGGGGGGTAAGGGTGACTGCACATGATGAAGTGGGGGGGTAAGGGTGACTGCACATGATGAAGTGGGAGAAGGGGACTGCACATGATGAAGTGGGGGGTAAGGGGACTGCACATGATGAAGTGGGAGAAGAGGACTGCAGGACTGCACATGATGAAGTGTGTCTGATGGGGGACTGCTCATGATGAAATGGAAGGGGGATAGGGGGCTGCAAATGATGAAGGGGCACTGCATATGAAGTGAGGGGGTGATAGGGGACTGCAATGAATGAAGTAAGGGGACTTCAAATTAAAGTGGGGGGCTGCAAAATGATAAATTCAGTGTGAGGGACAGGGGCCAGCAATTTAATTGAAGGTGGGGGTGGGGAGAGCAAATGATCAATTGAAGAGGGGGTGGGGATAGCAAATGATGATCTAGGGGAAGAACAAATAATGAATTTTAAGGGTGGGGAAGTAAATGATATATTGAATGTGGAGTAGAGCAGTTGATAATGAATAGAGGGTGAGAGAGAAAGACATGACAATGAATTGGGGCGGGAGGGGCATGTAACTATAATGAATCAGGGTTAGGGTTAGAGTGGTAGGAACATAGTGGGGGGCGTTGAGGATGAAGTGACTGGTAATGAATTGGGGGAAAGAATACAGGTGGTAATTAATTTATATATTAAATGGGGAAAGTGGTTATTTATAGTTAGTGGGTGCACAGTGGTGGATTATAATTTATATTTGGAATGGTCAGTTAATAATAATAATAATTATAATAATTTTATTTCTATAGTGCCAACACTTTACATTTTAGAGGGGACTTGTACAGACAATGGACATTAAGCATAACAATAAACACATAGATCAACAGATACCAAAAGGAATGAGGGCCCTGCTCGCAAGCTTACAATCTATGAGGTTGCATAATAACCAATTATATATTGTTTGTGGGTGCACCTCTGTATTCAGATGTCTAGTGTACACCATGTTCCAAATTATTATGCAAATTGGATTTAAGTGTCATAAAGATTTAATTGTTTTGTTTTTCAAATAAACTCATGGATGGTATTGTGTCTCAGGGCTCAATGGATCACTGAAATCAATCTTAAACACATGTGATAATTAGTTTTCCAGGTGATTCTAATTAAAGAAAAACTACTTTAAAATGATGTTCCACATTATAAAGCAGACCACAGGTTTCAAGCAAAATGGGAAATAAAAAGGATCTCTCTGCTGCTGAAAAGCATTAAATAGTGCAATGCCTTGGTCAAAGTATGAAAACATTAGATATTTCACGAAACCTTAAGAGTGATCATCATACTGTGAACAGATTTGTGACTGAAACAGAGCACAGACAGAGTTCATGCAGATAAAGGCATAATGAGGAAGGTTTCTGCCAGACAAATTCATTGGATAAAGAGAGCAGCTGCCAAAATACCATTACAAAGCAGCAAACAGTTATTTGAAGCTGCTGGTGCCTCTGGAGTCCCTCGAACCTCAAGGTGTAGGATCCTTCAAAGGCTTGCTGTGGTGCATAAACCTACTATTCGGCCACCCCTAAACAGTGTTCACAAGCAGAAACAGTTGCAGTGGGCCCAGACACACATTAAGACTGATTTCCAAACAGTCTTGTTTACTGATGAGTGTCGAGCAACCCTGGGTGGTCCAGATGGATGGAGTAGTGGATGGTTGGTGGATGGCCACCATGTCCCAACAAGGCTGCAACATCAGCAAGGAGATGGAGGAGTAATGTTTTGGGCTGGAATCATGGGGAAACAGCTGGAAGGGCCCTTTAAGGTACCTGAAGGTGTGAAAATGACCTCGGCAAAGAATGTAGAGTTTCTGACTGACAACTTTCTTCCATGGTATAAAAATCAGAATTGTGCCTTCTGGAGCAAAATCATCTTCATGCTGACAATGCCCCATCTCATGCTGCAAAGAATATCTCTGAGTCATTGGCTGCTATGGGCATAAAAGGAGATAAACTCATGGTATTGCCACCATCTTCCCCTGACCTCAACCCTATACAGAACCTTTGGAGTATCATCAAGCAAAAGATCTATGAGGGTGGGAGGCAGTTCACATCAAAACAGCAGCTCTGGGAGGCTATTCTGACTTCATGCAAAGAAATACAAGCAGAAACTCTCCAAAAACTCACAAGTTCAATGGTGGCGAGAATTGTGAAGGTGATAACAAAGAAGGCTCCTATGGTAACATGTGACTTGGCCTGTTAGGATGTTTTGGAGTTAAATAGCTTTTTTGTTCAGTGAATGTGACCTCCTAATGCTGCAAATTCCACAAATGAGCATTTTCAGTTCTTTAAAACATATCAAATGTTTAGAAATTCTACTGTGCCTAATAATTTGGAACAGTGCATTTTGAGTTTTTATTCATTTTGGAGATTATACTGTTATCATGGGGAGGTTTCTCCAATAAAATTCGATGTATACTCTAACGGGTGATGACTTTTATTAGACTGACTGTCATTTGCATCGACCATTTAGTAAAATCCGAGAAAAATATAATTTGCATAATAATTTGGAACATGGTGTAGAAGAAAGGGAAAAAGTGGGGAATGTGGTCTGGAAGCCGTGCTCTAGGTAACTGTGTTATTTTATGCAGAGACGAGTCCTGGCTGGAAAAAGTGATGGCAGTCTGTGCTGGATGAAAATGAAAAGCAAAGATGAAGGACTTCAGCTAGAGACGTCACTAGTGAGTAAGTGTATTACCTGTACACTGACACTATACACTGTATACTATATACAAAGCTCCTATGTATAATGTCACTGGCAGTGGTGATCAATGTATTACCTGTACACTGACACCTTATACAGATCTCCTGTGTATAATGTCACCAGTGATCACTGTAGTATCTTTACACTGACCGTAAATACAGAGTTCCTGTATACAATGGCACTTAGTGTTGTGCTTTTTTAAAATTAATGATCAGTATTGTAGTATACAAGTAGTAAAAGTTGTACACTCCCTGACAGAAGTAATGTCGCTTATCCATGTTATGTAAATAAAAGCTTATAACCTGATGTTATATTCATCCATTGGTTGTATAAATTATTCTTTTGAAAGCTGAAACCTTCCAAAATGTGGTTTCGGTTAAGAAAATAAATTGACATCAATGCAGAAATATTGATCAGTTAATGGACACAGAATGGTCAGATTTTAGCAAGACAAAAGTTTTGTCGCCTGGTTATATAATGCACCCAATCCTAGTTTACATCCTCACCTGTGCTCAGTAAATGATCGGTTATTTAGTGTGTGTGTATAAAAAGAAACCCAGCACCCCAGACCTTCACTTGAACTGCAACTTGAGCTCTTGACAACATGCCAAAAATCCACCCTGCGACCAAAGCCTGGATTATCAAGAGGCTGAAGACCAGATCCACTGCAGAGGTGGCGTGCACCTTTAATGTGTCTCAGCGTCAAGTACAAAGAATTAAAAAAAAGATTTGATGAGACTGGAGATGTGTTTGACTAGCCCAGGTCCGGCAGACCCCGCAAGACAACTGCTCAGGAGGAATGTTTGTTGGTTAGAAAATCCAAAGCAAGCCCCTCTTCCACAGCAGCAGAGCTCCAACAGGTCTGGTCACCTCAAGTCCCTGTGTCAACTAGTAAAAGTTAAATTCACCGCACGTGACACGCCGATCGTTAGCAAGGCGCGGGAGCGCCGCTTGTCATACCAGACACTGCAGGTCCACACTACTGGACAGGATCTTCCATAGGCGGACATTTAGATTACAATAGAGCTTATATTGCACCGCTGGGACTTTCCGCCTTCTCTGTGTATCACTATCTTAGCTGGAACAAGCGATTACATGACAAAGGCTCTGGTTGAGCCGAAAGGTTGTATATAAAAAATCACAGATGCTGTAATATTCTGTTACGCTCCCAGTTTATGTATAATAAATTTATACCAGACTTTGCATAAGAAACCTAGAGAGAGTGCAGTGAATTTAACCTTTACTGTTATTCTGGGCCATTGGTCCGTTACACCAGCACCTCACCATATTAAGGCTGAGTGCACACCTAAACCTTTACCTGTGTCAACTAGAACAGTTTGTAGGATTCTGTCTCAAAATGCCCTCTATGGTCGAATCAGTGCCCAGAAGCCAGCACTAAACAAAAGGCAAATAAAAAACCGTGTGGTATTTGCAAACTCCCACAGCCTGCTAAATAGATGGACACTGGAAAAGTGGCAGAAGATGGATTTCTCTTCAGTAGAGTTACACAACAGCTGCCACAAACACTGCAGGAGACCTACTGGAGCCCGTATGGATCCAAAATACACCCAGAAGACAGTTAAATTTGGTGGTTGAAAGATCATGGTCTGGGGTTACATTCAGTATGGGGGTGTGCAAAACATTTGCAAGGTGGAAGGCAATATCAATAGCCTAAAATATCAAGAAGTATTAGCTACCGCTTATATTCCAAATCATAAAAGAGGTCAAATTCTGCAGCAGGATGGTGCTCTATCTCATACATCCATCTCTACAACAAAGTTCCTCCAGGCAAAAAAGATGAAGGATGAAAGAGGAAGCTTGGAAGACAAAACCAAAGAATCTAGAGGAGCACCACAACTTCATTCACCAATGTTATAAAACACATATTTGTATTTTAAGTTAATTATTTGTCTGTGGGCAACAAAAATTTTGTCTTGCCAAAATGTGACCATTCTGTGTCCATTAACTGATCAATATTTCTGCTTTGATAACAATTTATTTTCTTAACCTAAATCACATTTTGGAGGGTTCCAGCTTTCAAAAGAATAACTTATACAACCAATGGATGAATTTAACGTCAGGTTATAAGCTTTTATATACATAACATGAATAAGCGACATAACTTCTGTCAGGGAGTGTATGGTGGCATCATTGGTCTTTGTATAGAATGTAGTTTCATGTAGAGGTAATGGTGATATTATAATACTATGTATTCTCTGTGTAGTGGTGATAGTACTAGGCACTGTGTAGCTGTATTGTTGTGTGTATGTTTGTAAGTAAGCTCCGTTATGGCACCATATCTAAGCAGTAAGCTTGGTTCTGGTACTCTATCAATGTAGTAATCTAGATTATGGTACTGTATGTATGTCATAATCTCAGTTCTGCTCCAGTTTCTATGTAGCAGACTTGGTTCCATGTAGTAGACTTATTAAGCTCGGTTCTGCTCCCTTATCTCTGTAGTAAGCTCGGTTCTGCTCCAATATCTCTGCAGTAAGCTCGGTTCTGCTCCCATATCTCTGCAGTAAGCTCGGTTCTGCTCCCATATCTCTGTAGTAAGCTCGGTTCTGCTCCCATATCTCTGCAGTAAGCTCGGTTCTGCTCCCTTATCTCTCTAGCAAGCTCAGTTCTGCTCCTTTATCTTTATCTCTGTAGTATGCTAGGTTCTGCTCCCATATCTCTGTAGTAAGTTTGGTTCTGCTCCCATATCTCTGTAGTAAGGTCGATTCTGCTCCCATATCTCTGTAGTAAGCTCGGTTCTGCTCCCATATCTCTGTAGTAAGCTCGGTTCTGCTCCCATATCTCTGTAGTAAGCTCAGTTCTGCTCCCATATCTCTGTAGTAAGCTCGGTTCTGCTCCCATATCTCTGCAGTAAGCTCGGTTCTGCTCCCATATCTCTGCAGTAAGCTCGGTTCTGCTCCCATATCTCTGCAGTAAGCTCGGTTCTGCTCCCATATCTCTGTAGTAAGCTCGGTTCTGCTCCCATATCTCTGTAGTAAGCTCGGTTCTGCTCCCTTATCTCTCTAGCAAGCTCAGTTCTGCTCCTTTATCTTTATCTCTGTAGTATGCTAGGTTCTGCTCCCATATCTCTGTAGTAAGTTTGGTTCTGCTCCCATATCTCTGTAGTAAGGTCGATTCTGTTCCCATATCTCTGCAGTAAGCTCGGTTCTGCTCCCATTTCTCTGCACTAAGCTCGGTTCTGCTCCCATATCTTTGCAGTAAGCTCGGTTCTGCGTCCATATCTCTGTAGTAAGCTCGGTTCTGTTCCCATATCTCTGTAGTAAGCTCGTTTCTGCTTCCTTATCTCTGTAGTAAGCTCGTTTCTGCTCCCATATCTCTGTAGTAAGCTCGGTTCTGTTCCCCTATCTCTGTAGTAAGCTTGGTTCTGCTCCCTTATCTCTGTAGTAAGCTCGTTTCTGCTGCCATATCTCTGTAGTAAGCCCCGTTCTGCTCCCATATCTCTGCAGTAAGCTTGGTTCTGCTCCCATATTTTGTAGTAAGCTCGGTTCGGCTCCCATATTTCTGAATCTAGTAAGTTCGGTTCTGCTCCCATATCTCTATAATAAGCTTTGTTCTGCTCCCATATCTCTGTAGTAAGCTCTGTTCTGCTCACATATCTCTGTAGTAAGCTCCGTTCTGTTCCCATATCTCTGGAGTAAGCTCGATTCTGCTCCCATATCTATGCAGCAAGCTCCGTTCAGTTCCCATATCTGTGTACCAGCCTGTTTTTAAAGCCTGTTATCTCTGCTACTTTAATGCAGTGGCCAGATATAAGCAGGGAAAAGGAGGGCCACCGCAACTCGAGGGCCACTGCCTTGTGATTGCCCCCCAGGCTAAAAATTGCCAGCCAGCCCCTGGCTATATTGTATATTGTATGTAAATCAAATTATTGAAGTCTGCTCTCCTAAAAACATGCTGCCTCATAGATGTGAATGTATAACTATAATTAATCTGAGAAACCACACAGACAGACTAGAAAAAAACACACTGCAGAGAATAAGCAGTATTAAATATGATAAGTTTAATTGGAAAAAAGATATTAGCTTACTAAGCTTGAGGGGTTGTTTGGTGAAGTTTGAAAGTCATAGTGTGATAACAAACTTCACCATTACCGCAGAAAACTCAGTGAGGCATATCTATCAGAAATGTCTTAATCTTAGAAAGTGCAAAGTTAGGCTGGGTAGTCTTAACTCCGTTCACGTGTTTCTCAACATTCTGCACACTTTTTAACATGTACAAATAAAACCTAAATTAGGCCAGGTTCACATTAGCGTATATGTGCGCAGCGTACAGATCCGAATAGATCCGCATGCGTCTTGCGTACTTATCTTTAACATTGTGTATGCAGGGACATGCGATGGCATCAGTTTGTATGTGGATGTTTAACCAATACAAATATCCTCATAAGATTATTAGAATCCCTCCATCAATAGATTAATGGGCACCAACAGAGAAACATGAAGAGACTGGGTCACAAATAAATTTCCATTAAAACCAATATATTTATTATAGAAAATATTTTAAAACCAACATTAAACACACAATAACATGGTGAGATACATTATAAGTACGAAATCAGAACAGAGCCAGAGACTAGAATGCCTACCCACTAAATTATTATTCGTAGAACACAAATGTGTAACTACATAAATTTCATATTAGCATAGACCATACCGATGATAAGGCTATTGTGCAGGATATAGTGCAAATGCATAACGGAAAAACAACCTTGCCGTGTATAAAAGGCAGTCTAACTGACATTTGCCGTATGGCTGGCAAGGGAGTCATAAAGAGTAATAAATAGTAATTGTTTACCTGCGGTCATGCTTCCAAAATCAAAAGAGGGGAGATCACTCAGCCAAAGCGCACCTCGACGCGCATTTCGCTATATCAATAGCTTTGTCAGGAGGTGGAGTGCTATTGTTGCCGTGATCTTTATATAGCTGTCTGTAAGTGCTCTATTGCCGGCATGTGTGTGCACTCGCGCACCGACGCCATGATGTGACGTCACCAAGGGGACCGCGCTCAATGCGCGCGTCATCCGGTCACATGCCCCGGTCATGTGACCGGGCAGGTAACCAGGACGACGTGTCACAACTCGAGAGCACTTCCCCACAGCGACACCACAGCGCATGCGCGCCGTGCGCCAACACAGCCGAACATAATGTAAGTATCTGCTCCTAAGGATCGTATATATCACATGTCACCTAATCTAATTACATGTGACATATCACCACATCTGCGGCATACATACCGCCCCTCTAATGGATTGTAGATACAGGACAAAATTAACATAATAATACCCCACACATTTGCAGCGCCCCAGAGTCCTGGTCGTTGCAGTACTGATGCTCCGCCGCTAAGGGGGGCTATGGTACATCTGATGGCACTGAAGGAGTTCTTCTGACCAGGTATCACAGTCACCAATACACTTCACAGTCTGGCCTCCAGGGGGAGCTAAGGGTGCTATGTATTAGGCCACTCCTCACAATCTGGTAAAACTGGGGGTTAGGCAGAAAGTTAGTCAGAAGCTGACTGGGAATCGAACAGGCAACACCCTGCGGCAGAGGGTGTTGCGGGGAGAGACTCAGGGGGGTCCCTGTCAGGGGTGGGATCCTGACAGAGGCCTAGCGAACAGAGAGAACGTTACAGGACCGCGCCTGCACGAGATAGCGGCGGTACCCCAAGAAAGGACAAGAAGCGAGGTTCATTGTGCTGAGTGAGAAACGAGATCAACGCAACAAGGAGAAATACCAGTAGGAGTCGTGCTGTAAGACGAGGCAACATCCTACTGAGGCGCGTAGCCGGTGGCCGGAACGCCGAGGAAGTACTAGGCTCCAAGCAATACTTCAAACCTACAGCAGGACAGTCAGCTATAGGCGGGCTGTCTCACACAAATCACCTACGAAGACACAGGGGGCAACAATAGGAGAGGGGCGACGCTAGGGTCCCGGAAGAACTCTGAGCCTACCCGTCATACGGGTGCGTCCTAGCCATATCATCTGGGGGATGAAGCAGAACTGTTGTGGATTCTGTTTTTGGGCTCCCTCTGGTGGTTACAACTGGTACTGGGTGACTTTGGTGGGTTGCGGTCTCTGGTTTCCACCTGTCCATCTGAGGCTGGGTGTTTCCTATTTAACCTGGCTTTCCTGTCATTCCCTTGCCGGCTATCAATGTATTCAGATGTGCTCAGTTTGGTTCTGACTACCTGCTTCCAGATCTCTCAGGATAAGCTAAGTTATGCTTTTCAGTTGTTTTGTTTTTTGTCCAGCTTGCTAAATATTACTCTATGCTAGTTGGAAGCTCTAGTGGGCTGAGGTGCTCCCCATGTGCCATGAGTTGGCACATGGGTGCTTGTAATCTCAGGATGGTTTTTGATTAGGCTTTTTTGCTGACCGCTCAGACCCCTTTTGTATCCTTCTGCTTTCTAGTTATAGCGGGCCTCGTTTTGCTAACTCTATTTTCATATCTATGTGCGTGCCTTCCTCTCATTTTCACCGTCAATACATGTGGGGGGCAACTATACCTTTGGGGTTTATTTCTCTGGAGGCAAGTTAGGTCTTTATTTTCTCTGCAGTGCTGGTTAGCTCTTAGGCTGGCGCGAGGCGTCTAGAATCAACGTAGGCACGCTCCCTGGCTAGTTGTGTTTGTCAGGAGTAGGGCAGCGGTCAGCCCAGGTTCCATCACCCTAGAGCTCGTCCGTTATTTGAGTTATTTTTTGCTTGTCCAGTGCGATCCCCTAGCCATTGGGATCCATAACACAGAACATCATAATCGAGTTGTGAGGGAACTTCAGAAACAGACACAACAGTTGTGGGGACTATCCCGTAAGCACAGCAGGGGATGACCACAACACACAAGCGCTAGAAGGTAGGCACAGATTTCCACCTGCAAAGGGAACTCTGGAGGTGCCATCGGACCGGCCGGACTTGCGCAGCCCGGTTAACCGTATTCCGGACTGAGGATCCCGGGACCTTCAGTAAAGAGGTAAAGAGACTGCAACCTGGTGTCCTCGTTATTTACTGCGACCTGCACCGCACCACCACAACATCATCACCATTCCCTCCACCTTTATTGTACGCCCCTCAGCAGGGTCACGGACCGGGTCTAGCCACCGTGACAACCCCAGAACAGAGACTCAGAGGCCCGGTACCGGGTACCCCTCGGCCCTGCGGCAGTGGGGGCGCTAAACATTAACCCTTAAAATACCCACATCCTTACACAGAACCAAAATACAAATCACAAAACAATAAAAAGGTAAGGACATCTCATCAAGTTAGATAAACAATATCTTCATGAGCTACATAGTCCAA
The DNA here is from genome assembly GCF_051348905.1 of Ranitomeya variabilis. Classification (NCBI taxonomy): domain Eukaryota; kingdom Metazoa; phylum Chordata; class Amphibia; order Anura; family Dendrobatidae; genus Ranitomeya; species Ranitomeya variabilis. Next base: position 161,746,302 of record NC_135238.1, on the reverse strand, counting down.
TAGCAACAATATATAAGCCATATGAAATATCATCCGTGTGCATACATCTGGAGATGACAGCAACTTCATTAATATTTGAGGAATTGCAAGTGCACCAGCAGTGTAGAATCCTCTTCCAGATTTTCGGAGTAGCTCCCAATATGACTATAACCCGTTCCTCAAACATTTCTGAGATGACCATTAACTGTTGTCATGCTATACTAAAAATGAGGGAAAGTGGCATAGTTATTACATAACAAAATCAAAACAAAACCTAATAGCTAATAAATAATGATGGAATAATCCCAAACACCAAAAAGAAGGAAACCTTTTCAGAACAAAGGGAGGGAAGGGGGGGGGGAAGGAAGAAGACAAGAAAAGAATAAATATATACTAAAACGGCAACAAATTAAAATTCGCGCTACCCTAGAAAGGATTTGAAGCTAACAGACTCATTTAAGCCTTTGGGGGCAACTGTGTCCAGATCTACCGTCCATCTGGTCTCTCTTTTGAGTAACTCTTTTTTATAGTTTCCTCCTCTAATCCCCAATTGAACACGATCAATCCCTCTCACTTTGAAGCATTTTGGATTACTGTTGTGGTACAATCTAAAATGTTTCGGTATTGTTTTTAGAGTACCTATATCTACTACCAGGGCTGCATTTTTTATGTCCCGTACATGTTCAAGAACACGCACACGTAATTCGTGTGTGGTCATCCCGATGTATCTACATGCAGGTTACATGCACATTTTGCATAATATACCACATTCTCAGTTTTACAGTTGATATGATGGGTGATGGAGAAAACTTTACTAGACTCGCTGTTTTCAAATGTAAAGGTCCTTTCCATAAATTTGCATGCAGAGCAATCTCCACATTTGAAAGACCCCCATTTAGGGCCTATCTTTTCAGAGAAAATTGACCTCTGAGGAGCCACAGAGTGGCTTCTTGTTAGTAGGTCTTTCAGATTTTTTGACCTACGCCATGTTATTGATGGATGATGGGAAATATGTGGTTCCACATCTTCGTCTGCCAAAAGTACAGGCCAATATTTATTTAGGATACCTGATATCCCTCTCCACTCGGAGTTAAAGGTGGTTATGAACCGTACTGGTTGGTTCTCAGAGCATCTTTTTGACCTCTCCTGTCCAGACTGGGCCAGAAGCGTTTCTCTCGATGTAAATTTGGCCCTTCTATAACCAGCACGTATGGCTCTATGGTTGTATCCTCTCTGCTGGAGGTTACTTTTTAGTATCTTAGCCTGTTGTTCAAACGCATTGTCATTTGAACAAATACGCTTGATACGCAGAAATTGACTGATAGGCACTGATCTAAACGTTTGGGGGTGATGCGAAGATGTAGCATGTAGCAATGTATTGGTCGCAGTAGACTTACGGAAAACATTGGTGGTAATAAATCCTCTGTTATCTTTTTCTAGACTCACATCCAGAAATTCCACCTTTTCTTTACTATATTTCCATGTTAGGTTAATATGAAGTTGGTTATCATTCAACCTAGTAAGAAAAGAAATAAGGGAAATCTCAGAACTCTGCCAGATAAACAGGACATCGTCTATATAGCGGGACCATGAGACCACGGCGTCAATACCTACAGTATTTTGAACGACCTCTCTCTCCCACAGCCCCAGGAAAAGGTTAGCGTATGAGGGCGCACAAGTCGCCCCCATCGCTGTTCCCTGGAGCTGCAGGAAATAACGGTCCTTAAAAATGAAAAAATTGTGTGTTAAAGAAAACCGTAATAATTCCAAAATAAACAAGCTCAGTGTGTCATCTAAATTAGCCATATTCAAAAAGAAACCAGCCGCCGTGATCCCATGGTCATGCCGGATAGACGTGTAGAGTGACTCGACGTCACATGTCACCATATACATATTTTCTTCAAGCTGTACTCCATTCAAACGATTAAGAATATCAGTCGTATCCCGAATGAATGAAGGTAACGTCTCAACGCATTGTTGAAGGTAAAAGTCAATGAATCTACATACACCTTCTGTTAGGCTTCCTATCCCTGACACAATTGGCCGACCCGGTGGATTGGTGGCATTTTTATGAATTTTTGGTGTCAAGTAGAATGTGGAGATTACAGGAAATTCAACTGTAAGACCCTCCAACATTTTAGTTGAGATGACCCCGCTATCTCCCGCTGATGTAAGTAATATATCCAATTCGCCTTTGAAATGCCCCAGCGGATTACTGTCTAAGCGCTTATAACATTGTGAAACACTCAGCTGTCTGAATGCTTCACGTTCGTACATCTCTGCTGGCCAGACCACAACATTTCCCCCCTTGTCAGCGGGTTTGATTACAACATTTTTCATACCTTTTAGTTCTTTAATCGCTTTGTTTTGTGCCGCTGATAAGTTAAAATGTATAGGTTTCTTGGAGATTTCGGCCATATCTCTTTTGACCAATTTGACAAAAATGTCAACATTTGGGCACAACCCACTGGGGGGGAAATGTTGTGACTTACCATGCAGAAATGTCAGAACACCCATCTGCGCCTGTGTCTCCTGTTCAACTTTGGCTGAGTGATCTCCCCTCTTTTGATTTTGGAAGCATGACCGCAGGTAAACAATTACTATTTATTACTCTTTATGACGCCCTTGCCAGCCATACGGCAAATGTCAGTTAGACTGCCTTTTATACACGGCAAGGTTGTTTTTCCGTTATGCATTTGCACTATATCCTGCACAATAGCTTTATCATCGGTATGGTCTATGCTAATATGAAATTTATGTAGTTACACATTTGTGTTCTACGAATAATAATTTAGTGGGTAGGCATTCTAGTCTCTGGCTCTGTTCTTATTTCGTACTTATAATTGTATCTCACCATGTTATTGTGTGTTTAATGTTGGTTTTAAAATATTTTCTATAATAAATATATTGGTTTTAATGGAAATTTATTTGTGATCCAGTCTCTTCATGTTTCTCTGTTGGTGCCCATTAATCTATTGATGGAGGGATTCTAATAATCTTATTAGGATATTTGTATTGGTTATATATATTGTCTATCTGTGTTTACAGATGCCTCAAAAATTGAATACATGGACTTCCGTAAACGCGATAAAACTTGGATTAACCAGTTAGGGGTCCTGTTTGGTGAGAAGTCGGGGTCCGACACAGAAGCTGGTGATGTTAAGGATTTGAAAGCTAATATTAAAAATTTACTCAAAAAACGCACCAAATTGTAGTGGAACAAAGTGTCATTAGAAACTTATCTTCAGAAAGACATTATCCCGAGGGGGCTCATGATCCAGATCTACCCGACAGCTGAGTGTGACTCTCTGTTTACAAATAAATGGGAAGATACCTTATCAAAATGTTCCCATACGTTGTTGGAGCTGCTTATTGGCGCTGATAAGAAAAAATTGGAGTGTGTAAAAGGAGAAATTGACTTATTGAGAAATAAAATACAAGCCACTCTTACGGCAGATGAGTGCAAACAATTTGACAAAGAGATAGAAACAGAATTAGTCAAATGGGAACAAGAGGTACAAAGCCAAAAGATACGCAAGTTCCATAGAGATCAGCAGGACTGCGAGCAGAAAAGAATCTATAGGTGGCAATATAGCAATAAGAAACGTGACCGGAAAATAATATCACGATCATCAATTGCCTCTACACAATCTGAGGAATCACGTGGAGAGTCTTTTTTAGAAAAGCGGCACCCCATTCCCTCCCATGGGCACGAGGAATACAGCAAGGAGAGAGAGAAGACCACGTCGGTTCTGAAGGTAATTAACTTTTCAGATAGAGTTCTTACACCTATACAAATACACGTTTTAGAAAAAGGACTAACATTTGTACCAGTGGCCCCCTTTAATTCTTTCACCATGGTGAAGGATTTGGAGCTATTCGCTAGAAAGCTCAATTACAAAAAATACTTTGCTAATCAGGCAAAAAATATGTCCTTAGCTGATATTGAAGCTAGGACACTGACGGATTTAGAAGATCTATTAGTTGAACAGGAGACACAGGCGCAGATGGGTGTTCCGACATTTCTGCATGGTAAGTCACAACATTTCCCCCCCAGTGGGTTGTGCCCAAATGTTGACATTTTTGTCATATTGGTCAAAAGAGATATGGCCGAAATCTCCAAGAAACCTATACATTTTAACTTATCAGCGGCACAAAACAAAGCGAGAGATAGAGGGGTCATCTCAACTAAAATGTTGGAGGGTCTTACAGTTGAATTTCCTGTAATCTCCACATTCTACTTGACACCAAAAATTCATAAAAATGCCACCAATCCACCGGGTCGGCCAATTGTGTCAGGGATAGGAAGCCTAACAGAAGGTGTATGTAGATTCATTGACTTTTACCTTCAACAATGCGTTGAGACGTTACCTTCATTCATTCGGGATACGACTGATATTCTTAATCGTTTGAATGGAGTAAAGCTTGAAGAAAATATGTATATGGTGACATGTGACGTCGAGTCACTCTACATGTCTATCCGGCATGACCATGGGATCACGGCGGCTGGTTTCTTTTTGAATATGGCTAATTTAGATGACACACTGAGCTTGTTTATTTTGGAATTATTACGGTTTTCTTTAACACACAATTTTTTCATTTTTAAGGACCGTTATTTCCTGCAGCTCCAGGGAACAGCGATGGAGGAGACTTGTGCGCCCTCATACGCTAACCTTTTCCTGGGGCTGTGGGAGAGAGAGGTCGTTCAAAATACTGTAGGTATTGACACCGTGGTCTCATGGTCCCGCTATATAGACGATGTCCTGTTTATCTGGCAGGGTTCAGAGATTTACCTTATTTCTTTTCTTACTAGGTTGAATAATAACCAACTTAATAATAACCTAACATGGAAATATAGTAAAGAAAAGGTGGAATTTTTGGATGTGAGTCTAGAAAAAGATAACAGAGGATTCATTACCACCAATGTTTTCCGTAAGTCTACTGCGACCAATACATTGCTACATGCTATGTCTTCACATCACCCCCAAATGTTTAGATCAGTGCCTATCAGTCAATTTCTGCGTATCAAGCGTATTTGTTCAAATGACAATGCGTTTGAACAACAGGCTAAGATACTAAAAAGTAACCTCCAGCAGAGAGGATACAACCATAGAGCCATACGTGCTGGTTATAGAAGGGCCAAATTTACATTGAGAGAAACGCTTCTGGCCCAGTCTGGACAGGAGAGGTCAAAAAGATGCCCTGAGAACCAACCAGTACGGTTCATAACCACCTTTAACTCCGAGTAGAGAGGGATATCAGGTATCCTAAATAAATATTAGCCTGTACTTTTAGCAGACGAAGATGTGGAACCACATATTTCCCATCATCCGACAATAACATGGCGTAGGTCAAAAAATCTGAAAGACCTACTAACAAGAAGCCACTATGTGGCTCCTCAGAGGTCACTTTTCTCTGAAAAGATAGGCCCTAAATGGGGGTCTTTCAAATGTGGAGATTGCTCTGCATGCAAATTTATGGAAAGGACCTTTACATTTGAAAACAGCGAGTCTAGTAAAGTTTTCTCCATCACCCATCATATCAACTGTAAAACTGAGAATGTGGTATATTATGCAAAATGTGCATGTAACCTTATCTACATCGGGATGACCACACGCGAATTACGCGTGCGTGTTCTTGAACATGTACGGGACATAAAAAATGGAGCCCTGGTAGTAGATATAGGTACTCTAAAAACAATACCGAAACATTTTAGATTGTACCACAACAGTAATCCAAAATGCTTCAAAGTGAGAGGGATTGATCGTGTTCAATTGGGGATTAGAGGAGGAAACTATAAAAAAGAGTTACTCAAAAGAGAGACCAGATGGATGGTAGATCTGGACACAGTTGCCCCCAAAGGCTTAAATGAGCCTGTTAGCTTCAAATCCTTTCTAGGGTAGCGCGAATTTTAATTTGTTGCCGTTTTAGTATATATTTATTCTTTTCTTGTTTTCTTCCTTCCCCCCCCCCTTCCCTCCCTTTGTTCTTAAAAGGTTTCCTTCTTTTTGGTGTTTGGGATTATTCCATCATTATTTATTAGCTATTAGGTTTTGTTTTGATTTTGTTATGTAATAACTATGCCACTTTCCTTCATTTTTAGTATAGTATGACAACAGTTAATGGTCATCTCAGAAATGTTTGAGGAACGGGTTATAGTCATATTGGGAGCTACTCCGAAAATCTGGAAGAGGATCTCTACACTGCTGGTGCACTTGCAATTCCTCAAATATTAATGAAGTTGCTGTCATCTCCAGATGTATGCACACGGATGATATTTCATATGGCTTATATATTGTTGCTATTGGACTATGTAGCTCATGAAGATATTGTTTATCTAACTTGATGAGATGTCCTTACCTTTTTATTGTTTTGTGATTTGTATTTTGGTTCTGTGTAAGGATGTGGGTATTTTAAGGGTTAATGTGTGGGGTATTATTATGTTAATTTTGTCCTGTATCTACAATCCGTTAGAGGGGCGGTATGTATGCTGCAGATGTGGTGATATGTCACATGTAATTAGATTAGGTGACATGTGATATATACGATCCTTAGGAGCAGATACTTACATTATGTTCGGCTGTGTTGGCGCACGGTGCGCATGCGCTGTGGTGTCGCTGTGGGGAAGTGCTCTTGAGTTGCGACGCGTAGTCCTGGTTACCTGCCCGGTCACATGACCGGGGCATGTGACCAGATGACGCGCGCATTGAGCGCGGTCCCCTTGGTGACGTCACATCATGGCGTCGGTGCGCGAGTGCACACGTATGCCGGCAATAGAGCACTTACAGTCAGCTATATGAAGATCACGGCAACAATAGCACTCCACCTTCTGACGAAGCTGTTGATATAGCGAAACGCGCTTCGAGGTGCACTTTGGCTGAGTGATCTCCCCTCTTTTGATTTTGGAAGCATGACCGCAGGTAAACAATTACTATGTATTACTCTTTATGATGCCTGTTATGGCCTGGTGGTTACGGAGCAGTACTGAGATGACCTGGTGGGTAAAACCAATCATGGACAAGCTCAGCGGAGGTGGCAGCTCCACCGACAGTAATCACTGTTATGACCTAGTGATTACGGAGCAGAACTGAAATGACCTGGTGGGTAAACAAATAAAGTACTAGCTCTTGGGAGGTGGTAGCTTTACTGACCTCAATCCCTACTCCTAACACCAACACTAGAAATAGCCGTGGAGCGTGCCTATCTCTGCCTAGACGCCTCTTCACAGCCTAAGAACTAGCTACCCCTGAAGATGGAAACGGAAAACTATCTCGCCTCAGAGAAACCCCCAAAGGAAAGATAGCCCCCCACAAATCCAAATAAAAAGAAAGCTATCTGCGCTGGATTAGAGTTAACCCCTTATATGTGAAGAGACCCAAAAGACTGATAACTATGGCAATGCTAGAACCAGAAAATTAAAAACAATATATGTACCTGATAAGATTTCTTCCATAAAATGTGAATTCCTATACTTGGAGCAACTCTGATGAGGATCAGGTGGAATCCAAAGCTGTGTAGAGTCTTTTTAAGCTGGTAAGTCCGGTCACCGTTTAAGATGCACAGTCCTCTCCGTGGCCTTGTACTTCCGTCTCCCAGAAAGAAAGAAAGAAGTCCAGAAAACGCCGGGTATTACCTTAAAGCAGCGAGTTGCAGGAGCTGCCCCGGCCGGTGGCAGTGAGAAATCCTGCACTCGCTGTGCTCTGGAGTCGGTCAGTATCACTGGGCTTAGCCGCTCGGTACTCTGCCGTAGCAGGACCTAGTGTGACGTCACAGTCACGTGAAACCTCACGTGACGGGCTATGGAAAGAAACTAAGACCAAAAATCCTACGCGTTTCGGAGCCAAAAACGAGCTCCTTCATCAGGGATGGTCTTGTTGAGGAGAGCCATAAGATCAAATACTTAATTAACCTCAACACATGAGGTAATTGAGGAAAGCAACCTATAACATGTATTGTTTAACCTTACATAAGTTTTCCTCAGACAAAGTAAGACACTTAAGATGGCTGCCATCTCCTCTACCAGAGCCGTGTGCTCTGGTATATGAACAATGAAGACACTGAAGATGGCTGCCATTTCCTGTCTCAGCAGACCATGCGGTCTGGTATCCAAGATGACGCCCACTCTGATGACCTCATGGATCCACCCACAGCGACGCCCACTCTGATGACCTCACGGACCAACCCACCTTGATGACCTCATGGATCCGCCCATGGACTTGCTCATGCCCAACCCACTAACCAATGGAATACATCCGATCACTCCCATTTTAGAGCTAACCGAGCCCCCTTACAGGAGATATATAACATTGTGTTTTCACTAATAAAAGCCCTTCTTGGAGCTGAGCCATACATTGATCAAGGAGAGTTACAGCTGACTGTGTCTGGTGTATTTCTTTAGTGCACATGATCAATATCCATTAGGCCAGGAGTAGGCAACTAGAGAATTGAACATTTATATTAATTGTTCAACCCTAATATTTGGCGCCCAACGTGGGGCCAGCAGAGGAAGAGCCCTGAACCCTGAAAACCGGCGAGTGGAACGGCTGGATGCACTGAGTGCCCCGAACAATGGAGACTGATCACCTCCTTAACAGAGCACGGTAAGTCTGCTGATTTTTATAATCTGTAGTCTTTACCTGTGTCCTTCGGGGTATCCTGTGCAGATTGCCTGACCGTGTCCGGTTTTCTTGGTATCTGTAAGACGGCAGAAAGGGTATCTCCGCTGCTGGTCATTTAATTGCAAGAACCGTCACATGTTCTAGTTGCCTACTGCCTGTTACATGTTGTGAAGAGGGGAGATGACAAATAGAAAAGAAGAGAAGTATTGTGTAAGGACAGTCAAAGCAGGTTTCTAAGAAAGAAAAAAAAAAAAGCAAGTGTTTACATAGGGCTAGAGGCAAGTGATAAAACAGGAAAAACAGGTTTGTTTTTAGAGAAGGAAAAGCATTGTGTTTGGAACAGGAATAGCAGGATTCTAGGAAAGAATGAGCAAGTGTTTACAGAAAGAAAAGCATGTGGAGAACGGGATAAGCAGGTTTTTTTTATAGAGAAGGAAAGCAAGCAAGTGTAGAAAAATAATTTTTGTCTGTGGTATACGGTTGTCGCCTGTGATAAGATTTTCAGTTCTGTACAAGTAAGACTAGGACCTTGAGTGATTGACTCGGCCTAGGGGGGGCCCGGTAAATCTTGGAGCGAATTGGCTCAGTTCGGGCATAATAAATTGTGTAGCGGCTCATCAAAGCTTGGAGTGATTGACTCAGTTTGAGCCAATTAAATTTATAGTTTTCCTTTTTTTTGCCCCGTGACATCGAGTGAGTGACTCTGCACGGGGACCGGTAAGTTAGGGAGCAATTTGACAAGTAGGGAAGAATTGGTTTGTAAAGTACGGAGCACGGAAGTCAGACAGGGACCACGTGACAAGAAGCAATAGGAACTGGGTACTGCAGACTCAGTTCCCTTTAGAATCTCAGGTTTGAGTCATCTCCCCCGTCTTATTGTTTGTTTGGTGTTTGTTATCTTGATAGATATATATATATATACTGTGTATCTATAGAAAGATGGAGAAAGTAATGCAGTTCTGCCGTATGGGCACTAAGCCAAATTCAGATGGCAAGTTAGACTCATGCACATTAGTGGAAATTGTGTGGAATGCCAGAAGGGGGGATGGTTACAGCCCCTGGAGTGGAAGCTTGTCTTGAAAGAAAGAAAAGGTATCCTAGAAGATAATGGATTGTTGTCTATTGCTAGGGCAGGAGAAAGAGTCTCTGAAAGTCTGTATTTTAAAAAAAAATAAATAAATAAATAAAAATTGGAAATTGGGTAGAAGAGAAAAGGAATAGAAAGAATAGAGTTTTGAGTTGTGTATTACAAAACCATTTTGTTAATGGCGAATGTGTTAAATGTAAAAGCAGCCAAAATGGTGGCTCAGAGCCATGTGGTAAATGTAATGGTGGCCATTTTGTTAATGGCCAATGTGTTAAATGTAATAGCAGCCAAAATGGTGGCCCAGAGCCAGGTGCTAAATGTAGTGGCGGCCATTTTATTGGTGGTAAATATAATTCTGATGGCGGCCATTTTATTGGTGGTAAATATAATTCTGACGGCGGCCATTTTATTGGTGGTAAATATAATTCTGATGGCAAAGGTGTTAATGCTAACGGCGGCCATGTTGTGGATGGCAAATGTAATTCTGACGGCAGCCATGTTGTGGATGGCGAATGTGCTGCTCCTGGTGGTGAACATCTCAGATTAAGGCTACACACCACATCACCAAATCCTTGTTACCTAGTAATGACCACTGATGGCCAATACTATATTCCTTCGGGAAGTGAACAGGCTTTACCCATGTTTCCTATCTCAGTGGTTTCCAATGAGGCACCAACCCTTTCTACTATCACTTCCACTGCCAATTTAGCCACACACCCACATGAGATGCTCCAAGCAGTGGCCTCTCCTCCCAATGCTTCCACAACAGCACTCTCATGCAGTCTACCTAACCCTATACCTGGTACCTCACAGGCTGTCTCGCAGCCAAGCGCACACCTGTATGGGACGGTGGCGACTGTATCAAGGGGGGGCTCAATGTGGGAGGGGGATACCAATAGCACAGGAAGCACAAAGGGGAGGGAATGTTGGCAACCTATTTTTGAAAAAGAACTTCCTGAGGGACCCTTGTTAGTTGGTGGGAAAGGGTGACATGACATAACAATGGAGACAGACGCTATTGTTAATGCTGCCAATTCTCGGTTAGAGCACAATGGAGGTGTAGCTAGAGCTATAGTGGAAGCAGGAGGGGCGAATATTCAAGCTGACAGCCAAATCATTGTTTGGTCACATGGTCAGATAGCTGTTGGGGACATAGCGGTGACTAAAGCTGGCAATCTCCTGTGTAGAATGATCATACACACTGTGACCCCTACCTATGACCCTATTCATCCAGACGTTAGTGCTCAACAACTTCGTGCAGCAATAACTCGCATTTTAGAGTATGCAAATATTAGTGAGCACATTGAGACCTTGACAATTCCCGCCATTGGTGTTGGCATTTTCGGTTTCCCTGTTCATGCATGTACAAGGGAAATTGTTGAAATTATAATAAACAAGTGTAGCCCCCCAAGCATTTGCTGCCTCTCTGAAATCAGGTTAATTAGTAATGAGGACAGGACTGTTAAAGCTTTTAAGACTGCCTGCATCACCTGGACCCCACACCATGATACTGGAGCTGCCCAAATAGGGCCCCTCATTCCAGGACTGTTACCTCCTCCTGCTCCTCATAAACAAGGGATTACATCTGTACTTGCGGTGCCATCTCTACTCCCGCCTCAGGTGCCACCACCAACAGTGCCAATGCTCATGTCTGAAGAGCCCACCATCTATGTCAAGTTTACACCCCAGCAAGCTGCTACTCTGTTGAACCAAGTTCTAGATCCAGAAAAACAGCCGATGCCTTTCTACAGGAGCATGAGGAGACATGGAACTCTGGTGTTGAGTTCTGCCAAGAACCTAAGACATGGGCCTCGGATGAGCTGGCTGACCTATTACTTACTGTCGCCAATCTATTCCAGATGCCTCCAAGTTGATGCAGCCATTGTACGATGACCTCAAGACGTCAGCGTTTCCACTATGTACTAAATCCGTGGAAGCTTTCTACGCTCTTAAACAGGCCATACAGTCTGCACCAGCTCTTTGAATCCCAAATCCTGATATCATCTGAGGACATCCGGTTCTCTTAATGGCTCCACACGACATAAAAGCTATTCTAGGCCAGACTCAACCTAAACACCTGTCGCTACAGCGTCATATGAGACTCCAATGTTCCCTCTTGATTCCGGATAATGTCACTCTTGTCCGCTGCAGCATCTTCAAACTGTCCACGCTGCTTCCTCTTTCCAGGGGGGATGTGGATGATGATACTGATGCTCTCGGAGAAGATGCCTCTACACACTCAGAGGATCATGACTGTCTCGAACAAATGCAGGAAGAAGCAGCCTCCAAGAAGAACGTGTCTGAAGACCCACTCCCACATGCTGACCTGACGTTCTTCACTGATGGTTCCAGATTTGCAGATGAAACTGGAAGATTCCATACGGGGTATGCTGTGGTTACACATGACCAGGTCATCTCAGCTGGATCGCTACCACCGCACATGTCTGCACAAGAAGCGGAACTTAAAGCCTTGACGTTGGCTTGTCAGGAAGCGACGGAGAAGGTGGTCAACATCTACACGGATTCAAGATACGCTTTTGCAGTGGCTTATGACGTCGGCAGTATCTGGGCAGCCAGGGGATACCTAACGTCCAGTGGAACTCCTCTAAAACATGCTGCTACCATGCAAGAACTTGTGGTCACTCTGGATCTACCTTCAAAGGTTGCAGTGATCAAGATCAAAGCTCACGGGAGACTGGATTCTCCAGAAGCAAGGGGGAACTTCTTTGTTGACAAAACAGCAAAAACCTATGCTGTGGATCCATTTAGGAAAGAGAAAGCAGCGGTGTACGTGTCACAAGACACTGAAGAAGGGACTAAAGCCTCTCTTATGAGGATTATCCATATACATCAAGACATCAGATGATGAAAAGAAGTCATGGCAAGAAGGAGGAGCTAAAAAGGATGAAGATGGAGGCTGGAGGGTGAACACAAAGGTCTGTCTACCCCGTAATCTGTGCCCCTCAGTGACAGAATGGGCACACGGTATCACCCACAGAGGCAAGAATCGGATGAATGACCTGATTTGGAAGATTTATATGGCACTTGGGATCTCTACTGTCACCCAAAATTATTTCAAGTCCTGCCTTTTGTGTGCAGCATGCAATCCAGCACCACCTCAGAAAGTTACTCAGAAACATTTGGCTAAACCACTTTATCCCTTTCAGAGAATTCAGATTGACCACATTCGAATGCCAAAAGTAGGGAAGTACGAGTATGTACTGGTAGTGACTGACATGTTTTCAGGATGGCCCGAAGCCTATCCAGTAACCAACATGACTGCCAGAGTGACTGTTAAGAGACTGGTGACTGAAGTAGTCTGCAGATATGGGGTCCCAGAGGTAATTGAGAGTGACCAAGTACCCGTATTCATTGCTGCTCTGACTAAGGAACTATGGACATTAGTGGGAGCTGATTTGGGTTTACATACTCCATATCACCTACACAGCAGTGGGAAAGTAGAAACACTGAATGGCACCTTCAAAAATAAAATACTGAAAGCCAGTTAGGAGGTCAGACTTGGACAGACATTTTGCACGTTGCCTTATACTCAGTCAGAAACACTCCAAGGGGTCCCACTAAACTCACACCATACGAGATTCTTTTTTGGGGGGGCCTCCAAGATTGGGTCAATATTTTCCACAACAGCTAGCCTTGGGAAGTGATACTCTTGTAAATTATGTAATTATTGTTACTAAAGAACTGTCAATAACACATGTACGAGTTTTATCATCCATTCCAGGTCCAGATTCCAGTGAAGGTACCCATGCCTTCCAACCTGGTGACTACGTGCTTGTAAAGAAATTCATCAGAAAGACATCCCTGGAGTCGAGATTTGAGGGTCCCTACCAAGTGCTCCTGACTACTCCTACTTCGGTCAGGATTGCTGAGCGCCTCCTGGATCCATCTCTCACATTATAAATTTGTTAGACAGTTAGGGACAGAGTAGGATCTGACCTGCTTGTCAAAGTCCAGCTACAAAGGGAGGTTTTCCACAAGGGAAAACTTGTCTCAAACTGGTGAAAACTCCAATTCCCCCTCCCGGGCAAGACGGTCAGATCTAGGATGTGTATATCAGGGTTAGTCGCATGTGTATTTTACTCTAAGTAACCATGGAGATGGGAGATTGGAGAGTAATAGATCCAGCAGGTTGGGAAGTCCCGAGGACACTGGTAACGCGCTCTGATATACCTCTGCAGTATACCCATAATTAGTCACACATTCTCTGATGTCATAATAACACTTAACATCGGTGGGTTAGGGAACCACCGTGGGATCAAGATAAAAGAAAAGGTTAATAAAGTATTTAGGGGGGACTGTTGAGGAGAGCCATAAGATCAAATACTTAATTAACCTCAACACATAAGGTAATTGAGGAAAGCAACCTATAACATGTATTGTTTAACCTTACATAAGTTTTCCTCAGACAAAGTAAGACACTTAAGATGGCTGCCATCTCCTCTACCAGAGCCGTGTGCTCTGGTATATGAACAATGAAGACACTGAAGATGGCTGCCATTTCCTGTCTCAGCAGACCATGCGGTCTGGTATCCAAGATGACGCCCACTCTGATGACCTCATGGATCCACCCACAGCGACGCCCACTCTGATGACCTCACGGACCAACCCACCTTGATGACCTCATGGATCCGCCCATGGACTTGCTCATGCCCAACCCACTAACCAATGGAATACATCCGATCACTCCCATTTTAGAGCTAACCGAGCCCCCTTACAGGAGATATATAACATTGTGTTTTCACTAATAAAAGCCCTTCTTGGAGCTGAGCCATACATTGATCAAGGAGAGTTACAGCTGACTGTGTCTGGTGTATTTCTTTAGTGCACATGATCAATATCCATTAGGCCAGGAGTAGGCAACTAGAGAATTGAACATTTATATTAATTGTTCAACCCTAATAGTCTTACCTAAATGGTAGATGTCTATATAGCCTCAGCAATCACATGACCGCAAACTAAGAATTAAAGGCAAAAAGTTCTATATCACTATTTAATCCTTTAGGGATTAAAGAGTCAAAGGTGAAAATCATTCTGGACTCCTCTCTGGACATTTTTTGAATAAAATCCCCTCCTCTTTGGCATTTTTGGACCACTTTGAGACCAGTAATAACGGTGCCACATATTGCTCCCCCATGGTGCGTCAAAAAATGTTTAGAAAGGGGGTGCCCTACAAACTTCTTGTTAATATTGCTCATATGTTCATTAATCCTGATCTTCAGGGCCCGTTTTGTTCTACCAATATAGATTTTATCACACGGGCATCTAATCGAGTAGATAACCCCTTTAGTATTACAAGAAATGAAATTCTCAATTTTCCAGTCGATGTTTCCTTTTTTACATGCAAATTGTTTTTTCGTTTTAAGTAGTTTACAAGATTTGCACTTTTGACAGGGAAAGAAACCTTGAGGTTTTTGAGAACACGCTCTTTCAGTTGGAGCAAAATGCGGAATTGTGGGGGCTATTCTATTTCCCAAATTTCGGGCTTTTTTATAGATGAACACTGGATGTTCGGGAAGTTTTTCGCCAATGACCTTGTCCTCTTTCAAAATGTCCCAATGTCTCTGCACAATCTTTCTAAAAAGATGTGTGTTGGCATTATACCTGGTAATAATCGGGATTCTCTCCAACAATACTCGATTGTCACATCTTTCTTTAGTTTGAAAGAGGCTGGATCTAGAAAGTTTCTCAACTTGATTTTTCGCCATAGACAAGGAATTCTGTGAATAGCCTTTCTCAACAAACTTATCCGTAAGAATTTCCACCTCATGTGCAAAATCCTGTGGTCGGGAGCAATTTCTATATGCCCGAATCATCTGGCTCTTGGGAACATTCAACAACCAATGGGGAAGATGACAGCTGTCTAGCGAAATATAATTATTCCCATCAGTAGGTTTATGGAATGTTTTCGTGTGGATTCTACCCTCCTCAATAAAAATATTAAGATCCAGAAAGTCAATGGAAATTGTACTGGTGGTACCCGTGAAGTTTAAAAAATAAGAGTTTTTATTTAAATTACTGATAAAATTGGACAAAGAATCGGGCCCACCAGACCATATAAAAACAATATCATCAATAAACCTGTGCCAGAGTACCAGGTTCGCTCTCAAAAGGGGGTCACTGTGGATGGTATCGTGCTCCCATTTGCCAACATACAGGTTGGCATAACTTGGAGCGAACCTGGTACCCATAGCAGTACCCCATTGCTGGGAATAGTAACGCGTTTCAAATTTAAAATAATTATGGGTCAGAATAAAACGCATACAATCCAAAATGAACAAAATTTGGCTTCTGGGAAGTATGCCCT
Source organism: Ranitomeya variabilis (assembly GCF_051348905.1). Lineage (NCBI taxonomy): Eukaryota > Metazoa > Chordata > Amphibia > Anura > Dendrobatidae > Ranitomeya > Ranitomeya variabilis. The sequence continues at coordinate 161,730,293 of NC_135238.1, read as the reverse complement.
GTTTGTCCAGAAAAAATTCTGCAGCCGCACATCCCTTTTCATGCTGGATGACCGTATAAAGGGAAGTAATATCCAGTGTTCCCAAAATAAAATGATCCTTCCATTCTACATTTTCCAAAATTCTAAGTACATGAGTACTGTCCTTAAGGTGTGATGGAAGGTCAGGGACTAATTTTTGTAAATGGCAGTCTACATATTTTGATAAGTTGGCTGTTAAACAGCCTACACCCGATATTATGGGTCTGCCAGGGGGATTATCAGGATTTTTGTGGACTTTAGGGAGAGAGTTGCTCCAAGTATAGGAATTCACATTTTATGGAAGAAATCTTATCAGGTACATATATTGTTTTTAATTTTCTGGTTCTAGCATTGCCATAGTTATCAGTCTTTTGGGTCTCTTCACATATAAGGGGTTAACTCTAATCCAGCGCAGATAGCTTTCTTTTTATTTGGATTTGATCATTTTTAGTAACGGAAGGGTGTGACCGCTACACTATCCGCTGCAGGTTTATGAGGGTATAAGCGCTACTGGTGTTTTTTAGAATTTTTAATTATCACTGTATCACCCCCTCCAGCAAGCAGCAGTATACCATCCCCAAATATGAGAGATCTTTGCTCAGATAGGAATAAAAGGATCCTTACCATACAAAAGTTTTTTAATCAATCTAATGGAGGGACCTCAGAAATATCCGCACATGAAGATGCGACTACAGCAGTAGAAACTTTAAAAAAACTGGAACATTATTTAATTAAAGAGATGCGGGACCTCTGGGAAATCGCTACTTTAGAGAGATATTTGTCTGTATGTTGGCAAATGGGAGCACGATACCATCCACAGTGACCCCCTTTTGAGAGCGAACCTGGTACTCTGGCACAGGTTTATTGATGATATTGTTTTTATATGGTCTGGTGGGCCCGATTCTTTGTCCAATTTTATCAGTAATTTAAATAAAAACTCTTATTTTTTAAACTTCACGGGTACCACCAGTACAATTTCCATTGACTTTCTGGATCTTAATATTTTTATTGAGGAGGGTAGAATCCACACGAAAACATTCCATAAACCTACTGATGGGAATAATTATATTTCGCTAGACAGCTGTCATCTTCCCCATTGGTTGTTGAATGTTCCCAAGAGCCAGATGATTCGGGCATATAGAAATTGCTCCCGACCACAGGATTTTGCACATGAGGTGGAAATTCTTACGGATAAGTTTGTTGAGAAAGGCTATTCACAGAATTCCTTGTCTATGGCGAAAAATCAAGTTGAGAAACTTTCTAGATCCAGCCTCTTTCAAACTAAAGAAAGATGTGACAATCGAGTATTGTTGGAGAGAATCCCGATTATTACCAGGTATAATGCCAACACACATCTTTTTAGAAAGATTGTGCAGAGACATTGGGACATTTTGAAAGAGGACAAGGTCATTGGCGAAAAACTTCCCGAACATCCAGTGTTCATCTATAAAAAAGCCCGAAATTTGGGAAATAGAATAGCCCCCACAATTCCGCATTTTGCTCCAACTGAAAGAGCGTGTTCTCAAAAACCTCAAGGTTTCTTTCCCTGTCAAAAGTGCAAATCTTGTAAACTACTTAAAACGAAAAAACAATTTGCATGTAAAAAAGGAAACATCGACTGGAAAATTGAGAATTTCATTTCTTGTAATACTAAAGGGGTTATCTACTCGATTAGATGCCCGTGTGATAAAATCTATATTGGTAGAACAAAACGGGCCCTGAAGATCAGGATTAATGAACATATGAGCAATATTAACAAGAAGTTTGTAGGGCACCCCCTTTCTAAACATTTTTTGACGCACCATGGGGGAGCAATATGTGGCACCGTTATTACTGGTCTCAAAGTGGTCCAAAAATGCCAAAGAGGAGGGGATTTTATTCAAAAAATGTCCAGAGAGGAGTCCAGAATGATTTTCACCTTTGACTCTTTAATCCCTAAAGGATTAAATAGTGATATAGAACTTTTTGCCTTTAATTCTTAGTTTGCGGTCATGTGATTGCTGAGGCTATATAGACATCTACCATTTAGGTAAGACCATCCCTGATGAAGGAGCTCGTTTTTGGCTCCGAAACGCGTAGGATTTTTGGTCTTAGTTTCTTTCCATAGCCCGTCACGTGAGGTTTCACGTGACTGTGACGTCACACTAGGTCCTGCTACGGCAGAGTACCGAGCGGCTAAGCCCAGTGATACTGACCGACTCCAGAGCACAGCGAGTGCAGGATTTCTCACTGCCACCGGCCGGGGCAGCTCCTGCAACTCGCTGCTTTAAGGTAATACCCGGCGTTTTCTGGACTTCTTTCTTTCTTTCTGGGAGACGGAAGTACAAGGCCACGGAGAGGACTGTGCATCTTAAACGGTGACCGGACTTACCAGCTTAAAAAGACTCTACACAGCTTTGGATTCCACCTGATCCTCATCAGAGTTGCTCCAAGTATAGGAATTCACATTTTATGGAAGAAATCTTATCAGGTACATATATTGTTTTTAATTTTCTGGTTCTAGCATTGCCATAGTTATCAGTCTTTTGGGTCTCTTCACATATAAGGGGTTAACTCTAATCCAGCGCAGATAGCTTTCTTTTTATTTGGATTTGATCATTTTTAGTAACGGAAGGGTGTGACCGCTACACTATCCGCTGCAGGTTTATGAGGGTATAAGCGCTACTGGTGTTTTTTAGAATTTTTAGCCCCCCACAAATATTGACGGTGAGTGGAGAGGGAAATGACAAACTCAGAAATGAAACTAGATTTAGCAAAGGAGGCCAAAACTATCTATATAGACAGAGATAGAAAAGGCTACTGTGCATTCAGTATAAAAACTAAAAGTCCACGCAGAGTTTACAAAAAATAACCTCCACACCGACTCAAGGTGTGGAGGAGCAAATCTGCAACCCCAGAGCTTCCAACTAGCCGGAATAATTCATAATGACAAGCTGGACAAAAGAGACATAACTTAAACTGAACAGAAGGTCATAAACAGGGAAACACCCAAAAACTAGCCGAACTTATCTTAAGCTGAAATGGACTGGCCAACAGAGAACTTCCAGGAAAGGACTGAATCCACAGGAAGAAACATTGACAGCTGGCATCCACTACAGCCTAAAGCCCAGTTAAATAACAAGGCCAGGGCACCGATTAGTGAAAGCAGCTGCTAAGTTCCACTTGAAACCACCAGAGGGAGCCCAAGAGCAGAACTCCCAAAAATACCATTCATGACCACTGGATGGAGCCCAAGAACGGAATTCACAACAGTACTCCCCCCTTGAGGAGAGGTCACCGAATCCTCACCAGAGCCCCCAGGCCAATCAGGACGAGCCAAATGAAAAGCACGTACCAAATCGGCAGCATGGACATCGGAGGCAAAAACCCAAGAGTTATCCTCCTGGCCATAACCCTTCCACTTGACCAGATACTGAAGTTTCCTCCTTGAAAGATGAGAATCCAAAATCTTCTCCACCACATATTCCAGCTCCCCCTCAACCAACACCGGAGCAGGAGGGTCAACAGAGGGAACCATGGGCACCACATATCTCCGCAACAAAGATCTATGGAACACATTATGAATGGAAAAAGAAGCTGGAAGGGCCAAATGAAAAGACACCAGATTGATAATTTCCAAAATCCTATAAGGACCAATAAAACGAGGCTTGAACTTAGGGGAAGAGACCTTCATAGGAACATGACGAGAAGACAACCAGACCAAATCCCCAACCCGAAGCCGGTGACCAACGCACCGACGGCGGTTAGCAAAACGTTGAGCCTTTTCCTGAGACAATGTTAAATTGTCCACCACATGAGTCCAAATCCGCTGCAACCTATCCACCACAGAATCTACCCCAGGACAGTCCGAAGGCTCAACCTGCCCAGAAGAAAAACGAGGATGAAAACCGAAGTTACAAAAAAAAGGCGAAACCAAAGTAGCTGAACTAGCCCGGTTATTAAGGGCAAACTCGGCCAACGGCAAGAAGGTAACCCAATCATCCTGATCAGCAGACACAAAGCATCTCAAATAGGTTTCCAAGGTCTGATTGGTTCGCTCCGTCTGTCCATTTGTCTGAGGGTGAAATGCCGAAGAAAAAGACAAATTAATGCCCATTCTAACACAAAAGGACCGCCAAAACCTAGAAACAAACTGGGTACCTCTGTCAGACACAATATTCTCCGGAATACCATGCAAACGAACCACATGCTGGAAAAACAAAGGAACCAAATCAGAGGAAGAAGGCAACTTAGGCAAAGGTACCAAGTGGACCATTTTAGAAAACCGGTCACAAACCACCCAGATGACAGACATCTTCTGAGAAACAGGAAGATCAGAAATAAAATCCATGGAAATATGCGTCCAGGGCCTCTCAGGGATAGGCAAAGGCAAAAGCAACCCACTAGCACGAGAACAGCAGGGCTTAGCCCGGGCACAGGTCCCACAGGACTGCACGAAGGAACGCACATCCCGTGACAAAGAAGGCCACCAAAAGGACCTGGCAACCAAATCTCTGGTACCAAAGATCCCAGGATGACCGGCCAACACCGAACAATGAATCTCAGAAATCACGTTACTAGTCCATCTATCAGGAACAAACAATTTCCCCACAGGACAGCGGTCGGGTCTATCAGCCTGAAACTCCTGAAGCACCCGCCGCAAATCAGGGGAGATAGCAGAAAGAATCACCCCCTCCTTGAGAATACCAGCCGGCTCACGGACTCCAGGAGAATCAGGCAAAAAACTCCTAGACAGGGCATCAGCCTTCACATTCTTAGATTCTGGAAGATACGAGACCACAAAATCAAAACGGGAGAAAAACAAAGACTACCGAGCCTGTCTAGGATTCAACCGCTTGGCAGACTCAAGGTAAATCAGATTCTTATGATCGGTCAAGACCACAACACGATGCTTAGCTCCCTCAAGCCAATGTCGCCACTCCTCAAATGCCCACTTCATAGCCAACAACTCCCGATTGCCGACATCATAATTACGCTCAGCAGGCGAAAACTTTCTGGAGAAGAAAGCACACGGTTTTAACACAGAGCCATCAGAACTTCTCTGAGACAGAACAGCTCCTGCCCCAATCTCAGAAGCGTCAACCTCAACCTGAAAAGGGAGAGAAACATCTGGCTGACGCAACACAGGGGCAGAAGTAAAACGATGCTTAAGCTCCTGAAAGGCCTCCACAGCCGCAGAGGACCAATTCACCACATCAGCACCTTTCTTGGTCAAATCGGTCAGAAGTTTAACCACAGTAGAAAAATTAGCAATGAAGCGGCGATAAAAATTAGCAAAGCCCAAAAATTTCTGAAGGCTCTTCACAGATGTGGGTTGAGTCCAAACAAAAATAGCCTGGACCTTAACAGGGTCCATTTCAATAGCCGAAGGAGAAAAAATGAACCCCAGAAAAGAAACCTTCTGAACTCCAAAAAGGCACTTAGACCCATTCACAAACAGTGTATTAGCACGGAGAATCTGAAATACCATCCTGACCTGCTTCACATGAGACTCCCAATCATCAGAAAAAAACAAAATATCATCCAAATATACAATCATGAATTTATCCAGATACTCCCGGAAAATATCATGCATAAAGGACTGAAACACAGATGGAGCATTAGAGAGCCCGAAAGGCATCACAAGATATTCAAAATGGCCTTCGGGCGTAATAAATGCTGTTTTCCATTCATCACCCTGTTTGATGCGAACAAGATTATACGCCCCTCGAAGGTCAATCTTGGTAAACCAGCTAGCCCCTTTAATCCGAGCAAACAAATCAGAGAGCAAAGGCAAAGGGTACTGGAATTTGACTGTGATCTTATTGAGAAGGCGATAATCTATACAGGGCCTCAAGGAGCCATCCTTCTTGGCAACAAAAAAGAACCCCGCTCCCAACGGTGACGAAGACGGGCGAATATGCCCCTTTTCCAAGGACTCCTTTACATAACTCCGCATAGCGGCATGCTCTGGCACAGGCAGATTGAAAAGTCGACCCTTAGGGAACTTACAGCCAGGAATCAAATTAATAGTGCAATCACAGTCCCTATGAGGAGGCAGAGGACTGGATTTGGGCTCCTCAAATATATCCTGGAAATCCGACAAAAACTCAGGAACTTCAGAAGAAGGGGACGAGGAAATTGACATCAGGGGGATGTCACTATGTATCCCCTGACACCCCCAACTAGTCACAGACATAGATTTCCAATCCAGCACTGGATTATGTACCTGTAACCATGGAAACCCCAGCACAACCACATCATGCAATTTATGCAACACCAAAAAGCGAATATTTTCCTGATGTGCTGGAGCCATGTTCATGGCTAACTGTGTCCAGTACTGGGGTTTATTCTTGGCCAATGGCGTAGCATCAATCCCCCTCAAGGGAATAGGGCTCTGCAAAGGCTCCAAGGAAAAACCATAGCGCTTGGCAAATTCTAGGTCCATTAAGTTCAGAGCAGCGCCAGAATCCACAAATGCCATTACAGAAAAGGACGACAATGAGCAAATCAGGGTAATAGACAAGAGAAATTTAGGCTGTACAGTACTGATGGTAACCGACCTAGCAACCCTCTTAGTTCGCTTCGGGCAGTCAGAGATAGCATGAGTAGCGTCACCACAGTAAAAACACAGCCCATTCTGACGTCTGAACTCCTGCTGTTCCGCTCTCGTCAAAATCCTATCACACTGCACAGGCTCAGAACTCTGCCCAGAGGACACCGCCATATGGTGCACCATCTTACGTTCACGTAGGCGCCGATCAATCTGAATGGCCAGAGACATTGATTCGTTCAAACCAGCAGGCGTGGGAAACCCCACCATAACATCTTTAAGGGCTTCAGAAAGACCCTTTCTGAAAATAGCTGCCAGGGCATCCTCATTCCATTTTGTAAGCACAGACCACTTTCTAAATTTCTGACAATATATTTCTACTGCTTCCTGATCCTGACACAGAGCCAGCAAAATTTTTTCTGCCTGATCCACAGAATTAGGTTCGTCATAAAGCAGTCCAAGTGCTTGAAAAAATGAATCTACATTGAGCAATTCAGGATTCCCTGGCTCAAGGGAGAATGTCCAGTCCTGCGGGTCGCCACGCAGCAGAGAAATAACAATCTTCACCTGCTGAATGGGGTCACCAGAGGAACGGGGTCTCAGAGCAAAAAACAATCTGCAATTATTTTTAAAGTTCAAAAACTTAGATCTATCCCCAGAAAACAAATCAGGGATAGGAATTCTAGGCTCAGAAACAGGAGTTTGAACAACATAGTCTTGGATACTCTGTACCCTTGCAGCGAGATGATCAACACGCGCAGACAGACCCTGAACCTCCATATCAGCACCAAGCTCCTGCACCATCCAAAAATCAAGGGGAAAAAACAAAACAAAACAGGCAACAAGAAAAAAAAAACAATGACTCAGAACTTTCTTTTCCCTCTTTTGAGATGCATTTAACACATTGTGGGCCAGCTGTACTGTTATGGCCTGGTGGTTACGGAGCAGTACTGAGATGACCTGGTGGGTAAAACCAATCATGGACAAGCTCAGCGGAGGTGGCAGCTCCACCGACAGTAATCACTGTTATGACCTAGTGATTACGGAGCAGAACTGAAATGACCTGGTGGGTAAACAAATAAAGTACTAGCTCTTGGGAGGTGGTAGCTTTACTGACCGCAATCCCTACTCCTAACACCAACACTAGAAATAGCCGTGGAGCGTGCCTATCTCTGCCTAGACGCCTCTTCACAGCCTAAGAACTAGCTACCCCTGAAGATGGAAACGGAAAACTATCTCGCCTCAGAGAAACCCCCAAAGGAAAGATAGCCCCCCACAAATCCAAATAAAAAGAAAGCTATCTGCGCTGGATTAGAGTTAACCCCTTATATGTGAAGAGACCCAAAAGACTGATAACTATGGCAATGCTAGAACCAGAAAATTAAAAACAATATATGTACCTGATAAGATTTCTTCCATAAAATGTGAATTCCTATACTTGGAGCAACTCTGATGAGGATCAGGTGGAATCCAAAGCTGTGTAGAGTCTTTTTAAGCTGGTAAGTCCGGTCACCGTTTAAGATGCACAGTCCTCTCCGTGGCCTTGTACTTCCGTCTCCCAGAAAGAAAGAAAGAAGTCCAGAAAACGCCGGGTATTACCTTAAAGCAGCGAGTTGCAGGAGCTGCCCCGGCCGGTGGCAGTGAGAAATCCTGCACTCGCTGTGCTCTGGAGTCGGTCAGTATCACTGGGCTTAGCCGCTCGGTACTCTGCCGTAGCAGGACCTAGTGTGACGTCACAGTCACGTGAAACCTCACGTGACGGGCTATGGAAAGAAACTAAGACCAAAAATCCTACGCGTTTCGGAGCCAAAAACGAGCTCCTTCATCAGGGATGGTCTTGTTGAGGAGAGCCATAAGATCAAATACTTAATTAACCTCAACACATAAGGTAATTGAGGAAAGCAACCTATAACATGTATTGTTTAACCTTACATAAGTTTTCCTCAGACAAAGTAAGACACTTAAGATGGCTGCCATCTCCTCTACCAGAGCCATGTGCTCTGGTATATGAACAATGAAGACACTGAAGATGGCTGCCATTTCCTGTCTCAGCAGACCATGCGGTCTGGTATCCAAGATGACGCCCACTCTGATGACCTCATGGATCCACCCACAGCGACGCCCACTCTGATGACCTCACGGACCAACCCACCTTGATGACCTCATGGATCCGCCCATAGACTTGCTCATGCCCAACTCACTAACCAATGGAATACATCCGATCACTCCCATTTTAGAGCTAACCGAGCCCCCTTACAGGAGATATATAACATTGTGTTTTCACTAATAAAAGCCCTTCTTGGAGCTGAGCCATACATTGATCAAGGAGAGTTACAGCTGACTGTGTCTGGTGTATTTCTTTAGTGCACATGATCAATATCCATTAGGCCAGGAGTAGGCAACTAGAGAATTGAACATTTATATTAATTGTTCAACCCTAATATTTGGCGCCCAACGTGGGGCCAGCAGAGGAAGAGCCCTGAACCCTGAAAACCGGCGAGTGGAACGGCTGGATGCACTGGGTGCCCCGAACAATGGAGACTGATCACCTCCTTAACAGAGCACGGTAAGTCTGCTGATTTTTATAATCTGTAGTCTTTACCTGTGTCCTTCGGGGTATCCTGTGCAGATTGCCTGACCGTGTCCGGTTTTCTTGGTATCTGTAAGACGGCAGAAAGGGTATCTCCGCTGCTGGTCATTTAATTGCAAGAACCGTCACATGTTCTAGTTGCCTACTGCCTGTTACATGTTGTGAAGAGGGGAGATGACAAATAGAAAAGAAGAGAAGTATTGTGTAAGGACAGTCAAAGCAGGTTTCTAAGAAAGAAAAAAAAAAAAAGCAAGTGTTTACATAGGGCTAGAGGCAAGTGATAAAACAGGAAAAACAGGTTTGTTTTTAGAGAAGGAAAAGCATTGTGTTTGGAACAGGAATAGCAGGATTCTAGGAAAGAATGAGCAAGTGTTTACAGAAAGAAAAGCATGTGGAGAACGGGATAAGCAGGTTTTTTTTATAGAGAAGGAAAGCAAGCAAGTGTAGAAAAATAATTTTTGTCTGTGGTATACGGTTGTCGCCTGTGATAAGATTTTCAGTTCTGTACAAGTAAGACTAGGACCTTGAGTGATTGACTCGGCCTAGGGGGGGCCCGGTAAATCTTGGAGCGAATTGGCTCAGTTCGGGCATAATAAATTGTGTAGCGGTCGAGCGTGCCTATCTCTGCCTAGACGCCTCTTCACAGCCTAAGAACTAGCTACCCCTGAAAATGGAAACGGAAAACTATCTCGCCTCAGAGAAACCCCCAAATGAAAGATAGCCCCCCACAAATATTGACGGTGAGTGGAGAGGGAAATGACAAACTCAGAAATTAAACTAGATTTAGCAAAGGAGGCCAAAACTATCTATATAGACAGAGATAGAAAAGGCTACTGTGCGGTCAGTATAAAAACTAAAAGTCCACGCAGAGTTTACAAAAAATAACCTCCACACCGACTCACGGTGTGGAGGAGCAAATATGCGACCCCAGAGCTTCCAACTAGCCGGAATAATTCATAATGACAAGCTGGACAAAAGAGACATAACTTAAACTGAACAGAAGGTCATAAGCAGGGAAACACCCAAAAACTAGCAGAACTTATCTTAAGCTTAAATGGACTGGCCAACAGAGAACTTCCAGGAAAGGACTGAATCCACAGGAAGAAACATTGACAGCTGGCATCCACTACAGCCTAAAGCCCAGTTAAATAACAAGGCCAGGGCACCGATTAGTGAAAGCAGCTGCTAAGTTCCACTTGAAACCACCAGAGGGAGCCCAAGAGCAGAACTCCCAAAAATACCATTCATGACCACAGGATGGAGCCCAAGAACGGAATTCACAACAGACGCCATTGCCAGCCATATGGCAAATGTCAGTTAGACTGCCTTTTATACACGGCAAGGTTGTTTTTCCATTATGCATTTGCATTATATCCTGCACAATAGCCTTATCATCAGTATGGTCTATGCTAATATGAAATTTATGTAGTTACACATTTGTGTTCTACGAATAATAATTTAGTGGGTAGGCATTCTAGTCTCTGGCTCTGTTCTGATTTCGTACTTATAATTGTATCTCACCATGTTATTGTGTGTTTAATGTTGGTTTTAAAATATTTTCTATAATAAATATATTGGTTTTAATGGAAATTTATTTGTGATCCAGTCTCTTCATGTTTCTCTGTTGTATGTGGATGTGTCCGCATGTGTCGTTCCATGGTGTTCTGCGAACGCAACATGTTGCATTTTTGAGGCGTCAGATATGCGCAGGCATACGCATGCGGATGAGTGCGTATAAACAATGCATTACTGTCTATGGGAATGCATTGGTACGCATGGATATGCGCATGGATGCGTTTGATGCGCATGCATACTTGAGACTAAACAAGTCCAGGAACTGGTTTCAGTCACTCAAAAAAACAAGCTGTATAAAAAGGGGTGTTGACACTGTAATTCCAGTACTCTCAAGACTCTTGAAGTGATCACAACACTCTGGATGTGCTACCAAGACTCTGGATTTCATCTGAAAACTCTGAATGTGAGTATAGAAGCTATGAAAATGTCTGTCTGTCTCTTTCACTGCAGTCTGTACTCTGTCTCTTGGTGTTTTTCATGTTATGCAGTGTGTACTCTGTCTCTCTTGCAGCCTTCTACTCCAACATGTCCTCGTGAGAAGACCTGAACGCTTCCCAGAGTGGACAACACACAGATGAAGTGAGAACATTTGCTATTGTTACACCCCAGGGTCCTGGTTGTTGCAGCGGCATTGCTTTCCTCACAGGGAGAGTGATGTTACGCTTTGAAGCGAAGGAAGATCTTCTTTATCAGGTAACACAAGCATGCAACATGTTCACACTCAGGCCAGAAGGGGGAGCTCTGATCCAGCTTGTGGGTGGCTCCACTATATATATTCTGGTCTGGAGGGACAGTCAGTCAGTCTGTCAGAGATTGCCAGAAGTGAGCTTGTTAAGGAACATCAGCTTAGGTGGAATTGGTGCGAGAGGAATGCAGCTGAGCAGACATGGGAGTCTGAAGCTCCTAGCAGACAGCGAAGAGAGATAAAGGCCCGAGGGGCCGTGCAGCCACGAGGGTGCTGCAGCTCCTGGACAGAGATAACACAGAAAGAAGAACAACTTGTAGTGAGCATGTAGGAGAGCGATGCACAGGCGATGTGAAGAGCTGGAGAGAAGCTGCGACTGAGCTTCTTCCACGCTGTAATGCATGAAACCGGTAGCCAGAAGACCGAGGTTGTGCAGTATTCTACATCTCACAGTAGAAATCGGCAGGACAGCCAAGTCACCTGTCCACCCCACATCTGAAGACACAGTAACGCATAGAGCCGGCCTGGATCGTGATAGAGATCCTGTAAAAAGGCTCGAGTTACCTGTCATGCAGGTATTTTCCTACCCTTTAAAGAGGACAGAGAGACAGTGAGGACTTTGTGAGAGGCCTAAGGCAGCAAAGGACTACAACACCACAGCGCTAGTAGGAAGGCTTTTAACTCCACCTGGTAAAGGGGCCTCTGAACTTACTTCCAAGCCAGCCGAACCCTGCCTGTACCTGTGATCTGGGGCCCTGGACTGTGGCTTCCTGAAGTTTTCAGTAAAAAGGTAAACAGACTGCAAACCTGTGTCCTCCGTTTCTTTCTACACTATCCACCATTGCCATCTACACACCAGGAGCCCTGGGGACCCTGCTTCACCTGTGGGAAGCCATACCATCCCAGCTGCCTTAACATCACCACAGAGGACCCCTTTAAGCAGCGTCGGTCATCCCTGACCGAATACCACAGGTGGCGTCACGAACAAACTTTATTCATAAAACCCTTTTAAAGACTTTCCCTTGCTGAACAGCCGGAGCAGTTGAGTGATGATTCTTCCCAGGGTCGTCAGGCCCAAGTTCCTTAGGTGGAAAGATGGCGTGTAAGTAGTCTTGATTGTTTTTGGTTTAAGTGTTTCATCTTTAAAAATATGACTTTATTTTTTCTGTTTCTTTGATGTCTAGGTTCCACAAAGTGAGGAAGCCAATACCATCATTGACAATGATCAGCTGATTAATCTTGTGCAAGAGCTAGTAGCATTGTGGGAGACCCGTGATCGTCAACATTCTGACTCGGTAGTGATTTGACGACTCTGGGAAGAAGTTGCCCGATCGCTCATGGCAAATTGGGACCATGCCACCACACAAATCCGAAACGATTTTCATAAGTATTGCAATGTGGTCTGATGCGGCAGTGAACCTGTAAATGTAGATGCATTGTTTTACAATTTTTTATTTTTTTTTCCCCCTTCATAGTGAAGAGAGTAAAAGTCTGTTGGCGATCAATGAAGGATCGCTTCAATAAAGATATGACAGAGGAGATTCAGGTTCGAAGTGGTGCTGCTCCAAAGATATCAAAATACAAATACCATAGCATGCTGGATTTCCTGAGGCCTGCGTTTGCTCATCGAACGTGAGCATCTTTGTGTTGTATTCAATTATCTAACATCTGAATTGTTCAGTTCTACAGGATATGTTGGCACTTTCTAAAATGTTATTTTTTTTAGTAATGTTTTTCATTTATTTTCCACACAGAATCTGGAGCAGCACCACACAACCTGTATCGTCCTCAGTTGGAGCGGCCCCTCATCGAACAGCCACAGAACACTCTCAATCATCTGCCAGTGATGCAGCAACTGGTCAGGGTTCACAGGCTGGAGAACAGGCAGCTGGTCCATCAGGTTTTCACCTCTCCCAGTCCTCTGCCACTGCTTTTGTTGGGACTTCTTGCCAGAATCAGAAGGCCTGGGGGAGGTCAGTCATGCCTGAGTTTATTCATTTAAGCTTGATCTTCCAGGATGGGATGAAGGTGATTGAAGATAGACTGGACAGTGGGTTCTCTCAGGTGAACACACTTTTCCAGGATGTCCACAGACACCTTGACCGCCTGAAAGCCGACCTTCAGAGACAGGCGCAACTTTTTTCCACAATAGAGCGGGGTGTGTTAGAAAACCTTATGTCTGAACTCTAGCTGAACTGTCATGATCTCTGCAGGCAGAGATCATAGCAAGCCTATAGAGGGACAAGCTCTCGGAAGATGGAACTATACTGACCATGAACTAAGCCTGCCGCGCAACTAGAAATAGCCAGGTAGCATTTCCTATTTTGTCGCTAGATGCCCAGCTCTGGCCTAAGACCTAAATAGCTAGCAGAGGGAAATATAAGACCTGGCTCACCTCTAGAGAAATATTCCAAAGAAGACAGTAGCCCCCCACATATAATGACGGTGAGTTCAGATGAAACAACAAACGCAGCAGGAAAATAGTCTTAGCAAATTTGAGGTCCGCTTACTAGATAGCAGAAGACAGATAGTATACTTTCATGGTCAGCAGAAAAACACTAACAAAACACCATCCAGAGATTACCTTAAACTCTGGCATTAACTCATAACGCCAGAGTAGCAATCCCTGATCAACGAGAGCTTTCCAGACACAGTAACAAAACTTCAGCTGTGAACTGGAACAAATAGGCAAAACAAAACATGGACAAAAGTCCAACTTATCTAGTAGTTGTCTAGAAGCAGGAACAAGCACTGAGAGGCATCAGATAACATTGTTGACCGGCAAGAAACCACCAGAGAAATGAGCTTAAATAGCGACACCCACTACTGATGGAACCAGGTGAAACAGGAAAGAGAATGACAAGTCCAATTCCACAAGCGGCCACCGGGGGAGCCCAGAATCCAAATTCACAACAGTACCCCCCCCTCAAGGAGGGGGCACCGAACCCTCACCAGATCCACCAGGGCGACCAGGATGAGCCCTATGGAAGGCACGAACAAGATCAGAAGCATGAACATCAGATGCATTGACCCAAGAATTATCCTCCTGGCCGTAACCCTTCCAGTTGACCAGATACTGGAGTTTCCGTCTGGAAACACGAGAGTCCAAAATTTTCTCCACAACGTACTCCAACTCACCCTCAACCAACACCGGAGCAGGAGGCTCAACTGAAGGTACAACAGGTACCTCATACCTGCGCAATAACGACCGATGAAAAACGTTATGAATGGAAAAGGACGCAGGGAGGTCCAAACGGAAAGAAACAGGATTAAGAATCTCCAATATTCTATAAGGGCCGATGAACCGAGGTTTAAACTTAGGAGAAGAGACCCTCATAGGGACAAAACGAGAAGACAACCACACTAAATCTCCAACACAAAGCCGAGAACCAACACGACGATGACGGTTGGCAAAACGCTGAGTCTTCTCCTGGGACAACTTCAAATTGTCCATAACCTGCCCCCAGATGTGATGCAATCTCTCCACCACCGCATCCACTCCAGGACAATCCGAGGATTCCACCTGACCGGAGGAAAATCGAGGGTGAAACCCCGAATTACAGAAAAACGGGGACACCAAGGTGGAAGAACTGGCCCGATTATTGAGGGCGAACTCTGCCAATGGCAAAAAAGCAACCCAATCATCCTGGTCAGCAGAGACAAAACACCTCAGATATGTCTCAAGGGTCTGATTAGTCCGCTCGGTCTGGCCATTAGTCTGAGGGTGAAAAGCAGATGAAAAAGACAAATCTATGCCCATCCTAGCACAGAATGCCCGCCAAAATCTAGACACAAATTGGGTACCTCTGTCAGAAACAATATTCTCAGGAATACCGTGCAATCGGACAACATTCTGAAAAAACAGAGGAACCAACTCAGAAGAAGAAGGCAACTTGGGCAGAGGAACCAAATGGACCATTTTAGAGAAACGGTCACAGACCACCCAGATGACAGACATCTTCTGGGAAACAGGCAGATCTGAAATAAAATCCATCGAGATGTGTGTCCAAGGCCTCTTAGGAATAGGCAAGGGCAACAGCAGTCCGCTAGCCCGAGAACTACAAGACTTGGCCCGAGCACAAACGTCACATGACTGCACAAAGACTCGCACATCTCGTGACAGGGAAGGCCACCAGAAGGATCTTGCCACCAAATCCCTGGTACCAAAAATTCCGGGATGACCTGCCAATGCAGAAGAATGTACCTCAGAGATGACTCTGCTGGTCCAATCATCCGGAACAAACAGTCTATCAGGCGGACAACGATCCGGTCTATCCGCCTGAAACTCTTGCAAGGACCGCCGCAGATCAGGAGAAACGGCCGACAAAATTACTCCCTCCCTAAGGATACCTGTGGGTTCAGAATTACCAGGAGAGTCCGGGTCAAAACTCCTAGAAAGGGCATCTGCCTTAACATTCTTAGAACCCGGTAGGTATGACACCACAAAATTAAAGCGAGAAAAAAATAAAGACCAGCGCGCCTGTCTAGGATTCAGGCGTCTGGCAGTCTCAAGATAAATCAAATTTTTGTGGTCAGTCAATAACACCACCTGATGCCTAGCCCCCTCGAGCCAATGGCGCCACTCCTCAAACGCCCACTTCATGGCCAAAAGCTCCCGATTCCCAACATCATAATTCCGCTCTGCGGGCGAAAATTTGCGAGAAAAGAAGGCACAAGGCCTAATGACGGAGCAGTCGGAACCTTTCTGCGACAACACTGCCCCAGCTCCGATCTCCGAAGCGTCAACCTCAACCTGAAAAGGCAGATTCACATCAGGCTGACGCAACACAGGGGCAGAGGCAAAACGGCGCTTAAGCTCCTGAAAGGCCTCTACAGCATGAGGGGACCAATTAGCAACATCAGCGCCTTGTCTGGTCAAATCAGTCAGTGGTTTAACGACATCCGAAAAACCAGCAATAAATCGGCGGTAAAAGTTGGCAAAGCCCAAAAATCTCTGAAGACCCTTAAGAGAGGAGGGCTGAGTCCAGTCACAAATAGCTTGCACCTTGACGGGATCCATCTCAATGGAAGAGGGAGAAAAAATATACCCCAAAAAGGAAATTTTCTGGACCCCAAAAACGCACTTAGACCCCTTCACACATAAAGAATTAGACCGCAGAACCTGAAAAACTCTCCTGACCTGCTGGACATGAGAGTCCCAGTCATCAGAAAAAATCAGAATATCATCCAGATATATTATCATAAATTTATCCAGAAAATCGCGGAAAATATCATGCATAAAAGACTGGAAAACTGAAGGGGCATTAGAAAGACCAAAAGGCATGACCAAATACTCAAAGTGGCCCTCGGGCGTATTAAATGCGGTCTTCCACTCATCCCCCTGCCTGATCCGCACCAAATTATACGCCCCACGAAGATCAATTTTAGAGAACCACTTAGCACCCTCTATACGAGCAAACAAATCAGTAAGCAATGGCAATGGGTATTGATACTTAACAGTGATCTTATTCAGAAGCCGATAATCAATACATGGTCTCAAAGAGCCGTCTTTTTTTGAGACAAAGAAAAACCCAGCTCCCAAGGGAGAAGAAGATGGACGAATATGTCCCTTTTCCAAAGACTCCTTTATATATTCCCGCATAGCAGCATGTTCCGGCACAGACAAATTAAACAAACGACCCTTTGGATATTTACAACCCGGTATCAAATCTATGGCACAATCGCACTCACGGTGCGGAGGTAACGACCCAAGCTTGGGTTCGTCAAAGACGTCTTGATAATCAGAGAGGAACTCAGGGACTTCAGAGGGAATGGACGACGAAATAGAAACCAAAGGTACGTCCCCATGAATACCCTTACATCCCCAGCTCAACACAGACATTGCTCTCCAGTCCAAGACTGGGTTGTGAGACTGCAACCATGGCAATCCCAGTACCAAATCGTCATGTAAATTATACAGCACCAGGAAACGAATAATCTCCTGGTGATCCGGATTGATACGCATGGTTACTTGTGTCCAGTATTGTGGTTTATTATTAGCCAATGGGGTGGAGTCAATCCCCTTCAGAGGAATAAGAGTCTCCAAAGGCTCTAAATCAAAACCACAACGATTGGCAAAGGACCAATCCATAAGACTCAGAGCGGCGCCAGAGTCAACATAGGCGTCCGTGGCAATGGATGACAAAGAGCAAATCAGGGTTACAGACAAAATAAACTTAGACTGAATGGTGCCAATGGAAACAGACTTATCAAGCTTCTTTGTACGCCTAGAGCATGCTGATATAACATGAGTAGAATCCCCACAATAGAAACACAATCCATTCTTCCGTCTAAAATTCTGTCGCTCGCTCCTGGACAGAATTCTATCACACTGCATACTTTCTGGCGTCTTTTCCATAGACACCGCCAGATGGTGCACCGGTTTGCGCTCCCGCAGACGCCTATCAATCTGAATAGCCATTGTCATGGACTCATTCAGACCTGCAGGCAAAGGGAACCCCACCATAACATCCTTAACGGCATCAGAGAGACCTTCTCTGAAAGTTGCCGCCAAGGCGCACTCATTCCACTGAGTAAGCACAGACCATTTACGGAATTTTTGGCAGAAAACTTCAGCTTCGTCTTGCCCCTGAGATAGGGACATCAAAGTTTTTTCTGCCTGAAGTTCCAAATGAGGTTCCTCATAAAGCAAGCCCAAGGCCAGAAAAAACGCATCCACATCGCGTAACGCAGGATCCCCTGCTGGCAATGAGAAGGCCCAATCTTGAGGGTCACCCCTGAGCAAGGAAATCACAATCCTAACCTGCTGAGCAGGGTCTCCAGCTGAACGAGACTTCAGGGACAAATAAAGCTTACAATTATTTCGGAAATTCTGGAAGCTAGCTCTATTCCCTGTAAAGAACTCCGGCAAAGGAATTCTCGCCTCAGATACCGGAGCATGTACCACAAAATCTTGTAAATTTTGTACTTTCGTGATGAGATTATTCAAACCCGCAGTTACACTCTGGAGATCCATTATTGTCAGGTGCACACAGAGCATACAGAGATTAGGAGGAGAGAGAGAAAAAAAGACTGCAGCAAGGCAGACTGAAGGAAAAAAAAAAAAAAAAAAAAAAATTCCAGCAGACTTCTTATAACTCTCCTTTCTCAACCTGGGTCTTTAACACTTTATTGGCCGGTCAAACTGTCATGATCTCTGCAGGCAGAGATCATAGCAAGCCTATAGAGGGACAAGCTCTCGGAAGATGGAACTATACTGACCATGAACTAAGCCTGCCGCGCAACTAGAAATAGCCAGGTAGCATTTCCTATTTTGTCGCTAGATGCCCAGCTCTGGCCTAAGACCTAAATAGCTAGCAGAGGGAAATATAAGACCTGGCTCACCTCTAGAGAAATATTCCAAAGAAGACAGTAGCCCCCCACATATAATGACGGTGAGTTCAGATGAAACAACAAACGCAGCAGGAAAATAGTCTTAGCAAATTTGAGGTCCGCTTACTAGATAGCAGAAGACAGATAGTATACTTTCATGGTCAGCAGAAAAACACTAACAAAACACCATCCAGAGATTACCTTAAACTCTGGCATTAACTCATAACGCCAGAGTAGCAATCCCTGATCAACGAGAGCTTTCCAGACACTGTAACAAAACTTCAGCTGTGAACTGGAACAAATAGGCAAAACAAAACATGGACAAAAGTCCAACTTATCTAGTAGTTGTCTAGAAGCAGGAACAAGCACTGAGAGGCATCAGATAACATTGTTGACCGGCAAGAAACCACCAGAGAAATGAGCTTAAATAGCGACACCCACTACTGATGGAACCAGGTGAAACAGGAAAGAGAATGACAAGTCCAATTCCACAAGCGGCCACCGGGGGAGCCCAGAATCCAAATTCACAACACTGAACGTCATGCAGACCTGCCAGGCTGCTTACAGCCAGGCATTGCAGCAGTCCCGAAGCTACCATCTGCCGTCCGGATATTAGCAGCAGGCAAACATTTATTTCCCGACACAGCAACAAAGCCAAGGACAGCATCAGTGGGCGAAGACGCTAGCACCGAACTATCCTCAACCAACAACGCTGGACATTATGGCTGTGCCCCCAGTTCACAGCTACATGATGCTCCAGAGTGCAGCAAATCTGCAGCATGCAGCATCCACCACGCTGCTGAGTGCAGCACCCCTGCAGCATGCAGCATCCACCACGCTACCGATGCAGTGCCCCTGCAGCATGCAGCATCCACCAAGCTTCCTAGTCCAGCACCATGCCAGCATGCAGCATCCACCACTCTACCCAGTCCAGCAGCATGCCAGCACACTGCTACAGAAGCCACCATTCCCACTCAGCCAAGAAAGAAACGCAGAGGTACCTGCAAAAAACAGACTCTCACTAGTGACTCTGCTCAACACAGGAAAATGAAGACCCGGAGAAAAAAATGTTGGTCAAAATTGGACCCACCACCTCCACCCTCACCCTCCAATGTGTCTATGTTGTCAAATATGTCACTACCTTCCCTTGTGTCTCTCCCTTCCAATTTGTCTATCTCTTCCCAAGATTCTACTCCCAATGTGTCCAGTCCCATCCCTGATCCAATCCTGCAATTTATTTCTCCTTCCCCTGTAACCCCTTCATCATCAACTACCACACAATTATCACAGCTCAACACCCCCAAGGTCCACAATATCTCACCATCAGACAGACCCCAAACATAAACCCAATTGTTGGTTAATTGAAAATAAACAGTTGTTTGTTGTTGGTAAATAAAATTTTTACTTTGTTTGCACAATCCCTGTGTTTTCTTTGTCTCTTTATGTGAAAACACACACACATATGTGTATTGTATTGGTGAGTGAAGTAGTAACGGGTGTTTCACTGGAGGTGTTTTATCAGTAGTAAAGTCAACAAAAATTACAGATACATTTACTTACAAGTGTATTAAACCATATTGTCTTGCCATGCCACACGGCCAATATCCAAAACAAAGTAAGCAGAAAAACTTATCCTCCTCTGGGTAACTTCCACTGTAGTCCTCAGAGGGTGATCACAGTAATCCTGCAAAGTGCTAACAACAGTTTCATCAAGTTCTAATTGTTGTCGCTGTTTTGTCAGGATGTAAGTATGCAGAACAACACACGCTTTGACCACATCATCAATTTTCTCAATTTTGAGATAGATTGGTGTTCCCAAAACGAGCCATTTAGAGGCCAGCAAACCAAAGGCAGACTTCACAGTTCTTGTCCTTGTCAGTTGGTAGTTGAAAAACCTTTTTGTGTGATTCAAGTCCCGACTTGAGTACGGTTTTATGAGGTTGGCACACATTTGAAACGCCCCATCCCCAGTCACAACAAACAGCATTGGGGGTTCTTCAGTGTTCACAAGAGGTTGTGGTGATGGAAAATGTAAATTATTACCATACAAATGTTGGCCCATGTCAGAGTTTTTGAAAGTCTGTGAGTCATTTCCTCGTCCAAATGAGCCAACGTCAACGGCGACAAATCGACATTCAGCATCTGCCATCGCCATGAGAACAATAGAAACATATTTTTTGCAATTGAAATACTCGGATCCACTTCCAGCAGGTTTCATAATCCAAATGTGTTTGCTGTCCACAGCCCCCACACAGTTTGGAAAACTAGAAATTTCCTTGAATTTTGCAGCATTTTCCAGATAGTTCAGTTGTGGGTTGGGGAGGAATTCTGCATGCAGAACGTCACATAAAGCACGGCAGGTGTCTCCAACAATAGAAACATATTTTTTGCAATTGAAATACTCGGATCCACTTCCAGCAGGTTTCATAATCCAAATGTGTTTGCCGTCCACAGCCCCCACACAGTTTGGAAAATTAGAAATTTCCTTGAATTTTGCAGCATTTTCCAGATAGTTCAGTTGTGGGTTGGGGAGGAATTCTGCACGCAGAACGTCACATAAAGCATGGCAGGTGTCTCCAACAATAGAAACATATTTTTTGCAATTGAAATACTCGGATCCACTTCCAGCAGGTTTCATAATCCAAATGTGTTTGCCGTCCACAGCCCCCACACAGTTTGGAAAATTAAAAATTTCCTTGAATTTTGCAGCATTTTCCAGACAGAGTTCAGTTGTGGGTTGGGGAGGAATTCTGCACGCAGAACATCACATAAAGCACGGCAGGTGTCTCCAACAATCCCAGAAAGGGTGGACACTCCAATCCAGAATTGAAAATGTAGAGATCTTAAGGTCTCTCTGGTAGCCAGGAATCTGCAGAACAGAAAATGGAAAAAAAATCAGTACATGGCTTTTATTACTATAATACTAACAATATGTGTTTGTTTTTCAAAATTACGTACCTCAGGGTCACCAACAGATGTTCCTCAGCAGGAATTGCTCGACATAGTTGTGTGTCCTGCCTGGTGATGGATCCTCGGAA
This sequence comes from Ranitomeya variabilis, assembly GCF_051348905.1. Lineage (NCBI taxonomy): Eukaryota > Metazoa > Chordata > Amphibia > Anura > Dendrobatidae > Ranitomeya > Ranitomeya variabilis. The sequence goes on along the minus strand of NC_135238.1, from coordinate 161,708,523 downwards.
ACGTTGCACCAAGTCACCGAAGCTCTAATCCAACATCCTCATGTAGTCGAAAAACTTCTCTGGGTTTTCACGCAGCTCGGAGTACAACGAGTGGTAGGCTCCGTGGCTTTCTCGGACTTCAACGATGGGTCATTGCCAGTAGCAACGACGACGTCTTCTCTACCTTTCTCTTCTTTTTTCTTCTTCACAAGCAACAGCAAAAGCCAATTTCAGTGACAAATCCAGATTACGATAGAAGCTCTCCATGCCAAGATCCATCTTGCAGCTGGATACAGATGCAAAAGATGAGGATTTCATCTGTGTAGGGTCTATATACAGAATCCCCATGAGACAAGCCCATTGGGTGTGGCTTTTGTCAAAGAAATTCTCCTGGAACAGCATTTGCCGCATAACAGGATTCATGGAAATTTAAAACGCATGCGCAGAACAACTCAAACGCATGCAAAAATACATACAAGCGGATGCACACGCAGCTTTTTTGACATCATACATAAATTGATGTGGATAAAAAACGCAGTGTAACCATGCGTTTGCATGCATTTTGGCATGCGTTTGCGCATGCAGATGATATGCTGCTCACAGATACGCTAATGTGTACTTAGCCTTACTAACATTTATATTAAATCCAATACCCACATATTTTCTGAAAGTAGACAACTGGCCCATTGCCCTCCATGAAATTTTTTGTCAAAGTGATTTTAAAAAATTGCATAAAACTTAATATCAGTGGTTTAAAAAGTGACCCTGTAGTCATGGCGTCCCTGCACGCTTCTCCTCTCGGGACATCGACTCACTCACCGCCACGGCCCCTGTCCTGCATTTTCTCCTTCCTCTCTGGCTGCTGCTCAAGTTCTGTGCACAGCACGCAGATCCCTGGGCACTGTGCTTAGGTTGCAAGTGCGTTACCTCATTCTTAAAGGTCCTAAAATTTTCCCAGCCAATGGCTGCTAGACACTTATTATTTAAGGCATCTCCACCTGCATGGAGATGCCTGTGCAACATTGTTAATCTGTTCCCAGCACACTAGTTCTCAGATGCCTATCTGTTAGTACCCGCTAGTTCCGCTAGTGTCTGCCTGTCTTAAACCTACTTGCTGGTTCTTGCCTTGTTCTAGTCTGTTCTTGCTAGTACCTGCCTTGTCAGAAAAAAAGACAGAAATATAATGATTAAATACTCTGTAGTAAATAAATAAATAACATAGTGCATGAAAATAATATACGGTACTTAGTTAACATGTTTTTTGATAAAAAAAGTGAAGGCCATCCCACCACTCCACGGTGACCGTAATTGGGACCGTCCACTGTGGTTCCTGTATTCCTTCCATGCCTGCTTGTATCAGCTGTACTCTCCTACTGGGCTGTTCAAGCTATGTGTCCATTTCTGGTCAGCTGCAGTGGCTCCGAGGTCTGTCCTATAGTAGCACCTGGTGTCCATCAGGAGCCAAGCCTAACCCCAACATCAGGGTCTCTAAGGAAGAGTTAGTTACTCACCTAGTTATGCCCCTCCAGGCTCTCCTTGGACCATGGCACAGTGGTTCCACCACTTCCATTACAGACCCGAACAGAAACTCAGATAAACCACACCTTCATAAAGTAAAAGTTTAACGTGCCTATACCAGATAAACTACTTAGGCCTATGTCAATATTTAAGATATTGTTATAAAATCCTCAGAAACTGGAAAGCACAAAAATCTGGTTTTGGTCTTTTTACATAATAAAATCTTTGGAATGCATTTATGTATCACCACGGTTCTGAGATTGTTTTTTATGACACAATTTATTTTACATTAATAGTCAATTTAGAACAATATATTTTGAATTTATTAAACAAAACACAAAAATTTACAAAAAATTTTAAAACATGCACTTTTAATGTGTCTGCTCTTAAAACAGATAGTCATACCATACAAAATATTTTGTAACTGGCATTTCCCATATGGCTACATTACGTTATATTGTTATCCTTTTTTATACATTGTTTTAGTTTTGGGGGGACATTAAATGACTTACAGTATATGTCTAACAGCAATGTTCAAATTTTCAAGGGACTTTCAGAAACCTTTTCTTTAGAGGCTGATTCGGTTCTCAACTCTGCTGTGGCTAGCAATGGTCATGGGTCTGCAGTTTGCAGGGGCAGCCCTATCCTGGGCCTTTTTTGAGATGACTTGACTCAGGTTATCTGCCAGCTTTGTAGAAAATGACTCAGTAGAGGCAAAAATTCCAATACCAATAATTTGACTATTATATGCATGAACTGGCACATGCATGATCAGCATGTGTTAATCTGGTAATCTCACTGCCCTAAAATGTGGCCTGACTCCTGCACCATTATAAAATTTCTATTGTGGGTCAATTAATGTCACTTTTCCTGATGTCTGACTCTAGTTTTTAAAATGTTTTGACTTCAAGTTGGGTGTCCTTCATATGTGTTGCCTGTAGCAGTAGACCGTCAGGCCAGCACTTGCTTTCAGTCAACTATCTATGTTACTATCCTTAAATGTTTCTAAAAATAGTAGTTTACAAAGTTGATGATAGTGCCACCTTAGTGATGCTGAGCAGAAACCTAGTTTGAGCTGTTGCATGTGGTATCAGGGTTCCCAACACAGCAGGCCTACACCGGTCCCTCACCCACCTCTTAATTTGCATTTAGTTTCAAAGCTGTAAATGCTGGGCCAGACCCCATCTCATGCATGTCCCATGCCTGACTGCTGCTGTGCCATTATAACTAGTGATGAGCGAGTATACTCGTTGCTCGAGATTTCTCAAACATGCTCTGGGGGTCTCTGAGTATTTGTAAGTGCTCGGAGAGTTAGTTTTTGTTGACGCAGCTGCATGATTTACATCTGTTAGCCAGCATAAGTACATGTGGGAGTTGCCTGGTTGCTAGGGAATCCCCTCATGTAATCAAGCTGGCTAAGAGATGTAAATCATTCAGCTGCGACGATGAAAACTAAATCTCCGAGCACTAAAAAATACTCGGAGGACCCCCGAGCGTGCTTGGGAAATCTCGAGTAATGAGTATACTCGATCATCACTAGTTATAACATTTCTACTGTGGGTCAATTGATGCCACTTTTCCTGGTTGAGTCTCCTTCATGTGTGTTGCCTGAATTTGGCTGGGCTCTCAGAGCACCAGGCCTACACCTGTCACTCATCAACATGTTACGGATCAATGTTTAAGCTAGAAACGCTGGTCCACGCCCTGTCCCATGCATTAATGCTGCGCAATTACACTGTTTATACTGTGGGTGAATTGTTGGCACTTTTCCTGGTGTCTGCCTCTAATTTGATTAATTTATTTGATGTGGTTCTGCATTACTTGTGTTAGAGGGAAGACGTGCTCAGAACCCTAACTGGCCCTATTGCTTTCTTCAAAAGCTTAGAGGGAGCTCTGCTCACTAGAGATGAGCGGTTCAATCCATAGAAAAACGAGTTCCAGTCAAATTTCCTGAAATTTGCGCTTCACACAAATTTGAACATTTTTAGTTTCGATTTGCGCTTCACAACAAAAAATATAACTTGTACGACTTGCATGTCCCACATTGATCAAGCAACAGAAAGGAGGGGAACATCATTTTGATTGCTGCTCAGTCTAACCATAATCTCCTGCAGCTTTGACATTTTACAGATTATAATACCTTGTACGGAGATCAGTACCTGGGCCATCACAGATCAGCGGTTCTCAGTGGAGCACAGGTTGTATTGTAGAATCATTTTCCGTCCCCAGAGTCACTGGGTAAGTCTCTCTGTCCTGTGCAGTCTAAGCTCTTATGGTCAGTGGGGTTCTTTCGCTCTCCTGTACAGTGTAAGCTCTTATGGTCACTAGGTAAGTCTCTACTGTAAAGTGTAAGCTCTTATGGTCAGTGGGGTTCTCTTTCTCTCTCTGTAGTTATGGTCAGCGGGGTCCTTTCCCTCTCGCCTGTAGAATGTAAACTATTAGGCTATGTGCCCACGATCCAGAAGTGCCAACGCTTTGGATGCAGCGTATGCTCACTGAACCATGCGGATTTACCGCATTCAATGCATTCTATTGATTAAATTTTTATTGTGGAGACTAGCATCTCCGCAAGAGAAATTGACATGCTGCAGTCCTGAAAGATGCCCCACATGTCAGTGTCCGCGGATGATCCGCAGGCTCTCATGCACGTATGGCGGACATGGGATTTCTAGAAATCCCATCCACTATGCTGTAACTTCTGGCTGCTGCGGATTTGATGCTGCATAAATACACAGCATCAAACCCGCAGCAATTCCTTATTGTCGGCTTGTACACCTTATGGTTAGTGGGATCCACTCTATTGCTCTCAAGCCTGTAGAGTGTAAGCTTTTATGGTCAGTGGGGTCCTCTCTTTCTTCTGTAAAATGTAAGCTGTTTTTGCTCTTATGGTCAGCGAAGTCCTTCTGTCTTTCTTTCACTTATAGTGTGTAAGTTCTGGGTCCTCTCTCTCTCCTTTCATCCATGTGTATTTTCCAAGCAATTACAAACTTTCCAGTTTGGAGATTTGTGCAAATTTATTCACTGCAATACTCTTTTTCTGGGAAAATTCATATTTCATAAGATGTGCTCATCTCTAGTGGTCCCAGCATCACACACAACGTGCTGCGGGCCATCCTTCAGCAGACTGGCAAGATAAGGCCTATATAAAGTAGAACATATACATGGCATAGACTCACAGTCAGAGCATAAACAATTAAACAGTTTCTCAGTAGTTTTCTGTTTTTTTTTTTTTTTTTTTTAAGAAACACTCAACTCAGAATGTCATTCCTTTTATTGCCAGGGAGAATGTATGTGTTACCCCTCTACAAGCCTATGATTTGAAACAAAAATTGGTGTAAATTTGCACATTTTTGTACCTTTTTATCATTGCAAAATATACCTTGAAATGACTGAAGTGCTCACAGAGAAGCATTCTTACAATCTTCAGCTGTGCAGATGTGGTGAGCCTGTGCCCACTATAAAATAATTGTCTTGTATTTTTCCGACAGTAGAACACAGTGGTGTTTTCTGCAGTAGCCTGTTCACTCCAAGCTTTGATGTTTTGTGCTTTCAGATCGTCTCTGTTGTAATACAATATGAGAGTATTTGATGTATTGTCACCTTCCTGGCAGCTAGAACTAGTTGGCCAATTCTCCTCATCCCTTTTATTTTTTCCCACAGAACTGGCAATCACAGGATGTGTTTGTCTACCATCTCTTTCCATGTAAATTCTAGATTTTGTGCATTAAAACCCCAGATTCTAACGCTTCTGGTTTGCGCAAACTAAGCCAGTCTGGCTTCTTGGTCAAAGTCAATCAGAACATACCGTATATACTCGACTATAAGCCGACCCGAATATAAGCTGAGACCCCTAATTTTGACACAAAAAACTGGGAAAACTTAATGACTCGAGTAGAAGCCTAGGGTGGAAAATGCAGCAGCTACCGGTAAATTTCAAAAATAAAAATAGATACCAATAAAATTAAAATTAACTGAGATATCAGTAGGTTAAGTGTTTTTGAATATCCATTTTGAATCAGGAGCCCCATATAATGCTCCATATAGTTCATGATGGGTCCCATAAGATGCTTCATACAGTTCATGATGGCCCCATAAGATGCTCCATACAAAATACGCCCCATATAATGCGCTATAAAGTTTATGATGGGCCCCATAAGATGCTCCATATTAAAATATGTCCCATATAATGCTGCACAAAGGTTAATAAGGGCCCCATAAGATGCTCCATAGAGACATTTGCCCCATATAATGCTGCACAAATGTTGATTATGGCCCCATAAAATGCAGTTTATGCTGATATTATTAACTGTACAGCATATCTGCTGCTGCTATTAAAAACTAAAAAAATGACATACACACCTCTCGTCGCTGCTCGCTGCTCCTCAGCGTCCTCCGCAGTGACTATTCAGGCAGAGGGCGGCGCGCACATGAACACATCATCGCGCCCTCTGACCTGAACGTCACAGACAGAGGACACGGAAGACAGAGTCTTTATAGGTATATTTTTGAGTGAACTGTAAATTGTTCTTTTATTCTATAAACTTCTGACAACATGTCTCTGAATTTCCAAGCAATAAATTTTGTATTTTTGTCTGAAAAGGAGAAATGGTCAAAATTTAAAAAATAAACCCAGTGCTTTCAGACCTCAAATAAGGCAAAGAAAACAAGTTCATAATCATTTATATACATCAATACTAATGTTTTAACTCTGGAAGAGTTCAGAAATCAATATTTTGTGGACTAACCTTGGTTTTTAATCACAGCTTCCATGCGTCTTGGAATGCTTTCCTCCAGTCTTTCACACTGCTTCTGGCACAAAAATGTAAGCAGTTCTTCTTTGTTTGATGGCTTGTGACTATCCATCATCCTCTAGATTACATTCCATAGGTTTTCAGTGGAGATCAGGTCTGGAGATTGGGCTGCCCATGACAGGGTTTTGATGTGGTGGACTCTTAATTTTTGCCAGAGCTGTAGATTCTGGAGACACTCATGAATTATAATGCGGCTTATTCTATAACCTAGGTACATAGATAATGATGTGATAGGGTAAGTTCACATTTGCATATATGTGCACAGCGTATCAACTGCATGAACAAACGCATGCAAAAATGTGAGCAAACGCATGCTTATGCAGCGTGTGCATGCGTTTGTATACGTTTTTTGCCTGTTTGCGTTTTTATGCGCATGCGTTTGATATTTCCAGGAGGGCGTGTCTCAATGGACGTGTCTCAATCAGTTCCTGGACATGCGCAGTCCGAAGTACGCAAGTGCATCGAACACATGCATATGCAAGGACATGGGTATGTATGCATTCCTATAGACAGTAATGTGTAACACCCCAGGTAACCGGTTGTTACAGTGATGTTGCCTTCCTTTCTGGGAGGGCGATATCATGCGTGGAGGCAAAGAGGATTCTCTTTACCAGGTAAGCACACACATGCAACACATTCTGAATCCAGGCCAGGAGGGGGAGCTCAGGACCTGGATTCAGGGGAGCTTCCCCAGCTTTAAGTATCCTGGTCTGGAGAAGGAGTTAGTTGGTCCAGGGAGACCAAGGAGAGCAGTGTGAGAGAGACACTGAGACAGAAGGAAGTCTGTGAGGCAGACAGCGGAGGCGTGCAGCCAGGACTTAGCTGCGGCTCCTGAGAAGGAAGAGAACCTGAAGGGTTGTTGTATGCAGTGGAGCATTGAGGAAAGGAGCACAGGAGTGGTACAGGGCTCAGAGGGGAACTTGTTGTGAATTTGGATTCTGGGCTCCCCCGGTGGCCGCTTGTGGAATTGGACTTGTCATCCTCTTTCCTGTTTCACCTGTTTCCATCAGTAGTGGGTGTCGCTATTTAAGCTCATTTCTCTGGTGGTTTCTTGCCGGTCAACAATGTTATCTGATGCCTCTCAGTGCTTGTTCCTGCTTCTGACAACTACTAGATAAGTTGGACTTTTGTCCATGTTTCGTTTTGCCTATTTGTTCCAGTTCACAGCTGAAGTTTTGTTACTGTGTCTGGAAAGCTCTCGTTGATCAGGGATTGCTACTCTGGTGTTATGAGTTAATGCCAGAGTTTAAGGTAATCTCTGGATGGTGTTTTGTTAGTGTTTTTCTGCTGACCATGAAAGTATACTATCTGTCTTCTGCTATCTAGTAAGCGGACCTCAAATTTGCTAAAGACTATTTTCCTGCTGCGTTTGTTGTTTCATCTGAACTCACCGTCATTATATGTGGGGGGCTACTGTCTTCTTTGGAATATTTCTCTAGAGGTGAGCCAGGTCTTATATTTCCCTCTGCTAGCTATTTAGGTCTTAGGCCAGAGCTGGGCATCTAGCCATAAATAGGAAATGCTACCTGGCTATTTCTAGTTGCGCGGCAGGCTTAGTTCATGGTCAGTATAGTTCCATCTTCCGAGAGCTTGTCCCTCTATAGGCTTGCTATGATCTCTGCCTGCAGAGATCATGACAGTTTGACCGGCCCGTAAAGTGTTAAACACCCAGGTTGAGAAAGGAGAGTTATAAGAAGTCTGCTGGAATTTTTTTTTTTTTTTTTTTTTTTTTTTTTTTTTTTTTTGTCCTCCAGTTTGCCTTGCTGCAGTCTTTTTTCTCTCTCTCCTCCTAATCTCTGTATGGCTCTGTGTGCACCTGACAATAATGGATCTTCAGAGTGTAACTGCGGGTTTGAATAATCTCATCACGAAAGTACAAAATTTACAAGATTTTGTGGTACATGCTCCAGTATCTGAGCCGAGAATTCCTTTGCCGGAGTTCTTCACAGGGAATAGAGCTAGCTTCCAGAATTTCCGAAATAATTGTAAGCTGTATTTGTCCCTGAAGTCTCGTTCAGCTGGAGACCCTGCTCAGCAGGTTAGGATTGTGATTTCCTTGCTCAGGGGTGACCCTCAAGATTGGGCCTTCTCATTGCCAGCAGGGGATCCTGCGTTGCGCGATGTGGATGCGTTTTTTCTGGCCTTGGGCTTGCTTTATGAGGAACCTCATTTGGAACTTCAGGCAGAAAAAACTTTGATGGCACTATCTCAGGGGCAAGACGAAGCTGAGGTTTACTGCCAAAAATTCCGTAAATGGTCTGTGCTTACTCAGTGGAATGAGTGCGCCTTGGCGGCAACTTTCAGAGAAGGTCTCTCTGATGCCGTCAAGGATGTTATGGTGGGGTTCCCTGTGCCTGCAGGTCTGAATGAGTCCATGACAATGGCTATTCAGATTGATAGGCGTCTGCGGGAGCGCAAACCGGTGCACCATCTGGCGGTGTCTATGGAAAAGACGCCAGAAAGTATGCAGTGTGATAGAATTCTGTCCAGGAGCGAGCGACAGAATTTTAGACGGAAGAATGGATTGTGCTTCTATTGTGGGGATTCTACTCATGTTATATCAGCATGCTCTAGGCGTACAAAGAAGCTTGATAAGTCTGTTTCCATTAGCACCATTCAGTCTAAGTTTATTTTGTCTGTAACCCTGATTTGCTCTTTGTCATCCATTGCCACGGACGCCTATGTTGACTCTGGCGCCGCTCTGAGTCTTATGGATTGGTCCTTTGCCAATCGTTGTGGTTTTGATTTAGAGCCTTTGGAGACTCTTATTCCTCTGAAGGGGATTGACTCCACCCCATTGGCTAATAATAAACCACAATACTGGACACAAGTAACCATGCGTATCAATCCGGATCACCAGGAGATTATTCGTTTCCTGGTGCTGTATAATTTACATGACGATTTGGTACTGGGATTGCCATGGTTGCAGTCTCACAATCCAGTCTTGGACTGGAGAGCAATGTCTGTGTTGAGCTGGGGATGTAAGGGTATTCATGGGGACTTACCTGTGGTTTCTATTTCGTCGTCCATTCCCTCTGAAGTCCCTGAGTTCCTCTCTGATTATCAAGACGTCTTTGACGAACCCAAGCTTGGGTCGTTACCTCCGCACCGTGAGTGCGATTGTGCCATAGATTTGATACCGGGTTGCAAATATCCAAAGGGTCGTTTGTTTAATCTGTCTGTGCCGGAACATGCTGCTATGCGGGAATATATAAAGGAGTCTTTGGAAAAAGGACATATTCGTCCATCTTCTTCTCCCTTGGGAGCTGGGTTTTTCTTTGTCTCAAAAAAGGACGGCTCTTTGAGACCATGTATTGATTATCGGCTTCTGAATAAGATCACTGTTAAGTACCAATACCCATTGCCATTGCTTACTGATTTGTTTGCTCGTATAGAGGGTGCTAAGTGGTTCTCTAAAATTGATCTTCGTGGGGCGTATAATTTGGTGCGGATCAGGCAGGGGGATGAGTGGAAGACCGCATTTAATACGCCCGAGGGCCACTTTGAGTATTTGGTCATGCCTTTTGGTCTTTCTAATGCCCCTTCAGTTTTCCAGTCTTTTATGCATGATATTTTCCGCGATTTTCTGGATAAATTTATGATAATATATCTGGATGATATTCTGATTTTTTCTGATGACTGGGACTCTCATGTCCAGCAGGTCAGGAGAGTTTTTCAGGTTCTGCGGTCTAATTCTTTATGTGTGAAGGGGTCTAAGTGCGTTTTTGGGGTCCAGAAAATTTCCTTTTTGGGGTATATTTTTTCTCCCTCTTCCATTGAGATGGATCCCGTCAAGGTGCAAGCTATTTGTGACTGGACTCAGCCCTCCTCTCTTAAGGGTCTTCAGAGATTTTTGGGCTTTGCCAACTTTTACCGCCGATTTATTGCTGGTTTTTCGGATGTCGTTAAACCACTGACTGATTTGACCAGACATGGCGCTGATGTTGCTAATTGGTCCCCTCATGCTGTAGAGGCCTTTCAGGAGCTTAAGCACCGTTTTGCCTCTGCCCCTGTGTTACGTCAGCCTGATGTGAATCTGCCTTTTCAGGTTGAGGTTGACGCTTCGGAGATCGGAGCTGGGGCAGTGTTGTCGCAGAAAGGTTCCGACTGCTCCGTCATTAGGCCTTGTGCCTTCTTTTCTCGCAAATTTTCGCCCGCAGAGCGGAATTATGATGTTGGGAATAGGGAGCTTTTGGCCATGAAGTGGGCGTTTGAGGAGTGGCGCCATTGGCTAGAGGGGGCTAAGCATCAGGTGGTGGTATTGACTGACCACAAAAATTTGATTTATCTTGAGACTGCCAGGCGCCTGAATCCTAGACAGGCGCGCTGGTCTTTATTTTTTTCTCGCTTTAATTTTGTGGTGTCATACCTACCGGGTTCTAAGAATGTTAAGGCAGATGCCCTTTCTAGGAGTTTTGACCCGGACTCTCCTGGTAATGCTGAACCCACAGGTATCCTTAGGGAGGGAGTAATTTTGTCGGCCGTTTCTCCTGATCTGCGGCGGTCCTTGCAAGAGTTTCAGGCGGATAGACCGGATCGTTGTCCGCCTGATAGACTGTTTGTTCCGGATGATTGGACCAGTAGAGTCATCTCTGAGGTACATTCTTCTGCATTGGCAGGTCATCCCGGAATTTTTGGTACCAGGGATTTGGTGGCAAGATCCTTCTGGTGGCCTTCCCTGTCACGAGATGTGCGAGTCTTTGTGCAGTCATGTGACATTTGTGCTCGGGCCAAGTCTTGTAGTTCTCGGGCTAGCGGACTGCTGTTGCCCTTGTCTATTCCTAAGAGGCCTTGGACACACATCTCGATGGATTTTATTTCAGATCTGCCTGTTTCCCAGAAGATGTCTGTCATCTGGGTGGTCTGTGACCGTTTCTCTAAAATGGTCCATTTGGTTCCTCTGCCCAAGTTGCCTTCTTCTTCTGAGTTGGTTCCTCTGTTTTTTCAGAATGTTGTCCGATTGCACGGTATTCCTGAGAATATTGTTTCTGACAGAGGTACCCAATTTGTGTCTAGATTTTGGCGGGCATTCTGTGCTAGGATGGGCATAGATTTGTCTTTTTCATCTGCTTTTCACCCTCAGACTAATGGCCAGACCGAGCGGACTAATCAGACCCTGGAGACATATCTGAGGTGTTTTGTCTCTGCTGACCAGGATGATTGGGTTGCTTTTTTGCCATTGGCAGAGTTCGCCCTCAATAATCGGGCCAGCTCTTCCACCTTGGTGTCCCCGTTTTTCTGTAATTCGGGGTTTCACCCTCGATTTTCCTCCGGTCAGGTGGAATCCTCGGATTGTCCTGGAGTGGATGCGGTGGTGGAGAGATTGCATCACATCTGGGGGCAGGTTATGGACAATTTGAAGTTGTCCCAGGAGAAGACTCAGCGTTTTGCCAACCGTCATCGTCGTGTTGGTTCTCGGCTTTGTGTTGGAGATTTGGTGTGGTTGTCTTCTCGTTTTGTCCCTATGAGGGTCTCTTCTCCTAAGTTTAAACCTCGGTTCATCGGCCCTTATAGAATATTGGAGATTCTTAATCCTGTTTCTTTCCGTTTGGACCTCCCTGCGTCCTTTTCCATTCATAACGTTTTTCATCGGTCGTTATTGCGCAGGTATGAGGTACCTGTTGTACCTTCAGTTGAGCCTCCTGCTCCGGTGTTGGTGGAGGGTGAGTTGGAGTACGTTGTGGAGAAAATTTTGGACTCTCGTGTTTCCAGACGGAGACTCCAGTATCTGGTCAATTGGAAGGGTTACGGCCAGGAGGATAATTCTTGGGTCAATGCATCTGATGTTCATGCTTCTGATCTTGTTCGTGCCTTCCATAGGGCTCATCCTGGTCGCCCTGGTGGATCTGGTGAGGGTTCGGTGCCCCCTCCTTGAGGGGGGGGTACTGTTGTGAATTTGGATTCTGGGCTCCCCCGGTGGCCGCTTGTGGAATTGGACTTGTCATCCTCTTTCCTGTTTCACCTGTTTCCATCAGTAGTGGGTGTCGCTATTTAAGCTCATTTCTCTGGTGGTTTCTTGCCGGTCAACAATGTTATCTGATGCCTCTCAGTGCTTGTTCCTGCTTCTGACAACTACTAGATAAGTTGGACTTTTGTCCATGTTTCGTTTTGCCTATTTGTTCCAGTTCACAGCTGAAGTTTTGTTACTGTGTCTGGAAAGCTCTCGTTGATCAGGGATTGCTACTCTGGTGTTATGAGTTAATGCCAGAGTTTAAGGTAATCTCTGGATGGTGTTTTGTTAGTGTTTTTCTGCTGACCATGAAAGTATACTATCTGTCTTCTGCTATCTAGTAAGCGGACCTCAAATTTGCTAAAGACTATTTTCCTGCTGCGTTTGTTGTTTCATCTGAACTCACCGTCATTATATGTGGGGGGCTACTGTCTTCTTTGGAATATTTCTCTAGAGGTGAGCCAGGTCTTATATTTCCCTCTGCTAGCTATTTAGGTCTTAGGCCAGAGCTGGGCATCTAGCAATAAATAGGAAATGCTACCTGGCTATTTCTAGTTGCGCGGCAGGCTTAGTTCATGGTCAGTATAGTTCCATCTTCCGAGAGCTTGTCCCTCTATAGGCTTGCTATGATCTCTGCCTGCAGAGATCATGACAGGAACTGTGACCGGGAACCCTCAGAGCCGAAGCGCAGAAACCGGGTACCGGGAGCCCGAGGCTTTTGTGGGATTCTAAGACACATAGCAGAACCGGAGGGCACTAAACTACATGTAAACTGCCCACACCAAGCCTGAGGTACAGCAGTACTCTAAGAGCCTGGGTCGTGGTAGAGACCCTATAAAAAGGCTCAAACTGCCTACCGTGCAGGCAGCTTTTCCTGGACAGGAGAGATAGGATACCTTGCCAGTAAGCTTCGAGCAGCAGGGGCCTCGCCATCTTAGGGCAAGTAGGAAAGGCTTCCGGCCTCACCTGGGAGAGGGGTCACCTTTGCCTCCAAGCCGGCTGGACCACATCACCACCTGTGCCTGGTACCCTGGACTGTGGACTACTACCAGCAGTAAACCAGGTAAAGACTTTACAACTTGGGTCCTCCACTTAATCGTCGGCATACAACATCCTTGCCACACACCTTGGGAGCCCTGGGGACCCCGCTTCACCTGTGGGAAGTGTCACCATCCAGCCGCCATACCATCACCCCAGAGGACCCCTTTAAGCGGCTTCGGTCCCTTCTGACTGAGAACCACAGGTGACGTCAAGAGCATAGACTTTACAAATCCCCTTAAAGACCTTTCCCTTTAATTCGGCTCCCAGGGCCATGGACCGGGTCGCAGCCACCTTGACATCTCCTTTAAGACCGGACCCGGTATCGAGTATCCCACTGCCCTGGCGGGCGACTCAAAAGCGTTTTTAACGCACTCATCTGCATGCGCATGCCTGCGCATATTTGACGGATTTTTGACGCTTCCAATAATGCAACATGTTGCGTTCACCTGAACCCGCCGCACACTGGGAAACGATGAATGCGTACTCAGATGCATGCGAACTGATGCAAACACATGTCCCTGCGTACACCATGTTAAAGATAGGTACGCATGATGCATGCGGATCTGTGCGGATGATATGCAAATGAGAAACCACCCTTATCTAGTGGACAATATTTGGCTGCTATTGATGACGAATATACTCATTACTCGAGATTTCCCGAGCACGCTCGGGTGTCCTCCAACTATTTGTTAGTGCTCGGAGATTTAGTTTTCATCGCCTCAGCTGAATGATTTACAGCTATTAGCCAGCATAAGTACATGTGGGGGTTGCTTGGTTGCTAGGGAATCCCCACATGTAATCAAGCAGGCTAGTAGCTGTAAATCATCCAGCTGCGGGAAGAAAACTAAATCTCCGAGCACTAAAAAATACTCGGGGACCACTGAGCGTGCTCGGGAAATCTCGAGTAACGAGTATATTCGCTCATCACTATTGGCTGCAAAAAATAGAAGGTTACCTTCAATGCCAGTAAGGCTCCGGTCTAATGAATGATTATAGAAGCAACTTTTTAGCAGAGAGAATCACAAAGCGAAGGAAGATCGCGCCATTCAGTGATGACATCCGTTAGATCACAAAGGAGGTAACGCTCCTGCAGAATGGAAAATCAAAGCCTTGCTGTACTATTTGAAATGCAAAGAAGCTGATAACATCACCAAAGAGAAATAACACATCAATGACTCTATATAGGGCATATCTTGGTTGCAAAAACCCAGTAAGAATAAGGCTAGCTTCATACGCCTGACATTCGTGGTACAAGCATATATTGTAGCGTTCGAGTCAGATGTTTTACGTGGCCCATGAATGACGATTGTGTGTAACCGATCTACGGAAGATGCCAGAAGAACATTTTGGTGGTGGTATAAGAACTGACAAGTGCAGTGAGATGATGAAGCATACTAACTACCTGGAGAAGGAAAATTCGGGATCTAATTTCCTAAAAATTTTTTTTACCCATATCTGCACACTGACGACTTGGTGCACAGTGAGGAGTGAAGTAAAAGCTCATGTTCTTACACAAGTACACATCATATTTAGGAAAAAAAAACAACTTCATACTTGTAAAACAAAGTGATAGCATCAATTTATGTTTTGTAGGTTTCTGCCCCCTGAGATACTCACAGATTCTGCAGTTCTAGTTTAGCAAGTTGTACCCTGAAATCAAAATTCATCAACCCAAATTGCAAATTAGGTTTATTGGTAAAATTTACAAACTAACTTCTATTTGCAAGTAACCTGTTAAACAAAATGTAACTACATGAAGCCAACTAAAATAAGTAGTATTTTCTCTAAAGTCACCAGTTTTCTGTTTCTGGGTGATATGTTATGCTGTTAATAAAATTTACTTAATGTTAATCTGTTTCAAGTACACTTGTTTCAAAATTATACACAGTATCAGCAGGAAAATGACATTGTTCATACAGAAGGGTACTGTCTCACAGTGGCACTTTGATCGCTACAACGGTACGATCCGTGACGTTCCAGCGATATCCATACGATATCGCTGTGTCTGACACGCAGCAGCGATCAGGGACCCTGCTGAGAATCGTACGTCGTAGCAGATCGTTTGGAACTTTCTTTCATCGCTGGATCTCCCGCTGTCATCGCTGGATCGTTGTGTGTGACAGCGATCCAGCGATGCGTTCGCTTGTAACCAGGGTAAACATCGGGTTACTAAGCGCAGGGCCGCGCTTAGTAACCCGATGTTTACCCTGGTTACCAGCGTAAAAGTAAAAAAAAACAAACAGTACATACTCACATTCCGGTGTCCTTCAGGTCCCTTGCCGTCTGCTTCCCGCACTGACTGACTGCCGGCCGTAAGGCAGTGGCACAGCACAGCGGTGACGTCACCGCTGTGCTCTGCTTTCACTTTATGGCGACACTCAGTCAGTGCGGGAAGCACACGGCAAGGGACCTGAAGGACACCGGAATGTGAGTATGTACTGTTTGTTTTTTTTTACTTTTACGGTGGTAACCACGGTAAACATCGGGTTACTAAGCGCGGCCCTGCGCTTAGTAACCCGATGTTTACCCTGGTTACCCGGGGACCTCGGCATCGTTGGTCGCTGGAGAGCTGTCTGTGTGACAGCTCCCCAGCGACCACACAACGACTTACCAACGATCACGGCCAGGCCGTGTCGCTGGTCGTGATCGTTGGAAAGTTGCAGAGTGTGACAGTACCCTTAGTGGGTGAGAGTGGACACTTCTATCTAAATCTGCAGTGACCAGATAATTACAGCAGGGAGATTTGCTGGGAAAAAAGATAACAAGGCTGAGATTTGTTTGCACAGAAGTGTGCTTCCCAGGCAGGCATACGTTTCCTCTGATCAAAAAAAAACTGGACAATTGCAGGTGGACAGTCTGTCTCCAGTGTCCAGATATGAATATTGGGGATGGCATTGATTCAATAATTATGGGACATATATTTTCAGCATCATAGTGAATGGATGAACAGAATAAATTCACTCACATCACCGTAAGGCTGGCAGCACCCATCCAATGTAATAACTGTAAAATGGATGGTGCTATGCAGGTCATGTTTCCAACAGACATACCACATCCCACAATCAGCCCCATATGAGCTCATAAAGAGGAGGTATGTGGGGGTAGACTTGCCTAAACAAAAAATAAAGTTTGGTTCTCTATCTTTGCTCATTCTGGAAGACATAGTTCTCTCTGAGAGTGTTCCGTTTTCCCAATCAGAGTGCTTCCCTCCATAAAGATAAGAGCCATTCCTGCAATATCAGGTTTAGTAATTCCCTTTGGTTATTCCTATTTATTCTATGTAATTGTATATACAGTACTGTTTTGTTCCCGTTTTGCATCATCTTTGTATATTCTTTATAAGCATTTCTTACCTTTCTGGATTAAATATATAAAATGTAATAGCTCTGTTCCTCTTGCTCTGTAAACCACACCCCTGAAGCCATATGTTACCTGGTAATGGGTGTCCAATCAGCCTGTATAAACAATTAGTGGTGGCTGCTAGTAATGGTTCCTTTTTTGTTATTGTGGAGTTTTCATTGACCATACTGGAGTATATATATATACTGTATGTATATTCCATGAGCCGGAATTGGAGGTGTATATACCATACGCTCATTGTTATTTCCCCAATAACTGGCCTAGTAGTGGAAGCAGCTGCAGCCTTGTCCATCACTTGTCCATCAATTGTGTAATTGCCCTAACGATTGGAGGCAGATGAGTTGCGTTCCCCTGACAACTGGTAACAGCGGTGGGATCTGCACGACCCCCTAACTTTTATGCTGGACAAACTGGTGGCAGCGGTCACTCCCCCGGCTGTCATGTTTGACAATCTTGTCCCATTATAGGAGCATAGCAATGGAAAACAGTTGGAGACAGGTTCGTCATTAGACGCACACCAGCGGAGCACGGCTGTCCTCCCTGACTATAATAAGAACCGTCATCTTTCTATCAAGGTATCCATCACATTTCCCACCTAAGTGTTGTTCTCATAAGTCTACACTCAGGCTGTCTTTTCAGAGCTTCTCTCTGCCCTAAGGCCGCCCGTGAGCATTCCTTTCAGCCCTCAAGCAGTCTCCTCAATGCTTCTCTCTGCTCTCTCTCCCTTGCTCTACTCTCTGCCCTCAGGCCACCTCATCAGTCTTCCTCTCTGCCCTCAGGCTGTCCCCTCAATGCTTCTCTATGCCCCTGGGATGTCATCTCAGCAATCCTTTCTGCTCTCAGGCCATCTCATCACTGTTTCTCCATAACCTCAGGCTGACTTCTCAGTGTTCCACTCTGCTCTCAGGCCATCTTCTCAGCGTTCTTTTATGCCTTCAAGCTGTCTCCTCAGCATTCCCCTGTGACTTCAGACAGTCTCCTCATCATTTCTCTTTACTCTTAGGCCATCTCCTTTGTGTTTCTCTCTACCCTCAGGAGGACATCGCATCAGCATTTATCTCTGCTCTAAGGACATTCCCTAAGGATTACTCTCTACTCTCAGTGTTTTCTCCTCAACATTCATCTCTGCCCTCAGGCAAATGAGACTGAACTTCTTTGGACATGTGGAAGCTCTTTTCTAGCCTTTGTCACTCCATACAGTTTTTATTGTCCATCCATTGTCACATTCTCCAGTTTAAAGGGAACCTATCACCCCGTTTTTTTCGGTATGAGATAAAAATACTGTTAAATAGGGCCTGAGCTGTGCATTACAATAGTGTAGTTTGTGGACCCCGATTCCCCACCTATGCTGCCGAAATACGTTACCAAAGTAGTCATTTTCGCCTGTCAATCAGGCTGGTCAGGTCGGATGGGCGTGGCTTCTTCCCCCAGATATTGCGTAGTTTTCCGTTGGTGGCGTAGTGGTGTGCGCATGTCCAAGGTCCCCAATCCTGCACGGGGGGGTGAAAATAGCAGCGATGTCCGTTATTCCATTGGTGGTCGGTGGGCGCGGCCATCTTCCTTTGGCCGCGCGTGCGCAGAAGCGGCGCTCTGCTGGCCGCGGCTTCAGGAAAATGGCCGCGGGATGCCGCGCGTGCGCAGATGGAGATCGCGGCGGCCATTTTCCTGAAGCCGCGGCCAGCAGAGCGCCGCTTCTGCGCACGCGCGGCCAAAGGAAGATGGCCGCGCCCACCGACCACCAATGGAATAACGGACATCGCTGCTATTTTCACCCCCCCGTGCAGGATTGGGGACGTTGGACATGCGCACACCACTACGCCACCAACGGAAAACTACGCAATATCTGGGGGAAGAAGCCACGCCCATCCGACCTGACCAGCCTGATTGACAGGCAAAAATGACTACTTTGGTAACGTATTTCGGCAGCATAGGTGGGGAATCGGGGTCCACAAACTACACTATTGTAATGCACAGCTCAGGCCATATTTAACAGTATTTTTATCTCATACCGAAAAAAACGGGGTGATAGGTTCCCTTTAACTAACTGGCTTCTTTGCTTGAAGTCACACAGAATCGAGGTTGTCAGTCACGTATTAGGAGGTGGCGCTGGGTGGGGAATAGAAAAGGGGAAACAGAGACTTTGGAAGAGCTTGAATGTGCTGAAAGCACTTCAGCCTCATTCGCATATCAATTCAAATGCTAATTTCTCAGTAATGGAGGAACTCACTGGCCATGTAAAGGTATTGCTGGACTTGTCTTTGAAAGAGCTACATGAACATAAAAATAGTTTTGGGGAGAAGTTCTGCTGACAGATCCTTTTAACTTCATTGAATGGGGATAATCCCAGTGTGTGTTGACTGCAAACCTATGGCAGAATCTTCTGCCTCATATTTCTGTTGCGATTTCCACCTCCATTGTGGCACCGGCAGCGCAATAATGTTACTGAATTGCGCCAACACTCTCTTGTATGAAGAGGATTCAGTGGTTCTAGATATGTGGGGATCAGTATAAGCTTTAACTTTTTCTGGAGTGAACTGGCTTCATTACTCAATTTGCCATATGGTCAGAGCCCAATTCGGGCAGTGACTGTAGTTCATATGATGCCCAAAAATATCTGAACTTCAAATAGGTGTATGCGTATTTTACACTGCACATGATGCCAACAGTGTCCGCAGCTTCTTCAAGGGTTTCCCAGCGGTGAATGCTGGTAAAGTGAGGTTCATTGAGACACCTGCTGTTCATCGCTGGTACATGTGGCAGCAGCCTATTGATTTCTTCTGTAAAGGAACTCTGCCATCTAGTGGCAGACTGACATTATTACCTCATCGATTAGAACAAAGTAGGAACATTTCTTGCAAAATTTTGATGGTTGTGTGATTTTAGTAATATGGAGTCACATAGGAACAGCAGGATAAGGCTGAGCTTAAGCTTAAACATCAAAAAGTTTCACGGTTACTACAGACAAAAAAGCTGCAACAAAAATGTGCATAATTCTTTTTCTGGAGTTCTACCATAGCTGACATCTACCGTAATTAGTTCACATTTATGAACTGAATTTCTCAACTTGGTATTTATATAAGTTGTAAAATAAAGCAACATTTTTAAATCTGTACCACAATGTTGTCAGATAATGTTGCAACAGAAATGTACCATTCAGACCAGGATATGTGGCAACTTTCGCACATCATACAAAGTACAAACTAAAATGAGCAGTGCCGTCTGAAATTAAACTCATGCTCACATAGTGCTGTTTTTGATGCATCTTTTAAAAAAGAGGCTTTAAGGGGATTTTTTAATTTAGATTTAGCACCTTCTCTAATTGGTGCTGTTCCATTTATCCTTTAATAGGTTATGTTTTTCTTCCGTACCCCTCCGTTTCAAAGTTGTTTCCCACCAGTTATAATGATGCAAATTTTCGTTCAATCAACTAGTTGTAGAACGCAGAACTTTACTGTGGACATTTACTGTTTTTCGTCTGATGCTCGCCAATCAAAACAGGGCCTGTTAACAAGAGCAAACTACAAGAATGGCAACAGGGGGCGAAAGAGGAGCTAAAACGATATTTTTTAGTGCCTGGAAAATTCCTTTTGACGAGTGCTCAGTTTTAGGCAACACTTCCTGGCTCTGTTACAATTATTGATTTGAACGTTTCATTGCCAAACTGACCTGACTGTACTTAAATCTCTGGTCAGTGTTTTCTTCCAATCACAGCTTGTATTATTTTTATTATTATTATTCCAATACCATGCTTTTATAAAGATCTTCATCTTGTTAGACAGCCATCCAAATATTCAGATAATACAATATTTACAAATAGTCAACTTTTGTTTAACGCTAGGGACGAGTGAACACTAAAATGATTGGATGCTCGTTACTCAAACTGACCAATTCCTAATGCT
Source organism: Ranitomeya variabilis (assembly GCF_051348905.1). Taxonomy (NCBI): domain Eukaryota; kingdom Metazoa; phylum Chordata; class Amphibia; order Anura; family Dendrobatidae; genus Ranitomeya; species Ranitomeya variabilis. Next base: position 161,687,965 of record NC_135238.1, on the reverse strand, counting down.
CGGGTGCTCGTTTCCAGTAACGGGTATAATGGTAGTCAATGGAAAACCCAAGCATTTTTATAGCAAAGCTTTCAGTTAATGAGATTCTCATGCTTCAGGGTGGGCCGGAGGGAGGGGTATTCATCTGTATGGTTGATGACAGGTCACTGATCCCTCAGTGACCTGCCCCCTATTTTACATACTGTATATCGTATTGTTTGGGGGGAAAAAATGACATTCATCATGCGGGCGCCGGCACCTGCACTGTAGCATGATTGGATCCATAATAATATCCATAAATTCATTTTATTTAGTGATCTGATAAATGCTACTGCACAGGTGCCATTTTGAGAAAGAAGTTTTTTCTCAAGAAATTTATATCACTAAATAAAAGGAATATTTGGCTACTATAGATCCAATCATGCTTCAGCGCAGGCGCCGCCGCCAGCTTGATGATTGTAATTTTTTTCTCAAAACAATAAGATATACAGTATGTAAAATAGGGGGTAGGTTACTGAGAGATCAGTGACCCGTTAGAAGCCATACTGATAAATACCTAATCAGAGCACCACATGAGGACCCCCTCACCCCACAGGCCGCCCTAGAGCATGAGCATATCATTAACTCAAAACTGAAAATAAAGATTAAACAACAACCACAAGACAGATTTCATCAACCAAGGTATTATATTAATCAGCATAATGGCACCGACCTGACAGTGTCAATGCCACAACCAACACGGGTAATTCCAGCAGATGACACAACAAACACCAACAACGGAATGGAAAAAGGCAGAGTAAGGCCCTAACAGTAAGGAGCGAGGAATGGGGCACCTCCTAACCACAACCTGAGCCTATCCCTAAGCTCCCCTAATGCTCTATGCAGAGCCTTCCCCCTGCCGCCACCCACAAGGATGCACACCGCAGTCATCTGATGCTCAGGTTTACGGCAAACGCAGCCCGATGGTGATGGAAATAATGTAGGCTCCGGAGATGCAATAAATCTTTAGAGTGACAACTTGTGGAATATGTTGTGTACCTGCATTACTGGGGGTAACTCCAACTGAAACATCCTAGGGCTGAGTACAGCCAACACCCGATACGGCCCGATCACCCTAGAACTCTAGGTCCTAGGTGCGTACTTCCACTTGACGTTTTTGTGGACACCCACACGTACTCATTCATACACAGGTTCAGACCTGAACGTTTATTTCCAAGCGTACGTTTGCCAACAGACGGTGCTCTCATTGAGAATCAGACAACAGAGGCATCCCCCCATGTCACCAAACTCATACTCTCGCTACATTCAAGGGGAACCACCAGCCTCCCATGACACCTTCTCCTGAGAGGTCATCGAGACTCAGGGTTTACCTGTGGTGAGGGTTGAATCTTGCCTCTATTCCCTGGTAGCAGCTTAGCTGCCTCTACCGGCGAAGATGGGGTGGCTTCAAGATGAATGACAGAGACTGTAGCTCCCAGGCAACAGTTTTTACAAGGTCCCAACTAATTCCTTCCCTGGAATGCCAATCTACAACCCCTGTAAAAATTATGGAATCATCGGCCTTGAAGGAAGTTCATTCAGTTGTTTAATTTTGTAGAAAAAAAGCAGATCACAGACATGGCACAAAACTAAACTCATTTCAAATGGCAACTTTCTGGCTTTAAGAAACACTAAAAGAAATCAAGAACAAAAAATGTGGTAGTCAGTAATTGTTACTTTTTTTAACCAAGCATAGGGAAAAAAATATGGAATCATGAAAAACAAGCAAACAAAAAAACACTCCAAAACATCACTAATATTTTGTTGCATCAAATCTGGCTTTTATAACAGTTTCGGTCACAGACGTTGACTCCAGTTTCCACCTATTCGTTCCTCATTTGTTTTGTTTTCCATTTCTTGTTTTGGAAACATATTGCTTTAAGTTTCCGGTCTTGATGCTTTGATGTCTTCCTTGGACTACCAGTATGTTTGCCTTTAACAACCTTCCCATGTTGTTTGTATTTGGTCCAGATTTTAGACACAGCAGACTGTGAACAACCAACATCTTTTTCAACATTGCGTGATGATTTACCCTCTTTTAAGAGTTTGATAATCCTCTCTTTTGTTTCAATTGACATTTCTCGTGTTGGAGCCATGATTCATGTCAGTCCACTTGGTGCAACAGCTCTCCAAGGTGTGATCACTCCTTTTTAGATGCAGACTAACGAGCAGATCTAATTTGATGCATGTATTAGTTTTGGAGATGAAAATTTACTGGGTGATTCCATAATTTTTTCCCCTCAGAATTGAGTGACTCCATAATTTTTCCCCTATGCTTGGTTAAAAAAAGTAACCATTACTGACTACCACATTTTTTGTTCTTGATTTCTTTTAGTGTTTCTTAAAGCCAGGAAGTTGCCATTTGAAATGACTTTAGTTTTGTGCCATGTCTGTGATCTGTTTTATTTCTACAAAATTAAACAACTGAATGAACATCCTCCAAGGCCGGTGATTACAAAATTTTTGCCAGGAGTTGTATAAGAAGCCCCTATATAGTTACCATGAGCTGCATCACATTTAAAGCACCACTCCAGCATTTGTTTTTATTTCACCACTGGAGTGGTGCTTAAAATCCAAAACCTCTAACGAATGTCTGATACTCACATTCATCTGTTTTCTCCACCGCTTGGGTCAGTCTCCTACATTTTGTGACCTGTCTGCTGCTCCAGTGTTTCATGTCACTAAGCAATTTGAGTTTATGAGAGCCGCGTTCTGGCCTCATTCTGGCTCTCATAGACTTACATTCAGAGGTTGTGACGTAGCTTCTAACTCATAAGATGGAGCCACGGGACTGGAGCTGTGGCAAAAAATGGTCAATACGCCAGAGGATGAGTAAATGACCGGGGTAGGGGACTTGCGCTTAAAGCACCACTCCAGCAGTGAAAAAAACCCTGCTGGAGTGGTGCTTTAAATAATTTAATAATAAGTACAGTAATTTATTATTATAAATTAATAAACGCTTGGAATAAATGTCTGCAGACACCTTATGTGACTGCAGATTGCCAAATCATGATAGGGAGCGCCTGCTGTCATAAGTCCTCAATATCACTAGCGTTATCATGTGACCATGTTTGCTATGTGCATGTGTTGACTAGAAAGGCTTGGCTTCTCCCAATAGAAGAGAATTGAGAGAAGCCAAAAGAGTCATCACACGACCCCTTGCTGACATCAGCGATGCCGAGGCCATTGTTTCTGTACATGAGGGGACTTGGGACATTATTTTAAATGTCAAGTTGGCACTTAAGAAGCATTATTGTTTATAGGGGCATCAGTTTCGTAGCTACCGGGTTGTAGATGGTGCTGAACTGGCTGTCAGTCAGGGTCAGGGGCGCAGTTACAGCTGCTGCTCTCTACATACAGAGACTGAAACCATGCCAGCACTGTCCCTATGTCTGGAACAGCGAGGCTGCTGGAAGTAATAAAGTTAATTTCCTCCTGGCAGCGGGACTCTCAGTGTGGGAGCTGCATGGTGTCAGAAAGCTGTTAACTATTATACTGTATTTTGGGGGAGAAGTGGGGACATCATTCTATATATAGGGGAACTGTGCTGCACTTCATACTGTGTGTACGGGAGCAGTGGGTCCATCATACTGTGTATAAGGGAGCTGTGGACCTACCACCATACTGTGTATAGAGGAGCTGTGGGAGCATTAAACTGTATATAAGGGAGTGGTTGGCCCATTATGCTATATATAGGGGAGCTCTGGGGGACATTATGCTTTCTATAGTGGAGCTCTGTCAGCATTAAACTGTGTATAGGAAAGCTATGGGCTCATCATACTATGTATAGAGAAGCAGTGGGTTCATCATACTGTGTATAGTGGAGCAGTGGGGACACCATACGGTGTATAAGGGAGTTATGGGCTCATCATACTGCATATAGGGGATCAGTGGGATCATTATACCATGTAGAGGGGAGCTGTAGGCTCATCATACTGTGTATAGGGGAGCAGTGGACACATCATACGGTGTATAGGGAAGCTGTGGGACCACCATACTCTGTATAGTGGAACTCTACATGCGGGGACTTAGGGGACATTATTAAATGTTAAATGGGCACTTAAGCATTATTGCCACAGGGTAATAATATTCCCCATCCTGCCCCTGTGTATCTCATTCCTGGCTTAAGCCATATGTTCTCCCATCCTGCCCTCTTGAGTATCCATTCTGCCCCATATGATCTCCCCATCCTGCCCCATCTGTCTCCATCGTGTCCATCCTGCCCCATGATCCAATCCTGCCCCCATGTCTTTCTGCCCCGTGTCTCCAATCATGCCCCGTATCTCCATTCTTACCCCACCTGTCTCCAGTCCTGCCCCCAGTGTGTCCAGCATTCTGCCCTCAGTGCTCCAGCATTCTGTCTCAGTGTGTCCAGCATCCTGCCCCCAGTGTGTCCAGCATTCTGCCCCAGTGTATCCAGCATTCTGCCCCCAGTGTGTCCAGCATTCTACCCCCAGTGTCTCCAGCATTCTGCCCCAGTGTGTCCAACATTCTGCCCTCAGTGTGTCCAGCATTCTGCCCCCAGTGTGTCCAGCATTCTACCTCCAGTGTGTCCAGCATTCTACCCCCAGTGTGTCCAGCATTCTGCCCCAGTGTGTCCAGCATTCTGCCTCAGTGTGTCCAGCATTCCGCCCCAGTGTGTCCAGCATTCTGCCCCAGCATTCTGCCCCCAGTGCTCCAGCATTCTGCCCCCAGTGTGTCCATCAGTCTGCCCCAGTGTGTCCAGCATTGTGCCCCCAGTGTGTCCAGCACTCTGCCCAAGTGTGTCAAGCATTCTGCCCCAGCATTCTGCCCCTGTGTGTTCAGCATTCTGCCCCAGTGTGTCCAGCTTTCTGTCCCAGCATTCTGCCTCCAGTGTGCAGCATTCTGCCTCCAGTGTGCAGCATTCTGCCCCAGTATTCTGACTCCAGTGTGTCCAGCATTCTGCCCCAGCATTCTGCCTCCAGTGTGTCCAGCATTCTGCCCCAGCATTCTGCCTCCAGTGTGTCCAGCATTCTGCCCCCAGTGCTCCAGCATTCTACCCCCAGTGTGTCTATCATTCTGCCCCAGTGTGTCCAGCATTGTGCCCCCAGTGTGTCCAGCACCATGCCCAAGTGTGTCCATCACTCTGCCCCAGCATTCTGCCCCAGTGTGTCCAGCATTCCGCCCCAGCATTCTGCCTCCAGTGTGCAGCATTCAGCCCCAGCATTCTGCCTCCAGTGTGTCCAGCATTCTGCCCCAGTGTGTCCAGCATTCTGCCCCAGTGTCTCCATGATTCTGCCCCCAGTGTGTCCAGCATTCAGCCCCGAGCCCCCCGAATCACCGCTCTCAATAATAATAAAAAAAAAGTTCTTACCTGACCGCGCTCCTGCGGCGAAGGCGAAGCTCCCTCCACTCAGCCGCAGCGCTCACTTGCCGGCAACTGACACTGACGTCAGACGCCGGCAACGTGTGCGCTGTGGCTGACGTCAGCGGCCAGCCTCCGATTGGCTGGCGGCTGTTAACTATTGATGTGCGGGCGCAGGCCCGCACCCGCACGTCAATAGTGTTGGCGCAGCGCTGCTAAGGGCCCGGTTTAGCCTGCCGGTAGGGGCCCCCTCTGCCCACCGGGCCCCATACGCCAGTCAGGGCAGTAATGCCCTGATGGAGGCCCTGGGGCCAGATGGAAAAGATGGCAAAAGTGAACGACTCCATAAGAAAGAACATCAGCTGTAAGTCACCATCTATAACTGTACTTAGATCTCTTATATGGTCTGCAGGACTGGTATCTACACTGCAGGATCCCCATATAGTAATATCAGTGTTCGGTTTTGTATACATATTTACTTTCAGTCACTGCGTGGTCATCTGCTGAGGTTCTCCTATATTCACAATTAGGATGCGCCACCATAGCTGTAGTCAGGATTACCTGGTTAGGGGCCCACTAAGATTTTTCACCCCCCGCCCTCCCCAAGCTGAAACCCTAGCCACGCCTCTGCTCCCAGCCATTGGCTGGGGACACTTTAGAATGATGCGGGTGGACCCTAAGCAACGTGCCCAGGGATGTGCGCTCTGTGCATGTACTCCGGACATCAGCAGCAGGAGAGGAGGGAGGAAGTGCGGGACCGCAGAGGTAAGTGAGTTGTCATCTCTGCCGAGGAATGGAGGCAGAGGGCAGAGATGCAGGCACTACAATATGGTTGCTATATGGCGCTAATTTCCTTATGTGAATGGCTCCTGGTATCTTCAGTATTTGTACTATGCCTGTTATATCGCTAAATTATAATCAGGAAGGTTTCCCATAACAAAGATGGTGACTGTATGTGCAGGCACAGCTACCGCACATGCGCGATGCTCTTCTGGACATTCCTATTGGCTGCTTGGTCATGACGCGACCATGACGCGCATGGACATGTGCAGTCGTGTTTTTCACTTTATTTTTGGAGTGCTGCGTGTTTATTTTATTAGATATATATATATATATATATATATATATATACACACATATATACAGTATATATATATATATATATATACACTCACCGGCCACTTTATTAGGTACACCATGCTAGTAACGGGTTGGACCCCCTTTTGCCTTCAGAACTGCCTCAATTCTTCGTGGCATAGATTCAACAAGGTGCTGGAAGCATTCCTCAGAGATTTTGGTCCATATTGACATGATGGCATCACACAGTTGCCGCAGATTTGTCGGCTGCACATCCCAAAGATGCTCCATACAAGGCAGGATGGATCCATGCTTTCATGTTGTTTACGCCAAATTCTGACCCTACCATCCGAATGTCGCAGCAGAAATCGAGACTCATCAGACCAAGCAACGTTTTTCCAATCTTCTACTGTCCAATTTCGATGAGCTTGTACAAATTGTAGCCTCAGTTTCCTGTTCTTAGCTGAAAGGAGTGGTACCCAGTGTGGTCCTGCTGCTGTAGCCCATCTGCCTCAAAGTTCGACGCACTGTGCGTTCAGAGATGCTCTTAGGCCTACCTTGGTTGTAACGGGTGGCGATTTGAGTCACTGTTGCCTTTCCATCAGCTCGAACCAGTCTGCCCATTCTCCTCTGACCTCTGGCATCAACAAGGCATTTCCGCCCACAGAACTGCCGCTCACTGGATTTTTTTTCTTTTTCGGACCATTCTCTGTAAACCCTAGAGATGGTTGTGCGTGAAAATCCCAGTAGATCAGCAGTTTCTGAAATACTCAGACCAGCCCTTCTGGCACCAACAACCATGCCACGTTCAAAGGCACTCAAATCACCTTTCTTCCCCATACTGATGCTCGGTTTGAACTGCAGGAGATTGTCTTGACCATGTCTACATGCCTAAATGCACTGAGTTGCCGCCATGTGATTGGCTGATTAGAAATTAAGTGTTAACAAGAAGTTGGACAGGTGTACCTAATAAAGTGGCCGGTGAGTGTATATATATATATACATATATATATATATATATATATATATGTGTGTGTGAATTATAGCAAAAAGTGAGAGCAGCACAGAAAAAACTAATTCTGGGTGCAAAGCCCCTCAGGCATGTACCAAACCTTATAATGGGAGTCCAAAAAGTCAGAGGCAGCACACCATTGCAAATTAGTTCAAAAAGTGTTCAAGTTTAATAGCCCATCATGGCGACGTTTCAGCTCATGGACAGCCTTTCTCAAGCCTTGAGAAAGGCTCTCCATGAGCTGAAACGTCGCCATGATGGGCTATTAAACTTGAACACTTTTTGAACTCATTTGCAATGGTGTGCTGCCTCTGACTTTTTGGACTCTCTATATATAGATATGTATATATCTATATTATGACACCCTAGATTATGCATAGGATGAGACAGACAGACAGACAGATAGATGACTTTATTAAATTAGATGAGTTTGAACAAGCATCACATGGCTGAAGCAAAGTTGTTTACACACAATTTTGAAAAGTGACAAGAAGTTTGTCCAGTCCATTTTTGGGGTTTTGTGTGAAATTATGCCCAATTTGCTTTTTTTCCTCTGCTTTTTTTGTGTTGTTCCAATACATACAAAGGAAATAAATGTGTATAACAAAATAAGTGTAATTGCAATAATTTTGTGAGAAATATTTCATTTTCCTGGAACAATTTAAAGAGTGCCAACATGTTTGGTCTGTATATACATATATAAATATGTGTATATAGATATATATGTATATAAATAATATGTCACAATAGATTATGTGTAACGGGCTGGGTGCTGGAACCACTGTGCCGAAGCCCAATGAAGACCAAGAAGGGCGTGACTAGGAGCCACACCCAATCTGACCACGGATACGCAGTAGCGTACGACAAAGAGGCGAGGAGAGACAAGGGTGGTGGTCCAGGTCCTACCACAGGACTGACCTTGGGTAGATGGCCGCTGACCCCCTAGGAACGAGTAGCTGAGGTGGCCTGAGGGAATGTCCAATAAATGCAGGCAGGTGAAGTAAGATGACAAGAACCACAGATGCAGACGAGACTGGCTGATTGCGAGATGAGCACTTGTAAGTGCAACTGGACCAGGTGACATAGAGATGAGCTCTGGCAAGTGCAGCGGGAATGGCTGATGTTGAGATGAGAACTGGTAGGTGCAATGTAACCGGCTTACGTTGAGATTAGCTCTGGCAGGTGCAACGAGACCAGCTGTCGTTGAAATGAGTGCTGGTAGTTGCAACGGGACCAGCTGATGTTGAGATGAGCGCTGGCAGGCGCAACGGGACCAGCTCATGTTGAGATGAGCGCTGTCAGGTGCAGCAGACATACGAGAAATGGGACCTGAGAACTCGCAAGAGCGTTAGGAAACAAACTCACAACATTGCACAGGCACCTCCATATTAGAGGAGGTGCTTTTAATAATAAGTGTCCTCCAGCAATTGGCTGGGAACACTTTTGAGGGACCTATGTGCGGTGCACACACTCCGGGTAGCAACAGACCCAGAAGGAACACGATGGGGGCCGCGGCGGTGAGTACACTGGCATCTCTGAAGGGGGAGAGGGACAGCAGGCAGAGACGCCAGCTCTACAGTACCCTGGGCTCCTAGGACCTCTCCTCAGGACCAAACCCATTCCAATCCACAAGAACGAAGGTCTTTCTTCTTACCCTCTTTGTGGCCAGAATGTTCTCTACCTCAAAAACGTCCTCAGCGCTGACAGGAGCCGGAGCGGTACCAGGAACATTAAAGAAAGAACTGAGGACAATATGGAAAGAATTGGGAATTTGCAAAGAGGCTGGGTGTTTGAGTTTGTAGGCTACTGGATTAATTTCTTTCAACACCTTGAAGGGACCGATGAAGCAACGACCCAATTTATAGGATGGTATACGGACATACTTAGATGAAAGCCATACCTTATCTCTGGGAAGAAAGAGAGGCGAATACAGACATCTCTTGTTCGCGTGTCTTTTCATCTGCTCAGAGGATTTTACCAAGGAAGCCTTTGGTGTCCTCCCAGATTTCTGAAAAGGTCCTGACAAGGGAAATTGGCAGCAGGAATATTGGAGGTATAGCCAGAGGAAACGGGACTTTGAGGTGTTGACTGTAGACCACAAAAAACGGCGATATGGCAGAAGACTCGCTTATGTAGTTATTGTATGAGAATTCAGCTTAAGGCAGGAGTTCAGCCTAGTCACGGTGGTGAGCATTGACAAAGTGATGAAGGAAATTAGTTTGTATCTGATTGACTCGTTCCACTTGGCCATTGGACTGAGGATGGGAGGATGATGAGAAATCCAAAGTAACAACCTAGTAGCTTACAGGTGGCCCTCCTGAAACGAGAAGTAAACTGAACACCTCTATCGGAGACTATTTAAAGCGGTACCCCATGGAGGCGAAAAATATGAAGAATAATTTCTTTTGCCAGTACTGGCACAGATGGAAGACAAGATAGCGGGTTGAAGAGGGCTATCTTGGAGAAATGATCCACAACCACCCAGGTGACAATACTCTCAGCTGATAGTGGCAGATCCGTGATAAAATTCATGGAGATATGCTACCAGGGGACAGATGTCACGGGCAAGTGAAGCAATTGACCAATCGGAAGCTGTTTGGGAGTCTAATTTTGGGCACATGAGGGACAAGCAGAGATGAAATTCACAATATCTTTGGCCACCAATGGTGTCGAGAGATAAGGAGAGCTGTTTTCTTCTGTACACAGTCCATGTCCCACTACCTTAGATGAATGACCCCAGAGAAGAACCCGTTTCCTATCAGGTACAGCCACAAAAGTCTTACCGGAATAAAGACAAGACTAGTCCAGATGAGCAACCATGATTATTTTGGAGGGCTCGATGCTGTGTTTAAGATCCTCCTCCTGGTTGGAGGTCTGGAAGAACCTGGAGAGAGCATCTGCCTTGACGTTTTTATTAGCCGGTCTAAAATAGAGGGTCAAGTTGAAGTGAGGAAAGAACAAAGACTACACAGTTTGTTGAGGGTTAAGCCATTGTGCGGATTGCAGATAAGCAAGATTCTTGTTGTCAGTGTATATAACAACAGGGTGCAACAAGCCTTCCAGGAAGTTTTAACACTCCTCCAGTGCCAGCTTGATCATGAGCAATTCTATATTGCCAATAGAGTAATTGTGTTCAGTTGCAGGGAAGAGCTTAGAGAACAAGTCACAGGACACCCGAGCGTGCTTGGGATATCTCGAGTAACAAGTATATTCGCTCATCACTAATCAGCACAATTTTGGAAACATAATTTTTTTTTTGTTTGGAAGTTATAAGGGTTAAAAGTTGACCAGCGATTTCTTATTTTTACAACAAAATTTGCAAACCATCTCACATTTGAAGTCACTTTGTGAGACCACCTCACATTTGAAGTCACTTTGAGGGGCCTATATGACAGAAAATACCCAAAAAGGACACCAGTCTAAAAACTGCACCTATCAAGGTACTCAAAACCACATTCATGAACTTTATTATCCCTTAAGGTGCTTCACAGGAATTTTTGGAATGTGGAAGAAAAAAATAAACATTTACTTTTCTTTCCTTTAGACCTAATTTTTTTTGCTTTTGCAAGGGTAACAGGAGAAAATAGACCATACATTTTGTTGTGCAATTTCTCCTTAGCATGCCGATACCCCAAATGTGGGGGAAATCTACTGTTTGGGCACATGGCAGGGCTTGGAAGGGAAGGAGCACCATTTCACTTTTTGAATGCAAAATTTGCTGGCATAATTAGCGGACACCATATTATGTTTGGAGAAACCCCGATGTGCCTAAACAGTGGAAACCCCCAACAAGTGACATCATTTTGGAATAGACCCCTTAGGGAACTCATCTAGATGTGTACTGAGCACCTTGAACCCACAGGTGCTTCAGAAAAGTTTATAACGTTAACCTGTGAAAAATAAAAAAAATCACATTTTTCCCAGATAAATCTTTTTTAGCTCAACGTTTTGTATTTTTATAAGGGTAACAAGAGAAATTGTTCCATACAATTTGTTGTGCAATTTCTACTGAGTGCGTAGATACCCAAAATGTGGAGGAAAACAACTGTTTGAGTGCACAGCAGGGCTTGGCTGAATAGGAGCACCATTTGACTTTTTGAATGTTAAATATGCTGGAATAATTAGCAGTTGCCATGTCGCGATTGGAGAGCCCCTGATGTACCTAAACAGTGGAAACCCCCAACAAGTGACACCATTTTGGAAACTAGATCCCTTAGGATCTAGATGTGTATTGAGCACCTTGAACCCACAGTTGCTTCACGGGTTTTTATGTTTGACTGCTGTCACACAATAAAAGACGCTTTTTATTGCAAAAGCTGGTTTTTGCATGACCATATTTTGAGAGCTATAATTTTTTCATATTTTGGTCAACAGAGTCATGTGAGGTCTTGTTTTTTGCGGAATGAGCTGACGTTTTTATTGGTACCATTTTCGGGCACATGACATTTTTTGATCGCTTTCTATTCTGATTTTTGGAGACAGAATGAGCAAAAACCAGCAATTCAGGAATTGCTTCTTTTTTTTTTAATACCGTTCCACGTGTGGTAAAATTGGTAAGACCGCTTTATTCTTTGGGTCAGTAAGATTGCAGTGATACCTCATTTTTTTATGTTTTGGCTCTTTTACACAAAAACTCTTTTATAGAAAAAATAATTATTTTTGCCTCGCATTATTCCGAGAGGTATAACTTTTGTATTTTTCTGCTGATAGAGCTGTATCGCAGCTTGTTTTTTTGCAGGGCAAGATGACGTTTTCAGCGGTACCATTTTTATTTACAACCGTCTTTTTGATCGCGTGTTATTGCACTTTTTGTTCAGTGGTATGATGATAAAGCATTGTTTTTTTGCCTTTTTTTTTTTACGGTATTCACTGAAGGGGTTAACTAGTGAGACAGTTTTATAGAGTGGGTCGTTTCAGATGCGGTGATACCAAATATGTGTACTTTTTTTTTTTATTATTTATATAAATAAATGTATTTATTGGAACATATTTTTTTTCTTTATTTAGGTTTTTTTTTTTTTTTTAATATTTTTACACTTTGTAAAACATTTTTTTTTCTACTTTTTTACATTATCCCAGGATGGGCCATCGCAGGGAGAACAGGCAAGGATGATGAGAGTTAAACTGAGCATACAGCGCCTGGAAACAGCGCAAAATGTACTGCTTTTTCCCAGGCGCCAGTACGTGTCACACTGATGACACACGGTTATCATCTGTGTGTCACCAGTGTGCCAGTATGCAACACACATTTTGTCTGTGCTGCATTTGAAGAAAGGACATGTCTGCAGGTTATTCACACGAACATAAGGTCTGTGTGAAAAATCTGACATTTGCGCACCACCACAATTGAATACATATGTCCGTATTTGCGGTCCTTAAAAAATGAACCGTGTATGGACATAAAAATGATGTGTGAAGGGTGCCTCAGATAGTGTAGTTAAGGAGAGGGAATTTTTAATTCAAGTATATTAGAAAATTATTTAGATTTGGCATTAAATACAAAGGAATTTAGGATGAAAATTAATTTGGACTTCAGGCCACCACCTTCAGTAGGGAAGAATGGAGTACATGCTGTGGAAATACAAAGTAGGACAAGAGCTAAAGAGAGGGACATTTTAGTACACAGCAGTTTTAGGGATGACATGTACATTTATTTCACTCTGCAGTACAATTATATCACCCACTCATCTAATTTCCAGGATGAAAGGGCTCTATACAGAGCTTAAACCTTTTTGACTCTACTCAGCAATTTCCATTGCTATAATTCCGAGACAAAGCGGAAGGCCATTCAAATCAAAAGCAGAGTTGAATCCATTCTGCAGAACCATTACATTTCCAGAATCACTCCAGAAGATCCAGAATTTCAGTGCTCAGGTCACAGGCATAAATAGAAATATCGAAGCCACATAGAACTTTTGCTAATTGGATTCTCCCACCTTTTCTGCCCCCAAAATGTTCAGTGAAGTAGGTTGGGGTCATATCTCTCAACTTTTATAAACATGGAGAAGCACAGGTATTGTTGCACGTATACAGTAATTATGTCCCTCTTAAAGCTCCAAAGCCCCTTTTATTCTCTCCCAAAATACGCTTTTCATAGCTATTAGGGAGTATGATGCTCCTAAAACTACCCCTACCCACACGTATAGAGTATGATATCCTCACAGTGAATCCCCGCCTCACAAATTCACTCCATAGTCCTCTAAACCACATACAACCGCATTTGCCAGAAGTGCCCGATGGCCAGTCCGGCCCTGCCCACAGTATCCCCGACATAGTATAATACTCCTACAATATGATAACTCTAAAGTGCCTCATCCTCAAAGTATGATATCCACATACTTCCTCCACAAAGTATGATGGCCGGTCAGTATGATGGCCCTGGCATTGTCTGATGGACTCTACTCAATATGATGCTTCCACACTCAAGTATCATTGTCCCCACAGTATGATGCTCCGCCAGCCTCTCACTCAATATAATACCCGCACAGACCTTCACTTCTAATGATACCCCACTGCACATCCCCCACATATTATGTTGGCACTCACAGCCCTTCACTCACAATGATGGAACCCACATACCCCCACTCAGCATAAAGCCCCCATAAGTACTGATATTTGAGAAAATAAAAATAAACTCAACTTATGTGCCATGAGTCTCCCACCTGCTGCTCCGGTCTGTGCAGTGTAAGGACTCCACACAGCAGACGTGATGCAGTGACATCGTGCCTGCAGTGCACCGAGTCTCAGACAGACAGGCGCAGTCTAAGTGGTGGATATGTGGCATATTTAGGTTAACATGCTTAGTGTTTATTTATTAAACCGTGAGAAATTGTATGCTCCCAAAACTGGTCACGCCACACAAATTAGTTAACAAACAACATTTTCCAAATGTCTACTTTACATCGGCTTCATATTTTTCAAATATCTTCTACATTTTTTTAGAATATTAGAAGGCTTAAAAGTTCAGCAGAAATTTTTCACATTTTCAAGGAAATTTACAAAATCATTTTTTTTTGTTGCAAAATGGATTCAGTAATGGATGGATAGAAAACACATCACATATGTAGTGCTATTGAAGTGCCAGAATACCAGAAATTCCCCAAGGGAGTCTCCATTTTGGATACTTCACTCCTCAAGGAATGCATCTTTGGGGCATTGAGAGCATTTTGAACTCATAGGTGTTTCACAGAATTTTTTAACATTGGACCATAAAAACAAAAAATGTCATATTTTCTTGGAATGGTGTACAAGCTCTATGTCAAAATTTGCAGAGCACCTGAAGTTGCAGAACAGCAGAAACCCCCCAATTGACCCCATTATACAACATACACCCTGTACTAAAGTGAGCATTTTGACTCCACAGACATTTTACAGAAATCAATGTGTTGTGGATGGCGTAAAATGAAACTAAACTAAAATGAAACTTCACTCAGCGGATCAGTATGTGGCGGTGGTTTCTGAGAAGTTGGATAAGGAAGTTGCCTTGGGTCAGATGTCTGGACCGTTTAGTGACCCTCCTTTTGTGGATTTAGTAGTCTCTCCCTTAGGGATTGTTCCTAGGAATGAGCAGGATAAATTTCAGCTCATTCACCATTTGTCTTATCCTCGCGGAATTTCTGTGAATGACCGGATTGACCCAGAGCTTTGATCGTCGTTTATATGTAATTTGAGGAAGCAGCACGTTGGGTCAGAAGTTCTGAGAGGTGGTCACTTATGGCTAAGATAGACATTTAATCTGCATTTAGGTTGTTACCAGTCCATCCTGAAGGCGTTAGATTGTTGGGTTGTTGTTTTTTTGGAGGGGGGTTACATTGATAGATGTTTTTCCTTGGGCTGTTCTCTGTCTTGTGCGTCTTGTGCATCACTTGAAGTCTTCAGTACCTTTTTACAATGTGCTGTTTGTGATGTGTCATGTTTTAATTCACTGATACATTGATTGGACAATTTTTTATGTATTTGGTCCTAGTGATTCTGCTTGTTGTGAAACCATTCTTAGTCGAGTAGGTGGCGGAGTGGTTCGGGGTACCTTTAGCCATGGGCAAAATGGAAGGCCCAAGGAAGTGTCTTTGTATTTTAGGCATTGTGATTGATTCAGTTAATTGGAAATTTCGATTGCCAGAGGAGAACGTTGTAGCATTGAGAGAGGAGGTTGCCAGAGCACAGCATTAGCAAAAATTGTTGTTGCGAGTTCAGTCGCTTCTCGGAAAACTTAATTTTGCTTGCCGCATCATCTAGATGGGGAGGGTTTTTTCTCGTCTTTTGGCTAGTGCTACATTTCTTTGTCTGCAGATCACAAAGCGGATTTGGTGGTTTGGGGTAAATTTTTGGAGCAATATAATGGCCGTTCGTTGCTTATGGAGGAGGTAGTAGATAACTGTGCTTTGGATTTATATACAGATGCGGCAGGTGGTTTTGGTTTTAGAGAATACTTCAGGTGTCAGTGGTATGCATCCAAGTGGTCTTAAGATTGTTTTTTTTGTCAGGCCTGGTTAGAAATTTAGCATTGTTGGAGATTTTTCCCATTTTGGTGGCTGTTCATTTGTGGAGGCGGGAGTTTCAGGACAGGAGGGTGTGCTTCAACTGGGAAAACATGGGGGTAGTGTGTGCAATTAATAGTCTTACTGCATCATCACTTCTGGTGATTCGTGTGCTTTGGCAGTTGGTGTCTATCCATAAATGCTATAAATGCTTATATTATGGCGTCTCACGTGTCAGGTGTGCAGAATTCTATTGCTGACTCACTTTCTCGTTTACAGTGGTAGCGGTTTTGGTTGTTGACCCCGGATGCAGAGGACAAGGGATTGGAGTATCTGGTGGAGCTTTGAAGCGTGGTCTCCGAGCCACAAAGTCTCTGATTAGGTTTTCCTTGGCTGCCAGCACGTGGGCCAGTTAACAGTCAGTATGATGTTTATGGGAAGGATGGTTGGCTTCAGGTGATTATCATTTGAATGATGAGGACCAGGTAGGAGTGCTGCTGATGTGGTTAAGTCAGGTGGCAGCGGAAAGTTGGTCATCGGCTAAGGTATCGTGGGTTACCATGGCCCTGGCATTCAGTTTTAGGTTGCGGGGTCAGAAGGATTTAACAAAAATGTTTTTGGTTAAGCAGGTGGTAAAAGGGTTTCATAGGGGAAGTAGTTGAAAGGACTCTAGACGTTCAGTTTCTTTTAACGTTCTAGAAAGGTTGGGTAGTATTGGGTGTCATCTGTAGTTCGGAGTTTGAGGCTTGTTTGTTTCATTTAGCTTTCTCACTTGATTTCTTTGGGGTGCTAAGGGTTGGGGAGATTGTGTTTCCTACCAAAAGAAAAGTAGGTGGGTTTCTAGCTAGGGATGTTGTGGCTACAACAAAGGGGATGAAATTCTGGATTCGGAAGCCAAAAATGGATCAGGAGAGAAAGGTTAACTGGGTAGTTTTAGGAGCAGTTCTGGAATCCATTATGTGTCCATTATGTTGCTTACAGCTTTTTAATGGGACCCAGCCTAGTCGTGAGAGTCCTTTATTTGGACAGGAAAGACCCATCCGTATGACACAATATCAGTTTACTGCAGAGTTTAGGAAGGGTTTACAGTTGTTAGGTCTGGATGCATATCGTTTTGCACTTCACTCTTTTCGTATTGGGGCTGCAACGAAAGCAGTGGTGTGTGGGCTTGGTCCTGAACAGTGCAGCAGATTGGGAGGTGGGATTCTAGGCACTATCGTGGTTATGTTAGTTACATTAGGCCTTAGAGTTTAGAGGCAGAGTTTCATAGCTAAGGTGAAGTTGTGGTAGGGTTCTCATGGTAGTAAGATGTTGTTTTTAAACCATTTGCATTTTTGCTTCATGCTCCAAATCTCTGTTAATTTGGATCCTGGGCCATTCTTATGTCCATTGTGGAGCACTATGAGCGAATGTAAGAAAAGAGGGTAGACAGCGCGGTTTTTCCAGGAAACCAGCGGAGATCAGGATGGTGACCAGACTGCAAAGCATGTCCTACGAGGAACGGCTAAAGGATTTAGGAATGTTTAGCTTGCAAAAAAGAAGGCTAAGAGGAGATTTAGTAGCTGTCTACATTATTTGAAGGGATGTCACAGTGTAGAGGGATCATGCTTATTCTCATTTGCACATGGAAACACAAGAAGCAATGGAATGAAACTGAAAGGGAGAAGATACAGATTAGATATTAGAAAAAACTTTTACAGTGAGGGTGAACAATGGAGTGGAATAGGCTGCCACGAGAGATGGTGAGTTCTCCTTCAATGGAAGTCTTCAAATAGACATATGTGAGAGAGACATCTGTGAGATGGTTTAGTGAATCCGGTGTTGAATTATTAGGCAGCTTGTTTTCCCTCAGGCAAAATAGGCCAAAAAAATATTTAACTTTCTCTGAAAAGCCAAAAATTGTTAAAAGTCTTGAAAGTGTAGTGACCAGAATCCATTATCCTCTAAGTGCTGTCATATTACAGAACTACAACCTTCATGGAACACCCAGAGGTACAAGGGGTTCAGTGCTCAGAGACATGGCCAATGTAATGAGGCTGAAACCCAACCGCCACTGAAGAAGACACAGAGGTCGAAACTTCAACACTGGCTATATTCATACCCAACACCAACCTATTAGAATTATACATCATATTGATAAGATATTACATTGTTATTTAAGGTAAGTATATAATACAAATTCTGCAAAAAAATTTTTTTTCAAATAACAAAAAGTAACATTAGTGCCTTTTATTGCACTTCTAAGACTGATCATAATTACCATACTTCTCATCATCAAAGGATCCATCATAATAAAGGGTGGAGTATTTGGTCAATATGAATTTGATAACCGCTAAATAGTATATGCTGATATATTGCAATATTGAGGGAGATTGCATTTTTTTTAGGGAGGCAGTAAAATTAATTCCGGGAGCAACTCCTTCATGTTTATAGGAGTAGAGAATTTCAAAAGGGTAGGATTCATAGGTATATAGATAAAGAAAAATAATCTTTGAATATTCAACTAAAAAATATATATCTGGTCTCTCTTGAGTGGAGACCTAGTACAGCAAGAAAGGTGCCCATATTCACATGTATAACTGAAACAGCTGAAGGATAATTGGTCATTTAATCCCTTGAGTATCAGAGATCCTACTTGAAAAATTCAATGACACTCCATTTGGTGTATCAGTTTGTCCCAGTCACCCTTCCTGCCATTTTGTCTAATGACCTCCAATACGCAGAAATTGAAGGTCCAACTGTCCCCTCCATGAAATCCCCTTGCATGCCTAGCAATTGGGGTATCCTTACCATTTCTCATGTCCACTATGTGTTCACCAATCCATCTCCTGATCTCCCTCTTGGCTTTTCCTACATAAATATAGGGGCATTGGCAAGTAGCCATAAATACTACCCAGCTCATCTTGCAATAAGCAAAATCGCACATGTTGAAGGTTTTTCCGGGAGACGTACTGGTGAAGCTCTTACAGGGTCTCATCGAGCTGAAAAAGGGGCAATCACCGCATCTTACAGTTCCTTTAACTTTCCGATCTAGTCATGTTCCGGGATTTGTTGGCCCTTTGTATAAACTGTGCACCAGTGGATCGACTCTTTACCGATTGGATTGTTCCTTTTTGTAGGTGAATTTTGGTTTGCCACATCCTTTAAAATCTGCTCTGAGTATACCCCAATGTTTTTTAATTACCTGGTACGGTCCTTCTGCTTGACTATTATAGTTGCCCAGTAGGCGTATTGGTTCCTTACATTCATTTTTTTATCTTTGGTAGTAACTGAATGTCTCTTTTGATTTAACACATAACGGAAAGCTGTAGCAAATGTTTCTCTGGGGTATCCCCTTTCCGTGAATCTATATTTCAGATCCAAAGCCTGTGTACGAAAGTCACGTGTGTAATTAATTTTCCCTGTTTAACTTTTCTGACTATCAAATCAAGTAAGGGTAACTCTATATGATTGTATTCTGAGGCAAAGGATAGGCCAATATCATTGATGTTTAAATTATCGACAAAATATTTTAAGTCTTCCACAGTGCCTGACCACAATATGAAAACATGATCAATATACCTGGTCCACATGATGATATTAGGAAGCCACCAGGTACATTCTTGGAAGACTGTTGATTCTTCACACCAGCCCAAAAGGAGTCTGACGTATAAGGAGGCACAGGGACTTCCCATAGCCATCCCCCTGAACTGGTGGTAGAATTTCCCGTCAAAGATGAAATAGTTATGATGGAGGGTGAACTATACTCCATACAACGGTTCGATCTTGATTTGCAGTAATGATCTAAAGCAGCAGCGTGGAATGCAGCTGTATAGTGCCTCAAAGCCCACAGAGCATAATAGTGTATCAGAAGATATCACTGTAGATTCAATCTTCAGTAGGAGATCTGATGCATCTCTCAGGTATGACGGTAAGAGATGTCAGAAATGGTCATAATATTTTGTCAATCTAGATCCCTACATTTTGGGAGATTTAATGAATCCCTGATAGGTCTGCCTTTTTTAACTGGTCCAGACCCTTATGGACCTTGGACAGAGTAAAAAGTGGGAATAGTTGGTGTCTTAGGAACCCAGGAGTCAAATTCACACTTTGAGATAACCCTGAGATTCAATCCTTCCTCAAGTATCTCCAAAAGTGAATCTCTAAATGACTGTGTTGGATCCCTCATCAGAGTTTCATAAGTTGATTTATCGAGGAGAATGGAGTTACACATATCTAGATAGTTAGTATGTTCAAGCATGACCACGTTGACCCCTTAATCTGATGACTTCATAATCAGATTTTCATTTCTTTCCAGAATTGTTAATGCTTACATCGATTAGTGAGATTAGACTCCAAATTCTTGTTTAGTTATTGGATTTTTCTAAAATCATCTTCTACCACTCTTGGAAAAATGTCAATACTATTTAGTTCTCCTATACAGTGCATTTTGGTACTCTTCTTTTATAAGTCCATTAAAAGGACCATTCACTTCATCTCTACTATACTGTCATCCATTAGGTCTACAAGGGTCTGGCCCCCTCCAAGTCCCCCTCTTCAATCACCAATTTTTTACACCTATCTTTATTATGATTTTTGAAAAATGTATGCCACTTTAATTTGTGACCAAAGAGATTGATATCCTTTGCCCACTAGAATGAATTATAGTTTACCGTAGGCACAAAGTTCACACATACGGCAGCGACGTTAGTCACATCAATCAAAACTAGGCGCTTGCATAGTGCTGTCTTATGCTCTGCTCACAGCAGAGTAGAGCAGAGTGCGCCTACGGGGTCCTATGAGGCTACTGTGCAGGTGAAATAACTCGGGTCGCAATGTGGATGATGTGTCCACATCAATCAAACCAGGAGAACACGATTAGGAGCAGAGAGGAGGCACAGGCGCCGCAGCGAGGACGCTAATCAGACCACCTTGATTTACATACAGCGTTCAAAAATTGGTGACACATTTCCTTTAAAACAGGTTATTTACTGTGAGGGAAAAAAGTCACCTCTTAGTGTCTGGTAGGCTGTGGTTGGTGCTGCCCAAAAAGTTGACTGTTAACAGATCAAGAAACTGACAGACTCCATGGATGAAGGACTTATGTCTTTTATTGAAAATAAAAGTGACTATATTGGGAACTGATTTTTTTTTAATACTATTCTCTCTCAGTCCATTTGTGGCTCAGTCTTTAGAATAAGGCTTCATAAGGCTCTGTGACAGATTGGCTCACACACTTTGCTCAAAATTTGCCCCAAGAACTTTACATTATTACAAGAGTTGCAATAGTGGAATAAGTGTACTTAATATATGGTTCTCTTGTCAGCGATCTTGGACAAAGCCAGTAGTGGAGCACGGCTGTTGCTTCTTTCATTGATTTTACTTAGTTTATTATTTATAAAAAAAAAAAAAGACTGTATGCAATGCAGAATTCAGAATAAATGGAGAAAATGTCAAGGCTTTTAAGGCTAAGCGTTCACTGCAAGTTCAGCTGCAAGCAGAAGATCTGATGCATCTAGTACCACCAAGCGCAAAGTTATCCAAGAATTTTAAAAGAAATATTAAATCCCTTTCAGCTCCCATACAGATGGTGGCGGCCTCCAACTAGTCTTGGTCTACATTCTGGTAGCAGCAAAGTGACTGCTGCGGACAATACCTGGAGGGACTTGGGAACCGCAGGAGCATCGGAGCTGGAGCACTTGATTATTTTAGAAGTACTGTTTTTTTCTACCTTTGCTCCTCAATTTTTCCTTCCCAACTCTTGAAAACCCTTTAATTAGGCCCCACATGATAACAGCAAATATATTTATACAGCCATAACATCCTAATCTAACAAGTGACACTCGCCATCTGCCCACATAACACTTCACTATAATATAATGTTTCAGAATTTATATTGTTTAGGAGAAGAAGTCAGATAAATGCAAGTCCATTTTTTTTTTTTTAACATTTACTAGTATAAGCCAAGAGCAGTATTACATTTTTATGGTACTGTCATAAAAAGCATCTTTCTTTCTTTTTTTTTTTACACCATATTCTTAAAAGCTAATTATCATTTGATAAGTTCTGTTATCTATTCTAGGGTCTGTAAAGTGATGTCAATCACTGGGGGTCCAAATCTCAAGGCCCTCATTGATCACTCAAATCACTGCTCTGAAGTGTACTGTTCCTGCAGGAGAGAAAGCACGGAGTGGTGTACAGGCTCAATACTAATTCTACGGGTCTGTACACCACTCGCAGCACTTTGTAGCCTCTAGAATAAATTTTAAAAATAAAAAAACCTTATAAGATGAAGATTACTCGAGTCATTACTAATGAAACCTTGATGGATCAAGGATCCAGCGTAAATGTTATAACAATTTATGAAAGGCTAGGACACAGAACACAGAAATTCAGGGCAACTTACAGGGAACCTGTCACTAGATTCATGTGGCCTGAACCTCATTCAGTCATGAATCAGATGCTGGCTGCCTCATTTCTGAGAAAACAAAGTTTGAAAAGACCATAGGGAGAAAAGTGACTAGTCCAGCTGGCTTCTCCTCCACCGCTCTAGTTGATTGACAGGTCTCTCCCTTGTGCGTATATTTGGAGAAACCTATCAATCACCAAAAGCGAAAACAGGAGAAGCTGGCAAGAGTCGACACTGGAATATTCACGTCTCTCCATATTGTATCAAGGCTATGTTCTCTCTGAAACTCCGCACCCAGTGTCTCATCCAATGCGGTCCGAGGTTCAGGCCACATGAATTTAGGGCCAGATTTGATTAATACTATCAAAAAAACATTTCTACAATTCTATGTACAGCTTAACTTAGTCATTTGTCAGAGCTATATACACATAGTATACGTTTGATATAACACACATTTTGACCTCAATATCTGCACAGAATATTATTTTACATACTATATGTGGCATTTCTTATATTCAGTGTAATTTACTACTATGTCTCCAGTAGACACTTTTTAATATGATAAATGCCCAAGCATCACCAGACAGTCACAGGTTGCCTAAGCACGATAGGAATTCTATTTTCACAGCAGGTTCAGTGATCCCTGCCCTAAAGTATAGGCACGCGTATACTCGAACGATATGAATATATTTAGATTATGAAGTCGTAGAACCTCTAGGGAACTATCTTTGTGAATTGCTCGTGTTTTGCATTTCGACACCATTTGTTCTTAGCCAAAGATTTGAATAAAAGAGGTGAATGAATATAAATAATTTGTTCCGAGAAATACTCAAATCTCCTTACAACAAGAGCATACAGTATATAAACAACAGGTGGGTGCAGGTGCGTGCGTGTGCGAGAATGCGAACGTATATACTTGTATCTTAGCGGGTATAAACCTTCCCCAGAAACTGCTGAGATTATTATTTTTTTCACATCTTGCCTGGACTAAAAGAAGTTTACAACGTAGATTCCCCTTTCCATTTTTGGTCACCGGTGGCGGGGGCTACTGCATTGGTGTCAGCTGTTCTTATATTTTTCAATACTTTTTTCCTACAGCACGTTCACATTATTTTACTGCAGGAAGCCTTTTGGAGATATTTTATCTTTATCTTGAACTTGTTTAAAGATTGAACTACTGGTTTCATCCCCTACTGGGATTGCTGGGACGAATACAACAAGTGACATCCTAAAATGATCAGGAAGACAATCAGCTCTTCACTTTCATGGATCCAGCTGTCTAAATTTCTTTCCTCCCGCTGATACATTTACGTGTACAGCTGATGACTGTGCTGTTCTCTTAAACAGCGCTGAATAGCTATTGGAAGCTAGTCTTATGTATTGTATATGGTTAATAGACAGTCAGCAAATGGTTAAGGCATGTGGTCCATCCATCAGGCCATGGGGCATGTAAGATACATGAAAAGAATCTTTACAGTATAAAATTCCTTTCGCTGAGGTTTGGCATGTGAGATGTTATTTTTTTAATTCTTCTTATAGAGAAACTGACATTAAGGAACTTTAAGACTTATGATAAAAAAAACGAAATCAATCGCTATGTACCATCTCACAGATTACCACTAAAATCATCTTGAAACATCTATAGTAATAGAAATATGCGATGAGATCATATTGGTGACATCTGTAATACTGGACCTTATTTCCACATGGTTCTGTAGAGTCACCTTCTGCACTTTTCATATTTATAGTGTAGATTCATTCTAATCAATATTCCATTTGTTATAATGTTGCTTTATGTTTCCAGTTACAGAAACCAATGAGCAATACTAAAGATGTATGAGTGGTGCATAGATGACTTTCATTGTATAGAAGCATTGTGGTCGGAGAGCACAGACTTCCCCCAATTGTCTATGACTTACCAGAAGATAATTTTACTGGGAATTGCCCTTGTTAATAGTATAAATTTAATTTAAAGTGAAAGGAACCTAATACTTTGTGGAAACATGAATCCCATGCTCTATGCAAGATGATAGAGATCCTTTCCAAGCTTTTCTAGTTTATCTCTGTACTCCAATTTCTTGTAGTTGGCTTTGGGGACACCTTTGAATCCATACATGCTTCCAAACCAAGCACCTGCAATGGCTGCAGTGGAATCACTATCGCCACCGTGGAAAAATGCACGGTGAGAAAGTTCTGTCCAGTTGTCACCAGAACCAAGGATTGCATCGTAAGCGATCATAGGTGCATCGTGTCCACTGCTTCCACCCCATCCGCTGTAGCTGACAGATTTATAAAACTCATCTCGTTCTTGAACATCGTACTTCTCTGGAAACTTCGGCTGAGAAGTTCCATCCAAAATTCCCCTTTCTTTAAGATAAGAATTCCACTGTCCTTCAAAGTAAGACCTAGACAACATATAAGATGAAGGTTAATATTACCATTTCATATATGAATACATATTCTCTGCTGGTGTGCCAAGCCACCAAACTCAACAAGCCATTAAAATATTAAAATCTCAATCCGTACAAATATCACAGTTCAGATGTTAGCACAATGAATATCCCATTTATTCTTTGTCACACAATGTTAGGTAAAAAATAGAATAATATATGACTATGAATTGTGTGTCCAGAAGAGTTGCCAACTTGACTATTTATTTTTTCTGGACAGTTTATCAAAAAATCACGGACAAACAATATTTTTTACAGACACATTGGAAAACCATAAAATGATTGTAAGTGATACATGTCTACAGCACATAACTGATATGAAGACATTCTGTGCATTCAACGTAAAATGATGATATTTACAGTCAACATAATCCTTTTTTTTTTTCTTTTGAGGCTGAAAAAGCTAATAAACCGGCACCTTACATTTTTTTTATGGATTGTCATGGAATGTCTGGACAGTTGGCAACCCTGGTGTCCAGATGTGCTATGAAGGGAACATTGTGACCACTGGTAACATCATTTCCCTAAACAAGCAGTAGCTCTGCCATTCCAGAAGTAAATTATCGCGTCTGTGACACTGTAGAACCAATACCATGTGAGCCAAGGAAAAAAAGTCACTGGTGACCACAATGTTCCTTGATGGCAGAATAAAAGGTATCCAATGTGAGGGTCCCAAGTAAAGCTTTCTAGAGAGTAGCATGAAGGAGAATTCTGAGGGTCACAGCTGATTCTTCAAATTGATCATTTACGGTAAGTTTGATGCTTGTCAAAAAAAACCCCACTATCTAGAGGAGAATAATGGTGGATATCAACCTCAAGCTTGCAAGTCTGTACGTCTTAATGGCCAAAATGTTGGTTGTAATAGAAGATGCTGGTAGTACAAATCAGTATTCTCCTTCTTACAGCCTATGTACATACTAATACAACCATGGATTATGTGACGTTTGTTTTGCTGGGTCAATGTATAGATTGTATTCTCAACTGTGAGTTTTTCCATTTGCTGTGAATGCTGTTGTGTCAGTATCCTGTGTACAACAGACAGTAAGAAGATGTGTTTTTCTATTATCATAACTATGCTCACCATGCATCCAGGTTTTCGGAGACATATTGCCCAGCATCTATGACATAGTCTTTTACCAAAGGCAACACGACCAACAATTCCTTCCCCCATTCGTGTGGAGGCTTACGATTTATGGCATAAGCAGTGAACAATGCGGCAGCCACTGAACCAAGATAGCCTGTAGGATGATGATGTGTCATCCTACCGCTCTCTACACTGATGCGTATCAGGTCATTCAGCTGCTCTGGACGTGGAAACCTCAATCCTATGCACATAGCTCTCATAGCCGCACCACATCCTCCAGCGTGACTTTGAAATGGGATTTTCCACCCGTCCGGTGTCTCAGGACTTAGCAAATGTGCATTGTCTACGCAGGTTCCTCCTAGAGGCAGACAGAAAATGTATCAGATTAGCCAATAACATGTTATTGAACACTTTTTTTAAAGCCTTGCTTGACAGATCTACTCTATACTTTTTAATTTTTTTTTTTTTTACTTTTAATGTCTTTAAGACACAAATCCAGTAAAATGTTTTATCTTTTCCTTAGATTAAAAACTATCTCCAGTAAATAATTTTGTTTTGAGATGTCTAACCAATTACTGTTTTAAGCCATTATGAGATTCATTCTAGTGTGAACCAACTGACCCTCACTCCGACTATCCTGATCCCACACTGACTAAACAAGTCTATGTGGTTCACAATGTTACATAGTTACATAGTTATTAAGGTTGAAGGAAGACTGTAAGTCCATCTAGTTCAACCCATAGCCTAACCTAACATGCCCTAACATGTTGATCCAGGGGAAGGCAAAAAAACCCCATGTGGCAAAGAGTAACTCCACCATGGGGAAAAAAATTCCTTCCCGACTCCACATACGGCAATCAGACTAGTTCCCTGGATCAACGCCTTATCAAGGAATCTAGTGTATATACCCTGTAACATTATACTTTTCCATGTGACAATCTTATATTTACTGTTCTGAATTGGGCATCCAGGGTCGTATTTTTGCCCAGCCACTACACCAATACTTCCATCCTGTGCCAGTCATTACATTGGTAGTCCATTTCCTACAGAATACAATATAAAAGGTATCTCTCTCACCCACAAAGCTCTCCACAATTTTGCACCACCCTACATCTCCCCTTCATTTTGCAACTGGTCTAATATTAACATCCTCCATAATCCGAACCTCGTACCTTCATCTCCAAGACTTCTATCGTGTTGTGCCAGTTTTCTGGAATGCATTACCCCAGACAACCCAACTAATACCTAGCCACCACATCTCTTTAGACAAGCCTATCACCTCACTGATCTAACTCTTCCCTGTTGCCCCTTTCCAAGTTTTCCTCAGCATCTGGTTCCTCTTATTCATCTGTCTGCACATCCTCCATGCTCACTAAGTAACTGTACTTACACAGATACTGGCTGATGACCTAAATGCCCTATTTATTATAATGATGGCTGCACCATACATAAAATGCTCGTTCTACCTATGGTGGCCTCACTTCTCCTGTATTTATTGAACTATTTGTTACTTTGCAATGTTTTTATTGTCTGAACTGTACATTTCTCTATGTTAGTGCTTTATCAATTAATTATCAATTATTATCACATAGAACAAGTGACTTCAGCTCTACAGTCGCGGACAAAAGTTTTGAGACAAATTTATCTATTTTTTTATAAAGTTTGCTGCTATGGTGTTTTTAAATCTTTTAGTCAAATGTTTATGTGGTAACTGAAGTACAATTACAAGCATTTCATGTTTTTAAGTCCTTTACCCCCCTTACCCCAAGGTGGCTTGCACGTTACTGACCAGGTCAATTTTTACAATTCTGACCACTGTCAATTTATTAGGTAATAACTCTGGATCACTTCAATGGATCCCATTTTTCCAACAACATTTTTAAAAACATTTTTTTAGGGACCACCTCACAATTGAAGTGACTTTGAGGGGTCTACAGGATAGAAAATCCCCAAAAGTGACACCATTCTAAAAACTTCACCCCTCAAGGTGCTCAAAACTACATTCAAGAAGTTTATTAACCCTTCAAGTGCTTCATAGGAATTTTTGGAATGTAGAGAAAAAAATGAACATTTAACTATTTTTCACACACAAAAGAAATAGTTTAGACCCCATCAGTATGAAGACTGTTGTGAATTCCGTTCTCGGGCTCCCTCCTGTGGTCATGAGTGGTACTGTGTGAGTTTGGTCTTGGGCTCCCTCTGGTGGCCTTTAGCGATATGGCTGGTCTTGGCTGGGCTCAGCTGTTTCATCTCCTGCTAGGCTGGGCCTATTTAGCTCACATGGACCTTTACTTGTCGCCTGCTGTCGGTGTATTCAGTCCTGATCCTGTGCTCTCCTGAATATTCCTTGTGACCAGTCTCCTGCTATGAGAAGCTAAGTTTGCTTGTTCAGTTTCTCATTATTTCCTTGAAAACGTTTCTCATTTTATTATGAGTTCAGCCCAGCTTGCTTTATGTGATTTTTTGCTTGCTGGTTAGTTCTGGGGTGCAGAGTGCGCCCCTCACATCGTGAGTCGGTGTGGGGGTTCTTGTATTCTCTGCGTGGTTTACTTTTGATAGGTGTCTGTGCGGTCAGTACAAAAACTATCTATTTTCTGCCTATCTAGTATTAGCGGGCCTCATTTGCTAAATCTGTTTCATCTCTACGTTTGTGTTTTCCCCTTGACTCACCGTTATTATTTGTGGGGGGGCTATCTAAAAATTTGGGGTACATTTCTCTGAGGCAAGTGAGGTCTTTGATTTCTCTCTAGGGGTAGTCAGTTTCTCAGGCTGTGACGAGACGTCTAGGTTTTCAGGTTACGTTCCACAGCTGCCTTTAGTGTGTTTGGATAGGATCAGGATTGCGGTCAGTATAGCTTCCACATCCCCAGAACTTGTCCTATATACTCAGGGTATATTTGTCAGGTCAGTTTGAGATCCTACCACCAGGATCATAACAGTACAGCAGGCCTGAAAGTGTTAATGCAGCTAAAGAGGGAGAAGAGAAATCTTAAGGTCATTTTTTTTTTCCTCTGCACTGTGTTTTGCCTCTCTCCTCCCCTTAATCTCTGGGTGGTTCTGTATGCAGCTACTAATATGGACATTCAGAGTCTGTCTTCTAGTGTGGATCATCTCACTGTAAGGGTACAGGGCATTCAGGATTATGTAGTCCGCAGTCCTATGTCAGAGCCTAAAATACCTATTCCTGAGCTGTTCTCCGGAGATAGATCTAGATTTTTGAACTTTAAGAATAATTGTAAGTTATTTCTTTCTCTGATACCTCGCTCATCTGGCGACCCTGCTCAGCAAGTCAAAATTGTTATTTCTTTGTTGCGGGGTGACCCTCAAGATTGGGCATTCTCTTTGGCGCCAGGAGATCCGGCACTGCTAAATGTTGATGCATTTTTTCTGGCGCTTGGAGTGCTTTATGAGGAACCAAATCTGGTAGACCAAGCAGAGAAGGTTTTGCTGGCTCTCTCTCAGGGTCGGGATGAAGCAGAGGTTTATTGTCAGAAGTTTAGGAAGTGGTCAGTGCTCACTCAGTGGAATGAGTGCGCCCTGGCGGCGATTTTCAGAAAGGGTCTTTCTGAAGCCCTTAAAGATGTTATGGTGGGGTTCCCCACGCCGGCGGGTCTGAATGAGTCAATGTCTTTGGCCATTCAGATTGATCGGCGTTTGCGGGAGCGCAAACCTGTGCACCCTCTGGCGGTATTTTCTGAGCAGAAACCTGAGCCTATGCAATGTGACAGGATTCTGACCAGAGTTGAACGACAAAACCACAGACGTCAGAATGGGTTGTGCTTTTACTGTGGTGATTCTGCTCATGTTATCTCAGCATGCTCTAAGGCTACGTTCACATTAGCGTTAAGCTAATGTGCGTCGGGTTTGCGTCGGCGACGCAGCGGCGACGCATGCGTCATGCGCCCCTATACTTAACATGGGGGACGCATGCGTTTTTTTTTGTTGCGTTGTGCGACACATGCGTCTTTTTTGCCGCAAGCGTCGGACCAAGAAAACGCAACAAGTTGCATTTTTCTTGCGTCCGATTTTCGGCAAAAACCGACGCATGCGTCGCAAAACGCAGCGTTTTTGCGTGCGTTTTGACGCGTTTTTGCGTGCGTTGTGCGTTGCGTCGCCGACGCAACGGCGCACAACGCTAGTGTGAACGTAGCCTAAGCGCACAAAAAGGGTTGCCAAGTTTGTCACCATTGGTACTTTACAACCTAAATTCATTTTGTCTGTTACTTTGATTTGCTCTCTGTCATCCTACCCAGTTATGGCTTTTGTGGATTCAGTTGCTGCCCTGAATTTGATGGATTTGTCATTTGCCAGGCGCTGTGGTTTTATCTTGGAGCCTTTACAATTCCCTATTCCGCTAAAGGGAATTGATGCTACACCATTGGCCAAGAATAAACCTCAGTACTGGACTCAATTGACCATGTGCATGGCTCCTGTACATCAGGAGGTAATTCGCTTTCTGGTGCTACATAATTTGCATGATGTTGTCGTGTTGGGTCTGCCATGGCTGCAGGCTCATAATCCAGTCCTGGATTGGAAAGCAATGTCTGTGTCAAGTTGGGGGTGCCAGGGGATTCATGGTGATGCTCCTTTGGTGTCAATTGCTTCTTCCACTCCTTCTGAAGTCCCTGAATTTTTGTCGGACTACCAGGATGTATTTGATGAGCCCAAATCCA
This sequence comes from Ranitomeya variabilis, assembly GCF_051348905.1. Taxonomy (NCBI): domain Eukaryota; kingdom Metazoa; phylum Chordata; class Amphibia; order Anura; family Dendrobatidae; genus Ranitomeya; species Ranitomeya variabilis. Next base: position 161,657,460 of record NC_135238.1, on the reverse strand, counting down.
GTGCCCTACCTCCTCATAGGGATTGTGATTGTGCCATAAATCTGATTCCTGGTAGTAAGTTCCCTAAGGGACGACTTTTTAATTTGTCTGTACCAGAACATACCGCTATGCGGAGTTATATAAAGGAGTCCTTGGAGAAGGGACATATTCGCCCGTCCTCGTCCCCTTTGGGTGCGGGGTTCTTTTTTGTGGCCAAGAAGGATGGTTCTCTGAGACCCTGTATAGATTATTGCCTTCTAAATAACATCACGGTCAAATTTCAGTATCCCTTGCCACTGTTGTCCGATCTGTTTGCCCGGATTAGGGGGGCCAGTTGGTTCACCAAGATAGATCTTCGTGGAGCGTATAATCTTGTGCGCATAAAGCAGGGCGATGAATGGAAAACAGCATTTAATACGCCCGAAGGCCATTTTGAGTACTTGGTGATGCCTTTTGGGCTTTCTAATGCCCCCTCTGTGTTTCAGTCCTTCATGCACGATATCTTCCGAGAGTACCTGGATAGATTTATGATTGTGTACCTGGATGATATTTTGGTCTTTTCTGATGATTGGGAGTCTCATGTGAAGCAGGTCAGGATGGTATTTCAGGTCCTGCGTGCCAATGCCTTGTTTGTGAAGGGCTCTAAATGTCTCTTCGGAGTCCAGAAGGTTTCCTTTTTGGGCTTTATTTTTTCTCCTTCTACTATCGAGATGGATCCAGTCAAGGTCCAGGCTATTCATGACTGGACTCAACCTACATCTGTGAAGAGTCTTCAGAAGTTCTTGGGTATTGCTAATTTTTACCGTCGCTTCATCACTAATTTTTCTAGTGTGGTGAAGCCTTTGACGGATTTGACCAAGAAGGAAGGGTTCTGATGTGACGAATTGGTCTCCTGCGGCCGTGGAGGCCTTTCAGGAGTTGAAACGTCGGTTTTCTTTGGCTCCTGTCTTGCGCCAGCCCGATGTCTCTCTTCCCTTTCAGGTCGAGGTTGATGCTTCAGAGATTGGAGCAGGGGCTGTTTTGTCGCAGAGAATCTCTAATGGCTCTGTGATGAGACCATGTGCTTTCTTTTCAAGAAAGTTTTCGCCTGCCGAGCGGAATTATGATGTTGGTAATCGAGAGTTGTTGGCAATGAAGTGGGCATTTGAGGAGTGGCGACATTGGCTTGAGGGAGCCAAGCATCGTGTGGTGGTCTTGACGGATCACAAGAATTTGACTTATCTCGAGTCTGCCAAACGGTTGAATCCGAGACAGGCTCGATGGTCGCTGTTTTTCTCTCGTTTCAATTTCGTGGTTTCATATCTTCCGGGTTCGAAAAACGTGAAGGCTGATGCCCTTTCTAGGAGTTTTGTACCTGACTCCCCGGAAGTTTCTGAACTGACTGGTGTTCTCAAAGAGGGGGTGATTTTGTCTGCTATCTCTCCTGATCTGCGACGGGTGTTGCAGGAGTTTCAGGCCAATAGACCTGACCGTTGTCCACCGGAGAGACTGTTTGTCCCAGACAGATGGACCAGTAGAGTTATTTCCGAGGTTCATTCTTCGGTGTTGGCGGGTCATCCTGGGATTTTTGGTACCAGGGATTTGGTGGCGAGATCCTTTTGGTGGCCTTCCTTGTCGCGGGATGTGCGTTCCTTTGTGCAGTCCTGTGGGATTTGTGCTCGGGCCAAGCCTTCGTGTTCTCGTGCCAGTGGATTGCTTTTGCCTTTGCCTGTCCCGAAGAGGCCTTGGACGCATATTTCCATGGATTTTATTTCGGATCTTCCTGTCTCTCAGAAGATGTCTGTCATCTGGGTGGTTTGTGATCGTTTTTCCAAAATGGTCCATTTGGTACCCTTGCCTAAGTTGCCTTCCTCCTCCGATTTGGTGCCATTGTTTTTTCAGAATGTGGTTCGTTTACATGGTATTCCGGAGAACATTGTGTCCGACAGAGGATCCCAGTTTGTGTCCAGATTTTGGCGATCCTTTTGTGCTAAGATGGGCATTAAATTGTCTTTTTTGTCAGCCTTCCATCCTCAGACGAATGGTCAAACCGAACGAACTAATCAGACCTTGGAAACTTATTTGAGATGTTTTGTTTCTGCTGACCAGGATGATTGGGTGACCTTTTTGCCATTGGCTGAGTTCGCCCTCAATAATCGGGCTAGTTCTGCTACTTTGGTTTCACCTTTCTTTTGCAATTCTGGTTTTCATCCTCGTTTCTCCTCAGGTCAGGTTGAGTCTTCTGACTGTCCTGGGGTGGATTCTGTGGTGGATAGGTTGCAGCAGATTTGGAACCATGTGGTGGACAATTTGACTTTGTCCCAAGAGAAGGCTCAGCGCTTTGCTAACCGCCGTCGCTGTGTGGGTCCCCGACTTCGTGTGGGGGATTTGGTATGGTTGTCTTCTCGTTATGTCCCGATGAAGGTTTCCTCTCCTATGTTCAAGCCTCGTTTCATCGGTCCTTATAGGATTTTGGAAATCCTCAACCCTGTGTCTTTTCGTTTGAACCTCCCAACATCGTTTGCCATTCATAATGTGTTCCATAGGTCGTTGTTGCGGAGATATGTGGTGCCTGTGGTCCCTTCTGTTGATCCTCCTGCTCCGGTCTTGGTCGAGGGGGAGTTGGAGTATGTGGTGGAGAAGATCTTGGATTCTCGTATTTCGAGACGGAGGCTTCAGTACTTAGTGAAATGGAAGGGTTATGGTCAGGAGGATAATTCCTGGGTTGTCGCCTCCGATGTCCATGCGGCCGATTTGGTTTGTGCCTTTCATTTGGCTCGTCCTGATCGGCCTGGGAGCTCTGTTGAGGGTTCGGTGACCCCTCCTCAAGGGGGGGTACTGTTGTGAATTCCGTTCTCGGGCTCCCTCCTGTGGTCATGAGTGGTACTGTGTGAGTTTGGTCTTGGGCTCCCTCTGGTGGCCTTTAGCGATATGGCTGGTCTTGGCTGGGCTCAGCTGTTTCATCTCCTGCTAGGCTGGGCCTATTTAGCTCACATGGACCTTTACTTGTCGCCTGCTGTCGGTGTATTCAGTCCTGATCCTGTGCTCTCCTGAATATTCCTTGTGACCAGTCTCCTGCTATGAGAAGCTAAGTTTGCTTGTTCAGTTTCTCATTATTTCCTTGAAAACGTTTCTCATTTTATTATGAGTTCAGCCCAGCTTGCTTTATGTGATTTTTTGCTTGCTGGTTAGTTCTGGGGTGCAGAGTGCGCCCCTCACATCGTGAGTCGGTGTGGGGGTTCTTGTATTCTCTGCGTGGTTTACTTTTGATAGGTGTCTGTGCGGTCAGTACAAAAACCTATCTATTTTCTGCCTATCTAGTATTAGCGGGCCTCATTTGCTAAATCTGTTTCATCTCTACGTTTGTGTTTTCCCCTTGACTCACCGTTATTATTTGTGGGGGGCTATCTAAAACTTTGGGGTACATTTCTCTGAGGCAAGTGAGGTCTTTGCTTTCTCTCGAGGGGTAGTCAGTTTCTCAGGCTGTGACGAGACGTCTAGGTTTTCAGGTTACGTTCCACAGCTGCCTTTAGTGTGTTTGGATAGGATCAGGATTGCGGTCAGTATAGCTTCCACATCCCCAGAACTTGTCCTATATACTCAGGGTATATTTGTCAGGTCAGTTTGAGATCCTACCACCAGGATCATAACAGAAGACTAAGAACACAATAGTGTTTGAAACGCGTTCAGTGAGGGCTGTTATGTGATCCTCTTTTCAGCCACTTGTTATTGGGACTTTTATCATGATATTTAAAATAAAATTGGATTTTAACTAAAAATATTTCTTTCTCCTGGAGCTGGATTTCTTCAAGTTTTTCCTGCTTTTGTTTGTCTACCTACTTTTTGAGGAGTGACTACAGGTTCTCAGTGGCAATGGGACTTGGAGATTTTCCTTGCCATGGACCCAGAATATCAATGTTTGCTGAGCCACTTGGTGATCACTTTTGTTTTGTGACTTGGTCTCCATCATGTTGGAAAAACCATTGTTCATCAACAAACTGTTCATGGATCATTGAAAAAAGTTGCTTTAAGAGGATATCTAGATATCCATAGCAGTGTTATTAAAAAAATTGTGAATGAGCCCACTACCTGTGATGAAAATCAACTCCACACAAAATGCTTTGCTACTGGCATGACACAGGACTCTGTAGCATTCACCTTTCCTTCTTCAGACAACTCTTCCAGATGTTCCAAACAGTTTTAAGGGGCTTCATCAGATAAATAACTTTGCACATAGATCAGGGATAGGACTGCGCTTGTAAAGTAATTTTCTCTGATGAAACCATTTCAGACTGTTTGGAATAATTGGGAGAAAGACTGTACAGAGACGAAATTGTGAGCACTACCAGGAGTCTTGTGTCATGCCAACAGTAAAGCATCCTGAGGCCATTCATGTGTGGGGGATGTTCATCCAGTGGAGGGGTCACTCACATTTCTGCCTAAGATCACTGCCATGAATAAAGAATCGTATCTAAACCAACCCAATAGCAACTCCTCCCAACAATCCTGGAGCAATTTGGTGATTAAGGGTATGTGCACACATTGTGGATTTTGCTGCGGATCCGCAGCTGTTTTCCCTGAGTTTACAGTACCATGTAAACCTATGGAAAAAAAATCTGCAGTGCACATGGTGTGGAAAAAAAGGCGCGGAAACGTAGCGTTGTTTATTCCGCAGCATGTCAATTCTTTGTGAGGATTCCTGCTCCATAATAAGAATCCGCAGGTGTAAAACCGTATGTGAAATCCACACAAAAAACGCCAAAAACCGCGGTAAATCCGCGGTAATTCAGCAGGTAATCCTCAGTGCGGTTTACCTGCGGATTTACCAAAATCAGTCCGGAAAAATCCGCAGGACTTTCCGCAACGTGTGCACGTAGCCTAACAATGGTTTTTACAGAATAATGGAGACCATGTCACAAGTAAAAAGTGATAACTAAATGGTTTGGTAAATAAAACATTGAACATTTTGGGTCATTGACCATGGAACTCCCCAGATGATAGAGGAAGTTCGCAGAGAACAAATGGGCACACATACGGTTCAGTGCTGCTGCTCAGCCATTGACCTAGTCCTTGTTGACTGGCTGCAATGATCAAGAAACCACTGGAGACTAGACGGAGGTGGACATGACTTGGGGATGGGTGGACCGAGAACTCCTGCAGCTTTTGTTTGTATTGCGGTGTAGATTTTAAACAAGAGTGTTGTTGCTTTAAGAGGAAGGAGCTTAGATGTTTGTGCCTGGTGTATTACTGTGAAGAGGGTGGGGCTTATATAGGGAGGCAACTCTGGCTCTCCCTCTTTCTCTCACAGGATGGACAGGATGAAACATTACCTGCCCTCCCACCCTGTTTATAATCTCGGTCCTAAAAATTTTTAATTATTGCTTGTATAATGATAGATGCTTTATTGTATTTTTGAATTTGTCATTGTATATCTTGTACCAGGTTCAATTGTATATTGGCTATAAAGAGTTATTATTTGTGGTAACCTTCTAAGCCCAAGGGAAGGGCAATCCTTCAGCCATGGTTCCCTGGAGGTTTCCTCCACAGGGTTTTTTTCCTTTCCTGAGTGCTGTAGGATGACTCTTTGTGAGTCGGAGGTTTGCCAAGTTTAGTCCCATTAATGCTGTTGCAGGGACTTCTAGTTTTTTAAGTTTACAAAAATGATTTAATTATCAAAAAAAAAAAAAAAAGCCAAATGATACTTGGAATTTATAACCCGTCACGGCTTTGCGGTTTAGGAGTCAGGTGGAAGTTGCAGACAAGTTAAGGTGGACTCATTTTAACTAATAGAGGATGTAAAACCTCATGGTGGTGAGCAGGCTCGGCTTTGGTGGCCAGCCTCAAGGACGTTGTAATTGTAACATCAATCAGGGGCGGGCACAGTGGTTAAGCACAGGAGTGAGGATAATAGGGTCATTGGTGCCCTGAAAGTTTACTGGCTCTGCTTGAATGGCAAGCCAGTGTGTGCCGCCCCTTTATGGCTGTCTGTCCTGGTGCTGTATGTCAGACAGCTGGGGATATCGCAGTACTTGTGAATCCCAATGTACTAGCACTCCACCTGACTCCTACTGTGATTATTTAATCCTGTGATTTGAATAAAAGCTGTGGCCATTTTGACAACCAAAATAATGTGTTTTGTGTATTTATTTTAGTACCTAGGTTTACACTAGTTATGGTGGTTTTAAGATGGAGTGGGGTCCATCCCATATCCAAAAGTCATGTATTTGTGACACGACCGCTGCAGTCTATCACAGTGCTCAGCAGATTGGTTGCAATGGCCACATGCACTGGTGTTACTGTTGCAGCTTGTCATCCAAGACTGGAGCAGTAGTGGGGAGGCAGTGCTGGACTGGTGGACAGGGAGTATTCCTGTAGAAGTTATTTTCTACAGCAAGCAGTAAAAAGTATTCCAGGACGTTTTAGATTCTTTTGTCTATGTAGCTGTATGAGGGCTGATTTTTTGCAAGATGAATGATACTTATCAATTGCATCATTTTGGGGTTCATATGACTAATTAACTTTTATCCACTCTTTCCATGAAGGGAATACACCTTCAATTTTCTAGTTGTTTTTTTCTTTTATTTTTAAGGGAACCTGTTTTAAACTAAAACAAAAACGATATTTAACAGCAGCTATAGTGCTAGTCTGCAGGTAAGCACAGTTTTAAACATACAGTATGTGGCCCTCTAACTGGATGTTTGCCTACATGGGTAATATGAAGTTCTAGTCCTGCAGCCTCTCGCTTCCATTCATTGGACCATTGCTGGGGTATGTGAGCAGTCAGCGCTCACTACATAGGTGTGTGCTGTAATGCCCCCACTGCTCCCTGGCTGACATTCATCCTGCTTTAGTTTCTGGGTTTGTCTTTCTGCTGGATGGATCCATTTTTTTCCATTTTTTTTTAACTTCGAGTTACATAAAACATTAACTTTTTTTCTTTTTTGAAGGGGGGATACACTGTAAGCCAATGTATTACAGCCCGTCTGTAACAAACTGCCAATTTAGGAGGCTGCGACAGAGGCCGTTGGTTGTCTACAGACACCCCTCAGTTATGTCATTGGGGATAGTAGAGTGACAGAGGGAGCCTGCGTTATCAAGTGCTTAAATGGCCATATTCTGGGGTGACTCTGGTTCCAGCCCTTGTAGGGGGATGTGAGCCATACATTATAGTCGTCATCCCTTATATCCAGAGCACACACAGCTAACTGCCCATGTCATCCAAAGGACATAGCCATACTTCCATTTGCTTCTCTACCATGAGCCTACAGATACCTCCATGTGTGTAAGGGGTTGAGAAGGATTATTTGTAAAGTCACCTCTTTATTTTGTATGCATCTGAGCCATAATGAATATTACCTGGTGCTCTGCCATCCATGTCCTCCATACATTCCTTGTACTCTTTCGCCAGTAATGGATATAAATTGGAAGGCTCGATGTTTTTCCCGGCCTTCACCAAAGCTTCTGCTGTGGCAATATGCATAACGGTGTCATCACTTACAATCCAATTCTTGACATCTATGTTCTCGATGCCCCCTAGTTTGGCCAGTTCAGCATGGATCTTCATCCCCTGCCTGCAGAATTCCCAGTTACCATTTTTGTAACCGAGGGCATCTCCGGCTGCGCTGAGGACCATGGCGGCCACATAATTCTCCACTAATGCAGAACACATGCCAGCTCCAGAAAAAGGTTTACAGAGACCTGTAAACAAGAGCTGGGAACAGAACGTTACAGTTAATGCTTTGAATGTTCTCAGGTTCTCTTTAAGATTTTGGGAAAAATTTACATGTGAGCATTTCCATATAAAAATTACTAAGAAACTTTAAGATAAAAGTCCATGAAATACCATCTTGTGTAGTCCATTTCCTTTGTCCATCTGCTCAGCCAGTCTATTACAGTCTGTTTGTTGCTTGCATAATATATTTATGAAGCAGGAATCACTGGATGAACATATAAATAGCCAACTAGGATAGGTACAAAAAATTAATAACTACAATTGTGACTTGATCGATGAGAAATATGCTTTCCTAGCAGCAATCTCCAAAACTGTGAAGACCCTTAAGTCTGTATGTCTCCCTATGTACACTGATCAGCCATGTGGCAAGGGCTTTCAGGCAGAAGAACAGCTCTAAACTAATGCAAACAGGTTTACTGCAGTAGTTAATGGGTTTTCAATGTTGACACCCCGTGTGTGATAAGCAAGCGCACCACACTTCTCCCACTACAGCATTACAGAGTTAACCTTTTATTAGTTGCATCGGGTCCATAGCAGACCCAGCGAGTTTGTTTTCATCATATTTCTGCAAATATGGAAGGTAGGTAATTGTCCGTTTCGATAGCTTCCTAGCCCAGGCGCCCGTCCCTCCTCAGTGCATTGTGAGACATGGTGTCAACTACACATGCCACAACGAGGGGCTTTGAGTCCAATGGACCCCGCGCGACTAAGGCCCCTTCACATGTTCGTGTCTCTGGTACATTTGACATTCATTTTCACACGTACCTGAGACATGCTTCCACATGGAAAAATTAAAACCAATGGTGATCTTCACATGGACATGTCTTTTTTTGCGGCTCTACGGTGGACAAGGGCCAATACAAGTCAATGGGTCCATGTACACACGTACAGCATACAGATGACCGACCTTTGTGTGCCGTCCGCGTGGTACATACCAGAATAAAATGCATCCAAGAAATTACTGATTTTTATGTGTTAAAAAAGCAAAGATAAGATAGATAAATATCCGTCAGATATATAAATTTGTGCCGATCATTTATTATCTTTGCACATCTTTAACACATAAAAATGAGTAATTTCTTGAACGCATTTTATTCCGGTACGTGTCACATGGACGGCATACGGGATGACACACATACGGCCAACAGAAAACCACACGTACAGTAAAAACTAAACATCTCACGTGTACATTTTTTAAGCGGATGTGTGAAGGGGGATAGTGAAGAGGAATAGTGTAGTCCTTTGTTGGTGACCCTTCTTGTGCTGGAAGTAGCCAAAGTCCTGTCAAAGGTCGATGTCACTTGTGTGCAAGATCTACTGATAGAAAAACCAAAACCATATGTGCAATGAGAACCATAAGATGATATGGGATTCTTGTGCTAAATAATTACTTGTTTTTTTATAACACATAAGTTGATGTTTAAATTTTGTTGATAAAAGTTTGTATTATCGTTCAGCTAAGATGTTGTACCTTAAGTTCCTAAATAAAGTAAAGATTCTTCTTTCATATACCGTATGTTGCTTATATGTTGATACATGACTAACTGAAGGTTAAACATAGAGGCCTTAAATGAGGGAATCCATCTCTAAATGATGCTGCAAGTAATTCCCAATAAAATCCCCATACCCTGCTATGTCTTTCACCTCAGAGTCTTGCTTGTCTGTTTAAAACATCTAATTATCAAATATGGATGTGTCCTTCCTTATCTGGTCTCCGAACCAGAACTATCCCAAGATGTATGGTACGAGAGATGGGTTCTCCGGGGCTTTTATAATGATGGCTTATCCTCAGGACAGGTTATCAATAGCTTATCGATGGAGGTGTGACAACCAACGTCTCCACTGATCAGCTGTTACCGGTGCCAAACTAATATGATCAGGTGCGGAAGAGAACTGCACAGCTCCACTAACTGCATAGAGGCCACGGCCGAGCCTTGCATATCTGCCTCCATATTGATTTGAATAGATGTGTAGTACCCACCTTGGCCACTATACAGTTGACAGAGCAGCAGTACAATATCTGTGATTTTCTGGCTATTATGGCATCATTTTAATAAAAAGTTTATCCAATGCCTTTAGGCTAGTTTCAGCCATTAGGCATTTGGTGTGGATTTCTAAACAGAAACCCACAACGTTTCTGCATCTAAAATCAAGGCTTACTTTCCCTCTTTATTTGCAGAAACACCCCCCCCAAAAAAACCCAAACAATGGCAAGCCAGCAGATTGCCAAACCCGTATCTTTAGGAGGGGAACACATGGTATTAACATGCATTAGTGTTCCTCTCCTGTAGGGATAAAATGGTAGGAATGGGTTTCCCGTCAAGGTTTGTCTTCCCGCTTTTCCATACGGGGAGAAAGTTAGGGATTGGTTGGAGCATATAGCCAGTCACAAAGATTGTGTTTCTCCACCCTGCAACGCCTGCTGATAGGGCATGGTGCATGAAGAAGGGTTGCTGTACCTGTAAAGAAAGAAATGGATGCCTTGCTGGATGAACTCTGCAGAAGAATGGGAGTGGAAGGTGCCATGGCATGCCTCCACCGCTGCCCCAATGGACAGCCAGACGATGTTCCAGGGCTGAGTGCCGATTACAGACTGACCAGGCAATAAGATGAACGAGCCGCAGCAGTCGAACCGAAGTCGCAATGTCATCCGGTGGTGTGGGCATGCGTACTGGCTGCAGGAGTAAAAGGAGAAGAGTCCTGTATTTCCCATCACCTGTGAGAGCAGAGGACCACCAGGATGCGACGGGAAAGCAGGGGTCCAGCTGACACCTCTTTACATGACAGGACCCGGCTGATCTCAGATGACCACCGGTTGGAGGTAGCCGTTGCTGATCTTGGGATTGCCAGTCCATAAGCTAAAGAGCCAACAGAGAGAGGTCTTCAGGCGTGACCCAGGGTGATAAGAAGAGCCCTCCTAATGTACAATACACGTTAGAATAATTGTCTCTTTTTTATCATCTTTAAAAGATTTACTGCAACCCTCAGCTGAACTTTCAATGTCAGCTAGCCAGTTCGCTAGAACCCCAGGTGTAGCAGAGATATGGAGACCCCTAGATAATGGTCTAGGGGGTGGGATGGGGGGGGAGCAGCAGGAATCCATAGTAACCCCAATAGTGTCAGGGGTGAAAGGGGTGGGTGAAGATTGCTATAAAGAAGCTCTAGTTTGTTCAGTCTCACTCCTGGGATATCACTTTCCCAAGGCAATTAAAGAAAAACATTTGGGTAAGTGAGTTTATAGAGATCCTGCCTTTGCTACCAGCCTCTAAGGAATGTTTGGCAAGGCTGGAGAATGATGAGGATAGACATAGACCTATACCTAGGTCTTTTCACAATTGGCTACAAGCCTTTTGTATTTATGCCAGTGTTATGGGTGAGAAATTCCCCAGTAAATGTTCTGGTCTGTTTCAACATGTTGAGATAGTGTTACAAGCTGATAAAATTGTTGGTAGTTGGAGCTAGTATTTTTATGAAGAGAATGTTAGGCAGAGATGGTCTGTTTACCTATCCTTTAGATGGGAGGGATAAAGACGTGTGTTTGTGGCTTAATTTAATGCTACCAAACAAACTTGCCAATATACAGGGTCAAATGAAAGCTCAAAATACGTTCAGAAAATGTAAATGTTTTGCTTTCAATAAGGCTGGGTTCACATTACGTTTACAGCAGCCCCGTTCAACACATACGGTAACGGGCTGCTGTAAACGCAAGTGCCGGTATGGCAGCACGCTAGCGCAGACAGAGCATTTGCTAGCTCTATCTGCGCTAGCAGTGACGGACCCGGAAACACTGCAGCCTGCGTCTCATGGTCCGTCACTCAATGAGCACATCCCTAGCACACGCTCATTGTGGACGTGCGCTAGTGATGAGTCCAACATAGGAATTAATGGCGGCCGTTAAGGACTACGTTACACCGCGTTTATGCCGTGGTGTAATGTAGTCCGTCTAACGGACGCCCATAGCGTAGTGTGAACCCAGCCTAAGGCACAGTGTAAGGCTGGGTTCACACTACGTTATGGGCGTCCGTTAGACGGACTACGTTACACCGCGGCATAAACGCGGTGTAACGTAGTCCTTAATGGCCGCCATTAATTTCTATGTCGGACGCATCACTAGCGCACGCCCACAACGGGCGTGCACTAGGGATGTGCCGTCATTGAGTAACGGACCCTGAGACGCGGGCTGCAGCGTTTCTGGGTCCGTCACTGCTAGCGCAGATAGAGCTAGCAGATGCTCTATCTGCGCTAGCGTGCTGCCATACCGGCACTTACGTTTACAGCAGCCCGTTACCGTATGTGTTGAACGGGGCTGCTGTAAACGTAATGTGAACCTAGCCTTAGTGGCCCAATACTTCTAAGTGTAAGCATGAGTGTTCCTTTTGTGGAAGGTTGCATCCTATAGCCAGGTGTTTTAAGAAAGCAAGCCTGTCTGGACAAACCTCCACAAAATAATATTTTAATAAATGCAATGACTCTGGTAAATCTTGAGAAAATGTGGCCATGGCTAGAGCGGTACCCAAACCACAAGATGGTCAGATTATTAATGGTTTTGCAGATGGGTTTACAATTCCCCAATTTACAGGGGAAGGGTGCATATGGGTAAATACTTTAAAATCAGTGGAAATACACCCAGATGTTATTGAGCAAAAAAAAATTAAAAAAGAAATATAAGAAGGAAGAGTGGCTGGCCCTTTAAATCCTTTACCACCTTGGGTTTTTCCATTTTTGCGTTTTTGTTTTTGGCTCCCCTTCTTCCCAGAGCCATAACTTTTATTTTTCCGTCAATATGGCCATGTAAGGGCTTGTTTTTTTGTGGGAGGAGTTGTACTTTTGAATGCCACTATTCATTGTGCCATATAGTATACTGGAAAACAGGAAACAAATTCAAAGTGCGGTGAAAAAAATGCAATTCCACAATTGTTTTTTTTCACCATGTTTACTGAATGCTCAAACTGACGTGCCACTAAGATTCTCCAGGACATTACGAATTTGTAGATACCAAACAGGTGTAGGTTTATTTTTTATTCAAAGTGGTGAAAAAAAAATCCAAAGTTTGTCCAAAAAACCCCCCAAACCTTGCCATTTTCCCCGAGACCCATAGCGTCTCCATTTTTCGGGATCTGGGGCCAGGCAATACCATTTTGAGGTAGATACGATGTTTTGATCGGCTGTTATTGCATTATACTGCGGCAGCCAAAAAAATTCTGCCGTTTTTTTTTTTTTCTCATTACGTCATTTACCAATTTAATTGTTTTATTTTGAATGGGGCAAAAGGGGAGTGATTTGAACTTTTATATTTCTTAAAACCTTTTTGTTTTACTTTTTTTTGTAATGATTTGTTATCTTTATAAGTGTAGAACTATGGTTAGTGGTTATTATTATGCAGTATAATGCCGTTATTGGTCTCCATTGAAAATGAATGGATCAAATACAAAACAAAATGGTGCATTTCTGAGAAAAAAAACAACAAGCCAATTTGCACATGTATTCCGTGCCAAATAGAACCCGCAGCACGTGGATGAGATTAGGCTAAAATCTATACTAAATACGCAATATGTGAACCCAGTTTTAAAGATGCCCTGTAATTCACCTTATCCAGTGAATAGGTTTAGAAAAGGTCTGGTCGTTTGGGGACACATGGCTGGGACTCCCACCCGCAATCAGGATCTTCAATGAAGCAGCGGTTGAGCACAAGCTGTGTGGAGCCACTAAAAGTCAATGGATCTGACAGAAAGAGTTGAGCACTGGACTTTTGTCTCAGTCAGCCCCATGGACATAGGAAGTATGGGCAAAGAACACGTTTGGTCACGGCTCAATTCAAAAGTCTCCTGCATGTAGTTGCGCAGTGAAGAGCATTGGGAGGCTCGGTGCCCCTCTTCTGGGAGGCTCGGTGCCCCTCTTCTTGAAATCCTGGGCGTCTCATGGGATCAGACATTTATCACCTACCCTGTAGATAAGGTGATAAATGTCCATTGCTGGAAACCCACCTTAAAGTCACACAAACAAGGAAGTTCCTGTCAGGTAGTTAGTCATGCTCAGGCACACATTAGACAGAAGAGCTCACAATTACTGCTGCTGTGGTAAACACTCTCCTCTTCATTGTAGTGCTGCACAGTTTCATTAGAAATCCTTGTGTCCTCTAATGCTTGTGGTTACAGTCAGCTTATGTACGCCTGACATAACTGCTAAAATAAGACTGTCCCCTCCTTCATGACACACATGCAGGGCGTCTGTGAGGACTCGACAATCACAGCTCCCACCAGTGTCTCAGGGAACAGCACGCCCATGGTTGGCATTTGTCAATGAGCACTTGATCCTCACATCCCTTTAGTGCGGCTTGTCTATTGCAAGCTGCGAATAACTGGGCGTAAGAGAAGGAGGAGATATCTTATGTAGGTCAATGGATGTCATGTATCAGGACTGGATAAAATACCGTAATCTACTAGTGGTCGAGTAATGAGAACAATACAAAACAATAAGAAAAGCACATTGGCATCAGCTCAGGTGATTTACCCTCCATTGGTGCATGCATATAAAGACGGCAGTAACGCATTCTGCCACAGCTACGTCTGTCACCTCCTTTTTGGTATATAACCTGCGGCCACCGCCATCAGGGGCTTATCTACAGCATTCTGTAATGCTGTAGATAAGCCCCCGATGTAACATGAAAGATGAGAAAAACAAGTTAGATTATACTCACCCAGGGGCGATCCCGCTGCGGTCCGGGTCCGGTGCCTCCCATCTTCATGTGATGACGTCCTCTTCCTTGCTTCCTGTCGCAGGGAAAGGTCAGAGAAGCCCAGCGCCTGCGCACTGCGGTACTTTGGCTCTGCCTTCAAGAGGGCAGATAAAGTAAGCCTGTGCAGCAGCTGCGACAGGAAACAAGGAGGAGGATGTCATCGCATGATTATGGGAGGCGTCGAACCCAGATCGTGACACCATCAGACCGGATCGCACCGGGACCGCCCCTGGGTGAGCATAATCTAACTTGTTTTTCTTATCTTTCAGGTTACATTGGGGCTTATCTACAGCATTACAGAATGCTGTAGATAAGCCCCTGATGGAGGTGGCCACAGCTTACATACCAAAAAGTAGGTGATAGTTTCCCTTTAATGGTTAAATTCTTGATAAGAAAAAGGCTAAAAATAGGAAATATGCCAGGGCTGGACTGGCCATCTGGCAAATGCCAGAAGGGCCTGTCTGGTTGTGGGCTGCTTTGTCTGCTACATTGTTAACAGAGTCCATGTCTAAACACACCCATACTGTCTTAGGCTGGTTTCACAAGTCAGTGGCTCCGGTATGTGCGGTGACAGTTTCAACACGTACCGGAGACACTGACACACGTAGACACATTAAAATGAATGTGTCTCTGCAGATGTCAGCGAGTTTTCACGGATCGTGTGTCCGTGTGCAAAACACGGAGACATGTCAGTGTTCGTGGGAGAACACAGATCACACGGACTCATTAAAGTCAGTGGGTGCATGTAAACACATACCACACACAGATGCAGTCTGTGTGCTTTTTTTTTAAGTCATAGGGTTAAAATTGAAACAAATTGCTTCAATACACGGAAACGGACAGCACATGGACACACAGATAGCACACGGATGGCATACATGCCCACACAGACATGGATAGCTCCAGGACCGTTTCTTCCGGTACCGGAAATATCTGGATGTGTGAGACTGGCCTTAACAGTAGGCCAGGGCTCAGCAGGCCACGGGTATCATTAGGAATAATGGTCTTGTAGTAAACCTTGCTTTCCTCTATCCAGGGTAATATTAGCAATATATCCCATCTGTTGCTTGGGGACAGAATGGGCCTGTGTGATTTCAAATGCCAGGACTGAATTTCAGCCCCAGTCCATACCTGAAATATAATAGTATGTCTTACAGAGCATATTCACCTTCCAGGATAACGCTGGTCTCTGCCTTTGGATTGCACTATATGTGACTTAATATAATGTTAACTACCGTATATACTCGCTGAGTGTCCCTGCATCTCCGTTGTCCTGGCGCAGCAGCCATTCCTGTGTTGAGCGGTCATGTGGTACCGCTCATTAAGGTACTGAATATGTACGCGTCTCCACTCCCATAGGCGTGGAGCGCATATTCATTGCCTTAATGAGCGGTACCACGTGACCGCTCAATACAGGAACAGCTGCTGCGCCAGGACAACGGAGATGCAGGGACACTCAGCGACGGAGTGAGGAGGGGGAGTATGACGGGGCGGACAGGGGAAGCCACGCATACGACGGGGGAGCCACGTATACGAGGGGACCGGGAGAGCCACGCATACGACAGGAGAGGATGGGGGAGCCATGCAATGACGGGAGAGCCATGCATACAAGGGGACCGGGAGAGCAGGCCCAGATTTAGGGGGGCCCAAGGGGCCCGGGCCCTGGGCCACCCACCAAGCGCCCTGGGCCACCCACCAAGCGAGGGCCTCCCACCAATATAGGGATAAATATCTCAAAACATGTAAAATACACGTCTCTTTGCTGTGAACCGTTTCTAATGATAAGGAATATTTAACAAAAGAGAAACTATTGAAAGTGTAGGGACCCGGCTACAGTCCTACATCTCAGTGGCTGGCGCAGAGCGGCAGAGTAATGGCACCTGACCTGCCTCTGCATCCACTGACCTGGCTAGCCTAGCCAGACTTCCTTAGTGCCCTCCCTGTACCTAATGCTTAGCTTATGGCATGCGGCAGCCTTCTACCTATTCAGCTATATGATCGCTCCCTTGGATTAGATCACATGAGAGTTTATTCAGCGACCTTTGAGGAAGGAGGCGGAGCCATGATGTCGGCGGGAGAAGAGGATTCTCCACAGCGGAGCGCGGCAGGACTTCACTCTGGATCTTCAGTCTTCACAGTGTCGTGGTGGGTGAGTATGATCTCTGTCTGTCTGTGTGTGTCTGTCTGTGTATCTTTCTTGCAGCTCTTGTCCTACACAGTACCATACTGTATATACAGGTCCACACTATATCCTGCATTACAGTGTGTCTGTGTATACTGTATGTATGTAGTGTGGACCTGTTTACAGTATAGTGCTGTGTATACACTTTATACAGCCTCTATTCTATATATAGCCAGCACAGCAACAACCTCTGATATATACAGCAAATATTGAGATAGCTCTAAGGATATATCTAATTTTGATAGTAACAAACTGCAGTGGTGAGTGTTCCTTCTCAAAACTCAAATTAGTTGAAAACCTATTAAGGACATCCATGAAGCAGGAACGACTTGTAAATTTGTCTATCATGAGCATCGAGTCAGATATACTGCCTGAATTGGACTTTGGTAACATCTTTAGTGATTTTGCAGCACGAAAATCTAGGAAAGTGCCTGAATTGTAAAAAATGAATGATTTTACCTGAAATACTCTGCGTAAATGATTTTTGTAAATAAACTTGCGTTCGTTTCATTTTGTGTTTTTGCATTACATATTGCAACACCTGGAAAAATGGGCCTTCCTCCAAAATGGGCCCCGGGCCACACACCACTTAAATTCGGCCCTGCGGGAGTGCCACGCATACGATGGAGAAGCCACGCATATGACAGGGGAGCCACGTATATGATGGGGGGGCACGGGGGAGCCAGGTATATTACGGGGGAGCCACACAGAGCAGGACAGGGATGAGGGGACAATGCATACCCGGCTCAAGTTAATAAGCTTACCCAGTTTTCCTTGGCAAAATTAGGTGCCTCAGCTTATACTCGAGTATATACAGTATATGGCATTAACCAGTGGTCTTCGCCTTTGCCACTTGACAGCTGGTGTTCTATAGTTTATTTGAAAAACCTAAAATTCTAGGTTTTTTTTATATAGTTTTCAAAAAAATTCATCATCTAGTTTCAATAATTATAGGTTCCATCCGCAGGGTGACGATCAGCAGTTCGGCATTGACAACTACAGTGGGCTCCTGCAGACCCTGGGCTGTCATGCCAACCCATTGGCAACCTGCAACCATGTGACACGGGCGCCGATGAGTGGGGTTTATGACTCGCTTGCGGCGCTGGAATGTTAATTGTTTCTGGCAGGACTTGACAGCAGCATTTAAAATGTTAACAGCAGCAGGTGGATCGTGATTCCACCCGCGGCTGTTAGGGGCACGTGTTAACTGATGAAATCAGATGACATGTCGAAAAAGTTGAGGGATCATTGCCAGAGCCCGCGTCAAAGGTAGAAAGGCGACCTTGGACGTACTTATTCATCCAGGGTCATAAAGGGCTTTTCCGGTTTCAGAAAACCCACTGTTCCCCAGCTAATTAAAAAAAAAAAAAAAAAAAGTTCTTTATTTAATGCTCATTCAGATGTCCATTTTTTTCTGTTTTTTTTTTTTTTTTTTTTACATGAGTTCTATCAATGTTTGTCATGGACAGCACTCAATAGTATAGTTCTTGGGGCTGTTCATATGTGCGATTGTTTTTGCAGACCGAGTGGTCCTTGCAACATCAAGGCAACATGTCACATATTGAATCAAGTGTCAGATCAAACTTGGCAATGCAAATCTATGGATCTGTGAAGGGGAAAACAGAAAGACAACATTCTGATGCCATTGGCTGTCATGTAAGAAAAAAAAAGTTCATTTTCCTATCAGAGAAAAACTAATGATTCTCGGTGAAAAATCGAAAGTACATGTCCAATGCACAGATTGGAAAAAAAAAAAAAAAGTCACATCGTGAACTAGTTGCATCCGATCATCGAATCACATTCGATCATTCATGTCTATTGGTCTGAGAAAAAAAATTGGAACACACTCGGAAAATTAATTGCCCACCCTTGGTCATACTGTAGTAGACTTCATTTTCTGCGGACATGGGTACACATGCCTCAACATAAAAACTCTCAGCATCAAGAAGGAAAAGTCATGGTATTATGGAAATCACAGGATGGATAGACATGTTAATGATATGCAAAGGATGTAAAAATGGAAACAAATTAAAAAAAAGTCTTGATTTATTCAGTATTGAATATGAGTGCCACGTGCGGAAATCCCAGCACTTTCACACCTTGGATGCCATCAATGAAATTATTATTGGTTATCTGAGGAATGCTCTTGGGCAAATCATCAAGATCCACTGCTGGCAGCTCCCTTTGTAATTGTCGACCAATGATGTCCCAGATGTGCTCGATGGAAGATAAGTCTGGAGATGCCGCAGGCCATGGTAGCAAGTTTAGGACACCTTCTTGGTGTTTCCATTTTAATGTTGAGACGTGTACATGTTTATGCGGTGGTTGGCAGGGGGTTAGCGTCTGGGGGTAGGATGCTTATTACGGTGCCCCTCTAGTTTAGATTATGTGTTTTTAACATATTGAGTATCTTTGTGCTGTAATAATATAGTATTCTCTATGCTGCGTTATCGTTGCCTTTGACACTTATCAGCCCTATGTGCAGTTTTACTATATTACATTATCTGGTTTCCTATGGGGGTCTCTGTGGGCTATAAACTTTTCTCCATTTTTTTTTTACACAGACACAAAAATAATAGAAAATTATTGACTCCCATGATGACATACTGGTCTTTTTCACCTCTGGGTGTCACTATAAGGTTTACAAATATTTAGGAAACCGACTCTTGAGACTTTAGAAGGAAACGTTACTCGTTATTCTTTCCTTCCTGTAAGTGATTCATCAGAATTCTTCAGTCAGTCTCTTCAAACTTATACATGGAGACTTCAAAAATGAGCAAATCCGGCTAGTGATTAGTGATGAGCAAAAACATACAGGCAGTACCTGCATGAGTTACGGGTGTCGAACAGCCACAAGACATGCAGCCGTGGGGTCTCAAGCATATTTTTCGAGCACGCCAAAGACACTCGGACAGCACCGGAGCATGATAACACATTATCCCAGCACATTCGCTCATCACTACTGGTGACCACAGACGGCTGCTCACGCCTGACAGTAACAATAATGACATTCCTCAGTCTCTTACCTTGCACTGGAATCTACCTAAACCTCACGTGTTAGAAGCAGAGGCCGCGTTATATTCTGCGTGTTACTCACCAGAAGCAACTCCCAACCTCTTTTCCTGCTGAACATGAAGGAAGTGTAGCACTGCGCATGAGCACAGCTGTTACAACAGATCAGCAAGAGAGAGTGTCAGCGCCACCTGGTGGCAGAAACAGAGTACGATTTAAAGATCTGTCGTTCAGTTATGTCTGCATGGTGAATGTACAGAAATTCCACATAAATATACACGAATAGTGTTGATTGAATGCTCATGAGCTGTAAAAGTTGGGCTGTCCTTAAGATAAACAGGCCCAGTCAAATATTTTTATACAATGAAGACAATTTTCCAAAAAGTAAGTTATCAGTTCAGAAGTTGTCAGTAAACAACCCATAAATGATCAAAAATGTGTTTTTCTTTATTTCTTTTTTTTTTCCACACAAGTATGAAAGAATCAGATGTGGACACAACATATTTTCCCCCATAATATATAATTGTAAACTAAATAAATATTTTATTAAAAAAAAATAGTAATAAATAAAAAAAATAATGAATAATAGTAACAATAAAATGTACAGTGCAATTGCTGAGCAATTAATAATTTACCGGACATTTCTCCATACTTCTCATAGAGGCGATGCTGGGTATTGGGGTTCGCTCGCACTGGCATATATATTTGTGAGAGTATCATGCTGATTTTGCTAATAACACTCAAATGTGTCATTTGAGTGTTCGCCAATTCTCTTACGTGACAGAACCACAGCACAGGTGCGGAGAAGACGGAGAAAATAATTTCTCCATCTTCTCTGTGCTCGTACACTGGACTGCACTCGGATGACATCAGATTGCAGTTCGATGTTTCACAGGCAGCCATAGGCTTGTATGGGTGCGCATGATTGCTTGCTGCGATTGTTTTTTTCATGTTGAATCAGCATGAGAAAATAATCGCAGATCTGAATTGCCCCATAGAATAACATTGGGCCGAGTGCTATCCGATAAAACACTCAGCCGTGTTATATGCCCTTTGTCTGAGTTCATGCACTGCAGCCATCATACATTTTTATCTAGTCAAAAATGCAACATGTTGCACTCGGCGCAGCGTCAAAATGGCACATGCGGAGGCATCCGCATACATTCACATGGCCTGCGTACCTAATGTTAAAGACAGGTACAGCAGGACGCATGCCAACGTAGGTGGAGATGAATGGAAGAGGTGCAGCAGTTGGCGGGGCTTAACAGTGAAAGTACGAGGAAGTACGCAGCCCTCCCCAGCTATGCCCTATGCAAGTGTGAAACCAGCCTTACTCTTTACTAGCCTAACCTGAGACACATGTAAAATGCATACACTTTTAAAAAGGAATATATTTGAAACATCGATCTTTACACTTGTTAAAGTTCTGTATAAATAGTAGAATGGCAGGCACGGTACTAACTAAGGAACGTGCTTCTGACTGCGGAGCCCCTATGGGAAAGCTGGAAGGAAAATCTGTGCAGTGCCCAATCCCCCCCACTTTTCCCCCAGGTGATGCAGTAATTTGGGACGCCCAGCTGACCAACGGGAAGAAAGAGAAAGGCCGGCGTCACACTGGCGAGTTTTACGGATGTATGAGCGCAGAAAATACACCTGTAAAATACGCATAACACATGGCCCAATGATTCTCTATGGCCCAGCTCCTATCAGCCATATTTTACTGATCCGTATTATACGTTCTTCTACGGCCGTACAAAATCCCAGCATGCTGCGTTTGTCACCGTAATGCGCAATAAAATCGCCAATGAAAGTCTATGGGGGCGAGAAAAATACGGATTACACACGGACCAACAGTGTGACTTGCAAGAAATACGCAGCGGTGTTCTTCAGAAAAGCCGGTAATTCAATTGCCGGCTTTTCATTTCTCCTTCCCAAACCCGACATGATATGAGACATGGTTTACATACAGTAAACCATCTCATGTCCCCTTTTTTTTTGCATATTCCACACTACTAATGTTAGTAGTGTGTATGTGCAAAATTTGGGCGCTGTAGCTTGTAAAATAAAGGGTTAAATCGCGGTAAAAATTGGCGTGGGCTCCCGCGCAATTTTCTCCGCCAGAGTGGTAAAGCCAGTGACTGAGAGCAGATATTAATAGCCTAGAGAGGGTCCATGGTTATTGCCCCCCCTGGCTACAAACATCTGCCCCCAGCCACCCCAGAAAAGGCACATCTGGAAGATGCGCCTATTCTGGCACTTAGCCTCTCTCTTCCCACTCCCGTGTAGCGGTGGGATATGGGGTAATGAAGGATTAATGTCACCTTGCTATTGTAAGGTGACATTTAGACAGATTAATAATGGAGAGGCGTCAATTATGACACGTATCCATTAGTAATCCAATAGTACGAAATGGTTAATAAAACACACACACATTATTAAAAAGTATTTTAATGAAATAAAGACACAGGTTGTTGTAATATTTTATTATACTGGTAATCCACCTGAAGACCCTCGTTCTGTAACAAAGGAAAAATAAAAAAACAACAATATCTCATACCTTCCGTCGCTCAGGTAAAGTCCCACAAAGTAAATCCATCTGAAGGGGTTAAATCATTTTACAGCCAGGAGCTGTGCTAAAGCAGTGCTCATGGCTGTAAAACCCCCGGGAATGAATGGATTGCAGGGGAATGACCTGTAGTTACCCTGAGTTGCGGTGAGGCACCCTCTGCTGGATGTCCTCATATGAACTCGAGCGTGGGAACTTTTACCACTCTGGCGGAGAAAATTGCATGGGAGCCCACACCAATTTAACCCTTTATTTTACAAGCTACAGCGCCCACATTTTACACATACACACTACTAACATTAGTAGTGTGGAATATGCAAAAAAAAGAGGGATATGAGATGGTTTACTGTATGTAAACCATGTCTCATATCCTGTCAGGTTTGGGAAGGAGAAAGAAAAAGCCGGCAATTGAATTACCGGCTTTTCACATATATCGCGCTGAATTAAATATAAATACAGAATATATATATATATATATATATATCTGTCTCAATGACATATATATATATATATATATATATATATTATATATATATACTCTATATATGTTTTAACGAACATTTGAGCACATAAATCCATTAGATGTCGGTTTTGCAAGACTGCGAGAAAATATCGCAGTACGGATGCCATACGGATTACATACGGAGGATGCCATGCGCAAAATACGCTGACACACCCTGCCTACGGATGACATACGGATCACTATTTTGGTGACTTTTCTGCGTATTACGGATGTAAAAAATGGACCGCATTGTCTTACGCATAGTGTGACACCGGCCAAAGGGTCGTCAGGCCACACCCACAAGGGTTAAATTCAGGTGCCCGGGGTCAGCATCTAACTCTTTCTCCCCGGCCGACCCCTGGAAGCTGTTGTTGGATCTCCGCCTGCAGCAATGTCTGACCCCATGATCGAGGCGCTGCGGCAGAGAGCAGCACAGGAAGGTGAGCAATGCTTACAATCCCTTATGTCTGGCCTAGGAGCTCATCTTCCTGTGTCCTCTCACGACTCCCTAGCCTCCCCTCCGGCCCCCTCATCATCCCCCAGGGCTCTGTACTCTCCTAACATCTCCTTGGGTCACACGGGCCGCATCGCTCGGACTCCCTCTGTCCACTCTTCTGGGCTACCAACCCCCCTTCCCCGCCTGCGGACTCACCAGCTACGTTTGTGGGCGATCTGTCATGCCCTGGCCAGCCCATGGCCCCTTCTGCAGCCACTGGTGTACCCACTCCCGATGGTGCAGCGATGCGGGCAGGTAGATGCTCTGTGCGCTCCTCCCACCCCCCAAGCGTCTTCATGTTGGCAAGGGGCCGGCGCTTCCCAGTCACCGTGGCCATGCTGCTGGTGTCCCATCCACCGCTCTGGGGGCGTGGTGGGGTTATCGCTGGGCGCCAGAAAGCCTGGTCAACAGGCCTGGATGTACTGGGCTCCATCCTCAGTAGCTCCCTCCCTCATGGCTGCGTGGCCCGGGCAAGCCTGTCCACTTCCAGCCCACTGGCCCGAGCTTCTGCCCAGAGCACAGTGCGAACCAGGGGAGCCCCACCCACTTCCTCACCTGGCGTCGCGTTGCCCAGGCCGCGCTCCCAAGCTCGCAGGTCCTGCTCACCCGGCCGCTACACCACCGCAGACCACCAGCCAGCTACAACCTGGCCCGCAATGTCCCTCCTGCAGGCATAGCTGCAATGCCTGCACGGGGGTCCACGGGGTCAAGTCGCAGAGCCCTCAACACGGTTTAAGAGCGCACTGACTGGTCCAACCTGACTGACCAGCGCGCTCTGCAGCCAATACAGTATGACACAAGCACAGACATTGTTGCATGCAACACGAACACGCCAATAATAAATGGCGCACCGCCAACACCCCCCAAACACTCAGACACAAATCGATAACAATTTTCCACACACCCCTGTCCTGTCAGGCACATCACACGCGGCTACTCTCGTTGTTTTAGCTCCATCTCTTTCATCATGCCCCACATTTTCAGTCACGGCCCATAGCCAGCATAATGACCCCCTTAGCCCGAAATAACCTCCCCAACACATTCTGCAACCACGACAGTCGCAGTCATATATGCCACAGACCCTCCTCATCCTCCTCCGAAGACTCCCGCCATCACCTTCGCTGTTACTCTAATTACTCCCCCTACCGACACAGATGCAGCTTACATAGGTGCTGTCACAGATCTCGTTCCTCCAGGTGGCATTCCCCATCCACATATGGATGGTTCAACGGTTCTGAGAGCCACGATAGGCAGTACTGGAGAAGACGGTGGTCACCCCCTTTTATCCATTGACGTCGGAAGGGGGGTACCATCTTCACTCTCCAGGGCCTCCAGCCAGACCATCGACAATATGAGGGCCAGAGTTTCACTATCTGCGGCAATCGCTCAGCCTCGGGCACACGACAAGCCTCTAATGTCACGTGCCCCATCCTTGGCTGCCGACAGGGGAGACTCACCCCTATCTCCAAGGGCCACACTATTTCCCTGGGCTTCCTGCCAACACCAAAGTACAGCTACAACGGGAGCCAGAGGAGTTACTCGCACTCAGGCTCATGGATGTCTCCAACAACCATGTGCTACGTCATTGGCTACCAGCCAGTGAACCCCATCTCCACCTCCCTGGGCTTCCTGCCAACATCAAGTCGTTGTTACGGCGGAAGTCAGAGTCCCTCCACCCCCAGGAGACACTTGGCCTGCATTTGACAGCGGTAAGTGTTTTGAACTCAGCGAGTACCACGCCATACACAACATATGAGACAGCGAATTAGGATCTACTATCAGGGCACCAGTCCACCAGTTGACTCGCCCTGCCGGATCAACCGACATCAGGACAATGCCTCAGCTAGCCTTCATAAAGACACATTTTTCTGCGGAATTAGCCCGCTAGGTGCACACATAGACTTAGAGACAAAACAGAAAATATGAGATAACGATTACGTGGACATATGGTCGCTATTATCAGCAGACCAATGGACCGTAGGTAAGGAGAACAGGTGAACGGTTATACGATAGAAATAGACCAAAAATAGTGCAAAAAAATGAACCATGGGCTTCAGACCTTCGCAGTCAGAGGCTGCATTATGGGCCAAAAACATCCATAACGCTGTTCTGAAATATTTATCTACCAGGACCTAATATATAGTTCATACAAGTCCCACGGCGGATCCGCATGGAGACGGTACGACAAAGAGTTCCGCAGGCAGCTGGCCATGCAACCCGAGCTAGGCTGGGGAGTAAAAGCGATGGATGTATGGTTATGACTTATGCTATCCCCAAAACAGCCCCCCTTTTCGGCAATGGCCACTAAGTACCCAGCTGCCGCAGGACAAAATTCAGTGGTCGTACGGAGACCAGGGGCCTGCTTGCTGTTTAAAGAAGGATACTGCCGCTTCTACGAGTCCTGTAAATATAGGCATGACTGCTCAGCTTGCGGAGGTGGTCACCCAGCAGCAAGATGTACGCGCCAGGCAAACACAGCACCTACAAGGCATAACCACGGTGGATGTAACCGCAATGGGCCCCTGGCTAAGACTTTACCACAGTAAAGAAGCAGCGCTGCAGCTTTATCACTGTCACGATCCATGTTTGGATCTGTGGCAGATTTGCTTTCCCTCAGATGAAAACCTTTTTTCCTTTCAGGTCATTGGGGTTAATGAAGTTTTCCTCTCCCGGTGGCCGCTGGTGTTATTGCATTGTTTTGCATTGCTGCTGGGTCAGCTGATATTGGTGACCACTCCCACCATCCTTCATAAGGTCACTTGGTGCATCAGCTGACTGTTGGTTATACAGGTCCTTCTGGAGATCAACCAAGCAGGTGGAAGGAGTTTTCTGAGTGCAGTGGTTCTTCTGCTGAATATTCATACCTGCTGCATTACTCTGCTGTACTTTGCATTGCAGCAGAGAAAGCTAAGTGTTGTTTGCTTATACCGTGTTTGTCTAAACTTTCCCTTTGTTCTTTATTAGTACAGCGGTGGGACCAGTACTCTAACTAGCCAATGCCCTACCCAGGGATAGGTGCAGGGCGAGCGAGGGCTAAGGTATCCTGCTCGGCGACAAGTTGAAAGAACCTGTATAGGGACGTCAGGAATAGAGTTGAGCGACTTTCATTTTTTTAAGATCGAGTCGGGTTTTGTGAAACCCGATTTTGTCCAGAGTCGAGTCGAGTGCAGTCGGCCGATTATCGCTAAAAGTCGGGGATCGACCGAAACACGAAACCCAATGCAAGTCAATGGGGAAGCATAGTCGGCAGTGAGTGGAGGCCAGGAAAACACCTACAGTGCCCATTTTAATGCCAAAAACATCCATTCTTGTTTCTGAAGCTTGTCAATCTTAATTAACTTTATAATAATAGTTGGGCATAGGGAATTGGGGGTCATTTGGCAAAAGTTGTGGGGGGAGTAGGGCCGGCTCAAGTTTTTCGTGGGCCCAGGAAATGCGGACTACGTCACGGCGGTGTTGCAGGGAAAGGTAAGTATTTCAACGTTGCAAGTGCTGTGATCCTGAGCAAGCAGGGGGGGCCCACTCGTTCGCATTGGCACTGGCACAGGGCCCCTCAAAGTACAGCGATGTGTGTTTGCATGGCGGGGGCGCCTCCCACCAGCAGCGACACTTTTGCGTACTCTGAGGGGCCCTGTGCCAGTGACGTCGCCAACGAGTATGCCCCCCCACCTGATGAAGGAACCTGCACTTTCATCTGCACCTTCCTCTCTGTCCCTGTGTAAGGTGGTATAACATGCGGGAAGGGGAACCTTACTTTCAGCAGGGTCAGATTCTGGCTGTGTAGAGTATAAGGGGAATGTAGTGGTCTAGGTCAATGTACCAGCAGACTCATCTAGCAGTGGCTGGGCAATGGGCAGGATGAGGAGGAAACAGATATAGGGCCAAAGAATAAAGTAGGCTAAATGCAGTTCAAAATTGGTAACAGAACTAAACAGGCGGCATTGCTTTGTTCAGTGGAGTAGCAAACCCAAGAGCAGCAGACACTGTTTCAAGGGCATAACCACACTAGTAGGCCAAATGCAGTTTAATATCTGATAGTATAGGGCGAAAGCCAGAATGTGGAAGCTCAGCTTTGTTCAGTTGAGGACAACACCAGGCAGGGGCAGACAGACACCTTTAGTAGGCCGGAACAGCCAATTGCATTTTTAAAAATGGTAATTTGGAACTGAAGGTTGAAGCTCAGCTTTATTCAGTTGAGGACAACACCAGGCAGGGGCAGACAAACACCTTTAGTAGGCCGGAACAGCCAATTGCATTTTTAAAAATGGTAATTTGGAACTGAAGGTTGAAGCTCAGCTTTATTCAGTTGAGGACAACACCAGGCAGGGGCAGACATTCACCTTTAGTAGGCCGGAACAGCCAATTGCATTTTTAAAAATGGTAATTTGGAACAGAAGGTTGAAGCTCAGCTTTATTCAGTTGAGGACAACACCAGGCAGGGGCAGACAGACACCTTTAGTAGGCCGGAACAGCCAATTTTTTAAAAAAACAGCAGTTAGTAAGAGGCAGAAGGTAGAAGCTCAGCTTTATTCAGTTGAGGACAACACCAGGCAGGGGCAGACAGACACCTTTAGTAGGCCGGAACAGCCAATTGCATTTTTAAAAATGGTAATTTGGAACAGAAGGTTGAAGCTCAGCTTTATTCAGTTGAGGACAACACCAGGCAGGGGCAGACAGACACCTTTAGTAGGCCGGAACAGCCAATTTTTTAAAAAAACAGCAGTTAGTAAGAGGCAGAAGGTAGAAGCTCAGCTTTATTCAGTTGAGGACAACACCAGGCAGGGGCAGACAGACACCTTTAGTAGGCCGGAACAGCCAATTGCATTTTTAAAAATGGTAATTTGGAACAGAAGGTTGAAGCTCAGCTTTATTCAGTTGAGGACAACACCAGGCAG
The DNA here is from genome assembly GCF_051348905.1 of Ranitomeya variabilis. NCBI lineage: Eukaryota > Metazoa > Chordata > Amphibia > Anura > Dendrobatidae > Ranitomeya > Ranitomeya variabilis. The sequence continues at coordinate 161,629,381 of NC_135238.1, read as the reverse complement.
GGGCAGACAGACACCTTTAGTAGGCCGGAACAGCCAATTGCATTTTTAAAAATGTTAATTTGGAACTGAAGGTTGAAGCTCAGCTTTATTCAGTTGAGGACAACACCAGGCAGGGGCAGACATTCACTTTTAGTAGGCCGGAACAGCCAATTGCATTTTTAAAAATGGTAATTTGGAACTGAAGGTTGAAGCTCAGCTTTATTCAGTTGAGGACAACACCAGGCAGGGGCAGACAGACACCTTTAGTAGGCCGGAACAGCCAATTTTTTAAAAAAACAGCAGTTAGTAAGAGGCAGAAGGTAGAAGCTCAGCTTTATTCAGTTGAGGACAACACCAGGCAGGGGCAGACAGACACCTTTAGTAGGCCGGAACAGCCAATTGCATTTTTAAAAATGGTAATTTGGAACAGAAGGTAGAAGCTCAGCTTTATTCAGTTGAGGACAACACCAGGCAGGGGCAGACATTCACCTTTAGTAGGCCGGAACAGCCAATTGCATTTTTAAAAATGGTAATTTGGAACAGAAGGTTGAGGCTCAGCTTTATTCAGTTGAGGACAACACCAGGCAGGGGCAGACAGACACCTTTAGTAGGCCGGAACAGCCAATTGCATTTTTAAAAATGGTAATTTGGAACAGAAGGTTGAAGCTCAGCTTTATTCAGTTGAGGACAACACCAGGCAGGGGCAGACAGACACCTTTAGTAGGCCGGAACAGCCAATTGCATTTTTAAAAATGGTAATTTGGAACTGAAGGTTGAAGCTCAGCTTTATTCAGTTGAGGACAACACCAGGCAGGGGCAGACAGACACCTTTAGTAGGCCGGAACAGCCAATTTTTTAAAAAAACAGCAGTTAGTAAGAGGCAGAAGGTAGAAGCTCAGCTTTATTCAGTTGAGGACAACACCAGGCAGGGGCAGACAGACACCTTTAGTAGGCCGGAACAGCCAATTGCATTTTTAAAAATGGTAATTTGGAACAGAAGGTTGAAGCTCAGCTTTATTCAGTTGAGGACAACACCAGGCAGGGGCAGACAGACACCTTTAGTAGGCCGGAACAGCCAATGGCATTTTTAGAAATGGTAATTTGGAACAGAAGGTAGAAGCTCAGCTTTATTCAGTTGAGGACAACACCAGGCAGGGGCAGACATTCACCTTTAGTAGGCCGGAACAGCCAATTGCATTTTTAAAAATGGTAATTTGGAACAGAAGGTTGAGGCTCAGCTTTATTCAGTTGAGGACAACACCAGGCAGGGGCAGACAGACACCTTTAGTAGGCCGGAACAGCCAATTGCATTTTTAAAAATGGTAATTTGGAACAGAAGGTTGAAGCTCAGCTTTATTCAGTTGAGGACAACACCAGGCAGGGGCAGACAGACACCTTTAGTAGGCCGGAACAGCCAATTTTTTAAAAAAACAGCAGTTAGTAAGAGGCAGAAGGTAGAAGCTCAGCTTTATTCAGTTGAGGACAACACCAGGCAGGGGCAGACAGACACCTTTAGTAGGCCGGAACAGCCAATTTTTTTAAAAAAACAGCAGTTAGTAAGAGGCAGAAGGTAGAAGCTCAGCTTTATTCAGTTGAGGACAACACCAGGCAGGGGCAGACAGACACCTTTAGTAGGCCGGAACAGCCAATTGCATTTTTAAAAATGGTAATTTGGAACAGAAGGTTGAAGCTCAGCTTTATTCAGTTGAGGACAACACCAGGCAGGGGCAGACAGACACCTTTAGTAGGCCGGAACAGCCAATTTTTTAAAAAAACAGCAGTTAGTAAGAGGCAGAAGGTAGAAGCTCAGCTTTATTCAGTTGAGGACAACACCAGGCAGGGGCAGACAGACACCTTTAGTAGGCCGGAACAGCCAATTGCATTTTTAAAAATGGTAATTTGGAACAGAAGGTTGAAGCTCAGCTTTATTCAGTTGAGGACAACACCAGGCAGGGGCAGACAGACACCTTTAGTAGGCCGGAACAGCCAATGGCATTTTTAAAAATGGTAATTTGGAACTGAAGGTTGAAGCTCAGCTTTATTCAGTTGAGGACAACACCAGGCAGGGGCAGACAGACACCTTTAGTAGGCCGGAACAGCCAATGGCATTTTTAGAAATGGTAATTTGGAACAGAAGGTAGAAGCTCAGCTTTATTCAGTTGAGGACAACACCAGGCAGGGGCAGACATTCACCTTTAGTAGGCCGGAACAGCCAATTGCATTTTTAAAAATGGTAATTTGGAACAGAAGGTTGAGGCTCAGCTTTATTCAGTTGAGGACAACACCAGGCAGGGGCAGACAGACACCTTTAGTAGGCCGGAACAGCCAATTGCATTTTTAAAAATGGTAATTTGGAACAGAAGGTTGAAGCTCAGCTTTATTCAGTTGAGGACAACACCAGGCAGGGGCAGACAGACACCTTTAGTAGGCCGGAACAGCCAATTGCATTTTTAGAAATGGTAATTTGGAACAGAAGGTGGAAGCTCAGCTTTATTCAGTTGAGGACAACACCAGGCAGGGGCAGACATTCACCTTTAGTAGGCCGGAACAGCCAATGGCATTTTTAAAAATGGTAATTTGGAACTGAAGGTTGAAGCTCAGCTTTATTCAGTTGAGGACAACACCAGGCAGGGGCAGACAGACACCTTTAGTAGGCCGGAACAGCCAATTGCTTTTTTAAAAATGGTAATTTGGAACTGAAGGTTGAAGCTCAGCTTTATTCAGTTGAGGACAACACCAGGCAGGGGCAGACAGACACCTTTAGTAGGCCGGAACAGCCAATTTTTTAAAAAAACAGCAGTTAGTAAGAGGCAGAAGGTAGAAGCTCAGCTTTATTCAGTTGAGGACAACACCAGGCAGGGGCAGACAGACACCTTTAGTAGGCCGGAACAGCCAATTGCATTTTTAAAAATGGTAATTTGGAACAGAAGGTTGAAGCTCAGCTTTATTCAGTTGAGGACAACACCAGGCAGGGGCAGACAGACACCTTTAGTAGGCCGGAACAGCCAATTGCGTTTTTAAAAATGGTAATTTGGAACAGAAGGTTGAAGCTCAGCTTTATTCAGTTGAGGACAACACCAGGCAGGGGCAGACAGACACCTTTAGTAGGCCGGAACAGCCAATTGCTTTTTTAAAAATGGTAATTTGGAACTGAAGGTTGAAGCTCAGCTTTATTCAGTTGCAGCTTCTTGGCAATAATATAAAGAAGACGAGACAGGACAACACTCGTTGGATGCCATATCTGTGTTTTCACTGGAAAAAAAACTGTCAGTTAACTACTTGTAGGAGAAAGTTTTTGTAGCTGGAGGCCACTTTTTGTATTGTACCAGTTTTCTGTTGTATGTTTGGAACTGAAGGTTGAAGCTCAGCTTTATTCAGTTGAGGACAACACCAGGCAGGGGCAGACACCTTTAGAAGGACGGAACAGCCAATTTTTTTAAAAACAGCAGTTAATCAGAGCCAGAAGGTAGAAGCTCAGCTTTATTCAGTTGAGGACAACTTGAATTAGGGACTGCAGACAGACTTTGCAGGCTGTCCCCTGTGTGGACCATGCATCCAATACATTAACCCATTTAGCCACAAAGGACACGTAACCTTCCGTGGCCAGGCCTACAGGTCCATGTGTCTGTTGTCAGGTATACCTTTGGACTGACAAATTGACAGAATGCAAGGACAATGCGGTCTTTAACATGCAGGTGGAGGGGTGGGATGGCTTTTCTCGCAAAAGAATTGTCAACTGGGTAGCTCATAGCGTGGTATATCGTAGTTCATCCTGGCTTTATTAATATTAAATTAAATAAAAAAATAGGCTCTAGGCACTTTATTATTGGTTCCAGGGGTACACGGGCAGCAGTGGTCAGGTGAGTGGAGGCCTAGTGGAAGGAGGGACCTTAGACAGGCTTCGAAGGCCTAACATAATAAAATGGGCTGGCGGTAGGCACTTTATTATTGGTTCCAGGGGTACACGGGCAGCAGTGGTCTGGTCAGTGGAGGCCTAGTGGAAGGAGGGACCTTAGACAGGCTTCGAAGGCCTAACATAATAAAATGGGCTGGCGGTAGGCACTTTATTATTGGTTCCAGGGGTACACGGGCAGCAGTGGTCTGGTCAGTGGAGGCCTAGTGGAAGGAGGGACCGCAGACAGGCTTCAAAGGCCTAACATAATAAAATGGGCTGGCTGTAGGCACTTTATTATTGGTTCCAGGGGTACACGGGCAGCAGTGGTCAGGTGAGTGGAGGCCTAGTGGAAGGAGGGACCGCAGACAGGCTTCGAAGGCCTAACACAATAAAATGGGCTGGCTGTAGGCACTTTAAAATTGGTTCCAGGGGTACACGGGCAGAAGTGGTCTGGTCAGTGGAGGCCTAGTGGAAGGAGGGACCGCAGACAGGCTTCGAAGGCCTAACACAATAAAATGGGCTGGCTGTAGGCACTTTAAAATTGGTTCCAGGGGTACACGGGCAGCAGTGGTCTGGTCAGTGGAGGCCTAGTGGAAGGAGGGACCGCAGACAGGCTTCGAAGGCCTAAAATAACAAACAATAGGCTCATGGCAGTTTTACAGCGGTTACATGGATACACGGGCAGCTTGGTGGTGAGTGGAGGAGTATTTAAAGTAGGGACCGCAGACAGGCTATCAAAGGCCTAAAATAACAAACAATAGGCTCATGGCAGTTTTACAGCGGTTACATGGATACACGGGCAGGCAGCTTGGTGGTGAGTGGAGGAGTATTTAAAGTAGGGACCGCAGACAGGCTATCAAAGGCCTAAAATAACAAACAATAGGCTCATGGCAGTTTTACAGCGGTTACATGGATACACGGGCAGGCAGCTTGGTGGTCAGTGGAGGAGTATTTAAAGTAGGGACCGCAGACAGGCTATCAAAGGCCTAAAATAACAAACAATAGACTTATGGCAGTTTTACAGCGGTTACATGGATACACGGGCAGGCAGCTTGGTGGTCAGTGGAGGAGTATTTAAAGTAGGGACCGCAGACAGGCTATCAAAGGCCTAAAATAACAAACAATAGGCTCATGGCAGCTTTACAGCGGTTACATGGATACACAGGCAGCTTGGTGGTGAGTGGAGGAGTATTTAAAGTAGGGACCGCAGACAGGCTATCAAAGGCCTAAAATAACAAACAATAGGCTCATGGCAGCTTTACAGCGGTTACATGGATACACAGGCAGCTTGGTGGTGAGTGGAGGAGTATTTAAAGTAGGGACCGCAGACAGGCTATCAAAGGCCTAAAATAACAAACAATAGGCTCATGGCAGTTTTACAGCGGTTACATGGATACACGGGCAGGCAGCTTGGTGGTCAGTGGAGGAGTATTTAAAATAGGGACCGCAGACAGGCTATCAAAGGCCTAAAATAACAAACAATAGGCTCATGGCAGCTTTACAGCGGTTACATGGATACACAGGCAGCTTGGTGGTGAGTGGAGGAGTATTTAAAGTAGGGACCGCAGACAGGCTATCAAAGGCCTAAAATAACAAACAATAGGCTCATGGCAGCTTTACAGCGGTTACATGGATACACAGGCAGCTTGGTGGTGAGTGGAGGAGTATTTAAAGTAGGGACCGCAGACAGGCTATCAAAGGCCTAAAATAACAAACAATAGGCTCATGGCAGTTTTACAGCGGTTACATGGATACACGGGCAGGCAGCTTGGTGGTCAGTGGAGGAGTATTTAAAGTAGGGACCGCAGACAGGCTATCAAAGGCCTAAAATAACAAACAATAGGCTTATGGCAGTTTTACAGCGGTTACATGGATACACGGGCAGGCAGCTTGGTGGTCAGTGGAGGAGTATTTAAAGTAGGGACCGCAGACAGGCTATCAAAGGCCTAAAATAACAAACAATAGGCTCATGGCAGCTTTACAGCGGTTACATGGATACACAGGCAGCTTGGTGGTCAGTGGAGGAGTATTTAAAGTAGGGACCGCAGACAGGCTATCAAAGGCCTAAAATAACAAACAATAGGCTCATGGCAGCTTTACAGCGGTTACATGGATACACGGGCAGGCAGCTGGTGATGAGTGGAGGAGTATTTAAAGTAGGGACCGCAGACAGGCTATCAAAGGCCTAAAATAACAAACAATAGGCTCATGGCAGCTTTACAGCGGTTACATGGATACACAGGCAGCTTGGTGGTCAGTGGAGGAGTATTTAAAGTAGGGACCGCAGACAGGCTATCAAAGGCCTAAAATAACAAACAATAGGCTCATGGCAGCTTTACAGCGGTTACATGGATACACAGGCAGCTTGGTGGTGAGTGGAGGAGTAGTGCAAGGAGTGTCTGTCCCAGTACTCCCAAAATATAAATAGATGTTAATGTCTCGCAAAACAACCAAAACAAAAAAAAAGGTGGCATACTTAGGTACAGGGGTGGGCTCATCTACTGAGTTTCTGACATAGTAATTTGGCAGTAACTATTTAATGGTGCCAATATAGGACACAGACACAGACTACTTTAAGTTGCATCATAGATGTCTACAAATTTGTATTGTCAGTGCCAGACATTGAATGATGTCAGCGAATAGACTAAAGATTGGTGGAGCTGTGCGACATAATTTTGCACGTGGTAGAGCACATTTTGAGCTGGGGTAGGGGGGAACTCTCTTGAGGCCGGCGGGACCGCCCCAGGGCCCCTCATGTTCCAACGGTGTGTCTGACGTTGGGTGCGCACCACCACCGCCAGAGACACTACATTGTGCTATGAGGGACCCAGTAGCAATGCCGTCAACCAAAAGCGAGCACACCCACCTCTTCAGACAAACAGCAGTCTCACGGGTGCTTGCGCCAAGTCGCGATACCACGGCCCCGTGTGGGGAGTTTTGCCATTTAGGGAGGTGTAAACATGTCGTATGCTGTACAATCAGCTGCAGCAAATTAGACATTAGAAAAGTAATTCACAGGCAAGAGCTTTTCATAGGAAAGCTAGGTGTCGGCCGGGCAAGGTGGGGCAAAAGATTTCGAAATCCAGTTGTGGTTCATTTTAATGAATGTTAGATCGTCAACATTTTGGGTAGCCAGACGAGTCCTTTTTTCGGTTAATATTGAACCTGCAGCACTGAATACTCTTTCTGATAGGACACTTGCTGCCGGGCAAGCAAGCTCCTGCAATGCATATTCTGCCAATTCTGGCCAGGTGTCTAATTTGGAGGCCCAGTAATCAAATGGGAATGACGGTTGAGGGAGAACATCGATAAGGGATGAAAAATAGTTAGTAACCATACTGGACAAATGTTGTCTCCTGTCACTTTCAATTGATGCAGCAGTACCTGTCCTGTCTGCGGTCATAGCAAAATCACTCCACAACCTGGTCAGAAAACCCCTCTGTCCAACGCCACTTCTGATGTGTGCACCCCTAACACTCCTAGTCTGCTGCCCCCTGGAGCTCGTGTGAGAACGATCACGTGCGCTGTGTGCTGGGAATGCCTGAAGCAAACGGTCAACAAGAGTTGATTGTTTGGTTGCTAATATTAGTTCCAAGTTCTCATGTGGCATAATATTTTGCAATTTGCCTTTATAGCGTGGATCAAGGAGGCAGGCCAACCAGTAATCGTCATCGTTCATCATTTTCGTAATGCGTGTGTCCCTTTTTAGGATACGTAAGGCATAATCCGCCATGTGGGCCAAAGTTCCAGTTGTCAAATCTCCGGTTGTGATTGGTTGAGGGGCAGTTGCAGGCAAATCTACGTCACTTGTGTCCCTCAAAAAACCAGAACCCGGCCGTGACACGCAACCAATTTCCTGTGCCCCCGGGAAAGGTTCGGCATTAAAAATATACTCATCCCCATCATCCTCCTCGTCCTCCACCTCCTCTTCGCCCGCTACCTCGTCCTGTACACTGCCCTGACCAGACAATGGCTGACTGTCATCAAGGCTTTCCTCTTCCTCTGGTGCAGACGCCTGCTCCTTTATGTGCGTCAAACTTTGCATCAGCAGACGCATTAGGGGGATGCTCATGCTTATTACGGCGTTGTCTGCACTAACCAGCCGTGTGCATTCCTCAAAACACTGAAGGACTTGACACATGTCTTGTATCTTAGACCACTGCACACCTGACAACTCCATGTCTGCCATCCTACTGCCTGCCCGTGTATCCTCCCACAAATAAATAACAGCACGCCTCTGTTCGCACAGTCTCTGAAGCATGTGCAGTGTTGAGTTCCACCTTGTTGCAACGTCTATGATTAGGCGATGCTGGGGAAGGTTCAAAGACCGCTGATAGGTCTGCATACGGCTGGCGTGTACAGGCGAACGTCGGATATGTGAGCAAAGTGCACGCACTTTGAGGAGCAGGTCGGAGAACCCAGGATAAGTTTTCAATAAGCACTGCACCACCAGGTTTAAGGTGTGAGCCAGGCAAGGAATGTGTTTCAGTTGGGAAAGGGAGATGGCAGCCATGAAATTCCTTCCGTTATCACTCACTACCTTGCCTGCCTCAAGATCTACTGTGCCCAGCCACGACTGCGTTTCTTGTTGCAAGAACTCGGATAGAACTTCCGCGGTGTGTCTGTTGTCGCCCAAACACTTCATAGCCAATACAGCCTGCTGACGCTTGGCAGTAGCTGGCCCATAATGGGACAACTGGTGTGCAACAGTGTCATCTGCCGATGGAGTGGTTGGCAGACTGCGTTCTGTGGAAGAGCTGTAGCTTCTGCAGGAGGACGAGGAGGAGGAGGAGGAGGGGGTGCGAACGCCTACAGCCAACTGTTTCCTAGACCGTGGGCTAGGCACAACTGTCCCTAAATTGATGTCGCCTGTGGACCCTGCATCCACCACATTCACCCAGTGTGCCGTGATGGACACATAACGTCCCTGGCCATGCCTACTGGTCCATGCATCTGTAGTCAGGTGCACCTTTGTACTCACAGATTGCCTGAGTGCATGGACGATGCGCTGTTTAACATGCTGGTGCAGGGCTGGGATGGCTTTTCTGGAAAAAAAGTGTCGACTGGGTAGCTCGTATCGTGGTTCAGCGTACTCCATCAGGGCTTTGAAAGCTTCGCTTTCAACTAACCGGTAGGGCATCATCTCTAACGAGATTAGTCTAGCTATGTGGGCGTTAAAACCCTGTGTACGCGGATGCGAGGATAAGTACTTCCTTTTTCTAACCAGAGTCTCATGTAGGGTGAGCTGGACTGGAGAGCTGGAGATCGTGGAACTTTCGGGTGTGCCGGTGTACATGGCAGACTGAGAGACGGTTGGAGACGGTATTGTTTCCGCCGGTGCCCTAGATGCAATATTTCCTCCTACAAAACTGGTGGTTCCCTGACCCTGACTGCTTTTGGCTGGCAAAGAAACCTGCACAGATACTGCCGGTGGTGCGGAAAATGGTGGCCTTACAGTGACGGAAGGGATGTTGCGTTGCTGACTAGCTTCATTGGCCGAGGGTGCTACAACCTTAAGGGACGTTTGGTAGTTAGTCCAGGCTTGAAAATGCATGGTGGTTAAGTGTCTATGCATGCAACTAGTATTTAGACTTTTCAGATTCTGACCTCTGCTTAAGCTAGTTGAACATTTTTGACAGATGACTTTGCGCTGATCAGTTGGATGTTGTTTAAAAAAATGCCAGACTGCACTCTTCCTAGACTCGGATCCCTTTTCAGGGATTGCAGACTGAGCTTTAACCGGATGGCCACGCTGTCCTCCAACAGGTTTTGGCTTTGACACGCGTTTTGGGCCAGATACGGGCCCGGCAGATGGAACCTGTTGCGATGTTGATGCCTGCTGCGGCCCCTCCTCCACCTCCGCTTCTGAACTACTGCCGCCTGCACCCTGTTCCCCCAATGGCTGCCAATCGGGGTCAATAACTGGGTCATCTATTACCTCCTCTTCGAGCTCGTGTGCAACTTCGTCTGTGTCACTGTGTCGGTCGGTGGTATAGCGTTCGTGGCGGGGCAACATAGTCTCATCAGGGTCTGATTGTGGATCTGTACCCTGAGAGGGCAATGTGGTGGTCTGAGTCAAAGGAGCAGCATAGTACTCTGGCTGTGGCTGTGCATCAGTGCACTCCATGTCAGAATATACTTGTAATGGGCATGGCCTGTTAAATGTTTCACTTTCTAAGCCAGGGACGGTATGTGTAAAGAGCTCCATGGAGTGACCCGTTGTGTCGCCTGCTGCATCCTTCTCTCTTGTTGTAGTTTTTGCTGAGGAGGACAAGGAAGCGACTTGTCCCTGACCGTGAACATCCACAAGCGACGCGCTGCTTTTACATTTACCAGTTTCGGAAGAGGAGGCAAAAGAGCTAGAGGCTGAGTCTGCAATGTAAGCCAAAACTTGCTGTTGCTGCTCCGCCTTTAAAAGCGGTTTTCCTACTCCCAGAAAAGAGAGCGTTCGAGGCCTTGTGTAGCCTGACGACGAAACTGGCTCCACAGCTCCAGACTTAGGTGGAATATTTTTATCCCCACGACCACCTGATGCTCCACTACCACTACCATCATTACCAGCTGACAATGAACGCCCACGACGACCTCTTGCACCAGACTTCCTCATTGTTTTAAAATCTTAACCAAAGTAACTTTATTTGTTGCTGTCAAACAACTTACACGGTGAGCTATAACTTCAGTATGATTTCAATATCCCTTAACAGGTTGGTGAGACCACAAGGAAAATCAGGCACAATGTTACACACTCTGTTTTCTGTGGCACAAAATCACAGAGATGACACACACGCAGGACTGTCACTCAAGCACTAATGTCAATATTAATCTCCCACCTAATTTATTTTTTTTTTTTTTTCAGGGAGACTTTAGAAACCAAATAATATTAAAAAAAACAAAAAAATAAATAGCCTTTCTATGGCCCACTGAATGAGAGAGAGAGGTGGCACACCCAGGAGTCAAGACTGGCACACAAGCTGAAAGGGCAATATTACTCTCCCACTGTTTTTTTAAGTTTTTTTTTTTTTCTTTTCAGGGAGACTTTAGAAACCAAATAATATTAAAAAAACCAAAAAAATAAATAGGCTTTCTATAGCCCACTGAATGAGAGATAGCACACACAGCAGTGGCACACAAGCCCTGACTGAGGCCAATATTTTTCTACCACTGATTGATGTAGTGTTTTTGTGTTGAGGTAGATTTTAGAACACAAATCAAGGAAAAAAAAATGCTTTCTATGGCCCACTGAATGAGAGAGGTGGCACACCCAGGAGTCAAGACTGGCACACAAGCTGAAAGGGCAATATTACTCTCCCACTGTTTTTTTATGTATTTTTTGTTTTTTAAGGGAGACTTTAGAATCCCAATAATATTTTAAAAAAAAAATAAATAGACTTTCTATGGCCCACTGAATGAGAGAGGTGGCACACCCAGGAGTCAAGACTGGCACACAAGCTGAAAGGGCAATATTACTCTCCCACTGTTTTTTTATGTATTTTTTGTTTTTTAAGGGAGACTTTAGAAACCCAATAATATTTAAAAAAATAAATAAATAGGCTTTCTATGGCCCACTGAATGAGAGAGGTGGCACACCCAGGAGTCAAGACTGGCACACAAGCTGAAAGGGCAATATTACTCTCCCACTGTTTTTTTAAGTTTTTTTTTTTTTATTTTCAGGGAGACTTTAGAAACCAAATAATATTAAAAAAACCAAAAAAATAAATAGGCTTTCTATGGCCCACTGAATGAGAGAGGTGGCACACCCAGGAGTCAAGACTGGAACACAAGCTGAAAGGGCAATATTACTCTCCCACTGTTTTTTTTTTTTTTTTTTTTTCAGGGAGACTTTAGAAACCAAATAATAAGAAAAAAAATAAATAAATAAATAGGCTTTCTATAGCCCACTGAATGAGAGATAGCACACACAGCAGTGGCACACAAGCCCTGACTGAGGCCAATATTTTTCTACCACTGATTGATGTAGTGTTTTTGTGTTGAGGTAGATTTTAGAACACAAATCAAGGAAAAAAAAACATGCTTTCTATGGCCCACTGAATGAGAGAGAGGTGGCACACCCAGGAGTCAAGACTGGCACACAAGCTGAAAGGGCAATATTACTCTCCCACTGTTTTATTTTTTTTTTTTTTTTTCAGGGAGACTTTAGAAACCAAATAATAAGAAAAAAAATAAATAAATAAATAGGCTTTCTATAGCCCACTGAATGAGAGATAGCACACACAGCAGTGGCACACAAGCCCTGACTGAGGCCAATATTTTTCTACCACTGATTGATGTAGTGTTTTTGTGTTGAGGTAGAATTTAGAACACAAATCACGGAAAAAATAAATAGGCTTTCTATGGCCCACTCAGTGAGAGATGGCACACACAGGGATGGCACTGTAGCAGAAATGCCAATCTTAATCTCCCCCAAAAAAAAAAAAAAAAAAAATACAGGGACTGTCCTACAATTACTATCTCCCTGCAGTAATCTAAGCCAGGTATGGCAGGCAGCAATAGGAGTGGACTGATGCACAAATTAAATAAAAAGTGTGGACAAACAAAAAAGATAGCTGTGCAGAAAGGAACAAGAGGATATGTGCTTTGAAAAAAGCAGTTGGTTTCCACAGTGGCGTACACACAGCAATACAGCTATCACGGAGCCTTCTAGGGCAGCCCAATGAGCTACAGCGCTGAGGAAAAAAAAAAAAAAATAGCTTCCACTGTTCCTGCACACCGAAGGTGGTGTTGGACAGTGGAAATCGCTACAGCACAAGCGGTTTGGTGGTTAGTGGACCCTGCCTAACGCTCTCCCTGCTTCTGACGAAGCGGCAGCAACCTCTCCCTAAGCTCAGATCAGCAGCAGTAAGATGGCGGTCGGCGGGAACGCCCCTTTATAGCCCCTGTGACGCCGCAGACAGCAAGCCAATCACTGCAATGCCCTTCTCTAAGATGGTGGGGACCAGGATCTATGTCATCACGCTGCCCACACTCTGCGTTCACCTTCATTGGCTGAGAAATGGCGCTTTTCGCGTCATTGAAACGTGACTTTGGCGCGAAAGTCGCGTACCGCATGGCCGACAAGCACAGGGGTTGGATCGGGTTTCATGAGACGCCGACTTAGCCAAAAGTCGGCGACTTTTGAAAATGATCGACCCGTTTCGCTCAACCCTAGTCAGGAAGATTAGGGCACATCCTTAGGAGAGTGCAGGAGGTGTCCATTTCCCCGTTCCCTATCGCAGGGCCCACCATTGTTATTGTGTCACTTCGTGACAATCACAGATTCAAATTTGGCTTTTTTATCCCCTTCAAATTTAGTCACACACCAACATCGGCTAATAATCTAAAATCGGTACAGAAATTCCCTGAGATTTTACATCGAAAAATCAAAAAAGAGGTAGAACTAGGCAGGATGATGGGCCCATTTAATTCTTTGCCATTCAGGAATTTCAGAATTTCACCGTTAGGCATCATTCCTAAAAAAGAACTGGGAAAATATCGGCTGATGTATCACCTATCATATCCTAAAGGCGATTCGGTTAAAGACGCAATACTGCCCGAATAAGTGTCCGTAACTTACGCTTCATTTGACAGGGCACTCGAACTCGTATGCACAGCTGGGCCCGGTGCCTTGCTGGCAAAATCAGACATAGATTCAGCATTCCGCCTATTACCCGTTCACCCCGAATGCTTCCACCTGTTAGGTTGCAAGGTGGACCAGCTTTTTTACTTTGACATGTGGTTACCGATGGACTACTCCATCTCCTGTCACTATTTTGAGCTTTTTAGTTCTTTCCTGGGTTGGGTAGTACGTTACGAAACTGGCAGCTATTCGACGGTTCATTACCTCAACGATGTTTTGTTCGTCGGACCAAAAGACTCCAAACTTTGCTCCTTCCTTCTCCAAAAATCAAAGTTTTTAACTAGACAATTCGGCGTACCACTTTCAACTGAAAAAACGGTGGTCCCGTGTAATGTACTGCCTTTCCTTGCCATCGAAATAGATACCAAGGGAATGGTTTTTAGATTACCAGCAGGAAAAGTACAAAAATCTCTGCAAATGGTAGAAGGTTTCTATGGAGTTAAAAAAGTCACCCTCCAACAGATGCAGTCCCTGCTAGGTTTGCTCAACTTCGCTTGCCGCGTAATGCCGGCAGGCAGAGCCTTCTCACGCCAGTTATCGCTGGCAATGAAGGGCATTTCCCAGCCGGGTCATAGAATTAGGCTGAATCGCAACATGAAGGAAGATTTGCTGGTCTGGAGAACATTCCTAAAATCCTACAATGGTCACACTTGCGGCATGTCACACGAAAGGCTAAGCAAAGATTTAGGACTAGCGGTGGGAGGAAATGTCAGAGACGGTTTTGGAGCAATCTACAAGAAACAATGGTGCAAAGGCAGCTGGCCAGCATTATGGACCACAGCCAGCTGGGGCCACGACCCAGCCCTGCTAGAAATCTTTGCTATAGTAGCATCAGTCGAACTCTGAGGCACACAACTAGAAAATGAGAACATCAGATTTTTAACTAAATACGCGGGAACCCCAAAGAGCTTAAACAGCATGTCTTCTGCAACCCCGCCTTTACTTGCTCTTTTGCACTGCCTAGCATTACTATGCCTAAAGTACAACATCGGGTGCTGTGCCAGATTAATGTCGGCTGTTGATAATAAGCTTGCTAACTCTCTGTTATCTTCTGATTGGCATGGTTTCAAATTCCTCCCCCCCAGAGCGCAACCATAGGGCGTCCAGTGTCCAGCATCCCTTTGGGTCATGGTAGCCAATCACTGATGCCATTAATCCATGCTTTGGTTACGCCGCCTACATAGCAGATTTACAGTAAGGCGTAGGAAGAGTGGTGCTCGTTAATTCAGGGAAGACCAGTCGATAGGTGCGATTGGGCGAGATGCGAGGTAGCGGTAGAACTCTTGAATCAGCTCAAGCACAGAGGCGCGTCGGGTACATCGGCGCAGCGTCATCTATCTGGAATAGCTTTTTTTTCCAGCTAATAAGGTAGGCGGACGTAACAAGCTGTTAAAGGTTGGAAAAGGCTCCAACCTATTCAGGAATGTTGCCGTCCCATTTCATTGAGTCTATTGCACGATATTATCTCAATTTCTCCATCGGTGTGCAAGTCCCAATACGAGTCAATCCTAGTATCTGCTGCATTAGCTATTGCCTTTTTTGGAGCACTTCATATTAGCAAACTGGTGCCTCGGTCAAAAACATCATCAGAAGGCGGGTTAATCAACGAAGACCTCGTCATATGCAGAGACACTCTGCGCATTAGAGTGCGTAAATCCAAATGCGATCCCACCGTTAGAGGGACGTGGGTCCTCGTTAATTCGTCAGATGGTCCCATATGCCCATTTAACATATACTAGATGCTATACGGTAATAAGACACGCAAGCAGATTCTTTCTGTCACATACGGATGGGTCCCCTCTTACTAAATATCAGTTTTACACAATTTTTAAACAGTGCCTAGGAGTAGTCGGCTTCAATCCGAAGGAGTACGGGACACATTCTTTCTGGATAGGGGCCACCACCAAAGCAGCTAAGGCTGGCGTTTCAGAGGCCGAAGTGCAGAGAATGGGTCATTGGAAATCTGCATGCTTCGCCAGATATATAACACCTGACTTGCTCAAGTAACACATTTTGTCTCTTTCAGGCATCCGTAAGCCCACAGTTTGGGTGGTTGGACGCTTGTACGTCTATTGGGCTAAGAAAAAGGCCGAACTTCAGCCGGGCGGTTTAAATTTAGGCTTCCCGAACCTGGAGGTAAATTGGAGAGGGATCAGAGGGCTCCAATGGCAAAAGATCTTCCCTGAGATAGTCGCCATTGCTAAGAGGGCCAAAAGGCCAGTAATATTAGTCTTACACGCCGCCGGCAACGATCTGCGTAAACAGAGATGTGTTGAGCTCAGTATAATGATGACAGCTGATATAGAGTGTTTTTTCTTTTACTGGATATGATATTGGTGTGGTCAGGAAATGGTGCCATGAGCTATCTGGCATGGAGCTAAGGAAACAAAAGCCATAGAGAGATCAAGAAAAAAGGTCAACGTGAGAGTGGCGAAATTTGTAAAAGGAAAATACGGCATTGTAGTTTGCCACTACCAATTTGAAGGTAACAATTCAGCATTATTGAGATCCGACGGTATTCATCTCACAGACATTGGGCTTGACATATTTCTGTCAGGTTTGCAGAATGGAGTTGAACAGGCCTTAACACTGATGGGTGTGGGTTGG
This sequence comes from Ranitomeya variabilis, assembly GCF_051348905.1. Lineage (NCBI taxonomy): Eukaryota > Metazoa > Chordata > Amphibia > Anura > Dendrobatidae > Ranitomeya > Ranitomeya variabilis. The sequence goes on along the minus strand of NC_135238.1, from coordinate 161,613,266 downwards.
AGTCCTGTGTAGGGCATACACAGGATCCTCCGTGGTGGAAGTGTAGAGAGGGGCAAAAGTTCATAACCGCTCATTGGCTGCTCACCTGTCGATCGCAGACAGGGCCTTTGGCTGTGAGCCTGGTACAAAATGTAATTGCCCCTCTCTGCTTGCTGAATTAATAAACTGTGACCGACCTGTTCAACCCATCTAGGCCTGTTTACATTGTCTTTACAGGACTTGTGGGAGGGGGGAAGGCACTGTTTACGACACACGGGTCTCCCCTATGGGAAAGCTAGAAGGAAAATCTGTGCAGTGCCCAATCCCCCCCCCCACTTCTCCCCCAGGTGATGCAGTAATTTGGGACGCCCAGCTGACCAACGGGAAGAAAGAGGAAGGGGCATCAGGCCACACCCACAAGGGTTAAATTCAGGTGCCCGGGGTCAGTACCTTCTTCTTTCTCCCCGGCCGACCTCTGGAAGCTGTTGTCCCACCCTCCCTCCCTTACATATTCATTGATGTTATGTGCTGATAGGATAAAGGTAAAGTTAAAAAAATATATATATTAATAAAAATAATCTTGTCATTATTAAGTCACAGTGGAAGTGTAGAGAGGGGTAAAGGTTCGTAACTGCTCATTGGCTGCTCGCCTGTCAATCGCAGACAGGGCCTTCGGCTGTGAGCACGGTGTGAAATGTAATTGCCCCTCTCTGCACTGTGACCGACCTGTTCAACCCATCTAGGCCTGTTTGCATTGTCTTTATGGGACTGGTGGGAGGGGGAAGGCACTGTTTATGACACACGGGTCTCCGCAATGATAAAGGATTTTAAGAATACTACTTACTGTATGGTTTCAGTTTCAGAAATCAACAGCTGGGCCTTAACAATGAAAATAGTTCAACAAACCCTCTTGCCAGGTAGAAATTCAAGGTCTTGGGCAATAGAAAAACTATACAAAAGACACAAATGAATACACCAATAAAAACCAGTGCTGCGCATATTATAAGTGTATACCATACATCATCCCTTTTTTTTGTGAAGCAAACAACAAATAGGAAAAAATAATTGAAAACATAAGTGTGCATAACTATTCACCCACCCACCTAAAGTCAGTACTTTGTAGAGCCTCCTTTTGTAGCAATTACAGCTACAAGTCCTTTAGATAAGTCTCTATGAGATTTCCACATCTTACCACTGGGATTTTTCCCATTGCTCAAGACAAAACTGCTCCAGCTCCTTCAGGTTAGATATTTCCTCTGGTGAACAGCAATCTTCATGTCTGACCACAGATTCTCCATTGGATTAAGGTCTGGGCTGTGACTCGGCTGCTCCAGGACATTTCCATGTTTCCCGTTACACCACTCGAGTGTTGGTTTAGCAGTAGTGTTGAGCGATACCGTCCGATACTTGAAAGTATCGGTATCGGAAAGTATCGGCCGATACCGGCAAAGTATCGGATCCAATCCGATACCGATACCCGATACCAATACAAGTCAATGGGACTCAAGTATCGGACGGTATTCCTGATGGTTCCCAGGGTCTGAAGGAGAGGAAACTCTCCTTCAGGCCCTGGGAACCATATTAATGTGTAAAATAAAGAATTAAAATAAAAAATATTGCTATACTCACCTCACCGAGGGAACCGGCAGCGTTGTTTGCTTAAAATGCGCGCTTTTCCTTCCTTCCGTGACGTCACGGCTTCTGATTGGTCACTTGCCGCCCATGTGGCCGCGACACGACCAATCACAGCAAGCCGTGACGTAATTTCAGGTCCTTCTAGGCATTCAATATTTTAAAATTACGTTCCGGCTTTGTGATTGGTCGCGTCGCGGTCACATGGGCGACGCGACCAATCACAAGCCGTGACGTCACGGGAGGCAGGAGACGCGCACATTTTAAAATGCGCGCGTGTCCAGCCTCCCGTGACGTCACGGCTTGTGATTGGTGGCGTCGCCCATGTGGCCGCGACGCAACCAATCACAGCAAGCCGTGACGTAATTTCAGGTCCTTCAGGATTTTAAAATTACGTTCTGGCTTGTGATTGGTCGCGTCGCGGTCACATGGGCGACGCGACCAATCACAAGCCGTGACATCACGGGAGGCTGGACACGCGCGCATTTTAAAATGCGCACGTCTCCTGCCTCCCGTGACGTCACGGCTTGTGATTGGTCGCGTCGCCCATGTGACCGCGACGCGACCAATCACAAAGCCGGGACGTAATTTTAAAATACTGAATGCCTAGAAGGACCTGAAAATTACGTCACGGCTTGCTGTGATTGGTCGCGTCGCGGCCACATGGGCGGAACGCGACCAATCAGAAGCCGTGACGTCACGGAAGGAAGGAAAAGCGCGCATTTTAAGCAAACAACGCTGCCGGTTCCCTCGGTGAGGTCCAGGCTGCGTCGGAGAGGTGAGTATAGCAATATTTTTTATTTTAATTCTTTCTTTTACACATTAATGTTGTTTCGATACCGATACCCGATACCACAAAAGTATCGGATCTCGGTATCGGAATTCCGATACCCGCAAGTATCGGCCGATACCCGATACTTGCGGTATCGGAATGCTCAACACTATTTAGCAGTATGCTTTGGGTCATTGCCTTGTTGGAAGGTGAACTTCTGTCCAAGTCTCAAATCACTGACAGACTGAAACAGGTTTTGCTCAAGAATATCCCTGTATCGTGCAACATCCATTTTCCCGGTCCCGGCTCAAAAAAGTCCCAACAGCATGATGCGGCCACCACCATGTTTCACTGTGGGGATGGTGGTCTTGGGGTGATGAGCTGCCATGGTTTGGTGGCAAAAAAAAGTTTAATTTTGGTCTCATCTGCCATCAGCACCTTCCTCCATATGCTTGGGGAGTCTTCCACATCTTTTGGCAAACTCAAAATGACCCTTACAGTTTTTATGTGTCAGTAAAGGCTTTCTTTCTGCCCACTCTTCCATAAAGGTCAACTCTAACGAGTGTACGGCTTACTGTGGTCATATGGACAGTTACTCCAGTCTCTGCTTGGGAATTCTGCAGCTCCTTCAAGGTTACCTTTGGTCTCTTCTGCCTCTCTGATTAATGCCCTCCTAGCCCGGGCTGACAGTTTTGGTGGGTGCCCTCTCTAGACAGGTTTGTTGTGGTACCATGTTCTTACCATTGGATGATAATGGATTTGATGGTTCTCCGGGGGAATCATCAGAAATTGGGATTTTTTTTTATAACCCAACCCTGACTTGTACTTCTCAACCATTTTGTCCTGACTTGGTTTGAGATCGCCTTGTTCTTCACGGTGTTGTTGGGAGATCTTCTTGGTCTTCAAGGTGGTGTTTGGAGATCTCCTTGCTCTTCATGGTGGTGCTTGATAGATACACGACTCAGAAGACCATATCACACAGGATAGGATTAGATACAAAGTTTAGCAGACAGTATTGCACACGATGAGATTAAATTCACAGTTCAGCAGATGGTATCATACATCAGGATTAGCTAAATGGCTCAGCAGACGGTATCACACAGAAAAGGATTAGATACCCAGCTCAACAGACAGTATCACGCAGGATAGGATTAGATACACCACTCATCAGACAGTATCACACATAACAGGATTGGATACACTGCTCGGCAGACAGTATCACACAGGATAGGATTAGATACACGACTCAGCAAACAGAATCACACATAGCAGAATTAGATACACAGCTCAGCAGTCAGTATCACACATAACAGGATAAGATACACAGCTCAGCAGACAGTATCGCACATAGCAGGATTGAATACACTGCTCAGCAGACAGTATCACACAGGATAGGATTAGATACACAGCTCAGCAAACAGAATCACACATAGCAGGATAAGATACACGGCTCAGCAGACAGTATCACACATAAGAGGATAGCATACACTGCTCAGCAGACAGTATCACACAGGATGGGATAAGATACACGGCTCAGCAGACAGTATCGCACATAACAGGATTAGATACATGGCTCAGCAGACAGTATCACACATAAGATTAGATACACAGTTCAGTAGACAGTATCACAAATGATGGGATTAGATACACAGCTCAGCAGGCAATACCACACATGATGGGATTAGATACACGGCTCAACAGTCAGTATCACACATGATGGGATACACAGCTCAGCAGGCAGTACCACACAGGGTAGGATTAGACACGGCTCAGCAGACAGTATCACACAGGAAGGGATTAGATACATCGCTCAGAAGTCAGTATCACACATGATGGGATTATATACACAGCTCAGCAGGCAGTACCACACATGATGGGATTAGATACATGGCTCAGCACACAGTGCCACACATGATGGGATTAGATACACAGCTCGGCAGACTGAACCACACATGATGGGATTAGATACACGGCTCAGCAGACAGTATCACACAGGATGGGATTAGATATGTGGTACCCCAGGGTCCTGGTCGTCACAGTAGCATTGCTTTCCTCACGGGGAGAGTGATGCTACGCTTGAAGGCAAGAAGGGATAACTGTAACCAGGTACCACAAATATGCAACACATTCACACTCCAGGCCAGCAGGGGGAGCTTTTGATCCTATTTACTTGGTGATTCCCCATATAGATATATATCTGGTAGTCTGTAGGGAAAGTTAGTCACTTCTTGCCAGGAAACAGATTGGATCAGTCTGAGGCAGCAGAGGGTTTACGGAGCTGTGTAGCCGCAGTACAGCAGTTCCCAGAAAGAGACATTCAGAAAGCCGAATACATTGCAGAGAGCGTGCAGAAGAGCAAAGCACAGGAGAGGTTACCAGGGGGAGACCAGCCCCGAGCAGGCTGCCTCCTTCTGAGGTGCAGAGACTGGTAGCCGGAACACTGAGGATCATAAGGCTCTCCACGACTTACATCAGAGACTGGCAGGACAGCTGAATTCCAAGTTCCCTGTCCACCTTAGTACCCAGGATGCACTGTGACACCCTTAGAGGCTGGGGCGTGCTAGAGTCCTTAAAATCCGCCTCAAGTCACCAGTCATATGGGTCATGTCCTATCCTATATGGGGGACAGAAAGTTCAGCTGCTTCACAGGAATTTTTGGAATATTTAAAAAAAAATTGAACATTTAACTTTTTTTCACAAAATTTTTACTCCAATTTCTCTTATTTTACCAAGGGTAACAGGAGAAATTGGACTAAAAAAGTAGTTGCACAATTTGTCAGAGTACGCCAATACCCCATATGTGGGGGTAAACCACTGTTTGGGCACATGGCAGAGCTCGGAAGGGAAGGAGTGCCATTTGACTTTTCCATGCAAAATTTGCTGGAATTGAGATCGGACACCATGTCGTGTTTGGAGAGCCTCTGATATGCCTAAACAGTGGAAACCCCCCACAAGTGATGCCATTTTGGAAAGTAGACCCCCTAAGGAACTAATCTAGATGTATGGGGAGTACTTTGAACCCCCGAGTGCTTCACAGAAGTTTATAATGTAGAGCTGTAAAAAAAAATCATATTTTTTTCACAAAAATGATATTTTCGCCCCAATTTTTTTATTTTTCCAAGGGTAACAGGAGAAATTGGACCCCAAAAGTTGTTGTCCAATTTGTCCTGAGTATGCTGATACCCCATATGTGGGGTAAACCACTGTTTGGGTGCATGGCAGAGCTTGGAAAGGAAGGAGCGCCGTTTGACTTTTCAATGCAAAATTGGCTGGAATTGAGATCGGACACCATGTCGCGTTTGGAGAGACCCTGATGTGCCTAAACAGTGGAAACCCCCACAAGTGACCACATTTTGGAAAGTAGACCCCCTAAGGAACTTATCTAGATGTGTGGGGAGCACTTTGAACTCCCAATTGTTTCACTAAAGTTTAGAATGTAGAGCCGTGAAAATTAAAAAATCATTTTTTTTCCACAAAATGATCTTTTAGCAAGCAACTTTTTTATTTCCCCAAGGGTAACAGGAGAAATTGGATCTCAAAAGTTGTTGTCAATTTGTCCTGAGTACGCAGATACCCAATATGTGGGGGGAACCACCGTTTGGGCGCATGGCAGAGCTCGAAAGGGAAGGAGCGCTGTTTTGGAATGCAGACTTTGATGGAATGGTCTGCGGGCGTCAGGTTGCGTTTGCAGAGCCCCTGATGTACCTAAACAGTAGAAACCCCCACAAGTGACCCAATATTGGAAACTAGACCCCCAAGGAATTTATCTAGATGTGTTGTGAGAATTTTGAACCCCAAGTGTTTCGATAAAGTTTATAAAGCAGAGCCGTGAAAATAATTTTTTTTTTTTCCACGAAAATGATATTTTAGCCCCCAAATTTTTATTTTCACAAGGGTATTAGGAGAAATTGGACTGCAAAGCTTGTTGTCCAGTCTGTCCTGAGTACGCTGATACCCGATATGTGGGGGAGAACCACTATTTGGGCACATGGCAGAGCTCGGAAGGGAAGGAGCGACGTTTTGGAATGCAGACTTTGATGAAATGGGCTGCGGGCATCACGTTGCGTTTGCAGAGCCCCTGATGTACCAAAACAGTAGAAACCCGCACAAGTGACCCCATAATGGAAACTAAACCCCCAAGGAACTTATCTAGATGTGTTGTGAGAACTTTGAACCCCCAAGTGTTTTGCTAAAGTTTATAATGCAGAGCCGTGAAAATAAAAAATAAAAAAAAATTTCCACGAAAATGATTTTTTAGCCCCCAAATTTTTATTTTCACAAGGGTAACAGGAGAAATTGGACTACAAAAGTTGTTATCCAATTTGTCCTGAGTACGCTGAAATTTGTTGTGCAATTTCTCCTGAGCATGCCGATACCCCATATGTGGGGGGAACCACTGTTTGGGCACACGGCAGAGCTCGGAAGGGAAGGAGCACCTACTTTTTCAACGCAGAATTGGCTGGAATTGAGATCGGACGCCCCCTGATGTGCCTAAAGAGTGGAAACCCCCCAATTCTAACTCCAACCCTAACCCCAATGCACCCCTAAGCCTAATCCCAACCATAACCCTAACCACACTCCTAACCCCAACACACCCCTAACCCTAATACCAGCCCTAATCTCAACCCTAACCATAGCCCTAACCACACCCCTAACCCTGACACACCCCTAACCCTAATCCCAACCCTAACCCCAACCGTAAACCTAATTCAAACCCTAATTTTAGCCCCAACCCTAACCCTTACTTTAGCCCCAGCCCTAACCCTAACTTTCGTCCCAGCCCTAACACTAACTTTAGCCCCAACCCTAACCTTAACTTTAGCCCCAACCGTAACCCTAACGTTAGCCCCAACCCTAACCTTAAAGTTAGCCCCAACCCTAACCTTAACCCTAATGGGAAAATGGAAATAAATAATTTTTTTTATTTCATTATTTTTCCCTAACTAAGGGGGTGATAAAGGGGGGTTTGATTTACTATTTATAGCGGGTTTTTGTTTGGCAGCTGTCACACGCTAAGAGACGCTTTTTATTGCAAAAAATAGTTTTTGCATCACCACATATTGAGAGCTATAATTTATCCATATTTTAGCCCACAGAGTCATGTGAGGTCTTGTTTTTTGTGGGACGAGTTGTTGTTTTTATTGGTACCAATTTCGGACACATGACATTTTTTGATCGCTTTTTATTCTGATTTTTGGGAGGCAGAATGAACAAAAACCAAGAATTCCTGAATTTCTTTTAAGGGGGGCGTTTATGCCGTTCCGTATATGGTAAAATTGATAAAGCAGCTTTATTCTTTGGGTTAGTATGATTACAGTGATACCTCATTTATATCTTTTTTTATGTTTTTGCGCTTTTAATAAAAAGTATTTTATATAAAAAATAATTGTTTTTGCATCACTTTATTCTGTGAGCTATAACTTTTTATTTTTCTGCTGATAACGCTGTATGGTGGCTTTTTTTTTGCGGGACAAGATGACGTTTTCAGCGGTACCATGTTTATTTATATCCATCTTTTTTATCACATTTTATTGCACTTTTTGTTAAGCAGTATGATGATATAGCATTGTTTTTTGCCTCGTTTTTTATTTATTTTTTTGCGGTGTTCACTGAAGGGGTTAACTAGTGGGGTAGTTTTATAGAGAGTGGGTCATTATGGACGCGGCGATACCAAATATGTGTACTTTTAGTGTTTGTTTTTTCTATTTACATGAATAAATGGATTTATTGGAAAAAAAATTTTTTTTTTCTTTATTTGGGGATTTTTTCTTTTTATACATTCTACTTTTTTTTAACTTTCTAACATTGTCCCAGGGTGGGACATCACTATATTACATCAGATCACTGATCTGACACTTTGCATAGCACTGTGTCAGATCAGCGATCTGACAGGCAGTGCAGGAGGCTTTCCGGCGCCTGTTCTCAACAGGCGCCTGGAAGCCACCTCACTTCAGGACCCGGAAGGAGCCCCACGGCCATTTTTGATCCGGGGACTCCTTGGAGAAGACCGGAACAACGCGATCGCTTCGTGTTGTTCCGGTGGGAGAGTGCAGGGAGCCCCCGTCCCTGGCGATGCCCCTCTATGTCACTGTCACTACTGACAGCGGCATCAGAGGAGTTAAATGCCCACGATCGGCGCTAGCATTGCTGCGGGGTGTCAGCTGTTACATACAGCTGACACCCGCATGCGATCGCCGTGGTGCTCACCGTGAGACCGCGTGATCATGCCGCTGTACTAGTACTGCGGTTTGCGGGAACTCAGTTCCCGCAGAGCAGTACTAGTATGGTAGATGTCGGGAAGGGGTTAAGAGGGACTTAAGGACTCAAAGATTCAAGGATTTAAAGACTGCAACACGGGTTTCCAGGGCTTTGGAAGGGCCCCCCGCTGATGGTTTTAAGCACCCATATCCCAGCTTGTGGACTTCTGTGAACTTCGGCTACTGCAGCCGTTGTGGGTATGGCTGTAGCAAGTGTCAGGGAGAGAACAGGAATCCAGTGTTGAAATTGTCTCTTTTGTCTACATCCTCTCCTCGTTCATTGAAAGTTACTTCCCTGTTGGAAAACCGTTACATCCCTGGAATCTCATTGCCTGGACTAGGGTGACCAGAGAAGAGAAGGTAACATTCCCGGGAAAAGGCTGTGTCAGCCCTGTATGGCATGTACAAGGGGCCAGGGTGTCTACAGACTATGTTTAGTGGGTGAGCTCGGACAGGACTACTACCCTGGTTCCCATGTGGTGGAATGTCAGGGAAACTGAGATATTACTGCAGGGTTTTACCAATGGTTAGAGACCAATGCCAGCGATCCTAGGAGTAGCAGACTATGAAGCTTTCTAAAAATCCTGCTGAAAATCCCATTACCCCTGTTTAGTAAACCATCATAGATAAGTCAGATATTTTCATGGCATATTGGCTAGATTGAGAACAACTATGTCACCTTTTTACTCTCCCTTCCCTTGTCACTTATCATGTGAGTCATGTTATCTAGCGGATGTGCAGCACCCCAGGTTACCGGTTGATGCAGTGATGTGGCTTTTCCTTCAGGGAAGGTGATGTCATGCTCAGAGGCAGAGCAGTTTTCTTCACCAGGTAAGGCACACACATGCAACACATTCTGAATCCAGGCCAGGAGGGGGAGCTCAATACCCGGATTCAGGGGAGCTTCCCTATGCTTTAAATATCCTGACCTGGAGGAGGAGCTAGGGAGTTGGTCCTGGGAGACCAAGCAGAGCAGACGTCTAGAAGAGACGCAGTGCAGACAGAGAGGCCTGGCAGCCACAAAGGAGCTGCAGCCTCTGGGAAGGAGTAACCTGTTGGGTTGCATGTGGAGCAGCCAGAAGGGAAGGAGCACAGGAGAAAGGCAGAGCACAGAGGGGAACTGTGGCAGGGCACTCTCAGAGATAGAGCGCAAGAAGCTGGGTACCGGGAGCCCAAGGCTTTCGTGGACTCTAGGACACGGAGCAGAACCGGAGGGCACTACACTATACATCACCTGCCCACACCACGCCTGAGATGCAGCAGCACCTTAGGAGCCCGGGGCATCTGAGAGTCCCTGTAAAAAGGATCAAGCTGCCCGTTGTGCAGGTACCTATCCCCAGGACAGGGGGAACTGGAAGAACTTGTAGGAAGCTTAAAGCAGCAGGGACCTCACTTAGAAAAGCGCAAGTAGGAAAGGCTCATGGACCTCTACTGGGAAAAGAGAACTCTAATTTGCCTCTGAGTCGGCCGAACCACTATCATCCGTGCCTGGTACCCTGGACTGTGACCTGTCACCCACAAGTAAACCAGGTAAAAACTTATCACTTGTCTTCTCCATTTATTCACCGTCTTTACCATCTATGCCACACACCATAGGACCCCTGGGGACCCCGCTTCACCTGTGGGAAGTGTAACATCTAGGTTGCCGCAACATCCCCCAGGGGACCCCTCTAATGCAGCATCGGTTCCCCTATTGAACGAACTCCACAGGTGGCGTCACGACAATCTTTGAACATTTACCGGGTGGCAGCCACCATGACATCCCCCTTTGTGACCGGACCTGGTAACGAGTGCCCCACTGCCCTGTGGGCGCGTCAGATGCAAATAAATGAATCAGATATGATTTGTAAAGAGCTGCGGAATATGTTGGCGCTATATAAATAAACTTATTATCATTATTATTATATGTTGAAAATTTACTATAATTATTATTTTTTTCAGTCTCATCTTCATTGCCATATGACAATTAGTGGAATAAAAGCACATAAAAAAAATCAGCATTAGTACCGTATTACATACAAACTATAATAGAAGCTGGGGACAGTCCGAGGGCTCCTATAAACTTCTTGGAGTCAGGTACCACAAGACATTTGCAAAAAGTCTTGTGAAGTCCATGACCGAACAGGTCAGAGCTGTTTTGGTAGCACCAGGGGAACACATACAATATTAGACAGATGGTATTAATGGTGTGGTGTACACATCATATCGGAGCACACGAGGCTCGATCTGGTTTATGTTTCTTGTTAGCCACTAGATGTCTCCAAATACTTAGCTGTGTGTGTTTTGGGCTTTCCATTGCATGTACACATTGGCCAAAAGCATACAAAACCTACAAGAAACAAAATGAGCAAAAACCCTGCTGCAACTATATAAGTAAAAAGCAAAAGTGCATTTACATAACACAAGGTTCCTAGTAATACTGCTTTTAATCAAAAATAGCATAAAAGCCATCCCAGGTGAGCATGATCAGGACGGTCCTACACCGTCTAATATTAAAAACCTTACCATGTGTCAGAGTTGACCTCAGTGTGTGAATAAGGGCAGACAAAAAGAACCAGGTTCCGACCTGTAGACACCAGTCTGGGGAAGCCATTACATGTAATTTCCAACTCAGGAGAGGGGGGCACACCCAGGCTTGCACAGAATGCAAAAAAAAAAAAAGAAAAAATACAAAAATTGAGCTTGGTTTGAGTTGGTATACATAGAGCACATAAATGCATGCTCACATTGCCATGTGCTGGTGCGGTTGGCCCTGGGTTCCTCCTAATGCAGGATAATGCCAGACCTCATGTGGCTGGAGTGTCAGCAGTTCCTGCAAGATGAAGGCATTGAAGCTATCAACTGGCCCACATGTTCCCATGACCTGAATCCGATTGAGCTCATCTGGGACATCATGTCTCGCTCCATCCACCGTCACGTTGCACCACAAACTGTCCAGGACTTGGCGGATGCTTTAGTCCAGGTCTGGGAGGAGATCCCTCAGGAGACCATCCGCCGCCTCATCAGGAGCATGCCCGGGCATTGTGCAGTAGGGAGGTCATATAGGCACGTGGAGGCCACACACAATACTAAGCATCTGGATCGCCCCCACGTGCAGGGCTATGGGGCATTCGGCACCGGGTCCCTCTGTCTCGGTTCTGGGGATGTCACGGTGGCCCGACCCGGTCCGTGGCCCTGCTGAGGGGCGCCCAATTAAAGGTGATAGTTTGTCAAGTGTTCGTGACGCCACCTGTGGTGTTCGATCAGGATGACCGACGCTGCTAGGGGTCCGCTGGGGTGATGGAATGGCAGCTAGATGGTATACCTTCCCACAGGTGAAGTATGTCCCCAGGGCTTCATGTTATGGCTGGACCTGGTGGTTAGGAGCACCGGGAATGACCTGATAGTCAAAACTGCAAAATAGAGCGAGCTCTGGGAAGTGGGAGCTCTGCTGACCGCAGCCCTAATCTATTATCACACACACTAGAATTAGCCGTGGATCGTACCTGACTCTGCCTAGACGACTCTTCACAGCCTGAGAGGTAACTTCCCCTAAAGAGAAATATAGCCTCACCTTGCCTCAGAGAAATTCCCCAAAGGAAAAGAGCAGCCCCCCACATATATTGACTGTGAGTTAAGAGGAAGGCACAAACATAGGAATGAGACAGGTTTCAGCAAAGGAGGCCCGACTTACTAAATAGACAGAAGATAGATAAAGGGATCTTTGCGGTCAGCACAAAAAACTACAAAAAGCCACGCAGAGTGAGCAAGAAACCCCCTGCGCCGACTCACGGCGCGGTAGGTGCCACTCTGCAACCCAGAGCTTCCAGCTAGCGAGACAATATCATGATAGCCAGCTGGACAAAACTTAGCAGGTACTCAGAAATATATTCAGCACACAAATGAACAACAAATGAGCTCAACAGGGACTTAGCTTCTGCTGAAGTAGACAGGTCATCAGGAGATCCAAGTGAGATCTGAACCAGTACAGATACATTGACAACTGGCATCAGGTAACGATCTGAGCAGAGTTAAATAGAGGAACCAGCCCAGTCTTTAAACGATGCAGCTGAGGAAGCCACCTCCAGACCAGCAGCTCCACTTTCAGCCACCAGAGGGAACCCACGGACAGAACTCACAGAAATACCGTTCCTGACCACAGGAGGGAGTTCCAGAACAGAGTTCACAACAGTACCCCCCCCTTGAGGAGGGATCACCGAACCCTCACCAGAACCCCCCGGCCGATTAGGACGAGCCAAATGAAAGGCACGAACCAAATCGGCAGCATGGACATCGGAGGCAAGAACCCAGGAATTATCTTCCTGACCCTAGCCCTTCCATTTGACCAGATACTGAAGTTTCCATCTCGAGATACGAGAATCTAAAATCTTCTCCACCACATACTCCAATTCTCCCTCGACCAACACCGGAGCAGGAGGGTCAAAGGAAGGAACCATAGGCGCCACATATCTCTGCAACAACGAACTATGGAACACATTATGGATGGCAAAAGAAGCTGGAAGGTCCAAACGAAATGACACAGGATTGAGGATTTCAGAAATCTTATACGGCCCAATAAAACGAGGCTTAAACTTAGGAGAAGAAACCTTCATAGGAACATAACGAGATGACAGCCAAACCAGATCCCCAACACGAAGTCGAGGACCAACACGGTGACGGCGGTTAGCGAAACGTTGAGCCTTCTCCTGTGACAATGTCAAATTGTCCACTACATGAGTCCAAATTTGCTGCAACCTGTCCACCACAGAATCCACACCAGGTGTTATGATAGAACTGGTGGTTAGGAGCACTAGAAATGACCAGATGAGCAAACTAGTAATACAGGACGAGCTCTGGGAAGTGGGAGCTCTGCTGACCGCAAGCCCTAATCCTATCACAACAACTAGAAATAGCCGTGGAGCGTTTCTGACTCTGCCTAGACGCCTCTTCACAGCCTAAGAGCTAACTATCCCTAAAGATAGAAAATACAGCCTACCTTGCCTCAGAGAAATCCCCCAAAGAAATAGGCAGCCCCCACATATATTGACTGTGAGTTAAGATGGAAGTCACAAACACAGAAATGAAACAGGTTTCAGCATAGGAGGCCAGGCTTAACTAAACAGACTGAGGATAGAAAAGGTATCTTTGCGGTCAGCATAAAACACTAACAAAAAACCACGCAGAGTGTGCAAAAGAAACCACCGCACCGACTCACGGCGCGGTGGTGCCACTCTGCATCCCAGAGCTTCCAGCTAACAGAACAAAATCATGATAGCAAGCTGGACAAAAAACAATGATAACAAATAAGCTAGCAGAAACTTAGCTTTTGCTGAAGTAGACAGGTCATCTGAAAGATCCAAGAGAACTGGACCAGTACTAGGACATTGACAGCTGGCATCAAGTAACAATCTGTGTGGAGTTAAATAGAGCAGCCAGCCAAGGCCTCAACGAGATCAGCTGGAGAATGAATCTCAGAACCAGCAGCTCCACTCACAGCCACCAGAGAGAGTCCATGAACAGAACTCGCCGAAGTACCATTCATAACCACAGGAGGGAGCTCGAGAACAGAATTCACAACAGTACCCCCCCTTGAGGAGGGGTCACCGAACTCTCACCAGAGCCTCCAGGCCGATCCGGACGAGCCAAATTAAAGGCACGAACAAGATCGGCAGCATGAACATCAGAGGCAACCACCCAGGAATTATCCTCCTGACCATAACCTTTCCACTTGACTAGGTACTGAAGTTTCCGTCTCGAAATACGTGAATCCAAAATCTTCTCCACCACATACTCCAACTCCCCCTCAACCAACACCGGCGCAGGAGGATCAACGGAGGGAACCATAGGAGCCACATATCTCCGCAATAACGACCTATGGAACACATTATGGATGGCGAAAGAAGCAGGAAGGTCCAAACGAAATGACACAGGATTAAGAACTTCAGAAATATTATAAGGACCAATGAAACGAGGCTTAAACTTAGGAGACGAAACCTTCATAGGAACAAAACGAGACGACAACCAAACCAAATCCCCAACACGAAGTCGGGGACCAACACAGCGACGGCGGTTAGCGAAACGTTGAGCCTTCTCCTGGGACATTGTCAAATTGTCCACTACGTGAGTCCAAATTCGCTACAACCTGTCCACCACAGAATCCACACCAGGACAGTCCGAAGGCTCAACCTGCCCTGAAGAAAAACGAGGGTGGAAACCAGAATTACAAAAAAAAGGCGAAACCAAAGTGGCTGAGCTGGCCCGATTATTAAGGGCGAACTCAGCCAAAGGCAAGAAGGACACCCAATCATCCTGATCAGCAGAAACAAATCATCTCAGATATGTTTCCAAAGTCTGATTGGTTCGTTCGGTTTGGCCATTTGTCTGAGGATGGAAAGCTGAAGAAAAAGACAAATCAATGCCCATCTTAGCACAAAAGGACCGCCAAAATCTTGAAACAAACTGGGAACCTCTGTCCGACACGATGTTCTCCGGAATACCATGTAAACGAACCACATGCTGGAAAAACAATGGAACCAAATCAGAGGAGGAAGGCAATTTAGGCAAAGGTACCAAATGGACCATCTTAGAGAAGCGATCACAAACCACCCAGATAACTGACATCCTCTGAGAGACAGGGAGATCCGAAATAAAATCCATGGAAATATGCGTCCAGGGCCTTTTCGGGACTGGCAAGGGCAAAAGCAACCCACTGGCACGAGAACAGCAGGGCTTAGCCCGAGCACAAGTCCCACAGGACTGCACAAAAGAACGCACATCTCGTGACAAGGAAGGCCACCAAAAGGATCTAGCCACCAAATCTCTGGTACCAAAGATTCCAGGATGACCAGCCAACACCGAACAATGAACCTCAGAGATAACTCTACTAGTCCATCTATCAGGGACAAACAGCTTCTCCGCTGGACAACGGTCAGGTCTATTAGCCTGAAACTCCTGCAGCACCCGCCGCAAATCAGGGGAGATGGCAGACAAAATTACCCCCTCTTTGAGAATACCAGCCGGCTCAGGAACTCCCGGAGAATCAGGCACAAATCTCCTTGAAAGGGCATCAGCCTTCACATTCTTAGAACCCGGAAGGTACGAAACCACAAAATTGAAGCGGGAGAAAAACAGCGACCATCGAGCCTGTCTAGGATTCAACCGCTTGGCAGACTCGAGATAAGTCAGATTCTTGTGATCCGTCAAGACCACCACGCGATGCTTGGCTCCTTCAAGCCAATGTCACCACTCCTCAAACGCCCACTTCATAGC
Source organism: Ranitomeya variabilis (assembly GCF_051348905.1). NCBI lineage: Eukaryota > Metazoa > Chordata > Amphibia > Anura > Dendrobatidae > Ranitomeya > Ranitomeya variabilis. The sequence continues at coordinate 161,597,378 of NC_135238.1, read as the reverse complement.
CAACAACTCTCGATTACCGACATCATAATTGCGCTCAGCAGGCGAAAACTTTCTAGAAAAGAAAGCACATGGTTTCATCACAGAGCCATCAGAACCTCTTTGAGACAAAACAGCCCCTGCTCCAATCTCAGAAGCATCCACCTCGACCTGAAACGGGAGCGAAACATCTGGCTGACACAACACAGGGGCAGAAGAAAAACGACGCTTCAGCTCCTGAAAAGCCTCAACGGCCGCAGAGGACCAATTGACCACATCAGCACCTTTCTTGGTCAAATCAGTCAATGGTTTAACAACACTAGAAAAATTAGCGATGAAGCGACGGTAAAAATTAGCAAAGCCCAGGAATTTCTGAAGGCTCTTCACAGAAGTAGGCTGAGTCCAATCATAAATGGCCTGAACTTTAACAGGGTCCATCTCGATAGTAGAAGGGGAAAAAAATGAAACCCAAAAATGAAACCTTCTGAACTCCAAAGAGACATTTAGACCCCTTCACAAACAAGGAATTAGCACGAAGGACCTGGAACACCATTCTGACCTGCTTCACATGAGACTCCCAATCGTCCGAAAAGACCAAAATATCATCCAAATATACAATCATGAATCTATCCAGGTACTTTCGGAAAATGTCATGCATAAAGGACTGAAACACAGATTGAGCATTAGAAAGCCCGAATGGCATCACCAAGTACTCAAAATGGCCCTCGGGCATATTAAATGCTGTTTTCCATTCGTCGCCCTGTTTAATACGCACAAGATTATACGCCCCTCGAAGATCTATCTTGGTGAACCAGCTAGCCCCCTTAATCCGAGCAAACAAATCAGACAGTAGCGGCAAAGGGTACTGAAATTTGACAGTGATTTTATTGAGAAGGCGGTAATCTATACAAGGTCTCAGAGAACCATCCTTCATGGCCACAAAAAAGAACCCTGCTCCCAACGGTGATGACAACGGGCGAATATGCCCTTTCTCCAAAGACTCCTTTATATAACTCCGCATTGCAGCGTGTTCTGGCACAGATAAATTGAACAGTCGGCCCTTCGGAAACTTACTACCAGGAATCAAATTAATAGCACAATCGCAATCCCTATGAGGAGGTAGGGCACTGGATTTGGGCTCATCAAATACATCCCGGTAATCTGACAAGAACTCAGGGACTTCAGAAGGATGGGAAGATGAAATAGACAACAATGGGACATCCCCATGTACCCTGTTATGGTTCTCAATGGCAAGAGAACATAGCCCAGCAAACATAAGAACTAGCTCTTGGAAGGATGGAAACTAAACTGACCATGAACTAAACCTGCCGCACAACTAACAGTAGCCGGGTAGCGTAGCCTGCGTTTTATCCCTAGACGCCCAGCGCCGGCCGGAGGACTAACTAATCCTGGCAGAGGAAAATATAGTCCTGGCTCACCTCTAGAGAAATTTCCCCGAAAGGCAGACAGAGGCCCCCACAAATATTGGCGGTGATTTTAGATGAAATGACAAACGTAGTATGAAAATAGGTTTAGCAAAATTGAGGTCCGCTTACTAGATAGCAGGAAGACAGAAAGGGCACTTTCATGGTCAGCTGAAAACCCTATCAAAACACCATCCTGAAATTACTTTAAGACTCTAGTATTAACTCATAACATCAGAGTGGCAATTTCAGATCACAAGAGCTTTCCAGACACAGAAACGAAACTACAGCTGTGAACTGGAACAAAATGCAAAAACAAACAAGGACTAAAGTCCAACTTAGCTGGGAGTTGTCTAGCAGCAGGAACATGCACAGAAAGGCTTCTGATTACAATGTTGACCGGCATGGAAGTGACAGAGGAGCAAGGCTAAATAGCGACTCCCACATCCTGATGGAAACAGGTGAACAGAGAGGATGATGCACACCAGTTCAATTCCACCAGTGGCCACCGGGGGAGCCCAAAATCCAATTTCACAACAGTACCCCCCCCTCAAGGAGGGGGCACCGAACCCTCACCAGAACCACCAGGGTGATCAGGATGAGCCCTATGAAAGGCACGGACCAAATCGGAGGCATGAACATCAGAGGCAGTCACCCAAGAATTATCCTCCTGACCGTATCCCTTCCATTTGACCAGATACTGGAGTTTCCGTCTGGAAACACGGGAGTCCAAGATTTTTTCCACAACGTACTCCAACTCGCCCTCAACCAACACCGGAGCAGGAGGCTCAACGGAAGGCACAACCGGTACCTCATACCTGCGCAATAATGACCGATGAAAAACATTATGAATAGAAAAAGATGCAGGGAGGTCCAAACGGAAGGACACAGGGTTAAGAATCTCCAATATCTTGTACGGGCCGATGAACCGAGGCTTAAACTTGGGAGAAGAAACCCTCATAGGGACAAAACGAGAAGACAACCACACCAAGTCCCCAACACAAAGCCGAGGACCAACCCGACGCCGGCGGTTGGCAAAAAGCTGAGTCTTCTCCTTGGACAACTTCAAATTGTCCACTACCTGCCCCCAAATCTGATGCAACCTCTCCACCACAGCATCCACTCCAGGACAATCCGAAGATTCCACCTGACCAGAAGAAAATCGAGGATGAAACCCCGAATTACAGAAAAAGGGGGACACCAAGGTGGCAGAGCTGGCCCGATTATTGAGGGCAAACTCCGCTAAAGGCAAAAAAGCAACCCAATCATCCTGATCTGCAGACACAAAACACCTCAAATATGTCTCCAAGGTCTGATTCGTCCGCTCGGTCTGGCCATTAGTCTGAGGATGGAAAGCAGATGAGAAAGACAAATCTATGCCCATCCTAGCACAGAATGCTCGCCAAAATCTAGACACGAATTGGGTACCTCTGTCAGAAACGATATTCTCCGGAATACCATGCAAACGGACCACATTTTGAAAAAACAGAGGAACCAACTCGGAAGAAGAAGGCAACTTAGGCAGGGGAACCAAATGGACCATCTTAGAGAAACGATCACACACCACCCAGATGACAGACATCTTCTGAGAAACAGGAAGATCCGAAATAAAATCCATCGAGATGTGCGTCCAGGGCCTCTTCGGGATAGGCAAGGGCAACAACAATCCACTAGCCCGAGAACAACAAGGCTTGGCCCGAGCACAAACGTCACAAGACTGCACGAAGCCTCGCACATCTCGAGACAGGGAAGGCCACCAGAAGGACCTTGCCACCAAATCCCTGGTACCAAAGATTCCAGGATGACCTGCCAACGCAGAAGAATGAACCTCAGAAATGACTTTACTGGTCCAATCATCAGGAACAAACAGTCTACCAGGTGGGCAACGATCAGGTCTATCCGCCTGAAACTCCTGCAAGGCCCGCCGCAGGTCTGGAGAAACGGCAGACAATATCACTCCATCCTTAAGGATACCTGTAGGTTCAGAATTACCAGGGGAGTCAGGCTCAAAACTCCTAGAAAGGGCATCCTGTTGTGAAATTGGATTTTGGGCTCCCCCGGTGGCCACTGGTGGAATTGAACTGGTGTGCATCATCCCCTCTGTTCACCTGTTTCCATCAGGATGTGGGAGTCGCTATTTAACCTTGCTCCTCTGTCACTTCCATGCCGGTCAACATTGTAATCAGAAGCCTTTCTGTGCATGTTCCTGCTGCTAGACAACTCCCAGCTAAGTTGGACTTTAGTCCTCGTTTGTTTTTGCATTTTGTTCCAGTTCACTGCTGTAGTTTCGTTTCTGTGTCTGGAAAGCTCTTGTGATCTGAAATTGCCACTCTGATGTTATGAGTTAATACTAGAGTCTTAAAGTAATTTCAGGATGGTATTTTGATAGGGTTTTCAGCTGACCATGAAAGTGTCCTTTCTGTCTTCCTGCTATCTAGTAAGCGGACCTCAATTTTGCTAAACCTATTTTCATACTACGTTTGTCATTTCATCTAAAATCACCGCCAATATATGTGGGGGCCTCTGTCTGCCTATCGGGGAAACTTCTCTAGAGGTGAGCCAGGACTATATTTTCCTCTGCCAGGATTAGTTAGTCCTCCGGCCGGCGCTGGGCGTCTAGGGATAAAAAACGTAGGCAACGCTACCCGGCTACTGTTAGTTGTGCGGCAGGTTTAGTTCATGGTCAGTTTAGTTTCCATCCTTCCAAGAGCTAGTACTTATGTTTGCTGGGCTATGTTCTCTTGCCATTGAGAACCATAACAGTTTGACCGGCCCTAAAAAAGGGTTAAATTAATTGACAGAGAAAGGAGAGAAAAGAGAAGTCTGCTGAAGATTTTTTTTTTTTTTCTCCCCTTCCCTTCAGTTCTGAGTGTGCTTGTAATTGAATCTCTTGCAAGTCTGCCTATATTGCAGCCTTTCTCTCTCTCTCTCTCCTTCTAATCCTGGAATGGCTCTGTGTTCACCTGTTTAAAATGGATATTCAGAGTTTAGCTGCAGGTTTGAATAATCTCACCACAAAAGTTCAAAATTTACAAGATTTTGTTGTTCATGTTCCTATATCTGAACCTAGAATTCCTTTGCCTGAATTTTTCTCGGGGAATAGATCTTGCTTTCAAAATTTCAAAAATAATTGCAAGTTGTTTTTGTCCCTGAAATCTCGCTCTGCTGGAGATCCTGCTCAGCAGGTCAGGATTGTGATTTCCTTGCTCCGGGGCGACCCTCAGGATTGGGCTTTTGCATTGGCTCCAGGGGATCCTGCGTTGCTCAATGTGGATGCGTTTTTTCTGGCCTTGGGGTTGCTTTATGAGGAACCTCAGTTAGAGCTTCAGGCGGAAAAGGCCTTGATGTCCCTATCTCAGGGGCAAGACGAAGCTGAAATATACTGCCAGAAATTCCGTAAATGGGCTGTGCTTACTCAGTGGAATGAGTGCGCCCTGGCGGCGAATTTCAGAGAGGGTCTCTCTGATGCCATTAAGGATGTTATGGTGGGGTTCCCTGTGCCTGCGGGTCTGAATGAGTCCATGACAATGGCTATCCAGATCGATAGGCATCTGCGGGAGCGCAAACCTGTGCACCATTTGGCGGTGTCTACTGAGAAGACGCCAGAGAATATGCAATGTGATAGAATTCTGTCCAGAAGTGAACGGCAGAATTTAAGACGAAAAAATGGGTTGTGCTTCTATTGCGGTGATTCAACTCATGTTATATCAGCATGCTCTAAGCGTACTAAGAAGCTTGATAAGTCTGTTTCAATTGGCACTTTACAGTCTAAGTTTATTCTATCTGTGACCCTGATTTGTTCTTTATCATCTATTACCGCGGATGCCTATGTCGACTCTGGCGCCGCTTTGAGTCTTATGGATTGGTCCTTTGCCAAACGCTGTGGGTATGATTTGGAGCCTCTTGAAACTCCTATACCCCTGAAGGGGATTGACTCCACCCCATTGGCTAGTAATAAACCACAATACTGGACACAAGTAACTATGCGGATTAATCCGGATCATCAGGAGATTATTCGCTTTCTTGTGCTGTATAACCTACATGATGTGTTGGTGCTTGGATTGCCATGGCTGCAATCTCATAACCCAGTCCTTGACTGGAAAGCTATGTCTGTGTTAAGCTGGGGATGTAAGGGGAAGCATGGGGACGTACCTGTGGTTTCCATTTCATCATCTATTCCCTCTGAGATTCCTGAATTCTTGACTGAATATCGTGACGTTTTTGAAGAACCTAAGCTTGGTTCATTACCTCCGCATCGGGAGTGCGATTGTGCCATAGATTTGATTCCGGGTAGTAAATACCCTAAGGGTCGTTTATTTAATCTGTCTGTGCCTGAACATGCTGCTATGCGAGAATATATAAAGGAGTCCTTGGAAAAGGGACATATTCGTCCTTCGTCATCTCCCTTAGGAGCCGGTTTTTTCTTTGTGGCTAAGAAAGATGGCTCTTTGAGACCGTGTATTGATTATCGGCTTTTGAATAAAATCACGGTTAAATATCAATATCCGTTGCCACTGCTGACTGATTTATTTGCTCGCATAAAGGGGGCCAAGTGGTTCTCTAAGATAGATCTCCGTGGGGCGTATAATTTGGTGCGAATTAAGCAGGGGGATGAGTGGAAGACCGCATTTAATACGCCCGAGGGCCACTTTGAGTATTTGGTGATGCCTTTTGGTCTTTCAAATGCCCCTTCAGTCTTTCAGTCCTTTATGCATGACATTTTCCGTGATTATTTGGATAAATTTATGATTGTGTATCTGGATGATATTTTGATTTTTTCGGATGACTGGGACTCTCATGTCCAGCAGGTCAGGAGGGTTTTTCAGGTTTTGCGGTCTAATTCCTTGTGTGTGAAGGGTTCTAAGTGCGTTTTTGGGGTTCAAAAGATTTCCTTTTTGGGATATATTTTTTCCCCCTCTTCCATCGAGATGGATCCTGTCAAGGTTCAGGCTATTTGTGATTGGACGCAACCCTCTTCTCTTAAGGGTCTTCAGAGATTTTTGGGCTTTGCTAACTTTTATCGTCGATTTATTGCTGGTTTTTCTGATGTTGTTAAACCATTGACTGATTTGACTAAGAAGGGTGCTGATGTTGCTGATTGGTCCCCTGCTGCTGTGGAGGCCTTTCGGGAGCTTAAGCGCCGCTTTTCTTCCGCCCCTGTGTTGCGTCAGCCTGATGTTGCTCTTCCTTTTCAGGTTGAGGTCGACGCTTCTGAAATCGGAGCTGGGGCAGTTTTGTCGCAGAGAAGTTCCGATTGTTCCGTGATGAGACCTTGTGCCTTTTTCTCGCGTAAATTTTCGCCCGCCGAGCGGAATTATGATGTTGGAAATCGGGAGCTTTTGGCCATGAAGTGGGCTTTTGAGGAGTGGCGTCATTGGCTTGAGGGGGCTAGACATCAGGTGGTGGTATTGACTGACCACAAAAATCTAATTTATCTTGAGTCCGCCAGACGCCTGAATCCTAGACAGGCGCGCTGGTCGTTGTTTTTCTCTCGGTTTAATTTTGTGGTGTCCTACCTGCCGGGTTCTAAGAATGTTAAGGCGGATGCCCTTTCTAGGAGTTTTGAGCCTGACTCCCCTGGTAACTCTGAACCTACAGGTATCCTTGAGGATGGAGTGATATTGTCTGCCGTTTCTCCAGACCTGCGGCGGGCCTTGCAGGAGTTTCAGGCGGATAGACCTGATCGTTGCCCACCTGGTAGACTGTTTGTTCCTGATCATTGGACCAGTAGAGTCATTTCTGAGGTTCATTCTTCTGCGTTGACAGGTCATCCTGGAATCTTTGGTACCAGGGATTTGGTGGCAAGGTCCTTCTGGTGGCCTTCCCTGTCTCGAGATGTGCGAGGCTTTGTGCAGTCTTGTGACGTTTGTGCTCGGGCCAAGCCTTGTTGTTCTCGGGCTAGTGGATTGTTGTTGCCCTTGCCTATCCCGAAGAGGCCCTGGACGCACATCTCGATGGATTTTATTTCGGATCTTCCTGTTTCTCAGAAGATGTCTGTCATCTGGGTGGTGTGTGACCATTTCTCTAAGATGGTCCATTTGGTTCCCCTGCCTAAGTTGCCTTCTTCTTCCGAGTTGGTTCCTCTGTTTTTTCAAAATGTGGTCCGTTTGCATGGTATTCCGGAGAATATCGTTTCTGACAGAGGAACCCAATTCGTGTCTAGATTTTGGCGAGCATTCTGTGCTAGGATGGGCATAGATTTGTCTTTCTCGTCTGCTTTCCATCCTCAGACTAATGGCCAGACCGAGCGGACGAATCAGACCTTGGAGACATATTTGAGGTGTTTTGTGTCTGCAGATCAGGATGATTGGGTTGCTTTTTTGCCTTTAGCGGAGTTTGCCCTCAATAATCGGGCCAGCTCTGCCACCTTGGTGTCTCCTTTTTTCTGTAATTCGGGGTTTCATCCTCGATTTTCTTCTGGTCAGGTGGAATCTTCGGATTGTCCTGGAGTGGATGCTGTGGTGGAGAGGTTGCATCAGATTTGGGGGCAGGTGGTGGACAATTTGAAGTTGTCCCAGGAGAAGACTCAGCTTTTTGCCAACCGCCGGCGTCGGGTTGGTCCTCGGCTTTGTGTTGGGGACTTGGTGTGGTTGTCTTCTCGTTTTGTCCCTATGAGGGTTTCTTCTCCTAAGTTTAAGCCTCGGTTCATCGGCCCGTACAAGATATTGGAGATTCTTAACCCTGTGTCCTTCCGTTTGGACCTCCCTGCATCTTTTTCTATTCATAATGTTTTTCATCGGTCATTGTTGCGCAGGTATGAGGTACCGGTTGTGCCTTCCGTTGAGCCTCCTGCTCCGGTGTTGGTTGAGGGCGAGTTGGAGTACGTTGTGGAAAAAATCTTGGACTCCCGTGTTTCCAGACGGAAACTCCAGTATCTGGTCAAATGGAAGGGATACGGTCAGGAGGATAATTCTTGGGTGACTGCCTCTGATGTTCATGCCTCCGATCTGGTCCGTGCCTTTCATAGGGCTCATCCTGATCGCCCTGGTGGTTCTGGTGAGGGTTCGGTGCCCCCTCCTTGAGGGGGGGGTACTGTTGTGAAATTGGATTTTGGGCTCCCCCGGTGGCCACTGGTGGAATTGAACTGGTGTGCATCATCCCCTCTGTTCACCTGTTTCCATCAGGATGTGGGAGTCGCTATTTAACCTTGCTCCTCTGTCACTTCCATGCCGGTCAACATTGTAATCAGAAGCCTTTCTGTGCATGTTCCTGCTGCTAGACAACTCCCAGCTAAGTTGGACTTTAGTCCTCGTTTGTTTTTGCATTTTGTTCCAGTTCACTGCTGTAGTTTCGTTTCTGTGTCTGGAAAGCTCTTGTGATCTGAAATTGCCACTCTGATGTTATGAGTTAATACTAGAGTCTTAAAGTAATTTCAGGATGGTATTTTGATAGGGTTTTCAGCTGACCATGAAAGTGTCCTTTCTGTCTTCCTGCTATCTAGTAAGCGGACCTCAATTTTGCTAAACCTATTTTCATACTACGTTTGTCATTTCATCTAAAATCACCGCCAATATATGTGGGGGCCTCTGTCTGCCTATCGGGGAAACTTCTCTAGAGGTGAGCCAGGACTATATTTTCCTCTGCCAGGATTAGTTAGTCCTCCGGCCGGCGCTGGGCGTCTAGGGATAAAAAACGTAGGCAACGCTACCCGGCTACTGTTAGTTGTGCGGCAGGTTTAGTTCATGGTCAGTTTAGTTTCCATCCTTCCAAGAGCTAGTACTTATGTTTGCTGGGCTATGTTCTCTTGCCATTGAGAACCATAACAGCATCCGCCTTAACATTCTTAGAACCCGGCAGGTAGGACACCACAAAATTAAACCGAGAGAAAAACAACGACCAGCGCGCCTGTCTAGGATTCAGGCGTCTGGCGAACTCAAGATAAATTAGATTTTTGTGGTCAGTCAATACCACCACCTGATGTCTAGCCCCCTCAAGCCAATGACGCCACTCCTCAAAAGCCCACTTCATGGCCAAAAGCTCCCGATTCCCAACATCATAATTCCGCTCGGCGGGCGAAAATTTACGCGAGAAAAAAGCACAAGGTCTCATCACGGAGCAATCGGAACTTCTCTGCGACAAAACCGCCCCAGCTCCGATTTCAGAAGCGTCGACCTCAACCTGAAAAGGAAGAGCAACATCAGGCTGACGCAACACAGGGGCGGAAGAAAAGCGGCGCTTAAGCTCCCGAAAGGCCTCCACAGCAGCAGGGGACCAATCAGCAACATCAGCACCCTTCTTAGTCAAATCAGTCAATGGTTTAACAACATCAGAAAAACCAGCAATAAATCGACGATAAAAGTTAGCAAAGCCCAAAAATTTCTGAAGACTCTTAAGAGAAGAGGGTTGCGTCCAATCACAAATAGCCTGAACCTTGACAGGATCCATCTCGATGGAAGAGGGGGAAAAAATATATCCCAAAAAGGAAATCTTTTGAACCCCAAAAACGCACTTAGAACCCTTCACACACAAGGAATTAGACCGCAAAACCTGAAAAACCCTCCTGACCTGCTGGACATGAGAGTCCCAGTCATCCGAAAAAATCAAAATATCATCCAGATACACAATCATAAATTTATCCAAATAATCACGGAAAATGTCATGCATAAAGGACTGAAAGACTGAAGGGGCATTTGAAAGACCAAAAGGCATCACCAAATACTCAAAGTGGCCCTCGGGCGTATTAAATGCGGTTTTCCACTCATCTCCCTGCTTAATTCGCACCAAATTATACGCCCCACGGAGATCTATCTTAGAGAACCACTTGGCCCCCTTTATGCGAGCAAACAAATCAGTCAGCAGTGGCAACGGATATTGATATTTAACCGTGATTTTATTCAAAAGCCGATAATCAATGCACGGCCTCAAAGAGCCATCTTTCTTAGCCACAAAGAAAAAAACGGCTCCTAAGGGAGATGACGAAGGACGAATATGTCCCTTTTCCAAGGACTCCTTTATATATTCTCGCATAGCAGCATGTTCAGGCACAGACAGATTAAATAAACGACCCTTAGGGTATTTACTACCCGGAATCAAATCTATGGCACAATCGCACTCCCGGTGCGGAGGTAATGAACCAAGCTTAGGTTCTTCAAAAACGTCACGATATTCAGTCAAGAATTCAGGAATCTCAGAGGGAATAGATGATGAAATGGAAACCACAGGTACGTCCCCATGCGTCCCCTTACATCCCCAGCTTAACACAGACATAGCTTTCCAGTCAAGGACTGGGTTATGAGATTGCAGCCATGGCAATCCAAGCACCAACACATCATGTAGGTTATACAGCACAAGAAAGCGAATAATCTCCTGGTGATCCGGATTAATCCGCATAGTTACTTGTGTCCAGTATTGTGGTTTATTGCTAGCCAATGGGGTGGAGTCAATCCCCTTCAGGGGTATAGGAGTTTCAAGAGGCTCCAAATCATACCCACAGCGTTTGGCAAAGGACCAATCCATAAGACTCAAAGCGGCGCCAGAGTCGACATAGGCATCCGCGGTAATAGATGATAAAGAACAAATCAGGGTCACAGATAGAATAAACTTAGACTGTAAAGTGCCAATTGAAACAGACTTATCAAGCTTCTTAGTACGCTTAGAGCATGCTGATATAACATGAGTAGAATCACCGCAATAGAAGCACAACCCATTTTTTCGTCTAAAATTCTGCCGTTCACTTCTGGACAGAATTCTATCACATTGCATATTCTCTGGCGTCTTCTCAGTAGACACCGCCAAATGGTGCACAGGTTTGCGCTCCCGCAGACGCCTATCGATCTGGATAGCCATTGTCATGGACTCATTCAGACCCGCAGGCACAGGGAACCCCACCATAACATCCTTAATGGCATCAGAGAGACCCTCTCTGAAATTCGCCGCCAGGGCGCACTCATTCCACTGAGTAAGCACAGCCCATTTACGGAATTTCTGGCAGTATATTTCAGCTTCGTCTTGCCCCTGAGATAGGGACATCAAGGCCTTTTCCGCCTGAAGTTCTAACTGAGGTTCCTCATAAAGCAACCCCAAGGCCAGAAAAAACGCATCCACATTGAGCAACGCAGGATCCCCTGGAGCCAATGCAAAAGCCCAATCCTGAGGGTCGCCCCGGAGCAAGGAAATCACAATCCTGACCTGCTGAGCAGGATCTCCAGCAGAGCGAGATTTCAGGGACAAAAACAACTTGCAATTATTTTTGAAATTTTGAAAGCAAGATCTATTCCCCGAGAAAAATTCAGGCAAAGGAATTCTAGGCTCAGATATAGGAACATGAACAACAAAATCTTGTAAATTTTGAACTTTCGTGGTGAGATTATTCAAACCTGCAGCTAAACTCTGAATATCCATTTTAAACAGGTGAACACAGAGCCATTCCAGGATTAGAAGGAGAGAGAGAGAGAAAGGCTGCAATATAGGCAGACTTGCAAGAGATTCAATTACAAGCACACTCAGAACTGAAAAAAAAAAAAAAAAAAAATCTTCAGCAGACTCCTCTTTTCTCTCCTTTCTCTGTCAATTAATTTAACCCTTTTTGGCCGGTCAAACTATTATGGTTCTCAATGGCAAGAGAACATAGCCCAGCAAACATAAGAACTAGCTCTTGGAAGGATGGAAACTAAACTGACCATGAACTAAACCTGCCGCACAACTAACAGTAGCCGGGTAGCGTAGCCTGCGTTTTATCCCTAGACGCCCAGCGCCGGCCGGAGGACTAACTAATCCTGGCAGAGGAAAATATAGTCCTGGCTCACCTCTAGAGAAATTTCCCCGAAAGGCAGACAGAGGCCCCCACAAATATTGGCGGTGATTTTAGATGAAATGACAAACGTAGTATGAAAATAGGTTTAGCAAAATTGAGGTCCGCTTACTAGATAGCAGGAAGACAGAAAGGGCACTTTCATGGTCAGCTGAAAACCCTATCAAAACACCATCCTGAAATTACTTTAAGACTCTAGTATTAACTCATAACATCAGAGTGGCAATTTCAGATCACAAGAGCTTTCCAGACACAGAAACGAAACTACAGCTGTGAACTGGAACAAAATGCAAAAACAAACAAGGACTAAAGTCCAACTTAGCTGGGAGTTGTCTAGCAGCAGGAACATGCACAGAAAGGCTTCTGATTACAATGTTGACCGGCATGGAAGTGACAGAGGAGCAAGGCTAAATAGCGACTCCCACATCCTGATGGAAACAGGTGAACAGAGAGGATGATGCACACCAGTTCAATTCCACCAGTGGCCACCGGGGGAGCCCAAAATCCAATTTCACAACAGTACCCCTTGACAACCCCAGCTGGATACAGACATTGATTTCCAATCCAATACTGGATTATGGACCTGTAGCCATGGCAAACCCAAAACGACCACATCATGCAGATTATGCAACACCAAAAAGCGAATATCCTCCTGATGTGCAGGACCATGCACATGGTCAATTGAGTCCAGTACTGAGGCTTATTCTTGGCCAAAGGTGTAGCATCAATTCCTCTCAATGGAATAGGATACTGTAAGGGCTCCAAGAAAAAACCACAGCGCCTGGCAAACTCCAAGTCCATCAAATTCAGGGCAGCGCCTGAATCCACAAATGCCATAACAGAATAGGACGACAAAGAGCAAATCAGAGTAACGGACAAAAGAAATTTTGGCTGTACCGTACCAATGGTGGCAGACCTAGCGAACCGTTTAGTGCGCGTAGGACAATCAGAGATAGCATGAGTGGAGTCACCACAGTAAAAACACAGCCCATTCAGACGTCTGTACTCTTGCCGTTCAGCTCTAGTCAAGGTCCTGTCACATTGCATAGGCTCAGGCCTCTGCTCAGAAAACACCGCCAAATGGTGCACATGTTTGCGCTCACGTAAGCGTCGATCGATCTGAATGGCCAAGGACATAGACTCATTCAGACCAGCAGGCGTGGGGAATCCCACCATAACATCCTTAAGGGCTTCAGAAAGACCCTTTCTGAAAATTGCCGCCAGCGCACATTCATTCCACTGAGTAAGCACAGACCACTTTCTAAACTTCTGACAATATACCTCCGCTTCATCCTGACCCTGACACAAAGCCAGCAAAATTTTCTCTGCCTGATCCACTGAATCTGGTTCATCATAAAGCAATCCAAGCGCCAGAAAAAACGCATCTACATTACGCAATGCAGGATCTCCTGGCGCAAGGGAAAATGCCCAGTCTTGAGGGTCGCCACGCAGCAAAGAAATAATGATTTGTACTTGCTGAATGGAGTCACCAGAGGAGCAGGGTTTCAAAGCAAAAAACAGTCTACAATTATTTTTGAAATTCAGGAACTTAGATCTATCCCCAGAAAACAAATCAGGAATTGGAATTCTGGGTTCTAACATCGGGTTCTGAACTACATAATCTTGAATGCCTTGTACCCTTGCAGTGAGTTGATCCACACAAGAGGACAGACCTTGAATGTCCATACCTACACCTGTGTCCTGAACCACCCAGAGATTTAGGGGAAAAAAGAAACAAAACACACTGCAGAAAAAAAAAAATGGTCTCAGAACTTCTCTTATCCCTCTATTGAGATGCATTAACACTTTGCGGGCCAGCTGTACTGTTATGATAGAACTGGTGGTTAGGAGCACTAGAAATGACCAGATGAGCAAACTAGTAATACAAGACGAGCTCTGGGAAGTGGGAGCTCTGCTGACCGCAAGCCCTAATCCTATCACAACAACTAGAAATAGCTGTGGAGCGTTCCTGACTCTGCCTAGACGCTTCTTCACAGCCTAAGAGCTAACTATCCCTAAAGATAGAAAATACAGCCTACCTTGCCTCAGAGAAATCCCCCAAAGAAATAGGCAGCCCCCACATATATTGACTGTGAGTTAAGATGGAAGTCACAAACACAGAAATGAAACAGGTTTCAGCATAGGAGGCCAGGCTTAACTAAACAGACTGAGGATAGAAAAGGTATCTTTGCGGTCAGCATAAAACACTAACAAAAAACCACGCAGAGTGTGCAAAAGAAACCACCGCACCGACTCACGGCGCGGTGGTGCCACTCTGCATCCCAGAGCTTCCAGCTAACAGAACAAAATCATGATAGCAAGCTGGACAAAAAACAATGATAACAAATAAGCTAGCAGAAACTTAGCTTTTGCTGAAGTAGACAGGTCATCTGAAAGATCCAAGAGAACTGAACCAGTACTAGGACATTGACAGCTGGCATCAAGTAACGATCTGAGTGGAGTTAAATAGAGCAGCCAGCCAAGGCCTCAACGAGATCAGCTGGAGAATGAATCTCAGAACCAGCAGCTCCACTCACAGCCACCAGAGGGAGTCCATGAACAGAACTCGCCGAAGAACCATTCATAACCACAGGAGGGAGCTCGAGAGCAGAATTCACAACAACCAGGACAGTCCGAAGGCTCAACCTGCCCTGAAGAAAAACGAGGATGAAAACCAGACTTACAATAAAAAGGTGAAACCCTCTGAACTCCGAAGAGACACTTAGACCCCTTCACAAACAAGGAATTAGCACGAAGGACTTGGAACACCATTCTGACCTGCTTCACATGAGACTCCCAATCATCCGAAAAGACCAAAATATCATCCAAATATACTATCATGAATCTATCCAGATACTTTCGGAAGATGTCATGCATACAGGACTGGAATACAGATGGCGCATTAGAAAGCCCGAATGGCATCACCAGATACTCAAAATGGCCCTCTGGCGTATTAAATGCGGTTTTCCATTCATCGCCCCGCTTAATACGCACAAGATTATACGCTCCTCGAAGATCTATCTTGGTAAACCAACTAGCCCCCTTAATCCGAGCAAACAAATCAGACAATAGAGGCAGAGGGTACTGAAATTTGACCGTGATTTTATTAAGAAGGCGGTAATCTATACAAGGTCTCAGAGAACCATCCTTCTTGGCCACAAAAAAGAACCCTGCTCCCAACGGTGACGACAACGGGCGAATATGCCCTTTCTCCAAGGACTCCTTTATATAGCTCCGCATAGCGGCGTGTTCTGTTATGATCCCAATGGCAGAGGATCTCAGAGATTACAGCAAAGTCTGCAAACATAAATACCAGCTCATAGGGAAGTGGTAACTAGGCTGACCATATACCTGATCCTAGCACAAACAACTAACAGTAGCCGGGGAACGTGCCTACGTTGATTCTAGACGTCTCGCGCCAGCCGGAGAACTAACTAACCCTGTCAGGGAAAATAAGACCTCTCTTGCCTCCAGAGAAAAGACCCCAAAGTTATAATACAAGCCCCCAACAAATAACAACGGTGAGGTAAGAAGAAAAGACAAACGTAAGAATGAACTAGATTTTGCTTACCAGGGGTTGTGGCTGCGGTGGATCAGGGTCCCAGGGTCGTTGCTGGAGGCAGGAGTGGAGCATTGCTGCAGGCTGGGATGAGAGTGTCGCAGGGGGGCTCCTGTGCTGCAGGCGGGCTCCGGTGCTGCAGGGGGCTCCCATGCTGCAGGGCTGTCTCCGGTGCTGCAGGGCTGTCTCCGGTGCTGCGGGGGGCTCTGGTGCTGCGGGGGGCTCTGGTGCTGCATAGCTGTCTCCGGTGCTGCAGGGCTGTCTCTGATGCTGCGGGGGGCTCTGGCAACATTTTGTGAAAGGCCAGAGCCCCCGGCAGTTTGTCCATGCTTTCCTGTGCAGTGGACTTCAGGAAAATGGCCGCCGGGATCTCGAGAGATGAGATCTCAGCCCTGAAATCTCATCTCCCGAGATTCAGGCGGCCATTTTCCCGGAGTCAGTCAAACAGGAAAGAATGGACGAACTCCCGGGGGGCTCTGGTCTTTCACAAAATGTCACCAGAGCCCCCCGCAGCACCGGAGCCTCCAGCATCACCCGGGGCAGCAGCAGACAACTGCGGTGGCGGGCGGCAGCGGTGGTGGACAACCGTGGCAGCGATGGCAGGCGGTGGTGGACAACTGCGGCGGCGGACACCCCCTCATCCCAGCCTGTAACGGTAAGCGGTATATCCGCTTTATAAGATGCATGCCCATTTCCCCCCCAAATTTGGGGGAAATAAAGTGCGTCTTACAAAGCGGAAAATACGGTAGCTAAAATCAGGAAGCATATACCCATGTGTGGGTGTGAACAGGTGCATGGGAATAGACCTCCCAAAAAAAACACTGGTTTTGAGTTTGTTATGCTGCTATCATTTGGTGGTGTTAAGAAGTCTGGCCCAATCCAGCCCTTGTTCATTTTTATAAGAGTCAGCCTGTCAGTATTTTCAGTTGACAGGCGAATGCGCTTATCAGTTATAATTCCACCAGCGGCACTAAAATCCCACTCTGACAAAACTCTAGTGGCAGAGCAGACCAAGACCTCCAAGGCGTAGAGATCCAGTTCATGCCACATCTCCAGCTTGGATACCCAATAATTATAAGGCACAGAGGAATCATGGAGGACGTTAGTACGGTCAGCAAGGTACTCCCTCATTTTCTTCCAAAACTTTGCACTCCTTGTGAGAGTACCCTGTGCCTCAGGGCCTGTGCGATGGAAGGGTCTGAGAAAACTCTCCCAGAACTTTGCCAGTGTTCCCTTGCCTCTGCTGTATTGAAGTTGTATCTCTCACCTGTACTCCTTGGTTGTCCAACGAACTGTGACCCCTGCCGTCAGCGTTTTCAGATGGGAATTTTTTTAATAATTCCGCAACAAGGGCCTTCTGGTACTGCCCCATTTTAGTAGACCTGTGCGTGCCTCGGGAATAAGAGATAGAAAGTTCTCCTTGTAGCGTGGGTCTAGAAGTGTCACCAACCAGTAATGACTGTCACCCAAAATGTTGATAATGTGAGGGTTATGGTAAAAGCCGTGTAACATAAATTCAGCCATGCGTGCCAGACTGCTAGCAGGCAAGACTTCCATGTTCTCACCAAGAGGATGACTGACCATGCTCTCCTCCTCCTCCCTGTCCTCAGGCCATCCACGCGGAACAGACAGTATGACAGTTGTGCAGGTAGTACAGTTTTTAGTGCATGAAACTAGATCCTGTTCATTCTAACCCAATCCATGTTGAGATGAGAGGAGGCTCAGCTCATGAAAGTATTTGAAATCCATCAGGGAGGCAGACTTCAAGCTGCAGAATGGCATGATGTTTAGAAAAGGAAGAAAGGGAAGCTAGTGGATACTAACTTGCTGACCGCTGCAAATGCATGGTATAAGGTATCAGCAGAGTTACATTGTTTAGGAAGCACAGAAAGATATGTGAACAAACCAGCAAGTGATTTTTATGTGTACAAGATGGGAAAAGGTGTTAAGTAGTGATGAGCGAGCATGCTCGCCCTTACTTGCTACTCGCCCAAGTATCACTATGCTCGGTGTACTCGGCGAGCACCAAGTATTTCTGGGATTATTCGGCGGTAGCTCGGGTCTCCTCCTTTTAATTTTGGAGCTTTTGAGAGCGCCAATCAGCATGCAGGGTTTGTCTGCCATGCACTGTAATACCGCAGCCATCTTTGTTGTATTATTACAGTGATTGGCTGGCCGCACAGCGTCATCATGTCTATAAGAGACCTGGCGCTGCCCTGCTCGCCGCATTCTGCTCCAGACTCAGCTAGTGTAGGGAGAGCTGCTGCTGTGATAGGGTCAGATTCTTACATTTATTAGTTAGTGTGTGTCTACTAGTGTTCAATCCACAAATCCTGATAAACCAAGAGTAATTTTTAGGGTTAATTCGGGGGTACATAGATTGCAGCGCTAGGTAGGCAGGGGAGTCTATGTGCACATATCCACATAAGTGCAAGGCCGTCAGGCACTGTATGTGAGTATATGGATCTCACTGCATACCT
Source organism: Ranitomeya variabilis (assembly GCF_051348905.1). NCBI lineage: Eukaryota > Metazoa > Chordata > Amphibia > Anura > Dendrobatidae > Ranitomeya > Ranitomeya variabilis. The sequence continues at coordinate 161,579,189 of NC_135238.1, read as the reverse complement.
ATGTCTGCTGCTGCATATTTTATATATATGTTGCTGCAGGTATCCGTGGCAATTTATTTTTTTTTTGCAGCTTATACCTGCTAATTTTATTAGAAAGCAATCCATAGCCCCCTTTTTTCTACATTTATTTGCTTCGTCATGCTGCAGACTACAGCCACGTCATTTTAATACAGGAGCATGAAAATCTAACAATTCAATTTTTTTTTCTGTCCCAGGCATCAGATGTGACTGCGCAGAAAAATCTGGCCTTTTTTTGGTACTATATTATTTTTTAGAGTGTCTTACAACATTTTTGGACACCATTTTGCTGGCCCCAAAATATTTAGCTGCAGTTGTTATATTTATCACTATGATTTGTACGCCACACACATTGCATATCATTGCGCTAAATATTTTACAATTTTAGTACTCCAATTTTTTTTAGTGTCATAGCCTATTTATTGACACAATTTTGGTGGGCCCCAAAAAATCAAGGCCACATTTTGATCAGTCTGTTATGTCTGTCTGATGCCTGGTCGATCTGTGGACTCCAACTTCTTGCTTTTCAGGCAAACATTGCATTTTTTTGGTCTTCTAGCCTTGTTCTACTCATTATTTTGTGGTTTAAATAATAAACAGTCTGTTATCTCCATCAGACACCTGGTGTATCTGTGGTGTCAAAATCCTTGCTTTGCAGGCATGCATTGTATTTTTTTGTCTGCTAGCCTTGGACTACTCAGTATTTAGTGGTTTAATTTTTTTTTTTAAAAGGCAACATATTTAAACAAGTAAGCAAAAACCATGTAGTAACTAAGTAAAAAAGGTGGTGGGATGGCTTTTGTGCTATTTTTTGGATCAAAAAACAGTATTACTAAAAACTCTGTTATTTAAATGCACTTTTTCTTTTTTACTTAGTTACATCAGGGTTTTTGCTTACTTTTTTCTCTTGTAGGTTTAATTTTTTATGGCCAATGTGATCATGCGTCTAACTTCTGCATGTGTACCAACTCAAGTTAAGCTCAATTTTTGTGTTTTTTTTTTCACATATTTAAACAGTTTTGTTTGGGCTAAAAAATAAAAAAAATGCTGCCATATATTTAACAGTCTGGTATCTCGGTGACACGACTGTCATGTCGGACGCTGTTCAGACCAGGTCGTTCGACAGATAGCGATAATTCCGCTTTTGACCACTATGCGCTCATTAGCGTCGGCTAGATTTTATCTAGCTGGTCCGGGGTTAATTTACCTGGTGCTCGGATTGGAAGCTGGGCCATGCCTACTGCCTTTAAATAGTTCTCCTGAACATTGGGCATCGCCGATTATAGCTTCTGCCTTGTGCGTGGTTATCTCGGTCTGGAGTGGTGAGCTAGTAGTTGGAGTATCATTGCTGGTGGTGTATTTCCCTTTGTCTTATTTGCTCCTTCCTATATTTGTATTTGTTTTGCCCTTAGCATTTATAGTGTATTCCTGAGTGACTGCGGCGTGGTGCTTATTTTTCCGTTATCCTTGTCTGTGCTAACTGTGGGTATTGGAGTGTGGACTCTTCACTGGGTGGTGGTTTCAGCCTAGGGTTGAAACAGGAGATAGGGCGAGGGTGGAGGCCCACACATGCACACCATCAGTGTAAACTCTGGGAGAGGGTCAGTCAGGGTTTCCCTAGTCTGAGGGAAATCGCAGGGGCCCGGGTTATTAGCTCTTTCCTACCTAGGTCTCCCGTGACATTATAATCAGCCAACATTATTTCCATGGATCCCATGATTTCCATAACCCGCCAGTTGGAGGCGCTGTCACTACAGGTCACTGAGTTAAGGGGGGGCAGTGCAGCAACAGGGACTAGCAGTGTCTAATGTGCAAGCCAGAGTTACAGGTAAAGTTGCTGAGCCTAAGTTTCCTTTGCCTGAAAAATTTGCTGGGGAACGCAGTAAATTTGTTTCTTTTCATGAAGCTGGCAAACTGTATTTCCGTATGCGCCCGATCTCCTCTGGTAATGAGGCTCAGCGTGTGGGCCCGGTGTTGTCATTATTAAGCGGGGATCCCCAAGCATGGGCGTTTTCTTTGCCGTCTGATTCTGCTACATTTAACTCGGTGGAGAGTTTTTTTTTTTCTGCTCTAGGACACATTTACGATGATCCGGACAGAATAACTCTGGCAGAATCTAAGATACGCACTATTTGCCAGGGGGAGCGTGTTGCAGAGGATTACTGTTCTAAATTTCGCCGCTGGGTGGTCGACACACAGTGGAATGATCCCGCGCTGCGAAGTCACTTTATTCATGGAGTTTCTAATAGGGTTATAAAAGCCCTCCTGATGTACGAGACTCCTGCTTCACTAGATTCCGCTATGAGTCTTGTTGTCCGCATTGATTGCCATTTGCGTCAGGGGGATCATGAGATGCCGCCTGTGGGAGAAGGTTTAGGTTCACGTGAGGTTGCTGCAGGTGAGCCCACGGTACCTATGCAAATTGCAGGTGTATCACATGTTAAGCATCGAGCCCCTGTACTCAGGAAGCAGGGAGCCTGTTTTTACTGCGGTAAAACTGGTCATTTTATTAATATCTGTCCTCCGCTGTCAAAGAAAAACGCAACGGCGAAAAACTTCTAAGCTCAGAGGGTGTGGAGGAGTCCAATCTGAGCTTATGTATATCCTCCATTATGGTTTCTCAGTGCATGCTCCCTGCCAAAGTTGTCGCTGGCAGAGAGCTGCCAATCACTGTTTTTGTGGATAGTGGTTCTGCCACAAATCTCATTGATGAGGAGTTTGCGCGCACTGCTGGTTTTAGGATCGAAAAACTGCCTCATCCTATCCGCGTGGTCACCATCAATTCTGCTCCTCTCCCACAGGGGGAGATTACTGAGTTTGTGGCTGAGGTTAAACTCCACATTGGGGTTCTTCATTTCGAGCAGGTTACATGTAAGGTACTCAAGAGTCTTCTGGCATAATTGGTTCTGGGTTTTCCATGGTTGTCTACACACAACCCGGTTATTGACTGGAAAACTCAGGACATAATTCAGTGGAGTGATTTCTGTCAGGAGAATTGCTTGGCCACATGTGTTTCTGCTGTGACTCCAAGCGTTCCTGAGTCACTTCTGGATTTTGTGGATGTGTTCTCTGAGAAGGGTTGTTCAGAGATGCCACCACATCGCTCCTATGACTGTACTATCAGGTTTAAACCAGGGGCCAAATTGCCTAAAGCAAGGATATTTAACATCTCCGGTCCGGAGGGACAAGCGCTAAAGGATTACATTGCTGAAAGTTTGAGCAAAGGGCACATCAGGCCTTCATCCTCACCAGTGGCAGCAGGGTTCTTCTTCGTTAAGAAGAAAGATGGTGGACTACGGCCGTGTCTGGATTTCAGGGAGTTAAACCAGATTACGGTTTGTGATCCATACCCTATGCCATTGATACCAGGTTTGTTCAACCAGATGGCAGGTGCTAAGTGGTTTACCAAGCTTGACCTCAGGGGGGCGTACAACCTTATAAGAGTCCGTCAAGGTGATGAGTGGAAGACGTCTTTCAATACCCCTGAGGGTAATTTTGAAAATGTGGTGATGCTATTTGGGTTGACAAACGCACCTGCAGTGTTTCAACATTTCATAAATGATGTGTTCTCGCATGTTTTGGGGAAATTCGTTATTGTGTACCTAGATGACATCCTCATATATTCTTGCGATCGTGATACTCCTTTAGATAATAATAATAATCTTTATTTATATAGCGCCAACATATTCCGCAGCGCTTTACAGTTTAACAGTTTCAAACACAACAGTCATAGGTAACAATGTTAACAATACAGTAATAAAGCAAAATAAGACAAAATAAGACGACCCTGCTCGTGAGAGCTTACAATCTACAATGAGGTGGGGAGATACAAAGTACAGGTGTGTATTTACAATGATGTATTTACAATGATGGTCCAGCCATCTTCAGGGGGTGGGGGGTAGATGAAGATAGTGAATGGGCTACACACACACACACACAAACATAAAATGACTGATTAGGGAACGTGATAGGCCGCATTTAGATCATGTCAGGCAGGTGTTACAGCTTCTCAGAGAGAATAAGCTATATGCAAAACTGGAGAAATGTGTATTTCTCGGTCCCCCATGACAGCACTACGGAGAGAGGGGATCTGACCTTCAGGGACAGGAAACCTACAGATAAAAGGGCGGTACCTCTCCCTCGCATCAGTTGGTTTCCTGTCCCTGACGGGGAACCTCTTTCGGCAGTACCTGACACGAAGACGCCGTTTCCAAAGGACCGGGACCGGACAGTCGGGTTCCGGCAGCGAGGAGGCTCCTGCCGCGGCTTGTCCGGCACCCGAAGCCGCCACCGCTGGAACCGACGGGTTCTTCAGGGTGTGCGGGAGAGAGGCCGCCGCCAGACTCCGAGGGAGGAAGGGGCGCTGGTCACCCGGAGCTCCGGTGCCGGCTGCTGCACGCTCCGGGTGAAGAAAGATGGCCGCCGCTCCGGAAATGCGGCGTTAACTTCCGGGTCATCTCCGCGCGCATGCGCGGTACTCTCTCCTCTCCCTGGGATGTGCGCAGGACCGGAAGTGAGGCAGAACGCCGGAATATGGCGCCGAATTCAAAAAGGGAGATGGTGCACACATAGTTGTCGCACCATCTCCGTTTAACCATGGAGGACAGCGATCCACAGCAGCTGCAGCCCAGACAGCAGCACCATAAGAAAGGGGACCCAAAGAGCTCCAGAAGAAGTGAATCAAGCAGTCAGTCCACACAGCGCAGCAGATCTGCTGCAGGGACTACCTCTCCTCCTCAAGAAGCTCCACTGCCAGACCCGGGCCCGCCTCCAGAATCGGGTAAGAAGAGCCTGGAGAAAAAGAAAAATAGGGTCTGTCCCACCTGTAACAAAGCTTTGCCGGTAACCTGGAGAAAAAAGCTTTGTAAATCTTGCATTCAGCGATTATTATGTGAAGAGACCCCTGACTTCGCATCTGAACTAAAAACTATAATTAGATCTGAAGTTTAGAATGCCCTGTTATTTTCCAAAAAAGGGAAGGAAAAGGTGAAGGAGACGGTATATTCTCACTCTGTCCAATCCTCGTCTGAGGACGCGGACTCTGACAATTCCAAATCCTCCCTATCTTCCTCCGATGAAGATTCGGGCCGTTATTGCTTCCCACTAGAGGAAGTGGACGCTTTAGTTAAAACCGTCAGAGCCACTATGGGGGTTGAGGATCCCAGACCTTATAAAACCGCTCAAGATATTATGTTCGGAGGTCTGGGACAAAAAAAGCGGAGAACTTTTCCGTTAAATCCCAATGTCCAGACACTGATCAAAAAAGAATGGGAAAAACCGGACAGGAGGAACTCTTCAGTACCCTCGCTTAAAAGAAAGTATCCCTTCGATGATGAGGCATCCACTTCTTGGGACAAGGCACCCAAATTGGACGTGGCAGTGGCCAAAGCCTCGAAAAAATTTCCGCTCCCGTTTGAGGATATGGGTACCCTCAAAGACCCCTTAGACAAGAAAGCGGATACCTTTCTTAAAGGGGCTTGGGAATCGGCTGGGGGTAGCTTGAGACCTGCAGTTGCAGCGACCTGCACCTCCAGATCTTTGATGGTGTGGGTTGACCAGCTGGAAAGCCAGATCAAGGACGGGTCACCCAGAAGTAAATTGCTGGACTCAATCCCTGCAATTAGGGCAGCAGCAGCATTCCTAGCGGACTCCTCAGCGGACTCAGTACGTTTAACATCCAAGGCCGCTGCCCTCTCCAACGCAGCCAGAAGGACCCTATGGCTTAAGAGCTGGCCAGGGGATCGCCAAACAAAGTTGAAATTGTGTTCTATTCCATGTGAGGGAAATTTCTTGTTTGGGGAAACCCTGGATGACATCCTCCAGAAAGCAGGAGACAAAAAGAAGGGGTTTCCAAACCTGGGGCCAGCCCCATTTAAACAGTCCTTTCGGAACCGTAAATTTTTTCGTCGGAGACCTCCCAGAGAACAGAATAAATGGGAAGAAGGGTGAAGACGAGATAGAGGTTACCTCTTTGGCAACACCTCCCGTGATAAAAAACCCTCCAAATGACATTTTCCCTACGGTGGGGGGAAGGCTCACCTCATTTCTTCCTGCCTGGGAAAAAATATCCAACAACACCTGGATTTTAAGACTAATACAATCTGGTCTAAAAATAGATTTCTTTTCTCTCTCCCCCCCTGAAATTATGTAGTGACAAAGACGAGGTCTTCGGCAGCAGAACAAGCGGCATTAGAGAGAGAAATTATTTCCCTACTGCAGAAAGCCGTAATTCAGGAGATCCCTCCTCAAGAAATGGAGGAAGAGTTCTTTTCCCCTCTCTTTCTAGTACCGAAACCCGACGGGTCTTTTCGGACGATTATAAACTTGAAAAATCTGAACAACTATGTAAGAAATCACAAGTTCAAAATGGAAACAATAAAATCTACAATAAAAATTCTCTTCCCAAATTGCTACATGGTTGTGATAGACCTAACCGACGCATATTACCATGTGCCCATCCACGAACATTCTCAAAAATTTCTCAGGATGGCGGTGTCCATAAAGGGAAAAATAATAAACTTCCAGTACAGGGCCCTCCCGTTCGGGATTTCTATTGCTCCGCGGATATTCACAAAAATAGTAGCGGAGATGATGGCCCACATAAGGGAACAAAACATTATCATAGTCCCTTACTTGGACGATTTTCTTATTGCCAGCGACTCGGCTCAAAGTTGCAGAGAACAGAGAGACCGAGTAATGACTATTCTAATGGACTTGGGTTGGCTCATAAATTTAAAAAAATCAAAATTGGAACCCTCTCAAGTGCAGGAGTTCCTAGGGCTGACGTTAGACTCCCAGGTTCAAGAATGCCGACTCACGGGCCCCAAAAAAGACAAAATATTAACCATGATAGCACAAACACTGCAAAACCCCTCCATGACTCTAAGGAGGGCAATGTCACTGCTGGGGTCTCTATCTTCATGCCTGCCGGCGATACCCTTTGCACAATTTCACACAAGGGAGCTTCAGTGGCACATACTAGAATGGCAGGTAATATTAAAAAACAATTTGGAAAGCAGGGTCATTCTAAATTCCTTTGTTATTCATTCCCTTCTCTGGTGGGGAAAGAACCAGAATATCTCAAAAGGGATTCCTTGGGTACCAAAAATATCTCTGGTGATAACAACCGATGCGAGTCCCAGGGGGTGGGGGGCCCACATGGCAGACAAAGTGGCTCAGGGCAACTGGTCAATTCAGGAACTGTCAGCATCCTCAAATCAAAAAGAACTCTGGGCGGTACATCATGCGCTTCTATCATTCCTTACCTACATTCGGGGACATCATGTCCGAATTCTCTCGGACAATATAGTGACAGTAGCCTACATAAATCACCAGGGAGGAACAAGGTCTCGGTCACTGATGAATTCCTCCGCCAAAATTTTCAGCCTTGCAGAAACAAATCTACTATCCCTTTCTGCACTGCATATTCAAGGTTCAAAAAACGAGAAAGCAGATTACTTGAGTCGAACCCAGTTGAAACAAGGCAAATGGTCCCTGAATCAGTCTGTCTACAACCAGATCACGAGGATGTGGGGAACTCCAACAATAGATTTGTTCGCCAATTACAAAAACAAAAAAGTAAGCAAATTTTGTTCTCTAAGCCTGGAAGGGAATCCTCAGGCTCTGGATGCCTTTCTGATTCCATGGACACACAAACTGACATACGCTTTTCCACCAACCATTCTGATTCCGGCAGTCATTTGGAAAGTCAGAGAGGACAAAACAAAAATGATCCTTATTGCCCCATTCTGGCCCAAAAGGACATGGTTTTCCTGGCTAAGGATGCTATCGGTCTCAGACCCATGGGTTCTACCGAATTTGCCAGACTTACTACAGCAAGGACCGATCTTCCACCCACAGGAGACGAACTTGCATTTGACAGCCTGGTTTTTGAACGGGAACTATTAAAAAAAAGAGGCTTCTCAGACAACTTGGTCACAACATTATTAAAATGTAGAAAACCTATTACTACTAAGATATATGGGAAAACATGGAAAAAATTCTTGTCTGTATCCAAAGTTAAAATCCAGGAGGGACCCTCAATTAATAAAATACTTGAGTTCCTACAAAAAGGTCTGGAACAGGGGTTAGCGGTTAGTACTCTTAAAGTACAGATAGCAGCCCTGGGTGCACTCTATAACCAGAATATTGCAGCCAACCCATGGATAATAAGACTCATTAAAGCAGTAACAAGAGCAAATCCTGTAGTTACCCAAAAAATGGCCCCATGGGACTTAAATCTAGTACTCTCGGCATTATCTGGTCCTCCGTTTGAACCAATAGACATGATTCCCATTAAAATACTATCTCTTAAGAGTCAGACCATTCTTCTAGTAGCCTTAACATCTGCGCGCAGGATAAGCGACATTCAAGCCCTGTCCTCTAACCCCCCTTTACAAAAATCATGGATGATAGAGTCACTCTAAGACCTGACCCGGCCTATTTGCCAAAAATGGCGACAAAATTCCATAGGTCACAGGAAATATCCCTGCCGTCCTTCTGCCCGAACCCTAGAAATGAGAGAGCAGAACTTCCATAATCTAGACGTCAGAAGATGCCTAGTCCAATACCTAGATTCCACCAGGGAGTATAGGAAGGAAGGCTCTCTGTTTGTCTGTTTTCAGGGTCCCAGAAAAGGATTCCGGGCATCTAAAGGTACCTTGGCAAGGTGGATAAAAGAGGCAATAGCATTGGCATATTCATCCACGGGGAATGCGATCCCGGACGGTATAACAGCGCATTCCACAAGAGCAGTAGCTACCTCATGGGCTGAGAGGTCAGAGGTATCAATAGAACAGATCTGTAAGGCGGCCACCTGGTCATCACCGTCAACCTTTTTTAGGCACTATAGATTAAATCTAGCCTATGTGTCTGACCTGACCTTCGGTCAAAGGGTTCTTGAGGCGGTGGTCCCTCCCTAAGCTTAGTCTCTGCAATTCTCTCCATAGTGCTGTCATGGGGGACCGAGAAAGTCAGTTACTCACCGATAACGGTGTTTCTCGGAGCCCATGACAGCACTCGCTTATTCCCTCCCATCACGAGTGCGGTGAGCACCTTTAATTACATATGATTTATATAGTTATATATTATAATTTAGGCACGGGGTTCCTTTTTTTTAAGAAATGTTATAATATGGTATTTTCTCTGTTGTAAACTAACCTGGAGGTCCTCCGATGCTCTGTAAACCAACTGATGCGAGGGAGAGGTACCGCCCTTTTATCTGTAGGTTTCCTGTCCCTGAAGGGTGGATCCCCTCTCTCCATAGTGCTGTCATGGGCTCCGAGAAACACCGTTATCGGTGAGTAACTATGACTTTTCGGTACAGGAGTTGCCTTTCTTGGGTTATATTGTGTCTGCTTCTGGTTTTAAAATGGACGCCGCTAAGGTGCAAGCGGTGTTGCATTGGGAACGGCCTGATAACCTAAAAGCACTTCAGCGGTTCCTTGGGTTTTCTAACTACTATAGGAAGTTTATCAAGGATTTTTCTATCATTGCTAAACCGCTAACTGACATGACTAAAAAGGGTACCAATTTCTCTGTTTGGCCTGAGGCTGCTGTGTGCGCATTTGAATCTCTTAAGAACAGGTTTGTTTCGGCTCCCATTCTTGTGCAGCCAGATGTATCGAAACCTTTTGTTGTAGAAGTCGATGCGTGTGGGGGCGGTGCTGTCACAAGGCTCGTCCTTGAGCGGTTTGCGTCCATGCGCCTATTTTTCCAAGAAACTGTTGCCCGCCGAACGTAACTATGATATCGGCAACAGAGAGTTGTTGGCAATCAAATTGGCCTTTGAGGAATGGTGACACTTCTTGGAGGGGTCGGTTCATCAGGTTACTGTTATTACCGACCATAAGAATTTGCTTTATTTGGAGTCTGCCAAGCGTCTGTCTCCCAGGCAGGCTCGCTGGGCATTGTTTTTCACGCGGTTCAACTTTGTTGTCACTTACAGACCTGGTTCTAAAAACACTAAGGCGGATGCTTTGTCCAGGTGTTTTCCGGGGGGAGAGCCTCGGGAAGATCCAGTACCCATCCTCCAAAAGGGTGTTGTGGTTTCGGCTCTCACTACCGAGGTTGAGGGTGAGATTGCCGAGGCCCAGGAGGAGGTACCATCTGAGCTTCCCGTCAACAAAACGTTTGTACCGCTTCATCTCCGCTTAAAGGTTTTGGCGGAGCATCATGATGCTGTCCTGGCTGGCCATCCAGGGGTTAGGGGTACCTTGGAGTTGGTGTCACGTCGGTTTTGGTGGCCCAAGATCCGACAGGACATGGTCTCATACGTGTCAGCTTGCACCACGTGCGCTAGGACTAAGACGCCCCGCTCCCGTCCTGTTGGCACACTACTTCCTCTCAAGGTACCTAGTAAGCCATGGACGGAAATCTCCATGGATTTTATCACTGACTTGCCCTCCTCAGCTGGGAACATGGTCATCTTGGTGATTGTTGATCGGTTCTCAAAAATGTCGCACTTTGTGTCTTTGCCTTCGTTGCCTAACGCTAAGACTTTGACTCAGGTATTTGTGCAGGAAGTGGTCAGACTTCATGGGGTTCCGTCTGACATCGTTTCTGATAGGGGGTCTCAGTTTGTGGCAAAATTTTGGAAAGCATTTTGTTCACGGCTGGGGATCAAGTTGTCTCATTCTTCGGCGTTTCATCCTCAGTCAAATGGTCAGACCAAGCGTATGAACCAAAATTTGGAACAGTACTTGCGCTGCTTTGTTTCGGATAACCAGGAGGAGTGGTCGAAGTTTCTTCCTTTGGCTGAGTTTGCCATTAATAATCACCGCCAGGAGTCTTCTGGGGAGTCTCCGTTTTTTTGTGTTTACGGGCTTCATCCTCAATTTTGTACTTTGAGTCAGGGGGGCTCTTCTGGCATCCCGGAGGAACACCAGTTAGGAGCACTATTATCATCAGTCTGGAGGAGAGTTAAACAGCGCCTGTTGAGTGTGGGTGCTAGGTACAAACGTGTGGCTGACAGTAGGCGTGTGCCAGGTCCGGACCTGAGTGTGAATGACTGGGTGTGGTTATCCACAAAAAACATAAGACTCAAAATACCGTCCCTTAAATTGGGTCCACGGTTTATTGGTCCATTTAGGGTCACCGCTGTCATTAACCAAGTAGGGTACCGATTGGAGCTTCCTACGGTGTATAAGATACACAACGTGTTCCACAGGTCTCTTTTAAAGAAGGTGGTGGGTTCCGTGGACGCGGCGCCTATGCCTTCTCCAGTCTTGGTGGATGGTAATTTGGAATTTGAAGTCTTCAAGGTGGTTGACTCTCGTGTAGTGCGCCGCACTTTACAGTACTTGGTACACTGGCGTGGTTATGGGCCTGAGAAGAGGTCCTGGGTACCAGCCTCGGACGTTCATGCGGATCGGCTGGTCAGGTTTTTTCGCCGCCGCCATCCTGACAAGCCGGGTCCTATAAGCCGTGAGGGCCCTGGGGTCCCTCGTAGAAGGCGGCGTACTGTCATGTCGGACGCTGTTCAGACCAGGTCGTTCAACAGACAGCGGTAATTCCACTTTTGACCACTATGCGCTCATTAGCGTCGGCTAGATTTTATCTAGCTGGTCCGGGGTTAATTTACCTGGTGCTCGGATTGGAAGCTGGGCCATGCCCACTGCCTTTAAATAGTTCTCCTGAACATTGGGCGTCGCCGATTATAGCTTCTGTCTTGTGCGTGGTTATCTCGGTCTGGAGTGGTGAGCTAGTAGTTGGAGTATCGTTGCTGGTGGTGTATTTCCCTTTGTCTTATTTGCTCCTTCCTATATTTGTATTTGTTATGCCCTTAGCATTTATAGTGTATTCCTGAGTGACTGCGGCGTGGTGCTTATTTTTCCATTATCCTTGTCTGTGCTAACTGGGTATTGGAGTGTGGACTCTTCACTGGGTGGTGGTTTCAGCCTAGGGTTGAAACAGGAGATAGGGCAAGGGTGGAGGCCCATACATGCACACCATCAGTGTAAACTCTGGGAGAGGGTCAGTCAGGGTTTCCCTAGTCTGAGGGAAATCGCAGGGGCCCGGGTTATTAGCTCTTTCCTACCTAGGTCTCCCGTGACAATGACTCATCCAACTGTGGGCTACAAAGTGTGCTTTTGAGGCTTCCATTTACCTTTTTTTGCTGTGTTACCCTAGCTCAAAACACTATTTTGGGGTCAACAATTTAAAAATATAGGCCACGTATTGAACAGTCTGGTATCGCTGTCAGATGGCTGAGCTATTTGTGGTCTACAAATTGCGGCAATTCAGGCCAACATTCCACTGTCTTTGCTGTCTGTGACCTTATTTCTATGCACTATTTTGTAGACTAAGTAAAAACACAGGCCACATATTTAACACTGTGGTATCTTGGTAAAAATACTTATGTTTTAAATTGTTATGGCTGCTTCAGGACTGTGTTTTAAATGCACCAACTACTACCACTATCATCATCTTCTGCCTAGAGGCAGTTACTCCGCAGATAGAAAGTCTGAGGAGCAGAGGGTGAATGCTTGGGCAGCGTTGTACTCTGTCTGTTTTATGAAGGCAAAATCTTCTAGATTTAATCATGACTGGAAGAGCCAGAGCAAGAGCACGTGGAAGAGCCATAGCAAGTGCACATGGAAGAGCACGGGGCCAGGACTCATAACTACTGAAGCCTTGTGTTCCTGGGCCGGATTCTGACAATCCATCACCTACTAATTCTGAACTTGTTGGATGAGGACGTAAAAAAGGAGCCCCTGCAGTTTCTAGAACAGAAGCTAGAGATTTTTACATTTCGTCTATATTGCAAAAGGTGTCAATTGGGGAGCGTGGTGGTTGTAGATGTAACTTATACTATATGGGTGTTTACACTAGACATTCCATACAACATGTTATTGAATAAAAAAAAAATTTAGGCTCGCAACTCTGTTCAGCTGTGTGCAAACTATGTCAAATTGGTAGCTAGACCCCAGTGGGTCTTGTCACAGTGTCATGTTGACTACAGTCCACAGATATTATGTAGATTCCTAATCTCACCTCTACTTTACCAGCATGATGAATTTATAGAAAAAGCATGTGGTATTGATGGAGCAGTTTTCTTTAAAATGAAACAAAGTAAGATCAATGAGGTGGTTAGCCGCACACGCAATGGAGAAATAGTAAAGATGACAATTACTTTCACATTTCAGTTAACACACACTTACCTACAGTACAGACCAAAAGTTTGGACACACCTTCTCATTTAAAAATTTTTTTCTGTATTTTCATGACTATGAAAATTGTACACTCACACTGAAGGCATCAAAACTATGAATGAACACATGTGAAATTATATACTTTATAAAAAAAGTGTGAAACAACTGAAAATATGTCTTATATTATAGGTTCTTCAAAGTAGCTACCTTTTGCTTTGGTGACTGCTTTGCACACTCTTGGCATTCTCTTGATAAGCTTCAAGAGGTAGTCACCGGGAGTGGTCTTCCAACAATCTTGAAGGAGTTCCCAGAGATGCTTAGCACTTGTTGGCCCTTTTGCCTTCACTCTGCGGTCCAGCTCACACCAATCCATCTCAATTGGGTTCAGATCTGGTGACTGTGAAGGCCAGGTTATCTGGCGTAGAACCCCATCACTCTCCTTCATGGTCAAATAGCCCTTACACTGCCTGGAGGTGTGTTTTGGGTCATTGTTCTGTTGAAAAATAAATGATGGTCCAACTAAACACAAACTGGATGGAATAGCATGGGGGCTGCAAGATGCTGTGATAGCCATGCTGGTTCAGCATGCCTTCAATTTTGAATAAATCCCCAACAGTGTCACCAGCAAAGCACCCCCACACAATCACACCTCCTCCTCCATGCTTCATGGTGGGAACCAGGCATGTAGAGTCCATCCGTTCACCTTTTCTGCGTCGCACAAAGACACGGTGGTTGGAACCAAAGATCTCAAATTTGGACTCATCAGACCAAAGCACAGATTTCCACTGGTCTAATGTCCATTCCTTGTGTTCTTTAGCACAAAGAAGTCTCTTCTGCTTGTTGCCTGTCCTAAGCAGTGGTTTCTTAGCAGCTATTTTACCATGAAGGCCTGCTGCACAAAGACTCCTATTAACAGTTGTTGTAGAGATGTGTCTGCTGCTAGAACTTTGTGTGGCATTGACCTGGTCTCTAATCTGAGCTGCTGTTAACCTGCGATTTCTGAGGTTGGTGACTCGGATAAACTTATCCTCAGAAGCAGAGGTGACTCTTGGTCTTCCACTCCTGGGGCAGTCCTCATGTGAGCCAGTTTCTTTGTAGCACTTGATTGTTTTTGCCACTGCACTTGGGGACATTTTCAAAGTTTTCCCAATTTTTCGGACTGACTGACCTTCATTTCTTAAAGTAATGATGGCCACTCATTTTTCTTTACTTAGCTGCTTTTTTCTTGCCATAATACAAACTCTATCAGTCTATTTAGTAGGACTATCAGCTGTGTATCCACCAGACTTCTGAACAGCACAACTGATGGTCCCAACCCCATTTATAAGGCAAGAAATCCCACTTATTAAACCTGACAGGGCACACCTGTGAAGTGAAAACGATTCTCAGTGACTACCTCTTGAAGCTCATCAAGAGAATGCCAAGAGTGTGAAAAGCAGTCATCAAAGCAAAAGGCGGCTACTTTGAAGAACCTAGAATATAAGACATAATTTCAGTTGTTTCACACTTTTTTGTTAAGTATATAATTCCACATGTGTTAATTCATAGTTTTGATGCCTTCAGTGTGAATGTACAATTTTCATAGTCATGAAAATACAGAAAAATCTTTAAATGAGGTGTGTCCAAACTTTTGGTCTGTACTGTACTTGCTTTCACTTTTACAACATTATATTCCGAAGCCTTGAAGAAGATGAATATATTGTGAAGCAAAGAGGTATGAATAATTTACACCCAAATGATGTTACAGAAGTCAGAACATACACAACCTATCTGTGGGGAAATGATTTACCACCAAAATTTTGAAGTATGAGACTACTGTCATCTTGTGGATTGATATGAGCTACAAAGTCCTTCAAAGTGAAACTGTTCTGGATGTAATGTACAATTTGCTTTTGAAAATTAGAACATGCCTTCTCTGATGCTTGCATTAAACAACTGATTGGCCAGATATATATACGGAATCAGGATGACCGGGCTGTAGGTACCTGTGCTGCGCCGGTCCGATAATGTCAAGGCTGCGTCCCCTGGGGAAGGAATAGGAAAACGGACAGGCCCCATTGCCCAGGATGAGGGAGCGTGTTTAGATAGGGAACCTGGCCGGAAGCTGAGGGGAATAAAAAAGGAAAGCAGGAGTGAGTCCTCAGCTGTCAGCGTATGATCAGCAAGGGGGCAGTGCATTACGCACCTGAAGTGCCCGCGGGGTCTGCGAAGAACTGCAGCAGAAAGACCCTGTGACCTAGAGGCAGGGGGGCCAGCTTAAGAGAAAGCGGGTACGACAGCAGAGATTTTTGGCATGGACAAGCAGCGCATAGGAGGCTGAGTAGCGTGCTCTGTCCTTAGAGCACTGGCATCGCAAAGGACTGTTCCCGTTGGCTCCCGCCAATAAAAGCAGTACTGCCAGAGAGCGAGGCACCGTGTGCCCAGTGAACGCCAAAGAGCGAGGCGCCGTGTGCCCCATGACCATGAGTACAGCACCCATGTGCAGTAGAGAGAGCCAGTTCATGCTGCGTGTTCAGCTTTGCTAACCAATAATTATAAGGCACAGAGGAATGAAAGAGGACATTGGTACGGTCAGCAAGGTACTCCCTCAGCATCTACCAAACTTTACACTCCTTGAGAGACTCCCCTGTGCCTCAGGGCCAGGGCGATGGGAGGGTCTCAGAAAACTCTCCCAGAACTTTGCCAGTGTTCCACTGCCCCTGCTGGATTGGAGTTGTGTCTATCTCAAATGTACTCCTTGCTTTGTCAACAAACTGTATCTGTGACCTCTGCTGCCAGGGTTTTCAGATGTGAATTTTTTTAATAAATCCACAAAAAAGGCCCTCTGGTCCTCCAAAATTTTAGTACACCTGTCTGCCTCTAGAATGAGAGATATAAAGTTCTCCTTATAGCTTGGGTCTAGAAGTGTCACCAATCAGTATTGCCTGTCACCCAAACTTTTTTAGAACACAAGAGTAATGGGAAAGGCAGCGTGACATAAACTCAGCCATGCGTACAAGACTGGTAACAGTTAATACCTCCGTTTCCTTACCAAGAGGACGATTGACCATGCTCTCCTCCTCCTTGTCCTCAGGCCTCTACAACTTTCGACTAACCTCAGTACTATCATTGTAAATACATCATCATTGTAAATACACCCCTGTAGTTTTTATGTCCCCCACCTCATTGTAGTTTGAAAGTTGTCATGAGCAGGATCTTTTTTTTTTTTTTGTTTAATTATTGTATTATTGTTAGCGTTGTTACTTTGGACTGTTGTGTTTGAAACTGTTAAAATGAAAATATGTTAGCGCTATATAAATAAATACAAATATTATTATTAGAACACAGAGAAGAAGGATGGAGACATTAATTATGGTGTCATTGTGTCACGGGGAGACTAGGTAAGCTAAGGCTGGTTACCCGGGCCCCTGCGATATCCCTCAGACTAGGGAAAACCCTGTCTGTCCCTCTCCCAGAATTTACACTAATGGTGTGCTTGTCTGGGCCACCAGGCCTGGTCCTGACTCCTGTTTCAGCCCTATGCTGAAACCACCACCCGCCACCCAGTGAATAGACCACACACCAACCCCCACAGAAAGCACAGACAGGGAAAACTAAAAAACGCACCACGCCGCAGACACACAGGAAAACACAATAATGTGCCCAGGGCAAAACAAATACAAATATAGGAAGGAGAAATATAACAAAAGATAATACACCACCAGATACAATATTTCTACTCCAAGACCACAACTCCAGACCAGAATCACTAGGCACGAGGCACAAGCTATAATCGGCGACGCCCAAAGTCCAGAAATTCTATTTAAAGGCCGTGGGAGTGACCCAGCCTCCAACCCGAGTACCAGCTAGATTAACCCTGGGCAACCTGGATAAAAATCTAGCCGGCGCCACTGAGCGTATAGTGGACGAATGTGGAATTACTGCTGTCTGTCGGACGCCCTATTGTGAATAGCGTCCGACATGACACATTGCCGCTCACCATCTTGCTGAATTCCTCAAAGTTTTGGAGGATTCTACATATGTCTGACATCCATGTCCACAACAGAGATCTTATGTGTGAAGTCAGAACTGAATACTGACAGCCTTGTTGATGATGGTAGTCACTATCTGCTCTCTTCTGCTCACAGATCCTTTCCAACATCTGCAGTGTAGAATTCCAACGCGTGGGGACATCACACACCAGTCGGTGAGCCAGAAGCTGCAAACGCTGCTGAAGCATGGCAAGAGCGGATAAAGCTCTAGCTGACTTTCTAAAATGGGTATGCATACTTTCCCTAGCAGATCCGGGAGCTTCGTGTCGCTTTTCATAAAGCATTGAACAATGAGGTTAAGCACATGGGCCAGGAATGGCACATGTGTGAACTCGCCTGGCCTCAAAGGAGCCACCAGGTTTGGGCCATTATCACACACCAACATGCCTGGCTGTAGTAACAGCATTGTGGAGGGCACATGTAATGTTGTGGGATACGTGCTTGTGTAATGCCGGGATGGCAAATCGGGACAAATAGTCCCGCATGTTCGGGGCCCCGGGGTGATCCTCGACTCTGCCCTTGCTTTCAAGCTACATATCCAAGCCCGTGCCTCCTCCTGCCCACTACAACTCTAAAACATTTCCTGGATCCGTACATTCCAAGAAACTGCAAAAACGTTTGTGCACGCCTGCCTCGACTATTGCAGCCTTCTATCTCTGGCCTCCCTTCTAGCACTCTTGCACCACTCCAATCTATCATAAACTCTGCTGCCTGAGTAATCCAACTGTCCCTCCGTTATTCCCCAGTCTCTCCTCTCTGCTAGGCTTTTCACTGCCTTCCTATTGCCCAGAGGCTGCAGTTCAAAAGCCTAACTATGACATACAAAGCCGTCCACAACCTGTCTCCTCCACACATCTGTGACATGGTCTACCAATGTCTGACTGGGTCATGACTTCCTCTACGCTAACCCAGTGTGCCGTCAGCTAGATGTACCATCCCTGCCCACAAGCACTTGTCCACGTGTCCATGGTTAGGTGCAGTTTCCCAGTAACAGCATTGTGGAAGATCCGGATACTGTTGTGGGACACGTGCTTGTGTAATGCGGGGACGGCACACTGGGAGAAATAGTGGCGGCTGGGGACCGAGTAGCTTGTGACGGTCACCGCGGTCAGGTTGCGGAAAGCTTCCATCTCCCACAAGCATAAAATGCAACATTTCAAGCTAAAGCAGACAAGTAATGTGTGAATTTAGTGCTGTGGCCTGTGTGGCGTTGGCTACGTATTTCTGCTTGCATTCCAAGGACTGGGGTACGGACAACTGAATGCTGCACTGGGACAAGGACGTGGACGTGCTTCTTGATGGTGCTAGTTGAGTTTGTGTGCAACTACAGATGCAGGGCAGGAGGCATCTTTGCATGCACCATGGACAGGGGATTGACTTGCACGCACAACAGTGGAAGAAACAGTGTTATCACCCGCAGACACTGTTCATGGAGCCTGTTGTTCGGTCAACAAACTCGGGTGCTTTCCTGCCATGTGCCTGATCATGCTGGTGGTGGTTAGGCTGGTAGGTTTGCTACCCCTGCTCATGCGGACATGGCCGGTGGTGCAAATGGCCTTTTGGGTTTATCTGCAGAGTCTATAAAAAAACAACAAGACTGTTACGGGGACATTTAGTGTCTTCACCTCCTCACCTCGACCCCTGTCTTTCGGTGTTCCCCAAGTCTAAGTTCTAGGACCCCCTACTCTTCTCCATTTACACCTTCGAACGGAACAGCTCATGTAATGGCATGGTTTGCAATATCAGTACGCCGATGACACAAAGATCTACCTATCTGTACTCAACATCACCTCCTTACTGACCGAAATCACACGTCTTCCCGCTATTTCTTCCTTTTCTGCTCGCTTTCAAAAAGTGGACATGGACAAAATGGAATACATCATCTTTCAACCATCTCACGCTGAGTAGACATGAGAGCTGTGTATGCATCATTCGGTACCACTTTAGTAAGAGGGAAAGTTTGTCCAAGAGAAAATGATTTTCCTGACATTCACGGCCTTTTTTGGCACATTGTTTGCAGCTGTGATCTTCATTTTCTTGGTGGGGATGTGGTAATCGTTAGGGTTGAGCGAAACGGGTCGATCATTTTCAAAAGTCGCCGACTTTTGGCTAAGTCGGCGTCTCATGAAACCCGATCCGACCCCTGTGCTTGTCGGCCATGCGGTACGCGACTTTCGCGCCAAAGTCGCGTTTCAATGACGCGAAAAGCGCCATTTCTCAGCCAATGAAGGTGAACGCAGAGTGTGGGCAGCGTGATGACATAGATCCTGGTCCCCACCATCTTAGAGAAGGGCATTGCAGTGATTGGCTTGCTGTCTGCGGCGTCACAGGGGCTATAAAGGGGCGTTCCCGCCGACCGCCATCTTACTGCTGCTGATCTGAGCTTAGGGACAGGTTGCTGCCGCTTCGTCAGAAGCAGGGAGAGCGTTAGGCAGGGTCCACTAACCACCAAACCGCTTGTGCTGCAGCGATTTCCACTGTCCAACACCACCTTCGGTGTGCAGGAACAGTGGAAGCTATTTTTTTTTTTTTTTCCCCTCAGCGCTGTAGCTCATTGGGCTGCCCTAGAAGGCTCCGTGATAGCTGTATTGCTGTGTGTACGCCACTGTGGAAACCAACTGCTTTTTTCAAAGCACATATCCTCTTGTTCCTTCCTTTCTGCACAGCTATCTTTTTTGTTTGTCCACACTTTTTATTTAATTTGTGCATCAGTCCACTCCTATTGCTGCCTGCCATACCTGGCTTACATTACTGCAGGGAGATAGTAATTGTAGGACAGTTTTTTTTTTGTTTTGTTTTTTTTTTGTGGGAGATTAAGATTGGCATTTCTGCTACAGTGCCATCCCTGTGTGTGCCATCTCTCACTGAGTGGGCCATAGAAAGCCTATTTATTTTTTCCGTGATTTGTGTTCTAAAATCTACCTCAACACAGAAACACTACATCAATCAGTGGGAGAAAAATATTGGCCTCAGTCAGGGCTTGTGTGCCACTGCTGTGTGTGCGCTATCATTCAGTGGGCTATAGCAAGCCTATATTTTTTTTTTTTTTTTTTTTTTAATATTATTTGGTTTCAAAAGTCTCCCTGAAAAAAAAAAAAAACCTAAAAAAACAGTGGGAGAGTAATATTGCCCTTTCAGCTTGTGTGCCAGTCTTGACTCCTGGGTGTGCCACCTCTCTCCCTCTCATTCAGTGGGCCATAGAAAGCCTATTTATTTTTTTTTTTAAATATTATTGGGTTTCTAAAGTCTCCCTGAAAAAAACAAAAAATACATAAAAAAACAGTGGGAGAGTAATATTGCCCTTTCAGCTTGTGTGCCAGTCTTGACTCCTGGGTGTGCCACCTCTCTCCCTTTCATTCAGTGGGCCATAGAAAGCCTATTTTTTTTTTTTTAATATTATTTGGTTTCTAATTCTCCCTGAAAAAAAAAAAAAAACCTAAAAAAACAGTGGGAGAGTAATATTGCCCTTTCAGCTTGTGTGCCAGTCTTGACTCCTGGGTGTGCCACCTCTCTCCCTCTCATTCAGTGGGCCATAGAAAGCCTATTTATTTTTTTTTTTAAATATTATTGGGTTTCTAAAGTCTCCCTGAAAAAACAAAAAATACATAAAAAAACAGTGGGAGAGTAATATTGCCCTTTCAGCTTGTGTGCCAGTCTTGACTCCTGGGTGTGCCACCTCTCTCCCTTTCATTCAGTGGGCCATAGAAAGCCTATTTATTTTTTCCGTGATTTGTGTTCTAAATTCTACCTCAACACAAAAACACTACATCAATCAGTGGGAGAAAAATATTGGCCTCAGTAAGGGCTTGTGTGCCACTGCTGTGTGTGCTATCTCTCATTCAGTGGGCTATAGCAAGCCTATTTTTTTTTTTTTTTTTTTTTTTTTTAATATTATTTGGTTTCTAATTCTCCCTGAAAAAAAAAAAAAAACCTAAAAAAACAGTGGGAGAGTAATATTGCCCTTTCAGCTTGTGTGCCAGTCTTGACTCCTGGGTGTGCCACCTCTCTCCCTCTCATTCAGTGGGCCATAGAAAGCCTATTTATTTTTTTTTTAAAATATTATTGGGTTTCTAAAGTCTCCCTGAAAAAACAAAAAATACATAAAAAAACAGTGGGAGAGTAATATTGCCCTTTCAGCTTGTGTGCCAGTCTTGACTCCTGGGTGTGCCACCTCTCTCCCTTTCATTCAGTGGGCCATAGAAAGCCTATTTTTTTTTTTTTTAATATTATTTGGTTTCTAATTCTCCCTGAAAAAAAAAAAAAAACCTAAAAAAACAGTGGGAGAGTAATATTGCCCTTTCAGCTTGTGTGCCAGTCTTGACTCCTGGGTGTGCCACCTCTCTCCCTTTCATTCAGTGGGCCATAGAAAGCCTATTTTTTTTTTTTTTAATATTATTTGGTTTCTAATTCTCCCTGAAAAAAAAAAAAAAACCTAAAAAAACAGTGGGAGAGTAATATTGCCCTTTCAGCTTGTGTGCCAGTCTTGACTCCTGGTTGTGCCACCTCTCTCTCTCTAATTGTGGGCCATAGAAAGCCTTTTTTTTTTTTTTTTAATATTATTTGGTTTCTAAAGTCTCCCTGAGAAAAAAAAATAAATAAATTAGGTGGGAGATTAATATTGACATTAGTGCTTGAGTGACAGTCCTGCGTGTGTGTCATCTCTGTGATTTTGTGCCACAGAAAACAGAGTGTGTAACATTGTGCCTGATTTTCCTTGTGGTCTCACCAACCTGTTAAGGGATATTGAAATCATACTGAAGTTATAGCTCACCGTGTAAGTTGTTTGATAGCAACAAATAAAGTTACTTTGGTTAAGATTTTAAAACAATGAGGAAGTCTGGTGCAAGAGGTCGTCGTGGGCGTTCATTGTCAGCTGGTAATGATGGTAGTGGTAGTGGAGCATCAGGTGGTCGTGGGGATAAAAATATTCCACCTAAGTCTGGAGCTGTGGAGCCAGTTTCGTCGTCAGGCTACACAAGGCCTCGAACGCTCTCTTTTCTGGGAGTAGGAAAACCGCTTTTAAAGGCGGAGCAGCAACAGCAAGTTTTGGCTTACATTGCAGACTCAGCCTCTAGCTCTTTTGCCTCCTCTTCCGAAACTGGTAAATGTAAAAGCAGCGCGTCGCTTGTGGATGTTCACGGTCAGGGACAAGTCGCTTCCTTGTCCTCCTCAGCAAAAACTACAACAAGAGAGAAGGATGCAGCAGGCGACACAACGGGTCACTCCATGGAGCTCTTTACACATACCGTCCCTGGCTTAGAAAGTGAAACATTTAACAGGCCATGCCCATTACAAGTATATTCTGACATGGAGTGCACTGATGCACAGCCACAGCCAGAGTACTATGCTGCTCCTTTGACTCAGACCACCACATTGCCCTCTCAGGGTACAGATCCACAATCAGACCCTGATGAGACTATGTTGCCCCGCCACGAACGCTATACCACCGACCGACACAGTGACACAGACGAAGTTGCACACGAGCTCGAAGAGGAGGTAATAGATGACCCAGTTATTGACCCCGATTGGCAGCCATTGGGGGAACAGGGTGCAGGCGGCAGTAGTTCAGAAGCGGAGGTGGAGGAGGGGCCGCAGCAGGCATCAACATCGCAACAGGTTCCATCTGCCGGGCCCGTATCTGGACCAAAACGCGTGTCAAAGCCAAAACCTGTTGGAGCACAGCGTTGCCATCCGGTTAAAGCTCAGTCTGCAATCCCTGAAAAGGGATCAGAGTCTAGGAAGAGTGCAGTCTGGCATTTTTTTAAACAACATCCAACTGATCAGCGCAAAGTCATCTGTCAAAAATGTTCAACTAGCTTAAGCAGAGGTCAGAATCTGAAAAGTCTAAATACTAGTTGCATGCATAGACACTTAACCACCATGCATTCTCAAGCCTGGACTAACTACCAAACGTCCCTCAAGGTTGTAGCACCCTCGGCCAATGAAGCTAGTCAGCAACGCAACATCCCTTCCGTCACTGTAAGGCCACCATTTTCCGCACCACCGGCAGTATCTGTGCAGGTTTCTTTGCCAGCCAAAAGCAGTCAGGGTCAGGGAATCACCAGTTTTGTAGGAGGAAATATTGCATGTAGGGCACCGGCGGAAACAATACCGTCTCCAACCGTCTCTCAGTCTGCCATGTCCACCGGCACACCCGAAAGTTCCACGATCTACAGCTCTCCAGTCCAGCTCACCCTACATGAGACTCTGGTTAGAAAAAGGAAGTACTTATCCTCGCATCCGCGTACACAGGGTTTTAACGCCCACATAGCTAGACTAATCTCGTTAGAGATGATGCCCTACCGGTTAGTTGAAAGCGAAGCTTTCAAAGCCCTGATGGAGTACGCTGAACCACGATACGAGCTACCCAGTCGACACTTTTTTTCCAGAAAAGCCATCCCAGCCCTGCACCAGCATGTTAAACAGCGCATCGTCCATGCACTCAGGCAATCTGTGAGTACAAAGGTGCACCTGACTACAGATGCATGGACCAGTAGGCATGGCCAGGGACGTTATGTGTCCATCACGGCACACTGGGTGAATGTGGTGGATGCAGGGTCCACAGGCGACATCAATTTAGGGACAGTTGTGCCTAGCCCACGGTCTAGGAAACAGTTGGCTGTAGGCGTTCGCACCCCCTCCTCCTCCTCCTCGTCCTCCTGCAGAAGCTACAGCTCTTCCACAGAACGCAGTCGGCCAACCACTCCATCGGCAGATGACACTGTTGCACACCAGTTGTCCCATTATGGGCCAGCTACTGCCAAGCGTCAGCAGGCTGTATTGGCTATGAAGTGTTTGGGCGACAACAGACACACCGCGGAAGTTCTGTCCGAGTTCTTGCAACAAGAAACGCAGTCGTGGCTGGGCACAGTAGATCTTGAGGCAGGCAAGGTAGTGAGTGATAACGGAAGGAATTTCATGGCTGCCATCTCCCTTTCCCAACTGAAACACATTCCTTGCCTGGCTCACACCTTAAACCTGGTGGTGCAGTGCTTATTGAAAACTTATCCTGGGTTCTCCGACCTGCTCCTCAAAGTGCGTGCACTTTGCTCACATATCCGACGTTCGCCTGTACACGCCAGCCGTATGCAGACCTATCAGCGGTCTTTGAACCTTCCCCAGCATCGCCTAATCATAGACGTTGCAACAAGGTGGAACTCAACACTGCACATGCTTCAGAGACTGTGCGAACAGAGGCGTGCTGTTATTTATTTGTGGGAGGATACACGGGCAGGCAGTAGGATGGCAGACATGGAGTTGTCAGGTGTGCAGTGGTCGAAGATACAAGACATGTGTCAAGTCCTTCAGTGTTTTGAGGAATGCACACGGCTGGTTAGTGCAGACAACGCCGTAATAAGCATGAGCATCCCCCTAATGCGTCTGCTGATGCAAAGTTTGACGCACATAAAGGAGCAGGCGTCTGCACCAGAGGAAGAGGGAAGCCTTGATGACAGTCAGCCATTGTCTGGTCAGGGCAGTGTACAGGACGAGGTAGCGGGCGAAGAGGAGGTGGAGGACGAGGAGGATGATGGGGATGAGTATATTTTTAATGCGGAAACTTTCACGGGGGCACAGGAAATTGGTTGCGTGTCACGGCCGGGTTCTGGTTTTTTGAGGGACACAAGTGACGTAGATTTGCCTGCAACTGCCCCTCAACCAATCACAACCGGAGATTTGACAAGTGGAACTTTGGCCCACATGGCGGATTATGCCTTACGTATCCTACAAAGGGACACACGCATTACGAAAATGATGAACGATGACGATTACTGGTTGGCCTGCCTCCTTGATCCACGCTATAAAGGCAAATTGCAAAATGTTATGCCACATGAGAACTTGGAACTAATATTAGCAACCAAACAATCAACTCTTGTTGACCGTTTGCTTCAGGCATTCCCAGCACACAGCGCACGTGATCGTTCTCACACGAGCTCCAGGGGGCAGCAGACTAGGAGTGTTAGGGGTGCACACATCAGAAGTGGCGTTGGACAGAGGGGTTTTCTGACCAGGTTGTGGAGTGATTTTGCTATGACCGCAGACAGGACAGGTACTGCTGCATCAATTGAAAGTGACAGGAGACAACATTTGTCCAGTATGGTTACTAACTATTTTTCATCCCTTATCGATGTTCTCCCTCAACCGTCATTCCCATTTGATTACTGGGCCTCCAAATTAGACACCTGGCCAGAATTGGCAGAATATGCATTGCAGGAGCTTGCTTGCCCGGCAGCAAGTGTCCTATCAGAAAGAGTATTCAGTGCTGCAGGGTCAATATTAACCGAAAAAAGGACTCGTCTGGCTACCCAAAATGTTGACGATCTAACATTCATTAAAATGAACCACAACTGGATTTCAAAATCTTTTGCCCCACCTTGCCCGGCCGACACCTAGCTTTCCTATGAAAAGCTCTTGCCTGTGAATTACTTTTCTAATGTCTAATTTGCTGCTGCAGATTGTACAGCATACGACATGTTTACACCTCCCTAAATGGCCAAACTCCCCACACGGGGCCGTGGTATCGCGACTTGGCGCAAGCACCCGTGAGACTGCTGTTTGTCTGAAGAGGTGGGTGTGCTCGCTTTTGGTTGACGGCATTGCTACTGGGTCCCTCATAGTACAATGTAGTGTCTCTGGCGGTGGTGGTGCGCACCCAACGTCAGACACACCGTTGTAACATGAGTGGCCCTGGGGCGGTCCCGCCGGCCTCAAGAGAGTTCCCCCCTACCCCAGCTCAAACTGGGCTGTACTACGTGCAAAATTATGTCGCACAGCTCCACCAATCTTTAGTCTATTCGCTGACATCATTCAATGTCTGGCACTGACAATACAAATTTGTAGACATCTATGATGCAACTTAAAGTAGTCTGTGTCTGTGTCCTATATTGGCACCATTAAATAGTTACTGCCAAATTACTATGTCAGAAACACAGCAGATGAGCCCACCCCTGTACCTAAGTATGCCATCTTTTTTTTTGTTTTGGTTGTTTTGCGAGACATTAACATCTATTTATATTTTGGGAGTACTGGGACAGACACTCCTTGCACTACTCCTCCACTCAGCACCAAGCTGCCTGCCCGTGTATCCATGTAACCGCTGTAAAACTGCCATGAGCCTATTGTTTGTTATTTTAGGCCTTTGATAGCCTGTCTGCGGTCCCTACTCCTCCACTGACCACCAAGCTGCCTGCCCGTGTATCCATGTAACCGCTGTAAAACTGCCATGAGCCTATTGTTTGTTATTTTAGGCCTTTGAAGCCTTTCTGCGCTCCCTCCTTCCACTAGTCCTCCACTGACCAGACCACTGCTGCCCGTGTACCCCTGGAACCAATTTTAAAGTGCCTACAGCCAGCCCATTTTATTGTGTTAGGCCTTCGAAGCCTGTCTGCGGTCCATACTTCCACTAGGCCTCCACTGACCAGACCACTGCTGCCCGTGTACCCCTGGAACCAATTTTAAAGTGCCTACAGCCAGCCCATTTTATTGTGTTAGGCCTTCGAAGCCTGTCTGCGGTCCCTCCTTCCACTAGGCCTCCACTGACCAGACCACTGCTGCCCGTGTACCCCTGGAACCAATTTTAAAGTGCCTACAGCCAGCCCATTTTATTGTGTTAGGCCTTCGAAGCCTGTCTGCGGTCCCTCCTTCCACTAGGCCTCCACTGACCAGACCACTGCTGCCCGTGTACCCCTGGAACCAATTTTAAAGTGCCTACAGCCAGCCCATTTTATTGTGTTAGGCCTTCGAAGCCTGTCTGCGGTCCCTCCTTCCACTAGGCCTCCACTGACCAGACCACTGCTGCCCGTGTACCCCTGGAACCAATTTTAAAGTGCCTACAGCCAGCCCATTTTATTGTGTTAGGCCTTCGAAGCCTGTCTGCGGTCCATACTTCCACTAGGCCTCCACTGACCAGACCACTGCTGCCCGTGTACCCCTGGAACCAATTTTAAAGTGCCTACAGCCAGCCCATTTTATTGTGTTAGGCCTTCGAAGCCTGTCTGCGGTCCATACTTCCACTAGGCCTCCACTGACCAGACCACTGCTGCCCGTGTACCCCTGGAACCAATTTTAAAGTGCCTACAGCCAGCCCATTTTATTGTGTTAGGCCTTCGAAGCCTGTCTGCGGTCCCTCCTTCCACTAGGCCTCCACTGACCAGACCACTGCTGCCCGTGTACCCCTGGAACCAATTTTAAAGTGCCTACAGCCAGCCCATTTTATTGTGTTAGGCCTTCGAAGCCTGTCTGCGGTCCATACTTCCACTAGGCCTCCACTGACCAGACCACTGCTGCCCGTGTACCCCTGGAACCAATTTTAAAGTGCCTACAGCCAGCCCATTTTATTGTGTTAGGCCTTCGAAGCCTGTCTGCGGTCCATACTTCCACTAGTCCTCCACTGACCAGACCACTGCTGCCCGTGTACCCCTGGAACCAATTTTAAAGTGCCTACAGCCAGCCCATTTTATTGTGTTAGGCCTTCGAAGCCTGTCTGCGGTCCATACTTTAAATACTCCTCCACTCACCACCAAGCTGCCTGCCCGTGTATCCATGTAACCGCTGTAAAACTGCCATGAGCCTATTGTTTGTTATGTTAGGCCTTTGATAGCCTGTCTGCGGTCCTTACTTTAAATACTCCTCCACTCACCACCTAGCTGCCTGTGTATCCATGTAACCGATGTAAAACTGCCATGACTGCCTACTGTTTGTTATTTTAGGCCTTTGATAGCCTGTCTGCGGCCCCTACTTGCAATACTCCTCCACTGACCACAATGCTGCCTGGAGTGCCTGCCTGTGTATCCATGTAACCGATGTAAAACTGCCATGACTGCCTACTGTTTGTTATTTTAGGCCTTTGATAGCCTGTCTGCGGCCCCTACTTGCAATACTCCTCCACTGAGCACAATGCTGCCTGGAGTGCCTGCCTGTGTATCCATGTAACCGATGTAAAACTGCCATGACTGCCTACTGTTTGTTATTTTAGGCCTTTGATAGCCTGTCTGCAGCCCCTACTTGCAATACTCCTCCACTGACCACACCAATGCTGCCCGTGTACCCCTGGAACCTATTTAAAAGTTCATAGAGCCTAGTTATATATTTTATTTACTATTAATAAGGCCATGATGGACTACGCTGTACCACGCTACAAGCTAACCAGTCGACACTTCTTTTGCGAGAAAAGCCATCCCAACCCTCCACCAGCATGTAGAAGACCGCATTGTCCATGCACTCTGGCAATCTGTGAGTACAAAGGTGCACCTGACAACAGACGCATGGACCTGTAGGCATGGCCACGGAAGATTACGTGTCCATTACGGCGCAATGGGTTAATGTGGTGGATGCATGGTCCACAGGGGACAGCCTACTAAGTCTGTCTGCAGTCCCTAATTCAAATTGTCCTCCACTGTCTAAATCGGAACTTCCACCTTCTGGCTTTCGGCCTATAGTATCAGAAATTAAACTGCATTTGGCCTTCAACTTTGGTTAGGGCCTACTAACGGCTTCTGCCCCTCCCTGGTGTTGTCCTCAACTAAATAAAGCTGAGCTTCAACCTTCCGGCTCTCATTAAGTGGTTTTTAAAAAAAAAAAAATGGTGGTTAGGGCCTACTAACGGCTTCTGCCCCTCCCTGGTGTTGTCCTCAACTAAATAAAGCTGAGCTTCAACCTTCCGGCTCTCATTATGTGGTTTAAAAAAAAAAAATGGTGGTTAGGGCCTACTAACGGCTTCTGCCCCTCCCTGGTGTTGTCCTCAACTAAATAAAGCTGAGCTTCAACCTTCCGGCTCTCATTAAGTGGTTTTAAAAAAAAAATGGTGGTTAGGGCCTACTAACGGCTTCTGCCCCTCCCTGGTGTTGTCCTCAACTAAATAAAGCTGAGCTTCAACCTTCCGGCTCTCATTAAGTGGTTTTTAAAAAAAAATGGTGGTTAGGGCCTACTAACGGCTTCTGCCCCTCCCTGGTGTTGTCCTCAACTAAATAAAGCTGAGCTTCAACCTTCCGGCTCTCATTAAGTGGTTTTAAAAAAAAAAAAATTGGTGGTTAGGGCCTACTAACGGCTTCTGCCCCTCCCTGGTGTTGTCCTCAACTAAATAAAGCTGAGCTTCAACCTTCCGGCTCTCATTATGTGGTTTAAAAAAAAAAAATGGTGGTTAGGGCCTACTAACGGCTTCTGCCCCTCCCTGGTGTTGTCCTCAACTAAATAAAGCTGAGCTTCAACCTTCCGGCTCTCATTAAGTGGTTTTAAAAAAAAAATGGTGGTTAGGGCCTACTAACGGCTTCTGCCCCTCCCTGGTGTTGTCCTCAACTAAATAAAGCTGAGCTTCAACCTTCCGGCTCTCATTATGTGGTTTTAAAAAAAAAAAAAATGGTGGTTAGGGCCTACTAACGGCTTCTGCCCCTCCCTGGTGTTGTCCTCAACTAAATAAAGCTGAGCTTCAACCTTCCGGCTCTCATTAAGTGGTTTTAAAAAAAAAATGGTGGTTAGGGCCTACTAACGGCTTCTGCCCCTCCCTGGTGTTGTCCTCAACTAAATAAAGCTGAGCTTCAACCTTCCGGCTCTCATTATGTGGTTTTAAAAAAAAAATGGTGGTTAGGGCCTACTAACGGCTTCTGCCCCTCCCTGGTGTTGTCCTCAACTAAATAAAGCTGAGCTTCAACCTTCCGGCTCTCATTAAGTGGTTTTAAAAAAAAAAAAAATGGTGGTTAGGGCCTACTAACGGCTTCTGCCCCTCCCTGGTGTTGCCCTCAACTAAATAAAGCTGAGCTTCAACCTTCTGCTCCAAATTACCATTTTAAAAAATGCAATAGGCTTTTCCGGCCTACTAAAGGTGTCTGCCCCTCCCTGGTGTTGTCCTCAACTGAACAAAGCTGAGCTTCCACATTCTGGCTTTCGCCCTATACTATCAGATATTAAACTGCATTTGGCCTACTAGTGTGGTTAGGCCCTTGAAACAGTGTCTGCTGCTCTTGGGTTTGCTACTCCACTGAACAAAGCAATGCCGCCTGTTTAGTCCTGTTACCAATTTTGAACTGCATGTAGCCTACTTTATTCTTTGGCCCTATATCTGTTTCCTCCTCATCCTGCCCATTGCCCAGCCACTGCTAAATGAGTCTGCTGGTACATTGACCTAGACCACTACATTCCCCTTGTACTCTACACAGCCAGAATCTGACCCTGCTGAAAGTAAGGTTCCCCTTCCCGCATGTTATACCACCTTACACAGGGACAAAGAGGAAGGTGCAGATGAAAGTGCAGGTTCCTTCATCAGGTGGGGGGGCATACTCGTTGGCGACGTCACTGGCACAGGGCCCCTCAGAGTACGCAAAAGTGTCGCTGCTGGTGGGAGGCGCCCCCGCCATGCAAACACACCGCCGTACTTTGAGGGGCCCTGTGCCAGTGGCAATGCGAACGAGTGGGCCCCCCCTGCTTGCTCAGGATCACAGCACTTGCAACTTTTAAATACTTACCTTTCCCTGCAACACCGCCGTGACGTAGTCCGCATTTCCTGGGCCCACGAAAAACTTGAGCCAGCCCTACTCCCCCCACAACTTTCCCCCAATTCCTTATGCCCAACTATTATTATACAGTTAATTAAGATTGGCAAGCTTCAGAAACAAGAATGGATGTTTTTGGCATTAAAATGGGCACTGTAGGTGTTTTCCTGGCCTCCACTCACTGCCGACTATGCTTCCCCATTGACTTGCATTGGGTTTCGTGTTTCGGTCGATCCCCGACTTTTAGCGATAATCGGCCGACTGCACTCGACTCGACTCTGGACAAAATCGGGTTTCCCAAAACCCTACTCGATCTTAAAAAAATGAAAGTCGCTCAACCCTAGTAATCGTCATCAATACCATCATCGTCCATATCTTGTAAAGAGGAAATCTGGTGTTTCCCAGGGTCGCGGTTATCTACGTTTAGTGGCATTCCTTTAACAGTGTTCGTCACACTAGAACAAATTAATTTTCTGCTGAGACATTTGGATATTATTGGTAATATGTATGGGTGAAGATGTAGAACCTTATGCCACGGGTGTGTTGATACACACGGACGGTGCACTCCTCTTTAAACTTAATTTTTCACAAGCATCCATCGATTTGTTTGGTTTTCCTCCAACACTGACCTGCTTTCTCTAATTCAGCATCTCACGAACATGTTGCACTTTGCCCTTTAGACAGACGTACATCTTTGGCACCATATTTTTGACGGGCATTTTTTAGGCCGAGTCTCACACACGCATCTGTTACACCGATCTTCCGACGGGCATGAAACACATTCTGGTAGTTGGTGGTGGCTAATTGACTAATCATTGTAGGCTGTACCCTGGATCTCATACCTCCCATAGCCACCGCTATTACTAATCATGTAAGTTCCCATTCCTGTCATCACCATGGTCGTTTTCCTGATCACTTCATCCAACGATTCGTTCGCCATATTTTTACTAAAAATCTGCACCTTCACAGCAGCAGCTGATTAGGAAATAACTTTCCAGTTTTGCAAGGTGTTTATGATGCCCATAAACAATTTTTTTTTCTTAAATATATCCCTCATGGGGAAATGTTTGTCAGCCCATGCACTTAGTGTATGAGTATTCCAAGTCTAGGAGACCTCTCCTTTAAATTGGGCCTATTTTTTAATGATGCCTTCCTCCACCTCTCATCATCCATCACCACTAGAACACCAGGGTGAAGGTGTTCTATGCTGCTACAGCCAGTCTATTTTTTGGCAAGGGTGTCTATGATCCCCATAAAAAAAATTAAAAAATGTACCCCCCATGGGAAATGTTTTTCAGCCCATGCATTTAGTGTATGGGCATTAAAGGTCTAAAAGACCCGCTCCTTTGTAATCGGGCAGTTTTGTATTATGATTACGGTATGTAATTTGCACATTTGGGTCAAGGCAGCCCTTGCATTCAATGCATAAGGAAACAGTATGGCAGGACCAACTGAAGAAGGTGAAGTGGGTTTTCCTGTGGCCATCCAGTACCTGGGTTCAAATGCTTATTGGGGTGCATATGACTTGGTAACGTGGCAGGCCTTGCAGTCAATACATAAGAAAACAGTATGGGAGTACAAAATGACTAATGTGAAGTGTATTTTCCTGTGGCCATCCAGTACCTGGGTTCAAAGGATTCTTGGGGTGCATATGACTTTGATAGCAGATCAGGCCTTGCATTCAATGCAACATTTTTTTCAGGAGGCCCTCCTGTATCTCTCGTGAAAGGGGTATTGGGGTGCGTCGTAATTCTTGGCAGCCCAGCCACTCACTGCATAGGCAATAACAGAATAGGAGACCCATGGTTTAGTAATGGCCCTTTAAGAATATTAATGCCGCCTGATGCCCCTCTAAAAATAGGCTTTGTGACTTTAAGAGTCCCTCCTTCATAAATGAAACAGGATGTGTCTCATGTGTCACACCACATGCCCAGTTAGGGTTGTTAAATGTTACAATGACATTTCCCAGTGATTGCATTTGTATTGGTTGAAAGCAATGTTAAAGTTGAAAAACGCATTAAAAACGCTGCGTGTGAACATAGCCCAAGTGGTGGAGGAACATTTTGGTCTGGGGTTAATTATTTTGCCTTCTATACAAGTCATTACCCTGGAAAGGAGGTTCCTTAACATATTTCCCAGCAAAATCCAGTTTGGTTTATTTTTTGTATGTTTTTTTGGTGCACCTGTAAAAATGGCGTGAAACTCTGACAACATTGCTTACAGCTGTGACCTAGGAGTCAGAAATGCTTCCAGGGGCGATCCCCATGATGTTCCTGTGTCATTTGAGCAGCCATCTAATATTGCAGCTTTGCTTCTTAAAAAAACTACAAATGCAATAAGTTATATGTCTTTTTTAGAACTTGTTATATTTTCTAAATTAGCTCTGCACACTAGAAAATACATAGATATACTGTACATGTCCGTAGGTAAAATGGTTTTTCTTATGCAATTACTGTTGTGGAATAGACAATGGTGACCTTTCAATGCCCAGGTGCTATTACCTCTCCAGCTCCAGACTGCACCCATGTCCTCATACATTTTTATTACAATTTACTAATTATGGAGGAAACAGTGTAACACAATAGCACTTTCTCTATTCTTCATGCAGAATATGTATGCTACATATTCAGACGCGTTATCTGTGGCATTAATACACTGATAATCCAGATGTCACTTCAGAGGATATCACAGGGAGCATCGGTAGTTTTGTGTGTGTGTGTGTGTGTGTGTGTGTGTATATATATATATATACACTCACCGGCCACTTTATTAGGTACACCTGTCCAACTTCTTGTTAACACTTAATTTCTAATCAGCCAATCACATGGCGGCAACTCAGTGCATTTAGGCATGTAGACATGGTCAAGACAATCTCCTGCAGTTCAAACCGAGCATCAGTATGGGGAAGAAAGGTGATTTGAGTGCCTTTGAACGTGGCATGGTTGTTGGTGCCAGAAGGGCTGGTCTGAGTATTTCAGAAACTGCTGATCTACTGGGATTTTCACGCACAACCATCTCTAGGGTTTACAGAGAATGGTCCGAAAAAGAAAAAAAATCCAGTGAGCGGCAGTTCTGTGGGCGGAAATGCCTTGTTGATGCCAGAGGTCAGAGGAGAATGGGCAGACTGGTTCGAGCTGATAGAAAGGTAACAGTGACTCAAATCGCCACCCGTTACAACCAAGGTAGGCCTAAGAGCATCTCTGAACGCACAGTGCGTCGAACTTTGAGGCAGATGGGCTACAGCAGCAGAAGACCACACCGGGTACCACTCCTTTCAGCTAAGAACAGGAAACTGAGGCTACAATTTGTACAAGCTCATCGAAATTGGACAGTAGAAGATTGGAAAAACGTTGCTTGGTCTGATGAGTCTCGATTTCTGCTGCGACATTCGGATGGTAGGGTCAGAATTTGGCGTAAACAACATGAAAGCATGGATCCATCCTGCCTTGTATGGAGCATCTTTGGGATGTGCAGCCGACAAATCTGCGGCAACTGTGTGATGCCATCATGTCAATATGGACCAAAATCTCTGAGGAATGCTTCCAGCACCT
Organism: Ranitomeya variabilis; assembly: GCF_051348905.1. Classification (NCBI taxonomy): domain Eukaryota; kingdom Metazoa; phylum Chordata; class Amphibia; order Anura; family Dendrobatidae; genus Ranitomeya; species Ranitomeya variabilis. Next base: position 161,544,957 of record NC_135238.1, on the reverse strand, counting down.
TGTTGAATCTATGCCACGAAGAATTGAGGCAGTTCTGAAGGCAAAAGGGGGTCCAACCCGTTACTAGCATGGTGTACCTAATAAAGTGGCCGGTGAGTGTATATATATATATATATATATATATATATATATATATATATATATATATATATATATATATATTTTTTTTTTTTATTATTATTCTACATAAGTCTTATTGAAGTTGAGGGTGTATATCTCAAGGGAACCAAAATGTATATGTACCAGTCTGGTTAGAATTTGGTTAAAGGGAACCTGTCACCCCGTTTTTTGAAGATGAGATAAAAATAGCGTTAAATAGGGGCAGAGCTGGGCGTTACATTAGTGTCTTTTGTGTGCCTTTATTACCCACCTATGCTTCCGAAATACCTTTGTAAAGTCGCCGTTTTCTGCTGTCACTCACGCTGGTCTGGTCCTATGGGCGTGGTGACAGCGCTGTTTCTCCCCCAGAATCCTGCTCATCATTACGTTGGTGGCGTAGTGGTGTGCGCATGTCCAAAAGGCGAATCCACTGCCCAGGTGATGAAAAACAGCGCGATCAGCGCTATTCAGCCGTTTACCGCTGGGCGCGGCCATCTTTCCTGTGGCCGCGCGTGCGCAGATGGAGCGCTCTGCTGCCCGGGGCTTCAGGAAAATGGCCGCCGCGATCTCCATCTGCACACGCGCGGAATCCCACGGCCATTTTCCTGAAGCCCCGGGCAGCAGAGCGCTCCATCTGGGCACGCGCGGCCACAGGAAAGATGGCCGCGCCCACCGGTAAACGGCTGAATAGCGCAGATCGCGTTGTTTTTCATCACCTGGGCAGTGGATTCGCCTTTTGGGCATGCGCACACCACTACGCCACCAACGTAATGATGAGCAGGATTCTGGGGGAGAAACAGCGCTGTCACCACGCCCATAGGACCAGACCAGCGTGAGTGACAGCAGAAAATGGCGACTTTACAAAGGTATTTCGGCAGCATAGGTGGGTAATAAAGTCACACAAAGACACTAATGTAACACCCAGCTCTGCCCCTATTTAACGCTATTTTTAGCTCATCTTCAAAAAACGGGGTGACAGGTTCCCTTTAAGTGGAAAAAATTCCAACATTTTTTGCATTTTACTCTAATAATTGGCACACATAAGGTAATTAGTGATGAGTAGAGATGAGTGGTGTTCGAGTCGAACTGTTCGCCAATTTCAAATTCAAGCTGTTTTGGGCGGTGTTCGAGTCGTTTGACGAACCCGAACAATTTGCTTAAAATTCGGCTGTTCGAGTTTCTGTTCGATAACTGTTCGTTCACCAAAAGCCTAGCTTGATTTGCACATTAAAACTGTTTATCATTGTTAATGGACTGTTTCAGTGTATAGTGGGCGGGGGATAGACCTGTGCTGAAATAACGCCAATCTCTATTTTTTTTTTCTTTCCTGCATTTACAGAGGGGCGGTGCAGTCTCTCAGCCTATCAGCAGTGCGCACACACACAGCAATGTGCATGTGATGCAGACAAGCAAGGGCATGTGTCATTGGCTGTGTATATCACATGTCACTCCTTGCCCAAAGAGAACCAGCCATTTGCCCCAGTCGTCACCATTTCCTCACTGCTGCAGATTAGTGTTAGACGGCACCGCTGCTGCTGTGGGCACTATACAGTCAGAGTCTTTTTTTGCCAGCGAATTTTCTGAGAGATAGGTTTAGGGAGTCGGGAGTTGGGACTAGTTGTAATATCAGCCCTTTTCAGGGTAGGTTACAGCAGTTCATAGCACTGTTTGCCAGGCAGGTCTGAGCCAGTGCTGTGCAAGTGTTAGTCACAGCATTTGGTGTAATCTAGCTCAGCCAATCCTTTTGGGCTAGTAGCATTGTCTGATAGTCATCTGAGTAGCCCGCCTGTGAAGCTAGCTACACCGCCTGTGTATCTCAATTTTTACGGCATCTAACCCAGTCAATCGTTTTGGGGTTTTGGGCTTAGTAGCAGTGTCTGCACGTCAGCAGAGTAGCCGGCCTGTGAAGCTAGCTACACCGCCTGTGTATTTCAATTTTTACTGCATCTAGCCCAGTAAATCGTTTTAGGGTTTTGGGCTTAGTAGCAGTGTCTGCACGTCAGCAGAGTAGCCCGCCTGTGAAACAAACTATACCGCCTGTGTATCTCTATTTTCACTACATCTAATCCAGTTGATAGTTTGGGGCCTAGTAGCAGTGTCTGCACGTCAGCAGAGTAGCCCGCCTGTGAAACAAACTATACCGCCTGTGTATCTCTATTTTCACTGCATCTAATCCAGTTCATAGTTTTTGGCCTAGTACCACAGTTTGGCCACTCAGTTCTCCTCGGTTTTCATCCATCAGTTGTTGTGCCAACAACTTCAGATACAGAGTTGCCAATTAAGCACTAAAATGAGTGGCAAAAGGCCTGCTGCTGGTGGAAAGGGGAATAGGCATGTTGGAAAGGGAAAAAACGGTTGTGTCCGTGGGGTAGGTGGTAAAGCATCAGTAACATCTGCAGAAGAAAGACCATCTTCCAGCCAAAGTAAGATGTCTACTTCTTTTCGTGGACAATCTGATATGATCCCTTTCTTACGACCATCGCTACAAGCATCGCCAAAAATTCCAGATGAGGCACAAAAACAGCAGGTGCTTGAGCGGATATCAAGTGCTCGTTCAAGTGGGCTCTCCTCCATGTCAACTTCCACATCACAACTACTCCAGTCCTCAGAGTTGTCACCCCAATCGCACTTGCTTCCTCACAGCTCCCAAGTCTCCAGCTGCCCGTCTGAGCATGGGGTAGCACACATGGTTGAGTCTGTAGAGCTGTTTACGCATACTATAGCCTGGGAATCAGAGGTCTCCTCCAGAGCTTCTGTGAATCCAGACGAGGAAATGATCTGCACCGATGCCCAGAATCTTTGTGAGTCGGATCCAGGCCCAGATGAAGAAGGTTCTGAGCATAATGTAGACCCTCGTTCCCAAACTGTAACTGCTGTTGGTGGAGACAATGAGGAAGATGATGATGAGACTGAGATACCTGATTGGAACGAAAACTTGACTTTTCGGTCGGGACAGGAAGTGGTTGGCTCTGAGGACGACGGGTGTGAGAACACACAGGATGATGATGACGAGGTTGTAGACCCCACTTACTGTCAACCCCCAGTCCACCAGTCCATGAGGTCAGCAGAGAAGGTGGAAGAGGATGCTAGTGACGAGTCTGACGACGAGGTAACTGTGCGCCTTCCTGGACAGAGACGGAGTACTGGAAGCACGTCAACAACTGCATCCTCAACCCCAATTGTGCCTCAGACCAGAAGTCGTGGTGGCTCTTCAGGTCGCACGGACTCTAAGCCTTGCATAGCCTGGGCATTTTTTGAGATCGCAAAGGATGACCCAACTCATGTTGTCTGTAAGATTTGTCAACAAAATCTCAGAGGCCAAAAAATCACTAGCTTGAGTACTTCATGCATGAACCGTCACATGGATATGAGGCATAAGTTGCAGTGGGAAGCTCACTGTGCTACAATGCGGCCTAGTGGGCCGGGTCAACCACCGTCTGCCCCATCAAGTGCATCCGCGTCCTCTTCATCCTCTGTGACTGTGGGGACAGCAGTCACACATGGTTTTGGAAGCAGACCTTCCACCTCTTTACCCGCAACAGCCAGTGTGATTGGCAGGTCGTCAGGACATTTGCAAGTGGAAACACCTGCTGGTGTTGAGCGCTCTCCGACATCGACACCACATTTTGATCAAGGCAACATAACATCTCTGCCTGCACATTCCTCACAGACCAGCAGTTTGCCGGGGACACACTACTCAACTCCGTCTAAGCTCGGCAGCCAGCCCTCAGTCCCTCAGATGTGGACAAGTAAAAGACCATTTCCTCCTAGCCATGACAAAGCTAAGAGGTTGAATTTCTCCATCTGCAAGCTGTTGGCTACAGAAATTCTGCCTTTCCGCCTGGTGGACACAGAGGATTTTCGAGACCTTATGTCCATCGCAGTGCCCCAGTACGTCGCCACTACTTCTCAAAGAAAGCTGTGCCTGCGCTCCACCAGCATGTCGCACACAACATCACTGCTTCCTTGAGAAACTCTGTGTGTGACAGAGTGCATTTCACCACAGACACTTGGACGAGTAGACATGGACAGGGGCGTTACATGTCGGTGATTGGGCACTGGGTAACTACGGTGACATCAGGAGAAGGGGCTGCTGTCCAAGTCTTGCCATCCCCACGAGTTGCTCGTCGATCCTCTGTATCTAGAAGTTCCTCCACTGCTTCTGCCTCCTCAACCTCCTCTCAGTCCTCCACCTGCACCCAAAGCCTGTCTGGTAATGCCACCCGCGTTGTAACTGCGCAGAAGGAATCCTGCACACCTCATCACTATGCTGTCACCAGGGCTCAACGGCATCAGGCAGTGTTTACATTGAAATGTCTGGGAAATGTGAGTCACACAGCTGAGGAGTTGTGGTCAGCTCTGGAGACCGAGTTCCATCAATGGTTGTCTCCACTCAACCTACAGCCAGGGAAGGCCGTTTGCGACAATGCTGCAAACCTGGGTGCTGCCCTTCGCCGGGGCAATGTCACACACGTGCCTTGTATGGCTCACGTTTTGAAACTGGTTGTCCAGCAATTTTTATCCCACTATCCTGGACTAGATGGGCTTCTGCAGAGGGCATGGTCGCTGTGTGCTCACTTCCGCCATTCGCATCCCGCAGCTCGACGACTTGCATCTCTACAGAAGTCGTTGGGCCTGCTAGTTCAACTCTGCAAATGTTGCAGCAACTGTGGCAGCACCGACGAGCCCTGGTGCAATACGTTATGATGTATAGCCTGGGCCAACAAGATCAAGAGGTGGGGCAAATCACGCTGCAGGAGTGGTCTCAGATCAGGGACCTATGCACCCTTCTGCACAGTTTTGAAATAGCAACGAAGATGTTTAGTGCTGACGATGCCATTATCAGCATGACCATTCCGGTGATTTACATGCTGGAGCACACCTTACACAGTGTTTGGAGTCAGGTGGTGGAACAAGAGGAGGAGGAAGAGGAACAGGAGGAGTCGTATGCGGAAGGGATCATATCTCCAAGGTCAAGAAGGTGGGCAGCACCAAGGCGGCTGGCATTGGAGGTTGGGGGAGAGGGATTACCGAGGGCACATGGTAGCAGCCAAACTGTTGAGGAAGGTGCAGGAGGAGAGGAAGAAGTGGAGGACAAACTGGCGCTGGGCATGGAAGACTCATCAGATGAGGGAGACCTTGATCAAATTTCTGTTGTGCGAGGTTGGGGGGAGAGGGCAGACGATGGAAGCATGATTCTCACCTCACCACCAACAAGACAACAAGGACTTGGTCCTCCTGGATGCGCAAGACACATGAGTGCCTTCTTGCTGCACTACCTGCAACATGACCCTCGGATTGTCCGAATCTGAAATAATGCTGACTACTGGGTTGCCACACTCTTAGATCTCCGGTACAAAAGCAAATTTGGCACAATAATTCCTGCCATAGAAAGGGATTCACGCATGCAGGAGTATCAGCAGAGACAGTTACAGAATCTAACATCTGCTTTTCCACAAAACACCAGTGGTGCACGTAGTGAATCTCTGAGTTCTAACTTGCCAACTGTGGGACTATCGAGTCATCACTCAAACCGTAACAGTAACATCGTATCTGGTGGTAACAGCAATTTTTTCAAATCGTTTCAAGATTTTTTTAGACCATCCTTTGCAAGGCCACAGGAGACAAGAAGTCTGACGCACAGCCAACGCCTAGAGAGGATGGTACAAGAGTATCTCCAAGATAACATCGATGCCATGACTGTGGAACTGGACCCTTGCTCATTTTGGGCTTCCAATCTTGAAAAATGGCCTGAGCTCGCCACTCACGCCTTGGAGATCTTGTCGTGCCCCGCAGCCAGCATTCTCTCTAAACCTGTGTTCAGCGCTGCTGGTGGTGTGCTGACAGATAAGCGCACACGGCTGTCCAGTGACAATGTAGACAGACTAACGTTCATCAAGATGAACAAATCCTGGATCTGCAAGGACTTTTCTACCCCTGTGTCATTTTGGAGAAGCTAAAAGCTTGATGATTTTTGAAAATCACCTCACCAACCGTTTTAAAAAACTCTGGCGAAATTGATGCCACTTAAGTGGTGTCTGTGGCCGAATTTTTGGAAAAAATGGAGACTCTTTGATTTAGTCTCCTTGCTGAGTTTTACATGACGTTGCCATCGTCAATTCCAGGTGGGTGGGGTCATCTGCAGAGTTGTTTACTCATACTATGGCCTGGGATTCAGAGGTCTGCTCAAAAGCTTCAGTGTCTGCTAGTCAGCAGAGTAGCCCAGCCACCCACCGCCTGTTTACCTAAGTACTATTTCTAACAGCATCCTTTGGGGCCTAGTAGAATTTGGTGCTACTCAGCAGCGTACTTCACCCTTGAAGCAAGCTACACCGCCTGTTTACCTAACTACTATTTTGTAACGGCATCTAGCCCAGGAAATCCTTTTGGGCCTAGTAGAATTTAGTGCTACTCAGCAGCATACCCTACCCATGAAGCAAGCTACACCACCTGTTTACCTAACTACTATTTTGTAACGGCATCTAGCCCAGGAAATCCTTTTGGGCCTAGTAGAATTTGGTGCAACTCAGCAGCGTACCCCACCCATGAAGCAAGCTACACCGCCTGTTTACCTAACTACTATTTGGCAATGGCATCTAGCCCAGGAAATCCTTTTGGGCCTAGTAGAGTTTAGTGCTACTCAGCAGCGTACCCCACCCATGAAGCAAGCTACATCGCCTGTTGATTTAATTACTAATTTTTAACTGATCTAGCCCAGGAAATCGTTTTGTACCTAATAGCATTTTGTGCTACTTGGCAGAGTACCCCACCTATGAAGCAAGCTACACCGCGCCTGTTTACCTAACTACTATTTTTTAATGGCATTTGGCCAAAGAAATCCTTTTGGGCCTAGTAGCAATTTCTGCTACTCAGCAGAGTACCCCACCCATGAAGCAAGCTACACCGCCTTCTTTCTTTCTCAATCTAACCCCTCGACTCTGGGGTGTCCACTCTCCCTCCAGCTCTCTCCTTCTCACAGGTGGACTACCGCGTGTTTTCACACTGTGGCGAATCTTTTCGGCCCAGGCATAAGTCGTCAAGGTAATGGATAATATGTGCCGCCTTACAAACGTCCATGATGACACATTCGAGGAAGCAACTAAATGCCTCAAATAGTGAGCAGGATATGGAGCACCCCATGGGCAAACGGCGATCTATGTAGTATGCTCCTTCACAGAAGCAGCCCAATGGGAGGACACTATTCGGAGGCACAGGTAGTAACCGGAACGCACCCTCAATGTCTGTTTTGGCCATTAGGGTGCCCCTTCCCAACTCCTTGACCCACCTGATTGCCTCGTCAAAGGAGGTACCGTACATAGTACTGTACTTGGTTCTGCATCAATGTTGTCGTTTACTGACCTGCCCCTTGGATATGACAAATGGTGGATTAGTCTGAATGTATTGGGTTCATTTTTTGGCACAACTCCCAACGGGGGTACCACTACGTCTTCTAAGGAAAGTGTTCTGAATGGACCCGCCGCCATTCTACCTAAAGATATTTCTTTTTTTTTCTTTTTTTTTGTCAAGACGTCTGGGTGTTGGTAGAGTGAGTTTAGATTTTTACTGCAGCCTTTCTTAACTTTAGAAGGGTATGACATGCCTATATCTGTGTTTTCTCCTCCTTTTACTCCTCCACCTCTTTTCTTTTCACATGACTATGTGTAGTTGTGACTTTTCCATGTGTTTGTTGTGTCTTCTGAGCAGTTTGTCAGCTTTTGGACACCTTTTAAGGTGTTTTCTGTTGTGAATTCTGTTGTGGGTTCTGCTCTTGGGCTCCCTCCGGTGGTTATAAGTGGTAGTGCTGCTGTTTGTTCTTCACAGCAGTCATCAGCTGCTTCCACTTTGGACGGGGCTATTTAGTCTGGCTCCTTCCTTTAGTGAGTGCCAGTTGTCCATTGTTTTCTGGGGATTCACTTCTCTGCTTGGTTTCTCCTGCTGGATTGTCCAAATCATCAAAGATAAGTCCTGGCTCTGTTTTTGCAGTCCACATGCGGTGGACTTTATAGTTCTGTGAATTGCTATGTTTTTTCTTGTCCAGCTTTGTCTGTGTAAGGATTTATTCAGCCAAGTTGGAAGCTCTGGAGTCACAGAGTTACCCTCCATGCCTTTAGTTAGGTGTGGAGATTTTTGTTTTCTCTGTGGTGGATTTTTGTAGTTTTTTTATACTGACCGCACAGTACTCTATCCTGTCTTTTCTTTCTAGGTAGCGTGGCCTCCTTTGCTAAATTCTGTTTTCTGTCTGCGTTTGTAATTTCCCTCTCCTCTCACAGTCAATATTTGTGGGGGGCTGCCTTTCCCTTGGGAATTTTCTCTGAGGCAAGATAGTATTCCTGTTTCTTTCTTTAGGGGTAATTAGTCCACCGGCCGTGACGAGGTGTCTAGGGAGTACAGGAACATCCCACGGCTACTTCTAGTTGATGTGTTAAGTTCAGGGTCTGCGGCCAGTATGGAGGCCACCTACTCCAGAGCTCGTCCATGCTGCTTCTAGGCCACCAGTTCATAACAGTACAACTGGCCAACAATGAGTTAACCGCATCTCAAAAGAAGGGAAAGAAAGTGCTGAGCCATTTTTTTTTCTGTACTCTGGTGGTTTTTTTTCCCTCTTCACTTCTGGGTGGCTCAGGAGTTAGGCGTTGACATGGATGTTCAGGGACTTGCTTCTCGGGTGGATCAACTTGCTGCTAGAGTACAGGGTATTTCTGATTATATCGTGCAGACTCCTGTTTTAGAGCCTAGAATTCCTACCCCCGATCTGTTTTTCGGGGACAGGTCCAAATTTTTGAGCTTTAAAAATAACTGTAAACTGTTTTTTGCTCTGAAGCCCCGTTCCTCTGGTGATCCCATCCAGCAGGTAAAAATTGTCATTTCTCTGTTGCGTGGTGACCCGCAGGATTGGGCATTTTCCGTGGAATCTGGGAATCCGGCCTTGCTTAATGTAGACACCTTTTTTCAGGCGCTTGGGTTATTGTATGATGAACCTAACTCTTTAGAGCATGCTGAGAAAACACTTTTGGCCCTGTGTCAGGGTCAAACGGCAGAGTCATATTGCCAGAAATTCAGAAAATGGTCTGTGCTTACTAAGTGGAATGAGGATGCTTTGGCGGCAATTTTCAGAAAGGGTCTTTCTGAATCTGTTAAAGATGTTATGGTGGGGTTCCCCACACCTGCAGGTCTGAGTGATTCTATGTCTCTGGCCATTCAAATTGATCGGCGCTTGCGTGAGCGCAGAGTTGTGCACACTGTGGCGTTGTCTTCCGAGCGGAGTCCTGAGACTATGCAGTGTGATAGGATTGTGTCTAGAGCGGAGCGCCAAGGATTCAGACGTCAGAATGGGTTGCGCTTTTACTGCGGCGATTCTGCTCATGTTATTACTGATTGCCCTAAGCGTGCCAAGAGAATCGCTAATTCCGTTACTATCAGTACTGTATAACCTAAGTTTCTGTTATCTGTGACCCTGATCTGCTCATTATCGTCATTTTCTGTCATGGCATTTGTGGATTAAGGCGCTGCTTTAAATTTAATGGACTTAGAATTTGCCAGACGTTGTGGTTTTTCCTTACAGCCTTTGCGGAGTCCTATCCTTTTGAGGGGGATTGATGCTACACCATTGGCTAAAAATAAACCTCAGTTTTGGACACAGTTAACCATGTGCATGGCGCCAGCCCATCAGGAAGATTGTCGCTTCCTGGTGTTACATAATTTGCATGATGCTGTTGTGCTGGGGTTTCCATGGTTACAGGTACATAATCCGGTGTTGGATTGGAAATCTATGTCTGTGACTAGTTGGGGTTGTCAGGGGGTTCATGATGACGTTCCTCTGATGTCAATTTCCTCCTCCCCCTCTTCTGAAATTCCTGAGTTTCTGTCAGATTTCCAGGATGTTTTCGATGAGCCCAAGTCCAGTTCCCTTCCACCGCATAGGGACTGTGATTGTGCTATTGACTTGATTCCAGGCTGTAAGTTTCCTAAGGGCCGACTTTTCAACCTGTCTGTGCCTGAACATTCCACCATGCGGAGCTATGTAAAGGAGTCTTTGGAGAAGGGGCATATTCGGCCATCTTCTTCTCCATTAGGAGCAGGTTTTTTTTTTTGTTGCCAAGAAGGATGGCTCCTTGGGACCCTGTATTGATTATCGCCTCTTGAATAAGATCACGGTCAAATTCCAATACCCTTTGCCTTTGCTTTCTGATTTGTTTGCCAGAATTAAGGGGGCTAGTTGGTTTACTAAGATTGACCTTCGAGGGGCATATAATCTGGTTCGTATTAAGCAGGGTGACAAATGGAAAACTGCGTTTGATACGCCCGAGGGCCATTTTGAGTATCTTGTGATGCCATTCGGACTCTCTAATGCCCCATCTGTGTTTCAGTCCTTCATGCATGATATTTTTCGGTATTATCTTGATAAATTCATGATTGTATATTTGGATGATATTTAGATTTTTTTCAGATGATTGGGAGTCTCATGGGAAACAAGTTAGGATGGTATTTCAGATCCTTCGTGATAATGCCTTGTTTGTGAAGGGGTCTAAGTGCCTCTTTGGAGTACAGAAGGTTTCTTTTTTGGGCTTCATTTTTTCTCCATCATCTATAGAAATGGATCCTGCTAAGGTTCAGGCCATTCATGATTGGATCCAGCCCACATCCGTGAAGAGCCTTCACAAATTTTTGGGCTTTGCTAATTTTTATCGCCGTTTCATTGCCAACTTCTCCAGTGTGGTTAAACCCCTGACCGATTTGACGAGGAAGGGCGCTGATGTAGCTAATTGGTCCTCTGAGGCAGTTTCTGCCTGTTAGGAGCTTAAGCTCCGATTTACTTCTGCCCCTGTGTTGCGTCAGCCGGATGTTTCTCTTCCTTTTCAGGTTGAGGTTGACGCTTCTGAGATTGGGGCAGCGGCCGTTTTGTCTCAGAGGAATTCTGATGGTTCCTTGTTGAAACCGCGTGCCTTCTTTTCTCTAAAGTTTTCGCCTGTGGAATGCAATTATGATGTCGGCAATCGTGAGTTGTTGGCTATGAAGTGGGCATTTGAGGAGTGGCGACATTGGCTTGAGGGGGCCAAGCACCGTATTGTGGTCTTGACTAGTGTTGAGCATTCCGATACTGCAAGTATCGGGTATCGGCCGATACTTGCTGTATCGGAATTTCCGATACCGAGATCCGATACTTTTGTGGTATCGGGTATCGGGTATCGCAACAACATTAATGTAATAATGTGTAACAAAGAGAATTAAAATAAAAAATATCGCTATACTCACCTGTCCGACGCAGCTGGGACCTCAGCGAGGGAACCGGCAGCGTTGTTTGTTTAAATTTCGCGCTTTTACTTGGTTACGTGAAGTCCCGGCTTGTGATTGGTCAGGGCGGCCATGTTGCCGGGACGCGGACCAATCACAGCAAGCCTTGACGTAATTTCGTCACGGCTTGCTGTGATTGGTCCGCGTCCCGGCAACATGGCGCCGTGACCAATCATAAGCCGGGACGTCACTGGAGGCTGGACACGCGCGCTTTTCAAAATACGCGCATGTCCAGCCTCCCGTGACGTCACGGCTTGTGATTGGTTAATGGCGGCCATGTTGCCGGGACGCGGACCAATCACAGCAAGCCGTGACGTAATTTCGTCACGGCTTGCTGTGATTGGTCCGCGTCCCGGCAACATGGCCGCCCTGACCAATCACAAGCCGGGACCTCACGTAACCAAGTAAAAGCGCGAATTTTAAACAAACAACGCTGCCGGTTCCCTCGCTGAGGTCCCGGCTGCGTCGGACAGGTGAGTATAGCGATATTTTTTATTTTAATTCTTTCTTTTACACATTAATATGGTTCCCAGGGCCTGAAGGAGAGTTTCCTCTCCTTCAGACCCTGGGAACCATCAGGAATACCGTCCGATACTTGAGTCCCATTGACTTGTATTGGTATCGGGTATCGGTATCGGATTGGATCCGATACTTTGCCGGTATCGGCCGATACTTTCCGATACCGATACTTTCAAGTATCGGACGGTATCGCTCAACACTAGTCTTGACCGATCATAAGAATCTGATTTACCTCGAGTCTGCCAAACGGCTGAATCCTAGACAGGCTCGATGGTCCCTGTTTTTCTCCCGTTTTGATTTTGTTGTCTCGTATCTTCCGGGTTCTAAGAATGTTAAGGCTGATGCCCTCTCTAGGAGTTTCTTGCCTGATTCCCCTGGGATTCTTGAGCCGGTTGGTATTCTTAAGGAGGGGGTGATTCTTTCTGCCATCTCCCCTGATTTGCGATGGGCTCTTCAGGAGTTTCAGGCTGATAAACCTGATCCCTGTCCAGCGGGGAAACTGTTTGTTCCTGACAGATGGACTAGTAAAGTGATTTCTGAGTTTCACTGTTCTGTGTTGGCTGGCCATCCTGGGATTTTTGGTACCAGAGATTTGGTTAGTAGGTTCTTTTGGTGGCCTTCTTTGTCACGGGATGTGCGTTCTTTTGTGCAGTCCTGTGGGACTTGTGAGCGGGCCAAACCTTGCTGCTCCCGCGCCAGTGGGTTGCTTTTGCCTTTGCCGGTCCCTGAGAGGCCTTGGACGCATATTTCTATGGATTTTATTTCGGATCTTCCTGTTTCCCAGAGGATGTCTGTTATCTGGGTGGTCTGTGACCGGTTTTCTAAGATGGTTCATTTGGTACCTTTGCCTAAGTTGCCTTCCTCTTCTGAGTTGGTTCCGTTGTTTTTTCAGCATGTGGTTCGTTTGCATGGCATAAACGGAGAATATTGTGTCCGATAGAGGTTCCCAGTTTGTTTCTAGGTTTTGGCGGTCCTTTTGTGCTAAGCTGGGCATTGATTTGTCTTTTTCTTCCGCATTTCATCCTCAGACAAACGGCCAAACCGAGCAAACTAACCAGACTTTGGAAACTTATTTGAGATGCTTTGTGTCTGCCGATCAGGATGATTGGGTGGCTTTCTTGCCATTGGCCGAGTTTGCCCTTAATAATCGGGCTAGTTCTGCTACCTTGGTTTCACCATTCTTTTGTAATTCTGGGTTTCATCCTCGTTTTTCTTCAGGGCAGGTTGAGTCTTCTGATTGTCCTGTGGGGTGGACTCTGTGGTTGACAGGTTGCAGCAGATTTGGGCTCATGTTGTGGACAATTTGGTGTTGTCTCAGGAGGAGGCTCAGCGTTTTGCTAACCGTCGTCGGCGTGTGGGTTCCCGGCTTCAAGTTGGGGATTTGGTCTGGTTGTCTTCTCGTCATGTTCCTATGAAGGTTTCTTCCCCGAAGTTCAAGCCTCGGTTTATTGGTCCTTATAGGATTTCTGAGGTTATCAATCCAGTGTCTTTTCGTTTGGCCCTTCCAGCCTCTTTTTCCATCCATAATGTTTTTCATAGATCTTTGTTGCGGAAATATGTGGTGCCCATGGTTCCCTCTGTTGATCCTCCTGCCCCGGTGTTGATTGATGGGGATTTGGAGTATGTTGTGGAGAAGATCTTGGATTCTCGTTTTTCTAGACGGAGGCTTCAGTATCTTGTCAAGTGGAAGGGTTATGGCCAGGAGGATAATTCTTGGGTTGTTGCCTCCGATGTTCATGCTGACGATTTGGTTCGTGCCTTCCATTTGGCTCGTCTGGATCGGCCTGGGGGCTCTGGTGAGGGTTCGGTGACCCCTCCTCAAGGGGGGGGTACTGTTGTGAATTCTGTTGTGGGTTCTGCTCTTGGGCTCCCTCCGGTGGTTATAAGTGGTAGTGCTGCTGTTTGTCCTTCACAGCAGTCATCAGCTGCTTCCACTTTGGACGGGGCTATTTAGTCTGGCTCCTTCCTTTAGTGAGTGCCAGTTGTCCATTGTTTTCTGGGGATTCACTTCTCTGCTTGGTTTCTCCTGCTGGATTGTCCAAATCATCAAAGATAAGTCCTGGCTCTGTTTTTGCAGTCCACATGCGGTGGACTTTATAGTTCTGTGAATTGCTATGTTTTTTCTTGTCCAGCTTTGTCTGTGTAAGGATTTATTCAGCCAAGTTGGAAGCTCTGGAGTCACAGAGTTACCCTCCATGCCTTTAGTTAGGTGTGGAGATTTTTGTTTTCTGTGGTGGATTTTTGTAGTTTTTTTTATACTGACCGCACAGTACTCTATCCTGTCTTTTCTTTCTAGGTAGCGTGGCCTCCTTTGCTAAATTCTGTTATCTGTCTGCGTTTGTAATTTCCCTCTCCTCTCACAGTCAATATTTGTGGGGGGCTGCCTTTCCCTTGGGAATTTTCTCTGAGGCAAGATAGTATTCCTGTTTCTTTCTTTAGGGGTAATTAGTCCTCCGGCCGTGATGAGGTGTCTAGGGAGTGACAGGAACATCCCACGGCTACTTCTAGTTGATGTGTTAAGTTCAGGGTCTGCGGTCAGTATGGAGGCCACCTACTCCAGAGCTCGTCCATGCTGCTCCTAGGCCACCAGTTCATAACAGTTTTCTATGTGTTTTCCATGTGTTTGTATGTGTTTGTGTTTGCCTGCCATTGGTTTCAATGGGGTTCGACGGTGTTCGTCGAACAGTTCGACGAATAGTTCGGCGAACATCTCCCTGTTCGACGAACCGAACCCGAACACTAGGGAGGTGGCTCATCTCTGGTGATGAGAGAATATACTCGTTACTCGAGATTTCTCGAGCATGCTCGGGGGTCCTCTGAGTATTTTTATTGCTCGGAGATTTAGTTTTTCTTGCCGCAGCTGTATGATTTACATCTGTTAGCCAGCATAAGTACTTGTGGGGGTTGCCTGGTTGCTAGGGAATCCCCACATGTACTTATGCTGGCTAACAGATTTAAATCATTCAGCTGCGGCAAGAAAAGCGAAATCTCCGAGCACTAAAAAAATACTCGGAGGACACCCGAGCATGCTGGAGAAATCTCAAGTAATGAGTATATTCACTTATCACTAAAGGTAAAATGAAATAAGTACGTTTTGTTTAGGTTTTATTTATTTTGCATAATAAAAGCATACATTTTGGAAAAAAATGTGATTCTGTTGCTGCATTCTAAGAGGGGTATTCCTATTATAAGTCATCAAACTTCTGCATGGTAAGTGACACCTGCTTTAAGGTACTGGAACCTCCATCAATTGCAGTAATGTTGATTTCCGTGTCCCATTTAAATGAAGAATTTGTACATATATTTTACTGTTATGATCCGGTGACTTTGGAGCCGCATGAACTTTCTCTGGAGTAGGTGGAAACTGTACTGACCGCAAAACCTGAACTAACACCACAACTAGAAGTAGCCGTGGGGTGTGCCTAACAAACCCTAGACACCTCGACACAGCCGGAGGACTAAATACCCCTATAGATGGAAACAGGAATACTACCTTGCCTCAGAGCAGAACCCCAAAGGATAGGCAGCCCCCCACGAATATTGACTGTGAGTAGGAGAGGAAAGACACACGCAGGCAGAAAACAGGATTCAGCAAAAGAGGCCACTCTAGCTAAATAGGGAAAGATAGGACAGAATACTAAGCGGTCAGTATTAAAACCCTTCCAAAAATATCCACAGCAGATAATACAAAAAGTTCCACAATCTAACTAAAGACATGGAATGTATATCTGCCACTCCAGAGAATCCAACAAGACTGAGAAAATACTGACACAATCTAAGCTCTACAAAAAAAACACTGATTGTACACATATTCCCCAAAACATGGTACTCAATACGTATTGTATTGCATACATATGCCTTTATATGCTAAATTGCATATTGCGACAAAAAGCGACTCGCAGTTACATGATATACTGAAGAAAAAGAGTCATGCTAAAATCCTGGAAGTATATGAAACACCTTTTATTGGTTATATAACACACACACAAAATATATTAAAATTTAGGGCTTAAAAGAGCACAACAATAGCCCATTGTGTAACAGAGCAATTAGAATAAATACAAAGAATACAAAAGATACAAAAGATACAAAAGGTATTGCGGGTAAGTGACAGTTAGTCCAAGATAGAAATAGGAGCCAGGCATAACACCGGAGTGTATGGGGCAATCTCACAGGTAAGTGATAATATTACTATTGCACAATTCCCATATAAAGGCACAAAGGGAAAAACCACCCCAAAAGGGAGTTAAGGGGAGGTATACTTATAGCATGTAGCGGCTAACAGCCTCTAGCTTAGATTTCCCTATCTATCCCAGCGTTATAGCTGCAAGCAGTGCCTGTGTATAACATGGCAGCAATAGAAGGTATCAGAAAGATATATTACCCATCATAGTGTCCTGGTAGTTGTGCCACAGCTCCTTCAGGGGAAGGAGCTGTGGCACAACTACCAGGACACTATGATGGGTAATATATCTTTCTGATACCTTCTATTGCTGCCATGTTATACACAGGCACTGCTTGCAGCTATAACGCTGGGATAGATAGGGAAATCTAAGCTAGAGGCTGTTAGCCGCTACATGCTATAAGTATACCTCCCCTTAACTCCCTTTTGGGGTGGTTTTTCCCTTTGTGCCTTTATATGGGAATTGTGCAATAGTAATATTATCACTTACCTGTGAGATTGCCCCATACACTCCGGTGTTATGCCTGGCTCCTATTTCTATCTTGGACTAACTGTCACTTACCCGCAATACCTTTTGTATCTTTTGTATCTTTTGTATTCTTTGTATTTATTCTAATTGCTCTGTTACACAATGGGCTATTGTTGTGCTCTTTTAAGCCCTAAATTTTAATATATTTTGTGTGTGTGTTATATAACCAATAAAAGGTGTTTCATATACTTCCAGGATTTTAGCATGACTCTTTTTCTTCAGTATATCAAAAAAAACACTGAATAGCACAGAATTATTAAGCACACAGCATGTGTGCCACAGAAACAAAACCAGACACTTATCTTTGCTGATTTGGCAGAAGGCAGAAGGAACCAAACCAGGACCAAAACCTCCCAACAACCATGGACAACTGGCAAGGACTAATGAATCCTGCACTCCTAAATACCCCAGTCAGAACTGAAATCAGCAGATACACCTGACCAGGACTGCAACTCAGGGACAACTGCATTACCACCTACAACCACCGGAGGGAGCCCAAAAGCAGAATTCACAACATCTTACCATGTCATTCATAGTCTATGGGACTGACAGAGACCGCTCAGCTCAGCCAATGATCAAATACACACAAAGGTGTATTGTTCAGTGGTGGTTGATTTCTGCCTTCCTTACAACGGCCATGTGTCTGAGCAATGAATACCTTGTACTTCTGGGTCTTGCCCAATGGTGGTCTCTGAGTGTAATGTGGCGCGGGGCGGTAGCCGTGAGAGAAGTCCTCATCTTTTATGCCCAGGCACGTTACATGAAGGTGGGGGTCTTGGCTGGGTGTGTGGACTTGTGCTGTGAGGGTGCGACGCTCGTTCAGGCGCATGTGCAGCGCCCCAGAGTCCTGGTCATTGCAGTACTGATGCTCCGCCGCTAAGGGGGGCTATGGTACGTCTGATGGCACTGAAGGAGTTCACCTGACCAGGTATCACAGACACCAATACACTTCACAGTCTGGCCTCCAGGGGGAGCTAAGGGTGCTATGTATTAGGCCACTCCTCACAATCTTCTTAAAACTGGGGGTTAGATAGGAAGTTAGACAGAAGCTGACTGGGTTGGAACCAGGCAACATCCTGTGGCAGAGGGTGTTGCAGGGGAAGATTCAGGGGGGTCCCTGTCAGGGGTGGAATCCTGACAGAGGCCTAGCGAACAGAAAGAATGTTACGGGACCGCGCCTGCACTTCATCGCGGCGGTACCCCAAGAAAGGACAAGAAGCGAGGTTTATTGTGCTGAGTGAGAAACGAGATCAACGCAACAAGGAGAAAGACCAGTAGGAGTCGTGCTGTAAGATGAGGCAACATCCTACTGAGGCGCGTAGCCGGTGGCCGGAAACACCGAGGAAGTATTGAGCTCCAGGCCTTACTTCAAACCTACGGCAGGACAGTCAGTTATAGGCGGGCTGTCTCACTCAAATCACCTAAGAAGACATAGGGGGCAACATTTGGAGAGGGGCGACACTAGGGTCCCGGAAGAGCTCCGAGCCTACCCGTCATACGGGTGCGTCCTAGCAATATCATCTGGGGGGACGAAGAAGAACATCATTATCGAGTTGTGAGGGAACTTCAGAAACAGACACAACAGTTGTGGGGACTATCCCGTAAGCACAGCAGGGGAGGACCACAACAAACAAGCGCTAGAAGGTAGGCACAGATTTCCACCTGCAAAGGGAACTCTGGAGGTGCCATCGGACCGGCCGGACTCGGGTAGCCTGGTTAACCGTATTCCGGACTGAGGATCCTGAAGCCTTCAGTAAAGAGGTAAAGAGACTGCAACCTCCTGGTGTCCTCGTTATTTACCGCGACCTGCACCACACCACAACATCACTCTCCACCTTCATTGGACGCCCCTCAGCAGGGTCACAGGCCGGGTCTAGCCACCGTGACAACCCCAGAACTGAGACAGAGAGGCCCGGTACCGGGTACCCCTCGGCCCTGCGGCAGTGGGGGCGCTCCACATGTAACCGATGATGCTGGTTTGCCATTACCAGATGTTTCACAGTTGAATGAGGGAGACCTCCATTCAAAAATAAACTTTTTACTAACCGGAAACGTGGTAGGAATTATGTACAGTAGATAGCGGATACACAACTTGATGACCGTTTCCTTTACACTATGTAGCAGTTTACACAATTTCACTTCCTTCCTCTTTACTTGTTTATTCTCTCTCTTCAACATTTATTTCTACTACAACACAACCCAGCTCAGTACAACCAGTTTGTAAGAGTTCTATGCTTAACCCATGGTACCGCGTCCTTTTTCCCTTAAGGGAGCTACTTTGCCAGTACGGCTGCTACTTATTTCTTGTGTCTGATGCTCTGAAAGTCCCACCCGGTGCACTCTTTGTGCTATGTACTCTTTCCCTTTTAGGCCCGTTACCCCTCTGAATTATAAACTCTAAGCTAGGTGTCCTAACCCAGGACCTGTCTCCAATCGATCACTCTGTTCCTTCTGTCACTTCTCTTCTACTTCTTCTCTCAGGATCTCACAATCCTCTGTCTCTGTCTCCTTTCTCATTAGGGACACCCACGTCATGCGGCTTAACACAAACTACACCTTTGGTCTTTTCTCTATGCACGCTGGGCCCTTTCTGCAGTTCTAACAGGAAACTGTCTCCTTCCTTTCAGATTATTCCCTCCCACTCTGGAGTAGTCCCAACCATTAACTCTCGCTGTCCCTAATGTGATACAACACACATTATCAGCATTACTAACGCAAGTCACAATTCACATTACACATCAAAATGTTTTTTCTTCAAGGAGGAAATGCAGGCAATATGTCCATCTTGCTACGCTTGAAGGCAGCAATGAGCTGCGGAGTTCGAATGTGCTCAGCAGGCTTCCAGGACCTGTCTTCTGGCCCATAACCCTTCCAATTCACCAAATAAAATTTTTTGCCAAGTACCACCTTGCACCCTAGGAAAGCGCTCACTTTGTAATCGTCCGTAGACGAACACGATGTCCCAGCAGACATGTGTACGGGCTTCAAGAGGGACATGTGAAAGGGGTCGGTGATACCTAGGTGCGGAGGAAGGGCCAGACGGTAGACCACAGGGTTAACCTGTTGGAGGACCTTGAAGGGACCCAAGTAGCGAAGTGCAAACTTAGTGGACTCAACTCGCAGCCTGATGTTACGGGTGGAGAGCCACACTAAATCGCCAGGAGCAAAGGTTGCAGCGGGGCGCCGGTGTGCATCGGCAGAGAACCTCATTCTCTTCTTGGAAGCCCGGATGGCATCCTGAGTATGGTCCCAAATATCCCATGCCTCCACAGCCCAGTCTGCCACCCTGGAGTCGGTGGAAGACACGGGCATGGGCACAGGAACCCACGGATGTTGACCGTAATTAAGGAGAAATGGTGTCTGGCCAGTGGAGTCGGCTATGGCATTGTTTAGCGCAAACTCCACCCACAGTAGCAAGGATGCCCAGTCATCCTGCCTGGCTGAAACAAAATGTCACAGATATGTGACCAAGGTCTGGTTGGCCCATTCATCTCGGGATGATATTCAGAAGAGAGATTCTACTCGATACTGAGTAGTCGACAAAGCTCTCTCCAGAACCGAGACGCAAACTGGGGACCCCGGTCACTGACAATCTTGTCTGGCATACCGTGTAGGTGGAAAATATGTTTTACAAACAATGCTGCCAAAGCCCATGCAGAAGATAGCCGTGGAAGAGGCACCAAGTGCACCATTTTAGAAAAATGGTCGGTGATTACCCAAATGATGGTGCAGCCACGAGACTTGGGTAAGCCCACCACAAAATCCATCCCGACCATCTCCCAAGGGCCTGTCTGCCACCGGTAGGGGATAAAGTAATCCAGCTGGCCGCTGTCAAGGAGACTTATTCTTAGCACAGGAGACACAAGCCCGAATATAGTCCCCGACATCACGAGCCATATGCGGCCACCAGTATGTTCTCGCCAGCAGTTCAGACATCCTCTTGGTCCCAAAATGTAAACCCACCCTAGATGAATGAGCCCAAGAGAGAACCTCTGGTCGCAAATGTGATAGTACAAAAGTCTTGCCTAGGGGCACAGACTCTAGCGAGATCGGGGCCACAGTTCTCAGGCCCTCAGTGGGGACAATAAGCCGAGGCTCCTCTTCCTCCTCCACAGATGACACAACGGAGCGAGAGAGAGCGTCGGCATGAATGTTCTTCTCCCCAGAGAGAAAATGGAGAGTGAAATGGAACCGGGAGAAGAACAAGGACCATCTGGCCTGGTGAGAATTTAGCCGCTGGGCTGTCTGTAAGTATAATAAATTTTTGTGGTTAGTAAAAACTTGGAAGGGAAAGCGAGCCCCCTCCAGAAGATGTCTCCACTCAGAGAAAGCCAATTTCATGGCAAGCAACTCCCTGTCCCGATGGAATAATTACTCTCCGCTGGTGTGAAGGTTTTGGAAAAGAAGAAGCAAGGATGCTTCTGACCTTGAGCATCCTTTTGGAAGAAGACTACTCCAGCACCAACGGATGAGGCATCCACCTCCATTATAAACGGCTTATCCACATTGGGGCGATGTAGAATGGGAGCGCTAGCAAAATGAGATTTTATTGAGAGAAAGGCCTTGGAGACCTCCTCCGACCACAATTTGGTATTTGCTCCCTTCTTGGTGAGGTCTACCAAGGGAGCTATTAAAGTTGAGAAATGCGGAATGAACTGGCGATAGTAGTTATTGAACCCCATAAAGCGCTGCACCGCTTTGAGAGAGTGGGGTTCTTGCCAGTCCATCACAGCCTGTAGTTTGGCAGGATCCATAGCCAACCCCTGGGCAGAGATGATATAACCAAGGAAAGGCAAGGACTCCTGCTCAAACACACATTTCTCCAACTTAGCATAGAGGAAGTTTGCCCGTAAGAGGTCGAAGACTTTGCAAACATCTCTCTGGTGAGAGTCAATATCTGGAGAGTAGATGAGTATATCATCCAGATAGACTACGACCGAAGTGGAGAGCATATCCCAGAAGATATAATTTACAAAGTCTTGAAAGACAGCTTGGGCATTACAGAGGCTGAAGGGCATCACCAGATATTCAAAGTGCCCATCCCTGGTGTTAAATGCCGTCTTCCATTCGTCCCCCTCACGGATGTGAATCAGGTTGTAAGCACTCCGCAGATCTAATTTGGTGAATACCCTTGTTCCCCGTAGCCTATCGAAGAGCTCAGAAATCAGGCAAAGGGTACTTATTCTTAACGGTGATGGCGTTAAGACCCCTGTAATCTATGTGTAATGAGCTGGCCGGCTGTGACTGTTCTGTTATCATTGACATAGAATCTGTGACAGACACTGCCCCCGTGTGGCCAGAAGTTATACCTATGCCGAATGTGATTACAGAGAAACAAACTGTATTGGCTAAACTCCCCCCTGTTATGTCATGTGACCAGGAAGGAGAGGGAGAGGAGGAAGAGCCCGGGAAACAAGTCGGTGCAGAGAGAAGTCTGTGTGTGCTGGCGTCCTCCTGTTGATGCGATATACAGGATTGCCTGGATTACCTCTCTCTTGGAAGCTGACATCCAGATTGTTCCCAGCTCCCACACTGCGGAGCACTCAGCGGTGACATCTTCACAGATCCTGGAGCCCACGAACTGTAAGCGGGTCCTCTGTTGAGAGGCCGAACATTCCACCCTTACCTGCTGAACCCCAAGGATTACAGTCTGCCCTCGCTCACTTCATCTGGCGTAGTCGGCAGGATCTGTGCCCAGCAAGATTCCCACCCAGGCCCAGTGTACAGTCAGAAACCGCCGCCGGTGTCCATTGTAAACCAGGTCAGGAAATTTGGCAGGCGGAACAAGTGCGGATACTGGGAGAAATGTATAATATTGACCCTAAGACCTTGGCAGAAATGGCGGTACTGACGCTAGAGGGGGAGGCATGGACGACAGTCAGACTGGAGACGGTCAGGGGGCAGCGTGTGTTGGAGGATTTGGTGCGGGTGCTGGAAAAGACCTATGGACCTACTACGTACCAGGGAACACTGCGATACCTGTTCTTTAGACGGACACAGCTTGAATGGGAAGACATTCCCCAATATGCAAATGCCCTTCAGGTACTCCTTGAACAAGTCTGTGCAAAAGGGGAACAACTGGCTGCTATGGCTCCTCGTGACCTGGTACTGAGAGACCAATTCGTTATAGGGCTGAGAGACCAGTATCTTAACCGTACGCTACAGGACTTGATTCGGATGACGCCGACTCTCACCTTCGCTGAAGTCAAGCAGGAAGCCATAGAACGTTCTAGGGGACCCGTCATGGATGTGGGGACTCAGAGCGCTGCGTGCAGATCCATATTAAACAGTAAACAGCCCAACAGTGACACCGAGGAGCTGAAACAGATGGTAGCAGATTTACAGCAACAGGTGTCACAGTTAACACTAGAACGACAGAGAGACCAGCGGATACGACCTAGCCGTCCCGCGGGACCGTGTTGGTCATGTGGTGACCCTCGCCACAGGGCGAATCGTTGTCCTCAACGAACAAACCATCAGTTACCACGACGAACAGAATATCGGCTACATCCACAAGCAGAGCCACCACGCCAGGTCTCACCACAATGGCCGCCGTTAAACTAGACACCCCTGCAGCTGAGGTTCGAGCAGCAGGGGGGGACAGAGAACGGGGTGTAGAAAAACAGAACCAGCAACGGAGTACTCTTGCCTCGAGTAGTCCTATACTTGAAGTTATTCTGGAGGGAGTTGCGGTGCAAGGATTGATGGACACTGGGTCGCAAGTGACCACGATCTCTGAACAGTTTTATGAAAAGTACCTCAAACCAAGAACTGCTTGTGATCCAGATACCACCATTAAGATAATTGCGGCTAATAACCTACCCATTCCAGTAACCGGAGTCGCCTGGATGGATACGAAGGCCTGTGGACAAGACCTAGGGAAACGAGGAATCGTCATTGTCAAGGAAGGCTTCAGCTCCGAGACCCCAGTAATAATCGGAATGAATATCTTGAAAGACCTGGATCTTATGCTGTTGACAAGAAAAGGGCCCAAGTACTGGCAGAAAGTTACCAAACATAAACCGACTCGTCTGGCGTTCCAGCGCGTAATCCGGACTGTTGGACTTCAACAGATGGCAAAGGAACAACTACCCCTAGCAGTCATTTCCCTGCCTCTTAACACCAACCGACAACTTGAAGGAGTTGAAGTGTTAATCGAGCCGAGGGCTCCAAGTGGGGGTAAGGTAAACCCACTAGTCGCCCGCACCCTAGCCGTCGTGAGGAACGGAAGAGTCCCTGTCAGGCTAATGCTACACGCCGGAGTGGTGCGGGACAGCCAGAGCCCATGGGTTGCACCCGTGGTGATAGTCAAAAAGAAAGATGGATCCCTGAGATTTTGCGTAGACTACCATCGGCTGAACGCTTGCACGATCCGGGACTCCTATCCACTCCCCCGGATCGAAGAGTCACTGACCGCCCTGAAAAAGGCCAAATATTTTTCGTCTCTAGACTTGTCCAGTGGATATTGGCAGGTCCCCATGAGTGAGAAGGACAGAGAAAAGACCGCCTTCATCCTTCCTATGGGCCTGTACGAGTTTGACCAGATGCCATTCGGCTTGAGTAACGCACCAGGGACCTTTCAGAGACTGATGGAACGCTGTCTGGGAGATTTCAACTTCGAATTCATGCTGATATACCTTGATGACATCGTGGTATACTCCGCCACCTTTGAGGATCATCTTCACAAGCTTGGCAAAGTGTTCCAGCGCTTGAAGAAACACGGCTTGATGTTGAAGCCCAGCAAGTGCTGTCTATTCCAGCAGGAGATCGATTACCTGGGACACCGGATCTCGGCCGAAGGTGTCCAACCCTCTCCAGAGAATATAGCAGCTGTCCGAGAGTGGCCACAACCAACTACCATCAAAGAGGTCCAGGCTTTCCTGGGGCTAGCGGGCTATTACCGCCGATTTGTCAAGGACTTTGCCCAGCTTGCGGAACCACTGCATGAGACCCTCCGAGGGACCGCGAACAGTCCCAGAGGACGACGCATCAGCTGGGGGCCCGACCAAGAAAGATCCTTCCGGGCGCTTCAAGCTGCTCTGACATCACCCCCTATTCTGGCATTTGCAGACTACACCTTGCCGTTCCAGTTATACACCGACGCCAGCCTTCAAGGTCTCGGGGCGGTCCTCTCCCAAGTCCAAGATAACAAGGAACGCGTAATAGCCTATGCCAGTAGATCCCTCCGTGACACCGAAAAGAACCCCGTCAACTACAGCTCTTTCCGCCTGGAACTCCTGGCCCTGACCTAGGCTATGACAGAGAAATTTGCTGGCTACCTGACAGGGGTGGAGGTGCTGGTAGTGATAGACAACAATCCTCTTGCCCACCTAGAAAATGCCAAACTAGGGGCAATGGAACAGCGCTGGATGGCAAGGCTCTCTAGATTCCAATACAAAATTAAATACAGAGCGGGGACGGAGAATCAGAATGCTGACAGCCTTTCCAGAGTGACCTCATCCCCGCCAGTGGGGAACCGGGATGAAGAGTTGGAGGAAGATGAACTGCCCGACTTTGCCCGGCTAGCTAAACAAATAGAAGATAGCCGCCAGTATGCTGTAGGCGGGATCGAAGCCGTAGTGGGGTCCCCCCTGTCCCAAAAAGAATGGGCCAAGCTTCAAGATCGAGACCCTGAACACGTCTTACTGAAACAGTACGTGAAGACACAAGAGAAACCACCCCCCGAAGTAAGAGCCCGACTATCAACCAGGGCTTCTGCCCTACTTGCCCAATGGGATCGGCTGATGAAGGATGGAGTCTTGTATCGCAGGGCCCTTTTATCCCATATGCTGGAAGAATGTTTGCAGATTGTCGTCCCGTGCCTAGCCCATGAGATGGTGGCTGAAGCCCACAGAAGGAACGGCCACGTCGGCATAGACAAGACCCTCCGGTGGACCCAGCAATTTCATTTTTTGCCCAGGACTCCGTAAGCTGGTTGAAAACGTCTGCCTAAGATGTCTAAATTCTCCCTTTTCCCCCCAAAAAATTAGTGGCAGATAAATATTGGCAAGTCTGCCTCCGTGCCATTGCTGTGTGTGGCATCTGTCTGTCATTGTGTGGCACCGAAAACACTGTGTAATACTTGGCCTTTTTTTTGGGGGGGGGTACATTCTCCCTTTTCCCAAAAAAAAAAAAAATTAGTGGGAGATAAATATTGGCAAGTCTGCCTCCGTGCCATTGCTGTGTGTGGTATCTGTCTCTCATTGTGTGCCACCGAAAACACTGTGTAATACTTGGCCATTTTTATTTTTTTTTGCTAAATTCTCCCTTTTCCCCCAAAAAAATTAGTGGGAGATAAATATTGGCAAGTCTGCCTCCGTGCCATTGCTGTGTGTGGTATCTGTCTCTCATTGTGTGGCACCGAAAACACTGTGTAATACTTGGCCTTTTTTTTTTGGGGGGGGGTACATTCTCCCTTTTCCAAAAAAAAAAATTAGTGGGAGATAAATATTGGCAAGTCTGCCTCCGTGCCATTGCTGTGTGTGGTATCTGTCTCTCATTGTGTGCCACCGAAAACACTGTGTAATACTTGGCCATTTTTATTTTTTTTTGCTAAATTCTCCCTTTTCCCCAAAAAAAATTAGTGGGAGATAAATATTGGCAAGTCTGCCTCCGTGCCATTGCTGTGTGTGGTATCTGTCTCTCATTGTGTGCCACCGAAAACACTGTGTAATACTTGGCCCTTTTTTTTTTTTTGCTAAATTCTCCCTTTTCCCAAAAAAAAATTAGTGGGAGATAAATATTGGCAAGTCTGCCTCCGTGCCATTGCTGTGTGTGGCATCTGTCTGTCATTGTGTGGCACCGAAAACACTGTGTAATACTTGGCCATTTTTTTTTTTTGGGGTACATTCTCCCTTTTCCAAAAAAAACTTAGTGGGAGATAAATATTGGCAAGTCTGCCTCCGTGCCAGTCCTGTGTGTGGCATCTGTCTCTCATTGTGTGCCACCAAAAACCAGTGTGTGATACTTGGCCATTTTTTTTGTTTTTGGGTACATTCTCCCTTTTCAAAAAAAAATAATTAGTGGGAGATAAATATTGGCAAGTCTGCCTCCGTGCCATTGCTGTGGGTGGCATCTCTCTCTCATTGTGTGCCACCGAAAACCACTGTGTAATACTGGGCCTTTTTTTTATTTTTGGGTAAATTCTCCCTTTAAAAAAAAAAATAATTTGTGGGTGATAAATATTGGCAAGTCTGCTTGAGTGCTGCTCCTGTGTGTGCCATATGTGTCAAATTATTGGGGCACAGAAAGCCTAGTGTGTAACATTGGGCCTGATTTTCCTTTCAGTGTCAGGCACCTATAAAGGTATATATAAATCCTACAGAAGTTTGAGTTCACCTTATAAGTTGTTTTACAGTAACAAATAGCGTTACTTTGGTTACGTTTTGCAAACAATGAGGAAGTCTAGTGGAAGAGGTCGTGGCCGTGGGCGGTCATTGTCAGCTGGTAATGATGGTAGTGGTGGTGGAGCATCAGGTGGTCGTGGTAAAAGCAGTACAGCACCTAAGTCTCGAGTTGTTGAGCCAAAAACATCGTCTGCCTACACAAGGCCTCGAACGCTCTCTTTTCTGGGAGTAGGAAAACCACTTTTGAAGCCGGAGCAGGAGGAACAAGTATTGGCTTTCATTGCTCACTCTGCCTCTAGCTCTTTCGCCTCCTCCTCGGAAAGTGCCAAATGTCAGAGCAGTGCATCATCAGTGGATGCTCCCGGTCAGGAACAAGTCGCTTCCTTGTGTCCTTCACCCAGAACAACAGTGAAGGATGCGTCAGTCGACACAACAGGTTACTCCATTGAGCTATTTACACATACCGTTCCTGGGTTAGACAGTGAAACAGTTAACAGGCCATGCCCATTAGAAGTTGAATCGGACATGGAGTGCACAGATGCACAGCCACAGCCAGATTACTATGCTGTTCCTTTGACTCAGACCAGAACATTGCCCTCGCAGTGTACTGAGGCAGAATCAAACCCAGCGGAGACTATGGTGCCCCGTCACGAATGCTATACCACCGGCTTACACGGTAACACAGACGAAGTTGCACACGACATAGAAGAGGAGGTCATAGATGACCCAGTTGTTGACCCCGATTGGCAGCCATTGGAGGAACAGGGTGCAGGCAGCAGTAGTTCAGAAGCGGAGGAGGAGAAGCCGCAGCAGGCATCAACATCACAACAGGTTCCATCTACCGTGCCCGTATCTGGCCAAAAACGCGTGGCAAAACCAAAACCTGTTGGAGGACAGCGTGGCCATCCGGTTAAAGAAGCTCAGTCTGCAATGCCTGAAAAGTTATCCGATAGTAGAAAGAGTGCAGTCTGGCATTTTTTTAAACAACATCCAAATGATCAGCGCAAAGTCATCTGTCAAAAATGTTCAACTACCTTAAGCAGAGGTCAGAATCTTAAAAGTCTAAATACAAGTTGCATGCATAGACATTTATCCACCATGCATTTGCAAGCCTGGAATAACTACCAAATGTCCCTAAAGGTTGCAGCACCCTCGGCCAATGAAGCTATTCAGCAACGCTACATACCTTCCCTCACTGTAAACCCACCATTTCCCGCACCACCGGCAGTATCTGTGCAGCTTTCGTCGCCAGGCCAAAGCAGTCAGAGAATCACCAGGTTTGCAGTAGGAAACACTGCATGTATGGCACCGGCAAGAATACCATCTCCAACCCTCTCTCACTCACCCATGTCCACCGGCACCACCGCTAGTTCCACGATCTCCAGCTCTCCAGTCCAGCTCACCCTACATGAGACTCTTGTTAGGAAAAGGAAGTACTCATCCTCGCATCCGCGTACACAGGGTTTGAACGCCCACATTGCTAGACTAATCTCATTAGAGATGATGCCCTACCGGTTAGTTGAAAGCGAAGCTTTCAAAGCGCTGATGGACTACGCTGTACCACGCTACGAGCTACCCAGTCGGCACTTCTTTTCTAGAAAAGCCATCCCAGCCCTCCAACAGCATGTTAAAGACCGCATCGTCCATGCACTCAGGCAGTCTGTGACTACAAAGGTGCACCTGACAACAGATGCATGGACCAGTAGGCATGGCCAGGGACGTTACGTGTCCATCACGGCACACTGGGTGAATGTGGTGGATGCAGGGTCCACAGGGGACAGCAATATTGGGACAGTTTTGCCTAGTCCACGGTCAAGGAAAGAGTTGGCTGTAGGCGTTCGCCCCCCCTCCTCCTCTTCCTCCTCCTCATGCAGAAGCGAGAGCTCGTCCACACACCGCAGTCGCACATCCACTCCATCCGCAGCTGCCACTGTTGCACACCAGGTGTGCCATTATGGAACAGCTAGTGGCAAGCGTCAGCAGGCTGTATTGGCAATGAAGTGTTTGGGCGACAACAGACACACCGCGGAAGTTCTGTCCGAGTTCTTGCAGAATGAAACTCAGTCATGGCTGGGCACTGTACATCTTGAGGCAGGCAAGGTTGTGAGTGATAACGGAAGGAATTTCATGGCTGCCATAGCCCTTTCCCAACTGAAACACATTCCTTGCCTGGCTCACACCTTAAACCTGGTGGTGCAGTGCTTCCTGAAAAGTTACCCGGGGTTACCCGACCTGCTCCTCAAAGTGCGCAGACTTTGCTCGCATATCCGCCGTTCGCCCGTACACTCCAGCCGTATGCAGAACTATCAGCGGTCTTTGAACCTTCCTCAGCATCGCCTAATCATCGACATTTCAACAAGGTGGAACTCCACACTGCACATGCTTCAGAGACTGTGCGAACAGAGGCGTGCTGTTATGTTTTTGTGGGAGGATACACATACACGGGCAGGCAGTTGGATGGCAGACATGGAGTTGTCAGGTGTGCAGTGGTCGAAGCTACAAGACCTGTGTCAAGTCCTTCAGTGTTTTGAGGAATGCACACGGCTGGTTAGTGCAGACAGCGCCATAATAAGCATGAGCATCCCCCTAATGCGTCTGCTGATGCAAAGTTTGACGCACATAAAGGAGCAGGCGTCTGCAGCCGAGGAAGAGGAAAGCCTTGATGACAGTCAGCCATTGTCTGGTCAGGGCCGTGTAGAGGACGCGGTAGCGGGCGAAGAGGAGGAGGAGGACGAGGAGGATGATGGGGATGAGTACTTTTTGAATGAGGAAGCTTCTCCTGGGCCAACAGAAATTAGTGGCGTTGCAAGGCTGGGTTCTGTTTTTTTAAGGGAGACAAGTGATGTAGATTTGCCTGTAACAGCCCCTCCAACCAGCACAACCGCAGATTTGCCAACTGGAACTTTGGCCCACATGGCGGATTATGCCTTACATATCCTCAAAAGGGACACACGCATTATTAAAATGATGAGCGATGACGATTATTGGTTGGCCTGCATCCTTGACCCTCGCTATAAAGGCAAATTGCAAAATATTATGCCACATGAGAACCTCGAACAAATATTAGCAACCAAACAAGCTACTCTTGTAGACCGTTTGATTCAGGCATTCCCAGCACACAGCGCCGGTGATGGTTCTCAGTCTCACACAAGCTGCAGGGGGCTACATGGCAGAGGTGTTAGAGGTGCACAAATCAGAAGTGGCGTTGGACAGAGGGGTTTTCTGACCAGGTTGTGGAGTGATTTCGCAATGACCGCAGACAGGACAGGTACTGCAGCATCTATTCAAAGTGACAGGAGACAACATTTGTCCAGTATGGTTACTAACTATTTTTCAGCCCTTATTGATGTTCTCCCTCAACCGTCATTCCCATTTGATTACTGGACATCCAAATTAGACACCTGGCCTGAATTGGCAGAATATGCGTTGCAGGAGCTTGCTTGCCCAGCAGCTAGTGTGCTATCAGAAAGAGTATTCAGTGCTGCTGGTTCAATATTAACCGAAAAAAGGACTCGTCTGGCTACCCAAAATGTGGATGATCTCACCTTCATTAAAATGAACCACTCCTGGATTTCAAATTATTTTGCCCCACCTTTCCCGGCTGACACCTAGCTTTCCTATAAAAAGGTCTTGCTTGTGGACTGGTCTTACTGAGTGTTAAAATCTCTTAATTTGCAGCAGCTGTTTGACCAGCATACGACATGTTTACACATCCCCCAAAGGGAAAACTCCCCCCACGGGGCCGTTGTCTCACTCTCGACACTTGGCGCAAGCACCCGTTAGTTACAGTGCTGTTTGTCAGAAGAGGTGGGTGTGCTCGCTTTTGGTCGACGGCACTGCCACTGGGTCCCTCATAGTACAATGTAGTGTCTCTGGCGGTGGTGGTGCGCACCCAACGTCAGACACACCGTGATTGAAAAATTGGTGGTTCCGGCCTACTAACGGTGTCTGCCCCTCCCTGGTGTTGTCCTCAACTGAATAAAGCTGAGCTTCTACCTTCTGGCTATCATTAAGTGCTGTGTTTTTAATAATTGGTGGTTAGGGCCTACTAACGGTGTCTGCCCCTCCCTGGTGTTGTCCTCAACTGAATAAAGCTGAGCTTCTACCTTCTGGTTCTTATTAAGCTTTTTTTTTTTTTTCAAATTGCTGGATGGGGCCTAATACCTCTGTTTGCTGCTCCCTGGTGTTTGTCCTCAACTGAATACAGCTGAGCTTCTACCTTCTGGCTCTCATTAAGTGCTGTGTTTTTAAAAAATGGTGTTTAGGGCCTACTAACGGTGTCTGCCCCTGCCTGGTGTTTGTCCTCAACTGAATACAGCTGAGCTTCAACCTTCTGGCTCTCATTAAGTGCTGTTTATTTAAAAAAAAAATGGTGTTTAGGGCCTACTAACGATGTCTGCCCCTGCCTGGTGTTTGTCCTCAACTGAATACAGCTGAGCTTCTACCTTCTGGCTTTTGGCCTATAGTATCAGATATTAAACTGCATTTGGCCTACTGGTGTGGTTGGGCCCTTGAAAAAGTGTTTGCTGCTCTTGGATTTGCTACTCCACTGAACAAAGCAATGCCGCCTGTTTAGTCCTGTTACCAATTTTGAACTGCATTTAGCCTAATTTATTCTTTGGCCCTATATCTGTTTCCTCCTCATCCTGCCCATTGCCCAGCCACTGCTAGATGAGTCTGCTGGTACATTGACCTAGACCACTACATTCCCCTTGCACTCTACACAGCCAGAATCTGACCCTGCTGAAAGTAAGGTTCCCCTTCCCACATGTTACACCACCTTACACAGGGACAAAGAGGAAGGTGCAGATGAAAGTGCAGGTTCCTTCATCAGGTGGGGGGGGCATACTCGTTGGCGACGTCACTGGCACAGGGCCCCTCAGAGTACGCAAAAGTGTCGCTGCTGGTGGGAGGCGCCCCCGCCATGCAAACACACCGCCATACTTTGAGGGGCCCTGTGCCAGTGCCAATGCGAACGAGTGGGCCCCCCCCGGTTGCTCAGGATCACAGCACTTGCAACGTTGAAATACTTACCTCTCCCTGCTCCACTGCCGTGACGTAGTCCACGTTTCCTGGGCCCATTAAAACCTTGAACCAGCCCTACCCCCAACAACTTTTGCCAAATGACCCCCAATTTCCTATGCCCAACTATTATTATAAAGTTAATTAAGATTGACAAGCTTCAGAAGCAAGAATGGATGTTTTTGGCATTAAAATGGGCACTGTAGGTGTTTTCCTGGCCTCCACGCACTGCCGACTATGCTTCCCCATTGACTTGCATTGGGTTTCGTGTTTCGGTCGATCCCCGACTTTTAGCGATAATCGGCCGACTGCACTCGACTCGACTCTGGACAAAGTCGAGTTTCACAAAACCCGACTCGATCTTTAAAAAATGAAAGTCGCTCAACCCTAGTGGCTACCAGTACTGTCTGGTGATGGTGGACCACTTCACGAAATTCACCGTTGCTGTTGCTACCAAAGATCAGACTGCCGAATCAGCTGCACAGGCCATCTGTCAACACTTGGTTCGGGTCTACGGGTGTCCGGAGCGGCTGCACTCTGATCAGGGGGCGTGTTTCGAAGGGCGAGTCATTGAAGAACTTCAGCAGATGTATGGAATCAAGAAGTCCAGGACCACCCCGTATCATCCACAAGGGAATGGCGCCTGTGAACGTTTCAACTGGACCCTCTTACAACTGATGCGAACCTTAGCAGAAGACAAAAAGCCCGACTGGCTTCGATTCCTCCCAGAACTGCTGTGGGCCTATAACAATCAAGTCCATTCTGTCACCGGATACACGCCTTACACCCTCCTTTTTGGCCGCCCAGGCAAAGGCATCCATGAGCTACACCTGTCTAACCCT
Organism: Ranitomeya variabilis; assembly: GCF_051348905.1. Taxonomy (NCBI): domain Eukaryota; kingdom Metazoa; phylum Chordata; class Amphibia; order Anura; family Dendrobatidae; genus Ranitomeya; species Ranitomeya variabilis. The sequence goes on along the minus strand of NC_135238.1, from coordinate 161,512,125 downwards.
GATGAAGACACCTGTGGTACCTATCCTTCCTGGCTACAAGCACACCGTCAAAGGATGGAAACTGTCTACCGGCTGGTGGAACAGCAGATCCAGGACCAAGTCCACGCTGATCCACTTCCAGTACAAGAAGACCTACTGAGTGTGGGTCAACTGGTCCTAGTTCGTATAAAGAAACCACAAGGAAAACTCCGGCCTAAGTGGGAGACCGAAGTCTATCGAATAATTGGACTCCCGTACCCTGGTGGCCCCGTCTACCAAGTACAAGGCGAAGACAGCGGCAGCCTCCGCACCCTGCACCGTAACATGTTGTGCCCCTGTCGTTCTCAGCCTGACTCCCCTCCTATAATGCCTAGAGAGACGGATGTCACTAATACTGTGGGAGACACCGATACCGGGGATGTAGAGGTAGAAGACATCCCTACCCCTGCTCGCCTGACTGACGCGTCTGAACCCCTTACCTCCTCGACTGACTTACCGACTGGGGCGGAGAGTGGAGTGACTGATCGGGGAGAGAGACTAGCACCCGTTAGGTGGACAGCGAGGACCACCGCAGGAGTGCCCCCGGGACAGTCCTACAGAGACCAATATGTGTGGCCCTTTTCACAGCCGGGTCCTACAACCTCCACAGCCATCGCCGCCCTGGAGTCAGTCGTTGACAGGGACTGCCAACCTTCAAGTGGGGGGGCGTGTAATGAGCTGGCCGGCTGTGACTGTTCTGTTATCATTGACATAGAATCTGTGACAGACACTGCCCCCGTGTGGCCAGAAGTTATACCTATGCTGAATGTGATTACAGAGAAACAAACTGTATTGGCTAAACTCCCCCCTGTTATGTCATGTGACCAGGAAGGAGAGGGAGAGGAGGAAGAGCCCGGGAAACCAGTCGGTGCAGAGAGAAGTCTGTGTGTGCTGGCGTCCTCCTGTTGATGCGATATACAGGATTGCCTGGATTACCCCTCTCTCTTGGAAGCTGACATCCAGATTGTTCCCAGCTCCCACACTGCGGAGCACTCAGCGGTGACATCTTCACAGATCCTGGAGCCCACGAACTGTAAGCGGGTCCTCTGTTGAGAGGCCGAACATTCCACCCTTACCTGCTGAACCCCAAGGATTACAGTCTGGACCTGAGAGACAGAGTTTTGTTTACTCCCTGTTGTTTTCTCCTCGGCTGGAGCGTCTCCCTGCAGTGACAGACAGGCCTGCGACGTGGGAAGATAACCTCCTGGAGCAAAGGAACTGGTAATGTGTGGATAGGGACAGTGAGGGAAAGTTTGCTATTACATGTTATTTCTGTGAATAGGCATATTTTGTACTGTCTATTATTGTGTTCCGCTGTGTTAACGAAAATGTATAACAGTAAAGATACGTTTGTTAAAATGGAATCTGAGTGTGGAAGTTTTGCTGGGCCAGATCATGGATATGCATGGGCGGCCTTGCCGTCGCTCACTTCATATGCATGGACGAAGTTCTCCGTTCTTCTTCTGCATGAAAAAGAACCCCACCCCAGCAGTTGACACTGACTTCCTTATGAACCCTCTAGCCACATGCTCCTGAATATATTGAGTCATAGCCTCGATCTCCGGGAAGGAGAGAGGATAGACGCGACCCCGGGGAGGCTCTGCTCCAGGCAAGAGATCAATAGGACAGTCATAGGAACGGTGAGGCGGAAGGGTCTCCACAGCCTTCTTGCAGAACACGTCCGCATAGGACCAATAACACTTGGGGAGAGAAGTAAGATCTGCGGGTACCTCTGTAGTGGCAACCTAACTGCACTCCCTCATACATCTGCCCTTACAAGATTCACTCCAACCCAAAATTCTCCCTAAGGACCACTCTATATGAGGGGAGTGGAAACGTAACCAGGGTATCCCTAGTAGTATCTCATCTATTCCCTCGGGAATGACAAGCAGGGAGATAATCTCCTGATGGGAAGAAGACATAGATAACGTGAAAGGGATGATCTGATGTGTAATTTGTTCGGGCAGTGTTGACCCATTTACCACTCGAACAGTCACTGGCCTGGCGAGCATCACCAGGGGTATAGTGTGGTGTTGGTTGAAGGCAGAGGACATAAAATTCCCCTCCGCCCCAGAGTCCACACAGAGCTCGAGAGTGGAAGAGCCTAAAGTGATTGTCCCCTTAAAGGACAGCTTGGAGGAAAAAACCACTGTGTCTAGTGAACTTCCTCCTATGGTTACTAGACGCAATCGTTTCCCGACCGCTGAGGACATTTATTGGCATAATGTCCCATCTGCTCGCAGTTATTACAGACCACGGGTACTCGATCATCACGCTCCCACAGCGGCGTTGCCCACTCCAACGCTCTGCCCGACAGAAGGGATTCGATAAATCGCACTTTAGCCCGTTCCGTAGGAAAATGTGCAGCCAGAAGCTCTAGATGTGTGGTGCACTGGCTCACGAATCCCCGACAGAGCTTACTGTCACCAGAAAACTTGCCTGGAAGTGGGAGATGGGATAAGGTCGGAGCAGGGGTGGCAGAGGACAAACTGGCTACAGCTGCGCTAGCAGCCTGTACAGCGACTGCGGTGACATCCACAGCCGAGGCTGTGTGCTCAAGGGCCGCCAACCTACCCTGGAGCTGCTGGATGTACCGCTGTAGACACTGACTGTCCGCCATTTACTAGCCAGACCCTGGCGCTAGTATTATGTTAGGGTTGGCGGAACGCACGAGTATATATATGACTTAAAATAGATGCGTTCGCAACCCGGGGTCCACCGTGCAGGAGAGAACCTGCTGCTAGCAATTGGTGGCACTATATGGCGCTATAAGCCATATATTACTTCACAGAATCACTAAGATAGGAAAACACCGTGCCCTGTTAACCTCACAGAGAATCACAGCTACCTAACAGAGCAAAAAGCAAACAGTGATCATGCAGTCAGCCTAGCACGCGAACAACTTCTCTCCGGTGGAGCTGGAATTCTAGTGGCTATACGCCAGCCCTGAATTCACACACACAAAACTCCTCACCAGAGGTGTCGGTATTCTAGGGGCTTATTTCAGCCAACCCTGACCACATGCAGAGATGACCACAAAGTAGCAAAGCTCATGACATCGGTTGATAATAGTGCATGGCCGTGCGGCCATGCGAACCTTTTATAGCTGTAACAAGCAAGGACCTTCCTAGTCGTCCAATAGGAGCCGCTACAGGACCTGAGCGTGTGACCCCAGACCTGCAATGGAAGGTCGACCCTTGGGCATGCTCAGTAGAGGAAAAGCTTTCCTTTCAGCACCTGGGGATTACAGGAACGAGCGAGTGGTTTATCGCAGCTCGTGCCTGTAATATTAGTTAACCCCTTCAGATGGATTACTTCGTGGGACGTGATCTGACATCAGAAGGTATGTATCTTGTGCGTTTATTATTTTGCCAAGCGAGGGTGTTCCTGATGGATTGAGAGAGCAATAAATTATTACAACAACCGCTGTGTTTATTTCATTAAAATACTTTTAAATCATGTGTGTGTGTGTTTTTTAACCCTTTCAGACAAATGGATTAATAATGGATAGGTGTCATAATTGACACCTCTCCATTATTAACCTGGCTTAATGTCACCTTACAATAGCAAGGTGGCATTAACCCTTCATTACCCCATATCCCACCGCTACACGGGAGTGGGAAGAGAGTGGCCAAGTGCCAGAATAGGCGCATCTTCCAGATGTGCCTTTTCTGGGGTGGCTGGGGGCAGATGTTTGTAGCCATGGGGGGGGCAATAACCATGGACCCTCTCCTGGCTATTAATATCTGCCCTCAGTCACTGGCTTTACCATTCTGGCGGAGAAAATTGCGCGGGAGCCCACGCCAATTTTTTCCGCCATTTAACCCTTTATTTCAGCAGCTACAGAGCTGAAATTTTGCACATACACACTACTAACATTAGTAGTGTGGAATATGCAAAAAAAAGGGGGATATGAGATGGTTTACTGTATGTAAACCATGTCTCATATCCTGTCGGGTTTGTGCAGGAGAAATGAAAAGCCGGCAATTTAATTACCGACTTTTCACTAACACCGCTGCGTATTTCTCGCAAGTCACACTGCTGGTCCGTGTGGAATCCGTATTTTTCTCGCCCCTATAGACTTTCATTAGTGATTTTTTTGCGCAATACGCTGACAAACGCAGCATGCTGCGATTTTGTACGGCCGTAGAAAGCCGTATAATACTGAACCGTAATATACGGCTAATAGGAGCAGCCCCATTGAGAATAATTGTGCCGTATGTTATGCAAGTTTTACGGACGTAGTTTCTGCGCTCTTACGTCCGTAAAACACGCATGTGTGACCCCGGCCTTAAAGGGACTCTGTCACCTGAATTTGGAGGGAACAATTTTCAGTCATATGGGCGGGGTTTTTGGGTGTTTGATTCACCATTTCCTTACCCGCTGGCTGCATGCTGGCTGCAATATTGGATTGAAGTTCATTCTGTGTCCTCCATAGTACACTCCTGCGTAAGGCAAGATTGCCTTGTGCAGGCATGTACTACGGAGGACAGAGAATGAACTTCAATCCAATATTGCAGCCAGCATGCAGCCAGCGGGTAAGGAAAGGGTGAATCAAACACCCAAAAACCCCGCCCATATGACTGAAAATTGTTCCCTCCAAATTCAGGTGACAGAGTCCCTTTAATGGAACATCTAAAAAGTTCCAGCCCAATCTGCAGGTGGTGCAGTTTGCCACATGTGAAAGAGACCACCCCACCTGCATGCGAATTCCACTATTGCAAGGGGATTGGAGATTGTCATAGCAGAGGAAAGCATTGAGGCTTATTCTTGACTGTGGAGAGTTCATCCACCGATTAGGCAAGGAGTTAGTCATTCAAAGGTGCCTGTAGTGAATGTGAAGATCAGTGCCACAAGGGACTGTGATATGATAAGTGTGTGGAACAGGCTACAAGAAGGTGTCAAGTGCTACTGCAGGACAATACTGCCAGAAATGATGACTATGAAGGGGGGTTTCATATACACTGTAGGTACACAAAATGCACTAGACCAGGGGTCCCCAACCCATAGCTCGCGAGCCACATGTGGCTCGCCTGCTCCTGACATGTGGCTCGCCGACGATCACAGAAAAAAAGTCCCCAGGGAGCCGCCCCGCTGCCTGTAATACCCACCCAGGGCGGGCGTCAGCACCCGGGCAAGTGGCGGGGCCCTGAGCAGGCAGGGGCCCCCTTGCCATCGGGGACACTGGCGCGCAATAGTGCTGGCCCCCACGAGTGGACCCCCCGCCTGCTCCGGGCCCCGGCACTTGCGATACTTACCTCTCCCAGTTCCAGTGCTGCAGCGTCTTCCATCCTCTGACTGTGACATTCAGGTCAGAGGGCGCGATGACGTCACCAGTATGCGCCCTCTGCCTGAGCAGTCACAGCGCAGAGCAGGAAGACGCTGACGGTGAAGAGTCCAAAGCAGCGACAAGTAACGAGAGGTGAGTATTTCTTTTTTTTTTATATATTTGGAGCAATATATGGGGCCAGTAATATAGGGAGCATCCTATGGGGCCAGTAATATAGGGAGCATCTTATGGGGCCAGTGATATAGGGAGCATCCTATGGGGCCAGTAATGTAGGGAGCATCTTATGGGGCCAGTGATATAGTTAGCATCCTATGGGGCCAGTAATATAGGGAGCATCTTATGGGGCCAGTAATATAGGGAGCATCTTATGGGGCCAGTGATATAGGGAGCATCCTATGGGGCCAGTAATATAGGGAGCATCCTATGGGGCCAGTAATATAGGGAGCATCTTATGGGGCCAGTGATATAGGGAGCATCCTATGGGGCCAGTAATATAGGGAGCATCTTATGGGGCCAGTGATATAGTTAGCATCCTATGGGGCCAGTAATATAGGGAGCATCTTATGGGGCCAGTAATATAGGGAGCATCTTATGGGGCCAGTGATATAGGGAGCATCTTATGGGGCCAGTAATATAGGGAGCATCCTATGGGGCCAGTAACATAGGGAGCATCTTATGGGACCAGTAATATAGGGAGCATCCTATAGGGCCAGTAATATAGGGAGCATCTTACGGGGCCAATTTAATATGGAGCATCTTATGGGGACAATTTAATATGGAACATCTTATGGGGCCAATTTAATATGAAGCATCTTATGGGGCCAATTCTATAGGGAGCATCTTATGGGGCCAATTTAATAGGAAGCATCTTATGGGGCCAATTCTATAGGGAGCATCTTATGGGGCCAATTCTATAGGGAGCATCTTATGGGGCCAATTTAATATGGAGCAGTATATGGGGCCAATTTAATATGGAGCAGTATATGGGGCCAATTCCATATGGAGCAGTATATGGGGCCAATTCCATATGGAGCAGTACATGGGGCCAATTCCATATGGAGCAGTACATGGGGCCAATTCCATACGGAGCAGTACATGGGGCCAATTCCATATGGAGCAGTATATGGGGCCAATTCCATACGGAGCAGTACATGGGGCCAATTCCATACGGAGCAGTATATGGGGCCAATTCCATACGGAGCAGTATATGGGGCCAATTCCATATGGAGCAGTATATGGGGCCAATTCCATATTGAGCAGTATATGGGGCCAATTCCATATTGAGCAGTATATGGGACCAATTCCATATGGAGCAGTATGTGGGACCAATTCCATACGGAGCAGTACATGGGGCCAATTCCATACGGAGCAGTATATGGGGCCAATTCCATACGAAGCTGTATATGGCGCCAATTCCATACGGAGCAGTATATGGGGCCAATTCCATATGAAGCAGTATATGGGGCCAATTCCATATGGAGCAGTATATGGGGCCAATAATACATGAAGCATCTTATGGGACTGTTAAAGGGTATTGACTTTTAAGATTGCTACTTCCAATAGGTGACACTAGAGTTCAATTTGCATAACAATAATGTAAAATACATAAGGATAGAGTGAAAGCGAAAATCTACATGTTATTATTTGTGCCTTCTCTAGGTTTTTTTATGACTATCTGCATTGTGGCTCTTGACCAACTTTCATAGTGGAATGTGGCTCTCAAGGTAAGAAAGGTTGGAGACCCCTGCACCAGACCATAGGGTGATACCTTTATTAAAAAGAAACAAACATGGCTGAAAATGTTGCCACCCTTGAAATTGGTCCATTAAATGAAGTATTTCTCTCAGGAAATTATTGCAATTACAGTGTCATGGGTTGTAAACTTCTTGATTATGTTGAGCACCGTGGACAAAGGAAAGTCAAGATTTCTGGAGCCAGACTTATATCCTTGAGACTGTTGATATTTTTAAACAATTTTGGTTCTCAAGTCCTCACGTAGGTCTCTTCTCCTCTTTCTGTTCTCCATGCTAAGTGTGGCACACACAGACACAATTTAAAGATTGAGTCAACTTCTTACCTTTTTATCTGGTTTCAGGTATGATTTTCATATTGCCCACATGTGTTACTTGCCACAGATGAGTTTGGACAAGCATCACATGCTTGAAATGAGGTTGTTTACCCACAATTTGGGAAAAGTGTCAACAATTTTGGGTTTTTGTGTTAAATTATGTCCAATTTGACTTTTTTTCTCAGTTTCTTTTTTGTGTTGTTCCAATTCACACAAAGGAAATAAACTTGTGTAAGGAGACGTGTCATTGCAATAATTTTCTGTGAAAAACACTTCATTTTCTGGAACAATTTCAAGGGCGCCAACACTTTTGGCTATGATTGTGTATAGCAAATTTGGATTTGTTACTATATCAATATAGTACTCTATTTGTGTCGTAAATGTGGCCTGTTGAGTACACCAATGAGCTCCCTCGTTCCATTTTTCCTTGTCCAGAAAACTACCCCCCTGCATTAAGACACTCCCCCGGAAGGAGTGTCAGCGAAACGCCATAGGGGTATGGGAGGCACGGCTGTCCATGTGGTTTACTGTGGCCTTGTGACACTGAGGTAATGTACCTGTTGTGAGCTTTTGAGTACATACATGCTGCTAGGATATTAGTTCTGTTTGGTTATTTATATATACTGCTTTAGAATAATTTCAGCACTATGTATTTTATTGAATATTCATATAAGCAGCTTTCTTTGACTCAAACCGAATAATGTATGGTGGATGAACTATACTTATAGTAATTGCTGTTGTGATCTATTTTATTTTAGTCTGCAATGTATATCCTATAAGTGTGTATCATACAAGTGTGAAGATCAGAATTAATTCCAGAGCGATGTATACAGACTGTGCCCAGCCATCTGCCACCATCACACTCTAATCAGCATGTCTATTTGTCTATTCTCCCTACAGGTATGTCCCTCAGGTTTCGACACAGACTTCTTACCTCTGCTCCTAGTATTCACTTGGTATGTCTATCAACTAACCCCAGCTTTACCCCAGTGTTATTTATGACCTTGTTTACTTTGTCTTGATTATATGCATCTTGTCCATTCTTAATTCTCTGACCAAGAGGAGCACAGGCCTCTCCTCTCTGCTTCACACCTGAATGCACTTTTCTGCACATATATTGCATAGCACAAGTCTGCCAAGACTTTAGTCTGCAGTGTGTATCATATAAGTGTGTATCATACAAGTGTGAAGATCAGAATTAATTTCAGAATAGAACCAGAAGAGAACTGAAGGCAACTGGACCCTGTGACTGTAAACAATGTTTCTGTTTGTTTTCACTTTCACCCCTATAATCCTTCACTTTCTGCTAACCCCCCTAATCCCTACACCAAGTAAGGAACTGTTCATCTCTTCTTCAATCCTCCCCATCCATCTCACCTCCTCCTCAGAACTGTTCCTCAACATACAATCCTCTGTCTCCAAACACACAGTCTCTTCATGCTCTCTCCTGCTCCCACCTGCTAACACATTCTCTGCTCTTCTCACTGCCGGTGATATTGCTCCAAATCCTGGTCCTCCTCACCACATTCCCACAGTCATTTCTACTTTCCATCCACGCTCTATCACAACTTTCTGTAACCTCTCTAACCTTATACCCATCCGCCCACTCCCCGCTTCCCCAGTCCCACTAGCAGGAGTTCTATGGAAAGCTTGCTCTGTCTGCAACAAACTTTCCTACATCCATGATCTTTTCATTACTCATAAACTTTTCTTCCTCGCCGTCAACGATACCTGGCTCACCTCCTCTGACACATCCTCTCCTGCTGCACTCTCGTATGGTGAATTCCATCTTTCCCACACACCCCCGCCCCAGCAGCAAGCATGGTGGAAAAGTTGTTTTTTTCCTGTCAGATAACTGCTCCTTCACCCCAATCCCACTGCCACCCTCTGTTACCCTCCCTTCCTTTGAGGTACACTCTGTGCGCATCTACTCCCCATCCAACCTCCAACTGGCTGTCATGTACCAGCCCCCAGGGCCAGCCACCACCTTCTTCTACCACTTCACCACCTGGCTACTTCATTTCCTCTCCGCTGACATCCCCACTATAATCTTGGGTGACTTCAACATCCCCATTGACACTTCCCTCTTAGCTGCCACTAAGCTTCTACCTCTCACTTCTCACACATACCAAAGCTCACAAAATCAATAGACAGCCCTGGCACACCAGCCTGACCAAAGAACTGAGACAGGCTTCTAGGGTTGCTGAGCAGAGATGGAAATGATCCCACTCCAATGAGGACTTCATTGCATTCAAACAGTCCCTCACTACTTTCAAGACCACACTCGCCACAGCTAAACAAACCTATTTCTCATCTCTCATATCCTCCCTGTCTCACGACCCTAAACTGCAATTCAACACCTTCAATTCTCTCCTCCGTCCCTCAACACCTCCTCCCTCTCCACTCATCTCAGCTAAAGACTTTGCCTAATTTTTCAAGCAGAAGATTGATAACATCAGAGACAGTTTTGGTCGACAACTCCCAGAGCCCTTAAGGTACCTTCACACGAAACGACTTTGTAACGATATCGCTAGCGATCCATGACGTTGCAGCGTCCTCGCTAGTGAGATCGTTTAGTTTGACACGCAGCAGCGATCAGGATCCTGCTGTGATGTTGCTGGTCGCTGAATAAAGTCCAGAACTTTATTTGGTCGTCCGATCGCCGTGTATCGTTGTGTTTGAAAGCAAAAGCAACGATACCAGCGATGTTTTACACTGGTAACCAGGGTAAACATCGGGTTACCAAGCGCAGGGCCGCGCTTAGTAACCCGATGTTTACCCTGGTTACCAGCGTAAAAGTAAAAAAAACAAACAGTACATACTCACCTGCGCGTCCCTCAGCGTCTGCTTCCTGACACTTACTGAGCGCCGGCCCTAAAGTGAAAGTGAAAGCACAGCGGTGACGTCACCGCTGTGCTGTTAGGGCCGGAGCTCAGTCAGTGTCAGGAAGCAGACGCTGGGGGACGCGCAGGTGAGTATGTACTGTTTGTTTTTTTTACTTTTACGCTGGTAACCAGGGTAAACATCGGGTTACTAAGTGCGGCCCTGCACTTAGTAACCCGATGTTTACCCTGGTTACCCGGGGACCTCGGCATCGTTGGTCGCTGGAGAGCGGTCTGTGTGACAGCTTCCCAGCGATCAAACAGCGACGCTGCAGCGATCGGCATCGTTGTCGCTATCGCTGCAGCGTCGCTTCGTGTGAAGGTACCTTTACTCCTAACTGCCTAGCCCTCCACCTCCAAAACCAACTTATCCACCATTACAGAAGATAAACTCTCCACTCTACTCTCAAGATCACATCTCACCACCTGTGTACTTGACCCAATCCCATCCCACTTCATCCCAAACCTCACCACGGTCTTTATCCCAACCCCAACCCATCTCTTCAATCTATCACTAGCAACTGGTGTTTTCCCCTCAAGCTTTAAACATGCCTCAAACACACCTATCCTCACAAATCCCTCCCTTGACTCATCCTCTTCATCTAGCTATCACCCCATGTCACTTCTCCCCTATGCCTCAAAACTACTGGAACAACACGTCCATATTGAACTGTCTGCCCACCTCTCTTCTTGCCCCTCTTCGACCGCTTACAATCTTGCTTCCAGCCACACCACTCCACTGAAACTGCCCTAATTAAGGTCACCAATGACCTGTTAACCACCAAGGCCAAGTGACACTACTCTGTCCTCCTGGACCTGTGCTCTGCCTTTGACACAGTGGACCATTCCCTATTACTACAGACCCTCTCATCTCTTGGCATCACAGACTTGGCCCTATCTTGGATCGTGTCATACCTAACAGACCGGACATTCAGCGTCTCCTACTCACACACCACCTCCTCACAGCGCCTCCCATCTATTGGAGTCCTGCAAGATTCAGTCCTAGGGCCCCTGCTCTTCTCCATCTACACCTTCGGCCTGGGACAGCTCATAGAATCTCATGGCTTTCAGTATCACCTCTATGCTGATGACATACAGATCTACATCTCTGGACCAGATATCGCCTCCCTACTAACCAGAATCCCACAATGTCTGTCCGCTATTTCATCCTTCTTCACTAGATTTCTAAAACTTAATATGGATAAAACAGAACTCTTCATCTTTTCCCCATCTCACTCAATCCCCCTAACAGACCTATCCATTAAAGTAAATGGCTGCCCACACTCCCCATTACCAGAAGCTCGCTGCCTCGGGGTTATCCTTGGCAGTGATCTCTTTCAAACCACATATACAAGCCCTTTCCACTTCCTGCCGACTTCAACTCAAAAATATTTCACGGATCCGTACATTCCTCAACCAAGAATCTGCAAAAACCCTAGTCCATACCCTCATCATCTTCCACCTTGACTATTGCAACCTCCTGCTCTGTGGCCTCCCCTCTAACACTCTCGTACCCCTCCAATCTATTCTAAACTCTGCTGCCCGACTAATCCACCTGTCCCCCCGCTATTCCCTGGCCTCTCTGTTGTGAATTCCGCTCTTGGGCTCCCTCCGGTGGTTGTTAGTAGCACTTTTGTGAGTTCTGCTCTTGGGCTCCCACCGGTGGTTTTGAGTGGTATGGCTGCTTTTTGGATTTAGCATCAGCAGCTGCTTCCACTGATCGTCTTTCTGGCTCGGCTATTTTAGTCTGGCCTTATCCCTCAATCAATGCCAGTTGTCAATTGTTCCTGCTTGGAGTCACGGCTCTTTTGGATTTCCCTGACACTCTGACCTGTTCAGCAAAGATAAGTCCTTGCTTGTCCTTTTGCAGTCCTCTTGTTGTGGACTTTATTGTTCAGCACATTCTATGTTTTGCTCATTTGTCCAGCTTATCAGTATGGATCTATTCAGCTAAGCTGGAAGCTCTGGGCAGCAGATTTTGCCCTCCACACCTTTAGTCAGGTGTGGAGATTTTTGCATTTCTCTGCGGTGGACTTTTTCTAGTTTTTATTATGGACCGCACAGTGTTCTATCCTGTACTATCTATCAAGCTAGAAGTGGCCTCCTTTGCTAAATCTTGTTTCATTCTATGTATGTCATTTCCTTCTCCACTCAGTCATTATTTGTAGGGGGCTGTCTATCCTTTGGGGATTTTCTCTGAGGCAAGATAGCTTTCCTGTTTCTACCTTTAGGGGTAGCTAGTTCTCCGGCTGTGACGAGGTGTCCAGGGAGTGACAGGAACATCCCACGGCTACTGCTAGTATTGTGTTAAGATCAGGAACTGCGGTCTGTATAGTTACCACCTGCTCAGAGCTAGTCGCATGTCGTTCCTAAATCACCAGTCCATAACACCTCTCACCTCTGGTAATCCCTGCACTAGCTCCCCATTACCCAACAAAAGACTCAAGTTCAAAACCCTAGTCATGACATACAAAGCCATCCACAGCCTGTCTCCACTATACATCTGTGACCTCGTCTCCTTATCTGCACGTAACCTCCGATCCTCACAAAATCTCCTTCTCTACTCCCCTCTTATCTCCTCTTCCCACAATCGCATACAAGATTTCTCCCGTGCATCCCCCCTACTTTGGAACTCTCTATCAAAACATATTAGACTCTCGCCTACCATCGGAACCTTCAAAAAGAACCTGAAGACCCAATTCTCCCGACAAGCCTACAACCTGCAGTAACCACCACTCGACGAAGCCAATGCATGACCAGCTCTACCCTCGCCTATTGTATCCTCACCTAACCTTTGTAGATTGTGAGCCCTCGTGGGCAGGATCCTCTCTCCTCCTGTACTATTGTGACTTGTATTGTACTGTACTTGCTTTTATTATTTATACCCCTCCTCACATGTAAAGCGCCATGGAATAAATGGCGCTATAATAATAAATAATAATAATTTATATGCTCTGAGATAGGGCTTTTTATGCTTATTCATGTTATGAACATGCACTTAACTATTGCCCTAAATAACACCCCACTATTTGTAAAGCAATCTTCTGGGTGAATTTGTTTATAACACCTTACCCTTAACAATTTAGCCTAGCAGATCTCTAAATGTTACTCCATTTGGCAATGGATCAGATGTAACCCAGCCACATTATATTACCTCTCTCTATTGGAGGTTTGTTCCCACCCTGTTCTCTGTATATTGTTTTGTATTTATTATCATACTGCATAAAAATCATTGTTTTAACTAATCTAGAATCTCTTTTATCCTGCGGCATTAAACTAAATTAAACTGCTAGGGATTGTGTATATACAGTATACCGTACTCTATTCTGGCACCATATCTACAGTGTGGAAAAAAAGTATTTAGTCAGCAATCAATTGTGTAAGTTCTCCCACTTAAAAAGATGAGAGGTCTGTAATTGACATCATAGGTAGACCGCAACTATAAGGCTGGGGTCACACTTGGCGTAAGACAATACGCCACGTATTATACGTCCGTACTACGGCCGTAATACGGAGAAATGTTCCCAAAATATTGATCCGTAGGCAGGGTGTGTCAGCGTATTTTGCGCATGGCATCCTCCGTATGTAATCCGTATGGCATCCGTACTGCGAGATTTTCGCGCAGGCTTGCAAAACCGACATCTAATGGATTTATGTGCTCAAATGTTCGGGAAAACATATATACAGTATATATATATATATATATATATATATATATATATATATATATATATATATATATATATGTCATTGAGACACATATATATATATTCTGTATTTAGATGTCATTCAGCGCGATATCTGTGAACAGCCGGTAATTCAATTGCCGGCTTTTCATTTCTCCTGCACAAACCCGACAGGATATGAGACATGGTTTACATACAGTAAACCATCTCATATCCCCCTTTTTTTTTGCATATTCCACACTACTAATGTTAGTAGTGTGTATGTGCAAAATTTCAGCGCTGTAGCTGCTAAAATAAAGGGTTAAATGGCGGAAAAAATTGGCGTGGGCTCCCGCGCAATTTTCTCCGCCAGAATGGTAAAGCCAGTGACTGAGGGCAGATATTAATAGCCAGGAGAGGGTCCATGGTTATTGCCCCCCCCCCGTGGCTAAAAACATCTGCCCCCAGCCACCCCAGAAAAGGCACATCTGGAAGATGCGCCTATTCTGGCACTTGGCCACTCTCTTCCCACTCCCTGTAGCGGTGGGATATGGGGTAATGAAGGGTTAATGTCACCTTGCTATTGTAAGGTGACATTAAGCCAGATTAATAATGGAGAGGCGTCAATTATGACACCTATCCATTATTAATCCAATTGTTTGAAAGGGTTAAAAAACACACACATACATGATTTAAAAGTATTTTAATGAAATAAACACAGCGGTTGTTTTAATAATTTATTGCTCTCTCAATCCATCAGCAACACCCTCGCTTGGCAAAATAATAAACGCACAAGATACATACCCTTAGCTGAACTGTCACGTCCCACGAAGTAATCCATCTGAAGGGGTTAAAATATTTTACAGGCACGAGCCCTGCTAATGCAGCTGTGTCATTGACCTACATTTCCTTCAGTCGCGGTGATGCGCCCCCTGGTGGATGTCCTCATATGACCTGGAGCGTGGGAAAAAGTTCCCAGGCTGCAGTTCATGAGAACATCCAGCAGGGGCGCATCACCGCGACTCAATGTAAGTATAGATCACTGCTTTCCTTTCAGCACCCGGGGATTACAGGCACGAGCGAGTGGTTTATCGCAGCTCGTGCCTGTAATATTAGTTAACCCCTTCAGATGGATTACCTCGTTGGACGTGACAGTTCAGCTGAGGGTATGTATCTTGTGCGTTTATTATTTTGCCAAGCGAGGGTGTTGCTGATGGATTGAGAGAGCAATAAATTATTAAAACAACCGCTGTGTTTATTTCATTAAAATACTTTTAAATCATGTGTGTGTGTTTTTTAACCCTTTCAAACAATTGGATTAATAATGGATAGGTGTCATAATTGACGCCTCTCCATTATTAATCTGGCTTAATGTCACCTTACAATAGCAAGGTGGCATTAACCCTTCATTACCCCATATCCCACCGCTACAGGGAGTGGGAAGAGAGTGGCCAAGTGCCAGAATAGGCGCATCTTCCAGATGTGCCTTTTCTGGGGTGGCTGGGGGCAGATGTTTTTAGCCACGGGGGGGCCAATAACCATGGACCCTCTCCTGGCTATTAATATCTGCCCTCAGTCACTGGCTTTACCATTCTGGCGGAGAAAATTGCGCGGGAGCCCACGCCAATTTTTTCCGCCATTTAACCCTTTATTTTAGCAGCTACAGCGCTGAAATTTTGCACATACACACTACTAACATTAGTAGTGTGGAATATGCAAAAAAAATGGGGATATGAGATGGTTTACTGTATGTAAACCATGTCTCATATCCTACTGAAAATATACTTGGCACTCAAGAGAAATTTGTTGCAAGATTCAAAAGTAGATTTTTATTTTGGTGCATCCAGCTCAACATATAAACGTTTTCGGTCTCGACAACTGAGACCTTCATCAGATATAGTTGTCAAAGCTGCAATGTATATACAAAAAAAAACAAGAGAAATGCTTTTAAACAAAGAGAATACTGTTGCACAATAACACATGAGAAATAAATGACAAAGTATGCGATCCATACTGTATTATTAAAGAGACAGTCTGCATAAAATACAAGTGATGGCATGCAGCACGGGTTGCGGAATGGGTGGATCCGGCCTAGACCAGCGTGAAGCGTGAGTCCTGTTCAAAAAGTGCTGGAGAGTGTACACGTGTTAAGGTTATGCTAGGTGGAAGAGAACATGAAAAGGTAACATTAAAAAGGTAACATGAAGGACTTAAGATATGACCTCGTGGTGGGTCTAACATTACGTCAAAAGCACTATCCTAGGTAAAGGATACGGGAAGTGGAAAACCCTCCACTAATGGGTGTGGGGATATGCGACTAAGGTGCACAGTGGGCTACCTGTAAAAGAGAGAATACGCATCAGAGCATTAAGACCAAAGAGCTACACAGTGAAGGGGCACAAAATGCCCTGTGGGATACATGCCAGAGAGTCTAACGGGGTGACCACCTGATAACCCAGACAACTAATATATGGTATAGGGTATAGGGCTGGACACGGCCCGAGGAGGAATACCTGGAGACCATGGGTGGTGTGTGTGGGTCACACACTGGGTGTATAGCCAGGGAGCGGGAGCGCAAGGCGCCTGTAGGATGGAATGAAAATACATATGACAGCTGCAGGGCTATAAGGAAAGGCTGTCCTGAACCTGGATGTCATACCTGAGACAATGAAGGGCAGTATGAGGCGCTTGTAGCAAAGCGAGGTACTCGCAGGGTGAGGAGCGCTGTGGACAACAGGTATGGGCAAAGGATTAGTTGGACTGGAGCCAGACTGGAGGTAAGGCAGAGCCAGCGCTGGGCTGGGACCGGCTGTAGTATTTTACCTGAACGATACCGCTGCCAGGGGTGAAGTAGACGCTGTGCTGCTGTGCAGGGAGACGCTCCCGGGGCTGCTAGGGAGCGCAGCACTTCCGGGTATAAGAGCGCGCTGGGGTGCGTCACCTGACGCCCGACGTCATCGGATCATGTGACCGGAGGAGCCGGCGCATGCGCAGGAGAGCCGATGTGAGTGCCAGTAGGGATAAGCGCAGAGAGAGCCGGCGCTTGCGCAGTGGGCCCCAGGGAGCAGAGTAAATGGATATTGGGCTGCATCGCAGTACATAGGAGTGTACAGGCTGGATAAAAAGGGCAGGGGACTACAACTAATAAGGTGTTGAACACCCCAAGGGCATCTGGCAAAAGGTCACCCCGGGTATATAGAGAAATAATTAACCCTCTATAACAAGGCATGTGGTGCATACTATACCGTGTGCAGTGCTCAGTGCGAGGAGTGCATTTAACGGTTCTGTAGAAAAAGACAGAAATGGGTACAGATTAAAGATTAATAAAACAAATATTATGTTACATTACAGTGTGCACCCAAAAGGTGCTACAAAACCTACAGTAAAAACAATATACATGTACAATATTACAAATATGCCGAGACGTCGTAGTCTCTATTGAGTCCCTTTGGTTCTAAGGTTTGCAAGGAATAAATCCAGTAAGCCTCCCTTTTGAGGAGTAAACTGACACGGCTTTGGCCCCTTCTTGGAGTATCTACCTGTTCCAGGACCTGAAAGCGGAGCTGAGAAATGTTGTGGTTTTGTTTGGAAAAATGATAAGGGAGAGGTAGGTGTGTTTTATTGCAGCGGATTGTGGATTTGTGTTGGGCCACTCTGTCTCTTATTGGCTGTGTGGTTTCACCTACATATGCCAGCCCGCAGGGGCATTTGATAACGTAAATGACATGTGTGGATTCGCAGGTGAAGAAACCTTTTGTGGGGATGGCCTTGCCTGTTTGAGGGTGAGAGACTGAGGGCCCCCTCTGAACATTGCTGCACTGTAGGCAATTCAGACAAGGAAATGTACCTTGTCTCTGGGTTTGTAGAAAGGATTGTTTGGGGATCCTATTGCTTGAGCCAATGTCCGCTTTCACTAGTTTATCCCTAAGGTTTCTAGCTCGTTTGAAACAGGACATGAAGGGCGCTCTAAATTCTGGAATACTAGGGTAGCTTTTTGTAAGGATACCCCAGTGCCTCCTGATGGTAGACTGGACCATATTGGAGAAGGGATGGAATGTAGAGACAAAAGGGATTCTCTTACGGTCATCTTTGGGTCTATTCACT
This sequence comes from Ranitomeya variabilis, assembly GCF_051348905.1. Taxonomy (NCBI): domain Eukaryota; kingdom Metazoa; phylum Chordata; class Amphibia; order Anura; family Dendrobatidae; genus Ranitomeya; species Ranitomeya variabilis. The sequence goes on along the minus strand of NC_135238.1, from coordinate 161,494,098 downwards.
GAAATGTTGCGTTTGGCCTCTATGAGGATGTGCTGCGGATATCCCCGGTTAGAGAATTTTTGTTCCATCTCACTCAATCTTGTTTTTTTGATCTTATCATCCGAGACAATTCTTTCAACCCTGTGGAATTGGGACTTGGGGATGGAATTTTTGATGGAAGGTGGATGGCAACTGGTGAAATACAAGAGGCCATTGCGGTCCGTTGGTTTAGTGTACAGATCAATGGATAGGAGACCGTCCCTCTCCTTGTAAATGAGGGTGTCTAGGAAGCTGATTTTGAATTTGTCATGTTGTAAAGAGAAACCAAGTTCGGGCCAGATGCTGTTAATGTGTTGGTCAAAGGCTATTAATGACTCAAGGGGACCATCCCACACACAGAAAATGTCATCAATATATCGGCGCCATACCCTACAGTGGGCGATGAATAGAGGGTGATCATACACATAGTCGTTTTCGAAAGCCGCCATGTATGCAATAGCATACGGGGGCGCTACGTTCGCGCCCATTGCAGTACCTTGTAGCTGGGCATAGAAGGAATCTTGGAACATAAAGTAATTTTCCTTAAGAACCAAGTTTAACAGGTCGGCGCAGAAGTGGCGGATTTTGATGTCGACTTTATTGTCTAACAGGAGCCTGTCAGTAGCGGCTAGGCCCTTGTCGTGAATGATAGATGTATAGAGGCTATTTACATCCCATGTGATCAAGAGAGAAGAAGGGGATATGGGGCCCAAAGTTTTTATGACCTGGATGAATTCACCAGTGTCCAGAAGAAAAGACCGGGTAGTTTTAACAAGTGGCGTGAGGATTTTCTCTAGTACTATGGATAGTGGTGAGAGGACTGAGTCAGTCAGGGAGACAATGGGCCGACCAGGAGGTTTAAGTAGTCTTTTGTGTATTTTGGGTAAGATGTACAGGATGGGAGTTATAGGGTCTTTTTTGATGAGAAAATCCCTCATCTTGCTGTCTATGGTACCTGCTTGCATGTGATATTCAATAATTGGTGCGATTTTTTTCACCAATTCGTTGAGGGGGTTGCGTGGTATAAGTTTGTATATCGCGGTGTCCCCTAACTGTCTGTGTACCTCCTCCAGGTAGTCAGTTCTGTCCATCACTACCGTTGCTCCCCCCTTGTCCGCCGGTTTGATAATAAGAGATTTATCAGACGCCAATTGTTCCAATGACAATCTTTCTGAAGATGAAAGGTTGGACTGAAAATGGAACTTCCCCTGTTCCAATTTTCGGGTCAGTGAGTGAATGTCCCTTTCAACAAGGGATACAAAAGTCTCAACTGCGGGATCCGACCGAGGTGGCATGTAGGAGCTGTGGTTCCGAAGACCCAAGCTCTGAAGTTCCAGGAGAGTTTTTTCCTCCCTGGCAGGATTTAACACCGGGGGTTGTGCTGCAAAATGGACCCGAAGTCTGAGGTTCCGGTAGAACCTTTGAAGGTCCATGCTAAGTTCAAATGAATTGAACTTATATACCGGGCAGAAGGACAAGCCCTTCTGAAGTACAGCCAGTTGGTGTGTATCCAGGTTTTTGGATGAGATATTAACCACTAGGGGGAGGTCCATACCTGTGAGCGTGTTGTTATCTGGTTTCTGGATTCCCCGACGGCACTGGCCGCCCCGCCTCGTCTTCCTCTTCTGCGGCCGCGGTTGTTCCCTAAAAAAGAAGCAGAACTTGAGGTACCGGGTCTGCTGTCGGTGGATCCAGAAGAGCTTATCGAGCTGTGCCGCCTGATGGAAGGCCGAGTATCTCGCCACTGGTAAACCCGGTTCTGTAGGTAGTCTTCGGTGTCCCGTAGGAACTTTGACCTCTTTCTTTTTTCTACTTCCAACCTGTGCTGCCGTAGTTGTTCTTGATTATTCGTCTTTAGTTCCTGGAACTCTTCCTGGGGCATCGTGCTGGTCAGTTGAGACTCGATGGCATGTATTTGGGTGTTGACTGAGTCCAAATTCTTTTGAAGATAGGAGAGGGTGAGGGTCATCAGGTCTGCTGAGCATTTGTTTAGAATGTGTTCGAATTTTTCGCAATACTCCTTGTCTTCCCTGAAGAAGGTTGGTTGTAGAGGGACCCGCAAGCCACGTGGGATCCTCTGGACTCGAAGGTACTCGGCAATAGTAACAATATGTAATTCTAGATTAACCGCTCTTCTGGATTCACGTTCCAGGTCACGGTTTTTAAGTTCCTTAGTTGGAATTTGGAGAAAATCGCTGGGTGCGGTTACTTTAGAAAGAATTTCTGCCGCCTCTGCTGCATTGAAAGAAAAGGTTTCAGACATCGTCCAAGGTGCTTGTGTACGGATACAACATATGGAAAGTGGTGACCACGGCACTCAGGGATTCTTGGGAGGTGCTCAAGTTGGGGATCCAACCCGTAATATGCGACTGAAAATATACTTGGCACTCAAGAGAAATTTGTTGCAAGATTCAAAAGTAGATTTTTATTTTGGTGCACCCAGCTCAACATATAAACGTTTTCGGTCTCGACAACTGAGACCTTCATCAGATATAGTTGTCAAAGCTGCAATGTATATACAAAAAAAACAAGAGAAATGCTTTTAAACAAAGAGAATACTGTTGCACAATAACACATGAGAAATAAATGACAAAGTATGCGATCCATACTGTATTATTAAAGAGACAGTCTGCATAAAATACAAGTGATGGCATGCAGCACGGGTTGCGGAATGGGTGGATCCGGCCTAGACCAGCGTGAAGCGTGAGTCCTGTTCAAAAAGTGCAGGAGAGTGTACACGTGTTAAGGTTATGCTAGGTGGAAGATGTTCTCTGAACAGGGGAAGTTCCATTTTCAGTCCAACCTTTCATCTTCAGAAAGACTGTCATTGGAACAATTGGCGTCTGATAAATCTCTTATTATCAAACCGGCGGACAAGGGGGGAGCAACGGTAGTGATGGACAGAACTGACTACCTGGAGGAGGTACACAGACAGTTAGGGGACACCGCAGTATACAAACTTATACCACGCAACCCCCTCAACGAATTGGTGAAAAAAATCTCACCAATTATTGAATATCACATGCAAGCAGGTACCATAGACAGCAAGATGAGGGATTTTCTCATCAAAAAAGACCCTATAACTCCCATCCTGTACATCTTACCCAAAATACACAAAAGACTACTTAAACCTCCTGGTCGGCCCATTGTCTCCCTGACTGACTCAGTCCTCTCACCACTATCCATAGTACTAGAGAAAATCCTCACGCCACTTGTTAAAACTACCCGGTCTTTTCTTCTGGACACTGGTGAATTCATCCAGGTCATAAAAACTTTGGGCCCCATATCCCCTTCTTCTCTCTTGATCACATGGGATGTAAATAGCCTCTATACATCTATCATTCACGACAAGGGCCTAGCCGCTACTGACAGGCTCCTGTTAGACAATAAAGTCGACATCAAAATCCGCCACTTCTGCGCCGACCTGTTAAACTTGGTTCTTAAGGAAAATTACTTTATGTTCCAAGATTCCTTCTATGCCCAGCTACAAGGTACTGCAATGTGCGCGAACGTAGCGCCCCCGTATGCTATTGCATACATGGCGGCTTTCGAAAACGACTATGTGTATGATCACCCTCTATTCATCGCCCACTGTAGGGTATGGCGCCGATATATTGATGACATTTTCTGTGTGTGGGATGGTCCCCTTGAGTCATTAATAGCCTTTGACCAACACATTAACAGCATCTGGCCCGAACTTGGTTTCTCTTTACAACATGACAAATTCAAAATCAGCTTCCTAGACACCCTCATTTACAAGGAGAGGGACGGTCTCCTATCCATTGATCTGTACACTAAACCAACGGACCGCAATGGCCTCTTGTATTTCACCAGTTGCCATCCACCTTCCATCAAAAATTCCATCCCCAAGTCCCAATTCCACAGGGTTGAAAGAATTGTCTCGGATGATAAGATCAAAAAAACAAGATTGAGTGAGATGGAACAAAAATTCTCTAACCGGGGATATCCGCAGCACATCCTCATAGAGGCCAAACGCAACATTTCAGTGAATAGACCCAAAGATGACCGTAAGAGAATCCCTTTTGTCTCTACATTCCATCCCTTCTCCAATATGGTCCAGTCTACCATCAGGAGGCACTGGGGTATCCTTACAAAAAGCTACCCTAGTATTCCAGAATTTAGAGCGCCCTTCATGTCCTGTTTCAAACGAGCTAGAAACCTTAGGGATAAACTAGTGAAAGCGGACATTGGCTCAAGCAATAGGATCCCCAAACAATCCTTTCTACAAACCCAGAGACAAGGTACATTTCCTTGTCTGAATTGCCTACAGTGCAGCAATGTTCAGAGGGGGCCCTCAGTCTCTCACCCTCAAACAGGCAAGGCCATCCCCACAAAAGGTTTCTTCACCTGCGAATCCACACATGTCATTTACGTTATCAAATGCCCCTGCGGGCTGGCATATGTAGGTGAAACCACACAGCCAATAAGAGACAGAGTGGCCCAACACAAATCCACAATCCGCTGCAATAAAACACACCTACCTCTCCCTTATCATTTTTCCAAACAAAACCACAACATTTCTCAGCTCCGCTTTCAGGTCCTGGAACAGGTAGATACTCCAAGAAGGGGCCAAAGCCGTGTCAGTTTACTCCTCAAAAGGGAGGCTTACTGGATTTATTCCTTGCAAACCTTAGAACCAAAGGGACTCAATAGAGACTACGACGTCTCGGCATATTTGTAATATTGTACATGTATATTGTTTTTACTGTAGGTTTTGTAGCACCTTTTGGGTGCACACTGTAATGTAACATAATATTTGTTTTATTAATCTTTAATCTGTACCCATTTCTGTCTTTTTCTACAGAACCGTTAAATGCACTCCTCGCACTGAGCACTGCACACGGTATAGTATGCACCACATGCCTTGTTATAGAGGGTTAATTATTTCTCTATATACCCGGGGTGACCTTTTGCCAGATGCCCTTGGGGTGTTCAACACCTTATTAGTTGTAGTCCCCTGCCCTTTTTATCCAGCCTGTACACTCCTATGTACTGCGATGCAGCCCAATATCCATTTACTCTGCTCCCTGGGGCCCACTGCGCAAGCGCCGGCTCTCTCTGCGCTTATCCCTACTGGCACTCACATCGGCTCTCCTGCGCATGCGCCGGCTCCTCCGGTCACATGATCCGATGACGTCGGGCGTCAGGTGACGCACCCCAGCGCGCTCTTATACCCGGAAGTGCTGCGCTCCCTAGCAGCCCCGGGAGCGTCTCCCTGCACAGCAGCACAGCGTCTACTTCACCCCTGGCAGCGGTATCGTTCAGGTAAAATACTACAGCCGGTCCCAGCCCAGCGCTGGCTCTGCCTTACCTCCAGTCTGGCTCCAGTCCAACTAATCCTTTGCCCATACCTGTTGTCCACAGCGCTCCTCACCCTGCGAGTACCTCGCTTTGCTACAAGCGCCTCATACTGCCCTTCATTGTCTCAGGTATGACATCCAGGTTCAGGACAGCCTTTCCTTATAGCCCTGCAGCTGTCATATGTATTTTCATTCCATCCTACAGGCGCCTTGCGCTCCCGCTCCCTGGCTATACACCCAGTGTGTGACCCACACACACCACCCATGGTCTCCAGGTATTCCTCCTCGGGCCGTGTCCAGCCCTATACCCTATACCATATATTAGTTGTCTGGGTTATCAGGTGGTCACCCCGTTAGACTCTCTGGCATGTATCCCACAGGGCATTTTGTGCCCCTTCACTGTGTAGCTCTTTGGTCTTAATGCTCTGATGCGTATTCTCTCTTTTACAGGTAGCCCACTGTGCACCTTAGTCGCATATCCCCACACCCATTAGTGGAGGGTTTTCCACTTCCCGTATCCTTTACCTAGGATAGTGCTTTTGACGTAATGTTAGACCCACCACGAGGTCATATCTTAAGTCCTTCATGTTACCTTTTTAATGTTACCTTTTCATGTTCTCTTCCACCTAGCATAACCTTAACACGTGTACACTCTCCAGCACTTTTTGAACAGGACTCACGCTTCACGCTGGTCTAGGCCGGATCCACCCATTCCGCAACCCGTGCTGCATGCCATCACTTGTATTTTATGCAGACTGTCTCTTTAATAATACAGTATGGATCGCATACTTTGTAATTTATTTCTCATGTGTTATTGTGCAACAGTATTCTCTTTGTTTAAAAGCATTTCTCTTGTTTTTTTTGTATATACATTGCAGCTTTGACAACTATATCTGATGAAGGTCTCAGTTGTCGAGACCGAAAACGTTTATATGTTGAGCTGGATGCACCAAAATAAAAATCTGCTTTTGAATCTTGCAACAAATTTCTCTTGAGTGCCAAGTATATTTTCAGTCGCATATTACGGGTTGGATCCCCAACTTGAGCACCTCCCAAGAATCCCTGAGTGCCGTGGTCACCACTTTCCATGTCTCATATCCTGTCGGGTTTGTGCAGGAGAAATGAAAAGCCGGCAATTGAATTACCGACTCTTCACTAACACCGCTGCGTATTTCTCGCAAGTCACACTGCTGGTCCGTGTGGAATCCGTATTTTTCTCGCCCCCATAGACTTTCATTGGCGATTTTTTTGCGCAATACGCTGACAAACGCAGCATGCTGCGATTTTGTACGGCCGTAGAAAGCCGTATATTACGGATCCGTAATATACGGCTGATAGGAGCAGCCCCATTGAGAATAATTGTGCCGTATGTTATGCGAGTTTTACGGACGTAGTTTCTGCGCTCTTACGTCCGTAAAACACGCATGTGTGACCCTGGCCTAAGAATCAAAATGAGAAAACAAATCCAGAAAATCACCTTGTCTGATCTGGCAAGATTTGTTTTGCAAAATATGGTGGAAAATAAGTATTTGGTCATTAATCTCAATATTTTGTTATGTAGCCTTTGTTGGCAATGACAGTGGTCAAATGTTTTCTGTAAGTTTTCGCAAGGTTGGCACACACTGTTGGTGGTATGTTGGCCAAATTCCTCCATGCAGATCTCCTCTAGAGCAGTGATGTTTTGGGCCTGTGGCTGGGCAACACGTACTTTCAACTCCCTCCAAAGGTTTTCTATGGGGTTGAGATCTGGAGACTGGCAAAGCCACTCCTTTGTTTCCCTGGCGGTGTGCTTGGGATCATTATCATGCTGAAAGACCCATACACATTTCATCTTCAATGCCCTTGCTGATGGAAGGAGGTTTGCACTCAAAATCTCACGATACATGGCCCCAGTTATTCTTTCATGTACACGGATCAGTTGTCCTGTCCCTTTGCAGCCCCAAAGCATGATGTTGCCACCCCCATGCTTCACAGTAGGTATGGTGTTCCTGGGATGCAACTCAGCATTCTGTCTCCTCAAAACATAGCGAGTTTTGTTTCTACCAAACAGTTCTACTTTGGTTTCATCAGACTATATGACATTCTCCCAATACTTTTCTGGATAAACCACATGCTCTCTTGCAAACTTAAGATGGGACTGGACATGTACTTGCTTAAGCAGGGGGACACCTCTGGCACTGCAGGATCTGAGTCCCTGGTGGCGTAGTGTGTTACTGATGGTAGCCTTTGTTACGGTGGTCCCAGCTCTATGCAGGTCATTCACTAGGTCCCCTATGTGGTTCTGGGACTTTTGCTCACTGTTCTTGTGATCATTTTGACCCCACAGGGTGAGATCTTGCGTGGAGCCCCAGATCAAGGGAGATTATCAGTGGTCTTGTATGTCTTCCATTTTCTTATTATTGTTCCCACAGTTGATTTCATCACACCAAACTGCTTGTTTATTGAAGATCCTGTTTTCCCAGCATGGTGCAGGGCAACAATTTTGTTTCTGGTGTCTTTTGACAGCTCTTTGGTCTTCGCTATAGTGGAGTTTGGAGTGTGACTGTTTGAGGTTGTGAACAGGAGTCTTTTATACTGATAACAAGTTCAAACAGGTGCCAAATCAGACAAGGTGATTTCTGGATTTGTTTTCTTATTTTGACTCTCATAGTTGTGTTCTACCTATGATGTCAATTACAGGCCTCTCTTGTCTTTTTAAGAGAACTTGCACAATTTGTTGCTGACCAAATACTTTTTTCCCCACTTTATGTAGAAAGCTTGGTCCTGTTATTTTATGTACGTCATAATCTTGGTTTTGGTTACTGTATATATGTAATCCATGTAATAAGTTTAATTCTGTTATTGTATTAATTTAGTAAGTGTGGTTATGTTACTATATTTATAAATAAAGCTTGTTTGTGGTTACAGTATCTGTAAAGTGAGCTTATTTCTTTTACTCTATCAGTTTATGCAGGAAGCTTGATTCTATGCATTCTGTTACTGTATCAATGTAGAAAGCATGGCTCTGAAAGTATCTTCGTAGTAACATTGGTTCAGTTACTGTTTGTACTAAAATTGTCTGTTACTGTAGACTGTATATGCAATAGGGTTGCTTACAGTAAAGGATCTCCATAGATGCAGTAGTTTGAGTCTATGCTCTATGTTCCTAAATATTCTATTCTATTGTGATGCTTAGTCACTACTCAGGGGCAAACCATGAGACAGCATAGCCAGGAGGACTGAAGTCAGATACCAGGAGGGCTCATAGTACAGAGGGGTGAAACAAAAGCGTAGTCAGGTATCAGTCTGGGGTCAAATGCCAGGAGGGTCAAAAGCAAAAGGGGAAATCCAAAAGAGTAGTCATAACAAAATCCAGGGTCATCAGCGAAATCAGAGACAGATCAGAGACAGACACAGAGCAAGCAAACACCTACCTACAGCAAATGTACAAATGACACAGACTACTAGAAGCCAGCCAGCTAAATACCTTGCAAATGTACAGGGATGGGAGGCACCTGAGGAAACGCCCACTGACTAAACCAGATTCAAACTGTTGACAAACCAGCACACCCCAGATTAGATTGGATAACTAGACTGTCACTCACAAAACTGACAATTCAGCACACTCCAGATCCCAGAGGGCAGCTGAGCTGTCACTCACAGCATTTCTTGGCCAGTCAATGTAGAAACCATGACATCTATGTTCCTGAGTCTATGTAGTAAACTTGGTTCTGTTCCTGTATATATAGTAAGCTTGGATCTGTTACTGTATATACAGGTGTTTCTCACAAAATTAGAATATCATCAAAACGTTAATTTATTTCAGTTCTTCAATACAAAAAGTGAAACTCATATATTATATAGAGTCATTACAAACAGAGTGATCTATTTCAAGTGTTTATTTCTGTTAATGTTGATGATTATGGCTTACAGCCAATGAAAACGCAAGGGTCATTATGCCAGTAAATTAGAATAGTAGCTTGCAAAATTATTTTAAAATCCCAAATGTTGGCCTACAGAAATGTATGTTCAGTAATTGCACTCAATACTTGGTTGGGAATCCTTTTGCATCAATTACTGCATGGCATGCAGGCGATCAGCCTGTGGCACTGCTAAGGTGTCATGGAAGCCCAGGTCGCTTTGATAGCAGACTTCAGCTCATCTGCATTGTTGAGTCTGGTGACCTCTCCTCTTCCTTTTGACAATACCCCATAGGTTCTCTATGGGGTTAAGGTCAGGCGAGTTTGCTGGCCAATGAAGCACAGTGATACTGTTATTTTTAAACCAGGTATTGGTACTTTTGGCAGTGTGGACAGGTGCCAAGTCCTGCTGGAGAATAAAATTTCCAACTCGAAAAAGCTTGTTGGCAGAGAGAAGTATGGAGTGCTCTAAAGTAGGGTTGAGCGACTTTAACTTTTTTGGGGTCGAGTCGGGTTTTGCGAAACCCGACTATCTCAAAAGTCGAGTCGAGTGCAATCGGCCGATTATCGCGAAAAGTCGGGGATTGACCGAAACACGAAACCCAATGCAAGTCAATGGGGAAGCATAGTCTGCAGTGAGTGGGGGCCAGGAAAACACCTACAGTGCCCATTTTAATGGCAAAAACATCCATTCTTGTGTCTGAAGCTTGTCAATCTTAATTAACTTTATAATAATAGTTGTGCATTGGAAATTGGGGGTCATTTGGCTAAAGTTGTGGGGGGTAGGGCTGGTTCAAGTTTTTAGTGGGCCAGGAAACGTGGACTACGTCACGGCGGAGGAGCAGTGAGAGGTAAGTATTTCAACTTTGCAAGCGCTGTGATCCAGAGCATGCAGGGGGGGCCCACTCATTGGCATTGGCACTGGCACAGGGCCCCTCAAAGTACGGCGGTGTGTTTGCACGGCGGGGGCGCCTCCCACCGGCAGTGACACTTCTGCATACTCTGAAGGGCCCTGAGCCTGTGACGTCGCCAACGAGTATGCCCCCCCACCTGATGAAGGAACCTGCACTTTCATCTGCACCTTCCTCTTTGTCCCTGTGTAAGGTGGTAAAGTATGCGGGACGGGGAACCTGACTTTCTGCAGGGTCAGATTGTGGATGTGTAGCGTGCAAGGGGAATGTAGTGGTCTGGGTCAATGTACCACAAGACTCATCTAGCACTGGCTGGGCAATGGGCAGGATGAGGATGAAACACAGATATAGGCCCAAGTAATAAAGTGGGCTAAATGCAGTTCAAAATTGGTAAAAGGACTAACCAGGCGGCATTGGTTTGTTCAGTGGAGTAGAAAACCCAGGAGCGTCAGACACCGTTTTAAGGGCCCAACCACACTAGTAGGCCCAATGCAGTTTAATATTACAAATCTAGCCCGAAAGCCTGAAGATTGAAGCTCTGGAAAATAACACAGGACAACACCAAGGTGCGGCAGACACCGTTACTAGGCCCAACCAAAATAGTAGGCCAACTGCAGTGTTATATAAACAACAACTTAATGAGAGCCTGAAGATTGAAGCTCAGCTTTGCACAGTGGAGGACAACACCAGGGAGTGGCAGACACCGTTAGTAGGCCCCAAACAAAATAGTAGGCCAACGGCACTGTCATATTAACAACAACTACTTAATGAGAGCTTGAAGATTGAAGCTCAGGCAAGTAAACCTGGAGAACACCTTGGAGCGGCAGACACCGTTAGTAGGCCCCAAACAAAATAGTAGGCCAACTGCACTGTCATATTAACAACAACTACTTAATGAGAGCCTGAAGATTGAAGCTCAGGCAAGTAAACCTGGAGAACACCTTGGAGCAGTAGACACCGTTAGTAGGCCCCAACCACACATATTAACAACAACTACTTAATGAGAGCCTGAAGATTGAAGCTCAGGCAAGTAAACCTGGAGAACACCTTGGAGCGCCAGACACCGTTAGTAGGCCCCAACCATACTAGTAGGCCAACAGCAGTGTTATATTAACAACAACTACTTAATGAGAGCCTGAAGATTGAAGCTAAGCTTTGTACAGTGGAGGACAACAGCAGGGAGCGGCAGACACTGTTAGTAGGCCTCAACCACACTAGTAGGCCAACAGCAGTGTTATATTAACAACAACTACTTAATGAGAGCCTGAAGATTGAAGCTCAGGCAAGTAAACCTGGAGAACACCTTGGAGCGGCAGACACCGTTAGTAGGCCCCAAACAAAATAGTAGGCCAACTGCACTGTCATATTAACAACAACTACTTAATGAGAGCCTGAAGATTGAAGCTCAGGCAAGTAAACCTGGAGAACACCTTGGAGCGGCAGACACCGTTAGTAGGCCCCAAACAAAATAGTAGGCCAACTGCACTGTCATATTAACAACAACTACTTAATGAGAGCCTGAAGATTGAAGCTCAGGCAAGTAAACCTGGAGAACACCTTGGAGCGGCAGACACCGTTAGTAGGCCCCAACCACACATATTAACAACAACTACTTAATGAGAGCCTGAAGATTGAAGCTCAGCTTTGCACAGTGGAGGACAACACCAGGGAGCGGCAGACACCGTTAGTAGGCCCCAACCACACATATTAACAACAACTACTTAATGAGAGCCTGTAGATTGAAGCTCAGCTTTGTGCAGTGGAGGACAACTGTAATGGGAGACAGACACAATAAGTAGGCCTAAATAAGTAATTAGGCAAAATTCTGTTCAAAATTGGTAAGTGGAGTACACTTGCAGCATAGCGTGGTTCAGCGGAGGAGGGCACGTGTAATTAGTGGCTCTGACACACGAAGTAGGCCTAAAATAAAAATGAAGGCTATATTAAGTTCAAAATTGGTAAAAGGAGTACACATGTGGCATAGCTGGGTTCTGTGGTGGAGGACAACTGTTATGACAGGTGTTATGACCCCAATGGCAGAGGGTCTCAGGAATAATTGCTAAGTCTGCAAACACAGAAAACCAGCTCATAGGGCAGTGGTAACTGGGCTGACCATATATCTAATCCTAGCACCACAAGTACCAGCAGCCGGGGAACGTTCCTACGTTGATCCTAGACGTCTCGCGCCAGCCGGAGAACTACCTAACCCTAGAAGGGAAAAGAAAGACCTTTCTTGCCTCCAGAGAAAATACCCCAAAAGTTGGATAGAAGCCCCCAACAAATAATAACGGTAAGGTAAGAGGAAAAGACAAACATAAGAATGAGCTAGGTATTTAGCAAAGAGAGGCCCACTAGCTAATAGCAGAATATAGAAAGATTACTTATATGGTCAGCAAAAATCCTATCAAAAATATCCACACTGGAAATTCAAGAACCCCCGAACCGTCTAACGGCCCGGGGGGAGAACACCAGCCCCCTAGAGCTTCCAGCAAGGTAAGGAATCACATTTAGTACAAGCTGGACAAAAATGAGAGCAAGCAAATAACCCAAAAAACAAAGAAGCAGGACTTAGCTTAATTTTGCACGAACCAGGACCAGCAGATAGGAGCAAACAGAATGTGTCTGATTACAACGATGCCAGGCACTGGACTAAGGTTCCAGGAGGTTTATATAGCAACACCCCTGAACTAACAACCCAGCTGGGTGCAAACTGAGGGAAGAAAATCCCAGAGTCATATCACTAGTAACCACAAGAGGGAGCCAAAAAGTCTAATTCACAACAGTACCCCCCCCTTAAGGAGGGGTCACCGAACCCTCACCAAGACCACCAGGGTGATCAGGATGAGCAGCGTGAAAGGCACGAACTAAATCGGCCGCATGCACATCAGAGGCAACCACCCAGGAATTATCCTCCTGACCATAGCCTTTCCACTTGACCAAATACTGAAGCCTCCGTCTGGAGAGACGAGAATCCAAGATCTTCTCCACCACGTACTCCAACTCGCCCTCAACCAACACCGGAGCAGGAGGCTCAGCAGAAGGAACCACAGGCACAACGTAGCATCGTAACAAAGACCTATGGAACACGTTGTGAATGGCAAACGAAACTGGAAGATCCAAGCGAAAGGACATTGGATTAAGGATTTCCAATATCTTGTAAGGACCGATGAAGTGAGGCTTAAATTTAGGAGAGGAAACCTTCATAGGAACAAATAGAGAAGACAGCCACACCAAATCCCAAACACGAAGTCGGGGACCCACACCGCGGCGGCGGTTGGCAAAACGTTGAGCCTTCTCCTGTGACAATTTTAAGTTGTCCACCACATGATTCCAGATCAGCTGCAACCTATCCACCACAGAATCCACCCCAGGGCAGTCAGAAGGCTCCACATGTCCCGAGGAAAAACGAGGATGGAAACCAGAGTTGCAGAAAAATGGCGAAACCAAAGTAGCGGAACTAGCCCGATTATTAAGGGCAAACTCAGCCAACAGCAAGAAGGTCACCCAATCATCCTGATCTGCCGAAACAAAACACCTCAAGTAAGCCTCCAGAGTCTGATTAGTTCGCTCAGTTTGTCCATTAGTCTGAGGATGAAAGGCAGACGAGAACGACAAATCAATGCCCATCCTAGCACAAAAGGATCGCCAGAACCTGGAAACAAACTGGGATCCTCTGTCTGACACAATATTCTCAGGAATGCCGTGTAAACGGACCACATTCTGAAGGAACACAGGAACCAGATCGGAAGAGGAAGGCAGCTTAGGCAAAGGCACCAAATGGACCATTTTAGAAAAGCGATCACATACCACCCAGATGACAGACATACCCCGAGACACCGGGAGATCAGAAATGAAATCCATGGAAATATGTGTCCAAGGCCTCTTCGGGACAGGCAAGGGCAAGAGCAACCCGCTGGCACGAGAACAGCAAGGCTTAGCTCGAGCACAAGTCCCACAGGACTGCACAAATGACCGTACATCCCGTGACCAGGAAGGCCACCAAAATGACCTAGCCACCAGATCTCTGGTGCCAAAAATTCCCGGATGACCTGCCAACACCGAGGAATGAACCTCGGAAATGACTCTGCTGGTCCACTTATCAGGAACAAACAGTCTGTCAGGTGGACAAGAGTCAGGTCTACCAGCCTGAAATCTCTGCAACACACGTCGCAAATCAGGAGAAATGGCTGACAAGATAACTCCCTCTTTAAGAATACCAACAGGTTCTGTGACTCCAGGAGAGTCAGGCACAAAGCTCCTTGAAAGAGCATCAGCTTTCACATTCTTTGAACCTGGTAAATACGAGACCACAAAGTCAAAACGGGAGAAAAACAATGACCAGCGGGCCTGTCTAGGATTCAGGCGTTTAGCAGACTCGAGATACATCAGATTTTTGTGATCAGTCAAGACCACCACACGATGCTTAGCACCCTCGAGCCAATGACGCCACTCCTCAAATGCCCACTTCATGGCCAGTAACTCCCGATTGCCAACATCATAATTCCGCTCAGCAGGCGAAAACTTCCTAGAGAAGAAAGCACATGGTCTCATTACCGAGCAACCAGGGCCTCTCTGTGACAAAACGGCCCCTGCCCCAATCTCAGAAGCATCCACCTCGACCTGAAAGGGAAGTGAGACATCAGGCTGGCACAAAACAGGCGCCGAAGTAAACCGGCGCTTCAACTCCTGGAACGCCTCCACGGCTGCAGGAGCCCAGTTAGCAACATCAGAACCTTTCTTGGTCATATCCGTCAAAGGTTTAACAACGCTAGAAAAATTAGCGATAAAACGACGGTAGAAGTTAGCAAAACCCAAGAACTTCTGAAGACTCTTAACTGACGTGGGTTGAGTCCACTCATGAATAGCTCGGACCTTGACTGGGTCCATCTCCACAGCAGAAGGGGAAAAAATAAACCCCAAAAAGGGAACCTTCTGTACTCCAAAGAGACACTTTGAGCCTTTAACAAACAAGGCATTCTCACGCAAAACCTGAAACACCATCCTGACCTGCTCCACATGTGAGTCCCAATCTTCAGAGAAAACCAGAATATCATCCAGATAAACAATCATAAATTTATCCAGATACTTCCGGAAAATATCATGCATAAAGGACTGAAACACTGAGGGAGCATTAGAAAGCCCAAAAGGCATCACCAAGTACTCAAAATGACCTTCGGGCGTATTAAATGCAGTCTTCCATTCATCACCTTGCTTAATGCGCACAAGGTTGTACGCACCACGAAGATCTATCTTGGTGAACCACTTGGCACCTTTAATCCGGGCAAACAAGTCCGACAACAGAGGCAAAGGATACTGAAATTTTACAGTGATTTTATTCAGAAGCCGATAGTCAATACAAGGTCTCAAAGATCCGTCCTTCTTGGCCACAAAAAAGAATCCTGCACCAAGAGGGGAAGAGGATGGACGGATATGCCCCTTCTCCAGAGACTCCTTGATATACGAACGCATTGCGGCATGCTCAGGTACAGACAGATTAAATAATCTTCCCTTAGGAAATTTACTACCTGGAATCAAATCTATGGCGCAGTCACAGTCCCTATGAGGAGGCAGAGCACTGGATCTGGACTCGCTGAATACATCCTGATAATCAGACAAATACTCAGGAACTTCCGAAGGAGTAGAGGAAGCAATAGACACCGGCGGGGAATCAGCATGAATACCCTGACAGCCCCAACTTGACACAGACATTGCCTTCCAATCCAAGACTGGATTGTGGGTCTGTAACCATGGCAGACCCAAAACGACCAAATCATGCATTTTATGCAGAACAAGAAAACTAATCACCTCCCGATGTTCAGGAGTCATGCACATGGTCACCTGCGTCCAAAACTGCGGTTTATTTTCCGCCAATGGCGTAGCATCAATACCTCTAAGAGGAATAGGATTTACTAATGGTTCAAGAACAAAACCACAGCGCTTGGCAAATGACAGATCCATAAGACTCAGGGCAGCACCTGAATCCACAAAAGCCATAACAGGGTAAGAAGACAAAGAGCAAATTAAAGTCACAGACAAAATAAATTTAGGTTGCAAATTACCAATGGCGACAGGACTAACAACCTTTGTTAGGCGTTTAGAGCATGCTGATATAACATGTGTAGAATCACCACAGTAAAAACACAACCCATTCTGACGTCTATGATTTTTTCCGTTCATTTCTAGTCTGAATTCTATCACATTGCATTAAATCAGGTGTTTGTTCAGACAACACCACCAGAAGATTAGCGGTTTTGCGCTCCCGCAAACGCCGGTCAATTTGAATAGCAAGCGCCATAGAATCATTCAGACTTGTAGGAATGGGGAAACACACCATCACATTCTTAATGGCTTCAGAAAGGCCATTTCTGAAATTTGCGGCCAGAGCACACTCATTCCACTGAGTAAGCACGGACCATTTCCGAAATTTTTGGCAATACACTTCAGCTTCATCCTGACCCTGAGAAATAGCCAGCAAGGCTTTTTCTGCCTGAATTTCAAGATTGGGTTCCTCGTAAAGCAATCCAAGCGCCAGAAAAACGCATCAATATTTGCCAATGCCGGATCTCCTGGCCCTAGCGAGAAAGCCCAATCCTGAGGGTCGCCCCGCAAAAAAGAAATAACAATTTTAACTTGCTGAGCTGAATCTCCAGATGAACGGGGTCTCAGAGAAAGAAACAATTTACAATTATTCTTGAAATTCCTAAACCTAAATCGGTCTCCAGAAAACAATTCCGGAATAGGTATTTTAGGTTCAGACATAGGACTACTGGTAACAAAATCTTGTATGCCCTGCACACGAGCTGCCAGCTGGTCTACACTTGTAATCAAGGTCTGGACATTCATGTCTGCAGCAAGCACAAGCCACTCAAAGGTAAAGGGGAGGAAGAGAGGAAAGAAAAAAAAAAACTCAGAATTTCCTTTCTTATAATCCCACTTCTGCAATGCATTAAACATTCAATGTAGGCCTGGCATACTGTTATGACCCCAATGGCAGAGGGTCTCAGGAATAATTGCTAAGTCTGCAAACACAGAAAACCAGCTCATAGGGCAGTGGTAACTGGGCTGACCATATATCTAATCCTAGCACCACAAATACCAGCAGCCGGGGAACGTTCCTACGTTGATCCTAGACGTCTCGTGCCAGCCGGAGAACTACCTAACCCTAGAAGGGAAAAGAAAGACCTTTCTTGCCTCCAGAGAAAATACCCCAAAAGTTGGATAGAAGCCCCCAACAAATAATAACGGTGAGGTAAGAGGAAAAGACAAACATAAGAATGAGCTAGGTATTTAGCAAAGAGAGGCCCACTAGCTAATAGCAGAATATAGAAAGATAACTTATATGGTCAGCAAAAATCCTATCAAAAATATCCACACTGGAAATTCATGAACCCCCGAACCGTCTAACGGCCCGGGGGGAGAACACCAGCCCCCTAGAGCTTCCAGCAAGGTAAGGAATCACATTTAGTACAAGCTGGACAAAAATGAGAGCAAGCAAATAACCCAAAAAACAAAGAAGCAGGACTTAGCTTAATTTTGCACGAACCAGGACCAGCAGATAGGAGCAAACAGAATGTGTCTGATTACAACGATGCCAGGCACTGGACTAAGGTTCCAGGAGGTTTATATAGCAACACCCCTGAACTAACGACCCAGCTGGGTGCAAACTGAGGGAAGAAAATCCCAGAGTCATATCACTAGTAACCACAAGAGGGAGCCAAAAAGTCTAATTCACAACAGACAGGCTTACACAGTTACAAATAAGTAAGTAGGATAAATGCACTTCACAATTGGTAACAGGAGTACACAGGCGGCATAGCTTTGTTCAGTGGAGGACAACTGCAAGGAGTGGACTGGCTGAGACAGACACATGTAGTAGGCCTACAATGGAAAGTAGGCTCTATGCAGTTTAAAGTAGGTTACAGGGGTACACAGGCAGCATTGGTGTGCTCAGCGTAGGACAATTCGAAAGAGGGACCGCAGACAGACTTAGTAGGCCTAAAATAAGAAAATAGGCTCTATGCAGCTTCCTTTACGTGGCAGGGGTACACAGGCAGCATTGGTGTGCTCAGCAGAGGACAATTCGAAGGAGGGACCGCAGACAGACGTAGAAGGCCTAAAATAACAAAATAGACTCTATGCAGCTTCCATTATGTGGCAGGGGTACACAGGCAGCATTGGTGTGCTCAGCGGAGGACAATTCGAAGGAGGGACCGCAGACAGACTTAGAAGGCCTAAAATAACAAAATAGGCTCTATGCAGCTTCCTTTACGTGGCAGGGGTACACAGGCAGCATTGTTGTGCTCAGCGGAGGACAATTCGAAGGAGGGACCGCAGACAGACTTAGAAGGCCTAAAATAACAAAATAGGCTCTATGCAGCTTCCATTATGTGGCAGGGGTACACAGGCAGCATTGGTGTGCTCAGCGGAGGACAATTCGAAGGAGGGACCGCAGACAGACTTAGTAGGCCTAAAATAAGAAAATAGGCTCTATGCAGCTTCCTTTACGTGGCAGGGGTACACAGGCAGCATTGGTGTGCTCAGCAGAGGACAGTTCGAAGGAGGGACCGCAGACAGACGTAGAAGGCCTAAAATAACAAAATAGGCTCTATGCAGCTTCCATTATGTGGCAGGGGTACACAGGCAGCATTGGTGTGCTCAGCGGAGGACAATTCGAAGGAGGGACCGCAGACAGACTTAGTACTCCAAAAAACTAAATAGATGTCAATGTCTCGCCCCCCCCCCCCCCCCCAAAAAAAAAAGGAAGGGGCATACTTCGGTACAGGGGTGGGCTCCTATGCTGACTTTCAGACATTGTAATTTGGCGGAAAGTATTTACTGTTGTAAAAGTAGGACAGGGCCCCTGCCTATTTTAAATAGCATCATACATGTCAACAAATTGTTATTGTCAGTGCCAGGCATTGAAGGATTTCAGCGCATAGACTAAACAGTGGTGGAGCAGCGAGAGATAATTTTGCAAGTGGTAGAGCACTGTTTGAGCTGGGGGGGCACTCTCACGTGGCTGGCGGTACAGGCCCAGGGCCCCTCATGTACAATGGTGTGTCTGACGTTGGGTGCGCGCCACCACCACCAGAGACACTTCATTGTACTATGAGGGACCCATTGGCAGTGCCGTCGACCAAAAGTGGGCACACCCACCTCTTCAGACAAACGGCACTCTGATGGGTGCTTGCGCCAAGTGGCGAGACCACAGCCCCGTGGGGGGAGTTAGGCCATTTAGGGAGGTGTAAACGTGTCGTATGCTGTACAAACAGCAGCTGCAAATTTAGAGATTGGAACAGTCAGTAACACCAGTCCCAAAGCAAGACCTTTTTTCAGGAAGGCTAGGTGTCAGCCGGGAAAGGTGGGGCAAAGTAATTAGAAATCCATGCGTGGTTCATTTTAATGAAGGTTAGATCATCAACATTTTGGGTCGCCAGACGAGTCCTTTTTTTCGGTCAGTATTGAACCAGCAGCAATGAATACTCTTTCTGATAGCACACTAGCTGCTGGGCAAGCAAGCTCCTGCAATGCATATTCGGCCAATTCAGGCCAGGTGTCTATTTGGATGCCCAGTAATCAAAGGGGAATGACGGTTGAGGGAGAACATCGATAATGGAGGAAAAATAGTTAGTAACCATACTGGACAAATGTTGTCTCCTGTCACTTTGAATAGATGCTGCAGTACCTGTCGGGTCTGCGGTCATTGCGAAATCACTCCACAACCTGGTCAGAAAACCCCTCTGTCCAACGCCACTTCTGATTTGTGAACCTCTAACACCTCTGCCCTGTTGCCCCCTGCAGCTCGTGTGAGAACCATCACCGGCGCTGTGTGCTGGGAATGCCTGAATCAAATGGTCTACAAGAGTAGGTTGTTTGGTTGCCTATATTTGTTCGAGGTTCTCATGTAGCATGATATTTAGCAATTTGCCTTTATAGCGAGGATCAAGGAGGCAGGCCAACCAGTAATCGTCATCGGTCATCATTTTTATAATGCGTGGGTCCCTGTTGAGGATACGCAAGGCATAATCCGCCATGTGTGCCAATGTTCCAGTTGTCAAATCTGTGCATGTGCTGGGTTGAGGAGCACTTTCGGGCAAATCAACGTCACTTGTCTCCCTCAAAAAACCAGAACCCAGCCTTGCAACGCCAGCAGTTTCTGTTGCCCCCTGAGAAGCTTCCTCGTCCAAAAAACACTCATCCCCATCATCCTCCTCATCCTCCTCCTCTTCGCCCGCCACCTCGTCCTGTTGACTGACTTCCCTGAGCAGACAATGGCTGACTGTCATCTAGGCTTCCTTCGTCCTCAGCTGCAGACGCCTGCTCCTTTATGTGCGTCAAACTTTGCATCAGCAGACGCATTAGGGGGATGCTCATGCTTATTATGGCGTTGTCTGCACTAACCAGCCGTGTGCATTCCTGAAAACACTGAAGGACTTGACACAGGTCTTGTAGCTTCGACCACTGCACACCTGACAACTCCATGTCTGCCATCCAACTGCCTACCCGTGTATGTGTATCCTCCCACAAATACATAACAGCACGCCTCTGTTCGCACAGTCTCTGAAGCATGTGCAGTGTGGAGTTCCACCTTGTTGCAACGTCGATGATGATGATGCGATGCTGGGGTAGTTGCAAAGACCGCTGATGGTTCTGCATACGGCTGGAGTGTACGGGCGAACGGCGGATGTGCGAGCAAAGTCTGCGCACTTTCAGGAGCAGGTCGTGTAACCCCGGATAACTTTTCAGAAAGCACTGCACCACCAGGTTTAAGGTGTGATCCAGGCAAGGAATGTGTTTCAGTTGTGAAAGGGCTATGGCAGCCATAAAATTCCTTCCGTTATCACTCACTACCTTGCCTGCCTCAAGATGTACAGTGCCCAGCCATGACTGAGTTTCTTGCTGCAAGAACTCGGACCGAACTTCCGTGGTGTGTCTGTTGTCGCCCAAACACTTCATTGCCAATACAGCCTGCTGACGCTTGCCACTAGCTGTTCCATAATGGGACACCTCATGTGCAACAGTGGCAGCTGCGGATGGAGTGGTCGTGTGACTGCGGTCTGTGGACGAGCTCTCGCTTCTGCTGGAGGACGAGGAGGAGGAGGGGGGACGAACGCCTACAGCCAACTGTTTCCTAGACCGTGGGCTAGGAAGAACTGTCCCAATATTGCTGTCCCCTGTGCACCCTGCATCCACCACATTAACCCAGTGTGCCGTGATGGAGACATAACGCCCCTGGCCATGCCTACTGGTCCATGCATCTGTTGTCAGGTGCACCTTTCTACTCACAGATTGCCTGAGTGCATGGACAATGCGGTCTTTTACATGCTGGTGGAGGGCTGGGATGGCTTTTCTCGAAAAGAAGTGTCGACTGGGTAGCTCGTAGCATAGTACAGCGTAGTCCATCAGGGCTTTGAAAGCTTCGGTTTCAACTAAGCGGTAGGGCATCATCTGTAACGAGATTAGTCTAGCAATGTGGGCGTTCAAACCCTGTGTACGCGGATGCGAGGATGAGTACTTCCTTTTCCTAACGAGAGTCTCATGTAGGGTAAGCTGGACTGGAGAGCTGCATAGGGTGGAACTAGCGGGGGTGCCGGTGGACATGGCAGACTGAGAGAGTGTTGGTGATGGTATTCTTGCTGTTGCCCTACATACAGTGTTTCCTACCACGAACCTGGTGATTCCCTGACGGCTTTGGCCTTGCGACGAAACCGCCACATTTACTGCTGGTGGTGTGGTAAACGGTGGGCTTACAGTGAGGGAAGGGATGTAGCGTTGCTAACTAGCTTCATTGTGAGAGGGTGCTACAACGTTAAGTAACGTTTGGTAGTTAGTCCAGGCTTGCAAGTGCATGGTGGTTAAATGTCTACGCATGCAGCTTGTATTTAGATTTTTAACATTTTTACCTCTGCTGAAGGTCCTTGAGCATTTCTTACAGATGACTTTGCACTGATCATTTGGATCTTGGTTAAAAAAATACCAGACTGCACTCTTCCTACTATCGGATACCTTTTCAGGCATTGCACACTGAGCTACTTTAACCAGATGGCCATGCTGTCCTACAACTGGTTTTGGTTTTGCCACACATTTTTGACCAGATACGGGCCTGCCAGATGGAACCTGTTGCGATGTTGATGCCTTCTGTGGCTCCTCCTCCTCCTCCTTCCTTCCTTCGCTACTGCCGCCTGCACCCTGTTCCCCCAATGGCTGCCAATCGGGGTCAACAACTGTGTCATCTATGACCTCCTCTTCTATGTCCTGGGCACCTTCCTCTGGGTCACTGTGTAAGCCAGTGCTATAGCGTTCGTGACGGGGCTTAATAGTGTCATCAGGGTCAGATTCTGGATCAGTACACTGCGAGGGCAATCTTCTGATGTGAGTCAAAGGAACAGCATAATAATCTGGCTGTGGCTATGCATCTGTGCACTCCATGTCTGATTCATCTTGTAATGGGCATGGCCTGTTAACAATTTCCCTTTCTAACCCAGGAACGGTATGTGTAAATAGCTCCATGGAGTAACCTGTAGTGTCGCCTGATGCATCCTTCTCTGTTGTTCTGGGTGAAGAACACAAGGAAGCGACTTGTCCCTGACCGGGAACATCCACTGACAACGCACTGCTCTTACATTTGGCACTTTCCGAGGAGGAGGCGAAAGAGCTAGAGGCAGAGTCAGCAATGAAAGCCAAAACTTGTTCCTGCTGCTCCGTCTTTAAAAGCGGTTTTCCTACTCCCAGAAAAGGGAGCCTTCGAGGCCTTGTGTAGCCAGATGATGACGCTGGCTCAACAACTTGAGACTTAGGTGCTATTTTGCTTTTCCCACTACCACCAGATGCTCCACCACCACCACCATCATTACCAGCTGGCAATGACCGCCCACGGCCACGACCTCTTCCACCAGACTTCCTCATTCTTGGAAAAATTAAACCAAACTAACAACCATTATGTGGTCCTGTACAAGCAGGTAGAAGGTGTACGTAAACTTGTTGTGAATTAAAATCTCCCTTTTTTATGTCTGGGAGAATGCTGGAAAAAATGAGGCCCACTGTATTACACTACACAGTTTGATTGGCAGAAAGAGGCTGGCAGATATGCCACGAACAGGACTGACGCACACAGATGCACACACTGGCAATAGAAATCTCACTCTTTATGTGTGGGAGAATGCAGGGAACAATCAGGCCCACTGGATTACACTACACAGTTTTATTGGCAGAAAGAGGCTGGCAGATATGCCACTAACAGGACTGACGCACGCAGATGCACACACTGTCAATAGAAATTTCCCCCTTTATGTGTGGGAGAATGCAGGATTTAATCAGGCCCACTATATCACAGTATATTTTCTGTGGCAAAAAATGACTGACAGATACCACAGACAGCACTGGCACAGATGCACAGATTTGGCAAGATTATTCTCCCTTTATTTAATTTTTTTTTTTTATATGGGAGACAAGTGAATAAATCAGGCCCACTATATCACAGTATATTTCCTGTGGCACAAAATGAATGACAGATACCACAGACAGCACTGGCATAGATGCACTGATTGGCAATATCGATCTCCCTTCTTAGGTGTGGGACAGTGCAGAAAAATACAGGCCCACTGTTTTACACTACACAGTTTCAGGGGCAGAAAGTGGCTGGAAGATATATAAAAAAAATAAAAGGGACTGTACTACAATTACTATCTCCCTACAATAATCTCTGAAAAGTATGGCAGGCAGCAATAAAAAGGACTGCTGCACACAAAAAATAAGGACAAACAAACAAGATAGCTGTGCAGAAAGGAAGGAGCAACAGGATTTTTGCTTTTAAAAAAGCAGTTGGTTTGCACAGCGGCGTACACACAGCAACGCAGCGATCAGGGAGCCTTATAAGCTACAGAGCTGTTGCACAGAAATCTTGCCTCCACTGTCCCTGCAAACAAAAGGTGGTGTTGGACAGTGGAAATCGCTACAGCACAAGCGGTTTGGGGGTTAATATACCCTGCCTAACGCTATCCTTGCTTCTGACGAAGCGGCAGCATCCTCTCCCTATGCTCAGATCAGCAGCAGTAACATGGCGATCGGTGGGAACGCCCCTTTATAGCCCCTGTGACGCCGCAGAAAGCAAGCCAATCACTGCCATGCCCTTCTCTAAGATGGTGGGGACCAGGACTTATGTCATCACGCTGCCCACACTCTACGTGCACCTTCATTGGCTGAGAAATGGCGCTTTAAGCGTCATATGAAACGCGACTTTGGCGTGAAGATCGTGTACCGCATGGCCGATCCCACGCTGGGATTGGGTCGGGTTTCATGAAACCCGACTTTGCCAAAAGTCGGCGACTTATGAAAATGACCGATCCGTTTCGCTCAACCCTACTCTAAAGTTTCCTGGTAGATGGCTGTGGTGACTTTAGTCTTGATAAAACATAGTGGACCTACACCAGCAGATGACATGGTTCCCCAAACCATCACTGATAGTGAAAATTCACACTAGACCTCCAGCAGCTTAGATTGAGTGCCTCTCCACTCTTCCTCCAGACTCTGGGACCTTGATTTCCAAGTGAAATGCAAAATTTACTTTCATCTGAAAACAACACTTTGGACCACTGAGCAACAGTCCAGTTCTTTTTCTCTTTGGCTCAGGTAAGAGGCTTCTGGCATTGTCTATTGGTCATGAGTGGCTTGACACAAGGAATGCGACACTTGTAGCACATGTCCTGGATACGTCTGTGTGTGTGGTGGCTCTTGAAGCAATGACTCCAGCAGCAGTCCACTCCTTGTGAATCTCCCACAAATTTTTAAATGGCCTTCTCTTAACAATCCTTTCAGGGCTGCAGTTCTCCCAGTTTCTTGTGCCATTTTTTCTACCACACTTTTTCCTTCCACTCAACTTTCCATTAATATGCTTGGATACAGCACTCTGTGAACAGCCAGCTTCTTTAGCAATGACCTTTTGTGGCTTACCCTCCTTGTGGAGTGTGTCAATGACTGCCTTCTGGAAATCTGTCAAGTCAGCCGTCTTCCCCATTATTGTGGAGCCTACTGAAACAGACTAAGGGGCCTTTTTAAATGCTTAGGAAGCCTTTACAGGTGTTTTTTGTTAATTATTCTAAATTACTGAGATAATGACTTTTTGGTTTTCATTGGCTGTAAGCCATAATCATCAACATTAACAGAAATAAACACTTGAAATAGATCACTCTGTTTGTAATGACTCTATATAATATATGAGTTTCACTTTTTGTATTGAAGAACTGAAATAAATTAACTTTTTGATAATATTCTAATTTTGTGAGCAGCATCTGTATATAGTAATCTGTTATGACCCCAATGGCGAGGGTCTCAGAGGAACGTGGAAGTCTGCAGAATACAAAAATCCAGCTCATAGGGCAGTGGTAACTGGGTTGACCATATATCTACTCCTAACGCCAACACTAGAAGTAGCCGGGGATCATTCCTACGTTGATTCTAGATGACACGCGCCAGCCGGAGAATCTAGCTACCCCTAGTAGAGGAAAACAAAGACCTTTCTTGCCTCCAGAGAAGGGGACCCCAAAGCTGGATAGAAGCCCCCCACAAATAATGACGGTGAGGTAAGAGGAAATGACAAACACAGAAATGAACCAGGTTTAGCACAGAGAGGCCCGCTTACTGATAGCAGAATAAAGAAAGGTAACTTATATGGTCAACAAAAACCCTATCAAAATCCACACTGGAAATTCAAGAACCCCCGAACCGTCTAACGGTCCGGGGGGAGAACACCAGCCCCTAGAGCTTCCAGCAAAGGTCAGGACACAGATTTGGAACAAGCTGGACAAAAATACAAAACCAAAACAAATAGCAAAAAGCAAAAGGCAGACTTAGCTGATATAACTGGAACCAGGATCAGTAGACAAGAGCACAGCAGACTAGCTCTGATAACTACGTTGCCAGGCATTGAACTGAAGGTCCAGGGTGCTTATATAGCAACACCCCTAACTAACGACCCAGGTGCGGATAAAAGGAATGACAGAAAAACCAGAGTCAAAAAACTAGTAACCACTAGAGGGAGCAAAAAGCAAATTCACAACAGTACCCCCCCCTTAGTGAGGGGTCACCGAACCCTCACCACGACCACCAGGGCGATCAGGATGAGCGGCATGAAAGGCACGAACTAAATCGGCCGCATGAACATCAGAGGCGACCACCCAGGAATTATCCTCCTGACCATAGCCCTTCCACTTGACCAGGTACTGAAGCCTCCGCCTGGAGAGGCGAGAATCCAAGATCTTCTACACCACGTACTCCAACTCGCCCTCAACCAACACCGGAGCAGGAGGCTCAGCAGAAGGAACTACAGGCACAATGTACCGCCGCAACAAGGACCTATGAAATACATTGTGAATAGCAAACGACACAGGAAGATCCAGACGAAAAGATACAGGATTAAGGATTTCCAATATCTTGTAAGGCCCAATAAAACGAGGTTTAAATTTGGGAGAGGAGACCTTCATAGGAACAAAGCGGGAAGAAAGCCACACCAAATCCCCAACGCGTAGTCGGGGACCCACACCGCGGCGGCGGTTGGCAAAGCGCTGAGCCTTCTCCTGTGACAACTTCAAGTTGTCCACCACATGATTCCAGATCTGCTGCAACCTATCCACCACAGAATCCACCCCAGGACAGTCAGAAGGCTCCAAATGACCCGAAGAAAAGCGAGGATGGAAACCAGAGTTGCAGAAAAAAGGCGAGACCAAGGTGGCGGAACTAGCCCGATTATTAAGGGCAAACTCAGCCAACGGCAAGAATGTCACCCAATCGTCCTGATCAGCAGAGACAAAACACCTCAAATAAGCCTCCAAAGTCTGATTGGTTCGCTCCGTCTGTCCATTAGTCTGAGGATGGAAAGCAGACGAAAACGACAAATCAATGCCCATCCTACTACAAAAGGATCGCCAGAACCTGGAAACGAACTGGGATCCTCTGTCTGACACAATATTCTCAGGGATGCCGTGCAAACGAACCACGTTCTGGAAAAACACAGGAACCAGATCGGAAGAGGAAGGCAGCTTAGGCAAAGGAACCAAATGGACCATCTTGGAGAAGCGATCACATATCACCCAGATAACGGACATGCCCTGAGATAGCGGAAGATCAGAAATGAAATCCATGGAGATATGTGTCCAAGGTCTCTTCGGGACAGGCAAGGGCAAGAGCAAACCGCTGGCACGAGAACAGCAAGGCTTAGCTCGAGCACAAGTCCCACAGGACTGCACAAATGACCGCACATCCCTTGACAAGGAAGGCCACCAAAAGGACCTGGCCACCAGATCTCTGGTGCCAAAAATTCCCGGGTGACCTGCCAACACCGAGGAATGAACCTCGGAAATGACTCTGCTGGTCCACTTATCCGGGACAAACAGTCTGTCAGGTGGACAAGACTCAGGCCTATCAGCCTGAAATCTCTGCAACACACGTCGCAGATCCGGAGAAATAGCTGACAAGATAACTCCATCTTTAAGAATACCAACAGGATCAGCGACTCCAGGAGCATCAGGCACAAAGCTCCTAGAAAGAGCATCGGCCTTCACATTCTTTGAACCTGGTAAATACGAGACAACAAAATCAAAGCGGGAGAAAAACAATGACCAGCGGGCCTGTCTCGGATTAAGGCATTTAGCAGACTCGAGATACATCAGATTTTTGTGATCAGTCAAGACCACCACACGATGCTTAGCACCCTCGAGCCAATGACGCCACTCCTCAAATGCCCACTTCATGGCCAACAACTCCCGATTGCCCACATCATAATTTCGCTCGGCAGGCGAAAACTTCCTAGAGAAAAAGGCACAAGGTTTCATAACAGAGCAACCAGGGCCTCTCTGCGACAAAACGGCCCCTGCCCCAATCTCCGAAGCATCCACCTCAACCTGAAAGGGAAGTGAGACGTCAGGCTGGCACAAAACAGGCGCCGAAGTAAACCGGCGTTTCAACTCCTGGAAAGCCTCCACGGCAGCAGGAGCCCAGTTAGCCACATCGGAGCCCTTCTTGGTCATATCCGTCAAAGGTTTCACAATGCTAGAAAAATTAGCGATAAAACGACGGTAGAAGTTAGCGAAGCCCAAGAACTTCTGAAGACTCTTAACTGACGAGGGCTGAGTCCAATCAAGAATAGCTCGGACCTTGACTGGGTCCATCTCCACAGCAGAAGGGGAAAAAATGAACCCCAAAAAGGGAACCTTCTGTACACCAAAGAGACACTTTGAGCCCTTGACAAACAAAGAATTTTCACGCAAAATTTTAAAGACCAACCTGACCTGCTCCACATGCGAATCCCAATTATCAGAAAAAACCAAAATATCATCCAGATAAACAATCAAAAATTTATCCAGATACTTCCGGAAAATGTCATGCATAAAGGACTGAAAAACTGAAGGCGCATTGGAGAGCCCAAAAGGCATCACCAAGTACTCAAAATGACCTTCGGGCGTATTGAATGCGGTTTTCCATTCATCACCTTGCTTAATGCGCACAAGGTTGTACGCACCACGAAGGTCTATCTTGGTGAACCACTTGGCACCCTTAATCCGGGCAAACAAGTCAGACAACAGCGGTAAAGGATACTGAAATTTGACAGTGATCTTATTCAAAAGCCGATAATCAATACAAGGTCTCAAAGATCCGTCCTTTTTTGCCACAAAAAAGAATCCCGCACCAAGAGGGGAAGAAGACGGACGAATATGTCCTTTTTCCAGAGACTCCTTGATATATGAACGCATAGCGGTATGTTCAGGTACCGACAGATTAAACAGTCTACCCTTAGGAAATTTACTGCCTGGGATCAAATCTATAGCACAGTCACAGTCCCTATGAGGAGGCAGTGCACTGGACTCAGACTCACTGAAGACATCCTGATAATCAGACAAATACTCCGGAACTTCCGAAGGCGTAGAAGAAGCAATAGACACAGGCAGGGAATCCTCATGAATACCACGACAGCCCCAACTTGAGACTGACATAGCCTTCCAGTCCAGGACTGGATTATGGGTCTGTAACCATGGCAGCCCTAAAACAACCAAATCATGCATTTTATGTAAAACCAGGAAACGTATCACCTCGCGGTGTTCAGGAGTCATGCACATGGTAACCTGAGTCCAATACTGCGGTTTATTTGCTGCCAATGGTGTAGCATCAATACCCCTAAGAGGAATAGGATTTTCTAATGGTTCAAGAGTAAATCCACAGCGCTTAGCAAATGAGAGATCCATGAGACTCAGGGCAGCACCTGAATCTACAAACGCCATGACAGGATAAGATGACAGTGAGCAAATCAAAGTTACAGACAGAATAAATTTAGGTTGTAAATTACCAACGGTGACAGGACTAACAACCTTAGCTATACGTTTAGAGCATGCTGAGATAACATGTGTAGAATCACCACAGTAGTAGCACAAGCCATTCCGGCGTCTATGAATTTTCCGCTCATTTCTAGTCAGGATTCTATCACATTGCATTAAATCAGGTGTCTGTTCAGACAACACCATGAGGGAATTTGCGGTTTTTCTATCACATTGCACCGAATTAGGTGTCTGTTCAGACAACACCATGAGGGAATTTGCGGTTTTGCGCTCCCGCAACCGCCGGTCAATTTGAATAGCCAGTGCCATAGTATCATTCAGACCTGTGGGAATGGGAAAACCCACCATAACATTCTTAATGGCTTCAGAAAGGCCATTTCTAAAATTAGCGGCCAGTGCACACTCGTTCCAATGTGTCAGCACGGACCATTTCCGAAATTTTTGGCAATACACTTCAGCCTCGTCCTGCCCCTGAGACATAGCCAGCAAGGACTTTTCTGCCTGAATCTCAAGATTGGGTTCCTCATAAAGTAAACCGAGAGCCAGAAAAAACGCATCAAGATCAGCCAATGCCGGATCTCCTGGCGCCAGCGAAAAAGCCCAATCCTGAGGGTCGCCCCGTAAGAACGAAATCACAATTTTTACTTGCTGAGCAGAATCTCCAGATGAACAGGGTCTCAGGGACAAAAACAATTTACAATTATTCACGAAATTCCTAAACTTAAACCTGTCTCCGGAAAACAGTTCAGGAATCGGTATTTTAGGTTCTGACCTAGGATTTCTGATAACATAGTCTTGTATGCCCTGCACACGAGTAGCCAGCTGGTCCACACTTGTAATCAAGGTCTGGACATTCATGTCTGCAGCAAGCATAACCACTCTGAGGTAAAGGGGAAGGAGAGAAAAAAAAAACTCAGAATCTTCTTTCTTATAATCCCTCTTCTGCAATGCATTAAACATTTAATACTGGCCTGGCAAACTGTTATGACCCCAATGGCGAGGGTCTCAGAGGAACGTGGAAGTCTGCAGAATACAAAAATCCAGCTCATAGGGCAGTGGTAACTGGGTTGACCATATATCTACTCCTAACGCCAACACTAGAAGTAGCCGGGGATCATTCCTACGTTGATTCTAGATGACACGCGCCAGCCGGAGAATCTAGCTACCCCTAGTAGAGGAAAACAAAGACCTTTCTTGCCTCCAGAGAAGGGGACCCCAAAGCTGGATAGAAGCCCCCCACAAATAATGACGGTGAGGTAAGAGGAAATGACAAACACAGAAATGAACCAGGTTTAGCACAGAGAGGCCCGCTTACTGATAGCAGAATAAAGAAAGGTAACTTATATGGTCAACAAAAACCCTATCAAAATCCACACTGGAAATTCAAGAACCCCCGAACCGTCTAACGGTCCGGGGGGAGAACACCAGCCCCTAGAGCTTCCAGCAAAGGTCAGGACACAGATTTGGAACAAGCTGGACAAAAATACAAAACCAAAACAAATAGCAAAAAGCAAAAGGCAGACTTAGCTGATATAACTGGAACCAGGATCAGTAGACAAGAGCACAGCAGACTAGCTCTGATAACTACGTTGCCAGGCATTGAACTGAAGGTCCAGGGTGCTTATATAGCAACACCCCTAACTAACGACCCAGGTGCGGATAAAAGGAATGACAGAAAAACCAGAGTCAAAAAACTAGTAACCACTAGAGGGAGCAAAAAGCAAATTCACAACAGTAATCTTGATTCTGTTACCATTTATTATGGTATCTTACCAGTAAGTTTCTTTCTACTTACTACATAGATAATCACTGACTGTAATGAAGAATGTCAACTAAAACCTTACATACATTTTATTATTTCAGATTAAAATACACCAAAATTCTTGTTCACTAGTAATATAGGCACTGGTTGCCTATTCAATAACTCTAGCTGTTTGGGATGTTATACCCTATGTGGCAAAGCACAGAGACAAAGGTGAAAAATCTAAACATCAGAGACCTAACAAAGAGTAATGTAATCTCTCCCTGAACTATCACCTGTAATAAATTGTCAACTCCCACCTAGGGTTAATTGACAGTAGAAAAGACACTATTACTATTATTATTGTCAACAGTCAGTACAAGATTGTGTTAGTGGTTCAGTGGCTTTGTTATTGTCACAGTAGGTATTCTCTCAGTAGCTGTATTTAGTCTCAATGTGCTTCACTGGGTGGACCCCTCACTGGGCGCATGAGGATATATGGCAGACATGAGAAATGATGGACACCAGAGCCCCTAAGGTGGACTCCAGCATCGGTAATGTGAGCCGCTTAACTATGTAGTAAGCTTGGTTCTGTTACGGTATCTACACTAAACCACAAGATCTAATGCAAAATAATTAGCAGTAAAAATTCACTCTTACTAACAGCTTAATCCATATATTTATGGTTGAGCGTGAGCATGTGAGTCCAACATGAAAATGACACCCCCAACTGTATCCATAAAGGATAGATGCATTTGAGATAGAGGCAAACAGGTTATGAATGGGCTGTTACTCTTGGACCAGTTCTGTGTACTCCACCAGGGCTAAAATTCACTAGCTGTCACCTTAATCCAACTGTACAGACATCCTCCTATATCATGTTTTAGCAGTATTTTAGCAGATGTTAAAAGTAAGAAGAATCACTTATCGTTCACTATTCTATCAGAGCAGACATCCACTCTGTTGGAAAATTGAAAGGCTGTAGGCAATCATTGTTGATTGGCTGCAGCAGTCACATGACATGACAATGTCCCATGACTGTATGGAATCACAGCACTGATATTGAATGAGCAGCACTGGTCCAGGAGGTTTTTTCTTTTACTTTATATGGGGAACATAAAAGGGTTGGCCATTCCTTTATTTTATTAGTATCTTATTGGTGGAGGTGCAACACCTAGCACCCCTACCAATCAGTTAGTACCAAAAGTTCTCAGATACCGCTTGCACACAGCAGCCATGCCATTTCTATGGCGTCCGCGGGGGGTTCTAAGATCCACCCCTATTCATATGAACCGGGGGCAGTATTTGCAGCCACTTAAGTATTGATAGAGCTGCTGTGTTCCAGCCGCATCTGAGAATTTCTGACCGCAACCGCCTGTAACAGCTGATTGGCAGGGGCGCCCAATCAGATATTGACGGCACATCCTAAGGATGGACCATCTATAACAATGGCCAACTTTAAGTGATTGAAAATGGTTTTCCAGAGGTGCATAAAGCCTTTTGAGCACACCTTTTTTTAATAACATTGCAAAACAAAACACCAAGGATTTAATTTGTAAAAATAATTATTCTCATCTAGGTAGTAATAATAATAATAATAATTAATATTATTTATGGGTATTAAGATGGAAATGCCAGAACGTAGAGCTTCAACAATCCACTCTAGTTCCTCTGAATTGCAATATAGTCCTACATCTCTAAAGCTTTTAACTTCTTCATCTTTTACTCTCTGGGGAAGTCTGTTGTGTTAAGCTCATTAAGTGGCCCTTTCATTTATTCCTGTTTATTCCCATCAGTATATGTGGCCATGGGCTAAAGCTTTCATGCTTCAGTTAACTAGAGCTGACAGTGGATTAATGTCTCAGTGTGCATACATCTGCACAAATGGCATCTTTACCGTGTGCATGAATCATAGTTGTGCACATACGGCTTCATGATCGGTGGGCTACATACACCGTGTACAGCCAACGTGCTCATTCAGGACTAGAAACAACATCAAAGAAAGACAACACGCATCACTCATCCTGCTCAATTTACAGCTATACAACATTACCTCAGATCTCGGCATTCCTCTAAATCATCTCGCAAATGTGCCTGTGTAATGGAGACTTGCAGGACACGGCTCAGTACGGCTCCGTGAAAGAGAGCTTTAATGGTGTATTAGTCTGTAACAGTCCTTCTATCTTCCTGACACATCCTATGCTAGCTACAGCAATATTATACTGGCTCTCTATGGCTGGAATAAAATTGAATCATATGGCAAGGAGGCAGAGAAGAAAAACATACCTAGTCTACCAAGTGCAAAAGAAAGCAGCTAAAAACACAGAGTAAGACGATCAGTGGTGGCTTTATTACCAGAATGTCCGGCCAAGACCGAATAGTAATGTTCACTAAGGACTCTCTTTCAAGATCAGAACTTATAGTTGCTATAACCACTCTTTTTGTAGAATAGGTACAGGTTTACAATTATTTCCTCCCCCATAAAAACAACAAGATAAGGCACCTGCCTTAATGTTTTTGTTCCCCGGCCTGTATGTTACAAAAAAGTTAAACTCAGTGAAGTGCTATGCCCATCTTGCCTGTTGAGGAGCCAGACGTTTCGCCGATTCCAAATATACAAGATTCTTATGATCCGTGATCACTATAACCAGATGAACTTCTCCCTCCAAAAAATGACGCCACTCTTCAAAAGCCCACTTGATTGCCAAGAGTTCCGTGTTACTGATGTCAGAAATTTTCTCTGCAGATGACATTTTTAAAAAAAATATGAACATGGACGCCATTTACTAGGAGACGCACCCTGCAACAACACAGCCCCCACTCGTACCTCAAACGCGTCAACCTCGATGATAAAAGGCTGAGAGACGTCAGGCACAAGTGAAAATACCTCTTCAAAGCATCAAATGCCTCCCTGGCAGGACTGGACCACTTGGAAAGTCCGTCCCCTTCCTAGTCATATCCGTCAGAGGTTTGGCTACTACCGAAAAGTTTTTGATGAACTTACAGTACTAGTTGGTGAAACCTAAAAACCTATTTAATGCCATCCTCATGATGATCCCAATCCAATACCGCCTGGACTTTTGCCGGATCCATGCGAAAACCGGTGGATGACAACACATATCCTAGGAAAGGGAT
Organism: Ranitomeya variabilis; assembly: GCF_051348905.1. Lineage (NCBI taxonomy): Eukaryota > Metazoa > Chordata > Amphibia > Anura > Dendrobatidae > Ranitomeya > Ranitomeya variabilis. The sequence continues at coordinate 161,459,751 of NC_135238.1, read as the reverse complement.
CTCCTCAACAGTGAACATACACTTCTCGGGTTTAGCATACAATTTATTGTCTCTGAGTATTTGTAAGACCTGCCTGATGTACCTGATGTGACTCAAGGTCAATTCAATAAATAAAAATGTCATCCAGATAGATAACCACAAATCTGCCTACCAGGTAGGTGACTAAAGATGTCATTCACAAAGTGCTGAAAGAAAGCAGGAACGTTCATCAACCCAAATGGCATCACAAGGTTCTCATAGTGTCTCTCAGGTGTATTGAATGCTGTTTTCCTCTCATCCCCCTCTTTAATGCAAATGAGATTAAACGACCCCCTGAGCTCCACTTTTGAAACTATTTTGTTCCTACAATCTGATTAAAGAGGCCCGGGATGAGAGGGAATGGATATGGATCCCAGACCGTGATCATATTGAGTTTGCAGAAATCTAGGCATGGGCGTAACCCCTCATCTTTTTTCTTTACAAAAAAGAACCTGGTGGCAATGGGAGATGAGGATGGTCTGATATGACCCTTTGCCAAACTTTCCTCTATATAGTCCTTCATAGCTTGCCTCTCTGGACCAGGTATATTATACAGTCTGCTCTTAGGCAGCTTGGCCCCCGGGACAAGATTAATGGCACAGTCATAAGAATGATGGGGAGGAAGTTCTTGGCACTCCTGCTTCAAGAACACATCCCCAAAGTCAGACAGGTATTTCAGCACAGACTGGATGTCACAGGTTCCTTCTCCAGTATCACACAATCAACAGAGCAAGAGAATAGTGAACAATTCCATGACCTTTATTTAGGCAAAGATACAAAAGGTCCATATATACGATCCACCACACCTGAGGATACAGTAATCCAGAACACGAATGCGGTTCAGTAACAGAATAAAAGTCCAACAATCCAGCAGACAGAGGATCACATAGTCCATATACTCTTCTTTCTCTCTGACTTGCTCTTCACATCATAGTTCCACACAGGATCTGATCTGTCTCACCTCCCTGATATTTACAAGTCCCTCTCCTCATTCACAGGTCAGGAGGGGGAAGGTCCCAGGGGCTCATTGTTTCAACAAGCTAGGTCAACATGTCATTAGCATATTAACAAACAACATTATTCACTGACCCTGTGGAGAGATAACAATACAGAACTGTGGGGAGAATATCAGATGGCAAATAACAACTCATCCTACAAGAGAACACCATAAAAATAAGGAAAATATAAATATACACACAAATGATACCCACATAACATATCACACCATCACACTGGGTATCAACCCTAGGAAGCCAGGTACCCAAGCAGTGTCCTTGACAATACTCACTTCTCTTTACTACTTCCTGAGACTGCCAGTCTACCACAGAATCATGCAGAGTGAGCCAAGAAAGTCCAAGGACCACAGGCGAGGGCCGACCCTCTAGCACATAACAGTCTATGACCTCAGAGTGCATGTGGAGCGGCCCCCAAGCACAGGGCAGTGGGGTACTCTGTACCGGGTCTCTCGGTTCTGGGGATGTCACGGTGGCCTGACCCAGTCCGTGGCCCTGCTAAGGGGCACCCAATTAAAGATGTAGGTGACGGTTTGTCAAGTGTTCGTGACGCTACCTGTGGTATTCGGTCAGGGTGACCGACGCTGCTAGGGGTCCACTGGGGTGATGGAATGGCAGCTAGATGTTGTAACTTCCCACAGGTGAAGCATGTCCCCAGGGCTTCCCTTGATGAGTAGATGGTAATGGTGTAGGTCACAGTAAATGACGAGGACACAGGGTTGCAGTCTCTTTACCTCTTTACTGAAGGCTTCGGCATCCACAATCCAGAGCACTGCTAACATGGCTGGCTGAGACCGGCTGGTCCGAAGGCACATCCAGAGTTCCCTTTGCAGGTGGAAATCAGTAGCCTACCTACTAGCGCCTGGGTGTTGTAGTACTTCCCTGCTGAGCACCACGGGATAGTCCTCACAACTGTCATGTATGTTTCTGCTCTCTCTCCGTCCCCCAGATGATATGGATAGGACGCACCCGTATGACGGGGTAGGCCTGGAGTTATTTTATAGGGACCCTAGAGATGCCCCTCTCCCACAATTGCCTCCGTTGTCTTAATTAGGTGAAAAGGTGAGACAGCCAACCTAGCGTTAACTGCCCTGCGGTAGTTCAAGGTAATGCGTAGAGTCTATTACTTCCTCGCCGTTCCGGCTGCCGGTTACGCGCCTCAGAAGGATGTTGCCGATCTCGGGGCACGACTCCTTCTGGTTCTATCGCCTTTATGCTGTGATCACGTTTCTCACTTCTCCACAATATACTTCGCTTCGTGCCCTTTCTTTAGATGCCACCGCAATGAGGTGCAGGCACGGCTCCATAACGATCTGTCCTTTGCTAGGCCTCTGCCAGGATCCCACCCCTGACAGGGACCCCCCTGAATCTTCCCAAGTAACGCTCTCCTCTCACTAGATGTTACCTGGGCAAAACCCAGTCAGCTTCTCCCTCACTTCCTATCCAACCCCCAGTTTTACCAGAGTGTGAGGAGTGGCCTAATACATAGAACCTTTTGCTCCCCCTGGTGGCCAGAGTGTGAAGTGTAATGTGTGACTGTGATACCTGGTCAGGTGAACTCTTTTAGTGCAATCAGACGTACCATCACTCCCCTTAGCGGCAGAGGGACGTTACTGCAACGACCAGGTCTCTGGGGCGCTGCACATGGCCCCACCTGAAGATGTAAACCTAGGACGACTTGAGTTAAATATCCCTGTCTCAAAGGGGCAGAGGCAATGACGATTATAAGTATGGGTCTGGACAGAGTACGTAGCTTGAGGCCTCGGACGTAGCGTTGATCAAGTTAAACCCTGCCCCACTGTCCAAAATTGCAGACACAACCACCTTAATTTCACCCAGGTGAATTTCAGCTGGCAGAAAAAATTGTGTCCTACCCATGGAGGTAATGAGTACACCCGGATTGCTAACCTCCCCACAACCCGGGCCATTTAGTTTTCCTACGGCTGTTTTACTGTGAGTTCGGGAAGGACACGTGCCTTCGAAATGGCCTTTTTTACCACAGTAAAAACACGATTCTCCTTTGCTCTGAATAACAGACAGTTTTCCAGAGTGATTTTCCGCTCCCACCTGCATGGTTTCCTCAGATGACTCAGTCCCGATCTCCCTTTGACCCGGACCTCCTGTGTTATGATCCGGTGACCTTGGAGCCGCATGAGAGACTTTCTCAGGAGTAGGTGGTACCTATACTGACCGCAAACCCTAAACTAACACCGCAACTAGAAGTAGCCGTGGGATGTACCTAACACGTCCTAGACACCACGACACAGCCGGAGGACTAAATACCCCTATAGATGGAAATGGGAATTCTATCTTGCCTCAGAGCAGAACCCCAAAGGATAGGCAGCCCCCCACAAATATTGACTGTGAGTATAAGAGGAAAAACACACGCAGGCAGAAAAACAGGATTTAGCAAAAGAGGCACTTCTAGCTAAATAGAAAAGGATAGGACAGAATTCTAAGCGGTCAGTATTAAAATCCTAAAAATATCCACAGCAGATAATACAAATATTCTACATCTAACTAAAGACATAGAAAGTATATCTGCATCTCCTGAGAATCCAGCATGACTGAAAAATCCAAACAAAGTCTAAGCTGGACAAAAACACAATGAATTGCACTAAATTGCAAAGCACACTGCATGTGTGCACAGAGACAAAAAAACAGACACTTATCTTAGCTGAATTGGCAGCAGGGCATGAGGAGCCAGAGAGAGATATAATCCCTCCAAGTACAATGGACAACTGGCACGGACTCATGGATCCTGTACACCTAAATACCTAATAGAGCTGCAATCAGCAGAAACACCTGCCCTGGATTACAACCCCAAGACAACTGCACTACCACCAACAACCACCAGAGGTAGCCCAAGAGCAGAATTCACAACAGTACCCCCCCTTGAAGAGGGGTCACCGAACCCTCACCAGAGCCCCCAGGCCGATCAGGACGAGCCAGATGAAAGGCATGGACCAAATCAGCAGCATGGACATCAGAGGCAAAAACCCAAGAATTATCCTCCTGGCCATAACCCTTCCATTTGACAAGGTACTGAAGCCTCCGCCTCGAAAAGCGAGAATCCAAAATCTTCTCAACCACATACTCCAACTCCCCATCAACCAACACAGGAGCAGGAGGATCAACCGAGGGAACAACGGGCACCACATATTTCCGCAATAAAGATCTATGGAAAACATTATGGATGGCAAAAGAGGCCGGAAGGGCCAAACGAAAAGACACCGGATTGATAATCTCAGAAATCCTATAAGGACCAATAAACCGAGGCTTAAACTTAGGGGTAGAAACCTTCATAGGAACATGATGGGAAGACAACAAGACCAAATCCCCAACCCGAAGCCGGGAACCAACACACCGACGACGGTTAGCAAAACGTTGAGCCTCCTCCTGAGACAACACCAAATTGTCCACCACATGAGCCCAAATCTGCTGCAACCTGTCAACCACAGAATCCACACCAGGACAATCAGAAGGTTCAACTTGCCCCGAAGAAAAACGAGGATGAAAACCAAAATTACAAAAGAAGGGCGAAACCAAGGTAGCCGAACTAGCCCGATTATTAAGGGCAAACTCGACCAATGGCAAGAAAGCCATCCAATCATCCTGATCGGCAGACACAAAGCATCTCAAATAAGTTTCCAGAGTCTGATTAGTTCGCTCGGTCTGGCCATTTGTCTGAGGATGAAATGTGGAAGAAAAAGACAAATCAATGCCCAGCCTAGCACAAAAGGCCCGCCAAAACCTAGAAACAAACTGGGAACCTCTGTCGGACACAATATTCTCCGGAATACCATGCAAACGAACCACATGCTGAAAAAACAACGGAACCAAATCAGAAGAGGAAGGCAATTTAGGCAAAGGCACCAAATGAACCATCTTAGAAAACCGGTCACAAACCACCCAGATAACCGACATCCTCTGGGAAACCGGAAGATCTGAAATAAAATCCATAGAAATATGCGTCCAGGGCCTCTCAGGGACCGGCAAAGGCAAAAGCAACCCACTAGCACGGGAACAACAAGGCTTGGCCCGCGCACAAGTCCCACAGGACTGCACAAAAGAACGCACATCACCTGACAAAGGCGGCCACCAAAAGGACCTACCAACCAAATCTCTGGTACCAAAAATACCAGGATGGCCAGCCAACACAGAACAATGAACCTCAGAAATCACTCTACTAGTCCATCTATCAGGAACAAACAGTTTCCTCACTGGACAGCGGTCAGGTTTGTCAGCCTGAAATTCCTGCAGAACCTGTCGCAAATCAGGGGAAATGGCAGAAAGGACCACCCCTTCCTTCAGAATGCCGACCGGCTCAAATACCTCAGGAGAATCAGGCAAAAAACTCCTATAGAGGGCATCAGCCTTAACATTCTTAGAACCCGGAAGATATGAGACCACAAAATCAAAACGGGAGAAAAACAGGGACCATCGAGCCTGTCTAGGATTCAGCCATTTGGCAGATTCGGGGTAAATCAGATTTTTATGATCGGTCAAGACCACAATACGGTGCTTGGCTCCCTCAAGCCAATGTCGCCATTCCTCAAAATGCCCACTTCATAGCCAACAACTCCCGATTGCCGACATCATAATTGCTTTCAGCAGGCGAAAATTTACGGGAAAAGAAGGCACACGGTTTCATCAAGGAACCATCAGAATTCCTCTGAGACAAAACGGCCCCTGCCCCAATCTCAGAAGCGTCAACCTCAACCTGAAACGGAAGAGAAACATCTGGCTGACGCAACACCGGGGCAGAAGTAAATCGGCGTTTAAGCTCCTGAAAGGCAGAGACAGCCACAGGGGACCAATTCGTTATATCAGCGCCTTTCTTCGTCAAATCGGTCAGGGGTTTAACCACACTGGAGAAGTTAGCAATAAAACGGCGATAAAAATTAGCAAAGCCCCAAAATTTCTGAAGGCTCTTCACAGATGTGGGCTGAATCCAATCATGAATGGCCTGAATCTTAACCGGATCCATCTCTATAGATGAGGGAGAAAAAATTAAGCCCAAAAAAGAAACCTTCTGCACTCCAAAGAGACACTTAGACCCCTTCACAAACAAAGCATTATCACGAAGGATCTGAAATACCATCCTGACCTGTTTCACATGAGACTCCCAATCATCTGAAAAAATTAAGATGTCATCCAAATATACAATCATGAATTTATCAAGATAATTCCGGAAGATATCATGCATGAAGGACTGAAAAACAGATGGAGCATTAGTGAGCCCGAATGGCATCACAAGGTATTCAAAATGGCCTTCGGGCGTATTAAACGCAGTTTTCCATTCGTCACCCTGCTTAATACGAACAAGATTATATGCCCCTCGAAGGTCAATTTTAGTAAACCAACTAGCCCCCTTAATCCTGGCAAACAAATCGGAAAGCAAAGGTAAAGGGTATTGAAACTTGACCGTGATCTTATTCAAGAGGCGATAATCAATACAGGGTCTCAAGGAGCCATCCTTCTTAGCAACAAAAAAAAATCCCGCTCCCATCGGTGAAGAAGATGGCCGAATATGCCCTTTCTCCAAAGACTCCTTAACATAACTCCGCATGCCGGTATGTTCCGGCACAGACAGGTTGAAAAGTCGGCCCTTAGGAAACTTACAGCCTGGTATCAAGTCAATAGCACAATCACAGTCCCTATGCTGTGGAAGGGAACTGGACTTGGGCTCATCGAATACATCCTGAAAATCAGACAAAAACTCTGGAACTTCAGAAGAGGAGGAAGAGGAGATTGACATCACAGGAACGTCATTATGAACCCCCTGACAACCCCAACTAGTCACAGACATAGACTTCCAATCCAACACAGGATTATGTATCTGCAACCATGGAAAACCCAGCACAATAGCATCATGCAAATTATGCAACACCAGAAAACGACAATCTTCCTGATGGGCTGGCGCCATGCACATGGTCACCTGTGTCCAAAACTGGGGTATATTTTTAGCCAAAGGTGTAGCATCAATGCCCCTTAAAGGAATAGGGTTCTGCAAAGACTGCAAGGGGAAACCACAACGCCTGGCAAATTCAAAGTCCATTAAGTTCAAAGCGGCGCCTGAATCCACAAACGCCATGACAGAAAATAACGACAATGAGCAGATCAAGGTCACAGATAACAGAAATTTAGGTTGTACAGATCCGATGGTAACTGAACTAGCGATTCTCTTTGTACACTTTGGGCAGACTGAAATGACATGAGAAGCATCGCCACAATAAAAACACAACCTATTCTGACGTCTGAATCCTTGTTGTTCCGTTCTAGACAGAATCCTATCACACTGCATAGGCTCAGGCATCTGCTCTGAGGACAACGCCACAGCGCGAACAGTTCTGCGCTCCCGCAAGCGCCGATCAATCTGAATGGCCAGAGACATAGAATCACTCAGACCAACAGGCGTGGGAAACCCCACCATAACATCTTTAACAGATTCAGAAAGACCCTTTCTGAAAATTGCCGCCAAAGCATCCTCATTCCGTTTAGTCAGCACAGACCATTTTCTAAATTTCTGACAATACAATTCTGCCACTTCTTAACCCTGAGACAGGGCCAACAAGGTCTTCTCCGCTTGATCCACAGAATTTGGTTCATCATATGATAATCCTAGAGCCTGAAAAAAGACATCTACATTAAGCAAGGCCGGATTCCCAGATTCCAGGGAAAATGCCCAATCCTGAGGGTCGCCACGCAGCAGGGAGATGACAATTTTAACCTGCTGAATGGGATCACCAGAGGAACGAGGCTTCAGAGCAAAAAACAGTTTACAATTGTTTTTAAAACTCAAAAATTTGGACCTGTCCCCAAAAAACAAATCAGGAGTAGGAATCCTAGGGTCTAAAAGCGGAGTCCGAACAATATAATCAGAAATACCCTGTACCCTAGCAGCAAGCTGGTCTATACGAGAAACTAATCCCTGAACATCCATGCTAGCACAAGACTCCTCATTCACCCAGAGGAAAAGAGGGAAGAAAAGACAAAGCAGGCTACAGAAAAAAGGCTCTTTCTTCCCTTCTTCTGAGATGCATTTAACTCATTGTCGGCCAGTTGTACTGTTATGATCCGGTGACCTTGGAGCCGCATGAGAGACTTTCTCAGGAATAGGTGGTACCTATACTGACCGCAAACCCTAAACTAACACCGCAACTAGAAGTAGCCGTGGGATGTACCTAACACGTCCTAGACACCTCGACACAGCCGGAGGACTAAATACCCCTATAGATGGAAATGGGAATTCTATCTTGCCTCAGAGCAGAACCCCAAAGGATAGGCAGCCCCCCACAAATATTGACTGTGAGTATAAGAGGAAAGACATACGCAGGCAGAAAAACAGGATTTAGCAAAAGAGGCACTTCTAGCTAAATAGAAAAGGATAGGACAGAATTCTAAGCGGTCAGTATTAATATCCTAAAAATATCCACAGCAGATAATACAAATATTCTACATCTAACTAAAGACATAGAAAGTATATCTGCATCTCCTGAGAATCCAGCATGACTGAAAAATCCAAACAAAGTCTAAGCTGGACAAAAACACAATGAATTGCACTAAATTGCAAAGCACACTGCATGTGTGCACAGAGACAAAAAACCAGACACTTATCTTAGCTGAATTGGCAGCAGGGCATGAGGAGCCAGAGAGAGATGCAATCCCTCCAAGTACAATGGACAACTGGCACGGACTCATGGATCCTGCACACCTAAATACCTAATAGAGCTGCAATCAGCAGAAACACCTGCCCTGGATTACAACCCCAAGACAACTGCACTACCACCAACAACCACCGGAGGGAGCCCAAGAGCAGAATTCACAACACTCCTGCATCCAGGGGTGTCTCCCTATGTCTGTGGCGAAGATGGAGATCAACCCGGATTGCCAGAGACATGGCCGCCTCAAGGGAGACTGGAGTCTCATACAGGGCTAAGGCATCCTTCACACTTACTGTAAGCCCCTCAAAGAACTGGCTATGAAGGGCGGGGTCTTTCCACTTAGTGTCCATGGCCCACCTCAGAAACTCAGAGCAATACTCCTCTGATGACCAGTCTCCTTGCTGAAGTTGGTGCAGTGTGGACTCAGCCAAGGAGAGGCGGTCAGGGTCATCTTATAAAAGACCCAGCTCCAGAACAAATTCCTCCACCATCTGAAGCGACTAGGAGTCAGACGGGAGAGAAAATGCCCATGCTTGGGGGACCCCTGAAGGTGCAAGATTATTATTCCCGTCCATTGCTCCTCTGTACCTGAGGAAACAGGATTGAGTTGAGCCTAAAGTAAGTACGGTTTATTTACATTGATGAAATCTCATAGGACAAGATTACACATTGGTGTGCACCATTGGTAAATTATATATCAAGTTCAAGAGAAAAAATGGAAATGTGTAATTAAAATTTAACTTTTATTCCATATGATTTTAAAATTAAAATGTATGCAACTTATGAACATACATCTAATATGGATCTATATTGGGTCACAAGATGGTATTGAATGTGACCCACTGATTCCTGGTAAGTAGTGTTGAGCATTCCGATACCGCAAGTATCGGGTATCGGCCGACACTTTCGGGTATCGGAATTCCGATACCGAGATCCGATACTTTTGTGGTATCGGGTATCGGTATCGAAACAACATTAATGTGTAAAATAAAGAATTAAAATAAAAAATATTGCTATACTCACCTCTCCGACGCAGCCTGGACCTCACCGAGGGAACCGGCAGCGTTCTTTGCTTAAAATGCGCGCGTTTCCTGCCTCCCGTGACGTCACGGCTTGTGATTGGTCGCGTGCCGCCCATGTGGCCGTGACGCGACCAATCACAGCAAGCCGTGACGTAATTTTCAGGTCCTGAATGCCTAATTCTAGGCATTCAGGATTTTAAAATTACGTTACGGCTTGTGATTGGTCGCGTCGCGGTCACATAGGCGACGCGACCAATCACAAGCCGTGACGTCACGGGAGGCAGGAAACGCGCGCATTTTAAAATTACATCACGGCTTGTGATTGGTTGCGTGCCGCCCATGTGACCGCGACGCGACCAATCACAGCAAGCCGTGACATAATTTCAGGTCCTGAATGCCTAATTCTGCATTCAGGACCTGAAAATTACATCACGGCTTGCTTTGATTGGTCGCGTCGCGGTCACATGGGCGGCACGCAACCAATCACAAGCCGTGACGTAATTTTAAAATGCGTGCGTTTCCTGCCTCCCGTGACGTCACGGCTTGTGACCACATGTGACCACAACGCGACCAATCACAAGCCGTAACGTAATTTTAAAATCCTGAATGCCTAGAATTAGGCATTCAGGACCTGAAAATTACGTCACGGCTTGCTGTGATTGGTCGCGTCGCGGCCACATGGGCGGCACGCGACCAATCACAAGCCGTGACGTCACGGGAGGCAGGAAACGTGCGCATTTTAAGCAAAGAACGCTGCCGGTTCCCTCGGTGAGGTCCAGGCTGCGTCGGAGAGGTGAGTATAGCAATATTTTTTTATTTTAATTCTTTATTTTACACATTAATATGGATCCCAGGGCCTGAAGGAGAGTTTCCTCTCCTTCAGACCCTGGGAACCATCAGGGATACCATCCGTCCGATACTTGAGTCCCATTGACTTGTATTGGTATCGGGTATCGGTATCGGATTAGATCCAATACTTTGCCGGTATCGGCCGATACTTTCCGATACCGATACTTTCAAGTATCGGACGGTATCGCTCAACACTACTGGTAAGTGGTAAATGGTAAATGTGGGAAAATTTTAGAAAATTAATTTATTGGGATTCTTGACTATTGTCCCCATAAATTATTAGTCAAATTGTTCCAATATTAATTATGCCAGATCTCTTGACAAAGGGGTAGATGAAAGTGTTAGTATTACTCGTGCCTATTTTCATATATATGTATCATCAAAGGAACAATCACTGTGCACCGGAATTGAATTTAGCTATAGGCTACTGCTAATTACAGTACGGTCAAGATAAGGTCTGGAAGACCAAGTGAAATTTCAGTGAAAGCTTCTGTTAGGTGTCGAGTTCCCGCCGCTGCACAGGGGGAATCTTGAACCATGTCTGCTGTGGTCTACCATTCTACATCAGCAGCAGTGGAGCCTGCTCAGCAGAGATGTCGGTCCAAGCATCTCGCTCAGCCTGATACCGTGCAAAGGGTTACTGCTGCCTTTCCAGGCTCTGCTTTTGTAGCCAGCACTGGTAAGCGGCGAGCAGGCTTTTCTGGGACTAAGTCCTGCTTTGCACACACTGAGCATGCCCACGGGAGGACCTCTTATTGGCGGTTGAGGGTCACACGCTCAGGCCCTGTAGCAGCTCCTATTGGAAGGAGCTGCTATAGGGCCTGAAGAGCTGCAACTATAAAACGTTCGCATGGACACACGGCTATGCACTAGTATCAAATGTGTATGGCTTAGGCCAGTGGATACTATACCACTCTTTATACATGTGGTGTGAGACTGTAGCGCTGGGACTGTACAATCAGGCAGGCAGTTAGCATTCAGTGGGGGCAATTAGCCGTTGGCTTGCTTGCAAGCACAACCCTAGTTAGGGCTATAGTTTTTGCGTACAGCGCAACTCTGTGCGGCAACAGAGATGGCTTTCAGTTCACACGGGGTGAAGTGTTGTGAATTCCATTCTCGGACTCCCTCCTGTGGTCATGAATGGTACTTCGGTGAGTTCTGTCCGTGGACTCCCTCTGGTGGCTGTGAGTGGAGCTGCTGGTTCTGAGATTCCTTCTCCAGCTGCCCTCATTATGGGCTAGGCTGGATTCTCTATTTAACTCCACTCAGATCGTTACTCCATGCCAGCTGTCAATGTTCTAGTACTGGTTCAGATCTTTCCTGGATCTTTCTGAGGACCTGCCTTCTCCAGCACAAGCTAAGTTCCTGCTTGTTCATTTGTACATATGGTTTTTCTTGCTAAGTTTTAGTCCAGCTTGCTATCATGAAACTACCTGGCTAGCTGGAAGCTCTGGGGGGGCAGAGTGGCACCTGTTGTGAACTCTGTTTTAGGGCTCCCTCTTGTGGTCACAACTGGTACTGTGTGAGTGCTGTCTTTGGGCTCCCTCTGGTGGTTCTTTGTGTCATTCTGTAGGTCTGAGGCAGGATCAGCTGTCTCGTTATCTCTTAGCTGGTTTCCTATTTAGTTCACCTGGACTCTCAGTTGTTGCCTGCTGTCAATGTCTTCAGTGCTATTTTGGAGGTCTCCTGCAGTCCTTCGTTATCAGTCTCTTCAAGAGAAGCTAAGTTTTGCTTGGTTCATTTTTTGACCATCAGTGGTCATATGTTTCTTGGTTTATTTTTGTTTCTTGTCCAGCTTGCTAATATGTGATTTCCTTGCTTGCTGGTAGCTCTAGGGGGCTGAGTTTCTCCCCTCACACCGTTAGTTGGTGTGGGGGTTCTTGTATTCTCAGCGTGGATATTTTGCATAGGGATTTTTACTGACCGCACAGTTCCCTATCTGTCTTCTGCTATCTAATATTAGCGGGCCTCATTTGCTGAATCTGTTTTCATTTCTACGTTTGTGTTTTCCCCTTACCTCACCGTTATTATTTGTTGGGGGCTTCCTTTATCTTTGGGGTGATTTCTCTTGAGGCAAGTGAGGTCTTACTTTCCCTCCAGGAGTAGATAGTTTCTCAGGCTGCGTCGAGACGTCCAGGATTTTAGGCACGTTCACCGGCCACCTTTAGGGTGTTGGTTAGGATCAGGTTTGCGGTCAGTCCAGTTACCACCTCCCTAGAGCTCGTGTCTATGTTCATAAACTTAGCTAGTCCGTTTTGTGATCCTCAGCCACTAGGATCATAACAGTACAGCAGGCCTAAAAAGTGTTTAATGCATCGCAGAAGTGGGATAAGAGAAGTCCTGAGTACAATTTTTTTTTTTCCTCTCCCTTTGCTGCAGTCTGTCCAGCTTCTCTCATCCCCTTAATCTCTGGGTGGTTTTGTGTTCAGCTGCAGACATGGATATTCAGAGTCTGACTTCTAGTGTGGATCATCTTGCTGCAAGGGTGCAAAGCATTCAGGATTTTGTTGTTCATAGCCCTACTATGTCATAGCCAAAAATACCTATTCCTGAGTTGTTTTCTGGAGATAGATCTAGGTTTCTGAATTTTAAGAATAATTGTAAATTATTTCTATCTTTGAGACCTCGTTCCTCTGGTGATTCCGCTCAGCAAGTTAAAATTGTTATCTCCTTGTTACGTGGCGACCCTCAAGATTGGGCTTTCTCTCTGGTGCCAGGAGATCCTGCATTGCTGAATGTGGATGCGTTTTTTCTGGCGCTTGGACTGCTTTATGAGGAACCTAATCTTGAGAACCAGGCAGAAAAGGCCTTGCTGGCTCTTTCTCAGGGCCAGGATGAAGCTGAGGTGTATTGTCAAAAATTTTGGAAATGGTCGCTGCTTACTCAATGGAATGAGTGTGCCCTGGCTGCAAATTTCAGAGAAGGTCTTTCTGAAGCCATTAAGAATGTTATGGTGGGGTTCCCCACGCCTGCAAGTCTGAATGACTCAATGGCTTTGGCCATTCAGATTGATCGGCGTTTGCGGGAGCGCAAATCTGCGCACCATCTGGCGGTGTTTTCTGAACAGAGACCTGAGTCTATGCAATGTGACCGAGTTCTGACCAGAATTGAGCGGCAAAATCATAGACGTCAAAATGGGTTGTGCTTTTACTGTGGTGATTCAACTCATGTTATCTCAGCATGCTCTAAGCGCGTTAAAAAAATCGCTAAACCTGTCACCATTGGTACTATACAGCCTAAATTCATTTTGTCTGTTACTTTAATTTGTTCTTTGTCATCCTACTCGGTTATGACTTTTGTGGATTCAGGTGCTGCCCTGAATCTGATGGATTTGTCGTTTGCCAGGCGCTGTGGTTTTGTCCTGGAGCCTTTGGAATTCCCTATTCCACTGAGGGGAATTGATGCTACACCATTGGCTGAGAATAAGCCTCAGTATTGGACTCAAGTGACCATGTGCATGACTCCTGTACATCAGGAGGTGATTCGCTTTCTTGTGCTGCATAATTTGCATGGTGTTGTCGTGTTGGGTCTGCCCTGGCTGCAGGCCCATAACCAGTTCTGGATTGGAAAGCTATGTCTGTGTCAAGTTGGGGTTGCCAGGGGATTCATGGCGATGCTCCTTTGGTATCAATTGCTTCTTCCACTCCTTCTGAGGTCCCTGAGTTTTTGTCGGACTACCAGGATGTATTTGATGAGCCCAGATCCGGTGCCCTGCCTCCTCACAGGGATTGTGATTGTGCTATAAATTTGATTCCTGGTAGTAAGTTCCTTAAGGGACGACTTTTTAATTTGTCTGTACCAGAACATGCCGCAATGCGGAGCTATATAAAGGAGTCTTTAGAGAAGGGACATATTCGCCCGTCCTCCTCCCCTCTTGGTGCAGGATTCTTTTTTGTGGCCAAGAAGGATGGTTCTCTGAGACCTTGTATAGATTATCGTCTTCTAAATAAAATCACGGTCAAATTTCAGTATCCTTTGCCATTGTTGTCTGATCTGTTTGCTCAGATTAAGGGGTCCAGTTGGTTCACCAAGATAGATCTTCGTGGTGCGTATAACCTTGTGCGCATTAAGCAGGGGGATGAATGGAAAACAGCATTTAATACGCCCGAAGGCCATTTTGAGTACTTGGTGATGCCTTTTGGACTCTCTAATGCTCCTTCTGTGTTCCAGTCCTTCATGCATGACATCTTCCGAGAATATCTGGATAAATTTATGATTGTGTATCTGGATGACATTTTGGTCTTTTCTGAGGACTGGGAGTCCCATGTGAAGCAGGTCAGGATGGTATTTCAGGTTCTGCGTGCTAATGCCTTATTTGTGAAGGGCTCAAAATGTCTCTTCGGAGTACAGAAGGTTTCCTTTTTGGGTTTTATTTTTTCTCCTTCTACTATTGAGATGGACCCAGTCAAGGTCAGGCTATTCATGACTGGACTCAGCCTACATCTGTTAAGAGTCTTCAGAAGTTCTTGGGTTTTGCTAATTTTTACCGTCGCTTCATTGCTAATTTTTCTGGCGTGGTTAAACCCTTGACGGATTTGACCAAGAAGGGTTCTGATGTGACTAATTGGTCTCCTGCGGCCGTGGAAGCCTTTCTGGAGCTGAAGCACCGTTTTTCTTGGGCTCCAGTTTTGTGTCAGCCTGATGTCTCTCTTCCTTTTCAGGTCGAGGTTGATGCTTCTGAGATTGGAGCAGGGGGTGTTTTGTCGCAGAGAAGCTCTGATTGCTCTGTGATGAAGCCTTGTGCTTTCTTTTCAAGAAAGTTTTCGCCTGCCGAGCGAAATTATGATGTTGGTAATCGGGAGCTGTTGGCTATGAAGTGGGCATTTGAGGAGTGGCGACATTGGCTCGAGGGAGCTAAGCATCGTGTAGTGGTCTTAACTGATCACAAAAATCTGATTTATCTTGAGTCTGCCAAGCGGCTGAATCCTAGACAGGCTCGTTGGTCGTTGTTTTTCTCCCGTTTCGATTTCGTGGTCTCGTACCTGCCTGGTTCGAAGAACGTGAAGGCTGATGCTCTTTCTAGGAGTTTTGTGCCTGACTCTCCGGGAGTTTCAGAGCCGGCTGGTATCCTCAGAGAGGGAGTGATTTTGTCTGCTATTTCCCCAGATTTGCGACGAGTGCTGCAGAAATTTCAGGCGGATAGACCTGACCGTTGCCCACCAGAGAGACTGTTTGTCCCAGATAGATGGACCAGCAGAGTTATTTCCGAGGTTCATTCTTCGGTGTTGGCAGGCCATCCTGGGATTTTTGGTACCAGAGATTTGGTGGCTAGGTCCTTCTGGTGGCCTTCCTTGTCGCGGGATGTGCGTTCCTTTGTGCAGTCCTGTGGGATTTGTGCTCGGGCTAAGCCTTGCTGTTCTCGTGCCAGCGGTTTGCTTTTGCTTTTGCCTGTCCCGAAGAGGCCTTGGACACACATTTCCATGGATTTTATTTTGGATCTTCCAGTCTCTCAGAGAATGTCTGTCATCTGGGTGGTGTGTGATCGTTTTTCCAAAATGGTCCATTTGGTGCCCTTGCCTAAGTTGCCTTCCTCCTCCGATTTGGTTCCTCTATTTTTTCAGAATGTGGTTCGCTTGCATGGCATCCCTGAAAATATTGTGTCTGACAGAGGATCCCAGTTTGTGTCCAGATTTTGGCGGATCTTTTGTGCTAAGATGGGCATTGATTTGTCTTTTTCATCGGCCTTCCATCCTCAGACGAATGGTCAAACCGAGCGAACTAATCAGACCTTGGAAACTTATTTAAGATATTTTGTTTCTGCTGATCAGGATGATTGGGTGACTTTTTTGCCATTGGCCGAGTTTGCCCTTAATAATCAGGCTAGTTCTGCTACTTTGGTTTCGCCTTTTTTCTGCAATTCTGGTTTTCATCCTCGTTTTTCCTCGGGTCAGGTTGAGCCTTCTGACTGTCCTGGGGTGGATTCTGTGGTGGATAGGTTGCAGCAGATTTGGAACCATGTGGTGGACAATTTGAAGTTGTCACAGGAGAAGGCTCAGCGCTTTGCCAACCGCCGTCGCGGTGTGGGTCCCCGACTTCTTGTTGGGGATTTGGTATGGCTGTCTTCTCGGTATGTTCCTATGAAGGTTTCCACTCCTAAATTCAAGCCTCGCTTCATCGGTCCTTATAAGATTTTGGAAATCCTTAACCCGGTGTCATTTCGTTTGGACCTCCCAGCATCGTTTGCCATTCATAACGTGTTCCATAGGTCTTTGTTGCGGAGGTATGTGGTGCCTGTGGTTCCTTCTGTTGAACCCCCTGCTCCGGTGCTAGTTGAGGGCGAATTGGAGTACGTGGTGGAGAAGATCTTGGATTCTCGTATTTCTAGACGGAGGCTTCAGTATTTGGTTAAGTGGAAGGGCTATGGTCAGGAGGATAATTCCTGGGTTGTCGCCTCTGATGTTCATGCGGCCGATTTGGTTCGTGCCTTCCATGTGGCTCATCCTGATCGCCCTGGCGGTTTTCATGAGGGTTCGGTGACCCCTCCTCAAGGGGGGGGTACTGTTGTGAGCTCTGTTTTCAGGCTTCCTCTTGTGGTCACAACTGGTACTGTGTGAGTGCTGTCTTTGGGCTCCCTCTGGTGGTTCTTTGTGTCATTCTGCAGGTCTGAGGCAGGATCAGCTGTCTCGTTATCTCTTAGCTGGTTTCCTATTTAGTTCACCTGGACTCTCAGTTGTTGCCTGCTGTCAATGTCTTCAGTGCTATTTTGGAGCTCTCCTGCAGTCCTTCGTTATCAGTCTCTTCAAGAGAAGTTAAGTTTTGCTTGGTTCATTTTTTGACCATCAGTGGTCATATGTTTCTTGGTTTATTTTTGTTTCTTGTCCAGCTTGCTAATATGTGATTTCCTTACTTGCTGGTAGCTCTAGGGGGCTGAGTTTCTCCCCTCACACCGTTAGTTGGTGTGGGGGTTCTTGTATTCTCAGCGTGGATATTTTGCATAGGGTTTTTTACTGACCGCACAGTTTCCTATCTGTCTTCTGCTATCTAGTATTAGCGGGCCTCATTTGCTGAATCTGTTTTCATTTCTACGTTTGTGTTTTCCCCTTACCTCACCATTATTATTTGTTGGGGGCTTCCTTTATCTTTGGGGTGATTTCTCTTGAGGCAAGTGAGGTCTTACTTTCCCTCCAGGAGTAGATAGTTTCTCAGGCTGCGTCGAGACGTCCAGGATTTTAGGCACGTTCACCGGACACCTTTAGGGTGTTGGTTAGGATCAGGATTGCGGTCAGTCCAGTTACCACCTCCCTAGAGCTCGTGTCTATGTTCATAAACTTAGCTAGTCCGTTTTGTGATCCTCAGCCACTAGGATCATAACAGGCACCACCGCATCGTGAGTCGGTGCGGGGGTATTTTTTGCACACTCTGCGTGGTTTTTGTAGCTTTTTGTGTTGACCGCAAAGATCCCTTTTCTATCCTCAATCTGTTTAGTGAGGCTTTGTTTCCTTTCTTTAGGGGTAGTTAGCTCTTAGGCTGTGAAGAGGCGTCTAGGCAGAGTCAGGCACGCTCCACGGCTATTTCTAGTTGTGTTGATAGGAGTAGAGTTTGCGGTCAGCAGAGTTCCCATTTCCCCAGAGCTCGTCCTGATTCTGTGTTTAACTATCAGGTCATTCCTGGTGCACCTAACCACCAGGTCCATAACAGTACAGCTGGCCTTCAAAGTGTTAATGCATCTCAATAGAGGGAAAAGAGAAGTTCTGAGACCATTTTTTTTTTCTCTGCAGTGTGTTTTGCCTTTCTTTTCCCCTTAAACTCTGGGTGGTTCAGAACTTAGGTGTGGATATTGACATTCAAGATCTGTCCTCTAGTGTAGATCAACTCGCTGCAAGGGTACAAAATATTCAAGATTATGTAGTTCAGAATCCTATGTTGGAGCCTAGAATTCCAATTCCTGATTTGTTTTCTGGGAATAGATCTAAATTTCAGAATTCCAAAAACAATTGTAAACTGTTTCTTGCTCTGAAACCCCGCTCTTCTGGTGATCCTATTCAGCAAGTAAGAATCATTATTTCTTTGTTGCGTGGCGACCCTCAAGACTGGGCATTCGCCCTGGTGCCAGGAGATCCTGCATTGCGTAATGTAGATGCGTTTTTTCTGGCGCTGGGTTTGCTTTATGATGAACCGAATTCTGTGGATCAGGCAGAGAAAATTTTGCTGGCTTTGTGTCAGGGTCAGGATGAAGCGGACGTATATTGCCAGAAGTTCAGAAAGTGGTCTGTGCTTACTCAGTGGAATGAGTGTGCCCTGGCAGCAATTTTCAGAAAGGGTCTTTAGGATGTTATGGTGGGGTTCCCCACGCCTGCTGGTCTGAAAGAATCAATTTCCTTGGCCATACAGATTGATCGGCGCTTACGTGAGCGCAAAACTGTGCACCATTTGGCGGTATCCTCTGAGCACAGGCCTGAGCCTATGCAATGTGATAGGACTTTGACCAGAGCTGAACGGCAAGAACATAGACGTCAGGATGGGCTGTGTTTTTTCTGTGGTGACTCCACTCATGCTATCTCTGATTGTCCTAAGCGCACTAAGTGGTTCGCTAGGTCCGTCACCATTGGTACTGTACAGCCTAAATTTGTTCTGTCCGTTACTCTGATTTGCTCTTTGTCATCCTATTCTGTTATGGCATTTGTGGATTCAGGCGCTGCCCTGAATTTGATGGACTTAGAGTTTGCCAGGCGCTGTGGTTTTTTCTTGGAGCCCTTGCAGCATCCCATTCCTTTGAGGGGAATTGATGCTACGCCTTTGGCCAAGAATAAGCCTCAGTACTGGACCCAGTTGACCATGTGCATGGCTCCTGCGCATCAGGAGGATATTCGCTTTTTGGTGTTGCATAATCTGCATGATGTGGTCGTGTTGGGTTTGCCATGGCTGCAGGTCCATAATCCAGTATTGGATTGGAAATCAATGTCGGTGTCCAGTTGGGGTTGTCAAGGGGTACATGGGGATGTTTCATTATTGTCAATTTCTTCCTCCACTCCTTCTGAAGTCCCTGAGTTTTTTTCGGATTACCAGGATGTATTTGATGAGCCCAAGTCTAGTACCCTACCTCCTCATAGGGATTGTGATTGTGCTATTAATTTGATTCCTGGTAGCAAGTTCCCTAAGGGACGACTTTTCAATTTGTCTGTGCCAGAACACGCCGCTATGCAGAGTTATATAAAGGAGTCCTTGGAGAAAGGGCATATGCGCCCGTCGTCGTCACCATTGGGAGCAGGGTTCTTTTTTGTGGCCAAGAAGGATGGTTCTCTGAGATCTTGTATAGATTACCGCCTTCTTAATAAAATCACGGTCAAATTTCAGTACCCTTTGCCTCTACTGTCTGATTTATTTGCTCGGATTAAGGGGGCTAGTTTGTTCACCAAGATAGACCTTCGAGGGGCGTATAATCTCGTGCGTATTAAACAGGGCGATGAATGGAAAACAGCATTTAATACGCCCGAGGGCCATTTTGAGTACCTGGTGATGCCATTCGGTCTTTCTAATGCTCCCTCTGTGTTTCAGTCCTTTATGCATGACATCTTCCGAAAGTATCTGGATAGATTCATGATCGAATATTTGGATGATATTTTGGTCTTTTCGGATGATTGGGAGTCCCATGTGAAGCAGGTCAGAATGGTGTTCCAGGTCCTTCGTGCTAATTCCTTGTTTGTGAAGGGATCTAAGTGTCTCTTTGGAATTCAGAAGGTTTCCTTTTTGGGCTTCATTTTTTCCCCTTCTACTATCGAGATGGATCCTGTTAAAGTCCAAGCTATTTATGATTGGACTCGGCCTACATCTGTGAAGAGCCTTCAGAAATTTCTGGGCTTTGCTAATTTTTACCGTCGCTTCATCGCTAATTTTTCTGGTGTTGTTAAACCGTTGACTGATTTGACCAAGAAGGGTGCTGATGTGGTGAATTGGTCCTCTGCGGCCGTTGAGGCTTTTCAGGAGTTGAAACGTCGTTTCTCTTCAGCTCCTGTGTTGTGTCAGCCAGATGTTTCGCTCCCTTTTCAGGTCGAGGTTGATGCTTCTGAAATTGGAGCAGGGGCTGTTTTGTCTCAGAGAAGTTCTGATTGCTCTGTAATGAAGCCATGCGCTTTCTTTTCGAGAAAGTTTTCGCCTGCTGAGCATAATTATGATGTTGGCAATCGGGAGTTGTTGGCTATGAAGTGGGCATTCGAGGAGTGGCGACATTGGCTTGAAGGAGCCAAGCATCGCGTGGTGGTCTTGACAGATCACAAGAATCTGACTTATCTCGAGTCTGCCAAGCGGTTGAATCCTAGACAGGCTCGTTGGTCGCTGTTTTTCTCCCGTTTCAATTTTGTGGTTTCGTACCTTCCGGGTTCTAAGAATGTGAAGGCTGATGCCCTTTCAAGGAGTTTTGTGCCTGATTCTCCTGGGGTTCCTGAGCCGGCTGGTATTCTCAGAGAGGGGGTAGTTCTGTCTGCCATCTCCCCTGATTTGCGGCGGGTGCTGCAGGAGTTCCAGGCTGATAGACCTGACCGTTGTCCAGCGGAGAAACTGTTTGTCCCTGGTAGATGGACTAATAGAGTTATCTCTGAGGTTCATTGTTCGGTGTTGGCTGGTCATCCTGGGATTTTTGGTACCAGAGATTTGGTGGCTAGGTCCTGTTGGTGGCCTTCTTTGTCGCGGGATGTGCGTTCTTTTGTGCAGTCTTGTGGGACTTGTGCTCGGGCTAAGCCCTGCTGTTCTCGTGCCAGTGGGTTACTTTTGCCCTTGCCGGTCCCGAAAAGGCCTTGGACGCATGTTTCCATGGATTTTATTTCAGATCTTCCTGTTTCTCAAAGGATGTCGGTCATCTGGGTGGTTTGCGATCGCTTCTCTAAAATGGTCCATTTGGTACCCTTGCCTAAATTGCCTTCTTCCTCTGATTTGGTTCCATTATTTTTCCAACATGTGGTTCGTTTACATGGCATTCCGGAGAACATCGTGTCTGGCAGAGGTTCCCAGTTTGTTTCAAGGTTTTGGCGGTCCTTTTGTGCTAAGATGGGCATTGATTTGTCTTTTTCTTCGGCTTTCCATCCTCAGACAAATGGCCAAACCGAACGAACCAATCAGACTTTGGAAACTTATCTGAGATGCTTTGTTTGTGCGGATCAGGATGATTGCGTGACCTTCTTGCTAATAGCTGAGTTCGCCCTTAATAATCGGGCCAGTTCAGCTACTTTGGTTTCGCTTTTTTTTGTAATTCTGGTTTTCATCCTTGTTTTTCTTCAGGGCAGGTTGAGCCTTCGGACTGTCCTGGTGTGGATTCTGTGGTGGACAGGTTCCAACACATTTGGACTCATGTGGTGGACAATTTGACCTTGTCCCAAGAGAAGGCTCAACGTTTCGCTAACCGCCGTCACCGTGTTGGTCCCCGACTTCGTGTTGGGGATTTGGTTTGGTTATCATCTCGTTATGTTCATATGAAGGTTTCTTCTCCTAAGTTTAAGCCTCGTTTCATTGGTCCTTATAAGATTTCTGAAATTCTTAATCCTGTATCATTTCGTTTGGCCCTTCCTGCTTCTTTTGCCATCCATAATGTGTTCCATAGGCCGTTGCTGCAGAGATATGTGGCGCCTATGGTTCCCTCCGTTGATCCTCCTGCTCCGGTGTTGGTCGAGGGGGAGTTGGAGTATGTGGTGGAGAATAGGGTTGAGCGAAACGGGTCGATCATTTTCAAAAGTCGCCGACTTTTGGCTAAGTCGGCGTCTCATGAAACCCGATCCGACCCCTGTGCTTGTCGGCCATGCGGTACGCGACTTTCGCGCCAAAGTCGCGTTTCAATGACGCGAAAAGCGCCATTTCTCAGCCAATGAAGGTGAACGCAGAGTGTGGGCAGCGTGATGACATAGATCCTGGTCCCCACCATCTTAGAGAAGGGCATTGCAGTGATTGGCTTGCTGTCTGCGGCGTCACAGGGGCTATAAAGGGGCGTTCCCGCCGACCGCCATCTTACTGCTGCTGATCTGAGCTTAGGGAGAGGTTGCTGCCGCTTCGTCAGAAGCAGGGATAGCGTTAGGCAGGGTCCACTAACCACCAAACCGCTTGTGCTGTAGCGATTTCCACTGTCCAACACCACCTTCGGTGTGCAGGAACAGTGGAAGCTATTTTTTTTTTTTTTTTCCTCAGCGCTGTAGCTCATTGGGCTGCCCTAGAAGGCTCCGTGATAGCTGTATTGCTGTGTGTACGCCACTGTGGAAACCAACTGCTTTTTTCAAAGCACATATCCTCTTGTTCCTTTCTGCACAGCTATCTTTTTTGTTTGTCCACACTTTTTATTTAATTTGTGCATCAGTCCACTCCTATTGCTGCCTGCCATACCTGGCTTAGATTACTGCAGGGAGATAGTAATTGTAGGACAGTCCCTGTTTTTTTTTTGTTTTTTTTGTGGGAGATTAAGATTGGCATTTCTGCTACAGTGCCATCCCTGTGTGTGCCATCTCTCACTGAGTGGGCCATAGAAAGCCTATTTATTTTTTCCGTGATTTGTGTTCTAAATTCTACCTCAACACAAAAACACTACATCAATCAGTGGTAGAAAAATATTGGCCTCAGTCAGGGCTTGTGTGCCACTGCTGTGTGTGCTATCTCTCATTCAGTGGGCTATAGAAAGCCTATTTATTTATTTATTTTTTTTTCTTATTATTTGGTTTCTAAAGTCTCCCTGAAAAAAAAAAAAAAAAAAAAACAGTGGGAGAGTAATATTGCCCTTTCAGCTTGTGTGCCAGTCTTGACTCCTGGGTGTGCCACCTCTCTCTCATTCAGTGGGCCATAGAAAGCCTATTTATTTTTTTGGTTTTTTTAATATTATTTGGTTTCTAAAGTCTCCCTGAAAAAAAAAAAAACTTAAAAAAACAGTGGGAGAGTAATATTGCCCTTTCAGCTTGTGTGCCAGTCTTGACTCCTGGGTGTGCCACCTCTCTCATTCAGTGGGCCATAGAAAGCCTATTTATTTTTTTTTTTTAAATATTATTGGGTTTCTAAAGTCTCCCTTAAAAAACAAAAAATACATAAAAAAACAGTGGGAGAGTAATATTGCCCTTTCAGCTTGTGTGCCAGTCTTGACTCCTGGGTGTGCCACCTCTCTCATTCAGTGGGCCATAGAAAGCATTTTTTTTTTCCTTGATTTGTGTTCTAAAATCTACCTCAACACAAAAACACTACATCAATCAGTGGTAGAAAAATATTGGCCTCAGTCAGGGCTTGTGTGCCACTGCTGTGTGTGCTATCTCTCATTCAGTGGGCTATAGAAAGCCTATTTATTTATTTATTTTTTTTTCTTATTATTTGGTTTCTAAAGTCTCCCTGAAAAAAAAAAAAAAAAAAAAAAAACAGTGGGAGAGTAATATTGCCCTTTCAGCTTGTGTGCCAGTCTTGACTCCTGGGTGTGCCACCTCTCTCTCATTCAGTGGGCCATAGAAAGCCTATTTATTTTTTTGGTTTTTTTAATATTATTTGGTTTCTAAAGTCTCCCTGAAAAAAAAAAAAACATAAAAAAACAGTGGGAGAGTAATATTGCCCTTTCAGCTTGTGTGCCAGTCTTGACTCCTGGGTGTGCCACCTCTCTCATTCAGTGGGCCATAGAAAGCCTATTTTTTTTTTTTTTTAAATATTATTGGGTTTCTAAAGTCTCCCTTAAAAAACAAAAAATACATAAAAAAACAGTGGGAGAGTAATATTGCCCTTTCAGCTTGTGTGCCAGTCTTGACTCCTGGGTGTGCCACCTCTCTCATTCAGTGGGCCATAGAAAGCATTTTTTTTTTTCCTTGATTTGTGTTCTAAAATCTACCTCAACACAAAAACACTACATCAATCAGTGGTAGAAAAATATTGGCCTCAGTCAGGGCTTGTGTGCCACTGCTGTGTGTGCTATCTCTCATTCAGTGGGCTATAGAAAGCCTATTTATTTATTTTTTTTTTTTTCTTATTATTTGGTTTCTAAAGTCTCCCTGAAAAAAAAAAAAAACAGTGGGAGAGTAATATTGCCCTTTCAGCTTGTGTGCCAGTCTTGACTCCTGGGTGTGCCACCTCTCTCTCATTCAGTGGGCCATAGAAAGCCTATTTATTTTTTTGGTTTTTTTAATATTATTTGGTTTCTAAAGTCTCCCTGAAAAAAAAAAACATAAAAAACAGTGGGAGAGTAATATTGCCCTTTCAGCTTGTGTGCCAGTCTTGACTCCTGGGTGTGCCACCTCTCTCATTCAGTGGGCCATAGAAAGCCTATTTATTTATTTTTTTTAAATATTATTGGGTTTCTAAAGTCTCCCTTAAAAAACAAAAAATACATAAAAAAACAGTGGGAGAGTAATATTGCCCTTTCAGCTTGTGTGCCAGTCTTGACTCCTGGGTGTGCCACCTCTCTCATTCAGTGGGCCATAGAAAGCATTTTTTTTTTTTCCTTGATTTGTGTTCTAAAATCTACCTCAACACAAAAACACTACATCAATCAGTGGGAGAAAAATATTGGCCTCAGTCAGGGCTTGTGTGCCACTGCTGTGTGTGCTATCTCTCATTCAGTGGGCTATAGAAAGCCTATTTATTTATTTTTTTTTTTTTCTTATTATTTGGTTTCTAAAGTCTCCCTGAAAAAAAAAAAAAAATAAAAAAACAGTGGGAGAGTAATATTGCCCTTTCAGCTTGTGTGCCAGTCTTGACTCCTGGGTGTGCCACCTCTCTCTCATTCAGTGGGCCATAGAAAGCCTATTTATTTTTTTGGTTTTTTTAATATTATTTGGTTTCTAAAGTCTCCCTGAAAAAAAAAAAACATAAAAAAACAGTGGGAGAGTAATATTGCCCTTTCAGCTTGTGTGCCAGTCTTGACTCCTGGGTGTGCCACCTCTCTCATTCAGTGGGCCATAGAAAGCCTATTTATTTTTTTTTTTAAATATTATTGGGTTTCTAAAGTCTCCCTTAAAAAACAAAAAATACATAAAAAAACAGTGGGAGAGTAATATTGCCCTTTCAGCTTGTGTGCCAGTCTTGACTCCTGGGTGTGCCACCTCTCTCATTCAGTGGGCCATAGAAAGCATTTTTTTTTTTTCCTTGATTTGTGTTCTAAAATCTACCTCAACACAAAAACACTACATCAATCAGTGGTAGAAAAATATTGGCCTCAGTCAGGGCTTGTGTGCCACTGCTGTGTGTGCTATCTCTCATTCAGTGGGCTATAGAAAGCCTATTTATTTATTTATTTTTTTTTCTTATTATTTGGTTTCTAAAGTCTCCCTGAAAAAAAAATAAAAATAAAAAAACAGTGGGAGAGTAATATTGCCCTTTCAGCTTGTGTGCCAGTCTTGACTCCTGGGTGTGCCACCTCTCTCTCATTCAGTGGGCCATAGAAAGCCTATTTATTTTTTTGGTTTTTTTAATATTATTTGGTTTCTAAAGTCTCCCTGAAAAAAAAAAAAACATAAAAAAACAGTGGGAGAGTAATATTGCCCTTTCAGCTTGTGTGCCAGTCTTGACTCCTGGGTGTGCCACCTCTCTCATTCAGTGGGCCATAGAAAGCCTATTTATTTTTTTAAAAAAATATTATTGGGTTTCTAAAGTCTCCCTTAAAAAACAAAAAATACATAAAAAAACAGTGGGAGAGTAATATTGCCCTTTCAGCTTGTGTGCCAGTCTTGACTCCTGGGTGTGCCACCTCTCTCATTCAGTGGGCCATAGAAAGCCTATTTATTTTTTTTTTTAAATATTATTGGGTTTCTAAAGTCTCCCTTAAAAAACAAAAAATACATAAAAAAACAGTGGGAGAGTAATATTGCCCTTTCAGCTTGTGTGCCAGTCTTGACTCCTGGGTGTGCCACCTCTCTCATTCAGTGGGCCATAGAAAGCATTTTTTTTTTTCCTTGATTTGTGTTCTAAAATCTACCTCAACACAAAAACACTACATCAATCAGTGGGAGAAAAATATTGGCCTCAGTCAGGGCTTGTGTGCCACTGCTGTGTGTGCTATCTCTCATTCAGTGGGCTATAGAAAGCCTATTTATTTATTTATTTTTTTCTTATTATTTGGTTTCTAAAGTCTCCCTGAAAAAAAAAAAAAAAAAAAAAAACAGTGGGAGAGTAATATTGCCCTTTCAGCTTGTGTGCCAGTCTTGACTCCTGGGTGTGCCACCTCTCTCTCATTCAGTGGGCCATAGAAAGCCTATTTATTTTTTTGGTTTTTTTAATATTATTTGGTTTCTAAAGTCTCCCTGAAAAAAAAAACATAAAAAAACTGTGGGAGAGTAATATTGCCCTTTCAGCTTGTGTGCCAGTCTTGACTCCTGGGTGTGCCACCTCTCTCATTCAGTGGGCCATAGAAAGCCTATTTATTTTTTTTTTTAATATTATTGGGTTTCTAAAGTCTCCCTTAAAAAACAAAAAATACATAAAAAAACAGTGGGAGAGTAATATTGCCCTTTCAGCTTGTGTGCCAGTCTTGACTTCTGGGTGTGCCACCTCTCTCATTCAGTGGGCCATAGAAAGCATTTTTTTTTTCCTTGATTTGTGTTCTAAAATCTACCTCAACACAAAAACACTACATCAATCAGTGGTAGAAAAATATTGGCCTCAGTCAGGGCTTGTGTGCCACTGCTGTGTGTGCTATCTCTCATTCAGTGGGCTATAGAAAGCCTATTTATTTATTTTTTATTTTTCTTATTATTTGGTTTCTAAAGTCTCCCTGAAAAAAAAATAAAAATAAAAAAACAGTGGGAGAGTAATATTGCCCTTTCAGCTTGTGTGCCAGTCTTGACTCCTGGGTGTGCCACCTCTCTCTCATTCAGTGGGCCATAGAAAGCCTATTTATTTTTTTGGTTTTTTAAATATTATTTGGTTTCTAAAGTCTCCCTGAAAAAAAAAAAACATAAAAAAACAGTGGGAGAGTAATATTGCCCTTTCAGCTTGTGTGCCAGTCTTGACTCCTGGGTGTGCCACCTCTCTCATTCAGTGGGCCATAGAAAGCCTATTTATTTTTTTTTTAAAATATTATTGGGTTTCTAAAGTCTCCCTTAAAAAACAAAAAATACATAAAAAAACAGTGGGAGAGTAATATTGCCCTTTCAGCTTGTGTGCCAGTCTTGACTCCTGGGTGTGCCACCTCTCTCATTCAGTGGGCCATAGAAAGCATTTGTTTTTTTTTCCTTGATTTGTGTTCTAAAATCTACCTCAACACAAAAACACTACATCAATCAGTGGGAGAAAAATATTGGCCTCAGTCAGGGCTTGTGTGCCACTGCTGTGTGTGCTATCTCTCATTCAGTGGGCTATAGAAAGCCTATTTATTTATTTATTTATTTTTTTTCTTATTATTTGGTTTCTAAAGTCTCCCTGAAAAAAAAATAAAAATAAAAAAACAGTGGGAGAGTAATATTGCCCTTTCAGCTTGTGTGCCAGTCTTGACTCCTGGGTGTGCCACCTCTCTCTCATTCAGTGGGCCATAGAAAGCCTATTTATTTTTTTGGTTTTTTTAATATTATTTGGTTTCTAAAGTCTCCCTGAAAAAAAAAAAAACATAAAAAAACAGTGGGAGAGTAATATTGCCCTTTCAGCTTGTGTGCCAGTCTTGACTCCTGGGTGTGCCACCTCTCTCTCTCATTCAGTGGGCCATAGAAAGGCTATTTATTTTTTTGGTTTTTTTAATATTATTTGGTTTCTAAAGTCTCCCTGAAAATAAAAAAAAAAAAACTTAAAAAAACAGTGGGAGAGTAATATTGCCCTTTCAGCTTGTGCGCCAGTCTTGACTCCTGGGTGTGCCACCTCTCTCTCTCTAATTGTGGGCCATAGAAAGCCTTTTTTTTTTTGTTTTTTTTTTTGTTTTGTTTTTAATATTATTTGGTTTCTAAAGTCTCCCTGAGAAAAAAAAATAAATAAATTAGGTGGGAGATTAATATTGACATTAGTGCTTGAGTGACAGTCCTGCGTGTGTGTCATCTCTGTGATTTTGTGCCACAGAAAACAGAGTGTGTAACATTGTGCCTGATTTTCCTTGTGGTCTCACCAACCTGTTAAGGGATATTGAAATCATACTGAAGTTATAGCTCACCGTGTAAGTTGTTTGACAGCAACAAATAAAGTTACTTTGGTTAAGATTTTAAAACAATGAGGAAGTCTGGTGCAAGAGGTCGTCGTGGGCGTTCATTGTCAGCTGGTAATGATGGTAGTGGTAGTGGAGCATCAGGTGGTCGTGGGGATAAAAATATTCCACCTAAGTCTGGAGCTGTGGAGCCAGTTTCGTCGTCAGGCTACACAAGGCCTCGAACGCTCTCTTTTCTGGGAGTAGGAAAACCGCTTTTAAAGGCGGAGCAGCAACAGCAAGTTTTGGCTTACATTGCAGACTCAGCCTCTAGCTCTTTTGCCTCCTCTTCCGAAACTGGTAAATGTAAAAGCAGCGCGTCGCTTGTGGATGTTCACGGTCAGGGACAAGTCGCTTCCTTGTCCTCCTCAGCAAAAACTACAACAAGAGAGAAGGATGCAGCAGGCGACACAACGGGTCACTCCATGGAGCTCTTTACACATACCGTCCCTGGCTTAGAAAGTGAAACATTTAACAGGCCATGCCCATTACAAGTATATTCTGACATGGAGTGCACTGATGCACAGCCACAGCCAGAGTACTATGCTGCTCCTTTGACTCAGACCACCACATTGCCCTCTCAGGGTACAGATCCACAATCAGACCCTGATGAGACTATGTTGCCCCGCCACGAACGCTATACCACCGACCGACACAGTGACACAGACGAAGTTGCACACGAGCTCGAAGAGGAGGTAATAGATGACCCAGTTATTGACCCCGATTGGCAGCCATTGGGGGAACAGGGTGCAGGCGGCAGTAGTTCAGAAGCGGAGGTGGAGGAGGGGCCGCAGCAGGCATCAACATCGCAACAGGTTCCATCTGCCGGGCCCGTATCTGGCCCAAAACGCGTGTCAAAGCCAAAACCTGTTGGAGGACAGCGTGGCCATCCGGTTAAAGCTCAGTCTGCAATCCCTGAAAAGGGATCCGAGTCTAGGAAGAGTGCAGTCTGGCATTTTTTTAAACAACATCCAACTGATCAGCGCAAAGTCATCTGTCAAAAATGTTCAACTAGCTTAAGCAGAGGTCAGAATCTGAAAAGTCTAAATACTAGTTGCATGCATAGACACTTAACCACCATGCATTTTCAAGCCTGGACTAACTACCAAACGTCCCTTAAGGTTGTAGCACCCTCGGCCAATGAAGCTAGTCAGCAACGCAACATCCCTTCCGTCACTGTAAGGCCACCATTTTCCGCACCACCGGCAGTATCTGTGCAGGTTTCTTTGCCAGCCAAAAGCAGTCAGGGTCAGGGAACCACCAGTTTTGTAGGAGGAAATATTGCATCTAGGGCACCGGCGGAAACAATACCGTCTCCAACCGTCTCTCAGTCTGCCATGTACACCGGCACACCCGAAAGTTCCACGATCTCCAGCTCTCCAGTCCAGCTCACCCTACATGAGACTCTGGTTAGAA
Source organism: Ranitomeya variabilis (assembly GCF_051348905.1). Lineage (NCBI taxonomy): Eukaryota > Metazoa > Chordata > Amphibia > Anura > Dendrobatidae > Ranitomeya > Ranitomeya variabilis. The sequence continues at coordinate 161,429,729 of NC_135238.1, read as the reverse complement.
AAAGGAAGTACTTATCCTCGCATCCGCGTACACAGGGTTTTAACGCCCACATAGCTAGACTAATCTCGTTAGAGATGATGCCCTACCGGTTAGTTGAAAGCGAAGCTTTCAAAGCCCTGATGGAGTACGCTGAACCACGATACGAGCTACCCAGTCGACACTTTTTTTCCAGAAAAGCCATCCCAGCCCTGCACCAGCATGTTAAACAGCGCATCGTCCATGCACTCAGGCAATCTGTGAGTACAAAGGTGCACCTGACTACAGATGCATGGACCAGTAGGCATGGCCAGGGACGTTATGTGTCCATCACGGCACACTGGGTGAATGTGGTGGATGCAGGGTCCACAGGCGACATCAATTTAGGGACAGTTGTGCCTAGCCCACGGTCTAGGAAACAGTTGGCTGTAGGCGTTCGCACCCCCTCCTCCTCCTCCTCCTCGTCCTCCTGCAGAAGCTACAGCTCTTCCACAGAACGCAGTCTGCCAACCACTCCATCGGCAGATGACACTGTTGCACACCAGTTGTCCCATTATGGGCCAGCTACTGCCAAGCGTCAGCAGGCTGTATTGGCTATGAAGTGTTTGGGCGACAACAGACACACCGCGGAAGTTCTATCCGAGTTCTTGCAACAAGAAACGCAGTCGTGGCTGGGCACAGTAGATCTTGAGGCAGGCAAGGTAGTGAGTGATAACGGAAGGAATTTCATGGCTGCCATCTCCCTTTCCCAACTGAAACACATTCCTTGCCTGGCTCACACCTTAAACCTGGTGGTGCAGTGCTTATTGAAAACTTATCCTGGGTTCTCCGACCTGCTCCTCAAAGTGCGTGCACTTTGCTCACATATCCGACGTTCGCCTGTACACGCCAGCCGTATGCAGACCTATCAGCGGTCTTTGAACCTTCCCCAGCATCGCCTAATCATAGACGTTGCAACAAGGTGGAACTCAACACTGCACATGCTTCAGAGACTGTGCGAACAGAGGCGTGCTGTTATTTATTTGTGGGAGGATACACGGGCAGGCAGTAGGATGGCAGACATGGAGTTGTCAGGTGTGCAGTGGTCTAAGATACAAGACATGTGTCAAGTCCTTCAGTGTTTTGAGGAATGCACACGGCTGGTTAGTGCAGACAACGCCGTAATAAGCATGAGCATCCCCCTAATGCGTCTGCTGATGCAAAGTTTGACGCACATAAAGGAGCAGGCGTCTGCACCAGAGGAAGAGGAAAGCCTTGATGACAGTCAGCCATTGTCTGGTCAGGGCAGTGTACAGGACGAGGTAGCGGGCGAAGAGGAGGTGGAGGACGAGGAGGATGATGGGGATGAGTATATTTTTAATGCCGAACCTTTCCCGGGGGCACAGGAAATTGGTTGCGTGTCACGGCCGGGTTCTGGTTTTTTGAGGGACACAAGTGACGTAGATTTGCCTGCAACTGCCCCTCAACCAATCACAACCGGAGATTTGACAACTGGAACTTTGGCCCACATGGCGGATTATGCCTTACGTATCCTAAAAAGGGACACACGCATTACGAAAATGATGAACGATGACGATTACTGGTTGGCCTGCCTCCTTGATCCACGCTATAAAGGCAAATTGCAAAATATTATGCCACATGAGAACTTGGAACTAATATTAGCAACCAAACAATCAACTCTTGTTGACCGTTTGCTTCAGGCATTCCCAGCACACAGCGCACGTGATCGTTCTCACGCGAGCTCCAGGGGGCAGCAGACTAGGAGTGTTAGGGGTGCACACATCAGAAGTGGCGTTGGACAGAGGGGTTTTCTGACCAGGTTGTGGAGTGATTTTGCTATGACCGCAGACAGGACAGGTACTGCTGCATCAATTGAAAGTGACAGGAGACAACATTTGTCCAGTATGGTTACTAACTATTTTTCATCCCTTATCGATGTTCTCCCTCAACCGTCATTCCCATTTGATTACTGGGCCTCCAAATTAGACACCTGGCCAGAATTGGCAGAATATGCATTGCAGGAGCTTGCTTGCCCGGCAGCAAGTGTCCTATCAGAAAGAGTATTCAGTGCTGCAGGTTCAATATTAACCAAAAAAAGGACTCGTCTGGCTACCCAAAATGTTGACGATCTAACATTCATTAAAATGAACCACAACTGGATTTCGAAATCTTTTGCCCCACCTTGCCCGGCCGACACCTAGCTTTCCTATGAAAAGCTCTTGCCTGTGAATTACTTTTCTAATGTCTAATTTGCTGCAGCTGATTGTACAGCATACGACATGTTTACACCTCCCTAAATGGCAAAACTCCCCTCACGGGGCCGTGGTATCGCGACTTGGCGCAAGCACCCGTGAGACTGCTGTTTGTCTGAAGAGGTGGGTGTGCTCGCTTTTGGTTGACGGCATTGCTACTGGGTCCCTCATAGTACAATGTAGTGTCTCTGGCGGTGGTGGTGCGCACCCAACGTCAGACACACCGTTGTAACATGAGGGGCCCTGGGGCGGTCCCGCCGGCCTCAAGAGAGTTCCCCCCTACCCCAGCTCAAAATGTGCTCTACCACGTGCAAAATTATGTCGCACAGCTCCACCAATCTTTAGTCTATTCGCTGACATCATTCAATGTCTGGCACTGACAATACAAATTTGTAGACATCTATGATGCAACTTAAAGTAGTCTGTGTCTGTGTCCTATATTGGCACCATTAAATAGTTACTGCCAAATTACTATGTCAGAAACTCAGTAGATGAGCCCACCCCTGTACCTAAGTATGCCACCTTTTTTTTTGTTTTGGTTGTTTTGCGAGACATTAACATCTATTTATATTTTGGGAGTACTGGGACAGACACTCCTTGCACTACTCCTCCACTCACCACCAAGCTGCCTGTGTATCCATGTAACCGCTGTAAAGCTGCCATGAGCCTATTGTTTGTTATTTTAGGCCTTTGATAGCCTGTCTGCGGTCCCTACTTTAAATACTCCTCCACTGACCACCAAGCTGCCTGCCCGTGTATCCATGTAACCGATGTAAAACAGCCATGAGCCTATTGTTTGTTATTTTAGGCCTTTGATAGCCTGTCTGCTGTCCCTACTTTAAATACTCCTCCACTGACCACCAAGCTGCCTGTGTATCCATGTAACCGCTGTAAAGCTGCCATGAGCCTATTGTTTGTTATTTTAGGCCTTTGATAGCCTGTCTGCGGTCCCTACTTTAAATACTCCTCCACTCATCACCAGCTGCCTGCCCGTGTATCCATGTAACCGCTGTAAAGCTGCCATGAGCCTATTGTTTGTTATTTTAGGCCTTTGATAGCCTGTCTGCGGTCCCTACTTTAAATACTCCTCCACTGACCACCAAGCTGCCTGCCCGTGTATCCATGTAACCGCTGTAAAACTGCCATAAGCCTATTGTTTGTTATTTTAGGCCTTTGATAGCCTGTCTGCGGTCCCTACTTTAAATACTCCTCCACTGACCACCAAGCTGCCTGTGTATCCATGTAACCGCTGTAAAGCTGCCATGAGCCTATTGTTTGTTATTTTAGGCCTTTGATAGCCTGTCTGCGGTCCCTACTTTAAATACTCCTCCACTCATCACCAGCTGCCTGCCCGTGTATCCATGTAACCGCTGTAAAACTGCCATGAGCCTATTGTTTGTTATTTTAGGCCTTTGATAGCCTGTCTGCGGTCCCTACTTTAAATACTCCTCCACTCACCACCAAGCTGCCTGTGTATCCATGTAACCGATGTAAAACTGCAGTATTTTGCTTATAAAAAAGAAAATACTGGAGAGATATCAAATGCAGACATTTTAACATTAAAAACAAAAACACATACAACAAAAAACTGGTACAGTACAAAAATTGGCCACCAGCTACAAAAACTTTCTCCTGCAAGTAGTTAACTGAAAGGTTTTTTTCCATTGAAAACACAGATATGGCATCCACCGAGTGTTGTCCTGTCGCGTCTTCTTTATATTATTGCCAAGAAGCTGCAACTGAATAAAGCTGAGCTTCTACCTTCTGCCTCTTATTAACTGCTTTTTTTAAAAAAAATTGTCCACCAGCTACAAAAACTTGCTCCTGCAAGTAGTTAACTGAAAGGTTTTTTTCCATTGAAAACACAGATATGGCATCCACCGAGTGTTGTCCTGTCGCGTCTTCTTTATATTATTGCCAAGAAGCTGCAACTGAATAAAGCTGAGCTTCTACCTTCTGCCTCTTATTAACTGCTTTTTTTTTATAAAATTGGCTGTTCCGGCCTACTAAAGGTGTCTGTCTGCCCCTGCCTGGTGTTGTCCTCAACTGAATAAAGCTGAGCTTCAACCTTCTGTTCCAAATTACCATTTTTAAAAATGCAATTGGCTGTTCCGGCCTACTAAAGGTGTCTGTCTGCCCCTGCCTGGTGTTGTCCTCAACTGAATAAAGCTGAGCTTCTACCTTCTGCCTCTTACTAACTGCTGTTTTTTTAAAAAATTGGCTGTTCCGGCCTACTAAAGGTGTCTGTCTGCCCCTGCCTGGTGTTGTCCTCAACTGAATAAAGCTGAGCTTCAACCTTCAGTTCCAAATTACCATTTTTAAAAATGCAATTGGCTGTTCCGGCCTACTAAAGGTGTCTGTCTGCCCCTGCCTGGTGTTGTCCTCAACTGAATAAAGCTGAGCTTCAACCTTCAGTTCCAAATTACCATTTTTAAAAATGCAATTGGCTGTTCCGGCCTACTAAAGGTGTCTGTCTGCCCCTGCCTGGTGTTGTCCTCAACTGAATAAAGCTGAGCTTCTACCTTCTGCCTCTTACTAACTGCTGTTTTTTTTAAAAATTGGCTGTTCCGGCCTACTAAAGGTGTCTGTCTGCCCCTGCCTGGTGTTGTCCTCAACTGAATAAAGCTGAGCTTCAACCTTCTGTTCCAAATTTCCATTTTTAAAAATGCAATTGGCTGTTCCGGCCTACTAAAGGTGAATGTCTGCCCCTGCCTGGTGTTGTCCTCAACTGAATAAAGCTGAGCTTCTACCTTCTGTTCCAAATTACCATTTTTAAAAATGCAATTGGCTGTTCCGGCCTACTAAAGGTGAATGTCTGCCCCTGCCTGGTGTTGTCCTCAACTGAATAAAGCTGAGCTTCAACCTTCAGTTCCAAATTACCATTTTTAAAAATGCAATTGGCTGTTCCGGCCTACTAAAGGTGTCTGTCTGCCCCTGCCTGGTGTTGTCCTCAACTGAATAAAGCTGAGCTTCTACCTTCTGCCTCTTACTAACTGCTGTTTTTTTAAAAAATTGGCTGTTCCGGCCTACTAAAGGTGTCTGTCTGCCCCTGCCTGGTGTTGTCCTCAACTGAATAAAGCTGAGCTTCAACCTTCTGTTCCAAATTACCATTTTTAAAAATGCAATTGGCTGTTCCGGCCTACTAAAGGTGAATGTCTGCCCCTGCCTGGTGTTGTCCTCAACTGAATAAAGCTGAGCTTCTACCTTCTGTTCCAAATTACCATTTTTAAAAATGCAATTGGCTGTTCCGGCCTACTAAAGGTGAATGTCTGCCCCTGCCTGGTGTTGTCCTCAACTGAATAAAGCTGAGCTTCAACCTTCAGTTCCAAATTACCATTTTTAAAAATGCAATTGGCTGTTCCGGCCTACTAAAGGTGAATGTCTGCCCCTGCCTGGTGTTGTCCTCAACTGAATAAAGCTGAGCTTCTACCTTCTGCCTCTTACTAACTGCTGTTTTTTTAAAAGATTGGCTGTTCCGGCCTACTAAAGGTGTCTGTCTGCCCCTGCCTGGTGTTGTCCTCAACTGAATAAAGCTGAGCTTCAACCTTCTGTTCCAAATTACCATTTTTAAAAATGCAATTGGCTGTTCCGGCCTACTAAAGGTGAATGTCTGCCCCTGCCTGGTGTTGTCCTCAACTGAATAAAGCTGAGCTTCTACCTTCTGTTCCAAATTACCATTTTTAAAAATGCAATTGGCTGTTCCGGCCTACTAAAGGTGAATGTCTGCCCCTGCCTGGTGTTGTCCTCAACTGAATAAAGCTGAGCTTCAACCTTCAGTTCCAAATTACCATTTTTAAAAATGCAATTGGCTGTTCCGGCCTACTAAAGGTGAATGTCTGCCCCTGCCTGGTGTTGTCCTCAACTGAATAAAGCTGAGCTTCTACCTTCTGCCTCTTACTAACTGCTGTTTTTTTAAAAGATTGGCTGTTCCGGCCTACTAAAGGTGTCTGTCTGCCCCTGCCTGGTGTTGTCCTCAACTGAATAAAGCTGAGCTTCAACCTTCTGTTCCAAATTACCATTTTTAAAAATGCAATTGGCTGTTCCGGCCTACTAAAGGTGAATGTCTGCCCCTGCCTGGTGTTGTCCTCAACTGAATAAAGCTGAGCTTCTACCTTCTGTTCCAAATTACCATTTTTAAAAATGCAATTGGCTGTTCCGGCCTACTAAAGGTGAATGTCTGCCCCTGCCTGGTGTTGTCCTCAACTGAATAAAGCTGAGCTTCAACCTTCAGTTCCAAATTACCATTTTTAAAAATGCAATTGGCTGTTCCGGCCTACTAAAGGTGAATGTCTGCCCCTGCCTGGTGTTGTCCTCAACTGAATAAAGCTGAGCTTCTACCTTCTGCCTCTTACTAACTGCTGTTTTTTTAAAAGATTGGCTGTTCCGGCCTACTAAAGGTGTCTGTCTGCCCCTGCCTGGTGTTGTCCTCAACTGAACAAAGCTGAGCTTCCACATTCTGGCTTTCGCCCTATACTATCAGATATTAAACTGCATTTGGCCTACTAGTGTGGTTATGCCCTTGAAACAGTGTCTGCTGCTCTTGGGTTTGCTACTCCACTGAACAAAGCAATGCCGCCTGTTTAGTCCTGTTACCAATTTTGAACTGCATTTAGCCTACTTTATTCTTTGGCCCTATATCTGTTTCCTCCTCATCCTGCCCATTGCCCAGCCACTGCTAGATGAGTCTGCTGGTACATTGACCTAGACCACTACATTCCCCTTATACTCTACACAGCCAGAATCTGACCCTGCTGAAAGTAAGGTTCCCCTTCCCGCATGTTATACCACCTTACACAGGGACAGAGAGGAAGGTGCAGATGAAAGTGCAGGTTCCTTCATCAGGTGGGGGGGCATACTCGTTGGCGACGTCACTGGCACAGGGCCCCTCAGAGTACGCAAAAGTGTCGCTGCTGGTGGGAGGCGCCCCCGCCATGCAAACACACATCGCTGTACTTTGAGGGGCCCTGTGCCAGTGCCAATGCGAACGAGTGGGCCCCCCCTGCTTGCTCAGGATCACAGCACTTGCAACGTTGAAATACTTACCTTTCCCTGCAACACCGCCGTGACGTAGTCCGCATTTCCTGGGCCCACGAAAAACTTGAGCCGGCCCTACTCCCCCCACAACTTTTGCCAAATGACCCCCAATTCCCTATGCCCAACTATTATTATAAAGTTAATTAAGATTGACAAGCTTCAGAAACAAGAATGGATGTTTTTGGCATTAAAATGGGCACTGTAGGTGTTTTCCTGGCCTCCACTCACTGCCGACTATGCTTCCCCATTGACTTGCATTGGGTTTCGTGTTTCGGTCGATCCCCGACTTTTAGCGATAATCGGCCGACTGCACTCGACTCGACTCTGGACAAAATCGGGTTTCACAAAACCCGACTCGATCTTAAAAAAATGAAAGTCGCTCAACTCTAGTGGAGAAGATTTTGGATTCTCGTATTTCGAGACGAAAACTTCAGTACTTGGCCAAATGGAAGGGCTATGGTCAGGAGGATAATTCCTGGGTTGTTGCCTCTGATGTCCATGCTGCCGATTTAGTTTGTGCCTTTCATTTGGCTCGTCCTGATCGGCCTGGGGGCTCTAGTGAGGGTTCGGTGACCCCTCCTCAAGGGGGGGGGTACTGTTGTGAATTCCGTTCTCGGACTCCCTCCTGTGGTCATGAATGGTACTTCGGTGAGTTCTGTCCGTGGACTCCCTCTGGTGGCTGTGAGTGGAGCTGCTGGTTCTGAGATTCCTTTTCCAGCTGCCCTCGTTATGGGCTAGGCTGGATTCTCTATTTAACTCCACCCAGATCGTTACTCCATGCCAGCTGTCAATGTTCTAGTACTGGTTCAGATCTTTCCTGGATCTTTCTGAGGACCTGTCTTCTCCAGCACAAGCTAAGTTCCTGCTTGTTCATTTGTACATATGGTTTTTCTTGCTAAGTTTTAGTCCAGCTTGCTATCATGAATCTACCTGGCTAGCTGGAAGCTCTGGGGGGGCAGAGTGGCACCACCGCATCGTGAGTCGGTGCGGGGGTATTTTTTGCACACTCTGCGTGGTTTTTGTAGCTTTTTTTGTTGATCGCAAAGATCCCTTTTCTATCCTCAATCTGTTTAGTTAGACTGGTGTCATGTTCTCAATGGCAAGAGAACATAGCATCAGCATATATAGGAACTAGCTCTTGGAAGATGGGAACTGAGCTGACCATGAACTAAACCTAACGCACAACTAGCAGTGGCCGGGTAGCATGCCTACGTTGATTCTAGATGCCCAGCACCAGCCGGAGGACTAAATAATGCTAGCAGAGGAAAATATTAGTCCTAGCTCACCTCTAGAGAAATACCCCGAAAGGAGACAGAGGCCCCCCACAAGTATTGGCGGTGAATTAAGATGAAATAACAAACGTAGTATGAAAATAGGTTTAGCAAATTTGAGGTCCACTTACTACATAGCAGAAGACAGAAAGGACACTTTCATGGTCAGCTGAAAACCCTATCAAAACACCATCCAGAAATTACTTTAAAACTCTGGCATTAACTCATAACACCAGAGTGGCAATTCCTGTTCACAAGAGCTTTCCAGACACAGTAACGAAACTACAGCTGTGAACTGGAACAAAAATGCAAAAACAAACATGGACAAGAGTCCAACTTATCTAGTAGTTGTCTAGGAGCAGGAACAAGCACAGAGAGGCTTCTGATAACATTGTTGACCGGCAAGCAACTAACAGAGCAGCAAGGTTATATAGCGACTCCCACATCTTGATGGGAACAGGTGAACAGAGAAGATGAAAACACCAGTTCAATTCCACCAGTAGCCACCGGGGGAGCCCAGAATCCAAATTCACAACAGTACCCCCCCCTCAAGGAGGGGGCACCGAACCCTCACCAGAACCACCAGGGCGATCAGGATGGGCCCTATGAAAGGCACGAACCAGATCAGAGGCATGAACATCAGATGCATTCACCCAAGAATTATCCTCCTGGCCGTATCCCTTCCACTTGACCAGATACTGGAGTCTCCGTCTGGAAACACGAGAGTCTAAGATTTTCTCCACAACGTACTCCAACTCACCCTCAACCAACACCGGAGCAGGAGGCTCAACGGAAGGCACAACCGGTACCTCATACCTGCGCAATAATGACCGATGAAAAACGTTATGAATAGAAAAGGATGCAGGGAGGTCCAAACGGAAGGAAACAGGGTTAAGAATCTCCAATATCTTATACGGGCCGATGAACCGAGGCTTAAACTTAGGAGAAGAGACCCTCATAGGGACAAAACGAGAAGACAACCACACCAAATCCCCAACACAAAGCCGAGGACCAACACGACGGTGGCGGTTGGCAAAAAGCTGAGTCTTCTCCTGGGACAACCTCAAATTGTCCACCACCTGCCCCCAGATCTGATGCAATCTCTCCACCACAGCATCCACTCCAGGACAATCCGAAGATTCCACCTGACCAGAGGAAAATCGAGGATGAAACCCCGAATTACAGAAAAACGGGGACACCAAAGTGGCAGAGCTGGCCCGATTATTGAGAGCGAACTCTGCCAATGGCAAAAAAGCAACCCAATCATCCTGGTCAGCAGACACAAAACACCTCAGATATGTCTCCAGGGTCTGATTAGTCCGCTCGGTCTGGCCATTCGTCTGAGGATGGAAAGCGGACGAAAAAGATAAATCTATGCCCATCCTAGCACAGAATGCCCGCCAAAATCTAGACACGAATTGGGTCCCTCTGTCAGAAATGATATTCTCAGGAATACCATGCAAACGAACAACATTTTGAAAAAACAGAGGAACCAACTCGGAAGAAGAAGGCAACTTGGGCAGAGGAACCAAATGGACCATCTTAGAGAAACGGTCACACACCACCCAGATGACAGACATCTTCTGAGAAACAGGCAGATCTGAAATAAAATCCATCGAGATGTGCGTCCAAGGCCTCTTAGGAATAGGCAAGGGCAACAATAATCCACTAGCCCGAGAGCAACAAGGCTTGGCCCGAGCACAAACGTCACAAGACTGCACAAAGCCTCGCACATCTCGTGACAGGGAAGGCCACCAGAAGGACCTTGCCACCAAATCCCTGGTACCAAAAATGCCAGGATGACCTGCCAACGCAGAAGAATGAACCTCAGAGATGACTCTACTGGTCCAATCATCAGGAACAAACAGTTTATCAGGTGGGCAACGATCCGGTCTATCCGCCTGAAACTCCTGCAAGGCCCGCCGCAGGTCTGGAGAAACGGCTGACAATACCACTCCATCCTTAAGGATACCTGCGGGCTCAGAGTTACCAGGCGAGTCAGGCTCAAAACTCCTAGAAAGGGCATCCGCCTTAACATTCTTAGAACCCGGTAGGTATGACACCACAAAATTAAACCGAGAGAAAAATAATGACCAGCGCGCCTGTCTAGGATTCAGGCGCCTGGCGGTCTCAAGATAAATCAAGTTTTTGTGGTCAGTCAATACCACCACCTGATGTCTGGCCCCCTCAAGCCAATGGCGCCACTCCTCAAAAGCCCACTTCATGGCCAAAAGCTCCCGATTCCCAACATCATAATTCCGCTCAGCGGGCGAAAATTTACGGGAAAAGAAGGCACAAGGCCTCATCACGGAGCAGTCAGAACTTTTCTGCGACAACACTGCCCCAGCTCCGATCTCAGAAGCGTCGACCTCAACCTGAAAAGGTAGAGCAACATCAGGCTGACGCAACACAGGGGCAGAGGAAAAACGGCGCTTAAGCTCCCGAAAGGCCTCCACAGCGTCAGGGGACCAATCAGCAACATCAGCACCCTTCTTAGTCAAATCGGTCAATGGCTTAGCAATATCCGAAAAACCAGCAATAAATCGACGATAAAAGTTAGCAAAGCCCAAAAATTTCTGAAGACTCTTAAGAGAAGAGGGCTGCGTCCAATCACAAATAGCTTGAACCTTGACAGGATCCATTTCAATGGAAGAGGGAGAAAAAATATATCCCAAAAAGGAAATCCTCTGTACCCCAAAAACACACTTAGAACCCTTCACACACAAAGAATTAGACCGCAAAACCTGGAAAACCCTCCTGACTTGCTGGACATGAGAGTCCCAGTCATCCGAAAAAATCAGAATATCATCCAGATACACAATCATAAATTTATCCAAATAATCGCGAAAAATATCATGCATAAAGGACTGGAAAACTGACGGAGCATTTGAAAGACCAAAAGGCATCACTAAATACTCAAAGTGGCCCTCGGGCGTATTAAATGCGGTTTTCCACTCATCCCCCTGCCTGATTCGCACCAAATTATACGCCCCACGAAGGTCAATCTTAGAGAACCACTTGGCCCCCTTTATGCGAGCAAACAAATCAGTCAGCAACGGCAATGGGTATTGATATTTTACAGTGATTTTATTCAAAAGCCGATAATCGATACATGGTCTCAAAGAGCCGTTTTTTTTTGACACAAAGAAAAAACCGGCTCCTAAGGGAGATGACGATGGACGAATATGTCCCTTTTCCAAGGACTCCTTTATATATTCTCGCATAGCAGCATGTTCAGGCACAGACAGATTAAATAAACGACCCTTTGGGTATTTACTACCCGGGATTAAATCTATGGCACAATCGCACTCTCGGTGCGGAGGTAATGAACCAAGCTTGGATTCTTCAAAGACGTCACGATAGTCAGACAGGAACTCAGGAATTTCAGAGGGAATAGATGATGAAATGGAAACCACAGGTACATCCCCATGAGCCCCCTTACATCCCCAGCTCAACACAGACATAGCTCTCCAGTCGAGGACTGGGTTGTGAGATTGCAGCCAAGGCAATCCTAGCACCAAATCATCATGTAGATTATACAGCACCAGAAAGCGAATAATCTCCTGGTGATCCGGATTAATACGCATAGTTACTTGTGTCCAGTATTGTGGTTTATTATTAGCCAATGGGGTGGAGTCAATCCCCTTCAGAGGAATAAGAGTCTCCAAAGGCTCTAAATCATACCCACAGCGTTTGGCAAAGGACCAATCCATAAGACTCAAAGCGGCGCCAGAGTCGACATAGGCGTCCGTGGTAATAGATGACAAAGAGCAAATCAGGGTCACAGATAGAATAAACTTAGACGGTAAGGTGCAAATGGAAACAGATTTATCAAGCTTTTTAGTGCGCTTAGAGCATGCTGATATAACATGAGTAGAATCACCACAATAGAAACACAACCCATTTTTCCGTCTAAAATTCTGCCGCTCGCTTCGGGACAGAATTCTATCACACTGCATACTCTCTGGCGACTTCTCAGTGGACACCGCCAGATGGTGCACTGGTTTGCGCTCCCGCAAACGCCTATCGATCTGAATAGCCATTGTCATGGACTCATTCAGACCCGCAGGCACAGGGAACCCCACCATAACATCCTTAATGGCATCAGAGAGACCCTCTCTGAAAGTCGCCGCCAGGGCGCACTCATTCCACTGAGTAAGCACAGACCATTTACGGAATCTTTGACAGTAAATTTCCGCTTCATCTTGCCCCTGAGATAGGGACATCAAAGTTTTTTCTGCCTGAAGCTCCAAATGAGGTTCGTCATAAAGCAACCCCAAGGCCAGAAAAAACGCATCCACATTGAGCAACGCAGGATCCCCTGGTGTCAATGAAAAAGCCCAGTCTTGAGGGTCGCCCCGGAGCAAGGAAATCACAATCCTGACCTGCTGTGCAGGGTCTCCGGCAGAGCGAAATTTCAGGGACAAAAATAATTTGCAATTATTTCGAAAATTCTGAAACCCAGATCTATTCCCCGAGAAAAATTCCGGCAAAGGAATTCTCGGCTCAGATACAGGTGCATGACAAACAAAGTCTTGCAAATTTTGTACCTTCGTGGCGAGATTATTCAAACCTGCAGTTACACTCTGAAGATCCATTACAAACAGGTGGACACAGAGCCATTCAAAGATTAGAAGGAGAAAAAAAAAAAAAAAAAAAATTCTCAGCAGACTTCTTATTTCTCTCCTTTCTCAGCCAAGGATTTTAACCCTTTAGTGGGCCGGTCAAACTGTCATGTTCTCAATGGCAAGAGAACATAGCATCAGCATATATAGGAACTAGCTCTTGGAAGATGGGAACTGAGCTGACCATGAACTAAACCTAACGCACAACTAGCAGTGGCCGGGTAGCATGCCTACGTTGATTCTAGATGCCCAGCACCAGCCGGAGGACTAAATAATGCTAGCAGAGGAAAATATTAGTCCTAGCTCACCTCTAGAGAAATACCCCGAAAGGAGACAGAGGCCCCCCACAAGTATTGGCGGTGAATTAAGATGAAATAACAAACGTAGTATGAAAATAGGTTTAGCAAATTTGAGGTCCACTTACTACATAGCAGAAGACAGAAAGGACACTTTCATGGTCAGCTGAAAACCCTATCAAAACACCATCCAGAAATTACTTTAAAACTCTGGCATTAACTCATAACACCAGAGTGGCAATTCCTGTTCACAAGAGCTTTCCAGACACAGTAACGAAACTACAGCTGTGAACTGGAACAAAAATGCAAAAACAAACATGGACAAGAGTCCAACTTATCTAGTAGTTGTCTAGGAGCAGGAACAAGCACAGAGAGGCTTCTGATAACATTGTTGACCGGCAAGCAACTAACAGAGCAGCAAGGTTATATAGCGACTCCCACATCTTGATGGGAACAGGTGAACAGAGAAGATGAAAACACCAGTTCAATTCCACCAGTAGCCACCGGGGGAGCCCAGAATCCAAATTCACAACAGACTGGCCTCTCTTTGCTAAAGCCTATTTCATCCTGTGTTTGTGATTTCCTCTTATCTCACAGTCAATACTTGTGGGGGGCTGCTTTTACCTTTGGGGAAATTTCTCTGAGGCAAGTGAGGCTTTGTTTCCTTTCTTTAGGGGTAGTTAGCTCTTAGGCTGTGAAGAGGCGTCTAGGCAGAGTCAGGCACGCTCCACGGCTATTTCTAGTTGTGTTGATAGGAGTAGAGTTTGCGGTCAGCAGAGTTCCCATTTCCCCAGAGCTCGTCCTGATTCTGTGTTTAACTATCAGGTCATTCCTGGTGCACCTAACCACCAGGTCCATAACAGTGAAGCTTAACCCACGTGTGAGCTCAGAGTTTATCCGCCATTACATTGCAGCAAATATCTCTGCACGGTGGACCCCGGGCTGCCACTGCACCTTGTTGCTTCCTACCTATACTCGGTGCGTTCCGCTAGCCCTAACAGTATACGAGAGCCAGGGTCTGGCTAAGTAATGGCGGACAAACAGCGATTGCAGGGGTACATCCAGCTGCTGGAGGGCAGGTTGGCGGCTCTCGAGCGTGCAACCTCAGCGGTGGATGTTACCGCAATAGCTGTTCAGGCTGCTAGCGTGGCTGCAGCAACTTTAACCACTGCCACCCCTGTTCCGACCTTATCCCACCTCCCGCTGCCAGAGAAATACTCTGGTGATAGTAAGTCATGTAGGGGTTTCGTGAGCCAGTGCGGTATTCACCTCGAGCTCCTGGCTGCACGTTTTCCCACAGAGCGGGCAAAGGTGGGATTCATTATTTCTCTTCTGTCGGACAGGGCGTTGGAGTGGGCTACGCCGCTGTGGTAGCGCGATGATCATGTGGTGCAGAGTGCTCCTCGGTTTTTGGGCACTCTGAAACAGGTCTTTTTAGGACCTCAAGTCACCCATGATTCGGCGCTCCAACTGTTGCCATTGACTCAGGGTATGTCCATAGTCAGCCATTTTGCCGTCCACTTCTGGACTTTGGCATCTGAGCTGGAGTGGCCAGATAAAACCCTCATCCCGGTATTTTGGAGGGGGCTGGCTTACCATGTGAAGGACGCTTTGGCCACTAGGGAGATTCCCGCCACACTGGAGGAGCTCATAGCTGTATCAAATCGCATCGACTTTCATCTTAACGAGCGAAGGTTGGAGCGAGCCCAGTGTAGGCAGATTTTTCGGCTGGCTCCCACCTTCGCCAAACCTCAGGAATCTCCGGTCCAGGCGTCCGAGTCACATAAGGCCATGGAGGTGTCACGAGTGGGGTCTAAGTCCCGGACTGCTTGTGCACTTAATGTCTGTCATGTTTGCCGGCAGTCAGGACACCTTGCCTCCAGGTGTTCTCAGCGGTCGAGAAAACGTCAGCGTCTAGTGGTAGTTGGAGGAGGTATACTAGACACGGCGACGTTTTCCTCCAAATTGTCCTTCAAGGGGATAATTACCATAGGCCGATCCACTCTTATGGTAGAGTTTTGCGTGGACTCCGGGGCAGAGGGCAATTTTATGTCATCTGCTTTGGCCCAACGACACGCAATACCCCTGGTGATGCTCGCGAAACCAGTGACTGTTCGAGTGGTAAATGGGTCGACACTACCCTCACAGATTACTCACCAAACCATTCCATTTACTCTTTCCATGTCTCCATCTCATCAGGAGATTATTTCCCTATTAGTCATTCTCGAGGGAATTGATGAGGTCCTGTTGGGGATACCATGGCTACGCTACCACTCTCCTCATATAGAGTGGTCCCCTGGGAGAATTCTGGGATGGAGTAAATCCTGTGAGGGTAGATGTCAGAGGGAGTTCGTTCAGGTTGCTACAACTGAGGTACCCACAGATCTCTCCTCTCTCCCCAAGCACTCCAAAAGGGCTGCGGAGACCCTTATGCCTCACCGCCCCTATGACTGTCCTGTTGACCTCTTGCCTGGTACTGAGCCTCCCCGACGTGAGTCTATCCGTTAGCTCTTCCGGAAATGGAGGCAATGCCCCAGTACATCCGAGAGAATCTGGCAAGAGGATTCATTGGGAAGTCAGTGTCAACTGCAGGGGCTGGCTTCTTCGTGCAGAAGAAGAGTGGGGAACTACGTCCATGCATAGACTACAGGGGTCTAAATGCCATCACCATTAAGAATAAGTACCCACTACCCCTGATATCTGAGCTCTTTGATAGGCTACAGGGAGCAAGAGTATTTACTAAATTAGATCAGTGGGGTGCTTATAACCTGATTCGCAACCGTGAGGGGGACGAATGGAAGACGGATGTCATCTCTGCCCAGGAATTGGCTATGGATGCTTCCAAGCCACAGGCTGTGATGGACTGGCAGGAACCCCATTCTCTTAAAGCGGTGCAGCGCTTTATGGGGTTCATTAATTACTATCGCCAGTTCATTCCCTACTTATCAACTTTGGTAGCTCCCTTGGTTGCCCTCACCAAGAAAGGAGCAAATCCCAAATTGTGGTCGGAGGAGGTCTCCAAGGCCTTTCTCTGTATTAAGTCACACTTCGCTCTGATGTAGATAAGCCGTTTATAATGGAGGTGGATGCCTCATCTGTTGTTGCTGGAGCAGTCCTCTTCCAAAAGGATGCTCAAGGTCGGAAGCATCCTTTCTTCTTCTTTTCCAAGACCTTTTCATCTGTGGAGAGGAATTATTCCATCGGGGACAGGGAGTTGCTAGCTATGAAGTTGGCTTTCTCAGAGTGGAGACACCTCCTGGAGGGGGCTCGCTTTTCCTTCCAAGTTTTTACTGACCACAAAAATTTTGTCTACTTACAGACAGCCCAGCGGCTAAATTCTTGCCAGGCCAGATGGTCCCTGTTCTTCTCCCGGTTCCATTCCACCCTCCATTTTCTCTCCGGAGAGAAGAACATTTGTGCCGACGCTCTCTCCCGCTCGATGGCGTCATCTGAAGAGGAGGAAGAGGAGCCTCGGCTTATTGTCCCTTCGGAGAGCCTGAGAACTGTGGCTCCAGTTTCGCTAGAGTCTGTGCCCCCAGACAAGACTTTCGTTCCATCTAATTTGCGATCGGAGGTTCTCTCTTGGGCTCACTCGTCCAAGGTGGGTGGACATTTTGGGACCAAGAGGACATCTGAGCTTTTGGCGAGGATGTACTGGTGGCCGCATATGGCCCGTGACATCGGGGACTATATTCAGGCGTGTGTCTCCTGCGCCAAGAATCGGTCTCCTCGGCAACGGCCTGCTGCACCGTTATCTGGGTAGTCACCAATCATTTCTCTAAAATGGTGCACTTGGTGCCGCTTACACCTTCTGCCCAGGCCTTGGCGGCGTTGTTCATAAAACATATTTTCCGCCTACATGGCATACCTGACAAAATTGTCAGTGACCGGGGTCCCCAGTTGGCTTCTCGATTTTGGAGAGAGCTCTGTCGTTTACTCAACATAGAACTGAATCTCTCTTCTGCTATCATCCCGAGACGAATGGGTTGGTAGAGAGGGACAACCAGACTCTGGTGACATATTTGCGACATTTTGTCTCTGCTAGGCAAGATGACTGGACATCTCTGCTACCTTGGGCGGAATTTTCTTTGAACAACGCCATAGCTGACTCCACCGGGCAGACTCCATTTCTCCTTAATTACGGCCAGCATCCACGTGTCCCTGTGCCCATGCCCGTGTCATCCACCGATTCTAGGGTGGCAGACTGGGTGGAGGAGGCACGTGACATTTGGGACCATACTCAGGATGCCATCTGGGCCCGCAAGGAGAGAATGAGGGTTTCTGCCGATGCACACCGGCGCCCCGCTCCGACCTTTGCTCCTGGCGACTTAGTGTGGCTCTCCGCCCGTTACATCAGGCTCCGAGTTGAGTCCACTAAGTTTGCGCCTCGCTGCATAGGCCCTTTCAAGGTTCTGGAACAGCTTAACCCTGTAGTCTACCATTTGGCTATTCATCTGCGCCAAGGTATCACCGACACTTTCCATGTATCCCTCTTAAAGCCCGTCTATATATCCCGGTTTTCCGAGTCATATGCTGGGATATCGGGTCCGTCCTCAGATGAGTACGAGGTGAACTCTATCTTGGGGTGCAATGTGGTACATGGCAAAAAATACTATCTGGTGGACTGGAAGGGTCACGGCCCAGAGGACAGAACCTGGGAACCTGTCGAGCACATTTGGGCTCCGCTGCTCATTGCAGCCTTTGAGTGTAGCGAGTCCCAAGGAGGGGGGTAATGTTAGGTGTCGAGTTCCTGCCGCTGCACAGGGGGAATCTCGAACCACGTCTGCTGCGGTCTCCCATTCTACATCAGCCGCAGTGGAGCCTGCTCAACGGAGACGTCGGTCCCAGCGTCTAGCTCAGCCTGATACCGTGCAAAGTGTTACTGCTGCCTTTCCAGGCTCTTCTTTTGTAGCCAGCACTGGTCAGCGGCGAGCAGACTTTTCTGGGACTAAGTCCTGCTTTGCACACACTGAGCATGCCCACAGGAGGACCTCTTATTGGCGGTTGAGGGTCACACGCTCAGGCCCTGTAGCAGCTCCTATTGGAAGGAGCTGCTATAGGGCCTGAAGAGCTGCAACTATAAAATGTTCGCATGGACACACGGCTATGCACTAGTATCAAATGTGTATGGCTTAGGCCAGTGGATACTATACCACTCTTTATACATGTGGTGTGAGACTGTAGCGCTGGGACTGTACACTCAGGCAGGCAGTTAGCGTCAGTGGGGGCAATTAGCCGTTGGCTTGCTTGCAAGCACAACCCTAGTTAGGGCTATAGTTTTTGTGTACAACGCGACTCTGTGCGGCAACAGAGATCGCTTTCAGTTCACACGGGGTGAAGCTTAACCCACGTGTGAGCTCAGAGTTTATCCGCCATTACTTTGCAGCAGATATCTCTGCACGGTGGACCCCGGGCTGCGAACGCACCTTGTTGCTTCCTACCTATACTCGGTGCGTTCCGCTAGCCCTAACAGCTTCTTTTAGGAATGCTAGAGAGTAGTGTTGAGCGATACCTTCTGATACTCAAAGGTATCGGTATCAGATGGGATCGGCCGATATCCAAAAAATATCGGATATCGCCGATACCGATACCCGATACAAATGCAAGTCAATGGGACACAAGTATCTGAAGGTATCCTGGATGGTTCCCAGGGTCTGAAGGAGAGGAAACTCTCCTTCAGGCCCTGGGATCCATATTCATGTAAAAAATAAAGAATTAAATTTAAAAATATGGATATACTCACCCCTCCGGCGGCCCCTAGACCTTAGCGATGTAACCGGCAGCCTCCGTTCCTAAGAATGAGGAGTGAAGGACCTTCGATGACGTCGCAGCTTGTGATTGGTCGCGTAACCGCTCATGTGACCGCTCACGCGACCAATCACAAGCCGCAACGTCATCGCAGGTCCTAAACTCACTGCATTCTTAGGAACGGAGGCTGCCGGTTACATCGCTAAGGCCAGGGTCCGCCGGAGGGGTGAGTATATCCATATTTTTTATTTTAATTCTTTATTTTGTACATGAATATGGATCCCAGGGCCTGAAGGAGAGTTTCTTCTCCTCCAGACCCTGGGAACCATACACCGGGAACTTCCGATTCCGATTTCCGATATCACAAAAATATCGGAACTCGGTATCGGAATTCCGATACAGCAAATATCGGCCGATACCCGATACTTGCGGTATCGGAATGCTCAACACTACTAGAGAGGCAAATCAGAACCCTCGCTTGACTGCAAATGACCTTCAGAAAGATTTAGCAGACTCTGCAGTTGTGGTACATTACAGGTGCTTCTCACAAAATTAGAATATCAAAAAGTTAATTTATTTCAGTTCTTCAATACAAAAAGTGAAACTCCTATATTATATAGAGTCATTACAAACAGAGTGATCTCTTTCAAGTGTTTATTTCTGTTTATGTTGATGATTATGGCTTACAGCCAATGAAAACTCAAAGTTGTTATCTCAGTAAATTAGAATGATTAGCAAAAAACAACTACAAAAGGCTTCCTAAGCATTTAGAAAAGTTCCCTTAGTCTGTTTCAGTAGGCTCCAAAATCATGGGGAAGACTGCTGACTTGACAGATGTCCAGAAGGCAGTCATTGACACACTCCACAAGGAGAGTAAGCCACAAAAGGTCATTGCAAAAGAAGCTGGCTGTTCACAGAGTGCTGTATCCAAGCATATTAATGGAAAGTTGAGTGGAAGGAAAACGTGTGATAGAAAAAGGTGCACAAACAACCGGGATAACCGCAGCCTTGAAAGGATTGTTAAAAAAAGGCCATTCAAAAATTTGGGGGATATTCACAAGGACTGGATTGCTGCTGGAGTCATTGCTTTAAGAGCCACCACACACAGACGTATCCAGGACATGGGCTACAAGTGTCACATTCCTTGTGTCAAGCCACTCATGACCAAGAGACAAAGCCAGAAGCCTCTTACCTGAGCTAAGGAGAAAAAGAACTGGACTGTTGCTCAGTGGTTCAAGGTTTTGTTTTCAGGCGAAAGTAAATTTTGGATTTCATTTGGAAATCAAGGTCCCAGAATCTAGAGGAAGAGTGGAGAGGCACACAATCCAAGCTGCTTGACGTCTAGTGTGAAATTTCCGCAACCAGTGATGGTTTGGGGAGCCATGTCATCTGCTGATGAAAACTTCTTGAAAGTGGTTTTGAGCACATTGAGGGGTGCAGGCTTTAGGATGGTGTCACTTATGGGCATTTTCTGTCTTGTACACCCCTCAAAGTGACTTCAAATGTGATGTGGTCCCTAAAAAAATGGTTTTGTAAATTTTGCTGTAAAAATGAGAAATCGCTAGTCAACTTTTAGCCCTGATAACTTACTAACAAAAAAAATGTTTCCAAAATTGTGCTGATGTAAAGTAGACATGTGGGAAATGCGATTTAGTAACTATTTTGTGTGACATACAGTATCTCTCTGATTTAAGGGCATAAAAATTCAAAGTTTGAAAATTGCTAAATTTTTGCCATATTTCCGTTTTTTTCATAAATAAACGCAAGTCATATCAAATAAATTTTACTGCTGACATGAAGTACAATATGTCTCGAAAAAACAGTCTGAGACTCAGCAGGATCCGTTGAAGCATTCCAGAGTTATAACCACATAAAATGACAGTGGTCATAACTGTAAAAATTTGTTTGGTCACTAAGCAGCAAATTGCCCGTTACTAAGGGGTTAATCGTGTTTTATTGCACTTATTGTTCAGCGGTATGATGATAAAGCATTTTTTTGCCTCGTTTTTATTATTTTATTATTTTTATTATGATGTTCACTGAAGGGGTTAACTAGTAGGACAGTTTTATAGAGCGGGTCGTTACGGAATCGCTGATACCAAATATGTGTACTTTTATTGTTTTTTTATTTACATAAATATGTTTATTGGAAAATATTTATTTATTTTTCTTTATTTAAAGACTTTTATAACAATATTTTTTTCACTTTGTAAAAAATTTTTTTAAACTTTTTTACCTTGTCCCGGGATGGGACATTACTATATTACATCAGATCGCCGATCTGACACTCTGCACTGCAGAATATCAGATCAGCGATCTGACAGGCAGAGAAGGAGGCATGCCAGCGCTTGCTCTCAGCAGGAGCTTACAAGTCATCTTCCCTGCAGGACCCGGAAAGATCCACGGCCATCTTGGAGCTGGGGGCCTCCAAGGAGACCATCAGGACAATGCAATCGCATCACACTGTCCTGATGGAAGTGCACAGGGAGCCCCCTGCCTGCACGATGCCCCTTTATGTCGCTGTCACTACTAACAGCGTCATCAGAGAGGTTAAATGCCCGAAATCAGTGCTAGCACCGATCGTAGGCATTGCTGTGGGGTGTCAGGTGTCACATACAGCTAACACTTGCACATGATCACTGCGGCGCTCAACCTGAGGCTGCACGGTCCTGCCGCCGTACTTATGCTGCTGTTTGTGGGAACGCACGTCCCGCAGAGAAGTACTAGTATGGTGCATGTAGGGAAGGGGTTAAGCATGGGGGTGGATCATTCATGCTTTGGGGTTGTGTTGCAGCCAATGGCATGGAGAACATTTCATGGGTAGAGGGAAGAACGGATTCAATGAAATTTTAACAAATTCTTGATGCAAACATAACACCATCTGTATAAAAGCTGAAGTTGAAAAGAGGATGGCTCCTACAAATAAATTATGATCCTAAAGACACATCAATATCCACAATAGACTACTTCAAAAGGAACAGGCTGAAGGTTTCACAATGGCCCTCACAGTCCCCTGATCTTAATATCATTGAAAATCTCAAAATAGCAGTGCATGCAAGATGACCCAGGAATCTCACAGAACTGGAAGAATTTTCCAATAAATAATGTATGAAAATCCCTCAAGCAAGAACTGAAAGACTCTTTCGCTTGCTACAAAAAGCAGTTAAATGCTGTGATACTTTCAAGAGGGGGTGCTACTATGAACTAACCATACAATGAAACCATTTACTCAGGTTAGGTGTACACAAAGCTGAGTACCGAGGAGAGCCATAATATTAAAAATTTATTTTTATTGAAACATTAAAAAACAATAAAACGCAGAATGTCCTACAGGGGACACTAGAGTGGCCAACCAAGAGTAAAAGATATGTGCAGTCCAGGAAGATGTCCAGCAATATATGGATAGGGTATAGGGAAAAATTTAGAGTGCTGCGACTCCCCTTCCAATAATTGCATCTATTGTGTACCTAAATATTTTAGGCCTCTTCAGAATTCTCTATAGGTGTTTGTTTGGTTTCAGATCAGCCAATACTTGGCCAATCTCAGTCCCCTTTTTCTTCAGAAATGCAACAGTTTCATTAAATGTGTCTTTTGCTTCATTATTATTGTGGAAAAGTGCATGTCTACCAAGGGCACGGAGTGATGGTAGCATCTTCTCTTTTCAATATAGAGCAGTACATTTGTGAATTCATACCATCAATGAAATTTAGCTCTTCAACATCAGCAGCACCAATTCAATTCCACATAAGGACATTGTCATTTGTCACCACCAGGTTTCACTGTAGGCATCATATATTTTCTTTATACTTCTCATCTTTGCAAAGTTATACAGTTTTAAAACAATTAATTCCAAAAACATTTATCTTGGTCTCATAACAGAGTAGAGTTGAGCGCCTCTTATTTTTTTAGGATCGAGTCGGGTTTAGCGAAACCCGACTTTCTTACAAGTCGGGTCGGGTGAAATCGGCCGATTATTGCGAAAAGTCGGGGACCGACCGAAACACGAAACCCAATGCAAGTCAATGGGGAATAAAAGTCGGCAGTGAGTGGAGGACAGGAAAACACCTACGGTGCCCATTTTAATGCCAAAAACATCAATTCTTGTTACTTAAGCTTGTCAATCTTAATTTACCTTATAATAATAGTTAGGCATTGAAAATTGGGGGTCATTTGGCTAAAGTTGTGGGGTGGTAGGGCTGGTTCAAGTTTTTCGTGGGCCCAGGAAACGCGGACTACGTCACGGCGGTGGAGCAGGGAGAGGTAAGTATTTCGACTTTGCAAGTGCTGTGATCCTGAGCAAGCAGGGGGGGCCCACTCGTTCGCATTGGCACTGGCACAGGGCCCCTCAAAGTACGGCGGTGTGTTTGACGGCGGTGGCACCTCCCACCGGCAGAGACACTTTTGCATACTATGAGGGGCCCTGTGCCAGTGACATCAACAACGAGTATGCCCCCCCACCTGATGAAGGAACCTGCACTTTCATCTGCGCCTTCCTCTTTGTCCCCGTGTAAGGTGGTATAGTATGCGGGAAGGGGAACTTGACTTTCAGCAGGGTCAGATTCTGGCTGTGTAGAGTGCAAGGGGAATGTAGTGGTCTGGGTCAATGTACCAGCAGACTCATCTAGCAGTGGCTGGGCAATGGGCAGGATGAGGAGGAAAAACAGAGATAGAGGCCCAAATAATAAAGTAGGCTAAATGCAGTTCAAATTTGGTAACAGGACTAAACAGGCGGCATTGCTTTGTTTAGTGGAGGAAAACTGTAATGAGTGGCAGACACAGTTAGTAGGCCCAAGTAATAAAGTGGGCCAAATGCACTTCAAAATTGGTAACAGGAGTAAACAGGCGGCACTGCTTTGTTCAGTGGAGAACAACAAGCAGGGGCAGACACCGTTAGTAGGCCCAACCAAACAAGTAGGCCAAATGCAGTTTAATATTCAAAACAGGATGAAAATTGCGGCTCAGCTTTGTTCAGCGGAGGAGAAAAGCAAAGAGCGGCAGACACCGTTAGTAGGCCCAACCAAACAAGTAGGCCAAATGCAGTTTAATATTCAAAACAGGATGAAAATTGTGGCTCAGCTTTGTTCAGTGGAGGAGAAAAGAAAGGAGCGGCAGACACCGTTAGTAGGCCCAACCAAACAAGTAGGCCAAATGCAGTTTAATATTCGAAACAGGATGAAAATTGTGGCTCAGCTTTGTTCAGTGGAGGAGAAAAGCAAGGAGCGGCAGACACCGTTAGTAGGCCCAACCAAACAAGTAGGCCAAATGCAGTTTAATATTTGACACAGGATGAAAATTGAGGCTCAGCTTTGTTCAGTGGAGGAGAAAAGCAAGGAGCGGCAGACACCGTTAGTAGGCCTGTCATGATTCTCAATGGCGAGAGAACATAGCCCAGCATATATGAGAACTAGCTCTTGGAAGATGGAAACTATACTGACCATGA
Source organism: Ranitomeya variabilis (assembly GCF_051348905.1). Taxonomy (NCBI): domain Eukaryota; kingdom Metazoa; phylum Chordata; class Amphibia; order Anura; family Dendrobatidae; genus Ranitomeya; species Ranitomeya variabilis. Next base: position 161,405,087 of record NC_135238.1, on the reverse strand, counting down.
ACTAAACCTGCCGCACAACTAGAAGTGGCCGGGTAGCATGCCTACGTTTTTTAACCCTAGATGCCCAGCGCCAGCCGGAGAACTACCTAATCCTAGCAGAGGAAAAGACAGTCCTGGCTCACCTCTAGAGAAATTTTCCCAAAAGGCAGACAGAGGCCCCCACATATATTGGCGGTGATTTTAGATGAAATAACAAACGTAGTATGAAAATAGGTTTAGCAAAATCGAGGTCCGCTTTCTAGATAGCAGGAAGACAGAAAGGACACTTTCATGGTCAGCAGAAAACCCTATCAAAACACCATCCAGAAATTCCTTTAAGACTCTAGCATTAACTCATAACACCAGAGTGGCAATTTCCGATCACAAGAGCTTTCCAGACACAGTAACGAAAAAGCAGCTGTGAACAGGAACAAAATGCAAAAACACACAAGGACAAAAGTCCAACTTAGCTGGGAGTTGTCTAGTAGCAGGAACAAGCACAGAAGGCTTCTGATTACATTGTTGACCGGCAAGAAACTGACAGAGGAGCAAGGTTATATAGCGACTCCCACATCCTGATAGGAGCAGGTGAACAGAGGGGATGATGCACACAAGTTCAATTCCACAAGTGGCCACCGGGGGAGCCCAGAATCCAATTTCACAACAGTACCCCCCCCTCAAGGAGGGGGCACCGAACCCTCACCAGAACCACCAGGGCGATCAGGATGAGCCCTATGAAAGGCACGGACAAGATCGGAGGCATGAACATCAGAGGCAGTGACCCAAGAATTATCCTCCTGACCGTATCCCTTCCATTTGACCAGATACTGGAGTCTCCGTCTGGAAACACGAGAGTCTAAGATCTTTTCCACAACGTACTCCAACTCACCCTCAACCAACACCGGAGCAGGAGGCTCAACGGAAGGCACAACCGGTACCTCATACCTGCGCAACAATGACCGATGAAAAACATTATGAATCGAAAAGGATGCAGGGAGGTCCAAACGGAAGGACACAGGGTTAAGAATCTCCAATATCTTGTACGGGCCGATGAACCGAGGCTTAAACTTAGGAGAAGAAACCCTCATAGGGACAAAACGAGAAGACAACCACACCAAGTCCCCAACACAAAGCCGAGGACCAACACGACGACGGCGGTTGGCAAAAAGCTGAGTCTTCTCCTGGGACAACTTCAAATTGTCCACCACCTGCCCCCAAATCTGATGCAACCTCTCCACCACAGCATCCACTCCAGGACAATCCGAAGATTCCACTTGACCGGAGGAAAATCGAGGATGAAACCCCAAATTACAGAAAAACGGGGACACCAAGGTGGCAGAGCTGGCCCGATTATTGAGGGCGAACTCCGCCAAAGGCAAAAAAGCAACCCAATCATCCTGATCCGCAGACACAAAACACCTCAAATATGTCTCCAAGGTCTGATTAGTCCGCTCAGTCTGGCCATTAGTCTGAGGATGGAAAGCAGACGAAAAAGACAAATCTATGCCCATCCTAGCACAGAATGCCCGCCAAAATCTAGACACGAATTGGGTCCCTCTGTCAGAAACGATATTCTCCGGAATACCATGCAAACGAACAACATTTTGAAAAAACAGAGGAACCAACTCGGAAGAAGAAGGCAACTTAGGCAAGGGAACCAGATGGACCATCTTAGAGAAACGGTCACACACCACCCAGATGACAGACATCTTCTGAGAAACAGGCAGATCCGAAATAAAATCCATCGAGATGTGCGTCCAAGGCCTCTTCGGGATAGGCAAGGACAACAACAATCCACTAGCCCGAGAACAACAAGGCTTGGCCCGAGCACAAACGTCACAAGACTGCACAAAGCCTCGCACATCTCGTGACAGGGAAGGCCACCAGAAGGACCTTGCCACCAAATCCCTGGTACCAAAGATTCCAGGATGACCTGCCAACGCAGAAGAATGAACCTCAGAGATGACTCTACTGGTCCAATCATCAGGAACAAACAGTCTACCAGGTGGGCAACGATCAGGTCTATCCGCCTGAAACTCCTGCAAGGCCCGCCGCAGGTCTGGAGAAACGGCAGACAATATCACTCCATCTTTAAGGATACCTGTGGGCTCAGAATTACCAGGGGAGTCAGGCTCAAAACTCCTAGAAAGGGCATCCGCCTTAACATTCTTAGAACCCGGTAGGTACGACACCACAAAATCAAACCGAGAGAAAAACAACGACCAGCGCGCCTGTCTAGGATTCAGGCGCCTGGCAGACTCAAGGTAAATCAAATTTTTGTGGTCAGTCAATACCACCACCTGATGTCTGGCCCCCTCAAGCCAGTGACGCCACTCCTCAAAAGCCCACTTCATGGCCAAAAGCTCCCGATTCCCAATATCATAATTCCGCTCGGCGGGCGAAAATTTACGGGAAAAAAAAGCACAAGGTCTCATCACGGAGCAGTCGGAACTTCTCTGCGACAACACCGCCCCAGCTCCGATTTCAGAAGCGTCGACCTCGACCTGAAAAGGAAGAGCAACATCAGGCTGACGCAACACTGGGGCGGAAGAAAAGCGGCGCTTGAGCTCCCGAAAGGCCTCCACAGCATCAGGGGACCAATCAGCAACATCAGCACCCTTCTTAGTCAAATCAGTCAATGGTTTTACAACATCAGAAAAACCAGCAATAAATCGACGATAAAAGTTAGCAAAGCCCAAAAATTTCTGAAGACTCTTAAGAGAAGAGGGTTGCGTCCAATCACCAATAGCCTGAACCTTGACAGGATCCATCTCGATGGAAGAGGGGGAAAAAATGTATCCCAAGAAAGAAATCTTTTGAACCCCAAAAACACACTTAGAACCCTTCACACACAAGGAATTAGACCGCAAAACCTGAAAAACCCTCCTGACCTGCTGGACATGAGAGTCCCAGTCATCCGAAAAAATCAGAATATCATCCAGATACACAATCATAAATTTATCCAAATAATCGCGGAAAATGTCATGCATAAAGGACTGGAAGACTGAAGGGGCATTAGAAAGACCAAAAGGCATCACCAAATACTCAAAATGGCCCTCGGGCGTATTAAATGCGGTTTTCCACTCATCCCCCTGCTTGATTCGCACCAAATTATACGCCCCACGGAGATCAATCTTAGAGAACCACTTGGCCCCCTTTATACGAGCAAACAAATCAGTAAGCAGTGGTAACGGATATTGATATTTAACCGTGATTTTATTCAAAAGTCGATAATCAATACACGGCCTCAAAGAGCCGTCTTTCTTAGACACAAAGAAAAAAACGGCTCCTAAGGGAGATGACGAAGGATGAATATGTCCCTTTTCCAAGGACTCCTTTATATATTCTCGCATAGCAGCGTGTTCAGGCACAGACAGATTAAATAAACGACCCTTAGGGTATTTACTACCCGGAATCAAGTCTATGGCACAATCGCACTCCCGGTGCGGAGGTAGTGAACCAACCTTGGGTTCTTCAAAAAGGTCACGAAAGTCAGACAGGAATTCAGGAATCTCAGAGGGAATAGATGATGAAATGGAAACCAAAGGTACGTCCCCATGAGTTCCTTTACATCCCCAGCTTAACACAGACATAGCTCTCCAGTCGAGGACTGGGTTATGAGATTGCAGCCATGGCAATCCCAGCACCAAAACATCATGTAGATTATACAGCACCAGAAAGCGAATAACCTCCTGGTGATCCGGATTAACACGCATAGTCACTTGTGTCCAGTATTGTGGTTTATTACTAGCCAATGGGGTGGAGTCAATCCCTTTCAGAGGTATCGGAGCCTCCAGTGGCTCCAAATCATACCCACAGCGTTTGGCAAAGGACCAATCCATAAGACTCAAAGCAGCGCCAGAGTCGACATAGGCGTCCGCGGTAATAGATGACAAAGAACAAATCAGGGTCACAGATAGAATAAACTTAGACTGTAAAGTGCTAATTGAAACAGACTTGTCAGGCTTCTTAGTACGCTTAAAGCATGCTGATATAACATGAGTTGAATCACCACAATAGAAGCACAACCCATTTTTTCGTCTAAAATTCTGCCGCTCGCTTCTGGACAGAATTCTATCACATTGCATATTTTCTGGCGTTTTCTCAGTAGACACCGCCAAATGGTGCACAGGTTTGCGCTCCCGCAGACGCCTATCGATCTGAATAGCCATTGTCATGGACTCATTCAGACTCGCAGGCACAGGGAACCCCACCATAACATCCTTAATGGCATCAGAGAGACCTTCTCTGAAAATCGCCGCCAGGGCGCACTCATTCCACTGAGTAAGCACAGACCATTTGCGGAATTTTTGGCAGTATATTTCAGCTTCATCTTGCCCCTGAGACAAGGACATCAAGGCCTTTTCCGCCTGAAGCTCTAAATGAGGTTCCTCATAAAGCAACCCCAAGGCCAGAAAAAACGCATCCACATTGAGCAACGCAGGATCCCCTGGTGCCAATGCAAAAGCCCAGTCTTGAGGGTCGCCCCGGAGCAAGGAAATTACAATCCTGACCTGCTGTGCAGGGTCTCCGGCAGAGCGAGACTTCAGGGACAAAAACAATTTGCAATTATTTTTAAAATTTTGAAAGTGAGATCTATTCCCCGAGAAGAATTCAGGCAAAGGAATTCTAGGCTCAGACATAGGTGCATGAACAACAAAATCTTGCAAATTTTGTACCTTTGTGGCGAGATTATTCAAACCTGTAGCTACACTCTGAAGATCCATTTGAAACAGGTGAACACAGAGCCATTCAAGGATTAGAAGGAGAGAAAGAGAGGAAGGCTGCAGTATAGGCAGACTAGCAAGTGATTCAATTAAGAGCACACTCAGAACTAGAGGGAAAAAAAAATAAAAAAAATATTGTAGCAGACTTCTTTTTTCTCTCCTTTCTCAGCCAGTAATTTAACCCTTTTTTCTGTCCGGTCAAACTGTCATGATTCTCAATGGCGAGAGAACATAGCCCAGCATATATGAGAACTAGCTCTTGGAAGATGGAAACTATACTGACCATGAACTAAACCTGCCGCACAACTAGAAGTGGCCGGGTAGCATGCCTACGTTTTTTAACCCTAGATGCCCAGCGCCAGCCGGAGAACTACCTAATCCTAGCAGAGGAAAAGACAGTCCTGGCTCACCTCTAGAGAAATTTTCCCAAAAGGCAGACAGAGGCCCCCACATATATTGGCGGTAATTTTAGATGAAATAACAAACGTAGTATGAAAATAGGTTTAGCAAAATCGAGGTCCGCTTTCTAGATAGCAGGAAGACAGAAAGGACACTTTCATGGTCAGCAGAAAACCCTATCAAAACACCATCCAGAAATTCCTTTCAGACTCTAGCATTAACTCATAACACCAGAGTGGCAATTTCCGATCACAAGAGCTTTCCAGACACAGTAACGAAAAAGCAGCTGTGAACAGGAACAAAATGCAAAAACACACAAGGACAAAAGTCCAACTTAGCTGGGAGTTGTCTAGTAGCAGGAACAAGCACAGAAGGCTTCTGATTACATTGTTGACCGGCAAGAAACTGACAGAGGAGCAAGGTTATATAGCGACTCCCACATCCTGATAGGAGCAGGTGAACAGAGGGGATGATGCACACAAGTTCAATTCCACAAGTGGCCACCGGGGGAGCCCAGAATCCAATTTCACAACATAGGCCCAACCAAACAAGTAGGCCAAATGCAGTTTAATATTTGACACAGGATGAAAATTGAGGCTCAGCTTTGTTCAGTGGAGGAGAAAAGCAAGGAGCGGCAGACACCGTTAGTAGGCCCAACCAAACAAGTAGGCCAAATGCAGTTTAATATTTGACACAGGATGAAAATTGAGGCTCAGCTTTGTTCAGTGGAGGAGAAAAGCAAGGAGCGGCAGACACCGTTAGTAGGCCCAACCAAACAAGTAGGCCAAATGCAGTTTAATATTTGACACAGGATGAAAATTGAGGCTCAGCTTTGTTCAGTGGAGGAGAAAAGCAAGGAGCGGCAGACACCGTTAGTAGGCCCAACCAAACAAGTAGGCCAAATGCAGTTTAATATTCGACACAGGATGAAAATTGAGGCTCAGCTTTGTTTAGTGGAGGAGAAAAGCAAGGAGCGGAAGACACCGTTAGTAGGCCAAACCAAACAAGTAGGCCAAATGCAGTTTAATATTCGAAATAGGATGAAAATTGCGGCTCAGCTTTGTTCAGTGGAGGAGAACAACAAGCAGCGGCAGACACTGTTAGTAGGCCCAACCAAACAAGTAGGCCAAATGCAGTTTAATAGTCGAAAAAGGAGTAAACTGGCGGCTCAGCTTTCTGCATTGGAGGACAACTGTAGTGGGAGGCAGACAGTTAGTAGGCCCAAATAAGTAGGCTAAATGCAGTTCAAAACTGGTAACACGAGTACACAGGCAACATTGGTTTGTTCAGTGGAGGACAACTGTAAGGAGTGGCGCAGACAGACTTAGTAGGCCTAAAATAAAAAAGTAGGCTAAACGCACTTCAAAACTGGTAACAGGAGTAAACTGGCGGCATTGGTTTTTTCAGTGGAGGTCAAGTGTAAGGAGTGGCGCAGACAGACTTAGTAGGCCTAAAATAAAAAAGTAGGCTAAATGTACTGCAAAACTGGTAACAGGAGTAAACTGGCAGCACTGGTTTGTTCAGTGGAGGTCAAGTGTAAGGAGTGGCGCAGACAGACTTAGTAGGCCTAAAATAAAAAAGTAGGCTAAATGCACTTCAAAACTGGTAACAGGAGTACACAGGCGGCATAGCTTTGTTCAGTGGAGGACAACTGTAAGGAGTGGCTGACACCGTTAGTAGGCCAAAAAAATAAAGTGAGGTAAATGTCTGCCAAAAAAATGTTCATAAATAAACAGGTGGCATAGCTAAGTACAGGGGTGGGCTCCTCTGCTGAGTAGCAGACAGTGGTAGTTTGCGCAAAGTATTAACTGGTCTAAATGGAGGCCAGGGCCCCTGTATATTTTTACTATCATCTATCATTTCAACAAATTTGTATTGGCAGGGCCATTGAAGGATTTATCAGCACAGACTACACTGTGGTGGAGCAGGGAAAGGTAAGTATTGCAAGTGGTAGAGCACTGTTCGAGCTGGGGGGGGAACATTCTCTCGTGGGCTGCGGCTGCGGTACTGGCACAGGGCCCCTCATATTACGACGGTGTGTCTGACGTTGGTTGTGCACCACCACTGTCAGAGACACTTTATTGTACTATGAGGGACCCTGTGACAGTGCCGTCGCCCAAAAGTGGGCACACCCACCTGTCCAGGCAAACGGCATTCGCACGGGTGCTTGCGCTAGGTGGTGACCACGACCCCGTGGGGGGAGTCAACCCATTTAGGGAGGTAAAAAAATGGCATATGGTGGACATTCAGCAGCTGCAAATGGAGGAATTGGAGCAGTCAGTAAGAGGAGGCCAAAAGCAAGAAATTTTGTAAGCAAGCTATGTGTCAGCAGGGGAAGGTGGGGCAAAATAATTTGAAATCCATGATTGGTTCATTTTAATGAAGGTTAGATCATCAACATTTTGGGTAGCCATACAAGTCCTTTTTTTGGTCAGTATTGAACCAGCAGCACTGAAGACTCTTTCTGATAGCACACTAGCAGCAGGGCAAGCGAGCTCCTGTAATGCATATTCAGCCAATTCAGGCCAGTAATCAAAGGGGAATGACCTGTGAGGGAGAACATCGATAAGGGAGGAAAAATAGTTTGTAACCATACTGGACAAATGCAGTCTCATGTCACTTTGAATCGATGGAGCAGTACCTGTCGTGTCTGTGGTCATTGCAAAATCACTCCACAACCTGGTCATAAAACCCCTCTGTCCAATGCCACTTCTGATTTGTGCACCTCTAACACCTCTGCCATGTTGCCCCCTACAGCTCGTGTGAGAACCACCACCGCTGCTGTGTGCTGGGAATGCCTGAACCAAACGGTCTACAAGAGTTGCTTGTTTGGTAGCCAATATTTGCTCAAGGTTCTCATGTGGCATGATATTTTGTAATTTTCCTTTATATCATGGATCCAGGAGGCAGGCCAACCACTAATCGTCATCAGTCATCATTTTGATAATGCGGGGGTCCCTTTTTAGGATACGCAAGGCATACTCAGCCATGTGGGCCAATGTTCCAGGTGTCAATTCACTGCTTGTGCTGGGTTAAGGAGCACTTTCTTGCAAATCAACATTACTTGTGTCCCGCAAAAACCCTGTACCTGACCTTGCAACGCCACCAGTTTCTATTGCCCCCTGAGAAGCATCCACCTACCATAAATATTCATCCCCATCATCTTCCTCCTCCTCCTCTTTGTCCGCCACCTCGTCCAGGAGAGTTCCCTGAGCAGGCAATGGCTGACTGTCATCAAGGCTTCCCTCCTTCTTGGCTGCAGACGCCTGCTCCTTAATGTGCGTCAAACTTTGCATCAGCAGACGCATTAGTGGGATGCTCATGCTTATGATGGCGTCATCTGCCCTTACCAGCCGTGTGCATTCCTTAAAACACTGAAGGACTTGACAGCGGTCTAGTAGCTTCGACCACTGCACACCTGACAACTCCATGTCTGCCATCCAACTGCCTGCCTGTGTATGTGTATCCTCCCACAAATACATTACAGCACGCCTCTGTTCACACAGCCTCTGAAGCATGTGCAGTGTGGAGTTCCACCTTGTTGCAACATCGATTATTAGGCGGTGCTGGGGAAGCCTCAGCGATCGCTGATGGTTCAGCATATGGCTGGAGTGTACGGGTGACCGGCGGATGTGCAAGCAAAGTCTTCGCACCTTCAGGAGCAGGGCTGGTAACGCTGGATAATTTTTCGGGAAGCACTGCACCACCAGGTTCAAGGTGTGAGCCAGGCAAGGTATGTGTTTCAGTTCTGAAAGGGCTATGGCAGCCATAAAATTCCTTCAGTTATCACTGACTACCTTGCCAGCCTCAAGATGTACACTGCCCAGCCATGACTGAGTTTCTTGCTGCAAGTACTCGGCCAGAACTTCCGCGGTGTGTCTGTTGTCCCCCAAACAATTCATTTCCAACACAGCCTGCTGACACTTACCACAAGCTGTTCCATAATGGGACACCTCGTGTGCAACACTGGCAGCTGCGGATGGAGTGGTCGTGCCACAGCGCTTTGTGGACGAGCTCTCGCTTCTGGAGGAGGAGGAGGGGCAAATGCCTACAGCCAACTGTTTCCTAAACCGTGGGCTAGGCAGAACTGTCCCGCTATGGCTGTCTCCTGTGGACCCTGCATCCACCACATTAACTCAGTGTGCCTTGATGGACACGTAACATCCCTCGCCAAGCCTACTGGTCCATGCATCTGTTGTGAGGTGAAACTTTCTACTGACTGATTGCCTCAGTGCATGGACAATGCGGTCTTTGACATGCTGGTGGAGGGCTGGGATGGCTTTTCTCGCAAAGAAGTGTCGACTAGGTAGGTCATAGCGTGGTACTGCGTAGGCCATCAGGGCTTTGAAAGCTTCACTTTCAACCAACCGGTAGGACATCATCTCTAACGAGATTAGTCTAGCAATGTGGGCGTTCAAACCCTGTGTACGCAGATGAGAGGATGAGTAGTTTCTTTTCCTAACGAGAGTCTCTTGTAGGGTGAGCTGGACTGGAGAGGTGCATATGGTGGAACTAGCGGTGGTGGTGGACATGGCGGATTGAGAGAGGGTTGGTGATGGTATTCTTGATGTTGACCTACATACAGTGTTTCCTACCAAAAACCTTGTGATTCCCTGACTGCTTTGGCCTTGCGACGATATCTCCACATTTGCAGCTGGTGGTGTCCTAACTGGTGGGCTTACAGTAAGGGAAGCAATGTAGCGTTGCTGACTACCTTCATTCTGAGCAGGTGCACCAATGTGTTATGATCTGGTGGCCTAGGAGCAGCATGAAACGTACTCTAGAGAAGGTGGTATCTGTACTGACCGCAGACCCTGAACTTAACACCGCAACTAGAAGTAGCCGTGGAATGTACCTATCACTCCCTAGACATCTCGACACAGCCGGAGGACTAATTACCCCTAGAGATAGAAAAGGGAAAACTATCTTGCCTCAGAGAAAATCCCCAAAGGATAGACAGCCCCCCACAAATATTGACTGTGAGAGGAGAGGGAAAAAACATACACAGAATGAAATCAGAATTTAGCAAAGGAGGCCACTTCTAGCTAAATAGAAAGGATAGGACAGAGTACTATGCGGTCAGTATTAAAACACTAGAAAATATCCACCACAGAAAATACCAAATCTCCACATCTAACTAAAGATATGGAGGGTATATCTGCATCTCCAGAGATACCAGCTTGGCTAAACAAATCCTTATACAGACCAAGCTGGACAAGACAAAAACATGGAAAAGAACTGAACAATAAGGCCCACAGCATGTGGACTGCAAAAATCAAGGCCAGAACTTATCTTTGTTGAAATGAACAGCAAAGCAGGAGAGACCAGGCAGGGATGTGAATCCTCCAGGAACAATGGACAACTGGCACTGACTAAAGGGTCAAGCAAGACTAAATAGCCCAGTCAGAACTGCAAAAAGTGGACACACCTGATGAATTCTGCGATCCAGAGACAGCAGCGCTACCACTTATAACCACCGGAGGGAGCCCAAGAGCAGAATTCACAACACCAATGGTACAGGACGTTTGGTAGTTAGTCCAGGCTTGCAAGTGCATGCTGGTTAAATGTCTACGCATGCACGTTGTATTTAAATTTAGGGGATTCTTCCCTCTGCTAAAGGTCTTTGAGCATTTCTTACAGATAACTTTGCACTGATCATTCAGATCTTGGTTAAAAAATTGCCACACTGCACTCTTCCTACTATGCAATACCTTTTCAGGCATTGCACGCTGTGCTACTTTCACTGGATGGCCACGCTGTCCTAAAACTTTTTTGGGTTGACAAACTTTTTTTTGGCCTGAGACGGGCCTGCCAGATGAAAGCTATTGTGATGTTGATGGCTGCTGCGGATCATCCTCCTCCGCTTCTGAGCTACTGTCAGCGGCACCCTCTTCCCCCAATGGCTGCCAATCTGGGTCAACAACTGGGTCATCTATCACCTCCTCTTCAATGTCATGTGCACCTTTCTCTGTGTCACCGTGTAAGGTGCTATAGCGTTCGGGACAGGGCACCATAGTCTCATCAGGGTCAGTTTCTAGCTCAGTACACTGTGAGGGCAATGTAGTGATCTGAGTCAATGGAACAGCATAATAATCTAGCTGTGGCTGTGCATCAGTGCACTCCATGTCCGATTCATCTTGTAATGGGCTGTTAACAATTTCCCTTTCTAACCCAGGCACGGTATGTGTAAATAGCTCCATGGAGTAACCTGTAGTGTCGCCTGACGCATCCTTCACTTTTGGTTTGGGTGAAGGACACAAGGAAACATCTTGTTTCTGACCGGGAGCATCCACTGACATCTCGCTGCTTTTATATTTGGAACTTTCTGAAGAGGAGGCGAAAAAGCTAGAGGCTGAGTCAGCCATGAAAGCCAAAACTTTTTCCTGCTGCTCCGGCTTTAAAAGCTGTTTTCCTACTCCCAGGTAAGGGAGCCTTTGAGGCCTTGTGTAGCCAGACAATGATGCTGGCTCTACACCTCCAGCCTTAGGTGCTATTTTGCTTTTCCCATTACCACCAGATGCTCCACCAGCACCATCAGTACCAGCTGGCAATGACCGCCCACGGCCTCTTCCACCAGACTTCCTCATTTTTGGGAAAATGTAACCAAAATAACAACCACTATATGGTACTGTAAAACAAGGTAGAAGGTGTATCTAAACTTGTTGAGAATTGAAATCTCCCTTTTTTTTGGGGGGAGACTGCAGCAAAAATCAGGCCCAATGTATTACACTACACAATGTGAGTGGCAGAACGTGGCTGGCAGATATACGACAAACAGAACTGACGTAGATCCACTTAGTGGCAATTTAAATCTTCCTTTTTTTTCGGGGGGGGGGAGACTGCAGCAAAACTCAGGCACAGTGTATTACACTACACAATGTAAGTGGCAGAACGTGGCTGGCAGATATACGACAAACAGAACTGACGTAGATCCACTTAGTGGCAATTTAAATCTCCCTTTTTTTTGGGGGGGGGAGACTGCAGCAAAACTCAGGCCCAGTGTATTACACTACACAATGTAAGTGGCAGAACGTGGCTGGCAGATATACGACAAACAGAACTGACGTAGATCCACTTAGTGGCAATTTAAATCTCCCTTTTTTGTGGGGGAGACTGCAGCAAAACTCAGACCCAGTGTATTACAATACACAATGTAAGTGGCAGAACGTGGCTGGCAGATATACGACAAACAGAACTGACGTAGATCCACTTAGTGGCAATTTAAATCTCCCTTTTTTTGGGGGGGGAGACTGCAGCAAAACTCAGGCCCAGTGTATTACACTACACAATGTACAGTTATATGAAAAAGTTTGGGCACCCCTATTAATCTTAAGCTTAATGTTTTATAATTTATTTTTTTTGCAACAGCTATTTCAGTTTCATATATCTAATAACTGTTGGACACAGTAATGTTTCTGCCTTGAAATGAGGTTTATTGTACTAACAGAAAATGTGCAATCTGCATTCAAACAAAATTTGACAGGTGCATAAGTATGGGCACCCTTATCATTTTCTTGTTTAAAATACTCCTACCTACTTTTTACTGACTTACTAAAGCACTTTTTTTGGTTCTGTAACTTCATTGAGCTTTGAACTTCATAGCCAGGTGTATGCAATCAGGAGAAAAGCTACTTAAAGTGGCCACTTGCAAGTTGTTTTCCTGTTTGAATCTCCTCTGAAGAGTGGCATCATGGGCTCCTCAAAACAACTGTCAAATGATCTGAAAATAAAGATTATTCAACCTAGCTGTTCAGGGGAAGGATACAAAAAGCTGTCTCAGAGATTTAACCTGTCAATTTCCACTGTGAGGAACATAGTAAGGAAATGGAAGAACACAGTTACAGTTCTTGTTAAGGCCAGAAGTGGCAGGCCAAGAAAAACATCAGAAAGGCAGAGAAGAAGAATGGTGAGATCAGTCAATGACAATCCTCAGACCACCTCCAGATTGCTGCAGCATCAACTTGCTGCAGATGGTGTCACTGTGCATCGGTCAACTATACAACGCACTGTGTTTTTTTGCCGCCATGCATAACGCCTTTTTGTATGACCAAACAACTCAATCTTGGTTTCATCAGTCCACAGGACCTTCTTCCAAAAAGAAATTGGCTTCTCCAAATGTGCTTTTGCATACCTCAGCCGACTCTGTGGTGTGCTTGCAAAAACGGCTTCTTTCGCATCACTCTCCCATACAGCTTCTCCTTGTGCAAAGTGCGTTGTATAGTTGACCGATGCACAGTGACACCATCTGCAGCAAGTTGATGCTGCAGCTCTCTCCATTGTGAGGTCAAACCCGCAGTAAAACCCGCAGATCAAAAATATATCTGCGGGTTTTATTGCGGTTTGTGGTGCAGAACCGCTGCAGCCGGAAGTGCGGGGAAGCGGCCGGAAGTGCGTGGGCGGAAGTGCTTGGGCGGAGAGACATGGAGGCATACCGTCGCATGGGGATCGTGTCGGCCGTTTGATTGACTTGGTATGTGTGTGTGTGTGTGTGTGTATGTATGTGTGTGTGTCTGTGTGTGTGTGTCTGTGTGTGTGCATGTGTGTGTGCGTGTGTGTGTGTGTGCGTGTCCCCATGCGACGCTAGTGCCACCATTGTGCTAAGTCGCCGTATGGGACTACTACTCCCATCCGGTATTAGGATGGGAGAGTTGTCCCTGTGTCCGGCGACTTAGCACAGTTGTAAAGTTACACAAAACACACACACAATACACATACATGACACACAGTACAGTACATACAACACATAACATAGAGTATATACTCACCAACAGCACACTTGTAGGCGAAGTCCTCGATCCTCCAGGAAAAAATCACAAAATAAAAAATCAAATTCATACTCCCTGTCCGCAGAATCCATAAAACGAGTGTCCCACGCCGATCGGCTGCTCTCCGGCGATACACTGCCAGGAGCGAAGCTCCTAGCAGTGTATCACGTACTGTTACGGAGTTCAATGACTCCGGCGTCTCGGTTAACGGCAGTACAGCTGCGTTGAACTTTCCCACGCAGCACTGCCGTTAAGCGAGAGTGCCGGGGTCAATGACCGCCGGTAAACTCGCTCGCGCATGCGCAGTGACACACCGACAGGAACTATGGATACGTGTCACTTAAATATGTGATACGTGGCACTTAAATACGTGGCACGTGGCACTGAAATACGTGATACGTGGCACTTAAATACGTGGCACTGAAATACGTGATATGTGGCACTGAAATACGTGATACGTGGCACTTAAATGCGTGGCACGTGGCACTGAAATACGTGGCACGTGGCACTGAAATACGTGATACGTGGCACTGAAATACGTGGCACGTGGCACTGAAATACGTGATACGTGGCACTGAAATACGTGGCACTGAAATACGTGGCACGTGGCACTGAAATTTGTGATACGTGGCACTGAAATACGTGGCACTGAAATACGTGGCACTGAAATACGTGGTACTGAAATACGTGGCACTGAAATACGTGATACGTGGCACTGAAATACGTGATACGTGGCACTGAAATGCGTGGCACGTGGCACTGAAATACGTGATACGTGGCACTAAAATACGTGGCACGTGGCACTGAAATACGTGATACGTGGCACTGAAATACGTGATACGTGGCACTGAAATACGTGGCACTGAAATACGTGGCACGTGGCACTGAAATACGTGATACGTGGCACTGAAATACGTGGCACTGAAATACGTGGCACTTAAATACGTGGCACTGAAATACGTGATACGTGGCACTGAAATACGTGGCACTGAAATACGTGGCACTGAAATACGTGGTACTGAAATACGTGGCACTGAAATACGTGGCACTGAAATACGTGATACGTGGCACTGAAATGCGTGGCACTGAAATACGTGGCACTTAAATACGTGGCACTGAAATACGTGGCACTTAAATACGTGGCACTTAAATACGTGGCACTTAAATACGTGGCACTGAAATATGTGGCACTGAAATACGTGATACGTGGCACTTAAATACGTGGCACTTAGGCTATGTTCACATTTGCGTTTTGCGCCGCATGCGTCCTTTTTTTGATTGATTTTGGACGCAGCAAAAATGCAACTTGCTGCGTCCTCTGCGCCCGGATGCGTGCGCTGCAGTGACGCATGCGGCGCAAAACGCAAGTGCGACGCATGTCCATGCGCCCCCATGTTAAATATAGGGGCGCATGACGCATGCGGCGACGCTGCGGCGCCCGACGCTGCGGCGCAGACCACAAATGTGAACGTAGACTTAAATAGCTGGATAGAGCTGGATCCGCGGGCTGTGATCTGGCCTACGCTCAGCACTCTGCGGAGCGCTGTCATTCAAAACACGTCCACTCATTTTGGTGTTTAGTCCCAAAATGGAGGATGGAAGAAGAAAAGGGTTGGACAAGGAAATGACATCATTTCTTTCTTTTTTTTCCCCCACTGCAGTTAAAGCTTTATTTGTGTCAAACACAGACAATCTGCAGAGAAAACTGCATAAAAAACCGCACTAAAAACCGCATCAAAAACGCACCAAAAACGCACCAAAAACGCACCTGCGTTTTCTGCCAAGAGCTGCGGTTTTTGACCTGAAAAAAAAGGATTGAAATCAGGAACGTGTGAACATACCCTTAGAATCTCCCTTTTATTTTGAGGAGACTGCACCACAACTCAGGCCCAGTGTATTTTACAACGCAATGTGAGTGGCAGCAAGTGGCTGGCTGATACACCACTAACTAAGAGGACTGAGGTATATCCACTTTGTGAGAATTTCAATCTCACTTTTTGGGGGGGAGACTGAACCCAAACTCAGGCCCACTGTATTTTACAACACAATGTAAGTGGCAGAACGTGGCTGGCTGATATACGACAAACTAACAGGACTGAAGGATATCCACTTTGTGAGAATTTGATTCTCCCTTCTTTGGGGGGGAGACAGCACCACAACTCAGGCACAGTGTGTAACACAACACAATGTAAGTGGCAGAAAGTGGCTGGAAGATATCTGAAAAAATCCAAGGACTGTAGTACTATTTCTATCTCCCTACAATGATCTCAGGACAAGTATGGCAGCAACAAAAAGGACTGCTGCACACAAAAGTGTGGACAAATAAACAAGATAACTGCAGAAAGGAGCAACAGGATTTTTGCTTTTAAAAAAGCAGTTGGTTTGCACAGCAGCGTGCAAACAGCAATGCAGCTATCAGGGAGCCTTATAAGGCAGCCTAATAAGCTACACAGCTGATGCACAAAGATATAGCCTCCACTGCCCCTGCAAAACAAAGGTGGTGTTGGACAGTGGAAATCGCTACAGCACAAGCGGTTTGGGGGTTAATCTTCCCTCCCTAACTATATCCCTTATTCTGATGAAGCTGCAGCAACCTCTCCCTATGCTGAGATCGGCAGAAGATGGCGGTCGGCGTGCACGCCCCTTTATAGCCCCTGTGACGCCGCAGAAAGCAAGCCAATCACTGTCATGCCCTTCTCTAAGATGGTGGGGACCGAGACCTATGTCATCACGCTGCCCTCCTCCTTCAATGGCTGAAAAATAGCGCTGAAAGCGTCATATGAAACGCGACTTTGGCGCGAAGATCGCCGACCACATGGCCGATCCCACACTAGGGTCGGGTTTCATGAAACCCGACTTTGCCGAAAGTCGGCGATTTTTGAATTTGTCCGATCCGTTTCGCTCAACCCTACTCCAGAGTATAGAGTCCCAGGAATCTTCATATTCTTCAGCATGGGCCCAGGAAAATTGTACGCAGGCTTTTTTGTGCATGGACTTTTGGAGAATATTCTTTTGTGGAAGACATCCATGAATGCTATTCCTCTGTATGTAACACCCCATTAAGCTGCCTCCATAGGAAGGGTGTTCAGTAGTTCTCACCTCAATTCGGCGCAGTGCCTCTTTTCAAATCTTGCTGGGAGCTCTAGTGGAATGTACGATGGTCTAAATAATATCACTTAACCTAGAAATGGCTGCAGCAGTGTAAGTAACACAGTCCAAAGATGGGGCCCAGTTGTCACGGGTGTTAGACAATTTTAAGTGCAGGGCGAACTACAATAATAAAACATACTACATTAAGTACTATGTCCAGTAATTGAAGATTGGATGCATGGACCAGAAGAAAAAAAAACACTACTGTATGATATGCACACTAAAAGTCAATTGATAATATAAGAAAAAACTTTATTGGCACACAATTACAAAAATGAAAAACATAAGTAAAAGCATGTAGGTCCAACCATTCAAGCTCATGCTCTCTATTTATAAGTGGAAATACAGAAAGTAGACATCTACATGTAAATCTCTATGCCCACCAACAATGACCATGGATCATGTGAAATAATTATTAATAAACCGACACTCAAAAGTATCTATCAAGCTTATAGAAAGTGAGCAATTCAGCAGACTGACTCCCATGTAAAGTCCTTATAGCCCAAAATGAAGGAATTAAGGGTCCAACTAAACCTAATTATGTGGCAAAGGGCTGCATGTGTGAATAAATCATAATATAATTTATTCTCATGCTAAAATTAGCATAGGGTAGCATAGTAACTGTAATGTCCACACTTTGTAAGTAATCCACACTAGTAAATCTTCATTATCTTTATTTCTCTTTAGCACGTTGCATAAGCTTGTCTCTGCATGCATGACAAAGTGAAAGTAACTTCTCCCCCTCCTCTCTGTAACTACCCACAATTCTCTACATCTCA
Source organism: Ranitomeya variabilis (assembly GCF_051348905.1). Lineage (NCBI taxonomy): Eukaryota > Metazoa > Chordata > Amphibia > Anura > Dendrobatidae > Ranitomeya > Ranitomeya variabilis. The sequence continues at coordinate 161,387,288 of NC_135238.1, read as the reverse complement.
TCTTTCTTAAAGAGACAAGGTACAATATTTAATTAATGCATATTACAACATCCCCTTTTTTTTTTTTTTTTTTTTTTTTTTTTTTTTAAACGAATAAAACTAAAATAAAATAACATGAACTAATGATGCAACAAGAAAAATGTCCAAGAAAACGTATGTCCATTTTGCCCTGTTAAAGAAAAGAAGTCACGCTTCTTCAATAAGTCTGGATGGAGCCCTTCTCTCTCTTGATGGATAACGTCTGGGCTCAGCGATGGTGTCCATTAATGAAGAACTTGTTGCCTCCTGGTGATTCTCTCCACTGTTGAGTGCCGAATCTTCCCCCAGAGAATGTCCATTGTCATTATTTTGAGGAATAATTTTGAAATGTGAAGAGTTTCGAGTAATAAAGTGTCCATCCCTCTCAGCCGTGACCATGCTGCCTTTCTTGTCAATAACGTTATATTTTGCGGGACAATATGCAGCTGAAGTCTTGTTGGTTGGTCTCTGACGCACCACAACGACGTCACCTCTTTTGATAGCATTTGGCTGTGCCCTTCGCCTTCTGTCTGCATAGTGTTTCATGGTTTGTTTGTTGGAAGAGTCTGCTAAGCGCACAGAGGAGTCACTTGGTACAGGACGACTGACTACGTCAGGGATTCGTATATGCAGAGTTCTGCCAAACATTAGATGCGCTGGAGCAGCATTGGTAGTAGAATGTGGCGTATTGCGGTAATTGCGCATGAATTTGTACAATGACTGTTTCAGTGGGGTGTGCTCCAGGTTAGCTGCCTTGATTCGTTTCCCCATGGTGCGCATGAAGCGTTCGACTATTCCATTTGCTTGCGGCCAGCACGGTGTGATTTTTCTGTGACTGAACCCCAAGTATTCAGCAAATTGTGTGAACACGTGTCCATTGAATGGAGGTCCATTGTCCGTTTTCACCACTCTTGGAATGCCATATGCTGAAAATATGTTATCCAGTTCTGGTATCACACTAGTAGCAGATGTTGAAGAGATAAAAGAAATGACAGGGTATCTGGAATATTCGTCAATTGTTACTAGAATGTATTGGCCATTTGGTAACGGTCCATATATATCAACTGCCACCTCCTCCCAGACAGCAGTGGGTAGAGGTGACATTTGTAAAGGCTCCAGCTGTGATGATGGAGTGATAACTTGGCAGGTGGAACAGTGTTTAACCTTCTCTTCCACCAATTGATCCATGTTTGGGAACCACACTTTTTCTCTGAGTAATTTCTTTGTGCCAACAATTCCCAGATGACCTTCATGCGCTATCTGTATTACTAAGCTGCGCAGAGTCTTAGGTACAACCAATTTGGTACCTCGAAGGATGAGGCATTCCTCAGTGACAGATAGTTCATACCGTACACTTGAGAATAGTTTTAATTCTGTCAGATCAATCTCAGGATCGGGAAATTTTTCTCTTTGAATTTCATGCCACCTTCGATTTCGGATGATTTGTATTAAAGCACGTAGTGTCTTGTCACTTGTTGTGGCGTTCACAAAGTGATCAATGGAAAGAGCTTTTGGTACTGCATGGGCTGTAATGAAGCATATGTATTCTTCAATGGCGGAATGCTCAGGTAGATCATCAGTCATCGGATGTCTTGACAGATAGTCAGCGGGATTGCTGAATTTTCCAGGCTTGTGGACAATTTTGTAGTTGTAGTCCTGGAGACGTAGACCCCACCGTTCTATGCGTGCAGGCATTTTAGCTCTGAGATTTCCAAAGATCGTAAGGAGTGCTTGATGATCTGTGACAACAGTGAAGGGAGCTCCATACAGAAATAAGTGAAAATGTTCGCATCCCCAGACAACTGCCAAGCTTTCTTTTTCAGGTTGTGAATATTTCCGTTCCGTGCTTGTTAAGCTTTTACTTGCATAAGAAATAATCTGAGGATTTTGATTGTTATCTTTATATTGTGCTAAGATGGCACCCAGCCCCACGGGACTGGCGTCCACAATTAGCTCAGTTTGGAGAGCTGGATCAAAATAGGCCATTGTGGTTGTTGAGCAAAGTTCAGTTTTAATTGTTTAAAATGCAATTTGACAGTCTGGAGACCATTGAAAAACACAACTCTGTTTTGTAAGTTCCCTTAATGGACTGTTAATTGTTGAGAAGTTTGGAATGTATCTAGCACAATAACTGGCCATTCCAAGAAACGAGAGTACTTCACTGGCATCTTGTGGAATTGAGGCTGATTTAATGGATTCCACTTTCTTGGGATCAGGTTGTACCCTTTTTGCCGAAAAAATATGACCGTAAAACTCTAATGAATCTTTATCAAATTCACATTTTTCCTTGTTTAAGGTGAGTCCAGCAGAGAGGAGGCATTCAAAGACGGCATATAGAGCACGATTGTGTTCAGCTTGAGTTTTGCCAAACACCAGTATGTCATCACTGTAATTAAAGGCATTTGGAATGTTCTGAATAACGCCCCTTATTGCATCCTGAAAAATTTCCGCTGCAGAGCAGACCCCAAAAGTCAATCTTTTATATCTTCTGAGGCCCACATGTGTGGAAAATGTTGTCAAATATCTGGATTCTGGACTCAGCTCTAACTGGTGATAGCCCTTATTGAGATCGAGTTTTGAAAAGACGGTCGCTCCATTTAACACATGAATGATGTCATCAATTGTGGGTGAGATATGTCTTTCTCTCTGAATGGCAGTGTTGGGTAGGCGCATGTCAACACACAATCTCACCTGGTCAGGAGCCTTTGGTTTAGGAACTACCACCAGTGGTGAGACCCAGGGAGTGGGCCCAGTAACGGTTTCGATAACGTCCTCGTCCATGAGGAATTGGAGTTCTTTTTCTACTTTACTTCTCAGGTGAAATGGAATGCGCCTATGTGACTGGGCCACTGGGCGAACACTATCGTCCACATGAAGATGTACTTGAGAGTCTTTTAGTTTCCCAAAGCCACTAAATAGGGAGGGAAAATTATTCACCATGGTTTGTATATCCATGTCCGCAGGATCAGTTATGGTATGGATAATTTGGATGAGACCTAGCTTCAAGGCAGTGTGATAGCTGAGAAGACAGCCTCCTGATCCTTGTAACGCATGAAAAGTAGTTTTCTGCTTATTGTCTTTATAGCTCAGTTCAACATCAAACTGCCCTCTGGTAGTTAGAGGTATTTTAGATCCATATGGGAAGATTTTAGTATGTATTTGCTGCAAAACTGGCTTTGTCTTCAATTGCTCATAGGTAGTGCTGTCTATGATGTCCACTGACGCTGCCGCATCTATTGTAAACGTGATATTGGTGTCGCAGATTGGGAGTGTGATACAGGGGGACTGTACAGAGCCAGTGGCAGAGGTGGTGAACACATAGTTTTCTGCTCCAGATGCTTCTTCTGTATCCTGATTTACCATTTTTACATCTGCAGGCCGTGTCATAGGCAGAGAAGGCTTGTATTGTGCTGATCTGCAGACAGCTGCCAAATGGTTCCCTTTTCCACACTTATTGCATGTCTGTCCTATAGCTGGACATCTGTCCAGGCGGTGAGGGAACTCCTGTCCACATCTATAGCATTTTTTCTGTTTTGGGGTTTGCTTGTCTTGTGTATTTTTATGCACGAGATTATGTACCTGTGACTTTTCCCCATTTTCCATTGTAGTAGCCTGATGATCTGCTATTTCCGTAGCACGGGCTATTTTGAGTAATTCATGTAAAGAGAGATCTTGCTGCAGAGCTTTGCGCCTTATTTTGTTAGATGAGCAGGTGACGATTACCTGAGTTAGGATTTCATCATCTATATCTGTGAATGCACATCCATGTGCTAGCTCCCTCAGTCGTGTGACATAGGTGTCTATGGATTCTTCGGGAAGTTGCTTAGCAATTCTGAATTTGTATCTCTCATATCTGATGTTTTGTTTGGGATTGAAGTAATCAGTGAGAGCTTTGCTGCAATCGCTGTATGTATCTGTCTCACATGCAGGTAATGTGCAGTAGATATCATAGACTCCTGTGCCTGCACAATGTAAAAGTAATGCTTTCTTTCTTTTCTCCTCTTTTATATCTATGGCTTCTAGAAAGTTCTCAAATCTGCTCAACCATTTTCTCCAGTTATGGGAGAGATTAGTGACATCAGTCATATCAAACTGTGGGAAACTGTGTAAGTATTCAGCCATGATGAAGTTTTTCAGTGGTGCAGCCGTGTGGATCAGTAAAATAGGGATTAGTACTCACTGCAGCAGAAGATTTTCATCCCATCCTCGTCGCCAGTTGTAATGTCCACACTTTGTAAGTAATCCACACTAGTAAATCTTCATTATCTTTATTTCTCTTTAGCACGTTGCATAAGCTTGTCTCTGCATGCATGACAAAGTGAAAGTAACTTCTCCCCCTCCTCTCTGTAACTACCCACAATTCTCTACATCTCATCTTTCTTAAAGAGACAAGGTACAAGATTTAATTAATGCATATTACAGTAACATAGTTAGCAAGGCTGAAAAAAGACATTTGTCCATCAGTTCAGCTTTTACTCTGTCAGAATAAATCCCCAAATCTAAGTCCTTGTAAAGAACCTAATTACTGTAAGATACAACATTGTTATGCTCCAGGAAGACATCCAGGCCTCTCTTGAACCTCTTAGGCAAGCAATTCCAGATTCTCACTGCCCTAACAGTAAAGAATCCTCTTCTATGTTGGTGGAAACAATATTCTCTCCTCCAGACGCAGAGAATGCTCCCTTGTGACTGTCACCTTCCTTGGTATAAACAGATCATCAGAGAGATATTTGTATTGTCCCTTTATATACAGTGCCTTGCGAAAGTATTCGGCTTCCTGGAACTTTTCAACCTTTTCCAACATAACATGCTTCAAACATAAAGATACCAAATGTACATTTTTGGTGAAGAATCAACAACAAGTGGAACACAATTGTGAAGTTGAACAAAATGTATTGGTTATTTTAAATTTTTGTTGAAAATCAAAAACTGAAAAGTGGGGCGTGCAATATTATTCGGCCCCTTTAACTTAATACTTTGTTGTGCCACCTTTTGATGCAATTACAGCTGCAAGTTGCTTGGGATATGTCTCTGTCAGTTTTGAACATTGAGAGACTGAAATTTTTGCAGATTCTTCCTTCTTCCTTGGCAAACAGCTTGAGCTGTCCCACTAGTTATCCCCTTCAGTGAACACCGTAAACAAAACAAAAAAAACCTCAAAAAGATCAAAAAGAGGGATATAAAAAAAAATGGTACCGCTGAAAACGTCATCTTGTCCCGCAAAAAACGAGCCACCATAAAGCATCATCAGCGAAAAAATAAAAAAGTTATAGTCCTCAAAATAAAGCGATGCAAAGATAATTATTTTATATAAAATAGTTTTTATCGTATAAAAGCGCCAAAAAAAAAAGATATAAATGAGGTATCGCTGTACTTGTACTGACCCGAAATATAAAACTGGTTTATCAATTTTACCAAACGTGGAATGGTATAAACGCCCCCCCCAAAAGAAATTCATGAATTGCTGGTGTTTGGTCATTCTGCCTCACAAAAATCGGAATAAAAAGCGATCAAAAAATGTCACATGCCCGAAAATGGTACCAATAAAATCATCAACTCGTCCTGCAAAAAACAAGACCTGACATGACTCCGTGGACCAAAATATGGAAAAATTATAGCTCTCAAAATGTGGAGACGCAAAAACAATTTTTTGCAATAAAAAGCATCTTTTAGTGTGTGACAGCTGCCAATCATAAAAATTTGCTAAAAAACCCACTATAAATAGTAAATCAAACCCCCCTTCATCACCCCCTTAGTTAGGGAAAAATAATAAAATAAAAAAATGTATTTATTTCCATATTCCCATTAGGGTTAGGGTTAGGGTTAAGGCTAAAGTTAGGGTTAGGGTTGGGGCTAAAGTTAGGGTCAGGGTTGAGGCTAAAGTTAGGGTTAGGGCTAAAGTTAGGGATGGGGCTAAAGTTAGGGATAGGGTTTGGATTACATTTATCGTTGGGATTAGGGTTAGGGGTATGTCAGGGTTAGGGGTGTGGTTAGGGTTATGGTTGGGATTAGGGTTAGGGGTGTGTTGGAGTTAGGGGTGTGGTTAGGGTTGGGATTAGGGTTAGGGGTGTGTTGGGGTTAGGGGTATGGTTGGGATTAGGGTTAGGGGCGTGTTAGGGTTAGGGGTGTGGTTAGGGTTATGGTTAGGGTTGGGATTAGGGTTAGGGGTGTGATTGGGTTAGGGTTTCAGTTAGAATTGGGGGGTTTCTACTGTTTAGGCACATCAGGGGCTCTCCAAACGCGACATGGCATCTGATCTCAATTCCAGTCAATTTTGCAATGAAAAGTCAAATCGCGCTCCTAGCCTTCCGAGCTCTGCCATGCGCCCAAACAGTGGTCTACCTCCACACATGGGGTATCAGCGTACTCAGGACAAATTGGACAACACCTTTTGTGGTCCAATTTCTCTGGTTACCTTTGGGAAAATAAAAATGTGGGGGGCTAAAAAATGATTTTTGTGGGATAAAAACTGATTTTTTATTTTTACGGATCTACATTATAAACATCTGTGAAGCACTTGGTGGGTCAAAATGCTCACCACACATCTAGATAAATTCCTTAGGGGGGTCTACTTTCCAAAATAGTGTCACTTGTGGGGGGGTTTCAATGTTTAGGCACATCAAGGGCTCTCCAAACGCGACATGGCGTCCGATCTCAATTCCAGTCAATTTTGCATTGAAAAGTCAAATGGCACTCCTTCCCTTCCAAGCTCTGCCATGCGCCTAAACAGTGGTTTACCTCCACATATGGGGTATCGGCGTACTCAGGACAAATTGGACTACAACTTTTGGGGTCCAATTTCTCCTGTTACCCTTGGTAAAATAAAACTAATTGGAGCTGAAGTAAATTTTTTGTGAAGAAAAGTTAAATGTTCATTTTTTGTTAAACATTCCAAAAATTCCTGTGAAATCCCTGAAGAGTTAATAAACTTCTTGAATGTGGTTTTGAGTACCTTGAGGGGTGTAGTTTTTAGAATGATGTCACACTTGTGTATTTTCTATCATATAGACCTCTCAAAGTGACTTCAAATGGGATGTGGTTCCTAAAAAAAATGGTGTTGTAAAAATGAGAAATTGTTGGTCAAGTTTTAACCCTTATAACTCCCCAACAAAAAAAAAATGTTGTTCCAAAATTGTGCTGATGTAAAGAAGACATGTGGAAAATGTTACTTATTAAGTATTTTGTGTGACATATCTCTCTGATTTAAGGGCATAAAAATTCAAATTTGGAAAATTGCGAAATTTTCAAAATTTTTGCCACATTTCCATTTTTTTCACAAATAAACGCAGGTAATAGCAAATAAATTTTACCACTATCATGAAGTACAATATGTCATGAGAAAACAATGTCAGAATCATCAGGATCTGTTTAAGCGTTCCAGAGTTATAACCTCATAAAGGGACAGTGGTCAGAATTGTAAAAATTGGCCCGTCATTAACGTGCAAACCACCCTTGGGGGTAAAGGGGTTAACATATCCCATTCATTCCTGTTGGATTCAAACTGATGTTAAAACATAGCAGTTTAAAGCAGTTTTTATCACGATTCTTTTTTATTACTTTTCAATTACTTCAATGGCGAAGGGGAGAGGGTTGTTAACTTATCGTAATGTATATTATCTGTTCTATCTGTTCCTTTTTTTCCATACGTGAAAAATAATAGATGTGTAAATGATGCTTTACAAAAATTGCTTTTATTTTTGCACACTTGTTCTACTAGGCAACTTTGCAATCTGTACATGCATCTGGTCCAACCCCCTGATCAATGCAGGATTCACTAAATCATCTCAGACAGATGTCTGTCCAGCCTCTGTTTGAAGACTTCCATTGAAGAGAACTCACCATCTCTCGCGGCAGCCTGTTCCACTCATTGATCACCCTCACTGTCAAAAAGCTTCTCTAATATCAGATGGATCGCCCCCACGCAAGGGCAATGGGGTACTCGGTACCGGGTCCTTCTCTGTTCTGGGGATGTCACGGTGGCCCGACCCGGCCCGTGGCCCTTTGAAGGGCGTCCAGTAATGACAGGACAAGAGCTTATAGAATGGTGATTAACGAGGACACAAGGTTGTAGTCTCTTTACCTTTTACTGAAGGCTTCAGTGTCCACAGTCCTGGGCCCCGGATCACAGGGTAGGCAGAGTCCGGTTGGTCTGAAGGCAAATCCAGAGTCTCCTTATCCAGGTGGAATGCAATAGCCTTCCTATGCGCACAGTAACACAGTAGGTCCTCACTTGCTTAAGCTCTATTGAAGTCCTCACTGTTATTACTCTTCTCTCTCTGTTCCCCGTGGTCGGATAGAACAAAACCCGTATGACTGATGGCCTGAGGCTTGTTTATAGGGACCCTAGAGACGCCCCGACCCCCACAAGTTGCCACCTGTCTTCTTAGGTATTTTAGGTCAGGCAGACAACTTGGAATTGACCATCCTGCCAGTCTCTGAAGCAATGGCGTAGAGCACTTTACTCCCTCGGTATCCTGGCTACCGGAACACGCACCAGAAGGATGCAGCTCCTCACGTCTACTATCCTCCCTGGTATCCACTTGTTGCTATGCCTTCGTTTCTCACTGACTAAAACACGCTTCCTTTCAGTGTCTCTTTCTTAGGATGCTGCCGCATGGGGTGCAGGCGCAGCTCCGTGGACCCTCGTCCTCCTCAGACCGTAGTCTGGATCTGCTGGAGATCACTCCAGACAGCTCGGCCTGGAGACCTTTCTCTCTTTGTCTCCAGCCAGGAACTCTCTGACTAACTTTCCCTCCAACTACCAGTTTTACCTAACTGTGAGGAGTGGCCTAAGAGATAGAACCTTTGCTCCCCCTGGCGGCTGGAGTACAAAGTGTGTGGTGTGTCTGTAATACCTGGACAGGAGATCTCCTTTATTGCCTCCAGACGTAATATCACTCCTCCAGGTGGAGGAATAATACTACTGCAGCAACCAGGACTCTGGGGCGCTGCACTTCCCCCCGTTAAATCCAGCACTCCCGGGCTGGGAAAAGAAGAACAACAATACATTTTAGCAAAAGACATACAACATTTTTGAAATGCTATAAAACAAATTAATTTAACTGTGCTTCCCTTTATGGGAGGTGAGGACACTTGAACGTTGCAAACAATAACATATCTACATTGTGCGCACGCAACTTTAAATAACAATTATAAGTTTAACTAACTATGAACGATCATTACCCATACGGGTGTGCTATCTACTAAGTGCAAGTATAAAACAGTATCTTTCTTTCTTTAAGTGCGAGTACCCTCTAAGGGCATACTATAAAACTTCTATTCTCACTTCTTCTACATATGCAGGACTATCTGTCTACCCCTCACGGGCCTACTGCATTTTTCTTCAGTCTATTTCTATAAAACCTAATATTACTTTAACTTCAATTTTATTGAAAGTACACCATTAACATTTCCTATTCTTAGCTACATACTATCAGCTATGTATAAACATTATTACTATCTAACTACTTAAGGCACATTATTGCTCTTTAGTAAGGTGCAACAACCAACATTCTCTTTAAGAGGAAACCAAGTCTTTTCTGAGGTAGTGCAAACAATCAATTTGCAAGTCAGTTATTAGCAGTGAAGCAGCAAGAACTTTCACGCTGTCATCAGGAACAGTCTCTTCGCAAAGCTCTTCTCTTGTAAAACCAGTAGAGAGCACCTTTAAGAAGGTGCAAACTATATACAGCAACAGTTTGTGATCATACACAGTTCATGATTCCGCAGTTCTTTTAAGGCAATAATAAAACTTGTGCAAACTTGAAACAATAGGGATCCCGGGTAAACAAAGGGATCCCTTTAAGAATTAACCCTAGACGGATTAAAGCAGCAAAACAAAGAACAGTTTTTAAAGAGAACTATTTACATTTTCGGGTTTCCGAGGTTTATTAGTGTTCTTTGGGTGGTACCGGTTGGGGCAGCCCGGTTGGATTTCGGCTACCACTGGGTACCACATAGAGTGCATCTGCACCCCGGATAGAGGTCTGCGTACTCACAGTTCTCCTTGCTACCAGGGTCTGAGCGCAATTTCGAACACATGTTTACCGCTGCATTGGTCACCTGTTCAGGTGTGGAGTAGGACGGTGGTATGGTCACTTCAGGCTTCAATTTATACACGTGGAGGGCATACCACCCCTTGTCTCCCCAATGGCGGGTGTACCGAACACGGTCACCAGGGTACAAATCCCGACCTGGGTGTCCCTCGATGAGGTGCGCCTCCACGTCCCGCCGGTTGACAAATACCTCCAGAGCGAGGCCGGGCTCTTTTATAAAGCCCCAACCCCCTTGCATGTGGAAGGTCACGACTTTGCTGTAGTGCTGGGGGCCACAATCCTCTGGACCCATCTGCCTAGCCTGAGCTTTCGCCTGCAGGTCTCTCTCGCGGTCAGCCTGACGCCTGAGTTCTTTCTTCCTAGCCCACTCTTCTTGCTGCCGCTGTAGCTGCTGACGGTAATCTAGCTGGGAGACGACCTCTAAGCTCCCTCCTTCTGGCTGGGCCTCCCCAGGGAAACCGATCAAGTAAGTGGTCGCACGGGTCCACTTGAACGTCACCCACTCTCTCTGGGTTTCCGCTGTTTGCTTGATGGGCTGCAGCGGGACATCGGCAGTGTTTAAAGTCTTTCAGGGCCGCTCGCATTCAATGCGGCTACACACCCATCCGGGTGGTCGTGGCGGGGGTGAGTCTACAGCCACTAACAGGGACTCTTTGGCTACCGGGGCAGGGTCGGGGTCTTTACCTGCCTCCGCAGCATCTCCGGTGCCAGTCTCCTCCTCTGCAGGCTGGGGTCCTGGCAGCCGGTGGTGCTGCTGTTTTTCGCGGCTGGTGGTCACAAGATGGCACAAGCTCTGGAACTGCCGGCATAACTCCTCCAACTCTGCTCCCAGGATTTCCTGGCTCCTGCGACCTGGCAAGGTCTCGCTCGGCTCCCATTGGCTGGGACTGGTGCGGGCTTTCTCCCCCTCTTCTGGGCGTCCTCCGCTCGCCATGCTGCCAACCAGGTTCTGCCTAATGGTGTCTCGTCGTTCTTCCTCCTCCTCCTCTGGAGGGCGGTTCCTTCTTCCTCCTCCACCATCCCAAAGCAGAAGGCGGACCTTTCTTGTTGACGGACATATCTCTCGGACATAGTAGTATCTGTGAGGGGCTGGCTCCACTTTCGCGCCGTTCTTTCAAGCTACTCCCACGACCAGGGCCGGCTCCAGGTTTTTGAGGGCCCCGGGCGAAAGAGTCTCAGTGGGCCCCTTTAACAAATACCATGATTTATGATGCACAGATACGACAGAGAAATATAGGTATAGTACAATGCCAGATTTCACTTCTTACATGAGTGATAGCTATTGTAAATTCTGCATTGTATATATACAGGAGGAGTGGTACTGTGCAGTGTATATATACCGGAGGAGTGGTACTGTGCAGTGTATATATACAGGAGGAGTGGTACTGTGCAGTATATATATACAGGGGGAGAGGTGCTGTGCAGTATATATATACAGGAGGAGTGGTACTGTGCAGTATACATATACAGGGGGAGAGGTGCTGTGCAGTATATATATACAGGGGGAGTGGTGCTGTGCAGTATATATATACAGGGGGAGAGGTGCTGTGCAGTGTATATATACAGGAGAAGTGGTACTGTGCAGTATACAGTTAGGTCCATATATATTTGGACAGAGACAACATTTTTCTAATTTTGGTTATAGACATTACCACAATGAATTTTAAACAAAACAATTCAGATGCAGTTGAAGTTCAGACTTTCAGCTTTCATTTGAGGGTATCCACAATAAAATTGGATGAAGGGTTTAGGAGTTTCAGCTCCTTAACATGTGCGACCCTGTTTTTAAAGGGACCAAAAGTAATTGGACAATTGACTCCAAGGCTATTTCATGAACAGGTGTGGGCAATCCCTTTGTTATGTCATTCTCAATTAAGCAGATAAAAGGCCTGGAGTTGATTTGAGATGTGGTGCTTGCATTTGGAAGGTTTTGCTGTGAAGTAAACATGCGGTCAAAGGAGCTCTCCATGCAAGTGAAACAAGCCATCCTTAAGCTGCGAAAACAGAAAAAAACAAGTCGAGAAATTGCTACAATATTAGGAGTGGCAAAATCTACAGTTTGGTACATCCTGAGAAAGAAAGAAAGCACTGGTGAACTCATCAATGCAAAAAGACCTGGGCGTCCACGGAAGACAACAGTGGTGGAGGATAGAAGAATAATCTCCATGGTGAAGAGAAACCCCTTCACAACAGCCAACCAAGTGAACAACACTCTCCAGGAGGTCGGCGTATCAATATCCAAATCTACCATAAAGAGAAGACTGCATGAAAGTAAATACAGAGGGTTCACTGCACGGTGCAAGCCACTCATAAGCATCAAGAATAAAAAGGCTAGACTGGACTTTGCTATAAAACATCTAAAAAAGCCAGCACAGTTCTGGAAGAACATTCTTTGGACAGATGAAACCAAGATCAACCTCTACCAGAATGATGGAAAGAGAAAAGTATGGCGAAGGCGTGGTACAGCTCATGATCCAAAGCATACCACATCATCTGTAAAACCCGGCGGAGGCAGTGTGATGGCTTGGGCATGAATGGCTGCCAGTGGCACTGGGTCACTAGTGTTTATTGATGATGTGACATAAGACAGAAGCAGCCGAATGAATTCTGAGGTATTCAGAGCCATACTGTGTGCTCAGATCCAGCCAAATGCAGCCAAACTGATTGGTCGTCGTTTCATCCTACAGATAGACAATGACCCAAAACATGAAGCCAAAGCAACCCAGGAGTTAATTAAATCAAAGAAGTGGAATGTTCTTGAATGGCCAAGTCAGTCACCTGATCTCAACCCAATTGAGCATGCATTTCACTTGTTAAAGACTAAACTTCAGACAGTAAGGCCCACAAACAAACAGCAACTGAAAGCCACCACAGTGAAGGCCTGGCAGAGCATCAAAAAGGGGGAAACACAGCGTCTGGTGATATCCATGAGTTCAAGACTTCAGGCAGTCATTGCCAGCCAAGGGTTTTCAACCAAGTACTAAAAATGAACATTTTATTTAAAATTATTGAATCTGTCCAATTACTTTTGGTCCTTTTAAAAACAGGGTGGCACATGTTAAGGAGCTGAAACTCTTAAACCCTTCATCCGATTTTAATGTGGATACCCTCAAATGAAAGCTGAAAGTCTGAACTTCAACTGCATCTGAATTGTTTTGTTTAAAATTCATTGTGGTATTGTCTATATAACCAAAACTAGAAAAATGTTGTCTCTGTCCAAATATATATGGACCTAACTGTATATATACAGGGGGAGAGGTGCTGTGCAGTGCATATATACAGGGGGAGTGGTACTGTGCAGTGTATATATATATACAGGGGGAGAGGTGCTGTGCAGTATACAGTATATATACAGGGGGAATGGTACTGTGCAGTGTATATATACAGGGGGAGTGGAACTGTGCAGTATATATATATACAGAGGGAGTGGTACTGTGCAGTGTGTATACTTCAGCATCTCAGCTGCAACCTGCAGCCGCCCAGCTCACCCAGAACCCCAGAATACAGGGATATCATTGCACTCACTCAGGCGCCGGTAGGAGCTCCTCCAGAATCTCAATCTGCAGTTTAGCAGTGCAGCCAGGGGCCAAGAGCAGAGCAGGAGAACCTGCTCTCCGCCCACAAACAGTCACGCTGGCTGCTTTCTTAACCCCTATGTGCCTGCCTGGCTGCACTGACCGAGTGAGAAGATGCTTGTGCTGTATCTATGACAGCGTAAGTGGGCCCCCCTGTCTCGCCAGGGCCCCGGCACTTGCCCAGGTGCGCCGGGTGCTGACGCCGGCCTTGCCCACGACGACACGGCCTACTCCTCCTGCACGCCACATGGTGCTGTAATGGCGGCGGTTTTGGCAGGAATCTCGGCGGTAAACAGCAATACACAGTCCTTAAGCAAAGCACAGTTCAAATATAATTCCGGCACAGTTCTTAGGCGCACATGACCCGATTCTTCAGGCTTAAGTACATCCTGTTCATGACGCCAAGATGGATCGCCCCCATGCAAGGGCAATGGGGTACTCGGTACCGGGTCCTTCTCAGTTCTGGGGATGTCACAGTGGCCTGACCTGGCCCGTGGCCCTTTGAGGGGCCTCCAGTAATGACAGGACAAGAGCTTATAGAATGAATGTTCGTGACGCCACCTGTGGTATTCGGTCAGGGTGACCGACGCTGCTTAGGGGTCCACTGGGGTGATGTTATGGCAGCTGGATGGTATACCTTCCCACAGGTGAAGTGTATCCCCAGGGCTTCCCAGAAGTGTAGATTGTAATGGTGTAAGGCGCGGTGAATAACGAGGACTCAAGGTTGCAGTCTCTTTACCTTTTACTGAAGGCTTCAGTGTCCGCAGTCCTGGGTGCCGGATCACGGGGTAGGCAGAGTCCGGTTGGTCTGAAGGCAAATCCAGAGTCTCCTTATCCAGGTGGAATGCAATAGCCTTCCTATGCACACAGTAACACAGTAGGTCCTCACTTGCTTAAGCTCTATTGAAGTCCTCACTGTTATTACTCCTCTCTCTGTTCCCCGTGGTCGGATAGAACAAAACCCGTATGACTGATGGCCTGAGGCTTGTTTATAGGGACCCTAGAGAGGCCCCGACCCCCACAAGTTGCCACCTGTCTTCTTAGGTATTTTAGGTCGGGCAGACAACTTGGAATTGACCGTCCTGCCAGTCTCTGAAGCAATGGCGTAGAGCACTTTACTCCCTCGGTATCCTGGCTACCGGAACACGCACCAGAAGGATGCAGCTCCTCACGTCTACTATCCTCCCTGGTATCCACTTGTTGCTATGCCTTCGTTTCTCACTGACTAAAACACGCTTCCTTTCAGTGTCTCTTTCTTAGGATGCTGCCGCATGGGGTGCAGGCGCAGCTCCGTGGACCCTCGTCCTCCTCAGACCGTAGTCTGGATCTGCTGGAGATCACTCCAGACAGCTCGGCCTAGAGACCTCTCTCTCTCGGTCTCCAGCCAGGAACTCTCTGACTAACTTTCCCTCCAACTACCAATTTTACCTACCTGTGAGGAGGGGCCTAATAGATAGAACTTTTGCTCCCCCTGGCGGCTGGAGTGCGAAGTGTGTGGTGTGTCTGTGATACCTGGACAGGAGATCTCCTTTATTGCCTCCAGACGTAATATCACTCACCCAGGTGGTGGAATAATACTACTACAGCAACCAGGACTCTGGGGCGCTGCACTAATCTGTATCATCTCCCTTTCAGTTTCATTCCGTTGCTTCTCGTGTTTCCATGTGCAAATGATAATAAAGATGATCCCTCTACACAGTGACATGTCTTCAGATAATGCAGACAGCTATTAAGTCTCCTCTGAGCCTTTTTTTTTGCAAGCTAAACATTCCCAGATCCTTTAACTGTTCCTCGTAGGACATACTTTGCAGTCCACTCACCATCCTGGTAGCTCTTCTCTCGCTCCAGTTTTTCAATGTCTTTTTTAAAATGTGGTGTCCAGAACTGGACACAGTATTCCAGATGAGGCCTGGCCAAGGAGGAGTAGAGGAGGATAATTACGTGATCTAGACTCTATGCTTCTCTTGCTACATCCTAGAACTGTGTTTGCTTTTTTTGCTGCTGCATCACACTGTTGACTCATACAGGGAGGACTGTCACTCACTGTATAGGACTGCCCTCTGGACTCATGTGCATAGAAACACCAGGAATTTCAATCAATTAAATACAAGTTAGGCCGGGGTCACACTTGTGAGTTCAATGCGAGGAACTCACGCGAGTCTTTCGCCTCAATACCCGCCACTGCCGCCGGCACTCGGGACTGAAGCGTTAAGCTGCACAGAAGTACATGTAACTGCACACTCCAGTCCCAAGTGCCGGCGGCAATGGCGGGACTTGATGCGAGAGACTCGCAAGAGTTTCTCGCATTGAACTCGCAAGTGTGACCCCGGCCTAATACTGAATCTTTTCCTACATACCTATATATCATTCTGCTCAGCTTCTCCTTTCCTGCATGTACACTGTGACAGGTTCCCGCCGGGTTATATGCGCTACCTACATACTATATTCTACTCCAACTTCTGACATTAAAGAGTTAAGCCCCTACCAAATGCCATCCTCTTGCCCCAATATTTGCACTCCAGGAGCCGATCCTGGCCTCTGTCGACATCTCAATATTTCTGACGATGACTGAACACAGCTTTGCTAACTGCTACTGTCGCTGGCATTTGTATGTATGCCAGTAATTGAAACTGTAATGGTTCTCGCATTCACTGGTTTGCTGTTTAAAGTCTATGTGAATCCTGCTTTATGTGTTGTGATTGCTAACCTGTCAGCATAAGACTGTTTCATGCCTTTAATACCGAGCCGCCAGCCTCCAACAATTCTCGTTAAAGTAGCTTTCAGGGCTATTAGGCGAAAAGAGTTCCATACTAACATCTACAGAAAGAATGTAAAAATGATACAGTGTCATTAAACTGCACATTTCACAATTATTACGCTGGGTTTTAGGTTGGATGCCTTATTACTAGTGTTGAGCGATACTTTCCGATATCGGAAAGTATCGGTATCGGAAAGTATCGGCCGATACCGTCAAAATATCGGATCCAATCCGATACCGATACCCGATCCCAATGCAAGTCAATGGGACGAAAATATCGGAATTAAAATAAACCCTTTATAAACTTGTAGGTTCATTCTACATGAAGGAAAACAACTAAGAATAATGTAGGATGTATTGGGGGACGTGGCGGAGATATTAAAGGGACAGAGGTTTAGCCCAATGTAATAGAATAGCAGGATTTTTAATTTTTTTTTATGAAGTTCGGCGTTAGAAAGAATTTGACTATGTTATTTTTTTTTTTTTTTATGTCAGATATTGATGTTTCACTACTTCCACGCCCTTCACCTTCTTTTTTACTTCTCCCACGCTTTCTTCTTAATTATCCTCATCATCAGCTTCTTTGACATCAACTTCTTCACCTTATTCATCTTCTTCTTCATCTTCTACCTATTATTTTTTGGGTTACATTGTTCATATTCTTTTTATTTTACTATTATCTTCATCATATTCAACTTCTTCATCATATTCTTATTTGTGACAGGCATTCCCGTAGTTGTTATCTATAAAAGTTTGAAGATTACACCTTCCGTTCTGCCTGTCACAAACCAGTTACATTTGTCCGCGTTCAGTTTGGCCTGCAGCATCAGGCTTTATCCAGGGGCACCACGAGGAGGAACGGACTCACCCCCATACACTGCTTAGTCTTCTTCTGCTTATAATTTACATAATATTTTTTTGCTCTGATATTTTGTGTTATGCTTAATGTCCTTCTGCTCTTTGTTCTGCAGCCTCTTGTTCTTCTGCTTCTCGGTCTTCCAGGTCGTCGTCGTCTCCAGGGTCGTCGTCTCCGGGGTCGTCGTCATCGGGGTGGTCTCCGGGGTCGTCGTCATCGGGGTGGTCTTCAGGGTCATCGTCTCCAGGGTCGTCGTCATCACGGTGGTTGTCGTCTCTGGTGTCGTCGTCATCTTAGGGGTGTTCTTCCGGGTCATCGTGTTTAGTCTCTTGAACTTGGAAATGTAGCAGAAGGTACAAGAAGGCTGAGAAAATGCCGAGAACCAGCTGATGGAACTGGAACTCGGATGGCTACCCGAAGGTCCAAGAGCCAATGGAACTACCGAGGACCAGCTGACGTTACTGGAACCCGGTTACTAAGCAGGAGGTACCCGTGCCTGAAAGCACTACCAAGGACCACCTGACGTTGGTGGAACTCGGATACCCAGAGGGAGGCACCTAAGCCAAAGGCTCTGCCCGGAACCAGCTGACGGTACTGGAACCAGGATGGGGAGCAGAAGGTACAAGAGCAAAAGACACTGCCGAGAACCAGCTGACGGTGCTGGAACCCGGATGGGTAGCCGAAGGTCCAAGAGCCAATGGAACTACCGAGGACCAGCTGACGTTACTGGAACCCGGTTACTAAGCAGGAGGTACCCGTGCCTGAAAGCACTACCAAGGACCACCTGACGTTGGTGGAACTCGGATACCCAGAGGGAGGCACCTAAGCCAAAGGCTCTGCCCGGAACCAGCTGACGGTACTGGAACCAGGATGGGGAGCAGAAGGTACAAGAGCAAGTGTCTGCGTGGCTTTTGCAGGACACGTTGCCGGCTGCACAGCAGGGGAACAGCTGGCGGTGCTGGACCCCACTGACACATTGGCGAGGTGTTTGGCTCTGTGCAGCCAGCACTTCCGGACAGCAACGAGCGGTGTTGTAGCCCGGGCTCTGCAGGGGGAGCAGAGTGTAGGCCGAAGCCTACTTGAACCAATTTCAAAGGTAACCTTTAACCCCCCCTCAGGGGTTAGAAAGTAGAAGAGCCACAGCTTATGCAGCAGTAGTGCTGCACAAGTCAAAGGTTGCTCTTTTAATTTCGCTCCTTGCACACGCTGAATGAAACACGTATAACATTTAGCCCTTTATACAGTCAAACTGTGTAATGGAGGCGAGAGTTCCCTTTGTAATGAGACGCAGCACAGGTGTCAAGAATCCCACCTTGGTGCTGGGTGCAGCCTCCCGAGCGTTGTTATTTGCTGTACAGGAGTCTGCGCTGTCGTGTTATCCCCTGGCCTAGCGCTGTTAGCGCTGCCCATCTTCTGACCTCATTTAATGTTGGCCGGTGCGGTTCGCGATGCCCATGAATCACAGCCCCGCAGTGTATTGACATAGTTTAAACACTGCGGGGCTTGGATTCATGGCCTGGCGCAGTACATATGTTCGCCTCTCGCTTGGGTTCTTACACCTGCTTCAGACTATGTGGCGTCAGCTGATCCCTTATCGCATGCCACGGCCATGAAGCCGCACAGTCCGAAGAAGGCGGAAGGAGAGGAGGGACAGGCGAACTGATGCACTGATCCTGCCCATCAATCACACCCTCGCAGTCCCAATAAATAAGACACCGAGGGGCGTTGTGTGGGTCAGGGCGGCCGCAGAGGCGCAGGCAGCCAAACAATGATGCCAGAAGACGGGCAGCGCTACCAAGGGGGTTGCAGCGTGTCATTACAAAGGAAAGTCACACCACCGGGACGGTTAAATGGTCACACAGAGGACACATTGCGGACGTGTTTTCAGTTCCACATGTGCGAGGAGAATACGTTTCTGAGCCACCTTGCACACATGCAGCATTACCGCTGTACAAGGTGGCTGGATAACGTAAAAACGCCTGGGGGAGGGGGGACAGGTTCCCTTCAATTTCAGTTCTTGTGTCTGCGTGGCTTTTGCAGGACACGTTGCCGGCTGCACAGCAGGGGAACAGCTGGCGGTGCTGGACCCCACTGACACATTGGCTGGTGTTTTTCTCTGTGCAGCTAGCACATCTGGGCAAAAACTGGCGGTGTGTTAGAGCCCAGGGACAGCAGGAGGAGGAGCAGGAGGAGGAGGAGCAGGGGGAGGGGAGTGTAGGCCGAAGCCTGCACAGGCGGCAGCTTTGGGTGTGTTGTGTCTGCGTGGCTTTTGCAGGACACGTTGCCGGCTACACAGCAGGGGAACAGCTGGCGGTGCTGGACCCCCCTGACACATTGGCGAGGTGTTTGGCTCTGTGCAGCCAGCACTTCCGGACAGCAACTAGCGTTGTTGGAGCCCGGGCTCTGCAGGTGGAGCAGAGTGTAGGCCGAAGCCTAATTGAACCGATTTCAAAAGTCACCTTTAACCCCCCCTCAGGGGTTAGAAAGTAGAAGAGCCACAGCTTATGCAGCAGTAGTGCTGCACAAGTCAAAGGTTGCTCTTTTAATTTCGCTCCTTGCACACGCTGAATGAAACACGTATAACATTTAGCCCTTTATACAGTCAAACTGTGTAATGGAGGCGAGAGTTCCCTTTGTAATGAGACGCAGCACAGGTGTCAAGAATCCCACCTTGGTGCTGGGTGCAGCCTCCCGAGCGTTGTTATTTGCTGTACAGGAGTCTGCGCTGTCGTGTTATCCCCTGGCCTAGCGCTGTTAGCGCTGCCCATCTTCTGACCTCATTTAATGTTGGCCGGTGCGGTTCGCGATGCCCATGAATCACAGCCCCGCAGTGTATTGACATAGTTTAAACACTGCGGGGCTTGGATTCATGGCCTGGCGCAGTACATATGTTCGCCTCTCGCTTGGGTTCTTACACCTGCTTCAGACTATGTGGCGTCAGCTGATCCCTTATCGCATGCCACGGCCATGAAGCCGCACAGTCCGAAGAAGGCGGAAGGAGAGGAGGGACAGGCGAACTGATGCACTGATCCTGCCCATCAATCACACCCTCGCAGTCCCAATAAATAAGACACCGAGGGGCGTTGTGTGGGTCAGGGCGGCCGCAGAGGCGCAGGCAGCCAAACAATGATGCCAGAAGACGGGCAGCGCTACCAAGGGGGTTGCAGCGTGTCATTACAAAGGAAAGTCACACCACCGGGACGGTTAAATGGTCACACAGAGGACACATTGCGGACGTGTTTTCAGTTCCACATGTGCGAGGAGAATACGTTTCTGAGCCACCTTGCACACATGCAGCATTACCGCTGTACAAGGTGGCTGGATAACGTAAAAACGCCTGGGGGAGGGGGGACAGGTTCCCTTCAATTTCAGTTCTTGTGTCTGCGTGGCTTTTGCAGGACACGTTGCCGGCTGCACAGCAGGGGAACAGCTGGCGGTGCTGGACCCCACTGACACATTGGCTGGTGTTTTTCTCTGTGCAGCTAGCACATCTGGGCCCCAACTGGCGGTGTGTTAGAGCCCAGGGACAGCAGGAGGAGGAGCAGGAGGAGGAGGAGCAGGGGGAGGGGAGTGTAGGCCGAAGCCTGCACAGGCGGCAGCTTTGGGTGTGTTGTGTCTGCGTGGCTTTTGCAGGACACGTTGCCGGCTACACAGCAGGGGAACAGCTGGCGGTGCTGGACCCCACTGACACATTGGCGAGGTGTTTGGCTCTGTGCAGCCAGCACTTCCGGACAGCAACTAGCGTTGTTGGAGCCCGGGCTCTGCAGGTGGAGCAGAGTGTAGGCCGAAGCCTAATTGAACCGATTTCAAAAGTCACCTTTAACCCCCCCTCAGGGGTTACAAAGTAGAAGAGCCACAGCTTATGCAGCAGCAGTGCTGCGCAAGTCAAAGGTTGCTCTTGTAATTTTTCTCCTTGCACACGCTGAATGGAACACGTATAACATTCAGCCCTTTATACAGTCAAACTGTGTAATGGAGGCGAGAGTTCCCTTTGTAATGAGACGCAGCACAGGTGTCAAGAATCCCACCTTGGTGCTGGGTGCAGCCTCCCGAGCGTTGTTATTTGCTGTACAGGAGTCTGCGCTGTCGTGTTATCCCCTGGCCTAGCGCCGTTAGCGCTGCCCATCTTCTGGCATCATGTAATGTCGGCCGGTGCGGTTCGCGATGCCCATGAATCCCAGCCCCGCAGTGTCTTAACATTGTTAAAACACTGCGGGGCTGGGATTCAGGGCCTGGCGCAGCACATATGTTCGCCTCTCACACTCGGGTCCTTACACCCGCTTCAGACTGTGCGGCGTCATCTGATCCCTTATCGCATGCCACGGCCATGAAGCCGCACAGTCCGAAGAAGGCGGAAGGAGAGGAGGGACAGGCGAACTGATGCACTGATCCTGCCCATCAATCACACCCTCGCAGTCCCAATAATTAAGACACCGAGGGGCGTTGTGTGGGTCAGGGCGGCCGCAGAGGCGCAGCCAGCCAAACAATGATGCCAGAAGACGGGCAGCGCTACCAAGGGGGTTGCAGCGTGTCATTACAAAGGAAAGTCACACCACCGGGACGGTTAAATGGTCACACAGAGGACACATTTTAGACGTGTTTTCAGTTCCACATGTGCGAGGAGAATACGTTTCTGAGCCACCTTGCACACATGCAGCATTACCGCTGTACAAGGTGGCTGGATAACGTAAAAACGCCTGGGGGAGGGGGGACAGGTTCCCTTCAATTTCAGTTCTTGTGTCTGCGTGGCTTTTGCAGGACACGTTGCCGGCTGCACAGCAGGGGAACAGCTGGCGGTGCTGGACCCCACTGACACATTGGCTGGTGTTTTTCTCTGTGCAGCTAGCACATCTGGACCCCAACTGGCGGTGTGTTAGAGCCCAGGGACAGCAGGAGGAGGAGCAGGAGGAGGAGGAGCAGGGGGAGGGGAGTGTAGGCCGAAGCCTGCACTGGCGGCAGCTTTGGGTGTGTTGTGTCTGCGTGGCTTTTGCAGGACACGTTGCCGGCTACACAGCAGGGGAACAGCTGGCGGTGCTGGACCCCCCTGACACATTGGCGAGGTGTTTGGCTCTGTGCAGCCAGCACTTCCGGACAGCAACTAGCGTTGTTGGAGCCCGGGCTCTGCAGGTGGAGCAGAGTGTAGGCCGAAGCCTAATTGAACCGATTTCAAAAGTCACCTTTAACCCCCCCTCAGGGGTTAGAAAGTAGAAGAGCCACAGCTTATGCAGCAGTAGTGCTGCACAAGTCAAAGGTTGCTCTTTTAATTTCGCTCCTTGCACACGCTGAATGAAACACGTATAACATTTAGCCCTTTATACAGTCAAACTGTGTAATGGAGGCGAGAGTTCCCTTTGTAATGAGACGCAGCACAGGTGTCAAGAATCCCACCTTGGTGCTGGGTGCAGCCTCCCGAGCGTTGTTATTTGCTGTACAGGAGTCTGCGCTGTCGTGTTATCCCCTGGCCTAGCGCTGTTAGCGCTGCCCATCTTCTGACCTCATTTAATGTTGGCCGGTGCGGTTCGCGATGCCCATGAATCACAGCCCCGCAGTGTATTGACATAGTTTAAACACTGCGGGGCTTGGATTCATGGCCTGGCGCAGTACATATGTTCGCCTCTCGCTTGGGTTCTTACACCTGCTTCAGACTATGTGGCGTCAGCTGATCCCTTATCGCATGCCACGGCCATGAAGCCGCACAGTCCGAAGAAGGCGGAAGGAGAGGAGGGACAGGCGAACTGATGCACTGATCCTGCCCATCAATCACACCCTCGCAGTCCCAATAAATAAGACACCGAGGGGCGTTGTGTGGGTCAGGGCGGCCGCAGAGGCGCAGGCAGCCAAACAATGATGCCAGAAGACGGGCAGCGCTACCAAGGGGGTTGCAGCGTGTCATTACAAAGGAAAGTCACACCACCGGGACGGTTAAATGGTCACACAGAGGACACATTGCGGACGTGTTTTCAGTTCCACATGTGCGAGGAGAATACGTTTCTGAGCCACCTTGCACACATGCAGCATTACCGCTGTACAAGGTGGCTGGATAACGTAAAAACGCCTGGGGGAGGGGGGACAGGTTCCCTTCAATTTCAGTTCTTGTGTCTGCGTGGCTTTTGCAGGACACGTTGCCGGCTGCACAGCAGGGGAACAGCTGGCGGTGCTGGACCCCACTGACACATTGGCTGGTGTTTTTCTCTGTGCAGCTAGCACATCTGGGCCCCAACTGGCGGTGTGTTAGAGCCCAGGGACAGCAGGAGGAGGAGCAGGAGGAGGAGGAGCAGGGGGAGGGGAGTGTAGGCCGAAGCCTGCACAGGCGGCAGCTTTGGGTGTGTTGTGTCTGCGTGGCTTTTGCAGGACACGTTGCCGGCTACACAGCAGGGGAACAGCTGGCGGTGCTGGACCCCCCTGACACATTGGCGAGGTGTTTGGCTCTGTGCAGCCAGCACTTCCGGACAGCAACTAGCGTTGTTGGAGCCCGGGCTCTGCAGGTGGAGCAGAGTGTAGGCCGAAGCCTAATTGAACCGATTTCAAAAGTCACCTTTAACCCCCCCTCAGGGGTTACAAAGTAGAAGAGCCACAGCTTATGCAGCAGTAGTGCTGCACAAGTCAAAGGTTGCTCTTTTAATTTCGCTCCTTGCACACGCTGAATGAAACACGTATAACATTTAGCCCTTTATACAGTCAAACTGTGTAATGGAGGCGAGAGTTCCCTTTGTAATGAGACGCAGCACAGGTGTCAAGAATCCCACCTTGGTGCTGGGTGCAGCCTCCCGAGCGTTGTTATTTGCTGTACAGGAGTCTGCGCTGTCGTGTTATCCCCTGGCCTAGCGCTGTTAGCGCTGCCCATCTTCTGACCTCATTTAATGTTGGCCGGTGCGGTTCGCGATGCCCATGAATCACAGCCCCGCAGTGTATTGACATAGTTTAAACACTGCGGGGCTTGGATTCATGGCCTGGCGCAGTACATATGTTCGCCTCTCGCTTGGGTTCTTACACCTGCTTCAGACTATGTGGCGTCAGCTGATCCCTTATCGCATGCCACGGCCATGAAGCCGCACAGTCCGAAGAAGGCGGAAGGAGAGGAGGGACAGGCGAACTGATGCACTGATCCTGCCCATCAATCACACCCTCGCAGTCCCAATAAATAAGACACCGAGGGGCGTTGTGTGGGTCAGGGCGGCCGCAGAGGCGCAGGCAGCCAAACAATGATGCCAGAAGACGGGCAGCGCTACCAAGGGGGTTGCAGCGTGTCATTACAAAGGAAAGTCACACCACCGGGACGGTTAAATGGTCACACAGAGGACACATTGCGGACGTGTTTTCAGTTCCACATGTGCGAGGAGAATACGTTTCTGAGCCACCTTGCACACATGCAGCATTACCGCTGTACAAGGTGGCTGGATAACGTAAAAACGCCTGGGGGAGGGGGGACAGGTTCCCTTCAATTTCAGTTCTTGTGTCTGCGTGGCTTTTGCAGGACACGTTGCCGGCTGCACAGCAGGGGAACAGCTGGCGGTGCTGGACCCCACTGACACATTGGCTGGTGTTTTTCTCTGTGCAGCTAGCACATCTGGGCCCCAACTGGCGGTGTGTTAGAGCCCAGGGACAGCAGGAGGAGGAGCAGGAGGAGGAGGAGCAGGGGGAGGGGAGTGTAGGCCGAAGCCTGCACAGGCGGCAGCTTTGGGTGTGTTGTGTCTGCGTGGCTTTTGCAGGACACGTTGCCGGCTACACAGCAGGGGAACAGCTGGCGGTGCTGGACCCCACTGACACATTGGCGAGGTGTTTGGCTCTGTGCAGCCAGCACTTCCGGACAGCAACTAGCGTTGTTGGAGCCCGGGCTCTGCAGGTGGAGCAGAGTGTAGGCCGAAGCCTAATTGAACCGATTTCAAAAGTCACCTTTAACCCCCCCTCAGGGGTTACAAAGTAGAAGAGCCACAGCTTATGCAGCAGCAGTGCTGCGCAAGTCAAAGGTTGCTCTTGTAATTTTTCTCCTTGCACACGCTGAATGGAACACGTATAACATTCAGCCCTTTATACAGTCAAACTGTGTAATGGAGGCGAGAGTTCCCTTTGTAATGAGACGCAGCACAGGTGTCAAGAATCCCACCTTGGTGCTGGGTGCAGCCTCCCGAGCGTTGTTATTTGCTGTACAGGAGTCTGCGCTGTCGTGTTATCCCCTGGCCTAGCGCCGTTAGCGCTGCCCATCTTCTGGCATCATGTAATGTCGGCCGGTGCGGTTCGCGATGCCCATGAATCCCAGCCCCGCAGTGTCTTAACATTGTTAAAACACTGCGGGGCTGGGATTCAGGGCCTGGCGCAGCACATATGTTGGCCTCTCACACTCGGGTCCTTACACCCGCTTCAGACTGTGCGGCGTCATCTGATCCCTTATCGCATGCCACGGCCATGAAGCCGCACAGTCCGAAGAAGGCGGAAGGAGAGGAGGGACAGGCGAACTGATGCACTGATCCTGCCCATCAATCACACCCTCGCAGTCCCAATAAATAAGACACCGAGGGGCGTTGTGTGGGTCAGGGCGGCCGCAGAAGCGCAGCCAGCCAAACAATGATGCCAGAAGACGGGCAGCGTTACCAAGGAGCTTGTTGCGTGTGTCAATACAAAGTCAAATCACACCTGAGGGACGTTTTAATGGTCACAGAGGACACATTTTAGACGTGTTCACTTCAACATGGGCAAGGAGAATAAGTTTCTGAGCCACCTTGAACACATGCAGCATTACTGCTGTTCAAGGTAGCTGTAAAACATAGAAACACATGGGGGAGGGGGGACAGGTTCCCTTCAATTTCAGTTCTTGTGTCTGCGTGGCGGTCGCAGGACACGTTGCCGGCTACACAGCAGGGGAACAGCTGGCGGTGCTGGACCCCACTGACACATTGGCTGGCGTTTTTCTCTGTGCAGCTAGCACATCTGGGCAAAAACTGGCGGTGTTAGAGCCCAGGGTCAGCAGGAGGAGCAGGGGGAGCGGAGTGTAGGCCGAAGCCTGCACTCGAGCAAGTTGAAAGGAAACCTTTAACCCCCCCCCCCCCCCAGGCGTTTGTAGCTGAAAGAGCCATTGTGTACAGCACTAATGCTGGAAAAGGTAAACTTAGCTCTTTTAATTATGGTCCTTGTACATGCGGAACCTAACATTTATGAAATGTGTCCCCACACAGCGTTAAACCGTCCGGTAGGTGGAACTTTCCTTTGTCGTGTGACGCAGCACAGCCATCATTTTTACCCCCTTGTCGCCGTTCGCCCCCTCCTCAGCGTTGTTTGAATCTGTCCCGGAGCCTGCGCTGTTAGGTTAGCCCATGGCTATGCACACATGTTGCGCTGCCCGTCTTCTGACCTCATTTGGTGTCAGGCTGGCTGCGCCTGTGCGGGTGCGTTGGCCGAGATCCCGCCTCGCAGTGTCGTCTCATGTAATCCCACCGCGGGCCTGTGATCCGTGCCCGTGCGCAGTGCATATCCTCTCCTCTCACTCCCCTCCCTACGGCTTTTTCAGACTGTGCGGTGTCACGGCCGTGGCATGCTATTAGGGACCAGCTGACATCGCACAGTCTGAAGAAGCCGTAGGGAGGGGAGTGAGAGGAGAGGATATGCACTGCGCACGGGCACGGATCACAGGCCCGCGGTGGGATTACATGAGACGACACTGCGAGGCGGGATCTCGGCCAACGCACCCGCACAGGCGCAGCCAGCCTGACACCAAATGAGGTCAGAAGACGGGCAGCGCAACATGTGTGCATAGCCATGGGCTAACCTAACAGCGCAGGCTCCGGGACAGAATCAAACAACGCTGAGGAGGGGGCGCACGGCGCCAAGGGGGTAAAAATGATGGCTGTGCTGCGTCACACGACAAAGGAAAGTTCCACCTACCGGACGGTGTAACGCTGTGTGGGGACACATTTCATAAGTGTTTGGTTCAGCATGTGCAAGGAGCATCACGAAAAGAGGCACTTTTTCCCTTTGCATCATCATTACTGCTGCACAAGGTGGCTCCTTCAGTAACAAACGCCTGGGGGGGGGGGGGGTCAGGTTCCCTTACATTTAACTTGTTGTGTCTGCGTGGCGGTCGCAGTACACGTTGCCGTATACACAGCAGGGGAACAGCTGGCGGTGCTGAACCCCACTAACACATTGGCGAGGTGTTTGGCTCTGTGCGTACAGCACTTCTGGACGGCAACTGGCGGTGTTGGAGCCCAGGGACAGGTGGAGGAGGAGGAGGTTGGAGGAGGTAGGAGGAGGTAGGAGGGATTGCCACACACACAGCAGGGGAACAGCTGACGTTACTGAACCCCAATAACAGAGGAGGGACTGTTGACTGTGCGTACAGCACTTCTGGACGGCAACTGGCGGTGTTGGAGCCCAGGGACAGGTGGAGGAGGAGGAGGTTGGAGGAGGTAGGAGGGATTGCCACACACACAGCAGGGGAACAGCTGACGTTACTGAACCCCAATAACAGAGGAGCGACTGTTGACTGTGCGTACAGCACTTCTGGACGGCAACTGGCGGTGTTGGAGCCCAGGGACAGGTGGAGGAGGAGGAGGTTGGAGGAGGTAGGAGGAGGTAGGAGGGATTGCCACACACACAGCAGGGGAACAGCTGACGTTACTGAACCCCAATAACAGAGGAGGGACTGTTGACTGTGCGTACAGCACTTCTGGACGGCAACTGGCGGTGTTGGAGCCCAGGGACAGGTGGAGGAGGAGGAGGTTGGAGGAGGTAGGAGGGATTGCCACACACACAGCAGGGGAACAGCTGACGTTACTGAACCCCAATAACAGAGGAGCGACTGTTGACTGTGCGTACAGCACTTCTGGACGGCAACTGGCGGTGTTGGAGCCCAGGGACAGGTGGAGGAGGAGGAGGTTGGAGGAGGTAGGAGGAGGTAGGAGGGATTGCCACACACACAGCAGGGGAACAGCTGACGTTACTGAACCCCAATAACAGAGGAGGGACTGTTGACTGTGCGTACAGCACTTCTGGACGGCAACTGGCGGTGTTGGAGCCCAGGGACAGGTGGAGGAGGAGGAGGTTGGAGGAGGTAGGAGGGATTGCCACACACACAGCAGGGGAACAGCTGACGTTACTGAACCCCAATAACAGAGGAGCGACTGTTGACTGTGCGTACAGCACTTCTGGACGGCAACTGGCGGTGTTGGAGCCCAGGGACAGGTGGAGGAGGAGGAGGTTGGAGGAGGTAGGAGGAGGTAGGAGGGATTGCCACACACACAGCAGGGGAACAGCTGACGTTACTGAACCCCAATAACAGAGGAGGGACTGTTGACTGTGCGTACAGCACTTCTGGACGGCAACTGGCGGTGTTGGAGCCCAGGGACAGGTGGAGGAGGAGGAGGTTGGAGGAGGTAGGAGGGATTGCCACACACACAGCAGGGGAACAGCTGACGTTACTGAACCCCAATAACAGAGGAGCGACTGTTGACTGTGCGTACAGCACTTCTGGACGGCAACTGGCGATGTTGGAGCCCAGGGACAGGTGGAGGAGGAGGAGGTTGGAGGAGGTAGGAGGAGGTAGGAGGGATTGCCACACACACAGCAGGGGAACAGCTGACGTTACTGAACCCCAATAACAGAGGAGGGACTGTTGACTGTGCGTACAGCACTTCTGGACGGCAACTGGCGGTGTTGGAGCCCAGGGACAGGTGGAGGAGGAGGTTGGAGGAGGTAGGAGGGATTGCCACACACACAGCAGGGGAACAGCTGACGTTACTGAACCCCAATAACAGAGGAGGGACTGTTGACTGTGCGTACAGCACTTCTGGACGGCAACTGGCGGTGTTGGAGCCCAGGGACAGGTGGAGGAGGAGGAGGTTGGAGGAGGTAGGAGGGATTGCCACACACACAGCAGGGGAACAGCTGACGTTACTGAACCCCAATAACAGAGGAGGGACTGTTGACTGTGCGTACAGCACTTCTGGACGGCAACTGGCGGTGTTGGAGCCCAGGGACAGGTGGAGGAGGAGGAGGTTGGAGGAGGTAGGAGGGATTGCCACACACACAGCAGGGGAACAGCTGACGTTACTGAACCCCAATAACAGAGGAGCGACTGTTGACTGTGCGTACAGCACTTCTGGACGGCAACTGGCGGTGTTGGAGCCCAGGGACAGGTGGAGGAGGAGGAGGTTGGAGGAGGTAGGAGGAGGTAGGAGGGATTGCCACACACACAGCAGGGGAACAGCTGACGTTACTGAACCCCAATAACAGAGGAGGGACTGTTGACTGTGCGTACAGCACTTCTGGACGGCAACTGGCGGTGTTGGAGCCCAGGGACAGGTGGAGGAGGAGGAGGTTGGAGGAGGTAGGAGGGATTGCCACACACACAGCAGGGGAACAGCTGACGTTACTGAACCCCAATAACAGAGGAGCGACTGTTGGGACTGTGCGTACAGCACTACCAGGCAACAACTAGCGGTGTTGGAGCCCAGGGACAGGTGGAAAAGCAGAGGAACACAATGTAGGCCGAAGCCTGAGAAAGTCGAAAGGGAACCTTTAACCCCCCCCCAAGGCGTTTGTAGCTGAAAGAGCCAGCTTGTGCAGCACAAAAGATGCAAAAGGAAAAGGTGGCTCTTTTCATCATGCTCCTTGCAAACACAGAACTAAACACTTATAAAATGTGTCCCCTGCAACCGTAAAACCGTCCCGGAGGTGGGACTTTCCTTCGTAATGTGACGCAGCCCAGCCGTCATTCCTACCCCCCCGGCGCCGCGCACCGGCTCCTCAGCGTTGTTTTATTCCGTCCAGGAGCCTGCGCTGTTATGTTATCCCGTGGCCAGGCACACTTAGCGCTGCCCGTCTTCTGGCATCATTTGGTGTCTGGATGGCTGCGCCTGTGCGGCCGCGCTGGCAGAGAGCCCGCCTCGCAGTGTCTTCTGATTTAATCCCACTGGGGGCCTGGGATCCATGGACATGCGCAGTGCATATCTGAACCTCCACCTCTCACTCATCTCCCTATGGCTTCTTCAGACTGTGCGGTGTCACGGCCGTGGCATGCTGTTAGGGACCAGCTGACACCGAACAGTCTGAAGAAGCCATAGGGAAATGAGTGAGAGGTGGAGGTTCAGATATGCACTGCGCATGTCCATGGATCCCAGGCCCCCAGTGGGATTAAATCAGAAGACACTGCGAGGCGGGCTCTCTGCCAGCGCGGCCGCACAGGCACAGCCATCCAGACACCAAATGATGCCAGAAGACGGGCAGCGCTAAGTGTGCCTGGCCACGGGATAACATAACAGCGCAGGCTCCTGGACGGAATAAAACAACGCTGAGGAGCCGGTGCGCGGCGCCGGGGGGGTAGGAATGACGGCTGGGCTGCGTCACATTACGAAGGAAAGTCCCACCTCCGGGACGGTTTTACGGTATCAGTGGACACATTTTATAAGTGTTAAGTTCTGCGTGTGCAAGGAGCTAAACAAAAATAGCTACCTTTTCCTTGGGCAGCATTACTGCTGCACAAGGTGGCTCTTTCAGTAACAAACGCCTTGGGGGGGGGGGGACAGATTCCCTTACATTTCAGTTGTTGTGTCAGCGTGGCGGTCGCATGACACATTGCCGGCTACACAGCTGGGGATCAGCTGACGTTACTGAAACCCAATAACACTGGGTCGTATGTTTTGACTGTGCAGACGGCACGTCTGAGCCTCAACTGGCGGTGTTGGAGCCCAGGAATTTAAGTTCAGGTGGTAGAAAGATGAACACAACAGGAGACCTGGATAACGTATACAGTGACCTAATTATTCAATCAGGAGGAGGAGTGGCAAATTCCGGCGAGATCCAGGCCTTGTTCATTTTCAGGAAAGTAAGCCGGTCAACGTTATCGGAGGATAGTCGCATGCGACGGTCAGTTAGTACACCACCTGCAGCACTAAAGACACGTTCCGATAATACACTGGCCGCAGGGCAAGACAGCACCTCCAATGCATACTGGCTTAGCTCTGGCCATGTATCCAGCTTTGAGACCCAAAACTTGAAAGGGGAAGAGCCGTCTGGGAGTACAGCAAGAGGGCAAGACATGTAGTCTGTCACCATCTGACGGAACCGTTGCCTCCTGCTGACTGGAGCCGTCTGTGATGGTGTAGACTTTTGTGGCGGGCACAGAAAACTGTGCCACAGTTCGGCCATACTGGTCTTGCCTTGGGCAGAGGCACTGCTTCTGCTCCCTCTTTGTGCAGAGCCTCCACCACGGCCTGGACGCACTGAGCTGCTTTGGAATGCACTAGCAGCACTTCTCTCAGTTGGAATGGAGAAGATGATGGAATTGACCAGTGTGTCTTGGTACTCCCGCATTTTTCGCTCCCGGTTCAACGGTGTGATGAGGCTTTCTACGTTGTCCCGGTAGCGAGGATCGAGGAGGGTGAACACCCAATAATCAGACATGTTGAGAATGTGGGCGATGCGGCGGTCGTTTCTCAGGCACTGCAGCATGTAATCCACCATGTGCTGCAGACTGCCAACTGCCCAAGAAACGCTGTCCCCTGCTGGAGGCGTGATCTCTGCCCGCTCGTCATCACCCCACCCTCGCTGTACACACTGACTACTGGACAATTGTGTAACTCCCTCCTCTGGACGGATGTCTTCCTCCTCCATTGACTCCTCCTCATCCTCCTCACAAACGGTCCCCTGCCTACGCGTTTGTGAGGAACCACGTGGCGCTGACTGTCCAGAAGATGATGGAAATGGTGAATCCTCATCCTCCACCTCTTCCACAACATCATCCCTTAGCGCTTGCAGTGATTTTTCAAGCAGGCAGATAAGGGGGACAGTCATGCTGACTAGTGCATCATCTGCACTCGCCATCCGCGTGGAATAATCAAAGGGACGCAAAACCTGGCAGACGTCATTCATAGTGGCCCACTCTGTGGTTGTGAAGTCTGTACGGCGCTGACTGCGACTTTTTTGCGCCTGAAGCAGCTGGTACTCCATTACAGCTTGCTGCTGCTCACACAACCGCTCCAACATATGTAACGTGGAATTCCACCTGGTAGGTAGGTCACATATGATGCGATGTTCCGGCAGGCGGTGTCGGCGCTGCAGAGCCGCAATGCGCGCTTTTGCCGTGCTGGAACGCCGCAAGTGAGCACACTCTAGGCGGACCTTGTGCAGCAGTGCATCAAGATCCGGATAGTCCCTCAAAAAGCTCTGCACGACCAAATTGAGCACATGTGCCAGACATGGGATGTGAGTGAGGTTGCCGAGGCCCAGAGCTGCCACCAGATTTCGGCCATTATCACACACTACCATGCCTGGCTGGAGATTCGCTGGCACAAACCACACATCGCTCTCCTGCTTGATGGCATTCCAGAGCTCCTGCGCTGTGTGGCTACGATTCCCCAAGAAAATTAATTTCAAGACGGCCTGTTGACGTTTGGCCACGGCTGTGCTCATGTCGGTCGTAACAGGTACACGTTCATCACGGGTCCATGTGGAGGTGGACTGTGACGGCTCCTGCAGCGATGATTCTGAGGAACTGGTGTAAGAGGAGGAGTCAATGCGTACAGAATGGATTCCTGCAATCCTTGGAGTGGGCAGGACACGTCCTGCGCCACTCGCACGGTCTGTACCCGGCTCAACGACATTAACCCAATGGGCAGTGAGGGAAAGGTATCGCCCCTGTCCATGTTGACTGGTCCACGCATCGGTGGTGAGGTGGACCTTGCTACTGACGGCGTTCAGTAGCGCGTGTTTTATGTGTCCCTCCACATGCTTCTGCAGGGCAGGGACGGCTTGCCTGCTGAAGTAAAAGCGGCTGGGCACATTGTACTGTGGGACTGCCAATGACATCAAGTCACGGAAGCTGTCAGTCTCCACCAGCCTGAATGACAGCATTTCCAGTGACAGAAGTTTGGCAATGCCTGCAGTCAGAGCCTGTGCTCGTGGGTGGTTTGACGAGAAAGGCCGCCTTTTCTCCCATGCCTGTACTACCGATGGCTGTAGACTGGGCTGGGAGTGTGTGGATGACTGGGAAAGTGGCGCTGCGGGTGGAATTACAGCGGGTCTCTGGACAACAGGGGCAGAGGTTCTTCCACGGCGATCCTGGGAGGACGCCGAACCAGCTGCGTGTGAGGTAGAGGAAGAGGCAACACGAGCTGAAGAGGTGGTAGCTGCCGCTGTTGGTTGGCCTACCTCTTCAGTGTGTTTTTCTAACTCCGCCGGGTGCCTGTTGCGCACATGTTTCCACATGTTGGAGGTATTGAGGTTGCTGACATTTTTCCCTCTTTTGACTTTTTGATGACACACGTTGCATCTGACATAGCAAATGTCATCTGCAACTGTGTCAAAAAAGGACCAGGCACTGCAAGTCTTGGGAGCGCCCTTTTTGGCTTTTGGAAGAGACATGCTCCTAACGGGTGCCAAAGCGGAGGCTGCAGGATCCGCAGTCTTCCCCCTCCCTCTCCCTCTTTGGGCCGTACGGGGAATCTCTTCCTCAGAGCTGCTCCCACCACCTTCCTGTCCCTCACGCCAAGATGGGTCGAGGACCTCATCATCTACACTACCCTCTGCCCCCAACTGCTCCTCCTGGGTAGTCTCAGCAGCAGAGCACGCACCAGTAAGTGGCACCTGAGTGTCATCATCAGCTGATGCGGCCTGCGATGTGGTGACCGGAGCCACTGGCCCACCCGCCTCTTCAGAGGAAGACAGAAAAAGCTGTTGGGCATCACTGCACCCTGCCTCTTCTTCCATTTCTCCAATGCTGCTTGGCTGGCCCCCTGTTTCCAAGCCAAGAGATTCAGAGAACAGAAGTAGAGACGGCTCCTGTCCTGGGCTCTCTGTCTGCCTGGGCAATTTGGCAGGTGGTGAAGAGACAGATGGCTGCTCTCCAGTGCTCTGTGTCTGAGAGGATGTGGCACTAATGGAAGTTGATGCATTAGCTGCCATCCATCCGACAACAGCTTCAATTTGTTCTTCACGCAGCAGCGGTGTACGGCGCTCGGACACAAAGCTTCGCATGAACGACTGTTGCCTGGTGAAAGTGGGTGCTGATGAGTCACCGGTGCCCGCAGCAGGCACAGAATCCCCACGTCCCCTCCCTGCTCCGCGCCCACGCCCACGCCCACGTGCCTTACTCACTGCCTTCTTCATCTTGGTTGACTGATAAAGATAAGCAGAAAAGTACTAACGGATTTGTGTGCTTATTCCTGAGCAACTCCTCCTAACAGGTATAAGAAGCACTAATTATCTAAAGTGTGGACTAGACTTTAATATGAGCTAATGTGGCCTACAGAAATGTAAAGTGGTGTAACTGGTGTGTTTGGTGAACTTTATTATTTATTTATTTTTTGGGGGCTGAACTGACAACAGATAGAGCTGCAGTCACACGGAGACCGTGCAGACAGACGTAAACGGCGCTACAAGGCCCAAAAACCCTCCTCTACTTTATCCTATGTAGTGTTTTTCCACAAATTAGCTGGAGACGGGTGGAAAGACACTAATAGGATTTTTTTGAATAAATTAGCAGCAGACTACACTATTTGGGAAAAAAAGAAAATTGATTTGGCGGTATGACGCAGTGAAAAACCCTGAGCTGGAGACAACCAGGCTATAGCTGCTCACAGATTACAGGGCGAGCTGCAGTCACACGGAGACCGTGCAGACAGCCGTAAACGGCGCTGCAAGGCCCAAAAACCCTCCTCTACTTTATCCTATGTAGTGTTTTTCCACAAATTAGCTGGAGACGGGTGGAAAGACACTAATAGGATTTTTTTAAATTAATTAGCAGCAGACTACACTACTTTGAAAAAAAAGAAAATTGATTTGGCAGTATGACGCAGTGAAAAACCCTGAGCTGGAGACAACCAGGCTATAGCTGCTCACAGATTACAGGGCGAGCTGCAGTCACACGGAGACCGTGCAGACAGCCGTAAACGGCGCTGCAAGGCCCAAAAACCCTCCTCTACTTTATCCTATGTAGTGTTTTTCCACAAATTAGCTGGAGACGGGTGGAAAGACACTAATAGGATTTTTTTAAATTAATTAGCAGCAGACTACACTACTTTGAAAAAAAAGAAAATTGATTTGGCGGTATGACGCAGTGAAAAACCCTGAGCTGGAGACAACCAGGCTACAGCTGCTCACAGATTACAGGGCGAGCTGCAGTCACACGGAGACCGTGCAGACAGCCGTAAACGGCGCTGCAAGGCCCAAAAACCCTCCTCTACTTTATCCTATGTAGTGTTTTTCCACAAATTAGCTGTAGACGGGTGGAAAGACACTAATAGGATTTTTTAAAATTAATTAGCAGCAGACTACACTACTTTGAAAAAAAAGAAAATTGATTTGGCGGTATGACGCAGTGAAAAACCCTGAGCTGGAGACAACCAGGCTATAGCTGCTCACAGATTACAGGGCGAGCTGCAGTCACACGGAGACCGTGCAGACGGCCGTAAACGGCGCTGCAAGGCCCAAAAACCCTCCTCTACTTTATCCTATGTAGTGTTTTTCCACAAATTAGCTGGAGACGGGTGGAAAGACACTAATAGGATTTTTTAAAATTAATTAGCAGCAGACTACACTACTTTGAAAAAAAAGAAAATTGATTTGGCGGTATGACGCAGTGAAAAACCCTGAGCTGGAGACAACCAGGCTACAGCTGCTCACAGATTACAGGGCGAGCTGCAGTCACACGGAGACCGTGCAGACGGCCGTAAACGGCGCTGCAAGGCCCAAAAACCCTCCTCTACTTTATCCTATGTAGTGTTTTTCCACAAATTAGCTGGAGACGGGTGGAAAGACACTAATAGGATTTTTTTGAATAAATTAGCAGCAGACTACACTACTTGGGAAAAAAAAAAAAAAAGGAACAGTATGAGGCAATGAACCACCCTCCCTGAACTGAATACAACCAACTATGGATGGCCTATGTGGCTGCACTCAGACTGGAGACTGGGCTGCACTCACACACACACACACACAGACCCTGCAGATCGCTGTGAAAACAGCGCTACAAGGCAAAAGCAAGGTGAATAGTAGGTGAACACAGCGGTTGCTAAATTAGCCTTTGGAAAGCACAAAGAAGCAAATCGCTATCTCTAAACTGTCCCTCAGTCAGCAAACAGCGTCCTGTCACTAACTGAATTCACAGCAGAGTGATCGCAAAATGGCGCCAGCGACTTTTAAACTGCATCATGACATCATTACACCAGCCAATCACAGCCTTGCCAGTAGTTTCATGCCCTCCATGCTAAACAGGATGTGCCCACACTTGGAATCAATCTCATTGGCTGAATTTCTGCTTTTTGAATCTTAGAACTTCCGATTCCGGTATCCGATACGCGGCAAGTATCGGAATCCCGGTATCGGAATTCCGATACCGCAAGTATCGGCCGATACCCGATACTTGCGGTATCGGAATGCTCAACACTACTTATTACTTAATTGGCGTTTGCATAACAGTGGATGCCCTAGGAAAAATAGCAGAGTCAAGAAACAGAGCCATACTGACTAAAGAATATAATGGAGTAAATCAGGTCAATATTGAAGGAGCTCCAACCCTGCGTAACTCAGTGAGCTAAAAAGAGGATTACTGAATAAATTCATTTATGTTTTGCTAGCCCAGGGATATAACTTAAGAAACCCTTTTCTTAACTTGTGCAATAAAATAGCTTGATGTCTGAATAGAGAGATCTTACTAATACTGCTCCCATCCTATGCCACTTCTTTATACTGAATCCCAGGAAAGACAATGGAGTAATTGTTGGTATTGTATGAGCACAGTACACTACTGCTTGGTGGTATATGTTGGTAAAATACTTTGTGGGGATACAATATGGCACTATGTGGACAATATAATGCTCTTTGTAGGCACGTTTTTTTCCCCATGTGGAAGTATGGTACTATTTGTTTGAGTTTATCTGGCCACTGTATGGCACAATCTAAAGATCCAAGGGCGGACATATCATTGGAGGTCATGGGTCCACTTCTATCTCCAAAACAGGTGTAATTGTGCATTATGATGAGGTTTTGGACTGCAAAAGGCCCATATATTGATCTTGCATAAAATAGTTTGTATGATGTATGTGTGACGCTGAGTCACTTCTCACGGACAAGCCTTGAGTCGGGCTAGGCAAAGAGTCCGAGGTCAAAAGTCAGGAGGGTAGGTCATAAACAGAGGGATGAGACAAAGTCAGGTGACGGTCTGAGGTGACGATACCAGGAGGATAAACAGAGGATCAGAATGAGGTCCAAGGTCAGGCAAGGATAGATCATCAAGCAAAACTATAGGCACAGAAAAAAACAACAACACTTAGCTGAAGCTATGTCTAGAAGAGGTTTGGGACCAACAGCCCAGCTAAGCAGCTGGACAATCACCTCGGACAATGAACATCTGGAGACAGCCCAGCAACACCCAGACTCAGAATGAACAGCTGTCAATCAAAACCCTGACAGCCAGTGACTGTATCCCAAAGAAAAAACGTGAGCACAACTGAAGAAAGTGCATGGGTAGGTGCCTACACCATATATATACATAAAGAGAACCCGGTACTCAACTTAGGATTATGTGATGTACTTCTGTTTATTCGTAGTACCAGAAATAAATGTTCCGGTCCTGAAGACCTTTATCAGTTATGTACTAACATAAGAAAAGATGGTGGGTGATGAACTGTGGTAAGTCCAAAGAAGATGTCATCTCTGTATTTAGAGTAGTGACCCCATCTGGTGATATCCGGGGAGATCCGAGGAAGGGAAGCCGAGGGTGACGCGGTGTCCACCGCTTGTCAGTGAGAGATAACATCTTCTTTGGACTTACCGCAGTTCATCACCCACCATCTTTTCCTATGTTAGTACGTAACTGATGAAGAGATTCAGGACCGAAACGTTTATTTCTGGTACTACGAATAAACAGAAGTACATCACATAATCCTAAATTGAGTGCCGGGTTCTCTTTAAGTAACTGTATCTGTTGTGAATTCCGTTTTTGAGCTCCCTCCTGTGGTTGTGAATGGTACTTTTGTGAGTTCTGCCCTTGGGCTCCCTCTGGTGGTTTCGAACTGCTGCTCCTTCAGTTTAGCTGTAGCAGCTGCTTTCACTGATCGTCTCTCCTGGCCTTGCTATTTAACCTGGCTCTGGTCTTCAGTTCATGCCAGCTGTCAATGTTTCTGGGTTGGATTCAGATCTCTCTTTGGATTTCTCTTATGGCCTGTCCATTTCAGCAAAAGATAAGTTTTTGCTAGTTCTTTGGTTATCCATTTGCTGTGGACTTTATTGCTCAGCTCATGTTATGTTTCCTTTTGTCCAGCTTGTCATTATAATATATTCAGGCTAGCTGGAAGCTCTGGGGAAGCAGATTTGCCCTCCACACCGTGAGTCGATGTGGAGATTATTTTTGTAAACTCTGCGTGGATTTTTAGTTTTTAATACTGACCGCACAGTATCCTTTCCTATTCTATCTAGATTAGTATTGGCCTCCTTTGCTAAAATCTGTTTTCATTTCTGTGTATGTCATTTCCCTCTCCACTCACAGTAAATATTTGTGGGGGGCTATCTTTCCTTTGGGGGTTTTCTCTGAGGCAAGATAGCTTTCTGTTTCCATCTTTAGGGGTAGTTAGTTCTCAGGCTGTGACGAGGTGTCTAGGGAGTGACAGGAACATCCCACGGCTATTTCTAGTGTTGGTGTTAGGATTAGGAACTGCGGTCAGTATAGATGCCACCTCCTCAGAGCTCGTCCCATGTTGCTCTTTAACCACCAGGTCATATCAGTGTTGCTCCTTAACCACCAGGTCATAACATGTATCCAAGGCATACTGTGGTGTGAAATCGTGACAGTATCTGATTAATTTGTTACACTTAAAGGGCCTGTTTACAACTCGGACACCCCTTTTCAATTGTTGTTTTACCCACTGTGTAAAACAACAGCAGCCGATAATCATCTTACCTTTCCAGCAAGGTCTCCCAGGGCTTACGTGATGTGGCTATGCCATGTGACCCCCTTCACCAACTCAATGGCTGCTTTACTCTTGCTTCCTTCAAGGAAACTGTCACCCTATAGAAGTGAGAGGCGAGCTGCTGCAGCTTTCTGACTTCCTTCAAATTTTAGTTACGTCCAAAGGAAATGAGAGTGATCGGCTGCAGGGCTCACTTGGCATAACTAGATCACATGAGTCCCAGGAGACCAGACTCAGATGCTGTTATTTTGCACAGGGGAATATAGCAATTAAGAAGGAGTTGTCCAAGGAGTAGTTGACAGCCCTTTAAACAAAAACTGTCATGAAATTCAAACTGCTCGAACAACACTCGAACTCTGAAATATTGTAGAGCAAATCCTTCAGTCTCTTCACATAATCCAACGCAGACATGATGATGCTCAGATATGGCTCTGCGGGGGCCGCATCCCCCCTTCCAGGACTCCTTGTTCTTCTTTACACTGAAGATAGTCCTTAATGACATTGGCTGCATATTCGTGGTCCTTGTCCTGTTATACAAAAAATTTGCAGCCAATCAGATGCCTTCCTGCTGATATTGCGTAATGGATAATCTATCTGTATTTAGAAACTGTAACGTTTCTCATAGTGTTACATGTGTCCCATCCCCCATCTAATATTCTCCACCGTTCCCCATTGTGTATTGGGTTATTGTTCTATTTTAAAATGCTAAAATAAGACCTGTCATGGAAATACTTGTTTTATTTGATGTATCTAAAAATATATCCCTGACAACAGTTGTGTCAGGTTAAATCAATCTATCAGCAATACTTTCAAGTCTTCTGTTCCTAATACTATATCTCACACTGTATCTGCAAGCTCGTAATGCGGAAAAATAATTATGCGATGCTTCGTACAAAGGACAGCAATGTTGCCTTCATGCTTACTGGTTCACTCAGCAAAACGGTGAGGATGCACGAGGTGTAACCTTTTTCTTCTGCTGTCCCTAAAAAGCAAAAACTTTAATACTGTTTTTATCCAATTGCTATTTACACTGCTAAGGCAGTATTTTCTCTCATCCAAAAGAATGGGGTCAATTATGCTAATCACACTTTGATTAAACACTGATCCAATTCTCTCAGATGAGGAAAAGATGGAGGAAAAAATTCTCCATCTTCTCCATTCTGTCAGTCCACGGAAATCGGAGTGCACTCAGATGCCATCCGAGTGCAATACACTGATTTCCACGGACTTTTTGACCTGCACGGCCAAGTGTGATCCAAATATCGGATCAAACTGGAGCTTGCAGTGTTTTTCTTTCCTCGGGCAGACTCTGTCTGAGTACAAAATTGGACATGTGCATCTCCTCATTGAACAACATGGGGACGAGTGCTACCCGTCAAATAGCACTTGTCCAATTATTATGGTCATCTGATTCTGATCTCTGCAGGAGCCATTAGGGTGTTCGTAGTCTAGAAACAACTGCAGGACTAAAAGAAGAAACATTCAGTTAGCCCCTCCATACCCTGCCACCAAAGTTCACACAAGTGACGTCACCGCACGAACACTGATGGAAAAAGCCGAACACTGCCGAGTGCAGTGAATACCGCCAGAAGGTAATGAGCGGCCTCGGAAGCAGATGCTTTCTTTTACAAGCCCCCCGCCCTATCCCATATCTCTAAAGTCCAAGTTCGGATGCAAGTTTTTTTTACAGAAAAACTCAGGCGAACCTGCCGATCCCGAACATCGGGGGGTTCGCCCATCACTAGTCAAGAGTGTCCCATGACTGCTGCAACCAATCACTGTTTGGCTGCAGTGGTCTCTTTGGCAGACAGCAAACAAAGTCTAGATACATCTTGGCAGCTGATCACATGCTTTATAGCCACATAATCAATGCAGCTAGTCAGTGATTGATTGCAGCGGTCATATGACTAGACAGCATGTGATCAGCTGTAGGAAAGTAGAGAGACTGTTGATTGGCCAGAAAGTGTCAGAACAGTGGCAGATCACTTAGTTGAGTATGGAGTCTTTATTTTATAACATTTTTATAACATTTTTAAGGGAATCTGTCACTAGGTCTTTTCTCTCATTTGAGAGCAACATAATATAGGAAAAGAGGTCCTGATTTCAGCGGTTTCACTTACTTTACTGGGTGCTGCAGTAATAAAATCAGAGGTTTTAGATGTAGCAGAGCTCAGAAAGCAAACCCCGCCCACACCACTGATTGGCAGCTTTCTGTACTTAGTATATTGACAGTAAGCTGCTAATTAATGCTGGAGGAGGGGTTGGACCAGGATGCATGGGAGCTGTAGTCATGTAGTAATAATCTCCTGCTGATAAAACACTCATTGTATTGAAACAGCACACAGCCTAATAAGTGGCATATCATTGAAATCAGTGTCTCAGCCCCTACCTCATGCTGCCCTAAGATTACATAGCAAAAACTTGCTGACCAATTCTCTTTAAGCTATTTTCAGGTTTTTTTTTCTGCTTTTCTTGTGGCTGGACAACTCAGACTAACCCGAGAAATATATACACTTCTAAGTATAAGTGACCTTAAAGATGACACCATTTACCGGACTAGTTACATGACACTATCATGTAGAATAATATTGATCATAACGCCACAGTGACAGATGCTCCTTCAATCAGCACAAGCCTCATTCTGCTAGTCTGAAATCTGTCATGCTATATAATAGTAATATGTGTAAGCGAAAATATCGCATACCACTCATCCTGGGGAGAAGGAAGGCTTGGCAGGGTTTTCTTAGTGCTGTAATCCTGCTATTAATTAGCTAGGGAATTTGAGACAACAATCTCATATGACGTTTGTGACTGGATGCAGCTATGCAATATGAGAGGCCTGGTTGAAATAGCCCATACAATGATATCATCTATTAAAGAGAAAGAGTGATGCAGGATACAGAATATATTTAAACTGTATAATATGACAATCTTTAATATTTGCAAATGACCAATCAGAAACGATCCATTTTACATGTGCCAAACATTTTCCTGCCTTTGTTGTCAATGTCAGATTTTGTCTATATAATGTAGACTTGATTCACTTTTCCATTAATAGTCGCATTCCAAGTATTCCAATGAGGCTGCATGGTTACTTACACCAAGCAATAACAGGTGATCCGCTTATGATCATGCAACCTTCTGATGGATCAGAACCATGAAACCAGAAAACTCTTTATGGGCTGGCATATAATATGGACGAGTGAAATGCGAGAAAACATTGCACTGTGACCAATGTTAGTAAATGAGTCAGTGCTCATCTGCGAGTTTTTCCTCAGCTGTAATCGGACTGTGAAAAAAATGTCACCATGCTGTGAGTGGATGCGAGAATGCAAGTCAAAAATCTCATGGCGCACGGACCATGAGTGTGCCGCCCAATTTTTACATGCACATCAGCCAACTACAGTAAATACACAGCCGAACTGTTAGGATGAAATAGAAATAATACAACCCCTGGCAAAAATTGTGGAATCACCGGCCTTGGAGGATGTTCATTCAGTTGTTTAATTTTGTAGAAAAAAAGCAGATCACAGACATGGCACAGAACTAAAGTCATTTCAAATGGCAACTTTCTGGCTTTAAGAAACACTAAAAGAAATCAAGAACAAAAAATGTGGTAGTCAGTAATAGTTACTTTTTTAACCAAGCATAGGGAAAAAATTATTGAATCTCTCAATTCTGAGAAAAAAATTATGGAATCACCCTGTAAATTTTCATACACAAAAATAACCCCTGCATCAAATTAGATCTGCTCGTTAGTCTGCATCTAAAAAGGAGTGATCACACCTTGGAGAGCTGTTGCACCAAGTGGACTGACATGAATCATGGCTCCAACATAAGAGATGTCAATTGAAACAAATGAGAAGATTATCAAACTCTTAAAAGAGAGTAAATCATCACGCCATGTTGCAAAAGATGTCGGTTGTTCACTGTCAGCTGTGTCTAAAATCTGGACCAAATACAAACAACATGGGAAGGTTGTTAAAGGCAATCATACTGGTAGACCAAGGAAGACATCAAAGCATCAAAACCGGAAACGTAAATCAATATGTCTCCAAAACAGGAAATGCACAACAAAACAAATGAGGAACGAATGGGTGGAAACTGGAGTCAACGTCTGTGACCGAACTGTAAGAAACCACCTAAAGGAAATGGGATTTACATACAGAAAAGCTAAACGAAAGCCATCATTAACACCTAAACAGAAAAAATCAAGGTTACAATGGGCTAAGGAAAAGCAATCGTGGACTGTGGATGACTGGATGAAAGTCATATTCAGTGATGAATCACGAATCTGCATTGGGCAAGGTGATGATGCTGGAACTTTTGTTTGGTGCCGTTCCAATGAGATTTATAAAGACGACTGCCTGAAGAGAACATGCAAATTTCCACAGTCATTGA
This sequence comes from Ranitomeya variabilis, assembly GCF_051348905.1. Classification (NCBI taxonomy): domain Eukaryota; kingdom Metazoa; phylum Chordata; class Amphibia; order Anura; family Dendrobatidae; genus Ranitomeya; species Ranitomeya variabilis. The sequence continues at coordinate 161,343,729 of NC_135238.1, read as the reverse complement.
TGATATGGGTCTGCATGTCAGGTAAAGGCACTGGGGAGATGGCTGTCATTACATCTTCAATAAATGCACAAGTTTATGTTGATATTTTGGACACTTTACTTATCCCATCAATTGAAAGGATGTTTGGGGATGATGAAATCATTTTTCAAGATGATAATGCATCCTGCCATAGAGCAAAAACTGTGAAAACATTCCTTGAAAAAAGACACATAAGGTCAATGTCATGGCCTGCAAATAGTCCGGATCTAATCCAATTGAAAATCTTTGATGGAAGTTGAAGAAAATGTTCCATGACAAGGCTCCAACCTGCAAAGCTGATCTGGCCACAGCAATCAGAGAAAGTTAAGTCGATGCCTCAGAGACTGCAAGCTGTTATAAAAGCCAGAGGTGGTTGTTGTGAATTTGGTTTCTGGGCTCCCCCGGTGGTTTCTGGTGGTACTGCACTTGTGTGCTTCATCTCCTCTGTTCACCTGTTTCCATCAGGATGTGGGAGTTTTCTATTTAACCTTGCTCCTCAGTCATTTCTATGCCGGCCAACAATGTTACCAGAAGCCTTTCTGTTGCATGTTCCTGCTCCTAGACTACTATCAGCTAAGTTGGACTTTGAGTCCTAAGTTTGTTTTGCATTTTTGTTCCAGTTCTCTGTGATTGAATATTTCTGAGGCTGGAAGCTCTTGTGAGCTGAAATTGCCACTCTGGTGTCATGAGTTGATATTAGAGTCTTAAAGTAATTTCAGGATGGTGTTTTGAAAGGGTTTTCAGCTGACTGTGAAGTTCCCTTTTCTGTCTTCCTACTATCTAGTAAGCGGACCTCAATTTGCTAAACCTATTTTCATACTTCGTATGTCAATTTCATCTGAAATCACCGACAATATATGTGGGGGCTACTGTCTGCCTTTTGGGGAAAATTTCTCTAGAGGTAAGCCAGGTCTGTATTTTCCTCTGCTAGGGTCAGTCAGTCCTCCGGCTGGCGCTGGGCGTCTAGGGATAAAACGTAGGCACGCTACCCGGCCACTGTTAGTTGTGCGGTAGGTTTAGCTCACGGTCAGCTCGAGTTCCCATCTTCCAAGAGCTAGTCCTTTTTTATGCTTTACTACGTTCTCTTGCCATTGAGAACCATGACAGTTTGGCCAGCCAAGGGTTAAAATAATTGGCAGAAGAAAGGAGAGAAAAGAAGTCTGCAGAGAATTTTTTTTTTTTTTTTCCTGAGTTTGCTCATTAGTTGATTCACTTGCATCTCTGCTTACTGCAGCCTTCGTCTCTCTCTCCTTCTAATCCTTGAATGGTTCTGATTTCACCTGATTAATATGGATCCTCAGAGTTTAGCTACAGGTTTGGATAATCTCGCTGTGAAGGTTCAAAGTTTACAGGATTTTGTTATTCATGCTCCTATATCTGAACCTAGAATTCCTTTACCCGAATTTTTCTCCGGGGATAGATCTCGCTTCCAGAATTTCAAACATAATTGTAAATTATTTTTGTCTCTGAGATCTCGCTCCGTTGGAGATCCTGCACAGCAGGTCAGGATTGTAATTTCCTTGCTCCGGGGCGACCCTCAGGACTGGGCATTTGCTTTGGCACCAGGGGATCCTGCGTTGCTCAATGTGGATGCGTTTTTCCTGGCTTTGGGGCTGCTTTATGAGGAACCTCATTTAGAGATTCAGGCTGAAAAAGCCTTAATGGCCCTGTCTCAAGGGCAAGATGAGGCTGAAATATACTGCCAAAAATTTCGTAAGTGGTCTGTGCTTACTCAGTGGAATGAGTGCGCCCTGGCGGCGAATTTCAGAGAGGGTCTCTCTGATGCCATTAAGGATGTTATGGTGGGGTTCCCTGTGCCTACAGCTCTGAATGAGTCCATGACAATGGCTATTCAGATTGATCGGCGTTTGCGGGAGCGCAAACCTGTGCACCATTTGGCGGTGTCTACTGAGAAGGCGCCAGAGATTATGCAATGTGATAGAATTCTGTCCAGAAGCGAACGACAGAATTTTAGGCGAAAAAATGGGTTATGCTTCTATTGTGGTGATTCAACTCATGTTATATCAGCATGCTCTAAACGTACTAAGAAGGTTGATAAGTCTGTTTCAATTGGCACTTTACAGTCTAAGTTTATTCTATCTGTGACTCTGATTTGCTCTTTATCGTCTATTACCGCGGACGCCTATGTCGACTCTGGCGCCGCTTTGAGTCTTATGGATTGGTCCTTTGCCAAACGCTGTGGGTTTGATTTAGAGCCTCTGGAAGTTCCTATACCTCTGAAGGGTATTGACTCCACGCCATTGGCTAGTAATAAACCACAATACTGGACACAAGTAAATATGCGTATTAATCCGGATCACCAGGAGATTATTCGCTTCCTTGTGTTGTATAATCTTCATGATGTGTTGGTGCTTGGATTGCCATGGCTGCAATCTCATAACCCAGTCCTCGACTGGAAAGCAATGTCTGTGTTAAGCTGGGGATGTCAGGGGACTCATGGGGACGTACCTTTGGTTTCCATTTCGTCATCTATTCCCTCTGAGATTCCGGAATTTTTATCTGATTATCGTGACGTTTTTGAGGAGCCTAAAATTGGTTCACTACCTCCGCACAGAGAGTGCGATTGTACTATAGATCTGATTCCGGGCAGTAAGTTTCCAAAGGGTCGTTTATTTAATCTATCTGTGCCTGAACATGCTGCTATGCGGGAATATATTAAGGAGTCCTTGGAAAAGGGACATATTCGTCCTTTGTCATCTCCCTTAGGAGCCGTTTTTTTCTTTGTATCTAAAAAAGATGGCTCTTTGAGGCCGTGTATTGATTATCGGCTTTTGAATAAAATCACGGTTAAATATCAGTATCCTTTGCCACTGCTTACTGATTTGTTTGCTCGAATAAAGGGGGCCAAGTGGTTCTCTAAGATTGATCTTCGTGGGGCGTATAATTTAGTGCGAATTAAGCAGGGGGATGAGTGGAAAACCGCATTTAATACGCCTGAGGGCCATTTTGAGTATTTAGTAATGCCTTTTGGTCTTTCAAATGCCCCTTCAGTCTTTCAGTCCTTTATGCATGACATTTTCCGTGAATATTTGGATAAATTTTTAATTGTGTATCTGGATGATATTTTGATTTTTTCGGATGACTGGGACTCTCATGTCCAACAGGTCAGGAGGGTTTTTCAGGTTTTGCGCTCTAATTCCTTGTGTGTAAAGGGTTCTAAGTGCGTTTTTGGGGTTCAAAAGATTTCGTTTTTGGGGTACATTTTTTCCCCCTCTTCCATTGAGATGGACCCTGTCAAGGTTCAGGCTATTTGTGATTGGACGCAACCCTCTTCTCTTAAGAGCCTTCAGAAGTTTTTGGGCTTTGCTAATTTTTATCGTCGATTTATAACTGGTTTTTCTGATGTCGCTAAACTGTTGACTGATTTGACTAAGAAGGGTGCTGATGTTGCTGAGTGGTCCCCTGCTGCTGTGGAGGCCTTTCGGGAGCTTAAGCGCCGCTTTTCTTCCGCCCCTGTATTGCGTCAGCCTGATGTTACTCTTCCTTTTCAGGTTGAGGTCGACGCTTCAGAAATCGGAGCTGGGGCGGTTTTGTCGCAGAAAAGTTCCGACTGCTCCGTGATGAGACCTTGTGCGTTCTTTTCTCGTAAGTTTTCGCCCACTGAGCGAAATTATGATATTGGTAATCGGGAGCTCTTGGCTATGAAGTGGGCTTTTGAGGAGTGGCGTCATTGGCTTGAGGGGGCTAGACATCAGGTGGTGGTATTGACCGACCACAAGAATTTGATTTATCCTGAGTCCGCCAGGCGCCTGAATCCTAGACAGGCGCGCTGGTCGTTATTTTTCTCTCGGTTTAATTTTGTGGTTTCTTACCTACCGGGTTCTAAAAATGTGAAGGCGGATGCCCTTTCTAGGAGTTTTGAGCCTGATTCCCCTGGTAATTCTGAACCTACAGGTATCCTTAAGGATGGAGTGATATTATCTGCTGTTTCCCCAGATTTGCGACGGGTCTTGCAGGAGTTTCAGGCGGATAGACCTGATCGTTGCCCGCCTGGTAGATTGTTTGTTCCTGATGATTGGACCAGTAGAGTCATCTCGGAGGTCCATTCTTCTGCGTTAGCAGGTCATCCTGGAATCTTTGGTACCAGGGATTTGGTGGCTAGGTCCTTCTGGTGGCCTTCCCTGTCGCGAGATGTGCGAGGTTTTGTGCAGTCTTGTGATGTTTGTGCTCGGGCCAAGCCTTGTTGTTCTCGGGCTAGTGGATTGTTGTTATCCTTGCCTATTCCGAAGAGGCCTTGGACTCACATCTCCATGGATTTAATTTCTGATCTTCCTGTTTCTCAGAAGATGTCTGTCATCTGGGTGGTGTGTGACCGTTTCTCTAAGATGGTCCATTTGGTTCCCTTGCCTAAATTGCCTTCCTCATCCGAGCTGGTTCCTCTGTTTTTTCAAAATGTGGTGCGCTTGCATGGTATTCCGGAGAATATCGTTTCTGACAGGGGAACCCAATTCGTGTCTAGATTTTGGCGAGCGTTCTGTGCTAGGATGGGCATTGATTTGTCTTTTTCGTCTGCTTTCCACCCTCAGACTAATGGCCAGACCGAGCGAACTAATCAGACCTTGGAGACTTATTTGAGGTGTTTTGTGTCTGCGGATCAGGATGATTGGGTTGCCTTTTTGCCCTTGGCTGAGTTTGCCCTCAATAATCGGGCTAGCTCTGCCACCTTGGTTTCTCCTTTCTTCTGTAATTCGGGGTTTCATCCTCGTTTCTCTTCCGGTCAGGTGGAGTCTTCGGATTGTCCTGGAGTGGATGCTGTGGTGGAGAAGTTGCATCAGATTTGGGGGCATGTGGTGGACAATTTGAAGTTGTCCCAGGAGAAGACTCAGCATTTTGCCAACCGCCGTCGTCGTGTTGGTCCTCGTCTTTGTGTTGGGGACTTGGTGTGGTTATCTTCTCGTTTTGTCCCTATGAAGGTTTCTTCTCCTAAGTTTAAGCCTCGGTTCATCGGCCCGTACAAGATATTGGAGATTCTTAACCCTGTGTCCTTTCATTTGGACCTCCCTGCATCTTTTTCTATTCATAATGTCTTCCATCGGTCATTGTTGTGCAGGTATGAGGTACCGGTTGTGCCTTCCGTTGAGCCTCCTGCTCCGGTGTTGGTTGAGGGTGAGTTGGAGTACGTTGTCGAGAAGATCTTGGACTCCCGTGTTTCCAGACGGAGACTTCAGTATCTGGTCAAGTGGAAGGGCTACGGTCAGGAGGATAACTCTTGGGTGACAGCCTCTGATGTTCATGCCTCCGATTTGGTCCGTGCCTTTCATAGGGCTCATCCTGATCGCCCTGGTGGTTCTGGTGAGGGTTCGGTGCCCCCTCCTTGAGGGGGGGTACTGTTGTGAATTTGGTTTCTGGGCTCCCCCGGTGGTTTCTGGTGGTACTGCACTTGTGTGCTTCATCTCCTCTGTTCACCTGTTTCCATCAGGATGTGGGAGTTTTCTATTTAACCTTGCTCCTCAGTCATTTCTATGCCGGCCAACAATGTTACCAGAAGCCTTTCTGTTGCATGTTCCTGCTCCTAGACTACTATCAGCTAAGTTGGACTTTGAGTCCTAAGTTTGTTTTGCATTTTTGTTCCAGTTCTCTGTGATTGAATATTTCTGAGGCTGGAAGCTCTTGTGAGCTGAAATTGCCACTCTGGTGTCATGAATTGATATTAGAGTCTTAAAGTAATTTCAGGATGGTGTTTTGAAAGGGTTTTCAGCTGACTGTGAAGTTCCTTTTTCTGTCTTCCTACTATCTAGTAAGCGGACCTCAATTTGCTAAACCTATTTTCATACTTCGTATGTCAATTTCATCTGAAATCACCGACAATATATGTGGGGGCTACTGTCTGCCTTTTGGGGAAAATTTCTCTAGAGGTAAGCCAGGTCTGTATTTTCCTCTGCTAGGGTCAGTCAGTCCTCCGGCTGGCGCTGGGCGTCTAGGGATAAAACGTAGGCACGCTACCCGGCCACTGTTAGTTGTGCGGTAGGTTTAGCTCACGGTCAGCTCGAGTTCCCATCTTCCAAGAGCTAGTCCTTTTTTATGCTTTACTACGTTCTCTTGCCATTGAGAACCATGACAGGTGGTGCAACAAAATACTAGTGATGTTTTGGAGTGTTTTTTAATTTATTTGCTTTTCATTATTCCATAATTTTTTCCTCAGAATTGAGTGATTCCATAATTTTTTCCCTATGCTTGGTTAAAAAAGGTAACCATTACTGACTACCACATTTTTTGTTCTTGATTTCTTTTAGTGTTTCTTAAAGCCAGAAAGTTGCCATTTGAAATGACTTTAGTTTTGTGCCATGTCTGTGATCTGCTTTTTTTCTACAAAATTAAACAGCTGAATGAACATCCTCCAAGGCCGGTGATTCCATAATTTTTGCCAGGGGTTGTATATACACACGTGGTCAAAAGTGTTGGAACCCCTCGTTTAATGACAGAAAAACCCTCAATGGTCACAGAAATAATTTGAATCTGACAAAAGTAATAATAAATAAAAGATCTATGAAAATGAATAAATGAAAGTCAGACATTGCTTTTCAACCATGCTCCCACAGAATAAAAAAAAAATAACTCATGAAATAGGCCTGGATAGAATTGATCGTACCCCTGAAAATAATGTGTCAAAAGGAACATGTTAAATCGCGGTGTGTCCACTAATTAGCATCACAGGTGTCTACAATCTTGGAATCAGTGAGTTGGCCTGTATATAGAGCTACAGATACTCATTGTGTGTGTATCACACTCAACATGGACCACAGGAAGCAAAGTAAAGAGTTGTCTCAGGAGATTAGAAAGAAAATTATAGACAAACATGTTAAAGGTAAAAGTTATAAGACCATCTCCAAGCAGCTTGATGTTCCTGTGACTACAGTTGCACATATTATTCAGAAATTTAAGATCCATGGGACTGTAGCCAACCTCCCTGGACGTGGCCGCAGGAAGAAAATTGATGACAAAACAAAGAGACAGATAATACAAATGGTAACAAAAGAGCCCAGAAAAACTTCTAAAGAGATTAAAGGTGACCTTCAAGCTCAAGGACATCAGTGTCAGATCACACCATCGGTCGTTGTATGAGCACAAGTGGACTTCATGGGAGATGACCGAAAAGGACACCATTGTTGAAAAAAAATCATAAAAAAGCCAGACTGGAATTTACTAAACTACATGTTGACAAGCCACAAAGATTCTGGGAGAATGTCCTATGGACAGATGAGACAAAAATGGAACTTTTTGGCAAGGCACATCAGATCTATGTTCACAGGTGGAAAAATGAAGCGTATCAAGAAAAAAAACACTGTCCCTACTGTGAAACATGGAGGAGGCTCTGTTATGTTCTGGGTCTGCTTTGCTGCATCTGGCACAGGGTGTCTATAATCTGTGCAGAGTATAATGAAATCTGAAGACTATCAAGGGATTCTAGAGAGAAATGTGCTGCCCAGTGTCAGAAAGCTTGGTCTCAGTCGTAGGTCATGGGTCTTGCAACAGGATAATGACCCAAAACACACAGCTAAAAACACCCAAGAATGGCTCAGAGGAAAACATTGGACTCTTATGAAGTGGCCTTCTATGAGCCCTGACCTAAATCCTATTGAGCATCTTTGGAAAGAGCTGAAACATGCCGTCTGGCAAAGCCAACCTTCAAATACGAGACAACTGGAGCAGTTTGCTCTAGAGGAGTGGGCCAAAATACCTGTTGAGAGGTGCAGAAGTCTCATTGACAGTTACAGGAATCGTTTGATTGCCGTGATTGCCTCAAAAGGTTGTGCAACAAAACTTAATAAAGTTAAGGGTACCTTCATTTCTGTCCAGGCCTACTTCATGAGTTTTATTTCTTTTTTAATTCTGTGGAAGCATGGTTGAAAAGCAATGTCTGACTTTACTTTGTACATTTTCATAGATTTTTTATTTATTATTACATTTATCAGATTCAAGTTATTTCTGTGATCATTGTGGGTTTTTCTGTCATTAAACGAGGGGTACCAACAATTTTGACCACGTGTGTATATAGAATCGATAGAATATAGTAGATACATGGAATAGATAAATGTCCAGTAGATATTTAAAGTCACAAGCCCCCTACATATCATAAACTATCACCCTTTCATGTGGCACTAAAGGGTGTTTAGCTTCATTAAACCTATTAAACAAATATATAATAAAAAAATTACGTTGGGTCCCCCTATTTTTTTGTTAACCAGCCAAGGTAAAGCAGACAGTTGCATACTTATATTATCAGGCTTGGACGATCCCTGGTCATTTGGCCCTTCCCAACCTAAAAATACAAGCCCGAAGCTGCCCCAGAATTGTTGCATCATAGTAGATGCACCAATTCTGGCGCTTGGCCCAGCTCTTCCCGATTGCCCTGATAATTGCAGTGGCAATTGAGATAATGATTTATGGGACTGATGTCAGCTTTGTAATGTTAGCTGACATCAAGTCAGTAATGGAGAGGCGTCTATCAGACACCCCCATACTAAACCAGTAAGTTAAAAGAAAAAACAAGCATCAAAATTATTTATTTTAAACCACCACCCCCACTCTAATCCTGTTTCGCCAATTTATTTAAAAAAATACATCTGGTTCAAAGATTCCGACGAAGTCCACAAAGTCCAAAGTAGTCCATCAAGGGGAACCATAAAAACATAAAAAGAGAAAGGTAGAGAGATAAAGACAAGAAACACTCCCTCATTCACCAATTTATTGTTAAAAAATGATTAAAAAAGAATCCGCTAAGGTTTCTTTCAGCCACATCTCATCTCTACAAAATCTAACACACAGATATCTATGACATTGAGCCTAGAGCACCTTCCCCACATCCCCCCCCAATTCTACAGTAACAGTACCTCAAACATAAAATGTAATACAGTAGTGAAGTTCCACTGTGTCACCCATACAGCAGTAATGGTTATGTCCCATTTAAGCCCCTTTTGAGTAGGATTTCCCCCACCATGGCACTCATACAGTAATATTGTCCACCTATTATATCCCCATACAGATGAAAAAACCCTGTTTGTGGTCCCTTTTGTAATAGCAATATTTTTAGCTGTGGTCACTATAAATATTGCCCCCCTATGTTGCCCCCATTTCCTAATGAAGTCCCTCATGCCCCACTACGTGGCCCTCATATAGTAATACTGTCCCTCTATGTTGCCCCATACATTAATGCATTAATATTGTCCCCCTATGTTGGCCCCAATAAATCAATAATGCCCCCTATGTGGCACCCAAACATTAATAATGTCCCCCTTTCTATAGAGCCACCTGGGGGTTGAAGCCACTGATTAGCTAATAGACAGGACATCATCTCATGGGAAGGAAAGATGTCCAGTTCATCAATATATGACCACTGAGCCAGTCAGTGGCCTCAGTATTCAAGTTACTCTATGGATGGGATGTCATGAGGTTTGGTTCGAGCAGAGACCACCAGTGCGATAGCACTGGATTTTCAAAGTTTGGAGGGGTAAGTAATCTATTTCCTATATTTTACAATGATGCCTTCCCTAAGTGCTTTTCATCAAGAGAGGTGGAAACCCCTTTAATTCTTCTTAAGATATAAAGGTCTGAAAATATTGTACATGACTGCCTGCTACATATTGGGACTTGTAGTACTTGAGATAGTGAAAGCCATGATGCTGGGGGCCAAGATACTGGGGAAAGGGTGATGGTGATTACACAGGATTGATCAGAGAAGCCTCTCATGAGCTGAGAGCGAGGGGGAAGGAGGTGAACAGCCATCTGCTATATAGAAATCAATGGGCTGGAGAGAGGTGGCTGCGAGTTAACTCCTCTCCTGGAAAGTAGCTGCTTCATACACTGTCACGGTCTTGAAAGGGTCTGGTGACTAGTCTCCTTGTAAATGAGCTATACACGATCTATATACAGTATATATATATACTAGCTGTACTACCCGGCTTCGCCCGGGTTAATGACTGCTGTTAGTAAAATAGAATGTGTTAACAAAAATTTACTCTGCACGCAAAAACCACAAAACAAATAGATGGAAATGTAATTATTAAAAGGCAAAAACTAAGCTAATAGAAGCATTTCACAACATATATTAGCTTTGTTATACTGAGAATGTCTTTGTTGCCTATATTAACCAATCAGAGCTCAGATTAATTAACTGTAGCAAAATAGAAGCTGAGCTGTGATTGGTTGCTATTGGCAGCCTGATAAATCCCCAGCCAACAGGAAGCCCACCCCCTGGCAGTATATATTAGCTCACACATACACATAATAGACAGGTCATGTGACTGACAGCTGCCGGATTCCTATATGGTACACTTGTTGCTCTTGTAGTTTGTCTGCTTATTAAATCAGATTTTTATTTTTGAAGGATAATACCAGACTTGTGTGTGTTTTAGGGCGAGTTTCATGTGTCAAGTTGTGTGTGTTGAGTTGCGTGTGGCGACATGCATGTAGCGACTTTTGTGGGATGAGTTTTGTGTGGCGACATGCGTGTAGCAACATTTTGTGTGTCGAGTTGCATGTGACAGGTTAGTGTAGCAAGTTGTGTGCAGCAAGATTTGTGCATGGCGAGTTTTGCGCGTGGCGAGTTTTATGTGTGGTGCGTTTTGAGTATGTGCAAGTTTTGTGTGAGGCAACTTTAGCATGTGTTGCAACTTTTGTACATGTGGCAATTTTTCTGTGTGTGCAAGATTTGCATGAGGTGAGTTTTCCATGAGGTGAGTTTTGCACGTGTGGCAAGTTTTGCGTGAGCCTAGTTTTGCATATGGCGAGTTTTGCATGTAGCGAGATTTGCGCGTGGCGAGTTTTGAGTGGTGACTTTTGTGTTTCGACTTTTATGTGGCGAGGTTGGTGTGTGTGTGGTGAAATGTGTGCTGAGGGTCGTATATGTGTTCAAGCACGTGGTAGTGTGTGGCGCATTTTGTGTTTGTGTTCATATCCCCGTGTGTGGTGAGTATCCCATGTCGGGGCCCCACCTTAGGAACTGTACGGTTTATACTCTTTGGCGCCATCGCTCTCATTCTTTAAGTCCCCATTGTTCACATCTGGCAGCTGTCAATTTTGAGTATATGATGTGAAATGTTTTTATGTGCGATATAATCATTATAATTTGTTATAACAAAGTTAGTTACTATGCCCAGGCAACGCCGGGCTCTTCAGCTAGTATCAGATAAAAGCTCTCATAGCAGGAGATTGAATGCAGCTGGAAAAAAGCAAGTCAATTGCAAACTTGCATATTTTCACTTTTTCTAAGGTCTCAGTCACACAACAGTTTTTCAAGTACCGGTACATATTTTATCCATGATCTTCACGGATAATGCAAAAACACACCCATTAATCTATGGGGCTGTTGAAATGTCTGTTTTTTGTGGACTGTATATTCATGCAAGCATCACGGGGACATTCTTTTTTTTTACCAACATCATGGATGAAAACTACCAATACAAGTCTATGGCTCTGTGAAAATCATGAACAGTACATAGATGGCATAATGTGCTGAAACTCTGATGGTAAAAAATGACAAACTGACCAAACACTGATGAAACACAGATCCAAAACACTGATGACACTAATACCATTTTTATGCATACATGAACAATCACAGACGTCTGGATGAGGCATAAATAAATATAGCAATGCAATAACTTGAGAATATCCCTGTATTGTTATTGCCAATTGTAGCATATTTCATAGAACTATATGCATAATAAAGTTGGTAAGCAAAGGACGCTTCTGCTTCCAGGTGCAACCACCACTTTTGACAACTTTAGATGCTAGCAGTAGTAAGTTTTTCTAAAATGTAGCTTTCTGTCATAGCAAAATTCATAGAAATAATAATACTAAAGGGATAATGAGATAATTAGAGTAAATAAGATTTAGTAAGTTTGTAAATTACTGAACAGCTTGTTCCTTGACCTATGAGATATTGTACTTGTTGTGAGACGCATGCAGTACATACTCCATCTGTGATATAGCAATGCTTGACAGACAACTAGCTGAGGGAATTGAGTTTGTTGCTTATACTATTCTTAAGGAGGGAAAAAGGCATAAGTTGTATTTACAGTACCATACAGTGCTTAGTAGGGATGACCGCATCTTTTAAAATTCAAATTTGCTGGTTTCATCAAAATTTGATTTGAGACAAATAGATTTGAGCAAATCTCAATATTAGAAAGCCTGTACTTGCTCAGAAAATACACTTGGAAGAGAGAAGAGAGACAAGACCCCTCTGACCGTAAGAGTTTACACTCTACGGGAGAGAGAGGACCCCGATGATTAGGGTTGAGCGAAACGGGTCGATCATTTTCAAAAGTCGCCGACTTTTGGCTAAGTCGGCGTCTCATGAAACCCGATCCGACCCCTGTGCTTGTCGGCCATGCGGTACGCGACTTTCGCGCCAAAGTCGCGTTTCAATGACGCGAAAAGCGCCATTTCTCAGCCAATGAAGGTGAACGCAGAGTGTGGGCAGCGTGATGACATAGATCCTGGTCCCCACCATCTTAGAGAAGGGCATTGCAGTGATTGGCTTGCTGTCTGCGGCGTCACAGGGGCTATAAAGGGGCGTTCCCGCCGACCGCCATCTTACTGCTGCTGATCTGAGCTTAGGGAGAGGTTGCTGCCGCTTCGTCAGAAGCAGGGAGAGCGTTAGGCAGGGTCCACTAACCACCAAACCGCTTGTGCTGTAGCGATTTCCACTGTCCAACACCACCTTCGGTGTGCAGGAACAGTGGAAGCTATTTTTTTTTTTTTTTTTCCTCAGCGCTGTAGCTCATTGGGCTGCCCTAGAAGGCTCCGTGATAGCTGTATTGCTGTGTGTACGCCACTGTGGAAACCAACTGCTTTTTTCAAAGCACATATCCTCTTGTTCCTTTCTGCACAGCTATCTTTTTTGTTTGTCCACACTTTTTATTTAATTTGTGCATCAGTCCACTCCTATTGCTGCCTGCCATACCTGGCTTAGATTACTGCAGGGAGATAGTAATTGTAGGACAGTCCCTGTTTTTTTTTTGTTTTTTTTGTGGGAGATTAAGATTGGCATTTCTGCTACAGTGCCATCCCTGTGTGTGCCATCTCTCACTGAGTGGGCCATAGAAAGCCTATTTATTTTTTCCGTGATTTGTGTTCTAAATTCTACCTCAACACAAAAACACTACATCAATCAGTGGTAGAAAAATATTGGCCTCAGTCAGGGCTTGTGTGCCACTGCTGTGTGTGCTATCTCTCATTCAGTGGGCTATAGAAAGCCTATTTATTTATTTATTTATTTTCTTATTATTTGGTTTCTAAAGTCTCCCTGAAAAAAAAAAAAAAAAAAAAAACAGTGGGAGAGTAATATTGCCCTTTCAGCTTGTGTGCCAGTCTTGACTCCTGGGTGTGCCACCTCTCTCTCATTCAGTGGGCCATAGAAAGCCTATTTATTTTTTTGGTTTTTTTAATATTATTTGGTTTCTAAAGTCTCCCTGAAAATAATAAAAAAAAAACTTAAAAAAACAGTGGGAGAGTAATATTGCCCTTTCAGCTTGTGTGCCAGTCTTGACTCCTGGGTGTGCCACCTCTCTCATTCAGTGGGCCATAGAAAGCCTATTTATTTTTTTTTTTAAATATTATTGGGATTCTAAAGTCTCCCTTAAAAAACAAAAAATACATAAAAAAACAGTGGGAGAGTAATATTGCCCTTTCAGCTTGTGTGCCAGTCTTGACTCCTGGGTGTGCCACCTCTCTCATTCAGTGGGCCATAGAAAGCATTTTTTTTTTTTTCCTTGATTTGTGTTCTAAAATCTACCTCAACACAAAAACACTACATCAATCAGTGGGAGAAAAATATTGGCCTCAGTCAGGGCTTGTGTGCCACTGCTGTGTGTGCTATCTCTCATTCAGTGGGCTATAGAAAGCCTATTTATTTATTTTTTTTCTTATTATTTGGTTTCTAAAGTCTCCCTGAAAAAAAAAAAAAAAAAAAAAAACAGTGGGAGAGTAATATTGCCCTTTCAGCTTGTGTGCCAGTCTTGACTCCTGGGTGTGCCACCTCTCTCTCATTCAGTGGGCCATAGAAAGCCTATTTATTTTTTTGGTTTTTTTAATATTATTTGGTTTCTAAAGTCTCCCTGAAAATAAAAAAAAAAAAACTTAAAAAAACAGTGGGAGAGTAATATTGCCCTTTCAGCTTGTGTGCCAGTCTTGACTCCTGGGTGTGCCATCTCTCTCATTCAGTGGGCCATAGAAAGCCTATTTATTTTTTTTTTTAAATATTATTGGGTTTCTAAAGTCTCCCTTAGGCCGGTTTCACACGTCAGTGGCTCCGGTACGTGAGGTGACAGTTTCCTCACGTACCGGAGACACTGACACACGTAGACCCATAAAAATCAATGCATCTGTTCAGATGTCATTGATTTTTTGCGGACCGTGTGCGGACCGTGTCTCCGTGTGCCAAACACGGAGACATGTCAGTGTTCGTGGGAGCGCACGTTTTACACGGACCCAATAGAGTCAATGGGTCCGCGTAAAACACGGACCTCACACGGACATTCTCCGTCTGGGGTCCGTGTGGCGTGCCGGAGACAGCGCTACAGTAAGCGCTGTCCCCCCCACATGGTGCTGAAGCCGGTATTCATATCTTCCCTGTAGCAGCGTTTGCTATAGAGAAAATATGAAGAATAGTGTTAAAAATAAAGATTTAGGTGTCCGCCGCCCCCCCCACCCCCTGTGCGCCCCCCCGCTGGTCAGAAAATACTTATCCGGGTCCCCCGTCGGCTGTCGCTCCTTCCTGGTCTGGCCGCGCCTCCTACTGTATGCGGTCACGTGGGGCCGATCAATTACAATCATGAATAGTCGGCTCCGCCCCTATGGGAGGTGGAGCCACATATTCATGGCTGTAAATGATCGGGCCCACGTGACCGCATGCAGGAGAAGCCGCGGCCAGACCAAGAAGGAGCGACAGCCGACGGGGGACCCGGGTAAGTATTTTCTGACCAGCGGGGGGGCGCACAGGGGGTGGGGGGGCGGCGGACACCTAAATCTTTATTTTTAACACTATTCTTCATATTTTCTCTGCAGCAAACGTTACTGCAGAGAGGATATGAATCGCAGCTTCAGCACCATGCAGAGTGGGTACCACATGCTCCGTGTGGTACCCACTCGCCATACGGGCGGCACACGTGTGCCGCAGGTATGGCCTCCGTGAGTTCCCAGGCACACGGACACGGATAACTCCGGTACTGATTTATTCCGGTACCGGAATTATCTGGACGTGTGGGACAGCCCTTAAAAAACAAAAAATACATAAAAAAACAGTGGGAGAGTAATATTGCCCTTTCAGCTTGTGTGCCAGTCTTGACTCCTGGGTGTGCCAACTCTCTCATTCAGTGGGCCATAGAAAGCATTTTTTTTTTTTCCTTGATTTGTGTTCTAAAATCTACCTCAACACAAAAACACTACATCAATCAGTGGGAGAAAAATATTGGCCTCAGTCAGGGCTTGTGTGCCACTGCTGTGTGTGCTATCTCTCATTCAGTGGGCTATAGAAAGCCTATTTATTTATTTATTTTTTTTCTTATTATTTGGTTTCTAAAGTCTCCCTGAAAAAAAAAAAAAAAAAAAACAGTGGGAGAGTAATATTGCCCTTTCAGCTTGTGTGCCAGTCTTGACTCCTGGGTGTGCCACCTCTCTCTCATTCAGTGGGCCATAGAAAGCCTATTTATTTTTTTGTTTTTTTTAATATTATTTGGTTTCTAAAGTCTCCCTGAAAAAAAAAAAAAAAAAACTTAAAAAAACAGTGGGAGAGTAATATTGCCCTTTCAGCTTGTGTGCCAGTCTTGACTCCTGGGTGTGCCACCTCTCTCATTCAGTGGGCCATAGAAAGCCTATTTATTTATTTTTTTAAATATTATTGGGTTTCTAAAGTCTCCCTTAAAAAACAAAAAATACATAAAAAAAAACAGTGGGAGAGTAATATTGCCCTTTCAGCTTGTGTGCCAGTCTTGACTCCTGGGTGTGCCACCTCTCTCATTCAGTGGGCCATAGAAAGCATTTTTTTTTTCCTTGATTTGTGTTCTAAAATCTACCTCAACACAAAAACACTACATCAATCAGTGGTAGAAAAATATTGGCCTCAGTCAGGGCTTGTGTGCCACTGCTGTGTGTGCTATCTCTCATTCAGTGGGCTATAGAAAGCCTATTTATTTATTTTTTTTTTTTCTTATTATTTGGTTTCTAAAGTCTCCCTGAAGAAAAAAAAAAAAAAAAAAAAACAGTGGGAGAGTAATATTGCCCTTTCAGCTTGTGTGCCAGTCTTGACTCCTGGGTGTGCCACCTCTCTCTCATTCAGTGGGCCATAGAAAGCCTATTTATTTTTTTGGTTTTTTTAATATTATTTGGTTTCTAAAGTCTCCCTGAAAATAAAAAAAAAAAAACTTAAAAAAACAGTGGGAGAGTAATATTGCCCTTTCAGCTTGTGTGCCAGTCTTGACTCCTGGGTGTGCCACCTCTCTCATTCAGTGGGCCATAGAAAGCCTATTTATTTTTTTTTTTAAATATTATTGGGTTTCTAAAGTCTCCCTTAAAAAACAAAAAATACATAAAAAAACAGTGGGAGAGTAATATTGCCCTTTCAGCTTGTGTGCCAGTCTTGACTCCTGGGTGTGCCACCTCTCTCATTCAGTGGGCCATAGAAAGCATTTTTTTTTTTTCCTTGATTTGTGTTCTAAAATCTACCTCAACACAAAAACACTACATCAATCAGTGGGAGAAAAATATTGGCCTCAGTCAGGGCTTGTGTGCCACTGCTGTGTGTGCTATCTCTCATTCAGTGGGCTATAGAAAGCCTATTTATTTATTTATTTTTTTTCTTATTATTTGGTTTCTAAAGTCTCCCTGAAAAAAAAAAAAAAAAAAAACAGTGGGAGAGTAATATTGCCCTTTCAGCTTGTGTGCCAGTCTTGACTCCTGGGTGTGCCACCTCTCTCTCATTCAGTGGGCCATAGAAAGCCTATTTATTTTTTTGGTTTTTTTAATATTATTTGGTTTCTAAAGTCTCCCTGAAAAAAAAAATAAATAAATTAGGTGGGAGATTAATATTGACATTAGTGCTTGAGTGACAGTCCTGCGTGTGTGTCATCTCTGTGATTTTGTGCCACAGAAAACAGAGTGTGTAACATTGTGCCTGATTTTCCTTGTGGTCTCACCAACCTGTTAAGGGATATTGAAATCATACTGAAGTTATAGCTCACCGTGTAAGTTGTTTGACAGCAACAAATAAAGTTACTTTGGTTAAGATTTTAAAACAATGAGGAAGTCTGGTGCAAGAGGTCGTCGTGGGCGTTCATTGTCAGCTGGTAATGATGGTAGTGGTAGTGGAGCATCAGGTGGTCGTGGGGATAAAAATATTCCACCTAAGTCTGGAGCTGTGGAGCCAGTTTCGTCGTCAGGCTACACAAGGCCTCGAACGCTCTCTTTTCTGGGAGTAGGAAAACCGCTTTTAAAGGCGGAGCAGCAACAGCAAGTTTTGGCTTACATTGCAGACTCAGCCTCTAGCTCTTTTGCCTCCTCTTCCGAAACTGGTAAATGTAAAAGCAGCGCGTCGCTTGTGGATGTTCACGGTCAGGGACAAGTCGCTTCCTTGTCCTCCTCAGCAAAAACTACAACAAGAGAGAAGGATGCAGCAGGCGACACAACGGGTCACTCCATGGAGCTCTTTACACATACCGTCCCTGGCTTAGAAAGTGAAACATTTAACAGGCCATGCCCATTACAAGTATATTCTGACATGGAGTGCACTGATGCACAGCCACAGCCAGAGTACTATGCTGCTCCTTTGACTCAGACCACCACATTGCCCTCTCAGGGTACAGATCCACAATCAGACCCTGATGAGACTATGTTGCCCCGCCACGAACGCTATACCACCGACCGACACAGTGACACAGACGAAGTTGCACACGAGCTCGAAGAGGAGGTAATAGATGACCCAGTTATTGACCCCGATTGGCAGCCATTGGGGGAACAGGGTGCAGGCGGCAGTAGTTCAGAAGCGGAGGTGGAGGAGGGGCCGCAGCAGGCATCAACATCGCAACAGGTTCCATCTGCCGGGCCCGTATCTGGCCCAAAACGCGTGTCAAAGCCAAAACCTGTTGGAGGACAGCGTGGCCATCCGGTTAAAGCTCAGTCTGCAATCCCTGAAAAGGGATCCGAGTCTAGGAAGAGTGCAGTCTGGCATTTTTTTAAACAACATCCAACTGATCAGCGCAAAGTCATCTGTCAAAAATGTTCAACTAGCTTAAGCAGAGGTCAGAATCTGAAAAGTCTAAATACTAGTTGCATGCATAGACACTTAACCACCATGCATTTTCAAGCCTGGACTAACTACCAAACGTCCCTTAAGGTTGTAGCACCCTCGGCCAATGAAGCTAGTCAGCAACGCAACATCCCTTCCGTCACTGTAAGGCCACCATTTTCCGCACCACCGGCAGTATCTGTGCAGGTTTCTTTGCCAGCCAAAAGCAGTCAGGGTCAGGGAACCACCAGTTTTGTAGGAGGAAATATTGCATCTAGGGCACCGGCGGAAACAATACCGTCTCCAACCGTCTCTCAGTCTGCCATGTACACCGGCACACCCGAAAGTTCCACGATCTCCAGCTCTCCAGTCCAGCTCACCCTACATGAGACTCTGGTTAGAAAAAGGAAGTACTTATCCTCGCATCCGCGTACACAGGGTTTTAACGCCCACATAGCTAGACTAATCTCGTTAGAGATGATGCCCTACCGGTTAGTTGAAAGCGAAGCTTTCAAAGCCCTGATGGAGTACGCTGAACCACGATACGAGCTACCCAGTCGACACTTTTTTTCCAGAAAAGCCATCCCAGCCCTGCACCAGCATGTTAAACAGCGCATCGTCCATGCACTCAGGCAATCTGTGAGTACAAAGGTGCACCTGACTACAGATGCATGGACCAGTAGGCATGGCCAGGGACGTTATGTGTCCATCACGGCACACTGGGTGAATGTGGTGGATGCAGGGTCCACAGGCGACATCAATTTAGGGACAGTTGTGCCTAGCCCACGGTCTAGGAAACAGTTGGCTGTAGGCGTTCGCACCCCCTCCTCCTCCTCCTCCTCATCCTCCTGCAGAAGCTACAGCTCTTCCACAGAACGCAGTCTGCCAACCACTCCATCGGCAGATGACACTGTTGCACACCAGTTGTCCCATTATGGGCCAGCTACTGCCAAGCGTCAGCAGGCTGTATTGGCTATGAAGTGTTTGGGCGACAACAGACACACCGCGGAAGTTCTATCCGAGTTCTTGCAACAAGAAACGCAGTCGTGGCTGGGCACAGTAGATCTTGAGGCAGGCAAGGTAGTGAGTGATAACGGAAGGAATTTCATGGCTGCCATCTCCCTTTCCCAACTGAAACACATTCCTTGCCTGGCTCACACCTTAAACCTGGTGGTGCAGTGCTTATTGAAAACTTATCCTGGGTTCTCCGACCTGCTCCTCAAAGTGCATGCACTTTGCTCACATATCCGACGTTCGCCTGTACACGCCAGCCGTATGCAGACCTATCAGCGGTCTTTGAACCTTCCCCAGCATCGCCTAATCATAGACGTTGCAACAAGGTGGAACTCAACACTGCACATGCTTCAGAGACTGTGCGAACAGAGGCGTGCTGTTATTTATTTGTGGGAGGATACACGGGCAGGCAGTAGGATGGCAGACATGGAGTTGTCAGGTGTGCAGTGGTCTAAGATACAAGACATGTGTCAAGTCCTTCAGTGTTTTGAGGAATGCACACGGCTGGTTAGTGCAGACAACGCCGTAATAAGCATGAGCATCCCCCTAATGCGTCTGCTGATGCAAAGTTTGACGCACATAAAGGAGCAGGCGTCTGCACCAGAGGAAGAGGAAAGCCTTGATGACAGTCAGCCATTGTCTGGTCAGGGCAGTGTACAGGACGAGGTAGCGGGCGAAGAGGAGGTGGAGGACGAGGAGGATGATGGGGATGAGTATATTTTTAATGCCGAACCTTTCCCGGGGGCACAGGAAATTGGTTGCGTGTCACGGCCGGGTTCTGGTTTTTTGAGGGACACAAGTGACGTAGATTTGCCTGCAACTGCCCCTCAACCAATCACAACCGGAGATTTGACAACTGGAACTTTGGCCCACATGGCGGATTATGCCTTACGTATCCTAAAAAGGGACACACGCATTACGAAAATGATGAACGATGACGATTACTGGTTGGCCTGCCTCCTTGATCCACGCTATAAAGGCAAATTGCAAAATATTATGCCACATGAGAACTTGGAACTAATATTAGCAACCAAACAATCAACTCTTGTTGACCGTTTGCTTCAGGCATTCCCAGCACACAGCGCACGTGATCGTTCTCACACGAGCTCCAGGGGGCAGCAGACTAGGAGTGTTAGGGGTGCACACATCAGAAGTGGCGTTGGACAGAGGGGTTTTCTGACCAGGTTGTGGAGTGATTTTGCTATGACCGCAGACAGGACAGGTACTGCTGCATCAATTGAAAGTGACAGGAGACAACATTTGTCCAGTATGGTTACTAACTATTTTTCATCCCTTATCGATGTTCTCCCTCAACCGTCATTCCCATTTGATTACTGGGCCTCCAAATTAGACACCTGGCCAGAATTGGCAGAATATGCATTGCAGGAGCTTGCTTGCCCGGCAGCAAGTGTCCTATCAGAAAGAGTATTCAGTGCTGCAGGTTCAATATTAACCGAAAAAAGGACTCGTCTGGCTACCCAAAATGTTGACGATCTAACATTCATTAAAATGAACCACAACTGGATTTCGAAATCTTTTGCCCCACCTTGCCCGGCCGACACCTAGCTTTCCTATGAAAAGCTCTTGCCTGTGAATTACTTTTCTAATGTCTAATTTGCTGCAGCTGATTGTACAGCATACGACATGTTTACACCTCCCTAAATGGCAAAACTCCCCACACGGGGCCGTGGTATCGCGACTTGGCGCAAGCACCCGTGAGACTGCTGTTTGTCTGAAGAGGTGGGTGTGCTCGCTTTTGGTTGACGGCATTGCTACTGGGTCCCTCATAGTACAATGTAGTGTCTCTGGCGGTGGTGGTGCGCACCCAACGTCAGACACACCGTTGTAACATGAGGGGCCCTGGGGCGGTCCCGCCGGCCTCAAGAGAGTTCCCCCCTACCCCAGCTCAAAATGTGCTCTACCACGTGCAAAATTATGTCGCACAGCTCCACCAATCTTTAGTCTATTCGCTGACATCATTCAATGTCTGGCACTGACAATACAAATTTGTAGACATCTATGATGCAACTTAAAGTAGTCTGTGTCTGTGTCCTATATTGGCACCATTAAATAGTTACTGCCAAATTACTATGTCAGAAACTCAGTAGATGAGCCCACCCCTGTACCTAAGTATGCCACCTTTTTTTTTGTTTTGGTTGTTTTGCGAGACATTAACATCTATTTATATTTTGGGAGTACTGGGACAGACACTCCTTGCACTACTCCTCCACTCACCACCAAGCTGCCTGTGTATCCATGTAACCGCTGTAAAGCTGTCATGAGCCTATTGTTTGTTATTTTAGGCCTTTGATAGCCTGTCTGCGGTCCCTACTTTAAATACTCCTCCACTCACCACCAAGCTGCCCGTGTATCCATGTAACCGCTGTAAAACTACCATGAGCCTATTGTTTGTTATTTTAGGCCTTTGATAGCCTGTCTGCGGTCCCTACTTTAAATACTCCTCCACTGACCACCAAGCTGCCTGTGTATCCATGTAACCGCTGTAAAGCTGCCATGAGCCTATTGTTTGTTATTTTAGGCCTTTGATAGCCTGTCTGCGGTCCCTACTTTAAATACTCCTCCACTCACCACCAAGCTGCCTGCCCGTGTATCCATGTAACCGCTGTAAAGCTGCCATGAGCCTATTGTTTGTTATTTTAGGCCTTTGATAGCCTGTCTGCGGTCCCTACTTTAAATACTCCTCCACTGACCACCAAGCTGCCTGCCCGTGTATCCATGTAACCGCTGTAAAACTGCCATGAGCCTATTGTTTGTTATTTTAGGCCTTTGATAGCCTGTCTGCGGTCCCTACTTTAAATACTCCTCCACTGACCACCAAGCTGCCTGTGTATCCATGTAACCGCTGTAAAGCTGCCATGAGCCTATTGTTTGTTATTTTAGGCCTTTGATAGCCTGTCTGCGGTCCCTACTTTAAATACTCCTCCACTCACCACCAAGCTGCCTGCCCGTGTATCCATGTAACCGCTGTAAAACTGCCATGAGCCTATTGTTTGTTATTTTAGGCCTTTGATAGCCTGTCTGCGGTCCCTACTTTAAATACTCCTCCACTCACCACCAAGCTGCCCGTGTATCCATGTAACCGCTGTAAAACTGCCATGAGCCTATTGTTTGTTATTTTAGGCCTTTGATAGCCTGTCTGCGGTCCCTACTTTAAATACTCCTCCACTGACCACCAAGCTGCCTGTGTATCCATGTAACCGCTGTAAAGCTGCCATGAGCCTATTGTTTGTTATTTTAGGCCTTTGATAGCCTGTCTGCGGTCCCTACTTTAAATACTCCTCCACTCACCACCAAGCTGCCTGCCCGTGTATCCATGTAACCGCTGTAAAGCTGCCATGAGCCTATTGTTTGTTATTTTAGGCCTTTGATAGCCTGTCTGCGGTCCCTACTTTAAATACTCCTCCACTGACCACCAAGCTGCCTGCCCGTGTATCCATGTAACCGCTGTAAAACTGCCATGAGCCTATTGTTTGTTATTTTAGGCCTTTGATAGCCTGTCTGCGGTCCCTACTTTAAATACTCCTCCACTCACCACCAAGCTGCCTGTGTATCCATGTAACCGCTGTAAAGCTGCCATGAGCCTATTGTTTGTTATTTTAGGCCTTTGATAGCCTGTCTGCGGTCCCTACTTTAAATACTCCTCCACTCACCACCAAGCTGCCCGTGTATCCATGTAACCGCTGTAAAGCTGCCATGAGCCTATTGTTTGTTATTTTAGGCCTTTGATAGCCTGTCTGCGGTCCCTACTTTAAATACTCCTCCACTCACCACCAAGCTGCCTGCCCGTGTATCCATGTAACCGCTGTAAAACTGCCATGAGCCTATTGTTTGTTATTTTAGGCCTTTGATAGCCTGTCTGCGGTCCCTACTTTAAATACTCCTCCACTCACCACCAAGCTGCCTGTGTATCCATGTAACCGCTGTAAAGCTGCCATGAGCCTATTGTTTGTTATTTTAGGCCTTTGATAGCCTGTCTGCGGTCCCTACTTTAAATACTCCTCCACTCACCACCAAGCTGCCCGTGTATCCATGTAACCGCTGTAAAGCTGCCATGAGCCTATTGTTTGTTATTTTAGGCCTTTGATAGCCTGTCTGCGGTCCCTACTTTAAATACTCCTCCACTGACCACCAAGCTGCCTGCCCGTGTATCCATGTAACCGCTGTAAAACTGCCATGAGCCTATTGTTTGTTATTTTAGGCCTTTGATAGCCTGTCTGCGGTCCCTACTTTAAATACTCCTCCACTCACCACCAAGCTGCCTGTGTATCCATGTAACCGCTGTAAAGCTGCCATGAGCCTATTGTTTGTTATTTTAGGCCTTTGATAGCCTGTCTGCGGTCCCTACTTTAAATACTCCTCCACTCACCACCAAGCTGCCTGTGTATCCATGTAACCGCTGTAAAACTGCCATGAGCCTATTGTTTGTTATTTTAGGCCTTCGAAGCCTGTCTGCGGTCCCTCCTTCCACTAGGCCTCCACTGACCAGACCACTGCTGCCCGTGTACCCCTGGAACCAATTTTAAAGTGCCTACAGCCAGCCCATTTTATTGTGTTAGGCCTTCGAAGCCTGTCTGCGGTCCCTCCTTCCACTAGGCCTCCACTCACCTGACCACTGCTGCCCGTGTACCCCTGGAACCAATAATAAAGTGCCTACCGCCAGCCCATTTTATTATGTTAGGCCTTCGAAGCCTGTCTAAGGTCCCTCCTTCCACTAGGCCTCCACTCACCTGACCACT
This sequence comes from Ranitomeya variabilis, assembly GCF_051348905.1. NCBI lineage: Eukaryota > Metazoa > Chordata > Amphibia > Anura > Dendrobatidae > Ranitomeya > Ranitomeya variabilis. The sequence continues at coordinate 161,319,696 of NC_135238.1, read as the reverse complement.
GCTGCCCGTGTACCCCTGGAACCAATAATAAAGTGCCTAGAGCCTATTTTTTTATTTAATTTAATATTAATAAAGCCAGGATGAACTACGATATACCACGCTATGAGCTACCCAGTTGACAATTCTTTTGCGAGAAAAGCCATCCCACCCCTCCACCTGCATGTTAAAGACCGCATTGTCCTTGCATTCTGTCAATTTGTCAGTCCAAAGGTATACCTGACAACAGACACATGGACCTGTAGGCCTGGCCACGGAAGGTTACGTGTCCTTTGTGGCTAAATGGGTTAATGTATTGGATGCATGGTCCACACAGGGGACAGCCTGCAAAGTCTGTCTGCAGTCCCTAATTCAAGTTGTCCTCAACTGAATAAAGCTGAGCTTCTACCTTCTGGCTCTGATTAACTGCTGTTTTTAAAAAAATTGGCTGTTCCGTCCTTCTAAAGGTGTCTGCCCCTGCCTGGTGTTGTCCTCAACTGAATAAAGCTGAGCTTCAACCTTCAGTTCCAAACATACAACAGAAAACTGGTACAATACAAAAAGTGGCCTCCAGCTACAAAAACTTTCTCCTACAAGTATTTAACTGACAGTTTTTTTTCCAGTGAAAACACAGATATGGCATCCAACGAGTGTTGTCCTGTCTCGTCTTCTTTATATTATTGCCAAGAAGCTGCAACTGAATAAAGCTGAGCTTCAACCTTCAGTTCCAAATTACCATTTTTAAAAAAGCAATTGGCTGTTCCGGCCTACTAAAGGTGTCTGTCTGCCCCTGCCTGGTGTTGTCCTCAACTGAATAAAGCTGAGCTTCAACCTTCTGTTCCAAATTACCATTTTTAAAAAAGCAATTGGCTGTTCCGGCCTACTAAAGGTGTCTGTCTGCCCCTGCCTGGTGTTGTCCTCAACTGAATAAAGCTGAGCTTCTACCTTCTGTTCCAAATTACCATTTTTAAAAATGCAATTGGCTGTTCCGGCCTACTAAAGGTGTCTGTCTGCCCCTGCCTGGTGTTGTCCTCAACTGAATAAAGCTGAGCTTCTACCTTCTGCCTCTTACTAACTGCTGTTTTTTTAAAAAATTGGCTGTTCCGGCCTACTAAAGATGTCTGTCTGCCCCTGCCTGGTGTTGTCCTCAACTGAATAAAGCTGAGCTTCAACCTTCTGTTCCAAATTACCATTTTTAAAAATGCAATTGGCTGTTCCGGCCTACTAAAGGTGAATGTCTGCCCCTGCCTGGTGTTGTCCTCAACTGAATAAAGCTGAGCTTCAACCTTCTGTTCCAAATTACCATTTTTAAAAAAGCAATTGGCTGTTCCGGCCTACTAAAGGTGTCTGTCTGCCCCTGCCTGGTGTTGTCCTCAACTGAATAAAGCTGAGCTTCAACCTTCTGTTCCAAATTACCATTTTTAAAAAAGCAATTGGCTGTTCCGGCCTACTAAAGGTGTCTGTCTGCCCCTGCCTGGTGTTGTCCTCAACTGAATAAAGCTGAGCTTCTACCTTCTGTTCCAAATTACCATTTTTAAAAATGCAATTGGCTGTTCCGGCCTACTAAAGGTGTCTGTCTGCCCCTGCCTGGTGTTGTCCTCAACTGAATAAAGCTGAGCTTCTACCTTCTGTTCCAAATTACCATTTTTAAAAAAGCAATTGGCTGTTCCGGCCTACTAAAGGTGTCTGTCTGCCCCTGCCTGGTGTTGTCCTCAACTGTATAAAGCTGAGCTTCTACCTTCTGTTCCAAATTACCATTTTTAAAAATGCAATTGGCTGTTCCGGCCTACTAAAGGTGAATGTCTGCCCCTGCCTGGTGTTGTCCTCAACTGAATAAAGCTGAGCTTCTACCTTCTGCCTCTTACTAACTGCTGTTTTTTTAAAAAATTGGCTGTTCCGGCCTACTAAAGGTGTCTGTCTGCCCCTGCCTGGTGTTGTCCTCAACTGAATAAAGCTGAGCTTCTACCTTCTGTTCCAAATTACCATTTTTAAAAATGCAATTGGCTGTTCCGGCCTACTAAAGGTGTCTGTCTGCCCCTGCCTGGTGTTGTCCTCAACTGAATAAAGCTGAGCTTCTACCTTCTGTTCCAAATTACCATTTTTAAAAAAGCAATTGGCTGTTCCGGCCTACTAAAGGTGTCTGTCTGCCCCTGCCTGGTGTTGTCCTCAACTGTATAAAGCTGAGCTTCTACCTTCTGTTCCAAATTACCATTTTTAAAAATGCAATTGGCTGTTCCGGCCTACTAAAGGTGAATGTCTGCCCCTGCCTGGTGTTGTCCTCAACTGAATAAAGCTGAGCTTCTACCTTCTGCCTCTTACTAACTGCTGTTTTTTTAAAAAATTGGCTGTTCCGGCCTACTAAAGGTGTCTGTCTGCCCCTGCCTGGTGTTGTCCTCAACTGAATAAAGCTGAGCTTCAACCTTCTGTTCCAAATTACCATTTTTAAAAATGCAATTGGCTGTTCCGGCCTACTAAAGGTGAATGTCTGCCCCTGCCTGGTGTTGTCCTCAACTGAATAAAGCTGAGCTTCAACCTTCTGTTCCAAATTACCATTTTTAAAAAAGCAATTGGCTGTTCCGGCCTACTAAAGGTGTCTGTCTGCCCCTGCCTGGTGTTGTCCTCAACTGAATAAAGCTGAGCTTCAACCTTCTGTTCCAAATTACCATTTTTAAAAAAGCAATTGGCTGTTCCGGCCTACTAAAGGTGTCTGTCTGCCCCTGCCTGGTGTTGTCCTCAACTGAATAAAGCTGAGCTTCTACCTTCTGTTCCAAATTACCATTTTTAAAAATGCAATTGGCTGTTCCGGCCTACTAAAGGTGTCTGTCTGCCCCTGCCTGGTGTTGTCCTCAACTGAATAAAGCTGAGCTTCTACCTTCTGTTCCAAATTACCATTTTTAAAAAAGCAATTGGCTGTTCCGGCCTACTAAAGGTGTCTGTCTGCCCCTGCCTGGTGTTGTCCTCAACTGTATAAAGCTGAGCTTCTACCTTCTGTTCCAAATTACCATTTTTAAAAATGTAATTGGCTGTTCCGGCCTACTAAAGGTGTCTGTCTGCCCCTGCCTGGTGTTGTCCTCAACTGAATAAAGCTGAGCTTCTACCTTCTGCCTCTTACTAACTGCTGTTTTTTTTAAAAATTGGCTGTTCCGGCCTACTAAAGGTGTCTGTCTGCCCCTGCCTGGTGTTGTCCTCAACTGAATAAAGCTGAGCTTCAACCTTCTGTTCCAAATTACCATTTTTAAAAATGCAATTGGCTGTTCCGGCCTACTAAAGGTGAATGTCTGCCCCTGCCTGGTGTTGTCCTCAACTGAATAAAGCTGAGCTTCAACCTTCTGTTCCAAATTACCATTTTTAAAAAAGCAATTGGCTGTTCCGGCCTACTAAAGGTGTCTGTCTGCCCCTGCCTGGTGTTGTCCTCAACTGAATAAAGCTGAGCTTCAACCTTCTGTTCCAAATTACCATTTTTAAAAAAGCAATTGGCTGTTCTGGCCTACTAAAGGTGTCTGTCTGCCCCTGCCTGGTGTTGTCCTCAACTGAATAAAGCTGAGCTTCTACCTTCTGTTCCAAATTACCATTTTTAAAAATGCAATTGGCTGTTCCGGCCTACTAAAGGTGTCTGTCTGCCCCTGCCTGGTGTTGTCCTCAACTGAATAAAGCTGAGCTTCTACCTTCTGCCTCTTACTAACTGCTGTTTTTTTTAAAAATTGGCTGTTCCGGCCTACTAAAGGTGTCTGTCTGCCCCTGCCTGGTGTTGTCCTCAACTGAATAAAGCTGAGCTTCAACCTTCTGTTCCAAATTACCATTTTTAAAAATGCAATTGGCTGTTCCGGCCTACTAAAGGTGAATGTCTGCCCCTGCCTGGTGTTGTCCTCAACTGAATAAAGCTGAGCTTCAACCTTCTGTTCCAAATTACCATTTTTAAAAAAGCAATTGGCTGTTCCGGCCTACTAAAGGTGTCTGTCTGCCCCTGCCTGGTGTTGTCCTCAACTGAATAAAGCTGAGCTTCAACCTTCTGTTCCAAATTACCATTTTTAAAAATGCAATTGGCTGTTCCGGCCTACTAAAGGTGAATGTCTGCCCCTGCCTGGTGTTGTCCTCAACTGAATAAAGCTGAGCTTCAACCTTCAGTTCCAAATTACCATTTTTAAAAATGCAATTGGCTGTTCCGGCTTACTAAAGGTGTCTGTCTGCCCCTGCCTGGTGTTGTCCTCAACTGAATAAAGCTGAGCTTCAACCTTCAGTTCCAAATTACCATTTTTAAAAATGCAATTGGCTGTTCCGGCCTACTAAAGGTGTCTGTCTGCCCCTGCCTGGTGTTGTCCTCAACTGAACAAAGCTGAGCTTCCACATTCTGGCTTTCGCCCTATACTATCAGATATTAAACTGCATTTGGCCTACTAGTGTGGTTATGCCCTTGAAACAGTGTCTGCTGCTCTTGGGTTTGCTACTCCACTGAACAAAGCAATGCCGCCTGTTTAGTCCTGTTACCAATTTTGAACTGCATTTAGCCTACTTTATTCTTTGGCCCTATATCTGTTTCCTCCTCATCCTGCCCATTGCCCAGCCACTGCTAGATGAGTCTGCTGGTACATTGACCTAGACCACTACATTCCCCTTATACTCTACACAGCCAGAATCTGACCCTGCTGAAAGTAAGGTTCCCCTTCCCGCATGTTATACCACCTTACACAGGGACAGAGAGGAAGGTGCAGATGAAAGTGCAGGTTCCTTCATCAGGTGGGGGGGCATACTCGTTGGCGACGTCACTGGCACAGGGCCCCTCAGAGTACGCAAAAGTGTCGCTGCTGGTGGGAGGCGCCCCCGCCATGCAAACACACATCGCTGTACTTTGAGGGGCCCTGTGCCAGTGCCAATGCGAACGAGTGGGTCCCCCCTGCTTGCTCAGGATCACAGCACTTGCAACGTTGAAATACTTACCTTTACCTGCAACACCGCCGTGACGTAGTCCGCATTTCCTGGGCCCACGAAAAACTTGAGCCGGCCCTACTCCCCCCACAACTTTTGCCAAATGACCCCCAATTCCCTATGCCCAACTATTATTATAAAGTTAATTAAGATTGACAAGCTTCAGAAACAAGAATGGATGTTTTTGGCATTAAAATGGGCACTGTAGGTGTTTTCCTGGCCTCCACTCACTGCCGACTATGCTTCCCCATTGACTTGCATTGGGTTTCGTGTTTCGGTCGATCCCCGACTTTTAGCGATAATCGGCCGACTGCACTCGACTCGACTCTGGACAAAATCGGGTTTCACAAAACCCGACTCGATCTTAAAAAAATGAAAGTCGCTCAACTCTACCGATGATCATAAAAGCTTACACTCTACAGGTGAGTGAGAGGACCCTGCTGACCCTAAGAGCTTACACTCTACAAAAGAGAGAGAACCCTGTTTACTGTAAGAGCTTACACTCTGCAGGAGAGAAAGGACCCCACTGATCATAAAAGCTTACATTTTACAGGTGAGAGGGAGAACCCCACTGACCAAAAGAGATTATGCTCTACAGAAGAGAGAGAACCCTGTTGACCGTAAGACTGTACACTCTACAGGCGAGAGAAAGCATCCTGCTGTTCATGAGAGGATACACAGCACAAGGGAGAGAGGACCTCACTAATTATAAGAGCTTCCACTCTACAATGGAGAGAGAACGAGAGGACACCACTGACCATTAAAGCTTCCACTTCACAGACAAGAGAGACAAAGTTTTAGGACCCACACCTAGAATCTCAGAGTGTTGGAGTTTGCATGAGACTGCTAATTTCAAGAAGTTCAACTCAAACTCAAGGATTGATTTACTCATCTCTAATACTTACCAACTACTGCACGCATCCCAATTCATCAGTGGAAATTCACATAGCTACCTGACATGGTATTATGATTATTTATTATTATAGTTCCATTTATTCAATGGCCACAACCAAACAACTCAACAAGAGATGGGTGAGGATACAGTAGGTGAGGGTAGCACTGGATGTGCAGCAGTATAGTGGAACAAGGGTCGGAAGAGGTAGGTCTTCAGGTTCCTTTTGAAGGTTCCCATGGTAGGCAAGAGTCTGATATGTTGGCGTACAGAGATCCAGAGTAGAGGAGATGCATGGAAAAAGTATTTTATGTGATTGCGGGAAGAGGAGATAAGAGGAAGTAGAGGAGAGCTTGTGAGGATCGGAGGTTGCATGCACATAAGTACCAGAAGACTAGATCACATCTGTATGGAGAAGACAGGTTGAGGATGGCTTTGTAAGTCATCGTTAGGGTTTTGAAATGGAGTCTATGGGCAATGAGGAGTCAGTGAAGGGAATATTGGGGGGACAGGTGGGATAGTCGGCCAGCAGAGTTTAGGATAGACTGGAGGGGTGCGAGAGTGTTAGGAGGGAGGCCACAAAGCAGGAGGTTGCAGAAGTCGGGTAATACATTTGAGTCAGAACCTTACACAGCTGCACAGTACACAGACACATTGTGGCAGTTCTATTAACGCTATTTAATGCTTAAATAGCTCAATCTTAGATTGGACCATCTTAAAATACACCAAATTTTATCTTAATGCTGTTTAGCACATGTTTAAAGTGTCTTTATACAAACAATAAGTTGGTTTTTATTGTGCCAGAAATATGTCGGACAGAGTTACATCTTCGGTCACATCCTCTTCTCTCTCATTCACTCCCGTTTGAGCATGGAAGTCATGAAGAACAGTTGCTTGGTGAAAATTTGCTCCATAATTTTAGTGCATTTAGCTTGATTAATGCCCCCTTTGAGATTTCCTAATAGATTTTTAACTTTTTTATGAACTAAACAACCATAACATTTTATTTCACTTTCGACTAAACATGTAAAAACGAGGACATTCCCTATTGGTTAAAGAATTATTATGCTTTTACGGGAGTAAGCCATGAGAGGTGGAATATCACAGATGTTGCATTGAATGTAATGTTGTCCCTTGCCCTTAATATCTTTTTAACTTTTTCCTGAAAGTGGGTATCTGTTATAAAATATTACTTACAACCTCAATTCCTACAGCTGTAAAGTCTCTGCCATGTTGGTTTTCTTATTGATTACCACTTACTGTTTTCTTGGAATAATTTAGTTCTGCTTCAATAATGATCAGCCAAAGCCAGTCACTGTGTTCCTTGGGACTAGTAGACAACAGTATTGTTGGTCAAAGCAGGTGTTCAGAAATGCTTTGTGCAGAATGGTGAAGGTTGATTTGGTCGGTCTAACTATAAAGGAATCTGGACTAATGAAAGATTATTTGAGTATTTGCACTGATTTTTCCATCAAATAGTATTTAAACAGCTCATGGTTCCAAACTTATGAGTAAAACTGTGTGCTCTCGGACGATGCAGGGTGACTATTTAATAGCCCTGTCTTATTGCTGGGACTTGTGGCTCTTGCCAGTCCAAAACCAATGGGGTTGGGTATCTTCCTGCTGAGATGGGACTGCTCTCTATTTAATCCCCTGAGAATCAGTTCCCACTGCCAGTCAATAGTTCAGCTCTCCTGGTATATACCTCTGTTCTGTGCTCCTGCGTTTTGTCCTGATTTTCCCATTCTTTGCCCTTTGACATTTGACTTCTCTCTTGCTTTATGATTTTGTCCCTGACGTTACCTCCTGGATCTGACCCAGCCACCTAACTATCCTTATTGCCAGCTTGCACCACTGGATGACAGCTAACTCTGTGTCCCAACCACGGGACCCTGTAAAAGTCCAGATCCCTGTAAAGGGTGAAGGCCAAGGCAACTCCTGGGTTTTGGAAAATAGAGGAGCTACCAGGTGGCCACAAACAGTGCCTGCATGAAAACTAAATTGTGAAGGTAACACTATTGTCATTGGTTTTGCAGTTCAGATGTAGCAGAGTTGAGGCTGGTATTGGGCATAACTCAGTTCATTCTTTTTACTTTTAATAATCCATTTTAAACTGCTATGACTTTGAAAAAGTGTTTACATCTTGGCCACATTCAGCATTGCAACTGCTATGTGGGACCCTACCTCAAGGTGTCACTTTTTACACATTATTAATTGTGGCATAGGAGAGATGTGAGCCCCAAAATCTAAATTATACTTAAAATAGTTTCTAATTTTCATTTCTAAATGCTTTTTAGTCAGTCACTTCATCTCATGAAATATAAACCTTCATTTGGAAAGCAGCTTTATACAGTCCTTCTAATTAATCAACTTATTGCTACTCATTAACTCTCATTCTACGAAAAGTAGAAAAGAATAATTAAAAAAAAAAAAAAAGCAAAATATAGTCACAGAGAATTGCAATAAAATGTATGATCATTGATTGCAAAAATCCATTGTAATTATTATAAGGGGAGAGTTACAGGGTCGTATAACTGAGACAAGGATCACACCATAATGGTCAGACTGGCCTGTGGCTCTCCTGCCCTCCTCGGTGTGAGAGCTGCCTAGAAGTATGTGCCGTAACGCTCCTGTTGGGAGAGCCGATGGGTGATGACTATTGCGTTGCAATCTACGTCTGAGTTATCCGTTCATCTGACTCTCGTAACTGTTATGATACCTATCTGGAAAAACCAGGCGAAAGACAAAATTATAGGTGAGCAGATCTTTTGAAATTCTAATGAGTCCAGGCCTCACGTGTCATAACAACCGCATATACGCCCCAAGAACGGGAGTGCTGACATCGCTGAAGCTAAGTATTTTTATTTTCACAGGGGCAAATATTCAGATCGAAAAGGGGTTATCCTAGTAGTGGACAACCTCTTTAACCTGACAGCAGGACTCGTTCAAGATACATTTTCTATATGTGGACCAGTCCTGCTTCATCTCCCTATAAGTTGCCCAGTGAGACGTGATTGAGTTCTGCCCTTACATTGTCCTCCCAGAACCTTGAACGCCCACTTCTCCGCCAGTAGCCGCTGTGCACTCTTAGCATGAAAACAGTGCTGTGTACTCTCCTGGTAGACCGTCTGGGGTGTGCGCCTGGGGAAGAAGCATCCGTCTGACAGACATCTGAAGCATGCGCAGTGTGACCTCAAGCCTCCGACATGTAGGCAGTGGTTGCATGTCCTCAGCTTTGTTGTTCACGAGAAGTTGAGAAGACAGTGTAAGGGTGCAGTGGTACTCAGTCACATCTCAGTGGGGGTGCTATGGGGAGACAGGGAAGGACACCTCTTGGACTAGGCATATTTACAAGAATATGTAGAGAACATTTTTTGAATAGGTGCAAATTACGATACACTGAGAACTTGCCCCCAAAATGGGGTTGCCTATAATCAACATTACATCAACATTAAGATAAATGTAGCCATGTAAATAATTTATAGGTGTTGAACCTAATTCCAAGTTCCTTTGACAGAACAACTTTCAATAGATTATATTAATTTTAAATAAACTTTTCCACTGATCAGCCAACTGGGCGCATACCACAAAAATGTTCTCTTAGCATAGCTGTGTTTTGATTTGCCAGTATTGGAGGAGAAAAAGCAAACAGCCATAGAAAAGTTCTGTGATATACACCCTGATGGTTGACAGGGGAAGTTCGCATCTTTATTGCTGAGGGGCATAACTTTGTAACGGAGGAGAAAAGAAGAAAAAGGAAACCTGTTCCAGAATCAGTGGAGCAGCACCAATTCACAGAGGTACTCAGTTTAAATTTAAAAAATCCAGTGAAAAGTCCTCTTTAATTACTTCTAGACCACCCAAGACTTTTAATGCTGACTTTCCCATAAACAAGGCAGAGACAGTTTATTATCATCTTTGCCCTCTCGATTGTTCTATACGCAGTGCTGAACAAGCTAGCTATGCAACTAGAAGGCTACATTTCCACTGTAGCCGGGGCCCCAGTTACAGAGGAAATCATAACTATGAAAAAAAGGATTTCAATACTTAAATGTCCCCCTCCATAAATAAAAATGTATTTTATGATCTTCTATGGGCACAATATATGAAATAATTGACTATTAAAAATAAATTAAAAATAGCTAAAAAAATAACTGAAAAGCCACTTCCAATCCAAATCATTGTTACTAGCAGTGCCCTTCTCGAAAAAAAAAACCCCTATGTCTGATATATAAAAATAGTTCCAGAAAGAGGAACAAATGTTAAAATGTATTTCAGTGCTTCTTTATTATCATAAAAAGGAGTAAAACAGACATATTTCCTTTATTTTTCTACTGATATCGGCCAAAAAAAAAAAAAGAGTATGAAATAAATAATTAAGCCACAAGTATCTTGAAAACAGATGCAAAAAATATTTGAATATCGGAGCGAGAAAATTTGTTTACAGCTCTTTAAACTGCATGTTTGAAAAAAAAAAACTAGAAAATGAGGCTGGTGAGGAAGGGGGGTAAATAGCCTGGTCCTGAACTGATTCAAATATATGGTGCAAGTCATGAAAGATAGTTGCTGGTGAAAACTGTGTCACAATCCTGACGCTTTTTGTTTGGTAAATATTTTACAAATTATTTTTGAATACTGTTCTTTTATTATATGGGAATATTACAGGCCATTTGCATCTTTATGTCTATCTGTTATATATAGGTTACCCTGTGTGACATCACTTTCCATTGTCAGGATATAACATATGATGGCACATTGTCATGTCACCTGGGTTATGCTCACCATGCAGCAGGCAGAACATGACTGTGCTGACTCCAAGTGAGCTAGGTGCACCAGCTCCTGCCCAGCCCATGCATCCTGCTCTCAGACAGGCTGTTACCTGGGAGCTGCCTCTTCATCTCACTCCCAACCTTCTCCTCCTCTTCCTCCTCCTCCTCCTGCTGGAAACCCACGTGATCCTACATCTGCCAGAGAAGAAGAAAAGGAGAGAATGAGCGCACACAAGGGAATGGGAGCTCTTTCATCCACAGCCAGAATCAGCACCACAGCACTGGAGAGCCTCCTGAAATGCAGCAGCATCTCCTAGAAGAAGACCTGTTGGGCTGACCTGCATTGCTCACAGTAGACCAGACTTGGACTCAACTTTTGTCACTTCCCCTCCCTTTACCCAGCTTTGCAAATAATGACATTGTGAAGGAAGAGCCATGCATGACCAGTGGATGTCTTTTTGTCAGAGGAGATCAGGCTGTGGGGGCTGATCTGGACCCATTTCTGACTTCTCACCTCTCTGCTGCTCCTTTGTCCACCCATCTTCCATCCACACTGTGCAGCCGGGCGTGCATGGATTAGCTGCTGGGAAGATGCCTGTAATGAAAGGCTTGCTGGCCCCACAAAACACTTTCTTGGATACTATTGCTACTAGATTCGACGGAACCCGTAAGTGACCCTACAGACAATGCACGATCCTAATAATCTAATAATCCCTTCTATTCCTGCAGCTATAGATCTCCATGTGGACCTTGCTGTGCTTTGCTATGTATCATGCAGCTTTTGGGGCACTTTGCTGCTTCCAACCTGTAGAGATTCTGGTCTTTGTTTAATCTTGCCAATGCACAGTGGTAAGACCTGCTAATGCCCATGTATCAGAAGTTTCCTTACATCTGGTCTACAGATTATTAGCACTTGTGACCTGCTTGCTGAGCCCTTCGGTTGCCTTTTTAGTGAATACTATGAACACTAAATCCTCCATTGTGATACCCATCGCTTTATCATCACATCTCATTGTAGTAAACTGGAGTGAGCTTTTTTTTTCTCTTTTTGTCTTTGGGAGAAACTCGATCCCATCTAGTGCATGCAATATTTAACATGAGTGACGTAACATGTTTTAACCCATTCATTGCATGCCGCGTTTACCCCAAACTAGAGGTTTCTAGAAGCATGTCTGAATGCAAGAAATGGGCAAAACACTCATTTATCATTCTGATCCAGGGATAAACCGCTAGGAAGAATGATTGAATGGGAAGTGCTGGATAATGTCACTGCTACACATAGTGTTACATTTGGATGACCCTGTGCAATGGTAATGGCTGGATCTCTGGGAGGAGGGAGGGGAGATTAGGCTTGATACATAGTTTTGATATTTAATAATAAAATGATAATTATTGCATTACATTGCAACCTCAGGACTGGTGCTTAGCATTAACACATTCTTGATTTAATGTCTCTCATATGTCTAGCCTTCCACCCTGTCCTTTTGCCCCAGGGCTGGCTGACTGCCAACAATTTTAGCTGCTTTGAAAAGTACATCAGTGCACAGAGCCTGCTAAACTATTCTACATCCAAGCTCTGACTACTCCAGGGACCCCTCAGTGTACAGCTGGTTAGCAGATTTCTACAATGTAATTATTAAAGCAATGATAAATGCCTATCTGGGAAATGTGATTAATGTGGATAATGAAATAGGAGCTAGATCAAACAGATAGCTTGTGATCTTTATTCCATGTGTGTCCAGGAAGACGAGTGCACGTTCTGTGGACACGTATCCTCCTGATAGTGTTCAGTTTCATCCCCCAAGTAATCCTTTTCTCATGCTCTTGGGTTTTGCTTCTAAGCTGTAAATTCAGCACCATGGACAGAGGAGCAGTCCCTCATTCCCATAGTGTTGATGGCTGCCTGATTTGGGCACATTGTCTGGACACTAGTGGCATGCATTAGAAAGCTGATTTATTCCAAGAAATCAGCAACCACAAACCTTTAGAACAAATGCACAAAGGTTTCATGTTAATGAAACTGATTGCATAAGGAAATGATCAACTTATCCTGAGATATCCTCAATGCACACAACTCCCCAGGAAGCTGAGCCCTATGGAAATCACATGAAAATGTGACTTTACTTAGTTTATCTAGCAAAGATTTCCAAATATGTTGTCATGTTCTGTGTCTATACAAAGATGGAAGAACACGAGAGTGTAGGAAGTGACTGTGTCCAGAAGGTTGCATGTAAACACATGATTGCATTGTTGGTGTCACAGTTGGGTCTCCAGCTACTTAACTGCTTACAGATTAATGGTGTTCCAGGTTGGACACATTTGTTTGGTCCCCGATTAAGCCAAATGAATGGGATATGATTGCCCGCAGAAAGAGTTGAACAAAGAAATGACAAATATTAGTGATTTATTCATGCGTACAACCTCAACTTTAAATGAAACGCAGCCAGAGGGAAAACAAATCAAAATGCAAAAGAAGCTGTGAATTGTGTTAGGAGGGAACATGATTTTGCTTGCAATTTTGCATCACTCTGAACATATATTGATGTTTTGTTTGATATTTTGGGCTCACGATAAAACACATATTTGGCAATCAAGCGACGTCTGAAAGGCTAAGAATGCAGTGAAAAAGATTTGACAGTTGGAGGCAGTGTTGAAAGGATGTTTTATGTCTTCTTGAAGACGAATTGCATCCACAGCTGATTTTTCTAGAGTTCGGTATGTGGCTGGATGATATCAAAGTCACAGAGCAGGAGAATCTTCATTCACTTACAACCAAACCAGTGATTCAAACAAAGGCAATTGGCTTCTTACTGTGACACTAAGCGCACGCGTCACCCCTACAATATGATTCATGGTTTGAATGGTAATAAATACATTGTAATGCGCACAGTTTGATTTGTAAATGAAAATTCTCCCTTTCACTCACACTTTCTAAGTAGATTATGTAGAAAGTGATTGATCTTATATTACTTTATTGCAAATATTAATTTGAAAAGTGTTGTGTCTTTGTGTAAATAAATAACAAAGAACACAAATGCTGGTACATCAACATATTTACTGACCAATGAAGGGTTAAATAGGCCTCTACTATTTCCATTTTTTTTGTAATCTCTGATTTGCCTGGACATTCTCCGGAAAAGTGTTTGCATACAACACTTGCTTGCGACCAGAGGGTAAGGTAAAATAGGTGGCACAGAGACACTGGCTCTTTACTGAAATCTAACAATTAATGATGAGTCAACGTGCTCAGATGAGGTGTTATCTGAACATGCTCAGGTGCTAACCAAGTGACTTCGGCGTGCTCGAATAATATGTTTGAGTCCCCGCGGCTGCAAGTCTGATGGCTGTTTGACACCGCAACACCTGCAGGGATTGTCCAACAAACAGGCAATCCCTACATGTGTTGTGGCTGTCTATCAGCCGCGAGAAATGCAGCCGCGGGGACTCAAATATATTTTTTGAGGATGCCGAAGACACTCACTTAGCACATGAGTACGTTCGCTCATCACTACTAATAATGTAAAAATGGGTCCAACCATACCACATAAACATCCACTGGCAGACACAGGCATTAAAGGGCCCCTGTGCAAGGACAATACATGGGATCCTTGCAGTCCAATAGCTCATCATAATACCCAGTTCTTCCTGCTTTGGAGGTGGTAGTGGACTCCTTACCTCTTGTGCCCCTGTGCAAGGACAATACATGGGACCCTTGCAGTCCAATAGCTCATCATAATACACAGTTGTTCCTGCTTTGGAGGTGGTAGTGGACCCCTTACCTCTTGGGCCCCTGTGCAAGGACAATACATGGGATCATTGCAGTCCAGTAGCTCATCATAATACACAGTTGTTCCTGTTTTGGAGGTGGTAGTGGACCCCTTACCTCTTGGGCCCCTGTGCAAGGACAATACATGGGATCCTTGCAGTCCACTAGCTCATCATAATACACAGTTGTTCCTGCTTTGGAGGTGGTAGCGGACCCCTTACCTCTCGGGCCCCTGTACAAGGACAATACATGGGACCCTTGCAGTCCAATAGCTCATCATAATACACAGTTGTTCCTGCTTTGGAGGTGGTAGTGGACCCCTTACCTCTTGGGCCCCTGTGCAAGGACAATACATGGGACCCTTGCAGTCCAATAGCTCATCATAATACACAGTTCTTCCTGCTTTGGAGGTGGTAGTGGACCCCTTACCTCTTGGGCCCCTGTTTGTCTGCAGAGGTTGCACCCATGATATGTCCGCCCCCGTACACATCACATGCTTAGCACCCTCCACATACTCTTAAGATTATGAGATTAATTATTTTTACAGAAATTTTACCAACTGGAATTTACCTCTATTCTTTTGAATGTGATTGTTTTGGAGGGAAGGACATGGATTTCTGCAAGCCCCCAGATGAATGAAATTTCCACAGCGAATCTGCAGTGTTGTAGTACACCCCTACAGTTACAGACACGATGGCATGGGAGTAGCTGGTGAATTCTCGGGAAGTGGCATCAACATCCATTTGGTGTGTTTCAGTTGGCTCAGCAGTAAGAGCGAGTACTGCGCGGGCATTGCCAAGTAGAAGCTTTATAGTCTTCAGCTGGACTACTGAAAGGACCACAGGAAATATGCTCCTAGCATTTGGCTCCCAAATTATGTCATTAAATTTTCCATTTTGGAATTTACATTTTAATTATTCAGAACCTGAATTCTTCATTACTGAAATCATATGTTAAATAATTCACTTTATACTGCAAAGAATTGTTGACATTATCCGGTAAATATTGTGTAGAAAGTTGGTTAGAGCGTTGTTTTTTTAGCTTTACAGGTTGCAACATTGCCCTTCCAGTTTAACATGAACTGGTTTTCACTTATTTTTCAGAGCAAAGATTAAAAAAAAGATTAACATCGCTTTCAGGAGTCACCGTTGTTTTAATTGCTCATTTATAAATCAATAGTAAACATGAAGATTAGAGACTGTGTAATGCATCTTATCAGAGAAATCTGCTTCTTTCTCCTCCTGGACTGATCTTTCATTTTCAAAGTCCTCAAATCACAGGAAAAATCTGTCTTCAGTGAAATCAGACCTTCCCGTTACTGAGATAAGAAGAAATGGAAGTTGCTGATCATAAAGTTCTATGGAACTTGCAGCAGAATATCTGTATCTAACCTCTCCCTCTCTCCATAGAACTTTAGGAGCACCAATTGTCATCTCCTATCTCTGTAGTTGGAAAGTCTGCCGTCACTAAATACAAACTTTACCAATGAACTGAGAATGAGAGTTAAAGATCAGTACGTGGGGATAAAGAAGCAGATTTCTCTGATAAGATATATTACAAAGTTGCTTATTTTCATGTGTACTATTGATTTATGAAATAAGAATGGATACTTTTTTGAGACAGCATCATGTCTTCTTAAAGTGACAGAGTCCATTATCTTGAGCTTTAGCTCTTGTTAAAGGACAACTCATATTATCGTGGAAAAGTATTCACTCTTTCACGACTGAAACCTGAAACAATGGCATCTGTGTTTTGCATGAATTGAGCACACAATGTATGTTGTACCTAATGTACATATTTATTAAGTTACCATCTGTGCTTGGTAATACAGATGCTCTCTGCTACATCATAATACTGCATTACCATTGTTTTGATCACTATCTTTTGTAGCTTAGTAACACAATGATATATATTTATAAGCATGCATCAAATGTCACAGTTCTCGCTGTGCAATTTGTGCCGTCTCACGGCCGCGCCGTCGATTCTACGTTTACATTCATGTCTGTGTTTCGCATCGCATTCATTGCCTAAATCACTGACGGATAATATGTATACGGCTTATGAGCAATTTCCATTTCTAGTCTTGTGCCTAGAGAATTGTACATATGCTGCAGGCTGTCATCCTTTGTAGTTCTCCAGCGTGTGGGTTCTCCGGAGATGTACGGGAAGGAATGGGGTTTTACAAATCTGTTCACCAGAAATCTAAGCACAAAGTAAATAGTCAGATTTGGCCATTGTGATACTGTACTCCTACCACTCGCCGTTCCATACGACTGCCAATTAGGTTTAGAGCCGAGCTTGGCAGCAAACCACGTGAAGGCTTCGGGGCATGGGTTATATAAGCCATCACACTGTAGTGTAACATGCCTACTGAAGACGACGATCCTTGTCTGCATCGGCTGCGGGATGAATGAGCGGCAGCTTGCAATGTGACCTTTAAACCTTAACAAGAAGGCATCTGATATTGAACCGTGTTCCTTTCCAGTTTCTTAATTCGTCCCTAGAGTGAAAATAAGATCCTATCCTTAACGAAATCCATTTTTTAGGACAAAGCAGTGGAGATTAGAGAAAAGATACTTATTAAAAATGACTTTCCCATTGTGCGCAACAAGTACTGTGAGCTCGCAAGCTCCGTTCACTTAGCCCATCACAGCAGCAATCCTCTCACTGATATGATTGTAAAAAAAAATTAAGTCTTTGCAACCATAATTAGTAGGGGAGGACAGATGGCAAAAATTAGACATGTTAATTAAATCCACCTAGTTTACTGCGGATTATTCAATATCGTGAGCTTTATTAAAGCCAGAAATTCTCATTGTCGCTGCCAGAGCAATGGTAGAAGATGAGTAGCTTTTGACTGGTAAAAGCCGTGTCTTAAGAACAAATAATAACATTCTTTTCTACTGTATGTATTTGTTTTCCAAGAGCAGCTATCACATACAATGCCATGCAACATAGCAAAGGGACAAGAAAGCGGAGGGAATGGAAATTAATTCTTAGTAAATGAATAGAAAAATAATCAAGTAGAAATTAATTAGCTGTAATAAGTTATTTAAAGGGATTTTCTTCTTTAATTTTTTTTCCAGCTAGGCTCTACTATTAAAAAAAACAAGCTAAGCTTTATGTGCCCTTCTTGGGTCCAGAGCTATGTGTGTCTCCACTGCTGTGACAGTCTGTGTTGATTGGCTGCAGCGGTTTACGTCACATCAACAGTACTGCCGTCCAGAGGGGGACATATCATTGGTGCAACCTGTGCAGCCGTACTGGGGCCCAAGAGTTAAGAGGGCCACTACCACCTCCCAAGTATGTGAAGTTGTACATTGTAATGAGCTATGGGAATGCAAAGACCTCATATACTATTCATGCACATGGGCCCTTTTCTGTTTGTGTCTGTAATTGCTGCAGTCAATCACTGAGCTCAGAGGCTCTGCGGTTGTAGATGGCACAAGTCGCTGAGCTCAGTGATTGGCTGCAGTGCTGACGACTTGACATCAGCACTACAGCCAAACAACAGAGACCAGGGCAGCAGCAAACACACTGCTCTGGAGTAATGGAGGACAGTTTGTTTCTTTAAAGGTAGCTGAGCCAATGGGAAAAGGTTTAGAAAACGGGACTAGTCCTTTTAAGCTCCTTGACCCCTATACAAAAAATTGTACGACAACCCCTATGTTCAATTTACCATTTTTAATAATGGTGTCTTCTCTTGTGGCAGAGGCGCCTTGTAGTCTTCCCAGCAACCAAAGTCTTGGTTTTGGATTTATCTGTTTCTTTAGGACCTCTAGAGATAAACCTCTCCTTACAATATCCCCCATTAGTTAGTAGGAATAAAGCTAACATTATTTTCATATTTAAAGGGTTATTCTCATCATTATAAATTGTTAAAATCATAAAGTCCTTGAAATAACAAGCAACGTTGCAATTTACTGGTTGTTGAAAATTCTCTCTGTTTTCTAGAACTGAGATTTTTAATTTTATTTCTTATTGATCACTGCCTAGGTTACGGACCGCCTGTGCATTTTAGTAGTGGTGGCCAGTTCACTATGCCTGGAGTGCAGTGCTTACAAGCTCTTGGTTATAGAGCTTTTAAGTGATGCTCTGAACTTTCAATCACTCAGGAACGTATTGCTCCAAGTGAGCAGGACTTCAGGAGGCTGGGGAGTAGTGTGCTCTTGAAGAGCAAGCTGAAACAAATTAAGTAAAAAGATAGTCTGGTATATGTCGTTTTTATTTATGCCCCAGAATAGTTGATAACTTTTAAATCAGTGGGAGTCCAACCACGGAACAATCCACTGATTACCAGAACAAGTAACTTCTGTCCAGTGTTTGACTGAAGCAACAGTGTGCATACTCCTCATCCATTCTGTTCATCTTCTATAGGACAGCTAGAGATATCCCATGGAAATCTGATAGAGAATGAATGGAGAAGCCCCTCTTCTGGCAATTGTTGGGGTTTCAGCAGAAGGTCACTGACAGATCTAAAAGTTTTTACCTATCCAATGTATAGGGGATATCTTCTTCTTACCAGAATACCTCATTAATGTGGTACTTCTGAAGATGACAACTTAGGAAAGGTTGGCAGTAATTGACTCATTCATAATATTGTGTAAGCATCTAGGTTTAGAGTAGCTTGAGAAAGGTCCTCATATGGACTGAAATGTCACCACTATGGGCATTTAAATATCAAATATTTTTCTAAACTAATGCATTAGTATGCTGCCTCCATTTTCTTTTATACAATTGGAGGTTTTTTTCTTGGTGGCTTTGCACCCATATTCTTCTCTGCTGGTGCTGCACCTATACTTTTTCCTAAATTGGATCTTCTTGTTGGGACTAGGCGTTACATAATCTGCTAGAGGACTAAGAAATGGCACATATAGCCTGCAACGAACCCTACAACAATCATGATTTCTGTACTGTTTACCAACCCCTGTCCTTGTACTGTCCTGGAGATTAGTGCTGTATATGTATTGTAGCGTAAAAAGTCAACAGATAAGTTCTAAAGATCTTAAAAAAGTGATTCTCACACTTTTTACCATAATAAATAATACAATAATTTTATTATTTCTATATTACCAAGATATTCAGCAGAACTTTACATTTCAGAGGGAACTTGTACAGACAATAAAGACATTACATCTAAACACATAATTCAACAGATGCCAAGATTAGTGAGGCTCTGTCATTCTCCAGCCGCTCAAGAAAGGGGAAGGTCCCCCAAAACCTCGCTGCAGATATGTTTCCCTCATTGAGCAAGAGAGCAGAGACACTGACTAAGTCTATGGCAGTGCACGTCTGCACATGGATCACCCACACCCAGGATCTTTCTCCAGCCCCTACCGCAGTTTAGATGATTTTTTCACAGTTGTGAATATACTGCAAAGTTATTTCTATCTCTTGTATTACTGGATGATATATTTTTGCATAGATTATGAAGATAAACAACTTGTTGTGCTGTTTTCTGTTTTGTATACATTACTGCATCCCCAGAACCATGTTTTGAGTATTTAAGAAGGATTTTGAGAGTTTCTGCTAAAACAAAAATCAGTCTGAACACACACTAACTTAAAAAACAGTTTTCAGAGCAGAAACCCGCCAAATCCTCCTCATAATAGAAGAAGCACAGTACTGATGAGTAGAGATGGACAAATCCGTGGATGTTCTGGTCCGGTGGATTCGGCCGAACATTTTCAAAAGTTCGGTTCGGGTACCAGAACAGTACCCAAACTCGAACCCAGACCCCATTCAATGAATGGGGGGCCCGAACATCCATTGTTTGCCATGCTGTTTTCTGCGTGACAGCGCGGAAAACACAGGCTAATGATCTTACCACCGGTCAGAGAGATGCATTTCCCACGCTTTCATCTGTGTGAGCCAGCATCTGTGACCAGAGGTAAAAAGGTAACCGCCGGTCACAGAAGTCAACTAATGAAAAAGTAGCCTATGCCTGCTGTCGCTGTCACTGATAACAAAGAGAGTAGGCTTCACTGTTGGGAGTATTCATCAGGTGGCACCCGGGCTATAAATATAAATGCCGTAAAATCTCTTTTATTTTTGATAACCAGCACAGGCAAAACTGACAGCTGCGGGCTGCAACCCTCAGTATCCACTTTATCATGGCTGTTTATCAAGAATAGATGGCTCTCACGCAGGGGGTCCCTCCATTTTTGACAATCATCCAAGCTAAATTAGACAGCTGGGGGCTGATGTTCTGAGACTGGTAAGGGGCCATGGATATTGGCCCCCTCCCCACCTAAAAATAGCAGCCCACAGCCGCCCCATAAAAGACGCATCTCATAAAAGGTGCATCTATTCGATGCTCCAATTCTGGTGCTTTGCTCAGCTCTTCTCATTTGCCCTGGTGCAGCAGCAAGTGGGGTAATAGGTTTGAGGTTGATGTCAGCTGTTTTATTGCCACTGACATCAAGCCCAGAGGTTAGTAATGGAGAGGCATCTATAAGACACCCCCATTACTAACCACAAAGTTAGATTGTAAAAAAAAACACAACCAGTAAATTCTTTAATTGAAATGACACAGACTCCTTGGTTTGAAATAAAAATAAAAAAACATAGTTATACTCACCTTCACACCTAATACATTGAAGCCCATGTCCCCTGTAAAAGAATAAAAATAATGAACAACCATATTCCTCACCTGTCCAATGAGAAGATAATCCATATCTGTCCAGATGATTTGCATAGCGGTCACATGAGTGATGCCAGTGCAACATCAGTGACTCCCAGAAGTTGGACCTCCACTAGTCAGTAAATTATTAGCTATAACTGTGAGAAATAACCCATTAAATGATGTCAGATGCTTGGGTTGATGAGTTGATTAAGGGGTTGGTTAAATATGGATGTGTTATGATGCAATGAATGCTTGACACAGACCCTTATGTGGGTGGAGATGTTGATGTATGTGTTGAGAGCAGCAATAGAATGTGAATTACTTTCACCTACATGTCAAACTCACATTTCTGGTAATGCCTCATCATCAGTCTAACATATGAAAAGAGTAGATGGAAACAATCCTAGTGACTATTGATTGACCTTGACTCATAGATTACTGCCAGTATGACAAGTCTCAGGAACATTGGAGAACATAATTAAAGTTTGTCAGAAAGTTGATATTTCAGAGAGCTCCACAGTTACACAAAATTCTGTTTGAGGTCTTGTGATCCTGACCGCTACTCAGGAACAGACGTCAAATAAATGTCAAACTTAAAGAAATTGGACCATATAGCAGTGGGTGGCATAGACAGGTCTGTCCAATCTATAAAAGCAAGATATACTGGCTTGACACTTAAGAAAGGCGGTAGCTGATGTGTAATCTTCATTAATTCATGTCATTAAAGCTTAACACTGTGGTGTAGCTTGTTGGATGTGGCCCAAGAAAGTGGAGGCTGACAATTATCCTATCTTCGGATTGAATACACATCTCTGTTTTTTCAATACCTGTTGCTTGTCACAGACACCAGCGGGTCTGTCTCACACAAACTCTACATTTGTTTAGTCTGTGAGTTATGGACCCTGGTAAATAACTCATAATAAAGTCATCCCAGATGTACAGACAGATTGAGCTGACACCGGCATGACGAGGAGTACAGCTTTATATCTCAGCCTAAAATGTTCAGCTCTTCTGCAGGATCCATCAAGTTCAGCACAAAATATATTCCTCCTGTTAGGCAATTACTCATTAATTGCTGAGATGCTGCATGTCCTCCATACAAGAGGTGAATAATGTTTTCCGTAGAGTACAAGCACATCATGCGTCTAAGGTAATGAAATCATTAAAGTGATCCTACGACATAGAACCGTTTTCCGCTATATAATTAATGTTATCTCATTGTACAGCTTGATAAGACCACAGCCTGTATCCAATGAGACGTAACACTGTTTAGATATTCGGATCTAAATGGAGATAAGGCAGTAGTCTTCTAAAGTGGGATTGCCTGGCACACGATTAATAGGAATTAATGAACAAAACTCTGGGGAAATCCCTGAGGATTTCTCGGCAAATGTCCTAAACACTGAACAATGTAACTACAGACACTAATTGTTTGTTTGCTGGCCAAACACAGTAACTAATGCAGCATGGCATCGATTTTTATTTTTTGGCTACAATATCGCTAGGGTCATGGTGAAATAATTGGGTACAATGGAAGGCAACCATACAGAGCGGTCAGCATGTTCCAGGCGCTCTACTGAAGACTAAGCAAGGATTTTCTGCCGAGTTTAATGAGAAGGAGATGGAAATGGCTGATCTCCTGGGACATAGTGCATAGAATAATCTCCATATTTTATTTTTTATCTACTAGTGATCCCTAGGCTACTGACGCTCCTCTTCCTTTTAAACCCTAGGAACCAATGTTCACAGTGGCCTAGTGTTGATGGCAGCTTTTCCCCTTTTGCCTTACTACCAAAATTAAGCAGGAGCTCAGGAGCTTGGAGGGTATTTCTTACTGATGGGTATTGGGTTATTGGTAATAGTGGGTGAGGGTTTTGCACTGTGTCCTAAATGTTAAAGGGAATCTGTCACCAGGTTTTTGCTACCTCATCTGAGAGCGGCATAATGTAAAAAAAGAGAGACCCTGATTCTAGAGATGTATCATTTAGTATACTGGGTGCAGCAGTTGTGATACAATAAACGTTCTTAGATGTAGCACATAGCAGAGCTGAGAAAGGTAACCCCGCCCACACCACAGCTCTCTATGGACATTGCATATTGACAGTTAGCTGCATATCACAGGAGGAGGCGTGGTCAGACCACTTGGCATGAGGCAGCTAGTCTGGGCAATGTTAATTCCCTAGTAATAAAACTTTCATTGTAAGTAAACAACAGCACACAGCCTAATAAGTGACACATTGCTGAGTTCAGTGATTTAACCCCTTCCTCATACTGTCCTCAGATTACACAGCAAAAACCTGCTGACAGATTTCCTTTAAATGTGTTCCAGGCCACATGGGTCTTGGGTCACCAGGGCACTTTCCTGCCCATAGGGATCAGACAAGAACCGGCACAAGAGACGGATGAGATGAGAAAACAGAGAGTTTGTTATCAGTGTTAGGTAAATAAAACCCACCATACATATTAGAGTTCCGTCAGACGAAGCTGTTGAAAATGACGGGTTTGTCCAACAGTCTAATGTGTATGGGAGCCCCGGACAAATGATTGTGAGAGAAGTCAAGGAACTGGCATGTCCAATTTCCAATTGTCAATTCTCATAGAGAACACATGAGCGCTCGGGTGAGCAAGTTCTCCTGTGTATGGGAGAGACGGCTGAGATGACTGCCGGACAGATGAGCCGCCGAGTCCTTGCTCAGCCAACAGCCATGTAATGTGTTTGGCTGGACCTAAGCACTTGTCATTAAGATCTGCCACCCCATGGCTTAGTTAGGGCCATAAAGGAACAATAAAGATGGCAATTGTAAAAGGGTAGACGGCAAAAGAGTGAAAAGTGATCAGACAGGCTCCTGCAAGGTATCGCTACCATCAAGAGCCGACCACGGGAGGGATGGTGACATCTCAGACCCTATTAAAACCATCAATCTTGGTGCCTCCTTGTGAGTAAAGTTCTTTAGTTATCACCTGCATCCTTCTTCCCATCTGTCCAATTTCTTGCAGACCATACTGCATCTCATCTTATAAGGCATGTAGCCTTCTCACAAAACAATAGCACAAGGCTAAGGTCTGAGGATAGATGACCCAGAAATATTTCATGTAGATTAAAAGAATTTACTAAAGAGGGAGGAATCAGATTCCCTTTAAAGTGACTCCAGCCTTTTGTCCAGTAAAGTTCCAGCGAAGCTTGCAGTATTTGACTTGGCTTTTTTTATCTATTCTCTCCATGTACTGGGAAACGGTCCTTATTATTTGCAACTATTTCTCCCCTTACACATTGACATCAATGTGCATAACCTGCAAGGTCACAGCATTCATTTCCTTGCATATCCCATGCTACTGTGAGCATGCTGATTATTATACTATAGGCGATTCTAGTTTATTCTACATGCACATGCTGAAAGGATTGATCCAAGATAAAATACAACAATTACGACCCAACCTAAAAGCTGCCTACATACATCTAAAAACATGTGCTACTTAAAGAGCATCTATGATTAAAAATAAAGAAAATTTGCTAACCTTAAAAAATGAAAATGAGGAAATGAGCATTTCCTGACTTCCTCCCGCTTCTCTGCTGTCACATTATGAGTATTATTTTCAGCTTTTTCTTCATTATATACGTTCCTGGAAATCCTCGGTGACACCCTGGATGCCTACTTTGGATCTGACAGTAGTTGTCTCCTAGTTCTATCAGACTCCTCAGTAAATTTCCTGGTTCTGCAGTCACAGGAGCTGTGAAATCACTGAATAGACTAACGTGCAGATTTGCTCTTCAGCATTTCACATAGGCTACGAGTTCTAGCACCTTCCTAATTGGGTGTCACTCACCTGTGCCGAGAAGACATATCATCTAGGTATGGTTAAAACAATCACATACTACATGGTAATAACCTCAGAGATCAGTGCTTACCCTGCCTATACCCCTAAATGCTTCCATCACTGGTCTGCCTGGACATGAGGGTGCATATTCCTCACACATGTGCTTCCTCTTTTGTTACCTTCTCCATGTGCCATTCGTGTCAGGAGCAATGAAGGCCAATACACTGGGATGGGAGCTGTATTATAGCTTTGTACATCTTGGCGGTATTATGGTTATATGCATGAGCCCTTATACTTAAGGCTAAATTCACACAAGTGTATACAAAAAATCATAGGTTTTTCACTGACAAAAAACAGACAATTTTTGTCACCTGTATGTCCATTTTTCGCATGTGTATGCCATCCATTTTGATGTATCGGGAATTAGTAAAATTTATAAGACAAAATGCATTTTCTTACATTAATAATGTATGCAATATATCTGAAAAAAATCGGATGATATACAGATGATCCATTTCTGATCCAATTTTGTTGTGCACCCTTAGACTTGATTAGTTGATTCTCATTGTAACTACAGAATAGACTGGTGGATCTTCACGCAGCACAACTGAATAACATTGTACCCTTACAGTCAATAATTATTATGCCCCTTGACGAAGCTTGGGTGAAACGTACGTTGGGGCACCAGGAACACATGTCACATCAGTCTTTCCCACTGTAAAATGTAAAATATAAGTGCTTTACTATTGTTTATTTTGAACACTTATTTCATCACGGTGGTATAATCTGGTATACTCTATATGCACTGGCAAGCACTTGCTATATAAAACCAAAAGTCATTGGAAAAAGATACTTTGTATATTAAATAATAGATACTACATTTAATATCCATTTTACACATTTGGTCCTCCATTGGGTTACTCAACTTTTTTACCTGTAGTTCTTTTTTAATAATTTCAATAAAAGTTATAGGTTTATGAGACTTTAACTCTTCATCATATATTCTTTATATTTATTGCATTGGTTGCGTCTCACTTGATATTACTTTGTATATTGTTATGCTCTAGTGGGTTGGTTCTAAATTCACAAAAGTGTATACAAAAATTGTAGGTTTTTAATTGAGAAAAAAAAATGACAATATTCTCATCCATATACTGTCCATTTTGATAAATCAGGAATTAGTAAAAGTTACAAGACCAAGTACATTTTCTTACAGTAATAATGTTGGCAATGGATCAGTAAAAATCGGAAGCTATACAGATGACCTACATTGGATCCAATTTTTTTTCTGCACCCTTAGACTTGTATAGGTGAGATCATTGTAAGAGACTGGTGCATCCTCACGCAGCGCAACTGAATAACATTGCTCCGAGTGCTGTGCCCTTACAATCAATCATTATTTTAGGTAGAAAACAGGTATAGTTGTGTGTTGTACAGAGATCTCCGAGCAGTAGGCCATCACAAGATGAGTCCTCTAATAGCTGGATCCTACCTGATGTTCCTGTTGTGACCCTGTTCACATTACTTTGATTTTTCTGTTCCAAGTTATTTTTTACAGTGAACAATACATAATTCTGCAGTCCATTTTTAACATAAAACACCTGTAAACCAGACCGACCCAATATATGTCAATGAGATGAAACAGGATTGGTAGGGATCCCCTAGAAAATGGCTAAGAAACCTGACTCACAGCTGAACAGGTGGACTTATTGGATCTACTCTTTGGCTAATAAGTCAGCTGGAAGGACCAATCTAAAGGTTGGGTGGTCATCGGTGGGTGCACTTATGGTCCACATATTGTCCCCTTGCGTTAACTAGTAAAGTACATGGATGTGTTGACCTGGTTAATGTTGACTTGAAAAAGTCTATAATAACTAAATTAAATTCAATATGAAATAACAAACGTATTAATCATTTTAGATGACACAGGACATTTACACACACTAGATATGTCATTTTTAAGCATCATGTAGCACTGCAGTAACATTGTTAAATAACGTATGCACTAATTAGTTATCTAAACAGATTCCTTGTTCATGACAACAGCTGCAAACTGTGAATGTTATTCATTTCCCAACAGCCCCAAATCAAATATTAAAACAGGACACATTTCAAGTAACTGCGATAAACAGAGTGTTCTTCAGAAATACACAAATTTCAATATTTGCACCAAACATTCAAAAGAAAACCCAAATTATATTCCAAAAATAGAAATGTATGACAGAGGGACCAGTTTACATGCTGCCCATAGATGCCTCTGGATTGGGGGGAGGGGAAGAGTAAAGAGAAGGGAAGCATCTGAGTGAGAGACAGAGTTACAGTAGGTCAGCAGAGGCAATGGTTTTGTAAGTTACCCAGAGCTGGTTCCACAGCTACAATGCTCAGTACTGCTTGCTAAATCTTCCATGCTCTTGGTTTGCTTGAGGGTTCTGTTACAGTGAAATAGAGGAAAAATCTGCTCATGTTTTTATGTGTTCATTGCTTAGGAGACTTTATACCAGCTACTCTCTAATAGCTCATAGAAAGTGACAGAAATAGAATCTTCAAAATAACAAACTGGTGAAATATGTCATATACGTGGTATGCAATGGACAGAAAAGTGCTCATTAACCTTACAGTGTCCGAAAATGCTTCTTGGACAAGCAGGCGTTGAGAAAATCTACTAACGTGCATTTCCAGGATTCATAAAACTTATTTTGCTGATATTTCAATTTACTACCATCTCAAAAATTGGGTCTTGTGCTTTCTATTTGGATTGTGTATTTAAATTGCACGTCTGTCAAAAACACCATATCATTAGTTTACATTGCATCAATTATGCCATATCCATTTTTAACCAAAAAAGAAGGAAAGATAGTCATCAGTAGACCACACTTCATAATGTCAAACACAATACAGTGTGCGGTTTTGCCCAATTAACTATGTGTCTGTTAAAGGGAATTTGTCATTAGGTTTTTGCTCCCCCATCTGAGAGCAGCATGATTTAGGGGCAGAAACCCTGATTCCAGCAATGTGTCACTTAGTGGGTTGCTTGCTGCAGTTTTGATAAAATCACAGTTTTATCTGCTGCAGATCATCTACCAGTTCTCTGAATGCTGAACTTTGTACAACCCTGCTCACACCACTGATTGGCAGCTTTCTATGTACTCTGTGCAAAGGAAGAAAGCTGCCAATCAGTGGTAGGGGTGGGGTTATGCAGAGCTCATGATTATGGACGACTACCTGGCAGCAATCATCTAGTGATAATCTCCTGCTGATAAAACAGTGATTTTATCAAAACTACATCAAGCAGCCCAGTAAATGACACATTGCTAGAATCAGGGTCTCTGCCCCTACATCATGTTGCTCTCAGATTAGGTTGCAAAACCTGCTGACAGAGTCTCTTTAAATCTACTTCTTATCTTCAGCACCTTCTGTGAGTAATAATAATTAATCATACTTAAACATTTGGAACATGACATTGTAAATCTTTCCTCTAGCTAGCAATAGGCAGTGCTGATTAATTGTTAGATGTGCAGGCAGTGTTGTATATGATACCTCCTTCACAAGATTATTGCGCTTTTCATGCTAATGTGCTCATTTCACTGATCACCATGCGGGGAATATGATCGTTTCCTACCCCATGGTTATATAGTCACAGTCTGCCTTAGATGTTAACAATACAGCATGAATCTATAACGTTTAGCTAAATGCGACTTCACAATGATGTGTAAGGTGATGGAGTTTGCGTGAGACTCGTCTACAGTCAGGTGTTGATGACGCCATTCAAAGACATGTTCTGCCTCATTGGGCCACAGACTCCATCTTTACACTAAAATGCTGCACACCTGCCATTGAAGTGAAAAAGAGGATAGAGATGGCCACGCTAACAGAAAGTTCTTTGTCATTTACCGATGACCTGTGCCTACATGTGGCTTTTTTCATGTTCAGTTGCAATAAGTCCTCTCTAACCATCATCTACAGACAAGCAAGTGGAAAAACCATTTTAAATAACTGTATGATCTGCGCTTTGGTTCAGCTGTATCCAGAGAAGCTTTGTGTGCTCTATCTACAGAAGATTATACCGAATATAGATTTACCGCTACTGAATAATAACCTTCATTACATACAGTTGGTCATAGTCAATGATATACCTTCTTTAGGTTATTCAGGTCTACAGACTTTCATGATTTTGGTGAAAATATATAATTTTGCCATAATTTAAACATTTCTGTAAAAATGCTTCCTATTTACGAGCTTGGCCTTGGTGAAGTAGGAGTATCCCACCTGACTTTGTGCATATCCGCATATCCACCACCACTCTCAAGGGATGAACGTCCACCCGCTAATTAGATTTATGAAGCTGTTGGGTTGTAGGTGTAAGGAGATGAAGGAGTTTTCCACTTTTCTAAAAAAAAGTTCCCAAATGATCACATGCTAGCAAAAAAGATAAATATAGTGCTCACCCTCCCCGACTCCCTGTTGCTAGTCTGTTCTCTATGCTTGGGCTGCAGTAGTAACGTCATATCAACAGCTCACATTACCACTGCAGCCACCACTAGGGTTGAGCGACTTTCATTTTTTTAAGATCGAGTAGGGTTTTGGGAAACCCGATTTTGTCCAGAGTCGAGTCGAGTGCAGTCGGCCGATTATCGCTAAAAGTCGGGGATCGACCGAAACACGAAACCCAATGCAAGTCAATGGGGAAGCATAGTCGGCAGTGAGTGGAGGCCAGGAAAACACCTACAGTGCCCATTTTAATGCCAAAAACATCCATTCTTGTTTCTGAAGCTTGCCAATCTTAATTAACTGTATAATAATAGTTGGGCATAGGGAATTGGGGGAAAGTTGTGGGGGGAGTAGGGCTGGCTCAAGTTTTTCGTGGGCCCAGGAAATGCGGACTACGTCACGGCGGTGTTGCAGGGAAAGGTAAGTATTTAAAAGTTGCAAGTGCTGTGATCCTGAGCAAGCAGGGGGGGCCCACTCGTTCGCATTGCCACTGGCACAGGGCCCCTCAAAGTACGGCGGTGTGTTTGCATGGCGGGGGCGCCTCCCACCAGCAGCGACACTTTTGCGTACTCTGAGGGGCCCTGTGCCAGTGACGTCGCCAACGAGTATGCCCCCCCACCTGATGAAGGAACCTGCACTTTCATCTGCACCTTCCTCTTTGTCCCTGTGTAAGGTGGTATAACATGCGGGAAGGGGAACCTTACTTTCAGCAGGGACAGATTCTGGCTGTGTAGAGTACAAGGGGAATGTAGTGGTCTAGGTCAATGTACCAGCAGACTCATTTAGCAGTGGCTGGGCAATGGGCAGGATGAGGAGGAAACAGATATAGGGCCAAAGAATAAAGTAGGCTACATGCAGTTCAAAATTGGTAACAGGACTAAACAGGCGGCATTGCTTTGTTCAGTGGAGTAGCAAACCCAAGAGCAGCAGACACTGTTTCAAGGGCCTAACCACACTAGTAGGCCAAATGCAGTTTAATATCTGATAGTATAGGGCGAAAGCCAGAATGTGGAAGCTCAGCTTTGTTCAGTTGAGGACAACACCAGGGAGGGGCAGACACCTTTAGTAGGCCGGAAAAGCCTATTGCATTTTTTAAAATGGTAATTTGGAGCAGAAGGTTGAAGCTCAGCTTTATTTAGTTGAGGGCAACACCAGGGAGGGGCAGAAGCCGTTATTAGGCCCTAACCACCATTTTTTTTTTTTTTAAAACCACTTAATGAGAGCCGGAAGGTTGAAGCTCAGCTTTATTTAGTTGAGGACAACACCAGGGAGGGGCAGAAGCCGTTAGTAGGCCCTAACCACCATTTTTTTTTTAAAACCACTTAATGAGAGCCGGAAGGTTGAAGCTCAGCTTTATTTAGTTGAGGACAACACCAGGGAGGGGCAGAAGCCGTTAGTAGGCCCTAACCACCATTTTTTTTTTTTTTAAAACCACTTAATGAGAGCCGGAAGGTTGAAGCTCAGCTTTATTTAGTTGAGGACAACACCAGGGAGGGGCAGAAGCCGTTAGTAGGCCCTAACCACCATTTTTTTTTTAAAACCACTTAATGAGAGCCGGAAGGTTGAAGCTCAGCTTTATTTAGTTGAGGACAACACCAGGGAGGGGCAGAAGCCGTTAGTAGGCCCTAACCACCATTTTTTTTTTAAAACCACTTAATGAGAGCCGGAAGGTTGAAGCTCAGCTTTATTTAGTTGAGGACAACACCAGGGAGGGGCAGAAGCCGTTAGTAGGCCCTAACCACCATTTTTTTTTTTAAAACCACATAATGAGAGCCGGAAGGTTGAAGCTCAGCTTTATTTAGTTGAGGACAACACCAGGGAGGGGCAGAAGCCGTTAGTAGGCCCTAACCACCATTTTTTTTTTTAAAACCACATAATGAGAGCCGGAAGGTTGAAGCTCAGCTTTATTTAGTTGAGGACAACACCAGGGAGGGGCAGAAGCCGTTAGTAGGCCCTAACCACCATTTTTTTTTTTAAAACCACATAATGAGAGCCGGAAGGTTGAAGCTCAGCTTTATTTAGTTGAGGACAACACCAGGGAGGGGCAGAAGCCGTTAGTAGGCCCTAACCACCATTTTTTTTTTAAAACCACTTAATGAGAGCCGGAAGGTTGAAGCTCAGCTTTATTTAGTTGAGGACAACACCAGGGAGGGGCAGAAGCCGTTAGTAGGCCCTAACCACCATTTTTTTTTTTTTTAAAACCACTTAATGAGAGCCGGAAGGTTGAAGCTCAGCTTTATTTAGTTGAGGACAACACCAGGGAGGGGCAGAAGCCGTTAGTAGGCCCTAACCACCATTTTTTTTTTAAAACCACTTAATGAGAGCCGGAAGGTTGAAGCTCAGCTTTATTTAGTTGAGGACAACACCAGGGAGGGGCAGAAGCCGTTAGTAGGCCCTAACCACCATTTTTTTTTTAAAACCACTTAATGAGAGCCGGAAGGTTGAAGCTCAGCTTTATTTAGTTGAGGACAACACCAGGGAGGGGCAGAAGCCGTTAGTAGGCCCTAACCACCATTTTTTTTTTTTAAACCACATAATGAGAGCCGGAAGGTTGAAGCTCAGCTTTATTTAGTTGAGGACAACACCAGGGAGGGGCAGAAGCCGTTAGTAGGCCCTAACCACCAATTTTTTTTTTTTTAAAACCACTTAATGAGAGCCGGAAGGTTGAAGCTCAGCTTTATTTAGTTGAGGACAACACCAGGGAGGGGCAGAAGCCGTTAGTAGGCCCTAACCACCATTTTTTTTTAAAAACCACTTAATGAGAGCCGGAAGGTTGAAGCTCAGCTTTATTTAGTTGAGGACAACACCAGGGAGGGGCAGAAGCCGTTAGTAGGCCCTAACCACCATTTTTTTTTTTAAAACCACATAATGAGAGCCGGAAGGTTGAAGCTCAGCTTTATTTAGTTGAGGACAACACCAGGGAGGGGCAGAAGCCGTTAGTAGGCCCTAACCACCATTTTTTTTTTTTTTAAAACCACTTAATGAGAGCCGGAAGGTTGAAGCTCAGCTTTATTTAGTTGAGGACAACACCAGGGAGGGGCAGAAGCCGTTAGTAGGCCCTAACCACCATTTTTTTTTTAAAACCACTTAATGAGAGCCGGAAGGTTGAAGCTCAGCTTTATTTAGTTGAGGACAACACCAGGGAGGGGCAGAAGCCGTTAGTAGGCCCTAACCACCATTTTTTTTTTTTAAACCACATAATGAGAGCCGGAAGGTTGAAGCTCAGCTTTATTTAGTTGAGGGCAACACCAGGGAGGGGCAGAAGCCGTTAGTAGGCCCTAACCAAAGTTGAAGGCCAAATGCAGTTTAATTTCTGATACTATAGGCCGAAAGCCAGAAGGTGGAAGTTCCGATTTAGACAGTGGAGGACAATTTGAATTAGGGACTGCAGACAGACTTAGTAGGCTGTCCCCTGTGGACCATGCATCCACCACATTAACCCATTGCGCCGTAATGGACACGTAATCTTCCGTGGCCATGCCTACAGGTCCATGCGTCTGTTGTCAGGTGCACCTTTGTACTCACAGATTGCCAGAGTGCATGGACAATGCGGTCTTCTACATGCTGGTGGAGGGTTGGGATGGCTTTTCTCGCAAAAGAAGTGTCGACTGGTTAGCTTGTAGCGTGGTACAGCGTAGTCCATCATGGCCTTATTAATAGTAAATAAAATATATAACTAGGCTCTATGAACTTTTAAATAGGTTCCAGGGGTACACGGGCAGCATTGGTGTGGTCAGTGGAGGAGTATTGCAAGTAGGGGCTGCAGACAGGCTATCAAAGGCCTAAAATAACAAACAGTAGGCAGTCATGGCAGTTTTACATCGGTTACATGGATACACAGGCAGGCACTCCAGGCAGCATTGTGCTCAGTGGAGGAGTATTGCAAGTAGGGGCCGCAGACAGGCTATCAAAGGCCTAAAATAACAAACAGTAGGCAGTCATGGCAGTTTTACATCGGTTACATGGATACACAGGCAGGCACTCCAGGCAGCATTGTGGTCAGTGGAGGAGTATTGC
Organism: Ranitomeya variabilis; assembly: GCF_051348905.1. Taxonomy (NCBI): domain Eukaryota; kingdom Metazoa; phylum Chordata; class Amphibia; order Anura; family Dendrobatidae; genus Ranitomeya; species Ranitomeya variabilis. Next base: position 161,286,424 of record NC_135238.1, on the reverse strand, counting down.
AAGTAGGGGCCGCAGACAGGCTATCAAAGGCCTAAAATAACAAACAGTAGGCAGTCATGGCAGTTTTACATCGGTTACATGGATACACAGGCAGCTAGGTGGTGAGTGGAGGAGTATTTAAAGTAAGGACCGCAGACAGGCTATCAAAGGCCTAACATAACAAACAATAGGCTCATGGCAGTTTTACAGCGGTTACATGGATACACGGGCAGGCAGCTTGGTGGTGAGTGGAGGAGTATTTAAAGTATGGACCGCAGACAGGCTTCGAAGGCCTAACACAATAAAATGGGCTGGCTGTAGGCACTTTAAAATTGGTTCCAGGGGTACACGGGCAGCAGTGGTCTGGTCAGTGGAGGCCTAGTGGAAGTATGGACCGCAGACAGGCTTCGAAGGCCTAACACAATAAAATGGGCTGGCTGTAGGCACTTTAAAATTGGTTCCAGGGGTACACGGGCAGCAGTGGTCTGGTCAGTGGAGGACTAGTGGAAGTATGGACCGCAGACAGGCTTCGAAGGCCTAACACAATAAAATGGGCTGGCTGTAGGCACTTTAAAATTGGTTCCAGGGGTACACGGGCAGCAGTGGTCTGGTCAGTGGAGGCCTAGTGGAAGGAGGGACCGCAGACAGGCTTCGAAGGCCTAACACAATAAAATGGGCTGGCTGTAGGCACTTTAAAATTGGTTCCAGGGGTACACGGGCAGCAGTGGTCTGGTCAGTGGAGGACTAGTGGAAGGAGGGAGCGCAGAAAGGCTTCAAAGGCCTAAAATAACAAACAATAGGCTCATGGCAGTTTTACAGCGGTTACATGGATACACGGGCAGGCAGCTTGGTGGTCAGTGGAGGAGTAGGGACCGCAGACAGGCTATCAAAGGCCTAAAATAACAAACAATAGGCTCATGGCAGTTTTACAGCGGTTACATGGATACACGGGCAGGCAGCTTGGTGCTGAGTGGAGGAGTAGTGCAAGGAGTGTCTGTCCCAGTACTCCCAAAATATAAATAGATGTTAATGTCTCGCAAAACAACCAAAACAAAAAAAAAGATGGCATACTTAGGTACAGGGGTGGGCTCATCTGCTGTGTTTCTGACATAGTAATTTGGCAGTAACTATTTAATGGTGCCAATATAGGACACAGACACAGACTACTTTAAGTTGCATCATAGATGTCTACAAATTTGTATTGTCAGTGCCAGACATTGAATGATGTCAGCGAATAGACTAAAGATTGGTGGAGCTGTGCGACATAATTTTGCACGTAGTAGAGCCCAGTTTGAGCTGGGGTAGGGGGGAACTCTCTTGAGGCCGGCGGGACCGCCCCAGGGCCACTCATGTTACAACGGTGTGTCTGACGTTGGGTGCGCACCACCACCGCCAGAGACACTACATTGTACTATGAGGGACCCAGTAGCAATGCCGTCAACCAAAAGCGAGCACACCCACCTCTTCAGACAAACAGCAGTCTCACGGGTGCTTGCGCCAAGTCGCGATACCACGGCCCCGTGTGGGGAGTTTGGCCATTTAGGGAGGTGTAAACATGTCGTATGCTGTACAATCTGCAGCAGCAAATTAGACATTAGAAAAGTAATTCACAGGCAAGAGCTTTTCATAGGAAAGCTAGGTGTCGGCCGGGCAAGGTGGGGCAAAAGATTTTGAAATCCAGTTGTGGTTCATTTTAATGAATGTTAGATCGTCAACATTTTGGGTAGCCAGACGAGTCCTTTTTTCGGTTAATATTGACCCTGCAGCACTGAATACTCTTTCTGATAGGACACTTGCTGCCGGGCAAGCAAGCTCCTGCAATGCATATTCTGCCAATTCTGGCCAGGTGTCTAATTTGGAGGCCCAGTAATCAAATGGGAATGACGGTTGAGGGAGAACATCGATAAGGGATGAAAAATAGTTAGTAACCATACTGGACAAATGTTGTCTCCTGTCACTTTCAATTGATGCAGCAGTACCTGTCCTGTCTGCGGTCATAGCAAAATCACTCCACAACCTGGTCAGAAAACCCCTCTGTCCAACGCCACTTCTGATGTGTGCACCCCTAACACTCCTAGTCTGCTGCCCCCTGGAGCTCGTGTGAGAACGATCACGTGCGCTGTGTGCTGGGAATGCCTGAAGCAAACGGTCAACAAGAGTTGATTGTTTGGTTGCTAATATTAGTTCCAAGTTCTCATGTGGCATAATATTTTGCAATTTGCCTTTATAGCGTGGATCAAGGAGGCAGGCCAACCAGTAATCGTCATCGTTCATCATTTTCGTAATGCGTGTGTCCCTTTGTAGGATACGTAAGGCATAATCCGCCATGTGGGCCAAAGTTCCACTTGTCAAATCTCCGGTTGTGATTGGTTGAGGGGCAGTTGCAGGCAAATCTACGTCACTTGTGTCCCTCAAAAAACCAGAACCCGGCCGTGACACGCAACCAATTTCCTGTGCCCCCGTGAAAGTTTCCGCATTAAAAATATACTCATCCCCATCATCCTCCTCGTCCTCCACCTCCTCTTCGCCCGCTACCTCGTCCTGTACACTGCCCTGACCAGACAATGGCTGACTGTCATCAAGGCTTCCCTCTTCCTCTGGTGCAGACGCCTGCTCCTTTATGTGCGTCAAACTTTGCATCAGCAGACGCATTAGGGGGATGCTCATGCTTATTACGGCGTTGTCTGCACTAACCAGCCGTGTGCATTCCTCAAAACACTGAAGGACTTGACACATGTCTTGTATCTTCGACCACTGCACACCTGACAACTCCATGTCTGCCATCCTACTGCCTGCCCGTGTATCCTCCCACAAATAAATAACAGCACGCCTCTGTTCGCACAGTCTCTGAAGCATGTGCAGTGTTGAGTTCCACCTTGTTGCAACGTCTATGATTAGGCGATGCTGGGGAAGGTTCAAAGACCGCTGATAGGTCTGCATACGGCTGGCGTGTACAGGCGAACGTCGGATATGTGAGCAAAGTGCACGCACTTTGAGGAGCAGGTCGGAGAACCCAGGATAAGTTTTCAATAAGCACTGCACCACCAGGTTTAAGGTGTGAGCCAGGCAAGGAATGTGTTTCAGTTGGGAAAGGGAGATGGCAGCCATGAAATTCCTTCCGTTATCACTCACTACCTTGCCTGCCTCAAGATCTACTGTGCCCAGCCACGACTGCGTTTCTTGTTGCAAGAACTCGGACAGAACTTCCGCGGTGTGTCTGTTGTCGCCCAAACACTTCATAGCCAATACAGCCTGCTGACGCTTGGCAGTAGCTGGCCCATAATGGGACAACTGGTGTGCAACAGTGTCATCTGCCGATGGAGTGGTTGGCCGACTGCGTTCTGTGGAAGAGCTGTAGCTTCTGCAGGAGGACGAGGAGGAGGAGGAGGGGGTGCGAACGCCTACAGCCAACTGTTTCCTAGACCGTGGGCTAGGCACAACTGTCCCTAAATTGATGTCGCCTGTGGACCCTGCATCCACCACATTCACCCAGTGTGCCGTGATGGACACATAACGTCCCTGGCCATGCCTACTGGTCCATGCATCTGTAGTCAGGTGCACCTTTGTACTCACAGATTGCCTGAGTGCATGGACGATGCGCTGTTTAACATGCTGGTGCAGGGCTGGGATGGCTTTTCTGGAAAAAAAGTGTCGACTGGGTAGCTCGTATCGTGGTTCAGCGTACTCCATCAGGGCTTTGAAAGCTTCGCTTTCAACTAACCGGTAGGGCATCATCTCTAACGAGATTAGTCTAGCTATGTGGGCGTTAAAACCCTGTGTACGCGGATGCGAGGATAAGTACTTCCTTTTTCTAACCAGAGTCTCATGTAGGGTGAGCTGGACTGGAGAGCTGTAGATCGTGGAACTTTCGGGTGTGCCGGTGGACATGGCAGACTGAGAGACGGTTGGAGACGGTATTGTTTCCGCCGGTGCCCTACATGCAATATTTCCTCCTACAAAACTGGTGATTCCCTGACCCTGACTGCTTTTGGCTGGCAAAGAAACCTGCACAGATACTGCCGGTGGTGCGGAAAATGGTGGCCTTACAGTGACGGAAGGGATGTTGCGTTGCTGACTAGCTTCATTGGCCGAGGGTGCTACAACCTTGAGGGACGTTTGGTAGTTAGTCCAGGCTTGAGAATGCATGGTGGTTAAGTGTCTATGCATGCAACTAGTATTTAGACTTTTCAGATTCTGACCTCTGCTTAAGCTAGTTGAACATTTTTGACAGATGACTTTGCGCTGATCAGTTGGATGTTGTTTAAAAAAATGCCAGACTGCACTCTTCCTAGACTCTGATCCCTTTTCAGGGATTGCAGACTGAGCTTTAACCGGATGGCAACGCTGTGCTCCAACAGGTTTTGGCTTTGACACGCGTTTTGGTCCAGATACGGGCCCGGCAGATGGAACCTGTTGCGATGTTGATGCCTGCTGCGGCCCCTCCTCCACCTCCGCTTCTGAACTACTGCCGCCTGCACCCTGTTCCCCCAATGGCTGCCAATCGGGGTCAATAACTGGGTCATCTATTACCTCCTCTTCAAGCTCGTGTGCAACTTCGTCTGTGTCACTGTGTCGGTCGGTGGTATAGCGTTCGTGGCGGGGCAACATAGTCTCATCAGGGTCTGATTGTGGATCTGTACCCTGAGAGGGCAATGTGGTGGTCTGAGTCAAAGGAGCAGCATAGTACTCTGGCTGTGGCTGTGCATCAGTGCACTCCATGTCAGAATATACTTGTAATGGGCATGGCCTGTTAAATGTTTCACTTTCTAAGCCAGGGACGGTATGTGTAAAGAGCTCCATGGAGTGACCCGTTGTGTCGCCTGCTGCATCCTTCTCTCTTGTTGTAGTTTTTGCTGAGGAGGACAAGGAAGCGACTTGTCCCTGACCGTGAACATCCACAAGCGACGCGCTGCTTTTACATTTACCAGTTTCGGAAGAGGAGGCAAAAGAGCTAGAGGCTGAGTCTGCAATGTAAGCCAAAACTTGCTGTTGCTGCTCCGCCTTTAAAAGCGGTTTTCCTACTCCCAGAAAAGAGAGCGTTCGAGGCCTTGTGTAGCCTGACGACGAAACTGGCTCCACAGCTCCAGACTTAGGTGGAATATTTTTATCCCCACGACCACCTGATGCTCCACTACCACTACCATCATTACCAGCTGACAATGAACGCCCACGACGACCTCTTGCACCAGACTTCCTCATTGTTTTAAAATCTTAACCAAAGTAACTTTATTTGTTGCTATCAAACAACTTACACGGTGAGCTATAACTTCAGTATGATTTCAATATCCCTTAACAGGTTGGTGAGACCACAAGGAAAATCAGGCACAATGTTACACACTCTGTTTTCTGTGGCACAAAATCACAGAGATGACACACACGCAGGACTGTCACTCAAGCACTAATGTCAATATTAATCTCCCACCTAATTTATTTATTTTTTTTTCTCAGGGAGACTTTAGAAACCAAATAATATTAAAAAAAAAAAAAAAAAAGGCTTTCTATGGCCCACAATTAGAGAGAGAGAGGTGGCACAACCAGGAGTCAAGACTGGCGCACAAGCTGAAAGGGCAATATTACTCTCCCACTGTTTTTTATGTTTTTTTTGTTTTTTTCAGGGAGACTTTAGAAACCAAATAATATTAAAAAAACCAAAAAAAAAAAAGGCTTTCTATGGCCCACTGAATGAGAGGGAGAGAGGTGGCACACCCAGGAGTCAAGACTGGCACACAAGCTGAAAGGGCAATATTACTCTCCCACTGTTTTTTTATGTATTTTTTGTTTTTTCAGGGAGACTTTAGAAACCCAATAATATTTAAAAAAAAAAATAAATAGGCTTTCTATGGCCCACTGAATGAGAGGGAGAGAGGTGACACACCCAGGAGTCAAGACTGGCACACAAGCTGAAAGGGCAATATTACTCTCCCACTGTTTTTTTAGGTTTTTTTTTTTTTTTCAGGGAGAATTAGAAACCAAATAATATTAAAAAAAAAAAAAAAATAGGCTTTCTATGGCCCACTGAATGAAAGGGAGAGAGGTGGCACACCCAGGAGTCAAGACTGGCACACAAGCTGAAAGGGCAATATTACTCTCCCACTGTTTTTTTATGTATTTTTTGTTTTTTCAGGGAGACTTTAGAAACCCAATAATATTTAAAAAAAAAAATAAATAGGCTTTCTATGGCCCACTGAATGAGAGGGAGAGAGGTGACACACCCAGGAGTCAAGACTGGCACACAAGCTGAAAGGGCAATATTACTCTCCCACTTTTTTTTTAGGTTTTTTTTTTTTTTTCAGGGAGAATTAGAAACCAAATAATATTAAAAAAAAAAAAAAAATAGGCTTTCTATGGCCCACAATTAGAGAGAGAGAGGTGGCACAACCAGGAGTCAAGACTGGCGCACAAGCTGAAAGGGCAATATTACTCTCCCACTGTTTTTTATGTTTTTTTTGTTTTTTTCAGGGAGACTTTAGAAACCAAATAATATTAAAAAAACCAAAAAAAAAAAAGGCTTTCTATGGCCCACTGAATGAGAGGGAGAGAGGTGGCACACCCAGGAGTCAAGACTGGCACACAAGCTGAAAGGGCAATATTACTCTCCCACTGTTTTTTTATGTATTTTTTGTTTTTTTCAGGGAGACTTTAGAAACCCAATAATATTTAAAAAAAAAAATAAATAGGCTTTCTATGGCCCACTGAATGAGAGGGAGAGAGGTGGCACACCCAGGAGTCAAGACTGGCACACAAGCTGAAAGGGCAATATTACTCTCCCACTGTTTTTTTAGGTTTTTTTTTTTTTTCAGGGAGACTTTTGAAACCAAATAATATTAAAAAAAAAAAAAAAAAAAAAAAATATAGGCTTGCTATAGCCCACTGAATGAGAGATAGCGCACACACAGCAGTGGCACACAAGCCCTGACTGAGGCCAATATTTTTCTCCCACTGATTGATGTAGTGTTTCTGTGTTGAGGTAGATTTTAGAACACAAATCACGGAAAAAATAAATAGGCTTTCTATGGCCCACTCAGTGAGAGATGGCACACACAGGGATGGCACTGTAGCAGAAATGCCAATCTTAATCTCCCACAAAAAAAAAACAAAAAAAAAAAAAAAACTGTCCTACAATTACTATCTCCCTGCAGTAATGTAAGCCAGGTATGGCAGGCAGCAATAGGAGTGGACTGATGCACAAATTAAATAAAAAGTGTGGACAAACAAAAAAGATAGCTGTGCAGAAAGGAAGGAACAAGAGGATATGTGCTTTGAAAAAAGCAGTTGGTTTCCACAGTGGCGTACACACAGCAATACAGCTATCACGGAGCCTTCTAGGGCAGCCCAATGAGCTACAGCGCTGAGGGGAAAAAAAAAAAAAAATAGCTTCCACTGTTCCTGCACACCGAAGGTGGTGTTGGACAGTGGAAATCGCTGCAGCACAAGCGGTTTGGTGGTTAGTGGACCCTGCCTAACGCTCTCCCTGCTTCTGACGAAGCGGCAGCAACCTGTCCCTAAGCTCAGATCAGCAGCAGTAAGATGGCGGTCGGCGGGAACGCCCCTTTATAGCCCCTGTGACGCCGCAGACAGCAAGCCAATCACTGCAATGCCCTTCTCTAAGATGGTGGGGACCAGGATCTATGTCATCACGCTGCCCACACTCTGCGTTCACCTTCATTGGCTGAGAAATGGCGCTTTTCGCGTCATTGAAACGCGACTTTGGCGCGAAAGTCGCGTACCGCATGGCCGACAAGCACAGGGGTCGGATCGGGTTTCATGAGACGCCGACTTAGCCAAAAGTCGGCGACTTTTGAAAATGATCGACCCGTTTCGCTCAACCCTAGCCACCACCACTGAGCTCAGCAGCTCCACTGATTTAGATGGCATGAGCTGCCAAGCTCAGTGATTAGCTGAAGCGGTGATTTGAGCTGTTGACGTGGCATCCTTGCCACAACCAAAACAAGGCAATTGTCTATGCTGTGAAGATACGAGATGTGAAGCATCTGAAACAATGGATACTGAAAGCCTGTGCTAGCATTTCTTCTGTGGCGTTGCCATCAGTGTGCCAAGAGTGGGAGAAGAGGGTTGCATTGACAATCCAACACAATGGGCAGCACTTTGAACACATACTATAAGTGGTCATAAACTTGTAAATAACTCATGAAAGAATAAAGTTACGTTAAAACCAAGCACACCATTGTTTTTCTTGTGAAATTCTCAATAAGTTTGTTGTGTCACATGACCCTCTTTCCATTGAAAAAAATAACGTTGGATTCAAAATGGCCGACTGCAAAATGGCCGCCATGGTCATCACCCATCTTGAAAAGATTTCCCCATCCCATATACTAATGTGCCACAAACAGGGAGTTGATATCACCAACCATTCCCATTTTATTTATTTATCTGTATAAATGGCCCACCCTGTATTATTTGCTTTTGAAGGTTCAATATGTATCAACAGAATTTTTTATGTTGAATATGCTGAAGAGCTAGTCTGGTTTCTGGGGTCAGTAAACCTGATTTTTCCTCTTATGTGCTGTGACAGATAAGACGATCGTTCAGGAGAGAAGAGATAAGTGCTACAGAGTCAAGCCCCCAATAAAGCTCCCTGACCGACTTCAATGTGAACGGTATTCGACAATGTGATAAATATAAATGACAGAAACCAAAGTAACACTTGTAATACATCCCTATTGAAAAAATGCTTTTCTGCCAAGAATACAGGCATTTAAGTTAAAAAAAAGCCCCTCAAAATTCTCCAAATCCTTTAAATACAAAAATAATAAAGGAAATAAAAAGTAGGATAAAAAAGAATGGCTGAAGAATGGTTACCACTTCGGATGTGTACCATATTAGATATACAAACAGAAGAATGGCACCATTGGCGCAAGATGCAAACAGATTCATCAACCTATAAATCATTTCCAGGAACACTCTACCACTAATATGATTTTATTGCTCTAGTCATGCATGATACTCTCTAGAAAAACAGGAGACATTTCAGTCATGATCAAGAAAGGATTGGTGAATACCACTCTAAAATATGTTTTATAAAATAATTATTGCCTTAAAGCCTTAGCGATATCAAAAGGATTTAAAATTAATAATATAGGGAAAAAGCTAGCAAACACCATAATGCCGAGGCATCCTGCACATGATAAGGTGGATTTACCTATGCTGGAAGAGGGCTTGATTCACTTTTTGAAAATAATGCAAACATTGAACATTGCAACACAAAAAAAGGAAAAGTCGTGGGATTATGGAAATCACACAGGATCAATAGACATGGTAAAGAGATATAAATGATGAAAATATGAAATGTTCAAAATATCTTCATTTATTCAGTATTGAGTTTGAGCACAGAAATTCCCACATTTATTCACCTTGGCTGCTACCAGTGAGTTAATTAATGGATGTCTGAGGAAAGTTCTGCCACATTGAGTGTTTTTGGACAAATCATCAAGATCCGCTATTGGATCCATTGCAGTTGACAGTTGATAAGACGTACTCAATGGAGATAAGTCCAGAGGCGCTGCAGGCCATGGTAGAATGTTTAGGCCATGCAGGGTTCTCACAGTAGTATGAGCAACATGCGGCTTGATGTTGTGTTGAAAACAGGTTTTGGGAAACTTTCACATTCCCTTGTGAAGGCCTTTTGATGACGTTGCCCATGTGGTCTACAGACTAATCTCTGGCTATCATTGAATCTAATACAAAAGCAGAACTCATCACTGAAGAGGAAAGACCAGTGCAATTACAGGCAGGGTCAACAACACCTCTGCATCTGTAGCTCTCATCCCAAGTTACTGCCAGCTCTGCTTTACCCCCTTGGTCTTGGCAAGAATCTTAACTTTACTAGCAAATACCTCTTCAAAGGAGATGAAAAATTAAAAATAAAATAAAATGTATTATTCAGCTCTGCAGCCACTATTCTATGATTTGTTCTGTTTAGCATTATAAAACTAGTGAAAGATCCTAATTAAGGACTCAAAATAGATCAGAGAGAAAAATCAGATAGATCCTACATGGATTTTGTCTTCTAACAGGTCAGATGTGATGCTGAGTTACTTCTCATGGACAAGCCGGGAGTCGGAGGAAGTCAAAGAGTCCGAGAGTCAAGAACCTGGAGGATACGCCTAAAATAGAGGAAAAGAGAAAAAGGTGTAGTCAGGTCACAGTCCAGCATCAGAATTCCTTGGTCAGAGTGCATCAAGGCAAAAGGGGTAATACAAAAAAGTAGACAAAATGCAAATCCAAGGTCCGACAACAAAGATCAAAATATCAGAGTTAGAGCACACAGCACTCAGCAAACACACCACTGAGCTGAAAGCTACAACTGACAGTGATCTGGGACTGACAGCTTAGCTAAGTAGCTGGTTAATTACCCAGAACAGGGAATACCTGAAGGAAGCTCAGCACCTCCCAGTCTCAGATTAAAATACCAAAAGCTCAGCGCTTAGCTGTTTATCAAAATACCGACAGCTCAGCACACCTCTGCACAAGATCGAACGACTCAGCTGTCACTCACCAAACTGACAGCTCAAAATGACCTTGATTCCATAGGGCAGCAAAACTGTCACTTACTGTGTCCAAGACACACTGAGTGGAGGAATCATGACTTCAGGTGCTCCATTTCCACTTGGTGGAAGCAAAATAACAGCCTTTTTCATTCAAAAATGGCTGCCATAATGGTTCTATTACAGTCTTGGGAAGAAATAAAATAGAGTATGAGAATGAGCTTAGAAACAGTTTAATATGTGCAGTAAACATTAAGGTCTGGAAAGTCAAACATAAAGTTGCAGGAGCTCTAGGGTATCCAAAGACACTGCAGCTAGCTCAGTAGACTGAGCTAATGGGAAAGCTCTTGTATATGTTAAACATATCCATAGGCTTCATTCACTCAACAGGGGTTAAAGAACTGTCCTTTCAGCCTTTGTCAAGGTGGAATGTGTTGGTATACTTTTTTAGAAAGCTCATCAGACTTTCATATACAAAGTGGCATTGCAAAAAAGCAAGTACTGTACAGTTACAATGGGACCCTATGGGTGACGTATGCTATGGTATGCTTCACATTCGGACTCTTTCAATGGAGGTACATGATGGAAAGTAGTCCTAACAAATTCTTGCAATGATGGGCTCGGATGCAGGGTTAATTGCTTCATATCTCATCATGAAGGGAAGACAAATATACTCATGTCTTAGGTGTAACTACTAGACTGTGGATGATGCCAGTAGGGAACATTTGGAAGATGCCGCGGGAAGAACAGTAGCGGTTTCTTACACATCAAAAAATTGCAGAAAGCACAGTTTGAATGATGGCCTTTCCTTTAAAACAAGTACTATGGTGACTTATTTCACATTTTTGTCTGCAGTACTCCTAAATCCTCCGACACCTTTTTAGTGGTACCTTTGTACAACTCTCTAAAACCTATTGGGATGAAGTCCAAAGCCATGCATTCCCAAATATAGAATGAAATCTGGTTAGTAATTAAGAGACGGGATAGTATGATAGGATATTCTAGATTGTGGTACTTTCCTATGACATTAAACAGCCAATATTCAATGGATACTCAGATGTCATTGTACACATTTAGCTGCTCATCAGACAGCAATAACATGATCCCTCTGTGCCGTCTAATTGTTCCGTGACCCATTTTGTTTTCTGCTGAGGACAATAACGATGTTTGTTCTGTTATCCTGCAAAAGCATCGCAAGGATTTATCTTCCAGGGATGTAGCTTATACCTCAGGCTACATGTTTATTTTGTGAGTAATAAGTGAAAAAAGCCCACTCATCCAGGAGCGAGCAAATTAATATGTTTACATAGGATCTATTAAAGCAGAGACCTCAACAGAAGACCTATTTACTTTAAAAAAAAATTAAAACAGGAGCAAACACTCTAAACCATTTTGTAGAATTAGCCTCCAATGGAAAGACTTCTTTCAAGTCACCTCATCCATTTTATAATACTCATCTTGGGCGTAACTATAGCAGTGTTACAGGCACAAACTATGCTGTTGAGCCAAGTAGTCAATGGGGCCAACTTCAACTCAAAGATGAGGGGGGGTTTATGACTTTTTTTATCACCTTACTGTTGAGGTCCTATTCCACGTTACTTGGTTTGCCATTGATTCTTTGCATCTACAGTACAACGAATCCTACTAGTGAAAGAAGAGGCATGGTTTCCTTATCTAAAACCATTAGATACAATATATGAGTCACTGCATGTTCCTTAACTTAAAATGACCATTTAGTCACATTGCAATCCTCGTAAGGGTCTTGATATGACATACCAATTGGCCATAACCACTCACAGGTGAAGTAAATACTGTTGTTTATCTCTTTACAATGACACCTGGAAAAAGGTTTGATGGAAGTTGGAAGAGATAGCATCAAGATGCACTATGTGAAGAAGAATAGTTGGAGAAAACAGTGCAGTGCCATGTTCTACTTGGAAATCTTGCATCTTGGCTTTTATGCAGAGTTACTCTGAGACACACAACCTACCTAAATTTTGTTGCAAATCCTTCATGCAATATTCCCTAATCGAGATGGCTTCTTTCAGTAATACAACGCATTTTACCAGACTACAGACTTTGTTGAGGAATGGTTTAAGACCGAGTTCAAGGTGTTGGCTAGGCCTCCAAAATTGTTTAAATGCAATCTGTGGAACGTAATGGAAAAACTTATACACTCCATTATGGCTCCATCCAGTAACATATAGGCATTAAAGGATCTGCTGCTAACATCTTGGCGGAAGTTACCACTGGATAGTTTTAAATGTCTCATGAAGTCCATGCCTTGATGGATCAGAACTGTTTTGGTGGCACGAGGAAGAGAATTAAGCAAGCAGCTTTTATGTTGTGATTGTATGGCTTACTATATGGCACTCTAAAAATCCAGGATGAGGTGCTCAAGTAGGGCGTCCAACCTGTCACGTGCAATATCAATTAAACTTGGCAAAACATTCCTTTGTGAGAATTGAGTTCCTTTTTATTGTATTTTGCATTCATATTTGTTGAATGTTTTCAGTCCTGCTAGAGACCTTCGTCAGAACTGAATGCCCATGGAGAAGGAACCTTGTTGCAATGGCACGTGTAATAGCGAGCTGCGTCGCAATGGTAAGTACCATCATTATGAATGCAAATTAAAAAGGAACTCAATTCTCACAAAGGAATTTTTTCCTTTTTCGTCTGAGTGCCAAGTTTAATTGATACTTATGTTGTGATTGATCGTTTAAGGTTGCTCAAAGTGTACTTGTCATTTCAGATAACTTTTTCAGACAAGCCTGCTGTGTGTGTACAGATGTAAAATATTTCTGGCCAGTTTGTGACTTGTATAATGCATTTTTGACTAGTTTTTCACTCTGCAGGCTTTATCTCAATTTTTCAGTTGTCTCTAAGCATGTGGGTAGAAAACAGCTGCTTTGATGTCTCTTAATGATGAGCAAATTCTGCCGAAATTCAAATTTGGTAGTTCTCCTGAATTTTGCCAGGAAATTCAGTTTGCATAAAATGTATTAAAAATTTATACAAATTAAATATTATATACACTAGTTTTGGGATCTCTCCACACCACCACAAAGATAATGACATGGGTTGAAAAAGTGAAAAAAAAAACTCGCCACTCACCTGTCACATCGTAGCAAACATACATGTTTCCCTACATGCATGCCCTTCGCTTATATCGTCATGTTTATTGAGCAGAGGGTCTTCCAAGCGCTGAGCAAGCCTTAGATGTTAGTGACATGACTTGCGACATGTTGATGGGATGTCGCAATGCTGGTTTCCCAAAGCACTAACTTGGGCTTGTTTCTTATCTTCAGTGGTAGAATACATGAGCGGCGAGACAGGGATTTTTTTCCGATCTTCTGCAATTCAGAAAAATGGTGGCTCGTTAGCTGAACTGATAAAAAACTAATGGCAAAAAAATCAGATGCAGAAAAAATCCAATTTTTTTTTTTACATATTCAGGGACCAGTTCATTTGCTTCAACCAGATTTGCTCTTCCCAAGAGTTTCACAGACACTGCAGAGACAAGAGGAATGTACTTTAGTGCTTGTTTAGAAGCAGCAGCAGCCAGGGGAACATTATACAACAGTACTGAGAAATTCCACCTTGACTGCAACACCGAGGTCAACACTACTACAAAGTTGAAGGATAGTCTGTGTCTCCTTTTGCCTATTCTCTCACTCTTCTCCTCCACCCTCTTCTTTTCCTTTGCATGGACATCAATAGGTGGCTGTAATCTGATGGTTGCTCTTGCTCTCGATAGATTTGATCCATTTTTCACAATGAATAGTGAGTTCAGGAGACGGGAGGAGGAGAAGTGAAGAAACATATTTCTATGACAAGATATATTATAACATTTATTTCTTATATACAGTAAGTATTATTGATTTGTGCAGTGTTTGTTGAAAAGACAGCGACAATTTCATATCTTTGCTTTCATCAATGTTCTGCAGCAATTTAGAAACAGCACACCCAAGTTTAAGGAATATCCATGAAAAAATTACAGGCAACTGATGGTATAAAAATAAAGATACTGGCAGGAACGCATCACAAGTGTTTTCCTTTGTAAACTGTATCAATCACCTTATAGCCCTCTTCAAATGAAACCTGTCAGTTGATTTTTTTTCTTCGAATAGACTCTGAACGAGGAAAAAATCGGACATGTGCACGGCCCCATAGACTAACATCGATCCAATATTATGTCGTAATGCACTTGGACTGACAATTTGGTGGTCTGCATCCACCCTTACTTCCACAATGAAAGCACGTCTGGTCCTGTGTTAGGTCTTACACCTCTCCCCATTTGGACAAATGTAATACCCCAGATTTGGGGATTATATTAATGTTTTATAATGTGAAGCACATTTTATATATACCCTTAACTCCTTCACGACATGCGCCGTACTAGTACGGCGCATGTCGTGTTTCCCCCTTTGATGTGGGCTCCGGCGGTGAGCCCACATCAAAGTCGCGACATGTCCTCTGTTTTGTACAGCTGACATGTGCGCACAATAGCGGCAGGTGGAATCACGATCCGCCTGCCACTATTAACTAGTTAAATGCCGCAGTCAAATGCTGACAGCAGCATTTAACTACCGCTTCCGGCCATCGGGCCGGAAATGCATGCATCGCCGACCCCGTCGCATGATCGGGGGTCAGCAATGCATCGGCATGACAACCTGAGGTCTCCTTGAGACCTCTATGGTTGTTGATGCTGGCTTGCTGTGAGCGCCACCCTGTGGTCGGCACTCATAGCAAACCTGTAATTCAGCTACATAGGAGCAATCTGATGATCGCTGCTATGTAGCAGTGCCGATCAGGCTATGCCAGCTTCTAGCCTCCCATGGAGGCTATTGAAGCATGGCAAAAGTACAAAAAAAAGTTTTAAAAAATAAGGAAAAAAATTTTTTTAACCCCTTCATGACCTTGGGATTTTCCGTTTTCCGTGTTCGTTTTTCGCTCCCCTCCTTCCCAGAGCCATAACTTTTTTATTTTTCCATCAATATGGCCATGTGAGGGCTTATTTTTTGTGAAACGAGTTGTACTTTTGAACGACATCATTGAATATTCATCGCATATTCATCACCTTAATGAGCAGTACCACGTGACCGCTCACACAGGATGAGCTGCCGGCACTGAGAGCAGGCATCGCGGGAGTTGGGTGAGTATTTCTCTTCAAGCAGGCGGGTGCGCGGGGGGTGGGGTGGGTTGCGGGAGGTGATCCCAAACTTTAATTTATACAAAAAAAACTTGATCTTTCATCCCTTCTCTCCTGCTAGCTCTGCTTTCAGCCGAGCAGGGGCGAATGGATGAATGCCGGCTTCAGCACCACACGCGGGGACAGCGCTTACTGTAGTGCGTGCGGGACGCTTTGTGGACCGTGCTGCCGGAGAAAAACGGACATGTCTACGTGTTTTCAACACGGACACATGGTTCGTGAAAACACGCAGGCATGTGCATAGACCCATTCATTTGAATGGGTCTACATGTGTCAGTGTCTCCGGTACGTGAGAAAACTGTCACTACACGTACCGGAGACACTGACGTGTGAAACCGGCCTTACTTAAAGATACAACCAGACCAAGAAACCTTGTTCAAAGCATAAAGCTAAAGCCTCTTTGAGACGTTTGTTTCTTACATTCATGCTCTATTCATATTTTTCATGGATAGTAAGTGTATCATTACGTATCATTATGTGGGGCTGTTCACATGCATGTGATTTTTGTGGACTGAGTGGCCACAAAAATAATAATATGGAAACATATTTATATTCCATGGATCAAACTCACTGAAGTCAATGGGTCCATGAAAAAAACAGATAACACGCGGATGAGAGCCATGATTCAGCCAAGTGCTGTCTACTTTTTACTGCTAAAGGGCTCATTTAGACATCCGTTTTTCTTGTCTGAGTGCTTCTGTGTTTTTTTACAGATAACACTCGTACCTATGACAGTCTACGGGGCAGGTCACATGTACAATTTTTTCTTCGTATTGAGTGGACTCTTTAAAAAATGAAAGCTGAGACTTGTCCAATTTTGATCCACATCAAAATTGGACAATGCAAGTCTATGGGTCCATGAATAAATCGATCTACACTCGGATGTCATCTGAGTGCTGTCAAATTTTCACGGACTGTCAGAAAGGAGAAGGTGGAGAAACGTTTTCATTTTTTTTTCTCTATACACGAAAAAAACTGATTACACTCAGACCACACGCTGATCATAATAATTGGCCTGTTTTTCTCATACGTCAAAAATACTGATGTCTGAATGAGCCCTAAGGGTATGTTTCCACGTTTAGTATTTGCTGCGTCCAGATGTTACAGCATAGTGGATGGGATTTTATGAATTCCCATTTCCACTATGCGTTCAAAGACGCAAGTGGCAGACATGCGTATACGCACATTCATGTCTATTTATCTTGCGGATACGCTCTGTATCCGCAAGATAAATATCACCGTCCTATGTATAGGATGCGGTGATTCCGCATGGTTCAATGAACACATTCGGAATCACCACTTGTAGAAAAGCCGGCAGCGCTTTGGATGGAGCTGCGTCCAAAGCACTGCCAATCCGGACAGTGGAATCATACCCTTATGGATATGAAAAGTTTTGTTTTGTTTTTTTCATAGAAGAGAAACAGATGCCTTACTGATGGTAACAATGAACAAAGCTGGATTATCTCACTGATAAAAAGTGGTCCTTTTTTTCTCATGCAGAAAAATACCCCTGCCTGATTGAGGATATCCGCCATTGCTTTATTCACCAATTTTCCATTCAATTTGCACTGGTTGGCCAAAAAAGTAAAAAACTTTAGCAATATAACATGTGCCCGTGCCTTTGTACCTGAATCATTGCACCATTTCTGCAAACCCACTTACTTGCCATTGATTCCTTATCTACCTGTACTATGGATTTGTACTATAGAATTTATACAATAAATGTTTTTTGTTGTTTATTTTCTTAATCTCCTGTTATAAAATGTCTTCTTTAAAAAATGCTTTGGGAGATTTGTAAAAGTGAATGCTTTCCAGGTTCTAAATAGCAGAGGGTTTTCAATAAAGCAGACCACAGCCGGGACTCCTATGTTATAATTAGACTAGCCTGGTACATTGTAAGCCGGTGTGACCAGTTGAACATTTTACAGCTGTTAATGTATTTCATAGAAAGGTCACTTAGCTGGCAATTTACTGCAATAACTGACAGCAGTTATGTTTTTCTCTGTGTTAAAGTAAATATTTAAAGGGCACTTCTACTAATTGTACTTTGTGGCTTCATATGGTACATGCTGAGATCTAACGTTATTACACTCAGTATGAAGAAGGTCACTCAAGGTAGGAAATCTCACACACATAACCAGTAGAAAATTTCCCAACACTGTTTAGTCTCGCTCAATCAGTTGCTCTCCAACCAAGATTTCATTTCATACTTATTTCTGCAATGGCTGCTCTTAATAGTTTCTAGATATTTTTCTACTGCACACATTATATAATCAACAGTGCCACCACCAGCAATCCACACTTGTGATGGTAGAGACACATGTGACAATTACATGGATTAAAATAACAATATTTTATTTAGAAAAATGATTAAAACTAAATACACATAAATTAACAGAGTGCCTCAGAATGTGACAGAGAAAACAGTAACGGGCCAGCCTTACAAAGAGAGCATGATCGTAGCTCTAACAGTGTGCAAGGAAATTCCAATGCTTATATTGCACTCAGATCCACTATCCAGTATTTTCAATTGTTATAACAGAAGATACAGAGTCATGATCTCGTAAAAATGTAAGTGATACAAAGTACATAAATCCAACTATAAAGTACCTGCATACTGCAAAGAATATATACAAAAATTGCAAGTACATGCGCAAAAGTATCTCTAATAGAGTGTCAGTACCGCATAAGTAATAATAGACCGTGAACAGCTGTTATATATGTGGAAGTTATCTGTAAAGTGGATAATGCTGGGTTATGGCCGCTGCTGTCAGACTTCCCTCTACCCCGACGTACGTTTCGAATATCCTTCTTCAGGGAGCGTGGGGTCTACTGTATATCTCAGAAGCATTGGTAGGAACCAGAATAGTCCAGATCTTTGCTTATAGGCACCAATAACTTGGCACAACATTTTGTCATGAAATTAAATTAGTAAAAATATTAGCAAAAAAAAAAAAAAGATGTGGGATTAGCAGCATATTATACAGTCGTTTGGTGCACCCTTGATGTGGACAAACACTTATGCGCCCCTTCCCACCTACTTGTTTTCCATCTATCTCTGCCCTTCTCTGGCTATATAAAGCCAGAGCTGTCAATCAAAGTAGGGGTCAGGGGTTGGAGATAAAGGGAAAACACGTAGGTAGGAAGGTGTATTTGATTGTTTGGCCATGCCCTGATGGATTTCATGATGTCATTATTTAAAAAGAGAAAACACAGTAGTTTGACAATAAATGGCTTCACCCAACCACTAACTGTTAGGTGTTGAGTTCCCGCCGCTGCACAGGGGGAATCTCGAACCATCTCCCATTCTCCTCCAGCCACAGTGGAGCCTGCTCAGCAGAGACGTCGGTCCCAGCGTCTGGCTCAAGTTGATACTCTGCGCCTGGTTACTGCTGTCCTTCCAGGCTCAGCCATTGTAACCAGTACTGATCAGCGGCGAGCAGGCGACCCTGTGACTAAGTCCTGCTTTTCTTCTTCTGAGCATGCCCAAGGGATGACTTCTCATTGGAGGTCGGGGGTCACATGCTCAGGTCCTGTAGCAGCTCCTATTGGACCACAGGAAAGGTCCTGGAGAGCTTCCGCTATAAAAGGTTGGCATGGCCGCACGGCCATGTGCTAGTATAACCTTATTTTTGTGTGTGTGTGGATGTATGCCTGTCGATGGATGAAATCTCTGAATCATTCCCATCCCTAGTGTTGTTGACTGTTCGTGAATGGTGGAAGCTACCAAGCGCCTGACAGTGCTATCCCGCACAGCTAGCACACGATACAGCGACTGACAGCAGTGACCACCAGTGCGGCGCCATGCGCTCTCCTGACCCAAGTCTGGGTGGTTAGTGGAGTTCGCCAGAGCAGCACTGCAGGCACTCTTGTACAGAAAATTATTAGTTCTGTTAATCTCTGACACCACAGTAGCGTGTCGAGCGCAAGAGGTCTAGAGGAACTCTTTCCCTGAGTCTTGGGACAGAGTTCTGTGACTCCTTGCTTGCATTCTTTGTGCGGTACCGCAGCCCTGTGACGCAACAGGGTTGGCTTCCTTCATACCGGGTGAAGCTAACCCGTGTGTGCATCCACATTATACCGCCATATAGTCCGTCATTACTCAGCAGCAGGTTCCATCTCTGCATGGTGGACCCCGGACTGCGAACGCACCTTATACCATCCTTATAATTATTCCGCTAGCCCTAACACTAACCATGAGTGGAGAAAAAGTATTGGTATTATCATTCATATTCTCTGAAAAAAAAGGCCAAGAAATCAAAAATTCTTCCGGTGAATGTAAACGTTTGAGCACAACCACTTATACACAGTCGGCCAAGAGAACTCCTTACAGCATCACAAATATTTCCTTCTTTAGCCCTACATTTCTTTGACCTTATCTATTTTCCTAAAGCGCAGAATAATCAATCAATTAGTGAAGTCCAATAGAAATGGAAGTTTTCTGTCAATCTCACATGATGTGGATCATCACTACAAGTATGTGTGGAATACATCATTAACCAGGGTTGCTGATCTAGGAAGTCATATTTTAGCAGAAATATCATTTTGCTCTAATTACGTACAATTTATTAGTGAGAATGGAGACAGGTGTCTTGAGAAGGAAATATTTTCGATGTGAAATATATTTGACAAATTGTGTAGTCAGCAATGTATCAAACTGAGTGATTTTATGTATCTAGAGCAAATTCCTTTTTTAAATGACATAATAAAACTGGTATTTATTTTATGTAGCGTTCCTACATCACTTGGATAAAAATATGCATTCGCCAGGAAGTAATGAAAGCTAACACAGGAATGGAACATTATGTCATAATGATTTATTTGAATATTTTAGCTTAAAGTGACATATGTTGTTGCAAATAAATTTGATAGCAATGCTTGTGCTTATTACATTTTTTTATTAATTATTTTGTACATTTTAAGTCTGCTTTTTGCATGTTGTTGTTCAAGGGTACACATTTAGAAAGGGATACATCATATGATAAATTGAATGGAGTGGCGCCTTGAAATGTGTGACCACCCTGATATGAGTGAATACAGGCCGGCCCAGTGACCGGACACCTATCCCATTCTTTGGATAGGTGAAATGTTGTTACTTGTCTCTTTAATAGCCCTGGAAATAGGAAAAAATTTAAAGGGCACACTCCCTTCAGATACCCCGTGGCTGCCACATTGGTAACACCTGACCTTGCTGCTCTCTCTTATTTGTAACCTTCCTTTTTTCTATGTAGATGAAGCAATTTACATATATATATTTACTTCATAGGGTTTTACAGTAAGATACAAGTTGCATTGGATGATTTCAAAATTGAAATTGACACAACTTTGTGATATACTTTCCTTATCAATTCTCTTCTGATGACTTGCTGTCAGCCCAGATCTAAGAAACCGGCAGCTCCGCTTCCTCTTTTATATTGACACAGGAGAGAGCTTCCTCTCCCATCATGTGTTGATGATTCATATGAAGGGGCCTAGCTCTCTGGCTCATTTCAATAGCTAAGCCAGCCCCCTTATGTTTCTGCATCAACTGTGATGAAGAAGGGGGCTGTCTTACCTAATGAATAGAAACTAATAGCCAGACCCATGCATGTGTGTCATCAACACAGAAAGGTGATAATGATATATATTATATATATAGTGTACACCATATTTGTATTCAGGGGCACAGCATGGAACTTTTTCATACAAGAGGCAAACCTCGACAAAATTGTTGGCACCGTTCTGTTAAAGTAAGAAAACCCCCAATGGTCACTGATGAAATAACTTGAAATTCAAAAAGTAATTTTCAATTTATATTTACTGAATATCAATTAATGAAAATATATTACTTTTGAATTGTGGTTCAAGAGAAAAAACATAATGAACCTTCCCTGTACAAAAATAATGATGCCGTTATCTTAATATTTAGTTGCACAACCTTTACAGGCAACCACTGCAAACGATTTCTGTAACTCTCAATGGGATTTCGGCATCTATCCACATGTATTTTGGGCCAATCCTTGTGAGCAAAATGCTCATTGTGTCTCAGTTGTGAAGGCGCCTTCTCCAGACTGCAGGTTTCAGCTCCTCCTCACATGTTCAACAGAATTTAGATCATAGAAGCCACTTTGGAATATTCCATTGTTTTTCTCTTAGCCATTTTGGATGTTTTTAGCTGTGTATTTTGGGTCATTATCCTGTTACAAGACCCATGACCTGCGAATGAGACCAAGCTTTCTGACACTGGGCAGCACATTTCGCTCTAGAATGCCTTGTTAGTCTTGAGATACCATTGTACCCTACACACATATTACAGACATCTGTGCCAGATGCAGCAAAGTAGCCCCAGAACATAACGGAGCCTCCTCCATGTTTCACAGTAGGGACAGTGTTCTTTTCTTTGAATGCTTCATTTTTGCATCTGTGAACATAGAGCTGGTATGACTTTCCAAAAAGCTCCAGTTTTGTCTCTTTTCTCCAAAGAACATTCACCCAAAAGTTTTTTGGTCAATATGCATTTTCGCAACTTTTTCTTACAGTTTTCTATGATTTACTGTCAATAGTCATTTCCTCCTTGATCATCTTCCATGAATTCCACTTTGGCCAAGACTGTGACAGATGATGCAACCTGACACTGATTAACCTTGACCTTGGAGATCACCTTTATTCTCTTTGTAGCTTGTTCTGAGCTCTTTGGTTACCATTCATATTATCCATCTCTTCAATTTGTCTTCAATTTTCATCTTGTGGCCACATCCAGGGAGGTTGGCTACAGTCCCTGAATAATATGTGCATCTGTAGTAACAGGAACATCAAGGTGTTTGGAGATGGTCTTATGGCCTTTATGTTTAAAATATTTGTTTATAATTTTCTTTCTAATTTCCTGACACATCTCTCTCCATAGCTTTCTTTGGTCTATGCTCAGTCTGATACACACTGTGATACCAAATAACACAGTGACTACTTTTCACCCTATAAATAGGCAGATTGAATGATTTCAATTTTGTAGACATCTGTGAAGCTAATTGCAGAACATACCTTAGTTTAACATTTCTCGATGGTAAAATAATTATCTTTCTTTATAGCGGTACCAACATTTTTGTCCAGGCCATTTTCATTAGTTTTTTTTAAATCTTTGTGTTTGAAACCACATTTCAAAAGTGTAGTCTGATATTCATTAGTTGATCTCCAGTAAGTTTAAATTAAAAATTACTTTTGTCAGCTTCAGGTTATTTCTGAGAGTATTTTGGGTGTTTCTTACTTTAATAGAAGGATGCAGGAATTTGTATGGCAAACTCAGCAGAGAGGAGTCATGGCTGGATTTCGTCAGCATGATTGTCTTACCAGATGGATAAGAGACATAAAACAACGACTCTAAACAGATGAGACATCACTGTTAAATTACTGGATGCAAATATTTATTCTGTATCTACACTGGGAGTAACAATAATTATGTATGCCTGCATCCATTCTTAAATATTTTCCTCTCTTATTATGTATACAGCCAACTTTTATTATTGTCCTCTCTTATGTATAGAGTCATCCCTTATGATATAGTGTGCCTTCATAGTATGTCTAGAGACATCTCTTATTACATATTTTCCTCCCCTATTATGTATATTGCCTTACCTTATTACATAGTATCTTACCTTATTATGTATAGTGCCATCACTTAATATATGTTATCCATCCTTACTATGTGTAGTGCTGTCTACATGGGAAAAGCGTTTGTGCAATCAGCTGCCTGCTATCTCCAGCTCATATTATTATCTAAAATGGAAACAAAATGAACAAATATCCTGCTGTAAGTAAATAGGGATGGTCCTAAGGGTATGTGCACACGTCCGGATTTCTTGCAGAAATTTCCTGAAGAAAACCGGAAATTTTCTGCAAGAAATCCGCATTTTTTTTTTTGCGTTTTTTTTCCCTTTTTTTTTAGCATTCTGCAAGCATAATTAGCTTGCAGAATGCTAAAGTTTTCCAAGCGATCTGTAGCATCGCTTGGAAAACTGACTGACAAGTTGGTCACACTTGTCAAACATACTGTTTGACAAGTGTGACCAACTTTTTATACTATAGATGCAGCTTATGCAGCATCAATAGTAAAAGATAGAATGTTTAAAAATAATAAAAAAAATAAAAAAATGGTTATACTCACCCTCTGCAGACAGCCAATCTCCTCAGCGGTGTCCGTTCCTATAGATGCCAGTGTGGTTCAGGACCTTCGATGACGTCGCGGCTTGTGATTGGTCGCGTGAGTCATGTGAGCGGTCACGCGACCAATCACAAGACAGCAACGTCATCACAGGTCCTGAACCACACCATCTATAGGAACGGAAGAGAAAGCATGCACCGGAGAGGTGGGAACACTTCGGGGGCCATCAGAGGGTGAGTATATCACTATTTTTTATTTTAATTCTTTTTTTTTTACCAATTATATGGTGCCCAGTCCGTGGAGGAGAGTCTCCTCTCCTCCACCCTGGGTACCAACCGCACATAATCTGCTTACTTCCCGCATGGTGGGCACAGCCCCGTGCGGGAAGTAAGCAGATCAATGCACTCCTAGGTGTGCGGAATCCCCGCAATTCCGCATTTTTAATGAACATGTTGCTTTTTTTTCCGCGATGCGATTTTTTCGTGGAAAAAAATGCAACATTTGCACAAAAAATGCGGAATACCCTGTAAATAATAGGAGGCATATGTAAGCGTTTTTTTCGCGTTTTTATCATATTTTTATAGCGAAAAAAATGCGAAAAATCCTGAACGTGTGCACATGGCCTAATGTTGCATATATTATACAGCTTCTCATTGCTTGGTGTCCACTGTCCACAATTGGGGCCTGGTTCCGAGCATCCCTTATTAATATTGAAGTCATTTTTGACAAATAGTAAGGTTTTAATACTAGAGGTTAGGACTGTCCCAACTGAGTACACCTTGGTGTTGATGGGATGGCTTTAAAGCTTTTCTAAATCTAAAGCAGTGTTTATTAAGTTCCATATGTTATTTATATGTACTATTGCAGGTTTTGTTACTTACAGCAGGGTGTATGTTCATTTTGTTTCTATCTTAGGTGTTGTCTGTCTAATGGCCAGTGTGAACATGCTCCTACATATCACATATATACCAACTTATATCCAGTTCATTTCTTATGTTTTTCCCATATTGTTATCTGCCCAATTTGCACCAGATAACCTATGTATCAATCACTTGACATGTCAGGTGACTTGGGGGGTGCACATGTGTCCATGGCCATGACTATCCTTAATTCACCCTTACCTGTGCAGCTTATAATCCATTCTATGAAAATCTCCTCCACAGTTGGGCTTTACCTATAACTAAGGGGCACATTACAGATTGAGAAAAACTGCTTTGAAGGGTTGTGTGATGCTCAGGTGGCCTCAACAACCTTTGTATACTTGCTGGCAGAGATGCCCATTACTGCTATAGCTAATTACTGGCCTCGATGGTGGCATGTCTTACGGGGACCACCAGAGCTTTGGCACAGAGTTTTTGCTTCTATTAACTACATCACTTTAAGTTTGTATCTTGTAATGCTTGATGTATGTAGTGGTCAAAGATCGCATTTTAGCTAGGTCATCTCAGCATTCAGTTCTTTCTAATTGCAATCCATTTGCAACCTTTATAGATTTGCTGTAGGGCACGTAACAATAAATACTGCTAAATGGGGAAGGATGGAGGAGAAAAATGGCAGATAAGGGATCATATTCACTTGTTGCTGCTGAATTATCAGGTATCATTGATTTTGCATTGTGTGCATACCCTCATTAGAGAATGACATATTGCCTTTACTGTACAGGCTTGTTAAGATGACTAATATTGGTACAAAAAAACCCAATAATATTTCTGATACAGTTTTCACTGGTAAATACCACTGTATGTCTTCTTTTGGAAATGGTGCAAATTTGATGCATCTTTCAAATCAGATGAAATTGGCATCAGCAGTCAATTTATGTGGCAGATCGACTGAAAGCTCATTCATAACTCTGCATCGTAAGGTCGCCGTCCTATGTCCTGGCGATTCCTGTACTGGAAAATTCAGTACTGATGAGATTCGTGGTACGTGTCCGTGTGCCATCCGTATGTACATATGTGACATCTGTGTGATATCGGTTTGCTGTCCTTATGTCCAGGGCCGGACTGGCCATTTGGCAATTCTGGCAAATGCCAGAAGGGCCGGTCTGGTTGTGGGCTGCCTTGTGTGATACATTGTTAACAGAATCAATGTTCTCAAGACCCCCATACTGTTAACAGTTGTGACGGAGCACAAATCCGGTCACTCCGTCCCTTACCTCAGCATGCCGTGGGTATAATTAGAAATATTGGTCTTGTAGAAAATCTTCCTTTCCTCCATCCAGGGTAATATTAGTAATATATCCCATCTGGTTATTGGGGACGGGGACACCATGGGCCTGTGTGATTTCAAATGCCAGGACTGAATTTCATCCCCAGTCCGTACCTGCTTATGTCACATCTGTATGGCATCCATATGCCGTCCGTATGACCCTGTGACATGTACCGATGCCTGGGAAAAGCAGTACAGTTAACTGTTCCCAGATGCTGCCCGCTGAAGGCAGCTCTCATCATTGTCGCCTGGTCTCCCTGAGATCAGTGTGACCAGGCGACAATGTTGGGAGTTGTATTCAGCACCCGCTGTGTACATCATGTGTCAAATTAAGAATTAAAAAAACAAATTGTGTGGGTGATTTAAACTTTTATAGTTATTATTTTAATATTTTTAAAAACATCTTTTTACTTTTTACCTGTTTCAATAGTCTCCATGGGAGACTAGTAGCTGCGATCATCTGATTGATTGTGATACACACAGCAGTTCTTCAGCCCTGCCCTATGTAGCAGAAATGCTCACTTGCTATGAGCGTCAACTGCTCGGTGGCGCTCATTAGATATCTGGCTATGACAACCACAGGGGTCTCCTGCAGACCCCATATTGTCATGCCAACCCATGCATAAACAAGGTGCTATGTGCTAGCAGGCTAGGAACCAACTTTTGAGCAACGAGTTGTGGAGGAGCTGCCTAATATAGACCCTGCTGGAATGGGATAGGCCAAGGAACCTAATTTCTGCAGGACACAAGAGGGTTAAATTTTTGCAGAGATTGGCCATGCCCCATAAGGCCAAATGGAAACTGCATGCAGATAGAGCAGTGCTGAGGAGTGCTGCAAAAGGCATACTTAGTGGATCGCCCCCACATTAAGGGCAATGGGGTACTCGGTACGGGGTCTCTCTCTCGGTTCTGGGGATGTCACGGTGGCCCGACCCGGTCCGTGGCCCTTTGAGGGACGTTCAGTAAAAGAGTTTATATATAAGAGAATTGTTCGTGACGCCACCTGTGGTATTCGGTCAGGGTGACCGAAGCTGCTTAGGGGTCCGCTGGGGAGATGGAATGGCAGCTAGATGGTGTTTCTTCCCACAGGTGAAGTGTATCCCCAGGGCCTCCCAGGAGTGTAGGTGGTGATGGTGGACGATGTAAGGCGCAGTGAATAACGAGGACACAAAGGGTGCAGTCTCTTTACCTTTACTGAAGACTTCAGCATCCACAGTCCAGAGTACCATTCACAGGGCACAATTTGCCACCGTGTCTTCTTAGGTATTAAGGTCGGGCAGCCAACTTGGAATTGACTGTCCTGCCTGTCTCTGAAGTAATGCGTAGAGTCAATTACTCCCTCGGTGTTCCGGCCACCGGCTACACGCCTCAGAAGGAGGCTGCCGATCTCGGGGCAGATCTTCTCCCGGTATTATCTCCTTGTGCTGTGACTTCGTTTCTCACTCTCCACAATACCATACCTTTCTTGTCCTTTCTTAGGATGCTGCCGCATGTGGGGCAGGCGCAGCTCCGTGTCTTTCTGTCTCGCTAGGCCTCTGTCAGGATCCCACCCCTGACAGGGGCCCTCTGTCTGCAGCTCAGATGTTCCTCCTTTTCCCCCTGTCTGCCTGACAGGTGCTCACTGAGTCAAACCCAGCAGCGTCTGACTAACTTCCTATCCAACCCACCAGTTTTACCCTAATGTGAGGAGTGCCCTAATAGAGAGGAGCAAGGCAGGCCCCCCTGGTGGACTGCAGTGTGAAGTGTAGTGTGTGACTTGTGATACCTGGCAAGGTGAACTCCTTTAGTACCATCAGACGTAATATCACTCCCCCTTGTGGCAGAGCGACATTACTGCAACAACCAGGACTCTGGGGTGCTGCACTCCCCCCCCAATAAATCCAGTACTCCCGGACTGGGAAAGGAAGCACAACAATACATGTTAGCAAAAGACATACAACATTTTTGGAATGCTATAAAACAAATTAATTTAACAGTGCTTCCCTTTATGGGAGGTGAGGACACTTGAACGTTACAAATAAGAACATATTTACATTGTGCAAAAGGCAGATTGAAAACAGTTGTTATATATCTATAGAACCAATTACCCATACAGGTATTCTACCTACTAAGTGCTATCTTATAACAATAATTTAACATTTTCCTTAAGTGCAAAGTCTATTAACCATCTATTTATGGCTCTCTAGAGGACTTGGAGCGCCCCCACACCACCGCAGGGCCGAGGGGTACCCGGAGCCGGGCCTCTGGGTCTCTGCTCTGGGGTTGTCACGGTGGCTAGACCCGGTCTGTGGCCCTGTCTGTCAGTGGGGGACGTCCAGTGCAATAAGTGGTGTTGTAACGGTGCAGTTGTGGGGTGCAGGTCGCGGTAAATAACGAGGACACCAGGTTGCAGTCTCTTTACCTCTTTACTGGAGATCTCTGAGTCCTCAGTCCAGAATACGGTTCACCAGGCTGCGCAAGTCCGGCCGGTCCAATGGCACCTCCAGAGTTCACTTCACAGGTGGAAATCGGTGCCTTCCTTCTTAGCGCTATGTGTTGTAGTCCTTCCCTGCTGTGCTTACGGAAAGTACCCCACAACCGTTGTGTCTGTTTCTTAAGTTCCCTCACAACTCGATTAAATGATGTTCTTCTAATCTTCCGTCCCTTCCTGATGTTACAGTTAGAACGGCACCCGTTTGTCGGATAGGCCTGGAGTTCTTCCGGGACCCTAGAGACGCCCCTCTCCCGCAATTGCCTCCCAAGACTTCATAGGTGATATGTGTTAGACAGCCCGCCTTAAACTGACTGTCCTGCCGCTGTTTAGAGTATTGCTTGAAGCTGAATGTTATAATACTCCCTCGGCGTTCCGGCCACCGGTAGCGCGCCTCAGTAGGGTGTTGCTCCGGTCTTACAGCACGACCCCTACTGGAATTCTCCTATTGCTTGATCTCGTTTCTCACTCAGCACAATCTATCTCGCTTCTAGTCCTTTCTTGGGTCCCGCCGCTTCCCGGAGCTGGCGCGGACCCGTTACGTTCTTTTCAATGCCAAGCCTCTGTCAGGATCCCACCCCTGACAGAGACCCTACTGTCTCTTCCTCCACAACACCCTCTGCCACTAGGTGTTGCTTCGTCCAATCCAGTCAGCTTTCTCCTCTAACTTCCTGCCTGACCCCCAGTTTACCCACTATGGTGGGGAGTGGCCTAATGAATAGCACCCTTAGCTCCCCCCGGAGGCCCGGCTGTGAAATGTATTGGTGTCTGTGATACCTGATCAGATGAACTCCTTCAGTGCCATCGGACGCACCGTAGCTCCCCATAGTGGCGGAGCCACAGTACTGCAACGACCAGGACTCTGGGGCGCTGCACTCCCCCCTGGTTAAACACAGTACTCCGGGACTGGGAAGAAAACAACAATACAAGTTAGCAAAAAGACATACAGTTTTGTTGAGTGCAATAACAATAAGCATATTTGAACAGAGCTTCCCTTTATGGGAGGTGAGGACACTTGAACGTTACAAACATGGTAAAATATCATAGCAACATGCTATAATTAACTTTTCTTACCCAACCGGGTATTCTACTAAGTGCAAAAATTGTTGAACAATAATTTAACTTTGCCTTTAAGGACATACACTCTGAATCCACTAAAGACCTTCCTATAATCACATTATAAGGTATTTTAACTTTTACATTCTCCTTCTTCTACTTTGGATCTGCAGGACCGCCTGTCCTATCGGCACCAGACCTACTGCCTCTTCTTTCTACTACAGGACCGCCCCGTTCAGCCAGGGCCTACTGCCTTTTCAACTACTATACACAGTATAGAACATAACATTACTTTCAGTTTAAGAGCACTAAGTCATCTCTTCATGACTCCTATGAGGACTCAGGGTTTACCTTCTATCCTAACGTTCTATCAGCATTATCAAAACATTTTCTATCACACATTAAGCCTTCTCATTATCTTTCTTTCTATCATGCATGCTGGACACCACGTCTATCCCTACGGGTCCACTGCATCCTTCTTCTATCTTTCACCTTTTTCTTCTCAAATAACATCATTAACATTTCTTCACAATTAACCAATTGAACACATATAACTTCCTCGTGCAAACATTATCACTCTTCTCTCATCAACATTATTGCTACTTGTCTTAAGCAATATTACTATCAAAATGCGACAAATGAACATCCCCTTTAAGAGGGGATCAAGTCTTTCTGAGGTAGTTCGTCTTTTCAGACTACCAGTCCATGCTCAGCAAAGGTTCCAGTGCGGTATCTTCGCAAAGAGTCCTTCTTTAAGTATTACCAGCAGGGAGCTCCTTTAAGAAGGTGCAAACTATTTACAAGCAGTTTGTATCATGCATTGTTCATGATTCAGCAGTTTTTATAACATTGTGGAACAAAAAGCAAAAATGAAAGTGAAAGCAAAAATAAAAAGCAATAGGGATCCCGGGTAAACAAAGGGATCCCTTTAAGAGTTAACCCAGGACGGGTTTTAGCAGCAAAACAGCAAGGAAATAAACAATTAACTATTTACAGTTTCAGGTTTCCGAGGCTTAGTTGGACGGCTTCCAGGGCTGCACCTGGCACTTAACCCTTCTCGGCCTGGGAAAAGTGAGGTCCAGGGTTACACCCAGTGCTGGACAAACGCCGTTAATCCGTCTTTCATGTATGGTTAAATCATGCGCAGCGATGGAGGTCTGCGCAGCTTGAGTAGGGGCATTTGTTGCAGCAGAGGTAGCGGCTGCTGCAAGATCAGTCACTGGAACGGGGTCAGCAGCTGTGGCACCAGCAGTCACGGGAGTGGTGTCAGTCATCAGGGCAGGGTCGTCCTTCATACCTGCTTCAGATGCGGTCCCTCCGGTGCCGGTCTGCTCCGTCTCCGCTGGGGTCTGGAACGCTGGTTGCGGGACCTTGTGCTGCGGCGTTGTCATCTCTGCTCGCAGCATACCCCTTCCCGGCAGCTCCTTGCTTTCCAGCTTCGGAGCGCTGGGACTTCTTTCCTGCTCCGGACCAGATGAGGCTGCCGACAGATGTCCGGTGAGGCTCCTGATGATGGCCTTCTTCCACCCGGCCTCGGTGCTCAGCTGCGTCCGCCGGGGTCGGTCGCCGAGCTCGTCCACTCCGGCCTGCAGGAATTCAGCATCAGCGGTGGAGGCCTGGTTGCGGTGCCCCTCCGGGTAGCTGGGGGAGTCCTCGGCTCTGACCCCACGCTCCGGCTCCGGGTGGCTCGCCATGGCGTCCTCCATGTCTCTGACTTCTTCTTCCTGGTCCTTTTCCCGCTCTCTCCTTCGTGGGCGGTTTCGTTTTCATTGTCTCTGCCCACCATTAAGGATCAGGAGGCGGATCTCGGCTGCTGACGGACACGTCCTCAAGGGGCCGAGATATTTAGACTGGGCGGCCATTGTCTTCCGCGCTCTTCAGCTTGTTCACGCCCACTTCCACGCCCTTCTTCTTCTCCTGCGCTCTCCTTAGCGCTATAATGGCGGCGGTTTTGGCGGGAACTTCTGGCGGCAAGTGGCAACACACAGTCCTTGTAATAAAGCACAGTCCAAGCACGATAAATCACAGTTCCAAGGCACACATGACCTGATTCTTCAGGCTTAAGTAGATCCTGTTTGTGACGCCAAGTTTGGAGCGCCCCCACACCACCGCAGGGCCGAGGGGTACCCGGAGCCGGGCCTCTGGGTCTCTGCTCTGGGGTTGTCACGGTGGCTAGACCCGGTCCGTGGCCCTGTCTGTCAGTGGGGGACGTCCAGTGCAATAAGTGGTGTTGTAACGGTGCAGTTGTGGGGTGCAGGTCGCGGTAAATAACGAGGACACCAGGTTGCAGTCTCTTTACCTCTTTACTGGAGATCTCTGAGTCCTCAGTCCAGAATACGGTTCACCAGGCTGCGCAAGTCCGGCCGGTCCAATGGCACCTCCAGAGTTCACTTCACAGGTGGAAATCGGTGCCTTCCTTCTTAGCGCTATGTGTTGTAGTCCTTCCTTGCTGTGCTTACGGAAAGTACCCCACAACCGTTGTGTCTGTTTCTTAAGTTCCCTCACAACTCGATTAAATGATGTTCTTCTAATCTTCCGTCCCTTCCTGATGTTACAGTTAGAACGGCACCTGTTTGTCGGATAGGCCTGGAGTTCTTCCGGGACCCTAGAGACGCCCCTCTCCCGCAATTGCCTCCCAAGACTTCATAGGTGATATGTGTTAGACAGCCCGCCTTAAACTGACTGTCCTGCCGCTGTTTAGAGTATTGCTTGAAGCTGAATGTTATAATACTCCCTCGGCGTTCCGGCCACCGGTAGTGCGCCTCAGTAGGGTGTTGCTCCGGTCTTACAGCACGACCCCTACTGGAATTCTCCTATTGCTTGATCTCGTTTCTCACTCAGCACAATCTATCTCGCTTCTAGTCCTTTCTTGGGTCCCGCCGCTTCCCGGAGCTGGCGCGGACCCGTTACGTTCTTTTCAATGCCAAGCCTCTGTCAGGATCCCACCCCTGACAGAGACCCTACTGTCTCTTCCTCTACAACACCCTCTGCCACTAGGTGTTGCTTCGTCCAATCCAGTCAGCTTTCTCCTCTAACTTCCTGCCTGACCCCCAGTTTACCCACTATGGCGGGGAGTGGCCTAATGAATAGCACCCTTAGCTCCCCCCGGAGGCCCGGCTGTGAAATGTATTGGTGTCTGTGATACCTGATCAGATGAACTCCTTCAGTGCCATCGGACGCACCGTAGCTCCCCATAGTGGCGGAGCCACAGTACTGCAACGACCAGGACTCTGGGGCGCTGCAGACTCACTAACCCCTACGGGTTCACTTTATTGAAATTCAGAACAGGTTTCACCTCCACTACAGGCTACACTGTATCTTTCTTCCAATTCCCTTCTGTCCTCAATTTTATTCAAAGTACATCATTAAACATTCTACTCTCAACATTTTCAGACATTTCTTGTTATCACTAGTTTTCTAACTACATACTATTACTATGTATAAACATTATTACTATCTAACTTCTTAAGGCAACTTTATAACATTTAACCCCTTCCCGACCCATGACGCCACGTAGGCGTCATGAAAGTCAGTGCCAATCCGACCTGTGATGCCTATGTGGCGTCATGGAATGATCGCGTCCCTGCAGATCGGGTGAAAGGGTTAACTCCAATTTCACCCAATCTGCAGGGACAGGGGGAGTGGTACTTCAGCCCAGGGGGGGTGGCTTCACCCCCCCCGTGGCTACGATCGCTCTGATTGGCTGTTGAAAGTGAAACTGCCAATCAGAGCGATTTGTAATATTTCACCTAAAAAACTGGTGAAATATTACAATCCAGCCATGGCCGATGCTGCAAAATCATCGGCCATGGCTGGAAACACTTATGTACCCCCCACCACCACCGATCTCCTCCCCGGTGCTCCGCTCCCCTCCGTCATCCTGTCTACTCCCCAGTCCTCCTGCCCGCTCCCCCCGTGCTCCGATCCCACCCCCCCATCCTCCGATCCACCCCCCATGCTCAGATCCCCCCCTCATACTTACCGTGCCTCCCGATGTCCGTTCGTCTTCTCCATGGGCGCCGCCATCTTCCAAAATGGCGGGCCCATGCGCAGTGCGCCCGCCGAATCGGCCGGCCGGCAGATTCGTTCCAGGTATAGTTTGATCACTGTGATATAACCTATCACAGTGATCAAAATAAAAAAAATAGTCAATGACCCCCCCTTTATCACCCCCATAGGTAGGGACAATAATAAAAAAAAGAAAATTTTTTTTTTTCTTTTTCCACTAGGGTTAGGGTTAGAACTAGGGTTAGAACTAGGGGTAGGGTTAGGGGTAGGGTTAGGGGTAGGGGTAGGGTTAGGGTTAGGGGTAGGGGTAGGGTTAGGGTTAGGGCATGTGCACACAGTGCGGATTGGCCGCGGATCCGCAGCGGATTGGCCGCTGCGAATTCGTAGCAGTTTTCCATCAGGTTTACAGTACCATGTACACCTATGGAAAACCAAATCCGCTGTGCCCATGGTGCGGAAAATTCCGTGCGGAAACGCTGCGTTGTATTTTCCGCAGCATGTCAATTCTTTGTGCGGACTCCGCAGCGTTTTACACCTGTTCCTCAATAGGAATCCGCAGGTGAAATCCGCACAAAAAAACACTGGAAATCCGCTGTAAATCCGCAGGTAAAATGCAGTGCCTTTTACCTGCAGATTTTTCAAAAATCGTGCTGAAAAATCTCACACGAATCCGCAACGTGGGCACATAGCCTTAGGGTTAGGGTTGGAATTAGAGTTAGGGTTGGAATTAGGGCTAGGGTTGGAAATAGGGTTAAGATTAGGCTTGTGGTTAGGGTTACAGATAGGGTTAGGGGTGTGTTGGTGTTATAGTTGTGGTTAGGGTTGGGATTAGGGTTAGGGTTGGGATTAGGGTTAGGATTAGGGTTAGGGTTGGGATTAGGGTACGGGTGTGTTGGGGTTAGGGTTGTGATTAGGGTTATGGCTACAGTTGGGATTAGGGTTAGGGGTGTGTTGGGGTTAGTGTTGAAGTTAGAATTGAGGGGTTTCGACTGTTTAGGCACATCAGGGGTCTCCAAACGCAACATGGCGCCACCATTGATTCCAGCCAATCTTGCGTTCAAAAAGTCAAATGGTGCTCCCTCCCTTCCAAGCCCCGATGTGCGCCCAAACAGTGGTTTACCCCCACATATGGGGTACCAGCGTATTCAGGACAAACTGGACAACAACTATTGGGGTCCAATTTCTCCTGTTACCCTTGCAAAAATAAAAAATTACTTGCTAAAACATAATTTTTGAGGAAAGAACAATTATTTTTATTTTCACGGCTCTGCGTTATAAACTTCTGTGAAGCACTTGGGGGTTGAAAGTGCTCACCACACATCTAGATAAGTTCCTTGGGGGGTCTAGTTTCCAAAATAGGGTCACTTGTAGGGTGTTTCTACTGTTTAGGCACATCAGGGGCTCTGCAAATGCAACATGACGCCCGCAGACCATTCCATCAAAGTCTGCATTTCAAATGTCACTACTTCCCTTCCGAGCCCTGACGTGCGCCCAAACAGTGGTTTACCCCCACATATGGGGTATCAGCGTACTCACAACAAACTGGGCAACAAATATTGTGGTCCAATTTCTCCTGTTACCCTTGTGAAAATAAAAAATTGCTTGCTAAACATCTTTTTTGAGGAAAGAAAAATGATTTTTTATTTTCACGGCTCTGCGTTGTAAACTTCTGTGAAGCACTTGGGGGTTCAAAGTGCTCACCACACATCTAGATAAGTTCCCTTGGGGGTCTAGTTTCCAAAATGGGGTCAATTGTGGGGAGTTCCTACTGTTTAGGCACATCAGGGGCTCTGCAAATGCAACCTGACGCCCGCAGAGCATTCCATCAAAGTCTGCATTTCAAAACGTCACTACTTCCCTTCCGAACCCCGACGTGTGCCAAAACAGTGGTTTACCCCCACATATGGGGTAGCAGCGTACTCAGGAGAAACTGGACAACAACTTTTGGGGTCCAATTTCTCCTGTTACCCTTGGGAAAAGAAAAAATTGTGGGCTAAAAAATCATTTTTGAGAAAAGAAAAATTATTTTTTATTTTCATGGCTCTGCGTTATAAACTTCTGTGAAGCACCTTGCGGTTTTAAGTGCTCACTATGCATCTAGATAAGTTCCTTGGGAGGTCTAGTTTCCAAAATGGGGTCACTTGTTGGGGAGCTCCAATGTTTAGGCACACAAGGGCTCTCCAAACGCGACATGGTGTCCGCTAATGATTGGAGCTAATTTTCCATTCAAAAAGCCAAATGGCATGCCTTCCCTTCCGAGCCCTGCCGTGTGCCCAAACAGTGGTTTACCCCCACATATGGGGTATCATCGTACTCAGGACAAACTGGACAACAACATTTGGGGTCCAATTTCTCCTATTACACTTGGGAAAATAAAAAATTCCGGGCTACAAATCATTTTTGAGGAAAGAAAAATTATTTTTTATTTTCACGGCTCTGCGTTATAAACTTCTGTGAAGCACCTGGCGGTTTTAAGTGCTCACTATGCATCTAGATAAGTTCCTTTGGGGGTCTATTTTCCAAAATGGGGTCACTTGTAGGGGAGCTCTAATGTTTAGGCACACAGGGGCTCTCCAAACGCGACATGGTGTCCGCTAACGATTGGAGCTAATTTTCCATTCAAAAAGTCAAATGGCGCGCCTCCCTTTCCGAGCCCTGCCGTGCACCCAAACAGTGGTTTACCCCCACATATAAGGTATCAGCGTACTCAGGAGAATTTGCCCAACAAATTTTAGGATCCATTTTATCCTGTTGCCCATGTGAAAATGAAAAAATTGAGGCTAAAATAATTTTTTTGTGAAAAAAAAGTACTTTTTCATTTTTACGGATCAATTTGTGAAGCACCTTGGGGTTTAAAGTGCTCACTATGCTTCTAGACAAGTTCCTTGGGGGGTCTAGTTTCCAAAATGGGGTCACTTGTGGGGGAGCTCCAATGTTTAGGCACACGGGGGCTCTCCAAACGCGACATGGTGTCCGCTAACGATTGGAGCTAATTTTCCTTTCAAATAGTCAAATGGCGCGCCTCCCTTTCCGAGCCCTGCCGTGCACCCAAACAGTGGTTTACCCCCACATATAAGGTATCAGCGTACTCAGGAGAATTTGCCCAACAAATTTTAGGATCCATTTTATCCTGTTGCCCATGTGAAAATGAAAAAATTGAGGCTAAAATAATTTTTTTGTGAAAAAAAAGTACTTTTTCATTTTTACGGATCAATTTGTGAAGCACCTTGGGGTTTAAAGTGCTCACTATGCTTCTAGACAAGTTCCTTGGGGGGTCTAGTTTCCAAAATGGGGTCACTTGTGGGGGAGCTCCAATGTTTAGGCACACGGGGGCTCTCCAAACGCGACATGGTGTCCGCTAAAGATTGGAGCCAATTTTTCATTCAAAAAGTCAAATGGCGCTCCTTCCCTTCCGAGCCCTGCCGTGCGCCCAAACAGTGGTTTACCCCCACATATGAGGTATCAGCGTACTCAGGACAAATTGAACAACAATGTTCGTGGTCCAGTTTCTCCTTTTACCCTTGGGAAAATAAAAAAATTGTTGCTAAAAGATCATTTTTGTGACTAAAATGTTAAATGTTCATTTTTTACTTCCATGTTGCTTCTGCTGCTGTGAAACACCCGAAGGGTTAATAAACTTCTTGAATGTGGTTTTGAGCACCTTGAGGGGTGCAGTTTTTAGAATGGTGTCACTTTTGGGTATTTTCAGCCATATAGAACCCTCAACATGACTTCAAATGTGAGGTGGTCCCTAAAAAAAATGGTTTTGTAAATGTTGTTGTAAAAGTGAGAAATCACTGGTTAAATTTTAACCCTTATAACTTCCTAGCAAAAAAAAAATTGTTTCCAAAATTGTGCTGATGTAAAGTAGACATGTGGAAAATGTTATTTATTAACTATTTTGTGTCACATAACTCTCTGTTTTAACAGAATAAAAATTCAAAATGTGAAAATTGCGAAATTTTCTAAATTTTCGCCAAATTTCCGTTTTTTTCACAAATAAACTCAGAAATTATCGACCTAAATTTACCACTAACATGAAGCCCAATATGTCATGAAAAAACAATCTCAGAATCGCTAGGATCCTTTGAAGCGTTCCTGAGTTATTACCTCATAAAGGGACACTGGTCAGAATTGCAAAAAACGGCCAGGTCATTAAGGCCAAAATAGGCTGGGTTATGAAGGGGTTAAACATTCCCTTTAAGAGGAAACTCCAAGTCTTTTCAGAGGTAGTGCAGATAATCACATCATAAATTTTTCAAGTTTTGTTTAAAGCGGTATGACGTGATCTGAGGGACCGTTACGAACCCCCAAACGTTGGTCTTGGGTGGGCTACAAGGCATGTAATCCTGACCCGGAATTCTGCCACACCAACAGGTTTTTCTTCAGGTCTGTGAAGCAAAGCAGTTATTTTACAGCATAATTAACAGCAGTTTCTGTTAAGAGGCAGTCTCTGTAAAAGCCTCCTATGCAAAACCAGTAGAGAGCACCTTTAAGAAGGTGTAAACTATTTGCAGAAGCAGTTTGTGAATCATTCACCGTCCATGATTCCAATGTTCTTTGGTAAACAGTGATGAACTTTTGTGCAAAACTGGAACAATAGGGATCCCGGGTAAACAAAGGGATCCCTTTAAGTGTTAACCCTAAACGGGTTCTAAAGCAGCAAAGAAGAACAGTTAACTATTTACAATTTCAGGTTTCTGAGGTTTATTCTCATAGTAGGTTGCAAGACATCAGTCGGTAATGAACACTTCCTGACCGGGGAAGCTTTGGTTCCATGTCCCCGTCTGATGCGGTGTCAATACCGTTGGTTTGTCTTTCAAATGTGGTCAAGTCACTAGGAGTCTTGGTTTGAATGTCAGTTTTACCGGCAGGTTCAGTAGTAGAAATGATGCACACCGTGGTGGTAGTGTTAGGATTCATCAGTTCAGAGTTAGTCTTAGTCATGGCAGTAGGTGGCGCTACAGCAGGTTCACATCGCTTAACGTTCTTAACGTACCAACCTTGTTCACTCCGATGGCGGGTGTAGGTCACCTGGTCCCCTCTGCATAAGATTCGGTTCCGATAACTGTCGCGGAATTGGACCTCCACGTCATAGCTGGTAACAAAGACTTCAGTTGGTAGTCCCGGCTCCTGTATAAAGCCCCAACCCCTTTTCGGGTGAAAGGCTAATACGGTTCCTTGTTTCACCAAGTTCTTATTACCGCGTTCGGTCTTTGGTTTTTGTACTTTCGGTGAGTCATTTTGTTCTGTCTCTTTTCTGTTTTTCCAATGTGAAATTAAGCATTGTTTGTATTGCTCCCAGGTGAGCACAGCAATATAGGCACCTTCTTGTTTGGACCCGTTCGGTCTAGTCTTTGGAGCGTCCCATTTGAAGATCACCCCCTCAGCGCTCACGTCTAACGGTTCGCCCATGGATGTCGGTAACGGGGGCAGTATCCCTTCTATCGTGCTGAGAGCTGTCACGACTAGTTCGGCAGCAGGTGGTTGGTCACAGTCGGGGCGATGAGCTGTCACCGGAGCAGGATCGGTCGGTGGGGCAGGGGCGTTTCCCGTTCCAGCGTCTGATGTGGTTCCACCGATGTCGATCCGCTCTGCTGATGAGGACACTGGAATCTGCTGCTGCTCGGACCACGGTTCTTCCAATGCGGTCTTCCGGCATAGTTCCGACTTCCATTTCCTCGCTGCTGTTGGCTCCGCGTCCTGGAGTGGGGAACTCGGCTCCTCCACCGGTGGATCCAAGGAGTCCGGATCCTCCAGCTGCTGTAGGTTCGGGTCTGCCTCCGGTTGACTGAGACAGTCCTGGGTCACTTCGTCATCTTTCAGGTACTCGCTGGTCGCCCTCACTGCCTCGAAATCGGCAGCCGCACATGCACGTTGCTCCTCCATTTTCTGGGGGTGGAGTTCCTTCTTCGCTTCGGGGCACGTTGTCTTCTCGCAGCAGTAGTCGGAGGGGGCAGCCGTCACTTTAGGCGCCACTTTGGTAGTCTCCTCCCATGACACGCCCTTCTTCTCCTGCGCTCCTCGTGGCGCTGTAATGGCGGTGGTTTTGGCGGGAATTTTGGCGGCAAATGGCAATACACAGTCTTTAAGCAAATCACAGTTCCAATCATAATTCTGGCACAGTTCTTAGGCACACATGACCCGATTTTTCAGGCTTAAGTGGATCCTGTTCGTGATGCCAAAGAATGAATCGCCCCCACATTAAGGGCAATAGGGTACTCAGTACCGGGTCTCTCTCTCGGTTCTGGGGATGTCACGGTGGCCCGACCCGGTCCGTGGCCCTTTGAGGGATGTCCAGTAAAAGAGTTTATATATAAGGGAATTGTTCGTGATGCCACCTGTGGTATTCGGTCAGGGTGACCGACGCTGCTTAGGGGTCCGCTGGGGAGATGGAATGGCAGCTAGATGGTGTTTCTTCCCACAGGTGAAGTGTATCCCCAGGGCCTCCCAGGAGTGTAGGTGGTGATGGTGGACGATGTAAGGTGCAGTGAATAACGAGGACACAAAGGGTGCAGTCTCTTTACCTTTACTGAAGACTTCAGCATCCACAGTCCAGAGTACCGTTTACAGGGCAGGCAGAGACCGGCCGGTCCGAAGGCACATCCAGAGTTCCCTTATCCAGGTGGAAATCAGTAGCCTTCCTACTAGCGCCTGTGTGTTGTAGTACCTCCCTGCTGAGCACCACGGGATAGTCCTAACAACCTTGGTAAATGTTCTTGATGTTATTTCTTCCTCACTGTCCCCCAGATGGTATGGATAGGACAACCGTATGACGGGGATAGCCTGGGGCTTGTTTGTAGGGACCCTAGAGATGCCCCAACCCCCACAATTTGCCACCGTGTCTTCTTAGGTATTAAGGTCGGGCAGCCAACTTGGAATTGACTGTCCTGCCGGTCTCTGAAGTAATGCGTAGAGTCAATTACTCCCTCGGTGTTCCGGCCACTGGCTACGCGCCTCAGAAGGAGGCTGACGATCTCGGGGCAGATCTCCTCCCGGTATTATCTCCTTGTGCTGTGACTTCGTTTCTCA
This sequence comes from Ranitomeya variabilis, assembly GCF_051348905.1. NCBI lineage: Eukaryota > Metazoa > Chordata > Amphibia > Anura > Dendrobatidae > Ranitomeya > Ranitomeya variabilis. The sequence continues at coordinate 161,245,820 of NC_135238.1, read as the reverse complement.
CTCTCCACAATACAATTCCTTTCTTGTCCTTTCTTAGGATGCTGCCGCATGTGGGGCAGGCGCAGCTCCGTGTCTTTCTGTCTCGCTAGGCCTCTGTCAGGATCCCACCCCTGACAGGGGCCCTCTGTCTGCAGCTCAGATGTTCCTCCTTTTCCCCCTGTCTGCCTGACAGGTGCTCGCTGGGTCAAACCCAGGCAGCGTCTGACTAACTTCCTATCCAACCCACCAGTTTTACCCTAATGTGAGGAGTGCCCTAATAGATAGGAGTAAGGCTCCCCCTGGTGGACTGGTGTGTGAAGTGTAGTGTGTGACTTGTGATACCTGGCAAGGGAAACTCCTTTAGTACCATCAGACGTAATATCATTCCCCCTGGTGGCAGAGCGACATTACTGCAACGACCAGGACTCTGGGGCGCTGCACTAGCATACTTACACAAGTGGTTAAAATTGTTGGTACCCCTCGTTTAATGACAGAAAAACCCACAATGGTCGCCGAAATAACTTGAATCTGACAAAAGTAACAATAAATAAAAAATCTATGAAAATGAACAAATGAAAGTCAGACATAGCTTTATAACCATGCTTCCGCAGAATTTAAAAAATAAATAAATAAAACTCATGAAATAGGCCTGGACAGAAATGATGGTACCACTGAAAATAATGTAACAAAAGGGACATGTTAAATCATGGTGTGTCCACTAATTAGCATCGCAGGTGTCTACAATCTTGGAATCAGTGAGTGTGCCTGTATATAGGGCTACAGATACTCACTGTGCTGTTTGGTGACATGGTGTGTATCACACTCAAAATGGACCAGAGGAAGCAAAGGAAAGAGTTGTCTCAGGATCAGGAGATTAGAAAGAAAATTTTAGACAAACATGTTCAAGGTAAAAGTTATAAGACCATCTCCAAGCAGCTTGATGTTCCTGTGACTACAGTTGCACATATTATTCAGAAATTTAAGATCCGTGGGACAGTAGCCAACCTCCCTGGACGTGGCCGCAGGAGGAAAATTGATGACAAATCAAAGAGACAGATAATACGAATGGTAACAAAAGAGCCCAGAAAAACTTCTATACAGATTAAAGGTGAACCTCAAGCTCAAGGAACATCAATGTCAGATCGCACCATCCGTTATTGTATAAGCCAAAGTGGACTTCATGGGAAGCAACCAAGGAGGACACCATTATTGAAAAAAAATCATAAAAAAGCAAGACTGGAATTTGCCAAACTACATGTTGACAAGCCACAAAGTTTCTAGCATCTATGGACAGATGAGGCAAAAATGAAACCTTTTGGCAAGGCACATCAGCTTTATGTTCACAGATGGAAAAAACGAAGCACATCAAGAAAAGAACACTGTCCCTACTGTGAAACATGGAGGAGGCTCTGTTGTGTTCTGGGGCTGCTTTGCTGCATCTGGCACAGGGTGTCTAGAATCTCTGAAGGGTACAATGAAATCTCAAGACTATCGAGGGATTCTAGAGAGAAATGTGCTGCCCAGTGTCAGAAAGCTTGGTCTCAGTTGCAGGTCATGGATCTTGCAACAGGATAATGACCCAAAACACACAGCTAAACACACCCAAGAATGGCTAATAGGAAAACATTGGACTATTCTGAAGTGGCCATCTATGAACCCTGACCTTAATCCTATTGAGCATCTTTGGAAAGAGCTGAAACATGACGTCTGGAAAAGGCAACCTTCAAATACGAGACAACTGGAGCAATTTGCTCTTGAGGAGTGGGCCAAAATACCTGTCGAGAGGTGCAGAAGTCTCATTGACAGTTACAGGAATCGTTTGATTGCAGTGCTTGCCTCAAAAGGTTGTGCAACAAAATATTAAGTTATTATAATTTCTCTCCAGGCCTATTTCATTAGTTTTATTTTTTGAAAATTCTGTGGAAGCATGGTTGACTTTTGTCTCTTCACTTTCATAGATTTTTTATTTATTATTACTTTTGTCAGATTCAAATTATTTTATGTGACCATTGTGGGTTTTTAAATTAAACGAGGGGTACCAATAATTTTGACCACGTGTAATTGTGCAATCCTTTGAAATAACAGATTGCACATATACAAGTAAAACAGACATCTCAATAAGGATGAAGGCACCAAGGCCAAGTAAAACAGAATTATCTGCACTCTAATAATTATGCCATTTTTTATCATTATAAACAATTCCCTAATTATCAGAGGAAATTCTAGAACGTAGAATACAGGGACATCATTTATGTTACCCATGTTTCATTGGAAAAAGCAGATGGGTTGCCATGATGGCTATCTGCAGAAAAAAAATAGCAAAATATGCTGAATTTCTTGTGCTAATGGCTCCACGAGAACACCAGTTTTGAGATATCTTATTTCCTTATGTTTAGAATTCACTATTAAATGAATCACTCATGTCCTAAAAAGAGAGAGAACTATGCAGATAATAAAAATATGAGATTGTGCAAAGCACATTGCAGATATACAAGATATAATATATAAAATACAATTTGTAATTAAACCTGTCAGCTTGGAAATGCAATGCAATCTATGGGCTGTAAATTATAGATTAGGAGTTGAACAGAATGATATATATACAGTGGGTACAGAAAGTATTCAGACCCCGTGAAAATTTTCACTCTTAGTTTCATTGCAGCCATTTGGTGAATTCAAAAAAGTTCATTTTTTTCTCATTGATGTACCAATCTTGACTGAAAAAACTGAAATGTAGAAATTTTTGCTAATTTATTAAAAAAGAAAAACTGAAATATCACATGGTAATAAGTATTCAGACCCTTTGCTCAGTATTGAGTTGAAGCACCTTTTGAGCTAGTACAGCCATGAGTCTTCTTGGGAATGATGCAACAAGTTTTTCACACCTGGATTTGGGGATCCTCTGCCATTCTTCCTTGCAGATCCTCTCCAGTTCCGTCAGGTTGGATGGTGAACGTTGGTGGACAGCCATTTTCAGGTCTCTCAAGAGATGCTCAATTGGGTTTAGGTCAGGGGTCTGGCTGGGCCGTGAGGTATTTTTTATGTTCTTTTGTAATGGGATTCTGAAGGAAATCCTTACAGACCAAGGTACGCACTTCATGTCAAAAATAACGAAGAAGCTGTGCCAAATACTGAAGATGGTGCACATATGTACCTCAGTATATCATCCACAAATGGATGGACTAGTCGATATGTTCAATAAGATGCTGAAGCACATGTTACAAAAAAAAGTAGGGGGAAAAAGATGGATGTGATTGGGATTACCTTTGCCATATTTAATGTTCTCCGTGAGAGAAGTATCCCAGGCTTCTATCGGTTTCTTGCCTTTTGAGTTAGTGTATAGAAAGCACCCAAGAGGTCTTCTGGACATAGTGAAAGAAAGTGGAAGCTGAGGCCACCCAGTATGAAAGTGTTATTAATCACATAGCAGATGCCGGACCTTATAAGAAAGTTTTACCGATTGTCAGAGAGCACATGCAGAGGGCCCAAGAAGCTCAAAGACCAGTGCATAATAGCGTGGCCAAAATCAGGAGCTTCAACCCAGGAGATAGAGTCTTGGTCTTAGTGCCGACAGTTGAAAAGTTTTTGGTGAAGTGGCAAGGTCCATATGAGGTAGCAGAGAAAGTTGGAGAAGTAAATTAAAAGGTACGTCAACCAGTAGGATGTAAATCATACCAGCTGTATTATGTGAATCTAATTAAACCTTGGAAACACAGGGAATCATTTGGCGCTGCCGGTCTTAAGCGTAGTATGTCACAACAACCAGCTCCAGCGGTGAAATTAGGATATATACCGTTCGACGGCCCAACGACAGGAAGCACAACAATTCCTCCAGAGGAACAAAACTAAGTTCTCTCACCTGCCTGGGAATACCCATTTGATAAAACATGATATAGTTACTGAACTTGGTGACATAATAAACCTTAAACCCTATAGAATAGCAGAAGCACACTGAGAAGCAATCTCGACTGCAGTCAAACCTATGTTGGGGCTGGGAGTGATCGAATAGTCCCGAAGTGAATTTCCAAACCAAAGTGACCTGGAGGTTTTACAATGATTTTCAGAAATTAAATAAAATTTCCACATTTGATGCATATACCATGCCCAATGCACATGAATTAATTGATAAACTTGGTAATGTCAGTTACATAACTACTCTGGATCTTACCAAGGGTTATTGGCAAATTCCTTTAACAAAGAGGGCCATGGAAAAAACGTCTTTTTCCACCCTAGAGGGTTTGCACCAATACAAGAACAAGCCATTTGGTCAACACAGAGCACCCGCAACCTTTCAGAGATTGATGGATTTAATTTTGAGGGCACATAATAATTACACAGCAGCTTACCTAGATGATGTGGCTGTCTTCAGTGCAGACTCAGGAAGCCTTCTGTGTATAGTGCAAGACATACTAGATATAGGGGGCAGGTCTCACAAGAAATCTGGAAAAATGTGCCTTAGGGCTAGAGGAGGCCGTACAGAGTTGGCCTAGGCCAGTAACTAAGAAACAAGTGCACTCTTTTTTAGGGAACACTGCCTACTATTGGAGGCCGTATAAAATTTTGGATAGTACTCATTGGTGTAGCAGCTTAGGTGCTGATCCTTTTTTTTCATGGTAGTTCCAAGACAATTTTTCTTGGAGTGATGAGTAGGACTTGGTAGTTGGACTCATCATTCCCATTCCGGCTCCAGTACAGGTAGTACTGGACGCTTAGCCAGCTCAGCCGAGAGAGGTCGTCTCATTACAGACACAGGAAAAGGCTGAAGGAAAAATTTCAGAGAGACACAACCTCTGGACTGATATAGTATGTTTCTGAGAAGGATATGCAGGGTAGTCTGGTAGTCAGTGGTATGATGTATTACTTAGCGCATAGTCGGGCAAGTCTTTGTTGTTTTTTAGTTGTTTTATTGTTTGCTGCATTTTGGCTGAAAATAAAAGCCCCACATTTCCTGTATATGGACCGTTTCCATCTATGTCACTGTCATGTCGCCCTACAACGCTCTTGGCATGTTACAACACATACTGTATGTTTGTGGGAAGTAATTTAATATTAGTACAAGTGGGTGTCCCGAGATAGTGACTGACACCCTACAGAGATATCTTTCAGAATAGGACAGCCCGCTTGACTACTATGCCAAGAATAAAGGAAAGAGAGAATTCATTCAATAAATAAAATGTAAGTTATACTGAATCATTTCCCACAAACCTGCCTACAATATTACACACAATTTATTGACCAATTGATTCTCAAAGTTTTTACTAATCCTGAATGTCCCATTTATTTTTTAAACTTTTACAATTATTTCTAATGTATTTATCCTACAGGTTAAAAATTATTCCGTATGTGACTTTACTTTTTCAGTAATTAAGTATCTTTAATTTTGTATATCTGCCAGTGAACCTGCAGCTCTTAATATTCTTCTGATCTAATGACTTTATGAAAGGTGTTTAATGTTTTGCTGTTTTGTCATTTAAATTGAATCCAGAAGGCAAATAATTGAACATTAATGATGAGATCTGTGTTTTGAACAATGAAGCTTTCCCTGATATTAAAATCTATTTGCCTTACATCTTCAATGTTCATTGTTAAGTGGAACTGATGGCTGAAATAATTTTGTATTCATGAAATTAAATAATCATTCATGTACAGTAATACATCAGCATTTTTATTAGTAATTAGTAGGAACAAGTGGTGATGATCGGATTTGCTTATTTAATCAAGTGTGGACCACTCGATGATATGTCATAGCCAAGCCCGGACTGGGCATTGGGCACTTCTGGCAAATGCCAGAACAGCCGGTCCCTCTAATGGGCCGCTCGATCACCTCCACTCCCTCTTCAGTATACACGTCCGGCAGCATTAGCTTGCTGTGCCTACACAATCACGCTGCACTGATGAAACCAGCAGGACCAGGGGGAGGCACTGTGCTGTTCTGTGCTGCCCCTTGACCCTGCTGATTTCAATTCTGCAGCGCCATCATGTACACAAGCAGGTGCGCTGTGCAAGTCTCCGTGCAGAAGTTGTAGGCCTCCCGGCACAGTAGTGTACCATAGAGTAGTACAAGTGCCGGCCCGGCCATCCCAGGATTGCAGACACACACTGCATAATGTGAGGGTGGATGTCACCTGCCAGCCGGCTAGGCTGAGAGGATCTTCAGCGATGAGGTCAGCAGAGCAGGGGCCGAGGCAGGAGGTAACACGAATATATAATATAGTCAGCGCTGTGCAAAGTATTACAGCTCAGTCCTTTTTAATGCTCTTAGGTGCAGGAGCGGGGCAAAGCTTCTATTTTACACATTGAGCTGGGTCTCATAGATAATGAAGATGATGCTCCAATCTATTCTATTCTTTTTTTTATCGCTTTTTATTCCGATTTTTGTGATGCAGAATGACCAAAAACCAGCTATTCATGAATTTGTTTTGTGGGGGGCATTTATACCATTCCACGTTTGGTAAAATTGATAAAGCAGTTTTATTGTTCGGGTCAGTACGATTACAGAGATACCTCATTTATATAATTTTTTTATGTTTTGGCGCTTTTATACGATAAAAACTATTTTATAGAAAAAATAATTATTTTTGCATCGCTTTATTCTGAGGACTATAACTTTTTTATTTCTTCGCTGATGATGCTGTGTCATGGCTCGTTTTTTGCGGGACAAGGTGACATTTTCAGTGGTACATGGTTATTTATATACATCTTTTTGATCGCGTGTTATTCCACTTTTTGTTCGGCGGTATGATAATAAAGCGTTGTTTTTTGCCTCTGTGTTTTTTTGGTTTTTTTACCGCGTCCACTGAAGGGGTTAATTAGTGGGACAATTTTATAGGTGGGGTCGTTACGGATGCGGCAATACTAAATATGTGTACTTTTATTGTTTTTTTATTATTTAGATACAGAAATGTATTTATGGGAACAATATTTTTTTTTTCTTTATTTAGGAATTTATTTATTTTTTTTTACACATGTGAATATTTTTTTTTTACTTTACAACCTTGCCCCGGGGGAGGGAGGGGCATCATATTATAGGGTCAGATCGCTGATCTGACACTTTGCAGAGCACTGTGTCAGATTTGCGATCTGACATGCAGGGCTGCAGGCTTACCAGCGCTTGCTCTGAGCAGGCGCTGGTAAGCCACTTCCCTGCAGGACCCGGATGCAGCCCCGCGACCATTTTGGATCTGGGGGCTGCAGGGAGAAGAAGGTAGGAGACCCTCGGAGCAACGCGATCACATTGCGTTGCTCCGAGGTTCTCAGGGAAGCACGCAGGGAGCCCCCTCCCTGCGCAATGCTTCCCTATGCCGCCAGAACACTGCGATCATCTTTTTAAGGGGCTGGAACTCAAATTTTTTTTTTTTTTTGGAAGGCATACAAGACTCCAAGCTATTAAGTACAGTGTGATGTAGACATTGTTTTTATTCACAGACATATTGGACAGTCTTCACAGAAGTAAACTTTTTCAGCCAACAGAGCTTCATAAGAACATCAGATAGTCCACATGTCACATCATAGTAGAAGTCTGTACGAGAGCTGATCACTTTTTATGAGGTACCCATAACCATTATGAACACCTAACATGAGTGTTTCATTTATACTGTCTGGCCTTGATACTGACTTATTCTATGATGTGGCATGATGAGCAACTTGATGACAAAAATATTTCCAGGAACCTGGTCCTTGGTCATGTTGGTAGTCTGTGGATGCCAGAGCAGAGATTACCAATCATCCTACTGTAATAGGGTGCAGGGTTGCGTATGTCACCACGGAACAGATAGACCAACTATTGAAGGGGATTTATTAACAGGGGTAAAATTCTCCTCGCAGGGAGTAAACAGGGGGTTAATAGAGTCAAACAGTAAACAGTTAAGCGGAATCAAAAGGGTTAACGAGTGTTCTTGTAACTTATCAGCCCAGGGAGGTCCTGACTGGAGGGTCCTTTTTCAAACGTGGATACAGTCACCAGCAGGGCTTGAGATCCTGAAGTCTCTTCTGTGTCTCCTGGAAAGTCCGGGGTTAAGCCTCTGCAGCCTGTTCTTCACAAAGTGAAACTGGAACCAGGAAATAGCACAGTCTCTCCGTCACTGCTGCAGGAGTCTCCGTAAGCCTGGCAGCTTCTCTGTAGTAACGATGTCACACACACACTGGGCAGTTACTTATCTCACTCAGGGATCTTTGCTTCTCACTGCGGTCACCAGGGCTGCACTGAGTCACTGTCTCTGCACTGTCAGGGGAAGAGTCTTCTCAGATTATGGAGGCTTCCAAGTCCCCACTCTCACTCCAGCCTTAGTGCCCTCACGGGGAGCACTCTGTCATGGGGAGCGCGGCGCTGCAGCCTGCTTTCTCTCTGGCACGCTGTCCCCTCTCTGGCGCGCTCTCTCTCCCGCACTTTTCTGACCACTCCCCTCTCTTTTCCCAGCAGCCACCACGTCCCCCCTGTCCAGGGCAGAATGGCTTCCCCCCAACAACCCAGCTGTCTGACTAAGTGGTTCCAGGCAAGGAGCAGGGAAAGCAACCTCCTTACATTCCCCTTCTCTTAAAGCTCGCCATTCCACGGGCGAGGACTCTTCGTGCTTCTCTTTGTTCTTTGGAGGGGAGTCAGATACCTGCGATTCTCGCATCTCCTTCTGCCTTTCTTCTTGTACATACTCCCAGACTAAATGGTTTAGGAGCTGCTCATCAGTCAGGTTGAGATATGCTTTCTCTGCTTCATCAACAACTGCTGTCTTCTTCTTTTTCTTCTTCTTCTTCTTCTTAGCTTTGCCGCTAGCAGATGTCTGTGTAGATGATTCATCCTCCTCCTTGTCGTTATCGGAAACTTTAGGGACTTCTTGTTCGGGCTCCTCAGTTTGGGGGCTTAGTACAAGCAATTCTTCTCCATAGCTCCCCCTCTCTTTGACAGGAGCATTCTTGTCAAAGCTTGAGTCAGATGAATTAAGACTATGCAGGCCGGACTCTTTGTCATCTGCGCCGGGCTCTACGGGCATAATTTCCCAGGGTTTCTCAGCCACACGCCCTGTCTCACACAGCTGCTCCATTTCCCTTGTCCGATCAGGAACTGGTGAGCTGACAGCCAGCACATTCTTCACCTCAGGGGACGACATCAGAGGTTCCTCCTCATCGGCTCGGACCTTGGAAACGAGTGTCGCAGGAACACTTGGAACTTTCTCTCCTTCTTCGGGAACTCGTGCTGGGCAAGGTAGTAAAGCACTTCGGTGGTCTTCTCGAGCGAACGTCACTTTCTTTCCTCCGGGCTGAGTCTCACCAATAAAACCTTCAGACCCAGGCTGTAGATCCACTAGGCTCGCCTTTACACGTTGGGACAGCGCAGTCATTTCACCAGAGATGCTTGACACCTTCTCCACCTCTCCTTGGCGTCCGACATCGTGGTACTGTCTTGCCTTAGGTGGAACTCTTCTCTTCCTGCCGTACCATTCCTTCCAGGGGCGACGTTCCCTCCAGTTAGCAGGACCCTCAGAGGGGTGAGCGGATCTCTGCCACCGCTCTTCTCGGGTAGGGCAATTTCTGGAAATGTGTCCCACCTTTCTGCACGACCAGCACTCACGTCTGCGTCTGTCTGAAGGGCACTTCAGTCCGGATTGTCGACCTCGGCGGGGGACATCTCTCATCTGCCGTTGCTCTTCACCCCAGGATACGGAGTTACACTCTGGGGCCGCCACCGAAGCCTTCTTTATGCGGCGCACCTCTCCTATATCTCTTTCTGGTGGCTTCCGTACGTTACCTCGGGGTATGCCGCTGGTCCCCAAAACCGCAGTAAGGGCATTCCCCAGACTCTCAATCTCCTCCCAGATTCTTCTTATCTTCAGCTGGGAATCTCAGGTCCACATTGCCTCCTCTTCATTCTGACTGGGTGCTCCGCAGTTGTAGCATCTAGGCAGTCTTCTTCGCAGAGCGGCACTAGTCTCACTTTGGGGGGCGGTCTCTCTTTCTCGCACCGAAGGGCTGTACTTTGCAGCAGGGATCTTCTTATATTCAGCCACCTCCTCATGGACTCGCTTAACCTCCTTCTTCAAGTCTTCTACCCATTGAGGGGCTGTTACCTCCCTGCTCCATACCTTTCCCACTGGCCCTACCACCCCTTGCTCTTGCTCGCGCGTGCGTGCCTCACTCCCGACCTCAGAGAAAGTCATATCTAGCTTTACACGCATGCGCTCTTGCAGGGCCTGTTTCAACAACACATCTCGCAAGCCTGTCACCAGTTGGTCTCGCAGCACAACGTCAACTGTCCCCACACCTACGCCGTACTTCCATATAATGGCAGTATGAAGCTCTTGCAGTGCGTTCATATATTGAGTCATGGTCTCCCCCTCTCTTTGCACCCGGCGGAACAGTCGCATGCGCAGCTCCCCTACGTCAGTGGGGTCCCCATGCGTCTCCTCAAGTATACGTAATACTTTGTCCAGGGTATCTCTCGCCTGGGGGGGTCTGAGCATAACAGTGTCCCGTGCATCCCCCTCTAGGGCCATCACAGCTATTTCCGCCTGCAGAGCCGGTGTCATAGGATGCATCCGCATCATCCCTCGGATGCGCTCCGTCCAACCCCACAACATGACATTACTCCCTGAAAATTTGGGCAGGTTTGCTAACATGGCTCCCAGGGAGATGCTAGACCTGGGACCTCCCTCAACTGCTTGGTATGCCCCTTCCGCGCTACCGTGTGACATCCTGCCGACTACGCCAAGTGTAATAGGGTGCAGGGTTGCGTATGTCACCACGGAACAGACAGACCAACTGTTGAAGGGGATTTATTAACAGGGGTAAAATTCTCCTCGCAGGGAGTAAACAGGGGGTTAATAGAGTCAAACAGTAAACAGTTAAGCGGAATCAAAAGGTTTAACGAGTGTTCTTGTAACTTATCAGCCCAGGGAGGTCCTGACTGGAGGGTCCTTTTTCCAACGTGGAATGAGAAAGTGAAGATGCCAGGGGGAGAATTGGTCAATAAAGGCAGTAGGCGGGCCCGGAGGTCGGTATATGATGGCCACTTGGAGGTTGGAGGGAGAGTAGATGCGGACAGATTGGACCTCAAAAGAGGGGAGGATAGGGTAGAGTTGGGATTGGGTTAAAGGTGCAGTTTGAAGAAAAGTGAAGACCCACTCCTTTTCCATGTCTGTTGCCGGGGCGAGGGGTGTGGGTGAGTGGAGGCCGCCATAACACAGCGCAACAGGGGAGGTGGTGTCAGAGGGTGTTAGCCATGTAGCCATGTTTCTGTGAGGCTGAGAAAGGCAAGATTGTGAGAGAGAAAAAGGTCACAAATCACATGAAGCTTATTGCAGAATGAGCGGGCATTCCAGAGTGCTCCAGAGAGAGGGAGCAGGGGGGTGGGCGTCAGGGGCATGGGTTTTGAGCTGGAAAGATTGCGGTAGTTCATATTAGATAGGGAGCGGTAGGAGGGGGTAGTAATGGGAGTTATGATCTGTGGGGGTCCAGGGTTGGGAGATATGTTGCCAGCTGTGAGAAGCAGAGAAAAGGAGAGCAGGTGGGAGAAGGAGAGTGGCAGGCTTGTTTTATGTTTTATTAAGACAGATTTGAGGTTGAGGAGCAGGTCAGCAGAGGAGTTCAGGTGGGTAGGTAAGAGGGAAGGGGAGATGACTATTTGGTTAGAGGATGCTGCAGTTTGTGGATAGGGAAGGAGAGAGAGGATTAGTGGAGCAAATACTGTAAGGGCATATGTAAACATGGTGAAGGAGTGAGATGGGTTAATAGAAAAGCTAGATCCAAGTAATAAGAAGTGCTTACTCAGCAGACATACCCAAAAGAGATAGATATATAGAGTGGGGTCTTGACTCCTGCCGTGACTAACTGTCTTTGAAATAACTGTGGCATCTCGATGCTTAGCTGCTGTGATGCTTTGCTGCAGGGGTGCATGTGCTTGACCTCACACGCATGCACCCATTAAGACGCTACTAAATTTATAGGACTGAGTAAAGGATCAGGTGAGAGGGATTGTGGGTAGGGTTGAGCGACTTTTGCTTTTTTAGGATCGAGTTGGGTTTTGTGAAACCCGACCTTCTCAAAAGTCGGATCGTGTGAAATCGGCCGATTCTACTGTAAAGTCGGGTTCCGGTCCCGGAACACGAAACCCAATGCAAGTCAATGTGCATTCATATCTCTCTCTCTCTCTCTCTCTCTCTCTCTCTCTCTCTCTCTCTCTCTCTCTCTCTCTCTCTCTCTCTCCTCCGTGCATATATTGTATTTGACTCCGGAAATCACTGCAGCCCAAACGGTAATATGGCTCTATGACGCCGCAGAAACCGGGCCGGAACCTATGTCATCACGCTGCCCACAATTAATTGGCTGAAAAAATGGTGGGGAAGGCGTCATTCAAAACGCGACTTTGGTGCCAAGATCGCGTACCGCATGGCCGACCCCACGCTGGGATCGGGTCGGGTTTCATGAGACGCCGACTTAGCCAAAAGTCGGCGACTTATGAAAATGACCGATCCGTTTCGCTCAACCCTAATTGTGGGACCTTATTTGGGATAAATTAGCAATTGGCCAACACACTAGGGGAGGTTACATGATCAAAGGCACTGGGCCTGGCTACAACCATATGCTGTAACACCTTGCACAAGATAATATCTCCTGTGACCCCAGCATGGATGTACAGCAGTAAGTATTTAATACAATACAACAAATGAATTTAGCAAACATTCAGCAGGCACTGTTTATACCATTAAAGGAAATGTTGCAGGATGATAGGCAGCAGATGACAGCAAGCAGAGATTGTACCATTAAAGGAATTGTTGCAGGATGATAGGCAGCAGATGACAGCTAGCAGAGATTGTACCATTAAAGGAATTGTTGCAGGATGATAGGCAGCAGATGACAGCAAGCAGAGATTGTACCATTAAAGGAATTGAAATGCCCAAATTTGTAGCCCACAGAGAGATCATGCATCTGACAGGTACCACACTGTTCAATATGTGGCCTGTATTTTTTTTTTAACCTAAAATACTGTTTAGAACTAGGGTAACAGAAAGCAAATACAGTGGAATGGAGGCCTGAAATGCCCAAATTTGTAGCCCACAGATAGATCAGGCATCTGACAGAAGTACCACAATGCTCAATATGTGAAAAGCAAAAAAAAAATAAGGGGGGGCTCTGGATTGCTTTGGAATAAAAAAATCAGGATTAAGATGTCTAAAAAATTATTCCTAGCCATTGATACCTGTGGCTAGGTATATATGTAATAGGCAGCAGCAGAAGACAGTAATGGACCCTCTTGATATATGCAATGATATCTATATACCCACATCAGTGCCTGCATGCCTTGCACTGATATGTATAGAGCACGTACACTCCCCTGCCTACCTAGCACTGCAATCTATATACTCTGTAATAAGTCCTTAGAAGGACTCTTGGTTTAGCTGGATTTGTGTCAAATCTGATGGTATACCCACACTAAGTGATAAACCCCCATATCAGACCCTATCTTGGCAGCACCTGTCCCTATTCTGTCTGATTCAGGAGCTGAATGCGACGAGCAGGGCAGCATCAGATCTCTTATAGACCTGATGATGCTGTGCGGCCAGCCAATCACTGTAATGTCACAACCAAGATGGCTACGGCATTACAGTGTGTGGCAGCAAACTCCTGCATGTTGATTGGCTCTGTAAAGAGCGCCAATCATGCAGGGCGGAGACCCAAGCTCCCACCGAGCAAATCCGGAAATGCTCGGTGCTCTCCGAGTACATCGATGTCCGGGCGAGTAACAAGCATTACCGAGTATGCTCGCTCATCACTATCTATCCAAATTCTGACGTGCATTATCGGTGGTAGAGATCTCAATAATACAACATTGAAATGTTTGCGTATGTATATATATATACACACCTCAATATGTCCATCTATCACACTACCACCTAAGCATGGATGTATGGATAACTCCAAAACATATTTTAAACACTCTGAAGAACCACCAAGCAGTCATGAAATCAAAAATCAAAATCACTTTATTATGCTGAATAGGGTAAAAACCGGACAAACAGTGCAAAGTAGGGCTAAAAGATGACAAGGGATGTCACCAGCATCATGACAAGCCCAAGGTAGGGTACATCCCTGAATCAGGGTAATAGCATACAGGTAGATTATAAAGTGCAGGGTTCAAGGTGCAGTAGCGGTGGCATCCACCAAAACATAGGGCAGTGGAAACCGTACATAAAATTAATAGAAAATCCAATTTATATATTCAATAACTGCAGTATTAATGGATCGTACGCTTAGGTCCAAACATGCACATTACCTGATGCAGATGGTAGGTAACACAGGGACACCCGTCCACCCCGACGCGCGTTTCGGTTGGGTACCTTCCTCAAGGGGCGCATGAACGCAAAAAGGAGCAAGGGGAATAAATAGGGACCCATAGACACCACTGCGCAGCCCCGCATTGCCTCACTTCCACCTGGTCGCTCATATCTAGTAGTAGGAATTTTGAATGTAGTAGGTGCTATGCAGGTAGTAGGGTTTGCAGTATCTTGTGACCTGCGAATCTCTCTTCTCAATTCTACTGAAAATGTGTATCTACTGATTGATTGTATGAACAAATTTGAATTATACTTTGGGGTGTGCAGAATCAGCTTATTTAATATTTGTTACAGTTAAATGAATCTTAACTTTGGCAAGTACATTCTTGGCTTTAATGTACTGTACATGTAAGACTATTCATAATAAGCTTAATTGGAATAATGTGACTTCTTTATTAATGTGAGATTAAGCATAGAACGACAGTACACGGAGTCACAGGTTGGAGAAGTTCATTCATTGTTCTGTCCTCCTTTGATCATATTCTTTCAGTACCTGTGCTGCTTTCTTTCTATTGTGGTGAGTGGGTTGTTGGACCCACCCTGCTAATGTTCCCATGAATAGTTTTCTTTCAAGTAGCTTGTTATAAGATCTTGGAAGTAGGATTCATTCAATAGATATTAAGTGATTGTGGGTACATTTTCGGCCGTGATACTTGGGTTGCACAGAATGAAAGTCTGACTTCAAAAGCTACAGGTTGATAGTGTTCGGAAAATGTATGAGTGTTGTAGATCAATGAATACTTTAGAAGCCACTCTAAAATGATAGAAGTGATCTCATAAAGTAGGTGATTATATTATAGAGGAATATCACTGAGCAATCCATCAAGTGGAGAGTGTTTCAGACATTAAGAATAATCAGCTCTATAGTATAGCACAGCATGAGGCAATCCTATGATGTGTGCAAGACTACAGTGTTTGATTAATGCATCCTCTTATGTCTTTAATCATGTAATGACTTGCCATATATTAAAGGAATATTCAATGTGACACTGCATCTTCTTCATGTTGGTAAAAGTATAAAATATTATCTGAGCTCATCAGAGCATGGAGTTTTCCAAGATATCGATTCTGAATAGTGAGACCCCATCAGAATTTTGCCCGTCCATTTCATACCAGTACCAAATACTTTTTGTAATTCAAATAGGCCACTGTCATGCCTCAGTATTCAATCCATCAGTCTTGTGGTTGTCTGCTGGCGTCTCTAATCGCTGAGCCACCGGAGATCCAGTTGTTGACTGGGTGCTGATTTCCCTTTGCCTTTTTGTCCACTCCTTTCTTACAGCAGGTGTTTTCATTTGCCATTTGGCCTCTCCTATCACTCTGCAGGAGCGTCTATTTAAACTCTACTGTCACCTCTGTTCCCTACTGGTGATAGCTTACAACTACCCAGTTTGGTGGTGATTAGGAATAATCCTTATTTTTTACAGTTATTTCATGTTTAGGAGTTTTCTGTGTGGTTTTTATGGTGTGTGTATTTCCTTATCCTCTCCCATTTGGTTGGTCGCTCCTACTATTCCCTTGTTTTCCACTTGAGCATTTTTGTAAGATTGCAGTTTCCTTTCATCGCAGTCTGTTTCCCCTATCTGTCCAGTTTGTGCTATCCACATACCTCCCTGGGTGGGGGAGGAATTAGTTCAGTGTGCATTCAGGAGCATAGTAAGGTTGGAGACCCAGGCCTCTCTACCTTTAGGAGTACCCCTGGGACAGGGACAGTGAGGGCCCCAGCTCCAGGGGCAGTGGCAGGCCTCCACCCCTTACTTCAGACCTGAACATCGTGAGAGCCACAGGTGCCAGGTGATGGCATTTTCAGACTTTTTACCATAGTTTATGATTGGCACATCACTCAGTCCAATGCATTTCATCATTACTGTGGCATTTGAAGCTATCAGAGACTTGATAGTGGCCAATACATAATTGAAATAGAGACATAACATCTGCAATCATTCAAGTTGCAGACACCTGGTATTTGGGATCCCCTTTATGGTGGGGGAGTCAGAAGAAACCATGGGAAAAAAACACTGCTGAGATATGTGGTAGTTAAACAGTATTCAGAACATGCCATCCTGTTTACCGGATTGTGTGTTTAATATTTTGAAATGTTCTTTTTAATATTTGTCACTTTTCAAGCAAAAGTATAATTCTTCTTAGTAAAATTGTAACATTTCATAAATATTAATTATAGTTCATTACCATTTACCACTTCATTATGGCTTTGCTGAAAACATTTAATGATCATATGTAAAGTGTTTAGTTAAGGTAATTCAAGACTATTTTGCAAGAACTTAGCATTTTTTCAGTTCTTTTATATTAGCTGGAGCTTCGTTCTATGCACTTAGGTGCATTCAGGCAAGCGGTGAAATCAGGTCAGTGAGCCAGGGAAAATGAGTCTTAAGCTCAGCCATTAGCAATTTTCACTGAAGAGGATTCCTGAATAAACAGTGACTGTGTGGTATTTAATATTACAGTCATGAAGCACCAATATACTCAGTATGTGTGAGTGGTAAGTACCAACTCTCTCTAGGCACTCCTCAGGTGCCCTTCTGGGACTACTCCAAATCAATACATAAACAAAAACACGGAGGAAAAGAGTCCACTTCAACATATTTAGAGAACAATATACAAAAAGTTTATTAAATAATCAATACAAAAACAGAATTAAAAATACAAAACATGGGTGTATTGTTAATACCGCCATATCGCAGAAGACACATAGGAGGAAATGCGGCAATGACCAAGTCAGGGGGGAGTTCACATATACACCTTTTGGGTGGCAGCGTCAGCTCAGAAAATAGAAGGAATGTATGACCAAATACAATTACTACGTTCCACTCATATGGCGCAAATAGCCCAGAGTACAAAAGGTCATATATTCATAAGCACATGTAATTGCTGCTTACCCATTGTAAATCAGGTGTGTCCTCCCCACCTTGCTCGGTCCCCCCGGACGCGCGTTTCGCGTGGCTTTTTCAACAGGGTGTATCCATAGTGTGTCTCATTGTGTTTTTATATCATAGACCCGGAAGTAGAATCGGTGACGCCGGCGCATGCGCAGTAGCGTCCAGAGTGCATCGCTCAATAGGGCCATCACAGTGGGGAGTGTATGAGAGGCGGAGCTCCACCTTCCAAACACAAAAAGTGTGACACTCCCCACTTGTAAGTGATAGGTCCACAAGAAGATGGCTACGATGGACGACACCGGGCATGCGCACCACCAATTCCCAATAAAAAGGCCATGGCTACAGCCATTTTTTTAGTGATAAAGTTAAGATCGCTCAAAAACAGAAACAGAACGCCGCAGCGTCCCGAAATGTACGTAAACCGGAACGCTAGATAGATTAGAGGCGTCCCCAATAAAGTGGAAAAACAGGACGCCAAAAAGATGCAAAAAAATAATAATAACGCATCACATGTGTTTAGAGTGTGTACAGTTACATAAAAACAATGACAAAAAAAGACAGAAAAAGGGAGAAAAAGGAGCGTAGCAATAAAAAGACAGATGACAAAAAGAAATAATAACATACATATAAATATATAAACAAAGCATATTATCATACATGTGAAACATATATGTGAATCCGTGTATACATAATGGAACAGACCCCACAACATACTGGGGAATAAATTGTACTATATATTGGTGGTCGCTTACAGTCCCAAAGTACATATTCAATGTCAAAGGGTCCGCTCACGGTGCTAAAATATAAACCAACCAAGGAGGTTAAAATTGATGTATGATCTATGATCCTGCACGTTTATAAAAAGCGCAGGGATATCAAGTGAAACTTAGTGAATAACTAAAGACCCCCAATTCCTGAACTAAACCAAATAATATAAACATGCTAGCAACTCATACAAACATTCACTAAAGAATGATGTTAGCGTATAGAGACTACATAAAGTGCAGATTCATAAGAAAACATAAACCACGTATAAGAACCTATACGTGGACAACGTATAGACAGAAACTACAGGACACTCCTTCTCTTCAGATTCCGAGACGTTCACCGGGTTTTGCTGCGGCGTCATCACCAGTGCGTAGCCATGGATAACTAATAAAAACTAAAAAGAAAAGAAAAACACACAACAAGACGTAAATATATAAAAATATTAAAAGCGAGTGGTGAAAAAATCACCCAAGAGAGGACAGCCAGGTCAAGGGACATGGAATATTTTCCACATTACATCCTCATTATATTGCTGCATGTCAGGACAGAGCCGAAAAATTATGGAAGTATATTTTTGGAACCAAATAATATATAGAACACGAAGGAGAACCCACGGGACTCTCACAGAAAAGGAGCGAAGCTAAGCTGTTCATTAAGTCCCTTAGGGGCAAGGGTGTCAAGGGTGACAATCCACTTACATTCACACTGTGCGAGTAACTTGGTCAGATTGCCCCCCCTGACACCTCCATGTATCACATCTATCCCTCTCACTTTTAAGCCCCTAGGGTCAGATCCGTGAAACAGTCGAAAGTGCCTGGGTAATGTTTTTAAGACCGATGGGTCTTCTACTTCTTTACCTGCCAAGATATCCCTTACGTGTTCTCGCGTCCGAACCTTAAGTTCCCTAGATGTGAGACCGACATAGATCAGGGAGCAGGGACAGGTCGCATAATAGACCACAAAAGTAGTGTTACATGAGATGTACTCTCTTATCTTAAATTCCCTGCTCCCATCAAAATTCTTGAAGGTCCCACATCTAAGGATGTTCGGACACGCGACGCACGAACCACAAGGAAAACATCCCTGTCTGGGACTCCTCGCACCAAGAAATGTTTTATTTTTTGGGGTGATATAATGGCTGCTTACCAGAGTATCTTTCAGGTTTCTGGCTCTCCTTTGTGTCATCAAAGGAGATTTTGTGAGATATGGGGCCAGGACACTATCGGTCTGCAACACGGACCAATGTTTGCTTAACACCTCACGAATACGGTGCCATTGGCAATTCGCAGTAGAGATAAATCTAATTGCCATCTCATCCTTCGCTCCTGACCTGTTCGACCCCCCTAGTAGGTCCTCTCTCCGTGTATGTCTGGCCCTTCCATACCCTGCCCTAATGCTACGACGACTGTATCCTCTTGCCCTAAACCGTTCGGTGAGGATGGCGGACTGTCTCTCGAAGCGGGCATCCGTAGAACACACCCGCCTATTCCTCAAGAATTGTCCAACTGGGATGGCTTTTATAACCGAGTAGTTGTGTGCCGAGGAGGCATGAAGCAAGGAATTCACAGAGGATTCCTTGCGATACAGATCTGTTTCAATAGAGCCATCCTCGGCAACACACAGCGTAATGTCCAAAAAATTAATTTCCCTAGAATGCCAAGTATACGTGAATTTTAAATTAAAGTTGTTAATATTCAGGGCCTGCATGAATTTGGATAGGCTGGCTTCGCTACCATTCCACACCATCAGAATGTCATCAATGTAGCGAAACCAGCCCACCACTGGGTCCGCGGCGTGTGCGCCATCGCCTTGGAAAATACACCTTTCCCAGTAACCTAAAAATAAATTTGCATACGAAGGCGCACACGCCGCGCCCATTGCAGTGCCCTGCAACTGTAAATAAAATTTATCTTTGAAAACAAAATAATTGTGGGTTAAAATAAACTCAAGCAATTCCAAAATAAGTTCCGAAAAATGGCCATCCCAGTTGGTAGTCTCAAGGAAGAAGCGGGTGGCCCTCAGACCATCTCCATGTCTGATCGAGGTGTATAATGACTCCACATCAATGGTGACTAAAATCATGCCCGCCTCCAGAGACAGCCCGTCCACCCTTCGAAGCACGTCAGTAGTGTCTCTGACATAGGAGGGCAGTGTCTCCACCAGAGGTTTTAAATAAAAATCAATAAATTTACAAATATTCTCGCATAACCCTCCTATGCCAGAGACAATAGGACGCCCAGGTGGATTAACAGCATCTTTGTGCACTTTGGGCAGGGCATAGAAGGTAGCCACCTTAGGGGACCTTGGCATAAGTCCATCAAGGACCTTTTTGGGGACAACACCTGACTCGCTCGCCAACTCCAAGATATACTCCAACTCCCCTGAAAAAACCGAGGTGGGATTTTGGGGTAAACACCGATATGTTTCTTTGTTCTTTAATTGTCGAAATATCTCTTTTTCGTATTTTTCAATTGGCCAGATCACCACATTCCCCCCCTTGTCTGCAGGTTTAATAACTACTGTGTCCAGAGCCTGTAACTCCCTCAGCGCCTTCCTTTGATCTGGTGTTAGGTTGTCATTGTAGAGTCCCCTTGGAATCTTAATTAGATCCTCAATGACCAATCTGCAAAAAATGTCTATCTGTGGACACAGAGACAAAGGGGGGAAGGTGGATGATCTGGGCAAAATCGAAGAAGGAAATTTACCTACTGAATCTGGTTGTTGTTCCTCAAGTAGGTCTTCCAGGGCCGATAAAGCAACGGCTTCCACGTCACTAGGAGGTTGATTACCAGAATTTTTAGGGGCGTGTAACTTCTTCAGTAGTAATTTACGACAAAATAAATGCGTGTCTTTTACAGCTGTAAAAAAATTAAACTGATTAGATGGAACAAAATTAAGACCAAGTTTAAGGACTTCAGACTGGGTTTTAGAGAGGGAATGGGTAGATAGATTAATCACCTCTAAGTTGTTATTTTTCGCCTTCCGCTCGTACGTAGGAGGGGAGGTAAATTTTCTCTTTTGGGAGGTATATCTTCCTTTTGCAGCTCTATTGGGTTGTATTTTTCTCCCTCTATCACCATGTATGCTTTTAGATTGGTCGGATGTCACACTCAGTTCATCCACTGAAGTAGCGGATGACATTGAGCCCGACCTAACCAGTGATGTTGGGCGAGTTCTCATTCTCCCTGTCCTCCACCTATATACGTGATTATCGCGGTAGTCTGAATTGTCTCTTTGCAGTTTTTTTGTCTTGACCGCACTTATCTCTTGCTCCCATTTGAGGAAATCACTCTCAAGGTCACCATTGAGTTTCCCCAATGCTTCTGGTGTCAAATCTTCTTTTATAAATAGTTGAATATCGTCAATTTCCTTCTCCAATTCCGCTAGTTTGGTCTCATCAAGTTTAATAAGCAAACCGATGAAGCCTCTAGAACATATATTAGCAGTATTCTCCCATTCGGTTTTAAATACCTCGTCTTCAATTGGATAAGAGGGGAAAATTTGGACACGTAAGCCCCTCGGAATCAGGTTGCGAGCCAGGTATTGCCCCAAAGTGGCCCTATTCCACCACAGCTTTGTCCTTTTATGCAGCAATAACCTCAGCCTGGCAATCCTCTCTCTAGAATCACCACCACTCGCGACAGTAGAGGAGTGCCTAGAGAGAGTTGGTACTTACCACTCACACATACTGAGTATATTGGTGCTTCATGACTGTAATATTAAATATTGCTTTTCTGTGTTTCCCACAGCAGTTAGTCAGAAGTCAATGGATTTTCGTAGTCGGGACCAGACATGGTTGTCTCGGCTGCAGGAGGCCTTTAAGGAGGATAATGTCGGCTCTACTGTCGCGAGTGGTGGTGATTCTAGAGAGAGGATTGCCAGGCTGAGGTTATTGCTGCATAAAAGGACAAAGCTGTGGTGGAATAGGGCCACTTTGGGGCAATACCTGGCTCGCAACCTGATTCCGAGGGGCTTACGTGTCCAAATTTTCCCCTCTTATCCAATTGAAGACGAGGTATTTAAAACCGAATGGGAGAATACTGCTAATATATGTTCTAGAGGCTTCATCGGTTTGCTTATTAAACTTGATGAGACCAAACTAGCGGAATTGGAGAAGGAAATTGACGATATTCAACTATTTATAAAAGAAGATTTGACACCAGAAGCATTGGGGAAACTCAATGGTGACCTTGAGAGTGATTTCCTCAAATGGGAGCAAGAGATAAGTGCGGTCAAGACAAAAAAACTGCAAAGAGACAATTCAGACTACCGCGATAATCACGTATATAGGTGGAGGACAGGGAGAATGAGAACTCGCCCAACATCACTGGTTAGGTCGGGCTCAATGTCATCCGCTACTTCAGTGGATGAACTGAGTGTGACATCCGACCAATCTAAAAGCATACATGGTGATAGAGGGAGAAAAATACAACCCAATAGAGCTGCAAAAGGAAGATATACCTCCCAAAAGAGAAAATTTACCTCCCCTCCTACGTACGAGCGGAAGGCGAAAAATAACAACTTAGAGGTGATTAATCTATCTACCCATTCCCTCTCTAAAACCCAGTCTGAAGTCCTTAAACTTGGTCTTAATTTTGTTCCATCTAATCAGTTTAATTTTTTTACAGCTGTAAAAGACACGCATTTATTTTGTCGTAAATTACTACTGAAGAAGTTACACGCCCCTAAAAATTCTGGTAATCAACCTCCTAGTGACGTGGAAGCCGTTGCTTTATCGGCCCTGGAAGACCTACTTGAGGAACAACAACCAGATTCAGTAGGTAAATTTCCTTCTTCGATTTTGCCCAGATCATCCACCTTCCCCCCTTTGTCTCTGTGTCCACAGATAGACATTTTTTGCAGATTGGTCATTGAGGATCTAATTAAGATTCCAAGGGGACTCTACAATGACAACCTAACACCAGATCAAAGGAAGGCGCTGAGGGAGTTACAGGCTCTGGACACAGTAGTTATTAAACCTGCAGACAAGGGGGGGAATGTGGTGATCTGGCCAATTGAAAAATACGAAAAAGAGATATTTCGACAATTAAAGAACAAAGAAACATATCGGTGTTTACCCCAAAATCCCACCTCGGTTTTTTCAGGGGAGTTGGAGTATATCTTGGAGTTGGCGAGCGAGTCAGGTGTTGTCCCCAAAAAGGTCCTTGATGGACTTATGCCAAGGTCCCCTAAGGTGGCTACCTTCTATGCCCTGCCCAAAGTGCACAAAGATGCTGTTAATCCACCTGGGCGTCCTATTGTCTCTGGCATAGGAGGGTTATGCGAGAATATTTGTAAATTTATTGATTTTTATTTAAAACCTCTGGTGGAGACACTGCCCTCCTATGTCAGAGACACTACTGACGTGCTTCGAAGGGTGGACGGGCTGTCTCTGGAGGCGGGCATGATTTTAGTCACCATTGATGTGGAGTCATTATACACCTCGATCAGACATGGAGATGGTCTGAGGGCCACCCGCTTCTTCCTTGAGACTACCAACTGGGATGGCCATTTTTCGGAACTTATTTTGGAATTGCTTGAGTTTATTTTAACCCACAATTATTTTGTTTTCAAAGATAAATTTTATTTACAGTTGCAGGGCACTGCAATGGGCGCGGCGTGTGCGCCTTCGTATGCAAATTTATTTTTAGGTTACTGGGAAAGGTGTATTTTCCAAGGCGATGGCGCACACGCCGCGGACCCAGTGGTGGGCTGGTTTCGCTACATTGATGACATTCTGATGGTGTGGAATGGTAGCGAAGCCAGCCTATCCAAATTCATGCAGGCCCTGAATATTAACAACTTTAATTTAAAATTCACGTATACTTGGCATTCTAGGGAAATTAATTTTTTGGACATTACGCTGTGTGTTGCCGAGGATGGCTCTATTGAAACAGATCTGTATCGCAA
Source organism: Ranitomeya variabilis (assembly GCF_051348905.1). Lineage (NCBI taxonomy): Eukaryota > Metazoa > Chordata > Amphibia > Anura > Dendrobatidae > Ranitomeya > Ranitomeya variabilis. The sequence continues at coordinate 161,221,945 of NC_135238.1, read as the reverse complement.
GGAATCCTCTGTGAATTCCTTGCTTCATGCCTCCTCGGCACACAACTACTCGGTTATAAAAGCCATCCCAGTTGGACAATTCTTGAGGAATAGGCGGGTGTGTTCTACGGATGCCCGCTTCGAGAGACAGTCCGCCATCCTCACCGAACGGTTTAGGGCAAGAGGATACAGTCGTCGTAGCATTAGGGCAGGGTATGGAAGGGCCAGACATACACGGAGAGAGGACCTACTAGGGGGGTCGAACAGGTCAGGAGCGAAGGATGAGATGGCAATTAGATTTATCTCTACTGCGAATTGCCAATGGCACCGTATTCGTGAGGTGTTAAGCAAACATTGGTCCGTGTTGCAGACCGATAGTGTCCTGGCCCCATATCTCACAAAATCTCCTTTGATGACACAAAGGAGAGCCAGAAACCTGAAAGATACTCTGGTAAGCAGCCATTATATCACCCCAAAAAATAAAACATTTCTTGGTGCGAGGAGTCCCAGACAGGGATGTTTTCCTTGTGGTTCGTGCGTCGCGTGTCCGAACATCCTTAGATGTGGGACCTTCAAGAATTTTGATGGGAGCAGGGAATTTAAGATAAGAGAGTACATCTCATGTAACACTACTTTTGTGGTCTATTATGCGACCTGTCCCTGCTCCCTGATCTATGTCGGTCTCACATCTAGGGAACTTAAGGTTCGGACGCGAGAACACGTAAGGGATATCTTGGCAGGTAAAGAAGTAGAAGACCCATCGGTCTTAAAAACATTACCCAGGCACTTTCGACTGTTTCACGGATCTGACCCTAGGGGCTTAAAAGTGAGAGGGATAGATGTGATACATGGAGGTGTCAGGGGGGGCAATCTGACCAAGTTACTCGCACAGTGTGAATGTAAGTGGATTGTCACCCTTGACACCCTTGCCCCTAAGGGACTTAATGAACAGCTTAGCTTCGCTCCTTTTCTGTGAGAGTCCCGTGGGTTCTCCTTCGTGTTCTATATATTATTTGGTTCCAAAAATATACTTCCATAATTTTTCGGCTCTGTCCTGACATGCAGCAATATAATGAGGATGTAATGTGGAAAATATTCCATGTCCCTTGACCTGGCTGTCCTCTCTTGGGTGATTTTTTCACCACTCGCTTTTAATATTTTTATATATTTACGTCTTGTTGTGTGTTTTTCTTTTCTTTTTAGTTTTTATTAGTTATCCATGGCTACGCACTGGTGATGACGCCGCAGCAAAACCCGGTGAACGTCTCGGAATCTGAAGAGAAGGAGTGTCCTGTAGTTTCTGTCTATACGTTGTCCACGTATAGGTTCTTATACGTGGTTTATGTTTTCTTATGAATCTGCACTTTATGTAGTCTCTATACGCTAACATCATTCTTTAGTGAATGTTTGTATGAGTTGCTAGCATGTTTATATTATTTGGTTTAGTTCAGGAATTGGGGGTCTTTAGTTATTCACTAAGTTTCACTTGATATCCCTGCGCTTTTTATAAACGTGCAGGATCATAGATCATACATCAATTTTAACCTCCTTGGTTGGTTTATATTTTAGCACCGTGAGCGGACCCTTTGACATTGAATATGTACTTTGGGACTGTAAGCGACCACCAATATATAGTACAATTTATTCCCCAGTATGTTGTGGGGTCTGTTCCATTATGTATACACGGATTCACATATATGTTTCACATGTATGATAATATGCTTTGTTTATATATTTATATGTATGTTATTATTTCTTTTTGTCATCTGTCTTTTTATTGCTACGCTCCTTTTTCTCCCTTTTTCTGTCTTTTTTTGTCATTGTTTTTATGTAACTGTACACACTCTAAACACATGTGATGCGTTATTATTATTTTTTTGCATCTTTTTGGCGTCCTGTTTTTCCACTTTATTGGGGACGCCTCTAATCTATCTAGCGTTCCGGTTTACGTACATTTCGGGACGCTGCGGCGTTCTGTTTCTGTTTTTGAGCGATCTTAACTTTATCACTAAAAAAATGGCTGTAGCCATGGCCTTTTTATTGGGAATTGGTGGTGCGCATGCCCGGTGTCGTCCATCGTAGCCATCTTCTTGTGGACCTATCACTTACAAGTGGGGAGTGTCACACTTTTTGTGTTTGGAAGGTGGAGCTCCGCCTCTCATACACTCCCCACTGTGATGGCCCTATTGAGCGATGCACTCTGGACGCTACTGCGCATGCGCCGGCGTCACCGATTCTACTTCCGGGTCTATGATATAAAAACACAATGAGACACACTATGGATACACCCTGTTGAAAAAGCCACGCGAAACGCGCGTCCGGGGGGACCGAGCAAGGTGGGGAGGACACACCTGATTTACAATGGGTAAGCAGCAATTACATGTGCTTATGAATATATGACCTTTTGTACTCTGGGCTATTTGCGCCATATGAGTGGAACGTAGTAATTGTATTTGGTCATACATTCCTTCTATTTTCTGAGCTGACGCTGCCACCCAAAAGGTGTATATGTGAACTCCCCCCTGACTTGGTCATTGCCGCATTTCCTCCTATGTGTCTTCTGCGATATGGCGGTATTAACAATACACCCATGTTTTGTATTTTTAATTCTGTTTTTGTATTGATTATTTAATAAACTTTTTGTATATTGTTCTCTAAATATGTTGAAGTGGACTCTTTTCCTCCGTGTTTTTGTTTATGTAGTGACTGTGTGGTAGCCTAAATATCTCCTTTTTCGAGAGAGCTGAAGACAAGACCCTTTGCAACAACCTAATTTCAATCATTGATAATCTTGGACATTGGCATCACATGCCAGCTGTTAAACCCAACTGTCATAGAACTCGAGTCGTCACCTTACCCGTCAATTACTAGCACCAGCCTTGTATTCATTTCTGGGAATGTTTAGTGAGAGAAAAGACATCGCAAATCTTGTCTCTTGAGACTGAGGTTGTCACTCCTTTCTGGATATATGAGCATTTATACTTAGTAACTTTAATTAAAGAAAACTTTGCACCTTGCAAATGTTTTTATATCCATGATATAGAGCAAGAAAAACAGAACAGATTGATATAGAGGGTAGTGGAAAAGGATTCACTACAATGTATATTTCATTTGCTGACATTCCTGCTCAATTTGGGCTTAAGAGTCCAGTGGGTGGTCTCAGTCAGTGTCTCCTCAAGCTGTACAGCATGCTGCATGTTCAATATAGCAAGATCCTTTCAACCCCTTCCCGACTTAGGACATATTATTACATCTTATCATAGGTGCAGGCTTATGGAGTGAGCTCATGAGCTACTCCAGCCCCACAAATGATGAGTGGCGACTTTGTTATACAGTGGCATCTAAAGCTACAGCCAATTGCTGTTGTTGAACTCCTTAATTTCTCTGACCGTGCCATGAAAGTAGAGCACTGCCATTTACAGTGATCAGCTGACTCCCTACATTTACTGAAGGTGCCCATTGCCACCATCTTGCTATTCCTATGAAGCCCAGCTTGGCTCAATGAGACGACACGATTTTCACTACATACTTTAATGCTACAGAATTGTAGTATATCTGAACAGAACAGTGATGCAATGATTGCAAGATCAAGTCCCCTGAGGTGACTAAAGAGTCAAGTAAAAGCAAAAGAAACATTTAAATATAAAACATAAAATATAAAACTTTAAGTCGCCACCTATTTTCACTTCTCACACACACACACACACACACACACGCACACGCACACACATATATACACTTTAAAAAAATAAGCATATCTGTAAAAGGAACTTACACCAGTTTTGGCATGTTAAGCTAAACCCTCTACATCATGGAATAGTGGCTGCAGACCTAAGTAAAATGTTGTTTTTATTTTATAATTTCTCCCTTCTGTTGTAGAGATGTAAACTTGTAAAGTTTAATTTTTAATTTATGTTATAGTTCCATTGGGTGTTACCAGAGATTTATCTTTGGGGTGTGTACATTTTCCACTGCATGAGGTTGACCAATCATAAGGTGACAGCAACACACAGAGAAAAAGCTCACGCCCTCCTCTCCTCACTGATCTCTGCAGCTACTGTTTAGACATACAGCATAGCTGAGGTATGTATCATTACAAACACTTCCAGATCTCATTTCATGGCAGTCAGTGGGAGGAAAGGGTCAGAGCTTACAGCATTGTGAGATCAGTACTGATCTCTGCCGCACTGCTATAACTCTACACAGGGAGTGAACAGAGGCATAGAGTGTATTCTAAAGGTAGAATATAGAGCTATGATGACAAGAAAGCTGAAAGACACTGCACTATGTACTGGAACTCAAGAAGGAGGGTTTTTAATGGCATCTGGATAGTAAAAAGAGCCTAGAAGAGAATCTTTTAGGGGGGATGATATGTGCAAAACAGACTAGATTTAAAAATATTGGCACAACTTATAATTTTGAGATTAACCTTTTAATATTCACCTAAAACATATAATGCATTTTAAATAATCCTACAATAGACTGATACTGCAAATACAAACATATAGTGCTAAGATAAGTAGTGCATACATTTGCTGGAGAAAGTGCCTAGATAAGTAGTGCATACAGTGCTCAGATGCTTTAATTATTCAGTGCTTAGACAGACATATTATGTTATGATATAATATTTAGATACATGGTCAGAAACTGCCATGTAATAATCAGCTACTCACTTAGTACGTACAAGGACCCCATACTGTAAATTGCTATGTTCCTAGTGTTTAGATAACATATACACTCACTGGCCACTTTATTAGGTACACCATGCTAGTAACGGGTTGGACCCCCTTTTGCCTTCAGAACTGCCTCAATTCTTCGTGGCATAGATTCAACAAGGTGCTGGAAGCATTCCTCAGAGATTTTGGTCCATATTGACATGATGGCATCACACAGTTGCCGCAGATTTGTCAGCTGCACATCCCAAAGATGCTCCATACAAGGCAGGATGGATCCATGCTTTCATGTTGTTTATGCCAAATTCTGACCCTACCATCCGAATGTCGCAGCAGAAATCGAGACTCATCAGACCAAGCAACGTTTTTCCAATCTTCTACTGTCCAATTTCGATGAGCTTGTACAAATTGTAGCCTCAGTTTCCTGTTCTTAGCTGAAAGGAGTGGTACCCGGTGTGGTCTTCTGCTGCTGTAGCCCATCTGCCTCAAAGTTCGATGCACTGTGCGTTCAGAGATGCTCTTAGGCCTACCTTGGTTGTAACGGGTGGCGATTTGAGTCACTGTTGCCTTTCTATCAGCTCGAACCAGTCTGCCCATTCTCCTCTGACCTCTGGCATCAACAAGGCATTTCCGCCCACAGAACTGCCGCTCACTGGATTTTTTTTCTTTTTTGGACCATTCTCTGTAAACCCTAGAGATGGTTGTGCGTGAAAATCCCAGTAGATCAGCAGTTTCTGAAATACTCAGACCAGCCCTTCTGGCACCAACAACCATGCCACGTTCAAAGGCACTCAAATCACCTTTCTTCCCCATACTGATGCTCGGTTTGAACTGCAGGAGATTGTCTTGACCATGTCTACATGCCTAAATGCACTGAGTTGCCGCCATGTGATTGGCTGATTAGAAATTAAGTGTTAACAAGAAGTTGGACAGGTGTACCTAATAAAGTGGCCGGTGAGTGTATAATGAACAGGCAGAGCAATGAGTTGACCAGTTAACGCTTTACATTCGCCGAGTTTGCACAGCTATAGTTTTGCCCTCCTTGCCAGGAATTTTCAAGCTTCAACCTTCCTGCCCATGTGTGATGTCATGTAAGGAATCAAATGTCAGCGATTACACCATCAGGCCTCTTGGCAATGTCACATCATCTATCAAAGTCAAGTCACTGACAATTTAATTTTCCACATTTACAGGAATGCCTAGTAAAAGTGAGACAACATGGAAATGTCGGTATTTTGTAATATTACGAAATATAAAATGCACTCAACATAAGGCTGTTTAGTTTACAGAAACAATTGAAAAGAAACAATGACAAGATATGGAAGTCTGGGCTAGTGTCTAAAATGTATATGTGTCTCTGTCCGGATCACAAAGCTCCGTACAGTCCAGTACTGACATGGGAACATAAACCTCTTCTTGCAGTTTCCTTTAGATTTAAAATCTCCATTCATTTATATGTAATTACTCATATAAATAAATCACATTGAGAAGGAAACATAGTGATGTCCAGCATGAGGGACTCACCTGAACATGTACCGCTTGCCTGCTCTGTCAATTAGTGGTAGACCCAGTAAACCCCAGGTGACCACTTACACAAGACAGAAGTAGCAGATATCTAGGAAAATACTTTCCAACATGTCATGAAATCATTGCTGCAGACGGTCATTGAGATACCCAATCCGTTTTTCATTACAAAGAGTGGACATTAGCTTTATATAATCAAAACAAATGGTACGCCCCCCACAAAAACAAAAATAGCAAAATATATAAAACCATTTTCATATTTTGTTGTTATTTTAATTATTTGAAATTAAATATTTATTGAACCTTCATTAAAATTACTCATTGTGACCAATGGATACCTCAGTATGGTGGCCTCTTGGTTTCAGCTTGGTGGGCACCTTAGCATGGTGGGCTCTTGGTTTCAGCATGGTAGGCACCTTAGCATGGTAGGTTCTTGATTTCATCATGGTGGGCTCTTGGTTTCATCATGGTGGGCACCTTAGCATGGTGGGCTCTTGGTTTCCGCATGGTGGGCACCTTAGCATGGTGGACTCTTGGTTTCAGCTTGGTGGGCACCTTAGCATGGTGGACTCTTGGTTTCAGCATGGTAGGCACCTTAGCATGGTAGGTTCTTGATTTCAGCATGGTGGGCTCTTGGTTTTATCATGGTGGACACCTTAGCATGGTGGGCTCTTGGTTTCAGCATGGTAGGTTCTTGATTTCAGCATGGTGGGCTCTTGGTTTCATCATGGTGGGCACCTTAGCATGGTGGACTCTTGGTTTCAGCATGGTGGGCACCTTAGCATGGTGGACTCTTGGTTTCAGCTTGGTGGGCACCTTAGCATGGTGGTCTCTTGGTTTCAGCATGGTAGGCACCTTAGCATGGTAGGTTCTTGATTTCAGCATAGTGGGCTCTTGGTTTTATCATGGTGGACACCTTAGCATGGTGGGCTCTTGGTTTCAGCATGGTGGGCACCTTAGCATGGTGGGCTCTTGGTTTCAGCATGGTGGGCACCTTAGCATGGTGGACTCTTGGTTTCAGCATGGTGGGCACCTTAGCATGGTAGGTTCTTGATTTCAGCATAGTGGACTCTTGGTTTTATCATGGTGGACACCTTAGCATGGTGGGCTCTTGGTTTCAGCATGGTGGGCACCTTAGCATGGTGGGCTCTTGGTTTCAGCATGGTGGGCACCTTAGCATGGTGGACTCTTGGTTTCAGCATGGTGGGCATTCTGTGCTCCTGTATTGTGTTTGGTATAATGCCCTATTACATAGCGTGCAGCACTGAGTATATCTTTCTGTATTCTGATCTCTGTAGCCTTGTTTTTTCTCACTGCTTTCATGCATGCAGAGCTGTACAGTATAACTTGGTGAGGTGATAACTTATAGATCAGTGGTGGTCCCATGGAAGAACAAGAACTTTTATCACCATTTAGAATAGAGCAGTAATGTGCATGCCTAACTACCTCTCCATTGATTCTCTGCGGCACTGCCGTAAAAGGCTGAGCTCAGCACTCCTCAGTCCTATAGTGAACAAATCTAGCAGCGGACAATCGGTGCAGGTCCCAGAGGTCAATCTATAAGTTATCACCTACTCATTGGATCGGGAATAACTTATGTTCACTGCACAACCTCTTTAAATTTTTACTGTGTCATTTTTGCCATATACATACTGCTGGACAGAAGGCTTTGGCCAGAACGCATATTGGGGTGGGCAATATGTATATTACTGGGCATAAACCTTCTACTGGGTGTGGCCTCGCTTAATACAAGTGTACGGAGGGTGCAGCTGTCCAGTGGGCACGGCCATGTGGCAGCCTCGCCCAATACACTTGCATTAAGTGAGGCTGCACTCACTAGATGGCTTCTGCCCGGGAGCATGCATATCACATACGTCACCACCATTCTTGGCTCAGAAACTGGCAAATCCTCACAGTGTGCAGTGCGTGCGTGGGGGGGTTCATAGGTCTGTAGTCACACAGAATGACTGCAGATTTTTGATTTTAGACTGGACAACCCCTTTAAGGAAACAACATAGTTCGCCATGATACGCTGTTCCTGTGTAACTCCCATTCATTTCCATGGAAATTATGGAAACGGCATACCTTATCTGCTCTCAGTGGTAGGTTTTGGATAAAGCTATTCTGTTCTTGCATTGAAAAGCTTAGATGGAAATAAGCCTTTAAGGGGCTCAGTATGAGCAATTCAGAGCTGCCATTGTTTGTGTGGCTGACCACAAAACCCCTTTGCATAGGAGGCTCTGCATGCTGGATTTTGTATTACACAATGTACTTTCCTACCCGATGGTTGTTGTTTCTGTGCACCTGCTACTTGTCAATGTCCTGAGCGCATGTGTCGTTTTTGTGCCATCTATTTATCCTGGATTTGGAAACGGCTTTTGCATTGCAAAGTGGATCTGGAGAGGACAGACTGGTTTTCTTCCCATCTCTATTTTACTAGAATGTGAAAGGTAAAGAACAGTAGATCCAACCGGTTATGGTAATAGGAAAAAGTGAAACCTTCTATGAACTGTGGCTGTTCTTGTCAGTCATTTTGTGTGATATTGCAATCAATGTGTATGAATTGTTACTCTGTGGACAGTGCTATTGGGAGATATTTACTCGTGGAAGATTTGTTTCAGAAATTTCTGTTACTGTCCCATTTTTCAGAATTGGGTTTTCAGAGACCCACTTGCATTCTGTTGAAACACTGTGTCTGCTATTTGAGATTCTGATTTGGATATTATTCTAAGTCATGTGACAAGACTCGTTAAAGGGTCGACATTGACTTGTAGGATTGCTACTTCCAATAGGTGGCACTAGAGTTCTAGTTCTCTTCCTCTCTGAAGAGATAATTTGCATAGTTAACATATTTCCCAAAGGAGCATTGTGGCTTTACGTCTCCTCATCTCGGCATGCTTAGCATGTCACTCCCCGCAAGGAGAAACGATACCTCCTGGATATAGGGGGGGAGTCTCACAATATAGTGTGTGTCTGTATATGTATATAGTGTGTGTGTGTATATATATATATACAGTATATACACTGCTCAAAAAAATAAAGGGAACACTAAAATCCCACATCCTAGATATCTCTGAATGAAATATTCCAGTTGTAAATCTGTATTCATTACATAGTGGAATGTGTTGAGAACAATAAAACATAATAATGATCAATGCAAATCAAAATGAATAACCCATGGAGGTCTGAATTTGGAATGATGCTCAAAATCAAAGTGGAAAATCAAATTACAGGCTGATCCAACTTCAGTGGAAATGCCTCAAGACAAGGAAATGATGTTCAGGTGTGTGTGTTGCCTCCATGTGCCTGTATGACCTCCCTAAAACGCCTGGGCATGCTCCTGATGAGGCGGCGGATGGTATCCTGAGGGATCTCCTCCCAGACCTGTACTAAAGCATCCGCCAACTCCTGGACAGTCTGTGGTGCAATGTGACAATGGTGGATGGTGCGAGACATGATGTCCCAGATGTTTTCAATCGGATTCAGGTCTGGGGAACGGGCGGGCCAGTCCATAGCTTCAATGCCTTCATCTTGCCGGAACTGCTGACACACTCCAGCCACATGAGGTCTGGCACTGTCCTGCATTAGGAGGAACCCAGGGCCAACCGCACCAGCATATGGTCTCACAAGGGGTCTGAGGATCTCATCTCGGTACCTAATGGCAGTCAGGCTACCTCTGGCGAGCATATGGAGGGCTGTGCAGCCATCCAAAGAAATGCCACCCCACACCATTACTGACCCACTGCCAAACCGGTCATGATGAAGGATGTTGCAGGCAGCAGATCACTCTCCACGGCATCTCCAGACTCTGTCATGTCTGTCACATGTGCTCAGTGTGAACCTGCTTTCAGCTGTGAAGAGCACAGGGCGCCAGTGGCGAATTTGCCAATCCTGGTGTTCTGTGGAAAATGCTAAGTGTCCTGCACGGTGTTGGGCTGTACACACATGTACACACACAGATACACTTATATATGTACCGTATTTTTCTGACCATAAGACGCACTTCTTTTCCTCCAAATTTGGGAGGAAAGTGTGGGTGCGTCTTATGGTAGGGATGTAGCATGTGGGGAGGGGGGCAGCAGCGAGTGGGATCACACTGTTATCCCACTTCGGGGGGCAGAAAAATGTCCCCACTGCCAGGGAATCAGAGGGAAACCATGTGGTCCCGATGATTAAGTGCAGTGAATATTCATTAGCTACTCCCCGCCCACCTATCAGCTGAGCGGTGAGCCAGGGGCAGCAAATGAATACTGCACTTAAGCAGGGACACACATGGTTTCCTCAGCGCTGATTCCTGCAGCAGCTGGGGAGATCCGTGTTTCCGGGGGAGGAGGAGGCAGCAGCAGCAGGGTCCGGGGGAGAGGAGATCGCTGCATACCTGCCTGGGCTGGAGCTGAGTGCTGTGCAGTGTGCACAAGGAGGACCTGTGATGATGTCAGAAGTGGGCGGGCTGGAGCATCACATGGCAGCACAGAGCCCTCCCTCTTCTTGACATCATCACAGGACCTTCAGACTCCAACACTAGAATCTGCTGGCTTCCATTACCTGTGCTGTGGAAAGGCAACAAGAGGGAGGGCTCTGTGTGTGCAGTCATGGGATGCTTTTACCTCACCACAGGCTGGCTGCCACAATTAAGAGGTTAGTCTTTCCAAAACACAATAAAGCACTCTGCCACTCCTTTAGTGAACTATAACTCCCAGCATGTCATTGGATCTGCAGGACATGCTGGGAGTTATAGTTCTCCCATGGGATTTTAAAGTGGCACTCCAGTGTTATTTTGCAGTGCTGGAGTGGTGCTTTCAATATAAGCCCTGTGCCCCCATTCTTATACTCACCCTCCAGCATCTTCATATAGTACTTCACAGACACCACACTGGTCCCGCAGCTTCCAACATAATAACATACTATTATATATAACAACACCACATATAATAGTATGTTATTAAATATTTTACTACATTTTTTTGCTTCAAATATTTTTTTCCCTATTTTCCACCTCTAAAACCTGGGTGCGCCTTATAGTCCAGTGCGTCTTATAGTCCGAAAAATACGGTATCTTACCAGGTCCTGGTGCTTCAATTGTGCTGCAAACATCTTCCTGACTGACCTGGCTCTGACCTTTGCTGTATTGTGAGATTCCTCCCCTATATCTAGGATGTGGTATTTTAATGTTCCCTTTATTTTTTTGAGCAGTGTAAATATATATATATATATATATATATATATATATATATACACCTACAGTATACTATGTGTATATTTCTATTCTATTTATTCTATTGTAAGCTGTCAGTGTGATTTTATTGTTCACGTACATGAATTTCTGGCTTTTCAAAGGACACAGGTGAGTATTTCTCGCAAGTCACACGCATGGTCTGTGTGGTGTCCTTTTTTTCGCACCCATAGACTTGCTTTGGTGAGTCTCGCCCGATATATGGTGCAAATCGCAGCATGCTGCTATTTCACTCGCACGTATAATACGGACGAGAAGAAAATGGATGATGGGAGCTGCCCCATAGATTAACATTGGTGCGAGTGCTATGTGATTTTTTGTCGCAAAGCACTCATCCATATTCCTCTCTAGTGTGACTCCGTCCTTGTTTTGTTATGCAACTTTCCAACAGGCCCTGAATGAGGCATAAGTGCTTCTTTTTTGCCTGGAGTGTTTCTTTAGTTTGTTATTTATACATTAAGTTAAATTGGTTATTTACTGGCTAATTATCATTATTATTCACTATTATTGCGCCATTTTTTACATGGCGCTTTACATGTGAAAAGGGGCATATGCAGCGCCCCAGAGTCCTGGTCGTTGCAGTAGCATGGTTCAGCCACTAAGGGGGGCCATGCTGCGTTCGATGGCACGGAAGGAGTTCTCTGAGCAGGTATCACAGTCACCAATACATTTCACAGCTGGGCCTCCGGGGGGAGCTAAGGGTGCTATTCATTAGGCCACTCCCCACCATAGTGGGTAAACTGGGGGTCAGGCAGGAAGTTAGAAGAGAACGCTGACGGGATTGAACGGAGCAACACCCTGTGGCAGGGGGTGTTGTGAAGGGAGAGACTGTAGGGTCTCTGCCAGGGGTGGGATCCTGGCAGAGGCTTGGCATTGAAAGAACGCAACGGGTCCGCGCAGGCTCCTGGAAGCGGCGGGACTCAAGAAAGGACTAGAAGCGAGATAGATTGTGCTGAGTGAGAAACGAAATCAAGCGAAAGGAGATACCAGTGAGGGTTGTGCTGAAAGAGGCAGCACCTTACTGAGGCGCACTACCGGTGGCCGGAACGCCGAGGAGGTAAAGAGTTTCAAGCCATACCTCAGACCTACGGCAGGGCAGTTAGCTTTAGGCGGACTGTCTCACGCATCACCCAGGAAGGCAAAGGGGGGTACCAACAGGAGAGGGGCGCAGATAGAGTCCCGGAAGATCTCCGAGCCTCCCCGTCATACGGGTACGTTCCTACCATAGTATCTGGAGGGACGAGGAAGATCATTGCGAATTAAGTTGTTGTGAGGGAACACGAGAAACAGACACAACAGTTGTGGGGTACTTTCCGTAAGCACAGCAGGGAAGGACTGCAACACATAGCGCTAGAAGGAAGGCACCGATTTCCACCTGCAAGGAGAGCTCTGGAAGTGCCATTGGACCGGCCGGACTTGCGCAGCCTGGTGAGCCGTATTCTGGACTGAGGACCCAGAGAGCTTCAGTAAAGAGGTAAAGAGACTGCAACCTGGTGTCCTCGTTATTTACCGCGACCTGCACCCCACAACTGCACCGCTACACCGTTACTACACCACTTATTGCACCGGACGTCCCCCACTGACAGGCAGGGCCACGGACCGGGTCTAGCCACCGTGACAACCCCAGGACTGAGACCTAGAGGCCCGGCTCCGGGTACCCCTCGGCCCTGCGGCGGTGTGGGGGCGCTCCAACTTGGCGTCACGAACAGGATCTACTTAAGCCTGAAGAATCAGGTCATGTGTGCCTAGAGACTGTGATTTACTGTGCTTGGACTGTACTTTATTGCAAGACTGTGTGCTGTGCCATTTGCCGCCAAAATCCGCCGCCATTGCAGCGCTGAGGAGAGCGCAGGAAGAGAAGAGGGGCGTGGAGTGGGCGTAGCCGAGCTGGAGAGCGCGAACAGTAATGGCCGCCCAGTCTAAATATTTCTGTGCAGTGAGGACGTGTCCGTCAGCAGCAGAGATCCGCCTCCTAATCCTTAATGGGGGGCGGAGGCAGAGAAAACGAAACTGCTCACGCAGGAGAGAGCGGGAAAAAGACCAGGAAGCGACCCACGTGGAGGACGCTATGGCTAGCAGCTCCGAACCCGACAGCGGGGTTGAAGTGGAAGTCTCCCCTGACTACCCGGCTGAGCCCAGCAGCTTGTCCTCCGTGGATAACACCAAATTCCTGAGAGCCGAGATGGAGGATTTATATAACCAGCTCCTCCAACTGCATGTGAGAGTCCAGGCCCCGCATCAGGTAGGACCGGCAGTGGATTCCCGGACATCGGAAGAACCAACGGGACCTGTCGCAGAAGGTGGAATCGTACCAGTGGGTGAGTCCGCCGATCCTACCTCACTAGCAGAGGGTGTGTTAGTGGGTCCCGTAGCAGCACCACCTCTCCCGAGGACCCATAGACTTCAGCGCCTGTTACCATGGGAGGAAGCCACGGGCATGGAACACCGTATGCGAGCCCCAATCACCCCTACTCCCTTGCCGTGTGAGGTCAGCGCGGAGCGCACGGTGTGCCGCTGGGTGAACCCTGGATCCAATCTCATGGGGTTCCCCGGGGTGGAGACCCAGAAGGGAGAAATGGTACAGGCCCTAAGCTGGGAGGAATACCAGATCCAGCTAGAACAGCGGTGGCGAGAGGAAGAGAAAGCACATCAGGCTAAACGGGAGGCCTACCATCAAAAAGATTTGGCGGTCAAGGACCGGGCCCGTAAGGACCCCACCACTCACCAGGCCCCGCGTAGGCAGGGTATCGTCACTGTCTTTAAACTCCAAGGAGGCTGGGGCTTCATTAAAGAACCGGGGCTATACGCGGAGGTCTTTGTTAACCGACGGGATGTTGAGTCACACCTTAGAGAGGGACATCCAGATCGAGACCTCTATCCGGGAGACAGTGTTACTTACACCCGGCATTTTGGGGAAAAGGGGTGGTTCGCCCTGAACGTCTACAAGAAAGAGAAACCAGCCCCTGTAGCCAAAGTGCCGCCGTGTGACCGACCTGTAACCACCCTGGTCGCCTCCACCTGCCCAACCACAGAACTAGCGATCTGCCGCCCGATCGCCACAACCACCGTAGTGGCTAAAGAAGTTCCTCTGCGGGTGATCAATGTCCCTGATGTGCCAGCACAGAGAGAAATGGGAACGCAGACCTTGATCGCCGCGCACGACCTGGTCGTGCAACAGACCCGAACCCATGGGGTGTATCTGGCAGCGGGAGTGGACCTGAAACCTGGATTGCAGGGGTCCGCCCGCCAGGAGGCGCCTCATGGAAACTTCTGAAAGAAGAGTCACTTTATGAAAATGTAAATAGTTAACTGTTCATTCCTTTAACTGTTCTTCCAAGTTGCTGCTAAACCCGTTTAGGGTTAAAGGTGACCCCTTGTTGATCCGGGGCCACTATTGTTGTTCTCAAAGTTTTGCACAAGTTTAAAGAAAAAAAAAAGAACTGCAGAAATCATGGACTGTGCATGATTCGAACTTCCCTTGTAAATAGTTTGCACCTTCTTAAAGGTGCTCCCTACTGGTTTTAGCCAAAGACACTTTGCGAAGATATTTGCCCTATTGGTTTGAGCCAAAAGACACTTTGCGAAGATTCCTTCTCTACTGGTTTTAGTTAAAGACACTTTGCGAAGAAACCTTTCCTACTAGTCCTAGTTAAAGACACTTTGTGAAGATCCCGGGCTGGAACTTTGCATAAGACTGGTAGGCTGAGAAGACGAGCTACCTCAGAAAGACTTGGTCCCCTCTTAAAGGGGATGTGACGAAGTAAATTTGAAAGAGATACTGTTACCGAACAGTAATGTGATAATGATGCCTTGAAAAAGAAAATGTAACTGTTTTACATGCCGAGTTATATGTGTTGAAGTTGTTGAAATGTGAAATCTGAATAATGTTTTGTAGAAAGGAAAGATGCAGAGAGCCCGTAGGGGTAGATGTAGAAGCCTGCATAGTTGAAAGTAAAAGAAGTAATAATGAGGGTGAGGATAGAAGGTAAACCCTGCGTCCCCATTGAAAAGTTACTTTATTGCTAAGGACAGAGAGTGAACCCGTAGGGGTTAGAGAGTGAGTCCTTAAAGGGGCCGAGTAGAGCTGGCTCAGAGTTCTTCAACCGAAAGGAATGTTATGTCTATACTGTGTATAGTAGCGAAAGGCAGTAGGCCCTGGCTGAACAGGGCGGTCCTGTAGAAGAAAGGAGAGGCAGTAGGCCTGGTGCCGTAGGGACAGGCGGTCCTGCAGGTTCACAAGAAGGAGAATGTAAAGTTGAAATGCCTTATAATGTGATTATAGGAAGGCCTTTGATAGACTAAGAGTGTGAGTTTCTTAAAGGCAATGTTAAGTTATTGTTCCAAAAATTGCACTAAGTAGAATACCCGGTTGGGTAACAGAAGTTATTTATGCTCTGTAATTTATAATGTTGATTATGTTTGTAACGTTAAAAGTGTCCTCACCTCCCATAAAGGGAAGCCTACTTAAGTATACTTACTGTTAATTGCACTCAACAAAATTGTATGTCTTTTTGCTAACCTGTATTGTTGTTTTTCTTCCCAGTCCCGGAGTACTGTGTTTAACCAGGGGGGAGTGCAGCGCCCCAGAGTCCTGGTCGTTGCAGTAGCATGGTTCAGCCACTAAGGGGGGCCATGCTGCGTTCGATGGCACGGAAGGAGTTCTCTGAGCAGGTATCACAGTCACCAATACATTTCACAGCTGGGCCTCCGGGGGGAGCTAAGGGTGCTATTCATTAGGCCACTCCCCACCATAGTGGGTAAACTGGGGGTCAGGCAGGAAGTTAGAAGAGAACGCTGACGGGATTGAACGGAGCAACACCCTGTGGCAGGGGGTGTTGTGAAGGGAGAGACTGTAGGGTCTCTGCCAGGGGTGGGATCCTGGCAGAGGCTTGGCATTGAAAGAACGCAACGGGTCCACGCAGGCTCCTGGAAGCGGCGGGACTCAAGAAAGGACTAGAAGCGAGATAGATTGTGCTGAGTGAGAAACGAAATCAAGCGAAAGGAGATACCAGTGAGGGTTGTGCTGAAAGAGGCAGCACCTTACTGAGGCGCACTACCGGTGGCCGGAACGCCGAGGAGGTAAAGAGTTTCAAGCCATACCTCAGACCTACGGCAGGGCAGTTAGCTTTAGGCGGACTGTCTCACGCATCACCCAGGAAGGCAAAGGGGGGTACCAACAGGAGAGGGGCGCAGATAGAGTCCCGGAAGATCTCCGAGCCTCCCCGTCATACGGGTGCGTTCCTACCATAGTATCTGGAGGGACGAGGAAGATCATTGCGAATTAAGTTGTTGTGAGGGAACACGAGAAACAGACACAACAGTTGTGGGGTACTTTCCGTAAGCACAGCAGGGAAGGACTGCAACACATAGCGCTAGAAGGAAGGCACCGATTTCCACCTGCAAGGAGAGCTCTGGAAGTGCCATTGGACCGGCCGGACTTGCGCAGCCTGGTGAGCCGTATTCTGGACTGAGGACCCAGAGAGCTTCAGTAAAGAGGTAAAGAGACTGCAACCTGGTGTCCTCGTTATTTACCGCGACCTGCACCCCACAACTGCACCGCTACACCGTTACTACACCACTTATTGCACCGGACGTCCCCCACTGACAGGCAGGGCCACGGACCGGGTCTAGCCACCGTGACAACCCCAGGACTGAGACCTAGAGGCCCGGCTCCGGGTACCCCTCGGCCCTGCGGCGGTGTGGGGGCGCTCCACATACATAGGCAAGTACAATAAACATGAGCAATACAAGGCACACACAAGTACAGAAGGAGATAGGACCCTGCCCTGCGAGGGCTCACAGTCTACAGTGGATGGGTGAGGATACACTAGGAGAGGGTAGAGCTGGTCGTGCGGCGGTTCAGCAGACTAAGGATCAATGCAGGTTGTAGGCTTGTCGGAAGAGATGGGTCTTCAGGTTCCTTTTGAAGGTTACCGCAGTATGCTAATAAACACTTTGTTTGATATTACCTCATTTTGCAACAGCATTGGTATTATTTCTATATAACTGCAAGGTGGGCCCCAAGAATGATTTTTCTCTGGTGGGCCCAAGATACTCCAGTCCGACGCTGGGTGAGGGTGATGATAGTGCTTACGTGTATGGATTGTGTATGGACACAACACCTATAGAAGCCTGATGTTCCGTAGCTGCCTCACACTGCAGCGCTTTAGCGACCACTGATTAGCTGCAGTGCTCACACGGAATAACAATATCACGCGAGCCTAAAGAGACCTGACACCAATACCTCAGGAGACCCCGCGCCGGCATCACTAGAACTGCGTCAGTGCGGCCGATGAGTACCTCTTCTTTCTATTTTATATTGATGTAATAAAGTCAGAAAGGGTTGTCCAAATAGTGGATAAACCCTTTAAAATAAAATAATGCATAATAGTTTATTTTTAGGCCAAATCATCCAGCACTAGGTGATACATTAACATTACCATTACAGAGAACGGTGATAGCAGACTTTTCATTGTCCACGGAGGCTTAATAGATGGATAAGGGTGTATTCAT
The DNA here is from genome assembly GCF_051348905.1 of Ranitomeya variabilis. Classification (NCBI taxonomy): domain Eukaryota; kingdom Metazoa; phylum Chordata; class Amphibia; order Anura; family Dendrobatidae; genus Ranitomeya; species Ranitomeya variabilis. Next base: position 161,204,023 of record NC_135238.1, on the reverse strand, counting down.
TACTGCACATGTTGGCAGCTTTAGGCCGGCGTCACACTCAGCGTATGTAAATATGGTCCGTTTATTACGGCCGTAATACGCAGAAATGTTCCCAAAATAGTGATCCATATGTCATCCGTAGGCAGGGTGTGGCAGCGTATTTTGTGCATGGCATGCTCCGTATGTAATCCGTATGGCATCCGTACTGCGATATTTTCTCGCAGGCTTGCAAAACTGACATCTAATGGATTTATGTGCTCAAATGTTCGTTAAAACATATATACAGTATATATATATATATATATATATATATATATATATATATATATATATATATTGTATTTATATTTAATTCAGCGCGAGATATGTGAAAAGCCAGTAATTCAATTGCCGGCTTTTCATTTCTCCTTCCCAAACCCAACAGGATATGAGACATGGTTTACATACAGTAAACCATCTCATATCCCTTTTTTTTTTTTTGCATATTCCACACTACTAATGTTAGTAGTGTGTATGTGCAGAATTTGGGGGCTGTAGCTTGTACAATAAAGGGTTAAATGGCGGAAAAAATTGGCGTGGGCTCCCGCGCAATTTTCTCCGCCAGAGTGGTAAAGCCAGTGACTGAGGGCAGATATTAATAGCCTAGAGAGGGTCCATGGTTATTGGCCCCCCCGGCTACAAACATCTGCCCCCAGCCACCCCAGAAAAGGCACATCTGGAAGATGCGCCTATTCTGGCACTTGGCCACTCTCTTCCCACTCCCGTGTAGCGGTGGGATATGGGGTAATGAAGGGTTAATGTCACCTTGCTATTGTAAGGTGACATTAAGCCAGATTAATAATGGAGAGGCATCAATTATGACACCTAACCATTATTAATCCAATAGTACAAAATGGTTAATAAAACACACACACATTATTTTAAAGTATTTTAATGAAATAAACAATGAAAAGAGACAGGGCGCACAGCAATATGGATGTGTATAAGGTAGTATGGAGGGGTGCAAAGCAGTATAAAGTAGCTAAATGTAAACCAAGGCAAGAAAAAGTATACTGCATACAAATGCACACCATCCGGATAATAATAAATATAACAGAAGATTTATTGACACATCTAAGCAACAAAAACATCTAAAACATACTTAAAAAACAACAATGCACTGACCAGGTTGTAATGAAACAATGCACATATCCCATCTCAACCCCACTGGCTCATGAGGACACTGACAAAATAATCAGTGACAGAAATAATAATAATAGGGAACCCTAATTCAAGGGCACAAAGATATATAGAAAGATCATAATAGTAGATACAAATGACCAAGATGAGAGAGGGCCCGGATGAGGAAACATCCAAGGGGGCCCAGGGGCTAGACCGATATACGTACGAACAATAGCAAGCTCATGATGAGAGGGAGGAATAACCCTCCATGAGCATATAACCTGGAATGGCAGCCGGTGTCCAACACAATATCGGTCTAGCCCCTGGGCCCCCTTGGATGTTTCCTCATCCGGGCCCTCTCTCATCTTGGTCATTTGTATCTACTATTATGATCTTTCTATATATCTTTGTGCCCTTGAATTAGGGTTCCCTATTATTATTATTTCTGTCACTGATTATTTTGTCAGTGTCCTCATGAGCCAGTGGGGTTGAGATGGGATATGTGCATTGTTTCATTACAACCTGGTCAGTGCATTGTTGTTTTTTAAGTATGTTTTAGATGTTTTTGTTGCTTAGATGTGTCAATAAATCTTCTGTTATATTTATTATTATCCGGATGGTGTGCATTTGTATGCAGTATACTTTTTCTTGCCTTGGTTTACTTTTAATGAAATAAAGACACAGGGTGTTGTAATATTTTATTATACTGGTAATCCACCTGAAGACACTCGTTCTGTAACAAAGGAAAAATAAAAAAACAACAATATCTCATACCTTCCATCGCTCAGATCAAGTCCCACAAAGTAAATCCATCTGAAGGGGTTAAATCATTTTACAGCCAGGAGCTCTGCTAAAGCAGTGCTCGTGCTATAAAACCCCCGGGGAATGAATGGAAAGCGGGGTGACCTGTAGTTACCTTGAGTCGTGGTGAGGCGCCCTCTGCTGGATGTCCTCATATGAACTCGAGCGTGGGAACTTTTCCAAGGCTCCAGTTCATGAGGACATCCAGCAGAGGGTGCATCACCGCAACTCAAGGTAACTACAGGTCATTCCCCTGCAATCCATTCATTCCCGGGGGTTTTACAGGCACAAGCACTGCTTTAGCAGAGGTCCTGGCTGTAAAATGATTTAACCCCTTCAGATGGATTTACTTCGTGGGACTTGATCTGAGCGACGGAAGGTATGAGATATTGTTGTTTTTTTATTTTTCCTTTGTCACAGAACGGGGGTCTTCAGGTGGATTACCAGTATAATAAAATATTACAACACCCTGTGTCTTTATTTAATTAAAATACTTTTAAATAATGTGTGTGTGTTTTATTAACCATTTCGTACTATTGGATTAATAATGGATAGGTGTCATAATTGACGCCTCTCCATTATTAATCTGGCTTAATGTCCCCTTACAATAGCAAGGTGACATTAACCCTTCATTACCCCATATCCCACCGCTACACGGGAGTGGGAAGAGAGAGGCCAAGTGCCAGAATAGGCGCATCTTCCAGATGTGCCTTTTCTGGGGTGGCTGGGGGCAGATGTTTGTAGCCAGGGGGGGCCAATAACCATGGACCCTCTCTAGGCTATTAATATCTGCCCTCAGTCACTGGCTTTACCACTCTGGCGGAGAAAATTGCTCGTGAGTCCACGCCAATTTTTTCCGCGATTTAACCCCTTATTTTACAAGCTACAGCGCCCAAATTTTGCACATACACACTACTAACATTAGTAGTGTGGAATATGCAAAAAAAAAGGGATATGAGATGGCTTACTGTATGTAAACCATGTCTCATATCATGTCGGGTTTGTGAAGGAGAAATGAAAAGCCGGCAATTGAATAACCGGCTTTTCTATAGAACACCGCTGCGTATTTCTCGCAAGTCACACTGCTGGTCCGTGTGTAATCTGTATTTTTCTCGCCCCCATAGACTTTCATTGGCGATTTTTTTTGCGCAATACGGTGACAAACGCAGCATGCTGCGATTTTCTACCGCCGTACAAGACCATATAATACAGATCAGTAAAATATGGCAGATAGGAGCTGGGACATAGAGAATCATTGGGCCGTGTGTTATGCGTATTTTACGGATGTATTTTCTGCGCTCATACGTCCGTAAAACTCGCTATTGTGACGCCTGCCTTATAATGAATGTCATGTTATTCTGAAAACACAATGTCAGCAGAAAAATGTGTATAGTAAGGTTGTAGATATGGATGCTAACATTTATTTTAATAGGAAGAATAAGAAAGAGAACATTTCCTAATCAACTTATTTTCATTTTTGTTATTTAATAAAGTTTCCATATCTTTCAAACAAGTAATAGTAAAATCGGGGCAAGCCATCTGTTTTATCCCCTAAAATGCTGTTAAAAATTCTTTAAAATTACCATAAAACAAAACAAAACTGATTAACCCCTTCATGACCGGAGCTTTTTTCGGTTCTGTGTTTTCATTTTTCGCTCCCATTCTTCTCTGAGCCATAACTTTTTTATTTTTCCATCAATATGGCCATGTGAGGGCTTATTTTTTGTGGGATGAGCTGTACTTTTGAACTACACCATTGGTTTTACCATGTCATTTACTAGAAAACAGGAAAAAAATTCCAAGTGCGGTGAAATTGCAAACAAGTGCAATCCCACACTTGTTTTTTGTTTGGCTTTTTTGCTAGGTTCATAAAGTGCTAGAACTGACCTGCCATTATGATTCTCTGGGTCATTACAAATCCATAGACACCAAACATATCTAGGTTCTTTTTTATCTAAGTGGTGAAAAAAAATTCCCAAATTTGCTACAAAAAAAAAAAATTGTGCAATTTCCCAATACCCATAGCGTCTCCATTTTTCATTATCTGGGGTCGGGTGGGGCTTATTTTTTGCGTGCCGAGCTGACGTTTTTAATGATACCACTGTTGTGCAGATATGTTCTTTTGATCGTCCGTTATTGTATTTTAACACAATGTCGCGGCGACCAAAAAAAGTAATTCTGGAATTTCATTTTTTTCTTGCTACGCAGTTTAGCGATCAGGTTAATTCTTTTTTTTTTAATTGATAGATCGGGCGATTCTGAAAGCGGTGATACCAAATATGTGTAGGTTTGATTTTATTTTTATTGTTTTATTTTGAATGGGATGAAAGGGGGGTGATTTGAACTTTTATGTTTCTTTATTTTTTTCATATTTTTAAACACATTTTTTTCTACTTTTTCCCATGTTTCAATAGCCCATATGGGAAGCTAGAAGATGCCATAACTCGATCGCCTCTGCTACATAGAGGCGATGCTCAGATCGCCCCTATGTAATAGAATTACAGCATTGCTATGAGCATCGACCACAAGGTGGCGCTTATAGCAATCTGGCATCAACAACCAAGGAGACCTTTGGTTGTCATGTTCACGTACCGCTGACCCCCTATCGCATGACGGGGTTAGCGGTGTGCGTATTTCCTGCCTGATGCTGGAAGCACGCATTAAATGCCGCTGTCAGAGTTTGACAGCGGCATTTAACTAGTTAACAGGCACGGGCGGATCGCGATTCAACCCGTGCCTATTGTGGGCACATGTCAGCTGTTGAAAACAGCTGACATGTCACGGCTTTGAGGTGGACTCACTGCTGGAGCCCACCTCAAAGTGGGGCTTCTGACGTCAGATGTACTATCCCGTCCGACGTCAGAAAGGGGTTAAGGCTACATCGGGTGAAATAAGTATTGAACACATCACTAATTTTTTTAAGTAAATAGATTTCTAAAGGTGCTGTTGACATGAAATTCTCATCGGATTTTGGTCACAACCCATTAAAGCCACACAGGCAAAGAAAATCAAACCATAAATTAAGTTAAGTGTAACAATGAGAAATGACACAATGAAAGAGGTGTAAAATTTATCAAAAATTAGAAAGCAATCCTGCTGCTTACTGAGAAATAATAGCTGGTTCAACTGGTGGCCTATAAAAAGGTGTTTCATTACCAAGGTGCCACACAGGAAACATCTCATGATGGGTATACCAGTGAGCTGTCTCAATACCTTCACAACCTTATTGTTGCAAAACATAGTGATGGCATTGGTTACAGAAGAATTTCTAAATTACTGAAGGTTCCAGTGAGCACTGTTGTGGTCATAACCTAGAAGTGGAAAGAGTATCATTTAACCATAAACCAGCCATGACCAGGTGCTTAGACACAGGAGTGAAAACAATTATCAGAAGAGTTGTTCAACAATCAACGACCACCTCTGGAGAGCTACAGAAATATATGGAATCAGCAGGTACAATTGTTTCAAAGAAGACTATAAGCAATGCACTCAACCTCCACTGCCTATATGCACGCTCATCATGCAAGACTACATAGATTATCAAAACGCATGCTCAATCAAATTTAAAGTTTGCTTAACAACATTTAGACAAGTCTGTGAAATACTGGGAGAATATAGTCTGGTCAGATGAACCCCAAAGAACCATACCAATAATGAAGTTTGAAGGTTGGAATATCATGGTGTGGGGCTGTTTTTTGCGTACAGCACTGGCAAACTTCATATAATTGAAGGAATGATGAATAGATAAAAATGTGTTGCCATCTATCCGGATGATGAAGATGACATAAGGGTGAACATTTCACCAAGACAATGATCTCAAACACACAGCCAAGGAAACTCTCAATTAGTTTCAGAAAAAGCTGCTAGAATGGCTACGCCAATCACCTGTCATGAATCCAATAGAAAATATATGGAAGGAACTAAAGCTGAGATTTCATAAAAAGAGCTTACAGGACCTTCAGAATTTTTGAAGATTGTTTACGTGGAAGAATGGGTCAAAATCATACTTGAGCAATGCATGTGACTAGTTTCTCCTTACAGGAGGCATCTTGAAGGTGCCATCGCCAACAAAGGCTTTTGTACAAAGTATTAAATAAGATTTCAGTAAGCATGTTCAATACTGTATCCCTGTCATTTCTCATTATTACACATGACTTAATTTATGGACATCTATGGTTTGATTTCTTTGTCTTTGTGGATCTGATGGGTTGTTATTGACATCTGGTGAGAATTTCATGTCATAGCACCTTTAGAAATATTATAACTTAGAAAATTGGTGACATGTTAAATACTTATTTCACCCGCTGTAAGTTCACACATTGCATTTTTTTCCCGGTGTTTTTTTCTGCAAGCAAAACCTGCTCTCTTGCCAGTAAAGCAAAAAGCAGGTTTTGCTTTATTTTTGCTGAGGATTTTGAGCATTTTTGTTACCTGGTTTTGGTGCAGAATATATGTGTAATTTTTCTATAGTATCTATAGTACATGTTTAATAAAATTAGTTTTATTCACCAAAAACAGCAAAACAGACGTTCTCAATGCTTTCTATAGTGAAAAAGCACAGCAAAAACACTGAAAGTATTGACACACTGCAGATTTAAAAAAATGAAGCAGTTTTCCAATTCAGTAAGGAAAAAAAAAACAAGCGTGTGCATGAGATTTCTGAAATCCCATACATTCTGGTGGTAATGAAAAAAGCAGCCCTTCCAGCATAAGAATGCAGCTGTTGTATACCCCAATAGGTTTCCTCTCTTGTTTCTCTGCCAGTACATTTGATAAATCAGCATTACCTTTACCAGATTCCATATGATATATTTTAGCTGTCGATATATAGTATTATTTGTTGACATGTACTTTGTCACGTACTCTGATATTTGCAATGTTCCCACCTGTGGATCTAATATTACCATATATACTCGAGTATAAGCCGACCAGAGTATAAGCTGAGACCCCTAATTTTGCCCCCCAAAACTGGGAAAACTTAATGACTCAAGTATAAGTCTAGGGTGGGAAATGCAGCAGCTACTGGTAAGTTTCAAAAATAAAAATAGATACCAATAAAAGTAAAATAATTGAGACATCAGTAGGTTAAGTGTTTTTGAATATCCATATTGAATCAGGAGCCCCATATAATGCTCCATACAAAATACACCTAATATAATGCTCCATAAAGTTTATGATGAGCCCCATAAGATGCTTCATGCAAAAAATATGCCCCATATAATGCTGCACAAAGGTTTATTATGGCCCCATAAAATGCTCCATAGAAACATTTGCTCCATACAATGCTGCATAAAGGTTGATTTTGGCCCCATAAGATGCCTAATAGAATATTATGCCCCATATGCTGCTGCTGCGATAAAAAAAATGACATACTCACCTCTTGTCCTGAGTAGGCGGGGACACCGGCACTTGCGTTATTCACCTGTCCCCATTCCACCGCCGCGCGCCGCTGTGACTTCCGGGTCTCTGCAGTGACTGTTCGGGCAGAGGGCATGTACTAACCACGTCATCGCGCCCTCTGACCTGAATGTCACAGCCAGAGGACGCGAAAGACAGAGCCCGGCGGTGGAACGGGGACAGGTGAATATTGCAATGCTCACCCTCCCCCGTCATACTCACCCTCCCAGCGCGGTCCCTGGCAGCTTCTCCGATGCGATGGTCTCCGAGCGCCGGCAGCTCTTCCTGTGTTCAGCGGTCACTGGTACCGCTCATTAACCCCTTTCTGACATCGGACATACTATCCCGTCGAGGTGGGCCCGTATGACCACCGACGGGATAGTACGTTCAGCGCGATCGGCCGCACTCACGGGGGGAGCGCGGCCGATCGCGGCCGGGTGTCAGCTGACTATCGCAGCTGACATCCGGCACTATGTGCCAGGAGCGGTCACGGACCGCCCCCGGCACATTAGCCCCCAGCACACTGCGATAAAACATGATCGCAGTGTTCCGGCAGTATAGGGAAGCATCCAGCAGGGAGGGGGCTCCCTGCGTGCTTCCCTGAGACCCTCGGAGCAACGCGATGTGATCGCGTTGCTCCGAGCGTCTCTTATCTCCTATCCCTGCAGGCCCCGGATCCAAAATGGCCACAGGGCTGCATCCGGGTCCTGCAGGGACTACTTCCGGGTCCAGAGCAGGCGCTGGTAAGCCTGCAGCGCTGTAAGTCAGATCGCTGATCTGACAGAGTGCTGTGCAAACTGTTAGATCAGCGATCTGTGATGTCCCCCCCGGGACAAAGTAAAAAAGTTAAAAAAAAAAATTCCACATGTGTAAAAAAGAAAAAAAAAATCCTAAATAAAGAAAAAAATATATATATTATCCCCATAAATACATTTCTTTATCTAAATAATAAAAAAAAACAATAAAAGTACACATATTTAGTATCGCCGCGTCCGTAACGACCCAACCTATAAAACTGTCCCACTAGTTAACCCCTTCAGTGAACACCGTAAGAAAAAAAAAAAAAACAAGGCAAAAAACAACGCTTTATTATCATACCACCGAACAAAAAGTGGAATAACACGTGATCAAAAAGACAGATATAAATAACCATGGTACCGCTGAAAATGTCATCTTGTCCCGCAAAAAATGAGCTGCCATATAGCATCATCAGCAAAAAAATAAAAAAGGCATAGTCCTCAGAATAAAGCAAAGGCAAAATAATTATTTTTTCTATAAAATAGCTTTTATCGTATAAAAGCGCCAAAACATAAAAAAGATATAAATGAGATATTGCTGTAATCGTACTGACCCGAAGAATAAAACTGCTTTATCAATTTTACCAAACGTGGAACGGTATAAACGCCTCCCCCAAAAGAAATTCATGAATAGCTGGTTTTTGGTCATTCTGCCTCACAAAAATCGGAATAAAAAGCGATCAAAACTGTCACGTGTCTGAAAATGTTGCCAATATAAACGTCAATTCGTCCCACAAAAAACAAGACCTCACATGACTCTGTGGACCAAAATATGGAAAAATTATGGGTCTCAAAATGTGGAGACGCAAAAACTTTTTTTGCTATAAAAAGCGTCTTTTAGTGTCACAGCTGCCAATCATAAAAATCCGCTATAAAAAACGCTATAAAACTAAATCAAACCCCCCTTCATCACCCCCTTAGTTAGAGAAAAATAATAAAATAAAAAAAATGTATTTATTTCCATTTTCCCGTTAGGGTTAGGGCTAGGGTTAGGGCTAGGGTTAGGTTTAGGGCTAGGGTTAGGGCTAGGGTTAGGGTTGGGGCTAGGGTTGGAGCTAAAGTTAGGGTTAGGGTTGGGGCTAAAGTTAGGGTTAGGGTTGGGGCTAAAGTTAGGGTTAGGGTTTGGATTACATTTACGGTTGGGATTAGGGTTGTGATTAGAGTTAAGGGTGTGTCAGGGTTAGGGGTGTGGTTAGGGTTACCATTGGGATTAGGGTTAGGGGTGTGTTTGGATTAGGGTTTGAGGTAGAATTGGGGAGTTTCCACTGTTCAGGCACATCAGGGGCTCTCCAAACGCGACATGGCGTCCGATCTCAATTCCAGCCAATTCTGCGTTGAAAAAGTAAAACAGTGCTCCTTCCCTTCCGAGCTCTCCCGTGCGCCCAAACAGGGGTTTACCCCAACATATGGGGTATCAGCGTACTCGGGACAAATAGGACAACAACTTTTGGGGTCCAAGTTCTCTTGTTATCCTTGGGAAAATAAAAATTTGGGGGGCTAAATATCATTTTTATGGGAAAAAAAGGATTTTTTATTTTCACGACTCTGCGTTGTAAACTGTAATGAAACACTTGGGGGTTCAAAGCTCTCAAAACACATCTAGATAAGTTCCTTAGGGGGTCTACTTTCCAAAATGGTGTCACTTGTGGGGGTTTTTAAATTTTAGGCACATCAGGGGCTCTCCAAACGCGACATGGTGTCCCATCTCAATTCCAGTCAATTTTGCATTGAAAAGTAAAATGGCGCTCCTTTCCTTCCGAGCTCTGCCATGCACCCAAACAGTGGTTTACCCCCACATATGGGTTATCAGCGTACTCAGGACAAATTGTACAACAACTTTTGGGGTCCATTTTCTCCTGTTACCCTTCGTAAAATAAAACAAATTGGAGCTGAAATAAATTTTGTGTGAAAAAAAGTAAAATGTTCATTTTTATTTAAACATTCTAAAAATTCCTGTGAAACACCTGAAGGGTTAATAAACTTCTTGAATGTGGTTTTGAGCACCTTGAGTGGTGCAGTTTTTAGAATGGTGTCACACTTGGGTATTTGGGAAATGTTACTTATTAAGTATTTTGCGTGACATATCTCTGTGATTTAAGGGCATAATAATTCAAATTTGGAAAATTGCGACATTTTCAAAATTTTCGCCAAATTTCCATTTTTTTCACAAATAAACGCAGGTAATATCAAAGAAATTTTACCACTATCAGGAAGTACAATATGTCACGAAAAAACAGTGTCAGAATCACCAGGATCCGTTGAAGCGTTCCAGAATTATAACCTCATAAAGGGACAGTGGTCAGAATTGTAAAAATTGGCCTGGTCATTAACCACTATTGGGGGTAAAGGGGTTAAAGCAATGAATATACACTCCACCCCTATGGGAGTGGAGTGGTGTCCATATTCATTACTTTAATAAGCGGTACACGTTACCGCTGAACACAGGAATTGCTGCCGGTGCCCGGAGACCATCGCATCGGCGAAGCTGCCAGGGACTGTGCCAGGAGAGTGAGTATGATGTGACAGCTGCCACTCCCCCTCCCCCGCCGACCCCCTGGGACAATGACTCGAGTATAAGCCAAGAGGAGCACTTTCAGCCAAAAAAAAGGCTGAAAATCTCAGCTTATACTCGAGTATATACGGTAAATGGTCAGTTGCTACCTGCTATTTTCTCATCGTATACAGTTTGTTTAATATCAAACTCGAAAGTATGTGTAGGAAACACTAGGAGTGATAACTAGGGTTGAGCGAAACGGGTCGATCATTTTCAAAAGTCGCCGACTTTTGGCTAAGTCGGCGTCTCATGAAACCCGATCCGACCCCTGTGCTTGTCGGCCATGCGGTACGCGACTTTCGCGCCAAAGTCGCGTTTCAATGACGCGAAAAGCGCCATTTCTCAGCCAATGAAGGTGAACGCAGAGTGTGGGCAGCGTGATGACATAGATCCTGGTCCCCACCATCTTAGAGAAGGGCATTGCAGTGATTGGCTTGCTGTCTGCGGCGTCACAGGGGCTATAAAGGGGCGTTCCCGCCGACCGCCATCTTACTGCTGCTGATCTGAGCTTAGGGACAGGTTGCTGCCGCTTCGTCAGAAGCAGGGAGAGCGTTAGGCAGGGTCCACTAACCACCAAACCGCTTGTGCTGCAGCGATTTCCACTGTCCAACACCACCTTCGGTGTGCAGGGACTGTGGAAGCTATTTTTTTTTTTTTTTCCCCTCAGCGCTGTAGCTCATTGGGCTGCCCTAGAAGGCTACGTGATAGCTGTATTGCTGTGTGTACGCCACTGTGGAAACCAACTGCTTTTTTCAAAGCACATATCCTCTTGTTCCTTCCTTTCTGCACAGCTATCTTTTTTGTTTGTCCACACTTTTTATTTAATTTGTGCATCAGTCCACTCCTATTGCTGCCTGCCATACCTGGCTTAGATTACTGCAGGGAGATAGTAATTGTAGGACAGTCCCTGTTTTTTTTTTGTTTTTTTTGTGGGAGATTAAGATTGGCATTTCTGCTACAGTGCCATCCCTGTGTGTGCCATCTCTCACTGAGTGGGCCATAGAAAGCCTATTTATTTTTTCCGTGATTTGTGTTCTAAATTCTACCTCAACACAAAAACACTACATCAATCAGTGGTAGAAAAATATTGGCCTCAGTCAGGGCTTGTGTGCCACTGCTGTGTGTACTATCTCTCATTCAGTGGGCTATAGAAAGCCTATTTTTTTTTTTTTTTTTTTAATATTATTTGGTTTCTAAAGTCTCCCTGAAAAAAAAAAAAAAACCTAAAAAAACAGTGGGAGAGTAATATTGCCCTTTCAGCTTGTGTGCCAGTCTTGACTCCTGGGTGTGCCACCTCTCTCTCTCATTCAGTGGGCCATAGAAAGGCTATTTTTTTTTTTGGTTTTTTTAATATTATTTGGTTTCTAAAGTCTCCCTGAAAAAAAAAAAAAACCATAAAAAAACAGTGGGAGAGTAATATTGCCCTTTCAGCTTGTGTGCCAGTCTTGACTCCTGGGTGTGCCACCTCTCTCCCTCTCATTCAGTGGGCCATAGAAAGCCTATTTATTTATTTTTTTAAATATTATTGGGTTTCTAAAGTCTCCCTTAAAAAACAAAAAATACATAAAAAAACAGTGGGAGAGTAATATTGCCCTTTCAGCTTGTGTGCCAGGCTTGACTCCTGGGTGTGCCACCTCTCTCCCTCTCATTCAGTGGGCCATAGAAAGCCTATTTATTTATTTTTTAAAATATTATTGGGTTTCTAAAGTCTCCCTTAAAAAACAAAAAATACATAAAAAAACAGTGGGAGAGTAATATTGCCCTTTCAGCTTGTGTGCCAGTCTTGACTCCTGGGTGTGCCACCTCTCTCTCTCATTCAGTGGGCCATAGAAAGGCTATTTTTTTTTTGGTTTTTTTAATATTATTTGGTTTCTAAAGTCTCCCTGAAAAAAAAAAAAAAACATAAAAAAACAGTGGGAGAGTAATATTGCCCTTTCAGCTTGTGTGCCAGTCTTGACTCCTGGGTGTGCCACCTCTCTCCCTCTCATTCAGTGGGCCATAGAAAGCCTATTTATTTTTTTTTTTAAATATTATTGGGTTTCTAAAGTCTCCCTTAAAAAACAAAAAATACATAAAAAAACAGTGGGAGAGTAATATTGCCCTTTCAGCTTGTGTGCCAGGCTTGACTCCTGGGTGTGCCACCTCTCTCCCTCTCATTCAGTGGGCCATAGAAAGCCTATTTATTTATTTTTTTAAATATTATTGGGTTTCTAAAGTCTCCCTTAAAAAACAAAAAATACATAAAAAAACAGTGGGAGAGTAATATTGCCCTTTCAGCTTGTGTGCCAGTCTTGACTCCTGGGTGTGCCACCTCTCTCTCTCATTCAGTGGGCCATAGAAAGGCTATTTTTTTTTTGGTTTTTTTAATATTATTTGGTTTCTAAAGTCTCCCTGAAAAAAAAAAAAAAACATAAAAAAACAGTGGGAGAGTAATATTGCCCTTTCAGCTTGTGTGCCAGTCTTGACTCCTGGGTGTGCCACCTCTCTCCCTCTCATTCAGTGGGCCATAGAAAGCCTATTTATTTTTTTTTTTAAATATTATTGGGTTTCTAAAGTCTCCCTTAAAAAACAAAAAATACATAAAAAAACAGTGGGAGAGTAATATTGCCCTTTCAGCTTGTGTGTCAGGCTTGACTCCTGGGTGTGCCACCTCTCTCCCTCTCATTCAGTGGGCCATAGAAAGCCTATTTATTTTTTTTTTTAAATATTATTGGGTTTCTAAAGTCTCCCTTAAAAAACAAAAAATACATAAAAAAACAGTGGGAGAGTAATATTGCCCTTTCAGCTTGTGTGCCAGTCTTGACTCCTGGGTGTGCCACCTCTCTCTCATTCAGTGGGCCATAGAAAGCATTTTTTTTTTTTTCCTTGATTTGTGTTCTAAAATCTACCTCAACACAAAAACACTACATCAATCAGTGGGAGAAAAATATTGGCCTCAGTCAGGGCTTGTGTGCCACTGCTGTGTGTGCTATCTCTCATTCAGTGGGCTATAGAAAGCCTATTTATTTATTTATTTTTTTTCTTATTATTTGGTTTCTAAAGTCTCCCTGAAAAAAAAAAAAAATAAATAAAAAAACAGTGGGAGAGTAATATTGCCCTTTCAGCTTGTGTGCCAGTCTTGACTCCTGGGTGTGCCACCTCTCTCTCTCATTCAGTGGGCTATAGAAAGCCTATTTTTTTTTTTATTTTTTTTTATATTATTTGGTTTCTAAAGTCTCCCTGAAATAAAAAAAAAACTTAAAAAAACAGTGGGAGAGTAATATTGCCCTTTCAGCTTGTGCGCCAGTCTTGACTCCTGGGTGTGCCACCTCTCTCTCTCTAATTGTGGGCCATAGAAAGCCTTTTTTTTTTTTTTTTTTTTTTTAATATTATTTGGTTTCTAAAGTCTCCCTGAGAAAAAAAAAAAAATAAATTAGGTGGGAGATTAATATTGACATTAGTGCTTGAGTGACAGTCCTGCGTGTGTGTCATCTCTGTGATTTTGTGCCACAGAAAACAGAGTGTGTAACATTGTGCCTGATTTTCCTTGTGGTCTCACCAACCTGTTAAGGGATATTGAAATCATACTGAAGTTATAGCTCACCGTGTAAGTTGTTTGACAGCAACAAATAAAGTTACTTTGGTTAAGATTTTAAAACAATGAGGAAGTCTGGTGCAAGAGGTCGTCGTGGGCGTTCATTGTCAGCTGGTAATGATGGTAGTGGTAGTGGAGCATCAGGTGGTCGTGGGGATAAAAATATTCCACCTAAGTCTGGAGCTGTGGAGCCAGTTTCGTCGTCAGGCTACACAAGGCCTCGAACGCTCTCTTTTCTGGGAGTAGGAAAACCGCTTTTAAAGGCGGAGCAGCAACAGCAAGTTTTGGCTTACATTGCAGACTCAGCCTCTAGCTCTTTTGCCTCCTCTTCCGAAACTGGTAAATGTAAAAGCAGCGCGTCGCTTGTGGATGTTCACGGTCAGGGACAAGTCGCTTCCTTGTCCTCCTCAGCAAAAACTACAACAAGAGAGAAGGATGCAGCAGGCGACACAACGGGTCACTCCATGGAGCTCTTTACACATACCGTCCCTGGCTTAGAAAGTGAAACATTTAACAGGCCATGCCCATTACAAGTATATTCTGACATGGAGTGCACTGATGCACAGCCACAGCCAGAGTACTATGCTGCTCCTTTGACTCAGACCACCACATTGCCCTCTCAGGGTACAGATCCACAATCAGACCCTGATGAGACTATGTTGCCCCGCCACGAACGCTATACCACCGACCGACACAGTGACACAGACGAAGTTGCACACGAGCTCGAAGAGGAGGTAATAGATGACCCAGTTATTGACCCCGATTGGCAGCCATTGGGGGAACAGGGTGCAGGCGGCAGTAGTTCAGAAGCGGAGGTGGAGGAGGGGCCGCAGCAGGCATCAACATCGCAACAGGTTCCATCTGCCGGGCCCGTATCTGGCCCAAAACGCGTGTCAAAGCCAAAACCTGTTGGAGCACAGCGTTGCCATCCGGTTAAAGCTCAGTCTGCAATCCCTGAAAAGGGATCCGAGTCTAGGAAGAGTGCAGTCTGGCATTTTTTTAAACAACATCCAACTGATCAGCGCAAAGTCATCTGTCAAAAATGTTCAACTAGCTTAAGCAGAGGTCAGAATCTGAAAAGTCTAAATACTAGTTGCATGCATAGACACTTAACCACCATGCATTTTCAAGCCTGGACTAACTACCAAACGTCCCTCAAGGTTGTAGCACCCTCGGCCAATGAAGCTAGTCAGCAACGCAACATCCCTTCCGTCACTGTAAGGCCACCATTTTCCGCACCACCGGCAGTATCTGTGCAGGTTTCTTTGCCAGCCAAAAGCAGTCAGGGTCAGGGAATCACCAGTTTTGTAGGAGGAAATATTGCATCTAGGGCACCGGCGGAAACAATACCATCTCCAACCGTCTCTCAGTCTGCCATGTACACCGGCACACCCGAAAGTTCCACGATCTCCAGCTCTCCAGTCCAGCTCACCCTACATGAGACTCTGGTTAGAAAAAGGAAGTACTTATCCTCGCATCCGCGTACACAGTGTTTTAACGCCCACATAGCTAGACTAATCTCGTTAGAGATGATGCCCTACCGGTTAGTTGAAAGCGAAGCTTTCAAAGCCCTGATGGAGTACGCTGAACCACGATACGAGCTACCCAGTCGACACTTTTTTTCCAGAAAAGCCATCCCAGCCCTGCACCAGCATGTTAAACAGCGCATCGTCCATGCACTCAGGCAATCTGTGAGTACAAAGGTGCACCTGACTACAGATGCATGGACCAGTAGGCATGGCCAGGGACGTTATGTGTCCATCACGGCACACTGGGTGAATGTGGTGGATGCAGGGTCCACAGGCGACATCAATTTAGGGACAGTTGTGCCTAGCCCACGGTCTAGGAAACAGTTGGCTGTAGGCGTTCGCACCCCCTCCTCCTCCTCCTCCTCGTCCTCCTGCAGAAGCTACAGCTCTTCCACAGAACGCAGTCTGCCAACCACTCCATCGGCAGATGACACTGTTGCACACCAGTTGTCCCATTATGGGCCAGCTACTGCCAAGCGTCAGCAGGCTGTATTGGCTATGAAGTGCTTGGGCGACAACAGACACACCGCGGAAGTTCTGTCCGAGTTCTTGCAACAAGAAACGCAGTCGTGGCTGGGCACAGTAGATCTTGAGGCAGGCAAGGTAGTGAGTGATAACGGAAGGAATTTCATGGCTGCCATCTCCCTTTCCCAACTGAAACACATTCCTTGCCTGGCTCACACCTTAAACCTGGTGGTGCAGTGCTTATTGAAAACTTATCCTGGGTTCTCCGACCTGCTCCTCAAAGTGCGTGCACTTTGCTCACATATCCGACGTTCGCCTGTACACGCCAGCCGTATGCAGACCTATCAGCGGTCTTTGAACCTTCCCCAGCATCGCCTAATCATAGACGTTGCAACAAGGTGGAACTCAACACTGCACATGCTTCAGAGACTGTGCGAACAGAGGTGTGCTGTTATTTATTTGTGGGAGGATACACGGGCAGGCAGTAGGATGGCAGACATGGAGTTGTCAGGTGTGCAGTGGTCTAAGATACAAGACATGTGTCAAGTCCTTCAGTGTTTTGAGGAATGCACACGGCTGGTTAGTGCAGACAACGCCGTAATAAGCATGAGCATCCCCCTAATGCGTCTGCTGATGCAAAGTTTGACGCACATAAAGGAGCAGGCGTCTGCACCAGAGGAAGAGGAAAGCCTTGATGACAGTCAGCCATTGTCTGGTCAGGGCAGTGTACAGGACGAGGTAGCGGGCGAAGAGGAGGTGGAGGACGAGGAGGATGATGGGGATGAGTATATTTTTAATGCCGAACCTTTCCCGGGGGCACAGGAAATTGGTTGCGTGTCACGGCCGGGTTCTGGTTTTTTGAGGGACACAAGTGACGTAGATTTGCCTGCAACTGCCCCTCAACCAATCACAACCGGAGATTTGACAACTGGAACTTTGGCCCACATGGCGGATTATGCCTTACGTATCCTAAAAAGGGACACACGCATTACGAAAATGATGAACGATGACGATTACTGGTTGGCCTGCCTCCTTGATCCACGCTATAAAGGCAAATTGCAAAATATTATGCCACATGAGAACTTGGAACTAATATTGGCAACCAAACAATCAACTCTTGTTGACCGTTTGCTTCAGGCATTCCCAGCACACAGCGCACGTGATCGTTCTCACACGAGCTCCAGGGGGCAGCAGACTAGGAGTGTTAGGGGTGCACACATCAGAAGTGGCGTTGGACAGAGGGGTTTTCTGACCAGGTTGTGGAGTGATTTTGCTATGACCGCAGACAGGACAGGTACTGCTGCATCAATTGAAAGTGACAGGAGACAACATTTGTCCAGTATGGTTACTAACTATTTTTCATCCCTTATCGATGTTCTCCCTCAACCGTCATTCCCATTTGATTACTGGGCCTCCAAATTAGACACCTGGCCAGAATTGGCAGAATATGCATTGCAGGAGCTTGCTTGCCCGGCAGCAAGTGTCCTATCAGAAAGAGTATTCAGTGCTGCAGGTTCAATATTAACCGAAAAAAGGACTCGTCTGGCTACCCAAAATGTTGACGATCTAACATTCATTAAAATGAACCACAACTGGATTTCGAAATCTTTTGCCCCACCTTGCCCGGCCGACACCTAGCTTTCCTATGAAAGGCTCTTGCCTGTGAATTACTTTTCTAATGTCTAATTTGCTACAGCTGATTGTACAGCATACGACATGTTTACACCTCCCTAAATGGCCAAACTCCCCACACGGGGCCGTGGTATCGCGACTTGGCGCAAGCACCCGTGAGACTGCTGTTTGTCTGAAGAGGTGGGTGTGCTCGCTTTTGGTTGACGGCATTGCTACTGGGTCCCTCATAGTACAATGTAGTGTCTCTGGCGGTGGTGGTGCGCACCCAACGTCAGACACACCGTTGTAACATGAGGGGCCCTGGGGCGGTCCCGCCGGCCTCTAGAGAGTTCCCCCCTACCCCAGCTCAAAATGTGCTCTACCACATGCAAAATTATGTCGCACAGCTCCACCAATCTTTAGTCTATTCGCTGACATCATTCAATGTCTGGCACTGACAATACAAATTTGTAGACATCTATGATGCAACTTAAAGTAGTCTGTGTCTGTGTCCTATATTGGCACCATTAAATAGTTACTGCCAAATTACTATGTCAGAAACTCAGCAGATGAGCCCACCCCTGTACCTAAGTATGCCACCTTTTTTTTTGTTTTGGTTGTTTTGCGAGACATTAACATCTATTTATATTTTGGGAGTACTGGGACAGACACTCCTTGCACTACTCCTCCACTCACCACCAAGCTGCCCGTGTATCCATGTAACCGCTGTAAAACTGCCATGAGCCTATTGTTTGTTATTTTAGGCCTTTGAAGCCTGTCTGCGGTCCCTCCTTCCACTAGTCCTCCACTGACCAGACCACTGCTGCCCTTGTACCCCTGGAACCAATTATAAAGTGCCTACAGCCAGCCCATTTTTTTATGTTAGGCCTTTGAAGCCTGTCTGCGGTCCCTCCTTCCACTAGTCCTCCACTGACCAGACCACTGCTGCCCGTGTACCCCTGGAACCAATTATAAAGTGCCTACAGCCAGCCCATTTTTTTATGTTAGGCCTTTGAAGCCTGTCTGCGGTCCCTCCTTCCACTAGTCCTCCACTGACCAGACCACTGCTGCCCGTGTACCCCTGGAACCAATTATAAAGTGCCTACAGCCAGCCCATTTTTTTATGTTAGGCCTTTGAAGCCTGTCTGCGGTCCCTCCTTCCACTAGTCCTCCACTGGCCAGACCACTGCTGCCCGTGTACCCCTGGAACCAATTATAAAGTGCCTACAGCCAGCCCATTTTTTTATGTTAGGCCTTTGAAGCCTGTCTGCGGTCCCTCCTTCCACTAGTCCTCCACTGACCAGACCACTGCTGCCCGTGTACCCCTGGAACCAATTATAAAGTGCCTACAGCCAGCCCATTTTTTTATGTTAGGCCTTTGAAGCCTGTCTGCGGTCCCTCCTTCCACTAGTCCTCCACTGGCCAGACCACTGCTGCCCGTGTACCCCTGGAACCAATTATAAAGTGCCTACAGCCAGCCCATTTTCTTATGTTAGGCCTTTGAAGCCTGTCTGCGGTCCCTACTTTAAATACTCCTCCACTGACCACCAAGCTGCCTGCCCGTGTATCCATGTAACCGCTGTAAAACTGCCATGAGCCTATTGTTTGTTATGTTAGGCCTTTGATAGCCTGTCTGCGGTCCCTACTTTAAATACTCCTCCACTCACCACCAAGCTGCCTGCCCGTCTATCCATGTAACCGCTGTAAAACTGCAATGAGCCTATTGTTTGTTATGTTAGGCCTTTGATAGCCTGTCTGCGGTCCCTACTTTAAATACTCCTCCACTCACCACCAAGCTGCCTGCCCGTCTATCCATGTAACCGCTGTAAAACTGCAATGAGCCTATTGTTTGTTATTTTAGGCCTTTGATAGCCTGTCTGCGGCCCCTACTTGCAATACTCCTCCACTGACCACAATGCTGCCTGGAGTGCCTGCCTGTGTATCCATGTAACCGATGTAAAACTGCCATGACTGCCTACTGTTTGTTATTTTAGGCCTTTGATAGCCTGTCTGCGGCCCCTACTTGCAATACTCCTCCACTGACCACAATGCTGCCTGGAGTGCCTGCCTGTGTATCCATGTAACCGATGTAAAACTGCCATGACTGCCTACTGTTTGTTATTTTAGGCCTTTGATAGCCTGTCTGCGGCCCCTACTTGCAATACTCCTCCACTGACCACAATGCTACCTGGAGTGCCTGCCTGTGTATCCATGTAACCGATGTAAAACTGCCATGACTGCCTACTGTTTGTTATTTTAGGCGTTTGATAGCCTGTCTGCGGCCCCTACTTGCAATACTCCTCCACTGACCACAATGCTGCCTGGAGTGCCTGCCTGTGTATCCATGTAACCGATGTAAAACTGCCATGACTGCCTACTGTTTGTTATTTTAGGCCTTTGATAGCCTGTCTGCAGCCCCTACTTGCAATACTCCTCCACTGACCACACCAATGCTGCCCGTGTACCCCTGGAACCTATTTAAAAGTTCATAGAGCCTAGTTATATATTTTATTTACTATTAATAAGGCCATGATGGACTACGCTGTACCACGCTACAAGCTAACCAGTCGACACTTCTTTTGCGAGAAAAGCCATCCCAACCCTCCACCAGCATGTAGAAGACCGCATTGTCCATGCACTCTGGCAATCTGTGAGTACAAAGGTGCACCTGACAACAGACGCATGGACCTGTAGGCATGGCCACGGAAGATTACGTGTCCATTACGGCGCAATGGGTTAATGTGGTGGATGCATGGTCCACAGGGGACAGCCTACTAAGTCTGTCTGCAGTCCCTAATTCAAATTGTCCTCCACTGTCTAAATCGGAGCTTCCACCTTCTGGCTTTCGGCCTATAGTATCAGAAATTAAACTGCATTTGGCCTTCAACTTTGGTTAGGGCCTACTAACGGCTTCTGCCCCTCCCTGGTGTTGCCCTCAACTAAATAAAGCTGAGCTTCAACCTTCTGCTCCAAATTACCATTTTAAAAAATGCAATAGGCTTTTCCGGCCTACTAAAGGTGTCTGTCTGTGTGCCCCTGCCTGGTGTTGTCCTCAACTAAATAAAGCTGAGCTTCAACCTTCCGGCTCTCATTAAGTGGTTTTAAAAAAAAAAAATGGTGGTTAGGGCCTACTAACGGCTTCTGCCCCTCCCTGGTGTTGCCCTCAACTAAATAAAGCTGAGCTTCAACCTTCTGCTCCAAATTACCATTTTAAAAAATGCAATAGGCTTTTCCGGCCTACTAAAGGTGTCTGTCTGTGTGCCCCTGCCTGGTGTTGTCCTCAACTAAATAAAGCTGAGCTTCAACCTTCTGCTCCAAATTACCATTTTAAAAAATGCAATAGGCTTTTCCGGCCTACTAAAGGTGTCTGTCTGTGTGCCCCTGCCTGGTGTTGTCCTCAACTAAATAAAGCTGAGCTTCAACCTTCTGCTCCAAATTACCATTTTAAAAAATGCAATAGGCTTTTCCGGCCTACTAAAGGTGTCTGTCTGTGTGCCCCTGCCTGGTGTTGCCCTCAACTAAATAAAGCTGAGCTTCAACCTTCTGCTCCAAATTACCATTTTAAAAAATGCAATAGGCTTTTCCGGCCTACTAAAGGTGTCTGTCTGTGTGCCCCTGCCTGGTGTTGTCCTCAACTAAATAAAGCTGAGCTTCAACCTTCTGCTCCAAATTACCATTTTAAAAAATGCAATAGGCTTTTCCGGCCTACTAAAGGTGTCTGTCTGTGTGCCCCTGCCTGGTGTTGTCCTCAACTAAATAAAGCTGAGCTTCAACCTTCTGCTCCAAATTACCATTTTAAAAAATGCAATAGGCTTTTCCGGCCTACTAAAGGTGTCTGTCTGTGTGCCCCTGCCTGGTGTTGTCCTCAACTAAATAAAGCTGAGCTTCAACCTTCCGGCTCTCATTAAGTGGTTTTAAAAAAAAAAAATGGTGGTTAGGGCCTACTAACGGCTTCTGCCCCTCCCTGGTGTTGTCCTCAACTAAATAAAGCTGAGCTTCAACCTTCTGCTCCAAATTACCATTTTAAAAAATGCAATAGGCTTTTCCGGCCTACTAAAGGTGTCTGTCTGTGTGCCCCTGCCTGGTGTTGTCCTCAACTAAATAAAGCTGAGCTTCAACCTTCCGGCTCTCATTAAGTGGTTTTTTAAAAAAAAAATGGTGGTTAGGGCCTACTAACGGCTTCTGCCCCTCCCTGGTGTTGCCCTCAACTAAATAAAGCTGAGCTTCAACCTTCTGCTCCAAATTACCATTTTAAAAAATGCAATAGGCTTTTCCGGCCTACTAAAGGTGTCTGTCTGTGTGCCCCTGCCTGGTGTTGTCCTCAACTAAATAAAGCTGAGCTTCAACCTTCCGGCTCTCATTAAGTGGTTTTTTTTAAAAAAAAAAATGGTGGTTAGGGCCTACTAACGGCTTCTGCCCCTCCCTGGTGTTGCCCTCAACTAAATAAAGCTGAGCTTCAACCTTCTGCTCCAAATTACCATTTTAAAATATGCAATAGGCTTTTCCGGCCTACTAAAGGTGTCTGTCTGTGTGCCCCTGCCTGGTGTTGCCCTCAACTAAATAAAGCTGAGCTTCAACCTTCTGCTCCAAATTACCATTTTAAAAAATGCAATAGGCTTTTCCGGCCTACTAAAGGTGTCTGTCTGTGTGCCCCTGCCTGGTGTTGCCCTCAACTAAATAAAGCTGAGCTTCAACCTTCTGCTCCAAATTACCATTTTAAAAAATGCAATAGGCTTTTCCGGCCTACTAAAGGTGTCTGTCTGTGTGCCCCTGCCTGGTGTTGTCCTCAACTAAATAAAGCTGAGCTTCAACCTTCCGGCTCTCATTAAGTGGTTTTAAAAAAAAAAAATGGTGGTTAGGGCCTACTAACGGCTTCTGCCCCTCCCTGGTGTTGCCCTCAACTAAATAAAGCTGAGCTTCAACCTTCTGCTCCAAATTACCATTTTAAAAAATGCAATAGGCTTTTCCGGCCTACTAAAGGTGTCTGTCTGTGTGCCCCTGCCTGGTGTTGTCCTCAACTAAATAAAGCTGAGCTTCAACCTTCCGGCTCTCATTAAGTGGTTTTAAAAAAAAAAAATGGTGGTTAGGGCCTACTAACGGCTTCTGCCCCTCCCTGGTGTTGTCCTCAACTAAATAAAGCTGAGCTTCAACCTTCTGCTCCAAATTACCATTTTAAAAAATGCAATAGGCTTTTCCGGCCTACTAAAGGTGTCTGTCTGTGTGCCCCTGCCTGGTGTTGTCCTCAACTAAATAAAGCTGAGCTTCAACCTTCCGGCTCTCATTAAGTGGTTTTAAAAAAAAAAAATGGTGGTTAGGGCCTACTAACGGCTTCTGCCCCTCCCTGGTGTTGCCCTCAACTAAATAAAGCTGAGCTTCAACCTTCTGCTCCAAATTACCATTTTAAAAAATGCAATAGGCTTTTCCGGCCTACTAAAGGTGTCTGTCTGTGTGCCCCTGCCTGGTGTTGTCCTCAACTAAATAAAGCTGAGCTTCAACCTTCCGGCTCTCATTAAGTGGTTTTAAAAAAAAAAAATGGTGGTTAGGGCCTACTAACGGCTTCTGCCCCTCCCTGGTGTTGCCCTCAACTAAATAAAGCTGAGCTTCAACCTTCTGCTCCAAATTACCATTTTAAAAAATGCAATAGGCTTTTCCGGCCTACTAAAGGTGTCTGTCTGTGTGCCCCTGCCTGGTGTTGTCCTCAACTAAATAAAGCTGAGCTTCAACCTTCCGGCTCTCATTAAGTGGTTTTAAAAAAAAAAATGGTGGTTAGGGCCTACTAACGGCTTCTGCCCCTCCCTGGTGTTGCCCTCAACTAAATAAAGCTGAGCTTCAACCTTCTGCTCCAAATTACCATTTTAAAAAATGCAATAGGCTTTTCCGGCCTACTAAAGGTGTCTGTCTGTGTGCCCCTGCCTGGTGTTGTCCTCAACTAAATAAAGCTGAGCTTCAACCTTCCGGCTCTCATTAAGTGGTTTTTAAAAAAAAAAATGGTGGTTAGGGCCTACTAACGGCTTCTGCCCCTCCCTGGTGTTGCCCTCAACTAAATAAAGCTGAGCTTCAACCTTCTGCTCCAAATTACCATTTTAAAAAATGCAATAGGCTTTTCCGGCCTACTAAAGGTGTCTGTCTGTGTGCCCCTGCCTGGTGTTGTCCTCAACTAAATAAAGCTGAGCTTCAATCTTCTGCTCCAAATTACCATTTTAAAAAATGCAATAGGCTTTTCCGGCCTACTAAAGGTGTCTGTCTGTGTGCCCCTGCCTGGTGTTGTCCTCAACTAAATAAAGCTGAGCTTCAACCTTCTGCTCCAAATTACCATTTTAAAAAATGCAATAGGCTTTTCCGGCCTACTAAAGGTGTCTGCCCCTCCCTGGTGTTGTCCTCAACTGAACAAAGCTGAGCTTCCACATTCTGGCTTTCACCCTATACTATCAGATATTAAACTGCATTTGGCCTACTAGTGTGGTTAGGCCCTTGAAACAGTGTCTGCTGCTCTTGGGTTTGCTACTCCACTGAACAAAGCAATGCCGCCTGTTTAGTCCTGTTACCAATTTTGAACTGCATGTAGCCTACTTTATTCTTTGGCCCTATATCTGTTTCCTCCTCATCCTGCCCATTGCCCAGCCACTGCTAAATGAGTCTGCTGGTACATTGACCTAGACCACTACATTCCCCTTGTACTCTACACAGCCAGAATCTGACCCTGCTGAAAGTAAGGTTCCCCTTCCCGCATGTTATACCACCTTACACAGGGACAAAGAGGAAGGTGCAGATGAAAGTGCAGGTTCCTTCATCAGGTGGGGGGGCATACTCGTTGGCGACGTCACTGGCACAGGGCCCCTCAGAGTACGCAAAAGTGTCGCTGCTGGTGGGAGGCGCCCCCGCCATGCAAACACACCGCCGTACTTTGAGGGGCCCTGTGCCAGTGGCAATGCGAACGAGTGGGCCCCCCCCTGCTTGCTCAGGATCACAGCACTTGCAACGTTTAAATACTTACCTTTCCCTGCAACACTGCCGTGACGTAGTCCGCATTTCCTGGGCCCACGAAAAACTTGAGCCAGCCCTACTCCCCCCACAACTTTCCCCCAATTCCCTATGCCCAACTATTATTATACAGTTAATTAAGATTGGCAAGCTTCAGAAACAAGAATGGATGTTTTTGGCATTAAAATGGGCACTGTAGGTGTTTTCCTGGCCTCCACTCACTGCCGACTATGCTTCCCCATTGACTTGCATTGGGTTTCGTGTTTCGGTCGATCCCCGACTTTTAGCGATAATCGGCCGACTGCACTCGACTCGACTCTGGACAAAATCGGGTTTCCCAAAACCCTACTCGATCTTAAAAAAATGAAAGTCGCTCAACCCTAGTGATAACAATAAGAGTAATGTTTTCGGCATGACCCTGTATGCATGTGAGACACATGTCACTCAAAAGTGAGTGCAGGTTTTTCCCCCTGAATACAGCAGACTCACAAACATGAATCATAGCTACGGCAACTGTCATGATCTCAATGGCAAGAGAACATAGCATAAGCAAATATAGGAACTAGCTCTTGGAAGATGGGAACTGAGCTGACCATGAACTAAACCTAACACACAACTAGCAGTGGCCGGGTAGCATGCCTACGTTGATTCTAGATGCCCAGCCCAGCCGGAGGACTAAATAAAGCTAGCAGAGGAAAATATTAGTCCTAGCTCACCTCTAGAGAAATACCCCGAAAGGAGACAGAGGCCCCCCACATGTATTGGCGGTGAGTTGAGATGAAATAACAAACGTAGTATGAAAATAGGTTTAGCAAATTTGAGGTCCACTTACTACATAGCAGAAGACAGAAAGGACACTTTCATGGTCAGCTGAAAACCCTATCAAAAAAACACCATCCAGAAATTACTTTAAAACTCTGGCATTAACTCATAACACCAGAGTGGCAATTCCCGTTCACAAGAGCTTTCCAGACACAGTAACGAAACTACAGCTGTGAACTGGAACAAAATGCAAAAACAAACATGGACAAGAGTCCAACTTATCTAGTAGTTGTCTAGGAGCAGGAACAAGCACAGAGAGGCTTCTGATAACATTGTTGACCGGCAAGCAACTAACAGAGCAGCAAGGTTATATAGCGTCTCCCACATCTTGATGGGAACAGGTGAACAGAGAAGATGAAGACACCAGTTCAATTCCACCAGTAGCCACCGGGGGAGCCCAGAATCCAAATTCACAACAGTACCCCCCCCTCAAGGAGGGGGCACCGAACCCTCACCAGAACCACCAGGGCGATCAGGATGAGCCCTATGAAAGGCACGAACCAGATCGGAGGCATGAACATCAGATGCATTCACCCAAGAATTATCCTCCTGGCCGTATCCCTTCCACTTGACCAGATACTGGAGTCTCCGTCTGGAAACACGAGAGTCCAAGATTTTCTCCACAACGTACTCCAACTCACCCTCAACCAACACCGGAGCAGGAGGCTCAACGGAAGGCACAACCGGTACCTCATACCTGCGCAATAATGACCGATGAAAAACGTTATGAATAGAAAAGGATGCAGGGAGGTCCAAACGGAAGGAAACAGGGTTAAGAATCTCCAATATCTTATACGGGCCGATAAACCGAGGCTTAAACTTAGGAGAAGAGACCCTCATAGGGACAAAACGAGAAGACAACCACACCAAATCCCCAACAGAAAGCCGAGGACCAACACGACGGTGGCGGTTGGCAAAAAGCTGAGTCTTCTCCTGGGACAACCTCAAATTGTCCACCACCTGCCCCCAGATCTGATGCAATCTCTCCACCAGAGCATCCACTCCAGGACAATCCGAAGATTCCACCTGACCAGAGGAAAATCGAGGATGAAACCCCGAATTACAGAAAAACGGGGACACCAAAGTGGCAGAGCTGGCCCGATTATTGAGAGCGAACTCCGCCAATGGCAAAAAAGCAACCCAATCATCCTGGTCAGCAGACACAAAACACCTCAGATATGTCTCCAGGGTCTGATTAATCCGCTCGGTCTGGCCATTCGTCTGAGGATGGAAAGCGGACGAAAAAGATAAATCTATGCCCATCCTAGCACAGAATGCCCGCCAAAATCTAGACACGAATTGGGTCCCTCTGTCAGAAACGATATTCTCAGGAATACCATGCAAACGAACAACATTTTGAAAAAACAGAGGAACCAACTCGGAAGAAGAAGGTAACTTGGGCAGAGGAACCAAATGGACCATCTTAGAAAAACGGTCACACACCACCCAGATGACAGACATCTTCTGAGAAACAGGCAGATCTGAAATAAAATCCATCGAGATGTGCGTCCAAGGCCTCTTAGGAATAGGCAAGGGCAACAATAATCCACTAGCCCGAGAACAACAAGGCTTGGCCCGAGCACAAACGTCACAAGACTGCACAAAGCCTCGCACATCTCGTGACAGGGAAGGCCACCAGAAGGACCTTGCCACCAAATCCCTGGTACCAAAAATGCCAGGATGACCTGCCAACGCAGAAGAATGAACCTCAGAGATGACTCTACTGGTCCAATCATCAGGAACAAACAGTTTATCAGGTGGGCAACGATCAGGTCTCTCCGCCTGAAACTCCTGCAAGGCCCGCCGCAGGTCTGGAGAAACGGCTGACAATACCACTCCATCCTTAAGGATACCTGTGAGCTCAGAGTTACCAGGCGAGTCAGGCTCAAAACTCCTAGAAAGGGCATCCGCCTTAACATTCTTAGAACCCGGTAGGTATGACACCACAAAATTAAACCGAGAGAAAAATAATGACCAGCGCGCCTGTCTAGGATTCAGGCGCCTGGCGGTCTCAAGATAAATCAAATTTTTGTGGTCAGTCAATACCACCACCTGATGTCTGGCCCCCTCGAGCCAATGGCGCCACTCCTCAAAAGCCCACTTCATGGCCAAAAGCTCCCGATTCCCAACATCATAATTCCGCTCAGCGGGCGAAAATTTACGGGAAAAGAAGGCACAAGGCCTCATCACGGAGCAGTCAGAACTTTTCTGCGACAACACTGCCCCAGCTCCGATCTCAGAAGCGTCGACCTCAACCTGAAAAGGTAGAGCAACATCAGGCTGACGCAACACAGGGGCCGAGGAAAAACGGCGCTTAAGCTCCCGAAAGGCCTCCACAGCATCAGGGGACCAATCAGCAACATCAGCACCCTTCTTAGTCAAATCGGTCAATGGCTTAGCAATATCCGAAAAACCAGCAATAAATCGACAATAAAAGTTAGCAAAGCCCAAAAATTTCTGAAGACTCTTAAGAGAAGAGGGCTGCGTCCAATCACAAATAGCTTGAACCTTGACAGGATCCATTTCAATGGAAGAGGGGGAAAAAATATATCCCAAAAAGGAAATCCTCTGTACCCCAAAAACACACTTAGAACCCTTCACACACAAAGAATTAGACCGCAAAACCTGAAAAACCCTCCTGACTTGCTGGACATGAGAGTCCCAGTCATCCGAAAAAATCAGAATATCATCCAGATACACAATCATAAATTTATCCAAATAATCGCGAAAAATATCATGCATAAAGGACTGGAAAACTGACGGAGCATTAGAAAGACCAAAAGGCATCACTAAATACTCAAAGTGGCCCTCGGGCGTATTAAATGCGGTTTTCCACTCATCCCCCTGCCTGATTCGCACCAAATTATACGCCCCACGAAGGTCAATCTTAGAGAACCACTTGGCCCCCTTTATGCGAGCAAACAAATCAGTCAGCAACGGCAATGGGTATTGATATTTAACAGTGATTTTATTCAAAAGCCGATAATCAATACATGGTCTCAAAGAGCCGTCTTTTTTTGACACAAAGAAAAAACCGGCTCCTAAGGGAGATGACGATGGACGAATATGTCCCTTTTCCAAGGACTCCTTTATATATTCTCGCATAGCAGCATGTTCAGGCACAGACAGATTAAATAAACGACCCTTTGGGTATTTACTACCCGGGATTAAATCTATGGCACAATCGCACTCTCGGTGCGGAGGTAACGAACCAAGCTTGGATTCTTCAAAGACGTCACGATAGTCAGACAGGAACTCAGGAATTTCAGAGGGAATGGATGATGAAATGGAAACCACAGGTACATCCCCATGAGCCCCCTTACATCCCCAGCTCAACACAGACATAGCTCTCCAGTCGAGGACTGGGTTGTGAGATTGCAGCCAAGGCAATCCTAGCACCAAATCATCATGTAGATTATACAGCACCAGAAAGCGAATAATCTCCTGGTGATCCGGATTAATACGCATAGTTACTTGTGTCCAGTATTGTGGTTTATTATTAGCCAATGGGGTGGAGTCAATCCCCTTCAGAGGAATAGAAGTCTCCAAAGGCTCTAAATCATACCCACAGCGTTTGGCAAAGGACCAATCCATAAGACTCAAAGCGGCGCCAGAGTCGACATAGGCGTCCGTGGTAATAGATGACAAAGAGCAAATCAGGGTCACAGATAGAATAAATTTAGACGGTAAGGTGCAAATGGAAACAGATTTACCAAGCTTTTTAGTGCGCTTAGAGCATGCTGATATAACATGAGTAGAATCACCACAATAGAAACACAACCCATTTTTCCGTCTAAAATTCTGCCGCTCGCTTCGGGACAGAATTCTATCACACTGCATACTCTCTGGCGACTTCTCAGTGGACACCGCCAGATGGTGCACTGGTTTGCGCTCCCGCAAACGCCTATCGATCTGAATAGCCATTGTCATGGACTCATTCAGACCCGCAGGCACAGGGAACCCCACCATAACATCCTTAATGGCATCAGAGAGACCCTCTCTGAAAGTCGCCGCCAGGGCGCACTCATTCCACTGAGTAAGCACAGACCATTTACGGAATCTTTGGCAGTAAATTTCCGCTTCATCTTGCCCCTGAGATAGGGACATCAAAGTTTTTTCTGCCTGAAGCTCCAAATGAGGTTCGTCATAAAGCAACCCCAAGGCCAGAAAAAACGCATCCACATTGAGCAACGCAGGATCCCCTGGTGTCAATGAAAAAGCCCAGTCTTGAGGGTCGCCCCGGAGCAAGGAAATCACAATCCTGACCTGCTGTGCAGGGTCTCCGGCAGAGCGAGATTTCAGAGACAAAAATAATTTGCAATTATTTCGAAAATTCTGAAACCCGGATCTATTCCCCGAGAAAAATTCCGGCAAAGGAATTCTCGGCTCAGATACAGGTGCATGACAAACAAAATCTTGCAAATTTTGTACCTTCGTGGCGAGATTATTCAAACCTGCAGTTACACTCTGAAGATCCATTACAAACAGGTGGACACAGAGCCATTCAAGGGTTAAGAGGAGGTAAGAAGCAGCTAGACAGCAATTAAGGGCTAGGCAGCCAAACTCTGAGGGGAAAAAAAAAAAAAAAATTTCCCTTCAACACTTCTTTTTCTCCTGCTTCAGCCCAAACAATTAACACTTTGCGGGCCGGTCAAACTGTCATGATCTCAATGGCAAGAGAACATAGCATAAGCAAATATAGGAACTAGCTCTTGGAAGATGGGAACTGAGCTGACCATGAACTAAACCTAACGCACAACTAGCAGTGGCCGGGTAGCATGCCTACGTTGATTCTAGATGCCCAGCCCAGCCGGAGGACTAAATAAAGCTAGCAGAGGAAAATATTAGTCCTAGCTCACCTCTAGAGAAATACCCCGAAAGGAGACAGAGGCCCCCCACATGTATTGGCGGTGAGTTGAGATGAAATAACAAACGTAGTATGAAAATAGGTTTAGCAAATTTGAGGTCCACTTACTACATAGCAGAAGACAGAAAGGACACTTTCATGGTCAGCTGAAAACCCTATCAAAAAAACACCATCCAGAAATTACTTTAAAACTCTGGCATTAACTCATAACACCAGAGTGGCAATTCCCGTTCACAAGAGCTTTCCAGACACAGTAACGAAACTACAGCTGTGAACTGGAACAAAATGCAAAAACAAACATGGACAAGAGTCCAACTTATCTAGTAGTTGTCTAGGAGCAGGAACAAGCACAGAGAGGCTTCTGATAACATTGTTGACCGGCAAGCAACTAACAGAGCAGCAAGGTTATATAGCGTCTCCCACATCTTGATGGGAACAGGTGAACAGAGAAGATGAAGACACCAGTTCAATTCCACCAGTAGCCACCGGGGGAGCCCAGAATCCAAATTCACAACAGGCAACATATGAGGAGTGACAGATCCACTTTCAAAGACAGTTTGTCAATTATTGTAAACAAAAAAAAGAAAGAAATATATGTAACCTAAACAAGCCACATCTGTCTTATGCATATGTCTAGTTGCTTTTTGATATGTGCAGCTATTTTATCTCTATAGTAAAAATAGAATGAAAGATGAAAAAAGACTTTCACTATTGTCAGTTATTCCTGTTCTCAGAAAAAGGTTCTGATTAGTGATGAGCGAATATACTTGTTACTCGAGATTTCCCGAGCACACTTGGGTGTCCTCCGAGTATTTGTAAATGGTCAGAGATTTAGTTTTGTGCGCCGCAGCTGAATGATTTACAGCTATTAGCCAACATAAGTACATGTGGGGGTTGCCTGGTTGCTATGGAATCCCCACATGTAATCAAGCTGGCTAACAGATGTAAATCATTCAGCTGCGGCGATGAAAACTAAATCTCCGAGCACTTACAAATTCTCGGAGGACACCCAAGCGTGCTCGGGAAATCTCGAGTAACGAGTATATTCGCTCATCACTAGTTGTGATATAAGTTGCAGCCACTAAGTAAAAAAAAGGAAACAAAATACAATTATTAACACCTGCATCCCCCAGTGCGCCCGCCAAGGTCTGCCAGCCAGCACCCGGCAACAATAGGAGATTTTTCCTATTGGTTCATTTTGACCATTGTGATAGACCCTATCACAGTGATCAAAATAAAAAATAGTAAATCAAACTCTTTATCATTCCCTTAGTTAGGTAAAAATAAAATAAAATAAATGTATTATTTTCCATTAGGGATAGGATTGAGGTCAGAGCTAGGGTTAGGCTAGGGTTAGAGTTAGGGTTAAAGCTAGGGTTATGTTTATAGTTAGCATTAGGGTTGGACTAGGGTTAGGGTTGGGGCTAGGGTTAGAGCTAGGGTTAGAGTTGGGCTAGGGTTAGGGTTGAGGTTAGAGCTAGGGTTATGGTTATAGTTAGGGTTGGACTAGGGTTAGGGTTGGGCCTAGGGTTAGAGCTAGGTTAGGGTTGGGCTAGGGTTAGGGTTGGGGTAGGGTTAGGGTTGGGCTAGGGTTAGGGTAGGGGTAGGGTTAGGGTTGGGGTTAGAGTTGTGGTTAGAGTTATGGTTATGTTTGGGATAAGGGTTAGGGGTGTGTTGGGTTAGGGTTGGAGTTAGAATTGGAGGGTTTCCACTATTTACGTACATCAGGGGGTCTCCAAACACGACATGGCGCCCAACATTGATTTCAGCCAATTTTGCATTCAAAAAGTCAAACGGTACTGTCTCCCTTCTGAGCCCTGCCATGCACCCAAGCAGTGGCTTTCCCCAACATATGGGATATCAAATTATTCAGGAGAAATTGCCCAACAAATTTTTTGATCCATTTTCACCTGATACCCTTGTGAAAATAAAAAAGTTTGGTTCCAAAGTAAATTTTTTGTGAAAAAAGTAAAATGTTTATTTTTTCCTTCCACATTTCTTTACTTCTCGTGAAGTACTTGAAGGGTTAATACATTTCTTGAATGTGGTTTTGGGCACCTTGAGTTCTGCAGTGTTTAAAATGGTGTCACATGTGGGTATTTTCTGTTATATTGACCCTGCAAACTCTCTTCAAATGTGAGATGGTCCCAAAAAAATGGTTTTGTAAATTTTGTTGGAAAAATGAGAAATCGCTGGTCAACTTTTAACCCTTATAACATCGTAACAAAAAAATATATATGCTTCCAAAATTGTGCTGATGTAAAGTAGACATGTGGGAAATGTTATTTATTAACTATTTTGTGTAATCTGACTCTCTGACTTAAGGACACAAAAACATTTTTTGAAAATTGCTAAATTTTAACATTTTTTGCCAAATTTCCGTTTTTTCATAAATAAACACAAGTTATATCGAAGACATTTTACCACTAACATGTAGTCAAATATGTCATGAAAAAATATTCTCAGAACAAGTGGGATCCGTTGAAGCGTTCCAGAGCTATAACCTCATAAATTGACAGTGTTCAAAACAGCTGACATGTGTCAGGAAAGATGTGGGCACAGCACCGGAGCCCACATCAAAGGGAGCTAGTCTGACGTGGGAGTATTATAACGTCCAACGTCAGAGAGGGGTTAAATGCAGAATTTCATACTATATTTCCGCAACAAATTACAACACCAGTACCAATCTCTTCCACAAAATGCGGGAAATAATCTACAGTGTGAATTGACAGGTGTTGCAGATTTTAAATCTACGGCATGTCAATTAATGTTGTCGCTTTTCACTTTGTCGTCTCTCTGTGGAATGGATTGAAAAAGATAAAATCTGTAATAAATTTGTAGCATTTCAGCAATTAAATAGTAGCTAAAAAAACACACAATTTGGTCAACCTTAATTGTGGAAGTAAAAGCAGAGAAATCATTGCGTTTCTATTACTCTCCAGTAGCGATAATTGCAGAAATGCATTTACTATGTTTGTCTTTTTGCTTTGGGCATCACATTCAATTTTCTTTTGCACTGTTGTTCACGTAGAAGCCCCCAGTATTGAAATTCCCGCAGCTTCATTTCTATCAGCTTATAGGTTTCCAAGAAAAGTCATTGCAATGTCTTGTTTGTTGTCTGTCTAGATTTATCAGTTTGAGTAATTCATGCAAATCCCAATCATAGCTTCTGGAAAAAGATATTCGGTTTTGACTGTGCATGTAGCAAATACTAGCTAGCAGACAGAACCACCGAATTCCTTCAGAAGAAATTCTGCAAAGACATCTCGCTTCGGTTTCTAGAAAAAATGGTTATACAGCTCACGCATAAACTGAAGTCCTCCGGTAGCGAAGGTACATGAAGGCCTGTGTGGGCAGCAGGAAATGAAGACAACTTGGTAGGGAAGATGTCCAGCAACAGATTTGGAGAGGTAAGTGTTAAAAACAACGATTTATTTAAAAAAATTATTACCAGACTGACTAGTATCAACTATGACTAAGAACAAGTAGATAGAAACGCGTCAGTCTGGTGCATTCCCTGGGATATGCAATTTTTTACTAATATGATACCAAAAAATGTTGATAAAAAATTGTAATTTTTTTTTTAAATAAATAGTTGTTTTTATCACTTACCTCACTAGAAATAAAATGCGATATCAATGCGTTTCTGGTAATCAAACACCCTTAGTCATGATGACTAAGGGTGTTTGATCACCAGAAACGCGTTGATATCGCATTTTATTCTTTGTAATTGCTGATGTTTTTATCCTCCACTGAACACATTTTTCAAGTGAATAAAGAAAAGAGATTTTTCACTATCTTGTTGAGCTACAATGTCATACATATGGACAACACTACACCTATTTCCGCAAAATAAGATTATTCATCATTTTCAATGAATACTTGGATTCCACAAGATGTCGAGGTCAGAATAGCATAACATGATGCGGTTGGTATTTAAATTAGGAAAATCAACAGTTGAAAAAAAAACAAAACAAAACTGAAAGACTGAAATAAGTGAATAAAGATGAAAAAAAAATAAATCATGGATCTCATGACAAATCTGTCAAATGAATGAAGGATGAAAGGCGTTATAAACCATCAATCATGTCCACCATGGAAACTTTAAAAGCCAGAATAATACCTAGAGGAGAACAGCTTAAAGGGTTTGTCCAGCTAAAACAATCATAAATAAATGATGGTATTGCATGATGGATCTATCTGTATTTCTCAGCATTTGAAGACAAAAAAAATCCTGACCAAATCCTCAACTCCATTTAATGAGATGCAGCCTTCAACTTAAATGGAATCTCCCCTTGTTTCGCTGTTCCCTGCAGACATACGCTATTATATCACTCTTCAGACCTTGTAAACAAACTGCCTTCTGGTACAGCCAAATATTTCACATTTTCGTTACATCCTGGTGGTTGCAATTCTTCCATCAAGGCCACTTCTGGACAGACGTTTAGATGGGTGTAGCTGGGTCCCACAGGTTGCTGCCAGATCTGAGCTGATAGCACTGCTGTTCTTTCAATTTTCAATTAAGCATGATGTGTTTTTCACCTACTGCACTAAGTTTCCTTGACTGACCACTAGTGTTGAGCATTCCGATACTGCAAGTATCGGGTATCGGCCGATACTTGCTGTATCGGAATTCCGATACCGAGATCCGATATTTTTGTGATATCGGGTATCGGTATCGAAACAACATTAATGTAAAAATGTGTAAAAGAGAGAATTAAAATAAAAAATATTGCTATACTCACCTCTCCGACGCAGCCTGAACCTTACCGAGGGAAGCGGCAGCGTTCTTTGTTTAAAATTCGCGCTTTTCTTTCCTTTACGTGAGTCCCGGCTTGTGATTGGTTGCGTGCCGCCCATGTGACCGGGACGCAACCAATCACAGCAAGCCGTGACGTAATTTCAGGTCCTTCAGGATTTTAAAATTACGTTCCGGCGTTGTGATTGGTTGCGTCGCAGTCACATGGGCGACGCAACCAATCACAGCAAGCCGTGACGTAATTTCAGGTCCTTAAGGATTTTAAAATTACGTCCCGGCTTTGTGATTGGTTGCGTCGCAGTCACATGGGAGACGCAACCAATCACAAGCCGTGACGTCACGGGAGGCTGGACACGCGCGCATTTTAAAATGGGCGCGTGTCCAGCCTCCCGTGACGTCCAGGCTTGTGATTGGTTGCGCCGCGATCAACCAATCACAAGCCGGGAGGCTGGACACGCGCACATTTTAAAATTTTAAAATGCGCGCGTGTCCAGCCTCCCGGCTTGTGATTGGTTGACCGCGGCGCAACCAATCACAAGCCGGGACGTCACGGGAGGCTGGACACGCGCCCATTTTAAAAAGCGCGCGTGTCCAGCCTCCCGTGACGTCACGGCTTGTGATTGGTTAATGGCGGCCATGTTGCCGGGACGCGGACCAATCACAGCAAGCCGTGACGTAATTTCGTCACGGCTTGCTGTGATTGGTCCGCGTCCCGGCAACATGGCGCCGTGACCAATCATAAGCCGGGACGTCACTGGAGGCTGGACACGCGCGCTTTTTAAAAAGCGCGCGTGTCCAGCCTCCCGTGACGTCACGGCTTGTGATTGGTTAATGGCGGCCATGTTGCCGGGACGCGGACCAATCACAGCAAGCCGTGACGTAATTTCGTCACGGCTTGCTGTGATTGGTCCGCGTCCCGGCAACATGGCCGCCCTGACCAATCACAAGCCGGGACTCACGTAACCAAGTAAAAGCGCGAATTTTAAACAAACAACGCTGCCGGTTCCCTCGCTGAGGTCCAGGCTGCGTCGGACAGGTGAGTATAGCGATATTTTTTATTTTAATTCTTTCTTTTACACATTTATATGGATCCCAGGGCCTGAAGGAGAGTTTCCTCTCCTTCAGACCCTGGGAACCATCAGGAATACCGTCCGATACTTGAGTCCCATTGACTTGTATTGGTATCGGGTATCGGTATCGGATTGGATCCGATACTTTGCCGGTATCGGCCGATACTTTCCGATACCGATACTTTCAAGTATCGGACGGTATCGCTCAACACTACTGACCACTGAATATACGGTCCTCAGCGCTGCACATTTCTTGGTTCTTCAGCAAAAGACCTTCAACAGCACATCTTGATTTCAGTCTGTTTTGAGACTTTTGAGAGCTTACTGATCTTAATATATATTTACCTTGTAATGTCTTCACATCCTGTTCTGTCCAGATGTGTCCTCAACACAGAATTCCAAGCAGCGGAAGTTCACTGACTGCCATATTGGGACACCCAAGTGATGGGTGTCTTAATATGGAAACTGCTGGCGGTACCAGCCTCTTTCACAGTACCACCAGCAGGACACCGTCGCACCACACACACACACATTGTATTCGCCGTACGCAGCACACACACAAACACACTGTATATGCCGTACGCACCACACACACACACAAACACACACTGTATATGCCGTACGCACCACACGCACACACACAAAGATGGTGGCGGTCTGATTTACTGCGCCTGCGCGAATTCCATGCAGGCACAGTGAATCATTCGGCTGATCCCGGTGGCAGATGTGTGACGTGTCTGCAGGCAGAGGAAGACGGTCACATTGAAGGGATTTTCCCACGAACGAAAACTCATTCAAAATTGTCTGTATCTGACCGTGTATGGAGCATACCACTTCTCCTGAGCAGGGGAGGAAGCAAAAGACAATACTGACATTACAGCAGTGGATCACATAGGATTCATTTTGTCAGGTAAAATATTTCACTGACTGTTTTTAAACAATATTTTACCTCACAAAATGTATCCTCTGCGATCTCCTGCTGTAATGTCAGTATTGTCTTTTGCTTCCTCCCCTGCCCAGGAGCTGTGGTATGTTCAGTACACGGTCAGACACAGACAATTTTTAAAATGAACTTTCATTTGTGGGAAAACCCCTTTAAAAAGCAAATATTAATGCCAGCATGGCTCCTCCTAAAAAGTACGCTAATGACAATGAAAGGAAAGCAGCAAAGGCACAACGTCGCAGCAGCATGGGGTAGACAGGTCAAAGATGAGAGCACAGATGAGAGAAGTCAGTACATGGGGAAAGAGAGAGTGGATAGGAGGGTGAGCACATGAGGGGGAGAGATTCTCAACTCTGCAAAGCCTGCCCCCATCGTGACATTACCGCCCTCCCAATGCGATAGCATCAGGCCTCCATCTAGTTCAGAATAACTACCCTGTGCCTTGTTGCAGTGCTCAGGTTTGCTATGGTGTATGACCCGTGCCATGAAACTGTTTTCCACAACCTCACCTTTATAGCAGTTTGGCTGTTCCTCACCTTTAAGCTTCCTACACAGCTGTTTCTATTTCAGTTATTGATCATGTTTCAATCTACACATGAAAATGATGATCATTAGTACCTGTTTGGTATAATTGGTTACTCATACACATGACTATAATCCAGCAAAATGTGTGACTTTGTGCAAGTGTACCTACAAAAATGACTGTTTTGAGGCCAAAAAGCGGTCACAGCAAATATTGATTTGACTTAGATTTAATTTTAGTTGATTCACTTTGCACTTTATTGCTTGATAAAAAATAAACTATTGCTGCTTCTATTTTTTTTTAAAGCATTCTTACTTTGCCGCCTTTCTTTCTTTTCTGCCTGAAACTTTTGCAAAGTACTGCATATTAGCATTTTGGGACTCATAATTATTAATCAAAGCAGATTTATCAAGACACCACCAGAATACAAATGTTAGCAGTGTTTTGTATGTATGCACATCGCATAATCAAGGAGAAACTACCCAGCTTGTGAATCCCAGCCCTGCACTGTGCATAATGCATAACACACTGCGGGGCTGGTATTCACAAGCTGGGTGGCCGCACAGGCGCAGTCTGCGAGACTGCATCTGAGGTCAGACGGGCAGCGCTCACTGCGCCTGACCCAGGCAGAACAAAACAGCGCAGGCACCGGATTTGATTTGAAAACAGCACGGAGGGGGCGGCACCAGGCGCCAAAGAAGCCTTGAGTGACGGCAGTGTGGCGTGTGCAGCAGGGGGGTTAAGACCTGCCTCCAGGGCTAAAGACAGGTATTTTTGCGAAATTATAAAACGCTTTATTTCTGCTTTGACTGCACCAATAACTAAAAGAGCCACCTTATCAGAATGCAGCATTACTGCTGCACAAGGTGGCTCTTTTAGTTTATAATGGCTGGAGGGGGTGACAGAGTCCCTTTAACCTCTTCATGATCACATAATGTAAAACTACATCATATGATCGTGGCAGGTGCATGGAGTGGGCTCAAGAATTAAAATGTTGTATTACACCGCCAGCATCTGCTTGCAACAGCAGCGGCTGGAGCTTGTCCTGATTGCTTATGTTTAACCATTTAGATGCTGCTGTCAATCACTGACAATGGCATTTATATGACGTCATAGGTGAGTCATGTGTGCAGCCACTCCCATTGCCATCGCGCAGAAGAGAAATGGCTGAAGGGAACTGCCACTTAGACTTCACTGTATACTGCAATACTCCTGTATTTCACTATATAGTATAAGCAATTAAATGTTCTCAGGTTCAAGTCCCCTAAGGGGACTAAAAAAAAAGGTTAAAAAATGAAAGTTTAAGTCACTCCACTTTCCCTATTTTAAAAATATAGACATCCAAAAAAACATATTTGGTATTGCCACTTAAAAAAAAAAAGTCCGACCGGTCAAGATATAAAATTATGTTAACCATATGTTAAATGCTGAAAATAAAAAAACTCAAAGGCTACAGTCACACTATATGTGGTCAGTATTTTACCTCAGTATTTGTAAGCCAAAACCAGGAGTGGAACAATTAGAGGAAAAGTATAATAGAAACACGTCACCAAGTCTGTATTTATCACCGACTCCTGGTTTTGGCTTACCAATACTGATGTAAGATATTGACCAAATACTGCTAGTGTGACCACAGCCAAAAAGTAACAACAGCTTTTATTTTTATTTCTTAGGTCATACCCTACAAAAAAATGCTATAAAAAGAGATCAGAACATCGCATGTATTTGTATCTATAAAAATGTAAGTTCAGCACAGAAAAAACAAGTCCTCAAACAACTCCACCGATGGAAAAGTAAAAAAAATTACAGTTCTCATAAAATAACTACACAAACCAATAGTTTTTTTTTTTTTTACAAAGTTCAACATTTTTTTGCCCTCTAAAGTATAAAAATACCCTTATAAGTTTGGTATCACAATACTCATACTGACCTGAAGAATCATGCTGCCAGGTCATTTTTATCACATAATGAGCACCATAAAATCAAAACCCAAAAAGCAATGGCGGAATTGCATTTTTTAACCACTTTAACACAATTAAAAAATTGTCTTGTTTTTCAGTGAATGGTGTCATTCAAAACTAAATTTCATCTTGCAAAAAATCAAGCCCTTGTGTAGCTGTGTTGATGGTCAATTAAAAAAGTTATGGCTGGAAAAAAAGAGAAAAAATTGAAAATGTCTCTG
The DNA here is from genome assembly GCF_051348905.1 of Ranitomeya variabilis. Taxonomy (NCBI): domain Eukaryota; kingdom Metazoa; phylum Chordata; class Amphibia; order Anura; family Dendrobatidae; genus Ranitomeya; species Ranitomeya variabilis. The sequence goes on along the minus strand of NC_135238.1, from coordinate 161,164,008 downwards.
AGGCCGGTTTCACACGTCAGTGGCTCCGGTACGTGTGGTGACCGTTTCTCACGTACCGGAGACACTGACTCACGTAGACACAATAACATCAATGTGTCTCTGCACATGTCAGCGTGTTTTCACAGACCGTGTGTCCGTTTGAAAAACATGGAGACATGTGAGTGTTCGTGGGAGTGCACGGATCACACGGACCCATTAAAGTCAATGGGTCCGTGTAAAACACGTACCGCACACGGATTCTGTCCGTGTGCCGTCCGTGTGCCGTGCAGGAGACAGCGCTACAGTAAGCGCTGTCCCCCCAGCTTGTGGTGCTGAAGCCGCCATTCATTTCTTCTCTCCAGCAGCGTTCGCTGGAGAGAAGGAATGAAAAATCATTGGGTTTTTTTGTGTTTAAAATAAAGATCCTTGTCTCCACCCCCCTCCCACCCCCTGTGCGCCCGCCCGCTGGAAATAAAATACTCACCCAGCTCCCTCGATGCTTCCTCTCAGCGCCGCAGCATCTTCCTGTATGAGCGGTCACGTGGTACCGCTCATTACAGCGATGAATATGCAGCTCCACCCCTATGGGAGGTGGAGCCGCATATTCATCACTGTAATGAGCGGCACCAAGTGACCGCTCATACAGGACAAGCTGCGGCGCTGAGAGGAAGCATCGAGGGAGCTGGGTGAGTATTTTATTTCCAGCGGGCGGTCGTACAGGGGGTGGTGACAAGGATCTTTATTTTAAACACACACAAAAAAAACAATGATTTTTCATTCCTTCTCTCCAGCGAACACTGCTGGGAAGCAGGAATGAATTCCGGCTTCAGCACCAGATGCAGGGGACAGCGCGTATCTCTAGCGCTGTCTCCTGCATGGTCCGTGTGGTACCCAGTCGGCACACGGGCGGCACACGGCTGCTGCACGTGTGCCACACTGATGTGCCACGTGAGCACACGGACACACAGACACGGATAACTCCGGTACTGATTTTTCCGGTACCGGAATTATCTGGACGTGTGGGACAGGCCTGACCAGAAGGGTCTCAAATAATTGAGATTAGAAAAAAGGTTCTGTGATACTTTTGTCCGTGGTCTGTGTCTGGTGATGTATTTGGTCTGTATTTTATCTCAGTATTTGTAAAGCAAAACTAGTAGTGGAACAATCAGAGGAAAAGTATAATAGAAACATATGCACCACTTCTGTATTTATCACCCACTCCTGGTTTTGGCTTACAAATACTGATGTAGAATACTGACCAAATACTGATAGTGTGAACATGGCCTTACACACAACCCATGGACAAGAGGGCAGACTTTTTTTTCTATTGTCATACAACTGTTTGACATTAGCTATCTATCCATTATTCTAGGTAAATACAGACCATCTGTCAACCAATAGATGAATTGAAAATATTTGTGGTATATTCACACTACTTATTGCATGGTTTCTAGTAGAGTAACCAAAAGTGTGAACATTCTTTTTTTGTTAATTTCAATTTTAAGCAAGAAAAATTGTTTATTTCACCTACCCCTTTTTAGCTGAAATCTAATCCAGAGTTTACATGGTGATTAGGCAGTGATCATCTCAACCAGACATGGTGTACAGTCCTTCTAGACTAGTGTTTCCTAAATTCCAGTCTTCACGGCCTTCAACAAATCATGTTTTCAGGATTCTCTTGGCTGCTTTCACACATCAGTTTTTTGCCATCAGTCAAAATCCGTTGAATGTTAAAAAAAAATGGATCCTTTGTAGATTGTGAAAAACTGATGCGATGGATCAGTTTTTTCGCCGGATCCGACTAGCTGATCCAGCTCATTGGATCCTAAAAAAATTGGAGCATGCTCAGTTAAAAAAAACGGAATCCGTCACCGAATTCCGTTATTTGACGGATTTGGCGCCATAGGCTTCCATTCTATCAAACGACGGACGGCGACAGATCCGTCGCTGTCCATTTTTTTGACGGACACAAAAAACGTTACTATGTCCATTTTCTCCAGCCGCCGGATAAACAATTTTTGAAGGATCCGGAAAATGACGGATGAAACGTAAGGCCAACTTAGTGTTGAGCGATACCTTCCGATACTTGAAAGTATCGGTATCGGCCGATACCGATACCCGATACCAATACAAGTCAATGGGACACAAGTATCAGAAGCTATCCTGGATGGTTCCCAGGGTCTGAAGGAGAGGAAACTCTCCTTCAGGCCCTGGGATCCATATTCATGTAAAAAATAAAGAATTAAAATAAAAAATATGGATATACTCACCCGTCCGGCGGCCCCTGGACCTTACCGATTGTAACCGTCAGCCTTCGTTCCTAAGAATGAGGAGTTTAGGACCCTCGATGACGTCGCGGCTTGTGATTGGTCGCGTGCCGCTCATGTGACCGCTCACGCGACCAATCACAAGCCGTGACGTCATCGAGGGTCCTAAACTCCTCTTTTTTAGGAACGGAGGCTGCCGGTTACAATCGGTAAGGTCCAGGGGCCGCCGGACGGGTGAGTATATCCATATTTTTTATTTTAATTCTTTATTTTTTACATGAATATGGATCCCAGGGCCTGAAGGAGAGTCTCCTCTCCTCCAGACCCTGGGAACCATACACTGGGAACTTCCGATTCCGATTTCCGATACCACAAAAATATCGGAACTCGGTATTGGAATTCCGATACCGCAAGTATCGGCCGATACCCGATACTTGCGGTATCGGAATACTCAACACTAAAGGCCATCCATCGCAATCTGTTGCTAATACGAGTCTATGAGAAAAAAATGGATCTGGCGGCAACATTAGCCTGATCCGTTGTTTTCAAAATTCACTGGATTGAGACTAACGGCAAAAAACTGATGTGTGAAAGGGGCCTTAGTATTGCACAGATGATGGAATTATTATCAAGACATCAGAAAATGCTACATAATTTCTCACCTCACACACAAGAAAGAACAGTATACTGTGCTATAAAAAGAATTGCCTTTATTGAACAAATACTACAATATGTAGCCAAATCATTAAATTACATTTATATCAGATACCAATAGGTATTAGTACATGAACACTACTTGATAAATTAGGAAAATACATCATCTTCTTACAATCATGTCCTCTTCTTGTCTTCATGCCGCAGCTCTGGCGCATGTGTACTTTGTCTGCCCTGTTGAGGGCAGAGCAAAGTACTGCAGTGCGCAGGTGCCAGGAAAGGTCAGAGAGACCCGGCGCCTGCGCACTGCAGTACTTTGCTCTGTCCTCAACAGGGCAGACAAAGTACGCCTGCGCCGGAGCCGCAGCGTGAAGACAAGAAGAGGACCTCTGTTATGATCCTTAGTGGTTGAGGATCACAAATTACTCCAGCTAAGTAACAAACATAGGACAAGCTCTAGGGAGGTGGCAAACTGGACTGACCGCAAATCTGAACCTATCCAAACACACTAGAAGTAGCCGGTGAATGTGCCTAAAAATCCTAGACGTCTCAAGCCAGCCTGAGGAACTAACTACCCCTAGAGAGAAAGAAAGACCTCTCTTGCCTCCAGAGAAATGATCCCCAAAGATATAGAAGCCCCCAACAAATAATAACGGTGAGGTAAGAGGAAGGCACATACACAGGGGTGAAAGCAGATTCAGCAAATGAGGCCCACTAATACTAGATAGCAGAAAATAGAAAAGGGAATCTATGCGGTCAGTAAAAAACCCTTACAAAATATCCACTCTGAGATTTCAAGAACCCCCACACCAACTAACGGTGTGGGGGGAGAAACTCAGTCCCCTAGAGCAACCAGCAAGCGAGGAAATCACATTTTAGCGAGCTGGACTAAAAACATAATGAACGCTGATAATCAAAAAATGATCAAACAAAAACTTAGCTTGTCTTGGAGAGACTGGGAGCAAGGTAGCCACAAGGAATCTGAAGAGCACTGAATACATTGATAGCAGGCAAGGAACTGAGTATCCAGGTGAGCTAAATAGGAAACCAACCAAGGATAACGAACCAGCTGATGCTGCAACCTGCAGAAAGACAACACTACACAGTACCGCTTGTGACCACTAGAGGGAGCCCAAAAATAGAGTTCACAACAGACGTCATCCAATGAAGATGAGAGGCCCCGGACCGGACCGCGACGCCCATCGGACAGGACCACAGCGGGAACGCCCCTGGGTGAGTATAATCTAACCTCTTTTTCTCATCTTTCAGGATACAGGATACAGAATGCTGTAGATAAGCCCCTGATGCCGGTGGCCTTAGCTCAACTTCCTTTTTGAGGGTGACAGGTTCCCTTTAAGTATGCGCAATGCATTCTGAGCAAGTGGCTGTTAGGCATCAGGATCGTCCTACTGCACAGGATAGATCCCAAGCCTTATCTGCCTCTGCAGTCTCCCATTTGGACTCAGCCGCTGCGGAGCATAGACGTTGGTCCCAATGTCTTTCTCAGGCTCACAGTGTTTGCTTGGTTACTGTTTGTTCTCCAGCCAAGTCTATAGCAACCAGCGATAGGTAGCTAAAGCCTGAACCTCTGTAGTTTAAGTCCAGAAATCACCTTACTGAACATGTCCGTGAGGTGGTGTCTTCTCATTTGTGGATGGACGTCAGCTGCTCTGGTGATGTGGCAGCTCTGGATTAGTCTACAGGCAAGGTCCTGTCCGACTGGACATGAGCCTAGGGTATAAAAGGCTCTCGAGGCACACACCGGTGCACTAGTGTCATTTATGTGTGGTTGTTGCAAGTGGATACTCTACCACTCTGTCTGCAAGTGTTGTGTGTCTGTCTAGCTTGGGACTGTACACGTAGGCAGGCAGCTAGCGTCAGTGGGAGCAATTAGCAACTGCCTTAGCATCTGGTTCCTATATGTGTGCGATTAGCACAGTAGAGTTTCAGAGTAACCACAACTCTAGTCTGGGTATTACGCTGAGCATCTGCTTTGTTTCTGTGTGCAAGTGACACAGCTCAGTTGCAGAGCATCTCTTTCGTTTGTGTGCGAGTGACAGCTCAGTTGCAGAGCATCTCTTTCATTTCTGTGTGTGAGTGACACAGCCCAGGTGCAGAGCATCTGTTTCATTTCTGTGTGCGAGTTCAGTTAACGTGCTGTTCACGCTGAGTTTCGGTCAACCCAGTGTGTACGGGTAATTGCACGCCGTGTATTCTGTCATTTTTCACTAGCAGTAGTTTTACATCTCTGGCACAGTGGATACCGGGTTCCGATTGTGCTTTATTATTTATTTTATTTAACGCAATCTGCCAACCCTAACCATGGCCCACTGGGAAAAATAGCTTTAGCTTCATGCAGAACTATGAACAGGATAAATGTTGATTCAATTTATACATGCTGCTTATATGCACAATACAATGGCTTGAAAAAGTATTCATACCCCGTGAGCTTGCCCACATTTTTTCATGTTATAACCCAGAAACTTAAATGGATTTTATTGAGATTGTATGTGATATACCAACACAAAGTAGCAATTACTGCTGGAAGTCTTTTGCGGTATGTCTCTACCACCTTTGCACATCTGGAGGCTGAAATTCTTGCTGGAAACTAGCTGTACGCGAGTGAGATTTTATGGTGAGCGTCTGAGAGCAGCAATTTTGAAGTCTTTCCACAGATTCTCAAAGGGAGTTAGATTTGGACTCTGACTGGTTCATTCACATATAAATATTCTGTGATCTAAACCATTAGATTGTAGCTCTGGAAGTTTGCTTAGGGTCGTTGTCCTGCTGGAAGATAAACCTACATTTCAGTCTCAAGTCTTTTGTAGACTCTTACCAGTTTGACTCCAGGATTGCCCTATATTTAGCTACATCCATCTTCCCATCATCCCTGACAAGCTTCCATCTATATATATATAATTGTCTAAGGGGTACTTCCGTCTGTCTGTCCTCAACTTCCGTAACGGTTATTCATTAGGTGATTGGTCTTGCCAGCTGCCTGTCATGGCTGCCGCGACCAATCAGCGACGGCCACAGTCCAATTAGTCCCTCCCTACTCCCTGCAGTCAGTGCCGGGCGGCCGCTCCATACTCACCGCAGTCACCGCTCACACAGGGTTAATGCCAGCGGTAACGGACCACGTTATGCCTTGGGTAACTCACTCCGTTACTGCCGCTATTAACCCTGTGTGACCAAGTTTTTACTGTTGACGCAGCCTATGCAGCGTCAATAGTAAAAGGATCTAATGTTAAAAATAATAAACAAAAATAAAAATTCATTATATTCTCACCTTCCGCCGCCTTTCCCGTTGCTCACCACCCTCCGGTAACCGCCCTGTGCAAGCGGCAAGTTCCGGTAGCAAGGATCGTATGGCAGAAGGACCTGCCATGACATCACGGTCATGTGACCACAACGTCATCACAGGCCCTGCGCGCCAGCGCGAGCAGGACCTGCCATGACGTAATGGTCATGTGACTGCGACGTCATCACACCCTGGGACCGGAAGCTGCCGCCTGTACCGCGCACAGGCGACAGAACTACAAGTATGGTGAGTATGTTAGAACTACAATGGGCCCTCGGATCGGAAGGTGAGTATGTTTATTTTTTATTTTTTAACCTGTGAGATACGTAGCTGGGCAATCTACTATGTAGCTGGGCAATATACTACGTGGCTGGGCAATATACTACGTGGCTCTGTGCTGTATACTACATCGCTGTGCAATATACTACGTAGCTGGGCAATATACTACATCACTGGGCAATATACTACATCACTGGGCAACATACTACATGGCTCAGTGCTGTATACTACTTCGCTGTGCAATATACTACGTCACTGGGCAATATACTACATGGCTGGGCAATATACTACGTCGCTGTGCAATATACTACATGGCTCTGTGCTGTATACTACGTCACTGGGCATTATACTACGTCACTGGGCAATATACTACATCACTGGGCAATATATTACGTGGCTGGGCAATATACTACGTCGCTGGGCAATATAATATACTACGTGGGCTGTGCAATATACTACGTGGACATGCATATTCTAGAATACCCGATGCGTTAGAATCGGGCCACCATCTAGTGTTGAATAAAAGCAGCCCCTCAGCATGATGCTGCCACCACCATGCTTGATGGTGGCGATGGTGTTTTCAGGGTGATGTGCAGTATTAGTTTTCCCTCATATGTTTTGCATTTAGCCCAAAAGTTCTACTTTGGTCTCATCTGACCAGAACATTTTCTTCCACATGACAGCTGTGTCCCCCTACATGGCTTTTTGCAAAATGCAAACGGGACGTCTTATGGCTAACTTTCAAAAATGTATTTCTTCTGGACACTCTCCCATAAAGGCTAGATTTGTGGAGTATACAAATAATAGTTGTCCCTGTGGACAAATTCTCCCAACTGAGCTGTGGATCTCTGCAGCTCTTCAAGAGTGACCATGGGCCTCTAGGATGCTTTTCTAATTAGTGCACTCCTTTCTTGGGTTGTCAGTTTAGGTGGATAGCCATGTCTTTGTAGGTCTGCAGTTGTGCCATACTCTTTCCATTTTTGGAAGGTAGATTGAACATTGCTCCTTGAGATGTTCAGAGCTTGTACTATGTTTTTATAACCTAACCCTGCGTTAGGGTACCGTCACACATTAAAATTTTCATCGCTGCGACGGCACGATTCGTGACGTAGCAGCGTCGTATTATCATCGCTCCAGCGTCGTAGACTGTGGTCACACGTTGCAATCACGGCGCTGGAGCGATGCCGAAGTCCCCGGGTAACCAGGGTAAACATCGGGTAACTAAGCGCAGGGCCGCGCTTAGTAGCCCGATGTTTACCCTGGTTACCAGCGTAAACGTAAAAAAAAACAAACAGTACATACTCACCCGTCGGTGTCCTTCAGGTCCCTTGCCGTCTGCTTCCTGCTCTGAGTGCAGCCGGACAGTGAGAGCAGAGCGCAGCACCGCTGCGCTCTGCTCTCACTTTCCGGCCGGCACTCAGAGCAGGAAGCAGACGGCAAGGGACCTGAAGGACACCGACGGGTGAGTATGTACGGTTTGTTTTTTTACGTTTACGCTTGTAACCAGGGTAAACATCGGGTTACTAAGCGCGGCCCTGCGCTTAGTTACCCGATGTTTACCCTGGTTACAAGCGAAGACATCGCTGGATCGCTGTCACACACAACGATCCAGCGATGTCAGCGGGTGATCAAGCGACGAAAGAAAGTTCCAAACGATCTGCTACGACGTACGATTCTCAGCAGGGTGTCTGATCGCAGTAGCGTGTCAGACACAGCGATATCGTAACGATATCGCTAGAACGTCACGAATCGTAACATCGTAGCGATGGAAATTTCAATGTGTGACGGTACCCTTACTCTTCTCCGCAACTTTATCCTTGACCTGTCTGGTGTGTTACTTAGTTTTCATGATGCTGTTTGATCCCTAATGTTTTCAGACAAACCTCCAAGGCTTTCACAGAACAGCTGTAGTTATACCGAGAATAAATTACACACAGGTGGACTCAATTTACTAATCATGTCTCTTGTATAGGCATTGGTAAAACCCCACATTGGTAAAGTACCCTTTAATTTATAATAAGCTCTGGAGGCAGATTCTCATGCAGATCGGTGTCCGGCTCCATAGATCTTAACTGCTGATTTACAAATTAAGAAGAACATAAATTTCTCTGCAATATGACATTGGATCACAGATATCAAAGTATCAATTTATTCGAATTTCTATGAACTGGAATGCTCATATAAGCAGCTTAGGAGGTTTGATCCTGCTGACAGACTCACTTTAAGTATATTTTCCCTCAAAGGATATCAGAGGTTACAATTAAATCAGTAATACAACCACGTTGTGTTATATGGGAGAAATACAGTCCCAAATCTGATATCTGCAGAATGGGTGAATTTTTACAGCTCTGCTATTTCAGTTGCTAAAACATGTTTACAGAGGGGATATGTTTTATTTCAGAAAAAATATAATTCTGTGAAAAGTAGATCATCTCACAACTAAAGATCAATCCCTAGCAGTCTCAATAAAAATGCAAGGCTTTGTGTTGGTTGCTCTAATGTGGATGATTGACAACTATTTAAATAAGCACAAAATTACTTGAAAGAGAAATAAAACAAAACAAGACATGTGAAAAATACTGTATAACTTTGTCACTTAATGTCTGTAATCTGTACATAGCTCAGAAGTACCATATATACCGGACCATAAGGCGTACTTTTTTCCCAAAAAATTTTGAGGGAAAATGGGGGTGCGTCTTATGGTTACAATATACAGTACTTACAAATCCTGTGGCTGTGTTGGTGCGGCGGGGCTCTGTGGTGTGGTGGTGGCGGGCTGTGCTCCGGGGCAGTGGCAGTGGCTCTCTGTGCTCCATGGGGGGCTCCACCAGCATTTCGTCAAAGCCCGGAGGCCCGCACACATCCGTTGCTGCCATGTTGTGGTGGCCTCCGGGAACATGGCCTCCGGGAACATGGCCACCAGGTCGAGGGCGGCGCAAGCTCAGATTCAGAATTCATCCTGAGATTTCAGGGGACGAGATCTCGGGATGAGATCTCATTGCCGAGATTTGAATCTGAGCATGCGCCGTTATTCCCGGAGGCCACCATGTTCCCGGAGGCCACCCGAACATGGCAGCAACGGATGTGTGGGGACCTCTGGGCTTTGACGAAATGCCAGCAGAGACCCTTACGGAGCACAGAGAGCCGCTGCCACTGTACCGGAGCACAGCCCCCCTGCCCCAGCACAGAGCCCTTTCCCAAGCACAGAGCCCCAGCACAGAGCCCCTGCCCCAGCACAAATCCCCAGCACAGAGCTCCTGCCCCAGCACAGCCCCCTGCTCGAGCACAGAGCCCCTGCCCCAGCACAGACCCACTGCCCCAGTACAGAGCCCCTGCCCCGGCACAGACCCCCTGCCCCAGTAGAGAGCCCCAGCACAGACCCCCTGCCCCAGCACAGAGCTCCTGCCCCAGCACAGAGCCCCTGCTCCAGCATAGAGTCCCAGCACAGAACCCCTGCCCCAGCACAGAGCCCCTGCCCCAGCACAAAGCCCCAGCACAGAGCCCCTGCCCCAACACAGAGTCCTAGTACAGAGCCCCTGCCCCAGCACAGAGTCCTAGTACAGAGCCCCTGCCCCAGCACAGAGCCACCACCCCTGCCCCAGCACAGAACCCCTGCCCTAGCACAGAGCCGCCGCCACTGCACCAGCTTGGGATTTCCCGGAGGCAGCCTGGACCACCGAATGACCCCTGTGACCACTCCTCCACCTGTGCCGATCCCTTCCCTGGTAAGCTGAATTCAGACTGAAAAACGGACCCCCATTTGACACATTATTTTTTCCCTATTTTCATTCTGAAAATTTGGGGTGCGTCTTATGGGCCATGCGTCTTATAGTCCAAAAAATACGGTAAATGAATGCCACAGAACAGCTATTTTTAATGTGCCCACTCACAAAAGTACAATGAACAATGAAGCATGCCAAACACTGATCTTCAATATTTTATCATTAGAAACTTGCTATTTAGCCAGGAAATTCCACGTAACTTGTGCATGCAAATGTTTATAAATATTTTGTCTTTGACCCATGCAAATTATGTTTCCTGTTTGGTTTGCCAGCTCTGAATGTAGATTCACATTTGGGAAGCCATATTCTTCCGCGTCTGTATTAGTGGAAGCTCTAGACAGAAAGATAGCTAGAAAATAAAGTTAAAGCATCTCAAGCTCAAAAAATTAGAACTTACAACCATACTAAATATAATTAGAAAAAGGTAGGCAGCACTCATAGTCCAGGGATTCAAAAGTGTAAAAAGTTTTTGAATACTTTTCAATGCACAGATTACGAGTACTGCCTCTCTTTTCTAATTTTAGAGAGATAGATGAGGCCATTATACTTTGTATAGGGGAGATACGGGGTCATCATTCTGTATGTTTGGAGTTTGTGGGGCCATAATGCTGTATATAGAAGACTGTGTAATCATGATACTGTATGTTAGGGGACTTTGGGGCCATCATCCTGTATGTAGGTGGCTGTGGTGCTATTATACTGTGTATAAGGGGGCTGTGAGGCTGTATATATAGGACCTGTAGGGTCCATGATATTGTATATAGGGGCTGAGGAGTTGCAATACACTAGGCATTGCAATGTGACACTATTTACATAGTGGCATGTAAAAGTTTGAGTAGCACTAGTCAAAATTACTGTTATTGTGAAAAGTTAAGCAAGTTGAAGATGAAATTATCTCTAAAAGGCCTGAAGTTAAAGATCACACATTTCCCTCAAACTATAATTGAAAGACTCTTGGCTGGCTACAAAAAGCATTTTCAATCTGTGATACTTTCCAAAGGAGGGGGTTACTAGGTACTAACCATGCAGGGTGCCCAAGCTTTTGCATGTGCCCATTTTCCTGTTAATAATTTTTAAAAGGTAAAAGACGAAAGAAAGAAAAATACATATATAAATATATATTTTTTGTTGCCTAAAATAAAAAGGAAATGTGTCATTATTATTATTATTATTATTATTATTGTGCAATTTATTCCATGGCTCTTTACATGTGAAAAGGGGTGTACATAATAAAAAACAAGTACAATAATCTTAAACAATACAAGTCACGACTGGTACAGAAGGAGAGAGGACCCTGCCCACGAGGGCTCACAATGTACATCTTTAACTTTAGGCCTTTTGGAGATAATTTAATCTTCGACTTGCTTAACTGTTCACAATAACAGTAATTTTACCAGGGCGTGCCCAATCTTTTACATGGCACTGTATATGATACTGTGATGTAGCATATCTATATAGAGAGCGAACTTTGGGACCTTTGTCGTGGCGTGCAGCGCCGACCTAAGTTTAACAATGCAGTAAGCAGGTTGCGGGATGCAGTGACCAACAGGAGGCAGATCAAGGGTTAACAGATTTTAATAAACAGGGTCTTGCTCCACGCAGGGAGATAGGGAAAACATGAGGTAAAATGCAGGTGAAACAAAGAAAGTCATTCTCAATAAAGTCACTTATCCATCAGGCATCTTCCTGACCGGAATGGTTTCCGGAGTAGATAATGGCACCAACAGCAGTAGACGCAACGAGGATCCAGTGTGGTCCTGGGAAGATGGTGTCCTGGATCCTGGCGGCAAACTCAATAGCGCAGGCAACGGCTGGCATGGTGTCTTTACTAAAGGGGTTCAGCAAACAACAATACCCCGGCTTGTGGTGACAGTGGTTGGTCTCCGGTACCTTCCACTGTCCCTAGTCCATATACTGTAGTGGCTACTTAACGGTGAGGGTCACAGTCCTATATGAGCCCAGCGTGACTCTGCTAACATACGCGGGCGAAGTCAGCTCACAAGTCTCTGGGCCGACATTCACTAGTACAGTTGGGATGTAAATAACGGTCACGCTCCCGGTCTTTTTCAGGCGGCACGCGCACGGTACTCATGATCCTGAAACATCTGGCACCTGGGTTTATAACGGTCACCGGGCACACACTGCCCATCTCTCTCTCTTTTGTCCCCGCTGTTGACGGGGGGGGGGGCGACAGCGGTCTCTGGTCTTTGTGGCTCTGATGCTCCCTGGACGGAGCACTCCTCTCTCTGGCTGCTGCAGCACCCGGCTTGGCTCTGCTCTGTGGGCACGGCTCTGCTCCGCATGGCTCTGCTCTGCAGGTGATGGGGGCTCCTTCTATACGGCCCTTTGCCACACCAATACTCTCTGATGAGGGAAGCAGAGCGCGCCGCTCACTGTTCTGCGCGCTGCTCCCTACTCTGCCCTCCTCACTGCTCTGAGCCGGCACCTGACTGATTTGCTTCGGGTGCTTTTTCTCCTTTACCTCACGCTGCTGCACACACTGTTTCGGCTCTCCCTGCCCCATCCTGTCAGCAGGAAGCTCCGTCTCTCTCCTCCTTCCCTCTGGCAGAAGGGAAGGTCCACCTGTCTAAATCTTTCCCCCGGAAACAGAGGATGTAGCCCTTTCAGTCCTGGACCCGGCATGCAGGTATCCGTGGTCCGGTCTATGTCCTTACAATGCAGCCTGCGCCCTATTAGGATTTTTTGAAGTTTGAGACCTCTGAATAGATAGATAGATAGATAGATAGATAGATAGATAGATAGATAGATAGATAGATACTGTAGATAGATAGATAGTACACCCTCCCATTTCATTGGCCAGTGCACAAAAGCACAACTCTCCCACATACATTCCTTAGTTTATACGTAATTAGAAGTTGTTAAAAGTTTTGTAATACTTAAAGGCAATCTGTCACCACATTTGATCTATCTAAACTATTAATATGGGCATACAGGTTATAGATTGTTGAGGCGAGTTATGCCTGTGTGCCTCATATCAGATGTATTGTTATTGTGAAATCATCTTTTAACACTCAATGTAAATGATCTGTTCCAGGCTCTGGGAAGGACACTGCCTGAAAGATAACGCTACCTCCTGAGATTATTATAAACTAGCTGAAGAGCCCGGCGTTGCCTGGGCATAGTAAATATCTGTGGTTAGTTATAGCACCTCACTTCTCTTATTTTCCCATCACACCTCTCATTTTCCCCATCACATCTTTCATTTTCCCCCTCACATCTCTCATTTTCTCCCTCACACCTCTCATTTTCCCCCTCACTCCACTTATTTTCCCCCTCACTCCTCTCATTCCCCCCCTAACACTTGTCATTTTGACCTCACATCTGTCATTTTCCGATCACTCCACTATTTTCCCTCACTCCTCTCATTTTGCACTCACACCATTTCATTTTCACCTCACACCTCTCATTTTCACCTCACTATATACATGTTTGTCATCTCCCTTATATATACTATACACCTGTATGTCATCTCCTGTATATAGTATATACCTGTATGTCATCTCCCCTGTATATAGTATATACCTGCTGTGTGTCATGTCCCCTGTATATAGTATATACCTGTATGTCATCTCCTCCTATATATAGTATATACCTGTATGTAATCTCCTCCTGTATATAGTATATACCTGTGTGTCATCTCACCTATATATAGTATATATCTGTGTGTCATCTCCTCCTGTATATAGTATATACCTGTATGTCATCTCCTATACATAGCATATACCTGTATGTCATCTCCTCCGTATATACTATATACCTGTAGGTAATCTGCTCCTGTATATAGTATATACCTGTATGTCATCTCCTGCTGTATGTAGTATGTACCTGTATGTCATCTCCTCCTCTATATAGTATATACCTGTGTCATCTCTCCTGTATATAGTATATATCTGTGTCATCTCCTCCTGTATATAGTATAATACCTGTGTGTCATCTCCCCTGTAAATAGTATATACCTGTGTGTCATCTCCTCCTGTATATAGTATATATCTGTATGTCATCTCCTCCTGTATTAGACCTCGTTCACACGTTATTTGGTCAGTATTTTTACCTCAGTATTTGTAAGCTAAATTGGCAGCCTGATAAATCCCCAGCCAACAGTAAGCCCACCCCCTGGCAGTATATATTAGCTCACACATACACATAATAGACTGGTCATGTGACTGACAGCTGCCGGATTCCTATATCGTACAGTTGTTGCTCTTGTAGTTTGTCTGCTTATTAACCCCTTCCCGACCTGTGACACAGCGTATGCGTCATGAAAGTCGGTGCCAATCCGACCTGTGACGCATATGCTGTGTCACAGAATGATCGCGTCCCTGCAGATCGGGTGAAGGGGTTAACTCCCATTTTACCCGATCTGCAGAGACAGGGGGAGTGGTACTTCAGCCCAGGGGGGGGTGGCTTCACCCCCCCGTGGCTACGATCGCTCTGATTGGCTGCTGAAAGTGAAACTGCCAATCAGAGCGATTTGTAATATTTCACCTATGAAAATGGCGAAATATTACAATCCAGCCATGGCCGATGCTGCAATAGCATCTGCCATGGCTGGAGACCCCGATCTGCCCCCACCCCACCGATCACCTCCCCAGTCGTCCTTTTTTGCCCCGATCTCCGTTCTGCTCCCCTCCTCCCTCCTGTCGGCTCCCCCGGTCTTCCTGTCCGCTCCCCAGGTCCTCCGATCCCCCCCCCCGTGTTCCAATCCCACCCCCCCATACTTACCTAGCTCCGATGTCCATCCCGGTGTCCGGCCGTCTTCTTCATGGGCGCCGCCATCTTGGAAAATGGCGGGCGCATGCGCAGTGCGCCCGCCGAATCTGCCAGCCGGCAGATTCGTTCCTGCACATTTTGGTCGCTGTGATAAGTTCTATCACAGCGATCAAAATAAAAAAAATAGTAAATAAATCCCCCCCTTTATCACCCCCATAATAAAATATAGAAAATATAATTATTTTTGTTTTTCCATTAGGGTTAGGGTTAGGGGTAGGGGTAGGGTTAGGGGTACGGTTAGGGGTACGGTTAGGGGTAGGGTTAGGGGTAGGGTTAGGGGTAGGGTTAGGGGTAGGGTTGCACTTAGGGTTACACTTAGGGTTGCACTTAGGGCTAGGGTTGCACTTAGGGTTGCACTTAGGGCTAGGGTTGCACTTAGGGTTGCACTTAGGGTTAGGGTTGCACTTAGGGTTGCACTTAGGGCTAGGGTTGCACTTAGGGTTGCACTTAGGGTTGCACTCAGGGTTGCACTTAGGGTTGCACTTAGGGTTGCACTTAGGGTTAGGGTTGCACTTAGGGTTGCACTTAGGGCTAGGGTTGCACTTAGGGCTAGGGTTGCACTTAGGGTTGCACTTAGGGCTAGGGTTTCACTTAGGGCTAGGGATGCACTTAGGGCTAGGGTTGCACTTAGGGCTAGGGTTGCACTTAGGGCTAGGGTTGCACTTAGGGCTAGGGTTGCACTTAGGGTTAGGGTTAGAATTAGGGTTAGAATTAGGCTATGTGCACACGGTGCGGATTTGGCTGCGGATCCGCAGCGGATTGGTCGCTGCGGATTCGTATCAGTTTTCCATCACGTTTACAGTACCACGTAAACCTATGGAAAACCAGATCCGCTGTGCCCATGGTGCGGAAAATACAGCGCGGAAACGCTGCATTGTATTTTACGCAGCATGTCAATTCTTTGTGCAATTCCGCAGCGTTTTACACCTGCTCCATAATAGGAATCCGCAAGTGAAATCCACACAAAAAACACTGGAAATCCGCGGTAAATCCGCAGGTAAAGCGCAGTGTGTTTTACCTGCAGATTTTTCAAAAACTGCGGAAAAATCCACACAAATCCGCAACGTGAGCACATAGCCTTAGGGTTAGGGTTGGAATTAGGGGTAAGACTAGGGTTAGGGGTGAGTTGGGGTTAGGGTTGTGGTTAGGGTTGGGATTAGAGTTAGGGGTGTGTTGGGGTTAGTGTTGGAGCTAGAATTGAGGGGTTTCCACTTTTTAGGCACATCAGGGGGTCTCCAAACGCGACACGGCGCCACCATTGATTCCAGCCAATCTTGTGTTGAAAAAGTAAAATGGTGCTCTCTCCCTTCCGAGCCCCGACGTGTGCCCAAACAGTGGTTTACCCCCACATATGGGGTACCAGCATACTCAGGAGAAACTGATCAACAACTTTTGGGGTCCAATTTCTCCTGTAACCCTTGGGAAAATAAAAAATTGCGGGCTAAAAAATTATTTTTGAGGAAAGAAAAAATATTTTTTATTTTCACGGCTCTGCGTTATAAACTTCTGTGAAGCACTTGGGGGTTCAAAGTGCTCACCACACATCTAGATAAGTTCCCTTGGGGGTTTAGTTTCCAAAATGGGGTCACTTGTGGGGGGTTTCTACTGTTTAGGCACATCAGGCGCTCTGCAAACGCAACGTGACGCCCGCAGAGCATTCCATCAAAGTCTGCATTTCAAAACATCACTACTTAACTTCCAAGCCCCGGCATGTGCCCAAACAGTGGTTTACCCCCACATATGGGGTATCAGCATACTCAGGAGAAACTGGACAACAACTCTTGGGGTCAAATTTCTCCTGTTACCCTTGGGAAAATAAAAAAATCAGGGCTAAAAAATTTTTTGGGGAGGAAAGAAAACGTATTTATTATTTTCACGGCTCTGTGTTATAAACTTCTGTGAAGCACTTAGGGGTTCAAAGTGTTCACCACACATCTAGATAAGTTCCTTTGGGGGTCTAGTTTCCAAAATGGGGTCACTTGTGGGGGGTTTCTACTGTTTAGGCACATCAGGGGCTCTGCAAACGCAACGTGACGCCCGCAGAGCATTCCATCAAAGTCTGCATTTCAAAACATCACTACTTCCCTTCCGAACACAGGGGCTCTCCAAACGCGACATGGTGTCCGCTAATGATTGGAGCTAATTTTCCATTCAAAAAGCCAAATGGCGTGCCTTCCCTTCCAAGCCCTGCCGTGCACCCAAACAGTGGTTTACCCCCACATATGGGGTATCATCGTACTCAGGACAAACTGGACAACAACATTTGGTGTCCAATTTCTCCTGTTACCCTTGGGAAAATAAAAAATTCTGGGCTAAAAATCATTTTTGAGGAAAGAAAAACTATTTTTTATTTTCACGGCTCTGCGTTATAAACTTCTGTGAAGCACTTGTTGGTTTAAAGTGCTCACTATGCATCTAGATAAGTTCCTTGGGGGGTCTAGTTTCCAAAATGGGGTCACTTGTGGGGGAGCTCCAATGTTTAGGCACACAGGGGCTCTCCAAACGCGACATGGTGTCCGCTAACGATGGAGATAATTTTTCATTCAAAAAGTCAAATGGCGCTCCTTCCCTTCCGAGCCTTACCATGTGCCCAAACAGTGGTTTACCCCCACATATGAGGTATTGGTGTACTCAGGAGAAATCGCCCAACAAATTTTAGGATCCATTTTATCCTGTTGCCCATGTGAAAATTAAAAAATTGAGGCTAAAATAATTTTTTTGTGAAAAAAAAAGTACTCTTTCATTTTTACGGATCAATTTGTGAAGCACCTGGGGGTTTAAAGTGCTCACTATGCATCTGGATAAGTTCCTTGGGGCGTCTAGTTTCCAAAATGGGGTCACTTGTGGGGGAGCTCCAATGTTTAGGCACACGGGGGCTCTCCAAACGCGACATGGTGTCCGCTAAAGATTGGAGCCAATTTTTCATTCAAAAAGTCAAATGGCGCTCCTTCCCTTCCGAGTTCTGCCGTGCGCCCAAACAGTGGTTTACCCCCACATATGAGGTATCAGCGTACTCAGAAAAAATTGGACAACAACGTTCGTGGTCCAGTTTCTCCTTTTACCCTTGGGAAAATAAAAAAATTGTTGCTAAAAGATCATTTTTGTGACTAAAAAGTTAAATGTTCATTTTTTCCTTCCATGTTGCTTCTGCTGCTGTGAAACACCTGAAGGGTTAATAAACTTCTTGAATGTGGTTTTGAGCACCTTGAGGGGTGCAGTTTTTAGAATGGTGTCACTTTTGGGTATTTTCAGCCATATAGAACCCTCAAATTGACTTCAAATGTGAGGTGGTCCCTAAAAAAAATGGTTTTGTAAATTTTGTTGTAAAAATGAGAAATCACTGGTCAAATTTTAACCCTTATAACTTCCTAGCAAAAAAAAATGTTGTTTCCAAAATTGTGCTGATGTAAAGTAGACATGTGGGAAATGTTATTTATTAACTATTTTGTGTCACATAACTCTCTGGTTTAACAGAATAAAAATTCAAAATGTGAAAATTGCAAAATTTTCAAAATTTTCGCCAAATTTCCATTTTTTTCACAAATAAACGCAGAAATTATCGACCTAAATTTACCACTAACATGAAGCCCAATATGTCACGAAAAAACAATCTCAGAATCGCTAGGATCCGTTGAAGCGTTCCCGAGTTATTACATCATAAAGGGACACTGGTCAGAATTGCAAAAAACGGCAAGGTCATTAAGGCCAAAATAGGCTGGGTCATGAAGGGGTTAATCAGATTTTTATTTTTGAAGGATAATTCCAGACTTGTGTGTGTTTTAGGGCGAGTTTCTTGTGTCAAGTTGTGTGTGTTGAGTTGCGTGTGGCGACATGCATGTAGCGACTTTTGTGAGATGAGTTTTGTGTGGCGACATGCGTGTAGCAACTTTTTGTGTGTCGAGTTGCATGTGACAGGTTAGTGTAGCAAGTTGTGTGCAGCAAGTTTTGCGCGTGGCGAGTTTTATGTGTGGTGCCTTTTGAGTATGTGCAAGTTTTGTGTGAGGCAACTTTAGCATGTGTTGCAACTTTTGTGCATGTGGCAATTTTTCCACGTATGCAAGTTTTGCGTGTGGCGAGTTTTCCATGAGGTGAGTTTTGCACGTGTGGTGAGTTTTGCATGTGGAGAGTTTTGTGCGTGGCGAGTTTTGAGCGGCGACTTTTGTGTTTCGACTTTTGTGTTTCGACTTTTATGTGGCGAGGTTGGTGTATGTGTGGTGAAATGTGCGCTGAGGGTGGTATATGTGTTCGAGCACGTGGTAGTGTGTGGCGCATTTTGTGTGTGTTCATATCCCCGTGGTGGTGTGGTGATTATCCCATGTCGGGGCCCCACCTTAGCAACTGTACGGTATATACTCTTTGGCGCCATCACTCTCATTCTTTAAGTCCCCCTTGTTCACATCTGGCAGCTGTTAATTTGCCTCCAACACTTTTCCTTTCATTTTTTCCCCATTATGTAGATAGGGGCAAAATTGTTTGGTGAATTGGAAAGCGCGGGGTTAAAATTTCACCTCACAACATAGCCTATGACGCTCTCGGGGTCCAGACGTGTGACTGTGCAAAATTTTGTGGCTGTAGCTGCGACGGTTCAGATGCCAATCCCGGACATACACACACACACATACACACATTCAGCTTTATATATTAGATAGAATGGGACATTACCAGTATGATGTATAATGGTTACCAATGTTACCAGTGTGATGGCCGCACTCTGCTCTCCTGATCTTACTGCAGAGCTGTGTGTAATTACACCTGACACATCTCCAAGTTCCTCTCACCTTCAGCTTTCAGCCACAGGCAGACAGGGTGTAATATTGTTACAAAACAGCAGAGCTGAGGAAGAAACAAAAAATGTGTTTGTAAGGAGACACATTTCATTTCTCCTGTTCTGTGTTAGTTACTGGTCTCACAGTGGTAACTGCTCCTTCATGTATAATAATCTCTGGAGGCAGAGTTATCTTCCAGGCAGCGTCCTTCCCAGAGCCTGGAAGAGATCATTTACATAGAAGAAAAACATGGATTTCTCTAGAATAAGATATCGGATCGCACAGATCAAGGTATCGTTATATTCAGCTTCCTATGAGCTTCATGCCCTTATAGACGGTTTAGTAAGGTTGATCCTACTGACAGATTCCATTTAAATTATCTAAAGAAAGAGCTAGATAAATTAAATGATATAGGGACGATCTTACGTTGCTCTATCCTGGTACAATGACCTCTGCACATGTCACGGAGCATGCCCACAATACACTCCTATATAATTTCGTAAATATTTTTATGACTTCTCTCTCTTATGTTCAGGTGCCAGATGTAAACAAATCTCTGGAAATGCTATTCATAGGTGAGCGTAATGTCACAGGCAAGACAACTGCCCACGAAACCATCTAAAACAATCTACAATCAGTAAATGAGAACAGATTAGAGCAGAGTATTGTAAATAGGATATTTTAGTATAGATTGCAGTAGGTGATAGTAGATTGCTTTTGAGGAAAAATAAAGTGATACATTTTTTTCATATTAACATGTATGTGACATCCTGCTACATGTTTTACCTTTGCAGAATATAATGTGATGCTCCATATCACTGTGTTTCTGATTCAGCCTTGCATCACCTGACAGTAAGCCAAGGTGTCATTTTAGTGACATAATTATAACAATATCTTATGTGTTACTGAACGGATGAATAGTCCCTTCTTTCACAATGCTTCCAAGGCTGTATGCCTAGTTTTGCCTTCATGTACTCATTGAAATTCTGTTCGGTATGGCTTGTGAAAGGAGATTATGTATTTATCACAGCAGTGAATACTCTGTATGCTAGCAATTCAAAAGATCCCACTATAATCTATATCTATGTGCTGCTTCCCATGGGCAGAACGCTATCTAAATATCAAGTAGCTGTGGACCTCAGAACTTCCTTTGTATGCATGATTTAGCATGTTATATGTTGGTTATAGCAAGTTACTGGAGAGTGCATTTTATGAAAATCTATGTGTACAGAAGACCTGTGGGGCTCCTATTGTTTTATATTAAAAAAAAGCTCCTTTCTTTGTGGTATAGATCAAGATTAAATATGGTAGAAACAATGTTTAAATAACCATGTGAGATCAAATGATAACAAAACCATAACTGTGTGTAATAATATCCTGCTGTCTCACTACCCAGGTCAGTGTTATGGGGACCCCATTTCTCCAACAAGGTGCAGGTTATAGATTTGGGCAGACTTTCATGTGGATATATCACATATGAAAATACTAAAAATTTTAATTTGGGAATATTCATTCAGTTTGTACTCATAATGTGACCCACCTCAGTCCCTGATGTTCAACATGATAACATTCACATTCAAACAATTTATGCATTTAAAGGGAATCTGTCAGCAGGTTTTTGCTACCCAAGCTGAGAGAACTGCTTAATGTAAGGGCAAAGACTCATGCAATGTGTCACATAATGGAGAGAGAACTGCTTAATGTAAGGGCAAAGACTCATGCAATGTGTCACATAATGGGTGCTGTGACATCTGTCTAGGTACTTGACCCCTCTACTACAGCTTCGCTTTACCTCCAATGAAAAATCACCATTCAGTAGCCCTGTTTTATTTCTGGGACTTGGGGTTTTGTCCTGAAGCTATGGGATTAAGTTCCATTAGAAATTCCATTAGCTTGTTTTTCGTCCTTCTGTCAGCCCTAGGTGGGGCTGCTCCCTTTTTAAATCCCTGAGAATCAGTTCTCACTGCCAGTCAACAAGATCTGCTTTTCTGGTGTAGTCTTATTCCTTATTATTGCTGTGTTTTCCTGATATATCCCATTTTCTGACCTCAGCTTATTTATTGATCACCCACTTTCTTTCTTATTTTGTCTCTAATGTGAACTCTTGGTATTGACCACGAGTGACAACTAGTGATGAGTGAGTATACTCGTTGATCGGGTTTTCCCAAGCATGCTCGGGTGGTTTCAAAGTATTTGTGAGTGCTCGGAGATTTAGTTTTTGTCGACACAGTTGCTGGACAGTCTGAATACATGTGGGGGTTGCCTGGTTGCTAGGGAATCCCCACATGTATTCAAGCTGTCTAGCTGCTGCAAATCATGCTGCTGCGCCAACAAAAACTAAATCTCTAAGCACTCATAAATACTCTGAAACCACCCGAGCATGCTCGGGAAAACCCGAGCAACGAGTATACTCACTCATCACTAGTGGCAACCCTTCTTACTGCCAGCTTGCTTCACCATCATCTGCTGACTATTTAAACCCCTGAGAATCAACTCTCACAACTCTCACTGCCAGTCAATAAGATCTGCTTTTCTGGTATAGTCTTATTCATTGCTATAGCTGTGTATTCCTAATTTATCCCATTCTCTGACCTCCACTTTTATTTTGATCACCCACTTTCTTTCTGATTTTGTCTCTGATTTGATCTTGGTGTCGACCCCGAGTGGCAATCCTTCTAGCCACCAGCTTGCTCCACCGTCGACTTCTGATTCTGTGGCCCCAACCTAGGGGTCCCTGTGTAAGTCTAGATCTCTATACATGGGTTAAAGGGAACCTGTCACCCCCCCAGGCGTTTGTAACTAAAAGAGCCACCTTATGCTGCACTAATGCTGCATTCTGACAAGGTGGCTCTTTTAGTTCGGGTCCCTGGCAATAATCGCTTTGAATTTTGTTCCTCATACCGTGAAATCGCCAGGGGGGGCAGGTGTAATCCAGACGCCTCACAGCCATCACTCATGGCCTCTGTGCGCTGGGCGCCGCCTCCTCTTCCTTCATTAGCGTTCCCAGCGCCTGTGCTGTAAGTTCAAAGGGCAGCGCAACTGCGCATGCCTGAAAAAAAATAACAGCGCAGGCTCCGGGGACGCTAATGAAGGAAGAGGAGGCGGCGCCCGGCATGCAGAGGCCATGAGTGATGGCTGTGAGGCATCTGGGTTAGGGGGGAAAGACCTGCCCCCTGGCGATTTCACGGTATGAGGGACAAATTTCAAAAGCGATTATTGCAGCAGTGCCAGGGAAAAGAACTAAAAGATCCACCTTGTCAGAATGCAGCATTAGTGCTGCACAATGTGGCTCTTTTAGTTACAAACGCCTGGGGGGTGACAGGTTCCCTTTAAAGGGTGAAAGCCAGCGAAATCCTTGGGATCTGGCAAACAGATTGGCTTGCTCTATTTACAGCTGCCAGGATTCCCTGAGCAGTGGAACTGTGACAGTTGCTTGCTGTAGTTTTGAAAAAAAAAATCACTGTTTATTAGCAAGATATTATGACTAGAGCACTTGTAAACCTACTGTCATGTAGTCCAATGCAACCCAGTAAATGTTTGTCACTTGAATTGGGATCTCTACTGCTACATCATGCTGATATATGGGCTAGCAAGAACATGGTGACAGTTCGCTATAAAAAAAAAGCAATTCAGCTATTTATACCCTACAAGATCTGCTTTTTTGAAGATGCTTTTACCCAGTGATTTAACCATCAAAATTTGAATAATGTTGATCAGATCCTTAAATGTGCCCATTTGATTTGCTTCTGACACATCAACTTTTAGAAGTCTGAACACAGCATGAAATTGGTTCTGAATGCAAATAAGCACAGTGCTCATGCTGATTAATTTTTGTGTAAGTTGTAATTTCATGTTGTGTAGAAGTTACAGACATTGTGTGAAATAAACAAGGACAACATCTGCTAGGAGTTTGTATGTTCTCCCCATGTTTGCGTGGGCTTCTGCATTCTCTGGTTTCCTCCCACACTCCACAGACATACTGATAGGGAATTTTATATTCTGAGCCCCAATGGGGACAGTGATGACTGTTTGCACAGTGTTGTGGAATATGATTGTGCTAATTAAAAAGCAAAATAAATTAATTAATTTTTTCAAAACCTATATTAGAGATCTCCTTGGAGAAGAAACAATAGTATGCTAAAGAAAAAAATGATTAGTGAACAGAGCACTTTTAGTAATGTTATTGTATAGAATGTCTAGGCATTCCTAAAACTTGAAGGCAATGTATAAATATGAATAATCGTCATATAAAAAATAACCTTTACACATTTCTTAATTTACCAAGTTTGTTCTTTGCAATGTGTGAAACCTGAAATGCCACCTAAAATCAAAAGCAAATGAAATGGGTTGACTTGTGAACAAAAGGTTCAGAATAGTTTCAAGAAAATATAAGAAGTGGTACTCACCTTCACCAATCACCTGTAGCTCCCTTTAATGTCTTTCCAACATCGGGTGTAAATGTATGCTGACGTCAGACTCCCCCTGTTTGGTGCGGGCTCCGGTGCTGAGCCCACACCTTTCCGGGCACATGTCAGCTGATCTATACAGCTGATATGTGCCCGCAACAGCCATGGGTGGAATCGTGATCCACCCGCGGCTGTTAACCTATTAAATGCCGCTTTCAATTTCTGACAGCGGCTTTTATCTTGCGCTTCCAGCAAGCGCGCCAAAAAGCCCGCCCATTGGTCACATGATTGCGGAGCGCCCCCACACCGCCGCAGGGCCGAGGGGTACCCGGAGCCGGGCCTCTGGGATCTCAGTCCTGGGGTTGTCACGGTGGCTAGACCCGGTCCGTGGCCCTGTCTGTCAGTGGGGGACGTCCGTTGCAAATAGATGCTGTTAACGGTGGTGTAGCGGTGCAGTTGTGGGGTGCAGGTCGCGGTAAATAACGAGGACACCAGGTTGCAGTCTCTTTACCTCTTTACTGAAGATGTGGGAGACCTCAGTCCAGAGCGCTGTTAACTGGGTTTTTAGAGACCGGCCGGTCCAACGACACATCAGGAGCTCTCTTTACAGGTGGGAATCAGTATCTACCTTCTAGCGCTGCGTGTTGTAGTTCTTCCCTGCTGAGCTCCCGGGATAGTCCTCACAACTGTTTCTTTCTGTCTCTACTGTTCCTTCTCCGTCCTCCAGTTGATATGGTAGGACGCACCCGTATGACGGGGTAGGCCTGGAGTTCTTCCGGGACCCTAGAGTCGCCCCTCTCCCACAGCTGCCTCCGTTGTCTGCTTAGGTGTTAAGTGAGACAGCCAACCTGTAGTTAGCTGCCCTGCCGTGGTTTGCAATGTACTTAAAGTCTCTTACTTGCTCGGCGTTCCGGCCACCGACTGTTTGCGCCTCAGAAGGATGTTGCCTCGGTCTAACAGCAAGACCCCTTCTGGTATTTCTCCTTTTCTGTATTCCCGTTGGTTACTGGTTAGTTCTGCTCTGAGGAGTCTGCCAGGATCCCATCCCTGACAGGTCCTCTCACTAGCTCTTCCCAGCTACTTCTCCCTGTCTTCCTGTCCAACCCCCAGTTTTACCAGAGTTGTGAGGAGTGGCCTACTAGATAGGACCACCCCCCCTGGTGGCCGGAGTATGAAGTGTGGTGTGAGTGTACCTGATCAGAGAAACTCCCTAGTGCAATCAGACGCACCATAGCTCCCCGTAGTGGCGGAGCCACAGCACTGCAACAACCAGGACTCTGGGGTGCTGCACTCCCCCCCGGTTAAATCCAGTACTCCGGGACTGGGAAAACAAGAACAATAATACATGTTAACAGAAAACACACAAATTTTTGAAATAGCATAACAATTGAACATAACAGAGCTTCCCTTTACGGGAGGTGAGGATTCTTGAATGTTGCGAAAGTTTGGTCATGCACAGTTTATGACTCTCAGTTCAGTGGTTGAAACAGCGGGGACCCCGGGTAAACAAAGGGGCCCCCCTTGTGGAAGTTTTTGAGCAATTCACCGTCCATTACTCTAGTGTCCTTTTAAAAACCTGTAACAATAGGATATGCATACAAACATTTTCAATTACATAGCAGCCCTATCAATACCTCCAAGTTTTGTAGCGGAAGGGAGTTTGATTTTGAGTGCTGCGTGTGGACCTTCGCAGCGCAGGGGTTGCTATTGGTCTAACAGGGCCCGCTATGCTTGCTACCGCTGGTGTAGTGCGCTGTTTTCTAACTACACTTCTAGTGAGTCTGGGTAGCACTGGCAGGTTGGGGCTCTCAGAGCTGCTGCTATCAACAGTGGGTACGGCAGGCTCACTGATAACAGAGGGAGGATTTGCCGGTTCAACGGTTGGCATGGCTTCTTCAGGCAAGGCTTGTTGAGGTTGCGGGACCGGATGATCTGGTACCACCATTGTTTCTGGTGGGTCCGGCTGTGGAAACGTTAGAACAGGTACCGCGATGGCCTGATTTATCTGAGTCCAGGACTGGGGAAAGTCACCAAGGACAGTATGGAACATCTTCTCCTTTTCCACCGGCGGGGAGATTTCTGGGGCCGGGCCCCTCTCTTTCAACTTATCGGGGCAGACCTTAAGGTGATCCCTGGATACCGCTGTCGAGGTCTCCCCTCTGTCCTTGCTGATGAGACAGACCTTAGTGTTGTCGAAGTCGGATGGCAAGATGGTATACGGTTCCGCTTCCCATTGGTCATCAAGCTTGCGTAACCTCCTCTTTCGTTTAAGCACTTGCTCACCAGGTGACAGGGGAATCGCAGGAGCGTGTTGATTGTAGTCCCTTTCTTGTTTCTGCCTAGCCTGGGCGAGACTTCTCTCCACACACTCCTGTACTTCGCGGTATCTTCGCTGCCTTTCTGTATCCCAATCTGCCTCCGGCGAGGTATCTTCGGGTACTAGGACCCCCATGTCCAGATCAACGGGTAACCGACTAGACCTTCCTCGCATCAGGTACGCTGGAGTACAGTTGGTGGAACTTACTGGGATGTGGTTGTACATATCCACCAAGTCAGGCAACTTTGTCGGCCACAGATTCCGTTCCTCCACAGGCAAGGTCTTCAATAAATCGATTACTACCTGGTTCATCTTCTCGCACATCCCGTTGGTTTGGGGGTGGTACGGTGTAGTTCTGATCTTCTTACACCCGTACAACTGGCAGAATTCTTGGAACACTTCCGCTTCGAATGCAGGCCCCTGATCGGTCAGTACTTTCTCTGGGTAGCCATGGGGTCTACAAAAGTGCTGCTGGAAGGCCCTGGCGGCAGTCCTAGCTGTTAGATCCTTGACAGGCACAACCACCAAAAACCTGGAGTAGTGGTCCACGATGGTAAGGGCGTAGATATAGCCCGACCGGCTAGGCGTCAGCTTCACATGATCCAGCGCGACCAGTTCGAGCGGCCGTTTGGTGATGATAGGCCGCAGGGGAGCCCGTTGACTGTCACGGTCCTTCCTTCGCAGACTACACGGACCACACTCTCGACACCACTTCTCAATGGTTCTCTTCATGCCAATCCAATAGAACCTCCCTCGGAGCAGCTTCTCCAGCTTCCTCCATCCGAAGTGTCCGGCTCCATCATGGTAGGCTCCCAGAACCATGGGCGCATCTCGCCTTGGCACCACTATCTGCCACACCAATTCATGAGTACGTGGGTCGATGCTCCTCCTGCACAACTTGCCATCATGGATAAACAGTTTGCTTCTCCCCTTCCACAGCTGTTGAGTTTCTTGTGGATCATCTGGGCCAGGGTGCAACCCAGCCTGCGTCAAGAGTTCCTTCACCTGACGGACCGCGGGGTCACTATCCTGGGTTTCTGCCCATCCGTGGTGGGGCAGGGGATTCAGCGTGGCATCCGGTTGGTTCTTGTGCCTGTTCTTCACATGGTGAGAGTTCTGAGTGGCTTTGGGGCGATGGAAGGCAGGCAGCTCCACCTCTTCAAGTGCCTCCGGGTCTTCTCCCACTTCTGGTAGATTGGGCATTCGGGACAGAGCATCGGCATTGGCATTCTGGTGTCCTGCCCGATATTTGATGGTGAAATCATAGTTGGACAGCCGGGCCATCCACCGCTGTTCCAAAGCCCCGAGTTTGGCAGTACCCAGATGCGTTAGCGGATTGTTGTCCGTGAAGACGGTGAATTTCGCGGAGGCCAGGTAGTGCTTAAACCTCTCTGTCACTGCCCAGACGAGGGCCAGGAATTCCAGCTTAAAGGAACTATAGTTGTCAGGGTTCCTTTCCGTGGGACGGAGTTTCCTGCTGGCGTAAGCGATCACCCTTTCTTTGCCGTTCTGAACCTGGGACAGCACGGCTCCTAATCCCACATTATTGGCATCTGTGTACAGCACAAACGGTTGATCGTATTCGGGGTAAGCCAGTATCTCTTCTCCCGTCAGTGCCGACTTCAAACAGGTGAAGGATTCCTCCAGCTCTTCGTTCCAATCAAAGGGGGTTTTCCTCCCCTTGGTCTTCTTTGGTTGGCCCACCAGCAGATTTTGCAAGGGTGCGGCCTTCTTGGTGAAATCCTTAATGAATCTCCGATAGTAACCTACCAACCCGAGGAACTGCCGGACTTCGTGGAGGTCACTAGGCTTTGGCCAGTCCTTGATCACTGTGACCTTGTCGGGGTCTGGGGCCACTCCTTCAGCGCTCACCACATGGCCCAGGTACTGCACTTTAGGTTTGAGCAGATGACACTTGGACGGTTTCACCTTTAAGCCGAATTTGGACAGGGCTTCGAACACCTCGGCCAGGTGCTTCAGATGGTCTTCGTAGGTCTTAGAGAAGACAATGACATCATCCAAATACAGCAGCACAGTTTCAAAGTTCATGTGTCCTAGGCAGCACTCCATCATCCTCTGGAACGTTCCTGGAGCATTGCACAGTCCGAAGGGCATGTAGTTGAACTCGCAGAGACCCATTGGTGTCGTGAAGGCCGTCTTCTCCTTGTCCGCCTCCGCGACAGGAACCTGCCAGTACCCACTGGTGAGATCTAAGGTAGAGAAGTAGTTAGCAGATTTTAAAGCAGCCAGAGATTCCTCTATCCTGGGCAGTGGGTATGCGTCCTTATGTGTAATGCGATTCAACTGCCTGTAATCAACACACATCCTCATTGTACCATCTTTCTTTTTAACGAGGACTAACGCAGCTGCCCAGGGGCTACAGCTGTCTCTCACCACCCCAGCCTCCTTCATTTCCCGCAACATGTCCTTGGCACACTGGTAATGAGCTGGGGGTACAGGGCGATATCTCTCTTTTATGGGTCGATGATCTCCCGTGGGGATGTGATGTTGGATCCCTTTCACCTGCCCAAAATCTGAGGGGTGTTTGCTGAATACCTGCTCGTACTCGTGTACCACCCTGTAAGCCCCCTGTATTTGATGAGACGGGGTGGAGTCAGTGCCCACATGCAGTTCCCGACACCAGTCTTTCGAGTGCTCTGCAGAACCTTTGTTCTCCGCCACGTTTGACGGGACCAAGGGTTCAGGTGTCTGTATTACACTATTATTGACAGTGAACAATTTGGCGAGCGTGGTATACTTGGTTAGGTGGACCTCTTCCTCCCCACAATTGAGGACACGTACGGGCACTCTCCCCTGTCGGACGTCAACCACCCCCCGGGCTGTCAGAACAGTAGGCCTATTGTCTGAATATACAGGTTCCACCAAGGCCTGGTAGTCCTTACCCCTGAGGCCTATGGCTGCTCGACACCATATTAACATTTCACTCTTGGGAGGTATCGCGATGGGGTTTGAATCACTTACAGTGACACGACCAATCTCACCACCAGTCAGCTCTACCTGCTGTCTCTGCATCAGAGCTCTGATTTCCTTCTGCAGGGCACGTTGCTCACTGTGGCCAGCGTTTTCTGCCACCTGTTGCAACAAAACAATCACTTCTGCAAGACAATTTTCTATAACATTAGTACCAAGAGTCATCATGGGATTACATTCTCGACGATCAATATCTACAATCACAATCCCTTGGGCTTTCAATTCCACCCGCCCCACTTTGATGGTGACCTCCTTATACCCCACTTGTGGCAACGGCTGACCATTACTGGCGATTATGGTGAAATCATCGTCAGGGCCACGAGTAATATCAGCGTCCTCCCAATACCGTTTGTAGAGCACGTAAGGTATAGTCGTCACCTGAGAACCGGTGTCCAGCAAAGCATTCAAGGGGATTCCATCAATCACTACAGGGAGAACTGGTCGTCCTCCAATATACTTGGTTCTCCAATGCTGCGGGCCTGACCGTCCTACTCCTGGGGGTTGGCCCTTTGCCCCAGGGGTTACTCGTTTAAAGGACAGTACCTTGCAAGATGGCCCACCTGATGACAGCGGCGGCAGATGGGTCGTCCATCCTGGTGGAAGCGATCGTCGGGCCGGCTCCTGGTCGGCGGAGTCCTCCTCCGTCGCATCCAAGGGACATCCTCCGGGCTGGAAGCCAACTGGATCTTCTCTTTGGGGGCCTCCTGTAGGGACTGCACCGTCCGGGCCAGGGCAGCAACGCTCTTGGTTAGCTCTTGCATCTGGAGACGGAGTCCTGCAGGGGAGTCGTCCTCGAAGCTCTGGGCGTCGGCCTCCGCGGCAACTGGGGTATCCGATGCCACCTCCTGGTGGTAGGTGAGAGCGGGGCGCCTGGGTGGTACTGCACGGCTGGGCTGTCGCTCCTGCAATGCCTGGATAGCTTTATCTTTAAACTGCGCAAAAGTCAAGTCTGGATTTTGCATGGCCAGGAAGTGCAATTGGCCCCGCTGGTGACTGCACAGGAGCCCCTCGATGAACCGCTCCTTCAGGATTTTATCCTCATCCTGCATGCTGCCGGGGTCACTCTGCTTAATGGCCCGCATCGCTTCCTGGAGATTAAGGGCATAGTCCCGTAAGCTATCCTGCGACCTCTGTTTGCATCCATAGAAAGTCAGTTTAATCTCTGTGGCAGTGCGAGTATCAAAGGTGGCTTTAAGCTTGGCAAAAATCTGTTGTGCAGTTCCTTTATCCTCAGCGGGCCAGGATTTCACTTCTCTCAGAGCCGCCCCAAAGAGTTGACCGGTTATCATATGGACCTTCTGAGGCTCGGTTAGGGGATAGAACTCGAGCAGGCTGCAGAGCCCTTCTTTAAAGTCAGTGAACGTATGCGCCTCCCCAGAGTATCGTGGGAGCCAGGCCGCTCCGGGCAGGTAGGGCATGGAGAAGGGCATTATGGCTTTCGCATTAGCGGCAGTGTCCGACTGGCTGATGGGGGCAGCGGGTTCTGCGGCAGCCAGTGGTGGTATTAGGGCCGCGGCTTCGCCCGCTGCGGGGACCGGAGCTGCCCCTGCGTCCGCGGCTGCGACCGCCACCTCCTCTCCTCCCGACTCGGACATGGCCGTCCCTTCCTCCCACTAACCTGCTGGAGGTCGGAGTTCCTCTTCCGGGATTGGCGTCTCACCGCGCTTTCCGTTCCGCGCTTCTTTTGGCCGATCCCGCCCACGTAGCTAAGGCTCCTCCCTCCGCGCGCGGCAATGGCGAATTTTGGCGGTAACTTTCCGCGGCAAGCAGTAGCACACAGTTCTCTCAATAAAGTACAGTTCAAGCACGACAAATCACAGTCTCTAGGCACACATGACCTGATTCTTCAGGCTTAAGTAGATCCTGTTCGTGACGCCAAGTTGCGGAGCGCCCCCACACCGCCGCAGGGCCGAGGGGTACCCGGAGCCGGGCCTCTGGGATCTCAGTCCTGGGGTTGTCACGGTGGCTAGACCCGGTCCGTGGCCCTGTCTGTCAGTGGGGGACGTCCGTTGCAAATAGGTGCTGTTAACGGTGGTGTAGCGGTGCAGTTGTGGGGTGCAGGTCGCGGTAAATAACGAGGACACCAGGTTGCAGTCTCTTTACCTCTTTACTGAAGATGTGGGAGACCTCAGTCCAGAGCGCTGTTAACTGGGTTTTTAGAGACCGGCCGGTCCAACGACACATCAGGAGCTCTCTTTACAGGTGGGAATCAGTATCTACCTTCTAGCGCTGCGTGTTGTAGTTCTTCCCTGCTGAGCTCCCGGGATAGTCCTCACAACTGTTTCTTTCTGTCTCTACTGTTCCTTCTCCGTCCTCCAGTTGATATGGTAGGACGCACCCGTATGACGGGGTAGGCCTGGAGTTCTTCCGGGACCCTAGAGTCGCCCCTCTCCCACAGCTGCCTCCGTTGTCTGCTTAGGTGTTAAGTGAGACAGCCAACCTGTAGTTAGCTGCCCTGCCGTGGTTTGCAATGTACTTAAAGTCTCTTACTTGCTCGGCGTTCCGGCCACCGACTGTTTGCGCCTCAGAAGGATGTTGCCTCGGTCTAACAGCAAGACCCCTTCTGGTATTTCTCCTTTTCTGTATTCCCGTTGGTTACTGGTTAGTTCTGCTCTGAGGAGTCTGCCAGGATCCCATCCCTGACAGGTCCTCTCACTAGCTCTTCCCAGCTACTTCTCCCTGTCTTCCTGTCCAACCCCCAGTTTTACCAGAGTTGTGAGGAGTGGCCTACTAGATAGGACCACCCCCCCTGGTGGCCGGAGTGTGAAGTGTGGTGTGAGTGTACCTGATCAGAGAAACTCCCTAGTGCAATCAGACGCACCATAGCTCCCCGTAGTGGCGGAGCCACAGCACTGCAACAACCAGGACTCTGGGGTGCTGCATGATCACAGGTCACCGATGGGTTGGCATGACAACCAAAGGTCTCCACCAGACCTCTAGGGTTGTCAGTGCCGGCTGGCTATGAGCGCCGCCTGGTGGTCGGCACTCCTAGCAAGTGACTAATTTTACTACATACAGGCGATCTAATCATCGCCTGTATGTAGCAGAGCCGATCGAGTTATGGAAGCTTCCAGTCTCCCATGGAGACTTTTGAAGCATGCCAAAAGTAAAAAAAAATGTTTTCACAAATATTTAAAGAATAAACATTTTAAAGTTCAAATTACCCCCTTTTCACCCCATTCAAAATAAAACAATAAAACAAAAATCAAACATACAAATATTTGGTATCACCGCTTCAGAATTGCCCAATCGATCAATATAAAAAAAGAATTAACCGATCTCTAAACGGTGTAACAATGAAAAAAAGTCAAAACGGCAGAATTAAGTTTTTTTGGTTACCACAACATTGCATTAAAATGCAATAACGGGTGATCAAAAGATTATAGCTGAACCAAAATTATATCATTAATATTATCAGCTTGGCATGCAAAAAATAAGCCCTCACACAACCCGAGATCATGAAAAAAGGAGACGCTATGAGTCTCGGAAGATGGCGCAATTTGTTTTTTTTTCATAACAAACTTTGGAACTTTTTTCACCACTTAGATAAAAAAGAACCTAGACATGTTGGGTGTCTATGAACTCCTAATAAAATAAACAACTTGGCACTCAACTTAGTATGTCATTGCAAAAGGATTTCTTTATTATTTTTGCAGTCTGTAAACGTTTTGGTCTTATCTAAACCTTCTTCAGTCCGCAGTTAAACATAAAACATTAAAGGACAAAAATAAATGAAGCAAAATACAAGTCCTCATACAAAATAGAGAAGCAATATCAACATTTCATGATATAACATAGTGACATAATGGGTGAACGTATAGAACCCGTGATTATCCATAACAATAACAATAGTGATAAAGTAGCAGGGAGTGGGAGGGAGAGGGGGAAGCCCGGGGCGTCCAATAGTGGCATCCACTGATTTGATCTTGTCCCCCCTCTCAATTTTTCTCGAGAGAATCCTTACCCCCTTGGTTAAAACAATACCGTCTTTCCTACTTGACACAGGTGATTTTCTACACACAATTAACAGCCTGGGCCCTTTACCAGAAGGGGCCATTTTGGTGTCCTTCGATGTATACTTCCATCCCACATGAAAAAGGCATGACTTGTGTTCATCAACTTCTGTTAATCAACTTCTCAGCCAAGCTAATCTACACCAGGATGCTTTGGGCTTGATGTTACAATTGCTTAGGGTGGTCCTGACATGGAACTATTTCATGTTCGAGGACAATTACTACCTCCAAATTAGGGGCACAGCCATGGGGTCCAACGTGGCACCCCCTTATGCCATCTGCTATATGGCTGTTTTTGAACAGGAGGTAGTTTACACCGACCCCCTTTGTGAGAGACATTGTCTCATATGGAGAAGGTATATAGATGATGTGTTCTGTATCTGGACGGGCCTCCAGGATACTTTGGACACTTTCTTTAGTAACCTCAATTCAGCATGGCCGGGTCTCCAATTCACCATTACAAGTAGTCGGCATAAACGTCAGCTTCCTGGATATGATGGTTGACAAAGACAATGCAGGTACACTCAGCACCGATCTTTACACCAAACTCACGGACCACAATAGCCTCCTCTGCTTCTCCAGTCAACATCCACCTACAACAAAAAAATCAATTCCCAAATCCCAATTCAAACAGGTTAATAGAATTGTGTCTGATGCTAAACAGCGCCAACATCATCTGGAACAGATGCACCTGAAATTTTCGGAACGGGGCTACCCCTCCGCAATCTTAACTGAGGCTAGGATATCACAGGGGACAGCACGTGCACAAGTTGCCAAATGGGTCCCATTTGTCCATACCTACCACCCGTTTATGGGTATCATACATAAGACGATACGTAAACATTGAGGACTTCTAAGTTTGGCTTATCCAGAGGTCCCAAGGTTCAAAACTCGTTTCTCCCTTGCTACAAACGTTCCAATAACCTACGTGACTCTCTTGTCAAAGCAGACATAGGCACTACAAATAGGGGCCCCTTACAGAGATTTCTACAAAAACCTAAAACAGGTACTTTTCCCTGCTTGCAATGCCAGCAATGCAATAACGTACAAAAGGGTGAATACTTCCATCACCCTCATTCTGGGAAAAGATACCGTTTTAAACACTTCTCTACATGTGATACGAGTTACGCGATTTACCTTATCAAATGCCCTTGTCGCCTTCTCTATATAGGGGAGACATCACAGCCTATCAAAGATAGAATCAGCAAACACAAATCTTCCATCACATGTCGTAACATGCTTCTCCCTCTACCATATAATTTACACAAACTTGGTCATAACATCTCACAGTTGAAATTTCAGGTCATAGAACAGGTACCATTACCTAGACGTGGAGGAAACCTGATTCAAATCATGAAAAAATGTGAATCTTACTGGATCCACGAATTACAAACCTTATCCCCTAAAGGTCTTTACAGAGACTATGACTTTATGTCTATCACTTAGTCTCCGGCATATACTGTCATGTGATGTTGTATGTACCCTGTCGGATTAACACTATTGTGCCGTATAATATATAACCCTCTTTCCCCACAGTCATTTCATCAATTGATCACCTATACAGTATGATGTGGATGGGCTATGATATAATGTTTTATATATTTATTTCTGTATACTAATACGCTGTATTCTCTTTACAGAGTCATCTGTATTGATCCCACCTGGCATTCCCTATCCTCCTTGGACCCATCCATCATCCCCTACTCGACTGCAATTGTACTATACCCGGTAGCCTATTCCTTACCTACCTATATGTATATACATATAGACATAATAATTGATATGTTCCACAGCGCTCCACATACTCTGTGGAAGGTAAACAATCTCTTCTTCCTGCCCATGGAACGCAGGTTATGACCATTTTCTGTCAATGGAACACATAGCACACCGACTTCCTGTCTGTGGAACACAATCTATGACCATTTCCTATCAATGGAACGCATAGCACACCCACTTGCTACCTGTGGAATATGACCACTTCCTATCAATGGAATGCATAGCACACCCACTTCCTGCCTGTGGAACACAATCTATGACCACTTCCTGTCAATGGAACGCACATCACACCCACTTCCTGACTGTGTAACATATAAATAACATACCAGCCTTGCCATATGATCAGACGAGCGGCGGATACCGCGTCTCTTTGGCACACATTAACCCCTGACCACCACTGGTAAGTCCCTCTGACTCAGTGCTCTCTCTATCGTCCACAATTGTACATAACTGCCTCCTTTCTATTCAACAGCAGGCCCTGGAGGACAGACATATATTTATAGGTCGACTGTGCCCTCCCCTTATTTTTACAGCAGGGACCCTGTATACGGAGCACATTAAGGTAGTACTACGGATACCTAGGGATCCGTCTATATATTTCTCTGGTATATTCCTTTTATACATTGATATTTAATTCTCTATTCCAGCCCCTGTGGCACCAGGACTGTGATCCTATTATAGGCACATTCTATGCCAGTACTAAGACTGCAACCCACTAAGGTCTACCATATGCTATCTTGCTACAGGTAGCTACCACATATGCTTACACTATAATTATTAATGACTACATTGGCTCATATCATGTATTGTTTTTTTCCTCCTTTTTTCTATTTTTACTGTAGTTATACGTATTCACTACATGTGAATTCTGATAGGAGTAACTCCTTTACCGAACTTCATAAACATTTTGAGGTAGCTATATATTACTGTCTTCTTACATATATCTGCTCCTCATATTATAATAACTCCATGTATACATATTCCTCCTATTTAGGAGCTCATTACTCCAATCCTGTGTATACAATTTTACACCATAATCTTTCTGTGACAAGCAGTCGGGTAGGTCTCCTCGCTCCTCCCCCCACTTCCCCCTCTCCCTCCCACTCCCTGCTACTTTATCACTATGGTTATTTTTATGGATAATCACGGGTTCTATACGTTCACCCGTTATGTCACTATGTTATATCATGAAATTTTGATATTGTTTCTCTATTTTGTATGAGGACTTGTATTTCGCTTTATTTATTTTTGTCCTTTACTGTTTTATGCTTAACTGCAGACTGATGGTCTAGAGAAGACCAAAACGTTTACAGACTGCAAAAATAATAAAAAAAATCCTTTTGCAATGATATACTAAGTTGAGTGCCAAGTTCTTTATTTTACTGCACGTTGGTTTTGGTAACATACATGAGCCCCTCACGGTAGTGCCACGCTATACTTCATATTATGAACTCGTAATGACCTGGAGAATCATAACGGCAGGTCAGTTTTAGCATTTAGTGAACATGGTAAAAAAAAAAATCCCAAAAAAACAACTGTGGGATTATACTTTTTTGCAATTTCACCCCACTTGGAATTTTTTTTCCCATTTTTCAGTACACGATATGTTAAATCCAATGATTTCATTCAAAAGTACAACTTGTCCTACAAAAAACATCATTTTAACAGAAGAATAAAAAAGTTATGGCTCTGGGAAGAAGGGGAGCAAATAACGAAAACGCAAAAACAAAAATACCTCCGGGGGTTAAGGGGTTAATGATTACCCAGTCTTTGCTGACACAACTGACATGGTGAAATGACATGAAATGCCAATCACTGGTTGATTGAGATCATCTCCTAAGATGACACAATGCCAGCTTTTCAGATAATCGTTCATTGTTAAAATATTCTCATCTGTGCTGTCTAATATATTTGTAATTGTTTAGGGTTTATATTTGTTATTAATTTGCGCCTCCCCCGCCATTGTCCAATATTTCATACATGGATTACATTTTATATAAAAACTCTTACTCATACTTTGCCAAAACAAGGCAGGGGAGGATTTGTGCAACCACACAAGGGGTCCAAGAGGTAAGGGGGCCCATTTCCATCTCCAAAATACGATTAACTATTGGGCTGCATAGTTCCCTTATTTTGTTTTGCACAGGGGCCTTCTTCTGTTCGTGTCCACTACTGCATGTTTGTAATTCGAAACAATACTTTAACACATAAACATGTAACATATCATTAATATTAATGTAAATTATTTCTATTATTTATTGCTCTCAATCAATGTGCATTAAATATAAAAAGGATACTTTTTTTCATATGCTTCCTGCATTTATCAGCAAGTAGAGATTCCATTATTATTTATATATCTTGATCTTCCAGTCTAGTAGTCTGATATATACTCAGGGGCGGATTATCAGAGGGTCAATATGGGCGGTAGCCCAGGGCCCAGTGTCTTGGGGGGGCCCTGGGCCACCGCAGATTGACCCTCTGATAATCCGCCGGAGTGTGACTGAATGCCCGGCCCGCCGGCATTTATGTGCCCCGCCCCCCGGACTCGGTGGGCAGAGAGAGGGGGCCCGCATCGGGCCCCTTCTCATTTGCTCACCGGGCCCCTTCCGGCGCTGCGGCGCAATCCTATTGACGTGCGGGCGCGCGCCTGCACATCAATAGTTACCAACAGCCGCCAGCCAGCCAATTGGAGGCTGGCAGTGGCAGCTGAAGTCGGCCGCAGCGCACACGTCACCGGCGTCTGACGTCATTGTCAGTCGCCGGTGAGTGTGCGCTGCTGGAGGGAGCTCGCCGCGTGGAGCGCTGGTAAGGTGAGGAGACTGTTTGTTTTTTTTATAAGTTACACTGGGGCAATGCTGTAGACACTGGGGCAATGCTGTAGACACTGGGGCAGATTGCTTTAGACACTGGGGCAGATTGCTGTAGACACTGGGGCAGATTGCTGTAGACACTGGGGCAATGCTGGAGACACTGGGGCAGATTGCTGGACACACTGGTGGCAATGCTGGAGACACTGGGGCAGATTGCTGTAGACACTGGGGCAGATTGCTGTAGACACTGGGGCAGATTGCTGTAGACACTGGGGCAGATTGCTGTAGACACTGGGGCAATGCTGGAGACACTGGGGCAGATTGCTGGACACACTTGGGGCAATGCTGGAGACACTGGGGCAGATTGCTGGAGACACTGGGGCAATGCTGGAGACACTGGGGCAATGCTGGAGACACTGGGGCAGATTGCTGGACACACTGGGTCAGATTGCTGGACACACTGGGGCAATGCTGGAGGACACACTGGGGCAGATTGCTGGACACACTGGGGCAATGCTGGAGGACACACTGGGGCAGATTGCTGGAGACACTGGGGCAATGCTGGAGGACACACTGGGGCAGATTGCTGGAGACACTGGGGCAATGCTGGAGACACTGGGGCAGATTGCTGGACATACTGGGTCAGATTGCTGGACACACTGGGGTAATATGCTGGAGACACTGGGGCAGATTGCTGGACACACTGGGGGCAATGCTGCACAATTGGACATACTGGGGCAGATTGCTGGACACACTGGTGGTAATATGCTGGACACACTGGGGCAATACGCTGGACATACTGGGGCAGATTGTTGAACACACTGTCTGGGGGCAATGCTGGAGATACTGGAGCAATGCTGGAGACAGTGGGGCAATGCTGGACACACTGTGGGCAATGCTGGACAATTGGACATACTGGGGCAGATTGCTGGACACACTGGTGGTAATATGCTGGACACACTGGGGCAGATTGCTGGACACACTGGGGCAGATTGCTGGACACACTGGGGGCAATATGCTGGAGTCAGACACGGGGCAGATTGCTGGAGACACTGTCTGGGGGCAATGCTGGACACACTGGGGCAGATTGCTGGATACTGGGGCAATATGCTGGACATACTGGGGCAGATTGCTGGACACACTGGCGGTAATATGCTGGACACACTGGGGGCAGGACTGGAGGCATGGGCAGAATGTAGACACGGGGCAGAATGAAAGACATGGGGCAGGATTGGATCATGGGGCAGGATGGATACGATGGAGACAGATGGGCCAGGATGGGGAGATCACATGGGGTACAATGGATACTCATGAGGGCAGGATGGGAGAACATATGTCTGGAGCCAGGAATGAGACACACGGGGCCAGGGTGTGGGAATATTATTACCATAGGGGCTAATTAAGGGACATTATTACTGCAGTGATGTATTTATTTTATTTTTTGAGTATACTGTTTTAAATGGAGGGGCGGTCCTGTTACTGTGCAGAGTGACACTATATCGCCTTTTTTTCTCCATGTGATGTAATGTAGAAGTTGTGAAAAATTAAGTAATGTGTTCTGCAAGCAGAGCTCAAGATAACTGTGTTATCTCCTGCAGAAACGAGTCCTGGCTGGAAGAAATGATGGCAGTCTGTGCTGGATGAAAGATGAAGGACTTCACCTAGAGACGTCACTGGTGAGTCAGTGTTACCTATACACTGACACTATACACTGTATACTATATACAGAGGTCCTGTGTACAATGTCACCAGTGATCACTGTATTACCTATACATTATATACAGCGCTCTTGTGTATAATGTCACCAGTTATCTCTGTATTACCTCTACACAGACACTGCATACTATGTACAGATCTCCTGTGAATACTGGCACTTATGGTGATAGTATTGTGGTTTTTTTTTTTTTTATTACTGATCAGTATTGTAGTATTCAGTCACTATGTGGTGGTAATATGTGGTCTGGAAATGGTGTGGTATTTGTCCCTTGAATGTGCTATTTGGTCACCATGTGGTGGTAATATGTGGTCTTGACATGGTGCGGTGGTATTTGTTCCTTGTATGTGATATTATTCGATCACTGTGGTTGTAATTTGTGGTCTGGTCATGGCGCGGTGGTATTTGTTCCTTGTATGTGATATTATTGGTCAAAATATACCTAAATTGTATTGCAGATTTTAACAAATATTTAATAGGTTACAGTAGAGTAGGGCCCGGCCATTTTTCTGGAATAATCTGGTTCGGGTATCACATGACCCCCGTCACATGACCCCCTTCACATGACCCCCGTCACATGACCCCCGTCACATGACCGGGGGGGGCCCACAGTGTCTGAACAGCCCGGGGCCCTGGCTACCCTTAATCCACCCCTGTATATACTGTATTTTTAACATACAGGCTCTCTCCATGTAGTGCTCCCATCAATCAGCTCGAGGGGATCATTCATGTTTAATAGGGATTTATATAAGTTAATAAGAGCATAAGCTTTTCTTAGATTTAAATATTTAAAGGAATGTTCTCAAGTTGTCTTTTGAGCAGCTCATGTCTCTGTAGTCTCCTTACTAACTGGTTGCTTGTGAGGTGTGTGCTCCTCCTTGAGTAACAGTTCTGGTGTCTAGCTTCACTCTACTACAACACCTCAGGAAAGTGAGAGCCATGATTAGAAGAAACTACAGATTCTGTGGGACAGGGATTATTATTCTTCAAGATTGATAAAAGCCCTGTCAGGAGCTGGAAGGGAGGTGAGTAGCTTCTAGAAATCAATGGGATGAAGAGAGATAACTGGGATGTTAGGAGTAGTGTTGAGCGATACCTTCCGATACTCAAAGGTATTGGTATCGGATGGGATCGGCCGATATCCAAAAAATATCGGATATCGCCGATACCGATACCCGATACCAATGCAAGTCAATGGGACACAAGTATCGGAAGCTATCCTGGATGGTTCCCAGGGTCTGAAGGAGAGGAAACTCTCCTTCAGGCCCTGGGATCCATATTCATGTAAAAAATAAAGAATTAAAATAAAAAATATGGATATACTCACCCCTCCGACGGCCCCTGGACCTTACCGATGTAACCGGCAGCCTCCGTTCCTAAGAATGAGGAGTTTAGGACCTTCGATGATGTCGCGGCTTGTGATTGGTCGCGTGACCTCTCATGTGACCGCTCACGCGACCAATCACAAGCCGCGACGTCATCGCAGGTCCTAAACTCCTCATTCTTAGGAACGGAGGCTGCCGGTTACATCGGTAAGGTCCAGGGGCCGCCGGAGGGGTGAGTATATCCATATTTTTTATTTTTATTCTTTACATGAATATGGATCCCAGGGCCTGAAGGAGAGTCTCCTCTCCTCCAGACCCTGGGAACCATACACTGGGAACTTCCGATTCCGATTTCCGATACCACAAAAATATCGGAACTCGGTATCGGAATTCCATTACAGCAAATATCGGCCGATACCCGATACTTGCGGTATTGGAATGCTCAACACTAGTTAGGAGTTAAATTCTCTCCTGGAATATAACTACTGGGCACACTGTACCAGAGACTTGTCAAGCACTAGTTGTTAAGCTCCATATAAACGAGCTGTACACCATGTAAGATAAAAGCTCTCATAGCAGTAGAATGACAGAAAACTAGCTTATTTTCATGCTATCTAACTAAAGCAATTTAATAACAAGAGAATACCTATTTAAGCTCAGGTTATTGAAAATGTAAGCCCATTTTACAATTTTTTTGTACTTTTTTAATACTTTTACAGCTGCATGTAACTACATGGCTTCACATATACAACTTTATAATCCAGCTTTTACTTGAATATTTAACTTTGCATTCATGGCCAAAAGTATTGGCACATTTTAAATTGTTCCTGAAAATGAATTTAATTATTTCTCCCGGAAAATTGTTACAAATACACATTTTGTTAAATATATGTTTATTTTCTTTATGTGTACTGGAACAATACAAAAAAAATGAAAAAAGTAAATTGAACATCATTTCACACAAAACCCCCAAAATGGGCCAGACACAATTGTTGTCATCCACAACTTAATATTTGGTTGCACACCTTTTGGAATAAATACCTGCAATCAATCCTTTCCTATAACCATCAACAAACTTCTTCCACCTCTCAACTGGAATTTTGGACTATTCCTCTTTCGCAAAGTGTTCAAGGTCTCTCATATTTGAAGGGTGCCTGCTCCCAACAGCAATTTTAATATCACTCCACAGGCGTTCAATGGGATTTCCAGCACTATTTCCATCCATTTCCGGGTGCTTCTTGAAGTATGTTTGCGGGAATTTTCCTGCTAGAAGACCCATGACCCAAGATGCAAACCCAGCTTTCTGATACTGGGCATTACATTGCGACCCAAAATCGTTTGGTAATCTTCAGATTTCATGATACCTTGCACACAGATAAGGCATCCAGTGCCAGAGGTAGCAAAACAACCGTAGAACATCTTTGAACCTCCAGCATATTTGACTATAGGTACCATGTGTTTTTCTTTGTAGGCCTCATTCCATTTTCAGTAAATAGTAGAATGATGTGCTTTACTAAAAAATTCTTATACTGATGCACCCTGAGCCTGCAGGACAGCTTTGATTTATTTGAAACGTGATTGGTGCTGCTTATCTACCATCAGGACTATCATGCGTTGCAACCTTTTATCAATTTTTCTCTGACATTCACGTGCAGGGAGATTAGCTACAGTGCCATGGGTTGTAAACGTCTTGCTTATGTTGTGCAACATTGACAAAGGAACATCAAGATCTCTGGAGATTGAGTTGTAATCTTGAGATTCTCTTCTCCTTTTTCTGTTCTCCATGGGTAGTGTCTCACACACAAATACACATTGCAAAGATTGAGTCAACTTCTCCCCTTTTTATCTGGTTTCAGGTGTGATTTTTGTATTGCCCACACCTGTTGCTTGCCACAGGTGAATTTGAACGAGCATCACATGCTTGGAGCAAAGTTGTTTCCGCACAATTTTGGAAAGGTGCCAACAATTTTGTCCAGTCCATTTTTGGGGTTTGGTGTGAAATTATGTTCATTTCTCTTTTCTTCTGTTATTTTTGTATTGTTCCAATATACAAAAATGAAATAAACATGTGTGTAGCAAAACATATGTAATTTCAAACATTTTCTGGGACAAATACTTAATTTTCATGAATAATTTCAATAGTGCCAACACTTTCGGGCATGACTGTTTGTAGAGATAGTCAGGTATACTAAACCATAAGGACTTGTTAGCTACTGAACATTAGGGCCATTTATAGATCATATCCCTCTTAGACAAACTATCTATGCAGCTTGTGCATCTGTGCCCCTAATCAAAGGCATACTCTGTGTACAGCCTGTGCCCCTGATCATAGGCATACTCTAGGTTCCGGCCGTGGCCCTTATCATAGGCACAATCTATGTGCAATTAAACAAAGCTCAAAACCATAGAGGATTACTAAAATATATATAGAGAGTATAAATAAATATTACACAAATCCTCCTGGACACATGTGATAAGAGGAATATAGTGACCAATCAGAAAGAGAAACACAAAAACTAACAAGAAAAACAACCAAAAAAAGGCTAATCATTGTCAAAATATATCAAACGTTATTGGATCAAGATAAATTAAAATTACATGTAGGGGAAAGGACAACCAAAATGAGGGCGCTAATCAAGATGTCTACCCATATCAAACATATATTAACATGATCAATATTATAGATATTATATGTCAGAAATAAAGAAAATCAATCCAAGATATGCCAGATCATAAATTAAGTGCTGTAGTGCATAAGTGCAAAAGTACCACAACTGGCAAAGAAATCTTCGGACATATATGTAAGTATAAATAACAGTTGAGGGAACCTGGTAAGAAATAATAACGATAGCGTAAGTATCAAATGCGTATATATCTGGGTAACAGTCAGGAGTCAGTGGACACACGATGAAGTACCAACCCCGACGCGCGTTTTGGTGTCTGCCTTCGTCAGGTGGTTACTGTGCCCCAGATCATAGGCAGATTCTATGTGCAGCCTGTGCCCGTGAGCACAGGGGCCCTTTGAACTCATAGTTCATAATAGTATCTACTAGTTTGCATTGACTCTCATTAAAAAAAATTGATACAGCAATGGAGCATTTATTATAGTAGCAACGTCTGCCACTGCTACGAATATTCGCTACTGCATGACTTCTCAACATAGTGGATACGAGACACTTTAAATGTGACAGACAGATGCATTCATCTTCTCCATTGTCATCTTTTCACTTATGGGGCGCCCTCGAAGAACTGCAAACAAAAACCATTCAACTGATTAATGCACAGTTCTGCAAACAGGAATGATGACGGTGCTGACTGTTGAATATTGTAATACATCTGCTGGCAGCAAGATAATTA
Source organism: Ranitomeya variabilis (assembly GCF_051348905.1). NCBI lineage: Eukaryota > Metazoa > Chordata > Amphibia > Anura > Dendrobatidae > Ranitomeya > Ranitomeya variabilis. Next base: position 161,119,480 of record NC_135238.1, on the reverse strand, counting down.
TCCACAAATGCTCGAGCTTTCCGCGTGCAGGCTGTACGGCAATCACAATGCTGATAGGCCATGTGTTCATGAGGGGGATCCTGAGGAGGATGCAGAAGAGACTCTGCTCTTTTGTACTGCCATAAAAAACGATCGTGCCTTTTGATGTATGTGTAAGTATGCGCGCCAATGGCTGATGCCTGCAGGGACCGAACTGAATGTTTGATGTTCCTGCGATGCTGCCTCATTCACCTCTGTATTTATGGGCAGTGTGTTCATCATTCTAAGGCTAATATTTTTCTCTTTTTCTTATCTCAAATGTCATCAATAATATTTTTTCCATGAGCAGCTGAATGAAGCAAGGCTATATTATGATGAGAGATCCTGAGATCCTTGTTCATATTAATAGCCATAATATAATTGAGAATGATTGTATGTACTTGATAACACAAAAAGCGGACACTTTTTATTTTTTACTTTTCTTAGCTTCAAACTTTTGAACTTAGATACCACTAACAGCATTCTACATGATAAAATAAATCACTTTTAGCAATATAGTTGTTACTAGATTTGCAGCACATTGACTTTAGCCAGCACGGTGGCTCTGTGGTTAGCACTACAGCATTGCATTGCTTCAGTCCTGGGTTCAAATCCCACCAAGAACAACATCTGCAAGGAGTTTGTATGTTCTCCCCGTGTTTGCGTGGGTTTCCTCCAGGATCTCCTGTTTCCGCCCACATTCCAAAAACATACTGATAGAGAGTTTAGATTGTCAGCCCCATCGGGGACAGCAATGATATAATGTGTGCAAACTGTAAAGCGCTGCGGAACATGTTGGTGCTATATAAATAAAAGATTATTATTATTATGTCATGTACTTTATGTACTGATTTATATGCCTTACAGAAAGATGTTCCAGGATTTCCTTCTATTATAGCAGATGTTTAGTATGTTTAATAGTTAAATGGACATTGACAGTCACTGTACATTAGCACCGTCACTGTTATCGATCACTTCATTTGTCTTCTTTGCTAAATATTTCATTATGTTTCCCGGATTGTTAGTTGCGTAAAGCTGCTGTATGGCCTGAGAAACAGTAGTGACACTTGAGTACAATAATTAAGTGTCTATACATAGCCTGTGGTTCCAGAAAAACACTCTAGAGATCAATAATCCTTTAATTACCTCTTGGGTTTTTTCTGACACCTAAATAAGTTGGCAGACTTAAAAATGTATGTGTAAAAAAATCAGATATTGTATCCATGTGATATGTTCCAGTAAATCACTATTCCCAATACAATTATTCAGACAATATTTGTTTTTTGCTTCAATATAACATTTGTTTTTCACGGCTCTATTGGAGGTAATATCTCTAAAATACGATACCTGGATTATTTTTCAACGAAATCTGCCGCGCTTACATATGTAAATGGAAGCATAGGAAGGTACAGATTTGCGCATAGAAATGTATGGTGCCATATTATACTTCTTTGTAGTTTAAATAGTCTTCAATGGACCTTGTTAAACAAGGTCTGCCAGCATCATGTTGTAGAGCACGAGAAGATGAGCAGATTGATATATAGGTTTGTGGGGAAAGATTTCTGGGCTTAGGAGTCCAGGGGGCGGTTCTGCCCACTGACAGAAATCTCTGATGATCAGTAATAAGTCAGCCCACTGGACTTCTAAGTTCATAGCGAGCAGGAATTTAATTAATAATCTAAATTATAATAAATGATTTCTAGCAAAACTATATATTAATCTGATCAACCTGCTGCACTTTATGTTCAACGTGATAGGTTCCCTTTATTAAACTTGGGTGCATGAACCAAAACAAAATATATATTTATACAAGCTTTTTAGATAGTATGTATTATTTTGTGCTTTCTTTTGATAAGAAGTGAAGGTACGAAACTTTGTAATATCTCTTATTAGAGAAACAGGGTTTTTTCTCACTTATTAGTCATGTGTTCTGTCTCCGCCATGATCATTTACTCTCTCTCAAAAAAATGCTCAAATCTGTCTACAAATCTGTCTTCAGTGATGGACCAAATTACACCTTCTGCCTATGTAACTGGATGGAGAGGGAAGGAGGTGGAGACGAAGGGAAAGAAAAGCAAAGAGGCACAATGAGAAACTACTAAGGATTTCTAGTGAAAATTGCACAATATATGTAGTGGCCAGAAACAGTATTTTTCTTGTGTAAACACATGGGTTACTTGTTTTGAAAGTGCACTTATGCTGTAAGCATGGATTTTGACAAGATCTAAAGAAAAGCTTAACCAGGCTTAAAGAGAAGCTGCAGATAGGATGTTACATCAGTTGTAGAGCAATGCTGAGCAGCAGGGGTCCCCAACCCTTTTAGCTCCGAGTGAAAAAGGTTGTGCCCAGTCACAATAGGTGTTAAAAATAGAAAAAAAAAAATCAGGTGAAATGTAAGAACAAACTATAGGCAACCATCTAAGTCCGCTAGAATGGGGTTTGCTCTGACAGATAGATGTTTTAAACTTAATTATAAAAGTTTTAGAAAGCAAAGATAAAGCAGGACTTATTGATCATGGGTTTGTTAGCCAATCATATATTCAGATCCACAAATCTAGTTAAAGTGAACCTGTCACCAGAAAAAAATGCTGTTGACCTGCAGATATGGGGTTAGGCTGTGTGCACACATTGCGGATTTGATTGCAGATCCACAGCGTTTTTTGCTGCACGGAATTGCATCAAATCCGCAGTGTAGTGCGCAGACAATGAATACACAGTGATAATCAACCAACAATATTTATTTGACTAACGCAGAAAGGAAATCTATCTATAAGTACATAATTATATACTGTATACAAGTAAGCACTGTATTATCCGTATCCGTAGCAAGGTCAATGTAGTATATTACGACACAGGAAACAGCGATGCAAATACATACGATATCTATGCTCCATTCTATTGCATACACTGTTCTTAATGTTCTTATTATCTAGAAGTTAATTGACTTTTTATGCCTTTATGTCTCAGCTTAATGGGCATGACTCTCGATACTAGGCCCAACACCGTTTTATTCTCTCCTCACACCTGGAAGTAACAGCCCACAGGAATAACCACTACAGCTAGAACATCTCTGGAGCCTGGTTCGGCTTTTGTCAGTGACTTCTACTGGCATGAGTCATGGACTTATACTGGCATTGGTCATGGTCTTTTACTGGCGTGGGTCACAGACTAATACTGGCATGGGTCACGGACTTCTACTAGTGCGGGTTACAGACTTCTACTAGTGCAGGTTACAGACTTCTACTAGTGCGGGTTACGGACTTCTACTGGTGCGGGTCACAGACTTGTCCTGGAGCTGGTCACGGATCTTCTTCTCAGCTCAGGCCATCTCCGGAATCTGATCACTCTCGGACCCTTCTGTGGCGATGTTGGCTGTAGACCCACTTAGCAGCCACATGACCTGCCTGGTACAGGTTCTGGCACCAACGCCTGCCTTTTCAGCCCAGCCAGGCCTTTTATAATTACTAACTGCTACATAGGTCACAAGACCTGGTGTCTTCCCCAATCTCTTCCCTGAGAGAACATGCCCCTCACTCTTGGGTTCCTACTAATACAATTCTTTTTAGTTTCATGTTCTCTGTAGTCTTTGACCAGCAGATGGCGGTGTTTGTTTGCAGTTACTCATTTAGGCATCAAATGTACTCGTCTTGTCACTTGTCCACCTCTTTACATACACAAATTGGGTGTCTGATGGATGACATCCGGTGGCTATGAGACATCTACTATGCTTAAGTTTCCATGATAAAAAAATGTATACGTTAACACATGATTTATGCTGTCCACTCAGGCATTATGAATCAGATCCTGACTGACTGAACGCTCAGGTGTTTCAGAAAAGATGAACTTCAAAGCGTAACTGCTGTTTTAATTTTTATTTCATAACTTAATAGTATACATGATAATAAGCAACTTTGTAATATTATCTTATCAGAGAAATCTGCTTCTTCCTCTGCCAAAACTGATTAGCCATTTTCAAAACTCTCAATTATGAGGCAAAACGTGTATTCAGTGAAGACAGACTTCCAAATTACTGAGATAGGAGATGGCAGCTGCTACTGATAAGATTCTATGTAGATAGGAGGGGGATAAGGAGTCCCCGCCAACCAGCTTCTCCCAGATTCGTAGCAGATGATTGACAGGTCTCTCCCACAGCGAAAGATCTGTCAATCACCTCAAGCAGGACTGCTCTGTAGCTTTGGTAAATAGCAGGATAAGCGCTTGCGTGTTTTACAGGAAAATATAACTGGCTGTAATCATACAGCCAGGATCTGGTTCATGCTGCCTGTTGTTGGGGCAGCATAAATCTGGAGACTGGTTCCCTTCGGTATACTATAGGCTGTAGTTAAATAATAGAGATACCAATGCAACATCTTACATTTCTTTTTTTACCAATTATGAGACTTGATTTAAATGGCATCTAACTTCTTTTACTTTTTGTACAATATATACACTGTGCAGATATCTACACATTACACCCACAGGAGCTTTTATAACATTACACAATAAATTCATAGGCATTATTATATAGTTGGTCCCTCCTTCGCAGCGAAAACATCTTCCAGTCTTCTGGGAAGGCTTTCTTCTAGAGCGCGTCTGTGGGCATTTTCACCCCTTGATCCAGAAGAGCATTTGTTAGAGCAGACAGTGATGTTGGACAGAAGGACCTGGCTCTTTATCTGCATTGCAGCTCATCCCAAAGGTGTTGAATAGGGTTGACGTCTGGACACTGTAAGGCCAGTCAAGTTCTCTTTCATAATACACAACCAACCATGGCTTTGTGGACCTTGTTTCGTACTTTGAGCACAGTCATCTGGAACAGAAAAGGGCCTTCCCCAAACTGTGCCACAAATTTTGGATACTACAACAATCCAAAATGTCTTGGTAAGCTGAAGCATTAAGATATTTCTTCGCTGGAAGTAAGGGGTCTACCCCTTAAAAACAATATTGATACAAACCAAGTAAGGAAGTGTTTCCATATAATTGGCCATCTGCTTTTTTTTTCTCCATCAAGATATGAAAATGAAACACTATAGGAAAACTGATGCCTGAGCTATTCACATAGGTTTATAGGGGTAAACCCATTTCCTCCCACACTCCTAAGATATACTGATAGGAAATTGTGATGACGATGATGTCTGTAAAGTGATGCAGAATATGATGGTGCTAGAAATAAAATAACCTAATAAATGTGGGAGCATTTCCAGTTTTTGGACTCATCTGGTCCTAGAGACAGATCAAAAATAGTTGCATAAAATGCACAATTTCTCCTTTGTTGTGTGCAGTTTAGGCATAAACCAACTGTCAGGATACAACATGTACTAATACTAAGGTATAGGTAGCATCCCTTCAAATAAGTAATGGACATTTTCTACCACAAAATAAGATACAGTGTATTGGTGATTTGCAAATCATCTTATTTTCTAACAAAGATTTATTTTCTTTCTACATTTTAAGCTGATCACTTCGAAAGTATTTGGCTCAAGTTTAATCCTAGCACATAAATTACATTTTGGAAACTCCTCTCAATTACTTTTTGTCTGCCCTCCCTATAACTTGGTGTTCACCGTGCTAAATGTATTCTGTCTTTATGCTGCTTGATGGCACACAATCAAGACAAGCGCGGAGCTAATTAGCTTCCTTTGGGTAATGAATTCTGACTGTAAATTGGCGCATTGCTCCTACATGACCTTAATTGTATTTGATAGGCAAGGCTTGAACTACACACCTGCCATAGGCCTATAAATCCCCAGTATGGCTCCACCAGAGATGCAAGCGCCACTCACACTTCATAATTGTTCCCTCTGATGATGTGTTTGTTCTTAAAGTGTTGGCCCTTTCTGAGGCTCATAATGATAATGAAGGATAATGATAGCATAGAGAAAGAGAACTTTATAGAATTGAAGACTAAATTCACTTTCTTATTTATATACTGCAACTATTAAAAAGGTGTATGTATTTACTTACCGTATTTTTCGGATTATAAAATGCACTTTTATGATCTCCAAAATTTTGGGGAAAATGGGGGTGCGTCTTATAACCCGAACACTGTTCTTACCAAAGGGTCAATGCTGCGGGCCCGGAGGTGGGGGTGGTGCGGCGGTCCTGCGGTGTACGCTGGTGGTCCTGTGGTGTACAGTGGTCCTGCGGTGGTGGTATGGCGGAGAGCGGTGGCCCTGCTGCGGCCGCCATTCTTCTTCCAGGGTCCGGCTTCTCACTCGGTGCAGGCGCAGATGGAGGAAAGCCAAGATCTCCATCTGCAACTGCCTCTACGTGATGTCTCCAGGAAAATGGCCGCGGATGCGTTGCAGGTGCAGATGGAGCTCTTGGCTTACTGAGCTCTCAATCTGTGCATGCACTGCATCCGGCGGCAGGGTCCAGGCGATGCTCCGCTGCAAATGGAGCCCTAGGAAGAGAAGAGCGATTCTCCTCCTCCTCTGCAGGGATGGATAGTGATTGGTGGAGGGAACTGTTGCTGAGCTGCCTCCACTAATCACATATCTGTCCCTGCACACAATTTAAGGTTGCAACTACGGTACTCACAAGTCCGAGATCCTTTTAGGAAAAGTGAGCAAACAAACCGCATCATCCTTCAGAATATACTGTATCAATGGGTATATTCTGGAGGATGATGGGGGTTCTAGCCATATTTAGTGTAAATATACACTGTAATGTAGTGTCCAAAGTGTTTATTGCAAATGTGACTACCAGATCCCTCATCTTTCAGAATACATCCATGTATACAGTAAGTGGGTGTATTCCTGAGGATGGGGGGTGGTAGTCACAATATACGGTACTGCAGGCACTGTACCGTAATTCACAGATCCCCTATAGCAGAGCATCATTCACAGATAATATTTTTGTATTTTATTAAAGGCTCAAAACTTTTTTTTCTTACTTTCCTCTCTAAAATCTAGGTGTGTCTTATCAGGTGCAATCCTATAAAGGGAAAAATACGGTACATGTAATTTGTCTACATGGCAAATATAGGTGAATAACAGCATGCAAAATTATATATAAGGCTAGGTTCCCATTGCGTTAATGGGATAGCGCTAACGGACAGCGTTGCACGGCGAAATTAACGCCGTGCACCGCGTCCGTTAGCACTCCCATTGCCGGCAATGTTAGAGCGCATTGCTAGCGCGTGTCATTTTCGGCACGCGCTAGCGATGTGCCGGTCTTTTGTAGCGCGCCTCGGACGCTGCTTGCAGCGTCCGCGGCGCGCCAGAGGTCCGTTCCCCGCTCTCGCAGATCGGGGATCTGCGAGAGCGGGGACGTTAACGCGACCCCTGAACGCGGCCCCGAAAAAGACATTGCGTTAGCGCAATCCGCTAGCGCTCGCGCTAAACGGATTGCACTAACGCAATCTGAACCTAGCCTAAAAAAGTTAGTTTGCTGTACTTTACCCAAATGTTCATGTGCGACATTTCAGACTATTGTCCTGAGCCTTTCTCCAACAAAGAAAGAAATGCAATAAAAAAGGCTCTTCCATGTGTAGGACTGTGGTGGAAGTGAAGCTGATATTGGTACAAATTACTCTTTTCTGGTGTATTTCTTGTCGATTTTCAAAGAAACATAGTGAAAATGACTCCAACCCAGTTTTGGGTGCCCAATGCTTGGACCGGGAGTAATTCAAGTCATAAAATAATGTGTCCACAAAGAGGATTCAATTGTTTAGGAAATCTATTGGTTAAAATGTCAAATCGAGTTTCAGCTCACAGGACCTTTTTTCCTCTTTTTTTTTTATCAATTACCTCAATAGAAAAAAAGGTCCTGAGAGCTTAAACGATGCTGAACTTTAACCAATACGTTTCCTGCATTATTGTATCCTCTTTGCGGACATACCGTTATTAAAAAAGCCCTCCTCCTCCTCCCATGAAAATTTATATCCTCTTAATATATTACAATCATGATACTATACAGCACTGTGGACTTACAATTGCCCATGTTGCTTTTCTACCCATCTAATTCTTCTTTTCTATTAGGTCTATGACATCACATGAATACAAACTGACCAGTTGAATCCTTCTAAGCTCCATGTAGAAACAGGAGGTCAATTTTCCCTGTATGAGTCATGAGTCACTGCAAAAGTCCCTGTCAGAGGGGAGGAAAGGAGCATCTGTGTCAGGAGTTCAAGAGGAAAATGGCTCTTTCAGATAAGAGAAACTTCCTGTTTCTTGATATACCAGAGAAAAGAGAAGAATTAGCTGGGTAGAAAGGCAAAATGAGAAATTGTAAGTGCATAGTGCTATATAGTATGAAGACTGCAATATATTACAAGGATAAAAACTTTTATGGGGGGAGGAGGAGTGCTTCTTTAAGTTATTTTATGACTGCAACTGGAACTGCTCTTGGCAAGTTTTGCTTTACCCGTGTTTTACTTGTGTTCCTACAAAGAAAGGACCAAGTTGATCAAATTAAATGTGGCACATTTCATAAAGCTAATTCTGATTTTCTTCATTCATCAAATGCTTCTGATTTTTATTACATTGCATTGTGAAGTATTATGCAGGGGACATCTTAAATTATTGACAGATATGCTAACCATGAAGCAGCAGTCATGGACTGTTATAAAACAGCCTACTTTCTATAATAATGGCTCACATTTATTTGGGAAGGAATAGTTTCCAGGTCAATAGATATTTACTAACAGTATTATTGTGTATTTGAGCAGCATGGCTTAGAATGAACCTACTTCCTACATACAGAAGTACTAGCATGTACTAGCATAAGTACTTGGCCCCCCAATAAAAATTAAAAATCTGATGACGATTAGAAATCTATTGTAGAAGTCAAATCAAACTCGAAGTGCACTGGGGGCATCAGTACATTTTTACCTAGTGCATAAACACTCCCCCAGTGCTCTTCCAGCCTGATTTGCATATGACTTGTATACTAATTTTCTCATTACTGATACATCAGATCTCTATATAAAAAGTGTCATATTATTAGGGGTAAAAGTACCTATACAACCATAGCACTATTGCCATATCAAAACAATGTGTTAACAGATTCCTTTAACACCACGCATACTCTCTTGAGAGAAAACAACACAAGTAACCCTTAAAGGGAATCTGTCAGCAGGTTTTCGCAATGTAATCTGAAGACAGTAGAGATAGAGGCTGAAACACAGAATTCTGGGATGTGTCACTGCTCACACTACTTGCTGCTGTTTATTAACTGTGAAGGATTTATCACTGAGAGATTAACATTGCTGGGCTACATTAGTCCGGCAACGTCCCCTCCTCCTGTGATATGCATCTCACTATCTATGGACTTTGTACCTGGAGAGCCTGATGTGGGTGGGGTTAGCTGTGGTGTGGGCGGGGTTAGCTGTGGTGTGGGAGGGGTTAGCTTTCTCAGCTCTGCTTCATTCTAAATCTAAAAGCTCTGATTGTGTCAGAACTGCTGCACCCAGTAAGCTAAGTGACACATTGTTGGGTTCAGTTTCTCTTTGCATACATTACGCTGCTCTCAGATGAGGTAGCAAAAACCTGCTAACAGATTCCCTTTAAGGATTGTACGGATCTATTTTTTTACCAGTGCAAAAACTGTGACATAACAGTATTACACATGAATGTGGCCATCACCAGATGTTGACATTTCACTGTTCTAGGCAGGTCCCAAGGGAAACAGATTACCTTGGAAATCCATTGTTACCTATTCTCATCTATTACCTGGTGCTAAAGACGATATGGTAACAGTTGCCATTTCTGTGTAACAATGCGATAAAATATGTGGTGCGGTCTGAGAGGTCAAACATATGATATAAAGATGAATAAAGGAGAAGGAAAAAACAATAGTAACAGCCCAAATAATTGAGGATCACATTTAATCTGTATTTAACAATCAGGCGATAACAAAAGATTACAAAAATGACCATGTGAAAACAAATGGCACAGTCCCAGGATGATATTCAAGCCATATGTCATGAGGGAGTCAAATTATCCTATTAAAGCACAATGCTGATACATACAGTATTTACTGCTATGTACAATATTACATGGAGAGTATCCTGTATCTTAGTGTTAAAGCATGTTATAGCATTAGGACCATCAAAGTGCAGTAGTGCCCTATGGAAAGTTCTCCTCTCAAAATGAGATGTATTAATACAATCTATACAATACTGCTGCATATAATGATGGTAGGAGACTCCCTCTCCTGAGTGGCGTCCTCCCCAATACGTGTTTCGGCTGTCGCCTTCATCAGGGGCTGGGGTCATCAGGAAAAACATGGTGTGCTACAGGCGTCCTGGAGCAACCTCGGCAACCACTTCATGTGACCCGTGACATCTTGATCGTGTGGGGAATCACGTGCTTTACATATGCTGAAAAAACAACTGGGCAACCTGTGCAGTCACACAGGAGCCACTTCCACCTCCTAATGATAAATTCATGGGCTCCAAGGGACCCACATACTGTTTAACATAGGGTCTCTCGTCTGTCTCTTTCCACCCATACAAAATGATGTGTTTTATAAACAGTTATATGACAGATAAATCACTATAATTCTGGTCATTGCTTACTGATGGTAGATGTATATTTACAGGTTTTTTTTTCTGCTGCTCTTTACAGTAGTTTACTAGATGCACTAATCAAAACCCACAGTAGGATCAGTGTCCGCCTGAGATATGGAGCACCTACTAATATACTGAATATGTACAATAAGAAGACAGCACACAGTTCATGTGTATATGTGCTCCTGGAATAGCAGGGAAGCGACATATTTAAATGAGCAAAAAGAGGAAACTGCAGCCACAAGACTTTTATATAATTTAAGGGGCTTATCAGTGACTTTTTTTTTAAAGAGCTGAGAACTTACTGTCCCAATGGGGACAGTGCCGATAATGTCTGTAAACCACTGTGGAATTAATGGCGTTATGTAAGTTAATAAAATAAATGAATAAATATATTATATACATGGTTGGGCTCTGCCGGTTCCAGCAGTTATCACATAACTTCGAGGATGCGCTATGCACACCTGCTGTCGTGCCAAGTAGAGAGTCAGCCGCGTCTTGTAGTGCTCTATTCACATTGCTGACACTCTATTGTCACATGAGCTAGCACAACCGATTCCTAACCGATATGTACAGTATATATAGTGTAGAACAAAATTCCCTCTTAAATCCGTGGGAAATAAAGGCATATACAAGAAATAAAATTGAAATACTTTATTAAATATTACACAATAAAACCCATGAAAACAAACAAGGAAAATCTCAATAAAAACAAGCAAGCACAAGGCAAAAACCAATATGCAATTTGACCATTTGTGAACATCAATAGCATACGCTGTAAGTACTAATGAATATAAATAGGCGAATATATAGTATAGGCTAAAAAATTAAATAGTAATTGCAAAACATCACCACAAGGGCATGCTACAAAAAGAGTGCATGTGACACTGGTTAGAACGTGCCTGAACCAAATAGTCCTGCGTGGGCCACTGTAATGAAAAATGCTAGTGTATATATAAAAGGCAAGTAACCAAATGCAAAAAGTGCTAATAGTCTAAAGTTGAAATGCAAACTAATAGGCAAAATGTACTATACCTATAAGTATCTATAAGCATTCAGTATATAGCAGCTGCCACCAAGTGTCTATGCATATATGAGCACTGAAAAAAACCTATACCAAGGTAAATGCACAAATGAACCACTTGCCCCCTTATGGAAGAAGCCTGATTGGCGAAACGGTGCTGTCGGGGTTGCAGCACAGGCACACCACATCCTTTACAATTTTCATGTAAGTTTATTTGGTTCATTTGTGCATTAACCTTGGTATAGGCTTTTTTTCAGTGCTCATATATGCATAGACACATGGTGGTGGCAGCTGCTATATACTGAATGCTTATAGATACATCGGAGGCGAGTTTGATTGTGGAGGGTAATGTAAGAGTCTTTGAAAAAGAGCCTAGCCATGGAGTGAATTCCAATGGTGGCACCATGGATTTCGTTGATGCTTCCAGTTTTACACAGGCTGTCACTCTAGATGGTGTGAGTTCTATGACCGATCCGGTTGTGGAACCACATGGAGGGGTTTTTGAGGGTGGCACACTAAATAGAGAAAAAAAGACTAAAAAGAACAAGATCAAAAGAAAGAATAAAATATCACACCCACATGATCCCAGGGAGGATCAGGTGAGTGAAAACATAGTAAGGAGTACAGTTGATGGAAATGATAAAGATATCTCCGCCAATCTGGAGCAGATCAAGCTCCAAATGGAAAGGATAAGGAAAGACAATTTATTGGATTTGAACTCCATGGGCCAATTAAGTCCATTGGGTGTGTTGGTCTCGCTTGCCAATGAGACCAGTGGAGGTGAGGCCAACATACTTGACTGCCTGCTACATGAGGAAATCTACCATGGGGTACCTCCCCCAATATTAATACCGAGAGTAGAGAATAATTCTAACTTAATAGATATTCAAGAGAACGAGATACAAGTTAATAAAACTAAGAAGAGATTATTTGTGGATAATTCCAGGTCTGGATCTTCCTCTGTTTGTTTTTTACCAAGGGTTGTAGAAAACAACAACAGTATAACGAAATACTTTCTTCCGATATCACAAAAAAGAAAAAACTTAGAAGAGGAACCCGAGGAAAGAAAAAGAACAAAAAAGTACATAACACCGAGACCAATCTAAATAATATGGAACAACAAGTGCAGGTTTTTGTGAATAAGAATGGATGTAAACTGGAAAGAAGAGGTAATATTTTTAATCTTTCTAAACACAAACTGACCATAGGTGAAATAAAGGTTTTAAACAGGGGCTTGTCCTTTTGCCCAAATAATAAATCTAAAGATGTGGAGCTTTTCATGGACCTTCAACATTTCATCCGAAAATTAACTTTAAAAAGACATTTCTGCATAAAAGATGGTAGAAAAGAGGCGGTCGAGATGGATGGTGATAACATCAAACATTGTCAACTAAGGGACAAATCTAAATTCTACCCCATCCATAATCAGGGCCACCATCTAAAAACCTACATAGATTTGGTTTTGAATGACTTCGAGTCCTTGAATTTTAAGCGAGGGTCGATTAATAATCTGACGACAATTGAAATTGAGGGCATTAAGACTCTCAAAAATGATGCAAATTTGGTAATAAAATCTGCTGATAAAGGTGGAGGAGTGGTATTACAAGATTTAGATGCTTATATCTTAGAGGCCAATAGGATTTTGTCAGATGAGGGGACTTATAACATCTCTAATAGGTAGTGTTGAGCATTCCGATACCGCAAGTATCGGGTATCGGCCGATACTTGCGGGTATCGGAATTCCGATACCGAGATCCGATACTTTTGTGGTATCGGGTATCGGTATCGAAACAACATTAATGTAAAAATGTGTAAAAGAGAGAATTAAAATAAAAAATATTGCTATACTCACCTCTCCGACGCAGCCTGCACCTTACCGAGGGAAGCGGCAGCGTTCTTTGTTTAAAATTCGCGCTTTTCTTTCCTTACGTGAAGTCCCGGCTTGTGATTGGTTGCGTGCCGCCCATGTGACCGCAACGCAATCAATCACAGCAAGCCGTGACGTAATTTCAGGTCATTCAGTATTTTAAAATTACGCGCCGGCTATGTGATTGGTTGCGTCGCAGTCACATGGGCGACGCAACCAATCACAGCAAGCCGTGACGTAATTTCAGGTCATTCAGTATTTTAAAATTACGTCCCGGCTTTGTGATTGGTTGCGTCGCAGTCACATGGGCGACGCAACCAATCACAGCAAGCCGTGACGTAATTTCAGGTCATTCAGTATTTTAAAATTACGCGCCGGCTATGTGATTGGTTGCGTCGCAGTCACATGGGCGACGCAACCAATCACAGCAAGCCGTGACGTAATTTCAGGTCATTCAGTATTTTAAAATTACGTCCCGGCTTTGTGATTGGTTGCGTCGCAGTCACATGGACGACGCAACCAATCACAAGCCGTGACGTCACGGGAGGCTGGACACGCGCGCATTTTAAAATTCGCGTGAGTCCAGCCTCCCGTGACGTCCCGGCTTGTGATTGGTTGCGTCGCTGTCAACCAATCACAAGCCGGGAAGCCATTTTAAAATGCGCGCGTGTCCAGCCTCCCGGCTTGTGATTGGTTGACAGCGAAGCAACCAATCACAAGCCGGGACGTCACGGGAGGCTGGACTCGCGCGCATTTTAAAATGCGCGCGTGTCCAGCCTCCCGTGACGTCACGGCTTGTGATTGGTTGCGTCGCCCATGTGACTGCGACGCATCCAATCACAAAGCCGGGACGTAATTTTAAAATCCTTAAGGACCTGAAATTACGTCACGGCTTGCTGTGATTGGTTGCGTCGCCCATGTGACTGCGACGCAACCAATCACAAAGCCGGAGCGTAATTTTAAAATACTGAATGACCTGAAATTACGTCACGGCTTGCTGTGATTGGTTGCGTTGCGGTCACATGGGCGGCACGCAACCAATCACAAGCCGGGACTTCACGTAAGGAAAGAAAAGCGCGAATTTTAAGCAAACAACGCTGCCGGTTCCCTCGGAGAGGTGAGTATAGCAATATTTTTTATTTTAATTCTTTATTTTACACATTAATATGGTTCCCAGGGCCTGAAGGAGAGTTTCCTCTCCTTCAGACCCTGGGAACCATCAGGAATACCGTCCGATACTTGAGTCCCATTGACTTGTATTGGTATCGGGTATCGGTATCGGATTGGATCCGATACTTTGCCGGTATCGGCCGATACTTTCCGATACCGATACTTTCAAGTATCGGACGGTATCGCTCAACACTACTAATAGGGCTGAATACGAGAATGCGGTAACAAAATATAAAGAGTTAGTTAAAACAGCCGATGAGATGGGAATTCTGAATAAGAGCGAGAAAGAATTCCTTGGGGTAAAAAACCCAAAGATGGCAGTATATTACCATCTTCCTAAGGTTCACAAGGATGAGTTTAATCCACCTGGACGACCCATTATAGCGGGGATTAATTCTTTAACATCAAATTTAGCAGCATTTGTGGACTCCTTTATGAATGAGTCTGTCAGAAATTTGGGTTCTTATCTCAGGGATTCCACCCACTTAATACAGGAATTGCAGAAAATTACATGGGGTGGTGATTTTTTGTTTATATCCATTGACGTGACTGGTTTATATTCTAATATTGACCACACTATTGGCCTTCAATGTTTGAAACTTTATATTGATAGATTATCTAATGTGACCATGGCCCAAAGAGAGTTTTTGATGAAAAGTATGACTTTCATTCTAGAGAACAACTTTTTCACATTCGGGGAGACCATTTATCACCAGATACGGGGGACTGCCATGGGTTCGAAGGCAGCGCCTACGTATGCTAACTTATTCATGGCTGCCTTTGAGTCCTGGTATGTCCTCCATTGCAAACACAAACAGAATCTGGTCCTATACAAATGTTTTATAGATGATATATTTATCATCTATGATAATGCAGATAATACGGTTTTTGATTTCCTTGATGCTATAAGGGATAATCATTGGGGTATAGAGCTCACTCTCTGTGTGGAAAGTAAAAATGTCACCTTTTTAGACTTGAACATCTATATTGATGACGCTGGAGAGATCATGACCAAAAACCATTTTAAAAATGTGGATGCTAATGGGTATGTTCATTATGATAGTAACCATCACAGACCATGGCTTAGAAACATCCCAAGCAACCAGTATTATAGGATTAGAAAAAACTGTACTTCTGATGCAGTATTCAGGGAACAAAGTAAAATTTTGAGGGAGAGATTTCAAGAAAAAGAATATCCTGTGAAGCTTGTCAAAAAGGCTTATAACTCTGTTAAGGGTTGTTCCCAAAATGAGCTTATACATCTTGACAAAAATAGGGGCGCTAAGAAAAACCTTTTTGAAACAAATTTTATCACTACTTTTTCGTCACAAAATGTACAAATACGGAATATATTAGAAAAACATTGGAGTGTGATCTTAAATGATCCTATCCTCAATAAGGTGGTTCCTAGGAAACCAACAGTAACATTTAAAAGGGCCCCCACCATCAAAAACGTCTTGGCACCCAGTGTAGTAAAGATTTCCACCTCTGGATGCACTTTAGTAGGTAATGAATGGATTGGCCGTAATGGGTCTTACCGATGTAATAGACGTGGGTGTAAATGTTGTAGATCTATTAATAACAACGTTGACAGTTTCATGTCGTTTGTAAAGAAAGGGAAGGCTTTTAATATCAATTCTAGAATGACGTGTCAGACAGATTATGTAATCTATTTAATTCAGTGCAACTGTGGTAAACAGTACGTAGGAAGGACTTCTCAACCTCTTCATAAACGTGTCAACTCTCATAGGTTTAATATCCTTAGAGGTTTTTCTAAACATGGATTGTCACGGCATTGTACCATAGTCCATCATGGTAACGTTAAATTATCTGTTACCCCCATTGACCATGTGCCTGTCAATACACCTAGGAGATTGGAGATCCTGGCTAAAAAAGAAACATATTGGATTTTTAAGTTGGGCACTTTAAGCCCTGGTGGATTGAATGAGGTAAGTGACCTCTTCTAGAAACCAATATCTAATATCATGAATTTTCATCACATTGACATTCTTCTGTGATGGATTTTTTTGATGGTTGAGGTTCCTCCGTGTGACGATGTGGCGAGAGACTATTGATTATAGTGGCCCCCATTTTCCATGAATCCAGGTGGCTGACTGGTCTAGGGTGCTGCTCATTTCTTTGCAGTGTTTGTAGACCTCTAGACCTTATGGGTTTAATTCCTGAATGAACCGTTGAAATAGGGTATATGGGAATTCACCCTCCCCCTTACTTCTTTCACTTCATATGATTCTTGTTCCAATAATCCTATTGATATTGAAGTATACTACAGACACGCTATGTAGTGTCAGTCATCTCATATTGGCCCTTGGTTTCCTTTGCTATGGGTCAATATGTGATATTTTAAGTGTTTTGAATGGGTTAAACTGGTGAATCAAGATAAATAGCTGCCCTCACCTAAGACCACTTGGTGGTTTAGTGGTATAAGACGGAGGTTTAATCTCTGGAGGACAGTTTTTAGGTTTCTTCCAGAGTGAGTTCTAATCCTGGTTTATCTGGATACCAGAAATGTTTACATTTGTTTTTATTATTTATTGATGAATATATATGGTTTTAATGATCAATTATTATGTTTCAATGTATTTTAATGTTTTGTATCCAATATTAAGGGTGTATTTACAAATTTTTGATCTAAAGTGGGAGTTCCCACCGGAAGTGATGTCAGAAGAGGGTGGGGTTTACACATGTTTTGTGTTTTTTTGATTGTATTTGTGGGTATATATACCTGGTTTTACTGATGAATCTTGATGCCCTGATGAAGTGGCCTGTTTGCCACGAAACGCGTAGGCTAATAAACAGAGTGTGTGTGTAACTCTGTTACCTTTATTGTGGTCTGCGCGGCTTTTATCCTCCGGTTCTATTTTTTTTTTTCCATGTGCACTTGCCTGGAGAAAGACGCAGCGCCCGCTGCTTGTGGAAGTGACCATACCGAGACGTTCCTCACTAAAATCCACAGGATTCCCACGAATCCCTGACACTCCTGTATAGTTTGTAATTGATAAAGGCCAAATGCGGCCGAAACGTTTTGCCTTGACTACATTAAAAGTAAAAAAATTCATCCTTAAGTTGAGTGTCTAGTTTATTTTGTATTACTGATCCCTCACTGACCTGCCCCCTATTTTACATACTGAATATAATATGTATTGATAAAAAAAATCACATTCAGCAGGTGGGTGCCACCGGCGGCGCCTGCGCTGCAGCGTGATCACATGTTTAATGTGCATTAAATTATTTTATTTAGGGAAATACATTTATTCTGAAAAATAATTTTGTTTCTGAAAATGGCTAAAGGAAAAAAACAATTGTCTCTACCAAGATGGCCCTGGAGGTGCCTGCGCAGTAGCATCTATTGGGTTGCTGATAGATGCTACTGCACAGGCGCCGCCTGTGCCATTTTGAGAAAGATTTTTTTTTCTGAATAAATGTATATCCCTAAATAAAAATTTTTAATGCACGGCGCCAGCCTGCTGAATGTGATTTTTTTTTCAATACGTATTCTATTCAGTATGCAAAATAGGGGGTAGGACTATGAAGGATCAGTGACCTGTCATAAGCCTTACAAAGACCCCCCACCCACAGGCCGCCTCGCAGCACAATAATCTCATTAACTGAAAACTACAAATAAAGATTAAACAACAACCACAAGACAGATTTCATCACCAGGTATCATTGTAATCAGTATAATGGCGCCGACCTGACAATGTGTGTAGGTTACTGTGCACAATCCTGCTGACAGGTTCCCTTTAAACCTTTATGCAACTTAAATGTCTATTGAACTCCGATATGACACTTTCTAGGGTCCTCACTCTAAGGCCAGTTTTGATACCTGTGAAGTCTTTATATTTTTGTAGATACATGCAGAAGAAATCTTAAAATCAATTTTTGAACAAATATCTCTCAAGGTTAGGTGGAAGTAAAAATGAGAATTAAATGCAGGATAATGCTCAGAAGTAATACAATAATAACGCTTCATTTTGTTGTCGCCTTTGTATTTTGTTCTGTTGTCGGCAAAGTTTATGTCGCATCCAGCACTTTTAATGGGAATATATCTCTCTGTAATTCTGCGGTTAGTGGCATCCTAATTCTTGCTCTAACAACATGTTACTAAGTGAAGGTGACGGCGCTGATAATATCTTGATGCATTGTGTGGTATGTGAATGACAAACCCAATGGCTACATATTCTCTGCATTAGCACAGTATTCTATTTTGTGGTGCATATATCAGGGGAGTACACCATTAACCCCCAAAATCCTTTCTTTTGATTTATTGTACCAAAGCCAAGGGGCTTCCATTCCTCTGTTAAAAGAGTTTCAAAGTTGGGGTTGAATATTGATAAGTGTGGATAATATAGGGCTGATTGGAAGAAGCCATTAAAAAATGGAATAATAACTCTGTGACTTTCTGTTTTCCCCTGGGTGAATTTGGGATTTTTTCTTGCACTTTAATTTCCTTCCACATGCCTATGACACACTAATAGGTCAATGGGTTTTGTATGAAATTATGCACAGTATGTGGATAACTGTAGACTTGGACTTTTAGCAACTATGGGGACAGGGACTGATTAGAGTGATGGTAATCTGTACACAGCACTGGAATATGTCAATGCCACATGTGGAGCTGGAAATATTACAACCCCTGGCAAAAATTATGTAACCACCGGCCTTGGAAGATGTTCATTCAGTTGTTTAATTTTGTAGAAAAAAAGCAGATGACAGACATGGCACAAAACTTAAATCATTTCAAATGGCAACTTTCTGGCTTTAAGAACCACTAAAAGAAATCAAGAATAAAAAATGTAGTAGTCAGTAATGGTTACTTTTTTAACCAAGCATAGGGGAATAATTATGGAGTCACTCAATTCTGAGGAAAAATTATGGAATCACCCTGTAAATTTTAATACCTAAAACTAACACCTGCATCAAATTAGATCTGCTCGTTAGTTTGCATCTAAAAAGGAGTGATCACACCTTGGAGAGCTGTTGCACCAAGTGTACCAACATGAATCATGGCTCCAACACGAGAGATGTCAATTGAAACAAAGGAGAGGATTATCAAACTCTTAAAAGAGGGTAAATCATCACGCAATGTTGCTTAAGATGTTGGTTGTTTACAGTCAGTCGTGTCTAAAATCTGGACCAAATACAAACAACATGGGAAGGTTGTTAAAGGCAAACATACTGGTAGACCAAGGAAGACATCAAAGCATCAAAATCGGAAACGTAAAGCAATATGTCTCCAAAACAGGAAATGCACAACAAAACAAATGAGGAAGGAATGGGTGGAAACTGGAGTCAACGTCTGTGACGGAACTGTAAGAAACCGCCTAAAGGAAATGGGATTTACATACAGAAAAGCTAAACGAAAGCTCTCATTAACACCTAAACAGAAAAAACAAGGTTACAATGGGTTAAGTAAAAACAATCGTGGACTGTTTATGACTGGATGAAAGTCATATTCAGTGATGAATTACGAATCTGCACTGGGCAAGGTGATGATCCTGGAACTTTTGATGACTTCCTGAAGAGAACATGCACATTTCCACAGTCATTCATGATATGGGGCTGCATGTCAGGTAAAGATACTGGGGAAATGGCTGTCATTACATCTTCAATAAATGCACAAGTTTATGTTGATATTTTGGACACTTTTCTTATCCCATCAATTGAAAGGATGTTTGGGGATGATGAAATCATTTTTCAAGATGATAATGCATCCTGCCATAGAGCAAAAACTGTGAAAACATTCCTTGAAAAAAAAACACATTAGGTCATTGTCATGGTGTTAGGGTTTGGCAGAACACACCAAATATATATTTATAGAGTAATAGGTGCGTTCGCAACCGGGGGTCCACCGTGCAGGAGTAAAACCCGCTGCTAGTAACTGACGGTACTATATGGCAGTATAAGTGAACACTGTTACTTCACAGAATCACTTAAGGCAAGAGAGCGCTGTGCCCTGTTAACCTCACAGAGGAACACAGCTACCAAATAGAGCGAACAGTGGTCATGCAGTCAGAATAGCACACGCAAAAATCCTCACCGGAGGTGCTGGTATTCTAGGGGCTTGTTTCAGCCGGGCCCTGAATCCACTCACATAAAACTCCTCACCGGTGGTGCCGGTATACTAGGGGCTTATTTCAGCCAAACCCGGAAACCACATACAGATGACCACACTGGCGCAGAACACATAACTTAGTTGATACTAGTGCATGGCCGTGCGGCCATGCAAACTTTTTATAGCTGCAGCAACTACAGGACCTTCCTAGAGGACCAATGGGAGCTGCTACAGTACCTGAGCCACTTCAGGACCTTCCTAGAGGACCAATGAGAGCTGCTGTAGTATCTGAGCATGTGACCCCGACCTCCAATGAGAGGACTCACCCTGGGCATGCTCAGAAGGGAAAAAGCAGGACTTAGTCCCAGAGATGTCTGCTCGCCGCTGACCAGTACTGGCTACAATGGCTGAGCCTGGAAAGGCAACAGTAAGCATCCCCACCATATCAGGCTGAGCCAGATGCTGGGACCGACGTCTCCGCTGAACAGGCTCCACTGCGGCTGGAGAAGAATGGGAGACCGCAGCGGAGATGGTTCGAGATTCCCCCTGTGCAGAGGCAGGAACTCAACCCCTAACACATGGCCTGCAAATTGTCCGGATCTCAATCCAATTAAAAATCTTTGGTGGAAGTTGAAGAAAATGGTCCATGACAAGGCTCCAACCTGCAAAGCTGATCTGGCAACAGCAATCAGAGAAAGTTGGAGCCAGATTGAAGAAGAGTACTGTTTGACACTCATTACGTCCATGCCTCAAAGACTGCAAGCTGTTATAAAAGCCAGAGGTGGTGCAACAAAATGATTTGTGGAGTGTTTTTGTGTTTGTTTGTTTTTCATGATTCCATAACTTTTTCCTCAAAATTGAGTGACTCCATAATTTTTTCTCCTATGCTTGGTTAAAAAAAGTAACCATTACTGACTACCACATTTTTTGTTCTTGATTTCTTTTAGTGTTTCTTAAAGCCAGAAAGTTGCTATTTGAAATGACTTTAGTTTTGTGCCATGTCTGTGATCTGCTTTTTTTCTACAAAATTAAACAACTGAATGATGATCCTCCAAAGCCGGTGATTACATAATTTTTGACAGGGGTTGTATATGTCCCATTTCTATGTACTGTTAGGAGGCACCACTGTTAAGTGTTAAGCATTGGGACTCATAAAGACAATAATGTGTAAGAAACAGAAGAAAATATCCCCACTAAAAAGGAACACCACTAACCAAAAGCAACAGAAAAAATGATTGAAAACCCCACAAAGTGTTCTGAAAGGTGAAAACGTATCGCTGTACCTGACTGATCAGAGTATGTGTTATAAATTATGCTGATATTGTATGTAACAAAATGAAGTATTATGTTAAAACATAATAAAAAAAGTAATGTTAAATGGTTGTCCGGCCTCAGGGTACAAGTCTGCAGTTACTCCATGTGACTGCAGACTTGTGAATCCTCACAGCGCGTGCACTGCACACTGTGAGGATTCTCCAGTGCCTGCATCAGGAGTAGGCAGTCATGTGACCCCAAGTATGTTGTGTGCATACTTCTGGGTGCATTCCGACTAGACTATGTCTATGTCTACACTTGCATTGAGCAAGTCCACTCACTTCTAGTCAGCACATAACCACTTGTATGCAAATCACATACTTGCGGTCACACGTCCTCCGCTCCAGGCATCTGTACTGGAGAATCATCATAGCACACAATGAGTGACTCCAGACTTATACACTTAAGGCTAGAAAACCCCTTTAATAAATAATATATAATTTTAAATATTATATTATTTGTCAACCAAATTTAAATATTTGTTGAAACAAAATCGATTTTTCAAACTGATGGTGTACAGTCTGTCCGGAAACAGTATCGTGCCAACCCATGAAGTGTACAGACATATTATCTATAAAAAAAGACTATGAACCTGAAAATGATCTTGTAGGGAATGTTCACCCAAAGCAGTCAAAATATATTAAATATGTCATGAAGAATTTCCAAGCACAGCAATCTGGCATGCAGATATTCTTAGTTTGTTCCCTGCTTAATATGTGTTGCTGGCTTGGGTTCCAGGACATGACATAAGTCAGTTTTTATCCTGTCTATATCCTACAAAACAATGCATTAAAATCTGAGATAACACTTAAACGCAGATTTAAAGTTGCACAAAAAAATAAAAAATAAATCACAATCCTGTTTTCATAAAGCGACAGGTGTCCATGCATTTCTCTTTAACCTGGAAGGCTTTTGATATACTTTGATGTATACTTTAAATAAAAAGAAATATTGAAAAAAAAGTTATCATGTCATTAAAATAAGGAAATGGTATAACTAGTACCACATCTGTATTCTTAAGGATTTAGTAAATTATGGCGGAATATTATCACTCTACAGTATATGGAAATTTGTTTCCATGTGTATGAGGCCATAACAATATAATTGTCTCAATCTAGTGCTGATTTTATTGACTTCTGGAGACAAATTAGAAGAAAAATAAGCAATATTTTAATTGTAGCATGGACTTCATAAGAAATGCAGAAATGCATGTCTGGAGCGGGACATTGTGAGGACACAGGGAAGCAGCTGTTACATGGTATCTAAATCTCACATAAAGAAGGATTCTGCGTTCATTTTCTTATCATCTGCCTGGAACAATAAAAACTGCCAGGTAACATTATGCAACAAGCCTGAGAGTGTACTGTAGTATCTATCAATTGAGATAATATTGTTGTTCTCACAAAGCAGCTGCTAGTTAAGTTATACTCACAGCTAGATGTATTAATTTGTGGACTCTCAACTACCCTGAAGTGCCAATTAATGTCAAGTCTTCATATATCATATTTATTTCTTAATACCCCTAATTACAGTGCACCTGTTATGAATACCCACTGATGTACCCAATATTGAATCCTAGCATTTACCTAATATTCATACATTCTACTAATCACATAATCAGATGGCACTAGTATCAAGCATGCTGGCATAAATAAGCAAAACAAAAAAAAGCAATGTGTGCATATACCCTAATGAAAATAAATAAGTAAGAAAAGCAAGTGCATTAAATAATTAACATAGGGTATTTAGTAAACACTGTTTTTGATCAAAAAAGCATAAAGCTGTCCCACCACGACAAGGTATACCCAATTGGGACAGTAACTACACTCTCTAATGTTAAAACCTAACTAGTGTGAATAGTGGCAGAGAGTAGCCAGGTCCCAACCAGCTCAGTGAAAAGATGGCCACACCCAATTTGTACTGGATACAAAAATACTAAAGAAAAACAAAAATGATGGCGTAAATATTAGTTTAAAAGGTAGCTATCATGCTTATGTAAATGGCAGATGTGTTCTATGTATATAGTGGAGGGGAACATTAGTAATGTAATAATGGGACTTGTCACAGGCATACAGAGAGGGGCCCAAAGATTGCAGCGTCTGGTCACATGAAATCCTACACTGATTCGAATTGCTTTACCTTCCTATTAAACAGTGCAGGTTTTTCGTTTGCTCTGTCATTGCAAGGGTTAATCAGTTCAGTTGATCTCCTGGAGCTCACTATCCTTAATTGCATCAGCTGTTCTGTGTTGGCCACTCTCCTCTGGTATATATGCTCACCACTCACTAGCACTTGGGAGTTCTCCGTGATAGTTGTACTTCCTGGTTAGGTGTTTGAGGAGTTATTCAGTGTTTGGAGTAGGCGTTTGGAGAGTTGTTCTTAAAATTGCTGTTATAGCTGTGAGGTTTATTGAAACTAATAGAGTGGACCCGCAGGATCACGACCACCTCTCAAGGGGGGAGCTTAGCCAAATAGACCACCCCCTGTACAGGGAGCATTAGGGGCAGGCCCGAGTGAGACTATTGCCACAGAAGCTGGAACCCGGGTACAGGGAAAAGGAGATTCAAAGAGGGTGGAAGAGTGTAGGACCGACGGAACGGGAAAAGACGCTGGACGGACAGATATGGACAGGATACTAGCGAGACACAAGGACAGCTGGAAATGATAGAGACATAGAGGTGGCTGGGCAGGTCAGAGACACAAGGCTAACAGGATACAGAGGAGACACAGGGCAGACAGGATACGGAGGAGATACTAGACAGGCTGGGCTGAGTGAAGACTCAGGGCAGAGCGCACAGACACAAGAGAGGACCTGGGTCATAAGAAGCACAAATGACAATCAGACAAGGTGCAGCGGAAGGGTTTACCTTAAATACATGGTGTGCAGAAGGACTTCCAGGTCAGGGACCTCCAGGGTCACAGAGAGGAGGTGTAGCGTGCCTGTATGTCAAAAGAGGAAGTACGCGTGCGCAGATGAAAAATGGAGTGCGAGGTGCGCACGCGCATGCGGTGAG
Organism: Ranitomeya variabilis; assembly: GCF_051348905.1. Classification (NCBI taxonomy): domain Eukaryota; kingdom Metazoa; phylum Chordata; class Amphibia; order Anura; family Dendrobatidae; genus Ranitomeya; species Ranitomeya variabilis. The sequence continues at coordinate 161,094,487 of NC_135238.1, read as the reverse complement.
AGCCAGGAAGCTGCGGTGAGTCAGGAAGAGGAGAGAGAAGGACGCGCGCCTGCAGGAGAAGCGCGCCAGAGCAGGTAAGTATGTCGGCAAGCGGGAGGAGGAGCGGTTGGCGGGGCGGCAGGCACAGCAGCAGGAGTGGCGTCCGCAGAGTGGCGCCGTGATAATAGCTGGTTTACATGTTTATCCTTATCCCCTCCTATTTGGTTTCTCTTACTTATCGCTTCCCTGTGTTCAACTCTGGTTTTTGTGAGTATGTTTATGTTATTGTAGTTTTCTTTCATCTCTGTCTGTCTTCCCTTGTCTGTCTATCTGGTTATACACTTCAGCCTCGCACCTTCCAGGGTGGGGGTGTTAATTGGACAAGAATCTGAACATGCAATAGGAAGCTTCACTGCAGTCTTCTGAAGATGACCTACACCATGTATTGTCATTTTGAAAGACTGGGGGAAAGCAGTGTGAACATGTGAACGTGTCTTTTACCTCAACACTAGTGTTGAGCGATACCGTCCGATACTTGAAAGTATCGGTATCGGAAAGTATCGGCCAATACCGGCAAAGTATCGGATCCAATCCGATACCGATACCCGATACCAATACAAGTCAATGGGACTCATGTATCGGACGGTATTCCTGATGGTTCCCAGGGTCTGAAGGAGAGGAAACTCTCCTTCAGGCCCTGGGAACCATATTAATGTGTAAAAGAAAGATTTAAAATAAAAAATATTGCTATACTCACCTCTCCGACGCAGCCTGCACCTTACCGAGGGAAGCGGCAGCGTTCTTTGTTTAAAATTCGCGCTTTTCTTTCCTTTACAAGAAGTCCAGGCTTGTGATTGGTTGCGTGCCGCCCATGTGGCCGGGACGCAACCAATCACAGCAAGCCGTGACGTAATTTCAGGTCCTTCAGGATTTTAAAATTACGTTCCGGCGTTGTGATTGGTTGCGTCGCAGTCACATGGGCGACGCAACCAATCACAGCAAGCCGTGACGTAATTTCAGGTCCTTAAGGATTTTAAAATTACGTCCCGCCTTTGTGATTGGTTGCGTCGCAGTCACATGGGAGACGCAACCAATCACAAGCCGTGACGTCACGGGAGGCTGGACACGCGCGCATTTTAAAATGGGCGCGTGTCCAGCCTCCCGTGACGTCACGGCTTGTGATTGGTTGCGCCGCGGTCAACCAATCACAAGCCGGGAGGCTGGACACGCGCGCATTTTAAAATGGGTGCGTGTCCAGCCTCCCGTGACGTCCCGGCTTGTGATTGGTTGCGTCTCCCATGTGACTGCGACGCAACCAATCACAAAGCCGGGACGTAATTTTAAAATCCTTAAGGACCTGAAATTACGTCACGGCTTGCTGTGATTGGTTGCGTCCCGGCCACATGGGCGGCACGCAACCAATCACAAGCCTGGACTTCTTGTAAAGGAAAGAAAAGCGCGAATTTTAAACAAAGAACGCTGCCGCTTCCCTCGGTAAGGTGCAGGCTGCGTCGGAGAGGTGAGTATAGCAATATTTTTTATTTTAATTTTTTCTTTTACACATTTTTACATTAATGTTGTTTCGATACCGATACCCGATACTACAAAAATATCGGATCTCGGTATCGGAATTCCGATACAGCAAGTATCGGCCGATACCCGATACTTGCAGTATCGGAATGCTCAACACTACTCAACACCCCTGATATCTCTAGTATTAGGTAAGATTGATAGAGAGAGCAGGAGTGTGAGCAGCCTCTTCTTACCTCAGCACCCACTGTATCTCCAGTATTAGATCTGTTAGACATGGTGGACAGCAGTGTGAGCAGTCTCTTTTTATCTATGCTCTTCTGATATTTCCAGTATTACATCAGATAGACAGGATGGACAGCAGTTTGAGCAGCCTCTTCTTAACTCGACATACCTGGTATCTCCAGTGTTATATCAGATAGACATGGTGGACAGCAGTTTAAGCACATATTCTTTACTCAGCAAGCCTGGTATGTCCAGCATTAGATCAGATAGACAGGGTGGACAGCAGTGTAAGCAGCCTCTTCTTACCTCAGCATTCCTGGTATCTCCAGTATTAGATCCGATGGACAGGATGGACAGCAATGTGAGCAGCCTCTTCTTACCTCAGCACTTGAATCTACAATATTAGATAAAAAAATAAAAATGATGCAAAATTATAAAAGTTAAAGCGCAGACACACATGCACATTTACATCAGACAGGCATACCAACTTAATAAAGACATGTTTACTTATGCACATCCAGTATATGTATATTGTACATGCACACATATGCATTAGCTAACATTAGGTAAAGCAAACATACTTTCATGAGATGTAGCTACTTAAATACAAATAAATAATCCTGTTATTCTAGCACTTTTTTTGGAAAAAATGTGGTCAATTTAAGGAGTTCTATGGCTATAGAGCACACTGCAATAGATTAGTGGTGAACAAACCTTTTATTGAACCACTACGCGTTTCAGCAGCGTTCTGCTACCTTCCTCAAGTGGATTTCCCTAGTAAATCCACCTGATTAAGGTAGTAGTCCTCTGCCGAAATGCGTAGTGGTTCAATAAAAGGTTTGTTCAGCACTAATCTATTGCAGTGTGCTCTATAGCCATAGCGCTCCTTAAATTTACCACATTTTTTCCAAAAAAAGTTTACGTTCCCCTTGAGGGATTGTGGCTGGAGCAGCTTGCGACCATAGAGTTCATCTTCAGGCAACAGGACCTGAAGTGAAGTCACATCCTATGAAGTGGCATCACGTGACTGGATCATGGGCCCACGTGATCAGACCAGGAAGCACAGGAGCAGTCCTGGAGCAACACAGCAGGATTGCACAGAGAGGTCCACTACTGGAGTTGTGCAGGGGTGCACAACCCTTCCATGTGAGAGGCTAATCCCCCCACCTTCCATTGCAACATCCCAATCAAACCACCTGGTGCTTCTCATGATGCGCTCTTCCATGTTTATTGTTATTATAGCACTGACCTAGGCACTTGCACTCATGTACCTACTGACAAATGCAGCCAGGGAGTAATGACTGCATTCAGGTCATCTTCGACAATACACATTGCCGGCCAATCAGACATTGGGACCGTTCAAGACAATACATGCTACTGGACACTCAGAGGCCAGCAGTTGATGTCACCGTGCACATGACGGGGCGCATGACAGTGATGTCATAAGCTCCTGGAGCGGCCCCAAATGCAGGGCAGCGGGGTACTCGGTACCGGGTATCTCGGTCTCGGTTCTAGGGGTGTCACGGTGTCCTGACCCGGTCCGTGGCCCTGCTAAGGGGCGCCCAAATAAAGGTGTAGGTGAGAGTTTGTCAAGTGTTCGTGACGCCACCTGTGGTATTCGGTCAGGGTGACCGATGCTACTATGGGTCCGCTGGGGTGATGGAATGGCAGCTAGATGGTGTAACTTCCCACAGGTGAAGTATGTCCCCAGGGCTTTGCAGCGCCCCAGAGTCCTGGTCGTTGCAGTACTGTCGCTCCGCCGCTAAGGGGAGTGATGGTATGTCTGATGGCACTAAAGGAGTTCACCTGACCAGGTATCACAGACACCAATACACTTCATAGTCTGGCCTCCAGGGGGAGCTAAGGGTGCTATGTATTAGGCCACTCCTCACAATCTGGTAAAACTGGGGGTTGGATAGAAAGTTAGTGAGAAGCTGACTGGGTTGGAAGCAGGCAACATCCTGTGGCAGAGGGAGTTGCAGGGGAAGATTCAGGGGGGTCCCTGTCAGGGGTGGGATCCTGACAGAGGCCTAGCGAACAGACAGAACGTTACGGAACCGCGCCTGCACTGATTTGCGGCAGTATCTTAAGAAAGGACAAGAAGCGAGGCTTATTGTGAAGAGTGAGAAATGAGATCAAAGCAAAAAGGAGATAACACCAGTAGGAGTCGTGCTGTAAGATCGAGGCAACATCCTACTGAGGCGCGTAGCCGGTGGCCGGAACGCCGAGAAAGTATTTGGCTCCAAGCATTACTTCAAACACCGGAAGGACAGTTAATTATAGGTTGGCTGTCTCACCTAAATCACCTAAGCAGACATAGGGGGCAACTGTGGGACAGGGGCGTCACTAGGGTCCCGGAAGAACTCCAGGCCTACCCGTCATACGGGTGCGTCCTAGCCATATCATCTGGGGGACGGAGAAGAACATCAGAAAAGATACGAGTTGTGGGAAAGAACATCAGAATAAGACACAACAGTTGTGAGGACTATCCCATGGTGCTCAGCAGGGAAGTACTACAACACACAGGTGCTAGAAGGTAGGCACAGATTTCCACCTGCAAAGGGAACTCTGGAGGTGCCATCGGACCGGCCGGTCTCAGCCAGCCCTGTTGACAGTACTCTGGATTGAGGATCTTGAAGCCTTCAGTAAAGAGGTAAAGAGACTGCAACCCTGTGTCCTCGTTATTCACCGCGTCCAGCACCACCTACACCTTTCATTGGACGCCCCTTAGCAGGGTCACGGACTGGGTCTAGCCACCGTGACAACCCCAGAGCTGAGACAGAGAGGCCCGATACCGAGTACCACACGGCCCTGCGTTTGGGGGTGCTCCAGCTTCCCTAGATGAGTAGATGGTAATGGTGTAGGTCGCAGTAAATGACGAGGACACAGGGTTGCAGTCTCTTTACCTCTTTAGTGAAGGCTTCGGCATCCGCAATCCAGAGCACTGCTAACAGGGCTAGCTGAGACCGGCCGGTCCAAAGGCACATCCAGAGTTCCCTTTGCAGGTGGAAATCAGTAGCCTTCCTACTAGCGCCTGCGTGTTATAGTACCTCCCTGCTGAGCACCATGGGATAGTCCTCACAACTGTCGTATATGTTTCTGTTCTTTCTCTCCGTCCCCCAGATGGTTTAGATAGGACGCACCCGTATGATGGGGTAGGCTTGGAGTTATTTTATAGGGACCCTAGAGATGCCCCTCTCCCACAATTGCCTCCGTTGCTTTCATTAGGTGTAAAGGTGAGACAGCCAACCTAGAGTTAACTGCCCTGCCATAGTTTAAAGTAATGCATAGAGTCTATTACTTCCTCGGCGTTCCGGCCGCCGGCTACGCACCTCAGAAGGATGTTGCCGATCTTGGGGCACGACTCCTCCTGGTTCTATCTCCTTTGTGCTGTGATCTCGTTTCTCACTTCTACACAATATACTTCGCTTCATGTCCTTTCTTAGGATGCCACCGCAATGAGGTGCAGGCACGGCTCCGTAATGATCTGTCTCGTGCTAGGCCACTGCCAGAATCCCACCCCTGACAGGGACCTCCCTGAGTCTTCCCAAGCAATGCTCTCTCTCGCTAGATGTTACCTGGGCAAAACCCAGTCAGCTTCTCTCCAACTTCCTATCCAACCCCCAGTTTTACCAGAGTGTGAGGAGTGGCCTAATACATAGAACCTTTTGCACCCCCTGGTGGCCGGAGTGTGAAGTGTAGTGTGTGACTGTGATACCTGGTCAGGTGAACTCTTTTAGTGCCATCAGACGTACCATCACTCCCCCTTGTGGCAGAGCGACAAAACTGCAACGACCAGGACTCTGGGGCGCTGCACTCCCCCCCATTAAATCCAGTACTCCCGGACTGGGAAAGAAGAACAACAATACATGTTAGCAAAAGACATACAAAATTTTGGAATACTGTAAACAAGTGAATTTAACAGTGCTTCCCTTTATGGGAGGTGAGGACACTTGAACGTTACAAACAGAAACATATTTACATTGTGTAGAAGATTTTAAATAACACTTATTATATAACTAGCTATAAATAACTATCATTACCCAGCCGGGCATACTATCTACTATCTACTAAGTGGAAACTTTTCCTGAACAATAATTTAACTTTTCCTTTAAGGGCGTAAGGGCAGGTACCCATTAAAGGTATATTATAAGACTAAAAGTGCAAATCAACGTTTTTCTTTAGTTCTCTTCCTCATATGCAGGACTATCTTGTCTACCCCCATGGGCCTACTGCATCTTTCCTTGGCTTTCTATCATCAGTTCTAATAATCACTTTAACTTCAGTTTTATTCAAACAACATCAACATTTCTATTCCTTATCACTATCTTTCTAGCTACATACTACTACTATGTAAAACATTATTACTGTCTAACTATTTAAGGCACATTATGATTTAAGCTAAGTGCAACAACTAGACATTCCCTTTAAGAGGGAAACTAAGTCTCTTCTGAGGTAGTGCAAACTCTCAAGTTGCAAGTCTGATGCAGAAACTTCTGCGCTGTAATCAGGAACAGTCTCTTCAAAAAGCTCTTCTTTTTGTAAAACCAGTAGGGGGCACCCTTAAGAAGGTGCAAACTATATACAGCAACAGTTTGTGAATCATTCACCGTCCATGATTCGGCAGTCTTTGATAAACATGAAAAACTTGTGCAAACTCAAAAACAATAAGGATCCTGGGTCAACAAAGGGATCCCTTTAAGAATAACCCTAAACGGGTTTAAAGCAGCAAAAACAGGAAAACAAACAGTTAACTATTTACAGTTTCAGGTTTCCGAGGTTTAGTTGGACGGCTTCCAGGGCTGCACCTGGCACTTAACCCTTCTTGGCCTGGGAAGGGTGAGGTCCAGGGTTACACCCAGTGCTGGATAAACGCCGTTAATCCGTCTTTCATGTACGGTTAAGTCATGCGCAGCGATGTAGGTGTACGTAGCTTGAGTATGGGCATTTGCTGCAGCAGAGGTAGCGGCTGCTGCAAGATCAGTCACTGGAACAGAGTCAGCAGCTGTGGCACTAGTAGTCACTGGAGTGGTGTCGGTCATCAGGGCAGTGTCGTTCTTCATACCTTCTTCAGATGCGGTCCCTCCGGTGCCGGTCTGCTCTGTCTCCGCTGGGGTCTGGAACTCTGGTTGCGGGGCCTTGTGCTGCGATGTTGTCATCTCTGTTTGCAGCATCTCGCTTTCCGGCAGGGCCATGCTTTCTGGCTTCGGAGCGCTGGAACTTCTTTCCTGCTCCGGACCAGACGAGGCTGCCGACAGGCGTCTGGTGAGGCTCCCGATGAAGATCTTCCACCCGGCCTCAGTGCTCAGCTGCGTCCGCAGGAGTTGGTCGCTGAGCTCTTCCACGCCAGCCTGCAGGAAATCAGCATCAGCGGTGGAGGCCTGGTTACGGTGCCCCTCCGGGTAGCTGGGGGAGTCCACTGCTCCGACCCCACGCTCCAGCTCCGGGTGGCTGGCCATGGCATCCTCCACGTGGCTGACTTCTTCTTTGTCCTTTTCCCGCTCTCTCCTTCGTGGGTGGTTTCGCTTTCTTTGTCTCCGCCCTCCATTGAGAATCAGGAGGCGGATCTCGGCTGCTGATGGACACGTCCTCAAGGTACAGAAATACTTAGACTGGGCGGCCATTGTTCTTCGCGCTCTTCAGTTCATTCACGCCCACAAATCCACACCCTTCTTCTTCTCCTGCGCCCCTCGTGGCGCTGTGATGGCGGCGGTTTTGGCGGGAATTTTTGGCGGCAAATAGCAATACACAGTCTTTGCAATAAATCACGATTCAAGCACAATTCAGTCACAGTTCCAAGGCACACATGACCTGATTCTCAGGCTTAAGTAGATCCTGTTCGTGATGCCAAGTTTTGGAGCGGCCCCCAAACGCAGGGCAGCGGGGTACTCGGTACCGGGTCCCTCGGTCTTGGTTGTAGGGGTGTCACGGTGGCCTGACCCGGTCCGTGGCCCTGCTAAGGGGCGCCCAAATAAAGGTGTAGGTGAGAGTTTGTCAAGTGTTCGTGACGCCACCTGTGGTATTCGGACAGGGTGACCGACGCTGCTAGGGGTCCGCTGGGGTGATGGAATGGCAGCTAGATGGTGTAACTTCCCACAGGTGAAGTATGTCCCCAGGGCTTCCCTTGATGAGTAGATGGTAATGGTGTAGGTCGCAGTAAATGATGAGGACACAGTGTTGCAGTCTCTTTACCTCTTTACTGAAGGCTTCGGCATCCACAATCCAGAGCACTGCTAACAGGGCTGGCTGAGACCGGCCGGTCCGAAGGCACATCCAGAGTTCCCTTTGCAGGTGGAAATCAGTAACCTTCCTACTAGCGCCTGTGTGTTGTAGTACCTCCCTGCTGAGCACCACGGGATAGTCCTCACAACTGTCGTATATGTTTCTGTTCTTTCTCTCCGTCCCCCAGATGGTTTGGATAGGACGCACCCTTATGATGGGGTAGGCCTGGAGTTATTTTATAGGGACCCTAGAGACGCCCCTCTCCCACAATTGCCTCCGTTGTCTTCATTAGGTGTAAAGGTGAGACAGCCAACCTAGAGTTAACTGCCCTGCCGTAGTTTAAAGTAATGCGTAGAGTCTATTACTTCCTCGGTGTTCCGGCCGCCGGCTACGCGCCTCAGAAGGATGTTGCCGATCTTGAAGCACGACTCCTCCTGGTTTTATCTACTTTGTGCTGTGATCTCGTTTCTCAGTTCTCCACAATATACTTCGCTTCGTGTCCTTTTTTAGGATGCCGCCGCAATGAGGTGCAGGCACGGCTCCGTAACGATCTGTCTCGTGCTAAGCCACTGCCAGGATCCCACCCCTGACAGGGACCTCCCTGAGTCTTCCCAAGCAAAGCTCTCTCTCACTAGATGTTACCTGGGCAAAACCCAGTCAGCTTCTCTCCAACTTCCTATCCAACCCCCAGTTTTACCAGAGTGTGAGGAGTGGCCTAATACATAGAACCTTTTGCTCCCCCTGGTGGCCAGAGTGTGAAGTGTAGTGTGTGACTGTGATACCTGGTCAGGTGAACTTTTTTAGTGCCATCAGACGTACCATCACTCCCCCTTGTGGCAGAGCGACAAAACTGCAACGACCAGGACTCTGGGGCGCTGCACTCCCCCCCATTAAATCCAGTACTCCCGGACTGGGAAAGAAGAACAACAATACATGTTAGCAAAAGACATACAAAATTTTGGAATACTGTAAACAAGTGAATTTAACAGTGCTTCCCTTTATGGGAGGTGAGGACACTTGAACGTTACAAACAGAAACATATTTACATTGTGTAGAAGATTTTAAATAACACTTATTATATAACTAGCTATAAATAACTATCATTACCCAGCCGGGCATACTATCTACTATCTACTAAGTGGAAACTTTTCCTGAACAATAATTTAACTTTTCCTTTAAGGGCGTAAGGGCAGGTACCCATTAAAGGTATATTATAAGACTAAAAGTGCAAATCAACGTTTTTCTTTAGTTCTCTTCCTCATATGCAGGACTATCTTGTCTACCCCCATGGGCCTACTGCATCTTTCCTTGGCTTTCTATCATCAGTTCTAATAATCACTTTAACTTCAGTTTTATTCAAACAACATCAACATTTCTATTCCTTATCACTATCTTTCTAGCTACATACTACTACTATGTAAAACATTATTACTGTCTAACTATTTAAGGCACATTATGATTTAAGCTAAGTGCAACAACTAGACATTCCCTTTAAGAGGGAAACTAAGTCTCTTCTGAGGTAGTGCAAACTCTCAAGTTGCAAGTCTGATGCAGAAACTTCTGCGCTGTAATCAGGAACAGTCTCTTCAAAAAGCTCTTCTTTTTGTAAAACCAGTAGGGGGCACCCTTAAGAAGGTGCAAACTATATACAGCAACAGTTTGTGAATCATTCACCGTCCATGATTCGGCAGTCTTTGATAAACATGAAAAACTTGTGCAAACTCAAAAACAATAAGGATCCTGGGTCAACAAAGGGATCCCTTTAAGAATAACCCTAAACGGGTTTAAAGCAGCAAAAACAGGAAAACAAACAGTTAACTATTTACAGTTTCAGGTTTCCGAGGTTTAGTTGGACGGCTTCCAGGGCTGCACCTGGCACTTAACCCTTCTTGGCCTGGGAAGGGTGAGGTCCAGGGTTACACCCAGTGCTGGATAAACGCCGTTAATCCGTCTTTCATGTACGGTTAAGTCATGCGCAGCGATGTAGGTGTACGTAGCTTGAGTATGGGCATTTGCTGCAGCAGAGGTAGCGGCTGCTGCAAGATCAGTCACTGGAACAGAGTCAGCAGCTGTGGCACTAGTAGTCACTGGAGTGGTGTCGGTCATCAGGGCAGTGTCGTTCTTCATACCTTCTTCAGATGCGGTCCCTCCGGTGCCGGTCTGCTCTGTCTCCGCTGGGGTCTGGAACTCTGGTTGCGGGGCCTTGTGCTGCGATGTTGTCATCTCTGTTTGCAGCATCTCGCTTTCCGGCAGGGCCATGCTTTCTGGCTTCGGAGCGCTGGAACTTCTTTCCTGCTCCGGACCAGACGAGGCTGCCGACAGGCGTCTGGTGAGGCTCCCGATGAAGATCTTCCACCCGGCCTCAGTGCTCAGCTGCGTCCGCAGGAGTTGGTCGCTGAGCTCTTCCACGCCGGCCTGCAGGAAATCAGCATCAGCGGTGGAGGCCTGGTTACGGTGCCCCTCCGGGTAGCTGGGGGAGTCCACTGCTCCGACCCCACGCTCCAGCTCCGGGTGGCTGGCCATGGCATCCTCCACGTGGCTGACTTCTTCTTTGTCCTTTTCCCGCTCTCTCCTTCGTGGGTGGTTTCGCTTTCTTTGTCTCCGCCCTCCATTGAGAATCAGGAGGCGGATCTCGGCTGCTGATGGACACGTCCTCAAGGTACAGAAATACTTAGACTGGGCGGCCATTGTTCTTCGCGCTCTTCAGTTCATTCACGCCCACAAATCCACACCCTTCTTCTTCTCCTGCGCCCCTCGTGGCGCTGTGATGGCGGCGGTTTTGGCGGGAATTTTTGGCGGCAAATAGCAATACACAGTCTTTGCAATAAATCACGATTCAAGCACAATTCAGTCACAGTTCCAAGGCACACATGACCTGATTCTCAGGCTTAAGTAGATCCTGTTCGTGATGCCAAGTTTTGGAGCGGCCCCCAAACGCAGGGCAGCGGGGTACTCGGTACCGGGTCCCTCGGTCTTGGTTGTAGGGGTGTCACGGTGGCCTGACCCGGTCCGTGGCCCTGCTAAGGGGCGCCCAAATAAAGGTGTAGGTGAGAGTTTGTCAAGTGTTCGTGACGCCACCTGTGGTATTCGGACAGGGTGACTGACGCTGCTAGGGGTCCGCTGGGGTGATGGAATGGCAGCTAGATGGTGTAACTTCCCACAGGTGAAGTATGTCCCCAGGGCTTCCCTTGATGAGTAGATGGTAATGGTGTAGGTCGCAGTAAATGATGAGGACACAGTGTTGCAGTCTCTTTACCTCTTTACTGAAGGCTTCGGCATCCACAATCCAGAGCACTGCTAACAGGGCTGGCTGAGACCGGCCGGTCCGAAGGCACATCCAGAGTTCCCTTTGCAGGTGGAAATCAGTAACCTTCCTACTAGCGCCTGTGTGTTGTAGTACCTCCCTGCTGAGCACCACGGGATAGTCCTCACAACTGTCGTATATGTTTCTGTTCTTTCTCTCCGTCCCCCAGATGGTTTGGATAGGACGCACCCTTATGATGGGGTAGGCCTGGAGTTATTTTATAGGGACCCTAGAGACGCCCCTCTCCCACAATTGCCTCCGTTGTCTTCATTAGGTGTAAAGGTGAGACAGCCAACCTAGAGTTAACTGCCCTGCCGTAGTTTAAAGTAATGCGTAGAGTCTATTACTTCCTCGGTGTTCCGGCCGCCGGCTACGCGCCTCAGAAGGATGTTGCCGATCTTGAAGCACGACTCCTCCTGGTTTTATCTACTTTGTGCTGTGATCTCGTTTCTCAGTTCTCCACAATATACTTCGCTTCGTGTCCTTTCTTAGGATGCCGCCGCAATGAGGTGCAGGCACGGCTCCGTAACGATCTGTCTCGTGCTAAGCCACTGCCAGGATCCCACCCCTGACAGGGACCTCCCTGAGTCTTCCCAAGCAAAGCTCTCTCTCACTAGATGTTACCTGGGCAAAACCCAGTCAGCTTCTCTCCAACTTCCTATCCAACCCCCAGTTTTACCAGAGTGTGAGGAGTGGCCTAATACATAGAACCTTTTGCTCCCCCTGGTGGCCAGAGTGTGAAGTGTAGTGTGTGACTGTGATACCTGGTCAGGTGAACTTTTTTAGTGCCATCAGACGTACCATCACTCCCCCTTGTGGCAGAGCGACAATACTGCAACGACCAGGACTCTGGGGCGTTGCACTCCCATCATAAATCGAAATCAACTGCCAACTTCACAAAAGGGCGCACACGGCGGGGGAGCAGAGGGAAGGTAGGTAGAGCATTAATTCTTTTAATTTTTTTATGTAAGTGGCGATACTACTATATATGACTATGGGCCGTGCATTATACTACTATGAAGAGAAATGTAGCTCCACAAACAGTGAATATTTTATTCACAAAAATGCTTTCAGGACATACAGAGTCAGCAGTACAGCTTACAAAACACGCATCAACGCGTTTCAGGTGTCTAAGCACCCTTAATCAAATATACGGTATATATCCATGATGGGGGGGGCCCTGGTACAAATCTTGCACCGGGGCCCATCAGACTCTAGTTACACCACTGAATGCTGCCATGGTTGTCTCATTAGATATTTATGGCATATTCATATACCCTGTTAAAATGTGCCATAAATGTCTGAAATGACACAGTCCCTTTCATGCCATAACTGCCTAGTCCCACATCAAATCCATTATGGCATCATCTTAGACTCCATAGATCACAGACTTTCCTGTATCGTTTCTCAGTTTGTTGTCATTATGAAGGTGTGCCTTGTTATGTCTCTTCTTGTGTCCACAATGCCCATTCTCTGAAGTGTTCCTACATGCTTTGTGGCTGGTGACAAGTAGTGGCGAGGGAGCATTTCATGAAGAGAAGAAGACTGTCAGTCCTGTAACTAGAATACATTTCATTCGGATGCAGTGACTACTTAAAGTGTTTGATCAAACAGGCAAAATGATAAGTTGACTACTAAACAGTAAACACATCTCTGTCAGATTTCTCCTCAGTCCTATTCATGGAAATGAATCTTCCTTACTACAGACTTGGATATAATATAATAGGAAAGAGAGATGAGTGACTATTGAAATTCCAATTCACAATCAGACAATTTTTTTTTAAATGTGATTTGTGGCAGATTGATTTGCCAAGATTCAGATGATCTCCAATTACCCCCAAAAACATGTTTAACACTAAGAGGTCTCTGACTGTACCAACCCCTATTATGATCTTTAGTGCCTTAGTAATATCAAAGTGACCTCAGCATATATGGCTATTGTTAAATGGATGTTAGCTATTTGATGTGCTATCACACACTATCTGAACAGTTCATACAGTGTTTATGGCTTTCTCTCCCTATCACTATTGCTAAACTGTGAGCTGTGACACCCTCTCACAATCCAGATTAACCACAACATGGCTGCTGTATTCCCTGCCTTGACTTTCATTCAAACTATGATAGCCTCTCTTGATTGGCTGTGCTATACCTTGTGAAGTGTTAGTTACAAGGTGTTATGGAAAAGCCTGCTTGTGAGATGTCATGTAAGCTTTTTCTGGCTCATGCAATGTGTAAAATCACTGAGGACAAATTGAATTGCAGATTGTTCAAATTCACTGGGTTCATCAAATTTCTAACAATTTGAAATACATTTGATTTGCATTTATTTACTTTTTTAAAAAGGATCATGATCTGATTGTGGGGAAGGGGCTTCAATCGTACATGAGGAAATATCCCACCAGAATAATCGCACCACCAGATTGGCAGCGGCATTAAAGTGGTTAATCAGCAGCGATTGGAGCTTGCTCCATTGACTACTGTTAGTCAGGTGACATCTCTATATCACACCGTTATGTTATCTGGTTGGAAGTTGCAAAAGAAATAATGTAGAGGTGATTAGTGGGATGTTATGACCCCAATGGCGAGGGTCTCAGAGAAACAAGTTAGTCTGCGACGTACAAAAATCCAGCTCATAGGGCAGTGGTAACTGGGTTGACCATATATCTACTCCTAACGCCAACACTAGCAGTAGCCGGGGAACATGCCTACGTTGGTCGCTAGATGTCTCGCGCCAGCCGGAGGACTAACTACCCCTAGAAGAGGAAAACAAAGACCTCTCTTGCCTCCAGAGAATAGACCCCAAAAGTAGGATAGTAGCCCCCCACAAATAATAACGGTGAGGTAAGAGGAAATGACAAACACAGAGATGAACTAGATTTTAGCAAAGAGAGGCCCACTTTACTAATAGCAGAATGTAGTAAGATAACTTATATGGTCAACAAAAACCCTATCAAAATCCACGCTGGAGATTCAAGAACCCCCGAACCGTCTAACGGCCCGGGGGGAGAACACCAGCCACCCTAGAGCTTCCAGCAAGGTCAGGAAACAGATTATATACAAGCTGGACAAAAATGCAAACAAAAACAAATAGCAAAAAGCAAGAAAGCAGACTTAGCTTAATCAAACAGGAACCAGGATCAGAAGACCAGAGCACTACAGATTAGCTCTGATATCAACGTTGCCAGGCATTGAACTGAAGGTCCAGGGAGCTTATATAGCAACACCCCTGACCTAACGACCCAGGTGAGCATACAAGGGATGAATGACATACCCAGAGTAAAATCACTAGTAGCCACTAGAGGGAGCCAAAAGGTAAATTCACAACAGTACCCCCCCCTTAGTGAGGGGTCACCGAACCCTCACCAAGACCACCAGGGCGATCAGGATGAGCGGCGTGAAAGGCACGAACTAAATCGGCCGCATGCACATCAGAGGCGACCACCCAGGAATTATCCTCCTGACCATAGCCCTTCCACTTGACCAGGTACTGAAGCCTCCGCCTGGAGAGACGAGAATCTAAGATCTTCTCCACCACGTACTCCAACTCGCCCTCAACCAACACCGGAGCAGGAGGCTCAGCAGAAGGAACCACAGGCACAACGTACCGCCGCAACAAGGACCTATGAAATACGTTGTGGATGGCAAACGACACCGGAAGATCCAGGCGAAAGGATACAGGATTAATGATTTCCAATATCTTGTAAGGACCAATGAAGCGAGGCTTAAATTTGGGAGAGGAGACCTTCATAGGAACAAATCGAGAAGACAGCCATACCAAATCCCCAACGCGAAGTCGGGGACCCACACCGCGGCGGCGGTTGGCAAAACGCTGAGCCTTCTCCTGTGACAACTTCAAGTTGTCCACCACATGCCCCCAGATCCGCTGCAACCTATCCACCACGGAATCCACCCCAGGACAGTCAGAAGGCTCCACATGTCCCGAGGAAAAACGAGGATGGAAACCAGAGTTGCAGAAAAATGGCGAAACCAAGGTGGCGGAACTAGCCCGATTATTAAGGGCAAATTCAGCCAACGGCAAGAAGGTCACCCAATCATCCTGATCAGAAGAGACAAAACACCTCAAATAAGCCTCCAGAGTCTGATTAGTTCGCTCCGTTTGTCCGTTAGTCTGGGGATGGAAAGCGGATGAAAACGACAACTCAATGCCCATCCTACCACAAAAGGATCGCCAGAACCTGGAAACAAACTGGGATCCTCTGTCCGACACAATATTCTCAGGAATGCCGTGCAAACGAACCACGTTCTGGAAGAACACAGGAACCAGATCAGAAGAAGAGGGCAGCTTAGGCAAAGGAACCAAATGGACCATCTTGGAGAAACGATCACATATCACCCAGATGACAGACATGCCCTGAGACACCGGAAGATCAGAAATGAAATCCATAGAGATGTGTGTCCAAGGTCTCTTCGGGACAGGCAAGGGCAAGAGCAACCCGCTGGCACGAGAGCAGCAAGGCTTAGCTCGAGCACAAGTACCACAGGACTGTACAAATGACCGCACATCCCTTGACAAGGAAGGCCACCAAAAGGACCTGGCCACCAGATCTCTGGTGCCAAAAATTCCCGGGTGCCCTGCCAACACCGAGGAATGAACCTCGGAAATGACTCTGCTGGTCCATCTAGCAGGCACAAACAATCTGTCAGGTGGACAAGAGTCAGGCCTACCAGCCTGAAATCTCTGCAACACACGTCGCAGATCTGGAGAAATAGCAGACACGATAACTCCTTCCTTAAGAATACCCACAGGTTCAGCGACTCCAGGAGCATCAGGCACAAAGCTCCTAGACAGAGCGTCGGCCTTCACATTCTTAGACCCTGGTAAATACGAGACCACAAAGTCAAAACGGGAGAAAAACAATGACCAGCGGGCCTGTCTAGGATTCAAGCGTTTAGCAGACTCGAGATACATCAGATTTTTGTGATCAGTCAAGACCACCACACGATGCTTAGCACCCTCGAGCCAATGACGCCACTCCTCAAATGCCCACTTCATTGCCAACAACTCCCGATTGCCCACATCATAATTTCGCTCTGCCGGCGAAAACTTCCTAGAGAAAAAGGCACAAGGTCTCATAGTAGAGCAACCAGGGCCTCTCTGTGACAAAACGGCCCCTGCCCCAATCTCCGAAGCATCCACCTCAACCTGAAAAGGAAGTGAGATGTCAGGCTGGCACAAAACAGGCGCCGAAGTAAACCGGCGTTTTAACTCCTGGAAAGCCTCCACGGCAGCAGGAGCCCAGTTAGCTACATCAGAGCCTTTCTTGGTCATATCCGTCAGCGGTTTAACAACGCTAGAGAAATTTGCAATAAAACGACGGTAGAAGTTAGCAAAACCCAAGAACTTCTGAAGACTCTTAACTGACGAGGGTTGAGTCCAATCATGAATAGCTCGGACCTTGACTGGATCCATCTCCACAGCAGAAGGGGAAAAAATGAACCCCAAAAAGGGAACCTTCTGTACACCAAAGAGACACTTTGAGCCTTTTACAAACAAAGAATTTTCACGCAGAATCTCAAAAACCATCCTGACCTGCTCCACATGCGAGTCCCAATCATCAGAAAAAACCAGAATATCATCCAGATAAACAATCAAAAATTTATCCAGATACTTCCGGAAAATGTCATGCATGAAGGACTGAAAAACTGAAGGTGCATTAGAGAGACCGAATGGCATCACCAAGTACTCAAAATGACCTTCGGGCATATTGAATGCGGTTTTCCATTCATCGCCCTGCCTAATGCGCACAAGGTTGTACGCACCACGAAGGTCTATCTTGGTGAACCACTTGGCACCTTTAATCCGGGCAAACAAATCTGACAACAGCGGCAAAGGATACTGAAATTTAACAGTGATCTTATTTAAAAGCCGATAGTCAATACAAGGCCTCAAAGATCCGTCCTTTTTGGCCACAAAAAAGAATCCCGCACCAAGAGGGGAAGAAGAAGGACGGATATGCCCCTTCTCAAGAGACTCCTTGATATATGAACGCATCGCGGTATGTTCAGGTACCGACAGATTAAATAGTCTCCCCTTAGGAAACTTACTGCCAGGAATCAAATCTATTGCACAGTCACATTCCCTATGAGGAGGCAGTGCACTGGACTTAGACTCGCTGAAGACATCCTGATAATCAGACAAATACGCCGGAACTTCCGAAGGCGTAGAAGAAGCAATAGACAAGGGCAGGGAATCTCCATGAATTCCATGGCAGCCCCAACTTGACACTGACATAGCCTTCCAGTCCAAGACTGGATTATGGGTCTGTAACCATGGCAAACCCAAAACAACCAAATCATGCATTTTATGCAGAACAAGAAAACGTATTACCTCCCGATGTTCGGGAGTCATGCACATGGTAACCTGTGTCCAAAACTGCGGTTTATTTTTTGCCAATGGCGTAGAATCAATACCCCTAAGAGGGATAGGATTTTCCAATGGCTCAAGAACAAATCCGCAGCGCTTGGCAAATGACAGATCCATAAGGCTCAGAGCAGCACCCGAGTCCACAAACGCCATGACAGGATACGATGACAGTGAGCAAATCAAAGTTACAGATAGAATAAATTTAGGTTGCAAATTACCAATGGCGACCGGACTAACAACCTTAGTAAGACGTTTAGAGCATGCTGAGATAACATGTGTAGAATCACCACAGTAGTAACACAAGCCATTCTGGCGTCTATGCATTTTCCGCTCATTTCTAGTCAGGATTCTATCACATTGCATTAAATCAGGTGTCTGTTCAGACAACACCATGAGGGAATTAGCGGTTTTGCGCTCCCGCAACCGCCGGTCGATTTGAATAGCCAGGGCCATAGAATCATTCAGACCTGTGGGAATGGGAAAACCCACCATCACATTCTTAATGGCTTCAGAAAGGCCATTTCTAAAATTAGCAGCCAATGCACACTCGTTCCACTGGGTCAGCACGGACCATTTCCGAAATTTTTGGCAATACACTTCAGCCTCGTCCTGGCCCTGAGACATAGCCAGCAAGGCCTTTTCTGCCTGAATCTCAAGATTGGGTTCCTCATAAAGCAAACCGAGCGCCAGAAAAAACGCATCAATGTCAGCCAATGCCGGATCTCCTGGCGCCAGCGAGAAGGCCCAATCCTGAGGGTCGCCCCGTAAAAAAGAAATAACAATTTTTACTTGCTGAGCGGAGTCTCCAGATGAACAGGGTTTCAGGGACAAAAACAATTTACAATTATTCCTGAAATTTCTAAATTTAAATCGGTCTCCGGAAAACGGTTCAGGAATCGGTATCTTAGGTTCTGACATAGGACTTCTGATAACATAATCTTGTATGCCCTGCACACGAGCAGCAAGCTGGTCCACACTTGTAATCAAGGTCTGGACATTCATGTCTGCAGCAAACACAAGCCACTCAGAGGTAAAGGGGAAAAGAAAAAAAAAATGAGAGAGAGAAAAAAACAACTCAGAACTTTCTTTCTTATAATCCCGCTTCTGCAATGCATTTAACATTTAATACTGGCCTGGCAAACTGTTATGACCCCAATGGCGAGGGTCTCAGAGAAACAAGTAAGTCTGCGACGTACAAAAATCCAGCTCATAGGGCAGTGGTAACTGGGTTGACCATATATCTACTCCTAACGCCAACACTAGCAGTAGCCGGGGAACATGCCTACGTTGGTCGCTAGATGTCTCGCGCCAGCCGGAGGACTAACTACCCCTAGAAGAGGAAAACAAAGACCTCTCTTGCCTCCAGAGAATAGACCCCAAAAGTAGGATAGTAGCCCCCCACAAATAATAACGGTGAGGTAAGAGGAAATGACAAACACAGAGATGAACTAGATTTTAGCAAAGAGAGGCCCACTTTACTAATAGCAGAATGTAGTAAGATAACTTATATGGTCAACAAAAACCCTATCAAAATCCACGCTGGAGATTCAAGAACCCCCGAACCGTCTAACGGCCCGGGGGGAGAACACCAGCCACCCTAGAGCTTCCAGCAAGGTCAGGAAACAGATTATATACAAGCTGGACAAAAATGCAAACAAAAACAAATAGCAAAAAGCAAGAAAGCAGACTTAGCTTAATCAAACAGGAACCAGGATCAGAAGACCAGAGCACTACAGATTAGCTCTGATATCAACGTTGCCAGGCATTGAACTGAAGGTCCAGGGAGCTTATATAGCAACACCCCTGACCTAACGACCCAGGTGAGCATACAAGGGATGAATGACATACCCAGAGTAAAATCACTAGTAGCCACTAGAGGGAGCCAAAAGGTAAATTCACAACAGTGGGACTAAGTTTTTTTTTCATGTAAACTGCTTTATATTTTTTATGAATTTATACATAATACTTTAAGCCTAAATCACGTTGGAAACATGGATGTTTTAATGCCAACACCCTGCTTACCAACATTGCTGCTAACAGAATATGGACATTTAAAGGGGTAGTCCAGGTTTGGCACAAAAGTCTGCACTCACTTCAGGTGACCGCAAACTTGTGAATCCTTATAGCAGTGCATGGTGTGAGCGGTCAGGATTCTCTGGTGCCACCGCCGGGAGCGGGTGGTCATGTGACCGCAAGTATGCAATATGCATATTCATGGGCACATTCTGACTAGGTTTGCACAGCCTCGCTCAATGCAAGTCGATTGAGTGAGGCCATGCATATCTATTTGGAGAGTGTGCGGAAGTATGAACATTGCATACTTGAAGTCACATGACAGCCTGGTACTGCCCCCGGCATCAGAGCCTCCTGAAAATGCACACCTTGCAATGTGAGGATTCACAAGTCTGCAGTCACCTAGAGTGACTGCAGACTTTTGTGCCAAACCTGGATTACCCCTTTAAGTTCCACTCACAAACACACCTATTCAACTCGTTGATGAAACCAAACTGAATTGGACTTCCCACTTCTGCATTGGGCTTACACACAGCCTTGCCCATTTGTGACCCAGGACAGCACCAAATTTGCAGAGATTGTTTTCCAAAAATTCAGGACAGCCCCTTCAAATTTGGGACTGTTGGCAAGTATTGCCAATACATGGCTGTTGTCAGAGGCATAACTTAAAGGGAACCTGTCACCAGCATGCAGCCAGCGGGTAAGGAAAGGGTGAATCAAACACCCGAAAACCCCGCCCATATGACCCAAAACCGGTCCCGCCAAATTCAGGTGACAGGTTCCCTTTAAAGCTCCTGGGCACCAATGCAAAATCTGTATCAGGGTCATTTATAATACTAGTGTCTTCCAATGAGACTTTGTGTCTCTCCAAGGCACCTTCTCTTCTACAGTATAGCTTTGGCTTTTGCCGTCATACATATAATCTATTGTTTTATAGAAAAAGAGCCCACAATGATTTTTTTTTGCAATAATTCCCTATGACTTTCCAATTACTTGATGTGTATTACAAGAGAGGATTTAACTACAATTCATATAGATCTCCAACAAAAAAGATAAGCACCTTCCACCTAATAAATGAAAAATGAAATAGTAACATTTCTAGCAGTAATCAAAGGTATGGCTAATAGTGCCACGTGTCAGAAAACACATAGTGGTGTAGTATCTAAATAGCAGACAGTTACCTACATGGTTTTCCCACAAAAAAAGGCAAATGTTCTTGCACTTTTTATGGGACCCCTTCGGGTATGTTTTCACTGTCAGTAAATGCTGCAGGTTGGACGCTGCATACATCTGCAGCGTCAAACCCGCAGCGTCCAGATGTTACAGCATAGTGGATGGGATTTCCTCAAATCCCATCTCCACTATGCATGCACGGACGCCTCCAGCGGCCCTGCGGAGACGGACATGTGGCATGTCTTTCTAGAGCGCAGCATGTCAATTTATTTTGTGGAGACGCTCCGTCTCCGCAAGATAAATTTCTCGACCAATGTATAGGGCACAGTGATTCCGCACGGATCAGTGAACACATGCGGAATCACCGCACGTACAAAAGCCGGCAGCGCTTTGGACGCAGCGGAAATGTGCTGCGTCCAAAGCACTGCCAGTTCTTGACCGTTGAAACATACCCTTAAAACCCTGTGCACCATAGCTGCTGTTATGTCTGATACAGCTATAGTAACACCCATGATGGCAGGAAAATATTTAAAAATATAATTCTTTATATGGTTAATTCATTTTGAAGGAAATCACTGAATCTCAAAATATCTCTAAAGATGGAATTATACCTCCAAGGTTCATATACCATAGACTGATACTGTTTGAAGAGGCCTTTGAATAATTAGAAATTAAGTATCATGAAGGTATCAGTATTCTCAACCTACTTACGAACTTGTGGCCCTCGCATCAAACATCAAAATGTTATAGTAATCTCAACTTATTATTGACGTGCCTATGATGTGTCTCTATGCTGGAAATTAAGGTAAAAAATACTTAGGTGTACTTTATTTGAGTATCTTGGATAATATTTTAAAACTTAATGCTGCATTGTCTCTGTCTTTGTTTCGTTCACTTTGTTTAATTCATTACCTTTTCCTTTGGTTCAGAATATTTCAAAATGTGTGGCATGAGATTTCTAACTTAAAAAATATATGTCTCGAGATGTTTTTCCTGTGTTAGTCTATATCTGGCCACTCAGTAATTGTCATGTGGAGTTGCAACTTATCAAGGTTTCTATTAGCTTGTTATGTTACTATACCGAATAGAAGTTCTTAAAGGGTAACCGTACTTTCAAGCAACTTTTCAGACTATGCTGTCCTGTGTATGTACATGAAGAATAACACTATTTCTGCCCATTATATGACTTGTAGCCTGCATTTCTAATTTGCAATCACTTCTGAGCTGGTGGGAGGAGACTAACTGCCATTATATCCCCCATGCACAGCACAGTCCACAGAGAGGGATTCATGCTCTTCTTTCATTTTTTAAGCAAACATAAAAGCAGCAGCAGCATGGAGAAAATTACACAGCAGTAATGATCAGTGTAGGTATGAAATCAGCACTGGAGTAAAGTAAGAATTGTTAGAAAGTTCAGCATGATACTTGTATATCACAAAAGTTTCATAAATTCACTTGTACTATTGATTTGTGCAATGTGTGTTGAGTAGTGTTGAGCGATACCGTCCGATACTTGAAAGTATCGGTATCGGAAAGTATCAGCCGATACCGGCAAAGTATCGGATCTAATCCGATACCGATACCCGATACCAATACAAGTCAATGGGACTCAAGTATCGGACGGTATCCCTGATGGTTCCCAGGGTCTGAAGGAGAGGAAACTCTCCTTCAGGCCCTGGGAACCATATTAATGTGTAAAATAAAGGATTAAAATAAAAAATATTGCTATACTCACCTCTCCGACGCAGCCTGGACCTCACCGAGGGAACCGGCAGCGTTCTTTGCTTAAAATGCGCGCGTTTCCTGCCTTCCGTGACGTCACGGCTTGTGATTGGTCGCGTGCCGCCCATGTGGCCGCGATGCGACCAATCACAGCAAGCCGTGACGTAATTTTCAGGTCCTGAATGCCTAATTCTAGGCATTCAGGATTTTAAAATTACGTTCGGCTTGTGATTGGTCGCGTCGCAGTCACATGGGCGACGCGACCAATCACAAGCCGTGACGTCACGGGAGGCAGGAAACGCGCGCATTTTAAAATTACGTCACGGCTTGTGATTGGTTGCGTGCCGCCCATGTGACCGCGATGCGACCAATCACAGCAAGCCGTGACGTAATTTTCAGGTCCTGAATGCCTAATTCATAATTCTAGGCATTCAGGACCTGAAAATTACGTCACGGCTTGCTGTGATTGGTCGCGTCGCGGTCACATGGGCGGCACGCAACCAATCACAAGCCGTGACGTAATATTAAAATGCGCGCGTTTCCTGCCTCCCGTGACGTCACGGCTTGTGATTGGTCGCGTCGCCCATGTGACCGCGACGCGACCAATCACAAGCCGTAACGTAATTTTCAAATCCTGAATGCCTAGAATTAGGCATTCAGGACCTGAAAATTACGTCACGGCTTGCTGTGATTGGTCGCGTCGCAGCCACATGGGCGGCAAGCAACCAATCACAAGCCGTGACGTCACGGAAGGCAGGAAACGCGCGCATTTTAAGCAAAGAAGGCTCCCGGTTACCTCGGTAAGGTCCAGGCTGCGTCGGAGAGGTGGGTATATCCCTATTTTTTATTTTAATTCTTTATTTTACACATTAATGTTGTTTCGATACCGATACCCGATACCACAAAAGTATCGGATCTCGGTATCGGAATTCCGATACCCGCAAGTATCGGCCGATACCCGATACTTGTGGTATCGGAATGCTCAACACTAGAGTAAAATTCACTTTTTAAAGCATAAACTTATTTAATTATCCTCCAGGTCTTCCATATGTATTCATATTTGGAATACACTTTATTAACTTATTCTGCTTCCTTCTCTCCAAAACACTGTTCTAAGGTGCTGCTATAAATTATTTGTATGCTCCTTTAAAAGATCCTTTGAACTGCTGCTGAGCAATATTCATACACTATATTCAAATAGTCTGCGTACAGGACTTTCCCTGTTTGAGCCACTCGATTTACCTCTCCTGTACGAGTTCCCAAATACAGACTGTTTGACTGCAGTTTACTCGTGTTTTTGATCAACAGTTGAAAAGAGCTTACAAAGGAGCAGGAAATGGGCATTGGAGCAGTGATTCAGCAACTAGGAGAGAAGGAAGTCAACTATTGTAATAAAGTTTATTAAAAACATTCAGAAAGTTGCAAAACCTGGATTCTAATTAAATAAAAAATAATTACCCTTTCTTCAGCCAAATTGAAGAAAAGATCACAGTGGAGACATCTGTTTATTCTCTGGTTGTGAAAATCCATTACTGGCTCCTATTTTATCTGCATGACAGTGTTATGGATAAATTTCAGAGTTGATGCACTGTGCCCATTTAATATGTTTTTTTCTTTAAAGCTTCTGAATAAATGAAGTTCATTTGCAGTTACATGGTATGTAACTAATACCCAGGGCTTACTGGCTCCGTGACACAATGTTAGAATGAGCCAGCTGATAAATACAACTAAAATCTCTGTTCAGGAAAGATTAATTCAGATCCTTGTGGCTTTTCTCTCTCTGATCAGGCTGTGTACTCAGCAAGGAGGGGGGATTTCAGCCTGTTCAGCTCATCACCTAAGTCACCGTCCCTGAACGAACACGTCTTTGGTGAGGGCACGGAACAGGTCACAAAACTGTAATGAGTACAAGTCTTACACAGGATGCTGCTACACTTCAGCACATTCTCCCACACTTTACAGTCAGGGGTAAATGTTATACGGCTCATTTTTATTAAAGTCCAATGGCAGCTAAATCACTCATTTCTCTCTACTGTATTATTCTTGAGTTTGTAACTCGTGAGATTTTAATCCTTCATTATGTTTGAAAAATATTAATTGCTTTGTTGCCACTAGTTTAGCCTTTACCAGCTTTAATGAAGAGGGATTAATTTATAAGACACAAATATCTCATAAACCTACTCCTACACAGCAGTTCTGCCTGACGTGGTAAATAGAGAGTTTGTCTTTTCGCCCTGACAATACAAAACCGGATCAAATTAATTATTTTCTGCTTATAGCATTTTTCATTTATTTAAAGTATCAGATACATACTGTTCAGAAGATAGAACAATGGATTCATTATGTCTGTCTCTGCCCAATCAGATTAGATATTACAAGAATATTAATGTATCCCGACACCTTAAGATGGTCATACACATGAGAAGGAAGTTGTTTAATCCTACCGATTTTGATGTGATCCAGCAGTTAATCGATGTTCATGATGAGCAACCTAAGTGTCTCCGACAGATGTTGGGAGAATAAGAAATCATGCTTATTGGATTTCAAGATGACAGAAACTTTTTTTTTCCCTTTACTTTCTGTCATTCCTTATTAATCTGGAGTGCCATTTATAACTATTTATCACCTATCCACACGATACATGACAACTACTAAATCAATGGAGCTTAACCACTGATGCCTCCACTGATCAACCACAATTTTAATGGAGTGAAAGTTGTGCATGTACACTACCGCTCTATGCAAAGTCATTGAGAATACCCAAGATAGTGGAGCATTGTACTCTTCTATTTTCAATACTAGGGAAGACAGAGAAAGGATACAGAAGGATACAGAAGGATCTAGATAAGCTTGAATAGTGGACAGCAACTAATAGAATTGTGTTTAACACTGAGAAATGCAAGAGATTCTGCATCTGGGTAAGAAAAATGAAAATTACATCTACAGAATGGGAAGAATAGAACTAAGCAGCAGCATGTGTGAAAAAGATTTGGGTATACTAATAGATCACAGACTGCACATGAGTCAACAGTGTGATGCAGCAGAAAAAAAGTCAAACACAGTTCTAGGATGTATTAAGTGAAGCATGTAGCCTAGATCATGTGAAATAATTATCCCCCTCTACTCCTAGTTGGTCAAGCCTCATCTAGAATACTGTGTCCAGTTCTGGACACCGCATTTTAAAAATGACATTGAAAGTTCAGAGAAGAGCTACCAGGATGGTGACCGGACAGCAAAGTATGTCCTACGAGGAACGGTTAAAGGATTTGGGAATGTTTAGCTTGCAAAAAAGAAGGCTCAGAGGAGACTTAATAGCTGTCTGCATTATCTGAAGGGATGTTGCAGTGTAGAGGAATCATCCTTATTCTCATTTGCACATGGAAACATGAGAATCAATGGAATGAAACTGAAAGGGAAAAGATACAGATTAGACATTATAAAAAAAACATTTTGACAGTGCGGGTGATCAATGAGTGGAACAGGCTGCCACGAGAGGTGGTGAGTTCTCCTTCAATGGAAGTCTTCAAACAGAGGCTGGACAGACAGAGATGGTTTAGTGAATCCTGCATTGAGCAGGGGGTTGGACACGATGACCCTGGAGGTCCCTTCCAACTCTAACATTCTATAATGCTTTAAGTTCTGATGGACAAAATGTTATATAGGATAACTACATAAAGTGCTGTCAAAAATTAAATTGACACAAAATATATAAAGAACTCCAATAGCATTATCATTCTAAGGTGCTCATCTCGAGTGATATTTTAAGATCTTCTGGTGTCATTTTAAAGTATTTCATATAGACTAAGAAGAGAATGCCTAATATAATGCAAAGATGAACAATTGGAGGGATTCTCCTAGACTACTGCTTATCCTAAAGAGAGTCCACCAATATCCTAAGAACTTCTTTAAACAATATATGGAGCTGCAGTCCGTTTGCTCTCTGAGCAGATATCAGCTGATTGATGAGAGTTTCTGGGTGCAGGACACCAACCGATCTCATGTTTATGATCTATAATACGGATAGGCCAACAACATGTTAGTCTTGGACAACTACTTTAAGAGCAAAAATCACCTTTTTGTGCTATTTGACAGTCACCAATTGGATAGGGGTTTTGAAAAGTGATAGAAATAGCATATGGATATTTATTGTCACATCCAGAGTTTTGGTAAAAAAGAAATACAGTACGACTGGCATAATGAAGATGTCTAAAAGGGGCCTAAGGAAAGCTCATGGAAGATTATACTGTAAAGATAAACTAACTGAACAAAAATAAATCCTTAAACCACTTGCTTTGGACTTCATTGTGCTGTGATTTGTGGGATTTTACACTAAAAGCATATAATGTACTTTATAATTTTATTTGTTTTAAAATATATGTCCCTTCTTCCCTTGTCCTCCTTTATCCTCCTCCAGACCATCTCTTTTTGAAGATAACATGTAATAACTTTTTGAGCCTATTTTCTGGGTTTATTTATTGAGGGATAAATATTCAGATAATTACTAAAATGAAATGAATGCCACTGCGATGGTGATGATATCTGCTTTTACAAATTTGCAGCTGAAGCACACTCTATTGTGCCAGTATAAAATGGGGCTTAATGCTTCCTCTAACAGGATCTAAGCACCAGAGACAGGTTGTTGAAAACACTCTTTCATCTAGACATTGTCACTGTACAGTATTAGGAATCGGATTAACCACTTTATTGCCACACAATTGTGAGGTGACAGTGCTAATTTTGTAGGTTTATATCTCAGATGTTTGGCTTTTAGAACTATAATACTGATATTGTTCAGGTTTCTTAAAACATAGCTGCAGACTCCCTATTTTTAACACATAGCTGCAGACTCCCTATTTTTTAACATACAGCTGCAGACTCCCTATTTTTCACATGTAGCTGCAGACTCCCTATTTTTAACACATAGCTGCAGACTCCCTATTTTTTAACATACAGCTGCAGACTCCCTATTTTTAAACACAGCTGCAGACTCTCATTTTTAACACATAGCTACAGACTCCCTATTTTTCAACATATAGCTGCAGCCTCCCTATTTTTTTAACCCATAGCTACAGACTCCCTTTTTTAACATATAGCTGCAGACTCCCTATTTTTTAACACATAGCTGCAGACTCCCTATTTTTTTTTAACACATAGCTGCAGACTCCCTTTTTTTTAAGACAAAGCTGTAGACTCCCTATTTTTTAACAAGTAGCTACAGACTCCATGTTTTTAACATATAGTTGCAGACTCTGTATTTTTAACACATAGCTGCAGACTCCCTCTTTTTTAACACATAGCTGCAGACTATCTATTAACACATAACTGCAGTCTCCCTATTTTTTAACACATAGCTGCAGTCTCCCTATTTTTTTAACACATAACTGCAGACTCCCTATTTTTTTAAGACAAAGCTGCAGACTCCCTATTTTTTAACAAGTAGCTGCAGACTCCCTATTTTAAACACATAGTTGCAGACTCTCTATTTTTAACACATACAGTGCCTACAAGTAGTATTCAACCCCCTGCAGATTTAGCAGGTTTACACATTTGGAATTAACTTGGCATTGTGACATTTGGACTGTAGATCAGCCTGGAAGTGTGAAATGCACTGCAGCAAAAAAGAATGTTATTTCTTTGTTTATTTATTTTTTCAAAATTGTGAAAAGTCTTTTCAGAGGGTCATTTAGTATTCAACCCCTCAACCCACCAGAATTCTGTTTGGTTCCCCTAAAGTATTAAGAAGTAGTTCAGGCACAAAGAACAATGAGCTTCACATGTTTGGATTAATTATCTCTTTTTCCAGCCTTTTCTGACTATTTAAGACCCTCCCCAAACTTGTGAACAGTACTCATACATGGTCAACATGGGAAAGACAAAGGAGCATGCTAAGGCCATCAGAGACAAGATCGTGGAGGGTCACAAGGCTGGCAAGGGGTACAAAACCCTTTCCAAGGAGTTGGGCCTACCTGTCTCCACTGTTGGGAGCATCATCCGGAAGTGGAAGACTTATGGAACTACTGTTAGCCTTCCATGGCCTGGACAGCCTTTGAAAGTTTCCTCCCGTGCCGAGGCCAGGCTTGTCCGAAGAGTCAAGGCTAACCCAAGGACAACAAGGAAGGAGCTCCGGGAAGATCTCATGGCAGTGGGGACATTGGTTTCAGTCAATATCATAAGTAACGTACTCCACCGCAATGGTCTCCGTTCCAGACGAGCCCGCAAGGTACCTTTACTTTCAAAGCGTCATGTCAAGGCTCGTCTACAGTTTGCTCATGATCACTTGGAGGACTCTGAGACTGACTGGTTCAATGTTCTCTGGTCTGATGAGACCAAGATCGAGATCTTTGGTGCCAACCACACACGTGACGTTTGGAGACTGGATGGCACTGCATATGACCCCAAGAATACCATCCCTACAGTCAAGCATGGTGGTGGCAGCATCATGCTGTGGGGCTGTTTCTCAGCCAAGGGGCCTGGCCATCTGGTCCGCATCCATGGGAAGATGGATAGCACGGCCTACCTGGAGATTTTGGCCAAGAACCTCCGCTCCTCCATCAAGGATCTTAAGATGGGTCGTCATTTCATCTTCCAACAAGACAACGACCCAAAGCACACAGCCAAGAAAACCAAGGCCTGGTTCAAGAGGCAAAAAATCAAGGTGTTGCAGTGGCCTAGTCAGTCTCCTGACCTTAACCCAATTGAAAACTTGTGGAAGGAGCTCAAGATTAAAGTCCACATGAGACACCCAAAGAACCTAGATAACTTGTAGAAGATCTGCATGGAGGAGTGGGCCAAGATAACTCCAGAGACCTGTGCCGGCCTGATCAGGTCTTAGAAAAGACGATTATTAGCTGTAATTGCAAACAAAGGTTATTCCACAAAATATTAAACCTAGGGGTTGAATAATAATTGACCCACACTTTTATGTTTAAAATTTATAAAAATTTAACTGAGCAACAAAACTTTTTGGTTTGTAAGATTTATGCATCTGTTAATAAATCCTGCTCTTGTTTGAAGTTTGAAGGCTCTAACTTATTTGCATCTTATTAAACCTGCTAAATCTGCAGGGGGTTGAATACTACTTGTAGGCATTGTAGCTGCAGACTCCCTATTTTTAACACATAGCTGCAGACTCCCTATTTTTTAACATACAGCTGCAGACTCCCTATTTTAAACACATAGTTGCAGACTCTCTATTTTTAACACATAGCTGCAGATGCCCTCTTTTTTAACACATAGCTGCAGACTCCCTATTAACACATAACTGCAGACTCCCTATTTTTTTTAACAAATAGCTACAGGCTCCCTTTTTTTTAACATATAGCTGCAGACTCCCTTTTTTAAAAACATCTTGCTGCTCAGCCCATTTATATTAAAAAGAACTGTATCACAATACCATACATACCAGGATACTGAATCTATAATATGCTACCTTTCTTCTAATTTTACACCTCCCATGTTAGAGAGCAGAGGAGACAGTGGAGTGTATTTGAGTTGTATGTATACTATCATAAAAATCTTGAAAAAAACAAGGATAGCATATATCAGACAAACGCTTTTAATACTATCGGCAGGAGTTAAATCTTGTACAGCATTTTTTAGAATATACATGTACTGTTACATTTGCTAAGTATCAGTGACTTGACTCGTCTACATGAACATATTCCCCATCTTCCCCAGTGTTTCCCAGTTGCCGCAGTGCTCCCACATTAACATATATGTGAATATTGAATGAATCTGTTCTTCTGTTTTTCCAGTTACAATATGTAAATTGATATTGAGGAGACAAATTGAAACAAATGGTTGTAATCAATGGCGCTGCTCTACAGAGACCCTACCCCGGTACACATGAAGCTAAAATTCAAGCACATTATTTGCTTGCTGTTAAGTATTTGTTCTGTCTCCAGCAAGAACTTGGGGTGTTGCCTATTTCATTACAAAGTGTTACGATCTGCATCTTCAGCCTCAGTCTGTTTAAAGTCCCAAGAGTTCTCCTAATATCGTTCATGCAGAAAATCTGTGTATATGTTTAAAACTCAGAAAGAAGGTTAGGATGGCTTAACTGATGTGTGCAGAAAGCTCATCTCCACCAATACATGCATAATAGGGTATTAGGGCAGCTTAGAACATTGTTAACAAGGAGCAATTTCTAACGTTAGGTACACTCCGCTTGTGAAAAGCCTGAAATAAGATGTCACAAGTAACTCAGTATGTAACACTGATAAATAACAGCAAACTAAAAGTGATACAGTTAAACACATCTTTTTTAATAACTTTGGAAAAAGAAGTGATTAACAAAATTTTACTCTTTGGTGTATTCAGTTCCTATGCAGACCTATGTCTCTCCATGGTTACTGATCACAGTATTCTGTGTAGACATAACCTGCAATATTGCTTTACTCACAACTATGTGGAATATGGAAAATATAGAGGAGGCATAGGATGGGGTTCTCTGGTCACCATTTCATTTTCAAAACTATTTTTTTCCTTTTTTTCTGTGGAGTATTAAGCTACAGTTTCGGAATCTTCTTGCTAGCTGTTGTAACTTGATGGAAACAAGAAAGAATGTAAAGACAGCAGCTGAGTAACAGCAAATCAATGTCTGCCTTCTTCTCACTGATTTACACTTGTGGTTTCTTATCCATTGCTGTCTAGGTATAGAACAATTTTTGCAGTGTTTGTGTGTAATGTGTATATAAGTAAATATTTGTCTGCAATGTTTAAATATGTGTAGCATAATGTATTTGTATGCATATGTGTGCGCATTATAGAAGTGTTTTTTTATGTATGGTACAGTGGTGTTATTTATGTATACTATCCTATCCAGCATTACTATGTATGGGCATGGTATGAAAGCTAAATTAGGACTTATAGTGTGTACCTTTGCTAGGGCACAACACTAACTCTTTGCACATGGTTAAGAAAAGCCTAGCTACTTCTTACTTTTTAGCTTTCTCAAGATTAACAAGAGAAAGGAGTGAAAAGAATAGAGTAATACACGAATGCAGTATTTGTCTAGACAGCGTTTCTTATTAGTCTGTAACTATAGATCCATATGGGTCTGCATGCAAACTGCAGACACAAAACAGGTAGGGTGGTCTTTAATGAAATGTATCGGATACATTGAAAAAATGAAAATGTGTTGTAAAACTTGTGATGTATAAATGGACTTCACAACTGCAAGTTGTCAGCTGCAAGCAGTTTTTACATGAATAAGAATGGTTTAGACAGTGTGTAAAATGCCAATTTAATTAATGTGGAATATGTCTGGTAATGACATCGCTAAAGAATTTGCAACAAAAAATGCTTGTTTATATCAGAGCAGCATGCACTTTGGGAATGCACTTTGTTGCTTTAGCCTAAGACATTGTAATAGTTGCCAATAGAAACTGATCTTTTGACCTCACTACTTTGTTTAAATAAAGTGCATCATATTGTCTTAGGGTAAGTTCACACAGGGCGTTTTTCTGCTTTTTTTTTCTGCAGCAAAACCTGATCATCTTGGCAGGAAAGAAGCTGCGTCAAAAACGCAGGTTTAGGTGCGTATTTGGTGCGTTTTTTTGGTGCGGTTTCTTTTTTCTCTTTGTCCATGCTAATGCATTTTCAGCAGCAAAAACACAGAAAATAATGATACCTGCGTTTTTGCTGCATTTTTTTCAACACTCATTCAAGTCAATGGGTGAAAAAAACGCAGCAAAAACGCTGAAAGAAGTGACATGCTCTATGTCCAAAAAAAACGCAGCAAAGCACAAAATACTGATCAAACAAAAAAACCAATGTGTGTGCATGAGATTTCTGAAATCTCATAGGCTTTGCTGGTACTGTAAAAAGTAGGTGAAAATTAGCATAAAAAAATGCAGCAAAAAAATGCAGCAAAAATGCCCTGTGTGAACTTACCCTTAAACTGAAAGGGGTAGTCTGACAGCAGAACATTTTTTTTTATATTAGGCATAGACTAATTTAAAAAAATAGAGGCATATGCACTTTCCCTTATGGATCCAGTGCAGCAGGCAGCTCCAGAGGTCTTCTCAGTGTCTGCCTTGTTCCGAAATCTCAGAACCACTGCAGCCTGTAATTGGCCGGCTGACTAGAGCAGCATGTCATCAGAGAATCACTTAATTATGTGCTTTTCTAGCAACCTAACCGCTGCAGCCAATTAGTCTACTTTCACACTAGCGTTGTGCACTGCACGTCGCTATGCGTCGTTTTGTAGAAAAAACACATCCTGCAAAATTGCTTGCAGGATGCGTTTTTTCTCCATAGACTTGCATTAGCAACGCAGTGCGACGCATTGCCACACGTCGCAACCGTCGTGCGATGGTTGCATCGTGTTGCGGCGGTCCGTCACCACCAAAAAAGTTGCATGTAACGTTTTTTGGTGCGTCGAGACCGTCTTTCCGACAGCGCATGCGCGGCCGGAACTCCGCCCCCACCTCCCCGCACCTCACAATGGGGCAGCGGAAGCGTTGAAAAACAGCATCCGCTGCCCCCGTTGTGCGGCGCTTTCACTGCTTGCGTCGGTACGTCGCAACGACGCAATTCATCGTACGTCGTATGACGCTAGTGTGAAAGTAGCCTTACAAGATGCAGCAGTGCAGTGACTTCCAATTGAGGCAGACACTGCTTTTAGAGCCAGCGGAGAGTGTAGAATAGCCTACACTGGATCTGCAGGGGCACTGGAAGGATAGTATGTCTCCATTTACTCATTTAATCAATCCATACATAATAACAATATTTTGCAATATTTTTCAGACAGCCCTTTTAAGCAGATGTAGGACAGGTGTGACTAGATGTAGTGATTCTGTCTATTTTAATTAAATGGTGCTGCTGTCAAGCATGCTGATTGCTGCTCCACACACAGCCTGTGGGACTGGAGGAGAAAGCCGAGCGCTGTTCTGCAGATCAGTGATTATGATTATAAGAATACCAATTTTAACAATATCATTCTTACACATTACCAGCATTGTTTTCTCACATCTGCTCAGTAATTCTCAGTAGTTTCCCATCACAAGATATATATTGTGTCTTTAAAGTCAAAGTAATTTTCATTCTAAATCCCTATCTATTTACTGCCATAATCTAAACTATTTTCTAATATACTTGCATTAAAATTCCCTATCCTTCCATAATTATACTGTCTTACTGCTTTTCTATTTTTTCCCTACATCCTTTTTGATGATACTTTGCTTGAGAATCCCAGTGCATGATGGGTACTCAAACAAAGCGTCATCAGGGGCTGAGGCTGTGGTCACTGCTGCAGCTTCTTTCCCTCTCCCTGTGATGAACCGTCATAAGTTATGCTCGTTTCAGGGGCTAAACTAGTACCTACATGATTTGCACTAGGTGATGCGCACAATGACAGTGCCCGCTCTGTTGTTGGCTCAGATCAGCAGTACAGAGTGCAGAATATCCTGCGTGCGGAGATCAGCACCGTGCCCACAAGTGACGTCACTGATCTCTGCACACTGGGTATTCTGACATTGCGCTCTGATCCTGTCTCCTTCATTGCAGAGATTAGCCGACAACATAGCGTGTACTGTGATTGTGCTTATCGCGCAGGGACACAGCAGCCACAGTGACCACAGCCTTCACCCCCTGATGACGCTCCGTTTGAGTATCCCAGCATACATTGGGATTCTCAAATGAAGCATCATCAAAAAGGAAGTAGGGAAAAATAATAGAATAATAGTTAGATAGTGTATTTAGGGAATTTGCTAATGCAAGTATATTAGAAAATGGCTTAGATTATTTCACAAAATAGGGATTTAGAATGAAAATTACTTTGGCTCTGGACTATCCCTTTAACTGGAGTGATAGACACTTTTATTGTCTTAGGCCTGTCCCACACGTCCAGATAATTCCGGTACCGGAAAAATCGGTACCGGAGTTATCCGTGTCCGTGTGTCTGTGAGCTCACGTGGCACATCAGTGTGGCACACGTGCGGCAGCCGTGTGCCG
This sequence comes from Ranitomeya variabilis, assembly GCF_051348905.1. Classification (NCBI taxonomy): domain Eukaryota; kingdom Metazoa; phylum Chordata; class Amphibia; order Anura; family Dendrobatidae; genus Ranitomeya; species Ranitomeya variabilis. The sequence goes on along the minus strand of NC_135238.1, from coordinate 161,059,979 downwards.
CCCGTGTGCCGACTGGGTACCACATGGACCGTGCAGGAGACAGTGCTACAGTAAGCGCTGTCCCCTGCTTTAGGTGCTGAAGCCGCCATTCATTTCTTCTCTCCAGCAGCGTTTGCTGGAGAGAAGAAATGAAAAATCATTGCATTTTGTTTTTTTGCGGTAGAAATAAAGATCTTTGTTTCCCCCCCTCCCCTCCCACCCCCTGTGCGCCCCCCCCCCCCCCCCCGCTGGAAAGAAAATACTCACCCGGCTCCCTCGAAGCGTCCTCTCCGCGCCGCAGCTTCTCCTGTATGAGCGGTCACGTGGTGCCGCCCATTACAGTGATGAATATGCGGCTCCACCTCCCTATGCACTTAGGAGCGGAGCGTGCAGCTCCATGTATTGCTATGCAGCCGCACTCTCCGCTCTGGAGTGCCGGCGCCAGAGCTTGGTTTTCATATGCGAGACACTGACATATTTCTTGCAAATGGAAAAGAGCCCTTAAGGCGAGATTGGTTAACATCTCAACTTAATGACTTTAAGATGCCAACCTTCCCGCATTTATGGTATTACAATGAGCTGTAGTGTAGCCCAAAATGTCCCTCATATTAGTGCTTGTGTGACCTCAATAAAATAAAGAAATAAGAAAAATAAATCAGGGTGCTGTCTTCTGATTTATCACACCACAACTAGATTTGACCACAAGACGTGACGATGATACAGCATTGTTGTACTCATCAGTAGGCTCTGAGGCCTCGGTCACACATTCAGTATTTGGTCTGTTCTTTACCTCAGTATTTGTTTGACAAAACCAGGAGTGGGACATAAATGCAGAAGTGGTGATGTTTTTCTATTAAACTTTTCCTCTAAGGCTGCCGTCACACTAGCGGTATTTGGTCAGTATTTTACATCAGTATTTGTAAGCCAAAACCAGGAGTGGGTGATAAACACAGAACTGGTGACGTGTTTCTATTATACTTTTCCTCTAAGGCCGGCGTCACACTAGCGAGTTTTACGGATGTATGAGCCCAGAAAATACGGCCAGAAAATACGCATTGCACACGACCCAATGATTCTCTATGGGGCAGCTCCTATCTGCCATATATTACGCATCCGTAATATACAGTATGTTACGGCCGTAGAAAATCGCAGGATGCTGCGTTTGTCAGCGTATTGCTCAAAAAATACGCCAATGAAAGTCTATGGGGACGAGAAAATTACGGATTACACACGGACCATGAGTGTGACTTGTGAGAAATACGCAGCGGTGTTCTATAGAAAAGCCAGCAATTCAGTGCGGTGTATAGTAAAATCACACTGACAGAATAGAATAGGTAGAATAAATGTGTACACATAGAATAGGTATATATATATATATATATATATATGTCAGTGAGACACATATATATGTATTTATATTTAACACAGCGCTAGATAGCAGAAAAGCCGGTAATTCAATTGCCGGCTTTTCCTCTCTCCTTCACAAACCCAACAGGATATGAGACATAATTTACATACAGTAAACCATCTCATATCCCTTCTTTTTTTTGCATATTCCTCTTTACTAATGTAACAAGTGTCTCTGTGTAAAATTTGGGGTCTATAGCTATTAAATTAAAGGGTTAAATCCCGGAAAATAATTGGTGTGGGCTCCTGTGCAATTTTCTCCGCCAGAGTGGGAAAGCCAGTGACTGAGGGCAGATATTTATAGCCTAGAGAGGGTCCATGGTTATTGACCCCCCTGGCAAAAAACATCTGCCCCCAGCCACCCCAGAAAAGGCACATCAGTAACATGCACCTATTCTGGCACTTAGCCTCTCTCTTCCCACTCCCGTGTAGCGGTGGGATATGGGGTAATAAAGGGTTAAAGTCACCTTACAATAGCAAAGTGACATTAACCCTTTATTACCCCATATCCCACCGCTACACGGGAGTGGGAAGAGAGAGGCTAAGTACCAGAATAGGCGCATGTTACAGATGTGCCTCTTCTGGGGTGGCTGGGGGCAGATGTTTTTAGCCGGGGGGGCCAATAACCATGGTCCCTCTCTAGGCTATTTATATCTGCCCTCAGTCATTGGCTTTCCCACTCTGGCGGAGAAAATAGCGCGGGAGCCCAAGCCAATTTTTTCCGGGATTTAACCCTTTAATTTAATAGCTAGAGACCCCAAATTTTACACACCGACACTTGTTACATTAGTAAAGAGGAATATGTAATAAAAGAAGGGATATGAGATGGTTTACTGTATGTAAACCATGTCTCATATCCTGTCGGGTTTGTGAAGGAGATAACAAAAGCCGGCAATTGAATTACCGGCTTTTCTGCTATCTAGCACTGTATTAAACATAAATAAATATATATATATATATATATATATATATATATATATGTGTCTGACTGACATATATATATATATATATATATATATATATATATATATATATATATAGACTGTATATATGTTTTTAAGAATATTTGAGCCAATGGATCCATGATATGTCCATTTTGCAAACCTGCGCAAAAAAATCGCAAGCCATACGGATGACACACGGATAAATTTGTGCGTAAAAATCGCATCCTCGCATTGAATACTGAGCAGTGTTTTGGGACAATTACTGCGTATTACGGCCGTAAAAAACGGACCGTATTGTCTTATGCCTAGTGTGACGCCGGCCTAATTGTTCCACTCCTGGTTTTGGCTTACAAATACTGATGTAAAATACTGACCAAATACCGCTAGTGTGACGGCAGCCTTGCAACAAAATTTACCAAAACCATTTTTTTAGGGACCATCTCACATTTAAAGTCACTTTGAGGGGTGTACATGACAGAAAATACCCAAACTTGACACCATTCTAAAAACTACACGCCTCAAGGTGCTCAAAACCACATTCAAGAAGTTTATTAACCCTTGACGTGCTTACCAGCAACTGAAACAATGTGGAAGGAAAAGATGAACATTTAACTTTTTTTTGCAAACATTTTACTTTAGAACCAATTTTTTTTATTTTCACAAGTGTAAAAAGAGAAAATGAACCACAAATTTGTTGTGCAATTTCTCCTGAATACGCCGATACCCAGGGGTAAACCACTGTTTGAGCGCACGGCAGGGTTTGGAAGAGAAGGAGTGCCGTTTGACTTTTTCAATGCAGAATTGGCTGGAATTGAGATCGGACGCCATGTCGCGTTTGGAGAGCCCCTGATGTGCCTAAACAGTGGAAACCCCCCACAAGTGACACCATTTTGGAAACTAAACCCATTAAGGAACTTATCTAGATGTGTTTTGAGCACTTTGAACCCCCAAGTGCTTCACAGAAATTTATAACGTAGAGCCGGGTCTCGGAAGGGAAGTAGTGACGTTTTAAAATGCAGACTTTGATGGAATGGTCTGCGGGCGTCACTTGCAGAGCCCCTGATGTGTAACATATGAAACCCTTAAAACTCTATAAATTTTATTTAATATATTTAAAAATACCACTTCCCAGTGTAATCAAAAATGATAATAGTAACAGACCTACTTAGTGCACCTATCCTGATACCCTGACCCTACACTCTCCTGCTATCCCTTCCTAGCCTGTGGAGGTTGGCACCCTGATAGATGTTTTGGCGCCCCCACTCCGCGACGGCTATCGCCTGCTGGCCCTATAAAATCACTAGCCCGCTATAGGCGAGAAAACATAAAGCAATAAAAGGAATGAAGGTAGAGCAGAGAGAGACTAAGGTGCACATAAATTGCTGACAACCTCCCTAGATGGCGTCCCACACAGGACAATATAATATATAACTCAAGATATACATGTGGTCATTGTCACACAAAAACAGCCAGTGAGGGGGATATTTTCCCCAAAAACAGAACACTTAGCTGTCAGTCAACAGGGGCGTCTGTTGACTGACAGCTAAGTGTTCTGTTTTTGGGGAAAATATCCCCCTCACTGGCTGTTTTTGTTTTGGTCTATCTCTTTTTAGTCCAATGCTCCATGCATGAATATTGACACTGACTATTGCTTATCGCATATTGGCATTTGTATACCATCTCATTTTTTGCGCTGTCAGGCATAAGGTTATTTGTCTGGATGTTTGTACATATATTTATTATAACAGTTTATATAGTGCCAGTTAGTTGCCCATGCATGGGTTCCAACTAATTTGGACTGAACCAGGTCATTTGTGTTTATGCTTTCTCCTCCCATTTATGTCTTATTGTCTCTGTATATGGGTTCATTTCTGTCATTATGTGTGACAATGACCACATGTATATCTTGAGTTATATATTATATTGTCCTGTGTGGGACGCCATCTAGGGAGGTTGTCAGCAATTTATGTGCACCTTAGTCTCTCTCTGCTCTACCTTCATTCCTTTTATTGCTTTATGTTTTCTCGCCTATAGCGGGCTAGTGATTTTATAGGGCCAGAAGGCGATAGCCGTCGCGGAGTGGGGGCGCCAAAACATCTATCAGGGTGCCAACCTCCACAGGCTAGGAAGGGATAGCAGGAGAGTGTAGGGTCAGGGTATCAGGATAGGTGCACTAAGTAGGTCTGTTACTATTATCATTTTTGATTACACTGGGAAGTGGTATTTTTAAATATATTAAATAAAATTTATAGAGTTTTAAGGGTTTCATATGTTACACTTTTTGATTTTCCCTTTTTTTCTAATATTCTACTGTATGTTTCTAGAGCCCCTGATGTACCTAAACAGTAGAAACCCCCCACAAGTGACCCCATTTTGGAAACTAGACCCCCCCAAGGAACTTATCTAGATGTGTGGTGGCACTATGAACCCCCAACTGCTTCACAGAAGTTTATAATGTAGAGCCATGAAAATAAAAAAAATCATATTTTTTCCACCAAAATCATCTTTTCACCCCCAGATTTTTACTTTCACAAGGGTAACAGAGAAATTGGACCCCAAAATGTATTATGAAATTTATGCTGAGTACGTTGATACCCCATATGTAGGGGCGACCACTGTTTGGGCGCATCGCAGAGCTCAGAAGGGAAGGCGTGCCGTTTTGGAATGCAGACTTTGATAGAATGGTCTGCGGGCGTTATGCTGTGTTTGCAGAGCCCCTGATGTACCTAAACAGTGGAAACCCCCCACAAGTGACCCCATTTTGGAAACTAGACCCCCCAAGGAACTTATCTAGATGTTTTGGTGAGCACTTTGAACGCCCAAGTGCTTCACAGAAATTTATAATGCAGAGTCGTGAAAATAAAAATACAAATTTTTCCACAAAAATGATTTTTTTAGCCCCCAATTTTTTATTTTCCCATAGGATCTCACAGTGACCAAAATAAAGCAAGAGAAAGAATCTTCCTCTGTCGGCCGGCACATCACGGCGGGTGCACTGCGCATGCGCCCGCCATTTTCTTCCCGGAGGAAGAAGCCGGCGGCCAGGAGGGGGCGCAGGAGGACCCAGGGACATCAGTAAGTATAACAGGGTCACCGATCCCCCTATTTCTCTGTCATCTGATATGCAATCACATCAGAGGACAGAGAATGACACACCGCCTTTTTTTTTCTTTTTGCGGTCGCCAGTAATTGGTTAATTACCAGCGATCACAAAACAGGGGTCGGTAAAAACTGACCCTGATCATGTTCTTTGGGGTCTCAGCTACCCCTGGCAGCCGAGACCCCAAAGATCTGCCGGGTGCCGGCCAGCGGGAGCACTGCGCATGCGCCCGCCATTTTTTTCCCGGAAAAAGATGGCGGCGTCCATCAGGAGCCACAAGGAGCATCGGGGACCCCATTTCTCTGTCCTCTGATGTGCGATCACATCGGAGGACAGAGAAATAAATGGGAAATCGCGTTTTTTTGTTTTTTTTCTGGCCGGCGGTTATTTACCGGTGATCGTAACCCGGGGGTCGGTAAAAACCAACACGAATCATGTTCTCTGGGGTCTCAGCTACCCCCGGCAACCGAGACCCCTGGGAAAATCTGACTCTGGGGGGTGCTATAAACTTTTTCCACATGTATAAGTACCCTTAACTGCCGCCGTTAAAAGGCGTATCGGCGGTCGTTAAGGGGTTAATGCAATGTTGCAGCAACCAAAAAAAGTAATTCTGCCGTTTTCATTGTTTTTTCTTATTACACCACTTAACAATCAGATTATTTTTATATATTGATAGATTGAGTGATTCGGAAAGCAGTGATACCAAATATGTGTATTTTTTAAATTATTTTTTTTTGAATGGGGCGAATGGGATGTGAGTTAAAGTTTTATATTTTTTTAATATCTTCAAAAACATTGGATGTTATAATTTTTTTGATATTTTGACGATCAAAAGTACATACGTAAATATCACCTTTTATTTTTCAATTTTACCCTTGCAGACCTGTGTTGTTACTTTACAAGGAGAATGGATGTTCCTGGTAGTGAAGGGGTTAAGAAGCTACGTAGAAGCTAATGTGGCGGATTTACTGAGGATACTGAATTTAATTATTTTCCATTTCCACAATTACATTATTATATTACTCTACTCGGTGACATGCTGAGAGTCATGTTACTGCCAGTTTGAGATCATATGTTATCTAACACTTGAACAGGGATTTGATAAGCATAGAAGTAGCCTCCTGCATGACACCTAGACCCGCAAACAGATACCCTGAGCTTGTAAAACACCCGCAATGGAGGATAATTCAATTTCACTCCAACAACTGAATTCATCTTTTTTTTCTGCAGCCTACAGTATAACAGATCACATTGTAATATCAGTTTCTATAGAAAATCTGCTTTAGACATACAGCTTTATATAACTAGAGAGCTGATAATATTAAATGAACCATTACGGTGATTATTTTGCATTCCCCTGCTGCTTTATAATGCACAATTACGTTACATATTCAGCTTTCCAAACATTACTATAGTCAAGACATAATAACCTGCAGATATAATGAGCATTTTAGCTATATTGAAGCTTTTCAACTTTTCCAAAACCTTTTCAGAAAGTTATATTTAAAAATTGCTATGGCTTCCCATTGTGGTAAAAGGAACCTTGATAAATAGAGATGAGCAAATTTGCTCGGGTTCCCTCTTATTCGGCAAGCTGCAGAGGGAACCCAGCTTCATGGATCATGCCAGCTAATCAGCTGATTGGCGTTGCAGCTGCATGTGTCGCGGCTGTGTCACCGGCACGACACATGCATGAAGAGCCTGTTTCCCTACTGAGCCCACAGGAAAGTACCGTAATGCGCATGTGCTGGTTTTACTTCCAGGTCATCTCTTGGCGCACTACAGTGCTATGCGCTGTCCTGAGTAAGGCAGAGAGAAGTGCGTCTGTGCAGGAGGGCACTGTGTAGATGACATTGGATGCGTCATCCACATGAAACAAGCAGGAGGATGGCGATCGTAAGCACAGAGGAGTTGGAACTCCCCATTGGGCCATGGGGTACTCGGTACTGGGTCCGACACGGCAGTTCTTAAAGGCGAACGTCACGGCAGCAGTGACCTGGTCCGTGGCCCTGGGCGTCCATAAATAAAGTGTTGTTTTGTGGTGTCAAGGTTATGGGGAAAATGTTTGTGACCCCACCGGTGGTGTTTGGCTATAATAGCTGATGCTGCAGTCAGATCCTCTGGAGCGATGGTGGCACAGCAAAGATGGTGCAGCTATCCATGGGTAGAGCTAGCCCCAGGGCAGTTGTAGGGTTAAGTGTTAAGATGGCGGTTGTGGTTATGCCGGGCAGGTGACGCAGGAATAACTCAAAGGACACAGCAAAGTGCAGCTTCCACTTTTACTTACAGTTCTCCAGTCCACAAACGCCAGCCGTATGCTGTTTTCTTCAGGCCAGTGGTCCAGTAAACTCCCAGGTAAATTGGGATGCACTTTTCCATGTCTCCTTTCTTATGCCTTTCTCTGATCGTCTCACTACACTGGCTTCCACTTCTTCTGCCCAGGGTCTCACCCACAGTGTCCAAAGCCAGCAGCCATGAACCTGGTTGGGCAATGTCCTCTGAGTCCCCTGGATTCTATCTGGCTGCCTTTTTGGTGAGTTATGGTGGATGTGACTGTGACTCTTACAGACGCCACAGCCTCTGGTTTCTTAGTTGAATCTTGAAGTTTTCCACTAAATTGGGGCCGGTCCCCTGACTGCGACCTGGTCCCTCCACCCTGCACTTCCCGTGCCCCTAAGACCCTTTCTGTCCTCCCGCGAGCTCCCTTCTTGCTCTCCCTCTCAATTCTCTCCTCAGCCATGTTTCTCACTCCTTCTCCTTTGGTCTCCCAGGACCAACTTCTCTTGCACACTGTTTTCTCGCCTTCTAAGCTCCTCCCCTTTTTCCTACCTACCCCACCGACTGCCACCACCCAGTCCTATCCAGCCTGGGATGAGGCTTTCCTCCCTAAGGGTACGCCCAGGTGCCCTGACTGAACTGGTGTGTGTTGGATGTGAGTGTTAGAGTCCTGGGTAGTGCCCCCTCCTCACCCAGAAGTGTGGGATACCACACCTCTGGGTGAGGTGCAGTACCTCTGTGGTGACTGGACCCTCAGGGGCACCACAGAGGCATCAAAGCAAGACCAATGACACCCATTGGACCAGAGGGAGGTTATAAAAGGTATTTGTCTGTGCAGAAGGGGTTGTGGACCCACATATATCTCGCTAGTATACTGGAAAAGAAGCTTTAAAGGTGGTGGCCTCATTTATATTGTGAAAACCTGGTGACAGGTTCCCTTTAATGGCCTCAAAAGCTAGGAAGTGTCTAAAAGAAGTGACTTGACCATTCCTCAGGTGATGTCTGCTTGGATCCTGCATGCTAGTTTATATATAATCTAAATTTTAAGAAAAAAAAACTGACAAGACACCAAACATCATTGTGTGCACATAAGCCTTAAACAATTGCAATATGTACTGTACCTAAATTTCTGATGCTTTGTTGCATATCTGTTTGGGATCAGATTTTTTTTTGCCCACCCATAGGCTGAATAAGTCTCATCTGAAATATAGAAACTAGTGCATGCTGCAAATTATTTTTCATGCACTTAGTCCATGAATTGAAAAATGGTCCTCTGTATAGCCCTATAGAATAACATTGTTCCGAGTACTGCCAGTTTTTTCCACAAACAGCACTCGACCAAAAATATGTCGATGTGAATGTAACGTAATGTCTGTAGTATTATATAGAGTTTATTAATGACTAGACCAGTGATGTCCAACTGGTGATATGGAATACCTAGAACCATATGTGCTTAATCTGAGGCCCCTAGAGAAGATTGATATGGCACTGCTGCCTTCCCCGGGCTCATGATCAAGCATGAGTGCCTCTGTATGCTGAATTCTCTAATCAAGCATGAGTATGTGTATGTTATAGGTACCATTATTTTATATGCCAACGGTCTTTGTTCACTCCATGCTGTATGCTTTTTTTGTAAGAGGGAGCAGAGCTTGACAATAATATTTGCGAATGGCAGAAGGGTTGCTCGGTGGTTAGCTCTGTTGAGTTTGAGTCTTTAGTTCGTATGCCATCAAGAAGAACATCTGCAAGGAGTTTTTATCTTCTCTCTGTGTTTGCGTGGGTTTCCTCTGGGCGCTTCAGTTTCCACCCACACTCCAAAATCATACTGATAGGGAATCTAGATTTTGAACCCGAATGGGGCCAGTGATGACAGTATCTTTAAAGTTCTGCGGAATATGATTGCGCTGTATAATCAAGCATAATGAAAAATGTCTTGGAGCAGGATAATGCATTCTGCCATTTTACAAAAATTGCTCAGGGAATGATTTGAGAAACACATTAGAGGGTTTAATAACTTGTTGACTTTGCCTCCAAATTAACCAGGGTTTAATCTGGTCAGGCATCGGAGAGATGTGCTGGAAAGTCCAAAGTTCTTGCTGCTGAAAGAGGCCAATGCAATCAGTAAATATCTGATAAACTGGTATACTTAGCTTATATTGATGTTTAAGTAGGTTTTGGTGCCATTTGTTCCCAAAGAATGCTTGTAAATTAATTATGTAAAAGAAAATGCGATTCATCAGACCAGGCAGACATTTTTTATTGCTCTATGACCGATTTCAAATGCTCTGACCAATCTGCAACAATATAGACCCATACACTGGAAGCTGTGATGCACTGTGTGTTCTGACGTCCTTCTGGCATAGCCAGCATTACATTTTTAGCAATTAGCTACAGTAGGTCTTCTGTAGAACAAGACCAGATGGGTTAGTTTTTGATCCCTAAATGTATCAATGAGCCACTTATTACCCTATTACCATATGACCTATTGACATTCTTTCCAGTTTACCACTTTCTTGGACCTCTTGTAACAGATACTAACCACTGCTTACTGGGAACATCCCACAGAATCTTCTGTTTTAGAGATCCTGTTGTCAAGCCATCACAATTTTGCTCTCATCAAAATGGTTCCTTGCTAAATTTTCCAGCTTACAAAGCATCAACATTAGAAAACCGACTGTTAACTTTGCCGCCTAATATTATATATCCCTTGACAAGAGCCATTAACATGAAATAATACATGTTTGTCACTACATTTCTCAATTTGCAAGATGATGATCAGAATTGATCAGAATTTTGACAGAATTTTGACAATATGACCTCTGGACGCCAATTTGATTTATTTGAAACAAGACAATGAGAATGTGATTGAAGTATAGACCTTTAGCTTTAATCCTGGGAGGTATACAAAAATATTGTGTCAACTGTAAAATAGCCTTTGTTGTCTCAACAAACTTTTCAAATATTAATTACAAGTGTAATTAAGAAACTTTATAATACATCTTATCAGAGAATTCTACCTTTTTCTCTATTAATGAACCATTTCTTCTCCGACTCCTACCTCCTGAATGCACCATCCACCTTTGTCTTTGCCAGAACAAGTCAGACTGCCAGAACAGTGAGGGGCCAGGTTACAGAGCATATTATACTCTATGGAGAGGGGAGTACTAACTTCGCTGAGCTACCAGCTAGACAAGCTTCTGTATGTCTGCTGCAGAGGAAGAAGAGCAGGAATTCATCATCTCTTTGTGAATGCTGTGTATAGAAGACATCACAGGAGCTTATCTATACCGTAGAATGTAAGTCCGCAAGGGCAGAGTCCTCTTCCCTCTGTACCAGTCTATCATCGTAAATTTGTTTTCTGTAAATGATATATATAACTTTGTATGTAACCCCGTCTCATGTACAGCACCATGGAATTAATGGTGCTATATAAATAAATAATAATAATAATAATAATCTATACCTGCTTAGGCAGAGAAAATTGAAACTTCAGAGATAGATCAGGTCAAAGATAGAGCCTGCAAAGGGAAAAACTGGGGAAAAAATGCAGAGTACAAGTAATCTAAAAGACCAGAAAGAGTGTTGATCCTCTTGTACACCCATGACTGCTTATTCTCAAAAGGTTTCCTTAAATGACAGATAAACTTTAAGGAATTTCAGACATTTTTACAGAATCCCTCCATTTTCACAGGCTCAAAACTATTTGGTTGATAAACCGTTTCTTTGTTTGCTATGGTCTGTTAGCTCATTATTTTATGATATGTTATGGAAATAAATGGATTTAGAGTTGATTTCAAGTGCTGAATTTGCATTTAAAATAGGTTGTTCATTACTTGGACAACCCGTCTCAATGTCATGCAATCCCCTGGAGAACAAGTGCCGACATCAGAGGTAGGGTATAAATGTTGTTATTTTACAGAGGGCAAACAGTCTCTTGGACAATCAGCACTGACTTCACCCTCCCCACCTTCGGATGAACCAAACATCAAGAGAAAGTAAGCATCCAGTCACAGCTCACTTCCTTTTGATGTTTGAGTTGTCCGAATCCGAGGAGCGTAAAGGCAGCACTGGTTGGCCACAAGGCTCATATAACAACAATGTCACACAATCCCTGGGAAAGCCAGTGCTGACATAGCTGGAATGGCGCCACCCTCAGAGGTAAATATAAGTGTTATTATTTTACTGGTGGCAAGCATGTTGATTGAGACGGGGTTGTCTGAGCAGTGGACAGCTCCTTTAAAACCTGTTCATAGGAACGTTCAATTTGTAATCCAAACAGGAGTCAGTGCAAGTGCAGGAGGCCACCACTTGTCTGACAAAAGGAAAACCAATTTATAAGCGACATAGCAAAGACTTTAAGTGTTTTTTTATCCTGCTACATACGAGTAGTTTTCATCATGAAATAAATTCTGTGGTTATAAAAAGAGTCTATTGCCCCTAAAACTTGATTTAAATTATCAACATAATCCTATAGATGACTTGGCCCCTATAAATTTCATACCTGCAGTATAGATTAAATTTACTTAGTTTTCTGGGAAAAAAAGCACTTTGTTTCATATGCTCCTCAGTGTACCATTGGTGTAGCCAAGGGCTAAGTGCACTGCCTGCACATCTCTCCTTTGCTCGATTGACAATGCTCACTTGACTAGAGCAAGTGCTGCTTAAATTGAATCTCTGTAACAAGGTGGCACGGGGTGGTAGTCATGTGCAAGTCCACTAAGGCACAGTCAGTGAGCACCCAGGCTCCTTGCACATAGAAAGACAGATAAGGACCCGGTCCTCAAGCATAGTCAATTAACTCCAGCACACGGTTGTTCTCCTTACTGGAACAGCATCCTCCAGATGCACCACACGGCATGCTTCAGTTCCAACAGTAGAAAACTATTAATAAAGATGAGATGACTGAGGTAACACTTCCTGTGCTTTCCCTATCAAAATATGCAGCATGGTCAGCTCTCATCCGGTCTATGAGAACCAACAGTCCACTTCCAAAGTTCCAGTGCCCATTCCCACTGCCCGGCAGTCCTTGGCAGTAAGTTATTCCCCTAAATGGGTATACCCTGCTCTCGACAGTGGAGCAAGTCCTGCCTCGGGCAAGCCTGCTCTGGCTCGCTGGAAGCAGGAACTTCCTGCTTCTATTTGGTTGTTAATCCAGCCCCCCTTGATTAACTCCTTCTTTCCCTAATCTCATATATTCAATGAGGTACAGTTTATACAATACATAGACATACAATTACATGGAATAAAGGGAACATCACACAGTACACTTTAACATGGCATAACAATATAAACACCTGGGAGCCATTGAGGTGCCGCGCAGACTCAGTGCATGGGAGGAGGCAAATGAGGGTCCCCGCCACCTCCTTACTTCTCCATACTGTACGTCCGCACTGACACTGCAGGAGCTCAGCAAGCGTGAGCATACACAGGGTCAGAGAGCTCTTTCCTTTCAGTGCTGCTCACTGCACACAGGATCACAAAGTAGTGGGCTGCCGCTGCACACATGAGAGAAGGATGAGAGCAAGCCTATACTGACACTGTGTGTCCTCACACACTAAGGGCTCCTGCAGTGTCAGAGCAAGGCTGTAGATCCTATTAAGCCAGCATTTGCTCTGGATAGTCAATCAACCTATGGAGAGATGTGCAGCATGCTGATTGAATGGGCGGAATAGTGCACTGAGTCCCTGGCCATGTCAATGATTCACCAAGGAGACCTCAGTTGCATGTTAAATAATTAAAAAAAAAAACTAGTAAGCAACATTTTTTTTTGTTTATTAACTAAACTAAGTCCCCTATAGGATTATAAGTAGTTTAAATTGAGTTTTGGGAATGACAGACTCTAAAGGGATCACAGTCTTTGACAGTGATATTTCCATATGCCCACCTTTTTGAGGGTTTTTAATTGGCCAAAAGCTGTGAATTTTTTTTGTTTGTTTATAATGTTCAAAGGAACTAATTTCACTCTAATTCACTTTAGTTGTCTGAGATGTAGGAATGAGCGGACCCGTGGAAGTTTGGGTTCTGATGCTTGACCAGAACTTTATTCCAAAATTCGGTTTGGGTACCAGAACTGTACCTGAGGTTAAACCAGAACCTGAACCCAATTGAAAACTATAGGGTCCCCAACATTTGAGCTGGAAAAATTATCTCTATTTCTGCAATGGGCTTTCCCCAGTAGTCCAATCATTACAACAGACTACCGGGAAAAGTCCTTGCTCAGCCGTCAGCAGCGGACGCTGTCCGGTACGAACCTTGAACTTTTAAGCTTGGGTTTGCTCATCTCTACTGAGGTCTTCCTGGCTTAATGTTGTCGGAGTTCTCTAATGCTTTCCTACTTGAACCAAGCTATTGATTTGCCTGCATATAGAGCTTTTTCAGAAAAATTATTTTTGAGACTTTGAAGATGGATGGACTAGTTTGTAAACCCTTTATTTAAAGCTGAATATTTACACATCAATCACATGTTGAAGGCATTATTGTAGAGAGGCGAAATTATGAAAATTCTGTCAATGTCTAAATACTTCTAGACTTCTAGCATGCGATGTGATCAGTATAGTTTTATTTAATATTGTAAAGTAATCTTAGAATTGTCTATAAGAACGGTTCTATCCTGTGAACTAAGGTCCTTACAGCTCTAATAAGTGTTAATGGATACAATGTGGAATACTGGGGGCAGCTTGGGTTTAATACTCTGCACTCAGTGCGTAACTCTTAACATACATCAAATCCACGAGAATGTGCAAATAGACTTTCATCTATGAATGAATTATTTTTGCCTGTAGTCAAGATATATTCAGCAGGCACTCAACATTTCGATTCCCTTCCTGGGGAGAAGGTAAACTGTGTGCATATTAATGCTTCTGGTATAACAATGCGGTCAGGTTATAATGGTATTTCTTATAATTCTGTCCAGAACGTGCTCTACTAAGTGCATTTTATAAAAATCAAACAAAAAGATACCATAGCAATGATTAAAATGAGCTTCCTTTTATGGTGCCAGGATTTGACACTCAAGAAGGGCTATGGACCTGATTCATCAAAACGGCTACAACAGAATTCTGGCTTAAATCATTTTGATAAGTTACAAAAAGTTTCTGACTTTTGGTGTTATTACAAGAGTTTTGCCAAAATTGGCAGAGCTGGAGCTCAACGGGGGCCTGATGCTACAGCTTCTCTAATTAATAATGAACTCTGGCATACCTGATGCCAGAAATCTTACCAGTGAAGTGCATGGAGGCTGACGCCACTTTTTTTAACACGCTGTATTCACTATTGGATCAAGAACATCTGACTCCAGCATACCCCTTCATCAAGACCAGCACGAACAATGCCAGTCCTGATGAATCAGGGCCTATGTGAATGTTTTGTAAATGCTATCCATAACACAATTTCCTACCCCTTCATTGATATAATTGCAGTTCCCCTAGAAAGTAGTGTCCGGTACCAGTGCTATCGTGGAGCAAAGGGTATGGGACTAACCAGGGCTGCGTCTCAATTACTAGGGCTCCAAATAAGCCAATGTTATGATTAAGAAACAATTCATACATTAGAAACTCATAAATGATGTTTTGTACATAGTTGATCACCGTGGCAATTCTTTTAATGTGAAGTTCCAATAAATCGTGAAGTTTTTACTGGAATATAGTGATGTTCTTATATACTCCATAATAGCTGCATGGTCTGTATCTATAGTGCACATGTCCTCGGTACTAATATACACTGTGTACCAGATCTGCACCATTTCCTCACTATAATGCCACTTCAAAATGAATCGTAGTTTCTGATTTCAAAAAACAATTCCAAGGGAATCCTGAAAAGATTTGAACAGATGTAGTTTGGTGCATTAAGACCCATTTAGACAGACTGAACCCATTTAGGGAACAAAAATGCTGGGTATGTTTGTTTCCCTGTTATTGGCTTGGAGTAAAATGCTTGTTCGTTAGGTGAGATGATTTTTAAGCGTGCTTAAAAATCAGTCTCAACAGCACATCGTTTTGTGCAGATATGTGATAACATGATTTTCTATGTGCACAGAAAAATTGTTCTAACAATCGTTCTGTGAACATAGATGTGGGATCAACCAGTCTAAATAGCCCATTAAACAAGCACTGACTGGCTTTCATATAGCCGATCAGCGGTCACTCTAATGGACATTGGTGGTCCATCTAAGTGGGTTCTTACACCTTGGTATATTTGTGTCTCTGTCTTTTGTTAGACTGTGTGTATCTAGGTAAAAGTTGTTTTCCAGGATCCTTAGGACTCCCTAAAATTGGGCATTAATATCTGTTTAGTGAGGGTCAGACTCTTGACACCCTGATAATCAGCTGAATTAAGAGGCTGCAGTGCTTAAGTAAGCGCCACCTACCCATTAATGATCACCAACTGAAGACTGGTTAGAGCTGTGTATGGGCAACATCTTCACTGGAAGCAAGATCCTCAGACTCTCAGGCTATGTGCACACGTCAGGATTTCTTCGCTATGAAAATGCTTAAAATACGCATACATATGCATCCCATCATTTAGAATGCATTCCGCAATTTTTGTGCATATGTTGCGTTTTTTTCCGTGAAAAAAACACATCGCGGAAAAAAATGCAGCATGTTCATTATTTTGCGGATTTTTTGCAGATTTCCCACTATATTATTGCATCCCAGAACCTCCGGAAAAATCCGCAAAAAATCTACAAAAAAAAGGCGCAAAAAACGCAAGAAATACTCGAAAAAAACCGCAAAAAATTGCATGCGGATTTCTTGCAGAAAACATCCGGTTTTGTTCAGGAAATTTCTGCAAGAAATCCTGACGTGTGCACATAAGCCTCAGTAAGTGCACGCGGCTTGGTGAACAGTGCCTGTGTAAGCTGGGTGTCACGACTAGGGTTGAGCGACTTTTATTTTTGTAGGATCGGGTCGGGTTTCACGAAACCCGACTTTCTCAAAAGTCGGGTCGAGTGAAATCGGCCGATCCTATAAAAAAGTCGGGGTCGGGGTCGCCGAAACACGAAACCCAATGCAGTGCAATGGGATACTATGGTTCCCAGGGTCTGAAGGAGAGGAAACTCTCCTTCAGGCCCTGGGATCCATATTAATGTGTAAAATAAAGAATTAAAATAAAAAATATTGATATACTCACCTCTCCGACGCAGCCTGGACCTTACCGCTGGTAACCGGCAGCCTTCTTTGCTTAAAATGAGCGCGTTCAGGGCCTTCCATGACGTCACGGCTTCTGATTGGTCGCGTGCCGCTCATGTGACCGCCACGCGACCAATCACAAGCCGTGACATAATTCTCAGGTCCTAAATTCCTAGAATGAGGAATTTAGGACCTGAGAATTACATCATGGCTTGTGATTGGTCGCGTGGCGGTCACATGAGCGGCACGCGGCCAATCAGAAGCTGTGACGTCATGGAAGGCCGTAAACGCGCTCATTTTAAGCAAAGAAGGCTGCCGGTTACCAGCGGCGATGTCCAGGGGCCTCCGGAGAGGTGAGTATATCAATATTGTTTATTTTAATTCTTTATTTTACACTTAAATGTGGATTCCGATACCGATTTCCGATATCACAAACATATCGGAACTCGGTATCGGAATTCCGATACCAGATTCAGAAGATCGCCGACCTCATGGCCGACCCCACACAGGGGTCGGGTCGGGTTTCATGAAACCCGACTTTGCCAAAAGTCGGCGACTTCTGAAAATGGCCGACCCGTTTCGCTCAACCCTAGTCACGACTCAATTGTCGGGTTACCTGGAACCAGAGGCTCCTTCCCTGTCCCTAACGCTAGGGAGCACCCTAGCTTGCCCTATTCCCCAGGTTACTTCTGAAGGTGAAGATGCCGGGGTCACGTACCTTGCCTTATCTCCTGTATACGCCCTCCGTCTGTACCCTTCCCCCACCCAGGGAAGAGGGGAGCTGCCGGGCACCACAGTACACCAACCTGACGAACAAGGCAACACGAACAAAAGCATCTGAAAATGCCAGTTATACAAATATTAACTCACATATAACAGAGGAATGCATCGGGCAGGGAAGGATGGGGGAAAACCAAAGTAGAAGGAAAGGGAATTATCACACTTACAAAACCACGCAACAGTCACATATAAATCCACCAAACTCATTCTCATATAACCACAAAACACCCATCCTCCCAGCCATGCAGCATAAGCTAGCTCTGATGATGTGTGTCAGTCAGGACCCAGATTACATAGGGGATAGGAGTGTTTAACCTAGCTCAGCTGAGAGCTCAGACTCCTAGAGGTCCCAACATGGCTGATTAACCCCTGTACTGTCAAAAGAAATTAACACCATTTAAAAAGAAGGTAAAGTGCTTATTTTCAGTGCATGAGTAGGAGCAATCAGATGCTGCGGTCTTCTGGCTCCTCTCTGTTGTGGTAACCCCGTGACATTGGGGCTCTAACTTCATGAGCATTGTGCACCTACTGCTATGCACCAAGTGACAGTCTCAAGAACCCTCTCACAGTGCCGCCCATGCATAGCTTCAAGCCATCTTCAGATTCAAGCCATTTTTACACAGATAACAATAAAATGAGCTAATTTAATAGTTTGTAAATGTTATTGCGTAGTCTTGTTTTGACAGAGAGTTTGTGACTCTTTTGTCTGTCGTTTACTTTGCTCCTCTGATTTGTGACCACAGATGATGCCAAGGGAGAGTTAAGGTACATTTACACAAAAAAATTATTGTGAGAACACACTTTTCACAGTAATCTTGCAAACCCAAAAGGCTGTTGATCACCCCATGAACGAGCAAAAATCTTGTGAAATGTGCTTTTTTGCCGCACAAAAGATCATTGTTCTTGGAAGAGTATTGTCTTGTGTAATCAGGACTCATGCTGCCAAGAATAACGGCATCCTATGCGCACTGAGTGATCTATTACTGGTCGCTCAGTGCGCATCATCAGAGAGATCTGCCTGTGTAAACAGGTTTTTAAACGGCAGCTGATCAGTGTTAGTTTAGCGCCACCATTCAGTTCATATTAAAGAACTTTCATGTGATCATAAATCAGCAGAGAGAAGCTCAGTTAGAGACAGAGAAGAGTTAATTTCCATTTACAGGCGGCACTAAATGACTGTTGATCGGTAAATATTCACTAATTGGTATTCATTTATTAGCCTGTTTACACAGGTAGACCGTTGTAAATGATACGCATTGAATGATAGTGTACATTGGCTGCCTTTTTTCGTGGCAACATAAGTCCTGCTTTCACAGAATGAAGCCGAGGACGATAATCTTTTGTGCTAAAAAATAAATAATTTTACCCGATGAACAAGTGATCAGCAACTTGTCTACACTGAAAGATTATTGTGAAATACGTGTTCTTAGAAACCCTCGTTCACTATAATATTTCAGTGCAAATGCACCTTTAAAAACTGTCAGGACAGCTCACTCACAGATTCTTAATTGAAGCATATTCTCAAAAAAACGCATATGCAAGGTACAATGAGTATAATGAAAAGGACACAAGTCTGATTCGTTTTCAGAGCTGCCATTATTTACTTGTAGTAAGCAGTCCAACATGTTTCATGAAACTCAGCTGCAACAAATTATTTTCAGCCCAAAATGCATTGAAATAAAATGCCCCCAAAGGACCACAAATTCTTTAAATGTAGAAGCCTAGCTAAAATAAGTCTATTTGAAAGGAAACAGTCAGTAGGTTTTTGCTATTTATTTTGAGTGCAGCATAATGTAGGGGCGGATACCCTGATCCCAGGGATATATCACTTGCTCAGCAGTTTGCTGTAGTTCCAATACAATCAGTGTTTTATCAGCAGATCATCAGTCCGGCTAATCTGTGTAACCCTGTCACCACCACTGATTGGCAGTCTGCTAACTATGTACAGTGCACACAGGAAGCTGCCAATCAGTGGTGTGGGTGGGGTTATAGAGAGCTCAATGTTTTATCACTGCTACCCCTGCAGCAGAGAAAACAGGGATTCTATCAAGTGACATCGCTGGAATCAGGGTCTCTGCCCCAATGTCATACTGCTCTGGGATTACATAGCAAAAACCTGGTTATAGATTCCATTTAATTTAGAGAAAATCCTGTTTAGAAATTACTTAAACAGGTTGTCTACTATCCTAACTCAGTTATTAGTCATTTTTTGTATACAACTATAACAAGAAAACAGGAGATCACAGGAGCTCAATGCTATCCTATAAGCATGTCCTCTAGGAAATGAAATCTGTGATTTGATTGACTGTACTATCCATCAATCACAGATATAAAGTGCTGGTGTGTTAATATTTACTCCTATGACTTCTATGGACATTATAGACAATTATTATTAACAGCTGTACTGTCTGTGCATTCTTCTTATGATGCCCTCCATTGGGGGCACTATGGCTTCGTAGTTACTAACTGTGGTATGGACAAGTCCATTTTTGATCTACTGGCAACATATTGAAGTAAACTGCTTGTACTTAAAGTACAAATGGTGGCTTCTCGGTTATGGTGTGCCACATTTTGGGTTGTTCTACAAATATATTATTTATACATACCCTGGGTACCATCCGCAGATGTTGGGCATAGCCCCATGCGGGAAGTATGCGGATCAATGCATTCCTATGTGTGTGGAAACACCACGATTCCGCACAAAGAATGAGCATGCTGCGTATTTTTCCGCGATGCGATTCTGCCACGGAAAAATACTCAGTATTAGCACAGCATTGCAGAATCCCATTGAATTCAATGGGCTGTGTTGTGTATGCATTTTTGCCGCGATTTCGAGGTGAAAAAAATGCTGCAAAAACGCATACAAGCCGCAACGTATGCACATAGCCTAAAGGTTATGGTACACTGGGAAGAGAAACACGTGTCTCATAGCAAGCGCCCGCACATGGTTAAATCAATAGAAGATAAATGTCTGCATTTTGGATCCAACTTTATAAACAGGGTGTTGTAGATATGAAAAATGCCGTTATTGGAAAAAACAAGTGTAGCGCCCCCACTGCCGCAGGGCCGAGGGGTACCCGGTACCGGGCCTCTGAGTCTCAGCTCTGGGGTTGTCACGGTGGCTAGGCCCGGTCCGTGACCCTGCTGAGGGGCGTACAGTGATAGATATGATGGGTGATGGTGGGGATGCTGTGGTGGTGCGGTGCAGTAAATAACGAGGACACCAGGTTGCAGTCTCTTTACCTCTTTACTGAAGATCTCTGGGTCCTCAGTCCGGAACACGGTTCACCAGGCTGCGCAAGTCCGGCCGGTCCAATGGCACCTCCAGAGTTCTCTTCACAGGTGGAAATTGGTGCCTTCCTACTAGCGCTATGTGTTGTGGTCCTTCCCTGCTGTGCTTACGGAAAGTACCCCACAACTGTTGTGTCTGTTTCTGATGTTCCCTCACAACTTGATTAGATGATGTTCTGCTAATCCTCCGTCCCTCCCTGATGTTCTGGTTGGGACGGCACCCGTTTGACGGGTAGGCTCGGAGCTCTTCCGGGACCCTAGAGTCGCCCCTCTCCACAAGTTGCCCCCCAAGACTGCATAGGTGATATGTGTTAGACAGCCCGCCTTAAACTGACTGTCCTGCCGCTGTTTGGAGTATTGCTTGAAGCTGAATGTTATTCTACTCCCTCGGCGTTCCGGCCACCGGTAGTGCGCCTCAGTAGGATGTTGCTTCGGTCTTACAGCACGACTCCTACTGGTATTTCTCCTTTGCGTGATCTCGTTTCTCACTCAGCACAATCTATCTCGCTTCTCATCCTTTCTTGGGGACTGCCGCTACCCGGAGCAGGCACGGTCCCGTTACGTTCTTTCTTGTTGCCAAGCCTCTGTCAGGATCCCACCCCTGGCAGAGACCCTACTGTATCTTCCCCCACAACACCCTCTGCCACAAGGTGTTGCCTGGTTCCAACCCAGTCAGCTTTCTGATCTAACTTCCTGCCTGACCCCCAGTTTACCCACTATGGTGGGGAGTGGCCTAATGAATAGCACCCTTAGCTCCCCCCGGAGGCCCAGCTGTGAAATGTATTGGTGTCTGTGAAACCTGATCAGATGAACTCCTTCAGTGCCATCAGACGCACCATAGCTCCCCGTAGTGGCGGAGCCACAGTACTGCAACGACCAGGACTCTGGGGCGCTGCACTCCCCCCTGGTTAAACACAGTACTCCGGGACTGGGAAGAAAACAACAATACAAGTTAGCAAAAAGACATACAGTTTTGTTGAGTGCAATAACAATAAGTATACTTGAACAGGCTTCCCTTTATGGGAGGTAAGGACACTTGAACGTTACAAACATGGTTAACATTATAAATTACAGGCTATAAATAACTCCTGTTACCCCACCGGGTATTCTACTAAGTGCAAAATTGTTGAACAATAATTTAACATTGCCTTTAAGGACATACACTCTGTATCCACTAAAGACCTTCCTATAATTCACATTATAAGGTAATTTAACTTTTTCATTCTCCTTCTTTAGATCTGCAGGACCGCCTGTCCTATCGGCACCAGACCTTCTGCCTCTCCTTTCAATTACAGGACCGCCCCGTTCAGCCAGGGCCTACTGCCTTTTCAACTACTATACAAAGTATAGAACATAACATTACTTTCAGTTTAAGAGCACTGAGCCATCTCTACATGACTCCTATGAGGACTCAGGGTTTACCTTCTATCCTAACTATCTATCACCTTTTTCTTCTCAAAGAACATCATCAGTATTTCTTCACAATTAACTAATTAAATACATATAACTTTCTCATGTAAACATTATCATCTCTTTCTTTGGTCAAGACATTATTGCTTCCTATCTTAAGCAATATCACAGTTTAAGCGTAACAAATGAACATCCCCTTTAAGAGGGGACCAAGTCTCTATGAGGTAGCACGCCTTCTCAAGCTACCAGTCCTTACTCAGCAAAGGTTCCAGTGTGGTATCTTCACAAAGAGTCCTTCTTTAAGTAAAACCAGTAGGGAGCGCCTTTAATAAGGTGCAAACTATATACAAGAAGTTCGGATCATGCACTGTTCATGATGTCAGCAGTTCTGTAAACTTTGTGCAAACTTTAGAAAAACAAACAAAAGCAAAACAATAGGGATCCCAGGTCCACAGAAGGATCCCCTTAAGAGTTAACCCTGGACGGGTTCAACAGCAAAAATCAGGAAACAGTTAACTATTTACATACAATGCAGTGTCTTTCTTATTGGAACCACGCAGGCGGCAGCACCGGTGGAGGTAACCCCGCAGGATACTGCGCACCACCTGGTACTGCATAAGGGGGAGTGTTGTCCCATCTAGGGGTCTGCGTACCCACCGTCTTCCGCTCTGGCACAGCAGCAACACTGGTCACCTGGGGAAGCGCCTCCTTAGCCACCACAGCGGTGGTGGTAGCAATGCTGCAGGTCGTGGTCTTCAGCAGTGTACAAGCGGGAGTGACCACGGTGGTCTGGGTGGTGGTCGTGGGCCAACCACAAGGCAGCACCTTGGCCACAGGGGACGGTTTTGCTGGCACCTTGGTCGGGGATTCCGTCGGCTTCCTCTTGTACACGTTTAAAGCAAACCACCCCTTCTCACCAAGGTGCCTGGTGTAGGTGACGCTGTCCCCCGGGTAGAGGTCCCGGTCAGGGTGGCCCTCTCTAAGATGAGACTCGACATCCCGGCGGTTGACAAAGATCTCTGCGTATAATCCCGGCTCTTTAATGAAGCCCCAGCCTCCACGGAGCTTAAAGTCAACTACAATGCCCTGCCTGCGCGGGGCCTGGTGAGTGGTGGGGTCCTTGCGGGCCCGGTCCTTGACCGCCAAGTCTTTTTGATGGTGAGCCTCCCGCCCGGCCTGGTGAGTCTTCTCCTCCTCTTTCCACTGTTGTTCTAGCTGGACCCGATATTCCTCACAGCTTAGGGCCTGTACCATCTCCCCCTCTTGAGTCTCCACCCCGGGGAACCCCATAAGGTTGGATCCGGGGTTCACCCAGCGGCATACTGTGCGCTCCACGTGGACCTCACACAGCAAGGGAGGAGGGGTGATTGGGGCTTGCATACGGTGTTCCATGCCCGTGGCTTCCTCCCATGGTAACAGGCGCTGGAGTCTATGGGTTCCCGGGGTAGGTGGTGCTGCTATGGGGCCCACTAGCAAACCCTCGGCCAGCGGGACGGGGTCGGCGGACTCACCAGCCGATGCAGGTTCCTCCTCCGCGGTGGGTTCTTCCGGCGGTGTCGACGAGGGTCCCAGCGGTTGCTCCGGTAACGGTGCAGGATCCGACGCCTGAGGACCTTCTTCCGGCGCTGCCTGGTGCGGAGCCTGGGCCTTCATGCTCAGTTGGAGGAGTTGGTCGATCAGGCTCTCCATCTCGACCCGCAGAAGTTCAGTGCTGTCCACGGAGAACAGGCTGCTGGGCTCATCCGGGTAGTTGGGGGAGACTTCCACTTCAACCCCACTGTCGGGTTCGGAGCTGCTGGCCATAGCGTCCTCCACGTGGGTCACTTCCTGGTCTTTTTCCCACTCTCTCTTTTGTGGGCGGTGTCGTCTTCTCGGTCTCCGCCCTCCATTGAGGATTAGGAGGCGGATCTCTGCTGCTGACGGACACGTCCTCACGGTGCAGAAATATTTAGACTGGGCGGCCATTATCCTTCACGCTCACCAGCTTGTCCACGCCCACTCCACGCCCTTCTTCTCTTCCTGCGCTCTCCTCAGCGCTGCAATGGCGGCGGATTTTGGCGGCAAATGGCGCAGCACAGTCCTTGCAATAAAGTACAGTCCAAGCACAATAAATCACAGTTCCAAGGCACACATGACCTGATTCTTCAGGCTTAAGTAGATCCTGTTCGTGATGCCAAGTTGTAGCGCCCCCACTGCCGCAGGGCCGAGGGGTACCCAGTACCGGGCCTCTGAGTCTCAGCTCTGGGGTTGTCACGGTGGCTAGGCCCGGTCCGTGACCCTGCTGAGGGGCGTACAGTGATAGATATGATGGGTGATGGTGGGGATGCTGTGGTGGTGCGGTGCAGTAAATAACGAGGACACCAGGTTGCAGTCTCTTTACCTCTTTACTGAAGATCTCTGGGTCCTCAGTCCGGAACACGGTTCACCAGGCTGCGCAAGTCCGGCCGGTCCAATGGCACCTCCAGAGTTCTCTTCACAGGTGGAAATCGGTGCCTTCCTACTAGCGCTATGTGTTGTGGTCCTTCCCTGCTGTGCTTACGGAAAGTACCCCACAACTGTTGTGTCTGTTTCTGATGTTCCTTCACAACTCGATTAGATGATGTTCTGCTAATCCTCCGTCCCTCCCTGATGTTCTGGTTGGGACGGCACCCATTTGACGGGTAGGCTCGGAGCTCTTCCGGGACCCTAGAGTCGCCCCTCTCCACAAGTTGCCCCCCAAGACTGCATAGGTGATATGTGTTAGACAGCCCGCCTTAGACTGACTGTCCTGCCGTGGTTTGGAGTATTGCTTGAAGCTGAATATTATTCTACTCCCTCGGCGTTCCGGCCACCGGTAGTGCGCCTCAGTAGGATGTTGCTTCGGTCTTACAGCACGACTCCTACTGGTATTTCTCCTTTGCGTGATCTCGTTTCTCACTCAGCACAATCTATCTCGCTTCTAATCCTTTCTTGGGGACTGCCGCTACCCGGAGCAGGCACGGTCCCGTTACGTTCTTTCTTGTTGCCAAGCCTCTGTCAGGATCCCACCCCTGACAGAGACCCTACTGTATCTTCCCCCACAACACCCTCTGCCACAAGGTGTTGCCTGGTTCCAACCCAGTCAGCTTTCTGATCTAACTTCCTGCCTGACCCCCAGTTTACCCACTATGGTGGGGAGTGGCCTAATGAATAGCACCCTTAGCTCCCCCCGGAGGCCCAGCTGTGAAATGTATTGGTGTCTGTGATACCTGATCAGATGAACTCCTTCAGTGCCATCAGATGCACCATAGCTCCCCGTAGTGGCGGAGCCACAGTACTGCAACGACCAGGACTCTGGGGCGCTGCACAAGCAAAAAGCCAACTTGATAGTTTTGGGTGCAGTGCCAAGTTACAGTCTAGTGCTTTGTGAAATTTGTTGTTTTTGTTTGTTTTTGTTTTTTTTACCTACAATACCTGGGAGAAATTACAACTGGCTGGCAACTTCTGAGGGTAGTTTTGATGTTAAGACAATGTTCCTTTTAGGAGTGAGATGTGTGAGCTCACACAAAGATATGGGAAGACTTCAGTATTTCCTTATATTTTTTTATAAGAGAAACCATGCTGTGGATTTATTGGCTTCAGTTCATCATTTTGAGTTTTTAAGTGATTTACTTGTTGCTATTTTTACACTAAATTCTGCAAAATGACGCACACGGTTGATACTGTAGAATGAAAGCCCACAAGGGCAGGGTCCTCGCCCCTCTGTATCAGTCTGTGATTGTTAGATTGCTTACTGTAAGTGATATCTGTAATTTGTATGTAACCATGGAATCAATGGTGCTATATAAATAAATAATAATAATAAAAAATAACAATAATAAATGGCCCACCCAGGTGTATCCATATAAATGGCCCACCCTGTATATTATTGAGCAATAAATAAGTACTTAATTAGTATTGCACTTATGCATCTTACAGATAGGTCTTCAGGAGCCCACCGCACCCAACGCGCGTTTCACAGTGAAATACTTTATCCTGGGGAAAACAGCTAAAATGACAAAACTTGTGTCACTGTCCAAATATTCCTGGACCTAACTGTAGATTTTAACAGCTAATTTACATAGTAAGAAAAAAGTGAAAGTCTTGAGAATAGGACATTGGATCGCAGATATCAAGGTATTATTTTATTCAACTTTCTATTACCCACATGTCCATATAGATGGCTTAGGAGGGTGGTACCTACTGACCGATTCCCTTTATCATAAGTATTCAATGTTTGTCTGACCTTAAAATGTATAATGCTAAAATAGAATTATCAACCCACGTGTGATTCTATGGACAGATTATCTCATCTGCCCATAGGTGCATACTGAAACAATTGAATGAACAGAGTGCACAAAACAAGTCACTAAGCTAAAGAACAAACATTTAGTCCAAAGAAAGTGTTTTCCTCCTGTAACGTGTGACAAAAGAAATTTTTGACAAATTCTTTGGACTGGTGTCTTCACTGGTAAATTGGTAGTTTGATACATAATGTAATATAATGTTACATGCTGTGCAGAATATATTGGTACTTTATAAATACAGATTCTTGTTAATATTCATCAAGCTTTACATTCACTAGAAGATTTCTCATTTATAGTGATTACAATTCTACTGGTGCTTGGTGTTCTGTCACTTTTTGAAAATGCTCAAGAGAGTATATTCAAGAGATTTTCCACCCATGACAGCTCTTCCTGACTGGGAGAAAGCTTTTTCCCTTATTACTCATCCCACTAGGGCTCAACAGGGTTGGCATTAGGCGATCATGCTGACAGAAGATCAAAGTTCTCCAGTTGCCTGCTTCTACTCCAATTATGCATAGCATACAAATATCATTTGCATGGTCTATTGTCCTGTTGCTTGCAGAAATTTGTTCCAATCCAGAATTGACCACAGAATACATGTACTCGGACAAATATCAGGCTGCTCCAGAAAGAGTTTTTATGCTGTATGGTCATATACGCTTTACTTTCTGATTCAGATAACAGCTCACAAAGAACTTTATGTCTCTTGATTGTTCCTCTAAGGCTATGTGCACACGTAGGAAGGGTCCTCTGCGGGTTCTCCCACAGCGGATTTGATAAATCTGCAGGGCAAAACCGCTGCGGTTATCCCTGCAGATTTATTGCGGTTTGTCTTGCAGTTTCCGCTGCGGGTTTACTCCTGCACTTGTTTTACTATTGATGCTGCATATGCAGCATCAATAGTAATGTTAAAAATAATAAAAAAATGGTTATATTCACCCTCCGACGTCCCGATCTCCTCGGCGCTGCACGCGGTGGTCCGGTTCCAAAGATGCTACGTGAGAAGGACCTTCGTGATGTAACGGTCATGTGACCGCGACGTCATCGCAGGTCCTGCTCGCATAGCAACCCTGCGACCGGACGGCCGCGTGCAGCGCTGAGAGGTGAGTATATCATTATTTTTTATTTTAATTCTTTTTGTTACACAAATATGGTTCCCAGGGCCTGGAGGAGAGTCTCCTCTCCTCCACCCCGGGTACCATCTGCACATGATCCGCTTACTTCCCGCATGGTATGCATAGCCCCATGCAGGAAGTAAGCGGATCAATGCATTCTTATGTGTGCAGAATCGCCGCGATTCCGTACAAAGAAGTGACATGCTGCGGATTGTAAACCCCTGCGTTCCCGCGCGTTTTTTTCCGCAGCATGTGCACAGCTTTTTCGGTTTCCCATAGGTTTACATTGAACTGTAAGCTCATGGGAAACTGCTGCGGACCCACAGCTGCAGAAACGCTGCAGATCCGCAGCAAAATCCGCAACGTGTGCACATACCCTTTGAGCTTGTACTCATCTGCATTTACAACAGACGATTGCAATCCGCTAAAAAATTGAATTGCACTCTGAATAATGTTAGTCAATGATTCTGCGTTCATCTGTGATTTTTTTTTCTCAACTCAGATCGGATGCGCTCCTATGTTTCGGCTGGCTTGCTGAGCGGTTGCATTATGCTCAACAAACCATCCGGAAGTAGCAGAGATGGAGTTCTTTATGGGACAGCATCACATAGGGATTATCTGCGGATAGGTGTGGAATATGGTATTTTATTATTGTTTTATTTTTACAGTAATAAATAGGTAAAAGAGGGATGGGGAATTTTCATTTCAAATAAAGGACTTTGTGTGTTTCTTTTAATTAAATGACTTTTTCTGTGTGTCTTTTATTACATTTGACTATAGGGTTAGTGATGGGGGTGTCTTATAAATGCCTATCCATTACTAACCCCTGGGTTTGATGTGTTCTGACATTACAAAGCTGACATCAAATACAATACTTTTACCTCACTTGCCACCGGACTAGGGCATATGGGCAGAGCAGAGGTTAAGAGCCAGAATTGGCGTATCTAATGGATGTGCCACTTCTGGGGCAGCTGAGGGCTGATTTTCTTAGTCTGGGAGGGGGCCAATATCCATAGCCCCTTCCCAGGCTGTCTGTCAAGCCTTTGCTGGTTGTTAATTATAGTGGGATTCCACATCAGTTTTTAGGGTCACTCATTGTTTATAACTAGTAAATGCTAAGCATACAGCTGTGAGATGATATTAATAGCCTGGGAAGCTCCATGTGTATTACCCACTTTCAAGACTATAAACATCAGTCCCCAGCTGTGGGCTTTCCCTCAGCTGGTTAAGAAAAATTAGGGGGGACCCCATGACATTTTGTTCTTTTAGTTATTTAACTATTAGCTACTCGGAAGTACATGTACAGTAAGCTACACACGCACTGCAATGATTATATATCTCAATGAGATCTATCAATCTATTATCTATCTATCTATCCATCTATATCTGTATCTAAGATTGTTTTGTTAGTTTAGCTTGAAATTACATAAACAGTCACTGTATGTAAAAGCTGATATTAAAACCACATTGCATACGGTTTGCATACGCATTGTATATGGATGTCATACGGATGCCATGTGAGAAAAATCACATTGTACTTGCATGACACTTACATGACACTTGTCCTACTTTTCAGGAACAACATCGGATCGATTTTATTTAAGCTGATGAGTATGGGCCCTAAAGTAGATGTTGGGGGGAGAAAGATCTGGCAGATTAAATTCAAACACTCAGTTCTTATGTCTGGTGGCTACTCGCACCCAACTCTCCACATGATGTGCATGTTCATATGTATAGGGGAAGATACTGTAGCTGTAAGCAATAAATCATTCAGTGATGAGCTATCTAAGGTGTATATATACTTTCATACTCAGCCATTCTCTTTTTTAAGTTATCCATTTTCCCATTCTTTACATTTTAGTCTGTGAGACCAGACTTGAAATTTCTATTTTGCTGAACAGATTACTTTGGTATCTGGTGCGCAATATTTAATGAAGATACCAGCTTTGTACAACTTAAAAAATCCCAACCTACAGGCTGTGATTTACGTTTTTCTGATAGTTGTACCTCTGGGCCTTCTGCTTCTTTTTCTAAGTTGGTTAGATCCAGGTGAACCTGTCTTCATGAAATATTCTGTTAAATAAATCTAAACTGTCTCAGAAAAGCCAAGTTGTCGATATCAGTCACAAGAGTTCACATTTCAGTTTTCCAGGCTTTGAGATTTCAATTAATATGACTTTTTACTTAATCCAAAACATTGAAATTTATAGACAATCGAAATTTTCTGAACCATTATTCAGGTCTATACTCACAATCCGCTGTGATGAATAGATATCTAGAGACTTGTACACTTTCATGTGCGTGCTTTAATCAGCAGTCTAGTCATGGCAGAGGCATCATTAGCAGCTTTGTACTGATAATTATAGCAAAAAAAGTTTCTGTTATTTCATTTTAGTTTCTGGGAAAAAATCAAAAGCTTCTGAAATTTGTAGTTGTCAAATTATCAAGAACGGAATGAAAAAGAAAAGTTGCTATTGTTTGATTAGAACTCATAGTTTCATAGTTTTTAAGGTTGAAGGTAGACATAAGTCCATGGAGTTCAACCTATAGCTAGGAATGAGCGTACCCATGGAAGTTTGGGTTCTGGTACCCGACTCGAACTTTATTCCAAAGTTCGATTTGAACCAGAACTGCACCCGAACTTTAAACAGAACCTGAGCCCCATTGAAAACAATTGGGACCCGAATCTTGTCAGACTTCCCCCGATACTCCGAACATTATAACAGACTAAGTGTTCAGTCCTAAACGCCAAAAACCGACTTTTAACTGTCCAGTACAAACCCCAAACTTTTAATAAGTTCGGGTTCACTCATCTCTACCTATAGCCGAACATGTTGATCCAGAGGAAGACAAAAACCCAATGGGGCGTGGCAGACACTAAAAGCCTCATATTAGGGAAAAAAAATCCTTCCCAACTGCACATGTGACAAGCAGACTATTTCCCTGGATCAATGCCCCATTAAAGAACATAGTATCCACAACCTGTAATGTTATATTTTTTCAAAAAGGCATCCAGACTCTTCTTGAACTTTTGTAGTGGATCAACCATTACAACGTCATGTGGCAGATCTTTCCATAATCTCAGCTCTTACAGTAAAGAATCATCACCTGTGATTATATTTAAACTTTTTACCCTTGGACGTAGAGAATACCCACTTGACACCATTGCAGGCGTAGGTGTAAAAATGTTCTTTAAAAGGGTTGTCCAGGCTTTTCACAAAAATCTGCAGTCACTCTATCTAACTGCAGACTTGTGAATCTTGACAACACGTGCAACGCACATTGTGAATATTCTTCAGTGCTGGCGGCAACACCAAGTGGTCTTGTGACCATAAGTACGTGATATGTATAATCCCAGCCACATTCCAACTAGATGTGTCCGGCCTCTCTAAATTCACTTGTATTCAGGTAGGTCGGGCATGTCTAGTCAGAATGTGGCCAGAAGTATGCATGCATACCTCCCAACTTTTGAAGACGGAAAAGAGGGACAAAGTTTGCGGCGCGCAAAGCGCGCCGTGCCAAATTTTAGGCCACGCCTCTAACCACACCCATTCATAATTAGTCACACCCATATCCACGTCCCAATCACACCCATTTAGCACTGCTGATCACACTGTTTCATATACAATTATAAACAAAAAAATATGGCCACACAGTGCTCCATACTGTATAATGGCCACACATGATGCTGCATACTGTATAATGACCGCACATGATGCTGCATACTGTATAATGGCTGCACATGATGCTCCATACTGTATAATGACCGCACATGATGCTCCATACTGTATAATGGCCACAGTTCTCCATACTGTATAATGACATACAGGCACGCAGCTCACACACAGACACGCAGCTCACACACACAGCTCACACACACGGCTCACACACACGCAGCACACACACAGCTCACACACGCACGCAGCTCACATACATGCAGCATCACACACACACGCAGTATCACACACACACGCAGTATCACAAACGCAGCTCACAAACACATGCAGCTTTGACACAAATGCATCACACACGCAGCCATCACACACACACGTAGCCATCACACACACATGCAGACATCACACACACACACGCAGCCATCACACTCACACGCAGCCATCACACACACCCAGCCATCACACACACACGCAGCCATCACACACACACCTAGCCATCACACACACACGCAGCCATCACACACACACACGCAGCCATCACACACACACCTAGCCATCACACACACACACACACACACAATCTCCTCTGTGGTGCAGGGGCGGCTGATCTGTCCATGTGCAGCTCTTCAGTTTCTCCGGCTGCTCACAGCTCTGCACTGTCCCGGCACGTCCCCCGTCTCTCCTTCTCTGCCGGGATACCAGATAAGAGCAGGAGACGCCGGAGCTCCGTGCACACACAGGAGGTATACTGAGTCGCTGTTGCTGACCTTTCATCTTGATCGCTGCTGGCTCTCTCCCTCAGCGTGGCAGCGCCGTACAGGGGGCGGGGGGTCTTTCGGGAGGAGACCCAGCTTTTATTAAAAAAAAAAAAAAAACAGCCACAAACCTAAGTTACTCAGGTGCCGCCCCCTGCATTGTCCCCGCCCTAGGCACGTAGTGCGGGACAACTAATGTCCCTCCTGGGATCCCGGGGCTGACTGTCAAAATCAGGACAGTCCCGCGGGATCCGGGATGGTTGGGAGGTATGTGCATGTCACATATTTGTGGTCACATGACTGAGTAGTCGTGGTGCCGGCACACGCAGCCGAAGGAATTATGACACACACCGGTCTTGGGGATAACAGTTGCTTTTACTTCAGCAGGAATGGGAATTATAACTTGGAACAAATAAGGAACAGTCTCTCATGGATAGTCGACAGCAATTACAGTTCACACTTAGATGCTGAGATGTGATTGGGGTCTGGAGCTGTAAGAGCACTCGACAGTGTCTTTTGGTAGTTTACAGAAGGAGGTAGATGCAGCAATTAGAGGTTATAGACCTGTACTTGGGGTTAGCTCCACAGTGTGTCACGGCATGTGCACAAGTACTTATAGGTGAGTGTAAAAACTGAGGTAATTCCAGTCAGAAAGACTTTATAATGATGTCACTCATAGGTGAATGTAAAAAACTGAGGTGATTCCTGTCAGAAAGACTTTAGAATGATGTCTGTGGAGGTTTTAGAGGGAACCCAGGCTTTTAGGCCTGCAGGAGATCTTGTAGTGAAAACAGCCTCCATGTGTGTTCTGCTCTTCCTGAGCAGACTAAAGAACAGTCTAGACTTGGAAAATGGCTCCTCCTATTGACCATGTGACTAGGAGCTGACCAATAGGACACCGGATTCACATCTCATATGCTTACAAAACAATAATTATGAGTCATTATACACTTTCACCATTAAATGACGCCAGAACACCGCAAATGAAAAATGCATTACATCTAAAATGGAGGTGACTAGAAATGGAGAATTTCAGCTTACAAATGCAGGGGATAATGTAGAAGGGCAGTTAGAGAGTAAGCTGCAGTGTACAGAAGCTACTCACAATGCTGGATTACTTAACCCCTTCCCGACCCATGACGCCACATAGGCGTCATGAAAACCCGTGCCAATCCGACCCATGACGCCTATGTGGCGTCATGGAATGATCGCGTCCCTGCAGATCGGGTGAAGGGGTTAACTCCCATTTTACCCGATCTGCAGAGACAGGGGGAGTGGTGCTTCAGCCCAGGGGGGGTGGCTTCACCCCCCCGTGGCTAGGATCGCTCTGATTGGCTGTTGAAAGTGAAACTGCCAATCAGAGCGATTTGTAATATTTCACCTAAAAAACAGGTGAAATATTACAATCCAGCCATGGCTGATGCTGCAATATCATCGGCCATGGCTGGAAATACTTTAGTGACCCCCCCCACACCCACCGATCGCCCCCCCAGTCCTCCGTTATGGGGTCCGGTCCCCTCCGTCCGCCTGCCGGCTCCCCCGTCCTGCTGTCCGCTCCCCCCTGTGGTCCGATCACCCCCCCTGTGGTCCGATCACCCCCCCACCACCCCTTCATACTTACCGATCCTCCCGGTGTCCGGCCGGCTCCTCGCTGGGCGCCGCCATCTTCCAAAATGGCGGGCGCATGCTCAGTACGCCCGCCGGCAGATTCCTTACAAGAACATTTTGATCGCTGTGGTAGGTTCTACCACAGCGATCAAAATAAAAAAAATAATAAATAAACCCCCCCCTTTATCACCCCCATAGATAGGGACAATAATAAAATAAAGAAAATATATATATATTTTTTTTTCCACTAGGGTTAGGGTTAGAACTAGGGTTAGGGTTACGGGTAGGGTTAGGGGTAGGGTTAGGGTTATGGCATGTGCGGATTTGGCTGCGGATCCTCAGTGGATTGGCCGCGGATCCGCAGCGGATTGGCCGCGGATCCGCAGCGGATTGGCCGCGGATCCGCAGCGGATTGGCCGCTGCGAATTCGTAGCAGTTTTCCATCAGGTTTACAGTACCGTGTACACCTATGGAAAACCAAATCCGCTGTGCCCATGGTGCGGAAAATTCCGTGCAGAAACGCTGCGTTGTATTTTCCACAGCATGTCAATTCTATGTGCGGATTCCGCAGCGTTTTACACCTGTTCCTCAATAGGAATCCGCAGGTGAAATCCGCACAAAAAAACACTGGAAATCTGCTGTAAATCCGCAGGTAAAACGCAGTGCCTTTTACTTACAGATTTTTCAAAAGTCGTGCGGAAAAATCTCACACGAATCCGCTACGTGGGCACATACCCTTAGAGTTAGGGTTGGAATTAGGGCTAGGGTTGGAAATAGGGTTAAGATTAGGCTTGTGGTTAGGGTTACGGATAGGGTTAGGGGTGTGTTGGGGTTACAGTTGTGGTTAGGGTTGGGATTAGGGTTAGGGTTGGGATTAGGGTTAGGGTTGGAATTAGGGTTACGGGTGTGTTGGGGTTAGGGTTGTGGTTAGGGGTGTGTTGGGGTTAGGGTTGGGATTAGGGTTATGGCTACAGTTGGGATTAGGATTAGGGGTGTGTTGGGGTTAGTGTTGAAGTTAGAATTGAGGGGTTTCCACTGTTTAGGCACATCAGGGGTCTCCAAACGCAACATGGCGCCACCATTGATTCCAGCCAATCTTGCATTCAAAAAGTCAAATGGTGCTCCCTCCCTTCCAAGCCCCGACGTGTGCCCAAACAGTGGTTTACCCCCACATTTGGGGTACCAGCGTACTCAGGACAAACTGGGCAACAACTGTTGGGGTCCAATTTCTCCTGTTACCCTTGCAAAAATAAAAAAATTACTTGCTAAGACATAATTTTTGAGGAAAGAAGAATGATTTTTTATTTTCACGGCTCTGCGTTGTAAACTTCTGTGAAGCACTTGGGGGTTGAACGTGCTCATCACACATCTAGATAAGTTCCTTGGGGGGTCTAGTTTCCAAAATGGGGTCACTTGTGGGGTGTTTCTACTTTTTAGGCACATCAGGGGCTCTGCAAATGCAACGTGACGCCCGCAGACCATTCCATCAAAGTCTGCATTTCAAATGTCACTACTTCCCTTCCGAGCCCTGACGTGCGCCCAAACAGTGGTTTACCCCCACATATGGGGTATCACTGTACTCACAACAAACTGGGCAACAAACATTGGGGCCCAATTTCTCCTGTTACCCTTGTGAAAATAAAAAATTGCTTGCTAAAACATCTTTTTTGAGGAAAGAAAAATGATTTTTTATTTTCACGGCTCTGCGTTGTAAACTTCTGTGAAGCACTTGGGGGTTGAACGTGCTCATCACACATTTAGATAAGTTCCTTGGGGGGTCTAGTTTCCAAAATGGGGTCACTTGTGGGGTGTTTCTACTGCTTAGGCACATCAGGGGCTCTGCAAATGCAACGTGACGCCCGCAGACCATTCCATCAAAGTCTGCATTCCAAAATGTCACTACTTCCCTTCCGAGCCCCGGCATGTGCCCAAACAGTGGTTTACCCCCACATATGGGGTATCAGCATACTCAGGAGAAACTGGACAACAACTTTTGGGGTCCAATTTCTCCTGTTACCCTTGCAAAAATAAAAAATTCTGGGCTAAAAAAATATTTTTGAGGAAAGGAAACACATTTATTATTTTCACGGCTCTGCGTTATAAACTTCTGCGAAGCACTTGGGGGTTCAAAGTGCTCACCACACATCTAGATTAGTTCCTTGGGAGGTCTAGTTTCCAAAATGGGGTCACTTGTGCGGGAGCTCCAATGTTTAGGCACACAGGGGCTCTCCAAACGTGACATGGTGTCCGCTAATGATTGGAACTAATTTTCCATTCAAAAAGCCAAATGGCGTGCCTTCCCTTCCGAGCCCTGCCGTGTGCCCAAACAGTGGTTTACTGTTATGACCCCAATGGCGAGGGTCTCAGAGGAACGTGGAAGTCTGCAGAATACAAAAATCCAGCTCATAGGGCAGTGGTAACTGGGTTGACCATATATCTACTCCTAACGCCAACACTAGAAGTAGCCGGGGATCATTCCTACGTTGATTCTAGATGACACGCGCCAGCCGGAGAATCTAGCTACCCCTAGTAGAGGAAAACAAAGACCTTTCTTGCCTCCAGAGAAGGGGACCCCAAAGCTGGATAGAAGCCCCCCACAAATAATGGCGGTGAGGTAAGAGGAAATGACAAACACAGAAATGAACCAGGTTTAGCACAGAGAGGCCCGCTTACTGATAGCAGAATAAAGAAAGGTAACTTATATGGTCAACAAAAACCCTATCAAAATCCACACTGGAAATTCAAGAACCCCCGAACCGTCTAACGGTCCGGGGGGAGAACACCAGCCCCCTAGAGCTTCCAGCAAAGGTCAGGATATAGATTTGGAACAAGCTGGACAAAAATACAAAACCAAAACAAATAGCAAAAAGCAAAAGGCAGACTTAGCTGATATAACTGGAACCAGGATCAGTAGACAAGAGCACAGCAGACTAGCTCTGATAACTACGTTGCCAGGCATTGAACTGAAGGTCCAGGGAGCTTATATAGCAACACCCCTAACTAACGACCCAGGTGCGGATAAAAGGAATGACAGAAAAACCAGAGTCAAAAAACTAGTAACCACTAGAGGGAGCAAAAAGCAAATTCACAACAGTACCCCCCCCTCAGTGAGGGGTCACCGAACCCTCACCACGACCACCAGGGTGATCAGGATGAGCGGCATGAAAGGCACGAACTAAATCGGCCGCATGAACATCAGAGGCGACCACCCAGGAATTGTCCTCCTGACCATAGCCCTTCCACTTGACCAGGTACTGAAGCCTCCGCCTGGAGAGGCGAGAATCCAAGATCTTCTCCACCACGTACTCCAACTCGCCCTCAACCAACACCGGAGCAGGAGGCTCAGCAGAAGGAACTACAGGCACAATGTACCACCGCAACAAGGACCTATGAAATACATTGTGAATAGCAAACGACACAGGAAGATCCAGACGAAAAGATACAGGATTAAGGATTTCCAATATCTTGTAAGGCCCAATAAAACGAGGTTTAAATTTGGGAGAGGAGACCTTCATAGGAACAAAGCGGGAAGAAAGCCACACCAAATCCCCAACGCGTAGTCGGGGACCCACACCGCGGCGGCGGTTGGCAAAGCGCTGAGCCTTCTCCTGTGACAACTTCAAGTTGTCCACCACATGATTCCAGATCTGCTGCAACCTATCCACCACAGAATCCACCCCAGGACAGTCAGAAGGCTCCACATGACCCGAAGAAAAGCGAGGATGGAAACCAGAGTTGCAGAAAAAAGGCGAAACCAAGGTGGCGGAACTAGCCCGATTATTAAGGGCAAACTCAGCCAACGGCAAGAATGTCACCCAATCGTCCTGATCAGCAGAGACAAAACACCTCAAATAAGCCTCCAAAGTCTGATTGGTTCGCTCCGTCTGTCCATTAGTCTGAGGATGGAAAGCAGACGAAAACGACAAATCAATGCCCATCCTACTACAAAAGGATCGCCAGAACCTGGAAACGAACTGGGATCCTCTGTCTGACACAATATTCTCAGGGATGCCGTGCAAACGAACCACGTGCTGGAAAAATACAGGAACCAGATCGGAAGAGGAAGGCAGCTTAGGCAAAGGAACCAAATGGACCATCTTGGAGAAGCGATCACATATCACCCAGATAACGGACATGCCCTGAGATAGCGGAAGATCAGAAATGAAATCCATGGAGATATGTGTCCAAGGTCTCTTCGGGACAGGCAAGGGCAAGAGCAAACCGCTGGCACGAGAACAGCAAGGCTTAGCTCGAGCACAAGTCCCACAGGACTGCACAAATGACCGCACATCCCTTGACAAGGAAGGCCACCAAAAGGACCTGGCCACCAGATCTCTGGTGCCAAAAATTCCCGGGTGACCTGCCAACACCGAGAAATGAACCTCGGAAATGACTCTGCTGGTCCACTTATCCGGGACAAACAGTCTGTCAGGTGGACAAGACTCAGGCCTATCAGCCTGAAATCTCTGCAACACACGTCGCAGATCCGGAGAAATAGCTGACAAGATAACTCCATCTTTAAGAATACCAACAGGATCAGCGACTCCAGGAGCATCAGGCACAAAGCTCCTAGAAAGAGCATCGGCCTTCACATTCTTTGAACCTGGTAAATACGAGACAACAAAATCAAAGCGGGAGAAAAACAATGACCAGCGGGCCTGTCTCGGATTAAGGCGTTTAGCAGACTCGAGATACATCAGATTTTTGTGATCAGTCAAGACCACCACACGATGCTTAGCACCCTCGAGCCAATGACGCCACTCCTCAAATGCCCATTTCATGGCCAACAACTCCCGATTGCCCACATCATAATTTCGCTCGGCAGGCGAAAATTTCCTAGAGAAAAAGGCACAAGGCTTCATAACAGAGCAACCAGGGCCTCTCTGCGACAAAACGGCCCCTGCCCCAATCTCCGAAGCATCCACCTCAACCTGAAAGGGAAGTGAGACGTCAGGCTGGCACAAAACAGGCGCCGAAGTAAACCGGCGTTTCAACTCCTGGAAAGCCTCCACGGCAGCAGGAGCCCAGTTAGCTACATCGGAGCCCTTCTTGGTCATATCCGTCAAAGGTTTCACAATGCTAGAAAAATTAGCGATAAAACGACGGTAGAAGTTAGCGAAGCCCAAGAACTTCTGAAGACTCTTAACTGACGAGGGCTGAGTCCAATCAAGAATAGCTCGGACCTTGACTGGGTCCATCTCCACAGCAGAAGGGGAAAAAATGAACCCCAAAAAGGGAACCTTCTGTACACCAAAGAGACACTTTGAGCCCTTGACAAACAAAGAATTTTCACGCAAAATTTTAAAGACCAACCTGACCTGCTCCACATGCGAATCCCAATTATCAGAAAAAACCAAAATATCATCCAGATAAACAATCAAAAATTTATCCAGATACTTCCGGAAAATGTCATGCATAAAGGACTGAAAAACTGAAGGCGCATTGGAGAGCCCAAAAGGCATCACCAAGTACTCAAAATGACCTTCGGGCGTATTGAATGCGGTTTTCCATTCATCACCTTGCTTAATGCGCACAAGGTTGTACGCACCACGAAGGTCTATCTTGGTGAACCACTTGGCACCCTTAATCCGGGCAAACAAGTCAGACAACAGCGGTAAAGGATACTGAAATTTGACAGTGATCTTATTTAAAAGCCGATAATCAATACAAGGTCTCAAAGATCCGTCCTTTTTTTGCCACAAAAAAGAATCCCGCACCAAGAGGGGAAGAAGACGGACGAATATGTCCTTTTTCCAGAGACTCCTTGATATATGAACGCATAGCGGTATGTTCAGGTACCGACAGATTAAACAGTCTTCCCTTAGGAAATTTACTGCCTGGGATCAAATCTATAGCACAGTCACAGTCCCTATGAGGAGGCAGTGCACTGGACTCAGACTCACTGAAGACATCCTGATAATCAGACAAATACTCCGGAACTTCCGAAGGCGTAGAAGAAGCAATAGACACAGGCAGGGAATCCTCATGAATACCACGACAGCCCCAACTTGAGACTGACATAGCCTTCCAGTCCAGGACTGGATTATGGGTCTGTAACCATGGCAGCCCTAAAACGACCAAATCATGCATTTTATGTAAAACCAGGAAACGTATCACCTCCCGGTGTTCAGGAGTCATGCACATGGTAACCTGAGTCCAATACTGCGGTTTATTTGCTGCCAATGGTGTAGCATCAATACCCCTAAGAGGAATAGGATTTTCTAATGGTTCAAGAGTAAATCCACAGCGCTTAGCAAATGAGAGATCCATGAGACTCAGGGCAGCACCTGAATCTACAAACGCCATGACAGGATAAGATGACAGTGAGCAAATCAAAGTTACAGACAGAATAAATTTAGGTTGCAAATTACCAACGGTGACAGGACTAACAACCTTAGCTATACGTTTAGAGCATGCTGAGATAACATGTGTAGAATCACCACAGTAGTAGCACAAGCCATTCCGGCGTCTATGAATTTTCCGCTCATTTCTAGTCAGGATTCTATCACATTGCATTAAATCAGGTGTCTGTTCAGACAACACCATGAGGGAATTTGCGGTTTTTCTATCACATTGCACCGAATTAGGTGTCTGTTCAGACAACACCATGAGGGAATTTGCGGTTTTGCGCTCCCGCAACCGCCGGTCAATTTGAATAGCCAGTGCCATAGTATCATTCAGACCTGTGGGAATGGGAAAACCCACCATAACATTCTTAATGGCTTCAGAAAGGCCATTTCTAAAATTAGCGGCCAGTGCACACTCGTTCCAATGTGTCAGCACGGACCATTTCCGAAATTTTTGGCAATACACTTCAGCCTCGTCCTGCCCCTGAGACATAGACAGCAAGGCCTTTTCTGCCTGAATCTCAAGATTGGGTTCCTCATAAAGTAAACCGAGCGCCAGAAAAAACGCATCAAGATCAGCCAATGCCGGATCTCCTGGCGCCAGCGAAAAAGCCCAATCCTGAGGGTCGCCCCGTAAGAACGAAATAACAATTTTTACTTGCTGAGCAGAATCTCCTGATGAACAGGGTCTCAGGGACAAAAACAATTTACAATTATTCACGAAATTCCTAAACTTAAACCTGTCTCCGGAAAACAGTTCAGGAATCGGTATTTTAGGTTCTGACCTAGGATTTCTGATAACATAGTCTTGTATGCCCTGCACACGAGTAGCCAGCTGGTCCACACTTGTAATCAAGGTCTGGACATTCATGTCTGCAGAAAGCATAGCCACTCTGAGGTAAAGGGGAAGGAGAAAAAAAAAAACTCAGAATCTTCTTTCTTATAATCCCTCTTCTGCAATGCATTAAACATTTAATACTGGCCTGGCAAACTGTTATGACCCCAATGGCGAGGGTCTCAGAGGAACGTGGAAGTCTGCAGAATACAAAAATCCAGCTCATAGGGCAGTGGTAACTGGGTTGACCATATATCTACTCCTAACGCCAACACTAGAAGTAGCCGGGGATCATTCCTACGTTGATTCTAGATGACACGCGCCAGCCGGAGAATCTAGCTACCCCTAGTAGAGGAAAACAAAGACCTTTCTTGCCTCCAGAGAAGGGGACCCCAAAGCTGGATAGAAGCCCCCCACAAATAATGACGGTGAGGTAAGAGGAAATGACAAACACAGAAATGAACCAGGTTTAGCACAGAGAGGCCCGCTTACTGATAGCAGAATAAAGAAAGGTAACTTATATGGTCAACAAAAACCCTATCAAAATCCACACTGGAAATTCAAGAACCCCCGAACCGTCTAACGGTCCGGGGGGAGAACACCAGCCCCCTAGAGCTTCCAGCAAAGGTCAGGATATAGATTTGGAACAAGCTGGACAAAAATACAAAACCAAAACAAATAGCAAAAAGCAAAAGGCAGACTTAGCTGATATAACTGGAACCAGGATCAGTAGACAAGAGCACAGCAGACTAGCTCTGATAACTACGTTGCCAGGCATTGAACTGAAGGTCCAGGGAGCTTATATAGCAACACCCCTAACTAACGACCCAGGTGCGGATAAAAGGAATGACAGAAAAACCAGAGTCAAAAAACTAGTAACCACTAGAGGGAGCAAAAAGCAAATTCACAACAGTTTACCCCCACATATGGGGTATCATCGTACTCAGGACAAACTGGACAACAACATTTGGGGTCCAATTTCTCCTATTACCCTTGGAAAATTAAAAAATCCTGGGCTAAAAATCATTTTTGAGGAAAGAAAAATTATTTTTTATTTTCACGGCTCTGCGTTATAAACTTCTGTGAAGCACCTGGGGGTTATAAGTGCTCACTATGCATCTAGATAAGTTCCTTGGGGGGTCTAGTTTCCAAAATGGGGTCACTTGTAGGGGAGCTCCAATGTTTAGGCACACAGGGGCTCTCCAAACGCGACATGGTGTCCGCTAACGATTGGAGCTAATTTTCCATTCAAAAAGTCAAATGGCACGCCTCCCCTTCCGAGCCTTGCCGTGCACCCAAACAGTGGTTTACCCCCACATATGAGGTATCGGCGTACTCAGCAGAAATTACCCAACAAATTTTAGGATCCATTTTATCCTGTTGCCCATGTGAAAATGAAAAAATTGAGGCTAAAAGAAATTTTGTGTGAAAAAAAAGTACTTTTTCATTTTTACGGATCAATTTGTGAAGCACCTGAGAGTTTAAAGTTCTCACTATGCTTCTAGATAAGTTCCTTGGGGGGTCTAGTTTCCAAAATGGGGTCACTTGTGGGAGCGCTCCAATGTTTAGGCACACAGGGGCTCTCCAAACGTGACATGGTCTCTGCTAGCGATGGAGATAATTTTTCATTCAAAAAGTCAAATGGCGCTCCTTCCCTTCCGAGCCTTACCATGTGCCCAAACAGTGGTTTACCCCCACATGTGAGGTATCAGTGTACTCAGGAGAAATTGTCCAACAAATTTTAGGATCCATTTTATCCTGTTGCCCATGTGAAAATGAAAAAATTGAGGCTAAAATAATTTTTTTGTGAAAAAAAAGTACTGTTTCATTTTTACGGATCAATTTGTGAAGCACCTGGGGGTTTAAAGTGCTCACTATGCTTCTAGATAAGTTCCTTGGGGGGTCTAGTTTCCAAAATGGGGTCACTTGTGGGGGAGCTCCAATGTTTAGGCACACGGGGGCTCTCCAAACGCGACATGGTGTCCGCTAAAGATTGGAGCCAATTTTTCATTCAAAAAGTCAAATGGCGCTCCTTTCCTTCCAAGCCCTGCCGTATGCCCAAACAGTGGTTTACCCCCACATATGAGGTATCAGCGTACTCAGGACAAATTGGACAACATCGTTCGTGGTCCAGTTTCTCCTTTTACCCTTGGGAAAATAAAAAAATTGTTGCTAAAAGATCATTTTTGTGACTAAAAAGTTAAATGTTCATTTTTTCCTTCCATGTTGCTTCTGCTGCTGTGAAACACCTGAAGGGTTAATACATTTCTTGAATGTGGTTTTGAGCACCTTGAGGGGTGCAGTTTTTAGAATGGTGTCACTTTGGGGTATTTTCAGCCATATAGAACCCTCAAACTGA
Source organism: Ranitomeya variabilis (assembly GCF_051348905.1). Lineage (NCBI taxonomy): Eukaryota > Metazoa > Chordata > Amphibia > Anura > Dendrobatidae > Ranitomeya > Ranitomeya variabilis. The sequence continues at coordinate 161,016,666 of NC_135238.1, read as the reverse complement.
CTTCAAATGTGAGGTGGTCCCTAAAAAAATGGTTTTTTTAAATTTTGTTGTAAAAATGAGAAATCACTGGTCAAATTTTAACCCTTATAACTTCCTAGAAAAAAAAAAAATTGTTTCCAAAATTGTGCTGATGTAAAGTAGACATGTGGGAAATGTTATTTATTAACTATTTTGTGTCACATAACTCTCTGGTTTAACAGAATAAAAATTAAAAATGTGAAAATTGCGAAATTTTCAAAATTTTCGCCAAATTTCCATTTTTTTCACAAATAAACTCAGAAATTATCGACCTAAATTTACCACTAACATGAAGCCCAATATGTCACGAAAAAACAATCTCAGAATCGCTAGGATCCGTTGAAGCGTTCCTGAGTTATTACCTCATAAAGGGACACTGGTCAGAATTGCAAAAAACGGCAAGGTCATTAAGGCCAAAATAGGCTGGGTCATGAAGGGGTTAAAAGGAAGGACACACTCTCCACTGGGTCACTACTAGTGATGAGTGAATATACTCGTTACTTGAGATTTCTCGAGCACGCTCGGGTGACCTCCGAGTATTTTTTAGTGCTCGGAGATTTAGTTTTCATCGCCGCAGCTGAATGATCTGTTAGCCAGCATAAGTACATGTGGGGGTTGTCTGGTTGCTAGGGAATCCCCACATGTAATCAAGCTGGCTAAGAGATGTAAATCATTCAGATGAGGTGATGAAAACTGAATCTCCGAGCACTAAAAAATACTCGGTCACCCGAGTGTGCTCGGGAAATCTCGAGTAACGAGTATATTCACTCATCACTAGTCACTACAGATTCACTGGTCTGCAGTCACATAGAAACTGCAGACTTTTGTGAAAAGCCTAGGTACCCCATTTAACAATACCTGTACCCTAATATATTTGTACATTGCAATATGATAACCCCTAAACTAAGCCTTCACTTTTCCAAACTGAATAACCCAAGTTTGATCACCTGTCTTGGTGGTGCAGTTCCCCGTTTCGTTAATAACCTGAATTGGTAATGCTGTTCCGTATGCCACCAATGAAAGTGTAAAACAGAGTAGTCAGGACACAAGAATCACTCGTTGTCATGTCCCCAGTATCTCTTTATTTCGCTGTGAATGTAAGCCTAGCTGTTGAAACTTCTGGTAATAACAGATCTAAACCATTTACTTCTCAAGGGATTTATTTCAGAGGAAATTCTGCACCATATGTGTCCTATAAAATATCACTTCCATCTGTCCTGGTTTTCTAGGGACAGGCCTTAATGGTTTGGGCAAACTTTAGCCAGGAAACTAAAAAATTTAGATAACATTTTCTAAAATGACGGCTCGGTCATTATAATCAATAAACTGAACAAGAAACTTGTTTAAGCCAATTCTGAAGACATATTCTGGAAAGATGACCCAATGTTTTTTGTCTTTATTTTGAATGTGAAACTTAATATTTGCCTTTGCTTAATATTTTATTGATGAATATAAAAATATTAACACAAATTTCTAGGGGAGTTCTAACATCAATTTGCATGCATTAAAGGGTTTCTCCACTACTTTTATACTGAAGACCTGGGATAAGTCGTCAATATATGATCGGTGGGTGTCTGATGTCTGGCACCCACATTAATCATCTCTTCTGAGTGTCAGTTGTCAGATGTTAGCAGCTGTAGGCTGCACAGCACAGTTCAGTCAGCTGTGTAGTGGTTTCTGCTGGGTACTGCTGATCCAAATGAATACTCTAATGCAGGGGTGGAGAATCTTTTTTCTACCAAGGGCCATTTGGATATTTATACGATCCTTCGGGGGCCGTACAAACTCCGCCCATAAAGTGCATCCTGGCTCTGGTATTGGTGTCAGGACGTAATCTTTCATTGCATGCCCTTCAGTGTTCAGTAGTGAGGTGTGTGTGTGCTAACAGAGCAAGAAGAAACTAATGAGCTGGTGGCAATCAAAATACACCTCCCTGACCAAGAATGCGGTTCCTGAGAATCTGCCTGAGGGCCTGATAAAAGGTCATCGAGGGCCGTAAATGGCCCGGGGGCCTGAGGTTCCCCATCCCTGCTCTAATGAATAGGAATAATCTCAGTGGCAGCTACTGCACTATAGATGGAGCTATGCTGTATATAACTGCTCAGTTTAAGAATAAATAAGAGGCTAAAACCCTTTTTTTTAGCGATTGTGCCAATTGTGGGCTACTTTTACCTCTCCAATGTGATTTGTGTAGCAGCTTTATATAGCGTTTGGCTATGGCAGTCACATAGAGAATGAATGGTGTGGAGGTGTGCAGGTGTGCATGCTTTTCCATTCAGATGATGGATCAGTTGGGGTTCCAGCAGTCAAATGGCCAGGGATCATAAAGGTATCCCTTATTCTTCTTATATGGGATATATTCCCTACATAATAGAAACTCTTTAAAGGGAAATTGACTGTAGGATCACCCTTCCTAAGTCATCAATATGGGCATATAGATCAAAGGAAGCCGAACAATCTGCAGTCCAACGTCTTATTTGAGAGAAATCTATGTTTTTCTTATATGGAAATAAGTTGTTCTGGCTATCAGTCAAACACTGATCTCCCTGAGAATCAGCCTCAAGTCCAGGCTATTATTTTAAATGAAAGGAGGCCTTACCAGCTGGTAGTGACTGACAGCCTTGATCTCACAGCACAGCTGTGTGTGATTGCAACTACCACAGTACACCAGAGCTGAGCTATATCTCCTTAAACACACATCTGCAGTTGTATCTCACCTCTCACAGTGCTGTCAGCTCAGCAGCAGAGCTGTGGATGACTACAACTAACACTTCTTCAGCTTCCATCTCACAGGCAACCCATGTAGTGAGAGGGGGTATAGTTAAGGCCAACTGCAAAGTGTTTGTAATGAGACGAAGTTCAGCTCTGATGTGCTGTTAGCTCTAAATATATATATGAATATACATGGGTAAGTGATCACTTCCATACTTAATTGAAACCCTGTAAGAATAGAAGTGATGGAGCTCATTGACATAAAATTGAAGACTTTCAGTAATTGAGACTCCCCTAACTCACTCTGCAGAATTTCCTGTATAATCTATGTGATGCACACTTCACAGTGCTGTGTCCTGCATCCTTCATGTGAACTGTATGTTTTTATCCGCGTCTACTTACAAGAAGGAGGCAACATAGCATACACAGGAGATTATATACTCAGCAGTCACAGAGAAAGTCAGTGTGACTCAGGGAATAGTGACATCGAATCACTGTAACGGCTCATCCACGTTATCACTATACTGCTGATACTTATAAATGTAAAAAATACTAGCATCAGTGTTTTATAACTGACAGGAACCAGTCGTGATACTAGATTATGTTCGACTACTGTGTAATGAAAGGTTCAACATGTATGGATGCATATGAGCTGGGATTAAACAAATTATAGTGTTAGAATATTGCTATTGACTCATCATTGTATGTCCAAAATATTGTTTCGGTACTTCTTTAAAGAAACCCTCCCATTAAAATGTTTCTAATCCAAATATATTGCAATCATCATATTATATAGCACTGTGTACTTACAATTGCTCATTTTGCCTTTCTACCCAATTCATTTTTCAGTTTTCCATTAGGTCTATGATTAAAAACTGACTAGCTGAATCCTTCTAAGCTCTATGTAGAAATAGGAAGTCAATTTTCCATGTATGAGTCATAAGTCACTGCAAAAGTCCCTGGCAGGGAAAGGAGGAAGAACCTTGGTCAGGAGTTGATGAGGGGAATGATAAATGCAGGGACAAGAGACATCCTGTTTCTACATACACCAGAGAAGAGAGAAGAATTATCTGGGTAGAAAGGCAAAATGAGCAATTGTAAGTACACAGTGCTATATAATATGATGACTGCAATATATTAAGAGGATTAAAACTTTAGTTACATACTTTAGTAACTAACATACGAGTTGTACATCTCTCGGCTAGTTAATATAGGATTTGTATATGTCCCTGCTCATGGGACTCTCTATTGTTTTAATTACTAGAGATAATTGACCTCTCTAGCCTAATATTTGGGATATATTGTCTTCTTCTTTTTTTGCAGAAAAATTTGACACACTACCTGCTTATTAAACTAACCTTTGATGCCTCAATGTATGGCATTTTCAAGATCGATCCCCTTACTATTCAGGTTTTCTCATCTTTTGATCATAATTTTGTTCTATGGGATAAATGTATTCTCATGACGTCTGCAAACCATTATGGTGTATTCAGATTAAAATAATAATAAATAATAATATCTGGATGATGGCACATCTTATTTTTCATCTATGGGCCAATTTACAATGGCCAATAATAATTAGTCTTATTGAGGCCATATATATTTACACTCTCTTTAGCGACTATGGCTAAATGGAAATTTGAGGACAGTATGGTGAGTGAGGGAATAAATGTGAGATCACAGTAATGGGAGCCATGGGTGGGATGGGTGCAGATACATTATGGGGAGCAAAGGGGGAATGTATACAGATATAATATAAATAATGAGGGGAAAGATGGATGCAGACACAGTATGAGAAGTGGGGCATAAGTGCAGAAACAGTATAGGGAGCTGGAGTATGTGTCAGCAAAATAATGAGGGAAATAGCTTGAGGAGAAAGTATAGGATGTGAAAAAATATGATGGGTACAGATTAGAGACTGGGTAGTGTGGGGGCAGTAAGGAGAGAGAACAGCATGGGGGACAGTGTGAGGTCACAGCAAGGAGGGGACAATATGTTGAGTAAGGGGAGAGTGATGAGGAAACACAGTATAGAGACTGGGTAGTACAGGGGAACAGTGTGACAAGACAGTGTGAACATGAAGCCCAGTATGGAGAGGAGAGGGCAGTGTGGAGGGCATGTACCATTACAGGGATAGTGTGTGGGTCATATTTTGTGCAGGGAACACAATAAGAAGCAATTATTTATTCAGGGGCACAGCACAGGACAGATATTTTTATTCAGGATCATTATAATGACACTGGTATTTTTAAGGGTATTGTGTGTGGATGTGCTGCAGAAGACCAGAGAATATGGAAGTTTGCAGAGACGAGCTGTGGCTGTGAAAAGTCATCATGGCATCTAGACGAGATGAAGAAAAGAAAGAGAATGACTCTAATCAGAGACAACATCATCTATACCTGCATGTAAATTTGTGATACTAACTAATTCTCGTCATCAGTACTGTGGTTCCTCTATGGTGCCAAGTCTAATGATGACTGATAGCAACAACTCCCAGTATCTCCTTACCATTGTTAAAAACTTACTCTAAGTTATAGGTTCATGTTATGCAAATGCATATGGGTCTGACCTGACATTACAATTGATACCATGTACTGATGTTGGTTTTGGTGCTGAATTCATGTAATGATGGTGGTCCTAGTGATATATTCATGTACTGATCACAGTTTGGTTGATGTATTCCTGTACTGATGGAAGCTCATGTAATGCATTCCTGTACTGACGAGGGTTTTGATGCTGTGAATTTATACTGATGGGGGTTATATGGATATATTTCTGTACTGGTGGTTCTGATGATAAATTGCTGTGTGGTTTTGGTGATGTATTTCTATATTGATGAAGGTTGTGATGCTCTATTTCTGTACTAATGGAGGTTCTAGTGATGTATTTTTGTACTGCTGTTGGTTCTAGTGATGGATCCTTGTGCTGTTATGTGTGGCCTTGCTCAATGAAAATGAGGCTCGACACTACTGGTCAGAATGTTACCAGAAATATACAAATCGCATACTTCTGCTCACATGACTGTCCACTCTTGCCACTGGCAAGGGAGATCTCTAAAAGAGTGCAGTGCATGCGCTGTGAGAAATCAGAAGACTGCAGTCACCTAGAGAAACAGCAGACTGTCATTTCAAATCTGGACAAGCCCTTTAATCATAAAATGAAGCTCTGTAGCCAATCCTAACAGCATGGAATAGACTCACTACCAGGATGCAGCTCTACTTGCTGGTTCCAGCAATCACTATATGGACATTTCACTCATATGCGATTTTTATACTTATGGTCACCTGTCAACAGCTTTTTCTCCTGATTTTCTCAGTTTTTCATAGAACATTGATAGAATAAGGAATAAATTGGTCACATGACAACTACTCAAACAGCTTGAGGGGGCGCCAAACTGAATTCTTGCCCTGGGTTTTTAAAAACTTAGTTACACCTCTGATGTAGGCAGTGCATTTTTAAAAAAATTTAGACTCTCAAACTAATAGTTTATCACATTTGCTCAGCTAAAATCTCAGCCTAATAGACAGCAAAATACAGAGAGTGAACAATAAGGGACCTTTTGGCTTAGTCTACCTCCTATCCTCGATCAAAATCTCTGCTTGGTTAAAGGTTTTTTTTATGTCCAACTCTTAAAACTATTTTTTTTGTACTTTTATAAGCAGCAAACACAGTATAGCTCCATGGGAGATAATGACACTAATTATCATTCACAAAGTATTATTATAATCACAAGATTTCTAGTCTTATACTGCAAAAATCCTCATACTAGCAGTTATTAATGACAGACTAGACCAAGGAAATTACTTGACTTAATTATCTTTAATAATCTATTGTTATTTCATTCCCAAATTCTGTAAATCCAGGTACAGTTGCACTAAGTAAGGAAACATTGAAACAATAGAATTAAATATGAAATAAATTCTTTGGATTTCTAGCAGAATGCATATAATTAGGGGACGTGGGATGCAGATTTATAAGTAGTGAGCATTATATGCAGTGTCTATGTGGTAAGAAATATTTAGATGACAGTTTTACTCTTTAGCCATTTTGTCTAAGATCTCGTACATACTTGAGTCTCTTTTTCTCTCTATGCATATGTATTATTATTATATATATATTATAAATATATATATATATATATATATATATATATTTAGATTTATATATAATATATATTGTGTGCATATTATTTATATATGCACAAACATTTTTCTATATTTCTGCATTATTTAACCCCTTTCTGACCTCGGACGGGATAGTACGTCGAAGGTCAGATCCCCTGCTTTGATGCAGGGCTCCGTGGTGAGCCCGCATCAAAGCCGGGACATGTCAGCTGTTTTGAACAGCTGACATGTGCCCGTAATAGGTGCGGGCAGAATCGCGATCTGCTCGCGCCTATTAACTAGTTAAATGCCGCTGTCAAACGCAGACAGCGGCATTTAACTACCGCTTCTGGCCGGGCGGCCGGAAATGATCGCATTGCCGACCCCCGTCACATGATCGGAGGTCGGCGATGCTTCAGAATAGTAACCATAGAGGTCCTTGAGACCTCTATGGTTACTGATCCCTGGCAGCTGTGAGCGCCACCCTGTGGTCGGCGATCACCACACACCTGCAATTCTGCTGCATAGCAGCGAACATCAGATCGCTGCTATGTAGCAGAGCCGATCGAGTTGTGCTAGCTTCTAGCCTCCTATGGAGGCTATAGAAGCATGGCAAACGTTAAAAAAAAGTAAAAAAAAATGTGAAAAAAAAATATATAAAAGTTTAAATTTCCCCCCTTTCGCCCCAATCAAAATAAAGCAATAAAAAAAAAATCAAATCTACACATATTTGGTATCGCCGTGTTCAGAATCGCCCGATCTATCAATAAAAAAAGCATTAACCTGATCGCTAAATGGCGTAACGAGAAAAAAAAATTGAAACGCCAGAATTACGTTTTTTTGGTCGCCGCGACATTGCATTAAAATGCAATAACGGGCGATCAAAAGAACATATCTGCACCGAAATGGTATCATTAAAAACACCAGCTCAGAACACAGATAAAAAATAACCTAGTCATGTTAGGTGTCTATGAACTCGTAGTGACCTGGAAAATTATAATGGCAGGTCAGTTTTAGCATTTAGTGAACCTAGCAAAAAAGCCAAACAAAAAACAAGTGTGGGACTTCACTTTTTTTGCAATTTCACCGCACTTGGAATTTTTTTCCCGTTTTCTAGTACACGACATGGTAAAACCAATGATGTCATTCAAAAGTACAACTCGTCTCGCAAAAAATAAGCCCTCACATGGCCAAATTGACAGAAAAATAAAAAAGTTATGGCTCTGGGAAGGAGGGGAGCGAAAAACGAACACGGAAAAACGGAAAATCCCAAGGTCATGAAGGGGTTAAAGGGGTTGTGCAGGACCATTTTATTTATTTACTATGGGCCTAAAAACTAACATGCAGGTAGTCATTAACAGAGGCAACCACCTGCCTGTTCAATCAGTGGTCAGCTCAAAGCGGTCACTGACCGCTCCTGCTGGCCATTCAGCTACACCAGGTCAACAGAGGAGCTCTTCCTCCTCCAGGCTGCTCTGTCAATGGGGTGTGACTGCCAATGTCATGCTGATTGACAGCTGGCTCCCCGCAGTTAGGCAGCAGAGAGCCGCCTGTCAATAGGCATGACTTTAGCAGTCACACCCACCAAAAGAGCAGAGTGGGTGTGACTCCCAGTAACATACATCGTTGTAATCAGGGTCTCTGCCTCTACCTTATGCTGCTCTTAGACTCCATAGCAAACACCTGCTGACTGATTCCCTTTAATAATAATAATAATAATAATAATAATAATAATAATCTTTATTTCCGTATAGTGCTAACATATTCCGCAGCGCTTTACAGTTTACACACCCCCATTGTGGGCGTGCGCTAGCGATACGTCCGACATAGGACATAATGGTGGCGCTAACGGACTGCGTTACACCGCATTATGCTGCGGTGTAATGTAGTCCACCTTATGGACCCCTCTAACGCGATGTGAACCCAGCCTAACACTGAAATGGAAAGGTTTGGCGGGAACATATAATCATCTTCCAAACAGTATCCTTGTCTTGTGTATGTCTTTAGCTATTTTAAAAGTTGGTGGCCCACAATTTAATGATTATTTAATGTTTATTACAGGGAAGTGCAGGGGGACGTTTTGTTAAATCAGTTTTAATTACTTAGGATTAATAATATATGGAACAGAAGTTTCCTGCATGGGGCTCATGAACAGCGCTACATACTGTCCAATTCACCTCTGTGGTTTCATGCTCACAATTCTGAATATTTTCATCACCTGCTGCAACATAAATGAGACTTTTTAGATAACAATTTAAAGGAGTATAGAAGATTTTTTTAATTTAATAGCCCATAGATCCTCGGTGGTCCAACTCTCAGCAGCTACAATCACCAATGGTGTAAAGGGGCTCAGTGTCTTAAAAGACGTTGCTTACCGGACATTATTCTGTACTGGAACCAGTTGTGTCTGGTATTACAGGTCTTGAATTGGAATATAAGGTCCAGCCGTTACTAAAGGTGCATTGTATAACACAAGTCTGTACATACCTCTATATATTTCTAGATATAATATCCTGCTTCCAACAGGAGGCGCTATGGAGTTCAAGTCTTCTTCCTCTCTGAAGAGACAATTTGCATAGATATCATATAGACATGGACAGAGAATTATATAAATAAAGGATATATAATGTATCATCTTCTCGTACCTTACTAAATATATAATGCCCCTTAAAGGGATTGTCCCTTTTTAGAAAACCTTCATTCCCTGGCGCAGTCTACTATAAGAAATCAAACTGCGTAGTATTAGCCATCCCCAGGTCCAGTGGTGATTTTCCCCTGGTGCTCCTGGTGTTTAGCCGTTGATGACGTTGGCAGCAGGACAGCCAGTGAGCTCAGTGGTTCTGCCAGTGTAGATGCAACCCCCGGCTCAAAGCCACTGAGCTCACTGATTGGCTGCCCCACTGTGTATATGATGTCATCGCTGCACCAGTACCAGACACCAGAGACTCATGTTGGACCTGAGGATGGTGTGTGCAGCAAGTTTGACTTTTTTTATACCAATTTGAAAGGGGACAATCTCTTAAATTATTGATGCACAATGTGTCTCATCAGGGATGGACATGTTATTGGTGCAGCGCACGGTGGCCTATGAGGTCCATTTCTACCTCCAAAACAGGTAGAATTTTGCAATCTTTTGCGATCTATTAAATTGCAAGGGGCCCATACTCTGTTCTTGCCCAGGGGCCCTTTTTGGTCTCTGTCCACCAATGTGTCTCATCCCTTGATCCTTAGTCCTTAATGCCAGTGCAGTCAGGTTCTCTACTCACGCATTATACATCTATAATGCGTCTTTTTTTCTATGATATTTTTCTCAAATTCTAATGAATATATGAAGCAAAATGTAAATCAGTTCCTTGGACTTTACTGACAGAACAGAACCACTGATGTCTGCGATTTCCACATATTTTATCCATGATAGCTGCTAGTTTAATCAGCATAGGACGACCAGATGAAAAAGAGATATTTATATAGCAAATGAATAACTGATCAATATACATCTATTGTGTGCTGTTTCTCAGAAATCCCTTTTTTTGCATTCAGTCTGAAAAGCAAAAGGGAAGATGGACGGGATCCAGACACTGCACAGATCGGATTTTTATTGAGCTGGCTCCTAAGCTTCACATCCTCGTAATATGTATGTAATAATCAATGTGGTGAATAGACATTTTTCAAAAGTTTTTAGCTGCTATATAATTAGAGCAGGAGACATGATATAAAGATTAAGATAAAATAAAATGATCATGGCATAACTTGAGGAGTAGAATAACTTATAAACTTGATTTAAAAAATATATAAATATATATACAGTACAGACCAAAAGTTTGGACACACCTTCCCATTTGAAGATTTTTCTGTATTTTCATGACTATGAAAATTTAAAATTCACACTGAAGGCATCAAAACTATGAATTAACACATGTGGAATTATATAATTAACAAAAAAGTGTGAAAAAACTGAAATTATGTCTTATATTCTAGGTTCTTCAAAGTAGCCACCTTTTGCTTTGATGACTGCTTTCACACTCTTGGCATTCTCTTGATGAGCTTCAAGAGGTATTCACTGGGAATGGTTTCCAATTCACAGGTGTGCCCTGTCAGGTTTAACCCCTTAACGACCTTTGACGCATACGCTGCGTCATGAAAGTCGGTGCCAAAGCGACCTATGACGCAGCGTATGCGTCATGGAATGATCGCGTCCCTGCAGATCGGGTGAAAGGGTTAACTCCGATTTTACCCGATCTGCAGAGACAGGGGGAGTGGTGCTTCAGCCCAGGGGGGGTGGCTTCACCCCCCCGTGGCTACGATCGCTCTGATTGGCTGTTGAAAGTGAAACTGCCCATCAGAGCGATTTGTAATATTTCACCTAAAAAACTGGTGAAATATTACAATCCAGCCATGGCCGATGCTGCAATATCATCGGCCATGGCTGGAAATACTCAAGTGCCCCCCCCCACACCCACCGATCGCCCCCCCAGTCCTCCGTTATGGGGTCCGGTCCCCTCCGTCCGCCTGCCGGCTCCCCCGTCCTCCTGTCCGCTCCCTCCTTGCTCAGATCCCCCCCCCCCTGTGCTCCGATCACCCCCCCTGTGCTCCGATCCACCCCCCCACCACCCCTTCATACTTACCGATCCTCTCGGTGTCCGGCCGTCTCCTCGCTGGGCGCCGCCATCTTGGAAAATGAAAAAAAATAATAAATAACCCCCCCCCCTTTATCACCCCCATAGGGACAATAATAAAATAAAGAAAATTTTTTTTTCTTTTTCCACTAGGGTTAGGGTTAGAACTAGGGTTAGAACTAGGGGTAGGGTTAGGGGTAGGGTTAGGTTTAGGGGTAGGGTTAGGGTTACGGGTAGGGTTAGGGGTAGGGTTATGGCATGTGCACACAGAGCGGATCGGCCGCGGATCCGCAGCGGATACGCAGCGGATCGGCCGCGGATCCCCAGCAGATCGGCCGCGGATCCGCAGCGGATCGGCCGCGGATCCGCAGCGGATCGGCCGCGGATCCGCAGCGGATTGGCCGCGGATCCGCAGCGGATTGGCCACGGATCCGCAGCGGATTGGCCGCTGTGAATTCGAAGCAGTTTTCTATCAGGTTTACAGTACCATGTACACCTAAGGAAAACCAAATCCGCTGTGCCCATGGTGCGGAAAATTCCGTGCAGAAACGCTGCGTTGTATTTTCCGCAGAATGTCAATTCTTTGTGCGGATTCCGCAGCGTTTTACACCTGTTCCTCAATAGGAATCCGCAGGTGAAATCCGCACAAAAAAACACTGGAAATCTGCTGTAAATCCGCAGGTAAAACGCAGTGCCTTTTACCTGCAGATTTCTCAAAAATCGTGCGGAAAAATCTCACACGAATCCGCAACGTGGGCACATAGCCTTAGGGTTAGGGTTGGAATTAGAGTTAGGGTTGGAATTAGGGCTAGGGTTTGAAATAGGGTTAAGATTAGGCTTGTGGTTAGGGTTACGGATAGGGTTAGGGGTGTGTTGGGGTTACAGTTGTGGTTAGGGTTGGGATTAGGGTTACGGTTGGGATTAGGGTTAGGATTAGGGTTGGAATTAGGGTTACGGGTGTGTTGCGGTTAGGGTTGTGGTTAGGGGTGTGTTGGGGTTAGGGTTGTGATTAGGGTTATGGCTACAGTTGGGATTAGGATTAGGGGTGTGTTGAGGTTAGTGTTGAAGTTAGAATTGAGGGGTTTCCACTGTTTAGGCACATCAGGGGTCTCCAAACGCAACATGGCGCCACCATTGATTCCAGCCAATCTTGCGTTCAAAAAGTCAAATGGTGCACCCAAACAGTGGTTTACCCCCACATTTGGGGTACCAGCGTACTCAGGACAAACTGGGCAACAACTGTTGGGGTCCAATTTCTCCTGTTACCCTTGCAAAAATAAAAAATTACTTGCTAAAACATAATTTTTGAGGAAAGAACAATTATTTTTTATTTTCACGGCTCTGCGTTATAAACTTCTGTGAAGCACTTGGGGGTTGAAAGTGCTCACCACACATCTAGATTAGTTCCTTGGGGGGTCTAGTTTCCAAAATGGGGTCACTTGTGGGGGGTTTCTACTGTTTAGGCATATCAGGGGCTCTGCAAACGTAACATGATGCCCGCAGACCATTCCATCAAAGTCTGCATTCCAAAACGTCATTACTTCCCTTCCGAGCCCTGACGTGTGCCCAAACAGTGGTTTACCCCCACATATGGGGTATCAGCGTACTCACAACAAACTGGGCAACAAATATTGGGGTCCAAATTCTCCTGTTACCCTTGTGAAAATAAAAAATTGCTTGCTAAAACATCTTTTTGAGGAAAGAAAAATGATTTTTTATTTTCACGGCTCTGCGTTGTAAACTTCTGTGAAGCACTTGGGGATTGAAAGTGCTCACCACACATCTAGATTAGTTCCTTGGGGGGTCTAGTTTCCAAAATGGGGTCACTTGTGGGGGGTTTCTACTGTTTAGGCATATCAGGGGCTCTGCAAACGTAACATGATGCCCGCAGACCATTCCATCAAAGTCTGCATTCCAAAACGTCACTACTTCCCTTCCGAGCCCTGACGTGTGCCCAAACAGTGGTTTACCCCCACATATGGGGTATCAGCGTACTCAGGAGAAACTGGACAACAACTTTTGGGGTCCAATTTCTCCTGTTACCCTTGGGAAAATAAAAAATTGTGGGCTAAAAAATCATTTTTGAGAAAAGAAAAATTATTTTTTATTTTCATGGCTCTGCGTTATAAACTTCTGTGAAGCACTTGGGGGTTCAAAGTGCTCACCACACATCTAGATTAGTTCCTTTGGAGGTCTAGTTTCCAAAATGGGGTCACTTGTGCTGGAGCTCCAATGTTTAGGCACACAGGGGCTCTCCAAACGCGACATGGTGTCCGCTAATGATTGGAGCTAATTTTCCATTCAAAAAGCCAAATGGCGTGCCTTCCCTTCCGAGCCCTGCCGTGCGCCCAAACAGTGGTTTACCCCCACATATGGGGTATCATCGTACTCAGGACAAACTGGACAACAACATTTGGGGTCCAATTTCTCCTATTATCCTTGGGAAAATAAAAAATTCTGGGCTAAAAATAATTTTTGAGGAAAGAAAAATTATTTTTTTATTTTCACGGCTCTGCGTTATAAACTTCTGTGAAGCACCTGGGGGTTGTAAGTGCTCACTATGCATCTAGATAAGTTCCTTGGGGGGTCTAGTTTCCAAAATGGGGTCACTTGTAGGGGAGCTCCAATGTTTAGGCACACAGGGGCTCTCCAAACACGACATGGTGTCCGCTAACGATTGGAGCTAATTTTCCATTCAAAAAGTCAAATGGCACGCCTCCCCTTCCGAGCCTTGCCGTGCACCCAAACAGTGGTTTACCCCCACATATGAGGTATCGGCATACTCAGGAGAAATTGCCCAACAAATTTTAGGATCCATTTTATCCTGTTGCCCATGTGAAAATGAAAGAATTGAGGCTAAAAGAAATTTTGTGTGAAAAAAAAGTACTTTTTCATTTTTGCGGATCAATTTGTGAAGCACCTGGGGGTTTAAAGTGCTCACTATGCCTCTAGATGAGTTCCTTGGGGGGGTCTAGCTTCCAAAATGGGGTCACTTGTGGAGGAGCTCCAATGTTTAGGCACACAGGGGCTTTCCAAACGCGACATGGTGTCCGCTAAAGATTGGAGCCAATTTTTCATTCAAAAAGTCAAATGGCGCTCCTTCCCTTCCGAGCCCTGCCGTGCGCCCAAACAGTGGTTTACCCCCACATATGAGGTATCAGCGTACTCAGGACAAATTGGACAACAACGTCCGTGGTCCAGTTTTCTCCTTTTACCGCTGGGAAAATAAAAAAAATTGTTGCTAAAAGATCATTTTTGTGACTAAAAAGTTAAATGTTCATTTTTTACTTCCATGTTGCTTCTGCTGCTGTGAAACACCTGAAGGGTTAATAAACTTCTTGAATGTGGTTTTGAGCACCTTGAGGGGTGCAGTTTTTAGAATGGTGTCACTTTTGGGTATTTTCAGCCATATAGAACCCTCAAAATGACTTCAAATGTGAGGTGGTCCCTAAAAAAAATGGTTTTGTAAATTTTGTTGTAAAAATGAGAAATCACTGGTCAAATTTTAACCCTTATAACTTCCTAGCAAAAAAAAAAATTGTTTCCAAAATTGTGCTGATGTAAAGTAGACATGTGGGAAACGTTATTTATTAACTATTTTGTGTCACATAACTCTCTGGTTTAACAGAATAAAAATTCAAAATGTGAAAATTGCGAAATTTTCAAATTTTTTGCCAAATTTCCATTTTTTTCACAAATAAACTCAGAAATTATCGACCTAAATTTACCACTAACATGAAGCCCAATATGTCACGAAAAAACAATCTCAGAATCGCTAGGATCCGTTGAAGCGTTCCGGAGTTATTACCTCATAAAGGGACACTGGTCAGAATTGCAAAAAACGGCAAGGTCATTAAGGCCAAAATAGGCTGGGTCATGAAGGGGTTAATAGGTGGGATTTCTTGCCTTATAAATGGGGTTGGGACCATCAGTTGTGTTGTGCAGAAGTCTGGTGGATACACAGCTGATAGTCCTACTGAATAGACTATTAGAATTTGTATTATGGAAAGAAAAAAGCAGCTAAGTAAAGACAAATTAGTGGCTATGGCTATCATTACTTTGAAAGTGTCCCCAAGTGCAGTGGCAAAAACCATCAAGCGCTACAAAGAAACTGGCTCACATAAGGACCGCCCCAGGAAAGGAAGACCAAGAGTCACCTCTGCTTCTGAGGATACATTTATCCGAGTCACCAGCCTCAGAAATCGCAGGTTGACAGCGGCTTAGGTTAGAGACCAGGTCAATGCCACACAGAGTTCTAGAAGCAGACACATCTCTACAACAACTGCTAAGAGGAGACTTTGTGTAGCAGCCATTCATGGTAAAATAGCTGCTAGGAAACCACTGGTAAGGACAGGCAACAAGCAGAAGAGACTTGTTTGGGCTTAAGAACACAAGGAATGAACATTAGACCAGTGGAAATCTGTGCTTTGGTCTGATGAGTCCAAATTTGAGATCTTTGGTTACAACCACCGTGTCTTTGTGCGACGCAGAAAAGGTGAACGGATGGACTCTACATGCCTGGTTCCCACCATGAAGCATGGAGGAGGAGGTGTGATTGTGTGAGGGTGCTTTGCTGGTGACACTGTTGGGGGTTTATTCAAAATTGAAGGCATACTGAACCAGCATGGCTACCACAGCATCTTGCAGCGGCATGCTATTCCATCCGGTTTGTGTTTAGTTGGACCATCATTTATTTTTCAACAGGACAATGACCCCAAACACACCTCCAGGCTGTGCAAGGGCTATTTGACCAAAAAGGAGAGTGATGGGGTGCTACGCCAGATGACCTGGCCTCTACGGTCACCAGACCTGAACCCAATCGAGATGGTTTGGGGTGAGCTGGACCACAGAGTGAAGGCAAAAGGGCCAACAAGTGCTAAGCATCTCTGGGAACTCCTTCAAGATTGTTGGAAGACCATTCCCGGTGACTAGCTCTTGAAGCTCATCAAGAGAATGCCAAGAGTGTGCAAAGCAGTCATCAAAGCAAAAGGTGGCTACTTTGAAGAACCTAGAATATAAGACATAATTTCAGTTGTTTCACACTTTTTGTTAAGTATATAATTCCACATGTATTAATTCATAGTTTTGATGCCTTCAGTGTGAATGTACAATTTTCATAGTCATAAAAAAAACAGTAAAATCTTTAAATGAGAAGGTGTGTCCAAACTTTTGGTCTGTACTGTATAAGGCAGCATGGCTTAGAATACTAAAAGTTATGAGCCTATAAGTCCACCAGGCGAACATGAAGTGATCTCCAGATAGGGCTTATTGGTTCACTGGCTTATTTCCCTTCATATGATATAAATATAAAAGTTGTTTCAGCTCTTATCACCATAAATCAATAGAACAAGTAGTAAAAATAAACTTTGAAATGTATATTGTTACAGAAAAATAACTATTTTTCACTTATCAAAGTCTCCTCTAGAGAAGCAGAGATGCAGACAGGTTAACGTTACTGAGAGATCAGGTTACAGTGGCGTCCAATAAAAGTCTATGGAGAATGGAGGAGCAGCCGCAGAGGGAGGCAGAGAGACATAGAAACTGCTGCTGCTTTTAACAAGAATTTATATCATTGCTTGTTTTTGCTCATTTTGTTTTTATGCTAGGTTCTGTCTGTTAAATGGCCACAGTGTGAATGTGCACCTACACAATGCATTTATACCAACATGTGCTCCAGGTCATTTCTTTGGTTTTTCTTTTAATAAGTGTTTACTACTTCTGCCTCTGCTGGACTCACAGTATGACTGATCAGTACTGTTGTGTAATGTGCTCATTGCCACTGCTGCTTCTGTGCATGTAAAGCAAAGTTAGGGAATGTAATAATAGTTACAATGTCAGTTGCCACCTTTAGAAGGAATCTGTCACCAGGTTTTTGCTACCTCATCTCAGAGCACAAAAAAAAGGGGAATATTCAAAATATGGAAAAAGACCCCAAAAGAGTGTTTGTAGCAAATATATTTTTATTAAATCATGAGGTACAACAATAACACAGAATTATAAGCAGGGTAGGGCTAATAAAACAGGATATAGAGCCCGAGTAACCACATATATTAATGGTGAGATAACACAGCCAAAGAATATAGGTCAAATTTAAATATAACAAAATTAGAAAAAACCTATATTAAAACGCTAGTGAATGTACACAGGGCTATATTAGCCTGACACAGCCAGCAAAAAAGCTCATAAATACAAAGTGCCATAGTGCATAATGCAGCAAGGGTTTGAACCTAGAAATGTGGAACCGGCTGTGCTGAGCAACATGAATTAATTAGATCAGCGTGATGCTCCCAATACAAAGTGCCATAGTGCTATAGTGCTAGTGCAAAAATGGTTTGAATCTGGGGATAACATTAGCTGATATCATTAGAGCTGTTAAGTATATCGTCTTACCTAAGATATAATGTGGAAACCGGGCCCCCACCTGTCGCCTCAACGCGCGTTTCGCCGATCTTCGTCAGGAGGCCTCCTGACGAAGATCGGCGAAACGCGCGTTGAGGCGACAGGTGGGGGCCCGGTTTCCACATTATATCTTAGGTAAGACGATATACTTAACAGCTCTAATGATATCAGCTAATGTTATCCCCAGATTCAAACCATTTTTGCACTAGCACTATAGCACTATGGCACTTTGTATTGGGAGCATCACGCTGATCTAATTAATTCATGTTGCTCAGCACAGCCGGTTCCACATTTCTAGGTTCAAACCCTTGCTGCATTATGCACTATGGCACTTTGTATTTATGAGCTTTTTTGCTGGCTGTGTCAGGCTAATATAGCCCTGTGTACATTCACTAGCGTTTTAATATAGGTTTTTTCTAATTTTGTTATATTTAAATTTGACCTATATTCTTTGGCTGTGTTATCTCACCATTAATATATGTGGTTACTCGGGCTCTATATCCTGTTTTATTAGCCCTACCCTGCTTATAATTCTGTGTTATTGTTGTACCTCATGATTTAATAAAAATATATTTGCTACAAACACTCTTTTGGGGTCTTTTTCCATATTTTGAATATTCCCCTTTTTTTTGTTCTATATGTTGCTAGAGTGATCTATTTATAAAAGGATATCAATTGGTGGAATTGTATGTTCTCATCTCAGAGCAGCATAATGTAGGAAAAGAGACACCAATTCCAATGATGCCTCACTTAGTTTACTGAGTGTAGCAGTTGTGACTCAATTAGAGTTTTTAGATGTACTGTAGAATGTAGCAGAGCTGAGCAAGGTAACCCGCCCACGTAATAACTTTCTGTGAATATTGCCATTACGCTGCTTATCAGAGGAGGGCGTGGTCGGACCAGGGCTCACGTGAGCTGTAGTCCAGGCAATAATAGCACACAGCCAAAAAAGATGATATGTCACTGAAATCTGTGTTTCAGCCTCTATCTTCTGCTGTCTTCAGATTACAGAGCAAATATCAGCTGACCGATTCCCTTTAATACCATATCTTTGACAACTCATTACTTATTAAATCTTTATGATAATCATGGCTCAGGTTTTATGCAATGGAGACTACATATACATTACTCATTAAACAGAAATACTACCAGTACACAAATGCAAAAATGAAAAAAGTTGAAAACACCCCATAAAAGCCAAAATGGAACAGTGTGGTAGATGTTGAATCCCACAATATAAGCAATCAAGTGTATAATATACCAATCTGGCAGTAATGATACAGTACAGAGAAATTCACACAAATAACTGGTATTATATAGGAACTCAAAACATGATTTGGAAACTGATCAGCAAAATAAACATGATTGAAATACCTCTGAACTGGAAATGAATAACTCAATAAGAGCTCCGAGCAGTATCCAGCAACACAGAAGTAGCAGTGCCCACCGCAAGCCATAATACATGGACCAAGAAAAATAACACACACACCTAGCACCCCTTTGCTCTGAATCCCTGCTTCGACATATATTTAACCCTTTTTGAGTAACCTATTTAGGGTCTTAATAACCAAACCGTTTTTTCATCTTTCCGACTATGTTCGCCATACACACAATGTGCTGCATCGTTTGGTTGTTGAATGTGATTCTCTAAATGAGTTTATTGATTATGTCATTTTTCAGGCAGAAACTGGCAGACAGTAAACTCTCCTAAGATGAATATAAAAGGTTAAAATGACCAATTAGTTTTCTTTAATGAAGGAGTCAAATAGATTTACACGCAGGTTTATTTTTCTGAAGAAAAAGGCAGATTTATGCCACAGTAGAACAGCAGGGTTTCCCAAATTCCAATCCTTACGCTCCTTTTCCCCTTCAAACAGATCATGTTTTCAAAATTTCCTTAGTATTCCACAGGTGAGAGAACTTGTGCCAATTTCTGATGTCTTGGTAATAGTTCCATCACCTGTGTAATACTGAGGAAATCCTGAAAACATGATCTATTCAGGAGCCGTGAGTATTGGAGTCTGGGATACACTGGCCTATGGCCATGGTCTCGGACAGCAGTTTCAAATGACAACAATGACACAGAAAGAAGAATTTTTAAAATGTAAAAATAAATAAAACAATCTTAATGTAAAGTTCGTAGGAGCAAGGGTTTGTTTAGAATAAAGTAATTCAATAGTTTTAGAAATATTTTATTTTTAGAAATGTTTACAGATTGGCAATTGTCTAAAAGATGGTTTACACAGGTAGAACGCTCTAAATGAAGAGCATTGATCGATCTGTACTAGATAGTTCAGTGTCCACTTGAGGAACACAATTTTCCTTGAGCCAGATCTGACACTTATTTTTGACTAAAGTTTGGCTTCAAAATACAAAAGTTTTTTCTATAGCAGCAACTTTTTAAGCTACAGGATACCCTCCCTTGGTCTTCAAAACCATACAAAATGTACATACAATACAAAATAAACTGAATGTAATGTATATTTAAATATATTTTGTTCACCGAAAGGATATATTGATACTGTAAGTCAAATTGTGTTCAAGTAGTAAAGTTAGGTAGCAGTTAAAGTAAAATTTTACGCTTATAGCTTTTCCTTGAGTGTTCAATCTGTGGACAATATCGCCTAATGCTCCAACAGTAGTCAGCCATCATATGTACATCCCATCTACCCTAATAATGTCCCTTCATGAACTTCAAATCTTGATGAATCACTCAATTTACTCATCACTGACTGCAGCAAGGTTTTCAGGGAAGTTAGGAAGATGGCCTTGCAGTAAATGCACCTTGAGGCTCATGTTGCAGCCACAAATGTTGTAGCTTTTGGACAATAATGGTGGAATTGTTTGCGCATGTATTTGAATGATAGCCAAGCATTGTTTGGAGTTCTGACATTGTCCCGATGAAATGTTCACCTTTGATAAGCTGCCAAATCTGTGGACCGTCAAACACACTGGCTTTTATTTTTTCAAATGATAGACTAGGAAATGCCAAAAAGAAGTACTTGAAACAGTCTTCTTCAGTTAGCAAACCTTTAACGAATTGCTTCATGAGACCCATGTGCAGAGGTGGGGATATAATGTTCTTTCTGTCAACAAGTGGCTCATATAGAATGTTTGGATCATCAGGTTTGAGGTCAGATCTTCAAGCCAATTCCTTTCGACCCTATGCTTCACACGAGCCCTGCTGTCCCACATCAGCAATGCTGCCCAAGAAGTAGGCATAGCATTTTAAGGTCAACACGGATGATCCAATTGTGTTTGTGATATTGCAACAACTCAATGACTCTTTTTATGGCTTCGTATTCTTTACAATAAGAAGCCGAATAGCCAATTGGGACTGAACCAAATACATTTCCATTGTGGAGGACACACTTTAAGCTCCACTTTGAGCTGTCAATGAACAGTCGCCATTCATTTGAGTTCTATATTGGAATTCCCAATTTCTCAATTAAACCATGTATGTTATGGCATTATGCAAAGCCACTGTCACTTCTAAAGTATTGCAGAAGTGCACTTTCTCTGGATCAAAACTAGGATACTTTTGCTCCTTTTTCAAGCAATTGTTTCTCTTGCTGTCTTGATGCGAGGTGTTCTGAAGCCTTTTTTGTTACTGCCAAATCTCGTGCCAAATCATTCAATTCATACTGGTCAAATCCCTTACGAACTGAGACATCTTCAATTTCAAACTCTTCATCATTGCTGTCACCTTGTTCCTCACTTTAATGCTGTTCATAAAAAGAGGGTAGTGCAGCGAACACTGGCACTGGGACTTCAGCTGGATGAGGCACTGGACGTACAGCTGATGGTAGACTAGGAAAGTCTATTTTATATTTATTTTTCTTGTTAAGTCCTGAGGTTTTCATTTTACAAAAGTAACAGTGACTGGAATGATCTCTTGGCTCTCGTCAAACCACAGATATAGCAAATGGCATCTAATCACATATTCCCTTCATCCACATAAAAATAGTCTTGACACACTGCTTGCACACCCTGTGAGGGGCCCAAGACTTTATCATCAAGTTTTACCTTGAAATATGTAAAATTGGCTTGCTTGACAAACCTGCGGATGTTCGTCCTTTGACAGGGAATAGCGAATCTGCCGCAGATATAACAAAAGGAATCAGGGCTGTTTAGGCACTTATGATGAAAAAATAACAGACAGGCATGATCTGAAAGAAAGGAAATAAGGGTGTAAATAAAGAAATAAATTCTGCTTAACCCTTTCGGCATACGTTTCACTATAAAGAGCGGCACACAACCTCTCGCCTCACTGTCTCACATATAGCTTAATAGCCTAGACAAATAATAACCTGCTCCCAGTCGCCAAGGTCATCCTCCACGCGTTCCCACTGGAGGGTGGTTTTTTCTCGGCCGGTAGGAGAGCACTAGCGCAACCCTCGATCCAGCATAGAGCAATCGCATTAAGATAAGCTGTAGAGAAAAAACCTGACGTGACAGAAGAAAACTAACTGCAGTTTTGAAATCTGCATGCCTATTTTATTCTATATCAGCAGAAAAATCAAACTCAACAAAAATTGTGTTCAAAGTCGTTCCCCAGTGCAATTGCACCTGGAGATGGTGCAGACCTTTTAATAAATTCCACAGATCTCTGGCTGACGGTTTACCACAATGTGAAATGTGCGCTAGTTATGCGCTGATATAGATTTTCGCTTTAGTTACTGAAAATTAATCGCAAAAATTATAGTTAATGTATCAGACCCAATCAACTAAATCTTTTTCTCTTTCAAGAAAATAGCTAGAGCACCAGAAAATAAACAAGTCACACATTTTTTTGTGCAAAATTGTTAACTGTTCTACCACAATTCTGGCGCTCAGTCATTAATAAATTTCACTTATTGTCTCCATTATATTTTTTGTCTGTTTCATTTTAGACATGGAAGAATACATATACTTTACTGATGCTTCACATGCTAAAATTATGGACTCAGGGACCTTAAAAAGGTTATCCATCTTTAAAAAAAAAAAAAAAAAAAAGCTCATCATCCGATGTTATGTAAGAAAAGAAATGAACAGTACTCTCCTCTTTCCCCTTTAATTTTGCTGTCCTTCAGTGGTCCTACCAGACTTTATCTGCACCAACCAGTATATACCCACTACAGCCATACTGCTGGCATCATGGTTAGGGGCTGAACGCTGATGTCAGTAGCCCCTTTAATGACTATGAATCACTGTTAGTCAAGGGACTTTAATACACCAAATCTTTCAAAGATCCGTTATTGTACTAAAGTTAGAAATGTAATTAAATTGTGCATAAATATTTAAGGTATTACTGGTATGGTCACATGAAGTTTCTTATAGTTACACGTGGAAATGTATACTTTCGCCATGTAGAATCCCTCCAGAGTTCTATATTTTTCAGCATGTTCGTCTATTATGGACTGAACTTCAATTGGTCATGGTGACATCTGGAAATCTCCCCAACCATATCATCTCATTATACTCAAAGATTAGAGATTCTATGCGAAATGTGTGTTCCACAGAAGGTCACTGTGTCCCATCAAAGCAAGGACATCAGAAAACTGGACAACACTTTAGGAATGTCTCTGGTATCTAGCTTATTAAAGCATCTCATTCAGTGTAAAAAAAAAACATTTTACAGACTAGATATATACAGTATAACAGAGTCACAGAGCCTATAAACCTCCTCCAAAATAACTGCCTGGAATAAAGAAAAAAAAATTACTGAAAGTAATAAATGACACTGACATGCGAAAAGCACTTTCCATACAGATACATAATCTGCTCTGGAGGCTATTTTGTTAATTAATGGAATTAGAATTAAGTATTTGTCTTCTTTATCATTTCAGAGGTCAAATATGCAGTGACTTAAAGGGAACCTGTTGGCAAAAATGTGCCATTGGGTTCTAAAAAGGATTGTCCAAGACTAAATATTAATATCATATCCTTAGGATAGGTCATCAATATCAGATTGATGAGGGCGCAACACCAGTCTTCCCTACTGAGCTGTTCTCGGTGACACCTACAACTGGAACTGATCAATTGCAGAGCAGAACTATACTGCTCCTACAACTGTAGAGTGGAGCATCGTCCTGTATAAAATCCATGGTTTTCTTGAAAGATGCAGACTTTTTTCCTGGCAGTAGGTTTGGGACATGATTTTGAGTCTATCTTCAACCTAGAAACGTTCAACTAGCTCCTCTTTAATAATAGCATCCCATAGCAGTGCCCACCTCCAACTTTTTGGTGTCCAAGTTGACATGGAGGTCTGTGCTCATTGCTGATCTAGCTCTCATCAGTCCATAAACTATTTGGAAAATCTGTCTTCAGATATTCCTTAGCCCAGATGTTTAAGCTTCTGTGTCTGTCTCAGTGGTGGTCAGGTTTCAGCCTTCCTTACCGCTGCCATGTCGCTAAGCCCTGAGCACCTTGTACGTCTGGGCCTCCATTGAGATTGCAGTTCTGGAATGTGACAGCACTGAAGGATAATGGCTTCTTGGTCACTTCATGTTTGATTTTTCTTAAATCTTTGGCGGCTAATGTGCATCTTTTATTATCAACATGTTTATTGTGACCCTGGTGACTATTTGTAACAAAACGTTCAATGGTTTTATGATAATGCCCCAATATCTTAGCAACTTTAAGATTTCTGCATCCCTTTGTAACAGCATTTCTTCTTAATTATGCCAGACGTAAATTGTGTAGGCCCAGAATCATAAACTGTTGCCTGAAGTATTGACTTTTCTTGTAGGACAAATATTTAGCTCTAATATTATCTCCTACAGTTTATTTTCTGTTATCTTTGCAAAACAGTAATGCATGGCCACTGAACAATCATGTTTGCTGATATTATTACTATTATTATTTATTTATATAGCACCATTAATTCCATGGTGCTGTACATGAGAAAGGGGTTACATACAGAGTTATAGATATCATTTACAGTAAACAAATTTACGATGACAGACTGGTATAGAGGGGAGAGGACCCTGTCCTTGCGGACTTACATTCTACGGGATATGTTGATTACATACATTGTCCATGCTATACAATTTGTTGGCATTCCCAAACCGAGGAGGAAAAACTATGCAAATAGATTACATAATCAAACAATGCAGGTTGGTCTCATTCGCATCTCTCTCTGACTTCTGGATGGTTGTTGAAGGCCAGTTATGAACTATATGAAGAGACTTTTTCTTCTGGTCCGTGTGACTCTACAGGAGCTGAGCTTGGGGGACTATGGCCCCTGCTGGAAGAACACAGGACTGCTTCATTGGCCATCACTGAAACCCCAGAGATGTCTTAAAGAATCCTGGGTGGGACAATTATGTCACCTGGCCACATACCTCACTGCTCTCGGTCCGCTTCTTAAGCTTTTCATTACCTCCTCCCTGTGGGGTCCCGCCAAAAGTGGGGAGCCACTGATGGAAGGTATTCGGCACTGGAAGCAGCTCTATTGCCGGTGAGTCAGCAGAAGGGTGAGACTCTGTAATTTCCACCATCTTTGGTATTTGCTGGGACTGCTCTGTATCCTGTTATATGTTGATGGTTCAATAAATTATTGCCACACTGTTTTACCATCATCCTGTGTTGTCTGGGTAGTGCTCTGCCCTTGGGGAGAGAGCGTGGGCATTCAGTGGTATGAACCCTGGTCCATGCACTCTTTCTAAAGACAGCCGGGTCAGCGGACGAGAGCCCCCACTGACCTCCGTGTCTCCACAGCTTGCAACAATTTTTGGACTTTTCAGAATTAAATTTTTGGCCCAATTTGCCTGAGGAAACCAAGCTGTCTAATAATTATGTGCATCTTGGTCAAGGTGTATCCTTAGACTTCACTCACCCTCATTAAACAAATACACATCACCTGCTCTTCATCCAATAAGCATTCACGTTTATACAGCTTGGAGTTGAAAAATCTGCATAAAAACGATGATATAGTCAAAATACTCACTTGCCTAATAATTCTGCACAGAGTGTATGCAAGGAAAAGCAGTTTATGACAGCTTTAAAAAAAATGCCTTTATGAAAGGAAGATTTGCATGTAACATTTGTTATACTTGGGTGACCAGGTTTTACCCCAGTGATGTCCTGTAGCTATGATGTTCTATTCAATTATGTCCTCCTTAATATTGGCATAACTTGTCATGCCAACTGGAGACACAGCCATGCTCGCTGTATATAACCTGCTCCCAAACCACAATTATTATCCACTAGTGTCATAAACTGATCTCAATGTCATCACCTCCATTATATCTAGTGCTTGAGCAGTAAGTTAGAAACTCACCACTAAATGAATGAGAGATCGTTATGTAACTTTTAACTTTTGAAGTTCCTTTTATAAAAGTTTAACATAAGTTTCCACATAAGATTTAATATGAGAGTAGTAATTTTCGGAGGCTTTCTGAAGTACAGAGAAGGCCGGTTGCGTGCGGAGCCCTGAACTCTTTTTGCATTGTTGTCTATTTACAATGTTCTTCACTGAATACCAAATAATAAGCGTGCAGTAATACATTCAAGCACTTTTATCCACGAACAAAAAGGATTATACACCGCCAAAGCAATTTTCAGATACAATTCATCTAATATTGTACCTCTTTAAAATAGGCTGCACTTCAAATTGCATTAACATTGTGGAGCTTCTGACTTTCCACTGCAACAGGAAAAAGCTTTTAAAATTTCTTCTATGAACCATGTTTGCTTCTGATCTTAAAACAAGCGGAGTATCTACTTACACCATGAATACAAATATAGAAAGGATTTGTGACATTTTCATTTCGTTTTATTGATTTTTTTTTCCTAGCCACAATGAATAGTATATATATTTTAAACTGAATCTTAGCTCCTTTCAAAAAAGGTTGTTCAGGGTTTATATATTGATGACCTATTTTTAGAATGTATCATTAATATCAGATCGATGGGGACCTGACACCCTACACCACCCACCAATCAGCTGTCAGCAGGTCCTACTGCAGCCAGATGTGAACTGTAAAAAGCCGAAACAACACAGCTCCACACACTGTGTAGTGGCCATTCTGGGGTACTGCAGCTCAGCTTCAATTCACTTCAATGGGAATTTAACTTGCAACACCTGAGAAAGTCAACTTCACAGCGTATATTAATTTAAAGGCACCCGTTGCAATAATCACAATACTCACAAATATATTGACTCAAAAAATACCGTATACAAAAAAGGAGAACCTGAGTCAACATATATGAAAAATATATACATTTTTATTGATACAAAGTACACTAAATAACTACCAAATACTTTAAAAGATTTTTACATGTATGGATAAAAGTGTGATCCACAAGTATGGCAAAATTTCAGCAGCAGCAAAATATGACCAGAATAGCATAGTGAAAACAAATATTGCTTGTCCTGCATGTAATAAGCTTCATGATAAAAGAATGAGGTGGATCACACTTTTATCCATACATGGGAAAATCTTTTAAAGTATTTGGCAGTTATTTAGTGTACTTTGTATCAATAAAAATGTATATATTTTTCATATATGGTGACTCAGGCTCTCATTTTTTGCTCACAGTGTATATTGCAGAAATGACAACTAGCAGATTGGTGAGGGTGCCGGGGATTGGACCTTCCCATTGTTTAACCTAACAATAGTGTGTGTGACTGTGCTCCACATCCTGCATCTATTTGTCAATTTGGGATTTAGTTGGATTACAATTCTAAAGGTACCGTTACACTAAGCGACGCTCCAGCGATATAGACAACGATCCGACCTAAACTAGATCGCTGGAGCGTCGCTGTTAGGTCGCTGTAGAGACGTCAAACACAGCAGCTCCAGAACGATGCAGGAGCGATCCAGTGACGTAACGGCGACTCACTTATCGTTCACGCTCCATGTAAAAACATTGCTGACATCGTTGCTTTTGCTGTCAAACATGACGATACACACCGATCTAGCAACCTAATAAAGTTCTGGACTTCTAGCTCCGACCAGCGATATCACAGCGGGATCCAGATCGCTGCTGCGTGTCAAACACAACGAGATCGCTATCCAGGACGCTGCAACGTCACGGATCGTTGTCGTTCTCATTGGAAAGTTGTTTAGTGTGAAGGTACCTTTAGTTGCATTTGCCTAAAGCAATTATTGAGGATTCTACTTTTCCAATTTCCTACTTCTTATCTACCAATTTTGTAGAAATACCATTGGCTTTCTGGCTCTTTACCACTGATTAAGACACCCCAACAATTTCTATGTAGTGGGCAAAAGAAAGAAAAGGGTAACACTGGCCTATAATGCTCTAAGAGATGGAAATTATTGGTGTTAGTGAAGCACCGGGCACTTTTTACAGAGACGTTTGGAGTAAATATAACTTTGAAGGAAGCAATACATCATGCCGCCTGTCTTGTATGTATGTCTTCTCAATAGAAACATTCTGGGCCCGATTCATTAAGACTGGCGTCTTATGGCTCATGCAGATGACTGTAATTTCAGTCTAATTGTCATCCCTCATATCATAGTATCGCACTTGGACCAATTTTACTCCATGGGGCTGTTCACATTTCCGATTGTTTTCCTTGGATCAAGTGGTCCAAGGAAAAAATCGCAGCATGCATGATTTCCTGTTGTGAACTCTGTTTCCGGGCTCCCTCCTGTGGTCATGAGTGGTACTGTGTGAGTTCTCTCTTTGGGCTCCTCCTGGTGGCTCTTTTTGTTATTTTGCAGGTTTCTGGCAGGATCAGCTGTCTCGTCATCTGCTAGTTAGGTTTCCTATTTAATCCACCTGGTCCTTCATTCCTTGCCTGTTGCCGTTGTATTCAGTACTATTCTGATTGCTCCTGTCTACATCCGTTATCAGTCTCTCCAAGAGAAGCTAAGTTCTGTTTGCTTATTTTTGCTCATCTGTGTTCAAGATGTTTCCTAGTATATGATGAGTTTTTGTCCAGCTTGCTAATATGTGATTTCCCTGCTTGCTGGTGCTCTGGGGTGCTGAGTTGCTCCCCCCACATCGTTAGTTGGTGTGGGGGTTCTCGCATTCTCTGCGTGGATATTTTTGCATAGGGTTTTTTACTGACCGCAAATATCCCTTGCTATTTTCTGCTATCTAGCGTTAGCGGGCCTCATTTGCTTAACCTGTTTCATCTCTGCGTTTGTCTTTTCCTCTTAACTCACCGTTATTATTTGTGGGGGGCATCTATATCTCTGGGGGATTTCTCTGAGGCAAGTGAGGTCTTTACTTTCTCTTTAGGGGTAGTCAGTTTCTCAGGCCGTGAAGAGACGTCTAGGATTTCAGGAAACGTTCCACAGCTGCCTATAGTGTGTGCGGTAAGGATCAGGTTTGCGGTTAGTCCAGTTACCACATCCCCAGAGCTCGTCCTATTATTTTCTACTTAGCTGGTTAGATTTGTGATCCTAAGCCACTAGGATCATAACAATTTCCCTTTTGATAATGGGATGGCAATCGCCCATTCATGTCTATGGCTTCATGGAAATCATCGGACTGCATTTGGATGAATGGAGAAGATGGAGAAACTGTTTTTGTTCTCTTCACCTCTGAGAAAATCAGATCACACTCTGATTAAACTCTCATCAGAATCTGATCAGTGTGTGATTAGCATAATTGGACCAATTTTCGCAGATAGAGAACAGACAGTCATTTGCACCTGCCCTTAATGAAGGGGGCTTGTTGGAGTGCAATGCACCTAATTTATTATGAGGCACATGCCAATTAATGAATTAGGCGCATCTCTTAACTGGCATTCACTGACACTAAAAAGGACTGGAGTACATAACTGGTCGAAAGATTGGAATGCACAACTGGTCGAAAGACTGGAGTGCATAACTGGTCAAAACACTGGAGTGCACAACTGGTCAAAAGACTGGAATGCACAACTGGTCGAAAGACTGGAGTGCACAACTGGTCGAAAGACTGGAGTGCACAACTGGTCGAAAGACTGGAGTGCTCAACTGGTCGAAAGACTGGAGTGCACAACTGGTCGAAAGACTGGAGTGCACAACTGGTCGAAAGACTGGAGTGCACAACTGGTCGAAAGACTGGAGTGCACAACTGGTCAAAAGACTGGAGTGCACAACTGGTCAAAAGACTGGAGTGCACAACTGGTCGAAAGACTGGAGTGCACAACTGGTCAAAAGACTGGAGTGCACAACTGGTCGAAAGACTAGAGTGCACAACTGGTTGAAAGACTGAAGTGCACAACTGGTCAAAAGACAGGAGTGCACAACTGGTCAAAAGACGAATGCACAACTGGTCAAAAGACTGGAGTGCACTACTGGTCGAAAGACTGGAGTGCACTACTGGTCGAAAGACTGGACTGCATAACTGGTGAATTTTATGCTACCAAAGTGGCATCAATTTTAATTTATTAGACAGGCAGACTTAGCCACGATCTGTCCCACCCATGCTCCGCCAATGTTGCTGATGCTGTTTGGGACTGATGTGAAAATGCAGAATGTCTCAAAATGTTTGCACAACATCCAAATCAAGCCTTTAGTCCTGGCCCCGTGTCACTTTAGAGTTAGTATATTCAGAGCAGGAGGGGCGCACTCCATATAATAGGGCGGTGCTCAGAGGAAAAAAAGGCTGAATATATATTTACACATCCTCTGGCACTCAAAAACAGACAAATGTTTATATTTGAAAAAGTGGATTTATTCACTACCGGTCTTAATAAACAGATTATCTCCAACGTTTCGGCTAATTTAAAGCCTTTTTCACGGAAGTCTATGGTAAACAATAAACAACATATAATCATACATTAAATGATATAGTATACAGGACAATTCATCTCATTATCTGTGTATCTAATCATGTCATACCACATGATAGTGAAAGATCCTAAGGAAGAAAATCACCAGAAATAAGTGAGTAAATATCATAATGTCAAAGGAATATGTGAGAAATATATAGGGTGAACCCAGCAGCTATAAACCATATGGACATCATGGAGGCTTCAGATAACAAGAAAAAAAGAAAAAGAAACAGAAA
The DNA here is from genome assembly GCF_051348905.1 of Ranitomeya variabilis. Taxonomy (NCBI): domain Eukaryota; kingdom Metazoa; phylum Chordata; class Amphibia; order Anura; family Dendrobatidae; genus Ranitomeya; species Ranitomeya variabilis. The sequence goes on along the minus strand of NC_135238.1, from coordinate 160,985,864 downwards.
CAAAAGAGCCACGTGCAGTCGGTGAGTAGCTATATCCTATGAAGAAACGCCAGGGTGAATACCATACACTATAGTTCATATAATACCTGAATCCTGGATAAGTGAACAAGCAGTCTAAGGGGAATCAGCCAATCCTATTTACAACAAACCAGAACATCGCTCTAATACCAGGAGGACTGGGTGGCGGTAAAAGATGTGAGATAAAAGTATAAATACCTTAATGCATGTGCTTCCTCAGGAGACCGGTGCGTGTGTGGGCCAGGAGTGAAAGATGGTGCCGTAAAGTGGATATAAATGCAGTGAACACTGATACGTCACTTCCGGTCATAGCAAGCGCTATGTATGAAGTAAATGTGAAAGTGAAAACTAGCGCATGCGCAGAAGGCTGCAGGGGGAACTGCTGTAGGTATAACGTAATTCAATGAATTTACTACAGATAATTAATCAGCCTTGTGACAAGCGCTCCATATACAATAGAACTAGTGTAGTGAGCGGTAACAAACCAGAATAATCTATGAGAAAAGGTGATGTCTGGGGAATACCAGAGTACGGTACCAACAAACATAAGCTAAATAATACTAAAGCACAATAAATCTGACTTATATACTAAGAACCCACCTGGTCCAAGGGAAAGGAAAAGAAGGAAACAACACCCATAAGCCAGTGTACTGGAAGACCCAGGCTAGAGAAATGCGAAAAGAGAGAAAATAAAGAAAATCTGTTAAGAGGAGCAATCAGACTGAAGAAAAAGGAAGGGAACGACATCAAAATATTGTTATAATATAATCCTTATCGACAATAATTATACAAATATTATATATATATAGCAACATATAGTATAGGAAACATGTTCTCAAGTAAGGAAACAGATCAAGTTGAATAATATTCGAATCAAGAAGGCATCTAGAAAAAAATAGAAACATGATTATACTATGATACAACACAAGAATAAATCTAAAGCTGAATTTCAATAGGGAAGTACCTCATACTCCCTATTCATACCCAGGGGATGGAGAGTTTGAAGTGTGAAAATCCAAAAGGATTCTCTTTCTTTCAGTTTCGCGACTCTATTTCCACCCCGTCTCAGTAGAGGGATACTCTCAAGAACTTGAAACCTCAATTGAGATATCGAGTGTCCTGCTGATATAAAGTGTGCGGGGATCGGTAGTAATGTACGTCCACACCGAATAGTAGACTTATGTTTGGAGATGCGGTCTCGGATATGTTGGGTAGTCTCAACGCATCGTCACCAGACCTGATGTGCTGCAACAACGTATTCATGAGATGCAAACGAAATTTAGGGCACGGGGTTACCCCCCCTCGGTTCTTAACAGAGCCACTGATCAACCTGAAATACGTTCCCAAAAGACAAAGAGAGTGGCCTGTGTAACCACTTATCACCCTTATACAAATTTTTTGAAAGGCCCCATTTTGGAACATTGGCCATTACTTCATAAAGCCTATCCCACTATCTCTGAATTTAGGATACCAACCCTATTATGTTATAAGAAGCCACAAAATATTAGGAACATTTTAGTGAAAGCAGATGTGGGTAGTGATAGGAGGGATTTGAGACAAACCACACTTATGACACAGAGAAGGGGTACATTTCCGTGTCTACATTGTTCACAGTGTTCCAACGTTACCAAAGGAGAAACCTTCTCACATCCACGATCAGGAAAATTGTTTCCCATTAAAGGTTTTTTTACATGCGACTCTACTCATGTCGTTTACTTGATCAAATGTCCTTGCGGTCTCGGATATGTTGGAGAGACTACCCAACATATCCGAGACCGCATCTCCAAACATAAGTCTACTATTCGGTGTGGACGTACATTACTACCGATCCCCGCACACTTTATATCAGCAGGACACTCGATATCTCAATTGAGGTTTCAAGTTCTTGAGAGTATCCCTCTACTGAGACGGGGTGGAAATAGAGTCGCGAAACTGAAAGAAAGAGAATCCTTTTGGATTTTCACACTTCAAACTCTCCATCCCCTGGGTATGAATAGGGAGTATGAGGTACTTCCCTATTGAAATTCAGCTTTAGATTTATTCTTGTGTTGTATCATAGTATAATCATGTTTCTATTTTTTTCTAGATGCCTTCTTGATTCGAATATTATTCAACTTGATCTGTTTCCTTACTTGAGAACATGTTTCCTATACTATATGTTGCTATATATATAATATTTGTATAATTATTGTCGATAAGGATTATATTATAACAATATTTTGATGTCGTTCCCTTCCTTTTTCTTCAGTCTGATTGCTCCTCTTAACAGATTTTCTTTATTTTCTCTCTTTTCGCATTTCTCTAGCCTGGGTCTTCCAGTACACTGGCTTATGGGTGTTGTTTCCTTCTTTTCCTTTCCCTTGGACCAGGTGGGTTCTTAGTATATAAGTCAGATTTATTGTGCTTTAGTATTATTTAGCTTATGTTTGTTGGTACCGTACTCTGGTATTCCCCAGACATCACCTTTTCTCATAGATTATTCTGGTTTGTTACCGCTCACTACACTAGTTCTATTGTATATGGAGCGCTTGTCACAAGGCTGATTAATTAATTATCTGTAGTAAATTCATTGAATTACGTTATACCTACAGCAGTCCCCCCTGCTGCCTTCTGCGCATGCGCTAGTTTTCACTTTCACATTTACTTCATACATAGCGCTTGCTATGACCGGAAGTGACGTATCAGCGTTCACTGCATTTATATCCACTTTACGGCACCATCTTTCACTCCTGGCCCACACACGCACCGGTCTCCTGAGGAAGCACATGCATTAAGGTATTTATACTTTTATCTCACATCTTTTACCGCCACCCAGTCCTCCTGGTATTAGAGCGATGTTCTGGTTTGTTGTAAATAGGATTGGCTGATTCCCCTTAGACTGCTTGTTCACTTATCCAGGATTCAGGTATTATATGAACTATAGTGTATGGTATTCACCCTGGCGTTTCTTCATAGGATATAGCTACTCACCGACTGCACGTGGCTCTTTTGTTTCTGTTTCTTTTTCTTTTTTTCTTGTTATCTGAAGCCTCCATGATGTCCATATGGTTTATAGCTGCTGGGTTCACCCTATATATTTCTCACATATTCCTTTGACATTATGATATTTACTCACTTATTTCTGGTGATTTTCTTCCTTAGGATCTTTCACTATCATGTGGTATGACATGATTAGATACACAGATAATGAGATGAATTGTCCTGTATACTATATCATTTAATGTATGATTATATGTTGTTTATTGTTTACCATAGACTTCCGTGAAAAAGGCTTTAAATTAGCCGAAACGTTGGAGATAATCTGTTTATTAAGACCGGTAGTGAATAAATCCACTTTTTCAAATATAAACATTTGTCTGTTTTTGAGTGCCAGAGGATGTGTAAATATATAACTTTAGAGTTAGTGACACAAAGGCTCAGATTCAATAAGACTGGTGTTTTGCACACCAGTCTTAATAAATTGGTGACTGGAGTAGGAGGAGCCATATTTCTTAAGAGGTGGACGCCACATAATGAATTAGGCAAATCTTACATGGTCTATGTGCCTGCGGCAGAAATGTGATCCAATTAAGAACTGGAGTACATTTCTATAGTAAATTATGCCTCACGCCTCCAAAGTGGCATAACTTTTTATGTATTTGATAGGGGGCTTAGCCACATCCTGCTCCGGCCATGCTTCACCCATATTGGCCTAGCTGGCAGGGAATAACATGAAAATGCTAAAAGTCACAATATTTTTGCACAACTTCCTGTTGTAAATAATTTTTGCGACTTATTAAGGTGTTTTTATTCCCGAATTTGGGAGTAAACACTTTTATTAATCAGACCCTAAATATTCACATTTAAGTTTCATTTAAATTGTTTAATTAAGCTGCTCTAGTCATGCTTCCGGGGTTTTAGGCCCCATTGCAGCCACATCTCTACCATTGCAAAGTTTAGGCAGATGGAAGCACATCTTAAGCTGATAATAATGATTATTAATACGCTACAGCCGAAGTATATAATGGCGTATGTCCAAGAAAGCAATTAGATTTTAGGTTTCAATAGTTGAATAACTGAAAATGTTTTCAATTTTTTTTTAGCAATGTAATAAAGCAAAAGATGAGAAAAACATTCCAGCAAAAACACATTATCGACCAGAAGGGAGGAAAGTGACAAATTATGAAAATGGAAATGTGTAGAATCTAATTATTTGGAATTTACTAAAGAGAATGGTAATGTTTCTGCAAAAGCTGTATTGATGACCGACATTAAGAAAGTTAATAAACAAGAAAGAAATCATATAACAGACTAAATCTGTCTTTGTAAAAGGGAATAAAAGCAGGAAAATACCTTGTGGAGTCCACTGTTTTATTGTTCCAAATCATCATTAAAAAATTGTCTTGAATTAAAGTATTATACATCTACATATCCAAACCTGTGTGTCCATGGTAACAGACTACAAAATAACTCCTGTGTAGTCAGGTTCCTCAGTAATATTATTTTCTATCTGTCACCTGGACCTTCTATTGGTGCAATCTGTGCAGCTGCACAAGGGGGGCCACATTCACCTCCAAAGTGGGTGAAATTGTGCATTATGATGAGCCATTGGACTGCAAAGTGCCCATGTATTATTCTTGCACATGAGCCCTCTTCTTTCTTTGATACATTTTGTAGGTAAAAGGGAATCTGTCACTAGGATTTTGCTAACGCAATTGAGAGTAGCATAATGTATGGAAAGAGACCCTGATTCCAGCGATGTATCACTTAGTTTACTGGGTGCAGCAGTTGTGACCTAATCTAAGTTTTTAGATGGATGCATGAAGCAGAGCCCATAAAGCTGCCTCCGCCCCACCACAGCTTTCTGTGTACATTGTCTATTGAACTGTTTATCAGACGAGGGGGCGTGAATGGACCACTTGGTGCAAGGGAGGTAGTCTGGACAGTGATAATCTCTTTCTGATGAAACATTCATTGTATGGAATCAACAGCACACAGCCTAATAAGTGACACATCGCTGAAATCTGTGTCTACCTCATGCTATCGGCAGATTATATAGCAAAACATGCAGATGGATTCCCTTTAACAAGAGATAGGGTACAGATGTAGGTGAGTGTGATTTGAGGATTGTACTATACCTACATTAGAGTTGTAGAGATAAAACGTTGCAAAGCTTAGAAGGATGGAAGCTGTATTAAGATGGTTGCAAATGTGTACATAACCTATAATGAAAACAGAAAATGCAAAAATAATGATCAATGAGACACAAAATTAAAAAGGGAATTAGAAAGATGAATAGTGACAGGGTCCTATTGCTGTTACATGATGACTATTCATTCAGTTAAAATAATCTGTCTCTAGGGTTTTGCAGCCTAATCTGAAAGCAGTATGATATGGAGACAGAGACCCTGATTCCAGTGATGTGTCAGTTACTTGGCCCTTTTCTAAGTTTTATCACTAGAGGAATACTAAACTTGTTGCCCTTTACTCCTCCATATTCATGAGTTCTTTATAACTCCCACCACCACCACTGGTTGGCAGCTTTCTGCCTATGTACAGTGCACATACAAAAGCTGCCAATCATTGGTGTGGGCGGGGTTTCACAGTGCTCAGCATTTAGGGAACTGCTAAATCATCAGCAGATAAAATAGAGATATTATGAACACTGCAGCAAGCAGCCCAGTAAGTGATACATCACTGGAATTAGGGTATCTGCCCCTACGTCATGCTGCTCTCTGATGGGGTAGCAAAAACCTGGGAGAGATTCTCTTTAACAATGTATTCTAGTGAAAGTTTGATAGCTTAAAGTATATTTGGTAGAAATTTCTGTAAGAAGAGGATCAGTGGGTAAATCATCTAGGTGAAGAGATTTTCATTAATTAATGTGGGTGCCATAACAATAATAAAAGGAAGACGACAAAATGGGCTAAAATGATGATAATCTGATATTTGTTGATAAGTATTGTATCTGAGCAAATGATTATAGACTTGTCACCTGCAAAACTTTACTGACCCAGATTTTCTTGTCTTTCTGCAGACAGCAATTTTGTCTTGGGGAACGCTCAGGTGCAGAACTTGTTCCCCATAGTCTATTGCTCCGATGGGTTCTGTGACTTGACGGGATTTGCCCGAGCTGAAGTGATGCAGAAGAGTTGTGCCTGTAAGTTCCTCTATGGCCAGGAAACCAGCGAGCAGCTAAAAGTGCAGATCCAGAAAGCTCTGGACGAGAAAAGGGAGTTTAAGACAGAAATCATTCTATATAGGAAGACTGGTGAGTAATAACTGGTGTAAGCGTATCCCATCATGATGATACTGGTATTTCTGCAGGTGTTCCTACTGAGAACAGTGGACTTTGAATGTGCATTTCATGTATTTCACTGTACTATTTAAGATGAAGTAGTTAATTAGCAATAAGTCAATAAGACTAATGTTATTGATGAGCCTGCTTCATGGTACAATATAACAAATCTGTGTGTAAAGAATGTTCTAGGTGTAAGGAAACATTCCAATATATCAAAATATATGCCAATATAACGGCACTGAATATAAATGAATGAATTAATAGTTAATAAACCGAGTCCATCGGGGGATATGCTAGCTTACTTTATTTTCATGTGTTTCCATTTCAGGCTTTCTGGCCATTCTGCTTAGTGGCCATGAGTTTCTGCAATGGCAAGACCGCTGTTTGTTCCAGCCTCGGCTTAGCTGACACATCTCAGCCTATTATGTATATAGAGAGACTTGTCTATTGAAAAGAGTCAGGCAGGAAACAAAATGGACAGGATCCACTCTCTTGACTAGTCGTCTTAATCAACTTATCTCCAGTCCCATTTACTTTTGTGTTAGATGTTTGTAATGAGGATTCCAGTCTCCAATTTGTGCCGCCTGTGCTTCATGCTGCATGAATTACATCACAGGTTCCATTTTAAAGTGGATTTGTTTACAAATATCACAACACAAACTGCATTGATTGGTAAACAGATCCCTTAGACCTGATGAGGCTGGTGTACTTACTTTGGAAATCTAAGGCCGGCGTCACACTGGCGAGTTTTACGGACGTAAGAGCGCAGAAACTACGTCCGTAAAACTCGCATTACATACGGCACAATGCTTCTCAATGGGGCTGCTCCTATTAGCCGTATATTACGGTTCAGTATTATACGGCTTTCTACGGCCGTACAAAATCGCAGCATGCTGCGTTTGTCAGCGTATTGCGCAAAAAAATCGCTAATGAAAGTCTATGGGGGCGAGAAAAATACGGATTCCACACGGACCTGCAGTGTGACTTGCGAGAAATACGCAGCGCTGTTAGTGAAAAGTCGGTAATTCAATTGCCGGCTTTTCATTTCTCCTGCACAAACCCGACAGGATATGAGACATGGTTTACATACAGTAAACCATCTCATATCCCCTTTTTTTTTGCATATTCCACACTACTAATGTTAGTAGTGTGTATGTGCAAAATTTCAGCGCTGTAGCTGCTGAAATAAAGGGTTAAATGGCGGAAAAAATTGGCGTGGGCTCCCGCGCAATTTTCTCCGCCAGAATGGTAAAGCCAGTGACTGAGGGCAGATATTAATAGCCAGGAGAGGGTCCATGGTTATTGGCCCCCCCGTGGCTAAAAACATCTGCCCCCAGCCACCCCAGAAAAGGCACATCTGGAAGATGTGCCTATTCTGGCACTTGGCCACTCTCTTCCCACTCCCTGTAGCGGTGGGCTATGGGGTAATGAAGGGTTAATGCCACCTTGCTATTGTAAGGTGACATTAAGCCAGATTAATAATGGAGAGGCGTCAATTATGACACCTATCCATTATTAATCCAATTGTATGAAAGGGTTAAAAAACACACACACACACATGATTTAAAAGTAGTTTAATGAAATAAACACAGCGGTTGTTGTAATAATTTATTGTTCTCTCAATCCATCAGGAACACCCTCGCTTGGAAAAATAATAAACGCACAAGATACATACCTTCTGGTGAACCGTCTCGTCCCACGAAGTAATCCATCTGAAGGGGTTAACTAATATTACAGGCAGGAGCCCTGCTAAATGCAGCGGTGCTCGTGCTTGTAATTCCCCAGCGAATGAATGAAATGTAGGTCATTGACCTACATTTCCTTCAGTCGCGGTGATGCGCCCCCTGGTGGATGTCCTCATATGACCTGGAGCGTGGGAAAAAGTTCCCAGGCTGCAGTTCATGAGAACATCCACCAGAGGGCGCCTCACCGCGACTGAATGTAAGTACAGATCCTGCTTTCCTTTCAGCACCTGGGGATTACAGGCACGAGCGAGTGGTTTATCGCAGCTCTGCCTGTAATATTAGTTAACCCCTTCAGATGGATTACTTCGTGGGACGAGACGGTTCACCAGAAGGTATGTATCTTGTGCGTTTATTATTTTTCCAAGCGAGGGTGTTCCTGATGGATTGAGAGAACAATAAATTATTACAACAACTGCTGTATTTATTGCATTAAACTACTTTTAAATCATGTGTGTGTGTTTTTTTTAACCCTTTCATACAATTGGATTAATAATGGATAGGTGTCATAATTGACGCCTCTCCATTATTAATCTGGCTTAATGTCACCTTACAATAGCAAGGTGGCATTAACCCTTCATTACCCCATATCCCACCGCTACAGGGAGTGGGAAGAGAGTGGCCAAGTGCCAGAACAGGCGCATCTTCCAGATGTGCCTTTTCTGGGGTGGCTGGGGGCAGATGTTTGTAGCCAGGGGGGGACCAATAACCATGGACCCTCTCCTGGCTATTAATATCTGCCCTCAGTCACTGGCTTTACCATTCTGGTGGAGAAAATTGCGCGGGAGCCCACGCCAATTTTTTCCGCCATTTAACCCTTTATTTCAGCAGCTACAGCGCTGAAATTTTGCACATACACACTACTAACATTAGTAGTGTGGAATATGCAAAAAAAAAGGGGATATGAGATGGTTTACTGTATGTAAACCATGTCTCATATCCTGTCGGGTTTGTGCAGGAGAAATGAAAAGCCGGCAATTGAATCACCGGCTTTTCACAGATATCGCGCTGAATGAAATCTAAATACAGAATATATATATATATGTGTCTCAATGACATATATATATATATATATATATACTGTATATATGTTTTCCCTAACATTTGAGCACATAAATCCATTAGATGTCGGTTTTGCAAGCCTGCGCGAAAATCTCGCAGTACGGATGCCATACGGATTACATACGGAGGATGCCATGCGCAAAATACGCTGACACACCCTGACTACGGATCAATATTTTGGGAACATTTCTCCGTATTACGGCCGTAGTACGGACGTAAAAAACGGACCGTATTGTCTTACGCCGAGTGTGACGCCGGCCTAAGTCAGAATGGCTGTATAATCATTTGTGAATTTTCCCATCTAGTATTACATTTCCAATTTTTTTAGTCCATCAGTTGTATCATCATTGGAAGCCCTTCTCTAGGCTTTAAGACCATATTCATCAATGTAGAACATGCATCACTTCATAACTACTGTATGTATAATTGTTTATATTACGAATTTAAACTACTTCCAAGTGCTATAAAGCCATTATTATATACAGTGCTCAGTATAAATGAGCACACATCCTTTGAAAAGTAAAACTATAACCCTTTAACCTAGAATCATTGTTTGTTAAGGCATGTGAATATTCATAAGATCTGTGAAGCGTAATTTTCTGGATACCGTCCGAAACTTTGGCGATATTTGGTTTCTTCCAAAAGGATGGAATGGAATTCTTAACCACCAAAAATAGGTGTATTTATATTGGTTTGTGCAAAGGGTCAATGCCTTCCATATCCAATGACAAAAGGCCATTTGAAGGGTGATAGGTAAATTTTTATTTAAGAATTGATTAATGAAAAGGGAGACCTCTTCCCAGAATTTTCTTAATTTGGGACATTTCCAGAAAATGTTGCAAAATATCACTTTGCTGCCCACAGTTCCTCCAACATTGGCAAGAGGGGTTTGACAATACTTTAGCTAATCTTACTGAAGAGAATTCCCATTTTATAATAGATTTATAGTATGACTTGTGAAGTGACATGCATATGTCAGAGGAGTAGGTGATTTTTATACATTCCTGCCATTGTTCTGGAGAGAATTGATTCCTTAAAGGGAACCTTTCAGCAGGATTGTGCACAGTAACCTACAGACAGTGTCAGGTCAGCACTGTTATACTGATGAAAATGATACCTTGGTTGATGAAATCTGTCTTGTGGTTGTTTTTTAATGTTTATTTTCGGTTTTTACTTAAAGGGCACCTGTCACCTCGTTTTTTCAGTATGAGATAAAAATACTGTTAAATAGGGCCTGAGCTGTGCATTACAACAGTGTATTTTGTGGACCCCGATTCCCCACCTATGCTGCCTTAATAAGTTACCAAAGTAGCCGTTTTCGCCTGTCAATCAGGCTGGTCTGGTCAAAAGGGCGTGGTGTCTTCCCCCAGATCTTGCTTAGTTTTCCGTTGGTGGCGTAGTGGTGTACGCATGCCCAAGGTCCCGAATCCACTGCACAGGGGAGTTAAAAGAGCGAGATGTGCACTATTTCATTGGTGATCGGTGGGGGCGATTTTCCTGAAGCCGCGGCCAGCAGAGCGCCGCTTCTGCGCACGCGCGGCCAAAGGAAGATGGCCACCCCCACCGATCACCAATGAAATAGTGCACATCTCGCTCTTTTAACTCCCCTGTCATGATTTCCCCAATGGCAGGGAAATCAAAAATAACGAACGGACTAGCTCTCGGGTGATGGGAACTAAAGTGACCGTGACCTGAACCTGACACAACACTGGAAGTAGCCGGGGAGTGTTTCCTACGATGCCCTAGACACCACGCGCCAGCCGGAGATCTAACTACCCCTATCAGAGGAATATACAGGCCTGCCTTACCTCCAGAGATGAACCCCAAAAGGAGATAGCAGCCCCCCACAAATATTGACGGTGAGTCAAGAGGAAAAGACATACGTAGGATGAACAGCAGATTTAGCACAGTGAGGTCCGCTTTCTAGATAGCAGAAGTACAGGAAAGAGTTACTTCACGGTCAACTTCAAAACACTACTCAAAAACACCATCCTGAAATTACTTTAAAACTCCAGTGACAACTCATGCCACTGGAGTGGCAATTTCAGTCCACGAGAGCTTCCAGCTACAGAGAGTCACATTGCAGATAGCTGGACAAAAATAGCATAAACAAGAAACAGAATTCAACTTAGCTGAACAGGAGCTTGAGGCAGGAGAATGCAACAGAATGCTACTGATACATTGTTGGCCGGCATAGGACCAGCAGCCAAGCAGCCTTAAATAGGAAACTCCCCTAATGGGTGGCAACAGGTGATCAAGGATAGAAGAAGGCAAATAAGTGGTACTACCATAAAACACCACCGGGGGAGCCCACAAACCGAATTCACAACAGTACCCCCCCCTTAAGGAGGGGGCACCGAACCCTCACCAGAACCACCAGGGCGATCTGGATGAGCACTATGAAATGCACGAACCAAATCAGGAGCATGAACATCAGATGCTGTCACCCAAGAATTATCCTCCTGACCATGGCCTTTCCACTTAACCAGATACTGAAGTTTCCGTCTGGAAACACGGGAGTCCAAGATCTTTTCCACCACATACTCCAATTCACCCTCAACCAGCACAGGAGCAGGAGGATCAGCAGAAGGAACAACCGGCACCTCATACCTCCGCAATAATGACCGATGAAAAACATTATGAATAGTAAAAGATGCTGGGAGGTCCAAACGAAAGGACACAGGATTGAGAACCTCCAGAATCCTATAAGGGCCGATAAACCGAGGCTTAAACTTAGGAGACGAGACCTTCATAGGAACAAATCGAGAAGACAACCAAACCAGGTCCCCAACACAAAGACGAGGACCGACACGCCGATGACGATTAGTGAACTGTTGAGTCTTCTCCTGGGACAACTTCAGATTGTCCACAACCTGTCCCCAAATCTGATGTATTCTATCAACCACAGCATCTACTCCAGGACAATCCGAAGACTCCAATTGACCGGACGAAAAGCGAGGGTGAAACCCTGAATTACAAAAAAATGGAGAAACCAAAGTGGCAGAACTAGCCCGATTGTTAAGGGCAAACTCTGCCAATGGCAAAAAATCAAGCCAATCGTCCTGATCAGCGGACACAAAACACCTCAAGTAAGTCTCCAAGGTCTGATTAGTACGCTCAGTCTGGCCATTAGTCTGAGGATGGAATGCAGACGAAAAAGACAAGTCGATGCCCATCCTGGCACAGAACGCCCGCCAGAATCTAGACACAAACTGAGTGCCCCTGTCAGACACTATATTCTCAGGAATACCATGCAAACGCACCACATTCTGAAAAAATAGAGGGACCAGCTCAGAGGAGGAGGGCAATTTGGGCAAAGGTACCAAGTGAACCATCTTGGAAAAACGGTCACACACCACCCAGATGACGGACATCCTACGAGAAACAGGAAGGTCAGAAATAAAGTCCATAGAGATGTGCGTCCAAGGCCTCTTAGGAATAGGCAAGGGCAACAACAACCCGCTGGCCCGGGAACAGCAGGGCTTAGCCCGAGCACAAACATCACAAGACTGCACAAAAATACGCACATCTCGAGACAAGGAAGGCCACCAGAAGGACCTAGACACCAGATCCCTGGTGCCAAAAATTCCAGGATGACCTGCCAACGCGGAAGAGTGAACCTCCGAAATAACTCTACTGGTCCAGTCATCAGGGACAAACAGTCTACCAGGCGGACAGCGATCAGGCCTATCCACCTGAAACTCCTGCAAAGAGCGCCGCAGGTCTGGGGAGACAGCTGACAATATCACCCCATCCTTCAGGATGCCAGTAGGTTCGGAATCACCAGGCGAGTCAGGCTCAAAACTCCTAGAGAGGGCATCCGCCCTCACATTCTTAGACCCAGGCAGATATGAAACCACAAAGTTAAATCGAGAGAAAAACAACGACCAGCGCGCCTGTCTAGGATTCAGACGCCTGGCTGACTCAAGATAAATTAGATTCTTGTGGTCAGTCAAGACCACCACCTGGTGTCTAGCACCCTCAAGCCAATGATGCCACTCCTCAAATGCCCACTTCATGGCCAAGAGCTCCCGATTTCCAACATCATAATTTCGCTCAGCGGGCGAAAACTTTCGAGAGAAAAACGCACATGGTCTCATCACTGAGCAGTCAGGACCTTTCTGCGACAAAACTGCACCTGCTCCGATCTCGGAAGCATCTACTTCAACCTGGAACGGGAGCGACACATCAGGCTGGCGCAACACAGGAGCAGAAGAAAAGCGGCGCTTAAGCTCCCGAAAGGCCTCCACAGCCGCAGAGGACCAATTAGCAACATCAGCACCCTTCTTGGTCAAATCAGTCAAAGGTTTAGCAATGGCAGAAAAACCCGCTATGAATCGGCGATAGAAATTAGCAAATCCCAAGAATTTCTGAAGACTCTTTAGAGAAGTAGGTTGTATCCAATCACAAATAGCCTGAACCTTAACAGGGTCCATCTCCATAGATGAAGGGGAAAAAATATATCCCAAAAAGGAAATTCTCTGAACCCCAAAAATACACTTTGAGCCCTTCACAAAAAGAGAATTAGCTCGTAAAACCTGAAAAACTCTCCTGACCTGTTGAACATGAGACTCCCAGTCCTCCGAAAAAATCAAAATATCGTCCAAATACACAATCATAAATTTATCCAGATATTCACGGAAAATATCGTGCATAAAGGACTGAAAAACGGAAGGGGCATTCGCGAGACCGAAAGGCATTACCAAATACTCAAAATGGCCTTCAGGCGTATTAAATGCGGTCTTCCACTCATCCCCCTGCTTAATCCGCACCAAATTATACGCACCACGTAGATCGATCTTAGTGAACCATTTCGCCCCCTTTATGCGAGCAAACAGATCAGTCAGTAAAGGTAACGGATACTGGTATTTAACTGTAATCTTATTCAGAAGTCGATAGTCGATACAAGGTCTCAATGAACCATCCTTTTTGCCCACAAAGAAAAACCCTGCCCCCAGTGGGACAAAGAGGGGCGAATATGACCCTTTTCCAAAGATTCTCTGATATACTCCCGCATAGCAGTATGTTCAGGTACAGACAAATTAAACAAGCGACCCTTAGGAAATTTACTACCGGGAATCAACTCAATAGCGCAGTCACACTCTCTGTGAGGAGGGAGAGAATCAATTTTAGGCTCCTGAAAGACATCATAAAAATCTGACAGAAATGCTGGGATCTCAGAGGGAGTAGATGAAGAAATGGGAACCAAAGGTGCATCCCCATGAATCCCCCGACATCCCCAGCTCAGCACAGACATTGATCTCCAGTCCAAGACTGGATTATGAATTTGTAACCATGGTAATCCAGGTACTAACACGTCATGTAGATTATATAACACAAGGAAACGAATAATCTCCTGATGGTCTGGGGACAGATGCATAGTCACTTGTGTCCAATATTGTGGTTTATTGCTAGCCAAAGGTGTAGAATCAATACCCTTTAAGGGAATAGAAACCTCCAGAGGCTCTAAATCAAACCCACAACGCTTGGCAAAGGACCAATCCATGAGACTCAGAGCGGCGCCAGAATCCACATAAGCATCCACAGTAACAGATGATAAAGTACAAATCAATGTCACGGACAAAAGAAATTTAGACTGCAAGGTACCCATAGAAAAAGATTTATCAACCTTTTTATCAACCTTCTTTATGCGTTTAGAGCATGCTGATATAACATGAGCTGGATCTCCACAATAGAAGCACAACCCATTTTTGCGCCTGTAATTCTGTCGTTCGCCTCTAGACAATACACTATCGCATTGCATATGCTCTGGTGCCTTTTCAGAGGTCACCGCCAAATGATGCACAGGTTTTTGCTCAGAAGATACCGCCATATGGTGCACAGGTTTTTGCTCAGAAGATACCGCCATATGGTGCACAGGTTTTTGCTCAGAAGATACCGCCATATGGTGCACAGGTTTTTGCTCAGAAGATACCGCCATATGGTGCACAGGTTTTTGCTCAGAAGACACCGCCATATGGTGCACAGCTTTGCGCTCCCGTAAACACCGATCAATCTGGATAGCCAATTTCATGGCATCATTCAGACCTGTAGGCACAGGGAACCCCACCATGACATCCTTCACGGCATCAGAGAGACCTTCTCTGAAATTAGCTGCTAGTGCGCACTCATTCCATTTAGTAAGCACCGACCATTTACGAAATTTTTGGCAGTATATCTCAGCTTCATCTTGCCCTTGGGAAAGAGCTATCAAGGCTTTCTCAGCCAAAATCTCTAAATTAGGTTCTTCATAAAGCAACCCCAGAGCCAGAAAAAACGCATCTACATTTAATAACGCAGGATCCCCTGGCGACAATGCAAATGCCCAACTTTGTGGGTCACCCCGTAATAGAGAAATAACAATTTTAACCTGTTGTGCAGGATCACCAGCAGAGTGAGATCTCAGAGACAAAAACAATTTACAATTCTCTCTGAAATTCAAAAAACGGGATCTGTCTCCGGTAAAAAATTCAGGCATAGGGATCTTAGGTTCAGACATTGGAGCACATATAACAAAATCTTGTAAGTTCTGGACCTTTGTAGCCAGGTTATTCAAACCTGCAACCAAACTCTGTGGATCCATGATTCAAACAGGTGTAACCAAAGCCATTCAGAGATTAAGAGGAGAGGAAAAAAAAAGGCTGAAGACTGCAGTTTAAGCAAGGAGTACAAATGAGCACATTCCAAACACAGAAGGAAAAAAAAAACCTTTTCACATCCTTTCCTGCTTTAGTGCATAGTTTTAACACATTGTGCATCCGGCCAAACTGTCATGATTTCCCCAATGGCAGGGAAATCAAAAATAACGAACGGACTAGCTCTCGGGTGATGGGAACTAAAGTGACCGTGACCTGAACCTGACACAACACTGGAAGTAGCCGGGGAGTGTTTCCTACGATGCCCTAGACACCACGCGCCAGCCGGAGATCTAACTACCCCTATCAGAGGAATATACAGGCCTGCCTTACCTCCAGAGATGAACCCCAAAAGGAGATAGCAGCCCCCCACAAATATTGACGGTGAGTCAAGAGGAAAAGACATACGTAGGATGAACAGCAGATTTAGCACAGTGAGGTCCGCTTTCTAGATAGCAGAAGTACAGGAAAGAGTTACTTCACGGTCAACTTCAAAACACTACTCAAAAACACCATCCTGAAATTACTTTAAAACTCCAGTGACAACTCATGCCACTGGAGTGGCAATTTCAGTCCACGAGAGCTTCCAGCTACAGAGAGTCACATTGCAGATAGCTGGACAAAAATAGCATAAACAAGAAACAGAATTCAACTTAGCTGAACAGGAGCTTGAGGCAGGAGAATGCAACAGAATGCTACTGATACATTGTTGGCCGGCATAGGACCAGCAGCCAAGCAGCCTTAAATAGGAAACTCCCCTAATGGGTGGCAACAGGTGATCAAGGATAGAAGAAGGCAAATAAGTGGTACTACCATAAAACACCACCGGGGGAGCCCACAAACCGAATTCACAACACTCCCCTGTGCAGTGGATTCGGGACCTTGGGCATGCGCAAACCACTACGCCACCAACGGAAAACTAAGCAAGATCTGGGGGAAGACACCACGCCCTTTTGACCAGACCAGCCTGATTGACAGGTGAAAACGGCTACTTTGGTAACGTATTAAGGCAGCATAGGTGGGGAATCGGGGTCCACAAAATACACTGTTGTAATGCACAGCTCAGGCCCTATTTAACAGTATTTTTATCTCATACTGAAAAAACGAGGTGACAAGTGCCCTTTAATGATATGCTCGTGCATGGGCATATCATTAAAGGGAATCTGTCACCCCAAAATTCGCCTATAAGGCCACCGGCATCAGGGGATTATCTTCAGCATTCTGTAATGCTGTAGATAAGCCCTGATGTAACCTACAAGATAAGAAAAACAAGTTATATTATACTCACCCGGGGCGGTCCCAGTTCTGTTCGGGTCCGATGGGCATCGCGGTCCGGGTCCCGTGCCTTTCAGCTTCATACGATGACGTCCTCTTCTTTGCTTCCTGTCGCGGCTCCTGCGCAGGCGTACTTTGTCTGTCCTGTTGAGGGCAGAGCAAAGTACTGCAGTGCGCAGGTGCCGGGAAAGGTCAGAGAGGCCCGGCGCCTGCGCACTGCAGCACTTTGCTCTGCCCTCAACATGGTAGATAATGAGCCGCAGTAGGAAGGAAAGAAGAAGACGTCAGCGTATGAAGATGGGAGGCGCCGGACCCGGACCACAATGCCCATCGGACCCGAACAGAACCGGGACCGCCCCTGGGTGAGTATAATCTAACCTATTTTTCTTATCTTGCAGGATACATCGGGGGCTTATCTACAGCATTACAGAATGATGTAGATAAGCCCCTGATACCGGTGGCCTTAGCTTATGAAACTAAAGATTAAAAAACTACAACAAGACGGATTTCATCACCAGGTATCATTGTAATCAGTATAATGGCGCTGACCTGACACTGTCTGTAGGTTACTGTGTACAATCCTGCTGACAGGTTCCCTTTAAGTCTTTTCCCACTTTAACATGTAAGGGTTTTTAACAAAGTAAATATCATTTTTAAAACTGTCATAGATATTACAGGTTTTCTAAATAAGTTTATTTGTTTTGCCTAAAAACTGACCAATAAACTCTCGTAATTGGTGTCTGCTTGATAGTAATTCCTGAATTTTTTCCCTAATGATGAGAAGATGCAATAAGTCATTGAGCGAAAGTTTAAAATTCTTACTGAGTACTGAAAAGGGAATAAGTCTGTTTCCATCATGTAGATCTCTCACCCTTTTTATCCCAAATTGAGACCAATAATACAGAATTACGGATTCGGTTAACCTTTGAATAACTAAAAGTGAAAGACTTTTAATTTGTTCAAATTTTGCTTTATCTTTGTGGATTTTGCAAACTTTTTCCAGGCTAAAATAGAAGCTGAAAAGAAAGGGTAGGAAGATTCCGGGTGTGTAAGGTTGATAATATGCTTTAATATTAAAACAAAAAGAGAACAACCAACCAATTCAGTTCTAGGTTTTTTACCTCAGTATTTGTAAGCCAAAACCAGGAGTGGAACAATCAGAGGAAAAGTATAATAGAAACAAATACACCACTTCTGCATTTATCACCCACTCCTGGTTTTGGCTTATAAATACTGATGTAAAATACTGAGCAAATACTGAATGTGTGACCATGGCCAAAATTTGAGATTGTTTTTGCCTGACACATTGTACTTCATGTTTGTACATTTTTGTCAATATTATTTGCGTTTATTTATGAAAATATTGAAAATGTGCCTGCAAAACGTGAACTTTTGCAATTTTCAAACGCTAAATTTTTATGCCCTTAAACCAGATATTTATTATCTGTTTTGTGTAATGTAACAAACATTTACCACATGTCTACATTACATCAGCATCATTTTTTAAACATTTTTATTTACGGATTTAGAAGGGTTAAAAGTTTATGAGCAATTTCTCATTTTTTCAACAAAACATACAAAACCAATTTTTTTTAGGGACCACGTGACATTTGAAGTGACTTTGAGGGACCTATGTGACAGAAAATTCCCAAAAGTGTCACCATTTTTAAAACTGCTCCCCTCAAATCTCTTAAAACCACATTCGAGAAGTTTATTAACCCTTTAGGTGCTTCATAGGAATTAAAGGAATGTGGAAGGAAAAAATTTAAATTTAAATTTTTCTCACAAAAATGTTATTTTAGCCCCAAATTTTTCATTTTCACAAAGGTACCAGGATAAAATGAATCAAACAATTTGTTGTGCAATTTTTCATGATATGATACCCTGTATGTAGAGGAAAACTACTGTTTGGGCGCACTGCAGGGCTCATAGAAAAGCACTGTGGGACATTTGGAGTACAAAATTGGCTGGAATCGATAGTGGATGCCATATTGCATTTACAGAGCCTCTTATGTGCCTAAACAGTGAAAATCCCCACACATTTTGGATACTAAATCCCTCAGGGAGCTTAGGTAGAGGTGTAGTGAGCACCTTGAACCCACAGGTGCTTCACAGAATTTTATTACATTGAATGTGAAAATGAAAATATAAATTTTTCCAGTAAACTAATGCTTTTGAACAAAGATTTTCTTTTTCTTAAATATAGCAGGAGAAAATGGACCCCAAATTTGTTGTGCAATTTCTCCTGAGTACACTGATGCCACATATGTGCTGGAAAACTACTGTTTGGGTGCATAGCAGGGCTCAAAAGGGAAGAAGCGCCAATAGAATTATGGAGCACAATTTTGGCTGGAACAGATAGCGGATGCCATGTCTCATTTGAAGAGCCCCTGAAATGCCAAAACTGCAAAGAATCCCCACAAGTGACCCCATTTTGTACGCTACACCTCTTCAGTCATTTATCTAGGGGTATAGTGAGCATGTCTAACCCTCAGGCTATTCACAAATTTAAATTGTTTAACATTGGACTGCGGTAATTAAAAATTACCATTTTTTTTTTCAAATATAATGTTGCTTTCCAAATTTTTCATTTTCAAAAGGGATAATATGAGAAAATGAATGGTACAATTTGTTACGCAATTTCTCCTGAGTAAGCCAATGCCCCCTATGTGGTTGAAAACTACTTTTGAGGCAAAGTTCAGATAGGAATGAACACCATATTGAACTTCAGATTTTGTTGGTATGGTTTGAGGGTGCCAAATCACCTTACCAGAAGAGCAGAAAGCCCCCATAAATGACCTGATTTATACCACCAAATTAATACATGTAGGGGTGCAGTGATCATGCTGACACCACATGTGCCTCACAGAATTTTATACCATTGGGCAGTGAAGAAAGAATAAATTACATTTTTACCACTAAAATGTTGTTTTAGCCCCAAGTTTTTAATTGTTATAAGGGCTAATAAGAAAAAATGGATTTCACAGTTTATTGTGCAATTTATCCTCAGCGTGCCAATACCCTACATGTAATCAGAAAATACTTTTCAGGCACAGTGGAAAGTTTAGAAGCGAAGGAGCACCATATTGTGGAGCAGATTTTACTGTTTTGGTTTGCAGGTGCCATGACCCTTTGGAAGAGCTCTTGAGGTGTCAGAACAGCAGAACTCCCCCGTAAATGACCTCATTTTACAAACTGCACCCCTCAATTAATTCATCTAAGTGATCATATTGACACCACAGGTGTGTCACAGAATTTTATACCATTGGGCAGTGAAGAAAACATAATTACATTTTACCACACTTCAGAATTCACAGTTTTTTCACACTTGGGAATTAGGAATTAGAAAAAATGGCACCAAAATTTGTCACACAATTTCTGCTGAATGTGGCAATATCCTAAATGTGGCTGTGTACAGTACTGTTTAGCCACATGGCAAGACTCGGGAGGGAAAGAGCGCTATTCGACTTATAGAGAACACATTTTTGTAGAACAGTCTAAGGACTCCATATACAGAGCCCCTATGTGCAGAAGAGCAGATTTCGCCCTCAAGTGACTCTATTTTGGAAATTACACCCCTTAATGAATTCATCTATAGGTGTAGTGACTAGTCATCATGGCTAAACATGCTCGAATAGCGTCTTATCCAAGCATGCTCGGATGTTATCCGAGTATCTTGGGTGTTGCTCATATATTATGTTTGTGTCCCCATGGCTGCATGATTTCCAGCTTTTAGACAACCTGAACACATGGGGATTACCTGTCTATTAGGGAATTCCCACATGTGTTCAGGCTGTCTAACAACTGCAAGTCATGCGGCCACAGGGATGCAAACATATCATTCGAGCACTCCCAAGATGCTTGGATAACACCCGAACATGCTCAGACAAGATGTTATCCAAGCACATTCACCCATCACTAGTAGTGATGATTTTGCTCCATGGGTGTTTTCCAGAAAAAAAGCAGCAGTGGATGTTGCTGAGTGAAAATTGCAAATATGCCATTCTAATGCCTATATATTGTAGTGCCCATACATTTTATTACACATACATTATGCCCAGCTCGTCTTTCTGGAGATATGCACCCATAAATTAAGCGGACTGTCAATACTATGTAGGATGCTAGCAGGTGCGTAGGATGCAGTGACACACAGGAGGCAGAGCAAGGGTTAACAGGTTCTTTATGTATAGGAACAGTAATGGTACAAGCAGGGAGGTAAAGAATGTGATGGGGATGGGGGGAAAATCAAATGCACGGGACTATAACAGGTTAACTTATCAGTCTCTGTGCGCTGGAGGAAGGTGGCTGGAAGATCCCTCAGTGACACCTCAGGCAGCGCGAGATGTCTCCGATCCGGTCCCGCAGATGAGCGATGCACTTTCTCCTTGCGACGACGAATCCTCCGTGTTCTTTGGCACACGATCTCCTGATCCGTGCGCACAGTGGGGCAGAGGTGATGGTCGGCGGCACAGAAGAAGAAGCAGAAAGTTCAGTGAGCAAGGCCGCAGTAGGAGCACACAGTCCAGCGGACACAGCCACAGGCACGGGCCGGTCCTCAGCAGGCACTGCAAGGATGGGACTAAGCGGTGCCTCCGCAGTGGTGAGTGGATCAAAGGTCCGTACTCTATCCTGGTCACTACCTGGTGAGGAAGTCTCTCTGGGCTGAGAGGAGGACGCGTCGGCAGTCTGGCTAGCTGGGTGTATAGGCACAGCTAGCGTGCATGGGTCCATGAAGAGGGTGTTAATCATCTAACTACTCACAAGTCACCGCCAAATGTCCCATCTTCCTCCTCAAACTGTTATTTATGTCGATGCCACGTTCATCAGTCAGGTGCCCTGAACTGCTCCTGTCCACAATCTCTTCCCCCAGAAACACTGGTGACAGCCCCGATGTTTCCAGCCCTGATACACAGGAGAGACCGTTAGGTTGGCTCTCCACCCTACAACTACAGAAATGCCAAACATGTGGATGTTAAATGTGGTTTAGGCACACTGTGGGGCTAAGAAGGGAGGGGGTCATGTGGATTTAGGAGCACAGAATTCACTGAATTTCTGTTGGGGGGCAAGGAGCCATATCGCTTTCCAGAGCATTTGTTCTACCAGTACCATGGAAGCCCACTCTTTTTCCATTGACGGATGATGGCCCTAAGTGTGAAGTTGTTTTTTTGTGGATTGAGTTGTAGCTTTTATTGAGAATATTTTACATAACATTTTTGATCACATAAATCCTGTTTTCTCTACGCTGAGCACCTACATCAGGGTTTCTATCTAAATCTCTGAATAACGTAATTCAGATGAAACCCCTGAAGAATTCATTCACTATAGTGAGGCAGCAGAGTTACTCTGGACTCTGGCCTCTGTTCAGGGGTGTCCTTCTTTTGAGAGGTGCACAAAACTGTGGCCGACCACACTTTTATGCACACTTAATAGGACGGACACCACTGGATGTTAGGCCAGACGACGTCCAGAGTGTCTACATCTGCCTCCTTAACCCCTTTCTGCCATTGGACGTACTATTCCATCCATGTGGGGTGGGCCCTAATTCCCAAGGACGGAATAGTACGTCCAGCACGATCGGCCGCGCTCACGGGGGGAGCGCGGCCGATCGCGGCCGGGTGTCAGCTGCCTATCGCAGCTGACATCCGGCACTGTGTGCCAGGAGCGGTCACGGACCGCCCCCGGAACATTAACCCCCGGCAACCCGCGATCAAACATGATCGCGGTGTGCCGGCGGTACAGGGAAGCATCGCGCAGGGAGGGGGCTCCCTGCGTGCTTCCCTGAGACCCCCGGAACAACGCGATGTGATCGCGTTGCTGCGAGGGTCTCCTACCTCCTATCCCTGCAGGCCCCGGATCCAAAATGGCCGCGGGGCTGCATTCGGGTCCTGCAGGGATTACTTCCGGGTGCCGTGCAGGCTGCAGATGAAAGCTGCAGCCTGCACGGCTGTAAGTGAGATCGGTGATCTGACAGAGTGCTGTGCACACTGTCAGATCACCGATCTGTAATGTCCCCCCCCCGGGACAAAGTAAAAAAGTAAAAAAAACAATTCCCACATGTGTAAAAAAAAAAAGAAAAAAAAAATTCCTAAATAAAGAAAAAATATATATATTATTCCCATAAATACATTCCTTTATCTAAATAAAAAAAAATCAAACAATAAAAGTACACGTATTTAGTATCGCCATGTCCGTAACGACCCCACCTATAAAACTATATCACTAGTTAACCCCTTCAGTGAACACCGTAAAAAAAAAAAAAAACGAGGCTAAAAACAACGCTTTATTCTCATACCGCCAAACAAAAAGTAGAATAACACGCGATCAAAAAGACAGATATAAATAACCATGGTACCACTGCAAACGTCATCTTGTCCCGCAAAAAACGAGCCGCCATACAGCATCATCAGCGAAAAAATAAAAAAAGTTATAGTCCTCAGAATAAAGCGATGCCAAAATAATTATTTTTTCTATAAAATAGTTTTTATCGTATAAAAGCGCCAAAACATAAAAAAATGATAGAAATGAGGTATTGCTGTAATCGTACTGACCCGAAGAATAAAACTGCTTTATCAATTTTACCAAACGTGGAATGGTAAAAACGCCTCCCCCAAAAGAAATTCATGAATAGCTGGTTTTTGGTAATTCTGCCTCACAAAAATCGGAATAAAAAGCGATCAAAAAATCTCCCGTGCATGTTACCAATAAAAACGTCAACTCGTTCCGCAAAAAACAAGACCTCACATGACTCTGTGGACTCAAATATGGAAAAATTATAGCTCTCAAAATGTGGTAACGCAAAAAATATTTTTTGCAATAAAAAGCTTCTTTCAGTGTGTGACAGCTGCCAATCATAAAAATCCGCTAAAAAACACGCTATAAAAGTAAATCAAACCCTCCTTCATCACCCCCTTAGTTAGGGAAAAATAAAAAAAAATAAAAAAATGTATTTATTTCCATTTTACCATTAGGGTTAGGGCTAGGGTTAGGGTTAGGGCTAGGGTTAGGGCTAGGGTTAGGGTTAGGGTTAGGGTTGGGGCTAGGGCTAGGGTTAGGGCTAGGGCTAGGGTTAGGGTTAGGGTTAGGGTAGGGGCTAGGGCTAGGGCTAGAGCTAGGGTTAGGGTTAGGGTTGGGGCTAGGGTTAGGGCTAGGGTTGGGGCTAGGGTTAGGGTTGGGGCTAGGGTTGGGGCTAGGGTTAGGTTGGGGCTAGGGTTAGGGTTGGGGCTAGGGTTAGGGCTAGGGTTAGGGTTAAGGCTACAGTTAGGGTTGGGGCTAAAGTTAGGGTTAGGGTTGGGGCTAAAGTTAGGGTTAGGGTTTGGATTACATCTACGGTTGGGAATAGGGTTGGGATTAGGGTTAGGGGTGTGTCTGGGTTAGAGGTGTGGTTAGGGTTACCGTTGGGATTAGGGTTAGGGGTGTGTTTGGATTAGGGTTTCAGTTATAATTGGGGGGTTTCCACTGTTTAGGCACATCAGGGGCTCTCCAAACGCGACATGGCGTCCGATCTCAATTTCAGCCAATTCTGCGTTGAAAAAGTAAAACAGTGCTCCTTCCCTTCCGAGCTCTCCCATGCGCCCAAACAGGGGTTTACCCCAACGTATGGGGTATCAGCGTACTCGGAACACATTGGAGAACAACTTTTGGGGTCCAATTTCTCCTGTTACCCTTGGGAAAATACAAAACTGGGGGCTAAAAAATAATTTTTTGGGGAAAATTTTTTTATTTTATTTTCACGGCTATGCGTTATAAACTGTAGTGAAACACTTGAGGGTTCAAAACTCTCACAACACATCTAGATGAGTTGCTTAGGGGATCTACTTTCCAAAATGGTGTCACTTGTGGTTTTTTTTTACTGTTTAGGTACATTAGGGCTCTGCAAACGCAATGTGATGCCTGCAGACCATTCCATCTAAGTCTGCATTCAAAATGGCGCTCCATCCCTTCCGAGCCCTCCCATGCGCCCAAACAGTGGTTCCCCCCCACATATGGGGTATCAGCGTACTCAGGACAAATTGGACAACAACTTTTGGGGTCCAATTTCTCCTGTTACCCTCTGGAAAATACAAAACTGGGGGCTAAAAAATAATTTTTGTGGGAAAAAAATGTTTGGTTTATTTTTACGGCTCTGCATTATAAACTTCTGTGAAGCAGTTGGTGGGTCAAAGTGCTCACTACACCTCTAGATAAGTTCCTTAGGGGTCTACTTTCCAAAATGGTGTCACTTGTGGGGGGGTTTCAATGTTTAGGCACATCAGTGGCTCTCCAAATGCAACATGGGGTCCCATCTCAATTCCTGTCAATTTTGCAGTGAAAAGTCAAACGGCGCTCCTTCCCTTCCGAGCTCTCCCATGCGCCCAAACAGTGGTTTACACCCACATATGGGGTATCAGCGTACTCAGGACAAATTGTACAACAACTTTTGGGGTCCAATTTCTTCTCTTACCCTTGGGAAAATAAAAAATTGGGGGCGAAAAGATCATTTTTGTGAAAAAATATGATTTTTTATTTTTACGGTTCTGCATTATAAACTTCTGTGAAGCACTTGGTGAGTCAAAGTGCTCACCACACCTCTAGATAAGCTCCTTAGGGGGTCTACTTTCCAAAATGGTGTCACTTGTGGGGGGTTTCAATGTTTAGGCATATCAGGGGCTCTCCAAACGCAACATGGCGTCCCATCTCAATTCCAGTCAATTTTGCATTGAAAAGTCAAATGGCGCTCCTTCGCTTCCGAGCTCTGTCATGCGCCCAAACAGTGGTTTACCCCCACATATGGGGTATCGGCGTACTCAGGACAAATTGTACAACATCTTTTGGGATCCATTTTCTCCTGTTACCCTTGGTAAAATAAAACAAATTGGAGCTGAAGTAAATTTTGTGCAAAAAAAAAGTTAAATGCTCATTTTTATTTAAACATTCCAAAAATTCCTGTGAAACACCTTAAGGGTTAATAAACTTCTTGAATGTGGTTTTGAGCACCTTGAGGGGTGCAGTTTTTAGAATGGTGTCACACTTGGGTATTTTCTATCATATAGACCCCTCAAAATGACTTCAAATGAGATGTGGTCCCTAAAAAAAAATGGTGTTGTGAAAATGAGAAATTGCTGGTCAAATTTTAACCCTTATAACTCCCTAACAAAAAAAATTTTGGTTCCAAAATTGTGCTGATGTAAAGTAGACATGTGGGAAATGTTACTTATTAAGTATTTTGTGTGACATATCACTGTGATTTAATTGCATAAAAATTCAAAGTTGGAAAATTTCAAAATTTTTAAAATTTTCGCCAAATTTCCGTTTTTTTCACAAATAAATGCATGTAATATCAAAGAAATTTTACCACTATCATGAAGTACAATATGTCACGAGAAAACAGTGTCAGAATCACCGGGATCCGTTGAAGCGTTCCAGAGTTATAACCTCATAAAGGGACAGTGGTCAGAATTGTAAAAATTGGCCCGGTCCATAACGTGCAAACCACCCTTGGGGGTGAAGGGGTTAAAGGGAACCTCCCGCTGAAGGATTTCTCTAAATCAAATATTTGAGATTTTTGCACAATGGCCTTGAATAAATTTATTTTTTGGGGGTGAAAAATAACAAATCTTGCTTGCAATTAATGGCCCACATTTGTAGGAGTAATTTGTAGTATGGTATCCAGTAGAAAATGTTGATTCTGAAAGGAACCTAAATGGTTTCTGACAAATATGTTGGGATGCACTCATTTCATGTTGAGCACTGTACCAGAGTCTTTTATGGGGCTATACTGTTCCTTTATATGCCTCCAGTTTCATAGAAATGTACAACCTCTCAGCTTTATACTATGTGGTCACGATGAAGTCCCTTTGTCATATGTATCTTTTACCACGGTGTAATATGCGCCTGTCGGAACTTTGTATTCCAATGAATATGGCCATGGCTCTGCTTGAGGTTCATCTAAAATGCAAAGTGCTTTGGATTATGTTGGCGCTGTATGAAAAAAAAATTGAATCCTGTATGTGGCTCTGGGACAAGCCATTTGGACTATTCTACGTACAGCAGCTATTTGATGAATTAGATAGTTACTAACAAAGAATAACCAAGTAGACAAGCTTGACCCAACTTATCTGCACATTAATTATTGTACATTGTTCCTTCAGGTCTAGCAGATGTATGTATGAGGCTGCAGCACTGTATGTGTTAGTTACTGACTTGATTAGGTTCACGCTGTGCTTTGATGCTCTATATCACACAAACTGGCAGCGAGCATTAGCAAAGCTTCCAATTTCTCTTCCAATGTCTGCAGTTCAGTGAATCTTTCCCTTGGTGGTTTCGGGCTTGGATGTTTGTATGAATTAGTCATTATACACAGATGGGATGTATTGTGGGGTTAAATATCTTTTTCAGCTTCCCAATATTTGAGAGTTTCTCTCTGCCCTGATAGATGCGGAATCTTTGTGTTTACTCTAGATTGCCTATTTCTTATAGCATTGTCATTATGTGCAGAAATGACATTATGTCCACACTGGAAAGCTCTATGGGCGTTATAATTGCCGCTCCCACTTCAGTCAAACTCTTCCATCTATTCATTATGCATTGTTTTTAAATTCTAAGAAAATGTCCCCACCTCTGATTATAGTTTTACTGTATAATATTAACATCTTTTATTTTCTTTTAGTAATCTTTATAAGAAAAAAAGCTTTTTGCAAACAGTATACAAATTATTGATTTCACATGAATAAATTTGCTCCCTCCCATTTCAAGCCCCATTAATTCAGACATATTTAATGTCCTGATTTGGAGATAGAACATATAAAGTTACTGGAAAATCATACTAAAGAGTAGCCAGTTTTTCATCTTATTTTATTCTCACTTCTCCCATGAGTATTCCGGTTTTGTTTTTTCTGTTTTTTTTTAATGTGCCATACAGTTCCAGGGATACAGGACTTTTTATTTAGTGCCAATTTTTATTGTCTTGTGGGTACATGTCTCATAAGATCCTCTTGGGTGTGTCTTTAGGCTGCTCTGCGTTATTACCCTGTGACCCATGCCCACTTAGTAAAGACCATGAAAATTAGCACTAAGTAAAACAGGCCATAGCTCTGGAACCATTTAGTGGTTTATAAAAAAAAACCAAAACCCGTAATACTCAAGGGAACAGTGAGAATTAAATAAGAACCAAAATTAGCCACCTGATCTGATGACAGGTCCGCTATAAATAATATCTTGTATTTGTATTTTATTTTGTTTTATTCATGAAGCTTCAATCATAGCCACATGAAGTGATCCAAATAGTAACTATACCTAGAAGTCATAACAGCAATCATTTTAACTGCAGTTATTAAGAGTGTAAATCCATATCATGCATCTAATATAAAATATTGCACATTATCTATCGTTTTGTGTTTTACAACTCCAAAACAGATCTGCTTTTCATGTTTACAGACTGAGAAGACACCTTGTGCTGTTTTGTTGTTCAGCTTTCCATTTCTCCCATATTTCTTTCATTTGATAGGTTAAAAGACGTAGGGGCCATACGGAAGGGAATGTGGCTATAGGACTGAACTATGCATGATATGCTATACCCTGTACTCATAGAGGCCAGTAAAAGAGCTATAGACACAAAAGTAGGATTTTGTTTATGAAGACTCTTTGCAAAGTTATATGTCTAATAAGGACATATAGTGGGGGGAAATAAGTATTTGATCCCTTGCTGATTTTGTAAGTGTGTCCACTGACAAACACATGATCAGTCTGTAATGTTAAATGTAGGTTAAGTTTAACATTGAGAGACAGAAAATCAAAAATAAAATCCAGAAAATCACATTGTATAAATTATATAAATTTATTTTCATTTTCCAGTGAGAAATAAGTATATGATCCCCTACCAACCATTAAGAGTTCTGGCTCCTACAGACCAGTTAGACTCTTCTAATCAACTTGTTACCTGCATTAAAGACAGCTGTCTTACATAGTCACCTTTATAAAAGACTCCTGTCCACAGACTCAATTAATCAGTCAGACTCTAACCTCTACAACATGGGCAAGACCAAAGAGTTATATAAGAATGTCAGGGACAAGATCATAGACCTGCACAAAGCTGGAATGGGCTACAAAACCATAAGTAAGATGCTGGGTGAGAAGGAGACAACTGTTGGTGCAATAGTAAGAAAATGGAAGAAACACAAAATGACTGTCAATCGAAATCAATCTGGGGCACCATGCAAAATCTCATCTTGTGGGGTATCCTTGATCATGAGGAAGGTGAGAGATCAGTCTAAAACTACACGGGGGGAACGAGTGGTTCGTTTCATGAGTCGTTCAGTCTAAACAGGCTGCCAATCACCCTCGCTTGTTTATCGGGTGAAATGATCTTTTGTGCTGCACAAAAGATTGTCATTCTCGGCAGCACATTTTCCTCTGTAAACAGGACTGCTCATGCACACTGTTACTGGTCCTAAGTGCATATCTAAAGTGTGGTCAGCCTCTCCAAACAATCAAATAACAACCGACCAGCAAACATGTTGGCGGTTGTTTAACAGCGCATTTTGTGCAATGTAGATGCAACCTGACTTTTGGATATGGGATGGACCCCACTCCTTCTTAAAACCACCATAACTACTGTAAACCTAGGTACTAAAATAAATACACAAAACACATTATTTTGGTTGTCAAAATGGCCACAGCTTTTATTCAAATCACAGAATTAAATAATCACAGTAGGAGTCAGGTGGAGGGCTAGTACATTGGGATTCACAAGTACTTCGATATCCCCAGCTGTCTGACATACAGCACCAGGACAGACAGCCATAAAGGGGCGGCACGCACTGGCTTGCCATTCAAGCAGAGCCAGTAAACTTTCAGGGCACCAATGACCCTATTATCCTCACTCCTGTGCTTAACCACTGTGCCCGCCCCTGATTGATGTTACCATTACAACGTCCTTGAGGCTGTCCACCAAAGCCGAGCCTGCTCACCACCATGAGGTTTTACATCCTCTATTAGTTAAAATGAGTCCACCTTAACTTGTCTTCAACTTCCACCTGACTCCTAAACCGCAAAGCCGTGACGGGTTATAAATTCCAAGTCTCATTTGACCCTTTTTTTTTTTAAATAATTAAATCATTTTTGTAAACTTAAAAACTAGAAGTCCCTGCAAAAGCATTAATGGGACTAAACTCGGCAAACCCCCGACTCACAAAGAGTCATCCTACAGCGCTCAGGAGAGGAAAAACCCCCTGTGGAGGAAACCTCCAGGGAACCATGGCTGAAGGATTGCCCTTCCCTTGGGCTTAGAAGGTTACCGCAAATAATAACTCTTTATAGCCAATATACAATTGAACCTGGTACAAGATATACAATGACAAATTCAAAAATACAATAAAACATTTATCATTATACAAGCAATAATTAAAAAGTTTAAGGACAAAGATTATAAACAGGGCAGGAGGGCGGGCAATGTTTCCTCCTGTCCATCCTGTGAGAGAAAGAGGGAGAGCCAGAGTTGCCTCCCCTATATAAGCCCCACCCTCCTCACAGTAATACACCAGGCACAAACATCTAAACTCCTTCCTCTTAAAGCAACAACACTCTTGTTTAAAATCTACACCGCAATACAAACAAAAGCTGCAGGAGTTCTCGGTCCACCCATCCCCAAGTCATGTCCACCTCCATCTAGTCTCTGGTGGTTTCTTTACTGTCTTCACATTTGAACAACAGATTCGGGTGTCAGACTGAAGATTACATGAAACAGCTGCATGTAATGAAGGCTCGGGGGTGGTTGGATGGAACTGAGCCAGGATGAAACCAATTACACAACTAGAATAGTGGTAGTGAATTAGCATTACTGTAAATGTACCGATAATTGCAGTCATTGCTGGAGTGCTTCTTTACATTGCCCACATAATGTCATAAAACAGTTCTAAACTACACTACCCAGCACCATCAAAGTTGCTCTTATTTTTCCAGCAAATTTCTGTGTTATCAGAAATTGTGCCACTTCCATCTTCACTATCTGCAGCCAAGGTGCATTTACATCGGCCAATAATCCGTCACATTCACCCATCGTTCACAATAATTATGGAATGTGAATGGATTGAGAAACTGAACGATTTGTTCAAAGACGCTTGTTCATCGTGTATAAAGTCACTTGGGTGAGCAAAAAAATTCTCATTTAACTTTCGAAAAATTGTGTAATGCAATTGAAGCTTGTTTTCTCATTCAAAGATTTCACTGGCACAAAGTGGAAAGTCGACTCACTGGTAGGGTTAACTATGTTCCAAGGCAATAATGTGTAGCAGTTGCAGCATTGGAACAAGTAGACATTCGTGATTATCAAGAAAAAAATTTTGCTTTGCCAATACGAATAAATTTTCTTTGTACTGTATCAACAGAGATGTATGTATAAAACTGATTTTGTGCATTCTAAATAAAAAGTATCACTTATGGGTTTTGAATGATGAGCACATAACTACATATCCAATAATCTGTGTGAACATGGTGCATGATGGTCGATGTTACGATAATGATCACTATTCAACCATTTCATTCATGATTCTCATCCTATATAAACAATTTGTCTGCTCATGTGAATGAATCCTAGAGGTTATATATCTATCATAAAAGTCCAATCTCTGAGTGATCCCCACCAGTTTAAGGCCACGTGCACACGTTGAGTATTTGGTGAGTTTTTTATCTTAGTATTTGAAAGCCAAAACCAGGAGTGGGTGAAAAATACAGAAGTGGTGACATGTTTCTATTATACTTTTCTTCTGACTGTCCCACTCCTAGTTTGACCTATAGTGATGGTAAATACTGACCAAATACTGAGCGTGTGAATGTGGCCTAAAGCACTGGGATTCCTGATTCCTGTTCCTGGTTCAAGTAATGACCATCAATACCCAGCCTGCACTGTGCAATTGGTAATTTCTGTACTCTTATTGACTTTGCTGCTTATGGCCATCCAATTGTCTACCACAAGTGGGAATTTACCACCTGTCTCCTAGGGATCAATGTGGTCTCTGGAACACCAATGCATTTACAAGACAGATATGAATATATACAGTATATACACTCACCGGCCACTTTATTAGGTACACCTGTCCAACTTCTTGTTAACACTTAATTTCTAATCAGCCAATCACATGGCGGCAACTCAGTGCATTTAGGC
The DNA here is from genome assembly GCF_051348905.1 of Ranitomeya variabilis. Lineage (NCBI taxonomy): Eukaryota > Metazoa > Chordata > Amphibia > Anura > Dendrobatidae > Ranitomeya > Ranitomeya variabilis. Next base: position 160,953,716 of record NC_135238.1, on the reverse strand, counting down.
ATGTAGACATGGTCAAGACAATCTCCTGCAGTTCAAACCGAGCATCAGTATGGGGAAGAAAGGTGATTTGAGTGCCTTTGAACGTGTTATGGTTGTTGGTGCCAGAAGGGCTGGTCTGAGTATTTCAGAAACTGCTGATCTACTGGGATTTTCACGCACAACCATCTCTAGGGTTTACAGAGAATGGTCCGAAAAAGAAAAAAAATCCAGTGAGCGGCAGTTCTGTGGGCGGAAATGCCTTGTTGATGCCAGAGGTCAGAGGAGAATGGGCAGACTGGTTCGAGCTGATAGAAAGGCAACAGTGACTCAAATCGCCACCCGTTACAACCAAGGTAGGCCTAAGAGCATCTCTGAACACACAGTGCGTCGAACTTTGAGGCAGATGGGCTACAGCAGCAGAAGACCACACCGGGTACCACTCCTTTCAGCTAAGAACAGGAAACTGAGGCTACAATTTGTACAAGCTCATCGAAATTGGACAGTAGAAGATTGGAAAAACGTTGCTTGGTCTGATGAGTCTCGATTTCTGCTGCGACATTCGGATGGTAGGGTCAGAATTTGGCGTAAACAACATGAAAGCATGGATCCATCCTGCCTTGTATGGAGCATCTTTGGGATGTGCAGCCGACAAATCTGCGGCAACTGTGTGATGCCATCATGTCAATATGGACCAAAATCTCTGAGGAATGCTTCCAGCACCTTGTTGAATCTATGCCACGAAGAATTGAGGCAGTTCTGAAGGCAAAAGGGGGTCCAACCCGTTACTAGCATGGTGTACCTAATAAAGTGGCCGGTGAGTGTATATATATATATATATATATATATATATATATATATATATATATATATATATATATTATTATTATTATTTATTGTTATAGCGCCATTTATTCCATGGCGCTTTACATGTGAGGAGGGATATACATAATAAAAACAAGTACAATAATCTTAAACAATACAAGTCATAACTGGTACAGGAGGAGTGAGGACCCTGCCCGTGAAGGCTCACAATCTACAAGGGATGGGTGAGAATACAGTAGGTGAGGATAGAGCTGGTCATGCAGCGGTTTGGTTGATCGGTGGTTACTGCAGGTTGTAGGCTTGTCGGAAGAGGTGGGTCTTCAGGTTCTTTTTGAAGGTTTCGATGGTAGGCGAGAGTCTGATGTGTTGTGGTAGAGAGTTCTAGAGTAGGGGTGATACGCGAGAGAAATCTTGTATACGATTGTGGGAAGAGGAGATAAGAGGGGAGTAGAGAAGGAGATCTTGTGAGGATCGGAGGTTGCGTGTAGGTAAGTAGACGAGACGAGGTCACAGATGTATGGAGGAGACAGGTTGTGGATGCCTTTGTATGTCATGGTTAGGGTTTTGTACTATATATATATACGGTAAATAGAATATTTATTTGTATAACATAAAATGAGATAGCCCCTTTCACTTTTTAATGCCAATGCTTCCATAGATCATCATTTGTCTTTCTTAATAATCCTTTTCACCTCTCATACTCAGACTTTTTGCGAATCTTTTAAATGCTAGATATATTAGACTAAGCATAATTTAGTGATTTCCGGCTGCCTGCATTCATGAGAAATCGAGAATACTTGTACTTACAAGCTGCGTTGTCAATTCCTCCTCTGTAGGCTTTTGTCTCATGGAGCTACTGCATCTACTTGGAGTTATTTGAGGACACTAATGGTATCATAATGATTTTATTTTCACTATATTCACATACTGAATAGTAGTACATTTTATAGAAATATTTTTAGCATTTTAAATAATGTGACATCCTGTAGAATTTTAGAGGTGCAAATATGAAGGATTTCTACAATTCTTCAAGATCTTCAGATCATGACAACATTGCTTAGGTGAGATTTTTTATTTTATTTAGAACTTTATTTTAAGGAAACACCGGTGATGTTGTTACTGCTTTGATAATGTATAACATTGAAGGTCGTCCGCACTGTTGCTGTTCTCTTATCTCAAAACTCTCATTTTATGATAAATTGTTTTTCTTATCCTGTTTTAACAAAAGTGGTCATTTACGACTTTGGTGGTCTCCTTCTTGGACAATGAGTTATTGACAAACTAAACTGAAATTATCAATTGTGACGCCACATTTCTTCATTTTCGTAAGACTTTATCTGGCAACAGTGGCAGCTACCAAGGAGACACCTCCTCGCTATCTCTAAAACCTCCTGAGAATGTTTGGCAGAGTCCTTAAAGCAGCTTGTAATGTCATCCATGGAGAAGTTGATGGCGGATAAAATAGCTCCTTTTTATTGAAAATGGAGAGTGAATAATTGAAACCTCTAAACACTAATGCAGGCGAATACCCAATGTTGATTTCTGTCTCACAGTTGTAATTGAAAGGCAGCTATGATAGACATGTTTCCTGTGGAGAATGTAGGCTATGTGTAATCTACTCACAGAAGTCTAATGTACACCTGCTAAACGACAGGCAATCGGCTATATGCAAGCAGATTGCAATCATTCAATGGCTTCTATAGACATGCCAACTTGAATTCTTGGTGCACCGAACCGATTGTTCAGTGTACATAGACTATCATCAGTATCGGCAGCACATGTCAATGATGTGCTGCCAATAATGATGATTTTAATGCTGGCATGAATGATCCAATCACTTGGTGTAGAAACTTTTTTTTAATTCCGGCATGTTCACGCAAGCCAATAATCCCTGGACAAGTGTTCTAACAAATGCTCGTACCTGATTATCAGCCTGTCTAAATGAGCCTTATGAAAGTTTTGCCTCAATATAAATTCGAATTATTTGCAATTTGCATTTTTTTTGTTGGACTGGTTTATGATTATCCAATTTTTTAGTTGCGGTCATGTACCGACGAGAGCTTTATGTGCTTCTCTCAATAGACATGATCGCAACTGTGTAAATCACATACTTGTGCTCACGTGCTGCCAACTCGCATTCCAGTAGAGGGGAATCTTGACAGTGTGCATTGCAACACTCTCGCGATTCTGTAGTTACATAGAATGACTGCAGAAATTTTTGCTGAGCCTGGTTTGCAAATTGGCGCTGATATTTAGATACTGTATTATAAAGTTATTTATGCAGGTTGCAAAATTATTTAGGAATTGAATGTCAATATTATTCACATCCCATGGAGGAATCATTTAGATAGAATAAGGCCACGTTCACACGGTCAGTATTTTACCTCAGTATGTGTAAGTCAAAACCAGGAGTGGGTGATAATACAGAAGCAGTGACGTGTTTCTATGGATGTACAGTCATAAATGGTAAAGAAAACAATCCAGTGCTTTTTATTGACTACTTAGTAGTGACAGATTAGGATACTATCCAAGCACCTTCACTTACCAGGGAGCGCCATATACTACTACTGTCTATGGATGTGAAGTCCTGTCTGAACAGGATATTCAAAGAGCATGGTCATCCAATGTAAATGCAGCCTTCCAGTACAAAAACAGTATGGCTACTTTCACACTTCCATCTTTTGTCCTCCGTCGCAATCCGTCGGTTTGGGCAAAAAATGGATCCTGCTAATGTGCTTGCAGGATGCGTTTTTTGCCCATAGACTTGTGTTAGCGACGGATTGTGACGGATGGCCACACGTCGCGTCCGTCATGCGACGGATCCGTCGTGTTTTGGCGGACTCGACGCACAAAAAAACATTCAATGTAACTTTTTTTTTGCGTCGCGTCTGCCATTTTCGACCGCGCATATGAGGCCGAAATTCTGCCCCCTCCTCCCCAGACTGCAGAATGGGCAGCGGATGCGTTGAAAAACTGCATCCACTGCCCACGTCGTGCAGTAATTTCACAACGTCCGTCGGTACGTCGACCCGACGCATTGCGACGGGCCTGTACCAAGGGAAATGTGAAAGTAGCCTAAGGCCACGTTCACACTTTCAGTATTTAGTCAATATTTTACCTCAGTATTTGTAAGCCAAAACCAGGAGAGGAACCATCACGTGAAAAGTATAATAGAAACGCGTCACCACTTTTGCATTTATCACCCACTCCTGGTTTTGGCTTACAAATACTGAGGTAAAAAACTCACGAAATACTGAAGGTGTGACTGCGGACTTACTCTGTTACTTGTGCACTTTGCCATTTAAAACTTTTTGCATCTGTACTATCACATTTGTGGCACAAAATAATGCAAGTGGGTGGATGGTGTCTAAAAGCCATGCAGCCCTTTTTTTCAAAGAGGTTTTCTCCTAAGGCCTAATTTGGATGTCAAAGAGAAGTCCTCCACTTGGACTCCCTGATATGAGCCAGAATGGGGATCTGCTGTATAACTACTATTCTTATTTTACTTTTAATAATTAGAATTTAATATGAAATTGTCCCAGAAGCAAGATGATTGTAAGAGAATTCGTTATTTCTCTGTCCTTCTTTCAGTTATGTTTTTTTAATTAATTTTGCTCTCTAAAAGTCTACTTCCACTGAGAGATTATCATTAACAAGCTTTCCTAAGAACGCTTGTTTCCCAGTAATATTAAAGCGTAGAGCAAGCTAAACGCTCATTCATTGGGTGAAATAGTCTTTTGTGCTGCACAAAGATCATTGTTCTCTGTAAAGGCTGAGTCACACATAATGATATCGTTAACGATATCGTTGCAACGTCAGGCTTTTGGTGACATAAGCAACGATCCCGCTAACGATCTCGTTATGTGTGACAGCGACCAATGATCAGGCCCCTGCTGGGAGATCGTTGGTCGATGGGAATGATCAGGACCTTTTTTTGGTCGCTGATCACCCGCTGTCATCGCTGGATCGGCGTGTGTGACGCCGATCCAGCGATGTGTTCACTTGTAACCAGGGTAAATATCGGGTTACTAAGTGCAGGGCTGCGCTTAGTAACCCGATATTTACCCTGGTTACCATTGTAAAAGTTAAAAAAAACAAAACAGTACATACTCACATTCTGATGTCTGTCACGTCCCCTGGCGTCCACAGGGTTGACTGTGTCAGCGCCGGCCGTAAAGCAGAGCACAGCGGTGACGTCACCGCTGTGCTCTGCTTTATGGCCGTCGCTGACACATTCAGTGCAGGGATGCCGGGGGATGTGACAGACATCAGAATGTGAGTATGTACTGTTTTGTTTTTTTTAACTTTTACAATGGTAACCAGGGTAAATATCGGGTTACTAAGCGCGGCCCTGCACTTAGTAACCCGATGTTTACCCTGGTTACCTGGGTGCTGCAGGGGGACTTCGGCATCGTTGAAGACAGTTTCAACGTTGCCGAAGTTGTTCCCCTGATCGTTGGTCGCTGGAGAGAGCTGTCTGTGTGACAGCTCCCCAGCGACCACACAACGACTTACCAATGATCACGGCCAGGTCGTATCGCTGGTCGTGATCGTTGGTAAGTCGTTTAGTGTAACGGTACCTTAACACATTGCCCTGGGCAAATAGAACGTCATGAACAATGGCAGCCATCTTTTATAGTCTTCTCTCTGTGTGAACAGGCTATTAAACGACTGACGATCTCTTAATATTTACTGATTGGTGGTCGTTTAGGTCAAAGTGAACCTTTATATTAACTCTACAAAAAATAAAAATAGGAAAATAACATAGATAACAAAAAAGATGTATTCTCATTGCCTCATGGAGACTCTTAAATTGAAAATGGTGACAAAATAGGAAAATAATGTAGCTAACATAAAAGGCATCTTTAGTTGTCTCAAAGATACAGCAGATGTTCTCATTAGTGATAGACTCTATGCACTATGACCCCCAGCAAAAGCTAAAGTAGTGCTAAGAGATCTCATTAGAGCTCCATATCCCAAGAGCTTTGCTTGCGTTTGGTTAAAACAAATGAAGGCGAGCCATCGATTTTACAAAATTTCCGCATAGTCCTTCAAACCCTAAAAACAGGAGTGCACAACCGTTTCTGGTCCAAGAGCCACACTGTTAAATTGAGCACCTTATAAAGGCCACGGTTAGCCTTAAAGGGGTATTCCCTTATGGGAGGTTTGTGGCAGCGTATCAAAAGTATGTGCCATCAATATCTAAAAGATGTACTGTAGAGTCCACCACCAGGACGTCCACATATCAGCACTCCATAGCGGAGGTGACACTGCACACATGTAACTCTTTCCATTGAAGGCTATATGTATTACTAGTCATTTCTTTTTACTATTGAAATATAACGCATTTCTATCTTTTCTTATACTTTCTTATGCACTAGAATTTTTAAATTGAAGTAAAAAGTGATAAAGGTTTGCATCTTTGTTGTGCTTTTTAATTAATTTGCGAAAAGGAATCTGTCAGCAAGTCTTTGCTATGTAATCAGAGGACAGCATGAGGAAGGGGCTAAAACACAGAATGCAACAATCTGTCGTATGTCGGAGTGTGTGCTGCTGTTTACTTACACTGAAGGTTTTATTACCTGGTGATTATCATTGTTGTGACAATCTGGCACTCATCTGACTCAGCCCCTTCCTGTGATAAGCAGCTCACTGTCTTTAGACTGTGTACACAAAAAGCCTGGTGTGGGTGTGGTCAGCTGTGTTTGGGGCGGGGTTAGCTTCCTCAGCTTTGCTGCATCTCTAAATCTAAAAACTCTGATTGTTTCACAACTGCTGCACCCAGTAAACTAATTGATACATTGTTGGATTTAGGGTCTCTTTGTCTGCATCAGGCTGCTCTCACATGAGGCAGCAAAAAATTGGTGACAGATTTCCTTAAATGCACATCAATAAGTGGTGGTGCTTGAGTGGCTCATATTAATTTTCTCAAAAAAACACCAGAAAAAAGGCAGAGATGCTCACCTGCCCAGGGCTCAAAAAAAATGCACTATCAGGGTGCAGTGGACCAGATTAAAGATGGCAGTAACACGGGTGCAGCAATACCGATGAAACAACCACTTTCAATCTAGTGGGTGGCTGTCTGGTACATTAGTGCACAAAAAATGATAATCTGTTGCGGCGTTGTTCACATCAGGTGATGCAGAGGCCCGGGCAGGTAAGCATCTCTGCCTTTTTTCTGGTGTTTTTTTTTTTTTAGAAAAAAATTGGGGGGGGATTTCTAAGTCCTCTTAGTGTGTCGGTGAGCTCTGGCTCATGTCAATATGGGAAATGAGAAAATATTGAAGGAAGCTTGAAACACATTTGGCATGGCACCCAGTGGGCCCTGGTTCCGACACTGCTTTTTATCCAGCCTGATATCTGCATGTGCTATTCATTTATCTCCTAGATTACATCTTGCTCTGTCTCTGTAGAGAGAGTGCAATGCTAATCAGATTACAATGTTTCTTCACTCTGTTGGGACACTATTATGTGTGTTTCCAGCACTCATTTAAATGTCATTATATTACCTAGAATGCCACACTGAATTCACTGCAGTTTTCTCTTTTGTAATTGTACATAAGAGCAAGGAAATGTCAGTCTGGAACCTCCAGCCTCATTTTTTTCTATTTGATGTATGGATGATGGGGCCAGATAGGGACACGTCCCATTTAAACATTCCTTGCACTAAGATGGACAAAGGTTAAACAATGATCCAAATCAGAGAGCTACGAGACTGAGCAACAAGTCATTAGGTTCATGTCCATCATTTTTGCTCCTATTCTGGAGCTTGTAAAGGAAAGTGCTCATTAGGAGATCGTTGCTGCGTCTCATCGTGAATCATTTCTCTGCTGTTATTTCCTGCTAATTGTTTTCCTTGTACCACTAAGTGATCAAATGAATGTGATACATAGTGTCTCTCCTGTTTCCTTTCTTTTCAGATTTTTGTCATAGAAATGAATATAATAAATAAATGAACAATGGAACTGTAATAATTGTTTTTTTTATTTAACATTGCAAGCAGAAAAGCTAATTAAGGGAAGAGAAATGTTGCAGTGGAATACGGTTTTGTTGCTTGCAAGTCACAGAAGACGCTGTGATTTATATGCTATTTCTGTCTAATTTAAGCACAAAAATGAATGGCTTGCAGGGTTGGATGTAAGAAAAAAGATTTTCCTAGCAAACTAGAAACAAAAACATTACTCTAAATTGTTGTGTGTAGTAACTGTGTGCGGCCTTTTAATTCAAAGCTCCAGTATTTGTGTACTGACCTATGCCATTAGTTTCTCATATAGGAAAAAGTTGCCTGACAGCTACTGTGTCAGTCGTATTAGCATGTAAATTATTTGGCCCTCAGTTATTAGCCTATAAAAATGCAGGTGTAGTCCACCTATGCATATACTTAGGAGAAGGAAATTAGCTGCTGTCAGACCCTTCATAGCTTTGGATTATCTCACATGAAAGCAAAAGATCCCATATAGCCAGTTTACTCTCCTTAAACATCTGCCATCAGGGTAAAGCCTGATTGTCCTTATATATTATACTGGCAGTGGATCCCATTTTCATTTTGTGGGCAACTATGAGCTCATGTCCTGAAATTCAGATTTCTAACAAAATAAAGTCTGTAGTGCTATAGCATGCATACGTGAAATATATGAAATTTCAATTGCGTTACTGCTCTAGAAAGTTAGAAAAATTGGTAATACTTATCGCATAAATTGGCCAATTCATGTGTACCCCGCAGCCGCAATAAGGCGATTCTTGTTGTTGGGAACCTGCCTAACGTGAATCCTCTCTTAGGCTAAGGCCTACATTTATATGGGAAAGTAGGGTCCTGCTGTTATTAAAACCACCTGAGGCTGTGGGGTGGAGTGCCCAGTTAGAGACTCCATATATGCAAATATTAAAAGACTGACCATTAGGGTTGAGCGACTTTGACTTTTTTACGGTCGAGTCATGTTTCGCGAAACCCGACTTTTTGAAAAGTCGAGTCGGGCGAAATCGGCCGATTACTGCGAAAAGTCGAGGATCGGCTGGAACACGAAACCCTATGCATGTCAATGGGGATTTTTTTTTTCTTCTCTCTCTCTCTCTCTCTCCCCCCTCTGTCCCAGCACAGAAAATCTCGTGTTACACATTGCAAATCCCTACTGCGCACAAGCGATAAAATGATGATAGCCGTGCACGCCCCTAACCCCTATGTCATCACTCTGCCCACACTCCTTCATTGGCTGAAAAAATGGCGCTAAACGAGTCATACAAAACGCGACTTTGGCGCCAAGATCGCGTACCGCATGGCCGACCCCACACAGGGATCGGGTCGGGTTTCATGAGATGCCGACTTTGCCAAAAGTCAGCGACTTATGAAAATGAACGATCCGTTTCGCTCAACCCTACTGACCATCACTTCTTAGACAGAAAACAGGTGTGTACAGGTGCTTACTAGGAGTAGACATCTCATATATAACCAATAAATAAAGTAGCACTCTGTAATGCTAAAGAATGCAAACATGAAATATATGAAATTTGAATTGCATTACTGCTCTAGAAAATTGGAAATATTGAGAATACTTAGCGTATAACTTAGCCAATTCATGTGTACTCGGCAGCCATGACAAGGCGATTTTTGTTGCTGGGACCTATCCTTTATTTTGTTAGTTATATATGGAGATGGCTACTCTTAGTAAGTAGAGATGAGCAACTTTTTCAAAATTCGGTTTCAATTATGATCTGCGGCGAATATTGTTTTTGCAATATGCGCAGAACACAGCCGAACGCCATTGGAGTCAATGGGAGTAGAAATGAACAAATATGTTCAGAACAGATCATCAAACTTAAATTCGGCATGATTAGGGTACCAATATGGCACGGATATGGCAAATTCAAATTCTGCGACTGATTCCGAACATATTCGCTCAACTCTATTAGTAAGTACCTGTACACACCTGATTTCTATTTTGAAGTGACAAGTCAGTGTTTGATATTTTTTGTACATAGGCTCTCTGACTGAGCACTCCATCAATCAACCTCTGGCGGTTTTAAATACAGCAGGATCCTACCTTTGCATATAAATGTAGGCTATCAATCCATGAGAAGAGTCCCCACAGAATAGGTCCTATCAACGAGAACCTCCTTATCGCGGCAGCCCGGTACACATGAATTGGTCAATTTATAAGTATTCTCAATTTTTCCTATTTTCTAGAGTAGTAATGCAATTCGAATTTCATAGATTTCATGTTTGCATGCTATAGCGCTACGAAGTGCTACTTTATTTTGTTAGTTGTGTATGGAGATTGCTACTCTCAGTAAACACCTGTACACGCCTGATTTCTGTTTGGAAGTGACGGTCAGTCTTTTGATATCTGAAATTCAGATTTGACTTATTCATTCATATTAAGACACAAAATTTTAATTTGCATTGATTAATTTTTGGGCAAATTTGAATTTGCTGGGAATAGGTTAAAAAAAGTATATGTGCCAGTCTTCTTCCTTCTTCACAGCTCTCTAGATGCTGTCAGTGCTTTTTTTGGCTTTTCTGTCTTCTCTCTTCTGTTTTCTATCTTCTTGCTTGTCTGGGCCTCCGATGCAGCTGTTCTTCATCAAGTCCCATGCCACAACGCAGGTGCAACACCCTGCATTGACATTATTGATGTGCATCGCACTGTGTGGGGTCACGAGGGGCGCGATGCATGTGACTGCATGGGGTCTAGTGTAGGATGTTAGCACTGTAAGTGAGAAACAGAAGATGTTAGACGATAAAGAAACTGGTGGATCTGCAGGAGAAGATTGGGAGGAGATGTGAGCATAACATTTTTTAACCTCTTAGTAGTCCTCAGAATCAAGCAAAATTGCAATTGTCTGGCCATTGTTTTGCTGAAATTTGCACAAACCTAATCTCAAAGATGTAAGATTGTGGAGAATCCAGATTTTGGTGGAAATTTGTAATGAATTTAATTTGTTAACTTACAAATTGATATGCTCAGCTTTATAGGAAAGTTTTGCAAGTCGTGTATTATGCCACTTTTAGTTTGCTGACTTCACTGTCAACCAGCTACCCAGAATATCCTCCCTGTCCTAACACCTCACCCAGACATAGCAGGGTTGACAGCTTCTGCAAGCTCATATCAGCTGTGAGCAGGACATGGACAAAATACAAATTAAAGGCTTTAGGTTACATAAGGTACCAAGACCATTTTATGACTGTTTGGTGGTAAGCAGAGGGCTTAAATGTTCTGATGATAGCAAGTTTGACAAAGCAGGCCACTTATTACTGAGTACCTAAGACATCATAGAATAAGGCTAAGGCTATAGAGCACATTTCTTCATCTGATACCAAAATCTCAAGGTTGCTTTACAACATTACAATTAATTATATAAGTAAATATTTAACTATTGCAAATATTTTCTCCTTGATCAGTAAAATATGTTGGATGCACTTTCTGCAATTTCTCAAGTACCCTTTTTGGCATCTGTAGCTATTCCGTTGGACTATTCATTGACCTTGGCTATGGAGCCAGCATCTAGATCAGTATATAAGGTAACAAAATTTATAATGCTGGTTGATGTAGTAGATTTAACTATAAATGGCTGGGTGACTTCTAAAAAAGCATTCAGTGTATATATAAAGTCTACTCATAAAATATAGACCTTTCATCAGCACAGAACAGATAAAGCCATGATGACATAGCAGGTTGTCAGTTCTTTCTGTTTTCTGTGAGTTGTTCACGTTTTCCCCGCACTTCTCATGATCAGTCCCTCCAGTTCTCCTTTGTGTGAAGGCTTAGATCCAGTCTTACAAAGCTAATAGACAGAGCTGGGACTGCTACATCTTTACCCAACAGAACACAACTGAGTAACAGATGAAAGTAAAGGCCACCAGGAGTGAAGATTAAAACTTCACGCAACCACAGCGTTGAGAGCCCTACATGTCTTTCTCTTTGCCAGTCCAGAAGATCTACATCTCCATGATGGTTCATACACTAAGCTTTGATTTGTGTTGCAAATCCTTCATCACTGCTTGAAATATTTAGAAGTGTGACTCAATCTGCCAACGAAGCCGTGTCTGCTAATAATTCACTGCCTGCCAATCATAGGAATAGACATGTCAGTTTTAGTAAGACCAACTGCTGTCTGTGGATGCTTGTAAAGTAGCATTTCCTCCAGCTGGATTGGGTTTTGGTTTACTGTGCATTCATCGGGACTTGTCAGTGAAGTCAATTTATTATAATAAAAGCCTGTTTAATAATGCATTACAATGTACAGTACAGACCAAAAGTTTAAAGAACCTAGAATATAAGACATGTTTTCAGTTGTTTCACACTTTTTTGTTAAGTATATAATTCCACATGTGTTAATTCATAGTTTTGATGCCTTCAGCGTGAATGTACAATTTTCATAGTCATGGAAATACAGAAAAATGTTTGAATGAGAAGGTGCGTCCAAACTTTTGGTCTGTACTGTATGTCCAATAATATACAACACCACTGCAAAAATCAAAGTTGGAACTTGAATCTTTCTGACCACAAACTCTGTACAATATGTCATCTGTAACACTAGTGAAATTACACAAGTCATAATATATCTGGTGTATTATCAAGCCTACGCTGCTTTAACCCCGTGTATAATCTGGACTGGAGGTATACTATGGCTTGTTACACCAGCCTGGATCTATGATAATATGTACTTGGAATTCTTGTCCTTTGACAGTTCATTACATGGCTTGAATTACAGACATTAATAATTTACAATGCTATAAATCATATATTAGTATAGGTTTTTACACTGCATGGAAAAGTACTATAGGTGTATTCTCGTGTGAGATTTAGCTTTTACCTGACTAATTATTTTGCTGTGCTTGAAAAATCTACATGTCTACAACATAAAACTATGAAAAAATATATGCCTTAGTTCTAATTTTTAACTGGAAATCATTTGTGTAGTTATTTTATTGTGGTACACGCATGCATACATTTAGATGAGAGAAAATTATCAGCTCCTTTGAGCGTAATCTCATTCTTCCCTGTGGATAATTATGTAACAGGTTCATTGTCACTGTTGGCAATGTGAGATGGCATTTCTCTAAGCTTACACAACCATAGTATAGTATGATGGAGTTCCCTGGAATATTCTGTCCTTGTCATACGGGTTACATTAGCATGCTATAAGAAGGAATTTATTCAAAACATGGAAATAAAAGAAACATTTTGTCATTGCCAGGAGCAATGTAAGCTGGCCCCAGCTCCTAGCTTCCAACTTATAGAAGCATTTCACCCTAAATGCAGAGATTTTTAAATGTCCTGGCTGTGACACTGACGAATCAATTGCAAAAAATAGCTATGATTTTGTGGTGAAAAGAGAGCCATGAATACATGGTGGAATGGCTTCTGAATACATGTTATAAATCATAAGGAAAAATAATTAGCAAATTAGCTTATACCTCTGGAGCCAATATCTACTTAAATAAAAAGCAGTAAAGCAAATGTCAATGCAAATGAAGCTACTTAAAGGGAACCTGTCACCCCCAAAATCGAAGGTGAGCTAAGCCCACTGGTATCAGGTGCTTATCTACAGCATCCTGTAATGCTGTAGATAAGCCCCCGATGTATCCTGAAAGATAAGAAAAAGAGGTTAGATTATACTCACCCAGAGGGGGTCCCGCTGCGGTCCGGACCGATGGGTGTTGCAGTCCGGTCCAGCGCCTCCCATCTCCTTACGATGACGTCCTCTTCTTGTCTTCACGCTGCGGCTCCGGCGCAGGCGTACTTTGCCTGCCCTGTTGAGGGAACCTGTCAGCCGGATTGTGCACAGTAACCTACAGACAGTGTCAGGTCAGCGCCATTATACTGATTAAAATGATACCTGGTGATGAAATCCGTCTTGCGGTTGTTTTTTAATCTTTAGTTTCAGTTTTTAGTTAAAAGGAATCTGTCACCCCAAAATTTGCCTATAAGCTAAGGCCACCGGCATCAGGGGCTATCTACAGCATTCTGTAATGCTGTAGAGAAGCCCCGATGTAACCAGAGATGCCTGACCTTTCCCGGCCCCTGCGCACTGCAGTACTTTGCTCTGCCCTCAACATAATTTTTGGTATGCATTTTAATCTAATGGCACGTATATTGAGATTGGCATTGTATCCTTGGCCTTGTTATAACAATTTTGGCTACTCTTTGTACCTGGATGTGCGGCCTTGTTTTTAATGTATTGTTTATACACATTGATGTGTTGTTTCCTAATTGTACCTGTATTTTACCATCAATAATAAATATTACCTAATTTTTCACTATTGGACTTTATAGTCGGCTTTTCTCTTTCTGTTAGCTTGGTTCTGTGATATTCCAACTGTCCTTTTTTAGCCACAACAGTCCAGCTTTTGTGGGCGTAGGGTGGTTATCTGTGGGCATATGATATTTGTCATCACCTGTACACACCAGCACCCTGCCACTGCGAGCATTCCTTTGTTTTGATTTTGTTGTCTTATCCTTTCAGAAGTAGACACAGGAACGCATCTTGGGTCAAACACCTGCTGGTTTATTAAAGCATGAAATAAACCTTGGCAGGATTTAACAAAACAAACATGGCGCTTCAGGCATAACAACAAAACAAAAGATAACGTATATCAGAGTCCATATATCTGCGGGATTTGCCCGCTCAGGATATAATAAATCTCCAGCTTCGCTTGGAGCTATCATCTGGAAACTTGCCTGTCTCTAAACACGCAGCAAAGAAAAAAACATAACATCCTCAACTACACGCTTGAGGTGGAGCTATGATGAGTAGGTGTCCCGCCCATTTCTTACACCTACTCACAAAAAACCCAAACCCTTGTAATGGCTGGTTAACCCCTCAGGACATAACATGCTGGAGGGGTTTCACATCACGGAAGATAGCAACCTTCATGACACATATCTCCCCTCACATACAGCGCCAGTGACCCTGTCACAAAATTCAAGGGAAAAAATGATGCACCAGCCGTCTTCTAAATAAAATAGTAAGCTTTATTCCAACATTTTAATATTGTTACCTTCTCAGGCATATCCAAAAAGATTTAATCCTTTTTCCTACAACAATTTCCAGGTCCTGATTCATGAATCTATATCCATAAATAAGAACCTGGGTATGGTCTGAAACATCATAGGAAAAATGACTAAATCTTTTTGGATTTACCTGGGAATGTCACCGTTGTAAGATGCTGGAATAAAGCTTAATATTTTATTTGGAAATCAGCTGGAGCTTCACTTTTTTCCTTTAATTTTCTCTGTGCAGGACCGGGCAGGAATGGCTTTCTCTGTGCCAAGAACCCTGCAATTGCCTTCATAACGGTGAGCTGGTATTCATCATTTTATCATTTTTTCACCCTTGGTGTGGCCTATACACCATTTTGCCTCCTCAATAAGTATAAACAGAGAGACAGTGCTTGCTTGGCCGCAGTGACGGTTGCCTACAGGCCTATTTTTAAGGGGGCCAACACTATCATTTTTTAGTTTCTTACTATTTATGTAGTTAAAGAATATTTTGGGGTTAATTTTTCTCTCTCTGGCAATGAGTCTCTATGTCTCAATCTTTGCTGCCTTGATTTGCTTTTTACAGAATTTATTTAATTTTCTGTATTTATTTAATGCCTCCTCACTACCTACTTCCTTTAATTCTCTAAATGCTTTCTTTTTGTCCCTTATTGCACCCCTTACAGCTCTATTTAGCCATATTGGTTTCCTCCTATTTCTAGTATGTTTATTCCCATACGGTATATATTGTTTCATAGTGCAAGAAAATTATTTATGTCACTAAGGAGTGAGTGGTTAACCATGCGCCAAACCTGTGATTCACAGAGGCCAATATTTGGATCGTGTTGTTCAGGTTACTGCAAATAATATAAAATGAAGAACTTCAACTGCAAAACAACCTGGAATACAAATAGATCTTTATATTCCCCAAATTCACATTGTGTTTTTCCCCTCCATACAAATCTCCCCATAAGCTATTTCTAAAAGCAACTTTGAATTTCTACAGCAAAGTGATATTTTTTCTTCCCTTAAATCTGTCACCAGGGTTTTTGCTATGTAATTTGAATAAAGGATAGGAGCAGAGACACTGATTTCAGCAATGTGTCATTTATTAGCCTGTGTTCTGTTTTTTTCAATACAGTGAGTGTCTTATTAGCAGGAGGTTATCACTAGAAGACTACAGCTGGCATGCTTCCTGGTCTGACCATGCCCCCAGCACTGATTAGCTGCTCACTGTCAATAGACAATGTACGCAGAAACCTGTGGTGTGGGTGGGGGGCAGCTTTTTAAGCTCTATATGCTACATCTAAGGTCGCTTTCACACGTCAGTGGCTCCGGTACGTGAGGTGACAGTTTCCTCATGTACCGGAGCCACTGACACACGTAGACACATTGAAATCAATGCATCTGTGCAGATGTCATTGATTTTTTGCAGACCGGGTCTCCGTGTGCCAAACACGGAGACATGTCAGTGTTCGTGGGAGCGCACAGATTACACGGACCCATTAAAGTCAATGGGTCCGTGTAAAACACGTACCACACACGGACGTTGTCCATGTGCAGTCCGTGTGCCATGGTGCTGAAGCCGCCATTCATATCTTCTCTGCAGCAGCGTTTGCTGTAGAGAAGATATGAATAATCCTTTTTTTTTTTGTTTCTTGTGTTTAACATAAAGATCCATGTCCCCACCCCCCCTCCCACCCCCTGTGCGCCCGCCCGCTGTTATTAAAATACTCACCCACCTCCCTCGCAGTGTCCTGTCCTGGCCGCAGCATCTCCTGTATGCGGTCACGTGGGGCTGCCCATTACAGAAATGAATATGCGGCTCCACCCCTATGGGAGGTGGAGCCACATATTCATGACTGTAATCGGCGGCCCCACATGACCGCTCATACAGTAGAAGGTGCGGCCAGGACAGGACACTGCGAGGGAGGCGGGTGAGTATTTTAATAACAGCAGGCGGGCACACAGGGGGTGGGCGGGGGGTTGGGACAGGGATCTTTATGTTAAACACGAGAAACAAACAAAAAAAAGGATTAGTCATATCTTCTCTACAGCAAACGCTGCTGCAGAGAAGATATGAATGGCGGCTTCAGCACCACGTGGGGGGGACAGCGCTTATCTCTAGCGCTGTCTCCTGCACGGTGCGTGTGGTACCCAGTCCGGGCCAGGCACGGGCACACGGACACGGATAATTCCGGTACCGATTTTTCCGGTACCGGAATTATCTGGACGTGTGAGACTGGCCAAAGAATGCTGATTGTGTCACAATGGCTGCACCCAGTAAGGTAAGTGATACATCACTGGAATCAGGGTTTCTGTCCCTACATTTTCTGCTCTTAGACGAGATAGCAAAAACATGGTGACAGATTCCCTTTAAACTATTGTTTCAGTTGTCTGTAGACCTAACATATTATTGGTAAATATTACTGTTACTTTATATTTTATTAGTGAGCTGATTGTTTTACCATTGCTTACATTTTAGCCCAGTTACAGAGAAACCCATTTTCTGGGAACATCTTGTTTATAAGTTTAACATAAAATAATACCACAATGTTCTGTCTTTACTTAAAAGAATCGTCTCCTGAATTGGACAGAGAGTAATTTCAGTTAGGAAAGCTAGCACAATAGTGCACGTCTCCTATGACCCTGCAGAAACTGTTTATGATCATAAAATCACTGAATCATTTCAGAAAAATAATCTAAATTTTGCTGTGTCTTATTAACATGCTTTGTCAGTCCTTGCAAGGCTTGTGTGAACAGTAACACTTTCTATGCTTTTCAAAGACCAGCAAATCATAAAGGAAAGGACATTCATGTGATAGGCCGAGCTTGCAGAGTGAGAATTAAGGCTGGCCTTATATGCCCCGTGGTATTGCTCACTCATAGGGTATGTGCCCAAGCTGCAGATTTGTCTGCAAATTTTTCTGCACAGAATCTGCATCTCTTGCCAGAAAAAGCGCGGAAAAATCAGTGCGGATTTGATGCTTTTTTATGCGGATTTTCATGCGTTTTTTTCATGCAGATTTGTATGTGTTTTTGAAAGCTAAATAAAGATCTATTATTGAACAAAATAAAAAGAATTGTGATGTCATTTCTTGTCCAACCTCTTCATTTACATACTCCATTGAAGAATAATGTCTACACACAGAAAGATAGATAGATCTGTAGATATACAGTATCTATTATCTATCTATTTATCTATTATCTAACTATAGATATATATCCATCTATAGATAGATAGATATATCTACAAATAATGGAGGCAGCACACCATTAGTAGTGGAAAAAGCAGGAGCTACTTTTATTAGCCCATCTCAGCAACGTTTTGGTTCTGGTAGATGTGAACCTTTTTCAAGGCTTGAAAAAGGTTCACATCAACCAGAACCGAAACATTGCTGAGATAGGCTAATAAAAGTAGCTCCTGCTTTTTCCATTACTAATGGTGTGCTGCCTCCATTTTTTGGATTCCTACATTTGAGGTTTGGTCTATGCCTGGGGGGCTCTGCACCCGACTCTATTTTTCTATTTTCACTTTTGTGTTGTTTGTGCTGCTCTAATACTTTTTCTATTTTCTATATATATCTACAGATAGATATATATCTATAGATATAGAAAAAGAAAACAAAAAGCAGAACCAAAAGAAAACAAAGGGTGCAAAAAATCCTTCCAGGTATATTCCAAACCTCATGCTATTATCCAGAAAAATGAAGGCAGCACTCCAATAGAAAAAATAGAAAGGTTGAGAAAGGTCCACATCCTGGACTGAAACGTCGCACATGGGCCAATAAACCACATTTATTTTTTCTATTGGAGTGCTGCCTTCATTTTTCTGGATTATATCTATAGATAGATAGATAGATAATACTAAGCCCAATGTTTAGTAATAAACATAATAAAATGGTACATAAAGAGTTAAATAAAAACACACAAAAAATCTGCGTTAGGGCGGGGTCACACTTGCGAGAAACTCGTACAAGTCTCGCACCTCAATACCCGCCACAGCCGCCGGCACTCGGTACCGGAGCATTCAGCTACATAGAAATACATGCAGCAGCACACTCCGGTCCCAAGTGCCGGCGGCAGTGCTGGGTATTGAGACTTGTGCGATTTTCTCACAATTGTCACCCTGGCCTTAAATGCAATATCTGTTTAAATTTGTAAAAAATGTTTTAAAAAACTAGGTGCCGATGTTCATAATCTGGGAAGGTGATAATACCCATGGATCTTCCCAGGCTATGAATATCAGCCCGCTGCTGTATATTTAGCCTTTGCTGGCTATTAAAATAGGGGGGACCCCTCCAAAAAAAAGCGATGTGGGGTTCCCCCATAATTAATAGCTAGAAAAGGTTATGCAGACAGCTGTGGGCTGATATTAGTAGCCTAGGAAGGGAACATGGATATTGGCCCCCCCGCTACAAACACCAGCACTCAGCCACCCCAGAAATGGCACATCTGTAAAATGCGCCAATTCCGGCACTTAGCCTCTCTCTTCCCACTGCCCTGTAGCAGTGGCATATGGGGTAACAGTTGGGGATTGATGACCCTTTTGAATTGTAAGGTGACATCAAGCCAGCTTAGTAATGGAGAGGCGTCAATGAGATACCTATCCATTACTAATCCTATGGTTGTGAAAGGGTTAAATAAACACACAAATGCAGAATAAAGTATTTTAATGAAATAAAACACTACACAGTTTTGCCATCTTTATTTTTCTGCCAATCCATGTGACGCCTTCAATCTCCTGGAAAAAAATAATAAACCAACACAAATACTCCCTGGTCTGACGCAGTCCATTTAAGTATTGTCCCACAATGATCTCCCCTGTAGAGCTGTCACACCAGGAGATGAGAATTTTTACACGCAGCGGTGCCGCAAGTGACAGTATGAACTGTGCACTCACAGCGGCGGAGGGATACAGTGCGGAAGGATACCTTCCGTCATTGTATCCCAGAGCCCCTGGAGAGCTGTCGCATCTGCCGATGTGACAGCTCTCCATGGGAGATCGTCGTGGGGCACTCGTTATTACATGGATTATGTTATGACCCCAATGGCAGAGGGTCTCAGAAATAAATACCAAGTCTGCAAACACAAAAAAACCAGCTCATAGGGCAGTGGTAACTGGGCTGACCGTATATCTAATCCTAGCACCACAAATAGCAGCAGCCGGGGAACGTGCCTACGTTGGTTCTAGACGTCTCGCGCCAGCCGGAGAACTAACTAACCCTAGAAGGGAAAAGATAGACCTGTCTTGCCTCCAGAGAAAAGACCCCAAAAGTTGGATACAAGCCCCCAACAAATAATAACGGTGAGGTAAGAAGAAAAGACAAACGTAAGAATGAACTAGGTATTTAGCAAAGAGAGGCCCACTGACTAATAGCAGAATATAGTAAGATGACTTATACGGTCAGCAAAAACCCTATCAAAATTTCCACGCTGGATATTCAAGAACCCCCGAACCGTCTAACGGCCCGGGGGGAGAATACCAGCCCCCTAGAGCTTCCAGCAAAATCAGGAATCACATTTAGTACAAGCTGGACAAAAAATAAGAGCAATACAAATAACCAAAAAACAGGAAGCAGGACTTAGCTTAATTTTGCAAGAACCAGGACCAGCAGACAGGAGCAAACAGAAAGGACTGATTACAACGATGCCAGGCACCAGACTGAGAATTCAGGAAGTTCATATAGCAACACCCCTGGACTAACGACCCAGGTGGGTGCCAAACTGAGGAAAGACAATCCCAGAGTCATATCACTAGTGACCACAAGAGGGAGCCAAAAAAGTCTAATTCACAACAGTACCCCCCCTTTAAGGAGGGGTCACTGAACCCTCACCAAGACCACCAGGGCGATCAGGATGAGCAGCGTGAAAGGCACGAACTAAATCGGCCGCATGCACATCAGAGGCAACCACCCAGGAATTATCCTCCTGACCATAGCCCTTCCACTTGACCAGATACTGAAGCCTCTGCCTGGAGAGACGAGAATCCAAGATCTTCTCCACCACGTACTCCAACTCGCCCTCAACCAACACCGGAGCAGGAGGCTCAACAGAAGGAACCACAGGTACAACATACCGCCGCAACAAAGACCTATGGAACACGTTGTGAATGGCAAACGACACCGGAAGATCCAAGCGAAAGGACACAGGATTAAGGATTTCCAATATCTTGTAAGGACCGATGAAGCGAGGCTTAAATTTAGGAGAGGAGACCTTCATAGGAACAAATCGAGAAGACAGCCATACCAAATCCCCAACACGAAGTCGGGGACCCACACTGCGGCGGCGGTTGGCAAAACGCTGAGCCTTCTCCTGTGACAACTTTAAGTTGTCCACCACATGATTCCAAATCTGCTGCAACCTATCCACCACAGAATCTACCCCAGGACAGTCAGAAGGCTCCACATGTCCCGAGGAAAAACGAGGATGGAAACCAGAGTTGCAGAAAAATGGCGAAACCAAAGTAGCGGAACTAGCCCGATTATTAAGGGCAAACTCAGCCAATGGCAAGAAGGTCACCCAATCATCCTGATCTGCAGAAACAAAACACCTCAAATAAGCCTCCAGAGTCTGATTAGTTCGCTCCGTTTGTCCATTAGTCTGAGGATGAAAGGCAGACGAAAACGACAAATCAATGCCCATCTTAGCACAAAAGGATCGCCAGAACCTGGAAACAAACTGGGATCCTCTGTCAGACACGATATTCTCAGGAATGCCGTGTAAACGAACCACATTCTGAAAGAACAAAGGAACCAGATCGGAAGAGGAAGGCAGCTTAGGCAAAGATACCAAATGGACCATCTTGGAAAAGCGATCACATACCACCCAGATGACAGACATGCCCTGAGACACCGGAAGATCTGAAATGAAATCCATGGAAATGTGTGTCCAAGGCCTCTTCGGGACAGGCAAGGGCAAGAGCAACCCGCTGGCACGAGAACAGCAAGGCTTAGCTCGAGCACAAGTCCCACAGGACTGCACAAATGACCGCACATCCCGTGACAAGGAAGGCCACCAAAAGGACCTAGCCACCAAATCTCTGGTGCCAAAAATTCCCGGATGCCCTGCCAACACCGAGGAATGAACCTCGGAAATGACTCTGCTGGTCCACTTATCAGGAACAAACAGTCTGTCAGGTGGACAAGAGTCAGGTCTACCAGCCTGAAATCTCTGCAACACACGTCGCAAATCCGGAGAAATGGCTGACAAGATTACTCCCTCTTTAAGAATACCAACTGGTTCTGCGACTCCAGGAGAGTCAGGCACAAAGCTCCTTGAAAGAGCATCAGCCTTCACATTCTTTGAACCTGGTAAATACGAGACCACAAAGTCAAAACGGGAGAAAAACAATGACCAACGGGCCTGTCTAGGATTCAGGCGTTTAGCAGACTCGAGATACATCAGATTTTTGTGATCAGTCAAGACCACCACACGATGCTTAGCACCCTCGAGCCAATGACGCCACTCCTCAAATGCCCACTTCATGGCCAGCAACTCCCGATTGCCAACATCATAATTCCGCTCAGCAGGCGAAAACTTCCTAGAGAAAAAAGCACATGGTCTCATTACAGAGCAACCAGGGCCTCTCTGCGACAAAACGGCCCCTGCCCCAATCTCAGAAGCATCCACTTCAACCTGAAAGGGAAGTGAGACATCAGGCTGGCACAAAACAGGCGCTGAAGTAAACCGGCGCTTCAACTCTTGGAAAGCTTCCACGGCTGCAGGAGCCCAGTTAGCAACATCAGAACCTTTCTTGGTCATATCCGTCAAAGGTTTAACAACGCTAGAAAAATTAGCGATAAAACGATGGTAGAAGTTAGCAAAACCCAAGAACTTCTGAAGACTCTTAACTGATGTGGGTTGAGTCCAATCATGAATAGCTCGGACCTTGACTGGGTCCATCTCCACCGCAGAAGGGGAAAAAATAAAACCCAAAAAGGGAACCTTCTGTACTCCAAAGAGACACTTTGAGCCCTTAACAAACAAAGCATTCTCACGCAAAACCTGAAACACCATCCTGACCTGCTCTACATGCGAGTCCCAATCATCAGAAAAAAACAGAATATCATCCAGATAAACAATCATAAATTTATCCAGATACTTCCGGAAAATATCATGCATAAAGGACTGAAACACTGAAGGAGCATTAGAGAGCCCAAAAGGCATCACCAAGTACTCAAAATGACCTTCGGGCGTATTAAATGCAGTTTTCCATTCATCTCCTTGCTTAATGCGCACAAGGTTGTACGCACCACGAAGATCTATCTTGGTGAACCACTTGGCACCTTTAATCTGGGCAAACAAGTCCGACAACAGAGGCAAAGGATACTGAAATTTAACAGTGATTTTATTCAGAAGCCGATAGTCAATACAAGGTCTCAAAGATCCGTCCTTCTTGGCCACAAAAAAGAATCCCGCACCAAGAGGGGAAGAGGATGGACGGATATGCCCCTTCTCCAGAGATTCCTTGATATACGAACGCATTGCGGTATGCTCAGGTACAGACAGATTAAATAGTCTTCCCTTAGGAAATTTACTACCTGGAATCAAATCTATAGCGCAGTCACAGTCCCTATGAGGAGGCAGAGCACTGGACCTGGACTCGCTGAATACATCCTGAAAATCAGACCAATACTCAGGAACTTCCGAAGGAGTAGAGGAAGCAATAGACACCGGCGGGGAATCACCATGAATTCCCTGACAGCCCCAACTTGACACAGACATTGCCTTCCAATCCAAGACTGGATTATGGGTCTGTAACCATGGCAGACCCAAAACGACCAAATCATGCATTTTATGCAGAACAAGAAAACGAATCACCTCCCGATGTTCAGGAGTCATGCACATGGTTACCTGTGTCCAAAACTGCGGTTTATTTTCCGCCAATGGCGTAGCATCAATACCTCTAAGAGGGATAGGATTTACCAACGGCTCAAGAACAAAACCACATCGCTTGGCAAATGACAGATCCATAAGACTCAGGGCAGCACCTGAATCCACAAACGCCATAACAGGGTAGGAAGACAATGAGCAAATTAAAGTCACAGACAAAATAAATTTAGGTTGCAAATTACCAATGGCGACAGGACTAACAACCCTTGTTAGGCGTTTAGACCATGCTGATATAACATGTGTAGAATCACCACAGTAAAAACACAACCCATTCTGACGTCTATGATTTTTCCGTTCATTTCTAGTCTGAATTGTACCACATTGCATTAAATCAGGTGTTTGTTCAGACAACACCACAAGAGGATTAGCGGCTTTGCGCTCCCGCAAACGCCGGTCAATTTGAATAGCCAGCGCCATGGAATCATTCAGACTTGTAGGAATGGAGAAACCCACCATCACATTCTTAATGGCTTCAGAAAGGCCATTTCTGAAATTTGCGGCCAGAGCACACTCATTCCACTGAGTAAGCACGGACCATTTCCGAAATTTTTGGCAATACACTTCAGCTTCATCCTGGCTCTGAGAAATAGCCAGCAAGGCTTTTTCTGCCTGAATTTCAAGATTGGGTTCCTCGTAAAGCAATCCGAGCGCCAGAAAAAACGCATCAATATTTGTCAATGCCGGATCTCCTGGCGCTAGCGAGAAGGCCCAATCCTGAGGGTCGACCCGTAAGAAAGAGATAACAATTTTAACTTGCTGAGCTGAGTCTCCAGACGAACAGGGTCTCAGAGATAGAAACAATTTACAATTATTCCTGAAATTCCTAAACTTAAATCGGTCTCCAGAGAACAGTTCAGGAATAGGTATTTTAGGTTCAGACATAGGACTACTGGTAACAAAATCTTGTATGCCCTGCACACGAGCAGCAAGCTGGACCACACTTGTAATCAAGGTCTGGACATTCATGTCTGCAGCAAGCTCAAGCCACTCAGAGGTAAAGGGGAGGAAGAAAGAGAGGGAAAAAAAAAAAAAAAACTCAGAATTTCCTTTCTTATTATCCCACTTCTGCAATGCATTAAACATTCAACTTTGGCCTGGCATACTGTTATGACCCCAATGGCAGAGGGTCTCAGAAATAAATACCAAGTCTGCAAACACAAAAAAACAGCTCATAGGGCAGTGGTAACTGGGCTGACCGTATATCTAATCCTAGCACCACAAATAGCAGCAGCCGGGGAACGTGCCTACGTTGGTTCTAGACGTCTCGCGCCAGCCGGAGAACTAACTAACCCTAGAAGGGAAAAGATAGACCTTTCTTGCCTCCAGAGAAAAGACCCCAAAAGTTGGATACAAGCCCCCAACAAATAATAACGGTGAGGTAAGAAGAAAAGACAAACGTAAGAATGAACTAGGTATTTAGCAAAGAGAGGCCCACTGACTAATAGCAGAATATAGTAAGATGACTTATACGGTCAGCAAAAACCCTATCAAAATTTCCACGCTGGATATTCAAGAACCCCCGAACCGTCTAACGGCCCGGGGGGAGAATACCAGCCCCCTAGAGCTTCCAGCAAAATCAGGAATCACATTTAGTACAAGCTGGACAAAAAATAAGAGCAATACAAATAACCAAAAAACAGGAAGCAGGACTTAGCTTAATTTTGCAAGAACCAGGACCAGCAGACAGGAGCAAACAGAAAGGACTGATTACAACGATGCCAGGCACCAGACTGAGAATTCAGGAAGTTCATATAGCAACACCCCTGGACTAACGACCCAGGTGGGTGCCAAACTGAGGAAAGACAATCCCAGAGTCATATCACTAGTGACCACAAGAGGGAGCCAAAAAAGTCTAATTCACAACAGGATTACATCTGATCAGGGAGTATACTGTTGTTGTTTTTTTTCCAGGTGATCAAGGGCTTCGGGAACTAGGTGATTGGTGAGTATGTACTGTATGTTGTATGTTTTATGTACTGTATGTCTATATGTATGTACTGTATGTGGGTTTTATTTTTACACTTGAACACAGTAGCCGGGTGATCGGAGTTCTCTCTCTCTACTGTAAGGTGTAAGCTCTTATGGTCAGTGGAGTTCTATCTCTCTCTTCTGTAAGGTGTAAACTATTATGATCAGTGGGGTCTTGTCTCTCTTCTGTAGAGTGTATGCTCTTATGGTCAACAGTGTTCTCGCTCTCTTCTGTAAGGTATAAGCTGTTATGGTCAGTAGGGTTCCCTCTCTCTCTCTCTGTCTCTATTCTGTAAGGTGTAAGCTCTTATGGTCAGTGGAGTTCTCTCTTCTGTAAGGTGTAAGCTATTATGGTCAGTGGAGTTCTCTCTCTCTGTCTCTCTTTTCTGTAAGGTGCAAGCTCGTATGATCAGTGGGGTTCTCTCTCTTCTGTAAGGTGTAAGCTTTTATGGTCAGTGGGGTTCTCTCTCTTCTGTTAGGTGTAAGCTCTTAAGGTCAGTGGAGTTCTCTCTTCTGCAAGGTGTAAGCTCTTATGGTCAGTGGAGTTCCCTCTTCTGTAAGGTGTAAGCTCTTATGGTCAGTGGGGTTCTTTCTCTCTTTTCTGTAAGGTATAAGCTCTCATGGTCAGTGGGGTTCTTTCTCTCTTTTGTAAGGTGTAAGCTCTTATGGTCAGTGAGGTTCCCTCTCTCTCTTCTGTTAGGTGTAAGCTCTTATGGTCAGTGGGGTTCTTTCTCTCTTTTGTAAGGTGTAAGCTCTTATGGTCAGTGAGGTTCCATCTCTCTCTTCTGTAAGGTGTAAGCTCTTATGGTCAGTGAGGTTCTCTCTTCTGTAAGGTGTAAGCGCTTATGGTCAGTGGGGTTCTTTCTCTCTTTTCTGTAAGGTATAAGCTCTTATGTCAGTGAGGTTCCCTCTCTCTCTTCTGTTAGGTGTAAGCTCTTATGGTCAGTGGGGTTCTCTCTTCTGTAAGGTGTAAGCTCTTATGGTCAGTGGGGTTCTCTCTTCTGTAAAGTGTAAGCTCTTATGGTCAGTGGGGTTCTCTCTTCTGTTAGGTGTAAGCTCTTATGGTCAGTGAGGTTCTCTCTTCTGTAAGGTGTAAGCTCTTATGGTCAGTGGGGTTCTCTCTTCTGTAAAGTGTAAGCTCTTATGGTCAGTGGGGTTCTCTCTTCTGTAAGGCTGGGTTCACACTGCGTTAACAGCAGCCCGTTCAACACATACGCTAATGGACTGTTGTTAATGCAAGTGCCGACTTGTCACATCGCTAGTGCAGATAGAGCATCTTCTAGCTCTATCTGCGCTAGCAGTGATGGACCCGGAAATGCTGCAGCCTGCGTCTCAGGGTCCGTCACTCAATGACGGCACATGGCTAGCGCACGCCCATTGTGGGCGTGCGCTAGTGATGCGTCTGACATTGGAGTCAATGGCGGCGTTAACAGACTTTGTTACACCGCGTTACACTGCGGTGTAACGTAGTCCGTCTAATGGACGCCACTAACGTAATGTGAACCCAGCCTAAGGTGTAAGCTCTTATGGTCAGTGGGGTTCTCTCTCCTCTCTCCCATGTATATTTTCATTTACAAGCTTTGCAATATTGAGATAAGTGCAATTTATTTGTATTTCCCATCATTATCAGCCAAGTTCTCTTTCCTCAGATTATGTATTCTTTATATTATTAATTTTCAGAAAACCAAATTTGCCTTCAAGTAAATGCTTTATAAATTTGCTGAGCATATAGCACTGCTACTTCCAGATGTTGTACAGGGTATGATAATCCCCTAGATGTCATAGCTGCGGGGCATTATTGGGAGGCCCGTGCTGCAACAAAAAAGACATTAGCCTGCTCTTTGATGCTTCAGCAGTGTAAGTAATGGTGCCAGGCTAGGTTTGTTTTCTTTAACCACAAATCGAATCTTAATTCTTTATTCTATGTCAAGTTTTTCAAACTTTTCATGTGACAGCGTGGACAAAGCCGTAACTTCAGTTCATTAGAACATGGTAGTTCCATGAGTTACACCAGAAATACAGACCGTTAAACACATACAGTACAGGGTCTGAGTGGGGCATAGGTGCTACTTCACAAAAATGCACTTTGACTTTCAAATAATGAATCTGCATCATAAACTTGTATGCATCATTTAGAAAATTACAATATTTGTAATAATCATTTACAGATATAAAAAATAAACGAATATAAAAAACAAACTACCGTATATAATCCAAGAAATAGTAAAAGAGACAGTATAGTGAATATATCTACTGTAGCTTTTTATCTTTATGTGTTTAAATACATAATTTATCACCGTGGCTCATGCTGTCTAACACATTTGGCACATCTTTTCTCTGACTTTATGGCTAACTAGCTTATGTTAGATCAGTTTCAGTTTGCGAGAATTATGCTGCAATATGGGGCATTTTCAGTATATCTCCTCTAATCCATGCCAGGAAATCTAGTGATGGACAAAAAGTGTCTAAATAATTTAGACACAGGGCATGTAATTTTTTTGGCCTAAATTTATCCTAAATTCTGACATACTTAGCATTTTAAATTGGCTCCATTGTTCCTTGTTCCTCATTCAATTATTCTACATGTTATATAGATAAATAAATGCAGGGCTGCACGGTGGCTCAGTGGTTAGCAGCGTTGGGGTCCTCCTGGGTTCAAATCCCACCAAGGACAACATCTGCAAGGAGTTTGTATGTTCTCCTGTGTTTGCATGGGTTTCCTCCAGGTTCTCCGGTTTCCTCCCATACGCCAAATACATACTGATTGGGGCTCACAATTTATATTCCCTATGGGGAGAGAGATGATGATGTCTGTAAAGCGCTGTGGAATTAATGTCGCTATATGTAAGCAAGCAAACTGAATGAATTAATAAGTCATACTAATTTTTCTATTCTTGAGGGCATTTCTGGAATCAGTATGGACTTTGCATGTTTAAAATACAGCCCAACAAATTTAATCTGGATACAGAGACTATTTGCATAGCTCTGTCCGGACCCCTATTAAAACACAAGGAACCCATTACAAATACCTTCTGATTGTACTTTATTAATATCATTGTCGGTATTAATGAATTTTATTATTGTACACTCCTCAACATTGAAATTACAACACCAACACCAGGATGGATAGGTACAGTATGTTACTGATATGAGAATGATAAAAATGGAAACAAAACTTTCAAGACATCTCAATTTATTCACTATTGAATATAAGCACCAAGCGCAGAAATCCCCGCACTTACATGCTTTGGCTTCTGTCAGTGAGGTTATTAATGGTTGTTTAAGGAATGTTCTGTCAAAGCTGAATGCACTTAGACAAATCATCAAGATCCAATGCTGGCAGCTCCCTTTGCAATTGCTGATCAATGACATCACATATATGCTCCATGGAAGACAAGTCTGGAAAAGCTGCAGGCCATGGTAGCATGTTTGGGCCATGCAAGCTGATCACAGTAGCACAAGCAACATGTAGCCTGCCGTTAGAAAAGGGCTCCTAGGACACTTTGGAGAAATGCATAATTTCTGTCTATGTAAACAATTGTATATGCGTCTTGTACTGTATATCCTGCTACCATTCCAGAGTCCGAACCTTGATGATATTGTTCAAGTGGAGAGAAATAAAACTAACTGCAATCAGGCCTCCAGACCAAAGTATTACAGGAGATGAGTAAACTTATCTTGTTAGGCCTAGTGTTATTGAACAAATTGAACACAAGCTCATAAAATTCACTGTTGGTGAGAAAAAGAGGTCCACAACATAGTGGTACTGGCTCCAATCAAGTTAGGAGATCATGAGAAGTTTTGAGTATGAACCAGTATGAATAAATATTGTAGACCTCAGGATGGACAACTTTTTCCAGTTTAATTTTTTTTCTACAGATGTTTTGTATCAAAAGATTCTCTATAGTGATAAAATTCTGTTTTCAAATTTTTCTTCTTAACAGTCAAACGAGCTCCATAAAATGTAACACCTACTACCGAGCACTGAAGACTGTTGTTAACTTGTGCAAATGCATTTTGTGGAAAACACATTGGCATAAAAATACCGACTGTGCCTCATATCACAAAAGGCCAAATCATGCATTTCTAATTAGATGATTCAGCGTATCAATGTTTCAGAAACCGATCAGGTGGCAGATGGTGACACAGATCCTTCCAGGCCAACACCTTTTTTCTGCCTCCCAGATGCCGTTTCCTTTGCTCTTGTGAGACATTTTCTGTAAGTGTTGACTTTGCGATCACTGGATATATGTTCTCAAATCTCTGGGAGCAGCAGGAATGCCGCTCTGGTCTTTAGAGGACACCAATGTATTATGCATGTAACAGGCTCACAAAGTAAGAATCCTTCAAATGCGTTGCCATCTGGAAACCAGAAGCCAAGTCAACGAGTAATACAGTATTTTTGTCTTGCGATACCATATGTCTTTCCTGGATTCATTTGGAAGTGCACTTTCTAACCCAACCACATGAACCATAAAATATCCAAAGGTCATGTCTAATTTACAGTGTATTTGGGGTTCCTGATATTTCGCCTTGTTGCTGTCATATTTTTTGGTATAGAGTTGTAGGGAGAGACCTGTCTTTCTAGAATTGTATCATTGTTATTACATTTGAAAATAATTTAATTATTGTTCCATAAGATTTTTTTTAGATGGAACTATTCCTTATCCAAAATAAAGAATGTAATGGTAAAATATGTGGCCAATACTGTTATATTATTTATTGAGTTGATTGTTTATCGTGTCCACAGTATAAAGAATGAGAAACCTAGCAGTAGATGTTTCTGACAGCCTTATGTATCGTAGGTGCAGCACATAGGGGAGTGCAATCTACAGAAAATGAAAAGTAGAGTTTAGCTACAAATGTATACCCACTACATGGATGGCCAGGCTAATAGACGGGGAGAGACATTTTTAATTGTGAATCAACATTTTGTGCGATTTGCTAAATTTCCATATCTACATTTATCAATGTTCACCATTTGGTGTGAAGCATAAAATACATATTAATGCTTTTCTATATAAAAGTGGTATATTATAGACAGGCAGTGTTGGTCTTAAAAATAAATACATGTGTGTTTCAACCTTAAAGATTATCAAAGCTTTCATTTATTTTATTTTTAATAATTTGGTCCAGCATGTAAAGTTATGGAACTTTACAAATCAATTTATTCATTCCTGAAAAAGAAAAAAATTCATATTAGTAGCTTCCATTTTTCTGATTTTCCCCAGTCTATTCACCGGCTTTTAGCTGCTTTAATATCATAATGTATTCATTTGGAGTACGGATGATGGCAGTGAATGGGTCAGCTCAAGACCTGTGTTCCTACTTACTCACGATTGATTGATGGCTCAGAGAAACTGCATGGTTGTGTCACAGCCCCAAACTGTGCCAGCGCCGATGGTGGAAGCAGAGGCAGCTTAGCCTATGCAGCATCGGAGAAGCGTGGGGAGACTACAGATGGTCATATTCAGTATTCCGACAGGCTCCAGTGCAGCGCTTATAAGCTCGATTGGAAAACTGCCTCCCTCTTTTCCCAGGAGGCTGGCTACAATGGATAGATTGCAGGGGTAGTCAGTGACTTAGGCAATTAGTGGTACACTATAAAATTAAAGGAGTGTTCCCATCTCCGAGATTCTATCTCAATATGCAGTAGGTGCACATACCACTAATTAGAAATGTAGTATAGTTCTTCTGATTCACTATGTCGCTTACCCCATGTGCAGGACATTGCAGTAGGTGAGGTATCCATTGTTATGGCCACTGGCATAGTGACAGTTATTTAGAAGTTAGTAGTCGTAAACATGGCTATCTAAAGGTACCTTCACACGAAGCGACGCTGCAGCGATAGCGACAACGATGCCGATCGCTGCAGCGTCGCTGTTTGGTCGCTGGAGAGCTGTCACACAGACCGCTCTCCAGCGATCAACTATGCCGAGGTCCCCTGGTAACCAGGGTAAACATCGGGTAACTAAGCGCAGGGCCGCGCTTAGTAACCCGATGTTTACCCTGGTTACCAGCGTAAAATCTAAAAAAAACAAACAGCACATACTTACATTCACGTCCCCCTGCGTCCACTTCCTGACTGACTGAGCGCCGTACAGTGAGAGCAGAGCGGTGACGTCACCGCTGTGCTGCTTTCACTTTCACTTTGCGGCGCTGAGTCAGAGGAGGAAGCAGACTGCAGGGGACGCAATGTGAGTATGTGCTGTTTGTTTTTTTTACATTTTACGCTAGTAACCAGGGTAAACATCGGGTAACTAAGCGCGGCCCTGCGCTTAGTAACCCGATGTTTACCCTGGTTACCAGTGTAAAATATCGCTGGTATCGTTGCTTTTGCTGTCAAACACAACGATACACAGCGATCGGACGACCAAATAAAGTTCTGGACTTTATTCAGCGACCAGCGACATCACAGCAGGATCCTGATCGCTGCTGCGTGTCAAACGAAACGATATCGCTAGCGAGGACGCTGCAACGTCACGGATTGCTAGCGATATCGTTATAATGTCGTTTCGTGTGAAGGTACCTTAAGCTACTACAATTCCCTGCACATGTGGTAAGCGACATAGCTTATCAGAAGAACTATACAGCATTTCTAATTGTAGATATTTTCTAATATTATTATTATTACTCCTACTACATATTGGGATAGGATCTTGAAGATATGAATACCCCTTTACATACTTTAAGGCAACATTCAATTCAACAGAGATATTTTAAGTTGAACATTGCTGTTAATAATTTCCCTATTATTCTGCAATTAGAAACGAATTGACTGCTATTAATTAGGAAGTATCTTTAGGAAAGCCACAGAAAAAGATGAAGAATAGAAGTTCGCTTTTCCTGCAACCCACCTCCATCAGTTTGATCAGTAGTATGCACAGTAAGGGC
Organism: Ranitomeya variabilis; assembly: GCF_051348905.1. Classification (NCBI taxonomy): domain Eukaryota; kingdom Metazoa; phylum Chordata; class Amphibia; order Anura; family Dendrobatidae; genus Ranitomeya; species Ranitomeya variabilis. The sequence goes on along the minus strand of NC_135238.1, from coordinate 160,921,179 downwards.
CCCTTCACACTGTGCAATCAAAGTCTGAACGAGCGTTCGATTTGTGACGTTTATCCGTCCTCGTTCCGAGGTTGCAAAGTGTGACATGGCGTTACGATTTGCGACGCAGCCCAGCATCGTACGATGTGAAAGAAAGAGCAGAACTTTCTTTCGTCGTAAATGTCTCGCTGTGGCGGTCGAAATCGTAGTATGTGACGGCGGTCATACGAGCTCGTAATGCGACTACGTGGGTTGGGCTTCCGCATACCTGTCTCCTGATTGGGCGTGACGTTTTAGCACGCCCATGCTGGTAATACGTCACGCTCGGAGTCGTAGGACTATGGCGGTGTGAAGGGTAGCGTACGATTGCGACGCGTGACGTTCACATCGCAACTACGTCAGAAAAAGCGTTAACATCGTAGAGTGTGACCGCTGGCTACGAGCTCGTACTGCGATGTCGAATATGACGCAAATGCGTCGTAATCGTAGCAGAATCGACCAGTGTGAAGGGGCCCTAAAGAAGGAGGCAACTAGGATGTATCAAGCTGGCTCCATCATTCAGGGCAGAAGATCCTGGTGTTTGCTTTCTTCTTGACAAATTTTCCGTGACCCTTTGATCAATTCCCCACACCCCAATAGCAATTAGTATGCGATCGAGACTACACCTCTGCAATGCATGGACAGCTTCAATGGAAACTATACCCTTGCCAATGAAATATTAAAATATTTTGTTGCTTTGCTGACCTTTTTTTTCCTTTGGTGGCATTTTACCCTCGCATCCTTTTTAATTTTTTTGAATATTTGAAACTTTGTGCAAATGAGAGACTGCAGCATCTTGTTTTATTTGAAGGTCCTAATTAAATGAGAATCTAGAAAGTTCAATATTAGATTATAACCATGTGGATGAATGTGGTAGGATATGTGACTAGTAGTCCAGATCTGCCCATTGTATCGTGCACATGACTTTTATCTTAAATGTCTATCCAAAACTATGTATAATTTCTACATACCTGCTATCTGAAGAAAAGAGAACATGTTAAGCTGCAATTGCATATTTATGCGTGTATGATAAGTTCTTCTAAGGAATTAATGTAGATATGTTTTTTTAAAGACTCGGCTCTTCAAAGAGCCATTGATCTAGCCAGCTAATAGAAGATCTGTTCTTCCATAACTCAGTTCAAAGCTGCCTCGTGCCCTGCTGGGCTTAGATTGATCAGGGTGAGCTTCGTCTTGCACTTATTGCTTTATGTACACTAATTATTTTGGAATTCTATTATGATTTTTTTTTCAGCCTGGTGAATGCCAGTTTGCAAGTACAATGAAACAATGTTTAACCCTTTTTTGCATCTCAAAAGTTTCCATCACTATGTAGATAACTGATTTGTTTAATACTTTTAATTAATATGCAAATAATGAATAATTGGGTTTTCCACCTTTTTTTCAACCATGGACAGAGTAAGGGTAGCCAAGGCCTGGAGAAGTTTGGACCGTGTGTGTCACCTGATCCGTTGTGTCATGTGAAGGGTCATCTGACTAAGAGGTCACATGTCACATGAGGGTTCACATATTAATCACAGATGCATGTTTGAGAGATAAAAAAAGGGTGGAGAAACCGTGGCATGAGTACCATGCCTATAATAATAAATTTGTTTCTATGGCACCAACATATTCCGCAGCGCTTTACAACTCAGAGGTGATATATGCAAACAAAATTAGACATTACAAAGTAATGCATAATTTATAGTGATGAGCGAATGTGCTCGGATAGCGATCATGCTCGGGTGTTATCCGAGCATCTGGTTCTGCTCTTGTATTATGTTTGATTCTCTCCAGCTGATTTGTGGCTGTTAGACAGCCTCAACACATGCAGGGATTGCCAGTTTGTTAGGGAATCGCCACATGTGATGAGGCTGTCTAACAGTCGCAAATCATGCAGCTGCAGACAATCAAACATAATATATGAGCATTCCCAGAAGCTCAGATAACACCCGAGCATGCTCGGATAGGAGCACGTTTTCTCATCACTAGTAATTTAACAAATTTGCAAGTTATAATTTATGAATTAATAAAGACCATAACCCAGATGAATAAAAATCACGCACAGTGGCATCAATTACTGTATGTAGTAAGGAAAGAATGTATGTAATAATGGATTTTGATATGCATAATAAGAGAGAACAGTATGTAATAAACTACAGTACTATACATAATAAGTGAGGACACTATGTAATAATGAATGGATTACACATAATAAGGGAAGACACTATAATAATGGTCAGCTCTATACATAATAAGTGAGGACAGATCATACATAAAAGAGAGGACACAAGGTAATAATGAACGCATTATATGTACACAATAAGAAAACACTTTTAAAACAAAAGGTGCTATTTGTATAAAGTGAGAGCAATCTGAAATAAAGGATGAATTAATAATAATATATGAGGACACAATGTTATAACTATCAACCCTATCCCAAAGACCATATAGTATAGGTACAGATTAAATATTTTCATCTAGTGACTTTCCTATGATGTCTCATCTGATAGTAATTTTCCTTCATTGCGTCACCTTTTGGTCATACCCGCATGTCAACTTCTTGCAAACATGACTCATCTATGCAGTGTCTTTAGCATCTCACTTTTCAGCAGATCACCTCATCTCTGAAAACATCAAATTTACAAATAAAAAAATTTCCCAAGCTGCACCCCTAGATAGAGGTATGCATCACACCTTTAGTAAATAATTTGGCACTGTGCACCCTCACCACATAATTATATATTCAGTGACAAGCAAAAGGGTAACAATGTTTGGAAATTTTGACTTTCACCATCAGGAGCAAAACAGTAGCAATGCAGTGACATGACAAGAATCTACATAACTAATCATATGCTAAATAGCTGCAAGTCAAATTTATGTATGAGATAGCCAAGATGTTTGCGTTTAACATAATGATAGTCTCATGTTCAAGGCAGTAGTGGATGGTGAGATATGGAGCCTGAAAGTCAAAACATTGTTATCCTTTTGCTTGTCACTGTATATTAATAAGTGTTATTACGTTAATGAACCAGCATCCCCCTATTAGCCACAAATTAGGTATCACTCTGCTCCACCAATAACAATATAAATTGATTACCAATTTTTTATCCCCCATTAAGTACATACCTTTTTGGGACTGTAAGATTCAGTTTTTTTCCCCAAATTTGGGAGGAAAATGGGGGTGCGTCTTATAGTCCGAATGTAACCTGACTCGCTGTGCGGAGTTACGGCGGCAGTGGAATGGGGTCACAGAGGCAGAGGCAGGGCCAGAGCAACACAGAGCAGCACAACGCACAGTCCCCCAACCCTGCTTCGTCATTACGTCATTGCAGCTCATGATCTGAACAGAAGATTGCCAACTTCCTCTAGTCCAGTGCAACGGCAGAGAGAATTGGAGTTGTACTTAGAAAAGCTGTTAAGAGTCAAGCATTACTAAGTTCTAATGGAAACAATATAAATAAAAGCACTGTACCACTCTTGTGGTGAACTATAACTCCCAGCATGCCATAAGAGCTGCAAGACATTCTGGGAGTTATGGTTCTCATCAAACGCAAAAGGGTAATGGGTAAATATTTTACCACATCTTTGCTTCAAAATTTTTTGTTTCTATTTTTCACCTCTAAAAGCTAGGTGCGTTTTATGGTCCAATGCGTCTTATAGTCCAGTGTGTCTTATGGTCTGAAAAATGTGTTAAATCCAATTCATTAACCACTGTACCTTAGCTCCTCCAATTCTTTACCTCTTGTGCTCTTCCTCAACTCATTATACAATATCCTCTCCTGCAATATTTGATTATGCCTTTCTTCCCTCATTCAACTGCTCACTGTGCCTCTCCGCCACATATTCACTGCGCACTGTTCCTTTGTCCTCACCCAATTCATTACCCACTTACAGCCACCTCCTTAGAGTTTGAAATTAAACTATTTGTTAGTAACATATGCAGCAGACTGACAATAATCATTCACCTCCTGATATTCCCGTGCCGCTCCAGCTCTGTGCGCACCATAGGCCTCTTTTGGTAGGGATCCTGTGCACAGGCAGCACCCCACAGTGACATCATTGATCCACTAGTGTATAGCGAGGGCACTGAGCAGGGAGCCTTTATACTTTATTCTCTAAATAACACCATTCTCAAAGTTATTTCAATGTTGTTCACAATGCTGCAGTGTAGTTTCAATGTTATTTCCACGAACAGTCCGAGATCTTTTTACACTGCTGCTCCAAATCCGTACACTGCAATCAAACAATCTGTGCACAGAACTTTCCTTCTTTGAGCCTCTCTGGGTCTCTCCCCTGTACTGAGAACCTGAATAGATACAGAATAGATATTTTCATCCAGTGACTTACTGTATAGACACAGATATGGGCACCTTTGAGGCTGACTCTCCTGTGCCAAGAACGCTCACATGGTGATTATTAACTATTCTAGATTCTCATAAATTCTAGCTACTCATAAGTGTAGTATTTTGAACACTCCAACAATATTTTTCATTAACTCACAAAAAAAAATTCTGAGGTTTTCTCATTCCTATTTTTTCTTCTAGTTTTGAAAAACATTTCCAGCTGTTGCTACAGTACAACTGTCAGCAAGCTCTCCAAGGCTTAATTTATTATGTTGCTTCAATGCAGTCCATGCTGGGAGATGTAGTTTAACAACAGCTGGAGAACTGTGGATATCTACTCTCATTCACTTCCAAAAAGGATATGCTGGCAAGAACAATCATCAATAAGACATGATGACACATCATGAAGTCACCATATCCTGATGAGACGCTGGTGCTGAGGTCTACTGTGTTTTACGGCGTCCATATGAATATACATATATCCTGCATCACATTTTCTTCTTGCTGCTGATTTCAAGAAAGCAGTATGACTGCTGAGACCCAATTAGCAATACTTTACCCAAAATGCCCCATGTAATTAAGACAATCCATGGGTTTATCCAAACTCTTTCTTTTAATGGATGGAGGTTGGTCACAGCCATAAAGACGTGCACATAGGTACTATGTATCTCAAATAAGGCACAATTGGCCAGTTGAATAGGTATGAATCGTTGTTCAACAGCCGGACACCCGGCACTAGTCAGACTTTGCACAGGAAAAAACACCATTGTATAATAATTGACTGCCATGGAGAAGCAAAGCATCTATACTGTGCTCTGACCCCCACCCATTTGATACAAGGCCGGCTAAATACTTTCTTGGAGACCAGAAAGGAAGATATCCAGCCCTATTTCTGTAAGATGAACACCATTGTATAACATAAGATGGGTATTGTCTCCCTCCAGCTGTCCATGCCTGATGATGCCTCCTTTAAAACGGATAAAGCGGGACATGCGAACATTAAGTGTGCACCGAAAGCGCTCGACTGCCACCGCCTCTCTCACGCCCTGCCATGCAACAGGGGAAATTGCGTTTGACCAAACCAGAATAAGCTCTGGAAAAAAGCTGTGAAATTTATCAATGTCTGAACGCCACATAGTGAGGAGTTCTGCTAAGTGGAAAGAGCAGAGATAATTTCCGACTTCAGAAAGATCCTGAAGCAAAGTCAACCCCCTGACTCCTTTCCAGAAGTCATCGATCACAAGAAAACCAAGACCACTTCCACCTGGCCAACACTCTGCCCTTGGGGACTCCCAGAAGATATATGAGCGATCCAGTATCTACACTGTGGTTTTTGCACCACCTACAAAAAGATAATATAATTAATGGAGCAATAAATTCGGTCTGACATACCTGGAAAAACAAAAGGAACGCCATCTACCAATTCACTGAATCTCAGAATTAGGCAATCCAGCACGGGCTGCTTCTGCAGCAGCTCCGATCCTAAAGGCGTGGGTATCAAATTCCTTACGAGGAAGACACAAGAATGACAATCATTTATGATAAAGGAATTGGAATTGAAATACTGTAATAGGATAACTATCCTCATGGGAGAAAAAGAAGTCACCAGAACACGGAAAAGATGCAGTAAATAATTATTGACAAGGAACAAAGGACAAACAGGACCAGGGATGGCAAAAAGGGGGACCAATGAACCAATATCATACAGTTCCGTTTTTTTATTTTATAATACGGATACGAAGACCTCCTTCACAGGGAATGACGTCATCATAGATACTGATCTATCCCCTACTAAGGTATACCACTCCCTCCTTGCCTTACTTCTTACCATTAGATTGCCATGTAGATGGGGCCACTGAAGACCACACCAAATCCATCAATCGTCCTCCACCACTTTCCACATGAGAGATGGGCATGGGTGCCCCTCCACTTTGGCTATGGGTAAACATTCCCAGAATTTCTGCCAATTGAAAGGAGAAAGAGAATTAGCAATTACATTATTTTTACCCAGAACATGTCATGCTTGAAACCAGATGTTGAAACTTAGACATTTTAATACCAAGAACCTAAATAATTTGATAGTCGGAGGGGACGAGGATGACAGGTGATTTATGGTGTGTACAACACTCATGTTATCAGTCCAAAAACAAATTTGTTTAACCCTAAATGATGAACCCAAGATGGAAATGGCTATAACAATGGGAAATAACTCTAACAATGTAACGTTTTTAACCCATCCCTCAGTGTGCCAAGATTTCAACCAATGTTTTGCACACCATTGATCTCCAAAAATCTGAGGACCCAGCGCCATTGGAAAAAAGAGATTAATCCTTATTAGTCAATTCTGGGGACTGAAAACAAGTGTGGCCATTATAGGACAAGAGGAACTCCTTCCAAACCAGCAAATCAGCTTTTAAAGTGGGTTTTATTCAAATTCTATGGTGGGGAAGCTTGACACTTCTTGCTGAGAGGGAAAAATGTCTAAAAGAAGCTCTCCGTATAGGCATTACCGGACAAGCAGAGATGAGAAGGCCCAACAATGACTGCATATGATGTAGCGTTACTTTGCGGACGGAACAGAAACCTTCAATCAGTGACAGTAATTTGGAAATTTTATTCGGGGGGGGGGAGCCAAAAAACCGTGGCAGCAGAATCGATCTTAATCTCTAAAAGGGATAGTGAAGTGGAAGGACCAAAAGTTATTTCACCGAATAAAGGAACACTGAAATGTGTCATGAAGAAACAGAAAGTGTCCAGCAAAAATTGGCAGGACCTGGAATCCCTTGAAAACTCAAAAATAAAATCGTCAAGGTAATAAATAATTGCAGGGAACCAGTTTCATACTTGACTACTCACTCTAGAAAAGATCCAAATAACTCAAAATAATAGCAAGGAATAGAACAACCCATTGGGAGGCAGGTGTCATAATAGTAAAAACTATCTACGAAGCAGCCCAAAAGGTGATAACAATCCGAATGAACCAGCAAAAAGCGGAAGGCAGACTCAATATCGGATTTTGCCATTAAAGCCCCAGGGCCAGCCTCTCTAATCAAAGTGATATCCCAATCAAATGAAGCGTATGTAACAGATGCATCGCTTTTAGTTTAGTTCTAATTTACTGATGGTACCCTGGGGTAGCAGAGATGTTTGAATTAAATGAAACTTGCCTGGATCGTTTTTGGGAATGATTCCTAATGGGGAACCGCATAAATTGTAAAATGGTGGGTTTGAAAATGTACATGCCATTCTGCCCAGGGAAACCTAATTTTGCACTTTCCCCAAAAGGGTTAGCGGTAATTCCCTAGCTGATTTCAGGTTGGGAGAAAACGACATTTGTCTACTGAAAGTGAAGGGGATGAAAAAACCATAACTAAAAGCAAAACATAATTGGGCTCCTGCTACCTTATTGGGGGTAGAGGTCGAGCCATGGCCTCATCCTGCTATGCTCACTTGGGTCCTGAGGTTCTGGTTGATTGGGAGTTTTGTTGGCAATTTTGTGGAAGAACGAGGGCATTTGACTGCAGCATGGGGGCCTCCTCAGGCTGAACACTAATGCTTGTATTTGCATAGTCTGAAAAAACAACAGTGTCCCTCATTGAATAGCCAGTGGGAGCCGCACGGCCACTGACCCTGTGCTGGTGGCATGACTAGAGGCCATTGCGTGACATGGGGTGTGGCTATCTGGGCTAGCAAAAGGCAAATCCACATATCTGTAGCTTTTACTCCCCAACTCAAATGAGATTAAATGCCTCCTAAACTCCTCATCATAATACCAAGAGGTTCTGCTATGGGCCTTGTAAAAGTAATAAATGGTGCCTAAATAAAAAAAAATTCTGAACAGCTTTTGGCCCATAATGCAGACCATAACAAAAAAATGCCTGCAGCCCATTGTTAATTGTTTTTGCCACTTTCGGTTTACTCTCAAAAGGTCTATTAGTTCTAATGGAACTACGGCACCGATTGGAACTGTAGGATGACAATGGAGATAAAGACCTGGGAGTGCGGTTACCGAGCCCATGATGGTGCGGAGTCAGGGCCGGGGATCCAACACCTGCCACAATGTGACCAGTAGATGTAGATGACATAAGGGGACCACTTGCGGGCACTGTAATCAGAGTGGGTAAAGTAAGAGGGAGAGTTGGCACTTTCAGTGGAGGTAGACATTGTGCAGAGGGTGCTGTGGAGATGGCATAGAATCAGTGATATTTAACTGTTTTGTACTAGATGCAGCTGTCTGTACAGGAGCTGTGCAGTGTGTAATACTTATTATAGGGGGTGCCTGGACAGCAGAAGTCTGTAATGGGAGAGCAGGCTCCTCAACAAAGGATGCACTGCTGCTGGCCTGACCTCCAATTGCGTCAGATGGGCCAGAAGGGCTGCGGTGTTAAAAAATTGCGGCGCTGTGTTGCCTCTGAGAGAGGGGAAACTCGCAGCTGTGACAGCTGGATGGGGTGTGACCAGATCAGGAGCGTGATATGTGCGTGGACTCCCTGATGAGGATCCTGGGGGCAGGGCTCTAGCGATCCGATGGGTGGATTCGCCAAGCAGACCGCTGGCCACCGGGAAGAGGCACTTGAACCTCCGGAGTGGGTGCTTCCTGCTCATCCAGGATACTGGTAAGCCAGGAATCACTTTCCCTCCTGATCCTATCTCTTATTGCCTCAATTAGATCATCGGCCGTCTCTCACCAGCAGACAACGCAGCCTTTGAGTCCCATGACTGTGAGGAGAGAGGCAGGAAGAAGCAGGGACTGCACTTATAAAGATGAGAACAACTGAAGAGAAAACAGACCATTAGGTGAAAACCAAGAGGAGAGGAGAAAGAACATGGGACACAAAATCTTAACCCCTTAAACAGGGCACAGCAGTCAGGGGGGGTATGCAATAAAAGATTGATGTGCCCTTCAGAAAAAAAATTGTGTTCTACCCATTGCTTGTGCTCCTGCTCAAAACAACTTAAACAATACAAGTTAGTTTAATATCCGCAATTTGTCTTCATCAAAGCTCTGCTAGCATTTATACACTACAATGCCACCAAGTATATTATCACTATTCTGCTTGTCCACCTCTTGTTTATCTTTTATATGAAATAATCTTTTTTGAGTTTTTCAAGCTGGTTTCCCTTTTTTGATATTTTCTCTCCTATCCTTTTTGTTATCTAGTCCTTCATTGGTCTGATGTATTTTGAAGAAATCAAGAAAACTCAATAGGAAGCCACAGATTTATTAGATATTCCTGCTGCACGTGTGTTGATGTAAGGCATGAAATAATGGTTTTCTACATAAAGGACAGTTATAGAAATTCTGTAGTCCACACAATTTGTGACCGATCTTGATAAATAATGTAAATAGTCAAATAAGAGAGGAAGTCAGCTCACCTGAAGGAAAAAGGTCCAATTTGCACAGAAAACTCATAGTATGCCAAGCCCAATGGTTCAAAATGAGTGTAAAATTGAGAAAAAAAGAATTCTTATAAAATGATTTTATTGAAAAGCCATAAAAATCCAATCCATACAACTTGTAAAACTGCAGATGCGTTTCAGACACCGTCTTTCCTCATTGTTTAAATTCATAAATATGCAATGAGTAAAGATGGTGTCTGAAACGAATCTGTGGCTTTACAGAACTGGATTTTTCTGTCTTTTCAAGAAAATCTACTTTTTATAAGGAATAAGGATCCTTTTTGTTGGATTTCACATTCTTTTTGATAAATAATGTACCTCCATTCTATAAATCATTGATAGAAGTAAGTAATGAAGTTATCTCAGAGTATCATCACCTCATTGTTTTGTGATTTGGTATGCTTGCTGAGACAACAACTCATTGATTAGTTTTGAATATTCAGCATAACAGTGTTTGCTCTTTAATATTTGTCTACCCCATTAGCTACTATCTCAATTCCTTTTCTTCAAAATGTTTTCACTCTGTTTCCATTTAAGTCAATATTTTGCAGACAACTTCAACCTCTCTTCTCTTATCTTGAATTTTCTTCTTTTCTTTGAAATGCACATGGATTACAACCATCCATAAAGTACAACCCCAACTATGAACATTTTATTTCTAGATTCAAAATTTCATACAATATTTATAGGGGGCAGAGGTCAGTTTTCTCTGATAAAAAATGTATCTCTACTGCCTAAGAATCCTACAACCATAAGGGAAGCTCATAAATAGGTTTAGTATTATACTGTTTTAATGGAAGTTGTGGATATCTGTATGCAGTGTAAGGGTGATGGTCTGACCCTCAATATATACCTATGTATTATACTGTAACATTAATTAAATTCCCATGACTTGCCATGACTAGACATGGTTACCTAGTTCAGAGGTCCACTCAAATGTGTGTCTCTCCTCGCATCTCCCACCATACTGAACTTCTAACTACACCTCTGACCCCCAGACTTGTAAGACCAGAAAGTGCAGAGATAATGTCAGTTGTTGATGACGATAATGCTGATGATTGCAGAAACCAGGCACTACTTGAGGATGCAGATTAGTTGCTATAAAGACAAGCGGGAAGAGAAGAGGCTGGAGAAAAATTTGAGCCTTGCTCAGATTGCTGTCCAGTTTGCATTCTTCATTGCTTCATGTGCTGTTGAAGAACTGTGGTTCCTAGTCTATTCAAGCGTGGACATCCATGACTTATTTTCCTCCTGCAGAATATTTTAGATTTGTCTGTTGGCAACATCGAAGCAGATTTTGCAGGATCTTTTGGCCTCACTTTGCATCCACTGTTAATTGGTTACCCTCCTTCTCTGACATCACCTCCTTAGCACGCCAATCTAGTTCCCAGGTCTTGTCCACCACATCATCATCATTTTTGCCTTGGCTGATAGTTGCATGAGTGTAGTAAATGTCAATAGCTCCTTACCACACTGCGTTATTCTTACCTCTAGATTTGTCTCTAATTTGGGGATTCTCACCTCTAAACTGACTAAAATAAGTTGTTTTTGTGAAATATCATCCTTAGCATCCAGAGTGCTGTGGCTTAGGTGACTAAGGGGCAAATATAATGTGTGATGCTAGTCACTACTCACTGACAAGACGTGAGACTGGGTGATAAATAGGTCCGAGGTCAGAAGCCAGGAGTGTACGTCATAGACAGAGGGGTGAAACAAAAGCATAGTCAGGTCATGGTCCATGGGTTAAAATACCAGGAAGATAGTGGATCAAGCAAAGGGTCAAAGCAAACGGATGGTCAGAGTGCTATGTTAGGTCAGGCAGGAGTAGATGAGAACACAGAGAACCAAGGCAAACATACACCTGTGAGCAAGAAGCTACAATTGTCACTAGTCTGAGGCAAAGAGCGGCTAAATAGCCAGTTAATTATCCGAACAGCAGAAAAATGAATGAAGCTCAGGTAACACCCTAACTCCGATTGGACAGCTAAACTGTCATACAAAACATTGACAGCTTAGCACACCCAAGTATACTGCTCTAGATTGGATGGAAGACAGTAATTCCCCTTATCCAGACACACAGAAAGATGTAATTGTGAAATAAAGATTAAGTTGGGAGCAGGTGTACTGTGCAAAACACTGATTGAAACTGACAGTGTCACTATCAGAATTAACATTATCCTGCTGCGCCTAAGATAGAGATGTGCCATATAATCTATTAGACCTTATATTTCTTCCCCACTAATGCATTTTCCAAAGGCAGAGAAAGCAAATTTTGACCTGCAATTGGTAGTACTACTGCCATGGATGGCTAGTGCAAGCAATGGTGTTGCTACAGCTAGTGGCTTCTCCATTATTAGCAATGGTAACACTTTTTTACTTTCACACTACCTTGTCCAATAACATGACACTTTTTCTTTTACCATATATTTTGTACATAAGTATAATTAATGTTTTCAAAAATTTTCAATCCCCTTTATTTAATCCTTGTCAAAAAGAATTGAACAAGGAAGCATCTGTCCATAGGACATTCTCCCAGAAGCTTTGTGGTTTGTCATCATGTATTTTGGCAAATTCCAGTCTTGCTTTTTTATGATTTTTTTTCCAACAATGGTGTCCTCCTTGGTTGCTTCCCATGAAGTTCACTTTGGCTCATACACTCTGTTAACGCTGCTATTAACCCTGTGTGACCAACTTTTTACTATTGATGCTGCCTATGCAGCATCAATAGTAAAAAGATCTAATGTTAAAAATAATAAAAAAAAAAAAAATAGTTATATACTCACCCTCCGTCAGCTTTTCGGATCCAGAACAGGCCTTTCCCGCTCCTTGCGATGCACTGGTGACTGCTTTATGCATTGCTATCTCGTGACATGATGATGTAGCGGTCTCACGAGACTGCTACGTCATCACCTCGCGAGACCGCAATGCACTCCTGGGACCGGAGCGCGCGAGGAGCATCGGTAAACGCTTCGCCTGGATCCGGGGGCCAACGGAAGGTGAATATATGACTATTTTTTATTTTAATTCTTTTTTTTAACAGGGCTATGATGCCCACATTGTTATATACAACGTGGGCTGTGCAATATACTACATGGGCTGTGTTATATACTATGTGGGCTGTGCAATATACTATGTGGCTGTGCTATATACTACGTGACTGTGCTATATACTACGTCACTGTGCTATATACTATGTGGGCTGTGCAATATACTACGTGGGCTGTGCAATATACTACGTGGCTGTGCAATATACTACATGGGCTGTGTAATATACTACGTGGGCTGTGCAATATACTATTTGGCTGTGCTGTATAGTACGTGGGCTGTATTATCCACTACATGGGCTGTTATATACTATGTGGGCTGTGTTATACACTACGTGGGCTGTGTTATACACTACATGAGCTGTGTTATACACTGCGTGCGTGGGCTGTTATATACTATGTGAGCTGTGTTATATGCTATGTGGGCTGTTATAAACTACGTGGCTGTGTTATATGCTATGTGGGCTGTTATACACTCCGTGGGCTGTGCTATATACTATGTGGCTGTGCTATATACTACGTGGGCTGTGTAATATACTACGTGGGCTGTGTAATATACTATGTGGGCTGTGCAATATACTACGTGGCTGTGCAATATACTACGTGGCTGTGCAATATACTACGTGGCTGTGCTATATACTACATGGGCTGTGCTATATACTACGTGGCCTCCTGTGTTATACACTACGTGGGCTGTGTTATACACTACATGGGCTGTGTTATACACTGCGTGCGTGGGCTGTTATATACTACGTGAGCTGTGTTATATGCTACGTGGGCCGTTATAAACTACGTGGCTGTGTTATATGCTATGTTGGCTCTGTTATATACTACGTGGCTGTGCTATATACTCTGTGGGCTGTGCTATATACTCCATGGGCTGTGCAATATACTACGTGGCTGTGCTATGTACTACGTGGCTGTGCTATTTACTTCGTGGGCTGTTATATACTACGTGGCTGTGCTATATACTATGTGGCCGGCCGCGAACAATCAGTGACAGGCACAGTCCGGCCGCGAATTGGCGCGGGATTTGAACCACGCTTCGCTAATTGGTCGCGGCCGTCCGAATCCTGTGTATTCAATGTATTATTCTAAAATCTTCATAAATAAACTACATACATATTCTAGAATACCCGATGCATTAGAATCGGGCTACAATCTAGTATAGTAAAATTATCTAAGCCATTAAGGGGTGATTTTTGCCTTCATGGGACTTAACTGATCTTAGTATAAATGGGATGAACTTGAAGCACTGAGGTTTTCTTACAGTCCGCATCACTTGTTAAAATAAATATATTTGGGCCCTACAGGTTTACAAGTTATATAAAAAGAATGTTGGTATTTTAATCAATGGATTTTTTTGTCTTTACTTAAAGTCAAAATTTCAGATGCAAGCGTGAAGCAAAGTAAAAAAGTAATTATCATTGGTTTTATTTGCTGAGCTCAAGGAACTAAATTAGTAGTTCTCCTTCATTAAAACCCATGACCTAAATGATTAATACTGCTTGTAAATAGATTCCCACAGTTTTAAGTTCCCAAAAGGATAATTTACCAATATTAAAGGTTAATTACAAAAGTTCAGAAGATGGAGTTGTTTAAAATTGTATGTTTTTTGGAAATGTTCATACTCGTGCCAAAAATTAACAATCTAATGTTCTTCATAGCCAATATGTTTTAACAACAACAGTGCTGGCAGTGAATATTCATTTGTCTTATAGCGCGCAGTTACAGCAGCAGCTGCCGGCTTCCAGCACACATCCTACTTACCTTCTCTGCATCTCATTCCGGCCGGCACCAGCAGCTCTTCCGGCCGAGCGATCACATGTCCCCCGCTTATTAAGGTAATGAATATTCACATCTCTCCACTCTCATAGGTGTGGAGTGAATATTCAGGGCGTGCGGGCAAGGTAAGTAGGATGTAGTTTTTTTGTTATAGGAACCATGCATACATGGTTAGGGGATAAGGAGCCATTCATACAAGGATGGGGATAAGGAGCCATGCATACAGTGATGGGGAGCCATGCATACCAGGATAGGGATGAGGGCACAATGCATACCCGGCTTATGCTCGAGTCAATAAGTTTTCCCAGTTTTTCATGGCAAATTTAGGTGCCTCAGCTTATACTCAGGTTGACTTATACTGGAGTATATACGGTAATCAGAAGATGAGGCAAGGATGGGTGATGGTGAGGAGCAGAAGGAGATCTGATATTTTTTGATACCTTATTTTTTCCATGATGGAATAAATGTGAAGTCTTACAGGATTATCTCTGCATTGCTGGATTTTTTCTAAGTTTGGGATTGAAAAGTCTGTGGATTCAGATAGATGTCCGTGGAAGCTGTGAGTCCTCAACACACGAGCCATGAGTTGACTTTTGGTACATGTTCAGGAGACATGAAAGGTAACATTCACATCTAAGGCTACTTTCACATATGAGGTTTTTTTCCTTCAGGCACAATCCGGCCAATTTGTAAAGAACTGGATCCATCTCAAATAGTGAAAAACTGATGCGACGGATCTGGTTTTCTGCTGAATCCGTTTGTTTTTTTTTCACCCGGGAATTCAGTGACTTCCTGTTCCGGGGAGAGAGAGAGCGGGAGAGAGAGAGACCCCAGAACGGAAAATGTGCATGATTTGAATGGAGAATGCGTGGAAAACCGGATTCGGAGACCGTATTTGTAATGTCACATGTCAGTTTCATACGTTTTTCGCCAGATCTGTCGCTGGGCGCTTTTTTGCCGGACAGAAAAAACGTTCCTCTGCACATTTTCTCCGTCCGCCGGAAACAGCTTTTTTGACGGATCTGGCAAAAAACGGATGAAACGTGTGGCCATCAGGCACAATCCGGCGCTAATACAACTCTATAAGAAAAAACGGATCTGGCGGAAAAAATAAACAAATCCGTTTTTTTCAAAACTCGCCGGATTGTGCCTGACGGCAAAAACCTGATGCATTAAAGTAGCCTTAGTCCTTATCTCGGATGCCAACGTCCATTTCCAAAGCATTTACAATGAACTGAAATAAGATCAATTTATTTGGCTTAGGTGAACGGCGGGGAATCCAGATGAAATAACATGCCTTTTATCATCGTATATACCTCTCATGTATCATGCAGTTTCATGCCAAACGTTGTCAAGCTTTTATAATGTACTTTCTCAATTTATGCTCCTATCAATCCCCGAATCTACAATGCACTATAGATGGCGGAGGTTGGTTCTCACAATTCTAGTGAACATATGCTGCATTATGGCATCCACATCTCTCGTTTTCTGCTGCCAAGTAGTATCATTGTCCCATTGTGTTTATACTCATACTCACATGACTTGCTTTGTGGCATATGGTATGGGACTGTGAGACACAGTAGACAACCAATATGAAGGTATCAGCTGTCAGGAGAATGCAACTTATGCTACAAAACCAAGGTCATGGTTATTACAGAGAACCTTTGCCAGTGTTGACTTAATCATATGCTGAGGTGTAACTGAAGGCTTGTGTATCCTGGTGCAGAAGTTCAGCTTGGGTCACCCTCCTCATAACCTGTGATTAAAAAAAACCAAAATCTTACCCTGTATGTACTATATGGACATGCAGCAATATGACTGCCATAGCACTGTATTTATCTGACTTGCTTATTTGGTGCCAGCACATTTTGGACATCTTCATCACTGTTAGCATTTGGGCAACACAACAGTGCTAACCACTGAGCCACCGTGCTGCTCACATCATGTGGCCCGTCCGTCCCTTTGTATCTGTATGTCTCTGAAGCCTTATATAGTTTTTTTCTATTTGATAATATATTTTAGCAAAGAAATGTAGCTGCTCAATTACATGACCCATAGGGTTTTTTCCAACATTAAAAGTTATCATGTGTCCACATTGGGAATCTGACAGCGGGAACTTCCAAGAATGGTGCTCTGAAAAGCCCCATCAAAGTGGAAATGGTGGCTAAATATGCAAACTACAGCTCCTTTCATTTTCTATGGAAATGCCAGAAAGAACCAAGCACTGGTCTTGGCGATCTCAGAGATATTGGGATGTTGGGATTAACCTTTTAATACTGAAGTAGTTTGGGGGATATTATAAACCAGAAATTAGAAGGCTGCTGTGGCAATTCTGCCATTCTAATGTGCCCTTCCCAAAAGTGATTTTTGCTGATTTTAAGACACAAAATTTAGTACAGTTCCCAATCCAGACCCCAAAATTAAAGAAGCACTCCAATCAAAGTTTTTTTTATCATTGCAGTCATCATATTACTTAGCACTGTGTACTTACAATTGATCATTTTGCCCATCTCTTAATTCTTCTCTCTTTCATTAGGTCTATGATATCACGTGGTTAAAAACAGACTAGCTGAATCCTTCTAAGCTCTATGTAGAAACAGTAGGTCTTTTTTTCTGCATGAATCATCATTAGAACTACAATTCTACATCACTGCAAAGTCCCTGGCAACCCAGCTTCACTCCATCTTAAACTCCTTACCCAGCTGCTCCATTTCTTCCCCTGCCAAGGACTTTGCTGTGATGTAGAATTGTAGTTCTAATAGTGACTCATGCAAGGGAAAAGAGACTTCCTGTTTCTACATAGAGCAGCTAGCCAGATATTAATCATGTGTAGTGTTGAGCGATACCTTCCGATACTCAAAGGTATCGGTATCGGATGGTATCGGCCGATATCCGAAAAATATCGGATATCGCCGATACCGAAACCCGATACCAATGCAAGTCAATGGGACACAAGTATCGGAAGGTATCCTGGATGGTTCCCAGGGTCTGAAAGAGAGGAAACTCTCCTTCAGGCCCTGGGATCCATATTCATGTAAAAAATAAAGAATTAAAATAAAAAATATGGATATACTCACCCGTCCGGCGGCCCCTGGACCTTACCGATGTAACCGGCAGCCTCTGTTCCTAAGAATGAGGAGTGAAGGACCTTCGATGACGTCGCGGCTTGTGATTTGTCGCGTGACCGCTCATGTGACCGCTCACGCGACCAATCACAAGCCGCGACGTCATCACAGGTCCTAAACTCACTGCATTCTTAAGAACGGAGGCTGCCGGTTACATCGGTAAGGTCCAGCGGCCGCCAGACGGGTGAGTATATCCATATTTTTTATTTTAATTCTTTATTTTTTACATGAATATGGATCCCAGGGCCTGAAGGAGAGTCTCCTCTCCTCCAGACCCCGGGAACCATACACTGGGAACTTCCGATTCCGATTTCCGATATCACAAAAATATCGGAACTCGGTATCGGAATTCCGATACAGCAAATATCGGCCGATTCCCGATACTTGCGGTATTGGAATGCTCAACACTAATCACGTGATGTCATATACCTAATGAAAAAGTGAAGAATTAACCAATTAAGAAGGGCAAAATGAGCAATTGTAAGCACACAGTGCCATAGAATATGATGACTGCAATATATTAAGAGGATAAAAACGTTAATCTGGGAGGCTGTTGTGAATTTGCTTTTTGCTCCCTCTAGTGGTTACTAGTTTTTTGACTCTGGTTTTTCTGTCATTCCTTTTATCCGCACCTGGGTCGTTAGTTAGGGGTGTTGCTATTTAAGCTCCCTGGACCTTCAGTTCAATGCCTGGCAACGTAGTTATCAGAGCTAGTCTGCTGTGCTCTTGTCTACTGATCCTGGTTCCAGTTATATCAGCTAAGTCTGCCTTTTGCTTTTTGCTATTTGTTTTGTTTTGTATTTTTGTCCAGCTTGTTCCAAATCTATATCCTGACCTTTGCTGGAAACTCTAGGGGGCTGGTGTTCTCCCCCCGGACCGTTAGACGGTTCGGGGGTTCTTGAATTTCCAGTGTGGATTTTGATAGGGTTTTTGTTGACCATATAAGTTACCTTTCTTTATTCTGCTATCAGTAAGCGGGCCTCTCTGTGCTAAAAACCTGGTTCATTTCTGTGTTTGTCATTTCCTCTTACCTCACCGTCATTATTTGTGGGGGGCTTCTATCCAGCTTTGGGGTCCCCTTCTCTGGAGGCAAGAAAGGTCTTTGTTTTCCTCTACTAGGGGTAGCTAGATTCTCCGGCTGGCGCGTGTCATCTAGAATCAACGTAGGAATGATCCCCGGCTACTTCTAGTGTTGGCGTTAGGAGTAGATATATGGTCAACCCAGTTACCACTGCCCTATGAGCTGGATTTTTGTATTCTGCAGACTTCCACGTTCCTCTGAGACCCTCGCCATTGGGGTCATAACAGTTTGCCAGGCCAGTATTAAATGTTTAATGCATTGCAGAAGAGGGATTATAAGAAAGAAGATTCTGAGTTTTTTTTTTTTTTTTCTCCTTCCCCTTTACCTCAGAGTGGCTATGCTTGCTGCAGACATGAATGTCCAGACCTTGATTACAAGTGTGGACCAGCTGGCTACTCGTGTGCAGGGCATACAAGACTATGTTATCAGAAATCCTAGGTCAGAACCTAAAATACCGATTCCTGAACTGTTTTCCGGAGACAGGTTTAAGTTTAGGAATTTTGTGAATAATTGTAAATTGTTTTTGTCCCTGAGACCCTGTTCATCAGGAGATTCTGCTCAGCAAGTAAAAATTGTTATTTCGTTCTTACGGGGCGACCCTCAGGATTGGGCTTTTTCGCTGGCGCCAGGAGATCCGGCATTGGCTGATCTTGATGCGTTTTTTCTGGCGCTCGGTTTACTTTATGAGGAACCCAATCTTGAGATTCAGGCAGAAAAGGCCTTGCTGTCTATGTCTCAGGGGCAGGACGAGGCTGAAGTGTATTGCCAAAAATTTCGGAAATGGTCCGTGCTGACACATTGGAACGAGTGTGCACTGGCCGCTAATTTTAGAAATGGCCTTTCTGAAGCCATTAAGAATGTTATGGTGGGTTTTCACATTCCCACAGGTCTGAATGATACTATGGCACTGGCTATTCAAATTGACCGGCGGTTGCGGGAGCGCAAAACCGCAAATTCTCTCATGGTGTTGTCTGAACAGACACCTAATTCGGTGCAATGTGATAGAAAAACCGCAAATTCCCTCATGGTGTTGTCTGAACAGACACCTGATTTAATGCAATGTGATAGAATCCTGACTAGAAATGAGCGGAAAATTCATAGACGCCGGAATGGCTTGTGCTACTACTGTGGTGATTCTACACATGTTATCTCAGCATGCTCTAAACGTATAGCTAAGGTTGTTAGTCCTGTCACCGTTGGTAATTTGCAACCTAAATTTATTCTGTCTGTAACTTTGATTTGCTCACTGTCATCTTATCCTGTCATGGCGTTTGTAGATTCAGGTGCTGCCCTGAGTCTCATGGATCTCTCATTTGCTAAGCGCTGTGGATTTACTCTTGAACCATTAGAAAATCCTATTCCTCTTAGGGGTATTGATGCTACACCATTGGCAGCAAATAAACCGCAGTATTGGACTCAGGTTACCATGTGCATGACTCCTGAACACCGCGAGGTGATACGTTTCCTGGTTTTACATAAAATGCATGATTTGGTCGTTTTAGGGCTGCCATGGTTACAGACCCATAATCCAGTCCTGGACTGGAAGGCTATGTCAGTCTCAAGTTGGGGCTGTCGTGGTATTCATGAGGATTCCCTGCCTGTGTCTATTGCTTCTTCTACGCCTTCGGAAGTTCCGGAGTATTTGTCTGATTATCAGGATGTCTTCAGTGAGTCTGAGTCCAGTGCACTGCCTCCTCATAGGGACTGTGACTGTGCTATAGATTTGATCCCAGGCAGTAAATTTCCTAAGGGAAGACTGTTTAATCTGTCGGTACCTGAACATACCGCTATGCGTTCATATATCAAGGAGTCTCTGGAAAAAGGACATATTCGTCCGTCTTCTTCCCCTCTTGGTGCGGGATTCTTTTTTGTGGCAAAAAAGGACGGATCTTTGAGACCTTGTATTGATTATCGGCTTTTAAATAAGATCACTGTCAAATTTCAGTATCCTTTACCGCTGTTGTCTGACTTGTTTGCCCGGATTAAGGGTGCCAAGTGGTTCACCAAGATAGACCTTCGTGGTGCGTACAACCTTGTGCGCATTAAGCAAGGTGATGAATGGAAAACCGCATTCAATACGCCCGAAGGTCATTTTGAGTACTTGGTGATGCCTTTTGGGCTCTCCAATGCGCCTTCAGTTTTTCAGTCCTTTATGCATGACATTTTCCGGAAGTATCTGGATAAATTTTTGATTGTTTATCTGGATGATATTTTGTTTTTTTCTGATAATTGGGATTCGCATGTGGAGCAGGTCAGGTTGGTCTTTAAAATTTTGCGTGAAAATTCTTTGTTTGTCAAGGGCTCAAAGTGTCTCTTTGGTGTACAGAAGGTTCCCTTTTTGGGGTTCATTTTTTCCCCTTCTGCTGTGGAGATGGACCCAGTCAAGGTCCGAGCTATTCTTGATTGGACTCAGCCCTCGTCAGTTAAGAGTCTCCAGAAGTTCTTGGGCTTCGCTAACTTCTACCGTCGTTTTATCGCTAATTTTTCTAGCATTGTGAAACCTTTGACGGATGTGACCAAGAAGGGCTCCGATGTAGCTAACTGGGCTCCTGCTGCCGTGGAGGCTTTCCAGGAGTTGAAACGCCGGTTTACTTCGGCGCCTGTTTTGTGCCAGCCTGACGTCTCACTTCCCTTTCAGGTTGAGGTGGATGCTTCGGAGATTGGGGCAGGGGCCGTTTTGTCGCAGAGAGGCCCTGGTTGCTCTGTTATGAAACCTTGTGCCTTTTTCTCTAGGAAGTTTTCGCCTGCCGAGCGAAATTATGATGTGGGCAATCGGGAGTTGTTGGCCATGAAATGGGCATTTGAGGAGTGGCGTCATTGGCTCGAGGGTGCTAAGCATCGTGTGGTGGTCTTGACTGATCACAAAAATCTGATGTATCTCGAGTCTGCTAAACGCCTTAATCCGAGACAGGCCCGCTGGTCATTGTTTTTCTCCCGCTTTGATTTTGTTGTCTCGTATTTACCAGGTTCAAAGAATGTGAAGGCCGATGCTCTTTCTAGGAGCTTTGTGCCTGATGCTCCTGGAGTCGCTGATCCTGTTGGTATTCTTAAAGATGGAGTTATCTTGTCAGCTATTTCTCCGGATCTGCGACGTGTGTTGCAGAGATTTCAGGCTGATAGGCCTGAGTCTTGTCCACCTGACAGACTGTTTGTCCCGGATAAGTGGACCAGCAGAGTCATTTCCGAGGTTCATTCCTCGGTGTTGGCAGGTCACCCGGGAATTTTTGGCACCAGAGATCTGGTGGCCAGGTCCTTTTGGTGGCCTTCCTTGTCAAGGGATGTGCGGTCATTTGTGCAGTCCTGTGGGACTTGTGCTCGAGCTAAGCCTTGCTGTTCTCGTGCCAGCGGTTTGCTCTTGCCCTTGCCTGTCCCGAAGAGACCTTGGATTCATATCTCCATGGATTTCATTTCTGATCTTCCGCTATCTCAGGGCATGTCCGTTATCTGGGTGATATGTGATCGCTTCTCCAAGATGGTCCATTTGGTTCCTTTGCCTAAGCTGCCTTCCTCTTCCGATCTGGTTCCTGTGTTTTTCCAGAACGTGTTTCGTTTGCACGGCATCCCTGAGAATATTGTGTCAGACAGAGGATCCCAGTTCGTTTCCAGGTTCTGGCGATCCTTTTGTAGTAGGATGGGCATTGATTTGTCGTTTTCGTCTGCTTTCCATCCTCAGACTAATGGACAGACGGAGCGAACCAATCAGACTTTGGAGGCTTATTTGAGGTGTTTTGTCTCTGCTGATCAGGACGATTGGGTGACATTCTTGCCGTTGGCTGAGTTTGCCCTTAATAATCGGGCTAGTTCCGCCACCTTGGTTTCGCCTTTTTTCTGCAACTCTGGTTTCCATCCTCGCTTTTCTTCGGGTCATGTGGAGCCTTCTGACTGTCCTGGGGTGGATTCTGTGGTGGATAGGTTGCAGCAGATCTGGAATCATGTGGTGGACAACTTGAAGTTGTCACAGGAGAAGGCTCAGCGCTTTGCCAACCGCCGCCGCGGTGTGGGTCCCCGACTACGCGTTGGGGATTTGGTGTGGCTTTCTTCCCGCTTTGTTCCTATGAAGGTCTCCTCTCCCAAATTTAAACCTCGTTTTATTGGGCCTTACAAGATATTGGAAATCCTTAATCCTGTATCTTTTCGTCTGGATCTTCCTGTGTCGTTTGCTATTCACAATGTATTTCATAGGTCCTTGTTGCGGCGGTACATTGTGCCTGTAGTTCCTTCTGCTGAGCCTCCTGCTCCGGTGTTGGTTGAGGGCGAGTTGGAGTACGTGGTGGAGAAGATCTTGGATTCTCGCCTCTCCAGGCGGAGGCTTCAGTACCTGGTCAAGTGGAAGGGCTATGGTCAGGAGGATAATTCCTGGGTGGTCGCCTCTGATGTTCATGCGGCCGATTTAGTTCGTGCCTTTCATGCCGCTCATCCTGATCGCCCTGGTGGTCGTGGTGAGGGTTCGGTGACCCCTCACTAAGGGGGGGGTACTGTTGTGAATTTGCTTTTTGCTCCCTCTAGTGGTTACTAGTTTTTTGACTCTGGTTTTTCTGTCATTCCTTTTATCCGCACCTGGGTCGTTAGTTAGGGGTGTTGCTATTTAAGCTCCCTGGACCTTCAGTTCAATGCCTGGCAACGTAGTTATCAGAGCTAGTCTGCTGTGCTCTTGTCTACTGATCCTGGTTCCAGTTATATCAGCTAAGTCTGCCTTTTGCTTTTTGCTATTTGTTTTGTTTTGTATTTTTGTCCAGCTTGTTCCAAATCTATATCCTGACCTTTGCTGGAAACTCTAGGGGGCTGGTGTTCTCCCCCCGGACCGTTAGACGGTTCGGGGGTTCTTGAATTTCCAGTGTGGATTTTGATAGGGTTTTTGTTGACCATATAAGTTACCTTTCTTTATTCTGCTATCAGTAAGCGGGCCTCTCTGTGCTAAAAACCTGGTTCATTTCTGTGTTTGTCATTTCCTCTTACCTCACCGTCATTATTTGTGGGGGGCTTCTATCCAGCTTTGGGGTCCCCTTCTCTGGAGGCAAGAAAGGTCTTTGTTTTCCTCTACTAGGGGTAGCTAGATTCTCCGGCTGGCGCGTGTCATCTAGAATCAACGTAGGAATGATCCCCGGCTACTTCTAGTGTTGGCGTTAGGAGTAGATATATGGTCAACCCAGTTACCACTGCCCTATGAGCTGGATTTTTGTATTCTGCAGACTTCCACGTTCCTCTGAGACCCTCGCCATTGGGGTCATAACAGTTTGCCAGGCCAGTATTAAATGTTTAATGCATTGCAGAAGAGGGATTATAAGAAAGAAGATTCTGAGTTTTTTTTTTTTTTTTCTCCTTCCCCTTTACCTCAGAGTGGCTATGCTTGCTGCAGACATGAATGTCCAGACCTTGATTACAAGTGTGGACCAGCTGGCTACTCGTGTGCAGGGCATACAAGACTATGTTATCAGAAATCCTAGGTCAGAACCTAAAATACCGATTCCTGAACTGTTTTCCGGAGACAGGTTTAAGTTTAGGAATTTTGTGAATAATTGTAAATTGTTTTTGTCCCTGAGACCCTGTTCATCAGGAGATTCTGCTCAGCAAGTAAAAATTGTTATTTCGTTCTTACGGGGCGACCCTCAGGATTGGGCTTTTTCGCTGGCGCCAGGAGATCCGGCATTGGCTGATCTTGATGCGTTTTTTCTGGCGCTCGGTTTACTTTATGAGGAACCCAATCTTGAGATTCAGGCAGAAAAGGCCTTGCTGTCTATGTCTCAGGGGCAGGACGAGGCTGAAGTGTATTGCCAAAAATTTCGGAAATGGTCCGTGCTGACACATTGGAACGAGTGTGCACTGGCCGCTAATTTTAGAAATGGCCTTTCTGAAGCCATTAAGAATGTTATGGTGGGTTTTCACATTCCCACAGGTCTGAATGATACTATGGCACTGGCTATTCAAATTGACCGGCGGTTGCGGGAGCGCAAAACCGCAAATTCTCTCATGGTGTTGTCTGAACAGACACCTAATTCGGTGCAATGTGATAGAAAAACCGCAAATTCCCTCATGGTGTTGTCTGAACAGACACCTGATTTAATGCAATGTGATAGAATCCTGACTAGAAATGAGCGGAAAATTCATAGACGCCGGAATGGCTTGTGCTACTACTGTGGTGATTCTACACATGTTATCTCAGCATGCTCTAAACGTATAGCTAAGGTTGTTAGTCCTGTCACCGTTGGTAATTTGCAACCTAAATTTATTCTGTCTGTAACTTTGATTTGCTCACTGTCATCTTATCCTGTCATGGCGTTTGTAGATTCAGGTGCTGCCCTGAGTCTCATGGATCTCTCATTTGCTAAGCGCTGTGGATTTACTCTTGAACCATTAGAAAATCCTATTCCTCTTAGGGGTATTGATGCTACACCATTGGCAGCAAATAAACCGCAGTATTGGACTCAGGTTACCATGTGCATGACTCCTGAACACCGCGAGGTGATACGTTTCCTGGTTTTACATAAAATGCATGATTTGGTCGTTTTAGGGCTGCCATGGTTACAGACCCATAATCCAGTCCTGGACTGGAAGGCTATGTCAGTCTCAAGTTGGGGCTGTCGTGGTATTCATGAGGATTCCCTGCCTGTGTCTATTGCTTCTTCTACGCCTTCGGAAGTTCCGGAGTATTTGTCTGATTATCAGGATGTCTTCAGTGAGTCTGAGTCCAGTGCACTGCCTCCTCATAGGGACTGTGACTGTGCTATAGATTTGATCCCAGGCAGTAAATTTCCTAAGGGAAGACTGTTTAATCTGTCGGTACCTGAACATACCGCTATGCGTTCATATATCAAGGAGTCTCTGGAAAAAGGACATATTCGTCCGTCTTCTTCCCCTCTTGGTGCGGGATTCTTTTTTGTGGCAAAAAAGGACGGATCTTTGAGACCTTGTATTGATTATCGGCTTTTAAATAAGATCACTGTCAAATTTCAGTATCCTTTACCGCTGTTGTCTGACTTGTTTGCCCGGATTAAGGGTGCCAAGTGGTTCACCAAGATAGACCTTCGTGGTGCGTACAACCTTGTGCGCATTAAGCAAGGTGATGAATGGAAAACCGCATTCAATACGCCCGAAGGTCATTTTGAGTACTTGGTGATGCCTTTTGGGCTCTCCAATGCGCCTTCAGTTTTTCAGTCCTTTATGCATGACATTTTCCGGAAGTATCTGGATAAATTTTTGATTGTTTATCTGGATGATATTTTGTTTTTTTCTGATAATTGGGATTCGCATGTGGAGCAGGTCAGGTTGGTCTTTAAAATTTTGCGTGAAAATTCTTTGTTTGTCAAGGGCTCAAAGTGTCTCTTTGGTGTACAGAAGGTTCCCTTTTTGGGGTTCATTTTTTCCCCTTCTGCTGTGGAGATGGACCCAGTCAAGGTCCGAGCTATTCTTGATTGGACTCAGCCCTCGTCAGTTAAGAGTCTCCAGAAGTTCTTGGGCTTCGCTAACTTCTACCGTCGTTTTATCGCTAATTTTTCTAGCATTGTGAAACCTTTGACGGATGTGACCAAGAAGGGCTCCGATGTAGCTAACTGGGCTCCTGCTGCCGTGGAGGCTTTCCAGGAGTTGAAACGCCGGTTTACTTCGGCGCCTGTTTTGTGCCAGCCTGACGTCTCACTTCCCTTTCAGGTTGAGGTGGATGCTTCGGAGATTGGGGCAGGGGCCGTTTTGTCGCAGAGAGGCCCTGGTTGCTCTGTTATGAAACCTTGTGCCTTTTTCTCTAGGAAGTTTTCGCCTGCCGAGCGAAATTATGATGTGGGCAATCGGGAGTTGTTGGCCATGAAATGGGCATTTGAGGAGTGGCGTCATTGGCTCGAGGGTGCTAAGCATCGTGTGGTGGTCTTGACTGATCACAAAAATCTGATGTATCTCGAGTCTGCTAAACGCCTTAATCCGAGACAGGCCCGCTGGTCATTGTTTTTCTCCCGCTTTGATTTTGTTGTCTCGTATTTACCAGGTTCAAAGAATGTGAAGGCCGATGCTCTTTCTAGGAGCTTTGTGCCTGATGCTCCTGGAGTCGCTGATCCTGTTGGTATTCTTAAAGATGGAGTTATCTTGTCAGCTATTTCTCCGGATCTGCGACGTGTGTTGCAGAGATTTCAGGCTGATAGGCCTGAGTCTTGTCCACCTGACAGACTGTTTGTCCCGGATAAGTGGACCAGCAGAGTCATTTCCGAGGTTCATTCCTCGGTGTTGGCAGGTCACCCGGGAATTTTTGGCACCAGAGATCTGGTGGCCAGGTCCTTTTGGTGGCCTTCCTTGTCAAGGGATGTGCGGTCATTTGTGCAGTCCTGTGGGACTTGTGCTCGAGCTAAGCCTTGCTGTTCTCGTGCCAGCGGTTTGCTCTTGCCCTTGCCTGTCCCGAAGAGACCTTGGACTCATATCTCCATGGATTTCATTTCTGATCTTCCGCTATCTCAGGGCATGTCCGTTATCTGGGTGATATGTGATCGCTTCTCCAAGATGGTCCATTTGGTTCCTTTGCCTAAGCTGCCTTCCTCTTCCGATCTGGTTCCTGTGTTTTTCCAGAACGTGTTTCGTTTGCACGGCATCCCTGAGAATATTGTGTCAGACAGAGGATCCCAGTTCGTTTCCAGGTTCTGGCGATCCTTTTGTAGTAGGATGGGCATTGATTTGTCGTTTTCGTCTGCTTTCCATCCTCAGACTAATGGACAGACGGAGCGAACCAATCAGACTTTGGAGGCTTATTTGAGGTGTTTTGTCTCTGCTGATCAGGACGATTGGGTGACATTCTTGCCGTTGGCTGAGTTTGCCCTTAATAATCGGGCTAGTTCCGCCACCTTGGTTTCGCCTTTTTTCTGCAACTCTGGTTTCCATCCTCGCTTTTCTTCGGGTCATGTGGAGCCTTCTGACTGTCCTGGGGTGGATTCTGTGGTGGATAGGTTGCAGCAGATCTGGAATCATGTGGTGGACAACTTGAAGTTGTCACAGGAGAAGGCTCAGCGCTTTGCCAACCGCCGCCGCGCTGTGGGTCCCCGACTACGCGTTGGGGATTTGGTGTGGCTTTCTTCCCGCTTTGTTCCTATGAAGGTCTCCTCTCCCAAATTTAAACCTCGTTTTATTGGGCCTTACAAGATATTGGAAATCCTTAATCCTGTATCTTTTCGTCTGGATCTTCCTGTGTCGTTTGCTATTCACAATGTATTTCATAGGTCCTTGTTGCGGCGGTACATTGTGCCTGTAGTTCCTTCTGCTGAGCCTCCTGCTCCGGTGTTGGTTGAGGGCGAGTTGGAGTACGTGGTGGAGAAGATCTTGGATTCTCGCCTCTCCAGGCGGAGGCTTCAGTACCTGGTCAAGTGGAAGGGCTATGGTCAGGAGGATAATTCCTGGGTGGTCGCCTCTGATGTTCATGCGGCCGATTTAGTTCGTGCCTTTCATGCCGCTCATCCTGATCGCCCTGGTGGTCGTGGTGAGGGTTCGGTGACCCCTCACTAAGGGGGGGGTACTGTTGTGAATTTGCTTTTTGCTCCCTCTAGTGGTTACTAGTTTTTTGACTCTGGTTTTTCTGTCATTCCTTTTATCCGCACCTGGGTCGTTAGTTAGGGGTGTTGCTATTTAAGCTCCCTGGACCTTCAGTTCAATGCCTGGCAACGTAGTTATCAGAGCTAGTCTGCTGTGCTCTTGTCTACTGATCCTGGTTCCAGTTATATCAGCTAAGTCTGCCTTTTGCTTTTTGCTATTTGTTTTGTTTTGTATTTTTGTCCAGCTTGTTCCAAATCTATATCCTGACCTTTGCTGGAAACTCTAGGGGGCTGGTGTTCTCCCCCCGGACCGTTAGACGGTTCGGGGGTTCTTGAATTTCCAGTGTGGATTTTGATAGGGTTTTTGTTGACCATATAAGTTACCTTTCTTTATTCTGCTATCAGTAAGCGGGCCTCTCTGTGCTAAAAACCTGGTTCATTTCTGTGTTTGTCATTTCCTCTTACCTCACCGTCATTATTTGTGGGGGGCTTCTATCCAGCTTTGGGGTCCCCTTCTCTGGAGGCAAGAAAGGTCTTTGTTTTCCTCTACTAGGGGTAGCTAGATTCTCCGGCTGGCGCGTGTCATCTAGAATCAACGTAGGAATGATCCCCGGCTACTTCTAGTGTTGGCGTTAGGAGTAGATATATGGTCAACCCAGTTACCACTGCCCTATGAGCTGGATTTTTGTATTCTGCAGACTTCCACGTTCCTCTGAGACCCTCGCCATTGGGGTCATAACAGGAGGCTATATTAACGAAGCACTCCTCCCATCAATCAAAATCCTAAATTTTAGACCTCCGAACATACCCCAAATATAATTTAGACAGCAAATAAAATCGTAAAATAAATTTAGACCTTTGCGGTCCGGTGATGCCTGCTATCATTACAACCAAACTACTGAGCCCATAGCACAGAATGTATGCTATCTACCATATTTTACTCTTTATTTGTATTATTTTTTTAGCAGCTATGATGATCCCTGTAAATAGGCCTATGCCATAATTTGTATGTAACAGAAAGTATTTTATTATTTATTTTCTTATCTGTTTCTTATTATTTATATGTCGCTTAAACATGTTGCAACTCTGCACATGGACGGTTGACATTCCCTTCACTCCCTAAAGGCGCCGTCTCACTAAGCGATGCTAAAGCGATCCCGACAACGATACGACCTGTCAGGGATCGTTGCTGCGTCGCTATGTGGTCGCTGGTGAGATGTCAAACAGTGAGATCTTCCAACGATCGCAGCTGCGATCTCACTGTTTGACATCTCACCAGCGACCTGTAGCGACCTGTACAACGATGTCACATGGGAGCTATTATGACGATTCAGTGTCTGAGTCGTCAACGAGGTCGTTGGTAAGGTGTCAAACACAGTGATGTGTGCTACCCAGCGGGACCTCAACGATCAAAAAAAGGTCCAAGCCATTCCGACACGACCAGCGATCTCACAGCAGGGGCCTGGTCGCTGCTACGTGTCACACATAGCGAGATCGCTATGGAGGTCGCTGTTGCGTCACAAAACTTGTGACTCAGCAGCGATCTCGCTAGCGATCTCGCTTAGTGAGACGGGGCCTTTACCCCGGTGGTCTCACTATCAGATTTTTATGCACAGTAGGGTAATTGTATGTAAAATGAGAAAAAGAAAATAAATGCATAAGAAACTATCTGAAACCACCTATCTGAGATTAAAAAAACAGTTGTGAGCCATTATAAATGCAGAAGAACATCCCAGGGGGTCCTAAATACTCGGCCTCATAGGCTGCTACTTATAGTGCTCCCACTTGTATATCAACAATATAGAGGTGAAAAATCACGTCTTTTGGTATTGTCACTCGTGGTTTTGATCCGCTGCTCTTTATCGCTCTCTTTTTTTATGCCACATGTTCACACATTTATCCTGGGACACATTTAAGCTGGAACTTCCTCTGTGATTTCAGAATGCATGATCTCATTTACAAGGGATTTGTAGCTGGCATCGTGCACAGTATGACCGCTGCCAGTAATCCTCGACATGTCTTTTAAGACTATGCTCAGCATACAGATTATGGAACGCAGCACGAGGAAATCAGAGAAAGACATTTTCATAGAGCTGCAAACTAAAAAAAAGAGATACATTTAGATAGACATGATGTGAACATGCTGCATTTCCAAAACATAGGATGATTTTATTTAAGGGTTTTTAGGACTGGAAAAGGGAATCTGCTATTTTCCAAGAACAGAGCCACGTCGGACAATGTGATAAGGCAGGTATTATATTTCATCCTCATTCTCTTGAATAGGAATGAGCTGCACTATACACTGACATGTCGCACCGATTTTTATTTTTTATTTTGGACAACCCTTGTAAAAATTTTAAACAGAACACATTATGCATCTGAAGTAGTGATGAGCGAGTGTGCTCGTTACTTGGGTTTTCTGAGCATGCTCGGGTGTTCTCCGAGTATCTTGGGCGTGCTCGTAGATTATGTTTGTGTCTCCGCAGCTGCATGATTTGCCGCTGTTAGACAGCCTGAATACATGCAGGGATTGAGTGTTTGTTAGGGAATCCCTGCATGTGTTCAGGTTGTCTAACAGCCGCAAATCATGCAGCTGTAGGGACGCAAACATAATCTACGAGTACGCCCAAGATACTCGGAGAGCACCCGAGCATGCTCGGAAATCTCAAGTAACGAGCACACTCGCTCATCACTAATCTAAAGTATTTGTAAGGCCAAATCAGACAAGTGAGATTTTTATACATATGCAAAAAAGTTTTCGAGTGTCCTTAGTAATTTTTAGCCATTTTTTGATCAGTTTTTGAACAGTTTGTCAGTTTTTAATCAGTTTGTCAGTTTTTACCATCAGTGTCTCACTAGGGATTTTCAGACCTGGAACAGTAAATAGTTTCCTAAACTTCTCCTATTCATCACAATATTTCTTACAGACAGAATGCGACTTACAGATTGATGCCTTCCAATTTTTACAGATTCATAGACTTGTGATTCCAATCAAAATCACCATTTTTGCGTGACAGCCAAAAAACACGGAGATGTGAACAGCTCCATAGATTATATTGGGTACAAGATATACCCACGGAAAACACTGATAGAAAACGTATGTGAAAAACGGACGTCTGAATGTGGCCTAGGTAATTCTATTAGTCTCACATTCAGATTTGCAGTGATATTTTTTACTTTGCCAGCTGTATTGATACTATCTTGAATCTTGAAGTTTCCAATATTGATGTCTCAAAAGCTTTACATAACGGATAATGTATAGTGGTCCCTCAAAATTGATTCCGGAAAGACCATTTAAAAGTTGAAAATATTGTAACTTCAGAACATAACTGCTTGGACAATTATTCATTTGTTCCATAGCTCCAAAATGTTACCCTAACAACACAGAACAAAAAGAGAATTAAAAATAAATAAACAGTATTACTAATTCAGATAAAGCAAACATCTTGAAAACAGAGACTACTTTATCTTGTACATTCCACAAAGTATACCAAAATCTATGGAGCCATCTTCACCTGGTGACCAAAAGAACAGGTCCTTCGAGGACAAGTAAAGACAGTACAGGACATGGCGCTGTACTGTAGAGAGGCACTAATGGGCAGCCAATCAGTGCACGCACCTCCGAAACACAGCTGTTATCTTAATAAAATGCTTGTGCTGATTGGTTGGACCCTATGAACTATTACATGTACCACAGAATTTTATCTACTGCTCTGTAAACTCTGTGCTTTCAAGTAATTTTCCATAAAGGGAACTTGTCAGACAACACTATTAGATTGCAGATAAGGAGTTAATCTGCAGGTTAATAGCATTAGGCTGCCGTCGCACTAGCAGTATTTGGTCAGTATTTTACATCAGTATTTGTAAGCCAAAACCATGAGTGGGTGATAAATGCAGAAGTTGTGCATATGTTTCTATTATACTTTTCCTCTAATTGTTCTACTCCTGGTTTTGGCTTACAAATACTGATGTAAAATACTGACCAAATACTGCTAGTGTGACGGCAGCCTTAGGAATATGCCCGCCCGCCTTAGGCCAGTCTCACACGTCCAGATAATTCCGGTACCGTAACAATCGGTACCGAAGTTATCCGTGTCCGTGTGTCTGTGTGCTCACGTGGCACATCAGTGTGGCACATGTGCGGCAGCCGTGTGCCGCCCGTGTGCCGACTGAGGACCACATGGATGTGCCTCCCTATAGGAGGTGGAGCCGCATATTCATCCCTGTAATGAGCGGCACCATGTGACCGCTCACACAAGACAAGCTGCCAGAGCTGAGAGGAAGCATCGCTGGAGCTGGGTGAGTATTTTAATGCAAGCTGGCGGGCGCACAGGGGGTGGGAGGTGGGAGGTGACCTGGAACTTTATTTTAAACACAAAAAACCCCCCCAAACCTTGATTTGTCATTCCTTCTCTCCAGCGAAAGCTGCTTGGGAAAAGGAATGAATGCCGGCTTCAGCACCACACGCAGGGGGACAGCACTTAACTATAGCGCTGTCTCCTGCACAATCCGTGTGGTCCTCAGTCGGCACACGGGCGGCACACGGACAGCATCTGTGTGCGGTACGTGTTTACACGGACCCACTGACTTTAATGGGTCCTTGTGATCCGTGCGCTCCCACGAACACTGACATGTCTCCATGTTTTACAAATGGACACACGGTCCGTGAAAACACGCTGACATGTGCAGAGACACATTTATTTTAATGTGTCTTTGTGAGCCATTGTCTCCGGTACGTGAGGAAACTCACCACACGTACCGGAGCCAGTGACGTGTGAAACCGGCCTTACTGAAAGTGCGGTACCCAGGAGAAAATGAAATTTATTCCTCCTATAGTCACCGCTCACAGTATTGTGACACTGTGACTGTAAGCACACCTCGACACTGTGACTGACAGCCAGCTCTGACCTAATGTTCTTCTTAGCCAGATCCTAATACAAGTGCTGGGGCATGCTTACAGCCATCACTAAAAGGGCTGTGAGTGGTGACTTTGCTACTCACCCCTACTTGCTATTTACCTAAAACAAGCTGGGTTCCACAGCGTTATTTCTCCTGCCTGTCTACAAGTGTCTGATTTTTACTAGTGTGAAAAGGGAACCTTTTTAACTCTCTGAATGATTCCATGGGAGTGATCATACCTGCTAATGCTATAATCACACTGTCCCATGACTGAATCTTATCACCAGGAAACTCAGTGCACTATCTCTAAGGGTATGTTTCCACGGGTAGAAACCGGCAGCACTTTGGACGCAGCACATGTCTGCTCCATCCAAAGCGCTGCCGGCTTTTGAACGCCGGTGATTCCGCATGTGTTCAATGAACTGTGCGGAATCACCTCGTCGTATACATTGGACTGTGATATTTATCTTGCGGACAAGGAGTGTCTCCGCAAGATAAATTGACATGCTATGGTCTGGAAAGATGCACCGCATGTGCGTATATGCAGGGAAGCCAGAGGCGTCAGTGCATGCACAGTCGAGATGGGATTTCATGAAATCCCATCCACTATGCTGTAACATCTGCCCTGCTGCGGGTTTGACGCTGATCATGAATGCAGTGTCAAACCCGCAGCATTTACTGACCGTGGAAACATACCCTAAAGGATTCATCCCAAACTTTGCGCCTTTGTTTGGGATGAATTTCTCCCATAACATCTGTTGGCCCTGAAATGACATCAAGGATGTGGTGTTTCACTGCAATTTATCACACACTTATTACAACTTAGTTGCAGATAATAAGGATAACACTAGCTAAGTGTTAATCTTAGCATCATGTACCATGTATAGCATGGCACATAATAATGCAATATGACCATTGCATAATAATAAAGCAACTAAGTCAACCAGGAGGTATCCCCTCTCCACAGGGTCAGCATTAATCCATAGCAATGACTAAAGGATATGTCAGACACAGACAGTTCAGTTCAAATTTATAAAATTGGTTTGGTAGAGTTATTTTCAATCATCTATCAATCCATGACATGCAGATCAGATCCTAGCACAATAAAAACCAACAGATGCAAAGACAGTGACAGAGTGGTAAAACTCAAGAGAGCCTGGTCTAGAAATGGAATCTGCACTCTGAGTGTAGAGACACCTGACAAATGTGTGAACAGAGAGTGAAGTATGAGCCAATGTTTGTCAATTCAATGAGTAAAATGTCTGTGAAAACAGCAGAGACCTGAACTAAAGACTTAGGCTATGTTCATACTATGTTTTACCCTCATGTCACTGGCTGCATTAGGGCTTACGCCCGAAGCCTTGGAAAACAATGTCTAGCAGAACACACGGTGACTCCGTCTAGATCATTACAGTCAATGGTCTCATCATGGCACATGCCGGAATCCCATTTTCCAGGTCTTCAGACGGTAGGTACACAGCAGCGTATTATCTTGCATTCGAGAGAATTGGGCCAGTTATGCTAATCATACTCTGATCAGAGTGTGATCACCATTTGATCCAATTTTCTCGGATTAGGAGATGGAAAAAATAACTTCTCCAGCTTCTCCGTTCTTTCAGTTTGTGAAAATCGAACTACACTCAGATGTCATTCATGCGTAGTCCGATGTTTTCACACGGACTTGCTTCACCGAGTGCAATCTGATAATTGGATCCAGTTTGTGCATGCGCTGATTTTTTTCCTCAGACCGGCTCGATCCCAAGAAAAAATCTGACATGTGCACACCCCCATAGACTAAAATTGGGCTGAGTGCAATCCAGTCTTTTATAGGATTGCACTTGTACTAAAAATCCGGTCATGTGCACAAGCCCTTAGTTTTATTTGTTTGTTCTGCAATGTTCAAGTATAATCTCTCATAAAAGTGTTGCAACCAACAAGTAAGGCTACTTTCACACTGGCATTTTCTGCTATGCGTCGTCGTCCAGTAAAATGACGTATTGACAGACGTTATGAAAATAGTGGAAAATGTGTGTGACGCATCCAGTGTAATGACAGATGCGTCATTTGTGTTGTTGGAGAGAGAGAGAGAATTTTTTTGCAGGATCCTGCATTCTCAAAAATCAACGGATTGTGACGGAAGCTGAAAAACGCAAGTGTAAAGTAGCCTAAGGCCTCTTTCACACTTCCGTCTTTTCTCTCCCATCGAAATCCGTCGTGTTTTGAAAAAACAGGATCCTGCAAATTTTTCTGCAGGATCCTGTTCTTTCCCATAGACTTTTATTAGCAACGGATTGTGACGGATGGCCATCCGTTTCATCCGTCATGCACTGGATCCATCGCAAAATGTCGGTCCGATGTGCAGAGAAAACGTTCAGAGGAATGTTTTTTCTGCACATCGGAAAATCGCTCAGCGACGCATCCCGTTTTTCCACTCTGAGCATGCCCGGAAGGATTTTCAAGTCTGGAAAAAAAGTCTCTCTCTCTCTCCTCCCCGGAAATATCTCCATTAAAATTCAGGCAGCAACACAAACAACGCATCTGTCAAAACACTGGATGCGTCATACACGTTTTTCACTATTTTCACGACGTCCGTCAATACGTCATAACAACGCATTATGACTCCCGCCAGCAGACGGAAGTGTGAAAGAGGCCTAAGATGGCAGAAAGCATTGTGTGCTGCTGCATTTAGTCTGCCATAATCTTCCTTCATGTTCCAACTGATTAGCACAAGCATGGGTATCGCTATAGGGAGAGCGGTAGTAGATTTCCATGAAGATTTCTGTATACATAGTAACAGAAGGGGAGTGGGGTTGCACTTCAGCATCCACTTATTTTTTTACTGCCATTTCCAAAGGAAAGTTCAGTTATCCCACGTACCACATCTCTATCTCCAAATATACAGAATGTTCTATAATGATTAATAACTATTAATGATGTAGATACACATATTACTATTATACATCTGTCATTTATGAAGGTCGCTGCTCCTGTTATATATTTATTTCTGTAAAGAGCGGCTAACATGGCGTCAGAAAGATCTCCCAGTAATAGCCATGTCCCTGAGAAAACTGGAAAAGCTATTTAGCCTTATAATGAAACCCCTTGCTGACTCAGTTTTTAGTGGAAACTTCTCCTGTAATCATCAAATACAAATAGGTAAAAAAATGGCCAGGTAATAAGTAAGGCCGGCGTCACACTAGCGAGTTTTACGGACGTATGAGCGCAGAAAATACATCCGTAAAATACGCATTACACACGGCCCAATGAATCTCTATGGGGCTGCTCCTATCAGCCGCATATTACGCATCCGTAATATACGGTTTTGTACGGCCGTAGAAAATCGCAGCATGCTGCGTTTGTCACCGTATTGCGCAAAAAATATGCCAATGAAAGTCTATGGGGGCGAGAAAAATACGGATTACACACGGACCAGCAGTGTGACTTGCAAGAAATACGCACCGGTGTTAGAGAGAAATGCCGGTAATTCTATTGCCGGCTTTTCATTTCTCCTTCACAAACCCGACAGGATATGAGACATGGTTTACATACAGTAAACCATCTCATATCCCTATTTTTTTTGCATATTCCACACTACTAATGTTAGTAGTGTGTATGTGCAAAATTTGGCCGCTGTAGCTGCTAAAATAAAGGGTTAAATGGCGGAAAAAATTGGCGTGGGCTCCCGCGCAATTTTCTCCGCCAGAGTGGTAAAGCCAGTGACTGAGGGCAGATATTAATAGCCTAGAGAGGGTCCATGGTTATTGGCCCCCCAGCTACAAACATCTGCCCCCAGCCACCCCAGAAAAGGCACATCTGGGAGATGCGCCTATTCTGGCACTTGGCCACTCTCTTCCCACTCCCGTGTAGCGGTGGGATATGGGGTAATGAAGGGTTAATGGCACCTTGCTATTGTAAGGTAACGTTAAGCCAGGTTAATAATGGAGAGGTGTCAATTATGACACCTATCCATTATTAATCCAATAGTATTAAATGGTTAATAAAACACACATTATTACAAAGTCCTTTAATTAAATAAAGACACATGTTGTTGTAATATTTTATTAGACTCTTAATCCACCTGAAGACCATCGTCCTGAAACAAAGTTAAAAAAACAAACAACAATATTCCATACCTTCCGTCGTTATGTCCCACGATGTAAATCCATCTGAAGGGGTTAAATCATTTTACAGCCAGGAGCTGTGCTAATGCACTCGCTCCTGCCTGTAAAACCCCGGGTACTGAATGGAAAGCAGGGTGACCTGTAGTTACCTTGAGTTGTGGTGATGCGCCCTCTGCTGGATGTCCTCATGAACTGGAGCCTTGGAAAAGTTCCCACACTCGAGTTCAACACTGAGTGTGACGCCGGCCTAAAGGTAATGTTAGGCGCCGGGATTCCCCCACTGAACTGGATAGATCCCAAGCCTTGTCTGGTGCAGTGGTTTCCAATCAGCACCGGCCGCTGGGATGACTGCTCAGCACAGTCTCCAGTCGCAGCGCCTTGCCCTGGCTCCTGCTGCATGTGAAGTTACTGCTAGCTCTCCAGCTAAAAGCCTATGGTGACTACTGGTTTACATTTGAAGCGTTGTGCTCTGGAGCTTTAGTCCAGATTTCACCCTACTGAGCATGTCCATGATGTGGTGCCTTCTCATTGGTGCTCAGATGTCAGCTGCTCTGGTGATGTGGCAGCATCAGATTGGTCCACAGGCAAGGTCCTGTTTGTCTGGATTTGAGATTAGGATATAAAAGGCTCTCAATGGGGCACGCCTGTGCACTGGTATCATTTGTGTTCGCGTGTGTGAGTGTATACGCGATCACTCTGAGTGTGTGTGAGTGTGAGTGTGAGTGTGTGTGTAGATCTTGCTCAGCTTGAGCCAGTTAGGGTTTTGCCTTCCAGCATCTGTATCCTGTAGTGTGTGGGGTTAGCACAGCAGAGTTACAGAGCAAGTCCAACCTCAAAGCCTATTTGCTCCCCTGTGAGATCTACAGGGTTTTGTTTAGTTAATCAGCGTCAGCATAGTATTTTCCTTTGACTCTGTGTCTGTTTCGCCCAAGTGTGCGATTGGCACTGGTCGATTATGGAGCGAGTTCAACCCTTAGTTTCTTTGCTCTGTGAAGCTAACAGAGCTGTGCATTCTGTTGACACTGTGTGGAGTTAACGTAGTTGTGTCAGGTGTATGCTTGCCGTGTGTTCCGCCATTACCCTATAGCAGCAGTTTTACATCTCTGAATTATGGACCCTGAGTTGCGATCGCACTTTATTATTATATTTTATTTAGTGCGATCCGCTAACCATAACAGGTAATAAGTCTGGTGGGCCAGAATGAAATCACAGAGGTGGTTTTGGAGTCTAAAGTTTAGACTATGATAATGACCAACTTTGACTATTGATTGGCTCTTCACTGTCACACTGTGGCTCACATTTACCAAAAGTCGCATAGTTTTAGCTAATGTCTTAGATAAATCTTAGCCAATTTATAACTGCATTTGCTAAATTTTTCTCAATTTCAATGCCACCTTTTACACTAAGAAAATACAGCCCTATTTCCGTGCCATGGTCGGTGCTGAATAGATAAGCAAAATTCTCTCATTTGCAAACTTTTATGTGATTTTTCAGGCTTTGTGTGGTCTTGCTGTTTTATAGCCATGTCTGGAGAAAAATGATATGGCTCCCTTAAGACCTCATTCGGCGTAGCGGAGTAGATTGCTATATGCATCGCTGCATCGCAGAATTTCTCCCATGCAAATAATGCACCTTGGGGAGAATAATCTCATAATATGACATCCTGTGGTGCATGGTGCATTCTGTGGCTTACATATGGAATTGAAAGGAAAAACTCTATCCCTATATGCCATTGTATAAAATCATCAGGAGTGAAGGGAGAAAAAGAGCACAAACAGAGTTTTATCCGGTTCAATGTACATTAATAAAATTGCAAGTGCTTTCTCACCCGGTGGTGTTGTAATTGCAGCAATCTTTAGGTGTGTACAAGCTGCTGCAAACCACAGGTCATCAGACCAAGAGATGTACTGTATGGAAATCAGGCACTTTTCCTTGCGCTGCTGGCAGAATCCCAAAAACTGACTTGGGAGATGTATTTAGCAGTTATAATTAGTGATGAGCAAGTGTGCTCGTTACTTGAGTTTTCTGAGCATGCTTGGGTGTTCTCTGAGTATTTTGGGCGTGCTCAAAGATTATGTTTGTGTCCTCGTAGCTGCAAGATTTGCGGCTGTTAGACAACCTGAACACATGTGGGAATTCCCTAACAAACCGGCAATCCCTGCATGTCCTCAGGATGTCTAAGGCTGGTTTCAGACTTGCGTACGGGAGTGCTGCGGATGGCAGCGTACTTCCTCCCTTCTTCCTCCCTGAACAACACCTGCGCTCCGCCTATGCCTTCTTGCGTCCTGCGGTGCCCT
Organism: Ranitomeya variabilis; assembly: GCF_051348905.1. Taxonomy (NCBI): domain Eukaryota; kingdom Metazoa; phylum Chordata; class Amphibia; order Anura; family Dendrobatidae; genus Ranitomeya; species Ranitomeya variabilis. The sequence continues at coordinate 160,881,570 of NC_135238.1, read as the reverse complement.
GTGTACCTATCTTCAACATTGGGTACGTAGGGACCTACGCTGTATGCGGATGCCTTCGCATGCGCCGTTTGGATGCTGCGCCGACCGCTACAAAATGCAACATGTTGCGGTCGGCGCAGGTTGGCGTAGCGCCAAAACGGCGCATGCGGAGGCATCCACATACAGTGTACGTCCCTGCGTACCCAATGTTAAAGATAGGTACGCAGGGCACTGCAGGACGCAAGGAGGTGTAGGCGGAGCGTAGGCGTGGTTTCAGGGAGGAAGTACGCTGCCATCCGCAGCCCTCCCGTACGCAAGTATGAAACCAGCCTAACAGCCGCAAATCATGCAGCTGTGGAGACACAAACATAATCTACGAGCACGCTCAAGATACTCGGAGAACACCCAAGCATGCTCAGAAAACTCAAGTAACGAGCACACTCGCTCATCAATAGTTATAATGTCTACATTTTTCGAAGATATCCAAATTCTTCCTCAGGAAGAGGAAGAAGTTGTGTCCTGAGGAAGAAGTAAGATAACTTCAAAACTCATTATAACCGCCAAATGACTACTGCGTTTTAATCTTCTACATCTCCCGAGTCCATTTGTGGGATTCCACTAGCAGCGCAAGGAAAACCACCTGATTTCCACACAGTATATTGTATAAAATCAGAGGCACACAGAATGGTGGAGCCTCTTAGAAGTCCTGAGTTCTGTATTACCGCTGTGTACATCTTGGAGGTTGCATAAAGCCCCTATTTATTACAAGTATTTCATGTAGCAGAAAAAAGCTAATCATTTTTTTTAAAGAGTTTTTATTGTGCAAAAGTAGCACAACATAGAAAAAAAAACATTAATTTGTTATAGCCATACTCACCCTGACTTCAAGGATAATATTAGCATATCATTTCTACAACATGGTGAACACTATAAAAACAAAACACAAAAAAATTGAGAAAAAAAAATTGTAAACATTTTTCTTTTTTTTAAATACATATCTACCCGAAACCTGTGACATCAAAAATTATAAGTGGACAGCAAAAAATTAGCCTTCTTACCAGGGACATACATAGAAATCACAGGGCCCTATAGAAAAAGTTTGAATTGGCCTCCCCTACTCCCCAAAATATATATATTTGTTTATATTTGGCTAACTCATACCTCCCAACCTTTATAAACAGGAAGAAGGACATGTATTGTGGCACATACACAGTGAATATGTCCCTGTTGAAGCCTATTAGCATTCTCACCCATGATACTCCTATCATGACCATTTTAGAGTATGATGCTCCAAAAAATTTTCCCACCAACACTCTTAGTATCCCCACAGTGAATCCCACTACAATTTCATTCCACACATACAGTAAAATGACTCCACAGTGCCTCCAACAAAGTATGATGTCCCCACAGTGCCACCAGCATAGTATAATATAATATGATGCCCTTAAAGTACCGCTCCAGTATGACTCCCCAATAATTTGTCCACACATAGTATCATTGCCATCACACAATATAATTGTCACGGTTGTGTCAGGTGTGACAGATAGTCATCCTGGATCCAGATGTAGAAGGTCTTTGCGATTAGCTCAAGCACCTACTTGATTTTTGCATCTCTGTTGTGGAGCGATACCCTTTTCCCTCTAGGACCCAACAGTTACCTCCACCTTCTGCTGCTAATTACACACCTGTGCTGTAGGTTTAAGTACATTCAATTGCTGCAGCATGGTGCTGGTGTTAGCTCTTAGGTTGGTTTCACACTTGTGTTGGGCAGAGCTGCAGAAGCTGCGTAGTGCCTCCGTTAAGCCCCGTCCACTGCCAGACCTCTTCCATTCAGCTCCACCCACGTCGGCATGTATCCTGCATACCTATCTTTAACATTGTTGTGTGTGAATAAGGAGCTATTTTATTTAGCCCATGATGGCGACGTTTCAGTTCTGTGTAGTGAACCTTTTTCAAGCTTGAAAAAGGTTCACTACATTGAACCGAAACATCGTCATCATGGACTAAATTAAATAGCTCCTTATTCACAGACAGTGATGTGCTGCTTCCTTTTTTGGACTACTACATGCAAGATTTGGTATTTGCCTGTGGAAGCTCTTTTGCACCCAGATTCTTTCCATGCTGAATGTGCGGCTCTATTTTTCTATTTCTTATCTTTAACATTGGGTACGCAGGCCATGTGAATGTATGCAGATGTGTTATGACCCCAATGGCGAGGGTCTCAGAGGAACGTGGAAGTCTGCAGAATACAAAAATCCAGCTCATAGGGCAGTGGTAACTGGGTTGACCATATATCTACTCCTAACGCCAACACTAGAAGTAGCCGGGGATCATTCCTACGTTGATTCTAGATGACACGCGCCAGCCGGAGAATCTAGCTACCCCTAGTAGAGGAAAACCAAGACCTTTCTTGCCTCCAGAGAAGGGGACCCCAAAGCTGGATAGAAGCCCCCCACAAATAATGACGGTGAGGTAAGAGGAAATGACAAACACAGAAATGAACCAGTTTTAGCACAGAGAGGCCCGCTTACTGATAGCAGAATAAAGAAAGGTAACTTATATGGTCAACAAAAACCCTATCAAAATCCACACTGGAAATTCAAGAACCCCCGAACCGTCTAACGGTCCGGGGGGAGAACACCAGCCCCCTAGAGCTTCCAGCAAAGGTCAGGATAAAGATTTGGAAAAAGCTGGACAAAAATACAAAACCAAAACAAATAGCAAAAAGCAAAAGGCAGACTTAGCTGATATAACTGGAACCAGGATCAGTAGACAAGAGCACAGCAGACTAGCTCTGATAACTACGTTGCCAGGCATTGAACTGAAGGTCCAGGGAGCTTATATAGCAACACCCCTAACTAACGACCCAGGTGCGGATAAAAGAAATGACAGAAAAACCAGAGTCAAAAAACTAGTAACCACTAGAGGGAGCAAAAAGCAAATTCACAACAGTACCCCCCCCTTAGTGAGGGGTCACCGAACCCTCACCACGACCACCAGGGCGATCAGGATGAGCGGCATGAAAGGCACGAACTAAATCGGCCGCATGAACATCAGAGGCGACCACCCAGGAATTATCCTCCTGACCATAGCCCTTCCACTTGACCAGGTACTGAAGCCTCCGCCTGGAGAGGCGAGAATCCAAGATCTTCTCCACCACGTACTCCAACTCGCTCTCAACCAACACCGGAGCAGGAGGCTCAGCAGAAGGAACTACAGGCACAATGTACCGCCGCAACAAGGACCTATGAAATACATTGTGAATAGCAAACGACACAGGAAGATCCAGACGAAAAGATACAGGATTAAGGATTTCCAATATCTTGTAAGGCCCAATAAAACGAGGTTTAAATTTGGGAGAGAAGACCTTCATAGGAACAAAGCGGGAAGAAAGCCACACCAAATCCCCAACGCGTAGTCGGGGACCCACACCGCGGCGGCGGTTGGCAAAGCGCTGAGCCTTCTCCTGTGACAACTTCAAGTTGTCCACCACATGATTCCAGATCTGCTGCAACCTATCCACCACAGAATCCACCCCAGGACAGTCAGAAGGCTCCACATGACCCGAAGAAAAGCGAGGATGGAAACCAGAGTTGCAGAAAAAAGGCGAAACCAAGGTGGCGGAACTAGCCCGATTATTAAGGGCAAACTCAGCCAACGGCAAGAATGTCACCCAATCGTCCTGATCAGCAGAGACAAAACACCTCAAATAAGCCTCCAAAGTCTGATTGGTTCGCTCCGTCTGTCCATTAGTCTGAGGATGGAAAGCAGACGAAAACGACAAATCAATGCCCATCCTACTACAAAAGGATCGCCAGAACCTGGAAACGAACTGGGATCCTCTGTCTGACACAATATTCTCAGGGATGCCGTGCAAATGAACCACGTTCTGGAAAAACACAGGAACCAGATCGGAAGAGGAAGGCAGCTTAGGCAAAGGAACCAAATGGACCATCTTGGAGAAGCGATCACATATCACCCAGATAACGGACATGCCCTGAGATAGCGGAAGATCAGAAATGAAATCCATGGAGATATGTGTCCAAGGTCTCTTCGGGACAGGCAAGGGCAAGAGCAAACCGCTGGCACGAGAACAGCAAGGCTTAGCTCGAGCACAAGTCCCACAGGACTGCACAAATGACCGCACATCCCTTGACAAGGAAGGCCACCAAAAGGACCTGGCCACCAGATCTCTGGTGCCAAAAATTCCCGGGTGACCTGCCAACACCGAGGAATGAACCTCGGAAATGACTCTGCTGGTCCACTTATCCGGGACAAACAGTCTGTCAGGTGGACAAGACTCAGGCCTATCAGCCTGAAATCTCTGCAACACACGTCGCAGATCCGGAGAAATAGCTGACAAGATAACTCCATCTTTAAGAATACCAACAGGATCAGCGACTCCAGGAGCATCAGGCACAAAGCTCCTAGAAAGAGCATCGGCCTTCACATTCTTTGAACCTGGTAAATACGAGACAACAAAATCAAAGCGGGAGAAAAACAATGACCAGCGGGCCTGTCTCGGATTAAGGCGTTTAGCAGACTCGAGATACATCAGATTTTTGTGATCAGTCAAGACCACCACACGATGCTTAGCACCCTCGAGCCAATGACGCCACTCCTCAAATGCCCATTTCATGGCCAACAACTCCCGATTGCCCACATCATAATTTCGCTCGGCAGGCGAAAACTTCCTAGAGAAAAAGGCACAAGGTTTCATAACAGAGCAACCAGGGCCTCTCTGCGACAAAACGGCCCCTGCCCCAATCTCCGAAGCATCCACCTCAACCTGAAAGGGAAGTGAGACGTCAGGCTGGCACAAAACAGGCGCCGAAGTAAACCGGCGTTTCAACTCCTGGAAAGCCTCCACGGCAGCAGGAGCCCAGTTAGCTACATCGGAGCCCTTCTTGGTCATATCCGTCAAAGGTTTCACAATGCTAGAAAAATTAGCGATAAAACGACGGTAGAAGTTAGCGAAGCCCAAGAACTTCTGAAGACTCTTAACTGACGAGGGCTGAGTCCAATCAAGAATAGCTCGGACCTTGACTGGGTCCATCTCCACAGCAGAAGGGGAAAAAATGAACCCCAAAAAGGGAACCTTCTGTACACCAAAGAGACACTTTGAGCCCTTGACAAACAAAGAATTTTCACGCAAAATTTTAAAGACCAACCTGACCTGCTCCACATGCGAATCCCAATTATCAGAAAAAACCAAAATATCATCCAGATAAACAATCAAAAATTTATCCAGATACTTCCGGAAAATGTCATGCATAAAGGACTGAAAAACTGAAGGCGCATTGGAGAGCCCAAAAGGCATCACCAAGTACTCAAAATGACCTTCGGGCGTATTGAATGCGGTTTTCCATTCATCACCTTGCTTAATGCGCACAAGGTTGTACGCACCACGAAGGTCTATCTTGGTGAACCACTTGGCACCCTTAATCCGGGCAAACAAGTCAGACAACAGCGGTAAAGGATACTGAAATTTGACAGTGATCTTATTTAAAAGCCGATAATCAATACAAGGTCTCAAAGATCCATCCTTTTTTGCCACAAAAAAGAATCCCGCACCAAGAGGGGAAGAAGACGGACGAATATGTCCTTTTTCCAGAGACTCCTTGATATATGAACGCATAGCGGTATGTTCAGGTACCGACAGATTAAACAGTCTTCCCTTAGGAAATTTACTGCCTGGGATCAAATCTATAGCACAGTCACAGTCCCTATGAGGAGGCAGTGCACTGGACTCAGACTCACTGAAGACATCCTGATAATCAGACAAATACTCCGGAACTTCCGAAGGCGTAGAAGAAGCAATAGACACAGGCAGGGAATCCTCATGAATACCACGACAGCCCCAACTTGAGACTGACATAGCCTTCCAGTCCAGGACTGGATTATGGGTCTGTAACCATGGCAGCCCTAAAACGACCAAATCATGCATTTTATGTAAAACCAGGAAACGTATCACCTCGCGGTGTTCAGGAGTCATGCACATGGTAACCTGAGTCCAATACTGCGGTTTATTTGCTGCCAATGGTGTAGCATCAATACCCCTAAGAGGAATAGGATTTTCTAATGGTTCAAGAGTAAATCCACAGCGCTTAGCAAATGAGAGATCCATGAGACTCAGGGCAGCACCTGAATCTACAAACGCCATGACAGGATAAGATGACAGTGAGCAAATCAAAGTTACAGACAGAATAAATTTAGGTTGCAAATTACCAACGGTGACAGGACTAACAACCTTAGCTATACGTTTAGAGCATGCTGAGATAACATGTGTAGAATCACCACAGTAGTAGCACAAGCCATTCCGGCGTCTATGAATTTTCCGCTCATTTCTAGTCAGGATTCCATCACATTGCATTAAATCAGGTGTCTGTTCAGACAACACCATGAGGGAATTTGCGGTTTTTCTATCACATTGCACCGAATTAGGTGTCTGTTCAGACAACACCATGAGGGAATTTGCGGTTTTGCGCTCCCGCAACCGCCGGTCAATTTCAATAGCCAGTGCCATAGTATCATTCAGACCTGTGGGAATGGGAAAACCCACCATAACATTCTTAATGGCTTCAGAAAGGCCATTTCTAAAATTAGCGGCCAGTGCACACTCGTTCCAATGTGTCAGCACGGACCATTTCCGAAATTTTTGGCAATACACTTCAGCCTCGTCCCGCCCCTGAGACATAGACAGCAAGGCCTTTTCTGCCTGAATCTCAAGATTGGGTTCCTCATAAAGTAAACCGAGCGCCAGAAAAAACGCATCAAGATCAGCCAATGCCGGATCTCCTGGCGCCAGCGAAAAAGCCCAATCCTGAGGGTCGCCCCGTAAGAACGAAATAACAATTTTTACTTGCTGAGCAGAATCTCCTGATGAACAGGGTCTCAGGGACAAAAACAATTTACAATTATTCACGAAATTCCTAAACTTAAACCTGTCTCCGGAAAACAGTTCAGGAATCGGTATTTTAGGTTCTGACCTAGGATTTCTGATAACATAGTCTTGTATGCCCTGCACACGAGTAGCCAGCTGGTCCACACTTGTAATCAAGGTCTGGACATTCATGTCTGCAGCAAGCATAGCCACTCTGAGGTAAAGGGGAAGGAGAAAAAAAAAACTCAGAATCTTTTTTCTTATAATCCCTCTTCTGCAATGCATTAAACATTTAATACTGGCCTGGCAAACTGTTATGACCCCAATGGCGAGGGTCTCAGAGGAACGTGGAAGTCTGCAGAATACAAAAATCCAGCTCATAGGGCAGTGGTAACTGGGTTGACCATATATCTACTCCTAACGCCAACACTAGAAGTAGCCGGGGATCATTCCTACGTTGATTCTAGATGACACGCGCCAGCCGGAGAATCTAGCTACCCCTAGTAGAGGAAAACCAAGACCTTTCTTGCCTCCAGAGAAGGGGACCCCAAAGCTGGATAGAAGCCCCCCACAAATAATGACGGTGAGGTAAGAGGAAATGACAAACACAGAAATGAACCAGTTTTAGCACAGAGAGGCCCGCTTACTGATAGCAGAATAAAGAAAGGTAACTTATATGGTCAACAAAAACCCTATCAAAATCCACACTGGAAATTCAAGAACCCCCGAACCGTCTAACGGTCCGGGGGGGGAGAACACCAGCCCCCTAGAGCTTCCAGCAAAGGTCAGGATATAGATTTGGAAAAAGCTGGACAAAAATACAAAACCAAAACAAATAGCAAAAAGCAAAAGGCAGACTTAGCTGATATAACTGGAACCAGGATCAGTAGACAAGAGCACAGCAGACTAGCTCTGATAACTACGTTGCCAGGCATTGAACTGAAGGTCCAGGGAGCTTATATAGCAACACCCCTAACTAACGACCCAGGTGCGGATAAAAGGAATGACAGAAAAACCAGAGTCAAAAAACTAGTAACCACTAGAGGGAGCAAAAAGCAAATTCACAACACAGATGCCTCCACATGTGACTTTTGATGCTGCGCCGACCACAAAAAAAGCAACATTTTGCGATCGGCGCAGTTCAGCGCAGCATCCACATATATTCGCATGGCCTGCGTACCCAATGTTAAAGATAGGTACGCAGGATGCATACCGACATAGGTGGAGCTGAATGGAAGAGGTGCGGCAGTGGGCGGGGTTTAACTGAGGAACTATGCAGCCCTCCGCAGCTCTGCCCAACGCAAATGTGAAACCAGCCTTACTTGTCTTTGTCCAGTTGGAAGTACTAACAGTCGGTTAGTTCCTTCTCAGAAGACTTTTGGAGGATTGCTGGCATGACATCTCAGTTGTCTTCTCAAGTTAAATGTGCCCCCCCCATTTGTTTACCCTCTTTGTCTTTAATTATAGTGGGGACTAACTAGTGCTCACCCCATCCCCTCCTTAACCAGGGCCTATAGCTAGGGTCAGGCAGGGATTAGGTTCCTGCTCGATGATAGGTGCAGAACCTATATAGGGATGGTTGGGCAGACAGTATGATTTTAGATCTGCCTAGGGGTCTCCCCTCCCCTCTCGCCTAGTGATTGGGCTCCCCCATCCTTCTTCCTGTTGCTGTGCACTTACCCTTCACCCAGCATGACAATGATAGAACGTCAGTATGATGTCCCCACTCAGTATGATCCCCCCACACAGTATGATGCCTACCATAAAGTATTATGGCCCCCAGAGTCCCTCACTGACTATGATGGAGCAATAGATGGAGCTCATTATTCAGTATGGAGCAATATATTGGGTCCATTATACTGTATAAAGCAATATATAGGGCTCATTATACTGTATGGAGCAATATATGGGGCTCATTATACTGTATGGAGCAATATATGGGGCTCATTATTCTGTATGGAGCACTATGTGGTGCCCATAATACTGTATGGAGCAATATATGAGGTTCATTATTCTGTATGGAGCACTATGTGGTGCCCTTAATACTGTATGGAGCAATATATGGGGCTCATTCCTCTGTATGAAGCGCTATGTGGTGCCCATAATACTGTATAGAGGACTATACTGTCCGGTTTCTGAGTTATTGTACAATTTCCAATATATGTCACTCATGTAATGTAAGAAGTAAGTGAAATCTTTGGCACTGTACTAAACCTATATTTCTCTGCCATATCTGTGCATCATGAATCGTGGTATGTGTTAACGGGCCCCAGTGAGACACTTTTGCCCAGGGCCCATGAAAACCGTGAGCCAGCCCTGCCTTCACACACTGTTTTCTGTGAAGAATTTATCAAAATTTCTGTTCCTTAGATAGCTGCAGGTTCCATTGGTAGGACCCAGATCATCTATATGTTTATGACATGCCATAATTGTACAAAATGTGAATACCCCTTAAAAGCAATATTGATTACCTCTAACTTGTTCCATGTGAATTTTGGAGTATCTTTCAGCAGCAAGACTCCATATAAAATGGCCAGATCATCTGCTCTCTCTAATACATATTACATGCCAAACTGGTACTGATATCGACTACAAATGAAAAATAAAACTGAAATTCTCCAAGAGACCTTAAAACTTTGATTTCTTCTGGCTACTCTCTGACAAGGAAATTAATAAATAATGCCGTTATGTATGAAGAAAAACTTAAGGGAATTTTATGTTTCAAAAGTGCTCATTAAATGAGCTAGTAATCTTTTATAAACATTGGGAATATAGCGAGGATGGGGAAGCGCAAGATGGAAAAATCTTCAATAATAAAAAAAATAGCAATACTACAAATTGTCTTGGCTCAATCAGACATTCCCAAGAGTAAATGTCTCTGTGAGATGTAACATCTGAGACATAGAGATTGCTTCAGATGAAACAAAGACGTATTAGCAATACCTCTAGTTAAGGGAAAAGCAGACGGCGGAGGGATAGACCCATTGTAGAACATGAACTGCCAGTCAGAAAGTTGTGAGCAGGCATTATCCTGGGTATTTACCTAGGCTGCAATTGTTGACTCCTCCAGAATCTTGCCTAAGATCTTCCCGTGATGCCGTTGGGGAGGTTTCTCTGCAGTAAGACTTTATTGTAAACTTACAATTATTACTGTCAATACATTCTAAGCTTAAAAAAATATATTTTCTAAAATGTATGAGGAGCCTATGTATCCGTAACAAATGGTGAGGCTAAAACTTGTATTTTGCCCTGGAGAAGATGGTTGAGTCTCTGTAGATTGTCAATTCTTTTCTCCACAACGCAGGATTCTTCAGTCTACGGCTTAGGCCGGAGTCACACAAGCGTATTATACGAACGAGTGTTATGCAAGAAAACATTACACAGCACTTGGACCAGTGCTTATCTATGGGGAAGCTCATGGACCAGTGCTTATCTATGGGGAAGCTCATGGAGCGCCTGCCAGGGCCGTGGGGATACTCTGTACTGGGCCGGTTTTTAAAGGGATGTGTCACGGCAGCAGTGACCTGGTCCGTGGCCCTGGGCGTCCAATAAAAGAGTTAATGAATTGAAAGGAGAAATAAAGTTCATGGGGGATTAGTTTGTGATGCCACCCGTGGTACTCGGTCAATATGGCCGACGCTGCAGTTCAGATCCACTGGGGCAGTTGGTGACGCAGCTAAGATGTTTCATCTCTCCACGGGCAGAGCTAATCCCCAGGGCAGATATAGGTGTTAAAGGTGATGATGGTGGTTGTGGTAGTTGTAGTGCAGGGCAAGTGACGCAGGAATAATTCAGAGGACACAGCGGGGTGCAGCTTTCAACGCTTTACTCACAGTTCTGCAGATTACTGTCTCCAGCCGTGTGCTCTGTCCTCCGGGTCTGTGGTCCAGCCAACCCCAGATGATTTGGGGTACACTTTTCCAGGACTCCTCTCTTATGTTCTTTTCCTGGCTGTCTCACTGCGCTGGCAAGCCAGCAGCCCCGGATCTTTTCAAGCGACGTCTCTCCAGTCCCCTGGGTCCTATGTAGCTGCCTTTTCAGCGAATGTGTGTGGGTGTGGCTGTGGCATGTACAGATACCACAGCCTCCAGCCAGCTAGATGAGCCTTGTAGTTCTCCAATAGTCTTGGGGGACGGCTCCCCACTGTGACCTGGTCCCTCCACCTGGCGATGGTCAGCGTGGATGAGGGCCCCACGGGTTTATTGCTCACTACCCGTGCCTCTAGGACCCCTTCTCTCTGTTCCTTCTGTCAGGAGCTTCTCTCTTTCTTCTGGTCTCTGGTGCTGGGACGAGCTCCTCACTGCTCAAGTCCACAGCTCCAACTGTTTCTCACGTCTGCTCTGCTTCACTTCTCCACACCGACTGACTAACTTTCTAGACCTTTCCTGACTCCTACTGTTTCCATGACATCTCTACTCTCCCCACCTACACCCTCTACCTAGTAACCCTCTCCAGAGTGGGATGAGGCCATCCTCCCATAGGGTATGCCCAGATGCCCTGACTGGTGTTGTGAGGTGTTGATACTGGTGTTAGATTCCTAGGTAGTGCCCCCTCCTTACCCGAAAGTGGGATACCACACCTCTGAATGAGGTGCAGTACCTATGTGGTGACTGGACCCTCATGGGCGCCACACTCACATCACCATTTTTTTTCTTGGGCGTATTCTACATGTGAGTGAAATTGCACCATGCTGCGATTTTACGCGTATATTGGCCGAGTCTCGCCAATGCAAGTCTATGGGTGAAAGAAAAAAATCGCCACACGGACCATCAGTGTGACTTGCGAGAAATACGCACACATTTTCCTCATTTCAGCCCATTGAACTATTAAATTCATTGGGGAAAAGCAGAGAGAAATGTAAAACTATACGCATGTTATACGGCTGTCATACGGATACATAGATGTGAGGAAATCTCATCATCGCATGGCAAACGCATTACACATGGATCACTATACAGAGAACACTTGTGCGACTCTTGGCCGAAAGAAACGCACCGATTTTTCATACGTTAAGTGTGACTCCGGCCTTATTATATCAATACTCATGCTTAAAACACTTTGATGGGCTTAAAGGAACCAATAGAATTGAATGTGAAGCCACAATAAGTCCCATCCTACTCCATGTAGCAAAGGGCTCTGCAAATTGAGGCCACCATCACACGTTCAGTATTTGGTCAGTATTTTATGTCAGTACTAGCTGAAGAGCCCGGCGTTGCATGGGCATAGTAAATATCTGTGGTTAGTTATAGCACCTCACTTCTCTTATTTTCCCATCACGCCTCTCATTTTCCCCATCACATCTTTCATTTTCCCCCTCACATCTCTCATGTTCTCCCTCACACCTCTCATTTTCCCCCTCACTCCTCTTATTTTCCCCCTCACTCCTCTCATTCCCCCCTAACACTTGTCATTTCGACCTCACATCTGTCATTTTCCGATCACTCCACAATTTTCCCTCACTCCTCTCATTTTGCACTCACACCTTTTCATTTTCACCTCACACCTCTCATTTTCACCTCAGTATATACATGTTTGTCATCTCCCTTATATATAGTATACACCTGTATGTCATCTCCTGTCTATAGTATATACCTGTATGTCATCTCCCCTGTATATAGTATATACCTGCTGTGTGTCATCTCCCCTGTATATAAAATATACCTGTATGTGATCTCCTCCTATAGATAGTATATACCTGTATGTAATCTCCTCCTGTATATAGTATATACCTGTATGTCATCTCACCTATATATAGTACATATCTGTGTGTCATCTCCTCCTGTACATAGTATATACCTGTATGTCATCTCCTCCTGTATATACTATATACCTGTAGGTAATCTGCTCCTGTATATAGTATATACCTGTGTGTCATCTCCTCCTGTATATAGTATATACCTGTATGTCATCTCCTCCTGTATGTAGTATGTACCTGTATGTCATCTCCTCCTCTATATAGTATATACCTGTGTGTCATCTCTCCTGTATATAGTATATATCTGTGTGTCATCTCCTCCTGTATATAATATATACCTGTGTGTCATCTCCCCTGTAAATAGTATATACCTGTGTGTCATCTCCTCCTGTATATAGTATATATCTGTATGTCATCTCCTCCTGTATTAGACCTCGTTCACACGTTATTTGGTCAGTATTTTTACCTCAGTATTTGTAAGCTAAATTGGCAGCCTGATAAATCCCCAGCCAACAGTAAGCCCACCCCCTGGCAGTATATATTAGCTCACACATACACATAATAGACTGGTCATGTGACTGACAGCTGCCGGATTCCTATATGGTACATTTGTTGCTCTTATAGTTTGTCTGCTTATTAATCAGATTTTTATTTTTGAAGGATACCAGACTTGTGTGTGTTTTAGGGCGAGTTTCGTGTGTCAAGTTGTGTGTGTTGAGTTGCGTGTGGCGACATGCATGTAGCGACTTTTGTGAAATTAGTTTTGTGTGGTGACATGCGTGTAGCAACTTTTTGTGTGTCGAGTTGCATGTGACAGGTTAGTGTAGCAAGTTGTGTGCAGCAAGTTTTGCGCATGGCAAGTTTTGCGCGTTGCGAGTTTTATGTGTGGTGCCTTTTGAGTATGTGCAAGTTTTGTGTGAGGCAACTTTTGCATGTGTTGCAACTTTTGTGCATGTGGCAATTTTTCCGCGTGTGCAAGCTTTGCGTGTGGCGAGTTTTCCATGAGGTGAGTTTTGCACGTGAGCCTAGTTTTGCATGTGGAGAGTTTTGCGCGTGGCGAGTTTTGAGCGGTGACTTTTGTGTTTCGACTTTTATGTGGCGAGGTTGGTGTATGTGTGGTGAAATGTGCGCTGAGGGTGGTATATGTGTTCGAGCACGTGGTAGTGTGTGGCGCATTTTGTGTGTGTGTTCATATCCCCGTGGTGGTGTGGTGATTATCCCATGTCGGGGCCCCACCTTAGCAACTATACAGTATATACTCTTTGGCGCCATCACTCTCATTCTTTAAGTCCCCCTTGTTCACATCTGGCAGCTGTTAATTTGCCTCCAACACTTTTCCTTTCATTTTTTCCCCATTATGTAGATAGGGGCAAAATTGTTTGGTGAATTGGAAAGCGCGGGGTTAAAATTTCACCTCACAACATAGCTTTGACGCTCTTGGGGTCCAGAGATGTGACTGTGCAAAATTTTGTGCCTGTAGCTGCGACGCCTCCAACACTTTTCCTTTCACTTTTTCCCCATTATGTAGATAGGGGCAAAATTGTTTGGTGAATTGGAAAGCGCGGGGTTAAAATTTCACCTCACAACATAGCCTATGACGCTCTCGGGGTCCAGATGTGTGACTGTGCAAAATTTTGTGGCTGTAGCTGCGACGGTTCAGATGCCAATCCCGGACATACACACATACACACATTCAGCTTTATATATTAGATATACCTGTATGTAATCTCCTCCTGTATATAGTATATACCTGTGTGTCATCTCATCTATATATAGTATATATCTGTGTGTCATCTCCTCCTGTATATAGTATATACCTGTATGTCATCTCCTCCTATACATAGCATATACCTGTATGTCATCTCCTCCTGTATATACTATATACCTGTAGGTAATCTGCTCCTGTATATAGTATATACCTGTGTGTCATCTCCTCCTGTATGTAGTATGTACCTGTATGTCATCTCCTCCTCTATATAGTATATACCTGTGTGTCATCTCTCCTGTATATAGTATATATCTGTGTGTCATCTCCTCCTGTATATAGTATATACCTGTTTGTCATCTCCCCTGTAAATAGTATATACCTGTGTGTCATCTCCTCCTGTATATAGTATATATCTGTATGTCATCTCCTCCTGTATTAGACCTCGTTCACACGTTATTTGGTCAGTATTTTTACCTCAGTATTTGTAAGCTAAATTGGCAGCCTGATAAATCCCCAGCCAACAGTAAGCCCACCCCCTGGCAGTATATATTAGCTCACACATACACATAATAGACTGCTCTCATTCTTTAAGTCCCCCTTGTTCACATCTGGCAGCTGTTAATTTGCCTCCAACACTTTTCCTTTCATTTTTTCCCCATTATGTAGATAGGGGCAAAATTGTTTGGTGAATTGGAAAGCGCGGGGTTAAAATTTCACCTCACAACATAGCCTATGACGCTCTCGGGGTCCAGACGTGTGACTGTGCAAAATTTTGTGGCTGTAGCTGCGACGGTTCAGATGCCAATCCCGGACATACACACACGCATACATACACACATTCAGCTTTATATATTAGATTTGTAACCCAAAGTCAGGAGTGGAACAATCAGAAGAAAAGTATAATAGAAACCCGTCACCACTTCTGTATTTATCACCCACTCCTGGTTTTGGCTTACAAATACTGATGTAAAATACTGACCAAATACTGAACATAGCCTAAGGCTTTGTTTCTGATCTGACTGCTATGAAAAAAACTGATGTCGCACAGACAGCACTCAGACAAATGTTATTTAATTGGGCTGGTCAGATAACAGTTTTTTCACACTGACCAAATGTCCGTATAAAACAAATTGCAGAATGCACTAATCTCATCTCTTATGTAGTGAGAGACTTACCTATGCAAGACTATGGGTGCACAAAAGATCAGATCCTATATGGATCAACCGTATAGCATCCGTTTTTTATGCCTACATTGCAGTTCTTTAACATTGGAAATTTTATTCGGTCTTGTAAATTTAGTAACTGTGATGTATAAAAGTGAATGTCATTCGGATGCAACATGGACTATATGTGGATAACAATGCAGATGAAAAATCATCTTTTTTTTCTGGATGAAAATCACCCTTTTTTATATTGTCATGTGAACTCAGTCTAAGGGCTCATACCCATTTGCGAGAAAAATGGACAGGTGCAATCCGATAAAAAATTGAATTGCACTCGGACCAATGTTATTCAATGGGTGACATCTCATCTGCGATTTTTTTTTCAACTGAAATCGGACTGAGAAAAAAATCGCAGTATACTAGCCAATGCAAGTCAATGGATGCGAGAAAAAACGCACAGCACTCGCACCATGCAAGTGCTATCCGTTTTTTACTCACCGGTGTCCTTTGAAAAGCTGGTAATTTATATACGGCTACTGTAAAAATCACATTGACAGGTTAGAATAGATTAGATATATACACATAGGATACATATATACATGTCAGTAACACACACACACACATATATATATATATATATATATATATATATATATATATATATATATGTATTTATATTGAACTGAAAGATAGAATAAAAGCCGGTAATTCATCTGCCGGCTTCTGTAAAATCACTGCAGGAGCCGACAGGATAGAAGAGATTGATTAGATAGATATATAGATGTCAGAGACAAATACAATTAGTACAGTGTGTGTGCAAATTGCTGGACATGTATTTAATTAACATAAGATTATGTTATGGAAAAAAATGGCATGGGCTCCCGCGCAATTTTCAGAACCAGCAGAGGGAAAGCCAGCGACTGGGGGGTCGATGTTTATAGCCTGGGAAGGGGGTAATACCCATGGATCATCCCAGGCTATTAATATCAGTTCGCAGCTTTATACTTAGACTTTACTGGCTATTAAAATGGGGGACCCTAAAAAAAATAACGTAGGGTTCCCCCATAATTAATAACCAGCAAAGGCTATGCAGCTGCGGGCTGATAGTAATAGCCTAGGAAGGGACCATGGATATTGGCCCCCCTGGCTAAAAACATTAGCACTCAGCCATCACAGAAAAGGCGCATCTGTAGGATGCGCTAATTCCGTCACTTAGCCTCACTCTTCCCACTTGCCTTGTAGCTGTGGCAAGTGGGGTAATAGTTGTGGGTTGATGTCACCTTTGTATTGTAAGTTGTCATCAAGCCAGCTTAGTAATGGAGAGGTGTCAACAAGACACCTTTCCATTACTAATCCTATAGTTGGTAAAGGGTTAAGTAAAGACACAGCCAGAATAAAGTCTTTTAATGAAATAAAACACTAAACACAGTTTGACCATTTTATTGTTTCTGCTAATCCATGCGACGCCCTCGATCTCCTGTAATAAAAATAAAATAATAAACCAACAATGTACCCATTCCTGTACGGCGTTCAGTCCCACGCCGTAATCCATATCTAGGGGATATTCAGTTTACAACCGGGAGCGGTGCTAATGCGACCGCCCCCGGCTGTAAACTACTGATGAATGAATGAGAAGCTGTGGGCGGCAGCATCAGTGACTAGCACTGACATCATTGATGCTGTGCTGCCTCACAGCCTGACCCACAGTGAATTCTTGAGCATGGAAAAATGAACTGGCAAGACTTTATTCTGACTGTGTCTTTATTTAACCCTTTAACAACTATAGGATTAGTAATGAATAGGTATCTTATTGACACCTCTCCATTACTAAGCTGGCTTGATGTCACCTTACAATACAAAGGACATCAACCCACAACTATTACCCCATATGCCACCACTACAGGGCAGTGGGAAGAGAGAGGCTAAGTGCCAGAATTGTCACATCTTAGAGATGCGCCTTTTCTGGGGTGGCTGGGGGCAGATGTTTTTAGCAGGGGGGGGCAATAACCATGGTCCCTTCCTAGGCTATTAATATCTGCCCCTAGTCACTGGCTTTCCCTCTCTGGTGCTGAAAATTATGCAGGAGCTCGAGCCATTTTTTCCCCAAAAAGAACATTTTATTAATTACATACATGCCCCCTAATTTGTACACACACTGTACTAATTGTATTGATCACAAACATCTATATATCTAACTATTCTGCATGGATTTACTGTATGTAAACCATGTCTCCTATGCTGTTGGCTCCTGCATTGATTTTACAGAAGCCGACAAATTAATTAACGGCTAATCTTCTAACTATATCTCTATGCAATATAAAGATATATATAAATGTGTGTCACTGACATATATATATACTGTATATATATATATATATATATATATATATATATATATATATATATATACTGTATATATTGTGAGATAGCGCTACCTGAGTGGGATGGCAGACATTCACTTGGCAACAGGATTAAAGCACTCAGGCACAGTTTCTCACAAAAACAGTCTATTTGGTTTGTTTAGGCATCATAAACCACACCGTAGGCCAAGTTGCACATCACAGGCCTACACATAGACCATAGCACTTTAACTCGCCGAACAGTTCATTAATGTCCACGGAACACAAAAAGCACCAACAGTCTGTTACAATGGCTTCTCTGCCTGTAGCCCGCTTTATCTGGAGTTACCTTACAGGAGCTCCTGCTCCACACACTGACTCCTGTCAGTCCTGGTTCCCAGGGAAACTGCCCAACTGGGATCACCGTCCTTGCGACCAGGGCACTTCAGATAGTCCAGACCCGCAGACGGAACTGTAGCTTCCCCAACACAGTAGCCATCACAGGCTCTACAGAAGCGGCCTCTCCATGCGCTATTCAGGAAGTCCAGTCCCAGGCACTTCCAACACACAGTCCATCAGTCTATGGCCTCACCATGCGCTTCCAGGAATCCAGTCCACTCCAGGACATTCCAACACACAGGCCATTCACAGGACCTCACACTCTGACCATTCAAGTCCATACACTCTGAATCATGTGGCCAAACCCTGGTCACATTATGTAGCTGTAACCACCCCCATAGGTGGGAGGTGTGTGTGGTTAGTCAGTCCTGACCAGCTCTCCAACAAACCCTGCAAGCCTCCTTTTTAACTATACAAATACTTGTAAGACTACAGAACAACAATACTACAGGCTTACAGCACAGACTCCCCCTACGACACATACTGGCCATTAACAATCATTCCGGACACTGTTTCATTATTTCTACTACAGATACGCCTCCATGTGTATCCTGAGGAGCACATACAGCGCCCCCAGGCTGGCTGTAACATGGGTCACTGCATCACAATATATATATATATATATATATATATATATATATATATATATATATATTAGAAAAAAACTTCTCCAAATCATAATTTACCATATATATTGCGATGTCTACCTAACATCTATATGCCAATTGCATATTGTGAACATAAGCGACTCAGGAGCTGCATATTATACAAAAAAAGGAAAAGAGTCATAGCTAGATAAATAGAAAATAGATACCAAATTTTATTAAATACAAATTAAACACACCATACAAAAATTATGTTTAAAAGAAGCAACGTATAGAGCAATCAAAAATAGGCCAGTAAATGTATATTGGGTTAGTGACAAAATATCGCCCAAGTTAGTGAGTGCCAGCGGACCTGCAGCACAACTAGGGATGTAAAATCTTAATTGTCACATAAAGAGAAAAACAGAACACTGGATAGTGACTAGTTAGTATAGCTTAGGGTGGACAGAGTAACTGTCATAATCAGGCTCACAGGTGCAACCAGCTACCAGCGGCTGATTTATAAAGCATATCCACCCATTAAAGTGTACCAAACTAACAAACTCCAGCGGCAAAAGTATATCAGCTGACAAAGAAAGATAATAAATATACATGTGAAGTCACATAACATTACCCGTCATGGTGTAGTGCAGGGCGGCTGGGACTCTCCCCGAGGGAGGGAGAGTCCCAGCCGCCCTGCACTACACCATGACGGGTAATGTTATGTGACTTCACATGTATATTTATTATCTTTCTTTGTCAGCTGATATACTTTTGCCGCTGGAGTTTGTTAGTTTGGTACACTTTAATGGGTGGATATGCTTTATAAATCAGCCGCTGGTAGCTGGTTGCACCTGTGAGCCTGATTATGACAGTTACTCTGTCCACCCTAAGCTATACTAACTAGTCACTATCCAGTGTTCTGTTTTTCTCTTTATGTGACAATTAAGATTTTACATCCCTAGTTGTGCTGCAGGTCCGCTGGCACTCACTAACTTGGGCGATATTTTGTCACTAACCCAATATACATTTACTGGCCTATTTTTGATTGCTCTATACGTTGCTTCTTTTAAACATAATTTTTGTATGGTGTGTTTAATTTGTATTTAATAAAATTTGGTATCTATTTTCTATTTATCTAGCTATGACTCTTTTCCTTTTTTTGTATAATATATATATATATATATATATATATATATATATACACCTATTCTATGTGTTTATATCTATTCTATTAAAACCTATTCTATTGTATACTGTACGCAGCAGATCATTTGCCAGCTCTTAATCTATCTATCTAATATATATATATATATATATTTATATATATATATTTTTTTTTTTTTAAGAATATTTGGTTTTAAAAGGATGTGTACAGTTGTGTATTACAATGCAATTTTAACATGAGCTTTTACATACAGAGAACTGCTGTATGTAAAAGCTTGTTAAAATCGCATTGCACAAGGATTGAATATGGATGTCATATGGATGTTGTGTTTAAAAATCGCATTATACTCACATGACACTCGTCCATTTTTTCGGTCCGGAAATCAGACCATTTTTTTTCTTGCAAATGGGCATGAGCCCTTTGTCTGTGTTCAGGCTTCCATATTTTTAGTCCAAGTGCAGTTAATGTAAAAAAAAGTCCACCTGTTCAGTATTTGGTCAGTATTTTACATCGGTATTGGTAAGTGGTGATGTGTTTCTATTATACTTTTCCTCTGCTTGTTCCACCCCAGGTTTTGGCTTACAAATCCTGATGTAAAATACTGACCAAATACTTAAGGTGTGAAAGTGGCCTTAGATGCCATATTTGATCAGATTGTGATGGGAATTGCTAGAAACAAGACAATGAAAAAAATTAGAATATATGCCACAATATAGATAGTATTTTTTTTTATTATTTTTTTTATCATTGTAAAGTGATTATTTTACACATTTGAGTTGAAAAATTTGAAATTTGCAATCAGCAGAAATGGATCCTAAAGTGGATGTCACCAGAACATTTTATGGATATAGCTGTAGAGTGAAATATGTCATGAGTAAAAAGGAATTAAATCTTCTCCCAACCAGCCTGACTGACAGGCAGCGTGCACTGAGCAGTGTGAGATTTCAGAAGCTGGGAAGAGGGACACTGAGGATATGTTATTAAGACTAGCCGGCCAGAGATTGCATTAAACTTTCATAAATGATTATACAGCCATTCCAAACTGGATTTTCAAAGTTAAAACAACAGTACCATCTTAATGCTGATGAAACACAGCTATACACGTCATCCCTTGACCTTACCCCCGCTGTACTGCGGAACACCAGTGACTGTCCGCAGTCTCCAACATCATGTCCGCTCTCTATCTGAAACTTAACCTTTCCAAAACTGAACTTCTTCTGCTCCCACCATCTACTGACCTCTCTAAATCTGACATGTCCTTCTCCGTGGCAGGCGCACTGTCTGGGTGTTATGTTTGACACCAATCTTTCCTTCACCTCTCATATACAATCTCTTGCCCACTCTTTCCGCTTACACCTAAAGAACATCTGTAGAATCCGTCTGTTTCGCACCATGGAAACAACAAAAAACCTTACTGTTGCCCTGATCCACTCCCACCTGAACTACTGTAATTCTCTATTACTTGGCCTCCCCTCACTCGACTTTCCCCTCTCCAGTCCATCCTTATTGCAGCAGCCAGGGTCATCTACTCGGACGCGTCCGCTCTGTGCGAGTCCTTGCACTGGCTTCCCATTCATTATAGAATCCAATTCAAACTGCTTGTTCTCACCCATAAAGCTCTCCACAGTGCAGCACCCCTCTACATCTCCCTCATTTTTGTTTATTGGGCTACCCACTCGTTATGCTCCGCAATTGACTTTTGACCAACCTCTGCACTAATCCGTACCCCCCACTCTTGGCTCCAAGACTTCTCCCACGTTGCGCCCATACTCTGGAATGCTCTATCCCAAGAAATTAGGACTAACCCCAACTTACACAGTTTTTGGCACTTCCTAAAAACACATCTGTTTAGAGGTGTCTATCACTTCCCTAATCGAAGTCCTTTTTATATATAGCCCATTCACTATTTTTCTTAACGGAATTCTCCATCAAACTCCACTGAGCCCAAAAGCACTACAAATAGTGACTGGTGACTACCTCATGCAGCCTTTATCTATCCCCCATTCCCTCAAGATGGCTGGACCATCTTTGTAAATCATTGTACTGTGTCATCCCCACCTCATTATAGATTGTAAGCTCTTACGAGAACGGTCGTCATTATTTTATTTTAATTATTGTATTATCTCTAACATTGTTACTTATGACTTGTATTTCAACTGTTGAATTGTAAAGCACAGTGGAATATGTTGGCGATATATAAATAAAGATTATTATTATCTTTGAGATCTAAGATATCTATTTATTAAGCAGTGTGTGATTTCAGCAGCACGGAGGACGGACACTGAGGAGCTGCTATGTAGGCTAGTCGACTGTAGATTGCACGAAGCGTTCTTAAAGGATTATACAGCCATTTTTAATTGTATTTTCAAAGTAAAAACAGCATCCTTATAAGATCTAAGAGATCTATTTAGTAATTTATGACATCTGTATTGTGAAATCTGGTGACAAATCCACTTTATGACCATTGACATGACTTTCCCATCTTGGTGATGAAGCGATATGAATCACACACACATCTTATCAAAGAAAATTAAAATACAGTAAATAATGTAACATTGCAATGCATACCATTTTTCTTCAAGGTAGTATATACCTAGCAGTTCTCAGTATTTTCCTACAAAAATCTTGCATTTATGAGAGTAGTGGTCAGTATGTAGCATATATCTCTGAAGTCAGCACTCTCTAAGCAGACAACGAATATAACAGAGTAACAACGCTGACAGGATGGGGGGTTTCCTTATTTCCCTCCACCCCTAACTCATCTATGACCTCAAGCATGGATACAACTTATAAATGTGAATCCATACAGTAAATAATGAAAGAAGATTCCTGGTAGACTGTACAAAAGACACCACAAATTAAGCTATATCAGGTGTCCTCCAGTCACTGAACTGCTTATTCGCCAGGCTTCTTGGCTTGAATTCACTAAAGATATTGACACAGTAGCTGGCTGGTTAATGATAACATGAAGGCAAACTTCATCTTACTCACTTCATTGTCACTGTCGACCTAAATAAATACACATGTAATTGGTAACTATCTGCATTGTAAAAAAAGAAAGAATTTGGAAATCACTCATTAAAAAAAAAAACATTAACGGGGTTGTCCTGGACTTTTACATTGATGACCTATCCTTAAGGGTACCGTTACACTAAACGATTTACCAATGATCACGACCAGCGATACGACCTGGCCGTGATCGTTGGTAAGTCGTTGTGTGGTCGCTGGAGAGCTGTCACACAGACAGCTCTCCAGCGACCAACGATGCCGAAGTCCCCGGGTAACCAGGGTAAACATCGGGTCACTAAGCGCAGGGCCGCGCTTAGTAACCCGATGTTTACCCTGGTTACCATCGTAAATGTAAAAAAAAACAAACAGTACATACTCACATTCCGGTGTCACGTCCCTCGCCGTCTGCTTCCCGCACTGACTGTGAGTGCCGGCCGTAAAGTAAAAGCAGAGCGCAGCGGTGATGTCACCGCTGTGCTGTGCTTTACGGCCGGCACTCACAGTCAGTGCGGGAAGCAGACGGCGAGGGACGTGACACCGGAATGTGAGTATGTACTGTTTGGTTTTTTTTACATTTTCGATGGTAACCAGGATGTTTACCCTGGTTACAAGCGAACACATCGCTGGATCGGTGTCATACACACCGATCCAGCGATGACAGCGGGAGATCCAGCGACGAAATAAAGTTCCAAACGATCTGCTACGACGTACGATTCTCAGCAGGGTCCCTGATCGCTGCTGCGTGTCAGACACAGCGATATCGTATGGATATCGCTGGAACGTCACGGATCGTGCCGTCGTAGCGACCAAAGTGCCACTGTGAGACGGTACCCTAAGACAAGTCATCAATGTGTGATCGGTGTTGTGCGAAACACAAAACCACTGTTGATCAGCTATTCTTGGATATACTAATAGATCACAAACTGCAAATGAGTGAGCAGTGTGATGCAGCAGCAAAAAGGCAAACACATTGTTAGGGCTAGCGGAACGCACCGAATGAATATAGAGATTTTATTATAATAGATGCGTTCGCAGCCCAGGGTCCACCGTGCAGGCGAACCTGCTGCTAGCAAACGGCGGAACTATATGGCGGTATGAGCTAACTCTGTTACTTCACAGAGTAGCCGTGAACTCAAAGCTCTGTGCCCTGTTAGACCTCACAGTGGCACAAGCTAACTACCCAAACGAGAGCAGTCAGTGGTCATGCACGCACACAAAACTCCTAGCTGGAGGTGCCAGCGTTCTAGGGGCTTATTTCAGCCAGGTCCCTGAATACACAAACACACAAACTCCTCGCTGGAGGTAGCAGCATTCTAGGGGCTTATTTCAGCCGGGTCCCTGAACACAATCATACAAGACCACACTCGCGCAAAGTACATAACTTAGAACAATACTAGCGCATGGCCGTGCGGCTATGCGAGCCTTAAATAGTTGCAGCACGTACAAGACCTTCCTAGAAGGACCAATGAGAGGCTGCCACAGAGCGTGAGCACCTACAGGACCTTCCTGAAGGACCAATGGCCTAAGCTGCAGTATCTGATCATGTGACCCTCGATCTCCACTGAGAGATCTTACTCTGGGCATGCTCAGAATGAGAAAAGCAGGACTTAGTCCCAGAAGCGTCTGCTCGCCGCTGCCCAGCACTGACTTCAATGGCAGAAGCAGGGAAAGCAGCAGCAACTCTTTGCACAGAGTCACACTGAGCGAGACGCTGGGACCAACGTCTCCGCTGAGCAGGCTCCACTGCGGCAGGAGAAGAATGGGAGACCGCAGCGGAGATGGACCGAGATTCCCCCTGTGCAGAGGTGGGAACTCGACCCCGAACACACATATCTGGGATATATTAAGAGAAGCCTAGTGTCTAGATCACATGAAGTAATTTTCCCCCTCTACTCCTCCTTGGTCAGACCTCATCTGGAATACTGTGTCCAGTTCTGGGCACCACATTTTAAAGTGCAAGTTCAGAGAAGAGCTACCAGGATGGTGAGCGGACTGCAAAGTATGTCCTACGAGGAATGGTTAAAGGATCTGGGAATGTTTAGCTTGCAAAAAAGAAGAGGAGACTTGATAGCTGTCTACAAATATCTTAAGGGATGTCACACTGTAGAGGGATCATCCTTATTCCCATTTGGACATGGAAAACACGAGAAGCGATGGAATGAAACTGAAAGGGAGAAGATACAGATTAGATATTAGAAAAAACTTTTTGACAGTAAGAATAATCAATGAGTGAAACAGGCTGCCATGAGAGGTGATGAGTTCTCCTGGAATGGAAATCTTCAAACAGAGGCTGGACAGACATCTGCCTGAGATGGTTTAGTGAAGCCTGCATTGAGCAGGGGGTTGGACCAGATGACCCAGGAGGTCCCTCCCAACTATAACATTCTAGGATTCTATTATTCTGGATGCCGGAATTGTAAGGCACAGCTCCATCAACTACATAGTTGCCATGGCCGAGGACTGCATATCCACCTCCTATTTGAATCGATAGGGGACAGTTGTGCAGTACAGAGCCACGGCCTCAATATAGTTGATGGTGCTGTGCTGAGCACTTCCGTCTGCAGCTGGTATCAGGAACAACTGATCAGTGGAAGTGCCCAGCACTCGCAAATCCATCAATCAGATATTAATGATCTATCCTAAGAATGGGCCATAAATACAAAAATACTGAACATCTTTAAAAGGTTGGTCCGAAGGCAAAGCATTTTTCCCTATTTAGTCCCATAATCTAAGCTATTTTCTAATGTAATTGCTTTAAAAATTCCCTACCATTCCCTAACTACACTAACTATTTTTGTATATTTTTCTCTACTTCCTGTCTGATGACGATTCGTTTGATGACTATCTGAATTGCGCATGCTGGGATACTCAAACAAAGCGTCATCAGAGCAAGGGGCAGAGCACGCAGTCATTGTCATTACTTTTATTGTTGTATTTCCTTTTTAAAAAATAAGAAAGTAATATGCTTCATGTCATACTGTAGAAATACAACTGTTAGCACCTTGTAAGTCACATTCCAGTAAGAGTGATAGTATGCAGCTAAGTTAAATGAAAAAATGGTGGAAAGTTTAAGTGAATTCAGTTGATTGTGTGCTGATTGAGATTAGTAGGAGAAGAGTATACACTTAACAAAATTACCTGACACCATGTTTAAAAGGATTGTATGGCCTTAGGCTACCAGTCTGCAGTCACTCTATGTGTCTGCAGATTTGTGAATCCTCACATCATGCACACTGTCAGGATTCTTCAAATGGTACCATAAGCAGTGGGTTCAAGACCACAAGTATGTGATTTGCATACAGGCGGTCATGTGCCAACTAGACATGCACAGCCTCAATGCAAGTGTAGTGAGAGAGGATGGACACAGACTAGTCGGAATGTTGCTCTCGACGCTGACACCAGAGAATCCTTACAAGGCCTATTTGAGGATTCATAGGTGTGCAGTCACAAAGTGTGACTGCAGACTTGTAGCCCAAGGGTATGTGCACACATTAAGTCAAATTTCTGAATCTCTTGGCAGGAAAAATGCAGCTGCAAAAATGCACGTTTTTGGTGCATTTTTGCTGCATTTTTGATTGATTTGAGTGAAGTCAATGGTGAAAAACACAGGGTAAAAACACACAGAGAATTTACATGCTGTAGATTTCTTTCTGCACCAAATCTGCAAGTCCAAAATACCCAATGTGTGCATGATACTTCAGGTTTCTTATTCACTTTGCTAGCATCAGGTTTTGCTTCAGGTTTTGTCACAAATCCGCACAGATAAAACACAACAAAAACGCATCCAATCTGCAACATGTGCACACAGCCTAAGGCTGGACATCCCCTTTAACCCCTTTCCAACATCGGGCATAATAATATGCCGATGTCGGACACCCTCCCTTTGATGTGGGCTCCTGAGGCGAGCCCACATCTTTTCCGGGACATGTCAGCTGTTTTGAACAGCTGACATGTGCTGCTATCAACCGCAGGAGGAATTGCGATCCTCCAACAGCTGTTAACCCATTAAGTGCTGCTGTCAAACTCTTACAGCGGTATTTAACATGTGCTTCCGGCAAGCGTGCCAGAAATCCCTCCCATGTCACATGACCGTGGGTCGTCGATAGGCTAACATGACAACCAGAGATCTCCAGCAGACCTCTATGGTTGTCACTGCCAGATTGCTATGAGCTCCAACCGGTGGTCGGCGCTCATAGCAAGTCAGCAATTTTGCTACATACACATATTTGGTATTGCTGCATTCAGAATATCCCGATCTATCAATATAAAAAAAGAATTAACCCGATCGCTAAACGGCGTAACAAGAAAAAAAGTCATAACTCCAGAATTACCTTTTTTTGGTTGCCGCAACATTGCATTAAAATGCAATAACTGGCGATCAAAAAATCGTATCTGTACCAAAATTATATCTTTAGAAACGTCAGCTTGGTTTCCAAAAAATAAGCCTTCAGCCAACCCGAGATCATAAAAAATAGAGATGCTACGGGTATTGGAAAATGGCGCATTTTTTTATGTTAACAAACTTTGGAATTTTTTTTCACCACTTACATAATAAAGATCCTGTATATGTCTGGTGCCTATGAAGTCATAATGACCTGAAGAATCATAATAGCAGGTCAGTTATAGCATTTAGTGAACATATTAAAAAAGCAAAACAAAAAACAATTGAGGAATTGCACGTTTTTTTGCAAATTCACCGCACTTTGAATTTTTTTCCCGTTTTCCAGTACATAATATGTTAAAACAAATGGTTTTTTTCAAAAGTACAAGTTGGCCCACAAAAACACAAGCCCTCACATGGCCATATTGACCAAAAGATAAAAAAAGTTATGGCTCTGGGAAGAAGGGGAGCAAAAACCGAAAATGCATAAACAAAAATACCTCTGGTCATGAACGGGTTAAGCTTACAGAATTATTGTAGATGTTGTAGATTTCATCCAATTTTCCATTATAGGCAGGATAAATGAATCTAGGAAGGCTGTGTTTTCTTTGCAAGCCTTCTTCTGAAGATTTTGGTAAAGATCTTTTTTAAGGCCAGGATAGACTGCTAGTGGGACCTGCCATCCCTTGTCCTCCACTGTGGGCCATACTAACGACCATCGGACAGCCTGGCTGTTTATGCTGAGCTTATTACTCAACATCAAAAGTTCTGTAAGTAGTACAGACGTATCCAAGCCAGGAATGTGACATGGAGTTGGTATATAATTTCCGCTAAGGACATGTTGTACCGTTCACCTTATATTTAAGCAAGGCAAGTTGAAATTTTGTCTTTATTTTTGCTCAGATGGTCAGGTGTTTATTTGTTCATTTGCTGCCACTTTTTTTTTCATGACGGAAAGTACTTGTTTTGTTAAAAATAAATTTAGGTTTGTGCCAAATCCTGACTGATGTCAACACATTATTACCTAATCAGTACTTGGAGTTTATGAGAATTTATGTGCTTTTGAGGACTGACCAGTTTCTCAATGAGGTTGATATCTTGGGAGTTTCCTAGCCACGGACTCAAATTGTATATGTTTTGTTAACCATGCCACTTAGTTATCACTTTTGCCTTTTGACATGTTCGCCATCTTGAGCTGGAAAAAAACATTGTTCATCATCACCAAATTGCTTCTGGATTGTTGAGAGAAGTTACTTTTGGAGGAGGTTTAGATCCCATTCTTTATTTATGGTAGTTATCTTAGGCAAAATTGTGAGTGAGCCCCCTGCATGGATGAAAATCCCCCACTCATGAATTGGCCCAGGATTCTTTACTGTTGGCATGACACAGGACTCCTGGTAGTGCTCACCTTTTCTTCTCCAATCATTCTTCCAGATGTCCCATACAGTCTGAAGGGCCTTCATCAGAGAAGGTAACTTTACCACAATCCTGCGCTATCTAATCCCTGTACTTCCTGCAATGTTAACTTATAGCACTTATCTAAATCTTCTGCCTTATATGATGATTTTTCAAAATAATTGCAGTTTTTGCAATGCTACTCTACTTTATGTGTCAGTATCAGTTCTCTACTCACCAAAATAGGCAGCCATTCTAATAATTCAATATTTGCAAATTACAAGGATAAAATCTAAAACCAGATTTTGCGTGAAATTGCACTCCGATACAGTATATCATATAATGTTGCATATAAATGTTTTCTTTTTACCCATTTCCTTACTTTGAAGTCATTCGAGTATTGAAAAAGCTTATCTTTCAACTGCATATATTAAATAAAACTGACAGGGAAAAATGAAGAGTCTGTTAAATATGTAATTCTATCACCCAGGAGATCCAAAATTCACATTTACATGAGACTGATTCTCCAACGGATTATATTAGCATTCCATTTGCTTAACATTTGTAGTAACATGCAAAATTGCTAGCGATAAACCATCCCCTGGCGCTGATTGAAGTGGGACCATTTTTTTAATTAAAGATCGGAAAAAGTAAGGGGAGAAAAAAAATTTAAAGTTTTATTAACACTACCAAATAACTAATCTATGTTATTAAAGAGAAGACTGTTAGTGTAGACGAAATTGTGCTAACATAGGCATCGTTAGGAATGACGCATTGTGGGAAATAGCAGACATAGCTGTTGGCTTCCCTTAAGAAGAATAGAGCTGATCTACATTTTTACATCTACAGTATCTAATAGACAAGAGTGACACTATCCCTAAAAATGGAAACCCTTTTCTAATTCCATACAACCATTTAAACTCTAGCTATTAATGCCTCAAAAGGAACAGTTGCCCATATTGGCTATTAATTAATTGTAACCCTCTGTTTCCAAGCTCCATTGAAGTCTCAGGTGGAGCTTTTCTTCCAGATTCTGACATACAGTGGGGAAAAAAAGTATTTAGTCAGGGACCAATTGTGCAAGTCCTCCTACTTAAAAGATGAGAGAGGCCTGTAATTGACATCATAGGTAGACCTCAATTATGAGACTCAAAATGAGAAAACAAATCCAGAAAATCACCTTGTCTGATTTTGTAAGATTTATATAGCAAATTATGGTGGAAAATAAGTATTTGGTCATTAACAAAAGTTCATCTCAATATTTTGTTATATATCCTTTGTTGGCAATGACAGAGGTCAAACGTTTTCTGTAAGTCTTCACAAGGTTGGAATACACTGTTGGTGGTATGTGGCCCATTCCTCCATGCAGATCTCCTCTAGAGCAGTGATGTTTTGGGCCTGTCGCTGGACAACACGGACTTTCAACTACCTCCAAAGTTTTTCTATGGGGTTGAGATCTGGAGACTGGCTAGGCCACTCCAGGATCTTCATATACTTCTTATGAAGCCACTCCTTCGTTGCCCTGGCAGTGTGCTTGTGATCATTATCATGCTGAGAGACCCATCCACATTTCATCTTCAATGCCCTTGTTGATGGAAGGAGGTTTGCACTCAAAATCTCACAATATATGGCCCCATTCATTCTTTCATGTACACGGATCAGTCATCTTGGTCACTTTGCAGAGAAACAGCCCCAAAGCATGATGTTGCCACCCCCATGCTTCACGGTAGGTATGGTGTTCTTTGGATGCAATGCAGTATTTTGTCTCCTCCCAACATGACGAGTTTTGTTTCTACCAAACAGTTCTACTTTGGTTTCATCAGACCATATGACATTCTCCCAGTATTCTTCGGGAAAATCCATATGCTCTCTAGCAAACTTCAGATGGGCCCGGACATGTACTGGCTTAAGCAGGGGGACATGTCTGACACTGCAGGATCTGAGCTCCTGGCGGCATAGTGTGTTACTGATGATAGCCTTTGTTACGGTGGTCCCAGCTCTATGCAGGTCATTCACTAGGTCCCCCTGTGTGGTTCTGGGATTTTTGTTCACCGTTCTTGTGATCATTTTGACCTCACGGGGTGAGATCTTGTGTGCAGCCCCAGATCGAGGAAGATTATCAGTGGTCTTGTATGTTTTCCATTTTCTTAATATTGCTCCCACAGTTGATTTCATCACACCTTGTTGCTTGCCTATTGCAGATTCAGTCTTTCCAGCCTGGTGCACGGCTACAATTTTGTTTTTGGTGTCCTTCGACAGCTCTTTGGTCTTCACCATAGTGGAGTTTGGAGTGTGACTGTTTGAGTTTGTGGACAGATGTCTTTTATACTGATAACAAGTTCAAACAGGTGCCATTACTGCAGGTAATGAGTGGAGGACAGAGGAGCCTCTAAAAGAAGTTGTTACAGGTCTGTGAGAGCCAGAAATCTTGCATGTTTTTAGGTGACCAAATACTTATTTTCCACCAAAATAAATCTTGCCAGATCAGACAAGGTGATTTTCTGCATTTGTTTTCTCATTTTGACACTCATAGTTGTGGTCTACCTATGATGTCAATTACATGCCTCTCTCATATTTTTAAGTGGGAGACCTTGCACAATTGGTTGCTGATCAAGTACTTTTTTCCCCACTATATATAAGAAGCACTTCCATCAAAGTTTTCATCCTCACAATATATGGCACTGTGTACTTACAATTGCTCATTTTGTATTTCTACCCAGCAAAATTTTCACTTTTCTCTGCTTTATGTTGAAACAGAAAGTCTCTTGTCACTGCATTTATCATTTCCTTCTTCAACTCCTGACCCAGCTGCTCCCTCCTCCCATAGACTTTTGCAGTGACACATAACTTGTGCAGAGAAAATTGACCTCCTTTTTCTACATAGAGCTTAGAAGGTTTTAGCTACTCAGTTTTAGTAGGGCATATTTCCTTTTCCCAGACAGAGCTGCTCCTTCTGGGCAAAGGATTTATGCCCTACTCTTTTGATACTCCCCTGATGAATCATCCCTGAGGAAATACGTCGGGATACTCCATAATGGGATGCATGGATCATGACAGCTAACAGCCAGGGTATCTGTATATATCTGAAGATACAATCTGCTGAAAGTGGTGAGAATGCTCCTTTTTTCTAAGGATGATTAAGGCACATAAGGTATGATGCCAATATCCTTATAATGCTAGAGTTAATGATGTAAGTGATGTTTGACATCAGTTTCCTATTTTCCGGTGTTATTACAAAATGTAAAAGTAGCCGATTCTGTATTTTATCCTCCTGTGTATTCACTTTGTATGTATATATACCACATGTGTGCAGAAAGTAGTGTTACTGTGTGGAAATAACCTCTTTCAGGCACAAATAGCTGATAAAAGGAGACGTGGATATAATCTGCGCTGCTGCAGAAAGCACAATCCCAATATAGCGATGAAAGATGGTATTTTATTCACTATTTACTCAATGCGTTTCGAAGTTGACATAACTTCTTCTTCAGGAGAGCATAACAACTGCATGTACTATCAACTCCACAGGGGCAAAGGTAACATTGAATCCAGGAGACAGTGATTTACTAATCCCGGCCTCAAATAAAACTATGACAGCTGCATGTACTATCAACTCTACCGGGACAGAAGAAAAAGTGAGCCCAAGAAAAAATGTTTTACTAACCCCTAATAAAATGCATGAAACCATGACTAAATCGGTTACAGGAATGAATAGTAAAACGATTTTTAGTGATCCCCCTGAAATTAGGGCTACTAAATTAACCATGCCATTTATTGAAGCTAAGAAACACATTGAGAGTATCAAAATGCAAATTAATCGGCTAAGTAAAGAAATGGATATAATCCCCATTGATAAAAATTCCGATAAAACAATAGAAAATTTGGATAAAAATACTGTTTTACACACTGAGGATAATATGTCACTATCACTAATGGAATTTCCGGATTCGATCCCTGAAACACTCCTGGATCTATCTATACATGACACAACCCCAAGTATGCTCTCACTCTCACAGGATACTGACACAGTTATTATTGACAATTCAAACACTGATAATAATGCCACAGTTCCTTTTTTACCCCGTGCACTTTCACTAAAGGATACACAAATACAACAATTTTTTTCACCAAGACCAGGGAAAAGAAAAAATGTACTAGAGGGTGCAGAGGAGGGAGGAAAAAAGAAAGGGAAATTAGCTCCTCTAGAAGTAAAAAGCCTGATATAACCAATATCTTCAATTTGTCTTCTTATGATCTCTCTGAAAGTGAAAAGATGCTCCTTTCCAAAGGACTATTATTTTGTCCAACTAATAGATCGAGAGACTTTAAAGGGACTCTGTCACCTGAATTTGGTGGGACCAGTTTTGGGTCATATGGGCGGGGTTTTCGGGTGTTTGATTCACCCTTTCCTTACCCGCTGGCTGCAATATTGGATTGACGTTCATTCTCTGTCCTCCGTAGTACATGCCTGCACAAGGCAATCTTGCCTTACGCAGGCGTGTACTATGGAGGACAGAGAATGAACTTCAATCCAATATTGCAGCCAGCATGCAGCCAGCGGGTAAGGAAAGGGTGAATCAAACACCCGAAAACCCCACCCCTATGGCTGAAAATTGTTCCCTCCAAATTCAGGTGACAGAGTCCCTTTAATCTTTATTTGGATCTTCAGGTTTTTCTTATAAAGCTTACTTTAAAAAGGCATTTCCTCTTAAATGGGATTAATTTAGCTTCCAAATCCAGTAGCCACATATCAGTTGGTACTGAAAATATGAGTTCTGGCACACATAGTTTATTTCACCTGGATGTACCAAATAAACCTAATTTTTATCCTGTTGAGAATAAAGGACATCATATCTGCGTTTTTAATGATTTGGTGCAGAAAGAACTGAAAGCACTTTCACTTTCTAACCAATCAATGAATATAAATAAGAACAATTTAACTGGAGAAGAGAAACTAGCCCTGAGATCGTTAGCCCAAAATACTAGTATTGTTGTCAGATCGGCTGATAAAGGTGGTGGCATCGTGATCCAGGACTGTAGTGACTATTGCAAAGAAGCATTGAATATAGTGTCCAATAAGGACTATTATACTAAGAGTTCTATGAATATTGTCCCTCTAATAACGCAAAATTATGATGAATTAATTACAGATGGGGCTTCTAAGAATATTTTTAATAAGAAAGAAATTTCTTTCTGTAAAAAATCCAACAATACCATTCTTCTACCATCTATCGAAAATCCATAAAGACGCATTGAATCCCCCAGGGAGACCTATTAGCTCTGGAATTAATTCACTTACTAGTAACTTGTCGCAATACATCGATAGAATCATGATAGCACATTTCAAAATTAACCAGCTACTTACGTGACTCTATGCATCTAATTCAATTATTAAAGAAAATTAATTGGGGATCGAATTATCTTTTTTTCCACAATGGATATACCACATGAATTGGGTCTATCCTGTTTTAACAAATTTCTTTTAACTGATAATTGACTATCTGGGGATCAGAAATAATTTTTAATGAAAGGTCTGGAGTTTATATTAAGAAACAACTATTTTACCTTTGAAGGGACATTATACCATCAATCAAAAAGGACTGCGATGGTCTCAAGTAGCACCTACTTATGCTAACTTGCTTATGGGAATAAACCATAAGTGACTTATGCAGCTCCTGAAGAAGAAGTTATGTTATCTTCGAAACGCTATGAGTGAGTAGTGAATAAAATACAGTCTTTCATCTTTCAATATCAGATATTTGGTGTATATTAGCCCTCTAATTTTTATCGGTGAGACACTGTTAATTACCAAGTACAGATATTGGTCTACTTAGCCTGCTAATTGATGCTTTTTTTGCTGGACCTAATTGGTTAGCCAGTGTTTCAGTGACTGACCCATGGGGCGGGTACGTATGAACTGAGACTTTGCCTTTTGACAAAGCCCAGTATTTAGCAAGCAGGTACCATGGTCTCTACAGTGAATGATACGAAGAATACGCTTCTTTGCTGCTACACCCACGTTTTTGCACATTTGCACTTTTTGCTATATGTTGTATGTGGAATTTTTTTTAAATAATCCAATAAAACTTACGCTTTATTTCCAAATTTTCTTAAACTAAAAGATGTATTTGGGTTTACGTTAGTCTCTATTCTTTCCTACATAAAAATGAAGCTCCATGTATCACAAAAATAAAAAACAAATGCAAAACGACTTGTATATTCTAAACCGAAAAATGTTTACAGCCCTTTGAACTGCATGTACATAAAATATGTGCCTGGTCAGGAACAGGGATATATGGCCCATTCTTAAACTGGTTAAAATGGACAATTACACAGCTTTATGAAGGTGAACCACCAAGATGTGGTAATCCTATGATCCTTAGGGAATGAACAGCTACAAATTCATATACAAAATCTAAAGGGACTCTTTTAACACAGAGTGACTGGTGAACCCAATTACAGGAGCCCGATGCTTCATGGCGGGGCCAATCATTTATATACACTTTCCCAACTGCTTAGTTTCCCTCTATCTCCACCCATCTCTGGATGTATGAAGCCTGAGCTGTCAATCAAGGAAGAGGGGAGGGTGGAAATTGAGGGAAAACAAGCAGGTGGGAAGTTGTATATAAATGAGTGGCATCGCCATGGTGCACTGAGCGACGGGGCTCTATCAGCACAGAATGACTGTTAAAATGAAGTCCCTTTAATCAAGACATCACAAACGTGTATATCTCACTATCTCATTTAAACCATCTGGAGCAAGAGTACATAGATTGAAAATCCAATAGAACTCTCTGCCAATTAATTTCCTATAATGATCTCGGTAAAGCTCAGGAATTTGTTCACATATTTATTTATTAGTACAAGCAACTGGGATCTTTATTGTGTGAAAAGTAATAGTGTTTAAATAAACTTATGGTTTAGTATCCTACTGCTATATTTTGTTTGTGTTTATTCATCATCGTCCTCGCAGTCTGAATGGTTCTCCCAACATATTGCAAAATACAACTACATTGCAACAGATAAATAATAAAGGAATTACCACAATTAAAAAAAATTATTCATGTAAAAAAATATATCCCGTAACAAAAGAAATAAAACTCTTACTTTTACATATGATCATAGCTCAGCAAAGTCATTTAGCGACCACACATCTAAATCAGGCCTTCAGGACTGGAAAAAGTGGTCAATTGTGCTAGAGAACTTTTTTTCTTTTTGATTCAATTCATTGAGTTGCCAAATAAATTTTTAAAGAATTTAATCTTATAAGTACATATAGTGAAGGACATTCGGATATTAGGAATATTTTTTTAAACCTTGGCCCATCTATCTATATAATCGTCTAAGGGGTACTTCCGTCTGTCTGTCTGTAACAGAAATCCCACATCGCTGATTGGTAGCAGCCGGAAGGCCGCGACCAATCATCGACAGGTTTAGTCCGGCCGCGAATTGGCCCCTCCCTACTCTCCTCCAGTCAGCGCCAGTGTGTCGCCCCATCCCTGACCAACTTTTTACTATTGATGCTGCCTATGCAGCATCAATAGTAAAAAGATATAATGTTAAAAATAATAAAAAAAAAAAATTGTGCTATTCTCACCTTCCGCCGTCCACCAATGTGCGCGATGCTGCCGCCAGCTTCCTTCCCAGTGATGCATTGGGAAATTACCCAGATGACTTAGCGATCTTGCAAGACTGCTAAGGCATCTGGGTAATTTCGCAATGCATCACTGGGAACAGAAGCTGGCAGCCACATCGCGCACGCCGGGACAGCTTCGGTGGATGACGGAGGGTGAGTATATAGCTATTTTTTATTTTAATTATTTTTTTAACAGGGATATGGTGCCCACACTGCTATATACTACGTGGCCTGTGTTATATACTACGTGGGCTGTGTTATATACTGCGTGGGGTGTGTTATATACTGCGTGGGCTGTGTTATATACTGCGTGGCCTGTGTTATATACTATGTGGGCTGTGTTATATACTACGTGGGCTGTGCTATATATTACGTGGGCTGTGTTATATACTGCCTGGCTGCTATATACCACATGGGCGGTGTTATATACTGCATGGGCTGTGCTATATATTACGTGGGCTGTGCTATATACTACGTGGCTGCTATATACTATGTGGCTGCTATATACTACGTGGCTGTGCTATATATTATGTGGCTGTCTGTGTTACGTGGGCTGTGCTATATACTATGTGGCTGCTATATACTATGTGGCTGCTATATACTACGTGGCTGCACTATATACTACGTGGCTGTGCTATATATTATGTGGGCTGTGTTATATACTGCCTGGCTGCTATATACTATGTGGGCAGTGTTATATACTGCGAGGGCTGTGTCATATATTACATGGCCTGTGTTATATACTGCATGGGCTGTGCAATATATTACGTGGGCTGTGCTATATACTACGTAGCTGCTATATACTATGTGGCTGCTATATACTACGTGGCTGTGCTATATACTACGTGGCTGTGTTATATACTAGGCGGCTGTCTGTGTTATATACTATGTGGCTGTGTTATTTACTACATGGCTGTGTTATTTACTACATGGCTGTGCTATATACTACGTGGCTGTGCTAATCGCGACGTACACACATACATACTTATTCTAGAATATCCGATGCGTTAGAATCGGGCCACATCTAGTTATCCATAATGGGCCAATTATGCCGTTTTAAAGAAAATTATCTCCCACCCAAAAAATGTAATTTTTATAAGGAATAAGACTTTTAAAAATTATTTGGCATCTGAATGAACTGAATCAAAAATAAAGAAAAAAATTATCTCTAACGCAATCGGACAATTTTTCATTATTTCCAGATTTGAAAGGGGTCTCTAAATGTCTTTACAGTGCTATGATGATCCATAAAAGTAACAGTTTTAGTTCTTTTGTTACATTACAGGAGATATTTCTTACATGGATCATTTTTTGAATTGTGGTAATTCTTTTGCTATTTGTTACAATGTAGTTATCTACAATAAATTGGAAGAACCATTCAGAGAAAAAGGATGAATAAACACAGGCAAAATATAAAGAAATTGAATACTAAACTATAGTTTAGCTAAACCCTTTTATTTTTCAAACAATAAAGATCCCATTTGCTTGAAATTAATACTTGAAAAAATCCTTGTGCTTCGCCCTGATCATTAAAGGAAATTAATTAAAAGGGAATCCTATCGGATTTCCAATCTATGCACTCTTGCTCCAGAAGGGTTGCATGAGATAGAGGGAAATACAAATTTGTTATGTCTTGATTAAATATGCTCCCAAACACCAAAGTTGATTCTGGTCAGACGTTATCCATTCACTCCTCCTCCTCTGTGTAATTTTATCATGTTTTTTTTTAAAGAACTGTGAGGCAGTGACCCCTGTTACAGATAGGGGGTGCTGTATGTGCTCCTCAGGATATGCATGGAGGCGTAATGGTGATAGTGAGACAGTGACCGGCCTCATTGTGAATGGCCAGTATGTGTTGCAGAGGAGATCCTCTGTGCTGTAAGCCAGTAATGTTGTTGTTCTGGGACCTGTAGTCCCCCAAGTGTTTGTGTAGTTGTAAAGCGAGGCTTACATTGTTAGTCGGAGAGCTGGAAGGGTCTGGCTAACCACACACACACGTCCCACCTATGGGAGTGGCTACTGTGATATAATGTGACTGAGGTCTGGTCACATGGTCAGTGTGTAAGGTCCTGGATGGCCTGTGTGTTGGAATGTCCTGGGAGTAGGACTGGATTCCTGAATAGCACATGGAGAGGCCATGGACCTGAAGGCCTGTGTGTTGGAAGATCCTGGGAGTAGGATTATATTCCTGAATAGCACATGGAGAAGCCATAGACCTGAAGGCCTGTGTGTTGGGCGGTCCTATGAGTGGACGGATGTCCTGAATAGCACATGAGAGGCCGTGGACCTGGATGGCCTCTGTGTTGGAAGGTCCTGGGAGTAGGACTGGATTCCTGAAGAGCATTGGGTGAGGCCATGGTCCTGCAGAGCCTGTGACGGCTACTGTGTTGGGGAACCTACTGTCCTTCTGTGTGTCTGGAATTGTCGGGTGGCCTGGTGAGCAAGGCATTGTCTGGGACGGTGATCCCAGTTAGGCAGCTGCCCCAGGAGAGAGGACTGATGAGGAGTCAGCATGTGGAGCAGGAGCTCCTGTAAGGTATCTCCAGATAAAGGGGGTTATGGCCAGACACAAATATCTGTCAGTGGAACAGACTGTTAATGCCTATGATGTTCCATGGATGTTTATGAACTGTGCGGTCACCCACAGTAACTGGATGAAGTGAGGTCCGGCACGTTTAGAAATTGCAACCTAATGTTGTGTTATGTGAGTAGAGACATTGATATGGCTTTGATACCAGAGGAGGACTGGTGGGTGTAGTGTCTGAAAAGTGATTGAATCCGTGTACTATGAGCTATATGTCTGTGATGTGTAACATGGAGGTTTATGATGCCTAAATAAACCATATGGACTGTTTAATGGAGAAAATCGTGCCTGTGTGACTGAATCCCGTTGCTAAGCGAGTTTCCCCCAACACATGCAGTAAGCGCTATCTTACACAACATACATATATGTTGTTAAAAGGTTGTTACCTTTAGTAGCCATTCAAACCCACTTGTGTCAACTTCTGTGCATGTTATCAGGCCGAAATCACCAGGTTATGTGAACTTTTGATCAGGGTCATTTGGATGTTTTGGGTTGTCGTTATGATTTAAAAAGAGAAATCACAGTAGTATGATAATAAATGGCTTCACCCAAACACTAACGATGAGTGGAGAAAAAATGTTGGTGTTATCATTCAAATTCTCTGAAAAAAAGGCCAAGAAATCAAAAATTCTGCCGGGGTATGTAAACTTTTGGAGACAACTGTATATACTGTATATATGTATTTTATAGGATCATTATATTTTTACTGTATATGAATATGTTATTGTTCAATTCATAAATATCATGTGATGGTGATGGGGGAGCACCTTTATAAAGCGATGTAATTGATCATTTTAACATGCCTGTTGAAGACATCAGACCGACTTCAAAATGTGTGGCTCTGAGAATAAAATATCTATATATATAAAAATGAATGTGTGTGTGTATCAGCCATGCCCACTCCACATAGCAACCAATCACTAAGCATCTTTCATTTCACCAGAGCTGTTTATAAGAAGCTGAGCTGTGATTGGTTGCTATGAGCAACAGTTTTCCTTGCAGACAGTTGTGGTAACGGATGCCTATTATTCTTATCATTTCTATGGTGTTTTCATCCTACTGTAAGGCTATGTGCACACGTCCATAATTGCCGAGGAAATTTCCACGGCAATTCCGCAACTGTGCCACGGGTAAAACGCATGCGGAATTGGCATGCGTTTTCCCGCTAAACACTAGCATTTTACAAGGTAATTAGCTTGGAGAATGCTAGCGTTTTCCAAGCAATCTGTAGCATTGCTTGGAAAACTGATTGACATAGTGTTTGACAAGTGTGACCAACTTTTTACTATTGATGCTGCCTATGTAGCATCAATAGTAAAAAGATCTAATGTTAAAAAGAATAAAAATAATAATAAATTATGATATTCTCACCTTCCAGCGTCTCTCTCAGCATTCCCGCTCCTCGCAATGCTCCCGTTTTTATGGTTACATTCATAAAAGCTCTACAAATAGTGCAAAGCCTGCCAAAAATTACAAGCACGGTCATCCATACACCCTCGAAAACACCAACTGGAGTGCCTCATTAATATTAAGAAAGTATAGTTGTGGTATCACTGCACTCATAAAGGCTCTGCACACAGATCAAAGCCAGAAGAAAATTATAAGAAGGTTCATCCATAAACCCTTGAAGGCAACAACTGGAGGGCCTCCTTCAAATGTTAAGAAAGTGTATTTATGGTACTTTTAAAGTCATAAAGGCTCTGCACACAGTGCAAAGCCAGAAAAAAAATATAAGGAGGGTCATCCCTGCACCCTTGAAGGCACCAACTGGAGTACCTCATTCAAATATTACAAAAGTGTAGTTGTGTTACTTCTACACTGATAAAGGCTCTGCATACAGTGGAAAGCCCCAAAAAATTATAATTAGGGAAATCCATATACCCTTGAAGGCAACAACTGGAGGGTCTCATTAAAATATTGAATATTAAAAGCACTTTACAGTATGTGCTGCTGTTATCTGGTGTTATGGAAAAGTCTGAGCTAATCCAGGTTTTGTTCATTTTTATCAGCATTTTTTGTTGACAGGCAAAAGCACCAGTCTATTTTGACCACCCGGCGGCACTAAAAACCTTCTTAGAAGGGACGCTAGCTGCAGTGCAGCAACATACCTTCAAGGCATAGAGGGACAGATCACGCCAGGTGTCCAGCTTTGAGACCCAATAGTTGAAGGTCGCAGAGGAATTAAGGAGTACACTGGTTTTGTCTGACAGTTATTGCTTGACCATCATTTTTCAACATATTTTCAACGGCCTTCTGGCCCGCTATAGCACCATTTTAGTAGACCTCTCCACATCATGAAGGAGAGATGCAATGTTCTCCTTGTAGTGTTAGTCTATCATATTAAACAACCAGTACTCTTTTTTGGCCAAGATGAATATAACACGAGGATCATGGGAAAGGCAGTGGTACATAAAGTCAGCCACATGGGCCAAGCTCCCTACAGCCAACACTTCCCTATCTCCACCATGATGATGACTCTCCATTTCCTCCTCCTCTCTCTCTTCCTCCTCATTCTCCTCCTCAGCCCATCCACGTAAGAGAGACGGGACAAAGCTTGCATGTAACAGTAGCTGTAGATGACTTCCAGAAATGGCCGCTCACATAGCCTACCTTGATCACAAGGTCTGGCAAATCTGGGCAGGGTTTCAGAAACTGCTGAACTACCAAGTTGAGCATGTAGGCCAGGCTTGTTCAGACAGTCACAGATCTGTCTAGTCTTTTATTCCTTTCAATAACTCTCCTGCAGTGGATGGTTTGTCTCCTAGACAAATTAGCTTCAGCAGAGCCTGTTGCCGCTTTGCTGAAGCAGTGCTGCAGAGTTTCTAGCTTCCAGCTGATGTGAACAATGTGCTCTGAGATACCAAATCTGAGATGGAGCAGGAGGGGATGGAAAAAAACCCTTATAGTAGTATGGCCAGCAGACCTCGGCGTTGATAGCACATGAGGCGTGTCAGGGCGAGACTTGACCATGACTCCACAGTGTTCACTCAGTGTGCTGTCAAGGAAATGTAGCTTCCCTGGCCACAAGCAGATGTCCACAAGTCTGTCTTAAGTGGACAATCCCAGTAAGTGCACTGGTATGGGCAAGGGTGATTTTGCTAGACACACGCTGGTACAAGGCGGGAATGCCACACTCGGAGATATAGTGGTGGCTGGGGACCAAGTACCAAAGGATGGCTGTCGCCATGAGTCAGTGGAAATCCTCCTTGTCTTCTAGCCTAAATTGCAACATTTCCATGACAAGCAGCCTTAAAATGTGCCCATTTAGCGTTTAAGCCTGTGGGTGGTACGCTGGGAACTTTCTTTTTCATTCTAAGGTCTGGGGCAGGGATAACTGAATTCTGTGCTGGGACAATGATTTGGAAGTGCCTTATGATGGTGCCTCAAAATGTGCAAGGACAGGTGCAGGGCAGCAGGCATCTGCACCAGTGTCCTGGATACTGGATTGGCGAGCACCTAGCACAGGGGAAGAGGCAGTGATGTCACCCATTAGAAACAATTGTGGGCCTAGGTGTTTGGCCCACCGAGTTGGATGCTTAGATGACATGTGCCTGATCATTCTGGTGGTGGTTCGACTCTTAGTGGTGAGGTTCCTGCTGATCTTGACATGGCACAGGTTGCAATTGACCATTTTTGTTTCAGAATGCTCTTTAAAAAAGTCCCAGACTTGGGAACACCTAACTCTTTAATGGAGAAATTCATGATTGTCGGTGCTCTGTGGAACACTTGCCCTCCTTCTCCCTTTGGTCACTCCACTGCCTCTTCCTGCCTGTTTCCATGCTACCAATCCCCATCTCTCAGCACTGCTGGCCTTACTCTGCATGCCAGCTTCCCAAGTTCAATTAGTGAGTTCATCATCCACCACCTCGCCTTGCACCACTGCACCCTTGTCCTCCTGACTTGGTGAATTAACAATAACCTGACTTATCAGCAAATGTTTCTCATCATCATCTATCTCTGACAAAATTTGTTGTTCCCCACCGTTATCTTCTTGTGACCATGGCTACTCTAAGTTTTGTGCAGCCCTAAACAGCATGTCCTCCAGTACCTCTTGGAACATGCAGGATGAGAGGCCACAATCAAGAAATGATGATGTAAAGAGATTTTTGGAGTGTCCAAGTGGGGAATCACTGGTCTCCTGGAACTCGACATGGTGAGAGGAAGGAGGATCAGGGTGGGGATTAAGTGATCAAGACTCTAGACTGGTAGGACTGGACCATGTGGAAGACTGGGTGCTGCTGCAAGCATGCAGGAAGTATCTGCTATCCAACCGACCACCTGTTTGCGCTGGTGTGGCTTAAGAAGTGGTGTTCCGTGCCTCCCTGCAAAACGGAACAGGAAGCTATGTGTTGTGGATGGGCATGATGCTTGGGCTCCAGCAACAGGCTCAGTCGATCCTACCTCAAATCATCACCGTGTGCATTTTCTAA
This sequence comes from Ranitomeya variabilis, assembly GCF_051348905.1. Taxonomy (NCBI): domain Eukaryota; kingdom Metazoa; phylum Chordata; class Amphibia; order Anura; family Dendrobatidae; genus Ranitomeya; species Ranitomeya variabilis. The sequence goes on along the minus strand of NC_135238.1, from coordinate 160,838,220 downwards.
TTGCTAGGTCTCTAAACCAAGTTTCCTTGATTCATTGAAACTATTTTTTTAATTTAAAAAAATGGTCACCTGTAGCAGGCCAAGCTGTTTTTAAAAAGCTAAAAACCATTGTAATTTCACACAAAGCACATTAAACTGTATGGCTGACAGCAGTCAATTTTTGGAACAAAAAAAAATGGTCACTTGTAGCCTGCCAAGTATTTTTTTTTTAATTTCAAACCACTGTAATTTCACACAAAGCAGATTAAATGGTACAGATGACAATTGTCAAAATTGACAAAAAAAATGTGGTCACCTGTAGCAGGCCAAGTGTTTTTTTTTTATTTCAAACCATTGTAATTTCACACAAAGCAGGTTAAACTGAATGGATGAGAATAGTCAATTCTTCAACAACAAAAAAATTGTTGCCTGTAGCAGGACAAGTTTTTTTTTTATTTTAAACTGCCGTAAGTTCCCACAAAGGTCGTTAAACTGTATGGATGGCAATAGTCAAGTTTTTCTAAAAAAAATGTTACCTACAGCAGCTATATTTTTAGCGACGGACTGCAAAGCCCTAAGCCCTGCCTAGAGGCTGTATTTAGCCACTCTTAAACTAAATCAAAGTCCAGCTCACCATAATCGACATCCTTGGAAGTTCGGAGCACGGAACCGCTGTGTCAGGGCATGGACTAAGGGTGCTTGGTCACTAGAAACACATTGATATCACATTTTATTCTTTGTTATTGCTGATGTTTTTATCCTCTACCGAGCACATTTCCAAGTGAATAAAGAATAGGCCTTTTCACTACCTCGTTGAGCTGGATTCTTCCTTTTTTTAATTTAGACACTCTCCCTGATTCAGCTGTCCCTAGGCTAAATGCAGAATATATCATATAGAAACAGCAAAGCACAAGATTGGGCCTAAGAAGGACTTTTAGTATGATGATTGAGCAAAGGGTCAACATTAGAGGACTCTGATTCCTAAAACTGTGCACATAGGCCTAGACAACTACTCTCTCCCTCCTATCAGAACTGTCCCTGAGGTGTGCAATGGCGTCAGCGTGTCGAGCATGGCGGCACCTGTCCTTTTATCATTTCTGATGAAGTAATGCGGCCAATCACAGTAATGCAACTTACAAGATGGCTACGGCATTACAGTGACTGGCAGACAATCCCCACATGTTTATTGGCTGTGTAACTGGAGCGCCCCCACTGCCGCAGGGCCGAGGGATACCCGGTACCGGGCCTCTGAGTCTCTGTTCTGGGGTTATCACGGTGGCTAGACCCGGTCCGTGACCCTGCTGGTCAGTGGGGGACGTCCGGTGATAGAATAGTGAATGATGGTGTAGTAGTGAAGTGCCGGTCGCAGTAAATAACGAGGACACCAGGTTGCAGTCTCTTTACCTCTTTACTGAAGATCTCTGAGTCCTCAATCCGGAATCCGGATAACCAGGCTGCGCAAGTCCGGCCGGTCCAATGGCACCTCCAGAGTTCTCTTTGCAGGTGGAAATCTGTGCCTACCTTCTTGCGCTTGTGTGTTGCGGTCCTTCCCTGCTGTGCTTACGGAAAGTCCCCACAACTGTTGTGTCTGTTTCTCGTGTTCCCTCACAACTGTAATGTTCTCCCTTTTTACGTCCCCCTGTTCTTACGGTTAGGACGCACCCATATGACGGGGAGGCTCGGAGCTCTTCCGGTACTCTAGCGTCGCCCCACTCCTGTTAGTACCTCCCTAGGTCTTCCTGGGTCTGGGTGAGACAGCCCGCCTGTAACTGACTGTCCTGCCGTAGGTTTGAAGTATGGCTTGAAGCACTGTACTTCCTCGGCGTTCCGGCCACCGGTTGTGCGCCTCAGTAGGATGTTGCCTCGGTCTAACAGCACGACTCCTACTGGAATTCTCCCTCTGCGGTGATCTCGTTTCTCACTCAGCACAATATATCTCGCTTCTGTTCCTTCCTTGGGCACCGCCGCTATGCTCAGCAGGCACGGTCCCGTGACGTTCTCTCAAGTTGCCAGGCCTCTGTCAGGATCCCACCCCTGACAGGGACCCTACCGAATCTTCCCCCCGCAACACCCTCTGCCACAAGGTGTTGCCTGGTTCCAACCCAGTCAGCTTTCTCACTAACTTCCTGCCTGACCCCCAGTTTTACCAGTATGTGAGGAGTGGCCTAGTGAATAGAACCCTTAGCTCCCCCTGGAGGCCCGGCTGTGAAATGTATTGGTGTCAGTGATACCTGGTCAGATGAACTCCTTCAGTGCCATCAGACGTACCATGGCTCCCCCTAGTGGCGGAGCCACAGTACTGCAACGACCAGGACTCTGGGGCGCTGCACTCCCCCCCGGTTAAATCCAGTACTCCGGGACTGGGAAGAAAACAACAATATAGGTTAGCAAAAAGACATACAATATTTGTGAGTGTAAAACAATAAGCATATTTGAACAGAGCTTCCCTTTATGGGAGGTGAGGACACTTGAACGTTACAAAACATGGTTAAATATCATAGCAACATGCTATAAATAACTGGCTCTTACCCAACCGGGTATTCTACTTGGTGCAAATTCACGAACAATACTTTAACATTGCCTTTAAGGACGTACACTCTGAATCCGCTAAAGACCTTCTTATAATCACATTATAAGGCAATTAACTACATTCTCCTTCTTTAAGTCTGCAGGACCGCCTGTCCTAACAGCACCAGACCTTCTGCCTCTCCTTTCTGTACAGGACCGCCCCTTTCAGCCCGGGCCTACTGCCTTTTCAACTACTATACACAGTATAGAACATAACATTACTTTCAATTTAAGATCACTGAGCCATCTCTATATGGCTCTTAGGAGGACTCACCACTAACCCCTACGGGTTCACTTCCTGTCCTCGTTCTCTAACACATTATTAAACACTTTCTATAAAACATTAAACTTCCTTCATTACTTTCTTACTGACAGGTATGCAGGACACTACGTCTACCCCTACGGGTCTACTGCATCTTTCTTCTAGCTTTCACTTTCTTTCGGGGAACATTATCAGCATTTCTTTACAATTAACTAGTTGGATACATACAACTTTTACATGTAAGCATTATCATCACTTTCTCTCGTCAAGACATTATTGCTATCTATCAGTCTTAAAGCAATACCGTTTCTTTAAGTGCAATACGTGAACATCCCCTTTAAGAGGGGACCAAGTCTTTATGAGGTAGCATATCTTCTTAGGCTACCAGTCCGTACTCAGCAAAGGCTCCGGTGCGGTATCTTCGCAAAGAGTCTCTCTTTAAGTAAAACCAGTAGGAAGCACCTTTAAGAAGGTGCAAACTATATACAAGAAGTTTGTATCATGCACTGTTCATGATGGCGGCAGTTCTTCAGAACAGGAAACAAAAAGTAGAAAAACAAACCAAACAATAGGGATCCCGGGTCAACAAAGGGATCCCTTTAAGAGTTAACCCTGGACGGGTTCAGCAGCAAAATCAGTAACAAACAGTTTAAAGGAACTATTTACACTTTCGTGGTATCGAGGTTTATCCTCATAGTAGGTTGCAAGACATCAGCCGAAAGTGGACACCTCCTGACTGCGCAGGCTTCGATCCCTGGTCCGCGGCTGATGCAGCACCAGTGTCACTGGTGGATTTCCCGGGTGCAGTTAGACCACCCGATATCTGGATTTGAAGGCGGACTCTAGCCGCCAGCTCAGTTGCTGCAATAAGACATTCGGCGGCAATAGTAGTAAGGTCTGTCACGTCTGGTTCAATCCCAGTTGAAGTAACGGATGACGCCCCCTCAGGCTCACATCGGTGAACGTTCCGAGCGTACCATCCTTGTGCATTCCGATGACGGGTGTAGGTCACCTGATCCCCCTTTTGCAGCGGGTCACCATCTCGGCTGCAGCAGGGAGTTTTCACGTTGTGACTAGTAACGAAGATGTCAGTTGGTAGCCCCGGTTCCTGTATGGATGGAGCCCCACCCCCTCTTCGGGTGGAAGGCTGTTATGATCCCAATGGTAGAGGATCTCAGGGTTTTCAGCAAAGTCTGCAAACATAAAAAACCAGCTCATAGGGAGGTGGTAACTGAGCTGACCGCATACCTGATCCTAGCCCACAACTAATAGCAGCCGGGGAACGTACCTACGTTGGTTCTAGACGTCTCGCGCCAGCCGGAGAACTAACTAACCCTTTCAGAGAAAATCAGACCTCAATTGCCTCAAGAGAAAGGTACCCCAAAGTAAAGACACGCCCCCAACAAATAATAACGGTGAGGTAAGAAGAAAGGACAAACGTAAGTATGAACTAGATTCAGCAAAGAGAGGCCCACTATATAATAGCAGAAATATAGAAAGCGGACTTATGCGGTCAGCGAAAAACCCTTCAAAAATATCCACGCTGAATATCCAAGAACCCCCGCACCGACTAACGGTGTGGGGGGAGAATATCAGCCCCCTTAGAGCTTCCAGCAAAATCAGGAATCACATTATGAACAAGCTGGACAAAAAACAAAACAATACAAATGAACAAAAATAAGAAAGCAGGACTTAGCTTATCTTGCAAAAATCAGGACCAGTAGACAGGAGCAACCAGACAAGGACTGATTACATTGATGCCAGGCAATAGACTAAGAATCCAGGAAGTTTAAATAGGAACACCCAGGGACAAACGAACCAGGTGACTACCAACCTGGGGAAAGAATATCCAAGTGCCATACCGCTAGTGACCACCAGAGGGAGCCAAAAAGTATAGTTCACAACAGTACCCCCCCTTTAAGGAGGGGTCACCGAACCCTCACTAAGACCACCAGGGCAATCAGGATGGGCAGCGTGAAAGGCACGAACCAAATCGGCCGCATGAACATCAGAAGCGACCACCCAGGAATTATCCTCCTGACCATAGCCCTTCCATTTGACCAGATACTGAAGCCTCCGTCTAGAGAGACGAGAATCTAAGATCTTCTCCACCATGTACTCCAACTCGCCCTCAACCAAGACCGGAGCAGGAGGGTCAACAGCAGGAACCACAGGCACAATGTACCGCCGCAACAAAGACCTATGGAACACATTGTGAATGGCAAACGACACAGGAAGAGCCAAACGAAAAGACACCGGATTAAGGACTTCCAATATTCTATAAGGACCAATAAAGCGAGGCTTAAACTTAGGAGAGGAAACCTTCAGAGGGACATACCGAGAAGACAACCAAACCAAATCCCCAACACGAAGTCGGGGACCCACACCGCTGTGGCGGTTGGCAAAACGCTGAGCCTTCTCCTGTGACAACTTCAAGTTGTCCACCACATGATTCTAAGTCCGCTGCAACCTATCAACCACAGAATCCACCCCAGGACAGTCAGAAGGCTCAACATGACCTGAGGAGAAACGAGGATGAAAACCAGAGTTGCAGAAAAATGGCGAAACCAAAGTAGTGGAACTAGCCCGATTATTGAGGGCAAACTCAGCCAATGGCAAAAAGGTCACCCAATCATCCTGATCCGCAGAAACAAAACATCTCAAATAAGCCTCCAGCGTCTGATTAGTTCGCTCCATTTGGCCATTAGTCTGAGGATGAAAGGCAGACGAGAACGACAGATCAATGCCCATCTTAGCACAAAAAGATCGCCAGAATCTGGACACAAACTGGGATCCTCTGTCAGACACGATATTCTCAGGAATGCCGTGCAAACGAACCACATTCTGAAAAAACAAAGGAACCAGATCGGAAGAGGACGGCAACTTAGGCAAGGGCACCAAATGGACCATCTTGGAAAAACAATCACACACCACCCAGATGACAGACATTCCCTGAGACACCGGAAGATCTGAAATGAAATCCATGGAAATGTGTGTCCAAGGCCTCTTCGGGACGGGCAAGGGCAAAAGCAACCCGCTGGCACGAGAACAGCAAGGCTTAGCCCGAGCACAAGTCCCACAGGACTGCACAAAAGAACGCACATCCTGTGACAAGGAAGGCCACCAAAAGGACCTAGCCACCAAATCTCTGGTACCAAAAATCCCAGGATGCCCTGCCAACACCGAGGAATGGACCTCGGAAATAACTCTGCTGGTCCATTTATCAGGAACAAACAGTCCGTCAGGTGGACAAGGGTCAGGTCTACCAGCCTGAAATCTCTGCAACACACGTCGCAAATCAGGAGAAATGGCCGACAAGATTACTCCCTCTTTAAGAATACCAGCCGGCTCTGAGACTCCAGGAGAGTCAGGCACAAAGCTCCTAGAGAGAGCATCAGCCTTCACATTTTTCGAACCAGGCAGGTATGAGACCACAAAGTCAAAACGGGAGAAAAACAATGACCAACGAGCCTGTCTAGGGTTCAGGCGTTTAGCAGACTCGAGATACATCAGATTTTTGTGATCAGTCAAGACCACCACACGATGCTTAGCTCCCTCGAGCCAATGACGCCACTCCTCAAATGCCCACTTCATGGCCAACAACTCCCGATTACCAACATCATAGTTCCGCTCAGCAGGCGAAAACTTCCTGGAAAAGAAAGCACATGGTCTCATCACAGAGCAACCAGAGCCTCTCTGCGACAAAACAGCCCCTGCACCGATCTCAGAAGCGTCTACTTCAACCTGAAAGGGAAGTGAGACATCAGGCTGGCACAAAACAGGCGCCGAAGTAAACCGGCGCTTCAGCTCCCGGAAGGCCTCCACGGCCGCAGGAGCCCAATTAGCAACATCAGAACCTTTCTTGGTCATATCCGTCAGAGGTTTAACAACGCTAGAAAAATTAGCAATAAAACGACGGTAGAAATTAGCAAAACCCAAAAACTTCTGAAGACTCTTAACAGACGTGGGTTGAGTCCAATCATGAATAGCTCGGACCTTGACTGGGTCCATCTCCACAGCAGAAGGGGAAAAAATAAAACCCAAAAAGGAAACCTTCTGCACTCCAAAGAGACACTTTGAGCCCTTCACAAACAAAGCATTATCGTGCAAAACCTGAAACACCATCCTGACCTGCTTTACATGAGAATCCCAATAATCAGAAAAAACTAAAATGTCATCCAGATAAACAATCACAAATTTATCTAGATACTTCCGGAAGATGTCATGCATAAAGGACTGAAACACTGAAGGAGCATTAGAGAGCCCAAAAGGCATCACCAAGTACTCAAAATGACCTTCGGGCGTATTAAATGCAGTTTTCCATTCATCTCCCTGCTTAATGCGCACAAGGTTGTACGCACCACGAAGATCTATCTTGGTGAACCAACAGGCACCCTTAATCCGAGCAAACAAGTCCGACAATAGTGGCAAAGGATATTGAAATTTAACCGTGATTTTATTCAGAAGCTGATAGTCTATACAAGGTCTCAAAGACCCGTCTTTCTTGGCCACAAAAAAGAATCCCGCACCAAGAGGGGAAGAGGATGGACGAATATATCCTTTCTCCAAAGACTCCTTTATATAAGAACGCATCGCGGCATGCTCAGGTACCGACAGATTAAATAATCGTCCCTTAGGAAACTTACTACCAGGAATCAAATCTATAGCGCAGTCACAGTCCCTATGAGGAGGAAGAGCACTGGACCTGGACTCACTGAATACATCCTGATAGTCAAACAAATACTCAGGAACTTCTGAAGGAGTGGAGGAAGCAATAGACACCGACGGGGAATCGCAATGAATTCCCTGACAACCCCAACTTGACACAGACATAGCCCTCCAATCCAAAACTGGATTATGGGCCTGTAACCATGGCAGACCCAAAACGACCAAATCATGCATCTTATGCAGAACAAGAAAACGAATCACCTCCCGATGTTCAGGAGTCATGCACATGGTCACTTGTGTCCAATACTGCGGTTTATTCTCCGCCAATGGCGTAGCATCAATTCCTCTAAGAGGAATAGGATTTTCTAAAGGCTCCAGGACAAAACCACAGCGCTTGGCAAACGACAAGTCCATAAGACTCAGGGCAGCACCTGAATCCACAAATGCCATAGCAGGGTAGGAGGACAATGAACAAATTAAAGTCACAGACAAAATAAATTTAGGCTGCAAGTTACCAATGGCGACAGGACTAACAAACCTTGTTAGGCGTTTAGAGCATGCTGATATAACATGTGTAGAATCACCACAGTAAAAACACAACCCATTCTGACGTCTATGATTTTGCCGTTCAGTTCTAGTCTGAATTCTATCACATTGCATTAAGTCCGGTGTCTGTTCAGACAACACCGCCAGAGGATTAGCGGATTTGTGCTCCCGCAAACGCCGATCAATCTGAATGGCCAGCGTCATAGAATCATTCAGACTTGTAGGAATGGGGAAGCCCACCATCACATTCTTAATGGTTTCAGAAAGGCCATTTCTGAAATTTGCGGCCAGAGCGCACTCATTCCACTGAGTAAGCACGGACCATTTCCAAAATTTTTGGCAATGCACTTCAGCTTCATCCTGGCCCTGAGAGATAGCCAGCAAAGCTTTCTCTGCCTGAATTTCAAGATTGGGCTCCTCATAAAGCAATCCAAGCGCCAGAAAAAACGCATCAATATTTGCCAATGCCGGATCTCCTGGCGCCAATGAGAAAGCCCAATCCTGAGGGTCGCCCCGCAAGAAGGAGATAACAATTTTAACTTGCTGAGCTGAGTCTCCAGACGAACGAGGTCTCAAAGATAGAAACAATTTACAATTATTCCTAAAATTCCTAAATTTAAATCGATCTCCAGAGAACAGCTCAGGAATAGGTATCTTAGGCTCTGACATAGGACTGCTAATAACAAAATCCTGAATGCCCTGCACACATGCAGCAAGCTGATCCACACTAGTAATCAGAGTCTGAACATTCATGTCTGCAGCAGAGCTTCAAGCCACTCAGAGATAAAGGGGAGGAAGAAAAAAAAACAAAAAACTCAGAACTTCTTTTCTTTTAATCCCACTTCTGCAATGCATTAACTATTCACTCGGCCTGGCATTCTGTTATGATCCCAATGGTAGAGGATCTCAGGGTTTTCAGCAAAGTCTGCAAACATAAAAAACCAGCTCATAGGGAGGTGGTAACTGAGCTGACCGCATACCTGATCCTAGCCCACAACTAATAGCAGCCGGGGAACGTACCTACGTTGGTTCTAGACGTCTCGCGCCAGCCGGAGAACTAACTAACCCTTTCAGAGAAAATCAGACCTCACTTGCCTCAAGAGAAAGGTACCCCAAAGTAAAGACACGCCCCCAACAAATAATAACGGTGAGGTAAGAAGAAAGGACAAACGTAAGTATGAACTAGATTCAGCAAAGAGAGGCCCACTATATAATAGCAGAAATATAGAAAGCGGACTTATGCGGTCAGCGAAAAACCCTTCAAAAATATCCACGCTGAATATCCAAGAACCCCCGCACCGACTAACGGTGTGGGGGGAGAATATCAGCCCCCTTAGAGCTTCCAGCAAAATCAGGAATCACATTATGAACAAGCTGGACAAAAAACAAAACAATACAAATGAACAAAAATAAGAAAGCAGGCTTATCTTGCAAAAATCAGGACCAGTAGACAGGAGCAACCAGACAAGGACTGATTACATTGATGCCAGGCAATAGACTAAGAATCCAGGAAGTTTAAATAGGAACACCCAGGGACTAACGAACCAGGTGACTACCAACCTGGGGAAAGAATATCCAAGTGCCATACCACTAGTGACCACCAGAGGGAGCCAAAAAGTATAGTTCACAACAGAAGGCCAACACAGTTCCCCACTTTACCACGTCTTTCCTACCACACGCAAGAGGTGGTTGTTGTACTCTCGATGGGTCAGTTAATTCTGCCTCTTTTTGTCTTTTCCAATGTAAGATCAAACATTGTTTGTATTGTTCCCAGGTAAGCACAGCAAGGGTGAAACCTTCCTCCCGAGCTCCATCTGGCCCACTCCGGGGGGTGTCCCACTGGAGAATCACCCCGTCTGGGCCCACGTCTATGGGTTCTCCCATCCTGGTCGGCAGCGGCAGTACCAGCTTCCCCATTGCATCGGGGGGTAACACCACTAGCTCTGCCGAGAGGAGGCGGCTTTTACTGGGGTGAGGGTTGGTCGCGAGAGCGGGATCGAGCGGGGGAGCAGGGGCGTCTTCCATACCTGCGCCTGATGTGATTCCACCGATGTCGATCCGGTCCACTAACGAGGACACTGGAATCGGCTGCGGCCCGGACCGCGGCTCCTCCAATGCGGTCTCCGGATGCGGCTCCGCCCTCCATGGTTCCTCCTCCGCTGGCTCCGAGGACGGGATGGGTAGGCTCAGCTCCGCTGCCGGTTCCAAGGAGTTCGGGTCCTTCTGCTGCGGTGGAAGTGGGTCCGCCCCTGGTGGATGAGGGCAAGCCGGGATTGCTCCTTCCTCGTTCAGGCACTTGCTGTTCATCATCGCCGTCTGATAGTCGGTGGCAGTGCATGCACCTGACTCCGCCATTTCTCCGAGGCCGAGCTTCTCCGTCATCTGCTTTCCGCCGTTGCAAATCAAGGGGTCGTCCTCTGCTTTGAGGCAGGTCCTCGCTTTGCAGCAAGAGGCGCAGGGGGCGGTCGCCGCTTCTGGCGCCACTTTGGTAGTCTCCTCCCATGGCACGCCCTCCTTCTTCTTTGGTGTAGCAATGGCGGCGATTTTTTTGGCGGGAACTTCTGGCGGCAAACAGCAATACACAATCCTCTCAATAAAGCACAGTCCAAACACAATAAATCACAGTTCCAAGGCACACATGACCTGATTCTTCAGGCTTAAGTAGATCCTGTTCGTGACGCCAAAATGGAGCGCCCCCACTGCCGCAGGGCCGAGGGATACCCGGTACCGGGCCTCTGAGTCTCTGTTCTGGGGTTATCACGGTGGCTAGACCCGGTCCGTGACCCTGCTGGTCAGTGGGGGACGTCCGGTGATAGAATAGTGAATGATGGTGTAGTAGTGAAGTGCCGGTCGCAGTAAATAACGAGGACACCAGGTTGCAGTCTCTTTACCTCTTTACTGAAGATCTCTGAGTCCTCAATCCGGAATCCGGATAACCAGGCTGCGCAAGTCCGGCCGGTCCAATGGCACCTCCAGAGTTCTCTTTGCAGGTGGAAATCTGTGCCTACCTTCTTGCGCTTGTGTGTTGCGGTCCTTCCCTGCTGTGCTTACGGAAAGTCCCCACAACTGTTGTGTCTGTTTCTCGTGTTCCCTCACAACTGTAATGTTCTCCCTTTTTACGTCCCCCTGATCTTACGGTTAGGACGCACCCATATGATGGGGAGGCTCGGAGCTCTTCCGGGACTCTAGCGTCGCCCCACTCCTGTTGGTACCTCCCTAGGTCTTCCTGGGTCTGGGTGAGACAGCCCGCCTGTAACTGACTGTCCTGCCGTAGGTTTGAAGTATGGCTTGAAGCACTGTACTTCCTCGGCGTTCCGGCCACCGGTTGTGCGCCTCAGTAGGATGTTGCCTCGGTCTAACAGCACGACTCCTATTTGAATTCTCCCTCTGCGGTGATCTCGTTTCTCACTCAGCACAATATATCTCGCTTCTGTTCCTTCCTTGGGCACCGCCGCTATGCTCAGCAGGCACGGTCCCGTGACGTTCTCTCAAGTTGCCAGGCCTCTGTCAGGATCCCACCCCTGACAGGGACCCTACCGAATCTTCCCCCCGCAACACCCTCTGCCACAAGGTGTTGCCTGGTTCCAACCCAGTCAGCTTTCTCACTAACTTCCTGCCTGACCCCCAGTTTTACCAGTATGTGAGGAGTGGCCTAGTGAATAGAACCCTTAGCTCCCCCTGGAGGCCCGGCTGTGAAATGTATTGGTGTCTGTGATACCTGGTCAGATGAACTCCTTCAGTGCCATCAGACGTACCATGGCTCCCCCTAGTGGCGGAGCCACAGTACTGCAACGACCAGGACTCTGGGGCGCTGCATAACAAGCGTCAAACATGCGACGCATGGATTTGAGCATTCAATGTGAGCATCAGCTAATGCTCGACTAATGCTGAGCGCATTCGAGCCCCAAGAATCTCGAGTGATATCCGAATATCACCGAGCTCATTTGTTTATCACTAGTTTCTAGTCGACCTGACTCTTAAATATAGATGTTTAAAAAACTACAGAAAATCATATAAAACCCAATATATTTATATTGGGTTTTATATGATTTTCTGCATGAGCTACCCCAATTTTTCAATTAATAAATTTTGAAAAATAGATGTTTAAAAAACTACCAAACAAATCTTTAAAAGCTTTCAACATGGTTATGAAAGGAATATTATTTGTGAATCTTTAATCCATTAACATACTTGGTAATTAATGATTTAACCTATTAGAATATCATATAGTTTAATGGGTTTGGGTACTTGGTTGTAGCAATTGAATCAAAAAGGAAAAAAAGAATAAAAGATTTCTAACACAATTGGCCAATAAGTTTTGGCTGCATGGCATTAATCTGGCTGAATAAGAAAGATGCACCTAAGTATCAAGAGATAAACCAAAAGAAAGATGGTGATACAAAATATCTCACAAATATATCAACTTAATTAAATGTAAAATATCATAACAGATTTTGTTAAGGACAGGGTAGCTAAAAGGAGATCCAACAACAAACCTTCCAAGGCTATAAACAGTATACACAGTGATTAGTTTGCCCCCATATCTTTTGCAGTACATTCCCTAGTGGTTAACTTATATATCAAATAGAAGAATATAGGATGCAGACTTGCATAGAAATAATGTGGAGCCCTGTTAGGTGTGCAGCCCTGCGCCTCCATGCTTGTTTCACCCAGCTTCATCAGGGTGTGTATGTATACAAAGCTGGATGAAACATCTGTCAGTTTAACAAGTGCAATAATAACCTAACACTCAATACCATTAGTAAACACAAGATCTACACACAAGTTTTAAAGGAGATATCCAGTGATAAGAAGTTTTTAATATTCAAAGCAAATACAACTTTATCATCTACTCCTTTTACAGGTTTACTATTAAAGAGGTTGTCCACTACTTTTTCATTGATGACCTATACGGATAGGCCATCAATGTCTGAACGGCAGGGGTCTGACACTCAGTACGGCCGCCGATCTGCTGGAAGTACTCACTCGCGGAAACTGGATGTCTTCTGACAGTGGCCACTTCAGGGTACTGCACATCCACCTCCCATTGATTTGAATAAGAGGTGGATGTGCAGTACCGAGCTTCAACCGCTACCAGAAGATGGCCAGTTAAGCAAGTGAGTACTTCCGGCTGGTGATCGCTGCCACCAATACCAATAACAGCTGATCGGCTTGGGTGCTGGTTGTCGAACCTTAGCTGATGAGACATTGACATCAATGAAAAAGTAGTGAACAACCTCTTTAACTATGTTGAAAGTAACTAGGCTCAATTAAATAAATTGTGATTTTTTTTTTTTCTTTTAACTATCTGTAACCAATACACTGTCATAGGGTTTTTGGTGCTTCTTTAGCTAGAAAATCACAGTAGTACATAACTGTGATTCAGATTTTAATACAGTTATGTAATCTGCCTATATAAAACAAAAAATAATGAAATGTGAGTGTTGTATAAATCTTACTAATATATCCAACCACTGAACCCGTCTAGAGTGCATGAAAGGTAATGATTTTCTACAGACCTCCACAATTTCAGCACTAACAGAATACTGAATTATAGAAACTGGTCTTGTTCTGACCAAAATACATTAGCGAGATTGATTGGAGTGGAAGGAAATAGGCAGCGCCTCAGAGTTATAGAAGTTTGATTAAATGGATACGTTTATGACTGATGTTGGTATCTTCATGCACTATGTTCCCAGTTACAGTTTTCTGGCTCTCAGTTGTGTATTGCTGGAGTTGAAAAGAACATATACTAGTAACTTTCTAGTGCTTTAACCCCTTCCGGATGTGGATAATTCCAGTTTTTTCAATTTCGATTTTTTTTTTCATCCCTTTTTCCAAGAGCCTTAACTTTGTTTCTGTGCACATAAATGTATGAGGGCTTGTTTTTTGCAGAATGAGTTGTTATTTTCAATTATACCATTCATTTTATCACATAGTGTACCGGAAAAGAAGAAAAAAGATTCCAAGTCCAGTGACATTCTGAAAAATCACACTATTTTTTGATTGTGTCTCCGTCTTCTGCGACCCATTACTTTTTCATTTTTCTATCGATTCAACTGTGAGGAGGTTTATTTTTTGAAAGATGAGACATCATTTTTATTGATACCATTTTGGGATATGACATTTTGATCGTTGGTTACAGCATTTTTTGTGGTATTGAAGCAACCAAAAAACCACAACTTTGTAGTTTTTACTTGTTTTTCTGTTTACGGTGTTTACTATTCGGCTTAATTATTTTTTTCAGATTTTTTTAGATTTTCTAGATACCACACGTGGATATTTTATTATCTTTTTTTTAATGGGGGAAAGGAGAATGATTTGAACTTTTATGGGTTTTTTATTTTTTTCAGATTTTTTTTAAAACTTTTTTTTACTTTTACTGTTCGTGTTAGTTTCATTAGGGAACTTGAACCTGAGATCATCTGATTGCTTGTGCTGTGGACAACAATACCACAGTATTGCTGCATATAGTAAAAATCATGGTCTCCTTTGAAGCCTGGCCACAGGCAGGGTTTCAAGGGAGCTCGAAAAAGACAAGCACGGAGGTTTTGAACAGACCCTTTACTGTCATAGTAACTCATCGGCGACCCGCGATCATGTCACGGGTATGTAGATTGGCGCATAGAATGGCATGCCCCCATGCCAGCTTTCTGTTAATGCCGCTGTCAAAGTTTGACAGTGGCATTTAACAGGTTAACTATTGCGGGCAGAGCTCCATGCCACCTGCAGCTTTTAGAGGCAGGTCCTGGCTTTAGCACACGGACATTACCTGCTGAGTATGGGACGAGCTCACCCTGTAAGCCTGCTCCATACACCTGCTGGCGACTTGCTTCGTACAGGTACAGTGGATGTCGTGAATTTTCACTAGTCTGATGGCTTGGGTTGCAGATGCTGGTGTGTGTGTGTGTGTGTATACATATGTATAGTACAGACCAAAAGTTTGGATACACCTTCTCATTTAAAGATTTTTCTGTATTTTCATGACTATGAAAATTGTTCATTCACACTGAAGGCATCAAAACTATGAATTAACACATGTGGACTTATATACTTAACAAAAAAGTGTGAAACAACTGAAATCATGTCTTATATTCTAGGTTCTTCAAAGTAGCCACCTTTTGCTTTGATGACTGCTTTGCACACTCTTGGCATTCTCTTGATGAGCTTCAAGAGGTATTCACCGGGAATGGTCTTCCAACAATCTTGAGGAGTTCCCAGAGATGCTTAGCAATTGACCCTTTTGCCTTGTGGCATGTTATTATTGCTCAGCAGTAGTGTTGAGCATTCCAATACCGCAAGTATCGGGTATCGGCCGATACTTGCCGTATCGGAATTCCGATACCGAGATCCGATACTTTTGTGGTATCGGGAATCGGTATCGGGATGAATATCAATGTGTAAAATAAAGAATTAAAATAAAAAATAGGGATATACTCACCTCTCCGGCGGCCTCTGGCGGTTACCGCCGTAACCGGGAGCCATTGTACCTAAGAATGCGCGCTTGAAGGGCCTTAGATGAGGTCACTGCGCTCTGATTGGTCGCGTAGCGGTCGCGTGACCGCTACGCGACCAATCACAAAGCAGTGACGTCACCTAAGGTCTTTCAAGCGCTTGAAAGACCTTAGGTGATGTCACTGCTTTGTGATTGGTCGCGTAGCGGTCACGCGACCGCTACGCGACCAATCAGAAGCTGCGGACGTCTTCTAAGGTATTTCAAGCGCTTGAAAGACCTTAGGTGACGTCACGGCTTTGTGATTGGTCGCGTAGCGGTCACGCGACCGCTACGCGACCAATCAGAGCGCAGTGACCTCATCTAAGGCCCTTCAAGCGCGCATTCTTAGGTACAATGGCTCCCGGTTACGGCGGTAACCGCCAGAGGCCGCCGGAGAGGTGAGTATATCCCTATTTTTTATTTTAATTCTTTATTTTACACATTGATATGGATCCCAGGGCCTGAAGGAGAGTTTCCTCTCCTTCAGACCCTGGGAACCATCAGGATACCGTCCGATACTTGGTGTCCCATTGACTTGTATGGGTATCGGTATCGGATTAGATCCGATACTTTGCCGGTATCGGCTGATACTTTCCGATACCGATACTTTCAAGTATCGGACGGTATCGCTCAATACTACTCAGCAGTGGTCTTCATCTAGGAACTCTGCCATGCAGGCCATTTTTGCCATTTTTGTCTCTTTCTTATGGTGGAGTCATGAACACTGACCTTAACTGCGGCAAGGGATGCCTGCAGTTCTTTGGATGTTGTTCTGGGGTCTTGGATGAGTCGTTGCTGTGCTCTTGGGGTAATTTTGGTGGGCTGGCTACTCCTGCGAAGGTTCATCCCTGTTCCATGTTTTTGCCATTTGTGAATAATGTCTCTCACTGTGGTTCACTGGGGTCCCAAAGCTTGAGAAATGGCTTTATAACTTATCCAGATTGATAGATCTCAATTACTTTGTTTCTCATTTGTTCCAGAATTTCTTTGGATTGCAGCATGATGTCCAGCTTTTGAGAATCTTTTGGTCTACTTCACTTTGTCAGGCATGTCCTATTTTAGTGATTTCTTGATTAAGAACAGGTGTGGCAGTAATCAGGCCTGGGTGTGGCTAGAGAATTTGAACTCCGCTTCCCAAAGATGTGATAAATCACAGTTAATTTATGTTTTGAGAGGGGGCAATCACTTTTTCACACAGGGTCCTGTAGGTTTGGATTTCTTTCTCCCTGAATAATAAAGAACTTTATATAAAATCTGCATTTTGTGATCTTGTGTTATCTTTGTCTAATATTTACATTTCTTGGTGATCTGAAACATTTATGTGTGACAATCATGCAAAAGAATATGAAATCAGGAAGGGGCAAACACTTTCTCACTACATATATATATATATATATATATATATGATATATATATATATATATATATATATATATATATATATATATATATATATATGTGTGTGTGTGTGTGTGTGTTTATATCTATATATATATATATATATATATATATATATATATATATATATATATATGTGTATATATATATATACACACTGCTCAAAAAAATAAAGGGACCACTAAAATCCCACATCATACATATCACTGAATGAAATATTCCAGTTGTAAATCTTTATTCATTACATAGTGGAATGTGTTGAGTACAATAAAACCTGAAAATGATCAACGTAAATCACAAATAATATCCCATGGAGGTCTGGAGGTGGAATGATGCTCAAAATCAAAGTGGAAAATGAAGTTACAGGCTGATCCAACTTCAGTGGAAATGCCTCAAGACAAGGAAATGATGCTCAGTAGTGTGTGTGGCCTCCACGTGCCTGTATGACCTCCTTACAATGCCTGGGCATGCTCTTGATGAGCCGGCGGATGGTCTCCTGAGAAATCTCCTCCCAGACTTGGACTAAGCATCCGCCAACTGCTGAACAGCCAGTGGTGCAATGTGACGGGGGATGGTGCGAGACATGATGTTCCAGATGTGTTCAATCAGATTCAGGTCTGGGGAATGGGCAGGCCAGTCCATAGCTTCAATACCTTCATCTTGCAGGAACTGCTGACACACTCCAGCCACATGAGGTCAGGCATTGTCCTGCATTAGGAGGAACCCAGGGCCAACTGCACCAGCATATGGTCTCTCAAGGGGTCTGAGGATTTCATTTCGGTACCTAATGGCAGTCAGGCTATCTTTGGCAAGCACATGGAGGGCTGTGCGGCCCTCCAAAGAAATGCCACCCCACACCATTACTGACCCACAGCCAAACCGGTCATGCTGAAGGATGTTGCAGGCAGCAGATTGCTCTCCACGTCATCTCCAGACTCTGTCATGTCTGTCACATGTGCTCAGTGTGAACCTACTTTCATCTGTGAAGAGCACAGGGCGCCAGTGGCAAATTTGCCAATCCTGGTGTTCTGTGGTAAATGCCAAGCATCCTGCACGGTGTTGGGCTGTGAGCACAACCCCCATCTGTGGACGTTAGGCACTCAGACCATCCTCATGGAGTCAGTTTCTAACCATTTGTGCAGACATATGCACATTTGTGGCCTGCTGGAGGTCATTTTGCAGGGCTCTGACAGTGCTCCTCCTGTTCCTCCTTGCACAAAGGCTGAGGTAGCGGTCCTGCTGCAGGGTTGTTGCCCTCCTACAGTCCCCTCCACGTCTCCTGGTGTACTGGCCTGTCTCCTGGTAGTGCCTCCAGCCTCTGGACACTATGCTTACAGGAACAGCAAACCTTCTTGCCGCATCGCGCATTGATGTGCCATCCTGGATGAGCTGCACTACCTAAGCCACTTGTGTGGGTTGTAGAGTCCATCTCATGCTATCAGAAGTGTGCAAGCACAACCAACATTCAAAAGTGACCAAAACATCAGCCAGAAAGCATTGGTACTGAGATGTGGTATGTGGTCCCCACCTGCAGAACCGTTCCTTTTTTGAGTGTGTCTTGATAATTGCTAATAATCTCCATCTGTTGTCTATTCCATTTGCACAACAGCATGTGAAATTGATTGTCAAACAGTGTTGCTTACTAAGTGGACAGTTTGATTTCAAAGAAATTTGATTTACTTGGAGTTATATTCTGTTGTTTAAGTGTTCCCTTTATTTTTTTGAGCAGTGTATAATACAGCTTCATCTTCTTCCGTGGTGCATTCTTTTCTTCAATTTTCCAAGATCTGATTCAGTTGTTTCCTCTAAGTAATTGCGGTTGAGTTGTGGCTACATATTGAAGTCCTAGAGAATTCCTGTAGTGCCTAAATGAAATATCTCTAGGTCACAAACGCCATTGCATCTAAACTATATAATATTCTTTTGTTCTGAAAATCAGTAGTAGCCAAGTAATACAGACTGCCCCAAATTGGCTAGACTGGATTTCATACATGAGTCACAATCTCTAGACACAGGTAGAAATGAGGGAATAGATTTGAGTCACTTATTCACACAGGTTTGCTGTCTGTCAATCTGTGATTCTGACTATATATCCCCTTTAGGATAGCAGGAACAAATTTGCAATATTTTTTTCCGCAGACGACTAACAATCTCTGGATGTATATAAAGTGAAGCTCCAGTTTGGACTTTTATATAACATTCTATTAGAGGATTGTCTACTATAATAGTATTATTAGAATTGTTATTGTTACAAGTAGGAAGGATACAAATGATAATTATGCAAAGCTGCGAGAAATTCAAACTATCTGCAGGTATCAGCAGCAGTCTCTGTTTAGTCAATGCATTATAATAACAAATGCTATAGTGGTGTGCTGACAGACATGACAGGTTTTTATAGTCACAAATGGTTAGTTTTCGAGTATTCGTCGATGTAAAGGGATCACACTTAACCTCCTCCCATGTGACAAAAGTAGAGATCAAAGTATCAGTGATTAAGGATTTGACAGACCCAGTCTGTCCATGTGTTACATTTAGATGTAGCCTTTCTTAAAGGGAACCTGCCACATGAAAAACATCCTATTAACCTGCAGATATGGGGTTAATCTGCAGGTTAGTAGCATTCTGAACCTGCCCTGCACCATCACTTAGACCCCGGCTGCCAGGAGAAACTTAACTTTATTCCTCTCAGCAGTATTTGGATTTCAGTCATGGAGGCGGCACCAGCGTGGGTTCAGCCACCACTATGTGTATGGCGGCTGTTACTACACCCCCAGCACTGACTGACAGCCGGCCCTAATGCTGAGCCAGTGTCAATGCTTGGGGTGCGGTTACAGCGGCCACTCTCTATACACAGAGTGGTGGCTGAACCCGCGCTGGTGCCGCCCCAGAACTAAAATCTGAATGTTGCTGATGGGCATAAGGTTCATTTCCTCCCAGCAGCAGGAGTCTAAGTGTCCAAAAACCTATCATGGGAAATTAACCTAAAAGTGAAGCAATTGTTTAAATTAGGTGTTTGTATTATTGGTTTTTGTTTTTATTGCAATGGTTTTTTTTCTTCAGATCACAATCCTTTTTTAAAATAAATGTATTAGTAATCTTGCAATTGTCACTCTGGCCATTAGGGTTTTATAGACTCCTGTCTTTTCAGGAAGAGTTTTCACCAAGACGTTTTATCAGAGGCAGAATTACATTGACAGGTAAAACCTCTATACACAGCTGATAACACAGACTCCACCAATCACAATAGGTGATGTTAAACCTGACCCTGCTCCCCCTCCCTTGACAATGACCATTGCGTATGCTCATTAGACAATGCTATGCATATATAAAATTGAGTCTATGTCTAGCCATTGTGGCTAATGTAAATGTGTTATTTCCTAAAATAACAGGAAGTTAGAGTCTAAAAAAATCACAAGTGGCCAATGTGAAAATTGCAAGATTTCTATATTTTTAACACAGATTTTATTATGTAACAAAAATTTCAACATTTTTATAAAATACATATTTAACACAAAAGCCTGGTTTAACCCCTTACCGACCTCCGCCGTACTATTACTGCGGAGGTCGGTACCCCCGCTTTGATGCGGGCTGCGGCGGTGAGCCCGCATCAAAGCCGGGACATGTCAGCTGTTTTGAACAGCTGACATGTGCCCGCAATAGCAACGGGTGGAATCGCGATTCACCCGCCACTATTAACTAGTTAAATGCTGCTGTCAAATGATGACAGCGGCATTTAAAGGGAACCTGTCACCTGAATTTGGCGGGACCAGTTTTGGGTCATATGGGCGGAGTTTTCGGGTGTTTGATTCACACTTTCCTTACCCGCTTGCTGCATGCTGGCCGCAATATTGGATTGAAGTTCATTCTCTGTCCTCCGGAGTACACGCCAGCGCAAGGCTTGATTGCTTTGCGCAGGCGTGTACTCCGGAGGACAGAGAATGAACTTCAATCCAATATTGGGGCCAGCATGCAGCCAGCGGGTAAGGAAAGGGTGAATCAAACCCCCGAAAACCCCGCCCATATGACCCAAAACTGGTCCCGCCAAATTCAGGTGACAGGTTCCCTTTAACTGGCGCTTCCGGCCATCGGGCTGGAAATGAGCGCATCACCGACCCCCGTCACATGATCATGGGTCAGCGATGCATCGGCATGACAACCTGAGGTCTCCTTGAGACCTCTATGGTTGCTGATGCCGGCTTGCTGTGAGCGCCTCCCTGTGGTCGACGCTCAAAGCAGGCCTGTAATTCATTGCATAGGAGCGATCTGATGATCGCTGCTATGTAGCAGAGGCGATCGGGTTGTGCCAGCTTCTAGTCTCCCTTGGAGGCTATTGAAGCATGGCAAACGTAACAAAAAAAAAATGAAAAAAAAATGAAAAAAATAAAAAATATATAAAAGTTTAAATCACCCCATTCAAAATAAAACAATTTTAAAAAAATCACACCTACACATATTTGGTATCGCCGCGTTCAGAATCGCCTGATCTATCAATAAAAAGAAAGGATTAACCTGATTGCTAAACGGCGTAGCAAGAAAAAAAATCGAAATGCCAGAATTACGTTTTTTTGTCGCTGCAACATTGCATTAAAATGCAATAACGGGCGATCAAAAGAACATATCTGCACCAAAATGGTATTATTAAAAACGTCAGCTCGGCATGCAAAAAATAAGCCCTCAACTGACCCCAGATCACGAAAAATGGAGACGCTACGGGTATTGGAAAATTGCGCAATTTTTTATTTATTTTTTTTCAGCAAAGTTTGGAATTTTTTTTTACCACTTAGATAAAAAGTAACATAGACATATTTGGTGTCTATGAACTCGTAATGACCTGGAGAATCAAAATGGCAGGTCTTTTTTAGCATTTAGTGAACATAGCCAAAAAGCCAAACAAAAAACAAGTGTGGGATTGCTCTTTTTTTGCAATTTCACAGCACTTGGAATTTTTTTCCCATTTTCTAGTACACAACATGCTAAAACTGATGATGTCGTTCAAAAGTGCAACTTGTCCTGCAAAAAACAAGCCCTCACATGGCCATATTGACGGAAAAATAAAAAAGTTATGGCTCTGGGAAGGAGGGGAGCAAAAAACGAGAATGCAAAAACGGAAAAGGGCAAGGTCTTGAAGGGGTTAAACAATAGGTCATTTTCTGATGACAGCTTCCATTAAAAGCTAGGGTCACGTGAACTGTTTTATCTTGGCCTGAGAAAAATCAATCTGATTATGCTAATTACACTCTGATCAGCGTTTGATTACAGTATGATCACGATGTGATCCGATTTTCTCAGATGTGGAGAAAATGGATAAAAAATGTATCTGCTCCATTATGTCAGTTCGTGAAAATCGGACCACACTCGGATGTTATCCGAGTGCGATCTGATTTTTTTTTTACGGACCCGATGACTTGCATGGCCGAGTGCAATCTGATTTATGGAAGCAAAAAATCAGATATGTGCACGACCCCATACAATAAGACATGGAAGAGTGCTGTCTGTCAAATTCACAGATAGCGCCCACCTGATTTTTACAGTTGTGTGCATGAACATAAGAGTTAACTTTCTGTATCATGATGTCTTTCATCTGTGTTATTGTAAGAGAAACTGCATCTGGGTATATCCATTTAATATGAACATATTGTATAAAATGTATGGTTGGCACAATAACCCCAGAAAAGAACATAAAGTTATCAGAACATATGTTATAAAGTTGCATGCAACAAAACACCTGTGACAAGAACATGAAAATCATTTTGCCTATCTGCAAAAAAGTGTGCATAACAGCATCTGCTTCTAGAAAATGTATCTGAACTGTTTGTGTAAAGAATCATCCTTCACTAGAAGAATATCTCACGTCTTTTATGTCATTGTAGGTGGCTCATTCTGGTGTCTCCTTGATATTGTTCCAATAAAGAATGAGAAAGGTGAAGTGGTTCTTTTCTTGGCCTCTCATAAAGACATCTCAGACACAAAGAGTGCGCTCTATCCAGATGACTGCAAGCCGACAGGTGAGGAATGAAGATATAATAAATGCACAAGTGTTTATATTCTGACTTTACTCCCTCTGGATAGAAGAATCGAAAACTCAGGAAAATTCTCTGTGCTCAATGAAATTAAATTCTATTAAGTTCATTGCCAACTATTGGGGGAAAAAAACAGAACTTAATCTGGGCTGCCAAATGGTGAATCTGGCAGTGCTCCTGAACCTTCTATTAAACTTACATCAATTGCTGTACAAAAATAAAACTGTGTAATGCTTTCAATTATATTGTGAAAGTTTTTCCCCTGAGATGTCCATGGGGGTGAAATTATTACCTTGAGTAGTTATTCACAAAATAGATCTGGTTTATTTAGAATGCGCTAGACTACATCAGGATACTGGGTATTAAAGCATTACCTATGAAATTGCTAAAGTTTGTGACTTAGAATAGTCTTCTCAAGTTCTTAAGTTGCTTTAATTCGTTAGAGAGCATGGAAGTAATCAAGTTTTCAATTGACTTGCTTTTTATAACTGCTGTCATTCTCTTGCAATGATGGCTTTTATCTTTTATAGCGTACAGCTTGTTTCCATGACACTGGCTGAGAATGCACAGTAGTTATATTCCTGTAGAGGTTAACTCATAACTTCCAATTCAGCTCTTTACAGCCCATTATACAGCACTTAGCTGCTCACCTGCCTCCTCACCCTTTCACCTTCTGAAGAGTTGCAGTAATAAATCCCCAGCCCAACTGGTGATGAATCTGAGTGCTTGTTCACTTACCCTATTATTTCAATGTGTAAATATAGTGACAGCCGTGTACACACCAGAACACACCACTGATAGCTGCATGTGTTACAGCAGAACTTGTGCTAAGCTTTATAGTTATACTATTACTACGGCTCTGCTACTCACCAGAACTGTCACTCAAGGAGGAGACCACACCCTGCTAGAAACCCGGAAGTAAGGAGACTGGAAAGCTGTCTGCTGCTCAAGAGACAACTTGAGAAAACCCATTTAATGTTTATAAATGAAGGATAAACTGACCAGATTCATCACAGGCGCTGAAATGCCATGTTACTAGGGTGGAGCTACTGTACAAGATGATGTCAGATATGGGAGAACCAGGAGTGCCCAGTCCTCCTTTAGTGAGAATGAAGGCACTGGAGGCATACAATACAGGAAGATGAAAATAGAGGCTGTCAGAAAAAAATGATTTAGATTAGAGCTATGTAGCAACTTTAATAGCAACCCCTGCTGTGTGGCCAAAGCTTGTTAGGTGTCGCTGATACATCGTACTGCATCACAAGTGAATGATGTTGCATTACAAACCCCAAGAGTGCTCCGTCAAGAAATTTTCAAAAAGTCTAACTGCATCTAACTTGTTTTCCAACTTGCTTGTCTTAGTTGCAGACCTGCGATGCGACCCCATGTACTTGTTCTGCTCTGCAATGGAACAGCAACACATAGCAAACTATGGCTGCACGACATTAATCATAGTCAAAGGTGCCGTGTAGTCCTAGACTTATGGATCATTTTCTTTGCTAAACAAGTCCATTCTACATGCAAAAGCAACTGCTCATTGTAATATGTACACTATGTGGAATTTGGAATTAATTTATCAACTCATAGACATTTATACACTGATCTCAGTAATAAGAATTGTATGTCAACCAATGGAAGCCATAATCTTATCATTTAAGGATAACTTGGGATCCCATAATATTAAATATAGACACATAACTTACATCTTTATGCTGTGCAGTTTTTTCAAGGTTTTTTTTTAATCCTTCAAGGTGCCTCTGTTTTTTTATTTATCACCCCCATTATATTCTTCCCCTAATCTTCAAAGGGTCAGGGATACATTAAAATGAATAACAAAATACACAAATGGTCTTATCACCCACTAAAACTGAGTATAGACATCAAAATATCACGTGATATCTCCAAAATATCATCCTGCTGTCTTCACTCATTAGAAAGCCAGCCAGTAAGGATGCGATAGAATGGGATACAATGAGCAACAGCAGCAAGGGGCAATGCAAGAAGTCAGCGAGATCATGTAGTAAGTCTGAGTCATGAGTAAGACTGCCTAGTGCAGTTGAAACGCGTCGAATGGGTCATGTCGACCATGTAAATTTTTCTTTTGTATGCACTACATTTTCTTTTGAAAAAGAAAAAGAAAAGGAAAATCCAGTCCTGTTGAGCCGGATTCCAATTTTTTTCTATTTTCCTTGATGTGAGCCAAGGGCGAGGCCGGTGTCTGAGCCCCGGGTGGATGAGCATGGAGCAACTGGGTGGGCTGAAATTAAGTTTCTAGAGATCATGTAGTATCACAGATATCTTGTGGTAATACTGCTATTATACTGTTCTGTCACATTAGACAGTGTTACCCAAGGAAAGGTCTCGCTCAGTTGACAGTGACCAGTCCTCAGGTTATTCACTAATTAATGAGTGCTGCTTATTTGCAAACATAAAATGTATTTTAAATGTTCTGGGGTGAGAACCTGTCCACTTTATAATAAGGCAGATAATTTAGTTTTTAGTATCAGATAAAACAGAGAACTTAGCCAGAACATGATATTAATGACATGATTTAGTTTTACCAATAGATTGCAATTAAGAAACTCAATTGCTTACATGTTTAAGCAATTTAATTATCATGCAATATAAAGACGACCTGTCACTTGGTCAAAAAAATTGAGTTAAATACCTTATAAAAATCCAAGAGCTCCCTAAATTCTGACACTCTTTTCTATTTTTCACCTCATTGCTTCATTACAGCGACATTTACATTTATTTTATTAGAAAAAGTAACAAGAAAGCAGCACGCACCAGATCCTTATTTCAAGATGTGATTTTAATCCATCAAATTGGTTACATTGATATTAGTGGAGGTGCAGGTGTCAGGGAAGTTGTTTCGTGACCTGCCAGACTACGGCCATTTTACGCCTTGCTGGCGCTTCTATGGGTCCCTATTATATACAGAAATAGTTCAGTGTTGTTGTATATGATAAAAATGTCACCCAGCATGTGGTTTGCATCTCAGGAGAAATAATATAACCAGCAGGGAGGCCATCAGCTACCCATACACCTTAGCTGCAATAGGAAACCATTGGCTCCCCAAGATCACGTCAAAGGCATCCAAGAGGTATCTGGACAAATGCCCGGGCAAGATGGTGGTGCTTAAATGCTGCTGTTAATGATTGACATCTGTAGTCTGTGTGGAGTTGGCTCAGCTTCTGATCTTGCTCCAAACACCCTAACATACTCCATGACGTAACAGTACGTCTTAGAACATTAAAGAGTCATTATGTTCCAAATTTCTCAAAGTAACTTATGCCGTTTGCTAAATCTATTGCTTCTTTAGACTGTCTAAAAATTTACAGTACATAATAGTTGGCTTGCTTTGGCATTGGCTAGAAATTTGCACCAATTTGCATCCAACTCCTGAGATAACCCTTTCCAACTTAAAGAGGAACTGTCACAATGTCTAAAGTGACCATTCCTTGCTCATATTCTATTTTGTATTCTGGTTTTTGTTTTATTAAAATCCACCATATGGTTTCCGAGATATAAGCCTTTTTTATTTAGTGCTATTTTTTATGGTCTTTAGAAGGAGGTGGTGCTCACGGAGTAATTATGCAGAACAGTCCAAAGACATGCCCTCAAGGATCCAGTTGACAACACCCAAAAATTAGCACTTAATAAAAGACCCATATCTCTGGAACTGTATGGAGGATTTTAATAAAACAAAAACTGAAATACTGAGGGGAGCAGCATGACTACAGTAAGAACAAAAAGAGACCACTTTTGACCTGGCGACAGGTCCTCTTCTAGCATCTAGGGGAACTAGACTCACCGTTGGACTTCACTAATGTGATCTACTTGCGTGTATTATTATAAAATGACAAAAGCTCATTTGTGGATAGACTTCTCTTAAAGTCCTGGAGTTAGCTGAGTACATGTAATGTGAATATAAATTTACAGGAAAAAAGTTCTTTGCTGTTGTGCCACACAATCCACCGTTCGTACATTCTACAGCATGGGAGACAATATTATTTTGCCACATTAGTATAGAATAGAATAGAGTATCCTTCTCTGAAAAGACATAAAGACATGTTTAAGACAAAAGTCTGTTAATTAAAGAAGGAAATATAATTATGTGTCCTTTTAAAGTTCAATTAACGGTAAATACTCAACTGACATCAATTAAACTGATATTAGACCATTTAAAAGCTGTCATTTATTTGATACTAGAAATAGGCCCGATGCTATGGCATCAGGAGTGCAGTGAAGTTAACATCTGTGTATGCTTAGTGGTGCTGACAGGAGCAACGAGTAGTAGAGAGGACTTGTGTAGATAGTAGACACAATTAATTGTTATACAGTATGGGACTGTGTTGAATTTGCTGCTGGCTGAGGTAATAAAAATAATAAAATTCCAGTTAAAAGGGCAAATCCAGAAGCAGAGCCTCAGTGGTTTGACCTATGTACATACCAGTAGTAGACAGTATTTTTGTGTCTCAGATAGTAGACAAAATTGATAAACAGTATGGGACTGTAGAGAAATTTGTGCTGCTTGAGGTAATCAAAAATCATAAGTAAGCATCCGCGGGTGCACCGCGCAGTTATGGCTATTACTGGGAGTAGCAGTGATGTATATCTGTCACTTGCGCAGGCGCAGTTCGTGGCCATAAGGCTGTTACTGCGGCTGCACAAGTAAAACATAGTCGTCAACGCTATTCCCCATGCAGGCGCAGTAACAGCCATGTCATTACCGCACATATGTGGGTAGAGCGCACAGTTGTGGCTGTTACTGCGCATGTGCGGGAATAGCGGTGACGTGAATGTCACTTGCACAGGCGCAGTTAGTGGCCTTGTGACCACGAACTGCGCCTGCGCAAGTGACATATATGTCACCGCTATTCCCGCGGATGTGTAGTAGCGATGCGGCTGTTACTGCGCCTGCGTGGGAATAGCGGAGACATGTATGTCACTTACGCAGGTGCAGTTTGTGGCCTTGCGGCCATGAACTGCGCCTGCGCAAGAGACACTGCCGCGGTGCCTTATGGGATTCGGGGACAGCGGCCGGAAGTCCCAACTGGCGATTATAGATATAGATTTCTCCAGTTCTAAACATAATAATCGTCTTTATTTTTATATAGCGCTAACATATTCCGCAGCGCTTTACCGTTTGCGCACATTATCATCACTGTCCCAAATGGGGCTCACAATCTAAATTCCCTATCAGTATGTCTTTGGAGTGCAGGAGGAAACTGGAGAAAATGGGGGAAAACCACGCAAACACAGGGAGAACATACAAACTTCTTTCAGATAATGTCCTTGGTGGGATTTGATCCCAGGACTCCAGTGCTGCAGTGCTAACCACTGAGCCACCATGCTACCCCTAAACATTAAAAGGGACATATTGTGTAATAACTGGAACAATTCTTCTAAAACATCTTTACTGCTCTTGAGTAGAGGTTTTTGCAAGTAATAGGAAAAAGACTGGCAGAGACCATACAACAATGCTGATACTAAATTGTCATTTTTGGAGATTCTCATTAGGCTGGAGTCACACTAGCTTATAATACGGACGAGTGCTATGCAATAAAAAATCAGTATTAATCTATGTAAAGACCAGTATTAATCAATGGCTAAACTCAGATTATCTTTTTCTCACCCTATTAAAGGGCCACTGTCACCCCCCTCCAGCCGTTATAAACTAAAAGAGCCACCTTGTGCAGCAGTAATGCTGCATTCTAACAAGGTGGCTCTTTTAGTTTTAGGTTCAAGCATACCCCAAATAAAACGTTTTTATACTTAGCCACAATTCCTGTCTCTAGCCAGGTAGGCGGGTCCTCACTCCCCAGCTTGGCCAGCTCCTCTGCCGTCACTCACATCTTCCTTTTCGGCGCCGCCCCCTCAGCGCTGTTATCATTTCAAATCCGGCGCCTGCGCTGTGTACTGGTGTCCTGCGCAGACGCTGTAAGCTCTGGCCGTCTGATGTAATGGCTGATACCAGAGAACAAAAGACATCCACAGAACACCAGGATGGATCTGCTGCACAGCAAATAGCTGTAGGACCTGCGATGATGTCACTGCCATGTGATTAGGGCAATCACATGGCAGTGACGTCATCGCAGGTCCTACAGCTATTTGCTGTGCAGCAGATCCATCCTGGTGTTCTGTGGATGTCTTTTGTTCTCTGGTATCAGCCATTACATCAGACGGCCAGAGCTTACTGCGTCTGCGCAGGACACCAGTACACAGCGCAGGCGCCGGATTTGAAACGATAACAGCGCTGAGGGGGCGGCGCCGAAAGCGCAGGAAGATGTGAGTGACGGCAGAGGAGCTGGCCAAGCTGGGGAGTGAGGACCCGCCTACCTGGCTAGAGACAGGAATTGTGGCTAAGTATAAAAACGTTTTATTTGGGGTATGCTTGAACCTAAAACTAAAAGAGCCACCTTGTTAGAATGCAGCATTACTGCTGCACAAGGTGGCTCTTTTAGTTTATAACGGCTGGAGGGGGGTGACAGTGGCCCTTTAACTATTTTATTTTATCTTTCTGTCGACATAACCATACAAGGACTTGTTTTATATGAGTTGCAGTTTATTTTACCATACAATTTTCTGGAAAATGGAAAAAAAATCCAAGTGAAATTAAGTGATGATAAAAACATTATGATTCTCCAGGGCAGTACGCTTTATTTCTCCTGGAGCTGAGCTCATCAGCTCCGTTCAAAGTGTTTACATCCAGCCAGCGCCAAACCTAATAACAGCTGATCATTGTGGACACTATGTGTCAAACCGCTACCAATCTGCTGTTGATGACCTAACCAGCAGATAGCTCATCAATACCATATGCTCAGACAACCCCTTTAACCCCTTTTCGACGTGTATGCCCATGTCGGACTCCCCCTGTTTGGTGCAGGTTCCGGCACTGAGCCCGCACCTTTCCAGGCACATGACAGCTGATCTATACAGCTGACATGTGCCTGCAACAGCCACGGGTGGAATCGCAATCCACCCATGGCTGTTAACTAGTTAAATGCTGCTGTCAATCTCTGACAGCGGCATTAAACTCACGCTTACAGGAAGCGCGTCGCTAATCCCGCCCATAGGTGATCGTGGGTCACCGATGGGTCAGCATGACAACCAGAGGTCTGCAGCAGACCTCAAAGGTTGTCATTGCCAGATTGCTCTGATTTTAGAATCATATGCTAAAACCAATGGTGTCATTCAAAAGTACAACTTGTCCCTAAAAAAACAAGCCCTCACATGGCCATATTGATCTAAAAATAAAAAAGTTATGACTCTGGAAAGATGGGGAGCAAAAAACGGAAATTCAAAAACTGACATACCCCTGGTCGTTAAGGGGTTAAGGGAACATCTAGCAAACTTTGCATTGGGCACCAAAGTCACATTTTCCTGACGTCTTCCAGCCATGCAGGCATGCTCGGAGGAATTACAGTTACCTCTCACAGCACTGAGAGTGGCTGTTCTAAGCATGCCCCAACACTGACTGACAGACTGCTTTGCACTGAAGCAATGCTGAGCCAGCCATCATTCAGTGCCACGGTTACAGCCTCCGCTCTCAGTGCAGTGCCGGACACACTTGCGTGACTGAAAGCCTGTCGCTCCCGGGTGGAATAAACTTCATTATTTGTTATTAAACAAAAACCCAGTCTCATAATTAACTGTGACAAATAGCACCTAACAGATGTACAGTACAGACCAAAAGTTTGTACACATCTTCTCATTTAAAGATTTTTCTGTATTTTCGTGACTATGAAAATTGTACATTCACACTGAAGGCATCAAAACTATGAATTAACACATGTGGAATTATATACTTAACAAAAAAGTGTGAAACAACTGAAATTATGTCTTATATTCTAAGTTCTTCAAAGTAGCCACCTTTTGCTTTGATGACTGCTTTGCACACTCTTGGCATTCTCTTGATTAGCTTCAAGAGGTAGTCACCGGGAATGGTTTTCACTTCACAGGTGTGCCCTGTCAAATTTAATAAGTGGGATTTCTTGCCTTATAAATGGGGTTGGGACCATCAGCTATGCTGTGCAGAAGTCTGGTGGATACACAGCTGATAGTCCTACTAAATAGACTGTTCGAATTTGTATTATGGCAAGAAAAAAGCATCTAAGTAAAGAAAAACGAGTGGCCATCATTACTTTAAGAAATGAAGGTCAGTCAGTCCGAAAAATTGGGAAAACATTGAAAGTGTCCCCGAGTGCAGTGGCAAAAACCATCAAGTGCTGCAAAGAAACTGGCTCACATGAGGACCGCCCCAGGAAAGGAAGACCAAGAGTCACCTCTGCTTCTGAGGCTAAGTTTATCCAAGTCACCAGCCTCAGAAATCGCAGGTTAACAGCAGCTCAGATTAGAGACCAGGTCAATGCCACACAGAGTTCTAGCAGCAGACACATCTCTAAAACAACTGTCAAGAGGAGACTTTGTGCAGCAGGCCTTCACGGTAAAATAGCTGCTAGGAAACCACTGCTAAGGACAGGCAACAAGCAGAAGAGACTTGTTTGGGCTAAAGAACACAAGGAATGAACATTAGACTAGTGGAAATCTGTGCTTTGGCCTGATGAGTCCAAATTTGAGATCGTTGGTTCCAACCAACGCAGAAAAGGTGAACAGATGGACTCTACGTGCCTGTTTCCCACCATGAAGCATGGAGGAGGAGGTGTGATGGTGTGGGGGTGCTTTGCTGGTGACACTGTTGGGGATTTATTCAAAATTGCAGGCATACTGAACAAGCATGGCTACCACAGCATCTTGCAGCGGCATGCTATTCCATCCAGTTTGTGTTTAATTGGACCATCATTTATTTTTCAACATGACAATGACCCGAAACACACCTCCAGGCTGTGTAAGGGCTATTTGACCAAGAAAGAGTGATGGGGTGCTACGCCAGATGACCTGGCCTCCACAGTCACCAGACCTGAACCCAATCAAGATGGTTTGGGGTGAGCTGGACCGCAGAGTGAAAGCAAAAGGGCCAACAAGTGCTAAGCATCTCTGGGAACTCCTTCAAGATTGTTGGAAGACCATTCCCGGTGAATACCTCTTGAAGCTCATCAAGACAATGCCAAGAGTGTGCAAAACAGTCATCAAAGCAAAAGGTGGCTACTTTGAAGAACCTAGAATATAAGACATAATTTCAGTTGTTTCACACTTTTTTGATATGTAAATAATTACACATGTGTTAATTCATAGTTTTGATGCCTTCAGTGTGAATGTACAATTTTCATAGTCATGAAAATACAGAAAAATCTTTAAATGAGAAGGTGTGTCCAAACTTTTAGTCTGTACTGTATTTGCTCAGAAAAATGGAAACCACTCCTATTAACCCTAACATTTTGGAATAGGAAATGGGGCCTGGTGTTTGCAACCCATTATTATCCCAAATTATTTTAATTAGGAAATGGGGCCTCCTGCCTGCATGCCAATATTAGCTCAAACTAATTTACTTTGGAAATGGGGCTTGGTGCATTCACATCAATATTAGCCCAAACAATTTTAATTAGGAAACGGGGTCTCCTGCCTGCACCCCAGAACTTACCTATTTTCTATGGCAGCAATGCAGTTCCAATTTTCTAATTTTAGTGTTCATAAAATTCCAGCGTGCAGCTTTGTTTTTTCTTAAAATTGTTGTGTAGGCTAGTACCCTTTTACACCAGTTTAGGTGTTTTGGTCAGTTTTGCTTGTAGCAAAATCCTGTGACGTGTAGTCCTTTTCCCACCAGCCTCACAACGTTTTAATTAGCTGGTTTCTTCCTGCCCCAGAAATTATAGGTTTCTTAGTCCATGAGAGGTGTATTATCAGGACAGGGACTGAGCTATAATGTACACCTTGACGGTGGCAGTTGGGCTCATATACATTGGCCAATGTATGTGCTAAGTACCTTCTTTTTCTTCCTATAGATATATTTCAGTTCAAATTTTCCAAAATTCCATATGTAAATAATGTAGCACTTACCTATTTTCTATAGCGGTAATGCAGTTCCAATTTTCTGGATTTACTGTTCTTAACATTCCTAAGTGCAACTTTGTTTTTTTTTTTGCACCACAGTTTTAGAGCAAAGGTTTTTGATTTGGAAACTGGGCCTGGTGTTTGCACTCCATTATCAGCCATAACACTTTTGATTAGGAAATGGGGCCTGGCCTCTAGCCTACACCCGAATATTAGCTCAAACGATATTACTTAGGAAATGGGGCGTCCTGCCTGCAACATAGTATTATAGCAAAGGTTTTTGATTAGGAAATAGGGCCTGGTACCTACACCCCAATATTAGCCCTATCGATTTTGAGTAGTAAATGAGTTCTCCTGCCTGCACCCCAGTATTAGACCATACAACTTTACGTAGGAATTGGGGCCTGGTGCATACACACCAATATTATCCTTAATGATTTTGAATATGAAATAGAGCCTGTTGCCAGCAACCCAATATTAGCCCTAACAATTTTGATTGGGAAATGGGGTCTCCTGCCTGCACCTCAGTATTAGAGCAAATATTTTTGATTAGAAAATGGGGCCTGGTGCCTGCACCCCAGTATTAACCCTAACAATTTTGATTAGGAAATGGGGCTTCCTGTCTGCACCCCAACATTAGCTCAAATGATTTTACTTAGGAAATGGGGCTGGGTACATTCACGCTAATATTAGCCCTAGTGATTTAGATTAGGAACCCTGGTGCCTGCCCACCAATATTACCCAAAATATTTTGATTAGTAAATGTAATCTCCTGAGTCTTGACTGCAATACAGTATTAATCCAAACAAATTTGTTTAGAAAATGGGGCCTGGGGCCTGCACCCCAGTATTAGCCCAAACAATTTGGATTAGGAAATGTGGTCTCCCGCCTGCACAACACCAACAGCACAAACTAGATTGATGCTGGAAGATCGATTTCACACAGGGCAGAATCCTATCTAACTATATGACAATTTGCAGCAGTAGCAGGAGCGGCCTCTCTTACAAAATGGCACTAAAAAAATAACATGCCCTCTTTTTATATGGAAGACATGTGACTTCGGCAGCCAATGACAGAAGCCCTTGTGTCTGGATGATAGGGATGGTTTCTGCACCCTGCTTGGCTGCCGGAATGTACACACATTAAGTTAGTGCAAAAAAAAAAAAATTACGCTCCTCTGATCTATACAAACCCCGTCCCCTAATAAAACACATCCCCTCAGCTCATCATACTGGACCACTATCCTAGGAAAATAACTAACATAAGCAATAGTGGAAATGCAATCATTTACCGAACTGTACCTGAGTTTTGCCAACTTTGATGGAACATGCTCAGTAATCCGAACACGAATCCAAATGAGCTACGTTCGTGCCAAATTTGAGATTGGTAAATGTTTTTCCTCATCTCTAATCACCACCACTGAAACTGCCGCAAACCACCCAACCTATTTGTCTCCTTCCCCATTATCCATTAGACTGCAAGCCCGCAAGGGAAGGGCCCTCTCCTATCTGTACCCCTTTATCATTGTTAGTTTATTTTCTGTAATTTATATTTATATATTATATGTAACCCATTCTCATGTACAGCACCATTGAATCAATGGTTCTCTAAAAATTAACCCCTTAATCCCATATGACGTACTATACCGTCGAGGTGGGGTGGGCCTTAATTCCCGGTGACGGTATAGTACGTCATACGCGATCGGCCGCGCTCACGGGGGGAGCGCGGCCGATCGCGGCCGGGTGTCGGCTGCATATCGCAGCTGACATCCGGCACTATGTGCCAGGAGCGGTCACGGACCGCCCCCGGCACATTAACCCCCGGCACACCGCGATCAAACATGATCGCGGTGTACCGGCGGTACAGGGAAGCATCGCGCAGGGAGGGGGCTCCCTGCGGGCTTCCCTGAGACGATCGGTACAAGGTGATGTACTCACCTCGTACCGAACGTCTTCTCCCTGCAGGCCCCGGATCCAAAATGGCCGAGGGGCTGTATCCGGGTCCTGCAGGGAGTACTTCCGGGTCGGAGCAGGCTGCAGATGAAAGCTGCAGCCTGCTCCGATGAAAGTATGATCACGGATCTGATAGAGTGCTGTGCACACTATCAGATCTGCGATCTGTGATGTCCCCCCCTGGGACAAAGTAAAAAAGTAAAAAAAAAAATTTCCACATGTGTAAAAAAAAAAAATAATAATTCCTAAATAAATAATAATAAAAAAAAAAATATTATTCCCATAAATACATTTCTTTATCTAAAAAAAACAAACAAAAACAATAAAAGTACACATATTTAGTATCGCCGCGTCCGTAACGACCCAACCTATAAAACTGGCCCACTAGTTAACCCCTTCAGTAAACACCGTAAGAAAAAAAAAAAAAAAACGAGGCACAAAACAACGCTTTATTACCATACCGCCGAACAAAAAGTGGAATAACACGCGATCAAAAAGACAGATATAAATAACCATGTTACCGCTGAAAACGTCATCTTGTCCCGCAAAAAACGAGCCGCCATACAGCATCATCAGCAAAAAAATAAAAAAGTTATAGTCCTCAGAATAAAGCGATGCCAAAATAATTATTTTTTCTATAAAATAGTTTTTATCGTATAAAAGCGTCAAAACATAAAAAAATGATATAAATGAGGTATCGCTGTAATAGTACTGACCCGAAGAATAAAACTGCTTTATCAATTTTACCAAGCGCAGAACGGTATAAACGCCTCTCCCAAAAGAAATTCATGAATAGCTGGTTTTTGGTTATTCTGCCTCACAAAAATCGGAATAAAAAGTGATAAAAAATGGTCACGTGTCCGAAAATGTTACCAATAAAAACGTCAACTCGTCCCGCAAAAAACAAGACCTCAAATGACTCTGTGGACCAAAATGTGGAAAAATTATAGGTCTCAAAATGTGGAGACGCAAAAACTTTTTTGCTATAAAAAGCGTCTTTTAGTCTGGTTTCACACTTGCGTTTTTATCTGCATACGTTTTTTAAAAAAACCGCATGTGTGAAAAAATGCATGTAAACGCGGTAAAACGCATGCGTTTTTATAGAAAAACACAAGAAAACAAGAAAAAAACAAAAAACCCTAACCCTAACCCTACCCCTAACCTGAAATACGTGGCACTGAAATATGTGGCACTGAAATATACGTTTATATACGTATATACGTATATAAGTGCCACGATATTTCAGTGGCCACGTATATAAGTGCCACGTATTTAAGTGCCACGTATTTACGTGCCACGTATTTACGTGCCACGTATTTACGTGCCACGTATTTACGTGCCACGTATTTTTCAGTGCCTGAAATACGTGGCACTGAAATATACGTTTATATACGTATATACGTATATAAGTGCCACGATATTTCAGTGGCCACGTATATAAGTGCCACGTATTTAAGTGCCACGTATTTAAGTGCCACGTATTTAAGTGCCACGTATTTAAGTGCCACGTATTTAAGTGCCACGTATTTAAGTGCCACGTATTTACGTGCCACGTATTTACGTGCCACGTATTTTTCAGTGCCTGAAATACGTGGCACTGAAATACGTGGCACTGAAATACGTGGCACTGAAATACGTGGCACTGAAATATTGTGGCACTGAAATATCGTGGCACTTAAATACGTGGCACTTAAATACGTGGCACTTAAATACGTGGCACTTAAATACGTGGCACTTAAATACATGGCACTTATATACGTGGCACTTATATACGTGGCACTTATATACGTGGCACTTATGACTGTCAGAAAATGTTCAGTAAACGGTTAGGGGTAGGGTTTCAGGTAGAATTGGGGAGTTTCCACTGTTCAGGCACATCAGGGGCTCTCCAAACGCGACATGGCGTCCAATCTCAATTCCAGCCAATTCTGCGTTGAAAAAGTAAAACAGTGCTCCTTCCCTTCCGAGCTCTCCCGTGCGTCCAAAAAGGGGTTTACCCCAACATATGGGGTATCAGCGTACTAGGGACAAATTGAACAACAACTTCTGGGGTCCAAGTTCTCTTGTTATCCTTGGGAAAATAAAAATTTGGGGGGCTAAAAATCATTTTTGTGGGAAAAAAAATATGTTTTATTTTCACGGCTCTGCGTTGTAAACTGTAGTGAAACACTTGGGGGTTCAAAGTTCTCACAACACATCTAGATAAGTTCCTTGGGAGGTCTAGTTTCCAATATGGGGTCACTTGTGGGGGGTTTGTACTGTTTGGGTACATCAGGGGCTCTGCAAATGCAACGTGACGCCTGCAGACCAATCCATTTAAGTCTGCATTCCAAATGGCGCTCCTTCCCTTCCGAGCTCTGTCATGCGCCCAAACAGTGGTTCCCCCCCACATAGGGGGTATCAGCGTACTCAGGACAAATTGGACAACAACTTTTAGGGTCCAATTTATCCTGATACCCTTGTGAAAATACAAAACTGGGGGCTAAATTTCATTTTTGTGAAAAAAAAAAAAAAAATTATTTTCATGGCTCTGCGTTATAAACTGTAGTGAAACACTTGGGGGTTCAAAGTTCTCACAACACATCTATATAAGTTCCTTGGGGGGTCTAGTTTCCAATATGGGGTCACTTGTGGGGGGTTTGTACTGTTTGGGTACATCAGGGGCTCTGCAAATGCAACGTGACGCCTGCAGACCAATCCATTTAAGTCTGCATTCCAAATGGCGCTCCTTCCCTTCCGAGCTCTGTCATGCGCCCAAACAGTGGTTCCCCCCCACATAGGGGGTATCAGCATACTCCAGACAAATTGGACAACAACTTTTGGGGTCCAATTTATCCTGATACCCTTGTGAAAATACAAAACTGGGGGCTAAAAAATCATTTTTGTGAAAAAAATAAATAATTTTTATTTTCACGGCTCTGCGTTATAAACTGTAGTGAAACACTTGGGGGTTCAAAGCTCTCAAAACACATCTAGATAAGTTCCTTAGGGGGTCTACTTTCCAAAATGGTGTCACTTGTGGGGGGGGTTTAATGTTTAGGCACATCAGGGGCTCTCCAAACGCAACATGGCATCCCATCTTAATTCCAGTCAATTTTGCATTGAAAAGTAAAATAGCGCTTCTTCCCTTCTGAGCTCTGCTATGCGCCCAAACAATGGTTTACACCCACATATGGGGTATCGTCGTACTCAGGACAAATTGCACAACAACTTTTGTGGTCTAATTTCTTCTCTTACCCTTGGGGAAATAAAAAAATGGGGGTGAAAAGATCATTTTTGTGAAAAAATATGATTTTTTATTTTTACGGCTCTGCATTATAAACTTCTGTGAAGCACTTGTTGGGTCAAAGTGCTCAACACACATCTAGATAAGTTCCTTAAGGGGTCTACTTTCCAAAATGGTGTCACTCGTGGGGGGTTTCAATGTTTAGGCACATTAGGGGCTCTCCAAACGCAACATGGCGTCCCATCTCAATTCCAGTCAATTTTGCATTGAAAAGTCAAATGGCGCTCCTTCCCTTCTGAGCTCTGCCCTGCGCCCAAACAATGGTTTACACCCACATATGGGGTATCAGTGTACTCAGGACAAATTGCACAACAATTTTTGGGGTCCAATTTCTTCTCCTACCCTTGGGAAAATAAAAAATTGGGGGTGAAAAGATCATTTTTGTGAAAAAATATGATTTTTTATTTTTACGGCTCTGCATTATAAACTTCTGTAAAGCACTTGTTGGGTCAAAGTGCTCACCACACATCTAGATAAGTTCCTTAGGGGGTCTACTTTCCAAAATGGTGTCACTTGTTAGGGGTTTCAATGTTTAGGCACATCAAGGGCTCTCTAAATGCAACATGGCGTCCCATCTCAATTCCAGTCAATTTTGCATTGAAAAGTCAAATGGCGCTCCTTCCCTTCCGAGCTCTGCCCTGCGCCCAAACAATGGTTTACACCCACATATGGGGTATCAGCGTACTCAGGACAAATTGCACAACAATTTTTGGGGTCCAATTTCTTCTCTCACCCTTGGGAAAATAAAAAATTGGGGGTGAAAAGATAATTTTTGTGAAAAAATATGATTTTTTATTTTTACGGCTCTGCATTATAAACTTCTGTAAAGCACTTGTTGGGTCAAAGTGCTCACCACACATCTAGATAAGTTCCTTAGGGGGTCTACTTTCCAAAATGGTGTCACTTGTGGGGGGTTTCAATGTTTAGGCACATCAGGGGCTCTCCAAATGCAACATGGCGTCCCATCTCAATTCCAGTCAATTTTGCATTGAAAAGTCAAATGGCGCTCCTTTGCTTCCAAGCTCTGCCATGCGCCCAAACTGTGGTTTACCCCCACATATGGGGTATCAGCGTACTCAGGACAAATTGTACAACAACTTTTGGGGTCTATTTTCTCCTGTTACCCTTGGTAAAATAAAACAAATTGGAGCTGAAATAAATTTTGTGTGAAAAAAAGTTAAATGTTCATTTTTATTTAAACATTCCAAAAATTCCTGTGAAACACCTGAAGGGTTAATAAACTTCTTGAAAGTGGTTTTGAGTACCTTGAGGGGTGCAGTTTTTAGAATGGTGTCACAATTGGGTATTTTCTATCATATAGACCCGTCAAAATGACTTCAAATGAGATGTGGTCCCTAAAAAAAAATGGTGTTGTAAAAATGAGAAATTGCTGGTCAACTTTTAACCCTTATAACTCCGTCACAAAAAAAAATTTTGGTTCCAAAATTGTGCTGATGTAAAGTAGACATGTGGGAAATGTTATTTATTAAGTATTTTGTGTGACATATGTCTGTGATTTAAGGGCATAAAAATTCAAAGTTGGAAAATTGCGAAATTTTCAAAATTTTCGCCAAATATTCGTTTTTTTCACAAATAAACGCAAGTTATATCGAAGAAATTTTACCACTAACATGAAGTACAATATGTCACGAGAAAACAATGTCAGAATCGCCAAGATCCGTTGAAGCGTTCCAGAGTTATAACCTCATAAAGGGACAGTGGTCAGAATTGTAAAAATTGGCCCGGTCATTAACGTGCAAACCACCCTCGGGGCTTAAGGGGTTAATAATAATAACTTATTTATATCTGAAAAAGTGTGTTCTATTAGAAAGTGTTAAAAGAGCATAAAACACCAAATACCAGTAGGTCCTCAATATTAGTCACTTCTGAGCCCTTCCACCAGGAAAAGTCTTGAAAAACTAAACTGTTCTAAGTCTGCCATATAGGAGATTTTGCCAAAATGATGGTTTTCATGTAATTTTTTTTGTCTTCCATTCACACATTGTTGGCCACTTTTTTGTATGGGAAACAATTTATTTTTTAATATGCCTGGAGGTTCCAATACTGACTACAAGGACTTAGTATCTACATAACCTGCTAGATGCCTCTTGCGAGCTAAGACAATATCCAAGACAATTTGTGGACCCAGATATTTACAGGAAACCTTTCAGGAAAATCATGCAGTCTCAGCTCGAGCCCGAAGGAATCAGAAAATAGCTGCATTATTACAGTCATATGTTTTACTCTGAAATGTTGCAGCACAACATAGGACGCTGTAGTTTAGAAAACAGCACATTTGATCTGGAAGAATCCCATAAAAAAGCTATTAACAGAGTCCCGAGAGCAGAAGAAAGATGTTGGAATAGGAGAAAAAATATGTTGTGGAACGCATAAAAATAGGGGGAAGCAGCCTTGAGAATAAGGAATATGTGTCACGGGTAGTGTTGAGCGATACCTTCCGATACTTGAAAGTATCGGTATCGGATAGTATCGGCCGATATCCGAAAAATATCGGATATCGCCGATACCGATACCCGATACCAATACAAGTCAATGGGACACAAGTATCGGAAGGTATCCTGGATGGTTCCCAGGGTCTGAAGGAGAGGAAACTCTCCTTCAGGCCCTGGGATCCATATTCATGTGTAAAATAAAGAATAAAAATAAAAAATAGGGATATACTCACCCTCTTACGCGCCCTGGTAGTAACCGCTGTATCCAGCAGCCTCCGTTCCTAAGAATGAGCGCCTGAAGGACCTTCGATGACGTCGCGGCTTGTGATTGGTCGCGTGAGCGCTCATGTGACCGCTCACGTGACCAATCACAAGCCGCGACGTCATCGAAGGTCTTTCACCTCTGCATTCTTAGGAACAGAGGCACCGCTAAGAGCAGGGGCCGCCTGACGGGTGAGTATATCAATATTTTTTATTTTTATTATTTATTTTATACATGAATATGGATCCCAGGGCCTGAAGGAGAGTCTCCTCTCCTCCAGACCCTGGGAACCATACGCACCGCACACTTCCGATTCCGATTTCTGATATCACAAAAGTATCAGAACTCGGTATCGGAATTCCGATACCGCAAGTATCGGCCGATACCCGATACTTGCGGTATCGGAATGCTCAACACTAGTCACGGGGAGACTAGGTGGGCAAGAGCTAATAACCCAGACTAGGGAAATCCTGACTGACCCTCTACCTAGAGTTTACACTGATGGTGTGCATGTCTAGGCCTCGACCCTCGCCCTGTCTCCTGTTTCAACCCTAGGCTGGAACCACCTCCCACCACCCAGTGAAAAGATCATACACCAATACCCACAGTTAGAACAGACAAGGATAACGGAAAATATACACCACGCCGCAGTCACTCAGGAATACACTATAAATGCGCAGGGCAAAATAAATACAAATATAGGAAGGAGTAAATAAGACAAAGGGAAATACACCACCAGCAACGATACTCCAACTACTAGCTCACCACTCCAGACCGAGATAACAACGCACAAGACAGAAGCTATAATCGGCGACGCCCAATGTTCAGGAGAACTATTTAAAGGCAATGGGCATGGCCCAGCTTCCAATCCGGGCATCAGGTAAATTAACCCCGGACCAGCTAGATAAAATCTAGCAGACGCCAATGAGCACATAGTGGTCAAAAGCGGAATTACCGCTGTCTGTCGAACGACCTGGTCTGAACAGCGGCCGACATGACAATATGTCAGTTTAGAAATGCAAGGAAGAAACCCATGTGACAGACCAGGGAGGCTAAGCAAGGAAAGCCAAAGTCAAAAAGGACTCTACTAGGGAAGGAAAGTAAAAATAACCTGGCTGGTATCAAGTAGCCCTTCAGTGATCAAATCAAGTCAGCTCTTCGGGATGGATGACTGCATTCCACCTCCTGGCAGTACAACCACATCTGACAAAGGACACCTGCACCAAGTTTGCAGAGAGCCGCAAGCCACATGTGGCTCCAAAGTTTGGCGACCCATGATCTACATGTTATGGGGGCAGATTGTAAGGTTTTAAGTTAGTTGAACAGAGGGCACAGAACCCTCACTCCCTGTCACTTTATTCAATATGTACCATAACTAAGTGAACAACTTTTTTTCTTCAATTTGTATTTGTTCTTAAACAGTAAAACATTTATATGTATTGACTATAACAAAATCAGTTATAATGAATATTTAATTGTTCTTAACATCTCAAAAGGGTGTATAGATGCTATAAATGATGGTTCCTTACTCTAGCACTGCTGTCCAAAGAATGATTGCCGCGGAATAGGCTTCATCCGGTTGACACGCTGCATCTACTCCATGAGAGCAGTTGATCACTGAAGGGATCGCTGCTGGCAATGAATCCCATCAGTGGTATATGAGGCTTCTCCATGTGCCAAGTGCAAATACTGTAACTGGTGGGTGGTATTGCTTATTGGGGTCATTGGCTATTACCATAATTTCCCCATAGTTGTCCAAATATGCATCGACCAGAAACTCT
Organism: Ranitomeya variabilis; assembly: GCF_051348905.1. Classification (NCBI taxonomy): domain Eukaryota; kingdom Metazoa; phylum Chordata; class Amphibia; order Anura; family Dendrobatidae; genus Ranitomeya; species Ranitomeya variabilis. The sequence goes on along the minus strand of NC_135238.1, from coordinate 160,795,593 downwards.
TGCTGGCTGTTGGTATGCCTGCCGAGAGGACAGGTTGTATTGTCCAGTAGCCATCTGCCAATGCAGTCAGGTGTTTCAAGAAGGGGAAAGAAAAATACAAATTTAATTGACTGCCTGGTTGGTACAAATACAACGGAGTTAGATATGGTGAGTGAATCCCTTGCTTGTAGGGTTCTCGCCAGATCTTCATTATTTATTTCTATCAGGAACCCTTTTTTCTTTTTTTCTTTGTCTTTTTTTTTATTTTTCTTATTTTTTTTTTATTATTAATAAGGAGTTATATTTTCAATAATTGGTCAAATTCAATGTAGTTAAACTTGTATGTATTGTCTAGGGTTGAGCGAAATGGATCGTTCATTTTCATAAGTCGCCGACTTTTGGCAAAGTCGGGTTTCATGAAACCCGACCCCTGTGTGGGGTCGGCCACGCGGTACGCGATCTTCGCGCCAAAGTCGCGTTTTGTATGATGCATTTAGCGCCATTTTTTCAGCCAATGAAGGAGCGTGGGCAGAGTGATGACATAGGTCTAAGGGGCGTGCACGCCCATCGCCATCTTATCGCTTGTGCGCTGTAGGAATTTGCAATGTGTAAAACGAGATTTTCAGTGCAGAGAGAGAGAGAGAGAGAGAAAAATGTATATATATTTTTCCCATTGACGTGCCTTGGGTTTCGTGTTCCGGCCGATCCCCGACTTTACGCAGTACTCGGCCGATTTCACCCGACTCGACTTTTCAGATAGTCGGGTTTCGTGAAACACGACTCGACCCTAAAAAAGTCAAAGTCGCTCAACCCTAGTATTGTCTGCTATTTTTGAACTTTGCTACCAGGTGTCACATGTATTTTGGCGCCGTTTTTTGAAATTTCCCATGTACTTAAGGAGTGTAAGCATACTGTTTCTTCAGTTCTTGTGTGGCATTTCCTGAAGGAGGGGTCATTGAGACCCTGAAACGCGTTGAATAAACCACCATTACTACCTCATCAAGTCTTGAAATTATATTGTTGCGGCAGCGCAGAAAATATCCACACACCTCCAATACATTTTAATGCAGTCAAGGTGGAAGAATGGGAGCACTCCATGGAGCTGACTTCATCCGCAGCTACAATGTCATCCAGACAGATGGTGCAAATTTCAGGTGGGTCCTGGGCCAATCTTCTGAGGTAGGGAGTAACAGCATTGCTGAATTCATGACTTTAAGCCAGATGTTAATGGGGGAAGGATTCCTGTCCTCAGACCTTTCTGATGGTGGTGGTCTTCGTCTCCGCCTTGTAGTATTTACCGGAGCTATCTCCATCATTCTTTGGCAGACAAACCTTCCCCTTGTCCTATGGGCTATAGGGGAATCTGCCCTGGTATGCCGCGATATTCCTGTGTGAAAAAGACAAACAACACACATATAAGGCCTTTTTCTATAGACTATTGCAGCGCCCCCACTGCCGCAGGGCCGAGGGGTACCCGGTACCGGGCCTCTGAGTCTCTGCTCTGGGGTTGTCACGGTGGCTAGACCCGGTCCGTGGCCCTGCTGAGGGGCGCACAATGAAAGGTGGTGGTATGGTGCTGATGTTATGGTGCGGTGTAGTGCCGGTCGCGGTCAATAACGAGGACACCAGGTTGCAGTCTCTTTACCTCTTTACTGAAGGCTTCTGAGTCCTCAATCCGGAATACGGTTAACAGGGCTGCGCAAGTCCGGCCGGTCCGATGGCACCTCCAGAGTTCCCTTTGCAGGTGGAAATCTGTGCCTACCTTCCTGCGCTTGTGTTGTGGTCCTCCCCTGCTGTGCTTACGGGATAGTACCCCACAACTGTTGTGTCTGTTTCTCGTGTTCCCTCACAACTCGATTCTCATGTTCTCCCTCTACGTCTCCCTGATCTTACGGTTAGGACGCACCCGCATGACGGGGAGGCTCGGAGCTCTTCCGGGACTCCAGCGTCGCCCCACTCCTGTTGTTACCCCCCCTGTGTCTTCCTGGGTCTGGGTGAGACAGCCCGCCTGTAACTGACTGTCCTGCCGTAGGTTTGAAGTTTGGCTTGGAGCTCTATACTTCCTCGGCGTTCCGGCCACCGGTTATGCGCCTCAATAGGATGTTGCCTCGTCTTACAGCACGACTCCTACTGGTATTCTCCTTGTTGCGTTGATCTCGTTTCTCACTCAGCACAATAAACCTCGCTTCTTGTCCTTTCTTAGGGTACCGCCGCTATATCGTGCAGGCGCGGTCCCGTAACGTTCTCTCTGGTTGCTAGGCCTCTGTCAGGATCCCACCCCTGACAGGGACCCCTCTGAATCTTCCCCTACAACACCCTCTGCCACAAGGTGTTGCCTGGTTCCAACCCAGTCAGCTTTCTGACTAACTTCCTATCTAACCCCCAGTTTTACCAGACTGTGAGGAGTGGCCTAATGAATAGTACCCTTAGCTCCCCCTGGAGGCCAGACTGTGAAATGTATTGGTGTCTGTGATACCTGGTCAGATGAACTCCTTCAGTGCCATCAGACATACCATAGCCCCCCTTAGCGGCGGAGCCACAGTACTGCAACGACCAGGACTCTGGGGCGCTGCACTATTATCCTCCTATAAGGAATACATATTTTAGAGACCTGTGTATGGACATAATAGTGGCTTTTTATGTCCCGTGTACCTGATGTAGATGGCCTTGCAATCCCGAGCTGAAGAACTCTTCACAGTATAAACGCTCACAAGTTATGTGCTGATCCTTGCCAAAAAGCAACAAAGCAAAAAAGGGTACTCACTAGAGATACTTCTCCTACGTGAATACACAGATCAATACTACAGCAGCCCCTCTGATAGCCGAGGCCATTATTTTATAAATATATATATATACACACATATATATATATATATATATATATATACTAGATGGTGGCCCGATTCTAATGCATCGGGTATTCTAGAATATGTATGTAGTTTATTTATGAAGATTTAAGAATAATGCAATGAATACGCAGGATTTTCTGGATAAAATATTTACATTGTCAGTGAAGCGGTGTTTAAATCCCGTGCCAACATCACTGATTGGTCGCACCTGGCCGGCCGCAACCAATCAGCGAAGCGTGGTTCAAATCCGGGGCCAATTCGCGGCCGGACTGCGCCTGTCGCTGACAAGACCAATCAGGGACACGGGATTTCCGTTACAGACAAACAGACAGAATTAGATGATTATATGGTAGATACCCGATGCGTTAGAATTGGGCCACCATCTAGTATTCATATAAACCTTGGTGCTTACATTTGTTTTATCCCATTGGACACACTGCCATTGTTTTTCTCCTGTCTTTATTTTAAGAGTCAAAACTTTATTAGTCATCTATCGCTGTATGACAGCTTGTTTTCTACAGGATGACTTATAGTTTTCAAAGACACCATTTATTTTACCATATGATAAACTTAAAAATAGGGAAAACTTTTATTCTCTCCCTTACACACTGTCCTCCATGTTGTTCTCTCCCTCACAGACTGTCCTCCATGTTATTCTCTCCCTCACACACTGTCCTCAATGTTATTCTCTCCCTCACAGAATGTTCTCCGTGTTATTCTCTCCCTCACAGACTGTCTTCCATGTTATTCTCTCCCTCACAGACTGTCCTCCATGTTATCCTCTCCCTCACAGACTGTCTTCCATGTTATTCTCTCCCTCACAGACTGTCCTCCATGTTATTCTCTCCTTCACAGACTGTCCTCCATGTTATTCTCTCCTTCACAGACTGTCCTCCATGTTATTCTCTCCCTCACAGACTGTCCTCCATGTTATTTTCCCCCTCACAGACTGTCCTCCATGTTATTCCCTCCCTCAGACTGTCCTCAATGTTATTCTCTTCCTCACACACTGTCCTCCATGTTATTCTCGCCCTCACAGACTGACCTCCTTGTTATTCTCTCCCTCACAGACTGTCCTCCATGTTATTCTCTCCCTCACAGACTGTCCTCCATGTTATTCTCTCCCTCACACACTGTCCTCCATGTTATTCTCTCCCTCACACACTGTCCTCCATGTTATTCTCTCCCTCACAGACTGTCCATGTTATTCTCGCCCTCACAGACTGACCTCCATGTTATTCTCTCCATCACACACTGTCCTCCGTGTTATTCTCTCCCTCACAGACTGTCCTCCATGTTATTCTCTCCCTCACACACTGTCCTCCATGTTATTCTCTCCCTCACAGACTGTCCATGTTATTCTCGCCCTCACAGACTGACCTCCATGTTAGTCTCTCCCTCACAGACTGTCTTGCATGTTATTCTCTCGCTCACAGACTGTTCTCCATGTTATTCTCTCCCTCACAGACTGTCCTCCATTTTATTCTCTGCCTCACAGACTGTCCTTGATGTTATTCTCGCCCTCACAGATTGACCTCCATGTTATTCTCCCTCACAGACTGTCCTCCATGTTATTTTATCCCTCACAGACTGTCCTCCATGTTATTATCTCCCTCACACACTGTCCTCCATGTTATTCTCTCCCTCACAGACTGTCCTCCATGTTATTCTCTCCCTCACAGACTGTCATCCATGTTATTCTCTCCCTCACAGACTGTTCTCCATGGTATTCTCTGCCTCACAGACTATCCTCCATGTTATTCTCTCCCTCACAGACTGTCCTTCATCTTATTCTCTACCTCACAGACTGTCCTCCATGTTATTCTCTCCCTCACAGACTGTCCTCCATGTTATTCTCTCCCTCACACACTGTCCTCCATGTTATTCTCTCCCTCACACACTGTCCTCCATGTTATTCTCTCCCTCACAGACTGTCTTCCATGTTATTCTCTCGCTCACAGACTGTTCTCCATGTTATTCTCTCCCTCACAGACTGTCCTCCATTTTATTCTCTGCCTCACAGACTGTCCTTGATGTTATTCTCGCCCTCACAGATTGACCTCCATGTTATTCTCCCTCACATACTGTCCTCCATGTTATTTTATCCCTCACAGACTGTCCTCCATGTTATTATCTCCCTCACACACTGTCCTCCATGTTATTCTCTCCCTCACAGACTGTCCTCCATGTTATTCTCTCCCTCACAGACTGTCATCCATGTTATTCTCTCCCTCACAGACTGTTCTCCATGTTATTCTCTGCCTCACAGACTGTCCTCCATGTTATTCTCTCCCTCACAGACTGTCCTTCATCTTATTCTCTACCTCACAGACTGTCCTCCATGTTATTCTCTCCCTCACAGACTGTCCTCCATGTTATTCTCTCCCTCACACACTGTCCTCCATGTTATTCTCTCCCTCACACACTGTCCTCCATGTTATTCTCTCCCTCACAGACTCTCCTCCATGTTATTCTCTCCCTCACAGACTGTCATTCATGTTATTCTCATTCTAGTATATGTATGTAGTTTATTTATGAACGCTGATTGGTCGAGGCCAGCTGGGCGCGACCAATCAGCGACGCGGAATTTCGGTTACAGACAAAGAGACCCTTAGACAATTATATATATAGATGTATATGCATATATGTGAAATTACCAATCATTTTAACAGAGTAAAACAAAAACTTATTTTTATAAAAATTACATTTATAATTAGGGTTCATTCACACTGACGTACAGCCAGCATATGACTCGGACGAGTGCTATTCAATGTTTCATCTGATAGCATTCCCTCCAATGTTATACTATGGAGCAGTGCCGACTAGTGTTTTTTATTTCATGTTGAGTCAGCATGAGAGAAAAATTGCTACATGCTGCAAATTGAATATCAGATGGCGTGCACCCATACAAGTCTATGGGTGTGTGCAAAACATCAGACTGCACTCGGATGTCGTCCGAGTGCAGTCCAATATATGCCTATTTACACAGTGGAAAAGATGGAGGGATTAAGATCTCTATCTTCTCCGCACAGGTGATCCGATTCTCTTATAGAGATATAAGGATACTATCATTAAAAAAAGATTCTGCTTCAATTAAAATAACTCAAATGTTTCTTGACTTTTCTGGTTCACCGATATGGAACACTTTTTTTTCTAGAAATGACCCCTATATAGTGTTGAGCATTCCGATACCGCAAGTATCGGGTATCGGCCGATACTTGCTGTATCGGAATTCCGATACCGAGTTCCGATACTTTTGTGATATCCGAAATCGGAATCGGATCCATATTCATGTAAAAAATAAAGAATTAAAATAAAAAATATGGATATACTCACCTCTCCGGCGGCCCCTGGACCTTACCGCTGTAACCGGCAGCCTCCGTTCCTAAGGATGAGCGCGTGAAGGACCTGCGATGACTTCGCGGCTTGTGATTGGTCGCGTGAGCGGTCACATGAGCGGTCACGCGACCAATCAGAAGCCGCGACGTCATCGAAGGCCCTTCACGCGCTCATTCTTAGGAACGGAGGCTGCCGGTTACATCGGTAAGGTCCAGGGGCCGCCGGAGAGGTGAGTATATCCAGATTTTTTATTTTAATTCTTTATTTTTTACATGAATATGGATCCCAGGGCCTGAAGGAGAGTTTCCTCTCCTTCAGACCCTGGGAACCATCCTGGATACCTTCCGATACTTGTGTCCCATTGACTTGTATTGGTATCGGGTATCAGTATCAGGGATATCCGATATTTTTCGGGTATCGGCCGATACTATCCGATACCAATACTTTCAAGTATCGGAAGGTATCGCTCAACACTACTATATTCTTCCTCGGTATTCCAAATTGTGTCCTAAGTGTCTCAATGACATTTCCATCTTTGCCGACAATGTCAGATTAGGATTTCCTTGGCATTGCCAGAAGAAATGATACTAATGTCCCAAAGACCCATTAGACTAAAATGGTCTGATAAATGATTGTTGGTAGAAGAAAAAATCTCAGGCCACATCGGCGGTGATGGATTTTTTTCACCAAGTGCTTAAATATCTACCATGCACAATTGGTGGTTTAAATAATAACGAATTGTCATCAGTCAATAACTATCTCCAGTTTATTATGGTCAGAAGCAGCCATTTTTGTTTTTTTTTGTTATTTTACGTGAATGGGGGCCCTAAGGGTCCTCTAGCTTTGAAGACAGATTCAAATGGGATTGTCTTCTGCTAGATCTTTAGGTTCATGATTATCTCATGCCCAGTCCCATCTCAGGATCCTCTAATGCATTAGAAGGTCCGTTTAATCCTATATAACTATGTAAAGTACAGATTTAATAGCATTAAATTAACAAAACTGACAATTAAAACATTTATTTTTCCCTTTTTTTAACAAACATGTCAGGTTAAAATTATGTTGTCATATAATTTATTGCACCAGCCGCTTGTTTTCTATGGCTTGAATCACTTCTCCCTGGTGTCTCACTGTTCTATGATTATGATAATATTTTAGTAAATGTTTCCTTTCTTTCCACGTTATTAATGAAGTGTAAATGGTTTGAAATCATTTAAGTGCGGTGAAAAGGTTGAAATCTGTGAGCGATTAGCACTGAATAGCAAGCAATATAATTAGTTGTTTATTGTAACTCGTACGAGAACTGATCGTGATTTGTGTATTGAACGCACATCTTCTACATGAATACCTGGACTACGGCTGCAGAATTTACTGTAACACTTTGACCCAAGACCATCGGCTCAACGCTTTAAAGTGGGCTTTACCGAATGGAGATTTTGGGGCAGGACTTGCCAATCTCATGCTTTTAAAAGTTCTGTAAAAAGCATAGGAACAATACCACAGCACCCTTAAAAATAGAAGTGCGGTGGAAACTGCTTCTGCCCAGTATAGTCAGTAATCAGATTAGTAGCTTATATTTCCCAAGTGCGTCTTCTCTAAATTCTTAAGATAGCATAGGTAACAGGGCTATAGCCCAAACGCTGTATTCTGTACTGGCTGTAGATAAATCTTTTCCACGGAGAACGCACACAGTAAAATGAACACAGTTCATAATCTGACAAGGCACATAGATGTGACTGCCTGAAATCCTCTTGGCACTTATCTCTATCTTTCATAAAGCACACTTGTAAATGTCGGAGACTGTCGCTGTCAAAGTATGGTCCAATTCCCCGATAAGCTCATCTGTCAGAGCAGAACATTTATCTTTTACACAAACTGGTTTCAGTGTTGTTGTGTTGAGGCAATCATGTTTGTGGCACGTGTATAAATCAATTTGTTGCAAAGGATTCTCTCTAGTGGACATGACAGTACAACTATTGACTTACATGCTAAATGGGCAAAGGGCGTTGAGGATATGGAGATCTCAGACCATGGCATGGTCAGAATTAGGTTCTTTTTGTTGTTAACCCCTTCATGACCAAGTCTATTTTGACCTTAATGACCTGGCCATTTTTTGCAATTCTGACCAGTGTCCCTTTATGAGGTAATAACTCAGGAACGCTTCAACGGATCCTAGCGATTCTGAGATTGTTTTTTCATGACATATTGGGCTTCATGTTAGTGGTAAATTTAGGCCGATAATTTTTGCGTTTATATCTAAGAAAATCGGAAATTTGGTGAAAATTTTGAAAATTTCGCAATTTTCAAATTTAGAATTTTTATTCCGTTAAACCAGAGAGTTATGTGACACAAAATAGTTAATAAATAACATTTCCCACATGTCTACTTTACATCAGCACAATTTTGGAAACAACATTTTTTTGTTGCTAGGAAGTTAAGGGTTAAAATTTAACCAATGATTTCTCATTTTTACAACAAAATTTACAAAACCATTTTTTTTAGGGACCACCTCACATTTGAAGTCACTTTGAGGGGTCTATATGAGAGAAAATACCCAAAAGTTACACCATTCTAAAAACTGCACCCCTCAAGGTGCTCAAAACCACATTCAAGTAATTAATTAACCCTTCAGATGTTTCACAGCAGCAGAAGCAACATGGAAGGAAAAAATGAACATTTAACTTTTTAGTCACAAAAATTATTTTTTAGCAACAATTTTTTTATTTTCTAAAGGGTAAAAGGAAAAACTGGACCACGAACGTTGTTGTCCAATTTGTCCTGAGTACGTTGATACCTCACATGTGAGGGTAAACCACTGTTTGGGCGCATGGCAGGGCTCGGAAGGGAAGGAGCGCCATTTGACTTTTTGAATGAAAAATTGGCTCCAATCTTTAGCAGACACCATGTTGCGTTTGGAGAGCCCCCGTGTGCCTAAACATTGGAGCTCCCCCACAAGTGACCCCATTTTGGAAACTAGACCCCCAAAGGAACTTATCTAGAAGCATAGTGAGCACTTTAAACCCCCAGGTGCTTCACAAATTGATCCGTAAAAATGAAAAAGTACTTTTTTTTCACACAAAAATTCTTTTAGCCTCAATTTTTTCATTTTCACATGGGCAACAGGATAAAATGGATCCTAAAATTTGTTGGGCAATTTCTCCTGAGTACGCCGATACCTCATATGGGGGGGGTAAACCACTGTTTGGGTGCACAGCAAAGCTCGGAAGGGAAGGCGCGCCATTTGACTTTTTGAATGGAAGATTAGCTCCAATCGTTAGCGGACACGATGTCGCGTTTGGAGAGCCCCTGTGTGCCTAAACATTGTAGCTCCCCTACAAGTGACCCCACTTTGGAAACTAGACCCCCCAAGGAACTTATCTAGATGCATAGTGAGCACTTTAAACCCCCAGGTGCTTCGCAGAAGTTTATAACGCAGAAACGTGAAAATAAAAAATATTTTTTCTTTCCTCAAAAACGATGTTTAGCCCGGAATTTTTTATTTTCCCAAGGGTAACAGGAGAAATTGGACCCCAAATATTGTTGTCCAGTTTGTCCTGAGAACGATGATACCCCATATGTGGGGGTAAACCACTGTTTGGGCGCACGGCAGGGCTCGGAAAGGAAGGCACGCCATTTGGCTTTTTGAATGGAAAATTAGCTCCAATCATTAGCGGACACCATGTCGCGTTTGGAGAGCCCCTGTGTGCCTAAACATTGGAGCTCCCCCACAAGTGACCCCATTTTGGAAACTAGACCTCCCAAGGATCTAATCTAGATGTGTGGTGAGCACTTTGAACCCCCAAGTGCTTCATAGAAGTTTATAACGCAGAGCCGTGAAAATAAAAAATAATTTTTCTTTTCTCAAAAATGATTTTTTTAGCCCACATTTTTTTATTTTCCCAAGGTTAACAGGAGAAATTAGACCCCAAAAGTTGTTGTCCAGTTTTTCCTGAGTACGCTGATACCCCATATGTGGGGGTAAACCACTGTTTGGGCACACGTCGGGGTTCGGAAGGGAAGTAGTGACGTTTTGAAATGCAGGCTTTGATGGAATGCTCTGCGGGCATCATGTTGCGTTTGCAGAGCCCCTGATGTGCCTAAATAGTAGAAACTCCCCACAAGTGACCCCATTTTGGAAACTAGAACCCCAAGAAAACTTATCTAGATGTGTGGTGAGCACTTTGAACGCCCAAGTGCTTCACAGAAGTTTATAACGCAGAGCCGTGAAAATAATAAATGTGTTTTCTTTCCTCAAAAATATTTTTTTAGCCCAGAATTTTTTACATTTCCCAAGGGTAACAGGAGAAATTTAACCCCAAGAGTTGTTGTCCAGTTTCTCCTGAGTACACTGATACCCCATATGTGGGGGTAAACCACTGTTTGGGCACAAATCAGGGCTCAGAAGTGAAGTAGTGACATTTTGAAATGCCGGCTTAGATGGAGTGGTCTGCAAGCGTCACATTCCATTTGCAGAGCCCCTGATGTGCCTAAACAGTAGAAACCCCCCATAAGTGACCCCATTTTGGAAACTAGACTCCCCAAGGAACTTATCTAGATTTGTGGTGAGCACTTTGAACCCCCAAGTGCTTCACAGAAGTTTATAACGCAGAGCCATGTGAAAATAAAAAATCATTTTTCTTTCCTCAAAAATTATGTTTTAGCAAGCAATTTTTTATTTTCCCAAGGGTAACAGGAGATATTGGACCCTAATAGTTGTTGCCCAGTTTGTCCTGAGTACACTGATACCCCATATGTGGGGGTAAACCACTGTTTGTGCACAAGTCGGGGCTTGGAAGGGAAGTAGTGACGTTTTGAAATGCAGACTTTGATGGAGTGGTCTGCGGGCGTCACATTCCATTTGCAGAGCCCCTGATGTGCCTAAACAGTAGAAACACCCCACAAGTGACCCCATTTTGGAAACTAGACCCCCCAAGGAACTTATCCAGATGTGTGGTGAGCACTTTGAACCCCCAAGTGCTTCACAGAAGTTTATAACTCAGAGCCGTGAAAATAAAAAATAATTTTTCATTCCTCTAAAATTATGTTTTAGCAAGCAATTTTTTATTTTTGCAAGGGTAACAAGAGAAATTGGACCCCAATAATTGTTGCCCAGTTTGTTCTGAGTATGCTGGTACCCCATATGTGGGGGTAAACCACTGTTTGGGCGCACGTCAGGGCTCGGAAGGGAGGGAGCACCATTTGACTTTTTGAACGCAAGATTGGCTGGAATCAATGGTGGCGCCATGTTGCGTTTGGAGACCCCTGATGTGCCTAAACAGTGGAAACCCCTCAATTCTAACTCCAACACTAACCCCAACACACCCCTAACCACAACCCTAACCCTAATCCCTAACCCTAATCCCAACCCTAACCCCAACACACCCCTAACCCTAACCATAACCCTAACCACAAGCCTATTCTTAACCCTATTTCCAACCCTAGCCCTAATTCCAACCCTAACTCTAATTCCAACCCTAAGGCTATGTGCCCACGTTGCGGATTCGTGTGAGATTTTTCGGCACCATTTTTGAAAAATCCGCAGGTAAAAGGCACTGCATTTTACCTGCGGATTTACCGCAGATTTCCAGTGTTTTTATGCGGATTTCACCTGCGGATTCCTATTGAGGAACAGGTGTAAAACGCTGCGAAATCCGCACAAAGAATTGACATGCTGCGGAAAATACAACGCAGCATTTCCACGCAGTATTTTCCGCACCATGGGCACAGCGGACTTGGTTTTCCATAGGTTTACATGGTACTGTAAACCTGATGGAACACTGCTACCAATCCGCAGCAGCCAATCCGCTGCGGATCCGTAGCCAAATCCGCACCGTGTGCACATAGCATAATTCTAACGCTAACCCTAGTACTAACCCTACCCCTAACCCTACCCCTAACCCTAGTCCTAACCCTAGTTCCAACCCTAGTGGAAAAAATATATATTTTCTTTATTTTATTATTGTCCCTACCTATGGGGGTGATAAAGGGGGGGTTCATTTACTATTTTTTTATTTTGATCACTGTGATAGGTTTTATCACAGTGATCAAAATGTAGCTGGAACGAATCTGCCAGCCGGCAGATTCGGCGGGCGCACTGCGCATGCGCCCGCCATTTTGGAAGATGGCGGCACCCGTGGAGAAGACGGACGGACACTGGGAGGCTCGGTAAGTATGAGGGGGGGGAGCGGAGCACGGGGGGGTGGGATCGGAGCACGGGGGGAGCGGACAGGAGGACGGGCGAGCGGACAGGCGGACGGAGGGGACTACGGGACAGATCGGAGGACTGGGCAGGCGATCGGTGGCGGTGGGGGGGGACAGATCAGGGTTTCTGTTGTGAACTCCGTTTTCGGGCTCCCTCTTGTGGTCACAGATGGTATTGTGTGACTTTGGTTTTTTGGCTCCCCCTGGTGGTTTGGTTTATTATCCTGCGGGTCTGGCTGGATCAGCTGCCTCGTTACTCACCAGGGAGGTTCCTATTTAGCTCTGCTTCACTTCCACTTGTTGCCGGCTGTCAATGTATTCAGTGCTATTCTGATTACTCCTGATTATCTCGTTTTCTGCCTCTTCAGGATAAGCTAAGTTCTGTTTGAATATTTTTTGCTCATCTGCCTACAATATGATTTCTGTGTAAGATTAGTCTAGTCCAGCTTGCTAATATGTGATTTCTTGTTGCTGGTAAGCTCTGGGGTACGGAGTTGCTTCCCCCGCACCGTTAGTTGGTGCGGGGGCTCGAGCAATCTCTGCGTGGATATTTTGAATAGGGTTTTTTATTGACCGCACAGTTTCCTTCCTATTTTCTGCTATCTAGTATTAGCGGGCCTCATTTGCTAAATCTGATTTCATCTCTGTGTTTGTGCTTTCCCCTTAACTCACCGTTAATATTTGTGGGGGGCTATTCTATATCTTTGGGGTCATTCCACTGAGGCAAGAGAGGACTTTCTTTCCCTCCAGGAATAGTCAGTTTCTCAGGCCGTGAAGAGACGTCTAGGATTTTCAGGTAACGTTCCATGGCTACTTATAGTTGTTTGCGGATAGGATCAGGTTGTGGTCAATCTAGTTACCACCTCCCCAGAGCTAGTAGTCTGTTCAGTTACTTAGCTAGTCCGTCCTGCGATCCTTGCCACTAGGATCATAACAGTACAGCCGGCCAATAAAGTGTTAATTGCATGGCAGAAGCAGGAGAATAGAAGCTTGGAGAATTTTTTTTTTTTTTTTTGCTGCCGTGTGTCTAGCTGCTGTGTGTCTGGCTTCTCTCCTCCTCTTAATCTTGGTGTGGCTCTGAGTTCAGCTGCTGATATGGATATCCAGAGTTTAGCCTCCAGTGTAGATCATCTTGCTGCAAGGGTACAAAGTATTCAGGATTTTGTTGTGCACAGTCCTATGTCAGAGCCTAGAATACCTATTCTGGAGTTGTTTTCTGGAGATAGATCTAGGTTCCTGAATTTTAAGAACAATTGCAAATTGTTTCTTTCTTTGAAACCTCGTTCCTCTGGGGATTCTGTTCAGCAAGTTAAGATTATTATTTCTTTCCTGCATGGCGATCCTCAAGATTGGGCTTTCGGATTGGCTCCAGGGGATCCTGCATTGCTCAGTGTGGATGCGTTTTTTCTGGCCCTTGGATTGCTCTATGAGGAACCTAATCTTGAGAACCAGGCTGAAAAAGCGTTGTTGGCCCTCTCTCAGGGGCAAGATGATGCAGAGGTGTACTGCCAGAAATTTCGGAAATGGTCAGTGCTTACTCAATGGAATGAGTGTGCCCTGGCTGCAAATTTCAGAAAAAGTCTTTCTGAAGCCATTAAGAATGTCATGGTGGGGTTCCCTACGCCTGCAGGTCTGAATGAGTCAATGACTCTGGCCATTCAGATTGATCGGCGTTTGCAGGAGCGCAAACCTGCGCATCATTTGGCGGTGTCTGCTGAACAGACACCTGAGTCTATGCAATGTGATAGAATTCTGACCAGAAGTGAACGGCAAAATTATAGACGGCAAAATGGGTTGTGCTTTTACTGTGGTGACTCAGCTCATGTTATCTCAGCATGCTGTAAGCGCAAAAAAAAGGTTGATAAATCTGTCACCATTGGTACTTTACAGCCTAAGTTCATTTTGTCTGTTACCCTGATTTGTTCCCTGTCATCTTACCCGGTTATGGCTTTTGTGGATTCAGGTGCTGCCCTGAGTCTGATGGATTTGTCATTTGCCAGGCGCTGTGGTTTTGTTTTGGAGCCTTTAAAATTCCCTATTCCACTAAGGGGAATTGATGCTACACCATTGGCTACGAATAAACCTCAGTACTGGACACAAGTGACCATGTGCATGACTCCTGTTCATCAGGAGGTGATTCGCTTTCTTGTATTGCATAATTTGCATGATGTTGTCGTGTTGGGCCTGCCATGGTTGCAGACTCATAATCCAGTCCTGGATTGGAAAGCAATGTCTGTGTCAAGTTGGGGTTGTCAGGGAATTCATGGCGACGCTCCTGTGGTGTCAATTGCTTCATCCACTCCTTCTGAGGTCCCTGCGTTTTTGTCGGATTACCAGGATGTATTTGATGAGCCCAAACTCAGTTCTCTACCTCCTCATAGGGATTGTGATTGTGCTATAAATTTGATTCCTGGTAGTAAGTTTCCTAAGGGAAGACTTTTCAATTTGTCAGTGCCGGGGCATGCTGCTATGCGGAGTTATATAAAGGAGTCTTTGGAGAAAGGACTTATTTGCCCCTCCTCCTCCCCTCTTGGTGCGGGGTTCTTTTTTGTGGCTAAGAAGGATGGTTCCTTGAGACCTTGTATTGATTATCGCCTTCTAAACAAAATCACGGTCAAATTTCAGTATCCTTTGCCATTGTTATCTGATCTGTTTGCTCGCATTAGGGGGTCTAGTTGGTTCACCAAGATAGATCTTCGTGGTGCGTATAACCTTGTGCGTATTAAGCAGGGTGATGAATGGAAAACTGCATTTAATACGCCCGAAGGCCATTTTGAGTACTTGGTGATGCCTTTTGGACTTTCTAACGCTCCTTCTGTCTTTCAGTCCTTTATACACGACATCTTCCGTGAATATCTGGATAAATTTATGATTGTGTATCTGGATGATATTCTGTTTTTTTCGGATGATTGGGGTCCCATGTTAAGCAGGTCAGGATGGT
The DNA here is from genome assembly GCF_051348905.1 of Ranitomeya variabilis. Classification (NCBI taxonomy): domain Eukaryota; kingdom Metazoa; phylum Chordata; class Amphibia; order Anura; family Dendrobatidae; genus Ranitomeya; species Ranitomeya variabilis. Next base: position 160,780,284 of record NC_135238.1, on the reverse strand, counting down.
GTTTCAGGTCCTGCGTGCCAATGCTTTATTTGTGAAGGGCTCAAAATGTCTTTTTGGAGTCCAGAAGGTTTCTTTTTTGGGTTTCATTTTTTCTCCTTCTGCTATTGAGATGGACCCAGTCAAGGTTCAGGCTATTCATGACTGGACTCAGCCTACATCTGTTAAGAGTCTTCAGAAGTTCTTGGGTTTTGCTAATTTTTACCGTCGCTTCATCGCTAATTTTTCTGGTGTTGTTAAGCCATTGACGGATTTGACCAAGAAGGGTTCTGATGTTACTAATTGGTCTCCTGCGGCTGTGGAGGCCTTTCGGGAGCTGAAGCGCCGGTTTTCTTCGGCTCCGGTCTTATGTCAGCCAGACGTCTCCCTTCCTTTCCAGGTCGAGGTTGATGCTTCTGAGATTGGAGCGGGGGCTGTTTTGTCGCAGAGAAGCTCTGATGGCTCTGTGATGAAGCCATGTGCTTTCTTTTCAAGAAAGTTTTCGCCTGCCGAGCGGAATTATGATGTTGGTAATCGGGAGTTGTTGGTTATGAAGTGGGCATTTGAGGAGTGGCGACATTGGCTCGAGGGAGCTAAGCATCGTGTGGTGGTCTTGACTGATCACAAGAATTTGATTTATCTCGAGTTGGCCAAGCGGCTGAATCCTAGACAGGCTCGTTGGTCGTTGTTTTTCTCTCGTTTTGATTTTGTGGTCTCATACCTGCCTGGTTCGAAGAATGTGAAGGCTGATGCTCTTTCTAGGAGTTTTGTGCCTGACTCTCCTGGTGATTCAGAGCCAGCTGGTATCCTCAGAGAAGGGGTGATTTTGTCTGCCATCTCCCCAGATTTGCGACGAGTGCTGCAGGAGTTTCAGGCGGATAGACCTGACCGTTGTCCACCGGAGAGACTGTTTGTCCCGGATAGATGGACCAGCAGAGTTATTTCCGAGGTTCATTCTTCGGTGTTGGCAGGCCATCCTGGGATTTTTGGTACCAGAGATTTGGTGGCTAGGTCCTTCTGGTGGCCTTCCTTGTCGCGGGATATGCGTTCCTTTGTGCAGTCTTGTGGAATTTGTGCTCGGGCTAAGCCTTGCTGTTCTCGTGCCAGTGGCTTGTTGTTACCTTTGCCTGTCCCGAAGAGGCCTTGGACGCACATTTCCATGGATTTTATTTCAGATCTCCCTGTCTCTCAGAGAATGTCTGTCATTTGGGTGGTGTGTGATCGTTTTTCTAAGATGGTCCATTTGGTGCCCTTGCCTAAGTTGCCTTCCTCCTCCGAGTTGGTTCCTCTGTTTTTTCAAAATGTGGTTCGTTTGCACGGGATCCCTGAAAATATTGTTTCCGACAGAGGATCCCAGTTTGTGTCTAGATTTTGGCAGACCTTTTGTGCTAAGATGGGCATTAATTTGTCTTTTTCGTCGGCCTTCCATCCTCAGACGAATGGCCAAACCGAGCGCACTAATCAGACTTTGGAAACCTATTTAAGATGTTTTGTTTCTGCTGATCAGGACGACTGGGTGACTTTTTTGCCATTGGCCGAGTTTGCCCTTAATAATCGGGCTAGTTCTGCTACTTTGGTTTCGCCTTTTTTTTGTAATTCAGAGTTTCATCCTCGTTTTTCCTCGGGTCAGGTGGAGCCTTCTGACTGTCCTGGAGTGGATGTTGTGGTGGATAGGTTGCATCAGATTTGGAATCATGTGGTGGACAATTTGAAGCTGTCACAAGAGAAGGCTCAGCGCTTTGCCAACCGCCGTTGCTGTGTGGGTCCCCGACTTCGCGTTGGGGACTTGGTGTGGTTGTCTTCTCGCTTTGTTCCTATGAAGGTCTCCTCTCCTAAGTTTAAGCCTCGGTTTATCGGTCCTTATAAGATTTTGGAAGTCCTTAACCCTGTGTCATTTCGTTTGGACCTCCCGGCATCGTTTGCTATTCATAATGTGTTCCATCGGTCGTTGTTGCGGAGGTATGTGGTGCCTGTGGTTCCTTCGGTTGAGCCTCCTGCCCCTGTGCTGGTTGAGGGAGAATTGGAATACGTGGTGGAGAAGATCTTGGATTCTCGTATTTCTAGACGGAGGCTTCAGTATTTGGTTAAGTGGAAAGGCTATGGTCAGGAGGATAATTCCTGGGTTGTCGCCTCTGATGTTCATGCGGCCGATTTGGTTCGTGCCTTCCATGTGGCTCACCCTGATCACCCTGGGGGTTTTGATGAGGGTTCGGTGACCCCTCCTCAAGGGGGGGTACTGTTGTGAACTCCGTTTTCGGGCTCCCTCTTGTGGTCACAGATGGTATTGTGTGACTTTGGTTTTTTGGCTCCCCCTGGTGGTTTGGTTTATTATCCTGCGGGTCTGGCTGGATCAGCTGCCTCGTTATACACCATGGAGGTTCCTATTTAGCTCTGCTTCACTTCCACTTGTTGCCGGCTGTCAATGTATTCAGTGCTATTCTGATTACTCCTGATTATCTCGTTTTCTGCCTCTTCAGGATAAGCTAAGTTCTGTTTGAATATTTTTTGCTCATCTGCCTGCAATATGATTTCTGTGTAAGATTAGTCTAGTCCAGCTTGCTAATATGTGATTTCTTGTTGCTGGTAAGCTCTGGGGTACGGAGTTGCTTCCCCCGCACCGTTAGTTGGTGCGGGGGCTCGAGCAATCTCTGCGTGGATATTTTGAATAGGGTTTTTTATTGACCGCACAGTTTCCTTCCTATTTTCTGCTATCTAGTATTAGCGGGCCTCATTTGCTAAATCTGATTTCATCTCTGTGTTTGTGCTTTCCCCTTAACTCACCGTTAATATTTGTGGGGGGCTATTCTATATCTTTGGGGTCATTCCACTGAGGCAAGAGAGGACTTTCTTTCCCTCCAGGAATAGTCAGTTTCTCAGGCCGTGAAGAGACGTCTAGGATTTTCAGGTAATGTTCCACGACTACTTATAGTTGTTTGCGGATAGGATCAGGTTGCGGTCAATCTAGTTACCACCTCCCCAGAGCTAGTCGTCTGTTCAGTTACTTAGCTAGTCCGTCCTGCGATCCTTGCCACTAGGATCATAACAGGTTTCCAGCCATGGCCGATGATATTACAGCATCGGCCATAGCTGGATTGTAATATTTCACCAGTTTTCATAGTGAAATATTACAAATCGCTCTGATTGGCTGTTTCACTTTCAACAGCCAATCAGAGCGATCGTAGCCACGAGGGGGTGAAGCCACCCCCCCTGGGCTGAAGTACCACTCCCCCTGTCCATGCAGATCGAGTGAAATTGGAGTTAACCCTTTCACCCGATCTGCAGGGACGCAATCATTCCATGACGCCACATAGGCGTCATGGGTCGGATTGGCACCGACTTTCATGATGCCTACGTGGCGTCATGGGTCAGGAAGGGGTTAATAATAATCTATTTATATAGCGCCAACATATTACGCAGCGCTTTACAGAAATTATCGTCCCTACAGCAACTTTGTGATACCCAACTTTTTGGACAGAATTCTTTTTTCTTTTCAAACTAGGTTTCGTCAAAACCTAGTCAGTGGTTAGTCAAAACCTAGTCAGGGGTTAGCCAAAACCTAGTCAGGGGTTAGCCAAAACCTATTCAGAAGTTAGCCAAAACCTATTCAGTGGTTATCCAAAACCTAGTCAGGGGTTAGCCAAAACCTATTCAGAGGTTAGTCAAAACCTATTCAGGGGTTATCCAAAACCTAGTCAGGGGTTAGCAAAAACCTATTAAGGGGTTTGCCAAAACCTATTCTGAAGTTAGCCAAAACCTATTCGGTGGTTATCCAAAACCTAGTTAGAGGTTAGCCAAAACCTATTCAGTGGTTATCCAAAACCTATTCAGAAGTTAGCCAAAAACCTATTCAGTGGTTATCCAAAACCTAGTCAGTGGTTAGCCAAAACCTAGTCAGGGGTTAGCCAAAACCTATTCAGGGGTTATCCAAAACCTAGTCAGGGGTTATCCAAAACCTAGTCAGGTCAGGGGTTAGCCAAAACCTATTCAGGGGTTATCCAAAACCTAGTCAGGGGTTATCCAAAACGTAGTCAGGGGTTAGCCAAAACCTATTAAGGGGTTAGCCAAAATCTATTCAGGGGTTAGCCAAAATCTATTCAGGGGTTAGCCAAAACCTAGTCAGAGGTTAGCCAAAACCTATTCAGGGGTTATCCAAAACCTAGTCAGGGTTTATCCAAAACCTAGTCAGGGTTTATCCAAAACCTAGTCAGGGGTTATCCAAAACCAAGTCAGGGGTTGGCCAAAACCTAGTCAGGGGTTAGCAAAAAACTATCCAGGGGTTAGCCAAAACCAAGTTAGGGGTTCGCCAAAACCTAATCAGCGGTTAGCCACAACCCACCAGAAAGGTTTGGCACTTGAACAATAGAGGTAACAAATTGATTTTATAATGATTGATGAAGATGGTGGGTCAAACTGTCAGTCAAGCAGGAAGACAGCAGCAGGGCTAGGACAAGTTATCCCTGCACCCTAAGCAAAGGTTACACGTCCATGAAATATTACTGAATTTCACCAGTTATTGTTATGCAATGCTTTCGTCACACTAACAAAGGGGGTCCAACTATGCAAGGGCTTTCAAATAGCACACAGAAAGGAGCAGGAAAAAGCTCAGAGAGTATATGATGCCCAATAAAAACACTTTTTATTTTAAACAAGTAGTAAAAATAGTTATGTGGTATAACACTATTTGTCCTTTCAATGGGATATACATCTCTTTCTAGCAGTTCAAGGCAATGATATGTTAAAGAGTGACACATGACTGATCATCTGTAGGTATGAACTCCCCGCTGCCCCAACACACATTTCACTTTTTCATCAGCAGGGCTTTCAAATACCCATTTTTAATGAGTAACCTGGGTTGAATGCCTTATTAACAAATTTTAAAGGTGTTCCCATAAATAGAAGTTGTGGTATAATCTGATTAACGCAGTCCAAAAAGTAGCATCTCCACAAATCCAAATATTTTTTAATCGCATTCATTGGTCCAGATTCATCAAAACATTTTTGTTAGAATTTTGACGTAAATTGCTTTGAAAAGACACACAATTTTGGTGCACATCAACGTAGAACTTTTGTTCTTTTCACAGCAGTTTCTCCCATCTCTGCCAAAAGAGTTTAAGATTTTTGGTGTGGCGCTCAGACGTGCACTTCTTCATAAATCAGGAGCATCTGACTTCCCCACGTCCCGATGATGGTCAGCATCATACAGGGAGAAGAAGTATACGCCCAAGTGAAAACTATCTGATAATACCCAGTTTACTCAATAGGTTCCAAATATTTAGCTAAAATCTTCGCAAACAAAAGGCAAAATAAAAAAAAAATGGTGTGTCCTGTATTTCTAGCAAGAGGGAGGCGGTCATGTGACTGCAAGTATGTGATTTGCACAGTTGCAGCACTTGCTTACTAGATTCTTATAGGCTTCTCTCAATATTCCATTGGGAGAATCAAATTGCATATTTGTGGCCACTGTCACTTTGAATTCAGGGGAATCTTGACAGTGTGTACATTGCACACTGTCATGATTCAGTAATCAGCAATTACACAAAGTTATTGCAGAAATGTATATAGAGCCTGGAAACCTCCTTTATTGTCTTTGCATGCAAAAAGCTCCATTTAGTGTTCCAAGCCAGCAGAAGAGATCAAATAAGTTACTATCAGTGAGGATAGAGCATCATGGAAAACATCTACAGAAAAAAAGATTTAATCAGGGCCGGACTGGCAATCTGGCAAATGCCAGAAGGGCCTGTCTGGTCATGGGCCGCTTTGTCTGCTACATTGTTAACAAAATCGATGCTCTCAAGATACCCATACTGTTAAGGCCTCTTTCACACTCCCGTCTTTGTAGTCCCGTCGAGATACGTTGTTTTTTGAGATAACAGGATCCTGCATTTTCTCTTGTATTAGCGATGTATCGCGACGGATGGCCACACATTTTGTCCATCGTGTCCATCGTGCACAGGATCCTGCGGAATTTGACAGCATGTCTTTTCCAAAAAACGTTCCATGAAACTTTTTTGTCTGCAGTGGAAAAACGTCCCCCGACGCCTCCTGCGGCATACGTCGTTCTGCAGAATGGGAGCCTATGGACACTGGATCCTGTGCACACTGTGAAACGCAGTAATCCAGTGACGGATGCAGTTTTTACATCTGAGCATGCCTGGAAGCATATTCCGACCCGGGGAAAAGTCTCTCTCTCTCTCTCTCGTCCCGGAATAGAAAATCCCACTTCTCCACTACGCAAATTCTGGAGACGCCTCCGTCGAAAAACTGGAAACGTTGCACACGTTTTACCAATATTTTCTAACATCTGTCGGTATGTCTCACCGACACATTAGGACGTGACACTCCCGACGGAAGTGTGAAAGATACCTAAGAGTTTTGATGGACCATAAAGTTGCTGACTCCATCACTTTCCCCAGCAAGCCACGGGAATCATTAGAAATATTGGTCTTGTAGTAAATCTTCCTTTCCTCCATCTATGGTAATATCAGTAATATACACTCACCGGCCACTTTATTAGGTACACCATGCTAGTAACGGGTTGGACCCCCTTTTGCCTTCAGAACTGCCTCAATTCTTCGTGGCATAGATTCAACAAGGTGCTGGAAGCATTCCTCAGAGATTTTGGTCCATATTGACATGATGGCATCACACAGTTGCCGCAGATTTGTCGGCTGCACATCCCAAAGATGCTCCATACAAGGCAGGATGGATCCATGCTTTCATGTTGTTTACGCCAAATTCTGACCCTACCATCCGAATGTCGCAGCAGAAATCGAGACTCATCAGACCAAGCAACGTTTTTCCAATCTTCTACTGTCCAATTTCGATGAGCTTGTACAAATTGTAGCCTCAGTTTTCTGTTCTTAGCTGAAAGGAGTGGTACCCGGTGTGGTCTTCTGCTGCTGTAGCCCATCTGCCTCAAAGTTCGACGCACTGTGCGTTCAGAGATGCTCTTAGGCCTACCTTGGTTGTAACGGGTGGCGATTTGAGTCACTGTTGCCTTTCTATCAGCTCGAACCAGTCTGCCCATTCTCCTCTGACCTCTGGCATCAACAAGGCATTTCCGCCCACAGAACTGCCGCTCACTGGATTTTTTTTCTTTTTCGGACCATTCTCTGTAAACCCTAGAGATGGTTGTGCGTGAAAATCCCAGTAGATCAGCAGTTTCTGAAATACTCAGACCAGCCCTTCTGGCACCAACAACCATGCCACGTTCAAAGGCACTCAAATCACCTTTCTTCCCCATACTGATGCTCGGTTTGAACTGCAGGAGATTGTCTTGACCATGTCTACATGCCTAAATGCACTGAGTTGCCGCCATGTGATTGGCTGATTAGAAATTAAGTGTTAACAAGAAGTTGGACAGGTGTACCTAATAAAGTGGCCGGTGAGTGTATACTATTTGGTTCATGGGGCCGGGGACAACATGGGCCAGTGTGATTTCAGATGCCAGGACTGAATTTCAGCCCTAGTCCGTACCTGATCACAATAACAGACACAGATTTTTTACTGTTAGAAACTATGGAAACTCTCTGCCACGTGATGTTGTAATGGTCGACTCACTACTAAAATTCATTAAGGAACTGGTTGCCTTTCTTGATAAATATAATATTACAGGTTATGAGCACTAGACTCTGTGATGGGCCTTTGATCCAGGGAACTAGTCTGATTGCCATATGGATTTGGGAAGGAATTTTTTTCACTAATATGGAGCTTTTAATGTCTGCCCTATGGAGTTTTTGCCTTCCTCTGTGTCAACATGTCAGGCTATAGGTTGAACTTGATGGATTTAAATCTACCTCCAAACTTAAAACTATGAAACTTGAAAAGACAGAGCAAATAATTAGCATTAAGGCGATCCAAAATGATGAGCAAAAGAGAAAAAGTGTATAAATAAGGCCAGAATACACTGAGCAAACTAGAAGAGGAAGCTGCATCTCACAACATGCAATTTTCCTTCCAGTAATAGTTCTAAATATTTTGTTTGCTAGCCCATCAGCATGTGCTGATAACTTCTAATAAGGTGGCACTAGAGTTCGTGCCCTCTTCCTCTCTGGAGAGTCAATTGAAATATTTAATTTCCCAGAGGAGCATTGCATAGCCTATAAGACTCCTCACACCAACATTATCCCATAGATTCCTGAACAGTAACTGCGCAGGGAGAAGACACTGCTGCTCTTCAGCATCTCTTCCCACATTCGGTGCCTATTTTGCCTGTGGCTGTTCATCTCCACACTCCGTGCTCGGTACTAGTAGGATAAAGCAGTTCCTGGCTGTGGCAGTGTTTCAGGTAATACGTTACAAGCTCATACCCAATCTATATGACCAGCCTCTAAGAAACGGTGCTGAACAATTGCACCTGTTAAAATTAATTTGAATAAAGCCATGCCTAAAGTTATTATCGTCCTAGGCCAGTGCTTACCCTGGTGTTCCCATGATTCTGGCCCTGGCCAAGAGGCAAGGGAGCAGTGTGCTCCTGAACAGCAATGTTGAAACAGCCCTTTTAATGCTATTAATCAATAGTGCTGCAACTAAAATAGAGTATTATGATTGCTGTTTATGATGATATATTCTTCAGTTTTTGATACATACAATTGCTCATTTTGCTCTTCTACCCAGTTAATTCTTCTGTTTTCTCTGCTCTATGTAGAAACAGAAAGTAACTTGTCCCTACATGGCTCATCCCCCTCTTCACCTCTTGACTCAGCTGCTTCGCTCTTCCCTCCTGCCATAGACTTTTGCAGTGACCCATGACTTGTGCAGAGAAAATTGACCTCCTGTTCCTACGTAGAGCTTAGAAGGATTCACCTAGCCAATTTTTAATCACTTGATGTCATAGACCTAATGTAAAAGAGAAGAATTAGCTGGGTAAAAAGGCAAAATGAGCAATTGTAAGTACACAGCGCTATATAATATGATGATTGCTATATATTAAGAGGATACAAATTTTGATGAGAGTGCTTCTTAAATGTAAAAGTGTCCTATGAAATACCTCCTATACCTTGGTTCCCTTTTAATAACAATCATTTATATCCCAGTGCATTAGTTCTTTTATATCTGCCGTGTCTAGCATTTTTATATGTCTTCCACAGCTTACATCCTCAATAACACGTACAAAATCAAATACAGTACAAGTGTAAAATCAATTCTGGGTGTTCAGATTTCAGCATTGTGTTCCCTAAGTAGCCAGCATGACATGGTTTGTATATTCTATTGACTTGGGTTTGGTTTTGTCATGTGTTTTTCTATTCCGCTATTTTTATTCTTCGCTTCTTTCCAGATACTATTATTATGTTCTTGTGTTTCTGATATTGTTGTTCATTGAATCTAGCTAAATTTCATCTGAAGTAGCTACACAGGAGTTCCCAAACTCTCATCAAAGCTGCAAGAAAAATCCACAGAGGTCCTTCAATAAAATACACTCAAAACAAAGTACGGCTTCTAGACTAACGTATCGTGTTTTATACGGCCAAGAGTTTTATGTGGTTTTGTTTGTAGTAGGAAAATGTCAGTGCTTTTGTTAAATGAGGCTACTAGATAGGCAAGTAAAAATTGTACTTAAAGTAAAACGTACAAGCATCGTGGTTGACACATTGTCTGCAAGTTTGGGAAGTAAAAGGGTACAACATAAAGGTGACATTCAATGTGGTTGGACCTGTTCTCACTTAAGTAAAATTGTCTAACACAGGGAAACTAAAATATTAATATCTGTAAGTAATAATAAACAAATGTAACAAACTTTTGCTGCGGCATTAAATTATTCTTTACTAATAGTTGTGGCCACAAGTTTTGAGACTTTAAACAAGGTCCAAGAATGCAGTGGCGCGGTAGCGGCTACTCGGTGGTGACTCACAACGAGTATTTATTTTACAAAACAAATAAAGAGTTAGCATTGATAAGAGATTAATAAGGGACAGTACAAATGATTATTAACAGATAGATGAATGCACAGTCAGTAATATTCAAAGTATGCAAGCAGTAATTCTGCGCTCAACTACTTAACACACTAACAGATATTGCTATGTCCTTGATTGATTAGCACCAATCACAGTAGACCACTATTAGATTAATGTATTGTGCACAATGTATACAGTGATCTATAAATTAACCTTCTCTATTGAGTAATCAATGTTTGGTCTTCGGTGCGTGACCTGCGAAGGCTATTCTTCAGTATTTGACCTTTGGTGTTCGATGTTCAGTGTTTGACCTGCAAAGGTCAGTCTATTTTGGGAACAGATCATTTTCTCATACAGCAGTATTTTCGACGAGCCCGCTTCGCTGTTCACATGTCCTTTTCCTTTCAGATCTTGGTGCCAACTGTGCCCCTGCTTCACTGTCCCGACCTTTTATATTTAACAATTGCACCACAGCTGGCACCTGACCCAGCATTCCATTCAAAATCTTCCCCTGAGAAAACACACTCTCTGTCCTTCAGTTCCTGCCTGTCCCTTCCAACCAGCAGATGGTGGTATTTATTTGCAAGTACTGTAGGATGTTGACTGGGTGCATCTTCTGCAATTAGCTAGATATCAGCTTCTGGGCTAAATCCTGACTGATGATAAATCTTGACTAATCAGCCCTTGGAGTTTATCACAATTTATGTGTTATTGTTTGTTCACCTGCATTTTGAGGATTTATCACAGATTCTCAATGGGATTGAAATCTGGGTAGTTTCCTGGTCATGGACCCAAAATTTCAATATTTTGTTTACTGAGTCTCTTAATTATCACTTTTGTCTTGTGACATGGTGCTCCATCATGCTGTAAAAACCATTGGTTATTGCCAAATTGCTCCGGGATCGTTGGAAGAAGTTGTTCTTGTAGGATGTATAGAGATACCATTCTTTATTCATGGCAGTGTTCTTAGGCAAAATTGCGACTGAGCCCCTTCCCTTAAATGAATGGTCTTAGGATGCTTTCTGTTGGTTTGACAAAGGACTCATGGTTGTGCTCACCTCTTGACAATCATTCTTTCAGATGTTCCAAACAGTCTGAAGGGTACCCATCTTCAGAGAAAATGACTTTAACTTAGTTGTCTGCAGTTCAAGCCCTGTACTTCCTGAAAAATGTCAGTCTGTCATTGATGCCAGATCCAGGGCAGTGAGTAGAGACCAGGGGCAGGGTTTAGATTTATATAGGGAGATAAGATGGCAGGAGACCAGGAATCATTGGCTTTAAAGAAGAGAGGAGAAAATGTCATGGAAACACAAACATTAGCCCCTTATATTGGGGCATATCAGTCAGGGGCAACCAACTAATGATTGGAATGCCCTGCATTCAGAGAGAACAATATCAGACATTACAGAGTAATACAAAGTCATAGAATTCATCAATTCAAAGAAGAGGAGTGAGGGCCCTGCTCATAAGATTACAATCTATGAGGAAGTAGAGGTACCACAAAAAGTAAAAAGTGCATTTATTTTATGGTCCAACATCAGATTGTTGATGTTTTTTGTATATGGTCTTTCCTTAGTATATCTGCCATTGTCAGTGCTTGAATGTCTATTTGATTGGCAGCTGTCCTTAGCTATTCTTATCAACCATGGTTCCCATCATTTTTCCATTAACAAAACACCCCAAACAAGACATAAATTTGGGTTAAAGTGAGTGAAAAGGCCATTGAGAATGTTTATAAGAGTATGTACTGTACATTTTCATTGTGTTGATCAATGAAGAATGACTGTGCCAACTAGTGGCCAATGGATATATAACTTAATAGTGTAGATAACTCAGCCAGGGTTGTCAATCATCCAGAAATTCCAGGACAGTCCATAAAAATAGGGCACTTGTTTCCCTGTCCATAGGGAAAATTTAAAGGGAATCTGTCACCCCCAAAATCGCGGGTGAGGTAAGCCCACCGGCATCAGGGGCTTATCTACAGCATTCTGTAATAATGTAGATAAGCCCCCGATGTATCCTAAAAGATGAGAAAAAGACGTTAGATTATACTCACCCTGGGGCGTTCCCGCTGCTGGTCCGGGTTCGGCGCCTTTCATCTTCATCAGTTGTCGTCCTCTTCTGGTCTTCACGCTATGGCTCCTGCGCAGGCATACTTTGTCTGCCCTGTTGAGGGCAGAGCAAAGTACTGCAATGCGCAGGCGCCGGGCCTCTCTGACCTTTCCTGGCGCTGGACCCGGACCAGCAGCGGGACCGCCCCTGGGTGAGTATAATCTAACGTCTTTTTCTAATCTTTTAGGATACATCGGGGGATTATCTACAGCATTACAGAATGCTGTAGATAAGCCCCTGATGCCAGTGGGCTTACCTCACCCCCGATTTTGGGGGTGACAGGTTCCCTTTAAGCTGAAAAAATCTATACAGATGATTTTCACTGTGATTATCATAATTATACAGTTTACAGTGGATGCAGTTGATGTTCTTATATCAGAATTATGGACTGTAGATACAGTGGGGCAAAAAAGTATTTAGTCAGTCAGCAATAGTGCAAGTTCCACCACTTAAAAAGATGAGAGGCGTCTGTAATTTACATCATAGGTAGACCTCAACTATGGGAGACAAACTGAGAAAAAAAAATCCAGAAAATCACATTGTCTGTTTTTTTATCATTTTATTTGCATATTATGGTGATTTTAAAATGCGCGCGTGTCCAGCCTCCCGTGACGTCACGGCTTGTGATTGGTCGCGTCGCCCATGTGACCGCGACGCGACCAATCACAAAGCCGGAACGTAATTTTAAAATCCTGAAGGACCTGAAATTACGTCACGGCTTGCTGTGATTGGTCGCGTCACGGCCACATGGGCGGCACGCGACCAATCACAAGCCGGGACTTCACGTAAGGAAGGAAAAGCGCGAATTTTAAGCAAACAACGCTGCCGGTTCCCTCGGTGAGGTACAGGCTGCGTCGGAGAGGTGAGTATAGCAATATTTTTTATTTTAATTCTTTATTTTACACATTAACCCCTTCACCCCCAAGGGTGGTTTGCACGTTAATGACCGGGCCAATTTTTACAATTCTGACCACTGTCCCTTTATGAGGCTATAACTCTGGAACGCTTTGACGGATCTTGGCGATTCTGACATTGTTTTCTCGTGACATATTGTACTTCATGTTAAAGGTAAAATTTATTCGATATAACTTGCGTTTATTTGTGAAAAAAATGGAAATTTGGCGAAAATTTTGAAAATTTTGCAATTTTCCAACTTTGAATTTTTGTGCCCTTAAATCACAGACATATGTCACGTAAAATACTTAATAAGTAACATTTCCCACATGTCTACTTTACATCAGTACAATTTTGGAACCAAAATTTTTTTTTGTGACGGAGTTATAAGGGTTAAAAGTTGACCAGCAATTTCTCATTTTTACAACACCATTTTTTTTTAGGGACCACATCTCATTTGAAGTCATTTTGAGGGGTCTATATGATAGAAAATACTCAAGTGTGACACCATTCTAAAAACTGCACCCCTCAAGGTGCTCAAAACCACATTCAAGAAGTTTATTAACCCTTCAGGTGTTTCACAGGAATTTTTGGAATGTTTAAATAAAAATGAACATTTAACTTTTTTTCACACAAAATTTATTTCAGCTCCAATTTGTTTTATTTTACCAAGGGTAACAGGAGAAAATGGACCCCCAAAGTTGTTGTACAATTTGTCCTGAGTACGATGATACCCCATATGTGGGTGTAAACCATTGTTTAGGCGCATGGCAGAGCTTGGAAGGGAAGGAGCGCCATTTGACTTTTCAATGCAAAATTGACTGGAATTGAGATGGGACGCCATGTTGCGTTTGGAGAGCCCCTGATGTGCCTAAACATTGAAACTCCCTACAAGTGACACCATTTTGGAAAGTAGACCCCCTAAGGAACTTATCTAGATGTGTGGTGAGCACTTTGACCCACCAAGTGCTTCACAGAAGTTTATAATGCAGAGCCGTAAAAATAAAAAATCATATTTTTTCACAAAAATGATCTTTTCGCCCCCAATTTTTTATTTTCCCAAGGGTAAGAGAAGAAATTGGACCCCAAAAAATGTTGTGCAATTTGTCCTTAGTACGCTGATACCCCATATGTGGGTGTAAACCATTGTTTGGGCGCATGGCAGAGCTTGGAAGGGAAGGAGCGCCATTTGACTTTTCAATGCAAAATTGACTGGAATTGAGATGGGACGCCATGTTGCGTTTGGAGAGCCCCTGATGTGCCTAAACATTGAAACTCCCTACAAGTGACACCATTTTGGAAAGTAGACCCCCTAAGGAACTTATCTAGATGTGTGGTGAGCACTTTGACCCACCAAGTGCTTCACAGAAGTTTATAATGCAGAGCCGTAAAAATAAAAAATCATATTTTTTCACAAAAATGATCTTTTCGCCCCCAATTTTTTATTTTCCCAAGGGTAAGAGAAGAAATTGGACCCCAAAAAATGTTGTGCAATTTGTCCTGAGTACGCTGATACCCCATATGTGGGTGTAAACCATTGTTTGGGCGCATGGCAGAGCTTGGAAGGGAAGGAGCGCCATTTGACTTTTCAATGCAAAATTGACTGGAATTGAGATGGGACGCCATGTTGCGTTTGGAGAGCCCCTGATGTGCCTAAACATTGAAACTCCCTACAAGTGACACCATTTTGGAAAGTAGACCCCCTAAGGAACTTATCTAGATGTGTGGTGAGCACTTTGACCCACCAAGTGCTTCACAGAAGTTTATAATGCAGAGCCGTAAAAATAAAAAATCATATTTTTTCACAAAAATGATCTTTTCGCCCCCAATTTTTTATTTTCCCAAGGGTAAGAGAAGAAATTGGACCCCAAAAAATGTTGTGCAATTTGTCCTGAGTACGCTGATACCCCATATGTGGGTGTAAACCATTGTTTGGGCGCATGGCAGAGCTTGGAAGGGAAGGAGCGCCATTTGACTTTTCAATGCAAAATTGACTGGAATTGAGATGGGACGCCATGTTGCGTTTGGAGAGCCCCTGATGTGCCTAAACATTGAAACTCCCTACAAGTGACACCATTTTGGAAAGTAGACCCCCTAAGGAACTTATCTAGATGTGTGGTGAGCACTTTGACCCACCAAGTGCTTCACAGAAGTTTATAATGCAGAGCCGTAAAAATAAAAAATCATATTTTTTCACAAAAATGATCTTTTTGCCCCCAATTTTTTATTTTCCCAAGGGTAAGAGAAGAAATTGGACCCCAAAAAATGTTGTGCAATTTGTCCTGAGTACGCTGATACCCCATATGTGGGTGTAAACCATTGTTTGGGCGCATGGCAGAGCTTGGAAGGGAAGGAGCGCCATTTGACTTTTCAATGCAAAATTGACTGGAATTGAGATGGGACGCCATGTTGCGTTTGGAGAGCCCCTGATGTGCCTAAACATTGAAACTCCCTACAAGTGACACCATTTTGGAAAGTAGACCCCCTAAGGAACTTATCTAGATGTGTTTTGAGAGCTTTGAACCCCCAAGTGTTTCACTACAGATTATAACGCAGAGCCGTGAAAATATATATTTTTTTTTTCTCAAAAATGATTTTTTAGCCCCCAGCTTTGTATTTTTACAAGAGTAACAGAATAAATTGGACCCCAAAATTTGTTTTCCAATTTGTCCTGAGTACGCTGATACCCCATATGTGGGGGGGACCACTGTTTGGGCGCATGACAGAGCTCGGAAGGGAAGGAGCGCCATTTGGAATGCAGACTTAAATGGATTGGTCAGCAGCCGTCACGTTGCATTTGCAGAGCCCCTGATGTACCCAAACAGTACAAACCCCCCACAAGTGACCCCATATTGGAAACTAGACCTCCCAAGGAACTTATCTAGATGTGTTTTGAGAACTTTGAACCCCCAAGTGTTTCACTAAAGTTTATAGCGCAAAGCCGTGAAAATAAAAATTCTTTTTTTTTTTTCACAAAAATGATTTTTTAGCCCCCAGTTTTGTATTTTCACAAGGGTAACAGGATAAATTAGACCCCAAAAGTTGTTGTCCAATTTGTCCTGAGTACGCTGATACCCCATATGTCGGGGGGAACCACTGTTTGGGCGCATGACAGAGCTCGGAAGGGAAGGAGCGCCATTTGGAATGCAGCCTTAAATGGATTGGTCTGCAGGCGTCACGTTGCATTTGCAGAGCCCCTGATGTACCCAAACAGTACAAACCCCCCACAAGTGACCCCATATTGGAAACTAGACCTCCCAAGGAACTTATCTAGATGTGTTGTGAGAACTTTGAACCCCCAAGTGTTTCACTACAGTTTATAATGCAGAGCCGTGAAAATAAAACATCTTTTTTTTCCCACAAAAATGATTTTTAGCCCCCCAAATTTTTATTTTCCTAAGGATAACAAGAGAACTTGGACCCCAGAAGTTGTTGTTCAATTTGTCCCGAGTACGCTGATAACACATATGTTGGGGTAAACCCCTTTTTGGGCGCACGGGAGAGCTCGGAAGGGAAGGAGCACTGTTTTACTTTTTCAACGCAGAATTGGCTGGAATTGAGATTGGACGCCATGTCGCGCTTGGAGAGCCCCTGATGTGCCTGGACAGTGGAAACCCCCCAATTCTACCTGAAACCCTAACCCAAACACACCCCTAACCCTAATCCCAACGGTAACCCTAACCACACCCCTAGCCCTGACACACCCATAATTCTAATCCCAACCCTAATCCAAACGTAAATGTAATCCAAACCCTAACCCTAACTTTAGCCCCAACCCTAACTTTAGCCCCAACCCTAACTTTACCTCCAACCCTAGCCCTAACCCTAACCCTACCCCTAACCCTAACCCTAAACGTGACTGAAATACGTGGCACTGAAATACGTGGCACTGAAATACGTGGCACTGAAATACGTGGCACTGAAATACGTGATACGTGGCACTTAAATACGTGGCACTGAAACACGTGGCACTGAAATACGTGGCACTGAAATACGTGGCACTG
Organism: Ranitomeya variabilis; assembly: GCF_051348905.1. NCBI lineage: Eukaryota > Metazoa > Chordata > Amphibia > Anura > Dendrobatidae > Ranitomeya > Ranitomeya variabilis. Next base: position 160,763,405 of record NC_135238.1, on the reverse strand, counting down.
AAATACGTGGCACTGAAATACGTGGCACTTAAATAAGTGGCACTATGACTGTCAGAAAATGTTCATTAAACGGTTAGGGGTGAGGTTAGGGGTAGAGTTAGGGTTAGGGTTTGGATCCCTTTATCACCTTGATGGTGGTGGGTGGCTTTTCAGTGTGTTTTCTGTTTTTTTCGATAAAAATGCATGCGTTTTTAACGCAAACAAACGCATGTGCTTAAAAACGCAAGAAAATACTGCAGGTTGTATTTCTGAAAATGAACGCATGCAGAAAAAAACCGCATGCGTTTGAAAACGCGACCAAACGCGTACAAAAAAAACGCATGCGTTTTCAATGTTAAATATAGGGAAAAAACGCATGCTTTTTTTGTGCAAAAAACGCTGCAGACAAAAACGCAAGTGTGAAACCAGCGACGCTTTTTATAGCAAAAAAGTTTTTGCGTCTCCACATTTTGAGACCTATAATTTTTCCACATTTGCTCCACAGAGTCATGTGAGGTCTTGTTTTTTGCGGGACGAGTTGACGTTTTTATTGGTAACATTTTCGGACACGTGACCGTTTTTGATCGCTTTTTATTCCGATTTTTGTGAGGCAGAATGACCAAAAACCTGCTATTCATGAATTTCTTTTGGGAGAGGCGTTTATACCGTTCCGGGTTTGGTAAAATTGATAAAGCAGTTTTATTCGTCGGGTCAGTATGATTACAGCGATATCTCATTTATATCATTTTTTTTATGTTTTGGCGCTTTTATACGATAAAAACTATTTTATAGAAAAAATAATTATTTTGGTATCGCTTTATTCTCAGGACTATAACTTTTTTATTTTTTTGCTGATGATGCTGTATGGCGGCTTGTTTTTTGCGGGACAAGATGACGTTTTCAGCGGTACCATGGATATTTATATCAGTCTTTTTGATCGCGTGTTATTCCACTTTTTGTTCGGCGGTATGGTAATAAAGCGTTGTTTTTTGCCTCGTTTTTTTTTTTTTTTTCTTACGGTGTTTACTGAAGGGGTTAACTAGTGTGGCAGTTTTATAGGTTGGGTCATTACGGACGTGGCGATACTAAATATGTGTACTTTTATTGTTTGTTTTTTTTAATTTAGATAAAGAAATGTATTTATGGGAATAATATATTTTTTTTTTTTCATTATTTTGGAATATTTTTTTTTTTTTTTTTTTACACATTTGGAAATTTTTTTTTAAACTTTTTTACTTTGCCCCAGGGGGGGACAATACAGATCGGTGATCTGCCAGTTTGCATAGCACTCTGACAGATCACCGATCTGCGAGAAGTGCAGGCTGCTTCACAGTGCCTGCTCTGAGCAGGCGTCTGTGAAGCCACCTCCCTCCCTGCAGGACCCGGATCCGCGGCCATCTTGGATCCGGGTCTGGAGCAGGCAGGGAGGGAGGTAAGACCCTCGCAGCAACGCGATCACATCGCGTTGCTGCGGGGGGCTCAGGGAAGCCCGCAGGGAGCCCCCTCCCTGCGCGATGCTTCCCTGCATCGCCGGCACATCGCGATCATGTTTGATCGCGGTGTGCCGGGGGTTAATGTGCCGGGGGCGGTCCGTGACCGCTCCTGGCACATAGTGCCGGATGTCAGCTGCGATATGCAGCCGACACCCGGCCGCGATCGGCCGCGCTCCCCCCGTGAGCGCGGCCGATCGGCTATGACGTACTATCCCGTCGGCGGTCATACGGGCCCACCCCACCTCGACGGGATAGTACGTCAAATGTCGGGAAGGGGTTAATATGGTTCCCAGGGCCTGAAGGAGAGTTTCCTCTCCTTCAGACCCTGGGAACCATCAGGGATACCGTCCGATACATGAGTCCCATTGACTTGTATTGGTATCGGGTATCGGTATCGGATTGGATCCGATACTTTGCCGGTATCGGCCGATACTTTCCGATACCGATACTTTCAAGTATCGGACGGTATCGCTCAACACTAATCACTTATAATCATAATGATTTATTATGGTTTTCCAATGTGTCCATAAAATGTATTGTATGTCCACGATTTTTTGAGGTATCGTTTCTCCTTATGGAGAGTGACATACCATCTCTGGCTTGTCAAGGTAAGGAGGCTTATTTGCCGTACAATGCTCCTCTGGGAAATTAAATATGCAAATTGCCTCTTCTGAGAAAAAGAGGACTTAACTCTATAGCGCCACCTGTTGGAAGTAGCGATCAACCCTCTAACGAGTCGTGCAATATGACATATTGCACGACTCGTTAGAGGGTTGATTGTGACTTGTAGGATCGCTACTTCCAACAGGTGGCGCTATAGAGTTAAGTCCTCTTTTTCTCAGAAGAGGCAATTTGCATACACGATTTTTTGATAAGTTGTGCAGAAAAAATATAAAGTTAAAGGGGTTGTCCACTACTAGGACAAACCCCTTCTTAAGCCAAATGTTATGCCTTGATAAATAATAAAGCCTGCACTCACTTCCCGTGCTCGCAATGTTCCCGCCATGTCGGCACTCGCGGTCCCAGGGCTGTGATGCAGTCAAATGACTTGTGATACCCGGTGCCCAATCAGAGCCAGCGTCACTGTCTCCGCCTTCAGACAAACTGAACATGAAGAGGAAGTTTGGGCTGCAGCTGATCCCTGGCTTCATCTTCATGTTCAATTTGTCCGAAGGTGGAGACAGTGACACCAGTGCTGGTTGGGCGCCAGCTTCAACAGCTTTAAGTGTCACAGCCACGGGGAGAGCGAGTGCCAACACCATGGGAATGGCGCCTGCACAGGAGATGAGTATAGGATCTATTATATTTGAAGGGGTTGTACTAGTAGCAGACAACCCCTTTAAGTTGGCAATCCTGCACTCAGTTAATAGATCATATTCAAATCCCCAAGTCAAGGCTCTGCATATCAAATGTACTGTACTGTATATGCCACATAAGGTTGCTGTGCTTTCTAGTGCAGATGAAAAAATCCTGCATCGGGAAAGTGTTGTCCAGCAGGACACCCTTTTGATATATGACCAGTCCCTTAAAGACTATACAATAGAAAATGTTCTGAAGTATACAAAGGAAGTGCACATCAAATGGTGTGAGAATATAACCCATACCTTGTGTAAGAAAAAGTATGTTATAAATCGAAAATGTAAAGGGGTATTCCCAAATTGTGTGTCCAGCAGCACACAGCTTTCAAGTCTCTTTCATTTCCTTGTTTCTGGTAGGCTGGCACTTCTCCCTGAGTGACTGTTATGGTCAGTGGCAGAACTGAATCCTTAGCACAACTTGTGCTGACCTTTATAGTTCTGCTGTAACTCATTCAGCTATAAGTGGTTTGTTCTGAAGTCTATACTTCTATACTTATTTTTATATGCAGAGATAACAGGACATTTGAACAAGAATATGGCTCCGAAAAGTGAGAACGCTAACTAGGGAAACTCATCTGGAAGCTACTGATGCTGGGGGCCAAGGGCTGGTGCTATTGCAAATGTTGTAACAGCAATGAGTCAGGAGCTTGGAGGGAGGCAACCAGCTAACTGCTATATAAACATCACTGAGCTGGAGAGAGCTGACTGGAATCTAAGGAGCTAACACCTCAGCCTTTTGTATGTAGCTACTGCACACACTTGGCTAGGCATTGGTGGCCAATCTCCTTCGCAGCAAGCTGTACACTATGTAAGATAAAAGCTCTCACAGCAGGGGAACCACAGTAGATATAAAAAGCAAGTGAATTGCAAACTTAATTATTTTCATGCTGTCTAGCTAACTAAAGCAAATCAATAACATAAAAATAACCCTATAACTGATTTCATTTTTGTCCTTGTCTGCCCAAATGCTACGATTGCTGGAAGATAGTGGCTGAATCGTAAGGCGGAGCACTATAATGATTCAGTTTTAATTGTAGGTGAACGACCATAGATTCCATGAGCCCATACATTGCTTTGTTAAAAAAATGAAGGGTCACTTTGCTTCTGTCCTTAATTCTAGGGATCAAAGACAGTCTGAGCACCAAGATCCCCGCTGATCAAACTTCTAACATGGCATTTAAATATGTAAAAATTTTTGCAAAACAACTGGTACCCTAAATTATATGCATTGCAGAGTTGCAATACTGATGCCAGGAGCTGTTTATAGTACAGCATCTACATTCATGTTTGCTACTTTTAAGTTAAAAGACCTTTTGAACATGTGTTTGCACTTGATGCATCTTTAATATGTTTTTTTTTTGCAGTCTTATACTTTATTCAAGTGATCCTCTTCATCTTTTTATTAGTGGTTTTCATAGGGTCTCTAATGCCGACCGAAAGAAATAAAAGCATGAATACTTAAATTTTACATTACATTGATTACATAACGCAATCCTTCAAAACATCTGATAGACAAGTTTTACATCGTCTTGCACTGAAGGAGTTAACATAAGTGACAGAACTAATTTAAAATGATGTCATCATATGAAGTTCTCCCTGAGGACCATCTGCCTGGAGAGACAGAAGTCACTTAGACTATGAAGGTCATAGCCTGGCTAAGGACATTACATACAAGCCTTTAATCAGCGAGCGAGTCATCTCACCATTCACTTTGATAGATGAAATTGACGATTTCCTGAAAAGACAATATTCTGCATTTTTGGGTCCTCCTTTAAAGACAAGTGATTGCTAGGAGACTGGAATTTTACAGAATTCAACCAGTTCTCCAGACAAGAGTGAGTGGGGAAATGCAAACACAATGTTTTGCATTCACAAAGCAGAGGAAGTCATCCCAATACACATAACAACATGAAATAAAAGAAAATTAGAGTAAGGGTTTGTGCACATGATGCTTTTTTACGACATCAGAGTCTCCGAGTTCTTCTAGGCAAAGCCACTTGAAGAAAGTCATGGAGGCATTTTTCGTGAAGCGGCATTGCAGTCATTTTCTAGCAGCTAAGTCTCTAGCATCTTTCCTTTATATTTTACACTATGGCGTCAAGCAGATTCCTAGCAGAAGCCAACCTAAGGGCATGGTCAGACGGCCTTCTAAATCAGACCGAGAGAGGTCAATAAGCATACCAGAACATGTTGTACATAGCACAAGTTGACCTGCCAGTGGCACTAATAACATATAGCTTTGTGGTAAATAGATACGTTTTTTTTTTTAGCTCCACTGAGTAGCAGAATGAGAACTTGTACTTTTGGGTAGAAAGTCTAAAAATTGCAGTAATAATGGTGTAGAGGATGTGTGGCATACCTCTAGTGTATTTCTATCTAAAATTACGAGCAAGAGGTCCTTTCATCATATCAAAAGTGACCTGCTTTTGCTCTTATTTCATTCTTGCTGCTCCTGTGAATATTCTGTATTTAAAAAATAATAATTTCCAAACGATTATAGAGAGATGGGCCTGTTTGTTTAGTGCTACTTTAGCAAGGGGGCGTTGCTCACAGGATAACAGAAACAGCCCCCCAAAAGAATCCTGAGAACTCGCCTCCTTGTTAAAGACCATAAAAAGTAGCACTAAACAAGAAGGCTCATATCTATTGAACTGTATGGTAAAGGAATAAAAATTTGGATAATAAGGGGAGCAGCAGGAATGAGATGAGAGCAAAATCTGGCTATTTTTGACCTGGTGAGAGACAAACTTTAAATTTCGGAAATTTTGCTCTCAGTTTTGATTAAGCAACCCTTTTTGTACTTTGGACCAACTAACGTTCTTCAAGTGCCCCTGTTACTTTTGGTACACATCACATTAGTTTTTCAATGACACAATATGCACTCCAAAGCTTTTCCAAAAAGAAAAAGCAAATACATTTTTAACTAATTTATAAATCTTTTGTATAAATAACCTTCCATGCCACAAAACCTGAGGTCTCTGAGTGATTAGATCATTTTGGCAAGCTACTGAAAATGAAATGACAACTTAGGTTGACATCTGAGTATCTATATTCATTGAGAAATTACTGAATAAGGTAAAATTTCCGTTTAATGGTGGTTAGACCCGTAAATAGAGTTAACTGTACTTGCATTAGTTCATATCCTTTGTACACTGAGTTAACTTGATTGATGGTTTTAATCATTGCATATTTAACTAAATGGCTTACTGTATTTATACTGGCTGATGATGGCTCTGTTACATGTAGGCATAACATTGTGTAGAAGGTTCCAACTTGTAAATCCAATAAATCCTGTGATGAAAATACAACAAAAAGGTGAAGTCTCAAAGTTATCAAATCATTAATAGGTCAGATTATGGTTACAAGCTAAACCTAAAACTGCAATGGGGACACAAATGGTATATATAAGTGATGAGCTCATTGAATCTAACAAAATCAAGTTTGTGTAGAACTTTTAGGAATTCAAAGAAGCCTACGAATATAATCAGTATAAGATTTGCTATGCACTAATCACCTAAATAGGCCACCACCATTTTATATCTTGCAGAAGATTGCATCAACCCTGAGAAGGATCAAATGACCTCAAGGGCATCTGGGTCGACCTCTCCATAATGTTTTGCAACTATCACATTGCATGGTATAGCACAGCTGATCAGTAGGGCTTATCGTAGCCTGATTAAAAACAGAGGCAGGGAATGCAGCTTCCATTTTGTGATGAATCTGAATACTGAGAGTACTTCACAACCCTCAGCTTAGCTGTAGAGGTAGGAAGAGAGATCCATAAAAAAAAATGTACAGATAGTATGTGACAGCACAGTATTAAGGAAAATTAGTATGTGAGGAAAAGAGAATAATGTAGATATATTTGACAGAGAGACATATGACTGTGACATAGCAGGCAGGTGCCTCTGCTGCTGCTGGCTTGATGAGTGTGATTATAGTGTTGCTGAAATTCAATAACATTTTGGGGAGACATTTTTACAGAGGTGAGCCACCAATATTGTTGAAAGAAAAGAAAAATACCTCTGTAACTTGTCAGACACATTACTGATTTTTTGCTCACCTGTTTTATTATTCTAAGTTGGAAATCTGCTATGCTGCACCAATATTGTTGCTTGCAGCTTGTTGCTGCAATTTTTTTTTCTGCTGTTGCTGCCTTTTCCTACCATGTTTTGATGACTTTTTTTTTTTTGGAGAATGGGAAGAGTTGTGTTATAAAATGAGTATTGAAAAAATTGTAAGAAGCATAAAAAATCTAACACGGCATTGTGTTATTAAACAGGCTGTAGGTCACCATCTGTTTACACATAGCTACTTGTATATATGCAGAAGTCACTTTGACATTACCACGGCTGTCTTTGCGTTAAAGAGCTTGAAAGAGGATGGATACAATCCTTGGAGAACAAAGAGGGTCATACACGTCTTTACAGGGCAGTTGAATGCATTCGCTGCATATCGATTTGCTGAATAACATTTTCTGGGCAATACACACACTTAAGGTTCTTATAAATTAAACAAACTCATGTACCAGTTCGGCTATTTCAGAGTATGGTTCCTCCATAACTCCTGGACATTACTGAATAAATTGCCAAAACACCTTTTGCTTTTCTAATATATTATCATCTTAATTACTGTAACTTACCAGAAATCTGTCCTCCCCTTACTAAAGTCTCTATTTTCCAATCTATAAAGATTCTTCTTTAGATTGTTTTTGATGGACCAGTTCGTGTCCATTCAGCCACTGTCTCTTTGAGTTAACTTAGACAAGGGACTAATTATGTGGGACATTATGCCATCTAATTCTGAACTCTGTAATCAGAGATAGCAAAACTGTGGAAACGTTTTATACAAGTCGGAAAAAATGATGCAAAGTAAGAATGTCTTAAAAAATAGAACTGTTAATAGATTATTTTTTATCAACAAAATGCAAAGTTAATGAGCAAAAGAGAAATCTAATTACTATTTGGTGTGACTGGCTGCACTTTGCCTTCAAAACAGCATTAATGCATTAATTCTTCCAGGTATACTTGCACACTGTTTTTAACCTTGGCAAGGAGGTTGTTCCAATCATCTTGGAGAATTAACCACAGATCAGTGGATGTAGACTGTGCAAATCCTTCTGTGTCTTCATGAAATCACATACAGACCTGTAGATGATGAGATCAGGACTCTGTGGCGGCCACATCATCACTTCCAAGGACACCTGAGTTCTTCTTTATCTGAAGATAGTTTTTAATGACATTAGACTTTATGTTTTGGGTCATTATTGAGCTGCATAAAAGGTTTGGAGCAAATGAGACGCCTCTCTGATGGTATTGCATGATCGGCAATTATCTGCCAATATTTCTCAGCATTGAGAAGACCATTAGTCCTGACCAACTGCGAAACTCCTTTTGCTGAAATGTATCCCCAAACATGGAACTGACCTCCCTCATGCTTCACTGTTGCTTGCAGATACTCATTATTGCACTGCTCTCCAGCCCTGGCTCTATTACCGTCAAATATTTCACATTTTATCTCAACGGTTCTGAGCACCAGCTGCCATTTTTCAACCTCTGAGTTCCTATGTTTTTAGGCATAGTTCAGTCGCTGGACCTTGTTTTCATTTTGAAGGTATGGCTTTTTGGCTGTAATGCTTCCATAAAAATCCCTTTTGGCCTGTTCTCCAAACAATAGATGGGTGTAGCTGAGTCCCACTGTGTGCTGCTATTTCTTTGCTGATGGAACTGTTGGACAAAAAGTAAAAAAGCATGATGTGTCTTTCATTTTCTGCACTAAGTTTTTTGGCCTATCACTTAGTCTATGATCCTGATGTTTTCCATTTCGTAGTGCTTCTTTAAAACAGCTTGAACAGCATATGCCCAGACTGCTGTGAAATCTTTGCATGAGGGACACCTTGCTGACTTGCTGATGCAGTATACAGTACATTCTGTGTCTTGCCATGATGCCTGACCTGTGATATAAAGCTGTCTTTCACAAGTTCACCTTTGTAGCAGAGTTTAACTCTTTCTCACCTAGTTTTAAGCCTCCTACTATGTTTCAACCTTCATATGTAAATTATATTCATTACCTGTTTGATATAATTGGTTAATCATACACCTGACTATAAGCATACAAATTCTCTGACTTTGTGCAAGTATACATAAAAGAACTGATGCTGTTTTGAAGGCAAAGGATAGTCACACCAAATGTTGATTTGATTTAGATTTATCTTGTGTTCATCTTTAACTTTGCATTTTATTGATTGCTAAAAATAAACCATTAACACTTCTATTTTTAAAAGCATTCTTAACTTGCAGCATTTTTTCCACACTTGTCTAAAACTTTTACAAAGTACTGTACATCTCTGCTGCCCCTGTTATTATTTCCATACCACCTGTAAAATACCTGATTGCATGAATGTCTCTGCTATTGCTGTGGTTAACCATATTCCTGCTGGAAGGTACCTAGTTGCTTATAGGTCTCTGCTATTCCTGTGGTTAACTCTGTCTCTGCTACAAGATACCTGATTTTATATAATACTCTGCTGATCCTGAATGTAACTGTCCTCCAGATGAATTTAGTGCTTCCAGCTTTACATGCCCATTTGCCATCTTGCCGATCCACATGCTGTCCAGCAAGTCCAGGTCATCTGCTGCTCACCATGACCTATGGGTAGATAATCCAACTCATGAAGTGAACCCATAATGCCACTTCTATTGAATACAGTAATTTCAGGCAAATGTTAATCCATGGATGGAAATGGTGCTCTTTCTGAGTAGATTTTTACTATTACTAGACAACTTTTTTTTAAGTAGTTAGTTGGTTATGTATATTAAAATAAAAATATATATAAGGAAGGAATATTGTATTTTTCCAACTTCTGTTATGACAGAATTTTCTAAACATTTTGCAGGCTGCCAACCTGACATATTCTGCTAGCATATAGTACAAATATGCACATCCCACACTAGTTGCTGGGTTATATTATGGGTATTCCTAATGCCCCTGCTTTAGCCACTAGTGCTGAAGATAGACTTTGTGCAGGACCACTATATACAGTGACTTGCCAGCGTATTCGGCTCCCTGGAACTTTTCAATCTTTTCCCACATATCATGCTTCAAACATAAAGATACCAAATGTCAATTTTTGGTGAAGAATCAACAACAAGTGGAACACAATTGTGAAGTTGAATGAAATTTATTGGTTATTTTTAAAAAAAATTTAAAATTCAAAAACTGAAAAGTGGGGCGTGCAATATTATTCGGCCCCTTTACTTTCAGTGCAGCAAACTCACTCCAGAAGTTCATTGTGGATCTCTGAATGATCCAATGTTGTCCTAAATGCCTAATGATGATAAATATAATCCATCTGTGTGTAATCAAGTCTCCGTATAAATGCACCTGCTCTGTGATAGTCTCAGGGTTCTGTTTGAAGCACAGAGAGCATCATGAAGACCAAGGAACACAACAGGCAGGTCTGTGATACTGTTGTGGAGAAGTTTAAAGCCGGATTTGGATACAAAATGATTTCCAAAACTTTAAACATCCCAAGGAGCACTGTACAAGCGATCATATTCAAATGGAAGGCGTATCATACCACTGCAAATCTACCAAGACCCGGCCGTCCCTCTAAACTTTCATCTCAAACAAGGAGAAGACTGATCAGAGTTGCAGCCAAGAGGCCCATGATCACTCTGGATGAACTGCAGAAATCTACAGCTGAGGTGGGACAGTCTGTCCATAGGACAACAATCAGTCGTACACTGCACAAATCTGGCCTTTGTGGAACAGTGGGAAAAAGAAAGCCATTTCTCATAGATATCCATAAAACGTGTTGTTTAAAGTTTGCAACAAGCCACCTGAGAGACACACCAAACATGTGGAAGAAGTTGCTCTGGTCAGACGAAACCAAAATCGAACTTTTTGGCAACAATGCCAAACGATATGTTTGGCGTAAAGGCAACACAGCTGATCACACTCAACACACCATCCCCACTGTCAAGCATAGTGGTGGTAGTATCATGGTTTGGGCCTCATTTTCTTCAGCAGGGACAGGGAAGATGGTTAAAATTGATGGGAAGAAGGATGGAGCCAAATACAGGACCATTTTTGTAGATAACCTGTTTGAGTCTGCAAAATACCTGAGACTGGGACGGAGATTTGTCTTCCAACAAGACAATGATCCCAAGCATAAAGCAAAATCTACAATGGAATGGTTCACAAATAAACGTATCCAGGTGTTAGAATGGCCAAGTCAAAGTCCAGACCTCAATCCAATCGAGAGTCTGTGGAAAGAGCTGAAAACTGCTGTTCATAAACGATCTCCATCAAACCTCACTGAGCTCGAGCTTTTTGCCAAGGAAGAATGGGCAAGAATTTCAGTCTCTCGATGTACAAAACTGATAGAGACATACCCCAAGCGACTTGCAGCTGTAATCGTGGCAAAAGATGGCGCAACAAAGTATTAAGTTAAAGGAGCTGAATAATATTGCATGCCCCACTTTTCAGTTTTTGAATTTCCACAAAAATTTTAAATAAGCAATAAATTTCGTTCAACTTCACAATTGTGTTCCACTTGTTGTTGATTCTTCACCAAAAATTTACATTTGGTATCTTTATGTATGGAGCATGATATGTGGGAAAAGGTTGAAAAGTTCCAGGGAGCCGAAAACTTTCCCAAGGCACTGTATGTGTCCCAGCAGCTGTTTTTCAAGTTTACCATGCCACTATCTCTGGTATATCACAAGAAAATGATTAACACAGTCCTTTATATCTACTCTAGGAAAAAATGCATTTGGTTCATGGCTGTGGCCTCCATTACTAGTGGGACTGTTTACTTACAATGGAAGCACATAAAGTATGCCAATCCTTGCAATTAACCCATGATATGACACATCTGACACTGCCATTTTTTCATTATACTGCTTCCATGACTCAGCAGAACAACAGAAATAACAATACAGATGTAAGTTAATAATGATTATGTGAGCAGTGTGATAGTGGTACAAAGGTTTAGATCCTAATTTGTGCAAGGTTTTCTTTGGTGAATATTTGCCTTTATTGAAAGGCTTTGTTTTATTGTGGCGTTATCTCAATAACCTTTTAATATCCCAGTAGTATTTATCTTCATTTATAAGCTGTGTTTTATTGTGGGGAGATCACATCAGTGTTTATCTATATAGCTACACTGTATTTCACTGTGATTATGTCACAACATTAATTGTCTGTATTCATTGGTTGTGCTTTGTTGTCAATATTTTATTATTTTATTCCTAGACTGCGTACAACATTAATGATAACGCGTCAGTGTCTGTGTTTGTTTGTAGGCTGTGTTCTATCTACTCCTCAGCATTAAAATTGTAACACCAAAAAGGAAAGTAATTAAATTATTAAAATCACAGGATCAATAGACATGTTAATGATAGGCAAGTAATGAAAAAATGAAAACAAACTTTTCAAAACATCTCGATTCACTTAGTATCAAGCATGAGTGCAACATGAAGAAATAGACACACGTTCACACCTTGGCTGCTATCAGTGAGATTATTAATGGTTGTCTGAGGAATGTTCTGCCACACTCAATGCACCTGGGCAAATTTTCAAGGTCCGCTACTGGTAGCCTTGTGAGGCGAGAGTGGAGCAATGGAGGTTGGAATGAAGGTCTATCCTGTCAAGCGATGAGTCTCGCTTTTGCCTTGGAAGTAATGATAGTAAGGGATTGGACTGGAGACTACGTTGGTAACTCCATGATAAGACCTTCACAAGGGAACGTCTCACTGGTCCTACCCCCAAAATTATGGCCTAATATATGGAAAGTATGGCCTGCAACATCTTCATACTTGTATCCCATCCCACATCTGGGATGTAATTGGTACAATTGCAAAAGGGAGCTGCCAGCAGCGTCTCTTAAAGATTTTCATAACTAATTGCATTCAGCTTGGCAACATATTTCTCAGACAATCATTAATAACCTAATTAATAGCATGCCAAGGCGTGTACGTGCGGAAATTCATACTTGTGCCATTCATACTCGATACACAATACTGAATAAATAGAGATATTTTTGGAGCATTTGCATATTATGAACATGTCTTGATAATGTGATTTCCACAATTTTACAACTTCACCTTTTTGGTTTTGCAATTTCAATGTTGGGTGTATATTGATATCAAAGTAGTGTGTTTTCTCTATCGTCTTTCTTCCTGAACTGTGCTTTGTTGTGATGATGTCAGAGTATGTGTTTGTCTTTAGTACTAGGCTGTGTTCTATTGTGGGAAGGTCAAAATTATGCTCATTTAAATAAAATAGGCTTTGTTCTACTGTGATGATGTCACAATGATTAAAAAATGATTGACTTTACTGCTGGGTTATTTTGTTATAGTTTGTGTCTTAGTAAGCTGTGTTTTATTTTGATGTTATCATTATCTTGTAGACATCAATGTTTGAATTGTACCTGTTATATCATATGTGCCCTTTAAGCTTGTTTGTCTTTTATGATATAAAATTAAATATAGCCACCACAAAAGTAGTCACACATCTTCCCTACTCATTTTTAAAGCTCTCTCTAGATCACTGCTCAGACATGCCTGAAAACACGTCCTTCTCATTTGCTGCTCAGTATGGCCAGTATCTCTAGCAGAATTTTCCCGCTGGGCCCTGCCCTCCACTCCTTTATTCAAACAGCAGAGACCTCATCCTGTAGCTTGATACTAATGTACTGTTATCGCTATCGATTCTCTGCAGAATACACGATGCTGTTCACCCAGTGTTTGCTTTCTTAATAAGGAGCAAGGCTTGTTTTGGCATTGTCTGCCACTGTCAGTATTAGATGAAGACATGGTTTGCTGTTGGCCTCTGTGACTAAACACAGGTAATCCTAGACGGTAATGACAAATATGCCTGAAGATTCAGCATGCAGCCTTTGCATATAAATAGTAGATTCACTAGGGACATTTTAAATGGAAACATCTATTCAGATGATCCCGAATACAAATCTATATCAGTTCCTATGAATTACCACATCATCTATTCTGTGCAATAACCACTGACTAATTTTAAGAATTTTAAAGGAATCCTGTCTCTAAATTTTCCCTATCCGCCAATTTATGGTCCTCTTTAACAGCACTCCTGTCACCCCAATATAAGAAAGGGCAAGCCATGAGACTGTGTGGTCATGAGTTCTGAGGTCAGATACCAGGAGGGCTCATAGTACAGAGGGGTCATGCAAAAGAGTGGTCAGGTAACAGTCCGGGGTCAAATACCAGGTGGGTACGTCAAAAGAAGAAGGGCACATCCTAAAGAGTAGTCACAGCAAAATCCAGGGTCAACAGCAAGATCAGAGAAAGACACAGAGCAAGAAAACACACCTATCTAAAGCAAATGTACAACTGACACAGACTACTGGCAAAAAGCCAGCTAAATACCTTGCAAATGATTAGGGGTGGGAGGCACCTGAGGAAACGCCCGTAGACTAAACCAGATTGAGTAGTAAGGCTGTCAATCAAACTGTTGACAACCCAGCACACCCCAGGATAAGATTGAATAACTGGACTGTCACTCACAAAACTGACAGTTCAGCACACTCCAGATCCCAGAGGGTGGCTGAGCTGTCACTTACAGCATTTCATGGCCACAGTCAATGTGGAAGCCATGACAATACCTAGGAATTTTATAATTGTCCCACAACTTTTGCTAATCAACGCCAAGTGGTCTGATGGACACCCACTGTTTGGCACCTTCTCTGTGCTCCTATTTGCCACCTCTCCTTCCTTGATTGATGAGGATAATGTCAAGCAGCCTATTCTTCCTGTGCAGGCCTTGTTCCCTACAGTAAAGGAGCAAGAATTTAACAGGCTGTGTATCAAGGCAGAAGAAATGGCGATGGAATTACAAGCATGGCTGGCTATCGGTAATTTAAAATGAATAAATGAATGAAGGTTGGTTTCAGAATGTATAAAAAAGTGCAAAAGTAGTAAAATATTCATGGTACTGTTGCAGGTTAAAAATGTGTTAAACAGTAACAAAGTTTAATGTGGAAATAAATGATTGTTTATGTGGCAGAATGAGAAATGTCCCCTGGGACCCAACTTCACAGCAAGGATGCATATAAATTCTATCTAATTTGTCTACAAAAGAGAATAAGGGCATGCATTCTATTAAGAGGAACATGACAAGATGAAAGAAGTGTTCTTTAGATTAATTCATTACAGGAGGGTTTTGTTCTCAAGATGAGAACATATCTGCCAGCAAAGGAAGAAATCTCTCCGTGTTCTTTGCTTAGCAAGTGAGCAGAATTAAATCAAACACATTCTGAGATATCTTGGCATCTTTTCTTTCTTTTTTTGCTATACAAAATATATAAAGGGAATCATGAGTCCATTTTTGCATGTGGAAGAGAAGCAATAGAAGGGAAAATCGGTTGTAATCAGTAAGCAATCAGCAATCAGGACAGGCAGCAGACACACTAACAAGCTATGTAGATGCCAAATGACACTGGAATAACACACCTATGCTTCGTACAGAAACCAAATGGACATTATTACTTCAGGTCATAAGTGGGTCACCTATAAAACATAGGTTCCAGGTCTTTTGTGGATGGCAGTTGTAAATGGTGCTATTGGCCATTTAAGAATCCTCAAGTTACATCTACACTGCTCAAAAAAATAAAGGGAACCCTAAAATCCCACATCTTAGATATCACTGAATGAAATATTCCAGTGAAAAATCTTTATTCATTACATAGTGGAATCTGTTGAGAACAATAAAGCCTAAAAATGATGAACGTAAATCACAACTAATATCCCACGGAGGTCTGGAGTTGGAATGATGCTCAAAATCAAAGTGGAAAATTAAGTTACAGGTTGATCCAACTTCAGTGGAATTGCCTCAAGAAAAGGAAATTATGCTCAGTAGTGTGTGGGGCCTCAACGTGCCTGTATGACCTCCCTACAATGCCTGGGCATGCTCCTGATGAGGCGGCAGATGGTCTCCTTAGGGATCTCCTCCCAGACCTGGACTAAAGCATCCGCCAACTCCTGGACAGTCTGTGGTGCAACGTGACGTTGGTGGATGGTGCGAGACATGATGTCCCAGATGTGTTCAATCGGATTCAGGTCTGGGGAATAGGCGGGTCAGTCCATAGCTTCAATGCCTTCATCTTGCAGGAACTTCTGACACACTCCAGCCACATGAGGTCTGGCATTGTCCTGCATTAGGAGGAACCCAGGGCCAACCGCACCACCATATGGTCTCACATGGGGTGAGAGGATCTCATCTCGGTACCTAATGGCAATCAAGCTACCTATGGAGAGCACATGGAGGGCTGTGTAACCCTCCAAAGAAATGCCACCCCACACCATTACTGACCCACAACCTAACCGGTCATGCTGAAGGATGTTGCAGGCAGCAGATCGCTCTCCACGACGTCTCCAGACTCTGTCACGTCTGTCACATGTGCTCAGTGTGAACCTGCTTTTATCTGTGAAGAGCACAGGGAGCCAGTGGCGAATTTGCCAATCCTGGTGTTCTGTGGCAAATGCCAAGCGTCCTGCACGGTGTTGGGCTATGAGCACAACCCCCATCTGTGGACGTTGGGCACTCAGACCACCCTCATGGAGTGGGTTTCTAACCATTTGTGCAGACACATGCACATTTGTGGCCTGCTGGAGGTCATTTTGCAGGGCTCTGGCAGGGCTCCTCCTGTTCCTCCTTGCACAAAGGCTGAGGTAGCAGTCCTGCTGCTGGTTTGTTGCTCTCCTACGGCCCCCTCCATGTCTACTGGTGTACTGCCCTGTCTCCTGGTAGCGTCTCCAGCATCTGGACACTACACTGACAGACACCGCAAACCTTCTTGCCACAGCTCGCATTGATATGCTATCCTGGATG
Source organism: Ranitomeya variabilis (assembly GCF_051348905.1). Taxonomy (NCBI): domain Eukaryota; kingdom Metazoa; phylum Chordata; class Amphibia; order Anura; family Dendrobatidae; genus Ranitomeya; species Ranitomeya variabilis. The sequence continues at coordinate 160,746,709 of NC_135238.1, read as the reverse complement.
AGCTGCACTACCTGAGCCACTTGTGTGGGTTGTAGAGTCCGTCTCATCCTACCACGAGTGTGAAAGCACAGCCAACATTCAAAAGTGACCAACACATCAGCCAGAATCTGCAGATTTGTTAGGTATATTCACACACCGCTCTGCAGTGAGATCAGGAGCGCATAGAGCGGCAATCACACATCACACTGGTAACCATTACATCTCTCATACTGTAATAACCTCTGGTGGAAGATTCTCATGTAGATTAGTGTTCGGCCCATAGCCTGGAACAACTTATTCACATATAAGAAATTTGTGGATTTCTCTGGAATAAGACATCAGATCACAGATATCAAGGTGTCATTATATTCAGCGTCATATGACCTACATGCCCATATAGACAGCTTAGAAAGGTTGATCCTACTGACAGATTCCCTTTAACTATCCTAACCTTCACTTCCTTGCTTTTTTTCTGTCCATCATTCCTCCTTTTTGCTCTTTGCAAATGTCCTATTATGTATTTTTCATTCTTATTAAGGTGGGCCGGCATATTTTACAAACCATATGTTTGAATTATGATTCTGGACCACATGAACTTTAGTATAACTTGTTCTTCTACCTGCAATATTTGAATGCTGGGTATTCATACTATGACGATTGTGTTAGAATTTTGGTGCAGATTCAGTGCCACAATTTTTAAAGAATCTGCTAACATTCTTCCAGCATTAAACGTGAATATGTCATTTGCTATTTGTTACATTGTATCAGTTAGGCTAGGGCTACACGGCGACATATGTCTTGCGGCAGCAATTCTCGGGAAAATCGCAGAATTATTTTACAGCTCTGATTTTGCTGTAAATAAAACAGCCATTTTTCAGACAAGTTACATGCAACTTGCATTGAAGTCTATGGCACGTGGGGGGTCACTTGCAACTTGCAACCAGTGAAATAAAATCCAACAAATACATATGGAAATATTTGAAATTCTGTGTTTTAGTCACCGCAGGTTGCAAATTAACATCATAGGAAATCACTACATTCAATGTTGCAGTTTGTCGCTACAAATTCAGTGTTGCTCAATACGTATCGCCATGTAGCAATAGCCTAAAGCTAATAAATAGAAAAAAAGAATTCTGTGAACTCAGGTATCTCTTATTTTACTCTGCCTATATGTGTCTGTCCTCACAGATGATGATGATTTAGAGGTTTATACTGACACCAGGCCACCTGGGTTCAACGCCAACCGCAGAAGAAGCAGAGCAGTCCTGTATCACCTCTCCGGACATCTGCAAAAGCAAGATAAGAGCAAGCTCAAGCTGAACAATGTAAGTGTAAACCAACAACTTGTCATATGATCAATGTGGGGAGGGGTCAGTTATGTTATATCAATGAATGTATATTTCATACTATGATCCATATTGGTTAAATGTTTCATAGTCTAGTTGTCCAGTGCAATCAGAAAATAAACATTTCTTGACATTTCAGCTGCATAAAAGGATTGATATGTTATATACTGGAACAGAATGGTCCATAAGGAGATCAGTGGAACTCCCTAAGGGCTATGGCAAAATAATGAGCCCAACAAACCAGCAGAGCAGAAGACAATCCCATTTTGTGATTATTTTGAAGCCAACCACTATTATTTATTTCTTATTGGGTATTTCATAAATCACCAAAGAGATCTTATTAATTATAAAGAATAATAGAATCATAGAATGTTAGAGTTGGAAGGGATCTCCAGGGTCATCGTGTCCAACCACTTGCTCACTACAGGATTCACTAAATTATCTCAGACAGATGTCTGTCCAGCCTCTGTTTGAAGACTTCCATTGAGTGAGAACTCACCACCTCTGGTGGCAGCCTGTTCCACTCATTGAGCATAAACATAATTTTTTAAAATGTGGTGCCCAGAACTGGCCACAATATTCCAGGTGAGGTCTGACCAAGGAGAAGTAGAGAGGGATAATTACTTTACATGATCTAGACTGTATGCTTCTGTTAATACATCACAGAACTGTGTTTGCCTTTTTTACTGCTGCAACACACTGTTGACTCATGTGCAGTCTGTGATCTATTAGTATACTCAAGTCTAATTCACTTGTACATGTGCTGTTGCTTAGTTATAATCGTCCCAGTTTGTAGATGTAGATATATAGCCTTTTCGTATGATGATAACATCAAAGATTATATCCAATTCACAGCAAAGTTGTACATGTTCTCTAAGGAAAGGGAGACTGTCAGCATCAAAACACGGTTTAAACTACTTATATAATTCTATAGGAGACTTAGCTCGTATAAAATTTATACCTGCAGTATAGATTCTTTAGTTGAACAGAAAAATGTTTTTATTTCATGTGTAAATGAGGGCTCCTCCGTGCACTCTTGGTGTGACCAAGGGCTCAGTGCACTCTTACGACCCCTTAATCAACATGACACTCACATCCCCTTAGGTTGATTGACAGCACTCATTTGTCCAGAGCTAGCACTGCCTGAAATGAATCCCCAGCATATCTGCGCCAACACTGTGGGAGCAGAAAAGGTGTGCACACACACACACAATCAGTACAGACTTGATCTCATCCCTCTCTGTTGTCTGCAGCGGCAGCTCACTGCTCACAAGACTACACAGTAGGCAGCGACCGAGCTCTGCAGACCATAGATATTGATGAGAAAGCTCTCACACTGACAATGTGTTTGTGCACACCTGTCCAGCTCATGTAGTGTCCTCAGTCTAAAGGAAGGCGAGTGATATGTTGATTGGGGAGTCGGAACAGTGCACTGCACCCTTGGCCGCCCAAAGGGTGCACCTAGGAGCCATCATCTACATGAGAAATAAACACTTTTTTATGTATAACTAAAGAACATAATGTATACTATAGGTATGAGTTTTATAAGAGCTAAGTTACATAATGGATTGTATAGCTAGTTTAAATGGAGTTTTGGGTATGACAGACTCTTCTCAGATGGATCCAAAAAACCCTGGTCTAACACTAATTTTTATGTATTTTTTAATTGATTTTGAATAGATTTTTTCTTATAAGTTTCTTCCCATCCGAGCTTATTTTCAGTTTGTCTTTTTCATTCTTTCCTCCCTTTTTTCCAGGAGGCAGAATTTTTTAACATTTTTCTGTGAACAACATAATCAAGTACTTGAGCTAATATAGAAATGACACCCACACCTGTGCGTATACTGCTGTTTTGTGGCAAAGAGTATCGCTACCTACACCTGTTAGTAAGCCAAGACTGATGAAAAAAATAATAATAAATATACTACTGTGCCACAAGTGCCTGCAAAAATGATAGTATCAATACCTGCTAGTGAATATTGTATTGCAAACTCACCTTTACAAAAATTGAACTCAAGCGGAGCGCCAGCAACACGGGACAGCTCTAATTAATGCATTGTAAATGAAGTAATATGACTGATTTATAGTGGATGTAAGGATAAAAATCTCTACATTGTTTCCTTTTATAGGGTTAGATATTTTATTATTCACAATTCACTGAAGATCCACATAAGGCTAATTAAAATAGTCTGTAAAATCGACATATAGAGGGTTAAAAGTTGCTTCTGCCTTACTTGCATCTGAATTATTCACCAATAAATTATCTAGTTCAGCCTCGCTGAATAATGGAAAGGCACTTTTTCTGTGACAGATATTTTAGGAAAATGCTATGGAGGGGGTGTCTGTTCTGTGCTGTAAGACACTTTTTTGTGTTTTATTGTACTTTTATATCTCATTGTTAATGTCACATTATTTACAGTGGGCTAATATAAGTGTTAGTTTCTTTCTTTAAATGATAGGTACAAATATATTACTGTGCCTATCACAAATAATATAATCGGTGCTTGCTGACTGTAGCATATTGTTACTATAAAACTTTTCTCCGGGTGGGTTCATGTGTAAGAAGACCTGGACCAGGCGTGCCTACTCCGTGACGAATCCAGAACTGTCAGGGCTGTCACCCTGGTTGCATGGGGGAAAGCATAAGACCGCGGACTGACCTTTACACTCAGGAGCAGGGGGTGCGGCTAAGATAAAAGAGCTGCAGCACACGGGAAATCAGTCCATCTTGGCGGGTACGTGCAGCGCGCAGGAGGGCAGTGTCAGGGCTCCTACTGCAGAGCATTCAGACAGAGCAGGTCCAAGCCAGAAGGGTCTGAGAGCCGTGACCAGAGACTGCCGACAACGACTCATCCGGTCCCCACTGTTACCACTGACCGTGAGGGACAAACCCTGCAGATGAGACATAGACGTGCACACACATCTACAGGGAAGCCGGGTCAGCCGCCGTGAGTGGTTTCCCGTTCTAACTGCTGACAACCGTTTATTGTCTCTGGACTCTGCCAAGGTAAAGGACTGTGCTCTTTGCCGTTCGTCATTCCGCAACTCACCGATCATCAACTGGACCACAAGGAGACATTGCCGCCACCAGGATCCAGGACTCAATCTTCTCCAGGACAACACCGGACCCCTTACGTGCCAAGGTCTTGGCGCCAACACTCACATCCCGAAAGCCGCATTCTGACATCGTTGGACTGATAAGTTTGCTATTTTTGAATTGCCTACCCTATTCACTACCCCTGTTCTCCCTGAGTTCCAAGCCCTTTGTTCAATTGTACTGTTTTACCCATTTTCTCCCTGCAAGGAGTCTACCTGTTAAAAGTAAACCCCATGTTAACCCTTGCTCTGCCTCCGACCTGTTACTGCATCTTGCAACCTGCTCACACATGCACAATTCCAGTAGAATAAAAAAGGAAATAGCCAGCTTACCACCTCTGTGTGTAACAGTACAGACTCCAAGCAGACCACTTGAGTGTTGAATGAAAAAAATCAGGATGAGTCCTGCTGATAAAAAAGCTTGCCTTTATTCCAAATTCATATAAAATAGTGACATGGCATCCATATGTGCAGCTACGCGTTTCGAACACAAGCTGTGTACTTTGTCAAAGCTTTGACAAAGAACACAGCTTGTGTTCGAAACGTGTAGCTGCACATATGGGTGTCATGTCACTATTTTATATGAATTTGGAATAAAGACAATTCCAGTAGCATTGAGAGACAGCAGACATGGCTACTACTGAGTAGCATGTACCATGTAAGCCCATTCGTGGTATGGCAATACGCTTCAAGTGCCTTGACCAAGCCCAATGTACTTACAGGTTCATTTTCATGTAGCTTAAAAGCTTGATTATTCACTGCTGCCACATTGAATTACAACAAAATAGGTAACATTTATATTGTTATACTAAGACTTATATAGCACTAGTTTCAATACTAAAATGGTCCTGACAGATTCCCTCTAAGAGAATGTGTCACCTGGTCAAAAGTGGCCAATTTTTTCTCTTATTTTATTCCTGCTGCTCCAAGTATTCCCAGTATTCCTTAAAGGGGTTTTCTGTCTTAGGGTAATAACAGTGCACGCTGTCCGTATTCTCCGGCACCGGATGCGGGCGGTCGTGTGACTTCAAGTATGCAATTTGCATACTTCCAGCCACATTCTGACTACACTGTGTCCGGCCTCCCTCAATACACTTGCTTTGAGCAAGGCTGAGCCCATCTAGTCAGAATGTGACCCTATATATGCAAATCACACACTTGCAATTACGAGCCTGTTTCACCCAGCATCGAAAAATCCTCACAGAGCAGAGATGGGGGCCTTCCATTAGGTTGCTCAGTATAATTACCCTCTTGCTAAATAGGATAAAAATTAGCACCAAATAAGAAGACCCATATCTCTGGAACCATCTGATGGATTTAAAAAATATAAAACACTGATGACTCAGAAAGTGGCCGCTTTTGATCTGATGAGAGGTGATCTTTAAAGAAAGAACAATAGTAGATGAAGGGTAAAAGCGCAAATATGCCCTGCCTTCATCAGTCTATTAGTACATTCATAGTAAATTCTGCCTCGTTCTATTTCACTGTAGAACGCCTAACACCAGAGAAATGCAGCCTACCATTAAGAGAGAAGCTCGAGCAGCCTGTTGACCTCTCGCACCTGCTTATTTCATGTAGACATTAATACAAATCTGTTGATCGCTTTGTACAGCTCAGTCAGAGGCATAAAGTTTTAACTGTTTTTCAGTGGTGAAAAACAGCCAAGACGACAGCTCGTCCCCTCTCAACTCTGCGGGAACCGATGTGGCACTTAAAAACACAGCTGAAAGGCCAGAGTCGTGCTCTGGAAATTAAAATGTAAGCTGACCTACCCTTTGAATATTACATGAAGGAAAATTTCTGGTATGTTGTCAACAGTTGGAACTGCAGGCAGGCACTTCATATTAATGCAGGGGGTTGATTTATGCAATAATAAAGTACATCGTAGTGAAATACTGAATAATTACTTACCATTATTAATTTTACCACTAAAATATTGTTGCAACTCTATCCTCTATCCTGTTTCCTACTATTAGATTTAAGGATGGGTATATTTTCCATTATGGAACTTATTTTAGACAATGGAGGTTAAAGTAAGGATCTTTATTACCATAAATCAACTTTAATGTGACTTATACAAGGGAATCATGGCATTATAATAAGAAATATGATCATTATAGTTAGACGCTAAACAAGCAGCTTTTGAAAAAACTAAGTGAGGTGAACACGACATGAAATGCTCTAGTGCTGCTGTAACTTCTTCCTAGAAATTTATTGAAGTCATATTGGACAGTTCCACTGATTGCATTTTAATGGCTTAAAGGCCCTCATACAATTCAGATTTAAGAAGCACTCCCATCAAAGTTTCTATCCTCTTGATATATTGCAGGTGCCTGAGTAGTGTTACAATCCATACGAATAGTAAAACAAACTTGGCACTAAAGAGGATCTGTTGCAAAATAAGGTGAGTTTATTAACAATGAATCAGTCCGTAGATGAAGAGCTCTGTTACGCACATGGTTGTGGAACCACTGTGCCACGGTACAGGGAGAGCCTAGAGGGGCGTAACTAAGTGAACAGCTGGTTCTTCATTAGAACCCCTGATGGTGTGGCTAAACTTGAACCCAGGTGGATACCAGCTGCTACCCCAAGATGGACCGTTGAGCCACGGCAACTGACCCCCAAGGAGACAGGGAAGTAGGACCTGCCAGAAACTGGTTAGCACAGTGTTTCTCAACTCCCGTCCTCAAGACCCACCAACAGGTCATGTTTTCAGGATTTCCTAACTACTGCATAGGTGATGGAATTAATGCTTGAGCAGGTGATGAAATTATCACCTGTGCAATACTAAGGAAATCCTGAAAACATGACCTGTTGGTGGGTCTTGAGGACTGGAGTTGAGAAACACTGGGTTAGCAGGATGTACACAACAGGTAGACAGATGCGGCACTGGTACAGTAACATGGGACAAGAACACAGGTAGCAGGATATAGGCTGATTACTAAATTTGCTAAGGTACCTCTCAATGGGGTAGGTTGCCTTAAATATCAGATGCTTCCCAGCGATTGGCTGCATCTTTAGCAGTCCACTGGCTGGGAGCGTGTGCACCCTAAGCACACTCCCAGGAGACTTGGATGCCGTGTGCAGGTCCTCAGAGGAAACAGGCGCCAAGGGAGCGTGGACAGGTAAGTAAACATGCCAGCGTCCCTACAGGGGGAAGGAAGGAGAAACGTACAGGGATGCCAGTGCGGCGTTAACAGTGCCCGCTTCTTATGCTCTCTCTTTTTCAAGCCTGCTAGAAATTTTTGAAGAAGAATTGGAGCATGAATATATTCTTTGGGCTCCCAAGACCTTTCTTCAGGACCAAATCCCTTCCAATCAACTAAGAAGAAATTCTTCCCTTTCACTCTCTTCAGGGCTAGGATATTCTTCACCTCAAAGAGATCCTCAGACATCGTGGAGCAGGCATAAGGATCCTCAAAGAAGCGACTCAAGATGACCAGCTTCTTGAGGGACATATGGAAGGAATTGGGTATTCATAAGGAGGCTGGCAGCTTCAACTTATAGGATACTGCATTAATTTGTTTGATGACTTAAAAGGGACCGATGAAGCATGCTTCTTCATGTGCTCAGACGATTTCTCTACAGTAGCTTTATTGTCCTCCCATATCTTTGAAAAATACTTTGAAAGGGCATCGGCAACTGGTATGCCAGAAGTGGCCATCACCAGAAGTGGAACTCCCGGCTGTTGTCCCCCCCCCCCCAAAAAAAAAAAAAAAGGAGAACTTTCAGAAGATTCACTTATGTGGTTGTTATAGAACTCTGCTCATGGTAAGAGTTTTACCCAATCATCATGATGTGCTTTTGTCAAGTGCCACATGAAGCTAGCCAGAATTTGGTTAATTCTTTCTACTTGTTCATTGGATTGAGGGTGGTATGCAGATGAGAAATCCAGGACTATGTTCAGAAGCTTGCAAAAAGCTCTCCAGAATCTGGATGTAAACTGGACAGATACATAAATCATAAACTTACCCTATAAAAACAGATTTTATTATTCCTTATTAAAACCAGCATGTGGTCACACATCAAAATCAAAACACCGTGAAAATAATTCCAAAATAATTCCAAAACAACCCTTTGGGGATTTTTTGGGGATCCCTAGTATGGTACCTATGCTTGTACCTTCCTATCAGCGGAGGTTGGCACCCTATGGGATACGTATTGGCACCCCCGCTCAGCGATGGCTGCCCCTAATGGCCCTAAATATTTAAATGAACCATATGCTCCCTCCCAATATAAGGAATAAAGGGCACCTCTATATCTAAACAATGATCACTCCTAATTTCTATGGAAACCCTAGTCCCCAACAAAAAGTGCAATAAAAACAATGATGAACACAATCGGCGTTCGGTGGTAACAATAAGCATTTAGATTATAATTTTGATCCGATGCTAGTAAGATAACCATCCAGGAGGATCAGCCTCTTTAAATAGTTATAAATGGTTATCCCCTTATATGATAGGGTACCAAATAGCCATGACCATTAGTCACATTAATTACTGCAGTCCAACAATGTTCTAACTGCCCACTCTGGTCATAAACAAAAGTTCAAACATGGCATATAGACTTGATGGTACTCATCTTGCAACACCACCCGCCAGTTCCGTCTCAACGCGTTTCGCCCCTCTGGCTCATCAGGAGGCCCGATATATAGAATGTGTTCCGATCTGGATATGATGCTTTACAAAGCTGGATGAAATTTTCCACTAGTTCCGGAACGGATGGAAGACCCGGTAATGGGGTGAATTGCACCATCTTTGATAAGCATTCCACCACTACCCAGATAACGGGACAGCACAAGGACACAGGAAGATCTGTAATAAAGTCCATGGCAATGTGCTGCCAAGGAACCAAGGCCACAGGAAGTGGTAGGAGTCACCCAAATAGGAGTTACCTAGGAGTTTTGTTGTGGGCACAGGAAGGACAGGTGGAAACAAACTCCATAATTCCCTTACACATGCTGGGCCATCAGTAGTGATAATATATGAGCTGAAAAATACTTTTTCTGCCCATGATGCCCGGCCACCTTGGAGTAGTGCCCAATTGCAGAAATCGACTTATTTACTGATTCTGACTCCAATGTCTTACCAAGCGGAATTTTGTACAGATTTACCAAAGCTGTAGTAACCATCTTGGATGGCTTGATGATTGGTGAGGTTCCTACTCTTGGTCAGTGGACAAGAAGGATCGGGAAAGTGCATCAGCTTTAATGTTTTTGTCAGCTGTCCGGAAATTTAGAAAAAAATCAAAACAGGCAAAGAATAATAACCACCTTGCCTGGAGCAGGTTCAGTATTTGCATGAACTGCAGATAGGCCAGGTTCTCGTGGTTGGTATAAATGATGGCTGGATGAACTGCTCCCTAGAGAAGGTACCACCACTCCTCAAGAACCATCTTGATTGCTAACAGCTCTCAGTTGCCAATCAAGTAGCTGTGCTCTGGGCCAGAGAAGACTTTGGAGAAAAAAACACAGGTCACCATATGGCCAGAAGGGGACTTCTGAGTAAGAGCTCCAGCCCCAGAAGATGAAGCGTCTACCTCCAGAAAGAATTGTTTATTCACTTTGATTCAGTGTAATACTAGAGTGGAGGCTTGTTACAGGGAAAGAAAAGCATTCTCAGCCTCTGGAGTCTATACCTTTGGATCATCTATCTTACAGATCATGACAGAGATAAGAGCAGACCGGGACCAAAAATGTGGATTAAATTGTTGGTAGTAGTTGGCGAATCCTAGGAATTGCTCGTTAGTTTTAACCCATCAGCCACCCGAGGATGGACGACATCTTCTCCGTATCCATCTCCAGGCCTGAGCTCGAGATGATATAACCAAGAAAAGGCAGAGAGGATTGTTCAAACACACATTTCTCATATTTAGCGCAAAGGCTATTCTCTCTGAGTCGCTGCAGGACTTGGCGAACTTTCTGCCTATGTGAGTTCAGATCTGAAGAGAAGATTACGATATTGTCCAGGTAAGCTACAACACAATGTTAGAGGAGATCTCAAACGATATCATTCACAAATTCTCGAAAGATAGCTGCGCATTGCTTAGCCCGAACGGCATAACTTGGTATTTATAATGATGGTCCCAGATGTTGAAAGCCTTCTTCCACTCATCTCTTTGACATATCTGGATGAATTTGTATGCCCCTCGCATATGCAGTTTGGTAAAGATCCTAGCTAGCACCTATAAGGTGGTCGAACAACTCCAAAATCAATGACAATGAATACTTGTTCTTAACGGTGATCTGATTGAGCCCTCTATAATCAATAAAAGGTTGGAGGGTCCAGTCCTTTTTCTTTACAAAGAAGAAACTGACTCCAGCTGGAGAAGAGGACTTCTGAATGAAATCTTAGCCAACTTTTCCTTAACATACTCCTACATGGCTAGAGTCTCTTCCTGGGACAGGGGAAAAATACAGCCTTGTGGAGGTGAGGATCCTAGAAGCAGGTCTATATGGCAGTCGTATGGTCTATGTGGAGCTAATGTCTCTGCTTCTTTCTTGTCAAAGACATCCGCATATAACAAGTCGGCTGATGGTAATCCCGACACACAAGATGGTGCCACTGGCAGCTGGACTGGTCTTACAGGTACAAGACACTTGACATGACAAGACTGATCCCAATGAAGCACCTCTCTGGATCTCCAGTCAAGTATGGATTCATGCAAGTGGAGCCACAGTAGGACCAGAAGTAGTGAATGAGACAGACTAGGACGCCCGTAGAAGGCGATATTCTCAGTGTGCAGCATCCCAATCTGGAGCTCTACTTGCTCGGTGACCACTCGTATGGCTCCAGATAGGGGCTTCCCATTAACAGACAACAAAAGCAACGGAATTTAGAGTTGTTGAACGGGGATTTGGTAGTGATCTACCACAGCTTGCTGTTTGAAGTTCCCTGCCGCAGTGGAATCCAGGTACGATGTGTGAACAAATCGGGAACCTCCACAAGCCACAGATGCGGTCAGGAACAATGATGGAAAGAAATTGCTCTCACCCATGGTAGCCTCTCCTAACGGCCCTAGGCTTAGGAGTTTTCCGGCCTTTTAAGACAAGAGCAAATGTGGTGACTGATATCACCACTATAAACTGAGGAAGAAGACACGTGAGGGACACCATCTTGGGTAGAGCAAGCTCTGTTCCTCAGCACACTTTATACACCAGTACCAAATCCATGAAGTAATAGTATGGTGCTGTAAGTGGTTAAACTCTATGGATAAGTGCAGTATTAATTTTAAAATGGATTGCAAAATGAATGTGTAAATGATGCCTAACAATAACCAATCCTTCTGTTTCCTTTGAAGAAAAGATGCCACCAGACGCAACTTCTAACTCATTTAGATCACATGCACTGGTGGTCGCATGTGTATGTGTATGGTGGGATGGTTAAAGATAGCGGACAGCCAAACGAGCATTGAGCTGATGCTGTCTGAGTTGTACAGGCTCCATATTTCTAGTGATATGCTATCAGTGTTTCTCATGAGACAACCTCTTTTAGTAAGAGAAAACCTTTATTCCAGGTGCACACCTTATTTTCCATTCATAGTCATCCGACAAAACATCGAATCGTACTTGGACCAATGTTAATTTATGGGGCCACACACAAGTCCGATTTTTTTCCTTGGAGTGGCTTGGTCCAAGGAAAAAAATCACAGCATGTCCGAGTTTGATGGAAATGCACTCGGTCATGCAAGTCAATGAGTCTGAGTACAGCCCAATTTCCATGCACTGATACAATGGAGAAGATGAAGACATTTTGTTCTCCATCTTATTCTCACAGTGTGCTACGATCCTCTCATCCAAAAGAATTGGGTCACACTATGCTGACACTCTGATTAAACTCTGATCCGAGATCATGTATGCTTCAAAGCAATGTTAACACATTGGGGATAATGTTGTCAAGAAAGAAAATCTTAATTTGTATGAAATCTTTTTTGCTACTGATTTTCGTGTACAAAAAACCTTCTAGTATTGCAGTTGACAATTGTCGTGCTTTACCTGAGAGAAATAAAAGCTAATCTCTGAAATTCTTTAATTTCTGTAAAAAAGATAAATGCAACTGTTTCTAAGAAAGGAACAGATATGAAGACACAGGGTCGAGTAGTTAAATTTTCACTTTTCCATTTCCAACTTTATGTCTTATTTCTTTGTTTATCGCTATGCTACATCATGAATTTATTTTTGAAGCGTCTGGAGAGGAAAGGGAAAAGAAAATCGATTTCTGTGAAGAAAAAAAAAAGCATGGAAAATTCTACCAGTTCCCAATTAGTGAGTAATAATGAAAATGTGAATGTAGTGGTGAAAAGCAGGTGTTATAATGTCGGGACTTGGCCTCTGTCTACATTATAAACCTGACGCCACTCAAGCACTGACATTGCACCTTTTCGTTCTTGAAAAAAAATCTAATGTCACCACCTTGTGCTTGATTGATGCAAAGAATAACAATGATTATTCTTTATCGGCCATAAGTGTAGTATGAGAAGATCACTGAGGTCGTGATGAGTGTCACTGTAAAATAATACTTGTAAAGCCTATTTTATTTCTCATTTTCTGAGCTATTGTATCCTTAAGAGATTCCCAGTGAAAGTATTATTCCTTATCTCACAGGTTTACACATCTGGCAGTAGAAAGCCCTCAATGCTCCGGTATCAGTTATTCTATAGTTATTCTATAGTTATCCTTCCATACAAAGTTTTACAATGCTTCAAAGAATATATGAAGACGTTTGCACCTTGTGTGCCTCCGTATGGTGCCTCACAGCCTCCATATGGTGCCGCATCATAAAGATATTCTCACCTAGAAGCAGAGGATGCCTACATCTGGAGGGGAATAGCACAATTTTTTACTGTCAGATTCATGTGGAATCTGCCAGAAAAGTCCTCTGTATTACAGTGTATGATATTGGTGACATATGGAAATATAACAACACAGAACACCATGGAGTACAAAGAACACCAAGAGGGTAGAATAAAACCAAAAAATTATTTATTGGATCAGAAACACATACAAAAAATGCTAGCCAAATAATAAGGCATCAAAGAGAAGAGGGGAATAAGTACAAGAGACATGCTGGCACAGCAGGAGGAACAACTAGTACAGATAATAAAATCGCCAAAGGTGGGAGAAACAAACCCCAATCAGGTGGGTACATGTGAAACCATCACAACCATAATAGGTATGGATCAAGGGGCTGCCAGTAAGTACTGTGGACTATGCCCCATAGAGCAAGCCCCCGGAAACCCCACGTATCCTGGAGATTGTTTAAAGCTCACCCATAGTAGCTGGCATGAAGTGTAGATCCTCCCGCTGAGACCCCTTGACGCGTGTTTCGCGTAGATGCTTCTTCAAGAAGGGGATATGGAAATATAGTAGAGCCCTATAGACTTCCAACATTTCATACAGGAGCCCAACACAGCCTGTAGATGAGGTTTGCACGCTCTTATCTGCTAGTCTGCAGGAGCCACTAAGAATGTTATAAAATGGATGGCTAAACTTCATCTCCTTGTTACTTTTATATCCCATCACGTAAGTACATTTATAAAGACCATTTTATACACATCATGTTATCTCTTGCTTTGTTAACTGTCACCCCTTTTTTAATAAAAACATGCAACACTCATCTTCTGGACCAGGACCACTCCTCCATGTTTAGCTCTACATCCCCCGTCAGTCCACTGGCGTCCGGCGTGGGCGACACCTAAGCACTGCAGACAGTTATCAACCACTGATTGGTTGCAGCATTCACATTTCTTCCATGTCTGTTATTTCTGCTTAGACTAAATGTGAACACTCGTAATTCCCCCACCGGATGTTGATGTCAGGGGACCAATGGAGCAATGCAGAGATAAGTACATAACAGCAAAGCCAGTCTTGGAGGTGAGTATTTTTTACATTTATTTAATGTTCCAAGGCCCATTAATAAGGGGTTGACTAGTGGCAGACAGCCCCTTTAATTGTTATGATAATTAGTGAAATATCTTATATAACAGTGGCAGAGATATAACCTGTAGCATGGGCACAGGCCTCCGGATTTAGCAGCAGGCCCATTATTGCCACAGGGAAACCTAAACTAGTATTTCACTCCCTGCTCACACTCTCTATGGGTCTCTCACAGATGACACAGACATGCAGACATGTCCTCCTACTCGGCCTCATTTATCAAACTGCCATCTCCTATTTTGAGAATGACTGATCAATTCTAGCAGATACAAAAGCAAATTTCTCTGATAAGATATTACAATGTTGTTTATTTTCATATGTACTATTGATTTATGCAATAAAAATTAAAATGGAGGCTATTAATTAAATTACATTACTTTTAATTTCTACTTGACCATGTTCATATATTGGAAGTGGTTTTTCTGAGAAAAAAGGATCTAAAAATCTGCAAGAAATCTGTGGAAAACATCCTATACACCAATATTATGAGCCTTGAAAATTGGCCTTGCTTTCTTTTTGCCAGTTTCGACTAAAAAAAATGGTGGTTTTCTATCACGTTACTGTAGATGTTCTTCAAACATGAATATAATTTGCCTTTAGCAGACATCCTTCCAGCATCGATACATTTAGAAACAGTATGGGGAGTTTGTAATGGACTATGCAGCACACAGGGCAAAAAGTTGTAAATTTTCAATCCGAACTCATTTGCTCCAAAATGTGCAACTTTTTTCTAATTTCACTCTGCTCTTGAAACTCTTGTAAAAATGGAATAAGGTTAGCTGGGAGGGGTAGAGCAAATTTAGTATAGTTTATAATAGAAATTTGGTTAAATTATAGGACAATTTTACAGTAGCTTATAGCTGGCATTGATTTGCCTTTTTGGCGCATGTGCCAATTTGACACATCTTACTACAGCAAAGTACAGATTAAAGAGGTATCCACAAGTTTGAAAGTTATCTACAGTACTATCCATATTATAAGTGATAACTTCCCAAACACTTGGGGTGCAACTACGTCCATCGATCCTGAGAAGTGGGGTTCTGAAGAGCTCCGTGTGAAAGGAGAGGAGGTTGATCATGCACATTGCTGCTATATTTACTCTTAATGGGAGTGCCGAAGATTGCAAAGTGCTTTACTCGGCTGGTCATTGGCATTTCCATAAGAATGAATGGAGCAGCAGTGTGCATGATCAACTTCCCTTCAATTCACAAGAGGCTCTTCAAAGTGCCAATTCTTGAGATTGGTGGCGGTCCCAACCGTCGAACCCCCAGCAATTAGGAAGGTTCAAATTTGAGACTACCCCTTTAAGTCTTAATACATTCTCCCTAGTTTGTTTCAATATTTTTGAATTTCAACAATATAGGATATGGAACATTGATTACTGCAGAGTAGGATTTGTAGAGCACCCAGGAGTTCATCCACCAGAAATATATTGTGAGTTGGTTTAGGAAACGTGCAACAACATTTTACTATAAATAATTCATTGTGTCTGAGCCTTCTTACGGTAGAAGGTATTTACATTCTCATAGCTACCATATAATAACCACAACAACCTCTATCCCCTAGGAGTGAAAAGGGAAAATGTTATATGTGGGTTTAGGTTTGGTATAAATCAACTATGACAACTTGTATATTTTTTATTCATATGAAAACTTATACTGCATAGATAACACTAATAAACTAGTTTTTTTAAAACAGATTTGTTTAGAAAACAAAAGTTCACATATAGCTGTGTTTTTATTACTTGTGTCTAAGCTTAATTTTATTCAGATGTTACAAATAAAACAGTAATTGCAATTTGATCAACTCTTGCTAATGATATATTTGTTCAGACATTTCTTCTTTTAGTGATTTTGTAATTAGTAAATCATCATTTACGGTAATTCAATAAACTATTCAGTCTGACCTGATATTTATTTATTTTACTCACTTATATAGTGTCATTAATTCCACAGTGTTTTACAGGCATTATTGGCACTGTCCCCATTGGGACTCACAATCTAAATTCCCTATCATTATGTCTTTGGTGTGTGGGAGGAAACCGGAGAACACGGAGGAAACCCACACAAACACGGAAATTCAAAATCCTTGCAGATGTTGACCTTGGTGGGATTCGAACCCAGGGCTCCAGTGCTGCAAGGCTGCAGTGTTAAGCACTGAGTCACAATGCTAGTACTGAAAAGCTGAAATATTTTAAAAATCCTTCTCCTTAAGACTTTGCAGTGGGTATTTGATATTTATTTTGATTTATCTATTTTGAAGCCTGAAAAGTAGCATTTCGCGACCCCTCTTTTGCCCACTCCAAAATTGTAAACAGTTCCACCAAAAGAGCAAGAGGAACGAGGGACAACCCTGACCTGTCCGTCGTAACAACTCAAAACTATAAGAAAATGCATCAATCATTTTGATCTGGATGTTTAATATAAATGAATGTAATTAAAGTAATTTCTGCCCTATACCAAATTTTCCACGAATGCCATCGACCATTCCCCTTTACCTTCAACGACTCATTTATTGCATCTAATGACAGGATAGAGGGCAGATCACAACTGTACTAGAAAAAATATTTTCATATAACCTATGAACTTTTTTCATCATCGATAAATTCTGGATAATTCCATTTTGGTCATAGTACACCAAATAAATTATCACCATTGCCAAGCTGTTAGTAGTACTTTGATGAACTACTTTAAATTGGCATTTAAAGGGGTTTTCCCACAAACAAAAGTACATTTTAATCAATAGATCTTGGAATAATAATAATTTACACAATTGGATGTGTTTAAATAAAATGTTCCTGTGCTGAGATAATCTTATAAATATGCCCCTGCTGTGTACTGTGTAATGGCCATGTCTGAGCATGCAGGAACATGATCTGATCATACAACAGCAAAAGAGTATACAGGCATTACAGCAGGGGATCAGCAGCTTTTTGTGAGGTAAAACATTTCCCTGCCTGTTTTTAAACCATGTTTTACCTCAAAGAAAGAATCAGCTGTGATCCCCTGCTGTAATGTCTGTATATGCTTTTCTTTCCTCCCCTGCCCAGGAGATGTGGTATGATCAGACCATGTTCCTGTACGGTTAGACACGGCCATTACACAGTACACAGCAGGGGCACATTTATAAGATTATGTCAGCACAGGAACATTTTATTAAACACATCCAATTGTGGAAATTATTATTATTATTCCAAGATCTATTGATTAAAATGAACTTTTGTTGGTGGGAAAACCTCTTTAACTACTTCTGGACCACCCATAGACAATCAACATCTGGGTAGTCTGCAATCTACTCTGCAGTGATGTTCTAAAATGTCACTGTATAATAGAGCATTTGCACAATATTGTGCAACTGCAGGAACACGAGTCGGCTGTCAGACACAGCCAGACTCCCTATAGATGAGTTAAGACAGTTTATTACCATATCTGTCTTTCCAATCACTGTATACTTTGCGCTAAACAAGTGCTGTGTATACAGTATATAGGAAGTGCTAAGGGCACTTCCTCCTTCAAACCCAGCAGTCAAAAAAGAAGCAAAAATCATTTGAATATCCGAACAAATAAAAACATTTTTACAGCTCTTTAAACTGCATGTACAAAAAAATTAAAATGTGCCTGATTAAGAAAATGCCTGGTTATGAAGTGGTTAATAAAAAAATTGAACAAGGAACAATAGCACAGTATACTCAGACTAATTACATCTATGGCTGGCCATCTTGTGGCACCCAGCAGAAGTGTGAGCTTTCCATTTGGATGAGTTGCATATTTTACTTGCTAAGTAGTGAGAAGGGACCTCACCACCCAAGTCAGTGCTGCCCCAAGGATTGGAGCTGTGGTGTCTGACACTGGTGTAGGTGGGTGGCGCACAAGCAGAACCAGTACGACAGGTCCAAGACACATGTACAGCAAACTGGTTTTCTCCAGTCATAGAATCAGATGAATAATTACATAGCTGTAATGTAAACCCATAAAGCTTTAGTTTCCCATGTTATGGGCCAATGAGGGAGACGAGGAGGAACAGAATAATAGCAAAAGATGAAAATAATGATGTGGAAAAAGGTTAAAAATATCCCATAAAGATAGTTTGGGCAGCAGTTGATGGGCCCCAGGGCAGAGTAGGCCCAATCTAAGCTGGTCTAGTTCACATTTTAACAGGTGTAAGGAACTTGCACAGTCATGGACGAAAATATTAGTAAACTTGTTTTGAAAATGAGATACCAGACCTTCTGACCTCCTGTCGAAAATTATTATGTGATGATGTCAAAGAGAACTTGGAATAGACTTATTTTCACATTTTCTTTGGGGTCATCAGTCCTGTGTAATAATTGCTTAGTTTGGGATTTCTTTTTATCATGAACATAATTATCGTACAGATAATATTCGCATTCACGTCAATGCAAGAAGTTCAACGGAGTGTATAATATTATGTACGATAAATTGGATTTTAATCCAGAAGCATTTTAATGATTGCTGTGTAGTTAATATGACATTATTATAATGTGTCATCTTACAGATGATAATCAATGTGATTATATAACAATAACAATAGCAATGAGTTACAAAATTTCAATTACAAGTTCACTGCAAGTAACTTTACGGTACAGTACCTTCATGTAATGAAACATATTGCCTGTCTCTGACAACAGCATGCTAATTCTGTGATAATCGCACATACAGTGGACTTCTCCTATCATGCTAACTAATATAAAAATATTAGATTCCCCCAGAAGAAGGCACTTCAGCCAAAACGCGCATTGGGGTAGTGGCACCGCAACTCCCATGCTTTATGTAGAACTTCTTTACTACTTCTAATACTATACATACCTCTGTACATTATGTGTTGGTGTCTTCCTTCCTTGGACTACTAAGTACCATTTACTAGCTTATTTATAAGGAAAATTAAACCACACTCTGCACTCATGAGTTTTAATCATGTATCACTACATTATGCTCATCCATGTATTTACCTTTCTGTAGTTGTGGTGCCATATTCTGGCCATTTGTTGTCATCACCTACTTCTGTACTTTTTATGTATGTACTATTTTTACATTTTGATCTAATAAAACTTGACCTTTTTAATATTACACTCTGGTTCTTGGGTGCATTTTTCTATTATATATATTATAATTATTATTACTATTATTTGCTCTAATATTATAATAGTTACTAATGTAACTATTAGAAAATAACATTGACCAGACATAAGTATAAATTAGCTGCATTAAAGTGAAGATTCAGTTTGCAGCCCAAAAATCGATATGTACCTTTCAGACAAAGTCTACTTGCTGTTTAAATACATCGGGTCTAGACACACGCAGATCACTTGTAATACTGTGATATTGATTGTTATCTCAAAAGTGTCTTACAACCGTCACAACTACTCGTAGACTTCAAGATTTATCCATTAATCTCACTTTATGTTCTGATATGAAATATTTTCCTACTTTAGATTTCAGAAGATCTTTAGATTGCAGAAAATACTCAGCCACCCACGCATTTCACTGCTTTCCCGACACAGATTTTATCGCTGAGAAGTTTAATGAACACGATCCAACATTAGGGTCCATTATCAGGCATTAACATAGACCTCTACAGGGAGAGTATGTAACCCAGTAAGCAGCAGATAATTACTTTAGGCTTAACATGTAATGTCTCTCTATACAATTTAACCCCATACAATTCAATTGCTCTTATACGTTCTATAGTTTCAACTCCACACCTACATTTTCAGTCTATTATATACATGTGTAATTACACTGCAGCTATTACCTAGGTGTTCTCAGTTGTTTTTCATCAGGGTCACCTGCAAATTACTGACTTATCCTAAAATGTCAAGAAATACTATTGTAAGCTAATGGTACTGAGTTTGAGAAGCATTCGGTTTCTCCCACCGCGTGTTTATTCACATAAAAAAAGGTATACAACCTAAATATTAGCAATAGAAAAGCATTAATAAAATGTATTCCTAGTGTTAAAAGTGCAATAAAATGAATGCTGCAAAAATAATGTACGGATGTTCAAAAATGTTTAACCTTCTGTGTTGCATCAAAAGACCGTAAAGATTTGTGTACATGGTTGACGACTGACGATTTTTTTCACACCAAAATTAGGATATGTCCAAAATATAATTATTTTTAATTTCTCCCTAAAAAAACAGAAAAGGGAACTTGAAATATCTATTAAAAAATATATGCAATGATATGCCAATAAAGTTTACTCTATGTAACATTGATGGTCACAGGGAATAAGGCGATATGATTCCAAGACCACAGGGAAAATGGAAAATTACATGGGTATACTCAATGGGCTCTCCATGTAATGCATTGATGTACTAGGTGCTCCAGAAAAGAAATGCTGTTTGTAGACTCTGCTCAGTTTAAAGGAGTTGCTGCATTTTCCATCTTCAAGAACACACCTAGCTCTCAGCTTCCTGTTTGCCGGTGGCACTGTCCGAACCATCCGCGCTCCCATGCTGCAAGTAGAAGCAGCTTTACTTCTGCATCAGGGGGACACAGGGATGCTAAAGCTGGTGGACCTACCAATGTAGCCAGCATCAGACCAGTGCTTGCAAGCTCTATAGCAAACAGCTAAGGCTGGTGTCAGACTTGCGTACGTTAGTGCTGCGGATGGCAGCATACTTCCTCCCTTTTTCCTCCCTGAAACCACGCCTATGCTCCACCTCCTTGCGTCCTGCAGTGCCCTGCGTACCTATCTTTAACATTGGGTACACAGGGATGTATGCTGTATGCAGATGCCTCCGCATGCGCTGTTTTGGCAGTGTGCCAAACTGCGCCGAACGTAACATGCTGCATTTTGTTGCGGTCCACACAGCGCTAAAACGGCGCATGCGGAGGCATCTGCATACAGCATACGTCCCTGTGTACCCAATGTTAAAGATAGGTACGCAGGGCACCGCAGGACACAAGGAGGCATAGGCGGAGCGTAGGCGTGGTTTCAGGGAGGAAAAGGGGAGGAAGTACGCTGCCATCTGCAGCACTCCCGTACGCAAGCCTGAAACCAGCCTAACAAGTGCTGCACTCCTCACCTGGGAGACCGGCCACCTCTGCAAGTCTATAACTGGTAACCTAAGCAATGAGCAGTACACACTGCATGTAAAAATCCTTCCATGCTTGAGAGTGGAAATGATTTTTAATAAGAGGTCAATTGCAAAGATGCTAGTTTTTACAAGTGCTTTGCAATTTTACCCATTTACCATGATGAGATAACTCATTAATTGAAAGTGGTTGTGAATGAAAGACCCACATATATAAAATAAGGGTGCTCTATTGGACAGTTTGAAAATGGGTTTCTATAAATGTAGATTATCCCTCAGAACAGTACATATAAAAGGGTTGTGTGTTATAAGACATTTGGGTCAAAGTTCTTAAGGCATGCAAACAATTACATTAATCATTACTTTCCTGTTTAAGCTCCTTTTAGTCCAACACTTTCATTGCATTGCTTTAGTTTTAGTATCTCATCCGCAAAGAGTGACCTGCGATCTACATAGAACAGACAACTTCTTGGTAGGGGTTTTCTAAGAACAACTTTCTCTACTCCATGGGCCTGTCTTGGGATAAAATATGCAGCTCTGCTTCTCTACCTCTACATGGGTCTTTGTTTCTTTGCTGCGGTGGTGATGCCATGGCTACAGCACACATCACCGCTGCATCCAATCACTAAGCTCAGAAGCTCAAGCTATGTACTTCAGCATAGTTTTGTAGCTCAGTGATGTGCAGTTTAATCTTGATGTAGGTGTAATAATAATTATATTAGCAAATACCTCCAATCAGAAATGTAGTATAGTTTTATTTTTATTCGTTATGTCTCTTTCCTCATGTGCAGGCACTACATTTGATATACTAACCACAAGCCCCTTGACATACTAACTACTAGCCCTTTAATTCTTTTATTACCCTTCTTGGTGCAGTACCTTCTCTTATAGGTAAATTGATATTGCCCATGCAAAATGTATTTGTAGCATGCAGTCGTTTTTCTTGGGCCAACTAACCCCTTTTCTTTGGCTGATCTATCTCCCTTCCTAGGAGGGTGCTGGATTACCAAAGCATTTGAATACATCATTGGATGTGCTTGTGTTTATTGGCTTTCCATGCGTACTTCCCGTTTGATTGCTGCTGCTTTCTGTCCCCAATTGGAGGCCCTTTCATGTCCTGACTTTTTAATTTTTAGTATAACTTTTAATATTGTTATTAGTGTTGAGCGATACCTTCCGATATTCGAAAGTATCGGTATCGGATTGGATCGGCCGATACCGGCAAAATATCGGATCTCGCCGATACCGATACCCGATACCAATACAAGTCAATGGGACACAAATATCGGAAGGTATCCTGGATGGTTCCCAGGGTCTGAAGGAGAGGAAACTCTCCTTCAGGCCCTGGGATCCATATTCATGTAAAAAATAAAGAATAAAAATAAAAAATATGGATATACTCACCCCTCCGGCGGACCCTGGACCTTAGCGATGTAACCGGCAGCCTCCGTTCCTAAGAATGCAGAGTGAAGGACCTTCGATGATGTCGCGGCTTGTGATTGGTCACGTGACCGCTCATGTGACCGCTCACGCAACCAATCACAAGCCGCGACGTCATCGCAGGTCCTACACTCACTGCATTCTTAGGAACGGAGGCTCCCGATTACACCGCTAAGGTCCAGGGTCCGCCGAGGGGTGAGTATATCCATATTTTTTATTTTTATTCTTTATTTTTTACATGAATATGGATCCCAGGGCCTGAAGGAGAGTCTCCTCTCCTCCAGACCCTGGGAACCATACACTGGGAACTTCCGATTACGATTTCCGATATCACAAAAATATCGGAACTCCGTATCGGAATTCCGATACAGCGAATATCGGCCGATACCCGATACTTGCGGTATCGGAATGCTCAACACTAATTGTTATTCAATAAAGATATTTTTTACCTCTAATTTTGTCTTGGACCACTTCATATCTATATGGCATCTACCGTAATAGATTATTAGAAATGTAGTATAGTTTTATTTTTATTTGCTATGTCGACCACTGATATAGTGATATTTAGTTCCTAGTGGTCGCAACCATGGGTACCTAAGGTCCTGCAATGCCTGCACATGAGGAAAGAGACAGCGTACATAGATACATAGACCTGTATGTGTTTAGATTATTCCTAAATGGATTAACTTCAAATCTGGTCATTCCGCTGTTCCTCTTTGCTCCTCCATATAGCGAGCAGCACAGTTTTGCCCTAATTGGCGCAGGAGAATGTGAGTGCGATGTTTGTGTGGCGTGCGAGCTGTGCCATTCTAGGGAGCTCATTACCATCAAGGGAGCTTTCCTCTTTGAAGCACATGCATTTCCTCTTTGTTAATTCAGTAACATCCTGACAAGTGTGCTGATTGCTTCAAAATTCAGGAGGAAATGTTTGTCTGCTCTTGAACTCATCACCTGACTCATCATTTCTCTAATCCCCAATGTGATGACAAAGACCTAGCTGAACTCTTACACATGCCTCTAGGATGTTTTATGCCTACTGACTGTGTGACTATTATTGTAGGCTAAACACATTACATAAAAATAACCACAGAAATATCAAATGAGGATCTAAATGTTTGAATCCTATTATTTTTCCAAATGTTAGCTATTGCCTTTTCGTTGAATAGTATCAATGAATAGAGCTATTCCATAACACTAACTAGTTCCTAACTTACGAGTAATATCATCATTTTCATTTTTAAACTAACACATTATTGCTGTAAATTAAGAACATTTTGGTAAAATGATTATGGGACAGTCTATGCGACTGCAGATTTTGTGAATCTTCACGAGAGCAAGGATGCTCTGGTGCCAGTGGGGGGCTTGTAAGTATGTGATTTGCATATATACCGTAACATGCCGACTACACCGGATCCGACCTTCTTCAATGCAAGTGTATTGTAGCCTATTGCAGACTCGCTCAATGCGGACTGGCAGCCTAAGGTCAGACAACTCCATGGATTCCACGTTCCGACAATTAGCTTTTAGTGCGTTTTTGACGCTGTACATTTTTGCTGCGTCACACATACATCATCTAATAGTTCCAGCAATGTGGATTAGATTTGCAGGAATCTCCTGCCTGCTGTGCTTCTTTTTAACTCTGGGTAAACTCACCTGCATTGCAGGTTTCAAATCCGCAGCATGTCAATTTCTCTTGCAGGTACATTGAGTTTTTTGTGCAGATTTTCCCCAGAGACTTGCATTAGGTGCGGAAATGGTAAAAGGTAAAGAACACATATGCAATTTTAGCGTTTCCGAGGTGGAATGCATCAAAAAACCATTTAACCCGCATCTAAGTATATCAATACATTTTTGTGAAAGCCAAATACCAAGAAGTTTAAAAAAGAAAGCAGCTTTATTTAAAGCACGACACATCAACAAGAGACAAAAACCACAACATCAAAAGCGAGATAAAAACATGGTAAAAAAAAGCACGCAAAAACGCAATTATAAAACACAAGTAACATAATTTATATGAAAGGTGAAGAAATTCGACAACATCAAAAACTCAACAAAAGCTCATCGTGGGAACGTAGCCTAAGGGTTTGTGCACACAACTTTTCAGGCAGCCCACCGAGTTTTTCAAGTGAATTCTTTTTCCCAGGAGCATCATTTTTAGCATTTTGGGCCTTTTTACTGAGTACATTTTTTTATGTTTTTGACATTTTGGGGAGCATTTTTACAGAGATTCTATTTCGTCTTTTTTTACTTGTGTTTTCTAAGCGTTTTTCAACTCCATTCAGCACTGAAGAAACTGCTGGTGGTTTCTCAAACAAATGTAAAAATTATCAAAATTAAACCAAGACATTTCCCGGACATCTATTCATTCAGCCTTCCCATTGATTTGTATTGAACTGTACTGACCATCTTCAGAGCGGAAAATGCATGAAGAATTTTCCAATCATTTAATTTAACCGCTTGGCATCTTTGACAACCTGAAAGAGTTAAAAGATGCTAGAAAGAGGGAACGTATGAACAGCAAGTCGTTTTTAGATAGAAATGAATAGGATGCTGTGAAGATTGTGTGTAGGAGCTCAGGACATCTGTAGCAGTGAGTTAATATCTTAAAGTTCTTTTCGTGAGCTAAGTAGGATGTTGACATCTTCGGAGTCAATGTAAATATCTTGAGGTGATCCGAGTAAGTTGTAACGCAAACCTAAAAATGCCAATATATTTTTAAAGGGGTTGTCTAGTGAAAACAAACTTATCACCTGCTGCTCCATTCTAAGGGTAATAACGCTGTAATTTTACTGTACGCGGCTGCTGAAATGTGTTATTAAGGACATGGGTGTGTAAAAATCAGACAGCACTCGCATGCCAAGTGCTGTGCAATTTTTTTTTTTGCACCCGTTGACTTGCATTGGCGAGTCTTGTCCGAGATACGAGGACAATCACAGCAGATGAGTATAAGCCCTAAAGATGGACATTACATTTTGTTTCTTACTCTGGCATGGAGCTATACTCCAGTTTGGATCTTTTGGCCATTTTGCCAAGCTTCTTTGAAAGGTTTAAATAAATTTGCGATTTTACAGAATCATAGTTGGAAAAAACTGTTCTAAAGGAATGTGCTTAGATGCATAGAGTTTTTTTTAGCACTCAGGAAATGTGAAATAAAGGAAGAAAAACATTGAAATATCAGATCTTACGTATCTCATACTTGCCAACTTTTGCATAAATACACCATTTCCATCCATACCTTTGCCAATCCCACCCTTGAACATGTGTCTATACTAAGACAACTGGAAACTCAAAGCTAAAGCTCTTAAAGCTTTTTCTACTTATGATAAATTAGTGTAAATGATAAATTACAATTGACAGGATAACATGTTTTCCTTATGAGACATAATTTGCTAAATTAAACCACAAAATAGGTTGGTGCTATATAAATGGGGGTTAAAGGGACTCTGTCACCTGAATTTGGAGGGAACAATTTTCAGTCATATGGGCGGGGTTTTCGGGTGTTTGATTCACCCTTTCCTTACCCGCTGGCTGCATGCTGGCTGCAATATTGGATTGAAGTTAATTCTCTGTCCTCCGTAGTACATGTCTGCACAAGGCAATCTTGCCTTACACAGGCGTGTACTATGGAGGACAGAGAATGAACTTCAATCCAATATTGCAGCCAGCATGCAGCCAGCGGGTAAGGAAAGGGTGAATCAAACACCCGAAAACCCCGCCCCTATGGCTGAAAATTGTTCCCTCCAAATTCAGGTGACAGAGTCCCTTTAAGTAGAATGAAAATAGTTCATGTTTCAGCAGGTAAATGTCCGTACATTAATAAATATATACTAGAACACAATCTATAAGGTAAGTACACTAGTGTCATGTGGAGACATGAGGAAACAACCAGGAACTTATCAGACTCTGCAAATTGCTCTTCCACGTAGAATCATTTCATGCTGGTAAGAAGCACACAACACGCTGGGCTTAATTATCAAGTGTGTACACCGGCTTAACCCCATACACGGCAAGAGGGCGTTTCTCATCTCACCAGGGTAAACACAGGGTAAACTCTGTGGTTGTTGAACTAGTTATTATTGTTTGACGTTGTTCAGAGACTTGTAAAATGAAGCAATATTGAGTCAATGTCTTCTTCGAAAAGTTGACATACACGTCTAAGAAGTCTTAGTTATAGGTATGATTGGTCTGTGTAGAATGTCATACTCTCCTGATAGCAATCCATATGTACACTACGGCATAATAATAGTTCTCATTTAAAAAGTAGTTTATCAAATTTTCTGTAAGATTTCTGTCTCGGTTGTATTGCTACATTAAGCCCCAACATGGCTGAATCCACCAAACCCTAGCTAGCAAGACACATGTGATCCACTGACAAGAATGCAAAACAAGTATTCTTACATACTATGCCCCTTCAGAAGGTTCCCTCTAGATTGTAAACCCTTGCAAATAGGTCCCTCATTGGTTTAATTGTTGATTAGTTTGTTATTCTATAATGTCTGATTTAGTTCATATCCTCCAAATTGTGTCTCTGTATAAACAACAATTATTATTATTAGGACTCGTGCACATGACCAAATTATCTCGGACAACTGATATTGGGGATTTTCACGGATAGTAACTGTACTAATGATATTCAATGGGGCTGTGCACATGTCTGATGTTTATCCGTGTGAGCCCGCATCAAAGGCAGGTACATGGTCAATGACGTATATATACATTATCAGTTGTAAAGGGGTCAATATTGTCTTAATGGACAGAGATGACATAGTCCATAAGATGATTGTCTTCTCCAGTGTAAGCAGATTTATAACTCAACATTATTATTTAAAAAAACGGTAAATTTTTGTTATTACGTAATAAACTATGAAATGGGAAAATTATATTCACAAGGCATAAATATATTTTCCTGGTTAGGAGCATGTTGTCACAAAAACCTCCTGGTCCCTCTAATGGTATAGGATAGTTCAGAACACACTCCAGCATACGTATATCACACACACTGGAGCACTGCATTCATGTATTACAAATACCAATTATTAGTAACCTAATGTACAGGTAAGACAATCAAAACAAAAAATGGTAAAAAAAAGTTAGCCAAAAAGATCCAAAACATCTTACTTTATTACAATTTATTAACTGTACTTTATGTTATTAAAGTGTATTTCTTACTACATGAATGCAGTATTCCAGTGTGTGATATGTGTCGGTTCTTTCTTTTTGATACTGTCTGCTACTGACTATGTAATAGACTGTGTCATTTCTAATTTACTTCTACAGCATTTATTATCCTTCGTATTATGTAGACATTTACAATTTACTTCCACAGAGTATATGAACTATTGTCTCCTTTCTGACTATTCGTGTCGGTGGTTTATAATATTATTCTCATACACAACAGAAACAATCCCAGTGACATCGGAGACTATAGTCTTTTTAGTGCTATAGTCCTTTTTCAGAGGTTTCAATACTCAACTAGATGGGTATTTCCTGAAGGAACTACAGATAGTGCTTTGGAATGGTGCCCGGGCTGCCCCTGCAAGACTTTCACACTTGGGTGCCCCTCAGGCGCTGGTTTGGTAGTTGTAGCCCCTCAGGGTTGAGGATTTGGTGGGCTGGGCACCTCATGATCCGATTTGGTGGGCGGGGCCACTCGGGGTCCGATTTGGTGGGCGGGGCCCCTCAGGGTCCGATTTGGTGGGCGGGGCCCCTCTGGGTCTGATTTGGGGGGCGGGGCCACTCGGGGTCCAATTTGGGGGGCGGGGCCACTTGGGGTCTGATTTGGGGGGCGGGGCCACTCGGGGTCCGATTTGGGGGGCGGGGCCACTCGGTGCACTTACTTTTCACACACGGGACGAGAGGGTGTCATAGTCACTTTATTCTGATGTTTGACTTTGATAAATGATCATGTCCTAAAATGGACACCGTATATTTGCATAGCTGCCATCTTTGGAAGGTCAAGTTGGGGGTAATGGAAAGTTCGCCATTATTTCCTATGGGAATTTTTTTTTTTTATGCAATTTTTAAAAAAACTACAAATCGGATCGACACGAAAAATACTTAGCACACCTCTCGTGGATGCTGGCTTCGAAATGACGCCTCACTGGAGTCTGTGCGTGCAGCGGTTCGGGCCACATTAATTGAATTCAATTAAAAAAACTGAATAAAAATATGAAGAAGTTAACCACATTCGGATTACAATATAGTGCTTTGTGCCAAAGCACTATAATAATCTGCTCCAAGAATTTGTCTATAGGTCTTAAGAATGAACATTGTTTCATTTAGATGCTGGACAGAGATGGAACAGACTCATTTTCGAGGTCGGACATGACAGTCTTTGAACTTATTCCTGTTTGTGCCTCATAGTTCATGTCTGACGGTGATTTTGCTGGGTTTCAGAAAATGAGATATATGGTAATCCATTTTCAGCCCAGTCATCTTCAAGTCTTTTTTTCTTTATTTCTCTAAGAAATTTCAAGGATATGACCTGTTCTGTTTTCTCATCCATAGAACGTTTTTGGCGAGAAGCCCACCATTCCTGAATACAAGGTTGCTGCAATTCAGAAGTCACGCTTCATTCTACTGCACTATGGCACTTTTAAGGCAGGCTGGGACTGGCTCATTCTTTTGGCTACCTTCTATGTTGCTGTGACGGTTCCTTACAATGTGTGTTTCGCCATCACTCGAGATGACAGCATTTCATCACGTAGCCCACCGAGTGTTAGCGACATCTTCGTTGAGATCCTTTTTATGCTTGGTATGATACTTCCTAGTTCTAATGTTCTTTCATTGAAAAGTTGGAAAAGCATTGTCATGTTCTAAACTACATTTTTACATTGATACATTGTTATGTAAGCAGGCCTAGAAAAGAATGGAATTTCAGCATCTAAATGTAAAAAAAAAAGTTTCCATTAACTTTCAATAAACAGAGATCTTGAAAATGTTGGGTCAATGAAACACTTAGAGTTGCCTGGTTAAATGTCAATCAAACCTGTTTTTGGTATCAAAACAATTTTCAAAATGTCAACTTACTGTTAAAGAATGGAAATATTAATTATAAAACAAATATGCTTTATAGTACAAAACTGATAAAACCCTTTAGAATTTCAAATGTTTCTATAACTTAGTTATTTTTTCATTGTATTTCCTTGTTGATAAGTCTTTGTTCTGAATTGTTCATTCTTTTTAAGTTTTGCCACTACTTGCTAAAGATCTGAGAATTATTTGAGGAATATTGCAATTTACAGCTTAGTCCTCAATTTGTAAATGTTTAACCGTAACTCAAAATCAGCAAATTGTACTCAGCTGTGCATTTGGCTCTGATTGTTTTCCTAGTCCAATATTCTAATTGGGGTTTATAGAATAGAAAAATTAAAAAATTAAAAATAAAAGGAACACCCCTGATGGGTGAGAAGGAAGTTTATATATATATACATAAAAAAAAATATATATATATATATATATATATGTATATATATATATATATATATATATATATATATATATATATATATTTTTTTTTTTAAACTCCCTTCTCACCCCAATGGTAGTGGTCTTTTTTTGTCCTTTCTCATTCTTGGGTCCTCCCAGAGGCCTTGGAGTTTGAGGTTTCTGCGCAGGATCTTAGTTGTTCTCAGCATTGCACTTTTCTGTGTGTGTGTGTGTGTATATATATATATATATATATATATATATATATATATATATATATATATATATATATATATATATATATATAATATATATGAATTTATATATTCTAAAAGAAAAAGAGAATATACAACAATCTAAGACTGATTTGTGTGTGAATTTTTGGAAAAAAATTATATATATATATATTGAAAATATGTATACAATACTTATATATTTTTTACTAATATATCCCTAAAATTCATAATATATATAAATTCTTAGGCTTTGTGCAGAACCATATGCACAGAGCCTGTAGTAAGGCACATGGCATCCCTGCAGCTCTATACTATAGGGCCGTAGACTCTCAGTTTGGTGCCATATGGTGTAACGTTATGGCTGCTAGTTATGGAAATACTCTGGCCTCAAGCAGTGCTGACAGACAGGAATACCACCATAACATGGAGTCCGTTGTAAAAATGACACATCTGTTGTTGTGTTGGATCAGATAGAATTTACCATAAAAACACCATATAAAAAATGAGTGTTAATAAATCCAGTAGGTCCTGCAAGACTTTTATGACTGCCAAATTACAAATACATTCGACTTGTGTACATGATGTAAATCTTATCTGTCACTTCGCTGTGCAATCTAAGTGTTGCTGCCAATGTGTCTTTCGTTCCACTCTGTAGAATCATTGTGCAGAATGTAAAGCTTTCATGGCTGATACTGGAAGCTCAGCTTTTGGCAGTCCTTGAACACACATGTACAGGTTTTGCATATTCTTCCAACAACTGCCTTAATATATCACATCCAACAGCTTGCTTGGATGTTTATCAATCCCTGGGCATTCTTCCTAATGAAAGCTCGAGATGCCGGCCTGCTCATTTCACTCTATTTTGTAAAAACAAACAGTATTATCGCTTATTAAAGATCTGTTCCGTGGACATTCTGGAACCCCGTTGAGCTGTCCTTTTAGCTTGTCAGCGTAAGCGCTGGGTGAGGAGCGGTAGACGTTCATTCACAAAAGAAGCAGTCTCTAAATATTTAAGCAATCTGTGGAGCCAATGTCCTGGGGAGGCAAATGTATTGAAGATTTTCCTGTTATTATTCACAGACGAGCTAATGGTAGAGCCCATGCTTCATGTACAGACATCTTGTTAATTATTTACTAGGGCAAATTGCATTTTTAGAAATCATTGGGAGGAAGAAACTGAATTTGGGTTCAGAAAAAGTGTCGCACATGTAATGGCACATGAATAAAAGCATTAGCATATGGATGTAGAGAAAAACTGAGGTGTTCATGGTGGATTTACTGGCATGTACTTGTAGTACCATAGTATCTGAAAGTTTCTTTGTAAAAATACATTTGATATATTTACTGCTACTTGCAGGGATACATAGGTAGATTGGGAATTTTCTCTTTGGTGCCTGAGAGGTCTTAAAGGGAATCTACCAGCAGGTTTTTACTAGGCTGTGTTTGGCTATTTCAGTAAAACCAGAGTTTTATCAGCAGGAGATTATCACTACAGGACAAGCTTCCCTCATGCCTCCTAGTCCAACCCCACCTCCAGCACTCATTAGCATATTGTACATAACACAGAAGGTAGCCAATCAGTGGTGTGGGCAGGGTTATACAGGGCTCAGCATTCAGAGCTCTGATAGATCTACAGCAGAAAAACTGTGATTCCATCACAACTGCTGCACTTGATACATAGCTGGAATCTGGATCTCTGTCG
Source organism: Ranitomeya variabilis (assembly GCF_051348905.1). Lineage (NCBI taxonomy): Eukaryota > Metazoa > Chordata > Amphibia > Anura > Dendrobatidae > Ranitomeya > Ranitomeya variabilis. The sequence continues at coordinate 160,714,491 of NC_135238.1, read as the reverse complement.
CTAAGTCATGCTGCTGTCAGATTACATAGCAAAACCTGCTAATTCCCTTTAAATGTCTCCTTGAGACAGAAGAGGACAGATGATAACTCTGATTTTGGGGTAACTATTACCAATGGATTAACATATTAGATAGGAAGAAATCAATAGGCTAATCCTTTCCTGGTCTAGAATTATAAGGCCTCATATAGACTTTCATGACTTTTCCCATACATAAAAAGATGCACCGTTGTTCATCAGTGTTTTAGATCTGATTTTCGTTATTGTTTGGTCCCTGTGTCAGTTTTTACCAATGTGTTTCATCAGTAATTTTTCACTGATGAAAAAAACTGGAAAGCCGCTCCCATCCATTACTGACAGCGCACGGATTGCCATCCATGCCCGTGATTTTCACAGACTCATAGACTTGTATGAGTAATTGTGATCCCTGATTCGAATCAAAAACGGACTCTCCATGATTTTTTGTGGACACAAAAAAACCAGACACATGAGCAGCCCTATAGACACATAGTCTAAACCCTTCGATTTCCCTGGACTGGAGTGTAGAAGCCTTTGGTGGTGATGTCCCATCTCTCCCTCGATAAGAGATGCTGTAGGAAAGGAGATCGTAATGGTGGATTTTACTGTTCTTGTTCTCTTGAGAGATGAACTTCGGACAGAGGTGTCTGACATGTCCCCTCTCTCCATTAAAAAAATATAGATGTCTAAGTGTATGGACAGTTTTATAGATCGGACAGGGCTATATTCTTCCATTTTAGGAAGTTGAGAAAAAAAGAAGAGATGCAAGAAGTAATTGCGTCAGAGTGAGAGAAGGACTAGCCTCTGTTAGCATAGTTATGTGAAATTACTCAATTAGAAATTTGAAAAATAAAAAATTTAATCACATATTTTCTTGATTTATTTACAGATATTCTTTTAAATTTCCGAACAACATATGTCAGCAAGTCTGGCCAGGTTGTGTATGATCCCCGCTCTATTTGTGTGCACTATGCAACCACATGGTTCTTTGTGGACCTCATTGCTGCCCTTCCCTTTGACCTCCTCTATGCATTTAGCGTTAATGTGGTAAGTGAAAGTATTAATCTTTGCTAACTTTTCTTAACTACATTAAAAACGTTTTTATGTCTCATACTTGTCTGGGTCACTCAATTCTAACTGGAGGTAGCTCTTAAAATAAGACAGAAGAATGTTGACCCACAATCCCATGACACAAACTTTGGGGATTGCGTCACTAGAGTTTTGTTACCTTCCTTTCACAATACAGTTTGAATATTTCATATTTCACTCCCCAACAACAAAATGTCCAATTTTCTTCCACCAAGAATTATACAATAAGTTCTTTTGAGATGTTCTGTGATCTGAAATATCTGCCATATGAATATAATATACAGTGCCTTGTAAAAGTATTCGACTCCCTGGAACTTTTCAACCTTTTCCCATATATCATGCTCCATACATAAAGATACCAAATGTAAATTTTTGGTGAAGAATCAACAACAAGTGGAACACAATTGTGAAGTTGAACAAAATGTATTGGTTATTTAAAATTTTTGTGGAAATTCAAAAACTGAAAAGTGTGGCGTGCAATATTATTCGGCCCCTTTAACTTAATACTTTGTTGCACCACCTTTTGCTGCGATTACAGCTGCAAGTCGCTTGGGGTATGTCTCTATCAGTTCTGCACATTGAGAGACTGAAATTCTTGCCCATTATTCCTTGACAAACAGGTCGAGCTCAGTGAGGTTTGATGGAGATCGTTTGTGAACAGCAGTTTTCAGCTCTTTCCACAGATTCTCGATTGGATTGAGGTCTGGATTTTGACTTGACCATTATAACACCTTATTTGTGAACCATTCCATTGTAGATTTTGCTTTATGTTTGGGATCATTGTCTTGTTGGAAGACAAATCTCCGTCCCAGTCTCAGGTCTTTTGCAGACTCCAACAGGTTTTCTTCAAGAATGGTCCTGTATTTGGCTCCACCCATCTTCCCATCAATTTTAACAAATCATTCCTGTCCCTGCTGAAGAAAAGCAGGCCCAAACCATGATGCTGCCACCACCATGTTTGACAGTGGGGATGGTGTGTTCAGGGTGATGAGCTGTGTCAGAGATGGTAAGTACCCCGTTGTTATAACTGGTATATACATGTGTTACAGAATGGGATCACAGTCTTGTATAAGTACTGTGCCCATGCAGCCTGTCAGAGATTAGTGTTTATTGCCATAGGACTGGGACCTATGATGTCACACCCTTGGAAGACATTAGCTTATCTGCAGGGCTTGCTTATAGGGTGAGCCGTCGTTGAGTGGGGGCGCCATATCCGCTGAACAGTAGGATGCCAACCCCCACAGTCAGGCAGGCTATAAAAATTAGCAGGGAACAGTTATAGTGAGGTACTTGTTGTTAATATGCACTTTTTTGCACTTTGTATCATTTTGTCATTCACCCTTTTCACACTGTTCTATGGTTGCCGTTAACCAATTAGTTATAGTAAGGCAATCACTGTCCTTTTCATTTTTTCATTTTTTCCTGTCATGCCAGAATGGTGGTCCAATTGTATCACATTATCCATAGCTGACAGACAGGAGATATAGGGATAGCCGCCGTTGAGCGGGGACGCCTATCTCGTACATATCTTTAGGGTGCCAACCCCCACTGCAAGGCAGGGTAAATCAGTATTAACAGTGTGAGGGATAGTCTTAGTTTAGCACGGTTGGTTGCATGTTGATTGTTCAGTGTTTTAAAGTGAACAATAAATATGAAGTTTTATCTATGATCTGTTAAGAATAGATATAAGGTTTCTTTTCGGTTTTGCTTGGTTTTTTGAACCTTGGCTGCATATTCTACTTGGTTTTTTGATGAGCTGTGTTGCCTTTACGCCAAACACATCGTTTGGCATTGTTGCCAAAAAGTTTGATTTTGGTTTCATCTGACCAGAGCACCTTCTTCCACATGTTTGGTGTGTCTCCCAGGTGGCTTGTTGCAAACTTTAAACAACACTTTTTATGGATATCTTTGAGAAATGGCTTTCTACTTTTTTCTTCTTGCCACTCTTCCATAAAGGCCAGATTTATGCAGTGTACGACTGATTGTTGTCCTATGGACAGACTGTCCCACCTCAGCTGTAGATCTCTGCAGTTCATCCAGAGTGATTATGGGCCTCTTGGCTGCATCTCTGATCAGTCTTCTCCTTGTTTGAGATGAAAGTTTAGAGGGACGGCCGGGTCTTGGTAGATTTGCAGTGGTATGATACACCTTCCATTTCAATATGATTGCTTGCACAGTGCTCCTTGGGATGATTAAAGTTTTGGAAATCATTTTGTATCCAAATCCGGGTTTAAACTTCTCCACAACAGTATCACGGACCTGCTTGTTGTGTTCCTTGGTCTTCATGATGCTCTCTGTGCTTCAAACAGAACCCTGAGACTATCACAGAGCAGGTGCATTTATACGGAGACTTGATTACGCACAGGTGGATTATATTTATCATCATTAGGCATTTAGAACAACATTGGATCATTCAGAAATCCACAATGAACTTCTGGAGTGAGTTTTCTGCACTGAAAGTAAAGGGGCCGAATAATATTGTACGCCCCACTTTTCAGTTTTTGAATTTCCACAAAAATTTTAAATAACCAATAAATTTCGTTCAACTTCACAATTATGTTCCACTTGTTGTTGATTCTTTACCAAAAATTTACATTTGGTATCTTTATGTTTGAAGCATGATATGTAGGAAAAGGTTGAAAAGTTCCAGGGAGCCGAATACTTTCGCAGGCACTGTACGTAGGTTGTCCTTAGCTCATTTGTATAGTTATATAGTTTACATTTTATAGTTTGTTGCCACATGTTTCACATGGGTTCTCTTGTTTTTGATTCTCAGTATTTTGGAGTCCATCTCCTGAAGACGGTGCGCCTACTCCGACTTCTTCGCTTGCTGCAAAAGTTGGATCGCTACTCCCAGTACAGTGCAGTTGTATTAACCCTTCTTATGTCCATGTTTGCATTGCTTGCCCATTGGATGGGCTGTGTTTGGTACTTTATTGGGCAGAAGGAAATTGAAGTTAATGACATTGGTAAGTGACACTAATAAGCACAGACAATAGACTCTAGATGACTAGAAAGGGCAGTCAGTGATGAACGATGTTAAGTATTCAATGACCATAATGAGATATCTTACTAAAGTCCTGTCTTGGATTATATACCCGAAATAAGGAAACGAGTGGTAGATATAACTTATTAGATGAAAAAAACTATTTACGGCTAGGATCAGATGCCGGTAGATTCTAGTATCTGAGAGAATCCAGTCGATTATGCAAATGACAGCATTGTGTGATCCGATTCTCTCAAATGAGAAGATGAAAAAATGTCTCCATCTTCTCCATTGTGTCAGTGCTCAGAAATTAGACTGCACTCTGATGTCCTCCCAATGCAGTTTGAGGATGTCCATTAGAGTTGAGCGAATTTGCTTGGGTTCCCTCTTATTTGGCAAGCTATAGCGCTTGCCGAATAAGCTGCAGAGGGAACTCGGCTTCCTGGATCACGAGTCACGACAGCCGATCAGCTGATCGGCGCTGCAGCTGCATGTGTCATGGCTGTGTCACAGTCACAACACATACATGGAGAGCCCAACAAACAGGCTCTCAATGCATGTGTTGTGACTGTGACACAGCCACGACATATGCAGCAGTGGCACCAATCAGATGAACGGCCAGCACGATCCAGGAAGCCGGATTCCCTCTGCGGCTTATTTGGCAAGTGCTTTAGCTTGCCGAATAAGAGGGAACCTGAGCAAATTCGCTCATCTCTAGTGTCCATGTACTCATTGACCTGCATGGCCGAGTGTGATCCAAGTATTGGATCAAACTCGGACATGCTGCAATGTTTCAGTGGCCAATTCAGTCCGAGGAAAAAATCGTACATGTGCACAGCCCAATAGATCATGCTCAGACTGATAATACAGTGGTGTGAGAGAGCCCAAACTGCTATGTAAGCCATTATGTGGACTTTAAAAGCTATTTATCATGATAAAGTCTAAAATGGGAACTCGGGTCTACCAGGTCACCTTCACTTCGTGCCATGTTTCAAGATTTAAAAAAGAATCCAAAATGTAATATAAACAGTTTGATACAATAATGCATTCCTCCAGAAGTTTATAAAGTTTTCTTGTGCACTTTGTTCATAGTAGATCAATTGACTTTTTGAGGCAATATCTACGAGAATAAGCAGCATTAAGCGACAATTATCAGGGACTAAAAGACTGGATTCTTTTTCCATATTCTCGACACATTGCAATATAGCCATCAATTTATAAGCACAAACAACAGTGTCGGAGATAGTCTAATTCCCACAGTAATAAGACAAACTGTCTGTGCTCATTCAGTGTAGAAGTTACATTAGCAAAGTTAAGCGAATTACCGTAATTCTGTAAATTACTGGATCATGCTGCTCTAAAAGTAACCAATTATTTCACTTTATTCCTTCCTGCATATATTACACTGATATTTTTATGCAATTTTTTTCATACATAAAGTCCTAAACCCCTTCTGCGGCACTGATGCATGGCATCTGAATAAAATATCCTCCAAGATCCCGCTGCCCAGTGTGAAGTCAATAACAGTGTGAGTTTTATGGCCCAGCTCTGCAATAACTTGAAAGTAGAACAAAGTCACAAATTAGAAAGGGCTAGGAAAAAAGGCCGAAGATATATTGTAATGGCTAAGATAATCCTGCTCCCTAATAACAGAACAGCTATCACTGCCGCTCACACAGCCGCACAGCGTCGGCAATTACACCAAAATCAGCTTCAAACAGATGAAACAGCGGAGTCTGTTATCTCTGAAGGTCCCAGGGAGGGCGCCTCAGAAGCTAAGCGAAGGCGACCATTCCAATTGCCATATTGTCACTACTGGGTGCTGAACGGCCTGTGTGGCCGAGATGTTAGACGCGGTGGAAGGGACACTGGTACTGCTAAATGTATTGTTGGGATTTTGATGAAGTTGCATGTTCCTAATGATAATCATGTCTTCATGGAAATTTCTGTTCTAACTGGTAGAAAACTCATATGTTCTTGTTGCTTCCAGGAACATGATGTTACCACAGCGGTAAACATAATTCTGTATACCTGGAATAATTGTCCATTTATCTAGAGCTAGGTATTATTAAAATAATTTCTGATGTCTTCTGAGAATAGACCATCATGTGCACATGAGGATAAAAAGTATTTGGGGCCAGTATTAGAGTTGGTGCGAATTGATGTGTAGGACCAGGTCCATCGGCCAAATCAATAATCTATGGCCACGAGAATGAACTTCTACCTGATGGCATTCCTGGCTCTTTTTTTGATTAGCAGGTCTGGAGACTCATTATTGTTGCAGTGTGAGGCACCCAGCTAGCTAATCAAATGAGAAGCGGCAGATGTAGGGTAGGTATTTACTAGGGCAGACATGTCAACAAAAGCTGGTCCTCTCTAAATCCAAGAACTGCTTGATGTTACAAATTATGGTTAAAGAGGATGTCCGGTCCAAATCGATAAGTTTGCAGTCACTCACAATGATATTTGTGGGATCAAAAAGTTGTTTGATTCAAAACTGTGATACTTGCAAAATGGGTGATACTAGGTACTAGCCATGGTGGGTGCCGATACTTTCACCTGCACATTTTTCTTTTAACAATTTTTAAAATGGAAAAAGATGAAAAAATATATACAGTATATTTTTTCCTAAAATACAAAGGAAATGTGTCATCTTTAACTTTAGGCCTTTTAGAGATCATTTCATCTTCAACTTGTTTAACTGTTCACAATAACAGTGATTTTGACCAGGGGTGCCCAAACTTTTACATGCCACTGTTCTTCATATGTTGGGTCCCTGACTTTGATGTGGGCCTGCATTCTGAATTTGCATCTTTTCTGACAGCCGATGGCAGATTTAGTCAGCCATTATGTGCCTCTAACAACTGTGTGTGGAGCATAGATCCACCCGCAGCTGTTAACATGTTTTCATTGGCTGTAAGCCATAATCATCAACATTAACAGAAATAAACACTTGGAATAGATCACTCTGTTTGTAATGACTCTATATAATATATGAGTTTCACTTGTTGTATTGAAGAACTGAAATAAATTAACTTTTTGTTTCTATTCTAATTTTGTGAGAAGCACTTGTAGTTGGAATCTCTGCATTTCCAAACGAAACACCAAAATTAGTCTAAGTTCACACTAGGCGTATTTGCTGCGTTTTTTTGTGTTTTTCAAGTTTTAGCTGCTTTTTACAGTACCAGCAAAGCATATGAGATTTCAGAAATCTCATGCACATAGCTTGGTTTTTTTGTCATTAATATGGTTTTTTTGGATATAAACCATGTCACTTTCAGCGTTTTTCACCCACTGACTTGAATGGGTGGTGAAAAAACACTGAAGAAACGCACCAAAATGAAAATAAACAATTACAAACTTCAGCTCAGGGACCAAAAACTAAGCCCTCACCCAATTTTTCAAATCGCACCAGTGACACGTTATGTGGTGATAACTCTGGAATGCTTAAACATATCCCATGGATTTGAGACTTTTTTTTTGTGACATATTGAACTTTATGATAATGGTAAATTTATGTGTTAATGTAAAAAAAAATCAGAAATTTTACAAAAATTAAAAAACAAAACTGCAATTTTCAAACTTTGAATGCTTTCCCCTTTAATCCAGATAGTCATACCACTTAAAAACATTAATAAATGACATTTCCTACATATTTGCTTTACATCAGCACCAATTATAAAATGTTGTTTTATTTTATTAGAATTTTACAAGGTTTAAAAATAACCAGGGATCCGAATACATATTAACCCCTTAAGCCCGTATGACGTACTATACCGTCGAGGTGGGGTGGGCCTTAATTCCCGGTGACGGGATAGTACGTCATACGCGATCGGCCGCGCTCACGGGGGGAGCGCGGCCGATCGCGGCCGGGTGTCGGCTGCATATCGCAGCTGACATCCGGCACTATGTGCCAGGAGCGGTCACGGACCGCCCCCGGCACATTAACCCCCGGCACACCGCGATCAAACATGATCGCGGTGTACCGGCGGTACAGGGAAGCATCGCGCAGGGAGGGGGCTCCCTGCGTGCTTCCCTGAGACGATCGGTACAAGGTGATGTACTCACCTCGTACCGAACGTCTTCTCCCTGCAGGCCCCGGATCCAAAATGGCCGAGGGGCTGTATCCGGGTCCTGCAGGGAGCACTTCCGGGTCGGAGCAGGCTGCAGATGAAAGCTGCAGCCTGCTCCGATGAAAGTATGATCGCAGATCTGATAGAGTGCTGTGCACACTATCAGATCTGCGATCTGTGATGTCCCCCCCTGGGACAAAGTAAAAAAGTAAAAAAAAAAATTTCCACATGTGTAAAAAAAAAAAAAATAAATTCCTAAATAAATAATAATAAAAAAAAAAATATTATTCCCATAAATACATTTCTTTATCTAAAAAAAACAAACAAAAACAATAAAAGTACACATATTTAGTATCGCCGCGTCCGTAACGACCCAACCTATAAAACTGGCCCACTAGTTAACCCCTTCAGTAAACACCGTAAGAAAAAAAAAAAAACGAGGCAAAAAACAACGCTTTATTACCATACCGCCGAACAAAAAGTGGAATAACACGCGATCAAAAAGACGGATATAAATAACCATGTTTCCGCTGAAAACATCATCTTGTCCCGCAAAAAACAAGCCGCCATACAGCATCATCAGCAAAAAAATAAAAAAGTTATAGTCCTCAGAATAAAGCGATGCCAAAATAATTATTTTTTCTATAAAATAGTTTTTATCGTATAAAAGCGTCAAAACATAAAAAAATGATATAAATGAGGTATCGCTGTAATCGTACTGACCCGACGAATAAAACTGCTTTATCAATTTTACCAAGCGCAGAACGGTATAAACGCCTCTCCCAAAAGAAATTCATGAATAGCTGGTTTTTGGTTATTCTGCCTCACAAAAATCGGAATAAAAAGTGATAAAAAATGGTCACGTGTCCGAAAATGTTACCAATAAAAACGTCAACTCGTCCCGCAAAAAACAAGACCTCACATGACTCTGTGGACCAAAATGTGGAAAAATTATAGGTCTCAAAATGTGGAGACGCAAAAACTTTTTTGCTATAAAAAGCGTCTTTTAGTCTGGTTTCACACTTGCGTTTTTATCTGCATGCGTTTTTTAAAAAAACGGCATGTGTGAAAAAATGCATGTAAACGCGGTAAAACGCATGCGTTTTTATAGAAAAACACAAGAAAACAAGAAAAAAACAAAAAACCCTAACCCTACCCCTAACCCTACCCCTAACCTGAAATACGTGGCACTGAAATACGTGGCACTGAAATATACGTTTATATACGTATATACGTATATAAGTGCCACGATATTTCAGTGGCCACGTATATAAGTGCCACGTATTTAAGTGCCACGTATTTAAGTGCCACGTATTTAAGTGCCACGTATTTAAGTGCCACGTATTTCAGTGCCACGTATTTACGTGCCACGTATTTACGTGCCACGTATTTACGTGCCACGTATTTTTCAGTGCCTGAAATACGTGGCACTGAAATACGTGGCACTGAAATATCGTGGCACTGAAATATCGTGGCACTGAAGTATTTACGTGCCACGTATTTTTCAGTGCCTGAAATACGTGGCACTGAAATACGTGGCACTGAAATACGTGGCACTGAAATATCGTGGCACTTAAATACGTGGCTCTTAAATACGTGGCACTTATATACGTGGCACTTATATACGTGGCACTTATATACGTGGCACTTATATACGTGGCACTTATGACTGTCAGAAAATGTTCAGTAAACGGTTAGGGGTGAGGTTAGGGGTAGGGTTTCAGGTAGAATTGGGGAGTTTCCACTGTTCAGGCACATCAGGGGCTCTCCAAACGCGACATGGCGTCCAATCTCAATTCCAGCCAATTCTGCGTTGAAAAAGTAAAACAGTGCTCCTTCCCTTCCGAGCTCTCCCGTGCGTCCAAAAAGGGGTTTACCCCAACATATGGGGCATCAGCGTACTAGGGACAAATTGAACAACAACTTCTGGGGTCCTAGTTCTCTTGTTATCCTTGGGAAAATAAAAATTTGGGGGGCTAAAAATCATTTTTGTGGGAAAAAAAATTTGTTTTATTTTCACGGCTCTGCGTTGTAAACTGTAGTGAAACACTTGGGGGTTCAAAGTTCTCACAACACATCTAGATAAGTTCCTTGGGAGGTCTAGTTTCCAATATGGGGTCACTTGTGGGGGGTTTGTACTATTTGGGTACATCAGGGGCTCTGCAAATGCAACGTGACGCCTGCAGACCAATCCATTTAAGTCTGCATTCCAAATGGCGCTCCTTCCCTTCCGAGCTCTGTCATGCGCCCAAACAGTGGTTCCCCCCCACATAGGGGGTATCAGCGTACTCAGGACAAATTGGACAACAACTTTTGGGGTCCTATTTATCCTGATACCCTTGTGAAAATACAAAACTGGGGGCTAAATTTCATTTTTGTGAAAAAAAAATATATATATTTTCACGGCTCTGCGTTATAAACTGTAGTGAAACACTTGGGGGTTCAAAGTTCTCACAACACATCTAGATAAGTTCCTTGGGGGGTCTAGTTTCCAATATGGGGTCACTTGTGGGGGGTTTGTACTGTTTGGGTACATCAGGGGCTCTGCAAATGCAACGTGACGCCTGCAGACCAATCCATTTAAGTCTGCATTCCAAATGGCGCTCCTTCCCTTCCGAGCTCTGTCATGCGCCCAAACAGTGGTTCCCCCCCACATAGGGGGTATCAGCGTACTCAGGACAAATTGGACAACAACTTTTAGGGTCCAATTTATCCTGATACCCTTGTGAAAATACAAAACTGGGGGCTAAAAAATCATTTTTGTGAAAAAAAAAAATAATTTTTATTTTCACGGCTCTGCGTTATAAACTGTAGTGAAACACTTGGGGGTTCAAAGCTCTCAAAACACATCTAGATAAGTTCCTTAGGGGGTCTACTTTCCAAAATGGTGTCACTTGTGGGGGGGTTTAATGTTTAGGCACATCAGGGGCTCTCCAAACGCAACATGGCATCCCATCTTAATTCCAGTCAATTTTGCATTGAAAAGTAAAATAGCGCTTCTTCCCTTCTGAGCTCTGCTATGCGCCCAAACAATGGTTTACACCCACATATGGGGTATCGTCGTACTCAGGACAAATTGCACAACAACTTTTGTGGTCTAATTTCTTCTCTTACCCTTGGGGAAATAAAAAAATGGGGGTGAAAAGATCATTTTTGTGAAAAAATATGATTTTTTATTTTTACGGCTCTGCATTATAAACTTCTGTGAAGCACTTGTTGGGTCAAAGTGCTCAACACACATCTAGATAAGTTCCTTAAGGGGTCTACTTTCCAAAATGGTGTCACTCGTGGGGGGTTTCAATGTTTAGGCACATTAGGGGCTCTCCAAACGCAACATGGCGTCCCATCTCAATTCCAGTCAATTTTGCATTGAAAAGTCAAATGGCGCTCCTTCCCTTCTGAGCTCTGCCCTGCGCCCAAACAATGGTTTACACCCACATATGGGGTATCAGTGTACTCAGGACAAATTGCACAACAATTTTTGGGGTCCAATTTCTTCTCTTACCCTTGGGAAAATAAAAAATTGGGGGTGAAAAGATCATTTTTGTGAAAAAATATGATTTTTTATTTTTACGGCTCTGCATTATAAACTTCTGTAAAGCACTTGTTGGGTCAAAGTGCTCACCACACATCTAGATAAGTTCCTTAGGGGGTCTACTTTCCAAAATGGTGTCACTTGTTAGGGGTTTCAATGTTTAGGCACATCAAGGGCTCTCTAAATGCAACATGGCGTCCCATCTCAATTCCAGTCAATTTTGCATTGAAAAGTCAAATGGCGCTCCTTCCCTTCCGAGCTCTGCCCTGCGCCCAAACAATGGTTTACACCCACATATGGGGTATCAGCGTACTCAGGACAAATTGCACAACAATTTTTGGGGTCCAATTTCTTCTCTCACCCTTGGGAAAATAAAAAATTGGGGGTGAAAAGATAATTTTTGTGAAAAAATATGATTTTTTATTTTTACGGCTCTGCATTATAAACTTCTGTAAAGCACTTGTTGGGTCAAAGTGCTCACCACACATCTAGATAAGTTCCTTAGGGGGTCTACTTTCCAAAATGGTGTCACTTGTTAGGGGTTTCAATGTTTAGGCACATCAGGGGCTCTCCAAATGCAACATGGCGTCCCATCTCAATTCCAGTCAATTTTGCATTGAAAAGTCAAATGGCGCTCCTTTGCTTCCAAGCTCTGCCATGCGCCCAAACTGTGGTTTACCCCCACATATGGGGTATCAGCGTACTCAGGACAAATTGTACAACAACTTTTGGGGTCTATTTTCTCCTGTTACCCTTGGTAAAATAAAACAAATTGGAGCTGAAATAAATTTTGTGTGAAAAAAAGTTAAATGTTCATTTTTATTTAAACATTCCAAAAATTCCTGTGAAACACCTGAAGGGTTAATAAACTTCTTGAAAGTGGTTTTGAGCACCTTGAGGGGTGCAGTTTTTAGAATGGTGTCACACTTGGGTATTTTCTATCATATAGACCCCTCAAAATGACTTCAAATGAGATGTGGTCCCTAAAAAAAAAATGGTGTTGTAAAAATGAGAAATTGCTGGTCAACTTTTAACCCTTATAATTCCGTCACAAAAAAAAATTTTGGTTCCAAAATTGTGGTGATGTAAAGTAGACATGTGGGAAATGTTATTTATTAAGTATTTTGTGTGACATATGTCTGTGATTTAAGGGCATAAAAATTCAAAGTTGGAAAATTGCGAAATTTTCAAAATTTTCGCCAAATATTCGTTTTTTTCACAAATAAACGCAAGTTATATCGAAGAAATTTTACCACTAACATGAAGTACAATATGTCACGAGAAAACAATGTCAGAATCGCCAAGATCCGTTGAAGCGTTCCAGAGTTATAACCTCATAAAGGGACAGTGGTCAGAATTGTAAAAATTGGCCTGGTCATTAACGTGCAAACCACCCTCGGGGCTTAAGGGGTTAAATAATCCAGGGAAAAGTACCAGTGTACCTATAGTAGTGACCCGGATTTATAGAACCATTGCTCCAATTACTGAATATACAAAAAAGGAGAACCGGGAGCCGGAAGTAAATAAACATGTAAAAAATTTTTATTATAACAACATTAAAACCAGGACATTGGTAATCATAGCCGGTGTTCCACAACACCATGTGAATGGGGGAAGAAAAAGACCTCTAAACCCCAACAACCCCCGATATTAGAAGCGGTGCAGATGTAGCACATTATACATAGTGCATGCCATTAGGCTACTATGACAGGAGGGAAAATCCTTAACATATGAGCACCACAGCCCCCATGATACCGGGGCTAATAACAGCAAGGGAAGCAAAAAAGCTGATCGTTGCTCTGTGCATAGTAACAAAAAATCTAAGGTAAGTACATATCGCTAGTCATCATAGGTAGATTCATATGTCACAGTGCAACAAGAGACAAGAGGCTTACCCGTGCATGCGGGGAGAAGCGGAGAGGGGAGTCCCGCCGGTAGATGGGCCCCGACGCGCGTTTCGCAGCGTATACACGCTGCTTCTTCAAGGGGAAGTAATCTCAGGTGCTACAGGACCTGCCTATAACCCCCTGACCTGAGTCACGTGTGCGGCAGCCGCCAATCCCAGTAGCGCTGTCGGCGCATGCGCACTGCGGCAGGCAGGCCCCGCACAAGGACACGGCGCCACACCAAGCACACAGGTCAGGAAGCAAGGTTCCGGACCTGCGCGCAGGGGGGGATTGACGCCCGCCCATGTGCGAAAGCCACCCGCAAGCAGGGCGATGCGCACGGCCACAAGGGGGCGTGCGCTGCCAGATAAATCTAAACTCAGGTAAACCCATGGATACATATAAAGAAAACGTAGACTGAACATTGTGGCCATTGAATAATACATGCATCAACCTAACCCCATATGCCAAACAGTAGTAATAATTTATAACAAACATAACGCCAATAGCTTAACAAAATAACTGTGGCACCAAGGGAAATGTTCATATCTTCCAAGTGTTTGGCCAGTCCAAATGTTCCAGAAATCCACAGATATGATGAAAATGATAATTCCAGAAGAGTGCATGGTAAAGATGGAAGGAGGAGGACCAAGGCAGAGCCCAAAGATTACTAATAACAAAAAAAAAACTACTGGTGGCCCTCGCCCGGGATGCACCCCATGTGGGCACTGTCTTGCCTGCGCCAATGTCCGGCGCTGCTCCGATTTTATTTCTAGTGATGGCGTAAAAACATTCCAGATTAAAGAACGTATATCCTGTGGGACTACCAATGTGATTTATTATGCCACCTGTCCGTGCCCCAGGATATACGTTGGCCTCACTACGCGCGAACTGAGAGTTCGCGTTAGGGAGCATGTGCGGGACATTGGCGCGGCCAGGACGGCGTCACCTGGGGTGGAACTTAAAACAATCCCCCGTCACTTTAAGCTCCACCATCGCTGTAACGAGAAGTTGCTACAAGTGAGGGGGATTGATGTCCTCCATCTGGGTATCAGGGGTGGGGATAATAAGAAACGGTTAGCTCAAATTGAAACTAAGTGGATTACCTTGCTTGACACCATGACCCCCAAAGGTCTCAATGAATCCCTTAGTTTCGCCCCTTTTCTGTAGCTCTGGACTGTCTCATTTGTCTTTTGCCGCTTATTTTTTGCCACTTTCTGCCATTTAGCCCTAATCCTGTTTTTCTCTATGGGATGTTCCATCGTTTATTGTTATCATGTTCCCTCCGGGGGGTTTCTTTCTTATGTTTTTAACTTGTTTTTAAATTGTTTAATCCTTCTTCTTTTTTTGTCATTAGTAATCTTTGGGCTCTGCCTTGGTCCTCCTCCTTCCATCTTTACCATGCACTCTTCTGGAATTATCATTTTCATCATATCTGTTATGACCCCAATGGCGAGGGTCTCAGAGGTACGTGGAAGTCTGCAGAATACAAAAATCCAGCTCATAGGGCAGTGGTAACTGGGTTGACCATATATCTACTCCTAACGCCAACACTAGAAGTAGCCGGGGATCATTCCTACGTTGATTCTAGATGACACGCTCCAGCCGGAGAATCTAGCTACCCCTAGTAGAGGAAAACAAAAGACCTTTCTTGCCTCCAGAGAAGGGGACCCCAAAGCTGGATAGAAGCCCCCCACAAATAATAACGGTGAGGTAAGAGGAAATGACAAACACAGAAATGAACCAGGTTTAGCACAGAGAGGCCCGCTTACTGATAGCAGAATAAAGAAAGGTAACTTATATGGTCAACAAAAACCCTATCAAAATCCACACTGGAAATTCAAGAACCCCCGAACCGTCTAACGGTCCGGGGGGAGAACACCAGCCCCCTAGAGCTTCCAGCAAAGGTCAGGATATAGATTTGGAACAAGCTGGACAAAAATACAAAACCAAAACAAATAGCAAAAAGCAAAAGGCAGACTTAGCTGATATAACTGGAACCAGGATCAGTAGACAAGAGCACAGCAGACTAGCTCTGATAACTACGTTGCCAGGCATTGAACTGAAGGTCTAGGGAGCTTATATAGCAACACCCCTAACTAACGACCCAGGTGCGGATAAAAGGAATGACAGAAAAACCAGAGTCAAAAAACTAGTAACCACTAGAGGGAGCAAAAAGCAAATTCACAACAGTACCCCCCCCTTAGTGAGGGGTCACCGAACCCTCACCACGACCACCAGGGCGATCAGGATGAGCGGCATGAAAGGCACGAACTAAATCGGCCGCATGAACATCAGAGGCGACCACCCAGGAATTATCCTCCTGACCATAGCCCTTCCACTTGACCAGGTACTGAAGCCTCCGCCTGGAGAGGCGAGAATCCAAGATCTTCTCCACCACGTACTCCAACTCGCCCTCAACCAACACCGGAGCAGGAGGCTCAGCAGAAGGAACTACAGGCACAATGTACCGCCGCAACAAGGACCTATGAAATACATTGTGAATAGCAAACGACACAGGAAGATCCAGACGAAAAGATACAGGATTAAGGATTTCCAATATCTTGTAAGGCCCAATAAAACGAGGTTTAAATTTGGGAGAGGAGACCTTCATAGGAACAAAGCGGGAAGAAAGCCATACCAAATCCCCAACGCGTAGTCGGGGACCCACACCGCGGCGGCGGTTGGCAAAGCGCTGAGCCCTCTCCTGTGACAACTTCAAGTTGTCCACCACATGATTCCAGATCCGCTGCAACCTATCTACCACAGAATCCACCCCAGGACAGTCAGAAGGCTCCACATGACCCGAAGAAAAGCGAGGATGGAAACCAGAGTTGCAGAAAAAAGGCGAAACCAAGGTGGCGGAACTAGCCCGATTATTAAGGGCAAACTCAGCCAACGGCAAGAATGTCACCCAATCGTCCTGATCAGCAGAGACAAAACACCTCAAATAAGCCTCCAAAGTCTGATCGGTTCGCTCCGTCTGTCCATTAGTCTGAGGATGGAAAGCAGACGAAAACGACAAATCAATGCCCATCCTACTACAAAAGGATCGCCAGAACCTAGAAACGAACTGGGATCCTCTGTCTGACACAATATTCTCAGGGATGCCGTGCAAACGAACCACGTTCTGGAAAAACACAGGAACCAGATCGGAAGAGGAAGGCAGCTTAGGCAAAGGAACCAAATGGACCATCTTGGAGAAGCGATCACATATCACCCAGATAACGGACATGCCCTGAGATAGCGGAAGATCAGAAATGAAATCCATGGAGATATGTGTCCAAGGTCTCTTCGGGACAGGCAAGGGCAAGAGCAAACCGCTGGCACGAGAACAGCAAGGCTTAGCTCGAGCACAAGTCCCACAGGACTGCACAAATGACCGCACATCCCTTGACAAGGAAGGCCACCAAAAGGACCTGGCCACCAGATCTCTGGTGCCAAAAATTCCCGGGTGACCTGCCAACACCGAGGAATGAACCTCGGAAATGACTCTGCTGGTCCATTTATCCGGGACAAACAGTCTGTCAGGTGGACAAGACTCAGGCCTATCAGCCTGAAATCTCTGCAACACACGTCGCAGATCCGGAGAAATAGCTGACAAGATAACTCCATCTTTAAGAATACCAACAGGATCAGCGACTCCAGGAGCATCAGGCACAAAGCTCCTAGAAAGAGCATCGGCCTTCACATTCTTTGAACCTGGTAAATACGAGACAACAAAATCAAAGCGGGAGAAAAACAATGACCAGCGGGCCTGTCTCGGATTAAGGCGTTTAGCAGACTCGAGATACATCAGATTTTTGTGATCAGTCAAGACCACCACACGATGCTTAGCACCCTCGAGCCAATGACGCCACTCCTCAAATGCCCATTTCATGGCCAACAACTCCCGATTGCCCACATCATAATTTCGCTCGGCAGGCGAAAACTTCCTGGAGAAAAAGGCACAAGGTTTCATAACAGAGCAACCAGGGCCTCTCTGCGACAAAACGGCCCCTGCTCCAATCTCTGAAGCATCCACCTCAACCTGAAAGGGAAGTGAGACATCGGGCTGGCACAAAACAGGCGCCGAAGTAAACCGGCGCTTCAACTCCTGGAAAGCCTCCACGGCAGCAGGAGCCCAGTTAGCTACATCGGAGCCCTTCTTGGTCATATCCGTCAACGGTTTCACAATGCTAGAAAAATTAGCGATAAAACGACGGTAGAAGTTAGCGAAACCCAAGAACTTCTGAAGACTCTTAACCGACGAGGGCTGAGTCCAATCAAGAATAGCTCGGACCTTGACTGGGTCCATCTCCACAGCAGAAGGGGAAAAAATGAACCCCAAAAAGGGAACCTTCTGTACACCAAAGAGACACTTTGAGCCCTTGACAAACAAAGAATTTTCACGCAAAATTTTAAAGACCAACCTGACCTGCTCCACATGCGAATCCCAATCATCAGAAAAAACCAAAATATCATCCAGATAAACAATCAAAAATTTATCCAGATACTTCCGGAAAATGTCATGCATAAAGGACTGAAAAACTGAAGGCGCATTGGAGAGCCCAAAAGGCATCACCAAGTACTCAAAATGACCTTCGGGCGTATTGAATGCGGTTTTCCATTCATCACCTTGCTTAATGCGCACAAGGTTGTACGCACCACGAAGGTCTATCTTGGTGAACCACTTGGCACCTTTAATCCGGGCAAACAAGTCAGACAACAGCGGTAAAGGATACTGAAATTTGACAGTGATCTTATTTAAAAGCCGATAATCAATACAAGGTCTCAAAGATCCGTCCTTTTTTGCCACAAAAAAGAATCCCGCACCAAGGGGGGAAGAAGACGGACGAATATGTCCTTTCTCCAGAGACTCCCTGATATATGAACGCATAGCGGTATGTTCAGGTACCGACAGATTAAACAGTCTTCCCTTAGGAAACTTACTGCCTGGGATCAAATCTATAGCACAGTCACAGTCCCTATGAGGAGGCAGTGCACTGGACTCAGACTCACTGAAGACATCCTGATAATCAGACAAATACTCCGGAACTTCCGAAGGCGTAGAAGAAGCAATAGACACAGGCAGGGAATCCCCATGAATACCACGACAGCCCCAACTTGAGACTGACATAGCCTTCCAGTCCAGGACTGGATTATGGGTCTGTAACCATGGCAGCCCTAAAACAACCAAATCATGCATTTTATGTAAAACCAGGAAACGTATCACCTCGCGGTGTTCAGGAGTCATGCACATGATAACCTGTGTCCAATACTGCGGTTTATTTGCTGCCAATGGCGTAGCATCAATACCCCTAAGAGGAATAGGATTTTCTAATGGTTCAAGAGTAAAACCACAGTGCTTAGCAAATGACAGATCCATAAGACTCAGGGCAGCACCTGAATCTACAAACGCCATGACAGGAAAAGACGACAGTGAGCAAATCAAAGTTACAGACAGAATAAATTTAGGTTGCAAATTACCAACGGTGACAGGACTAACAACCTTAGCTATACGTTTAGAGCATGCTGAGATAACATGTGTAGAATCACCACAGTAGTAGCACAAGCCATTCCGGCGTCTATGAATTTTCCGCTCATTTCTAGTCAGGATTCTATCACATTGCATTAAATCAGGTGTCTGTTCAGACAACACCATGAGGGAATTTGCGGTTTTTCTATCACATTGCACCGAATTAGGTGTCTGTTCAGACAACACCATGAGGGAATTTGCGGTTTTGCGCTCCCGCAACCGCCGGTCAATTTGAATAGCCAGTGCCATAGTATCATTGAGACCTGTGGGAATGGGAAAACCCACCATAACATTCTTAATGGCTTCAGATAGGCCATTTCTAAAATTAGCGGCCAGTGCACACTCGTTCCAATGTGTCAGCACGGACCATTTCCGAAATTTTTGGCAATACACTTCAGCCTCGTCCTGCCCCTGAGACATAGCCAGCAAGGCCTTTTCTGCCTGAATCTCAAGATTGGGTTCCTCATAAAGTAAACCGAGCGCCAGAAAAAACGCATCAATATCAGCCAATGCCGGATCTCCTGGCGCCAGCGAAAAAGCCCAATCCTGAGGGTCGCCCCGTAAGAACGAAATAACTATTTTTACTTGCTGAGAAGAGTCTCCAGATGAACAAGGTCTCAGGGACAAAAACAATTTACAATTATTCACAAAATTCCTAAACTTAAACCTGTCTCCGGAAAACAGTTCAGGAATCGGTATTTTAGGTTCTGACCTAGGATTTCTGATAACATAGTCTTGTATGCCCTGCACACGAGTAGCCAGCTGGTCCACACTTGTAATCAAGGTCTGGACATTCATGTCTGCAGCAAGCATAGCCACTCTGAGGTAAAGGGGAAGAAGAAAGAAAAAAAAACAAAACTCAGAATCTTCTTTCTTATAATCCCTCTTCTGCAACGCATTAAACATTTAATACTGGCCTGGCAAACTGTTATGACCCCAATGGCGAGGGTCTCAGAGGTACGTGGAAGTCTGCAGAATACAAAAATCCAGCTCATAGGGCAGTGGTAACTGGGTTGACCATATATCTACTCCTAACGCCAACACTAGAAGTAGCCGGGGATCATTTCTACGTTGATTCTAGATGACACGCTCCAGCCGGAGAATCTAGCTACCCCTAGTAGAGGAAAACAAAAGACCTTTCTTGCCTCCAGAGAAGGGGACCCCAAAGCTGGATAGAAGCCCCCCACAAATAATAACGGTGAGGTAAGAGGAAATGACAAACACAGAAATGAACCAGGTTTAGCACAGAGAGGCCCGCTTACTGATAGCAGAATAAAGAAAGGTAACTTATATGGTCAACAAAAACCCTATCAAAATCCACACTGGAAATTCAAGAACCCCCGAACCGTCTAACGGTCCGGGGGGAGAACACCAGCCCCCTAGAGCTTCCAGCAAAGGTCAGGATATAGATTTGGAACAAGCTGGACAAAAATACAAAACCAAAACAAATAGCAAAAAGCAAAAGGCAGACTTAGCTGATATAACTGGAACCAGGATCAGTAGACAAGAGCACAGCAGACTAGCTCTGATAACTACGTTGCCAGGCATTGAACTGAAGGTCTAGGGAGCTTATATAGCAACACCCCTAACTAACGACCCAGGTGCGGATAAAAGGAATGACAGAAAAACCAGAGTCAAAAAACTAGTAACCACTAGAGGGAGCAAAAAGCAAATTCACAACACATATCTGTGGATTTCTGGAACATTTGGACTGGCCAAACACTTGGAAGGATTTCCCTTGGTGCCACAGTTATTTTGTTAAGCTATTGGCGTTATGTTTGTTATAAATTATTACTACTGTTTGGCATATGGGGTTAGGTTGATGCATGTATTATTCAATGGCCATAATGTTCAGTCTACGTTTTCTTTATATGTATCCATGGGTTTACCTGAGTTTAGATTTATCTGGCAGCGCACGCCCCCTTGTGGCCGTGCGCATCGCCCTGCTTGCGGGCGGCTTTCGCACATGGGCGGGCGTCAATCCCCCCCTGCGCGCAGGTCCGGAACCTTGCTTCCTGACCTGTGTGCTCGGTGTGGCGCCGTGTCCTTGTGCGGGGCCTGCCTGCCGCAGTGCGCATGCGCCGACAGCGCTACTGGGATTGGCGGCTGCCGCACACTTGACTCAGGTCAGGGGGTTATAGGCAGGTCCTGTAGCACCTGAGATTACTTCCCCTTGAAGAAGCAGCGTGTATATGCTGCGAAACGCGCGTCGGGGCCCATCTACCGGCGGGACTCCCCTCTCCGCTTCTCCCCGCATGCACGGGTAAGCCTCTTGTCTCTTGTTGCACTGTGACATATGAATCTACCTATGATGACTAGCGATATGTACTTACCTTAGATTTTTTGTTACTATGCACGGAGCAACGATCAGCTTTTTTGCTTCCCTTGCTGTTATTAGCCCCGGTATCATGGGGGCTGTGGTGCTCATATGTTAAGGATTTTCCCTCCTGTCATAGTAGCCTAATGGCATGCACTATGTATAATGTGCTACATCTGCACCGCTTCTAATATCGGGGGTTGTTGGGGTTTAGGGGTCTTTTTCTTCCCCCATTCACATGGTGTTGTGGAACACCGGCTATGATTACCAAGGTTTAAAAATGTAGCAGTAATTTTTCAATTTTTCAAGGAAATTTACAAAACTTTTTTTTTTTTTTAGGGACCTATTGAGTTTTGAAGTGACTTTGGGGGGTCCTACATATTAGAAACCTCAAAAAGTGATACTAATTTAAAAACAACCCCTCCTTCCCGACATATGCAAATTGCTTTCAGATAGTTTATTAACCCTTCAGGTGCTATTCAGGAATTAATGCAAAGTGGCATAACAGGACCTGTTGTTTGCTGATGCAGCAAGTTGTCAGCTATAGTATACAGCCGACAGCTGCTGGATTGCCACCCGTGGGGGGATGCTAGTCATTCTGGTGTTCACTAAGAGGTTAAATAAAATAAATACTATGCATGTTTGGTATCTGCATATTTGTATTGACCTGGAGAATCATATTGCCATGTCAGTTTTACCTTATAGTGAACATAGTAAATAACAAACACAAAAAAACAAATGTAGAATTTCACCTTTTTTTTGCAATTTTAAGGTACTTGGAATTTTTCTCCCACTTTCCAATACATCACATGATAAAATGAATGGTGTATTTCAAAAGTGCAACTTGTCCCAAAAAAACAAGTCCTTGTATGGGTATTGGGACGGAAAAATAAAAAAGTTATGACTCTTGAAGGAAGGGGAGGAAAAAACAAAAACGAAAAAAATGAAAAATATCTTGGTCATGAAGGAGTTAAAGAGTTTTGATGTATTTATATTTCAGAGACCTGCATGCTCATACATGTGGTTTGGGAGGTTGATCTTAATGACAGATTCCCTTTAAGTTTTTGAATCCATTGCCTGTCATGTACCGGAACTTTATTTTTTCCCCACATGCTTACAGCAATATATTAGACATCTTTGTGCAAAGTGAAACCTCATGGGGCCATGTAGGCAGGCTCCAACTGTCTAATTAAGTGCAGCCATTCTCAACATGTTGTTGGAAGGAAGCCCAGGAAGGTTGTAGAACGTGTGTATCATTGCGAATCAAGTGTATTATAACACCAAGGGGGCATGTGGAGAAGTATTACTGGCTGGTGCAGAAACAGATGTTCCAGCCCTGTTATCAGTTTCAGAAATCGGGGGATATTATCATAATAAATAGTAAGTAAATTGTTCAGCAATAATTATGAAATCTTGACATTAAGTAATTAAAGAGGTATTTCCATCGCCAAGATCCTATCCCATTATGTAATAGGTGTAATAATAATATTTGCAAATGCTTCCAATTAGAAATGTAGTATAGTTCTTCTGATTAGCTATGTTACTTATCCCATCTACAGGGCATTATAGTAGCTTAGGTGTCCATTGTTACGACCACTCATATAGTGACAGTTAATGGTTAGTTATGGTTGTTACTGTTATGGTGTTGTGTCTACTTTCTTTGTATAGCTATCTACCTATCTAGCTATCCAAAACCCCGAACTAGAACCTCCGACCTGAATAAAGCATGTAGTAGACTGCGTCTGGGTGTTCGCCTCAGCAGATGTACACGCTCGAAAATGATGCACAGCAGAGCGCACGCTCTATGGCCCCGTCTGTGTATACAACCGGATGCCGTTTTGTGGCCGGGTTCAGAGATATGCTGAGCCTTTGTCAAGCTTGATATTGGAGTGATATTGGAGTGATATTGGAGTGTTTCTTTAATCCACATTGTGTAAATTGTGTACGTTCTTGGATTACTTCTAGCCAGCGTGCATCAACTACTCCTTTTTTGGAACAAAATGCTCTTTATTTTTTTAAATCTATCTATCTCCTATCTATCTATATATCTCCTATCTATCTATCTATCTATCTATCTATCTATCTATCTATCTATCTATCCCATATCTATCTATCTGTCTCCTATCTATCTATCTATCTATCTATCTATCTATCTATCTATCTATCTATCTATCTATCTCCTATCTATCTATCTATCTATAGATCTATCTATCTTCTATCTATCTATCTATCTATCTCCTATCTATCTATCTATCTATCTATCTCCTATCTATCTATCTATCTTCTATCTGTCTATCTATCTATCTCCTATCTATCTATCTATCTATCTATCTATCTATCTATCTATCTCCTATCTATCTACTATCTATCTATCTATCTATCTATCTGCAGCGCCCCAGAGTCCTGGTCGTTGCAGTACTGTGGCTCCGCCACTAAGGGGAGCCATGGTGCGTTCGATGGCACTGAAGGAGTTCCTCCAATCAGGTATCACAGACACCAATATGTTTCACAGCTGGGCCTCCGGGGGGAGCTAAGGGTGCTATTCATTAGGCCACTCCCCACCATAGTGGGTAAACTGGGGGTCAGGCAGGAAGTTAGTAGAGAAAGCTGACTGGATCGAACGAAGCAACACCTAGTGAGAGAGGGTGTTGTGGAGGAAGAGACAGTAGGGTCTCTGCCAGGGGTGGGATCCTGGCAGAGGCTTGGCATTGGAAAGAACGTAACGGGACCGTGCCTGCTCAGAATAGCGGCGGTGCCCTAAGAAAGGATTAGAAGCGAGATAGATTGTGCTGAGTGAGAAACGAAATCAAGCAGAAGGAGAATACCAGCAGGGGTTTTGTTGAAAGAGGCAGCACCTTGCTGAGGCGCATTACCGGTGGCCGGAACGCCGAGGGAGTGGAATAATATACAGCTTTAAGCCATACTCCAAACAGCGGCAGGACAGTCAGTCTCAGGCGGGCTGTCTACCACATATCACCTATGAAGTCTTGGGGGGCAATTGCGGGAGAGGGGCGTCTCTAGGGTCCCGGAAGAACTCCAGGCCTACCTGACAAACGGGTGCCGTTCTTACTGTAACATCAGGAAGGGACGGAAGATTAGCAGAAGATCAGTTAATCGAGTCGTGAGGGAACTTAAGAAACAGACACAACAGTTGTGGGGTACTTTCCGTAAGCACAGCAGGGAAGGACTACAACACAAAGCGCTAAGAAGGAAGGCACTGATTTCCACCTGTGAGGAGAACTCTGGAAGTGCCATTGGACCGGCCGGACTTGCGCAGCCTGGTGGACCGGATTCTGGACTGAGGACCGAGAGATCTCCAGTAAAGAGGTAAAGAGACTGCAACCTGGTGTCCTCGTTATTTACCGCGACCTGCACCCCACAACTGCACCGCTATACCACCGTTAACAGCACCTATTTGCAACGGACGTCCCCCACTGACAGACAGGGCCACGGACCGGGTCTAGCCACCGTGACAACCCCAGGACTGAGATCCCAGAGGCCCGGCTCCGGGTACCCCTCGGCCCTGCGGCGGTGTGGGGGCGCTCCAAATTTTGGCGTCACGAACAGGATCTACTTAAGCCTGAAGAATCAGGTTATGTGTGCCTTGGAACTGTGATTTATTGTGCTTGGACTGTACTTTATTGCAAAGACTGTGCTGCGCCATTTACCGCCAAAAGTTCCCGCCAAAACCGCCGCCATTACAGCGCTGAGGAGAGCGCAGGAGAAGAAGAAGGGCGTGGAAGTGGGCGTGAACAAGCTGAAGAGCGCGAAAGACAATGGCCGCCCAGTCTAAATATCTCGGCCCCTTGAGGACGTTTCCGTCAGCAGCCGAGATCCGCCTCCTGATCCTTAATGGTGGGCAGAGACAGAGAAAACGAAACCGCCCACGAAGAAGAGAGCGGGAAAAGGACCAGGAAGAAGAAGTCAGCGACATGGAGGACGCCATGGCGAGCCACCCGGAGCCGGAGCGTGGGGTCGGAGCAGAGGACTCCCCCAGCCACCCGGAGGGGCACCGCAACCAGGCCTCCACCGCTGATGCTGAATTCCTGCAGGTCGGAGTGGACGAGCTCAGCGACCGACCCCGGCGGACGCAGCTGAGCACCGAGGCCGGGTGGAAGAAGGCCATCATCAGGAGCCTCACCGGACATCTGTCGGCAGCCTCATCTGGTCCGGAGCAGGGAAGAAGTCCCAGCGCTCCGAAGCTGGAAAGCAAGGCCCTGCCGGAAAGCGAGGTGCTGCAAGCAGAGATGACAGCGTCGCAGCACAAGGCCCCGCAGCCAGCGTTCCAGACCCCAGCGGAGGCAGAGCAGACCGGCACTGGAGGAACCGCATCTGAAGCAGGTATGAAGGACGACTGTTGTGAATTTACTTTTTGCTCCCTCTAGTGGTTACTAGTTTTTTGACTCTGGTTTTTCTGTCATTCCTTTTATCCGCACCTGGGTCGTTAGTTAAGGGTGTTGCTATTTAAGCTCCCTGGACCTTCAGTTCAATGCCTGGCAACGTAGTTATCAGAGCTAGTCTGCTGTGCTCTTGTCTACTGATCCTGGTTCCAGTTATATCAGCTAAGTCCGCTTTTTGCTTTTTGCTATTTTGTTTTGGTTTTGTATTTTTGTCCAGCTTGTTCCAAATATATATCCTGACCTTTGCTGGAAGCTCTAGGGGGCTGGTGTTCTCCCCCCGGACCGTTAGACGGTTCGGGGGTTCTTGAATTTCCAGTGTGGATTTTGATAGGGTTTTTGTTGACCATATAAGTTACCTTTCTTTATTCTGCTATCAGTAAGCGGGCCTCTCTGTGCTAAACCTGGTTCATTTCTGTGTTTGTCATTTCCTCTTACCTCACCGTTATTATTTGTGGGGGGCTTCTATCCAGCTTTGGGGTCCCCTTCTCTGGAGGCAAGAAAGGTCTTTTGTTTTCCTCTACTAGGGGTAGCTAGATTCTCCGGCTGGAGCGTGTCATCTAGAATCAACGTAGGAATGATCCCCGGCTACTTCTAGTGTTAGCGTTAGGAGTAGATATATGGTCAACCCAGCTACCACTGCCCTATGAGCTGGATTTTTGTATTCTGCAGACTTCCACGTTCCTCTGAGACCCTCGCCATTGGGGTCATAACAGTTTGCCAGGCCAGTATTAAATGTTTAATGCATTGCAGAAGAGGGATTATAAGAAAGAAGATTCTGAGTTTTTTTTTTTTTTTTTTTTTTCTTCTTCCCCTTTACCTCAGAGTGGCTATGCTTGCTGCAGACATGAATGTCCAGACCTTGATTACAAGTGTGGACCAGCTGGCTACTCGTGTGCAGGGCATACAAGACTATGTTATCAGTAATCCTAGGTCAGAACCTAAAATACCGATTCCTGAACTGTTTTCCGGAGACAGGTTTAAGTTTAGGAATTTTGTGAATAATTGTAAATTGTTTTTGTCCCTGAGACCCTGTTCATCTGGAGACTCTGCTCAGCAAGTAAAAATTGTTATTTCGTTCTTACGGGGCGACCCTCAGGATTGGGCTTTTTCGCTGGCGCCAGGAGATCCGGCATTGGCTGATATTAATGCGTTTTTTCTGGCGCTCGGTTTACTTTATGAGGAACCCAATCTTGAGATTCAGGCAGAAAAGGCCTTGCTGGCTATGTCTCAGGGGCAGGACGAGGCTGAAGTGTACTGCCAAAAATTTCGGAAATGGTCCGTGCTGACACATTGGAACGAGTGTGCACTGGCCGCTAATTTTAGAAATGGCCTTTCTGAAGCCATTAAGAATGTTATGGTGGGTTTTCCTATTCCCACAGGTCTGAATGATACTATGGCACTGGCTATTCAAATTGACCGGCGGTTGCGGGAGCGCAAAACCGCAAATTCCCTCATGGTGTTGTCTGAACAGACACCTAATTCGGTGCAATGTGATAGAAAAATCGCAAATTCCCTCATGGTGTTGTCTGAACAGACACCTGATTTAATGCAATGTGATAGAATCCTGACTAGAAATGAGCGGAAAATTCATAGACGCCGGAATGGCTTGTGCTACTACTGTGGTGATTCTACACATATTATCTCAGCATGCTCTAAACGTATAGCTAAGGTTGTTAGTCCTGTCACCGTTGGTAATTTGCAACCTAAATTTATTCTGTCTGTAACTTTGATTTGCTCACTGTCGTCTTTTCCTGTCATGGCGTTTGTAGATTCAGGTGCTGCCCTGAGTCTTATGGATCTGTCATTTGCTAAGCGCTGTGGTTTTACTCTTGAACCATTAGAAAATCCTATTCCTCTTAGGGGTATTGATGCTACGCCATTGGCAGCAAATAAACCGCAGTATTGGACACAGGTTACCATGTGCATGACTCCTGAACACCGCGAGGTGATACGTTTCCTGGTTTTACATAAAATGCATGATTTGGTTGTTTTAGGGCTGCCATGGTTACAGACCCATAATCCAGTCCTGGACTGGAAGGCTATGTCAGTCTCAAGTTGGGGCTGTCGTGGTATTCATGGGGATTCCCTGCCTGTGTCTATTGCTTCTTCTACGCCTTCGGAAGTTCCGGAGTATTTGTCTGATTATCAGGATGTCTTCAGTGAGTCTGAGTCCAGTGCACTGCCTCCTCATAGGGACTGTGACTGTGCTATAGATTTGATCCCAGGCAGTAAATTTCCTAAGGGAAGACTGTTTAATCTGTCGGTACCTGAACATACCGCTATGCGTTCATATATCAAGGAGTCTCTGGAGAAAGGACATATTCGTCCGTCTTCTTCCCCTCTTGGTGCGGGATTCTTTTTTGTGGCAAAAAAGGACGGATCTTTGAGACCTTGTATTGATTATCGGCTTTTAAATAAGATCACTGTCAAATTTCAGTATCCTTTACCGCTGTTGTCTGACTTGTTTGCCCGGATTAAAGGTGCCAAGTGGTTCACCAAGATAGATCTTCGTGGTGCGTACAACCTTGTGCGCATTAAGCAAGGTGATGAATGGAAAACCGCATTCAATACGCCCGAAGGTCATTTTGAGTACTTGGTGATGCCTTTTGGGCTCTCCAATGCGCCTTCAGTTTTTCAGTCCTTTATGCATGACATTTTCCGGAAGTATCTGGATAAATTTTTGATTGTTTATCTGGATGATATTTTGGTTTTTTCTGATGATTGGGATTCGCATGTGGAGCAGGTCAGGTTGGTCTTTAAAATTTTGCGTGAAAATTCTTTGTTTGTCAAGGGCTCAAAGTGTCTCTTTGGTGTACAGAAGGTTCCCTTTTTGGGGTTCATTTTTTCCCCTTCTGCTGTGGAGATGGACCCAGTCAAGGTCCAAGCTATTCTTGATTGGACTCAGCCCTCGTCAGTTAAGAGTCTACAGAAGTTCTTGGGTTTCGCTAACTTCTACCGTCGTTTTATCGCTAATTTTTCTAGCATTGTGAAACCTTTGACGGATATGACCAAGAAGGGCTCCGATGTAGCTAACTGGGCTCCTGCTGCCGTGGAGGCTTTCCAGGAGTTGAAACGCCGGTTTACTTCGGCGCCTGTTTTGTGCCAGCCCGATGTCTCACTTCCCTTTCAGGTTGAGGTGGATGCTTCAGAGATTGGAGCAGGGGCCGTTTTGTCGCAGAGAGGCCCTGGTTGCTCTGTTATGAAACCTTGTGCCTTTTTCTCTAGGAAGTTTTCGCCTGCCGAGCGAAATTATGATGTGGGCAATCGGGAGTTGTTGGCCATGAAATGGGCATTTGAGGAGTGGCGTCATTGGCTCGAGGGTGCTAAGCATCGTGTGGTGGTCTTGACTGATCACAAAAATCTGATGTATCTCGAGTCTGCTAAACGCCTTAATCCGAGACAGGCCCGCTGGTCATTGTTTTTCTCCCGCTTTGATTTTGTTGTCTCGTATTTACCAGGTTCAAAGAATGTGAAGGCCGATGCTCTTTCTAGGAGCTTTGTGCCTGATGCTCCTGGAGTCGCTGATCCTGTTGGTATTCTTAAAGATGGAGTTATCTTGTCAGCTATTTCTCCGGATCTGCGACGTGTGTTGCAGAGATTTCAGGCTGATAGGCCTGAGTCTTGTCCACCTGACAGACTGTTTGTCCCGGATAAGTGGACCAGCAGAGTCATTTCCGAGGTTCATTCCTCGGTGTTGGCAGGTCACCCGGGAATTTTTGGCACCAGAGATCTGGTGGCCAGGTCCTTTTGGTGGCCTTCCTTGTCAAGGGATGTGCGGTCATTTGTGCAGTCCTGTGGGACTTGTGCTCGAGCTAAGCCTTGCTGTTCTCGTGCCAGCGGTTTGCTCTTGCCCTTGCCTGTCCCGAAGAGACCTTGGACACATTGGATTTCATTTCTGATCTTCCGCTATCCCAGGGCATGTCCGTTATCTGGGTGATATGTGATCGCTTCTCAAAGATGGTCCATTTGGTTCCTTTGCCTAAGCTGCCTTCCTCTTCCGATCTGGTTCCTGTGTTTTTCCAGAACGTGGTTCGTTTGCACGGCATCCCTGAGAATATTGTGTCAGACAGAGGATCCCAGTTCGTTTCCAGATTCTGGCGATCCTTTTGTAGTAGGATGGGCATTGATTTGTCGTTTTCGTCTGCTTTCCATCCTCAGACTAATGGACAGACGGAGCGAACCAATCAGACTTTGGAGGCTTATTTGAGGTGTTTTGTCTCTGCTGATCAGGACGATTGGGTGACATTCTTGCCGTTGGCTGAGTTTGCCCTTAATAATCGGGCTAGTTCCGCCACCTTGGTTTCGCCTTTTTTCTGCAACTCTGGTTTCCATCCTCGCTTTTCTTCGGGTCATGTGGAGCCTTCTGACTGTCCTGGGGTGGATTCTGTGGTGGATAGGTTGCAGCGGATCTGGAATCATGTGGTGGACAACTTGAAGTTGTCACAGGAGAGGGCTCAGCGCTTTGCCAACCGCCGACGCGGTGTGGGTCCCCGACTACGCGTTGGGGATTTGATATGGCTTTCTTCCCGCTTTGTTCCTATGAAGGTCTCCTCTCCCAAATTTAAACCTCGTTTTATTGGGCCTTACAAGATATTGGAAATCCTTAATCCTGTATCTTTTCGTCTGGATCTTCCTGTGTCGTTTGCTATTCACAATGTATTTCATAGGTCCTTGTTGCGGCGGTACATTGTGCCTATAGTTCCTTCTGCTGAGCCTCCTGCTCCGGTGTTGGTTGAGGGCGAGTTGGAGTACGTGGTGGAGAAGATCTTGGATTCTCGCCTCTCCAGGCGGAGGCTTCAGTACCTGGTCAAGTGGAAGGGCTATGGTCAGGAGGATAATTCCTGGGTGGTCGCCTCTGATGTTCATGCGGCCGATTTAGTTCGTGCCTTTCATGCCGCTCATCCTGATCGCCCTGGTGGTCGTGGTGAGGGTTCGGTGACCCCTCACTAAGGGGGGGGTACTGTTGTGAATTTACTTTTTGCTCCCTCTAGTGGTTACTAGTTTTTTGACTCTGGTTTTTCTGTCATTCCTTTTATCCGCACCTGGGTCGTTAGTTAAGGGTGTTGCTATTTAAGCTCCCTGGACCTTCAGTTCAATGCCTGGCAACGTAGTTATCAGAGCTAGTCTGCTGTGCTCTTGTCTACTGATCCTGGTTCCAGTTATATCAGCTAAGTCCGCTTTTTGCTTTTTGCTATTTTGTTTTGGTTTTGTATTTTTGTCCAGCTTGTTCCAAATATATATCCTGACCTTTGCTGGAAGCTCTAGGGGGCTGGTGTTCTCCCCCCGGACCGTTAGACGGTTCGGGGGTTCTTGAATTTCCAGTGTGGATTTTGATAGGGTTTTTGTTGACCATATAAGTTACCTTTCTTTATTCTGCTATCAGTAAGCGGGCCTCTCTGTGCTAAACCTGGTTCATTTCTGTGTTTGTCATTTCCTCTTACCTCACCGTTATTATTTGTGGGGGGCTTCTATCCAGCTTTGGGGTCCCCTTCTCTGGAGGCAAGAAAGGTCTTTTGTTTTCCTCTACTAGGGGTAGCTAGATTCTCCGGCTGGAGCGTGTCATCTAGAATCAACGTAGGAATGATCCCCGGCTACTTCTAGTGTTGGCGTTAGGAGTAGATATATGGTCAACCCAGCTACCACTGCCCTATGAGCTGGATTTTTGTATTCTGCAGACTTCCACGTTCCTCTGAGACCCTCGCCATTGGGGTCATAACAGACGACCCTGCCCTGACGACCGACACCACTCCCGTGACTGCTGGTGCCACAGCTGCTGACTCCGTTCCAGTGACTGATCCTGCAGCAGCCGCTACCTCTGCTGCAGCAAATGCCCATACTCAAGCTGCGCAGACCTCCATCGCTGTGCATGACCTAACCGTACATGAGAGACGGATTAACGGCGTTTGTCCAGCACTGGGTGTACCCCTGGATCCCACTTTGCCCAGGCCAAGAAGGGTTAAGTGCCAGGTGCAGCCCTGGAAGCCGTCCCACTAAACCTCGGAAACCTGAAACTGTAAATCAGGGCCGGACTGGGACTAAAATTCAGCCCTGGCATTTGAAGTTACACAGGCCCACTTGTCACATGGTGACTGTATAATATCTTTGTACACTTGTAGGCAGGGCCGGTTTTAGGCAAAGTGGGGCCCTACGCCTAGGCAAAGTTTAAAATGGGTCCCCAAATGCTAACATATTGCACATCACACAGAAGCCTTTCTGTTGTATTTACGTGCGCTGAGTTCAGGCCGCTAAACGAGTTTGATCGACAATACTGAAGTTGTTCAACGCTTGTTTCCCGGCCTCTTTCCACCAGCTGAGGAATAATGATGAGACAGAACGATCACTAATAGATCACCATACAGTATCATGTTTTCAGCAGCACATCTACAGTTTACACTGGCAATGTGCTGCTGACAACAAGGCTTTTTGTTCCAGCAAAAACAATCCGAATATGCAGCATTTTACTTGTTTAGTAAAATACACCCCATAGTCCTCCATATATTATAATGTGCTCCATAGTCCTCCATATAGTATAATACACTCCCTATAGTCCTCCATATATTAAAATACACTGCTCAGTCCTCCACATAGTATAATACACTCCTCATAGTCCTCCATATAGCATAATACAATCCTCATAGTCCTCCATATAGCATAATACAATCCTCATAGTGCTCCATATAGTATAATGCACCGCCACAGTCATCCATGTAGTACAATTCACTTCCCATAGTATAATGCACCCCATAGTTCTTCATATAGTATAACGTATTCCCCATAGTCCTCGATACAGTATAATGCAGCCCACATATAGTATAATGCAGCCACCCCAGAGTATAATGCAGCCACCCCACAGAGTATAATGCAGCCACCCCACAGAGTATAATGCAGCCACCCCACAGAGTATAATGCAGCCACCCCACAGAGTATAATGCAGCCACCCCAGAGTATGTAACCCCCATAGAATATAATACAGCCCACCTCCCCATAATATATAATGTAGCCCCCCATAGAATATAATGCAGCCCCCCATAGTATATAACGCAGCCTCCCCCATAGAATATAATATACCCCCACAATAGTATATAACACAGCCACATAGTACATAACATGGCCTCCCCCATAGAATATAATATACTCCCCATAGTATATAGCAAAGCCCGCATATTATATAGCACAAACCGCATAGTATACAGCACAGCCTGCATACTATAGCACAGCTCGCGTAGTAGATAACACAGCCCACACAGCAGTATTCAGCACAGACCACACAGTAGTATACAGCACAGACCACACAGTAGTATACAGCACAGTCCACACAGTAGTATACAGCACAGACCACAGAGTAATATATACAGCACAGCCCACAAAGTAATATATACAGCACAGCCCACAACGTAATATATACAGCACAGCCCACAAAGTAATATATACAGCACAGCCCACAGAGAACTATATACAGCACAGCCCACAGAGAACTATATAAAGCACAGCCCAGAGTACTATATACAGCACAGCCCAGAGTACTATATAAAGCACAGCCCAGAGAGTACTATATACAGCACAGCCCAGAGAGTACTATATACAGCACAGCCCAGAGAGTACTATATACAGCACAGCCCACAGAGTACTATATACAGCACAGCCCACAGAGTACTATACACAGCACAGCCCACAGAGTACTATATACAGCACAGCCCACAGAGTACTATATACAGCACAGCCCACAGAGTACTATATACAGCACAGCCCACAGAGTACTATATACAGCACAGCCCACAGAGCACTATATACAGCACAGCCCAGAGTACTATATACAGCACAGCCCACAGAGAACTATATACAGCACACAGTAGTATACAGCACAGAGCACAGCCCACAGAGAACTATATACAGCACAGAGCACAGCCCACAGAGAACTATATACAGCCCACAGTAGCATACAGCACAGAGCACAGCCCACAGATAACTATATACAGCCCACAGTAGTATACAGCACAGAGCACAGCCCACAGAGAACTATATACAGCACAGAGCACAGCCCACAGAGAACTATATACAGCCCACAGTAGCATACAGCACAGAGCACAGCCCACAGATAACTATATACAGCCCACAGTAGTATACAGCACAGAGCACAGCCCACAGAGAACTATATACAGCACAGAGCACAGCCCACAGAGAACTATATACAGCCCACAGTAGCATACAGCACAGAGCACAGCCCACAGATAACTATATACAGCCCACAGTAGTATACAGCACAGAGCACAGCCCACAGATAACTATATACAGCACAGAGCACAGCCCACAGAGAACTATATACAGCCCACAGTAGTATACAGCACAGAGCACAGCCCACAGATAACTATATACAGCCCACAGTAGCATACAGCACAGAGCACAGCCCACAGAGAACTATATACAGCCCACAGTAGTATACAGCACAGAGCACAGCCCACAGAGAACTATATACAGCACAGAGCACAGCCCACAGAGAACTATATACAGCCCACAGTAGCATACAGCACAGAGCACAGCCCACAGATAACTATATACAGCCCACAGTAGTATACAGCACAGAGCACAGCCCACAGAGAACTATATACAGCACAGAGCACAGCCCACAGAGAACTATATACAGCCCACAGTAGCATACAGCACAGAGCACAGCCCACAGAGAACTATATACAGCCCACAGTAGCATACAGCACAGAGCACAGCCCACAGAGAACTATATACAGCCCACAGTAGTATACAGCACAGAGCACAGCCCACAGATAACTATATACAGCCCACAGTAGCATACAGCACAGAGCACAGCCCACAGATAACTATATACAGCCCACAGTAGTATACAGCACAGAGCACAGCCCACAGATAACTATATACAGCCCACAGTAGTATACAGCACAGAGCACAGCCCACAGAGAGCTATATACAGCCCACAGTAGTATACAGCACAGAGCACAGCCCACAGCAGTATACAGCACAGAGCACAGCCCACAGAGAACTATATACAGCCCACAGCAGTATACAGCACAGAGCACAGCCCACAGAGAACTATATATAGCACAGAGCACACAGTAGTATACAGCACAGAGCACAGCCCACAGAGAACTATATACAGCCCACAGCAGTATACAGCACAGAGCACAGCCCACAGAGAACTATATACAGCCCACAGCAGTATACAGCACAGAGCACAGCCCACAGAGAACTATATATAGCACAGAGCACACAGTAGTATACAGCACAGAGCACAGCCCAGAGAGCTATATACAGCCCACAGCAGTATACAGCACAGAGCACAGCCCACAGAGAACTATATACAGCCCACAGTAGTATACAGCACAGAGCACAGCCCACAGAGAACTATATACAGCCCACAGCAGTATACAGCACAGAGCACAGCCCACAGAGAACTATATACAGCCCACAGCAGTATACAGCACAGAGCACAGCCCACAGAGAACTATATACAGCCCACAGCAGTATACAGCACAGAGCACAGCCCACAGAGAACTATATACAGCCCACATCTCTTCTCTTCCTCCCCTCACCTCCTCCGAGAATGGCCCCACAGTCCAGAAAAAAAAAAAACTCTCCTCACCTCTCCTCGTGCCCAGCGTTGCTTCCTGGTTCCTGCTCCTGTCTCAGCAGCTGCAGTCTGCCCGGGACACAGCAGGTGCGCGATGATATGACATCATCGCGCACCCGCAGTGTCAGAGGCAGAGCGGGGAATGATGGGAGAGGAGCGTCTGTAGACGCTCTCTCCTCCATCATTGCATTCAACTGTACCGGCGTCTATACGCCGGTATAGTTGAATGCGACGGCGGGGGCGGCGGATTGAGCGGCCCACCACTGGCACCGGCCCTTCTGGCATTTGCCAGAAGTGCCCTATGGCCAGTCCGGCCCTGCTGTAAATAGTTAACTGTTTATTTCCTTGCTGTTTTGCTGCTAAAACCCGTCCTGGGTTAACTCTTAAAGGGATCCCTTTGTTTACCCGGGATCCCTATTGCTTCTTATTTTTGCTTTCACTTTCATTTTTGCTTTTTGGTTCACAATGTTATAAGAACTGCCGTAATCATGAACAGTGCATGATTTGAACTTTCTTGTAAATAGTTTGCACCTTCTTAAAGGTGCTTCCTACTGGTTTTGTTTAAAGACATTTTGCGAAGATACCATTCCGGAGCCTTTGCATGGACTGGTAGGCTGAGAAGAAGAGCTACCTCAGAAAGACTTGATCTCCTCTTAAAGGGGAGGTTAGAATTGAACTTGAAAGTGATACTGTTTTAGAACAGTAATGTCAAGATAATGCTTTGAAGGAAATGTAACTGTTTTTCATGGAAAAGTTATGTGTGTTTAATTTGTTTAAAATGTGAAACCTAGATAATGTTCTTTGAAGAGAAAGATGTAGAAAGCCCGTAGGGGTAGATGTAGAGCTCCGTTTAACTAAAAGTAAAGAAGTAATAACGAAGGTGAGGATAGAAGGTAAACCCTGCGTCCCCATAGAAAGTTAGTTCGTTACTAAGGACAGAAAGTAGACCCATAGGGGTTAGTGAGTGAGTCCTTATAGGAGCCAAGCAGAGTGGGCTCCATGCTCTCAAATTGAAAGGAATGTTATGTCTATACTATGTATAGTAGAGAAAGGCAGTAGGCCCTGGCTGAATGGGGCGGTCCTGTAAAAGAAAGGAGAGGCAGTAGGTCTGGTGCCATAGGGACAGGCGGTCCTGCAGGTTCAAAGTAGGAGAATGTGAAGTTACCTTGCCCTGTAATGTGATTATAGGAAGGCCTTTGGTAAACTAAGAGTGTATGTTTCCTAAAGGCAATGTTAATTTATTGTTCCAGCATTTGCACTTAGTAGAATACCCGGTTGGGTAATGAGAGTTAATTGTAGCCTGTTGCTATGATATTTGATTATGTTTTGTAACGTTAAAGTGTCCTCACCTCCCATAAAGGGAAGCCTGTTCAAGTATGCTTATTGTTTTGCACTCAACAAATTTGTATGTCTTTTTGCTAACCTGTATTGTTGTTTTCTTCCCAGTCCCGGAGTACTGTGTTTAACCAGGGGGGAGTGCAGCGCCCCAGAGTCCTGGTCGTTGCAGTACTGTGGCTCCGCCACTAAGGGGAGCCATGGTGCGTTCGATGGCACTGAAGGAGTTCCTCCAATCAGGTATCACAGACACCAATATGTTTCACAGCTGGGCCTCCGGGGGGAGCTAAGGGTGCTATTCATTAGGCCACTCCCCACCATAGTGGGTAAACTGGGGGTCAGGCAGGAAGTTAGTAGAGAAAGCTGACTGGATCGAACGAAGCAACACCTAGTGAGAGAGGGGGTTGTGGAGGAAGAGACAGTAGGGTCTCTGCCAGGGGTGGGATCCTGGCAGAGGCTTGGCATTGAAAGAACGTAACGGGACCGTGCCTGCTCAGCATAGCGGCGGTGCCCTAAGAAAGGACTAGAAGCGAGATAGATTGTGCTGAGTGAGAAACGAAATCAAGCAGAAGGAGAATACCAGCAGGGGTTTTGTTGAAAGAGGCAGCACCTTGCTGAGGCGCATTACCGGTGGCCGGAACGCCGAGGGAGTGGAATAATATACAGCTTTAAGCCATACTCCAAACAGCGGCAGGACAGTCAGTCTCAGGCGGGCTGTCTACCACATATCACCTATGAAGTCTTGGGGGGCAATTGCGGGAGAGGGGCGTCTCTAGGGTCCCGGAAGAACTCCAGGCCTACCTGACAAACGGGTGCCGTTCTTACTGTAACATCAGGAAGGGACGGAAGATTAGCAGAAGATCAGTTAATCGAGTTGTGAGGGAACTTAAGAAACAGACACAACAGTTGTGGGGTACTTTCCGTAAGCACAGCAGGGAAGGACTACAACACAAAGCGCTAAGAAGGAAGGCACTGATTTCCACCTGTGAGGAGAACTCTGGAAGTGCCATTGGACCGGCCGGACTTGCGCAGCCTGGTGGACCGGATTCTGGACTGAGGACCGAGAGATCTCCAGTAAAGAGGTAAAGAGACTGCAACCTGGTGTCCTCGTTATTTACCGCGACCTGCACCCCACAACTGCACCGCTATACCACCGTTAACAGCACCTATTTGCAACGGACGTCCCCCACTGACAGACAGGGCCACGGACCGGGTCTAGCCACCGTGACAACCCCAGGACTGAGATCCCAGAGGCCCGGCTCCGGGTACCCCTCGGCCCTGCGGCGGTGTGGGGGCGCTCCATATCTATCTCCTATCTATCTATCTATCTATCTATCTATCTTCTATCTGTCTATCTATCTATCTATCTATCTATCTATCTATCTATCTATCTCCTATCTATCTATCTATCTTCTATCTATCTATCTATCTATCTATCTCCTAGCTATCTACTATCTATCTATCTATCTCCTATCTATCTATCTATCTATCTATCTCCTATCTATCTATCTATCTATCTATCTATCTATCTATCTATCTATTTATCTATCTATCTATCTATCTATCTTTCTATCTATCTATTTATTTATTGATCTATCTATCTATCCCATATCTATCTATCTCCTATCTATTTCCTATCTATCTATCTATCTATCTATCTCTCTATCTATCTCCTATCTATCTATCTATCTATCTATCTATCTATCTATCTATCTATCTATCTATTATCTATCGATCTATCTCTCTATCTATCTCCTATCTATCTAGCTATCTATCTATCTATCTGCTATCTGTCTGTCTGTCTATCTATCTATCTATCTATCTATCTATTCTTCCTTAGTTGCATCTTTTCTTTCCCTTGTTCACTTTGACAGCGAGTGTCCATGCTATTTATTGCCAATTAGCTAGAATGGGTGGTATAAAAGGGAGTGCAGGCAATCATTATTATGAATGCTTATCCTGACCTTTCGTTTGGATGGAGAGATAAGCATTGGCATTCAGAGCAGTTTCACAGAACTCATTGTAAAGCACACAGGATTCTACTTATAGATCTAGAGGAAGGAAAAATGTGTCCTTTTTTAAAAAAGCAAATCAGAAAAAAATTGATAAATCCAAATGTAACCTTTGTGCAAGTAGCCAGATTGACTTTGCTGTTGCTTTCCATGTAACTCGATAATTAAATGGAGGATACAGATTCCTGCCGCGTTATTACAAATGAATGAAAGTCTCCATGTTCTGTTATGTCGAACACATCAACAATGAATTTGTATTAATGTAATAAGGAAACGCTTTTAAATTTATTGTCTTCTCGACAAGATGATGGGAAAATGCAAAGAGAGAATTCCTTTGGTGGCAGGAGTATGGCGGAGGGAATGAAAGAAAGAAAAACAATTTGTAAATTATATTTTATGCATTTTTTACCTTTGTATATATCTCTGTTTATGTTATATTTGCACTGTACATTGTTTTTTTTTTGCTTGTGGTGATTAACCTGATGCTATAGCGGAGGTGGAGAACCTCAGGCCCCAGGGCCATTTACGGCCCTCGATGACCTTTTATCAGGCCCCCGAGAGGATTCTCAGGGACCGCATTCTTGGGCAGGGAGCTGTATTTTGATTACAACCAGCTCATTAATTTCTTCTTGCTCTGTTAGCACACACACAGTGTTCACTACTGAACACTGAAGGGCATGCAATGAAAGATTACGTCCTGACACCAGTGCCAGAGTCAGGATGCACTTTGTGGGTGGAGTTTGTACGACCCCCGAAGGATGGTATAAACATCCAAATGGCTCTTGGCAGAAAAAAAGATTCCCCTCTTCTGTGCTATAGCTTAGTTCACCAATGACGTTCTGCATGTAAAAGTGACAGAAAGCTCATATAACCTGTGTAGGTACAGTTGAGCCTCACTGTACAGTTATTACAAGTGTAAAGTAAATGTGGCAGTGGCTTGATAAATATTGAGCTCCGCATGGATGCCAGTTCTTGTGATACAATCTTACCAGGGCACCATCATTATTGCATTAATGAATATGCCCTAATATTGGACACCGCAAATGGACTGTACCAGAAACACCTTGAAGGCGATCTCCATGTAAACATGTGGACACAACTAACAGTGACAAAGTAACGTAAATGTACACTTAGCTGTTTAATCCCTGTCGTTCCAGCACTACATCCTCGGGCTCCATGTTGCTATAACTGACATGACAACTGCAGCCAATCACTGGCACCAGGGACATCAGGCACTGATAGTAGCTGTCGCCAAATGTTTAATTGACTTGGAATATTTTTGAAAACCAAAATATTTTAGATAAATTTCACAGGAAAGTTTTTGGCACTTTTAAGCCTAATTTTCTTAGAATTCCTTACAATGATTTGGTGGCTGCATCCTCTACACCAGTGTTTCCCAACATCCGGTCCTCAAGAGTCACCAACAGGTCATGTTGAATTCTTGCCTGTCCAGGTGATGCAATTATCACCTGTGCAATGCTAAGGAAATCCTGAAAACATGACCTGTTGGTGGCTCTTGAGGACCGGAGTTGGGGAACACTGCTGTCCACTATATGTATAAGTACAGACTACTGTGGGGAAAGGCAAGCACCTCAACAGGTACGTTAGAGCTGCCTCCATATACACTGCGGAAACATGCTGGAAACCTTTCATGATTTCTTGCTTGCATTGAATAGAAGATACTAAATGCTGAAGGTTTATGGCAGACAATAGGCATCATTTATCAAAAATATCTACAAAAAATCTGTCTGTGTTGTTACCCATAGAAACCAATGAGAACTCGGCTTTAATTTCGTAAACTGCTCTAGTAAAAATAAAAACTTTGCTGAGATTAGTTGATGTAGGCATTAAAGTGTGGGCTTTTTAGACAGTTTGTATAAATCTGCTCCAATGTATGTGGGGATACTCTGTGCTTGGCACTATGTATGAGATACTCTGTGCTTCGCACTATGTATGGGATACTCTGTGCTTGGCACTATGTATGGGGATACTCTGTTCTTGGCACTATGCATGAGATATTCTGTGCTGGGCACTATGTATGAGAATACTCTGTGCTTGGCACTATGTATGAGATACTCTCTGCTTGGTACTATGTATGAGATACTCTGTGCTTCGCACTATGTATGAGATACTCTGTGCTGGGCACTATGTATGAGATACTCTGTGCTTGGCACTATATATGAGAATACTCTGTGCTTGGCACTATGTATGAGATATTCTGTGCATGGCACTATGTATGAGATACTGTGTGTTTGGCACTATGTATGAGATATTCTGTGCTGGGCACTATATATGAGATACTCTGTGTTTGGCACTATGTATGAGAATACTCTGTGCTTGGCACAATGTATGATATACTTTCTGCTTGGTACTATGTATGAGATACTCTGTGCTTTGCACTATGTATGAGATGCTCTGTGCTTGGCACTATGTATGGGGATACTCTGTGCTTGGCACTATGTATGGGATACTCTGTGCTTGGCACTATGTATGGGTTACACTGTACTTGGCACTATGTATGAGATACTCTGTGTGTGGCACTATGTATGGGGATACTCTGTGCTTGGCACTATGTATGGGATAATCTGTGCTTGGCAGTATGTATGAGATGCTCTGTGCTTGGCACTATGTATGGGATAATCTGTGCTTGGCAGTATGTATGAGATGCTCTGTGCTTGGCACTATGTATGAGATGCTCTGTGCTTGGCACTATGTATGGGGATACTCTGTGCTTGGCACTATGTATGGGATACTCTGTGCTTGGCACTATGTATGGGGATACTCTGTGCTTGGCACTATGTATGGGATACTCTGTGCTTGGCACTATGTATGGGATACACTGTACTTGGCACTATGTATGAGATACTCTGTGTGTGGCACTATGTATGGGGATACTCTGTGCTTGGCACTATGTATGGGATACTCTGTGCTTGGCACTATGTATGGTGATACTCTGTGCTTGGCACTATGTATGGGATACACTGTACTTGGCACTATGTATGAGATACTCTGTGCTTGGTACTATGTATGGGGGTACTCTGTGCCTGGCACTATGCATGGGATACTCTGTGCTTGGCACTATGTATGAGTTTCTCTCTGCTTGGTACTGTGTATGGGTATACTCTGTGCTTGCCACTATGTATTGGATAATCTGTGCTTGGCACTATGCATGAGATATTCTGTGCTTGGCACTATGTATGAGTTACTCTGTGCTTGGCACTATGTATGGGAATACTCTGTGCCTGGCACTATGTATGAGGTTACTTTGTGCTTGCCACTATGTATGGGTATAGTCTGTGCTTGGCACTATGTATGAGGATACTCTGTGATTGGCACTATGTATGGGATACTCTGTGCTTGGCACTATGGATGGGGAATTCTGTGCCTGGCACTATGTATGAGGATAATTTGTGCTTGGC
Organism: Ranitomeya variabilis; assembly: GCF_051348905.1. Lineage (NCBI taxonomy): Eukaryota > Metazoa > Chordata > Amphibia > Anura > Dendrobatidae > Ranitomeya > Ranitomeya variabilis. The sequence goes on along the minus strand of NC_135238.1, from coordinate 160,672,308 downwards.
ACTATGAATGAGGATACTCTGTGCTTGGCACTATAAATGAGGATACTTTGTGCTTGGCACTATGCATGAGGATACTTTGTGCTTGGCACTTATGTATGGGATACTCTGTGCTTGGCACTATGCCTGAGGATACTCTGTGCTTGGCACTATGTATGGGATACTCTGTGCTTGGCACTATGTATGGGATAATCTGTGCTTGGCAGTATGTATGAGGTACTCTGTGCTTGGCACTATGTATGGGGATACTATAATTGGCACTATGTATGAGGATAGCCTGTAATTGGCGCTATGTATGGGGATACTCTGTGCTTGGCACTATGTATGGGGATACTCTGATTGGCACTATGTATGAGGATAGTCTGTAATTGTGCTATGTATGGGGATACTCTGTGCTTGGCACTATGTATGGGGGTACTCTGCTTGGCAGTATGTATTGGGATACTTTATGCTTGGCACTATGTATGGGATAGTCTATGCTTGGCACTATGTATGAGATGCTCTCTGCGTGGTACTATGTATGAGAATACTCTGTGCTTGACACTATGTATGGGGATAGTCTTTGCTTGGCACTATGTATGGGGATACTCTGATTGGCACTATGTATGGGGATAGTCTGTAAATGGCGCTATGTATGGGGATACTCTGTGATTGCCACTATGTATTGGGGTATTCTGTGCTTGGCACTATGTATTAGATACTCTGTGATTGGCACTATGTGTGAGATACTATGTGATTGACACTATGTATTAGATACTCTGTGCTTTGCACTATGCATGGGGATACTCTGTGCTTGGCACTATGTATGGGATACTCTGTGCTTGGCACTATGTATGAGGATACTCTGTGCTTGGCACTATGTATGAGGATACTCCGTGCTTGGCACTATCTATGAGGATACTCTGCTTGGCACTATGTATGAAGATACTCTGTGCTTGGCACTATGTATGGGATACTCTGTGCTTGGCACTATGTATGGGATACTCTGTGCTTGGCACTATGTATGAGGATACTTTATGCTTGGCACTATGTATGAGATACTCTGTGCTTGTCACTATGTATGAGATACTCTGTGCTTGTCACTATGTATGAGAATGCTCTGTGCTTGTCACTATGTATAAGAATGCTCTGTGCTTGTCACTATGTATGAGATACTCTGTGCTTGGCACTATATATTGGGATACTGAGGATATTTTGTGCTTGGCACTGTGTATCGCGTCACTTAAATCCATCAGTCAATTGAATTTATATATGCTTAGCACTCTACAATCTGGATTCTGGACTGAATATATCCTGTTTTTTATTCTCTTTCCTCAGGATGGTTACATGAGTTTTCCAAACGTCTTGGAACGCCATATTACCCAGTAGAAAGATTTGATACAGTTTCCAATGGTAGCACGCACTCCAATGGTAGTCATGGGGTAAACCAATCAGTTTTGGAAATAACTGGTGGTCCTTCTGTCCGGAGTTCTTATATCACGTCTTTATATTTTGCTCTTAGCAGCCTTACTAGTGTAGGATTTGGAAATGTGTCTGCCAACACAGATGCTGAAAAGATCTTCTCTATCTGCACCATGCTGATTGGAGGTAAGATGAGATCCTGTTAACAATATATTGGAAGTCAGAATATATGAGTGCCCTACTGACATTGTAGAAGCTAATCTGAGCTAACAATTCTAAAGCTGGATGGAGTTGAGTCTATACAATCATTTTTTCTGTATAATTATCCAAAATATACGTGGAGCCAGATGACTTAAGTTTAATATTAAGCAACCTAAGAAAGACGACTTTCATTAGTAAACAACCTTCTTGCCATCATAGAAAAGTTGGATCCCTTTCTGGCCCCATACTGGTATAGTTATATATCCCCCATCCTGGTATATAAATCACTTACCCTGTGCTCCATCAATGTATATATATATATATTCCCCATCGTGATATATACTGTATATCCCCCATTGTGGTATCTGTCCCTTATCCTGGGCTTCATCCAGGTATATATATTCACCATCATGGTATATATATCCCCCATCCTGGTTTATATCTCTCTTATCTTGCCTGGGCCCCATCCTAGCATATATATATCCCTCATCCTGGTATATATCCCCTATCCTGGTATATGTCCCCCGTTCTGCCCCTGTTCTTTAATGCATAGAAAAAATAAACAATTATAGAGACCTCCCATCCACTCCCACATCGCATGGCGTCCTCTTTTGAAGCTGGCAGCTGACCTCAGCGTGTAAGAGACGAGAGCGTAAGACGTCACTGCCATGCGCCCTAGTCACGTGCACGCCAACGTCAGCTGCTGGCCCTCTGATTGGTTGCCAGTGTGTATTGCTGTGCATGGACCCAATGGGTCTCTATGTTGTAATACACTTCAGCTGAATGTGCGTCTGAGAACACACATCCAGTTGAAGTTTGTGCTAGAATCGGCGAGCTCCCACCAGCACAGGCCCATTCATCCTCGCGACCTCTGCAACCATGGTTGTTACGTCCCTGGCTCCAGGTCTAGTCACCAGTTATGAAGAGAAAGTCTCAGGATGGTGACTTTTTTGAGTAGCCCTGCACAGAAGAGAAGATGTTATTGTGTATATACTTGCAGCGGAGAAAGGGGAGAGAAATAAATATGGTAAACTGGAGCTACGATGATATTGTTAATTAGAGAGGAGCTTGAAATTGTATGAGATACAGTGGAGAATGAGCTTGATACAAAAATGCTAAATGTGGGTAAAGCGGGAACCCTTGGATGCAATTATTTTGTCTATATATGAGGGGGTACATGATCTCAGTTTGCTTTATGAGGGGAAGCTTTGGCTTCTTTCATCATACTGCAAATGCGGGGCTCTGATTGTCACTACTTTGCTGGATGTGTCTTGCATCCATCTCTGAGGTGAAGGTAGCTCCTAAGGTAAGAAAGGTTGGGGACCACTGATGTAGAACATTGTGGAAAATATTGTCCCCAAAAGATATATACTTATTATACCATAAAAAACATAAATACATAAATCTACTGTGGTCAAAAAATAATACAGAACTTACACTGACAACATAAATAAATCTACCGATCCAACTAAGATCATTTTTATTTCTAAACTTACAAGATTTAAAGTTTAGTTTTTCTTTTCACTTTCTGGTATACTTAGAACTTGGTTTTAGACTTTAAAATAATGAAACTATCAGCAATACAATGATGCACTCCAGTGCAAGCTCTTGTACCAGCAAATTTAGAGAAATATCTCCTACTATATTTTTAGTGTTTGTGTATCAGAATAATTTATCATGAACATTACTGTTCCTCCACTTGTGACAACATACGTATCCGTTTCAAGGATTTTTTTTTCCATTGTGAAGTTTCACAGTGAGTAACAATTTAGAACCTGACTACAGTTTCCAATCTGCAATTTAGAGGGCTTCACATCCTATTGTATTTAATGTAAATGCAGAAATTGTTCCTCCAGCGCCTACAGCAATTTGAGCTCCCGCTATTTCCATGTCAGAGGCTCACAATGTTTTGAAACAGTAAAAGTGGATGCATTGTGTTCTTCTAAAGGGTTTGTAGGCATCACCTGAGAAATATCTCAGGTTTATACTGTTATTCAACTCAGCATGGTTTCAAAGTTGTTTTGGTAGGACATAGATAATTGCTCCATCAGTATGTAAAACAGAGATCAGTGCAAACATTCTTTATTTAGAACTTGTGGGTGTTTTCTGTGAAGTTCTCTATACTGATTAAAAACTAGAACAATACTAGAAACACAACATCTAAGAAGTAGTCAAAAGGTTGCACTGTTGGATCTACTCAAGATCCTTAGGACTCTTTCACACTGTGTTCTTCACTACGTTCAGTGGCTCCATCTGGGCTTACTGAACAGCTGACCACACACAAATCAGGATTCCAGTGTATGTGCCGACTGGGCATTTCACTATAATGGTGCCAACAGTATCAACCTGTGCTCTGTCGTGCATCATGTTTGGGCATATACACCTACTGGAGGTGGACACTCAGAAGCAGTCTACTATGTTTGAGTATGTGCCTTCAGTAGGTGTATATGCCCGAAAATGATGCACGACAGAGCACATATTGACACTGTCGGCACCATTATAATCAATAGCCCTTTTGCAGCATACACCCGAATCCCGTTTTTTGGGGGTTCACACATAAGCCCTAATGAAGCCACTGAGCGTGGTGAAGAACACAGTGTGAAATCAACCCTATAGGGGCTGTCCAGTTAACAAAATAGATTTTCATACATTTTTAGAAATTATGAGTCAATAGAACCTCTGTCCAGGATTCTAATATTTTTGGCAACAGAGGAAAGTGGTTACAGACAGAGTCTCTTACCCTGGATGACCTTTCCTGCCTGCATTACAGAGTCAAGACATTGACTCTGTTGTAATGTTTAATTTACCCTTGGGTTGGTACTGCAGAGATATCTAGCACTAACTCTTAGGTTTCCCCATTGAGAGAGTTTTTATATTGGTCTCTTTTATGTATTTGCTAGTCTGTTTCTCCATAATTTAAGCGATATTCTTAGTAACAGAGGAAAAAAGGTGAATTATAGTGTCAACTATTACATTTTATTCCAGAAATCTTTTTTTTCTACTTAAAGGGCTGGAAAGAGTAAATGATAAATATATGCACAATATAGATTTGTTAATGATTTATATAAATACAAATTTTTAAAAAAATGTATGAAAAGGTCAAAATGATAGCTCTACTTTCTATTTTCAGTAGGTCCCAGGAAGATTATGTTACTTTGTGTTGTTGACTTATCATTTCTGCATTGAATTATTTTCTTCTTGCTTTTTTGTTCAGCCCTTATGCACGCAGTGGTATTTGGGAATGTGACAGCCATCATTCAGAGAATGTATTCTCGACGGTCTCTTTACCACACCCGTACCAAGGACCTGAAGGACTTTATACGGGTGCATCGTATGCCCAAGCCACTCAAGCAGAGGATGCTGGAGTGTTTCCAAACTACATGGTCAGTCAACAATGGCATTGATGCCAATGAGGTATGTGAGATGGGGGGGGGTGAAAACCATTTAGTAGTGCAAAATGTGTAATGTTACAGTAAGTATTACCCATTGAAACATTAATGGATAGCAGATTGTTCCTTGTGTCACCGGTGGAAGTAGTGTCATTAAAAAATAGGAGTTACATAGTTTAACTATAGACTTGGTTTTGTAAAAAAGTATCCAAGAATCAAAACTCTAAGAAGGGTGTACTAAAATAAGCAAGGCATTGCAAATCTATTAAAACTGTAAAATAGCATGATGAATATATAGACTACAAGCTGTGCTAGCACTAATATAAATTAACGAAACATTACCACCAACAGACATCAAAATGTCTTTGTTAACATAGATGGAAGTTCTAAGCACAATGATACTGTAAACGAATGATACATTACAAGAGGTCACCAGATTTGGCAATTTTCTGGTCTGCTGACCAAACCAAAAGATGGTTGGTGGTGAACCTATCAGAATTTGTGTTGCGTTCATTCATTTAATCTTGGTTGGAGCATTTATTATAAAAGTAAGAAACATAAAATATTTCTGTTTGATCTTAATAAAGACTCATGTAGCTTCATAATTCCAGCTGTGTACTACAAGCAATTTTTGAAATGTATCCCAGCGCCCAAGTTATTTCTGGTCTCTCCTGGACCAGATAAGGTCAGATCAGATTATTGAAGACTCGGTTTCACTGGAGATGAATCCTATTCATGTTCATAGAAGACTCCTATCGTCAGACAAGAAGAAAAACCTTACACGCTGAGGCCATGTAATTCCACCACGTGAATTCAAGATGACACAATAGCATCTTCATTGCCGGAGGCTGCTTGTATCTGTGGAGATTCCAGTACAATAGACACAACCATTGTCACTCTCATGACATTCACTGATGCAGAGCCGTCTGCAGTCACTCTTGTGTTAGCTATAATTATCCCAATAGACCTGTCACATCTCGTTTATTTTTTAAATTAACACTTAAACTACTTCACCGCAATGGTGTTTATAGAGTTTTAAGCTTTTCAGGATAATATATAGAAAGATACAAATTGCAATGTTATGGTCCCCATGCTACAGTGACATATATACATTTGGCATTGTTATTATTTTCTGGGTTGTCTTTTATGAGAACATTGATTGCATTATTGGCAGTGATGTATTGTAGACCTTCTTCACATCTGTAATGACCCTTGTTTTGTTTTTCTTGTCTAGCTTCTTAGGGATTTTCCAGATGAACTAAGAGCTGACATAGCGATGCATCTTAACAAGGAAATCCTCCAGCTGCCAATATTCGAGTCCGCCAGTCGTGGCTGTCTGCGTTCTCTGTCTCTTAGCATTAAAACCTCTTTTTGCGCCCCAGGAGAATATCTGATCAGGCAAGGGGATGCTTTACAAGCCATATATTTTGTTTGCTCTGGATCTATGGAGGTGCTGAAGGACAATACCGTCCTTGCCATCTTAGGTGAGGACAATCAGGCATTCTTCTTTGCAAAGACCAACTATTGATTATACAGTAGATTGGAAAGCTTGATAACATTTCTGGGAATTAAATTAGTTATAACAATATCCATAAAGATTTCACTGGGAATGGGTAGTTTTACAGAAAATACCAGGGAATGGTAATAACAGCAATTTTATATCATACAGTTTATGGGACTGACCTACAAGGAAAGCAGATTGCCTGTGGGCAATCTAGTGGTTGTTATATGCTTGGTATATGCATACCACTTGGAAGTTATAGTACCTGCAGCTTTGTATAGGGTATATTTAGGGTAACTTTGCTGACTGTGAATTTTTCATTGTGACTTTGTTTTATATATTTAGACTTTTCTTGTTTGAACACATTTAAGCAGTCTCCGCGCAACTAATAATATGTAAACCAGTGAATTAATTTACCATTTCCATGCTGCTTATAACGGAAGCTAAAGCTGCTTTTCTAAGCCCAACGGAGGAATAGCCTTCTTGCTTGCCTTTGTTATCCCAGCGTTCTCCTGGGAACCCTGTATAATGAAAGCATAAACTGGATCTGTGACAATGTTTTCCCTTTGATACATGGATGAATGTGCATTTGTGGGTGGGAAAATGTCCCAAAGGTTCAATAACAGGCATTTCACCCCTTTCACTCTTGCTACATTATGGTTGAAGAGGGAACGGAGGAGGATATGCAGTGCTTGGGACACAAAGAAGGAAGCATGGCTAAGTATGCCTAATGGTACCGTCACACTCAGTGATGCTGCAGCGATATAGACAACGAGCCGATCGCTGCAGCATCGCTGTTTAGGTCGCTGGGGAGCTGTCACACAGACAGCTCTCTCCAGTGACCAACGATCAGGGGAACGACTTCGGCATCGTTGAAACTGTCTTCAATGATGCTGAAGTCCCCCTGCAGCACCCGGGTAACCAGGGTAAACATCGGGTTCCTAAGTGCAGGGCCGCGCTTAGTAACCCGATATTTACCCTGGTTACCATTGTAAAAGTTAAAAAAAAACACTACATACTCACCTTCTGATGTCTGTCACGTCCCCCGCCGGCGGCTTCCCTGCACTGAATGTGTCAGCGGCGCCGGCAGTAACAGCGGTGACATCACCGCTGTGCTCTGCTTTACAGCCGGCCGGCGCTGACACATTCAGTGCAGGGAAGCCACCGGCGGGGGACGTGACAGACATCAGAAGGTGAGTATGTAGTGTTTTTCTTTTACTTTTACAATGGTAACCAGGGTAAATATCGGGTTACTAAGCGCGGCCCTGCGCTTAGTAACCTGATATTTACCCTGGTTACCATTGTAAAACATTGCAGGCATTGTTGCTTTTGCTGTCAAACACAACGATACACACCGACCTAACGACAAAATAAGGTGCTGGCCTTCTAGCTCCGACCAACGATATCACAGCGGGATCCAGATCGCTGCTGCGTGTCAAACACAATGATATCGCTATCCAGGACGCTGCAACGTCACGGATCGTTGTCGTTCTCGTTGGAAAGTTGTTCAGTGTGAAGGTACCTTAAGGAATAGTGATGGGCGAACATGCTCGGATCACGTCTGAGCATGCATAGGTGTTATCCGAGTATCTTAGGAGTGCTAATGGCTGCATGATTTGCGGCTGTAAGACAGCCTGAACACGTGGGGATTCCCTAACAAACTGGCAATCCCTGCATGTGTTGAGGCTGTCTAACAGCCACAAATCATGCAGCTGCAGAGACTAGAACATAATATACCAAGACTCCCAAGATACTGGGATAACACCTGCGCATGCTCGCATAAGATGTTGTTCGAGCACATTTGCCCATCACTACTAAGGAAAAGAGTGGTGGGAATAATTGTATATGACGTTAAAAGCTCTGTAAGGCATGGCTACTTATAAACCACAATTCGGCACAACTGACACAAATGAGGAGCGGAAGTAGGAAATATTTTATGTATACTGATTAGTTTAGCTCCTATTTTTTTTGGCAGGGCAATGCTCTTAAAGAAGCACTTCCATCAATGTTTTTTCCTCTTAATATATTTCAGTCATCATATTATAAAGCACTGTGTACTTACAATTGCTCATTTTGCCTTTCTACCCAGCTACTTCTTCTGTTTTCCATTAGGTCTATGACATCACATGGTTAAAAACTGACAGACCATGATAACCACTGATTTAAAGTGTAAGGGTGGTGTCACTCTTGCAACTGCAATGCGAGAAACTCACGTGAGTCTCACACCTGAATATCTGGCACTGTCTCCGGAGGTTCTGACCAGTGCATTCAGCTACATAGAAATACATGCAGCCGCACACTCCGGTCCCGAGTGCCTGCGGCAGTGCCCAACATTGAGGCGAGAGATTTGCGCGAGTTTCTCGCATTGCAGTTGCAAGTGTGAGACCGGCCTAACAGTAATAATTCAGTAATTTCATCTCTAGTTTTATCTGTAGCAAACTTATCAATTCAAAAAGGGTAGTGAAAAAAAATGCAAATTTCAAAGGCAACACAATTAAAGAAACTGAGTTGCGTACAAATGCTTTGGTGTTAAAAGCCAAAATATAACTCTGACACTTTGATCTTTCCAGGAAAAGGAGATCTGATCGGTTCAGACAATCTCAACAAAAACTGGGTAATTAAGACCAATGCCAACGTGAAAGCCTTAACTTACTGTGATCTGCAGTACATCAGTCTGAAGGGACTTCGGGAGGTCTTGGAGCTCTATCCAGAATACTCCCAAAAATTTATCTCTGAAATCCAGCATGACCTCACCTACAATCTTCGGGAAGGCAGTGAATCAGATGTAAGTTTACATGTTATTATGCACTGGTGATAATATTATAGTTTTCGGTTACATCAGTTATTACAAGTAGTACATTGTTATGCAAAGGACTGTGGAAAATTTTACTCAAAAAAGCAAATTTCTCTATAGTGAAATTTCTTTATCAGTTTTGTCCAAAGATTATCTGTGAATTTTTCAGGAAACATTTGTGAGTTTAGCATCAAGTCAAATGCAAAGTATATTTTATGTATCTGAACATTCTGTTTTTTGCTGGAACTCTTACTTCGGAAGTACAGCACTTATAGAAGTGATACAAGAAATCAATGAAACATGGTTATTTGTCAGGAAGAAAATGGTACTTGTTTAGAGATATGTAATAATGTGAGAGTCCGTGATAAGAGTATTGATAGAAAAGCCTTCTGTAGTATAGTTACATTTAATTCCTATTCTCATAAGAAATATGTTCATTTCTTATCCTCTTTTCCTTGTTTATTTTCTGAAAGTCAGTAGTTTGGACTTTAAGGCAATTAAAAAGCTTCTTGAAAGTCCAGTTGAATTCACATTTTGTGTTCAAAAGCCGTTTATTGCTGCAGTCACTGTAAAACCACATTGATTTTGCTTCTATTTTTTAAAACCATGGCAAGATGCTGCAGCATTGGCACAATTGTGAAAAAAATGCACTGTGGCTGCAATGTATGAAAGCAACCTTAGGTCAGATGTGAATATTTCATTTATTGTTTTCTTTCTCTTCAGGTTTCACGCCTGAGTTTTGGATTGTTCAGACAAATGTATTGTATATTTGGCCTGTGTGCTCAGCAGTCGGTGTACTGACCCAACAATAACCTGTGTGTCATTGAACACTAGGAATTTTTTATATGGACCCATTCATTTGGAAAAATACGCACTAGTCTTGTCTATTTTACATCCTCAATGTGAACAAGCACAGAGCTTCAATACAAAAAGTGAATTTCATATATGATATATTGTCATTACAAACAGTGATCTTTTTCAAGTGTTTATTTCTGTTAATGTTGATGATTATGGCTTACAGCCAATGAAAACCCAACTCATTATCTCAGTAAACTAGAATAACAAAACCACCTGCAAAGACTTCTTAAGCATTTAAAAAGGTCCCCTAGTTTGTTTCAGTAGGCTCTATAATCATGGGAAAGACTGCTGACTTGACAGGTGTCCAGAAGGCAGTTATTGTGACACTCCACAAGGAGGGTAAGTCACAAAAGTTCATTACTAAAGAAGCTGGCTGTTCACAGAGAGCTGTATCCAGGCATATTAATGGACAGTTGAGTGGAAGGAAAAAGTGTGGTAGAAAAAGGTGCACAAGCAACCGGGATAACCGCAGCCTTGAAAGGATTGTTAAGAAAAGGCCATGCAAAATTTGGGGGAGATTCATAAGGAGTGGACTGCTGCTGGAGTCATTGCTTCAAGAGCCAACACACACAGACCTATCCAGGACATGGGCTACAAGTGTCGCATTCGTTGTGTCAAGCCACTCATGACCAATAGACAACACCAGAAGCCTCTTACGTGGGCCAAGGAGAAAAAGAACTGAACTGTTGCTCAGTGGTCCAAGGTGTTGTTTTCAGCTGAAAGTAAATTTTGTATTTCACTTGGAAATCAAGGTCCCAGAGTCTGGAGGAAGAGTGGAGAGGCCACAATCCAAGCTGCTGGAGGTCTAGTGTGAAGTTTTCACAATCAGTGATGGATTGGGGAGCCATGTCATCTGCTGGTGTAGGTCCACTGTGATTTATCAAGACCAAAGTCATTGCAGCCGTCTACCAGGAAATTTTAGAGCACTTCATGCTACCCTCTGCCAACAAGCTTTTTGGAGATAGACATTTCATTCTCCAGCAGGACTTGGCACCTATCCACACTGCCAAAAGTACCAATACCTGGTTTAACTCCTCTCTGACCTTAGACGTACTATCCCGTCGAGGTGACCTGGGCCTATCTGACCCTCGACGGGATAGTACATCATGCCCTTTAATGCGATACCGCGACTTAAGTCGCGGTGATCGCATTAAAATTCTGACGCCATTTTACCTTAGGGAAGATGGTGTCAGCATCCAGGGCATTGTCACCGCCCACCCGATCGCTGTGATTGGCTGTTCAATTCTGAACAGCCAATCACAGCCATTCTCATTGTTTCAGCCAATCGGAGCGGCTGAAACAATGAGGTCACAGGCTAGGATCGTCCCAACAGCGCTATTCATTGGAGGAGGCATATTCTTTTCTTGCCTCCGACACTGATAGCAAGGGAGAGGATCCCACTTTTCTTTACTTTTCTGATTCTTCATCCTCATCCTCTTTTTCCTCCTCCTCCTCATCTTCCTCCTCAGGTCCTGCGGAACCGCCACGCAGACGCCCCAGGACAGAAGATGAGGCAGCGCCCACCATTCCTGAACCAGCGCTCCCCACTGCGGACCCCATATGGACCTCGCCCCCCGAAAATTACAAGCCACTGATTCCTGATTTTGCGGAAGAATCAGGAATCAAGTATGACACAGCCGGCCTCACAGAAATATTTCAAAGTCTTTTTCTCTGAGGATTTTATTAACCTCATGGTGGAGCAAACTAATTTGTATGCTCGTCAATTTTTGGAGCAAAACCCCGGTTCATCATTTTCCAACTGGTCTCCTGTAGACGCAGTTGAAATGATGCAGTTTTGGGGCCTGGTCCTCCACATGGGGATTGTGAAGAAGACAGAAATTCGGCAATATTGGAGTGTAGATATTTTATATAACACTCCAGTGTTCCGAAAGGTCATGGTTCGGAAGCGTTTTGAGGCCATCCATAAGTTCCTGCATTATTCCGATAATGCAGTGTCCCGCACGAGATGACCCCAACTTTGACCGTCTGTTCAAAGTTCGGCCGGTCATCAAACACTTCAACAAAAAGTTTTCTGAAGTGTACGTGTCCAAAAGGGACATCTGCGTGGATGAGTCCTTGGTCCATTTTAAGGGGCGGCTCGGATTCTGTCAATACCTGCCCAACAAGAGGGCCAGGTACGGAATCAAACTCTACAAGCTGTGTGAGAGTACCTCAGGGTACATCCACAGGTTTAGTGTGTATGAAGGGAAGGACACCAGGATTGAACCCCCTGAGTGTCCTCCTGTCCTGGGAGTGAGTGGGAAGATTGTGTGGGATTTGGTGCACCCACTGCTGGATAAAGGTTATCACCTCTATACCGATAATTTTTATACCAGTATCCCACTCTACAAATCCCTCTCTGCGCGAGGTACCGCAGCCTGCGGTACTGTCCACAAAAATCAGAGAGGCCTCCCAAAGACGCTACTTGGGCAGATGCTCAGAAAAGGTGAGAGCAAAGCCCAATGTAGCGACCACCTGCTGGTGGTCAAGTACAAGGACAAGAGGGATGTCCTTCTCTTGACCACCATACACGGTGATGGCAGCGCCCTCAGCACTGTACGGGGTACCTCCACACAGGTCTGCAAACCGGACTGTGTACTGGGGTACAACAAAAGCATGGGGGGCGCTGATCTCTCTGATCAACTCCTCCAACTGTACAGTGCTTTGAGAAAGGCCAAGGTGTGGTACAAATAGCTGGCCGTGCACATTGTACAAATGGCAATGCTCAACGCTTTCCTGCTGTCATGATGTGCACGCCACACCGATACGTCGTACCTTCAGTTCCAGGAGGTAGTGGTTAAGGCCCTGATATTTGGCACTCCGGAAGGAGAGGGCCCCAGTACTTCCGGAACTGAAGGTGCTCGTATCGTACCAGGCCAGCATTTTTCGGGGGTGGTCCCGCCAACTGGAAGAAAAGGTAAGCCGCAAAAAAGGTGCCAAGTGTGTTATAAAAGGGGAATACGCAAGGACACCATTTATCAATGCGACACCTGCCCCGAAAAACCTGGCCTGTGTATGAAGGATTGCTTCAAATTGTACCACACCTCCATGCACTACTAATTTACTTCACAGGAAACCGTACATTAGTTCCAAAAAGGGGGCACATCTAGATACGTTCCTTGGGGGCCTAGGTTCCAAAATTATGTCACTTGTGGGTTTTTTTTTACTGTTTAGGCACATCAGGAGCTCTGCAAATGGAACATTACGACCTCAGACCATTTCATCAAAGTCTGCTTTCCAAAACATCACTACTTCCCTTTCGAGCCCCAACGTGTGCCTAAACAATTTTTTCCCACAACTTTTGATGTCCAATTTCTCCTGTTACCCTTGGGAAAATTTAAAATTTGGGGACTAAAAGATCATTTTTGTGGGAAAAAATAGGTTTTTGTTATTTTTTATTTTCATGCCTGGGCATTATAAACTTTAGTGAAGCACTTGGGGGTTCAAAATTCTCACCACACACCTAGATAAGTTCCTTAGGGGGTCCAGTTTCCAAAATGGGGTAACTTGTGGGGGGTTTCTACTGTTTAGGCACATCAGGGGCTCTGCAAATGGAACATGATGCCTGCAGAACATTCCATCAAAGTATGCATTCCAAAACGTCACTACTTCCCTTTCGAGCCCCAACGTATGCCCAAACATTAGTTTTCTTCCACATGTGGGGTACCAGCATACTCAGGACAAACTGGACAACAGCTTTTGGGGTCCAATTTCTCCTGTTACCCTTGGGAAAATAAAAAATTGGGGACTAAACCATCATGTTTGTGGAAAAAATAGGATTTTTTATTTTCATGCCCGGGAGTTATAAACTTCTGTGAAGCACTTGTGGGTTCAAAGAGCTCACCACACATCTAGATAAGTTCCTTAGGGGGTCTAGTTTCCAAAATGGGTCACTTGTGGGGGTTTCCACTGTTTAGGCACATCAGGGGCTCTGCAAACGCGACATGGCGTCCGATCTCAATTCCAGACAAATTTAGCTTGAAAAAGTAAAATGGCGCTCCTTTCCTTCCGAGCCCTGCCGTGCGCCCAAATAGTGGTTCCCCCTCACATTCGGGGTATCAGTGGACTCAGGACAAATTGGACAACAACTTTTGAGGTCCATTTTCTCGTTTTACCCTTGGGAAAATAAAAAAATTGTTGCTGAAATAACATTTTTGTGACTAAAAAGTAAAATGTTCATTTTTTCCTTCCACGGTGCTTCTGCTCCAGTGAAACACCTGAAGGGTTAATAAACTTCTTGAATGTGGTTTTGAGTACCTTCGGGGATGCAGTTTTTAGAATGGTGTCACTTTTGGGTTTTTTCTACCATATAGATCCCTCAAAGTGACTTCAAATGTGAGGTGGTCCCTAAAAAAATGGTTTTGTAAATTTTGTTGGAAAAATGAGAAATCACTGGTTAACTTTTAACCCTTATAACTCTCTAACAAAAAAAAATTTTGGTTCCAAAATTGTGCTGATGTAAAGTAGATATGTGGGAAATGTTACCTATTAAGTTTTTTTGTGTGACATAATTCTATGATTTAAGGACATAAAAATTCAAATTTGGAAAATTGAAAAGTTTTCCAAATTTTCGCCAAATTTCCATTTTTTTCACAAATAAACGCAAGAAGAGGCAATTTGCATAGTTATATCAAAGAAGTTTTACAACTATCATGAAGTACAATATGTCATGAGTAGTGTTGAGCATTCCGATACTGCAAGTATCGGGTATCGGCCGATACTTGCTGTATCGGAATTCCGATACCGAGATCCGATATTTTTGTGATATCGGGTATCGGTATCGAAACAACATTAATGTAAAAATGTGTAAAAGAGAGAATTAAAATAAAAAATATTGCTATACTCACCTCTCCGACGCAGCCTGCACCTTACCGAGGGAAGCGGCAGCGTTCTTTGTTTAAAATTCGCGCTTTTCTTTCCTTTACGTGAGTCCCGGCTTGTGATTGGTTGCGTGCCGCCCATGTGACCGGGACGCAACCAATCACAGCAAGCCGTGACGTAATTTCAGGTCCTTCAGGATTTTAAAATTACGTTCCGGCGTTGTGATTGGTTGCGTCGCAGTCACATGGGAGACGCAACCAATCACAGCAAGCCGTGACGTAATTTCAGGTCCTTAAGGATTTTAAAATTACGTCCCGGCTTTGTGATTGGTCCGCGTCCCGGCAACATGGCCGCCATTAACCAATCACAAGCCGTGACGTCACGGGAGGCTGGACACGCGCGCTTTTTAAAATGGGCGCGTGTCCAGCCTCCCGTGACGTCCCGGCTTGTGATTGGTTGCGCCGCGGTCAACCAATCACAAGCCGGGAGGCTGGACACGCGCCCATTTTAAAATTTTAAAATGCGCGCGTGTCCAGCCTCCCGGCTTGTGATTGGTTGACCGCGGCGCAACCAATCACAAGCCGGGACGTCACGGGAGGCTGGACACGCGCCCATTTTAAAAAGCGCGCGTGTCCAGCCTCCCGTGACGTCACGGCTTGTGATTGGTTAATGGCGGTCATGTTGCCGGGACGCGGACCAATCACAGCAAGCCGTGACGTAATTTCGTCACGGCTTGCTGTGATTGGTCCGCGTCCCGGCAACATGGCCGCCCTGACCAATCACAAGCCGGGACTTCACGTAACCAAGTAAAAGCGCAAATTTTAAACAAACAACGCTGCCGGTTCCCTCGCTGAGGTCCAGGCTGCGTCGGAGAGGTGAGTATAGCGATATTTTTTATTTTAATTCTTTCTTTTACACATTTATATGGATCCCAGGGCCTGAAGGAGAGTTTCCTCTCCTTCAGACCCTGGGAACCATCAGGAATACCGTCCGATACTTGAGTCCCATTGACTTGTATTGGTATCGGGTATCGGTATCGGATTGGATCCGATACTTTGCCGGTATCGGCCGATACTTTCCGATACCGATACTTTCAAGTATCGGACGGTATCGCTCAACACTAGTCATGAGAGAACATTGTCAGAATCGCCAAGATCCGTTGAAGCGTTCCAGAGTTATAACCTCATAAAGGGACAGTGGTCAGAATTGTAAAAATAGGCCTGGTCATTAACATGCAAACCACCCTTGGGGGTAAAGGGGTTAAAAACAACATTATCACTGTGCCTGATTGGTGAGTAAACTCGCCTGACCTTAACCCCATAGAAAATCTATGGGGTATTGTGAAGAGGAAGATGAGAGACACCAGATCCAACAATGCAGATGAGCTGAAGGCTGCTATTAAAGCAACCTGGGCTTCCATAACCCCTCAGCAGGGCCACAGGCTGATCGCCTCCATGCCACACCGCACTGATGCAGTAATTGATGCAAAAGGAGCCCCGGCCAAGTATTGAATGCATTTACTGAACATACATTTCAGTAGGCCAACATTTTGGATTTTAAAATCATTTTTCAAGCTGGTGTCATAAAGTATTTATTATAAAGCATATAGTGGGTGTAATAAAACGTAACTTTTAATAAATATAAAGAAACATAAAAAATAGTCACCCAAGTGAAAACACAAATAAAGGTAATGTCTCAGCCAAATAGCAAATGGTAACAGAGACCAGTAAACTTTTATAGGATTAAAAGATTCCGAATGCGTCACTATTTACGGAATCAAAAGAACTATGGTGTAATATTTATACAGATGCTGTAAACAAAGTATACAAGTAAAACAGCGTCAATTTATATGCACACATAGCCGCATATGAGAACAATAGGTTGGCTCCCTTCAACCATAGCAAAAAATGTAAGGCTGTTCATAATAGAAAAGGGTAAAAAATGGAACAGTCTCACCAATTCCGTGGGCCACGGAGCACCGGATGTTCCCTGATCAGGCGAAGGTCCGGATGGAGGGAGGGATGACAGTCCCTATGCCAGTCCCTATAGGGCTACCGTTAGGCTATCCCCAGAGCTCCTGCCCTTACAAGGGCAGTCCACAACTACCCCTGCACACACATGCCCTGCACTCTCCCTATAATGTCATCCCGACGCGTTTCCTCCAAGCTATTTCATCAGGGGACTTGCTTGTGTTAGGAGAAAGGTGCTAAAGTGCTAAGTGCTAAATAAAGGAGGGACACAAAGTCCGGCCACTCTCTATGCTGTCCTGCAGAGAGTGGTGAAGGCATGAGGCTGGTGTTAAATAGGATGCAGGGTGTGAGAAAACACACCCGCGTACCATTAGTAATTAGCAATCACATGACCTATGTGGCAACAAACGCAGTACCGCGCCATGTATACTATAAACAAAGCATAATCCTGTAAGTGTATTAAAAGGAGATAACAGGGTAGAACTCACGTGTCAGTATGTTGAACGCCGAAAGCCAAGCGGCAGTAGTACTTCCAGACATGCGCACTCCTGCCGGAAGGTACCGCTGCCTAGCAACTAAACATCAGGTTGTAAACCAGAGATGTGACAGTGTATCGCAGATCGGTACCAGCGGTAAGAGCGGTTATCGTCAGGAAAGGACAAAGAGACTTATCCCCACATGAAAATAAGAAAGATATGTAGATACCACTCACATGTCAATAAGACGCAAACCGGAAGTGCGCGTAACTAGGATACCTAGACGCTAAAAGAGGCACATGTAATGCGCCAACAGGCCGGAAGTACCCCCTAGCAAATAATATATTCAATAATATGAATACATAACATGGAACACAAATTGATTATAACGAGTCCTGTAGTAGATGTCATGGACAAATTCTAGCAACAGCAATAACGCTAATATTTATAGAATATCATAAGTAAGCGTCTGGACTCTAATAAAGATAATACACACGGCGGAGTCAACTACCACTCTGAATAAACTAGTCATATGAAGATAACGTTTGCTAAACTAGCATATGTCATATGCTTATTGTAATTGCGAATCCCATAATTAATGGGTGACGAAAAGAAGGGATTTAGACATAAATAATAACTGTGCATTAACAAAGGACGGTTAAATAAAGGGAGGCAGAGGGAGATCCCTCAAATGAAGCAACTATAGTTAATTTGATCATTAAGTCCATGTGGACTCACGGTGTTTAGATAGAAGGTCCACTTGGCCTCCCGCTGGAGAAGCAATTGATCCCAATTGCCCCCCCGTATAGGTTTTGTCACTTTCTCAATGGCCATAAATTTAAGATGTTTGGGTTGGCCATTATGTATATTATTAACATGCCGAGAAATGGAAGTGTCCCTGCCATGTTCAACATCACCAACGTGTTCTCCGACCCTTCGTTTAAATTCCCGTATGGTTTTTCCGACGTATTCAATACCACAGGAACACGACACCTTGTAGATGACTCCCCTGGTGCTACAATTCATAAATTGTTTAATGTTGTAGTTTTTCCCTGTAACATTACTCACAAAGTTACTGCCTGTATCGATGTATTGACATACAGTGCAGTGTCCACATTTGTAGCACCCAGTGATGTTACTCCTGAGCCACGTTTTCTTGGCAGGACTGGTAAAGTGGCTATGCACCAGTCTGTCATTGAGTGAACGGGCCTTTCTGTAAGTGATTGCAGGGATATCACCGAGGCAGCCTGATACATTTGAGTCCATCTGCAAGACTGACCAGTGTTTCTCAATAATTCGCCTTACAGAGGTGGCACCATTATCGAAGGTGGTTATAAAGCGAACCACATCATTATCATGTGTCTTAACAGAGGGGTTCAATAAGGTTGTTCTATCCCTGCTTTTAGCCTCTTTGTAAGCCTTTGTCAAGATCCTGGGTGGATATCCTCTGGCCAAAAAATTATTTCTCAATTCTTTTGCATGGGATTCGAAGGTCACATCGTCAGAACGATTCCTCCGAATTCTGAGGTATTGGCCCTTGGGGATCCCCCTTTTTAAATGCTCTGGATGATGACTACTCCAATGTAGGAGGGCATTAGTGGCTGTAGGTTTTTTGTAATTCGATGTGACCAAGCTACCATTGGATCCCTTAGCAATCAGTATATCCAGAAAGGGTAATGAGGAGAACTCAATCACAAACGTAAAGAAAAGCCCAATATCGTTGTGATTGAGCTTGTCCACAAAGTTCACAAACTCGCTAATAGCACCATTCCAAATCAAGAAAACGTCATCTATGTATCGTGTCCAGAATTCTGAAACACGATACATAGAAAAGTCACAACCCTCGGAATCATCCCTCCAGACCACAGTCTCCTCCCACCAGCCAAGGAAGAGGTTGGCATAGGTCGGGGCACAGGGACTCCCCATGGCCGTCCCCCTCAGCTGATGGTAGAGTCTGCGGCCGAAGGTAAAAACATTGTGCGTGAGACAAAATCGGAGGAGCTTCAGGATGAAAAAATTATGTTCCTGGAATTGCTGACCTCTCATCCGAAGGAAAAAATTGACAGCCTCCAAACCCTTGTCATGGGGAATGGAGGAATAAAGGGCCTCCACATCGATACTAGCAAGATATGCATCTGAATCAATGGTAAGGCCCTCAAGGCGTCGTTGAAGATCTGGTGTGTCCTTGACAAACGATTGTAATGAGGAAACAAAAGGACTCAATACATTATCGAGATAGATGCCTGCATTCTGGCAAAGACTGCCTACCCCGGAGACAATCGGCCTACCTTTAAGAGGGTTAAGGCCCTTGTGTACTTTGGGGAGGCAGTAAAATGTGGCTGTGATGGGATGGCAAGGAAAAATAAAATCAAACTCAGTTTTATTAATCACGCCACTATCGAGACCATCCTGTAGTATGGAACGGAGTTCATCACAATATTCTTTATGTGGATCACCTGTGAGAATCTCGTAAGAGTCCCTATCCGCAAGTATTGATTCACATAAATCCTGATAGTGTGACACATCAAGGATGACAACATTGCCCCTCTTATCGGAGGGCTTAATGACGATAGAATCATCACGTTCAAGACGGATAATCGCTTCCATTTCCCTTGTGCGCATGTCCGGAAGTACTACTGCCGCTTGGCTTTCGGCGTTCAACATACTGACACGTGAGTTCTACCCTGTTATCTCCTTTTAATACACTTACAGGATTATGCTTTGTTTATAGTATACATGGCGCGGTACTGCGTTTGTTGCCACATAGGTCATGTGATTGCTAATTACTAATGGTACGCGGGTGTGTTTTCTCACACCCTGCATCCTATTTAACACCAGCCTCATGCCTTCACCACTCTCTGCAGGACAGCATAGAGAGTGGCCGGACTTTGTGTCCCTCCTTTATTTAGCACTTAGCACTTTAGCACCTTTCTCCTAACACAAGCAAGTCCCCTGATGAAATAGCTTGGAGGAAACGCGTCGGGATGACATTATAGGGAGAGTGCAGGGCATGTGTGTGCAGGGGTAGTTGTGGACTGCCCTTGTAAGGGCAGGAGCTCTGGGGATAGCCTAACGGTAGCCCTATAGGGACTGGCATAGGGACTGTCATCCCTCCCTCCATCCGGACCTTCGCCTGATCAGGGAACATCCGGTGCTCCGTGGCCCACGGAATTGGTGAGACTGTTCCATTTTTTACCCTTTTCTATTATGAACAGCCTTACATTTTTTGCTATGGTTGAAGGGAGCCAACCTATTGTTCTCATATGCGGCTATGTGTGCATATAAATTGACGCTGTTTTACTTGTATACTTTGTTTACAGCATCTGTATAAATATTACACCATAGTTCTTTTGATTCCGTAAATAGTGACGCATTCGGAATCTTTTAATCCTATAAAAGGTTACTGGTCTCTGTTACCATTTGCTATTTGGCTAAGACATTACCTTTATTTGTGTTTTCACTTGGGTGACTATTTTTTATGTTTCTTTATATTTATTCAAAGTTACGTTTTATTACACCCACTATATGCTTTATAATGACTAACTGTTAGTGGTATCCACTGTGTTTTTTACATCCTTAACACAGAGATTGCTTTGCTCTTGTCATAAAGTATTCCAATTTACTGAGATAATGAATTTTGGGTTTTCATTGGCTGTAAGCCATAATGTTGATGATTAATAGAAATAAATCATAATCATCAATTTTAATAGAAATAAACACTTGAAATGGATCACTCTGTTTGTAATGATTCTATATAATAAATGAGTTTCACTTTTTGTATTGAAGAGCTGAAATAAATTAACTTTTTGATGATATTCTAATTTATTGAGAAGCACTTTTATATTTCTCATACATATATACCGGCGCACACATAATTGTGGAGGGGTATGTAGATTTACCAGTGTATCATAGATATACAATTTATTTATATATGATACAACACCCATGGTCTGTAACCTTTAACGCAAGAGAAACTTCAAAACTTATTTTGCATGAATTTACATCAGCACTAATGCCTAATGGGAGTTTCCACATTCCATTGCACTGCAGTCTGTAGATTCTGCTCTGTTCTGCTGTTTATTCCAGATGCCACTGCGCGCATGCAGCATATAGAGATAGCACGGAGCATAAACCTGAATTAACAATCCCTGGAGGACGGGGTTTGGAGATGTCTTCTCATCCTAAATATAGCTCTCGGATCTATTCATAGCTGCACCGAGCGGCTGCCTCTGTTGGAGGATTCCCACAGGGAGAAGACGCTATAAATAAAACTTGCTGGGCTGGATTTCCTCTGACTACCTAATTAACTGACTTAAGACGGCATAAAGCATAGATATGAGAGAGAAAATGAGACTTGGCAGGTGCCATTTAGTCCAGCATATAGTTAGAAATTAACAGTTGCACGCCTGGATAATTAACATGAATATTCAAATTGATAGACGTTTCATTCTGATTACACATTTATGTATAAATATAAGAATGCATTAATAGAGAAGTAATCTCTAAAGGGGCCATAGACGCAAATGGATCACCCCGCCTGGGCCTTGGGGTACTCGGTATCGGGTCTGGTACTTAAAGGGGATGTCACGGTGGCTGCGACCTAATCCATGGCCCTGGGCGCCCAATTAAAGGGAAAGATCTTTAAGGGGATTTGTAATGTCTATGTTCGTGACGCCACCTATGGTGTTGAGTCAGTAGGGACCGACGCTGCTTAAAGGGGTCCTCTGGGTGATGTTGTTGCAGCAAGATGGTAATGCTTCCCACAGGTGAAGCGGGGTCCCCAGGGCTCCCAAGGTGTGTGGCAAAGATGGTGTATGCCGACGAATAAGTGGAGGACACAGAGTTTTCTGTCTTTTACCTGGGTTACTGATGATAGCAGTAGTAGTCCTCAGTCAAGGGTACCAAGTGCAGGGTAGCTGTGGTCCGGCTGGCTTGGAGGCAATAAGAGATCCCTTTACCAGGTGAGGTCTGTAAGCCTTTCCTGCTAGCGCCGTTTAGTTGGTTAGGTCCTTGCTGCTTGAAGCTCAGTGCAAGTCCCCTCTCTTCTGTCCTAAGACAGATGTGTGTACGATAGGCAGTTTGAGCCTGTTTATAGGATCTCTTAGATGACACTGCTCTTAAGGTCACTGCTTCACCTCAGACTTGCTACATGCAATTGACATATAGTGCTTTGCCCTCCGGTTCTGTCGCATGTCCTGGAGCAAAACACGACCTCGGGCTCCCGGTACCCGGTTCCTGCGCTCTGACTCTGAGGGTGTCCTTCCGCTGTTCCCCTCCTGAGCCCTTTCCTCCTCTGTGCTTCTTTCCTCTAAGCTCCTCCACAATTCAACTCTCCTTCTGCTTCTCTTTCCAGGGGTAGCAGCTCTCTTGTGGCTGCTCAGCCCCCACGTCTGCTCCAGACGTCCTTCTCACTCCTGGAGACCAACTGTCTTCCCCCACTGTCTCCCTCAGACTAACTAACTCCTCCTCCAGACCAGGATACATCAAGTGTAAGGGAGCTCCCCCTCCTGGCCTAGATTCAGATGTGTTGAATGCGAGTGCATCACCCTCCCCAAAAGGAAGGCAACATCACTGCAACAACCAGTTACCTGGGGTGTTGCACAAACACCTCCCATGTACTACTAGGTTCCACATATGCTACACTGCTGTTTGGTGTCCTAATATTGTATCTATGTAATATTAACTTCATCCCATCAAAAAGTCTTTTTGCTATCTTAAAATCATCTATTGTTTACTTAAGTTGTGTTGTTGATGTTGTTTTTGTTTTTAAAGAAGTTTATTTTTGTGTTTCGATTATTTTCTAAACAATTTTTTCTATTACACTATATATACAGTGTGTATATATATATATATACACTCACTGGCCACTTTATTAGGTACACCTGTCCAACTTCTTGTTAACACTTAATTTCTAATCAGCCAATCACATGGCGGCAACTCAGTGCATTTAGGCATGTAGACATGGTCAAGACAATCTCCTGCAGTTCAAACCGAGCATCAGTATGGGGAAGAAAGGTGATTTGAGTGCCTTTGAACGTGGCATGGTTGTTGGTGCCAGAAGGGCTGGTCTGAGTACTTCAGAAACTGCTGATCTACTGGGATTTTCACGCACAACCATCTCTAGGGTTTACAGAGAATGGTCCGATATATATATATATATATACACACACACTATATATATATATGGGTGTACTCACTTTTGTTGCCAGCGGTTTAGACATTAATGGCTGTGTGATGAGTTATTTAGAGGCACACAAATTTACATTGTTATACAAGTTGTACACTGATTACATTGTATCAAAGTGTCATATCTTCAGTGTTGTCCCATGAAAAGATATAATAAAATATTTACAAAAATGTGAGTGGTGTACTTTTTTTATATATATATATATATATATACACACACACACACACACATACAGTACAGACCAAAAGTTTGAACACACCTTCTCACTTAAAGATTTTTCTGTATTTTCATGACTATGAAAATTGTAAATTCACACTGATGGCATCAAAACTATGATATGGAATTATATACTTATCAAAAAAGTGTGGAACAACTGAAATTATGTCTCATATTCTAGGTTCTTCAAAGTAGCCGTCTTTTGCTTTGATGACTGCTTTGCACACTCTTGGCATTCTCTTGATGAGCTTCAACAGGTAGTCACCGGGAATGGGTTTCACTTCACAGGTGTGCCCTGTCAAGTTAAATAAGTGGGATTTCTTGCCTTATAAATGGGGTTGGGGCCATCAGTTGTGTTGTGCAGAAGTCTGATAGATACACAGCTGAAAGTCCTACTGAATAGACTGTTAGAATTTGTATTATGGCAAGAAAAAAGCAGCTAAGTAAAGAAAAACGAGTGGCCATCATTACTTTAAGAAATGAAGGTCAGTCAGCCAGAAAAAATTGGGAAAACTTTGAAAGTATCCCCAAGTGCAGTGGCAAAAACCATCAAGCGCTACAAAGAAACTGGCTCACATGAGGACCGCCCCAGGAAAGGAAGACCAAGAGTCACCTCTGCTTCTGAAGATAAGTTTATCCGAGTCACCAGCCTCAGAAATCGCAGGTTAACAGCAGCACAGATTAGAGACCAGGTCAATGCCACACAGAGTTCTAGCAGCAGACACATCTCTACAACAACTGTTAAGAGGAGACTTTGTGCAGCAGGCCTTCATGGTAAAATAGCTGCTAGGAAACCACTGCTAAGGACAGGCAACAAGCAGAAGAGACTTGTTTGGGCTAACGAACACAAGGAATGGGCATTAGACCAGTGGAAATCTGTGCTTTGGTCTGATGAGTCCAAATTTGAGATCTTTGGTTCCAACCACTGTGTCTTTGTGCGATGCAGAAAAGGTGAACGGATGGACTCTACATGCCTGGTTCCCACCGTGAAGCATGGAGGAGGAGGTATGATGGTGTGGGGGTGCTTTGCTGGTGATACTGTTGGGGATTTATTCAAAATTGAAGGCATACTGAACAAGCATGGCTACCACAGCATCTTGCATGCTATTCCATCCGGTGTGCGCTTAGTTGGACCATAATTTATTTTTCAACAGGACAATGACCCCAAACACACCTCCAGGCTGTGCAAGGGCTATTTGATCAAGAGGGAGACTGATGGCGTGCTACGCCAAATGACCTGGCCTCCACAGTCACCAGACCTGAACCCAATCGAGATGGTTTGGGGTGAGCTGGACCGCCGAGTGAAGGCAAAAAGGCCAACAAGTGCTAAGCATCTCTGGGAACTCTTTCAAGATTGTTGGAAGACCATTCCCGGTGACTACCTCTTGAAGCTCATGAAGAGAATGCCAAGAGTGTGCAAAGCAGTCATCAAAGCAAAAGGTGGCTACTTTGAAGAACCTAGAATATAAGACATAATTTCAGTTGTCTCACACTTTTTTGTTAAGTATATAATTCCACATGTGTTAATTCATAGTTTTGATGCCTTCAGTGTGAATGTACAATTTTCATAGTCATGAAAATACAGAAAAATCTTTAAATGAGAAGGTGTGTCCAAACTTTTGGTCTGTACTGTATATATATATATATATATATATATATATATATATATATATATATATATATATATATATATATATATATATATATATATATATATATATATATATATACACACACAGTATATACATACACTGCTCAAAAAAATTAAAAGGAACACTTAAACAACAGAATATAAGCAACACTGTTTGACAATCAATTTCACATGCTGTTGTGCAAATGGAATAGACAACAGATGGAAATTATTGGCAATTATCAAGAGACACTCAATAAAGGAGTGGTTCTGCAGGTGGGGACCACAGACCACATCTCAGTACCAATGCTTTCTGGCTGATGTTTTGGTCACTTTTGAATGTTGGTTGTGCTTTCACACTTGTGGTAGCATGAGACGGACTCTACATCCCACATAAGAGGCTCAGGTAGTGCAGCTCATCCAGGATGGCACATCAATGCGAGCTGTGGCAAGGTTTGCTGTGTCTGTCAGTGTAGTGTCCAGAGGATGGAGGCGCTACCAGGAGACAGGCCAGCACACCAGGAGACATGGAGGGGGCTGTAGGAGGGCAACAACCAGCAGCAGGACCACTACCTCAGCCTTTGTGCAAGGAGGAACAGTAGGAGCACTGCCAGAGCCCTGCAAAATGACCTCCAGCAGGCCACAAATGTGCATGTGTCTGCACAAAGAGTTAGAAACTGACTCCATGAGGATGGTTTGAATGCCCGATGTCCACAGATGGCAGTGGCGTATCTAGGGGGGGCAGCCGGGGCATGTGCCGCGGGCGCAGCCGGCAGGGGGGCACAGTCGGGCCGCCTAATTCGGCGGTCCACAGTGTCTCCCCCGGCGGCTGCATTCTGCCGCCCCCGGTCTGGGAGTCAGCTGTTCTCTGTGCCGACTGTCAAGCTGACAGCCGGCACAGAGAAGCTGCTGAGCGCTGGCTCCCAACTTGTGCAGAGGTGGAGGGGGGGCCCTGCAGAGTGGCTGTGGCGGGCAGGGAGAAATCCCTGCAGCTTCGCTGCCCAGCGATCTGTCTTCCTGCTTCCTCTTGCTTCCTCTCACACAGACGCGCCGCTGGATGATGTCATCATTCAGCGGCCGACTGTGTCAGAGGAAGGCGATGAGATGCTGCGGCAGAGCGCGAGGAGAGGTGAGAGGTGTGTGTGTGTGTGTGTGAGAATGTGTGTGTGTGAATGTGTGAATGTGTGTATGTGAGTGTGTGTATGTGTGTATGTGTTTGTGTGTGTGTGTGTGTGTGTGTGTGTGCTTGTATGTGTGTGTGTGGCTCAGTATTGGGTGGGTGTGTATGTGTGTATGTGTGTGTGTGAATGTGAATGTGTGTATGTGTGTGTGGCTCAGTATTGGGTGTTTGTGTGTGTGTGTATCGTGCTGCAGGGGAATGTGCAAAGAGATGAATGGTGTGTGTGGGGGGAGGAGAGGGCAATGATGGGGCTGACGGGGAGAGCGCAATGATGGGGTTGGTGGAGGAGGAGAGGGCAATGATGGGGCTGACGGGGAGAGAGCAATGATGTGGATGGTGGAGGAGGAGAGGGCAGTGATGCGGATGACGGGGAGAGAGCAATGATGGGGATGGTAAAAGAGGAGAGGGCAATGATCGTGCTGACGGGGAGAGGGCAATGATGGGGATGGTGGGGGACGGGAGGGCAATGATGGGGCTGATGGGGGGCATGTGTCCTTAGGGGGGCGCCAAAATGAATTCTTGCCCCGGGTGCCAGAAACCCTAGATACACCTCTGACAGATGGGGGTTGTGCTCACAGCCTTACACCACGAGGATGCTTGGCATATGCCACAGAAAACCAGAATTGGCAAATTCGCCACTGGCGCCCTGTGCTCTTCACAGATAAAAGCAGGTTCACACTGACACTGTCACACATGTGACAGATGTGACAGAGTCTGGAGACGCCGTAGAGAGCGATCTGCTGCCTGCAACATCCTTCAACATGACCGGTTTGGCAGTGGGTCAGTAATGGTGTGGGGTGGAATTTCGTTGGAGGGCCGCACAGCCCTCCATGTGCTCACCAGAGGTAGCTTGACTGCCATTAAGTACCGAGATCAGATCCTCAGACCCCTTGTGAGACCATATGCTGGTGCGGTTGGCCCTGGGTTCCTCCTAATGCAGGACAATGCCAGACATCATGTGGCTGGAGTGTGTCAGCAGTTCCTTCAAGATGAAGACATTGAAGCTATGGACTGGCCCGCCCATTCCCCAGACCTGAATTCGATTGAACACATCTGGGACATCATGTCTCACACCATCCACCAACGTCACGTTGCACCACAGACTGTCCAGGAGTAGGTAGATGCTTTAGTCCAGGTCTGGGAGGAGATCCCTCAGGAAACCATCTGCCTCCTCATCAGGAGCATGCCCAGGCGTTGTTGGGAGGTCACACAGGCACGTGGAAGCCACACACACTACTGAGCATCATTTCCTTGTCTTGAGGCATTTCCATTGAAGTTGGATCAGCCTGTAACTTCATTTTCCACTTTGATTTTGAGCATCATTCCAACTCCAGACCTCCGTGGGATATTAGTTGTGATTTACGTTGATCATTTTTAGGTTTTATTGTTCCCAACACATTCCACTATGTAATGAATAAAGATTTACATCCGGAATATTTCATTCAGTGATATCTAGGATGTGGGATTTTAGTGTTCCCTTTATTATATATATTCCCTTTATTATATATATATATATATATATATATATATATATATATATATATATATATATATATATATATATATATATATATATATATATTCTCCTCCTGTACCAGTTGTGACGTGTATTGTTTAGAATTATTGTACTTGTTTTTATTATGTACACCCCTCCTCACATGTAAAGCGCCATGAAATAAATGGCGCTATAATAATAAATAATAATAATATATTATGTGTGTAACATGCAGTGTGTATGGGGACGCTCGCTGCGTCTCGCACAAATATTGCATGTTACACACGCTGAATGTTACACCTACAGCATGCTAGACACATGTTGCATGTTACACACACATACTGTATGTTATGTATACACATTAGTGTTGAGCGATACCGTCCGATACTTGAAAGTATCGGTATCGGAAAGTATCGGCCGATACCGGCAAAGTATCGGATCCAATCCGATACCGATACCCGATACCAATACAAGTCAATGGGACTCAAGTATCGGACGGTATTCCTGATGGTTCCCAGGGTCTGAAGGAGAGGAAACTCTCCTTCAGGCCCTGGGATCCATATAAATGTGTAAAAGAAAGAATTAAAATAAAAAATATCGCTATACTCACCTGTCCGACGCAGCCTGGACCTCAGCGAGGGAACCGGCAGCATTGTTTGTTTAAAATTCGCGCTTTTACTTGGTTACGTGAAGTCCCGGCTTGTGATTGGTCAGGGCGGCCATGTTGCCGGGACGCGGACCAATCACAGCAAGCCGTGACGAAATTACGTCACGGCTTGCTGTGATTGGTCCGCGTCCCGGCAACATGGCCGCCATTAACCAATCACAAGCCGGGACGTCACGGGAGGCTGGACACGCGCCCATTTTAAAAAGCGCGCGTGTCCAGCCTCCAGTGACGTCACGGCTTGTGATTGGTTAATGGCGGCCATGTTGCCGGGACGCGGACCAATCACAAAGCCGGGACGTAATTTTAAAATCCTTAAGGACCTGAAATTACGTCACGGCTTGCTGTGATTGGTTGCGTCTCCCATGTGACTGCGACGCAACCAATCACAACGCCGGAACGTAATTTTAAAATCCTGAAGGACCTGAAATTACGTCACGGCTTGCTGTGATTGGTTGCGTCCCGGTCACATGGGCGGCACGCAACCAATCACAAGCCGGGACTCACGTAAAGGAAAGAAAAGCGCGAATTTTAAACAAAGAACGCTGCCGCTTCCCTCGGTAAGGTGCAGGCTGCGTCGGAGAGGTGAGTATAGCAATATTTTTTATTTTAATTCTCTCTTTTACACATTTTTACATTAATGTTGTTTCGATACCGATACCCGATATCACAAAAATATCGGATCTCGGTATCGGAATTCCGATACAGCAAGTATCGGCCGATACCCGATACTTGCAGTATCGGAATGCTCAACACTAATACACATGCTTCATATACACACTGTTTGATACACACACACTCCATGATTTAAACACACTGAATGTTATATACACAATTCATGTTACAAACACATTGCCCATTTATGCACACTCCCTTCATGATACACATTCACTCACACTGCATGTTACATGCATAAACCACACATGCATAGTGTGTAATTTGCAGTGTGCTTTCATGTAAAATGCAGTGTGTGTGTGTAATATGCAGTGTGTATGTGTGTCTGTCACACACATATACACTGCATTTTATACCCACACACACTCCAACTTGAAACGTGTATGATTTTAAATGCACGTTAAGCCTGTGACTGTCACTGATAGGAATCACCCGTTTTTGTGTCTCTGGAAATAAAGATGGATTTTGGACTTATGTACTTTTAATGAAAATGGAATAAAAGCTATTTTGTATGGATATCACCCACGCTGGACTTCTTCTTCACCCACTCTCCATGGTACACACATACACAAACACATATACTTTATACACACACACGCACTTCATGCTACATACACACACTGTATGTTATACACATACACTGAATGTTACACATACAAATGCGTACATGCACAAACACACTGTTTGTGTGATATGTAGTGTGTTTGTGTGTAACATGTAAAGTGCGTGTGTGGATACACACAGACTACATGTTACACACACACTGCATGTTACACATACACACATACGGAGAGTGTAGATGTCATGCCAGCTTTTCCCCTTTTTAGCTTCCTCAGGCTATCTCCTCTTCAGTCTCTTCACACTCCCATAGAGCGAAGGGCATGAGGTCACATGACCATGATATCACCAATGGCCCGTCTACACTGATGACCTTGGATGTTGCACTGATAATGTAGAACTTGCATTATCGTTGCAGCTTCTGTCTTGGAAAGGCTTGGGCCCTTTTGTGAGACAGTTGCCTCTTTTACCCCCTTAACGACGGACCTGACTAATGGGTTTGCTTTTTGGCAGCTACCACCCCTTTCCCTGGATTTCTCCATTCAGAAAAGTTGGTTTCCATATGAGACCGTCCAATGCCTGATGAAGGATACAATACCCAAAATGTTACTGTTTCTCCCTGTTTGTCAAGTTAATTTATCTCACTTAATCATGGATATGGCAAAAATACGAGTAAAAAATATTTTAAACATCTTCGGTGTCTCTCAGTATGCGGTTCCTCCAAGAGTTGTCAAAATATTCGCTAGCACATGAATGCCATCCATGTTACATAGGTGTACCGTCCGTTTTTCATTGACTAATGCTAGAAGTTTGGTGAAACTCCATCAGCTTTTTTTCTCTCACAAGAATATCTGATCCAGATTGAATCCAGCACATTTATAAAAAAAATGGTCTGCTTTGTTACATACAAGGAATTTGGCCCAATTTGAAGTCACTAATGTGAAACAGTCAGTGGATGATGTTATTGCAACCTCCAAGTTACTGAATGGCATTTTTTCAATTTTTCTGTATGCCCCTGATAGATTCTTACTGGCTAATTGGATGGGTCTAGTTGCTTAAAAGGAACCTGATCATTTAAAAGTATGAGAATGAACTGTCTGTGATATATTGACTTGCAGGAAAGTAATCAGGAGACAGTTATTTGGCCGGGCAAGTTTCCCGGGACCTGCTGGGCATGAGCAGGAGGCCACAGAGATAGCACAATCAGCGGTTGCGGCCTCACCAGCTCCTTCCTTTTCACAATCATGCAGCTGTATTCTCAGCGTTAGCTCCTGAAACCAAGATATGGATCCACTGCCAGAATGCAACGCAAAGGGCTGGTGGGGAAGTAATTGCTCAATACAGAATGACTCTGCTCAGAGAATTGTGTGAGCAGAGGCGGCAGGGAGCTATGTTAGGAAGGTAATTGTACAGATACGATTAGTCCCTATTTAGTGACACATCAACTGATGCAATAAATATTCTCTAATCAAGAACGAAGACGGGTCATAAAGGTGCCAACATTGGCATTCTCTTCTAGCATCCTGATGGCACATCACATAGATGAGTTCCGCTTATTATTGGGATATATGGTGCCAAACCTGTGCTACCAAGATTGGTTATGCGTCACTTAATATTTCTTCCACGTCTTAGCTTTCATACTATAAAATTCTATGTCAGTTTCAAGATATTGGCCCTGATTCATCAGAGCAACTTACCTTGAATCTTGGTGTAAATTGCTTTGAAAAGTTGCACCATTTTTGCCCAAGTTTCTCCAAGTTTTGCCAAAATAGGTGGAGCAGGGGCACGGCAAGAGTGCGAGATCACAGCTTGTCTAATTCATGACGAGCCGTGGCCTTCCTTACGCCAGAACTTTTATTCCAGTCATGGAGTAGGGTAAGATTTCTCGTGTGGCACATGGAGGCACATGTCACTTGTCAGACGCTCCTGATTCAGTAGGAGGCATACATCTCTTCATGAATCAGGGGTGTCTGACTCCTACATGACCCCTCATCAACACCAGTGAGAAAATCGCCAGTCCTGATTAATCAAGGCTACTGTTTTTTGAATATTGAAATTAAACCATCTCATGAAAACACCATACATCACAGTAATTGTATCAACTGATCTAATACTATAGTGCTGTGATCATATATTGGTGGACATTATACAGGAAAAATCGCACTAGTCATAATAGTCAAACGAAAACAAAAACCCGCGACAAAACATTCCAAACATATTTAAAGTAACCAAAAAATAATTTATTAAGTAGCCAGGTGCAGACAGAGAACAAGAAGGGGTTACACCCACTAGCACATACAAAAGGGATACTCAGAGGACATTATACAAATTATCAAAAAAGGCTAAACAGGTCATCTCCAATGCTACAATATGTGATCACAGATATTGCACATCTCCCATAAAGCCTAATGGGTCAACATCTAACTCCCGTAATGTAAATCAGTATTGCACAAAGATCAATTGATATCATTACCCGTAGTCGGTCAGGAGTAAGTCCACGAGCGTCCTCCCTGACGCCGTTTCGGTGAAAATAGCCTTTCTCAAAGTTCTTTGAATATTGTAAAGTTTTTCTGATATACTTCCTGCATTAATTACCCATTGATTTCAAGATTTCTGTGATTCCATGAGAACGTTCATTGTGTAAAGGAACCCCTGTACAAGACAAGAACTACTTTTAGGCTTCAGAATTTCTAAGTGCAGTTTGATGGTTCAAATAGTATGCTAGACCCCAAGCAGCCTGAAAGTGGGAAGATGTCAGAACCAATGACATGGCATGAAAAGCGTGGGATGTCACATTAGCTTATCTGACTACAACTAGTTGTGATACCACAATAGCTTAGCTAAGTGATATACTGTACATGTGTGAGAACAAAACACAATACCTGTTTGGAACCCACCTGTGATGTCACAGCAGCCTTCCTGCCTGAAACTCACCTGTGATGTCATAGCTACTTACCTGCCTGAAACTCACCTTTGATGTCACAGCAGTTACCTGCCTGAGACCTACTTGTGATGTCACATTAGTTTACCAATTACCTGCCTAAAACTCATCTGTGATGTCACATCAGGTTACATGAGTGAAAACAATTTGTGACAATGCAACTTGTTGTTTAAAACCCACTTGTGACATCACAGTCATTTTGTGATAACTCAAAAGCTTACCTGACAGAAATACTGTTGACAGAAAAGCACTTGTGATGTCACAATATTGAATCTGAACCAAACTTTTGTGATGTCACACAGTTATCTGAGAAAAATAATAAAAAAAAATACATCAGTAATCTTACAACTTTTATGCTAACCATAGGCCTGTTGTCACATGGACATTAGCAGAGATAGACTGACTCAGATCCCATTGAATGGTACTGAAGTACAGTATCTAACAACATGGCAAAAGTCATTGTGAAGGGAAGGGGAGGAGGGGAGCTGTGACATCAACTATTGTGAATTGTGGATCCTGTGCCTTCTATACTTTCATCGTAATCTTGTCTATGAGGATAAAGTGACTGCAAAAAATTCCTCTGTAAAGAACTGGAAGTGCTTAGAGCGTAAATTCTCTCATGTGAGGGAATCGATTATGTTAATGACACTCTGAACAAACTCTGATCAGAGATTGTCGGCTTAGTGTGATTTGATTCTTTCAGATAAGAGAATCGGAGCACACTGTTAGGAGAAGATCAAGAACAAAATTTCTTTATCTTCTCCATTGTGTGGGTCCACAAAATCGGACTGCAATGTCATCAGAGTGCAGACCAACGTTTTCAATGCACCCATAGATTTGAATGCGTGAGTGCCATCCTTATAGGTAACCTGTCACTATAAAATTTTGTACAATATTCTGACATCATGTTATAGCGCAAGATGGGATGAGCAGATTGATATATAGGTTTGTGTGAAAATATTCAGTACATCTTGCATTTATTCATTCCCATCCCTACTCATCCTTTGCTCAGTGGGTGGTCCTATAAGTGACGGCCTTCCTGGTGTACACATGCATGCAGAGACATCCGTCAGTCATGGATGAGGACAGCCCACAAAGATGAGTAGGGATTTAAATGAACAAAATGCAAGTTATACTGAATAGGATGTGCAACATTTCAGCAACAGATTACTACTCCTAATATGTATTATGCGTAAGGAATTATGGTATTTTTTCCTTGAAAAATATTATTGTAATAATTAATGCTACACCCAAATGTAAAAAAAAATTCTCATGCTGTATCAATATTTTCTTCCCAGCATGATCATGAAAGCAATGGAGGTTTAATTCAAAAGCTTCCATCCATTTTGGAAGATGATGAATTTGAAGATGATGAAAAATGTCCCTTGCCGATAAGTCCAAGAGGAGTGAGCCCAGTTGATTCCTCTCTAAAGGTGCCTAAACCATATAGCTCTCCAATGCTATCTCCTCTGTCGCCACGTGCTTTTAAAACTCCAACGAAGAGAGTAGACAAGAGCTTTGGAGACATCCTTGGATCAAGTGAAAAGGGGAAGTTCTCAGGTGGTGAAGGGGGAAGACCTTGTAAGCTGCAACTTCCTGCTTTTAGTCTCAATGTCCCGCCTATGCTGAGTCCAAGGTAAGTAGCTTACATGTTGTACTGTCATGTGACTTCAGTCTTGTTCACATCCCATTTTGTAGGCTGGAATAGCGTAAAGTGGAATCCATCGCCTACACAGTTTCCTCCATCACATGCCGGAGCTCATACTGTGTTGATAGACTGGATTCCAATATGACACAAGGGTTGTCATCAGTTATATCATGGAGCCAAGGAAGGCTGGTTCCCCTTCATGATGCCTCATGTTTTCATGAAACTATACGTGTTTGCAAAGCAGGGTCTGACCTAGCCAGTTGTGAGGAAGCAGAAAATCTGTCTAAACGAATATGTAATGTAGCATAAGTGCGTTAATAAATTTAGCGATGGCCTTCTTCCCTGGTTTCCAGTGCTGCCCTGGTCCTCTTCTCACTTACATGACTCATATTCTCACTTGCCAGATCATACTTTGCTTTATGTGTGGAGCGGAAGTAGTTTTCACAATGTAAGTCTATGGAGCATTATAACGAGGCTATTATGAAAAAATAAAAATACATAATTGATTTAAGGGGCTATTCCCAACATGGTAAGTTACAACTATCCCAAGAGCAGGACTCTTAAACCCTGGTACCCTAGAACTGGGCTCTACATAGTTCTAACGTGCTCGGCTATATACGGCTGTAGACAATGAATGGGGCACATGTCATGTCAAGCATTCTTTCTGCAGATTGTGACTGTGGATTACATCCGCTGCAATGCATAGTATGAATTCCTCATCAAAACTGCAACAAAATCTGTGTAGGAATGCTCAACATGTGGAAATACCGTAAAGGTTACTGAAAGCAGCATTTAAATTTATTGATCGAGCCTTTGAATTTTTTTATGGTTGTACATAAAACAATTACACCTTTGTTGATACCGTATGGAGTTGTTTATTTTCATGTAACTTATAGTGATGAGTGAATAGCATTGTTGCTCAGGTCTCCCCGAGCATGCTCGGGTGATCTAAGAGTATTTGTTAGTGCTTGGAGATTTAGTTTTCGTTGCCTCAGCTGTATGATTTATGGTTGCTGGACAGCCTGAATACATGTGGGAATTCCCTAACAAACAGGCATTCCTCACATGTATTCAGCCTGTCTAGCAGCCGTAAATCATGCAGCTGCGGTGACAAAAACTAAATCTCCGAGCACTAACAAATACTCGGAGACCACCCGAGCGTGCTCGGGAAAACCTGAGCAACTTGTATACTCCCTCATCACTAGTAACTAAACAATTCTCTATTTCAGTAGTTACTATTCCATATGGTGTGTTCATACAAAGGGGTGATGTTATTGGACATGTGCTGGTCTAAGGTGGGGATGGCTTTCCGGAACAATTGTGGTGGCCATGAGATTGCGAAAAGCATTAAGTGTCCACAAGCCTAAACAGCAACATTTCCAGGGCAAGCAGTCTTGACCATTCAGTGCTTGGGCCTGTGTTGGCTGCGTATTTCCGCTTGTGTTGCAAGGCCTGGGGTAGGGACAGCTGAATGCTTTGTTGGGACAATGAAGTGGACGTGGTTGCTCATGGTGCTTGTGAATGTGCAACGACAGGTACTGGACAGGAGGCATCC
This sequence comes from Ranitomeya variabilis, assembly GCF_051348905.1. Classification (NCBI taxonomy): domain Eukaryota; kingdom Metazoa; phylum Chordata; class Amphibia; order Anura; family Dendrobatidae; genus Ranitomeya; species Ranitomeya variabilis. Next base: position 160,636,151 of record NC_135238.1, on the reverse strand, counting down.
ACGCATGCTTCATAGAAAGTGTATTGGCAAGGATGTAGCACAGGGGAAGTGGCAGTGATGCCAGCCACAGACACTGATTGTAGACCCCGGCGTTTGGCCTACCTAGCCGGGTGCTTGGATGACATATGCCTGGGCATGCTGGCGTCGTCAAGCTGATAGTGGTCTGGCCCCTGCTGAGCTTGGTATGGGATAGGTTGCCAATGATCATTTTCTTGTCTACTGCACTTCCCGTAAAAAAGCACCAGACTGAGGAACACTTTACGCTTGGCCTGGGATATCATCGTGTGTGGGTGCTCTGGTGAACAGTTGACTGCTTTCTCCCTTTGGCCACCCCAATGCCTCTTCCTGCTTGTTGCAGTGCTGCAGATCCCACCCCATCTGCACTGCTGTGCTCACTCTGCATGCTACCTTGGCAGGTATGGACAGTGACTTCATCATCCACCACCTTGTCTTCCACTTCCTCATTCTAGTCCTCCTCCTAACATGTTGACTTAACATGACTTGTTGTCAACTGTGTCTCATCATCATCGACCTCTTGAGACAGTAATTGCCATTCCCCACCATCGGGTTCTACTGACCCGGGCTGCTCAAATATTTGGGCATCACTGCAAGCAATCTGCTTATGTCATTTTTGAAATGCATGGTGAGAGGCCAAAAGAAGCAAAAATGGAAAGATAAAGAGCTCCTCGTAGTGTCCAAATGTGCGGTCACTTGTCTCCTGGGACTCACCATGATGGGAGAAAGGAGCATCAGGGTGAGGATTTTGTGCTCCAGCCTCTTGGCTAGTGAGAATGGGATGTGTGGAAGACAGGGTGGTGCTGCTAAACAGACTGAAAGTATTATCTGCAGTTCAACCGTCCACCTGTTTTCACTGTTCTGGCTTCAAGAGTGGTGTCCCATGCCCCCTGAAAAGTGGGACAACCTGCAAAATGGGACAAGTGGCTAGGTTTTGTGACTAAGCGTGTTTGTTGAGCTCCCACAGCAGGCACAGTTTCACCTGTACCACCACCTTGGTCTCTACGTGCACCATCAGCAGCATGTCCACTTCCACTTCCCCGTCCCTTACCACATGCCTTGTGCATTTTAAATTAGGTCTGCAGCAAACATCAGTATTAATAGGGACTAGAATAGAATACATGGAGCCCTGATAAGGATTTTTTTTCTTCAGCAACGGCAGTATTGCACTATCCCTTCACTAAATAGTACAGCTCAGCACAGTGGTATTGAATACAATAGATAGAGCCCTAATAAGGTTTTTTTCTTCAGCAATGCCTGTAATGCACTATCCCTTCTCCACTAGCTTTCCCAACACCAAATAGTTCAGCTCACAGTGGTATTGAATACTATAGATTGAGCCCTGATAAAGACTGTTGGTTTTAGGTTTCTTCAGCAAGGCCTATAACACTCACTTTTTCTTCTGCAGTGACTTTCCCTACTCTGTTTCTGGGTGCTATGTGGGAGCATTGCGTCACCGGGACTTATATAGACCCAATGACGTGATATAGCCAGCCAATCACAGAAATGCCAGTACCCAACATAGCTATGGCATTACTGTGAGTGGCATACAATCCTCACATGTTTAGAAGCTGGAAATAAGATGCCAAACATGTGGGGCGGGGAATCGAGCATGGCACCCCAGTACCCGGATACTTGATCGAGAACTGAGCATCTCGAGCACCAGAATGCTCGATCGAGTACCGAGCACTTTCACCCTTCACTAGTTATGAGTCCAGTATGTTCATGAGCATAGTGCCCAGCCTATTCTCACCCTTCATAGCCTGTTGTTTTTCCTGTCGATTTCACTCTATGCAATGCATAGGGTGAAATTTGCTGAAAATTTGTGACAAATTAGCAAGTGAATCAGCTGCATAATTTTTTCTGTCCCATATGCATGGACATATCCTCAGGCTTCTTCAAGATTTTCCTATAGTGCTTTCTTTAATTGATTCCAAGGTAACGCAAAAAACCTTTTTGTTCCAATGGGATGAACGTAGTGCCATGATTTTACAGCAACTCATGGGTGATCAAATCCTATAGAGTACCCCTGGAATGAATGTTCTGTGTCAGGGGAAGGGATTTTTTTTGACCATTTGTGTATTCTGCATTTTGTATGTAGCATGGATCAGGATGGTAGAATAGTTACTGAGGCCCTGATGATGTACAGGGCCTAAGATTTTCTAATGACTGCCCTGTGAGTTGGAGTAATTGGAGATATGAGAATAGGCCGGTGGGAGAGAGAGCTTCAAGGCTGCAAATTCTCTGTTCATGGTGTATACTATGTGGCTGTGGTCAATGCACTACTCTTGGTCAGTGGCGTAACTAGAGTCCGATGGACCCCGATGCAAAATTTGCATTGGACCCCCCATCCTGGTATATATGCCCCTTATCCTGGGCCCCATCCTCAGATATATGTATATATGCAGTATATATATATATATATATATATACTGGTATATGTCCCTTATCCTGGTACATATGCCCCCTATCCCAGACCCCAGGCTGGTAATATGTCCTGTATTTTGGTAGTCCCTTATACAGGTATATTTCCCTTGATCTGGGCCCCATGCTGTTATGTCCTTTGTTCTGCCTCTGTTCTTTAATTCATTAAAAAAAAGAAAAAACAGTTATCCTCACCATCCCTCCACTCCCCGCTGCGCAGCATCCTCTTCTGAAGCTGGAAACTGACTTCAGTGTGCAAACGATGGGAACGCATGATGTTACTGCCGTGCACCCCCAGTCACATGCATGCCAACATCAGCTGCTGGCCTCTAATTGGGCGGCAGCATGTATTGCCTCACACAGACCCGATTGACGCACATCCAGTTGAAGTTTCTGCTGGCACTGGTGGAATGATCACCCTTATGGTCCCCCACCCGCACGGCCCAGTTGTGGTCGCGACCTCTGTGACCACGGTCATTATGCCCCTGCTCTTGTAAGGGTACTTTCACACTTCTGTCTTATGGCCTACGTCACAATACGTCGTTTTGGAGAAAAAACGCATCCTGCAAAGTTGCCCGCAGGATGCGTTTTTTTCTCCATAGACTTGCATTAGCGATGTATGGCCACACGTCGCATCCGTCGTGCAATGGATGCGTCGTGTTTTGGCGGCCGCGACGCACAAAAACATTTCAATGTAACTTTTTTTGTGTGACAGGTCCGCCATTTTCGACCGCGCATGAGCGGCCGAAACTCCGCCCCCTCCTCCCCGGAACTCACAATGGGCAGCGGATGCGTTGTAAAACTGCATCCGCTGCCCACGTTGTGCTACATTTAGCACAACGTCCGTCGGGCCGACGGTTTGCGACATCCCCGTACCGACGGATGTGTGAAAGTAGACTTATAGAGAGTGTCCTGTGAGAGAGATTGCAGAGGGGAAATTGGCAGAATCCTGGGTAGCCACAATGGGAATGGCGATGGAAGAAATCTTGCTAGCTCAGGTAGTTGTGTATGGCACGCATCAATGTAGGGGATACAGATTAGGTGGTTTTAGTTTATGAATAGTTTTTGGTCGTAGCCAAAAGTTTTGACTTTTTAGGTCTTTTAGTCAGATGTTTCTATTGTTACCAGAGTACAATTAAGTATTTCAGAAGTTTTAAACTTTTCATGATATCCAAAAAGTATTGTTTCTCCTTGCGGAGATTGACACGCTAAGCATGCCAAGATGAGGAAACTTAAAGCCGCAATGCTCCTCTGGGAAACATGCTAATTATGCAAATTGTCTCTTCAGAGAGGAAGAGAACTAGGACTCTAGTGCCACCTGTTGGAAGTATCAATCCTACAAGTCATTGTTGACTCTTTACCCCCAAGGGTGGTTTGCACATTAATGACCAGGCCAATTTTCTGACCACTGTCCCTTTATGAGGTTATAACTCTGGAACGCTTCAACGGATCCCGGTAATTCTGACACTGTTTTGTCGTGACATGTTGTACTTCATGATAGTGGTAAAATTTCTTTGATATTAACTGCGTTTATTTGTGAAAAAAATGGAAATTTGGCGAAAATTTTGAAAATTTCGCAATTTTCCAACTTTGAATTTTTATGCCCTTAAATCACAGAGATATGTCACGCAAAATACTTAATAAGTAACATTTCCCACATGTCTACTTTACATCAGCACAATTTTGGAACCAAAATTTTTTTTTGTTAGGGAGTTATAAGGGTTAAAAGTTGACCAGAAATTTCTCATTTTTACAACACCATTTTTTTTTAGGGACCACATCTCATTTGAAGTCATTTTGAGGGGTCTATATGATAGAAAATACCCAAGTATGACACCATTCTAAAACCTGCACCCCTCAAGGTGCTCAAAACCACATTCAAGAAGTTTATTAACCCTTCAGGTGTTTCACACGAATTTTTGGAATGTTTAAATCAAAATGAACATTTATTTTTTTTTCACAAAAAAATTATTTCAGCTCCAATTTGTTTTATTTTACCAAGGGTAATAGGAGAAAATGGACCCCAAAAGTTGTTGTACAATTTGTCCTGAGTACGCTGATACCCAATATGTGGGGGTAAACCACTGTTTGGGCACATGGCAGAGCTCGGAAGGAAAGGAGCGCCATTTTACTTTTCAATGCAAAACTGACTGGAATTGAGATGGGACGCCATGTTGCGTTTGGAGAGCCCCTGATGTGCCTAAACATTGAAATCCCCCACAAGTGACACCATTTTGGAAAGTAGACCCCCTAAGGAACTTATCTAGATGTGTGTTGAGCACTTTGACCCACCAAGTGCTTCACAGAAGTTTTAATGCAGAGCTGTAAAAATAAAAAATCATATTTTTTCACAAAAATGATCTTTTTGCCCCCAATTTTTTATTTTCCCAAGGGTAAGAGAAGAAATTGGACCCCAAAAATTATTGTGCAAATTATCCTGAGTACGCTGATATGCCATATGTGGGTGTAAAGCACTGTTTGGGCGCATGGCAGAGCTCGGAAGGGAAAGAGCGCCATTTGACTTTTCAATGCAAAACTGACTGGAATTGGGATGGGACGCCATGTTGCGTTTGGAGAGCCCCTGATGTGCCTAAACATTGAAACCCCCCACAAGTGACACCATTTTGGAAAGTAGACCCCTTAAGGAACTTATCTAGATGTGTGGTGAGCACTTTGATCCAACAAGTGCGTCACAGAAGTTTATAATGCAGAGCCGTAAAAATAAAAAAATCATATTTTTTCACAAAAATTATCTTTTCGCCCCCAATTTTTTATTTTCCAAAGGGTAAGAGAAGAAATTAGACAACAAAAGTTGTTGTGTAATTTGTCCTGAGTACGACGATACCCCATATGTGGGGGTAAACCACTGTTTGGGCGCATGGCAGAGCTCGAAAAGGAAGGAGCGCCATTTTACTTTTCAATGCAAAATTGACTGGAATTAAGATGGGATGACATGTTGCGTTTGGAGAGCCCCTGATGTGCCTAAACATTCAAAACCCCCACAAGTGACACCATTTTGGAAAGTAGACAGCCTAAGGAACTTATCTAGATGTGTTTTGAGAGCTTTGAACCCCCAAGTGTTTCACTACAGTTTATAACGCAGAGCCGTGAAAATAAAAAAAATTTTTTTTCACAAAAATGATTTTTTAGCCCCCAGTTTTGTATTTTCACAAGGGTAACAGGATAAATTGGACCCCAATAGTTGTTGTCCAATTTTTCCTGAGTACACTGATACCCCATATGTGGGGGGGAACCACTGTTTGGGCGCATGGCAGAGCTCGGAAGGGAAGGAGCGCCATTTGGAATGCAGACTTAGATGGATTGGTCTGCAGGCGTCACGTTGCATTTGCAGAGCCCCTGATGTACCCAAACAGTAGAAACCCCCAACAAGTGACCCCATATTGGAAACTAGACCTCCCATGGAACTTATCTAGATGTGTTGTGAGAACTTTGAACCCCCAAGTGTTTCATTACAGTTTACAACGCAGAGACGTGAAAATAAAAAATCCTTTTTTTCCCACAAAAATGATTTTTAGCTTCCCAAATTTTTATTTTCCCAAGGATAACAAAAAAACTTGGACCCCAAAAGTTGTTGTCCAATTTGTCCCAAGTACGCTGATACCCCATATGTTTGGGCGCACGGGAGAGCTTGGAAGGGAAGGAGCACTGTTTTACTTTTTCAACGCAGAAATGGCTGGAATTGAGATCGGACGCCATGTCGCGTTTGGAGAGCCCCTGATGTGCCTGAACAGTGGAAACTCCCCAATTCTACCTGAAACCCTAATCCAAACACACCCCTAACCCTAATCCCAACAGTAACCCTAACCACTCCCCTAACCCTGACACACCCCTAACTCTAATCCCAACTGTAAATGTAATCCAAACCCTAACCCTAACTTTAGCCCCAACCCTAACCCTAACTTTAGCCCCAACCCTAACCCTAACTTTAGCTCCAACCCTAGCCCCAACCCTAACCCTAGCCCTAACCCTAACCCTAGCCCTAACCCTAGCCCTAACCCTAACACTAGCCCTAACCCTAGCCCTAACCCTAACCCTAATGGGAAAATGGAAATAAATACATTTTTTTGATTTTATTATTTTTCCCTAACACTAAGGGGGTGATGAAGGGGGGTTTGATTTACTTTTATAGCGTTTTCTATAGCAGATTTTTATGATTGGCAGCTGTCACACACTAAAAGACACTTTTTATATCAAAAAAGTTTTTCACATTTTGAGCCCTATAATTTTTCCATATTGTGGTCCACAAAGTCATGTGAGGTCTTGTTTTTTGCGGGACGAGTTGACGTTTTATTGGAGCCATTTTCGGACACGTGACAGTTTTTGATCGCTTTTTATTCCGATTTTTGTGAGGCAGAATGACCAAAAACCAGCTGTTCATGAATTTCTTTTGGGGGAGGCGATTATACCGATCCACGTTTGGTAAAATTGATAAAGCAGTTTTATTCTTCAGGTCAGTATGATTACAGAGATACCTCATTTATATCTTTTTTTATGTTTTGGAGCTTTTATACGATAAAAGCTATTTTATAGAAAAAAAAATTATTTTGGCATCGCTTTATTCTGAGGACTATAACTTTTTTATTTTTTTGCTTATGATGCTGTATTGTAGCTTGTTTTTTGCGGGACAAGATGACGTTTTCAGCGGTACCATGGTTATTTATATCCGTCTTTTTGATCGCGTGTTATTCCACTTTTCGTTCGGCAGTAAGATAATAAAGCGTTGTTTTTTGCCTCGTTTTTTTTTTCTTACGGTGTTCACTGAAGGGGTTAAATGGTGGGACAGTTTTATAGGTTGGGTCGTTACGGACGCGGCGATACTAAATATGTGTACTTTTATTGTTATTTTTTTTATTTAGACAAAGAAATGTATTTATGGGAATAATATATATTTTTTTTCTTTATTTAGGAATTTTTTTTTTTTTTACACATGTGGAATTTTTTTTTTACTTTTTTACTTTGTTCCAGGGGGGGGGGGACATCACAGATCGCTGATCTGACAGTTTGCACAGCACTCTGTCAGATCAGCGATCTGACTTACAGCGCTGCAGGCTTACCAGCGCCTGCTCTGGACCCGGAAGTAGTCCCTGCAGGACCTGGATGCAGCCCCGTGGCCATTTTGGATCCGGGGCCTGCAGGGATAGGAGATAAGAGACGCTCGGAGCAATTCAATCACATAGCGTTGCTCCGAGGGTCTCAGGGAAGCACGCAGGGAGCCCCCTCCCTGCGCGATGCTTCCCTATACCGCCAGAACACTGCGATCATGTTTGATCGCAGTGTGCCGGGGGTTAATGTGCCGGGGGCGGTCCGTGACCGCTCCTGGCACATAGTGCCGGATGTCAGCTGCGATAGTCAGCTGACACCCGGCCGCGATCGGCCGCACTCCCCCCGTGAGTGCGGCCGATCGCGCTGGATGTACTATCCCGTCTGTGGTCATACGGGCCCACCCCACCTCGACAGGATAGTACGTACAATGTCAGAAAGGGGTGTACGAGCCTTGTCACATGACTTAGGATAATAGCCAAATCAGAATCTTAATTTGCAGACATTGTGTTTCCGGGTACTGCCTCTCATCAGTGCAAAGTGGAGATTTGGTTTGGCTGTGTGAGAGGCGTCCGACCAATATCCAAGAAGTATCGCTATTGTGAGATAGCGCTCATTAGCGTATTGGGTATACTCGCTTGGCAGCAGGATAAACATAGACAGGCACTTTTTTTCACATAAACAGTCCATGTGGTTTATTATCCACTCAGCATAAACCACTGTAGGCCATGTTACACATCACAGACCTCACATTATACTTATCACTTCATAGTATACGGCTTTGAAGCACAGTCAGTAAACATGCTGGACCTTAATTTGTCCAGTTGCCATGGGTGACCACATGCCGCACAGTTCATATAACTGTCCTTTTATCAGGGCACATAGTCCTTTCCCCATACCCAGGGTTACCTCTCAGGAGCTCCTGCTCCACAGGCTGACTCCTCGTCAGTCCAAGGTCCTCACCACAGGTGACCTGTCCGTGTGCTATTCAGGACGTCCGTCCCCGGCTGGGACCGTCCAACACCCCAGGCCACCAGTACCAGAGTCCCACCACGTGCTCTACAGGGAGACAACACTCCCAACACTTAGGCTTCCAGGACCTTCCAGCACAGAACCATTCAGGTCCACACTCAGAGAGCATACAGGAACATGTGACCCACACCCTGGTCACATTATGTACCTTGTAACCACACCCCATAGGTGAGGTATGGATCACATGGCCTGGTCACGTGATCCTGTCATCACTGCAGGTTCTCAAACATTCGCACTTCCTGCAGGAAAAAGGGGTACAGTGAGCACCCTCACCCAGAGGTGAGGTATGTGGGTAGCCAGACCCTCCCATCTCTCATAACTACCCGCAACCCGGACCCAGATTCACTAAACAACATCTTAGTGCTCATGTGCACCAAAGACCAAATACTCCAGGTCGCCTTGCAGGGAGCAGCTCCCCATATCAAGGGAGGCTTACAGCGCAGAAGACCTCCTCCTCTGCGACACATACCAGCCATTCACCACAATGCCGGACACTGTCTCACTATCCCCATTATGCCTCCATGCATGTTCTGGGGAGCACATACAGGGCACCCTACCTGTAACAGGGGTCACTGCATCTCAATATATATATACACTCACCGGCCACTTTATTAGGTACACCTGTCCAACTTCTTGTTAACACTTAATTTCTAATCAGCCAATCACATGGCGGCAACTCAGTGCATTTAGGCATGTAGACATGGTCAAGACAATCTCCTGCAGTTCAAACCGAGCATCAGTATGGGGAAGAAAGGTGATTTGAGTGCCTTTGAACGTGGCATGGTTGTTGGTGCCAGAAGGGCTGGTCTGAGTATTTCAGAAACTGCTGATCTACTGGGATTTTCACGCATAACCATCTCTAGGGTTTACAGAGAATGGTCCGAAAAAGAAAAAAAATCCAGTGAGCGGCAGTTCTGTGGGCGGAAATGCCTTGTTGATGCCAGAGGTCAGAGGAGAATGGGCAGACTGGTTCGAGCTGATAGAAAGGCAACAGTGACTCAAATCGCCACCTGTTACAACCAAGGTAGGCCTAAGAGCATCTCTGAACGCACAGTGCGTCGAACTTTGAGGCAGATGGGCTACAGCAGCAGAAGACCACACCGGGTACCACTCCTTTCAGCTAAGAACAGGAAACTGAGGCTACAATTTGTACAAGCTCATCGAAATTGGACAGTAGAAGATTGGAAAAACGTTGCTTGGTCTGATGAGTCTCGATTTCTGCTGCGACATTCGGATGGTAGGGTCAGAATTTGGCGTAAACAACATGAAAGCATGGATCCATCCTGCCTTGTAAGGAGCATCTTTGGGATGTGCAGCCGACAAATCTGCGGCAACTGTGTGATGCCATCATGTCAATATGGACCAAAATCTCTGAGGAATGCTTCCAGCACCTTGTTGAATCTATGCCACGAAGAATTGAGGCAGTTCTGAAGGCAAAAGGGGGTCCAACCCGTTACTAGCATGGTGTACCTAATAAAGTGGCCGGTGAGTGTATATATATATATATATATACACTCACTGGCCACTTTATTAGGTACACCTGTCCAACTTCTTGTTAACACTTAATTTCTAATCAGCCAATCACATGGCGGCAACTCAGTGCATTTAGGCATGTAGACATGGTCAAGACAATCTCCTGCAGTTCAAACCGAGCATCAGTATGGGGAAGAAAGGTGATTTGAGTGCCTTTGAACGTGGCATGGTTGTTGGTGCCAGAAGGGCTGGTCTGAGTATTTCAGAAACTGCTGATCTACTGGGATTTTCACGCACAACCATCTCTAGGGTTTACAGAGAATGGTCCGAAAAAGAAAAAAAATCCAGTGAGCGGCAGTTCTGTGGGCGGAAATGCCTTGTTGATGCCAGAGGTCAGAGGAGAATGGGCAGACTGGTTCGAGCTGATAGAAAGGCAACAGTGACTCAAATCGCCACCCGTTACAACCAAGGTAGGCCTAAGAGCATCTCTGAACGCACAGTGCGTCGAACTTTGAGGCAGATGGGCTACAGCAGCAGAAGACCACACCGGGTACCACTCCTTTCAGCTAAGAACAGGAAACTGAGGCTACAATTTGTACAAGCTCATCGAAATTGGACAGTAGAAGATTGGAAAAATGTTGCTTGGTCTGATGAGTCTCGATTTCTGCTGCGACATTCGGATGGTAGGGTCAGAATTTGGCGTAAACAACATGAAAGCATGGATCCATCCTGCCTTGTATGGAGCATCTTTGGGATGTGCAGCCGACAAATCTGCGGCAACTGTGTGATGCCATCATGTCAATATGGACCAAAATCTCTGAGGAATGCTTCCAGCACCTTGTTGAATCTATGCCACGAAGAATTGAGGCAGTTCTGAAGGCAAAAGGGGGTCCAACCCGTTACTAGCATGGTGTACCTAATAAAGTGGCCGGTGAGTGTATATATATATATATATATATATATATATATATATATATATATATATATATATATATACAGTGCCTTGCGAACGTATTTGGCTCCCTGGAACTTTTCATCCTTTTCCCACATATCATGCTTCAAACATAGAGAAACCAAATGTAAATTTTTGGTGAAGAATCAACAGCAAGTGGAACACAATTGTGAAGTTGAACGAAATTTATTGGTTATTTTAAATTTTTGTGGAAATTCAAAAACTGAAAAGTGGGGCGTGCAATATTATTCAGCCCCTTTAACTTAATACTTTGTTGCACCACCTTTTGCTGCGATTACAGCTGCAAGTCACTTGGGTTATGTCTCTATCAATTTTGTATATCGAGAGACTGAAATTCTTGCCCATTATTCCTTGGCAAACAGCTCGAGCTCAATGAGGTTTGATGGAGATCGTTTGTTAATAGCAGTTTTCAGCTCTTTCCACAGATTCTCGATTTGATTGAGGTCTGGACTTTGACTTGGCCATTCTAACACATGGATACGTTTATTTGTGAACCATTCCATTGTAGATTTTGCTTTATGTTTTGGATCATTGTCTTGCTGGAAGACAAATCTCCGTCCCAGTCTCAGGTCTTTTGCAGACTCAAACAGGTTTTCTTCAAGAATGGTCCTGTATTTGACTCCATCCATCTTTCCATCAATTTTAACCATCTTCCCTGTCATTGCTGAAGAAAAGCAGGCCCAAACCATGATGCTGCCACCACCAAGTTTGACAGTGGGTATGGTGTGTTCAGGGTGATGAGCTGTGTTGCCTTTACCCCAAACATATCGTTTGGTATTGTTGCCAAAAAGTTTGATTTTGGTTTCATCTGACCAGAGCACCTTCTTCCACATGTTTGGTGTGTCTCCCTGGTGGCTGGTTGCAAACTTTAAATGACACTTTTTCTGGATATCTTTAAGAAATGGCTTTCTTGTTGCAACTCTTCCATAAAGGCCAGATTTGTGCAGTGTACGACTAATTGTTGTCCTATGGACAGACTGTCCCACCTAAATCTTTGCAGCTCATCCAGAGTGATCATGGGCCTCTTGGCTGCATCTCTGATCAGTCTTCTCCTTGTTTGAGATGAAAGTTTAGAGGGACGGCCAGGTCTTGGTAGATTTGCAGTGGTATGATACTCCTTCATTTCAATATGATCGCTTGCACAGTGCTCCTTGGGATGTTTTAAGTTTTGATGTTTTAATCATTTTGTATCCAAATCTGGCTTTAAGCTTCTCCACAACAGTATCACAGACCTGCCTGTTGTGTTCCTTGGTCTTCATGATGCTCTCTGTGCTTCAGACAGAACCCTGAGACTATCACAGAGCAGGTGCATTTATACAGAGACTTGATTACACACAGGTGGATTATATTTATCATCATTAGGCATTTAGGACAACATTGGATCATTCAGAGATTCACAATGAACTTCTAGAGTGAGTTTGCTGCACTGAAAGTGAAGGGGCTGAATAATATTGCACGCCCCACTTTTTAGTCTTTGAATTTCCACAAAAATTTAAAATAACCAATAAATTTTGTTCAGCTTCACAATTGTGTTCCACTTGTTGTTGATTCTTCACCAAAGATTTACATTTGGTATCTTTATGTTTGAAGCATTATATTTGGGAAAAGGTTGAAAAGTTCCAGGGGACGAATACTTTTACAAGACACTGTATATACTAGACGGAGGCCCAATGCTATCCTCTTTGATCCCCTGCTGTAATGTCAATATTGTATTTCGCTTCCTTCCCTGCCCAGGAGATGTGGTACACGGTCAGACACAGACAATTTTTAAAATGAACTTTCTATCGTGGGAAAACCCCTTTAATGTGACCGGCTTCCTCTCCCTGTAGACACATCGCGTATCTGCCGCTGGAATCAGCCAAATGATTCACTGCGCCTGGGTGGAATTTGCGCAGGCGCAGTAAATCAGACCACCGCCATCTTTGTGCAGACAGATAGCGGCAGTCACATTAACACTGCGCATGCGCTCCTCCTGTACAAAGATGGCGGTGGTTAGTGAATCATAAGGCTGATACCGCCCAAGAGGCTGGCACCACCAGTAGTTTCCATATTGAGACACCCATCACTTGGGTGTCCCAATATGGCGGTCGGTTAACTTCCACCGTTTGGAATTCTGGGATCTGGACACATCTGGACGGAACAAGATGTGAAGACATTACAATGTAAATATATATATATATATATATATATATATATATATATATATATATATATATATATATATATATACTAGATGGTGGCCCGATTCTAACGCATTGGGTAGTCTAGAATATGTATGTAGTTTATTTATGAAGATTTCAGAATAATGCAATGAATACACAGGATTCGGCCGGCCGGGCGTGGCTATTCAGCGAAACGTGGTTCAAATCCCGGGCCAATTCGCGGCCGGACTGCATCTGTCGCTGATTGTTCGCGGCCGGCCAGGTGCGACCAATTAGTGAAGCCAGGGTGAGCTCCAGGTTTTTGAGGGCCCCAGGTGAAAGAGTCTGACAGCCCACGTAGCGATGCGGGATTTCCGTTACAGACAAACAGACGGAAGTGGAAAACAGACAAACAGACGGAAGTGGACCTTAGACAATTATATATATAGATATACACTCACCGGCCACTTTATTAGGTACACCATGCTAGTAACGGGTTGGACCCCCTTTTGCCTTCAGAACTGCCTCAATTCTTCGTGGCATAGATTCAACAAGGTGCTGGAAGCATTCCTCAGAGATTTTGGTCCATATTGACATGATGGCATCACACAGTTGCCGCAGATTTGTCGGCTGCACATCCCAAAGATGCTCCATACAAGGCAGGATGGATCCATGCTTTCATGTTGTTTACGCCAAATTCTGACCCTACCATCCGAATGTCGCAGCAGAAATCGAGACTCATCAGACCAAGCAACATTTTTCCAATCTTCTACTGTCCAATTTCGATGAGCTTGTACAAATTGTAGCCTCAGTTTCCTGTTCTTAGCTGAAAGGAGTGGTACCCGGTGTGGTCTTCTGCTGCTGTAGCCCATCTGCCTCAAAGTTCGACGCACTGTGCGTTCAGAGATGCTCTTAGGCCTACCTTGGTTGTAACGGGTGGCGATTTGAGTCACTGTTGCCTTTCTATCAGCTCGAACCAGTCTGCCCATTCTCCTCTGACCTCTGGCATCAACAAGGCATTTCCGCCCACAGAACTGCCGCTCACTGGATTTTTTTTCTTTTTCGGACCATTCTCTGTAAACCCTAGAGATGGTTGTGCGTGAAAATCCCAGTAGATCAGCAGTTTCTGAAATACTCAGACCAGCCCTTCTGGCACCAACAACCATGCCACATTCAAAGGCACTCAAATCACCTTTCTTCCCCATACTGATGCTCGGTTTGAACTGCAGGAGATTGTCTTGACCATGTCTACATGCCTAAATGCACTGAGTTGCCGCCATGTGATTGGCTGATTAGAAATTAAGTGTTAACAAGAAGTTGGACAGGTGTACCTAATAAAGTGGCCAGTGAGTGTATATAGTAATTTTAGCATTACATTGGCCACTGAGGTTATTTTAAACTCATTCTTCTTGTTCTGCAAAAAAAAAAACATTCTGCAGTCTCATTATCATGACAGACCAGGTTATAACCACAGGTAATACCTGCACGGCTGATGACACAGGAACCACCATTTACAATTGACAATATCAAAGTTTCCCTTTGCATCACAATGATTTTTGCAGACGCTCATTGGGTGCTTCAATGCAAAATAAACTGAGAACGTCTATTGCTGGTAGTGTACATGGAGATTTCCTGAAAGAATGGGAAGTATGAGTGTAGAATAGCAATGACCAGTGTGAAAACGGCACTGTCTGTAGAGAAAACTCAGGTAAGCTAATGCTGACAAACACTATTGAGGGAGGCACACATGCAAATCTATGGGCGCAGTATTGAACTGAGCCTTTTGGCCAAACCACTGGAGAACGGAGGACCCTATTTAACATACTAGTTTCTGCAGAAAAGGGCAGGGATTTGAAAACACAAAATATTTTTTTTTTTATAGGGGGCTATATCCCCTACAAGTCTATGTGCTTAATTTATATTGTCAGTTTGGGTTGACAGATGTGTTTTAAAAATGTCAAATGATGCACTGACCTAGACCATGAAAAAAGGCAAAAAGTAATGCAAAAAGTGAGAATAGAATACCTACAGAAGGGGTGAAAACGGAGATACACTGAAAAACCCCTCCGTTGTGCAACTCCCAAGGGGTCATGTGTAGTGATGAGCGGGTGTACTCATTGCTCGGGTTTTCCCGAGCACGCTCGGGTGATCTCCGAGTATTTATGACTGCTCGGAGATTTAGTTTTCATTGCAGCAGCTGAATGATTTACAGCTATTAGCCAGCCTGAGTACATGTGGGGGTTGCCTGGTTGCTAGGGAATCCCCACATGTAATCAAGCAGGTTAGTAGCTGTAAATCATGCAGCTGCCGCTATGAAAACTATCTCTGAGCAGTCATAAATACTCGGAGGTCACCTGAGCGTGCTCGGGAAAACCAGAGCAACGAGTACACTCGCTCATCACTAGTCATGACTGAGCCACTGAGATACCTGAATAGCCATTACAGATAAGAACATTGAAGTTTGTGTAGCAATATCAACTTATTTCCTGAATTAACAGGAACCCTTAGGGTACTGTCACACAGTGCAATTTTGATCGCTACGACGGTACGATTCGTGACGTTCTAGCGATATCGTTACGATATCGCAGTGTCTGACACGCAGCAGCGATCAGGGACCCTGCTGAGAATCGTACGTCGTAGCAGATCGTTTGGAACTTTCTTTCGTCGCTGGATCTCCCGCTGTCATCGCTGGATCGTTGTGTGTGACAGCGATCCAGCGATGCGTTCGCTGGTAACCAGGGTAAACATCGGGTAACTAAGCGCAGGGCCGCGCTTAGTAACCCGATGTTTACCGTGGTTACCAGCGTAAAAGTAAAAAAAAAAAACCGTACATACTCACCATCTGATGTCCGTCAGGTCCCTTGCAGTCTGCTTCCCGCTCTGACTGTGAGCGCCGGCCGGAAAGTGAGAGCAGATCACAGCGGTGACGTCACCGCTGCGCTCTGCTCTCACTGTACGGCGGCACTCAGTCAGAGCGGGAAGCAGACTGCAAGGGACCTGACGGACATCAGATGGTGAGCATGTACGGTTTGTTTTTTTTTACTTTTACGCTGGTAACCACGGTAAACATCGGGTTACTAAGCGCGGCCCTGCGCTTAGTAACCCGATGTTTACCCTGGTTACCAGCGAACCTCGGCATCGCTCCAGCGCCGTGATTGCAAAGTGTGACCGCAGTCTACGACGCTGGAGCGATACTCATACGACGCTGCGACGTCACGGATCGTGCCGTCGTAGCGACGAAAATTGCACGGTGTGACAGTACCCTTAAAGACTCCATTTGGTTATTTAAAGCTATGTTTGATACCATCTCTCGCAGACAACATTAAGAGCCACTTCAACATGTTGGCTTGCAGTCAAGTTATGATAAAAAATGAAGTGTATTTCTTAGATTGAGATGTTTTTTTATTGATATCTAAGACAACGCATGGAAATCAGTGATGAAAGAAACATGTATTCTACTTTTACTGACAAGACTCACTGAATACAAATCAGTCAAACAACAAAGCATCTGATACATTCTAATCTGTGCAAAGAATACAAGAAATGAGTGTATTATCTGCACAGCTTGACATTGGAACAAGGCTACTATGATACTTTATTCTGCTTTTATGTTCTACAGAATGTGCAAATACATAACAACTCTCCTAACAGACACTGCATTGTGTAAGGACGCTTAGCACCTGTGTCCAGAGCTGCTACCAGGAATTTCAGGGCCCCATACTGGCAACATTTTCAGGCCCCCTTGAGATTCCACTTAGGCTCCACCCCATTTCCGCCATCACCCATCAAACCTTTCACAGTCTCACCGCCCACTCTTGGAAAAATTCTATTTCTGCACTACGTCCTCAATCGCATATTATCAGTTCCCATCGAACACCAGATCACATACATAGCCATCAGCTTTTGTTTTGGCAAAAATATTTTTTTAAGAAGCCACCATGACAGGGAGACTCTTTTGCCCGGACCCTACTTTACTCTAACTTATTAAACATTTGTTAAAATATTCAATACTCGTTTTAGGTATATTTTTCATTTATAAAAATTACCAATAATATCACATGGACGGTCAAATACCGTCACACCGTGGCCAGACCACATATTACCACCACATAGTGACTGAATAATACTATATAGAAGGGACAAATATCACCAAACCATGACCAGACCACATATTACCACCATATAGTGATCAAATAATAGCACATACAAAGAATAAATATAACCACACCATGGCCAGACCACATATTACCATTACAGTGACCAATAATAGCACATATAAGGGACAAATACAGCCACACCATGGCCAGACCACATATTACCACTACATAGTGACCAAATACTACAATACTGATCATTAATAAAAAATAATACTAATATTACCATAAGTGCCATTATACACAGGAGCTCTGTAAATAGTGTATAGTGTCAGTGTACAGGTAATACAGTGATCACCAGTGACATTTGTTGTGAATTCTGCTCTTGGGCTCCCTCCGGTGGTTGAAAGTGGTAGCGCTGCTGTCTCTGAATCACAGCATTTATCAGGTGTTTTCACTTTTTGCAATTTGGACAGGGCTATTTAGTCTTGCTTCTCCCTTTAGTCAGTGCCAGTTGTCCATTGTTCCTGGAGGATTCACATCCCTGCCTGGTCTTTTCTGCTTTGCAGTTCTTTTCATCAAAGATAAGTTCTGGCCTTGATTTTGCTGTCCACATGCTGTGGTCTTATTGTTCAGTTCTTTTCCATGTTTTTGTCTTGTCCAGCTTGGTCTGTATAAGGATTTGTTTAGCCAAGCTGGTATCTCTGGAGATGCAGATATACCCTCCATGTCTTTAGTTAGCTGTGGAGTTTTTGTATTTTCTGTGGTGGATATTTTCTAGTGTTTTAATACTGACCGCATAGTACTCTGTCCTGTCCTTTCTATTTAGCTAGAAGTGGCCTCCTTTGCTAAATTCTCATTTCAGTCTGTGTATGTTTTTTCCCTCTCCTCTCACAGTCAATATTTGTGGGGGGCTGCCTGTTCTTTGGGGATTTTCTCTGAGGCAAGATAGTTTTCCCTTTTCTATCTCTAGGGGTAATTAGTCCTCCAGCTGTGTCGAGATGTCTAGGGAGCGCTAGGTACATTCCACGGCTACTTCTAGTTGCGGTGTTAAGTTCAGGGTCTGCGGTCAGTACAGGTACCACCTTCTCCAGAGTACGTCCCATGCTGCTCTTAGGCCACCAGATCATAACAGACATTATACACAGGAGCTCTGTATACAGAGTATAGGTAATACAGTGATCACCAGGGACATTACATACAGGAGCTCTGTATATACTATACAGTGAATAGAGAAATCGAAAAAAAACTCAGGAACATGGCTCAAAACAGAAAATAGATATGGACAATATGAATAATAAAAGAATGCCTTTATTAAACAGTGGATGGCAACAATAGGCACTGTATGCAGGAGTGCCCGCGCACAAATATTATTAAAAATGGAGAATAAAAAGGAAGACAAATAAATACAACATGCAACTTAAACTTAGTACGAACGAATGGGGAACCACAAATTGATTTTTTTTAATAAATTGTTAAATAACCCACGTAAACTGGTATACATTTTTTTTGTTATATATAGGTGCACAAAATACTATTCCATAAAGATGAAAAAATCTCTAGATAATTCAATACACTGAGGTGTGATTCATGGAAATAGACTCCTGGGGCAAAAAAAAATGCAAAAAATTAAAAACTTTTTTTTAACAATCAAATGGCAATTTATCCAACATAATAAGCATAGAACAAGGAGATGCGAGAAAATGCTGCCCTATAAGCACCCATGCAACACAGGATCAGGCACAATGTCAGGAGAATGGAATAATAATGAAAGGTGTAAATACAGATAATGCATATGACCTGAGGCTGTTACCTGGAGGTGGTGTAGTGGTGGTCCCCTGTTCGAGCTGCGGTGTACACCCCGACGTGCATTTCGGAACTCGGTCCTTTGTCCCCTGATGCCTCATCTGTCCCATGATCCTACCCCGTCTGTCTTCATCCTGCCCCATTTTTCCCTGATCCTGCCTCATCTGTCTCCATTCTGCCCCATGTGTCCAATGATCCTACCTCATCGGTCTCCATCTTGCCCCATGGGTCTCATGATCCTGTCGCTCTGTCTCTATCCTGCCCCATGTGTCCCATGATCCTTCCCCATCTGTCTCCATTCTGCTCCATGTGTCCAATGATCCTGCCTCATCGGTCTCCATCTTGCCCCATGGGTCCCATGATCCTGTCCATCTGTCTCCATCCTGCCCCATGTGTCCCAAGATCCTTCCCCATCTGTCTCCATTCTGCTTCATGTGTCCAATGATCCTGCCTCATTGGTCTCCATCTTGCCCCATGGGTCCCATGATCCTAACCCATCTGTCTCCATCCTGCCCCAACTGTCTCCATCCTTCCCCATGTGTCCTATCCTCCTGACCTATCTGTCTACATATTGAGGCTTGACGCTTTCAGGTGATTTTGAGGCGTGGACTTGGTGGTGCATGACAGTAACGTCATACGTCGACGACGTCCGAGGACGCATGCTCAATTACTAAGCCAGCAGGATCCTCCTGCCCCTGGGGTCCATTGACCAGAAAGGGCCCGGTCCGAGCGGTCAGTCAAGCAGGAGGAAGAGATGCTGGACATCGAGTAGAGCTGGAGGGACAGAGGCTTCAAATCTACAAATAGATCTTCAGCCTCATTTTCATATCTGCAAACACTGATTTCTCAGTATCAGAGGAACGTACTAGCCATTTAAAGATATTGCTGGACTTGTCTTTGAAAGAGCTACATGTACATATAAATAGTTTAGGGGGTGAAATCCCGCTGACAGATTCCCATTATCTTTTTTTATTTATTTACATGTAACACCAAATTTAATGCTATATATTAATTTATCACAAGAAAAGAAAAAATGTCTAAAACCAAAATAAGTGAAGACGTAAAACACATGTATAAGCACCACTTACCACCACCAGGGTGGAACGCAAATAACGCAAAAAATGTTTTACAGGGAAAGTGAAATCATTGATGGTAATTGTGAAGATCTCAATGGAAAAACACTATTTTATGAATTAATGACTAAACATTTAATTGTGCATTATCTAAGCATCAGGCTGTGTGCACACGTAGCATATTTTTCGCGTTTTTTTTGCGGTTTTTCGCTATAAAAACGCTATAAAACCGCAAAAAAAACGCTAACATTAAGCATCCTATGTAATAGAATGCAATCCGCATTTTTTGTGCACATGCTGCATTTTTTTCCTGAGCGGAATCGCATTCCAGAAAAAAACGCAGCATGTTCATTAAATTTGCGGAATCGCGGCGATTCTGCACACATAGGAGTGCATTGATCTGCTTACTTCCTGCACGGGGCTGTGCACACCATGCGGGAAGTAAGCAGATCATGTGCGCTTGGTACCCAGGGTGGAGGAGAGGAGACTCTCCTCCACGGACTGGGCACCATATAATTGGTCAAAAAAAAAGAATTAAAATAAAAAATAGTGATATACTCACCTTTGATGGCCCCCGCAGTCTTCCCGCCTCTCCGGTGCACGCTGCCGCTTTGGTTCCTATAGCTGGTGTGCGGTGAAGGACCTGCGATGACGTCGCGGTCTTGTGATTGGTCGCGAGACCGCTCATGTGACCACTCACGCGACCAATCACAAGCCGCGACGTCATCGAAGGTCCTGCACACGCGCACCATCTATAGGAACGGACGCTGCTGAGGTCTGCAGGTGAGTATAACCATTTTTTTTATTTTTTTTATTATTTTTAAACATTCTATATTTTACTATTGATGCTGCATAGGCAGCATCTATAGTAAAAAGTTGGTCACACTTGTCAAACACTATGTTTGACAAGTGTGACCAACCTGTCAATCAGTTTTCCAAGCGATGCTACAGATCACTTGGAAAACTCTAGCATTCTGCAAGCTAATTATGCTTGCAAAACGCTAGTTTTCTGCGGGTATATGCATGCTAATTCTGCATGCGATATACCCGCGGCAGGAGGCCTCAAAAGTGCCTGTTACTTGATCTAAAAAGTAAACATTTACATGGCTGCTGCTGAGTGTAAGCTCCGAGAGACAGAGTATAAGCTGTTATGATCCTAGTGGTAGAGGATCTCAGAAGTTCTAGCTAAGTCCGCAAACACAAAAATCAGCTCATAGGGAGGTGGTAACTTGGCTGACCGTATATCTAATCCTAGCACAACAACTAGAAGTAGCCGGGGAACGTACCTATGTTGATTCTAGACGTCTCGCACCAGCCGGAGAACTAACTAACCCTTTCAGAGAAAATAAGACCTCACTTGCCTCAAGAGAAAGGACCCCAAAGTTAAAATACAAGCCCCCAACAAATAATAACGGTGAGGTAAGAAGAAAAGACAAACGTAAGAATGAACTAGATTTAGCAAAGAGAGGCCCACTAATTAATAGCAGAAAATAGGAAGGAGACTTATACGGTCAGCAAAAACCCTACAAAAATATCCACGCTGAATATCCAAGAACCCCCACACCGACTAACGGTGTGGGGGGAGAATATCAGCCCCCTAGAGCTTCCAGCAAAAATCAGGAATCACATTATGAACAAGCTGGAACAAAATAGAAGCAAAGAGAATAAACAAAAATAAGAAAGCAGGACTTAGCTTATCTTGCAAAGAACAGGAGACCAGGAGTCAGGAGCAAACAGACATTGACTGACTACATAGATTCCAGGCACTAGACTGAGTTTCCAGGAAGTCTAAATAGGAACACCCAAGGCCTAACGAACCAGGTGGGTACCAACCTGGAGAAAGATGATCCAAGTGTAATACCGCTAGTGACCACAAGAGGGAGCCAAGAAATATAGTTCACAACAATAAGCCTGTCCAGTGTCCAGTGTTTAATGAGATCTGCTGCAGATTTTAGCAAAATCACATACATAAGGGAACCTCTTCGCATCCAAACAAGCTCCTGTATATTGACACCACCTTAATAATAATTAATAATAATAATTTTATTTATATAGCGCCAACATATTCCGCAGCGCTTTGACTTATCCGTCCTGAGTACTTGGATCCTATATCTTGATCTCTCTTTAATTGCTCCACTTGACTGCCACGCTGAGAACAAGCACGAGAGCCGAGATGCAACGTGGATAGCAGAGCCCCTCACTCACACCATGGCAGTTCCTACTAAAACCCAGGAGCCCTGCTGCATACTGAGTAACCTTGGTTATTGGACCTGTGCAAATAATGCTTCCTGGTCTTATAAAATTGAAAAAATCAGTTTCACTCAGTTTATGAAACAATTCTCAAATCGAAATGTTTCTGTGGGTGTCAGAAACAAAAACGATCATTATTAGGTCCATTTCCTATTTTTCGAGCCTAGAGAAGTACACTACTACAAGAGAGGAGAGTTTTTGGCGGCACGGTGTCCTCCTATGCAAAGCCTGCCAGAATCTTCTAAATTATTCAGAAAGAAAAAGCTTGCAGCAAATAAAGAACCTTGGATCCAAGCGGCAGCAGAGGAGATCAGAAAGTGCACGGTGCAGCCGGGCATCGTCCGTCAGGAGGAAGCCCCACGCCTTGGCAAACATGAATATTTATAGCCGTTTGTGTGTGTTCTTTCTGTTTCCGTAGCCTCTGGCATATAAAGCGCTCAGATGTGTGATGTTGGAGGAAGGCCTGGGAAAGTACAAACAATTACACTGAATCAGAACCCCTTATTGATTGTGATATAAATGGAGTTTAAACGTCTTATTTCAGGGCATTATTACTGTGTCCATGCTGGAATTATATATTTAATAAGAGTGGTTATCTATGGGGCCAGGACTGGTAATGTAAAGTAACATGCATTCCACATCATAAATGCATTGCACAAATGTGAAAAATCAGCAGCCATCTTTTTTTCTTTAGTGGGAGGAAGCACTGGCAGACACAAACAGAAAATGGCCCCTGGGCAAGAACACTATGGGCCTTTTGCAGTCCAATAGTACATCGCAATGCACAGTTCAACTTGCTTTGGAGTTAGGAATGTGTCGCTCTACCACTTGTGCCCCCTATTGCACCGATATGTCCACCCCTGGGAGGAAGTGTCTGAGTCTACCATGTGTGCCACCGCCTCACAGACTGCTATTTGGGCATCAGTGGCTGTGGTGCTATACTGTAGAGGAGTGCTGCAGAGTTGTGAAATAATGAAGCACTAAGATCAGATACTCATAACTGTTCAATGGAAATATACATAGTGTCTTATGTTTAGTTCACGGGTCACTTTTACATGCACCGCAGGTGAGGACATGGACAATAGAGAGCCCCTGTATAAAAACTGTATATGGGTCCCCTCTCATCCCATAGCTCATCATAAAGCACTTCATTATTTCTCCCAAACAATCCACCAGTAATTCTTTTAAAGGGAATCTGTCTCCAGGTTTTTTATATCTAATCTGCATAATATCCACACAGTGATGGCCAAAAGTGTTGGCACCCTTGAAATTGTTCCAGAGAAGAACAGTGGTCCAAAATTCCACCTAAGAGGTGTAAGAAGCTTCTTGATGGTTATAGGAGGTGATTAATAGCAGTTATTTATTCCAAAGGGTGTGCAACCAAATATTAAGTTGAGGGTGCCAATAATTTTTTCCAGCTAATTTTTGTGTGAAATTATGTCCAATTTGTGTTTTTTTTCTCATTTTTTAAGCTATTTCAATACACACAAAGGAAATAAATATGTGTATAACAAAACGTGTAATTTCAATAATTTTCTGAAAGAAATACTTCATTTTCTGGAACAGTTTGAAGGGTGCCAACACTTTGGACCATGTCTGTATGGCTAAAACCAGCTGAATAGTGGATGTGCGCTCTGATACTGTGTTTGTGCACACTAGATGGACTCCTGCAGTGTCAGTGTGTGCGCGCACAGAGCTACGAAATTAATTCAGGCATCACTCCAAAGGAAGAGCTGTCAATCAGCATAAGGGGTGCCATGGCATGACCCGCAGGCCTCCTTAGCGCCACTCTCCTAACAATGTGTTGTTTTCCTAGTCTGGCTATCCTGCTGAGTTTGCTTAATGCAGCACTGCTGCACTTGCATGTGGCTTCCATCTGGCTTTAGGGGGGTGTGACTGGTCTCTGCAGGAATTTAACCCTACTGAGTCCAGCAGAGATTAGGTTTCCCGGCCTATCCCATGCAAGCAGACTCTTTATTAGGCAGCTCTGTGTACCACTCCATGCCCGAACGTTGGTTCGTATGCTGTTAGCACCTTGTCATCCTTGTTCTGCTTACTGGTTCTGACCCGGCTTGTCGTACTGTCTAACCTCTCTGCTCCTGACTTCGGCTATGTTTACTGACCCTGTGCTGCCTGCCCTGACCTTCGGCTATCTAACCTTGTCTTTCTCCTCCTGTACCATGTACCCGTTCCTCTAACCAGGACTGGCTCCAGGTTTTCTTGGGCCCCTTTAATACATACCACAATTCATGATGCATAATTATGGCAGAGAAATATATAGTATAAAGCCAAAGTTTTCACTTACTAATTTACATTACATGAGTGATATATTTTGTAAATTCTCCAATAGCTCAGAAACTGGTGAATCCTCGTAGCATATGGAGCGCTCCCAAGGGCTAGGGGAACTCGGTACTGGGTCCCTCAGTTCTCAAGGGGGATGTCACGGTGGCTGACCCGGTCCGTGGCCCTTGGGAGGTCCGTGTAAAAGGGAAAGGTCTTTAAAGGGGAAGTGTTCGTGACGCCACCTGTGGTATTCGGTCAGGGTGACCGACGCTGCTTAGGGGTCCACTGGGGTGATGTTAAGGCAGCTGGATGATATACCTTCCTGCAGGTGAAGTGTATCCCCAGGGCTTCCCAGTGTGTAGCTGGTGGATGGTGAGAGGCGCAGTGAAGAACGAGGACACAAGGTTGCAGTCTCTTTACCTTTACTGAAGGCTTCAGCATCCACAGTCCAGAGCACAGATCACAGGGCAGGCAGAGTCCGGCCGGTTTGGAGGCAAATCCAGAGTCCCCTTATCCAAGTGGAAATCAGTAGCCTTCCTCTAGCGCCTTGGTGTTTTAGTACCTTACTGCTGAGCCTCTCATAAGGTCCTCACAGATGTTAGGATAGGATGTATTAGGATAGATGTAGTTAGATTGCTATTTAATATATTCTCATTGTAATGTTAGGGTTAAGTGCTTCTTTCGACTGCCGAATGGGGATGTAATTTTAAGGCGTTGCGGTCAGATCTTCAACACTAATTATACTAAGCTCTTCAGCTTGATTCTGAAATATTCAATATTCAACGGATGTCTAATTACTCAATGCAAAAACATAAACTCTAATTACTCAAGTGGCAGAGTAAGACTGAACTCATTGTACATGGTTACCATAACGACCATGCAGAAAATCATTCTGTAGGTAAACAGCAGAGCAATTCCACTATAGTGAGAATACAAGCTGCACTGTGTGAGGGAGCGCCGTCTGCATATCACCAAGTCACTATTTATTTACTGACTAAATATAGCTTGTAAATTGCCACTGACCATGGTAGAGATAAGAAATACATCACTCTCATCTAGGACTGCTAGAGATCTTTTCCATCTGTGACTTGGCTATGTTGGAAACTTTTTCACTCTGTGACTTGGTTATGCCAGATATTTGTTTCTGTCTGTGGCTTGGCTATGCTGGATATGTTCTCTGTCTGTGCCTTGGCTATGCTGGAGATTTTTTCTATCTGTGACTTGGCTGTGCTGGAGATTTTTTTGCAGTCTGTGACTTAGGCTACGTTCACATTTGCGTTGTTGTGTGCTGCGTCGGCGACGCAACGCACAACGCACGCAAAACGCATGCCAAACGCAGCAAAACGCAGCGTTTTGTGACGCATGCGTTCATTTTTTTAGCGCAAAAAAAATGCAACATGCTGCGTCCTCTGCGCCCTGACGCTTGCGCCAAAAACCTCATGCGTCACAAAACGCAACACAACGCATGTCCATGCGCCCCCCATGTTAAATATAGGGGCGCATGACGCATGCGTCGCTGCAGCTGCGCCCGACGCAACGCAAATGTGAACGTAGCCTTAGTTATGCTGCCGATTTTTTCCAGTCTGTGACTTGGCTATGCTGGAGATTTTTTCAGTCTGTGACTTAGCTATGCTGGAGATCTTTTCTGTTTGTGACTTGGTTATGCTGGAGATTTTTTCCAACTGTGACTTGGCTATGTAGGAGATCTTTTCAGTCTGTGACTTTGCTGTGCTGGAGATTTTCTTCAGTCTGTGGCTTGGATATGCTGGAGATTTTTTCCAACTGTGAATTGGCTATGTAGGAGATCTTTTCAGTCTGTGACTTGGCTGTGCTGGAGATTTTCTTCAGTCTGTGGCTTGGTTATGCTGGAGATTTTTTTCCATCTGTAACTTGGCTATGCTGGAGATTTTTTTCTGTCTGTGACTTGGATATGCTGGAGATTTTTTCTTTCTGTGACTTGCTTATGCCAGAGATTTTTTTCTGTTTGTGACTTGGATACGCCAGGGATTTTTTCTGCCTGTGACTTGACTATGCTAAAGATTTTTTTTCAGTCTGTGACTTGGCTATGCTGGAGATTTTTTCAGTCTGTGACTTGGCTGTGCTGGAGATTTTTTCAGTCTGTGACTTGGCTGTGCTGGAGATTTTTTCAGTCTGTGACTTGGCTGTGCTGGAGATTTTTTCAGTCCGTGACTTGGCTGTGCTGGAGATTTTTTCAGTCTGTGACTTGGCTGTGCTGGAGATTTTTTCAGTCTGTGACTTGGCTGTACTGGAGATTTTTTTCTGTGTGACTTGGCTATGCTGGAGATTTTTTCAGTCTGTGACTTGGCTGTGCTGGAGATTTCTTTCTGCCTGTGACTTGGCTATGCTGGAGATTTTTTCAGTCTGTGAGTTGGCTATGCTGGAGATTTTTTCAGTCTGTGACTTGGCTGTGCTGGAGATTTTTTCAGTCTGTGACTTGGCTGTGCTGGAGATTTCTTTCTGCCTATGACTTGGCTATGCTGGAGATTTTTTCAGTCTGTGAGTTGGCTATGCTGGAGATTTTTTCAGTCTGTGAGTTGGCTACATTTCTGATATGTTTCAGTTTGACCACTAGTATATTTACTATTCTGACTCCATGACTAAGCTGCAAGCGTTGGACGCTGTGAGACACCGTTTCTAGGCTATCTCTTTACCATACTCACATGAAGTGATGTCCTCAGATAGTTTTAACTCGACCGTAGGAGGCACGTATGAAGATTCCAGAAGAATGTTTATTTTCCAGCTGGACTCTTGTAAATATGCACACATACAGCAGGTAAAAAGACTTGTCAGAAATAGGTCTGCATACACATGAGCTTCCAAGATAGCTGATAGATAGTGAATGCGAAAGAAGGAGGGGGTTACGGACATCAGAGCTACATCAGAGAGACAGGGAGAGAAGAAGGACAAACTTCTAAAGAGAGCAAACCTTACTGCATAGCAAAGAAACAGCAATATATAACAACACAATGATAATGCAATATTGTCTATATGATTCCCAAATCATGGGTCATGACATTTACTGAATGTGCGTTCCGAGAGGCTAGGGACACTTGCACACATTTAGTTTATGGTCAGTATTTTACATCAGTATTTGTAAGCCAAAACGAGGAGTGGAAAAGTCAGAGGAAAAGTACAATAGAAACATATGCGCCACTTCTGTATTTATCATCCACTCCTGGTTTTGGCTTAGGCTACTTTCACACTAGCGTCGGTACGGGGCCGTCGCTATGCGTTAGCATGACGTGCCGATGCCCGTTGTGAAAATAATGCCCGACATGGGCAGCGGAAGCAGTTTTACAACGCTTCCGCTGCCCATTGTGAAGTCCGGGGAGGAGGGGGCGGAGTTCCGGCCACACATGAGCGGTCGGAAATGGCGGTCCCGACGCACGAAAAAACGTTACATGTAACTTTTTTTGTGCCGACGGGCCGATGCTTCCAGTGTGCGATGCTTGCGACGTATGGACATACGTCGCAATGCGCCGCTAATGTAAGTATATGGGGAAAAAAACACATCCTGCGGGCACGTTTGCAGGATGCGTTTTTTTGCCACAGCGGCGCATTGCGACGTATTCCAAACAACGCTAGTGTGAAAGTAGCCTTATAAATACTGAGGTAAAAAACTCACCAAATACTGAACGTGTGAACGTGGCCTTAGACACATTCAAGCAACGCTTTGATTCCTCTTTGCACCCAGGCAACCACTCTCTATCTAGTATATTCTCTCAAAACCTGTGATATCGCCAAAATAAAGGGCCTTTCTGGGATCAGAATATTCATGGCTCATACTTAAAAATGAACAGGGGACAGGAGTGCTGCAGAGTATATATTTAGGGCTCATACTCACTTGCGAGAAACTCGGATGAGTCTCGCATGTTAATACCCGGCACTCAGATCGGAGCGTGCGGCCACATAGCAATACATGCAACTAGGGTTGAGCGACTTTTACTTTTTTAGGATCGAGTCGGGTGTCATGAAACCCGACTTTCTCAAAAGTCGGATCGTGTGAAATCGGCCGATTATTGTGAAAAGTCGGGGGGCCGACCGAAACACGAAACCCAATGCAAGTCAATGGGGATTTTTTTTTTCTCTCTCTCTCTCTCACACAGTGTAAATTGCTATATTTCTCGGACTGTGTAAATCGCTACATCCAAAACGGTATATACTCCCACCCCCTGTGACACTGCAGAAAGCAAGACGAGACCTATGTCATCACGCTGCCCACACTCGTTCATTGGCTGAAAAAATGGCGGTTAAAGCGTCATACGAAACGCGACTTTGGCGTGAAGATCGCCAACCGCATGGCCGATCCCACACTGGGATCGGCTCGGGTTTCACGAAACCCGACTTTGCCGAAAGTCGGCGACTTATGAAATTGACCGATCCGTTTCGCTCGACCCTACATGCAACCACACGCTTCGCTCCTGAGTGCCGGGTGCAGTTCCGGGTATTAACATGTGAGACTCATCCGAGTTTCTCGCATGTGAGTATGAGCCCTTAGGCAAGTAAATTCCGGAGTGGAATATGGTACAAGGCAAGTGGATGGGTTTTCTAATCTGTCAACAAGGACAACCCCTCCCACCTAAATCACATCTATGGGCATGCAGGTCTTTGAAAGCTAAATGCATCATCAGTTTTATATCTTCTATCTGTTGCTGCATTCCCAATACATTGTAAATGAGGCATTAAGTGCTCTGGGCATGGCAGAGCACTTCCCCAGACGCTGCTTGCCAAGGTTTTTTTTCCCTGCCCTGCACCAGACTCTTTGATTTGACCAACAACTCACTGTCTGTGTGACATTATATGCCAGGCAAGCAAATCACTTTGGGGGACGGGTGTTGATCTTACTGATAGATTTCCTTTAAATCAGAAGAAAGTTTCTGCAGCAAGTTTGACCTGCAGTGTACTCCAGTGCTTTCATGCCCATTCTGTCCATCCATTTGTTTCACTAGTAACTTCAATAGGGAAGAAAAAGTCTGAAATCAAATCTACAAGTAATCTAGTGCTGCAGATTTTGCTGTAGATCTGAAGCAAAATGTAATGGGTGCAGATTTTAAAACTAATTTCTTTTTTTCAGCTTCCACATTATATCCATACTGAAATCTGCATGGTTCGGTGTAGATTTTAGTGATGATTTTAAAGAGAACATCTGCCAAGTGTGGACTGAACCCCCATATGTTTACATGACCTGCCTGATTTTTGCCTCTTGCAGGATCAGCTTGTTTCTTTTTGCTGCCCTCTGCTGGCATAGACATGCAATTATGCAATATTCTGGAATTTGTCAAACACAATAGCTCTCTTTATGCCATACTTTATTTATAGTTTGCTACTTCATAATTATCAAACCGTCGCACCTATGTATTATAGAGTTCAGCAAATGAATGTTTATAACTGATGCCAAGCAATATGTTCCATGATATTCTGTCTATCCACGAGTAGAGTTGAGCAAATTTGCTTGGGTCCCTGCTTATTCGGCAACTATAGCGCTTACCGAATAAGTGGGAACCTGGATAACTCCTGCTGATCAGGTATCCTATCCTGTAGCTGCATGTGTCACACGTGCACGTGAAGAGCCGAACAGCTGATCAGCCGGAGCGTTCCAGGTATCCGGGTTCCCTCTGCAGCTTATTTGGTCCCCGTGACGAAGGACTTGATCAGAAAAGCGCGTCGGGTGCTTTCCTGCCGTCACCTGTGTGACCATCTAGGTAAACACTTACCAGCTTCACCATTTGTCATACTTTTGTTCATGGCCATAATTGCCATCTTGCACTTGTAGATGTGCTATTTGCTGATCAATTACAAGTAGACTTTCCACTATGATACAACATTGACTATTTATTATGGTCTTACACTGGCACATGCACTTGATCATTTTTTTTTCATACAGTGTAATCGCTTTTATACATTTTTCATGACTGTTTACCTTTCCATAACGATAACGGCTAAATCTGGGGCACATATTATACAGACAGTCCATTTTTCTTTGTATCTTTAAAGGGGACAGGCTTGCACTTTATACTTGACATTCATATCACCTTTATATATATCTACTATATAATTGTCTAATGGTCACTTCCGTCCTTCTGTCTGTCTGTTTGTCACGGATATTCATTGGTCGCGGCCTCTGTCTGTAATGTAATCCAAGTCGCTGATTGGTCGTGGCAAAACAGCCACAACCAATCAGCGACGGGCACAGTCCGGCGAAAAAATGGCCGCTCCTTCCTCTCTGCAGTCAGTGCTCGCTCCGTACTCCCCTCCAGTCTGCCCTCACACAGGGTTAATGGCAGCGGTAACGGACCGTTTTATGCCGCGGTGTAATGCACTCCGTTACCGCTGCTATTAACCCTGTGTTACCAACTTTTTACTATTCATGCTGCCTATGCAGCATGAATAGTAAAACGATCTAATGCTAAAAATAATTTAAAAAATAAAAAATCGTTATATACTCACCGTCTGTCGGCCCCCGGATCGACAACAGGCCTTTCCCGCTCGCGACGCTCCGGTAACCGGTCCATACTGCGATCTCGCGAGATGATGACGTAGCGGTCTCGCGAGACCGCTACATCATCATCTCGCAAGACCGCAATGCACTCTTGAGACCGGAGCGCACGAGCAGTGTCGGTAACCGCTTCGCTTGGATCAGGGGGCTCCGAAAGGTGAGTATATAACTATTTTTTATTTTATTTTTTTTTTAACAGGGATATGATGCCCACATTGCTATATACTACATGGGCTGGGGCAATATACTACATGGGCAGGGCAATATACTGCGTGGCTGGGCAATATACTACATGGGCTGTGCTATATACTACGTGGCTGGGCAATATACTACATGGGCTGTGCTATATACTACGTGGCTGTGCTATATACTACGTGGCTGGGCAATATACTACATGGGCTGTGCTATATACTACATGGCTGGGCAATATACTACATGGGCTGTGCTATATGCTACGTGGCTGGGCAATATACTACATGGGCTGGGCAATATACTACATGGGCTGTGCTATATACTATGTGGCTCGGCAATATACTACGTGACTATACAACGTGGGCTGCGTAATATACAACGTGGGCTGCGCAATATAATACGTGGACTGCGCAATATACAACGTGGGCTGCGCAATATACAATGTGGGCTGCGCAATATACAATGTGGGCTGCACAATATACAACGTGGGCTGCGCAATATACTACGTGGCTGGGCAATATACTACATGGGCTGTGCTGTATACTACGTGGCTCGACAATATACTACGTGACTATACAACATGGGCTGCGCAATATACAACGTGGGCTGCGCAATATACTACGTGGGATGCGCAATATACTACAATGGTTGCGCAATATACTACGTGGGCTGCGCAATGTACAACATGGGCTGTGCAATGTACAACGTGGGCTGCGCAATGTACTACGTGGGCTGCGCAATGTACTACGTGGGCTGCGCAATATACAACGTGGGCTGTGCAATATACTACATGGGCTGCGCAATGTAGTGCGTGGGCTGCGCAATGTAGTGCGTGGGCTGCGCAATATACTGTGTGGGCTGCGCAATGTACTGCGTGGGCTGCGCAATATACTGCGTGGGCTGCGCAATGTACTGCGTTGGCTGCTTAATGTACTGGGTTGGCTGCGCAATGTACTGCGTTGGCTGCGCAATGTACTGCGTGGGCTGCGCAATGTACTGCGTGGGCTGCGCAATGTACTGTGTGGGCTGCGCAATGTACTGTGTGGGCTGCGCAATGTACTTCGTGGCTGTGCAATATACTACGTGGGCTGCGTAATGTACTACGTGGGCTGCGCAATGTACTGCGTGGCTGTGCAATGTACTGCGTGGGCTGTGCTATACACTACGCATACATATTCTAGAGTACCCGATGCGCTAGAATCGGGCCACCATCTAATATATATATATATATATATATATATATATATATATATATATATTTCAATTTTGATATATTCTACAAATGGTGGACCTATTGTTATTAGCTATTTTTTTTACTTTAGCCTTTATTTATTATTATATGTAAGCACCATTTAGGCCAGTCTCACACGTCCAGATAATTCTGGTACCAGAAAAATCGGTACCAGAGTTATCCGTGTCCGTGTACTCACGTGGCACATCAGTGTGGCACACGTGCGGCAGCCGTGTGCCGCCCGTGTGCCGACTGAGGACCACAAGGACCGTGCAGGAGACAGCGCTAGAGTTAAGCGCTGTCCACTGTTTTTGGTGCTGAAGCCGGCATTCATTCCTTCTCCCCAGCAGCGTTCGCTGGAGAGAAGGAATGAAAAATCAAGGTTGTTTTTAATTTTTTTTGTGTTTAAAATAAAGTTCGTGGTCACCTCCCGCCTGCCACCCACTGTGCGCCCGCCCGCTTGCAAACGCTGCTGGGGAGAAAGAATGAAAGCCGGCTCCAGCACCACGCGCAGGGGGGACAGCGCTTACTGTAGCGCTGTTTCTCCTGCGGCGGTACGTGCACACGGAGGAGAGTGCACACTGTTCTCCATGTGCGGGACGCTTTGCGGACCGTGCTGCCGGAGAAACGTAGACATGTCTCCGTGTTTTGCACACAGACACACAGCCGTGAAAAATCACTGACATGTGCAGAGACACATTGATTTTAATGTGACTACGTGTGTCAGTGTCTCCGGTACGTGAGGAAACTGTCACCACACGTACCAGAGCCACTGACGTGTGAAACAGGCCTTATACAGCTTTTGCCTTTGATATATCAATTGTTACACATGTGTATATATATATTATTTTATTTTTTTTATTTTTCCATTATCTTCATATCAATATATTTTTTATCATCATTTTCATCAGTGGCGTGTCGCCTTGTTTGCACTTGCTATTATAATATTCTGTGCACGTTTCTTGATTTATGCCAACTACCATTGTTCACCTGTGTACTTGACAGGTATACTGTATACTATATGTCGACTCATATTAGTAGTGAATTTTTCCCTCTTTCTTTTTTGTCTCAATAAATTTATTATTTTGTTATTTACAATCATTGGTCTTTACTATCATTTATTTGACCATACAGTTCGGTTGTTCCTCAATAGTAATGAGCTTATTTGGTAAGCGCTATAGCTTGCCGAATAAGTAGAGACCTGAGCAAATTCGCTCAACTCTATCCACGAGGTCTTGTTACTCTCTTGGTTTCTCATTAGGACACTTGACTGTTCATGACCATGATTTGTTTGTCCTTTATCAGTATTACAGGTGTTATCCAGGACTATATTAATTTTTTTTCTATGGGCCTAACAACTAACAGGCAGGTAATTGCTGACTACGTGCCTGTTCAGCCCAGTGTAGATCTTTGCCAGCTCAGACCAGTCACACACCGCTCCTGCCAGTGATTCTGCAGCTTCTGTTGACGTCAAGCAGTTGCTTGTCTTCTGCTCTGCCCTGTTGATGGGTGTGACTGCCAATGTCACGCTGACTGACAGCTGGCTCCATGCTGCCTAACTGCGGCAAGCTAAAAATCTTTGTTTTTCCCTTCACCCATAACAGCACACCAGAGAGAGGGATCTGCCCCATCAGGACAGGAAACCTACTGAAAATTAAAGGGCGGTACCTCTCCCTCACTTCAGTTGGGTTTCCTGTCCTGACGGGGACCCTAGTGCTGAAATCACGGCGGTTTGAAGACGGATGTTCCACTCACCCACATCTGTCCCGGCACTGGAAGAACGGGCAGAGCGCCTTCAGGCTGTGGAAGCGCCATCCGCGGATCCTCTGGGGCTTTAGTGCATGTGCGGGCGTCAGTGCAGCGCAGACGGGGGTCCTAGGGCTCCTCTGCGGCTGCCGCACCACTCTCCCTCCTCTGCTGGCTGCCTGCGGCTCCATGGGGCTGAATTCCAGGTGCGCGGCTGGTGTTGCGCGCAAGGCACGCTGGGAATGGGCGTGCCACGTGATATCAGTAATGCACGTGTAGCGCCCCCACCGCCGCAGGGCCGAGGGGTACCCGGTACCGGGCCTGTGAGTCTCTGCTCTGGGGTTGTCACGGTGGCTAGGCCCCGGTCCGTGACCCTGCCGTGGGGCGCACAGTAAATGCCAGATACGATGAGTGGATGGATGATGGTGGTGGTCGTGCCGTAGTGGTGCGGTGCAGTAAATAACGAGGACACCAGGTTGCAGTCTCTTTACCTCTTTACTGAAGATCTCTGGGTCCTCAGTCCAGAATACAGTTCACCAGGCTGCGCAAGTCCGGCCGGTCCAATGGCACCTCCAGAGTTCTCTTCACAGGTGGAAATCTGTGCCTTCCTGCTTGCGCTATGTGTTGTGGTCCTTCCCTGCTGTACTTACAGAAAGTCCCCACAACTGTTGTGTCTGTTTCTTAAGTTCCCTCACAACTCGATTAGATGATGTTCTGCTAATCCCCCGTCCCTCCCTGATGTTCTGGTTGGGACGGCACCCGTTTGACGGGTAGGCTCGGAGCTCTTCCGGGACCCTAGAGTCGCCCCTCTCCACAAGTTGCCCCCCAAGACTGCATAGGTGATTTAAGTTAGACAGCCCGCCTTAGACTGACTGTCCTGCCGCTGTTTAGAGTATTGCTTGAAGCTGGATATTATGATACTCTCTCGGCGTTCCGGCCACCGGTTGTGCGCCTCAGTAGGATGTTGCCTCGGTCTTACAGCACGACTCCTACTGGTGTTCTCCTATTGCTTTGATCTCGTTTCTCACTCAGCACAGTCTATCTCGCTTCTGATCCTTCCTTGGGCACCGCCGCTATGCTGAGCAGGCACGGTCCCGTTACGTTCGCTCAAGTTGCCAAGCCTCTGTCAGGATCCCACCCCTGACAGAGACCCTACTGTATCTTCCCCTACAACACCCTCTGCCACAAGGTGTTGCCTGGTTCCAACCCAGCCAGCTTCTGATCTAACTTCCTGCCTGACCCCCAGTTTACCCACTATGGTGGGGAGTGGCCTAGTGAATAGAACCCTTAGCTCCCCCCGGAGGCCCGGCTGTGAAATGTATTGGTGTCTGTGATACCTGGTCAGATGAACTCCTTCAGTGCCATCAGACGTACCATAACTCCCCTTAGTGGCGGAGCCACAGTACTGCAACGACCAGGACTCTGGGGCGCTGCACACGCCCGATCCAAGATGGCGGCGTCCATAGTGAGAAAGCCGGCCGGGATGCATGGTCTTTTAACGTGTCCCGATGGGGTAAGGAGGAGGGAGGGGCATGGAATGGGCATCGGAGGAGGCAGAGAGCTCAGTGGATCCCTCCTTAAATGAAGGGATGACCACAGAAGAAACGCTCATGTCCAAAGCTCCCACTATGGAGGATCATATGGGACAGCAGCAGCAGCCCTTACAGCAGCAGCAGGAGCTTTCACCAGGTGCTATGCCTGGTCATCAGCACACAAAGAGAAGTAGCTGTTCAAGTGGAAGGAGTGTCAGTCGCCCTGACCGGAGGTCGCATGACTCCTCAGCATCTAGGAGGGACGTCGTCCGTACTCCTGATCAGCCTCCAATTCCAGTACCATTGATTGCCAGCGGGTGGTGAGTGATCTTCGTGAATGTCACTTTGGTGGTAATGGGCTACATTTTTTGCTTGCTTGGCAGGGGCCGAGAAAGGCTAGTGCCAAGTCAAAGAACAAGGAATGTGCCCTCTGTAATGTCCCAGCAGAAAAATCTCTGCGCTGACTGTATTCAGAAACTATTCAGGAAAAAAACCCTGACTTCGCTTATAGCCTTAGGGCCATGATTAGGGCAGAAGTTAAAGGTTCTTTAAAATCGGTCCTTAAAAAGGGGAACAAGAAAGGCTTGAGCTTGTTACAGACTCTGAAGCCTCACAATCCAGTGAGGAATATCATGGTGAACCTCTGTCTCCCTCCCCCTCCTCGTCCATATCCTCTGACTCCTCTACGGATAACGATGTAGGAGGCCGACCATGCTTTCTGACTGAAAACACTTATAGACTGGTGAAAGCAGTCAGAGCTACGATGGGCCTAAAGGACGAAAAGGAGACTAGGTGCTTAGAGGATGTAATGTTCGGGGGTCTGGAGGAAAAAAGTAAGCGCACATTCCCGGTTAACGCTAGGGTAAAGACGCTTATAGACAAGGAGTGGAAGAAGCCTGAAAAATCCGGCAGCCTCCCCTCATCTTCTAAAAGAAGATACCCCTTCCATGAGAAAGACTCAGAAGGGTGGGATAAAATCCCTAAAATTGATGGAGCTGTAGCCAGGTCATCTAAAAAGTCGTCCCTACCCTTAGAGGAGTCAGGCATGATAAGAGACCCATTGGACAAGAAAGTGGATGAGTTCTTGAGACACACCTGGGTGGTGCCCGCTCCCTTAAGGTCTGGCTGCAACAGATAGAGGAACAGCTAAAGACTATGGTGCCAGGAGAAGAGGTCCTAGCCAATATGGCACTAGTACAAGGGGCAGCAGCCTTCCTTGCGGATTCCTCAGCAGATTCCGTAAGGCTGGCAGCTAGAGCAGCAGGCCTGTCTAATGCAGCTAGGCGCGCAAATGGGCAAAAGGGGTGTCCTGGTGACCTGCCTTCAAAGAGTAGACTTTGTTCCATCCCGTGTGATGGTCAATTCCTCTTTGGTCAAAAGCTGGAGGACATTTTATAGAAAACAGGAGATAAAAAGAAGGGTTTCCCTAGCTTTCCGGTGGATATTGTTATGACCCCAATGGCAGAGGGTCTCAGGAATAATGCTAAGTCTGTAAATACAGAAAACCAGCTCATAGGGCAGTGGTAACTGGGCTGACCATATAACTAAACCTAGCACCACAAATACCAGCAGCCGGGGAACGTTCCTACGTTGATCCTAGACGTCTCGCGCCAGCCGGAGAGCTAACTACCCCTAGAAGGGAAAAGAAAGACCTTTCTTGCCTCCAGAGGAAATACCCCAAAAAGTTGGATAGAAGCCCCCCACAAATAATAACGGTGAGGTAAGAGGAAAAGACAAACATAAGAATGAGCTAGGTATTTAGCAAAGAGAGGCCCACTAGCTAATAGCAGAATATAGAAAGATAACTTATATGGTCAGCAAAAAATCCTATCAAAAATATCCACACTGGAAATTCAAGAACCCCCGAACCGTCTAACGGCCCGGGGGGAGAACACCAGCCCCCTAGAGCTTCCAGCAAGGTCAGGAATCACATTTAGTACAAGCTGGACAAAAATGATAGCAAACAAATAACCCAAAAAACAAAGAAGCAAGACTTAGCTTAATTTAGCACGAACCAGGACCAGCAAACAGGAGCAAACAGAATGTGTCTGATAACACCGATGCCAGGCACTGGACTAAGGTTCCAGGAGGTTTATATAGCAACACCCCTGAAGTAACGACCCAGCTGGGTGCAAACAGAGGGAAGGAAATCCCAGAGTCATATCACTAGTAACCACTAGAGGGAGCCAAAAAAGTCTAATTCACAACAGGATATTAGGAAATTTTTTCTGAGAAGAAAATTTAATAGAGGCTGCCCACATGTGGACAGAAGGAGCTGGGACTTCAAAAACAGGAAAGGATCTGGGTACATATTTAGAGGACCCTCTAGGTCATCAAAAAAGCCCTCCCAATGTCGTCAGGTCAGAGGTAGGGGGAGACTCTCTTTCTTCTTCCCTGCCTGGGTAAATATCTCCCCCAGTCGTTGGGTATTGAGTGTCATCAAAGATGGCCTAAAGATAGCCTTTATTCATCCACCCCGGCAGACTTTTGTTGTGACACCCCACAGGAAATCCCCAGGAGAACGACTAGCCTTGGAGGCGGAGGTGTTGGGACTGGTGCTAAAGCAAGTTATAATAGAAGTCCTGAGAGAGGAGGAAGAAAGAGGGTTTTATTCCTCCCTCTTTATTATACATATACCGGATGGTTCACTAAGGACTATTGTTAACTTGAGAAAACTCAATCGGTCGGTGGTGAATTACTCCTTCAAAATGGAGTCGGTAAATGCTGTGATAAAGATGTTGTTCCAGGACTGCTTCATGGCAGTTATGGACTTAAATATGCCTATTATCACGTCCCAATCCATCGGGACTATCAAAAATTCCTGAGGGTAGCACTGTATGTCCAAGGACAGGTCAGGCAATGCCAGTATACAGCCCTCCCATTCGGTCTGTCTATAGCGCCAAGAATATTTACCAAGTTAATGTCAGAAGTCATGTCCTTCCTCCGTTCTCAAGATGTAGTTATCATCCCGTATCTGGACGACTTCCTTATAATAGGCAGGTTGGTGGATCACTGTTTAAGCCAAATAGAAGAAGTGACCCTATCAGTACTGGGCTGGAAGATAAATACCGTCAAGTCGAGGTTAGCAGCGGAGAAAGTTCAATCCTTCCTCAGGTTGGTTCTAGACTCCAGGTGACAGCTCTGTCTCCTATCGGAAAACAAAATAACCAAAATACAGGGTCTCGCATTGTAGGCAATACAGCAGCCTGTAATGACACTAAGAAAAGTGATGTCCCTGCTGGGATCGCTAACATCCTGTATACCCGCTGGAGGTTGGTCACAATTCTACCTGAGACAACTACAGTGGGAGGTCCTGTCAGCACATAAGTTGCTAAAAGGGCATTTAGAGGAAAAATTACACCTTTCAGTGGGCGTGAAAGATTCCCTAATCTGGTGGACTGTAAGGGATCATTTGCCATCAGTGGTCCAGTGGTTGACGCAGGTGGAGGAAGTAATCACAACAGACGCAAGCGATACGGGATGAGGTGCACATCTAGGGGCCCTCTCGGGACAGGGGTCCTGGTCCCCGCTAGAAAGAGACCAGGCCTCGAATGTGAAGGAGTTGTGGGCCGTAGAAAAATCCTCAAGACATTTCCTCCCTTTCCTTCAGGGTCGCCATACCCGAGTCATGTCAGACAATTATGCAGTGGTAGCTTATATCAACCACAAGGCCCCTTTCCCTTATGAGAGCAACATCTGTCCTGTTCCAGTTAGCAGGACAACACCTACTATCCCTCACTGCTCTTCACATAAAGGGTATTGAAAACACAAAAGTGGACTATCTAAGTCGCAAGAGGC
Organism: Ranitomeya variabilis; assembly: GCF_051348905.1. NCBI lineage: Eukaryota > Metazoa > Chordata > Amphibia > Anura > Dendrobatidae > Ranitomeya > Ranitomeya variabilis. The sequence goes on along the minus strand of NC_135238.1, from coordinate 160,596,510 downwards.
TAAGGCAGGGAGAATGGTCGTTGATCCCCGGGTGTTCCAACAGATCGCGCAGGCTTGGGGGAAGCCAGTGATAGACCTATTTTCCACTCTTCACAACAGAAAAGTGGAGAGCTTCTGCTCGTTAGATCCAAGAGAGGAACCATTTGCGATTGATGCCCTTCAGATACCGTGGAAGTTCAGCCTTGCTTACATGTTTCCTTTGATAGCAATGATTCCGGTAGTAGTGGGAAAAATTAGAGAGGAGCAAACGAGGGTTCTAAGACCAGACCTATCTACCCCAGGTAGTTCTTAAATTCCATAGCAGCCAGGAGATCATATTGCCCTCATTCTGTGATAATCCTAGGAATCCAGGGGAGGAAAAATTTCATACGTTAGATGCGAGGAGGTCCATGTTACAATACATGTCTATGACTAGTCGATGGAGGAAGGATCAGTCCCTATTTGTAGCTTTCCAGGGTAGCAGAAAGGGTTATGGGGTATCCAAAAGTACCATTGCCAGATGGATCAGGGAGGCCATTAGCTTGTCTTATGCTGCGTGTGGCGCTCCGGTTCCTGAAGCATCAAGGTTTACTCCACCAGAGCCGTGGCTATTTCCTGGGCAGAAAAAGCAGAGGTATTGATTGATCAGATATGTAATGCTGCTACCTGGTCCTCACCATCTACCTTCTTTAAACACTACAGGCTGAACCTGTCCTCCTCGACTGATCTAACCTTTGGTAGAAGGGTGCTGCAAGAGGTGGTCCCTCCCTAAGGTGTTTCATTCTCCAAAAATCTCTCCGGTGTTCTGTCATGGGTGAAGGGAAAACACCAAGGTTTCTTACCGGTTGCCAGTTTTTCAGGAGCCCATGAAAGCACCTGTATATTCCCCCTTTTCACTCTTTGGTGTGCACTTTAGTTTGGTGCTTTTTATTTTGTTAATATAATGTGGTGATAGTTTGCCATGTGAACTAACCAGTGGGACCTCTCATGCTCTGTAAACCAACTGAAGTGAGGGAGAGGTACCACCCTTTTATTTTCAGTAGGTTTCCTGTCCTGGCGGGGAGGATCCCTCTCTCAGGTGTGCTGTCATGGGCTCTGGAAAAAATGGCTACCAGTAAGTAACCTTGGTGTTTCAGCAGTCAGGCCTAGTCAAAAGAGCAGCCAGAAGAAGAAGAGTTCCTCTGTTGGCATGGAGCAGGGAGCAGCTGAATTGTCACCAGGAGTGGTCAGTGACTGCTCTGAGCTTACGCCGGATTTAACAAGCAGGTAGTTCCTAACCAGATAGCAACTACCTGCCTGTCAAGCCACGTTCACATGTTCAGTTTTTGGTCAGTATTTTACTTCAGAATTTGCAAGCCAAAACAAGAAGTGGAACAATCAGAGGAAAAGTATAATAGAAACATGTCACCACTTCTGTATTTATCACCCACTCCTGGTTTTCGCTTACAAATACTAAGGTAAAAAAACTCGCCAAATGCTCAACGTGTGAATGTGGCCCTTATCTTTTTTTAGCTCATAGTAAAAAATAATAAATAAGTCATAAATGACCACTAACCTTGTTCAGCTTGACTACGTGCTCTTTCCCTGCTCTGACCGTGGCATTGCAACTCTAACTGATCTGAAAAACAAAGGGGAGGTAGGTCTTGCTGGAACAGTACAGACCCTTCAATGAGAAGAACCTGGCTGTACCAGGTACCGAATTTTAATTCTGCTCAGTCCGGTCAATTTGAATGGGCTGAGTTGAGGTACCTTGCGTGGCCCCACTAAGACAGATATGCTCAATACTGCAGTGATAGAAATCAGAAGAAAACGGATAATAAATGCATTGTGTTCTTCACATTAAAATCCTGGAGAAAGTATGCCTTATAACAAAACTGATGGAAAAAAGCGACAAAATAGCAGGAATGGATACACATTAAAAACATTGAAAAATTATCACAAGACAAAAGAAAAGCCAAAGGTCTCTGGCCATGATACAGCAAACAAGACAACCCCATAGTATACGATATATTTGATGGACATTGTATCATATCTATACTGTACATCAAAACAAAAATAAATATTAAAGCCACAGTGGACACTGGAATAATGCTGTACACAATATAGACAATTAATACTTTTATATAACATTATTCCAATGTGTCTATTGGGGCGTTAATATTTATTCTTGATTTGATAGACAAGTATAATAGGTTTTCCATCATATCTGTGTTGTACACTGGACGGGGTGGTCTTGTTTGCCGTATCACGAAAAGAGACAGTGGGCTTTTGTTTGTTTGCCTGTTATTTCATTCTTTTTTTTCTTGGTTTTGTAACAAGATATAATCTTTCCTATATTTTCATGTGCAGCCTACAATGTGTGTTTACCATCTTTTGTAGGTTTCTGGACTATACTGCAACTTACCTGAAGTTGGATATAACATTGGTAGTGTTGACATTTCCATAACCGCTACAAATCATAATAACTTATGTTATTTTCCAACCCCCCAGCCATGTAGTCCACTGAAATCTATATCTACAGAACATTTTTTATACTTTTGTATTAGAACAATAAACTAAAGGTACCACTAAAAGAAAGGACATATGGTTGTTCTACAATAAATTTCTACAATGAGCCTTTCAATGACCCATTTAGCCTTTTGAGGAGGTTGCCTTCATATTGCCATAATTGGTGGTGAATATGGGTCAATGGATACAAAAATAAAAAAGTCATCAATCTAAGAATGCATGAATGTAACTGTACATCCCTGTCGCATAAATATCATACGTATTATTGTATGTGCTGGAATTACTGCTGCCCCGAATTAGTGCCATATATAGATATTGTGGTCCTATAGTTACAGTGAAATACTGATAGAAGAGCTGAGGTCATGGAGTGATTTTCAGGTACAATATTCATTGGTTTAACCCCAATAAGAGGAAAAGTATAATAGTAACACGTCACCACTTCTGTAATTTTCTTCCATTCCTGGTTTTGGCTTATAAATACTGATGTTAAATACTGACCAAATACTGAAGGTGGCTTAATGGTTGAACTAGAAGTTGTCGTTTTCCAATAACGGGAGAGCCACCGGTCGGGGAACACTTATAGAATATCTAGTAGTTATTTCTACTTGAAGGAATCAAATGCATTTATTCACCTCTCAATTCTACTTCCAAGCCATAATATTACTTTATGCAATACTCTACAGCTCTACAAGCCGCTTCACTGGATTATTACAATTGCAGTCATTTGTCATGTAAGGCTTTCTCCATTTTGAAGTTTCCTGTTTATGTTCTACAAATAATGTCAGACACCATTTCTTTTGTGGCAGAATGATATGAATGAGTTACTGCAGCATTAATACACAGTTAACCTTTTTATAACTGTAGCACAAGAGGTTTGCCAGCTGTTCTCCAGTAGGGGCGTCTGCATTATTGTAAGGAGCTTAGCTTCATGATTGCGGAAGGGTTCTGCATAATATAGTTATCAGGATTGTGCCAAAACATGACATAAGCCCGAAAGTGTACATGGAATATTTCTCATTATGTATTTATGTTGCTTCAAGTTATTATTATGTATTTTAATACTCTCTTATAAACATTACTAATGTAGAATCTGGCTGAAAAATGAACGGAAACTGAATTAAATTTTTTATCTGGAGGTGGATTTAATTCCATCCAAAGAAAAAATGTTATTCAGTAATGAATAAATAAGAAAATCGGCCTGTACATTGGACACGTATTACAAATCCATAACAGACCAATATAAAATGACCACTGACGTGTTTCGGGCTACACAGTTGAGCTGAGCTACGACTAAGAACATAAGTGTATTGCTTGAATCGCATCAGTGATCATGTTATATTTGTCTGTTATGGATTTTTAATATGTGCCCAAAATAAAGGCTGAAGATTTTCTTACTATTTCATTGCTGGGGTACATTGTTTCTTTTGAGCACTATCTGGGGTACCAGGACTGCCTCGTACATGCTGGCGGAGGTAAATTAGCAAATGCCCTATGTTGGATTTACTTCTAACCCTATTTTCCCAAATGATATTTTCTGGGGTCCTGTGACACTATAAAAGGTTACTTTTATCAGTATACCATAACAGGCATTTTATGGAGTTTCTAGCACATGAGAAATTAGTTGTCAGGGCTGCATAAAGGTGTTTCTTCTGCTCAATTGCAATGTGAACACTGTAGCCAATCAGCAGTCACTGACTGGCTGCAGCGCTCACGTGATGCCCCCTTCAGATATTAAGAACAGCAGACTATTAGAGATGTAGCACAAACTACAGGGAGCAGTGTCAGGGCAGGAGGTGAGTATTGTCTCTTTTCTTATTTATTCACGTCTATAGGCCCCTTATAAAGGTTTTTACCATTAATTGACAACCCCTTTAAGGATTGCTTAGATTACATACAGTTATGCGATATACTAAGTCGTTAAAAGTTTTTTATTAGTATTTATAGACTCTAAATGTAAGCAAGACAGCCACGAGGTTCCAACTTATGGAAAGCAAAGCAGGGGCTTGATAATGGCAAAAAACCTGAATGAAACATAGAAAATTAGGAAGTTACAATAGTTTTGTTATCCACTAAAGGAAATTCACATCAGAGAAAATAATGGCGTAATGCTAGGAAAGGACATTTTGATGCATTCGCATTTTCAGCTGGACCCCCACAAATCCTATGAATGAATGGGCCATAGCGCTGGTTGCCACCAGTGAAGTATCAGTCATCAGCATTCAGTACCCAAACAGCTATTGGGCCAAGTCAGCGCTGTGCCTCCATCAATAGCAGGATCCTAGTGAACATCATCACTGACAGATTTAACCCTCTAATTTACGTAAATTAAAAGTGTAATGAAAGTCTTCTTTGAACAGGTTTGTGGATGGCATCGAGACTGACTGCAGCTCTCCCACAACTCAGACATTTGACTTCAATACCAAACCACTAAGCCAGGAAAACTCGCCGAGATGTTCTAACTCAGGTATGGTAAAACACATAAATGTAACGTCTAATGCACATTCTTAGTCAGCACCATCCATTATAATCCATTTATAGCATCCATTACCATCCTATTTTATTACTTCCCAAAGAAAGTTTCTAAGTAATATAACACTTCTGACAATCCAGGGGGAAATACGAACAGCAGAGCATCCCATGTAACAGTGGTACAATGACACCCCAGACATGCACAAAGGGGTGACCAGTCTGGAAACACTGCAGGTCATAGTCACACATTTAGGCCAAACAGGCTGCTCACAGTAGCATAAGAAACATGTTTCCTGGTGCTGCCATAATAAAAAACAGCAAAAAAACAGCACCTCGGACACACTCACATTTCTTCGTGTGTTGACTATGTGGTCTCAACACCAATCTCTGGCTATCATTGCATTCAAGACAAAAGCTGGACTCTGGTGAAGAAGATAGACCTTCATTCCAGCCTCCATTGACATTCTGCTCTGCATTATGATAACTTTTAAGATTGGTAGCATGAGGTCTATTGATCAACTGGACGTTTGGCTCTAACCCAATGTCATGCAAACTGATTAATGCCTTAGGCTTGGTATGTGATATCTAATGTCAGTATGAGCACAGAATAGATTATTACACGCCATTCTTTGAATTTGATAAGACCGCGTGGCTATTCCCTTGAAGAGGCCTTCTCAAAGGAACGTCACACCGTTGCTACTCCCAGAATTATGATGTGGTATAGCACTATGTACAGTAGCTGGACCTTATATTCTTCATTCAAAGTACAATAACAAATCGCCATTACATTGATTTGGTGATGGAACCAGTGGTAAGGACATTTCTTCAAAGTGAGATTGTGTTACTGTTGGTTCTTTTGGAAGTTTTCAGACACTGTCTCATGAACATAACCTTTACTAAACTGAAGCTGGTTTGGCATTTCTAACCCATGGTAGCCAGCTGTTTGGCAGATCTGGCTATACAATAGATCTTTGCTCTTACCCGAGGAAACAAGAGCAAGGGTATGTAAGGCCAAAAAACTTCAACCGCAACTTCTTTGAAAGTTTGATAGAAAGTCTGGTGCTGGGCTCCTAGGAGAATTTTCTGATACACCAGAGCCACTGTGATACAGTTCCTCCCACTCATGTAAAACAGTGCCTTGCGAAAGTATTCGGCCTCCTGGAACTTTTTAACCTTTTCCCACATATCATGCTTCAAACATAAAGATACCAAATGTAAATTTTTGGTGAAGAATCAACAACAAGTGGAACGCAATTGTGAAGTTGAACAAAATTTATTGGTTATTTTAAATTTTTGTGGAAATTCAAAAACTGAAAAGTGGGGCGTGCAATATTATTCGGCCCATTTACTTTCAGTGCAGCAAACTCACTCCAGAAGTTCACTGTGGATCTCTGAATGATCCAATGTTGTCCTAAATGCCTAATGATGATAAATATAATCCACCTGTGTGCAATCAAGTCTCCGTATAAATGCACCTGCTCTGTGATAGTCTCAGGGTATGTGCACATGGAGCGCCCCCAGACGCAGTGCCGCGGGGTACTCGGTACCGGGCTTCTCTGTCTCAGTTCTGGGGTTGTGACGTGGCTAGACCCGGTCCGTGACCCTGCTAAGGGGCATCCAATGAAAGGTATAGGTGGTGGTGCGTGGTACAGGTCGCGATGAATAACGAGGACACAGGGTTGCAGTCTCTTTACCTCTTTACTGAAGGCTTCAAGGTCCTCAATCCAGAGTACGATTAACAGGGCTGTCTGAGACCGGCCGGTACGATGGCATCTCCAGAGTTCCCTTTGCAGGTGGAAATCTGTGCCTACCTTCTAGCGCCTGTGTGTTGTAGTACTTCCCTGCTGAGCACCACGGGATAGTCCTCACAACTGTTGTGTCTGTTTCTGATGTTCTTTCCCACAACTTATGTCTATTCTGATGTTCTTCTCCGTCCCCCAGATGATATGGATAGGACGCACCCGTATGACGGGTAGGCCTGGAGTTCTTCCGGGGCCCTAGTGACGCCCCTCTCCCACAGTTGCCCCCTATGTCTGCTTAGGTGATTTAGGTGAGACAGCCAACCTATAATTAACTGTCCTGCCGTTGGTTTGAAGTAATGCTTGGAGCTCAAAACTTTCTCGGCGTTCCGGCCACCAGCTACGCGCCTCAATAGGATGTTGCCTCGATCTTACAGCACGACTCCTACTGGTGTTATCTCCTTTTTGCTTTGATCTCGTTTCTCACTCTCCACAATAAACCTCGCTTCTTGTCCTTTCTTGAGATACCGCCGCGATGTAGTGCAGGCGCGGTTCCTTAACGTTCTTTCCTTTTCGCTAGGCCTCTGTCAGGATCCCACCCCTGACAGGGACCCCCCTGAATCTTCCCCTGCAACACCCTCTGCCACAGGATGTTGCCTGGTTCCAACCCAGTCAGCTTCTGTTCTAACTTTCTATCTAACCCCCAGTTTTACCAGATTGTGAGGAGTGGCCCTTTGCTCCCCCTGGAGGCCAGACTATGAAGTGTATTGGTGTCTGTGATACCTGGTCAGATGAACTCCTTCAGTGCCATCAGACGTACCATCACTCCCCTTAGCGGCGGAGCATCAGTACTGCAACGACAAGGACTCTGGGGCGCTGCACTCCCCCCCGGTTAAATCCAGTACTCCCGGACTGGGAAGAAAACAACAATACATGTCAGCAAAAGACATACAAATTTTGAAATGCAATAAACAAGTAATAAGTGGAAATAACGGTGCTTCCCTTTATGGGAGGTGAGGACTCTTGAACGTTACAAACATGGTTAAATATCTTAAATAACACACTATAAATAACTTCTATTACCCAACCGGGTATTCTACTGAGTGCAAATGCTGAACAATAATTTAACTTTGCCTCTAAGGACGTGTAAGCTGAATCCACTAAAGGCCTATGATAAAACTCCTAAAATATAAATTAACTTTTCTTCATTTTTCTCTTCTAAGTGCAATATTTTCTTTTTATTCTCTGATTTGTCTTATGCAGGACCGCCTGTCTATCTGCCCAGGCCTACTGCCTCTTTCTTAGTACAGGATCACTGAGCCATCTCTTTATGTCTCCTAGGAGGACTCACCCACTAACCCCTACGGGTTCACTTTCCTGTCCTCATTCTCTAGCACATTATTAAACATTTTCTATAGTTAACTGACTACATATAACTTTTCTATGTAAAACATTATTTCTATTTACTCTCCTTTAATGCAACATTATATATTGAATGCAACTGGTGAACATTCCCTTTAAGAGGGAACAAAGTCTCCTTGAGGTAGTGCAACTACTCATGTTGCAAGTCCGTGTAAGGCAGGAACTCCGATGCTGTTTCCAGGAACAGTTTCTTCGCAAAGAGTTCTCTTTCTTGTAAAACCAGTAGGGGGCACCCTTAAGAGGGTGCAAACTATTTACAGAGCAGTTTGTGAACCATTCACCGTCCATGATTCGGTAGTCTTTAAAACAGTAGTAACCAAAACAAAAAGGCAAAATAGGGATCCCGGGTCAACTAAGGGATCCCTTTAAGAGATAACCCTGGTCGGGTTATAGCATCAGAAAAACACAAAAAGACGAACAGTTAACTATTTACATTTGCAGAACTTTAGAACTCATTCTGACTGATTAGGAGGTGGCCTCCTTCCGGGCTTCACCTGGCAAACGGCCCGCGGTAGTATAGGGAGGCCTAATCCCCGTCCAGGCAGCGACAGCACCCCTCTCTGAGCCGCCCTCCTAAACCGAGAGCGAGCGCGCCCCATAGATACACGGTGAGTCGGGATATCCTGGGGTTCCGTGGTGGTGGGTTCCGTTACCTTTTCCACAGGGGATTCGTCCTCCGAGGTCCCAGCAGCAGCCTGGAGGGTGAAGCACCGCTGAACGCCCCGAGCAGTCCAGCCGACCTCCTCCATCGGGTATAGGTCACTGCGTCTCTGGGCTCCAAGTCGCGGTTCTTATCATATCTTCCACCGCAGGGCTCCACTTCCCTCCGGTCAACGCGGACCTGCAGCGGCTCTCCAATCTCCTGGATAACTCCCCTTCCTTCCCGGGAGTTAAAGAAAACCACCACTCCCCAGTGTGATGGTGGGACCTTCTCAGCATCCGTCAGGTCGATCTGGGCCGCAGGTTGGGGTCTATTCCTCCACGCTGTCATCAGGCACCGCAGGTGTTCTGCCTCCGGCAGGATTCTCAGGCCCTGCGCCTGCAGCTCACACTATGCCGCGGCCGGGATGGAGAGGGCAGGGGACACCGGAGTTAGGCGGACCTCCGTGGGCTGGCCCAGCCGGGAGGTCACACGATCGTCGGCCTCCCGGCGGCATGCCATCCGCCGGGCCTCAGCTGCAGCCACACACTCCTCGGATGGCGGCCAGTTGGGTCTGCCCAGCGGTAACTCCGTGAGGGCCAGTCCCTGCAGCGATGGCGATGCTGGGGCTGTGACGGTAGTGCAGCCTCATGCTGGGTCGGGTCGTCCCCATGCGGTGCTTCCGACGTCGCCATCTTTGCCTCCTCCCCAGTGTCTCCTTCCCGCGCTCTCTTTCATGGGCGGCCCCGTCTCCATGGTCTCCACCCTCCAAAGAGGATCAGAAGGCGGACCTCAACTGCTGACGGACACGTCCTCAGGACGCAGAAATACTTAGACTGGGCGGCCATTGTCTTTTGCGCTCTGCAGCTTGTCTACGCCCACTTCCACGCCCTTCTTCTCCTGCGCTCCCCTTGGTGCTGCAATGGCAGCGGTTTTGGCGGGAACCTCTGGCGCAAGCAGCAATACACAGTCTTTGCAATGAGTCACAGTCCAAGCACAATAAATCACAGTTCCAAGGCACACATGACCTGATTCTTCAGGCTTAAGTAGATCCTGTTTGTGACGCCAAGTTTGGAGCGCCCCCAGACGCAGGGCCGCGGGGTACTCGGTACCGGGCTTCTCTGTCTCAGTTCTAGGGTTGTCACGGTGGCTAGACCCGGTCCGTGACCCTGCTAAGGGGCGTCCAATGAAAGGTATAGGTGGTGGTGCGTGGTACAGGTCGCGAAGAATAACGAGGACACAGGGTTGCAGTCTCTTTACCTCTTTACTGAAGGCTTCAAGGTCCTCAATCAATCCAGAGTACGATTAACAGGGCTGTCTGAGACCGGCCGGTCCGATGGCATCTCCAGAGTTCCCTTTGCAGGTGGAAATCTGTGCCTACCTTCTAGCACCTGTGTGTTGTAGTACTTCCCTGCTGAGCACCACGGGATAGTCCTCACAACTGTTGTGTCTGTTTCCCATGTTCTTTCCCACAACTTATGTCTATTCTGATGTTCTTCTCCGTCCCACAGATGATATGGATAGGACGCACCCATATGACGGGTAGGCCTGGAGTTCTTCCGGGACCCTAGTGATGCCCCTCTCCCACAGTTGCCCCCTATGTCTGCTTAGGTGATTTAGGTGAGACAGCCAACCTATAATTAACTGTCCTGCCGTTGGTTTGAAGTAATGCTTGGAGCTCAATACTTCCTCGGCGTTCCGGCCACCGGCTACGCGCCTCAATAGGATGTTGCCTCGATCTTACAGCACGACTCCTACTGGTGTTATCTCCTTTTTGCTTTGATCTCGTTTCTCACTCTCCACAATAAACCTCGCTTCTTGTCCTTTCTTGTCCTTTCTTCCGGTTCCTTAACGTTCTTTCCTTTTCGCTAGGCCTCTGTCAGGATCCCACCCCTGACAGGGACCCCCCTGAATCTTCCCCTGCAACACCCTCTGCCACAGGATGTTGCCTGGTTCCAACCCAGTCAGCTTCTGTTCTAACTTTCTATCTAACCCCCAGTTTTACCAGATTGTGAGGAGTGGCCTAATACATAGCGCCCTTTGCTCCCCCTGGAGGCAAGACTATGAAGTGTATTGGTGTCTGTGATACCTGGTCAGATGAACTCCTTCAGTGCCATCAGACGTACCATCACTCCCCTTAGCGGCAGAGCATCAGTACTGCAACGACCAGGACTCTGGGGCGCTGCACACACGTTGCGGATTTTGCTGCAGATTCGCAGCTGTTTTCCCTGAGTTTACAGTACCATGTAATCCTATGGAAAACAAAATCCGCAGTGCACATGCTGTGGAAAAAACATGCGGAAACGTAGCGTTGTTTATTCCGCGGCATGTTAATTCTTTGTGCGGATTCCGCAGCGGTTTACACCTGCTCCATAATAGGAATCCAAGGTGTAAAACCGCAGGTGGAATCCGCACAAAATCCTGAAAAAAAGTGGTAATTCAGCAGTTAATCCGCAGTGAGATTTACCTGCAGATTTACCAAAATCAGTCAGGAAAAATCCGCACCACTTTCCGCAACGTGTGCACGTGGCATCAGGGTTCTGTTTGAAGTACAGAGAGCATCATGAAGACCAAGGAACACAAGAGGCAGGTCCGTGATACTGTTGTGGAGAAGGTTAAAGCCAGATTTGAATACAAAATGATTTCCAAAACTTTAACCATCCCAAGGAGCACTCTGCAAGCAATCATATTGAAATGGAAGGACTATCATACCATACCATATATTGCCATATGGTCCTTGTGGACAATGCTGCACTATGGAGATTTTATTGGGCAATGTTAAGGAGAGAATACCTTTATAATACACCATGTGATGGAACATAGCACAATACAGAATGAAATCACAGGTATAAAGAGATTCCATAATATACAACACAAATCTATTGGCTCTGTATTACAGCTCCGTACTGTGCTGTGAATGATCTCTGATTTTTCCAATGCAGATTACACAATTATACCATTGATCGGACGACCAGCACCTTTATATGTGACATAGTGTTACAGGGCTGAATTCCATCCACACCAATAATTGATATTCTTTTGTAAGGATGTGGTGAAAGATTTCATTGTCTGTGTTGCTGCACATACAATGGATTTTGGTCAACCTTGAGATTGCACAATTGTGATGTAATTCATTTACTAAATGTAACTTCTCTTCTTCTCCTTAAAGCAGAAAATGTGGAGACCAGGAAAAGCATTGTGAAATTAAATCAAGAGGTGAGTTATTTAATATTCACTGAAGTATACACTGTGTGCAGAATTATTAGGCAAGTTGTATTTTGATCACGATACTTTTTATACATGTTGTCCTACTCCAAGCTGTTCAGGCTTGAGAACCAACTACCAATTAAGTAAATCAGGTGATGTGCATCTCTGTAATGAGGAGGGGTGTTGTCTAATGACATCAAAACCCTATATAAGGTGTGCTTAATTATTAGGCAACTTCCTTTCCTTTGGCAAAATGGGTCAGAAGAGAGATTTGACGGGCTCTGAAAAGTCCAAAATTGTGAGATGTCTTGCAGAGGGATGCAGCAGTCTTGAAATTGCCAAACTTTTGAAGCGTGATCACCGAACAATCAAGTGTTTCATGTCAAATAGCCAATAGGGTCACAAGAAGCATGTTGGGCAAAAAAGGCGCAAAATAACTGCCCATGAATTGAGGAAAATCAAGCGTGAGGCTGCCAAGATGCCATTTGCCACCAGTTTGCCATATTTCAGAGTTGCAACATTACTGGAGTAACAAGAAGCACAAGGTCTGCGATACTCAGGGACATGGCCAAGGTAAGGAAGGCTGAAAAACGACCACCTTTGAACAAGAAACATAAGATAAAACGTCAAGACTGGGCCAAGAAATATCTTAAGACTGACTTATCAAAGGTTTTATGGACTGATGAAATGAGAGTGACTCTTGATGGGCCAGATGGATGAGTGAGAGGCTGGATCAGTAAAGGGGAGAGAGCTCCACTCCGACTCAGCACCAGCAAGGTGGAGGTGGGGTACTGGTATAGGCTGGTATCATCAAAGATGAACTTGTGGGACCTTTTCGGGTTGAGGATGGAATGAAGCTCAACTCCCAGACCTACTGCCAGTTTCTGGAAGACAACTTCTTCAAGCAGTGGTACAGGTAGAAGTCGGTATCGTTCAAGAAAAACATGACTTTCATGCAGGACAATGCTCCATCACATGCCTCCAACTACTCCACAGTGTGGCTGGCCAGTAAAGGTCTCAAAGAAAAAAAATAATGACATGGCCCCCTTGTTCACCTGATCTGAACCACATAGAGAACCTGTGGTCCCTCATAAAATGTGAGATCTACAGGGAGGGAAAACAGTCCACCTCTCGGAACAGTGTCTGGGAGGCTGTGGTGTCTGCTGCACGCAATGTTGGTCGTAAACAGATCAAGCAACTGACAGAATCTATGGATGGAAGGCTGTTGAGTGTCATCATAAAGAAAAGTGGCTATATTGGTCACTAATTTTTTGGGGTTTTGTTTTTGCATGTCAAATTTGCATGTCATTTGTTTATTTCTAAATTTTGTGCAGTTATATTGGTTTACCTGGTGAAAATAAACAAGTGAGATGGAAATATATTTGGTTTTTATTATGGTGCCTAATAATTCTGCACAGTAATAGTTACCTGCACAAACAGATATCCTCCTAAGATAGCCAAATCTTAAAAAAAAAAAAAAAAACACTCCAACTTCCAAAAATATTAAGCTTTGATATTTATGAGTCTTTTGGGTTGATTGAGAACGTAGTTGTTGATCAATAATAAAAATAATCTTCTGAAATACAACTTGCCTAACAATTCTGCACACAGTGTATGTAATATGTCTAGTATTATATAGCTGTCTTGCCCTCGTTGTACCAGGTGCTCAGCTTTGAGGAAGAAATAAAAGATACTTTGCCCATTTCTCTACTTACATTGGACCTTTATCTGTGACTGACTTTTCAAAAAGCTGATAACCAAAGGTAGAAAACTCAATTTTTTTTTTCAAAAATAACACCACTCTTATATGTTGGCTGTGTATGGAGTAAAGGTACCTTCACACTAAACGATATCGCTAGCGATCCGTGACGTTGCAGCGTCCTGGCTAGCGATATCGTTGAGTTTGACAGGCAGCAGCGATCAGGATCCTGCTGTGATATCGCTGGTTGTTATTTAAAGTTCAGAACTTTATTTGGTCGTCAGATCGCCGAGTATCGTTGTGTTTGACAGCAAAAGCAACGATACCAGCGATGTTTTACAATGGTAACCAGGGTAAATATCGGGTTACTAAGCGCAGGGCCACGCTTAGTAACCCGATGTTTACCCTGGTTACCAGTGTAAAATGTAAAAAAACAAACAGTACATACTCACTGTCGCGTCCCCGGCGTCCGCTTCCTGCACTGACTGAGCGCCGGCCGTAAAGTGAAAGCACAGCACAGCGGTGACGTCACCGCTCTGCTGTTAGGGCCGGCACTCAGTCAGTGCGGGAAGCGGACACCGGGGGACGCGAAGGTGAGTATGTACTGTTTGTTTTTTTACATTTTACACTGGTAACCAGGGTAAACATCGGGTTACTAAGCGCGGCCCTGCGCTTAGCAACCCGATGTTTACCCTGGTTACCCAGGGACCTCGGCATCGTTGGTCGCTGGAGAGCGGTCTGTGTGACAGCTCTCCAGCGACCAAACAGCGACGCTGCAGCGATCGGCATCGTTGTCTGTATCGCTGCAGCGTCGCTTAGTGTGAAGGTACCTTTAGACTAAGCTGCATTACGAGACAGCCCACAGACAAGAGAGGGACTATTTTTTGGAAGAAATCAGCAATGTTTTGTAATCTCTTAAAGCCCCTTTCAGCAACAGTTAACTTTTTTGAAAAGGGTTATCCAGGATTAAGTTTCTTTAACTATGGGGCTAATAACTAACAGTCAGGTAGTTGCTAACTACCTGTCTGTTTTGCCCACCGCTGATCTGTGCTATCACAAAATGGTCACAGACCGCTCCTGCCAGTGACTGAGCATTTTGCACTGATGTCATGTTGACAGAGCAGCGGTTTCTCTTAAATGATATGCTGTTGACAGGGCATGACTGCCGACATCATACTGACAGCGAGTTCCCTGCTGCCTAACAGCAGGGAGCCGTTTGTCAATCAGCATGATGTTGGCAGCCCGGAAGAGGAAAAGCTGCTCTGTTGATGTGGAGCAGCTGAATCATTGGCAGGAGCGGTCAGCGACTGCTCTGAGCCAGCACCAGGTAGACCAGGCAGGTAGTTGCCTTTGCTAGCAACTTTCTGCCTGTTAGCGTTTAGGCCCATAAAAAAAACAAAAACAAAATAGTCCTGGACAACACCTTTAATAGCATTAGGCTTAGCATACATTTTAACACTAATCTAATCACTAGAGAAAACAGTGATTTTATTAAGAAAAACCTGCAGCAAGCAGCACAGTAAATGACACATCACTGAAACCAGTTTTCTGCCCCTACATCATGCTGCACTCATGTGGGGTAGCAAAAATCCGGCGACAGATTCCCTTTAAGAAATAAACAGCAGTTATAAGGAAATGGTTAGACTGACGTATGAGGCCTAATCTCAACAAAGAAGCTTTCATCCATGTTATAGGGATTTTTTCCAGGGGATTAACGATCATGGACACAGAGGTTGCAGTCATATCCAAGTCTTGGAGTCTAATGGGTCCCAAATGTCCCTTTGGCTTATTTGATAATTATACACAGTAGTATTAAAGTCCTGTCATAGATTCTGCATTGTAGCCGACGAGCTTCCCGGTATTGCCACTTGGTATTATCATTATTATTATTGCCATATTATCTTAGGTAGTGTCCTCTGTTCATAACTTCTGTGGACATTTATAGTGTACAATGAAGTATATGGAGAGTGCATTGTCCAGGAACTGTAGAACAGGGACTACCAGATCCCCCATTTTCCCCATAAGCAAGGGTCCTAGAAGGTGGCTTCTAGGACGTACACTCTTAGGCATATATAGCAGGTCCTTTAGATATATCATGTATTCCTAGCATGGGAATAACCACTTGAAGGAACCATGTAAAGACTGTAGATATTTATGTGCTTGATTTATTGTTGTATTTCTTTTTACCATGTTGTATGTCCTTTTTGTAGATGACCGTCCTTTCTCAGCAAGTTACACAGTTAAGTAAGGACCTGAATGAAATGCTTCAGCTTATGAGGCCTGTTCTCCTAAACCAGAGCTACATGCAATCTCCCTCTGCTGGCCTCCTTACCCCAACCCTGAATAACACCTACAGCAACAGCAGTGGGTTTTGCAGTGGACAGCAGTCCCAAATTACCATTCCCAGCCTTGTTGGAACATCCTGTCCTGGTCAGACACGGGCAGATGTAGCACAACCTAACACAGCTTGGATGGAGGCCTTAAATCAGCCTACTAAGGCTGCCCAGCCAGAGAATTCATGCAGGAAAAATGTCCACCCTGCCCTTTCTCTGGATTCATTCCTCAGACATTCATGTACTCACCACAGACAGCACAAGAGTTGTGGCCCTATGACTGTAAACCAAACACTGTCCCCTTGCCATAGCCATTTCCCTCAAACACAAATGAACCATGTGAGCCAGGTAATGCATAGTAATTCATCTCCAGTGATGGCTTCTCATCAATCCTCCAGCAAACAAGCGGAAGTGCAGAAGTCCAGCCCTAGTTTCACATCCAGCAGATCATTCTGTAGCCCTCAAGACGCTGACCTCTTGGGATTGATGTCGCGTGATTATAGAGAGCCATCTTCAGCAGCTCTGGAACTGGTCCGTACTTCTTCTGGAGAATCACAAGGGGACATCATCAGGTTTATAGATGATGAGGGCACAAATGTGTAATACTGGAGACTGTGAAGCCAAAGCACTGACCATGGGGATATTTACCAAAGTGAAGCTCTCCAAGGCTGGACCAAGCTACTGTAGGATAATATTATCCTGTTGACAAGAGAATGTCTAGAATGTCTAACTACTGCCAGATTTTATTCTCCTTGCCACAATACTGTTCAGCAGGCAACGAGAGACTCAATTACCATCAGTTTTATTTTGTTTTTGTTTGTTTTTTTACCTAAACATGCAATTTATAGTGAAAAAAACCCCATCACTTTCTAAAGTTCTGTCTTTTGGCTGCTAGTAACTCCAGCCGCATCATTTGAGCAGTTTATGCACATGGACTTTAACAAATTTATTTGTAGCGACTATAGATCGATTTTTATGAAAAGGACCAAATCCAGTACACAAATGGTTAACGGGAACAAAGGTGTCAACGTGCATGGAATTTAAACAGAAAACCGTTTCTTATAGCATGATCTTAATATTGTTAATACTGACACTTATAAGAAGAATGACTACAAATTTGAGCCAAATATTTTAAAAGGGAATATTTCTGGATGGTTTTCGTTTTCCTTTAGCTTTTTTTCTGTTTTTGAGTATAAAAGGACCTTATTTTTCTATATTTGCTACTTGAAGGTTTTTACTGAACTTTTTTTGTTCTGATTTTTTCTTTGTCATTCCAAAGCAGAGAGATTTATTTAACCCTTTCATTGCTAGAGGGGACTTTAAAAAAAAAAAAAAAGAAAAAAAGCACATTGATTTGCTATGAGACTGGGCCCTCTGGCAGGGAAACATTTACAAAATAAAAGGGATCAAATTAAAGGTGCATGCTGTGCAACGCATGGAGCATTTTCTGGGAAGAGGTATACCTGAGCAACTGGAAGTGTCTGTTTATTTTGCTTTAATAAAGATAATGTGTTACAAAAAACCTGTTTCCTTTTAAAATTCAACAGCAATTCAAGTATGAAATAAATATTCAGACATGCTTCTTTATGTTATACCATTAGGGATGAGCGAACCAATGGAAGTTCGGGTTCAGCTGAAATTGAGAAAAAAGTTTAGTTGTGGTCCAAACTTGACCCCAAACACAATAGAAGTCAATGGGGACCTAAATTTTGGTGCTGTAAAATGATCGTAGTAAGGGCTAGGGGGCTTCAAAAGGAAGCAAAATGGGGTAAAAGCAGGACAATCACAACGCAAAAAAATGTGGATAGGAAAATTACTTAAAATAACAAAATTTAAAAAAATAAAAAATAATATTAAACTAGGAGACTGAGGTCCAAGTGGAGCTGTGCCTTGCTTGTGTAGTTTACTGTACTTGTTAATAAATAAATGAGAAAATGACAGGGGGTCCCTCCTATTTTTTAATAACCAGCCAAGAAAAAGCAAACAGCTGTGAGCTGGTCTTATTATGCTGGGAAGGGGACGATGTTCATTTTTTTTTTTTTAAATCAAATACTTTAAATTGAAGAAAGCAGAAAGGATAACATTACATACATAAGCATGCTTTAGAGTACAAATTATAATACTTTCTCCATTTTTTAATAAATGTAAATACACCAAACACATCCCTCCCCTCTTCCATAACAAGAAAACCTCCCCCAACCCCCCCACCCCCGTCACGCTTCTACAATCCTTATCCATGTATTACAATGTTGCACACTCTTTTATAACCCTAATATCCTATTTTTGACGAGTTCTGCTAAAGCCAATCCGGGAAAGTCCAACCAGCCCCCCCAGATATTCTCGTAGTTGTTCATCTTGCCTCTTTTCATGTATCTGCTTTGCTCCATAAGGATTACAAAATTAACTCTATTTACAAATTCCTTCCTAGTAGGAGGATTTTCATCTAACCAGTGCAATGTGATAGTTTTCCTTGCAACATAAAGCAGTCTGGCTATTGCTAGCCTACCCCATTCATCTCACGCCACCTCCTCTACATGTCCTAAAATACACGTCAATGGATCTCGAGTAATAGTTGCTTCCGTCACTCTTTCCACTAAATTTAGGACCACAATCCAAAATGCCTGTAGTCTTGGACAAGACCATAGCATATGAAGAATATCAGCTTCATCCATCGTACATCTCGGGCATCCAGAGTCCGCCCTTAGTCCAGCTTTTTTCATCCACACAGGTGTCCTGTATACCCTTTGTATAGTGAATAACTGCGACACCCTCCCAAATTCACTTATAGATATTTTAGGGACATATTGTAAAATCGACTCCCACTGATCATCCGATATGTCTCCCAAATCCCTTGCCCATTTAGCTCTAGCCATCAATGGGTGTCTATCCAAAAACGTATCCAGCAATCCCCTGTAAATTAGCGATATAAGACCCCTAGTACCCCTCTGTGGACCAAGTATATTCAACATACTGTCACTCTGTATCACTATCGTTGACCTTCTCCACTGTCTAGAGAATGCGTGTCGCAATTGCAGATACTGGTAGAACATATTATGCTCCAAAGGGAATGCCTTCCTGAGTGTTTCAAATGTTTTAAACATCTCACCATCTAGCAGCTGCGACACATACCATATACCTATTCTTCTCCACTGTCCAAAATTCCGTAGACTTAGCAGTTCAGTCAGCCGGGGGTCATACCAAATGGCTGTGTATCTCGTGTATTCCCCTATACCGCTCCATAGCTTTATTTTTTTCCACAGTTTTTCAAGCGACGCCAAAGTTGGAAACCTTTAGGATTCAGACGAAATTTAGGACGATATTCATTTAGCTTCCCAGCCTATTAATATCAGCACCCAGCTGTCTGCACGAGTTATTAAAAATGGGGGGCAGACTAAAAAAATGATGTGGGGTCCTCCCTTTTAATAAGCAGCTAAGGAAAAGCAGACAGGTGGGGGCTGAAATTAATAGGCTTGGAAGGGTCCATGGATATTGGCGCCCTTCCAAACTAATAACATCAGCCACCCAAGAAATGGTGCATCCATTAGATGCCCCTATTCTGGCTCTTACCCTCAGCTCTTCCCACTTGCCCTGGTGCGATGGCAAGTAGGGTATTGGTTTTGGAGTTGATGTTAGCTGCTGACATCAAGTCTAAGGGTTAGTAATGGAGAGTCGCCTATAAGACACCCCATTAATAACCCTATAGTCAAAAGCAATAAACACACAACACAGAAAAGTCCTTTATTTGTACAAAGCACTCCCTGACCCTCTTTTACCCATTTATTACTTTTATAAAACACAATAATATAAAGGGGTCCGCCATAAAACCATCCCATTTCCCACAATTCCCTACTCTGCTTCATCCGGATGTATTACTGAGCAGTGTCATCAGTAATGTGACCACTCAGCACATCCACTGGAACATACTGACAGCAGCATGTGAATCTGGCTGCTGTGACGAACGCTGACGTCAGTCAGGTTATCACAGTTCATAGCTCGCAGCGTGAGAAATCTGGATACGTCCAGGCAATTTTGCACGTACACAAACTGTGTGCATGCGATCATTGACAGATGTTTAGCTTAAATGACAGTTGACACCCGGTACTCATTGACAGGAGCGGTCCCCGCACCACTCCTGGCAGTTGAAACCATTAAATGCTGCGATTGATTCTGATCGCATAATTTAGAAGGCAGGCAGAGGAAGGGGCCCCTCTACTCTCTGATCGGCACCCCCGAAACTGACCCGAAGGCATCATGACAACATCTAAGTCACCAGAGCTAGTTACAGAGTTACGCCATGCTCAGGGCATGGTGTGTCAAGCTTGTATGTCAGGGCAGCACTGACAGTTCGTGACCAAAGCTGAAACGCACTTGGATTATGCAGCAAGACAATGATCCAAAACAATTCAGCAAGTCCACCTCTTAATGACTTAAGAAAAGAAAAAATAAGACTTTGGAGTTGCCTAGTCAAAGTCCTGACCGTAATCCGATTGCGATAGTGGCATGACCTTAAAAATGCAGGTTATGCTCAGAAACCCTCCAATGTGGCTGAATTAAAATTCTGCAAAGATGAGTGGGCCAAATTCCTGCAGAGCGTTGTAAAAGACTCATTGCCAGTTATCTCAAACTGATTGCAGTTGTTGCTGTTAATGGTGGCCAAACCAGTTATTAGGTTTAGGGGGCAATTACTTTTTCACACAGGGCCCTGTTGGTTTGGTTTTCTTTTCCCTTAATAATAAAGACATTAATTTAAAAACTGCATTTTGTGTTTACTTGTGTTATCTTTGTCTAACATTTACGTTTGTTTGTTGATCTGAAACATTTACCGTATTTTTAGCTTTGTAAGACGCACTTTATTTCCCCCAAATTTGGGGGGGAAATGGGGGTGCGTCCTTCAAAGCGGATATACCGCTTACCGTTACAGACTGGGATGAGGGGGTGTCCGCTGCCGCAGTTGTCCGCCACCGCTGCCGCCCGCCACCGCTGTTGTCCGCTGCTGCCCAGGGTGATGCTGGAGGCTCCGGTGCTGCAGGGGGCTCTGGCGACATTTTGTGAAAGGCCAGAGCCCCCCGGCAGTTCGTAATGCTTTCCTGTGTGATGGACTCCGGGAAAATGGCTGCCGGAATCTCGGGAGATGAGATTTCAGCGCTGAGATCCCATCTCTCGAGATCTTGGTCCCAAGATCTCCATCTGCGCATGCGCCGCCTCCCGGCAGCCATTTTCCCGAAGTCCACTGCACAGGAAAGCATGGAGGAACTGTCGGGGGCTCTGGCCTTTCACAAAATGTTGGCAGAGACCCCCGCAGCACCAGAGACACCCCCGCAGCACCGGAGCCTCCCTGCAGCACTGGAGCCCCCCTGCAGACCCCCTCATCTCAGCCTGCAGCACAGGAGCCCCCCTGCAGCACGGGAGCCTCCTGCAGCACAGGAGCCCCCCTGCAGACCCCCTCATCACAGCCAGCAGTACAGGAGCCCCCCTGCAGCACAGGAGCCCCCCAGCAGCACAGGAGCCCCCCAAGCAGCACAGGAGCCCCCCAGCAGCACAGGAGCCCCCCTGAAGCACAGGAGTCCCCTTGAAGCACAGGAGCCCCCCCTGCAGACCCCCTCATCCCAGCCTGCAGCAATGCTCCACTCCTGCCTCCAGCAAGGACCCTGGGACCCTGATCCACCGCAGCCACAACCCCTGGTAAGCCATAAGATGCATGGATTATAAGAAGCCCCACCAATTTATTAAAAAAAGTTTTTTTCCTCTTTTTCTCCTCAAAATTTGGGGTGCGTCTTATAATCTAGAGCGTCTTACAAAGCGAAAAATACGGTAAGTGTGACAAACATGTAAAAGAATAGGAAATCAGGAAGGGGCAGACACTTTTTCACACAACTGTATATAAATAATTTGATACCCTAGATTATGAATAGGATGTGATAGATAGATAGATAGATAGATAGATAGATAGATAGATAGATAGATAGATAGATAGATAGATAGATAGATCTATCTGAGTTAGATAGATAAATATATAGATATCCCCACCAAATTAAAATGGCAAAACTGACGCTTGGTCCAGAGGTGAAGCAGGGGAAAATTATTTCTTTTTTTACTCATTAATGGTGGCGCTGCCCCCTGCAGCCTTCCACCCTAGACACCTGCCCTCTGGTGCCTAGTGGCAAATATGGCCCTGCCCAAATAGAGCACAGGATAAATGTGATCCCAAATGTTATGTAAAATGTTCCCAAAAAAAGCTTCAAATCAATCCACAAAAAAAAAAACAAGTCCCCACTCAGGACCATCATCTGTTATTGGAAATATAGGGGGATTCCACGTTACTGGTAGTACAAAGGCTCTGGAAAAGCAAAATGGTTCCTCGGCCCACCTCCCAAAAAAAGGAAATTCTGTGCTTCCAAATCCAAATGCCCCCCCCTTCTGAGCCCTAGTGTGCTTAAACCACATTTAGAGTCCACATGTATGGCATTTCTGTAGTGATGAGAGATGGCCTAATTTACAGGTATGTGTCTCTAGAAGCACTACAACATACTGGTGACTACTACATCTGTTCATACATTCTGCTCGTCTAGCGCTTAGGGGCTCTGTATATGGAGTTCGCAAACTATTCTAGGAAAATCTGCGCTCCAGGAGGCAAATAGCTCTCCGTCTGTCCTGAGTCTTGCCGTGTCGCTAAGCAGTACAGTACAGGCACATATGGGGTATTTCTACATTCAGCAGAAACTGTGGTACAAGTTTTGGTGCCATTTGGTGCGTTTTTTCTCCATAGACTTTTATTAGTGACGCAGTGCGACGCATTGCCACACGTCTCAACCGTCGTGCGACGGTTGCGTCGTGTTGCGTCGGACCATCGCCACCAAAAAAGTTGCATGTAACGTTTTTTGGTGCGTCGTCTGCAGCATTTCCAACCGCGCATGTGTAGCGCCCCCCACTGCCGCAGGGCCGAGGGATACCCGGTACCGGGCCTCTGAGTCTCTGCTCTGGGGTTGTCACGGTGGCTAGGCCCGATCCGTGACCCTGCCGAGGGGCGCACAGTGAATGATGTGACGGATGTAGATGGTGCGGTGTAGTAAATAACGAGGACACCAAGTTTTGCAGTCTCTTTACCTCTTTACTGAAGATCTCTGGGTCCTCAGTCCGGAATCTGGATAACCAGGCTGCGCAAGTCCGGCCGGCCCAACGGCACCTCCAGAGTTCTCTTAGCAGGTGGAAATCTGTGCCTTCCTTCTAGCGCTATGTGTTGCGGTCCTCCCCTGCTGTGCTTACGGAAAGTCCCCACAACTGTTGTGTCTGTTTCTTAAGTTCCCTCACAACTCGATTAGATGATGTTCTGCTAATCCTCCGTCCCTCCCTGATGTTACGGTTAGGACGGCACCCGTTTGACGGGTAGGCTCGGAGCTCTTCCGGGACCCTAGGGTCGCCCCTCTCCACAAGTTGCCCCCCAAGACTGCATAGGTGATTTAAGTGAGACAGCCCGCCTTAGACTGACTGTCCTGCCGCTGTTTAGAGTATTGCTTGAAGCTGAATATTGTAATACTCCCTCGGCGTTCCGGCCACCGGTTGTGCGCCTCAGTAGGATGTTGCCTCGGTCTTACAGCACGACTCCTACTGGTGTTCTCCTTATTGCTTTGATCTCGTTTCTCACTCAGCACAATCTATCTCGCTTCTGATCCTTCCTTGGGCACCGCCGCTATCCTGAGCAGGCACGGTCCCGTTACGTTCGCTCAAGTCGCCAAGTCTCTGTCAGGATCCCACCCCCGACAGAGACCCTACTGTATCTTACCCCACAACACCCTCTGCCACAAGGTGTTGCCTGGTTCCAACCCAGTCAGCTTTCTCTCTAACTTCCTGCCTGACCCCCAGTTTTACCAGTGTGTGAGGAGTGGCCTAATGAATAGAACCCTTAGCTCCCCCTGGAGGCCCGGCTGTGAAATGTATTGGTGTCTGTGATACCTGGTCAGATGAACTCCTTCAGTGCCATTAGACGTACCATAGCTCCCCTTAGTGGCGGAGCCACAGTACTGCAACGACTGTTGTGGATTCTGTTTGCGGGCTCCCTCTGGTGGTTACTGCTGGTACTGGGTGACTTTTGTGGGTTGCGGCCTTTGGTTTCCATCTGTCCATCAGAGGCTGGGTGTTTCCTATTTTACCTGGCCTCTCTGTCATTTCCCTTGCCGGCTATCAATGTGTTCAGATGTGCTCTGTTTGGTTCCTGCCTACCTGCTCCCAGATCTTTCAGGATAAGCTAAGTGCTGATTTTCAGTTGTTTGGTTTTTTGTCCAGCTTGCTTAGAATGTCTCTTTGTTAGCTGGTTGCTCTAGTGGACTGAGGTTCTCCCCATGTGCCATGAGTTGGCACATGGGTTCTTGTAATCTCAGGATGGTTTTTTTGATTAGGGTTTTTTGCTGACCGCTCAGTCCCCTTTTGTGTCATTCTGCTTTCTAGTTTTCAGCGGGCCTCTATTTGCTAAAGCTATATACATCATCTCTATGTATGTGCCTTCCTCTCATTTCACCGTCAATACATGTGGGGGGCAACTATATCTTTGGGGTTAATTCCTCTGGAGGCAAGTGAGGTCTTTGTTTTCTCTGCAGTACTAGTTAGCTCTTAGGCTGGTGCGTGGCGTCTAGAACCAACGTAGGCACGCTCCCTGGCTATCTCTAGTTGCGTTTGTCAGGCGTAGGGCAGCGGTCAGCCCAGGTTCCATCACACTAGAGCTCGTCCGATATTTATTATACTTTGCTTATCCTGTGCTATCCCTAGCCATTGGGGATTCATGACAGTATAGCCGGCCCACAAAGTGTTAATTGTTTGGGCTGAAGCAGGAGGAAAAGAAGTGTTCAAGGAAATTTTTTTTTTTTTTTTCCTTCAGAGTTTTGCTGCCTAGCCCTTAATTGCTGTCTAGCTGCTTCTTACCTCCTCTTAACCCTTGAATGGCTCTGATCTTAGCTGTTTATCATGGATGTCCAGAGTTTGGCTTCCAGCCTGAGTAATCTCGCGGCAAAGGTTCAAAACATACAGGATTTTGTTGTTCACACTCCCATGTCTGAACCTAGAATTCCTATTCCAGAGTTTTTTTTTCTGGAGATAGATCTACCTTCCGGAATTTCAGGAACAATTGTAAATTGTTTCTCTCTTTGAAATCTCGCTCCTCTGGAGACCCTGCTCAACAGGTCAAGATTGTTATATCGTTCCTACGGGGCGACCCTCAGAATTGGGCATTTGCATTGGCACCAGGGGATCCTGCATTGCTCAGTGTGGATGCGTTTTTTCTGGCATTGGGATTGCTCTATGAGGAACCTAACCTAGAGATTCAGGCTGAAAAGGCTTTATTGGCCCTCTCTCAGGGGCATGATGAAGCGGAAATATATTGTCAGAAATTTCGGAAATGGTCGGTGCTTACTCAGTGGAATGAGTGCGCCCTGGCTGCAAACTTCAGAAATGGTCTTTCTGAGGCCATTAAGGATATTATGGTGGGGTTCCCTGCGCCTACAGGTCTGAATGAGTCTATGGCTATGGCCATTCAGATTGATCGGCGTTTACGGGAGCGCAAACCCGTGCACCAGTTGGCGGTGTCTTCTGAACAGGCACCTGAGACTATGCAATGTGATAGAATTCAGTCCAGAAGTGAACGGCAAAATTATAGGCGGAAAAATGGTTTGTGTTTTTATTGTGGTGATTCAGCTCATGTTATATCAGCATGCTCTAAACGCACAAAAAGGGTTGATAAATCTTTTGCCATTGATACTCTGCAGTCTAAGTTCATTTTGTCTGTGACTCTGATTTTTTCACTGTCTTCCATTTCCGTCGATGCCTATGTGGATTCAGGCGCTGCCCTGAGTCTTATGGATTGGTCATTTGCTAAACGCTGCGGTTTTAGTCTAGAGCCTCTGGAAGTTCCTATTCCTCTGAAAGGAATTGATTCTACACCATTGGCTATGAATAAACCGCAGTATTGGACACAAGTGACCATGCGCATGACTCCCGTTCATCAGGAGGTGATTCGCTTCCTTGTACTGTATAATTTACATGATGTACTAGTGCTTGGTCTGCCATGGTTACAAACTCATAATCCTGTCCTGGACTGGAAAACAATGTCTGTGCTAAGCTGGGGATGTCACGGGGTTCATGATGATGCACCTCCGATTTCTATAGCTTCATCTACTCCTTCGGAGATCCCTGCGTTTTTGTCGGATTATAGGGATGTTTTTGAGGAGCCTAAGCTCAATTCGCTCCCTCCCCATAGAGAGTGTGACTGTGCTATAGAATTGATTCCTGGCAGTAAGTTCCCTAAGGGTCGTTTATTTAATCTGTCACTGCCAGAGCATACTGCTATGCGGAATTATATTAAGGAGTCCTTGGAAAAGGGACATATTCGTCCATCTTCGTCCCCTCTGGGGGCAGGTTTTTTTTTCGTGGCAAAAAAAGATGGTTCCCTGAGGCCTTGTATAGATTATCGCCTTCTGAATAAGATTACAGTCAAATACCAGTATCCATTGCCATTATTTACTGATTTGTTTGCTCGCATTAAGGGGGCTAGGTGGTTCACTAAAATAGATCTTCGTGGTGCGTATAATCTGGTGCGGATAAAACAGGGTGATGAGTGGAAAACCGCATTTAATACGCCTGAGGGCCATTTTGAGTATTTGGTAATGCCTTTTGGACTCTCCAATGCTCCGTCAGTCTTTCAGTCCTTTATGCACAATATTTTCCGTGAATATCTGGATAAGTTTATGATTGTGTATTTGGATGATATTTTGGTGTTTTCTGATGACTGGGAGTCTCATGTTCTACAGGTCAGGAAGGTGTTTCAGGTTTTGCGGGCCAATTCTCTGTTTGTGAAGGGCTCAAAGTGTCTCTTCGGAGTCCAGAAGATTTCTTTTTTGGGGTACATTTTTTCTCCTTCTACTATTGAGATGGATCCCGTTAAGGTTCAGGCTATTTGTGACTGGACACAACCTACATCTGTTAAGAGCCTTCAGAAGTTCTTGGGGTTTGCTAATTTTTATCGTCGGTTCATTGCTAATTTTTCAAGTATTGTTAAACCTTTGACTGATTTGACTAAAAAGGGTGCTGATGTTGCTGATTGGTCTCCTGCGGCCGTGGAGGCCTTTCGGGAACTTAAGCGCCGGTTTTCTTCTGCTCCTGTGTTGTGTCAACCAGATGTTTTACTTCCTTTCCAGGTGGAGGTTGATGCTTCCGAGATTGGAGCGGGGGCGGTTTTGTCACAGAGAAGTTCTAATGGCTCGGTGATGAAGCCATGTGCTTTCTTCTCTAGAAAAT
Source organism: Ranitomeya variabilis (assembly GCF_051348905.1). Lineage (NCBI taxonomy): Eukaryota > Metazoa > Chordata > Amphibia > Anura > Dendrobatidae > Ranitomeya > Ranitomeya variabilis. The sequence continues at coordinate 160,569,234 of NC_135238.1, read as the reverse complement.
TCTCGCCCGCCGAGCGCAATTATGATGTGGGTAATCGGGAGCTTTTGGCCATGAAGTGGGCATTTGAGGAGTGGCGTCATTGGCTTGAGGGTGCTAAACATCGCGTGGTGGTCTTGACTGATCACAAGAATCTCATTTACCTTGAGTCTGCCAGGCGTTTGAATCCTAGACAGGCTCGTTGGTCGTTATTTTTTTCTCGTTTCAATTTCGTGGTTTCATACCTGCCAGGTTCAAAGAATGTGAAGGCAGATGCTCTTTCCAGGAGTTTTGTGCCTGACTCTCCTGGAGACACTGGGCCTGCTGGTATCCTTAGGGATGGAGTAATATTGTCCGCCGTATCCCCAGACTTGCGACGCGCATTGCAGGAGTTTCAGGTGGATAAACCGGATCGATGTCCACCAGAAAGACTGTTTGTTCCGGATGATTGGACCAGTAGAGTCATCTCCGAGGTCCATTCTTCTGTGTTGGCTGGTCATCCTGGAATATTTGGTACAAGAGACTTGGTGGCCAGGTCTTTTTGGTGGCCTTCCTTGTCTAGGGATGTGCGTACCTTTGTGCAGTCTTGTGAAGTGTGTGCTCGAGCTAAGCCTTGCTGTTCACGGGCTAGTGGGTTGTTGTTATCCTTGCCCATCCCGAAGAGGCCTTGGACGCACATTTCCATGGATTTTATTTCTGATCTCCCGGTTTCACAGAAAATGTCCGTTATCTGGGTTGTGTGTGACCGCTTTTCTAAGATGGTTCATTTGGTGCCCTTGCCTAAGTTGCCCTCCTCCTCTGAGTTGGTTCCTTAGTTTTTTCAGAACGTGGTTCGTTTGCATGGGATTCCGGAGAATATCGTTTCTGACAGGGGATCCCAGTTTGTGTCTAGATTTTGGCGGACGTTTTGTGCCAAGATGGGCATTGATTTGTCTTTCTCGTCTGCATTCCATCCTCAGACGAATGGCCAGACGGAGCGAACTAATCAGACCTTGGAAACTTATTTGAGGTGTTTTGTTTCTGCTGATCAGGATGACTGGGTTGCTTTTTTGCCACTGGCCGAATTTGCTCTTAATAATCGGGCTAGTTCGGCCACGTTGGTCTCTCCTTTTTTTTGTAATTCGGGGTTTCATCCTCGTTTTTCCTCTGGTCAGGTGGAGTCTTCGGATTGTCCTGGAGTGGACGTGGTGGTGGACAGGCTACATCACATTTGGAATCAGGTGGTGGACAATTTGAAGTTATCTCAGGAGAAGACTCAGCAGTTTGCTAATCGCCGTCGCCGCGTGGGTCCCCGACTTCTTGTTGGGGACTTGGTGTGGTTGTCTTCTCGTTTTGTCCCTATGAAGGTCTCTTCTCCTAAGTTCAAGCCTCGGTTCATCGGTCCTTATAGGATCTCGGAGATTCTTAACCCTGTATCTTTCCGTTTGGATCTCCCAGCATCGTTCGCTATTCATAATGTGTTCCATCGGTCGTTGTTGCGGAGGTATGAGGTGCCTGTTGTTCCTTCGGTCGAGCCTCCTGCTCCGGTGCTGGTGGAGGGAGAATTGGAGTATGTTGTTGAAAAGATCTTGGATTCTTGTGTTTCCAGACGCAAACTCCAGTATTTGGTTAAGTGGAAGGGTTATGGTCAGGAGGACAATTCCTGGGTGGTCGCCTCCGATGTTCATGCGACTGATTTGGTCCGCGCCTTCCATAGAGCTCACCCTGATCGCCCTGGGGGTTCTCGTGAGGGTTCGGTGACCCCTCCTCAAGGGGGGGGTACTGTTGTGGATTCTGTTTGCGGGCTCCCTCTGGTGGTTACTGCTGGTACTGGGTGACTTTGGTGGGTTGCGGCCTTTGGTTTCCATCTGTCCATCAGAGGCTGGGTGTTTCCTATTTTACCTGGCCTCTCTGTCATTTCCCTTGCCGGCTATCAATGTGTTCAGATGTGCTCTGTTTGGTTCCTGCCTACCTGCTCCCAGATCTTTCAGGATAAGCTAAGTGCTGATTTTCAGTTGTTTGGTTTTTTGTCCAGCTTGCTTAGAATGTCTCTTTGTTAGCTGGTTGCTCTAGTGGACTGAGGTTCTCCCCATGTGCCATGAGTTGGCACATGGGTTCTTGTAATCTCAGGATGGTTTTTTTGATTAGGGTTTTTTGCTGACCGCTCAGTCCCCTTTTGTGTCATTCTGCTTTCTAGTTTTCAGCGGGCCTCTATTTGCTAAAGCTATATACATCATCTCTATGTATGTGCCTTCCTCTCATTTCACCGTCAATACATGTGGGGGGCAACTATATCTTTGGGGTTAATTCCTCTGGAGGCAAGTGAGGTCTTTGTTTTCTCTGCAGTACTAGTTAGCTCTTAGGCTGGTGCGTGGCGTCTAGAACCAACGTAGGCACGCTCCCTGGCTATCTCTAGTTGCGTTTGTCAGGCGTAGGGCAGCGGTCAGCCCAGGTTCCATCACCCTAGAGCTCGTCCGATATTTATTATACTTTGCTTATCCTGTGCTATCCCTAGCCATTGGGGATTCATGACAAACGACCAGGACTCTGGGGCGCTGCACTCCCCCCTGGTTAAACACAGTACTCCGGGACTGGGAAGAAAACAACAATACGTTAGCAAAAAGACATACAGTTTTGTTGAGTGCAATAACAATAAGTATATTTGAACAAAGCTTCCCTTTATGGGAGGTGAGGACACTTGAACGTTACAAACATGGTTAACATTATAAATTACAGGCTATAAATAACGCCTGTTACCCAACCGGGTATTCTACTTAGTGCAAACTTTTGAATAATAAGTTAACGTTGTCCTTAAGGATGTACACTCTGAATCCGCTAAAGACCTTCTTATAATCACATTATAAGGCAATTTAACTTTTACATTCTCCTTCTTTAAATCTGCAGGACCGCCTGTCCTAACGGCACCAGACCTACTGCCTCTCCTTTCTTACAGGACCGCTCCTTTCAGCCCGAGCCTTCTGTCTTTTCAACTACTATACACAGTATAGAACATAACACTACTTTCGGTTTAAGAGCACTGAGCCATCTCTATATGGCTCCTAGGAGGACTCAGGGTTCACCTTCTGTCCTTGTTGTCTATCAACATTATCAAACATTTTCTATATAACATTAAACCTTCTCATTACTTTCTTACTAACACGTATGCAGGACACTACGTCTACCCCTACGGGCCCACTGCATCCTTCTTCTAACTTTCACTTCCTTTCAGGGAACATTATCAGCATTTCTTTACAATTAACTAGTTGGATACATATAACTTTCTCATACAAACATTATCATCACTTTCTTTTCGTCAAAACATTATTGCTACCTGTCTTAAAGCAATATCACCTTTTAAGTGCAACAAATGAACATCCCCTTTAAGAGGGGACCAAGTCTCTATGAGGTAGCATATCTTCTCAAGCTACCAGTCCGTATTCATCAAAGGTTCCAGTGTGGTATCTTCACAAAGAGTTCTTTTTGAAGTAAAACCAGTAGGGAGCACCTTTAAGAAGGTGCAAACTATTTACAAAAAGTTTGTATCATGCACTGTTCATGATTGCGGCAGTTCTGGAAACTTGTGCAAAAACTTAGAAAACAAACCAAAAAGAAGCAGAAACAATAGGGATCCCGGGTCAACAAAGGGATCCCCTTTAAAAGTGAACCCTGAACGGGTTTAGCAGCACAAATCAGGAAACGAACAAACAGTTAAGAAACTATTTAGATGTTCAAGAGTAGTATTATCTTACTCATTTTTCGGTAGCCCCCACCGGGGCTTCACCTGGCAGGTGGCCCTCTGCAGGCCAGGTAGGTCGGACCCCAAGCTCACTCCCGCGGCCAGGTGCACCCCGTGGGTTCGAGTCTCCTGTACGACCAGGTCGTGCGCTGCGATGAGTGTCTGTGTGGGCCGATGGATAATACTGGCAGCAGCAGCAGCGGCTTCAGCGGCAAGCTCCTCCCCTTCGGTGCGAGATACCGCCAGAACGGCAGTTTAGCGCTGCATATCCCGGGCCCACCAGCCGCTCCCCTTTAGGTGCCGGCGGTACGTGACCACATCCCCCGGCTTCAGGAAGGACTTGGCGCCGTCTCCGCACAGGCAGGGCTCCACTTCATCCCGGGTGAGGCGGACTCTCAGGGTTGTCCCGATCTCCTGCACGAAGCCCTTTCCCGTCTGGGGCAGGTAAACGATCACGACGCCCCACTTCGGCAGGGAACCCTCCAGCAGTTCTCCGCGCGCCTCCCGCTCCACTTCTCGCTGGAACTCTGCGATCAGGTGGTTTTGATATTCCCCCCAGGGGAAGGGCCCGAGGTTATGCCCCCCCGGTGCATTGGTGCCAGACGGCGGGGGCACCGGGGCGTCATTGGTCGCAGCAGTGGCCGGGTCGTGTGCAGGGGTGAGGTAGCCCCCCCGGGGATCGCGGCACTGGGTACCTTCACTTGCGGTAGCTCCTCCTGCGCCGCTCCCCTCTCCTGCGGAAGGCGTCTGAACCGGGGACCGTTCAGGCACGGGATGCCCCATCGGTAGCTCCCCAGGATACAAGTCTTCCAGCGGGGGCATATCGGAATAATCCACTGGGGACGGGGGTCGATGCGGGGCCATTCTTTTCTGCAGGCCTTTCCTGGTCTCCAGTTCCACCTCATCTGAGTCATAGTTTCGTTTCTTCGGTCTCCGCCCGCCATAGAAGATCAAGAGGCGGATCTCTCCTGTCGACGGGCCCGCCCTTAGAATGCAACAATATTTGGACTGGGCGGCCATTGTCCTTCGCGCTCCTTAGTTTGTCTACGCCTATTCCACGCCCCTCTTCTCTTCCTGCGCTCTCCTCAGCGCTGTAATGGTGGCGGATTTTGGCGGCAAATGGCGCGGCACAGTCCTTGCAATAAAGTACAGTCCAAGCACAGTAAATCACAGTTCCAAGGCACACATGACCTGATTTTTCAGGCTTAAGTAAATCCTGTTCGTGACGCCAAGTTTGTAGCGCCCCCCACTGCCGCAGGGCCGAGGGATACCCGGTACCGGGCCTCTGAGTCTCTGCTCTGGGGTTGTCACGGTGGCTAGGCCCGATCCGTGACCCTGCCGAGGGGCGCACAGTGAATGATGTGACGGATGTAGATGGTGCGGTGTAGTAAATAACGAGGACACCAAGTTTTGCAGTCTCTTTACCTCTTTACTGAAGATCTCTGGGTCCTCAGTCCGGAATCTGGATAACCAGGCTGCGCAAGTCCGGCCGGCCCAACGGCACCTCCAGAGTTCTCTTAGCAGGTGGAAATCTGTGCCTTCCTTCTAGCGCTATGTGTTGCGGTCCTCCCCTGCTGTGCTTACGGAAAGTCCCCACAACTGTTGTGTCTGTTTCTTAAGTTCCCTCACAACTCGATTAGATGATGTTCTGCTAATCCTCCGTCCCTCCCTGATGTTACGGTTAGGACGGCACCCGTTTGACGGGTAGGCTCGGAGCTCTTCCGGGACCCTAGGGTCGCCCCTCTCCACAAGTTGCCCCCCAAGACTGCATAGGTGATTTAAGTGAGACAGCCCGCCTTAGACTGACTGTCCTGCCGCTGTTTAGAGTATTGCTTGAAGCTGAATATTGTAATACTCCCTCGGCGTTCCGGCCACCGGTTGTGCGCCTCAGTAGGATGTTGCCTCGGTCTTACAGCACGACTCCTACTGGTGTTCTCCTTATTGCTTTGATCTCGTTTCTCACTCAGCACAATCTATCTCGCTTCTGATCCTTCCTTGGGCACCGCCGCTATCCTGAGCAGGCACGGTCCCGTTACGTTCGCTCAAGTCGCCAAGTCTCTGTCAGGATCCCACCCCCGACAGAGACCCTACTGTATCTTCCCCCACAACACCCTCTGCCACAAGGTGTTGCCTGGTTCCAACCCAGTCAGCTTTCTCTCTAACTTCCTGCCTGACCCCCAGTTTTACCAGTGTGTGAGGAGTGGCCTAATGAATAGAACCCTTAGCTCCCCCTGGAGGCCCGGCGGTGAAATGTATTGGTGTCTGTGATACCTGATCAGATGAACTCCTTCAGTGCCATTAGACGTACCATAGCTCCCCTTAGTGGCGGAGCCACAGTACTGCAATGACCAGGACTCTGGGGCGCTGCACATGCGCGGCCGGAACTCCGCCCCTGCCTCCCCGCACCTCACAATGGGGCAGCGGATGCGTTGAAAAACAGCATCCCCTGCCCCCGTTGTGCGGCGCTTCCACATTATGCGTCGGTGCACCGCAAAGTCGCATTGCGACGTGCAGTGCACGACGCTAATGTGAAAGTAGCCTAAGGTCCATTTTTTCTACTAGCCCTTAGAATAATTAAAAACTTGGGGCTAAAACAACATTTTAGTGGTACAAATGTAATTATTCTTTCTTCACTGCCCAATGAAATGAAATTCTGTGAGGCACATGTGATGTCAATATGATCACTGAACCCCTAGATGAATTCATTAGGGGAGTGTAGTTTGTAAAATTAGGTCACTTATGGGGGTTTCTGCTGTAGAGATGAGCGGTGTTCGAGTCGAACTGTTCGCCAACTTCAAATTTGAGCTGTTTTGGGCGGTGTTCGAGTCATTCATCGAAGTCAAACAATTTGCTTCAAATTCGGCTGTTCAAGTTTCTGTTCGATAACTGTTCGTTCACCAAAAGCCTAACTTGATTTGCACTTTAAAACTGTTTATCATTGTTAATAGACTGTTTCAGTGTATAGTGGGTGGCAGGGGAAGGCGGGGGATAGATCTATGCTGAAATAATGCCGTCCATTTTTTTTTCTTTCCCGCATTTACAGTGGGGCGGTGCAGTCTCTCAGCCTATCAGCAGTGCACACACACACACAGCAATGTGCATGTGATGCACACAAGCAAGGGCATGTGTCATTGGCTGTGTATGTCACATGTCCTTGCCCTAGAAGAACCAGCCATTTTCCCCGTCGTCACCATTTCCTCACTGCTGCAGCTTAGTGTTAGACGGTACCGCTGCTGCTGTGGGCGCTATACAGTCAAAGAGTTTTTTTGAGAACAAATTTTCTGAGAGATAGGTTTAGGGAGTCGGGAGTCAGGACTGGTTGTAATATCAGCCCTTTTCAGGGTAGGATACAGCAGTTCATAGCACTTTTTGCCAGACAGGTCTGTGCCAGTGCTGTGCAAGTGTTAGTCAACAGCATTTGGTGTAATGTAGCTCAGCCAATCCTTTTGGGCTAGTAGCATTGTCTGGTAGTCATCTGAGTAGCCCGCCTGTGAAGCTAGCTACACCGCCTGTGTATCTAAATTTTTACTGCATCTAACCCAGTAAATAGTTTTGGGCCTAGGAGCAGTGACTGCACGCCTGTGTATCTAAATTTTTACTGCATCTAACCCAGTAAATAGTTTTGGGCTTAGTAGCAGTGTCTGCACTTCAGCGGAGTAGCCCGCCTGTGAAGCTAGCTACACCGCCTGTGCATCTAAATTTTTACTGCATCTAACCCAGTAAATAGTTTTGGGCCTAGGAGCAGTGACTGCACGCCTGTGTATCTAAATTTTTACTGCATCTAACCCAGTAAATTGACTTGGGCCTAGGAGCAATGTCTGCACGTCAGCGGAGTAGCCCGCCTGTGAAGCTAACTACACCGCCTGTGTATCTAAATTTTTACTGCATCTAACCCAGTAAATAGTTTGGGGCCTAGGAGCAGTGTCTGCACGTCAGCAGAATTGCCCGCTTGTGAAGCTAACTACACCGCCTGTGTATCTAAATTTTTACTGCATCTAACCCAGTAAATAATTTTGGGCCTAGGAGCAGTGTCTGCACGTCAGCAGAGTAGCCCGCCTGTGAAGCTAACTACACCGCCTGTGTATCTAAATTTTTACTGCATCTAACCCAGTAAATCCTTTTGGGCCTAGTACCACTGTTTGGCCACTCAGCTCTGCTCGGTTTTCATCCATCGGTTGTTGTGCCAACAACTACAGATACAGAGTTGCCAATTAGTTAAGCACCAAAATGAGTGGCAAAAGGCCTGCTGCTGGTGGAAAGGGGAATAAGCGTATTGGAAAGGAAAAAAAAGGTTGTGTCCGTGGGGTAAGTGGGTAAGTGGTAAAGCAACAGTAACATCTGCAGAAGAAAGACCATCTTCCAGCCAAAGTAAGATGTCTACTTTTTTTTGTGGACAATCTGATATGATTCCTTTCTTCTGATCATCGCTACGAGCATCGCTACAAATTCCAGATGAGGCACAAAAACAGCAGGTGCTTGAACGGATATCAAGTGCTCGTTCAGGTGGGCTCTCCTCCATGTCAACTTCAACATCACAACTACTCCAGTCCTCAGAGGTGTCCCCCCAATCGCACTTGCTTCCTCACAGCTCCCAAGTCTCCAGCCGCCCGTCTGAGTATGGGGTAACACAGATGGTTGAGTCTGCAGAACTGTTTACTCATACTATAGCCTGGGAATCAGAGGTCTGCTCCAGAGCTTCTGTGAATCCAGACGAGGAAATGATCTGCACTGATACCGAGAATCTTTGTGAGTCGGATCCAGGCCCAGATGAAGAAGGTTCTGAGCATAATGTAGACCCTCGTTCCCAAACTGTAACTCCTGTTGGTGGAGACAATGAGGAAGATGATGATGAGACTGAGATACTGGATTGGAACGAAAACTTGACTTTTCAGTCAGGGCAGGAAGAGGTTGGCTCTGAGGACGACGGGTGTGAGAACACAGGATGATAATGACGAGGTTGGAGACCCCACTTACTGTCAACCCACAGTCCGCCAGTCCATGAGGTCAGCAGAGGAGGTGGAGGAGGATGCTAGTGACGAGTCTGACGACGAGGTTAGGTTGCGCCTTCCTGGACAGAGACGGAGTACTGGAAGGACGTCAAAAACTGCATCCTCAACCCCAACTGTGCCTCTTAGCAGAAGTCGTGGTGGCTCTTCAGTTCGCACGGGCTCTAAGCCTTGCATAGCCTGGGCATCTTTTGAGATCACAAAGGAAATAATTCCTGCCATAGAAAGGGATTCACACATGCAGGAGTATCAGCAGAGACTGTTACAGAATCTTACATCTGCTTTTCCACAAAACACCAGTGGTGCACGTAGTGAATCTCGGAGTTCTAATTTGCCAACCGTGGGACTATCGAGTCATCACTCAAACTGTAACAGTAACATCTTATCTGGTGGTAACAGGAATTTTTTCCAATCGTTTCAAGATTTTTTTAGACCATCCTTTGCAAGGCCACAGGAGACAAGAAGTCTGACGCATAGCCAACGCCTAGAGAGGGTGGTACAGGAGTATCTCCAAGTAAACATTGATGCCATGACTGTGGAACTGGACCCTTGCTCATTTTGGGCTTCCAGTCTTGAAAAATGGCCTGAGCTCGCCACTCACGCCTTGGAGATCTTGTCGTGCCCCGCAGCCAGAGTTCTCTCTGAACGTGTGTTCAGCGCTGCTGGTGGTGTGCTGACAGATAAGCACACGCGGTTGTCCAGTGACAATGTAGACAGACTAACGTTCATCAAGATGAACAAATCCTGGATCCGCAAGGACTTTTCTACCCCTGTGTCATCCTGGGGAGACTAAAAGCTTGATGATTTTTGAAAATCACCTCACCAACCGTTTTAAAAAACTCTGGCAAAATTGATGCCACTTAAGTGGTGTCTGTGGCCGAATTTTTGGAAAAAATGGAGACTCTTTTTGGAGCCCCCTTGCTGTGTTTTACATGACGCTGCCATCGTCAATTCCAGGTGGGTGGGGTCGTTTGCAGAGTTGTTTACTCATGCTATGGCATAGGATTCATATGTCTGCTCCAAAGCTTCAGTGTCTGCTAGTCAGCAGAGTAGCCCACCCATGAAGCAAGCTACACCGCCTGTTTATCTAAGTACTAATTTTTAACTGCATCTAGCCCAGGAAATCCTTTTGGGCCTATTAGAATTTTGTGCTACTCAGCAGAGTACCCCACCCATGAAGCAAGCTACACCGCCTGTTTACCTAAGTACTAATTTTTAACTGCATCTAGCCCAGGAAATCCTTTTGGGCCTAGTAGAATTTTGTGCTACGCAGCAGAGTACCCCACCCATGAAGCAAGCTACACCGCCTGTTTATCTAAGTAATAATTTGTAACTGCATCTAGCCCAGGAAATCCTTTTGGGCCTAGTAGCATTTTGTGCTACTCAGCAGAGTACCCCACCCATGAAGCAAGCTACACCACCTGTTTATCTAATTACTAATTTTTAACTGCATCTAGCCCAGGAAATCCTTCTGGGCCTAGTAGCATTTTGTGCTACTCAGCAGAGTACCCCACCCATGAAGCAAGCTACACCGCCTGTTTACCTAAGTACTATTTTTTAACTGCATCTAGCCCAGGAAATCCTTTTGGGCCTAGTAGAATTCTGTGTTACTCAGCAGAGTACCCCACCCATGAAGCAAGCTACACCGCCTGTTTACCTAAGTACTATTTTTTAACTGCATCTAGCCCAGGAAATCCTTTTGGGCCTAGTAGAATTCTGTGTTACTCAGCAGAGTACCCCACCCATGAAGCAAGCTACACCGCCTGTTTATCTAAGTACTAATTTTTAACTGCATCTAGCCCAGGAAATCCTTCTGGGCCTAGTAGCTTTTTGTGCTACTCAGCAGAGTACCCCACCCATGAAGCAAGCTACACCGCCTGTTTACCTAAGTACTATTTTTTAACTGCATCTAGCCCAGGAAATCCTTTTGGGCCTAGTAGCATTGTGTGCTACTCAGCAGAGTACCCCACCCTTGAAGCAAGCAAAACCGCCTGTTTATCTAATGACTAATTTTTAACAGCATATAGCCCAGGCAATACTTTGGGCCTAGTAGCAATTTCTGCTGCTCAGCAGAGTACCCCACCCATGAAGCAAGCTACACCGCCTTCTTTCTTTCTCAATCTAACCCCTCGGCTCTGGGGTGTCCACTCTCCCTCCAGCTCTCTCCTTCTCACAGGTGGACTACCGCATGTTTTCACACTGTGGCGAATCTTTTGGGCCCAGGCATAAGAAGTAATCGAGGTAATAGATAATATGTGCCCCCTTAGAAACGTCCATGATGACCCATTTGAGGAAGCAACCAAACGCCTCAAATAGTGAGCAGGATATGGAGCACCCCATGGGCAAACAGCGATCTATGTTGTATGCTCCTTCACAGAAGCAGCCCAATAGGCGGACACTATTCGGAGGCACAGGTAGTAACCGGAACGCCCCATCAATGTCTGTTTTGGCCAATAGGGTGCCCCTGCATCGATGTTGTCATTTACTGACCAGCCTCTTGGATATGACAAATGGTGGATTAGTCTGAATGTATTGGGTTCCTTTTTTGGCACGACTCCCAACGGGGATGCCACTACGTCTTCTAAGGAAAGTGTTCTGAATGGACCCATCGCCATTCTACCTAAAGATATTTCTTTTTTTAATTTTTTTGTCACAACGTCTGGGTGTTGGTAGGCTGATTTTAGATTTTTACTCCAGCCATTCTTGATTTTAGAAGGGCATGACATGCCTATATCTGTGTCTCCTCCTCCTTTTACTCCTGCACCTTTTTTCTTTTCGCATGACTATATGTAGTTGTGACTTTTCCATGTGTTTGTTGTTTCTTCTGAGCAGTTTGTCAGCTTTTGGACACCTTTTAAAGGTGTTTTCTATGTGTTTGTATGTGTTTGTCTTTGCCTGCCATTGGTTTCAATGGGGTTCGACGTTGTTCGAAACGAACTCGAACACTAGGGGGGGGGGGGGGGTGGCTCAACACTATTCTGCTGTTCTGTGGCAACTCAGGGGTTCTGCCAATATGGCATGGCACAGTCAAACCAGTCCAGCAAAATCTGAACTCCAATATGATGCTTCTTCCCTTCAGAGCTTTGCACTGTGCCTAAAAAGTAGTTTTTGACTACATATGGTTATTGGTATACTGAAGAGAAATTGCACAGCAAATTTAGGGGTCCATTTTCTCCTGTTATCTTTGTGAAAATTAGAAAACTTGGGGCTAAAACAACATTTTTGTGGGAAAAATATATATTTTTAATTTTCACAGATCAACTTTGTGAAACTCTGTGAAGCACCAGTGGGTTCAAGGTGCTCACCACACATCTGAATAAATTCCGTGAGGAATCTAGTTTCCAAAATGGGGTCACTTGTGGGGGGTTTCCACTGTTTAGACGCATCAGGGGCTCTCCAAACATGACACCACCAGACCATTCCATCAAACTCTGCATTCTAAAATGTCACTACTTCCTTTCTGAGCCCTGCCGTGAACCCAAACACTAGTCCCCCCCCCACCCCCACATATGGGGTATCTGCATATGATGTGCCACTTCTGGGGCAGCTGCAGGCTGTATTTGTGGGTGGAGAATGCCCCAATTTCCTAATGCATTTCCAGCCTATTATTATCAGCCCACAGCTGTCTTCTTTGCCTTGGCTGGTTATTAAAAATAGGGAGGACACTATGCCTTTTTTTATTTATTTGTGTCCAGCTGGAACACATGAAGGCTGTGAACCAAAGGTAACCTTGCGTGTGTATGTTACAGTACTTGTTAATAAATAAATGGAAAAAACAACATGGGGCCATTTGAAGAGATTTTCCTTTATAGTCACTGTATTTATTTTTTAAGTGTCTCTGCTGGAGGTTTTTTCTACATAAAATTCTTTGTTACACTCTTAGCTGATCCTAGGCTGTACCAATAGGAATTATTTAAGACGTACCAGTAATAAGGTGCAGCCGAGCTCTAGTAAACTTGCTCTCATGCTAAGCCATTGAGCTAAACGCTGTCATTACAACAAACTGATTTCAGAAGACTCCGAAAATTCCCTCAGGGAGAAACGCTTGGCTGCCTTTCCTCCTCTATTTATATTTAATACGAATCTCCCAGAGAACTGAAGATTGACGGGATACACTGCTATGTGAATAAATTAGACCAATTTAATAAAAATCCACTTTGAAAGTGTCAGACAGGTCTGCAGCGAGTTGCTGAGCATGCGTTGCTAATTCAGGTTTTAATTACCCTACCTCTCTGAAGTTCTTAATATATAGCGAACGCAACATAACCCTTTAATTGAAAGGAAAAGCTTTTTTTCTTATTATTTTCCTATCCACTATGTTCTATGGACACATACAGAGATTTTATTCTTACTCCACGTGCACATGTTGAGTATTTGGTGAGGTATTTACCTCAGTAATTGTAAGCCAGAACCAGGAGTGGGTGGTAAATACAGAAGTGGTGACGTGTTTCTATGATACGTTTCCTCTGATTGTAAGCCAAAACCAGGACAAATACTGAGGTAAAAATCTCACCGAATACAGAATGTGCGAACACGGTCTTATAGGTTTATTACAAATATGCAAGTAAACAATCATGGCACACTCCGCATATTAGAATATGCAGATATTAGAAAGTTATAGCAGTGCATCTGAGAGAGAATATTGTGCCTTACGAAGGCACCATATATGGGGCACAGAGTCTGCGTGCAATCATACAGAGCGTGCGTGTTGTCACACAGAGTGTGCATGTCGTCACACAGAGCGTGCGTGTCGTCATACAGAAAGTGTGTGTAGTCATACAGAGCGTGCGTCGTCATACAGAGCGCGCGTTTCGTCATACAGAGCGTGCGTATCGTCACACAGAGCGTGCATGCCGTCAGAGCATGCGTGTAGTCACACAGAGCGTGCGTGTCTTCACACAGAACGTGCGTCTTCACACAGAACGTGCGTCTTCACACAGAACGTGCGTGTCGTCATACTGAGCGTGCGTGTCGTCATACAGAGTGTGCGTGTCGTCATACAGAGTGTGCGTAACTTTTGCTGAATGGCACAGAACAAACAGCTGATAAAAAAAAAAGCTCTGGGTGCCACGAAATAGATGAGGAAATGGAGTCAGCTCTAACAAGAGGGGAGTCAATGGTACATGTAAGGTTGCCACCTGGCTGGTAGATTTTTTCTAGCAATTATACTTGGGGACCAGTAAAAGTAAAATAGTTTTATGGACAACAGCGAGTATCTGTATTTTTGCATTATAAAACAGTTTGTGTATAATCAAGTGCCTTCCGATTTGAATCGCCATTTCTTTGTCAAACCATCCAGCTCTCTAAACGTCAGCCGTGTGAGGACTAGATGGAATGCGGGTTTGGCACTAGCGAGAAACTAACGGGCAAGGCATCACACTGACTGTCTATACAGCTATATGAATGGAAAACAGAGGAGGATACTAACTGATAGGGCCTCTATCAACACATCACAACTGTTCAAAACAAGTACAGGCGCTCGGTGCATCATTGTGTGACCAAACATTTAAGTGTACACTCCCATTTACTTTTCCTGCTGCAGCTGAATGATTTACATCTGTTAGCCAGCATAAGTACATGTGGGGGTTGCCTGGTTGCTAGGGAATCCCCACATGTAATCAAGCTGGCTAAGAGATGTAAATCATTCAGCTGAGGTGAGGAAAACTAAATCTCCGAGCACTAAAAAATACCCGGAGGTCACCCGAGCATGCTCGAGAAATCTCGAATAACGAGTATATTCGCTCATCACTATCTATCTCCACTCCTGTCTTTTTTGATTGACAGCTCTAGGTGTGCCCTCAAATGTTTGGCCACAACAGGGGTACATTGAGCGCCTGTATTTGGTTTCAACAGTCTTTACATGCCGACAAACTCCCTTTAAGTTACTTTTACACTGTGTGTTAGAGTCCACTAGCTGAATACATCCTTTTACCTCCTGTCACCGATATACTTTTAACTCCTGTAAGGAGTTTTTTGCACCAGTTACGTAATAAAAAAAATCACCCAAAACAGCTGGTGTAAAACACTCTTACCTTGGGCAATATTTTCAGGTGGCATATGTGGTAACCCAGGATGTTAATGGGCAAAATTGTCAGTGACAATAATTCACAGATCAAGGTGTAAAATCACTCTCCTTATTAAGCCTCATCTCAAAAGCCTGTTTGACCTTGAACGTTTTTTTTGGGTAAAAAAGTGGACAATATTAGGTGTATGGGAAAATTCAGAGCAGAGCTTGAATTAAATCAATCGAGAGGTGGCAGAGTTTAAGAAGAAATGGAAAATGACAGAAAGAGTGGAACATGGTGTTTGTGGCCTCCTGGTTCTGTTGTGGCACATTTACTGTACATTCTGCAAAGCTCATTGACACCCAGGTCAATCTACATGGTCTCTTGGGGCTGGGAGTCAGACAGCGGGGGATTACCATATGGGAGTAAACAGGGCCACTGGAGTTGGATACCCAAAAAACGGGGAAGTGCAAAGAGAGCAGCCAGTATGGAGGAGTGATTGAGACCGAGTTACAAATACAGAGAAAATACACAGTCTGTAGTAATTCCTGCACTTGAGGTCATACTCGCATGCAAAAATGAAATGAGTTACAACTGGAGACTGAGCCAAATATTGTTAGAAACATCCGCAGTGGTCTGACAATCATGGTATGGCTGTTACTTGACTGCCTTGCTGCTAAACTATTGCGGAGTCTGTTACCAAAAGGCAACGCTTAGCCACTGTGGGATCAGGGTTCCAGACACCTAGTGATCTGTGACAGTGGAGATTCCGTGCTGGTTGAGCATTGCCCCTTCATGTACCATATAGGCACTAAGGTGGCAATAGATGGGTGTCTCGGCGTGGCAGACTCTGATGCACATGTGTCAAACTCTGGCTCTGATAACACTTGGCCTGCAAGGAAGGCAGCCAAGCAAGTGCCCAGTGAATGTAATGTTACTTTCCCGGCACTTCTTCAGACCGCCCACTGCACTGTCCAATCAGAGAAGTCCCACACTGCTCGCTGTGAGGATTCTCCGCCGTCAGCGCCAGGAACAGTGGTCACGTGACTACGCGATATGCAAACTCGTGCAATATACTAATATTAGGCATACCAAAAACAGTCTAGTCAGGTTCTGGCCAGGAGTTTGCATATTGCAGAATTGTGGCCATGTGACCACTGTTCCAAGTGCTGACACCAGAGAATCCTCACAGTGAGCAGTGTGCGCTGGGAGGATTCACAAGTCTGCAGTCACACAGAGCGACTACATACTTGTCATTTCAGACTAGACAACACCTTTATCCCCTTCACAACATATGAAGTACTTATATTAGTTGATAAGGAAAGACGTCCTCAATTGTAGACATTGTTTTAATAAATATCAAGGTCGGTCCGCGACTGTCCAAGTTTGTCATTTTGGCCCTCTGTGTATTTGAGTTTGACATCCCGAGATTACGGTGATACCGAACATGTCCAGTTATTATTTTTTTTTAATTATTTTAGTGGTGGAAAAAAAATAAATCATAAATTTGCCCAAAAAAAAAGTGGGGGTTAAGGTCAGACGCATCTGGAATAAACAGCAGAACAGAGGGAATCTACAGACTGCAGTGCAATGGAATGGAATGTGGAAACTCCCATTAGGCATTAGTGCTAATGTAAATTAATGCAAAATAAGTTTTGAAGTTTCTCTTGCGTTGAAGGTTACAGAACATGGGTGTTGTATCATTCCATATATAAATAAATTGTATATCTATGATACACTGGTAAATCTACATACCCGCCACAATGATGTGTGCGTGGATATAAATGTATGAGAAATATAAAAGTGCTTCTTACTAAATTAGAATATCAGTTCTTCAATACAAAAAGTGAAACTCATATTATATAGCGTCATTACAAACAGAGTGATCCATTTCAATTGTTTATTTCTGTTAATGTTGATGATTATGGCTTACAGCCAATGAAAACCCAAAAGTCAGTATCCGAAATGTTGGCCTACTGAAATGTATGTTCAGTAAATGCACTCAATACTTGGTCGGGGCTCCTTTTGCATCAATTACTGCATCAGTGTGGTGTGGCATGGAGGCGATCAGCCTGTGGCACTGCTGAGGTGTTATGGAAGCCCAGGTTGCTTTGATAGCAGCCTTCAGCTTGTCTGCATTGCTGGGTCTGGTGTCTCATCTTCCTCTTGTGAATACTCCATAGATTCACTATGAGGTTAAGGTCAAGTGAGTCTTCTGGCCTAACAAGCACAGTGATACTGTTGTTTGTAAACCAGGCATTGGTACTTTTGGCAGTGTGGACAGGTGCCAAGTCCTGCTGGAGAATGAAATTTCCATCTCTAAAAGCTTGTCGGCAGAGGGAAGCATGAAGTGCTCTAACATTTCCTGGTAGATGGCTATACTGACTTAGGTCTTGATAAAACACAGTGGACCTACACCAGCAGATGACATGGCTCCCCCCAAACCATCACTGATTGTGGAAACTCATCTGACATTAACCTCTTAGAGAATCTATGGGGTATTGTCAAGAGGAAAATGAAAGACACCAGACCCAATAATGAAGACGAGCTGAAGTCTGCTATCAAAGCAACCTGGGCTTCCATAACCCCTCAGCAGTGCCACAGGCTGATTGCCTCCATGCCAAGCCGCATTGATGCAGTAATTGATGCAAAAGGATCCTCAACCAAGTATTGAGTGCATTTACTGAATATACATTTCAGTAGGCCAACATTTCGGATTTTAAAATCATTTTTTCAAGCTGGTGTTATAAAGTATTCTAATTTACTGGGATAATGACTTTTGGGTTTTCATTGGCTGTAAGCCATAATCATCAACATAAACAGAAATAAACACTTGAAATAGATCACTGTCTGTAATGACTATATATAATGAGTTTCACTTTTTGCATTGAAGAACTGAAATAAATTAACTTTTTGATATTCTAATTTTGTGAGATGCACCTGATGAAAGATCACATAACCTGTTCTTTAAGCATACACCATAATCACTGCATCTCCCACATGTTATTTGCATAGGCTCGGGTTAGGATAGCCGCTGTCTATGCCACCCAGGTGCGCTCACAAAATTTGGCAATTTGCCTGATGAAACAGATTGCTGTACACTGATAAAGCCATTACATAGAATTAACAATCACAACATGAACTGAAGATACTGGGTAGTTACAGGACATCTGGCAGAAAAGAAAATTTAACATAGATTAAAGCCGACTATGAGAAATTTAGTCTCTCTGAGCTAGGGGTTTCCGGACAGTGTTCACACTATATATATATATATATATATATATATATATATATATATATATATATATATATATATATATATATATATATATTTTTTTTTTAAAAGGGAAACATCTGGCACATTGTGAAAAGCCCACATAACCCTTTACATTAATGGGCATCTTCATGCAATTTTGTATGAAATGTAACACCGACACATAAGTGCAGGAGGTTCGGCTCTAAAACACATTTATCATTTTGCACTTAAATGTAAAGCCATCCTTAAAGAAAAATTTCAGACAGATCCAGATACATTTTTGCCCAACACAGGCTCTCCATGCATGTGCCGTGACTGACACAGCCGTGACACATGCAGCTGCGGAACCGAACAGCTGGCGCGCTCCATGTATCCAGGTTCCCTCTGCAGCTTGTTTGGTAAGCGCTATAGCTTGTCGAATAAGCCCTGACCCGATCAAATTTGCTGAACTCTACTAGTTATACAGGGCTTCATACACTTTCCGTTGAGCCCCCTTGTTAGTCTCAGTGTATACGGGCCACTACAGACGAGTGTATGAGAAATCGCTCCAGTTTCATTCAGAAAACTCTGTACTTTTATTTCTAATTTTCATCTGCGTCTGCGTCAAACGGTTTTCATACATCTACACTAAAAAATATACATGATCAAATAAAATTTTCAGGTTCATAATAGAAATGTATCTGTAAAAATCGGACGCCACTCAGATACTGTATTCCCTGTGGGATCCATTTATTTTACACACCCATAAAATAGAATGGGTGAGTGAGTCTCATCCAAGACTCGGAAGAAAGTACCATTACATGGTGAGATTTTTTTTCCTCACAGTGGTATAGAGAAAAAAAAATTGTTACTCTGAACAGCACTGTCAAAGAAATGCAACAGCTAGGGGGTGTCACAGAAAGACCACCACTGCCACCAGTTTGTCACGGATGACACTGGGGGTCGCACAGATCCCACCGCTGTCACTAGTTTGTCAGGGGACGGAACTCCGCTGCCTCCAAGAGTGGACAAGTACGCAATTGAGTGACGACTGATGGACGAGGCCGCAGCTGCTTCCACTACTGGGCCAATTATTGGGGAACTCCGTGAGCGTATGGTAGATACACCTGATTCCAGAGCATGGAATATGAATATATACACCCACACCCTGGTACATTGTAATATTACAATATTCTATGCGTTGGAATCATACGCTCCCTGGTAACAGGTGTCTAATCGGCCTGTATAAACTGCCAACTCCAAGATAACAAAAGTAACTACTAGCTGCCACCACCAATCATTTATACATGCCGATTGGCAACCTGTTACACATAGTTTACGGCTTCAGGGGTGCGGTTTACAGAGCAAGAGGAACAAAATATACAACGATGATACAAAATGGGAACAACACAAAACGATATATACAACTACATAAAAGATATAACTAAACCTGATGTTGCAGGAATGGCTTTTATCTTTATGGAGAGAAGCGCTCCGATTAGGAAAATGGAACACTCTCAAAGAGAACTTATGTCTTCCAGCATGAATAATGACAGACAGCTAAACTCTCATTTTTATAAGATCATGGTTACACTCTCATATCTCCCCTTTGTGAGCTCATATGGGAGCTGGTCATGGGATGTGCTAGGTCATTTAGGATTTTATGAGATCCCCAACTCTCAGGATATCTCTTCACCCCTGGAGGTCTCAGGAGGTAAATATGGTCATCATGTTTCCTATTGCTATTTTACCTTTCTACAGAGATGAAACATAGCATGGATAGAATCATCCATTGGGTCAATATTAAGTAGAAGGGGTTAAAATGGCATTACGGTGATGTGAGTGAATTCATTATGCTCATCCCTTTGTGCTATAACGCTAAAAATACATCTCCGACAAATGTTGAATCGATGCAAACTCTAATATTCATAACCGACCACTGGCTCCAAAAAGTCTGGGGGCCAGTGCTTTGATCAGAGGAAGCTCATGCCTGGGAAATGTACTTCTCTGCCCCGAATAAACAAATCTCAGGATTAGTGTCTGACTGAGTGGATCTCTGCCATCATTACCTGGTCACTGCAGGAGGTCCCCATTTCAATAATTGAGATTGAAGTACTAACTCTTTCTCACTTTCCCAGTTATAATTAATCTCATATGTTCAATGTGAAGTCCTACTTTAATGGAGGTTGAAGTGTCAGTTCTTTCTCTCTTCCCCAGTTATAGTTAATCAAATATGTTCAATGTGAGGATGATATGTCTCCTCTCTGGAGGTGTCTATGGATTTTAGTTTTTCTCTACAACAAGCACTATTGAATAACACGGGTCAGGGTCGATTAGTGATGAGCGAATATACTTGGTACTCGAGATTTCTCGAGCAAGCACGGGGGTCCTCCGAGTATTTGTAAGTACTCGGAGATTTAGTTTTCAGTGCCGCAGCTGAATGATTTACATCTGTTAGCCATCATAAGTACATGTGGGGATTCCCTAGCAACCAGGCAACCCCCACATGTACTTATGGTGGCTAGTAGCTGTAAATCACTCAGCTGCGGCACTGAAAACTAAATCTCTGAGTACTTACAAATACTCGGAGGACACCCGAGCGTGCTCGGGAAATCTCGAGTACCGAGTATATTTGCTCATCACTAGGTGCGATCAAATTTTAATTCAATGTCGCGGCAACAAAAAAAACGTAATTCTGGCGTTTCAATTTTTTTTTTCTCGCTACGCTGTTTAGCGATCAGGTTAATGCTTTGTTTTATTGATAGATCGGGCGATTCTGAACGCGGCGATACCAAATACGTGTAGGTTTGATTTTTTTTTTTAATTGATTTATTTTGAATGGGGCGAAAGGGGGGTGATTTAAACTTTTATATTTTTTTTTTTTATCTTTTTCACATTTTTTTTAACTTTTTTTTACATTTGCCATGCTTCAATAGCCTCCATAGGAGGCTAGAAGCTGGCACAACACGATCGGCTCTGCTACATAGCAGCGATCATCAGATCGCTGCTATGCAGCAGAAATGCAGGTGTGCTGTGAGCGCCGACCACAGGGTGGCGCTCACAGCTATCCGGGACCAGTAACCATAGAGGTCTCAAGGACCTCTATGGTTACTATACAGAAGCATCGCTGACCCCCGATCATGTGACAGGGGTCAGCTCGGACGTACTATCCCGTCCGAGGTCAGAAAGGGGTTAAAGATGGCGGCTGCATAGGTGCAGTAATACCTCTCTTGTGTGTGAACATTGCCGCATACAGACTGCATTTGTTTTGAGGCCTGGGCAGGTAAGCGTCTCTGCCTTTTTCTTGCTGTCTGCATATGAATCTGCAGGGGTAAGTATGAAGAATTTGAAATAGATTTCACACTTGTAATAAAAAAGGGAACCCATAGCAGAATAGAAGAGTGAAACTATGATCATTCACAGTATATCCCTAAGTCTGCACATTTTCTGCATTGTTAAAAAATCCCATTCGCTTGAACTGTATCGTATGTACACTTGGACTTGTAATGGGGACAGCGGAGAGGCCATTCAGAAACACACAAACCCTGCATGACCAGATTAAGCATCTGCATGACTGCGTCTTCCATTCACCCAAGACGTCCTCTCTTCTATTGCTTTGCCTGTAAAAGTAGTTCAGGCAATTCTTCCATTTTATTCCAAAGCCATGAAACTTAAGAGGACTAGTTATATCGGTACCTTAAATAAGAGATTGATACAGGGCACAATGTTCCGGGAAGACACAAAATCTGAGCAATTACAATACAAGACTGAAGACTGACTTGCTGCTTTTGTGATCTACTGATTAACCACTATTATTTGCGAACCACTCCAAGCGCTACGTCCCTTGATTTTTTAACATTTTCTATAGCAGTAATGCAGTTACAATATCATATATTCGATGTTTGCACATTATAGCTTCTCGGAGTGCAGCTGGATTTTCTCGGTTACAATGAATAGTCGTGACAGCTTGCACCTGTTCACACTTGTCTTCGTCCGTTCGGTGGGGCTGGCCAGTTTTTTGATACTTGTAGTACACACCTTCTGACTGAGCTCCTCCCATCAGCCTAAGGTATTTTTAATTAGAGCGGGATCCTACCTGCCCTTAAAATTTTAGGCTTTCAGCCCGAGAGGGGCATTTTGTGTTAGGCTCCCATCAAAGGGTATGCCTTGTCAGGGATGATGGGCTCTCTTGAATAAGCGAATTTGTGCGCCAAGTACCTTCATTTTTTTTAAACATTTTCTATAGCAGTAATGCAGTGCCAATTTCATATATTTAATGTCTGCATATTCTAACATCTCAGAGTGCAGCTGGATTTTTTTGGTTACACTATCGGTACAGTAAGAAAGCATAAATCACAGCATGTGCAGCAATGAGTTATTATAAACTGGCAACTTCTTTTTTTTCATTAAAACACTGGCAATAATTAGAACCAAAATATAAATTTAAATATTACTCAGCGTTATACGGATTCAGTAATTGCATAAATCCTAAATTTAGATTAGTCTAGTGGAGCAAAGGCTTTAGGGTTGAAAGTCTCTAAAACAAAGCGACATCATAGTGCAAACAATTTCTTTTAAAACCATTTAAGTAAAATATCACAAATGTTCAGTAGATGTGAAAGTGTGACTTCAGGATGGATATCCAAATCCTTATCTGATAGTTTCAGCCCACATCACTGCAGAACAGAAATCATGATATTCATCCAACTATGCTTATTCCTAGAAGTCTCCGGAGAACAGCTGAACATAGTGTGATCCCAAAAAAAAATTACATAAAAAGTTTAAATGTGCATGAGAAGAATAGATAAAATAGCACCACGTTGAAATTAAAATGTCCAGTGCAACGACAAGCATCAGTCGTGATTTAGGGTATGTGCACACATCAGGATCTCTTCAGGATTTTTTGCGGGTTTTTTTGTGGATTTCCCCAATAAAAACGCTATAATACCTCATAAAAAACGCATACATAATGCATCCTATCATTTAGAACGCATTCCGCATTTTTTTGTGCAAATGTTGCGGTTTTTTTCCTCAAAAAAAAAAAAAAAAACGCATTCCGGAAAAAGAAGCAACATGTTCATTATTTTTGCGGATTTTTTGCGGATTTTCCATGAAATTGGAGTGTCAGGAAAAAAACGCAAAATTTCCGCAAAAAAACCGCACTAAAACGCGTAAAAAACACACAAAAAACCGCATGCGGATTTCTGGCAGAAATGTCCGGATTTTGTCAGGAGAATTTCTGCAAGAAATCCTGACGTGTGCACATACCCTCAAAGTTTCTCCATTGCTGCTTCTTCTGGATTATTAGAGAAAAAAGATTGTATTTTAAGGGGCGTTATCTCTGTGGTTATGGAACCACTGTGCCGCAGTCTGGCAGAGCCTGGAGGGATGCAACTAAGGCTGGTTTCACATTTGCGTTTAAAAACGCAGCGTTTTAAAAAAAAAACGCATGTGGTGAAAAAACGCATGTAAACGCGTGCAAAAGCTGCGTTTTTTAGACGCATGCGTTTTTGCATGCAGAAAAAAAAACGGCGTTTTGCCGCGTTTACATGCGTTTTTTCCTGCGTTTGCGTTTTTGAAACGCATGCTGAGAAGTGTGTGACAGCTGCCAATCATCAAAATCAACAAGAAAACCCACTATAAATAGAAATAGCTAGGGTTAGGGTTAGGATCCCTAGGGTTAGGGTTAGGATCCCTAGGGTTAGGGTTAGGATCCCTAGGGTTAGGGGTATGGTTAGGATCCCTAAGGTTAGGGGTAGGGTTAGGATACCTAGGGTTAGGGGTAGGGTTAGGATACCTAGGGTTAGGGGTAGGGTTAGGGGTAGGGTTTGGATCCCTTTATCACCTTGATGGTGGGGGGTGGCTTATAAGTGTGTATTCTTGTTTTTTTCTATAAAAACGCATGCGTTTTTAACGCAAACAAACGCATGTGCTTAAAAATGCATGCGTTTAAATAGACAGCAATACTTTTTTTGCCGCGAAAAAACGCATGCTTTTTTTGCGGCAAAAAAACGGCGCTAAAAATTACTACAGGTTGCATTTCTGCAAGAGAACGCAAGCATAAAAAAACGCATGCGTTGTCAAAACGTGGCAAAACGCATGCAAAAAAACGCATGCGTTTTTAATGTTAAGTATAGAAAAAAAACGCATGTGTTTTTTAGCTCTAAAACGCAGCAGCAAAAAACGCAAGTGTGAAACCAGCCTAAGTGAACACCTGGTTCTTCATTGGAGCCCTTGATGGCGTGGTTAGATGTAAACCCAGATGGACGCCAGGTGCTACTCCAGGACAGACCCCAGAGCCGCAGCAGCTGACACCCCAAAAGGACAGGGAAGCAGGACTGGCCAGGAACTGGTTAACAGGAGTATGTGGGGCTGGTAGACAGAACTGGTTCAGGAACAGGACTGCACGGCTGGTAGGCAGAAAAGGTTCTGGATCAGGAATGGACAGGATAGGTTCAAGAACTCACGGCGGACTCGGGTGCAGGATCACAGATGTAGGCTCAAACTGGACGGGTGAGGATGACAATACAGGTGCGGGCAAGGCATATCAGGCTCAGGACTGGGAAGCAGCAGGACAGACAGGATCAGGAGTGGACAGGTAGAGAGACCTTACAACTAGGTAGCAAGATACACACCGATAACTAAAGTTGATAAGGCACTTCCCAATAAGGGAAGCTGCCTTAAATAATAGGCGTCTACCAGTTATTGGCTGGGGACATTTTACAGAAGTGCGCTCTGCCCTTTTAAAAGGCAGGGAGCATGCGTGCGCGCCCTACGTGCGCTCCCAAGAGACCTGCGTGCCATGTGCAGGTCCTGAGAGGAAACAAACACTGCAGGAACGTGACCGCGTCCCTGCTGGGAGGATGAAGGAGACTCGAGCAGGGGTGCCAATACTGTTCTAACATGGGATCACACTGTGTCAAGCTGTCCTTAGATCTGCAGAAATAAGTATTGTGGGATGAATCTTATGGCGTCTGTTCTCGTAGGAGGTGGAGCGAGACTGTAGTATGGGGATTCGGATATCTATTCTGTAGTAATACTTTCACATACAGTGGACTTTTGTGAAGTGGTGCATAATTGGTAATAAAAGTGTTGAGTAATCGTGACTATATAATCAATAAGTAGAACCAGACATATTAATCATCTTTACAAGCTTAAAAAGAAAATCAGTTAAAAAAAGATCTTAAAGAATTGTTTTTAATGAATTCAACAGGCAAACAGTCACCCATTTATCTGTAGAAAACCAAAAATATATACAAACACTCACTTCAGAAATGCATATAGTTTACTTACAAATATCTGTACGCTCAAAAATTTAACATAAATTTTAGGGGCACTTATTGTCCTGCACGTCTGTGCATGTATATATTTATATATATTTATATTTTTACACTTTTTTTTTTAAATAACATTTTTACAAACTTAAAAGGTTTTTTTTTTTTTTACAGCAAATTCTTTGCCCTGGTAAACTAAAGTGGGACAACAAAAATAATGAGAGGGTCCATGTTTCCTCAAAGTCTCAAGAAGTGTGCAAGTATATAAGAAAATGAAAGGGTTGAGGTATTTAGCCACGCCAAAAAATTTGCAGCAACAGCATTAAAAATCCGTAGCTCAGAAAATCCCAAAATGAGAAAGAAAAAGAAATTAATACTAATAACCCACTCGGGGCAGGGTCGTTATATAGGAAGTAGTCCATTCTGCTGAGGCAGCTTATATCCACTTTACATGCTCTATAGAGCAGTCCAAGGTGACTGTGTGCACTAAAGAGACAGACTAGTTGCTTGCTCATCCATAGGTGAAAATGTGAAAAAGGAGGCGATGTAAGAAAAAAGTCAAACGGAAACGATTCTTGTCCAAGATCATGCAAAATATTGCTGTAGTGCCGTTTTTGCCCTAGAAGAAGGAAAAATTACAATTTAAATATGAATTTCACATAAAATCACACAAAGCTTAAGAATTTAGGTACGCTGAAACATAAGCTCTAATGCAAGGATTATTACCACCCTTTGTTATCCTAATGGGTGATTGCGAAAGAAGGCCTGTCACTTGCTCAAATGAGATAAATAATTTGTAAAAATTCCTAGCCTCCCCAGAGTCTGACAATCTTATCTGCTTTGCGCTACATCACTCTATTGCAGAGATATTCACATTTCTATCTTTTGGAGCACGGTATGTGAAATCTCTGCGGGGGAGTCCAGCTGGGTGTTTCTTTTCTGGAGGAATGCACTTTCACTCCTCCCTCCCAGATGCTGCCAATCACAGCAGCATCCGAGACTGCTAGATCAGCTGCTGAGCTGATTGACAACATCTAGGAGTGAAAGTGCATGCCCCCCCCAGAGAAGAAACGCCCAGCTGGACAGCATAGCAGAGATTTCACATACTGTGCCCCAGAAGAGACAAATCAGAATATCTCTGCAATGGAGGGACGCAGCACAAAAAGGAAAAAGGAGAGACAGAATCAGGGGAGCTCAGAGATTTTTAGAAGGCATCTGATTCGCTATTTTCGAGCAAGTGACAGACACTCCAAGTGAAATTTTGGTGCACACTGAAGTCTACAATTCCTAAATTTTAACATCTTGGAGATGCAATCATTTATAGTATTTTTTTCCTTCCCTTTTCCTTTCAAGAGCCATAGCTTTTTCATTTTTTCATGGACATAGCTATATGAGGTTCTGTTGTTTCGGCAAAAACATTCAAAGTGGGATAGAATTTAGAAAAAAAAAAAAAGTTTTTAACAATATTTTGAAAGATTTAGATTTTCTTATTCGGCATTCACCACACGAGATAAATATTTTATTAGCTTGGTCAAATACACATGCAGCGATACAAAATATGTTACTTTTTAATCTTTGCAATTTATGTTTGAGGAAAAGGGGAGCGATTCAAATGTGCTTTTTTTTAAATGAAACCTGCAACCGCTTGATTGCCTGTACACTGTTATACTTTATATTGCAGGGTATTGCAAAACTGAAAATCTCCTTCAAGGTTGCACCAACATGGAAGACACAGTGAACTTCAGTAGACCATTACGGTTACATTGCAGTTGCTCACAGGTACTGGCTGTCTGTACAGCACAGCTGGCACCCATGCTCTAGGGAATGTGCGCAGCTCCAGAGACTGCTCCATACATGAGGAGCACTTATTCGCCATACCTATTCGGTTGATTATTGTTTGAAGGGATTAATAAAATCATGCTACCAAGGGCAGCAATCAGGATATGGTGTCATTTTCTGATATATTCCCTGCCCTACAACAAAATGTAGAGGCATCCAGATAGAGGTAGGCCAATGCGTCCATTTTTTTACTGCATGCTTCCCACATTCATGGTAAAAAATAAAAAAAAACATAATTGGGATAGAAATTTTAACTACATGAAACAAGCTTCTTATAGAACAAAGCTGTATTTACAGAGATGCAATGATGATTTACAGCCATAAGAAAATGTATATTTCTATACTGTACATCTAGCATTAAATGCCAGCCATTAAAAGTGGTTATTCCCTCGTTTGCACTTTACTATTACCATGTAGTCGGAACGCCCCGTTCAGAGCTGCTGATCGGCTGATGCATCATCAATGCGATGTTCGAGCTGCAGCCAATGCCAGACATTGGGAACAGTGGCGGAGACTTTACGGTAAAGGTTAGTAGAGCCCACTTTTGTTTTTCAGCAAACTCCAGGATAAATTTAATTGAAAGGAAACAAATAGTGATGAGCGAGTATACTCTTTGCTCGGTTTTCCCCGAGCACGCTCCGGTGACCTCCGAGTATTTGCTATTGCTCGGAGATATAGTTTGCATCACCTCAGTTGCATGATTTACAGCTTCCAGATACGCTGAATACATATGAGAATTCCCTAACAAACAGGCATTCCTCACATGTATTCAGCTTATCTGGAAGCCGTAAATCATGCAACTGAGGCCGAGCGTGCTCGGGAAAACCCGAGCAACGAGTATACTCGCTCATCACTAGAAACAACCCCTTTAAGATGAATGGGCATCTATATATTATAAGTACAGCCTGACTATGCCACAGCTACTTACTTGTCACATAGGTTTGGATCTGTTGACTGACTCAATTTATGGAGGATTTCAACAATTCCGATTTCACGAAGCTTGTCTTGTCGTTCTTGTGAACCTTCCAGAGCAAGAAAACAAAAAACGTTATAAATGAGATTAGCAGATATTTTGCACACTTATGGGGTCCAGTGATCTACTCTGGGTAAAATTAAAGAATAGCTATTACCGTATATACTTGAGTATAAGCTGAGAATTTCAGCCCAATTTTTTAGGCTGAAAGTGCCCCTCTAGGCTTATACTCGAGTCATTCCCAGGGGGTCGGCGGGGAAGGGGGAGCGGCAGCTGTCACCTCATACTCACCTGCTCCTGGCGCGGTCCCCGCTTCTCTGATGTGATGGTCTCCGGGCACCGCAGCTCTTCCTGTGTTCAGCGGTAACATGGTACCACTCATTAAAGTAATGAATATGGACGTGACTCCACTCCCATAGGGGTGAAGCGAATATTCATTACTTTAATGAGTGGTACCAGTGACCGCTGAACACAGGAACAAGCTGCCGGCTCGGGACGACAGAGAAGCAGGGACCGCACCACGAGGGTGAGTATAACGGGGGAGGGTGAGCATTGCGCGATATTCACCTGTCCCCGTTCCACCGCCGGGCTCCATCTTCTGCATCCTCTGGCAGTGACGTTCAGGTCAGAAGGCATGATGACGTGGTTAGTGCACGCCGCCCTCTGCCTGAACAGTCAGAGAGCCGGAAGATAGAGCGACTTGAGGCGGTGGAACGGGGACAGATGAATATCGCAAGTGCCGGGGGCCTGAGCGACGAGAGGTGAGTATGTCATTTTTTTTTTCATCGCAGCAGCATATGGGGCATAATCTATGGAGCATCTTATGGGGCCATCAACCTTTGTGCAGCATTATATGGCACATAATATTCTATGGAGCATCGTAAGGGGCCATGATTAACCTTTTGTGATGCATTATATGGGGCATATTTTAATATGGAGCATCTTATGGGGCCCATTATGAACTTTATGGAGTATTATATGTGGCGTATTTTGTATGGAGCATCTTAAGTGGCCCATCATGAACTGTATGGAGCATTATATGGGGCTCCTGATTCAATATGGATATTCAAAAACATTTAACCTACTGATTTCTCAATTAATTTTACTTTTATTGGTATATTTTTATTTTTTAAATTTACCAGTAGCTGCTGCATTTCCCACCCTAGGCTTATACTCGAGTCAATAAGTTTTTCCAGTTTTTTGTGGCAAAATTAGGGGTCTCGGCTTATACTCGAAGATATACGGTACTTTAGAAACGTCTGACATGTTCAAGGAACAGATGAAAAGTTTATATGGTTGAGGGACTAGGTGAACTTTCAGATGTCATTGACATTTTCTTCTTGCAGAGCCATCAAGAGGTTTTTCAAAATTATTAGTAAATCTCTATTTCAGATCTACAGACACAAGACAGGATATTCCATGCGGTCTGCACAGTTACAATATTGTTTTATCAGCAGACACTGGGGGAGATTTATCAAGCTAGATGTGACAGAATTCTGGCATAATTTGCACCAAAAGTGAAAATTGTCTTTTATGACTTGCACCACGTTTCTGATATGTTTTAGACCCATTGTGACATTGGTGCACAATCTCGCAGATGAGGGCTCATTCAGAAGTCCATGCAAATCGGTCCGAGGTTGTTCTGTTCACAAGAGGTGCAGCCAGTTTCAAGTGGAAAGGTGAAGCTCGGGTCGCTGAATTAGCAGTCCGGCCTTGGACTGATTTGCACAGATGTTTGAATGAGCCCTAAGGTAAAAAAGTAATAATTTATACAAGGACTGTGGAGTGACAAACCTCAGCATTAAACTAGACAGTGTCCGTGGATGGACTGACCAAATGGTTTACAGAAAACGTTGTGCTGTATGTTCTGGCTACCTGCAGCCGATATTAAAGGGAGTGCAGAAGCTCATTGCATATTGTTTTGATTGAATCTGAATGATACCACAGTATACAGAGACCTCCTATGCGCCTTCTAGTTGCAGCCAGAATACTAGATTTTTTATCTACGTCCATGCAGGAAGACTAAGTTATAAAAAACAAAACAAAACAAAAAAACCCGCAACATATTCGTGCCTCTGGCTCCCAGTAATGAAATAATTTTGGGTTGCACTGGTGACCTTTTCCCTCGCCATCCAGAGTGACTAAAGCACAATGAGCGGTGCAAATATAAGGCCCCTATAAAAACGTATTAGGTTTTAATTTGCTAAAGCCGTCTGTAAGGCCCCATTCACACCTTTGTATAAAACCTGCACGGGAAAAAATAGTACCTGTGTCATCAGCATTTGGATCAGTGTGCCATCAGTGTTTTTCCAGTATTGACAAAGACAGAATGAAATTACAAAGCTTCTCCTAGACTTTGCAATGTTAACTATTTACAGCACATGGATGGGACACTGATGCCATCCCATCTGCTGTGTGTGTTTTTCACAGACCCATAGATTTGCATTGGCTGTCATCTATGCTGCCAAAAAAAAAAACGGACATGTCTCTGTGTGGTTCACACGGTCCATGTAAAAATATGAACATGTGCAGCGTAGGTTATAATGGGCACATGTGGCATCTGTGCAAAAAACGTATGCCACACGCACTGGAAACACGGACATGTGACGGGCCCTAAAATGGTGAGAATGACCATGGTGATCTTCAATACCTTCGTCTTCATTCCATGTGAGGTTTGCTATGCAGAACATTGCAGCCAGCTGAAGCTTCAGGTTGGAATGACCCTGAGAAGAGGGAACAGAATACCAGAATGTAGGTTATGAGCAAACCCAAAGGCTTCACTTTCTTTTTTTTATAAACTACTACTAGGGGTAAAAGAGAATTACACAGAATGGCGGTATTAAAATCAAAACAAAAATCACATACAGTGCTAGCTTCTAACAAAAACTGAGAAAAATCACAATACTTAAAGGGAACCTGTCATCTGATTCATGCTGCACAAACTGAACAAAGCATGAATCAGAGACAGGCTGCAGCCAAGCATATTTTTCTCGAAAATGCTCCAGCGTTTCAGAGAAAATATACACTTAAGATCTGGCCAGGGACTATAGCTGGAGAACAGAATAGTCTGGAGAACAGATTAGTCTGGCTCTGCCTCCGGACTAAGTGATTGACAGGTCTTGACTTCATGCGCCCATAGGGAGAGACCTGGCAATCACTAGCACCTGTGCTGGGAAGAGCCGGACTAAGTTGGTCTCTGGCAATAGCCAGATATTTTAAATATACTTTTTTGGAAAAGCAGCAGAGTAAGAATGTAACCGGCTGCATTTGTGCAGCTAGTCTCGGATTCATGCTACCTGCAAAGCGGGCAGCATGAATCAGATTATCAGTTCTCTTTCAGGAAAACTCAGGTACTCCCTTACTTTCAGTACTTATGGCAGTTGCCTGAATCATCATCGTCTCATGGCTGGTTTACTAATATCAACCTGTCCTAACTAAGAGGTGCCTACTAGCCTATTTATGTACAAACAATTGTTAGTTTAATTGTTCTGTGTGCATAAAACACCAAGGTTACTTACCAGAACCCATGACAGCACACTAGAGAGGGATCCACCCAGCAATGACAGGAAACCTACTGAAATAGAAGGGTGGCACTTCTCCCCTGCATCAGTTGGGTTACAGAACATGGGAGGACCTCCAACAACATCATAAACATAACCGACATCACATCAAACACCTAATCTATAGTGTACACCCATATTGTGAGACAAGGGGGGGCATACCGGTGAGGTCATGGGTTCTCGAAAATTAGCTACATGTAAGTAACCTTGGTGTTTTCTCTTCACCACACCTGAGAAATTTATGGAGAAACTAAACCCCTTACAGAGGGACCACTGTTTGCAGCACCCTTCTACATAAGTCAGCAGAGGAGGATAGGTCCAGTCTTTAGTGCCTAAAGCAGAGGGTGAGGACCACATAGTAGCCTTACAAATCTGAATAATCAATACTTCCATTTTCTCTGTCCAAGAGGTCACCACAGCTCTGGTGGAGTGAGCCTTGATGCCCTCAGGAACTGGAGCACCGCTAGCAGAGTAGCATAAACTAATGGCCTCTCTGATCCACCTTGCAATGAGAGGAGCATATTGAACAATAAAATATAATACTTTATTAGCCATTTCTTTAAAAAAGACAAGCAAACAGCGCATTGAAAAATGGCAATAGTGCAAGGTGATGAGCCAATAAAATTAAGTGGCACCACCGGAGGGCAGGTAAAGCACAGGATATAAATATACTTCAAAATGTAGTTGGAAAAATTAAAAAAATAAGTAACTGGGTGCCCACTACATATCATGGAGTAGTACCAATCATAGACTATACAAAATATATACCCAAGGTACAGTATGGCTAAAGTGCCTGTGATACATGAAGGTACAACAATAAAATGTGGGTACAAGGCTTATAATATCCTACATTGGTGTCAAAAGTATAAACATGTCTCACCAAACCCAGGCGATAGTTCCACTTCCCTACGTGCGTTACGGCGGCGTGCCTTGTTGCCGCCAGATCATAAGGGAATGGGTGGTACAGTTTCCAGCAATCGCCGGCTTCAGACCCCTTGCTGCCACTTCCCACCTACGTTTCAGACATCCCAGAATGTTCAATGGGCAGGGTTCACCTCTTACAGGTATGTGATAAGGTCCCTAGGATTGATAGGGCTGTATCAAAATCCTCAGAGTCCTTCTCCTCAAAAGGACATCTCCTTTTTGAAGACAAGGGCAAGGCACCAGTTTTCTCAGGTTTTTCCCTCTCTTTGTTAATGAGTGCCTGGATGTTACTATTAACAGGAAAGGTACGTTTTGTTCTCTGCTCTAACCCTCCGAACATCACGTCGTCTAGGGATTTAACCATCTTCTCCTCTTAAGCCCATTGTGGACCTAACAGCTTTAACTAGCCTATCTGTATCTTCCACTGGAAAAAAAAAACATGGTCTGCCCCCCATATCCCTGCCCGAGGAGGATGAGGACGAAGACTCACTGTGATATTTCCTTCTGATAAGGGAAACATCAGATTCAGAAAAGGCTGCTCTAGATTTTTTCTTCCCTTTTTTAAAAAGGGAATTTAGGAAGCTTTACACCTGAGTCCTGATGACAGATCTGAGGCTTGAGGCAAAGTCTGGAGTCTTCTCGCTAATGGTCTTGTGAATGCAGTCTGAACAGAGATTCTTCTGCCAGCCCACTGCTAGTGGGGTTTTACATAGCGCACAGTCTTTGTTGTTCTTCTTCAACGTCACCTGCTGTCACCACAGGGTACCGGATGCGGAGGCTGTTTTGGGATACATAAAGCCTCCTCTCAGAGACCATGTAGTCCAGAGACTCTGAATGGGACGGCTGGTGCTCCTGCCACTTGAATGGCTGCCTCCTTCGCTGTGTCCACGCTGCTGATGCATCTGATCCTCTATGGCACCACAGGAAGGAGAGCTGAAGCTGGAGCGCTCCATTTCTGGTCTGCCCTCCCAGCATGTCTTGAGCCCATGATGTCAGCGAGCGCACCGTTCATTACCTGTGCATCCTGGCAGTCTTCAGCATGCCACACAGAGCAGGGGGTGGTGGTGAGGGCGGCGCGGCAGTCTGAGACATGCAGCGATTCTCAGTCTCTGCCACCCGTGCTTGCATGTGCAACAAAGCCCACTCTGGACCCGAGAACGGCGCTTCCTGGACCCTGAAGGCCAGAACCACAAGCATGTAGCCTGCTCTTCCAGACACCAGGACAGGGCTGGGTAACATTTTGTTCTTCTATGTTCACCGAGGGCTTTCAGCACAAGGCTCCCTTCATTCCCTTTTATTTCAGTAGGTTTCCTATCCTTGGTGGGTGGATCCCTCCTTCAGGAGTGCAGTCATGGGTGAAGGGAAAATAATAAATTATAATTGTTCTTGGCAGCACAACTTGTTTACACAGAATGATGTGCTGCTGAGAAGGATTTTTTTTTTAATCAAGCTTAAAAATCAACTCAACCAATGAACAATTATTTTGCTCGTTAGTTGGGCGATTGACGGGCTGTCTTGGCAGGCCAATTATTGGGAATGAGTGCTCGTTCCTGATTATTGGCATGCCTAAATGGACCTTGAAAGAAATCGGCTCTCACGCGTGGACAACCTGCAATAGACATCTGTTTATACACAGCAGCCAACCAGAGGAGGCTGAACAGCAGGGGGAGGTAGAGAGCAAGAGCCTAAACCAATGATGAGACAGGAGGTGGGCCGCACACTACATCAGCCGCCTGTATAGAAAGGAAGTAATCCATAGTCACATCTATTTCCACATGGAAATTAGCTAAAAAACAGCTAAAAGGCAAAGTTTGAAGAAAATAAATAGCAGGATATAAATTAATATATATTCATACATGACCAACACCACTTTCACGATTTAAATATGTTACATATCAGAAAGTTTGAGAAAGATAGCAGTACATGTATGGTTGGCTTTCCCCAGATCAAAAGTTATACCCTATACATAGGATATGAGTGAAGCCGAGGTCAAGCATGCGCAACTTCGCAACCATACACAGTCTATGGAATTGACAGAAAAAATCTCAGAATCATTGAGGATCCCAGTTCCCAGTGGTCAGACCCCCATCGATCACCAAGTTCTTTTCTGTGCACTGAATAGAGGATCACTTACATCAATAGGATTTGTCAGGCACTGGTGGTCTACTTAGAACGTAACTGGTATTACTTTGTGGCTTGGGCTATGATTGGAAGCCACATTGTAACAGTGAACAGAGCATTACTGGTATAATAATGGAGTGCTTTGTGGGAAGAGTACCCAAGTGTGTTACTTACCACGTAATACTTGATTTTCTGTAGGATATCATCATTTGTCATGATTAGGTCCTTAGCCGTTGTTCCATCAGCAATGTTTGCAAGGATGCATAAGGTCTGAAACACAAACAATGTAGGTAAAGGTGTTACTTTTGCCAGTTTTGTTCCTGTGATCTTATCTTCGGGAGTGTACTGCTTCCCAGTGGCAACGTGCTCCATAATGATCAATCGTTCAGACCAATAGCATTGTTGTACTGGCCTGGACTCCACACTCCCCCACTGCTGCTAGCAGAGGCAGCTTTACCCCTGCGGCACCAGGGGAGCACAGGGACATTTGTTGGTCAGCTCCAGGTTCCTGGACAGCTTCAGAGCAGCGCAAAGAGCTTGCAAAGTGGCTCCTTGCCTAGGACATTGGCCACCATTGATGGATTGCAAATTGGCTGGTAACTTGGGCAACGAGCTAAACACAAAATAATTTTTAATAAGAAGTAAATTGCAAAGTTGTTTTTTTTTTTTTTTACAGGCACTTTGCACGATAATAAGTACACCTCTTTACTGTCAATAGGACTGAACTGTAAAATCCTAGCCAGCAGTCAAGAACCACTACTACTGTGCCACAATGTTATTAACCCTTCCCAGTAAAATTATGTCCTCCCTGTGATTTATTACTTTAGATCACCGTATATTTCATGATCTTAAAAGGTTTTCATAGTTTGGCATGGGCTCAGTTGGCGGGAAACGGATGACATACCTGTTCCTTGACCTCTATATTATGCTCCCCTTCTAGAATGAAGGTCACTGCTTGCATTATTTGCTTCCCATGCGTGCTCATTATCTGGTCTATATGCTTGAAGTTCACAAAAGAGAAAAAGATGAAAAAAAAAATGAGAATGTTACAAAGAAAAAGCCTGTAGGTGCTAGAGTTACATTGTATACATAGCCTAGCAGAAATTACCATAATGACTGAAATAATTAAACAAGACACCACATGCATGAAAACACATGGATACCCTCAGGTAATGAGATTACATCCACTGAAATACATCCATTGCTAATATACATAGTGTCAATTGAAAGACAGATGTAGTCTGCTTAGAACTCGTCTTTCTTTCACCCATGACAGCACCACCTGAGAGAGAGGATCCGCCCATCATGGACAGGAAAGCTACAGAATAAAAGGGAGGAACCTCTCCCCCACATCAGTTGGTTTCCTGTCCTTGATGAGGACCCATACACAGAGTGACCCCGTTGCAGAACGAATAAAAGAAATGTCCAGGTTGGATCAGAGAAGCC
This sequence comes from Ranitomeya variabilis, assembly GCF_051348905.1. Classification (NCBI taxonomy): domain Eukaryota; kingdom Metazoa; phylum Chordata; class Amphibia; order Anura; family Dendrobatidae; genus Ranitomeya; species Ranitomeya variabilis. Next base: position 160,533,160 of record NC_135238.1, on the reverse strand, counting down.
ATTAATTTATCCTATTCCTGACGTGATAGGGCAGTGCCAGGGGACCTGAAGGCTCCCTCCACTTAGGTTACTGCAGCTTCCTGGGGGAGAAAGACGACGTTCCTATTGTCCATATATGTAAGGCCACAATGTGGTCCTCTCCTTCTACATCCAATCAGCACTATAGGCTTGATTTACCATGGTAATGGTATTTATGCTGATGTTTAATTGTTGATGGAGGTCCTCTCAAGCTCTGTAACCCAGCTAATGCGGGGGGAGAGGTTTTGCATTTTTATTCTGTAGGTTTCCTCTCCTTGATGGGTGGATCCCCTCTCTCGGGTGTTGCAGTCATGGGCGACATTACACATCAGCACCCCATCATTTAAAGTCATGTACAACTTAGTGACAGACTTTACTCCGGATGTAACCACCTAGGTACGCTTGTCACTCTGAGGGGCATTTAAGTGGTTAAACAAAAGCAATCTGAGCTAGCTGGTGGCGTATTACACAGATTTTAGTGTCACACTTACAGGACGTGTAGATAGCAAGTTTCTGAGAAGTCCTAATGTTTTCATCAACACATTAACATCGGAGTCAGAGAGAAGTCGAAACAATTGTTCTGTGCTCAAACCTCTTAAAATGTCTGATTTAATCTTCTGGTCGGCTTGAAACGCCATGTTCTAGAAAACACAACATATTGTTGGTAAAAGGCAATAATTTGTCAGTGGCTTGTGATGAGAAACACTTACCATTAAAGCCCAGATACCATTGACTCGCAGAGCTGGATTCTCACTAAGAGTCAGACTACACAGCAGGTCTATAGCTCCGGATTCCAGAATCGGCTGCAAGCAAAAACATACAGAAATCATTCAGTGTGCAAAAATCATGCAAATCCCCACTATTCAGCACTGTTAAATGGGCGTGCGCTGTGTGAAGGGGGCTGGCTGACCGCTCATTTCCGCAGCTAAACCAGTCCCATTCTCTGTATATGTTGACTGTGACACAAAAGGGGGATGGCATGCTATTAAAAAGAGCAGTAAGCCAACCCTATTACACACAGCTGGACACAAACCAAACAAGCAAGTTACTAAAAATAAAAAATACATAAAGTAAAGAAATTGGTTTTATTATCATTTTTGGAGACCCATAATATTTCCATTTTCGGTAGAAGGAGATGTGGGAAGCCCTGTTTTTTCTACGCTGACTTTTTTTTCAGTTTGAGGTACATACAATGTTTTGATTGCTTCGCACTGAACTTTTTTGGGGTGTTGTGGTGACCAAAACATCCACATTTCTAGATTTTTTATTTATTTATTTTTTTCCATTACTGTGTTTATCAGGTCAGGTTAATGTTATATTTTGACATTGGACATAGCTATATCACATGTGTAATTTTTTTTTATATTTCTTTTATCTTCAAAAGGAGAAAAAAAAAAAGTGATTTGAATTTATATAATTACTTTGTTAAAATCTTTTTTCTTTTAGTTGTTACTGAATCTTATCCCCTTAGGGGACTCGAACTGGTGATTGCTTGTACTATACAGCAAAACAATTGAGTTACTAAATCACGGCCTCTTTTGGACACCTGTAGGAGTACTATCAAAATTAGTCTGACTTATGGCAACCCATCAGCGTGTCGATCAGTTCCCCTGCGCTCCACGTGCCGCTGCTAAAGGCAGGTAATAATAACAGATTCAGGCAACATATTAGATACAAGCGGAAGGGGGAAATGGGACCACCCGCACTAAGTAGTGCTGTGTAACCCCCCACCGAAAAAGAGAACCAACTCCATAGAAATTGAATAAAAAAAGGAGAAAACTAGGAGTATATAGGATATTTAAGTAATAGAAAATGCTTTATTTAAATAACATATAATTAGCAAGCTTTATAGCAAAATACAAGGAAGCACAAAAAGTACATAGCAAGTATATTTAGACAAGGATGATAAAAAGGAGTGGATAACCCCCAGTGTGCACCCACAAGAATACCATCACACAGGGCTACATATTGTGAAGATAGCTGCTCGAGAGCATCTCTATTGTTAAAGTAGCATCAGGCACACCATGTGGTGTGTCATAAATAGTTAAAGATTTGTAATTAAAAAGAGAGCAGCGCTTACCCTGAGAGGCACACAGTGGGGCACACCAGTTGGGGTCCACCGAACGCACCCCGTTCGGTGGACCCCAACTGGTGTGCCCCACTGTGTGCCTCTCAGGGTAAGCGCTGCTCTCTTTTTAATTACAAATCTTTAACTATTTATGACACACCACATGGTGTGACTGATGCTACTTTAACAATAGAGATGCTCTCGAGCAGCTATCTTCACAATATGTAGCCCTGTGTGATGGTATTCTTGTGGGTGCACACTGGGGGTTATCCACTCCTTTTTATCATCCTTGTCTAAATATACTTGCTATGTACTTTTTGTGCTTCCTTGTATTTTGCTATAAAGCTTGCTAATTATATGTTATTTAAATAAAGCATTTTCTATTACTTAAATATCCTATATACTCCTAGTTTTCTCCTTTTTTTATTTAAAGGCAGGTAATGGCTGAATAACACAGCCATCATCTGCCAGGTAAGGCTACTTTCACACTAGTCCGTCGGTACGGGCCGTCGCAAACCGTTGGCCCGACGTACCGACGGACAGTGTGTTAATGTAGCACAAGGTGGGCAGCGGATGCAGTTTTACAACGCATCCGCTGCCCATTGTGAGTTCCGGGGAGGAGGGGGAGGAGTTTCGGCCGCGCATGTGCGGTCAAAAATGGAGGACACGATGCACAAAAAAAGTTACATGGAACTTTTTTTTTTGTGCCGACGGTCCGCCAAAACACGACGCATCCGTCGCACGACGGATGAGACGTGTGGCAATACATCGCTAATGAAAGTCTATGGAGAAAAAACGCATCCTGCAGGCAACTTTGCAGGATGCATTTTTTCTCCAAAACGACGCATTGCGACGTGCGTCGAACGACGCTAGTGTGAATGTAGCCTAAGATGTAGGGTAAGCTCCTGAGCCTACGTCAAAGATGAGACCCCAACATATCACATACACATGAAGGAAGGGGCTAAAACTGCATTTAGCCGCATAAGCCACTTCAATACAAACACTTCCATATTGTGCCTCAGGATTAAGATGCATCAAGCTTCATCCGTTTCAGGCCACATGGCATCTGTAATATTTTACAGTCATCTTGATAATTGGTATTTATACAAATATTGTCTATGATCAGGTCCACCTTGATTTTGATGCATATTAATTACAAATTCCAAGCATCCTTACACTAGCTCAGTTTTCCCCCAGGCAAAGGTTGTGTGGGTATAACTAGTGAGTATAGCTTTCTCTAATTATCATCCCGCCCTTTTTTACATTTTTGGTGTATTGTTTTTGAAAACTAATAAAGATGTGTTTGGTTAGAAGTGGCCTAAGCTTCCTTCTTAATAGGTTTCCCTTGATAGGCGGAAGTGGCGATAATATTTTGGGCCAATAACAGGTCTATTTATTCTTCAAATCTGTGCCTTCGTTCGATGTAACAAGGTTACCATCCATCTAATGCTCATTGTAGATTGGTCATCAATGATGTAAGGAAATAGGAGTTTATTTTACACGATGCACACTAACTTTCCGTTTTGTATGCAGCATATATTTATAAGAGCAGCGGCACGGACTGCTAACATATCTCACAGATGGATGCTAGCAGAGACTGAAGTAAATGAGCCCACACTAACGAGAGGGTTAAATGGGAAACGGCTGACTCACGCAGATGGCTTCCATTAATTTTCCCAACCCAATTCACTAATTTAATTTCTGATAAAAAGTACAGGATGTTTCATGATGAATGTTACTCGTAATAATGGAAAACAAGATGGTGATGTAGTCATAGTGCTCATTGGGGAATCATTAGAGGTCTCTACACGCGTCATTCCTGCAGCTCCTTCCCAAAAAGCATAGGGATGTGTGGTTCACCTTGGTCGTGAATTTTTTATACTGTCAAATCCATTTTCTTCCAGATGCTTTTGTAATATTCAGAAAATAAGCTCTGAATTTCATGGGAGTTTTATAAAACAAAATTACTTTTTGTTTTGTATAATGATTCATTAAAAAAAAAAAAAAAAAAAAAAAAATGGGAGTCAGAAAACTTTCACATTCCCACGGCGCTCACACACTGTCAGGAAGCAAAACGTACAACTCAAAAAGCCAAGTGCAATATAGATACTGTATATGTTACTACCAAACCCAACAGAGGTGTATGTGTATATGTATACAGCCACACACCGCATCTGCCAAGGGAATTATACCAAGGGCTACATTTCTTTTAAACTAAATGTGCTATTTATTTAATTCTAGTTTTATTAAAAGGGGATGTCTGTTGAGTAAATAAAAAACAAAACAATTACTCACCAATCCCGTCACTCCAGTTTCAACACTACCTGTTCACTGCCAATCTTTACTTACTGATGCAGCCATGACATCCTGACGTGTGTCCACCGAAACCAGTTACTGCCTGTAACAGGTCAATGGTCTAGCCAGTGATTAGCTGCAGCGGTCATATGCCTGTGTCGGGACGTCACTGCTGCAGAATGACTGAACAAGGCGGCATTGAAATGGAAACAGCAAGAGTTTGGTTACTTTTCTAGCCATGATGGAGCCTCACACAGGCATTTATCATTTTCTGAGATAAAGGGGTTTTCTGATCTGCTCTAAAAGTTCACAGACAAGAACTATACTAACTCCAGAGATGCTGGTCCAACAGTCTCCACTGGATCGGAAGAGTCAATGTTCCTACCACCAGTCAATGGACATTGCAGCCAATAAGGCTGCTTTCACACATCAGGTTTTTGCCATCAGGCACAATCTGGTGAGCTATGTAAAAAACAGATGTGTTTTTTCTCATAGAGTTGTATTAGCGCCGGATTGCGCCTGATGGTCACACGTTTTATCCGTTTTTTTGCCGGATCCGTCAAAAATTATTTTTCCGGCGGACGGAGAAAACATACAGAGGAACGTTTTTTCTGTCCGGCGAAAAAACTCACAGCGACGGTTCCAGCGATAAACGGATGAAACATTGCTACCGATTCCGGTATTTTTACAATGAGCATATCTCTCTCTCTCTCGTACAGGAAGTCCAAACTCTAGGCCCGGTGTAAAAAAAACAAACAAAAAAAAAGCTGATCCTGAAAAAAAAACCAGATCCGGCACATCAGTTTTTCACATTTTGCACCGGATCAGTTTGTTCAAAAATAGCCGGATTATGCCTGAAGGCAAAAAAACTGATGTGTGAAAGTATCCTAAGGCCTCTTTCACACATTTTTTATTTTTTAGAAAAAGTCACAATCCGTCAAAGTGTTGAAAAGACGGATCCTGTGCAGAGGAGAGAGAGTATCCGTGGCCGGATTCAGTCTTCGGACAGCAACGGATACTGCGTCCATAGGCTTCCATTATAGCCAACGACGGACAGCGCAGGATCCGTCGGTCTGATTTTTTTGACGTACACAAAAAACATTACTATGTCCGTTGTCTCTGGGCAACAAACACAGAATTTACGACGGATCCGTCAAACGACGGATGAAACGGAAGGCCATCCGTCACTAATACTAGTCAGTGAGAAAAATAGGGATTTTTGTGTACTCACCGTAAAATCCTTTTCTCCGAGCCAATCATTGGGGGACACAGGACCATGGGTGTTATGTTGCCTGCCACTAGTACACTAGTACACAAAAATCCCTATTTCTCCTACGCCTCATTTGGGGACACAGGACCATGGGACGTCCTAACGCAGTCCCTGGGTGGGGAGCAACATTGCTGTAATCCTATGGTACATGGGGTATTAGCAGCTAAGGTACTGCTGACTGCAGAATGCGCCTGCCAAGGACAGCGTCTGCTGAGGATAGAGAATGAATGTAGTAGTGTTTCGTAAAAGTATGCAAGCTGGACCAAGTCGCAGCTTTGCAGACCTGTTGTGCTAACGCCTGGTGCCGAATGGCCCAAGAGGCGCCCACCGACCCAGTAGAATGGGCCTTAATCCCTGCTGGGATAGGAGCACCCCTGACACGATAGGATTCCTGAATAGTCGATCGAATCCATTTGGCTAGAGTAGCCTTGGAAGCGGGCAAGCCCTTCCTTTGTCCCTCTGAAAGTACGAATAGGACATCTGACTTGCAGAAGGGAGCCGTCCGTGAGACATACCGTCGAAGGGCCCTAACCACATCGAGAGTGTGCAGAGCTTTATCAACACGATGGACTGGTGCCGGACAGAATGAAGGCAGAATAATCTCCTCATTGAGGTGGAAGAAGAAAATGACTTTGGGTAGAAAGGAAGGAGAGGTCCTCAAGACTGCCTTATCTGGGTGAAAAATCAGAAACGAGGGTTGGCAGGAAAGAGCCGCCAACTCCGAGACACGCCTGATTGACGTAATAGCCACTAGAAAAACCACCTTCCAGGAAAGGAAGGTCAGAGATACGTCCTGCAGTGGTTCGAAATGGGCCTCCTGAAGAGCTCCAAGGACAAAATTAAGATCCCATGCATCCAAAGGCATTCTATAGGGAGGCCCCACATGGGAAACTCCCTGAATGAATGTCTTAACCGGTAATCTGGTGGCAATTTTTCGTTGGAACAGGACTGAATGCTGACACCTGTCCCTTGAGAGAGCTAAGTGCGAGACCCGACTCTAGGCCTGATTGGAGAAATTCCAATATGGAAGGGATGGAGAATACCAGAGGAGATCGTCCATGGGCGTAGCACCATGCGAAGAAGATTCGCCAGGTACGGTGATAAATGCGCATGGACACGGGCTTCCTAGCACTAATCATGGTGGAGGATACCTCAGGGGAGAATCCAGCTTGGGCTAGAATCCAGGATTCAACGGCCACGCCGTCAAAGACAGGGCCCCCGGAGTTCTGGTGGTAAATCGGGCCCTGTGAGAGAAGATCCATGCGATCTGGAAGCCGCTAGGGGACGTCGGCGACCAGCTGAACCAGTTCCACGTACCGTGCCCGGCGCAGCCTGTCCGGCGCAACTAGGATCACCGGTACCCCTTCTGCCCTGATCTTCTTGATGACCCTTGGTAGCAAGGGAAGAGGGGGAAAAATGTACGTGAGGTGGAATTGATGCCACGGCAGGACCAGGGCATCTGCACCGATGGCACGTGGATCGAGGGATCGGGCAATGAACTGGGGGACCTTGTTTAGACTGGAGGCCATGAGGTCGACATCCAGGGTCCCCCAGCGATGACAAATCTGCTGAAAAACTTCAGGGTGTACGGACCACTCGCCCGAGGCGAGCCCCTGGCGACTGAGGAAGTCCGCCACCCAATTCTCCACACCTGGTATCTGGACCGCCAAGATGGGCAAATGGTTGCTCTCGACCCAACAGAGGATGTGGGTCACTTCGAGCATGGCCATCTTGCTACAGGTTCCCCCTTGACGGTTGATGTACGCCACCGCTGTGGTGCTGTCGGACTGGATTCTGATGGGGTGACCTGCCAGGAGATGGTGAAAACTGAACAAGGCTAGTCTGATTGCTCGAATTTCCAGGATATTGATGGGGAGACGTGACTCTCGAGTGGACCACCGCCCCGGTGCTGTGTGTTGGTTGAAGACCGCACCCCAGCCCAAAAGGCTGGCATCGGTGGTCACCACCAGCCAGCGCCTTGGGAGAAAAGACTTTCCCTGGTACAGGGAGGACTTCAGCGTCCACCACCTGAGGGTCTGCCTGACCTGCTGAGACAGATGGAGATGACAGTTGAGAGAGGACGGGTTCCCGTTCCATGCCGACAGCAGCGCATGTTGTAAGGGATGGAGGTGGAACTGAGCGAACAGAACCGCTTCCATGGCTGCTACCATTTGTCCGAGAATGCGCATGCTGAAACGAATGGAGTGAGGGACTGGGCGGGAGAGAGCCCGTGCTCCCTGCTGCAAGGCCAAGGCCTTTTCTGGAGGGAGAATGACCAAGCCGCGGGAAGTGTCCAGGGTAATTCCTAAGAAGGAAATCCGCTGAGTCGGGACCGGAGAAGATTTGTCGAAGATTATCTTCCAACCCAGGCGAGAAAGTGTATCCACCGTGATATCAACGGACTCCTCGCAGGCTGGATATGATGGGCCTTTTATCAGTAGGTCGTCCAGGTACGGAAGTACTACCACTCCCCGAGCATGAAGAATGGCCATGGCAGCTGCCATGACCTTGGAGAAAACTCTGGGAGTGGTGGCAAGGCCGAAGTCTAAGGCCACGAACTGGAAGTGTTCCTCGCGAAAAGCGAAGCGAAGGAACTGTTGATGAGGAGGGAAAATTGGGATGTGGAGGTAAGCATCCTTGATGTCTATGGATGCTAGGAACTCTCCCTTTTCCATGAACGCGACAACAGAATGGAGAGATTCCATTCTGAAGCGTTGAATTTTGACAGTTGTTCAGAAGCTTTAGGTCCAGTATTGGTCACAGCGAACCGTCCTTTTTTGGGACCACGAATAGTTTCAAGTAAAACCCCTTGAACCTTTGGTCTTGGGGAACCGGAATGATGACTTGTAGTGCCCGTATGGCCTGGAGAAAGGCCGCTGTCTTTGTTTTGGGAAGACACGACTGGAAGAAGCGTGTCGGGGGGGTAGAAAACTATTTTGTATCTGGAGGACACCAGTTCTCTGACCCACTCGTCGTGGGCGATCGAGAGCCAGGCTTGGCGGAACTAAAGTAAACGGCCGCCTACTTTGTCGATGTCCTATGGATGTTGCAAGGAGTCATTGATTGGAAGGTCTAAGGGATCTTGATCCCTTAGATCCAGATGATCTCGGTCGGGGATTCCAGCTACGGTTGGGCCTGTATGAACCCTGGGAACCTCTGTCTCCGCGCGATACTCGACCTGATCCGGAGGATGGAGATGACCTATTGGGATTGTTGCGAAAGGGCCGGAATCAGGGTTGTTGTTGATACCGAAACCGCCGGGCAGGTTTTTGTTGAGGAAGGAATTTACTCTTTCCTCCGGTAGCGTCAGAAATAATTTGATCCAACTTTTCTCCGAATAAGCGACCAGCTTGGTAGGGCAGAGACAGCAATGATTTTTTGGAAGCAGAATCTGCTCGCCAATCTCTGAGCCACAGGGCTCGTCTGATGGAGATTGCGTTCGCGGCTGCTTGTGCAACGCAATTGGAAGCATCTATTGAAGAATTAACCACGAAGTCCCCGGCTTGGGCTATCTGGTTAGCCAGATTGATCGCCTCTGGAGGGAGATTACGGTCATGGATGGTTGTGGTCAGCACCTCAGCCCAAGCGACCATAGCCTTAGCCACCCAAGTAGCGGTGAAAGATGGAAAGACACTCCTGTAGCCTCGAAAACAGAGCGAGACAGGTAATCAATTTGACGGTCAGTGGGGTTTTTGACTGAAGAACCGTCAGACAAGGATAGTAGCGTTTTGGAGGCGAGATGTGATACGGCAGGATCCATTGAAGGAGACTGTAGCCAGTCCTTCATTAGTTCCTGAGCAAAAGGGTATTTGGACTTAATAGGCTTTTGACCCGTGAAACGTTTATCAGACCGGTCCCTGTGTTTCTGGACAATGTCCTTAAATTCAAGATGAGTGGCGAACACCTTTTGGGCACGTTTAGCCTTTTTAACAGACACCAAATGTTCCTGAGTGGATAAGGGTTCCCGTCCACCTTCAGGGACTTGTTAACCGCCTCAATAAGAGAATCAAGCGGCTCTTGAGAAGTCCAGGAATCCTGAACTAAAGATGCATCAGGCTCGTATTCAGAGTCGTGTGCGTTATGGTTCTCAGGAGAAGGGGTACGAGAAATTGAGCTTGTAGAGGCTGAAACACAAGCACGGCTGTGATCAGGGGACGCGACATCGGTCTGTTTTCTAGAACCCTGAGCCCTTAGTGACGGAGTGCGCCCCCTGCAGGTGGGCGGATCCGTACCGATGCCAGAGTTCTCCGCGGTCTGACTTAAAGAGGGACCCCGGAGGGTCTATTGCCTTGGCCAGGGAAGCCATAGATCGTGATAGGGAAGCGGCCCACTCAGGGGGACTAGGCTCAGCAGGGTCGGAGGCGGCGGCTGCACACAGGCAGGATCACAATCCGCACATAATGGGGTATTGTGAGCTCAGGGCAAGGCAGTGCTGCAAGTGGCACATGAAGTAAAAAACACTGTGCTTTTTGTTAACCCTTTTGGCCTCTTTAGGGTGAGACAGTGTCTTTAGAGATAGGCAGGGTGTGCGTGCAGAGAAGGGGTTAAGCTCTTTCTGGTACAGCTTACCCACGGTCCTGTGTCTGTGTCCCCAGGGAGGAATAGGACGGCAGAAGGGATGTTCGGTGGCCCTGTAGCTGTGGGAGCTGTCAGTCAGCATGGTGACACTGTGCGGCTGGTTTCCTCACAGGAGTGGGAGCAACATGGCCCTCGAGATTTTGCAGGGCGCCTCTCGTTCCAGACGAGAAGCGCCGGAGCAATGCTATCCGCGGCCTAGTCCGGCTAAAAAGCTGGGGACTAAATTTCTGGGGCCTGCCGGCGATGCGCGCCGGCGGCCTGCGACAGAACGCTGGCTGACCGCCGCTGGCACCCAGCCAACGGCGCTTATGAAGGCAGCAGTCCAATAGAAAAAATAAAAATGTTTATTGGCCCATGTGCGATGTTTCAGTCCAGGATGTGGACCTCTCTCATATATATATATATCTTTTATAAACATGATTTCCAATCATAAATTTAAGAAGAGCAGAAATCCCGTTTTAATACAATGTCTGGGAAGAGAAGTAAAGAGCTTTATTTGTGTGCATAAAATGTAGCTAATGTGTTATCTAGACCTCTCCAAGTACAATAGAGTCTCTATGCCATTAAAGGTACCGTCACATTTAGCGACGCTGCAGCGATCTAGACAACGGTCCCTGCAGCGTCGCTGTGTGGTCGCTGGAGAGCTGTCACACAGACAGCTCTCCAGCAACCAACTATGCGAAGTCCCCTGGTAACCAGGGTAAACATCGGGTTACTAAGCGCAGGGCCGCGCTTAGTAACCCGATGTTTACCCTGGTTACCAGAGTAAACGTAAAGAAAAACAAACACTACATACTTACATTCCGGTGTATGTTCCCCGGCGCTGTGCTTCTCTGCACTGTGTAAGCGCCAGCCGGAAAGCACAGCGGTGACGTCACCGCTGTGCTCTGCTTTCCGGCCGGCCGGCGCTTACACAGTGCAGAGAAGCACATCGCCGGGGGACAGACACCGGAATGTAAGTATGTAGTGTTTGTTTTTCTTTACGTTTATGCTGGTAATCAGGGTAAACATCGGGTTACTAAGCGCAGGGCCGCGATGTTTACCCTGGTTACCTGTGAAGACATCGCTGAATCGGCGTCACACACGCCGATTCAGCGATGTCTACGGGAGATCCAGCGACGAAATAAAGTTCTGGCCTTTCTGCTCCGACCAACGATGGCACAGCAGGATCCTGATCGCTGCTGCCTGTCAAACTCAACAATATCGCTAGCCAGGATGCTGCAACTTCACGGATCGCTAGCGATATCGTTCAGTGTGAAGGTACCTTAAGTCTTCGGACTTGGAAAAGCGAGGCAAAATAACTGCTGGCCGAACCATTGTCCAGGTGACAGCTTTGTAAAGTGTATGGAGGGCTGAACACAGGTATGCATGTTATATGCCATTTGTGGACATATGGTACAATACAAAACAAATTCCCTGTAAAACATTTCTGCAACATTGCTGCTTGTACCTTCATCTTCCTCTGTTATCAGCAAAATGTGGGGATTTGGGGCTCTCCCATAGTATCTCAGACTGTGATGACATTTTGTTTTCTGCAAGATATTATACACTTTGGGATAATTCTATTAGGAATCATACCAAATGTTATCAGTAATCATCTCATTAGCAAGCCTTATGATGCTGCATAGGAAGCGGACATAAATTGCAGCATTAGGCCATGTGCACACGCTGCGGATTCCATTGCGGAATTTTCTGCAGCGGATTTGCAAAATCTGCAGTGAAAAACCGCTGCGGTTTTTACTGCGGATTTATCGCGGTTTCTTTTGCGGTTTCCTCTGCGGGTTTTCATCTGCAGATTTCTATTGGAGCAGGTGCAAACCCGCAGCGGAATCCGCACAAAGAATTGACATGCTGCGGAAAATAAACCGCTGCGTTTCCCCGCGTTTTTTTCCGCAGCATGTGCACTGCGGATTTGGTTTCCCATAGGTTTACATTGTACTGTAAACTCATGGGAAACCGCTGCGGAGCGCAGCAAAATCCGCAGCGTGTGCACATACCCTTAATGTTAATGTCCTCTGCAGGGACATGCCAAACTAAAAGGGGGTAGGCGAGTAATGGTCTAAGTGTTGGCGCATTGGATGCTTTCATTAATTCTTCCCTTTGGAGCAGCTGCAGGGAAACGGAGTATTTCTACAATCTCCCAGTAATACATTGTAGCGATAGCAGCGATCAGCGCACGCTTCAGGTAGTGCGGCCTCATTTACTTGCAATACAATTATGTTGTCTCCATTTCTCATACAGATAAGCAGCTGAACATTAATTTGGTTTCCAAAGGAAACAGAGGGGGAAGAAAAAAATAATCTTTCCATAAGACTCCAACCCACAGTCCGTCAGAGCAGACACATTAATTTTAGAAAATCACTGTGTCAGGGGCAGGTAACAAAACGTGTCCAGGGCAGCGGGGATGAGATTCATTTTGTCATGCTGACATGATTACTACATGTCTAGAGAAGTCTGATTCGGAGATTGTGAAGTTAAAGAGAATGTGTCACCTACACTTTTATCCCTAATTAAACCCAGGTAGAAATAACAGATATGGAAATTAGAAAAGGTTTCACTGCTCGTAATTTTTATAATTCTATTTTCTCGGTACCGCAACTTCTTTCTTTTTGCCTGGGCTGCTAACAGCAATCACTGCAGAGACATGGTTTTCAGCCATAGTTTAACTGCGAAGAAAATAATTTTTTAAAGAATGACTGCATGTGTGACCGGCAGCTTCTGGCGATAATAAGTGGACCTTCTTCCAAGAGACATAACCTTTTTTATTTTTCGATCAATATAGCCATATGAAGGCTTGTTTTTTTCGTGGGATGAGTTAAATTACACCATTGATTTTACCACATAGTGCACTGGAAAACAGGAAAAAAAATTCAAGTGCGGTGACATTGCAAAAAGAAAGTGCTATTCCACAATTGATATTTTGTGTTTTGTTTTTTTATTTAGCATGTTCACTATATTGTAAAAATGACCTTCATATGATTTCCCAGGACAGCACAAGTACGCAGATACCAAACGTGTATAGTTTTTTTTTCTATTTAAGTGGTTAAAAAAAAATGCCAAAATTGTAAAAAAAAAAAAATTATAAAATAAGTTTCATTGTCGCCCATCGCATTTTATTGCCATGTTAGTGTGGCCAAAAAATGCAATTCTGGAGTTTTGATTCTCTTTCTTGTTACGCCGCTTACTGATCGGATTGTTTTATTATTTTGATAGATCCGACATTTCCGGACACTGTCATCCCAAATGTGTATTTTTTTTTATTTTTTAATTGTTTTATTTTCAATGAGGCTTTTTTGGTGGTGATTTGAACTTGGGTTTTTATTTATATATGTTTTTTCAGATATTTAAAAAAAGTTTTTTTTTCACACTTTTTACTGACTTAAATAGTCCGTTGAGGAGACGTAAAGCTGCGATCATCCGTTCACTTGTGCTATACACAGAAGGGCTTCAGCACTGCCGTGAATAGCATAAATCACAACCTATGAGCGCCAGAGTTCACAGGAGCATCATAATGACAGGCACAGGGGTCTTCAGCAGACCCTCGGCTTTCATCACAACCTATCGACGCACCCCCCTCCCCAGCTCACTTGACAGGGGAGGCGATGGACGGGATTAAAGATCCGCTTCTGGACGATGCATGTTAAATATTGCTGTGAGTGATTGACAGTGAGACTTAACAAGTTAACAGCCACTCGCTCCACCCGCAGCTGTTAAAGGCACTTAATGGCTTATTAAAATCAGCCATGAAGTGCGGGGAAAGATGTGGGCTCGGCATGTACACTACCTTTGATGTAAATATACAGCTCTGGCAAAAATTAAGAAACCTCTGCAAAATTTTCAGTTTGTCGGATTTTTCTCTTTATAGGTATATTTTTGAGTAAAATGCAAATTGTTCTTTTACTCTATAAACTACTAAGAACATGTCTCCGAATTTCCAAGCAATCAATTTTTTTTTTCTGAAAAGGAGAAATGGTCCAAATTAAAAAAAACCCAAAACATTGCTTTCAGACCTCAAATAATGCAAAGAAAACATGTTAATAATCATTCATTTAGAAACAATAATACTAATGTTTTGACTCAGGAAGAGTTCAGAAATCAATATTTTGTGGAATAACCATGATTTTTAATCACAGCTTTCATGCGTCTTGGCATGCTTTCCACCAGTCTTTCACACTGCTTTTTGGTGACCTTATGCCACTCCTGGTACAAAAATGTAAGCAGTTCTTCTTTGTTTGATGGCTTGTGACTATCCATCATCCTCTTGATTACATTCCAGAGGTTTTCAATGGGGTTCTGCTTTGGACATTGGGCTGCCCATGACAGGGATTTGATGTGGTGGTGGTCCTTCATCCACACCATGATTGACCTAGCTGTGTGGCATGGCGCATTGTCCTGCTGGATAAACCAGTCCTCAGAGTTAGGGAACATTGCCTGAGCAGAAGAAATCAGCTGTTTTTCCAGGATAACCTTGTATACGGCTTGATTCATACATCCTCCACAAAGATTAACCCAATTCTAGCCTTGATGAAGCATCCCCAGATCAACACTTTGTCGTCTAATGGTTAGACGGAGACCTGGAGAGGCATACAAGCCACAGTGTCTTACACCCACTGTGAAATTTGGTGGAGGATCGGTGATGATCTGGGGATGCTAATGTAAATGTAATCAAGAGGAAGATGGATAGTCAGAAGCCAAACAAAGAAGAACTGCTTACATTTTTGTACCAGGAGTGGAATAAGGTCACCCAAAAGCAGTGTGAAATACTGGAGGAAAGCATGCGAAGACCCTTGAAAGCTGTGATTAAAAATCATGGTTATTCCACAAAATATTGATTTCTGAACTCTTCCCGAGTTAAAACATTAGTATTGTTGTTTCTAAATAATTATGAACTTGTTTTTTTTGCATTATTTGAGGTCTGCAAGGAATGCATTTTTTGTTATTTTGACCATTTCTCATTTTCAGAAAATAAATACAAGATGTATTGCTTGGAACTTCAGGGACATGTTGTCAGTAGTTTATAGAATAAAAGAACAATTTACATTTTACTCAAAAATATACCTATAAAGAGAAACATTAGACAAACTGCACATTTTGCAGTGATCTCTTCCTTTTTGCCAGAGCTGTACGTCAAAGGTTGTGAAGGGGTTAAAGGGAAGAATGCCCCCTCAGATTTTTATGATCACTTGGAGAATAAATTATGTAAGAAATACAAATAAATAAAATGTCTGTAAAAGAAATAATAATAAAAAAAAAAAAATGAAAGTCCCGTGCGCAAAAAGAAAAAAAAATATATACCGTATTTTCCGGAGTATAAGATGACTTTTTAACCCCTGAAAATCTTCTCAAAAGGCGGGGGTCGTATTATACACTGGGTACGGTGTGTGCAGGGAGCGGTCCTGGATGATTCCCAGGGTCTGGAGGAGAGGAGACTCTCCTTCAGGCCCTGGGATCCATATTCATGTAAAAAAATAAAAAATAATAAAAAAAAAAATATGGATATACTTACCATCCGACGGCCCCCGGCTCTCAGCGGTGCAAGCGGTGGCCTCCGTTTCCAAGGATGCATTGCGCGAAGGACCGCTGAGAGCCAGGGGCCGTCGGACGGTAAGTATATCCATATTTTTTATTTTTATTCTTTTTTTTTTTCTTACATGAATATGGATCCCAGGGCCTGAAGGAGAGTCTCCTCTCCTCCAGACCCTGGGAACCATCTGGACCACACAAGCCGTATAAGACGACACCCAGCGTATAAGATGACCCCGGTCTTATACGGCGAGTATATCCCAAACTCCATATATTATATGGAAAAGTTGGGAGTCATCTTATACACCAGAAAATACGGTATATTAATTTTTTTCCATATAAAATACATTTTGCTATATACATACAGGGAAAAAAAAATAACTATCCACGTTAACATAAAAACCTGCTGGAAAATTAATTCAATGGGTTATTTAGTGTGAAATGTGAACAAACACATAAAAGAAAAAAAAAATGTTTTCCAGAAAAATAATACCACTCACAGCGGTCTGCTTTCTCTCTGTTGGTTATTAAAAATAAGGACGACCCTATGCCTTTTTCTTTTTTCTTTGATTTCTTAATTTATTAGATAAAAACACGTCAGAAAATACACATGCAAAGAACGGATTAGATATCTCACTGACATATTGCTTTATATCATCCTACTATATAATTGTCTAAGGGGTACTTCCGTCTGTCTGTCCCGGATATTCATTGGTCGCGGCCTCTGTCTGTCATGGAATCCAAGTCGCTGATTGGTCGTGGCAAAATGCCCACGACCAATCAGCGACGTGCACAGTCCGGAAGAAAATGGCCGCTCCTTACTCCCCGCCCGGCGCCCGCATACACCCTCCGGTCACCGCTCACACAGGGTTAATGCCGGCGATAACAGACCGCGTTATGCCGCGGGTAACTCACTCCGTTACCGCTATTAACCTTGTGTGACCCAGTTTTGTTTTACTATTGACGCAGCCTATGCAGCGTCAATAGTAAAAACATCTAATGTTAATAACAAAAAATAAAAAATGATTATATACTCACCTACGCCGCCTTTCCCGCTCCTCACGATACACACGGCACGTTCCGGCGGCAAGGATGGTCTGGCAGAAGGACCTGCCATCACGTCACGGTCATGTGACCGCGACGTCATCACAAGTCCTGCGCGACAAGGACCTGCCGTGACGTCACGGTCATGTGACCGCGACACGGTCACGTGACCGCGACGTCATCACACCCTGGGACCGGAAGCTGCCGCCTGCACCCCACACAGGCGACAGAGCTACAACGCGCCTGCGGAAGGTGAGTATATGTTTATTTTTTATTTTTTTAACCTGTGTCATACGTGGCTGGGCAATATACTACGTGACTGGCCAATATACTACGTGGCTCTGTGCTGTATACTAGGTCGCTGGGCAATATACTACGTCGCTGGGCAATATACTACGTCGCTGGGCAATATACTACGTCGCTGGGCAATATACTACGTCGCTGGGCAATATACTACGTCGCTGGGCAATATACTACGTCGCTGGGCAATATACTACGTCGCTGGGCAATATACTACGTCGCTGGGCAATATACTACGTCCCTGGGCAATATACTACGTAACTGGGCAATATACTACGTAACTGGGCAATATACTACGTAACTGGGCAATATACTACGTAACTGGGCAATATACTACGTAACTGTGCAATATACTACGTAACTGGGCAATATACTACATAACTGGGCAATATACTACGTGACTGGGCTATATACTACGTGGACATACATATTCTAGAATACCCGATGCGTTAGAATCAGGCCAGGGTCACTTCCGTCTTTCTGTCTGTCCTTCTGTCTGTCTGTCACGGATATTCATTGGTCGCGGCCTCTGTCTGTCATGGAAATCCAAGTCGCTGATTGGTCGTTGCAAAACGCCCGCGACCAATCAGCGACGGCCATAGTCTGGCAGCGAAATGGCCGCTGCTTTACTGCCATGCAGTCAGCGCTGAGCGCTCACACAGGGTTAATGCCAGCGTTAATGGACCGCGGTGTAAAGCACTCCGTTAACGCAGCTATTAACCCTGTGTGACCAACTTTTTACTATTGATGCTGCGTATGCAGCATCAATAGTAAAAAGATCTAATGTTACAAATACTAATAATAACAAAAAAAAGTTTCTCACCCTCCGACGTCGCACGTTGTCCTCGGCAGTGCAAGCGGCAGGTTCCGGTGCCAAGGATGCTATGCGAGAAGGACCTGCCATGACGTCACGGTCATGTGACCGCGACGACATCACAGGTCCTGCGCTTATACCAACCCTGGGACCGGAAGCTGCCGCGTGCACCGCACACAGGCACCAGGACTTCAAGGGGCCTTCGGAAGGTGAGTATATGTTTATTTTTTATTTTAAGTCTTTTTTAACCACGCATATAGTGCCCACATTGCTATATACTACGTGGGCTGTGTTACATACTGCGTGGGCTGTTATATACTACATCTCTGTGCTATATACTAGGTACTGTAGCTGGGCAATATACAACGTGACTGTGCAATATACAGCGTGGCTGTGCAATATACTACGTGCTCTGTGTAATATACTACGTAGCTGTGCAATATACTATGTCACTGTGTCGGGTCTGTTATATACTACGTCGACTGTGCAATATCCTACGTGGCGGCTCTGCTATATACTACGTGGCTGACCAATATACTACATAGCAATGCAATATACTACGTAGCTCTGCAATACACTATGTGACTGTTATATACTACGTGCCTGTGCAATATACTACGTGGCTCTGCTATATACTACGTGGCTGACCAATATACTACATACCTGTGCAATACACTACGTGGCTATGTTATATACTACGTGGCTGTGTTATATACTATGTAGCTCTGCTATATACTACGTACACTGTGTTACATACTACGTAGCTCTGTTATATACTACGTAGCTATGTTATATACTACGTCGGTTGTGTTATATACTACGTCACTGTGCAATATAGTACGTAGCCTGTGCTATATACTACCTACATATTCTAGAATACCCGATGTGTTATATACTAGAGGGCTGTGTTATATGCTGCCAGGCTGCTATATACTGCGTGGGCTGTGTTATATACTGCGTGGGCTGTGTTATATACTGCGTGGGCTGTGTTATATACTGCGTGGGCTGTGTTATATACTGCGTGGGCTGTGTTATATACTGCGTGGGCTGTGTTATATACTGCGTGGGCTGTGTTATATACTGCGTGGGCTGTGTTATATACTGCGTGGGCTGTGTTATATACTGCGTGGGCTGTGTTATATACTGCGTGGGCTGTGTTATATACTGCGTGGGCTGTGTTATATACTGCGTGGGCTGTGTTATATACTGCGTGGGCTGTGTTATATACTGCGTGGGCTGTGTTATATACTGCGTGGGCTGTGTTATATACTGCGTGGGCTGTGTTATATACTGCGTGGGCTGTGTTATATACTGCGTGGGCTGTGTTATATACTGCGTGGGCTGTGTTATATACTGCGTGGGCTGTGTTATATACTGCGTGGGCTGTGTTATATACTGCGTGGGCTGTGTTATATACTGCGTGGGCTGTGTTATATACTGCGTGGGCTGTGTT
The DNA here is from genome assembly GCF_051348905.1 of Ranitomeya variabilis. Taxonomy (NCBI): domain Eukaryota; kingdom Metazoa; phylum Chordata; class Amphibia; order Anura; family Dendrobatidae; genus Ranitomeya; species Ranitomeya variabilis. The sequence continues at coordinate 160,513,797 of NC_135238.1, read as the reverse complement.
ATATACTGCGTGGGCTGTGTTATATACTGCGTGGGCTGTGTTATATACTGCGTGGGCTGTGTTATATACTGCGTGGGCTGTGTTATATACTGCGTGGGCTGTGTTATATACTGCGTGGGCTGTGTTATATACTGCGTGGGCTGTGTTATATACTGCGTGGGCTGTGTTATATACTGCGTGGGCTGTGTTATATACTGCGTGGGCTGTGTTATATACTGCGTGGGCTGTGTTATATACTGCGTGGGCTGTGTTATATACTGCGTGGGCTGTGTTATATACTGCGTGGGCTGTGTTATATACTGCGTGGGCTGTGTTATATACTGCGTGGGCTGTGTTATATACTGCGTGGGCTGTGTTATATACTGCGTGGGCTGTGTTATATACTGCGTGGGCTGTGTTATATACTGCGTGGGCTGTGTTATATACTGCGTGGGCTGTGTTATATACTGCGTGGGCTGTGTTATATACTGCGTGGGCTGTGTTATATACTGCGTGGGCTGTGTTATATACTGCGTGGGCTGTGTTATATACTGCGTGGGCTGTGTTATATACTGCGTGGGCTGTGTTATATACTGCGTGGGCTGTGTTATATACTGCGTGGGCTGTGTTATATACTGCGTGGGCTGTGTTATATACTGCGTGGGCTGTGTTATATACTGCGTGGGCTGTGTTATATACTGCGTGGGCTGTGTTATATACTGCGTGGGCTGTGTTATATACTGCGTGGGCTGTGTTATATACTGCGTGGGCTGTGTTATATACTGCGTGGGCTGTGTTATATACTGCGTGGGCTGTGTTATATACTGCGTGGGCTGTGTTATATACTGCGTGGGCTGTGTTATATACTGCGTGGGCTGTGTTATATACTGCGTGGGCTGTGTTATATACTGCGTGGGCTGTGTTATATACTGCGTGGCTGCTATATACTATGTGGGCAGTGTTATATACTACGTGGGCAATGTTATATACTGTTTGGGCTGTGTTATATACTGCGTGGCCACTGTTATATAGTGTGTGGCCTGTATTAACGCATCGGTATTCTAGAATATGTTGTGGCCTGTGCTATATACTATGTGGCTGCTATATACATACATACATATTCTAGAATACCCGATGCGTTAGAATCGGGCCATTAGATATCTCACTGACATATTGCTTTATATCATCTACTATATAATTGTCTAAGGGTCATTTCCGTCTTTCTGTCTGTCTGTCACGGAAATCCCAAGTCGCTGATTGGTCGCGGCAAAACGGCCACGACCAATCAGTGACGGCCACAGTCCGGCGGCAAAATGGCCGCTCCTTACTCCCCGCAGTCAGTGCTCACAAAGGGTTAATGGCAGCGTTAACGGACCGGGTTATGCCGCGGTGTAACGCACTCCGTTAATGCCGCTAATAACCCTATGTGACCAACTTTTTACTATTGATGCTGCCTATGCAGAAAAAAAAGATCTAGTGTTAAAAATAATGAAAAAAAAATAAAAATCATTATATACTCACCCTCCGTTGGCCCCATGCATCCAGCCGAGGCCTTTCCCACTCCTCACGACGCTCCGGTGACTGGTCCATGCATTGCGGTCTCACGAGATGATGACGTAGCGATTTCGCGAGACCGCTACATCATCATCTTGCGAGACCGCAATGCACTCTTGGGACTGGAACGTCGCATCATCGGTAAACGCCTCGGCTGGATGCGTGGGGTCGACAGAGGGTGAGTATATAACTATTTTTTATTTTAAATCTTTTTTACACATGGATATGGTGCCCACATTGCTATATACTACGTGGGCTGTGTTAGATACTGCATGGACTGTGGTATATACTACATCACTGTGCTATATACTATGTGGGCTGTGCTATATACTAAGTGGCTGTGCAATATATTACGTGTCTGTGCTATATACTACGTCTCTGTTCTATATACTACGTGTCTGTGCTATATACTACGTGGCCTGGGTTATATACTGCATGGGTAGTGTTATATACTATGTCTCTGTGCTATATACTACGTGGCTGTGCTATATACTAAGTGGCTGTGCAATATACTATGTGTCTGTGCTATATACTACGTGGCAATTTGAACCACGCTTCGCTAATTGGTCGCGGCTGGCCAAATCCTGTGTGTAAATTGCATTATTCTGAAAACTTCATAAATAAACTAGATACAGATTCTAGAATACCCGAAGCGTTAGAATCGGGCCACCATCTTGTCTATCTATATCTGTATTTAAGATTTAAATGACAGAATTTCTGTCTGTAAAAGCTGATGTCAACGGTGCTTGCGCTGACGTCAGTGAGGTGAACGGAGTTCATTGGATACATACTCCGCTCACCTTTTTCCCCCATCACGAGGCACTGAGCAGCACTAGCACGCACAGCTCTGTGTCTCTGCTGCCGGACATGCTGAACGCTCGCATCATACCAGCGTTCAGTATGCCAAGTATATATAGCACAGCTAGACTCATCTATAGACAAATGGATTATTATTTTCTCATCAGAGAGGTGAGGAATATGGTTGTTCATTTTTTAAACTCTTTTACAGGGGACAAGAGCATCGAATGATTATAAATACAACAGAGAAAATGCGGCAGCACTCACCAGATGGCGTGGTTCAATCCTTTATTGAAGAAACAAATTCCATCACAGCGTGTTCACGGCACGGGGGAGTGCAGACATGGAGGAAGTGAGCAGGGAAGGACTCCCTGCTCACTTCCTGCTCACTTCCTCCATGTCTGCACTCCCCCGTGCCGTGAACACGCTGTGATGGAATTTGTTTCTTCAATAAAGGATTGAACCACGCCATCTGGTGAGTGCTGCCGCATTTTCTCTGTTGTATTTATACTGGAACACTTTTTCATGCGAGCACCTCCAGCTACTGAAGCGTTAAACACCCACAATTGACTGTGTTTTATCTGCACCTGGTTCAGAGGCTGTGCAGCGCAACATTTTTTCGTTTGCTGATATTTTGCATCGAATGATTATCTTCACGTTGAGGACAGGTGAGGGATATGGTTGTTTATTATTTACATTTTTTGTACAGGGACACGGGCATCAGTGGATTGGGCGTAACGGTGAATATAACTGACTTTTTTTAAATTTAAAAATTAAGTAGCATCTTTATTTCAAGTAAAGGACTTTATTCAGGGTGTTTTTTTTTTTATTTACAATCTGACTACGGGGTTAGTATTGGGGGTGACAGACGCCTCCCCATTACTAATCCAGGTTTTTTTTTTTAAATTTGTTTATTAAACAACAACAAAAACAAATGGACCTACATAGTTTACATATATCCTGGTCAGATACACTCATCATAGTAGTCATAAAAAACGCAGTAAGAGTATATAAATAATTTGCATTAATGTGTGTCTCAATACACAGACCGGATCATATAGGTTCAGGAAATTACAGTATGTCTACAGTACTTAAAACCTTAAAACTATTTTACTGCCAAAACAATCCCCATCTCATCTATAAAATAATACTGAAGCACAGCGCGAACCATGCATATTTTACCTTGAGTTCTATCACATTGGAACCAGACCATCAACCATGTGATGACATAGTAAGGTACGACAAGTTCCATACATCCCAGATCTTATAAAATTTCTCTAAACAGCCCCTATTCTGGTATAAGGTACACTCGCATGGTATGATTGAATTTACCAGCTCAATCCATGCCCTGATAGATGGATACGTATTGCCCATCCAGCGCAAGGCTATTAGTTTCCTTGCCAAGAAAAGTGTCTCTCTCAAGAAAATTTGAACATGGTGTCCCCACGTCTCTTCCTCTAGTACCCCAAATAGACTAATGGATTCAGAGGGATAGGAATATGTACAAGAGAGGTCAGCAATGAAGGTACCTCATTCCAAAAAGATAGGATGACTGGACATCTCCATATCATGTGTATAAAGTCCGCCTCTCCTGTGTGGCATCTAAGGCATTCTGACGATTGAGACCAACCAATTTTGAATAGTCGTAACGGGGTTAAATAGGATTGATGTATTATATACATTTGTATCATTTTATTGTTATCCGAAGGGGATACTTTAGTTGGGGACTCAAGAACCATCTCCCAGTCCTCATCGTGAAGTTCAGGTACCAGGAGTTTCCACTTTTCTCTAAGGCTATTTTCACGCTAGCGTCGTTTGGAATACGTCGCAATGTGCCACTGTGGCAAAAAAAAACGCATCCTGCAAACGTGCCCGCAGGATGCGTTTTTTTGCCCATATACTTACATTAGCGGCGCATTGCGATGTATGTCCATACGTCGCAAGCGTCGCACACTGGAAGTGCCAGCCCGTCGGCACAAAAAAATATGTGTATAGCGCAGAGATAAGACCACGGGACCCCTGTGATTTAATGATTCCTATCAGTGTGAAGGATGATATTATTTGCGTCGTATTTATGTTACGCATATGTGATTGAATCGCTGATCTAAGTGGCAAATAGCTTAAGAACTGAGGCCGTGGGATATCATATTTAAGTTGCAATTGTTCAAAAGACATTAGGGCACCGTGTTCATATAGATCATTAACCGAGAGAACATCATATGATGTCCAGAATTGAGCACATGGGTGGTTCAGTAGCCCTGGGAAGTATTCATTATTTCATAAAGGCATTTCGGCTACAATACCATCAAAGTGAATTACTTTTTTATACCTGCCTCCAAATCAACCTCGCCAGCTGGAGTAATGGTAATAATCTGGGGGTGTTAGGTTTATCTACTTCCAAAAAACCCAACGGGCAATCAATCCTTGCGGCACCAAGAACCAGATGACGCTCTGAATTTGGCAAACAGCCCCCAGGCATCCATTTCCCCAAAGCTCTAAGTTGTCTGGTCAAATATAAATAAAAATCTGGCAACGCCGCTCCTCCCATTTGTTTAGACCTATGCAGGGTAGACAATTTAAGTTTAGGCCTAGACCTCCCCCATATAAAGGGCGAGGCTAGCAAGTTTAACTAATCCCGGTGTTTGATGTCAGCTGCCAATAGAAAGCCAATATCAACCCCAATACTATTACCCCACTTGCAAACGCACAAGGGCAAGTGGATGCGCCTTTTCTGGGGTGGCTGAGAGCTGATGTTTTAGTCTGGGATGGGCACAAATCCATCACCCCTTCTTAGCCTATTCATATCAGCCCGCAGCTGACTGCCCTAGTCTTTGCTGGTTATTAATTATAGGGGGACCCTATGTCATTTTTTTGTGGGGGTCCCCCATTTTAATAACCAGTAAAGGATTAGTAAACAGCTATGAGCTGATATTAATAGCCTAGGAACTTCCATGTGTATTACCCCCCTTCCCAAGCTAAACACATCTGCCCCCAGCTGTCCGCTTTCAGGGAATTCCATGCCATTTTTTTCAGAAATGTATTTATTACTAGTTCAGCAAGCTACACAAGCACTGTGCTAATCATATATGTCATCAAAATCTTTATATCTACTTATTCTATGTAAAAAAAATAAAAAAAATAAATAAATATATATATATATATATATATATATATATATATATATATATATATATATATATATATATTATATTATATATATATCCTGACTTGCCACGCTGTGATTTTACTGTACGCGGCTGATGAAATGTCGGGTTTTCAAGGAAATGGGTGAGCAAAATTCTGAAGGCACTCGCATTTTCCGAATGCCGTCCGATTTTTAATTGCACCCACTGACTTGCAATGGAGAGTCCCCTCCTATATACGAGGACAATCGCAGCATGCTGCGATTTTTTTCTCAGTCCGAACTGAGTTGAGAAAAAAAAGCTTGCAGATGAGCAGGGAATCAAAGAATAACATTAGTCAGCGTGCAATCCGATTATTTATTGGATTGCACTAGTCCATTTTTCTCACAAATGAGTATGAGCCCTTACAATGAGGGATACGTATTACAAACCTCTTTACTAGGTGAGAACTCAAGTAGAAGGTTGCATAATGTTGATGAAGCCACCACTAGAATATCATCAGGAGCATTCTGTAAGACCTACATACAAAGAAAAAGTTTATTAATGCTTGGTGTGTTAAAGGGATTTTCCCACAAACAAAAGTTCATTTTATTCACTAGATCAATTGGATGTCCCTGTGCTTCCTCCCCTGCCCAGGTGCTGTGTGGTATGATCAGACCATGTTACTGCACGGTCAGACACAACCATGTCATGACAGGAGCACATTTATAAGATTGTCTCAGCAGAGGAGACATTTTGGTGGAGTCAGAGTCTGTCATGGAAACTGAGGAGTCGGAGGTTTGGTTTCCCGACTCCACGGCCCTGGCAGGGCTTTGGAGTCGGATCCCATTTTGATCTAGTGAATAAAATGAACTTTTGTTCATGGGAAAACCCTTTTAAAGGGAACCAAAATAAAACTATTATTTCCTGGAGACAACATTTATAGAATGAGGAAATTTGTAAACAACAATTTGGCATCCTAATTATGTCCTGGTAAATTATCAATTGCTACATGAAAAGAAAACAAAACCTAAAACACAATTTTGTTAATGATGAATTACCTTCATTAGAGGCTTCCAAACGGCATGATCCTGAAAACTGGTACGAAGTTGCTGGACTGATCTGGATAAACTATGTAAACATCTAGAGAGAAATCTACAATTAGATGGTTTCCAAATGTGCACTATGCTATATGGTGACGGCGTTTCATAAACTGGGCTGAATTATGATCTCAACGAGAATACAACCTGGTGAAAAGTAAAAGGAACCTTCCAAGATGCCTCGCCGTAATATATGTAATAAGACACATTCTGTTTGTTATAGCTGCCTAATAACTTACAGCTAAGGCCATTAAGTGTAATTAAGATTCCTGTTTAATATTTGCTATGAAGCCAGTGTGTTCACAGAATCTAGTGATGATGAGCGAGCATGCTCGGTGCCAAGGCCCCTTTCACACATTAGGTTTTTGCCGTCAGGCTCAATCCGGCTAATTTAAAAAAAAAACGGATCCGGCAGCAACATTCGCCGGATCCCTTTTTTTGAAAATTAGCCGTTTTTTTCCCCATAGACTTGTATTAGTGCCGGATAACTTTGTGTTTCGTCTGGTTTTCGTTTTCTAGAAAAAATGTCCATAGCAACGTTTTTTTGTCTCCGGCGAAAAAGCCGGAAGCGCCGGGAAATGAAGGATTCCGGTGCCAGATTCCGTTTTTTTTTTTTTAAACTGAGCATGCTCCAAATTTTTTTATCCAATTATCTGGATATGCTAGTCGGATCCGTCGCATCAGTTTTTCACAATCTGCGCCGGATCCGTTTTTTCCAACATTCGCCGGATTTTGCCTGATGTGGGAAAGTAGCCTAACCGTATCTTCGGCGTGCTTGAATAATATGTTCGAGTCCCCACACTTGCATGTCTCACGACTGTTCGACAGACACTCGGTTAGCAGGAGAGCATGCTCAGATAACAGCTTATCAGAGCACCTTCACTCATCACTAGAATCCAATGCACTAGATTTGCTGCATAGAATTTCAGCTGCAATCTGGCAAAAGCCAAGAGAAATCCACATTAATCTGTGTGGTGCAGATTTATTTATAGTTTTCTAGCCATGATTGGTGCTTTTTTTTTAACACTATTTTAGATCAATCTATAGTCTGTATTTCTCAATTCTACGCTACTCACATAGTAATGGTAGCTTGATCCGATGGCGACTACTAATGACCGCTGAAGACTATGACTGGCTGCAGCGGTCACATGTCTACAAGATATGTCCTCGCTAAAAGCCAGATTATGGAAACTGGTCATGCACCAGGCCAGCATCACCATGGGAGCTGCAGACGTCTTTAAAGATTATTTAACACTGTCCTGAACCTACGGGTTTTGTTGAAGGTCCACAGTTAATCTGTAGCAACATTTGCAAAAATCTCTAAATTGTGGATTTTGACCTTTTACTAAATGAGGGTGAGGGGAAAAATAAAATAAAAAGCCATGCTGTGGATTCACAAATCTACACAGAAGGTCAATTTCAGCTCAGAACATTTCTTTACCAAGTAGCTGAGATTTATCTACTGTTACGGACATATCTCGCTGCAGATGTTATGTTAGGCTACGTTCCCACCATGAGTATTTGATGAGTTTGTGATGTTGCAGATTTTCTGCACCTATTAGATAAATTATGTTATTTACTTTTTTACATAGCGTTTTTGATTGCTTTTGATGTTGTGGTTTTTGCATGTAATGTTTCAAATAAAGTTGCTTTGTTTTCTACACTTCTTAGTATATGGCTTTGACAAAAACTTTATTGATACAGTCCTCTCCAGTGGAAGTACACTAAACACATGCGCTTTTCTTTTTTTTTAAATGTGGATCATCCGCATTTAATTTAATTATTCGGGGAAGATCATCATATAACTCATAACACCCACAAGAGAAATTGACACGTCGCAACTTTGAAACGTGCACCGCAGGACAGTTTACTGTGCATTAAAAAAAACAAACAAACAAAAAAAACAGAAGGGTCCTGAGATTTCTATAAATCCCATCCAGTTTACTGGAACTGTAAGGCCATGTTCACACATTCAGTATTTGGTCAGTATTTAACATCAGTATTTGTAAGCCAAAACCAGGAGTGGAACAATCAGAGGAAAAGTATAATAGAAACATATGCACCACTTCTGTATTTATCACCCACTCCTGGTTTTGGCTTACAAATACTGATGTAAAATACTCACCAAATACTGAACATATGAACGTGGCCTAATACAAATACTGATGTAAAATACTGACCAAATACTGAACGTGTGAATGTGGCATTATGCTGATTGTTTTGTGCAACGAAAATACATAATCAAAGACTCATCGTGGGAATTTAAGCTAAGATCCCATTCAGAAGGTCCACAGTGATTCCGATATGTGGGAACATAGCCATAGATTCTAATGGCATTTGTCAGAACATCTTTTCAGCCTCCTTATCATTGGATCTGCTTTCCTCTGAAACATGCTACATGAGTTCAAACGACAAATGAGTAGACGGAGCGCATGTGCTGTGTGAACCATACCTTACTGCAGCTAATCGCACCTTGACACTAGTCTCAGACAAGCCATTCACAATCCGGTCCATCATATGCTCGGCCTCAATGATCTAGAGGGAGATGTCAATGCAGCATCAATAACATCATGGACGCCTCGTGCACACATGCCTATCCAGCGTAGGATATTTCATCCCCTTTCAGATTATGAATCGGTAAGGAAGGTTCGTGCCCATTTACTCATTTCTACTAAAGCTTTTTGGTGTTGAGGCTTTTCAAATTTTTTTTTTTTACCAAAAGCACATTGTCATAAGTAATACACAATCAAAAGCAAGCAGTAAAAAGGAAATAAAACTAATTTATACACAAACAATACAATAATGCCATAATACCATCTTTTTTCCTCAAAACTCTTAAGCTGCATGCCCACGATCAGGAACTGCTGTGGGTTTGATGCTGTGTATTTATGCAGAGTCAAATCCGCAGCGGAATAAGGTTACAGCCTAGTGGAAGGGATTTCTAGAAATCCCGTGTCTGCCATACATGCATGTGAGCCTGCGGATCATCCGCAGACACTGACATGCGGCACGTCTATCCAGACCGCAGCATGTCAATTTCTCTTGCAGAGATACGAGTCTCCGCAAGAGAAATTACACTAACAGAATGTATAGGATGCTGTGAATCCGCACGGTTCAGGGAACACATGCGGACTTCAATAGACTGTACCGTGTGGACATAGCAGACATGTGCTACGTCCAAAGTGCTGCTAGTTCCGGATCTTGTGCGCCGGGCCTTATGAATTAGTCACATAAGCCATGAATATAAAATCCACGTGTGGACCAGTATAAGTGTAACCTCCAGAATAAGGCAGAGCCCTCTGTTCCTCAGCTATGTGGTGGCTTCCAGCTATTCAACTGATCTAAAAACCCATTGAAAAGGAAAAAGAAAAACACAACCTATTGCTGCAAAAAAACCAGGATGAATTTGGTAAATATTTTTTGTAACAAAATTAAAAAGGGATTGTCTTGTTTTCCTTTCTCCAGGAGTGCACCCAGGAAACAACAATCCAATGAGAGCCATCCATTCTTTAGAACGGAGAGGATATTTAATAAGTAGTAAATTGTTATGTCGTTTGTTTTTACAAACACTTTGCAACGTTAACCACATAAGAACTTGAGATACTTCCTTTAAACTAAATTGTAATACGAGGCTTCTTTACACCCAGTGTGGTCATTAGTATAATGGATTGTATAATATTCCCACAAAATGATATTGTTTTAGTAGAAGCGTAACAAACATTAGCTGGATTACCCTTTGTGTCTGCTGATAATATCAAGATCTAGACTCCAGATCTGGAGAAAGGCTATTATTAAATCCAATTTCACCATCAAGAATGGATACAGGCAGACAGCTATAGAAGATGTAAAGTTAGTAGTCACAGCTGAGCCCTAGTGTCTGCCAAATATGAAGATACCAGTATTAGAAACAGCATATAGTAGACAAGAGTCTACAAACTCACATTAAATGGTCAATGTTTCTGTTAAAGAAGCACTGCTACCATCAAAGTTTTTATCCTCTTAGTATGGTATATTGCAATCATCATATTATATAGCACTGTGCACATACTATTGCTCATTTTGCCTTTCTACCCAGCTAAATCTCCTCTTTTTTTTCTCTGTCTCTCGTCTCTGCAGAAACCATTACTCTCCAACTCCTGCCCCTTCCCCCTCCTGGCAGGGACTTTAGCAGTGACCCATCACTCATACGGGGAAAATTGACCTGCTGTTTCTATAAAAGAGTTTAGAAGGATTCCACTTTTCAGTTTTTAATCGCGTGAGCTCATTGACTCAATGGAAAAGAGAATAATTAAATACGTGTAAAAGCAAAATGAGCAATTGTAAGTCCACAGTGCTATACAATATGATTACTGCAATATATTAAGAGGATAAAGCCTTTGGTGGGAACAGTGCTTGTTTAATGTCCATAAATCAACAGTACAGGCAAGCCACAAAACAAAAAAAAAACAACTAAACTTAAAAACTTAATATACTTTATCAGTGTGACATGTGTCTTTCGCCACTCCAGACACTTTTCACCCTCACTCTTAGGGCTTGTGGACACGACAGATTAAATCGGACGAGTGCTATCCGTGGATTTTATGAATAGCACTCATACACCCATGGAGAGAAGGTACACACGGCACTCAAGGCTCCTTGGTGGTACACAAGTCAGGTTTCCAGCCCGTCAGTAAATGATAACAAATCACTTGGCACTCAAAGATTCTTATACAAGATGAAGATGAACATTTCGTTTATTTTGTGCATCCAGTTCAAAGGTTTAAACGTTTTCGGTCTAATCACAAGACCTTCATCAGAAACATCTTTGACAATACTGGAAGCCAAATAGCACGATATATGGGCCCAGAAGGCCTGCGCAAAACTGTACCCGGGAGATCACACCTCTATGGTCCTGGAGGATATGCTTGAAATGAAGCGCCCAAGTAAGGCGACGAATCGCAAGGAGAGATGGCGCTGGTGTCTCCAAGTCCCGCGGCCACGGGATCAACTGCATCCCTTGCTGCTCAGCGCCACGGACTTGGAGACACCAGCGCCATCTCTCCTTGCGATTCGTCTCCTTACTAGGGTGCTTCATTTCAAGCACATCCTCCAGGACCATAGAGGTGTGATCTCCCGGGTACAGTTTTGCGCAGGCCTTCTGGGCCCATATATCGTGATATTTGGCTTCCAGTATTGTCAAAGATGTTTCTGATGAAGGTCTTGTGATTAGACCGAAAACGTTTAAACCTTTGAACTGGATGCACAAAATAAACGAAATGTTCGTCTTCATCTTGTATAAGAATCTTTGAGTGCCAAGTGATTTGTTATCACTCGTACACCCATGTTATTCTATGGAGTTGTCGAAACATCCAATTTTCACAGACCGATATTATAGAGAAGGTGGGGACATTTTTCTCTCCGCCTCTGAGAAAATTGGATTCCACTCTGATCAAACTCTGATCAGTCTGAAAGATTGGGCTACACCTAGTATTATATTCTATGACAAGTGGAACTAGAAGGAGGCGGAGAGTGTTGCACAGGTAGGGAAGCACGCACACATATCGAACAGCTTTCTAGCCAGTGGTTTAGCTTTTTCCAGAGCTGTATGCACAGGTACACTGCTTAGTTCGGCTGTGTAATGTCCTCCAAGCAGTGGTATATAGGAAAATAAGGGCAGGAATGCCTCATGTCTGTGTGTGCAGTGTATGGACATCATAAAAACAGTCTCCCTCCACTATTCCAGAGTGAACTGAAATATAGTTTTCAGAGGAGAAGACTGGTGAAAAATTCTCTAAGGGTGCAGGTCATAATGGCCAGAGATAGAGTGTTATTCCTCAAACACAACTTATTCCAAAAAGTTACCTGAAATGTTAAGTACGCTTTAGCCCTCTCAAAACAAGTTTCTAATTTCATGTGTTAGGTTTCTGAAATTTTGGCAAGGACCTTGTGAGAATAAAAACAATTGAATCCTGGATGATGTCGTTTTCTGACATGATGCTAGAATATACCATCACATTATAATTGGGAGAATAACCTCGGAGACCCTGAAATATATCTTAAGAATGAAGGGGCTACAGCTCTGAATCAGCAGTGCAGTTTCTTTATTCTCAGGTATTGGACAATCACCGATCATAAGGTGACGGCATCTCCTAGCAATACGCCATGAAGTTTAATAAGATGAAGATGGTCCCATTAACAGTTAATTGTAGCATAATGTATAAAGAAATGGCTGATAAGGAAATGTAAAAATGCACGGAGATGACTTCTTCCAAAAACACTGGTGAAAATGTATTGTAGATTTATACAAAAGAATTCTAGATGTGTCCTAATTCACTACGGCCTTAGAACTCCAGTGTAATGAAATACTAGACCCTTATTTAAGGAAAGCAATAAGACATTGGCAATAGTATGCTGACTATGCACGCATACACACATCCATGTTCGTTTGCTACTCGTGTGGTCTTACCCATAATATACCTCAACAGTCTGAAACGGTCAGGGGAACACACTGAGAAAGCACAAGACGTCCAGAGTTATTCAGTGGGGATCACTCTTTATTTCATTCTCCTCAGACATACATTGAGCACATTTAATCAATCAATAAAAATAAGTTTTGCAAATTACAAAATAGTAAAATCCATAAAAAAGGACAATGTGCAAGGAAAGCATATAACAACTGTTATGGTTATTCAGCAAATGGCATTATTATACAAAATTCAGAACAAGGAAGTTAATAGGAAGCCGAAGAGTACACTTTGTTCCCAGTTCAAATCATTATGTCATGAAGTTTCTGCTCGCTTGGACCCATTGACACAGTATAAAGTAGAGTTCTCCTGTAATTATGGCTTTCCATCAAGTATAAATGTACAGGCACCCGAGAGTTTTAAAGCCTTCTGTTTAAAAGAAAAATTAAATCGAAAGCAGGTGTATTTTCTGGAAATCTCTCATTCTCCAGTTTGCCAAGATCCAAAATAATGTAACTTGGAGATTCAAAAAAAAAAGTTTACTTTTCCAATGAAAGACTCACTGCCTGGAGTGAAAGAGCCCAAAACAGCTCCGAAATTATACTTACGTGGTCCCCAACAAAGGCTGGTTTCTGGCAGCTATTTGCATAAGTTACAGATACAGTCTTAAGAGAACAATAACAAGTGGCAGGTGCCACCTAAGTTGTATTTTCAGTTTTTGCCAATGTGATCACTTTAAGGATGCGTTCACCCCTCCGTGTGACATGTCAGAGTGCTGCATGATTGTTTCATCGGACTTCACACGACTCATTGAAAAGAATGGATTTATTCAGACAGCTGTTACAATGGCAGATCTGAGAGCGAGATCCGTGAAACTCTGAGCATGGCCTGTTCTGACCAGATCTTGAGGACCAGAATAGGACATGCTCAATCGGCCTGTGAACTCTCAGTTAAAACAATAAATAAAATATCGGACAGCGCTCAGGCTGCATAAGTCTAAGTGTGGGATTTAGCTAGAACATTGGAATCCACTGTTCTCTCAGAGTCCTTAAATGAACTGTCGGAATTTATGAGCTTTAATTGCATTCATTGCAAATGGTTTACCAGGGGCTCAATTGATTTGTTATGACAAATATAAGGAACTGGAACAGTTTTGTCAAATTTCTTCCCAAATAAATTGGATCTATTTTTCTGAAAAACTTGCTGCACTTTTGTTTGTTATCTTATTTGTTTTCAAAATGAATAATAATTTATTTTTTACATGTGGTTTGAAGGTGTTTTTTGTAGGTGTCCATCTGCTCTATCTAAACAACACATGTGCAACTGGATAAATTAAAAGGACACACTATTTATACCCTTGTCAGATACACCTGTAGAGAAAAATTGTCCTTCCCACACAACCTCCGCAATTCCACTAATAAATCGCCAATATCCCATCTATCATTTAACTCATCTACTTCCTAACCATACATCTATCCATCTTCTCACTTTCCTACTACTGCAGATGCTCCATTTCTCCTCGCACTACCACTTCTTCACTGTTCACTAGGCAGCCGCTGGGCACGTGCGGGGAAGCTGCCGAGCATGCACGGGGAAGCTGCTGAGCATGAGTGTTCACCACTAGGAGGTCCAAAAATATCTAGGGGACATGACCACAGATAAAAATGTAATGTATTTACAGACCCGCACACTATTTTTAATGGAACTATATTATAAATACTCTTCTTTTGACAAGCTGTAGAGTTTGTTTTTTTAAGAATACCTTTTATGGGAAAACTCCTTTCCATTTCACAAACTTCCCCAGACAATGTTTACTTCCTTCTGATAAGCCATGCTGGTGCCATCAGATAGAAGTGAGCGAACACAGCCGAACAAACAAATGTATCAACAAATGTGCCTTAGGGTACTGTCACACAGTGGCACTTTGATCGCTCCGACGGCACGATCCGTGACGTTGCAGCGTCGCTTGATTATCGCTCCAGCGTCGTAGACTGCGGTCACACTTTGCAATGCACGGCGCTGGAGCGATAATTTCATGACGTAGTTGCGATGTAGAAGTCATACGGGACATTGGGAATATCGTGCACACCTTTGTTACACGCTGCGATCATGCCGCCACAGCGGGACACTTGACGACGAAATAAAGTTCCAAACGATCTGCTACGACGTAGGATTCTCAGCGGGGTCCCTGATCGCAGTAGCGTGTCAGACACAGCGATATCGTAACTATATCGCTGGAACGTCACGGATCGTGCCGTCGTAGCGACCAAAGTGCCACTGTGAGACGGTACCCTTAAACTATGTTAGAATATACAGTGGCCTCCGGGTACAGTCCCAGCTATGTATCTGGCTGCATTCTCGGTGCTACAGAACAAACTGTTTTGGCACAAACGTTAAGGTATGACGTCACAAATCCCCCTGAAGCTTCTCTGCCGATGTTACCCATGCTTTCGAAGACTGAATAGTTAATGTGCTGTAATTATTCAAGATGGAAAATTCAGATTTTTGACTTTAAAAACAAGTCACTTATCTTTACACGTCAGAACTCACACAATGAATTTACATTTCAGGTGAAGCGCCAGATGTCATTCTCTGCAATGCTAGCTCCATACAGCACTACACGGTTTACACTGGTGTAACTGGGAACAATGCCATTTAAGGTACCGTCACACTAAACGACATCGCTAGCGATCCGTGACGTTGCAGCGTCCTGGCTAGCGATATCGTTTAGTTTGACACGCAGCAGCGATCAGGATCCTGCTGTGATGTCGCTGGTCGCTGAATAAAGTCCAGAACTTTATTTGGTCGTCCGATCGCCGTGTATCGTTGTGTTTGACACCAAAAGCAACGATACCAGCGATGTTTTACACTGGTAACCAGGGTAAACATCGGGTTACTAAGCGCAGGGCCGCGCTTAGTAACCCGATGTTTACCCTGGTTACCAGCGTAAAAGTAAAAAAAACAAACAGTACATACTCACCTGCGCGTCCCCCAGCGTTTGCTTCCTGCTCTGACTGAGATCCGGCCCTAAAGTGAAAGTGAAAGCACAGCGGTGACGTCACCACTCTGCTGTTAGGGCCGGAGCTCAGTCAGTGTCAGGAAGCAGACGCTGGGGGACGCGCAGGTGAGCATGTACTGTTTGTTTTTTTTACTGTTACGCTGGTAACCAGGGTAAACATCGGGTTACTAAGCGCGGCCCTGCGCTTAGCAACCCGATGTTTACCCTGGTTACCCGGGGACCTCGGCATCGTTGGTCGCTAAAGAGCGGTCTGTGTGACAGCTCTCCAGCGATCAAACAGCGACGCTGCAGCGATCGGCATCGTTGTCGCTATCGCTGCAGCGTCGCTTAATGTGACAGTACCTTTAGACCAGAGGTGTCAAACTGCATTCCTCGAGGGCCGCCAACAGGTCATGTTTTCAGGATTTCCTTGTATTGCACAGGTGATAATTTAATCACCTGCACAGATAATGATTCCAGCACCTTGTGGAATGCTAAGGAAATCCTGAAAACATGACCGGTTGGCGGCCCTCGAGGAATACAGTTTGACACCTCTGATTTAGACCCCTGTATATTACTGGTGGCACAGGAAACAGAACATGCACCTCAAAAGGAATGGCACTTCACTTGGTTTAGTCTTGTGCCACAGAGATACAGACAATTTTCTTAGGCATTTTCAGTTACTGACTTTCATTTGCGCAAAAATTATCTATTACAAAGATGAATACAGATCTTATAGCAAGAATAAAATACACAACCCTAGAGGAAAAGCAGGGAAAGAGAGAAAGCTAAATGTAAACCTCCCAACCAGAGAAGGGTCTCCAGTCCAAGTTTTCCACAGAGTTTGATACTCTGTCATTACAGAATGTTGTATTCCTACCCAAACTTCATATTGGACAAAAAGTATTGACGTACTACAGGACATCACATAGGTCTGAACAAACCGGATTGATTTCCAACGTGCCAAGAATGAGCTGCTTCCCACAATCCAGAACTTAACCCACCACCTACCTTCCTTATAAATCTATTTTATTCTTAGATTTAAAAAAAAAATAAAATCTCCAGAATTGATGCTGCCTCACTTTTGACAACGTGTACATTTCACCCCAGAATTGTAGAAATGATTCACATCACCATAAAAAGATGAAGCAGATTCCTGGACATCCCGCAGCCCCGGATCCACCAGCACCCTGCCACAGGCCCGCCCCCAGCACCCTGCCACAGGCCCGGATCCACCAGCACCCTGCCACAGGCCCGCCCCCAGCACCCTGCCACAGCCCCGGATCCACCAGCACCCTGCCACAGGCCCGCCCCCAGCACCCTGCCACAGCCCCGGATCCACCAGCACCCTGCCACAGGCCCGCCCCCAGCCACAGGCCCGCCCCCACCAGCACCCTGCCACAGGCCCGCCCCCACCAGCACCCTGCCACAGGCCCGCCCCCAGCACCCTGCCACAGCCCCGGATTCACCAGCACCCTGCCACAGGCCCACCCCCAGCACCCTGCCACAGCCCCGGATCCACCAGCACCCTGCCACAGGCCCGCCCCCAGCACCCTGCCACAGCCCCGGATCCACCAGCACCCTACCACAGGCCCGCCCCCAGCACTCTGCACAGGCCCTCCACTAGGGCTCTGTCACAGCCCCGGATCCACCAGCGCCCTGCCACAGGTCCGCCCCCAGCACTCTGCACAGGCCCTCCACCAGCGCCCTGCCACAGGTCCTCCACTAGGGCTCTGTCACAGCCCTTCCACCAGCGCTCTGCACAGGTCCTCCACCAGCGCCCTGCCACAGGTCCTCCACTAGGGCTCTGTCACAGCCCTTCCACCAGCGCTCTGCACAGGTCCTCCACCAGCGCCCTGCACAGGTCCTCCACCAGCGCCCTGCTCTGTTACAGGTAAATATGCATAGGAGGAATATAGCAGTATTTTATTAAAAAGAAACATGGGGAAGACAGCAAGTATTTTGACATATCCATGCCAAGACCTGCTCTCACTTCTTTTTGTGAATTCCTGATGGAGATCACTTTCCCACTTTAATTGAATTTCAGTTTTTCTCTAGGGTTCTTTTGAAGAAACTCCCCATGTTATACTGAGAGGCCTTGTTTGTTTGGCTGAATTGATGCCACATTGTATAGTATAGGGTTAATGGCACAGTTTGATTTTACCACTTTAATATTCTTATTTTCAGCACAGACTTATCCTTTTGATACGAAGCAGTGCATGGTACCCAGGTACTTCCTGGACAATGACATTCCAAAATGTTGATCGGAAGGTTATCTCAAACTGATAAGACCACTGTGTAAACAGAGGATTTAACATAAGGGGAAGTGATGAGGTCTGAAGAGTATAAAAAGGTAGACAATGGAAGGATTGAGTCCAACTGCAAACTGCAAAATGAAAAGTCTACTCTTGTGCCCAACTGGCCCAGGCAGGGAGTGGCGGCCCCGGATGTAAAGGCTGAGTATAATATAAGTTTGTTGTCTGTTTGAGGTCATGCTTCTTTTGATATCCTGCATATTTTGCATCGTCTTGTATACATCTTTTTCTATCTTCTATGTATATATATTCTCTTACATGTAAATTTTCATTATTTCAGTTCTGTATTTCATTGAGCCATTAACGGTTAATCTATTTATCTTGCATCTTCAAATTCATTATAAAACAAAACATAAAAAGTAATTTTCTAGGTGATTTTTATAACTGTCAAAATTTACTAGCCACCCCACACTTATGGTAAATTGTACCATCTTTATTTTCTGGATATTTGAAGGGTTCCTCACACTGGAAACAGTGTATGGCAGACAAGCTAATGGCTTTCATTACAGTTAGTAGCTGGTTAATTTTGCTTAGGAATTTTAACATTGTATAATCTCCAAGATGGGAAAAAAATCAACTTCTTTACATAATTAGCTTAATATCTTGTTTCCATGTCTTAATTGTTCTTCTATGGTACTAAACAGTTTTGATGGGATAGAAAGATCTAGTAACGTAAAAGGTAACAAGGGTTTACGAGACCTTTCCTTTGACAGAGATGGTTGCTCCCTTGGACTAATGTTTTCTATAAACCATCTCCACCTCGGAGACTATTAAATAACACACTGTATCCTTCAGCCCTATCCCACCACCACATAGTGGTATGCGGAATATCTGTCCAACCCTTCTATCAAACGTGACATTTATCATTAAAGGAAAAGGTCTTATCTCTTGGAAATGAAACCGGATTTTGGGGAGAGTATGCATTGCAAACGTAAGGATTTTATCTACCCAATATACTCTGGAGAATATAGAAGAATCCTCTCTGACTGCACATAGTAGGAGAGACTGGTGCAATAGATCATCTCACTGGGATTAGCTGATATTAGTAAGCCAAGATAGGGCATTACCTTATCGAGTCCATTTATATAATGGTCGGTTACATTTGCATTTTGAGATGAATATGGAAATTAACTGGAAGCATGTCACATTTGGAATAATGGCCTTTACCTAATAATCCCTTCTTTTATCACCCAAAAATAATTTAGATTTGAACAAGAAATGACAATATTATCTGCATAGAGGGCGAAGATCTATGGTCAAGTCTAAAAATATTAGGAAAATGTAACAAGCATTTAACAGTCTACTGTATGTAAAGATGGTTTGGCACTTCCATCAGCCTCAGATTAATGCAGTGGAGACCAAGCTACTTATATAACTTAGTAGGGGTGTTATGCAAATTTATAAAAAGCCTCATAAATCCGGAGAAAAAAGGAAAAAAAAAAAAAACAAAAAAAAACATGCAGTGCTGCCCCTCAATAATAAAAGGTCCTTTTATTAAGGGCATGTCATACACAGTATACATAAAGAAAGCAACAAGTGTTTCACATGTATTAATGCTTCATCCAGGTCTGTATGAGATGCGGATACATGCAAAATGGCCAGGCCTGATAAAGCCATGCAAAACGCCTGTTGCTTAGCTTCAGCAATATATACCTAAATAAGAAAATATTTTACCGTCAATGGTAAATGCCGCATTCATTCCTCTACTTTTGCTGGACATATGGGGATATAGCTCTTCAGGAACAATTAATTTGGACTTCTTTGTCTCAGCATTTTGGAAGCAGATATTTTCTTAATTGGTGTTTGCAGCTTTTTATGAATTTAACAAACTTTATCTTTGTGCAAACTGGCTACATAGTAGGCGAAGGTGCCAAGTATGAGGTTTTCTGAAACAAACCTAAAGTCCCATCTCAGGCTCATGTATTTGTGCCCTCGCTCCCTCATGCTCTACACCCGCGGCTCGGTGTATGAAGATTGGCCGCTAAGTATGAGCAGGAGCTCACCACAAAGTTAGCGTTTGTTGAGATTTCATTTACAGAGCGAATACAATGTCTATACACTACAAGACTAAAAGACCAGTGTGAAAAGTATACTAAACTTAATATGCTTTAGTAAGGAGGAGCATGGAGTTTTCTTTTATGTGCATGATGGTAAAGAACAATCATTTCTTTTATGAACATCCTTGAGTTGAGCACCTGTTACAGATGGCCAATAACCATGTGATTTTCTGGAAGCGTAGTGAACGGAAACCCTTGGACTCATATCACGATGCAATAAGGAGTTAGTGATGTACTGTCTTACCTAGAGGCTCCACAATGTGCATTTTCATCACGGACATGGTGTAACCCCGTAGTACCCATACTCTTGCAATCAGTGAACCCTGCTGGAACCTATGATCACAGCTGATTAACTTCTTACATGGTATGGTCATTAGTGAGTGCAGCATCTAAGAAGTTTGCCAGAAGAAGGGGTCTCCCTCTGTCTACCGGTTGTTACTTCTACACCTCTTACACATAATGACCAAAATATGGCTGAGTAAAATTGAATTTTTTGTGTATGCTTAATATAAAGGCTACCAGTGTATCCACCATGGAGAAATGAATTGGTAACACTGTATGTAATCAAACAGAAAATGAAAACCACTGTGGAAATCTGCTGGAAGAAATGCATGCGCAAAACATCCTGTTTACAGCACGTTCCTACCAGCCCTCTCAAATTCACGATTTTGCGCTCACTAGCACAGAATGAGGGTCCAATTTGGTTTTACCATTTACCCTTTGGATTGCAATAGAGAACGGATTCAAGGATATAGGAGGACATAATGACAACGTTAGTTGGGCTAGGCGGGTTGTCTTATTTCGTACATTTATAGCACATCCAGAGGTGGGACTCGCATTCATCAGACACATCCTTAGTCCTGTAAGACTATGTAAAATCATATATTTTTGCATTCTTAAATAACGAACAAGGTGGAATTTTGAAAGGTTTTGAAAAAGAAACCACTGGCTGATTTGCTCTGGGTAACAAAGTGGGGTAAATGAAATAGTGGGCCATTATTAGTGTTGGCTAAGCCGCTCATGTGAAATAAGCTGATGTTTGCACAGCTACTTCCCAGCACACAGTGTCATCTTACACAAGGCTCTTATGCTCCACAAGCCTTGCATCTTGGGATTCATCAAGTCTGTCGAAATCCCTACTCAGACCGTCGATAATAGGTCTGTAGAGCACTTTATGGTAATTGAAAATATAAGTGGCAACATTAAATATGCAAAAAAAAAAAAAAAATGTTGCAAAATACAAAAGTGACGGAAGAAAAATAAAACAAAACTAAAACACAAGCATGCCAGTTATGTGTTGCTACACAATTGGGATATGATCGCAGTCCATTACAAGATCATAAACAACAAGTTTTTATGCACATGAAATATTAACGAAAAATAGCAAAACTGCTCACAAACAAAGCAAAAATCCAGGAAAGGCTAGACCAGAAGTGCACATTCCTGTACCTCTTACAATAAACAGTTTCAATTGTCACATTACAACACAAGCAATAAAAGCAGGTCTTCTATAGAAGATACCGAGAAAACTAGATAGAAAACTAACACCAAGTGCTAAAAATAATTCACAAGATCCGGTAAAATTCCTTAGTGCAGAATATGGAAGTCATACTTCATGTGTCCGCAAATCAACGTCGCTGGATAATAAACCAACGCTACAATCATGTATCCAAGGCTGCTTAAGAAAAAGTACATAATGCTCTGCATAGAAAAGGATAGGCCGTTCTCCATTACGAGACACAGGTACAGATGGCAGAAGAGTGAGATCGCATCATTAAAAGAGATAAGCTGGTTTTGATAATCCAATATTAGATTGACCAGACTAAAATCAATGAACGCTTATGTCCTATGTGATCTGCTGTCCTGATAGACGGTGGGGCAGCCAATCTATTAGATGACACCGGCTGATCCCACAGCTTCCCAGAAGGTTTCCATACATGCGATGTATCCTGACCCACTCACCATCTGATGCAGAAGGGAGTGGAGCAGGAAGAACGCTTTCACCCACACATTTTCTAATAGGGCACTCCATGTGTCTTTAATAGCCAAACCATCTTAAGGCTATGTTCACACGCTGCAATTTTTTTTTTCCTGCATTTTTCAGGCACATTTGTCTCTTCGGCATGCTGATACAGTTCACTGCCTATTACTCCTGAGTTTTCGGCACCAAAAATGCAGCAAACCCTGTTACTTTTCCACTTACTCATTGCTTTCTATGGGTGAAAAAACACTGCAAAAATGCTGAAAGAAGTGACATGCTGCAATTTTAGAAAACGCAGTTTTCCAATTCAGTCACTAAAAAAACCCCTGTGTGCATGAGGTTTATTAAAGGGAACCTGTCACCTCATTTTTTCGGTATGAGATAAAAATACTGTTAAATAGGGCCTGAGCTGTGCATTACAATAGTGTTTTTTGTGGACCCCCGTTCCCCACCTATGCTGCCAAAATACGTTACCAAAGTAGTCGTTTTCGCCTGTCAATCAGGCTGGTCAGGTCAGATGGGCGTGGTGTCTTCCCCCAGATCTTGCGTAGTTTTCCGTTGGTGGCGTAGTGGTGTGCGCATGTCCAAGGTCCCGAATCCTGCACAGGGGTGTGAAAATAGCAGCGATGTCCGTTATTCCATTGGTGATCGGTGGGGGCGGCCATCTTGCTTTGGCCGCGCGTGCGCAGAAGCGGCGCTCTGCTGGCCGCGGCTTCAGGAAAATGGCCGCGGGCATCCGCGCGTGCGCAGATGGCTATCGCGGCGGCCATTTTCCTGAAGCCGCGGCCAGCAGAGCGCCGCTTCTGCGCACGCGCGGCCAAAGCAAGATGGCCGCGCCCACCGATCACCAATGGAATAACGGACATCGCTGCTATTTTCACACCCCTGTGCAGGATTCTGGACTTGGGCATGCGCACACCACTACGCCACCAACGGAAAACTACGCAAGATCTGGGGGAAGAAGCCACGCCCATCTGACCTGACCAGCCTGATTGACAGGCGAAAACGACTACTTTGGTAACGTATTTCGGCAGCATAGGTGGGGAACGGGGGTCCACAAAATACACTATTGTAATGCACAGCTCAGGCCCTATTTAACAGTATTTTTATCTCATACCGAAAAAACGGGGTGACAGGTTCCCTTTAATTCTCATAGCTTTTGCTGGTACTGCTTTTTAAACATGCATAAAAAACGCAACAAAAATACAAAGTGTGAACATAGCCTAACTCTTTCATTATTTTGAGTGTTTTGATGTGGTGAATAAAAATCTTGTGGGCACTTTCCGTATTTTTGTAGCCACATATAATCCCAAGATTAAGGCTATGTGCACACGTTCAAGATTTTTCACGTTTTTCCGGCCGTTTTTGTGGGAAAAACGTTTAAAAAACGCATACATAAGCATCCCATCATTTTTAATGCATTCTGCAATTATGTGCACATGTTCATTAATTTTGCATTTTTTTGGTGTTTTTGCCACTAGTTTATGCATTGGGAAGTTCAGAAAAAAAACGCACAAAAAAAAGGCGTAAAAAAACGCGTTCAGGAAAATTCTGCAGAAAATCCTCACATGTGTACATAGCCTAAACATTTCCATCTCCTTTTGGTGAGCCCATACTTGTATGTTAGGGGACTGTACTTACTAGTCTAACATGCAGGAGCATACTGTGTTACAGGAACGTTTGGGTTACGAATAGTAGAGGCGCAGTTGAACATTAATGCCCCCTGCCAATCAACCATACCCAGAAAACCCTGCTAACCCCTTTATAACTTGCACCGTACCTGATGGAAAGGAGTTGGTGGAAGTACATGTATGGAGCGGGCTCAGGTACTCTATATGTGGCAAGTGCCGGCAGTGTTACACAGCTGGTATCTGCCTCTAAAAGCAGCAACTGGAGCGAGCTCCAATCAATATCTATAGCCACTGAAATTTCCCTGTCACATGAAATGCCAGCATTTAACTTCAGCGTTCAGAAGGGGAAGGGGTCCCATTCTGAAGTGATTGGCAACCCATAAGCACCCTGCAAAGCAGCTGGCCACCTACTGAAAGCTCCTACTGTCATCATCTTTGTCTTCCTTTGAAGCTCAGGCTGTGGCTAGACTCCATAAGAAACCATTATTTTTACCAGGGTTGTGGAGTCGGTACGCCAAATCTCCAACTCAGACTCCTCAATTTCCCCGATATCCAGCTGCACAGCACTGATCACTACTGAGCATGTGCATTAAGTGCACCACAGATTCATCAACTAAAAGCCCAGATCCTTAGATCAGGAACTGACATTTATAGGACATTTCATAACTTTCCCAAATTCGTATGAAAACATTTACCCCACGTCCAGCATTGAACCTAGTTTCTTACATATTTTAGGAGTCGGTCCATTTTATACCGACTCCAACTTCACCAAAATGGGACACCGACTCCAGCCATGACTTTCACCATGTACGGCAACACTGAAGTATTGCTGTACTGTACGTAGTGCAAGCAATCAAAGCTGATTGATCTGTTTCAAGTGCCACTTTGTAAACTTTACAGTTAGTATTAAACTGAGGCTTGCACATTGGCGCATTAGGATTGAAGGTAAAGATCATCATGTAAAATTTGGTCTACAAAAAAATAAGGGACAACTTGAATTTTATCAAAATCCACCATGGGAGGATGTGTGTTCCTTATGGTGGATAAAAAATATCAGATTGATTGGGGTCTGACACCCAAAAAAAACCAGCCGTTACAACATCCATAAGTTGAGTGCAGCCACATCACCATATCCCCGTATACTAAGAGGTGACTATTTTTGAGCACTGAAGCTCAGCTTCAAGACCTTTTCATTCATGCCTGGACCTTTTGAAGGAGATCATCTCTGAAATGCTTATGTTGTGTTTCTGCAAAATTTTATTGTGCAATATAAACATGGAAGCAATTTACTATAAATCCGTGACATTACCAAGACACAGACGAGTCGTGGCAAATTCATCTAACACCTCCATTGGGGACTGAGAAGGCATGAAATAAGGTCAGCCGGGTAGATCAACTTACAAGCTCATGTTCTATCAAAAAATGGAAGTGTTGTCCTGGCGGAAGCAGGTTTGGACGGTGATCACTCAGAGGTTCTATGTGCCGTAACCTCTAGAGTAAAAGGTGCACTTGAACGGTTTTGTACAGGGTTAAAGCCAAAAAGAGAGCACAGAAGGCATAAGTTATTCTCTCGCTGTCACAATATTCTACCTGTCTACCAGCAAGAAACATTCATCAGTGATTCATTTTTCTGTTACCCTCTTGGCCTGGGATTTGGGCTTTACACATGACAGTCACGGTTAGTTCTCTTCCTGGAGACTTTTCTCAGGTGGATGGCACACTTTGCCTGCTGGCAGACAGAACTGGAGGCCGTCCCTCTCCTAGACTCACCTTCTTCCGGATGTCTTCATCATTGGCTCCCAGGGATGCATATAGCTTGAAGGCCGCCTGGCGCAGCTCGTGGGCATGTTTTAAGTCATGGTCAAGCTGATATTAGAAAAAAAAAAGGATAACAAAAAATATAGAGTAAGACAGTCTGCTGAACTCTGTTCTAACCGATCACTCACAAATCTGATAAGACATCCACACAAACAATTTTACGGCAGTAAGTCAGTAATATGGAGTTCCTGGTTATAGCCCCGTTGAAATCCTAAACTCTTGTCCCTTTAAATTTAAGGAAATGATTGCTTATAAAAGCTGCATGTATGCATACTAGAGAGGTCACTGCCCCCTTAACCCCTTCACCCCCGGAGCTTTTTCCGTTTTTCCGTTTTCGTTTTTCGCTCCCCTCCTTCCCGGAGCCATAACTTTTTTATTTTTCCGTCAATTTGGCCATGTGAGGGCTTATTTTTTGCGGGACGAGTTGTACTATTGAACGACATCATTGGTTTTAGCATGTCGTGTACTAGAAAACGGGAAAAAAATTCCAAGTGCAGTGAAATTGCAAAAAAAGTGCAATCCCACACTTGTTTTTTGCTTGCCTATTTTGCTAGGTTCACTAAATGCTAAAACTGACCTGCCATTAGGATTCTCCAGGTCACTACGAGTTCATAGACACCTAACATGACTAGGTTATTTTTCACCTAAGTGGTGAAAAAAAATTCCAAACTTTGCAAAAAACAAAACAAAACAAAATTGCGCCATTTTCCGATACTCGTAGCGTCTCCATTTTTCGTGATCTGGGGTCAGGTGAGGGCTTATTTTTTGCGTGCCGAGCTGGCGTTTTTAATGATACCATTTTGGTGTAGATACGTTCTTTTGATCGCCCGTTATTGCATTTTAATGCAATTTCGTGGTGACCAAAAAAACGTAAATCTGGCGTTTCGAATTTTTTTCTCATTACGCCATTTAGCGATCAGGTTAATGCTTTTTTTTTATTGATAGATCGGGCGATTCTGAACGCGGCGATACCAAATATATGTAGGTTGGGGGTTTTTTTTATTGATTTATTTTGATTGGGGCGAAAGGGGGGTGATTTAAACTTTTATATTTTTTTTATTTTTTTAACATTTTTAAAAACTTTTTTTTTTTACTTTTGCCATGCTTCTATAGCCTCCATGGGAGGCTAGAAGCAGGCACAGCCCGATCGGCTCTGCTACATAACAGCGATCATCAGATCGCTGTTATGTAGCTAAAATGCAGGTGTGCTGTGAGCGCCGACCACAGGGTGGCGCTCACAGCCACCGGCAATCAGTAACCATAGAGGTCTCAAGGACCTCTATGGTTACAATGGAGGAGCATCGCCGACCCCCGATCATGTGACGGGGGTCGGCGATGCGCTCATATCCGGCCGCACGGCCGGATGCGGTAGTTAAATGCCGCTGTCTGCGTTTGACAGCGGCATTTAACTAGTTAATGGCGGCGGGTGATCGCGATTTCACCCGCCGCTATTGCGCGCACATGTCAGCTGTAAAAAACAGCTGACATGTCGCGACTTTGATGTGCGCTCACCGCCGGAGCGCACATCAAAGCGGGGGTCCCGACATGTGACGTACTATTCCGTCACATGTAGGGAAGGGGTTAATACCCCATCCAAGGTGAAAAAATGGTTGTATGGACATCAGCTAAAGCAAATATCATGCTTGCAATAAAAAGATACCGCACACACACGCACAAGAAGCGTTAAGTGATATTTGGGCAGTGTCAGGCCGTAAGATTAGGAAACGCTTTCCGCCGTCAATAGGGAGGATTTCATTAAATGCAGCGAGCTATGGAGTACGACATTGGCAAAGTAAGCGATGAGCGACACATCGAGTCGGGAAGCCTGATGTGTCGTGTCCTGCTCGTCATCAGCAGTGCAAAGTTAAGAAGGCGTCTGCCGGACGGAGGTCTCACACCAGCATTATCCCACCATCAAAAACAAAGTTGGAGCGCTTTCACACATTAAGGTTTTTTGTACCTGAAAAATGTACAGGATATTTTTTTTTTAATTAGTGTGCTGTTCGATGTATGAGATTTTACAATAATTGTGGTATCCGATTTTTGTTTTCTGTTGTAGAAAAAAAAGAAAAAATCTACACACTGAACTCGGACGACACATGGACGGCATCGATCCATTTTTTCATAAACCCTTACACAAACTTGTTTGCAGCTGAAAGTTGATCATTCAAGGATCAAAGCAGGATAGGTCTCCATTTTTTGTTGACAGTACGACCACAAGAAAAAAAAAAAGCCAAATATGAAAAGGCACATTTAATTGCAATTGGTCTGTGAGCTATCCAGTATAAACTGAGAGCAGCGAGACCCAAAAAACTGGTATGAAAAAGATCCTCTAAAGTACTTTTTTAAATAATTTTCTTGCCTGGCTACTGCAAATCTCTCCTGTACTCTGATCCATACACCTCCGCATGAACCGAGCCCAACTTCACTCAACTTTGTAAAAGGTGTGCGATTCACTGACGTCTCAAGTTAATTTACATTTAAAGAGGACCAATTTCACCTAAGTTTCTATATGGAACTGGAGTCACAATGTAAAAGGTGCCGCAGAGCAGAATATGTTTTAGTTTATCTTAAAGCACCACTCCAATGGTTTTTGTTTTTTAATTTCAGACAGTGGCGGACACAAACTGAAAAAGGGCCCCTGTGCAAGAAAATATATGGGTCCTTTGCAGTCCAATATGTGGATAATAATTAAACCATTAGGAATTGTTTGAGGTTGAAATGGGCCCCCTTACCTCTTGGGCAGGTTGCACCAATGGTATGTCCACCCTGATTTCAGAGCTGGAGTGGTGGAGGGTCCTGAACTTAGCATTATACCCACTAGCCACTGTCTTTAGCTCTTCCCAGGGCCTCTCTGGTCCCGTGTCGCCATCTTGTAACTGCAAATTCTGACTGACTGAATGCCAGAGGCAATGGGCACGAGTATCCAATGTAAGCCTACGAGAGCCTCGTTCTAGCTTTCATAAACTTATGTTAAAAGGGTTGTCCGGTCATAGGATACAGGTCTGCGTCACTATTTGCAAATATGGGAAAGGCCTCCATTTTCTTTGAGCTGGACATTAAAGGGAATCTGTCACCCCAAAATTCGAGTATGAGCTGCGGCCACCGGCATCAGGGGCTTATCTACAGCATTCTGTAATGCTGTAGATAAGCCCCCGATGTATCCTGAAAGATGAGAAATAAAGGTTATATTATACTCACCAGGGGCGGTCCGATCCGATGGGCGTCACGGTCCGGGTCCAGCGCCTCCCATCTTCTTACGATGACGTCCTCTTCTTGTCTTCATGCTGTGGCTCCGATGCAGGCGTACTTTGCCCTGTTGAGGGCAGAGCAAAGTACTGCAGTGTGCAGGGCCTCTCTGACCTTTCCTGGACTGCAGTACTTTGCTCTGCCCTCAACAAGACAGACAAAGTACGCCTGCAAATGAGCCACAGCGTGAAGACAAGAAGACGACGTCATGGTAAGAAGATGGGAGGGACTGGACCGACGCCCATCGGACCAGAACCGGACCGCCCCTGGGTGAAGGGTATAATCTAACCTCTTTTTCTCATCTTTCAGGATACATCGGGGGCTTATCTACAGCATTACAGAATGCTGTAGATAAGCCCCTGATGCCGGTGGCTGCAGCTCATACTCGAATTTTGGGGTGACAAACTCCCTTTAAAAAGCTCCCCATTGCTGGGTGTCCATGAGTCAGGCGCTTCAGTCCTTCGCTGCCATTAAACACACGGTAAGGTTTTAATATAACAGCTTAGGACCATCCCAAATAGGGTCACTGTGATGTGGGGGGGATATGTTTTTCCCTTTTTTTTTAATCAAAAATATGTTATCCAAGTAGCCTGTATTATTTTCGTGCACTATTGCTATTTATTTACTGCAGAGCATTTGCTCATTTTGTTTTGTGGCCGGTGTGAGCACTCGCCTGCATGCTGCATGTGCCGCGAATTTGTATTGTGGTTCATTGCTTTTAATATTGAAGCTGGAGCAATCTGGAAGGTCAAAAGCTGCAGAAGACCGAACAGAGCAGTGCCGATCACAGATGAAGATACAATACTAGGGGCAGGGTGCTTAGATTAGAGACATCACTCCGTGCAGGGAAAATTTAATTTAAAAAAAAAAAAAAAAAAAAAACTGGAGCGGGGCTTTAAATTTTGTTTCTCTGCTGAGGAGATATTAGCGATCAAAATATTTGGCACCTAAACAGTTGCTTTTTTTACCCAAGTGGGCAATAAAACAGATTTAAATGTGGGTATGTAATTTTTTGCCCAGTGTGTTTCTGCCTGCTTATAACTGGTCAGTGCCAGAAAGAGGAAGAACACACCCCGCATAATAGCACTGACCATCGGTCTGCTCTCCTCACTGATGATGTGCTGGAGCGCAGCAGAGCCGAGTGTCATTACCAGCTTTCAGCTCATCTCTGACAGTGTGTTTGGAGGAGCAGTGCAACAGAGTTAAGTCTCATCGCAAACACTTCTTGTAGCTTTCCTCTCATAGCGCTATCAGCTCTGCCAATTATAAGCAGACATCCACATACAAGGGGAAAAAACATCCCCACAATAGCTTAGTCTACGTTCACAATTGCGGTCTGCGCCGCAGCGTCGCCGCATGCGTCATGCGCCCCTATATTTAACATGGGGGCGCATGGACATGCGTCGCACTTGCGTTTTGCGCCGCATGCGTCCCTGCGGCGCACGCGTCCGGGCGCAGAGGACGCAGCAAGTTGCATTTTTGCTGCGTCCAAAATCAATCAAAAAAAGGACGCATGCGGCGCAAAACGCAGCGTTGTGCATGCGTTTTGCTGCGTTTTTGTTTGCGTTGTGCGTTGCAGCGCCGACGCTGCGGCGCACAACGCAAATGTGAACGTAGCCTTAGAAAGGTTATACCTGAGTATGATTAACAGGTTTCATTTCCAGCAGCCCGTTGGGGGGGATGGGGTGCGGTAGTACAGCGGAGTTGGCAGCACTACACTTTCTTTGGCAATGCTGATGTGTATTTGATCCTGCCAATAAAGCTGATATGAATTTGAGAGGAGAGCTACCAGAAGGGTTTGTGATGAGACTCCTCTTCTGCAGCACTGCCCCCCCCCCCTCACTGACTGCTTGAGATGCATTGGGAAGTAGATGATCGCATTCAGCTGTGTTCCTGCACGTCATTACTCTCTAGAGTCTAGACTGTCTGGCAATGCTATTGTGGGGCAGTGTTCTTCATCCCCCAGTGTGTTACAGCCTGCTTATGATTGGTCAATGTCTAGATGTATACGCTCCCAGTGAAATCTCTCTGGTACTGCCCTTATGGATTTAAAAAAAAATAAATCAACACCTTTTTTCTGCTTTGCAGCTCCTTTTATAGTGTGTGTCCATTCCAACTACAAGCATGACAAAAATGTAGACACAATGAAAAATTTGGTGAAAGGTCCTCTTTAAAGCGCAGCTCCATTTTCTTTAATACAAGATAATAATAAAAAGGTAAGTGTTAAATACTTAATACCATTAACACGTTCTTTTCTTGAAATAGATCACTTTAATCTCTGTCATTAAACTACAAATCCCAAAGTGCTCTGCTCAACTCATTTTAATGACCTCCCAACTATAGCCAGACTGAGCATGAAGGAAAGGTGCCACATGCCTTGCTCTATAGCGGAAAGCTTTCTTTTGCAACCATTCCAACAAAAAAAAACTGGTCAAGTACATAAACAAAAACCATGCCCATAAGGACTGACATCAGTAGATGTATGCCTATATACATATTTTATATGCACTTATATCGATAAACAGTGTTCCGCACTTTTTAATAACTTTGGGGGTGGGGAACCCCAACATACGCCGCTTCTTGTATATGACTGCCTACAAAGCCTATAACTAAATGGAAATGCAAGTTGCGATGTGCAGTGAGTGAAGCCTAAACTGTCATTATATTAAATTGCTTGTTTCATTATTTATACCAAATAGTGGTTGACAAGTGGAGCTTTACTTTAAAGTGAACCTAAAGCAGACAGGCTACAGGGTAAGACTTAATAAAAACACTCAAGATCTCATTATCTATAAATATGAAACTAAGGAAAAGTAGTCTTACAATTTACCACAATGCATTGTCTGGTACCTGCAGTGCACAATATGCCATAGATAAAAGCCTATACCTCACCGACTGGTGACCATAGCGAAGCAGTAGATTTTAATGGACGTTAACTTTTGCTTTTTCTGATGATCGTTTTTGCTACAGCTGCAATGATGCCACATACACTCAAGCACCTACCTAGCACACTGTACAAATAACACATACTTACCTTTTCATCTGAAGTCGGTGGCGAGACAAGTTGTGTTTGCTGGGTCATTTGTGACAGTGGAAAGGTTAGAAAAGCTGCAGTGCACTGGGATTCCTCTATAGCCCCTCTGGAGTCTGCGTCCTCAGTGTCAGATTGCTCTGTTTCATGGTGCTGTAAAACACCCGGGAAAGAAGAGGGGGGAAAGAGAACAGGTTTGTGCTGACTACTGAGCAGAAACCTAGGGACTAAAGAGTACCCTCTATGCACTGCAGTCTAAACATACAAGCACAAATAAGCAAAAACCTCTGCAAACGGTGGAACATGATGATACATCTAGTGCCTTACTGTAAACTACTTCTAATGTCTTTGTGAACTGCTCCGTCGCTCACACCTTTTATATATTCATGGTAGGAGTAATTCATGGAAGCTCGTGCAGCCCATGGGCTTACAGGAACGATTAGACTCCAATTCTTAAAAAGTTCTATCCTAAACTTGTACTTTACTTGCCCTTCCCGGTGTCCAGCGCCGTGTCTCTCCTGCTGCGCCTAGTATATGTCATTGTTTGCAGTGCTGACATACGTCTCCAGCGCTGCAGCTAATCAGTGAGCTCAGCAGCTCTGCTCAAGTTAACGGCGCGAGACACTCAGCTCACTGATTGGCTGCAGCGCTGCCAACATTAAATCATGGAGGCAGATAATAACAGCAGCGGTGAAGACAGAGCTAGACCCGGGAAGGTGACCACAACACAGTTATTTCATGTAAAACAAACTACAGCCGGGGTACAGGGGATTCCGATACTGGAAAAAGGCTACGTGATATATTTATCCATTGAATTACTTATTGGCAACCCTCCTGCTCTATATAAGGAAATTGCCTTGTAAACAATTCCCGGTCTGTGCCAATGATTAGGTAAAAGGGAAGTGAAGTGTCAGAGAAATCAAATTGCTCCCTCTGCCTCAATGGAGGGATTAGAGGGGCATCACAATGAGTCTCTGGTCTTCTACATTGAGAAGATAATCATTGGCCCTCCTCCTCCTCTTCCACTAAACACTGATTTTTTAGTTTAATTTTATTTTATTTTAATTTTTTTTTTTTTTTTGATAAATGGCGTGAGCAGTGAAAAACAAAACTTGCAAATCATAGCTTAAATATGGAGTGCACCATAATTTGCACTTTTTTATTGCCATTTTCTGGCATAACTGCAATTAAAAATGTCCTACAACGTGCTTAAAGGGATTGTTTACTGCTCAGAAATTCCCTTCTCAATTACTATGGCTGTCCCAAGCAATGTAATAACACTTATACTCCCCTCTGATGCCATTCCAGCTCTGGCTCTTCCAGGGCACATGTGACATGGTTATCTCTCGTGACCTTGCAGCCGATCAGCACCCGCTTCACTCTCCTCTCCTTCGGACAAATAAGACATTTGAAGGAAGTGAGAACTGCTGCTGGTCGCTTACTCTGGGGCGCTCCAGGAGAGCCAGTACTGACAACGCTCGCACCACAGGGGAGTATAGCTGTACAGTATAGCTGTTATTTTATAAGGGGGGGGGGTACATGGTGATTGAGAAGGGGTTACAAGAGTAGTGGACAGCCCCTTTAAACATTTTATTGCTCCAGTGCATAGTAAAAACGAACTCACTTTGAAAATAGTTTTGATCAAAAATACAATTGTGTGTAACCTACACACCAGTTTCCGTTGTTAGATTACGGGGGGGGGGGAAAATCCGTACATAGTCAGATTCAGGAGACATTTGGCTAGTCTCTTCCAACAGACCCCGGCTTTTTGCTGCAGGGCTATAATTTGGGTGTAGAACGAGATGAGACAAAGGGGGGATTTATGAAGCAACAGAATTCTGGCACAATCTGCACCAAAACCTACTTTTTTTTCATGCACTTAGCTGGCAAGAGGGACCCCAAGTCTACTGACTTGATGAAAAACAGCATGGTTAACAATGATAGGGGCTTGGCCTACATTGAAGCACTAGCCACCAAATATCAAATAAAAAAAAAATTGTTGGCAAAAAATAAGTTAACTAATCATGTAGTGTGAACTTACACTTTAAAGTCTAAAAAAGTACATCAGTTTTATAAAACCACACTAACCACTGTGATAAATGTGGCACACACTAAGAATTAGACAGTTTCGATAAGTGTGTATTTACACAAACTTGTTTGCAAAGATGGTTTATTTTTTATAGTAGATGCACTGGAGCAAGATTTGTTGCTAATATACAGAAGAGCATAAGGGTGGTCTCCTGCAGACCACCACTTATCCAACAGGCGCTCCATTGGAGAGTCCAGCAAATGAAATCCCTGGAGATCAGTGGTTACCACTGCGGGATGTTCAGGCGGCTGCACGTTTCTACCGGAGCAGCCGATTTCAGAACAAATGTGGTATTACATGGGGGCCATTGACATGAGTAATACATGGTGTCCCAGTGGGATATGGACAGGGATTTTTCAAGGTGTGTAAACGGTTGATGTAAACAATTAATACATATGTTTGTATTGTGCAGACAGTTCACTTGAAAACTAGGACCATACACACCCTCTTGATATCAGTGATGGCACTAACGGAGCTTGGGTACTTAAAGTAGTCGGCCAGCATGGAGATGAGATGGTCTGTAATGCTTGCGATCCGCTGCAGCTCCACATCAGGCTCAATGAGATATGCAAGAGTTTCTGCTCCTTCCACTCTCT
The DNA here is from genome assembly GCF_051348905.1 of Ranitomeya variabilis. NCBI lineage: Eukaryota > Metazoa > Chordata > Amphibia > Anura > Dendrobatidae > Ranitomeya > Ranitomeya variabilis. The sequence goes on along the minus strand of NC_135238.1, from coordinate 160,479,036 downwards.
CCTCCAGAAGACGTTCTTTGCTGCACATTCGTACCAAACAGGGAAGAGTCTGAAAGATTTTGAAAGAAATTTGCTGGTTTTTAGCAAAACATTCTTTTCAGTAATTTTAGAACTTAAAATTTACATTAATTAAAGGCAATCTGTCAACAGATTTTTACTATTGGCTGAGACACTGATTTCAACGATGTGTCACTTAGAGAGCAAGTTCACATGTCACAAGAGGTGGTGAGTTCTCCTTCAATGGAACAGACATCTGCCTGAGATGGTTTAGTGAAACCTGCATTGAGCAGGAAGTTGGACACGATGACCCTGGAGGTCCCTCCCAACTATAACATTCTAGGATTCTATGTAATCAGCTTTTAGAACTGATGCAGCAACAACCCGTTCACAAAAAAAAAAGTTAAACAGACATCTGGATTTCAGCTGGATCCATTTATTTATTTTTTAACATTGAAGTCTGTGGAAAACTGATCGGTCAAATAGTGATCCATGTTTCTCCCTTTTGGAAAAGATCCATTTTTGTGCTTACTGGAGGGGGAAAAATAAATATTTTACATATATTGTACTGTTATTGTATTGGACTTGTATCATCCATATGAAACTGATCCACTAAGCAAAGAACAGATCCTTTAAATGGGAGGAAAACAGATGGTTCATTAACGGGTCCGTTTTTAATGTTAAAAAAATGGATCACGTTTAAATCAGTTTTTTTTCAGGCGGACAAATAAAGTTGTGTCTACACAACTTTGTCAAAGGATGAATTGTATTCTCACCAATCTGCCATCATTTAAAAGATCCTGTAGAAAACTTAACTTACTTTTAACACAATGCAGTTGTCATCTGTTCTTATAGAGCCCGCTCTGCACATATACGTTAGGCTGAAAGAAAAGGGTCGTTGATGTAAAGATTTACCTTATGAACAATTGTAAGTCATGGAGGATATTATTGGATTCTGAAAATACCCATTTGACAAACAAATTTACAGCAAGTTTTACAAAGGTTTCCAGTAATAAACTAACTGGTAAAGTGCAGGGCCATCCAAAAGAAATCTGTGACCGAAGCTAAAAAGGTTCTGTACAAGACTCTTAAATCTGAAAATATGTTTTTCCACTTGCACTACACTATGTATTGTTGCACATTAACAGTAGGAAATCTGCACGCAAACACGCAGCTCAGTGACTCGTGATGACGTGATAAAGTTGAGCGGAGTTCATATCCCTCCCGGACATCACTGCGATCCAGAGAAAGTTCTCACGCTCACGGTGCTGTCAGAAAGGTCATCAGAGTTCAGAGCCGATGAACTCCTTTCACCTCAATTACGTCAGCGCCGTGTGAAAAGTTCTAACAGCACTCACGCTGTCGTCATTGAGACGACCGGAGTTCATTGGCTCTGTACTCCGATGACCTGTCTGACGGCACCGCAAGCGTGAGAACTTTCTCAGGAGGTGAAAGGATATAACTCCACTCAACTTTATCACGTCACTGCTTGCGCAGCTCTGTCTGTGCTGGACGGCCGGCTCATCATGCAATAATTCAGATGTAGAAGAGCTAGATGTGTCTTTGAACAAATGAATTATCTTCACGTCAGGGTCAGGCTTTATTTTTTTATTTTTTTTACATGGGACATAGGCTTCAATGGACTGGGCGTTAAAACAATTTTAAGTGTTCTTGGTTAATTTTAATTCAATAAAGCAGTCTGTCATTTTTCCCAATAAAGGACTATTTTCTGGGTGTAATTTTTTTGACATTTTTGACTATGGGGTTAGTAAAGGGGGCGTTTTATAGACGCCTCTCCATTACTAACCTCAGGGCTTGATGTAAACTGCCAATACAATACAAAGCTGACGTCAACCCCAATACCATCACCTCATTTGCCAACGCACAAGGGAAAGTGGGAAGAGTGAGGCTGTGCGCCAGAATTGGCGCATCTTGTAGATGTGCCTTTCAGCAGTGGCTGAGAGCTGATATTTTTAGTCTGGGACAGGGACAAAATTCATGGCCCCTTCCTAGCCTATTAATATCATCCCACAGCTGTCTGCCAAGCCTTTGCTTGTTATAAATTATAGGGGGGACCCTACGTCATTTTTGGAGGCCCCCATTTTAATAGTCTTTACTGGTTAAGTATACTGCTGTGATTTGATATTAATAGCCTGGGAAGCTCCATGGGTATTAACCACCTTTGCCAGGGTATAAACATATATGTAAAAGCTCATGTTAGAGTCGCATTGCAATCAGGTCACATACGCAAGTCAAATCAGATATCTTTCGAATGCTAGGTGATAAAAATCGCATTGTACTCATATGAAAATTGCATGACATGTGTCCCGCTTTTCTGGACCAATATCGGACCTTTTTTTTTTATGGCGATTGATATAAGCCTTAAGACTGAGATTATGTATTTTGGTGCCCATTCGGTCTTCCATTTTTTTAATTTACATAGCAGAAAAAAATAATTACGGTATGCATGTCAGCCATTACCATTTTGCAGCTGTTAGTTGCATCTCAATTGGTTTGTCACGCTGTAACATCTTCACAAAAATCTGTGGCAAGAGTTCCCCATCGACCAATACTACAAAAAAAAAAATCACAATGGTGACTGTCAATGATAAAAACAAATTGTGCGTAGTTATTAAAGGGGCCTTTCACTTTTAGAAAAATTGACCCCAAATGATTCCAGAAATATAAGACCAGTAGTACTCGCCCTTCTCCACTCAAAAGTCAGCAGGCACTACAGCAGAACAAGGATTCAGAATCTGTAGCTTTACATGATGGCCATGGTATACACAGATGGTTTGAGTTTACTAGAATTACACCATATGACATGGATATGCCATAACACTCACTTTAAGTAACTAACTACTTCTCTGTTGATTAAAAAGTGGCTATGTTTTATGTATTAGCCCCTTCTTTCGGTGACAAATTTTCATTTTTGCACTCTTTAAAGGGCATCTGTCAGTAGGATCATTCCTTATAAGCCGACTATATGGGCATGCAGGTCATCCGAAGATGAATAAAATAATACCTTGATATCTGTGATTCGATGTCTTCAGACAGCCATATCTCTTAATCTGTAAATGAGATGTTAAGATCTATGGTCAAGACATACCGTAGATCTCCCTGAGAATCTGCCTCCAGAGCTCATTTTATATGAAGGAGGCATTTACATATTAAAAAACAAGTGGATTTCTCTGGAATAAGACATCAGATGGCAGAAATCAAGGCATCATTTTATTCAGCATCCTATGACCTACATGCTCATATAGATGGGTGACCTACTGACAGATTCCCTTTAATTTTTCCCTCTCCTTCCACTTTTTTATATATTTTTGCTAGCATTGCTGTGTGAGGGCTTGTATTTTGCTAAAAAAGTTCCATTTTTGAATGACACCATTCATGTGATTTTAGCGGTCAGTACGAGTACATTAATTCCATTTTTTTCCACACTGAGCTAATGTTTTGATTTGATAGCAATTTGGCATACAGACGATGTGTTGATAGCTTTATACTGCATTTTTTAGGGAGGTGTGAAGACTGAAACACTTGAAATCTGCAGAATCAACCTACTTTTCACATCGTTAACAATTATGTAAATTAATTTTATATTTTGATAGATTGGAATTTAACAATAAGGTGATACCAAATATGATTTTTTTTATTCTTTGATTTTTACCAGGGAAAGGGGGGTGATTAAAAACATTTTTTTTAACAATTTTTTTTTTTTATTAAATAACGAAATAATCACAGATTCAAGAAACTAAAAACTAAAGTATCGCAGTATATAGTGGACATGATGTTCCCCAGCTGGGCTTCACGGGAGGAGTAAGATGGAAGTAATAGGACTTTGTGAACCTGTCAGCTGGGAACTGATGTGCGCGCATCAGAAATCGCTGCATTTATACAAGTTTGTAAGTGATTAACAGCAGCATTTAAATGGTTAAGACGGCAGCGTTCAGCCTGAGCTCCAGTCACTGCTGTAACAGACAGATGCTGGATGTGTGACACTGCCAGGTTTGCTGCAGGTCCAGCTCTTGAGCCCGCTCTATATGAGGCCACAAGATGCAAGATATACTATTATACTCTAGGATGGGAAGTGGTTAAATAATATATTTCATTTTTAGTCAGCTGCCATGGGCAAGAAATACCATGCAGCCTGCTTAAAGTCTGTCCATCAATATTAGATTGTTGGGGGCCTGACCGCCTGTCGATCAGATGTATGAAAGAGTCCTGGCACTTGGACACATGTGGCCTTTCCATGGCTAACATTGCTTGTACTGCAGTTTTAGTAGCGGCTGTGCTGGGGACTGCACTATTGCCCATTCATTTTAATGATTGCGAGACAAACATCCACATCCAATAATGCAAAAAAAAATAAAAAATCTAGAGAGATGATGAAAACACTATGGAAATCTAAGAAAATGAAGGCATTATTGTATGCAGTAATACAACCACTTACCATTTACAAGGGTCATTGATACCTGGGGATTGTCAAATGCTAAAACTGAAAAGCACTTTAATGCTTGCATGCGGACCTAGGAGGAAACAGACAATTTAGTTAGAAGTGAAGATGAAGGGGTACTGTAAAAAGTGAATTGTTTTCTACAGGCGTATTCTATTCCTTATTGGATATACAATCCATGTACTTCAACTTTTCTGGATAGTTTCCATTGGGTTTAAATTGAAGTTTCTAATCTAGAATTAAAGAATTGAGGAAAAGGATAAGAGAACTGTTTAGTCTCCTGTTTAATCTCGTGTGTCAGAGGATGAGCTGGATTTCTTTCAGACTTATATGACGTTGTAAACCTATCAGGTTCAGGAAGACGTTATGAACCTTTTTCTGCACATCAGTGAAATCCATTACGGCCTAACACAAGTTAGAAGTACTTCACGTCTGGAAACGTATGTGATTAAAAGTTACTAACTTACTTTATATGACACCGATGTAAGCAGATGTGCAATATTTTGGACCACTCCATGATTAAACAAAATTGTCTGATGATCTGGAGCCTGTAACAAACAAAAGATGCATTCAGCCAATGTAACGCCTGATCAATGCATTGCAACATATCACAACTTTCAATGGCAAGCCCAAAAATGAAGAATAGAAAAACATTACTTTGCAGCAGTGAGCGAAGATCTGGCAGATGTATTCCTGCGAGTGCAAAGATCTGCTGAGCAACAACATAAGGTGTGGGATTACAGTCGCGTCCTAGGAGAGGAGGATACAATATGAAGATGCACCAGTGAATAACGATATAAACAATGCACTACATAGCAGAACAATAAAGCCATGACCGGCGGTAGCTTGTATGGCTGCAGCAATTATTGTTAAAGGTGTTGTCAAGACCTTTTACCTGATGGTCTAGGTTTAAAAGTGGCTACCCATGCGTGAAAGCTGACGATCTGTCAGTACAGGAGGGTGATGTGGCATACATACAAGTCTGGTTGTTGCCGCTGAGCTCTATTTGATTGAATTAAAGGGGTTATCCAGGACTATTTACTTAGCCAACTACTTGCCTGTTGCCAATCTCCGCTAGCAGAGCGGTCACAGACCACTCCTGCAGGCAATTCAGTGGCTTCCAGTTATGTCACATCAGCAGGGCAGAGGCTTCTCTTCTGCTCTGTTGATGGATGAAAGTGCAGACATCATGATGATTGACAGGCGGCCCCCCACTGCCTAACTCAAGGAAGCAGACTGTCTATCAGCATGACGTTGGCATTCACACCCCATCAGCAAAGTAGCACGGAAGAGGAAGAGCTGGTCTGTTGATCTACAGAAGCAGGATTGTCAGCAGGGGCGGTCAATAGCTGCTCTGTTCCAGCGCAGGATAGAACAAGCAGGTAGTTAGGAACTATATGCCTGCTAGTTTTTAGACACATGGAAAAAAAAATCTTGGATAAACCCTTTAAGCTGCAATACCAGACAATACTCACTTGCATGTGCATTCCCAACCAGACATAGACAACATACTAAAAAGGTCCCAGATAAATCCTTTATATTGGAAAATGGCTTCAATTTAAGCCACCGTCAGAGGTTTTTCTTTATGACCTGCTGTTCAAGTTACCTCACCGCTGCAGCCAATCACAGCCTGCAGCGGTCCTCCGATTTCCCAATGGAGCAGACATCGCTTCTGGAGCGGACTGCGCTGAAAGGAGAGTATTCCACCTTTTTTTTTTTTTTAGTATTTTAAATCCATCCATGCCTTAAAAAAATATTTCTGTATTAGACTTCCCGTCTAAAAACGGATACCTCATATAGCATATTAAAAAAAGTGTAATGGAAAAAAAAAAACCTGCTTACAGTATTGCAGCACAGCTTTCCAAGAAAATGTTATGGACCATGTTACATAAAATGGGCAGGATTTCTTGTGATCTAGCCTAGTTGGATGAATAGCAGCAGTGGTAGGACATGGTACATGAATATCAGAAGGATTTTTTGGCACTTTTTTCTTCAAGAATTTATTTTTTATGAACAGTATTTGTGCTGCTGCAATCATGGACAAAGAATCACAGGGGCACAAAAAAGCGGCCACAGGTGCCTTCCACAATAGACCATCTAACGCCACAGAATGTAGACCCCTGGGAAAGATCACAATTGATTTGCATTATAGGTCATTACTTTTTCAGCAACCATTTAACAATTATATTTTTCCACCCTGCAACAAAAAAACAAAACAAAACAAAAAAAACAAAACTGAACAACTTTTAAAACATTCCTGCCTAACCTTGGAGATCATTCTATGAAAATAAACTGAAACCCAAACATTTTCACATCTGATTTGTACAAGGCCGCTCCAGCCGTGCTCATCTTGTAGTGGCTTAAAGGGAAGCGCTTACTGTGTACAAGAGTTCCACTGGAGTGACGGGGCTGGTGAAAACTGTACGGAGACATCGCAAGCAAGCTTCAATGAATCGGATGTCTGCTGACAGCAAGCCTGCAAAAGCCAGAGTCATGTGTGTCAGAATGAGAAATATCAGCACAACATAGGAGCAGAGCAGGTCACCACTACCTTGCAGAAGGGCTGGGATTATGTGGCAGTCTAGCAGGGATTTCACGTTGTTTTCTGTGCCCATAGACAGGCTGCCCAGGACCACAGCACATTCGCCCTTCAGTTCTATGCTTGACGTCTCTTGCTGGAGTAAATACAATAATCTGTCAAAGTAGGCGAGAATGTTAGATTCCAAAAAAAAAAACAAAAAAAAAACAACACAACAATAATAAAAATAATAATGATAATAAATAATAATAATAATAATAATAAAAGAAAACAGAGGTTCTCCCACAATAAGAGTCTTTTTTCCGTTTTTGAGAGACTGCTCTCTAACAGCTATAGCTTGCTTATTTAAAACAAGAAAGAAAGATGTGGATTCCTCATCCTCCCCAGGTCCAGCATTAAATCTCCGCTGCTGCTCCTGGTATCTCATCATCAGTGCTGTAGCCAATCATTGATTTCAGCGGCTCGTGCCATCAGCTCAGTTAATGGTGTCAGCACAGTCACTGATGGGATCAGCTCCACTCCAGACTGGGCACTGTCCATTCAGAAGGCTGCAGAAAAGGTTTCAGGAGAAGGAAAACTGCTCAAATAAGGAGCATTTCTAGAAACTGTTCCTACAAGACAACTAGGAGTTTAAATATTAATCCTTCATGACTGATGACGCTTATTTGCGTCATCGGTCGTATCCCAAACTGCCCAGCGCCGAAGCCTGCATCTTTCCGTGCATTTGTCAGCTGATTTAATCAGTGCCTTTAACAGCTGTTGGTGGATCCAAGATCCACCCGCAGATGTTAACACATCAAAAGCCATTGTCAATCACTGACAGAGGCATTTAATACGAGCTGGCCAGAAGCACGTCCTAAGCCCAGCCCATTGGTGATTATTACGTAAATGCGGGGCGCCAATGGGTTGTCATGTCACCTAGGGGGCATTGTGAATAGCCAGTGAACGCTGGACTGTGGCCGACGTTCATAGGAGATGGTGATTTCTGCTGTACATGTCAGGGTGAAAGCACTGCTATGTGTAGCACAGGTGATCGGACAACAGCAGCTTTAAGTCTCCTAAGAGAACTATTAAATAAAAGTAATAAAAAAGTTTAAAAAAACAAAGTTCAAATCACCCCGCTTTTGCCACACTTAAAATAAAACAATTAAAATAAATAAATAATAAAAAAACATATTTGGCATCACTGCGTTCAGAAGTGTCCGATCTATCAATATACAAAGTAAATTAATATGATTGGTAAATGGTGTAATGTGAAAAGAAATAAAAAAAGTCAGAATTAAGTTTTTTTTGGTTGTCGGTTATTGCATTTTAGTGCAATGTTGCAGCAATCAAAACATCTACCCCAAAATGGTATCAATAAAAATATCAGCTCAAGCTGCAAAAAATAAGCCCTCACCCAGCCCCAGATCCCCAAAAATTAGAACATTATGGATCTCGGAAAATGGCGACAAACACAAAAAAACTACTTTTTTTCATACATACTTCCCCACTTAAATAAAAAACTATACCTGTTTGGTATCTCAGTATGTACCGACCTGGGAAATCATATTACCAGTTCAGTGTTACCATATAGTGTACACGGTTAAAATAAAAATATAAAAACAAAAAATTGTGGAATTGCACTTTTTTTTTTTGCAACTTCATCGTACTTAGAATTTTTTCCTCATCTTCCAGTACACTATACGGTAACATTAATGGTGTCATTAGAAAGTACAACTCGTCCTGCAAAAAACAGATATCTGAAATATTTTGGCAGACTCAGCTTTGAGTATCGCGAGTATTTATCATTGTGTGTGTGTGTGTGTGTGTGTGTGTGTGTGTGTGTGTGTGTGTGTGCCTACAATCCTATGGTTTTATGCATAAAGACAAAAATCATATGGTCCTTAGAAGATCTTAAAATAAGGTGAATATAACTTCAGATGAAAAACAATTCACTGGGAACAAAACTACACCGCGTCAATATTTATTTACAGAAATAAATACACATAAATGCAGAAACGGAGTGTGACAAAGTAAGCACACCCCATGAATCAGTTGTGTGTAGAACCAGCTTTAGAGCAATATCTTGCAGTACGGTAATTGCTTTCTGTATGACCATCAGTCTCTCACATCATTTTGGAGGAATTGTTGCCCACACAACGCATGACTGTTCCAGATCCTACAGGTGCCCACATTTCAGCTTTTAGGCTATGTGCACACGCTGAAGATTTCTTGCAGAAATTTCCTGAGCAAAACCGGACATTTTCTGCAAGAAATCCGCATGCGGTTTTATTTTTGCGTTTTGACGCGGTTTTTGCACGTTTTTGACGCGTTTTTTTCCGGAGCTTCCCAATGCATTAAACAGCGGGAAAAACGCAAAAAATCTGCAAAATTAAGGAACATGCTGTGTTTTTTTACTGCGATGCGTTTTTTTTTTCACGGAGAAAAAGCATCATGTGCACAAAAATTGCAGAATGCATTCTAAATGATGGGAAGCTTATGTATGTGGTTTTTTAGCAAAAAAAAACCCGCAAAAAATCCACAACGTGTGCACACAGCCTTACAGATGGGGACATTTGCTTATCAACATTTAATCGAGGCATTTGATAAGCAGGAGCGGCTCACTTGCTCTTAATTCCTATAGAAGCAGCAGTTTTGCTAAATGAATAACGACAGCGTAATTTGTCCTGTGTCCTGTTTCTCTGATGTTTGATTTACCCAATTGTAAGAGTTTCTAAAGGACCAGGTTTTTTTTATTATTATTATATTCTGATGTGTAAAACCAGAGAATTAAAAATTAAATAAAAGGGTGTATTTTTTTTTTTTCACGACTTTAAATACAGTCCACTACATTGAAATTGCAACACCAAGGAGGAAAACTCAAGGTTATGGAAATTATAGGAAGGACAGAGATGACGTTAGTGATATAAAAACAGAAACATTTTCAAAACAGCTCACTTTACTTAGTATCGAGTATAAGGGCCTCGCACAGAAATCCCTGCATTTACACACCTTGGCTGCTATCAATGAGGTTATTAAAGGGAATCTGTCAGAAAGTTTTTGCTATGTAATCTGAGGACAGCATGCAGTAAGAGTTAAGACACAGATTTCTACGATGTGTCATGTCAGGCGGTTCGCTTTTTCATTTTTTTTCTTCTTACACTGAAGGTTTTATCACCTGGTGATTGTCATTGCCTGGACTAGTCCAACTCCGCCCCTCCTGTGATAACAAGCTCACTGTCTAAAATGTAAATACAGAGCCTGGTGGTGGCAGGGTTAGCTTACTCAGCTCTGCTAAAAATGGTGTCAGAACCACTGAGGGTCTCTGCCTACAACATGCTGCTCTCAGATGAGGTAGCAAAAATCTGGTTACAGATTCTCTTTAACCCCTTCATGACCCAGCCTATTTTGACCTTAATGACCTGGCCATTTTTTGCAATTCTGACCAGTGTCCATTTATGAGGTAATAACTCAGGAACGCTTCAACGGATCCTAGCGGTTCTGAGATTGTTTTTTTGTGACATATTGGGCTTCATGTTAGTGGTAAATTTAGGTCGATAATTTCTGAGTTTATTTGTGAAAAAAACGGAAATTTGGCAAAAATTTCGCAATTTTCACATTTTTTATTTTTATTCTGTTAAACCAGAGAGTTATGTGACACAAAATAGTTAATAAATAACATTTCCCACATGTCTACTTTACATCAGCACAATTTTGGAAACAAAATTTTTTTTTTGCTAGGAAGTTATAAGGGTTAAAATTTGACCAGTGATTTCTCATTTTTACAACAAAATCTATATGGGTCTATATGGCTGAAAATACCCCAAAGTGTCACCATTCTAAAAACTGCACCCCTCAAGGTGCTCAAAACCACATTCAAGAAGTATATTAACCCTTCAGGTGTTTCACAGCAGCAGAAGCAACATGGAAGGAAAAAATTAACATTTAACTTTTTAGTCACAAAAATGATCTTTTAGCAACAGTTTTTTATTTTCCCAAGGGTAAAAGGAGAAACTGGACCACGAACGTTGTTGTCCAATTTGTCCTGAGTATGCCGATACCCCATATGTGGGGGTAAACCACTGTTTGGGCCCATGGCAGGGCTCGGAAGGGAAGGAGCGCCATTTGACTTTTTGAATGAAAAATTGGCTCCAATCTTTAGCGGACACCATGTCGCGTTTTGAGAGCCCCTGTATGCCTAAACATTGGAGCTCCCCCACAAGTGACCCCATTTTGGAAACTAGACCCCCCAAGGAACTTATCTAGATGCATAGTGAGCACTTTAAACCCTCATGTGCTTCACAAATTGATCCGTAAAAATGAAAAAGTACTTTTTTTTGACAAAAATTTTTTTAGCCTCAATTTTTTCATTTTCACATGGGCAACAGGATAAAATGGATCCTAAAATTCGTTGGGCAATTTCTCCTGAGTACGTCGATACCTCACATGTGGGGGTAAACCACTGTTTGGGCGCACGGCAAGGCTCGGAAGGGAAGGCGCGCCATTTGACTTTTTGAATGGAAAATTAGCTCCAATCGTTAACGGACACCATGTCGCGTTTGGAGAGCCCCTGTGTGCCTAAACATTGGAGCTCCCCCACAAGTGACCCCATTTTAGAAACTAGACCGCCCAAGGAACTTCTCTAGATGCATAGTGAGCACTTTAAACCCCAAGGTGCTTCACAGAAGTTTATAACGCAGAGACATGAAAATAAAAAATAATTTTTCTTTCCTCAAAAATGATTTTTTAGCCTGGAATTTTTTATTTTCCCAAGGGTAACAGGAGAAATTGGACCCCAATTGTTGTTGTCCAGTTTGTCGTGAGTACACGGATACTCCATATGTGGGGGTAAACCACTGTTTAGGCGCACGGCAGGGCTCGGAAGGGAAGGCACGCCATTTGGCTTTTTGCATGGAAAATTAGCTCCAATCATTAGCGGACACCACGTCGCCTTTGGAGAGCCCCTGTGTGCCTAAACATTGGAGCTCCCCCACAAGTGACCCCATTTTGGAAACTAGACCTCCCAAGGAACTTATCTAGATGTGTGGTGAGCACTTTGAACCCCCAAGTGCTTCACAGAAGTTTATAACGCAGAGCCGTGAAAATAATAAATACGTTTTATTTCCTTAAAAATAATTTTTTAGCCCAGAATTGTTTAATTTTCCCAAGGGTAACAGGAGAAATTTGACCCCTAAAGTTGTTGTCCAGTTTCTCCTGAGTACACTGATACCCCATATGTGGGTGTAAACCACTGTTTGGGCACATGCCGGGGCTCGGAAGTGAAGTAGTGACGTTTTGAAAAGCAGACTTTGATGGAATGCTCTGCGGGCATCACGTTGCGCTTGCAGAGCTCCTGATGTGCCTAAACAGTAGAAACCTCCCACAAGTGACCCCATTTTGGAAACTAGACCCCCAAAGTAACTTTTCTAGATGTGTGCTGAGCACTTTGAACCCCCAAATGCTTCACAGAAGTTTATAATGCAGAGCCGTGAAAATAAAAAATAATTTTTCTTTCCTCAAAAATAATTTGTTAGCCCGCAATTTTTTATTTTCCCAAGGGTTACAGGAGAAATTGAACCCCTAAAGTTGTTGTCCAGTTTCTCCTGAGTACGCTGGTACCCCATATGTGGGGGTAAACCACTGTTTGGGCACACGTCGGGGCTCGGAAGGGAGAAAGCGCCATTTGACTTTTTCAACGCAAGATTGGCTGAAATCAATGGTGGCGCCATGTCGCGTTTGGAGACCCCCTGATGTGCCTAAACAGTGGAAACCCCTCAATTCTAACTCCAACACTAACCCCAACACACCCCTAACCCCAACCCTAACCCCAACACACCCCTAACCCTAGTCTTAACCCTAATTCCAACCCTAAGGCTATGTGGCAACGTTGCGAATTTGTGTGCGGGTTTTTCGCACCGTTTTTGAAAAATCTGCAGGTAAAACGCACTACGCTTTACCTGCGGATTTACCGTGGATTTACAGTGTTTTTTGTGTGGATTTCACCTGCGGATTCCTATTATGGAGCAGGTGTAAAACGCTGCGGAATCCGCACAAAGAATTGACATGCTGCGGAAAATACAACGCAGCGTTTCCGCGCTGTATTTTCCGCACCTTGGGCACAGCGGATTTAGTTTTCCATAGGTTTACGTGGTACTGTAAACATGATGGAAAACTGCTACGAATCCGCAGCGACCAATCCACTGTGGATCCGCAGCCAAGTGCAACCCTATCCCTAACCCTAAGTGCAACCCTAACCCTAAGTGCAACCCTAACCCTAAGTGCAACCCTAAGTGCAACCCTAACCCTAGGTGCAACCCTAAGTGCAACCCTAACCCTAAGTGCAACCCTAACCCTAAGTGCAACCCTAACCCTAAGTGCAACCCTAACCCTAAGTGCAACCCTATCCCTAACCCTAAGTGCAACCCTAACCCTAAGTGCAACCCTTACCCTAAGTGCAACCCTAAGTGCAACCCTAACCCTAGGTGCAACCCTAAGTGCAACCCTAACCCTAAGTGCAACCCTAACCCTAAGTGCAACCCTAAGTGCAACCCTAACCCTAGGTGCAACCCTAAGTGCAACCCTAACCCTAAGTGCAACCCTAACCCTAAGTGCAACCCTAACCCTAAGTGCAACCCTAACCCTAAGTGCAACCCTATCCCTAACCCTAAGTGCAACCCTAACCCTAAGTGCAACCCTTACCCCAAGTGCAACCCTAACCCTAAGTGCAACCCTAACCCTAAGTGCAACCCTAACCCTAAGTGCAACCCTAACCCTAAGTGCAACCCTAACCCTAAGTGCAACCCTAACCCTAATGGAAAAACAAAAATAAATATAATTTCTGTATTTTATTATTGTCCCTACCTATGGGGGTGATAAAGGGGGGGTTTATTTACTATTTTTTTTATTTTGATCGCTGTGATAGAACATGCACAGCGATCAAAATGTAAATGGAAAGAATCTGCCGGCCGGAAGATGGCGGCGCCCATGGAGAAGACCGAGGACACCGGGAGGGACATCGGAGCTCGGTAAGTATGGGGGGGTGCGATCGGAGCACGGGGGGGAGCAGACAGGAGGATGGGGGAGCGGACAGGAGGACAGAGGGGAGCATGGGACATGACAGGACGGAGAGATCGGTGGCGGTGGGGGCAGATTGGGGTCTCCAGCCGTGGCAGATGCTATTTCAGCATCGGCCATGGCTGGATTGTAATATTTCACCAATTTTCATAGGTGAAATATTACAGATTGCTCTGATTGCTGTTTCACTTTCAACAGCCAATCAGAGCGATCGTAGCCATGGGGGGGGCGAACCCACCCCCCTGGGCTGAAGTACCACTCCCCCTGTCCCTGTAGGTCGGGTGAAATTGGAGTTAACCCTTTCACCCGATCTGCAGGGACGCGATCATTCTGTGACACAGCATATGCGTCACAGGTCGGATTGGTACCGACTTTCATGACGCATATGCTGTGTCGCAGGTCGGGAAGGGGTTAATGGTTGTCCGATTAACGCTCCATCATGCTGAATTTATTTGGGCACAGAAATCATCAAGATCCGCTGCTGGCAGCTCCCTTTGCAACCTTGTCTGGAGGAAGAATTACCACCCTTCTGGAAGAGTACCGGATCATCCTCAAAAAGGATATCTGCTGGGCTGAAAATAAGAAGTTGTCTAAGTCTAGCCAACAGCCCAGGTGAGAGGGTATTGCAAGTGATATAGACGACTTAGAGTAGTCCTGGAAGGGCACGTAGACAGTCGGCCAAACAGGACAGGACGACCACGCTTCTAGGGTGCAAGAGGAACATGACAGCCGAGATGACCCTTGCGAACACTCTGGGTGCGGTAGCAAGGCCGAAGGACAAGGTCGTGACTTAAATGCTGTTCACGAATGGAAAAGCGAAGGAATTTTTGAAGAGGGTAAGCATCCCGAATGTCGATGGATGCCCGAAACTGCACCTTTTTCTGTTGAAGTAATGGCTGAAAATGGCTGAGCGAGGAACTCCATTCGAAGAACCTTGTGAAAGGTTGTTAGAAGTTTGAGGTCCGGGATTGGTCCTACTTCTCGTTCCCCTTTTTGGACCCAAATCCCTTAGATTTAGATTGTCCTGGACACCCCTTTCACTGCTGGTCGGGGCTGTAGGAATGCAAGATCCTTTGTTAGTCTCCCGCTCAAAAGTTTTGATTGACCAGCTGTACTGTCTTCAGGAAAGGGTTACTGGTGTGAATCAAAGTAGTTAAGGTCTCCAGTCAGGAGACCGTTGCTCTAGCAATCCATGCGGCGGCTAGGGAGGGTAGAGGGCTGGACCCGAAACCGCAAAACGGAACAAACCAGATTTGCTATTTGACAGATCGTGGCATTTTTAATTGATGACACATCGGGCAGGGATACTGGTAGGTAAACCACAGGAGATTGTACCCGGTTAATCTGCCAAGTAGCAGAACGCGCGGCAGCTTCCAGCAGGTCATTGCAGAGTTAAAAATTAGGAACCCTCGATCCACCATCCTCTTAACAGGGAAGTGGAGAGGGATCATCCGCCTTCTTGCATCTTCTGTTAAATAGTGGTGATGCAGAGGGGGGTGCTCAGACGCCCGAAAAGGGTGCCTCTGTACATCCATTGAGTGCAGGTCCCCGGGTGGACAGGACAGGTTGTCTGGCGTTAGGCCTGGATGCAGAAGAGGATACCTGGAGGCGACACTCCGTGTGCCCGTCTGTTGATGGTGTGGGGAGATCGGTGCCCTTTAAAGGGCCCGTCGCCCTTAAAAATCAGACCAGGCATGGCGTCCCACGTAGAGGCTTCTGTCCAGTGAATCGAATATCCGGACTGGATGGCAAATGCTCTAAGAGGGAGTTTAGTCTCCTTATGAGGGACACTGTGTAGTCTAGAGCAGGACCGGAGTCCTCGTCAATGTACAGAGATTGGATGATGATATAAATAGGCGAGTCATCCTTTACTGAAACTCTGGCAAGTCCAGGTCCAAGGCAATATCCGATCCGTGTTGAGTCTTGTCAGCAAATCCTTGGAGAGAGATCATGAAATGAAAACTTACGTTTTGTAGATGCCTGTACGTTTCTAGAATACTCGCGGCCCCTGCTAGCCGATGGATCCCATGTAGGAGAGGGACCATGTATATCGGTCCTGCGAGCACTCCGAGCCACGGAGGGATCACGGAGGGATTCAATTTCTTGGTCAGAAAAAACATGGGTTGCGGCAGTGACGAAGTCCACTGAGGCAACTAGTTACACTGGGATAAACTGGGATCAGCGGCGGAGGGCTCCTCATTTATGACCAGCTTTGGATTGGTCATGTGCCTTTAAGATCAGGGAATACTGGTCGTGTGCCTTTAGGTAAAATCTCGCAGAGAGCGAGAAGCGCCAATTTGGGGGGCGGAGCCACAGGCACGATGTGGGCGGAGCCTCGAGACTTCCATGAATAGGCCCAAGCCGGGGCCAAAATTTCTGCAGCCGGCGCCAGCGTAGAAGTGAGGGGCGTTTCAGTGGCCGAGAAAATTGAGCGCTTCCGTGCCAGGCGAAAAGCGCCAGGAAAACAGGCAGAGCCGCCTTAGGGCGCCACAGTGCGCTTCCGGGGTGCGGCCTACTCATCGGCCGAAGCCGGGGGCTAAATTTTGTAGCTGGCTGGAGCTTTACCTCAGGGAGGTGGGCCACAGGGAAGCCTGAGACTGCCTGTGAATATCCCGCTGCAGAAGCCCATCACTGGGCAGAATCCACTCACCAACGGTGCGCGTCCCGGCATGGAGCCGCCGCGGATGTCGGGTATTGCAGCATGGACGGTGCAGCGATAGAGAGATAAACCTCAATCCATCATCCCTTTGTTAGGGAGGTGGAGAGGAACCATCCGCCTCTTTGTGCCATCCGCTTTCACAGTGGTGGGACAGTGGGGGCTGCTCGGACGCCATAGAGAGGGGCCTCTGTACATCCACGGAGTTCAGTCCGGGTGGACAGGGCCAGTTGCCCGGCGCATTAGGCCTGGCTCCAGGAGAGGATACATGGCGGAGACACTCCATGTGGTCGCCTGCTGCTGGTGTGGGGAGATCGGGACCGTGAAGGAACCGTCGCCCCTGAAGTGAGCTGTGCCTGCCGCATGGGACTTACGGCTGTGCCTGCCGCATGGGACTTACGGCTGTGCCTGCCGCATGGGACTTACGGCTGTGCCTGCCGCATGGGACTTACGGCTGTGCCTGCCGCATGGGACTTACGGCTGTGCCTGCCGCATGGGACTTACGGCTGTGCCTGCCGCATGGGACTTACGGCTACTGTGGGGACTACATGACGCCAACAGGTGAGGGCTTAATTGCGGAGGAGCCCGGGAGATGCACATAAGAGGTATACTCTATGTGCTCAACATCTTACAGGGGGAAGATCGGGACCGTATAGGAACCGTCGCCCTAGCGTAGATTAGGCATGCCCCAGTCGTCGCAGGAAAGGTACGGGGAGGTATACTCGCCGTGCTTGCCTGTTGATGGTTCGGGGGAGAGCGGACCCTAGAAAGGAATCCGTTGCCCCCTTCACTACGTTTATTTTTTAATTAACATTTACAAAAAATAAAAATAAAAAATGTTGGGGTCTGAAAACAGACCCAAGTGCCTCCTACAGACACTAAGCAAGAACTGGTTAGCTAAGAGCCAGCAGGAGGGTGTATACTGCAGGGAGGAGCGAACTTTCTTTGTATCACTTAGTGTCCTCCTAGTGGCAGCAGCATACACCCACGGGCTGTGTCCCCCAATGAGGCGAATGAGAAATGGCTGTATCAATGGATACATGATGAACCCATTCTGTACTACAAGTGAAATTGGATATTATTTGTCAAACCTAAGGCTATGTTCACACGCTGCGGATCCGCAGCGTTTCCGCAGCTGCGGGTCCACAGCAGTTTCCCATGCATTTACAGTACAATGTAAACCTATGGAAAGGCAATCCGCAGTGCACATGCTGCGGAAAAAACGAGCAGAAACGCAGCAGTTTACATTCCGCAGTATGTCAATTCTTTGTGCGGAATCCGCAGTGGTTTTACACCTGCTCCATAATAGAAAACCGCAGGTGTAAAACCGCAGAGGAATCCGCACAAAAACCGTGGTAATTCCGCAGCTAAAAGCAGTGCCTTTTACCTGCGGTTTTCGCAAATCCGCTGCGGAAACATCCGCAGACCTCAAGAATACGTGTGCACATGCCCTAAGGGATCAACATCTACATAACCACCAAAAGGCGTTAAACAACATTATGCTGGAATACAGCTAAAGCTGCTCTCTGAGGCCATCATGGTGCACAGCACACTATAAAGAGGCCTTCATGAGGGAACAACACTGGTCCCACTTCTGGGATTATTATGTGTGGTGTAAATGTATGGTAGCTGAGCCTCTAGCTTCCAGGTACACTAACATTCATTCCAGCTCCACTAAATGCTCAGCATTACATTGATTTGGTGGTGGAACCAGTGGTACAGCATTTTTCCAACACGTCCAAAAGCCATTTTTCAACAAGAAAACATCAGGCTGCATTTTGCCTGTGCTACTGTGAAAATACTTCATGGTCTAAACAAGCTATGATGGCCTGCAGCATCTCCACCAAGCTGTCAACAGCCAAGAGTTGCCAGCAGCGGATCTTGATCATTTTTGTGGCCAAGTGCACTCAATGTGGCAGAAAATTCCTTAAAGGGAACCTGTCACCCCCCCAGTAGTTTCAAACTAAAAGAGCCACCTTGTGCAGCAGTAATGCTGCATTCTGACAAGGTGGCTCTTTTAGTTCTGGGTG
The DNA here is from genome assembly GCF_051348905.1 of Ranitomeya variabilis. Classification (NCBI taxonomy): domain Eukaryota; kingdom Metazoa; phylum Chordata; class Amphibia; order Anura; family Dendrobatidae; genus Ranitomeya; species Ranitomeya variabilis. The sequence goes on along the minus strand of NC_135238.1, from coordinate 160,460,299 downwards.
CTGTAACTAGAGAAATAATCCATTTTTTAATTTGCCAGAAATACCTGGTCTTCAGTCAAGGAGGCCGGCGTTTCCCCCCTGCTGCAGACGCCACACAGCCGTCACTTACATCTTCTTGGCGGTGCCGCCTCCTCAGCGCTGTTTTGAAAATAGCCGGCGCCTGCGCTCTTTTTTTCCTGCCTGGTGCAGGCGCAGTGAGCGCTGCCCGTCTTTCCTCATATGCAGTCTAGCTGACTGCGCCTGTGCAGCCGCCCTGCTTGTGAATCCCAGCCCCGCAATGTGAATAAATCATAAGTCACTGCGGGGCGGGGATTCACAGGCAGGGCGGCCGCACAGGCGCAGTAACCGACACTGCATATGAGGAAAGACAGGCAGCGCTCACTGCGCCTGCACCAGGCAGGAAAAAAAGAGCGCAGGCGCCGGCTATTTTCAAAACAGCGCTGAGGAGGCGGCGCCTGGCGCCAAGAACATTTGAGTGACGTCTGTGTGGCGTCTGCAGCAGGGGGGAAACACCAGCCTCCAGGACTGAAGAAAGGTATTTCTGACAAATTACAAAACGGATTATTTCTCTAGTTACAGCACCCAGAACTAAAAGAACCACCTTGTCAGAATGCAGCATTACTGCTGCACAAGGTGGCTCTTTTAGTTTGAAACGACTGGGGGGGGGGGGGGGGGGGGGTGACAGGTTCCCTTTAAACAACCATTTATAACCTCATTGATTGCAACTAAAAGCGTGCAAGAGAGTGTGTATTTCTGCAAGTGGTGCTCATACTGGATACTGAAAAAGTTTCCAAAATTTTGTCTACATTATCCGCACAAAATTAACATATTGATAGATCCTGTGATTTGCGTAAATCACATATTTTCCTTCTCCGCGTTACAATTTCAAAGTTGAGGAGTGTTTGCATATAGTTATTTAGTGATGACACATTCCTTTTAAGTCTAGGGGCCCAGTTCATTGCAGCAATTGAGCCTATTTTTTGCAGTTTTTCATTTAAGCTGTTATTTGATTTTAAGTTGCGCCTATTCTAAAGTCCATTCACTACTTGGTCGACTACATTTTTATTTTGGTTTGGGGGCTTGGTTTTTGTTATGCAGATGTATGCGGCTGATTCATCATTTGAATGTATTCTTGTCCTCTCCTGGAATTAATCTTTGTGCAAATTTTAGTGGTGTATGCGACGTTCATCAACCCACGTGCGTCATTTTGCAGAATGTAGTGTAAAAATAGCAACATGTCGCTTAAAAACTCAAAATGATGAACTGAATCCACAGCAAGGTTTCTCTTTAAAAAAAATAAATAAATAAAATTATAAGGAAATGCTCACTCCTAGAAGGAACATTGTCTTATAATATAAAAATTACCCTCAGAAGTTGCCAGCCAATTGTAACTTTATGCCAGGTAGTGTAGGTACAAAAAAAAACAAACAAAAAAAAACAAAAGCAACAAATTTCACAAAGCACTAAACTATACCTTGGCACTGCACCCAAAACTATCAAGTTGGCTTTTTGCTTGTTGTTTCCAATGACGGCATTTTTCATATCTCTGTAAGTATAAATACAGAATTAGCAATAATGGGAGATAAGTGCGACAACCTACCACTGAGAATAGAACACAGCCGAATGTATGGGAGAACAGACAAGATCAAAATATATAGCACCTAGTGATGAGTGAACGTGCTGGGATAAGGTGTTATCAATGCTTGGTGCTAACAGTGTCTGCAGTGTGCTCGAAAAATATTTTTGAGTCCCCGCGGCTGCATAAATAAAACCCAACATTAAAGGTCTACAAGACAGAAGGTGGTAAATAACATCATACCTCGCATATGATGTAATTATAGGGATAGTGAAAAAAAACAAAAAAAACAAAAAAACCTAAATCACTATAAAAACTTTGTTAACTTCTTGTGTTTAATACATTGCCTCCCCAGCATAAACCACAGGAGATGCACCAAGACTGACAATCATTACTTGTCCACAGTGCTCTCTAGCCGTGGATAGGAGCTGCACAAATTTCCTGAGCTGGTGGGTTCCACAATGTGTTATTCCATTAACCAGCCTGGCATAACAATCTGTGCACCATGTGGGGCACAGGAAATGAAACGCCAGCACAGCAAATCATAAAATGAGCCCATGATCGCAGATAGGGTGGAGTAAAAAAAATAAAATAAAATAGTGGTAAACATTGTGACAACCTCCAAAATGCAAATCAATCGAATAGGACTAATCGCTGAGCCCTAGACTGAGGATTACACTTTTACTGTTGAGAATAGAGATAGTTATAGGAGAATAAAGAATTAATGTGCATACTCAGGGATCAAAGAACAGCTACATACAAAAACAGAGCATCCAGGAGAACTATAGGGCTCTAGCCTAATAAAGCAGAAATATTTTTATAATAATGTTTTTAATAGAAGTTAACTGAAATAAAGTCTATAGTACAATTTCCTTAATACAGTATATATATATATATATATATATATATATATATATACATACAGTATATATATATACATACAGTATATATATATATATATATATATACAGTATATATATATATACAGTATATATATATATATATATATATATATATATATATATATACATACATATATATATACATACACTCACTGGCCACTTTATTAGGTACACCTGTCCAACTTCTTGTTAACACTTAATTTCTAATCAGCCAATCACATGGCGGCAACTCAGTGCATTTAGGCATGTAGACATGGTCAAGACAATCTCCTGCAGTTCAAACCGAGCATCAGTATGGGGAAGAAAGGTGATTTGAGTGCCTTTGAACGTGGCATGGTTGTTGGTGCCAGAAGGGCTGGTCTGAGTATTTCAGAAACTGCTGATCTACTGGGATTTTCACGCACAACCATCTCTAGGGTTTACAGAGAATGGCCCGAAAAAGAAAAAAAATCCAGTGAGCGGCAGTTCTGTGGGCGGAAATGCCTTGTTGATGCCAGAGGTCAGAGGAGAATGGGCAGACTGGTTCCAGCTGATAGAAAGGCAACAGTGACTCAAATCGCCACCCGTTACAACCAAGGTAGGCCTAAGAGCATCTCTGAACGCACAGTGCGTCGAACTTTGAGGCAGATGGGCTACAGCAGCAGAAGACCACACCGGGTACCACTCCTTTCAGCTAAGAACAGGAAACTGAGGCTACAATTTGTACAAGCTCATCGAAATTGGACAGTAGAAGATTGGAAAAACGTTGCTTGGTCTGATGAGTCTCGATTTCTGCTGCGACATTCGGATGGTAGGGTCAGAATTTGGCGTAAACAACATGAAAGCATGGATCCATCCTGCCTTGTATGGAGCATCTTTGGGATGTGCAGCCGACAAATCTGCGGCAACTGTGTGATGCCATCATGTCAATATGGACCAAAATCTCTGAGGAATGCTTCCAGCACCTTGTTGAATCTATGCCACGAAGAATTGAGGCAGTTCTGAAGGCAAAAGGGGTCCAACCTGTTACTAGCATGGTGTACCTAACAAAGTGGCCGGTGAGTGTGTGTGTATATATATATATATATATATATATATATATATATATATATATATATATATATATATATATATATATATATATATATATATATATATAGTGGTGGCACAACCCCTTTAAATACACTGTCACGCCCAGAACCCTTAACACCTCATTTGAATATGACTACCCACAATTTCTTAGAGCAGATAACGGATATAAGTGTCCTGCATGTCCAAGTGTGCGAATTGCGGGGTTGTTCTTACTGACCAACGTTGATCCTGGCCATTGAAGCTGAAAGTCACTGCGGATGGCGGCTGCATGCCATGTAAGGCTACTTTCACACATCAGGCTTTTTGTTTCAGGCACAATACGGCGATTTTTGGAAAAAACGGATCTGTTTTTTCCCATAGAGTTGTATTAGCACCGGATTGTGCCTGATGGCCAGACGCTTCATTCGTTTTTTTCCGGATCCGTCCAAATAGTCGTTTCCGGCAGACGGAGAAAACGTTCACTGCAACGTTTTTTTGTCCAGCGGAAAAAAACGCACAGTGACGGAATCGGCCAAAAACACATCAAACGGAGGTGTGAAACATTTAATCCGGCGCCCGGATCCGGTTTTCAGAGCATTTCCCATACAAATCATGCAGATTTTCCGTTCTGGGTCGGTCTCTCTCTCTCCGAAACAGGAAGTCAAAAATCCATGCGCATTGAAGAAGGACGGATCCAGCTAAATAACGGATCTGGCGCATCAGTTTTTCACAATTTGCGCCGATCTGTTTTTTTACAAATTGGCCGGATTTAGCCTGAACACAAAAAAACGGATGTGTGAAACTAGCCTAAGCTGGCACCATCCCTGTGCCATAACAGTATGGCATGCTGTAGGAAGGGGTTAAAAGATTTCGGAACTAACATGCAGTTTGCCAAAAATTAAATTACCAGTAACATGCCAAATAATTAAAAAATTATACTTACACAACACCCTGTAGAACTTTTTGTGGATCAGGATCAAAAAGTCTGTCCACGTAATGGCGACTGCTAGCTGTAACCTCCTAAAAGCAACAAAAGATAGAAATCAGGATCTAACAACACAGAGACACCAATATGGATTTATAGATTCAATACATTCTGGCTTTAACATTATCTGTATTTCTTTAAAATTTTACCAAAACCATTAAATTTTCTCCTAAAACAAAAGAAAAAAAAATCATTCTTCATATTTTTGTAACAATGAGGCCATTTAATCTAATATTTTTGTGGGTCTGGCAGTAACTTATTCCCCTCTCCCCATTGATATAAAAGTAAACCATTTACCATAAAATGACGCACAGGAACGTCAACACTGGGGTCACGATGTGTAGAGAGGGGGCAGGAGCTGTGCTCCCTCCACACACGACCGATGCCGGCTACATATAGCGCTCAGCATAAATAAGTACACCCCAACAGATTTATCAGAAAATTATTATTTATTTATATAGCACCATTGATTTAGTTTCCTTTCAGAATCAACATTTTGTATGGGCTACCCATAGTACAAAAAAAAAACCAAAATATGGACCACTTATTGCAAACAATAATAATAATTTTTATTTATATAGCGCCAACATATTCCGCAGCACTTTACAATTGAGCGGGGACACGTACAGACAATAAATTCAAGATGCGTTCTGCACATTCTGTCAAGACTATATTGTGAAAATGAGTAAGAGCAAAGCTAAAGTTTAGACTACAAATTCTAACTAACAAGAACGCAGCCGCAAGTAATTATTCATTAAACAGATGACCACCAGAAAGTTGACAATAAAAGTGTGCTATTAAAATAAAACCCCATCCCACTTTATGCTGTCAGCAATGGCACCACATTGGGAAAGAAATGACAGAAGACCTAAGAAAATAACGTCTTTACACAAGAAAAGTGAAAGCTACAAGAAGATCAACAAAGCTTTACTTATCAGTTAAAATACTATAGTAAAAGTGATACAAAAAAATAATGTAACAAAGGTGGAACTGCAACCATCTCAAAGAGATGTCCAGGCCGACCACGGAATTCAACACCTAAGCAGGAGTAGTCCGAAGAGAAGACTGATAAGCAAGTTCTCTGCGTTAGATACAGTGTGTTTCCAGTGACAATACAACGTACACTGCAGAGGAATGGTATGCACGAGTGTCAACCACGAAGGAAGTCAATTCTAAAACCCCATGCACAAAAAAGCCCCCTACTATTTGCCAGTTTTCATGCTGAAAAATATGTAGACTACAGGGACTTTATTCTTCGGAGTGATGAGAACAAAATGTTTTTGGAACTGATGGCTTCAAATCTGTACAGAACTGCAAAGAATAAGAGTACAAAGAAAAATACATGGTGCCTACAGTGAGGTATGGTGGTGGCAGTACTTACGTGGGGTTGCATGAGCGTTCTGGTGTCAGGAAGCTACACTTCATGAATTCACAGACGCACTGTTCTGTACTGAAAGAAGATGCTGCCATTGCTCCCTGCCCTTAGTAGACATGCACTTTTCCAACATGAGAAAGATCCAAAACACACATCTGTTGCATTTCTGACAAAGAACAGGGTGAAAGTGAGTAAGTGGCCAAGTGTCTCCTGATTGGAACCCAATCGAACACTTATGGGAAATTCTGAAGAGACAACTTGATCATCATTCTCCATCCAGCATCTAAAAAGAGGTCGCTCTTGAAGAATAGAATAAGATAGACATTGCAAAATGTCACCAACATGCCTAGAAGACTTGGCGCTGTCCTTAAAAATCATTGAGGTCATACAAAATACTAGATGTAGGAGTTTTTGGTGAGGGGTGTATTTATTTTTGCATCAACTAATTTGAGTAAAACTGAAGATTTTGTAATGAAAGTTATATTATTAACTTGACTTTCATGTTATGGGTTTAAAATGTTCTATGTTAAACGCTGCCTTGTCAAAATTTTTGGCAATTGCTCATGTTCAGCACATTCTAGCACTGAGCTCCGATCATTGCTCCTAACCATTAAGATGCCACTGAATCTGTAACTGCGGCACTTAAATGGAGCAATCACCAATGCACTCCCATCAACCCGTTGCAATGTGATTGCGGCCAACCGATGGACAACCATGGCAGCCGAAGGCCCGTCATTACCTTCTTAGAAGACCTGCGAAGCTCAGCCACAGGTTGAGCTTCTTAGGTTAGTTTCACACTAGCATTCGGCAGGGCTGCGGACTTCCTCCGTGAAGCCCCACCTCTTCATTCAGCTCCACCTACGGCTGCATGTGTCCTGCATACCCCATCTTTAACATTGGGTACGCAGGCTGTTGTGATTCGGTTTGTGGGCTCCCCCGGTGGTCTCTTGTGGTACTGGTGTCCTGCAAGCTTTGCCTTCTCAGTTCACCTGTTCCTATCAGGATGTGGGAGTATCCTATTTAACCTTGCTCCTCAGTCATTCTAATGCTGGCCATCAATGTATCCAGAGTGATTCTGTTGCATGTTCCTGCTCCCAGTTTTCTGCTCAGCTAAGTTGGACACTTTAGTCCTTAAGTCTATTTTTGTATGTTTTGTCCAGTTTGCACTTATGTGAATCTCTGCAGCTGGAAGCTCTTGTTGGGCTGAAATTACCACTCCAGTGGCATGAGTTGTCACATGAGTTAAGGTAATTTCAGGATGGTGTTTTGAAGGGTTTTGCAGCTGACCGCGAAGTCCTCTGTTGTATCTTTCTGCTATTTAGTTAGCGGGCCTCTCTGTGCTAAATCTGCTTTCATACTACGTGTGTCTTTTCATCTGCTCTCACCGTTATTATATGTGGGGGGCTGCTATCTCCTGTGGGGACATTCTCTGGAGGCAAGCCAGGACTGTGTTTTCTTCTACCAGGGGTAGTTAGTTCTCCGGCTGGCGCGCGGCATCTAGAGACAACGCAGGAATGCCCCCTGGCTACTTCTAGTGTGGTGTGTAGGTTTAGTATCGCGGTCAGCTCTAGTTTCCATCACCCGAGAGCTTGTCCGTTTATTCTATGCTTCTGATGTTTCCTTGCCATTGGAAACCATAACAGCAGGCCATGCAGATGTGTGCATAAGCCTCCGAATGCGTCATGTTGACGCTGTGCTGACCTGCGACAAACGCAACACTTTGGGATTTTGTTGGGGTCGGCGCAGCTTTAAAATGACGCATGCGGAGGATTACGCATACATTCGCATGGCCTGCGTACCCAATGTTAAAGATAGGGTATGCGGGATGCATGCAGCCACAGGCGGAGCTAAATGAAGAGGTGCGGCATTGGGCGGGGCTTCACGGGGGGAGTCCGCAGCCCTGCCGAACGCTAGTGTGAAACTAGCCTCTGACCTTCACTTTCCCTATATATTGCCACACTGTGGTATTACTGTATGTAGTATAAGGGATCAGATGATTGCAAGCTCAAGGTCTCAAAGGGGACTAGAAAAATGTAAAGTACGTATTAAAAAATTTATTTTATTTCAGAAATCAATTGTACACTTGAAAATAAGGAACTTTTTATTATATCTTACAGTAATCTGCTTCTCTCCTCCAGGACTGATCATTTTTTCTCAGAATTCGCAATTCTGGAGTAAAATCTGTATTCAGTGAAGACAGACTGTCCCTTTACTGAGATAGATGGCTGTTACTGATGAGATTCTATGTAGGAGGACATAAGAAGCTCTGTGTCCACCCTCACAACCTCCCGTCCACACAGAATCTTATCAGTAACAACTGACAGCTCCTCTCAGTCTGTCTTCACCGAATATACATTTTACTCTAGAGTGTAGAATGAATGATCAGTCCGGGCCAAGAAAACAAAAATAAGCAGATTTCTCCTATAAGATATATTATAAAGTTGCTTACTTTCATACGTACTATTGAGAAATGAAATAAAAATTAAAACGATGGTTATGCTTTGAGCAAATGTAGGATCACTGGACAGTTTCCTCCAAATACAAGAAAACAGTTCCATTATTCCGATCAGGGTTTAAGATAAGTGGCATCAGTTTTTTCCGGACATGGAGAGAAAATTAAAAAAAAAAAAAAAAAAAAGGTTTCCCAATTTTGTCAGTCTGTGAAAATTGGACTGCACTCTGATGTCAGAGTGCAGTCAGTTACTTTTTCACAAGCTCATAGACTTTCATGGCTGAGTGCGAGCCAATACTCGGATCAAAATCGGACAGGTAGTTGATTTTGATCTGGAGGAGCACTCTGTCCAAGTAAAAGATCGGACATGTGCTATGCATGACACCACAGCTAGCTCGCGTCTGAGGAAATTGGTTGTCGCAAATAGGAGCCCTTAGGCAAATAGAGGGCAGCAAATTCAGATATTAGCAAATGGACAGCTTTAGTTTTTTTTACCTTCAGTTTCCTGCTTATAATAGACATTTGAAAAGCAAAGCATTGCCCTCTGTGAAGTGACGAGATACAAGTGATAAACTTAGGCCCCTTTTACACATCAGGTTTTCGCTGTCAGGTTCAATCTGGCTAAATTAAAAAAAAAAAAAAAAAAAAAAAAAAAACTTACCCAGCAAATGTTGCCGCCGGATCCGTTTTTTTCCCCCCATAGACTTGTATTTGTGCCGGATGACATTGCGTTTCGTCCGGTTTTCGCTGGATCCGACAAATCTGCCGTTTCCGGTTTCTGGAAAAAACGTCCATAGCAACGTTTTTTGTCTCCAGCGAAAAACCCAGCGCTTCCGGCTGTTTGCTAGAATGGAAGCCTATGGGAGCCGGATCCAGAAAATGACGGATTCCGGCGCCGGATTCCATTTTTTTTAAACTGAGCATGCTCCAAATTTTTTCTATCCAATTATCTGTTTTTTTTCACAATCTGCGTCGGATCCATTTTATCCAACATTTGCCGGATTGTGCCTGATGCAAAAAACCTGATGTGTGAAAGTAGCCTATCCTAGCCTATCCTCTTTCATGTTTTGTAAGCTCCATTCATAATATTTTCTCATGTGAAATTAGAGTTTAGGGTAATACTCTCCAATCCATAAAACCAAGGTAATCCCCAAAAGACAGGTAGGGAATGCTCCTAGAAAAAAAATGCAACTGAGCTTTTGGGTTATTTTCTAATAATTTCCACTGCATTTACCATTGAATAAAATAAAAAATGATGCTATACTCATCTCTCAGCGCTGCACGTGGCCGTCCGGTCTCAGTTGCTGTGCGAGCAGGACCTTCGGTGACGTCGCGGTCACATGCCCGTGACGTCACGAAGGTCCTTCTCGGCATAGTATCTTTAGAACCGGAGCGCCGCGTGCAGCGCCGAGGAGATCCGGACATCAGAGGGTGAGTATTCAACCAATTTTTATTATTTTTAACATTACTATTGATGCTGCATATATTGCTGCATATGCAGCATCAATAGTATAGGAGTAATCCCGCAGCGGAAATCGCAAAACAAACCATGATAAATCTGCAGGGATAACCGCAGCGGTTTTGCCCTGAAGATTTATCAATTCCGCTGCGGGAGAACCCGCAGAGCACACCGCAAAGTGTGCACATAGCCTAAAAGACGGCCAACGTTTCTGTATGTCCAGAACTTGATCACAGCCTATGTCCTGTGGTTCACAGCAGATTCATAGCTGGTGATCAACGGAACACATCCCTTCTATATCCATAGGTCGACTTACTAATAACATTTTTAATTGCATGTTTAAGCAAATGTTGTGGAATTTTGCACTATAGGTTCGGTAATGTATCAATTTATCAGTTTTTTTTTGTTTTGTTTTTTAGGAGTTTCGACCTGGGGAAAAGAAAATCAAAAAATAACCCATGCAGAAATTTTTCCATTCTAAACTTGGACATATAACAGAACCCAGACAGATCCCACAGTAGTCAATCTTCCTCTCTGCGTTCATTTGCAATGGATCCGTTTTGGACATGAATTTCATTGGTCTGTTCCTAAAACGTAACACACAAATGTTTCCAAACAAGTGTGAACACAGCCTAACCATTATCATCAGAGAGCACCAACTACTGTTGTATAATCCCAACCATCGCCAACACGTAATTTACGTCCTAGGGAGGGGGCAACGTATGGTGCTGAATCCACTCTATACAGAGAAGGTGTCAACCGAGAGCAGCATTCAAGCTGCGGGATCCCAATGGGGAGTCAATGCCAGCTCACAAATAAAACCATAAAAACCAAGCTCTCACACAGCTCCATCATCAGAGAAAGATAAAAAGTCATGGTTCTTGGAAAATGTTGACTAGCAAAGAATGTCTTAGACAGCCACTAAAATTATATATATATATATATAATTCACAAAAGCAGGCAGCACTCCATAGTCTTTGAGACAAAGTGTAGGTGTTTATTGGACCCACATCTCCATATGCAACGTTTCGGCTCTACTGAGCCTTTCTCAAGAATTATACTGACAGGAAACAATCGAGGACGGGTTGTCTGGGCTTTGCACCCGAAGATAAGTAGTGTATTTGTGCTGTTCCAATTTTTTTTCTTATATATATATATATATATATATATATATATATATATATATATATATATATATATATATATATATATATATTTTACAACTATAATGTATGGTATCGCCATAACACTTATCCCCTATCCACAAACTTCGTAATAAATATATAATCTCTTGGGGTTCAACTGCCAGGCCCCCCCCACCAATTACACAACTTCTCTGTGCGAAGGGGGAAGAAGTGTGCATGAAAATATCTTTCTACAAAACAATAAAAGAACACATTTTCAGCATTGGGGGCGAGAAGGCAACTTGTGTGAAATTTGGCTTACCTACAGGGCGTACTTACCAGCACTGTGCCCAAAAAGTGTGTTTTTGCCCAAGCATGGATAATGTAGAGAGTAACACGATAAACTATGCCGTACAGAGTATACGGTAAAATAGTATGATTTTTTTTTTCTTTCTTTCTAATAGGGTTTTATTGGAGTTCCTATCCATGGTATGACTATAGTGACACAATACAGTCATCCATCTAGAAATCATCCCGATATATACAACTACACGTAAGTAAGCAAGAGAATAACAATTATCAAAATTTTCCAGCTTGAGAGAAAAATGTCTGTCCTGATTTTTTGGCCTCCCGTATGCAAGGACTATAAAAGTTTGACATTAGGCTAATGACCTATAGAGAGCACTAGTTTTGGTTTGGTTTTTTTTTTGTAACATTTATGACATACATCTTTCTGACAAGACAGACAAATATGACCACAATCCAAAGAATAAAAAGAACAGATTACAGAACGACTACTACTTTAATTTCCTACAGGATGATAAAGATTCAAGATGGGAGTTTGGCAGAGTCACCATCACCGATATAACCTAAACTCAATCCCGGGCTATGCTCTAAAGAAGAGGTCCCCAACCTTTCTGACCTTGAGAGCCACATCCAACTCAGACCCCATTCATAGTAGTGACACACAGAGCCCCATATTACCAGTATAATGACAGCCAAAGCTTTTCCACTGAAGTCACATCAAGGCGGTATACCAAGCTCCAGGGTTTTCCATCTTACCCCCATTCAGATCTGCTCTTCTGTGCCGGGATACACACAACTGTCACCATCTAGAGATCTACTCTTAATAGCCACTTGCTACACCAGGTGCTAATGCACCAAGCTGGCAGACAACCTCGAGCCACACATCACAGGCTCTCGAGCTACAATTTGGGGACCCAGATTCTCAAAACTTAGCAAAAGAATAAACCTTGCACAATTCAACATTCAGCTCTGCAGCCGCCATTCCATAATGTGGCTTGTTAACATGGCAAAACTGGTGAAAGGCCCTAGTTAAGGGCTCATTCACACGCCCGCATTTAAACACGTGCCTGAAAAAATGGTACCGGTGTTATCATTGTACATGAGTGCGTCATCCATGTGTCCGTTTTTACCATCAGTGTTTTTCATGGAAGGATAAAGAAATAAATTAAATGACAAAGTTTATCCCATGCTTTACAATGTTAAACATAGCACAGAGATGCCATTTTTTCCCCTCATGGACTCAGACTTGCATTGGCCCTTATCACTTGCTGGAAAAAAAAAATGGATATGTCTCCATGTGTTTTGCACAGACACACAGGCCGTAAAAGACACAGACATGTGAATAGCACCATAGGTTATGATTGGTACGTGTGGGATCCGTGAAAAAAACCAAAAAAAAACACAGATGCAACACATGTCTGAATGAGGCCTAAAGGCAACAGGATGATACAGAGAACTCACTATATTACAGCTTCCTGGACCCTGGATATATGGAGCAATGGGGCCAACATCAATTACAGCTCTGGCAAAAATTAAGAGATCACTGCAAAATGTTCAGTTGTCTGATTTTTCTCTTTATAGGTACCGTATATACTCGAGTATAAGCTGAGATTTTCAGCCCATTTTTTGGGGTTGAAAGTCCCCCTCTCGGCTTATACTCGAGTCATACCCAGGGTTCGGCAGGAGAGGGGGAGTGGGGGTTGTCTAATTATACTCACCTACTCCTGGCGCGGTCCCTGCAGGTCCCTAGTTCCCCGGCGCCGCAGCTCCTAACTGTACTGAGCGGTCACATGGTACCGCTCATTACAGTAATGAATTTGCGGCTCCACCTCCCATAGGGGTGGAGCCGCATATTCATTACTGTAATGAGCGGTAACGGTGACCACTCAGTACAGGAAGAAGCTGCGGCGCCAAGGAAGCAGGGACTGCACCGCACCAGGTGAGTATAACGGGGAGGGGAGCGCTGCGCGATATTCACCTGCTCCCCATTCCGGCGCCGCTCCGTCTTCAGTGTCTTCTGCAGTGACGCTCAGGTCAGAGGGCACGATGACGTGGTTAGTGCGTGCCCTCTGCCTGAACGTCAGTGCAGAAGACACTGAAGATGGAGTGGTGCCGGAACGGGGAGCAGGTGAATATTGAAAGTGTCGGGGGGCCTGAGCGACGGAGAGGTATGTGATTTTTTATATCGCAGCAATAGCAAATGGGGCAAGTGTCTATATGGAGCATCTTATGGGGCCATAATCAACGTTGTGCAGGATTATATGGGGCAATATCTTTATGGAGCATCTTATGGGGCCATAATTAACGTTTGTGGACCATTATATGGGGCAAGTGTCTGTATGGAGCATCTTATGGGGCCCTTATTAACCTTTATGCAGGATTATATGGGGCATATTCAATATGGATATTCAAAAACTCAACCTACCGATGTCTCAATTCATTTTACTTTTATTGGTATCTATTTTTATTTTTGACATTTACCGGTAGCTGCTGCATTTTCCACCCTAGGCTTCTACTCAAGTCATTAAGTTTTCCCAGTTTTTTGTGGCAAAGTTAGGGGGGTCGGCTTATACTCGGGTCGGCTTATACTCCAATATATACGGTAGATTTTGGAGTAATATGTAAATTGTTCCTTTAGTATATAAAGTTCTGACAACATGTCTCCGAATTTCCAAGCAATAAATTGTATTTTTTTTCTTAAAAGGAGAAATGGTCAAAAGTAAAAAAAAGTGTTTTCAGACCTCAAATAATGCAAAGACAAAAAAAGTTCATAATAACAAACAAGTTCATAATAATTTAGAAACAACAATACTAATGTTTTAACTCAGGAAGAGTTCAAAAATCAATATTTTATGGAATAACCATGATTTTTAATCACAGCTTCCATGCGGCTTGGCATGCTTTCCACCAGTCTTTCACACTGCTTCTGGCGCAAAAATGTAAGCAGTTCTTCTTTGTTTGATGGCTTGTGACTATCCATCATCCTCTTGATTACATTCCAGAGGTTTTCAATGGGGTTCAGGTCTGGAGATTGGGCTGCCCATGACAGGGTTTTGATGTGGTGGTCTCTTAATTTTTGCCAGAGCTGTATATCAATCCTTGAAGAGAACTGGGCTTTAGAAAATATTCTGACCTTGTAGCTAAGGGAATGAATAAATAAATAATTAACTGCACAAATATTGCTAAACATTCTAATAGTTGTGATATGTATGCGGAATAACATAACATCTCTAAACACAAAGATTGGAAAATATTTAGTCACCAGAGGACAATGTGGCTGCCAGGCTCCTGGAATCTGCTTATCCCAAATATCTGAAAGCAATAAGTAAGGCTACTTTCACACTACCGTCGGTACGGGGCCGTCGCGCTGCGTCGGCCCGACGCATACTGTGCAAAAACGGTAATTAGTTCTTACCGGTAATTGTATTTCCAGGAATCCACCTGACAGCACCATTGGAGGACGTCCTTCTTATCCGCAGTGGGACAGGAACCACAAGTTAAAAGGACCCTCCCCACTCCACCCACCAGTGATTTTCTAAGTACCACATCTGGATGGATGCAAAAAAGAGAGTTTATTTACAATTACACACCAATGTTACATCACATTAGTCAGTAGTAAAAGTTTGCAGTGGGAGGGAACTAGTAGTGCTGTCAGGTGGATTCCTGGAAATACAATTACCGGTAAGAACTAATTACCGTTTTCCAGTCCACCACCTGACAGCACCATTGGAGAATACCAAAGGATGTTAACTAGGGTGGGACTACTGCATGTAAGACTTTTCTACCAAAGGCTAATTGGTCTGATACGACATCTAATTTATAGTGTCTAGCAAAGGTAGAAAGACTAGTCCAAGTCGCCGCCCTACAGATTTGCTCAGCTGAGGCACCCCCCTTCTCTGCCCATGATGTAGAAATGGCTCGTGTTGAGTGGGCCCTAAGAGTGTCCGGGGGATCTTTCCCTTGGTTTGTATATGCTAGGCTAATCATGTTTTTAATCCACCTGGCAATGGTTGATTTTGCTGCCTTGCAACCCCTATTTGGACCACCGTATTGAATAAATAAGTTAGTGTCCCGTCTCCAGCTTTTTGTCGCCCCCAGGTATTTTAGAACAGTCTCCCTAATGTCAAGGTTATGGTAGACCCCTTCTCTTGCGTTTTTAGGGTGTTGGCAGAAAGAAGGAAGGATTATCTCCTGATTTATATTGGTAGATGATACTACTTTGGGGAGGAAAGCTGAGTTATGTTTGAAGACTATTCTGTCGTCAAAGATTTGAAGATATGGGTTCTGGATAGAAAGAGCCTGCATCTCCCCTAGCCTTTTAGCCGATGTGATGGCAATCAGGAAGGCGGTTTTAAAGGAGAGATTGGCTATGTCCATATCTTCTGACAGTAAGTAAGGGGTTTTACACAAAGTGTTAAGGACCAAGTTTAGGTCCCAAGGAGGAGTTGATTTCCTCACAAGTGGCCTCATTCTCTGTGTGGCCCTGGAAAATCTGGCTATCCAGGGATGGGAGGCTAGTGATGTATCAAAAAATACACTAAGTGCTGCAATCTGTACTTTTAGAGTGCTAGGCCGAAGGCCCTTGTCAAATCCGAGTTGCAGGAAATCGAGGATCTTGGGGATATCTGGTTTTGAAGTATCCACATGACCTTCTCCCAGAAAGGAACAATACCGCTTCCAGATCTTGTTGTAAATCGCCGAAGTCACCGGCTTTCTGCTTGCCTGGAGTGTGGTAATGACATCTTCTGACAGGCCTCTAGATCTTAGGGTTTGCCGTTCAGGATCCAAGCAGATAGGTGAAAAGAGTCTGGATTCTTGTGGAATACTGGACCCTGAAGTAGAAGGTCCTGCCTGTTCGGTAGAAAGACTGGTTCTTCTGTTGACATCCTGGACAGTAGAGAAAACCAGCTCCTTTTCGGCCAGAAAGGAACCACCAGGATTACGGTTGCTCTTTCGTCTCGTATCTTCCTGAGTGTCTTCGGTATCAGAGGAAGAGGCGGAAAAGCGTATAGGAGACCTTCTCCCCAATACTGAGACAAGGCGTCTACTCCTGTGGCTCCATCTAGAGGATTCAGAGAAAAAAATGCTCTGGCCTTTGTGTTTGACCTGGTGGCAAAGAGGTCCACCTGAGGCGTTCCCCATTTCTGGCACAGACTGCTGAATACTTCCGGGTTCAATTCCCATTCTCCGGGATGTACCGACTTTCGGCTCAGGAAATCTGCAACCTGATTCTTGGCACCTTCCAGGTGAACTGCCGAGATGGATTTGACAGATCTTTCTGCCCACCTGAAAATCTGGTCTGCTAAGTGTTGCAGTGGTGGATGTCTCGGACCTCCCTGATGTCTCAGAAATGCCACTGCTGTGACATTGTCGGACAGTATTCTCACGTGTTTGTCTCGGACCAATGACTGGGCCTGGCACAACACTTTCCAGATCGCGTACAGCTCTCTGAAATTCGACGATCTTGCGGCAATTTGAGGAGTCCATTCTCCCTGGTAGTATGTTCTCCCTATATGACCGCCCCATCCGTATTGACTGGTGTCTGTGGTAACCGTAACACAGGGATCGAGTATCCATGGAACTCCCTCTCTCAGGTTCGCTGGTGTGGTCCACCAGGTTAGGGATTTCTTTACCGAAGGAGACACAAGCATCTTCCTGTCTAGGGAACTTTGTTTTCTGTTCCAAGATCCTAGGACTTCTCTTTGCAACTTCCGCGAGTGGAATTGGCTCCATCTCACACAGGGTATGCATGCTGTCATGAAACCGAGTATCCTCATTGCCTCTCTTATGGAGGGGGTACTTCTTCTGAAATGGTGGATGTGCCTGATCAAGGTCTCTTGTCTGTCTTCTGGTAAAAAAGATGTTCTTAGATTGGAATCTAAGATCACTCCCAAAAATTTTATTCTGGAATTTGGGACCAGGCAGGACTTTTTCCAGTTCACGATCCACCCCAGCTCCTGTAGGATGGAAAGAGTGAACGTGCAGTCTATCTTGAGGAGTTTCTGTGATTTCGCCATTATCAGGAAGTCGTCCAGGTATGGGACTATGGTCACATTCTGATTCCTTAGATAGGCCACAACTTCCGACATCAGCTTGGTAAAGATCCTGGGCGCTGAAGCAAGCCCGAAGGGGAGACATCTGAACTGGAAGTGATGTACAATCCCCCTGTTCATTATGGCGAACCTCAGGAACTTTTGGTAGGAGAGGTGTATCGGGACATGATAGTATGCGTTGCTTAGGTCTAGGGTACACATTACCATGTCTTTGTCTATTAGAGGCGTCGTGGATCTTATAGATTCCATCCGGAATCTTTTGTACCGGACCCATTTGTTTAATGGTTTTAAATTTATAATCGTCCGGGAGTCTCCGGATGGTTTCTTTATTGAAAACAAATGGGAATAATGGCCTCTGCCTCTTTCTGAGATGGGAACTGGCACAATCGGTTCTAATTCTAACAGCTCCTGAATGTTTGTCCACATGGAGGAGTCGGAGAGCGGGCAAGGTCGGGTCACTACAAATCTTTCTGGGGGACTGCTGGAGAACTCTAATTTGTATCCCTGTGCAACTACTTGTAGAATCCAAGGATTCTGGGATACCTTCTGCCAACCCCCTAGAAATTTCTGTAATCGACCTCCCACCTTTATGTCATTTATTTGACTTTGGTGTGCCTGCACTAGGGAAGATGGAGTCTCTACCCTTTCCACCCTTGGGATAAGACCACCTCCCAGTCTTCCCTTTCCCCTTGTAGTTTGTCCTCTGACCAGGTCGGGACCTACGAAAGGGTTGATATTTTTTGGTATTCTCCTCAGGAAAACCCTTCTTTTTATCTGAGGCTTTTTCTAGAATATCGTCTAGAATCGGCCCAAATACTTTATTTCCTGAGAATGGGATTCCACACAATTTATTTTTTGACTGGAGATCCCCCGACCAGGTCTTTAGCCATATGGCTCTTCTGGCCGCATTAGACAGGGATTCGCTTCTAGCCGCAAACCGTACAGATTCGGCAGAAGCGTCCGCCATAAAGCCTGTTGCGAGTTTGAGCAAAGGCAATGATTTAAGGATAACCTCTCTAGAAGTCTTGGCTTTGAGGTGATCCTCTAAGTCGTCAATCCATAAGTGCATTGACCGGGCTACGGAAGTTGCCGCTATATTGGCCCGTATTATTGCCGCGGAGGACTCCCAAGTTCTCCTTAGCAAACCATCCGCTTTACGATCCATAGGATCCTTTAACGCGGAAGAGTCCTCAAATGGAATTGAGGTCTTCTTCGCCACCTTTGCTAGTGGGACATCGATCTTGGGAACTTCATCCCACACTTTAATGTCCTCAGGGTTGTAGGGCAGACGAAGTCTAAAGTCCCTGGGAATCACTAGCTTCTTCTCCGCTTCCTGCCACTCTTCCAGGATCATGGAACGGATGTGGTTGTTGACGGGGAAGACTTTTGTCACCTGGGCATGTAATCCGCCAAACATCTCGTCCTGGGTCGAGGTTTCCTCTGGTGTATCTTGTAGCTGCATGGTGTTACGTACAGCATAAAGTAGTTCATCTGTGTCTGCTGCGGCGAAGAGATATCTCTTCCCTTTGCCCACAGATCCGTCTCTTTCTTCCTGGTCAGAATCCTCCGAAACCTCACCCTCGGAAGAAGGGCTAGACTCCCTTGGCCTCTTCCGTGAAGTCTGTGGTTCTGACTGAGTCTGGGGAAGATTCAAGCCTGAGATAGAAGCCTGAACCTCCTGTCGAATCATGGTCCTCATGCTGGATAGTAGTGCCGTCTGCTCATCACCCACAATTTTGGATGTGCACGATCTGCACAATGGTTTCCGCCAATTTTCTGGAAACTTAGTGGCACAAATCGGGCATTTACTCTTCCCCGATTTTTTCCTTTCAGTTGTGGGGATGGGAGGCTCAGCCTAGGGTAAATAGACATACGTGGCACCGTAAGTAGGGAAGCGGGGGGGGGGGGGGGAGGGGTGGGCTTTGTGGTATGGCTTTACATAGCCTACTCACGTGCCCCTGAAGCTGGTCAGTCCCCTCAGGTCTGGTAGTGTCCTCCATGTTGAGGATAATATTGCAATACAGCCGTGTGCACCTTTTGTCAGGATAGCCGGCGGAACAACGACCCCCATTGTATGCTTATATAGGTTTTACCTGGTTGATCCTGCCTCCTTACCGCGCCCCGCACGGTCGACCATGCTGAGAAAAGGCCTTCCTGAAGGCCGGCGCTGCCGCTGGCGTCCTCCGGTCCGATGCTTGCCGCGACCGGAAGTGACGCGGCCGCCGACCGGAAGTGACGCGGCCGCGTGTCCTGGAGCCGGCAGCGGCTGCTGCACAGAGAGCCCCCGCCGAAACGGCTGCGGCCGCATGCGGGAACAGCCGCCGCTGCAGCAGACAGCGCCCGGGCCGAGAGCCCCAGCAAGGAGAAACGGACCTTGGCCCCAGGAGCAGCGCTACACTGGGGGAGGCTGAGGGACCCCCCATCGCAGGTATCAGCCGCAGATATCTTGCGGCGGGGAAGGGAAAGGCTGGGCCCCCCCGATCCCCACCATCTGCACAGCACCGTCGGAGGCTACGTTGCAGTTCCTATCCGCAGTGGGACAGGAAAAACACTGGTGGGTGGAGTGGGGAGGGTCCTTTTAACTTGTGGTTCCTGTCCCACTGCGGATAAGAAGGACGTCCTCCAATGGTGCTGTCAGGTGGTGGACTGGAAAAATGCCCGACGTGGGCAGGGGAAGCAGTCTTACGACGCTTCCGCTGACCCCATTGTATGGTCCGGGGAGGAGGGGGCGGAGTTTCGGCCACGCATGGGCTGTCGAAAATGGCGGTCTCGACGCACAAAAAATCGTTACATGTAATTTTTTTTGTGGCGGCGGTGCGCCAAAACACGGCGCAACCGTCGCACGACGGTTGCCACGTGTGGCACTGCGTCGCAAATAAAAGTCTATGGAGAAAAAACGCATCCTGCAGGCAACTTTGCAGGATGCGTTTTTTATCCACAACGACGCATTGCGACGTGCAGTGCCCGACGCTAGTGTGAATGTAGCCTGTCAGGTTTGGGTTGTCTTCACATCAGCAATGGAGGCAAAGACGGATACAAAATATCAGTCCATGCTGCTCTATGTTGTCCAAGAAATGCTAGACACCATGACGAGACTATACACACCCTGTTATAGTCAATGAGGTCCATCAGGCACTGCTGCAGTTGTCACTGCAAATAATCCAATGCTACCATTTAATTTCTTTAATGCATTTTTTTTTTTTTTTAGACGGGAAGGAAAGAGTGAATTTTTAATCAAAAGTAAAATGAAAAAAAAAAACAATCAATAAAAACCATCCATAGCCACAAACACATAATTGCAAGTGTGAGCAAATCCTGACAAGCTATACAGGTTGAGCGTGTATGCCCGGTCACACGCTGTAATATTAGGCAGTGGTGATTGCGGTGCGTTCTAGAACACTGACTAAAGCACATTCTTTATTCTAGTGACTGAACAACTCTCTGAACAATGAAAAGAGCTGTAATAGAAAAGTGGTGATGTAAGCAGATGAAGGATGAAACACGGGAGATTTCTAGCCATCTACTGCCCACTATTACTACTGACGCTGCATTGATTCTAGAGCATTATATGGGCTTTGTAAACTGTCTGCATAAAAAAATCCACCTGTACGCATCGCGGCCACGTCCCATTACAGTCAGTCATGTGATAATTCTCAGCTTCAGCAGAAATCAATGGGAGCCACACAGCAGTCCCCCACGTCTAATCACAAGGCAAAGAACAACTGGTCCGAAATAAGAAACATTAGTGTCGTATTCTGAAATCTAAGAAATACACAAAGCTTTATTCCAGTACAATTGAAAGTGACATCTCCAGTTACATCCAAAAATATATGAAACTTCATGGATTATTATTATCCATGAAAAAGGACTTCGTTTTAGTTTGAAAAAAGTAGGGAGTTTCACATATTTTTGGATGTACCTGGGACTGACACTTTCAATGCTACTGGAATAAAGCTGGAAAGTTTTATATATATATATATATATATATATATATATATATATATATATATATATATATATATATATATATATATATACACACACACACACACACGCACACACTTCAGATCATCCTCTTAACACATCGAGCAGTGGTGGTCTCTTATGTCGAGGATCGCTAAAGTCTCATCTAACGCGAGTTGGCTTTCACATAATGAATGAATGGGCATGCTGGATTTAACATGACCGTTCCTTCATTCCCCCTGATAAAAGCAGCACCACTGGTGTCTGCTGCATCTACCAGCAGAAAAGCATTAACAAGACAGATAGATGTTCGACCAACAGCCCTCTCGTTCAAGGTCAAAAGCACCGTCCCTGGCTGTCTAACCCTGTAGATCATGCATGTCAAACTCTGGCCTGCAACGCCATATGAAGGACTAGGTGGGCAATTATTCTGCATGAGGACTATGTGGGGCCCATTATTCTGTTTGGAGGGCTGTATGGGGATCACAGTTTGGGCATCATACCATGCGTGTGGAGTGTACTGTGAAGGAATTCACTGTGGGGGTATCAAACTGTTTGGAGGCACTTTTATTGGCATCATATTTTATCAGAGCAATCTAAGGGCTTCAATAGGAGGAAAATCACTTTATAAGGGCTGCAAAGTTGTGAATTATACTCTTCTGTGATCCCAGAAAATATGCGGGCTCCTCGCCAGGGCCCTCGTGGAGTGCATGGACACGTCCCATGACATATATACAGGTGCTTCTCACAAAATTGGAATATCATCAAAAAATTAATTTCAGTTCAATACAAAAAGTGAAACTCATTATACAGAGTCATTACAAACAGAGTGATCTATTCCAAGTGTTTATTTCTGTTAATGTTGATGATTATGGCTTTCACAGCCAATGAAAACCCAAACGTCATTATCTCAGTAAATTAGATTAACAAAAAAGACATGCAAGGGCTTCCTAAGTGTTTAAAAAGGTCCCTTAGTCTGTTTCAGTAGGCTCCACAATCAGCAATGACCTTTTGTGGCTTACCCTCCTTGTGGAGTGTGTGAATGACTGCCTTCTGGACATCTGTCAAGTCAGCAGTCTTCCCCATGATTGTGGAGCTACTGAAACAGAACAAGGGACCTTATTAAATGCTTAGGAAGCCTTTACAGGTATTTTTTTGCTAATTATTCTAATTTACTTTGATAATTTTTTGGTTTTCATTGTCTGTAAGCCATAATCATCAACATTAACAGAAATAAACAATTGAAATTAGAGCACTGTTTGTAATGACGCTATATAATACAAGAGATTCACTTTTTGTATTGAAGAACTGAAACAAAATAACTTTTTGATGGTATTCTCATTTTGTGAGAAGCACTTGTATATCATGGGCCGTGAAGGGGTTGATGAAGCACTCCACTACTACTTCCCAGCCACTGTCTATTATTGGCACCGCTTAGGTCGGTCTTCTGCAGGTTGTGATCTCCCAGATTGCTCCAGTGTTTGCTGGGTGAGCTGGAGGTCACATCTTAATGGAAGTCTAGGAGAGCGAGAACGAGGGGTCTCAAACTTACACAGAGCTTGTGACAGTTACCTCTGACATCCGGTCAGCCAGAAGTTGTTGTCACAAGATGGTGGCACTAGGAAGAGCAGAAGACAGCAGCTGGTACATATAATACTATGGGCAGGGAAATTACATGACCATTACTGGCATCACTCCAGAACTGAAATTAAAACAAAACCGCTGGAGTGGTGATTTAATGTTCCAGATGGAAAACCCGTTTAATTAGCAGTCCGAGTACTGTCCGTGAAAAAAAATGGACAGCACATTGATGGTATTGAATGGGGCAATGTAGATGGGCAATTTTTTTTTCCACTGACAATCATCATGAAAAAAAAAGAAAAAAAATAAAAAAATCTGTGTGCACTAGTTTTTTCCATAAATCAGATAAGAATGGCATTCAAGTCTATGATTTTCAAAGAAAAAAAATTACAATTCTGTTACACAGGAAACTGTAAATGATCCTGCAAGTTAATGACTGCTGCAAATAAAAACCAAAACCACGAACTGTACACAGAACATGAGATTCACAATCACAATCATTCAATCCTCCATTACAAATAAGGTATAGTTGAAAAATTCACAAACTTTCTGCTATTTGAAATAAACCAAATAAGAACAATTTAAAGGAGTCGGCCACTTGTTCTTGTTATTGCAACTTGCTTCATACACTGACCAGAACTTCTGTCCATATAATGGCCGAAGGAGGAGAGCGTTACCAGACCTGTCCCATCAGTCTCCTTCAGTTGTGTATCACTTCACATGGGAAGGATATTTTTCTACTATAGGAGACTGATGGACTGATCTGGTCAAATGACCCTCCATACATGGACATTACATTGACATAGGTGTAAGAGGAACACTGCCAATCCCTTTACTACCTCAAGATAACGAATATAAAAAGTGGTTTCTCCAAATTCAACACAAAATACCATTTTTAATGACTACTGCAGTTGCAGAGTAATTCAACTGCTTATTGACAAGGGTCTTTAGTAGTAGAGAAGAATGGCTGTTATGACTAGCCAGACGGCTGTGAAGACCACTTCAGAATCTTCCAGGACTTCTTCTGAAACCAAGTCTCGGTGGACCCTGCAGTATGCTTGGAATCATTGTCCTTTTAGAAGGTCTAGTGATGCCCAAGCTTAGTCTTCCTCACCAAAGCCATGATGTTTTCTCTTAGGATCTCCTGATACTTTATAGAATATATTTTTTTCTCCTCCAGACATAGCACTGACGCATAAGTCTGAAAAGTGCCAGTTTTGTTTAATCACTCAAAAGAGGTGGAGGTGTGTGTGTGTGCGCGTATGTATGTATGTATGTATGTATGTATGTATGTATGTATGTATGTATGTATGTATGTATGTATGTATGTATGTATGTATGTATGTATGTATGTATATATATATATATATATATATATATATATATATATACACACACACACACACATATATTATGGTGCTTTTGGGTCAGTAAAAGTTCTTGTAGTTCAGGCATAGAATCAGTCAATGTTTACTGGTGATTGTTTCTTATTTCTGCCATCTAGGTAGTGTAGACAGTGTTCCTTTAACTTTGAATGTGAAAACTATGCTTCCAATAATAACTTCAGGAAAAGTCCATGCCTTTTTAGCTTTCCATTTCAATTTCCTTGGCAATGCAATAATCTATTAAAGGGGAAATACCAACCCCCAGGAAAACATACACATATGTACAGACAAGACATAAAACCCTTTACTCAGCCCTCCCAGGTCCACTGCAGAGTCTCCTCTGCAGCTCTCTGTGTCTGATATTTGCCGCAGCGTTGATGTTGCAGATTTAATGTCACATCAATAGCACAGAAAAGCAGTGGACCCAGCGGTTTTGAGCGGGGTATTCCATCTACACAGACCCTGAGCTCAGCCATTGACTTCCATGCTGTCAACATTATGTCAGCGCTGCCGCCAATAACAGATGCTGGGAGAAGAGGTGGAGATTAAGCGCTGGACCCGAGGACAGACAGTATAGCCAGGTTTGTTTTTTTTATAATAAACTGCAACCAGGGGTTTTCTGAAAAGGGACAAACCCTTTAACATTTTAGACCACTCTCTTGATAACCCAAAAGTATTCGAGAACTGGAGGCCACTGCCCGCGGGAGGTGGACTACGATTCTTCAGGAACACAACCAGAAGCTGCTGTCTAGCTACATATCACATCACATTAGCAACAGGTCCAAGTACTAAATGCTTTTATCATGAAGGGGTAGAATAATTCTGCAGCCATCATTAAATGCAGCATTTTAGGTTGAGGACATTTGTCTAATAAACCTAATAGGGTGGTTAAATACTATTGATTGCAACTGTAACATTGTCTATATTATACACACACACACACAGTTTAGGCAGGTGTGAAAAATATGCTGCAAAGTTGAAATGCTTTAAAAAAAAAAAAAAAAAAAAAAAAAAAAGTATGATAAAAATAGATTATTTAATTACCAAAATGCAAAGTGAATGAAAAGAGAAAACTAAATCAAATCAATACTTGGTGTGACCACTTTTTGCTCGTTCATCAGGTGATCGGTAGCCTGTTTACACTGCAAGATTATCATGAATTAGTTTTCCAAGGTAGGCTCATTAATGACACTCTTAGGTTATGTTCACATGTTGCATTTTTGCTGCACTTTTTTATGCCAAGTTTAAGCTGTGTATAAGCTGCTTATAAAAAGCAAGTTTTGCTTAGTTTTTGGTGCTTTTTTTTCTGCGTTTTTGTCAGGGTACATTTGTCTCTTGTGCATGCTGATATAGTTTTGTGCATAAAAAAAAATTTTTACTCACCAAACAGTCAGCAAAAAAAAAAAAAAAAAAAAAAAAAGGTGTGTGCATGACATTTCTGAAGCTTCATACACTGCTGGTACTGTGAAACAGCTGAAAATTTGCATTAAAAAAAGCTGTAGTGTAAACGCACATTTAATTTCCTTGGCTACCCAATGTATTAGCAACACAGGCAGACATTAATCCAGTATGCAATACTACTATTAAAAAGGCCAAACATACAGAAAATGTCATCAAGGACTATCTTTAGAGTAAAGAGCAATAATATCCCACAGAGTATGTGAGGAAACCGATAAACCACAAACTCCTTGCAGATTTTGTACTTGGTGGGATTTGAACCCAGGACCCCAGCACTACAAGGCTACAGTGGTAACCACTATGATGCCCATGAAAAGATTGAAGGATTCGCGCAAACCTGCTTCCACAGATCTGTGGCAAGTTCTCCACAATGTTTGGAACAACCTGCCTGAAGTCCTTCAAACACTGTATATAGCTAGAAGGCAAAGGTCACACCAAAATATGGATTCAAATTAGATTCCACTTTTGTTCATTTTGTCTTGTGTGCACCACTTATAGAAGCCCTCCTCCTCCCACAAAAGTTTTTATCCTCTTAATATAGTGCAATCATGATACTATATAGCACTGTGTAGATAAAATTGCTCATTTTGCCTTTCTACTCTGTTAACTCTTCCCTTTTCCATTACGTCTATGACATCGCGTTTTTAAAAGGGAATGTCACCCCAAAATTCGCCTATAAACTAAAGGTACCTTTACACTGAACAACTTAACAACGATAACGATAGCGATCAGTGACACTGCAGCGTCCTGGATAGCGATATCGTTGTGTTTGACACGCAGCAGCGATCAGGATCCTGCTGTGACATCGTTGGTCGGAGCTAGAAGGCCAGCACCTTATTTCGTCGCTGGATCACCCGCTGACATCGCTGGATCGGTGTGTGTGACACCGATCCAGCGATGTGTTCACTTGTAACCAGGGTAAATATCGGGTTACTAAGCGCAGGGCCGCGCTTAGTAACCCGATATTTACCCTGGTTACCATTGTAAAAGTAAAAAAAAAACAAAAAACACTACATACTCACCTTCTGATGTCTGTCACGTCCCCCGCCGGCGGCTTCCCTGCACTGAATGTGTCAGTGCCGGCCGGCCGTAAAGCAGAGCACAGCGGTGACGTCACCGCTCTGCTTTAGGGCCGGCGCTTACACAGTGCAGGGAAGCGGACGCCGGGGGATGCGACAGACACCGGAATGTAAGTATGTAGTGTTTGTTTTTTTTTACATTTACACTGGTAACCAGGGTAAACATCGGGTTACTAAGCGCGGCCCTGCGCTTAGTAACCCGATGTTTACCCTGGTTACCCGGGGACTTCAGCATCGTTGGTCGCTGGAGAGCTGTCTGTGTGACAGCTCTCCAGCGACCACACAACGACGAAACAGCGACGCTGCAGCGATCGGCATCGTTCTCTATATCGCTGCAGCGTCGCTTAATGTTACGGTACCTTAAGGCAGCCGGCATCAGTAACTTATCTACAGCATTCTGTAATGCTGTAGATAAGCCCCCGATGTAACCTGCAAGATAAGAAAAACATGTTAGATTATACTCACCCAGGGACGATGACGTCCTCTTCTTTGCTTCCTGCCGCGGCTCCGGCGCAGGTGTACTTTATCTGCCATTTTGAGTGCAGAGCAAAGTACTGCAGTGCGCAGGCGCTGGGCCTCTCTGACCTTTCCCGGCGCCTGTGCACTGCAGTACTTTCCTCTGTCCTCAATAGGGCAAAGTACATCTGTGCAGGAGCCGCAGCAGGAAGCAAAGAAGAGGACGTTATCGTATGAAGATGGGAGGCGCCAGACCCGGACCGCGACACCCATCGGACCGAACCAAACCGGGACCGCCCCTGGGTGAGTATAATCTAAAGTGTTTTTCTTATCTTGCAGGTTAAATTGGGGGCTTATCTACAACATTACAGAATGCTGTAGATAAGCCCCTGTTGGCGGTGGCCTTATAGGCGAATTTCGGGGTGACAGATTCCCTTTAAAAACTGGCAAAATGAAATCATCTATGATCGATGTAGAAACAGGAGGTCAATTTTCCCTGTATGAGTCATAAACTTACAGCAAAAGTCCCTGAGTAGAAAGGCAAATTGAGCAGTAGTAAGTGCACAGTTCTTATAATGGCTATGTGCACACGCAAGAAAAGAGGTGCAGAATTTTCTGCACAAAATCCACATCTCCTGGCAGAATCCGCAGCCGCGGATTTTGTGCGGTTTTTATGCGGAATTGCTGCGGATTTTGCCACTGCGGAATTTTAACATGGAAGGGTGCAGAAACACTGCAGATCCGCACAAAAGAAGTGACATGCACTTCTTTGAAATCCGCAGCAATTCCGTACTGATTTTTCTGCACAGCTTTTTTTTTCCTCATTGAATAACATTATACTGTGGGGATCTGCAGCGTTTCTGTGCGGAAAAATCCGCTGCGGATCCGCAGCAAACCCGCATCGTGTGCACATAGCCAATATGACTGCAATATATTAAGAGGATAAAAACTTTGATGGGAGGAGGGGAAAGACTGCTTCATTAATGAGTCAGACGCCTCTTACTCCATCACAAACCTTCACTAAGAATAGAACTCAAACAGATTGTCCTTTACTAGGACAACTTCTCAATTTGAATGTTTGCTCCCTTGAAAAATAAAAATCCTATTCTCACCTCCCGTGCCAGTGGTGTCAGCACTCACGTTCCTGAGCCCATGTGAGGTTATGACTCAAGATTGCACCAAATCACTGCTGGTGTCACTCTCCGCATCTTCAGACGCAAGTAAACCTAATTGAGAAGAAGAGAGCGTCCAGCACCAGCTCTCACTTTCGGTTGATTATTTTTACGTCCTAAGGCTCAGAGAGTGACACCAGCGGCGACTGGGTATAGGTCTCGCGTGACATAACTGCAAATGAGCCCCGGGGAACGTGAGTGCCGACACTTCTGGAACGGCATGGGAGGGGAGTATAGGAGTTTTACTTTAAAGGGATCAAAAATTCAGATTGAGAAGATGTTGTCCTAGCAGCAGACACTCCTTTAATGAATTGGCGCCAAGTTCTGTACTCCTTGCCTCACAATAAACCTGATATACACAGGATCCTCCCCCTGTCACCACACGTACGGTATGGTATATACACAGCCCCCCCCTACACAGCCCCCCCCCCCCCCCGTCACCACATGTAAGGTATATAGACAAGGCCCCCCGTCACCACATGTACGGTATATACACAAGGCCCCCCCGTCACCACATGTACGGTATATACACAAGGCCCCCCGTCACCACATGTACGGTATATACACAAGGCCCCCCGTCACCACATGTACGGTATATACACAAGGCCCCCCGTCACCACATGTACGGTATATACACAAGGCCCCCCGTCACCACATGTACGGTATATACACAAGGCCCCCCGTCACATGTAGGGTATATACACAAGGCCCCCCCGTCACCACATGTACGGTATATACACAAGGCCCCCCGTCACCACATGTACGGTATATACACAAGGCCCCCCGTCACCACATGTACGGTATATACACAAGGCCCCCCGTCACCACATGTACGGTATATACACAAGGCCCCCCGTCACATGTACGGTATATACACAAGGCCCCCCTTCACCACATGTACGGTATATACACAAGGCCCCCCGTCACCACATGTACGGTATATACA
Organism: Ranitomeya variabilis; assembly: GCF_051348905.1. Taxonomy (NCBI): domain Eukaryota; kingdom Metazoa; phylum Chordata; class Amphibia; order Anura; family Dendrobatidae; genus Ranitomeya; species Ranitomeya variabilis. Next base: position 160,430,977 of record NC_135238.1, on the reverse strand, counting down.
CAAGGCCCCCCGTCACCACATGTACGGTATATACACAAGGCCCCCCGTCACCACATGTACGGTATATACACAAGGCCCCCCGTCACCACATGTACGGTATATACACAAGGCCCCCCGTCACATGTAGGGTATATACACAAGGCCCCCCCGTCACCACATGTACGGTATATACACAAGGCCCCCCCGTCACCACATGTACGGTATATACACAAGGCCCCCCCCGTCACCACATGTACGGTATATACACAAGGCCCCCCGTCACATGTACGGTATATACACAAGGCACCCCGTCACCACATGTACGGTATATACACAAGGCCCCCCCGTCACCACATGTACGGTATATACACAAGGCCCCCCCGTCACCACATGTACGGTATATACACAAGGCCCCCCCGTCACCACATGTACGGTATATACACAAGGCCCCCCCGTCACCACATGTACGGTATATACACAAGGCCCCCCCCGTCACCACATGTACGGTATATACACAAGGCCCCCCCCGTCACCACATGTACGGTATATACACAAGGCCCCCCCCGTCACCACATGTACGGTATATACACAAGGCCCCCCGTCACCACATGTACGGTATATACACAAGGCCCCCCGTCACCACATGTAGGGTATATACACAAGGCCCCCCCGTCACCACATGTAGGGTATATACACAAGGCCCCCCGTCACCACATGTAGGGTATATACACAAGGCCCCCCGTCACCACATGTAGGGTATATACACAAGGCCCCCCGTCACCACATGTAGGGTATATACACAAGGCCCCCCGTCACCACATGTAGGGTATATACACAAGGCCCCCCGTCACCACATGTAGGGTATATACACAAGGCCCCCCGTCACCACATGTAGGGTATATACACAAGGCCCCCCGTCACCACATGTAGGGTATATACACAAGGCCCCCCCGTCACCACATGTAGGGTATATACACAAGGCCCCCCGTCACCACATGTAGGGTATATACACAAGGCCCCCCGTCACCACATGTAGGGTATATACACAAGGCCCCCCGTCACATGTACGGTATATACACAAGGCACCCCGTCACCACATGTACGGTATATACACAAGGCCCCCCGTCACATGTACGGTATATACACAAGGCCCCCCCGTCACATGTAGGGTATATACACAAGGCCCCCCGTCACCACATGTAGGGTATATACACAAGGCCCCCCGTCACCACATGTAGGGTATATACACAAGGCCCCCCCGTCACCACATGTAGGGTATATACACAAGGCCCCCCGTCACCACATGTAGGGTATAACATATGAAGAGAAAAAAGGTGGGCCTAACAAAAACGGGAGTCACCACCATATAAATATCATAGTAACAGCTTTATTCCACAAATATGCAAAAGACAGAACATAATTTAAAAACATTAAAAACAAAGGGATGTGACATATCCCTATGCAAACAAAAGGCCCATAATACGGCCACAGCACCGCATCACTCTGAAAAGGGTATTAATTGCACATGCCCAAAATAATACATAGCCTGTCCTACAGAGTGCAGTAATGGCTAAGAATAGTAACCACCTCCCTGAATGCTAGCTGTCACTAGGATGCAAGGGTGTAGTGCATACCTAATTGTGATGTACAATCTGGGGAAGCAAAAAAATACACACCATTTTAAACATGATTAAATGACCAGATTTAGACAGCATGCTGTGTGTGAACATGGGTAAAATACCCACCAGATAAGGGAAAGCCACGACCTGGAGCACAAAGGCAATTGCAATAGCACAAAAAATACCACAGATTGCTTACACGGGCATGTGTACCCAAAAGGAGGTGCGGGCAGCAGTATAGGGTATATACACAAGGCCCCCCGTCACCACATGTAGGGTATATACACAAGGCCCCCCGTCACCACATGTAGGGTATATACACAAGGCCCCCCGTCACCACATGAAGGGTATATACACAAGGCCCCCGTCACCACATGTAGGGTTTATACACAAGGCCCCCCCCCCGTCACATGTACGGTATATACACAAGGCCCCCCGTCACCACATGTAGGGTATATACACAAGGTCCCCCGTCACCACATGTAGGGTTTATACACAAGGTCCCCCGTCACCACATGTAGGGTTTATACACAAGGCCTCCCCGTCACCACATGTACAGTATATATACACACCGGCCCCTGGGACCACTTATCTACACACTTCCCCTTTACATCAACTCTCTATGAACACAAGAGCAATGTGGCGCAGGGCTGTAACCTAGCAACGCGTGCAGTGCGCCCTAACACCCACAGAAACTTTCCGTGGCCCCCTTGCAGGCTGGGCAGGGGCCCGACACACAGTGAGGATGCCCCGGCCGCAGTGGGACTTGTAGTGCTGCTATGGGCGGGCATTACACCTCAGCCCCTGCCCACTACTGATGGCAGCCTGTGCACTTGTACGAGCCCGGGGCACAGAGGCCTTCGTCCCACAAGCCCACCCTCCCCGGCCGGTGCCGTTCCCCCACACAGGCGCTGCCCGGGCTGGGTGCGGCCTGACCCCGGTGACATACTCACAGACAGCACGCTCATCCGGAGCGGAGGCTCCAGCACACACGCCATCTTGGTCATCCCGCCTACAGTCGCATATTCCACTCGGATAGTGGCATAGACACGAGCCTTCTTCGCGTACATGGCAGTGGTCGTCACGGCACCGGTTGGGATAGAAAATAATCAGATTTTTTTTTCTGTTTCATTTATTTTATTTTAACGAGGCGGAGAGCTGTCTGCTGTGTGGAAAGTGCGGGCTGGAAGCGAGCGCAGGTTTACGTGAAGTGACAGCTGCTGAGTGCGGCACCGCGCATGCTCCGGACGTGGGATTATTTACAGGCAGATAAGAAGGCGCGAAAGGATATTTATACCCGGTGACCTCAGGCTCAGGCTGTGTGTTTACTGCAGGGATGAATGAGCGGCGTGCGTGTCCGCTCCGTAGTCACAAACTTCCGGAAAATAGGGTTTTTTTGTTGTAAATTAGCAAAATGGGATTTTTGGAAATTGCTTAACCCCTTAAGAACCGAGCAATTTTTCTGTTTTTGCCCTTCCATTTTTCCCTTCCCTTTTTCCTAGAGCTATAACCTTCTCCTTTTGCGGCTGATGGAGCCACGTGAGGGCTTGTTTTTTTGTGGGTCGTAGTTGAACTTCCGAATGACGCCATTTGTTTTATCTCGGGATGGACAGGAAAAGAAGGAACAAATTCCAAGTGAAGGGAAATAGCAAAAAAAAAAATGTAATTCCACCATTGTTTTTTTGGATTTTGTTTTCTCTGCGGTCATTCGGCAGAAAAATGGCCTGGAAATATGAGTGTTTGGGTCAGTACGAGACCGGCAGCACCAAACTTGCATTTTTGGCTTTATTGAAAGAGGTTGTCCACTACAGTCTCATTCATGACCTATTCCTAGGAGAGGTGCCCGATGTGTGATTGGTCAGAGTCCGACACCCAGTGCCCCCGCCCATCAGCTGTTCTCGCTGACCGGGGGCCTCTTCTGATAGCGGCCGGTACTGCACATCAGCCTCCTATACAAATCACCACTCACAAAGGTGGCCACACACTGGACCTCATCTTCACCCGCCTCTGCTCCCTATCTAAGGCCCCTTTCACACATCATTTGCTATCAGTCACAATCCGTCGAATTTTGAAAAAAACGAATCCGGCTACTGGTGCCGCCAGATCTGTTTTTTTCTCATAGACTTGTATTAGCGACGGATGGCCTCACATTTCATTCGTTGTTCGCCAGATCCGTCGCCGTCCGTCCTCTGCTCGAATGGAAGCCTATGGCACCAGATCCGTCAAATGACGGAATCCGGCGACAGATTCCGTTTTTTTTAACTGAGCATGCTCCGATTTATTTAGGATCCAATTAGCCAGATCCACTAGTCGGATCCGTCGAAAAAACAAATCCGTCGCATCAGTTTTTCACAACGGATTGTGACTGATGGCAAAAAAACTGATGTATGAAAGGGGCCTAACCTCTCTAACTCGCAGCTCTCTCTTTCTGACTACAACCTACTTATATTCTCTACCTTCTCTCCTTGTCCACAATCCTCACTCCACAAACTTGCACACCTTTGCAGAAATATCAAACACCTCGATCCACAGTTACTCTCTGAATCCCTTCTACCTCTTATAGACATAAGTTCCTTACACAATGTGGATGCCGCTGACGCTTTATGTAACACCACAATAGCTGTTGCTCTTGAATCGGTCCAAAACCCACTTCTCCACCATTACAGAAGATCGACTCTCCCCTCTACTCTCAAGATCGCATCTCATAACCTGTGCACTTGACCCAATTCCATCCCACTTCTTCCCAAACCTCACCACAGTCTTCATCCCAACCCTAACCCATCTCTTCAACCTATCACTAACAACTAGTGTCTTCCCCTCATGCTTCAAACATGCCTCAATCACACCCATCCTTAAAAACCCTCTCTTTACATTTTCACAAGGGGAAATGCCACCAAAATTTGTCCCACAATTTCTGCTGAATGTAGAAATACCTCATATGTGGCTGTACAGTACTGCCTAGCCACGCGGCAAGACTCAGGAGGGACGGAGCGCTACTTGCCTCCTGGAGCACAAATTTTCCTAGAATAGTTTGCGGACTGAATATACAGAGCCCCTACGTGCTAGTAGAGCAAAATCCCCCGTCAAGTGACCCCATTTTGGAAATTATAACCCTTTGAGAATTTATCTACAGGTGTAGTGACGATTTTGACTCCATGTGTGTTTTCCAGAAACAAGCAGCAGGGCATGTTGCTGATTGAAAATTGCGAACTGCTGTTGTAGTGACTAGTGATGAGCAAATAGCATTGTTGCTCGGGTGATCTCCGAGTATTTTTTAGTGCTCGGGTGATTAAGTTTTCCTCACCTCAGCTGCATGATTTACAGCTGCTAGCCAGGCTGAATACATGTAAGGATTGCCTGTTTGTTAGGGAATTCCCATGTATTCAGGCTGTCTAACAAAACTATATCAATGCGGTATCCAAGTAATCGTACTAAAGTTGTCATCAATTTTACAATACGAGGAATGTTATAAAAATACCTCACAAAAAAAATTCCTGAATTACTGGCATTTGCGCATCTTGCCTCCCAAAAATCAGAATAGAAAGAAATGTAAAAATATCATCTTCCCGAAAATGGTACCAATAAAAATTTCAACTCGTACTGCAAAAAACAAGCCCTTACAGGACTCTGATGGCAGAATAAGGAAAAATTATAGCTCTCAAAATATGGCGATGCAAAAACTTGATTTTGCAAAAAAAAAGCATCTTTTAGTGTGTGACAGCAGCCAGACATAAAAACTGATATAAATCTGGCATCGCTGTAATCACACCGACCCAAAGAATAAAGTAATCTAATCACTTATACTGCACCAGGAATGGCATAAAAAAACAATACTTCACCTGCTGTTGATTTATTCATTCTGCCTCCCAAAGATCGCAGTAAGGCTCGCCTCACATCCTGCGCTCTGCGCTTACACCGGGGTTTCCATGTAAATCTCTGAAATACGTTATTCAGATAGAAGCCCCAAAGAAAGATTCCCTATAATGAGGCAGATGGAGGCACTGTGGACGCTGTCTGGCCTACGATCTGGTGGTGTCCATCTTTTAAGGCGTACATAAAAGTGCCATCGGTCAGTTTTGTGCACCTCTGAAAAGAAGGACAACAGTGAACAGAAGCTAGATGGAGACAAGAGTAACTCTGCTGCCTCCTTATAGTGAATGGATCTCTCAGGGGTTTCATCTGAATCACATAACTCAGAGATTTAGATAGAGACCCAGATCTAAGTGCTCAGTGTAGAGCACCAGATAAATGTGATGCCAAATGTTATGTTAAATGTTTCTAACAAAAGCTTCAAATCAATCCACAAAAAAGCAAGTCCCCACTCAAGTCCATCGTTTGTCAATGGAAATATAAGTTATATAAATATATAGTTTTGTTTTGTGTTTATTTTTGCAAAAAAAAGTATTTTAGTGAGTGACAGCAGCCAAACATAAATACAATTCTTCACCTGCTGTTGATTTGTTCATTCTGCCTCCCAAAGATCCCAGTCAGGGTATGTGCACACGTTGCGGATTCTTCTGCGGATTTTTCCGCAGCGGTTTTTGAAAATCCGCAGTGAAAAACCGCTGCGGTTTTCACTGCGGATTTTCATGCGGTTTCTTCTGCGGATTCTTCTGCGGGTTTTCAACTGCACTTTCCTATTGGTGCATGTTGAAAACCGCTGCGGAATCCGCAGAAAGAAGTGACATGCTCCTTTTTTTCCGCAGCGGTTCCGCAATGAATTTTCCGCATCGTGGGCACAGCGGTTTTTGTTTTCCATAGGGTAACATTGTACTGTACCCTGCATGGAAAACTGCTGCGGATGCGCAGCGTCGAATCCGCTGCGGATCCGCAGCAAAAACCGCAAAGTGTGCACGAAGCCTCAGGCTTGGCTCACATTTATCCTGCCCTGAGCTCTTACACTAGGGTTTCCGTGTAAATCTGTGAAATATATGATTCAGATGGAACCCCCAACATAAGATTCCCTATAATGAGGCAGATGGAAGCGCGGTCCGCCACAGTTTTGTGCACTCCTGAAAATAAGCACAAGGCTGAACAGAGGCCAGACGCAGTCCAGATTAACTCTGCTGCCTTATTACAGTGAACAGATCCCCTGGGGTTTTATCTGAATAGCGTCACTCTGAGATTTAGAAGGAAACCCAAAAGTAAGTGCTCAGCGTAGAAATGTGAACCCAATCGTTATGTAAAATGTTTCCAATAAAATCTTCAACTCAATCCACAAAAAAATCCCCAATCGGGCGTCATCTGTTAACAGAAATATAGGGGTTTCCACCTTAATGGTAACACAAAAGTTCTGCAGAAGCGCAATGGCTCCCCTCAAAAGAAATCCAGCGAATTCTGCGCTCCGAAATCTAAATTCCCCTCCCTTCTGAGTCCCAGTGTGCCTAAACCACATTTAGAGTCCATGTTTGGCATTCTTGTAGCGATGAAAGCCAGGATCACACACAGTGAGATACGGCCGAGTCTCGCAGGTTAAAACCAAGCTCTGGCACCGGCACTCCAGAGCGGAGCGTGCGGCCGCATAGCAATACATGGAGCCGCACGCTCCGCCCTGGAGTGCCGGTGCCAGAGCTTGTTTTCAACCTGCGAGACTCGGCCGTATCTCGCTGTAGTGCGACTCCGGCCATATACGGGTTGTATGTTTTTAGAAACACGAGCTGGGCATAATGTACTGGGTACTACAACGTAATGAGGGTAAAAAATGCTCACTACACCCCTAGATGAATTCCTCAAGAAGTATAGTTTCCAAAATGGGTCACTTGTGGTGGTTTCTCCTGTTTTGGCATGTCAGGGCTCATCAAACGTGACATGACATCTCTATAGAATTCAATTGGCACTCCTTCACTTCTGAGTTCTGCCATGCGTCCAAACAGTAGTTTTCCACCACATATGGGAAGGTATTAGTGTACTCAGAATCGTACAACAGATTTCAGGTTCCATTTTCTCCTGTTACCTTTGTAAAAAGAATTTGAGGCTAAAGCAACATTTTTACTATTCAATATAAAATTCTGTGAAGCACCTGAGGGTTCAAGGTGCTCACCACACATCTAGATACGTTTTTTGAGGGGTCATGTTTCTAAAATGCAGTCACTTGTGTGGGGGGTTTCCACTATTTAGGAACATCAGGGGCTATGCAAACGCAACATGGCATCTGCTATCCCAGCCAGTTTTGCGCTCCAAAAGTCAAATGGTGCTCCTTCCCTTCTGAGCCCTGACATGCACCCAAATAGTAGGTTTCCCCCACATATGGAATATCTGTGTACCTAGAAGAAATTGCACAACAAATTGTGCAGTTCTTTTTCTCCTCTTATCCTTTTGAAAATGAAAAATTTGCGATGAAAGCAATATTTTTGTGGGAAAAAGTAAAGTTTTAATTCTTTCCTTGTACGTTGCTTTAATTCTGTTAAAGCCCCTAAAGGGTTAACAAACTTCTTGAATGTCGTTTTGAGCATTTTCAGGGGTGTAGTTTTTAAAATGTCCCTTTTGGGTGTTTTCTGTCACAAAGTCCCCTCAATTCACATCTAATGGGATGAGGTCCCTAAAAAAAAATTGGTTTTGGAAATTTTATTAGAAAAATGAGAAATTGCTGATAAACTTACTTTTGTTTTACATCCTAACAAAAAAATGGTGTTTAAAAAATGATGTAGATGTGAAGTAGACATGTAGTAAATGTCATTTTTTAAATGTTTTGTGTGGTATAACTATCTGGTTTTGAGGGCATAAAAATTCAAAGTTTAAAAATTACAAAATTATCAAATTTTGTGTTTTTTTTCACATTTTCAACATTTTCATAAAAAACACAAAATTTACAGCATATCATCAAAAAACATTCTCAGAATTACTGGGATACATTGAAGCATCCAGAGTTATTATCACATAAAGTGACAGTGGTCAGAATTGAAAACAAATTGGCCCGGTCAGGAAAGTGAAAACAGGCTGGGGGTGAAGAGGTTACAAATTGAAGGAGGTAAACTGAACCTTTTTTTTTTTTCTATTGATACTTCACACTGGTTAGTTAAATCGGATGCGGACAAGACCTCAAAGGCCAAATCTAATCTGCAAATAGAGATGAGAATTGAGTATAAGGGTACCGTCACACAGTGCCATTTTGATCGCTACGACGGTACGATTCGTGACGTTCTAGCGATATCGTTACGATATCGCAGTGTCTGACACGCAGCAGCGATCAGGGACCCTGCTGAGAATCGTACGTCGTAGCAGATCGTTGGAACTTTCTTTCGTCGCTTGATCACCCGCTGACATCGCTGGATCGTTGTGTGTGACAGCGATCCAGCGATGTGTTCGCTTGTAACCAGGGTAAACATCGGGTAACTAAGCGCAGGGCCGCGCTTAGTAACCCGATGTTTACCCTGGTTACCAGCGTAAACGTAAAAAAAACAAACAGTACATACTTACATTCCGGTGTCTGTCCTCCGGCGTCTCAGCTTCTCTGCACTGTGAGCGCCTGCCGGCCGGAAAGCGAGCACAGCGGTGACGCGGTGACGTCACCGCTCTGCTTTCCGGCTATGGTGCTTACACAGTGGAGAGAAGCAGAACGCCGGGGGACAGACACCGGAATGTAAGTATGTACTGTTTGGTTTTTTTACGTTTACGCTGGTAACCAGGGTAAACATCGGGTTACTAAGCGCAGCCCTGCGCTTAGTAACCCGATGTTTACCCTGGTTACCCGGGGACTTCGGCATCGCTCCAGCGCCGTGATTGCACCGTGTGACCGCAGTCTACGACGCTGGAGCGATAATCATACGACGCTGCGACGTCACGGATCGTGCGATCAAAATTGCACTGTGTGACAGTACCCTAAGACATGCACAGAGTTTAAAGGAAGAGAGATGGGCAGAACCGTTCAGAACACGGATAGGTGAATTAATCCATTTAACTATAAAAGTCAATGTGCAACGCTCGAATGAGAAAACCAGATGTGTGAATGTAGCTTAAAGGGGTATTCTCAAGTTTGGAAGTTGTCTATAGACTAATTCCCTGATTGCTCGGGATCCAACCGCTTATACCCCTGCTGATAAAGAGAACCGGGGCTCTGAACTGCCCAGTGTGGTGGTCGATCGTATACACCACTGCTACATTCATACTTACGGCTAGCTCCTGTGGTCCCATTAAGAATGAATAGAGTAGTGGCAGTGCACACGAAGAACAGCCACCCCATTTACTCCCAATTCTTGGGATCGGTGAGGAACCCAGCAGTTGGGAAGTTATTCCCTATTTATATCCAACTTCCACAATGTGAGAATATCCCTTTAAGGCTGATCCTGATTTAGTGCATAGCTTCCCGAAGATATTTGAATAGCTTAACAGCTCCTCCTAGTGGATGAACTGAAAATATACACATTTTACACTGCAACTCTCCAGAGTTATGAGTGACACTTGTTTCTTGGATATAGTTGATGGTAGAAAATTTCTTCTATTACAAAACTCTACAGATCTATCTCAGCACAATATTCGGGGGTGCGGGTTATGTCTTTTCTTCTGCTGATAGGCAGGTATTTTGGTTTCGGGCAACAAAACAGTAAAGGCGCTGCAATGCTTTTCTTTGTTTTTGTACTTTTACATAATCAACTTGGTGACCATTTTGCCGATGGCTTTTCCTATTGTATCTTGGAAAGTTCATCGATCCCATTCTTGAACATATTTCCTCTTGTTCGTACTAGCTGACGTAACCTCATCCTCAATGGCCAATCCTTCCCAAATATGGGACTAGAGATGAGCGTCCAGTGTGGCCCTCCATGGCTTCACGTCGACATCCGGGGTACCTCTGATTCCTGCTAGGCCCTGTGACCTCATGATGTACATGGCAGGGCTTAGAAGAGCCCATGGCTGCCCCGGAGGACCAGATGGGTTGCCACATTAGGGAGAACAAATACAATTGCTCAGTGTGGCCACTGTCTTGGAGACATAGTCATGCCATCCGCCCTGTACTCAGTGTGGTAATGGCCAAAGTTCTTCCTCTTAGTAATGCTTATAGAGGCCCATTTCAGACAAGCGTATGATACAGACGTGACGTTCGAGTAATAATCAGACAGGAACTCAATAGGGCTTCTCAGATGAGACTTGCCCATTCAAGTCTATGGTTGCAGAAGAGAAAATCAGATTCCGCCCAGATCATTTGTATTTTACCCAACTTTTTACAGATACATTTCCATTATTAACCTAAGAAACTATTTTGATCATGTAGTTTTAAATGTGTAGCAGGAAAAGATTTTTCATATACTTGTCTATACCCGACCTAAGGCCAAGTTCACACGTCGCAGATATGTGGTGTGGATTCCATGCTGCAAATCCACAGCGATTTTCAGTACAATCCAAGTAAAGTGTTCTTACAAAATCCCATTTACCCATTACTGGGAAAAAAATGTGCATGAAAATAAAAGCATGGGATAGCTTCATATCTGCAGCCTGCTCATTATTTTGAGGATTGTTGTTGATCATTTTACCCTGTATAATTCTTAGTAAATGGAGTAGGGTGAAAGCCGCAGTTAAATCTGCAACAGAAATATGCAAGTATAATTGAATTTTTCTACATGTGAACACGGGCTTAAAGCAGATTTCAGGTACTTCAATATTGATGCAAAAAATGAAAGAAAAGTCAGCTCACCTGAATACGGGCTACTCCACATCCGACCCCACACGGAAAAGAGCTGAGCAACTAGTCCAAGCTAATCCACATACGAAAGGTAATCCAGCAGGGAACATGTACTTCCATTAAAATGTTGCTATAATGCAATATGCTGTGATGTGTATTGATGTTCATTCCATTTTTGTGGTACACCATAGTAACATTTTTTTATATATGGATTAATACATTTTGCATCTTAATAGAAGTACATGTTCCCCGCTGGATCACCTTTGATATGTGGATCTTCATATTGATGGTCTATCCTTAGGAGGTTATCAACATCAGATCGAGTCCTCACCCCCGCCTATCAGCTGTCCTCGTGCCATCCAGATGTGCTTCGTTACGGCGTGAATAGCCTTCATTCACAAAATAGAAGTGGAAGGGGAGCATCCGGCCGCAGACACTATACGAATGACGAACTGTGCAGCTCCAAAACTGATTGCTTCCCACCAATCAGCGGTCTGGTCCTGGTGCCGGCGCTATGTAGAGTGCCGCACCTCCACTGATCTGAGGTTGATGACCTATCCTAAAGAAAGGGGTGTTATCAGTGAGCGATATGTATTTCAGGAGAACAGATAGTCAGCCATTACATGTTTCACATTGAAAAGGCACCTTTCATTTAAAATAAGCTCTGGAGGCAGATTCTCAGAGAGATCTATGTCCGGACCATAGTTCCGAACAGCTCATTTTCATGTAAGAAAAAGATGGATTTCTCTGAAATAAGACTTCAGATCTCAGGTTTAATTTTATTCAGCTTTCTATGATCTCCATGTAGGAGGGTTGATTTTACTGTTAGGGTATGTTTCCACGTTCAGGCTTGCTTCAGGCTTTGGTCAGGATTTTATGCAGGTAAAATCCTGACCAAAACTGCCCCTGAGGTCACTGGCAGGTCACCTGCGGTGTACCTGCGTGTTTTGCTCATAGTAGCAACATGCTGCATTTAGAAAAAACGCACCACACATGCGTTTTCGCGGCAAAAACGCATGCGTTTTTTAACGCATAGTGGAGTCTGGATTTCATGAAATCCCATCCACTATGCTGTAACATCTGGACGCTGCGTTTTTGACGCTGCGGAAAAACGCAGCGTCAAAAACGCAGCGTTTCCTGAACGTGGAAACATACCCTTAGATGTCCTTTAAATGCCGTGTAGAATGATGGGGAGCATGTCCTTGGGCTGCTCTGTATAATTGTCCTATAAGCCAAGCCCCTTGGTAAAGATCATAAGAAATTAGCATCATATAAAAGTACCATATCTCAGGAACCGCAGCAGGGATCAAGAAAGCGCAAAATCCATCCACTTATGACAGGTTCAGCCAATTGTTAAAAAAAAATAAAAATTCAGGTTCGGGATTCAGAACAGAACCCGAACATGGATCCCATTCACTTGAATGGGGGGCCCGGACGTCCATTGTTTGCCATGCTGTCATGTGCATGACTGCACGGAAAACACTACTTCCGATCGGCGGTAAAATCATTACCAGAGGTCAGACAGCCATGGTTCCCATGATGTCAAATGACAGCGTGAGCCTGCAGCTGTGATTGCAGGTATCAAGTTTACCTCTGGTCACTGGCATCAGCTGATGGGACTACTGCTCCCATCAGCCGGCGCCTGCTGTCGCTAATAACAGTGAGCAATCGGTGCCTGCGCTCAAAACAATAAAAAAAATAACCCAGTGTGGGTTCCTCTGTATTTTTGATAACCAGCAAGGCAAAACTGACAGCTAGGGGCTGCTGGTAATCAATATTAGGAGGAATCCACACGCTTTTTTTTTTTAAATTCTTTAATTAAATAATACGGTGTATGTCCCCCCAGTTTTGAAAACCAGCCTTGCTAAAGCAGATAACAGGGGGCTGGTATTCTCAGGCTGGTAAATGGGGGTTCATATTTGTGGGGTTGATGTCACCTTTATACAAAAGGTATTGCCTGGTGACGACAAGCTCACTGCATGGCCTCCCTCCGGTGAGATCACCGCTAACACAGTGAGAAAAGGTTTCACGGTGTAGAAGTGAGTTCACCGGGATAATTTCACTCTGAACTCGCCTCTGCACTGAGACTTTCTCACTGTGTTAGCGGTGATCTCACTGGAGGGAGGTCATCGCAGTTTATTGGGCCGGCTGGGAACACAGCCTCAGTGTTTGCACATGACAGAGCGACAAACACCTTGGGCCGAACCCAAACAGTAACACGGACTTCCTGGTGAAGTCTGTTTGGTGTCCGTGCCAAAAAGTAGGTGTTCGGTGTGGACGCCAAACTTTACTATTCGGGTTCACCCATCTCTAGTAATGAGTTCACATATAGCAGGAAAGTACATGATGTAAAATCCCTTTCAGTTTTGGGATATTGTGTTGTGTTTGGTTGTGAGGGATCTGCAATAAATACACTGGTCATGATCTTAAAGGGGTTCGGTCGGCACAGATTGACTGTTCATACCAAGTCTCATCGCTTGATGCTTCATGGCGGAGCCAATCACTTCTAAACACCTTCCCACCTGCTTGTTGACCCTCAATGTCCACCCACTCTTATTTGATTGACAGCTCTGGTTTCATAGAGCCAGAGAAGGGTGAAGATAAATGGAAACCAAGCAGGTGGGAAGGGGTATGTAATTGGTTTCGCTGTGAAGCACCGAACAGCAGGACTTAGTTTCAACGGTCATTCTGTGCTTACAGAGTCCCTTTAACCCACACGTTAATGACCGGGCCAATTTTTACAATTCTAACCAAAGTCAATTTATGAGGTAATAACTCTGGAATGCTTAAACGAATCCCAGTGATTTTGAGATTGTTTTCTCGTGACATATTGTACTTCATGATAGTGGTAAAGTTTCTTTGATATAACTTGAGTTTATTTGTGAAAAAAAACGGAAATTTGGGTGAAAATATTAAAAATTTCACAATAGTGCTATATAATATGATGACTGCAATATATTAAGACAATAAACTTTGATTGGAGGAGGAGTGCTTCTTTAATATCAAATTGTTACGTTTTGGACAACTGCTTTAAGTTCATCTCAATCCATCAAGAGCTAGGGAGTTGGCCCAATATGCTAGTTGGAAAACAGATAACCTGAGCTAATTAACAAGGTGGCTCTTTTAGTTTTTGGTGCATGTATTCCCAAAATAATCTCACTGCGCCTGCACCAGACAGTACTACACAGCGCAAGCGCCGGATTTCATGCGAACACAGCGCGGAGGGGGCGGCGCCCAGCGCCCCTGAAGATTTGAGTGACTGCAGTGTGGCGTTTCAAGCAGGGGGGTGAGGACCTGCCTCCCTGGCGAAAGGCAGGTATTTTGGAGAATTTATAAAACACATTATTTTGGGAATACATGCACCAAAAACTAAAAGAGCCACCTTGTTAGAATGCAGCATTACTGCTGCACAAGGTGGCTCTTTTAGTTTATAACGGCTGGAGGGGGTGACAGAGTCCCTTTAAATGTTAAGTGTGAAAAAAAAGTGGAGACTGCACTACTGCAAGATTCTGCTGATCATACACCAGGATCTCCAAGCTTGATTAGCGTCATTGACAAACCTACACACGATAACAAGGCAGGAGGCAACTGGTCGGCAAAATCTGATTGTCCAAGCTCAGGCTTTGGACTTTTAACTTTGCGTGACTATATGTAACCTTTAAGAACATTAAAGACTGTTCAGGAACATCACAAGAAGGTAAGGCTATGTTCACATGTCCACTTAGAACAGATCCAGCAGTAATCAATTGGCAGAAAAATCGTGCAGACTACTTTCAACTAGATCAGTTTTTCTAACATTGAAGTCTATGGAGAACTGAGCTGATAAACATCCATCCGCTTTCTTCCATTTGTAACTGATCCAGTAAGCAAAAAAACAGATTTTTTCCAAATGAAAGAAAAACGGATGGCCATTTTACTGATACATTTTTCATAGACTTCAATGTAAAGAGCAAAAAAAAAAAAACCCGCATCCAGTTGAAGTCAGCTTTTTTTTAGCCAGACAAAAAAGTGGTGTCTGCACAACTTTTTTTTTCCCTCACAGGATTGCTGCTGGATCCATTCTGATGATTACTGGATATGTGAACATAGCCTAAATCCAATATTGGCGAGTGCAGGCATCCAAAGGGTTAACAGGTAGCAGGTAGCTTAGAATAAACCATTTTCAATGTACCCTTTGTAAAATATCTTGTGGTTCACCAAACCGATGTCTCCAATGTAGAAACCTTCAAAAACACAGATACATAATTTGACTACATTCTAAAGATAGGCACAAAACGCAAAGCCACGCTTCAGTTTCTCCTTGCTTTAATGTTACGTTAAAAATCAGTATTTTAGGATTCAAGTAAAACATTATCTGAAGGTGCAAATACAAAAGTTCCGTTCAGAGCACATTCGATCACTTTGTTGTTCTCCTTACGATGAGAGAATAATGTACACTTGTGTTGGTGAGGGAAGGGCGAGGAGGCTGAAAAATCGGTGTTTTCAGGATAAATACAAATGGATGGAAGGTAAAGTGCAAAGAGGTCCACAGTGTTTTGTTCTTCTGCAGAGGAGGAGGGGGCGACCACATGAAAGTAACAGAACAGCCATAGTGGGATGAGAAGTGCTGAGAGGCAGTAAGTGTCCTGATCGGCTGAGGCCAGTCATACACGCAGCGTCTAGGTTTTTATTTGTAAAACTGTACATACCATCAGCTGCTCAGAAACCTCATTAGTGCTGAATAGGCCATCAGCGTCATAACTGTCCAGGTCCAGCTACATGCAGATCGCGGATGATTTCCTTAAGTGCTTGCAGAATATTGCTTCAGACATGTAATTCTTGATGCAGACAGCAGAGCTCGGGGTGCACAGGTCTGTGTCCTCTAAAGACTCCAGATTGTGACAGCAGGTTATTAACAGTCAACTGGACATGCTTAGAGAAAAGCATAGAATACGTCACACCGTCAGTCGTCCGGCAAGGATCGTGACTAGAGTAGAAAACCAGCACTGGATTCCCGCAGAATTTTGCATTTCGGAAATTGAGCCGGTTTTCTTTTTAACTCTTTTTTACAGTTTTGTGGTTTTTTACTTTTAACACTATGATAAAAAGGAAAAAAAAAAAAAAACAAGAGCCAAATTCCCTCCAGCTGTAAAGATACAGAGGCGGCGTCCTAAACTGTGTTCACAAGAATTTGCGTAGAAAATGCATACTGGAGAGGCTTTATCTTGGTAGTCGTGGGATCAATTGCTGCAGCACCCGCTTCTTGGCTGTTGGTCCGATCCCTGCAGATTTACACCTCTATTACGGGCAGCATGAGTTGGGTTTTGGGCATCCGATTTGGGCATTTTCTTTGCTGCATGAGAAGAAAAAAAATATATAGTTAGGAAAAGGTTAAAAATATTTCTCGTACAAATATACTATAGGGCTGATCACACAGATAAACCCTGCCTCAAATCACATATATGGGATGTAGATGCAGATCTTTGAAAGCTAAATCCATCAACACCTTTATTATCTTCTATCTGTTGCAGCATTCGCAAGAGTGTTATCATTCATATGAAAATGAGCTGTTACAGAATCCGAGTGTGACAAAACACTTCCCAAGTCTCAGGCTAATGAGGTTATTTCCCCTCTCAGCACTAGTCCCTCAAGGGACTTATCAAGATGTTTGTTGAGCACCCAGAACCCCCAAGTGCTTCACATAAGTTTATAACGTTGAGCCGTGAAAATTAAAAATCAAATTTTATTCCACAAAAATCATCTTTTAGCACCAAATTTTTTTATTTTAACAAAAGGTAGCAGGAGAAAATGGACCCCAAAAATTGTTGTGCAATATCTCCTGAGTACGCCGATACCCCGTGTGTGGAGTAAACCACTGTTTGGGCGCATGGAAGAGCTCGGAAGGGAAGGAGCACCGTTTCAGGTTTTGAAAGCAAAACTGGCTGGAATTGAGAGCGGATGTTTGGAGAGCCCCTGATGTGTCTAAACAGTGGAAACCCCCCACAAGTGACACCATTTTGGAAACCAGACCCGTCAAAAAACTTATCTAGATGTGTGGTGAGCATCTTGAACCACCAAGTGCTTTACAGTAGTTTATAACAAGCTAAGAAAATTACAAACAAAAACATAAAAACACCTTTTTTCTCGCAACATTTTTCTTTCAGCCCCAAATTTTATTTTCTCAAGGGTAACTTTTTTGTGGATCCAGTTGAAGCTTTTATTGACATTTTTCATAACGTTTGGGATCACATTTATCCGGCGCTTTACGCTGAGCACTGACTTTGGGGTTTCCATCTAAACCTCTGAGTGACGTGACAGATGGAACCCCCGAGGGATCCAATCACTATAATGAGGCAGGAGAGTCACTCTTGACTCAGTCTGGCCTTTGTACAGCGGTGACCTTCCTTTCACAGGTGCAGAAAACTATGGTGGATTGCGTTTTTATGCCTCTCCAACATGTTTCACCTTGTGGTGTCATCAGGGGAATGAAGCTCCAAGTATAGCCTCATTTTCCTGATGATGAAGTATGGCGAAACATGTTGGGGTGGCTAATTGCTGCTAAATATTCTGATTGTGGGAACGTACCCCAAGACGCAGGTCTATATACTCATCACATCAGCGGTGTTAGAAGATGAAAAATAGTATCTTTTCCCATGACCTTTTAGTAGGCCTCGCTTCTCTCTAGTCCTACACAAGGGCATGTGTGACGTGATGCTCTCCTATCTGATGGTGGTATGTTAGAGATGAACATACCTTATGAAAGGATTGTGCTCGTGACGGTATATTCTGTGTATAATCGCAGAGTATAGTGAACCTGAAGAAGGAGCTAGCTCAGCTCTGAAACGCGTTGGATTTTTATTGGAATAAATATTTTACATTATGTTTCGTGAAGAGCATAACCTGCATGGACATCACTGGATGACACCCTGCCTCCTGGCATGCACTTGGGCATTCATTCATTTGGAAACTGGAATCATAGATGTAAAAACAAGCAGAATCACTCAACTTACCAATTGCTAGAAACAATTCGTTTACATTCATCGCGGTTTTTGCTGACGTTTCCATGAATAATAGTCCAGTGTCTTCAGCATATGTCTGCGCTTCCTGTTGGGAAAACGTATATAATTTTATTATGAGAAATGAAAGAGGAAGCACCAGGATAAATTCCCATATACAATCTATCCATAGGTGCTATATGGAGGATCACCGTGGGTCCAACCAGTGAGGCTCCTACCAAGCTTGAGAATGGGGGTCCCCTGTTTGAGTCAATTAGTAATGCATATTTACAACTACTGCTCCATTCATTGTCTGTCTAAGATAGCTACGGAGGGAGCTCTCCCATAGAAGTGGATGTACACTAAAGCTCTATTCAAATAGCCTCTTTACAGAAGACAAGGACAATAATGCCACTTTTTGGAGATAGACATCATAAAAGTACTGTATATACTCGAGTATAAGCCGACCCGAGTATAAGCCGACCCCCCTAATTTTGCCACAAAAACCTGGGAAAACGTAATTACTCGAGTATAAGCCTAGGGTGGAAAATGCAGCAGCTACCGGTAAATGTCAAAAATAAAAAATAGATACCAATAAAAGTAAAATTAATTGAGATATCAGTAGGTTAAGTGTTTTTGAATATCCATATTGAATCGGGAGCACCATATAATGCTCCATACAGTTCATGATGGGCCCCATATAATGCTCCATACAAAATAAGCCCCATATAATGCTCCATACAGTTTTTGATGGGCCCCATAAGGTGCTCCATATTAAAATATGCCCCATATAATGCTGCACAAATGTTGATTATGGCCCTATAAGATGCTCCATAGAGATATGTGCCCCATATAATGCTGCATATGGCCCCAAAAGATGCTCCATACAGATATTTGCCCCATACAATGCTGCACAAATGCTGGTTATGGCCCCATAAGATGCTCCATAGACACATTTTCCCCATATAAGGCTAGGGTCACATTGCGTTAGGGCAATCCGTTTAGCGCCAAGCGCTAGCGGATTGCGCTAACGCAATGTCTTTTTCGGGGTCGCGTTAAACGTCCCCACTAGCGCAGATCCCCGATCTGCGAGAGCGGGGAACGGACCTCGGGCGCGCCGCAGACGCTGCAAGCAGCGTCCGAGGCGCGCTACAAAAGAACGGCACATCGCTAGCGCGTGCTGAAAATGACACGCGCTAGCAATGCGCTTTAACATTGCGGGCAATGGGAGCGCTAACGGACGCGTTGCACGGCGTTAATTTCTCCGTGCAACGCTGTCCGTTAGCGCTCAGCCATAAACACAATGTGACCCTAGCCTAATGCTGCAGAAATGCTGCACATGGCCCCATAAGATGCTCCATAGAGATATTTGCCCCATGTGCTGTTACTGCGATTTAAAAAAAAAAAAAAAATCACATACTCCCCTCTCGTCGCTCTGGCCCCCGGCACTTGCTATTTTCACCTGTCCCACATTCCACCGTCGGCGCCGCTGTGTCTTCCGCATCCTCTGCACTGACTGTTCAGGCAGAGGGCGACGCACACACTAATCGCGTCATCGCGCCCCATGACCTGAATGTCACTGCAGAGGACGCAGAAGACACAGCAGCAACAATGGTGGAACGTGGGACAGGTGAATATGCCCCCGTTATACTTGCCTGCTCCTGGGGTGGTCCCTGCAGGTCCCTGGTTCTCCGGGCGCCGGCAGCTTCTTCCTGTATTGAGTGGTCACATGGTACCGCTCATTACTGTAATGAATATGTGGCTCCACCCCTATGGGAGTGGAGTCGGGTCCATATTCATTACTGTAATGAGCGGTACCATGTGACCACTCAATACAGGAAGAAGCTGTCAGCGCCTGGAGAACCAGGGATCTGCAGGGACTGCGCCAGGAGCAGGTGAGTATTATTAGACAGCTGCCGCTCTCCCTTCCCTGCCGACCCCTGGGAGTGACTCGAGTATAAGCCGAGAGGGGCAATTTCAGCCTGAAAAAATGGCCTGAAATTCTAGGCTTATACTCTAGTATATACTGACCCTTAAAGCGCCATTCCAATGTTGATGGGTTTTTTTAGCACTAGAGCGGCGCTTTAAATTTAAGTCCCCTACAACTGGTCCTGCGTCTTCCCCATTATCGGACACAGCTCTAGTTCTGCGATGCAAGTCTCTGAGAACCAAAACAAGGCCAGCACGAGGCTCTCATAGACTTACACTGAAAAGTGACCTCCGAGCTCCATGAAACACTGGAGCAGCCAGCAGGTAATTTTTCGCTGGAGGCAGAGGGGAGTGACACTAGAAAATGATGAAGGCAATGGCAGGCGAGTATCAGACAGGGGGCAGAGAAATTACATTTAAAGCGCCACTCCAGCGATGCAATGAAGAAAAAAAATGCTGGAAAGGGGCTTTAACAGCCTTGCCACACTATTTAGGATTTAAATCCAAACCAGAATATTCTGAAAAACTCAACTTGCAGGCAGTTGTAAGGAGGAGTCTCACCTCTCACAGGTTTGTTCACTGACAAGAACAAGAACCACCAGGTAGATATAAGCTCCACTTAGAGTAAATGGCCATAGAGGACAATACATGACACGGACATGCTTCCCTTGGATGGGCTCTTGGCATAACTGTGTGATATTTTGCCCATAGTATGTCTTTAAAGGGAACCTGTCAGCAGGATTGTGCACAGTAACCTGCAGACAGTGTCAGGTCGGCGCTGTTATACTGATTACAATGATACCTGGTGATGAAATCCGTCCTGTGGTTGTTGTTTAATCTTTATTTTCAGTTTTGAGTTAATGATGTGCCGCCATCTTGGAGGAGGAATTTTTTTCTTCTCCAGTAAGATGGCACCGCCGGAGCTTGCGCAGTAGCAGCTATCGGTCACAGCTAGACACCAATAGCAGCTACTGCGCGGGCGCAGCGGGTGACATTTTCAAATTGATTTTTTTTTTCCTTAGCTGAATAATGTGAATAGAATTGTATTATTGGCACATAAAACAAGCGATTATGCTGCAGAGCAGGAGCCATGACCGGCACCTGCCTGCAGAAGGGTTTTTTTTATTTATTTTTTTAAAATATGTACAGATATTCATTATGTAACCTAGGGGGCAGGACAGTGAGGGATCAGTGACCTATCAGCAGTCTGCATTATGGATACCTAATCAGAGCACCACATGGAGACCCCCACAGACTGCCCCGGGCATATCATTAACTCAAAACTGAAAATAAAGGTTAAACAACAACCACAGGACGGATTTCATCACCAGGTATCATTGTAATCAGTATAACAGCGCCAACCTGACAATGTCTGTAGGTTACTGTGCACAATCCTGCTTTTACTGGTTTCTTGGTTATTCAGACAAGAGTCATTGACAAAGTAACCTACCTCAAATTCCACCATCCGCTTCTCGGATAAATCGGACTTATTACCAGCCAACGCTATCACAATGTTAGGACTGGCTTGCCGTTGTAATTCTTTAACCCATGCTTTTGCCCGGTCAAACGTTTCCTAGAAATAAAGACAAAGATCTAAGAAATGATGGAAAAGGTATTAAGTAAATTGTATGATATTCACAATTCTGTGCTGTTGACCTATTACAGAACATCTCTCTCCATTCATTCTCCGCTGGCACGCGGTGGCACATAGATGCAGATCCCAAAGGTCGGACGCCCCATCTAGGGGACATGTATGGCATATCATGTTGTTATGAAACACCAGTCAGAGTTTGGGTCTGCAGATCATATTTCCTTCTTGAAGGAATCAGCTGCTTTGTAGACCTTGGTCAGACCAGCTCCATTATGTTAGTCAAGCACGATTTTTTTCATGGACCCATACACTTGCATTTCTAATTTAGATCTAATACTCGGATAAAAATCAGACGTGTTTCCAATTTTTTTTTTTCACTCTGTCCGAGGAAATTGAAAAAAAAAATAAAAAAATCAATAAATAAAATCAGACATGTGCGCAGCCCCATAGAATATCTTACAAGGTATGAGTGCGATCCTTGAAAAACCATGGATAGCACTCGCACGAGAAAATCAGTCATGTGCACAAGACCCAAGACTGCTAATTTCTTCATTGTTCTGGAGCTTCTATATAGTATTATCGACATTTGTTTGGTGTCCTATGATGTTTTTCCATGAACAAATAAATGTGACCTTTTATTATGCACTTCCATTGATTCAAGGCAGCATATCCTGTGGATATGTAATATATGGCCAAGACAGGAATACCTTGCTATAAATGCTTTGCTTTTAGAGTGCGCTGTACATAATAACACATTTTTACTCTATTTTCACTCCTTACTTTATCTAGGCATAAAACTGGATGGCAAGAATCATTTTATAAACAATACAATTTCATTGATTTGTGTGTTGTGACATGTGCAGAGGTCCTGTGCAGAGAGCACAGGACTATATTGTTCCCTTTCAGTAAAAAACAAACATACAAAAAAAAACAAACTAAAACTGCGCTTAACTCATCCTCCCAGGGTCCAGAACTGAGTCTCTGCTGATGCCTCTGGTGTCTGCAGAGCTGACAAGTCAACAAAGCCAAATTGGCGAGCTCCTTGTTCAAAGTTTTTTTTGTTTGTTTTTTTTTTTAAAGAGTTTGATTTTTTTAAAAAATTTTCAATAAATATGTGCTGCCAAAACCATCGCTACTAATATCGGTCCCTTATGAAAAATTTTTTAAAATTAGTTTGGTGACATGGCAATCTCCAACCCTTGAATGATTAAACTTTTTTTTTTGTTATTAATAACCAGGTTTCTATTGAGACACACAGTATTTAGGGAGTCACCAGCCACACCTGGCTCAAGAATAACCTCAACTGACTCCAGAAAAACAAAAGGATTATTATGTATCAAAGCAATAAACAGCCAGAACAGACAGAGGACCGCGATGGCTGCTGACTCACCGCTTCCACTTCCCATTAACTAGAAGCGTACGGTATTTACTTCAAGACAACGTTGTATTCTTAGGGCCCATTAGACAGCAAAGCAACTGGCGTTTGTTTTATGCCTTGTTTAGACACACTGACTGCACTTCCATGAACACAGAACAATCGTTAACACAAATGTTCTATGCACATAGACATAGATCATCGCGGTCTCGGCAGCCCACAGATCATCGGCAGCCCATAGATCATCGCGGTCTCGGCAGCCCATAGATCATCGCGGTCTCGGCAGCCCATAGATCATCGCGGTCTCGGCAGCCCATAGATCATCGCGGTCTCGGCAGCACATCTCATTTACACAGAAAGAGGTGTTGCCAAAAATGATGATTTTGGAAGACAGTTTAAAAATCATCTCATTTAACTAAGGAACATTTTGATTGTTCGTTGGTCGAATCCTGGCCTGTATAGACGAGCATTCCTACAAACTCTCATTATCAATTATCGGCCTTTAGAGTTGACAAACGCTTACAAATTCCATTGTATTTAATAGAAATGTATGAAATAAAATAATCCTTAAAAAAGAATAGGTAATACATAAATGATCGCTGGGGGGCCAATTTCTGAGACCCTTAATCCTGAGAAAAAAGGTCCCAAAGTCTACTGTGAATGGAGCAGTAGTGCACATGTGTGAGACTGATCCAGTCACTATTACGGAAATGGTAGTCATACGTTCCATAGATCCAGAGCAGTCACTCACATTGGAAACTTTGGGACCATCTTTCTCAAGATCAGAAGGTTCCCAACAATCATACATTTATCACCTAGCCTGTGCATAGCTGATAAATTTATATTATTGAGAAAACGGTTTTTAAAACACTCCCAAGAAACTATAGCCTAAATCTGTCAAAATTTGTGTGTGCTTTAAGTGCGTTAATATAGTCACCGACCACCATCTTCCCCAGCTTCCAGCACAGCTCTGCTCCTCTTCTAACTCACGTGATGGCTATTCCATCTTCCCAGATCACACTGGGGTCTTTTGTGAGAGCTAATGTAAGGCTATGGAGTCTTGTACTGAAGCTCCATAGGTTTACACTGGATAAGATACTTCCGAGTCACACATAGACCCCCCAGTAAGTCGGACCAGCTATCACGTGTCCCAGAAGAGGAGCGGGGCTGTGCTGGACATGGGAAGACTGCAATTGGTGAGTATATTACTGCACTTATAGTACATATACTCTACACCGGTTTAGGCAATCATTTTTGTGAGTATGCCGATTTAAACCTGTCCTTTATAGAAGATCTGCAGTCTCTTCAAAGACTTCTCTTTCCAATTTCAACTTTTTAGTGCTGCATGAACTTAAAACCGGTTTTTACGTACCGGTAATAGGATTTTACAGAGTCCACGACAGCACCCACAACGAGAGAGGGGATCCGCCCACCTTCCGGACAGGAACCTACAGGTTAAAAAAGGGCGGTCTCCCCTCGCCCTCCAGTTTGTGTTCCAGAGTACAAGGGATACCGCCAATGAATCAGTACATGACAATATTATCTTAAACATTACTAAATACCACCACCTCTAAAGAGTGATTTCTAAGGCACACCTTACAACAGAGTGCAGGAATAAGCAACTAAATACGGGGGGGAATGTATGGGTGCTGTCGTGGACTCTGTAAAATCCTATTACCGGTACGTAAAAACCGGTTTTCCTATCGCCACGACAGCACCCACAACGAGAGACTTTCAAAGACTATTAACTGGGAGGGACCACAGCACTAAGTACTGAACGGCCAAACTGCAAGCTGGAATTAGCAGATAGATCAAGGCGATAGTGTTTATAAAAGGTGGAAGGTGATGACCAAACTGCCGCCTTACATATCATTTCAATGGGGACATCTGCCTTCTCCGCCCAGGATGATGCTATGGCCCGAGTGGAGTGCGCCCTGATGCCTTCGGGTGGTGTTACTCCCCTGGCAGAGTAGGCAAGACATATCGCTTCTCTAATCCACCTAGCGATAGAGCTCTTCGTGACACTGGAACCTTTTTTCCGATTCTGGAAAGAAATAAACAGAGCCCTACTCTGTCTCCAGCTTTGTGTCCTATCCAGGTATTCTAATATTGTCCTCTTTACGTCTAGGGTATGATATTTTTTCTCTTCATCTGAACCCGGATTTTCATAGAAAGATGGTAAATAAATCTCCTGACTTCTATGAAATTTAGTTGCCACTTTGGCAAGTATGCAGGATCAGGTTTCAAGACAATCTTATCTTGGAGAATTATCAAGTAAGGAGGATCTACTGACAAAGCATGTATATCACTGACCCTCCTGGCAGATGTTAACGCTAAGAGTAGGGCTGTTTTCAATGTTAGATTTTTAATCGAAATAGATTCTAATGGTTCAAAGGGGGGTTCGGTCAACGCCTCAAGCACCAAGTTGAGGTCCCAAGGAGGTACCCTGGCAATATGGATTGGGTTAGAACGCTGACATGCCTTAATAAATCTAGCAACCCATCTATTACCAGCTATGTCACTGTTGTACAGAGCTCCTAAGGCTGATACATGAACCCTTAGAGTGTTGACCGCTAGACCCAACTCCCAGCCCTTCTGAAGGAATTCTAAAATGGCTGAGATCGGAGCATTATTTCCCAATGGTTTCTGGTAGAACATAAGGAATCTTTTCCAAATCTTTGAATAGATTTTTGTTGTAACCTCCTTCCTGCTTTTCAATAAGGTATTTACTAAAGCTTCGGAGAACCCCCTCTCCTTCAGAAGCTCCCTCTCAAGTTCCACGCTGTTAAGTGAAGAGTCTCCAAATCTGGATGACGGAATGGACCTTGAGAGAGGAGATCTGGAACCACTGGCAACACCCAAGGATCGGTGACAGACATTGCTTTGAGGAGAGAAAACCAAGGCCTCCTGGGCCAGAAGGGGGCGATTAAGATTATTCTGGCTCCTTCCTCCCGGATCTTCCTGAGAACTATCGGAATTAGACACATAGGAGGGAATGCATACGCTAGTCGGAAGTTCCAACGGACACGAAGGGAGTCTACTATGAGAGGTTGGTCTGCCCTGTGTAAGGATGCGAACCTCCTGGTCTTCTTGTTCTCCCTCGTAGCAAACAAATCTATTGTCGGTAATCCCCACAGATTGACTATCTGATTGAATATCTGCTGGTCTAGGGACCACTCTCCCCGACGAAGGGAATGGCGACTGAGGTAGTCTGCTTCTATATTGAGTTTCCCTTCTATGTGAACCGCTGTCAGAGATTGTAAGTGATCCTCGGCCAGAGACAATATCTGTGCTGCAGTGGTCATTAGAGAACGTGACCTTGTCCCTCCCTGATGATTGATGTAGGACACCACAGTCATATTGTCTGACTGTATTTGAACGTGCGAACTCTTCAGGGAAGGTAGCAGAGAAAGAAGAGCCTGGTTGACTGCTGTCAGCTCTCTTAGATTTGAGGAGTTCTGGGACTCTAGACTTGACCAACGCCCCTGGGTTAGAATGTCTCCCATATGGGCTCCCCAACCGAACGGACTGGCATCTGTCGTGACCACGTTGTCCGGGGTGATGGTCCAGAGGACTCCTTTTGACAAATTTACTGGATTGAGCCACCATCTGAGATCGTGAAGAGTGGCAGGCGATATACTGAACTTCCTGCTTAGAGCTCCCTGAAGATCTTTCTCTGCTTGAAGCACCTCGTATTGAAGCATTCGGGTGTGAGATTGAGCCCATCTCACCGCCGATATGCATGCCGTCAAAGAACCTAGAAGAGACATTGCGTCTCTTAAACTTAAGTTTGGAGCTTTCCTTACGGCCCTGATCTTCTGAATGATCCTTTGTTTCTTTTCTTCTGGTAGGAAGGATGACTGATTTTCTGAGTCTAAGAGAACTCCTAAGAATGCTTGATGTCTTGTGGGCTCTAGCCTTGACTTTTTCCAGTTGATTATCCACCCGAGACCCTGTAAGGATGATATTATGGCATTTACCCTAGATGTACACTGAGCGATAGAATTTCCAATTATTAAAAAATCGTCTAGATAGGGCACCACCAGGGTTTCTCTTTCCCTGACATGGGCCATTGCTTCTGACACAACCTTTGTAAAAATTCTAGGAGCCATGGATAGGCCAAAGGGCATTGCTAAGAACTGGAAATGCTTAATCTGATGGTTTACCCATACAGCCATCCTGAGGAATTGCCGATGATCCCGGTGAACTGGAAGATGGTAATACGCATCTTTTAGATCCAACACTGACATGTAGCACCTAGGAAACAAAAGCTTAGTTGTTGATCTGATGGATTCCATCTTAAAGGCGCGGTACTGAAGATATTCATTCAATCTGCGTAAATTTATAATAGTCCTAAAGGACCCATCAGGCTTAGAGATTAAGAACAGCGGAGAATAAAAGCCAGTCTTCTCCTGATCTCTTGGTACTTCTTCAATAACTCGCTTTGTCAGTAATTGTTGAATCTCTAACTCTAAGGCCTGTTGTTGGGCCGGAGTATCCAGTGATGTTACAATAAAACGATTTGGGGGAGTTTTCAAAAATTCTAATTTTAAACCTGCCCCGACTACCCCCATTATCCAGGCACTAGATGTTATCTTCTGCCATTCTGCTGAGAAGAACTTTAATCTTCCACCTACTGGCAGACCTGCTTTATCTGCGTCTCCGTCTTGAGAAAGATGAAGGGTTTTTATAGTATCCACCTTTCTTTTTCTGATCCGACGACTCCCAATCTCGATTATATGCCTGCTGGTCTGACTGGAACTTCCTGAAGGGCATGCGTCTCCGGAAGGCGTTCCTAAAAGTGGAATTAAATGCTTTAGGAAATCCCTTCTTTCTATCTTCTGCCTTTGCAAGTATGTCATCCAGCACCGGGCCGAACAGGTACTCACCCCTACACGGAATAGAGCACAACTTGGCTTTTGCCTGGGCATCTCCCTTCCAAGTCTTTAGCCAAAGCGCCCGTCGGGCTGCGTTTGAGAGCCCCGCCGATCTTGCAGCTAATTTCAGGGAGTCAATTGAGGCATCTGCGAGATAAGCCGCTCCTTCTCTGACCTGAGACAGGGAATTTAGTAACTTATCCCTAGGTGTTTTGGCTTTAAGCTGCTCTTCCAGCTGCGTCACCCAGACCATGATTGACCTTGCCGTACAGGTGCCTGCAATTGCAGGCTTAAAGGCTCCTGATGATGCTTCCCACACTTTCTTAAGGAGCATGTCCGCCTTTCTGTCTGAGGGATCCTTAAGGAGTCCTACATCCTCTAATGGTAGTGAGGCAGTTTTTGAAGTAGAGGCTACTGCCGCATCCACTTTCGGGATCTTCACCCACTGAGATAAGGTGTCATCCTCAAAGGGGTACCTTCTTTTTGCGGCCGAAGGTAAAAACCCCTTATCCAGTTTGTCCCATTCTCGTCTGACCAGATCTTTAATGGTCTCAACTACGGGAAAAGCTCTACGATTCCTCTGGTTCAGTCCTGCAAACATGATTTCCTGGGTGGTTTTTGGCTCTTTGCTCTCTGCCACCCCCATCGTTGTACGGACTGCTTTAATTAAAGTGTCCATATTTTCCATGGAGAAACAAGGCCTTCCTTCCTCATCCGAGGAGGCCGATGATGAAGTGTCCGAGCACTCGCCCTCTTGCAATGAAGGGCTGGAATCGGATATCACCTCCATGCTACTTTTCTCATGCCGCTTGGTTTTAAGGGATGATTTTATTTCCTCCCTAATTACTTCCCTTAAATCTGATACACGAAGGGGAGCTTCTTCCTCTAACGTGCGGCATATACACAACTGACATAACTTTTTTAGGTAGGTGTCAGGTAGTGGCTCCGTGCATAACGCACACTGCTTATGTTTAGACTTTGAGGTCTTTTTTCCCTATAAGAAAACATAGTACAGGGGACAATCTGTATCAGTCAATGGTTCAAATATAAAACTCACCACTGCTGATGAAACAATAAAGTACCGGTTTTTGAGGGGGTGAGGTACGACGTGACGTGCCAGGGTCCTGCTGCCCGCGTGCCACATCTCCAGTGTGCGATCTGCTGCTGCTCCTCTGCTCACCTAACGGTCGGTGTTCGGCGTCTCCTGTAGAAGACATGCTGCCGCACACTACTCACCAAGCGCTGCCTTCTTTTCAAAGGTCCCGCGCTCTTCCTCCCGGCCTCCTCCGGAAGTCGTTCCTCTACTTCCGGGTCATAAGCGCCGACATCTCTCAGGCGTCCTGCGCGCGTGGTCGACCCGGGGCGGCGCGCCTTCCCCCGGGAACGCCACCACGACCGCTCAGCTATTTTCCACCGAGCCGGTCCTTGCCAGACGAGGGGGGAGGCTGAAAACAGAACCTCCCCCGACGCTGCTTCCAGGCCCCCGACTCTGCCGTTCTCACCCAGACACCGCACAGAGGCTTGGCGGACCTGGGTAAGCAAAACCTGTAGGCTCCCGCCGTCCGGACAGGAACCCAAACTGGAGGGCGAGGGGAGACCGCCCTTTTTTAACCTGTAGGTTCCTGTCCGGAAGGTGGGCGGATCCCCTCTCTCGTTGTGGGTGCTGTCGTGGCGATAGGAAAACACTGAATACCATGTATACTCCGCCAGACACCACTGAACATTCTACACAAAGAATGAAACGCAAAGAGGACTGTGTACATTTGTAAATGTAATAGTTCACTTATATTATACGAGTCCCTATCTACAGCCTTTATAATACTCCAGAGCTATATTCACAATGCTTCAGAGCTGAAGTCTCCCAGCATTATTTGCAACTGCATGGCTGACATTTTTTGAAGGTCTATGCATCCTAAAAATATGTATTAATATTTTGAATGGTCTTAAAAGTCAGAAAATCTACTCCTGTGAAATTTTAGATCTTGTTTGCTTCCAATAAGCCAATGGTTGTACCACCATTTATGACAAATTATTTATTTATTTTTGCTTGCTTTTTTTTTTTTGGGGGGGGGGGGGGGGAGATAATTAATACAATTGGGTCCATGTCTTCACAAACCTTGCTAAAATCCATAAGCCAGATGCTGTATTACAAGACCTAAGTCAGGGTTGTTGATGGTTTCCTGTGACAATCAGCAGAACTGGACTATAATACAAGCCGTAACCAGGGAACGTATAAGTAAAGCCATGTATCTACAAATAGCTAACAATTTATCCAGAATGAACATACAGCACCAGCAGAGAAAACCGAGGAGGCAAATTAGCCACATTAGCCTAAAAGACGGCAGATCCTTACCGGTTTAGTGATGTCAAACACCACGATAGCGGCCTGCGCTCCTCTATAGTACATGGGTGCGAGACTGTGATACCGCTCCTGTCCGGCAGTGTCCCAGATTTCAAACTTCACTGTTGTATCGTCCAGACATACAGACTGAGCCAAGAAGGCAGCTGGTGACATGGGGAAAGGAAACATGGTCAACTCATTACTATGCCAAAGGAAAAAAAAATAAAGGGAACATGTCAGCAGGCTTTTGCCACCTTCTGTAATATTAGAGCAGCATAATGTAGGGACAGAGACACTGATTCCAGTAATGTATCACTTACTGGGCTACCTGCTGCTGCTTTACCAGCAGGAAATTATCACTAAAGGACTAGTAAACCTGATACCAGGTAGTCCAATTGCACCCCCAAAACTGTAGTTTTCTGCCTATGCACAATGTACACAGCAGTCTGGCAATCAGTGGTGGGGGTGGGATTATACACAGAGCTCAGCATTCAGTACTGCTACATCTGCAGCAGATAGAATCAATTTTATTAAAAATGCAACTTGCTGCCGAGTAAGTGATAGAATCAAGGTCTCTGGCTCTACATTATGCGGCATTAAGATGAGGTAGAATAAACCTGGTGACAGATTCCCTTCAAGTTAGTGATAGAATGAGAAATACACAATTAATTATTTAATTCAAAATTAACTCAAGCCCCAGATGTCAGAACTAAAAAAAGTTTTGCTCCCATCTCAGACAATGAACGCCTGGTAGATGCCATATCACCATACAGTGGGGAAAATATAAGTACCGTATTTGATATGCTGGCGATTTTTGCAAGTTTTCCCACCTACAAATAATGGAGAGTTCTGTAATTTTTATTATAGGTACACTTCACCTGTGAGACAGAATCTAAAAAAAAATCCAGTAAAATCACATTGTATGATATTTACATAATTAATTTGCATTTTATTGCATGAAATAAATATTTGATACAATAGAAAAACAGAACGTAATATTTGGTTTTGGGCAGTCGCTGGGCAACATTGAGTTTCAGCTCCCTCCAAACATTTTCTATTGGGTTCAGGCCTAGAGACTGGCTAGGCCACTCCATAACCTGGAAATGCTTCTTACGGAGCCATTCATTGGTTGCCCTGGCCGTATGTTCCAGGTCACTGTCATGCTGGAAGACCCAGTCACGACACATCTTCAATGCTCTTGCTGAGGGAAGGAGGTTGTTGGCCAAAATCTTACAATACATGACCCCATCCATTCTCCCTTCACTACGGTGCAGTCGTCCTGTCCCCTTTGCAGAAAAGCACCCCCAAAGTATGAAGTTCCCCCACCATGCTTCACGGTTGGGGTAGTGTTCTTGGAGTTGTACTCTTCCTTCCTTCCTTCATTTTTAATCACTTACCGTTTGCATTTAGGATTAATACAGGAATCATTAAAGAGGGTATTAAGGAACTGATAAAGCGCTAATACCTTCCAGGGATAAACTCTGGTGACATTAAAAAGTTGGTTGGGGACCCTGTGTCTTGGATGACTAGTAGTGATGAGCGAGTAAACTCGTTGCTCTGGTTTTTCCGAGCACGCTCGGGTGGTCTCCGAGTATTTGTAACTGCTCGGAGATTTAGTTTTTGTTGACGCAGTTGCATGATTTACAGCTATTAGCCAGCCTGAGTACATGTGGGGGTAGCCTGGGAATCCCCACATGTAATCAAGCTGTCTAGCAGCTGTAAATCATGCAGCTGAGGCAAACGAAAACTAAATCTCCGTGCATTTACAAATACTCAGAGGACACCCGAGCAACGAGTATACTCGCTCATCACTAATGACTAGTAAAAGAGGAAGGTCTCAGGCACGTATCCAGACTCTACTGGGCTGACAGGTATTTCCCTATACAGTCACATAGGGAGAAACATGTCAGTTAGGGGAGAAGCCACCAGGTACCGGCCTCTAGGGCCACAAATCCAAAATGCATAGTCCCCAGCCAGCTTTTCAAAGTGTTTTCTCTGAAACGAGGCAGCATTTCCAGGTAGGGATAGGGCAGGTGTCGCATCACCTTTAATGATTTCCTACGGTGTACGGCACAGCTTATGTTTACATGTTGCGGTTTTGGTGTGTTTCTTTATGCAAATTTTAAGCAGAGTTTAAGCTGCTTACAAAAAGCAGGTTCGGCTGTACCCATTGTTTCCGATGGGTGAAAAAACGCTGCAAATACGCTGAAAAAATGCTGAAAGAAGAAGTGACATGCTGCAGTTTTCAAAACGTAACTGTTTTATAAATCAGTCAGGAAAATAAAACCAATGTGTGCAAGAGATTTCTGAAAACTCAGAATTCTCTGATACTGTAAAATGCAGCTTAAAATTTGCCTTAAAAAAAAGGAAAAAAAAAAACAAAACAAAAAAAACCAGTATGTGCACATAGCCTAAAATGCTTTCAAACGTATTAGATTTACACACTTGCCATAGATTTCAAAGCAAATTACGTTTAACAGTGACTTGTCTGCGATTTGGTGGTGTTTCTACAGAATAATTGCAGCTCTAAAATAGCCATGCAACAGCAAGTCACACAACTGTTATACTGCCTGATGACGGCTGGCGGCTTCTCCTACCAACCAATCGGTGAAAAATGGACCGTGCACGTCACATCTTTTTTTGGGGGGATCCAATCACTTGAATGGGCGAGTTTGATCAGCATATCATAGGGTCCCCCTTTAAAATCTAACCAGCAAAGGCTAGGGAGACAGCTGCGGGCTCATATTTATAGCCTAGGAAGGGGCCATGAATATTGTCCCCTCCCAGACCAAAACATCAGCTCTCAGCCGCCCCAGAAAAGGTGCATCTATGAGATGCGCCAAATCTAGCGCTTAGCCTCGATCTTCCCACTTGCCCTGTAGAGGTGGCAAGTGGTTCATATTACATTTGTCTTGTCAGGTGACATCAAGCCCACAGGTTAGTAATGGAGAGGCGTCTATAAGACACCCCATTGTGATATTGTATAAAAACACAGACACCCAGAATAAAGTCCTTTATTTGAAATAATGACAGACTCCTTTAATGAACCTTAATTAACCCCTTTCTGACCTCGGACGGGATAGTACGTCCGAGGTCAGAAGCCCCGCTTTGATGTGGGCTCCGGCGGTGAGCCCGCATCAAAGCCAGGACATGTCAGCTGTTTTGAACAGCTGACATGTGCCCGTAATAGGCGCAGGCAGAATCGCGATCTGCCCGCGCCTATTAACTAGTTACATGCCGCTGTCAAATGCAGACAGCGGCATTTAACTACCGCTTCTGGCCGAGTGGCCGGAAATGAGCGCATCGCCGACCCCCGTCACATGATTGGAGGTCGGCGATGCTTCTCCATTGTAACCATAGAGGTCCTTGAGACCTCTATGGTTACTGATCGCCGGTAGCTGTGAGCGCGACACTGTGGTCGGCGCTCACAGCACACCTGATTTTCTGCTACACAGCAGCGAACATCAGATCGCTGCTATGTAGCAGAGGCGATCGGGTTGTGCCTGCTTCTAGCCTCCCATGGAGGCTATTGAAGCATGGCAAAAATAAAAGTAAAAAAAAGGTGAAAAAAATAAAAAAAATATAAAAGTTTAAATCACCCCCCCTTTCGCCCCATTCAAAATAAATCAATAAAAAAAATACCAAATCTACACGTTTGGTATCGCCGCGTTCAGAATCGCCCGATCTATCAATAAAAAAAAAGCATTAACCTGATCGCTAAACAGCGTAGCGATAAAAAAAATTTAAAACACCAGAATTACCTTTTTTTGGTCGCCGCGACATTGCATTAAAATGCAATAATGGGCGATCAAAAGAACGTATCTGCACCGAAATGGTATCATTAAAAAAGCCAGCTAGGCACGCAAAAAATAAGCCCTCAACCGACCCCAGATCATGAAAAATGGAGACGCTACGGATATCTGAAAATGGCGCAATTTTGTTATTTATTTTTTTTTAGCAAAGTTTGGAATTTTTTTTCACCACTTAGATAAAAAATAACCTAGTCATGTTAGGTGTCTATGAACTCGTAGTAACCTGTAGAATCATAATGGCAGGTCAGTTTTAGCATTTAGTGAACCTAGCAAAAAAGCCAAACAAAAAACAAGTGTGGGATTGCACTTTTTTTGCAATTTCACCGCACTTGGAATTTTTTTCCCGTTTTCTAGTACACGACATGCTAAAATCAATGATGTCGTTCAAAAGTACAACTCGTCCCGCAAAAAATAAGCCCTCACATGGCCATATGGACGGAGAAATAAAAAAGTTATGGCTCTGGGAAGGAGGGGAGCGAAAAACGAACACGGAAAAATGGAAAATCCCAAGGTCATGAAGGGGTTAAACCATACTTACCGAATGCCTAATCCACAGATGACAGCTTGGGAAACACCATAGGAAGTAAAATGCAAACAAACACTCAGAAAATCCGTAAACATTTTTATACCTGCGTTTTTGCTGTGGATTTGACTGACAATTGAAGTTCATGGGTGAAAAATGCTGCAGAAATGCACAAAATTGACATGCTGAAGAAAACAAAACAAAAAAAAAAAAAAACACTGCAAATACTCAAAGGAAATTTACTGATCATGTGCTCAACACTTCAGGACTGTCACTGAATAAGATCGCCAAGGATTCCATAGCGTTTTTGGCCCATTTCCGCGAGGAGAAAAAGCATAAAAAACACCGGATTACGTACCGGTAATGCTCTTTTATAGAGCCATGACAGCACCCACTGAGAGAGGGGATACGCCCCTAGGAACAGGAAACCCTACGGAGAGATAAAAGGGGCGGTCCCCCCTCGCTCCCAGTTTGGGTTACAGAGATTGCGAGGAACCGCCCACCAGTTTTAGTAGGTCATTCTATATTAACATTTTATCATAACTTAATTACGTATATTTACAAGAACCAATCACCCTTAATAGTGCTCATATGCAAACTAATATATATAAGGGAGGGAAGTGAAGGGGTGCTGTCGTGGCTCTATAAAAGAGCATTACCGGTACGTAATCCGGTGTTTTCTCTTCGCCACGACAGCACCCACTGAGAGACTTTCAGAGATAGTTATTTGGGGGGGGATTATCGTGTTAAGAACTGATCTACCGAAACACAAGTCAGTGGAGGTAGATAAATCTAGTCTATAGTGACTATAGAAGGTAGTAGGAGACGACCAGGTTGCGGCCTTACATATGAGATCTATTGGAATCTCTGCTCGTTCAGCCCAGGATGATGCTATCGCCCGGGTGGAATGTGCCTTTACAGTCTCAGGTGGATTCTCCCCTTTAGACGAATATGCCAGGTATATTGCCTCCCGAATCCATCGGGATAATGTGCCTTTTGTAACACCAGCTCCTTTCCTTTGACCCTGGAAGGAAACAAAAAAAGAGACCTGCTCTTCCTCCAGGCCCTAGTCCTGTCTAGATAGGTTATTATAGCCCTTCTCACATCTAAAGTATGGTATTTTTCCTCTTCCTGATTGGTAGGGTTATCATAGAAGGAAGGAAGAAGGATTTCTTGAGATCTATGAAATTTTGTACACACTTTAGGTAGGTAGGAAGGGTCTGTTTTTAGGACAATCCTATCTGGCAATATTGACATAAATGGAGGATCTACTGATAGCGCCTGTATGTCACTTACCCTTCTTGCCGATACTAAGGCGACAAGAAGAGCAGTCTTGAGGGAGACGTGTTTAATGTGAGCAGAGTGTAGAGGCTCAAATGGGTGATCTGTTAAGGCTTCAAGGACTAGATTAACATCCCAAGGAGGTAAGTGGGGAATTTGAACTGGTTCTGATCTCTGGCAGGCTGAAATGAATCTGGCTATCCACCTATTGCCCGCAATGTTGTGACTATATAAAGCCCCTAGTGCAGAAACTTGCACTTTTAAGGTATTAACTGAAAGGCCTAAATCACGTCCTTTTTGGAGAAATTCAAGAATAATAGAGACTGGAATTTCCTTTGACAGGGTTGAGGGATAGAGGCTTAAATATTTTTTCCATACTTTTACATAGATCGATGTAGTGGATCTTTTCCTACTCAGCAATAGGGTATCAATTACTTTATCAGAGAAGCCCCTTAGTTTTAACAGCTGCCTCTCAAATTCCAGGCTGTCAACCGTAGACCCTTCACATGAGGGTGGTTGAAGGGCCCCTGGAAGAGAAGATCCTGATTCTCTGGGAGGATCCATGGATCCGAGATGGACATGGCTCTGAGCAGGGAAAACCATGGTCTCTTTGGCCAGAATGGGGCAATTAAGATTACATTCGCTCTGTCCTCCCTTATTTTCCTGATCACCGTTGGAAGAAGAATCATCGGGGGAAAGGCATATGCTTTCTGAAATGTCCATGGAATCTGGAGGGCGTCGAGAACATCGGGGTTGTCGCTTCGGAACATTGAGGCAAATGTTTTTACTTTCCTGTTGTCTCTTGTAGCAAAGAGATCTATGTCGGGTATACCCCATTTTATAGTTATCATTTTGAATATCCGATGATTTAACACCCACTCCCCCTGATGGAGGGTATGGCGACTGAGAAAGTCTGCTTTTGAGTTGTCTATTCCTCGGACATGTAGTGCTGTTAAGGACAGAAGATGATTTTCGGCTATAGTCAAGATGTCTTCGGTTAGAGACATGAGAGTGCCTGATCTTGTTCCTCCTTGATGATTGACGTAAGCCACTGATGTCATGTTGTCTGAGAGTACCCTGGTATGTGTTCCGTGTAGCTGTGGGAGGAATTCACATAGGGCATGATAGATGGCTTTTAGTTCTTTTTTATTAAACGAGTCGTCTGATTCCGTAACCGACCATAGCCCCTGGACAATTTGGTCCCCTAAGTGTGCCCCCAACCATCAGGACTGGCATCTGTAAATATTATGTTTGAGGGTTTAACCACCCAGGGAACCCCGCTAACTAGATGGTCTGGTTGTAGCCACCAGGTTAGAGATTGAATTACGTCACTGGAAAGGGAAATTTTACCGTCTAATTGCCCTTGTAATTTTATTTCCTCATGTAAAATTGCATACTGTAAGCACCTCGAGTGGAACTGGGCCCATGGAACCGCTGGAATACATGACGTGAAGGAGCCAAGCAAGGACATGCCTTCTCGGAGGGAAATTATAGGTTTATCTAGTATAGACTGAACCTTATTCCTAACCGTTATCTGTTTAGATTCTGGGAGAAAACATTTCTGGCTCATAGAATCTAATATAATTCCCAAAAATGTTTGCCGAGTTGTTGGGATCAGCCTAGATTTTTCCCAATTTATTAACCATCCTAAGTTCTGCAGGGATGAAATCATATCACTTAGTCTTTGCTGACATTGTGAGGGGGAATTTCCCACTACCAGAAGGTCGTCTAGGTATGGGATTATGAGGGTGTCTTTTAATCTTAGATATGACATTACCTCTGACATTAGTTTAGTGAATACCCTTGGAGCAATTGATAGTCCAAAGGGCATTGCTGTATACTGAAAGTGCCGTATACATCCATTCAACACAACCGCTACGCGGAGAAACTGTTGATGTTCTTTAAAGATTGGTAGATGGTAATACGCATCTTTCAAGTCCAGAACCGCCATAAAGCAATGGGGAAACAGGAGTTTTACGGTGGATCGAATAGATTCCATTTTAAAGGTTTGATTTTCTAAGAACGTGTTCAGTTTTTTAAGATTTATGATGGTTCTGAATGATCCATCAGGTTTTGTAATCAGAAATAGCGGGGAATAGAACCCTTTCCCCTCCTGAAGAAATGGAACCTCCACCAAAACTCCTTTGGATAGAAGATTCATTACTTCTTGCTTTAATGCCTCCTGTTGAGACTGCGACTTTAAAGAAGTCAATAGAAATGAGTCCGGAGGGACTCGGGCAAATTTTAACTTTAAGCCAGAGGTGACGAGACTATTTGCCCAAACGTTTGATGTTATTCTTCTCCATTGGTTTGAGAAGGAGGATAATCTACCTCCCACAGGTAGATCTGCTCTAACGGGGCTTGTCTTCAGTTTTAAAAGGGCGCTTCCCAAAGAATGCACCTCTTTGTTTGGCGTCTCTAGGGGTCCAGCGATCTTGGTTTTTAAAATCTTTCCTTTTATTAAATATGGGCTTCCGGAACGCTCTCCTATAGGACGGAAGGTAATTATTATTAGGGAAGCCCTTCTTTCTTTCTCCCGCTTTAGTTAAGATTTCGTCCAGTTTGGTATTAAACAGGTACTCACCCTGACATGGGAGGCCACATAATTTGGACTTCGTCTGGGGATCGCCTTTCCAGCCCTTAAGCCATAGGGCTCTACGTGCCGCATTTGTGAGACCTGCCGATTTGGCCGCCAAGCGTATAGAGTCGGCAGATGAATCCGCCAGGAAAGCTGTAGCCCCTCTAATTAAGGGTATAGAGGACAACAGTTTGTCTCTAGAAAGACCACCTTTAAGTCCTTCCTCTAAGTCACTCAGCCAGACCAACATGGACCTAGCAGTGCATGTAGCGGAGATAGACGGCCTGAAGGCTCCCGTACACGACTCCCAGGCTCTTTTTAAAAGTGAGTCGGCTTTACGGTCTAACGGGTCCTGTAATGAGCCTGAATCCTCTACAGGTAGCAAAGATTTTTTGGATGTGGATGCTACCGCAGCGTCCACCTTTGGCGCTTTTGTCCATGTCGAAAACTCTTCATCATTGAAGGGATAACGTCTTTTTGAGGATGGAGGTAATCCTCTTTGGCCCTGGCTTTCCCACTCTTTTTTGACTAAAGTTTTTATTGCTGCTATCACCGGAAAAGAAGGCCTTTTCTTTTCCGATAAACCGGCAAACATAATATCCTGCTGTGTTCTGGGGACTTTAGAATCCTCGATGCCCATGGTATTACAAACGGACCTGACAAGGTTGTCAATACTGTCGGTGGGAAAGCATGTATCCTGGTCCTCATCTGAGGAAACATATTTGTGGGAAATATCAGAGTCTGCTTTCTCCATGTCAGAAGATGGATTAGATATAGGGGATTCGTATCCTCTTTTACCCTTGGCACGCGGTTCTTTATCTGAACTATGTAAGGCCTGTAACTCTTGCCTAATTATAAGTCTGATGTCCTCTGATTTAACTGAGGCTTCCTCCCGCAAGGTGGAATCAATACATGATTTACAAAGTCTCTTTTTGTAACTATCTGGGAGGGGCTGGAGACATAACGCACACTGTTTGTGCTTCGTTTTTTCAGTTTTCTTTCCCTAGGGTGTATAGAAGGAGAGGGAACAATAGTCAGCCTATGAGGGTAGATGCACACTCACCCCAGTGAAGCTTTAACGGTACCGATTGACGAGGAGGAGACCGGGGTGGAGAACCGGCTTGGTCCGACTTTTTCCTAGAGGATCCGCTCTGCTTAGAGCGATTGCTGCTGCCACGTGTACGTGGGGTAGATGCGGTGTCTTCTACAGAAAGCATCGCAGGGTTCTGCGATTAATCCATTGTGGACGCCGGAGCAATTGCGCCGGCGTCCTTTTCATATGGGGGCCGCCATCTTCTTCCGGTTGAACCCGGAAGTGCTAACCATTTCCAGGTCGCGGCTCTGCATTATGCGCCTGCGCTGCCACCGGAATCAGCGCAGGTGCCGTCTGTCTCCTCCTTCACCCCGGAGGATACCGCAATCCTCCCGGGGAAACAGTGGACCTCCACGCTGCCAGAGCGCTCACCTAGGCGGTCATCATATCTCGCGCTTGGTCCCGCAGACGACTCCGGGTGGATTTCCATGAGCCAGTAACTCCAACAGTTCTGGCCTCACGGCGCCTGCCAGCAGAGGGGGGAAGCTGAGAAGAGAACCCCCGACGCTGCATCCAGCTCTGGAGCCCTTGCCGTCCTCTCAGGTAAACTGCGCAAGCGGCATCCAGGCTAGGCATCCTCTTCTCCGTGGATTCCCATAGGAACAGGAAACCAAACTGTGGGAGCGAGGGGGACCGCCCCTTTTATCTCTCCGTAGGGTTTCCTGTTCCTAGGGGCGGATCCCCTCTCTCAGTGGGTGCTGTCGTGGCGAAGAGAAAACGCACTGTGTGCACACAGCCTAAAGGGTATGTGTTTATGTGCAAAATTAACAGGTACCTAAAATTGGACAAGTGAATGAACCCTTACACAAGTAGTTATTGGGGTTGTTCACCTACGGGACCATTTTCTTACCTGGGTGATTTTTTTTTTTTTTTTTAATGCTAAAAGTCATTTCTGTAATTGGGCTTTCAAAAAAAAACAAAAAAAAAAACGTTTGCACCATTTCTTTTCTATTGCCTCTGTTGGATACGGTTTATTGCTGGCTGCAGAATGGAGTAAATGAGGATTTGTCAGTGAGCTCATTCTGACAGTCCAATATGGGAAAGTTTCTAGCTTTTATCTATCTTTTTAAATTCCTTTTTGCCGATTTATGACCATCGAGCACAACAGTATTGAATGTGCAGGGACATAAAAGGAGCCTGTAAAAGCAAAATGGTGCAAAATGGTTAATGAAGCCGATTGCAAAAATTATTTTTTTATCCCCAGATACATGCATTTAAGAAAGCAAAAACAGAACACTGGTCACATTAGACACATGCAACTTTGTATGACAATGTAAGTTTCTGCTCCACTTTGGGTTTGCAAAAAGTAGAGGTGACAACCCTGGGGCCATTGCCACAACCCCTGGGGGGAGGTCACTGCCACTAGTGCACGGCCCCCAGCATATTGCTCAGAAGTTCTTTGTACAAGTATATGCTCAGCTAATAGAACGGAGCCCGTGTCGCAGAAGAGTCAATGATATTTTGTAATTCCATTAGCAATTCCTTTACATTCATCTTCAAAACATGATCAGCAAATATGGCACCGAGTAGGAGTGTAAGGACGGCACTTGTGTGTTGCAAAATACAAAGCAGTATGATCCAGCGGAGGTGAACGCAGCCGCCCTGGTCTGCAATCAGGACATCTGCCAAGCTTATTTCTGTCTGGAACATGTGATGTTTTGCAACAGTAGTGACGTCTGGGCCAGCGTTCCCCTCCATCCTTCGATGGTGACAAGGTGAAATGCCGTCTCAGGACCATTATGTAAAACATATTTTTTTTGCCAAGACAGCTAATCTAGAATATCTCTGTGAGCTCCGATCCTAGGCTGTTGCCTGGCAACACCAGCGTCACCAGGGTCAGCCCTGATTGGTGCGATCAATGTGATCATTGATCGCACCAATGACAGAGGCACAGCAGCGGTTTGACCGCGCTTGCAGGACCTCACACAAGCTGGGGATTCCTGCAGAGTGGTCATGCTACAGGATTTCCTGCTGTGCTGGGCCTTGTGGTGCCACAGAAGCCTGTGACACCACAATTCCTGCTGAACAAAGAACAGAGAAGAAAAAAGACAAGACAAAAAGAAAAGACCAAGTTTAAATGTTTTGATCCCTGTCCGATCTCTCTTCATTCACCCCAATCCCCCTCTTCCTCCTCTTTTTACACCCCCCTTTGTGCCACCTCGGTGCGCACATTCAGCAGCTGCCAAGCATTTATTGGTGACTCAGTTCACCGATCAGCACTTGTGCTCGCTGTTTTCCGCTTTTCTTTTTCACCCTACTTTGCGCCACCCCTGTGTAGCCGCCAAGCTTTGATTAGTGTCACAGTTCACTCAGACCTTGTGCCTGCTGTTTTCCACTTTTCTTTATCACCCTCCTTTTGCGCCACCCCTGTGCATACATCCAGCAGCCGCTGAGCTTTGATTAGTGGACGCAGTTCACTCAAAGCTCGTGTCTGCTGCTTTACACTTTTCTTTCACTGACTGTTTTCTCCCTGGTTGCTGCTTTTTTCTTTTAGCTTTTTCTTTTCAGACAAATAAGTTTACACCAAGCACTCTCTCTCTCTCACACAGTTAAATAAAGTACTGACAAAATCACCACATTCATAAAAAAAAAATGTCGTCCCAACAACACTATTCAGTGGAGGAGGCATATGCTTTCCTTACCTCCGACACTGATATCGAGGATGGGTTCCACATTTCTTTATTTTTCAGATTCGTTCTCCTCGTCCACTTCATCCTCATCTTCCTCCTCAGGTCCTGCTGAGCCGCCACGCAGACGTCCCAGGACAAAAGATGAAGCAGCGCCCACCATTCCAGAAGATGAACCAGCGCCACCCATTGCTGACCCCGTATGGACCTCGCCGCCCCCCAAAATTATGAGCCACCGATTCCTTATTTTGTGGCAGAATCAGAAATCAAGTTTGACACCACCAGACTCACAGAACTAGACTTTAAACTTTTTTTTTCTCTGAGGATTCTGTTAACCTCATGGTGGGCCAAACTAATTTGTACGCTTATCAATTTTTTGCACAAAGCCCCGGTTCATCATTTACTAACTGGACTCCTGTAGACGCAGTTGAAAAGATGCAGTCTTGGGACTGGGTCCTTCACATGGGGATCCTGAAGAAACCAGAACTTCGGCAATATTGGAGTGTTGATGTTTTATACAACACTCAAGTTTTCCGAATGGTCATGGCCCGGACACGTTTTGAGGCCATCCACAAGTTCCTGCATTATACCGATAATGCACAGTGTCCCCCACGAGATGACTCCAACTTTGACCGTCTGTTCAAAGTTTGTCCGGTCATCGAACACTTCAACAAAATGTTTGCTTAAAGGGCCACTGTCACCCCCTCCAGCCGTTATAAACTAAAAGAGCCACCTTGTGCAGCAGTAATGCTGCATTCTAACAAGGTGGCTCTTTTAGTTTTAGGTTCAAGCATACCCCAAATAAAACGTTTTTATACTTAGCCACAATTCCTGTCTCTAGCCAGGTAGGCGGGTCCTCACTCCGCAGCTTGGCCAGCTCCTCTGCCGTCACTCACATCTTCCTGCGCTTTCGGCGCCGCCCCCTCAGCGCTGTTATCGTTTCAAATCCGGCGCCTGCGCTGTGTACTGGTGTCCTGCGCAGACGCAGTAAGCTCTGGCCGTCTGATGTAATGGCTGATACCAGAGAACAAAAGACATCCACAGAACACCAGGATGGATCTGCTGCACAGCAAATAGCTGTAGGACCTGCGATGATGTCACTGCCATGTGATTAGGGCAATCACATGGCAGTGACGTCATCGCAGGTCCTACAGCTATTTGCTGTGCAGCAGATCCATCCTGGTGTTCTGTGGATGTCTTTTGTTCTCTGGTATCAGCCATTACATCAGACGGCCAGAGCTTACTGCGTCTGCGCAGGACACCAGTACACAGCGCAGGCGCCGGATTTGAAACGATAACAGCGCTGAGGGGGCGGCGCCGAAAGCGCAGGAAGATGTGAGTGACGGCAGAGGAGCTGGCCAAGCTGGGGAGTGAGGACCCGCCTACCTGGCTAGAGACAGGAATTGTGGCTAAGTATAAAAACGTTTTATTTGGGGTATGCTTGAACCTAAAACTAAAAGAGCCACCTTGTTAGAATGCAGCATTACTGCTGCACAAGGTGGCTCTTTTAGTTTATAACGGCTGGAGGGGGTGACAGTGGCCCTTTAAGTGTACGTGCCCCAAAGGGACATCTGCGTGGATGAGTCCTAAATTCATTTTAAGGGAAGGC
Organism: Ranitomeya variabilis; assembly: GCF_051348905.1. Classification (NCBI taxonomy): domain Eukaryota; kingdom Metazoa; phylum Chordata; class Amphibia; order Anura; family Dendrobatidae; genus Ranitomeya; species Ranitomeya variabilis. The sequence goes on along the minus strand of NC_135238.1, from coordinate 160,387,156 downwards.
TCAGATTACTTCAGTACCGGCCCAGCTAGAGGGCCAGGTACTGAATCAAAACTCCATAAGCTGTGTGAGAGTACCTCAGGGTACACCCACAGGTTTAGAGTTTATGAAGGGAAGGACACCCGGATTGAACCCCCTGAATGCCCCACTGTCCTGGGAGTGAGTGGGAAAATTGTGTGGGATTTGGTGCTCCCACTGCTGGATAAAGGTTATTACCTAATTCGACTTAATTCCTCGTCTCCTGTAATAAAACAAAAATGAAAAACAAACAACAATATCCCTCATCTCGCCATCGTTCTGTCCCACGCTGTAATCCATGTCAGGGGGATAAATAGTTTTCAACCTAGACGGAGTCAAGATGCGACAGTCCAGGCTGAGAACCAATGGTGAATGAGCAGCTGTGAGCAGCATCATTGACCAGCGGTGACGTCATTGAGGTTACCTCCGGTCACTGAGGCTGCTTCCCATCAGGGCTGAACTGCTGTGACCTTAGCACCGTGGGAAAAAGTCAGTGATGAGGTCACCCCAGTTCAGCTCAGTGCCTTCACAGCAGATCACAGTGAGAAATTTTCATTCTTCTAGGTGATGAATGTTTTGCTGGCAATACCCCTAGTTTACACTATTTACCTGTGTGTAAGGCATTGCCAATCTGCTCCAGGTTCCAGTGATTTCCAAGTGCAGATAGGGAATAGAGAGGGCTGTGCAGCTTTAATTAGGGAGGGGCGATTAATCAAGTTAATTTGATTAATACACCATAAAATATTGACACGATTCAAGGTTTTATAGAATCGAAAAATGTATTTTTATCCTCGGACATTCTCCTCCCGCTAGCGCAGTTTTTTGCTATTGGTGGAGCGTGCACTGTAAGGCTATGTGCACACGTTAGGAATGTCAGCAGAATTTTCCTTAACAAAACCAGACTTTCTGCAGGAAATCCGCTTGCGTTTTTTGTGAATTTTTCCAGAGCTTCCCAATGAAATAATATAGCGGCAAAAACGCAAAAAATCTGCAAAATTAATGAACATGTTGCGTTTACCACGACGCTTTTTTTTTTTTTTTTCGGAGAAAAACGCAGCATGTGCACAAAAACTGTGGAATGCATTAAAATGATGGAATGCTTAAGGTAAGCGTTTTTTAGCGTTTTTTTCCCACGGAATGCGGCCGAAAAATGATAATTACTTACGGGTAATTTGATTTTCCAGATCCATGACAGCACCGGTACATGAGAGATGGTCCCGCCCCCAAGAACAGGAAACCTGCATAGGAGATAAAAGATGGGGGCGGCACCTCTCTCCTCAGTTTGCTTACAGAGAATGTAAGGTAACCGCTATGTTAGTTTTAGGCATATATAAATTATACTTAACTCTAAGACTATTTATCTATTGTTATGTTAAGTGGTTATTACCCCATCTTCCGTTTGTGGGTTGTTTTTTTTTTTAAGATTTTTTTTTTGTTGTTTTTCTTTTGTGAATCACACACCATCACCAAGATAGGGCGGGAACTAGAGCGGTGCTGTCATGGATCTGGAAAATCAAATTACCCGTAAGTAATTATCATTTTTTCCCTTCCCCATGACAGCACCGGTACATGAGAGGAAGAAATAGAAAGAACCTCTAGGGTGGGACAACGGCAGATAGAACTTTCCTACCAAAGGCAAGATCTGATAGCCCCAGATTTAATCTATAATGGCGGAAGAAAGTAGAGGGTGAAGACCATACTGCTGCATTACAGATTTGCTCTATCGATGCATTTGCCCTCTCTGCCCAAGATGTGGAAATAGCCCTCGTAGAGTGGGCCGTAACACCAGGTGGAGGGACCTGACCCGAAGAGGAATAGGAAAGTGATATAGCCATACGGAGCCAACGTGCAATAGTTGATTTTGTGGCCTTTTTTCCCCTGTTTGCCCCCTGAAAGGAAACAAAAAGGGCTGAAGACTGTCGCCATGGTTTTGTCACTTCTATATATTGAAGAAGGCAACGTCTAACGTCCAAGCAATGGAAGGTTTCTTCTCCCTGGGATTTTGGATTGGCACAAAATGAAGGCAAGACTATCTCCTTGTCCCTGTGAAATTTCGAGTTGACCTTTGGTAAGAAGGCCGGATCAGATTTTATAATTACCCTATCCTCCAGAATTGTAGTATAAGGAGGGTCAATAGATATAGCCTGAAGCTCACTAATGCGTCTGGCAGAGGTAAGGGCAATCAGGAGAACTGTTTTTAAAGTTAGCGCTTTTTCCGATATGGAGGAAAGAGGCTCGAAGGGAGAGGAGGTCAAGGCGTTTAAAACTAAATTTAAATCCCAGGGAGCGACCTTTGGACGAGGTTTGAATGGTCTGGCTGTAAAAGAGGCCCGAATAAACCTACACACCCAAGGGTGATCAGCCAATTTTTGGTCAAACAAGGCGCTAAGCGCCGAGACTTGCACTTTTAGAGTGCTGGTAGATAATCCCCTCTCCAGACCCTTTTGGAGAAACTCTAGGATTTCAGATATAGGGACTTTCTGAACGGTATCAGTTATCCCTCGGCCTGAGAATTCTAAAAATTTTCCCCATACCTTTTGGTATTTATCAGTTGTGACTTTTTTTCTACTGGACAGTAGAGTAGTAATTAACGGATCCGAGAACCCCTTTGCTAGCAGAAGTCCCCTCTCAAGTTCCAAGCAGTGAGGTGTAGGCTGTGAACCTGAGGATGTGTCACCGGACCCTGGTGCAGAAGGTTTGGAACCTCTGGAAGTATCCACGGGTCCGAGATGGACATACGTCTGAGCCAAGTGAACCAAGCTCTCTTTGGCCAGAAGGGTGCGATTAAGATTATGCGTGATTTCTCTTCTCGGATCTTATTCAGGACTGTAGGGATCAATGGGATCGGGGGAAACGCATAGGCTAGATGGAATCTCCACTGGTGTAGTAACGCATCTACTCCTTCCGGGTTCTCTTTCGGGTTTAGAGAGTAGAACCTTTCTACTTTTCGATTCTGCCTTGTGGAAAAAAGATCCACTTGAGGAAGACCCCAGATTGCACAGATTTCTCCAAATATTCTTTGATTTAGTGACCACTCGCCCTGGTGCAGGACGTGACGACTCAGAAAATCTGCGACAAAGTTGTCCGACCCCTTTAAGTGTGTACTCGTGAGGGATAAAAGGTGGTTTTCGGCCCAAAGAAATAGTCTTCCTGCTTCTTCCATTAGGGAACTTGATCTGGTTCCTCCCTGTCGATTTATATACGACACCGTTGTGCTGTTGTCGGACAACACTACTAAATGTTTTCCTTTGAGATCTTCTTCTGTTTGAAGAATTGCTTGCCTTACTGCTGTCAATTCCTTCAGGTTTGAGGAGGCTAATTGCATCTGTGGATCCCATAGACCCTGTAGGATCCGATCTGATAGGTGTGCTCCCCAACCTAACGGGCTCGCATCTGTGGTCAGTATCACCGGATTCTGGATTGACCATGGGACCCCTTTTTTTAGATTCCCGGAATCTAGCCACCAGCTTAGAGAGTCCCGAACATGTTGTGACAATACGATTTTCCGGTTTAGTTTGTAGGGTATTCTTGTTTGTTTTGACAGGATCTCCCACTGTAGGTCCCTTGAATGAAGTTGTGCCCATTGGACTGCCGGAATTGTTGCAGTAAGCATGCCTAGGAGGGACATGGCTTCCCTCACCGAGACGTATTGGGCCACCTGTATTTGTGTTATACGTTGTTTTATGGCCTCGATTTTTCTGTCTGGAAGGATACAGACCTGTTTGATTGAATTTAATTGGATCCCCAGGAACTCCTGTATCTGGGCTGGAATCAATCTTGATTTTTTTTAAGTTTATTATCCACCCTAGTTTGGTTAGTAGCTCTCGTACTGTTGTAACTGCTTTTATGCAATCTTCTTGATTGTCCGCTATCAGGAGGAAATCGTCTAAATAGGGCACTAGCAGAATGTTCTCTCTCCTTATGAAGGATGCTACTTCCGAAATTATTTTTGTAAAAATACGAGGAGCTACCGATACCCCAAAGGGGAGACATTGGTATTGTAGATGGGTGTAGACCTGCCCCAGCTGCACAACCAACCTCAGGAATTGTTGATGCTCTCTGCTGATCGGCACATGATAATAGGCATCGGTAAGGTCTATCACTGCCATATAACATCCTGGATACAACAGTTTTACCGCCGTTCTCAGAGTCTCCATTTTGAATTTTTCTACCCGGATGAATTTGTTTAATTCTTTTAGGTTGAAAATAGTTCTTAAAGATCCATCCGGTTTTGGAGTGAGGAAAAGGGTGCTGTAAAATCCCCTCCCTATTTCCTGTGGAGGTACCCTTACCAGGACTTTTTTGTCTAAAAGAAGACGAACTTCTTTTTCGAGAACTAACTGGTTCTTTTTGGCCACACGAGTAACTTTTATTCGGTGTGGAGGCAGGGAGATGAAATTTAGTCGTAGGCCGTCTGATAACAAGTTGATTATCCATTGGGACGGCTGTAAGGTTACCCACTGATGGACAAAAAAACGTAACCTTCCTCCCACCTGGAATATGGCGTCATTGTTTGGGATCCGGTTTTGGGGGTTTATTGAAAAGAAACCCTCTTTCTCTTTTCTCCCCCCAGGGTTTTCCCCGTGTGGTTCTATCCGTGGGGCGGCCTCGGCCCCTACCTGATCCTCGAAAGGATCGACGATTGTCATACCAACGTCGTTTAAAGAAGGGAGGTGGAGGGAAGTGTTTTTTCTTGTCCGCCGCTTTTTCTAAGATCTCATCTAAAGCGCTGCCGAATAAATATTGGCCCTCACAGGGGACCGCACAGAGCTTCACTTTAGATTGGAAATCAGCATTCCAATTTTTTAACCACAACGCCCTTCTTCCTGAATTAGAAAGGGCACCCGCCCGGGCAGAAAACCGAACAGAATCAATGGCAGCGACCGCCAGGAATCCTGCTGCATTTTGAAGTGGAGGGATGACTTCTAGAAGTCTGTCTCTTGGACATTTGTTTTTTATTTGGTCGCTTAGTTGCTCCAGCCATTTAACCATGGCACGGGCAGTACAAGTAGCCGCTACTCCAGGTTTAAACGCCCAAGTTGAGGCTTCCCAGGCTGATTTTAGAAAGGCATCCGCCTTTTTATCTAGGGGGTCTTTTAGGGCCCCCATGTCCTCGAAGGGAAGTGCTATGCCCCTGGAGGTACTTGCGATAGCCGCGTCCAACTTAGGCGCCTTTTCCCATTTCTCGCAAATTTCCTCACTAAAGGGATATTTACGTTTCAAGGCCTGGGGAACTGAAATCCTTTTATTCGGTTTTTTCCATTCTTTTTTAATGAGATTTAGTATGTTATCATGAAATGGGAAAACTTTCCGTTTCTTATCCTCCAAATTACTGAACATAGAGTCCTGAACTGTTTGCTTCTCTTTTGGCGTCTCAACCCCCAGGGTGGACCTGACCAGTTTTAGCAACTTCCCCACATCTTCTGATAAGACATAAGGCCGGCCACACTCTTCATCTGAAGAGTCCAGGTCCGAAACCTCCTCGGGCGGAAGCTCACCCAGTTCACCCTCGGATTCTACATCAGATGTCTGGGCAGACATAGAGGTCGGGTTTACGGAGCTCTGCAACCCATGTTGTTTTAACTGCTCCTTTACCGTACATTGTACTTCGCTTCTAACAATATCTTTTATATTCCGAAGCAATGATGATGACTCTTCAGACACAGTTTTTTCTATGCACGAGCGGCACATACGCTTTTCATACGTTTTGGGAAGGCTTCTATCACAGAGTGCACATACTTTATGCTTTTGTTTAGAGGCAACTTTCTTTCCCTGCATATATACAAAAAACACAATGTCACTGACATGTCTTTGCCTTACAAAGGCACTCACCCACCGGACCCTCAGTACCACGACAGGCTGTGGGATGTCTGCTGGGATCGCTGATTCCTTCAGATCTGCCATCTTGCAGGAGACTGTTCCCAGCGCCAGCTTGCCGCCTTGTAGATTTAAATATAGGCGGGCAGGAAGCGGTGTGTGCGTCCCTGAACTTCCTCCCCCCCGGGGAGTGTCAGCACACCGCTTCTACAGCGTGTAGCGTCACTTCCGGTTATACCCGGAAGTTCCCCATTCAGCGCCAGCGTCGTGATGGGCACGCTCATTTTCCTCCCCCGGCCCAGCCTCCGGCCAGGAGCGGACGCCGGGGAGTCCGCAGTGGGAAGGACGCACCTGCAGCTCCAGGTATGGAGGCGACGCGCGCACGCCGCCGCCGCTGCTCCCACCGCGGACCTCGGCTCAGAGACCGGCTTAGCGAGGGAGACCTCTCCCCATGCAGCACCGCAGGTTCCCCGCAAGAACAGGAAACCAAACTGAGGAGAGAGGTGCCGCCCCCATCTTTTATCTCCTATGCAGGTTTCCTGTTCTTGGGGGCGGGACCATCTCTCATGTACCGATGCCGTCATGGGGAAGGGAAAAAAAATGCAAAAAAAACTTGAAAAATGCTGAACGTGTGCACATAGCCTAAAAAGAAGAGGAGAACTGCTGAGCTCTGTGGCTGGTCATAGCAGCTCAAGCGCGCCGGAGCTGTGGTGTTCTGCCACATCGCACCAATACTTTCTGCATTAATCACCTTCATGCCAAAGCACTGCTGGAACAACTGTTTAACTGCAGGGAGTGAGAGCAGCAACTAAGTAGACGCTGCGCCTCCCTGCAACTTCTCTTGACAGCTCAGGCTGGTTAAATAGAACACCACTCCTGGAGTCAGCCACATGCTTTCCAGGTTAAAAATAAAAATAAATATATATATATTTTTTTTTTTTGGTGCATGTTGTGGTAAATTTGCTGTGATTGCCCAATCCTTTCCATTCCCTCCACAATGAAAAAAAAAAAAGAAAATCAAGATTGCACACAAAGTTCAGATAAAATAAAAAATATCAATGAGATTTTATTTTTTGCAAATCGCACAAACAGCCCTGGCTCTAACTGATCATCCAAATGGCTGTCAGTGTGGAAAATGGAGCAGAATACATCATCTGCGCTGTGCCTGATCTATAATGAAAGGACTCTCGTGTATTGCGGGAGTAGCGATTATAAATCATGTAAAGCAGTCTTAGAAGAGATACAGATGCCTAGTAAATTCCCCATAGGTGAGTAGTAAACAGGTTTATGTCGGCGTGCTTTCATCAGTGGTGCAGAACATCTCTTCACTCCACCTATAACTGTAACCCAACCTGTTATTACTCAGAGTGACTCCCAAGCAAAGATGACATTGGCCAGTCATGTAGCAAAGATACAAACCTTTATAGGGTGACGGCACCCATCAGTGAGGACAGCATCGCCAGAGAGCAAATGACTAAACAATCCGGTGTAACATGAGGACGCATCGCTTCTTACCTCCAATGGTGGTCTCTTGAAACTCATCAAATTGACCCTTGACGAACCTCAGCACAAGACTGGACTTTCCTACAGCCATATCTCCAAGCAGCACCAGTTTGAACTGGCAGATTTTCGTCTGGCCCACTCCATTAGCCCTTGTACTTCCCCGGTTAGCCATGGTGCCGTCTGTCTCCAGTAATCAGTCTCTTCCAGTCTTCTGAAGGATAATATTGGCCGTTCAGTTACGTGAAATCCAAAGTAACCTTCAGAAAGCACTCTGCCAGGGAAAAAAAAAATAAAAAAAATTAACAAGTTGTGCTTTCTGGTTAGCTCATATGTTAAATTACCTAAATACGTAAGTACCTGGGAGCCAGCGGCACTGCGCGCCCGAAAGCTGTGTTTGGATAACCTGTTTGATTAGCAAATACAGTTAGGTCCATATATATTTGGACAGAGACAACATTTTTTCTAATTTTGGTTATAGACATTACCACAATGAATTTTAAACAAAACAATTTAGATGCAGTTGAAGTTCAGACTTTCAGCTTTCATTTGAGGGTATCCACATTAAAATTGGATGAAGGGTTTAGGAGTTTCAGCTCCTTAACATGTGCCACCCTGTTTTTGAAGGGACCAAAAGTAATTGGACAATTGACTCCAAGGCTATTTCATGGACAGGTGTGGGCAATTCCTTCATTATGTCATTCTCAATTAAGCAGATAAAAGGCCTGGAGTTGATTTGAGGTGTGGTGCTTGCATTTGGAAGGTTTTGTTGTGAAGTAAACATGCGGTCAAAGGAGCTCTCCATGCAGGTGAAACAAGCCATCCTTGAGCTGCGAAAACAGAAAAAACCCATCCGAGAAATTGCTACAATATTAGGAGTGGCAAAATCTACAGTTTGGTACATCCCGAGAGAGAAAGAAAGCACTGGTGAACTCATTAATGCAAAAAGACCTGGGCGCCCAAGGGAGACAACAGTGGTGGATGGTCGCAGAATAATCTCCATGGTGAAGAGAAACCCCTTCACAACAGCCAACCAAGTGAACAACACTCTCCAGGAGGTCGGCATATCAATATCCAAATCTACCATAAAGAGAAGACTGCATGAAAGTAAATACAGATGGTTCACTGCACGGTGCAAGCCACTCATAAGCATCAAGAATAAAAAGGCTAGACTGGACTTTGCTATAAAACATCTAAAAAAGCCAGCACAGTTCTGGAAGAACATTCTTTGGACAGATGAAACCAAGATCAACCTCTACCAGAATGATGGAAAGAGAAAAGTATGGCGAAGGCGTGGTACAGCTCATGATCCAAAGCATACCAAATCATCTGTAAAACACGGCGGAGGCAGTGTGATGGCTTGGGCATGCATGGCTGCCAGTGGCACTGGGTCACTAGTGTTTATTGATGATGTGACACAGGACAGAAGCAGCCGAATGAATTCTGAGGTATTCAGAGACATACTGTGTGCTCAGATCCAGCCAAATGCAGTCAAACTGATTGGTCGTCGTTTCATACTACAGATGGACAATGACCCAAAACATAAAGCCAAAGCAACCCAGGAGTTTATTAAAGCAAAGAAGTGGCATATTCTTGAATGGCCAAGTCAGTCACCTGATCTCAACCCAATTGAGCATGCATTTCACTTGTTAAAGACTAAACTTCAGACAGAAAGCCCCACAAACAAACATCAACTGAAAACCACCGCAGTGAAGGCCTGGCAGAGCATCAAAAAGGAGGAAACACAGCATCTGGTGATGTCCATGAGTTCAAGACTTCAGGCCGCCATTGCCAACAAAGGGTTTTCAACCAAGTACTAGAAATGAACATTTTATTTAAAATTATTTAATCTGTCCAATTACTTTTGGTCTCTTTTAAAAACAGGGTGGCACATGTTAAGGATCTGAAACTCCTAAACCTTTCATCCAATTTTAATGTGGATACCCTCAAATGAAAACTGAAAGTCTGAACTTCAACTGCATCTGAATTGTTTTGTTTAAAATTCATTGTGGTAATGTCTATAACCAAAATTAGAAAAACGTTGTCTCTGTCCAAATATATATGGACCTAACTGTATGTATGAAGTGGAATTTCCTAATGTTACAGTGGTAAGAAGCCAATGCAAGGAAAGGCATAAAGATAGCTGGAATTCACAGCCATCCGGAAAACATTAACCCCTTTCCCCCTGGGGCATTTTCCATTTTTTTTCCCCTTCTTCCAAGCGCCATCATTGTTATTTTTCCATTAACAAAGCGGAGTTCTTTTTTTTTGCAGGACAAGTTGTACATTTGAATGACACCATTTATATTACAGATAGTGTATGGGAAAACAAAATTCCATAAAATTGCATTAAAAAAGTGCAATTCCACAATTATTTTTTAGGTTTTTTATATTTACTAACCATGTTCACTAATGGCAAAACCAACCTGGCAGTATGATTCTCCAGGTCAGTACGATTACGCAGATACCAACATGTACATGACAGAAATCATGGTTTCATATTAACGCTGTAAAGACAGGCAGTCATGGGGGTTATGAGCAGACCCCCAGCTGTCATGGAAACCCATCAGTGCCCCATGATCCCGTCAAAGGCGCGTGCAGAAGGGAGCGTGAAATGCGTGTTTCCTGCAAGTGTGTGCGAAATGCCGCTGTCAGATTGACAGAGAACATGTTAATGGCACATGATGGCGGATTAAATCATCCATCATGTGCGGGAGAAAAATGCAGGCTCAGCATGCAAGCCAACATATATGTCACATGTCGTGAAGGTGTTAATCTATACGACCTAGTATGATCCGGACCAGTAACAATTTATGGCAATATGACAAGAGTCGCTTTCAGACCATAAATGTACACCATGTTGTGTCATTGTCACATCGTGGACACATTATTAAGTCGTTTCAGTAGACAGAGGGTCCAGACTCCAAACAATTGGCAGAGATAAGGGATGTCAGCACCTGCTGGCCGACTGTGGTTCCTTTAAAGGGTATATACATTTTTTTAAATGTATCTAAGCACTATTAGGCAGGTAATTGCAACTTCCCTGCCTGTTGTGTCCGGCGCCTTTTCTTCCACGGTACAGAGAGGTCACAGACCGCTCCTGCCGAGAATTCAGGATTATAATCTAGTAATTTGTCAAGCTGTGGAAAGTCCTACTGAACCCTTATAAACATTGTGTGACATCCCCTACAACCTGCCACTATTGGGTCACGTTCAACCAAACATTTTGACACATCTGACCAACTATTCAGCAACGTGAGTAACATGAAAGCTGAGCTGATGGTCTGCTATGGACAACAATGGACATTCATACCGTAAGACAGAAGTCTCCCCAATACCGGACTCCATTGTGTGGCACATCTAGAGCAGTGCTGTCATTATTAAAGTTCCAACCTTCGTAAATTACCAGTATTTTTTTACCCTCGAATTAAAATGCACGGACCTTTCTTTTTGAAGAAACTCCAGGCTATTATAGCTGGCACGCAAAACATTGATGTCTTCACTTGCAAGTAATCTGGACTGCGAAAAATGCAGTCAACCTCTATGTTGGAGCGCTCAATGTCAATGTCCTGATGGGTACTTTCGGAAGTGTATTAACAAAAACTGTGAATCATCGTGGGGATTTATCAGAAAGAGAACCTTCTTTGAAAAGTCACACGTCTCTGAAAAAGTGGCCTGCTCATCTCTGGTGTATGGAAAACTCTGAAAACCAAGCTACACAAGTGACTGGAATATCTGAACGCACCTCAGTTGACTTTTAAGACTTTAATTGTGATGTAAAGTTTATGTTTGGGCTCTAGGGAAGATCATATTGAACATTTGTAAGTTTAGATAGTTGGTTAACTATCTTCATGAAAAACACCAAGGTTACTTACCGGTAGCCGTTTTTTCCGGAGCAGCACACCTGAGAGAGGGATCCGCCCAGCCAGGACAGGAAATCTACTGAAATAAAAGAAAGGTGCCTCTCCCTCGCTTCAGTTAGTTTTCAGAGCATGAGAGGCCCCCCTGCTTAGTTCACATGGCAAACTACCACTACATCATAATAATAAACAAAAAACAGCCAGCTACAAGTGCACACCAAAGAGTGAAAAGGGGGGGGGGGGGGGGGGGAATATACAGGTGCTGTCATGGGCTCCGGAAAAACCGGCTACCGGTCAGTAACCTTGGTGTTTTCCCTTCCCCCATGACCGCACACCTGAGAGATTTTTGGAGAAAGGAGCACCTTAGGGAGGGACCACCGCTTGCAGCACCCTTCTACCAAAGGTAAGGTCAGTCGAGGAGGATAGGCTAGGTTCACATTGCGTTAATGGTTTAACGCTAACGGACTGCGTTGCACGGTGAAATTGTTACAATTAACGCCGTGCAACGGGTCCGTTAGCGCACCCATTGACAGCAATGTGATTTGTCTCTGTAGCGCATCGCTAGGGCATGCCATTTTCGGCATGCGCTAGCGATGTGCCGTTCTTTTGTGACGGACCTCGGACGCTGCTTGCAGCGTCCCAAGTGCGTCCGAGGTCCGGTCCTCGCTAGCGCAGATCGGGGATCTGCGCTAGCGGGAACGATGAACGCGAACCTTAAAGAAACATTGCGTTAGCGCAATCCGCTAGTGCTATGTGCTTAACGGATTGCCCTAACGCAATGTGAACCTAGCCATAGATTCAGTCGGTAGTGTTTAAAGAAGGTAGATGGTGAGGACCAGGTAGCGGCCTTACATATCTGATCAATCGATACCTCTGCTTTCTCAGCCCAGGAAGTAGCCACAGCTCTGGTGGAGTGAGCCTTGATGCCTTCAGGGACCGGGGCGCCACATGCAGCATAGGATAAGCTAATGGCCTCCCTAATCCAGCTAGCAATAGTACTTTTGGACACACCATATCCTTTCCTGCTACCCTGGAAAGCTACAAATAGAGACTGATCCTTCCTCCACTGACTGGTCAAGATATGTACTGTAACATAGACCTTCTTGCATCAAGAGTATGAAACTTTTCCTCTCCTGGATTTCTAGGATTATCAAAAAACGAGGGTAATACAATCTCCTGACTCCTATGGAATTTAAGAACTACCTTAGGTAGATAAGCCGGATCTGGTCTTAGAACCACCCTATCGTCATATATCTGTGTGTATGGAGGGCAAATTGGCAGGGCTTGCAAGTCACTCACCCTACGTGCAGATGTCAAAGCTACCAGTAGCACTGTTTTGAGAGTGAGAAAGTTTGCTGATAATTCTTGCAAAGGCTCAAAAGGATTTCTAGTTAGAGCTTCTAAAACCAGATTCAAATCCCAAGGGGGAATTTTCTGAATTACCACAGGTCTAGACCTACTACACGATTTAATAACATGGGACACCCACCTATTGGAGGCTAAATTACAATTATATAAGGCTCCTAAAGCCGATACTTGCACTTTGAGCGTATTGGTTGCCAACCCTAGTTGTAAGCCTGCTTGTAGAAACTCTAAAATAGCACCAACAGGAGCCTCATCCCCCAAAGGTTGTCCCAAATACTCTAGGAATCTCTTCCATGTCCTACCATAAATTCTTGATGTAATCGGTTTTCTACTTTTCAACAGGGTGGAGACTAGCCCTGGTGAGAATCCCTGCCGGCTTAGTAATGCCCTCAAATTCCAGGCTGCCAGATGGAAGCCCTTCACTTGAGAGTGGAAAATTGGTCTCTGGGTAAGCAGGTCCAGAACCTCTGGTAGAATCCATGGATCGATTACCGACATCTGTCTTAGGAGGGAGAACCACGGTCTTTTCGGCCACAATGGAGCAATCAGAATCCCTCTCGCTTGCTCCATTCTGATCTTTCTTACTACTACTACCGGTATTAATGCTATTGGTGGAAACACGTAAGCGAGGCTGAATTTCCACGGTATTTGAAGGGCATCTAACGCAAACGGGTTCCCTCTCGGGTCCAACGAGCAGAGCCTCTCTACCTTCCTGTTGTGAAGAGTGGCAAATAAGTCTATTACCGGTTTGCCCCAGGCCTGTACTATCTGTTGGAATACCCAGGGATTCAGGGACCATTCTCCCTGTCTTAGCCTTTTGCGACTCAGGTTAGTCTGCTTTCGTGTTTTCGACCCCCTTTATGTGCAGAGCTGTGAGGGACAGTAGGTGACGTTCTGCTAACTGGAGAAGGACAGATGTTGCCCCCATAAGGGAAAAGGACCTTGTTCCCCCCTGGTGGTTGATATAGGCTACCACTGCATAATTGTCGGCCATAATTCTGGTATGACGACCCTGAAGGACAGGGGGGAAATGTTTTACCGCTCTTTCTACAGCCCATAGCTCTTTTACATTGGACGTCTGATGTCTTTCTGGTTGGGACCAGGACCCCTCTATCGAGAGGGTCCCTAGATGTGCACCCCCATCCCGTACCGCTCGCGTCCGTTGTGATCACGTCCTCTATCGGAGTTAGCCACTGAACCCCTGACGTCAAATGATCCCTTACAGACCACCAGATTAGGGAAATCTCTCACGCCTACTGAAAGGTATACTTTTCCCTCTAAATGCCCTTTTAATAATTTTTGTGTTGACAGGACCTCCCACTGTAATTGTCTCAGGTGAAATTGTGCCCATTTTACAGCGGGTATACAGGATGTTAGTGATCGTAACAGGGACATTGCCTTTCTTAATGTCATTACAGGCTGCTGTATTGCCAATTCCACAAGACTCTGTATTTGGATTACTTTGTTCTCCGGTAGGAGACAGAGCTGGCGTGTGGAATCTAGAACCAACCCCAGGAAGGACTGAACTTTCTCTGGTGTTAATCTCGACTTGATGACATTTATTTTCCAGCCCAATACTGCTAGGGTTGTAGTTACCTCCTCTATTTGTGCAAGACAGTGATCCACCGATCTCCCTATTATAAAGAAGTCGTCTAGGTACAGGACAATGACTGTCTCGAGAACAGAGGAAGGAAAAGACATCTGACATTAATTTGGTGAATATTCTTGGTGCCATCGACAGACCGAACGGGAGGGCAGCATACTGGTAGTTCCCGAGTTGCCCCTGGACAAATACTGCTACTCTCAGAAATTTTTGATAGTCCCGATGGATTGGGACATGATAATAAGCGTCTTTTAAGTCTATAGCTGCCATGAAGCAGTTCAGGAACAACATTTTTATCGCTGTTTACCGACTCCATTTTGAAGGAGTAATTTATCACTGACCGATTGAGTTTCCTTAAGTTGACAATAGTCCTTAGCAAACCGTCTTGTTTCCGTATCAAAAAGAGACGGGAATAAAAACCTCTTCCTTCCTCTTCCCTCAGAACTTCTACTAGAATCTGTTTTAGTACTAGCTCCAATACCTCTGCTTCCAAAGTTAGTTGTTCCTCCGGGAATTTTCTGTGAGGTGTCAACACAAAAGTCTGTCGAGGTGGATGAATAAAGTCTATCTTTAGGCAGTCTTTGACGACACTCAATGCCCAACGACTGGCGGAAATATTTACCCAGGCGGGGAAAAAGATAGAGTCTTCCCCCTACCTCTGGCCTGGCGTCATTGGGAGGGCTTTTTTGCTGATGTGGAGAGTCCCTTAAACATGTACCCAGATCCTTTTCTGTCTCTTAAGTCCCAGTTTCATCTATCTCCCTGGGGGCGACCTCTATTAAATTTTCCTCTCCGAAAATAAGGCCTTCTGATATCCACTGGGAAGCGAGGGAAACCCTTTTTCCCATCGCCTGCCTTCTTTAAAATGTCTTCCAGCTTCTGACCAAAGAGGAATTTGCCGTCACACGGGATGGAACAAAGTCTATTTTTTGAGGGCAAGTCACACGGGAACCCCTTTAACGACAAGACGCGTCTAGCTGCATTAGACAATCCTGCTGCCCTAGCAGCTAGTCTTACAGAGTCTGCTGAGGAATCTGCTATTAAAGCTGCCGCTCCTTGTACCATTGCCATATTGGCTAGGACCTCTTCTCTTGGCACCTTAGATTTCAATTGATCCTCCATTTGTTGCAGCCAGACTATAAGGGAGCGGGCAACACATGTCCCGGCTATTGCCGGTTTTAGACCTCATGCAGCCGCCTCCCAGGTGTGTTTTAAGAACGCATCCGCTTTCTTGTCTAATGGGTCTCTTAATATGCCCGAGTCCTCTAAGGGTAGGGATGACTTTTTGGATGACCTAGCAACCGCACCATCAATTTTAGGGACTTTATCTCACACTTCTGAATCCTTTTCCTCGAAGGGATACCATCTTTTAGAAGATGAGGGGAGGCTACCAGACTTCCCAGGCTTCTTCCACTCCTTCTCTATAAGGGCTTTTACTTTAGCATTGACAGGGAAAGTACGCTTCCTTTTCTCCTCCAAACATAACGTCCTCTACAGATCTAGTCGCTTTCTCATCCTTTATTCCCATTGTAGCCCTGACTGATTTTACCAGTTTATCTGTGTTTTCAGTTAGAAAGCATGGTCGGTCCCCAACATCGCTATCTGAAGAGGAGCCAGAGGACATGGAAGAGGAGGGAAAGGGAGACAGAGGTTCCTCCTGATATTCCTCGCCAGACTGAGAGGCATCAGAATCCGTAATAGGCTCTAGGCTTTTGCTACTCCTCTTTTTAAGGACTGATTTTAAAGGACCCTTTAACTTTGGCCCTAATGGCCCTGAGGCAAGAGGCAAAGTCAGTGGTTTCATCCTGAATAGTCTTTTGGATACAGTCTGCGCAGAGGTTTTTCTGCCACGGGACTGCTAGCAGGATTTTACAGAGGGCACATTCTTTGTTTTGACTTGGTACTAGCCTTCCTCGGCACCTGGCAAGTAAGCAGATAATGTAGCCCATTTCCACCAAGGTGACATTCACGAAGATCACTCACCACCCGCTGACAAACAAGGGTACCGGATTTTGAGGCTGATCAGGAGCATGGACAACGTCCCTCCTAGAAGCTGAGGAGTCGTGCGACCTCCAGTCAGGGCGACTGCCGCTTCTTCCACTTGAGCGGCTACTCCTCTTAGTATTCTGGTGACCAGGCATAGCACCTGGTAAGGGCTCTTGCTGCTGCTGTTGCTGCTGCTGCTCCATACAATCCTCCATAATGGAGAGCTCTATAGATGTGAGCGCTTACTCCATTGATCCACCACCTTTTAATGGGTGATCCACGCTGCTCACCGCCTCTTCTGGTAAACATTTCGCTCCTCCCCCGCCTCCGCACCACACCGGGAACCACCAAAAGGCCCTGTATCCCGGCCGGTGTCCGTCCATGGGCGCCATCTTGGATCCGGCGCGCAGCACTGACGTCACGCGGGCATGCCCATTCCCAGCATGCTTAGCGCGCGACGCCCGCCGCGCACCCGGAAGCCATGCCCAGAGCCGAAGGCGGCCGGCAGAGGGGGGAGAGAGCGGCGTGGCAGCCGCAGAAGAGCCTCAGGACCCCGGATTGCGCTGGACCGACGCCCGCAAGTGCGCGAAAGCCCCACGGGACCTGCGAACGGCGCTTCCACAGCCTGAAGGCCGACATATAGGCGCCCTTGCCTGTTCTTCCAGTGCCGGGACAGGAGTGGGTGAGTGGAAATCATAAAAAAAAAAAAAAACCCACCGTGATTTCAGCACTAGGGCTCCTATCAGGACAGGAAACCCAACTGAAGCGAGGGAGAGGTACCGCCCTTTTATGTCAGTAGGTTTCCTGTCCTGGCTGGGCGGATCCCTCTCTCAGGTGTGCTATCATGGGGGAAGGGAAAATGTCCCATTATCTCGCTGCTTTAGAGCCACTGTAAAGGCCCTCTATACAGATTAGACAAATGTTGGACGAAGCCACCGACATGTTCAGCTGGCAGTGTAATGTGTATGGGGGTTCTGGCCAACTGATGGTCGGAGGAAATCAGGATCATTCATGCCCAATTTCGGACAGCCAAACTCATTGTTTTCATGGAGACAAGCTACTGGCCAATATTTCAGCAGGCTGCTTTCTCATAGAGAACACAGGAACACTCAATGGAACGCATGTTTCTATGTATGGCAGAGTCGGCTGAAGCATCTTTCAACCGACTTCCATGTTTTGTGTATGGCTGGCGCAAGTCTTTCACCTAGTCTGCCGGTCTACAACTTCACTAGAGATCTGTGCAGGAGCTATTTGCCACTTGCACATTGACAAACATTGGTGAGAGTCCAGTCCGTGTATAGCCCCTTTTGCACACAGAACACTGACCCAAAAACACACCAACCTTAGAGATAGCAGAAGAGAAGATGAAGGTTATTGTACATGGCAGATCAAAAGAACAAGGATGGAAATCTTTCAAGTTAGATAGGGCAGCTCACACAAGCTGTAGATTGGGATAAATCCTTCATGAGTTGTAGAAGAGGAAATCACTCCAGAAATGAAGCTGTGCTGACACGAGAGCAAACAAAGCAACAGCATTCTGGACACACAGCTCTCACATTCAGCATGTATTACTGGGAGGATCACATCCACATGACAAAAGCCTGAAGCTAAGAGTAGGCTGCATATCAGAGGCTATGCCATTTTTTTAAAACTAAAAGTTAAATACCGTAATTAAAAATTACCAGTACAGAGCTGTACGCTATGGAATTTAGCCTAGTGCTAATGATGAACTCTTCTGCGCTTGGAATTTACAAGTCTACTGTCATATAAACACGGCACATTTCTAGGAGACTTTACACCTCCTGAGCATTTTACATAAGAATCTAGTGAGGATAAGTGGGCTGACATTGCGGGAAAAAATCCATCATGTGATATGAAAGCGTAAAGTCAGGCTTGTGCTGTGACAACAATTACTGATTGATTTGTTTGCTCATGCACTAGGCAGCCCTTTCCTATTCTCCACACTCATCAAACATTACTAATCTGATTGCACTGCTTTCAAGAAGGGAAAAGAAAGCAAAGTACAGATAAATATCTCCCAGTAACTTGTTCTCAAGGACTTTGCAAGAAGACTCCAAGAAAAACTGATCCGTTGTGTTAAGGTACCTTCACACGAAGCGACGCTGCAGCGATAGCGACAACGATGCCGATCGCTGCAGCGTCGCTGTTTGGTCGCTAGAGAGCTGTCACACAGACCGCTCTCCAGCGACCAACGATGCCGAGGTCCCCGGGTAACCAGGGTAAACATCGGGTTGCTAAGCACAGGGCCGCGCTTAGTAACCCGATGTTTACCCTGGTTACCAGCGTAAAAGTAAAAATAACAAACAGTACATGCTCACCTGCGCGTCCCCCGGCGTCCGCTTCCTGCACTGACTGAGTGCCGGCCCTAACAGCAGAGCGGTGACGTCACCGCTGTGCTTTTACTTTCACTTTAGGGCCGGCGCTCAGTCAGAGCAGGAAGCAGACGGCAGGGGACGCGCAGGTGAGTATGTACCGTTTGTTTTTTTTACGCTGGTAACCAGGGTAAACATCGGGTTACTAAGCGCGGCCCTGCGCTTAGTAACCCGATATTTACCCTGGTTACCAGCGTAAAACATCGCTGGTATCGTTGCTTTTGGTGTCAAACCTGACGATACACGGCGATCGGACGACCAAATAAAGTTCTGAACTTTATTCAACGACCAGCGATATCACAGCAGGATCCAGATCGCTGCTGCGTGTCAAACACAACGATATCGCTAGCCAGGACGCTGCAACGTCACGGATCGTTGTCGTTCTCGTTGTAAAGTCGTTTCGTGTGAAGGTACCTTTACACCTTGTACAAGGCCTGAGCAGTGACTTCTGTGTAATTCAATGAAATCAAACATTTTTTCTTTTTATCTCGCATGGTGAATGCCATTAACAGAAGCACCAAATAAGTATACCGCTGTCCCTGGAGAGTGACGTGACATGGCTTCATCACGTGCAGGCTGCAGCCAAACAGCGGCCACCGTCAGCTGCAGTTCATCAATATTCCGTCATGGCGGACATCTGCTCTGACGAAACTGTAAAGGCTGCAGCCAAATAGGGTCCTACACAGACAAAGTTGGGCTTCCTGGTATATTCATTTCCAAAAACTAAGCCTCACTCAGATGGACGGGACGCGTTTCAACTACATGTTCGGTGTTTATCACAGACAGGACATGTGCCCGTTATATTCTATGGAGCTGATCACATGTGCCTTAGTTCTTATGCGACTGCTCTCTATACTTTTACTATGTCCCTACCACATCTCTCCACCATAAGCGCTTGATTTTGTGGGACATATACCATGTAACTTTCTGATCACTTATGAGTTTGTTTTTCAGCCAGAGAGAAACAATGCAATCATTTTTGAGTTCCCCATTGATATGGATGCGGCAACACCAAATGTGTGTGGTTCTTTTAACCCAACCAGTGTAAAATTGACAGGCAGCTAGATATGCTTTGGTACATTACAGGCCTGGGGAGCATTGTTGGATCCCTAACTGCCAGAGCAATCGCACTGTCTACCTATGTAACAATGTAGATGCCACAGTGAGCATTGACAGCAGAATCTAAGGGGTTAAACAGAATCAGAGATACCTCTGATCTTGGGATCAAACGGTCGGGTGTTAGCCGTAAAAACAGACATCACAATTCCTCCGTACTATAATGACGCCATCGTGGCCACATATACATGATCTGGCACAAAGGGAAGTGGTAACCATGCTGGACACAGAGAAGCCGTCCATGAACAACCAAGGCAGACATGGAACATTAGTAAAAGGGGTATTCTGGTTTCAGATTATTTCATGATTAAATGCTATGAGTTCAGTTTTCAAGGTCTCTATTTGCTGCCATCTTATACAATACAAAGATAAGAAACACTGGAAAAAGGCGGCAGAATCCGAAATTGGAAGGATTTCCCAGTGTAATGCAAAAAAGCCATAATCAGGTTGTGATGAGAAGTTCTAAGACTTAATTTTCATTTCCGCATGTCTGCTTACTGACCACGCTTCCATCTCTATAGGCTGTAAAGCTGTGCTGATCATTAATGGAAAGGCCCAGATACATCTACATAAACAAAGCAAGGCTCCATTCAATTAAATGATAGCAAGCTAACACCGCACAATACTTCATATTAAACCTTGATCCTGATAGTACCCATCACCAAGTAACAGGCGGGATATCTGTATACATGGCAGGTAATGTTGGTATACACCACTGCTGGGAACCAGTCACTGCACCTGAAGCTATGGCAAGAATAGAAAGGAAAAATCTTTATCTTTAAGGAGGGTGTACTACATAATATTAAGCAGAAGAAAACATTCTACTACATATGATGTATCCTAAAGGTCAGAGACAACTGGAGGCAGAAGTCAAGGCCATAACATGTGTGTCACCTGTGTGATCAGGAGCCGTGTATGTAACATAGATGTGTCACCTGTACAATCAGGAAAAGTGTATGTAACAGAGGTGTCACCTGTACAATCAGGAGCCGTGTATGTAACATACATGTGTCACCTGTACGATCAGGAGCCGTGTATGTAACATAGATGTGTCACCTGTACGATCAGGAGCCGTGTATGTAACATAGATGTGTCACCTGTACAATCAGGAAAAGTGTATGTAACAGAGGTGTCACCTGTACAATCAGGAGCCGTGTATGTAACATACATGTGTCACCTGTACGATCAGGAGCCGTGTATGTAACATAGATGTGTCACCTGTACGATCAGGAGCCGTGTATGTAACATACATGTGTCACCTGTACGATCAGGAATGGTGTATGTAACATAAATATGTCACCTGTACGATCAGGAGCCGTGTATGCAACATAGATGTGTCACCTGCACGATCAGGAGCCGTGTATGTAACAGAGGTGTCACCTGTACTATCAGGAGCCGTGTATGTAACATAGATGTGTCACCTGCACGATCAGGAGCCGTGTATGTAACATAGATGTGTCACCTGCACGATCAGGAGCCGTGTATGTAACATAGATGTGTCACCTGTACTATCAGGAATGGTGTATGTAACATAAATATGTCACCTGCACGATCAGGAGCCGTGTATGTAACAGAGGTGTCACCTGTACTATCAGGAGCCGTGTATGCAACATAGATGTGTCACCTGCACGATCAGTGATGGTGTATGTAACATAGATGTGTCACCTGTACGATTAGGAGCTGTGTGTAACACAGATGTGTCAGCTATACGATCAGAAGCTGTGTATGTAACAGAAGGGCAGCTCAGTGGTTAGCACTGCCGCCTTGCAGTGATGGAGACCTGGGTTCTAATCTCCCCAAGGATATCAGCAAGGAGTTTGTATGTTCTCCCAGTGTTTGCGTGGGTTTCCTCTGGGTTCTCCGGTTTTCTCCCATATGCCAGATATACACTGATAGGAAGTCTAGATTGTGAGCGTCAATGGGGACAGTGATGAAGATGTCTGTAAAGTGCTGTGGAATTACAAAGAATCTATCAGTAGGATCAGTCCTCCTAAGGCTACTTTCACACACCCGACGGACGTTGTGCTAAATTAATCACAACGTGGGCAGCGGATGCAGTCATACGACGCATCCGCTGCCCAGTGTGATGAGCGGGGAGGAGGGGGCGGAGCTCCGGCCGCACATACGCGGTCGAAAATGGCGGACGCGTCACACACAAAAAAGTTATGAACTTTTTTTGTGCGTCGCGGCCGTCAAAATCACGACGCATCCGTCGCACGACGGATGCGACGTGTGGCAATCTGTCGCTAATGCAAGTCTATGGAGAAAAAACGCATCCTTCGGGCAACTTTGCAGGATGCGTTTTTTCTCCAAAAAGACGCATTGCGATGTGCGTCACACGACGCAAGTGTGAAAGTAGCCTAAGCCGTCTATATGGGAATTCATCGGAAGCTGAATAAAATTATACCTTGATATCCGAGATCCAGACGCAGCCCCCCGCCCCCCCCCCCCCCTAACAGCGGCGGCACCGTCACACACGCAGCCCCCCGCCCCCTCCCCTTCCCCCCTAACACCGGCGGCACCATTGCACGCACAGCCCCCCCCCCGACAGAGCCGCACACACAGCCCCCCTCCTGACACCGGCGGCACCATCACACGCACAGCGCCCCCCTCCTGACACCGGTGGCACCACCGCACAGGCAGCCCCCCCTCCTGACACCGGCGGCACCACCACACGGGCAGCCCCCCCCTCCTGACACCGGCGGCACCACTGCACGGGCAGCCCCCCCCTCCCCCCTGACACCGCCGCACGCGCAGCCCCCCGACACTGCCGTACGGAAAGCCCCCCCGACAGTCGTACGAGCAGCCGCCCCTCCCCCGACACCGCCGCATACGCAGCCCCCCTGACACCGCTGTACGCACAGCTCCCCCACAGTCATACGTGCAGCCCCCCCCCCGACTCAGTCATACGCAGTCCCCCCTCCCCAACACCGCCGCACACGCAGCCCCCCTGACACCGCTGTACGCACAGCCCCCCCACACAGTCATACGCACAGTCCCCCCTCCCCAACACCGCCGCACACGCAGCCCCCCTGACACCGCTGTACGCACAGCCCCCCCACACAGTCGTACGCTCAGTCCCCCCTCCCCAACACCGCCGCACACGCAGCCCCCGACACCGCTGTACGCACAGCCCCCCCACAGTCGTACGCAGTCCCCCCTCCCCAACACCGCCGCACACGCAGCCCCCCTGACACCGCTGTACGCACAGCCCCCCCACACAGTCGTACGCACAGTCCCCCCTCCCCAACACCGCCGCACACGCAGCCCCCGACACCGCTGTACGCACAGCCCCCCCACACAGTCGTACGCACAGTCCCCCCTCCCCAACACCGCCGCACACGCAGCCCCCGACACCGCTGTACGCACAGCCCCCCCACACAGTCATACGCACAGTCCCCCCTCCCCAACACCGCCGCACACGCAGCCCCCGACACCGCTGTACGCACAGCCCCCCCACACAGTCATACGCACAGTCCCCCCTCCCCAACACCGCCGCACACGCAGCCCCCCTGACACCGCTGTACGCACAGCCCCCCCACACAGTCGTACGCTCAGTCCCCCCTCCCCAACACCGCCGCACACGCAGCCCCCGACACCGCTGTACGCACAGCCCCCCCACAGTCGTACGCAGTCCCCCCTCCCCAACACCGCCGCACACGCAGCCCCCCTGACACCGCTGTACGCACAGCCCCCCCACACAGTCGTACGCACAGTCCCCCCTCCCCAACACCGCCGCACACGCAGCCCCCGACACCGCTGTACGCACAGCCCCCCCACACAGTCGTACGCACAGTCCCCCCTCCCCAACACCGCCGCACACGCAGCCCCCGACACCGCTGTACGCACAGCCCCCCCACACAGTCATACGCACAGTCCCCCCTCCCCAACACCGCCGCACACGCAGCCCCCGACACCGCTGTACGCACAGCCCCCCCACACAGTCATACGCACAGTCCCCCCTCCCCAACACCGCCGCACACGCAGCCCCCCTGACACCGCTGTACGCACAGCCCCCCCACACAGTCGTACGCTCAGTCCCCCCTCCCCAACACCGCCGCACACGCAGCCCCCGACACCGCTGTACGCACAGCCCCCCCACAGTCGTACGCAGTCCCCCCTCCCCAACACCGCCGCACACGCAGCCCCCCTGACACCGCTGTACGCACAGCCCCCCCACACAGTCGTACGCACAGTCCCCCCTCCCCAACACCGCCGCACACGCAGCCCCCGACACCGCTGTACGCACAGCCCCCCCACACAGTCGTACGCACAGTCCCCCCTCCCCAACACCGCCGCACACGCAGCCCCCGACACCGCTGTACGCACAGCCCCCCCACACAGTCATACGCACAGTCCCCCCTCCCCAACACCGCCGCACACGCAGCCCCCGACACCGCTGTACGCACAGCCCCCCCACACAGTCATACGCACAGTCCCCCCTCCCCAACACCGCCGCACACGCAGCCCCCGACACCGCTGTACGCACAGCCCCCCCACACAGTCGTACGCACAGTCCCCCCTCCCCAACACCGCCGCACACGCAGCCCCCGACACCGCTGTACGCACAGCCCCCCCACACAGTCATACGCACAGTCCCCCCTCCCCAACACCGCCGCACACGCAGCCCCCCTGACACCGCTGTACGCACAGCCCCCCCCCACACAGTCGTACGCACAGTCCCCCCTCCCCAACACCGCCGCACACGCAGCCCCCGACACCGCTGTACGCACAGCCCCCCCACACAGTCATACGCACAGTCCCCCCTCCCCAACACCGCCGCACACGCAGCCCCCCTGACACCGCTGTACGCACAGCCCCCCCACACAGTCATACGCGCAGTCCCCCCCCCCCAACACCGCCACACACGCAGCCCCCCCACGACACCACCGTACAGCAGCCCCCCCTGACACAGGCATTGGGTGGTCCCTGTACAAGATAGTGAGGCATAATGGGGGCTCAGGTACTACAGATGTGGCACCACAGGATAGGAGAGGGGTCGGTGCCGCTGTTGGGGCTCTGCCACCTGTCCCCATTACAGCAGACGCTGTGCACACAGAACACTGCAGTGTAGTCACGTCCCGGACTGTAGCAGCCGAGCACTCAGCCGCACGGACCCCCCGAGCAGGGTGCATGGGCCGGTGACCGGCAGCGCAGATTGTGTACACTACCAGTCCCCGGCACGTACTAGTCACGTGTGACAGCAGGGAGCGGCGCAGACACAGGACAGTAGAGATCCGCGCTGCGCAGCTGGTGACGGGCAGGACGGCTAGTTACCGGGCATCAGGCGGGGATCACTGACAGCTCCGCTCTCTGCCTGCTGGGGCCTCTGACTCTCCGGAGGGGGAGAACTCCCTCCGCACACCAGAAATGCTGGAAGCCACAGCTGAGTGGTGGACGGGAGGTCACGTGATAGGACAGGAAAAGGCGGGGCTTATACAAAATACACAACAATACAGCGCTGTGTCAGGAGGCTGCGCGGGCCGCGCGAGCAGCCTGGGAGGGGCCGGGTGTACAGTATAGGGAATAGTGATGGGTAAAATGCGATTTTTGGGTGAGCCGACTCTTTTGGATCGGCTCACCAAAAAGAACCGGTTCTTTTGGCTCCCAAAATGGCTCTTCATTTTTTACCTTTGCATTTTAATTTACAGCCAAATTCTGGAATGTTTTAATCCATCATTTTAGCAAAAATCTTCACACATGGCCATTTATGACATAAAAGAGTATAATTTCCAGAATAACCAGATTTTATATTATTTGCTGTAAAAAGTAACAAACACAAAATCAACCTGCAAATCAGCAACAGAATACGACTTTGCACGTAGCCTTACAGTGACACATTTTAGGCCATGTTCACACTGGGCGGAATTGATGGTCTCAAGATGTGATAGCAACTTTAAGAATTGACACATACACTAATTCCAACAGTCTGTCACATAGAGTACAGTTTGTTTTTGTGAACTTTAATGTGAATGGGCAGGCAGGCTTGAGGGCAATGGGGGAGGCTAGGCTGTGAGTACTGCATGCATGCAGCAGGTGGCCGCAACGGGCAGGA
This sequence comes from Ranitomeya variabilis, assembly GCF_051348905.1. Taxonomy (NCBI): domain Eukaryota; kingdom Metazoa; phylum Chordata; class Amphibia; order Anura; family Dendrobatidae; genus Ranitomeya; species Ranitomeya variabilis. The sequence continues at coordinate 160,361,446 of NC_135238.1, read as the reverse complement.
GGATGCATTGTCAGTCTCCGCTTTGGGGTTGTGGCTAAATAGGATCAGTGACTGTCTGTGGAACTGGCAAGGAGCCGTTTAAAATTTATATGGCTCCTTGCCAGGAGCCGACTCATATGGTTCACTATAAAGAGCCGGCTCTTTGAGCCGGCTCATTCAGGAGCTACCCATCACTAATAGGGAATGATGTGGTGGGGTGTCACTGTCTGCATCTGCACACGGTCAGTCAACGCTGCTGCTTGGGGACGCTGCTTACATCCGCAGCGGCCAGATGTGACAGCATAGTGGATGGGATTTCAAGAAAACCCATGCCCACTATGCATGCACAGTCACCCGCAGAGACGGACATGCAGTGCATCTTTCTAGACTGCAGCATATCTATTTATCTTTGAAGAGACACTAGCCTCCTGTACAATATATTGGTTGTGGTGATTCTGCACAGGTCAGTGATCACATGCGGAATCACCTGTATGCAGGGGACTTGCTGCTATTTACGGATTGTGTGCACCTGGCCTTAGGGTACGTGCAGACGATCAGTAATTGGCAGCGCTTTGGTTGCAGCACACGTCCGCTGCCGGCTATTGAACGCTGGTGAGTCCACATGTGACCACTAAACCGTGCGGATTCACTGTGTCCAATACATTGCACGCAGAGGCGTAGCTAGGGTTTTGGTCCAGGGGGGGCCAAGCTTCTGAATGGGCCCCTAACCAGGTAACCTTGATTACAACTGGGTGATGAGCCCTAATAGTGGAGGAGGACCTCAGCAGATGACCGCGCTGTTATTGAAAATAATCTCTATATAACGACCAACATGGATATTACCGCCATATGGTCATTGGTAGATACCAGTCCTACAGAACATATAAGAGATCACTGCACAGTTACAGATAATCACTTACCGCTGACTTCCTTTCTGATGGAATAGTTCACTTTTCCATCTGGCCCAGACCGACATGACAACTTCTTCCAGCCAGGATTCGTCTGCAGAGAATACAACAAAGACACATTTCATTTCTCACATTCCAGCCCCATCGCATCTATTCCCAACCTGCACAAACTGCTGCTGCTGCCGTATGTGACCCTATTACTGCCCCTGATACCACAATACTGAGCCACTGCTGCCGTACAGTGGGGCAAAAAAGTATTTAGTCAGTCAGCAATAGTGCAAGTTCCACCACTTAAAAAGATGAGAGGCGTCTGTAATTTACATCATAGGTAGACCTCAACTATGGGAGACAAACTGGGGAAAAAAAATCCGGAAAATCACATTGTCTGTTTTTTTATCATTTTATTGGCATATTCTGGTGGAAAATAAGTATTTGGTCAGAAACAAACAATCAAGATTTCTGGCTCTCACAGACCTGTAACTTCTTCTTTAAGAGTCTCCTCTTTCCTCCACTCATTACCTGTAGTAATGGCACCTGTTTAAACTTGTTATCAGTATAAAAAGACACCTGTGCACACCCTCAAACAGTCTGACTCCAAACTCCACTATGGTGAAGACCAAAGAGCTGTCAAAGGACACCAGAAACAAAATTGTAGCCCTGCACCAGGCTGGGAAGACTGAATCAGCAATAGCCAACCAGCTTGGAGTGAAGAAATCAACAGTGGGAGCAATAATTAGAAAATGGAAGACATTCAAGACCACTGATAATCTCCCTCGATCTGGGGCTCCACGCAAAATCCCACCCCGTGAGGTCAGAATGATCACAAGAACGGTGAGCAAAAATCCCAGAACCACGCGGGGGGACCTTGTGAATGAACTGCAGAGAGCTGGGACCAATGTAACAAGGCCTACCATAAGTAACACACTACGCCACCATGGACTCAGATCCTGCAGTGCCAGACGTGTCCCACTGCTTAAGCCAGTACATGTCCGGGCCCGTCTGAAGTTTGCTAGAGAGCATTTGGATGATCCAGAGGAGTTTTGGGAGAATGTCCTATGGTCTGATGAAACCAAACTGGAACTGTTTGGTAGAAACACAACTTGTCGTGTTTGGAGGAAAAAGAATACTGAGTTGCATCCATCAAACACCATACCTACTGTAAAGCATGGTGGTGGAAACATCATGCTTTGGGGCTGTTTCTCTGCAAAGGGGCCAGGACGACTGATCCGGGTACATGAAAGAATGAATGGGGCCATGTATGGTGAGATTTTGAGTGCAAACCTTCTTCCATCAGCAAGGGCATTGAAGATGAAACGTGGGGGGTCTTTCAACATGACAATGATCCAAAGCACACCGCCAGGGCAACGAAGGAGTGGCTTCGTAAAAAGCATTTCAAGGTCCTGGAGTGGCCTAGCCAGTCTCCAGATCTCAACCCTATAGAAAACCTTTGGAGGGAGTTGAAAGTCCGTGTTGCCAAGCGAAAAGCCAAAAACATCACTGCTCTAGAGGAGATCTGCATGGAGGAATGGGCCAACATACCAACAACAGTGTGTGGCAACCTTGTGAAGACTTACAGAAAACGTTTGACCTCTGTCATTGCCAACAAAGGATATATTACAAAGTATTGAGATGAAATTTTGTTTCTGACCAAATACTTATTTTCCACCTGAATATGCAAATAAAATGATAAAAAAACAGACAATGTGATTTTCTGGATTTTTTTTTCTCAGTTTGTCTCCCATAGTTGAGGTCTACCTATGATGTAAATTACAGACGCCTCTCATCTTTTTAAGTGGTGGAACTTGCACTATTGCTGACTGACTAAATACTTTTTTGCCCCACTGTATGTGTCCCTATTACTGCACCTGATACCCCAATACTGAGCCACTGCTGCTTTACATTTAATAATGTCCCGAGTCTCCCCCCTGTACAGCTTCCCTATACACAGTATGATGCTCTCTTATACACAGTATAATGCCCCCTCACTGTATAGTACCACCCACACAGTATACTGACCCCTTAGTAGCCTCCAAACTGATGGCTCCAACACTGTATGATGGCCCCTTCACTGTAATCTCCACACTGTATGATGGCCCCCATCGCTAACCTCCATATAGTATAATGTGCCAGATAGTCCTCAATATAATACAAGGCAGCACCCCCATAGGCAGACCCTGTAGTGTAAGGCAGCACCCCCCCATAGGCAGATCCTGTATATAAGGCAGCACCCCCCCATAGGCAGATCCTGTATATAAGGCAGCACCACCCCAAAGGCAGATCCTGTATATAAGGCACCACCCCCAGAGGCAGATCCTGTATATTTGGCAGCACCCCCATAGGCAGATCCTGTGTATAAGGCAGCACCCCCCATAGGCAGATCCTGTATATAAGGCAGCACCCCCTCATAGGCAGATCCAGTATATAAGACAGCAGCCCCATAAAAAAAACAATAAATACTCACCTCTCTTCCTCCTTGTTCCAGTGGCGCTCCCTGCTCCCGCTCATCTCCTGACAGCGGGCGCCGGGCGGTGACGTCATCGCGCCCGCTGTCAGACGATGTGGGGGATGATGGGAGAAGGAGCGTAGCATAGCGCTCCTTCCCTCATCCCCGTGGTCAGCTGTATCAGCTAGATGCCGATACAGCTGACCATGCGATGACGGGCGGGGGGCCCACTGCTGGCACCGGGCCCCCCCAGCTTGCTCAGGGGCCCCATAGCGGCAGAGCAGGGAGATCGATTCTCCCTGCTCTGCCGCAAAATGTAACTGTTACAGAAGCGTAGCTCCGGATGGGCCCCCTCAGAGCACCGGGGCGCCCGCACCCTCTGCCCCCCTCAGCAGCTATGCTACTGATTGCACGGGTGAGATTTATCTTGCAGAGGCTCATGTCTCCGCAAGAGAAATAGACGTGCTGCAGTCTGGAAAGACGCACCACATGTCCGTCTACACAGGTGATCCGCAGGTGTCTCAGGATGCATAGTGGAGATGGGATTCTTTGAAATCCCATCCACTATGCTGTAACATGTGGACGCTGCGGATGTACGCAGCATTCAACCCACAGCATTTACTGACCGTGTGCACATTCCCTAAACGCTGTGGGTTGGACGCTGCGTATTTGCAGCGGCCAGATGTTACAGTATAGTGGATGAGATTTCAAAGAATCCCATGTCCACTATGCATCCTGAGACGCCTGCAGTTTCCCTGCGGAGACAGACAAGTGGCGCGTCTTTCCAGACTGCAGCATGTTTATTTCTCTTGCGGAGGTGTGAGTCTCCACAAGGTAAATGTCCCCTGTACAATGTATTGGACACAGTGAATCCGCACGGTTCAGTGATCACGTGGAGTCACCTGTGTTCATTAGCCGGCAGCAGACATGTGCTGCATCCAAAGCGCTGCCAATTACTGATCGTCTGCACATACCCGCTATTGGTGAAATTTCTCTGGCGGAGACTAGTGTCTCTGTAAGAGGAATAGACATGCTGTGGTCTGGAAGGAGGCACCAGATGTTCATCGCAGCAGACATCTCTGGACACATACTGGGCATGTGATTTCTTGAGATCCCATCCACTATGCTGTAACATCTGGATGCTGCACAAGTACACAGCGTCCAACCCGCAGCGATTACTGATCATGTGCACCTACCCAGAATGTGCTGAATGCGGTGAATCTGACAGTTCAGTCAAAACATGCAGATTCACCAGCAACTCTGTCAGCACAGAATGACTGTTCACACAAAGTCCTGCCGCTCAGTGCCTCACAACGGGGCCGATCATTTCCATACACCTTCCAACTTGCTTTCCATCTATCTCCACCTTTATCTTCTTTGACAGCTCTGGATTCATAGAGCCAGTAAAGGGTGGAGATATACAGTGGGGAAAATAAGTATTTGATTCTTTGCCAATTTTGCACGTTGGATGGGGTCATGTGTCCTGTACCTGGGGTCATGTATATTTGGCCAACAACCTCCTCCTTCCCCTATTAAGAGCATTGAAGATGGGTCCGGTTGGGTCTTCCAACATGACAATGACCCGAAACACACAGCCAGGGCCAGAAGCATCTCAGGGTCCAGGAGTGGCCTAGCCAGTCTCCAGACCTGAACCCTATAGAAAATCTTTGGAGGGAGCTGAAACTCAATGTTGCCCAGTGACAGCCCCAAAACCTGAAAGATCTGCAGAAGATCTGTATGGAGGAGTGGGCCAAAATCCCTGCTGCAGTGTGTGCAAACTTGGTCAACAACTACAGGAAACGTCTCACCTCTGTAATTGCAAATAAAGGTTTCTGTTCCAAATATTAAGTTCTGTTCTTCTATCTTATCAAATACTAATTTCATGAAATAAAAAGTAATTATGTAAAAATCATACAATGTGATTTTCTGGATTTTTTAAAGATTCTGTCTCTTAGATGAAGTGTACCTACGATAAAAATTACAGACCTCTCCATTGTTTTAGGTGGGAAAACGTACAAAATCAGCAGTGTATCAAATACTTCTTTTCTCCACTGTATGGAAACCAATGTGTAGTTAAATGAAGCACTGAACGCCTGTACTTGGTTTCAGCAGTAATTCAGTGCTGACTGTCCCTTTAAATCCCGTCTAGTTAGCTTACTGGAGCAACAGCTAAAGGGAGAAAATTTAATTAGATTCTTCCTGTAGCCAATCACTTCCAGAAAAATTCAGGAATTTGGCACTCTATAAGTTGAATTTTTATTAAAATCAAAGAATGGTGTATATAAAATTTGACATTTTCGTCTGGTTGACCTTCATCGGATATACACTAGAAGCATATAATCTCATAAATGCGTGAAAATTAAATTCCGGCTCTTCAAATTCCTTAGGACAGCCCCCATTGTTAGGAATACAGAAATTCGGCAATTACACCGACTCACATCCCCATACCTCTCCTGCACCAGGCACCTGATCCTGCATGCCTAACACTGGGGTCTGGTCCATGCAATTTAAAGAGCCAGAATTTAATCACAAGATATGGGACCCTATCCATGTTCCTTCATTGTCCAAGAAGTGCCATTTTTCTCTTCAAGTTTGCCAATCACTTCCAGTTATCACTACACAGTGAGTGCAATGTGATTACTCCTCAGCATAATGATTGACAGCATGTTCCCAAGTGACCAACCAACCCTTTCTACACCATCCTGTCATCTCCAGCTAAATAATTTTCTGGACTAGTCGAAGTATCGGTATATATCTTTTCACAGTCTTCGTGAGCAACCTCTTTTAGGGCCTGGCTGCTGCATGGAAAGTGATGATCAATTTGACTATTCAGTATTCCCCATATGTGTTTTGATTGGGCACAGACCCAGGAGATATACTTGCCCCCATATAAGGACACAGCCACCACCATGTTTCACTGTAGGCACCATGCATTTTTTTTGTACTTGTCATCTTTGAGATGCCATACAGTTATGAAGCTATCGGTTCCAAAAGCAGTTCTGAAAATATCTATCTTGGTGTCATCACTCCAGAGTATAGAATCCTAGTAGTCTTCATTATTTTTCAGCATGAGCTTTGGTACATTATAGGAAGACTCTTTTGTGCATGGGCTTCAGGCGAAGCTTCCTTTGTGAATGCCACCCATGCACGACATTCCTCTACAGTGTATGGCGTATTGTGTCAATTTTTGCATCACTTTTGCTACAGTATTCTGACTGATTAGTACTGTACGTATACTAACTTCTGCAACACGGTCTTGATTTTCAGATTGCCCACACATGTTACTTGCCACTGGCTGAGTTTGAATAAGCATCACATGCTTGAAACAAAGTTGTTCACACACAATTTTGGAAAGTGCCAACAATTTTCTCCTGCCTATTTGGGGGGTTTTGGTGAAATTATGTCCAATTTGCCTTTTTTTTCTCTTTTTTTTCTGTGTTGCAATCCACACAAAGGAAATAAAACACAAAGCGCTGCGGAATATGTTGGCACTATATAAATAAAGATTATTATTTTCTAGGAAAAATACTTTCTGAAGCAATTTCATGGGTGCCAACACTTTCGGCCATGACTGTAACATATATATATATATATATATATATATATATATATATATATATATATATATATATATATACACTCACTGGCCACTTTATTAGGTACACCTGTCCAACTTCTTGTTAACACTTAATTTCTAATCAGCCAATCACATGGCGGCAACTCAGTGCATTTAGGCATGTAGACATGGTCAAGACAATCTCCTGCAGTTCAAACCGAGCATCAGTATGGGGAAGAAAGGTGATTTGAGTGCCTTTGAACGTGGCATGGTTGTTCGTGCCAGAAGGGCTGGTCTGAGTATTTCAGAAACTGCTGATCTACTGGGATTTTCACGCACAACCATCTCTAGGGTTTACAGAGAATGGTCCGAAAAAGAAAAAAAATCCAGTGAGCGGCAGTTCTGTGGGCGGAAATGCCTTGTTGATGCCAGAGGTCAGAGGAGAATGGGCAGACTGGTTCGAGCTGATAGAAAGGCAACAGTGACTCAAATCGCCACCCGTTACAACCAAGGTAGGCCTAAGAGCATCTCTGAACGCACAGTGCGTCGAACTTTGAGGCAGATGGGCTACAGCAGCAGAAGACCACACCGGGTACCACTCCTTTCAGCTAAGAACAGGAAACTGAGGCTACAATTTGTACAAGCTCATCGAAATTGGACAGTAGAAGATTGGAAAAACGTTGCTTGGTCTGATGAGTCTTGATTTCTGCTGCGACATTCGGATGGTAGGGTCAGAATTTGGCGTAAACAACATGAAAGCATGGATCCATCCTGCCTTGTATGGAGCATCTTTGGGATGTGCAGCCGACAAATCTGCGGCAACTGTGTGATGCCATCATGTCAATATGGACCAAAATCTCTGAGGAATGCTTCCAGCACCTTGTTGAACCTATGCCACGAAGAATTGAGGCAGTTCTGAAGGCAAAAGGGGGTCCAACCCGTTACTAGCATGGTGTACCTAATAAAGTGGCCGGTGAGTGTATATATATATATATATATATATATATATATATATATATATATATATATATATATATATATATATATATATACTGTATATATATAATAACATTTGTTTATTATGTAAATATTTTAGGTAGGAGTGGGAAAATGCTGCAAAGTAATAATGCAATTAAAAATACAAGAGGCAAGTTTATATTTCTCAACAAAATGTAAAGTGAGTAACAAAAGAGAAATCTAATATTTAGTGTGACCACACTTTAGCCAAATTTGCACAAAGTCAGGGATTTTGTAGGATTATGGTCAGGTGTTTGAGTAACCAATTATACCAAACCTATTATAATAATTTTCATGGCGGAGAAGGATTGTTAACTGGGTGAGGAACAGTCACATTCTGCTAGAAACGTGAGGGTGGTGGAAGACAGTTTGATGCCTTGGCAGGACTGAGGTCAGCGACAACAAAAGGTAGTTATACTGCACCAGCAAGGTCTCTCCCAAGCAAAGATTTCAAAGCAGTCCGGAGTCTCAAGATGTGTTCAAGAGTTTTAGAGTGCACCAAGAAATGGGCAATGGTGAAGATCGAAGACACAGTGGTTGGCTAAGGATACTTATTGCCGTTGATGAAAGATGGCACATACTTCCCTTTGAAATTGGAAGATGTCCAGAGGGGCTATCAGATCAAAACTGTCAGCAACCAGTGAGACTCACTCCCACTCATTTCATTTTTGGAGAAGTCTGGCCAGAAGAATAAAATAATTGCAATCAAAAAGTTATACCTTCGATATGGAATCAAGGCCAAGTGACTAAGCTCTTCACAAAAACATAATAGGGCTGCAGAAAAATGGTAGCAGGTGCTCTGGACTGATACAACTTGAAATATTTGCCAGTAATTGAAGGCAGTTTGTTCGACAAAGGTCTGGAGAGTGACACAATAATGAATGAAGCATGGGGAAGGTTCCTTGCAAGTTTGGGGTTGCATGTAAGCAACTAGAGTTATGGATTTAGTCAGGATTAATGGTGTCCTCAATGTTGAGAAATACAGGCAGATAGTTAGTCATCATGCAATAGTATCGGGCTCCAATTTTTTTTCTGCAGCAGGACAACAACACCAAATATACATCCAATATCATTAAATGGTTTCTTTGCTGTAAAGAAGAACAAGGAGTCCTGAAATTGATGATATGGCTCCGCAGAGCCCTGATCTATTCTCAACATCATTGAGTCTGCCTGGAATTACACAAAGAGGCAGAAGGATTTGTCCAGGCCTACAACCATAGAAGATCTGTGGTTGGTCCTCCAAGATGTTTGGAAAAACTTACATGCCGCGTTTCTTCAAGAATGGTGTGCATGTGTCACTAGAAGAATTGATGCAGTTCTAAAAGCAAAAGGCGATCACACCAAGTTAATTTAGATTTCTGTTTTGTGCATTTACTTTGCATTAGCATATGCCTAGCACACTTACAAAAATGAAAGAAAACTTTGGATGTATAATTTGAATATATATTACAATCATTGTCTAGACCTGTACATTAAAAGGAATCTGTCAGCAGGATTCCACACCCCAAACTATGTATATGTGCAAGCACCTCTTTCAAAGACAAGTCCGGCAATGTCTTTACCTAGACAGTCTATTCCTCCATCATTTAGGAATTAACTTTTGAATTGATCTATATATATAATTGTCTAAGGGGTACTTCCGTCTTTCTGTCCTCAACTTCCGTAATAGAAATCCCGCGTCACTGATTGGTCTCGCCAGCTGCCTGTCATGGTTGCCGCGACCAATCAGCGACGGGCACAGTGCCTATGCAGCATCAATAGTAAAAAGATCTAATGTTAAAAATAATAAAAAAACAAAAAACCTGCCATTCTCACCTTCCGTCGAGGCACACGCGGCTGCCGCCAGCTTCCGTTCCCAGAGATGCATTGCTAAATTACCCAGAAGTAATGGGTAATTTTGCAATGCATCCTGGGAACGGAAGATGGCGGCAGCCGCGCGCGCATCGCCAGAGCTTCGCTGGATCCCTGCGGGTGAGTATATAACTATTTTTTATTTTAATTATATACTGCGTGGGCTGTGTTATATAGTACGTGGGCTGTGTTATATACTGCGTGGCCACTGTTATATACTGCGTGGCCACTGTTATATATTGCGTGGCCTGTATTAACGCATCGGGTATTCTACATTATGTTTGTATGTATATAGCAGCCACATAGTATATAGCACAGGCCACGTACTGTTTGTCTGCTATATACTACATGGCTCCTATATACTACGTGGCCTGTGCTATATACTATGTGGCTGCTATATACATACATACATATTCTAGAATACCCGATGCGTTAGAATCGGGCCACCATCTAGTATGTAATAAGACTGAAAAACTATTTGTAGGTCCAAAGCCTCTGTCACTCCAGCTCTATTCCCCATCCGTACCACCTCATACTGCTGACTGAGGATCTGAAATCACAGAACTTAGAGATTGTCAGTCAAGGAGGAGGTGGCGCTGGTCGGGGAATAGAGCTGGACTGGCGGAGGCTTAAGATTTACCATAGTCTTTCAGTTTCAATTGCATATCAATTCAAATGCAAACTTCTCAGTGATGGAAGAACAGACCAGTCCTGAAAATTATTTCTGGACTTGTCTTTGAAAGGACTACATGCACATAAATAGTTACCCCTCTCCCCTCTTGCGTTAGCGGAATAAAAAAAAAATGGTGGAATAGCTTTTTTCATGCACTCTCCTTTATGAAAAAAATCACTTGCATTAAATGCTATCCTAAAATTACCCAACAATAATTCCTGGAAAAAGTATGAACATTCCTTAACGTTGAAATTGTTTTCCAAACTTTTTATTGAACATTTTAAACATTTATAATAAGGGGAAGAGGGTCGGGAAAGGGTAAAAGGGGCAAAAAGGGGAAAGAAGGGAACATGAAGGACCTGCAAGTCCTTGTATATATTTCTCTGAAAATAACAATCACAACGTTGTTTAACGTTGAAATTGTAACATCATGGAGGAAAAGTCATGGAATTATGGAAATCACAGGATCGATAAACATGTTAATGATGACAAAATAGAAGCAAAATGTTAAAAACGTCTCAATTTATTCAGCATTATTGTCAAGACACAGATATCCCTGCACTTTTAGCCTTGGCTGCTATCAATAAGGTTATTAATGGTTCTCTGAGGAATGTTCTGCCACACTTAATGCACTTAGGCACGCAAATTATCCTTTGTTACTTTCAATAAAAATTGCCTAAATGATTTGTAGATATTTAGGAATTTTGGGAAACCTGTGCTGCTAGTAAGGTATGCAATAAAGGAATCCAGTCCGGTATCAGAATATGAGTGTGGTTTATTTTGTGATCTTTGTGTTTCTCCATATGAAGAAGTGAGAGATCTTCAAACTGCGTCAGGTGAGCAGCGCCACCTCTCACTTAAGGCTGTTGCCTGAATAACGCTCTGTTGCGTTCAATTGTCCCCACAGCTACTTCTCTAAGGGTATGGCTCCACGGTCCGGAGGGGCGGCGGTATCGCCGCAGCGGCGAAGCCGCTCGGCGCTAAGCCCCGCCCCCTTTCTGGGACGCGATCATGCCGGATGTGTACAGTACACATCCGGGATCATCGCACCTATCGCCATAGGGCCCTGTGATATGCCTTGCAGGGACGCTGCGTCCCCGCAAGGTGTACGGACATGCTGCGATCTGAAAAGACGCGCAGCATGTCCGGAGTCGCAGGGCCGCCGCGTGCGGGTTTCCACGCATAGTGGAGACGGGATTTCATAAAATCCCCTCCACTATGCTGGAACATCTGGACGCTGCTTGTTTGACGCTGCAGCGTCAAACAAGCAGCGTTTACTTACCGTGGAAACATACCCTTAATGTCTTGTAGCATTCTTAGTTTCTGTAACCAAAATTCAACTTTTCTGAAATTTTATTTTATTTTTTAATGCTTCAATAAGAAGCTACATCATTCTTATGCCTGTTATGAAATAAAAATATTATTTTAACATTACTTCTTTGTTGCGTCTAGTACAATAGCACATTCATTGGACGACTATAGTACTGGAGCGCAGATTTTAATAGAATAATTTGTGTACTCCATATACAGAGCCTTTAAGTACAAGAAAAGCACCTCAAGTGACATTTGGAATTAATACCCCTTTGGAAATGTATCTACAGGTGTAGTGATGATTTTCACTCCCTGGTTTTTTCCAGAAACAAGAAGTAGTGGATTTTGCTGAGTGAAACTTTGCAAACTGCCATTGTAGTGACCAGTACGTTGTAGTGACCATGGGGGTTCAAGGAGCTCACCACACATCTAGATAACTTCCCTGAGAGATCTAGTTTTCAAAATGGTGTCACTTGTAGAGGTTTCTACTGTTTAGGCACATCAGTGGCTCTCCAAACACAACATGTTGTCAGATAATTATGCCAACAAATTTTACATTCAAAAAGTCAAATAGCTCTCCTTCCCTTCCGAGCCCTGTCGGGCACCCAAACAGTGGTTTTCCCCACATATTGGGTATCGGGGTGCTCAGGAGAAATTGCACAACAAATTGTATGGTGCATTTTCTCCTGTTCCCCTTGTGCAAGTAAAAGAAATTGGAGAATATTTGTGAAAAAAAAAAAGTTAAATGATTATTTTTTCCTTCCATATTCCATTAATTCCTGAGAAGCACCTGAAAAGTTAATAAACTTCTTGAATGTGGTTTTGAGCACCTTGAGGGGTGCAGTTTTTAGAATGGTGTCATTTTTGGGCATTTTCTGTCATTTATACACCTCAAAGCCACTTGAAATGTGAGGTGGTCCCTAAAGAGCATGGTTTTGTAAATGTTGTTGTAAAAATGAGAAATCGCTGATCAACTTTTAACCCTTCTAACTTCCTAAGAAAAAAAATTATGTTTCAAAATTTGTGCTGATGTAAAGTAGACATGTGGGAAATGTTATTTATGAAGTATTTTGTGTGACATGTCTCTCTGATTTAAGAGCGTAAAAATGAAAAGTTTGAAAATTGCAAAATTCTCGCCAAATTTCCAATTTTTTCACAAATAAACGTGTCATATCAAATAAATTTTACCACTATCATGAAGTACAATATGTCACGGTCAGGACTGAAAAAAATGGCCTGAAAGATGAAAACCGGCTTTGGGGTGAAGGGGTTAAACATTTGATCAAGCTTTCTTATATCTCTGTATTTGTAGAATAAAGGTAACAAACTGCTTTTAACTAACAGGAAACAGCTTAAAAAAAATGGCAGAATAACTTTTTTTTTCCATTCCATCACCATAAAGAGTTATTACAAGTTATTCAGTTTTATGTATCCCAAAAATGTACCTTTAAAAATTATACAAACCCCTATACAGCTACATTGGAAGAAGTAAGTATTTGATACACTGACGATTTTACCCTGTGGTTGGCGCTCATAGAAAGCTTGCAATTCTGCTGCATAGAGGTGATCTGCGCATGGAGGCTATTAAAGCATGCCAAAAAATTTTAAAAAATGTGTTTAAAAATATTAAAAAAATAAAAAAATATAAAAGTTCAAATCACCCCCTTTCGCCCCAATCAAAATAAAACAATAAAAAAAAAATCAAACCTACACATATTTGGTATCGCCGCATTCAGAATCGCCCAAGCCATCAATAAAAAAAAAGCATTAACCTGCTCGCTAAACGGCGTAGCGAGAAAAAAAATCAAAACGACAAAATTACGTTTTTTTGGCCGCCGTGACATTGCATTAAAATGCAATAACGGGCGATCAAAAGAAGTATCTGAACCAAAATGGTATCATTAAAAACATCAGCTCGCTTCGCAAAAAATATGCCTTCACCAGACCCCAGATGACGAAAAATGGAGACTCCACCGTTATCGGAAAATTGCACACATTTTTTTTTTTTTAAAAGCAAACTTTGGAATTTTTTGTTACCACTTAGATAAAAGAGAACCTAGACATGTTTGGTATCTGTGAACTCATAATGACCTGGAGAATCATAATGGCAGATCACATTTAGCATTTAGTGAACCTAGCAAAAAAGCCAAACAAAAAACAAGTGTAGGATTGCACTTTATTTGCAATTTCATCGCACTTGGAATTTTTTCCCCGTTTTCTGTTACACAACATGGTAAAACCAATGGTATCGTTCAAAAGTAAAATTCGTCCAGCAAAAAATAAGCCCTCACATGGCCATCTTGATGGAAAAATAAAAAAGTTATGGCTCTGGGAAGAATGGGAGCTAAAAACGAAAAAGGGCGCGGCGTGAAGGGGTTAAGGTCTAAAACTTGTTTGGTATTAAAAGGGTTAAAATGATGCTGTTGTTTTGACATAAACCTCTGACTTGTAGAGGAGAGGAGAGATGGGGGTATAGATGCTCCGAGCAGGGCCCTTTTGTAGATCTTAGGCTACGTTCACATTTGCGGTGTGCGCCGCAGCGTCGGGCGCCGCAGCGTCGCCGCATGCGTCATGCGCCCCTATATTTAACATGGGGGCCCATGGACATGCGTCGCACTTGCGTTTTGCGCCGCATGCGTCCCTGCGGCGCCCGCGTCCGGGCGCAGAGGACGCAGCAGGTTGCATTTTTGCTGCGTCCAAAATCAATGAAAAAAAGAACGCATGCGGCGCAAAACGCAGCGTTTTGCTGCGTTTTTGTTTGCGTTGTGCGTTGCGGCGCCGACGCTGCGGCGCACAACGCAAATGTGAACGTAGCCTTATACCAGCTAGATGGCACACAGGTCCAGAGCTTAGCTGACTGCCACTACATTCATTTCAGTAACTGAGTTCTCAGCACCTGGACCACCAATCAAAACTCCTGAAATGACACGATGACCTGTCTCAAGATTATATAATACAGCGATGGGTTCATGACTTGTGAGATATTTTATCTGCAAAACAGAATAAAAAATATTCACCAAGCATGTGATACGGTCTGTAATCCTTTTTTGACACAAGGTGGCACTGTGGAAGTGCATATGTTTGGTCTATGCGACTTGCCATACTTTTTCAGGGTATTTTCTAGCAGAGTACAAGGTAAACATGCTTGTATGAATGATGAAGAAATGCCATGTTTATAATGCATGCATCCTTCTCCTGGTATAGAACCAGCTGGATGCACAATAACACATTTATTATCCTGACCATTTCTGCACATGGTGATTCCAGTTTTTATGTTCCTTATGTATTCTGTGTGTCTGCAGCACCTTGTCTTGGTAGTGGGGAAGCTGGGACTTAAAACTTCAATACCAGTAAGAAACAGGACTGAACTAAAAGAGCATTAACCCCTTAACCCCCAAGGGTGGTTTGCACGTTAATGACCGGGCCGATTTTCACAATTCTGACCAATGTCTTTTTATGAGGTTATAACTCTGTATGCTTGCATGGATCCCGGTGATTCTGACACTGTTTTCTCATGACATATTGTCCTTCATGTTAGTGGTAAAATTCCCTTGACATTACTTGCATTCATTTGTGAAAAAAACGGCAATGTGGCGAAAATTTTGAAAATTTCGCAATTTTCCAACTTTGAATTTTTATGCCCTTAAATCACAGAGATATGTCACATAAAATACTTAATAAGTAACATTTCCCACATGTCTACCTTACATCAGCAAAATTTTGGAACCAATTTTTTTTTTGTTAGGGAGTTATAAGGGTTAAAAGTTGACCAGCAATTTCTCATTTTTACAACACCATTTTTTTTTTAGGTACCACATCACATTTGAAGTCACTTTGAGGGGTCTATATGATAGAAAATACCCAAGTGTGACACCATTCTAAAAATTGTACCCCTCAAGGTGCTCAAAACCACATTCAAGAAGTTTATAAACCCTTCAGGTGTTTCATAGGAATTTTTGGAATGTTTAAAAAAAATGAACATTTAACTTTTTTTCACAAATTTTTTTACTTCAGATCCAATTTGTCTTATTTTACCAAGGGTAACAGGAGAAATTGGACCCTAAAAGTTGTTTTACAATTTGTCCTGAGTACGCTGATACCTGATATGTGGGGGTAAACCACTGTTTGGGCGCATGGCAGAGCTCGGAAGGGAAGGAGCGCCATTTGACTTTTCAATGCAAAATTGGCTGGAATTGAAATAGGACGCCCTGTTTCGTTTGGGGAGCCCCTGATGTGCCTAAACAGTGGAAACCCCCCAAAAGTGACACCATTTTGGAAAGTAGACCCCCTAAGGAACTTAACTAGATGTGTGGTGATCACTTTGAACCCCCAAGTGCTTCACAGAAGTTTATAATGTAGAGCCGCAAAAATAAAAAATCTTATTTTTTTCACAAAAAATGATTTTTCGCCCCCAATTTTTTATTTTCCCAAGGGTAACAGGAGAAATTGGACCCAAAAAGTTGTTCAATTTGACCTGAGTACGCTGATACCCCATATGTTGGAGAAAACTACTGTTTGGGCGCATGGCAGAGCTCGGAAGGGAAGAAGTGGCGTTTTGGAATGCAGACTTTGATGGAATGGTCTGCGGCGTCACGTTGCGTTTGCAGAGCTCCTGATGTACCTAAACAGTAGAAACCCCCCACAAGTGACCCCATATTGGAAACTAGACCCCCCAAGGAACTTATCTAGATGTATTGTGAGAACTTTGAACCCTCAAGTGTTTCACTAAAGTTTATAACGCAGAGCTGTGAAAATAAAAAATCCTTTTTTTTTCTTCACAAAAATGATTTTTTAGCCCCCAGTTCTGTATTTTACCAAGGGTAACAGGAGAAATTGGTCCCCAAAAGTTGTTGTCCAATTTGTCCTGAGTACGCTGATACCCCATATGTTGGGGTAAACCACTGTTTGGACGCATGGCAGAGCTCGGAAGGGAAGGAGCACCGTTTTACTTTATCAACGCAGAATTGGATGGAATTGAGATCGGACGTCATGTTGCATTTGCAGAGCCCCTGGTGTGCCTAAACAGTGGAAACCCCCCAATTCTAACTCCAACCCTAACCCCAACACACCCCTAATCCCAACCGTAAACACACCCCTAACCCCAACACACCCCTAACCCTAATCCCAACCCTAGCCACACCCCTAACTCGAACACACCCCTAACCCTAATCCTAACCGTACCCCTAACCCTGACACACCCCTAACCCAACCGTAAACATAATCCAAACCCTAACCCCAACTGTAGCCCAACCCTAACTTTAGCCCCAACCCTAACTTTAGCCCCAACCCTAACTTTAGGCCCTACCCTAACTTTAGCCCCAACCCTAACCCTAATGGGAAAATGGAAATAAATACATTTTTTTAATTATTTTTCCCTAACTAAGGTGGTGATAAAGGGGGGTTTGATTTACTATTTATAGCGGGTTTTTATGTTTGGCAGCTGTCACACACTAAAAGACGCTTTTTATTTCAAAAAATATTTTTTGCATTTCCACATTCTGAGAGCTATAATTTTTCCATATTTTGGTTCACAGAGTCATATGAGGTCTTGTTTTTTGCGGGACGAGTTGACGTTTTCATTGGTACCATTTTTGGGCACATGACATTTTTTGATTGCTTTTTATTGCGATTTTTGTTAGACAGAATGAACAAAAACCAGCAATTCGTGAATTTCTTCTCGGGGGAGCGTTTATAGCGTTCCGCGTTTGGTAAAATTGATAAAGCAGTTTTATTCTTCGGGTCAGTGCGATTACAGTGATACCTCATGTGTATCTTTTTTTATGTTTTGACGCTTTTATACAATAAAAATTATTTTATAGAAAAAATTATTTTTGCATCGCTTTATTCTGAGGGCTATAACTTTTTTATTTTTTTGCTGATGATGCTGTATGGTGGCTTTTTTTTTTGCGGGACAAGATGACGTTTTTGGCGGTACCATGTTTATTTATATCCGTCTTTTTGATCGCGTGTTATTCCACTTTTTGTTCGGCGGTATGATGATAAAGCATTGTTTTTTGCCTCGGTTTTTTTTTGTTTTGTTTTTTACGGTGTTCACTGAAGGGGTTAACTAGTGGGAAAGTTTTATAGGTCGGGTCGTTACAGATGCGGCGATAGTAAATGTGTGTACTTTTATTGGTTGTTTTTTTTTTATCTACATAAAGAAATGTATTTATTGGAACAATATTTTTTTTTTATTTAGGATTTTTATTTTTTTACACATAATATATATTTTTTTACTTTGTCCCAGGTTGGGACATCACTATGTAGTGTCAGATTGCTGATCTGACACTTTGCAAAGCACTGTATCAGATCAGCGATCTGACATGCAGTGCTGGAGGCTTGCCGGCGCCTGCTCTCAGCAGGTGCTTGCAAGCCACCTCCCTGCAGCACCCGGAAGGCCCCCCACGGCCATCTTGGATCCGTGGCCTGCAGGGAGGAGGACAGAGGAGACGCTCGGAACAACGCGATCACATCGTGTTGTTCTGAGGGTCTCAGGGAAGCACGCAGGGAGCCCCCCCTGCGCGATGCTTCCCTATGCCGCCGGATCGCTGCGATCATGTTTGATCGCAGTGTTTCGTGGGTTAATGTGCCGGGAGCGGTCCGTGACCGCTCCTGGCACGTAGTGCCGGATGTCAGCTGTGATAATCAGCTTACACCCGGCCGCGATCAGCCACGCTTCCCCCTTGAGAGCGGCCGATCGCCTATGACGTACTATCCCGTCCCTGGGAATTAAGTCCCAGGTCTCCTCGACGGGATAGTACGTCATATGGCAGAAAGGGGTTAAGCATAAAATGACATATTCTCTAGTCAATCAGGTTGGAATGTGATCATTTAGGCTGTATTCACATCTGCTTTTGGACTTTGTAGCAGATTCCAGCAGGTTTGATGGGAAAATTAACATTACATGTGTGGACACTGTGCATCACATTTATCTGTGTGAATAGTGTCTTATGCAAGCCTTACCTGTGTGCATTTTTTCTACTAGGCAGCCAACCCCTCTAATGTTTGGGCGAGTGGGTGGTTGCTCTCATCAGTATCTTGCACCTGTGCTGCTTTAGCATTTATTATCGGGGCCTGCTGCACCCTACGAGAGCATTTGTCATATGACAAGTTTTGGTGAGTTTGCTCTTCATGTTGTGTTTTTTTGAATTTTTCTATGCTAGCCATTACATGTGTGGTGCTCAGCAAAGTCAGGTATCACAATTGTGTATGAACTCTGATGGTGCAAGAAACCAGCTATTCAGCCATTTTAACACACACACATGTAATTAGGGTAAGGCCTATTGTGAAGTCTGGTGTTTGGCAGCCCCTACAGGAGACCTACCGAGCCCAGGAGATGCAACCCTGCACCCCTGGGATTGAGTGGTGGTGGAGATCAAAAAGGCCAGCCAGTGCCTTTGCTGTGGTCGCTGTCGGAACTCCAGCGAAATCTGTGCAGATGCATGGGACACAGTGTCCTGCGCGGTTCAAGAAGTGCCCAACTGTCAGACGTCACCAGGTAGAGATCAGACAATGGATGTCTTGATATGATCCTTAGTTGTCAGCAGAGGGTAGAGAGCTGAGGTACTTTTCTATAAACCTAAGGTGCCGTGGAGGCCAAGGTTCAGGCTGAGAGAAGAAGTTTTAGTGCACGTATAATGCTATATGCAGTGGGAGTGAGGAGAGCTGTTATACATTGCCGGAAAAGAGCAGGGTTCATCACACCATGAGGGGCTGTTGTCTCAGTCTATTGAATATTGAATTTTTTGGACTATAAGACACACTTTCCCCCCCCAATTTGGGGGGAAAATGAGGGTGCGTCTTATAGTCAGAATATACTTACAAGTAGTGTGGCGGCAGCTGGTTTCGGGCAATTCTGCAGTGGTCTGACGCTGCAGGGTGATGATCACACTCCCTTCCCAGGCTGGTGCGGCAATATTTGGCGGTGCTCTGTAGTGTGGGGGCTCTGCCGACATTTTGTGAAAGCACGGAGCCCCCGCACTTCCATTGCCTCTATGCCGTGGCTTCTGGGAAAATGGCTGCCAAAGGTGGCGCATGCGCAGATTGCGCACATTTTCCCGGAGGCCAAAGCATCGAGGAAATGGAAGTGCGGGGGCTCTGGGCTTTCACAAAGTGTCGACGGAGCCCCCACACCACAGAGCTCTGACGAACCTGCCGCACCAGCCTGGGATGGGATTTCCCAGAGGCCACAGCATTGAGGCAATGGATGTGCAGGGCTCCAGGCTTTCACAAAATGTTGGTGGGGCCCCCGCACTGCCGAGCATCGCCAAACCTGCTGCACCATTCGGAACCGGGTCTGACGGTTCTTAAAGGGGTGGTCACGGCAGCGATGACCCAGTCTGTGGCCCTGGGCGCGCAATGAAATAGGGATGGATGATGGAAAATAAAGTTTGTAGGGGATAAAGGGAATGTTCGTGACGCCACCTGTGGTACTCGGCCAGGGATGACTGACGCTGCTTAAAGGGACCGCTGGGGATGATGGTAATGCAGCTGAGATGGTTTGGCTCCCCACAGGTGAAGCGGGGGCCCCAGGGCTACCAGATGAGGGGTTTTGGATGTTGGGGTGCCAGAATGATTGGAGGACACAGTGACTGTAGTTACTTTACCTTTAATTGCAGATACAGTCCGGGGCACTGGTGACAGGTGATCTTGGAGATCCGGGCAGCCTGGAAGCAGTTCAGAATCCCCCTAGCAAGGGGGGGTTGGAGGCTTCCCTGCTGCGCTGTTCTTTAGGTCCTTGATGCCTTAAGCTCTATTCAAGTCCTTCTCTCAGTCTGTCCCTTAAGTGGAACAATACCCGGATGGCAGGCAGCTCGAGCCTTTTCCAGGTGTCACTTTCTCGTGGTGACTCCGGGCTCTAGTTTGCTGCTGTGCCTTTGGGTGTTAGTTGTGGCCAGGAGACCTGCAATCTCATGCCCTCCAGATTCGGTTGCTGGGCATGCAGCCCCCACACAACCACGGACTCCGATGTCTGGTCTTTTGCGCTCAGTCCTGAGGTGAGCTCAGTCGTAGCTCCACTCTCAGGCTCTCCTCACTTGCTTCCTCCTCCACTGTCTCCCTCAGATTGACTAACTAACCCCCGCCTCCAGACCAGAACTTATAGGGAAGCTACCCTGAAACCGGGTTCAGAGCTCCCCCTTCTGGTCTGCAGTCAGGAAAGTTGCATGCCAGTGTTACCTGCTAAGGGGATCCCTTCTTGCTTCCAGGCATGGCATCACCCCTTGTGAGGGAGGCAATGCCACTGTGGCAACCGGACCCCCGGGGTGCCACAGATCCATTGGGGGTTTCATCTGAATCACGTCATTCAGAGCTTTAGATGGAAACCGCAAAGTGATCAGCGTAGAGCGCCAGATAAAAGTGATCTCAAACATTATGTAAAATGTTCCCAATAATAGCTTCTACTTAATCCACAAAAGAAGCAAGTCCCCACTTAGATCTGTCATCTGTTAAGAGAAATATAGCGGCTTCCACGATACTGGTAGCACAAAGGCTCTGGAAAAGCGAAATGGCTCCTCACCCGCAAAAAGAAATTCAGCAAATTCTCCACTCCCAAATCCAAATGACCCCCTCCCTTCTGAGCCCCAGTGTGCCTAAACCATTTAGCGCCCACATGTTTGGCATTTCTGTAGTGATGAGAGCCCGCCTAATTTACAGGTGCGTGTCTCCAGAAGCATGAGCTGGGCATAATGTACTGGTCACTACAGCGGCAGTTTGTAATTTTCACTCAGCAACATCCACTGCTGCTTGTTTCTGGAAAACACCCATGGAGTCAAAATCATCACTACAGCTGTAAATAAATTCCCAAAGGGGTATAATTTCTAAAATGCGGTCACTTGAGGGGGATTCTGCTTTTCTAGCACTTAGGCGCTCTTTATATGGAATCCAAACTAGTCTAGGAAAGTCTGCATTCCAGGAGGCAAATGGCGCTCTGTCCATCCCGAGTCACTCCGTATGGCAAAGTAGCACTGTACAACCACATGTGGGGTATTTCTACATTCAGAAGACATTGTGGGACAAATTCTGGTGCCATTTTTACCCATTTCCCAGTATGAAAATGTAAAACTTGGGGTTAACACACAATCTTGGTGGTAAAAATGTAAATTATTTTTTCTTCACTTCCCAATGGTATAAAAGTTTGTGACACACCTGTGGTGTCCATATAATCACTGCAGCCCTAGGTGAATTGATTGAGAGGTTTAATTGGTAAAATGGGGTCACTTATGGGGGGTTCTTCTGTGTTGGCACCTCAGTGGCTCTGCCAATGTAACATGACACCCTCAAACAAGTGCAGCAACATCTGCACTATAATATGGCGGTACTTCCCTTCTGAGCTTTGCACTGTGCCTCAAATACTGGGAAATTGACCACATATGGGGTATTGGTGAACCTTGTGAAAATACAAAATGTGTAGCTAAAAAAGATTTTTGTGGGAAAAATTAGATTTTTTTCTTTTTTTACCGCTTAACGTTATAAACTTCTGTGAAGCACCTGTGGGTTCAAGGTGCTCAGTACAGATCTAGATAAGTTCACTAAGGGGACTAGTTTCCAAAATGGGGTCACTTGCGGGGGGTTCCCACTGTTTAGGCAGATCAGGGGCTCTCCAAATATAACATGTCGTCCGCTAATTATTCCATCAAATTTTGCATTCAAAAAGTCAAATGGCGCTCCTTCCCTTCCGAGCACTGTTGTGTCCCAAAACAGTAGATTTTCCCCACATATGGGGTATCGGTATGCTCAGATAGAAATTGCACAACAAAATGTATGGTCTATTTTTTCCTGTTACCCTTGCAAAAGTAAAAAAAAATAGATGTAAAGGAAAATGTTTGTGAAAGAAAAGTAATGTTTATTTTTTCCTTCCACATTCCAGAAATTCCTGTGAAGCACCTGAAGGGTTAATAAACTTCTTGAATGTGGTTTTGAGCACCTTGAGGGGTGCAGTTTTTAGAATGGTGTCCTTTTTGGACATTTTCTGTCATATAGACCCCTCAAAGTCACTTCATGTGTGATGTGGTCCCTAAAAAAATGGTTTTGCAAATTTTGTTGTAAAAATGAGAAACTTTTAACCCTTATAACTTCCTAACAAAAAAGTTTCCAAAATTATGCTGATGTAAGGTAGACATGTGGGAAATGTTATTTATTAACTATTTTGTGCGATATGACTCTCTGATTTAAGGGCATAAAAATTAAAAGTTTGGAAATTGCGAAATTTTCCACATTTTCGCTAAATTTCAGTTTTTTTCATAAATAAACACAAGTCATATCGAATAAATTTTACCACTATCATAAAGTACAATATGTCACAAGAAAACAGTCTCAGTCTCAGAGAATCACTGGGATCCGTTGAAACGTTCCAGAGTTATTACCTCATAAAGTGACAGTGGTCAGGATTGTAAAAATTGGCCCGGTCAGGAAGGTGAAAACAGGATAGGTCTCAAAGGGGTTAATTTGCTGCAAAGTATTTACACTTTTTTTGCTAATGGATAATAAATGCTGCATGTCTTTATGCTTGTTTTCTCCAGACCACAATGAGGCTACTTTCACACTAGCGTCGGGAACAACCCGTCGCTGCGCGTCGGGCCGACGTTCCCGACGCTAGTGTGGTCTCCGCCGCACAACGGGGGCAGCGGATGCATATTTCCCACGCATCCGCTGCCCCATTGTGATGTGCGGGGAAGTGCGGGGAGGTGGGGGCGGAGTTCCGACTGCGCATGCGCGGTCGGAAAAAGCGGACCGTCGGGAGCAAAAAACGTTACATGTAGCGTTTTGTTTTCCCGACGGACCGCTACCATACGCCCAAACGCCGCCAAACGCATTCACCGTTTGGAAATGCGTCGCAAATGCGTCGCGAATGCGTCGCTAATGTTACTCTATGACGAAACAACGTATCCAGCAAAAACTTTTGCTGGATGCGGCGTTTCGCAAAAACGACGCATTTGCGACGTATTGCAGTTAACGCTAGTGTGAAAGTAGCCTGACATCTCGCAAATTTGGAAAGAGTTTATTAGCCTGCCTGTTAAATGTTTCCGAAGCCAGAAATAAAAATAATATTGAGAAAATAGCAGAAGCTGCTTTATGTAATAGTTGTGGTAAGTACAGCATGACAGTGTCATTTACAATATCTCTACAGGAAGGGAGCGATACGAATCACTCAGGTTTCCTGTTGGTCGGTGGCTTTTAGCTTCTAACTGACCTGGTATTACTCATCTAATCAGATATGGAGAAATCCAGCAAATAATCTTTTCAGCTAAATTACTGTACGGTGCAGGCCATGTACCTGTGTTTTCACACGTATAGATCATAATGGCCTTATGTCCCCCTATGAAGATCTGAGGTTGTGGGATGTAATAATCACCTAGGCAGGTTAACGATGAAACTATTTTTTATTCCATACAACCGTGGTTGTACAACAAATCCAGGTAGATGGCAAAAATACAATGTCCTCAGTCCACAAGTTCCCAACCTGAGATCAGTAGTTCCACTGGCCCCGTACCAGGTGATACCCACTGTCTCCCAACTTTTGGCTGGCCCACAGCTTTTGGTATCTTCAGCCGGTATAGTGTGCAGTCGCAGCCTATGTTCCTCCAGATGATGGATATCACAACTGATGCCCATGGATACCCCCTCCAGCCATCAATCCATCTCCAAAAATCCATAGTCTATCCATCCATCCCAGCTCAGATCTTCTCACATGGAGGTCACTCTAACAACTGCCTGATTCAACCCATGTGCCTTTTTTCTCCCTCCCCCTTAAACAGAATAAAGCATATTCCATCATCTGAGGCTGATGTGAGACCCCCTGTGGTGACAGCTCCCCTGGGTCTACTATCTCCATCCACACAATGGGCCTAGGCTGGTAGAACAATGGATGGATAGAATGATTGCTTTACATTTATACTTAGAAATCTACTGTCTGGCCTAAGGGTACCGTCACACATTGAAATTTTCATCGCTGTGACGGCACGATTCGTGACGTCGCAGCGTCGTATGATCATCGCTCCAGCGTCGTAGACTGCGGTCACACGGTGCAATCGCGACCCTGGTTACAAGCGAAGACATCGCTGGATCGCTGTCACACACAACGATCCAGCGATGTCAGCGGGTGATCAAGCGACGAAAGAAAGTTCCAAACGATGTGCTACGACGTACGATTCTCAGCAGGGTGTCTGATCGCAGTAGCGTGTCAGACACAGCGATATCGTAACGATATCGCTAGAACGTCACGAATCGTACCGTCGTAGCGATGGAAATTTCAATGTGTGACGGTACCCTTAGCTATACATAAGATCTAGCCTGCTCGTCCTCCTCTACTTACTGTCAGTGTATGTAAACCTTGATCCTTGATTCCTGAGGATGAATTGACGAGCAAGCAAATCACTAATAAAACACAGCAAGAAAATATAAAATAAAACACAACGAAACCGGAGCTCCATGCTGGAAAAAGTCACCGCTCTACGTCCATTTGTCCTATAGTCTGTAGTAAGCGGCCACATCCTCACACCCCCATATAGTGTCAGAAGGGAAATCTCTGCTTCTGTGCAGGCAGCTGCTTCTGCAAGGTGGTGACTGCCCAAGATAAAAACATAACTGTAATGTGCATGTAACAGTCCTGACTGTGGTAGACATAAAGCACCGATTCATCTTCAGCTCCTTTGGCTCTGATCATATCGTATCACGACCTTATGCTTGGCATATAAAGTTGTGGCCAAAAAGTTTGAAACTGACACAAATTTTCTCTTTCACAAAGTTCTTTTAGTCAGATGTTTCTGTGGTTAGTGAAGTACAATTATAAGTTTTGAAACTTGTATTGAGAAATACATAACACTTGTGTAAAGACTAAATATACAGAGTTGACTTGTTTTTTAGTCTATGTTAACACGTCAGGATTCTTTGCAGAATTTTCCTGAACAAAGCCGGACTTTTTCTGCATTAAATCCGCACGCGTTTTTATCGCATATTTTTCGTGTTTTATTCGCGCTTTTTTATGCGGATTTTTCAGGAGCTTTCGACTACTATATTATATAGTGGCAAATCAGGAGATTTTCCGCAACATTAACCCCTTCATGACCTTGGGATTTTCCGTTTTTCGCTCCCCTCCTTCCCAGAGCCATAACTTTTTTATTTTTCCATCAATATGGCCATGTGAGGGCTTATTTTTTGCGAAATGAGTTGTACTTTTGAACGACATCATTGGTTTTACCATGCCGTGTACTAGAAAATGGGAAAAAAATTCCAAGTGTGGTGAAATTGCAAAAAAAATGTGCGATCACACACTTGTTTCTTGTTTGGCTTTTTTGCTAGGTTCACCAAATGCTAAAACGAACCTGCCATTAAGATTCTCCAGGTCATTACGAGTTCATAGACACCAAACATGTCTAGGTTTTCTTTTATCTAAGTGGTGAAAAAAAATTCCAAACTTTGCTAAAAAAAAAAAGAAAATTGTCCCATTTTCCGATACCCGTAGCGTCTTCATTTTTCGTGATCTGAGGTCGGTTGAGGGCTTATTTTTTTGTGTGCCGAGCTGAAGTTTTTATTGATACCACTTTTGTGCAGATACGTTCTTTTGATCGCCCGTTATTGCATTTTAATGCAATGTCACGGCGACCAAAAAAACGTAATTCTGGCGTTTCTAAATTTTTTCTCGCTACGCCGTTTAGCGATCAAGTTAATCCTTTTTTTTATTGATAGATCGGGCGATTCTGAACGCGGCGATACCAAATATGTGTAGGTTTGATTTTTTTTTTTAATTGTTTTATTTTGAATGGGACGAAAGGGGGGTGATGTAAACTTTTATTTTTTTCACTTTTTTTCACTTTTTTTTTTACTTTTGCCATGCTTCAATAGCCTCCATGGGAGGCTAGAAGCTGGCACAACTTGATCGGCTCAGCTGCATGGGAGCGATCATCAGATCGCTCCTATGTAGCTGAAATTCCTGCATTGCTATGAGCGCCGACCACAGGAAGGCGCTCACAGCAATCCGGCATCAGCAACCATAGAGGTCCCAAGGACCTCTATGGTTACCATTCTGACGCATCGCTGACCCCCGATCATGTGACGGGGGTCGGCGATGCGCTCATTTCCGGCCGCCCGGCCGGAAGCGCCGGTTAAATGCTGCATTTGACAGCGGCATTTAACTAGTTAATAGCGGCGGGTGAATCGCGATTTCACCCGCCGCTATTGCGGGCACATGTCAGCTGTTCAAAACAGCTGACATGTCCCGGCTTTGATGCGGGCTCACCGCCGGAGCCCGCATTAAAGCAGGGGTTCTGACCTCGGACATACTATCCCATCCGAGGTCAGAAAGGGGTTAATGAACATGCTGTATTTTTTTCCGCGATGCGTTTTTTTGCGGAAAAAAACGCAACATGTGCACAAAAATTGCAGATTGCATTCTAATAAATAGAATGCTTAATGTAAGCTTTTTTTAGCATTTTTATAGCGAAAAAATACGAAAAAAATGCGAAAAATCCTGAACGTGTGCACATAGCCTTAAGAGTATGCTCACGATCAGCAACTGCTGTTGGTTTGGTGCTGCGTATTTATTATGCAGCGTCAAACCTGCAGCAGCCAGATGTTACAGCATAGTGGATGGGATTTCTAGAAATCTCATGTCCGCTATGCATCCACAGATGCCTTGCAGATCACCCGTGGAGACTGTCATGCGTCTTGTTTTTCAGGACTGCAGCATGTCAATTTCTCTTGCGAAGATGCTGGTCTCTGCAACAGAAATTACATAAATAAAAATGTATTGAATGCAATAAATCCGTATGGTTCAGTGAACACATGGAGATTTACCTGCGTTCAATAGAAGGCAGTGCTTTGGACGCAGCAAACATACGCTGCGTCCAAAGCGCTGCTAGTTCTGGATCATGGGCACCCAGCCTAAGACTCTTGCCCTTAGCCTTGGCAGTTGGATACAGTTCTGCTGAAAAGTTTTCATACCCTGCCAGAATTTTTGCTTTCTTGGCCTTTTTTTCTGAGAATATGAATGATAACGTGATAATGTGTGCAAACCGTAAAGCGCTGCGGAATATGTTAGCACTATATAAAAATAAAGATTACTATTATATAACACCAAAACTTTTCCTCCACTCATGGTTAGTGGTTGGGTGAAGCCATTTATTGTCTAACTACTGTGTTTTCTCTTTTTAAAGGCCTCCTCTTGCTGCATTATTGTCCCCGGCGCCTGCGCTGTAAGTTTTTTTTCTGGGCATGCGCAGTTGCGCTGCCCTTTGTACTTACAGCGCAGGCGCCGGGGACGATAATGCAGCAAGAGGAAGCGGCACCCGGCGCGCACAGCTCTGGAGTGACGGCTGTGCTGCCTCTAATTAGGAAGGAAAGTCCCGCCCCTGGGACGATTTCAGGGTATGTGGGGGCACATTTTATAAGTGTTTATTTCAGCATGTGCAGGCGTTTGTAACTAAAAAGCCACCTTGTCAGAATGCAGCATTAGTGCTGCACAAGTTGGCTCTTTTAGTTACAAACGCCTGAGGGGTGTGACAGGTTCCCTTTAAATCATAATGACAACCCAAAACATCCAAATGACCCTGATCAAAAGTTTACATACCCTGGTGATTTTGGTCTGATAACATGCACAGAAGTTGACACAAATGGGTTTGAATGGCTACTAAAGGTAACATCCTATCCTTGGACCTGTTTGCTTGTAATCAGTGTGTGCATAAAAGCTGAGTGAGTTTCTGGGATCCAGACAGACCCTTGCATCTTTCATCCAGCCACTGACATTTCTGGTTTGAGTCATGGGGAAAGCAACAGAATCGTCAATGGATCTATGGGAAAAGGTAGTTGAACTGTATAAAATAGGAAAGGGATACAAAAAGATATCCAAGGAATTGATAATGCCAGTCAGCAGCCTTCAGACTGTGATTAACAAATGGAAAACAAAACCACGGTCAGGTAGACCAACAAAAATGTCGTCCACAACTGCTAGGAAAATTGTTCGGGATGCAAAGAAAAACCCACAAATAACATCAGCTGAAATACAGGACTCTCTGAAAACTAGCATTGTGGCTGTTTCAAGATGCACAAGAGGAAAAATGGGCTGCATGGTCGAGTCACCAGATGAAAGCCATTACTGCGCAAATGCCACAAAGTATCTCACCTACAATACACAAAACAGCACAGAGACAAGCCTCAAAACTTCCGGACCATGGAAATTTTGAATTTGGAGTGATGAGACCAAAATTGAACTTTTTGGCCACAACCATAAACGTTACATTTGGAGAGAGGTCAACAATGCCTATGATGAAAGGAACACCATTTTGACTATAAAGGACAGAGGGGGATCGCTGATGTTTTGGGGAGGTGTGAGCAACAAAGGCACAGGAAATTTGGTCAAAGTTGAAGGAAAGATGAATGCAGCACGTTATCAGCAAATACTGGAGGCAAATTTGCTCTCATCAGCCCGGAAGCTGTGAATGGGACGTACTTGGACGTTCCAACATGAAAACAATCCAAAACACAAGGCCAAGTCCACCTGTCATTGGCTACAGCAGAACAAAATGAAGATTCTGGAGAGTCCATCTCAGTCTCCTGACCTCAATATCATTGAGCCATTCTGGGGAGATCTCAAGCATGCATGTCATGCTAGACAGCCCTGGAATTTACAGGAACTGGAGGCTGTTTGACAATAAATGGCTTCACCCAGCCACTAATTATGAGTAGAAAAAAAGTTTTGGTGTTATTATTCATATTCTCTGGAAAAAGGCCAAGAAAGCAAAAATTCTGCTGGGGTATGTAAACTTTTGAGCACAACTGTGTAAGCTTCTGGGACAAATTGTGACTGATGGCAGACCATTCTTGATTAATCAGTGCCTGGAGTATATCCAAATTTCTGTATTTTTGTTTGTCAACCTACTTTTTGAGGATTGACATCAGGCTCTCAATGGATTGGAGAATTTTCCTGTCCATTGACCCAAAATTTCAATGTTTTATTAATCGAAACACTTAGTTATCACTTTTGCTTTTTGACATGGTTTTCAATCATGCTGAAAAAAACATTGTTCATCACCAATTGCGTCTGGAACCTTTGGGAGAAGTTGCTCTTGGAAGATATTTAGAACCCATTCTTTATTAATGGCAGTGATCTTAGGCAAAATTGTGACTGAACCCCCTGCATTGCTGAAAAGAAGCCCCACACATGAATGGTAACAAGATACTTTACTGTTGGCATGATACAGGACTCATGGTAGTGCTCATCTTTTTTTCTTTGGATAATCATTTTTCCAGATATCCCAAATAGTCTGAAGAGGACTTCATCAGAGAAAATAACTTTACCCCAGTTCTCTACAGTCCAATACCTGCACTTCCTTTGGAATGTCTGTTTGTCCTTCTTGACATCAGGCCAGTCCCCAAAATCCTTTGTCTCACGATGCGGTCATATGCATTGACACCTGCTACTGCCATTGCTGAGCAAGATTTGCACTAATGGGGAACCAATCCCGTAGCTGAATCCTCTTTTGGAGATAGAAGAAGGAGCGCCATTTTACTTTTTGAATGCAAAGTTTGCTGGAATTATTAGAGGACACCATGTTGCTTTTAGAGAGCCCCTGATGTGCTTAAACAGTGGAAACCCAACACCCATTACCACATTTGGGAAACTATACCCCTCAGGGAACTTACCTAGATGTGTGGTGAGCACCTTGAACCCCCAGGTGCTTAACAGAAGTATATAACATTGAGCAGTGAAAATAAAAAATCCAATTTTTCTACAAAAATGTTCTTTTAGCCCCATTTTTTTATTTTCACAAGGGTAACAGGTGAAAATTCATGATACAATTTGTTGTGCAAGTTCTCCTGAATACGCCGATACTCAACATGTGGCAGAAAACTACTGTTTGGGCACAAGGCAGGGTTCGGAATTGAAGGAGCACCATTTGACTTTTTGAATGCAAAATTTGCTGGAATCTTTGTTGGACACCATGTCGAATTTGGAGATCTCCTGATGTGCCTGAAAAGTGAAAACCCACAACAGGTGACCCCATTTTAGAAACTAGACCCCTCAGGGAACTTATCTAGGCATGTGGTGAATACCTTGAACCCCCAGGTGCTTCATAGAAGTTAATAACATTGACTGATGAAAAAAATCACATTTTCCCCACAAAAATGTTTTTAAGTCCAAATTTTTTTTATTATCACAAGGGTAACAGGAGAAAATGGACCCCAAAATCTGTTGTGCAATTTTTCCTGAGTATGCAGATAACCCATATGTTGGGGGAACCAACTGTTTGGGTGCACTGCAGGGCTCAGAATGTATGAAGTGATGTTTTGGAACGCAAATTTTGACGGAATGTTCTGTGGGTGTCATGTCATGTTTGGAGAGCCCCTGTTGTGTCTAAACAGTGGAAGCCCCCAACAAGATCCCTATTTTGGAAACTAGACCCCTTGGAAACTTATCTAGATGTGTGGTGAGCACCTTGAGCCACCAGGTACTTCACAGAAGTTTATAATGTTGAGACATGAAACTAAAATGAAATTTCTTACCTCAAAAATGTCATTTTAGCTCCCAATTTTTAATTTTCACAAGGTTAACAGGGGAAATGGACCCAAACATTGTTGTGCAATTACTCTTGAGGACACCAATACACCATATTTGATCAAAAACCACTTTTGAGGCACAGGGCACAGCTCAGAACGGAATAAGCACTATATTGTAGTTCAGATTTTTCTGGACTGGTTTGAAAGTGCCATGTAACATTGGTAGAGCTCCTGAGGTGCCAAAACAGCAAAACAGTGACCCCATTTTACTAACTACTCCTCTCAATGAATTCATATATGGTTGTAGTAATCATATTAACACCACAGGTGTGTCACAGAATTTTATACCATTGGCAGTGAAGGAAACATAATTACATTTCTACCACTACAATTTTGTTTTTGTATCAGACTTTTTCATTTTCACGCTGGGAAATGGGTAAATATGACACCAAAATGCGTTTGCAAGCTGTGACACTTCAAAAATGGGGTGCTACTAGGTACTAATTACGCATGCTGCCCAAACTTTGCATTAGCCCATTTTCCTTTTTGTAATTTCTAAAATGTACAATTTTAAAATGTAAAAGATGATAAAAAAAAAAAAAAATATATATATATATATATATATATATATATATATATATATATACATATATATACTGCTCAAAAAAATAAAGGGAACACTTATACAAAAGAATATAACTCCAAGTAAATCAAACTTCTGTGAAATCAAACTGTCCACTTAGGAAGCAACACTGTTTGACAATCAATTTCACATGCTGTTGTGCAAATGGAATAGACAACAGATGGAAATTATTGGCAATTATCAAAACACACTCAATAAAGGAGTGGTTCTGCAGGTGGGGACCACAGACTACATCTCAGTACCAATGCTTTTTGGCTGATGCTTTGATCACTTTTGAATGTTGGTTGTGCTTTCATACTCATGGTAGCATGAGACAGACTCTACAACCCACACAAGTGGCTCAGGTAGTGCAGCTCATCCAGGATGACACATCAATGCGAGCTGTGGCAAGAAGGTTTGCTGTGTCTGTCAGCGTAGTGTCCAGAGGCTGGAGGCGCTACCAGGAAGCAGGTCAGTACACCAGGAGATATGGAGGGGACCGTATGAGGGCAGCCACCCAGCAGCAGGACTGCTACCTCATCTTTTGTAAAAGGAGGAACAGGAAGAGCACTGCCACAGCCCTGAAAAATGAACTCCAGCAGTCCACAAATGTGCATGTGTCTGCACAAACGGTTAGAAACCGACTCCATGAGTATGGTCTGAGTGTCCGACATCCACAGAAGGGGGTTCTGCTCACAGCCCAACACCATGCAGGACACTTGGCATTTGCCACAGAACACCAGGATTGGCAAATTTGCTGCTGGCGCCCTGTGCTCTTCACAGATGAAAGCAGGTTCACACTGAGCACATGTGATAGAAGTGACAGAGTCTGGAGACGCCGTGGAGAGCGATCTGCTGCAACATTCTTCAGCATGACCAGTTTGGCAGTGAGTCAGTAATGGTGTGGGGTGGCATTTCTTTGGAGGGCCACACAGCCCTCCATGTGCTCGCCAGAGGTAGCCTGACTGCCATTAGGTACCGAGATGAGATCCTCAGACCCCTTGTGAGACCATATGCTAGTGCTGTTGGCCCTGGGTTCCTCCTAATGCAGGACAATGCCAGACCTCATGTGGTTGGAGAGTGTCAGCAGTTCCTGCAAGATGAAGGCATTGAAGCTATGGACTGACCCGCCCGTTCCCCAGACCTGAATCCGATTGAATACATCTGGGACATCATGTCTCGCACCATCCACCAATGTCACGTTGCACCACAGACTGTCCAGGAGTTGGTGGATGCTTTAGTCTAGGTCTGGGAGGAGATTCCTCAGGAGACCATCCACCGCCTCATCAGGAGCATGCCCAGGCATTGTAAGGAGGTCATACAGGCACGTGGAGGCCACACACACTATTGATCATTATGTCCTTGTCTTGAGGCATTTCCACTTAAGTTGGATCAGCCTATAACTTCATTTTCCACTTTGATTTTGAGCATCATTCCAACTCCAGACCTCCGTGGGATATTAGTTGTGATTTACGTTAATCATTTTTAGGTTTTATTGTTCTCAATACATTCCACTATGTAATGAATAAAGATTTACAACTGGAATATTTCATTCAGTCATATCTAGGATGTGGGATTTTAGTGTTCCCTTTATCTCTTTGAGTAGTGTATATATATATATATATATATATATATATATATATATATATATATATATATATATATATACAGTACAGACCAAAAGTTTGGACACACCTTCTCATTTAAAGATTTTTCTGTATTTTCATGACTATGAAAATTGTACATTCACACTGAAGGCATCAAAACTATGAATTAACACATTTGGAATTATATACTTAACAAAAAAGTGTGAAACAACTGAAAATATGTCTTATATTCTAGGTTCTTCAAAGTAGCCACCTTTAGCTTTGATGACTGCTTTGCACACTCTTGGCATTTTCTTGATGAGCTTCAAGAGGTAGTCACCGGGAATGGTCTTCCAACAATCTTGAAGGAGTTCCCAGAGATGCTTAGCACTTGTTGGCCCTTTTGCCTTCACTCTGCGGTCCAGCTCACCCCAAACGATCTCGATTTGGTTCAGGTCTGGTGACTGTGGAGGCCAGGTCATCTGGTGTAGCACCCCATCACTCTCCTTCTTGGTCAAATAGCCCTTACACAGCCTGGAGGTGTTTGGGGTCATTGTCCTGTTGAAAAATAAATGATGGTCCAACTAAATGCAAACCGGATGGAATAGCATGCCGCTGCAAGATGCTGTGGTAGCCATGCTGGTTCAGTATGCCTTCAATTTTGAATAAATTGCCAACAGTGTCACCGGCAAAGCACCCCCACACCATCACACCTCCTCCTCCATGCTTCACCGTGGGAACCAGGCATGTAGAGTCCATACGTTCACCTTTTCTGCGTCACACAAAGACACAGTGGTTGGAACCAAAGATCTCAAATTTGGACTCATCAGACCAAAGCACAGATTTCCAGTGGTCTAATGTCCATTCCTTGTGTTCTTTAGCGCAAACAAGTTTCTTCTGCTTGTTGCCTGTCCTTAGCAGTGGTTTCCTAGCAGCTATTTTACCATGAAGGCTTGCTGCACAAAGTCTCCTCTTAACAGTTGTTGTAGAGATGTGTCTGCTGCTAGAACTCTGTGTGGCAGTGACCTGGTCTCTAATCTGAGCTGCTGTTAACTTGCGATTTCTGAGGCCGGTGACTTGGATAAACTTATCCTCAGAAGCAGAGGTGACTCTTGGTCTTCCTTTCCTGGGCAGTCCTCATGTGAGCCGGTTTCTTTGTAGCGCTTGATGGTTTTTGCAACTGCACTTGGGGACACTTTCAATGTTTTGCCAATTTTTCAGACTGACTGACTTTCATTTTTTAAAGTAATGATGGCCACTCGTTTTTCTTTACTTAGCTGCTTTTTTCTTGCCGTAATACAAATTCTAACAGTCTATTCAGTAGGACTATCAGCTGTGTATTCACCAGACTTCTGCGCAACACAACTGATGGTCCCAACCCCATTTAGAAGGCAAGAAATCCCACTTATTAAACCTGACAGGGCACACCCGTGAAGTGAAACCCATTCCCGGTGACTACCTCTTGAAGCACATCAAGAGAATGCCAAGAGTGTGCAAAGCAGTCATCAAAGCAAAAGGTGGCTACTTTGAAGAACCTAGAATATAAGACATATTTTCAGTTGTTTCACACTTTTTTGTTAAGTATATAATTCCACATGTGTTGATTCATAGTTTTGATGCCTTCAGTGTGAATGATGTACAATTTTCATAGTCATGAAAATACAGAAAAATCTTTAAATGAGAAGGTGTGTCCAAACTTTTGGTCTGTACTGTATATATATATATACTGTATATATATATATATATATATATATATATATATATATATATATATATATATATACACACTGTATATATACAGTATGTATATACAGCTCTGGCAAAAATTAAGAGACCACTGCACAGTTTTATAAAAATCAGCTTATCTACATGTCTGACAGCCATTCCAATCCATTGTCAGTTGAATTCCAACCGGACTACACCTCATTCTACTTAATGTGCTTCTGATTAGGTGATCACCTGAACCAAATCTTATTTAAAGAAGGAAGGTATAAAAAACACTGCTGTGGTGTTCACACTCCTCTTGCAATAGGACAAGCTGGATGGCAAAACAAGTGCTAGTAATATCCCAAAAGTAATAGGAATGAAAAAATAACTTGTAACCATGCCAAAAGAGTTGAAAAGAAAAGTCTTGAGTGAGGAAAAGAAGGGCTCACTTCTGGCTTTACTAGCAGATGTACACAGTGAGCACCATGTTGCTTCCATCCTTAAAATTTCTATGATGGCAGTCCATTACAACAAGGTCAAGCAGCAGACATTGGGGACAACGAAGCTACAGACCAGCAGAGGGCGAAAAAGACTCTCTACTGACCCGGATAACCATCATCTTATTCGAATGTCACTCATCAACTGCAGGATGACATCAAGTGACTTACAAAATAAATGGCAAATGGCAGCTGGGGTGAAGTGCACGGCAAGAACAGTTCGTAACAGGCTCCTAGAACCAGGACTCAAGACTTGTAAAGCTAGAAAAAAGCATTTAATCAATGAGAAGCAAAGGAGAGCCAGGCTGAATATTGCCAAAGACCATAAGGATTGGACCATAGATTACTGGAGTAAGGTAATCTTCTCTGATGAGTCTAATTTTCAGCTTTGCCCACACCTGGTTGTCTAATGGTTAGACGGAGACCTGGAGAGGCGTACAAGCCACAGTGTCTTGCACCTATTGTGAAATTTATTGAAGGATCAGTGATGATCTGGGGATGCTTCAGCAAGGCTGAAATTGGGCAGGTTAATCTTTGTGAAGGACGTATGAATCAAGCCGCATACAAGGTTATCCTGGAAAAACAGGTGATTCCTTCTGCTCACACAATGTTCCCCAACTCTGAGGACTGTTTTTTCCAGCAGGACAATGCGCCATGCCACACAGCTAAGTCAATCAAGATGAGGATGAAGGACCACCACATCAAATCCCTGTCACGGCCAGCCCACTCTCCAGATCTGAACCCCATTGAAAACCTCTGGAATGTAATCAAGAGGAAGATGGATAGTCACAAGCCATCAAACATAGAACTGCTTACATTTTTGTAAAAGGAGTGACATAAGGTCACCCAAAAGCAGTGTGAAAGACTGGTGGACGCATGAAAGCTGTGATTAAAATTCATAGTTATTCCACAAAATATTGATTTCTGAACTCTTCCTGAGTTAAAACATTAGTATTTTGTGTTTCTAAATGATTATGAACTTGTTTATTTTGCATTATTTGAGGTCTGGAAGCACTGCATTTTTTTTGCTATTTTGACCATTTCTCATTTTCAGAAAATAAATACAAAATGTATTGCTTGGAATTTCAGAGACATGTTGTCAGTAGTTTATAGAATAAAAAAACAATGTACATTTTACTCAAAAATATACCTATAAATAGAAAAATCAGACAAACTGAAAATGTTGCAGTGGTCTCCTAATTTTTGCCAGAGCTGTATGTATACAGTATATATATATATATATATATATATATATATATATATATATATATATATATATATGTATGTATTTATGTATGTATGTGTATATATATATATATATATATATATATATATATATATATACATATACAGTATATATATATATATATATATATATATGTATATATATATATATTTGATGGTGGCCCGATTCTAACGCATCGGGTATTCTAGAATATGTATGTATATAGCAGCCACATAGTATGTAGCACAGGCCATGTAGTATAGGAGCCATGTAGTATATAGCAGGCAAATACTACGTGGCCTGTGCTATATACTATGTGGATGCTATATACATACATACATAAATATTGTAGAATACCCGCTGCGTTAATACAGGCCACGCAGTATATAACAGTGTCCACACAGTATATAACACAGCCCACGTACTATATAACACAGCCCATGCAGTATATAGCAGTCACGCAGTATATAACACAGGCGACGTAGTATATAACACTGGCCACGTAATATATAGCACAGCCCATGCAGTATATAGCAGCCACGCAGTATATAGCACAGCCCCGCAGTATATAACACTGGCCACATAATATATAGCACAGCCCACACAGTACATAGCAGCCACATAGTATATAGCACAGCCCCGCAGTATATAACACTGGCCACGTAATATATAACACAGCCCACGCAGTATATAGCAGCCACATGGTATATAACATAGCCATGTTAGTATATAGCACAGAGATGTAGTATATAACAGAGCCCATGCAGTATGTAACACAGCCCACGTAGTATATAGCAATGTGGGCACTATATGCGTGGTTAAAAAGACTTAAAATAAAAAATAAACATATACTCACCTTCCAAAGGCCCCTTGAAGTCCTGGCCCTGTGTGCGGAGCACGCGGCAGGTTTCGGTCCCAGGGTTGGTATGAGCGCAAGGCCTGTGATGACGTCACGCTCACATGGCTGTGACGTCATGGAAGGTCCTTCTCGCATAGCATCCTTGGCACCGGAACCTGCCGCTTGCACTGCCGAGGACAGCGTGCGACGTCGGATTATGAGAATAACTTTTTTTTTTATTATTCTTATTTGTAACATTAGATCTTTTTACTATTGATGCTGCATACACAGCATCAACAGTAAAAATTTGGTCACACAGGGTTAATAGCTGCATAACCGGAGTGCGTTACACTGCGCTCCGGTAACGCTGGCATTAACCCTGTGTGAGGGCTGACTGGAGGGGAGTATGGAGCGGGCACTGACTGCGGGGAGGAAAGAGCGGCCATTTTGCCACCGGACTGTGCCCGTCGCTGATTGGTCGTGGCAGTGGTCGTGGGCGTTTTGCCACGACCAATCAGCGACTTGGATTCCATGACAGACAGAGGCCGCGACTAATGAATATCCGAGACAGACAGAAGGACAGACAGACAGACGGAAGTGACCCTTAGACAATTATATAGTAGATATATATATATATATATATATATATATATATATATATATATATATATATATATATATATATATATATATATTTGCCTAAAATACAAAGGAAATGTCATCATTACCTTTAGGCCTTTTCAAGATCATCTGATCTTCAACTTGCTTAACTGTTCCCAATATCAGTAATTTTGACTAGGCGTGCACAGTTTTACATGCCACTGTAATCTGCCTGTGGAGTCAGACCCTGCAATACAGATTAAGTATACAAAATTCTCTCACTGACATCTCTAGAGCCTGTGGCTTAGTAGCTTTAGGTCCTGTCTGTAATGTTGGAAGTTTTGCGTTCGAGACCTTGAGAGACTCACAAAAAATAGAGTAGATAACATTTTTTTTATTGCTTTTTATTATTTTTAGTAGTTTTACACTAACAAAAAAATCTTACTTTTTTTACCTCAGTATACAAGTGCAAAGAAATAGACTGCTATTTACAATATGCATGTATAATCTGCATTTGGGTTGACTGCTGCAATACGTCTCTAGATTACCAAATTCTCATATGTTTATTGTTATGTGCTGTGACTCATAGCTAGAGCTGCTGCCTGAGGGTTTGGAGATGTGAGTTTGCATCCTGGGGAGACCTGATCATAGGAGAAGTGTGAATATTATAATTGAAGTTATCTCAGTACAGAGATATGTGGCCACGCTCCCTGAGGAGGAGCTATGGAGTAATGAAGACACAGGAGTAGTGGAAGCTGGAACTGAGCCCTCAAATTGGGACAGATCTAAGATCAACTGTTCTGATTTTTTCATTACAGATCTTCAGTGCTTATTTCCACAACTATATGGTTTATTATCAAAATTGTGATTCATATATTTATTATCTCTGATATTCAATTTTTTAATATACGGAGTATATTGTTTGTTATATTGAGGTATGTTTTGCAGGGCCAGATTTTTTTTTGCTTGACAGTTTATACATTGTTTGTATCTGGCACTTACAGGTCCTTTGGGTCAATACTTTACTTAAAGGGGTATTCCCATATCCAAGATCCTATCCCAATATGTAGTAGGTGTAATAATAATAATAATAATAATAATAATAAATAATACAAATATTAGCAAATGCTTCCAATTAGAAATGTAGTATAGTTTTTCTGATTCGCTATGTCTCATTCCTCATGTGCAGGCATTGCAGGACCTTAGGTATCCATGGTTACGATCACTGATATAGTGACAGTTAGCTAGTTACTAGTGGTTGTAACCATGGCTATCTAACGTCCTGCAATGCCTGCACAGGAGGAAAGAGACATAGCGAATCAGAAAAATTATACTACATTTCTAATTGGATGTATTTACTTATATTATTATTATTATTATTATTATTATTATTATTAATACACCTACTACATATTTGGATAAGATCGTGAAGATGGGAATACCCATTTAGTTTTAAAGAGTACTATATGTGATACATTTTTGGCATGGGGTAGGTTATCTTATTGAGGGTAAATTGAACTGATTGCTGCCTATGGGATTTTTAAGTGTTTTTATATTTGTCCTTTTTGTACTTTTTCTTAATAAGATTTTTACTTATAGAGATCCCTTTTGCACTTGCATACTCCTTTTTCTTTTTGTCTTAAATGGTTAATTACTAAGTATGCATTAGGTTGATCTTCTAAATAGTGGTGCTTCCTTAGTTTGCATTTTTCTGTACCCTAAGCCCATAGTGAAACATGTCTGAGCTTTTCACAGTCACCATTCCTACAATTTATACCCACTTAACAACCTGCAGAAGGTCATGTGACTAGAAGGTCCTGCTAAAAGTAATATAATGCTCTCCATAATGCAGTTTGACCACTGGGTGGCAGTGCAACATAAGGAATATGCCCTTTAGACAAAAGTATTGGGTCACCTTCACAGTATGCCGACAAGACTAGCGATGAGAAGATCTTTTGAAATTTAAATTTGCCGCCTTTGCAAAACTTTCAGAAAAAAATTGATTTACATAAATCTCAATACTGCATTGAGAACTAGAGCCACCATCAGGGCATTACTGGTCTTAGTGTTGTATGGGACTCAGTGAGCAGAAGAGAAAAGGGAGGACCTGAACCCAGTCTGGGTTCTGCTCACCGGGCCCCAGGGTGTAACAAAGCATTGTGTATCGGCGTGCCATCATAGGTAGCGCACATCTCAATGAAGGGAACTTTCCTGGAGCTCCTTGGATAGCCGTGCATCTGCAAGGGAGTCCCTTCACCTCTTCTGTGACGTGCTGGTGATGGCGCGTACGGGATGACATCATCACGTACGTGCCAGCATATACACGCCCCACTCGCTAGAAGTGGCACTGCTCCTGCAAGGGATCATATGAGAATTAAGTATGAAAAACTTTTTTTTTTTAATAAAATGTATTAAATGGGCTTGGGGGAGCAAATGATGATAAATTGATGGTGGGGACAGCAAATAATGACTTGAGGTTGGTGAGTGGGGAGAGAAAATAATGATGAATTGAGGGTGGGGAGAGCAAATGATGATGAATTGAGACTGGGGGATGGATACGGCAAATGAAAATGAGCTGAGGGTGGAGAGAGTACATGATGATGTATTGAGGCTGGTGGTTGGGGGACAGTAAATGTTGATGAATTGAGGGTGGGGGACAATAAAT
This sequence comes from Ranitomeya variabilis, assembly GCF_051348905.1. Taxonomy (NCBI): domain Eukaryota; kingdom Metazoa; phylum Chordata; class Amphibia; order Anura; family Dendrobatidae; genus Ranitomeya; species Ranitomeya variabilis. The sequence goes on along the minus strand of NC_135238.1, from coordinate 160,320,477 downwards.
GATTATATATTGGGGGGTGGGTGAGAGTAAATGATACATTTGTAGGAGAGACCAAATGATGATGAATTGAGGGTCTGGGTGGCTGGGAGAGAGGACATGACATAATGAATTGGGGTGGAGGGGGCATGTAAATATAATGAATCGGTGGAGCAGGAGTGGGGAGCATTGAGGCTGCAGAAGTATGACTAGTAGTGAATTGGGGGAAAGAGTACAGGTTCTAATTAATTTATATATTACATAGTTATTAAGGTTGAAGGAAGACTTTAAATCCATATTTATTGGGTGGGGAAAGTGGCTAGTTAGTGAGGGCAGAATTGTGAATTACAATTTACATTTGTAATGGTGGGTTGCATAACAACTAATTAAATATTAATGGTGGATGCAAGTCTGTTACCAGCTGCATAGTGTAGAGGTTGGGGAAAAAGTGGGGAATGTGCTCTGGAAGCAGTGCTATAGATAACTGTGTGTCTTTGTTACTCCCAACAGTGGCGCATGTAGATTTGTGGACCCACTGTGCCACAGGGCAGGGCATGCCCAGGTAGGGGATTAGCTAAGGGACTACCTGGTGTCCACTGGAGCTCCTGGTGGTGGGTACAGACTGGGCTGCAGGTAGCCACCAGGTACGTCTCTTGGGCAGAGCCCAGCTGCTTACTCCAGGGTATGATGACACCGATTAGGGCTAGGTCTCCATTCAGACTAGTAAGTTCTGGCAACTCTACTGACATGGCTTCGGACTCAGTTCACACATGCTGGACTAGGATACTGGATCAGGGTTTGGCTGCACATGGACCAGTGAACAATGTTGAGGCACTGGCCGCTCCAGGACCAGGGGACAAAGTTAAGGCCCTGTCCACTCCAGGACCAGGGGATGAGGTTCAGGAACTGGCTGCTCCAGGACCAGGGGACGAGGTTGGCATTGGCCACCCAGGGACCAGTTGACATAGGAAATATGACTGGCTGATCTGGAACCAGGGGATTTCAGATACAGGACTGGTCACATCGGGACCAGGGGCCTACGGATATACAGGACACTGGCCGCTCTGGGACCAGGAGACCTCACACCTCACTAGTTGTAAAAATATTACTTACTAATGATTCTACACATTGCTTGGCGACTCCCTAGGGGGGGGGGGGGGGCAGCAAAACAAGGCAGAGATGCTTACCTGCCTAGGCCTCCAAACAAATGCACTATCAGGATGCAGTGGACCCATGTGGTCAAGATGAAAAAAACACAGGTGCAGCATAACCGATGAGGCAGCCACTCACGGCCTACCAAACTAATGGAGGGGGTGGCTGCTTGGCACATTGCTGCACATAAAAAACTTGTATGTGGCGCTGTTCACACAATGGAGATGCACAGCATCCAGGCAGGCCTAGTAGTGACACCCTTCTATTAGATCAGGCGGGCCTGCCCAGCGCTATCCAAATGCACCCCATGTGAACAGACACCACAGTTTACAAGAGAAAAATGGGCCCAACTGCACCCCGAAAAAAAGTGCAAAAAACACATAAAAAAATATATTTTTATGTGAGGTATTAGTTGATATTTTGGCCAAAATAAAGAAGCTCATGACCCACGTCAAGGGTCCCCTAGGGGAGAGGGAGTCTTTTAGCTATTGGCTGGGAGCCATCTTGCAGGGGTACGCATTATGCAAAATGCCTCTCAGCAACAGGCTGAGGGCATTTAGCAAAATGCGTGCTGCCCCTTTAAGAGCAGGGGAGTGTGCCCGCATGTGTACTAGGCACGCCGCAGGGATCTGTGGTGCGCACACACAGATCAGGAACAAACAGGAAGCAGGACCGGGACCGCGCCGATAGCCAGGGCTGTAAGTCGGCATCCCTGCATGGAAGGAGAAGGGGGCACTATGCAGGGGTGCCAGTAATAGTGCTACAGTACCCTCTAATTATGCCCCCTCTTCAAGTCCACAAAGACTTTCTGCAGAGAAGTTGGAGGCTGACACCTCTTAACGAACTTTCACGACTTCTCTTCAGAACCACGACTTCTGTCCAGTAGAAGAAAAGTGACACCTCTCACCATCTTCACAACTAGGATGCTTCTCTCCATCAAGCTATCCTCAGCATAGGACAAAGCATAGTACCAGGAACTGAGCACTGGAAAGTCTCTCCCTGTATGTTGAGATTAGCTACCACCCTGGAGGATTCAAGGACCAACTGGAGTTCCTCCACCAGGTTGGTGGACTGTAGAGACTTGACAGATGCCACTGCCCAGACATTCTCCTCCAGATCACCTAGAGACTGAACATACCTCCTCTGGTCCTGTCTTGTCTGGTCTCCAAGATGACACGTCCACAAAGTGGGGATGTTCCTCTGGGCAGATCATTAGTACAACAATCACCAGGACTGTATGGGAACATTGCCTCTGCTTCCCTTTCTTCAGAGACACAGCACACAGCGACTCAGTGGCTAGCAGACTTGATGGAGAAGGTGGCCACATAGCTGGCTGACCTAGACGTATGGGGACTCCTCTTGTGACTCGGCTGTCTCCAACGAAGCACCTTGCAGGGTCTCCAGTCTAGGACGGGCATCTATGTTCTCCGCACTGGATGGCCAATGGGAATACCAGACAGCACATGGAAGGCGATCTTCTCCGAGTATAACTGTCACGTTTCTGTTGTCTGATAACCTGGTTTGGAACAGTAGAGTTTGGAGACTATGTGCCTCTGCACCCAGGGACCCCTCCTTGTAACTTAACATGGCCTGCACTTCATGGCTGAGTTGCTGTGGTTTCAAAACACTTCCACTTTCTAATAATACCACGCACAGTTGATCATGCAGGGCATCCTATAACTGTTCTTTGCTCGAATTTGATGAGTTCTTTAGAGTAACCTATTCTTTCATAATTGTTTGTGCAGGCAAACTGCATGGATAGGGAATGGATTTTATACACATGTGGCAATGGGATTAAATGAAAAATCTGAATGAATTGATTAAGACATTTGTAGACACTTTGGGAAAAGCTCTGAGTGTGACAGAGCAATTCCCAAGTCTCTGTATTTAACACCTAATTTGCATATGATTAACAATGCTAATTACTCGGGAATGCAACAACAGATAAAATATTTAAAGGTGTTGGTGGATTTACTCTGCAAAGACCTGCATGCCCATATGTGCTGTTTGGGGGTTTGATCTTACTGACAGATTCCCTTTAAGGTTGTTACATTTCTAAAGGAGCCCGCAGGGAGAACATTTTAAGATTTGGTGTCACATAGTTTGGGGGAAACACAGGAATGGTTGCCCTAAGCATTAGTCTTTTAGGGGAACAACATTTCATAAGAAAAAATAGAAAGTATTTTTTTTTTTCCTTTTGAAATGTTTGCATGTATAAGAATTGGAATTGCTACTGCCAAGGTTCAGTACGTATGTCTCTGCTCTCCGGTCAGAGTCACTTTCATATAGCTGGATCCTATGGTGTAACAGACAGCCATAGGCTATGTTCACACGATCCTTTTTTTGATCCTTTTTTTTTCAGGTCCTTTTTCCATGCAGGGTACAGTCCAATGTTACTCTATGGAAAACAAAAACCGCTGTGCCCACTATCTTTTTTTTCTCAGGCAAATCCGCGAGGATTTGCCTGCAGAAAAAAAGAAGTACCATGTCACTTCTTTCTGCGGATTCAGCTCCTGTTTTCAACAGGCACCAATAGGAAAGTGCTGTTGAAAACCCGCAGAGGAATCTGCAGAAGAAACTGCAGGAAAATCAGCAGTGCAGTTTTGCACTGCGGGTTTTCCAAATCAGGACCTGAAAAAAAAAGGATCAAAAAAAGGATCGTGTGAACATGGCCATAGACTTTCTGCTCCACCTCTCTCTGTCTGGAGAAGAGGATGTGGAAAGTTTGATTAGATGAGAGTAAACTTTACTTATTTATGGGTAAGGTGGCATAAATATAGCATAATGATGATTGGAGGAGGCACTCTGGCTAGCATGACCACTTTCTAAATGCGACATTGTTTTAAGGGCATTCATGGGCATTATTATTAGGTTAGGTAGGTGCAATGCCTACCTTGTCCAGGGCACCGACAAGCCTTATCATGACACTGGGGTCACATTTCCAGTTCACATATGACCAAAAAATCATTGTGGAATGGCTGATGTCATAAAATTTTGATGCAATTTTATCTCTATAATGTAGTAGTGACTTCCTTCCTCAGAAAGCGATTGCTATTGTGTTGAACTTTTGTATTGCCCATAAGTTTTTATGGAAGCCAGATTGACAGAATCATTGCCTCATCACTCACAAATTAGATCCTCTCATTTAGAACATAAAGAAACATCATAAAGAATATTTGCTGCAAAACGCCTCAGGCTCTTAATTTTTAGAATTTAACAATTTTTTTAATGGTGCAAATTCCTGCTCACTGGTAACAGACTGCTTTTTTTTTCGCTGAGCTGGGGACTACAAAGAAGCTAAGAAGTCAATTTGGGTTGTGTTACATTTGGATGTTAAATTCCCAAAGTCTGGATATCTATTTTTCCATTTAGTCCTGCACAAATGTAGAATTTCTATGGTGAATTAACATATAGTTTAATATCTTGATATACATTAGTTGTAGGATGATGAGTTATGTTAATCTTTTCACAATCAGCCTCCTGACATTAATTTAGAAATGTACGGAATATCTATTTATGCAGAAAGCAGGGCGACTCTGGGGTCTTGAGTTTAGATCTGACTACAGAAGTATCTGCTTCTCATAAGCCATAAACATTTGACTGTAATTTTTTCGAGCAATGCATAAGATACATTTATTAATACAGCACAGGGTTCATAGCGATTCCTCTGTGGAGCCTTTCTATTTTTATGTAATTTTGCAATTCTGGCATTTCCTACTACATAACAGTCTGCTCTGACCTGTGCTATGCTGATCTTATGTGGGGCACATCTTCAACCATGAAACACCCATTTTAAAAAGACAAAGGTATCTTAATTATTTGGTAAATATATTGCCAAGATCATACTTTGCTCTTTTATCTGTGTAGTTTTTTGCAAAGATAGAAGTAGAGTTCACAGGGTGAAGAAGCGTCATAGTTGGATCCATTTCCAGCTTTGCCTACAAAAAATAGTCTCAAAATAAAAAAGGAGGTAGGTCTAAAAATCTGATGGTGGTCATGGATGATTGAGATAGATACTATTTTTTTTAGAACAAGGCCATCTTTAGTCATTCCAGTTTCCTGTTCTGTGTATGGGCTTGAATTTTTTATACCAGCTGCAGTTCTCTTTACCAAAAGTAAACAGCCTCATATATTCTTTCATAGAAGGATTGCCCTACGGTCACTTCCCTACAGTTTCTATTTCCCCCTCAACCCCCAAAACAGGACATCATCAGGGTGCGGCACAGCGATTACTTACCACAGCTACTGTGTCTCTACCTTCCCCTAATGATGTTCCAAATCAATAGTGGTGATGAAGTTGGAGGCATCGTCAGTCACCAGTGACACACAGCTTCCACCACCACCACCCCGCAGCTTTAACCCTCACTGCCATATCGTCTCTTTCACTGCTGCCATTCTTCTCCTGTCACCACCGCTTTTTTCACTGAAACAGAATGTCATCAGAAGGCAGTCATAGAAGCACCTCAATGAAGCTAATCGTCATCATGGGGCACCGCTAGTGTCACTGACACTGCTTCTATCACCGCACCCTGATGACAATTTGTTACAGTGTGGTGATAGAAGCTGTGGTGCGGTGCAGCTGTCACTCACACTGCTTCAATCGCTGCTCCCTGATGAAGTCTTATTTCGTTGAGCAAGGTGGCAGGAACAGAAGCTGTGGAAATGCTTCAGGGGACGATGGTGACAGTAACTGGGGTATGTGACCGCAGCGTGGCCCCTGATGTTCTGCAGGAAAGTGACAGCAGGGCCATCCTCCTTTGACGTTTCATTTGAGACTATCCTCATATGGAAAGTCACAGGAGGTAAAGTAAATAAAACAGTTATAGGGATTAGCACGATAGAGAGAATACTAGGGAATTTTAAGATAAAGCAAATTGGAGAAGTGGCTAGAACTTAAAGGTATTCATACATGGAATTCTATGTGTCGGTGTGTCGGACAACACCTTTAATAATAATAGGTAAACAACGAAAAACTGTGTATGTGGACCTACTCTAAAGCTCGCCACACATTAGAGATTTTGAATCACACAAGTGAACAAAGCATATGAAAGTAGATATGTGTTAAGAAGGATTTTTGGCTGATATCAGGTTCTATGGTTGCAATGATGTCTATGCAAAATAACAGCTCTGCATCACATCAATGGAAGCCTAGACCAGCCAAAGATCATGGCAAAGATTAAACGGCATACCATTATCTTCCAAAATAACCTTTACAACCATAAACAACATTTAGAAAATGGCTTTATATCTGAAATCACTTACAATGAATTCATGCCTCTCAACATTTTCCAACCTTATCAGAGTAAAGGCCCCGTCTCACACAGCGACGCTGCAGCGATACAGACAACGATGCTGATCGCTGCAGCGTCTCTGTGTGGTCGCTGTGTGGTCGCTGGGGAGCTGTCACACAGACAGCTCTCTCCAGCGACCAACGATCAGGGGAACGACTTCGGCATCGTTGAAACTGTCTTCAACGATGCCGAAGTCCCCCTGCAGCACCCGGGTAACCAGGGTAAACATCGGGTTACTAAGCGCAGGGCCGCGCTTAGTAACCCGATGTTTACCCTGGTTACCAGCGTAAATGTAAAAAAAACAAACAGTACATACTCACCATCTGTTGCCCGTCAGGTCCCTTGGCGTCTGCTTCCTGCTCTGACTGAGCCGCCGTACAGTGAGAGCAGAGCGCAGCAGTGACGTCACTGCTGTGCTCTCACTTTACGGCAGTCAGTCAGAGCAGGAAGCAGACGCCAAGGGACCTGACGGGCAACAGATGGTGAGTATGTACTGTTTGTTTTTTTTACATTTACGCTGGTAACCAGGGTAAACATCGGGTTACTAAGCGCGGCCCTGCGCTTAGTAACCCGATGTTTACCCTGGTTACCAGTGAAGACATCGCTGGATCGGTGTCACACACACCGATTCAGCGATGTCAGCGGGACCTCAACGACCAAAAAAAGGTCCAGGCCATTCTGACACGACCAGCGATCTCGCAGCAGGGGCCTGATCGCTGGTACGTGTCACACATAGCGAGATCGCTACTGAGGTCGCTGTTGCGTCACAAAACTTGTGACTCAGCAGCGATCTCGCTAGCGATCTCGCTATGTGAGACGGGGCTTTAAGGATAGGGTAGGCAAAGAACCCATATATCACCAAAGGACACATATACACATGGACCTGTCTTTTTATGCACTAAAGACCTTATACACATTATATAGCTGTTAGCCAAATGTTGATTGAGCGATGGTTTACCCAGCTGCTCTCTCACCCATCTCTCCCACACAAGGGCGCTCTGCCGTGCGCTCCCATGTTCTGAATGAGAGAATGAGAGATCTACTATCAGACATCTCTAAAGAACAAAAGGATTGTCAGTTCGAAATCAGACATGCTGCATCCTTATCTCCCCCAATAGTCATCTGTTGGGAGCCCTCATTCACATTAGACTCTTGGCCAAACCCATTGATATCGGTGGTTTCAGCCAACATTAGTCTAATGTGTATGGGAGCCTTAAGTCAGAGGGAAACATTTAGATAATAGCCAGAAAGTAATTTTTTTAGAATGGTTGTCTATTTTTGCATTCAGCATTTCTCTGTGATTTAAAGGGAACCTGTCACCCCCCAGGGCCTATTAAAGTAAAATAGCCACCTTCAGCAGCACTAAGGCCGTATTCTTTGAAGGTGGCTCTTATGTTTATTATCCCTAGGAACGCTGAAATAATGACTTTTATAAATTTCCAGCCATACCTCTATTGAGTCAGGGAGATATGTTTTCTCCCCCTGACTCAATCGCCTCACAGCCGTCCATCATCCAGTTCTGTCCTCCATGCGCCGCCTCTTCTCTTTCTCGTGACGTCACCAGCGCCTGCGCTCTGCAATCAGTTCTTGGGCATGCGCTGTGCATGCTGCCTGTGAACTTACATCTGGTGCCTGCGCCTTTGTGTAGCAGAGGCCCCAGTTCCCGCCCCGCAGTGTGTTATCATGTATTCACACTGCGGGGCTGGGAATCTGGCGCCTGCGCAGTGGAGCAGGTCACCGTGCTCCTCGATAGAAGTGCCGAAGTCTCGCAAGACTTCACAAATCTCGTGACACATCGGCACTATCTTTAATGGAGAATGGTTAACTGCTCCAATGCACAGGTGCCAGATTCCTAGCCCCGCAGTTTGAATACATAATAACACGCTGCGGGGCGGCGCATGCCCAAGAACTGATTCCAGAGCGCAGGCGCTGGTGATGTCACGAGAAAGAGGAGGCGGCGCCCGGAGGAGAGAGGGGGATGATGGACAGCTGCGAGGCGGTTGAGTCAGGGGGAGAAAACATACCTCCCTGACTCAACAGAGGTATGGCAGGAAATTTATAAAATCATTATTTCAGCGTTCCTAGGGATAATAAACCTAAGAGCCACCTTCACAGAATGCAGCCTTAGTGCTGCTGAAGGTGGCTATTTTACTTTAATAGGCCCTGGGGGGGGGGGGGGGGGGTGACAGGTTCCCTTTAAATAGCTGGTGAGATGAGAATTATCTTGGTCTTGGACCCACAAGGAAAGGCTGTTTTAAAAGCTAAAAATCTCTCACTTGAAAGGTGAAAACAGGTCCTAAAGCTCCAGAAACAATTTACCAGAACCTTATATTCTAAATCTGCTCATTGGGAAACACAATTTTCGCTGAGTTAGATCTGACACTTGTTTTTGACTAACTTTTGGCTTCTGAAACCAAAAACTTTTTAAGCTGCAGGATACCCTCCCTTTTTGTCCAAAACCACACAAGATGTACATACAATTGAAAATAATATAAAAATTACCTGAATGTAATGTATATTTAAAGCTTTTTTTGTTCATAAAAAGGATATATTGTTACTGTAATTCAAATTGTGTGCAAATAGTAGAGGTCAATATGAACAAAATCATCAGAACAGAAACCATATTTCTTAATCCATAACACACTATACCAAATGATGAGGGGGGCTATAATAGCAAAGGATGCTCCCAAAGTACATAATCACACAAGAAGAAAAAGAACACAAAAAATCCTAAATAAAAATATATTATAGTTTATTCAGAAAAACATATAAAGCGCAACATTGAAAAATAGTAATAATCAAGTTGAGGACAAAGCTGAATAGTAAATATCACAGGTGTAAGACACAGAGTTCACCTTTATTTAAGTGGAAGGGATGGGCAAAGTATAGCAGCCGGTAAAGTGAAGTGCAAGTGCAAAAAAGGGGGGTTCCCAAATATGAGCAGTTTTCACTAAGGGCTCAACCAATCACCATCTCATACCGCATGAGTAATCAAGGGGTAACCAAGCATATTACAGGATGTAGAACATTGAAACAGCGAGTGGTGCAATCAACACTAGAAGAGCATGTATAATCGGTTATCAGAAAAAAGGGGTGTATACCACTTTAAGAAAACAAAAAACCTGCCCTTAAAAAAAAACCTGACCTTACTCATAGTTTCCACTTTGGGACCCAATGTACGCAGCCCCAACGCGCGTTTCGTGTGGGCTTCCTCTGAGGGCTGCAATGAATATACACCCTTTTTTTCCCTTCATCCACATCCATATAGTCTCGACACACTGCTTGCCCACCCTGTGAGGGGCCCAAGACTTTATCACCAAGTTTTACTTTGAAATATGCAAATTAGGCTTGCTTGACAAACATGCTGATGTTCATCCTTTAACTAGTAATGGCGAAATTGCTACAGATATAACAAAAGGAATCATGGCTGTTTAGGCACTTATTACGAAAAAATAACAGACAGGCATGATCTGAAAGAAAGGAAATAAGTGTGTAAATAAATAAATTATGCTAACCCCCTGTATACAGAAATTCTGAATATTTTGCAGTATGAAGAGGAGCACACAATCTCTCGCCACACTGTCTCAAGTGTAACTGAATAGCCAAGACAAATAACAATCTGATGTCGTTTGCCAAAGTCGTCCTCCACCCATCCCCAGTCAAGGGCGTTTCACTTTTGGTTAATAGGAGAAGGGAAGGAAAACACACATTTTTGCCAAGGTTTTGACATGCGTTTTTGTTGAGGATTTTTTTCGTGGCAAAAACACTGAAAGAATTGACATGTATTAGATTTAACTCCTACCTATTTTCAATTTTTTTGTTTTTGTTTTTTCTTGTCCTTCTTCCAAGAGCCATTTTTTTTCTGTCTACATAGCCATATGAGAGCTTTTTTGTGTGGGACAAGTTGCACTTTTGAATGACACCATTCATTTTATCATGTGATGCACTGGAAAGTGGGGAAAAAATCCAAATGCACTGAAATTGCTAAGAAAAGTGCAATTGCACAATTGTTTTTAGAGTTTTTATTTACCATGTTCACTATAAAGTAAAACAGACCTGACATTATGATTCTCCAGGTCAGTATGATTACGCAGATACCAAACATGTATAGTTTGTCTTTTTAAGTGGTGAATAAAATTCGGAAATTTGTAAAAAAAAAATAATAATAATAATTTGCTTTTGTTGCCATTTTCCGAGACCTGTAACATTTTCAATTTTCAGGAAATGGGGCTGTATTAGGGCTTAGCTTATTTATTTTATATTTTAATACATCGGACTTTTATTAATGCAGAGATACCAAATATGTGTATTTTTTATTGTTTTATTTTTAAAGGGAATCTGTCACCCCAAATTTCACCTATAAGATGTGGCCACCGCCATCAGGGCTTATCTACAGCATTCTGTAATGCTGTAGATAAGCCCCACGATGTAACCTGCAAGATAAGAAAAACAGGTTATATTATACTCACCCAGGGGCGGTCCCGGTTTGGTCCGGTCCGATGGGCGTCGCGTTCCGTGTCCAGTGCCTCCCATCTTCATACGATGACGTCCTCTTCTTTGCTTCCTGCCATGGCTCCTGCACAGGTGTACTTTATCTGCCCTGTTGAGGGCAGAGCAAAGTACTGCAGTGCGCAGGCGCCGGGCCTCTCTGACCTTTCCCGGAATGCTGTAGATGAGCCCCTGATGGCGGTGGCCGCATCTTTTAGACGAAAATTGGGGTGACAGATTCCCTTTAAGGCTGGCCTCACACTCAGCGTAGGGAAATACGGTCCGTATTTTACGGCCGTAATACGCAGTAATTTTCCCAAAACACTGTTCCGTATTCAATGCGAGGATGCGATCTTTACAGACAAATGTATCTGTGTGTCATCCGTATGGCTTCTGTACGGCAATTTTTTTGCGCAGGCTTGCAAAATGGTCAAATCATGGATCCATCGGCTAAAATATTCCTAAAAAAGTTCCCACGATCGAGTTCATATGAGTTCATGCAGCAGAGGGCGCATCACCGCAACTCGAGGTAACTATAGGACATTCCCCTGCATTCCATTCATTCAGCAAATTTTACAGACAGGAGCACAACTGCATTAGCAGAGCTCCTGGGTGTAAAATGATTTAACCACTTCAGATGGATATACAGCGTGGGACAAGACTGATCGACGGAAGGTATGGAATATTGTTGTTTGTTTTGTTTAACTTTATTTCAGGTGACAAGGGTCTTCAGGTGGATTAAGAGTATAATAAAATATTAAAACACCCTGTGTCTTTATTTCATTAAAATACTTTTTAATAAAGTGTGTGTTTTATTAACCATTTTGTACTATTGGATTAATAATGGATAGGTGTCATAATTGACGCCTCTCCATTATTAACTTGGCTTAATGTCACCTTACAATAGCAAGGTGACATTAACCCTTCATTACCCCATATCCCACCGCTACACGGGAGTGGGAAGAGAGAGGCTAAGTGCCAGAATAGGCGCATCTTACAGATGTGCCTTTTCTGGGGTGGCTGGGGGCAGATGTTTTTAGCCGGGGGGGTCCTATAACCATGGTACCTCCCTAGGCTATTAATATCTGCCCTCTGTCACTGGCTTTCCCACTCTGGCGGAGAAAATTGCGTGGGAGCCCATGCCAATTTTTTCCGGGATTTAACCATTTAATTTAATAGCTAGAGCTTCAAAATTTTTACACACAGACACTTGTTACATTAGTAAAGAGGAATATGTAAAAAAAAAGGGATATGAGATGGTTTACTGTATGTAAACCATGTCACATATCATGTCGGGTGTGTGAAGGAGAGAAGAAAAGCCGGCAATTGAATTACCGGCTTTTCTGCTATCTTGCGCTGAATTGAATATATATATATATATATATATATATATATATATATATATATATATATGTGTGTCTCACTGACACATATATATATATATATATATATATATATATATATACATATATATGTATACCTATTCTATGTGTACACATTTATTCTACCTATTCTATTCTGTCAGTGTGATTTTACTGTACACCGCACTGAATTGCCGGCTTTTCTAGAGAACACCACTGCGTATTTCTCGCAAGTCACACTCATGGTCTGTGTGTAATCCGTAATTTTCTCGCCCCCATAGACTTTCATTGGCGTATTTTTTGCACAATATGCTGACAAACGCAGCATGCTGCGATTTTCTGCGGCCGTACAAGACCGTATAATACGGATCCGTAAAATACGGCAGATAGGAGCAGGGCCATAGAGAATCATGGTACCATATGCAATCCGTATTTTCTACGCCTCTCATACGTCCGTAAAACACGCCAGTGTGATGCCGGCCTAATGAAGCTAAAGAAGATCATTTTAACTTTTGGGGGTTTTTTTTACATTTTTAATTTTTTTTTTCACTTTTTCCTCTACTTATTAGTCCCTTTATGGAGCTTGAAGCACCGTTCGTTAGATTGCTTGTACTTTACATAGCAGTACATCTGCACTGCTATGTGTGTATATATAAATATATATATATATATATATATATATATATATATATTAATATACATACAGTACAGATCAAAAGTTTGGGCACACCTTCTCATTTAAGGAATTTTCTGTATTTTCATGACTATGAAAATTGTACATCATTACATCATTCACACTGAAGGCATCAAAACTATGAATCAACACATGTGGAATTATATACTTAACAAAAAAGTGTAAAACAACTGAAATTATGTCTTATATTCTAAGTTCTTCAAAGTAGCCACCTTTTGCTTTGATGACTGCTTTGCACACTCTTGGTATTCTCTTGATGAGCTTCAAGAGGTAGTCACCGGGAATGGTCTTCCAACAATCTTGAAGGAGTTCCCAGAGATGCTTAGCACTTGTTGGCCCTTTTGCCTTCACTCTGCGGTCCATCTCACCCCAAACCATCTCGATTGGGTTCAGGTCTGGTGACTGTGGAGGCCAGGTCATCTGGTGTAGCACCCCATCACTCTCCTTCTTGGTCAAATAGCCCTTAATGAAACAAAGTCCAGCTCACCATAGTCGGCATCCTGTGGAACTCGGAGCACGGAACTGCTGTATCAGGGCGTAGGAAGAATTAAGGAAATGATAAGGAATCCAGCTCCACGAGGTAGTGAAAAAAAACCTTCCTTTATTCACTTCAAATCATATTCAGTGGAGGATAAAACATCAGCAACAACATGGATTAAAATGCGATATCAACGCGTTTCTGGTGAACAAGCACCCTTAATCATGATATCATGATTTGAAGTGAATAAAGGAAGGTTTTTTTTCACTACCTCGTGGAGCTGGATTCCTCATCATTTACTCAAATAGCCCTTACACAGCCTGGAGGTGTGTTTGGTGTCATTGTCCTATTGAAAAATAAATGATGGTCCAACTAAACCCAACCCGAATGGAATAGCATGCCGCTGCAAGATGCTGTGGTAGCCGTGCTGGTTCAGTATGCCTTCAATTTTGAATAAATCCCCAACAGTGTCACAGCAAAGCATCCCCACACCATAACACATCCTCCTCCATGCTTCACGGTGGGAACCAGGCATGTAGAGTCCATCCGTTCACCTTTTCTGTGTCGCACAAAGACACGGTGGTTGGAACCAAAGATCTCAAATTTGGACTCATCAGACCAAAGCACAGATTTCCACTGGTCTAATGTCTATTCCTTGTGTTCCTTAGCCCAAACAAGTCTCTTCTGCTTGTTGCCTGTCCTTAGCAGTGGTTTCCTAGCAGCTATTTTACCATGAAGGCCTGCTGCACAAAGTCTCCTCTTAACAGTTGTTGTAGAGATGTGTCTGCTGCTAGAACTCTGTGTGGCATTGACCTGGTCTCTAATCTGAGCTGCTGTTAACCTGCGATTTCTGAGGCTGGTGACTCGGATAAACTTATCCTCAGAAGCAGTGGTGACTCTTGGTCTTCCTTTCCTGGGGTGGTCCTCATGTGAGCTTGATGGTTTTTGCTATTGCACTTGTGGACACTTTCAAAGTTTTCCCAATTTTTCAGACTAACTGACCTTCATTTCTTAAAGTAATGATGGCCACTCATTTTTCTTTACTTAGCTGTTTTTTTCTTGCCATCATACAAGTTCTAACAGTCTATTTAGTAGGACTATTAGCTGTGTATCCACCAGACTTCTGCACAACACAACTGATGGTCCCAACTGTCATGATTCTCAATGGCGAGAGAACATAGCCCAGCATATATGAGAACTAGCTCTTGGAAGATGGAAACTATACTGACCATGAACTAAACCTGCCGCACAACTAGAAGTGGCCGGGTAGCATGCCTACGTTTTTTAACCCTAGATGCCCAGCGCCAGCCGGAGAACTACCTAATCCTAGCAGAGGAAAAGACAGTCCTGGCTCACCTCTAGAGAAATTTTCCCAAAAGGCAGACAGAGGCCCCCACATATATTGGCGGTGATTTTAGATGAAATGACAAACGTAGTATGAAAATAGGTTTAGCAAAATCGAGGTCCGCTTTCTAGATAGCAGGAAGACAGAAAGGACACTTTCATGGTCAGCAGAAAACCCTATCAAAACACCATCCAGAAATTCCTTTAAGACTCTAGCATTAACTCATAACACCAGAGTGGCAATTTCCGATCACAAGAGCTTTCCAGACACAGTAACGAAACAGCAGCTGTGAACAGGAACAAAATGCAAAAACACACAAGGACAAAAGTCCAACTTAGCTGGGAGTTGTCTAGTAGCAGGAACAAGCACAGAAGGCTTCTGATTACATTGTTGACCGGCAAGAAACTGACAGAGGAGCAAGGTTATATAGCGACTCCCACATCCTGATAGGAGCAGGTGAACAGAGGGGATGATGCACACAAGTTAAATTCCACAAGTGGCACCGGGGGAGCCCAGAATCCAATTTCACAACAGTACCCCCCCCCTCAAGGAGGGGGCACCGAACCCTCACCAGAACCACCAGGGCGATCAGGATGAGCCCTATGAAAGGCACGGACAAGATCGGAGGCATGAACATCAGAGGCAGTGACCCAAGAATTATCCTCCTGACCGTATCCCTTCCATTTGACCAGATACTGGAGTCTCCGTCTGGAAACACGAGAGTCTAAGATCTTTTCCACAACGTACTCCAACTCACCCTCAACCAACACCGGAGCAGGAGGCTCAACGGAAGGCACAACCGGTACCTCATACCTGCGCAACAATGACCGATGAAAAACATTATGAATCGAAAAGGATGCAGGGAGGTCCAAACGGAAGGACACAGGGTTAAGAATCTCCAATATCTTGTACGGGCCGATGAACCGAGGCTTAAACTTAGGAGAAGAAACCCTCATAGGGACAAAACGAGAAGACAACCACACCAAGTCCCCAACACAAAGCCGAGGACCAACACGACGACGGCGGTTGGCAAAAAGCTGAGTCTTCTCCTGGGACAACTTCAAATTGTCCACCACCTGCCCCCAAATCTGATGCAACCTCTCCACCACAGCATCCACTCCAGGACAATCTGAAGATTCCACTTGACCGGAGGAAAATCGAGGATGAAACCCCAAATTACAGAAAAACGGGGACACCAAGGTGGCAGAGCTAGCCCGATTATTGAGGGCGAACTCCGCCAAAGGCAAAAAAGCAACCCAATCATCCTGATCCGCAGACACAAAACACCTCAAATATGTCTCCAAGGTCTGATTAGTCCGCTCGGTCTGGCCATTAGTCTGAGGATGGAAAGCAGACGAAAAAGACAAATCTATGCCCATCCTAGCACAGAATGCCCGCCAAAATCTAGACACGAATTGGGTCCCTCTGTCAGAAACGATATTCTCAGGAATACCATGCAAACGAACAACATTTTGAAAAAACAGAGGAACCAACTCGGAAGAAGAAGGCAACTTAGGCAAGGGAACCAGATGGACCATCTTAGAGAAACGGTCACACACCACCCAGATGACAGACATCTTCTGAGAAACAGGCAGATCCGAAATAAAATCCATCGAGATGTGCGTCCAAGGCCTCTTCGGGATAGGCAAGGGCAACAACAATCCACTAGCCCGAGAACAACAAGGCTTGGCCCGAGCACAAACGTCACAAGACTGCACAAAGCCTCGCACATCTCGTGACAGGGAAGGCCACCAGAAGGACCTTGCCACCAAATCCCTGGTACCAAAGATTCCAGGATGACCTGCCAACGCAGAAGAATGAACCTCAGAGATGACTCTACTGGTCCAATCATCAGGAACAAACAGTCTACCAGGTGGGCAACGATCAGGTCTATCCGCCTGAAACTCCTGCAAGGCCCGCCGCAGGTCTGGAGAAACGGCAGACAATATCACTCCATCTTTAAGGATACCTGTGGGCTCAGAATTACCAGGGGAGTCAGGCTCAAAACTCCTAGAAAGGGCATCCGCCTTAACATTCTTAGAACCCGGTAGGTACGACACCACAAAATTAAACCGAGAGAAAAACAACGACCAGCGCGCCTGTCTAGGATTCAGGCGCCTGGCAGACTCAAGGTAAATTAAATTTTTGTGGTCAGTCAATACCACCACCTGATGTCTGGCCCCCTCAAGCCAGTGACGCCACTCCTCAAAAGCCCACTTCATGGCCAAAAGCTCCCGATTCCCAATATCATAATTCCGCTCGGCGGGCGAAAATTTACGGGAAAAAAAAGCACAAGGTCTCATCACGGAGCAGTCGGAACTTCTCTGCGACAACACCGCCCCAGCTCCGATTTCAGAAGCGTCGATATCACTTGCCCTAATCCTAGCCTCCTGTCCCAAAGCGCTGCAATTCTTTTGTGCTGCCGGTAAACTGACGCGTGCCTACCGCACACGCCCCACTCCGTACAGACTTTTCGCAAATGGGCGGTCAGGAGATCTGTCCCTAAAGGGGGTTCATTGCAATCAGTCTCTTAGTCAACAGCATGTGTAGTGAGAAGTGTGTATTCTTTATCAGGTAGGTCATCTATTTGGTCAGGCAGGGCATCCACAACATCATTCTGGCATGGGTGTCATCCTCTGGTTGGGGAGCTTTCTTGTAATGTGATGAGTGGATCCAAGTGGGTCTTCCCTCCAGTTTCACAGAGGCTGGTGTCGTCAGCAGCACTTGAAAAGGACCATCAAATCTGGGATCGAGTGGTGTTCTACTTACAAACTTTTTTCACCAACACCCAGTCTCCTGGCTTCAAGGAGTGCGTACCGTACACTGAATCTGGATCTCGCAATGAAGAAAAAAACTCGAGAATGGATGTTAGCAAGTTTCTTGATGAGTTCAATTACATAAGCAGACAAAGTATCATATTACATAGTCAGCTGCTGAGGGAAAGAATACCCCTAACCTGGGGCTAGACCCAAACAAAATTTCATATGGTGACAGCTTTTCTGGGCCTCTGAAAGTGTGCCTAACACTAAGTAGTGTGATTGGGAGTGTCTCATGCCATGGTTTGCGTGTGTCTCTTGGGCAACTTTCAACATCCTGTTCTTAAGTGTCCCATTCAGTCTTTCCACTTTCTCGCTACTCTGGGGATTGTAAGGAGTGTGTAGGCCTAAGTCTGACCCTACTGCTGACCAGGTCTCTCGTTTGAGATTTGCTGTGAATGCGGGTCCCTGGTCACTCTCTATCACTTCTGGGACCCCATATCTGCATATCTCATCACTGAGAGTAGCTTCTTTGCAGTAGTCTTTGCTGACTGGTTCCTCACTGGGAAAACTTCTGGCCATCCTGAGAACATGTCCATAACCACAAGGGCATATTCGAAACCTCCACTTGGCGGCATTTGGATGTGGTCTATCTGGCCCCTCTGGAAGGGGTACAGTGGTCTGGCAAGATGATGTGTGGGAATGTTCTCCATTCTTCCAGGGTTGCATTTGCCACAGGTCAAACAGCTGCTAGTGAACTTGGCTGTTAGGGTGGAGATCCCTGGAGTGAACCAGTAAGCACCAATCAGATCATTCATCTGTCTTTGATCTGTGTGGGCCCATGTGCCCACTGGACCACCATAGGGTACATGCTTTGGGGTAAACAGGGTTTGTAGTCCATTGAGTATACCCCTCCTTCTTTATATGTTGCTCCCTTCCGCATCCAGCATTCCTTCTTGTCCTTCTGGGGCTTGCTCCTGCAACTTTTTGAGCAGATCCCAGGACGTCATCTGGTCAGGTTTCTTGTCTTCAGTCATCATGTAGTAGTCGTCCAGCTCTATGACCTCTCCTACTTCTCCATATTGTCTTCCTTTGACTGCTTCTTTGGCTGCCATATCCGCCATGTAATTACCCCATGCCTCTACTGTGTTTAATTTTCCATGCGCTTTGACTTTTAGTACTGCCACCATTTTTGGAAGTTGAAGTGCGTTCAGCAGGTCCTTAATGGCTCCATGATGCTTCATGGTTGTCCCGCTTGCTGTGATGAAGTCCCTTGCAGCCCAGATGGGTCCAAAGTCGTGTGAATGCCATGCGAGTACCTTGAATCGGTATATATGTTCGCAGTCTTGTCTTCTGCCATCTGGTAGGCCTCCGTAAGCGCTATCAGTTCTGCTTCCTGGGCTGACAGACTAGGCAGCAGACTTCTGGACCACAGGATCTCTTGATTGCTGGTCACTGCACATCCCGTGTGGAATCTTCCTTCATCATCTGCAAATCTGGAGCTATCCACATAGAGGATCAACTCTGGGTTGGTCAGTGGCTCTTCTGCTACCTTGGGTAGTCCTGCTGTTTCCTGTTGCATGTTGCTGAAGCAATCATGGTCACCTGTCCGGAGCAAATCCAGATCCCTGCGGAAGTAATCATGCAGATTTTGATCAGAATTTTAATCTGAGGGTCCATATCTGTATCCCCCCTTGGGAGTGGGAGTAGAGTGGATAGGTTGAGGACTGTGCATCTGGAGATGGTGACATTGTCGGGCAGGAGTAGAGAGCACTGGAGGCGAAGATGCCTGGCGGTGTGTTAGGGCTGGCGGAATGCACCGAGTAAATATAGAGATGTTATTTGGTGCATTTGCAGCCCGGGGTCCACCGTGCAGGAAAAGAATCTGCTGCTGGCAAACGGCGGCACTATATGGCAGTAGAAGCGATCTCTGTTGCTTCACAGAGTTGCTAAAAGAAAGGGCTGTGTCCTGTTAGACTCCACAGGAATACACAGTAACTGCTGAGCAGACAGCAGCTTGTGGTCACGCAGGTCAAGGAGGCAAACATACAATCTCCTCACCGGAGGAGCTGATATTCTAGGTGGCTTATTTCAGCCGGGGCCCTGAAACCATACACACAATCTCCTCACTGGAGGTGCCGGTATTCTAAGTAGCTTATTTCAGCTGGGTCCCTGAAACCACACAAGCGTGACCACATTGGTGCAAAACTCATAACATGCATTGATACTAGCACATGGCCGTGCGGCCATGCGAACCTTATATAACTGCAGCAAGTACAAGACCTTCCTAGAAGGACCAATGAGAGGCTGACACAGAGCCTGAGCACCTTCAGGACCTTCCTGGAGAACCAATGGGCTTTGCTGCAGTATCCAAGCATGTGACCCTCGATCTCCAATGAGAGATCTTACCCTGGGCATGCTCAGAAGGAGAAAAGCAGGACTTAGTCCCAAAAGCATCTGCTCGCCGCTGCCCAGCACTGGCTTCAATGGCAGAAGCTGGAAAAGCAGCAGTAACCCTTTGCACAGAGTCAGACTGATCGAGACGCTGGGACCGACATCTCCGCTGAGCTGGCTGTTATGGTTCTCAATGGCAAGAGAACATAGCCCAGCAAACATAAGAACTAGCTCTTGGAAGGATGGAAACTAAACTGACCATGAACTAAACCTGCCGCACAACTAACAGTAGCCGGGTAGCGTAGCCTGCGTTTTATCCCTAGACGCCCAGCGCCGGCCGGAGGACTAACTAATCCTGGCAGAGGAAAATATAGTCCTGGCTCACCTCTAGAGAAATTTCCCCGAAAGGCAGACAGAGGCCCCCACATATATTGGCGGTGATTTAGATGAAAATGACAAACGTAGTATGAAAATAGGTTTAGCAAAATTGAGGTCCGCTTACTAGATAGCAGAAGACAGAAAGGGCACTTTCATGGTCAGCTGAAAACCCTATCAAAACTCCATCCTGAAATTACTTTAAGACTCTAGTATTAACTCATAACATCAGAGTGGCAATTTCAGATCACAAGAGCTTTCCAGACACAGAAACGAAACTACAGCTGTGAACTGGAACAAAATGCAAAAACAAACGAGGACTAAAGTCCAACTTAGCTGGGAGTTGTCTAGCAGCAGGAACATGCACAGAAAGGCTTCTGATTACAATGTTGACCGGCATGGAAGTGACAGAGGAGCAAGGCTAAATAGCGACTCCCACATCCTGATGGAAACAGGTGAACAGAGGGGATGATGCACACCAGTTCAATTCCACCAGTGGCCACCGGGGGAGCCCAAAATCCAATTTCACAACAGTACCCCCCCCTCAAGGAGGGGGCACCGAACCCTCACCAGAACCACCAGGGCGATCAGGATGAGCCCTATGAAAGGCACGGACCAGATCGGAGGCATGAACATCAGAGGCAGTCACCCAAGAATTATCCTCCTGACCGTATCCCTTCCATTTGACCAGATACTGGAGTTTCCGTCTGGAAACACGGGAGTCCAAGATTTTTTCCACAACGTACTCCAACTCGCCCTCAACCAACACCAGAGCAGGAGGCTCAACGGAAGGCACAACCGGTACCTCATACCTGCGCAATAATGACCGATGAAAAACATTATGAATAGAAAAAGATGCAGGGAGGTCCAAACGGAAGGACACAGGGTTAAGAATCTCCAATATCTTGTACGGGCCGATGAACCGAGGCTTAAACTTAGGAGAAGAAACCCTCATAGGGACAAAACGAGAAGACAACCACACCAAGTCCCCAACACAAAGCCGAGGACCAACCCGACGCCGGCGGTTGGCAAAAAGCTGAGTCTTCTCCTGGGACAACTTCAAATTGTCCACTACCTGCCCCCAAATCTGATGCAACCTCTCCACCACAGCATCCACTCCAGGACAATCCGAAGATTCCACCTGACCAGAAGAAAATCGAGGATGAAACCCCGAATTACAGAAAAAAGGAGACACCAAGGTGGCAGAGCTGGCCCGATTATTGAGGGCAAACTCCGCTAAAGGCAAAAAAGCAACCCAATCATCCTGATCTGCAGACACAAAACACCTCAAATATGTCTCCAAGGTCTGATTCGTCCGCTCGGTCTGGCCATTAGTCTGAGGATGGAAAGCAGACGAGAAAGACAAATCAATGCCCATCCTAGCACAGAATGCTCGCCAAAATCTAGACACGAATTGGGTTCCTCTGTCAGAAACGATATTCTCCGGAATACCATGCAAACGGACCACATTTTGAAAAAACAGAGGAACCAACTCGGAAGAAGAAGGCAACTTAGGCAGGGGAACCAAATGGACCATCTTAGAGAAACGGTCACACACCACCCAGATGACAGACATCTTCTGAGAAACAGGAAGATCCGAAATAAAATCCATCGAGATGTGCGTCCAGGGCCTCTTCGGGATAGGCAAGGGCAACAACAATCCACTAGCCCGAGAACAACAAGGCTTGGCCCGAGCACAAACATCACAAGACTGCACAAAGCCTCGCACATCTCGAGACAGGGAAGGCCACCAGAAGGACCTTGCCACCAAATCCCTGGTACCAAAGATTCCAGGACGACCTGCCAACGCAGAAGAATGAACCTCAGAAATGACTTTACTGGTCCAATCATCAGGAACAAACAGTCTACCAGGTGGGCAACGATCAGGTCTATCCGCCTGAAACTCCTGCAAGGCCCGCCGCAGGTCTGGAGAAATGGCAGACAATATCACTCCATCCTTAAGGATACCTGTAGGTTCAGAATTACCAGGGGAGTCAGGCTCAAAACTCCTAGAAAGGGCATCCGCCTTAACATTCTTAGAACCCGGCAGGTAGGACACCACAAAATTAAACCGAGAGAAAAACAACGACCAGCGCGCCTGTCTAGGATTCAGGCGTCTGGCGGACTCAAGATAAATTAGATTTTTGTGGTCAGTCAATACCACCACCTGATGTCTAGCCCCCTCAAGCCAATGACGCCACTCCTCAAAAGCCCACTTCATGGCCAAAAGCTCCCGATTCCCAACATAATAATTCCGCTCGGCGGGCGAAAATTTACGCGAGAAAAAAGCACAAGGTCTCATCACGGAGCAATCGGAACTTCTCTGCGACAAAACCGCCCCAGCTCCGATTTCAGAAGCGTCGACCTCAACCTGAAAAGGAAGAGCAACATCAGGCTGACGCAACACAGGGGCGGAAGAAAAGCGGCGCTTAAGCTCCCGAAAGGCCTCCACAGCAGCAGGGGACCAATCAGCAACATCAGCACCCTTCTTAGTCAAATCAGTCAATGGTTTAACAACATCAGAAAAACCAGCAATAAATCGACGATAAAAGTTAGCAAAGCCCAAAAATTTCTGAAGACTCTTAAGAGAAGAGGGTTGCGTCCAATCACAAATAGCCTGAACCTTGACAGGATCCATCTCGATGGAAGAGGGGGAAAAAATATATCCCAAAAAGGAAATCTTTTGAACCCCAAAAACGCACTTAGAACCCTTCACACACAAGGAATTAGACCGCAAAACCTGAAAAACCCTCCTGACCTGCTGGACATGAGAGTCCCAGTCATCCGAAAAAATCAAAATATCATCCAGATACACAATCATAAATTTATCCAAATAATCACGGAAAATGTCATGCATAAAGGACTGAAAGACTGAAGGGGCATTTGAAAGACCAAAAGGCATCACCAAATACTCAAAGTGGCCCTCGGGCGTATTAAATGCGGTTTTCCACTCATCCCCCTGCTTAATTCGCACCAAATTATACGCCCCACGGAGATCTATCTTAGAGAACCACTTGGCCCCCTTTATGCGAGCAAACAAATCAGTCAGCAGTGGCAACGGATATTGATATTTAACCGTGATTTTATTCAAAAGCCGATAATCAATGCACGGCCTCAAAGAGCCATCTTTCTTAGCCACAAAGAAAAAACCGGCTCCTAAGGGAGATGACGAAGGACGAATATGTCCCTTTTCCAAGGACTCCTTTATATATTCTCGCATAGCAGCATGTTCAGGCACAGACAGATTAAATAAACGACCCTTAGGGTATTTACTACCCGGAATCAAATCTATGGCACAATCGCACTCCCGGTGCGGAGGTAATGAACCAAGCTTAGGTTCTTCAAAAACGTCACGATATTCAGTCAAGAATTTAGGAATCTCAGAGGGAATAGATGATGAAATGGAAACCACAGGTACGTCCCCATGCGTCCCCTTACATCCCCAGCTTAACACAGACATAGCTTTCCAGTCAAGGACTGGGTTATGAGATTGCAGCCATGGCAATCCAAGCACCAACACATCATGTAGGTTATACAGCACAAGAAAGCGAATAATCTCCTGGTGATCCGGATTAATCCGCATAGTTACTTGTGTCCAGTATTGTGGTTTATTGCTAGCCAATGGGGTGGAGTCAATCCCCTTCAGGGGTATAGGAGTTTCAAGAGGCTCCAAATCATACCCACAGCGTTTGGCAAAGGACCAATCCATAAGACTCAAAGCGGCGCCAGAGTCGACATAGGCATCCGCGGTAATAGATGATAAAGAACAAATCAGGGTCACAGATAGAATAAACTTAGACTGTAAAGTGCCAATTGAAACAGACTTATCAAGCTTCTTAGTACGCTTAGAGCATGCTGATATAACATGAGTTGAATCACCGCAATAGAAGCACAACCCATTTTTTCGTCTAAAATTCTGCCGTTCACTTCTGGACAGAATTCTATCACATTGCATATTCTCTGGCGTCTTCTCAGTAGACACCGCCAAATGGTGCACAGGTTTGCGCTCCCGCAGACGCCTATCGATCTGGATAGCCATTGTCATGGACTCATTCAGACCCGCAGGCACAGGGAACCCCACCATAACATCCTTAATGGCATCAGAGAGACCCTCTCTGAAATTCGCCGCCAGGGCGCACTCATTCCACTGAGTAAGCACAGCCCATTTACGGAATTTCTGGCAGTATATTTCAGCTTCATCTTGCCCCTGAGATAGGGACATCAAGGCCTTTTCCGCCTGAAGCTCTAACTGAGGTTCCTCATAAAGCAACCCCAAGGCCAGAAAAAACGCATCCACATTGAGCAACGCAGGATCCCCTGGAGCCAATGCAAAAGCCCAATCCTGAGGGTCGCCCCGGAGCAAGGAAATCACAATCCTGACCTGCTGAGCAGGATCTCCAGCAGAGCGAGATTTCAGGGACAAAAACAACTTGCAATTATTTTTGAAATTTTGAAAGCAAGATCTATTCCCCGAGAAAAATTCAGGCCAAGGAATTCTAGGTTCAGATATAGGAACATGAACAACAAAATCTTGTAAATTTTGAACTTTCGTGGTGAGATTATTCAAACCTGCAGCTAAACTCTGAATATCCATTTTAAACAGGTGAACACAGAGCCATTCCAGGATTAGAAGGAGAGAGAGAGAGAAAGGCTGCAATATAGGCAGACTTGCAAGAGATTCAATTACAAGCACACTCAGAACTGAAGGGAAAAAAAAAAAAAAAAAAAAAATCTTCAGCAGACTTCTCTTTTCTCTCCTTTCTCTGTCAATTAATTTAACCCTTTTGTGGCCGGTCAAACTGTTATGGTTCTCAATGGCAAGAGAACATAGCCCAGCAAACATAAGAACTAGCTCTTGGAAGAATGGAAACTAAACTGACCATGAACTAAACCTGCCGCACAACTAACAGTAGCCGGGTAGCGTAGCCTGCGTTTTATCCCTAGACGCCCAGCGCCGGCCGGAGGGCTAACTAATCCTGGCAGAGGAAAATATAGTCCTGGCTCACCTCTAGAGAAATTTCCCCAAAAGGCAGACAGAGGCCCCCACATATATTGGCGGTGATTTAGATGAAAATGACAAACGTAGTATGAAAATAGGTTTAGCAAAATTGAGGTCCGCTTACTAGATAGCAGAAGACAGAAAGGGCACTTTCATGGTCAGCTGAAAACCCTATCAAAACTCCATCCTGAAATTACTTTAAGACTCTAGTATTAACTCATAACATCAGAGTGGCAATTTCAGATCACAAGAGCTTTCCAGACACAGAAACGAAACTACAGCTGTGAACTGGAACAAAATGCAAAAACAAACGAGGACTAAAGTCCAACTTAGCTGGGAGTTGTCTAGCAGCAGGAACATGCACAGAAAGGCTTCTGATTACAATGTTGACCGGCATGGAAGTGACAGAGGAGCAAGGCTAAATAGCGACTCCCACATCCTGATGGAAACAGGTGAACAGAGGGGATGATGCACACCAGTTCAATTCCACCAGTGGCCACCGGGGGAGCCCAAAATCCAATTTCACAACAGCTGGCTCCACTGCGGCAGGAGAAGAATGGGAGACCATAACCCTTCCAGTCCACCAAATAAAATTTTTTGCCACGTACCACCTTGCACCCCAAAATAGCGTTCACCTCGTAATCGTCCGTAGACGAACCCGATGTCCCGGCAGATGACTCGGAAAACCGGGACATGTATACGGGTTTCAAGAGGGACACATGAAAGGTGTCGGTGATACCCAGGCATGGTGGAAGGGCTAAACGGTAGACCACAGGGCTAACCTGTTCGAGGACTTTGAAAGGGCCCAAGTAGCGAGGTGCAAACTTAGTGGACTCAACTCGCAGCCTGATGTTACGGGCGGAGAGCCATACCAAGTCGCCAGGAGCAAAGGTCGGAGCGGGGCGCCGATGTGCATCGGCGGAGGACCTCATTCTCTCCTTGGAGGCCCGAATGGCATCCTGAGTGCGGTCCCAAATATCTCGTGCCTCCTCAGCCCAGTCTGCCACCCTGGAGTCAGCGGAAGACACGGGCATAGGCACAGGTACCCACGGATGCTGACCATAGTTAAGGAGGAATGGGGTTTGTCCAGTGGAGTCGGCTATGGCGTTGTTCAGCGCAAACTCTGCCCACGGTAGCAAGGATGCCCAGTCATCCTGCCTGGCTGAGACAAAATGTCGCAGATATGTGACCAAGGTCTGGTTGGCCCTCTCTACCAACCCATTTGTCTCGGGATGATATGCGGAAGAGAGATTCAACTCAATGCTGAGAAGACGACAAAGCTCTCTCCAGAACCGAGATGCAAACTGGGGACCCCGGTCACTGACAATTTTGTCCGGCATACCGTGTAGGCGGAAGATGTGTTTTATGAACAACGCTGCCAAGGCCCGTGCAGAAGGTAGCCGTGGAAGCGGCACCAAATGCACCATTTTAGAAAAATGATTGGTGATAACCCAAATGATGGTACAGCCACGAGACTTGGGCAAACCCACCACAAAGTCCATCCCGACCATCTCCCAGGGCCTGTCTGCCACTGGTAAGGGATAGAGTAACCCAGCTGGCCGTTGTCGAGGAGACTTATTTTTGGCGCAGGAGACACACGCCCAAATATAATCTCTGACATCACGGACCATATGTGGCCACCAGTATGTCCTCGCCAGCAGCTCAGATGTCCTCTTTGTCCCAAAGTGTCCACCCACCCTGGACGAATGAGCCCAAGAGAGAACCTCCGGTCGCAAATTAATGGGTACAAAAGTCTTGCCCGGAGGCACAGACTCTAGCGAAACCGGAGCTACGGTTCTCAAGCTCTCAGAAGGGACAATAAGCCGAGGCTCCCCCTCCTCCACCTCTGATGACACAACGGAGCGAGAGAGGGCATTAGCACGAATGTTCTCCCCAGCGAGATAATGGAGGGTGAAGTGGATCCGGGAGAAGAACAAGGACCATCTGGCCTGACAAGAATTTAGCCGCTGGGCTGTTTGTAAATAGACCAAATTTTTGTGGTTTGTGAAGACCTGGAAGGGAAAGTGAGCCCCCTACAAAAGATGTCTCCACTCCTAGAAGGCTAACTTCATTGCTAGCAACTCCCTGTCCCCGATGGAATAATTCCTCTCCGCTGGTGTGAAGGTCTTGGAGAAGAAGAAGCAAGGATGCTTCCGACCTTGAGCATCCTTTTGGAAGAGGACTGCTCCTGCACCAACGGATGAGGCATCCACCTCCATTATCAACATCGGGACGATGTAGGATGGGAGCGCTAGCAAAATGAGACTTAATAGAAGAAAAAGCCTTGGAGACCTCTTCAGACCACAATTTTTTGCTCCCTTCTTGGTGAGGGCTACCAAGGGAGCTACCAAACTTGAGAAGTGGGGAATGAACTGACGATAGTAATTTATGAACCCCATAAAGTGCTGCACCGCTTTAAGAGAATGGGGTTCTTGCCAGTCCATCACAGCCTGTAGTTTGGCAGGATCCATAGCCAATCCCTGGGCGGAGATAATATAGCCCAGGAAAGGTAAAGACTCCTGCTCAAACATACACTTCTCCAACTTTACATAGAGGGAGTTTGCCCATAAGAGGTCGAAGACTCTGCCAACATATCTCCGGTGGGAGTCAATATCTGGAGAGAAGATGAGAATATCATCCAGATAGACTACGACCGAGGTGGAGAGCATATCCCGGAAGATATCATTGACAAAGTCTTGGAAAACGGCTGGGGCATTACAGAACCCAAAGGGCATCACCAGATACTCATAGTGCCCATCCCTGGTATTAAACGCCATCTTCCATTCGTCCCCCTCACGGATGCGAATCAGGTTATAAGCACCCCGCAGATCTAATTTGGTAAATACCCTTGATCCCCGTAGCCTATTAAAGAGCTCAGAAATCAGGGGCAACGGGTATTTATTCTTAACGGTGATGGCGTTAAGACCCCTGTAATCTATGCAAGGATGTAATTCTCCGTTCTTCTGCACGAAGAAGAACCCCGCCCCTGCAGGTGACACTGACTTCCTAATGAACCCTCTTGCCAAATTCTCCTGGATGTATTGGGACATAGCCTCCATTTCCGGGAGAGAGAGGGGATAGACCCGTCCCCGAGGAGGTTCTGCTCCAGGCAAGAGATCAATAGGACAGTCATAAGGATGGTGAGGCGGAAGGGTCTCCGCAGCCTTTTTGGAGAAGATGTCTGCATAGGACCAATAGCACTTGGGAAGGGAAGAGAGATCTGCGGGTATCTCAGTAGAGGAAACCTGAACGCACTCCCTCACACATCTGCCCTTACATGAATCACTCCAATCCAATATCCTCCCAGAGGTGCACTTAATATGTGGGGAGTGGAAACGGAGCCAGGGTATTCCCAGCAGAATCTCGTCCATTCCTTCGGGAAGAACAAGAAGGGAAATAATCTGGTGGGAAGGGGACATAGATAACGTGAAAGGGACAGTCTGGTGTGTGATTTGTGAGGGAAGTGTCGACCCATTCACTACTCCAACAGTCACCAGTTTGGCGAGCATCACCAGAGGTATTGCATGGCACAGAGCAAAAGCAGAGGACATGAAATTCCCCTCTGCTCCAGAGTCCAGACAAAGCTCGACTGTTAGAGAGGATGAGCCTAACATGATTGTCCCTTTGAAGGACAGCTTGGAGGAAAACGCCGCTGTGTCTAGTGAACCTCCTCCAATGGTTACTAGATGCGATCGTTTACCTGACCGCCGTGGACATTTATTTGCATAATGTCCTTGTTGTTGGCAATTTCTACAAACCATGGGTACTCGAGCGGTCCGAGACTTAGGTCCCGCTCGAGAAACCTCCATGGCCTCATGGGAGTCGGACGCCTGAACGGAAGATTCTAGAGGTCTGGCGAAGGTGGGAGCCAGCCGAAACCTCTGCCTACACTGGGTCCGCTCTAACCTCTGCTCGTTAAAATGGAGGTCGATGCGGGTAGATATAGTAATGAGCTCCTCCACTGTGGAGGGAATCTCCCTGGTGGCCAAGGCGTCCTTCACATGGTCTGCCAGTCCATTCCAGAACACCAGAATAAGGACTTTATCCGGCCACTCCAGCTCAGAGACCAGAGTCCGGAATTGGACGGCGAACTGGCTGACCATGGACAAACCCTGTGCTATTGCCAACAATTGGAGCGCGGTATCGTGGGTGACACGAGGTCCCAAAAAGACCTGTTTCAGAGCGTCCAGGAAAAGAGGAGCACTCTGCACCACACGATCATTACGCTCCCATAGCGGTGTTGCCCACTCCAATGCCCTGCCCGACAAAAGGGATAAAATAAATCCCACTTTCGCCCGTTCCATAGGAAAACGCGCAGCCAGGAGCTCAAGATGTATGGAGCACTGACTCACGAATCCCTGACATAGCTTACTGTCACCAGCAAACTTGTCTGGAAGCGGGAGATGGGATAAAGTTGGAGCAGGGGTGGCAGAGGACAAACTGGCTGCAGCTACACTGGCAGCCTGAGCAGCGACTGCGGTAACATCCACAGCTGAGGTTGTGCGCTCAAGAGCTGCCAACCTACCCTCCAGCTGCTGGTTGTACCGCTCTAGACGCTGATCGTCAGCCATTTACCAGCCAGACCCTGGCGCTAGTATACTGTTAGGGCTGGTAGAACGCACCGAGTAAATATAGAGATGTTATTTGGTGCTTTCGCAGCCCGGGGTCCACCGTGCAGGAAAAGAATCTGCTGCTGGCAAACGGCGGCACTGTATGGCGGTAGAAGCGATCTCTGTTGCTTCACAGTCGCTAAAAGAAAGGGCTGTGTCCTGTTAGACTCCACAGGAATACACAGTAACTGCTGAGCAGATAGCAGCTTGTAGTCACACAGTCAAGGAGGCAAACATACAATCTCCTCACCGGAGGAGCCGGTATTCTAGGTGGCTTATTTCAGCCGGGGCCCTGAAACAATACACACAATCCCCTCGCCGGAGGTGCCGGTATTCTAAGTGGCTTATTTCAGCCGGGTCCCTGAAACCACACAAGCGTGACCACATTGGCGCAAAACTCATAACATGCATTGATACTAGCGCATGGCCGTGCGGCCATGCGAACCTTATATAACTGCAGCAAGTACAAGACCTTCCTAGAAGGACCAATGAGAGGCTGCCACAGAGCCTGAGCACCTTCAGGACCTTCCTGGAGAACCAATGGGCTTTGCTGCAGTGTCCAAGCATGTGACCCTCGATCTCCAATGAGAGATCTTACCCTGGGCATGCTCAGAAGGAGAAAAGCAGGACTTAGTCCCAAAAGTGTCTGCTCGCCGCTGCCCAGTACTGGCTTCAATGGCAGAAGCTGGAAAAGCAGCAGTAACCCTTTGCACAGAGTCAGATTGAGCGAGACGCTGGGACTGCCATCTCCACTGAGCAGGCTCCACTGCGGCAGGAGAAGAATGGGAGACCGCAGCAGAGATGGCCCGAGATTCCCCCTGTGCAGAGGCGGGAACTCGACCCCTAACATTGTGGAGAGGTGTTTTGGCTGGGTTTGGTTGAGGATTGCTGAGATGTCATGCGGAACCAGGATTTCCAATGTTTTTTCCAATGATGTCAGCAGTCCTGTCAAGGAGGGCGTGTGCTGCAACTGCTGCGCTCATGCAGGAGGAAGAGGCTCCCCTTGCAACTGGATCCAGACGAGCTGAAAAGTAGTCTAAAGGTCTCTGCTTTCCCCCCTGAAGCTGCGTCAGGACTCCAGTAGCAAGGCCTTCTTTTTCCATCAGGTAGAAACAGAATGGCTTCTCGTAGTCGGGTATGCCTAGTG
Source organism: Ranitomeya variabilis (assembly GCF_051348905.1). Taxonomy (NCBI): domain Eukaryota; kingdom Metazoa; phylum Chordata; class Amphibia; order Anura; family Dendrobatidae; genus Ranitomeya; species Ranitomeya variabilis. Next base: position 160,289,411 of record NC_135238.1, on the reverse strand, counting down.
CTGGCATCAGGTATCCAGGCTCTGCAATACGAAACTAGATCAAGGAAGGCCTGTAGCACCTTTGGAGTTGTTGGAGGAACCATCTTCTCCACTGTGGTCTTCCGGTCATCTGTCAGGTGTTTCGCCTGGTGAGCAATACAGTGTCTCTGGAACGTAACTCACTTCAGACACCACTGGACTTTGTTCTTTGAGACCTTGCAGTGCTGCTCCGCCAGGTAGAGTAGAAGAGGCAAGAAATGGGCTTTACACGTGTCAAAGTCAACTGCACAAAGGAGTAGATCATCCACGTATTGTAGCAGGGTTACTTCTGCATGTTCTTTGACCCAATTGGTGAACCATGAAGGGCTGTTCCGGGCCTGCTGTGGCATCACTGTCCATGTGAGGTGTCCCCCCTGGTGCGTTAAGGCAAACAGGAACTGGTCATCCGGGTGAAGGGGAGCACTGAAGAAAACATTAGCCAGGTCTGTCACTGTGAACACTTTTGCTGTGGCAGGCACATTTGAGAGCAGAGTGTGCGGATTCGGCACAATTGGAGTTTCAAACACCGTGGCGTCATTCACAGCTCTCAGGTCATGTACCATTCTGAACTTGGCTGGCTCTCCTTTTACAGTCTTTTTCTTGACCGGGAAAAGCGGAGTATTGCAAGGCGATGTGCAAGGAACAATAATTCCTATTTCCAGGTAGACCTTCAGTTGGTCAGAGGCAGCTTGACTCTAGGCGATGGACAGGGGATACTGGGCCTTACTAGGGTACGGTGTACCTGGCTCGAGTGACACCCGTACTGGGGCAACTTGAGGTTTTCCCACGTCCTGGGGTCCCTTAGACCATAGACTTTCTGGTACTACGTCCAGTACCTCCTTGGGTAGGCCTCATCGGTTGTTTGAGGTTCTTGTAGGGCCACCAGCATGATTCTTCTTGGGTCAGGGATGAAGAAAGTGTCACGGTCCCATCTTCCTGGAACACTGTGGTTGCCTTCAGCTTATGCAGTAGGTCTGCTCCCAGCAGCTTGAGTGGCAGGTCCTTGACACCACAAACTGGGACAGGATAGAGTGTCCTGGCTGAGTGCACACGCTCAGAGGCTTTGTAAGCTGAGAATGTCTGACTTGACCATCAATGCCCATGCGAGACACAGAGGATTCTGATAAGCAGGTGGGATCAGGGAGTTCCACAGGTCTCATCACACTTGCACCGGTGTGCAGAAGAAAAGATCTGACAACCCCATCCACTTTCAGGGTAATTTGACGTATTGGTCCTGCAGATGGGGTTTTACATGTCATAGTGTCTTGCAGACCTTGCTTGCTTGCCCCTGTCCTATGGACAGGGTACTTCACTGCTTTCTGTACTTCTTCCTTGACCTGTTTCTGTGGACCAACTCTTGGGTTGCATGGATGCTCTGCACTGGTTCCGGAAATGGCCAAACTTGCCACAGTTGCAACACTTGACACTTCTGTCTTTGTAGGGTGGTTGCGCTTCCAGGTCAGTGGTCACAATTAGAAGGGCTGTCTTCTGCACCCCTGGTTGGGACTCAATCCCTTTGGCTACTGTGGACAACGGCATGATGGGTACTGTAGTGGCAGCGGGGTCTGGCCTGCTGATTGAAGCTGCGGTGATAAGATGGGGCCTGCATGTGCGTCCGTGGCGAGGCCTGGGGGTGCCATGAGACCGGCGGCTGCTGTTATGATCCTTAGTGGTTGAGGATCACGAATTACTCCAGCTAAGTAACAAACATAGGACAAGCTCTAGGGAGGTGGCAAACTGGACTAACCGCAAATCTGAACCTATCCAAACACACTAGAAGTAGCCGGTGAACGTGCCTAAAAAATCCTAGACATCTCGAGCCAGCCTGAGGAACTAACTACCCCTAGAGAGAAAGAAAGACCTCTCTTGCCTCCAGAGAAATAATCCCCAAAGATATAGAAGCCCCCAACAAATAATAACGGTGAGGTAAGAGGAAGGCACATACACAGGGGTGAAAACAGATTCAGCAAATGAGGCCCACTAATACTAGATAGCAGAAAATAGTAAGGGGTCTGTGCGGTCAGTAAAAAACCCTAACAAAATATCCACACTGAGATTTCAAGAACCCCCGCACCAACTAACGGTGTGGGGGGAGAAACTCAGTCCCCTAGAGCAACCAGCAAGCGAGGAGATCACATCTTAGCAAGCTGGACAAGAAACATGATGAATGCTGATAATCAAAAAATGAACGGACAAAAACTTAGCTTGTCTTGGAGAGGCTGGGAGCAAGGTAATCACAAGGAATCTGAAGAGCACTGAATACATTGATAGCAGGCAAGGAACTGAGTATCCAGGTGAGTTAAATAGGAAACGAACCAAGGATAACGAACCAGCTGATGCAGCCAACCTGCAGAAGACAACACTACACAGTACCGCTTGTGACCACTAGAGGGAGCCTAAAAATAGAGTTCACAACAGGCTGCATTCAAACCAAGGTCTTGGGGCATTACAGGGGCTGCAGCTGCATCTGCCATCACTTCTTCCCCCTGCTCTGACATAGCTTCTCCCCTTTGCTAACCTTATTGAGGTCGGTGTCTCCTCTCCGGAGTCTGCAGCGGTTCTTCCGGTGTGTCGCTCAGCACTTTGCAGCGTCTTCACCTCTGGCTCCCCTTCTGGCGTTCTCAGCACCCGTTTCCTTCTTCGCGCTCTTTGTGGTGCTATAATGGCGGCAGTTTTGGTGACAATCAGCAATAAACAGTCTCCTAGGCGCACATAAACCATTTTGCTGGATCAGTCCACTGCTATTGACTAGTGTTGAGCATTCCGATACTGCAAGTATCGGGTATCGGCCGATACTTGCTGTATCGGAATTCCGATACCGAGATCCGATATTTTTGTGATATCGGGTATCGGTATCGAAACAACATTAATGTAAAAATGTGTAAAAGAGAGAATTAAAATAAAAAATATTGCTATACTCACCTCTCCGACGCAGCCTGCACCTTACCGAGGGAAGCGGCAGCGTTCTTTGTTTAAAATTCGCGCTTTTCTTTCCTTTACGTGAGTCCCGGCTTGTGATTGGTTGCGTGCCGCCCATGTGACCGGGACGCAACCAATCACAGCAAGCCGTGACGTAATTTCAGGTCCTTCAGGATTTTAAAATTACGTTCCGGCGTTGTGATTGGTTGCGTCGCAGTCACATGGGCGACGCAACCAATCACAGCAAGCCGTGACGTAATTTCAGGTCCTTAAGGATTTTAAAATTACGTCCCGGCTTTGTGATTGGTTGCGTCGCAGTCACATGGGAGACGCAACCAATCACAAGCCGTGACGTCACGGGAGGCTGGACACGCGCGCATTTTAAAATGGGCGCGTGTCCAGCCTCCCGTGACGTCCCGGCTTGTGATTGGTTGCGCCGCGGTCAACCAATCACAAGCCGGGAGGCTGGACACACGCGCATTTTAAAATTTTAAAATGCGCGCGTGTCCAGCCTCCCGGCTTGTGATTGGTTGACCGCGGCGCAACCAATCACAAGCCGGGACGTCACGGGAGGCTGGACACGCGCCCATTTTAAAAAGCGCGCGTGTCCAGCCTCCCGTGACGTCACGGCTTGTGATTGGTTAATGGCGGCCATGTTGCCGGGACGCGGACCAATCACAGCAAGCCGTGACGTAATTTCGTCACGGCTTGCTGTGATTGGTCCGCGTCCCGGCAACATGGCGCCGTGACCAATCATAAGCCGGGACGTCACGGGAGGCTGGACACGCGCCCATTTTAAAAAGCGCGCGTGTCCAGCCTCCCGTGACGTCACGGCTTGTGATTGGTTAATGGCGGCCATGTTGCCGGGACGCGGACCAATCACAGCAAGCCGTGACGTAATTTCGTCACGGCTTGCTGTGATTGGTCCGCGTCCCGGCAACATGGCGCCGTGACCAATCATAAGCCGGGACGTCACGGGAGGCTGGACACGCGCCCATTTTAAAAAGCGCGCGTGTCCAGCCTCCCGTGACGTCACGGCTTGTGATTGGTTAATGGCGGCCATGTTGCCGGGACGCGGACCAATCACAGCAAGCCGTGACGTAATTTCGTCACGGCTTGCTGTGATTGGTCCGCGTCCCGGCAACATGGCCGCCCTGACCAATCACAAGCCGGGACTTCACGTAACCAAGTAAAAGCGCAAATTTTAAACAAACAACGCTGCCGGTTCCCTCGCTGAGGTCCAGGCTGCGTCGGACAGGTGAGTATAGCGATATTTTTTATTTTAATTCTTTCTTTTACACATTTATATGGATCCCAGGGCCTGAAGGAGAGTTTCCTCTCCTTCAGACCCTGGGAACCATCAGGAATACCGTCCGATACTTGAGTCCCATTGACTTGTATTGGTATCGGGTATCGGTATCGGATTGGATCCGATACTTTGCCGGTATCGGCCGATACTTTCCGATACCGATACTTTCAAGTATCGGACGGTATCGCTCAACACTACTATTGACCTGTTCCCGGGCCTAGCCACTATCAGTGGTTTACTGATTGGCTGTCTCGGTCCATGCACAAAGGCCTGTGCCAACATTTGCCTGTGTATCTGGTCATGAATGGTGAAGCCCAAGTCTTGGAATACTTACATTACTCTGCCATGAAACTTCTTTACAGACTCTGTCTTGTCTTGGCTCATGTCATGTAAGCTGAGGGCTTGTCCTGCCAATCTGCCTTTGGCCCACTCTCTGAGCTGTTCAATTAGCTGTGGCCCTGACTCCCAAGCGTGTACATCTAATTCTGCTGGAAGTTTGAATTGTCCCTTCATGATTGGCCAGAGTGCACCACCTGCTTTTATTTCCATTTATGGCCCAGAGATCATTCCAGGTGGCTGCATATGTTCGCTGGTTCTGCTACATTCTTCGGTAAAATGGCATGGGATGTATCCCTGGGTCTGGAAGATTGTTGAGAATGCTGGTCACCTGACTTGGGGTGAAGTGCACACAGTGTAATGATGGTGCCTCTATCTGCCCCTGCATTCTTGGTGCCTGTGGGCTTTTTTTCCTAGTACTAGGCAGCATGTATGATGTTCCCTCCTCATCTTTATCAGAGGAATAGTTGTGATTGCGTGTGCTTGGGTCATACACTGACTGATTTTGGACTTAGAAGTTGCCTTTTTGTGTGAGGATGTCTCCACCCTTGCTGAAGCATAGGCTTATAGCTCTATGTTGGTGTGAATGTAGGGAGCTCTGACCGGTGCTGAAGTTGTACATTATCAACAGATGGTGATGTCAGTCCTCCCCCCTCTGCACCCAGGGCTGAGCTGTCTGCTGCCTGATGTGTCTGGGGGTTGCCTACTGCATTGTGTTTAGGGGGATTTTCACCTTCTTTCCCCAATATCACAAATGGCAATGGCTGGATTGTGGGATTGTGCCAGGGACATAGAAGGGGTGCCTTGTGCTGTAAGCACCACATTGTTTGAATTGGGCATTGGCCCAGCAGAAGAAGAAGAGGAAGAAGAAGGAGGAGGGGTTGAGGAGTGAGAAAAAGGAACAGAAGGAGGAGAGGGAAAAGGAGGAGGTGAGTGAAGAAGGAGGAAAGAGGTGTGGAGAAGGAGAATGAGGAGATAGAGAGAGATAGAAAGGTGTGGTGAAGAGAAAGGAGGAGAATCAGGGTGTGCAGAAGGAGGTGGAGAGAGAAGAAGAAGAAATAGGAGGATTGGTTGAAGGGAGTGGAGAAGAAACAGGAGGAGAAGATAGGTGAGGTGGGGGAGTGGAGAAGGAGGAGAGAAAGAGGAGAGAGAGTGAATAAAAAAGGAGGAAAGAGGTGTGGAGAAGAAGGAGATGGAGGAGTAGAGAGGTGTGGAGGAGAGAGATAGAGAGAGGGAGAGAGAGAGAGAAAAGAAAAGTGTGGAGAAAGAGGAGAGGAAAGAAGAGTGAGAGAGAAGAAGGAGGAGAGAAAGAGTGACAGAGAAAAAGGAGGATAGAGAAGAACAACAAGAACAATAGAGAGGAGCAATGATGCCTTCTCCCTGTTGGGCGCCAGTTGTTATGGTAATTTGGTTTGGATAAATCTATCCCTGTGTGTGCTGTGGCCGTTCCCAATAAGACTGGGTATTTTGAGCGCTCATCAACAATGGACTGTACACCATTGTGACAGAAAAACATTCCATCAATACTGATGATTTATTATACATACATAGTTTTATAATTGCATATAGAAAGGAGTGGTTAGGGGTGGTTAGTTAATTACCATATTGTCTAGCTCCTCTGTTATTGGTTATCTAAATATATATGGAATATTGTGATTAATGCACATATGAATGCTGATTAAGCAACTAAAATGTAGCTCTCTTCATCTAGGACAAAGTTGAGACATCTGATCAGCACTTAATACATCTGGCACTGTTCTACTTTTTGGGTGCCTGGAAAGTACCGAGGAACCATCTGGCCTAGCTCATGTGGTCAACTCGAGCAATTGATTATAAACTAGCTGAGTATATATAAGTATATATGATTATAGAGGAGTATACATGCAAGTGAGATCTACATGATATATATTTCTATCACAAGCGGAAATGGTTTTCACTTCACAGGTGTGCCCTGTCAGGTTTAATAAGTGGGATTTCTTGCCTTATAAATGGGGTTGGGACCATCAGTTGTGTTGTGCAGAAGTCTGGTGGATACACAGCTGATAGTCCTACTGAATAGACTGTTAGAATTTGTATTATGGCAAGAAAAAAGCAGCTAAGAAAATCGAGTGGCCATCATTACTTTAAGAAATGATCGTCAGTCAGTCCGAAAAATTGGGAAAGCATTGAAAGTGTCCCCAAGTGCAGTTGCAAAAACCATCAAGCGCTATAAAGAAACTGGCTTACATGAGGCCTGCCCCAGGAAAGGAAAACCAAGACTCACCTCTGCTTTTGAGGATAAGTTTATCTGAGTCACCAGCCTCAGAAATCGCAGGTTAACAGCAGCTCAGATTAGAGACCAGGTCAATGCCACACAGAGTTCTAGCAGCAAGCACATCTCTACAACAACTGTTAAGAGGAGACTTTGTGCAGCAGGCCTTCATGATAAAATAGCAGCTAAGAAACCACTGCTAAGGACAGGCAACAAGCAGAAGAGACTGGTTTGGGCTAAAGAACACAAGGAATGGACATTAGACCAGTGGAAATCTGTGCTTTGGTCTGATGAGTCCAAATTTGAGATCTTTGGTTCCAACCACCGTGTCTTTGTGCGACACAGAAAAGGTGAACGGAAGGACTCTACATGCCTGGTTCCCACCGTGAAGCATGGAGGAGGAGGTGTGGGGTGTGGGGGTGCTTTGCTGGTGACACTGTTGGGGATTTATTCAAAATTTAAGGCATACTGAACCAGCATGGCTACCACAGCATCTTGCAGCGGCATGCTATTCCATCCGGTTTGCGTTTAGTTGGACCATCATTTATTTTTCAACAGGACAATGACCCCAAACACACCTCCAGGCTGTGTAAGGGCTATTTTACCAAGAAGGAGAGTGATGGGGTGCTATGCCAAATGAGCTGGCCTCCACAGTCACCAGAACTGAACCCAATCAAGATGGTTTGGGGAGAGCTGGACCGCAGAGTGAAGGCAAAAGAGCTAACAAGTGCTAAGCATCTCTGGGAACTCCTTCAAGATTGTTGGAAGACCATTTCCGGTGACTACCTCTTGAAGCTCATCAAGAGAATGCCAAGATTGTGCAAAGCAGTCATCAAAGCAAAAGGCGGCAACTTTGAAGAACCTAGAATATAAAACATATTTTCAGTTGTTTCACACTTTTTTTGTTAAGTATATAATTCCACATGTGTTAATTCATAGTTTTGATGACTTCAGTGTGAATTTACAATTTTCATCATCATGAAAATACAGAAAAATCTTTAAATGAGAAGGTGTGTCCAAACTTTTGGTCTGTACTGTATGTGGAGGAAAACTAGTTTTTGGGCACATGCTAGGGCTCGGAAGGGAAAGAGAGCGATTTGACTTTTGGAATACAAAATTGGCTGGAATCAATAGCGGACACGAATGTTGCATTTGGAAAGCCCCTGAGGTGCCTAAAGAGTGGAAACAACCCACAAATTACACTATTTTGGAATCGAGACCCCTCAATTTATCTAAATGTGTGATTGCGCACCTTGAACCCTCAGGAACTTCACAAAACTGTATAACGTTGAGCTGTGAAAATTAAAAAACACATTTTTCCCACACAAAATTATTTTAGCCCCAATTTTTTTATTTTCACAAGGGTAGCAAAAAAAATGGACTCCAAAATTTGTTGTGCAATTTCTCTTGAGTATGCCAATACCACATATGTGGAGGAAAACTAGTTTTGGGGCACACTCTAGGACTCAGAAGGGAAGGAGCGCCATTTGAATTTTAGAATACAAAATCTTCTGGAATCGATATCCGATGCCATGTCGCGTTTGGAGAGCTCCTGAGGTACCTAAACAGTACATACCAACCCCACAAATTACCCTATTTTGGACACTAGACCCTTAAGGAATTTACCTAGATATGTGATGAGCACGTTGAACTCTCATGGGCTTCACAGAATTCTATGATGTTGAGCTGTAAAAATAAAAATCACACTTTTCACACAAAAAAATGTTGTTTTAGCCCCAGTTTGTTTATTTTTACAAGGGTAACAAGAGAAAATATATGCCAAATTTTGTTGTGCAATTTTTGCTGAGTAAACTCATACCCCATATTTGTTGGAAAAAGACTGCTTATTTGTTGGAAAAAGACACAGCAGGGCTGGAAAGGGAATGAGCCCTATTTTGGCTGCAGATACCATGTCACATTTGAAGAGCTCCTGACATGCCAAAACAGTAGAAACTCCCACAATTTATCTCATTTTGTAAACTATACCTCTCAAGGAATTCATCTAGGGGAGTAATGAGTATTTTTTAACCCTCAAGCGATTCACAAACTTGAATAACATTGGGCTGAGTAAATTACATATTACTATTTTTCCACTAAAATGTTGCTTTGATCCCAAGTTTGCAATTTTCAAAAAGGGGTAATGGGAGAAAAAATGAACAGTATAATTTCTTTCGCAATTTCTCCTAAGTACATCAATAAGAGGTCAAAAACTACTTTTGAGGCACAGTGCAAAGGTCAGAAGAGAAGGAGCGCCATATTACAGTGCAGATTTTGCTGCACAAGTTTAAGGGTGCCATGTCACATTGGCAGAGCCCCTGAGGTGCCAGAACAGCAGAACCCCCCCATAAGAGATCGAATTTTACAAACGAAACCTCTCAATGTATTCATCTAGGGGTGCAGTGATCATATTGACACCACAGGTGTGTCACATAATTTTATACCATTGGGCAGTGAAAAAAAAATAATTACATTTTTACCACACAAAAATTGTTTTAGCCCCAGATTTTAGATTTTCTCACTGGGAAATGAGTAAAAATGATGCCAAAATGTGTCACACAATTTCTGCTGAACTTATCAATACCCCATATGTTGCTGTACAGTACTGTTTAGCCACACGGCGAGACTCGGGAGGGAAGGAGCGCTATTTGACTGTTGGAGAACAAATTATTATACAATAGTTTACAGACTCCATATACAGAACCCCTATGTGCCAGAAGAGCAGAATCCCCTCTCAAGTGACCCTATTTTGAAAATTACATGCGTCTGGGAATTTATCTACTGGTGCAGTGACAATTTTGACTCCATAAGTGTTTTCCAGAAACATTCAGCAGTGTATGTTGCTCAGTGAAAATTGCAAACTGCTATTGTGACAAGCAGTGACATCATTGAGGCCGTGCTGAACTGCGGTGACCTCAGGACCATGGGAAAATGCCAGTCATGATGTCACCGCTGGTGAATGATGCTGCGCTCTCAGCAGCTCATTCACCAGTGGTTTTCAGCCGAGACGGTTGCATCTTGGCACCATCCAAGTTGAAAACTATTTAGCCCTCAGACATGGATTATGGCGTGGGACAGAACGAAGGACAGGTATGGTATATTGTTTATTTTTTATTTTATTTTTATTACAGGAGATCGAGGGCTTCGGGGAATTAGGCATTGCAGTAAGTATAGTTTAATTTAGAATATTAAAGGAGTCTGTGTCATTTTTCAAATAAAGGATTTTTTCTGGCCGTGTTTTTATTTAACATATAACTATAGGATTAGTAATGGTGAGGTGTCTTATATACGCTTCTCCATTACTAAGCCATGGGCTTGATGTCACCTGTCATTACAGAGGTGACATCAATCTCACAAATATTACCCCACTTGCCACCGCTACAGGGCAAGTGGGAAGAGACCGGCAAATCTGTAGAATTGGTGCATCTAATAGATGCGCCTTTTCTGGGCAGCTGAGAGCTGCTGTTTTTTTAGGCTGGGGGGGCAATATCCATGGCCCCTTAGCAGTCTTAGAATACCAGCCCCCAGCTGTGATCTTAAACAATGCTGGTTGTCAAAAATGGGGGGCCCCATACCGTTTTTTAAATTATTTATTTAAATAATTAAAAAAAACAGCATGGAGACCCCTTTATCGTGACAACCAGCCTTGCATAAGTTGACAGCTGAGGGTTGCAGCCCCCTAGCTGTGAGCTTTGCCTGGTTGGTTCAAGAAAATAGGGGGAGCCCACGCCTGGCTTTTCATTCATTAATTTCGTTAGATCGCAGGCGGTGGCTGAGGAATACCCCGATCACCCGCTCCTGTTGTCACAGTTATTAGCGACAGCAGGTGTCGGATGATGGGTGTAAGAGTCGCAACAGCTCCCACCTGCTGTCATCGTTCGGACTTTATTATATCTCTCATCATTCTCCTCTGCTTGTGCCGATTGCCGGTAGAACAGGGGAGAATGATGAGAGCCTGCTTCAGCACCAGCCACTGGGGAACAGCGCTTACTGTAGAGCTTCTTCCCCGGTGCCGATGCATGTCACATGGAGGACATCAATGTGTGTTCTCCATGTGCACGTGTGCGGGATGTTTTGCTGTCCATGCTGACGGTAAAAAACGGACATGTCTACGTGGGGCGCACACGGACACACGGTCTGTGGAAAGACACTGACGTGTGCACAGACCCATTGTGTACGTGTCTCCGGTACGTGTGAAAACTGTCACCACCCCTACCGGACACACTGACATGTGAAAGAGGCCTTACACTGGCAGATCACCTGTTAGACTCAGTGGCATCTAGAAGATAGCAAAGGTTTAAAATAATTGGGGCCTGATGCAATCAGGTCCCGATGATGTCACATGTCAGAGCTACCATTCTGCACCGGAATCGCAGCGCTTGCAGGATCCTGGGGGGTCTACAGTGAGAGGACGGGAACTGGTGAAATGCCACTCCACCCACGACTGTTAAAGGCACATGATGGCTGATTAAATACGCTGGGAAAGATGTGGACTCGGCGTGTGAGCCGGCATCAAAGGCACAGAGCCGGTATATGACGCAGCAGAACGTCATGTCAATAAGGGGTTAAATCTCTTGCAAATGTGCAAGGAAAAAATAAGCAAAGTGTGGATGAGATTTCAGAAATCTTTGCTGGTACTGTAAACCGCTGTGTATTTTCGGCAACAATTACGTGCGAAAAAAACCCACAACTTGTTCACTTAACCTAAAAATGGAACATGTGGTTAAAATGCCTTGAAGAATGTATGACAAAATCACAAAACTGAATTATTAAAATTGGGCAAGGTACACAAAGGTTTCCATTATGTTCACCATGTGGATTTAGTTATATACGTGCTTAGACTGCATTGGTAGGTAACATGAAAAAATATTATGGAAGGAATAATAGCCCAGGACATCTTTTTCTGTGAGTGTGGTTGGCAGCAGAAAACATGTTGGGTATTCGACAATACGACATATTATTCATTACACTTAGTAGTTTACTTAACACAACTTCACTGCCTGGCAAAAGCATTGGAGGCCAATCTTTTATTTCCTTGGCTCCTTAGTGGTTTTATGGGATTAGGTTATCAGCCTAGTGATTAAGCGATTGCACCCAGCAATCTGCCAGCCGTGTGCTGGTGGGATACCCTGGGCCTTAGATAAACGGTTTGCAGTCTTATTAGTGGCTTTGGTTCAAGTGAAATTACAGCTATTATACTCCATTACGCAGACAAAACAATTTACTTCTGCAGAGGATCACGCTGACAGCATATTCCGCCTGCAGTTATTCTATTCATTCTTGTTCTTTTTCCTGGATGGAACCTGAAGACATTGTCAGAAAACGTGTTTTCTTTTCTGAGAATTACTCTGAGCACATCATAAGCTGAAGTCATGTGGTTCATGAGTATCTATATTAGTCTTCAGTGTTCTTGGTGGTCAGGATGCCGTGTTCACGTTTTCTAGTAATATATATCTGATACAGGTAGTGGGATAGAACATGCGGCGATCACAAGTGTGGGGTCTCACGCTGATACCACATACTCAATTGCTGCAAATCTTTTTTTTACCAATCTTCTAAGTACAAATATTTCCAAGGGTGCTATTAACATGAATTTTCACCAGATGTTGGAAACAACCCATCCAATTCACACAGGCAGAAATCAAACCATAGATGTCCATAAACTAAATTTTGTGTAATAATGAGAAATGACAGGGATAAAGTATTGAACAAACTTACTAAAATGTATTTACTACTTCGCACAAAAGCCTTTGTTGGTGATGAAAGCTTCAAGACGCCTCCTGTATGGGGAAACAAGACACATGCATTGCTTAGGTGCGATTTTGACACACTCTTCAAATCCTAAAGGTTCTGTCGGCCCCTTCTATGAACTCTGAGCTTTAGTTCATTCCATAGATTTTCTGTTGAATTCAGGTCCGGTGATTGGCGTAGCCATTCCAGCAGCTTTATATTCTTTGAACTCAATTGAGAGTTTCATTGACTGTGTGTTTGGGATCATTGTCTTGCTGAAATGTCTATCCTCGTTTCATCTTCATCATCCTAATAGATGACAGCAGATTTTTATCAAGAATGTCTTGGTACATTTGGGGTAAGGTTTCTCCTTGTGGAGAGTGACATACCAGCTCTGGCTTGTCAAGGTAAGGAGGCTTATTCGCTGTGCAATGCTCCTCTGGGAAATTTAATATGCAAATTGCCTCTTCAGAGAAAAAGAGAACTTGAAATCTATAGGGCCACCTGTTGGAAGTCGCAATCCTACAAGTCACAATCAACCCCTTAACGAGTCTTGTAATATGACTTAGGATAAAAGTCAAATCAGTATCTCAATTTGCAGGCTCGGTGTTTCGGGCTGTTGGCCTAAAAGCAGCACACCATGTGGTCGCTATGGGGCCCATGAGTAAGAGGGGCCCAGCGCCACCCCCCCCCCCCCCGCATTGCGCATTCAACTTATTGACATCATAGATATGGATACAGTTGAAAGCAGTGATTGAGGAGAGAGCATCAGATGTGGCTCCCTCTCCCATCACTCCTCTGTTGCCTCTGACTCAGCGTGTGCCACCAGTGGAGCTGATGAGATGCTCTGCAGAAGCCAGAGCAGCAGAGGAATGAGGAGGAAAGTTAAGTATTGTGTGTGTGTATGCATTATAATGTGTGTTTGTTATGCACTATACTGTGTGTGTGGGGACTGCACTATACTGTGTATGTGGGGTGGCTGCATTATATTGTGTATGGGGGGCTGCATTATATTGTGTGAGGGGGCTGCATTATTCTGTGTGTTGGGGGACTGCGCTATACTGTGTTTGTGGGGGAGTTGCATTGTACTGTGTGTGGGGCTGCACTATACTGTGTGTGGGGGACTGCACTGTACTGTGTGTGTGGGGAGGATGCATTATACTGTGAGTGGGGGGCTGCATTATACGGTGTGTGAGAGAACTGCACTATACTGTGTGTGTGGGGTGGACTGTACTATATTGTGTGTGTGAGAAGCTGCATTATGCTTTGAGTGTGGGGCTGCACTATACTGTGTATGTGGGGGATGCATTGTACTGTATGTGGGGGCTGCACTATATTGGGTGTGAGGGGACTGTACTATAATGTGTGTGTATGTGTGGGCTGCATTACACTGTATGTGGGGGCTGCATTATATTGTGTATGGGGGCTATACTATACTGTGTGTGTTGGGACTGCATTATATTGTGTGTAGGGGCTGCATTATACTGTGCACTGTGTTGCGGGGAGCTGCATTATACTGTGTGAGTGGGGGGCTGCATTATACTCTGAGGGGGCTGCATTATACTGTGTATGGGGCTGCATTATACTGTGTGTGTGGGGGCTGTATTTTACTATGTGTGTATTTGTGTGTCGCTGCATTATACTGTGTGTGTGTGGGGGGGTTTCATTATACTCTGAGGGGGACTACATTATACTCTATGAGGGCACTGCAGTATACTCTGAGGGGCTGCATTATACTTTATGAGGGGGGCTGCAGTATACTTTATTGTGAGGCTGCATTATACTCTATGAGGGGGGCTGAATTACACACTGAGGGGGGCTGCATTACACTCTATCAAGGACATTGGGTAGTGCATTCTACTATAAGTACTATATGGGACCTGCATTATATTGTATTGAGGACTATCTGTACCCATCATTCTTCCTCAGCCGGAGTAAAGAGGCTGGGAATCAAGCGTCGAACGACCTCAATATTGTTGATCACACTCGTTTAGCTGCCTGAACTCAGCGCATGTAAATACAATCAAAATGTTTGTGTGATGGTGCAATATGTTAGCATTTGGGGCCCCACTTTAAACTTTTGCCCAGGGCCCCACTTTGTCTAAAACGGCCTTGCCCATAAGAATGATATCATTAGGTCATATGGAAGAGAACAAGATAGGAAAACTAAGTCACAATGTTATTGTACAAGAACCCCTGTAATATTACGTTCTGTGAAAGGCCTTTGTCTATGAATGGATTAGATAATTTTACAGCACCTTGTTTCTGCTCCATGTCTCCAGTATCTGTTCTTTGCAGATCTGAAAAATGTACACTAATTTACCAGCTAATGATTGCACACATGATTTACATGATTAAATATCATTATTTGAAATTTTTAGCAGGAGAAAAGTAATTTATTTTCTTATGACAGGTCAGAAACATCCAGATACAACTGTGCTGAATGTGTTTTCCAACTATGACTACAGCAGGTCGGTCCTTACCATCGTTTCTACCACTGAACAGATAGCTAAGTGAAATGTTCATCAAGTTTTAACTTGAAGTACAAAATTAAAGAAGCAGTCCAATCAAAGATTTTATCCTCTTAATTTATTGCAATCATCATATTATATAGCACTGTGTACTTACTATTGCTCATTTTGCTCTTCTACCCAGATAATTATTCTTTTTTCTCTCTTCTATATAGAATCAAGAAGTCTCTTGTCCTGCATTTATTTTGGACGCACTGGGTATGCCTTGGTGATTTTGCATGCACAGGAGCATCATAGCTAACATCCGACTCTCACTGCCAGGAGCGATGCCTGCGCAGCTCTTGGTAGTTTGACCCATAAATGCTGCGATCGCTATCGATCACGACATTTAGAAGTCAGTGAGAGTGAGGGGGCTTCCTCTGCCCTCTATGGGGGAACCCTTAAAAAAAATGACTTAAAAAATGACTTTGGGTCTCCCTAAAAATTAAAATTAGCAAAAGTATAAACAGATAGCTGTGGGTTGATATTAATTGCCTGGGAAGGGTCCAGATATGTTTCCCCTTGGCTACCAAAATCAGCCCTCAGCTGCCCCAGAAATGGTGCATCCATAAGATGCGCCAAATCTGATGCTTAGCCTCACTCTTACCAGTTGCCCGATGCTGGTGGCAGGTGGAGTAATAGGGTTGGGGTTGATGTCAGTTTTGTATTGTCAGCTAGTAATGAAGAGGCGTTTATAAGATTTGAAATCAAACAGCAGTAATAAATCCTTTATTTGAAATAAAAGTCAACACCGTTTTACACATTCAGTTAAAATTAACCCCTTAATGACTAGAGGTATTTTTGGTTTTGCTTTTTAATTTTTTGCTCCCCTTCTTCCCAGAGCCATAACCTTTTTATTTTCTGGTCAAAATGGCCACGTGAGGGCTTGTTTTTTGGGGGACGAGTTCTACTTTTTACAGACACCATTGGTTTTAACATATCGAGAACTGGAAAATGGGAAAAAAAGTCCAAGTGCAGTGAAATTACCATGTTCACTAAATGCTAAAACTGACCTGCCATTATAATTCTTCAGGTCAATACGAGTTCATAGACACCAAACATGTACAGGTTCTTTTTTAATTTAAGTGATGAAAAAAAATTCCAAAATTTCTTTAAAAAAAAAATGTGTGCCATTTTCCGATACCCGTAACGTCTCCATTTTTCATAATCTCGGGTTGGGTGAGGGCTTATTTTTTGCGCACCAAGCTGACGTTTTAATGATACCATTTTTGGTGCACATACGATCTTTTAGTTAGCCCATTATTGCATTTTAATGCAATGTTGCGGCAGCTAAAAAAATGCAGTTTTTCTTTTTTTCTTGTTACACCATTTAGCGATTGGGTTAATTCTTTTTTTATATTGATAGATTGGGCGATATCAAATATCTGTATGATTGATTTCTCTTTTATTGTTTTATTTTTAATGGGGCAAAAGAGGGGTGATTTGAACTTTTATTTTTTTTAATATTTTTAAAAGCATTTTTTCTTTTGGCATGCTTGCTTCAATAGTCTCCATAGGAGACTAGAAGCTGCCATAATCCGATCGACTCTGCTACATACAGGCGATGATCAGATCACCTGTATGTAGCAGAATTGCTCACTTGCTATGAGCGCCGACCATCGGGTTGTACTCATTGCAATCCAGCCATGACAACCATAGAGGTCTGCTGGAGATATCTGGTTGTCATGCCAACCCATCGGTGACCCGTGATCACTAGACAGGTCACCGATGGGTGGGATTTTCAGCGTGCTTGCCGGAAGCACATGTTAAATGCCGCTGTCAGAGATTGACAGCAGCATTTAACTAGTTAATAGTTGCGGGTAGATTGCGATTCCACCCACGGCTGTTAGAGACACATATCAGCTGTTCAAAACAGCGCCAGAGGGAGTCCGACATCGGTGTACTATTATGCCCGATGTCAGAAAGGAGTTAAAAGCAAAGTTATACTCACCTTTATATCTAAAATCCATTGAAGCCTATGTCCCCTGTAAAAAAACATAAATAATAAACAACCATATACCTCACCGATCTGTCATGAAGATAATCCTCCGATGCCCATTTCCTCTCTAAAAAAATAAAAATAATAGACAACCATATTCCTCACCTGTCCGATGTGAAGATAATACATAATGCCCCACACCACAATCCATTTCTGCGACAAACTGAGCAGTGGCATGATGCGACCGTTCAGGCTGAAAACCAGGAGACAATGAGCTGCTGAGAACCCAGCTTCAGTGACGAGCGGTGACATTATAGAGGTTACTGCCGGTCACTGAAGCTGCATTCCCACGCTCAGTTAACTGTGAGCCAGGAGGATGAACTACAGTAACCTCATTAAAATCACTGCTAGCACCATTAGAAAATTCATTGAGGTCACCGCAGTTCATCAGGCCGCTCACAGTGTACTGCCTGTGGGAACTGCAGCTTCAGTGACTGGCGGTAACCTCTATGGCGAGGGACAGTATGGATTATCTTATGTCGGACAGGTGAGGGATGTGTTTGTTGTGAATATTTTTTATGGGTTTAATAGAGAAAAAATATCAATCATGCAATTCTTTATATGCCATTTGCCAATTACAATTACAGGACACCAAATATGTCCATTTTATTTGCTGATTTGTGATGTTTATTATTTTTTAGTAATTTTATAGGAAGAAAAAACTTTTATTCTCTTTCTAGAATAGAGACCTAAAAAGACACTCCTATGTACAGATGTTTCTCTATGTGCAGGGGCATGTAAAAGATTGGGCACCCCTAGTCAAAATTGTTATTGTGAACAATTAAGCAAGTTGAAGATGACATGATCTCCAAAGGCCTAAACTTAAAGATGACACATTTCCTTTGTATTTTAAGCAAACAAATAAATATATATAAAATTACAAAAAGGAAAAAGGGCCAATGCTAAAGTTTGGGCACCCTTGGAGATATTTGTGCTCAGATAACTTTGGAAAAAAACATCTCGCCAACCATTAAGCATGGGGGTGGATCAATTATGCTTTGGGGTTGTGTTGCATCCAAAGGCGCAGGGAACATTTCACAGGTAGAGGGAAGAATGTATTCAATTAAATTTCAACAAATTCTTAATGCAAACATAACACCATCTGTAAAAAAGCTGAAGTTGAAAAGAGGATGGCTTCTACAAATGGATAATGATCCTAAACACACGTCAAAATCCACAATAGACTACCTCAAAAAGTGCAAGCTGAAGGTTTTATAACGGCCGTCACAATCCACTGATCTGAACATCATTGAAAATCTGTGGCTAAACCTCAAAATAGCAATGCATGCAAGATGACCCAGGAATCTCACAGAACTGGAAGAATTTTCCAAAGAAAATGGATAGCAATTCCTCAAACAATAATTGAAAGACTTGTCTGACCATAAAAAGCTGTGATACTTTCAAAACTGGGTGCTTCTAGGTACTAACTATGTAAACTTTTAAATGTGTCCATTTTCTTTTTTGTAATTTTTAAAATGTCAATTTTTTAAAATGTAAAAGATGAAAAAAAAATTAATAAATGAAAATATATATGTGTGTGTGTGTATATATATATATATATATATATATATATATATATATATATATATATATATATATATATATGCCTAAAATACAAAGAAAATGTGTCATCTCTATCTTTAGGTCTTTTCTAGATCAGTTCATATTCAACTTGCTTAACTGTTCATTAAAAAAGCAATTTTGACCAAGGGTGTCCAAACTTATATGCCAATGTATGTAGGTAAACTAAGAATTTTAAACAATAAAGAAGCTGCAAGGGGCCACATAAATAGTTGTGATTGTTGTGGAGGGCTAAACATTAAGATGAATTTAAAGGGGTACTCCCATCTCCAAGATCCTATCCCAATATGCAGTTGGTGTAATAATAATATTAGCAAATACCTTCCATTAGAAATGTAGTATAATCTTTCTGATTTGCTAGCAATTAGCTAACTGTAACTTCATCAGTGGATGTAACCATGAATACCTAAGGTCCTGCAATGCCTGCACATAAGGAAAGTGACATGGTGAATAAAAAAGCCTATACTACATTCCTAGTTGGAGTTGTTTGCTAATATTATTATTATTACACCTACTACATATTGGGATAGAATTTTGGAGATGGGAATACCCCTTTAATTCCTGTCAATATTAATGTTGTCATTTATTATTGAGCAAAATTAAGAATATGGGTTAGCTGCTACTTATAATACATATTACAATAATCCTAATGTGTTATTACCAGTGGCAGCTAATGAAAACCATATAATTTACTGTGTTTTATACAGTTTATAGAAAGCAATAAATCATACTGCTCATATTATTGAGCCTTATGTATAACTATGACTATTTATTATGTTTGCATATTAAGTTCCATTAATTTCCACAGCAGTTCACAGACATCATCATCATGACTATCTCCATTGGGGCTCACAATGTAAATTCCCAATTAGTATTGTGGTAGATTGGCTCACTTGGCTGCACACGTAGGTAGACACAGGTACATTGTCTCTTTAAATCTTCTCTTAGTTTATTATACATAAACCAAATCAACACAATGTGAAAATAAACACAGTCCTTTTGACAAAACAAGAAAACAAGCAAAAGTTGTATACAGTCTCCGCATCTGCGGGGATCCGCCTGCTCAGGATAATAACCACTCACCGATTCAGTTTTTCTTTCTCAGGACACAAAGCACTGGAGCTCCTCTCTACAACCCTACTGAACACTGAATGCCTCTGGAGGCTGACTATTTAAGCCCCAGACCACACCCTGGGGTGGAGATAAGATGGACAACCTCTCACTCGCTCTATTGTTGTCCAGAAAAACCCAGCCCTTAAAATGGCCGATTAACCCCTCTGAACATATAGTGTGCTGAAGGAAGCTTCGGGGTTTCAAATCACTGAAGCTAATAGCCTCAGTGAAACATATTTTCCCTCCAACATTTTGCCAATGACTTTGTCACAGTATGTTTTTGGAGTGGGGTGAAAACCAGGACCCTAGTGCCAAAAAGCAACAGTGTTAAAGGGAATCTGTCAGGTCATTTTTGCCCACCTTACTAATAGTATCTTGAAATAGTCTTGGGCAGCTCTTTCAGGATATGTAACTTTTGTTCATGTATGTTGATCCTTTGTGTTGATGTAAGCTCCTGAAAATGTATTGTCTCGCATAGGCTAGTCAAACTTATGTTAATGCCAAATGAATATTCACCCCTCCCCCCATAATCCCTCCTTGCCAGTGTCAATGATTAAGTCAGACTGCCATAGACTCCTGAATCACATCCCAATCCTCGGACTGGTAGTCTGCTCCCCTGACCTGAGTGTGACAGCTTCATAGAAATACATGCTATCACTCTCATGTCAGGAGAGCAGAGAGCTAGTCTGAGGATTGTGATACAATTCTCAGGTGACTAATATGGCAGTCTGACTGAATCAGTGATGCTGGCGCAGAGGGGTGGACAGGATTACGGGCGGCGTAACGATAAATATTCATTTGGCATTTACGTACTGTATGCCTGAATAGAAGGCTCTCGACAATAAATTTTCTTGGGCTTACAACAACACAACGGGACAAGGTACATCAATTAAAGTTACATATCTTGAAAGAGCTGCCCAAGCCTTATTTCAGGATACTATTTGTGGGGTATGCAAAAAAACCCTGACAGATTTCCTTTAACCACTGAGCCACCAAGCTGCCAATATACTAAGCACATATAATACAGAACCCGGTCCTCAAGTTTGTAATGAATAGAAGTGGATAATTTATTGATTCCCAAAATAGTAAACGTTTCGGTCTCAACAGGAGACCTTCATCAGTAACGTTAATGGGAATTTAGAGTGTTAGACGAAGTGGCTGTAAAAGTACCAATAGTGCATATAATGCTCCAATAGATGTCATCTGTGTGTGGTGGATGCAGCCTTAAGGTTAGTTGCCGTCGTGGCGTCCACCGCTGTACTGATGAAGGTCCCCTGTTGAGACCAAAACGTTTACTATTTTGAGAATCAATAAATTATCCACTTCTACTCTTTACAACGTTGAGTGCTGGGTTCTGTATTATACATAATTAGGGTCTGGGAGCCTACCTGTGCACCATTTTGTGGCTGTGCACACGTTTATTCTCTACAATATACTAAGCACAGACATACCTTGATTGGATGCAATTCTTACTATGATCTCTCCCACGATCTGAATCCTTGGCACGATCTCTGTCTCTAGCATGGTACCTGTTATGATCCGGTGACCTTGGAGCCGCATGAGACTTTCTCAGGAGTAGGTGGAACCTGTACTGACCGCAAACCCTAAACTGTCACCGCAACTAGACTGTCACCGTACCTAACACATCCTAGACACCTCGACACAGCCGGAGGACTAAATACCCCTATAGATGGAAATGGGAATTCTATCTTGCCTCAGAGCAGAACCCCAAAGGATAGGCAGCCCCCCACAAATATTGACTGTGAGTATTAGAGGAAAGACACACGCAGGCAGAAATCAGGATTTAGCAAAAGAGGCCACGCTAGCTAAATAGGAAAGGATAGGACAGAATACTAAGCGGTCAGTATTAAAACCCTAAAAATATCCACAGCAGATAATACAAAAATTCCACCATCTAACTAAAGACATGGAATGTAAATCTGCATCTCCTGAGAATCCAACTTGACTGAGATATCCAAACACAGTCTAAGCTGGACAAGAAAAAGCATTGAATAGTACTGAATTGTAAAGCACACAGCATGTGTGCTGCATAAACCAAACCAGACACTTATCTTTGCTGAATTGGCAGCAGGGCAGGAGGAACCAGACAGAGATGCAAAACCTCCAAGAACAATGGACAACTGGCAAGGGCTAATGAATCCTGCACACCTAAATATCCCAGTCAGAGCTGCAATCAGCAGGGACACCTGCCCAGGATTGCAACCCAGGGACAACTGCATTACTACCAACAACCACCGGAGGGAACCCAAGAGCAGAATTCACAACAGGTACCAATCTTTTTTCTTTGTCTCTGTTTTTTTTACTGTCACAATCCCGCTTATTGTTTTCCTTCTCCCATGCTTTATCTTAGGCCATGTTCACATGTTCAGTACTTGGTCAGTATTTTACATCACTACTTGTAAGCCAAAATCAGGAGTGGAACAATTAGAAGAAAAGTATAAAAGTCACCACTTCTGCATTTATCACCCGCTCCTTGTTTTGGCTTCAAAATACTGACCTAAAATACTGACCAAATCCTTAACATGTGAATGAGGCCTTATTCTCATTCTTGCTCACTTGTCTCTTTTGCTCAGGTTCCCTCTGCCTTTTCCTGCCGGTCTCCATCGTTTGTTGTGCACCTGACCAGCGCTTACTCTGTGCACAGTACATCTGAGCAGCCAAAGCAACATATCTGGTCTGGAGATGGAAATTTGCCTAGTTCTGGTATAGGCGATCAGTATTATAATGCTAGGCAAGACCATTTAATTCACTAAATGAAAAGGTTATCCAACCTTCACAATTTAGTAAAAAAAAATGATTTATTAAAAAAATAAAAAATAATAAAACTAATAAAATAAAAACACTTTTACCTGTTATATCATAGTGAATCTATTCATCTGTATGTTCACTGCATGGTGACCATAGAGCAATAGATCATTACAGGATGTCTACAGTTAGAAATATTGAATATAAATGTATGATTTCCAACCAAATATGTAGAAGAACCTATGCCGCATCCTCCAAGATACAATCGCATTGTGCAATTTGTAGAATAAAGGCTTTTGCTTGCTGTGCAGCGCTGAACCAAAAGTCACGAGATGTAATGAATAGGCCATAAAAGGCCTCATGACATCGCATGATTTAATAAATATGTCCGCTGTTGCTTTAAGATCTCAACATCATTTGTGAACATTATTTTAGCTGAGCAAGTGAAAAAGAGATCCCAAGGGAATTAAAAAAAGCTGTTAATTAAATTACTTCATTTGCTAGGAAAATGAGGAGCCTATAAAATGCTTAATGCTTTGTCTGGACCCATGAATTTGTGCATGTATTTGTTTAATCCAAAATACATTTTTTGTTTAACCCTAATATTGGCAAGAATAAAGAATTTTATTGTTGTGTATAAATTAATTATATGTGCATAGTATGCAGTGTTTTATTATCTTAGGCTTGTTAGATAGCTTAAACAGTATATCACAAAAGTGAGTACACCCCTCACATTTTTGTAAATATTTTATTATAGCTTTGCATGTGACAACATTGAAGAACTGACACTTCGATACAATGTAAAGTAGTCTGTGTACAGCTTGTATAACAGTGTAAATTTGGTGTGCCATCTATATAACTCAACACAGCCATTAACCCCTTTACCCCCAAGGGTGGTTTGCACGTTAATGACCAGGCCAATTTTTACAATTCTGACCACTGTCCCTTAATGAAGTTATATCTCTGGAACACTTCAACGGATCCTGGTGATTCTGACACTTTTCTCGAGACATATTGTACTTCATGATAGTAGTAAAATTTCTTTGATATTACCTGTGTTTATTTGTGAAAAAAACAAATTTGGCGAAAATTTTGAAAATTTCACAATTTTCCAACTTTGAATTTTTATGCAATTAAATCACAGAGATATGTCACACAAAATACTTAATAAGTAACATTTCCCACATGTCTACTTTACATCAGCACAATTTTGGAACCAAAATTTTTTTTTGTTAGGGAGTTATAAGGGTTAAAAGTTGACCAGCAATTTCTCATTTTTACACCACCATTTTTTTTTAGGGACCACATCTCATTTGCAGTCATTTTGAGGGGTCTATATGATAGAAAATAACCAAGTGTGACACCATTCTAAAAACTGCACCCCTCAAGGTGCTCAAAACCACATTCAAGAAGTTCATTAACCCATCAGGTGTTTCACAGATATTTTTGGAATGTTTAAATAAAAATGAACATTTAACTTTTTTTCACAAAAATTTTATTTCAGCTCCAATTTGTTTTATTTTACCAAGGATAACAGGAGAAAATGGACCCTAAAAGTTGTTGTACAATTTGTCCTGAGTACGCCGATACCCCATATGTAGGGCTAAACCACTGATTGGGCGCATAGCAGAGCTTGGAAGCGAAGGAGCGCCATTTGACTTTTCAATGCAAAATTGACTGGAATTGAGATGGGACGCCATGTTGCGTTTGGAGAGCCCCTGATGTGCCTAAACATTGAAACCCCCCACAAGTGACACCATTTTGGAAAGTAGACCCCCCAAGGAACTTATCTAGATGTGTTGTGAGAACTTTGAACCCCCAAGTGTTTCACTACAGTTTACAACGCAGAGCCGTGAAAATAAAAAAATCTTTTTTTTCCACAAAAATTATTTTTTAGGCCCCAGTTTTGTATTTTTCCAAGGGTAACAGTTGAAATTGGACCCCAAAAGTTGTTGTCCAATTTGTTCTGAGTACGCTAATATCCCATATGTGGGGGGAACCACTGTTTGAGCGCATGGCAGAGCTCGGAAGGGAAGGAGCATCATTTGGAATGCAGACTTAAATGGATTGGTCTGCAGGCGTCACATTGCGTTTGCAGAGCCCCTAATGTACCTAAACAGTAGAAACCCCCCACAAGTGACCCCATATTGGAAACTAGACCCCCAAAAGGAACTTATCTAGATGTGTTGTGAGAACTTTGAACCCCCAAGTGTTTCACTACAGTTTATAACGCAGAGCCGTGAAAATAAAAAATCCTTTTTTTTCCACAAAAATTATTTTTTAGCCCCCAGTTTTGTATTTTCCCAAGGGTAGCAGGAGAAATTGGACCCCAAAAGTTGTTGTACAATGTGTCCTGAGTATGCTGATACCCCATATGTTGGGGTAAACCCCTGTTTGGGCGCACGGGAGAGCTTGGAAAGGAAGGAGCACTGTTTTAATTTTTCAACTCAGAATTGGCTGGAATTGAGATCGGATGCCATGTCGCGTTTGGAGAGCCCCTGATGTGCCTAAACAGTGGAAACCCCCCAATTATAACTGAAACCCTAATCCAAACACATCCCTAACCCTAATCCCAACGGTAACCCTAACCACACCTCTAATCCCAACCCTATTCCCAACCTTAAATGTAATCCAAACCCTAACCCTAACTTTAACCTCAACCCTAACCCTAACTTTAGCCCCAACCCTAACTGTAGCCTTAACCCTAACCCTAACCCTAGCCCTAACCCTAGCCCGAACACTAGCCTAACCCTAGCACCAACCCTAACCCTTGCCCTAACCCTAGCCCTAGCCCTAACCCTAACGCTAACCATAGCCCTAGTGGGAAAATGGAAATAAATACATTTTTGTAATTTTTTAATTTTTCGCTAACTCAGGGGGTGATGAAGGGGGGTTTGATTTACTTTTATTGTGGGTTTTTAAGCGGATTTTTATGATTGGCAGCCGTAACACACTGAAAGACGCTTTTTATTGCAAAAAATATTTTTTGCTTTACCACATTTTGAGAGCTATTATTTTTCCATATTTTGGTCCACAGAGTCATGTGAGGTCTTGTTTTTTGCGGGACGAGTTGACGTTTTTATTGGTAACATTTGCAGGCACATGACATTTTTTGATCGCTTTTTATTCCGATTTTTGTGAGGCAGAATGACCAAAAACCAGCTATTCATGAATTTCTTTTGCGGGAGGCGTTTATACCGTTCCGCGTTTGGTAAAATGGATAAAGCAGTTTTATTCTTTGGGACAGTATGATTACAGCGATACCTCATTTATATTTTTTTTATGTTTTGGTGCTTTTATACGATAAAAACTATTTTATAGAAAAAATAATTATTTTTGCATCACTTTATTCTGAGGACTATAACTTTTTTATTTTTTCTTTGATGACACTGTATGGCAGCTCGTTTTTTGTGGGACAAGATGTCGTTTTCAGCGGTACCATGGTAATTTATATCCGTCTTTTTGATCACGTGTTATTCCACTTTTTGTTTGGCGGTATGATAATAAACCGTTGTTTTTTGGCTCGTTTTTTTTTTTTTTTTTTTTTTTTACTGTGTTCACTGAAGGGGACAGTTTTATAGGTCGGGTCGTTACGGACGCGGCGATACTAAATATGTGTACTTTTATTGTTTTTTTTTATTTAGATAAAGAAATGTATTTATAGGAACAATATATATATATTTTTTAATTTTTTGGGGGAATTTTTTTACATTTTTTTTACAGATGTGAATATTTTTTTTTTTACACTATAACATTGCCCCAGGGGGGCATCATGTTATAGTGTAAGATCGCCGATCTGACACTTTGCTGTGCACTGTGTCAGATCAGCGATCTGAGTTGCACAGATTCAGGCTTCCCGGCGCCTGCTCTGAGCAGGCGCAGTGAAGCCACCTCCCTGCAGGACCCGGATGCTGCGGCCATCTTGGATCCGGGCCTGCTGCAGGGAGGAGGAGGTAAGAGACCCTCGCAGCAACTCGATCATATCGCATTGCTCCGAGGGTCTCCGGGAAGCCCCCTCCCTGTGGGATGCTTCCCTATACCGCCGGAACACTGCGATCATGTTTGATCGCAGTGTGCCGGGGGTTAATGTGCCGGGGTCGGTCCGTGACCGCTCATCGCACATAGTGCTGGATGTCAGCTGCGATAGTCAGCTGACACCCGGCCGCGACCGGCCGCGCTCCCCCCGTGAGCGCGGCTGATCGTGCTGGACGTACTATTCCGTCCTTGGGAAGTAAGGCCCACCCCACATGGACGGAATAGTACGTCCAATGGCAGAAAGGGGTTAATGAAAACCACTGGTAACAAAAATGAGTACACCCCTAAATGAAAATGGCCAAATTATGCCAAATTATCCATTTTCCCTCCCCGATGTCATGTGGCTCAATGGTGTTACAAGGTCTCAGGTGTGAATGGGGAGCAGGTGTGTTACATTTGGTGTTATCGTTCTCACACTCTCTCATAATGGTCACTGGAAGTTCAATATAGCACCTCATGGTAAAGGACGGTCTGAGAATCTGAAAAAAAAAGAATTGTTGCTCTACTTAAAGATGGCCTAGGCTATAAGAAGATTACCAGCACCCTGATACTGAGCAGCAGCACGGTGGCCAACACCATAGAGCTGTTTAACAAGACAGGTTCCACTCAGAACTGACCTCGCCAGGATCGACCAAAGAAGCTGAGTGCACATGTTCAGCGTCATATTCAGAGGTTGTCTTTTCAAAATAGACATATTAGTGCCAACAGCCTTGCTGCAGAGGTTACAGGGGTGGGGGGTCTGCCTGTCAGTGCTTAGACCATACGCCGCACACTGCATCAAATTGGTCCGCATGGCTGTCATCCCAGTAGGAAGCCCCTTCTAAAAATGAAGCACAAGAAAGCCCTGATACACTTTGCTGAAAACAAGTAGTTTAAGGATATAGATTGCTGGAGCCGTGTCCTGTGGTCTAATGAGACCAAGGTAAACTTATTTGGTTCAGACGTTGTCAAGCATGTGTGGTGGCAACCAGGTGAGGACAAAGACAATTGTGTCTTACCTACAGTCAAGCATGGTGGTGGGAGTGTCATGGTTTGGGCTGCATGAGTGCTGCCAGCTGTTATGAGCTATAGTTCATTGAGAGAATCATGAATGGCAACATGTACTGTGACATACTGAAACAGAGCGTGATCCCCTCCCTTCAGAAACTGGGCTGTAGGGCAGTATTCCAACATGATAACAACTCTAAACACACCTCCAAGACCAGCACTGCCTTGTTAAAGAAACTGAGGGTAAAGGTGCTGGACTGGTCAAGCATGTCTCCAGACCTAAACCCTATTGAGCATCTATGGGGCATCCTCAAATGGAAAGTGGAAAAGTGCAAGGTCTCTAACATCCACCAGTACTGTGATGTCATCATGGAGAAGTGGAAGAGGATTCCAGCAGCAACTTGTGAAGCTCTAGTGAACTCCATGCCCAAGACAGTTAAGACAATGCTTGAAAATATTGGTGGCCACACAAAATATTGACACTTTGGACACAATTTGGCCATTTTCAGTTAGGGGTGTACTCACTTTTGTTGCCAGCAGTTTAGACATTAATGGCTGTGTGTTCAGTTATTTAGAGCAGGGGTGTCAAACTGCATTCCTCGAGGGCCTCAAACCATGAGTGTTTTCAAGATTTCCTTAGCATTTCACAAGGTGCTGGAATCATTCTGTGCAGGTGATTAAATTATCACCTGTGCAATACAAGGAAATCCTGAAAACATGACCTGTTGGTGGCCCTTGAGGAATGCAGTTTGACACCTCTGATTTAGAGGACACAGCAAATTTAGACTGACTGCTATACAAGCTGTACACGGACTACTTTACATTATGTCAATGTGTCATGTCTTTAGTGTTGTCCCATGAAAAGATATAATAAAATATTTACAAAAATTTGAGGAGTGTACTCACTTTTGTGATATACTGTATGTGTTATAATCTTAGACATACCTAGCATTTACACAGCATGGCCAAATATCCCACTTAATTCTTATATGGAGTATGAAAAATATTCTTATCTAGGGGTATGTTCCTTTTTTCACTATCTATAAACATATTGCGGCTTGTCTATGTAACTTTTACAATGTCCAGTTGCACTTAATTTGTTTTTCTTTAAAGGGATTGTCCACTAATAGGACAACCGCGTCTTTATTTAAATGTTTGGCCCGATAAAATAAAAACACTTATACTCTCCTCCCATGCTGGTGCCTTTCCAGCACTCACGGTCCCGGGCACTTGTGCGGTTGTTATGACATGGAGCCCGGCGCCCAACCAGTGCTGGCTGTTATGGACCTGGTGGTTAGGTGCACCTGGAATGACCTGATGGTTAAACTAGAAGACAGGACCAGCTCTGGGAAGTGGGAACTCTGCTGACCGCAAATCCTAATCCTCTAACACACACACTAGAAATAGCTGTGGAGCGAACCTAACTCTCCCTAGACGCCTCTTCACAGCCTAAGAGCTAACTACCCCTAAAGATAGGAAAATAAGCCTTACCTTGCCTCAGAGAAATTCCCCAAAGATAAAGGCAGCCCCCCACATATATTAACTGTGAGTTAAGAGGAAAGTCACAAACACAGGGATGAAACAGGTTTCAGCAAAGGAGGCCAGACTTACTAAATAGATTGAAGATAGGAAAGGAATCTATGCGGTCAGCACAAAACACTACAAAAAGCCACGCAGAGTGTGCAAAAAGACCCCCGCACCGACTCACGGTGCGGAGGTGCCACTCTGCAACCCAGAGCTTCCAGCTAGCAAGGCAATATCATGTTAGCAAGCTGGACTAGAACTTAGCAAGTACTAAGAAATATATTCAGTACACAATGAACAACAAATGAACTAGCAGGGACTTAGCTTTTGCTGGAGTAGACAGGTCATCAGAAAGATCCGAGAGAGATCTGAACCAGTACTAATACATTGACAGCTGGCATGGAATAACGATCTGAGTGGAGTTAAATAGAGAAGCCAGCCTAGCCGCAAACGAGAGCAGCTGAGGAGGCAACCTCAGAACCAGCAGTTCCACTCACAGCCACCAGAGGGAGTCCACGGACAGAACTCGCCGAAGTACCATTCATAACCACAGGAGGGAGTTCGAGAACGGAATTCACAACAGTACCCCCCCTTGAGGAGGGGTCACCGAACCCTCACCAGAGCCACCAGGCCGATCAGGACGAGCCAAATGAAAGGCACGAACCAACTCGGCCGCATGAACATCGGAGGCAAAAACCCAGGAATTATCCTCCTGACCATAGCCCTTCCATTTGACCAGGTACTGAAGTTTCCGTCTCGAAATACGAGAATCCAAAATCTTCTCCACCACATACTCCAACTCCCCCTCGACCAACACCGGAGCAGGAGGGTCAACGGAGGGAACCATAGGCGCCACATATCTCCGCAACAACGACCTATGGAACACATTATGGATGGCAAAAGAAGCTGGAAGGGCCAAACAAAACGACACAGGATTGAGAATTTCAGAAATCTTATAAGGACCAATGAAACGAGGCTTAAACTTAGGAGAAGAAACCTTCATAGGGACATGACGAGACGACAACCAAACCAAATCCCCAACACGAAGTCGGGGACCAACACAGCGACGGCGGTTGGCGAAACGTTGAGCCTTCTCCTGGGACAATGTCAAATTGTCCACTACATGAGTCCAAATTTGCTGCAACCTGTCCACCACAGAATCCACACCAGGACAGTCCGAAGGCTCAACCTGCCCTGAAGAAAAACGAGGAAGAAAACCAGAATTACAAAAAAAAGGCGAAACCAAAGTAGCCGAACTGGCCCGATTATTAAGGGCGAACTCAGCCAATGGCAAGAAGGTCACCCAATCATCCTGATCAGCAGAAACAAAGCATCTCAGATAGGTCTCCAAAGTCTGATTAGTTCGTTCGGTTTGGCCATTTGTCTGAGGATGGAAAGCCGAAGAGAAAGACAAATCAATGCCCATCTTAGCACAAAAGGACCGCCAAAACCTTGAAACAAACTGGGAACCTCTGTCCGACACGATGTTCTCCGGAATGCCATGCAAGCGAACCACATGCTGGAAAAATAGTGGAACCAAATCAGAGGAGGAAGGCAATTTAGGCAAGGGTACCAAATGGACCATCTTAGAGAAGCGATCACAAACCACCCAGATGACCGACATCCTTTGAGAGACAGGGAGATCTGAAATAAAATCCATGGAAACATGCGTCCAAGGCCTTTTCTTGACCGGCAAGGGCAAAAGTAAGCCACTGGCACGAGAACAGCAGGGCTTGGCCCGAGCACAAGTCCCACAGGACTGCACAAAAGAACGCACATCCCGTGACAAGGAAGGCCACCAAAAGGACCTAGCCACCAAATCTCTGGTACCAAAAATCCCAGGATGACCAGCCAACACCGAACAATGAACCTCAGAGATAACTCTACTAGTCCATCTATGAGGGACAAACAGTTTCTCTGCTGGACAATGGTCAGGTCTATCAGCCTGAAACTCCTGCAGCGCCCGCCGCAAATCAGGTGAGATGGCAGACAGAATTACCCCCTCTTTGCGAATATCAGCCGGCTCAGGAACTCCCGGGGAATCATGCACAAAACTCCTTGAAAGGGTATCGGCCTTCACATTCTTAGAACCCGGAAGGTATGAAACCACAAAATTGAAACGGGAGAAAAACAGCGACCATCGAGCCTGTCTAGGATTCAACCGCTTAGCAGACTCGAGATAAGTCAGATTCTTGTGATCCGTCAAGACCACCACGCGATGCTTGGCTCCCTCAAGCCAATGTCGCCACTCCTCGAACGCCCACTTCATGGCCAACAACTCCCGATTGCCAACATCATAATTACGCTCAGCAGGCGAAAACTTTCTAGAAAAGAAAGCACATGGCTTCATCACAGAGCCATCAGAAGATCTTTGAGACAAAACAGCCCCTGCTCCAATCTCAGAAGCATCAACCTCGACCTGAAAAGGGAGCGAAACATCTGGCTGACACAACACAGGGGCTGAAGAGAAATGACGTTTCAACTCCCGAAAAGCCTCAACAGCCGCAGAGGACCAATTCACCACATCAGCACCTTTCTTGGTCAAATCAGTCAATGGTTTAACAACACTAGAAAAATTAGCGATGAAGCGACGGTAAAAATTAGCAAAGCCCAGGAATTTCTGATGGCTCTTCACAGATGTAGGCTGAGTCCAATCATAAATGGCCTGAACTTTAACAGGATCCATCTCGATAGTAGAAGGGGAAAAAATGAAGCCCAAAAAGGAAACCTTCTGAACTCCGAAGAGACATTTAGACCCCTTCACAAACAAAGAATTAGCACGAAGAACCTGGAACACCATTCTGACCTGCTTAACATGAGACTCCCAATCATCCGAAAAGACCAAAATATCATCCAAATATACAATAATGAATCTATCCAAATACTTTCGGAAGATGTCATGCATAAAGGACTGAAACACAGATGGAGCATTAGAAAGCCCGAATGGCATCACCAGGTACTCAAAATGGCCCTCAGGCGTATTAAATGCTGTTTTCCATTCATCACCCTGTTTAATACGTACAAGATTATACGCCCCTCGAAGATCTATCTTGGTGAACCAACTAGCCCCCTTAATCCAAGCAAACAAATCAGACAGTAGAGGCAAAGGGTACTGAAATTTGACCGTGATTTTATTGAGAAGGCGGTAATCCATACAAGGTCTCAGAGAACCATCCTTCTTGGCCACAAAAAAGAACCCTGCTCCCAACGGTGACGACGACGGGCGAATATGCCCTTTCTCCAAGGACTCCTTTATATAACTCCGCATAGTGGCGTGTGCCGGCACAGATAAATTGAAAAGCCGTCCCTTAGGAAATTTACTACCAGGAATCAAATTAATAGCACAATCACAATCCCTATGAGGAGGTAGGGCACTGGATTTGGGCTCATCAAATACATCTCGGTAATCCGACAAAAATTCAGGGACTTCAGAAGGAGTAGAAGGAGAAATTGACAACAACGGAACGTCACCATGTACCCCTTGACAACCCCAACTGGACACAGACATTGATTTCCAGTCCAATACTGGATTATGGACCTGTAGCCATGGCAAACCCAATACGACCACATCATGCAAATTATGCAACACCAAAAAGCGAACATCTTCCTGATGTGCAGGAGCCATGCACATGGTCAACTTAGTCCAGTACTGAGGTTTATTCTTGGCCAAAGGCGTAGCATCAATTCCCTTTAATGGAATAGGATACTGCAAGGGCTCCAAGAAAAAACCACAGTGCCTGGCAAACTCCAAGTCCATCAAATTCAGGGCAGCGCCTGAGTCCACAAATGCCATAACAGAGTAGGACGACAAAGAGCAAATCAGAGTAACGGACAAAAGAAATTTAGGCTGTACAGTACCAATGGTGACAGACCTAGCGAACCGCTTAGAGCGCTTTGGACAATCAGAGATAGCATGAGTGGAGTCACCACAGTAAAAACACAGCCCATTCTGACGTCTGTGTTCCTGCCGTTCAGCTCTGGTCAAAGTCCTATCACATTGCATAGGCTCAGGCCTCTGCTCAGAGGACACCGCCAAATGGCGCACAACCTTGCGTTCACGCAAGCGCCGATCGATCTGAATGGCCAAGGACATTGATTCATTCAGACCAGCAGGCGTGGGAAACCCCACCATAACATCCTTAAGGGCTTCAGAAAGACCTTTTCTGAAAATTGCTGCAAGGGCACACTCATTCCATTGAGTAAGCACAGACCACTTTCTAAACTTCTGGCAATATACCTCCGCTTCATCCTGACCTTCACACAAAGCCAGCAAGATTTTCTCTGCCTGATCCACAGAGTTAGGTTCATCATAAAGCAATCCAAGTGCCAAAAAGAACGCATCAACATTAAGCAATGCAGGATCTCCTGGTGCAAGGGAGAATGCCCAGTCCTGTGGGTCGCCACGCAACAAAGAAATAATGATTTTTACTTGCTGAATGGGGTCACCAGAGGAGCGGGGTTTCAAAGCAAGAAACAGATTACAATTATTTTTGAAATTCAGAAATTTAGATCTATCTCCAAAAAACAAATCAGGAATTGGAATTCTAGGCTCTAACATAGGATTCTGAACTACATAATCTTGAATGCTTTGTACCCTTGCAGTGAGGTGATCAACACAAGAGGACACACCTTGAATGTCCATATCTACACCTGAGTCCTGAACCACCCAGAGGTTAAGGGGAAAAGAAAGACAAAACACACTGCAGAAAAAAAAAAAATGGTCTCAGAACTTCTCTTATCCCTCTATTGAGATGCATTAACACTTTGTGGGCCAGGTGTACTGTTATGGACCTGGTGGTTAGGTGCACCTGGAATGACCTGATGGTTAAACTAGAAGACAGGACCAGCTCTGGGAAGTGGGAACTCTGCTGACCGCAAATCCTAATCCTATAACACACACACTAGAAATAGCTGTGGAGCGTACCTAACTCTCCCTAGACGCCTCTTCACAGCCTAAGAGCTAACTACCCCTAAAGATAGGAAAATAAGCCTTACCTTGCCTCAGAGAAATTCCCCAAAGATAAAGGCAGCCCCCCACATATATTAACTGTGAGTTAAGAGGAAAGTCACAAACACAGGGATGAAACAGGTTTCAGCAAAGGAGGCCAGACTTACTAAATAGATTGAAGATAGGAAAGGAATCTATGCGGTCAGCACAAAACACTACAAAAAGCCACGCAGAGTGTGCAAAAAGACCCCCGCACCGACTCACGGTGCGGAGGTGCCACTCTGCAACCCAGAGCTTCCAGCTAGCAAGGCAATATCATGTTAGCAAGCTGGACTAGAACTTAGCAAGTACTAAGAAATATATTCAGTACACAATGAACAACAAATGAACTAGCAGGGACTTAGCTTTTGCTGGAGTAGACAGGTCATCAGAAAGATCCGAGAGAGATCTGAACCAGTACTAATACATTGACAGCTGGCATGGAATAACGATCTGAGTGGAGTTAAATAGAGAAGCCAGCCTAGCCGCAAACGAGAGCAGCTGAGGAGGCAACCTCAGAACCAGCAGTTCCACTCACAGCCACCAGAGGGAGTCCACGGACAGAACTCGCCGAAGTACCATTCATAACCACAGGAGGAAGTTCGAGAACAGAATTCATAACAGCTGGCATCACTGGTCCCACCTTCTTATGAATTGAACATGAAGATTAAGTCAGAGATCAGCTGCAGCCCTGACGTCCTCTTCATGTTCAATTTGTACGAAGACGGAGACAGTGATGTCAGTGCTGATTGGGCGTCATGCTCACTTACGGCTGTTATGACGGGACCGTGAGTGCCGACACCGCTGGAACGGCGCCGGCACGGGTGGTGAGTATAGGTTTTTTTACTTTTTCGGGGTCAAACATTTAGCTCAATAAGTGGTTGGCCTAGTAGTGAAAAACCCCTTTAAGCAATGGTGTTGTCTTTGAGCTTTGCCCATAGACTCCTGATGTCTCTAGCTAAGTGTGACGTTCATTTGGTGTTTCACTTGACATCTTTGCCATATTTAAAACCTGTTTGCATAGGGACTTCTCATCAATTCCCCTGTTTTCACTATAACTTGAAAGGTTCTTGACTGTGCCATGAATGGCAAATTTTTTGATAACATTTCGAGCTCTTCGGTCTCATCTGTCCAAACGACATTGTTCTAGAAGTCTAGAGTTTGTTCAGATGCCACTTTACAAACCTTAGGTATGCTGCCACAGCTGGCCAGATGCTGTGTATCCATTCAGCTTCAGGGGGCACTTGTAAAACCTTTCCCGTTTTAGGTCAATTAGGATTACCATAATTACTAATATTTGCCAAATGGAAGAATAATGAGAGAGAGAATGTTTTAAGGCATTTTTATTACTTACTGCAAAGTTAAACATTTACATACATTTCATTAGTATTTGGTAACATTGCCCTGAAACTGAATGGGTCAAACGTTTGGGATCTCCTTCTACAAGCTTCTCACAATAGTTGGTCAGAATTTGTGCGGGTCACCAGTGCGTTCCATGGTGGCGTGCACAGGATATGATGTCCTTGCGCATCGGATATGATGTTCATACCACCCTATTTTGATGTCTATTTAATACCGGCATACTGCTGGTACAACATATCGAACTATCCGCTGTATTTATGATGGGTTTATATCTTTAACAACAGATGAATATCCCCCTCTCTGCACAAAGTCTACTTTCCCCTGATGCGTCTGACCAATGAAACACGTCTGGAGGCAGAAATTCTGGGGTAATGGTATGAAGGGTCCTAAATGATGTCCTTTGGTGGGATAATGTATGGATGGAAGTAAATACCTCCCCCTCTGTCAACAGGAATCATGGTAACACTAAATTTTAATAAATAAGGAATAATATGAGGTGAGATCCTTCCTTTATATTTGTGCAGCGCCCAAGCGTCCTGGTCGTTGCAGTAATGTCGCTCTTCCACCAGAGGGAGTGCTGTTACGTCTGATGGCACTAAAGGAGTTCACCTGACCAGGTATCACAGTCACACTCCAGCCACCAGGGGGAGCAAAAGGTTCTATCTATTAGGCCACTCCTCACACTCGGGTAAAACTGGGGGTTGGATAGGAAGTTAGTCAGAAAGCTACCTGGGTTTGACCCAGAGAAGACCTGTTAGGCAGACAGGGGGAGAAGGAGGAACATCTGAGCTGCAGACAGAGGTCCCTGTCAGGGGTGGGATCCTGACAGAGACATAGCAAGAGATAGAATGTTACGGAGCTGCGCCTGCACCTCATTGCGGCAGCATCCTAAGAAAGGACAAGAAGCAAAGTATATTGTGGAGAAGTGAGAAACGAGATCAAAGCACAAGGAGATAATACCAGGAGGAGTCCTGCCTTAAGATCGGCAACATCCTTCTGAGACGCGTAGCCGGTGGCTGGAACACCGAGGGAGTAATTGGCTCTACGCATTACTTTGAACTACGGCAGGACAGTTAATTCCAAGTTGGCTGCCCAACCTTAATACCTAATGAAGACAACGGAGGCAAATTGTGGGAGAGGGGCGTCACTAGGGTCCCTATAAAATAGCTCCAGGCCTACCCCGTCATACGGGTCGTCCTATCCATACCATCTGGGGGACGGAGAGAGAATATTAGAAACATACACAACAGTTGTGAGGACTATCCCGTGGTGCTCAGCAGGGAAGTACCACAACACACAGGCACTAGTAGGAAGGCTACTGATTTCCACCTGCAAAGGGAACTCTGGATGTGCCTTCGGACCGGCCGGATTCAGCCAGCCCTGTTAGCAGTGCTCTGGATGGTGGACTCTGAAGTCTACAGTGAAAGGTAAAGAGACTGCAACCTTGTGTCCTCATTATTTACTGCGACTTACACCATCAACATCTACCTTACTGGGAAGCCCTGGGGGCATACCTCACCTGTGGGAAGGTATACCATCTAGCTGCCATAACATCACCCCAGCGGACCCCTAAGCAGCATCGGTCATCCTGACCGAATACCACAGGTGGCGTCACGAACACCGTACAAACAACAAACTACACCTTTAATTGGGCGCCCCTTAGCAGGGCCACGGACCGGGTCGGGCCACCGTGACATCCCCAGAACCGAGACTGAGGGACCCGGTACCGAGTACCCCACTGCCCTGCGCCTGGGGGCGATCCATTTATTCTATACTGTATTGAATTTTTATACCACATTATTAGATTTGATTGGTTTTGTGTCCTGCTCTTTGGTTTTTTGATGGGTCTAAGGCTATGAATTGGCATATAAGTATACCCTGACATTTATCTGGTCATCACCTCGGCTGAGTGATGTTTTATGTGAATTTTTGTTGTCTATATATTGTATCTTTTCTCTTTTGTGATACTATAGGGCTATTTTAAATTTACCATTAAAAGTTATATTTTAATAAGTATAAACATAAGGGTGAATGACCTCGGGGAGATCAAAACATCCAACACCGCGGAGACACCATCACGTGTTTCTCAACGCAAGCAATGAATAGCCAGGTCTTTGACC
This sequence comes from Ranitomeya variabilis, assembly GCF_051348905.1. NCBI lineage: Eukaryota > Metazoa > Chordata > Amphibia > Anura > Dendrobatidae > Ranitomeya > Ranitomeya variabilis. The sequence goes on along the minus strand of NC_135238.1, from coordinate 160,251,867 downwards.
GGGAAGGAACAACCACGGGAAGGGCAGCATCCAATAAAGGAAAACCACCTATGCCAAAACATGATATCCATCCACAGACAGCTGTTTCGGGGTATTTGCCCCTCATCAGTGTGGAGTAGGAAACTGGCTATTAGGAGCAGTGCCTAGGGAAAAGACTATAAACATAAGGGTGAATGACCTCGGGGAGATCAAAACATCCAACACCGCGGAGACACCATCACGTGTTTCTCAACGCAGTGATCCAGAACACCGCCCCCATCCCTGATGGGAAATATGCAAATGCATGTAGAAAAGCAACGGAGACACCATCACGTGTTTCTCAATGCAAGCAATGAATAGCCAGGTCTTTCACCAGGAAGGAACAACCACGGGAAGGGCAGCATCCAATAAAGGAAAACCACCTATGCCAAAACATGGTATCCATCCACAGACAGCTGTTTTGGGGTATTTGCCCCTCATCAGTGTGGAGTAGGAAACTGGCTATTAGGAGCAGTGCCTAGTGAAAAGTCTATAAACATAAGGGTGAATGACCTCGGGGAGATCAAAACATCCAACACCGCAGAGACACCATCACGTGTTTCTCAACGCAGTGATCCAGAACACTGCCCCTATCCCTGATGGGAAATATGCAAATGCATGTAGAAAAGCTGCGGAGACACCATCACGTGTTTCTCAACGCAAGCAATGAATAGCCAGGTCTTTCACCGGGAAGGAACAACCACGGGAAGGGCAGCATCCAATAAAGGAAAACCATCTATGCCAAAACATGGTATCCATCCACAGACAGCTGTTTCGGGGTATTTGCCCCTCATCAGTGTGGAGTAGAAAACTGGCTATTAGGTGCTCAAAACCACAGTCAAGAAGTTTATTAACCCTTCAGGTGTTTCACAGGAATTTTTGGAATGTTTAAATAAAAATGAACATTTAACTTTTTACACAAAATTTATTTCAGCTCCAAATTGTTTTATTTTACCAAGGGTAACAGGAGAAAATGGACCCCAAAAGTTTTTCTACAATTTGTCCTGAGTACGCTGATACCCCATATGTGGGGGTAAACCACTGTTTGGACGCATGGCAGAGCTCGGAAGGAAAGGAGCGCCATTTTACTTTTCAATGCAAAATTGACTAGAATTGAGATGGGACGCCATGTTGCCTTTGGAGAGCCCCTGATGTGCGTAAACATTGAAACCCCCCACAAGTGACACCATTTTGGAAAGTAAACCCCCTAAGGAACTTATCTAGATGTGTGGTGAGCACTTTGACCCACCAAGTGCTTCACAGAAGTTTATAATGCAGAGCCGTAAAAATAAAAAATCATATTTTTTCACAAAAATGATATATTCACCCCCAATTTTTTATTTTCCCAAGGGTAAGAGAAGAAATTAGACCACAAAAGCTGTTCTGCAATTTGTCTTGAGTACGCTGATACCCCATATGTGGGGGTAAACCACTGTTTGGGCGCATAGCAGAGCTCGGAAGGGAAGGAGCGCCATTTTCCTTTTCAATGTAAAATTGACTGGAATTAAGATGGGACGCCATGTTGCGTTTGGAGAGCCCCTGATATGCCTAAACATTGAAACCCCCCCACAAGTGACACGATTTTGGAAAGTAGACCCCTTAAGGAACTTATCTAGATGTGTGGTGAGCACTTTGAACCAACAAGTGCTTCACAGAAGTTTATAATGCAGAGCCGTAAAAATAATAAATCATATTTTTTCACAAAAATGATTTTTTTTGCCCCCAATTTTTTATTTTCCCAAGGGTAAGAGAAGAAATTGGACCCCAAAAGTTGTTGTGCAATTTGTCCTGAGTACGCTGAAACCCCATATGTGGGGGTAAACGACTGTTTGGGTGCATGGCAGAGCTCGGAAGGAAAGGAGCGCCATTTTACTTTTCAATGCAAAATTGACTAGAATTGAGATGGGACGCCATGTTGCGTTTGGAGAGCCCCTGATGTGCGTAAACATTGAAACCCCCCACAAGTGACACCATTTTGGAAAGTAGACCCCCTAAGGAACTTATCTAGATGTGTTTTGAGAGCTTTGAACCCCCAAGTGTTTCACTACAGTTTATAACGCAGAGCCGTGAAAATAAAAATTCCTTTTTTTTTCACAAAATGATTTTTTAGCCCCCGGTTTTGTATTTTTACAAGGGTAACAGGATAAATTGGACCCCAGTAGTTGTTGCCCAATTTGTCCTGAGTATGCTGATACCCCATATGTGGGGGGGAACCACTGTTTGGGCGCATAGCAGAGCTCGGAAGGGAAGGAGCACCATTTGGAATGCAGACTTAGATGGATTGGTCTGCAGGCGTCATGTTGCATTTGCAGAGCCCCTGATGTACCCAAACAGTAGAAACCCCCAACAAGTGACCCCATATTGGAAACTAGACCTCCCAAGGAACTTATCTAGATGTGTTGTGAGAACTTTGAACCCCCAAGTGTTTCACTACAGTTTATAACGCAGAGCCGTGAAAATAAAAAATATATTTTTTTCCACAAAAATTATTTTTTAGCCCCCAGTTTTGTATTTTCCCAAGGGTAACAGGAGAAATTGGACCTCAAAGGTTGTTGTACAATGTGTCCTGAGTACGCTGATACCCCATATGTGGGGGGAAACACTGTTTGGGTGCATGGCAGAGCTTGGAAGGGAAGAAGCGCCATTTGGAATGCAGACTTAGAAGGATTGGTCTGCAGGCGTCACGTTGCATTTGCAGAGCCCCTGATGTACCCAAACAGTAGAAACCCCCCACATGTGACCCCATATTGGAAACTAGACCTCCCAAGGAACTTATCTAGATGTGTTGTGAGAACTTTGAACCCCCAAGTGTTTCACTACAGTTTATAACGCAGAGCCGTGAAAATAAAAAATATATTTTTTTCCACAAAAATTATTTTTTAGCCCCCAGTTTTGTATTTTCCCAAGGGTAACAGGAGAAATTGGACCTCAAAAGTTGTTGTACAATGTGTCCTGAGTACGCTGATACCCCATATGTGGGGGGAAACACTGTTTGGGTGCATGGCAGAGCTTGGAAGGGAAGGAGCGCCATTTGGAATGCAGACTTAGAAGGATTGGTCTGCAGGCGTCACGTTGCATTTGCAGAGCCCCTGATGTACCCAAACAGTAGAAACCCCCCACATGTGACCCCATATTGGAAACTAGACCTCCCAAGGAACTTATCTAGATGTGTTGTGAGAACTTTGAACCCCCAAGTGTTTCACTACAGTTTACAACACAGAGCTGTGAAAATAAAAAATCTTTTTTTTCCCCACAAACATGATTTTTAGCCCCCCAAATTTTTGTTTTCCCAAGGATAACAAGAGAACTTGGACCCCAAAAGTTGTTGTCCAATTTGTCCCGAGTACGCTGATACCCCATATGTTGGGGTAAACCCCTGTTTGGGCGCACGGGAGAGCTCAGAAGGGAAGGAGCACTGTTTTACTTTTTCAACGCAGAATTGGCTGGAATTGAGATCGGACGCCATGTCGCGTTTGGAGAGCCCCTGATGTGCCTGAACAGTGGAAACTCCCCAATCCTACTTGAAACCTTAATCCAAACACACCCCTAACCCTAATCCCAATGGTAACCCTAACCCTGACACACCCCTAACTGTAATTCCAACCCTAATCCCAACCGTAAATGTAATCCAAACCCTAACTTTAGCCCCAACCCTAACCCTAACTTTAGCCCCAACCCTAACCCTAACTTTAGCCCCAACCCTAACTTTAGCCCCAACCCTAACCCTAACTTTAGCCCCAACCCTAACCCTAACTTTAGCTCCAACCCTAGCCCCAACCCTAACCCTAGCCCTAACCCTAGTCCTAACCCTAGCCCTAACCCTAGCCCTAACCCTATCCCTAACCCTAGCCCTAACCCTAATGGGAAAATGGAAATAAATACATTTTTTTAATTTTGTTATTTTTCCCTAACTAAGGGGGTGATGAAGGGGGGTTTGAGTTACTTTAATAGCGTTTTTTTATAGCTGATTTTATGATTGGCAGCTGTCACACACTAAAAGATGCTTTTTCTAGCAAAAAAGTTTTTGCGTCTCCAAATTTTGAGACATATAATTTTTCCATATTTTGGTCCACAGAGTCATGTGAGGTCTTATTTTTTGCGGGACGAGTTGATGTTTTTATTGTTAACATTTTCAGACACGTGACAGTTTTTGATCGCTTTTTATTCCGATTTTTGTGAGGCAGAATGACCAAAAACCAGCTATTCATGAATTTCTTTTAGGGGAGGCGTTTATACCTTTCCACGTTTGGTAAAATTGATAAAGCAGTTTTATTCTTCGGGTCAGTACAATTACAGCGATATCTCATTTATATAATTTTTTTATGTTTTGGCGCTTTTATATGATAAAAGCTATTTTATAGAAAAAATAATTATTTTGGCATCGCTTTATTCTGAGGACTATAACTTTTTTATTTTTTTGCTTATGATGCTGTATGGTGGCTCGTTTTTTGTGGGACAAGATGACATTTTCAGCGGTACCATGGTTATTTATATCCGTCTTTTTGATCGCGTGTTATTCCACTTTTTGTTCGGCGGTATGATAATAAAGCGTTTTTAGCCTCATTTTTTTTTTTTTCTTACGGTGTTCACTGAAGGGGTTAACTAGTGGGACAGTTTTATAGGTTGGGTCGTTACGGACACGGTGATACTAAATATGGGTACTTTTATTGTTTTTTTTTTAATTTAGATAAAAAAATGTATTTATGGGAATAATATATACACTGTGTTCCAAATTATTATGCAAATAATATTTCCTCATATTTTCTCTAAATTGCCTATCTGAATTGCAGTCATTGTTATTTTCCAGTCATCTACTATCCTAGTATAATTGCAATGTTTTGGAACAAACTGCCTATGAAAACAGTATCTTTTAAAAAAAAATAAACACTCAAAATGCATGTTCCAAATTATTATGCACAGCAGAGTTCTCAACCTTTTTTTTTTATTTTGAACAAAAAAATGGTCAATTGTGAAGTTATAAGCATTATCAGCTTATTACAATATGAAATCAAACAGTTTTCAAGTGAAAACTTTATTCTAGGTGATGTTACATTTGCACATAGGACCCCTTGTTCGAAAGAAGCTTCTGAACTCTCTCGTCCATTGAATTTGTCAGTTTTTGGATGGTTTCTGCTTCAATTGTTTTGCATGTGGACAGAATACCCTCCCAGAGCTGTTGCTTAGATGTGAACTGCCTCCCTCCATCATAGACACTCCTTTTGATGATGCTCCAGAGGTTCTCAATGGAGTTGAGGTCAGGGGAAGATGGTGGCCACACCATAAGTTTGTCCTCTTTTATACCCATAGCAGCCAGAGATGCAGATGTGTTTTTTGCAGCATGAGACGGTGCATTATCATGCATGAAAATGATCTTGCTGCGGAAAGCACGGTTCTTCCTCTTGAAACATGGCAGGAAGTGTTGTTTTAGAAACTCCACATAGATTATGGAGTTCATCTTTACCCCTTCAGGGATCATAAAGGGGCCGACAATCTCTCTCCCCATGATTCCAGCCCAAAACATTACTCCACCTCCTCCTTGTTGGCGCCTTAGCCATGTTTTCATGGGGTGTCCATCAACCAGCCATCCTCCACCCCATCCATCTGGACCATCGAGCGTTGCACGGCACTCATCGGTGAACAAAACAGTTTGGAAGTCAGTCTTCATGTATCGTTTGGCCCACTGGAGCCGTTTCTGCTTGTGTGTAGTGGATAGAGGTGGTCGACAGGATAGCTAACGCACAGCTGCAAGCCTATGAAGGACCCAGCATCTTGTTGTTCTGGGGACGTTGGAGGCACCAGCAGCTTCAAAAACTTGTCTGCTGCTATGACAAGGCATTTTTGCAGCTGCTCTTTTAACCTTACGCAATTGCCTGTTGGAAAGAGTACTCAATTTTTCCTTATCAGCACGCACACGTGTGTGCTGGGAATAAGCTACATACTTCTTGAGTGTGCGATGATCACGATGAAGTGTCTTGGCAATGTTGATTGTAGTCATGCCTTGACCTAAATACTCCACAATTTGTTGCTTCTCAGCAGCCGACACATCCTTTTTCTTTCCCATTTTGGCAAAAAATGTAAGCTGCTTAATAATGTGGAACAACCTTCTTAAGTAGTCTTGCCTTTATTTGGACACACCTGCCAAACTAATTTGCACAGGTATCTGCAATTGCTTTCAGTGATAGGAAAAGCCCTGACACACATCACCATCAATTAGTTTAAATGACAAACAAAAAAATTCTAACCTTATCACTCCTAAACTCTTTGTGCATAATAATTTGGAACACAGTGTATATTTTTTTTCTTTATTTAAGAATTTTTTTTTTTTTTTTTACACATGTGGATTTTTTTTGTTTTACTTTTTTACTTTGTCCCAGGGGGGCACATCACAGATCGCTGATCTGACAGGTTGCACAGCACTCTGTCAGATCAGCGATCTGACTTACAGCGCTGCAGGCTGGACCCGGAAGTAGTCCCTGCAGGACCCAGATGCAGCCCCGTGGCCATTTTGGATCCGGGGCCTGCAGGGATAGGAGGTAAGAGACGCTCAGAGCAATGCGATCACATCGCGTTGCTCCGGGGGTCTCAGGGAAGCCCGCAGGGAGCCCCCTCCCTGCGCGATGCTTCCCTATACCGCCGAAACACTGCGATCATGTTTGATCGCAGTATGCTGGGGGTTAATGTGCCGGGGCGGTCCGTGACCGCTCCTGGCACATAGTGCCAGATGTCAGCTGCGATAATCAGCTGACACCCGTCTGCGATCGGCCGCGCTCCCCCCGTGAGCGCGGCCGATCGCATATGACGTACTATCCCGTTGGTGGGAATTAAGGCCCACCCCACCTCGACGGGATAGTACGTCATATGGGATTAAGGGGTTAAAAAATACATTTTGTACATTTCCTTGAAAAAATGAAAAATTACTGCTACATTTTTAAACCTCCTTAAACGCTAGCAAAATAAAATAACATTTCACAAATGCTGATGTAAAGCAGAAATGAGAGAAATGTTATTAATTAATGTTTTGCTGTGGTATGGCTATCTGGATTATAGGGATAATCATTCAAAGTTTGAAAATTGCTAATTTTTTAACATTTTTCCCAAATTTCTGATATTATAAACACAAAACATATTGATCTAAATTTACAATTATCATAAAGTATAATGTGTCACAAAAAAAAATTTCAAAATTACTGGGATTTGTTGAAGCATTCCAGAGTTATTACCGCATAAAGTGACACTGGTCAGATTTTAAAAAATTGGCTCTATCATTAAGGGATTAAAACATTCTCTCTCTCATTATTCTGGCATTTGGCCAATATTAATAATTATGGTAATCCTAATTGATCTAAAATGGGAAAGATTTAGTCTGATTTTTTGTCAGATATTGAGAAAAACATGCATATGTGTCTTCTTATATAGTGTATGTAAAATTCTGGTTTCAACTGTATGTGCAGTCTCTTTACCTTTTTACTGAAGGTTTGGAGGTACCCAATCCAGAGCACTGTTAACAGGGCTGGCTGAGACCGGCCGGTCCAACGGCACATCCGGAGTTCCCTTTGCAGGTGGAAAGCAGTGTCTACCTTCTAGCGCCTGTGCGTTGTAGTCCTTCTCTGCTGAGCACCCCAGGATAGTCCTCACAACTGATTCTGTCTGTCTCTGATGTTCGTTCTCTCCGTCCCCCAGATGATATGGTTAGGACGCACCCGTATGACGGGGTAGGCCTGGAGTTCTTCTGGGACCCTAGAGTCGCCCCTCTCCCACAGCTGCCTCCGTTGTCTGCTTAGGTGTTTTAGTGAGACAGCCAACCTATAATTGGCTGTCCTGCCGTGGTTTGAAGTAATGCTTAAAGTCTCTTACTTTCTCGGCGTTCCGGCCACCGACTGTTTGCGCCTCAGAAGGATGTTGCCTCGATCTTACAGCACGACTCCTTCTGGTCCTATCGCCTCTTTGCTGTATTCCCGTTTTCTCACTTTTTGTCCTTTCTTAGGAATCTGTCAGGATCCCATCCTTGACACGTCCTCTCTCTAGCTCTTCCCAGTTACTTCTCTCCGTCTTCCTGTCCAACCCCCAGTTTTACCATAGTGTGAGGAGTGGCCTACTAGATAGAACCACTCCCCTTGGTGGCCGGAGTGTGAAGTGTAGTGTGAGTGTTACCTGGTCAGGTGAACTCCTTTAGTGCAATTAGACGTAACATCACTCCCCTTAGTGGCAGAGCGACATTACTGCAACGACCAGGACTCTGGGGCGCTGCACTCCCCCCCGGTTAAATCCAGTACTCCCGGACTGGGAAAACAAGAACAACAAGACATGTTAACAGAAAACACAAAATTTTGAAATATAAACAATTAAACATAACAGTGCTTCCCTTTATGGGAGGTGAGGACTCTTGAACGTTGCGAAAGTTAGGTCATGCACAGTTTATGACTCTCAGTTCAGTGGTTGAAACAGCGGGGACCCCAGGTAAACAAAGGGGTCCCCTTTTAGAAGTTTTTGGAGCAATTCACTGTCCATTACTCCGTTGTCCATTTTAAAACCTGTAACAAAAGATATGCGCACAAACATTTTCAACTAAATAGCAGCCCTCACTAATACCTCCAAGTTTTGTAGCGGAGGGGAGTTTGATTCTGAGTGCTGCGTGTGGACCTTCGCAGCGCAGGGGTTGCTATTGGCCTAACAGGGCCCGCTATGCTTGCTACCGCTGGTGTAGTGCACTGTCTTCTAGCTACACTTCTAGTGAGTCTGGGTAGCACTGGCAGGCTGGAGCTCTCAGAGCTGCTGTTACCAACAGTGGGTACGGCAGGTTCGCCAATAGCAGAGGGAGGACTTGCCGGTTCAACGATTGACATGGCTTCCTCAGGCGGGATCTGCTGAGGTTGCGGGTCCGGACGATCTGGCACCACCGTTACTTCTGGTGGGTCCGGCTGGCGGAACGTTAGAACAGGTACCACGATGGCCTGATTTATCTGAGTCCAGGACTGGGGAAAATCACCAAGAACCGTGTGTATCATCTTCTCCTTTTCTACAGGTGGGGAGGTTCCTGGATCTGTTTCCCTCTCTTTCAACTTATCAGGGCAGACTTTAAGGTGGTCCCCGGATATCGCCATCGAGGTCTCCCCTCCATCCTTGCTGATGAGACAAACCTTCGTGTTGTTGAAATCGGATGGCAGGACGGTATACGGTTCCGCTTCCCATTGGTCGTCGAGTTTGTGTAGCCTCCTCTTTCGTTTGAGTATGTGCTCACCGGGTGACAAGGGAATCGCAGGAGCATGCTGGTTGTAGTCTCTTTCTTGTTTTTGTCTAGCCTGGGCGAGACTCCTTTCCACGCATTCCTGTACTTTGCGGAACTTTTGCTGCCTTTCTGCATCCCAATCTGCATCCGGCGAGGTATCTTCGGGGACTAGGACCCCCATGTCCAGGTCAACGGGTAACTTGCTAGATCTTCCTCGCATCAGGTACGCTGGAGTGCAGTTGGTGGAATTTACTGGGATATGATTATATATGTCCACCAAGTCAGGCAACTTTGTTGGCCACAGGTTCCGCTCCTCTACGGGTAAAGTCTTCAGTAAGTCAATCACCACTTGGTTCATCTTTTCGCACATCCCGTTGGTTTGGGGATGGTACGGTGTGGTTCTGATCTTCTTACACCCGTACAGATGACAGAACTCTTGGAACACCTCTGCTTCGAATGCTGGTCCCTGATCGGTCAGTACCTTCTCCGGGTACCCATGGGGCCTACAAAAGTACTGCTGGAAGGCCTTGGCAGCTGTCCTGGCCGTTAGATCCTTGACAGGTACAACCACCAAAAATCTGGAGTAGTGATCTACGATGGTAAGAGCGAAGATATAGCCTGACCGGCTAGGTGTCAGCTTCACATGATCCAGCGCGACCAGTTCGAGCGGCCGTTTGGTGATGATGGGCTGCAAGGGAGCCCGTTGGCTGTCACGGTCCTTCCTGCGTAGGCTACATGGACCGCATTCCCAACACCACTTCTCAATGGCTCCCTTCATGCCAATCCAATAGAACCTCCCTCGGAGTAGCCTCTCCAGCTTCTTCCATCCGAAGTGTCCGGCTCCATTGTGGTAGGCTCCCAGAACCATGGGTGCATCTTGACTCGGCACCACTATCTGCCATACCAATTCATGAGTACGCGGGTCGATACTCCTCCGGCACAGCTTGCCATCATGGATAAACTGTTGGCTTCTCCCCTTCCACAGCTGTCGTGTCTCCTGTGGATCATCTGGGCTGGGATGCAACCCTGCCTGCGTCAGAAGCTCTTTCACCTGACGGACCGCGGGGTCACCATCCTGGGTCTCCGCCCATCCGTGATGGGGCAGGGGATTCAGCGTGGCATCCTGTTGGTTCTTGTACCGGTTCTTCACATGATGGGAGTGCTGAGCGGCTTTGGGGTGATGGAACGCAGGCAACTCTACCTCTTCAAGTGCCTCCGGGTCCTCCCCCGTTTCTGGCAAATTGGGCATCCGGGACAAGGCATCGGCGTTCGCATTCTTGCGTCCTGCCCGGTACTTGATGGTGAAGTCGTAATTGGACAGCCGGGCCATCCACCGCTGTTCCAAGGCCCCGAGTTTGGCTGTATCCAAGTGCGTCAGCGGGTTATTATCCGTGAAGACGGTGAATTTCGCCGAGGCCAGGTAGTGTTTGAACCTCTCTGTCACTGCCCAGACGATGGCAAGGAACTCCAGTTTAAAGGAACTATAGTTGTCAGAGTTCCTTTCCGTGGGACGGAGCTTCCTGCTGGCGTAAGCGATCACCCTCTCCTTGCCCTTCTGGACCTGGGATAGCATGGCTCCCAATCCCACATTGCTGGCATCCGTGTACAGCACAAACGGTTGGTCGTATTCGGGGTAGGCCAGCACCTCTTCTCCTGTCAGTGCCGACTTCAAACAAGTGAAGGATCCTTCCAGCCCCTCGTTCCAGTCAAATGGGGCGTTCTTCCCCTTGGTCTTATTTGATTGGCCCACCAACAGGTTTTGCAAGGGCGCGGCCTTCTTGGTGAAGTCCTTGATGAACCTTCGGTAATAGCCGACCAGCCCGAGGAACTGCCGGACTTCGTGGAGGTTGCTGCACTTTGGCCAGTCCTGGATCACCGTGACCTTGTCGGGGTCTGGGGCCACTCCTTCAGCGCTCACCACATGGCCCAGGTACTGCACTTTGGGTTTCAGCAGATGACATTTGGACGGTTTCACCTTTAAGCCAAAGTTGGACAGGGCTTCAAACACCTCAGCCAGGTGTTTCAGATGGTCTTCGTAGGTCTTAGAGAAGACAATGACATCATCCAAATACAACAGTATGGTTTCAAAGTTCTTGTGCCCCAGACAGCACTCCATCATCCTCTGGAACGTCCCCGGGGCATTGCACAATCCGAAGGGCATGTAGTTGAATTCGCAGAGACCCATCGGTGTCGTGAAAGCCGTCTTCTCTTTGTCCGCCTCCGCCACGGGAACCTGCCAGTACCCACTGGTGAGATCTAAGGTAGAGAAGTAGTTAGCAGATTTTAAGGCAGCCAGAGACTCCTCTATCCTGGGCAGTGGGTATGCATCCTTATGTGTAATGCGATTCAACTGCCTGTAATCAACGCACATCCTCATTGTGCCATCTTTCTTTTTAACAAGGACTAATGGAGCTGCCCAGGGGCTACAACTGTCTCTCACCACCCTAGCCTCCTTCATTTCTCGCAACATGTCCTTGGCACACTGGTAATGAGCTGGGGGCACAGGGCGGTATCTCTCTTTTATGGGCCGGTGATCTCCCGTGGGGATATGATGTTGGATCCCTTTCACCTGTCCAAAATCTAAGGGGTGTTTGCTAAATACCCGCTCGTACTCGTGAACCACCCTGTAGGCCCCCTGTTTCTGATGGGATGGGGTGGAGTCAGTGCCCACATGCAATTCCCGACACCAATCTTTCGAGTGCCCCGAAGAACTGTTGTCCTCCGCCAGGTTAGACGGGGTCAAGGGTCCAGGTGTCTGTATCACACTATTATTGACAGCGAACAGTTTGGCAAAAGTGGCATACTTGGTGAGGTGGACCTCTTCCTCCCCACAATTAAGGACACGTACGGGCACCCTCCCCTGGCGGACGTCGATCACCCCCCTAGCTGTCAGGAGAGTAGGCCTATTGTCTGAATACACGGGTTCTACCAGGGCCTGGTAGTCCTTTCTCCGGTGGCCTATGGCTGCCCGACACCATATTAACATCTCACTCCTGGGGGTATCGCAATAGGGTTTGAATCACTCACAGTGACACGACCAATTTCACCACCAGTCAGCTCTACCTGCTGTCTCTGCATCAGAGCTCTGATTTCTTTTTGCAGGGCGCGTTGTTCACTGTAGCCAGCGGTTTCTGCTACCTGTTGTAACAAGACAATAACTTCTGCAAGACAATTTTCTATAACATTGGTACCGATGGTCATCATGGGATTACATTCACGGCGGTCAATATCAACAATTACAATCCCTTGGGCCTTCAATTCCACCCACCCCACCTTGATGGTGACCTCTTTATATCCCACTTGTGGCAACGGCTGACCATTACTGGCTATGATGGTGAAATCGTCATCGGGGCCACGAGTAATATCAGTGTCCTCCCAATACCGTTTATAAAGCACATAAGGCATAGTCGTCACCTGAGAACCGGTGTCCAGCATAGCGTTCATGGGGATACCGTCGATCACAACAGGAAGAACTGGTCGCCCTCCAATGTATTTGGCTCTCCAATGCTGCGGGCCTGATCGTCCTACTCCTGGGGGTTGGCCCTTTGCCCCAGGGGTTGCTCGTATAAAGGACAGTACCTTGCAAGGTGGCCCACCTGGTGACAGCGGCGGCAGATGGGTCGTCCGTCCCGATGGAAGCTATCGTCGTCCCGGCCTCTGGTCGGCGGAGTCCTCCTCTGTCGCATCCAGGGGACATCTTCTGGTCTGGAGGCCAGCTGGATCTTCTCCTTGGGGGCCTCCTGTAGGGACTGCACCGTCCGGGCTAGGGCAGCAACGCTCTTGGTCAGCTCCTGCATCTGAAGGCGGAGTCCTGCAGGGGAGTCGTCCTCAAGGCTCTGGGCGTCGGCCTCGGCGGCGACTGGGGCATCCGACGCCACCTCCTGGTGGTATGTGAGAGCGGGACGCCTGGGTGGTATTGCGCGGCTGGGTTGTTGCTCCTGCAGCGCCTGGATAGCTTTATCCTTGAATTGCGCAAAAGTCAAGTCTGGATTCTGCATGGCCAGGAAGTGTAATTGGCCCCTTTGGTGACTGCACAGGAGCCCCTCAATGGACCGCTCTTTCAGGAGTTTATCCTCATCTTGCATGCTGCCGGGGTCACTCTGCTTAATGGCCCGCAGCGCCTCCTGGAGATTAAGGGCATAGTCCCGTAAGCTATCCTGCGGTCTCTGTTTGCATCCATAGAAAGTCAATTTAATTTCTGTAGCAGTACGGGTATCGAAGGTGGCTTTAAGCTTTGCAAAAACTTGCTGTGCTGTTCCCTTATCCGCGGCGGGCCAAGACTTCACTTCTCTCAGAGCCGCCCCAAAGAATTGGCCGATTATCATATGAACCTTCTGAGGCTCTGTCAGGGGATAGAACTCAAGCAGGCTGCAGATCCCTTCTTTGAAGTCAGTGAATGTATGCGACTCCCCGGAGTATCGTGGGAGCCAGGCCGCTCTGGGCAGGTACGGCATAGAGAAGGGCATTATGGCCTTTGCGGTAGCGGCAGTGTCCGACAGGCCGATGGGGGCAGCGGGTTCTGCGGCAACCGGTGGTGGTATTAGGGCCGCGGCTACGTCCGCTGTGGGGACCGAAGCTGCCCCTGCATCCACGGCTGCGACTGCCGCCTCCGCTCCTCCCAACTCGGACATGGCTGTCCCTTCCTCCCACTAACCTGCTGGAGGTTGGAGTTCCTCTTCCGGAGTTGGCACTTTACCGCGCTTTCTTGTCCCGCGCTTCTTTTGACCGATTCCACCCACGAAGCTAAGGCTCCTCCCTCCATGCGCGGCAATGGCGAATTGTGGTGGGAGTTCTTGGCGGCAATCAGCAATGCGCAGTCTTTGCAATCAGTCACAGTCCAAGCACAACAAATCACAATTCCAAGGCACAAATGACCTGATTCTTCAGGCTTAAGTAGATCCTGTTCGTGACGCCAAGTTGCAGTCTCTTTACCTTTTTACTGAAGGTTTGGAGGTACCGAATCCAGAGCACTGTTAACAGGGCTGGCTGAGACCGGCCGGTCCAACAGCACATCCGGAGTTCTCTTTGCAGGTGGGAATCAGTGTCTACCTTCTAGCGCCTGTGCGTTGTAGTCCTTCCCTGCTGAGCACCCCAGAATAGTCCTCACAACTGATTCTGTCTGTCTCTGATGTTCGTTCTCTCCGTCCCCCAGATGATATGGTTAGGACACTCCCGTATGAAGGGGTAGGCCTGGAGTTCTTCCGGGACCCTAGAGTCGCCCCTCTCCCACAGCTGCCTCCGTTGTTTGCTTAGGTGTTTTAGTGAGACAGCCAACCTATAATTGGCTGTCCTGCCATGGTTTGAACTAATGCTTAAAGTCTCTTACTTTCTCGGCGTTCCGGCCACCGACTGTTTGCGCCTCAGAAGGATGTTGCCTCGATCTTACAGCATGACTCCTTCTGGTCCTATCGCCTCTTTGCTGTATTCCCGTTTTCTCACTTTTTGTCCTTTCTTAGGAATCTGTCAGGATCCCATCCCTGACAGGTCCTCTCTCTAGCTCTTCCCAGTTACTTCTCTCCGTCTTCCTGTCCAACCCCCAGTTTTACCAGAGTGTGAGGAGTGGCCTACTAGATAGAACCACTCCCCCTGGTGGCCGGAGTGTGAAGTGTAGTGTGAGTGTTACCTGGTCAGGTGAACTCCTTTAGTGCAATCAGACGTAACATCACTCCCCTTAGTGGCAGAGTGACATTACTGCAACGACCAGGACTCTGGGGCGCTGCATATGCATTGAATGATAAACTTAGGGATCCACCTTTGACTTAACAACCCCTCTCACCCAACTCTATTTGTTAAGCTATTTTTGAATTGGGGAGGCTTGGGTAGCCTTTGCTTGGTCAATGCACGCACGGTGGGCAGCATGGTGGCTCAGTGGATAGCACTGCAGCCCTGGAGTCCTGTGTTCAAATCCCACCAAGGACAACAACTGCAAGGAGTTTTTATGTTCTCCCTGTGTTTGTGTGGGTTTCCTCTAGGTTTCCTCCCACATTCCAAAGACATACTGATAGGGATTTTAGATTGTGAGCCTTATCGGGGACAGCGATGATAATGTGTGCAAACAATAAAGCGCTGCGGAACATGTTAGCGCTATATAAAAATAAAGATTATTTATTATTAATGCGGATCCAAAAGGTATCCTGACGTCTGCGGGATTTCTTCTTTGATGTCATCGGCCTCTGTACCATTGTGTCACCATTTCTTCAAGGACCTTACGGTCCTTCCCAATTGGCATCCTATGGTCCAGAGTGGGCCAAAGATTTTCACCATTACCGTTTTCCGTACAGAGGGCATGGGTGTCTTCCCTTGTAGGTACAGGTTGTGTAACTGTAAAGCTGCATGAGGCAGTAACTACTTCAGGTTCTGTTCAACCTGTTGGAGGAGCAGGTCTCTGCAATGGCATTCTTCATTGGATCCGATATTTGGGGCTCATTTTGAAGACACAGTGGTGTTTTGCTTCCTGTAATCAGCTCAATTGGAGTGATACCGATACTGGTCGCCTCTGTCTCTTGGATACCCATCAGCACTGCAAAAAGGGACGTTACCATTAGGAACCGCTCTCCAACAGTGCTGTAGAAAGCTGTGTTTTGAGGGTATGATTCAATCGCTCCACAATGCCTGCTGACTTAGGGTGATATGAGACATGAAACCTGTGCTTTATGTCCAAAAATCCACAAAGCACTTTCATGAACTTATCCAGGAAGTGTGTCCCTCTGTCAGATTCTATCACTCTGAGGATACCCCATCATGACAGCACCTGTTCCCATGGATCCCAGACAGTAGTTGTAGCTGAATCATTGACCATGGGAATGGCTTGTACCCATTTGGAGAATACATCCATCACCACCAGTGTGTTACGGCAGTTACGGTTTGCTGTTAGTAAAGATCCGATTAGGTCAATCTGGATTGCAGACCATGGACCCTCTGCTGGCGGAACTCGCTGCAACACTGGCTTCAGTCCAATTTATTTGGGTTAACCTGAACACATACCATGCACTGTTGGGTGACCATTTTGAACATTCTAGACCAGTATAGTTTTTTCCTCAAGAGGGACAGTAGCTTGTCCCAGCCAAAGTGTCAAAACAATCAATGGTTTAGTTTTGTCAGCTCTGCCTGCTGATGCTGCCTGACTACTGGTACAGGAAGTTTTTGTGTACCCATATAATAACACAGAATGCCCTTGCTTATTGTCCAGGTATGCTGTGGAGCTGTGATGTTTGTCATTAGAAAGGGATATTTTGCCTGTTCCTCTTCAAATGACACAGGGCCATCTTTGGACTTTGTCTTTTTTACTGCAATCTGGAATGCAGGAATCCTTTCAGTTCCTTGGATACCGAAGGACCCCAGATACTATGGGAAACTTGGCCAATTCATCAGCCTTGTTGTTCCCTAAGGTCAAAGGCTGTTCTCTTCTCTGGTGTGCTGAGACTTTAATGATTTCAGCCTCAGCCAGACGTGCCATGCCACATTCCCACAATTCCTTCAGGACCATTATGTGGACCAGGGATCTATTCTGGCTGTCCATGAATCCTCGTCTCTTCCATGTGTCCAGGTGTACGGTGAGAGATCGAACTACATATGATCTGTCACTATATATAGTTAGATTCCTTGAAGGTCAAAGAAGAAAAGCCTCCTTGTGATCCTCCAGTTCAGCACGTTGTGCTGACATATGACCTGGCAACTTGACAAGACTCTGGATGCCTGTGGTCTCATTCAGCAACGCAAATCTTGTCACATAGGTGCCATCCAGACAGAATGGAGAGCCATCAACAAATATGACTTTGTCTTCCAGATAGCTGTCAGTCCTGAACATTTGTGATGTGGAGTGATGCAGCGGTGACATCGTATTTGTGCCAGGACTCTGATGACCTGTGCGTTCTCTGCTGTTTGTAGGCTGAAGCTCAAGAGACCTGGTACTACAAAATGAAGAGTGGTAAGGCAGGGAGACCAATGCTCCCTGTGCTAAAGCAGGGCTGAAAGTGTTGTTCTCAAATAATTAAATTGCTTTAATTAGTTAGACAACATGAAAATAAATTTGCAATTGACTTGCTTTTTCTTCCTGCTGTCATTCTCCTCTAATGAGAGCTTTTATCTTACATAGTATGCAGTTGGTTCCATGTAACTCAGCCACCAGGGCCTGCCCAGATCTTGGCCAAGTGTGTGCAGTAGCTACATTCCAGGAGAGGTGTTAACGCTTAACATACCAGCCACTTCTCTCCAGCCCAATGATTTACATACAGTAGTTAGGAGCTCACGTACCTCCCCCTTCCTTTCAGTTCCCAACAAGCTGTTGTTATCAATATTGCAAAATTCCTAGCCCAGTAGCACTGACTGTTTTCAGAGCAAGTCTCTTAATTATGGATCTAACTTTCCAGAGCCATGTGCTTGTTTAAATGGCCTGTTATCTCTATGTGTAAATATAGTGATATCAATGTAGACTCAGAACTAAACACTGACAACTGAATGTGCTGACACAAATAAGAGTGATGGTCCCTCTGAGTAGGCCCTATCATGTGAGTACAGTGAGTGGGCCCAGGGCAACTTCTCCTTCTCCAACACCAATAGCTACACTACTGTGTACAACGGATGTATGAATGCAGCCTTTAAAGGGTGAAATGGTCAGCAAGTCTGCAGCATTTCCACAGTTAAATACTGGATCACTCTGGACTTTTTGAGACTAAAATTTCACAATAGAATTGTTACACAGCAACATACCCTTAAACTGAATGTGAGTGAATTCATATTGCTCCGACTGGTAAATGGCACACAGTTTATTAAGCCATATGGGCTGGAATATAGACAGAAACTCTCTGTTTCTTGCCTCCTGTCTTTCTACTTTATTAGTTGAAGCACGTGTTAATGCACTAGTAATGAAATGAATCATGTGATTTATTCTACCATTTATTAAGGTACATCTGCTGTGGCTTCCTGCGTGGAAGGTTTCTCGTGCATTGACCATTCCCAACATGATGGTGTACACCCATCTTGGAGCCATTGACCTGGTACCCATCTATCCATCATCAGGAGTTACATTAGATCAATGTGGTAAAATTGCGAGAGGTATGTCCTCCTAAACTTTAGATAACAGCATTGAGATTTTAACATTTGTACTCTTTTAAGATGATGACAAATAGTAATACCAGGTAAAGTATTATGAGCTTATTGTCAGAACCTGGCAGCAGCCAGTCAACAGAGCTTTAGTGTTCTCTTTGTACACTTCATACATCCGGCCATGGCTGGAGCTGCTAGCAGCTGATTGGTGGTGTTACGAGGATCGGATACTCCCCAATAGCAAATTGATACCTAGCCTAATGAAAGGTCATCAATATTATAGTAGTAGAAACACAACTGAAGGTTTTTTTCAGTTATTTTATCTTATACAGTACCAAAACAGCAACCTCCATCACTTAGCTCTAATGGAAGTATTATAGCTAGTGGAGCATCAGACAGACAGAGCCGGAGGAACATCAGACAGACAGAGCAGGTGGAACAGCAGACAGACAGAGCTGGTGAAGCAGCAGACAGACAGCTGGGGGACCAGCAGGCAGACAGAGCTGGCGGAACAGCAGGCAGACAGAGCTGGCGGACCAGCATGCAGACAGAGCTGGTGGACCAGCAGGCAGACAGAGCTGGTGGACCAGCAGGCAGACAGAGCAGGTGGAACAGCAGACAGACAGAGCTGGTGAAGCAGCAGACAGACAGAGCTGGTGGACCAGCAGGCAGACAGAGCTGGTGGAACAGCAGGCAGACAGAGCTGGTGGACCAGCATGCAGACAGAGCTGGTGGAACAGCAGGCAGACAGAGCTGGTGGACCAGCAGGCAGACAGAGCTGGTGGAACAGCAGGCAGACAGAGCTGGCGGACCAGCAGACAGACAGAGCTGGTGGACCAGCAGACAGACAGAGCTGGTGGACCAGCAGGCAGACAGAGCTGGTGGAACAGCAGACAGACAGAGTTTGTAGAACAGCAGACACAGTTGGTGGAACAGCAGACAGCGTTGGTGGAACAGCAGACAGACAGAGCTGGTGGAACATCAGGCAGACAGAGCTGGTGGACCAGCAGACAGAGAGAGCTTGTGGAACAGCAGGCAGACAGAGCTGGTGGAGCAGCAGACAGAGCTGGTGGAACAGCAGACAGACGGAGCTGGTGGAACAGGAGGCAGACAGAGCTGGTGGAACAGCAGACAGACAGAGTAGGTACAACTGCAGACAGAGTTGGTGGAACAGCAGACAGAGTTGGTGGGACAACAGATAAAGTTGGTGAAACAGCAGACAGGCAGATCTAGTGGGACAGCAGATAGAGCTGGTAGAACAGCAGACAGGCAAAACTGTTGGAAGAGCAAACAGGCAGAGCTGCTGGAAGAGTAGACAGGCAGAGCTGGTAGAACAGTAGACAAGCAGAGCTGGTAGAACAGTAGAAATACAGAGCCTGTTGGTCAGCAGACAGACAGAGCTGGTAGAATAGCGGCAGAGCTGGAGGGAAAGCTTACCATTTTTTTAGTTGCTGAGCCGAAAATCATCTAGTCTAAGGCTGCTTTCACACATCAATTTTTTGCTGTCAGTCACAATCCGGCGAATTTTTAAAAAAACGTATCCAGCAAAAGTTGCCCCCGGATCCGTTTTTTTTCGCCTAGACTTGTATTAGCGACGGATGGCCTCACGTTTCATCCATTTTTTGACGGATCCGTTGAAAATTGTTTATCCGGCGGCTGGAGAAAACGGACATAGCAACGTTTTTTGTGTCCGTCAAAAAAAACGGACATCAACGGATCCGTCGTAGTCCATCATTTGCTAGAATTGAAACCTATGGGCGCCGGATCCGTCATAAGACGGAATACGGCGACGGAATCTGTTTTTTTTAACTGAGCATGCTCCGATTTTTTTAGGATCCAATTAGTTGGATCATCTAGTCGGATCTGGCGAAAAAACTGATGGGTCGCATCAGTTTTTCACAATCTGTGATGGATCCATTTTTTTCAAAATTCGACGGATTGTGACTGATGGCAAAAAACTGATGTGTGAAAGCAGTCTAAGCCACAATGCATTACAATTAGTGATGAGTGAGCGTGCAGGTAAGACTCTGGTGTTATCCGAGCATCTGGGCATATTTGTATATTATGTTCAAGTCCCTGAGGCTACGTGATTTGTGGCTGTTAGACAGCCTGAACATATGTGGGGATTACCTGTTTATTAGGGAATCTCCACATTTGATCAGACTGTCTAAGGCCGGCGTCACACCTAACGTATTAAAATACGTTCCGTTTTTTACGGACCAAATACGCAGAAATGTTCCCTGAACAGTGATCCGTATGTCATCCGTAGGCAAGGTGTGGCTGCCTATTTTGTGCATGTAAACCTCTGTATGTCATCCGTATGGCTTCCGTATAGCGTTTTTTTCTCGCAACCTTGCAAAATGGACATATAATGGATCCATGGGCTCAAATATTCGTGAAAACATATATACAGTCTATATATATATATATATATATATATATATATATATATAGTAGCATGGCTAAAGGGTGTGTAGTCGACGGGAGATATGTGTCGCATAGGTGGCTTGTTGCTGTAATGTAGCCCGGAGTATTTCTTTGTTGCACGTAACCATGTATATATATGTGTTTCAGGACCTGTGGTGATGTCAGACCACATGGCTAATCATGTGATGGGTTACTGG
Organism: Ranitomeya variabilis; assembly: GCF_051348905.1. Taxonomy (NCBI): domain Eukaryota; kingdom Metazoa; phylum Chordata; class Amphibia; order Anura; family Dendrobatidae; genus Ranitomeya; species Ranitomeya variabilis. The sequence continues at coordinate 160,230,954 of NC_135238.1, read as the reverse complement.
GTGTGGTTAGCTCTATATAAGACAGGCAAATGCTTAACACAGTAGATATGTGTGGAGGTGCTAGCCTCCAGTGGGTGTTAAGGCTCCAGGACTGAGCCTGGTGGATTGGACACTTTGTTTTTTCTTTTCCTGAACTAAAGGCTATTTGCTTGCTGTTATTTTGCCATGTGGTTTATGAAGTAATAAACCCTGTGAACTCTTAAAGGAACGTGCCCCCTGAGTGTCAGCCGTCGCACCTGAGTGAGTGAAATCCCTACAATATATATATATACATATATATATATATATATATATATACATATATATATATATATATATATATATATATATATATATATATATATATATATATATGTCAGTGAGACACATACAGTATATACAGTATATATTTAATACAGAGCTAGATAGCAGGAAAGCCAGTAATTCAATTCAATTGCTGGCTTTTGCTAACTCCTTTCCAAACCTGACAATATATGAGACATGGTTTACATACAGTAAACCATCTCATATCCATTATATTTTTACATATTCCTCACTGATAATGTTAGTAGTTTGTGTGTGCAAAATTTTGGAGCTGTAGGTGTTAAAATAAAGGGTTAAATCACGGAAAAAACTGGCGTGGGCTCCTGCGCAATTTTCTCTGCCAGAATGGGAAAGCCAGTGACTGAGGGCAGATATTAATAGCCTAGAGAGGGACCATGGTTATTGGCCCCCCCTGGCTGAAAACATCTGCCCCCAGCCACCCCAGAAAAGGTGCATCTGTAAGATGCGCTTATTCCAGCACTTAGCCACTCTCTTCCCACTCCCTTGTAGCGGTGGGATATGGGGTAAGGCCGGCGTCACACTGGCGTATTGCATCCGATGCGAGAGCATCGGATGCGATATGCTAATGACACTCGGTTCCTGCTCGCAGCAGAGCGGGAGCCGAGTGTCATGCGTCTGTGCTCCGATTCTCTCGCACAGGGAGGATCGGAGTACAGCTGCGGAGGAGGCGGAGAAAAGAATTAACACCCGGATAACACCCGAGTGTGGATCAGACCTTATCTGAGCACGTTTGCTCATCACTAATTACAATGAGTCCAGCTCAAAGCATTGGCTTAACCTGAAGGCCACGTTCAGTATTTGGTCAGTATTTTGCATCAGTATTTATCAGCCAAAGTCAGAAGTGGAACAATCAGTTAAAAAGTATAAGGTCGGGGTCACACTTGCGAGTTCAATGCTTGAGTCACTCGCATCAATTCCCGGCACTGCTGTCGGCACTCGGGACCGAAGCGTTCCGCTGCATAGAAAAACATGCAGCCACACGCTCTGATTCAGAGTGACGGCGGCAGTGCACTACTTTTGCATTTTTCACCTATTCTTGGTTTTCACTTACAAATACTGATGTAAAATACTGACCAAATACTGAACGTGTGAATATGGTCTAAGGCTCAGTTGCACAGACTGATAATCTGCAAATGAGCGCTCATAAGAATGTTCATTCTCGATCATCCTCCCACGTAAACATGCCATCGATCAACTATAGAACAAGCAAAATGCAAGGTTGTCAGGTGATCAGACTGGTTATGCCCTCATAAAAATCATCATTGTTGGCAGAACATTGCCCCATCTAAACAGGAGATGTGCTGCCGACATCATGCATGTTGTATAGGGACAGAATGATCGTACTAACAAATGTTTTGTCCCCATACAGATTTGTTGGCCCGTGTGAATGGGTTACTCATTGAGCAATGGTTAAAGCTAATAAGCAGGAGCTGAATCCGGCATGCACCTATAGGAAAACACATAGAAAGTGATTACAGTAGAAAATACATTTTTTTTACTTTTTTATTGTATGCAGCTCGTAGCCACAAGATGTCAGTGTCGTTTCTCTGTTTCATCTGCTTTGTATATAGTTACCTTTAATGTCTTGCAGGGAGGCAATTACATACAGAATTAACCCAGACATAACACAAGGCCAAGTGCATTAATCAGCACTGGTAGTGAGTACTTACTAGCTCTAAAAGCCAGCATAAAGCCAGAGCTCAGCTAGTCAAAGAGTTGCTGGCTGCACTCTAAGTCAAAATAATTATAATAAAAATAGCACATACTGAAATGATTTGTAGAAATAAATATAGAAATACATTTTACCTGCAGTAATAAAAAACTAAGACTTTGGAATTTTGGAAACTAGTTACCTAAACAGCTAAGCAGTTTGTTTGGAAATGTTGTCACTTTGTTTCCTTTAATTTTCCCAATAGAAACAGTAATCTCTCATGTCTTAGCAAGTTGTGAGCACAAGGCCTGAAGATGGCAAATGCAGCCCCCACGTACACTTTATACCATATATTCTTCCCAAGAAGAAAAATTTCTAAAGCAAAATGAATACCTTAATAATATGGCATCTGTTGTATCATGACTAGTAATGAGCGAACGTGCTCGGATAAAGTGTTATCTGAGCATGCTCAGGTGCTAACCGAGTGTATTCCGCGTGCTCGAAAAATAGGTTTGATTCCCCGCGGCTTCATGGGTCACATCTGTTCAACAGCCGAAACACATGCAGGGATTGCCAGTTTGTTAGGAGATCCCAGAATGTGTTGCGGCTGTCAAACAGCCTCGGGACATGCAAACGCAGGGACTCGAACATATTATTAGAGTACGCCGAACACTCAGATGACACCGGATCATGTTCGGATAACACCTTACCCGAAGATTTAGAAAGGCTGAGAATCAGTGAAATGGTATTCATAAGCGAGGTTCACAAGAACATACAAAAAATCGTGCAGGGTTTCATCCAGTTAAGTGATGAAAATACTACTCTTGTAGCTATGATACCTTTTAGTGGATAACAAAAATAAATTAAATGATGTTAGAAAGCAAGCTTTCGAGACTTCTTAGGTCTCTTCATCAGGCATGGGTATAACAAAGTATGTGAAAAAACACAAATATATGCAGAAAAAGAGCACAAAGCACGGCATAATAAATGGACATTTAAATGAACAAATAATCTTTTTTCAAATAGCTAAGGGAGGCTTCACACTAGCGTTCAGCAGGGCTGCGGACGGCAGCCTTCTTCCTCCGTGAAGCCCCGCCCACTGCCGCCCCTCTTCCTTCAGCTCCGTCTACTTCGGCATGCGTCCTGCGTACAATATCTTTAACATTGGGTATGCAGGCAATGCGGATGTATGTGGATGCCTCCGCATGCGTCGTCTTGACGCTGCGCTGACCTGCGTCAAATGCAACATGTTAGCATTTTGTTGTGGTTGGTGCAGCTTCAAAACGATGCATGCAGAGGCATCTGCATACATCCGCATGGCCTGTGTACCCAATGTTAAAGATGGGGTACGCAGGACGCATGCAGACGTAGGCGGAGCTGAAGGAAGAGGCGTGGCAGTGGATGGGGCTTCACGGAAGAAAAAGGCTGCCATCCGCAGCCCTGCCAAATGCTAGTGTGAAGCTAGCCTAAGGGCGGTTTCACACATCCAGATATTTCCTGTACCATAAAAATCGGTACCGGAGATATCCGTGTCCGTGTGCTCACGTAGTACATCCGTGTGACACACGTGCGGCAGCCGTGTGCCACCCGTGCGCTGCATCAGGACTGCAGTAAGCGCTGTTCCCCTGCTTGTGGTGCTGAATCCGGCTGTCATCCGCTCTCCCCTGCTCGACTGAAAACAGCGCGAGCAGGGGAGAAGGGATCAAAGAAAATCCGACGTGCGGTCCCCCTATATTTTATAATATTTTATAACCCAGCAAAACTCACAGGTGCTGGCTGCTATTCTCAGGCTGGTAAGGGACCATGGCTATGGGCCCTCCAGCCTTAAAACAAGACACCTATCCATTACTAATCCCACAGTTGTGAAAGAGTTAATAAAACACACACACTTAGAAAAAAGTACTTTAATGAAATAAAGAAACACACAGGTTTTATTACCTTTATTGTACGCTCAATCCAACTGAAGCCCTCGTTCTCCTGTAATAATTAAAAAAAAATCAGTGAGAAAAATCGCTCATCACACTGCCCCATTGAATCACATTTTTTCATGGACAGCAGTCGGACCGAAAATATGGTTGTGTGAACAAACCCTTAGGCTAAGTGCACATGTTCAGTATTTGGTCAGTATTTTACCTCAGTATTTGTAAGCCAAAACCAGGAGTGGAACAAACAGAGGAAAAGAAAAGTATAATAGAAACACGTCACCACTTCTGTATTTATCACCCACTCCTCGTTTTGCCTTACAAATACTGATGGAATACTGATGGAAAATACTGACCAAATACTGAACATGTAAATATGGCCTTAGAGTGCTTTTACCTGATTGTCATCCCGTGTAAACCTACTTGCGATTGGGTGATTGGATCTTTGATTCCGGCATGAAAGTCATTGTTATCGGCAGCACATCGCCCAGTGTAAGGTCTCATTCAGACATCCATGCTGCACGCATGTGTTCTATCTGTGGTTTTCACCGATAGAACACATATCCATTACTAATCTATGGGGCTATTCACATGTCCATGTTTTTTTGACAACAGTGTGTCAATGCAAAGTAATGGAGATGGCCATCTTTTATCAGCGTCACATATGAAAAGTACCAATACAAGGGTACAGTCTGTGAAAATAATGCAGATCACAGAGATGGCATCAGTGTGCTGTCCGTGTGCTGTTGATGATAAACTTTGTAAGGCCTTCTTCACATGCCCATTTTTTATATCCATTTGCAGTTTGTTTTTTAAGGATCGCAACTATGGTCATACGCACACCTATTGTATTCAATGGTGGTGCATACATGTCAGGATTTTCACACGTACCTTGTGTCTGTGTGAAAAACCTGCTGACATGTCAGTTTGTTTTGCGCAGCACGGACAAAATGCGTGCTGCACTCATGCACACTGGTGACACACGGATGACATGTGTGTGTCATCAGCATGACACGTACCGGTGCCTTTGAACAAGTGGTACAGTTCGTGCTGTTCCCTGGCACCGGCCGGCTGCTGAAGGCAACTCTCATCGATATCTCCTGCTCAGGGCTCATACTCACATGCGAGAAACTCGGATGAGTCTCACACATCAATTCCCGGCACTGCACCCGGCACACAGGAGCGGAGCGTGCAGCTGCATGTATTGCTATGTGGCCGAACGCTCCTGAGTGCCGGGTGCAGTGCCGGGTATTGACGTGCGAGACTCATTCGAGTTTCTCGCATGTGAGTATGAGCCCTCACACTGAGAGTTGTATTCAGGAGCAGCTGTGTCTCTCCTGTGTAAAATAAATAATTAAATAAAAAAATGTTGTGGGCTTCCTTGCAATTTTCATAACCGGCAGAGGGAAAGCCCATGACACAATGACCCTGGAGGTCCCTTCCAACTCTAACATTCTGTGATTCTATGTAAGTATAGATATGCAACTGACACACATCTATCTATATAATCGTCTAAGGGTCACTTCTGTCTGCCTGTCTTTCTGTCTGTAACGGAAATCCCGCATCGCTGATTGGTTGCGGCCGGCAAGCCGTGACCAATCTGCGATGGGCACAGTCCGGCCGCGAATTCGCCCCTTCCTACTCTCCGACAGTGCCACCTCCATACTCCCCTCCAGTCAGCCAGTTAACCCTGTGTGACCAACTTTTTACCTATGCAGCATCAATATTAAAAAGATATAATGTTAAAAATAATAATAAAAAAAAAATCATTATATACTCACCTTCCGGTGACTTTCCCGCTCCTCGCAACGCTGCGGGCCATGCATTGTGGTCTCGCGAGATGATGACATAGCAGACCGCTACGTCATCATCTCGCGAGACCGCAATGCATTCTTGGGACCGGAGCGTCGCGAGGAGCATCGCTAAACGCCTCGCCTGGATCCGGGGGCCGCCGGAAGGTGAGTATATAACTATTTTTTATCTTAATTTTTTTTAACAGGGATATATCTATTGCTATATACTACGTGGGCTGTGTTAGATACTACGTAGGCTGTGCTATATACTGCATAGGCTGTGTTATACACTGCATGGGCTGTGTTATATACTGCGTGGGCTGTGTTATATACTGCATGGGCTGTGCTATATACTGCATGGGCTGTGTTATATACTACGTGGGCTGTGTTAGATACTACATGGGCTGTGTTACATACTGCATGGGCTGTGTTATATACTGCATGGGCTGTGCTATATACTACATGGCTGTGTTATATACTGCATGGGCTGTGTTATATACTGCATGGGCTGTGTTATATACTACATGGCTGCGTTATATACTACATCTCTGTGCTATATACTACGTGGGCTGTGCAATATACGTGGCTGGGCAATATACTACGTGGCTGTGCTATACACTGCATGGGCTGTTCTATATACTATGTGGGCTGTGTTATACACTGCATGGGCTGTGTTATATACTACGTGGGCTGTGCTATATACTACATGGGCTGTTTTATACACTGCATGGGCTGTGCTATATACTACGTGGACTGTTATACACTGCATGGGCTGTGCTATATACTGCGTGGCCTGTGCTATATACTACATGGCCTGTGCTATATGCTACATGGCTGTGCTATATACTACGTGGCTGGGCTGTGCTATATACTACATGGCCTGTGCTATATGCTACGTGGCTGTGCTATATGCTACGCGGCTATGCTATATGCTACGTGGGCTGTGTTATATGCTACGTGGGCTGTATTATATGCTACTTGGCTGTGGTATATTTCTCTGCTGTATCTGTGCATCATGAATCATTGTATGAGTTAAAGAGGGGGGCCCACTGAGACTCTTTCACCCGGGGCCATCAAAAACCTGGAGCAGGCCCTGGCTTCACTGATTGGTCATGCCCGGAGGGCCTGCTCCAGGACTTTGAGGTTTTTGCAACAGGCGCTGTCCGTCTGCGAATTGGCGCGAAATTTGAACCACACTTTGCTAATTGGTTGCGCCCGGCTGGCCGAATCCTGTGTATAAATTGCATTATTCTGAAAACTTCATAAATAAACTACACACATATTCTAGAATACCCGATGCGTTAGAATCGGGCCACCATCTAGTGTACTATAAAATAAGTTGTGGATTAGTATATGTTCACACTCAGCATTTTTATTTTACACTGGCACTAGGTCACTAATGACACAGGTCTGCAACTAAAAAGCTGTTTGATTATTTTCATCTAATTTCCATGTATTTTGGTGTGCTGAAAACGAAAAAAATATAGAAAAAAATCCTGGACGTCAGGATTAGCCACAAAATGCAAAATTCTCTTGAAATTTAGTATATTTTTCTAAATTTTTGGTATTTTTTTATCTTAGGGTTTTGAAAGTCAAAATTACTATTAATTAATTCACATCAATGCATTGAAGATATACAATGCCAAAAAAATATAACTTTCAAGGAAAAGAACTTTCAGAGTGAGCTAATGAAACCAGCATCAACATGTTGCAAGCTGAACGAGCAGGCTCTGACATGCCCGGGCTTGATTCAATTGTTTTATCTTGGTTCTCTCCTGTTCACACTTTTTCATCTCAGTTCGTGTTAGCTCGTCATATTCAACCGTGTTTCCCAAAATTAGCATTATGGCTCAGCGGAAGTGTATTAATTCAACTGACAGTTTCTGTTACATTTGTGGTGAGTATCCTCAAAAAGAAGGGTGGTTTGCATTTAAAGAGGTCGTAGAGAAATTTTTAGGCAATAACAAAGACCCTGAATACAAAAAAAGTCGGACGAATGCTGAAAGCATTTCAAGCTTTAGGTTGCCTGATGAGTTTGAAAGTGCATTTCCTCCATTCCCACCTTGACAACTTTCCTGAAAATTTGGGAGCTGTGAGTGAAGCACAAGGTGAACGATTCCACCAGGACATTAAAGAGATGGAAAGAAGATACCAGGGAAGATGGAGCATTACAATGATGGCAGACTACTGTTGGACGCTTCAGAGAGACATTCCAGATGCTACTCACAAGCGTAAATGTACCAAGAGAAGCCTCATTTTAGTGTGTGTTAGTGAGCTCATTGCAGTTAAAAAATGATTTTCATGAAACATTTGTAATAAAAAATTAATTTTATGAGTCTATTTTCATTTATTTTGAGGTATTGTCTTATTTAACATAGTTACTTAAATGGTCAGAAAACGTGATGTCCTATGACTAAACGGAGGTCATTTTCGGATTCAGCGCACTTAAAAACATAAAGATTACATGGAATAACCAAAACAGCTCTTGAAAAAATTTTTTTTGCAGACCTGTGTAATGATTCTGTTTTTAGGTATTGCTGGCAGCTGGTCAATCAATTGCCAGAGTGCAGTATGTTTCTTTTTGGATATGCAGATGTACCTGAGATGAGAACTCTAGCAGATAAAATGCGATCTCTGGGTTGGTTTAAAAAAAAATAGGATGTGGATACAATAAAAGCTGATGCTGGAATGACACCATCTAAAAAATATGGAATAACAGGTTAGTATGCACTGGACACACCAGTGATTATGTGAATGAATACATTGTGTGTGACCTACAGAAGACTTTATTTAAATATATGGGAATAGAAATCACAGTAAGTTGTTAGAAGCTCCCTGCACATCTCATTTTACTAGATAATTTAATTTCCCATAGCATTTCTGCATCATAGTTCCTTGGAAACTCTACTATTTCATTAGCCTTTGACCTTAGTATAGATACAGGTATTAGCCCTGATTCATCAAGAACCGCAATTTCAAAAGTCTCAAAAGTCTTGATGAGGGAGCATGGCGGAGTCAGAAGCTCCTGATTCAGAGACGCTCAGTAAGTACACTCGGCGTTGAATCTGGTCAAAATATAAAATTATTGGAAATATAAAAAAATAAAATAAATGAAACAATATACATTCATTAGAACTGTCACAAGATACACAATTGCATAACTCCTCACTTCCCACTCCTGAAGTGTAAACAATATTAGTTTTAAAGGTCACCAGAATACAGATTTGTGGAGTAGACTAACCCTCTGGACAGGAATGGGTTAAGCACTTAGACAAATAATGATTAGATCTGGATGCCTGAAACATTGTTTACAAGTGTTTCTTCAGAAAGAAGACCAACATGGGCCGTTCTACTATTAACATCTATGTTGAGGATGTTTGCGGTGCAGAATATTATTGGAGTCATATACACAGAATCAGAGGAAGACAAAACAAAGATGAAGAACACAACGAGAAACAGAAGGCTGGAAGTGGGGCCCGGAGACATATAAATAAGCTGTTTTATTGTCCCCTCATAACAAAATCTCCCACTATCAAAATCAATTGTACATCAGGGCTAAATAATTAAAAGAATAAGCAACTTTTTCTCCATAGAAGATGATGAGATTAGCTCCACATGCGTGTTCGGTTTCTGTGCCACCACAAAGGAAGGATGTGAGCTCATTTACAGTTGGGAGGAGGACACGCTGTTTTTTGACTAGCCATGGAGAAAATGATTAGGACACGCCAGGGACAGATTAGATCAAAAAGTCAGATTTTGGAAGTTCCAAGGTGTCTATTATTCTTTAGTAGCAAAACACCATAAAAAAAGTAACAAACATCCACTCATCTGTGGCCACTAGTGATGAGAGAGTGTGCTCGTTACTCGAGTTTTCCGAGCACGCTCGGTTGTTCTCTGAGTATCCTGAGCGTGCTCATAGATTACGTTTGAGTCCCCGCAGCTGCATGATTTGCGGCTGCTAGACAGCCTGAATACATGTGGGGAATCCCTAGCAAACAGGTAATCCCTGCATATGGTCAGGTTGTCTAACAGCCGGAAATCATGCAGCTATGGGGACACAAACATAATCTATGAGCACGCCCAAATACTCGGAGAACACCCGAGCATGCTCGGAAAACACGAGTAAAGAGCACAGTCGTTCATCACTAATGGCCACTAATCAATGGTTGGGGCTCCTGAGTTCAGCCCGTACATGGCTTAATTCTGGCTACTGCCGGTCAGTTTACAGCTGATCAGTGGGTGTACCAGGCGTCAGATCCCACCGATCTCATATTGATGACCCGTCCAATGAATATGTCATCAATCATCAAGACTTGGAGAACTCCATTAAATAGTTTCTCCCCTCTCCAGCAGTTCCATACATGATGACACTAACTCGTTTGGGTACACTGTGGGGTTCAGAAGGTGGCCCATTAGCTATGGGAGCGTGATTTTACTGGACTGGATTTTGGAAGCCATGTTGATTTTCTAGAGCCTTTGATCTATTAGGAGCATAGAAAACATCTATTTTTCCATTTTCCAAATAGGGACTTTATGTGAGATGAGTTGAAGTTTTTATTGACACGGCTTTTAGGGCTACAAAATATATTTATTCCTATTTTTTAATGATGTTCACCTTATGGTAAAAATTATAAGCTTTACTTTTCAGATCAGTATGATTACAGTAAAATCTGTATTATATAGTTTTTTATATTTTGCTATTTTTGCACATTAAAACATTTTTTTTTTCTAAAATGTATTTGCTTTTGCATCACCATATTCTGAGATGTATAACTTTTTTATTTTTTCATCCAAAGTGCTATGTGACTACGTAACATTTTCGCTTTTTTTCAGATTTTTTTGAGTTTCAAAGTGACCAAAAACTCACAATGCATTATTCTTTTTTCTACGCCATGCACCACGTGGTAAAAGTCATAAGACAGCTTTATTCTTCTGGTCACATACACACCATAGGGATATACAATTTAAAGATCAGCTGTCACTAGGTCAAAAGTGGCTAGTTTTTTTCTCTTACTTCAATTCTATACCTCTGGAATTGTATATACCGTATTTAACCGGAACTTGTCACCCAGGCGTGAGAATTGGACCTTATGTGCCAGTGACCCTCAGCTCAAACTCTGCTGCGAGTGTGAGTAGACTGTCATTTTACTTTGAACCCATTCTTTTGCATGTGAGAATCGGATTACACCTGCGGAGAAGATGAAGAACTTAATTTCAACATCTCCATTCTGTGACTCGGTGTACAGTGAGAAAAAAAGTATTTAGTCAGCCGCCAATTGTGCAAATTCTCCCATTTAACCCCTTCATGACCCAGCCTATTTTGGCCTTAATGACCTTGCCGTTTTTTGCAATTCTGACCAGTGTCCCTTTATGAGGTAATAACTCAGGAACGCTTCAACGGATCCTAGCGATTCTGAGATTGTTTTTTCGTGACATATTGGGCTTCATGTTAGTGGTAAATTTAGGTTGATAATTTCTGAGTTTATTTGTGAAAAAAACAGAAATTTGGCGAAAATTTTGAAAATTTCGCAATTTTCACATTTTGAATTTTTATTCTGTTAAACCAGAGAGTTATGTGACACAAAATAGTTAATAAATAACATTTCCCACATGTCTACTTTACATCAGCACAATTTTGGAAACAAATTTTTTTTTTGCTAGGAAGTTATAAGGGTTAAAATTTGACCAGTGATTTCTCATTTTTACAACAAAATTTACAAAACCATTTTTTTTAGGGACCACCTCACATTTGAAGTCAGTTTGAGGGTTCTATATGGCTGAAAATACCCCAAAGTGACACCATTCTAAAAACTGCACCCCTCAAGGTGCTCAAAACCACATTCAAGAAGTTTATTAACCCTTCAGGTGTTTCACAGCAGCAGAAGCAACATGGAAGGAAAAAATGAACATTTAACTTTTTAGTCACAAAAATGATCTTTTAGCAACAATTTTTTTATTTTCCCAAGGGTAAAAGGAAAAACTGGACCACGAACGATGTTGTCCAATTTGTCCTGAGTACGCTGATACCTCATATGTGGGGGTAAACCACTGTTTGGGCATACGGCAGGGCTTGGAAGGAAAGGAGCGCCATTTGACTTTTTGAATGAAAAATTGGCTCCAATCTTTAGCGGACACCATGTCGCGTTTGGAGAGCCCCCGTGCGCCTAAACATTGGAGCTCCCCCACAAGTGACCCCATTTTGGAAACTAGACCCCCCAAGGAACTTATCTAGAAGCATAGTGAGCACTTTAAACCCCCAGGTGCTTCACAAATTGATCCGTAAAAATTAAACAGTACTTTTTTTTCACAAAAAAATTATTTTAGCCTCAATTTTTTCATTTTCACATGGGCAACAGGATAAAATGGATCCTAAAATTTGTTGGACAATTTCTCCTGAGTACACTGATACCTCACATGTGGGGGTAAACCACTGTTTGGGCACATGGTAAGGCTCGGAAGGGAAGGAGCGCCATTTGACTTTTTGAATGAAAAATGATCTCCATCGCTAGCAGAGACCATGTCACGTTTGGAGAGCCCCCGTGTGCCTAAACATTAGAGCGCTCCCACAAGTGACCCCATTTTGGAAAGTAGACCCCCCAAGGAACTTATCTAGAAGCATAGTGAGCACTTTAAACTCTCAGGGGCTTCACAAATTGATCCGTAAAAATTAAAAAGTACTTTTTTTTCACACAAAATTTCTTTTAGCCTCAATTTTTTCATTTTCACATGGGCAACAGGATAAAATGGATCCTAAAATTTGTTGGGCAATTTCTGCTGAGTATGTTGATACCTCATATGTGGGGGTAAACCACTGTTTGGGTGCACGGCAAGGCTCGGAAGGGGAGGCGTGCCATTTGACTTTTTGAATGGAAAATTAGCTCCAATCGTTAGCGAACACCATGTCGCGTTTGGAGAGCCCCTGTGTGCCTAAACATTGGAGCTCCCCTACACGTGACCCCATTTTGGAAACTAGACCCCCCAAGGAACTTATCTAGATGCATAGTGAGCACTTATAACCCCCAGGTGCTTCACAGAAGTTTATAACGCAGAGCCGTGAAAATAAAAAAATAATTTTTCTTTCCTCAAAAATGAGTTTTAGCCCAGGATTTTTTAATTTTCCAAGGGTAATAGGAGAAATTGGACCCCAAATGTTGTTGTCCAGTTTGTCCTGAGTACGATGATACCCCATATGTGGGGGTAAACCACTGTTTGGGCACACGGCAGGGCTCGGAAGGGAAGGCACGCCATTTGGCTTTTTGAATGGAAAATTAGCTCCAATCATTAGCGGACACCATGTCACGTTTGGAGAGCCCCTGTGTGCCTAAACATTGGAGCTCCCGCACAAGTGACCCCATTTTGGAAACTAGACCTCCCAAGGAACTAATCTAGATGTGTGGTGAGCACTTTGAACCCCCAAGTGCTTCGCAGAAGTTTATAACGCAGAGCCGTGAAAATAATAAATGTGTTTCCTTTCCTCAAAAATATTTTTTTAGCCCAGAATTTTTTATTTTTGCAAGGGTAACAGGAGAAATTGGACCCCAAAAGTTGTTGTCCAGTTTCTCCTGAGTACGCTGATACCCCATATGTGGGGGTAAACCACTGTTTGGGCACATGCCGGGGCTCGGAAGGGAAGTAGTGACGTTTTGGAATGCAGACTTTGATGGAATGGTCTGCGGGCGTCACGTTGCATTTGCAGAGCCCCTGATGTGCCTAAACAGTAGAAACACCCCACAAGTGACCCCATTTTGGAAACTAGACCCCCCAAGGAACTTATCTAGATGTGTGATGAGCACATTCAACCCCCAAGTGCTTCACAGAAGTTTACAACGCAGAGCCGTGAAAATAAAAAATCATTTTTCTTTCCTCAAAAAAGATGTTTTAGCAAGCAATTTTTTATTTTCACAAGGGTAACAGGAGAAATTGGGCCCCAATGTTTGTTGCCCAGTTTGTTGTGAGTACAGTGATACCCCATATGTGGGGGTAAACCACTGTTTGGGCGCACGTCAGGGCTCGGAAGGGAAGTAGTGACATTTGAAATGCAGACTTTGATGGAATGGTCTGCGGGCGTCACGTTGCATTTGCAGAGCCCCTGATGTGCCTAAACAGTAGAAACACCCCACAAGTGACCCCATTTTGGAAACTAGACCCCCCAAGGAACTTATCTAGATGTGTGATGAGCACATTCAACCCCCAAGTGCTTCACAGAAGTTTACAACGCAGAGCCGTGAAAATAAAAAATCATTTTTCTTTCCTCAAAAAAGATGTTTTAGCAAGCAATTTTTTATTTTCACAAGGGTAACAGGAGAAATTGGGCCCCAATGTTTGTTGCCCAGTTTGTTGTGAGTACAGTGATACCCCATATGTGGGGGTAAACCACTGTTTGGGCGCACGTCAGGGCTCGGAAGGGAAGTAGTGACATTTGAAATGCAGACTTTGATGGAATGGTCTGCGGGCGTCACGTTGCATTTGCAGAGCCCCTGATGTGCCTAAACAGTAGAAACACCCCACAAGTGACCCCATTTTGGAAACTAGACCCCCCAAGGAACTTATCTAGATGTGTGATGAGCACATTCAACCCCCAAGTGCTTCACAGAAGTTTACAACGCAGAGCCGTGAAAATAAAAAATCATTTTTCTTTCCTCAAAAAAGATGTTTTAGCAAGCAATTTTTTATTTTCACAAGGGTAACAGGAGAAATTGGGCCCCAATGTTTGTTGCCCAGTTTGTTGTGAGTACAGTGATACCCCATATGTGGGGGTAAACCACTGTTTGGGCGCACGTCAGGGCTCGGAAGGGAAGTAGTGACATTTGAAATGCAGACTTTGATGGAATGGTCTGCGGGCGTCACGTTGCATTTGCAGAGCCCCTGATGTGCCTAAACAGTAGAAACACCCCACAAGTGACCCCATTTTGGAAACTAGACCCCCCAAGGAACTTATCTAGATGTGTGATGAGCACATTCAACCCCCAAGTGCTTCACAGAAGTTTACAACTCAGAGCCGTGAAAATAAAAAATAATTCTTCTTTCCTCAAAAATTATGTCTTAGCAAGTAATTTTTTATTTTTGCAAGGGTAACAGGAGAAATTGGACCCCAACAGTTGTTGCCCAGTTTGTCCTGAGTACGCTGGTACCCCAAATGTGGGGGTAAACCACTGTTTGGGCACACGTCGGGGCTTGGAAGGGAGGGAGCACCATTTGACTTTTTGAATGCAAGATTGGCTGGAATCAATGGTGGCGCCATGTTGCGTTTGGAGACCCCTGATGTGCCCTAACAGTGGAAACCCCTCATTTCTAACTTCAACACTAACCCCAACACACCCCTAATCCTAATCCCAACTGTAGCCATAACCCTAATCCCAACCCTAACCCCAACACACCCCTAACCACAACCCTAACCCCAACACACCCGTAACCCTAATTCCAACCCTAGCCCTAATTCCAACCCTAACCCTAAGGGTATGTGCCCACGTAGCGGATTCGTGTGAGATTTTTCCGCACGACTTTTGAAAAATCTGCAAGTAAAAGGCACTGCGTTTTACCTGCGGATTTACAGCAGATTTCCAGTGTTTTTTTGTGCGGATTTCACCTGCGGATTCCTATTGAGGAACAGGTGTAAAACGCTGCAGAATCCGCACAAAGAATTGACATGCTGTGGAAAATACAACGCAGCGTTTCTGCACGGAATTTTCCGCACCATGGGCACAGCGGATTTGGTTTTCCATAGGTGTACACGGTACTGTAAACCTGATGGAAAACTGCTACGAATTCGCAGCGGCCAATCCGCTGCGGATCCGCGGCCGATCCGCTGCGGATCCGCGGCCGATCCGCTGCGGATCCGCGGCCGATCCGCTGCGGATCCGCGGCCGATCCGCTGCGGATCCGCCGCCGATCCGCTGCGGATCCGCCGCGGATCCGCTGCGGATCCGCCGCCGATCCGCGGCCGATCCGCTGCGGATCCGCTGCCAAATCCGCACATGCCATAACCCTAACCCTACCCGTAACCCTAACCCTAGTTCTAACCCTAACCCTAGTTCTAACCCTAACCACAGTGGGAAAAAAAAAATAAATATTTTCTTTATTTTATTATTGTCCCTATCTATGGGGGTGATAAAGGGGGGGGTTTATTTATTATTTTTTTTATTTTGATCGCTGTGGTAGAACCTACCACAGCGATCAAAATGTACCTGTAAGGAATCTGCCGGCCGGCGGGCGTACTGAGCATGCGCCCGCCATTTTGGAAGATGGCGGCGCCCAGCGAGGAGACGGCCGGACACCGGGAGGATCGGTAAGTATGAAGGGGTGGTGGGGGGGTGGATCTGAGCACAGGGGGGGTGATCGGAGGACGGGGGGAGCGGACAGCAGGACGGGGGAGCGGGCAGGAGCACGGGGCAGCGGAGCACAGGACGGAGGGGACCGGACCCCATAACGGAGCGGTGGGGGGG
This sequence comes from Ranitomeya variabilis, assembly GCF_051348905.1. Lineage (NCBI taxonomy): Eukaryota > Metazoa > Chordata > Amphibia > Anura > Dendrobatidae > Ranitomeya > Ranitomeya variabilis. Next base: position 160,214,822 of record NC_135238.1, on the reverse strand, counting down.
CGATCGGTGGGGTGGGGGGTGGTCACTTCAGGTTTTCCAGCCATGGCCGATGATATTGCAGCATCGGCCATGGCTGGATTGTAATATTTCACCTGATTTTTAGGTGAAATATTACAAATCGCTCTGATTGGCAGTTTCACTTTCAACAGCCAATCAGAGTGATCGTAGCCACGGGGGGGTGAAGCCACCCCCCCTGGGCTGAAGCACCACTCCCCCTCTCCCTGCAGATCGGGTAAAATAGGAGTTAACCCCTTCACCTGATCTGCAGGGACGCGATCATTCCATGACGCCACATAGGCGTCATGGGTCGGATTGGCACGGGTTTTCATGACGCCTATGTGGCGTCATGGGTCGGGAAGGGGTTAAAAAGATGCGAGAGACCTATAATTGACATCATAGGTAGACCACAACTATGAGTCAAAATGAGAAAACAAATCAAGAAAATCACCTTGTCTGATTTGGCAAGATTTATTTTGCAAATTATGGTGGAAAATAAGCATTTGATCACCTAAAAACATGCAAGATTTCTGGCTCTCACAGACCCGTAACTTCTTCTTTAAGAGGCTCATCTGTCCTCCACTCATTGCCTGTTGTAATGGCACCTGTTTGAACTTGTTATCAGTATAAAAGACACCTGTCCACAACCTAAAAAAGTCACACTCCAAACTCCACTATGGTGAAGACCAAAGAGCTGTCAAAGGACACCAGAAACAAAATTGTAGCCCTGCACCAGGTTGGGAAGACTGAATCTGCAATAGGCAAGCAGCTTGGGGTGATGAAATCAACCGTGGGAGCAATAATAAGAAAATGGAAAATATACAAGACCACTGATAATCTCCCTCGATCTGGGGCTTCATGCAAGATCTCACCCCGTGGGGTCAAAATGATCACAAGAACGGTGAGCAAAAATCCCAGAACCACATGTTGGGACCTAGTGAATGACCTGCATAGAGCTGGGACCAATGTAACAAAGGCTACCATCAGTAACAAAATCTTTATTAAAAATTAATGACATAAAAGGCAATATAAAAATCAATGTGTGACAGGGGCCCAGAATGTTAGATGGACGAACATTTTTTTATATATACTGTATCTGAGAAAGTCTCACTGAAATAATTATAAAATTGATATGGTACAAAATGAAAATAACACCAAAAGCAACTCCATACCCAGTGATTATAAAAATATTGTGTCACAATATATAATGAATAAAAAATACCACGTGGTAGCTGTTGTGATCAAAAAAGTGCACCCACAGCCATGATTCTTCAATTCATGAAGTAAAATTTATATAATAAAAATCAATCAATAAATATAACCATAAAGTGAAGCAGTGCAATTCATAAAAAGTAAATGAAGTGAGCATATTTAAGTGGCCATGTGGCCAAACATATAAAGCTATCTAAGGTGAATACAATGGAAATGCAATGGAGGTCACATACCAAGCAGTCTGACACTCTGCTGTCCTCTGCACACACCACTCCAAAGCTTCGCTTCCGCTTCGTCAGGGAGTTTTATATTGCCTTTAATGTCATTATTTTTAATAAAGGTTTCATTACATCAATTTTCCTGTAATATAATATGCTTTTAGGTATTTTTTGTGTGTAATCATGTATTATTGATTTTCAATAAAATTAAATTTTTTCCATAAAAAAAAATGTTTTCAATGAATACTTTTTTGGGTGATATATTATGCTTGGTATTCTTTGCTTTTTATGATCAACTAGATGGTGGCCTGATAATAACGCATCGGGTATTCTAGAATATGTATGTAGTTTATTTATGAAGTTTTCAGAACAATGCAATTTATACACAGGATTCAGCCGGCCGGCCGCGACCATTTAGCAAAGAGTGGTTCAACTTCCGCACCAATTCACGGCCGAACTGCGCCTGTCGCTGATTGGTCACACCCGGCCTCAAACAATCAGTGAAGCCTGGGCCGGCTCCAGGTTTTTGAGGGCCCCAGGCGAAAGAAGGTTCAGTGGGCCCCCCTCTTTAACACATACCACGATTCATGATGCACAGATACAGGAGAGAATTATAGCACAGCCAAGTAGCGTATAACACAAGCCACTTAGTATATAATACACCCCACTTAGTACATAACATAGCCCATGTAGTATATAGCACAGCCACGTAGTATATAGCACAGCCACATAGTATATAACACAGCCATGTAGTATATGGCACAGCCACATAGTATATTACCCAGCCACATAGTATATAGCACAGCCCACGTAGTATATTGCCCAGCCACGTAGTATATTGCCCAGCCACGTAGTATATTGCCCAGCCACGTAGTATATAGCAGACACATAGTATATAGCACAGACAGTTAGTTTTTTGCCCAGCCACGTAGTATATTGCCCAGCCACGTAGTATATAGCAGACACGTAGTATATAGCTCAGACACATAGTATATTGCCCAGCCACGCAGTATATTGCCCAGCCACGTAGTACAGTTATATGAAAAAGTTTGGGCACCCCTATTAATCTTAAGCTTAATGTTTTATAAAAATTGTTTTTTTTGCAACAGCTATTTAAGTTTCATATATCTAATAACTGTTGGACACAGGAATGTTTCTGCCATGAAATGAGGTTTATTGTACTAACAGAAAATGTGCAATCTGCATTCAAACAAAATTTGACAGGTGCATAAGTATGGGCACCCTTATCATTTTCTTGTTTAAAATACTCCTACCTACTTTTTACTGTCTTACTAAAGCACTTTTTTTGGTTTTGCAACCTCATTGAGCATTGAACTTCATAGCCAGGTGTATGCAATCATGAGAAAAGCTACTTAAAGTGGCCACTTGCAAGTTGTTCTCCTGTTTGAATCTCTTCTGAAGAGTGGCATCATGGGCTCCTCAAAACAACTGTCAAATGATCTGAAAACAAACATTATTCAACATAGTTGATCAGGGGAAGGATACAAAAAGCTGTCTAAGGGTACCGTCACACAGTGCAATTTTGATCGCTACGATGGTACGATTCGTGACGTTCTAGCGATATCGTTACGATATCGCAGTGTCTGACACACAGCAGCGATCAGGGATCCTGCTGAGAATCGTACGTCGTAGCAGATCGTTTGGAACTTTCTTTCGTCGCGTGATCACCCGCTGACATCGCTGGATCGTTGTGTGTGACAGCGATCCAGCGATGCGTTCGCTGGTAACCAGGGTAAACATCGGGTAACTAAGCGCAGGGCCGCGCTTAGTAACCCGATGTTTACCGTGGTTACCAGCGTAAAAGTAAAAAAAAACAAACCGTACATGCTCACCATCTGATGTCCGTCCGGTCCCTTGCCGTCCGCTTCCCGCTCTGACTGTCTGCCGGCCGGAAAGTGAGAGCAGATCACAGCGGTGACGTCACCGCTGCACTCTGCTCTCACTGTACGGCCTGTTGTGAATTTGGATTCTGGGCTCCCCCGGTGGCTACTGGTGGAATTGAACTTGTGACATCATCTTCCCTGTTCACCTGTTCTGATTAGATCTGGGTGTCGCTATATAACCTGGCTTCTTTGTTAGATGCTTGCCGGTCAACAATGTTATCAGAAGCCTCTCTGTGCTTGTTCCTGCTCCCAGACATCTACTAGATAAGTTGGACATTCGTCCATGTTTTGTTTTGTATTTTGGTTCCAGTTCACAGCTGCAGTTTCGTTACTGTGTCTGGAAAGCTCTTGTTGATCAGGAATTGCCACTCTGGTATTATGAGTTAATGCCAGAGTCCTAAAGTAATTTCTGGATGTGTTTTGTTAGGGTTTTCTACTGACCATGAAAGTATGCTTTCTGTCTTCTGCTATCTAGAAAGCGGACCTCAAATTTGCTAAAACTATTTTCCTGCTGCGTTTGTTGTTTCATCTCATATCACCGCCAATATATGTGGGGGGCTTCTGTCTCCTTTCTGGGCGTTTCTCTAGAGGTGAGTCAGGTCTTATATTTCCCTCTGCTAGCATTATTTAGTTCTCCGGCCGGCGCTGGGCATATAGGGAAAAAAAGTAGGACATGCTACCTGGCTACTTCTAGATGATGCGGTAGGTTTAGTTCATGGTCAGTACAGTTACATCTTCCAAGAGCTTGTTCCTATTGAGGCTTATGCTAGTTCTCTGGCCATGGAGATCATGACAGTTTGACCGGCCCACTAAAGGGTTAAAATCCTTGGCTGAGAAAGGAGAGAAATAAGAAGTCTGCTGAAAATTTTTTTTTTTTTTTTTTTCTCTAGTAGTTAGTGTGCTCTTAATTGGATCACTTGCCAGTCTGTCTATGCTGCAGTCTTTCTTTTTTTTCTCTCTCCTTCTAATCTTTGAATGGCTCTATGTTCACCTGTCTATAATGGATCTACAGAGTGTAACTGCAGGTTTGAATAATCTCGCCACGAAAGTACAAAGTTTGCAAAATTTTGTTGTTCATGCTCCGGTATCAGAGCCGAGAATTCCTTTGCCGGAATTCTTCTCAGGGAATAGATCTAGCTTTCAGAATTTTAGAAATAATTGTAAGTTATTTTTGTCCCTGAAATCTCGTTCTGCTGGAGACCCTGCACAGCAGGTTGGGATTGTGATTTCCTTGCTCCGCGGCGACCCTCAAGATTGGGCTTTTGCATTGGCACCAGGGGATCCTGCGTTGCGCAATGTGGATGCGTTTTTTCTGGCCTTGGGTTTGCTGTATGAGGAACCTCATTTGGAACTTCAGGCAGAAAAAACTTTGATGTCCCTATCGCAGGGGCAAGATGAAGCTGAAATTTACTGCCAAAAATTCCGTAAATGGTCTGTGCTTACTCAGTGGAATGAGTGTGCCTTGGCGGCTACTTTCAGAGAGGGTCTTTCTGATGCCATTAAGGATGTTATGGTGGGGTTCCCTGTGCCTGCAAGTCTGAATGAGTCCATGACAATGGCCATTCAGATCGATAGGCGTCTGCGGGAGCGCAAACCAGTGCACCATCTGGCGGTGTCCACTGAGAAGACGCCAGAAAACATGCAGTGTGATAGAATTCTGTCCAGAAGCGAGCGGCAGAATTTTAGACGGAAAAATGGGTTGTGTTTCTATTGTGGGGATTCTACTCATGTTATATCAGCATGCTTTAAGCGTACTAAAAAGCTTGATAAATCCGTTCCCATTGGCACTTTACAGTCTAAATTTATTTTGTCTGTGACCCTGATTTGCTCTTTGTCATCTATTACTACGGACGCCTATATTGACTCTGGCGCCGCTTTGAGTCTTATGGATTGGTCCTTTGCCAATCGTTGTGGGTATGATTTAGAGCCTTTGGAGACTCTTATTCCTCTGAAGGGGATTGACTCCACCCCATTGGCTAATAGTAAACCACAATACTGGACACAAGTGACTATGTGTATTAATCCGGATCACCAGGAGACTATTCGTTTTCTGGTGCTGTATAATCTACATGATGATTTGGTGCTGGGATTGCCATGGCTGCAGTCTCACAACCCAGTCCTTGACTGGAGAGCTATGTCTGTGTTGAGCTGGGGATGTAAGGGGACTCATGGGGACGTACCTTTGGTGTCCATTTCATCATCTATTCCCTCTGAAATCCCTGAGTTCCTGTCTGATTATCGTGACGTCTTTGAAGAACCCAAGCTGGGTTCACTACCTCCGCACCGTGAGTGCGATTGTGCTATAGATTTAATTCCGGGTAGTAAATACCCAAAGGGTCGTTTATTTAATCTGTCTGTGCCTGAACATACTGCTATGCGAGAATATATAAAGGAGTCCTTGGAAAAGGGACATATTCGTCCATCGTCATCTCCCTTAGGAGCCGGTTTTTTCTTTGTGTCAAAAAAAGACGGCTCTTTGAGACCATGTATTGATTATCGGCTTTTGAATAAAATCACGGTTAAATATCAATACCCATTGCCGTTGCTGACTGATTTGTTTGCTCGCATAAAGGGGGCCAAGTGGTTCTCTAAGATTGATCTCCGTGGGGCGTATAATTTGGTGCGGATCAGGCAGGGGGATGAGTGGAAAACCGCATTTAATACGCCCGAGGGCCACTTTGAGTATTTGGTGATGCCTTTTGGTCTTTCTAATGCCCCTTCAGTCTTCCAGTCCTTTATGCATGATATTTTCCGCGATTTTTTGGATAAATTTATGATAGTGTATCTGGATGATATTCTGATTTTTTCGGATGATTGGGACTCTCATGTCCGGCAAGTTAAGAGGGTTTTTCAGGTTTTGCGGTCTAATTCTCTGTGTGTCAAGGGTTCTAAGTGCGTTTTTGGGGTTCAGAGAATTTCCTTTTTGGGATATATTTTTTCTCCCTCTTCCATTGAGATGGATCCTGTCAAGGTTCAAGCTATTTGTGATTGGACGCAGCCCTCTTCTCTTAAAAGTCTTCAGAAATTTTTGGGCTTTGCCAACTTTTATCGTCGATTTATTTCTGGTTTTTCGGATGTCGTTAAGCCATTGACCGATTTGACTAGACAGGGTGCTGATGTTGCTAATTGGTCCCCTGATGCTGTGGAGGCCTTTCAGGAGCTTAAGCGCCGTTTTTCTTCTGCCCCTGTGTTGCGTCAGCCTGATGTGACTCTTCCTTTTCAGGTTGAGGTCGACGCTTCTGAGATCGGGGCTGGGGCAGTGTTGTCGCAGAAAAGTTCTGACTGCGCCGTGATGAGGCCTTGTGCCTTCTTTTCCCGTAAATTTTCGCCCGCTGAGCGGAATTATGATGTTGGGAATCGGGAGCTTTTGGCCATGAAGTGGGCGTTTGAGGAGTGGCGCCATTGGCTCGAGGGGGCCAGACATCAGGTGGTGGTATTGACTGACCACAAAAATTTGATCTATCTTGAGACCGCCAGGCGCCTGAATCCTAGACAGGCGCGCTGGTCATTATTTTTCTCTCGGTTTAATTTTGTGGTATCGTACCTACCGGGTTCTAAGAATGTTAAGGCGGATGCCCTTTCTAGGAGTTTTGAGCCTGATTCACCCGGCAACTCTGACCCCACAGGTATTCTTAAGGAGGGAGTTATCTTGTCAGCCGTTTCTCCAGACCTGCGGCGGGCCTTGCAGGAGTTTCAGGCGGATAGACCGGATCGTTGTCCGCCTGATAGGTTGTTTGTTCCTGATGATTGGACCAGTAGAGTCATCTCTGAGGTACATTCTTCGGCATTGGCAGGTCATCCTGGAATTTTTGGTACCAGGGATTTGGTGGCAAGATCCTTCTGGTGGCCTTCCCTGTCACGAGATGTGCGAGGCTTTGTGCAGTCTTGTGACGTTTGTGCTCGGGCCAAGCCTTGTTGTTCTCGGGCTAGTGGATTATTGTTGCCCTTGCCTATTCCTAAGAGGCCTTGGACACACATCTCGATGGATTTTATTTCAGATCTGCCTGTTTCTCAGAAGATGTCTGTCATCTGGGTGGTGTGTGACCGTTTTTCTAAGATGGTCCATTTGGTTCCCCTGCCCAAATTGCCTTCTTCTTCCGAGTTGGTGCCCCTGTTTTTTCAAAATGTTGTTCGTTTGCATGGTATTCCTGAGAATATCGTTTCTGACAGAGGAACCCAATTTGTGTCTAGATTTTGGCGGGCATTCTGTGCTAGGATGGGCATAGATTTGTCTTTTTCGTCTGCTTTTCACCCTCAGACTAATGGCCAGACCGAGCGGACTAATCAGACCCTGGAGACATATCTGAGGTGTTTTGTGTCTGCTGACCAGGATGATTGGGTTGCTTTTTTGCCATTGGCGGAGTTCGCCCTCAATAATCGGGCCAGCTCTGCCACTTTGGTGTCCCCGTTTTTCTGTAATTCGGGGTTCCACCCTCGATTTTCCTCCGGTCAGATGGAATCCTCGGATTGTCCTGGAGTGGATGCGGTGGTGGAGAGATTGCATCATATCTGGGGGCAGGTGATGGACAATTTAAAGTTGTCCCAGGAGAAGACTCAGCTTTTTGCCAACCGTCACCGTCGTGTTGGTCCTCGGCTTTTTGTTGGAGATTTGGTGTGGTTGTCTTCTCGTTTTGTCCCTATGAGGGTCTCATCTCCTAAGTTTAAGCCTCGGTTCATCGGTCCGTATAAAATATTGGAGATTCTTAACCCTGTTTCCTTCCGTTTGGACCTCCCTGCATCCTTTTCTATTCATAACGTTTTTCATCGGTCGTTATTGCGCAGGTATGAGGCACCGGTTGTGCCTTCCGTTGAGCCTCCTGCTCCGGTGTTGGTTGAGGGTGAGTTGGAGTACGTTGTGGAAAAAATCCTAGACTCCCGTGTTTCCAGACGGAGACTCCAGTATCTGGTCAAGTGGAAGGGATACGGCCAGGAGGATAATTCTTGGGTCACTGCATCTGATGTTCATGCCTCTGATCTGGTTCGTGCCTTTCATAGGGCCCATCCTGATCGCCCTGGTGGTTCTGGTGAGGGTTCGGTGCCCCCTCCTTGAGGGGGGGGTACTGTTGTGAATTTGGATTCTGGGCTCCCCCGGTGGCTACTGGTGGAATTGAACTTGTGACATCATCTTCCCTGTTCACCTGTTCTGATTAGATCTGGGTGTCGCTATATAACCTGGCTTCTTTGTTAGATGCTTGCCGGTCAACAATGTTATCAGAAGCCTCTCTGTGCTTGTTCCTGCTCCCAGACATCTACTAGATAAGTTGGACATTCGTCCATGTTTTGTTTTGTATTTTGGTTCCAGTTCACAGCTGCAGTTTCGTTACTGTGTCTGGAAAGCTCTTGTTGATCAGGAATTGCCACTCTGGTATTATGAGTTAATGCCAGAGTCCTAAAGTAATTTCTGGATGTGTTTTGTTAGGGTTTTCTACTGACCATGAAAGTATGCTTTCTGTCTTCTGCTATCTAGAAAGCGGACCTCAAATTTGCTAAAACTATTTTCCTGCTGCGTTTGTTGTTTCATCTCATATCACCGCCAATATATGTGGGGGGCTTCTGTCTCCTTTCTGGGCGTTTCTCTAGAGGTGAGTCAGGTCTTATATTTCCCTCTGCTAGCATTATTTAGTTCTCCGGCCGGCGCTGGGCATATAGGGAAAAAAAGTAGGACATGCTACCTGGCTACTTCTAGATGATGCGGTAGGTTTAGTTCATGGTCAGTACAGTTACATCTTCCAAGAGCTTGTTCCTATTGAGGCTTATGCTAGTTCTCTGGCCATGGAGATCATGACAACGGCCGGATCTGTCAGAGCAGGAAGCGGACGGCAAGGGACCGGACGGACATCAGATGGTGAGCATGTACGGTTTTTTTTTTTTTACTTTTACGCTGGTAACCACGGTAAACATCGGGTTACTAAGCGCGGCCCTGCGCTTAGTAACCCGATGTTTACCCTGGTTACCCGGGGACTTCGGCATCGCTCCAGCGCCGTGATTGCAACGTGTGACCGCAGTCTACGACGCTGGAGCGATAATCATACGATCGCTGCGACGTCATGGATCGTGCCGTCGTAGCGATCAAAATTGCACTGTGTGACGGTACCCTAAGAGATTTAACCTGTCAATTTCCACTGTGAGGAACATAGTAAGGAAATGGAAGAACACATGTACAGTTCTTGTTAAGGCCAGAAGTGGCAGGCCAAGAAAAATATCAGAAAGGCAGAGAAGAATGGTGAGATCAGTCAAGGACAATCCTCAGACCACCTCCAGAGAGCTGCAGCACCAACTTGCTGCAGATGGTGTCACTGTGCATCGGTCAACTATACAACGCACTTTGCACAAGGAGAAGCTGTATGGGAGAATGATGCGAAAGAAGCCGTTTCTGCAAGAATGCCACAGTCGGCTGAGGTATGCAAAAGCACATTTGGAGAAGCCAATTTCTTTTTGGAAGAAGGTCCTGTGGACTGATGAAACCAAGATTGAGTTGTTTGGTCATACAAAAAGGCGTTATGCATGGCGGCAAAAAAACACAGCATTCCAAGAAAAACACTTGCTACCCACAGTAAAATTTGGTGGAGGTTCCATCATGCTTTGGGGCTGTGTGGCCAATGCCGGCACCTGGAATCTTGTTAAAGTTGAGGGACTCATGGATTCCTCTCAGTATCAGCAGATTCTTGACAATAATGTTCATGAATCAGTGACAAAGTTGAAGTTATGCAGGGGATGGATCTTTCAGCAAGACAATGATCCAAAACACCGCTCCAAATCTACTCAAGCATACATGCAGAGGAACAATTACACTGTTCTGGAATGGCCATCCCAGTCCCCAGACCTGAATATCATTGAACATCTGTGGGATCATTTGAAGAGGGTTGTCCGTGTTCGGCGACCATCAAACTTAACTGAACTGGAATTGTTTTGTAAAGAGGAATGGTCAAAAATACCTTCATCCAGGATCCAGGAACTCATTAAAAGCTACAGGAAGCGACTGAGGCTGTTATTTTTGCAAAAGGAGGATCTACTAAATATTAATGTCACTATTCTGGTGAGGTGCCCATACTTATGCACCTGTCAAATTTTGTTTGAATGCAGATTACACATTTTCTGTTAGTACAATAAACCTCATTTCAAGGCAGAAACATTACTGTGTCCAACAGTTATTAGATATATGAAACTGTAATAGCTGTTGCAAAAAAACAATTTTTATAAAACATTAAGCTTAAGATTAATAGGGGTGCCCAAACTTTTTCATATAACTGTATATAGCACAGACACGTAGTATATTGCCCAGCCATGTAATATATTGCACAGCCAAGTAGTATATTGCACAGCCCATATAGTATATAGCACAGAGATGTAGTATTTAGCACAGCCCACGCAGTATCTAACACAGCCCATGTAGTATATAGCAATGTGGGCACCATATCCTTGTTAAAAAAAGAATTAAAATAAAAAATAGTTATATACTCACCCTCCGTTGGCCCCCCGGATCCAGCCGAGGCGTTTACCGATGCTCCTCGCGACGCTCCGGTCCCAAGAGTGCATTGCGGTCTCGCGAGATGATGACGTAGCGGTCTCACGAGACCGCTACGTCATCATCTCGCGAGACCGCAATGTATGGATCGGTCACCAGAGTGTCGTGAGGAACGGGAAAGGCCTCGGCTGGATCCGGGGGTCGACGGAGGGTGAGTATATAATGATTTTTTATTTTTTGATTAAAAAGCATCAATAGTAAAAAGTTGGTCACACAGGGTTAATAGCAGCTGTAACGGAGTGCTTTACACCGCGGCATAATGCGGTCCGTTAACGCTGCCATTAACTCTGTGTGAATGCTGACTGGAGGGGAGTATGGAGCGGCCACTGACGGCAGGAGAGTAGGGAGTGGCCATTTTGCCGCCGGACTGTGCCCGTTGCTTATTGGTCGTGGCCGTTTTGCCGCAACCAATCAGCGATTTGGGATTTCCGTGAGAGACAGACAGACAGAAGGACAGACAGAAAGACGGAAGTGACCCATAGACAATTATATAGTAGATATTTATGGTATTTCTTTTCTATATAGATTTTTTAGCGTCAATAACACACTACGCTACCTGGGAATCAGATCCTGCAGTGCCAGACATGTCCCTCTGCTTAAGCCAGAACATGTCTGGGTACATCTGAAGTTTGCTAGAGAGCATTTGGATTATCCAGAAGAGCATTGGGAGAATGTCATATGGTCTGATGAAACCAAAGTAAGAACTGCTTGGTAGAAACAAAACTCGTCGTGTTTGGAGGAGTCAGAATGCTGAGTTGCATCCAAAGAACACCATACCTACTGTGAATTATGGGGGTGGCAACATGATGCTTTGTGGCTGTTTATCTGCAAAGGGACCAGGACAACTGATCCATGTACATGAAATAATGAATGGGGCCATGTATCGTGAGATTTTGAGTGCAAACCTCCTTCCATCAGCAAGGGCATTGAAGATGAAATGTGGATGGCTCTTTCAGCATGATAATGATCCCGGGCACACCACCAGGCAACAAAGGAGTGGCTTTGTAAGAAGCATATGAAGGTCCTGGAGAGGCCTAGCCAGTCTCCAGATCTCAACCCCATAGAAACCTTTGGAGGGAGTTGAAAGTCCATGTTGCCCAGCGACAGGCCCAAAACATCACTGCTCTAGACGAGACCTGCGTGGAGGAATGGGCCAACATACCACCAACAGTGTGTGCCAACCTTGTGAAGACTAAAGGTACCTTCACACTAAAGGTACCTTCACACTAAGCGACGCTGCAGCGATATCGACAACGATGCCGATCACTGCAGCGTCGCTGTGTGGTCGCTGGAGAGCTGTCACACAGACAGCTCTCCAGCGACCAACTATGCGAAGTCCCATGGTAACCAGGGTAAACATCGGGTTACTAAGCGCAGGGCCGCGCTTAGTAACCCGATGTTTACCCTGGTTACCAGTGTAAATGTAAAAAAAAACAAACAGTACATACTTACATTCCGGTGTCCGTAACGTCCCCCGGCATCTGCTTCCTGCACTGACTGAGTGCCAGCCGTAAGGCACAGCACAGCGGTGACGTCACCGCTGTGCTCTGCTTTCACTTTACGGCCGGCGCTCACAGTCAGTGCGGGAAGCAGACGGCGAGGGACGTGTGACAGACAGCAGAAGGTGAGTATGTACTGTTTTTTTTTTTTTACTTTTACAATGGTAACCAGGGTAAATATCGGGATACTAAGCGCGGCCCTGCGCTTAGTAACCCGATATTTACCCTGGTTACCTTTGTAAAACATTGCTGGCATCGTTGCTTTTGCTGTCAAACACGACGATACACGCCGATCTGACGACCAAATAAAGTTCTGAACTTTCAGCAACGACCAGCGATATCACAGCAGGATCCAGATCGCTGCTGCGTGTCAAACACAACGATATCGCTATCCAGGACGCTGCAACGTCACGGATCGCTATCGTTATCATTGCAAAGTCGCTTAGTGTGAAGGTACCGGAAGCAGACGCTGGGGGACGTTACGGACACCGGAATGTAAGTATGTACTGTTTGTTTTTTTTCACATTTACCCTGGTTACCAGGGGACTTCGCATAGTTGGTCGCTGGAGAGCTGTCTGTGTGACAGCTCTCCAGCGACCACACAGTGACGCTGCAGCGATCGGCATCGTTGTCGATATCGCTGCAGCGTCGCTTAGTGTGAAGGTACCTTTACAGAAAATGTTTGACCTCTGTCATTGCCAACAAAGGATATATAACAAGATATTCAGATGAACTTTTGTTAATGACCAAATACTTATTTTCCACCATAATTTGCAAAATAAATCTTGCAAAATCAGACAAGGTGATTTTCTGGATTTGTTTTCTCATTTTGACTCTCACAGTTGTGGTCTGCCTATGATGTCAATTACAGGCCTGTCTCATCTTTTTAAGTGGGAGAACTTGCACAATTGGTGGCTGACTAAATACTTTTTTCCCCCGCTGTATATCGGACATCCGAGTGCAGTCCGTTGTTTTGCATACATCCGTAGACTTGCATTGGTGCGCACCGTCCGATATATGTTGCCAATCACAGCATGCGGCAATTTTTTTCTCATGCTGACTTCGTATGAGAAAACAAGTGCTAGTCTGCACTGCTCCATAGTATGAGCATAGTATAACTGACCAAATTTCTTCAGTTTTTTTTAATCAGATTTTTATCAGGGGTTGGTCAGTGTGTCCTTTTTTTCCATCAGTGACTCATCATGAAGTTGAATGATTTTCATCAGTATGTCATCCATGTGTCTGTTTTTTAAGTCCATGTGGTATTATTGTGCCGTTTTTCACAGATCTACATTGAAAAATATACATGATCCTAAGTTAATAATGGAAATGTATCAGTAAAAATCAGAGGTCACATTGATGCACTGCATAGGATCCCATTTTTTTTTTGCACCCATAGGTTGGAATGGGTGAGTCTCATCCAAGACTGAGAAAAGAATACTACATGCTACAATTTTTTTTTCTCATGAACAGAATAGTTTCACACTAGTATAAAAATCATTGTAAGTTTCAAGCAGAAAAGTGGGATGATTTTTTTTCTCACTTTTCATCTGTATCATTTACAAGATCATTTACAGTTTCCTATGTTACAGAATTTCAATGTATTTGTAAAAATTGGATGCTGTGTTGTAGGTCCATATGGTATCCAAAATTTTCAATGTACCGTTAGACTTGATTGGGTGAGTCATACAATTTACAGTGGTATGGAAAGTATTCAGACCCCTTTACATTTTTTACTCTTTGTTTCATTACAGCCATTTGGTAAATGTAAAAAAGTTCATTTTTTTCTCATTAATGTACACTCTGCACTCCATCTTGACTGAAATAAAAACAGAACTGTAGTAATTTTTCCAAACTGTATTAAAGAAAAGCTGAAATATCACATGGTCATAAGTATTCAGCCCCTTTGCTCAGTATTGAGTAGAAGCACCCTTCTGAGCTACTACAGCCACGAGTCTTCTTGGGAATGATGCAAAAAGTTTTTCACACCTGGATTTGGGGATCCTCTGCCATTCTTCTTTGCAGATCCTCTCCAGTTCCGTCAGGTTGGATGGTGAACATTGGTGGACAGCCATTTTCAGGTCTCTCCAGAGATGCTCAATTGGGTTTAAGTCAGGGCTCTGGCTGGGCCAGTCAAGAATGGTCACAGAGTTGTTCTGAAGTCACTCCTTTGTTATTTTAGCTGTGTGCTTAGGGTCATTGTCTTGTTGGAAGGTGAACCTTCAGTCAAGTCTGAGGTCCAGAGCACTCTGGAAGAGGTTTTCATCCAGGATATCTCGGTACTTGGCCGCATTCATGTTTTCTGTCCTTGCAGCTGATAAACACCCCCATAGCATGATGCTGCCACCACTATGTCTCACTGTTGGGATTGTATTGGGCAGGTGATGAGCAGTGCCTGGTTTTCTCCACACATACTGCTTAGAATTATCACTAAAAAGGTCTATCTTCGTCTCATCAGACCAGAGAATATCATTTCTCATAGTCTGGGAGTCCTTCATGTGTTTTTAGCATACTCTATAAGGGTTTTCATATGTCTTGCAGTGAGTAAAGACTTCTATAAGGCCACTCTGCCGTAAGGATCCGTCTAGTGGAGGGCTGCAGTTATAATTGACTTTTTGGAACTTTCTCCCATCTCCCTACTGCAACTCTGGAGCTCAGCCACAGTGATCTTGGGGTTCTTCTTTTCCTCTCTCACCAAGGCTCTTTTCCCATGATTGTTCAGTTTGGCTGGATGGCCAGGTCTAGGAAGACTTCTGGTGGTCCCAAACTTCTTCCATTTAAGGATTATGGAGGCCACTGTGCTCTTAGGAACCTTGAGTACTGCAGAAATTCTGTTATAACCTTGGCCAGATCTGTGCCTTGCCACAATTCTCTCTCTGAGCTCCTTGGCCAGTTCCTTTGACCTCATGATTCTCATTTGGTCTGACATGCACTTTTCTTTTTTATTAAATTTGCAAAAATTACTACATTTCTGTTTTTTCAGTCAAGATGGGGTACAGAGTGTACATTAATGTGAAAAAATAACTTTTTTGAATCTACCAAATGGCTGCAATGAAACAAAGAGTGAAAAATTCAAAGGGGGTATGAATACTTTCCGTTCCCACTGTATGCAGGAAACTAGCACATTCTGCATTTTTTTTCCGCACACCTTTTTTACAGTGAAAAATAACTTTGGTCTGAGTCCATTCCGTTTTTTTCACAGACAGCACTCAGGCCGAAAAATCGGTCAATTTAACGCCCCATGGTCAGAAGGAGAGAAAAATCAGTCATTGAAAGCTCTGTTGAATAACATAGGTCAGTTGTTCAGTCCATGTGCTACCTGATCGGAAGCACACATCCGATTTATACACTCATTTACAGGGGCCATACGACATAGTAAGTCTCCTCTTAAAGCATCTAGCTCATTTTAATCAACATTAACAGTTCTCCCGTAGTACGCATACTTCATTAGACCTTTGAAAATGTCACCTCCATTATGATCATGGTCTCATAATGTATTTAGTGTCTAGTGAAATGGTCACTGTTTCAATAAACTTTACATACATCAATATTACAGGTGAATATGAGAATCTGCATCTTTCTCCACTTATCAACCAGTTCCCACCACCCCCACCCTTACCTCCTAAATTTGTCAGTCACTGAAAAGCAGCTCAAATCCATCTTGGTAAAAGAAAAATGGAGTGTCATTAAAGAGATGTCAGGTAAGACAATCTCTTAAATTCCATATAGAGAGGAAGGGGAGGACAAGTGAGGAGCACTCAACACAGTGCGACAAATATAGACTTATGCTGCAGCTTTACCCTTTTATAACTCATCCATTGCTGGATTTACAGCCACACAGCTCAGTACTGCTGTATAATGTATTCCATAATGTTCCTGCTTCTGAACATGAGCTACCTAGAGAAAGAGCAGGCATCCCTTGTGTTTGTGTGTGCAGTGTATGGGAGATATAATATCAGCTGGTTTCCACCCACTAGCTCAGACACTACCAAAAAAAAGAAATAGAGCCTCCAGAGGATAGAAATGCAGCATACGAGTCGTATAATGGTCAGAAATATTTTTTTCCTCATATACACATGCACACAGGACAGTTTATTCTGAACAGTCACCTGAAATGAGAGGTATACAGTACTAATATCTTTTTCCAGCAAACACATTTTAAAGATGATTAAACGACTTCATTTTATAACAGAAGTCAATCTTTTAAATGATATCCATGGAAAACATTTCCTTTAATACATTTATTAGAGATATGAGGTCATTTAAGGAGTTGTCCACTACTCAGACAACCCCTTTTCAATCCCTATGTTTGCTTCCCAGTAAAATAATTGCACCTATACTGACATCCAGTGCCAGCATCGGCACTGTGCCAATGGTGTCAACACTAGCTCTCCCAGGGATTGCGTGACTTTGTTATGTCATGCAATCCCTGAGGCCAATCAAAGCTGACTTCACTCTTCCCTGTTTTGGACAAATCACATACATCCAGAGGAAGTAAGAGCTGCTGTGATGTGATACATCCAAAGACTGGGAGAGTGAAGCCAGCGTTTATTGGTCGCAGGGACTGCGTGATATAAAAATGTCATGTGATCCCCTAGAGCAGGGGTGGGGAATCTTTTATCTGCCAAGGGCCTTTTGGATATTTATACGATCCTTCGGGGGCCGTACAAACTCTGCCCACAGAGTACATCCTGACTCTGGCACTGGTGTCAGGATGTAATCTTTCATGGCATGCCCTTCAGTGTTCAGTAGTGAACACTGTATATGTGTGTGCTAACAGAGCAAGAAGAAATTAATGAGCTGGTGGCAATCAAAATACACCTCCCTGCCCAAGAATGCGGTCCCTGAGAATCTGCTTGGGGGCCTGATAAAAGGTCATCGAGGGCTGTAAATGGCCCTGGGGCCTGAGGTTCTCCACCCCTGCCCTAGAGAGCCAGTGTTGACACCGGTGCAACAGCACTGCATCAGACATGAGTGTAGGTGTTATTATTTTACTGACAAAGGGATTGAGAAGGGGTTGTCTGAGTAGAGGACAACCCAAGTAACTCAAACACCCTATCTGTTTGTTTTACCATAACTTCTTCATTGACACCCAATGGTCGAAGGTGTTGCATGTTCCTGTATTTCCAGTGTTTATTTTGGATGAAATGCTATATACAACACAAGAACCAACTTCTTCCACTTTGAATAGTTCATAGTTCATACTTCATAGTTTGAATGGTGACCAACTATAAAATCATTGTAGTAAACAAGAATCTCATTATCCCTCGTTACTACTACAAGGAGTCCCTCCAGCGTTTCCACCAAACCAAGCATTGCTTTTCTGAAAGATGGACAAGAACAATACATGATATATGTGTCAAAGGTGGGAACACGGGGTTCCCATGTCTGTAGTGAGTTGTTTAGCTGTCTGTCTCTCGATGCCTCTCCACCACATCACACATTGTGTGGAGCCAAAAAAGTGTTGGGCAGTGTAAATCAGTCGTACTATCTAAAAAATGTAACTATCTATTTGAAAGCTACTCAATTGTGCCGGCTTCACAGCTTTTTAAGTAGGGCCCTTAATGTGCTTGAATAAAAACTGGCGCCGATTTCACCATTGGTGTTGTGTGCGAGTACAGGCAAGTGTATATATCACTGTTGCCGCAGGCTCAGCAGTCATGTGTGTAATTGCATTATTTCTAGATCAGGCGTTCTCGCAGCCTCTCAAACTAAAACAGGTCAGTCTGGAGAAAGGCTTTTTTTCTTTGGAAGCAGAATGGTAGATCATTTTTTAATATATTTGGCTTTAGCTTTTGGACTTATTCTATATTTGCCATTATTGTTTATGGATTTTTTTTACATTTCGTCGAGTTCAAAGTGAGTGGCCAAGCTTGTTATAAGAAAATACACCACTTCTGGGACCTATAGCTATATGGAGAATGTGTCCTGGACCAGACAACACCTTTAAATGCTCTGGGCGTGACAAAACACTTCCTGAGCCTCTGCCTCCCCAAGCTGTAACCCGCGGAGCACCAGCCTCTGATTTCCTCACCTGGTGCCTGAGGTTAGACAGTGAGCTTTCAATCAAGCAAAAGGGACTGGTGCTGGGCAGAGAACCAATCCTAGGAGGAAGAGAATTGGGAAGACCTACTTCATTCTCAGAGCACTTAACGCATCATTTGCATATGCATAAAAAATTGATGATTTTTAGAGTCTGCAAAATCTTATACAAAGATATGAAGGTATCAATGGATTAAGCTTTCAAAGACCTGCATGGCCACATATGCAGATTCCCTTTGGTTGGAACAGCTTACGTAATAATGAGGTGGCAGCGGGTTCACAGATTATTGCAGAGGTGAGTTTTGAAGTTGCATCTGAAGGTTTTAATCTTGTAAGACAATCTGAATCGTGGAAGGGAATTATATAACAGAAATACATAACAGACCTTATTGAGGAGGCCCTAATGCAGCCACATTTAAAGGGATCCTGTCATTAGATTCATGCTACCAGAACCGCTTTGAAAATCTGTCCAGCAATTATAGGGAGAGATATGACTAGTGCAAAGACGTCCATATATACACGTGCGAGTGCCTGTCGATAAACTGCGGCTGGAGTATTAGAATGCGCTGATATTTGATATATGATATATGCGCTAAACTTTTGAGGAGTGGAAATGGGTTTGACATATCACTTACATTCACGCTAGATGGATTTGGTGAATGGACAAAAAAACACCATTTGTTTCTGAACGTATAGTGAAAACTAAGGGTTAATAGTAGAGTTGAGCGACTTTTACTTTTTTCTGATCGAGTCATGTTTCGCGAAACCCGACTTTGTCAAAAGTCGGGTGAAATCGGCTGATTATTGCGTAAAGTCGGGGGCCGACTGAAACACGAAACCCAATGCAAGTCAATGGGGAATCAAAGTCGGCAGTGAGTGGAGGACAGGAAAACACCTACAGTGCCCATTTTAATGCCAAAAACATAAATTCTTATTACTAAAGCTTGTCAATCTTAATTTACTTTATAATAATAGTTAGGCATTGAAAACTGGGGGTCATTTGGCTAAAGTTGTGGGGGGGTAGGGCTGGCTCAAGATTTTCGTGGACCCAGGAAACGTGGAATACGTCACGGTGGTGGAGCAGGGAGAGGTAAGTATTTTAACTTTGCAAGTGCTGTGATCCTGAGCAAGCAGTGGGGGCCCAGTCGTTGGCATTGGCACTGGCACAGGGCCCCTCATAGTATGGCGGTGTGTTTGACGGCGGGTGGCGCCTCCCACCGGCAGAGACACTTTTGCGTACTATGAGGGGACCTGTGCCAGTGACATCGCCAACGAGTATGCTCCCCCACCTGATGAAGGAACCTTCACTTTCATCTGCACCTTTCTCTTTGTCCCCGTGTAAGGTGGTATAGTATGCGGGAAGGGGAACCTGACTTTCAGCAGGGTCAGATTCTGGCCGTGTAGAGTGCAAGGAGAATGTAGTGGTCTGGGTCAATGTACCAGCAGACTTATCTAGCAGTGGCTGGGCAATGGGCAGGATGAGGAGGAAACACAGATATAGGCCCAAATAATAAAGTAGGCTAAATGCAGTTCAACATTGGTAACAGGACTAAACAGGCGGCATTGCTTTGTTCAGCGGAGGACAACTGCAAGGAGAGGCTGACACAGTGAGTAGGCCCAAATAAGTAAGTAGGCTAAATGCAGTTAAAAATTGGTAACAGGACTAACCAGGCGGCATTGCTTTGTTCAGCGGAGGACAACTGTAAGGAGTGGCTGACACAGTGAGTAGGCCCAAATAAGTAAGTAGGCTAAATGCAGTTAAAAATTGGTAACAGGACTAACCAGGCGGCATTGATTTGTTCAGCGGAGGACAACTGTAAGGAGTGGCTGACACAGTGAGTAGGAGGCCAGGGCCCCTGTACATTTTAACTATCATCTATCATTTCAACAAATTTGTATTGGCAGTGCCATTGAAGGATTTAACAGCACAGACTACGCAGTGGTGGAGCAGGGAGAGGTAAGTATTGCAAGTGGTAGAGCACTGTTCGAGCTGGGGGGAACACTCTCTCGTGGGTGGCGGTACTGGCACAGGGCCCCTTATATTACGACGGTGTGTCTGATGTTGGGTGTGTACCACCACCGTCAGAGACACTTAATTGTACTATGAGGGACCCTGTGCCAGTGCCGTCGCCCAAGAGTGGGCACACCCACCTGTCCAGGCAAACGGCACTTTCCCTTGTGCTTGCGCCAGGTGGTGACCACGGCCCTGTGGGGGGAGTCAGCCCATTTAGGGAGGTATAAAAATGGCCTATGGTGGACATTCAGCAGCTGCAAATGGAGGAATTGAAGCAGTCAGTAAGAGGAGGCCAAAAGCAAGACATTTTTCAGGCAAGCTACGTGTCAGCAGGGGAAGGTGGGGCCAAATAATTTGAAATCCATGATTGGTTCATTTTAATGAAGGTTAGATCATCGACATTTCGGGTAGCCAGACGTGTCCTTTTTTCGGTCAGTATTGAACCAGCAGCACTGAAGACTCTTTTGGATAGCACAGTAGCAGCAGGGCAAGCGAGCTCCTGTAATGCATATTCTGCTAATTCAGGCCAGGTGTCTATTTTAGATGCCAAATAATCAAAGGGGAATGACCTGTGAGGGAGAACATCGATGAGGGAGGAAAAGTAATTTGTAACCATACTTGAAAAATGCTGTCTCCTGTCACTTTGAATCGATGCAGCAGTACCTGTCGTGTCAGCGGTCATTGCGAAATCACTCCACAACCTGGTTATAAAACCCATCTGTCCAACGCCACTTCGGATTTGTGCACGTCTAACACCTCTGCCATGTTGCCCCTTACGGCTCGTGTGAGAACCATCACAGCCGCTGTGTGCTGGGAATGCCTGAACCAAACGGTCTACAAGAGTTGCTTGTTTGGTAGCCAATATTTGCTCAAGGTTCTCATGTGGCATGATATTTTGTAATTTTTCTTTATATCGTGGATCCAGGAGGCAGGTCAATCAGTAATCGTCATCGGTCATCATTTTGATAATTGCGGGGGTCCCTTTTTAGGATATGCAAGGCATACTCAGCCATGTGGGCCAATGTTCCAGGTGTCAATTCACTGCTTGTGCTGGGTTGAGGAGCACTTTCTTGCAAATCAACATCACTTGTGTCCCGCAAAAACCCTGTACCTGACCTTGCAACGCCACCAGTTTCTATTGCCCCCTGAGAAGCATCCTCCTCCCATAAATATTCATCCCCATCATCCTCCTCCTCCTCCTCTTCTTCATCCGCCACCTCGTCCAGGAGAGTTCCCTGAGCAGACAATGGCTGACTGTCATCAAGGCTTCCCTCCTCCTCAGCTGCAGACGCCTGCTCCTTAATGTGCGTCAAACTTTGCATCAGCAGACGCATTAGTGGGATGCTCATGCTTATGATGGCGTCGTCCGCACTGACCAGCCATGTGCATTCCTCAAAACACTGAAGGACTTGACAGAGGTCTTGTAGCTTCAACCACTGCACACCAGACAACTCCATGTCTGCCATCCAAGTGCCTGCCCGTGTATGTGTATCCTCCCACAAATAAATTACAGCACCCCTCTGTTCGCACAGCCTCTCAAGCATGTGCAGTGTGGAGTTCCACCTTGTTGCATCGTCGATTATTAGGCGGTGCTGGGGAAGATTCAGTGATCGCTGATGGTTCAGCATACAGCTGGAGTGTACGCGCGACCGGCACATGTGCGAGCAAAGTCTTCGCACCTTCAGGAGCAGGGCTGGTAACCCCAGATAATTTATCAGGAAGCACTGCACCACCAGGTTCAAGGTGTGAGCCAGGCAAGGTATGTGTTTCAGTTCTGAAAGGGCTATGGCAGCCATAAAATTCCTTCCGTTATCACTAACTACCTTGCCTGCCTCAAGATGTACACTGCCCAGCCATGACTGAGTTTCTTGCTGCAAGTACTCGGCCAGTACTTCCGCGGTGTGTCTGTTGTCGCCCAAACACTTCATTTGTAAGACAGCCTGCTGACGCTTACCACTAGCTGTTCGATAATGGGACACCTCGTGTGCAACACTGGCAGCTGCGGATGGAGTGGTCGTGCGGCTGCACTCTGTGGACGAGCTTTCGCTTCTGGAGGAGGAGGGGTGGCGATCGCCTACAGCCAACTGTTGCCTAGACCGTGGGCTAGGCAGTACTGTCCCACTATGGCTGTCCCCTGTGGACACTGCATCCACCACATTAACCCAGTGCGCCATGATGGACACATAACGTCCCTGGCCATGCCTACTGGTCCATGCATCTGTTGTGAGGTGCACCTTTCCACTGACTGATTGCCTCAGTGCATGGACAATGCTGTCTTTGACATGCTGGTGGAGGGCTGGGATGGCTTTTCTCGCAAAGAAGTGCCAACTGGGTAGGTCATAGCATGGTACTGCGTAGGCCATCAGATCTTTGAATGCTTCGCTTTCAACCAACCGGTAGGGCAGCATCTCTAATGAGATTAGTCTGGCAATGTGGGCGTTCAAACCCTGTGTACGCGGATGAGAGGATGAGTACTTTCTTTTCCTATCGAGAGTCTCTTGTAGGGTGAGCTGGACTGGAGAGCTGCATATGGTGGAACTAGCGGTGGTGGTGGTGGACATGGTGGATTGAGAGAGGGTTGGTGATGGTATTCTTGATGTTGGCCTACATACAGTGTTTCCTACCAAAAACCTTGTGATTCCCTGACTGCTTTGGCCTTGCAACGATACCTCCACATTTGCTGCTGGTGGTGTCCTAACCGGTGGGCTTACAGTGAGGGAAGCAATCTAGCGTTGCTGACTACCTTCATTCTGAGCAGGTGCACCAACGGTAGTTAGTCCAGGCTTGCAAGTGCATGCTGGTTAAATGTCTACGCATGCACGTTGTATTTACATTTTTAAGATTCTTCCCTCTGCTAAAGGTCTTTGAGCATTTCTTACAGATAACTTTTGACTGATCATTCGGATCTTGGTTAAAAAATTGCCACACTGCACTCTTCCTACTATCGAATACCTTTTCAGGCATTGCGCGCTGTGCTACTTTCACTGGATGGCCACGCTGTCCTAAAACTGTTTTTGTTTTTGACACACGTTTTTGGCCTGATATGGGCCTGCCAGATGACAGCTGTTGCGATATAGATGGCTGCTGCGGATCATCCTCCTCGGCTTCTGAGCTACTGGCAGCGGCACCCTCTTCCCCCAATGGCTGCCAATCTGGGTCAACAACTGGGTCATCTATCACCTCCTCTTCAATGTCATGTGCACCTTCCTCTGTGTCACCATGTAAGGTGCTACAGCGTTCGGGACGGGGCACCATAGTCTCATCAGGGTCAGATTCTGGCTCAGTACACTGCGAGGGCAATGTAGTGATCTGAGTCAATGGAACAGCATAATAATCTAGCTGTGGCTGTGCATCAGTGCACTCCATGTCCGATTCATCTTGTAATGGGCAGTTAACAATTTCCCTTTGTAACCCAGGCACGGTATGTGTAAAGAGCTCCATGGAGTAACCTGTAGTGTCGCCTGACGCATCCTTCACTTTTGGTTTGGGTGAAGGACACAGGGAAACGTCTTGTCCCTGACCGGGAGCATCCACTGACGACTCGCTACTTTTATATTTTGAACTTTCTGAAGAGGAGGCGAAAGAGCTAGAGGCTGAGTCAGCAAGGAAAGCCAAAACTTTTTCCTGCTGCTCCGGCTTTAAAAGCGGCTTTCCTACTCCAAGATAAGGGAGCCTTCAAGGCCTTGTGTAGCCAGACGATGACGCTGGCTCAACACCACCAGCCTTAGGTGCTATTTTGCTTTTCCCACTACCACCAGATGCTCCACCACCACCACCACCATCAGTACCAGCTGGCAACGACTGCCCACGGCCTCTTCCACCAGATTTCCTCATTTTTGGGAAAATGTTACCAAAATAACAACCGTTATATGGTACTGTAAAACAAGGTAGAAGGTGTATATAAACTTGTTGAGCATTTAAATCTCCCTTTTTTTGGGGGGGAGACTGTACCAAAACTCAGGCCCAGTGTATAACACAACACAATGTAAGTGGCAGAACGTGGTTGGCTGATATACGACAAACTACCAGAACTGACGTATATCCACTTTGTGACAATTTGAATCTCCCTTTTTTGGGGGGGAGACTGCACCGCAACTCAGGCCCAGTGTATAACACAACACAATGTAAGTGGCAGAATGTGGCTGGAAGATATCTGAAAAAATTCAAGGACTGTAGTACAATTTCAATCTCCCTACAATGATCTCAGGACAAGTATGGCAGCAATACAAAGGACTGCTGCACACAAAAGTGTGGACAAATAAACAAGATAACTGCAGAAAGGAGCAACAGGATTTTTGCTTTTAAAAAAGCAGTTGGTTTGCACAGCAGCGTGCAAACAGCAATGCAGCTATTAGGGAGCCTTATAAGGAAGTCTAATAAGCTACAGAGCTGATGCACAAAAATATACCCTCCACTGTCCCTGCAAAAAAAGGTGGTGTTGGACAGTGGAAATCGCTACAGCACAAGCGGTTTGGGGGTTAATCTTCCCTCCCTAACTATATCCCTTCTTCTGACGAAGCTGCAGCAATCTCTCCCTATGCTAAGATCGGCAGAAGTAAGATGGCAGTCGGCGTGCACGCCCCTTTATAGCCGCCGCAGAAAGCAAGCCAATCACTGTCATGCCCTTCTCTAAGATGGTGGGCACCGAGACATATGTCATCACGCTGCCCACACTCTGCGTCCTCCTTCATCGGCTGAGAAATGGCGCTGAACACGTCATACAAAACGCGACTTTGGCGCGAAGATCGCCGACCGCATGGCCGATCCCACACTAGGATCGGGTCGGGTTTCATGAAACCCGACTTTGCCGAAAGTCGGTGATTTCTGAATTTGTCCGATCCGTTTAGCTCAACCCTAGTTAATAGCTATTTACCATGGTTTGGGCTAGAATACTTAAAGGGAATGTATTATAAGAAAACTACTTATTGTATAACTCAAGTTTTAATGTTAAATATACATTTTAAAAATGATTGATGTTATTTATTTTATTTTTCATATAACTGTGTAGTCAAATAGATAGAAGCAGAAATTCACTGACTCAGACTCTTTGCTTGTATGGAAGCATTATCTGAGCATTCTCTAAGCTTGGCTGGGAGGGGTGGGGTAAGCTGTGACCATGACCACTATTTGTGAATATTGTACCCTGTTATCTGTTGTATATAGAGGCTTCATCTGGTGTTGTATGTCTGTAATGATAATGAGACCGCTGAAATGTGTACACAACAGAAAGTATCAGTTTATTAGAAGGCCTCATGGCCAGTGTCAAAATTGCAAGATTTTTTTTATATATATATATATATAGTGATGTAGGAAATTGAAAAAAAACCACTATTAAAAATGAATAAAAATGAAACATATAAACCTGATTTATGTCACAAAATTATAATGATACATAGAGAATTACCGTCTAGAAGTTTGTGTGCATCGATTTATTTGGACAGTCGTTGGGTCAAGGTCCTGTTCTGTGAAGAAAATCCCTGTATTTCTGATCTGAAATGTACCATAAACCCTTTTCTAGGGAGACTGAAGGCTGTTACAGCTGCAAAAAGTGATCCGCTCCATTTTTCTACCCTGGATATTGGAAGTAGATGTTTAATAAACACATATGGAGTTGATATTTTGATGTCCATATTCGTTTTGCCTAGTACTGCATATAGGTACAGTACAGACCAAAAGTTTGGACACACCTTCTCATTTAAAGATTTTTCTGTATTTTCATGACTATGAAAATTGTACATTCACACTGAAGGCATCAAAACTATGAATTAACACTTGTGTAATTATATACTTAATTTCAGTTGTTTCACACTTTTTTGTTATGTCTTATATTCTAGGTTCTTCAAAGTAGCCACCTTTTGCTTTGATGACTGCTTTGCACACTCTTGGCATTCTCTTGATGAGCTTCAAGAGGTAGTTATAGGGAATGGTTTTCACTTCACAGGTGTGCCCTGTCAGGTTTAATAAGTGGGATTTCTTGCCTTATAAATGGGGTTGGGTCCATCAGTTGTGTTGTGCAGAAGTCTGGTGGATACACAGCTAATAGTCCTACTGAATAGACTGTTAGAATTTGTATTATGGCAAGAAAAAGCAGCTAAGTAAAGAAAAACGAGTGGCCATCATTACTTTAAGAAATGAAGGTCAGTCAGTCCGAAAAATTGGGCAAACTTTGAAAGTGTCCCCAAGTGCAGTGGCAAAAACCATCAAGCGCTACAAAGATCACATGAGGAGCGCCCCAGGAAAGGAAGACCAAGAGTCACCTCTGCTTCTGAGGATAAGTTTATCCGAGTCACCAGCCTCAGAAATCGCAAGTTAACAGCAGACATATCTCTACAACAACTGTTAAGAGGAGACTTTGTGCAGCAGGGGTGTTGCAACAGGTTGGTTATTCCACACTGTGGCTGATTGTCTACAATTCAGTTTTGTTATGGCTGGTTTTCTGTCGGCGGGTCCAAACACTGACTTATGGCTCACTGAAGCAAGGGATATTTTCTCTGAGAAGGCTTTTGCACAGAAAAAGTATACCCCTACTTATAACTCGGTATTCAAGGATTTGACTAGAGTTTACAAGGAATAAATAGTCACCTGGTGGGAACTACAAAGCTTGGAGAACTACATAACAAATGGAATTGTTCCTAGGGGTCTACGTATATCTATGCTTCCAGCAATACGTTGCAGAACGCCCCAGCTCATGAGTTTGTGGGAAAAGGTGGCAACTTGCAACTCCCTGAGGTTGATGCAGATTTTGGTGTATGAAGATAAAACTAATTTGGATAGACTTAATACCAAGCTCAAGGAGCAAATAGAGATTACAAAAAAATTCAGTGCAGAAAGTGACTTCTCTATCAAGGAAAGTCAGTTGCAGAACACCATTGAGAAATTCCAGTATAATCTTAAAGAGAGAAAACATAAACAATACCTCAGGGACCTGCAAGATTTCAAAGACAATAAAATATATCAGGTTTGTGGGGGACTGACAGGAGAGAGGGGACAGGGACACTGAACTTTCCTCTACTGAGACCGATTTATGCAACACTGAAACTAGGGCTGGCACTTCGAGGGGCTGACTGAGATGAAGAAGTAGAGGTTATTCGAAGGGGGGCAAATATCAGTCCTCAACCTCTAGACCCGGTATTTTAGACAGTCCTTACCAACTCAGGAATCGCAACACTTTCAACAGGGACTAGACCGACAGGTTATTAATCTGTCCCAAAGGCAACTGAACCCTGTGGAAATGTCGGTCTTATCAAAGGGGCTGTCCTTCATACCGACCACGGATTTTGTGTTATTCAATATGATCAAAGATTTAAATCTATTTGTGAGAAAACTGAGGTGGCATAATTTCTATAAACAATGTGATAGAAAGAGCTGTGAGGAGTATGAGATCCCCCTTGATATGATACAGGGTGTACAATTACTAGCAGACTTGGAAACCATCCCACAAACCAGTAGGGGACTTGGGCCGTTTATTCAGTTAAAAAACCCAAGTACAAAGATGGCACCTACAGGGGGTGATGTCTCAGAGATAGATGTCTTCCTTAATCTTGCCACCAATGATATCAAACGGTATGTTCAGACACAATCTAGGCATAATCTCACTAAAGGTATCTTCACACTAAGCGATGCTGCAGCGATACAGACAAAGATGCCGATCGCTGCAGCGTCGCTGTTTGGTCGCTGGAGAGCTGTCACACAGACAGCTCTCCAGGGACCAACGATGCTGAGGTCCCCGGGTAACCAGGGTAAACATCGGGTTACTAAGCGCAGGGCCGCGCTTAGTAACCCGATGTTTACCCTGGTTACCAGTGTAAAATGTAAAAAAACAAACAGTACATACTCACCTTCGCGTCCCCCGGCGTCCGCTTCCTGCACTGACTGAGTGCCGGCCCTAACAGCAGAGCGGTGACGTCACCGCTGTGCTGTACTTTCACTTCACGGCCGGCGCTCAGTCAGTACAGGAAGCGGACGCCGGGGGACGCGAAGGTGAGTATGTACTGTTTGTTTTTTTACATTTTACAGTGGTAACCAGGGTAAACATCGGGTTACTAAGCGCGACCCTGCGCTTAGTAACCCGATATTTACCCTGGTTACCATTGTAAAACATCGCTGGTATCGTTGCTTTTGCTGTCAAACACAACGATACATGGCGATCTGACGACCAAAAAAGTTCTGAACTTTAACCAACGACCAGCGATATCACAGCAGGATCCTGATCGCTGCTGCGTGTCAAACACAACGATATTGCTATCCAGGACGCTGCAACGTCACGGATCGCTAGCAATATCGTTTAGTGTGAAGGTACCTTAAGGAGCAGATCACCGCCCTTTGTAATCTAGAGACAAACAAAACAATAGTCTTTAAACCCTCTGATAAAGGGGGATATGTGGTGGTAATGGATTTTGATAAGTACAGAGATATGTGTCTGACCTTACTTACTGATCATACCACATATATCCGGGTAACACAGAATCCGACAGCTAGATGTATGGGGAACTTGGAATATATTCTGAGAACGGCCAAAGCTGACAACCTGATAAGTCAGGATGAGTATCTATTCCTCCTCCCTCGGCACCCGGTTATGGCTACCTTCTACGCTTTGCCTAACGTTCACAAGGGTACAGAACTCCTAAAGGGTAGACCCATCGTATCTGGGATGGGGAGTATTGGCCATAATGTGGGTACCTACATTGACCGCATTCTCAGGCCTTTTGTTATCTCCCTCCCATCATTCATCAGAGACAATATGGACCTTCTCCGCAGGTTGGAGGGGATCTCCGTAGAACCAGGGTCTTTTCTGGCGAGTATCGATGTCGAGTCACTGTACTCTTCGATCCCACACACTTGTGGGATTCGGGGGATGCGGCATTTCCTCGGCACCAGGAGTTGACAATTCACGTCCCATAATGAGTTGGTGCTAACCCTCCTCGACTTCGTACTCAACAATAATTAATTTTGTTTTGATGTCAAAATACTCCACCAGCTCAGGGGCACCGCCATGGGGAGTCCATGTGTGCCAAGTTACGCTAATTTGTTCCTGGGCTGGTGGGAGGAGAGTATCGTCTTTTTGGAGGCCCATGAGGAATTCAGTCTATATTGACCTATGGGCATGATATATAGATGATATTTTTGTTTTATGGAAGGGGACGAGAGAGACCTTCCAGAGGTTCATTGACTCTTTGAATCCCAATGATTTGGGTCTGAAGTTCACCTCGGAACTAGAGGAGGACAAGTTACCATTTTTGGATGTCATAATTACGAAGTCGAGTGTGGGGGATGGTCTTGAGACAACCATCTACAGAAAACCAACATCCACCAACTCCTTATTGAGATGGAATAGCCATCATCCCTATCCACTTAAAAAGGGTATCCCAAAGGGCCAGTACCTCCGAATCAGATGGAACTGCTCCAATGACCTGGACTTTAGGGCGAAGGCGGATGATCTCAGACATAGATTTCTAGCAAGGGGGTATCCGGATCGGGTGCTGAGGGAGGCCTATCATCACGCTAGGGCACAGACTAGGAATACACTGCTTACACCTCGTGACAAGGTGGCAGGTACATCAGGAGCAATTAGGCTGATTTGTGCTTTTGACAATGGGGCTCTGTCCATTAGAGAGATACTTAAAAGCCATTGGAGTATCCTCGGGATGGACGACGATCTTAAGGATGTTATAGGTGATCGGCTACTAATCACCTACAGAAAATGCAAGACCTTAGGTGACCGATTGGTACATAGCCACTTTATTACAACTAGAGTAGAAACCTGGTTGCCAAAGAGACCGATGGGATGCTACAGGGGTGGCACTTGTGTGGCATGCGAGTCGGTTCAGGTTGGAAGAGAATTTGTTAATGTTAACACAGAGGAAACATTCAAAATAAAGGATTTCATTAACTGTAAAACGAAAGGGGTTATCTACAGAGCTGTGTGTATGTGGCATCACCTATATTGGCAAAACAATTAGGGAATTTAGGAGGCGGGTGGGGGAACATTTGATTTGGGGGACATCAGAAATCGGCGGGACACCCCAATTGCCAATCTGGTTCATGGCAGTGACGTCAAGGCCATGAGGTTCATGGGGATTGACAAGGTTAAACCGGCAGGGAGGGGAGGTGATTTTGACAAGATGCTGTTGCAGAGGGAAGCAAGGTGGATCCTTGCCTTGGACACTTGTCATATTCGGGGATCGAATGATCAATTGAGTTATGGATGTTTTCTGTAATGGCCCCTCCCTATACAACCCCCCCCCTGCGGTCCCATGTAGCCGACAATATTATGGATGCCTTATCGGTCTTCACCACTTCCATCTTCTCTCCTGTTCTGATCGTCTATACTCTATATTTCAGTGTCTTCTATTGGTTTCATGGGACTCCTATGATATGGTGACTATTTAGTTAGGTCCCCCACTACCTAAGAAGGTGCATTAGGTGGGCGGTGACGCGTATATTGGCCTCGTCGATGGGTGACAGCTAAATAAAAATGCTCCAGTATGCTTCTTTGAGGCATTTGGGAATTGGATCAATATCCTTTTCCTACACAGTTCCCCTTTTAATCATGCTAACAGGGTTGGTTGCGATAGCAACCTACCAACTATGTCAGCTTCAGGGATAATGTTGTTGCTATTAATATGGACAATTGCCTTTCATTGTAGTCTTCTGTTCATGGCCCCACTTATATATATTGTCAGATTCGAGTGTGACTTTGTCACTATGGTACCCCCTTTCCCCTTTGTAGTGATGGTTACTAGCCCCTGCTATATACAATGAGTCACGGTGGGTGATGAAAAGGGATGTCCTATTTTTGTATATATTAGGTGGTCCTGGACGGCCCTGATGTGAGTGAAATGGCGAGGAAACTTCTGGTCGCTCCAGCGTTCTAAATTAGGAACGCCAAGTTTGTTTATCGGGCAAGTATTAGGGTCTCTAGGAACCCGGAAGTGACGCGTCCAATATGGCGCGGTCACTTCTGCCTGGCTTGCGTTCCATCACTGGAGCGCAGCGTGACTGCATCTATGGCTCACAGTCCAGAACCGGTGAGTTTACGGGTATAATGGCGGGCAGCCGCTGGTGATTGGATGAGGACACAGTACTCCAGATGCGATTGGAAGTGAGTAGTACCAATAGTGACTTATGACATCACATGCCGGGGGCAGAGTCTATCCTCGGTAACTGATTTAAGGGAATTTCATATGCTGAACACAGAGGACTCACGTTACGCTGTGACACACTGTCACACAGAATCATTTTTTCAGGGATACTCAGCCACTGCTCTTATCCAGCATTTACAGACACTTATTCTAAGACATAACAGTATATGGTCTAATGGCTACTTAGAACTCCCCTGATGAATCCCCAAGATTGGGGAAGAAACGCGTAGGGAGGCGTATTCATCTTCATTTACATTTGGTGGGTGTCCATAGCAGGGCTTACTTGGGGCCTGTCCTTGTTAGGACAGGAGCATTACAGGGGCACGACAGGGGTTTAGGGAATGGACCCCATTTTTTCCCCCACCCTACCCTGCTGTATGGAACCCCTGTGGATTCCTTTGAACGACTGTGGGTATCCGTCCGTGTGTATTTGGTGAAATCAAGCCAATTTTTATTCTTGAGCACTGTTCGGGCACGAGCACTTTATTCATGTAATGTAGATGTGATATGTTTGCCCATTTTTTAATATCTCTATTAAAAGTTATATTTTATATTTCAAGCCACTGGGAAACTCTCTAAGCTGTTAAACATTTATCCGAGTCACCAGCCTCAGAAATCGCAGGTTAACAGCAGCTCAGATTAGAGACCAGGTCAATGCCACACAGAGTTCTAGCAGCAGACACAACTCTACAACAACTGTTAGGAGGAGACTTTGTGCAGCAGGCCTTCATGGTAAAATAGCTGCTAGGAAACCACTGCTAAGGACAGGCAACAAGAAGAAGAGACTTGTTTGGGCTAAAGAAGACAAGGAATGGACATTAGACCAGTGAAAATCTGTGCTTTGGTCTGATGAGTCCAAATTTCAGATCTTTGGTTCCAACCACCGTGTCTTTGTGCGACGCAGAAAAGGTAAAAAGATGGACTCTACATGCCTGGTTCCCACCGTGAAGCATGGAGGAGGAGGTGTGATGGTGTGGGGGTGCTTTGCTGGTGACACTGTTAGGGATTTATTCAAAATTGAAGGCATACTGAACCAAAATGGCTACCACAGCATCTTGCAGTGGCATGCTATTCCATCCGGTTTGCATTTAGTTGGACCATCATTTACTTTTCAACAGGACAATGACCCCAAACACACCTCCAGGCTGTGTAAGGGCTATTTGACCAAGAAGGAGAGTGATGGGGTGCTACGCCAGATGACCTGGCCTCCACAGTCACCAGACCTGAACCCAGTCGAGATAGTTTGGGGTGACATGGACCGCAGAGTGAAGGCAAAAGGGCCAACAAGTGCTAAGCATCTCTGGGAACTCCTTCAAGATTGTTGGAAGACCATTCCTGGTGACTACCTCTTGAAGCTCATCAAGGGAATGCCAAGAGTGTGCAAAGCAGTCATCAAAGCAAAAGGTGGCTACTTTGAAGAACCTAGAATTTAAGACATAATTTCAGTTGTTTCACACTTTTTTGTTAAAGGGAACCTGTCACCCCGGTTTTTCACTCGGAGATAAAAATACTGCTACATAGGGCATGAGCTGTGCTTTACAAAAGTGTTTTTTTTCTACCCTGATTCCCCACCTAAGCTGCCGAAATTACTTACCAAAGTCGCCGTTTTCGCTTGTCAATCATGCTGGTCTGGTCATAGGGGCGTGGTGACAAAGCTGTTTCTTCCCCCAGATCTTGCTTAGGTTTCCGTTGGTGGCGTAGTGGTTTGCGACTGCGCAGGTGACGAAAAACAGCGTGCTCTGCGCTATATCCCTGGTGATCGTGGGGGCGGCCATCTTCCTGTGGCCGCGCGTGCGCAGTTGGAGTGCTCTGCTGCCCGGGGCTTCAGAAAAATGGCTGCGGGCTGCCGCGCGTGCGCAGATGGAGATCGCGGCGGCCATTTTCCTGAAGCAGAGTTCGCATCTCGGCTCCAATTGCGCACGCGCGGCCACAGGAAGATGGCCGCCCCCACTGATCACCAGGGATATAGCGCAGAGCGCGCTGTTTTTCGTCACCTGCGCAGTCGCAAACCACTACGCCACCAATGGAAACCTAAGCAAGATCTGGGGGAAGAAACAGCTTTGTCACCACGCCCCTATGACCAGACCAGCATGATTGACAAGCGAAAACGGCGACTTTGGTAAGTAATTTCGGCAGCTTAGGTGGGGAATCAGGTTAGAAAAAAAACACTTTTGTAAAGCACAGCTCATGCCCTATGTAGCGGTATTTTTATCTCCGAATGAAAAACCGGGGTGACAGGTTCCCTTTAAGTATATAATTCCACATGTGTTAATTCATAGTTTTGATGCCTTCAGTGTGAATGTACAATTTTCATAGTCATGAAAATACAGAAAAATCTTTAAATGAGAAGGTGTGTCCAAACTTTTGGTCTGTACTGTATGTGTGGGTGAGTATAGATTACTTTCATGCAACCAGTAAAACCAGAAAAGAAGTAGATCTGGAAGAAAGTGACAGATTTTGACTTTTTTAAGCACATTCCTTAAATACTTTGTTAAGAGAGTTGTAGTTTAAAGTGCAGTAGCAAGTTGCCACTCTTGCATTTATACAATCCTCATTTGGTGTTCATGTACTTTACTGAGCTTTGTTCTGTATATTGCACTTAGTGAAACTATCTGCATCAGACCTGGCAGTAAGTTGGTGTTATTTATATAGCAATTTCTTCTGATATTGAGAGATAAAACACATAATGATACATTATTCTGTACAATGTCTGTGCTAATAATACAGTGGTAACGCTTTCAGTGTTAGTGCCAGAACCGCAGTCAGAGACACCCCCATTATCTTATGAATAGTGCCCCTGGGGTATACATTAAGTTATAGCCAGGCTTCTGTAAGTGCTACCATCTTGAACACATCACAGCACAATAGTCCTCAGCTCTCCATAACCACATGCTACTAAACCAGAAGGAAATTGGACAGCTCACTTTGCTAGACATTGTAAGGAATCCCAAAGCTTAAGTGTCAATGATTTGGAAAAAAAAAAGTTTAAAGAAGATCTCAAGTGGATGAAGATGAGAAGAAGTAATCTCGGAGATCCTTATACACCAAGAGTTTATTCCTAGATTAACTGTTCTCCTAAATAATCTATATCCAGCTGTAATGACTGATTATAACACGAAATGTATTTTTTTACGTAGGAAACAGAGCTATTCTCAGGATTAAAAATCCTATTTGAAGATGATCGTTAAAACCAACGTACAATACATTATGGCAGGAAAATGTCTGCTGCCGTGATAGATACACATCAAGGAAAATTCCACATAATAAAATCTGATATTTCATTGAGACATGTCAAAAAATAACATCATCACCACCACAATACCACTGTGAGCCGAGACCCCCCCAGTGATCAAAATGATCGGGGATGCAGCAGTAAGTAATGTCCTAAATCCAGCTTGAGGACCTCCTTTAATTTCCATAATGGGGTAACAGCCAATGATTGACAGTTACATGAATTTATATAGCATGCAATCCTCAGTTGACATTCCATGCATGTTTGAGCTGTGGTTATCGGCTGCCTTTCTCCCATTGATTTCTGCTTTGCTGTGGTTTTTGACATAAATCAGTCTCTTGAACCAGTCTTACTGATGTAAAGGAGTCACTAACTGCATTAGCGTCAATATAAAATGTCTTCAATCTAATAAAGTCTATGAGACTAATGTAAACTGATGAACTTCTTGTCTTTTTTGGCATCTCCAACAATCTCGGTATATTTTAACATAGGTTTCCCAACGACAGACATTTACTGTATGTCCTCTATTGTTCATTACAACACACTCTAAAGTAGGAAAAGGCAAATCCCAAGAGTTTGCTGCACATTATAGTCTATACATCCTACAAAAACAGTCTACTCCCACGATACATTGAAATTAATGTTATTTTGAATATTTAATAAAAACAATGAAAACAAGTGGATAGAGAACACTCCTAAAGAAGACCATCTTAAAGGGTAGGCGGTCCATATGTACAATTTTATGTCTCGTTATGCACAAAACAATTTTATTTTAAATAAAGTGCATAGTACAAGGTAAGTAAAAAATGCAAAATTTATACTGAAAATAAAAAATGCATTTAAACAAAGAATAGTTGATACATATATAAGGTATTATACAGTATATCTCTTTTAAATATAAAGGGCCATTAAGTGCTTAAAGGGGTTGTCCACTACTTGGATAACTCCTCAATCTGAATGTTTGCCATGTTAAAATAAAAACACTTATACTCACCTCCCGACGCCGTTCCAGAGGTGTCAGCACTCCCATTCCCTGGGTTCAGGTGAGCTTGTTATGACACATGAGCCCTGCACCCAATCACCTCTAGTGTCACTGTCCCCGCCTTAGGATGTATAATTAATCAAGAGGAAGTAGGCGGCAAACCACAGCTCTCACTTCCTTTTGATTACTGATACATCCGAAGACGGAGACAATGAGGCCAGTGCTGATTGGGTGCAGGGCTCATGTTACAGAACAACGCCGCAAATGCGAGTGTCGACACTGCTGGAACGGCGCTGGTATGGGAGGTGAGTATAAGTATTTTTGTTTTAATGGGGGCAAACAGTTCAGATTGGAAAGGATTTGGGTTAGTAGTGGACAACCCCTTTAATTCATTATTTCCTGTGACATTGTAGGATTATTTCTTTTAGTATAGTATTGTAGACATTATTAAGAATAAGGTGATATTTACTAGACCATTACACTTCTGCTGACTATGCATGACATACGTTTCACTTTGCTTCCTCAAGGGGCTGATATGAAGCTGTACATTATAGTCCATTATAGACATAATGAAACACGCTTCGTCAAGGAGAGAAACTGGTGCGGCTCGATATCACAGTTTCAGAGGAAAGCATATGTGTTACACTTGGGTCCTATTAATTAAAAAGAACCTGGGCACGAGAGTCCTTGGGCGGGCACCTTACAGTTCCTTTGGTAACGGTAACACCCAGTATGAACTAATATCCCCCTGAAACCTAAGTGAAGAGATAAGAGCAACACTATAACTCCCCAGAGACCATAATGATTAGTGTTGAGCATTCCGATACCGCAAGTATCGGGTATCGGCCGATACTTGCGGTATCGGAATTCCGATACCGGGATTCCGATACTTGCCGCGTATCGGATACCGGAATCGGAAGTTCTAAGATTCAAAAAGCAGAAATTCAGCCAATGAGATTGATTCCAAGTGTGGGCACATCCTGTTTAGCATGGAGGGCATGAAACTACTGGCAAGGCTGTGATTGGCTGGTGTAATGATGTCATGATGCAGTTTAAAAGTCGCTGGCGCCATTTTGCGATCACTCTGCTGTGAATTCAGTTAGTGACAGGACGCTGTTTGCTGACTGAGGGACAGTTTAGAGATAGCGATTTGCTTCTTTGTGCTTTCCAAAGGCTAATTTAGCAACCGCTGTGTTCACCTACTATTCACCTTGCTTTTGCCTTGTAGCGCTGTTTTCACAGCGATCTGCAGGGTCTGTGTGTGTGTGTGTGTGAGTGCAGCCCAGTCTCCAGTCTGAGTGCAGCCACATAGGCCATCCATAGTTGGTTGTATTCAGTTCAGGGAGGGTGGTTCATTGCCTCATACTGTTCCTTTTTTTTTTTTTTTTTCCCAAGTAGTGTAGTCTGCTGCTAATTTATTCAAAAAAATCCTATTAGTGTCTTTCCACCCGTCTCCAGCTAATTTGTGGAAAAACACTACATAGGATAAAGTAGAGGAGGGTTTTTGGGCCTTGCAGCGCCGTTTACGGCTGTCTGCACGGTCTCCGTGTGACTGCAGCTCGCCCTGTAATCTGTGAGCAGCTATAGCCTGGTTGTCTCCAGCTCAGGGTTTTTCACTGCGTCATACCGCCAAATCAATTTTCTTTTTTTTCAAAGTAGTGTAGTCTGCTGCTAATTTATTTTAAAAAATCCTATTAGTGTCTTTCCACCCGTCTCCAGCTAATTTGTGGAAAAACACTACATAGGATAAAGTAGAGGAGGGTTTTTGGGCCTTGCAGCGCCGTTTACGGCTGTCTGCACGGTCTCCGTGTGACTGCAGCTCGCCCTGTAATCTGTGAGCAGCTGTAGCCTGGTTGTCTCCAGCTCAGGGTTTTTCACTGCGTCATACCGCCAAATCAATTTTCTTTTTTTTCAAAGTAGTGTAGTCTGCTGCTAATTAATTTAAAAAAATCCTATTAGTGTCTTTCCACCCGTCTCCAGCTAATTTGTGGAAAAACACTACATAGGATAAAGTAGAGGAGGGTTTTTGGGCCTTGCAGCGCCGTTTACGGCTGTCTGCACGGTCTCCGTGTGACTGCAGCTCGCCCTGTAATCTGTGAGCAGCTGTAGCCTGGTTGTCTCCAGCTCAGGGTTTTTCACTGCGTCATACTGCCAAATCAATTTTCTTTTTCTTCAAAGTAGTGTAGTCTGCTGCTAATTAATTTAAAAACATCCTATTAGTGTCTTTCCACCCGTCTCCAGCTAATTTGTGGAAAAACACTACATAGGATAAAGTAGAGGAGGGTTTTTGGGCCTTGCAGCGCCGTTTACGGCTGTCTGCACGGTCTCCGTGTGACTGCAGCTCGCCCTGTAATCTGTGAGCAGCTATAGCCTGGTTGTCTCCAGCTCAGGGTTTTTCACTGCGTCATACCGCCAAATCAATTTTCTTTTTTTTCCAAATAGTGTAGTCTGCTGCTAATTTATTCAAAAAAATCCTATTAGTGTCTTTCCACCCGTCTCCAGCTAATTTGTGGAAAAACACTACATAGGATAAAGTAGAGGAGGGTTTTTGGGCCTTGTAGCGCCGTTTACGTCTGTCTGCACGGTCTCCGTGTGACTGCAGCTCTATCTGTTGTCAGTTCAGCCCCCAAAAAAGAAATAAATAATAAAGTTCACCAAACACACCAGTTACACCACTTTACATTTGTGTAGGCCACATTAGCTCATATTAAAGTCTAGTCCACACTTTAGATAATTAGTGCTTCTTATACCTGTTAGGAGGAGTTGCTCAGGAATAAGCACACAAATCCGTTAGTACTTTTCTGCTTATCTTTATCAGTCAACCAAGATGAAGAAGGCAGTGAGTAAGGCACGGGGGCGTGGGAGCCGTCGCGGAGCAGGGAGGGGACGTGGGGATTCTGTGCCTGCTGCGGGCACCGGTGACTCATCAGCACCCACTTTCACCAGGCAACAGTCGTTCATGCGAAGCTTTGTGTCCGAGCGCCGTACACCGCTGCTGCGTGAAGAACAAATTGAAGCTGTTGTCGGATGGATGGCAGCTAATGCATCAACTTCCATTAGTGCCACATCCTCTCAGACACAGAGCACTGGAGAGCAGCCATCTGTCTCTTCACCACCTGCCAAATTGCCCAGGCAGACAGAGAGCCCAGGACAGGAGCCGTCTCTACTTCTGTTCTCTGAATCTCTTGGCTTGGAAACAGGGGGCCAGCCAAGCAGCATTGGAGAAATGGAAGAAGAGGCAGGGTGCAGTGATGCCCAACAGCTTTTTCTGTCTTCCTCTGAAGAGGCGGGTGGGCCAGTGGCTCCGGTCACCACATCGCAGGCCGCATCAGCTGATGATGACACTCAGGTGCCACTTACTGGTGCGTGCTCTGCTGCTGAGACTACCCAGGAGGAGCAGTTGGGGGCAGAGGGTAGTGTAGATGATGAGGTCCTCGACCCATCTTGGCGTGAGGGACAGGAAGGTGGTGGGAGCAGCTCTGAGGAAGAGATTCCCCGTACGGCCCAAAGAGGGAGAGGGAGGGGGAAGACTGCGGATCCTGCAGCCTCCGCTTTGGCACCCGTTAGGAGCATGTCTCTTCCAAAAGCCAAAAAGGGCGCTCCCAAGACTTGCAGTGCCTGGTCCTTTTTTGACACAGTTGCAGATGACATTTGCTATGTCAGATGCAACGTGTGTCATCAAAAAGTCAAAAGAGGGAAAAATGTCAGCAACCTCAATACCTCCAACATGTGGAAACATGTGCGCAACAGGCACCCGGCGGAGTTAGAAAAACACACTGAAGAGGTAGGCCAACCAACAGCGGCAGCTACCACCTCTTCAGCTCGTGTTGCCTCTTCCTCTACCTCACACGCAGCTGGTTCGGCGTCCTCCCAGGATCGCCGTGGAAGAAACTCTGCCCCTGTTGTCCAGAGACCCGCTGTAATTCCACCCGCAGCGCCCCTTTCCCAGTCATCCACACACTCCCAGCCCAGTCTACAGCCATCGGTAGTACAGGCATGGGAGAAAAGGCGGCCTTTCTCGTCAAACCACCCACGAGCACAGGCTCTGACTGCAGGCATTGCCAAACTTCTGTCACTGGAAATGCTGTCATTCAGGCTGGTGGAGACTGACAGCTTCCGTGACTTGATGTCATTGGCAGTCCCACAGTACAATGTGCCCAGCCGCTTTTACTTCAGCAGGCAAGCCGTCCCTGCCCTGCAGAAGCATGTGGAGGGACACATAAAACACGCGCTACTGAACGCCGTCAGTAGCAAGGTCCACCTCACCACCGATGCGTGGACCAGTCAACATGGACAGGGGCGATACCTTTCCCTCACTGCCCATTGGGTTAATGTCGTTGAGCCGGGTACAGACCGTGCGAGTGGCGCAGGACGTGTCCTGCCCACTCCAAGGATTGCAGGAATCCATTCTGTACGCATTGACTCCTCCTCTTACACCAGTTCCTCAGAATCATCGCTGCAGGAGCCGTCACAGTCCACCTCCACATGGACCCGTGATGAACGTGTACCTGTTACGACCGACATGAGCACAGCCGTGGCCAAACGTCAACAGGCCGTCTTGAAATTAATTTTCTTGGGGAATCGTAGCCACACAGCGCAGGAGCTCTGGAATGCCATCAAGCAGGAGAGCGATGTGTGGTTTGTGCCAGCGAATCTCCAGCCAGGCATGGTAGTGTGTGATAATGGCCGAAATCTGGTGGCAGCTCTGGGCCTCGGCAACCTCACTCACATCCCATGTCTGGCACATGTGCTCAATTTGGTCGTGCAGAGCTTTTTGAGGGACTATCCGGATCTTGATGCACTGCTGCACAAGGTCCGCCTAGAGTGTGCTCACTTGCGGCGTTCCAGCACGGCAAAAGCGCGCATTGCGGCTCTGCAGCGCCGACACCGCCTGCCGGAACATCGCATCATATGTGACCTACCTACCAGGTGGAATTCCACGTTACATATGTTGGAGCGGTTGTGTGAGCAGCAGCAAGCTGTAATGGAGTACCAGCTGCTTCAGGCGCAAAAAAGTCGCAGTCAGCGCCGTACAGACTTCACAACCACAGAGTGGGCCACTATGAATGACGTCTGCCAGGTTTTGCGTCCCTTTGATTATTCCACGCGGATGGCGAGTGCAGATGATGCACTAGTCAGCATGACTGTCCCCCTTATCTGCCTGCTTGAAAAATCACTGCAAGCGCTAAGGGATGATGTTGTGGAAGAGGTGGAGGATGAGGATTCACCATTTCCATCATCTTCTGGACAGTCAGCGCCACGTGGTTCCTCACAAACGCGTAGGCAGGGGACCGTTTGTGAGGAGGATGAGGAGGAGTCAATGGAGGAGGAAGACATCCGTCCAGAGGAGGGAGTTACACAATTGTCCAGTACTCAGTGTGTACAGCGAGGGTGGGGTGATGACGAGCGGGCAGAGATCACGCCTCCAGCAGGGGACAGCGTTTCTTGGGCAGTTGGCAGTCTGCAGCACATGGTGGATTACATGCTGCAGTGCCTGAGAAACGACCGCCGCATCGCCCACATTCTCAACATGTCTGATTATTGGGTGTTCACCCTCCTCGATCCTCGCTACCGGGACAACGTAGAAAGCCTCATCACACCGTTGAACCGGGAGCGAAAAATGCGGGAGTACCAAGACACACTGGTCAATTCCATCATCTT
Organism: Ranitomeya variabilis; assembly: GCF_051348905.1. Classification (NCBI taxonomy): domain Eukaryota; kingdom Metazoa; phylum Chordata; class Amphibia; order Anura; family Dendrobatidae; genus Ranitomeya; species Ranitomeya variabilis. The sequence continues at coordinate 160,173,395 of NC_135238.1, read as the reverse complement.
CTCCATTCCAACTGAGAGAAGTGCTGCTAGTGCATTCCAAAGCAGCTCAGTGCGTCCAGGCCGTGGTGGAGGCTCTGCACAAAGAGGGAGCAGAAGCAGTGCCTCTGCCCAAGGCAAGACCAGTATGGCCGAACTGTGGCACAGTTTTCTGTGCCCGCCACAAAAGTCTACACCATCACAGACGGCTCCAGTCAGCAGGAGGCAACGGTTCCGTCAGATGGTGACAGACTACATGTCTTGCCCTCTTGCTGTACTCCCAGACGGCTCTTCCCCTTTCAAGTTTTGGGTCTCAAAGCTGGATACATGGCCAGAGCTAAGCCAGTATGCATTGGAGGTGCTGTCTTGCCCTGCGGCCAGTGTATTATCGGAACGTGTCTTTAGTGCTGCAGGTGGTGTACTAACTGACCGTCGCATGCGACTATCCTCCGATAACGTTGACCGGCTTACTTTCCTGAAAATGAACAAGGCCTGGATCTCGCCAGAATTTGCCACTCCTCCTCCTGATTGAATAATTAGGTCACTGTATACGTTATCCAGGTCTCCTGTTGTGTTCATCTTTCTACCACCTGAACTTAAATTCCTGGGCTCCAACACCGCCAGTTGAGGCTCAGACGTGCCGTCTGCACAGTCAAAACATACGACCCAGTGTTATTGGGTTTCAGTAACGTCAGCTGATCCCCAGCTGTGTAGCCGGCAATGTGTCATGCGACCGCCACGCTGACACAACAACTGAAATGTAAGGGAATCTGTCCCCCCCCCCCCAAGGCGTTTGTTACTGAAAGAGCCACCTTGTGCAGCAGTAATGCTGCCCAAGGAAAAGGTAGCTATTTTTGTTTAGCTCCTTGCACACGCAGAACTTAACACTTATAAAATGTGTCCACTGATACCGTAAAACCGTCCCGGAGGTGGGACTTTCCTTCGTAATGTGACGCAGCCCAGCCGTCATTCCTACCCCCCCGGCGCCGCGCACCGGCTCCTCAGCGTTGTTTTATTCCGTCCAGGAGCCTGCGCTGTTATGTTATCCCGTGGCCAGGCACACTTAGCGCTGCCCGTCTTCTGGCATCATTTGGTGTCTGGATGGCTGCGCCTGTGCGGCCGCGCTGGCAGAGAGCCCGCCTCGCAGTGTCTTCTGATTTAATCCCACTGGGGGCCTGGGATCCATGGACATGCGCAGTGCATATCTGAACCTCCACCTCTCACTCATTTCCCTATGGCTTCTTCAGACTGTTCGGTGTCAGCTGGTCCCTAACAGCATGCCACGGCCGTGACACCGCACAGTCTGAAGAAGCCATAGGGAGATGAGTGAGAGGTGGAGGTTCAGATATGCACTGCGCATGTCCATGGATCCCAGGCCCCCAGTGGGATTAAATCAGAAGACACTGCGAGGCGGGCTCTCTGCCAGCGCGGCCGCACAGGCGCAGCCATCCAGACACCAAATGATGCCAGAAGACGGGCAGCGCTAAGTGTGCCTGGCCACGGGATAACATAACAGCGCAGGCTCCTTGACGGAATAAAACAACGCTGAGGAGCCGGTGCGCGGCGCCGGGGGGGTAGGAATGACGGCTGGGCTGCGTCACATTACGAAGGAAAGTCCCACCTCCGGGACGGTTTTACGGTTGCAGGGGACACATTTTATAAGTGTTTAGTTCTGTGTTTGCAAGGAGCATGATGAAAAGAGCCACCTTTTCCTTTTGCATCTTTTGTGCTGCACAAGCTGGCTCTTTCAGCTACAAACGCCTTGGGGGGGGGGTTAAAGGTTCCCTTTCGACTTTCTCAGGCTTCGGCCTACATTGTGTTCCTCTGCTTTTCCACCTGTCCCTGGGCTCCAACACCGCCAGTTGCCGTCCAGAAGTGCTGTACGCACAGTCAACAGTCCCTCCTCTGTTATTGGGGTTCAGTAACGTCAGCTGTTCCCCTGCTGTGTGTGTGGCAATCCCTCCTACCTCCTCCAACCTCCTCCTCCTCCACCTGTCCCTGGGCTCCAACACCGCCAGTTGCCGTCCAGAAGTGCTGTACGCACAGTCAACAGTCCCTCCTCTGTTATTGGGGTTCAGTAACGTCAGCTGTTCCCCTGCTGTGTGTGTGGCAATCCCTCCTACCTCCTCCAACCTCCTCCTCCTCCACCCGTCCCTGGGCTCCAACACCGCCAGTTGCCGTCCAGAAGTGCTGTACGCACAGTCAACAGTCCCTCCTCTGTTATTGGGGTTCAGTAACGTCAGCTGTTCCCCTGCTGTGTGTGTGGCAATCCCTCCTACCTCCTCCTACCTCCTCCAACCTCCTCCTCCTCCACCCGTCCCTGGGCTCCAACACCGCCAGTTGCCGTCCAGAAGTGCTGTACGCACAGTCAACAGTCCCTCCTCTGTTATTGGGGTTCAGTAACGTCAGCTGTTCCCCTGCTGTGTGTGTGGCAATCCCTCCTACCTCCTCCAACCTCCTCCAACCTCCTCCTCCTCCACCCGTCCCTGGGCTCCAACACCGCCAGTTGCCGTCCAGAAGTGCTGTACGCACAGTCAACAGTCCCTCCTCTGTTATTGGGGTTCAGTAACGTCAGCTGTTCCCCTGCTGTGTGTGTGGCAATCCCTCCTACCTCCTCCTACCTCCTCCAACCTCCTCCTCCTCCACCCGTCCCTGGGCTCCAACACCGCCAGTTGCCGTCCAGAAGTGCTGTACGCACAGTCAACAGTCCCTCCTCTGTTATTGGGGTTCAGTAACGTCAGCTGTTCCCCTGCTGTGTGTGTGGCAATCCCTCCTACCTCCTCCAACCTCCTCCACCTGTCCCTGGGCTCCAACACCGCCAGTTGCCGTCCAGAAGTGCTGTACGCACAGTCAACAGTCGCTCCTCTGTTATTGGGGTTCAGTAACATCAGCTGTTCCCCTGCTGTGTGTGTGGCAATCCCTCCTACCTCCTCCAACCTCCTCCTCCTCCACCCGTCCCTGGGCTCCAACACCGCCAGTTGCCGTCCAGAAGTGCTGTACGCACAGTCAACAGTCCCTCCTCTGTTATTGGGGTTCAGTAACGTCAGCTGTTCCCCTGCTGTGTGTGTGGCAATCCCTCCTACCTCCTCCTACCTCCTCCAACCTCCTCCTCCTCCACCCGTCCCTGGGCTCCAACACCGCCAGTTGCCGTCCAGAAGTGCTGTACGCACAGTCAACAGTCCCTCCTCTGTTATTGGGGTTCAGTAACGTCAGCTGTTCCCCTGCTGTGTGTGTGGCAATCCCTCCTACCTCCTCCAACCTCCTCCAACCTCCTCCTCCTCCACCCGTCCCTGGGCTCCAACACCGCCAGTTGCCGTCCAGAAGTGCTGTACGCACAGTCAACAGTCCCTCCTCTGTTACTGGGGTTCAGTAACGTCAGCTGTTCCCCTGCTGTGTGTGTGGCAATCCCTCCTACCTCCTCCAACCTCCTCCTCCTCCACCCGTCCCTGGGCTCCAACACCGCCAGTTGCCGTCCAGAAGTGCTGTACGCACAGTCAACAGTCCCTCCTCTGTTATTGGGGTTCAGTAACGTCAGCTGTTCCCCTGCTGTGTGTGTGGCAATCCCTCCTACCTCCTCCTACCTCCTCCAACCTCCTCCTCCTCCACCCGTCCCTGGGCTCCAACACCGCCAGTTGCCGTCCAGAAGTGCTGTACGCACAGTCAACAGTCCCTCCTCTGTTATTGGGGTTCAGTAACGTCAGCTGTTCCCCTGCTGTGTGTGTGGCAATCCCTCCTACCTCCTCCAACCTCCTCCAACCTCCTCCTCCTCCACCCGTCCCTGGGCTCCAACACCGCCAGTTGCCGTCCAGAAGTGCTGTACGCACAGTCAACAGTCCCTCCTCTGTTACTGGGGTTCAGTAACGTCAGCTGTTCCCCTGCTGTGTGTGTGGCAATCCCTCCTACCTCCTCCAACCTCCTCCTCCTCCACCCGTCCCTGGGCTCCAACACCGCCAGTTGCCGTCCAGAAGTGCTGTACGCACAGTCAACAGTCCCTCCTCTGTTATTGGGGTTCAGTAACGTCAGCTGTTCCCCTGCTGTGTGTGTGGCAATCCCTCCTACCTCCTCCTACCTCCTCCAACCTCCTCCTCCTCCACCCGTCCCTGGGCTCCAACACCGCCAGTTGCCGTCCAGAAGTGCTGTACGCACAGTCAACAGTCCCTCCTCTGTTATTGGGGTTCAGTAACGTCAGCTGTTCCCCTGCTGTGTGTGTGGCAATCCCTCCTACCTCCTCCAACCTCCTCCAACCTCCTCCTCCTCCACCCGTCCCTGGGCTCCAACACCGCCAGTTGCCGTCCAGAAGTGCTGTACGCACAGTCAACAGTCCCTCCTCTGTTACTGGGGTTCAGTAACGTCAGCTGTTCCCCTGCTGTGTGTGTGGCAATCCCTCCTACCTCCTCCAACCTCCTCCTCCTCCACCCGTCCCTGGGCTCCAACACCGCCAGTTGCCGTCCAGAAGTGCTGTACGCACAGTCAACAGTCCCTCCTCTGTTATTGGAGTTCAGTAACGTCAGCTGTTCCCCTGCTGTGTGTGTGGCAATCCCTCCTACCTCCTCCAACCTCCTCCTCCTCCACCTGTCCCTGGGCTCCAACACCGCCAGTTGCCGTCCAGAAGTGCTGTACGCACAGTCAACAGTCCCTCCTCTGTTATTGGGGTTCAGTAACGTCAGCTGTTCCCCTGCTGTGTGTGTGGCAATCCCTCCTACCTCCTCCAACCTCCTCCAACCTCCTCCTCCTCCACCCGTCCCTGGGCTCCAACACCGCCAGTTGCCGTCCAGAAGTGCTGTACGCACAGTCAACAGTCCCTCCTCTGTTATTGGGGTTCAGTAACGTCAGCTGTTCCCCTGCTGTGTGTGTGGCAATCCCTCCTACCTCCTCCAACCTCCTCCAACCTCCTCCTCCTCCACCCGTCCCTGGGCTCCAACACCGCCAGTTGCCGTCCAGAAGTGCTGTACGCACAGTCAACAGTCCCTCCTCTGTTATTGGGGTTCAGTAACGTCAGCTGTTCCCCTGCTGTGTGTGTGGCAATCCCTCCTACCTCCTCCAACCTCCTCCTCCTCCACCTGTCCCTGGGCTCCAACACCGCCAGTTGCCGTCCAGAAGTGCTGTACGCACAGTCAACAGTCCCTCCTCTGTTATTGGGGTTCAGTAACGTCAGCTGTTCCCCTGCTGTGTATACGGCAACGTGTACTGCGACCGCCACGCAGGCACAACAAGTTAAATGTAAGGGAACCTGACCCCCCCCCCCCAGGCGTTTGTTACTGAAGGAGCCACCTTGTGCAGCAGTAATGATGCAAAGGGAAAAAGTGCCTCTTTTCGTGATGCTCCTTGCACATGCTGAACCAAACACTTATGAAATGTGTCCCCACACAGCGTTAAACCGTCCGGTAGGTGGAACTTTCCTTTGTCGTGTGACGCAGCACAGCCATCATTTTTACCCCCTTGGCGCCGTGCGCCCCCTCCTCAGCGTTGTTTGAATCTGTCCCGGTGCCTGCGCTGTTAGGTTAGCCCTTGGCCATGCACACATGTTGCGCTGCCCGTCTTCTGACCTCATTTGGTGTCAGGCTGGCTGCGCCTGTGCGGGTGCGCTGGCCGAGATCCCGCCTCGCAGTGTCGTCTAATGTAATCCCACCGCGGGCCTGTGATCCGTGCCCGTGCGCAGTGCATATCCTCTCCTCTCACTCCCCTCCCTACGGCTTCTTCAGACTGTGCGATGTCAGCTGGTCCCTAATAGCATGCCACGGCCGTGACACCGCACAGTCTGAAAAAGCCGTAGGGAGGGGAGTGAGAGGAGAGGATATGCACTGCGCACGGGCACGGATCACAGGCCCGCGGTGGGATTACATTAGACGACACTGCGAGGCGGGATCTCGGCCAGCGCACCCGCACAGGCGCAGCCAGCCTGACACCAAATGAGGTCAGAAGACGGGCAGCGCAACATGTGTGCATGGCCATGGGCTAACCTAACAGCGCAGGCTCCGGGACAGATTCAAACAACGCTGAGGAGGGGGCGAACGGCGACAAGGGGGTAAAAATGATGGCTGTGCTGCGTCACACGACAAAGGAAAGTTCCACCTACCGGACGGTTTAACGCTGTGTGGGGACACATTTCATAAATGTTAGGTTCCGCATGTACAAGGACCATAATTAAAAGAGCTAAGTTTACCTTTTCCAGCATTAGTGCTGTACACAATGGCTCTTTCAGCTACAAACGCCTGGGGGGGGGGGGGTTAAAGGTTTCCTTTCAACTTGCTCGAGTGCAGGCTTCGGCCTACACTCCGCTCCCCCTGCTCCTCCTGCTGACCCTGGGCTCTAACACCGCCAGTTTTTGCCCAGATGTGCTAGCTGCACAGAGAAAAACACCAGCCAATGTGTCAGTGGGGTCCAGCACCGCCAGCTGTTCCCCTGCTGTGTAGCCGGCAACGTGTCCTGCGACCGCCACGCAGACACAAGAACTGAAATTGAAGGGAACCTGTCCCCCCTCCCCCAGGTGTTTCTATGTTTTACAGCTACCTTGAACAGCAGTAATGCTGCATGTGTTCAAGGTGGCTCAGAAACTTATTCTCCTTGCCCATGTTGAAGTGAACACGTCTAAAATGTGTCCTCTGTGACCATTAAAACGTCCCTCAGGTGTGATTTGACTTTGTATTGACACACGCAACAAGCTCCTTGGTAACGCTGCCCGTCTTCTGGCATCATTGTTTGGCTGCCTGCGCCTCTGCGGCCGCCCTGACCCACACAACGCCCCTCGGTGTCTTATTTATTGGGACTGCGAGGGTGTGATTGATGGGCAGGATCAGTGCATCAGTTCGCCTGTCCCTCCTCTCCTTCCGCCTTCTTCGGACTGTGCGGCTTCATGGCCGTGGCATGCGATAAGGGATCAGATGACGCCGCACAGTCTGAAGCGGGTGTAAGGACCCGAGTGTGAGAGGCGAACATATGTGCTACGCCAGGCCCTGAATCCCAGCCCCGCAGTGTTTTAACAATGTTAAGACACTGCGGGGCTGGGATTCATGGGCATCGCGAACCGCACCGGCCGACATTACATGATGCCAGAAGATGGGCAGCGCTAACGGCGCTAGGCCAGGGGATAACACGACAGCGCAGACTCCTGTACAGCAAATAACAACGCTCGGGAGGCTGCACCCAGCACCAAGGTGGGATTCTTGACACCTGTGCTGCGTCTCATTACAAAGGGAACTCTCGCCTCCATTACACAGTTTGACTGTATAAAGGGCTAAATGTTATACGTGTTCCATTCAGCGTGTGCAAGGAGAAAAATTACAAGAGCAACCTTTGACTTGCGCAGCACTGCTGCTGCATAAGCTGTGGCTCTTCTACTTTGTAACCCCTGAGGGGGGGTTAAAGGTGACTTTTGAAATCGGTTCAATTAGGCTTCGGCCTACACTCTGCTCCACCTGCAGAGCCCGGGCTCCAACAACGCTAGTTGCTGTCCGGAAGTGCTGGCTGCACAGAGCCAAACACCTCGCCAATGTGTCAGTGGGGTCCAGCACCGCCAGCTGTTCCCCTGCTGTGTAGCCGGCAACGTGTCCTGCAAAAGCCACGCAGACACAACACACCCAAAGCTGCCGCCTGTGCAGGCTTCGGCCTACACTCCCCTCCCCCTGCTCCTCCTCCTCCTGCTCCTCCTCCTGCTGTCCCTGGGCTCTAACACACCGCCAGTTTTTGCCCAGATGTGCTAGCTGCACAGAGAAAAACACCAGCCAATGTGTCAGTGGGGTCCAGCACCGCCAGCTGTTCCCCTGCTGTGCAGCCGGCAACGTGTCCTGCAAAAGCCACGCAGACACAAGAACTGAAATTGAAGGGAACCTGTCCCCCCTCCCCCAGGCGTTTTTACGTTATCCAGCCACCTTGTACAGCGGTAATGCTGCATGTGTGCAAGGTGGCTCAGAAACGTATTCTCCTCGCACATGTGGAACTGAAAACACGTCTGCAATGTGTCCTCTGTGTGACCATTTAACCGTCCCGGTGGTGTGACTTTCCTTTGTAATGACACGCTGCAACCCCCTTGGTAGCGCTGCCCGTCTTCTGGCATCATTGTTTGGCTGCCTGCGCCTCTGCGGCCGCCCTGACCCACACAACGCCCCTCGGTGTCTTATTTATTGGGACTGCGAGGGTGTGATTGATGGGCAGGATCAGTGCATCAGTTCGCCTGTCCCTCCTCTCCTTCCGCCTTCTTCGGACTGTGCGGCTTCATGGCCGTGGCATGCGATAAGGGATCAGATGACGCCGCACAGTCTGAAGCGGGTGTAAGGACCCGAGTGTGAGAGGCGAACATATGTGCTGCGCCAGGCCCTGAATCCCAGCCCCGCAGTGTTTTAACAATGTTAAGACACTGCGGGGCTGGGATTCATGGGCATCGCGAACCGCACCGGCCGACATTACATGATGCCAGAAGATGGGCAGCGCTAACGGCGCTAGGCCAGGGGATAACACGACAGCGCAGACTCCTGTACAGCAAATAACAACGCTCGGGAGGCTGCACCCAGCACCAAGGTGGGATTCTTGACACCTGTGCTGCGTCTCATTACAAAGGGAACTCTCGCCTCCATTACACAGTTTGACTGTATAAAGGGCTAAATGTTATACGTGTTCCATTCAGCGTGTGCAAGGAGAAAAATTACAAGAGCAACCTTTGACTTGCGCAGCACTGCTGCTGCATAAGCTGTGGCTCTTCTACTTTGTAACCCCTGAGGGGGGGTTAAAGGTGACTTTTGAAATCGGTTCAATTAGGCTTCGGCCTACACTCTGCTCCACCTGCAGAGCCCGGGCTCCAACAACGCTAGTTGCTGTCCGGAAGTGCTGGCTGCACAGAGCCAAACACCTCGCCAATGTGTCAGTGGGGTCCAGCACCGCCAGCTGTTCCCCTGCTGTGTAGCCGGCAACGTGTCCTGCAAAAGCCACGCAGACACAACACACCCAAAGCTGCCGCCTGTGCAGGCTTCGGCCTACACTCCCCTCCCCCTGCTCCTCCTCCTCCTGCTCCTCCTCCTGCTGTCCCTGGGCTCTAACACACCGCCAGTTTTTGCCCAGATGTGCTAGCTGCACAGAGAAAAACACCAGCCAATGTGTCAGTGGGGTCCAGCACCGCCAGCTGTTCCCCTGCTGTGCAGCCGGCAACGTGTCCTGCAAAAGCCACGCAGACACAAGAACTGAAATTGAAGGGAACCTGTCCCCCCTCCCCCAGGCGTTTTTACGTTATCCAGCCACCTTGTACAGCGGTAATGCTGCATGTGTGCAAGGTGGCTCAGAAACGTATTCTCCTCGCACATGTGGAACTGAAAACACGTCTGCAATGTGTCCTCTGTGTGACCATTTAACCGTCCCGGTGGTGTGACTTTCCTTTGTAATGACACGCTGCAACCCCCTTGGTAGCGCTGCCCGTCTTCTGGCATCATTGTTTGGCTGCCTGCGCCTCTGCGGCCGCCCTGACCCACACAACGCCCCTCGGTGTCTTATTTATTGGGACTGCGAGGGTGTGATTGATGGGCAGGATCAGTGCATCAGTTCGCCTGTCCCTCCTCTCCTTCCGCCTTCTTCGGACTGTGCGGCTTCATGGCCGTGGCATGCGATAAGGGATCAGATGACGCCGCACAGTCTGAAGCGGGTGTAAGGACCCGAGTGTGAGAGGCGAACATATGTGCTGCGCCAGGCCCTGAATCCCAGCCCCGCAGTGTTTTAACAATGTTAAGACACTGCGGGGCTGGGATTCATGGGCATCGCGAACCGCACCGGCCGACATTACATGATGCCAGAAGATGGGCAGCGCTAACGGCGCTAGGCCAGGGGATAACACGACAGCGCAGACTCCTGTACAGCAAATAACAACGCTCGGGAGGCTGCACCCAGCACCAAGGTGGGATTCTTGACACCTGTGCTGCGTCTCATTACAAAGGGAACTCTCGCCTCCATTACACAGTTTGACTGTATAAAGGGCTAAATGTTATACGTGTTCCATTCAGCGTGTGCAAGGAGAAAAATTACAAGAGCAACCTTTGACTTGCGCAGCACTGCTGCTGCATAAGCTGTGGCTCTTCTACTTTGTAACCCCTGAGGGGGGGTTAAAGGTGACTTTTGAAATCGGTTCAATTAGGCTTCGGCCTACACTCTGCTCCACCTGCAGAGCCCGGGCTCCAACAACGCTAGTTGCTGTCCGGAAGTGCTGGCTGCACAGAGCCAAACACCTCGCCAATGTGTCAGTGGGGTCCAGCACCGCCAGCTGTTCCCCTGCTGTGTAGCCGGCAACGTGTCCTGCAAAAGCCACGCAGACACAACACACCCAAAGCTGCCGCCTGTGCAGGCTTCGGCCTACACTCCCCTCCCCCTGCTCCTCCTCCTCCTGCTCCTCCTCCTGCTGTCCCTGGGCTCTAACACACCGCCAGTTTTTGCCCAGATGTGCTAGCTGCACAGAGAAAAACACCAGCCAATGTGTCAGTGGGGTCCAGCACCGCCAGCTGTTCCCCTGCTGTGCAGCCGGCAACGTGTCCTGCAAAAGCCACGCAGACACAAGAACTGAAATTGAAGGGAACCTGTCCCCCCTCCCCCAGGCGTTTTTACGTTATCCAGCCACCTTGTACAGCGGTAATGCTGCATGTGTGCAAGGTGGCTCAGAAACGTATTCTCCTCGCACATGTGGAACTGAAAACACGTCTGCAATGTGTCCTCTGTGTGACCATTTAACCGTCCCGGTGGTGTGACTTTCCTTTGTAATGACACGCTGCAACCCCCTTGGTAGCGCTGCCCGTCTTCTGGCATCATTGTTTGGCTGCCTGCGCCTCTGCGGCCGCCCTGACCCACACAACGCCCCTCGGTGTCTTATTTATTGGGACTGCGAGGGTGTGTTTGATGGGCAGGAGCAGTGCATCACTTCGCCTGTCCCTCATCTCCTTCCGCCTTCTTCGGACTGTGCGGCTTCATGGCCGTGGCATGCGATAAGGGATCAGCTGACGCCACATAGTCTGAAGCAGGTGTAAGAACCCAAGCGAGAGGCGAACATATGTACTGCGCCAGGCCATGAATCCCAGCCCCGCAGTGTTTAAACTATGTCAATACACTGCGGGGCTGGGATTCATGGGCATCGCGAACCGCACCGGCCAACATTAAATGAGGTCAGAAGATGGGCAGCGCTAACAGCGCTAGGCCAGGGGATAACACGACAGCGCAGACTCCTGTACAGCAAATAACAACGCTCAGGAGGCTGCACCCAGCACCAAGGTGGGATTCTTGACATCTGTGCTGCGTCTCATTACAAAGGGAACTCGCGCCTCCAACACAGTTTGACTGTATAAAGGGCTAAATGTTATACGTGTTTCATTCAGCGTGTGCAAGGAGCGAAATTAAAAGAGCAACCTTTGACTTGTGCAGCACTACTGCTGCATAAGCTGTGGCTCTTCTACTTTCTAACCCCTGAGGGGGGGTTAAAGGTTACCTTTGAAATTGGTTCAAGTAGGCTTCGGCCTACACTCTGCTCCCCCTGCAGAGCCCGGGCTACAACACCGCTCGTTGCTGTCCGGAAGTGCTGGCTGCACAGAGCCAAACACCTCGCCAATGTGTCAGTGGGGTCCAGCACCGCCAGCTGTTCCCCTGCTGTGCAGCCGGCAACGTGTCCTGCAAAAGCCACGCAGACACTTGCTCTTGTACCTTCTGCTCCACATCCTGGTTCCAGTACCGTCAGCTGGTTCCGGGCAGAGCCTTTGGCTTAGGTGCCTCCCTCTGGGTATCCGAGTTCCACCAACGTCAGGTGGTCCTTGGTAGTGCTTTCAGGCACGGGTACCTCCTGCTTAGTAACCGGGTTCCAGTAACGTCAGCTGGTCCTCGGTAGTTCCATTGGCTCTTGGACCTTCGGCTACCCATCCGGGTTCCAGCACCGTCAGCTGGTTCTCGGCAGTGTCTTTTGCTCTTGTACCTTCTGCTCCCCATCCTGGTTCCAGTACCGTCAGCTGGTTCCGGGCAGAGCCTTTGGCTTAGGTGCCTCCCTCTGGGTATCCGAGTTCCACCAACGTCAGGTGGTCCTTGGTAGTGCTTTCAGGCACGGGTACCTCCTGCTTAGTAACCGGGTTCCAGTAACGTCAGCTGGTCCTCGGTAGTTCCATTGGCTCTTGGACCTTCGGGTAGCCATCCGAGTTCCAGTTCCATCAGCTGGTTCTCGGCATTTTCTCAGCCTTCTTGTACCTTCTGCTACATTTCCAAGTTCAAGAGACTAAACACGATGACCCGGAAGAACACCCCTAAGATGACGACGACACCAGAGACGACAACCACCGTGATGACGACGACCCTGGAGACGATGACCCTGAAGACCACCCCGATGACGACGACCCCGGAGACCACCCCGATGACGACGACCCCGGAGACGACGACCCTGGAGACGACGACGACCTGGAAGACCGAGAAGCAGAAGAACAAGAGGCTGCAGAACAAAGAGCAGAAGGACATTAAGCATAACACAAAATATCAGAGCAAAAAAATATTATGTAAATTATAAGCAGAAGAAGACTAAGCAGTGTATGGGGGTGAGTCCGTTCCTCCTCGTGGTGCCCCTGGATAAAGCCTGATGCTGCAGGCCAAACTGAACGCGGACAAATGTAACTGGTTTGTGACAGGCAGAACGGAAGGTGTAATCTTCAAACTTTTATAGATAACAACTACGGGAATGCCTGTCACAAATAAGAATATGATGAAGAAGTTGAATATGATGAAGATAATAGTAAAATAAAAAGAATATGAACAATGTAACCCAAAAAATAATAGGTAGAAGATGAAGAAGAAGATGAATAAGGTGAAGAAGTTGATGTCAAAGAAGCTGATGATGAGGATAATTAAGAAGAAAGCGTGGGAGAAGTAAAAAAGAAGGTGAAGGGCGTGGAAGTAGTGAAACATCAATATCTGACATAAAAAAAAAAAAAATAACATAGTCAAATTCTTTCTAACGCCGAACTTCATAAAAAAAAATTAAAAATCATGCTATTCTATTACATTGGGCTAAACCTCTGTCCCTTTAATATCTCCGCCACGTCCCCCAATACATCCTACATTATTCTTAGTTGTTTTCCTTCATGTAGAATGAACCTACAAGTTTATAAAGGGTTTATTTTAATTCCGATATTTTCGTCCCATTGACTTGCATTGGGATCGGGTATCGGTATCGGATTGGATCCGATATTTTGACGGTATCGGCCGATACTTTCCGATACCGATACTTTCCGATATCGGAAAGTATCGCTCAACACTAATAATGATACATGCAAAATCTTTAAACCTCTTTTTTCCCTGTTTCTAGTGATCGGTGGGGTTACCAGCAACCAAAGCTTCACCCACCAAACCTTTATGTCTTTCAAATGAACATTCCATTAAAAAGAATTGTGCGGAAAGCCATTCTTTTTGTTAAATGATTGCTTCAGTGCTCATTTTCATGGACATTCCAGAATTATAGAAATTCTAGTCATCTATTTTAATTCGCTACATTTTTTTTCTTGAAACATTAGAATACCTTTTTAAATCCACACGGCTTTTAAGATTCCTTGAACGTTTATAGCTGCAGCCCTCATGCTCTGTGTGGTTTTCATGCAATGTCTACAGCAGTCTTTTTCCTTTTTCTGACATCACACCATCCCCAAAGCCCTAATCTGGGTCCTTGATGAGGATGTATGAACAGTGTTGTATACATATCCTAAGAAATCACCAGTCGCACGGTGCGCTGTATCCAATTACCCTCACTCCCTTGCTTGTTTACCGATGTGTAATCTAATAAATCATGCCCAATAAATCAGCTCCGAGAGGCTTGTTATTATCCGTCCCTTGCTCACCCAAATAATTATTTCTCTATTTAATTTGACAGGCAAAATAGTAGAGAAGTTGGGTGCTGGTTTTGTTAAAATGGAAAATATTCCTGCACTGGGGAATAAACCTGATTATGGTTTGTATTTCAAAGGTCATTTATCTAATGGGAATAATATACATGCTCCAGTAAACTCAGAATACTGTAATCCATTTAAGAGCTTGTACATAATCAAGAGGCTACAAACCAACTGATCTTTACATAAATGCCATAACTGCGCTCCTGGACCCCAATGAAAAATCTGTAGAATTTATAGTTCTGGGGGCTTCTTATGTGGCAGAAGGGTTTTTAGACTAGCCTCGGGCACCCTGGCTTGGGTTTGACTTCTGTCTCTTTACCCTCTATAGCAGTGTTTCTCAACTCCAGTCCTCAAGACCCCACAACAGGTCGTTTTCAGGATTTCCTTAGTATTGAATAGGCGATGGAATTAATGCTTGAGCAGGTGATGAAATGATCACCTGTGCAATACTAAGGAAATCCTGAAAACATGACCTGTTGTGGGGTCTTGAGGACTGGAGTTGAGAAACACTGGTCTATAACTTTACATGGCATATTTTATTGCAATGCACCATCTGTGCTGAACTATATAAATATGACATTTAATCTACTTTATAAATTGAAATAGCGGGGTACCAGATGAAGTGGTGATAGCACTATGTGGCAACCGGGGCATAAAATGTGGCCACCAAATTAATCAGCTGATCATATTAATGTATTATTCGTGCAGTGTCTTCTATGGGAGGAATGTAGTATTACATAAGTATTAGGATATACAAAGTGTGGCTTTATTGGTGAAATTGGTATATAGTGATCATCTTGTCCGCCAGTGAAGATCTAGTGGTGTGGGGTGTTATCACATGCCTCATATGTGAATCCACTTGAGGTTCCAGCGTTCAGCTCTTGTGGTCAAATTTGTGCAGTGATTCTATGAATATACGTGACTAGTACTACAATACTGTATATAGCATCCATATAAAAAATACACTTGATGCAAACGTAAAAAAGCGGTACTTACTATTGACTTGTTTACAGGAATTTATTCAGTCATAAGATATGTACGGACACAGATGTACCTGGGACAGGTATGTAACACAATTTATCAAGCAACATCTATTTCAGGTCCGGAATTAGTGTGAGTACAAATGATACAGCTGTTGCCCGATGCCTTGTTTTACACACCTGTCCCGGTTATCCAATGCTCCGTTTCCTTCCCCTGGGTCCGCTGCCCTCTGCTGTGTCCACATTGGATTTTACAGGTTGCCCAGGGTGGATCAATTACATCATCTTTCTTGACCTATTTAAGGCCCTTTAGACCCACACCTGTGTCTTGGTCCTGTAGGGTTTAATATTTTGTTTGCTCCATGATGTGTTCTCATTTTGCATTCATCCCAATGTGGGTTCCATTCCATTCATCCTGTTACTCTCGAGATTCCTGTAAGTGCCAAGTCCTTGCTGCCCACATGCCTTTAATTGCATGTCTCTGGTAGACAATTGGAAGCGCCCTAGACTGATGCCTACCTTCTCCTACTTATCGTCATGGCCCTGCTCATAGGGTAGTAACGTTATGAAATGCCAAAATGGGAAAGCCTTATAAATTCCACGCTCACCATAGAATTTTGTGTGGAGAACACCTACAGAAAGTGACAGTATATCCAGCTGCTGCTGCTCTTGGATGGGTAGAAGGATCCACCTCGACTGTGCATGTATAGACTAGGAATTCCAATGAAGAAGAGACTTTCCGGCTGCGTTGCTCATGTAGAATGATCCAAGGGATGATTGTCTATGCATCGAACCATTATAAGTAGTATAAAGCTTTGCATTTCGGCACTGAACTGGTAAATGATTCCTTAGGAGGACACTGGTTCAGTGCCAAGACGCATAGTTTTATACATCACAATATACGTTAGTGCATAGACTTTTATATCCTTGGAACAATCTACACCAGCAGTGCAGCCGAAACGTCCTATCTCTATTGGAATTCCTACTCTATACAAGTTGATGGTTCAGACTCACATAGTACATTAGGATCATATATTATAGTTATATACCATGACCAGTAAATGGTTCCAGCATTAAAGTGTGGAGGAAAACAGAACATTTCTTCATCTACCTTCAATAAATAGCAGTGAGGTATATACAACACATATATCTGAGTTTTCACTTATTTAATTAAGAACCTCTGACATTAAAATAATTCTATTTACTCTGTTTATTCCCTGGCAGAAATGTCCTCATTTGGTGCTGAAGATTACGCTCCAGAAAAAAAAGCTAATAAGACTGTGTTAAAAATGTAATTGTTTTTATGGACGCATGGGGCACTTAATTAGAAATGACCTGCTGCACTTCGTAAGCAAGAAAACTCGTTTTTGTTAATGCTGTTTTGTTGTAGCGGCTGTTGTGATGCTTAATTATTCATGATATTAGCATGTTTCTTTCTTTTATTTTTAACATTTCGTTCACCCTAGAGCCAATTCAGAAACTTAATGGGATTACATTAGGAATTGCAGACCTGTCATTCTATCGCGTCGCACGAGATACAATATATGCCTTATTATTTTCCACTTCACAAAGTCAGTTATGCTCTACCAGCTCCATTAACCCTCATTGATTTCATCATTGTCATCGCTAATTTCGGAACGATCCCTAAACAGCGCCATTTTCAGACGCATTATAGGACACATTATTTTAAAAAATGTTTATATTTGTTAAGGGAGAGTTCATTATTTTTCCAGTTCATTCATTTTTGGAGAGATAATCAAAATGTGAAGATTGTTTCATGATCAGTGATTCACAGGCGGCAAGAACATTATTCATCCCGGGCTTCTACACGCTGCTGCGCTCTGTGCACCGAGCCTGTTCCGCAGAGCATAGCAGCGACCCAGTTTAGATAAGTGTATCTTCTGATTTTCATCCAGAAAATGAACTGTTTTTCATCCTTATTCTCATCTGTATGCTACTTGTATGTCCTTTTTTTTACATCTATGTGGTACGGATGGTGTCCAGCTGACATATGTTTTTTATTACACCCTCCTTGAGTTTAGTTGACTAGTCTGATATGGAAAATGGCTCAAGTGGTGCATATTATAATCTTTTACATGTGGACCATATCGCTCATCTGAACTTCATGTGGGTAGCATGGTGGCTCAGTGGTTAACATTGTAGCTTTACAGCACTGGGGTCCAGGGTTCAATTCCACAAGGACAAACCCCACCAAGGGAAACATCAGCACAAAGCACAGTTTGTGTGGATTTCCTCCCACACTCCAAAGACAAAGTGAATTTAGATTGTTAGCCCCTCGTGGGGACAGCAATGATAATGTATGTGAAATATGATGGTACTACATAAACAAAGCATAATAATAACTATCCCATTCACTTGGATTGGACTGTGGGTAACACATGTGACCTACTTACAGTGTCTGGCAAAAGTATTCCCCCCTTGGCATTTTTTGCATTTTGCTACCTCACAACCTGGAATTTCACAATAACTGAAAAGTTCAGAGTGCATAACTATTAACCCCCCTACAGTCAGTACTTTGTAGAGCCTCATTTTGCTGCTATTGTAGGAGGGTGGTGCTGTTATGAACAGTAAGGAACACGCTGTTCATAACAGCAAGGAACACGCTGTTACTTTAAGAGACTGCACCTTTTTGTCTGGCGTGATGGAATGTTCTCCTCCCCTGCAATACACTATATAATGGACTGGACTGTGCAGATGTGTGTGAACTGTGTGTGAGCTGAGGCTGCTGCAGAGAGAACTTTGTGCTAATAGCTGCAAGAGAGAAGAACTGTGTCCAGATATAGCTGCAAAAGAGGACCCACAGCCTGTAACGGAGTGGATTTGTGAGATTGGACAGACTTTTCCAGGTGCAGCGAGGGTGGCTGTCCTGTGTTAGTTCGAGGAGCCACGAAGATACTGAGAAAGGGATTTACAGTTTCCAGGAGCACCTCCAGGACCCAGAAGCAAGGAGAAGACCACATTTCACGGAGCTGGCAGAGAGCCGTGCGCACCACCGTACTAGACTGCTGGCGGCCCCCTGAGACTGGATCTGAGTCCCCAACATTACCGTCAGTTTGTTCCTGTTTTGTGCACATGTCAGGGCCCAGTATAGGCTTCAATAGTCAGAACACGGCAGCCGTGTAGCCTGCTTAGTAAAGGCCAGGGAGGTTATACTTTGAGTAACATAATTATTTGTTTATTGTTTGCATTTACTTGTGTGATGTATGTTGATTCTGTAATAGTTGGAGCACCATGCTTTTTTACAGACAAGCTAAAGAATATAACTCTTGTAAATTATCTTTTGCCATTGCATACCCCTGTTTGCATCTTCCTCATCCACTTCATTCTTTGCCTTCCAATAAACCTACCCTTTGTTGTTTGCACCTCATCTTGTGTACAGTATTCTTCCTGCACCATGGTGGTCCCCCGGCCATCGCTTCACTATTACAACTGCAAGTCGCTTTGGATAAGTCTCTATGAGCTTTCCACATCTTGCCACTGGGATTTTTGCCTATTGCTCAAAGCAGAACTGCTCTTTCAAGTTAGATGGTTTCCCCTGATGAACATCAATCTTCAAGTCTGATCACAGATTCTCAATTGGATTAAGGTATGGGCTTTGATTAAGCCACTCTAAAACAAGTACATATGTCAGGACTCTGAACATTTTTTACCTTTTGTGCATTACTGCCCTTTTCCAAGATGGCGTCTTTACTCTCATGTGCACTGTGTCTTCCTGCTATAAAACACCACCCCAGCCTTCAGTCTCTGCTAGAGTATTCTGCTTGCATCCAGCTCCTGACCTCTGATTACTCCCTGGCTATATACCTGCTCCTGTGAACCTGTGTGGTGATCCTGCTACTCTGCTCTGAGTTCCTGCTGCATACACCAGTTCCAGTAATCCTCCTTTATCTGCTGCTCGTGTTTACTTCTTTCTGCATTTGCTGGACATAAAAGCTGTTTCTGCTCTGCAAAAACCTGAGACTATTAACCAGGCCTCTCTGGTTGAGTAAAGATATGATTTGAACTGCCTTATAAGCTTATCTATCTGTGTTTGGACTAAGACAAGGATTTATTTGTGTCAACTATCCTCAAGAATAACTGTGCTTCATATACTTTCTGCTTGATTGCATTTTCCTCTGAAGTTTCCTAAAGACTGCTAAGCTGCATTTAATATTTACACCAAGTGTTGTGGACTTTAGTTTTTCTCTGCACCAGTTTGAATCACCATGTGATAATATAGACTTTACCACTTATAAAACTGTGTCCTGTAGTTGTCTTGTTCCACGCAAAGAGTCTCCTGAGTTATCCCCTATAATTATTACAGGATACTCTAGCCGAAAAAAAAAAGGAGACTGCTGGATCAATGACTGCGGAAAGCAGATTAGAGCAGGTGTTTTCCATAATTAGATCACTGCAGAAAGATGTGGAAGGTCTGCAAAATAAGTTTGGAAGCTTTGATCACAATCAACAAGTGTTTGGACAAACTTTGCAGGACTTAAAGGGAACCTGTCACCTGAATTTGGCGGGACCAGTTTTGGGTCATATGGGCAGGGTTTTCGGGTGTTTGATTCACCCTTTCCTTACCAGCTGGCTGCATGCTGGCCGCAATATTGGATTGAAGTTCATTCTCTGTCCTCCGGAGTACACGCCAGCGCAAGGCAATATTGCCTTGTGCTGGCGTGTACTCCGGAGGACAGAGAATGAACTTCAATCCAATATTGCGGCCAGCATGCAGCCAGCGGGTAAGGAAAGGGTGAATCAAACACCCAAAAACCCCGCCCATATGACCCAAAACTGGTCCCGCCAAATTCAGGTGACAGGTTCCCTTTAAGCAACCGCATGGCAGCCCAGGAAAACAAACTTGCTGGCATAGAGTCCCAGTATGGACGGGCTTTTCAGGACATAAGCACGCAAATAGCTGCACAAGTGACTTTACCCTCTGGGTAACCGCCACCAGCTAGCCCACCTAAGTTGCCCCCATTCAGATTTAATGGTGATCGCGACAAATTTCGTGGCTTTGTGAATCAATGTATGCTATATTTTGATGTGCATGCTGACCGTTTTCCTACTGATAGATCCAAAGTATTGTGTGTAATAATGCTACTAACCTCACGAGCGCTCGCCTGGGCGAATCCGATGATTGAGTCTCGTGACCCACGGTTAAATAACTTGGATGATTTCTTGGCCGCTATGGCATTAATGTTTGATGACCCTAATCGCCGTGCAACCGCTGAATCTGCTTTGTTGTCTTTATGCCAGGCTAAACGTTCTGTTATTGAGTATGCCACTGAATTCAGGAGATTAGCGGTAGATACCAATTGGGACAGTTATGCACAATTGCCTATTTTTAAAAGGGGTCTGTCTAGTATTGTAAAAGATGAACTAGCCCGCTCTGAGTCACCACAAGAGCTAGAGACATTTATACAGCATTGTGTGCGCATAGACATTTGCCTTACTGAGCGTAGGCAGGAGAAATTTGCTGCATATAACAGTGTTTCTAACTTTTCCCTTCCTTCCAAAGAGCCTGCAGGTAAAACCTCTCGGGAGGTGGAGGAGGTGCCCATGCAAATTGATTCCGTTCAGAGGCGCGAGATCAATGAGCGCCAGGAGCATCGCCTTCGTGAAAGTCTATGTTTCTACTGCGGCCAGTCTGACCACTTCTTGATCAATTGTCCTAAGTGTCCTAGATGGCCTAACAAGGTGCTAGCAGCAGTAGGGGAGTATGATGACTGTGATGATGAATCTGACATCTCTGAATGTAGCATGCCTTTAAACGCTGTATTCCATTCACTTTCTATGACTTCACCCCCAAGGAGCCTAAGGAAAAGAACTCTCACTGTTCTCTCCCTATTAAGATCTTGTGTTCAGGACAGTGGATTTCCAGTGCAGCTATGTTTGACTCTGGTGCAGGTGGCAATTTCATGGATTCCGCATTTGCCAAGGAACATGGTATTGAAATTCAGCAAAGAGCCTCTCCAATTACCATGGAAACAGTGGATGGGTCACCTTTAATCTCTGGGTCTGTGGATCAGGAGACCATACCCCTTGAAATTTTGTTGGAGCCTAATCATCAGGAGCAACTTTCTTTCTTGCTAATTTCTTCTCCTCATTTCCCTGTGATTTTAGGCATTCCTTGGTTGCATTCTCAGAACCCAATTATCAACTGGGATACCAAGGAGATTATCTTTCCAACAAGGAGCAACTCAGCGTTAACAGAAGCTGTCCCTGAGTCCACAGCTACGGAACCACATGTACAGGTATTTTCTTTACCTCCTGCATATAAAGAGTTCTCTGACATCTGTGACAAGAAGAATGCAGATCAGCTTCCTCCACACAGGCATTATGACTGTCCCATTGAGCTGCTTCCTGGGGCAGCTATTCCTTTTGGTAACATATACCCTTTGGCGGCACCTGAGCTTCAAGCCTTAAAGGAGTATATTGATGAAAATCTGGCCAAAGGCTTCATACGCCCTTCTTCCTCACCAGCAGGGGCACCTATCTTTTTTGTAAAGAAGAAGGATGGGACCCTGAGACCCTGTGTTGACTATCGGGAACTCAATAAGGTAACCGTACGAAACCGATACCCTTTGCCTCTGATTCCCGAATTACTGGAAAGAGTCTGCCATGCTAAGGTGATCTCTAAACTGGATCTTCGTGGGGCTTATAATTTGGTGAATATTCGTCCAGGGGATGAGTGGAAGACAGCATTCAGATGCCGGTATGGACACTTTGAATCTCTTGTGATGCCCTTCAGGCTTTGTAACGCTCCTGCAACGTTTCAACACCTTGCTAATGACATTTTCAGAAATTTGTTGGACCAGTTTGTAGTGATCTATTTGGACGATATACTAATCTTCTCTGACTCTCTACAGGAACATGAAGAACATGTCAAAACTGTTTTAAGACGTCTGAAAGAGCACCATCTGTATATTAAGCCGGAGAAATGCGAGTTCCATCATTCTGAGATACAGTTCTTAGGTTATATCATCTCTCCCCAGGGGCTGAACATGGAATCTGGTAAGATTCAGGCTATCCTTGACTGGCCGGTACCCAAGAACATTAAGGAGGTCCAACTTTTTATTGGTTTTGCAAATTTCTACAGACGCTTCATTAGAAATTTTTCTGATATTGTCCGTCCCATTACTTCCTTGACAAAAAAGGAAAAGCCCTTTAAGTGGTCATCACAGGCTCAAGAAGCTTTTGATCGGCTTAAGATCTGTTTCACATCAGCACCGCTGTTGATAGACCCAGATCCAACACTTTCATTCATTGTAGAGGTGGACGCTTCTGATAATGCTTTGGGGGCTATTCTCTCCCAAAGAACTGGAGAGAAGGGTCTGCTACATCCTTGTGCTTTCTTTTCCCGTAGACTAACCTCAGCAGAGAAGAATTACGATGTGGGAGACAAGGAATTGCTGGCTATTATTGCGGCTTTCAAAGAATGGAGGCATCATCTGCAAGGATCTGCACAACAGATCATAGTGCTAACTGACCATCGCAATTTAGAGTTCCTTAGATCCGCTAGATGTCTTTCTTCTCGTCAGGCTCATTGGAAATTATTTTTAAATCAATTTAAATTATCTCGTACCGTCCAGGTTCTTGTAATGGGAAGGCTGATGCTTTATCCCGAATCCATGCTGTGGATTCCGTACCTGGAGCCCCGTCCAAGACCATTCTATCTGATGCCAATTTCATCGGAGTTATCCACGATCAGGACTTGTGGAAGGAGTGCAGGGAGGCCTATGACGGTGATTTATTTCTGGCCAACCCACCTGTGGATATTAATCTTGTCTTTAAGGGTGGCATGTGGTTCAGAGATCGAAGTATCTACGTCACTGAGGTCGTCCGTCTGCAGATCCTCAAGTTGGTACATGACTCCAAGTTGGCTGGTCACAGGGGGGTACAGAAGACACAAGAGTTCCTGAGCCGATTCGTCTGGTGGCCAACTTGCCTGAAGGATACCAAGGACTATGTTCTCTCTTGCGAGGTATGTGCCTGTTACAAGACTCCTCATGTGGCACCTACGGGTCTTCTACAACCATTACCTGTTCCGTCCCGCCCTTGGGGATCTATATCATTAGACTTTAATGTGGAGCTGCCTACATCGGGAGGCATGAATACAGTCATGGTGGTAGTTGATTGCCTGACTAAAGCTGCTCATTTTGTTCCATGCACCGGCCTCCCCTCAGCTAAAGATACAGTGAACTTGGTTATACAGAATGTCTTTCGGTTGCATGGGGTTCCAGATGAGATCATCTCCTACAGTGGAGTACAGTTCACTTCAAGATTCTGGAAGGGGTTTTGCTCTGCACTCAATATTAATGTCTGTCTCTCTTCTGCTTACCGTCCCCAGACAAATGGTCAGACTGAGTGTACCAACCAGACGCTGGAACAATATCTAAGATGCTATGTCAGCCATCTCCAGGATGATTGGTTGGAGTTGCTACCGTTAGCCGAATTTTCATATAATAATTCTCAGAGTGCCTCCACTAAATTTACACCTTTCTTTGCCAATCTGGGTTATCATCCGTGTATTTTACCTAGGTCTCCAATTAATTCTCCGGTTCTGGCAGTGGAGGAAAGGCTGACTGCAATGAGACAAAATCTGGAGGTTCTGAAGGAATCCCTGACCACAGCTCAAGAACGTTATAAGAGATCGGCGGATAGATTCCGTAAACCTGCACCCATGTTCAAGGTAGGAGATTCCGTGTGGTTAGCAACTAAGAATCTGAAGTTAAACGTTCCTTCACAAAAACTTGGACAGAAATTCATTGGCCCTTTCAAGATCAACGGTATTGTGAGCTCTGTGGCCTGCCGGTTGAAGCTGCCTAGGACTATGAAGGTACACCCAGTTTTTCATGTATCTTTACTAAAGCCTATATCTCCTAATACCTTCCTGGGACGTGTTGTGCCACCTCCGCAGCCTGTGGTGATTGATGGGCAAGAACAATTTGTGGTGGAGGAAATTATTGATTCCAGGATTCGCAGGAATCGGCTCCAATATCTGATAAGATGGCAGGGATATCCCCCTGAGGAAGACTCTTGGGAACCTGTGCAAAACATCAATGCCCAACAGAAGATTTCTCATTTTCATCAGAGATTTCCTGAGAAACCAGTTCCAGGATCGTCCTGAGGCCGCTTCTAAGGAAGGAGTAATGTCAGGACTCTGAACATTTTTTACCTTTTGTGCATTACTGCCCTTTTCCAAGATGGCATCTTTGGTCTCATGTGCAGTGTCTTCCAGCTATAAAACTCCACCCCAGCCTTCAGTCTGTGCTAGAGTATTCTGCCTTGCATCCAGCTCCTGACCTCTGATTACTCCCTGGCTATATACCTGCTCCTGTGAACCTGTGTGGTGATCCTGCTACTCTGCTCTGAGTTCCTGCTGCATACACCAGTTCCAGTAATCCTCCTTCATCTGCTGCTCGTGTTTACTTCTATCTGCATTTGCTGGACATGTAAGCTGTTTCTGCTCTGCAAAAACATGAGACTATTAACCAGGCCTTCCTGGTTGCGCTAAGATATGATTTGAACTGCCTTATAAGCTTATCTATCTGTGTTTGGACTAAGACAAAGATTTATTTGTGTCAACTATCCTCAAGAATAACTGTGCTTCATAGACTTTTTGCTTGATTGCATTTTCCTCTGAAGTTTCCTAAAGACTGCTAAGCTGCATTTAATATTTACACCAAGTGTTGTGGACTTGAGTTTCTCTCTGCACCTGTTTGAATCACCGTGTGATAATATAGACTTTACCACTTATAAAACTGTGTCCTGCAGTTGTCTTGTTCCACGCAAAGAGTCTCCTGAGTTATCCCCTATAATTATTACAACATATTTCCCTTTAAACCACTCGAGTGTTGCTTTAACAGTATGCTTTTGTGTTATCTTGTTTCAAGGTGAACCTTCATCCCAGTCTCAAATCACTATCAGACTGAAATAGGTTTTACTCAAGAATACTCCTGTGTTTCACACCATCTGTCTTCCCCTCAACTCTGACCATTTTCCCTGTCAATGCTGCTGAAAAACATCCCCGCAGCATAATGCTGCCACCACCATGTTTCACTGTGGGGATGGTGCTCTTGAGGTGATAAGGTGTGTTGGTTTGGTGCCAGACATAGCGTTTATCTTGCTGGCCAAAAAGCTCAATTTTGGTCTCATCTGACCACAGCACTTTCCTCCATATATTTGGGGAGTATCCCACATGTCTTTTAGCAAACTCAAAATGAGCCTTACAATTTTTGTGTATAAGTAAAGGCTTTTTTCTGCCCACTCCTCTATAAAGGCCACCTCTATGAAGTGCACGCTTAGTGTGGTCGTATAGACAGATACTCCAGTCTCTGCTTGGGAACTCTGCAGGTCCTTCAAGGTTACTTTTGGTCTCTGTGCTGCCTCTCTGAATAATGCCCTCACTGCCCGGGCTGAGAGTTTTGGTGCACATTCCTCTTTTGGCGGGTTTATTGTGATACCATGTTCTTTCCATTTGATGATAATGGATGTGATGGGGATCCATGGGATCATCAGAAATTAGAATATTTTTTTATAACCCCACCCTAACTTGTACTTCTCAACAACTTTGTCCCTGACTTGTTTGGAGATTTCCTTGGTCTTCATGGTGTTGTTTGGACAGTGGTGCCTCTTGCTTAATGGTGTTGCAGCCTCTGTGGCCTTTTTCGAAAAGTTCTGTATATAATGACAGATCTTGTGATGCTTAGATGCATCACACACAAATCAGATTGTAAAAATATTAAATAACAGGTTGTAATATAACAAAATAGGTAAAAAGCCAAGGGGTGAACAATTTCACAAGCCACTGTAATACTCTGATGCTGGAAACAAACTACAAAATAAAGATGAGATGGTATTTGACTCCAGCCAGAGTGGTCAAAGCTGTCCCTAATTCTTCTCCTCAGTGTTTCCGAGGATGCCATTCTGAAGGTGACATGTATCACATATGGTGGCTTTGCCCACAAGTGTGTAGACTGTTAGGAAGTAAACTCTGATCCACAGTCATGGGCCACAATCTCAAGAAAAATCCCTGGGAGACCTTGCTTGATAAATGTATCCCTAATATTCCCATGCTCTTATTTATTTTATATTCCTGACTACTAAACAGACCAACCTGGAAAAAACAGGAATTTTCTTGATGGAAGTGACGAACCAGATCTCGTGGCAAATGATTAATGAACAATTGTCAGCCATATTGTCTGATAAGGTTGACAAATTCAAAACAATCTGAGCCCAGTGGGCATTCTACAGTAACCATACCCCCTTTGCTTTACCACACATCCCTCATTTGTCTTGTTTTTTTTCCTATAATCGAAAGTCTGTACTTTTATCATTTTGTAACATTATTGGAGCGCCCGCTAGGACCGTGGGGTACTCAGTACCGGGCTGGTTCTGTTCTTAAATGGGTGGTCAAGTGGCAGTGACCCGGTCCGTGGCCCTGGGAGTCCAGTAAAAGGGGGTTAATGAAAATGGGAAAGTCTAATGTAGGAATGTTCGTGACACCACCTGTGGTATTCGGCCAGGGGTGACTGACGCAGCTTAAAGGGGTTCTCTGGGGCTGATGGTTGTGCAGCTTAGATATTATAGCTCCCCACAGGTAGAGCTTGGTCCCCAGGGCTCCCAGTGTAGCTGGTAAGAGGGATGATCGATGGTGGGGTGCAGGACTGAGGGTGCAGGAAATAATTGCAGGACACAGGGAAAGCAGTTTCCTTTACCTTTTACTGGTAGAATTCAGGTACAGTCCAGGGTACAGGTAACAGGTGATGGTGGGGTCCGGGCAGTCTGGAAACAACTTGGGATCCACTTAGCCAGATGGGTTCGGAGGCCTTCCCTCTGTGCTGTATATCTGACCCTTGCTGCCTGAAGCTTTGCACAAGTCCTCTCAGTGTCTGTATTCTCAACCTGTATGGCTGACAGCTTGAACCTTTCATGGGCACTGTCCTTTCTCCGGCAGCCCCAGGCTCCTCACTTGCTGTGGTACCTGCAGGTGTCAGATGGGACAGGAGACTTGCAATCTCCTGCCCTCTGGGTTCAGTGGCTGGGTCTGCAACTCCCACACCACCACGGACCCCGGTGTCCAGTCTGTTGGTGCTTTCATCTGGGGCGAGCCCTCTTGCAGCTCCAGACCCCCAGGCTCCTCTCCTTTTGCCTCCTCTCCTCTCACTGTCCCTTGCAGACTCTCTAACTCCTCCCCCAGGCCTGAATTTTATAGAGAAGTTCCCCTGAAACAGGGTTTAGAGCTCCCACTTCTGGTCTGGAGTCAGGATGGTGTTGCATGTCAGTATTATCTGATTAAGGGATCCCTCCTTGTTTCTAGGCATGACATCACCTCCCCCGTGAGGAAGGCAATACCATTGTGGCATCTGGACTCTTGGGGTGCCACATTATTTCTTTGCCTGTTCCAAAATTGCCAATAAACATTTACAGTTAAAAAAATTGTAAAATTTATGCCAAATCTTTAGTTTACTATGACACCGCCTCTCTATTTATATAATAAATATCACACCTTGATGATAAATTTGGTGCAAGGTGCACCAGTGTAGCTTTTTTGCAAGATAGTACAATTTAAAGAGGGAGACCAAGCTGTAAAGTCTGAAGTTAAAAGAGTTATCCATGAGTTTGGACTTTTTTTGGTTATGGAGCTAAGAACTTACCATCAGGTAGTTCCTAACTACCTGCCTGTTCTGCACTGCAATGATCTCTTCTGGTTCAGTGCATCACAGACCGCTCCTCACGGTGATTCTCCTGCTTTCAATGACATCATATTGACAAAGCAATTCCTTCCTTTCTGCTCTGTTCTGTAGATGGAGCATGACATTTGGCTCCTCGCTGCCTATTTCTGGGGAGGCAGCAGTCAATCAGCATGACGTCAGCAGTGATGCCCTGTCGACAGAGCAGACCAGAAGAGAAGCTACTCTGTTGATGTGAGGTCAAAAGAAGCTGCAGACTTGCCACCTGAGCCAGAACAGATCGCCGCTGGGTGGAACATGCGGGTAGTTACCTACTATATGCCAATAAGTTCTCCGCCCCATAGCCAAAATAACAATGTCCTGGATAAACCCTTTAAATGTTGCATCATTTCTCTTTTTCAGACATGTAAATTGTTACACTTTTTAATCATAGAAAAGAGCAGTAGACCAATTTGTCAAATGTTACATATACTGTACGTCACGTGTAGAAGTTTGCACAAATTGCAACCTTTTCTGCATGTAAAAATGGTTACAGTTAAGGCTTCTATAGAATATGCAACTTTTTTTTCAGACTTTTACATAGAAATGCTATCATATGTCATTCTCTACATCAAAACGTTAACCTTTTTCACTTTTCCTGTGATTTTTAAGCGTTTGGCATAATAAATGGAGTTAAACAATGAGAAATTTGCCATAGGAGTTTACAACACTGATATATCGCAATTTTCACAAACATTTTGGCACAAATGCAATGATAAATCTTCCCCACATAGTCTGGTGGAGTACTGATTAGTATAAAGTAAAGGTTTTAAGTGCTGCAATGAGAGTCCAATTATATCTACGTAATAATGGCAGCTGGTATCAATTTTATATGAATCAATTTCTAGTCAAATTTATACGAATTTGCTGAACCTGGCAAATTTCAACTATTTTTTATATGATTTGAGCAAATTGTCTAAAATACCACTATCATTTTACACATTGCAGAAGGATGCATCAGAGAAGGCTCACATGAGCGTGGGCATGGCTCAGTGGGCTTCCCCATAATGTCTGCAGCTATCACATTTCATAACAGTCAGGACAGCCTGTATAAAAGCAGAGGTAGGGAATGCAGCAGCCATTTTTTGATGAATCTAGAGAGTGAGAGGATGTCATAGATCATAGCTTAGGGATAGCAATAGGGAGAGAAAGTCATAAATATTGCAGATAATGTACTAAAGAACAGCTACACAGACTCATATATGTTGAAGTCACATTGACATTACTAAGGGTGTATGTAATAGCTTAAAAGTGGTTGGAGAACTCAGTGTGATATACACTTTTCTTGGGGCAATTTAAGTCTTTGTATTGTTTTTAATTAGCCAAAAATGGATTTCCTGCAAATTAAATTTTTTGGGAATTTTGAATATAAAAAGATTTGTTCATCTCTAGCAGGAGCATTGCGACTGTGTAATGAAGAAGGTATTACTGATTCTGTGATTTTTGGCTTGTTACGGGTTAAAAACATCGTATGTGTCTTTTTGTATGAAGGACCCAAAATAGAAACGCACAATGCTCAGACCCTTGATACTATTGGTGACAGTGCTGATACCAGCTGGTTTCTATTAGGACATTTTGTGTGGTCTGTAATTTAGTACAAGTGGAAAGGTCTGCTTTATACACAAGTGCAGTCCTGATGCCATTTAACCCTTCTCCTGCAAAGCCTGCTTATCACAGCATTGGTGGCACACAGAAGAAAAGATAACATGCATGCACCTTATTGATTAGGGCACCAGGGAGACCTCATATATCAAAAGCGTCAGCAGTGAGAAATGAAAGTCAATCTTTGAATATGAAGCATGTGTATACATGAAGGCATGACATACATGACATATTTCTAGGTCTGACAGCAAATAGTGGGGAAGTGACCTTACATGCTACAGATGAGTGGCCCTTTGGGCATTAGGGTTACTGGCCTTTTAAATTTTGCTGTTTTCCCTTCTCACCTCATTATCCGCCACTGTCCTCTTCTTGTGGATTTCCTGCATGTGGGGAAACAAGACTATTTTCACTGCATTTTTGCTGTATTTTTTTTTTTTTGCTTTTTATGCAAATTAAAAGCTACTTTTAGCAGAATAGGAAAAAGCTTTGAGATTTCATAATCTCATGCGCAGACTCGTTTTTTTTTTAACTGCCTGAATTGGAAAACTGCAGCATTTTATAAACCTGCAGCATGTCAATACTTTCATTAAACCAAAAGAAGGGGCACAAATATAAGCTCCGCCATAAGGAGTACAAAAGAACCAAAAGAAAATGGACGCTAGAGCTGAATAAAAAATGTTCAATCTTTATTACGGATAAATAATTTACCGTTTAATATTCAAAAGAATCATAAAAATAAATAGGAATGACACAAAAATTAAAATGGAGGACAACACACAAGTGCCACGTACATGCCTGAGGAGGACTGAATGAAAATAATAATAAACAGAGCAGCCAATAATAGTATATTCATGTATATACGTAATAATGATGTCTTAATAAACGTGATTGTATGCAATAAGAACACTTAAGTACCATTGGTAATCAAAAGAATATTAGATGCATACAACCCCCTCTATAGTAAATAGAAAATATATATGGCTATATCTCCGCAGGGTAGTCAAATCACATCAAAATAGGTAGGCAGAAATAAATGTAATGAAATACAAAGTGCAAAATGCATCGTGCAGTTTATAACTTAATATAGCCAAACATATGGACATATACAGATACAATTGGCAAGTGCCATATGGTACCCCATAGGTTAGAAGACATATAAAGTACGCTGACCAAGTGAAAAAAAACCTGTACTTGCAATCTATACAACCCTATAGTTCTATACCAGAAAAAAACCCTTCCTATATGATGTAAGATAGATACACCTGATATAAGTAGAAGTGAACCAAATATATGTAGACCAACCTGAGGCAGACGTGGAAAGGAAGACCCCAACGCGCGTTTCGCGGGGCGTGTTGTCAGAGGCCGATAAGCAGGTTTATATATCCTGAGCTGCATATGTTAATGGCGGACCAAACTGCACTCCCGATGAACAGCGGGGACCGGAAGCCAGGGAATCAGCATCCAACATCACAAATTCACGCCCACCACTGACGCGTCAGTAGGGCAGGCCCGAAATGCGACGCTGTGAGGATGCATCACCATGACAATGGAAACACCGCGGTCAAAGGGAGCGCATGCCGCATGGAGGGCAGCATGTAAGCACAATGGTGGGCGGATCCATGGAAGAAATGGAGGGATAATAATATGTTCTAAGCAGAGAGGTAAGAACCCGTGCACATACTTTAGGGAAGTGAGTGAAAATACAAGACAAGTGAAGAGTGAAGGTGAACTACCTAAAATAAAAATGAAAATAAAAAGTGAGAGAAGTGGGATAAGAACCAAGCATTATGCATGGCTAGAGTGAAGCCTGTTCAAAGTGCTATGGTCATCAAAATATGCAAATATTGAAAATACCATTATATATGTGTAATAACTATGACAACACGACATGTAGAAATTGAGTCAGGCATAACCAGACAAAGCCACAATTAAAGTGAACCCTTCACATATATTGAACATTATACATTATAAATATGATATATGCAATTATATATGATAAAAAATGCCTGAAAAATAAATATTATTATGCATAATAAAATGTGTAAAAACTGAGATAAAGGACATTAACCCGCTCCAAAAATCTTCATAGAGGAATTCCATCCATAGACCCAGAAATTCAATGGGAAACACAGAACATATAGCCTGCATAAAGAAAGAAAGTGAGAATTAATAAAAATATAAAACCACAGACAAAACACAAACAAATCACAGAAATGGAACAAAACTAAGGACCTCATTCAGGCCCTTAGGACGAATGCAATCAATGCGAAAGATCCATTGTGCTTCTAATTGGGCCAGTTTGTCCATAAGGACCCGGTCTATTCCCCGCACTCATAGTAATTTGCTGTTACATCCATGTACTTCCTTGAAATGTCTAGGGATAGGCTTCAAAAATTCATCCGCCAATGAATCCTGGGCTCCTTTGATGTCACGAACATGTTCTCTGACTCTCACCCGGAGATGTCGTGAGGTCAGACCAACATATATCAAGCCACAAGGGCACGTGGCGTAATATATTACTCCTTCTGTGGCACATGTGATATGTTGTGTAATACGAAACTCTTTTAAGCCGTCACTAGATAAAAAATTAAAACACCGTTCCAAATTGGCACAGGCAGCACAGCTTCTACAAGGAAAAAAGCCCCATCAATACTTTCAGTGGTTTTACAGCCTTATTTCACTCATTGAAAGTAATGAGAATGTGAGAAACGCTGCTGAGAAAAACGCATCAAAAACATTACGTGTGAACATAGCCGAATAGTGAGGGCAATAGGGGGTCTAGTATCTATCCGGCTTATCCAGGTGCTGATGCCGGCTCTAATGATAACCTTATATATTTATATTTTGTTACTATGGAGACAACTAGATCCGTATAAGATCTGTATACACCAAGTGTTAACATATTCTAAATGTCGACTATTTGTCCAGTTGTTTAATTTTTTATTATAGGTAAACTGGAGCAAATAAAATTGGTTATAAAAGTGATAAGCAAATGTAAACAGTCAACTGAGCCACAACAGCCAGACTTTATTTTTTGTGTAGCGGTCCTTTCTGGGTGTGGCAGCTCAGCTCCTATGCACTCCGATAGTAGCATAAACACACTAACAATGGAAGAAAGCAAATCGTCCTTCAGTCAACCTCAACCAATTTGTATCAATTACAGGGGTCCAAAAAGCCAAAATTTTAGGAGGTGTATGATGTGGTCCTTCTTGGCAATCCCTTTAAAAGGGGTTGTCCAGGTTTTTCATA
The DNA here is from genome assembly GCF_051348905.1 of Ranitomeya variabilis. Lineage (NCBI taxonomy): Eukaryota > Metazoa > Chordata > Amphibia > Anura > Dendrobatidae > Ranitomeya > Ranitomeya variabilis. Next base: position 160,140,977 of record NC_135238.1, on the reverse strand, counting down.
AAGTCTGCAGTCATAGACTTTTGAATCCTAACATCGCACAGTGGATGCTGTGAGAACCAGTATGAGAAATGGTCTGCTTCATTCTCTGTTTTTCACAATACGACAAGCGGGACATCAGTAAGGTTACCACAGGTCACAGCCGCTGAACTGCAGTAACCTGACTGACATCACCACTCGTCACAGCAGAGTTCTCACGGGGCACAGTGTGATATGCAGCAGTGGCTTCTGCTCCAGTGTATGGAGCTTTGTTCTCTCAATGGGGCTCCATACGCTGGATGAAGAAGATGGGGATTGTCATGGGACCTCCATTTGGATTGCAGTGGATCCTGTGAATTTTTTTTTCATGGTAATAAATGGGAGAAAGAGGGAAATTGTCAGGGAGTGCTTTTAATAATAAAGGACTTTTGTGTGTTTCTCATAGCTGACATCGACCCCAAAACCATTATCTTGATTGCCGACGCACCAGAGCAAAAGGGAAGAGCCAAGCCTAAGTGCCAGAATTGGTGCATCTAATGGATGCACCATTGCTGGGACAGCTGAGGGCTGGTCTTATTAGGCTGTGAAGGGGACACTATTCATGGACCTTTCCAGCCTATTAACATCAGCCAGCAACTGTCTGCTTTACCTTAGCTGGTTATTACAAATAGGTAGAACCCTGTTATGATCCGGTGACTTTGGAGCCGCATGAACTTTCTCTGGAGTAGGTGGAAACCGTACTGACCGCAAAACCTGAACTAACACCGCAACTAGAAGTAGCCGTGGGGTGTACCTAACAAACCCTAGACACCTCGACACAGCCGGAGGACTAAATACCCCTATAGATAAAAATAGGAATACTACCTTGCCTCAGAGCAGAACCCCAAAGGATAAGCAGCCCCCCACGAATATTGACTGTGAGTAGGAGAGGAAAGACACACGCAGGCAGAAAACAGGATTCAGCAAAAGAGGCCACTCTAGCTAAATAGGGAAAGATAGGACAGAATACTAAGCCGTCAGTATTAAAACCCTTCCAAAAATATCCACAGCAGATAATACAAAAAGTTCCATAATCTAACTAAAGACATGGAATGTATATCTGCCACTCCAGAGAATTCAACAAGACTGAGAAAATACTGACACAATCTAAGCTGGACAAAAAACTCTGAATAGCACAAAATTATTAAGCACACAGCATGTGTGCCGCAGAAACAAAACCAGACACTTATCTTTGCTGATTTGGCAGAAGGCAGAAGGAACCAAACCAGGACCAAAACCTCCCAACAACCATGGACAACTGGCAAGGACTAATGAATCCTGCACGCCTAAATACCCCAGTCAGAACTGCAATCAGCAGATACACCTAACCAGGACTGCAACTCAGGGGCAACTGCATTACCACCTACAACCACCGGAGGGAGCCCAAAAGCAGAATTCACAACAGAACCCCATGTCATTTTTTAGGGTCCCCCTTTTTAATAACCAGTAAAGGCTAAGCAGGCAACTGTAAGCTGTTGTTAATAGGCTGGGAAGTTCCATGGTTATTGGCCCCTTCCCAGAATAATAAGACTAGCTCACAACTGTCTGCTTTCCTTTGTCTGGTTATTAAAAATAGGAGGGACCCCATGACATTTTGTCATTTATTTATTTATTGGCTAAATGCAAATACAGAAAACTACACATGCGCAACACTAATTATATATCTCACAGACATATTTATATCTATTCTATAAATATATCTATTCTACTCTGACGGTTCTGGCTGTGAATTTACTGTACTTGGCTGATGAAATGTTGGGATTCCTTTGAGATGTGTGCATTAAAATCACAGATGTGAGCGAACCCTAACTCTCTGAGGTTTTCTAGAAGGTATCTAACCCCTTCAAATTTTTTAACCCCTTCCCAACATGTGCTGTATATACATGACACAGCGGGAGCTGTGATCCCAAAAATCACAGTATATATATGGCACCATGATCGCGTGGGCTCACGATGAGCGCTGCTGTGATCAAATGCAATGTCGGCTCTATTTGAGAGCTGACATCCTGCAGCGACGATCATAGGCGTTTAACTCTTCTGATAATGCTGTCAATGGTGACAACGACATCACGGGGCATCGCAGAGGGAGGACCCTCCCTCTGTGCTCCTATCAGCACAACGTGTTATGCCGACAGGGACCCATGGTGACCCCGGGCCGAAAGATGGCTGTGGGTCACCCAGGGACGGAGGCCTCTCTGCTCATGCTGAGAGCATGAGCTGACACTCCTCTTTCCTGCTTGTCAGACGCTGATCTAATGCTCTGCAGTGCAAAAGCATTGCAGAGCATTAGATCAGCGATCTTTCAGTGAGAAGTTGATGTCCCATCCTGGGACAATGTAAAAAAGTTAAAAAAAGTTAATAAAAATTGTAAAAATATATATATAAAAAAAATCACAAAATAAAGAACAAAAAAAGAGAAAAAATATTAATGCAATAAATAAATGTATTTATGTAAAAAAACCCACAAATACACATATTTGGCATTGCCGTGTCTGGAACGACCTGAGCTATAAAACTGTCCCATTAGTTAACTCCTTCAGTGAACAACATTAAAAAATAAATAAAAAAGGAGGCAAAGAATAAAGCTTTATCATCATACTGCCGAACAAAAAGTGGAATAAAACGCGATCAAAAAGACTAATGCAAATAAAACTGATGTCTCTGAAAACGTCATCTTGCCCCGCAAAAGACATGCTGCCATACAGCTCTGTCAGCGGAAAAATAAAAAAGTGATAGCTCTCAGAATAAATCTATGCAAATATAATTATTTTTTCCATAAAATAGTTTTTATTGTGTAAAAACACCAAAACATAAAAAATATATAAATATGGAGTCACGTCTTCCATTCTGAGCTTTGCACTGTGCCTCAAAAGTAGTTTTCGACCACACATGGAGTATTGTTGTACTCAGGAGAAATTGCACAAATTTTGGGGTCCGTATTCCCGTTAACCTTGTGAAAATAAAAAAATGTTGGGCTAAAAGAACATTTTCTTTTAAGCACCTGGGGGTTGAAGGAGCTCACCACTGTCTTAGTAATGTCCAAGTGACCTCAACTGCTGTCTTGTCACACATACTATTTGTAAATTTTATTCAATGTTTATAGCTGTGACCTGAGACATTCTTTTACTATCCAGATTCACCACAAAATTGCTGCTGCATTGCCTGCCTCGGCTTTTATACAGGCTATGATACACCCTCCTGATTGTATGTGCTATACCATGGGATGTGATAGCTGCACAACAATATTGGAAAGCCTGCCCAGCCATGCTCAAGCTCATGTAAGTCTTCTTTGGCTGATTCAATCCATCAATGTGTAAAATGGCTGTGGATGTTTTCGGTTATTTGCGCTAAGCTAATCACTAATTGTTCAAATTCACTAAGTTAATGAATTCCTAAAAATTTTACACAATTTTGAGCAGAATCGATTCACTTATCTTTTCCTAGAGTCATATTACAATGTTTTGTAAGGGAAAGCCACAGAGAGCAGTGTTTTCTCCTTGTCATATGCAGGTGGTGAGACTTCTGAAGAAGGGTCAGATCTAAGGCTTACATATTGAGGCAGATTGACTACCCTTGTTTTAGATCATATATAGTGATGGGCGAACCTCTGGATGTTCGGGCCCAAAAGATTTGGATGAACATTTAAAAAAAGTTTGGTTCGGGTACCAGAACAGTACATGAACCTGGACCTGTACCCCATTCAGATATATGGGGGATCCAAACATCCGTTGTTTGCCACGCTGCCATCTGAAGGACAGCATGGCAAACTCTGCTTCTGATCAGTAGTAAGATTATTACTGCCTGTCAGAGAGCTGTGGTTCCTACAATCCTACACGTGCTGTCACTAATAACCGCAAAAGCAGGCGCTGCTGATGGGAGTATTCATCAGCCAGGTCTTGCGCTATAAACAAATAACTAAAAATAAATTCTGAAACCTCAGCTGTCTGCTTTATCATGGCTAGTTATTGAGAACTAGATGGTAGCCCGATTCTAACGCATCGGGTATTCTAGAATATGGATAAGGAATATGGATATAGCACAGCCATGTAGTATATAGCACAGCCACGCAGTATATCGCACAGCCATGTAGTATATTGCACAGCCACGTAGCATATAGCACAGCCACATAGTATATTGCACAGCCCACGTAGTATATTGCACAGCCCACGTAGTATATTGCACAGCCACGTAGTATATTGCACAGCCCACGTAGTATATTGCACAGCCCACGTAGTATATTGCACAGCCCACGTAGTATATAACACACCCCACATAGTATATAGCACAGCACAAGTAGTATATAACACACCCCACATAGTATATTGCACAGCACACGTAGTATATTGCACAGCCCACGTAGTATATAGCACAGGCATGCAGTATATTGTACAGCCGACGTAGTGTATAGCAATGTGGGCATCATATCCCTGTTAAAAAAAATAATAAAAATAAAAAATAGTTGGTCACACAGGGTTAATAGCAGCGTTAATGGACTGCGTTACACCGCGGCATAACGTGGTCCGTTAACACTGCCATTAACCCTGTGAGAGAGCTGACTGTAGGGGATTATGGAGCAGGCGCTGACAGCTGGGGAGTAGGGAGGGACTAATTCTCGCCCGGACTGTGCCCGGACTGTGCCCGTCGCTGATTGGTCGCGGCCTGGCGGCCGCGATCAATCAGCAACGTGGGATTTCCTGGACAGACAGACAGACAGACGGAAGTGACCGTTAGACAATTATATAGTAGATAACGCTGTTTTTTTAGAAATATTTAAATAAATGATTTTTAAAAACGGCGTTTTTGACAACCAGTCAAGCTAAAGCAGACACCTGGGGGCTGGAATTCTCAGGCTGGTAAGGGACCATGGATATTGCTCCCCCAATCTAAAAACAGCAGCCCTCACCCGCCCCAGAAAATGTGCATCTATTAGATGAGCCAAGTCTGGTGCTTTTTCTGGCTCTTGCCAATTACCCCACTTGCCAATGCCACAGGGCAATATTTGTGGGACTGTTTTATGGCTGCTGACATCAAGCCCACAAGGTAGTAATGGATAGGCATCTATAAGATGCCAATGCATTAGTAACTCCATAGTTAGATTGTAAAAAAGACACAGCCAGAATAAAGTCCTTTATTTGAAATAAATGACAGACTCCTTTTATTTGAAAATAAAAATAAAAAACAAATTTATGCTCGCCTTACGTATATTATTTTGAAGATATTGTCAACTGTAAAAAACAGAAAATAATAAACAACCAAATCCATCACCTGTCTGAAGTAAAGATAATCCATATTGTCCCTTGACGATTCCGATGATTTGAAGGGCAGTCACATTAGTGACCGCGCTCTCGATCCTCTGACTTTCACTGACAGATATGTAATCACTCCTGTCAGTGTCTAGCGCTAAGCTTCTGTGAGAAAGTTCACAGGCATACATAGCTGAACCCCAGTAAACTCAGTTACTGCACCACTGTGTGAGAACTTTCTCAGGCGCCGGCTGATGAATACTCCCATCTGCTGATGGAAGTAGTACTCAGAAAGTTTACCGCCATTCACAGCTGCTGGTTCACGCTTGGGAACCTGAGCTCCTCAGCTCTCTGACTGGCGGTAATAATCTTACCGCTGATCAGGAGCAGTGCTTGCTGTGCTATCATGCTCTGACCGCAGCTATCTGACTGGCGGTAATGATTTTACCGCTGACCAGAGCTGCTGTTTTTTCTCATCCTGTTTTGCAGATGACAGGGTGGGAAACACCTGATGTCTGGGGTGCAGAACCGACAAGTAACACGGACTTTCTGGAGAAGTCTGTTTTCGGGGTCCGTGCCCGAACAATACGTGTACGGGTACAGACCCAGAAATTTGTTGTTCGGGTTTACCCATTACTAAAACATTTTCCTACCTTTTTTCTTATTAATTTCAAAGGAAAAAAATAACACTGCAAAAAGTTGCATGTGAAAAATAAACTTTTTGCCTTTTCATGTTGTGAGAATCGTGCGCTTCCCAGTCTCATCATCATGACACCAGTTGGACTGGAGATGAATGAGGCCCAGTCATCCCACAAGTTTTCTAATAGGCTAATCATGTTGACTTTTTTAATTTTTTTATGCAGTGGCTAAAAGGTTAATATTAATACAAAATTACCGTCTTTCCTCAAGAGGTTAAAGACTTTATTCAGCTATTTGAGTTAGCAATATCTGTTTTTCTTTCTTGCTTTTTTTTTCTATAAGTTGTTTAATTTTTAGTGTTGACAAATCTTTAGGTTTTTGCAAGAAATTCAATGTGTGCGAGATTTTAGGCAAAAGTTTAAGGACAGCGTTCTAACCAGTAGATGGAGCTATTCTTCTACTAATCTTATGGAGATCTGAACACTATGGAAAGTTTTGCAAAAGAATATTAGTTATGTGGCACGGACATTAATCACAGTTTAATGGGAGCATGGTGTGTGTCACAAAATATAGCTGGATATACCAGAAGACATTTAACATGCCCAGTTAGCAGGAAATAAGTGGGTGGAGACATAAACATTTATATACATTATGATTAAGGAATTCAGCATGTACTCTAGTCATGTATATTTAAAGTCAAAAGTGCTAGATTAATGGGTTGGCCTAAGAAAATAGACCATGAAAATCATGGGTATAGACTCAGAGCCTTATGACTAAGAGTCTAGCAAAATGAAGACAGTGTTTGATATGGCTCACGATGAATTACAATTGCTTGTACTATATCGCAGGTTTTTAACAGGTGTAGGGATATGTTCACACCGTCTTTTTCCACTTTTTTTTTAAGTGGGTGCATTAAAAAAAAGGTGGAAAAAGCGCTCACAAAATGTTAAAACGATTGCTTCTATAAATTAGTAAGGAAAACGACTTGCTGTTCATATGTTCAGCATTTAAAAGGTAATATCGAGTGGTTAAAGGAAGAAATGTACATTTCTCTGGCATTTTCTGCTAGGAAGGCGCTTAAGACTTTCCAGTACGAGTCAGTGGGGTGTCCAAGGCGTCTTTTTGAGTATTTTGCCAACATTTTCATATGAAAAACGTTTTCATCATTTTGTAATGAATTTAAAACCCCCCCCCCATAAATAAAGGCCGAAAAGCACCCCCAAAAATGGTTAAAAAAACACATAAGGAAAAAAATGTAAAACGTTCTCAGGACAATTAGCAAAAAACGCTAAAAAATAGATTCTTCAGGTTCACAAATTTCCACAGAAAAAAAGCGATTCCCAAAGCTTCTTCTGCTTGAAAAATGGACGTTTATGAGCACCGGAGAAAGATGGAGTGTAATCATATATCTTACAATAATTCTGTGTACAATTTGTATTAAAGACACTTTGCATCACACGTACCTGTGCAACTGGCGTTCTATTCAAGCACTATTTGTGTGCAATTTTTCTACTAGGCAGCCAACCCCTCCATAATTTGCTAGGTGTGTGGGTGGCTGTTTTTATCAGTAGTTTGCACCTGTGCTGCCCCTTGTCTTTACGAGTGGGGGCCTGCTGCATCCTGCTAGTGGATTTGTTATCGGACAGGTTTTGGAAAGGCTGTATCCTTATGGTATGTGTTTTTTTTTTTATTTTAAATTTTTCTATGCTGTTTTTAAAGGGATTTTCAACCTGTTTTAATTTACACAAGGCTTTTTGTATGGAGTAAAAAAGGCGAAGTTCCTCATTCACTTCTCTATCTCTCTTACCAAGATGATTGTCCAGTAGAAGAGAGTTCGCTGATGGTTTTTACTGTTAACTTATGCTGCAGCCGGCTATGTACAGTGATGACATAGACATTGCAAAAACCAAATGAGCCAACATTTAAATGATTTTTCCATCCTTTTATTTTAAATTACTTATTCAAAAAGGGCTCTAAAAGTGAACCTGGAAATTATATGCCAGTAAGTCTAACCTCTAGTGTGGTAAAATATTTGAAGGGTTTCTGAGGGATGTTATTCTGGATTATTTCAATGAGAATAACTGTTTAACTCCATTTCAGCATGGGCTTATGAGGAATCACTCCTGTCCAACCAATCTAATCAGTTTTTATGAAGAGGTAAGCTGTAGACTGGTCCAAGGTGAGTCATTGGATGAGGTATATCTTGATTTTTCCAAAGAATTTGATACCGGGCCACACAAGAGGTTGGTACACAAAATGAGAATGCTGGGTCTGGGGGAAAATGTGTGTAAATGGGTAAGTAACTGGCTTAGTGATAGAAAGCAGAGGGTGGTTATAAATGGTATATTCTCTAACTGGGTCATTGTGACCAGTGGGGTACCGCAGAGGTCCGTGTTGGGACCGGTTCTCTTCAACATATTTATTAATGATCTGGTAGAAGGTTTACACAGTAAAATATTGATATTTGCAGATGATACAAAACTATGTAAATAAGTCGATACAAGAGAAGATAGTATTCTGCTACAGATGGATCTGGATAATTTGGAAACTTGGGCTGAAAGGTGGCAGATGCAGTGTAACAATGATAAATGTAAGGTTATACACATGGGAAGAAGGAATCAATATCAGCATTACACAATGAATGGGAAACCACTGGGTAAATCTGACATGGAGAAGTACTTGGAGATACTAGTTAATGATAAACTTACCTGGAGCAGCCAGTGCCAGGCAGTGGCTGCCAAAGCAAACAGGATCATGGGGTGCATTAAAAGAGGTCTGGATACACATGATGAGAGCATTATTCTGCCTCTGTACAAATCCCTGGTTAGACCGCACATGGTGTACTGTGTACTGTTTTGGGCACCGGTGCTCAGGAATAGTGTTGAGCATTCCGATACCGCAAGTATCGGGTATCGGCCGATACTTGCGGGTATCGGAATTCCGATACCGAGATCCGATACTTTTGTGGTATCGGGTATCGGTATCGAAACAACATTAATGTGTAAAATAAAGAATTAAAATAAAAAATATTGCTATACTCACCTCTCCGACGCAGCCTGGACCTCACCAAGGGAACCGGCAGCGTTCTTTGCTTAAAATGCGCGCGTTTACTTCCTTCCGTGACGTCACGGCTTGTGATTGGTCGCGTGCCGCCCATGTGGCCGCGACGCGACCAATCACAGCAAGCCGTGACGTAATTTTCAGGTCCTCAATGCCTAATTCTAGGCATTCAAGATTTTAAAATTACGTTCCGGCTTGTGATTGGTCGCGTCACGGTCACATGGGCGACGCGACCAATCACAAGCCGTGACGTCACGGGAGGCAGGAAACGCGCGCATTTTAAAATTACGTCACGGCTTGTGATTGGTTGCGTGCCGCCCATGTGACCGCGACGCGACCAATCACAGCAAGCCGTGACATAATTTCAGGTCCTGAATGCAGAATTAGGCATACAGGACCTGAAATTACGTCACGGCTTGCTGTGATTGGTCGCGTCGCGGTCACATGGGCGGCACGCAACCAATCACAAGCCGTGACGTAATTTTAAAATGCGCGCGTTTCCTGCCTCCCGTGACGTCACGGCTTGTGATTGGTCGCGTCGCCCATGTGACCGCGACGCGACCAATCACAAGCCGGAACGTAATTTTAAAATCTTGAATGCCTAAAATTAGGCATTGAGGACCTGAAAATTACGTCACGGCTTGCTGTGATTGGTCGCGTCGCGGCCACATGGGCGGCACACGACCAATCACAAGCCGTGACGTCATGGAAGGAAGTAAACGCACGCATTTTAAGCAAAGAACGCTGCCGGTTCCCTCGGTGAGGTCCAGGCTGCGTCGGAGAGGTGAGTATAGCAATATTTTTTATTTTAATTCTTTCTTTTACACATTAATATGGATCCCAGGGCCTGAAGGAGAGTTTCCTCTCCTTCAGACCCTGGGAACCATCAGGGATACCGTCCAATACTTGAGTCCCATTGACTTGTATTGGTATCGGGTATCGGTATCGGATTAGATCCGATACTTTGCCGGTATCGGCCGATACTTTCCGATACCGATACTTTCAAGTATCGGACGGTATCGCTCAACACTACTCAGGAAGGATAAAATGGACATAGAGCGAGTACAAAGGAGGGCAACAAAATTAATAAAGGGGATGGGGGAACTATAATACTCAGAGAGATTAGCAAAATTAGCATTATTTAGTCTAGAAAAAAGTCGACTGAGGGGCGATCTAATAACCATGTATATGTATATAAGGTGACAATACAAATATCTTTCTGAGGATCTGTTTATTCCAAGGAATGTGACGGTCACAAGGGGGCGTTCTCTGCGTCTGGAGGAGAGAAGGTTTTTCGACCAACATAGAAGAGGATTCTTTACTGTAAGGGCAGTGAGAATCTGGAATTCTTTGCCTGAGGAGGTGGTGATGGCGAACTCAGTCGAGGGGTTCAAGAGAGGCCTGGATGTCTTCCTGGAGTGCAACAATATTGTATCTTACAGTTATTAGGTTCTTTAGAAGGACGTAGATCTGGGGATTTATTCTGAAGGAATATAGGCTGAACTGGATGGACAAATGTCTTTTTTTGGCCTTGCTAACTATGTTACTATGTTACTACATGGGCCGTGTGTGGTGTAAAAAACCCCACACCTATGGATCCTCATCTCTCATCTGTTCTGCTTACAGAGTTCTTGACTCTCTTCTCTACTTTTCTTCTGGCATTGTGTCATGGTGGTAAATTGCATGCCTTCTCAGTGACGCTGGTCACTGTGCGGCTTCTCCTTGTGTCAGGCTGTCTCCCAGAGTTTGCCTTTTGCAGCACTCCTAAGCATTGTTGCATCAGCATGTAGTTTCCATTTGGTTTTAGGGGGATGTAGCCAATCTCTGCAGGAATTTAACCCTGCTGTGTCCTCAAGAGATTAGGTTCCCTGGACTATAATGTGCCACCAGGGACTATATAAAGCAGATCCTCCCACTACTCTTTGCTCGAAAGTCAGTTCCCAGCTTGCTAGCACCTTTGTTATGCATAACTCTATATTCTGCCTCCCGCTATCGACCTGGCCTGTTTACCCTCTCTCTGTTTGATTTTTCAATCCCTGGTTAATCGTTTTCTATTGACTTTTCCACCCCTGACTCTGGCTTTGTACTGTGAACCAGTGCTGCCTGCCCCGACCTCTTACTGTCTGACTACGCTTCTGTCTTAACCTGTTGTAGCTTGTACATGCACCTGTGACCCTCCGGTCAGCTGCTGCAGTCACGGGGACTGTTCTGGACTGGTATCTGGTGTCTACTGGCAGCCCAGCCTATCCTCACATCAGAGGCCCTAGTGAAAACCCGGTAGAAACTTAGTCACGCCCCTCCATGGTAAGCCCAGCCCGTTGCACAGTGAGTCCACACCCACCAGCATTACACATTGTCTGTACATGACCTTGACAGCCAATCAGTAGCAGCAGCAATTACCTAAGTGTCACTGCAGTAGCCACTGGTTGGCTACAAAGGTCAGGCACAGACAAAGCCAGAAAAAAGTAGAGGAATCAGTCAAGATACTTGGTAAGCAGAACAGAGAAGCCGTGGGGATCCATAGGTGTGCTATTTTTTTAATTTTACAACACACATAGACCATATGTAATTTAAAATAACAGAGAAAGCAAAACAGAGGAGCCGGAGGATTCGTAGGTGTGTATGTGGTATTTGTTTTATAGTACACATGGGAATATGTAATTTAAAATAAAAAGGTAGAAAAGCCCTTTAAATGTTGTCCTATTCGACTTTTACAGCATATCATCACTGTACACAGTTGACTACAGAATGAGTTAACAGTGAAATCCATCAGTGAGCTCTCTTCTACTGAACAATCATCTCTGATTTATCAGGAATAAACTTAGTTTGATGATTAAATCAGAGTTGAACTTTAACCACTATAAGTCAGTAATACTTGTCAATTGTGAAGAAAATGTGTTGGCTACACCTATTTTTTTTAAATTCCCCAGTATGATATGATATGAAATAAAATGTATACTTACCTACCTATCCCCTACCACTCCTATCCTAGTGGTGTCAGGGTTCTCCAGTGGTTTCGCGCTTCATCTGGCGATTTCCTAGTTACAATATTGACCAACCTGCCACTGCAGTGCAGCAGCCAGAAATTGGACATTTGCCTGTACAACTGGAGAAAGAAGTCCAGAAAATACATACTACAAGTCCAAACCTTTCTGAAAATACATGCAAGATTGTGGTGAGAACAATACACTGGTTACACAGTCACCAGCCTTACAGTTGTCTCCTTTACTCCTGTACCAGTATAGTCATGTGTAACATCAGAGTTTCCTGCATCTTGCAGATTACTTCTGGGAATAGAAGCAGAAGATTGCCACCGTCAAAGATATGGATCATATTTCTGTCAGCTGCATCTTCTGACTACTTTACCATTTTCCCAACATTTAAATCCTCATTTGCAGGACATTTTAAGCCATGACCTAGATTTTCTCAGAAGCTCCCACTTTGGGGACACATTGAAATAAGATCTGTTTTCTTTGAGGTCCACTTCATTGGACAATCATTTGAAAAGCGGAAGATTTGGAAGTATGGCTTTAGCAATAGCAAGCAAATGAAAAACAGCTTGAATACGCCTGCAGAAGTTTTGAATTTTCCTACTTTAGTACTTTAGTGTAGTAAAGTTAGTATAGGATGTGAGCTGTAGACATGGGGGATGGGATGGGAGATTCTCCATGTTTCAGATTTGTAGTAAGACAGAGTTTTTTGCTTTTTGCTAGAAGAAATTTGTCCTCTTTTAAAATATTATCATTTCAACATTCCGTGTTTATTTTTGTAAAAATTTTATAAAAATGGGAGTAGAATTTTTGTTTTAGAAACTTATATATTTATTATACTTGCACAACACATAAAGGGCTTTCCCAGCACCTTGTCATTAAATGTACCTTAATTTAGACATAGTAACTAGTGATGAACGAGTGTACTCGTTGCTCGGAGGTCACCCGAGTGTGCTCGGGAAAACCCGAGCAACGAGTATACTCGTTCATCACTAAGAGTAACCCTATAAGCACCCTCTTTTTGTGCTTTTTTCTCTTTGTTCTCTTTGTGATACCTTTGATTCTTTGAAATGTGCCAGAGTGGTCTTCCCAGGATACAGTGAGCCGTGGACAAAGAAAACAACCAGACAATTTGTGAAGAAACTATTGTTTTACTGACAACACAAGGGAAAACACAGTAAAGTTTCACACACACCTAGTCAGTGCCGACTAGGACCCCTGTAATAGAGGGGGGGGGGATTGTAAGCTCACCACGCCATGTCATCCGATGTTGAGGGTTGAGATCTTTGTGTCGGACCCCTGTGCTGCACAACCTATGGGCCAAGAATGTTCTATCAAACTTAATATAATTTGCTTGACCTATGCTTCCGCCTAATGCGTTAGCCGAGGAGTTAACCACCGACAACAATGCAATCAGTTGAGTGCAAAGGGTCGACCCAGCAGTGGTGCAGCACAACAGTTCACAAACTTAACAACTCTCTAACCCACCCTTTCGGCCCACCCTTAGATGATTCTCCAAGGGGAGAGTTCGGTTAAGAGTAGATGTATTTATATCTCTCTAATGCTGTGAGCATCTAGCTCAATTTCATACAGTTCTGCTAGCAAACACTATATCTACCTGAGAATCTATATTTGGTGCCAAACTCCCTTTCTAGGTCCACATGCATACTCTCCCCAAGATGACTGTGGTGGGGCCTGAGCTCATCACTTACTGACCGTAAACTGGTCACTGAGGAGGCTGAATGATCGGCTGATCGGCTGTTTGGCTATTAGCTGGGAGGCAGAGGAGTGGATGGTGGAATTGTCACACAAAGTGTGGATTACCTTGGTAGACCAGCTGGAGGCTCTCCATGTCACAACAGATGGCTTGAAGGGAATCCGACTGCATATATCCATACTCGTCTCTCCAATATATTCTTGTCCCTAACAGACGTTACGGAAACAGGTATATGCTTTTAAAGGAACTTCAGCCAGTTTCTGGGAACAAAACAAACTCCAAGATACAAGGATGGCAGCGGATCTCCCTCACGCCTGTCCTACTTCTGTCAGCTTTCACCATGTAATCACATTCTTATCAAACTATAATCAGAGTTTCATCAGTGTATGAGCATAATGTGATTTGTTTCTCTCGGATGAGGGGAAGATGGAGAGAAAAATGTCTCCATCATCCCAATTTTGTCTGATGTTATCCAAGTGCAGGCCAATGTTTTCCATAGATGCATTGACTTGCATGGGTAAGTGTGATCTGAATACCTGATCAAGCTTGTGCATGTTTCTTTTTTTCCCTGGACCGGTGTAACAGGCCAGATTAACCCCCCCACCCAGAATATACCCAAGGTTAAAGTGGCCTAGGCCAGATTATACCCCTCTGGGCCAGAATATACCCTGGGTATATTATGGTCTAGGCCAAACTATACTCGGGGTATAAATTGGCCTAGGCCAGATTATACCCCTCCAGGGCCAAAATATACTCCAGCTGCTGTAGATCAAATTTTTCATGCTTTGAAGAACCATTGACTGATATACTTAATAATGGGGCCCCAGTCAGTGCACAGGGGCCCTAGGCAGAACACAGAGGCCCCAAACAGCACACAGGGGGGCAGAGACAGTGCACAGGGGGGCAGAGACAGCGCACAGGGGGATAGAGACAGAGCGCATGCTGTCTCTTTCCCCCTTGCCCCTGCCCCCCTGGGCGTTGTCTTGGGCCCCGTGCACTGTCTCTGCCCCCTGTGCACTGCCTGGGGCCCTGGGGCCCCTGTGTGCTGCCTGGGACCTGTGTGCTGCCTGGGGCCCTGCTCACTGTCTCTGCCCCCCCGTGTGTTGCCTGGGGCCCCGTTCACTGTCTCTGCCCTGTGTGTTGCATGGGGACCCTGTGCACTGCCTGGGGCCCTGTGCACTGCCTGGGGCCCCTGTGCGCTGCCTGGGGCCCTGTGCACTGTGTGGGGCCCCCTTGTGCTGCCTGGGGCCCCCTTGTGCTGCCTGGGGCCTCATGTGCTGCCTGGGACCCTGTTCACTGTCTCTGCCCATCCCCCCGTGTGCTGCCTGGGGCCCCATTTGCTGCTTGGAGTATATCACTCAATGGTTCTCAAAAGCCTGAAAAATCTGATCTACAGCAGCTGGGGTATATTCTGACCCAGAGGGGTATAATTTGGCCTAGGCCTCTTTAACCCCGGGTATATTCTGGGCGGGGAGTTAATCTGGCCTGTTACACCGGGTCTATCTGAAAACAAAACTAGGCCTGTGCATGCCAACGTAGAAAACTTTTTTCCGAATGCAATCCAATGTTTTGCCAGATCACATTTGGACCCAAAATACAGTCATGTACAAGAGCCCTTATAGATACTCATTAAAGAGACACTGTCACCCCCTCCAGCCGTTAGAAACTAAAAGAGCCATCTTGTGCAGCAGTAATGCTGCATTCTGACAAGGTGGCTCTTTTAGTTATTGGTGCAGTTAAAGCCAAAATAAAGCTTTTTATAATTTCACCAAAATACCTGTCTTTAGCCAGGGAGGCAGGTCTTAACCCCCCTGCTGCAAATGCCACACTGCCGTCATTCAAATCTTCTTCGGCACCGGGCGCCGCCCCCTCCGCGCTGTTTTCCAATGAAATCCAGCACCTGCGCTGTTTAGTACTGGCTGGGGCAGGCGCAGTGAGCTCTGGCCATCTGACCTCCGATGCAGTCTTGCAGACTGCACCTGTGCGGCCGCCCTGCTTGTGAATACCAGACCCGCAGTGTGTTATGCGTTATGCACAGTGCGGGGCTGGGCTGGGATTCACAAGCTGGGTGGCCGCACAGGCGCAGTCTGCAAGACTGCATCGGAGGTCAGACGGCCAGAGCTCACTGCGCCTGCCCCAGCCAGTACTAAACAGCGCAGGCGCCGGATTTCATTGGAAAACAGCGCGGAGGGGGCGGCGCCCGGCGCTGAAGAAGATTCGAATGACGGCAGTGTGGCGTTTGCAGCAGGGGGGTTAAGACCTGCCTCCCTGGCTAAAGACAGGTATTTTGGTGAAATTATAAAACGCTTTATTTTGGCTTTAACTGCACCAATAACTAAAAGAGCCACCTTGTTAGAATGCAGCATTACTGCTGCACAAGGTGGCTCTTTTAGTTTCTAATGGCTGGAAGGGGTGACAGTGTCCCTTTAAGCCCTGGTCCCTTGTATTTCTGGACGTTTCTGGATCTGACCTACTTCTCCATTGCTGGTTCCTGTGTGATGTTTACTCCCTGGTTGTGATTTCTTGACTCCTGATTTCTAATTTCAACCTTTGGCTATGTTTGCATTTTTATCTGCTAACACTGCCACTATGATGTTCACTTTTGGCTGCACATTGACTGTGGTTTACATACTTGTGCTACTCCTGGACCTGCTCCTGCAATTCCTGCTTCTGTCGTCACATGTCGCTATGTTCATTCTGTGAACAGCTTTGTATGGAAGGACATAATGGAACCATAGGCTCAGGGTGGTGCAGGCTCAGTTTAGCCACAGAAGCTATTGTGGTTGGCACCTATAGGGCTGTCCAGTCTGGCAGTATGGGTATGTGCTGTCCAGCTGGAGTATAGCCTATACTACATCTGGTTCACTCCTATTGCTCAGCTCCTCTTATGCCTGTTTGATACTAGTTCTGACCAAGGCCCGTTTATGGCTATCCTTCTGACTTACGATTTAGTCCCTTGATATCCCACCTGGTCCTGGCTTGGTGACCTGACCATTTCAGCCAGCCCATTACATTGGCGACTGACTACTCTGAGGACTCAAGTCAGGGTCACTGTGTAAGTCAGTACCGTATTTTTCGGACTATAAGACGCAACGGACTGTAAGGCGCACCCAGGTTTTAGAGGTGGAAAATAGGGAAAAAAATATTTGAAGCAAAAAAAAAGTGGTAAAATATTTAATAACATAAATAACATACTATTATATGTGGTGTTATTATATATAATAGTATGTTATTATGTTGGAAGCTGCGGGACCAGTGTGGTGTCTGTGAAGTACGATATGAAGACGCTGGAGGGTGAGTATAAGGGCTCATTTCCACATGCGAGGCACACGTCCGTATCTCGCATGTGGAAACCAAGCTGTGGCGCCGGCACTTTGGAGCGGAGCTGTGCAGCTCCATGTGTTCCTATGCGGCCGCACGCTCCGCTCTGGAGTGCCGGCTCCACAGCTTGGTTTCCACATGCGAGATACGGACGTTTGCCTCGCATGTGGAAATGAGCCCTAAAAATGGGTGCACAGGGCTTATAGTGAAAGCACCACTCCAGCACTGCAAAATAACACTGGAGTGCTGCTTTAAAATCCCATGGGAGAACTATAACTCCCTGCATGTCCTGCAGATCCTATGACATGCTGGGAGTTATAGTTCACCAAAGGAGTGGCAGAGTTCTTTATTGTGTTTTGTAAAGACTAACCTCTTAATTGTGGGAGCCTGCCTGTGGTGAGGTAAAAGCTGGAGCATCCAATGGCTGCACACACAGAGCCCTCTCTCTTGTTGCCTTTCCACAGCGCACGCGCAGGACATAAGAGGAAGCTGCAGATTCTAGGTGGGAGTCTGAAGGACCTGTGATGATGTCAGAAGAGGGAGGGCTCTGAGCTGCCATGTGATGCTCCAGCCCGCCCACTTCTGACATCACACAGGTCCTCCCTGTGCACCAGACAGCTCAGCGTCCAGCACAGGCAGGTAGACAGCGATCTCCTGGCCCCTGCTGCTGCTGCCTCCTCCTCCCCCGGACACACAGAGTCTCCCCGGAATCAGTGCTGGGGAAACTGTGTGTCGCTGCTTAAGTGCAGTATTCATTTGCTGCTCCCGGCTCACCGCTCAGCTGATCGGTGGGCGGGGAGCAGCTAATAAATATTCACTGCACTTAATCAGCGGGGCCATGTGGTTTCCCCAGCAGCTGATTCCGGGCAGCGGGGACATCCTGAAGTGGGATAACAGTGCGATCCCACTCGCTGCTGCCCCCCTCCCCACATGCTATATCCGTACTATAAGACGCACCCACACTTTCCTCCCAAATTTGGAGGAAAAAAGTGCGTCTTATAGTCCGAAAAATACGGTATTTCCCAAACTCCAGTCCTCACGGACCCCACGGGTCATGTTTTCAGGATTTCCATAGTTTTGTACAGGTGAGACAATTCCTGATGCCTTGATGATACTTCCACTACTTGCTCAATACTAAGGAAATCCTGAAAACATGAACCGTGGGGTCCGTGAGGACTGGAGTTTGGGAAACACTGGTGTAAGTCAATATCTCTGTGGAATGGTTTAAAGAAGCACTCCCATCAAAGTTTTTATCCTTTTGATATATTGCAATCATTGTATTATATAGCAATGTGTAGTTACATTTGCTAATTTTGCCTTTCTACCCAGCTAAGTCTTCTCTCTTCTCTGGTCTATGTAGAAACTGGAAGTCTCTTGTCCCTGCATTTATCATCCCCTATTCAACTCCTGACCAAGCTACTCTATTCAACCCCCTGCCAGGGACTTTTGCATTGACTGATAAGTCATACAGGGACAACTGACCACCTGTATCTACTTAGAGCTTAGAAGGATTCAACTAGTCAGTTTTTAATCATGTGATGTCATAGACCTAATGGAAAAGAGAACAATTGGGTAGAAAAGCAAAATGAGCAATTGTAAGTACACAATGCTATATAATATGATGAATGCAATATATTAGAAGGATAACAAATGTTTTCTTTGTCCTTATAGATATACTCCTGACCTTGCCATTAAAGACTTCCCAGTGCCAACTTTGTGGAATACATAGCCCTTAGTAATAAGTCAAATCAGAACCCTCCTGCTTGTCATTTTGGGTGATAATAAAGTTTGTCTGATGCATTTAGAATCTCTATTGGCCTTGTGTAGCAAAATGGTTAATTGCAAATTTCCTGGTGGTCTGGTGCAATGAAAGGGTCAATCACAAATTCAAGTTGCTTTTGACAGTGCCATTCATGGGTCACTGGGTAGGGGGATGGGGCCCTTGGCAATTGCTTATTTTGCCACCTCCCCAAAACATCCCTGGCCCTGTCTAAGTGTTAAATGGAATTTAACAGGCAGTTTGGCAAAAAAACAAGGGTTAGATTGAAATGGTTTTTGTTGATGTTACACATGGAGGTCCAAGTTCCAAAAAAAATATAAATGTTATCTGGAAAATCTCATGTCCCACGTATTCTGGATAATGTTCTCTATATGAACTAATTAAGTACAATCTTATTATCACAAATTTTGTCAGTTTACGAAAGGTTTTATTACAGCCTGCTGATTATTATCAATTCCTCTATACCATGCTAACAATCATTAATCATTTTCATTCAGACCTAAACAACCGGACTTGTCATCAAATTAAAAAAAAGAAACTTCAATTTGGAGCATAATTGATTAATAATTGACTGACTTTATTGAATTAATGACGTTTCCTTCCTTGATACATTGCAGATTTTTGGTACAAAGCACGCAATTCCTGAGCGAGAACGTGGCCTTTCAGTATGTCATATCCAGAATAAATGCTAAAATATAAACTTCAAAACCTGGCCAAGCCAGCATCTAGAATTACAGGGGCAGCGCTGTGTCATGTAATGTTACCCTTCAAATGAATGATGTTTTAATAAACCAGGCTGTTTTTCATTGCGTTAGTTAACACTAAAGAGACCAGCCGTTTAAAGAGAATTGTAAAATAGTGTGAAGTTATTCACACTCAATATTCCTGGCCTTATCTAAAAATATGCATTTAGCTTAAAGGCACCATGATGTATATGCACTGTATATTTCTGCATGACGCTTACAATTCCCATCTAAGAAAAAAAGCTTGTGAAAATGGCATTGCAAATCTCCTCATGGGACAAGAAGTTACCACCCCCACTAGCTGATGTATTCAGTAGCACAGGTATAAAATATATATATATATATATATATATATATATATATATATATATATATATATATATATATATATATATATATATATTGTATATGTAAAACACCATGGAAAAAATGGAGCTAGAACAATAAACAATAATAACATGTATATACATACATATACAGCTGGAGAACAAAGTATTAAAATGTCACCAATTTTCTAAGTAAATACATTTCTAAAGGTGCTATTGACATGAAATTATCACCAGATGTCAGTAACACCCAAACCACTCCACACACAGCCAGAGGAATCAAACCATAGATGTCCAGAAATTATGCAATAATGAGAAATGTGATACAATTGCTGTTTTCACTTGAAAGATCCCGATCCATGGCCCTGGGCCTCAACGTTAAAGGGGAAAATGTTCAAAGTTAGTTGTGACGCCACCTGTGGAGTTTGGTCAGTAGTGGGACTGACGCTGCATTAAAGGGGTCCCCTGGGGGATGTTGCGGCAGCATGGATGTTACACTTCCCACAGGTGAAGCGGGGTCCCCAGGGGTCCTATGGTGTAAGGCGTGAATGGTATGTGCCGGTGAATAAATAGAGGAGACAAGTTGTAAGTCTTTACCTGGTTTACTGCAGGTTGCTGGCCACAGACCAGGGTACCAGGCACGGGTGATGGTGGTCCGGCCGGCTCAGAGGCAATAGAGGGTTCCTCTCTCCAGTAGCGGTCCGTGAGCCTTTCCAACTAGCACCATTAAAGGTGAGGTCCCTGCTGCCTGAAGCTTTTTACAGGGTCCTCCAGTTTCCCCCTGTCCCGGGACAGGTACCTGCACGACGGGCAGCTTGAGCCTTTTACAGGGACTCTATCATGCCCCGGGCTCCTTAGTTGCTACTGCGTCTCAGGCGTGGTGCAATTGCAAAGCAATAATGCAGCACCCAATGACTTATATCGGGCTGTACTGTGGTGCATTACTGTAGCTTTGATTAAATACAAAGGTTTTTAAAGAAATAATACAGAAAAAATATGACATGATGCATTAGACCCCTTTAGAAGCATTAAAGGATTCTTCTCAAGATTTTCATGTCGATCAGTTGAGAGCCCGACCGCTGGGACTGCCAATCATAAAAATGGGGCTCTAAAATGTTCCATTGGAATCAGATCAATCATGATCAGCACTCGGCTGCAGTTGAAGTTATAAGTTTATATACACCTTTGCCATATTTATGAAAACTCAGTTTCAGTCCTGGTACCTTCCATATCTTACATCAATTATGATTACTGCTATATTTCAAGAAAGTGAAATGTCAGAATAATACTGGAGACAATGATTTATTTCAGCTTTTATTTTTTTCACAGTGGCTCAGAAGTTTATACATATGTTGTTAGTATTCGGTTGCATTGTTTTTCAGTTGTATAACTTGTGTCATATTTTCAGGTTTCCTTTCACAATCTTCTCATAATGGTTGTTGAAATCTTTCCCAATCCTGCCAACAGAACTGATGTAACTGAGTCAAGCTTGTGGGCCTCCTTGCTCCTATATGCTTTTTCAGTTCCACCCACAAATCTTCTATGGAACGTAAGTCAGGGCTTTATGGTGGCAACTCCATTACCTTTACTTTGTTGACATTAAGCTATTTTGCCACAACTTTGGAAGTATGCTTGTAGTCATCAGAAGGACCCATTTGCTCCCAGGCTTTATCTTCTTGGGTGATGACTGATGATGTTTCTTTAATAGCGACATATAATTTTACTTCCTCATCATGCCAATTACTTTGTGAAGTGCACCAGTCCCTTCTTCAGAAATGCACTCCCACAACATGATGCTGCCATCCGTGGGCTTCACAATTGGGATTGTGGCCTTTGGCTTTCCTTCATTGTCCTTTTTCTACCTTACGTAATGATGGTCAATATGGCCAAACAGTTCCATTTAAATTTTTTTCATACCAGAGGACAGTTCTCAAAAAATAAAGATCTTTGTCCCCATGTGCAGTACCAGAATGTAACCTAGCTTTTTTATTATGGTTTTGGAGCAGTTATCTATTCCTTGCTGAGCGGCCTTTAAGGTCATGTCAATATAGGTCACATTTTACTCTTGATATCGATACCTTTGTACCAATTTTCTAATTTTCTGTTGTTCTTGGATTGATTTGTACTTTTCACAGAAAACTACGTCCAGCTCTAGGAGAAAGAACATGTCCCCTTCTTTAAGGGTATAATGGCTGCGTGATCTCATGGTGATTAAACTTGCAGGTTATCACATGAATGTGGGACCTTCAGGTGTTTGGAAATTTCTACAAAGAATGTATCAGTCTTGGAGTGGGCCACATTTTTTTTTTCTGATGTCTTGGCTGACTTGTTTTCATTTTACCATGAAGTCAAGGGAACAAGCAAGTAGCTCTCGAAGGCCTTAAAGGGGTTTTTCATTACTATTTGACCCCATTTGATATGTCCTCATTCAATTGTGGTTGATCCCCAGAACACCAGTGATCACAGATGAGACAATCAAGTTACTGATATCCAACAAATGTTGATAGCACAGCAACATTGCATGTTGCATGACAGCGTGGCAAACACTGCTTGTGATCAGCGGTAAAATCATTACCGCCCGTCAGAGAGCTGCGTTTGCCACGCTGTCAAATGACAGCGTGAGCCTGCAGCTTCGATCAGAGGTAAAAAGATCACCTCTACTACTGGTACCATAAGTCTACGTCTGCTGCTGCTAATAACAAGAGTAGGCAGCTGCTGAGGGGAGTATTCTTCAGCCAACGCCTGCGCTGTAAATAACATTAAAAAAAAAAAAACAGCGTGGGTTCCCCTGTATTTTTGATAGCCAGCCAGCAAAACTCACAGCTGAGGACCAGTAGTCCCATCAGCCGACGCCATTAACTAGAGTTGAACTTTTTACCTCTGATCACAGCTGCGGGCTCATGCTGTCATTTGACAGAGTGGGAACCGTGGCTCTCTGACCAGCGGTAATTATTTTACCGCCGATCAGAAGCAGTGTTTGTCACACTGTCATTGGGGGGTCGAACCCAAACAGTAACACGGATTTCCTGGTGAAGTCCGTGTTCATTGTCCGTACCTGAATAATAGGTGTTTGCTATGGACGCTGAACTTTACTGTTCGGGTTCGCCCATCTTTATTCATGAGGTCTTTGATTGATAATGACCTTAATATCCATATCACTTACCAATGTGATTGTGATACAATTAATTCTCTGGATGTCAAACTAAACAGAGATCCAAATAATGTGATACAGACTGACATCTTTAGGAACCCAACCTCTAGTAACATGCTACTGCACGTCTCCTCCTCACACCCACAATCTATGATACAGTCCTTTCCTATTGGACAATTTCTTTGTCTCTTCATGATTTTTTTCACTGACTCTGACTTTGAGAAGTAGGCCAACGATCTTAAACAAAGATTTCATGAGCGTGGCTATAGCTGATGAATCCGTTGTGAATTCTGCTCTTGGTCTCCCTCCGGTGGTTGTAAGTGGTAGCGCTGCTGTCTCTGAATCACAGCATTTATCAGGTGTTTTCACTTTTTGCAATTTGGACAGGGCTATTTAGTTTTGCTTCACCCTTTAGTCAGTGCCAGTTGTCCATTGTTCCTGGAGGATTCACATCCCTGCCTGGTCTCTTCTGCTTTGCAGTTCTTTTCAACAAAGATAAGTTCTGGCCTTGATTTTGCTGTCCACATGCTGTGGTCTTATTGTTCAGTTATTTTCCATGTTTTGTCTTGTCCAGCTTGGTCTGTATAAGGATTTGTTTAGCCAAGCTGGTATCTCTGGAGATGCAGATATACCCTCCATGTCTTTAGTTAGCTGTGGAGTTTTTGTATTTTCTGTGGTGGATATTTTCTAGTGTTTTAATACTGACCGCATAGTACTCTGTCCTGTCCTTTCTATTTAGCTAGAAGTGGCCTCCTTTGCTAAATTCTCATTTCAGTCTGTGTATGTTTTTTCCCTCTCCTCTCACAGTCAATATTTGTGGGGGGCTGCCTGTTCTTTGGGGATTTTCTCTGAGGCAAGATAGTTTTCCCTTTTCTATCTCTAGGGGTAATTAGTCCTCCGGCTGTGTCGAGATGTCTAGGGAGCGCTAGGTACATTCCACGGCTACTTCTAGTTGCGGTGTTAGGTTCAGGGTCTGCGGTCAGTACAGGTACCACCTTCTCCAGAGTACGTCCCATGCTGCTCTTAGGCCACCAGATCATAACATGAATCATCAAAAGGACATATCACAGGGCAAAATATTCATCATGACAGACTGTTATATAAATCTAATGATGTTACATCTAATAAACAGGTGAGGTTCATCACAAATTTCCATTCTCAATTCTCGCGCACAAGGGGGTGCCTAAAAACATCATGGCCAACATTGAAAACTGATCTTATTATTTATAAATGCTTACCAGATTAACCAAATATTATTATACAACGTTCTATGAATCTAAAAGACCATCTAGTTCGTAGCCATTATTTTGGCGAGACTAAAGCTATTTCCTTATTAACTTTCCCCCTGAGTGTGGATGTGGTGCATGTGGACGATGTGGTGTGTGCTCTAACATCAAACGCTGTGATACATTTAGTGATTCTAGTGGCTCTAAAGTGTGTAAGATAAATAAATACATTTCTTGTACTACGAAATCTGTGATCTACTATGCCACTTGTTCATGTGCGATGATCTACATTGGACTTACCACACGCCAACTCAAAGTTCACGTTACGGAACATGTGAATGGAATCTCGGCAGCACTGAACTACACTGACACATCCACGCTTAAAACATTCCCACAACATTTTAAATCCCATCATTAATGTGATGACACTCTTCTCAGGGTCAGAGGCATCGATCAAGTTGACATCAATATCCACGGAGGTAAAATAAGTCAGAGACTGACTCAACTTGAGTCTAGGTGGATTTGTACCGTAAATACTTTATACCCTTCGAGCTTGAATGAAAACATCAGTTTGGTCTCTTTTCTGTGATCACTGTTCTTGTGCTGTGTATATGCACAATTTTATGTCTCTTGCTTTTATTATTTGGTTATTTTTGTTAATACCATTTTCTACTTTTCAGAGGCACTTTGTCCATCATCTTTGCGCTGTGTGAAGCTATCCACAATACTGTACATTGTTTTGTGGCAATCTCAAGAAGGGGGGCTGTAATGGGCGCAGCTTGATGGAAGCCCCCACATGACTGCGTTGCCAGGAAGGGGGTTTGGAGTTTTTTGAAAATAAACAGTGATTGTAGAGGGATTGGTGGGAATGGTGAACAGGGGGGTGTGCTTAGGGGAGCAAGGAGGCGGGGGCTGGAATAAGTGCGGGAAGGATCACTTGTGTGGTGAATCACGAGTGGAGAAGACCTATCGCAGCTACTCACCATGTCCTCCATAGACAGGCTTATGGAGCAGCTGCGCAGAGAATCCAGGTCCAGGAGCGATGGATGGCTGGAGGAGCAGCTCAACAGGCTGCTGGGCGATAGCGGGAGCCGGGGCAGCAGGACCAGGAGGACGCGGCCCCCGGAAAGATTGTCCCCTGAGATGACACCGCGCGGCAGGCGCAGGCCGCGGAGACCCTCCGGGGACCCTGCGGGGGCTGCGGGATGCGGCGCGACCATCCCGCCCGCTCCCCCCTCCGGCAGGAATCCACCTCGCGGCGCTGCCGGCGCGAGTCGGCGATGTGGAGCGGGGACCAGTCAGGCGCGGCCCGAAGCCAGGGCCGCAACGGAAGCAAGGGCCGCACCGGAAGTGCGGCCTAGTCTGAGGAGCAGAGGACGTGCGGCGCCCTCTAGTGGCGCTAGGAGCAGCCAGAACACAGCGCGGGCAGCGGCGGCAGCAGCTACAAGTGGAGCCAGGAGCACAGTGACGCCGGCGGTGATCGGGAGTCCCAGGGCAGCAGGCGCAACGGCGGGCTCATCTCCCCCAGGGGGGCCTGGCATCGGCAACGGACGGCAAAGACGGGTGACGGGCAGGCTGGCACCGGCGGTTCAGTCTGGTCTGGGACGCGGAAGTCGGGTGGCGGGAGCCAGTGGTGCACGAGGCCGCAGGAATGTACAAACAGTCAGCAGGTCAAGATCCGCACGGAGGTCCTGCGACAGGAGCGTTTCGACAGTCTCGGTCCCCCCTGGTGACGTGGAGGCCAGGGGCGCGGGCCTGGGGCACCTCAGCGGCAGCGACGACCCCGGATCGAGCGGGGAGCACCTAGACGAGGGTGAGCAGCGGGATTCCGGAGACACGGCTGGTGGGGACACAGCACCTGCGCAGCCTCATGAGTATATGTCTATTCCTATTTCGGTGCCGGGTACGGCGGGATTAGTGGAGGGGGTAGGGGAGGCTGGTTCAGGGCTTCCTGGTGTTAGAGAACTTTTAGCGGGTATGGCGCATATTTTGAGGAGATTAGTTGCGGGGGCAGCAGGCGGCGTGGGAGGGTCACCCGCGGCGGCTTGGTTGGTGGATTCTGGTAATACAGCTGGGGGGGGCTCTGGTGAGGTAGCGAGGCCTGGGGCTGTTATGTCGGCTCAGGCAGCTGGAGTGTCAGTGTCGGTTCAGACGGATACGGGTAAGAAGGATGAGGTGAAATTAGATGATCGGGCAAAAGGGGAAGTTTTTGTGTGTTTTGAGGGTCCCCTCGGTGCCCATTTAAAAAAGGAGGTGAAGGAGAAGATTTGGAAAGATGAATTTGTGGAGATTTTCTCCCTCCTCCCTTTGGAAAAATTTAATTTGGACAAGGGGAAGAAGGATGATAGCAAAAAGGAGGAGGAAGAGAAAAGGCGTTGGCGTTTGATTCCGCAAACGTTTGTGAATTGGCAACAGGCTTTTGCTATCTTGGCCAGTGTGATAGGAGAAAAATTTCCGGAGAATTGCTCGGGTCTTTTCTGTTATTTTGATTCTATTGGGGAGGTACATCGTACGTATGGGGGCCAGGCTTGGCTGCGTTACGATGAACAATTTCGGCAGTGGAAGGCGGTTAGGCCCGAGATAAAATGGGATCAAAAGGACATTGGATTGTGGTTGAAGGTTATGGCCCCTGTGCGGTATGGGCAGTCCTTTCAAGGGGGCGCGGGGGGTTGTGGTCAGCAGTCAGGTGAAGGGGGAGGAGGAGGACAGGGGTTGCAAGGGGCTAAAGACAAAACGGGCACGTGCTGGCAGTTTAATGACGGCCAGTGCAAGTTTGGCAATACCTGCAAGTTCAAGCATGTATGCTCCCATTGTAGCGGAGCCTCACACGGGGCTTCAAAATGTTTCAAAAAGGCAAGGGGCAAGCCAGCAGTGGGTAGCGGTCATGGGGGTGACGCCGGTGAGGCTTCAAAGGATGGCCCCTTATCTAAGTAGATATCCAGACCGGTTGAAGGCGGTGGTTATTAGGGACGGTTTTGCTGAAGGCTTTAGGATTCCTCGTCCGAATCATGCGGTCCCCTTTTCTATAAAAAATCTGAGGTCTGCGAGTTTACACGCGGATGTTGTTTCGCTTAAGTTAGCGAAAGAGGTGGAGTTAGGGAGAATGGCGGGCCCGTTTGTTTCGTTGCCTATAGAAGGGGTGATTGTTTCTCCATTGGGCGTGGTGCCCAAGAAGGAGCCAAACAAGTTTCGTTTAATTCAGCACCTGTCGTATCCAAAAGGTTTTTCGGTTAATGATGGCATTGCGGAGGAATTGTGTTCGGTTGTATATACGTCGTTCGACGCGGCAGTGCAGTGGGTTCGTACGTACGGAGAGGGGGCCCTGATGGCTAAGACAGACATCGAGTCTGCTTTTCGGCTTCTGCCGGTGCATCTGGAGAGCATACCGTTACTAGGTTGTTTTTGGGAAGGACGTTTTTATTTGGACAGGTGTTTGCCAATGGGATGTTCGATTTCTTGTTCGTTGTTTGAAACTTTCAGTACTTTTCTGGAATGGGTTGTTAGAGACGTTTCTGGTGTTCCTTCGGTCATTCATTATTTGGATGATTTTTTGTTTGTTGGTCCCCCGGACTCTGCGGTGTGCGACAATTTATTGGCCACCATGGAATGGGTGGCCAGGCGTTTTGGGGTCCCTTTGGCACAGGAGAAAACGGAGGGCCCCGGTACGGTTTTAAGTTTTCTTGGGATTCTTATCGATTCCACAAAGATGGAGTGCAGGTTGCCCGATGACAAATTGTTGTTACTGAAGCAGGAGGTGTCCAGAATTGTACAGTTGAAGAAAGTGACGTTGAAGGAGTTGCAGTCGTTGCTGGGTCGCCTGAATTTTGCTTGCCGTATCATGCCTATGGGACGAATTTTTTGCCGAAGGTTGTCCAGGGCCACGGCGGGAGTTACTGCAGCTCATCATTTCATACGCTTGAGCAGGGAGCATAGGGATGATCTGTTGGTTTGGCGGCGTTTTTTGGAGAATTACAATGGCAGGGCATTGATTCAGCAGGAGGATTTGAATGCTTTTGATTGTGAGATCTATACGGACGCAGCGGGGGGAGCAGGTTATGGGGCCTACTGCGGAGGCAAATGGAGCGTCGGAGTGTGGCCGGAAGGGTGGCGATGTAACGGGCTTACCAAAAATTTGGCGTTGTTGGAGTTGTTCCCCATTGTGGTGGCAGCGTCTATTTGGGGCGACAATTTTAGGGACCGTCGGGTACGTTTTCACTGCGATAATTTGAGCGTGGTGTCAGTTATCAACAGTTTATCTTCTTCCTCTCCCCCTGTTATCAGGTTGGTCAGGGAATTGGTGTTGAGGTGTTTGGAATTGAATTCGTGGATTTCGGCGGTGCACGTGCCAGGGGTCCAAAACACTATAGCCGATGCTTTATCTCGTTTGCAGTGGGATCGATTCCGGGAACTGGCGCCGGATGCGGAACCTACAGGAACGGAATGTCCTTCGCATCTGTGGCTGATTGTTGCGGACGAGGCGGTCGTTTGATACAGTCCTCACTGTCGAGGCGGACGTGGTCGGAGTATGAAGCTGCATGGGAGATGTGGGAAGGTTGGTTGGTTCAATGCGGCCCAGTTGAGTCTGACGGTGATAGGACTATGGCTTTGTTGGCATTGATGGGTAAGGCGGACGAATGGGGATGGTCCGTGTCAAAGTTAAATAAAGTTATTGCGGGTTTGGCCTTTGGTTTTCGTTTGCAAGGCTCCACTGATGTGACTAAAGACTTTTTGATAAGGCAGGCTTTGAAGGGTTTCAGAAAAGGCAATGTGTCCTTTGATAAGCGCAGGCCGATCTCTTTTGGGTTGCTGGAACGGCTCGGGGAGGCTTTGGGCGGTATTTGTAGTTCTCAGTTTGAGGTCTCCTTGTTTCGGTTAGCCTTTTCTTTGGCGTTCTTTGGGGCCTTGCGCTTGGGTGAGCTGGTGTCCCCGAATAAAGATAAGGCAGGTGGCCTGTTAGCGGAAGATGTTGAGTTTTGGGCAGGGGGTATTGGTTTTTGGATCAGGCGTTCTAAGACTGATCAACTCGGTAGGGGTAGGCGAGTGGTGTTGGGAAGTGTTGATGGTAGCGGGATGTGCCCGCAGTACTGTTTGGAGTATTACTGGGGTCTGTGGCCAAGGAGGGTAGGCCCTTTGTTACAACACCAGAACGGGGAATTTTTGTCGCGTTTCCAGTTTACGGCACTATTGAAGAGGGGTTTGGGATTGCTGGGTGTTGACCCGGGGAATTTCGGGTCCCACTCGTTTCGAATTGGTGCGGCGTCCGAAGCCGATAGGTTGGGCTTGGGCGTCGATGTGATCAAGAGGATAGGCAGATGGAGTTCGAATCGTTATCTGTCTTATGTTAGGCATTAAGCCTGGGTAATGGTGGCAAGTTATGTGGTGGTGTTAATTTTTGTTATGTTTTTTCAGGAACAATCTCCCTCCTGGCCTGGATTGTCGGACATTCATTTGTTCACTGGGGTGCGCTTCGGGCGGATGCTAGGCCAAATGGTAGGCAATTAGGCTTTGGACGGGATTCTGTTGTTATTAGATGGTTGGGCTTTCGGGGTATGTTATGGGGGAGGTTGTTGGCGGAAGTTGCCAATGCCGCTAGACTTGATCGACCCCCAGATATCTTGGTGGTTCATCTTGGTGGAAACGATTTGGGAATGAGGCCTGTGAGGGAATTGATTCGAGACATCCGTTTCGATTTCCTGAGGTTGTGGGTATCTTTCCCGGGTGTTGTTATGGTTTGGTCGGACATTGTGCCACGGCGGAAGTGGAGGGATGCACGTTCCCACAAAGGGATTAATAGAGCCCGGGTGAAGCTTAATAGGGCGGTGGCGAGTTTTGTGTCTCGAAACGGGGGTATTGCCGTGAGACATTTGGAGCTGGAGGATGGAGTGGGTAATTATTGGAGGGATGATGGAGTGCACCTTAATGATGTTGGAATGGACTTATGGGCGCTCGGTCTACAGGAAGGTGTGGAACGAGCGTTAGTGGTGGTGAGGCACTCACGAGCCTGAGGTGGTCAGGGCTGTTCGTGTGTGGCGGGGGGTGGGGTTCTTGGAGCTGGTGATCACGTGTTATGGGGTTAATCTGGCTTTTGTTTACGGGCTCTGGACGGGGAGTTTACCTCGGGAGCTTTGGGTTTTTTTGGTTTGCCCGAAATGGGTTACATGGTGCCCTTGAGCTGGTGGTTACGGCTGAGGGTAAAAGAAGTGTTTGATCTTTCAAGTTTGGTGGTGGCTTTATGCCTATTTTTGAGCCAGATTTTTCTTAGCTCCTAGAACCCTCCCCTCAAGGTTTTTTATATATATGGTATACATGTTGTTATTCATGTTATTGTTTGTTTTAATAAAATGGCCGCTGTGGCCAAATTATCCAAAAGAAATTTATGTGTTGTGTTTTAATTTTAATGGCTAGCAGGTGGTGGGAAAAAAAAGGGGATCTGGGTATGGGGGGGGGATAGGATGTCTGGTTACGGAGAAAGCCCAGTTGGGCGATGCGCGGTCAAGTATATATCGTTACAACAGCTACAAAAGGACTACATGCAACATGGATTGTTACGCCATAATGTCCATATACATTTTCCTTATTTAGGTTCCGTAATTAACCATATGTTTATCAGTTTGAATTCAGTGTTGTTTATATTTGTGCAGCGACATTGTTTTTTATGCACAATTGCATCACTCATACACATATATGGCCGCTTATTTTTCTTTTTATAGACATAATAATTGATTGATATGAGTAATATGCTTGACAGGTATACATTTATTCAGCGGCTCTCTGTGTATCTGTGATGTGGTCGTGCGTGCTGTTTGTTATCTTCATATACATATTATATACAGTGCTGCTCACGTGTACTTACTATACACCGATTAATTAACATTGATTTTCTATATATAATGTCATTTCTATTTTTTATTTTATTTATTAGTATTTCAATTATTATACAATATGTGATTCTGGTACATATACTGTATACATGTGCATATCATTCTCCTTATCCAGATTATCAATTCCCATTATATTGCAATTACTCTATTTGGAGAGAGATAAACCCACCCAGTGATTTGCTCACAAGTACTATGGACCAGCACACATGCGCATACTGTCCCTGGGATCCCCATTTACTCTCTGTATCTGTATGTGCCAACTGACGTCAGCTCAAATGGTTTGTCATGTGCATCTGACATTATTCGTCTCATGACATGGACGCCAACTGGTATCCCAGCTGCCATGGTGATGCATGCATCACTTCTGGTCCATACCGTGCTGTGATTGGGCAGAGTCCTTTTTTTATACGCCCCTGTTATGTGCCGCACCCTGACAAAGGCTGTGCCAAAATGCGCGTCGGGATGGATGCGCATCCACTCACCAACCCCTGCATGCCATTTGCTACAAGTCTCTGGTAACTCACTATGTTATCCACTACTATGATGTGCTTAGAATGCATCCATACTGTTCATTTTGGGAGTACTAGCTATTTTGTTGTGCAGACCTGGGCTGTGCCATTGTGCATTAATTCATGGATAATTATTATTGTGGGGTCTGACAACTGTATACTCTTGGGATTTGCATCCCTGCTTTTTATATGTGTGTGTATCCCCCTCCTGTTTTTTTCCTAATACATTTTTGCATTTTGACTATCATTGAGGACATTTGATTGTCTGTGTTTCTTCCCTTTGTGCAAAGAAATAAGTAGGTCTTGAAGGCATTAAAGAGGATTTCCATTACTATTTGACCCCCTTTGATATGTCCTAACTCAGTTTTCTAATATAGTTTTATTACTTGCGCTAAATCTATCAGCACATCTGTGTGTGGGTCACATAGCCCTTTGTTGTTACGTAGCCACTGCTTCCTCCCCTGTTAATTATGATTGCCCACAAGAAAAGGACAGAATGACGAGAGGGCGTCACTGATGGGTACGAGGCTATCTTTCATCATTACTGCAGTTCCAATTGCATACATTCAATGCATGTTGTAGCATTTCAGAATGCTGCTGTATTTTCTTGGTTATAGTGAATTGTTGTGACGGCTTGCACCTGTTCACACTTGTCTTATTCTGTCTGGAGGTGCTGGTCAGTTATTTTATATTATTAGGACGCGCCTTCTGACTGAGCGCCTCCCATCAGACCAAGGTGTTTTTGCTCAGAGCTAGATCCTGCCTGCCCTTAAAATTGTAGGCTTTCAGCCCGGGAGAGGCGTATAAGGTTAGGGTCCCATCAAAGTGATGTGCTCTCCTCATTCCATCCAATTCCAGACACTGACAATCACTGAAAGACAGCTCTACCTCCATCAGTGATGACCTCGTCATTCCGTCTGATTCTGGTGTCCAGATCAGAAGTAACAGAGCAGGAAGCAGTGGCTGCGCTGGTTACAGTTAAGTCCATATATATTTGGACAGAGACAACATTTTTCTAATTTTGGTTATAGACATTACCACAATGAATTTTAAACAAAACAATTCAACAATTCAGATGCAGTTGAAGTTCAGATTTTCAGCTTTCATTTGAGGGTATCCACATTAAAATTGGATGAAGGGTTTAGGAGTTTCAGCTCCTTAACATGTGCCACCCTGTTTTTAAAGGGACCAAAAGTAATTGGGCAATTGACTCCAAGGCTATTTCATGGACAGGTGTGGGCAATCCCTTCATTATGTCATTCTCAATTAAGCAGATGAAAGGCCTGGAGTTGATTTGAGGTGTGGTGCTTGCATTTGGAAGGTTTTGCTGTGAAGTAAACATGCGGTCAAAGGAGCTCTCCATGCAGGTGAAACAAGCCATCCTTAAGCTGCGAAAACAGAAAAAACCCATCCAAGAAATTGCTACAATATTAGGAGTGGCAAAATCTACAGTTTGGTACATCCTGAGAAAGAAAAAGCACTGGTGAACTCATCAATGCAAAAAGACCTGGGCGCCCACGGAAGACAACAGTGGTGGATGATCTCAGAATAATCTCCATGGTTAAGAGAAACCTCTTCACAACAGCCAACCAAGTGAACAACACTCTCCAGGAGGTCGGCGTATCAATATCCAAATCTACCATAAAGAGAAGGCTGCATGAAAGTAAATACAGAGGGTTCACTGCACTGTGCAAGCCACTCATAAGCATCAAGAAGAAAAAGGCTATACTGGACTTTGCTAAAAAACATCTAAAAAAGCCAGCACAGTTCTGGAAGAACATTCTTTGGACAGATGAAACCAGGATCAACCTCTACCAGAATGATGGAAAGAGAAAAGTATGGTGAAGGGTGGTACAGATCATGATCCAAAGCATACCACATCATCTGTAAAACACGGCGGAGGCAGTATGATGGCTTGGGCATGCATGGCTGCCAGTGGCACTGGGTCACTAGTGTTTATTGATGATGTGACACAGGACAGAAGCAGCCGAATGAATTCTGAGGTATTCAGAGCCATACTGTGTGCTCAGATCCAGCCAAATGCAGCCAAACTGATTGTTCGTCGTTTCATACTACAGATGGACAATGACCCAAAACATAAAGCCAAAGCAACCCAGGAGTTTATTAAAGCAAAGAAGTGGAATATTCTAGAATGGCCAAGTCAGTCACCTGATCTTAACCCAATTGAGCATGCATTTCACTTGATAAAGACTAAACTTCAGAACTTCAGACAGAAAGGCCCACAAACAAACAGCAACTGAAAACCACCACAGTGAAGGCCTGGCAGAGCATCAAAAAGGAGGAAACACAGCGTCTGGTGATGTCCATGAGTTCAAGACTTCAGGCAGTCATTGCCAACAAAGGGTTTTCAACCAAGTACTAGAAATGAACATTTTATTTAAAATTATTTAATCTGTCCAATTACTTTTGGTCCCTTTAAAAACAGGGTGGCACATGTTAAGGAGCTGAAACTCCAAAACATTTTATCCAATTTTAATGTGGATACCCTCAAATGAAAGCTGAAAGTCTGAACTTTAACTGCATCTGAATTGTTTTGTTTAAAATTCATTGTGGTAATGTCTATAACCAAAATTAGAAAAATGTTGTCTCTGTCCAAATATATATGGACTTAACTGTATGTGTGGGGTTATGTGACCAATACAGAGATGCGCTCATAGAAGCAGCGCAGGTAATAGAAGTATATTAGAAAAGTGATTGATAGGAAAAATAAGAGCATATGAAAAGGGGTCAAATTGTAGTGGAAAACCTTTTTAAAACTCTGCCATATTTATACTTCCAATTTACTCAGATCATACCAATAGCCTTATCATTGTTTTTCAGAATTTTCCAACCTATTTAAAAATACAGTCAGGTTGATGTTTGCAAAGTTGTAACCTATTGGAATTTAAAGGGAAACCTGTCACAAGAAAAAAAAATGTCTATTAAACTGCAGATATGGGGTTAATATCCAGGTTAATAGCGTTACGAACCTACCTGGCATCTGCACATAGCCGAACGCTGCGGGGAGAAAATCTACTCTATTACCCCTCACAGTTGTGCATAATCACAGCGTCATGAATGACTGTTTCTAGGAAGGTCCCACTGTTCTGAAGAAGGCCTTGTTGTTGGCCGAAACGTCATTTTGTTTCCATACAGTGGATGTACCTGATGTACCTGTATCAATAAAATATCCTTATTTTTTTGCATCTGAATTTGGAGTGCTGAATCTATTTTCTATTTTATTACCCCTCAGTCACGGTGCAGCGCCATCGCTTTTTCAGTCACTGCCCAGAGAATACAGCTCCCCCGGCCCTTACTGACAGCCGAGAGGGTCAGTCAGTGCCGGGGGTGCGGTTACAGCTGCCGTTTTGTATACTCAGAGCGATGACTGAACCAACGCTGGTGTCACCCTCATGACTAAAACCGAATGCTGTTGGGGAGAATGAAGCTCATTTTCTCCCCGCTGCTTTCGGGTGCGTGCAGGTGCTGTGCAGGTTAGGAACGCTATACACCTGCAGATTAACCCCATATCTGCAGGTTAATATAGTTAACCTAAGTATATGGAATATGACTGGCAGTCCCATAGAGATGATCAGAGCTGTGGCCCGCATGTTCCACCATTCTGATGGGGCAATTCAGAATCCCATTTTCGGCATCAATGCACAACATTTCACCTATTTTATTGAGAATAACCCTTTAATTCTAGGAGAGAACATTCCACTGAAGGGAGCAGCATCCAGCTACACAAAGAGAACTTGGAGCTTTGTATTTTCCGTAATCTGTGCTACAGTTTTGTTGTTTCAGGAATTTTGTATAAAATCGTTAAAACTGTTAAATAGACAATTTTCTCTGGTTTTTTTTCATTTCACGTTCAACATCCCTTCAACCATTGTTATTCCTGGAGAAGCTATATGGTTTTTTTTTCTGAAACACATATTGAATAAAAACTACTACAGGGAATAGAGGAGATGTCTGAATATGGTCTTTCAACACCACCATGAACTACGGTACATTGCCACTGAAATGGAAGAAACTGTTAAGCATGTTTTATTTCGGAGAGAAGAACCGAAATAGAAAAAAGCTATTGCTAGAAATATGCTAAATAAGGACATTGTAGGTTAAAGGGGTGGTCCGAAAGTAAAACCTATTTTATTCCTAAATGCCTATCTATTTAATGTAATAATTTTATCACTTTTCTAATAATCTCTAAATAAAAAGTCCCTACCGTTCCCTCTCAACTCTACCTTATTAACTTTAACTTTCTTCATTTATCTTTTTTCACTCCTTCCTCTGATGGTTTGTTTGAGAATTTCAGTGCATGCTGGCATAGTCAAATGAGGCATCATCAGCGGGTAGAGACTGTCGTCACTGCCGCAGCCTCTGCCCCCTCCTGAAACTAAGTGTTATCAGTGACATTTGTTTCAGGGGCTGGGATAGTCCCTGTTCTACTGAGCGTGTGTCGGTTGTCAATTCTGACGTGCTCTCGGTAGATTCTGTACTACAAAAAATAGGGTGCACCTCCATCCATCAGCAAATAAATACTACCGTAGATAAAAAGTAGGGTGCAACACCTTGTATGGGGAGGAACCATTAATCAAGGAGAGAACAGACCAAACAAATATTGGTATGCACACCCAATGCGTTTATCCCTTTTATAGGCTTGGTCAGTAGGTTTTTGCAGCCTCTGGTATTTTTGCATTTATCTATTTTGGTACTTTAGCATGTGGTAGTATTCATGTCGTTGCATGTTATAATTATGATTTTGTGCACATACATACCTGTTATGTCCGGCGTACTTACTTGGTAGTGGAGTTTTTTTCATTAGCTGTCCGGCATTGTTTTTGGCTCAGGGGTGTGATATACCAATCATGTGTTGTACATGTTTTTAAGTGATTTTAATATATGGGTATGTCTCAGGTTTCTAATAAAAATTATTTGCATATTTCATATTTATATTGCTCAGTAGATTCTGTGACTAGCTTTCCAGTACTGTCACCACATCAGTTTTCAATCAATTTACAATTCTAAAAATTCTTATTCGATATATATTTTCAGTAGATTCTGCCACTGTGCAATATGGACAGTGACAGTGCGCTCCCTCACTGGCTCTGAGCAGAGCAATGAATTGGCAAGAGAGCGCACTGTCAGTGCACTTTGTAAGATTTCTTGGCCTCATGCCGTCAGAGCAGAGATCAGTGCTGCCCCCCACAAAAGACATCACTTGCGGGGGCGATGCTGGTTTCTGCTTTTATGCTGGTGCATCTTTAGACTAGGTTTACACCTTCTGTCAGTTGGCTCACTTTGTGGTTTCAAAATTTGTGTACATTTTTTGTTGCATGGTGTTTCATATTAGGCTGTAAACCTTTCAGCTAAGCCGAGCATTTTTGGCCAAGGTTCTGAAAATGTCTAAAACATATAGTTAGTATGGTGCAAGTCATGAAGGACAGACATGTTGTGCAATGTGCCAGAATGCAGATGCTTTTAGCTTCAGAAATCTCCCCCATATTGTTTTGCCTTATTCAGGTATCACTTTTTGGGGTCAGTATTTTATCAGTGTTCATAAGCCAAAGCCTAGTTCTGATTCACAACACAGAACACACCTTTCAATTATATTTTTCTAGCTGTAGACTGCTCCTGAGTTTGGCTTATAAATACTAATGAAACACTGAGAAAAAAAACCTGGCACCTGAATAAGGTGCTTCACTGTGTTTTTCACAGTATTCTTTTTGTCCAAAAAAGTACTGTGGCGTGAAGTTACCTTAAAGTCAACAGTGAGTAATAAAAGGCACTGCATACAAAAGCTTTTTTCTTTGTAGCTGTTTTGAAGCTTTTATTTATTTATTTTTCCTACCCAAACTAAGAGCACCATAATGTAGAAACAGAATTCCTGATTACAGTGATGTTTCACTTACTGTGCTGCGTGTTTCAGTTTTGATAAAATTACTGTTCTGTCTGCTACAGATCTACAAGTTTGCAGAATTCTGAGCTCTCGCTAACCCCATCCATACCACTGACAGATTTCTGTGTACACTGTGCATAGGCAGAAATCTGTCAATCAGTAGTGGGGTGGAGTTATACAGAGCTCATAAATATGGGAGACAACCTGGCAGCTGTTTTATATAGGGCATATAGTACTGTCCAAAGGATAATATTGTGCCAAAAAAATGCATATATGAGAGAAATAAAAGTGTAAAGGCAATCAGTGCTAAAATGATAATCAAATATAAAATACCAATGTGAGGAATGTGATTAATGTGATTGATGTGTGAAATGAAATACAAAATATGAAAAATATAAAAAAAAAAAATAATAATAATAATAATAAACTACTGTGCAACAAGTGCCACTATGCCCAAGAAACTATATATATGTATATATAAGTGATGATGATGTAAAAGCGAGACTTTTCCAATAATGGTTAATGAATGCAATGGATGAAATGGCCACTATATGAAATATATAAGATGGTAAATTTCCAAAATGCTCAGTGCAAAGGAAATAAATAATAAAAGTAAGCACTCTTTTCATTATTTTTAATACCTTTTTTATTTATTATCTTTTATTATTTTTTATTATTTATTCGTTTGTCATTCACATTTCTTTATTTTTACACTTACTCATCTTTTCTGTTTATATATATATATATATATGCACTTGAAAGACTGTATTTTTTATTGTATGCAATTGGCCACTAAAATATAAAATATAGTATTAATGCACTTTATTTGCTATATGAAATATTGTGTTTATTTTTTGTTTACATTCATTATTATTTATCTATTAGCTATTTATTAGCTATTATTATTTTATTTTTATTTATACCAGTCATGTGAATTTGTCATACATTATATATTTTTATTTACTTTATTACTATTATTTTTATTATTAATTGTTATTTCATTATTTGTATTCAACATTCCCCCCCTGTGTTTACCAATTAATCTGACGTGCCCTACCCCCCCACATACTGTTTTTTATTGTATTAATTTTAATTTAATTTGTAATAAAATAATATTTTAAATGAATTTGTTTGGATTGTGTGATATCATCTTTTATGTTAATAAAATAAAATAATATAATTGAATTTATTGATTCTTTTTTTAGTAAATATTTTTGGGGTATATATTTATTGGTAATATTTACTATGGAGTTATTTATAAAAAAATTATTTGGTATTTCTTTTCTATATAGGATTTATTTTCTTTTATATAACCTTGCAATAATATGAGTGATTGGGACAGAATGACAGTAATGTTAAAAGAGGATAATGTACTGTATGATATTATTATTATTATTATTATTATTATTAATAAACTCTCTTATGCCTATAATGTCTATACTGACAGAACTTTATTTTTATTATTATCCAAGAGCTGAATCAAATGCTCAATAAATATTAACAACAAAGGGCAACATATTAAAAGCTGCTAAACACTAAAGTAATATCCTCCAGACATGTTTCGCTGATATAAAGCATCATCCCGGACCTCGACATAACATAGCCATCCTTACTATGCCCAACTACCTTGATCATGCCACATAAATGTTTTTATATATCAACAATGTTGATGTGACAGATATTTTGGCAGTATCACAAAACTATATATCAATCTACTCAGCTCCTCCTGCTCTGTAACATGGTGCCTGCAGATTGGACGGCATTTTCATGGTGACAGGTTCCCTTTAAATGTGTACCATATTTGAAATAGCACTTATTGTATTCCCTCAAGTCACATCAGAGAGACTAATTTGTCTCTTTCAACTCTCTGCATAAATTAATAGATAGTAATATTGTCAAGTCCTTTATTTACATCATATATTACCATGCTTTTTATTTCTTCTACTGTCCCACAACTTGTACAGTAAAGCTAACACATTATTTAAAGCTACTCCCTAAGGCTACTTTCACACTAGCGTCGTGCACTGCACATCACAATGCGTCGTTGTGGAGAAAAAATGCATCCTACAAAGTTGTCTGCAGGATGCGTTTTTTCCCCATAGACTAACATTACCGATGCATTGCGACGCAGTGCCACACGTCGCAACCATCGTGCAATGGTTGCGTCGTGTTTTGGCGGACTGCCGCCACAAAAAAAGTTACATGTAACGTTTTTTTGTGCGTCGGGACCGCCATTTTCGATCGCGCATGCGCGGCCGAAACTCTGCCCCCTCCTCCCCGGACCATACAATGAAGCAGCGGAAGGGTCTTAAGACTGCTTTCGCTGCCAACGTCGGGCATTTTCTTCACAGTATGTGTCGGTACATCGGGCCGACGCAGCGCGACGGCCCCGTACCGACACTAGTGTGAAAGTAGCCTTAAAGACTTGAAAAAAATGTCAAAAGTGTAATAGTGGAATTACTTTTTTTTTATCCCACTATGATAAAACTGAAAGTTAATCAATAATTTACATGTACCTGAAAATAGTCATATTAAAAATGTTTCCTGTCCCACATAAAAGAGAACTAATGTATTATTGTTGGAATGTGTCGACATAAAAATGATTTTTTTTTTTCAATAAAATATACTAATATTGTACAAAATTAAAAAAATAAAAAATCTTATTTGGATTCATCATTACACCAAGCTATAAAGTACAAATTACATGTGAATTATGCTGCATGATAAATGATTAAAGTTTAGCAGCAAAAATCAATGATGAAATAGAAATCTGTTTGTAATTTTTTCCCCATGTTAGAAAAAAGTTAGTAAATTTATATGTAATAAAAAGTCAATTTAATTCAAGA
Source organism: Ranitomeya variabilis (assembly GCF_051348905.1). Taxonomy (NCBI): domain Eukaryota; kingdom Metazoa; phylum Chordata; class Amphibia; order Anura; family Dendrobatidae; genus Ranitomeya; species Ranitomeya variabilis. The sequence goes on along the minus strand of NC_135238.1, from coordinate 160,100,631 downwards.
TTATTTTTTTGGAATTTACTACACCTGGTGAATTAGAACTATTTTCAATTCACTGCACATAAATCGTTTAAAATGCTCACCCCCATTTTACAAATTACAGAAGATTACATGAGCCAGAAAAAAACTCATATGGCCTTGGGCACGGCTAAGCGGGCTTTCCCAGTGGTGGGATTCAGGGGGTTCACCAGGGTTCCATGGAACCACTTGTTAAAATAGCAGGAAGTTCCCCGAACTGGGAAGAACCAGAGCACCGATCCGGTACTAAAGCTGGCACGCTGTTTTGCCGCCGCACACACTCAGTCTCTGCTCCTTCACTCTCTGCATAGTGAGGTGCAGAGTGCGGGCAATGCGCATGGCCGAGCAGAGAATTGCTGGCTGCAGTGGAGGGATGCAGACACTGTGACTATACTCACCGCAGTGTACCAGCATCCACTGACTAGCTGCAGAGCTTGGAGCAGTACCGGTCCAGGAGGTGAATATGCTTTCTTTTACCAGACACATTATGGACATTGATAAGGGTTGTCCAGGAGTGAACAATGTTTTTAACTGTATGTGATGACACCCCAACTGCTTCAGTCACCACTTGATGGTCACTTACACATATTTGGCCTGTGACTGCTGATGCCAGGGTTTAGGTGCAGCCAACAGTTGAGATGACAGATGGACAGGTGCTCACCCTTTCCAATTTGAGCAGAGTTTCTTTAGTACAAATTCTTAAAACTTGTAGAAAAACTCTTTAATATTATACGCAATACTAAGAAGTGACTGACAGTGACTGGAACGTGTACTTGACAGGAGGCAATGAGACAAGTGAAGGAATGAGTGGGGTAAAAAGGGAAAAGCGCCTTTACTTTTAGTTACCGTTACTTGTTTTTTGTAGTTGAGGAAAGTGTGCCTAACATAATTGGCGTGGTATCCAAATGGGGTGGTTTTAATATGGGCAGGGTTTTGAAACACAAACATGGAACCTATTGTTAAAAATGTGAATCCCCTCTCTGGGCTTCCCCACAATGCCTTGCAGCTGTGACATCACATGGTATAGCTTGTATTAGGCTTATGTGGCACTCTTTTAGGGTGCTCAAGTAGAGTTCCAGTCCATATACAAGAAGAAACATAGAACATGGCACTCCTTTTCAATGCTGAAATAATATATTTATTGCACAAATAGAAAAAACAGAAAGATCCACATAAAAAAGCGTTGACGTTTCTGCCTAATCGGCCTTCCTCAGAACGTGAGACAGCCTGCTCTATCGAAAAAAGCACAACCGTGCTGGGGAAAGTGCTTTTCCCAGCACAGTTGTGCCTTTACTCTGCAGCGCAGGCTGTCTCATTTCTACTGCAGGCTTTACTGCCTGTACAGTATACATCAAATATTATTCATCATTGATCCACCTCATGTTCTGAGGAAGGCCACTTAGGCCAAAACATCAATGCTTTTTTTGTGTGGTTCTTTGTGTTTTTTCTATTTGTGCAATAAATATATTATTTCAGAATTCAAAAGGAGTGTCAAGTTCTATTTTTCTTATCAAATGGTATAGCATAGTTAATTAGGAAGGACTATCAGAGCCTGCATAAAAACAGGAGCATGGAATGCAGCAGCCATTCTATGGTAAATCTGGATAGTGAGTGGACATCCCTCAGCTTAGCCATAGAGATAGGGAGAGAGAGCAATAAAACACTGAACAAACTGTACAGATTGTGTGACTGCACAGCCCGTGAAAACAATTGATGTTTGAGGAACAGTTGGTAAACCTTGGTGAGCATCCACATAGCCACAGCCATATGTAACACCCCAGGTAACCGGTCGTTACAGTGATATTGCCTTCCTCATAGGGAAGGTGATGTGTTATAATCCGGTGACCTTGGAGCCGCATGAGAGACTTTCTCAGGAGTAGGTGGTACCTATACTGACTGCAAACCCTAAACTGACACCGCAACTAGAAGTAGCCGTGGGGTGTACCTAACATGTCCTAGACACCTCGACACAGCCGGAGGACTAAATACCCCTATAGGTGGAAATGGGAATTCTATCTTGCCTCAGAGCAGAACCCCAAAGGATAGGCAGCCCCCCACAAATATTGACTGTGAGTATAAGAGGAAAGACACTTACGCAGGCAGAAAAACAGAATTTAGCAAAAGAGGCACTTCTAGCTAAATAGAAAAGGATAGGACAGAATTCTAAGAGGTCAGTATTAAAATCCTAAAAATATCCACAGCAGAAAATACAAATATACTACATCTAACTAAAGACATAGCAAGTATATCTGCATCTCCTGAGAATCCAGCATGACTGAAAAATCCAAACAAGTCTAAGCTGGACAAAAACACAATGAATTGCACTGAATTGCAAAGCACACTGCATGTGTGCACAGACACAAAAAAACAGACACTTATCTTAGCTGAATTGGCAGCAGAGCATGAGGAACCAGAGAGAGATGCAATCCCTCCAAGAACAATGGTCAACTGGCCAGGTGTAATGGATCCTGCACACCTAAATACCTAGTAAAGCTGCAATCAGCAGAAACACCTGCCCTGGATTACAACCCCAAGACAACTGCACTACCACTAACAACCACCGGAGGGAGCCCAAGAGCAGAATTCACAACAGTGATGCCATGCTTGGAAGCGATGAAGGATCCCTTTCAAAGGTTCACAGGTAATCAGTGCATGCAACACTGTTCTGCCTCCAGGCCAGAAAGGGGAGCTCTACACGCGACTTCAGGGGAACTTCCCTATATATTCTGGTTAGAGGAGGAGTTAGGAGTTTAGTTTGTCAGAGGGACAGAAGAGAGAGGAGTCAGGCAGAGAGAGTCTGAGAGAGGAAAACTGGGGGCCTTGCAGACGAGTGGTTCTGCAGCTCCTGGAAGGAGAGAGGAACGTAGCAGTCTGTAGGAGACTGAAATGGGAAGAGAAGCACAGGAGAAGTAAAGAACTGAAGGGAAGCTGCGACTAAGCTTCCTCCATGCTGAACTGCAGAATTCCGGTAGCTGGAAGACTGAGTTTGTGGAGGTAACTCTATGCCCCACGGCAGAAACCAGCAGACAGGAGATTGCAGGTCGCCTGCCCACCATTAACACCCGAAGGCACAGCAGCACATAGAGCCCGGAGTCATCCTGAGAGGCACCTGTATAAAGGCTCACGCTGCCTGCCATGTGGGTAGTGTCCTACCAACAAGGGGGACAGAGAGAAAGTGAGGACCTTGTGTGAGGCCTGAGGCAGCAAGGGACTGCAACACAGTGCAAAGAGGAAGGCTTCCAACCCCACCTGGCTATGGGCATTCCTGAATCGCTTCCAAGCCAGCTGGACCACACCAGCACCTGTGATCCGTACCCTGGACTGTGGCTGCCTTACACCAGTAAAAAGGTAAAGAGACTGCAACCTTGTGTCCTCTAGTTCTTTCTGGCACTACACCATCATTATCTACTACACCGTTAACCCTGGGGACCCAGCTTCACCTGTGGGAAGCCATACCATCCATGCTGCCATAACATCACCCGAGTGGACCCCTTTAAGCAGCATCGGTAATCCCTGACTGAATACCACACAGGTGGCATCACAAACAAACTTTATAAACTTTATTTCCCATTTACTTCAACCCTTTTTATTGGACGCCCAGGGCCACAGACCGGGTTACAGCCACCATGACCACCCTTTTAACGATGACCGGACCTGGTACCGAATATCCCCCAGGGTCCTGGCGGGCACTCCACATATATGTCGTGGCAATTGGAGGCTTTGAAATCCTTTACATTATTGAATTTTTTGAAAAAAATTCCAGACAAGTTTGAATTTCAAAATAGTTGTTTATCTCTAACATGTACCCCAAAATTATATCTTGGAAAAATAGAACCCCTCCCCCCCAAAAAAAAAACAACAACAATTCCAACCATATAAAAGTTATGGCTCTCAGGTTATGTTCCCACAGAGAACTGTTGGTAGGTTTTTAATATTGCAGATTTTCTTCACCATTTCTGCACCCATTAAGTAAAAAAGGTGAATTGCATATTTTCAAAAATATGCAGCCTAAAAAACTCTGCAAAAACTCATCATGGGTGTGTAGCCTAAATGTGGCAGTGCAAAAATGAATACAATTTCTGTGGCACTATGGTTTCATTCAAGCATCCATGATTTTTAACTTTGGTAACGACACTGATCGTCATTCATCAGTATTTGATCAGAATGTCAGCTTTTACCATCAGAGTTTTGTCAGTGATTTTCACTCATGAAAAACTAAAAACTTTTTAACCCCTTCATGACGTGCGCCGTACTAGTACTGCGCTGCGGCAACTGCAATTGTGCCAGCCGTAGTACTAGTACGGCGCACCGATCACCGCGGTCTCGCGCTGAGTGCCGCGGTGATCGGGTGCTGGTGTCAGCTGTATATGACAGCTGACACCCCGCAGCAATGCCCACGATCGGCGCTAGGGCCGATCGCGGGCATTTAACCCCTCTGATGCCGCTGTCAGTAGTGACAGCGGCATAGAGGGGGATTGCGCAGGGATGGGGGCTCCCTGCGCTCTCCCACCCGAGCAACGTGATGCGATCGCGTTGCTCCGGTGATCCGGAAGGAGTCCCCAGATCCAAGATGGCCGTGGGACTCCTTCCGGGTCATGAAGTGACGTGGCTAGATGGCTCCTTCTGAGAGCAGGCGCCGGAAAGCCTCCTGCTATGCGTGTCAGATCACTGATCTGACTCAGTGCTATGCACAGTGTCAGATCAGCGATCTGATCTAATATAGTGATGTCCCACCCTGGGACAATGGTAGAATGTAAAAAAAAAAAATAGATAAGATGTATATATAAAAAAAAAAATCCCCAAATAAAGGAAAAAAAAAATCCCAATAAATCCATTTATTTATGTAAATTAAAAAAACAATAAAAGTACACATATTTGGTATTGCCGCATCCGTAACAACCTGCTCTATAAAACTATCCCACTAGTTAACCCCTTCAGTGAACACCGCAAAAAAAAAAAAAAAAAACAAGGCAAAAAACAACGCTTAATTATCATACAGGCGAACAAAAAGTGGAAGAACACGCGATCAAAAATTCGGACATAAATAAACATGGTACCGCTGAAAACGTCATCTTGTCCCGCAAAAAAAAAGCCGCCATACAGCATCATCAGCAGGAAAATAAAAAAGTTATAGCTCTCAGAATAAAGCGATGCAAAAATAATTATTTTTTCTATAAAATAGTTTTTATCGTATAAAAGTGGCAAAACATAAATTTGGGGCCTAAAAAATATTTTTTGTGGAAAAAAAAGGATTTTTTATTTTCACGGCTCTGTGTTATAAACTGCAGTGAAACACATCTTCATGAGTTCCTTAGGGGGTCTACTTTCCAAAATGGTGTCACTTGTGGGGGGTTTCAATGTTTAGGCACATCAATGGCCCTCCAAACGCAACATGGCGTCCCATCTCAATTCCTGTCAATTTTGCATTGAAAAGTCAAATGGCACTCCTTCCCTTCACAGCTCTCCCATGCACCCAAACAGTGTTTTACCCCCACATATGGAGTATCAGCGTACTCAGGACAAATTGGATAACAACTTTTGGGGTCCAATTTCTTCTTTTACCATTGGAAAAATTAAAAATTGGGGGCGAAAAATCATTTTTGTGAAAAAATATGATTATTTATTTTTACTGCTCTGCATTATAAACTTCTGTGAATCACTTAATGGGTCAAAGTGCTCAACACACATCTAGAAAAGTTCCTTAGGGGGTCTACTTTCCAAAATGGTGTCACTTGTGGGGGTTTTCAATGTTTAGGCACATCAGGGGCTCTCCAAACGCAACATGGCATCCCATCTCAATTCCAGTCAATTTTGCATTGACAAGTCTAATGGCGCTCCTTTGCTTCCGAGTTCTGCCATGCGCCCAAACAGTGGTTTACCTCCACATATGGGGTATCGGCGTACTCAGGGCAAATTGTACAACAACTTTTGGGGTCCATTTTCTCCTGTTACCCTTGGTAAAGTAAAACAAATTGGAGCTGAAATATATTTTTTGTGAAAAAAAGTTAAATGTTCATTTTTATTTAAACATTCCAAAAATTCCTGTGAAACACCTGAAGGGTTAATAAACTTCTTGAATGTGGTTTTGAGCACCTTGAGGGGTGCAGTTTTTAGAATGGTGTCACATTTGGTTATTTTCTATCATATAGACCCCTCAAAATGACTTCAAATGTGATGTGGTCCCTAAAAAAGAATGGTGTTGTAAAAATGAGAAATTGCTGGTCAAATTTTAACCCTTATAACTCCCTAACAAAACAAAATTTGGTTCCAAAATTGTGCTGATGTAAAGTAGACATGTGGGCAATGTTACTTATTAAGTATTTTGTGTGACATAACTCTGCGATTTAATTGCATAAAAATTCAAATTTGGAAAATTGCAAAATTTTCAAAATTTTCGCCAAATTTCCATTTTTTTCACAAATAAATGCAGGTAATATCAAAGAAATTTTACCACTATCATGAAGCACAATATGTCACGAGAAAACAGTGTCAGAATCACCGGGATCCGTTAAAGCATTCCAGAGTTATAACCTCATAAAGGGACAGTGGTCAGAATTGTAAAAATTGGCATGGTCATTAACGTGCAAACCACCCTTGGGGGTAAAGGGGTTAAAAGTTACATTTTAGCTTTTATATCTAATTCATGGGATTATATCAAGTGAAGGCAGTGAAGATATAATTTGTCTTTGTTTCCCAAAATGTGTGCAGCCCCTTTAACAGGTACAAAACGATGTAATAAAAATGCAAACATATAATGGGAAAAAAAAAACAATATTCTGTAGACGAGTCATCAGTAGTCAGCATTTCTTTCTTTCAAATTCATGTTTTTTTTCTGCAAAGAGAATCTTTAATATCTCAGCGACTGATTTGCATTTCAAAATGAGTTGTTTGACCTTGGATCCACCATCTGTACATGCAACACCCCCCCAACTCAACTTTACCATAAACCTTGTATACATAAATGTTTAATGAATGAGGCCCTAAAGGTTTGTGAAGAATCCAGATTTATATTCCATTAAACCTGATCCTCGCAGCCTAATTAGCTGGTAATTTCACCCTTGCTTGTACTATAAACCGTTTTATGTTCAATAATAATAAAATCTCTGTAAACCTTGTCCCTTTATTAATAAACATTATGTGCTTCTGGCTTTTAAGAAAAAATGTAATGAATTGCTTGGCTTGTTATTTTGGCCTATCAAATCTTAGGCGTTTTATCCAGCGTGAAAAAAAAAATAGAGAAGAAAAAAAAAGAAGTATTGATTGAAAATTTCAAGAGAAATTTGGAAAATGAAGCAAATTTTAAGCAAAATTGACAAGCGATTCTAATGAGAGACTACAGATCTGGATTTCACCAAGGTCAGCAGTCTAAAAAAAAAATAGTGTTTCGTGATATTTGGCATTTTTCAAGGCGGGTTAAGCTTTCTGTCTAACTCTGACCACCTTACTGTACTGTATGATTGTGGCATGTACAGATGATTGAAATTAAGAATGAGTTTACTGGAAAAAGTATATGACATATAAAGTACATTGCAGGCATCAAAAAGCTGTTCTCTTTTCTGCTCATTATACCATTAACTCTTTAGAAGTTGACCCTGTAATATTGGATGCCACGGCTTAGCCCACCTAGTCTGGTGTTTAAACTGTATTTACCCTGAAACGTGTGAAGTTGGATTCTTTAAAAGAGAAAAAAAGGGACTAGTGCCCATAGAGTGATGTTGTGTAGTATAATAGTGGTAGGGAGTGAGATGTTGCTCACCTGATGGAGATGTGAATGTCATGACTCCATTCAAAGCTTGTATTAAAATCAGCTGCAGCGGGTAGAAGGGTCCCATCTTCTACAGACTTCTAGATATGGATTAGAAGATGACGGTGCAGAGGTAAGGGGGAAGTAAAGATGCCCAGCAAGCTCGACTCATGTTTCCCATAACAAGCTTCATCACGAGTCTGATGAAGCACGTTGAGCTGGCTGGGGTCTGCAAGATGCATATCGAGCTGGCTGGACTAGTTGGATACTTTGGAATATACCAGCCACATTTCATCCATACACCCTAAAAATATTTAAAGAGAATGTGCCATCCATAAATGCCCTATATTTTAAATTAGTTTTTTATGTTACATTTATTTTTTTAAACCTTTTTGGCAATGTTTTATTTTTCATACCGCAATCTATATTAAAAAATTAAACATACAAATCTTGCAATTTCCACCATGTTCAGTGGGACATTTTTTGTTAGCAGCCAATGACTGACTCAGACCTCAGATCTTTTGTATAGAAGTATTGAATGAGCATGTGCAAAGGTCATTGTGAAGGTAAGGAGGAGCAGGGGGAGCCATGACATTGAAAGAAGGGGTATGTTCCAGCTCACATTGAATTAGTCAGCAATCCTCGGCTTGATTAAAACAATAAGATTGAAGGTAGGGATATCAAGCTGTTTTTTGGATAAAAAAATGTAAAGACTTTTTTTGCAGACTTGAATTAAACAAGACATTCCCAATACTATAAAAAGAATGTGTCAGGACTCTGAACATTTTTTATTACCTTTTGTGCATTACTGCCCTTTTCCAAGATGGCGTCTTTGGTCACATGTGCACTGTGTCTTCCTGCTATAAAACTCCACCCCAGCCTTCAGTCTGTGCTAGAGTATTCTGCCTTGCATCCAGCTCCTGACCTCTGGTTACTCCCTGGCTATATACCTGCTCCTGTGATCCCGTGTGGTTATCCCGCTACTCTGCTCGGAGTTCCTGCTGCATACACCAGTTTCCAGTAATCCTCCTTCATCTGCTGCTCGTGTTTACTTCCATCTGCATTTGCTGGACATGTAAGCTGTTGCTGCTCTGCAAAAACCTGAGACTATTACCCAGGCCTCCCTGGTTGTGCTTAGATATTATTTGAACTGCCTTATAAGCTTATCTATCTGTGTTTGGACTAAAACAAGGACTTATTCGAGTCAAGTATCCTCAAGAATAAATTTGGGCTTCATAGACTTTCTGTGTGATTGCATTTTCCTCTGAAGTTTCCTATAGACTGCTAAGCTGCGTTTAATATTTACACCAAGTGTTGTGGACTTGAGTTTCTCTCTGCACCTGTTTGAATCACCGTGTGATAATACAGACTTTACCACTTATAAAACTGTGTCCTGTAGTTGTCTTGTTCTATGCAAAGAGTCTCCTGAGTTATCCCCTATAATTATTAAAGAATGTGAGAGCTTTTGCTACTCATTTTGAACTGGGACTCACGGACGAGTAAGAACTAAGTTCAAAACGCGTAGGAAAAGCTCTCACATTCTTTTTATTCATGACTATAATTATAGTATTTTGCAATTTTTAATAAAAAAATGGCTGGAGCTCTGACAATACCCGTTATGATTTGTGCATTTTGCATGCCTCTGATGATATTGAGCCTGCAGAAAACTCTTCCTGAAAGAACAGCAAATATTATTCAAAATATTATTCAAAAATAGCCTATTTGACGAGTGTGAATATTGCAAGATTTCCGACTTTTTTTCTTATTGAAAATGATGATTTTTAAAAGACAGCATTTTTATTTATTTTTAATAGGTAATTTTCTGGTGTCACATTCCTTATAGGCAGGGTATAATATAAAGGGTATTTAAAGTGTAAGTACACCTTTTAATCAATTATTTTAAGTTGTTCAATATGTTTAAAGCAGAAAATACAACAACTTTATAGATAGATAGAAAGAACACAGGAGAAACAAGAGTCGAAAAAGATGGCCAAAATAATACAAAAGTAATTATGTAAGAATATATTTTATTTAGAGTCCATTAAAAAGATCATCATATGCAATAATATATACTGGTACAAAAAATAAGTGATACGTGACTGCATACAAGGTGCATCTAATATTCCAGGAACCAATGGGCGGAACTTAAAATAATATATCGTTGTGGTACTTATAATTAATCTGCATGTGCACAGTAGCACCTAGTTCCGATATAGAGAAGGCACAGATATCTCAGTGGTAAACCGTCACTGAATCGGCTTCATGCCGTATCTAGATTCCCGCACAATTCAACATACATAAAATGCTTAAATAGTATCAAACAGGGAATTGTTTACCCATAGGTGTCTGTAACCGTCCGTCCAGGTCCTGGATGTATACCCCGACGCGCGTTTCGCGTGGATATGTGACCGCTTCCTCAGGGGGCGTGGCTAATAGGGGATCGACGTCCATCTAATATAGTGACTCAATCCGGTCATGTGACGTTGAAACTAGTAACCGGTGCACTAATGTGAGCCGCAGAGACACATCGCCGCTGAGTTCCAAGCCTCACCTCCAGTGCGAGGTCCCCGTCACGTGAGCGGGCCGACGCCACGCCCACATCACGCAGCAGGGAACCGTCACCAGAAGACAGGCAAGGAGCAGCGTACGGCGCGTATCAGCGTATAAAGTGACAAGTGCTTGGTGCAAAAAAGGTTAACCATTAATAAGATAAAGTGAAAAGTGTATAGTTACTGCGCATACTTATGCATTTATCTAGTACATCCCTGCCCGATATCACGCAGCATTCGGATAATCCGGACATTGTGGGAGATAGATCGTGCAATGCATACACCAAAAAAGGAAAAAGTGAAGTGCTAAAAATAAATAATGGAATATTATACCATACATATAATGAATTAAATTACATATACAACACTGCACAAAGCACTAAAATATGCTGCAGATCAAGACATACAACTTCAACATGGGGGCAGTATATAGGGACAAGAACTATACTAAGGCACATAGTATCATAATAATGAATAAATAGTACTCAATGTCCATTAATAAACGCCTTCCAAGGGGGATCCATTCTGATCCTTTGATATTCATCTCATCCAGAGACTTCACGTATGTTCTTCCATGTTACATCCTCCCCAGTCCCTCAAAGCCTTCTCCCAAACTCGAAGATAGTATGGATATGATCAGAGACATAAGCACACTAAAATTGGGACAAAGATACCAAATTAAAAACTGACAGATAAGCAACAGAGACAAATTAAATGTATAGTTCCGGGACAACAATCTAGAGGAAAGAGGAAAATCCATGCGCCTCATTTAGGCCTTTTGGTGCAAGGGTGCCAAGGATGGTGATCCAGCGACATTCCCGTTGCGCCAAAATGCGCTTGACATCCCCACCTCTAATGCCACATTGGATGTGATCAATACCACGTGCCTTAAACGATTTGGGATTGCAATCATGGAATTGTCTATAATGGCGTGGTATGGTTTTCAATTTTGAAGGATCCAATACCTCCTTAGCCGCCACAATGTCACGTATATGCTCCCGTATCCGTGTGCCAAGTCGTCGAGATGTTAATCCAATGTATATTTTAGGACACCCACAGACGGCATAATATACAACTTGTGTAGTATTACACGTAATGTGGTAATTAATGGTGAAAGTCCTTTCACCGTCCGCAGATACAAATGTGGCTTCACGACTGATGTTAGGGCATGTAATGCAGCCACCACATGGAAAGCAGCCCCTAGACGGTCCTCCAGATCCAAAATTATATCCCACATTTTTGGGGATATAATGGCTGGAGACTAATAAATCCCTGAGGTTTTTACTCCTCCTAGCCGTCATTGAGGGATATCCTTGAAGACATTTTGACAGTGACGGGTCACTCCTGAGGATGCCCCAATGTTTTTGTAGGCAATTCCTCATAGTACTCCACTCACCATTAAAAGTGGAAATAAAACGCACTGTGTCCTGTTGTTTTAACGTTTTTTTATTATAGTTGTTCCTGGAGCATAATAGTTCATCCCGTGGTGTAACTTTAGCCCTACGATAGCCTTTCCTAATGCTCCTATTGCTATATCCCCTCTCTTGGAATCTAGATTTTAGATCCATGGCCTGACTCTCAAATTTAGTTGCGGAGGAGCAGATCCGCTTCATCCTGAGATGTTGCCCAACTGGGATGGCTGAGATGGTACTATAGGGGTGACCCGAATCAGCATGTAGCAGGGAGTTTACCGAGGTGGACTTCCTGAAGACATCGGTCTGTAAATACCGTTGACTATCAACTTCAATTTTGATGTCCAGGAAGTCCACATCGGTCTTACTCACCTGATACGTCAATTTGATGTTGAGTGTATTGTCGTTCAATTGTCTCATAAACTGATGTAATGTTTCTTCGGGTCCCTGCCATATGATGAACAAGTCATCAATGTAACGCAGCCAGCACTGCACATGGTCCGCGGCCTGCGGCCCCCCCCCGCCAAAAATCTCCCTCTCCCAGTACCCTAGGAAGAGGTTGGCGAAGGAAGGCGCACAGGCCGCGCCCATGGCAGTGCCGCGCTGCTGCAAATAAAAAACATCCTTAAAAATAAAGAAGTTTTTAGTCAAAATGAAAGTCAAAAGTTCCATGATCAATTCACAGATGGCACCATCCCAGTTGCTCGCATCCAGGAAGAAGCGGACCGCCTCCAAGCCATCATTATGGCCAATAGATGTATATAAAGATTGTACATCAGCAGTGACAAGGCACATGTTATCTTCCAACTGGATCCCATCGATCCGACGGAGAACGTCCGACGTGTCCCTGGCATAGGAGGGGAGCGACTCAACCAAAGGTTTAAGATAGTAGTCCACAAACTTGCAGATGGGGTCGCTCAAACCTCCTATACCAGAGACAATGGGGCGACCCGGTGGATCAACGGGATTTTTGTGGATTTTAGGGATAAATTAAAGAGTAGGGATTCTGGGGAATTTGGTGAGCAAACCATCAAGTACCTTTTTAGGAATAATGCCCCTATCATGAGCATCCGTTAGGATGCTCTCCAATTCATGCGAGAATTTAATCACTGGATTGGCTTCCAACTTTTTATATGTCTCTCTATCTCTAAGATGTTTAAGTGCTTCCTTCTCATAGAGAGCACTCGGCCACAGAACCACATTTCCCCCCTTGTCCGCTGGCTTGATTACTATGTCATCATAGCTCTGTAATTGTTCTAGAGCCAGTCTTTGATTAGCTGTTAAATTGTCAGATTTGCGTCTAGTAGAAATCTTCTGAAAATCCTGGATGACCATCTTAGTGAAGATTTCCACCACAGGGCATAAGGACAAGGGGGGAAAGGCGGTAGATCTGGGACGGCAGTCATGGGGAAAAGTGCTTACTGTGCCAGTGGTCTGTTCGTCCAGGAGATCCTCCAGTGCCATCAACGCCTCCCTTTCAATTGCCTCATTTTTTGGTTCCATGTTACCCTTCTCAAATAATTTTTTGAGAATTAGTTTCCTTGAGAACAGGTATAGGTCTTTGGTGGCTGTGAAAAGATCAAATTTGTTAGTGGGTGAAAAAGATAAACCCCTTTGCAACACATCCACCTGATCACCTGTGAGAACATGGTGGGAAAGATTAATTACCTCAAGACCTTTTTTGGTTTTCTTATTCTGTTGGTTTCCCTGAGGGTTCTTATGTCTCCCACCATTTCTCTCACGGTTCAAGCCTGAATTGCGTAACTCATAGAACCTAGGTTGTGTTGTACTAGATTCCTCACTGAATGCCACAGAGATTGTGGAGGTAGATCTGGCACGGGAGGATCCCCTGGGCTGGCGGCCCCTCCGATTCCATCCATAGATGGCATTAGACTGAAAATCATTCATGTCTCTCTGGAATTTCCTGGACTTATTATCACAGATGCCCTTCTCCCACTTAGCAAACTCGTTTTCTAGCTCGATGTTAAACTGAGTAAGGCTATCCTGAGATAAGTCCTGTTTGAGTTTATTTTGAAGCTCCTCAATATCTTTATCCAGATTTTCCAAGTTTGTCTGATTGTTCTGGGCTAGCAATTGCATGAAGCCTCTAGAGCACCCAGTTGCCAACTCTTCCCATTTAAGTCTAAAGGTGGTATCTTCTATCTCAAATGAGGGGAAGACTTGTATCCTGAGCCCCCTAGGTATTAAACCTCTCTCCAAATATTTGTTCAAAAATGCCCGGTTCCACCATATCTTTAATCGTTTATTTAGAAGATCCTTAAGTTGCCTGAAAATTTCTTGTTTGTCTCTGCTGCCACCCGTCAGAGATGCACCAGGATCGTCACAGAAAACATCATTAAGTTGTGTCAGCCACGTTTGTTCACGGGCCTTATAATCCATATTGACACTGACTTTGGTTGCTGTAAAATATACAGAAATAAGCATATATATAAATAGGGGGCGCCCTAAATGTAATTTAATTCATTATATGTATGGTATAATATTCCATTATTTATTTTTAGCACTTCACTTTTTCCTTTTTTGGTGTATGCATTGCACGATCTATCTCCCACAATGTCCGGATTATCCGAATGCTGCGTGATATCGGGCAGGGATGTACTAGATAAATGCATAAGTATGCGCAGTAACTATACACTTTTCACTTTATCTTATTAATGGTTAACCTTTTTTGCACCAAGCACTTGTCACTTTATACGCTGATACGCGCCGTACGCTGCTCCTTGCCTGTCTTCTGGTGACGGTTCCCTGCTGCGTGATGAGGGCGTGGCGTCGGCCCGCTCACGTGACGGGGACCTCGCACTGGAGGTGAGGCTTGGAACTCAGCGGCGATGTGTCTCTGCGGCTCACATTAGTGCACCGGTTACTAGTTTCAACGTCACATGACCGGATTGAGTCACTATATTAGATGGACGTCGATCCCCTATTAGCCACGCCCCCTGAGGAAGCGGTCACATATCCACGCGAAACGCGCGTCGGGGTATACATCCAGGACCTGGACGGACGGTTACAGACACCTATGGGTAAACAATTCCCTGTTTGATACTATTTAAGCATTTTATGTATGTTGAATTGTGCGGGAATCTAGATACGGCATGAAGCCGATTCAGTGACGGTTTACCACTGAGATATCTGTGCCTTCTCTATATCGGAACTAGGTGCTACTGTGCACATGCAGATTAATTATAAGTACCACAACGATATATTATTTTAAGTTCCGCCCATTGGTTCCTGGAATATTAGATGCACCTTGTATGCAGTCACGTATCACTTATTTTTTGTACCAGTATATATTATTGCATATGATGATCTTTTTAATGGACTCTAAATAAAATATATTCTTACATAATTACTTTTGTATTATTTTGGCCATCTTTTTCGACTCTTGTTTCTCCTGTGTTCTATGTATGCTATTGAGTCGTTGTATATGGTAATTTACTGGCGCCCCCTATTTATATATAACTTTATAGATAGTATTGATTAAAAAAATTTAACTTTGTAGATATGGAGGCATAGAAGCAATATACATAAATAAGAGTTTTATAGATAATATTTGTGCTACAATAATGAAGCTGTAAAGTCACTTCTTATCTAAAGAAGTGATTGTGGGACAGGACAAAATAAAAACAACATATTTTAACTGAATTTAAAGTTTTATACTGTATATCATAGTAAGCATTACAACATCACGTATTCAATTTTAAAGTGCAGAAGTGGTAAAGAAATAAATATATCGAGAGGTGAGAGGAAATATATGAAAATTATAAAATTGAGAAAATATTAGAAATGTATTAAGAAAAATAATGCAATAAAAAATGTAGAAATAATATTTAAATATACATGCATCTGGCTTGTCTTCTAACATGTCTTCTGTTATATGATGTGACTGAGAACATGTAATTCATATAAATTAATTTTCAATAAATAGTATGAAATATAAATAACATCACATTAATACAAACCCTTCTAAATAGATCACAAATAATTAATTCATTCCACATCAAGCACATCAAGAACTCAATTACATTTATGAATTATAAAGGACTTACAGAGCTCCTAGCAGCTCTGAAGGTGCAGAAAATATGATTTTATATGGAACGTTTAAGTGAAATTTAACATCCATATTTATTTAGGGTAAGCAGAAAGAAGGACATTGTTATTACTACTCCTCTTTTCATACTTTTTTTCCCAGAGAAATCGGGGGTGTTGCTCAGAGGGTAATTATTCAAAGCAGACTAAAGACCCCCCCCCCCCCCCGAGAGAATCCTGAAAACCACACCTCCTTGTTAAAAACCATAAAAAATTGTAATAAATAAAGAGGCCCATAGGTCTGGAACCGTATGGAGGATTTAAGAAATAAATAAAATGCATACTTTGGGGAGCAGCGGGAATTAAATATTTAGAAAACACTGGTCACTTTTAACCTGGTGACAGGTCCTCTGTAATAATGGAACTACTTAACCCCTTAGTGATTGGGTCAGATTTTTCAAATCTGACCACTGTCACTTTATGGGTCAATAAATCTGGAATATTTCAACATATCCCAGTGATTTTGGGAATGTTTTTTCACGACACATTATATTTTATTATAATGGTAAATTTAGGTCAATATGTTTTTCATTTATTTAAAAAAATATCAGACATTTGACAAAAATTTCTAAAAATTGGCAATTATCAAACCTTGAATGATTATTCTTTTAATCAAGATAGTCAGACCACACAAAATCTAATATTTAAAGCTGAATGTGTGGGTGTATGTATGTATGTATGAGGTAATAGCATGTCAGTTAGGGTGTGTTGGTGGAAATGCTGATGTCAGTCACATTACCTCTATGTGAGAGGATATAGAAACTGCCAGTTACAGACTGTTTCGACCACAATAATGCCTCATAAGAAAAGGAATTCCCTGGCACAAATGTCAGCTGATGCGAAAAGAAAAGCTGCATTACGGGCCAATGAAAAATGTGAAGACCGAGAAACAAGGCTGACACACATGAGAACAGCAGCTGCTTCCTCAAGAGCCAATGAACTTTCTGAACAGAGGGAAGTGAGGCTTGCAGACATGAAAACAAGAGCTGCTTCCTCAAGAGCCAATGAACTTAGTTTTCCCTTTTAATAATTAAATTTCTATCTATTTGTTTTGTGGTTTTTGTGTGCAGAATAAATTTTTGTTAACACATTCTATTTTGCTAACAGCAGTTATTAACCCGGGCAAAGGTAGTACAGCTAGTAGTTAATAAATACCATTTTCCTAATGTCTGCTTTATATCAGCACCATCTGTAAAATGTTCTTTTCTTTTGCTAGGATGTTAGTAGCTTTAAAATTGTAGCAGTAATTTTTAATTTTTGGAAGGAAATTTACAAAACGTAATTTTTTTAGATACCTATTCAGTTTTGAAGTTTCTTTGGGGACCTGTATATTGGAAAACCCCCAAAACTGATACCATTTTATAAACAGCACCCATAAACATATTCAAAACTGCTGTTCATGTGCTTTTCAATAATTAATGCAAAGTGGCATGCAAAGTGGCAGCTTCTAGTGTCATTATTTTGCCTCAAACTGCAATAACCATCAGGACCGCACAATCAAGATCTTAGGGTGCCGATGGCTTTAAAGAGGAAGCCCCCACATTCTGTTAACCATGTGACTGCAGTATCTAATGGGTTAAAGGGTCATGGTTAGGGTTGAGCGAAACGGGTCGGCCATTTTCAGAAGTCGCCGACTTTTGGCAAAGTCGGGTTTCATGAAACCCGACCCCTGTGTGGGGTCGGCCATGAGGTCGGCGATCTTCTTAATCTGGGATCGGAATTCGGATACCGAGTTCCGATATGTTTGCGATATCGGGAATCGGTATCGGAATCCATATTTAAGTGTAAAATAAAGAATCAAAATAAAAAATATTGATATACTCACCCTCTGACGCGCCCTGGTACTAACCGGCAGCCTTCCTTCCTAAGAATCAGCGCGTGAATGGCCTGCGGTGACGTCCGCGGCTTGTGATTGGTCGCGTGGCGGTCACATGGGCCGTCGCGACCAATCACAAAGCCGTGACGTCATCTTAAGGTCCTTCACGTGCTGATTCTTAGGAAGGAAGGCTGCCGGAAAGAAGCCGAGGGTGAGTATATACCTAATAGGAATATACTCACCCTCGGACGCGCCCTGCTTCTTTCCGGCAGCCTTCCTTCCTAAGAATCAGCGCGTGAAGGACCTTAAGATGACGTCACGGCTTTGTGGTTGGTCGCGACGGCCCATGTGACCGCCACGCGACCAATCACAAGTAGTGTTGAGCATTCCGATACCGCAAGTATCGGGTATCGGCCGATACTTGCGGTATCGGAATTCCGATACCGGGATTCCGATACTTGCCGCGTATCGGATACCGGAATCGGAAGTTCCCAGATTCAAAATTCCGAAATTCAGCCAATGAGAATGATTCCAAGTGTGGGCACATCCTGTTTAGCATGGAGGGCATGAAACTACTGGCAAGGCTGTGATTGGCTGCTGAAATGATGTCATGATGCAGTTTAAAAGTCGCTGGCGCCATTTTCCGATCACTCTGCTGTGAATTCAGTTAGTGACAGGACGCTGTTTGCTGACTGAGGGACAGTTTAGAGAAAGCGATTTGCTTCTTTGTGCTTTCCAAAGGCTAATTTAGCAACCGCTGTGTTCACCTACTATTCACCTTGCTTTTGCCTTGTAGCGCTGTTTTCACAGCGATCTGCAAGGTCTGTGTGTGTGTGTGTGTGTGAGTGCAGCCCACTCTCTAGTCTGAGTGCAGCCACATAGGCCATCCATAGCTGGTTGTATTCAGTTCAGGGAGGGTGGTTCATTGCCTCATACTGTTCTTTTTTTTTTTTTTTTTTCAAGTAGTGTAGTCTGCTGCTAATTTATTCAAAAAAATCCTATTAGTGTCTTTCCACCCGTCTCCAGCTAATTTGTGGAAAAACACTACATAGGATAAAGTAGAGGAGGGTTTTTGGGCCTTGCAGCGCCGTTTACGGCTGTCTGCACGGTCTCCGTGTGACTGCAGCTCGCCCTGAAGTCTGTGAGCAGCCTTAGCCTGGTTGTCTCCAGCTCAGGGTTGTTCACTGCGTCATACCGCCAAATCAATTTTAATTTTTTTTCAAGTAGTGTAGTCTGCTGCTAATTAATTTTAAAAAATCCTATTAGTGTCTTTCCACCCGTCTCCAGCTAATTTGTGGAAAAACACTACATAGGATAAAGTAGAGGAGGGTTTTTGGGCCTTGCAGCGCCGTTTACGGCTGTCTGCACGGTCTCCGTGTGACTGCAGCTCGCCCTGTAGTCTGTGAGCAGCCGTAGCCTGGTTGTCTCCAGCTCAGGGTTGTTCACTGCGTCATACCGCCAAATCAATTTTAATTTTTTTTCAAGTAGTGTAGTCTGCTGCTAATTAATTTAAAAAAATCCTATTAGTGTCTTTCCACCCGTCTCCAGCTAATTTGTGGAAAAACACTACATAGGATAAAGTAGAGGAGGGTTTTTGGGCCTTGCAGCGCCGTTTACGGCTGTCTGCACGGTCTCCGTGTGACTGCAGCTCGCCCTGTAGTCTGTGAGCAGCCGTAGCCTGGTTGTCTCCAGCTCAGGGTTGTTCACTGCGTCATACCGCCAAATCAATTTTAATTTTTTTTCAAGTAGTGTAGTCTGCTGCTAATTAATTTTAAAAAATCCTATTAGTGTCTTTCCACCCGTCTCCAGCTAATTTGTGGAAAAACACTACATAGGATAAAGTAGAGGAGGGTTTTTGGGCCTTGCAGCGCCGTTTACGGCTGTCTGCACGGTCTCCGTGTGACTGCAGCTCGCCCTGTAGTCTGTGAGCAGCCGTAGCCTGGTTGTCTCCAGCTCAGGGTTGTTCACTGCGTCATACCGCCAAATCAATTTTAATTTTTTTTCAAGTAGTGTAGTCTGCTGCTAATTAATTTAAAAAAATCCTATTAGTGTCTTTCCACCCGTCTCCAGCTAATTTGTGGAAAAACACTACATAGGATAAAGTAGAGGAGGGTTTTTGGGCCTTGCAGCGCCGTTTACGGCTGTCTGCACGGTCTCCGTGTGACTGCAGCTCGCCCTGTAGTCTGTGAGCAGCCGTAGCCTGGTTGTCTCCAGCTCAGGGTTGTTCACTGCGTCATACCGCCAAATCAATTTTAATTTTTTTTCAAGTAGTGTAGTCTGCTGCTAATTAATTTAAAAAAATCCTATTAGTGTCTTTC
Organism: Ranitomeya variabilis; assembly: GCF_051348905.1. Lineage (NCBI taxonomy): Eukaryota > Metazoa > Chordata > Amphibia > Anura > Dendrobatidae > Ranitomeya > Ranitomeya variabilis. The sequence continues at coordinate 160,080,670 of NC_135238.1, read as the reverse complement.
CACCCGTCTCCAGCTAATTTGTGGAAAAACACTACATAGGATAAAGTAGAGGAGGGTTTTTGGGCCTTGCAGCGCCGTTTACGGCTGTCTGCACGGTCTCCGTGTGACTGCAGCTCGCCCTGTAGTCTGTGAGCAGCCGTAGCCTGGTTGTCTCCAGCTCAGGGTTGTTCACTGCGTCATACCGCCAAATCAATTTTAAATTTTTTTTCAAGTAGTGTAGTCTGCTGCTAATTAATTTAAAAAAATCCTATTAGTGTCTTTCCACCCGTCTCCAGCTAATTTGTGGAAAAACACTACATAGGATAAAGTAGAGGAGGGTTTTTGGGCCTTGCAGCGCCGTTTACGGCTGTCTGCACGGTCTCTGTGTGACTGCAGCTCTATCTGTTGTCAGTTCAGCCCCCAAAAAAGAAATAAATAATAAAGTTCACCAAACACACCAGTGACACCACTTTACATTTCTGTAGGCCACATTAGCTCATATTAAAGTCTAGTCCACACTTTAGAAAATTAGTGTTTCTTATACCTGTTAGGAGGAGTTGCTCAGGAATAAGCACACAAATCCGTTAGTACTTTTCTGCTTATCTTTATCAGTCAACCAAGATGAAGAAGGCAGTGAGTAAGGCACGTGGGCGTGGGCGTGGGCGCGGAGCAGGGAGGGGACGTGGGGATTCTGTGCCTGCTGCGGGCACCGGTGACTCATCAGCACCCACTTTCACCAGGCAACAGTCGTTCATGCGCAGCTTTGTGTCAGAGCGTCGTACATCGCTGCTGCGTCAAGACCAAATTGAAGCTGTTGTCGGATGGATGGCAGCTAATGCATCAACTTCCATTAGTGCCACATCCTCTCAGACACAGAGCACTGGAGAGCAGCCATCTGTCTCTTCACCACCTGCCAAATTGCCCAGGCAGACAGAGAGCCCAGGACAGGAGCCGTCTCTACTTCTGTTCTCTGAATCTCTTGGCTTGGAAACAGGGGGCCAGCCAAGCAGCATTGGAGAAATGGAAGAAGAGGCAGGGTGCAGTGATGCCCAACAGCTTTTTCTGTCTTCCTCTGAAGAGGCGGGTGGGCCAGTGGCTCCGGTCACCACATCGCAGGCCGCATCAGCTGATGATGACACTCAGGTGCCACTTACTGGTGCGTGCTCTGCTGCTGAGACTACCCAGGAGGAGCAGTTGGGGGCAGAGGGTAGTGTAGATGATGAGGTCCTCGACCCATCTTGGCGTGAGGGACAGGAAGGTGGTGGGAGCAGCTCTGAGGAAGAGATTCCCCGTACGGCCCAAAGAGGGAGAGGGAGGGGGAAGACCGCGGATCCTGCAGCCTCCGCTTTGGCAGCCGTTAGGAGCATGTCTCTTCCAAAAGCCAAAAAGGGCGCTCCCAAGACTTGCAGTGCCTGGTCCTTTTTTGACACAGTTGCAGATGACATTTGCTATGTCAGATGCAACGTGTGTCATCAAAAAGTCAAAAGAGGGAAAAATGTCAGCAACCTCAATACCTCCAACATGTGGAAACATGTGCGCAACAGGCACCCGGCGGAGTTAGAAAAACACACTGAAGAGGTAGGCCAACCAACAGCGGCAGCTACCACCTCTTCAGCTCGTGTTGCCTCTTCCTCTAGCTCACACGCAGCTGGTTCGGCTTCCTCCCAGGATCGCCGTGGAAGAACCTCTGGCCCTGTTGTCCAGAGACCCGCTGTAATTCCACCCGCAGCACCACTTTCCCAGTCATCCACACACTCCCAGCCCAGTCTACAGCCATCGGTAGTACAGGCATGGGAGAAAAGGCGGCCTTTCTCGTCAAACCACCCACGAGCACAGGCTCTGACTGCAGGCATTGCCAAACTGCTGTCACTGGAAATGCTGTCATTCAGGCTGGTGGAGACTGACAGCTTCCGTGACTTGATGTCATTGGCAGTCCCACAGTACAATGTGCCCAGCCGCTTTTACTTCAGCAGGCAAGCCGTCCCTGCCCTGCACAAGCATGTGGAGGGACACATAAAACACGCGCTTCTGAACGCCGTCAGTAGCAAGGTCCACCTCACCACCGATGCGTGGACCAGTCAACATGGACAGGGGCGATACCTTTCCCTCACTGCCCATTGGGTTAATGTCGTTGAGCCAGGTACAGACCGTGCGAGTGGCGCAGGACGTGTCCTGCCCACTCCAAGGATTGCAGGAATCCATTCTGTACGCATTGACTCCTCCTCTTACACCAGTTCCTCAGAATCATCGCTGCAGGAGCCGTCACAGTCCACCTCCACATGGACCCGTGATGAACGTGTACCTGTTACGACCGACATGAGCACAGCCGTGGCCAAACGTCAACAGGCCGTGTTAAAATTAATTTTTTTGGGGAATCGTAGCCACACAGCGCAGGAGCTCTGGAATGCCATCAAGCAGGAGAGCGATGTGTGGTTTGTGCCAGCGAATCTCCAGCCAGGCATGGTAGTGTGTGATAATGGCCGAAATCTGGTGGCAGCTCTGGGCCTCGGCAACCTCACTCACATCCCATGTCTGGCACATGTGCTCAATTTGGTCGTGCAGAGCTTTTTGAGGGACTATCCGGATCTTGATGCACTGCTGCACAAGGTCCGCCTAGAGTGTGCTCACTTGCGGCGTTCCAGCACGGCAAAAGCGCGCATTGCGGCTCTGCAGCGCCGACACCGCCTGCCGGAACATCGCATCATATGTGACCTACCTACCAGGTGGAATTCCACGTTACATATGTTGGAGCGGTTGTGTGAGCAGCAGCAAGCTGTAATGGAGTACCAGCTGCTTCAGGCGCAAAAAAGTCGCAGTCAGCGCCGTACAGACTTCACAACAACAGAGTGGGCCACTATGAATGACGTCTGCCAGGTTTTGCGTCCCTTTGATTATTCCACGCGGATGGCGAGTGCAGATGATGCACTAGTCAGCATGACTGTCCCCCTTATCTGCCTGCTTGAAAAATCACTGCAAGCGCTAAGGGATGATGTTGTGGAAGAGGTGGAGGATGAGGATTCACCATTTCCATCATCTTCTGGACAGTCAGCGCCACGTGGTTCCTCACAAACGCGTAGGCAGGGGACAGTTTGTGAGGAGGATGAGGAGGAGTCAATGGAGGAGGAAGACGTCCGTCCAGAGGAGGGAGTTACCGAATTGTCCAGTACTCAGTGTGTACAGCGAGGGTGGGGTGATGACGAGCGGGCAGAGATCACGCCTCCAGCAGGGGACAGCGTTTCTTGGGCAGTTGGCAGTCTGCAGCACATGGTGGATTACATGCTGCAGTGCCTGAGAAACGACCGCCGCATCGCCCACATTCTCAACATGTCTGATTATTGGGTGTTCACCCTCCTCGATCCTCGCTACCGGGACAACGTAGAAAGCCTCATCACACCGTTGAACCGGGAGCGAAAAATGCGGGAGTACCAAGACACACTGGTCAATTCCATCATCTTCTCCATTCCAACTGAGAGAAGTGCTGCTAGTGCATTACAAAGCAGCTCAGTGCGTCCAGGCAGTGGAGGAGGCTCTGCACAAAGAGGGAGCAGAAGCAGTGCCTCTGCCCAAGGCAAGACCAGTATGGCCCAACTGTGGCACAGTTTTCTGTGCCCCCCACAAAAGTCTACACCATCACAGACGGCTCCAGTCAGCAGGAGGCAACGGTTCCGTCAGATGGTGACAGACTACATGTCTTGCCCTCTTGCTGTACTCCCAGACGGCTCTTCCCCTTTCAAGTTTTGGGTCTCAAAGCTGGATACATGGCCAGAGCTAAGCCAGTATGCATTGGAGGTGCTGTCTTGCCCTGCGGCCAGTGTATTATCGGAACGTGTCTTTAGTGCTGCAGGTGGTGTACTAACTGACCGTCGCATGCGACTATCCTCCGATAACGTTGACCGGCTTACTTTCCTGAAAATGAACAAGGCCTGGATCTCGCAGGAATTTGCCACTCCTCCTCCTGATTAAATAATTAGGTCACTGTATACGTTATCCAGGTCTCCTGTTGTGTTCATCTTTCTACCACCTGAACTTAAATTCCTGTGCTCCAACACCGCCAGTTGAGGCTCAGAAGTGCCGTCTGCACAGTCAAAACATACGACCCAGTGTTATTGGGTTTCAGTAACGTCAGCTGATCCCCAGCTGTGTAGCCGGCAATGTGTCATGCGACCGCCACGCTGACACAACAACTGAAATGTAAGGGAATCTGTCCCCCCCCCCCCAAGGCGTTTGTTACTGAAAGAGCCACCTTGTGCAGCAGTAATGCTGCACAAGGAAAAGGTAGCTATTTTTGTTTAGCTCCTTGCACACGCAGAACTTAACACTTATAAAATGTGTCCACTGATACCGTAAAACCGTCCCGGAGGTGGGACTTTCCTTCGTAATGTGATGCAGCACAGCCGTCATTCCTACCCCCACGGCGCCGCGCACCGGCTCCTCAGCGTTGTTTTATTCCGTCCCGGAGCCTGCGCTGTTATGTTATCCCGTGGCCAGGCACACTTAGCGCTGCCCGTCTTCTGGCATCATTTGGTGTCAGGATGGCTGTGCCTGTGCGGCCGCGCTGGCAGAGAGCCCGCCTCGCAGTGTCTTCTGATTTAATCCCACTGGGGGCCTGGGATCCATGGACATGCGCAGTGCATATCTGAACCTCCACCTCTCACTCATTTCCCTATGGCTTCTTCAGACTGTTCGGTGTCAGCTGGTCCCTAATAGCATGCCACGGCCGTGACACCGCACAGTCTTAAGAAGCCGTAGGGAGGGGAGTGAGAGGCGAGGATATGCACTGCGCATGTCCATGGATCCCAGGCCCCCAGTGGGATTAAATCAGAAGACACTGCGAGGCGGGCTCTCTGCCAGCGCGGCCGCACAGGCGCAGCCATCCTGACACCAAATGATGCCAGAAGACGGGCAGCGCTAAGTGTGCCTGGCCACGGGATAACATAACAGCGCAGGCTCCGGGACGGAATAAACCAACGCTGAGGAGCCGGTGCGCGGCGCCGGGGGGGTAGGAATGACGGCTGTGCTGCGTCACATTACGAAGGAAAGTCCCACCTCCGGGACGGTTTTACGGTTGCAGGGGACACATTTTATAAGTGTTTAGTTCTGTGTTTGCAAGGAGCATGATGAAAAGAGCCACCTTTTCCTTTTGCATCTTTTGTGCTGCACAAGCTGGCTCTTTCAGCTACAAACGCCTTGGGGGGGGTTAAAGGTTCCCTTTCGACTTTCTCAGGCTTCGGCCTACATTGTGTTCCTCTGCTTTTCCACCTGTCCCTGGGCTCCAACACCGCCAGTTGCCGTCCAGAAGTGCTGTACGCACAGTCAACAGTCCCTCCTCTGTTATTGGGGTTCAGTAACGTCAGCTGTTCCCCTGCTGTGTGTGTGGCAATCCCTCCTACCTCCTCCAACCTCCTCCAACCTCCTCCTCCTCCACCTGTCCCTGGGCTCCAACACCGCCAGTTGCCGTCCAGAAGTGCTGTACGCACAGTCAACAGTCCCTCCTCTGTTATTGGGGTTCAGTAACGTCAGCTGTTCCCCTGCTGTGTGTGTGGCAATCCCTCCTACCTCCTCCAACCTCCTCCAACCTCCTCCTCCTCCACCTGTCCCTGGGCTCCAACACCGCCAGTTGCCGTCCAGAAGTGCTGTACGCACAGTCAACAGTCCCTCCTCTGTTATTGGGGTTCAGTAACGTCAGCTGTTCCCCTGCTGTGTGTGTGGCAATCCCTCCTACCTCCTCCTACCTCCTCCTCCACCTGTCCCTGGGCTCCAACACCGCCAGTTGCCGTCCAGAAGTGCTGTACGCACAGTCAACAGTCCCTCCTCTGTTATTGGGGTTCAGTAACGTCAGCTGTTCCCCAGCTGTGTGTGTGGCAATCCCTCCTACCTCCTCCTACCTCCTCCTCCACCTGTCCCTGGGCTCCAACACCGCCAGTTGCCGTCCAGAAGTGCTGTACGCACAGTCAACAGTCCCTCCTCTGTTATTGGGGTTCAGTAACGTCAGCTGTTCCCCAGCTGTGTGTGTGGCAATCCCTCCTACCTCCTCCTACCTCCTCCTCCACCTGTCCCTGGGCTCCAACACCGCCAGTTGCCGTCCAGAAATGCTGTACGCACAGTCAACAGTCCCTCCTCTGTTATTGGGGTTCAGTAACGTCAGCTGTTCCCCAGCTGTGTGTGTGGCAATCCCTCCTACCTCCTCCTACCTCCTCCTCCACCTGTCCCTGGGCTCCAACACCGCCAGTTGCCGTCCAGAAGTGCTGTACGCACAGTCAACAGTCCCTCCTCTGTTATTGGGGTTCAGTAACGTCAGCTGTTCCCCTGCTGTGTGTGTGGCAATCCCTCCTACCTCCTCCAACCTCCTCCAACCTCCTCCTCCTCCACCTGTCCCTGGGCTCCAACACCGCCAGTTGCCGTCCAGAAGTGCTGTACGCACAGTCAACAGTCCCTCCTCTGTTATTGGGGTTCAGTAACGTCAGCTGTTCCCCAGCTGTGTGTGTGGCAATCCCTCCTACCTCCTCCTACCTCCTCCTCCACCTGTCCCTGGGCTCCAACACCGCCAGTTGCCGTCCAGAAGTGCTGTACGCACAGTCAACAGTCCCTCCTCTGTTATTGGGGTTCAGTAACGTCAGCTGTTCCCCTGCTGTGTGTGTGGCAATCCCTCCTACCTCCTCCAACCTCCTCCAACCTCCTCCTCCTCCACCTGTCCCTGGGCTCCAACACCGCCAGTTGCCGTCCAGAAGTGCTGTACGCACAGTCAACAGTCCCTCCTCTGTTATTGGGGTTCAGTAACGTCAGCTGTTCCCCTGCTGTGTATACGGCAACGTGTACTGCGACCGCCACGCAGGCACAACAAGTTAAATTTAAGGGAACCTGCCCCCCCCCCCCCAGGCGTTTGTTACTGAAGGAGCCACCTTGTGCAGCAGTAATGATGCAAAGGGAAAAAGTGCCTCTTTTCGTGGTGCTCCTTGCAGATGCTGAACCTAACACTTATGAAATGTGTCCCCTCACAGCGTTCAACCGTCCGGTAGGTGGAACTTTCCTTTGTCATGTGACGCAGCACAGCCGTCATTTTTACCCCCTTGTCGCCGTGCGCCGCCTCCTCAGTGTTGTTTGAATCTGTCCCGGAGCCTGCGCTGTTAGGTTACCCCTTGGCCATGCACACATTTTGCGCTGCCCGTCTTCTGACATCATTTGCTGTCAGGCTGGCTGCGCCTGTGCGGGTGCGCTGTCCGAGATTCAGCCTCGCGGTGTCGTCTAATGTAATCCCACCGCGGGCCTGGGATCCGTGTCCATGCGCAGTGCATATCCTCGCCTCTCACTCCCCTCCCTACGGCTTCTTCAGACTGTTCGGTGTCAGCTGATCCCTAATAGCATGCCACGGCCGTGACACCGCACAGTCTTAAGAAGCCGTTGGGAGGGGTGTGAGAGGCGAGGATATGCACTGCGCATGGACACGGATCCCAGACCCGCGGTGGGATTACATTAGACGACACCGCGAGGCTGAATCTCGGACAGCGCACCCGCAGAGGCGCAGCCAGCCTGACAGCAAATGATGTCAGAAGACGGGCAGCGCAAAATGTGTGCATGGCCAAGGGGTAACCTAACAGCGCAGGCTCCGGGACAGATTCAAACAACGCTGAGGAGGCGGCGCACGGCGACAAGGGGGTAAAAATGACGGCTGTGCTGCGTCACATGACAAAGGAAAGTTCCACCTACCGGACGGTTGAACGCTGTGAGGGGACACATTTCATAAGTGTTAGGTTCAGCATCTGCAAGGACCATAATTAAAAGAGCTAAGTTTACCTTTTCCAGCATTAGTGCTGTACACGATGGCTCTTCCAGCTACAAACGCCTGGGGGGGGGTTAAAGGTTTCCTTTCAACTTGCTCCAGTGCAGGCTTCGGCCTACACTCTGCTCCCCCTGCAGAGCCCGGGCTCCAACACCGCCAGTTGGGGCCCGGTACTGCTAGCTGCACAGAGAAAAACACCTCGCCAATGTGTCAGTGGGGTTCAGCACCGCCAGCTGTTCCCCTGCTGTGCAGCCGGCAACGTGTCCTGCAACTGCCACGCAGGCACAACAGACCCAAAAGCTGCCGCCAGTGCAGGCTTCGGCCTACACTCTGCTCCATCTCCTCCTCCTGCTGACCCCGGGCTCCAACACCGCCAGTTGGGGCCCGGTACTGCTAGCTGCACAGAGAAAAACACCAGCCAATGTGTCAGTGGGGTTCAGCACCGCCAGCTGTTCCCCTGCTGTGCAGCCGGCATCGTGTCCTGCAAAAGCCACGCAGACACAAGAACTGAAATTGAAGGGAACCTGTCCCCCCTCCCCCAGGCGTTTGTACGTTTTTAAGGCCACCTTGTACAGCGGTAATGCTGCATGTGTGCAAGGTGGCTCATAAACGTATTCTCCTCGCACATGTGGAACGGAAAACACGTCTAAAATGTGTCCTCTGTGTGACCATTTAACCGTCCCGGTGGTGTGACTTTCCTTTGTAATGACACGCTGCAACTCCCTTGGTAGCGCTGCCCGTCTTCTGGCATCATTGTTTGGCTGCCTGCGCCTCTGCGGCCGCCCTGACCCACACAACGCCCCTCGGTGTCTTATTTCTTGGGACTGCGAGGGTGTGTTTGATGGGCATGAGCAGTGCATCAGTTCGCCTGTCCCTCATCTCCTTCCGCCTTCTTCAGACTGTGCGGCTTCATGGCCGTGGCATGCGATAAGGGATCAGCTGACGCCACATAGTCTGAAGCAGGTGTAAGAACCCAAGCGAGAGGCTAACATATGTACTGCGCCAGGCCATGAATCCCAGCCCCGCAGTGTTTTAACTATGTCAATACACTGCGGGGCTGTGATTCATGGGCATCGCGAACCGCACCAGCCAACATTAAATGAGGTCAGAAGATGGGCAGCGCTAACAGCGCTAGGCCAGGGGATAACACGACAGCGCAGACTCCTGTACAGCAAATAACAACGCTCAGGAGGCTGCACCCAGCACCAAGGTGGGATTCTTGACATCTGTGCTGCGTCTCATTACAAAGGGAACTCGCGCCTCCAACACAGTTTGACTGTATAAAGGGCTAAATGTTATACGTGTTCCATTCAGCGTGTGCAAGGAGCCAAATTAAAAGAGCAACCTTTGACTTGTGCACCACTACTGCTGCATAAGCTGTGGCTCTTCTACTTTGTAACCCCTGAGGGGGGGTTAAAGGTTACCTTTGAAATTGGTTCGATTAGGCTTCGGCCTACACTCTGCTCCCCCTGCAGAGCCCTGGGCTCCAACACCGCCAGTTGGGGCCCGGTACTGCTAGCTGCACAGAGAAAAACACCAGCCAATGTGTCAGTGGGGTTCAGCACCGCCAGCTGTTCCCCTGCTGTGCAGCCGGCAACGTGTCCTGCAACAGCCACGCAGGCACAACAGACCCAAAGCTGCCGCCAGTGCAGGCTTCGGCCTACACTCTGCTCCATCTCCTCCTCCTGCTGACCCCGGGCTCCAACACCGCCAGTTGGGGCCCGGTACTGCTAGCTGCACAGAGAAAAACACCAGCCAATGTGTCAGTGGGGTTCAGCACCGCCAGCTGTTCCCCTGCTGTGCAGCCGGCATCGTGTCCTGCAAAAGCCACGCAGACACAAGAACTGAAATTGAAGGGAACCTGTCCCCCCTCCCCCAGGCGTTTGTACGTTTTTAAGGCCACCTTGTACAGCGGTAATGCTGCATGTGTGCAAGGTGGCTCATAAACGTATTCTCCTCGCACATGTGGAACGGAAAACACGTCTAAAATGTGTCCTCTGTGTGACCATTTAACCGTCCCGGTGGTGTGACTTTCCTTTGTAATGACACGCTGCAACCCCCTTGGTAGCGCTGCCCGTCTTCTGGCATCATTGTTTGGCTGCCTGCGCCTCTGCGGCCGCCCTGACCCACACAACGCCCCTCGGTGTCTTATTTCTTGGGACTGCGAGGGTGTGTTTGATGGGCATGAGCAGTGCATCAGTTCGCCTGTCCCTCATCTCCTTCCGCCTTCTTCAGACTGTGCGGCTTCATGGCCGTGGCATGCGATAAGGGATCAGCTGACGCCACATAGTCTGAAGCAGGTGTAAGAACCCAAGCGAGAGGCGAACATATGTACTGCGCCAGGCCATGAATCCCAGCCCCGCAGTGTTTTAACTATGTCAATACACTGCGGGGCTGTGATTCATGGGCATCGCGAACCGCACCAGCCAACATTAAATGAGGTCAGAAGATGGGCAGCGCTAACAGCGCTAGGCCAGGGGATAACACGACAGCGCAGACTCCTGTACAGCAAATAACAACGCTCAGGAGGCTGCACCCAGCACCAAGGTGGGATTCTTGACATCTGTGCTGCGTCTCATTACAAAGGGAACTCGCGCCTCCAACACAGTTTGACTGTATAAAGGGCTAAATGTTATACGTGTTCCATTCAGCGTGTGCAAGGAGCCAAATTAAAAGAGCAACCTTTGACTTGTGCACCACTACTGCTGCATAAGCTGTGGCTCTTCTACTTTGTAACCCCTGAGGGGGGGTTAAAGGTTACCTTTGAAATTGGTTCGATTAGGCTTCGGCCTACACTCTGCTCCCCCTGCAGAGCCCTGGGCTCCAACACCGCCAGTTGGGGCCCGGTACTGCTAGCTGCACAGAGAAAAACACCAGCCAATGTGTCAGTGGGGTTCAGCACCGCCAGCTGTTCCCCTGCTGTGCAGCCGGCAACGTGTCCTGCAACAGCCACGCAGGCACAACAGACCCAAAGCTGCCGCCAGTGCAGGCTTCGGCCTACACTCTGCTCCATCTCCTCCTCCTGCTGACCCCGGGCTCCAACACCGCCAGTTGGGGCCCGGTACTGCTAGCTGCACAGAGAAAAACACCAGCCAATGTGTCAGTGGGGTTCAGCACCGCCAGCTGTTCCCCTGCTGTGCAGCCGGCATCGTGTCCTGCAAAAGCCACGCAGACACAAGAACTGAAATTGAAGGGAACCTGTCCCCCCTCCCCCAGGCGTTTGTACGTTTTTAAGGCCACCTTGTACAGCGGTAATGCTGCATGTGTGCAAGGTGGCTCATAAACGTATTCTCCTCGCACATGTGGAACGGAAAACACGTCTAAAATGTGTCCTCTGTGTGACCATTTAACCGTCCCGGTGGTGTGACTTTCCTTTGTAATGACACGCTGCAACCCCCTTGGTAGCGCTGCCCGTCTTCTGGCATCATTGTTTGGCTGCCTGCGCCTCTGCGGCCGCCCTGACCCACACAACGCCCCTCGGTGTCTTATTTCTTGGGACTGCGAGGGTGTGTTTGATGGGCATGAGCAGTGCATCAGTTCGCCTGTCCCTCATCTCCTTCCGCCTTCTTCAGACTGTGCGGCTTCATGGCCGTGGCATGCGATAAGGGATCAGCTGACGCCACATAGTCTGAAGCAGGTGTAAGAACCCAAGCGAGAGGCGAACATATGTACTGCGCCAGGCCATGAATCCCAGCCCCGCAGTGTTTTAACTATGTCAATACACTGCGGGGCTGTGATTCATGGGCATCGCGAACCGCACCAGCCAACATTAAATGAGGTCAGAAGATGGGCAGCGCTAACAGCGCTAGGCCAGGGGATAACACGACAGCGCAGACTCCTGTACAGCAAATAACAACGCTCAGGAGGCTGCACCCAGCACCAAGGTGGGATTCTTGACATCTGTGCTGCGTCTCATTACAAAGGGAACTCGCGCCTCCAACACAGTTTGACTGTATAAAGGGCTAAATGTTATACGTGTTCCATTCAGCGTGTGCAAGGAGCCAAATTAAAAGAGCAACCTTTGACTTGTGCACCACTACTGCTGCATAAGCTGTGGCTCTTCTACTTTGTAACCCCTGAGGGGGGGTTAAAGGTTACCTTTGAAATTGGTTCGATTAGGCTTCGGCCTACACTCTGCTCCCCCTGCAGAGCCCGGGCTTCAACACCGCCAGTTGGGGCCCGGTACTGCTAGCTGCACAGAGAAAAACACCAGCCAATGTGTCAGTGGGGTTCAGCACCGCCAGCTGTTCCCCTGCTGTGCAGCCGGCAACGTGTCCTGCAACAGCCACGCAGGCACAACAGACCCAAAGCTGCCGCCAGTGCAGGCTTCGGCCTACACTCTGCTCCATCTCCTCCTCCTGCTGACCCCGGGCTCCAACACCGCCAGTTGGGGCCCGGTACTGCTAGCTGCACAGAGAAAAACACCAGCCAATGTGTCAGTGGGGTTCAGCACCGCCAGCTGTTCCCCTGCTGTGCAGCCGGCATCGTGTCCTGCAAAAGCCACGCAGACACAAGAACTGAAATTGAAGGGAACCTGTCCCCCCTCCCCCAGGCGTTTGTACGTTTTTAAGGCCACCTTGTACAGCGGTAATGCTGCATGTGTGCAAGGTGGCTCATAAACGTATTCTCCTCGCACATGTGGAACGGAAAACACGTCTAAAATGTGTCCTCTGTGTGACCATTTAACCGTCCCGGTGGTGTGACTTTCCTTTGTAATGACACGCTGCAACCCCCTTGGTAGCGCTGCCCGTCTTCTGGCATCATTGTTTGGCTGCCTGCGCCTCTGCGGCCGCCCTGACCCACACAACGCCCCTCGGTGTCTTATTTCTTGGGACTGCGAGGGTGTGTTTGATGGGCATGAGCAGTGCATCAGTTCGCCTGTCCCTCATCTCCTTCCGCCTTCTTCAGACTGTGCGGCTTCATGGCCGTGGCATGCGATAAGGGATCAGCTGACGCCACATAGTCTGAAGCAGGTGTAAGAACCCAAGCGAGAGGCGAACATATGTACTGCGCCAGGCCATGAATCCCAGCCCCGCAGTGTTTTAACTATGTCAATACACTGCGGGGCTGTGATTCATGGGCATCGCGAACCGCACCAGCCAACATTAAATGAGGTCAGAAGATGGGCAGCGCTAACAGCGCTAGGCCAGGGGATAACACGACAGCGCAGACTCCTGTACAGCAAATAACAACGCTCAGGAGGCTGCACCCAGCACCAAGGTGGGATTCTTGACATCTGTGCTGCGTCTCATTACAAAGGGAACTCGCGCCTCCAACACAGTTTGACTGTATAAAGGGCTAAATGTTATACGTGTTCCATTCAGCGTGTGCAAGGAGCCAAATTAAAAGAGCAACCTTTGACTTGTGCACCACTACTGCTGCATAAGCTGTGGCTCTTCTACTTTGTAACCCCTGAGGGGGGGTTAAAGGTTACCTTTGAAATTGGTTAGATTAGGCTTCGGCCTACACTCTGCTCCCCCTGCAGAGCCCTGGGCTCCAACACCGCCAGTTGGGGCCCGGTACTGCTAGCTGCACAGAGAAAAACACCAGCCAATGTGTCAGTGGGGTTCAGCACCGCCAGCTGTTCCCCTGCTGTGCAGCCGGCAACGTGTCCTGCAACTGCCACGCAGGCACAACAGACCCAAAAGCTGCCGCCAGTGCAGGCTTCGGCCTACACTCTGCTCCATCTCCTCCTCCTGCTGACCCCGGGCTCCAACACCGCCAGTTGGGGCCCGGTACTGCTAGCTGCACAGAGAAAAACACCAGCCAATGTGTCAGTGGGGTTCAGCACCGCCAGCTGTTCCCCTGCTGTGCAGCCGACATCGTGTCCTGCAAAAGCCACGCAGACACTTGCTCTTGTACCTTCTGCTCCCCATCCTGGTTCCAGTACTGTCAGCTGGTTCCGGGCAGAGCCTTTGGCTTAGGTGCCTCCCTCTGGGTATCCGAGTTCCACCAACGTCAGGTGGTCCTTGGTAGTGCTTTCAGGCACGGGTACCTCCTGCTTAGTAACCGGGTTCCAGTAACGTCAGCTGGTCCTCGGTAGTTCCATTGGCTCTTGGACCTTCGGCTACCCATCCGGGTTCCAGCACCGTCAGCTGGTTCTCGGCAGTGTCTTTTGCTCTTGTACCTTCTGCTCCCCATCCTGGTTCCAGTACCGTCAGCTGGTTCCGGGCAGAGCCTTTGGCTTAGGTGCCTCCCTCTGGGTATCCGAGTTCCACCAACGTCAGGTGGTCCTTGGTAGTGCTTTCAGGCACGGGTACCTCCTGCTTAGTAACTGGGTTCCAGTAACGTCAGCTGGTCCTCGGTAGTTCCATTGGCTCTTGGACCTTCGGGTAGCCATCCGAGTTCCAGTTCCATCAGCTGGTTCTCGGCATTTTCTCAGCCTTCTTGTACCTTCTGCTACATTTCCAAGTTCAAGAGACTAAACACGATGACCCGGAAGACCACCCCTAAGATGACGACGACACCAGAGACGACAACCACCGTGATGACGACGACCCTGGAGACGATGACCCCGAAGACCACCCCGATGACGACGACCCCGGAGACGACGACCCTGAAGACCACCCCGATGACGACGACCCCGGAGACGACGACCCTGGAGACGACGACGACCTGGAAGACCGAGAAGCAGAAGAACAAGAGGCTGCAGAACAAAGAGCAGAAGAACATTAAGCATAACACTAAATATCAGAGCAAAAAATATTATCTAAATTATAAGCAGAAGAAGACTAAGCAGTGTATGGGGGTGAGTCCGTTCCTCCTCGTGGTGCCCCTGGATAAAGCCTGATGCTGCAGGCCAAACTGAACGCGGACAAATGTAACTCTTTTGTGACAGGCAGAACGGAAGGTGTAATCTTCAAAGTTTTATAGATAACAACTACGGGAATGCCTGTCACAAATAAGAATATGATGAAGAAGTAGAATATGATGAAGATAATAGTAAAATAAAAAGAATATGAACAATGTAACCAAAAAAATAATAGGTAGAAGATGAAGAAGAAGATGAATAAGGTGAAGAAGTTGATGTCAAAGAAGCTGATGATGAGGATAATGAAGAAGAAAGTGTGGGAGAAGTAAAAAAGAAGGTGAAGGGCGTGGAAGTAGTGAAACATCAATATCTGACAAAATAAAAAAAAAAATTAACATAGTCAAAATCTTTCTACCGCCGAACGTCATAAAAAACCCCCAAAATCCTGCTATTCTATTACATTGGGCTAAACCTCTGTGCCTTTAATGTCTCCGCCACGTCCCCCAATACATCCTACATTATTCTTAGTTGTTTTCCTTCATGTAGAATGAACCTACAAGTTTATAAAGGGTTTATTTTAATTCCGATATTTTCGTCCCATTGACTTGCATTGGGATCGGGTATCGGTATCGGATTGGATCCGATATTTTGACGGTATCGGCCGATACTTTCCGATACCGATACTTTCCGATATCGGAAAGTATCGCTCAACACTAATCACAAGCCACGGAAGTCATTCTCAGGTCCTAAATTCCTAGAATTCCTAGAATTCTAGGAATTTAGGACCTGAGAATGACGTCCGCGGCTTGTGATTGGTCGCGTGGCGGTCATATGGGCCGTCGCGACCAATCACAAAGCCGTGACATCACGGAAGGCCCTGTACGCGCTCATTTTAACCAAAGCAGGCCGCCGGTTCCCTCGGTAAGTTGCAGGGGCCGCCGGACAGGTGAGTATATCAATATTTTTTATTTTAATTCTTTATTTTACACTTAAATATGGATCCCAGGGCCTGAAGGAGAGTTTCCTCTCCTTCAGACACTGGGAACCATAGTATCCCATTGCAGTGCATTGGGTTTCGGGTTTCGGCCGACCCCGACTTTTTTATAGAATCGGCCGATTTCACTCGACCCGACTTTTGAGAAAGTCGGGTTTCGTGAAACCCGACCCGATCCTATAAAAGTTAAGGTCGCTCAACCCTAGTCATGGTCGATGCCAACACTGATTGTGACTGATGCAGCAGGGTGACAGCTATAGCGTACAGCCGACAGCTGCTGGATTTTCATCGATTGGGGATCCCAGTCACTTATATCTCAGGTCATTTGTATGTCACTAAGGGATTAAAAATGTTTTTAGCTAAAGATCCACTTTATAGACTAAAAATAGCGACATCCAAACATGACATTCACAGGTGCTACTGGTGACCCCTTTCTTGCAATAACAGCCACTATTTTATTTGGAAGAGGTTACTCACAATCTTTGAAGTTACCTTTGGGTATTTACATCCATTGAGCAATGGCCAAATTGGTGAACTGGGATATTGCTCTATTGAAATTAAGAAGAGGCTTCATTAACCCTTTCACAACCTATGACACATAGATCAAATCAGCTGTACACGACATATGATGTACCTTTATGTCATAGGTTGCAAAGAGGTTAACATTGCAAAGTATAGGGGAAGCTTTGTGAGTTAATTCTTTCTTTATCCATACTGAAAAATCACTGATGACACGCTGATGGAAAAATACGGACACACTGATGGAAAACACTGACGACACTGGTAATGTTTTTTCACGTACGTGTTTTATACGGATTTGTGAAGGAGGCCTAAGTTGTATTTTTAAGCATCTGGACTTCACCACTGTAGCAGTGTGGAAATATAATGAAATGAATAACTATTATTTTGACCTCAAAATAAGAGTACAAAGAGCAATACACTAGAAAAGGTAAAATTACAGGCAATACATTTTGGGTTGTATTTCTATTATTTCTATTCAGTGAGAGAGATAAATTGAATTCTACTCAAAGTTTGCAAAAATCCACATTCCTTAAAATGCAGATTTTTTGTAATTCATTCACTTTCATGTGGACTCAGCTAGATGACAGACGCTGCCTACCATTTTTTCTGAGCATAATGTGTGTATGAAAATCATCTAACATTGATAGACATAATACACTGTATGCAAATAAATAATATATATCACATGAATTGAATATTTGATAAAAACACCTGACCCCAGTAGGCATAATAACCAAACCAATAATATCCTAGCAGTGCATATGAGAAAACAATGCAAATATAAACTATGGACCAAAAAATGTTCACACTACCAGCAAAACCAGTTAAATGGAACACATGAGTCTGTTCAGACCTGCTAAGGCAACCTGGATCATTAAGAGTGGAAGAAAAGTGCAATGATTTTTATACACGCTCATTTTACGTAACATATATTGTCCGTCTACACATTGTATTAATCTGCGGTATATACTGCTTTTTTGACTAATCTTTATTGTCTGTTCCATTTTATCATTGAAGACAGTTTGCATTTATTGCTATTGTTTTGCATATTCAGCACCAAGCGCTTTATTTAACTGTTTTTACCAATTTTTTTGCCATTTGTTAACGATGTGATTGTTTGCTATGGCAGAATTAAACTCTGCTATGGGTTTATGTGACCAACAGTCATTTGGCTTTTTAATTTTTTTTTTAATGTTTTCTTTGTTTCATGTACAATAAACATTATTTTAGGTGATCAGTTTTTGCATACTTCTCTTTATTTTTATGTAGTTCACTGGTATGCTGCAGGTTGATCCTTTTGTATAGGGTGGTGCCCTCTGTTATCCAGTTTTTTGTATGAAAAAAGTCAGTATCATAACGTTGCGGCATGACCTAGCGAATGCTTGCCCAGAACCCTCTCTGACCCCATCAGAACTGCAACTGCCAGCCAATTGTGAGAAGCCAAAAGATTTCTGTGGAAGTGGTAGCAATCTGAATATGAGGTGATGATCAGATGGGTGATGGTGAGTAGAGTTGAGCGAATTTTTCAAAATTTGGTTCGGCTGCGAATGTTGTTTTGGCAATATTTGCTGAACACAGACAAACGTCATTGGAGTCAATGGGAGTAGAAATTACCGAATATGTTCAGAACGGATCATCAAACATAAATTCGGCACAAATAGGGTACCGATATGGCAAATTCATATTCGGCAACTGAATTCGAACATATTCGCTCAACTCTCATGGTGAGGAGCAAAGGTGCTGGAGAGGTGAGTGGTAGGGTGAGTTTAAAGATAATTTATTATTTTTTAGATATTAAGTTTATTATACTACTGCACAGCGTAATAACAAACATAACATTTGCAGAAAATAACTTCTTTGTAAATCAAATTTCCCAGGAAGAACTGTGCAAATAAGCAAATTTCAATTTTGCCTGATCCGCTCATCTCTAGTCCGTGACCAGGACTGTCAAAGCTTCACTCTGATATTTTATATACATAATTTATTTATTTTACTCACTTATATAGCACCATTAATTCCACGGCGCCTTACCTACATTATTATCGCTGTCCCCAATGGGGCTCACAATTTAGAATCCCTATCAGTATGTCTTTTATAATTCAATGTTTTTGAATATACTGACTAATAAAATAAGTTTTCCCCAAAAATTTTATAATGCATGTAAATAAATTACAGTATGTAAATAAATTAGGAACTTTATATATTTATATATCGTGTAGCTGGTAAGAGACATTTTCGATAGATGGATAGATTGGTCCTTAGGAATTAGACATCGGCAAAAACTTGGTGCCTTGACCACCGTGCAGCCGTATGCTTCTGCATAATTGTTTTCAAGAAGAGGGGTTTTTAGCATTAAGAGTTTCTTTTCTTAACTATTTTCTTTAAATGGTAATTTAAGGGAAAAAAATCAACATAGTGTTTCTGAAGGAAATTCAATACATAAGTATTTTCTACCTAAGGTGTTTCAGTCTGCGCAATTTTCTGGAAAGTGGAAAAAATAACACTCTTATTTGAAATGGGTTAATCATTGCAACGTGTCTGTAATCCATGTGCACGTATAAAGACCAGATCACTATGGTTATGCGTAATTAAGTGTATTTAACTCCTCTGCAGAAAAAAATTTAAGGGTTCGCTACTATTTTTTAAGTGGATGATTGTTTTAGCATGAAATGGGTTAAAATATTATATTTCAGAAAATGGCTTACTGTAATTTTTCAGAGGCTAAAGTTACTTTGTAAAAAGAATCTGGTAAGTTTTCTATTATCTATCAAATAATAAAATAGATATGTTAGCAGAAAATCATAATTACGTGCATAATATGAAATCTGAAAACATAAAAAGCATGTTGGAAATATAATGGGTAAAAAAATAAGTTAGAAAGTTAGAGGATGATTCAAAGATGGGGAGAAAATGGCTGAAGATGGAAAATGATATATGCTAGCAAACCTTTACTTAAGGTATAGGGTTAAATGGGGACACCAAGGTGACTGCATTGAAGTTTCAGGGGATAAATCAGATGAGCTATCGCTCTGTTTTGGTTTTTTTTACCTTCTTGTGATAGTTTTTTTCCTTCTTGGAAAACACTTTAAATATAAAAAAAATTGTAAATTTGTTCAATATCATTATTTTAGCATTTTGTCAACAGAAAATTATTTCCTACTACAGACTTATATTACAAAGAATTAAAACATGGTGTTTAGGCACAACAAGTGGATCCACTAAGCCTCCTGTCCAGGTGGGCACACGGACCGCAGGCATTGGAGCAACTTCCAGAGAACATGTGGAATCATGGGGACTATGACTAAATGGAAAGTCAGGAGCAGATGGACAGATGAATTGGAACCCAGCAGAGTTGGATCCGAGTTGAGACACAGTGGTACAGATAGTGGAGAATACAAGACTAGGAACACTAGTGTCTCAATCCCAAGATACAGGTGTGTGTCAATGGGCCTTAACCCCTTCACCCCCGGAGCTTTTTCCGTTTTTCCGTTTTCGTTTTTCGCTCCCCTCCTTCCCAGAGCCATAACTTTTTTATTTTTCTGTCAATTTGGCCATGTGAGGGCTCATTTTTTGCGGGACGAGTTGTACTTTTGAACGACATCATTGGTTTTACCATGTCGTGTACTAGAAAACGGGAAAAAAATTCGAAGTGCAGTGAAATTGCAAAAAAAGTGCAATCCCACACTTGTTTTTTGCTTGCCTATTTTGCTAGGTTCACTAAATGCTAAAACTGACCTGCCGTTATGATTCTCCAGGTCAGTACGAGTTCATAGACACCAAACATGACTAGGTTCTTTTTTACCTAAGTGGTGAAAAAAAATTCCAAACTTTGCAAAAAAATAAATAAATAAAATTGCGCCATTTTCCGATACCCGTAGCGTCTCCATTTTTCGTGATCTGGGGTCGGGTGAGGGCTTATTTTTTGCGTGCCGAGCTGGCATTTTTAATGATAGCATTTCGGTGCAGATACGTTCTTTTGATCGCCCGTTATTGCATTTTAATGCAATGTCGTGGCGACCAAAAAAACGTAAATCTGGCGTTTCGATTTTTTTTTTCATTACGCCGTTTAGCGATCAGGTTAATGCTTTTTTTTTATTGATAGATCGGGCGATTCTGAACACGGCGATACCAAATATGTGTAGGTTGGGCTTTTTTTTTATTGATTTATTTTGATTGGGGCGAAAGGGGGGTGATTTAAACTTTTATATTTTTTTTATTTTTTTCACATTTTTTTTTACTTTTTTTTTTTAACTTTTACCATGCTTCTATAGCCTCCATGGGAGGCTAGAAGCAGGCATAACCCGATCGGCTCTGCTACATAACAGCGATCATCAGATCGCTGTTATGTAGCTAAAATGCAGGTGTGCTGTGAGCGCCGACCACAGGGGGGCGCTCACAGCCACCGGCGATCAGTAACCATAGAGGTCTCCAGGACCTCTATGGTTACAATGCACAAGCATCGCCGACCCCCGATCATGTGACAGGGGTCGGCGATGCGCTCATATCCGGCCGCACGGCCGGATGCGGTAGTTAAATGCCGCTGTCTGAGTTTGACAGCGGCATTTAACTAGTTAATAGCGGCGGGTGATCGCGATTTCACCCGCCGCTATTGCGCGCACATGTCAGCTGTAAAAAACAGCTGACATGTCGCGACTTTGATGTGCGCTCACCGCCGGAGCGCACATCAAAGCGGGGGTCCCGACATGTGACGTACTATTACGTCACATGTCGGGAAGGGGTTAAATAGTTCTTGGGAGATGATGTTATAGATCCACACCGGACAACCTGCAAAACTCAATGTTGTACACAACAAAGGGCAGCTGACGAGGGAGAAGAAGGCCAAGGACGGATTACCCAGGACAGGTATGTAGCACACGGGAGTTTGAAATAAGGTCTTATATTATATCACTTCAGTTTCTATTACAGTATATTGAATTGGGTGAATTTTCAAAGTTTGGTTAATCTCTAGTACATATAATCCATACCAATATGACACATACAATCTTCAACATCGATAATGTAAAAACTCTGAGGAAAAACTTTCACGGAGCTAGCGGGCATCTCACCAAGGTCACAGTAGTTCAGCCTGGCAGGGAACGCAGCCTCAGTGACCGGAGGTAAACTCGATGATGTCACCACCGGTCACTGAAGCTGCGCTCACAGCGGTTCAGTAACCAGTTGTTCTAAGCCTGGACAGTTGCATCTTGGCACCATCCAGGTTGAAAACTGTTTATCCCCCTGACATTGATTATGGTGTGGGACAGAACGATTTGTTGCTTTTTTATTTTAGTTTTATTACAGGAGAATAAGGGCTTCGGTGGAATAGGCGTTAGGTGAGTATACAATGCCTACAAGTAGTATTCAACCCCCTGCAGATTTAGCAGGTTTAATAAGATGCAAATAAGTTAGAGCCTTCAAACCTCAAACAAGAGCAGGATTTATTAACAGATGCATAAATCTTAAAAACCAAAAAGTTTTGTTGCTCAGTTAAATTTTTATAAATTTTAAACATAAAAGTGTGGGTCAATAATTATTCAACCCCAGGTTTAATATTTTGTGGAATAACCTTTGTTTGCAATTACAGCTAATAATCGTCTTTTATAAGACCTGATCAGGCCGGCACAGGTCTCTGGAGTTATCTTAGTAAATATAGAAAAACTGACTGAACAGCCATCTAGTCTGAACTGGTGCATAACCAAAAAGTCTTACATAGCAAATAGATAATGGCTGCACTCAATTTTATTGTGCTAAAACAAGGAAATGTGCAATATATGAAATGTGAACAGCATAATGGCTTGTGAAATTTATGAAAAAACACATGAGATTTTTAGCACAAGATTTGGCCAAAAGTTGTGAGCCCATCCACCAAACGTCAAGGTAATCTCAAAACGGATGGGTAACTAACCTGACTGCCTAGTGTGATCACTTACCTATGGCTAATAACATGGTAAAGCCTGCATTTATAGGGGAGGTTAGAACCAACTGTGTTTGGATGTAGTTAAAATCACAGCATGGTGAAGGGCGGGGTGTTCAAGTCAGAAAAAGCAATACATAGTAAATATAGAAAAACTGACTGAACAGCCATCTAGTCTGAACTGGTGCATAACCAAAAAGTCTTACATAGCAAATAGATAATGGCTGCACTCAATTTTATTGTGCTAAAACAAGGAAATGTGCAATATATGAAATGTGAACAGCATAATGGCTTGTGAAATTTATGAAAAAACACATGAGATTTTTAGCACAAGATTTGGCCAAAAGTTGTGAGCCCATCCACCAAACGTCAAGGTAATCTCAAAACGGATGGGTAACTAACCTGACTGCCTAGTGTGATCACTTACCTATGGCTAATAACATGGTAAAGCCTGCATTTATAGGGGAGGTTAGAACCAACTGTGTTTGGATGTAGTTAAAATCACAGCATGGTGAAGGGCGGGGTGTTCAAGTCAGAAAAAGCAATACATAGTAAATATAGAAAAACTGACTGAACAGCCATCTAGTCTGAACTGGTGCATAACCAAAAAGTCTTACATAGCAAATAGATAATGGCTGCACTCAATTTTATTGTGCTAAAACAAGGAAATGTGCAATATATGAAATGTGAACAGCATAATGGCTTGTGAAATTTATGAAAAAACACATGAGATTTTTAGCACAAGATTTGGCCAAAAGTTGTGAGCCCATCCACCAAACGTCAAGGTAATCTCAAAACGGATGGGTAACTAACCTGACTGCCTAGTGTGATCACTTACCTAAGGCTAATAATATGGTAAAGCCTGCATTTATAGGGGAGGTTAGAACCAACTGTGTTTGGATGTAGTTAAAATCACAGCATGGTGAAGGGCGGGGCGTTCAAGTCAGAAAAAGCAATACATAGTAAATATAGAAAAACTGACTGGACAGCCATCTAGTCTGAACTGGTGCATAACCAAAAAGTCTTACATAGCAAATAGATAATGGCTGCACTCAATTTTATTGTGCTAAAACAAGGAAATGTGCAATATATGAAATGTGAACAGCATAATGACTTGTGAAATTTATGAAAAAACACATGAGATTTTTAGCACAAGATTTGGCCAAAAGTTGTGAGCCCATCCACCAAACGTCAAGGTAATCTCAAAACGGATGGGTAACTAACCTGTCTGCCTAGTGTGAACACTTACCTATGGCTAATAACATGGTAAAGCCTGCATTTATAGGGGAGGTTAGAACCAACTGTGTTTGGATGTAGTTAAAATCACAGCATGGTGAAGGGCGGGGCGTTCAAGTCAGAAAAAGCAATACATAGTAAATATAGAAAAACTGACTGAACAGCCATCTAGTCTGAACTGGTGCATAACCAAAAAGTCTTACATAGCAAATAGATAATGGCTGCACTCAATTTTATTGTGCTAAAACAAGGAAATGTGCAATATATGAAATGTGAACAGCATAATGGCTTGTGAAATTTATGAAAAAACACATGAGATTTTTAGCACAAGATTTGGCCAAAAGTTGTGAGCCCATCCACCAAACGTCAAGGTAATCTCAAAACGGATGGGTAACTAACCTGACTGCCTAGTGTGATCACTTACCTAAGGCTAATAATATGGTAAAGCCTGCATTTATAGGGGAGGTTAGAACCAACTGTGTTTGGATGTAGTTAAAATCACAGCATGGTGAAGGGGGCGGGGCGTTCAAGTCAGAAAAAGCAATACATAGTAAATATAGAAAAACTGACTGAACAGCCATCTAGTCTGAACTGGTGCATAACCAAAAAGTCTTACATAGCAAATAGATAATGGCTGCACTCAATTTTATTGTGCTAAAACAAGGAAATGTGCAATATATGAAATGTGAACAGCATAATGACTTGTGAAATTTATGAAAAAACACATGAGATTTTTAGCACAAGATTTGGCCAAAAGTTGTGAGCCCATCCACCAAACGTCAAGGTAATCTCAAAACGGATGGGTAACTAACCTGTCTGCCTAGTGTGAACACTTACCTATGGCTAATAACATGGTAAAGCCTGCATTTATAGGGGAGGTTAGAACCAACTGTGTTTGGATGTAGTTAAAATCACAGCATGGTGAAGGGCGGGGCGTTCAAGTCAGAAAAAGCAATACATAGTAAATATAGAAAAACTGACTGAACAGCCATCTAGTCTGAACTGGTGCATAACCAAAAAGTCTTACATAGCAAATAGATAATGGCTGCACTCAATTTTATTGTGCTAAAACAAGGAAATGTGCAATATATGAAATGTGAACAGCATAATGGCTTGTGAAATTTATGAAAAAACACATGAGATTTTTAGCACAAGATTTGGCAATAAGTTGTGAGCCCATCCACCAAACATCAAGGTAATCTCACCAAGGTCACAGTAGTTCAGCCTGGCAGGGAACGCAGCCTCAGTGACCGGAGGTAAACTCGATGATGTCACCACCGGTCACTGAAGCTGCGCTCACAGCGGTTCAGTAACCAGTTGTTCTAAGCCTGGACAGTTGCATCTTGGCACCATCCAGGTTGAAAACTGTTTATCCCCCTGACATTGATTATGGTGTGGGACATAACGATTTGTTGCTTTTTTATTTTAGTTTTATTACAGGAGAATGAGGGCTTCGGTGGAATAGGCATTAGGTGAGTATACAATGCCTACAAGTAGTATTCAACCCCCTGCAGATTTAGCAGGTTTAATAAGATGCAAATAAGTTAGAGCCTTCAAACCTCAAACAAGAGCAGGATTTATTAACAGATGCATAAATCTTACAAACCAAAAAGTTTTGTTGCTCAGTTAAATTTTTATAAATTTTAAACATAAAAGTGTGGGTCAATAATTATTCAACCCCAGGTTTAATATTTTGTGGAATAACCTTTGTTTGCAATTACAGCTAATAATCGTCTTTTATAAGACCTGATCAGGCCGGCACAGGTCTCTGGAGTTATCTTGGCCCACTCCTCCATGCAGATCTTCTCCAAGTTATCTAGGTTCTTTGGGTGTCTCATGTGGACTTTAATCTTGAGCTCCTTCCACAAGTTTTCAATTGGGTTAAGGTCAGGAGACTGACTAGGCCACTGCAACACCTTGATTTTTTGCCTCTTGAACCAGGCCTTGGTTTTCTTGGCTGTGTGCTTTGGGTCGTTGTCTTGTTGGAAGATGAAATGACGACCCATCTTAAGATCCTTGATGGAGGAGCGGAGGTTCTTGGCCAAAATCTCCAGGTAGGCCGTGCTATCCATCTTCCCATGGATGCGGACCAGATGGCCAGGCCCCTTGGATGAGAAACAGCCCCACAGCATGATGCTGCCACCACCATGCTTGACTGTAGGGATGGTATTCTTGGGGTCGTATGCAGTGCCATCCAGTCTCCAAACGTCACGTGTGTGGTTGGCACCAAAGATCTCGATCTTGGTCTCATCAGACCAGAGAACCTTGAACCAGTCAGTCTCAGAGTCCTCCAAGTGATCATGAGCAAACTGTAGACGAGCCTTGACATGACGCTTTGAAAGTAAAGGTACCTTACGGGCTCGTCTGGAACGGAGACCATTGCGGTGGAGTACGTTACTGATGGTATTGACTGAAACCAATGTCCCCACTGCCATGAGATCTTCCCAAAGCTCCTTCCTTGTTGTCCTTGAGTTAGCCTTGACTCTTCGGCAAGCCTGGCCTCGGCACGGGAGGAAACTTTCAAAGGCTGTCCAGGCCGTGGAAGGCTAACAGTAGTTCCATAAGCCTTCCACTTCCAGATGATGCTCCCAACAGTGGAGACAGGTAGGCCCAACTCCTTGGAAAGGGTTTTGTACCCCTTGCCAGCCTTGTGACCCTCCACGATCTTGTCTCTGATGGCCTTGGAATGCTCCTTGGTCTTTCCCATGTTGACCATGTATGAGTGCTGTTCACAAGTTTGGGGAGGGTCTTAAATAGTCAGAAAAGGCTGGAAAAAGAGATAATTAATCCAAACATGTGAAGCTCATTGTTCTTTGTGCCTGAACTACTTCTTAATACTTTAGGGGAACCAAACAGAATTCTGGTGGGTTGAGGGGTTGAATAATAAATGACCCTCTGAAAAGACTTTTCACAATTTAAAAAACAAACAAACAAAGAAATAACATTCTTTTTTGCTGCAGTGCATTTCACACTTCCAGGCTGATCTACAGTCCAAATGTCACAATGCCAAGTTAATTCCAAATGTGTAAACCTGCTAAATCTGCAGGGGGTTGAATACTACTTGTAGGCACTGTAACTGTGTTTGTTATTTTTAAATAAAAATTAAAAAGTGTGTTTTGTTTTATTTCAAATAAATTACTTCATTCTGGCTGTGTCTTTATTTAAGCAAACACATGAAGGAAAACAGGTGACTGGCACAGCTGCACAACTCCGGGGAATCAAGGCAACATCAGCTCCAGGGACACGGGTGCCAAACTTATGAAATAATGCTGAGTCAATGTCCAAAGTCACCATTCAATGAAGAAAATGGCACTCACCGCCCCAAACACATATCCTTTATTGTGGATTCACATGAACAAAGACAGGGAAGCTTGCTGGTGGAAACGTACTAGACGACGGCCGTTTTGCACTGCATTGCGCTTCTGCGGGTCCTTAGGTCTTATTTACCATACCACTATAGAATTAGTAATGGAGAGTAGTGATGAGTGAGTGTGCTTGTTAATCGAGTTTTCCGAGCATGCTTGGGTGATCTCCGAGTATCTTAGGCGTGCTCGTATATTATGTTTGTGTCCCTGTAGCTGCATGATTTGCGGCTGCTAGACAGCCTCAATACATGTGGGGATTGCCTAACAAACAGGCAATCCCTGCATGTATTCAGGCTGCTAGCAGTCTCAAAGCATGCAGCTGCGGAGACACAAACATATTCTACGAGTAAGCCCAAGATACTCGGAGATCACCAGAGCATGCATGGAAAACTCAAATAATGAGCACACTTGCTCATCACTAATGGAGAGGTGTCTTTTAGATACCTCTCCATTAGTAATCCATGGGCTTGATGTCACCGGACAATACAAAGGTGACATCAATCCCACAAATATTATCCCCCCTTGCCACCACTACAAGGCAAGTTGGAAGAGCCAGGCAAAGCACTAGAATTGGCACATCTAATAGATGTGCCTTTTCTGGGCAGCTGCAGGCTGCTATTGTTAGGCTGGGGGGAACCAATATCCATGGCCCCTTACCAGCCTGAGAATACCAGCCCTGCTTTAGCAAGGTTGGTTCTCAAAAATGGGGGGACCCCGCCTAGTTTTTTAAAATTATTTATTTAAACAATTTAAAAATGCAGCGTGGGGACCCCTCTATTCTTGATAACCAGCCTTGCTGAAGCTGACAGCTGAGGGTTGCAGCCCCAGCTGTGAGTTTTGCCGGCTGGTTATCAAAATTACAGGGGAACCCACGCCGTTTTTTTATTATTTATCTACAGCACAGGTGCCGGCTAATGAATACTCCCATTAGCTGCTCCTGCTGTCGCTATTATTAGCGGCAGTATGCGTCGGATGATGGAAACTGTAGTCCCATCAGCTGACTCCAGTGACCGGAGGTAAATTTTATACCGCCGATCACAGCTTAGCGCTCAGACTGTGTTTTGACAGTGTGGGAACCGAAGCTCTCTGACCGGTGGGGGGATTTCACCGATCATAAGAGGTGTTTGCTACACTGTCATGCACATGACAGCGTTGGAAACACTGGAGGTTCAGGCCCCACATTCGGGTTCGGGTCCGGGTACTGTTGTGGTACCCAAACCTGAACTTTTTGCAACTGTTTGGCCTAACCTACCGGACCCAAACATCCAGGTGTCTGCCCAGCTCTATAAATGAGCCTTTTCTGGGCAGCTGCTGGCTGCTATTTTTAGGCTGGGGGAGACAATATCCATGGCCCCTTACCAGTCTGAAAATACCAGCCCCCAGCTATCTGCTATAGCTTGGCTTGTTGTCAAAAGTGGGATGGACCCCATGTTATTTTGTAAATTATTTATTTAAATAATTTAAAAAATGGCATGTGGACCCCTCTATTCTTAATAACCAGAATTGCTGTAGCTGACAGTGGAGGGCGGAAGTCCCCAGCTGTGAATTTTGCCTGGTTGGATATAAAAAAAAGACTCACGGTGGAGTTCTGAGCTCACTGCCATTCACTGTGAGAAATTTCTCACGGTGAACTGCGATAAACTTTCTGAGCTCAGCGCTGCACCGTGAGACTTTCTCACGGTGCTAGCGGGTATCTCACCAAGATCACTGCAGTTCAGCCTGGCTGGGGATGCAGCCTTAGTGACCACCAGTAATTTTGATGATGTCACCGCTAGTCACTGATGCTCATTCGCCAGTGGTTTCAGCCTGGACGGTCACATGTTGGCACCATCCATGAAAACTGTTTATCCCTCAGGCATGGACTACGGCATGGGACAGAATGACGGACAGGTGAGTGATATAGTTGTTTTTTATTTTTCTTTTATTACAGGAGATGAGGGATTGAATGGAATGGGTGTTGACATTAGTATGGTTTAATTTAGAATCATTAAAGGAGTCTATGTCATTTAATGAAAATACTTTTTTCTGGCTGTTTGTTTATTTGGAATATAACTATAAGATTAGTAATTAGTGTTGAGCGATACCGTCTGATACTTGAAAGTATCGGTATCGGATAGTATCGGCCGATACCCGAAAAGTATCGGATATCGCCGATACCGATACCCGATACCAATACAAGTCAATGGGACACCAAGTATCGGAAGGTATCCTGATGGTTCCCAGGGTCTGAAGGAGAGGAAACTCTCCTTCAGGCCCTGGGATCCATATTAATGTGTAAAATAAAGAATTAAAATAAAAAATATTGATATACTCACCTCTCCGACGCAGCCTGGACCTTACCGCTGTGAACCGGCAGCCTTCTTTGCTTAAAATGAGCGCGTTCAGTACCTTCCATGATGTCACGGCTTCTGATTGGTTGCGTGCCGCTCATGTGACCGCCACGCGACCAATCAGAAGCCGTGACGTCATCCCTCAGGTCCTAAATTCCTAGAAGGGAATTTAGGACCTGAGGGATGACGTCGCGGCTTGTGATTGGTCGCGTGGCGGTCACATGAGCGGCACGCGACCAATCAGAAGCCGTGACATCATGGAAGGTGCTGAACGCGCTCATTTTAAGCAAAGAAGGCTGCCGGTTACTACCAGGGCGCGTCCGAGGGTGAGTATATCCCTATTTTTTATTTTAATTCTTTATTTTTTACATGGATATGGATCCCAGGGCCTGAAGGAGAGTTTCCTCTCCTTCAGACCCTGGGAACCATACACTGGGAACTTCCGATTCCGATTCCCGATACCACAAAAGTATCGGATCTCGGTATCGGAATTCCAATACAGCAAATATCGGCCGATACCCGATACTTGCGGTATCGGAATGCTCAACACTATTAGTAATGGATATGTGTCTTATAGACGCTTCTCCATTACTAATTAGTGGGCTTGATGTGACCTGACAATACAAAGGTGACATCAACTCCACAAATATTACCCCACTTGCCACTGCTACAGGGCAAGTGGGAAAAGGATTTGGTCAAAGCACATCTAATAGATGCACTTTCTCTGGGCATCTGCGGGCTGCTATTTTTAGGCTGAGGGGCCAATAACTTTGGCCCCTTACCAGCCTGAGAATACCAGCCCCCAGCAGTCTGCTATAGCTTGGCTGGTTGTCAAAATTGGGATGGACCCAATGTCATTTTTTAAATTATTCTTGATAACCAGCCTTGCTGTAGCTGACAGCTGAGCGTTGTAGTCCCCAACCCTGAATTTTGCCTGGCTGGTTATCAAAAAACAGGGGAACCCATATCAGTGTTTAATTTATTCATTTATTTAAAGTCTCGCCGTGCAGTGCTGAGCGCAGAGAGTTCACTGCAGTTCACTGTGAGAAATTTCTCGCAGTGAACTGCGATGAACACTCTGAGCTCAGTGCTGCAACATGAGACTTTCTCACTGTGCTAGCGGGGATCTCCCAGAGGTGAAAGCAGTTCAGCCTGGCTGAGAACGTAGCCTCAGTGACCGGCAGTAGCCTTGATTACATCACTGCTAGTCACTGATGCTGCACTCGCAGCAGCTTATTCGCCGGTTGTTCTCAGCCTGGATGGTCTCATTTTGGCACCGTCCAGGTTGAAAATTGTTTATCTCACAGACATGGATTACAGAACAACAGACAGGTGAAGGATATTATTGTTTTTTTATTGTTGTTTAATTAGAGAAGACAAAAACCATGATAAAACTAACAGTTGAGGGCTGCAGCCTACAGCTTTCAGTTTTGCTTGAGCTGGTTATCAAAAATAGAAGAGGCCCCATGTTATTTTTTAAATTATTTGTAGCCTAGGTGCCGGCTGATGAATACGCTCCTCAGCCTCATTTGCTCTCACTGCTATCAGCGATAGCAGGCATACACTGATGAGAATAGTACTCTCTTATCATTGGATGCCTGTGACCGGCGGTAACCTTTTTACCGCTGGTCACAGCTGCTGGCTCACATGCTGTCATCTGACCAGAAGCAATTAACTTATTGCCAATCAGAGGCGCAAGTGTTTCTCGCACTGTCACACAGCTAACAGTGTGTAAAACAGTCAATGTTCGGGACATAGGCTTCTTGGAAGTCATTGAGGTCACCGTAGTTTGTTGGGGAGCTCACAGTGAAGTATACTGGAAATGCAGCTGCAATGACTGGCGGTGACCTCTGAAGTCACTGCTCGTCACTGTATCTGCACTTGCAGGACCTCATTCTCCCATGGTTTTCAGCGTGGACGGTCACATCATGTCACCGTTGAGATTGAATACCACATATCGTAGAGATGAATTACAGCTTGGGACAGTTTGGCTTATCTGCTTATCTTGTTTATTATTTTATTTTTTTTCTACAGGGGACATGGGCATCGGTGGATTAGGTGTAAGGTGAGTATTTTTGTTTATTTTTTGTTTATTACAGGGGACATGAGCTTCAATGGAATAGGCGTAAGGTGAGTATGACTGTTTTATATTTTTAAAAAAATTTGTAAAACTATGTTGATTTTAATTTCAAGTAAAGTACATTATTCTGGTTGTCTATTTTACAATATGACTATGGGGTTAGTAATGGGGAAGCGTCTTACTAACCCCTGATGTCACCAGACAATACGAAGGTGACATCAACCCCACAAATATCCCACTTGCCACCGCCTCAGGGCAAGTGGGAAGAGCTGGGCAAAGCGCCAGAATTGGCACATCTAATAGACGCCCTTTTTCTGGGCATCTGTGGGCTGTTATTTTTAGGTGGGAAGAGCGAAGCTAAACATTAGATTTGGAACATCGTATAGCTGCTCCATTTCTGAGGCTGTTGATGGCTGATGTTGGTAGCCTTGAAGGGCAATATCGCTGAACCCTTCCAAAGTTATTAATATCAACCTGCAGCTGTTTGTTTAGCCTTTGCTGGTTTGAATCTATAGAGGGACCGCATGTCATTTTTTTTCTGGGTCCCCTGTAAATTTACCAGTAAAGGCTAAGCAAACAGCTGTGAGCTGTTATTACTAGCCTGAGAACCTTATATGGTATTATCCCTAGTCCCAGATTATTTAAATCAGCTCCCAGCCATGGACATTCCCTTTGTTGGTTATGAAAATTGCACGAGAGTCCACTCTTTTTTTTAATTTATTTATTTTACAAAGGAGGGACACAGCTGCTGCTGAAAACAATTCCTATCTTTTCAATAATGATGGTTACCTTCAGTAGCCGATGCCTGGGATCAGCACAAACAGTACTGCTTTTTTCAGGTGCCAGTACGTATCACACGGACAGCACACTGATGTAACACATGGACAGCAAACCCGTGCACACGGATGGCACATGGATGTCACATACTTAAAAACACGGACCACAGATGTCACCAATACTGTGTTTTCCTGTACAGGAATCATCAGGATGTGTCAAGGAGATGTGAGAAGCAGTACTGAATTTAGTAGCACAAATTTCGTGGACACTCTTGCACTGCAATCATTTTTCTAGACAATTTGATATATGCCCTAGTGATTCAAAGTTAAAAACAGAAGCTGAACCCGTGTTACACTCATGCCCTGACTTTTTAGCACGAGCGTGGATTGTAGCTTCACAGTGATGTGGACCGAGGAGAGCTTGGAGGGTCGTGATTATGTACCTTCCCAAGACTGACGCCGGATACACAGCAACTGACGGTGCCGCGATCCGAGGAGAGCCCGGAGAGGCATGACCAGGTGCTACACCAGGACTGACCTCAGTCACATGGCAGCTGAGCCCCTAATGACATATGCAGGTGCTAGTGGATACGACTGCTAACTTTACAAGCTGGCAGGTGCAGGACCCAGTTCAGGCAGGATGGACAGGACCAGCTTCCGGTAGAAATGGGTCTCTGGCAAGGGGTTACTCAACTGCAAGGGTGGGCAGACAAGGAACCGCAGATTCGGACAGACATGGAACCGCAGACGCAGACAAGCAAGACAGAGCTCTGTTCCCAAGGAGTAAACATGGTCAGCTTAACATAGGACACAAACAAGGATAGGTACGGACAAGTACACACAGGGTACTTACAAAGAAGTAGCAAGTATCTCACTAAACACTAATGTTGAACAGCAAAAACAGATTAAAGAAAGGCACGCTTTCAGACACTGCAGTTTTCAGGGATAGGTACAGGTCCAGAAACTGTAGGTTTTAGGGCTAGGAACAGGATCAGACACTGCAGATTTTAGGGATAGGAACAGGTCCAGACACTGCAGATTTTAGGGATAGGAACAGGTTCAGACACTGCAGGTTTTAGGGATAGGAACAGATTAAGACACTGCAGCTTTTAGGGATAGGAACAGGTACAGAAACTGTTGGTTTTAGGGATAAGTACAAGTTCAGACACTGCAGGTTTTAGGAATAGGTACAGGTTCAGACACTGCAGGTTTTATGGATGGGCACAGGTACAGACACAGCAGGTTTAGGGAAAGATCCAGACTTGGATAGAAACAAGTTCAGGGATAGGTGACAAGTCAGGCAAGGACAGACACAAGTACAGATTCAGACATCAGGCCTGGGTATTCAGTCGCTAGAGTGGTAGGAGTAAGAAAGGACCTGGCAACTCAGCAGTTGTACACACACTAAAAGAGCATGTTGCTCTGGCCCCTCCCAACATGTGGAGGTGCTTTAAGTATCCAGTGCCTCTCAGCAATAGGCTATTGTCTAGAAATATAAAAGATGTCAGTGTATTTTTTTCATTATATATACCTCTCTAATCGTTTGAATTGTTAATTGTGTGTTATCATTGAACTTTGACACTGAGTCATCTGACCTGTTGGCGCCCTTTTTTTGTAATCTAGCAAAACTATTTATACCTGTGATGCCTGTATATTCTGTGTGGTATTTCCTGATGAAGGGGGCATGAGACCCCTGAAACGTGTTGAATAAAACCACTGTGAATCAACTATACTCTCCTGAAATTCATCTTAGCGGCAGCGCAGAATTTTAACTACAAATCTCCCTTTGAAGACATTATTTTCTCTGGTCGATGAAGACCTGTGGATCTGCAGCAGCCGCTATCTATATGCTCTAATCTCATCCTAACCAGGTGAGCAAATTTGGTGTATATTCTCCTCTGTGTAACGTGGATAAGACCCTATTGCGCTCTTTGTCTCCCCATTGTTTCCAATAGCAATAGGCTGGGGACATATTAGGAATGCACACACTATTATTTTAAGAATCATGAAGTGCAGGTGCGGCCGCCGCCCTAAGCAAGCAGCCAGGAGGTATGCACAGCCAACAGAGGACACAGAGCTTACATCACACAGCAAGCAGATGACAGAGAACTCAGTGCATGGCCTGGGGTGGTGAAAAAGTCAGAGTCCCTGCATGGTGAGGGATGGGAAGCCATGCAGGGATGCTGGCAGTGATTTTATAACACATATTGTTTATGTATGGACAAAGGTAGGTAGGATGAATACATTCCTCTGGTCAACCCTATGTACAGTCATGGCCAAAAGTATTGGCACCCATTAAATTGTTCCAGAAAATGAAGTATTTCTCCCAGAAAATTATTGCAATTACACATTTTTTATACACATTTTTATTTCCTTTGTGTGTATTGGAACAACACAGAAAAAAGAGAGAAAAAGGCAAATTTGACATAATTTTATCCTTAAATCAAAAAAATGGGCTGGACAAAATTGTTGGCACTCTCAACTTAATATTTGCTTGCACACCCTTTAGAATTAATAACTGTAATCAACCGCACCCTATAACCATCAACAAGGGTCTTCCAAATCTCAACTTGAAGTTTTGACCACTCTTCTTTTGCAAACTGCCCCAGGTCTCTCATATTGGAAGGGTGCCTTTTCCCAACTTCAATTTTAAGATCTCTCCCCAGGTGTTCAATAGTATCAAGATTCAGACCCCCTTGCTGGCCACTTCAGAACTTTCCAGCACTTTGTTTAGATCTATTTATGTGTGCTTATTGAAGTGTGTTTGGGGTCATTATCCTGCTGGAAGACTCATGACCTAGGATGCAAACTCATCTTTCTGACACTGGGCACTATATTGCGATCAAAAGTCTTTTGGTAAACTTCAGATTTCATGATGACTTGCACACAGTCATGGCACCCAGTGCCAGAGACAAATTAACTCCAAAACATCTTTGAACCTCCACCATATTTGACTGTAGGTACTGTGTTTTTTTCTCTTTTCTTCATAGGTCTCATTGCGTTTTTGGTAAACAGTAGGATGATGAGCTTTACTAAAAAGCTCTGTCTTGGTTGAATCTGTCCACAAGAAGCTTTCCCAGAAGAATTTTGGCTTACTGAGGCACATTTTGGAAATTTCAGTCTAGTTTTTTATACCCCTGTGTCAGCAGTAGGGTCCTCCTGGGTCTCCTGGCATAGAGTTTCATTTAATTTAAATGTAAATGGTTAGTTCACGCTGACACTAATGCACCATGAGCCTGCAGGAGAGTTTGAATTTCTTTGGAACTTGATAAGGGCTGCTTATCCACCTTCCAGACTATCCTGCTGTTATGGACAGACCTGAGTTGGAGTAGTGAAATTGCAACCACTAGGGGCAGCACCAAAAGGTGCGTAGTCAGGGAATGGCCAGAGGTTGGTAATGGAGCAGGAGTGTAGTTGGGAGGATAAGCAGGAATCATAGTCAGGAGATAGCCAGAGGTTGGTACACGAAGCAGCAGTTTAGTTGCTTGGATAAGCAGGAATCATTGTCAGTAGATAGCCAGAGGTTTGTATACAGAGCAGGAATGTAGTTGGGAGGATAAGCAGAAATCTTAGTCAGGAGATAGCCAGAGGTTGGTACACGTTAGCAGCAGTAGAATCTTGAGGATAAGCAGCAGGTGGAAAGAAGTTAGACTAAAGGCTGGGAGCTCAATAATCTCACAAGGAAGGAAGTGCAGTGCCAAGTTTAAGTAGGGTGTTCCATCAGGGCTTGATGTCAGTGGCCATAAAACATCAACCCCACAATTGTTATCCAACTTGCTAATACACCAGGGCAAGTGGGGAGAGCCAAGCAAAGTGCCAGAATTTGCGCATCTAATAGATGCGGTTTTTCATGGGTGGCTGCCGGCTGCTGTTTTTGGGCTGTGGAGAGCTAATGTACATGACCACTTTCCAGTCTGAGAATACCAGCCCTCAGCTATCCTCTTTAGCTTGGCTGCTTATAAAAAATGGGGGGCCCACTCTGTTTTTTTAAATTGTTTATTTAAATAATTTTAAAAAACGGCATGGGGTCTCCTCTATTTTCGATAACCAGCCAAGCTACAGAGGACAGCTAAGGGGACTGCACGGCTTTCTTTTTTTTTTCACGCAGTGTCCAATACTTGACAGGGCTGTGATTGAGCCGAAAGTGCCCACACAGTAAATCTTGTTGATTGGCTGCTTGTTGATTGGCTTTCATCAAGCTTTGTTTGGGCTGTTGAACCCGAATAATAACATGAATTTCCTGAAGAAGTCTGTGTTTGGGGTCTATGCGCAGACACTAGGTGGTTGGCACTGACCCCGAACTTTACTTTTTGGGTTTGTCCATCCCTATTTATTGTTTTTTTTATTACTTCTTGTACAGTAATATGGCACTTCAAATAGAAGAATATGTTGAAACTTTTACTGCATCAGCACTTCAAACTAAAAAGTTACTGTGGAATTAACCATGACAGCATTAACAATTGACTTTAACTTGATTGGTTATATTGTTGACTGTGAGCTACTGTTTCTTGTCTTCTATCCAACTTGCAGCCCAAATTCTTGTATGTACAATATCCATTAATTTTTTTCTCTTTTTATGATTTGTTCCTCAGATAACTACCAGTTGAAAGGCTCGTGACTTACTGCTGGACATTATGTTCCTCTCCAGTTTTATGATGGCTTAAATAGTCAATTAGGTCAAATGACATGTAATAATTCAAGGTTGGTAAACAGAAGTATTTTCTATTTATTATAGCTGACGCCAGAAAGTCAGGAGTAGTCCCAACTCCCACACTTCTGTGCTTATCTTTCTCAGCATGGCTTACTGTATATTGCCATCTGTCTGTAAGTCATAGGTAAAAATGATAGCTAAGAATCCTCTTCCAATTTATAATCATTGACCTTTGGTTTACATTGTTTCATAGTATTATTACAATGATATAAGAGCAGCTTCTGATGGGATATTCCTTAAGGACCCCATACACATTAGATGAAAGCCAGCTGAACCCTCCAAAATTACGTTGGGTTTGGCTGACCACCTGATTTGTATAGTGGTCTCCTGGCTCTCACCTGACTGTTGATTTTGTGGGAAAGAAGAAAGAATCCGGACATTGGAATTGTCAGGTGTCTGACAGTGGCTTCTTTCCCTGTCTAAACATATGTATGCTCGGCCAAGCTGAGTACTCGTGTACAGGGACTTGAAAGTGTATGACTGGCTTAATTGAGAAATGTCTGGGATCCATGAAGCAAAATAATCAGCGCTCTAAGTACTCTTATTTGTGGTTTTCAAACAAAACTGGTCCTAGAGTATGTATGTTACATAAAATAAAAGTGTAATTAAAAATAGATTTTTTTTTATATATTGTATCCCTTTTGAGGCACTGTTGATCATTTTCTCATTCTGCAGGGAGTAGAGCATTTGGATGAGCTTCTGCTCCAAAAACTCAGTGCAAGTTATTGAGTGTTCATATTATTTTTTTTCAAGAAGAAACTCATCGTATCCTCCGCAAGCACTCCAACTTGGTTCTGATGATGTATTACAGTACTGATGGTAGTTCTAGTGATGTATTCATGTAAGTACCCCTTTACATTATATGGATAAAGCTATATCACTGCTGATATATAGAAAAAGATGTAGGGGTCACTGTGTGCAAAAATAACACACTCTTTAAGGTGGCATTTACACTAGATTATCAGGAATGAGTGTCCCTAGCTCATTTCCCAATAATCAGCCTGTCTAAACAGGTTGTCAATTACCTGATGAAAGAGCAAAATGTTAATTTATTACCTAGTAGCACCTCCTTTGGCAAATATCACAGCTTGTAAGTGCTTTATGTAGCCAGCCCATAGTCTTTCAATTCTTTGGGGATTTTCATCCATTCTTCATTAGAAAATTCTTCCACTTCTGTGAGATTCCTGGGTCGTCTTGCTTGCACTGCTATTTTGAGGTCTATCCACAGATTTTCAATCATGTTCAGATCAGGGGACTGTGAGGGCCATAGTAAAACCTTCAGCTTTCGCCTTTTGAGGTAGTCTATTGTGGATTTCAACATGTGTTTAGGACTAGTGATGAGCGAAGGTGCTCGCCACTACTCGGTACTCGCCCGAGTATCACTATGCTCGGTGTACTCGACGAGCACCGAGTATTTCTGGGATTATTTGGCGGGAGCTCGGGTCTCCGCCCTGCAATTCTGGCGCTCTTTAGAGTGCCAATGACAGTGCAGGGATTGTCAGCCATGCACTGTAATGCCACAGCCATCTTTGTTGTAGTATTACAGTGATTGGCTGGCCTCACAGCGACATCAGGTCTATAAGAGACCTAGCGCTGCCCGTTTGCCGCATTCTGCTCTGGACTTAGCGAGTGTAAGGCGAGCTGCTGCTGAGATAGGGTCAGAATCATGCTTTTAATAGTTAGTGTAGGTCTGCAACTGTTCAGTCCACAACTCCTGAGAAACCAACAGTCCTTTTTAGGGCTAATTCAGGGGTCCCGAGATTGCAGCTTTAGGGAGACAGGGGAGTCTATGTGTGCATATCCACATCAGTGCAAGGCCTGCAGGCACTGTATGTGAGTACATAGCTCTTACTGCATACCTCCAAAAGCTCCATTACTGTCTGCTGCTGCTGGTTATTTAATATATTTCTAGCTGCAGTTTTCTGTGACTTTTTTTCTCTTCACCTGATACCTGCTCCTTTTATTCTAAAGCAATCCATAGCCCCCTTATTTTAACATTTATTTGCTTGTTTACGCTGCCTACTACAGCCAGGTTATTGAAATCTAAGAACGTGCAAATCTACCATTTTTTTTTGTCCCAGACACCAGATGTGAGTGCGCCAAAAAATCTTCTTTTTTTTTCGTGTCATAGCCAACTTGTTGACACAATTTAGTTGTGCCCAAAAAAATCAAGGCCACATTTAGATCAGTCTGTTATCTGAGGCTGACGGCTGGTGTATCTGTGGAGGAAAAATCATAGCTTCGCAGGCATATGTATCATAGTTCTGTGTGCTAGCCTTGTTCTCCTTTTTTTTTTAAAAAATTCACCCCCCAAAAAAATACAGTATACAGTCTGTTATGTCAGACTGAGGCCTGGTGTATCTGTGTTTGAAAAATCGTAGCTTTGGAGGCATAAGTTGCATAGTTCTGTCTGCTAGCCTTGTTCCACTTTTTCTTTTTTTAATTCTCCAAAAACCCAAAAAAATATATACAGTCTGTTTTGTCAGGCTGAGGCCTGTTGTATCAGTGGTGGAAAAATCATAGCTTCGCAGGCAGAAATTGCATAGTTCTGTCTGCTAGCCTTGTTCCACTCTTGTTTTAAGAAAAAAAATTCTCCAAAACCAAAATTTTTTTTAAACAGTATGTTATGTCAGGCTGAGGCCTGTTGTATCTGTGGTGGAAAAACCGTAGCTTCGCAGGCATAAGTTTCATAGTTCTGTCTGCTAGCCTTGTTCCACTCTTTTTTTATTTTAAAAATTCTCCAAAACCCACCAAAAAATTATACAGTCTGTTATGTCAGGCTGAGGCCTTGTGTATCTGTGGTGGAAAAATCGTAGATTCGCGAGCATAAGTTTCATAGTTCTGTCTGCTAGCCTTGTTCCACTCTTTTTTTTTATTTAAAAAATTCTCCAAAACCCCGCCAAAAAATTATACAGTCTGTTTTGTCAGGCTGAGGCCTTGTGTATCTGTGGTGGAAAAATCGTAGCTTTACTGGCATAAGTTTCATAGTTCTGTCTGCTAGCCTTGTTCCACTCTTTATTTTATTTTAAAAATTCTCCAAAACCTCCCCAAAATTTCTGCAGTCTGTTATGTCAGGCTGAGGCCTTGTGTATCTGTGGTGGAAAAATCATAGCTTCGCAGGCATAAGTTTCATAGTTCTGTCTGCTAGCCTTGTTCCACTCTTTTTTTATTTTAAAAATTCTCCAAAACCCACCAAAAAATTATACAGTCTGTTATGTCAGGCTGAGGCCTTGTGTATCTGTGGTGGAAAAATCGTAGATTCGCGAGCATAAGTTTCATAGTTCTGTCTGCTAGCCTTGTTCCACTCTTTTTTTTTATTTAAAAAATTCTCCAAAACCCCGCCAAAAAATTATACAGTCTGTTTTGTCAGGCTGAGGCCTTGTGTATCTGTGGTGGAAAAATCGTAGCTTCACTGGCATAAGTTTCATAGTTCTGTCTGCTAGCCTTGTTCCACTCTTTATTTTATTTTAAAAATTCTCCAAAACCTCCCCAAAATTTCTGCAGTCTGTTATGTCAGGCTGAGGCCTTGTGTATCTGTGGTGGAAAAATCATAGCTTCGCAGGCATAAGTTTCATAGTTCTGTCTGCTAGCCTTGTACTCATTTTTAGCCAAATTTCACATACAAGAGAAAAAAAATTGTACAATCTGTTATCTGTGGCTGCGGCCTGGTGTATCTGTAGTGGAAAAATCGTAGTTTCACGGGCATACATATCATAGTTCTGTGTGCTAGCCTTGTTCTCTTTTTTTTTCTTCAAAAATTCACCCCCCCAAAAAAAAATATTTTATACAGTCTGTTATGTCAGGCTGAGGCTTTGTGTATCTGTGGTGGAAAAATCGTAGCTTCGCAGACATAAGTTTCATAGTTCTGTCTGCTAGCATTGTACTCATTTTGAATTTTTTGCCAAATTTCACATACAAGAGAACCAAAAATTATACAGTCTGTTATCTGTGGCTGCGGCCTGGTGTATCTGTAGTGGAAAAATCATAGTTTCACAGGCATACATATCATAGTTATGTGTGCTAGCTTTGTTGTCCTTTTTTTTTTCTTTCAAAAATTCACCCCCCAAAAAATATTTTATACAGTCTGTTATGTCAGGCTGAGGCCTTGTGTATCTGTGTTTGAGAAATTGTAGCTTCGCAGGCATAAGTTTCATAGTTCTGTCTGCTAGCCTTGTTCCACTCTTTTTTTTATTTTAAAAATTCTCCAACCCCCCAAAAAAATATGTAGTATGTTATGTCAGGCTGAGGCCTTGTGTATCTGTGGTGGAAAAATCATTGCTTTGAAGGCATACTGATCAGATGTAATTTTGCTCCAAATATATACATTTGTGTTGAGCTTTTGAAATAGTTCAGTAGTCCATTTAAAATGGGCAAGGCAAGGGACGGGGAAGTGGATGTGCTGCTGATGGTGCATGCAGAGGATGAGGCCGTGGCCAAGCTGAAAGATGGACACAACAAAGACCCACATCTTCTCGCTCGACCTTCCTGTCCCAGTTTCTAGGGGATCACAGCGCACCACTATTGAAGCCAGAGCAGTGTGAAACGGTTGTTGGTTGGATAGCGAATAATGCTTCCAGTCACTTAGCCACCACCACCACCATGTCTTCCACACGGTCAAGTCTGAGTAGCCGTGAGTGTGAGCCAGATATTCCTCACCCTGATCCTCCTTCCTCCCACCATGCCGAGTGCCCTGAGACAACTGATCCCACACTTGGACACTCCGAAGAGCTTTTCAGTAATCCCTTTCAAGATTCCAGATCAGGCCAATGGCATCAAAGCACCTGACTTTGTGAGCCGAACCCCAGGCTCCAGGAACACTGTCTGCAGGTGACACCACTGCTTCTTCCACTGTTTTGTGTAGAAACCAATCCCCAGTCCACCGTGCATGTGAAGATGCCTCTAGCCCTGCACCTGTTGTTGCCCACAGTCAAGCAGCACCATCATCAAGTCCGTCCATGTCCTTGTCCCAGCACAGCCTTCAGTTGTCTATACCCCAGTCATTGGAACGCAAGTGGAAATACCCAGCCAATGTCCCACAGGCCACAGTACTAAATTCTAACATTTCTCTTCTGCTTGCGCTTGAAAAGTTGCCTTTTAGGCTTGCTGAGATGGAAGCTTTCTGCAACCTGATGACGGTGGCCATCCCAATGTACTCGGTCCCCAGTCGCCACTATTTCTCCCAGTGTGTCGTACCCGCATTACATCAGCATGTGTCCCACAACATTACCCGTGCCCTCAACAATGCTGTTACTGGGAAAGTCCACCTAACGATGAACACGTGGACAAGTGCTTGTGGGCAGGGATGGTACATCTCACTGACAGCACACTGGGTTAACATAGTGGAAGCCGGGACCCAGTCGGACCTTGGGATGGAACACATCCTCCCCATGCCGAGGACTGCGGGCCCTACATCAATCAGGGTTGCCCCCACAGTCTACAGCTCCTGCACCTCCTCCTCCTCTTCAGCCTCCATCTCTGAAATCAACACATCAGTCAGAAGCTGGAAGCACTGCGGCACTGCCTCAGCAAAGTGGCAACAGGCTGTGCTGAAGCTAATCTGCAAAGGTGACAAACCGAACAATGCAGAAGAGTTGTGGACAGCGCTGAAAGAGCAGTCAGATATTTGGATGACGCCTCTGAACTAGTGTTGAGCGATACCTTCCGATACTTGAAAGTATCGGTATCGGATAGTATCGGCCGATACCAGAAAAATATCGGATATCGCCAATACCGATACCCGATACCAATACAAGTCAATGGGACACAAGTATCGGAAGGTATCCTGGATGGTTCCCAGGGTCTGAAGGAGATGAAACTCTCCTTCAGGCCCTGGGATCCATATTCATGTAAAAAATTAAGAATTAAAATAAAAAATATGGATATACTCACCCCTCCGGCGGCCCCTGGACCTTACCGATGTAACCGGCAGCCTCCGTTCCTAAGAATGAGGAGTTTAGGACCTTCGATGTAGTCGCGGCTTGTGATTGGTTGCGTGACCGCTCATGTGACCGCTCACGCGACCAATCACAAGCCGCGACGTCATCGCAGGTCCTAAACTCCTCATTCTTAGGAACGGAGGCTGCTGGTTACATCGGTAAGGTCCAGGGGCCGCCGGAGGGGTGAGTATATCCATATTTTTTATTTTAATTCTTAATTTTTTACATGAATATGGATCCCAGGGCCTGAAGGAGAGTCTCCTCTCCTCCAGACCCTGGGAACCATATACTGGGAACTTCCGATTCCGATTTCCGATATCACAAAAATATCGGAACTTGGTATCGGAATTCCGATACCGCAAATATCGGCCGATACCCGATACTTGCGGTATCGG
The DNA here is from genome assembly GCF_051348905.1 of Ranitomeya variabilis. NCBI lineage: Eukaryota > Metazoa > Chordata > Amphibia > Anura > Dendrobatidae > Ranitomeya > Ranitomeya variabilis. The sequence continues at coordinate 160,037,904 of NC_135238.1, read as the reverse complement.
AATGCTCAACACTACTCTGAACCTACAGCCAGGCATAGTCATGTGTGACAATGGCCGGAACCTGGTGGCGGCTCTGAGGCAAGGTGAGCTCACACAGGTACCTTGCTGTTGTGAATTCTGCTCTTGGGCTCCCTCCGGTGGTTGTAAGTGGTAGCGCTGCTGTCTCTGAATCACAGCATTTATCAGGTGTGTTCACTTTTTGCAATGTGGACTGGGCTATTTAGTCTTGCTTCACCCTTTAGTCAGTGCCAGTTGTCCATTGTTCCTGGAGGATTCACATCTCTGCCTGGTCTCTCCTGCTTTGCAGATCTTTTCAACAAAGATAAGTTCTGGCCTTGATTTTTTGCTGTCCACATGCTGTGGCCTTATTGTTCAGTTCTTTTCCATGTTTTTTTGTCTTGTCCAGCTTGGTCTGTATAAGGATTTGTTTAGCCAAGCTGGTATCTCTGGAGATGCAGATATACCCTCCATATCTTTAGTTAGCTGTGGAGTTGTTGTATTTTCTGTGGTGGGTATTTTCTAGTGTTTTAATACTGACCGCATAGTACTCTGTCCTATCCTTTCTATTTAGCTAGAAGTGGCCTCCTTTGCTAAATTCTGATTTCAGTCTGTGTATGCTTTTTCCCTCTCCTCTCACAGTCAATATTTGTGGGGGGCTGCCTATCCTTTGGGAATTTTCTCTGAGGCAAGATAGTTTTCCCTTTTCTATCTTTAGGGGTAATTAGTCCTCCGGCTGTGTCGAGATGTCCAGGGAGCGCTAGGTACATTCCACGGCTACTTCTAGTTGCGGTGTTAAGTTCAGGGTCTGCGGTCAGTACAGGTACCACCTTCTCCAGAGTACGTCTCATGCTGCTCTTAGGCCACCAGATCATAACACCTTGCCTGGCCCATGTGCTTAACCTCGTGGTTCAACATTTTCTGAAAAGCTACCTGGAGCTGCCGGATCTTCTAGTGAAATTACGCCATCTGTCCGCCCATTTTAGAAAGTCGGCTACAGCTTCAGCCGCCCTTGCCGTGCTACAGCAGCGTTTGCAGCTTCTGGCTCACCGACTGGTGTGTGATGTCCCTATGTGTTGGAACTCTACGCTGCATATGTTGGAAAGGATTTGTGAGCAGAATAGGGCAGTTGTTGACTACCAACATCAACAAGACCGTCGATATTCAGTTCAGACTCCACACTTAAGAACTCAGGAGTGGACATGGATGTCAGACATATGTAACATCCTCCAAAACTTTGAGGACTGCACAAAGATGGTGAGTGGTGATTACGCCATAATTAGCATCACCATCTTGCTTCTCAGCATTCTGAAAACCTCTCTGCTCACAATTAGGGTTGAGCGACTTTCATTTTTTTAAGATCGAGTCGGGTTTTGCGAAACCCAACTTTGTCCAAAGTCGAGTCGAGTGCAGTCGGCCGATTATCGCTAAAAGTAGGGGATTGACCGAAACACGAAACCCAATGCAAGTCAATGGGGAAGCATAGTCGGCAGTGAGTGGAGGCCAGGAAAACACCTACAGTGCCCATTTTAATGCCAAAAACATCCATTCTTGTTTCTGAAGCTTGTCAATCTTAATTAACTTTATAATAATAGTTGGGCATTGGAAATTGGGGGTCATTTGGCAAAAGTTGTGGGGGGTAGGGCTGGTTCAAGGTTTTAGTGGGCCCAGGAAACGTGGACTACGTCACGGCGGTGGAGCAGTGAGAGGTAAGTATTTCAACTTTGCAAGTGCTGTGATCCTGAGCAAGCAGGGAGGCCCACTTGTTCGCATTGTCACTGCCACAGGGCCCCTCAAAGTACAGCGGTGTGTTTGCACGGCGGGGGTGCCTCCCACCAGCAGCGACACTTTTGCGTACTCTGAAGGGCCCTGTGCCAGTGACGTCGCCAACGAGTATGCCCCCCCACCTGATGAAGGAACCTGCACTTTCATCTGCACCTTCCTCTTTGTCCCTGTGTAAGGTGGTATAACATGCGGGAAGGGGAACCTTACTTTCAGCAGGGTCAGATTCTGGCTGTGTAGAGTGCAAGGGGAATGTAGTGTTCTGGGTCAATGTACCAGCAGACTCATGTAGCAGTGGCTGGGCAATGGGCAGGATGAGGAGGAAACACAGATATAGGGCCAAAGAATAAAGTAGGCTAAATGCAGTTCAAAATTGGTAACAGGACTAAACAGGCGGCATTGCTTTGTTCAGTGGAATAGCAAACCCAGGAGCAGCAGACCCTGTTTTATGGGCCCAACCACACTAGTAGGCCAAATGCAGTTTAATATCTGCTACTATAGGCCAAAAGCCTAAAGACTGAAGCTCAGCTTTATACAGTGGAGGACAACACCAGGGAGCGGCAGACACCGTTAGTAGGCAATAACCACCAATTTTTTTTTAAAATAGCACTTAATGAGAGCCAGAAGGTTGAAGCTCAGACAAGGCAACCTGGAGGAGAACACCAAGGAGGAGGAGAACACTCAGGAGGAGGACAACACCAAGGAGCGGCAGACTGTTATGGTTTCCAATGGCAAGGAAACATCAGAAGCATAGAATAAACGGACAAGCTCTCGGGTGATGGAAACTAGAGCTGACCGCGATGCTAAACCTACACACCACACTAGAAGTAGCCAGGGGGCATTCCTGCGTTGTCTCTAGATGCCGCGTGCCAGCCGGAGAACTAACTACCCCTGGTAGAAGAAAACACAGTCCTGGCTTGCCTCCAGAGAATGTCCCCACAGGAGATAGCAGCCCCCCACATATAATAACGGTGAGAGCAGATGAAAAGACACACGTAGTATGAAAGCAGATTTAGCACAGAGAGGCCCGCTAACTAAATAGCAGAAAGATACAACAGAGGACTTCGCGGTCAGCTGCAAAACCCTTCAAAACACCATCCTGAAATTACCTTAACTCATGTGACAACTCATGCCACTGGAGTGGTAATTTCAGCCCAACAAGAGCTTCCAGCTGCAGAGATTCACATAAGTGCAAACTGGACAAAACATACAAAAATAGACTTAAGGACTAAAGTGTCCAACTTAGCTGAGCAGAAAACTGGGAGCAGGAACATGCAACAGAATCACTCTGGATACATTGATGGCCAGCATTAGAATGACTGAGGAGCAAGGTTAAATAGGATACTCCCACATCCTGATAGGAACAGGTGAACTGAGAAGGCAAAGCTTGCAGGACACCAGTACCACAAGAGACCACCGGGGGAGCCCACGAACCGAATCACAACAGTACCCACCCCCCCTAAGGAGGGGGCACCGAACCCTCACAAGAACCACCAGGGCGATCTGGATGAGCCCTATGAAAGGCACGGACCAAATCAGAAGCATGAACATCAGAAGCTGTAACCCAAGAATTATCCTCTTGACCGTAGCCCTTCCATTTCACCAGATATTGAAGTCTCCGTCTGGAAACACGGGAGTCCAAGATTTTCTCCACCACGTACTCCAATTCACCCTCAACCAGCACAGGAGCAGGAGGCTCAACAGAAGGCACAAGTGGCACCTCATACCTCCGCAATAATGACCGATGGAAGACATTATGGATAGCAAAGGATGCTGGGAGGTCCAAACGAAAAGACACAGGGTTAAGAATTTCCAAAATCTTATAAGGACCGATGAACCGAGGCTTAAACTTAGGAGAAGAGACCCTCATAGGGACAAAACGGGAGGACAACCACACCAAGTCCCCAACACGAAGACGAGGACCAACACGACGATGGCGATTAGCAAAACGTTGAGTCCTCTCCTGGGACATCTCCAAATTGTCCACCACCTGCCCCCAAATACGATGCAACCTATCCACCATGGTATCCACTCCAGGACAATCCGAAGACTCCACCTGACCAGATGAAAAACGAGGATGGAACCCTGAATTGCAAAAGAAAGGGGAGACCAAAGTGGCAGAACTGGCCCGATTATTAAGGGCAAACTCAGCCAACGGCAAAAAGGAGACCCAGTCATCCTGATCAGCAGACACGAAACACCTCAAATAAGTCTCCAAGGTCTGATTAGTACGTTCCGTCTGGCCATTTGTCTGGGGATGAAATGCAGACGAAAAAGACAAATCAATGCCCATCCTGGCACAAAACGCCCGCCAAAATCTGGACACAAACTGGGATCCCCTGTCGGAAACGATATTCTCCGGAATACCATGCAGCCGAACCACATTCTGAAAAAACAGGGGCACCAACTCAGATGAGGAAGGCAGCTTGGGCAAGGGCACCAAATGAACCATCTTAGAAAAGCGGTCACACACCACCCAAATGACGAACATCTTCTGAGAAACAGGGAGATCAGAAATAAAATCCATAGAGATGTGTGTCCAAGGCCTCTTAGGAACAGGCAAGGGCAACAACAACCCACTAGCCCGAGAACAACAAGGCTTGGCCCGAGCACAAACATCGCAAGACTGCACAAAAGTACGCACGTCCCGAGGCAGGGAAGGCCACCAGAAGGACCTAGCCACCAAATCTCTGGTACCAAAAATTCCCGGATGACCTGCCAACACAGAAGAATGAACCTCCGAGATGACTCTATTGGTCCACTCATCCGGCACAAACAATCTACCAGGCGGACAACGATCAGGCCGATCCGCCTGAAACTCTTGTAAAGCACGTCGCAGGTCTGGGAAGACAGCAGACAATATCACCCCATCCTTAAGTATACCCGTAGGTTTAGAATCACCAGGGGAATCAGGTTCAAAACTCCTAGAAAGGGCATCCGCCTTCACATTCTTAGTACCTGGCAGATACGAAACCACAAAATTAAACCGGGAGAAAAACAACGACCAGCGCGCCTGTCTAGGATTCAGACGTCTGGCCGACTCAAGATAAATCAAATTTTTGTGATCAGTCAAGACCACCACCTGATGTTTAGCACCCTCAAGCCAATGACGCCACTCCTCGAATGCCCACTTCATCGCCAAAAGCTCCCGATTACCGACGTCATAATTTCGCTCGGCGGGCGAAAATTTTCGAGAAAAGAACGCACAAGGTCTCATCACTGAACAATCTGAACTTTTCTGCGACAAAACCGCCCCCGCTCCAATCTCGGAAGCATCAACTTCCACCTGAAAAGGAAGAGAAACATCAGGCTGGCACAACACCGGAGCAGAAGAAAAACGGCGCTTAAGCTCCCGAAAGGCCTCCACAGCAGCAGGAGACCAATCTGCAACATCAGCACCCTTTTTAGTCAAATCAGTCAAAGGCCTGACAACGCTAGAAAAACCAGTTATGAATCGACGATAAAAGTTAGCAAAGCCCAAAAATTTCTGAAGGCCCTTAAGAGAAGTCGGTTGCGTCCAGTCACAAATAGCCCGAACCTTCACAGGATCCATCTCAATAGAAGAGGGGGAAAAAATGTACCCCAAAAAAGAAATCTTCTGAACCCCAAAAACACACTTTGAACCTTTAACAAACAGAGAATTGGTTTGCAAAACCTGAAAAACCCTCCTAACTTGTTGAACATGAGATTCCCAGTCATCCGAAAAAATCAAGATATCGTCCAAATACACAATCATAAATTTATCCAGATATTCACGGAAAATATTGTGCATAAAAGACTGAAAGACCGAAGGGGCATTTGACAGACCAAAAGGCATCACCAAATACTCAAAATGGCCCTCGGGCGTATTAAATGCGGTTTTCCACTCATCCCCCTGCTTAATTCGCACCAAATTATACGCACCACGAAGATCAATCTTAGAGAACCACTTCGCCCCCTCAATGCGAGCAAATAAATCTGTCAGCAATGGCAAAGGATACTGATACTTGACTGTGATCTTATTCAAGAGTCTATAATCAATACAAGGTCTCAAAGAACCATCGCTTTTAGCTACGAAAAAGAACCCCGCTCCAAGAGGAGACGAAGAAGGACGAATATGTCCCTTTTCCAAGGACTCCCTAATATACTCTCGCATGGCAGCATGTTCAGGTACAGACAGATTGAATAGACGACCCTTAGGAAATTTACTGCCAGGGATCAAATCTATGGCGCAATCGCAATCTCTGTGAGGAGGAAGAGAATTAAGAGTAGATTCCTCAAAAACCTCACGATAATCAGACAAAAACTCAGGAATTTCAGAGGGAATAGATGAAGCAATGGAGACCAAAGATGTGTCCCCATGATTTCCCTGACATCCCCAGCTTAGTACAGACATTGTTTTCCAGTCAAGGACTGGGTTATGAGTTTGTAACCATGGCAATCCCAGCACCAACACATCATGTGGATTATACAGTACAAGGAAGCGAATCACCTCTTGATGGTCTGGAGTCATACGCATAGTCACTTGTGTCCAGTATTGTGGTTTATTACTAGCCAATGGTGTAGAATCAATACTCTTTAAAGGTATAGGAACTTCCAGAGGCTCTAGATCAAACCCACAGCGCCTGGCAAAGGACCAATCCATAAGACTCAAAGCGGCGCCAGAATCCACATACGCATCCGCAACAATAGAAGATAACGAACAAATTAGAGTTACAGACAAAATAAACTTGGACTGCAAAGTGCCAATAGCAGAGGATTTATCAACTTTCTTTGTTCGTTTAGAGCATGCTGATATAACATGAGTAGAATTTCCACAATAGAAGCACAAATGATTTTTGCGCCTATAAATCTGTCGTTCGCTTCTGGACAGAAAGCTATCACATTGCATACTCTGTGGTGCCTCTTCAGAAGACACCGCCAACTGGTGCACAGGTTTGCGTTCCCGTAAACGCCGATCAATCTGAATTGCCATTGTCATGGACTCATTCAGACCAGTAGGCGCAGGAAACCCCACCATGACGTCTTTTACAGCATCAGAGAGACCTTCTCTGAAAATTGCCGCCAGAGCGCACTCATTCCACTGAGTAAGCACAGACCATTTTCAAAATTTTTGGCAATATATTTTGGCTTCATCTTGCCCCTGAGAGAGGGCTATTAGGGCTTTCTCAGCCTGAATCTCCAAATTTGGTTCCTCATAAAGCAACCCCAAAGCCAGAAAAAACGCATCCACATTGAGCAACGCAGGATCCCCTGGTGCCAATGAAAATGCCCAATTTTGGGGGTCACCCCGCAGTAAAGAAATAACAATTTTTACTTGCTGGGCAGGATCTCCAGCAGAATGAGATCTCAGCGAAAGAAACAATTTACAATTGTATTTAAAATTTAGAAAACAAGATCGATCTCCAGAAAATAACTCCGGTATAGGAATTTTAGGTTCAGACCGAGGAGCATGTAACAAAAAATCTTGTATATTCTGAACTTTAGAGGCAAGATTATACAAATTAGTAGCCAGACTCTGGGGATCCATATTTCAACAGATAAAGTCTGAGCCATTCAGGGGTTAAGAGGAGAGGAAAACAGGAGACTGCAATTAGAGCTGGAGTGCAACTTCAGAGGAAAAAAAAAAAAAAAAAGGTTTCACACAGTTCCTTTTCTCTCCTGCTTCAGCCTATAGATTAAACATTTTGGCTGGCCATACTGTTATGGTTTCCAATGGCAAGGAAACATCAGAAGCATAGAATAAACGGACAAGCTCTCGGGTGATGGAAACTAGAGCTGACCGCGATGCTAAACCTACACACCACACTAGAAGTAGCCAGGGGGCATTCCTGCGTTGTCTCTAGATGCCGCGCGCCAGCCGGAGAACTAACTACCCCTGGTAGAAGAAAACACAGTCCTGGCTTGCCTCCAGAGAATGTCCCCACAGGAGATAGCAGCCCCCCACATATAATAACGGTGAGAGCAGATGAAAAGACACACGTAGTATGAAAGCAGATTTAGCACAGAGAGGCCCGCTAACTAAATAGCAGAAAGATACAACAGAGGACTTCGCGGTCAGCTGCAAAACCCTTCAAAACACCATCCTGAAATTACCTTAACTCATGTGACAACTCATGCCACTGGAGTGGTAATTTCAGCCCAACAAGAGCTTCCAGCTGCAGAGATTCACATAAGTGCAAACTGGACAAAACATACAAAAATAGACTAGACTTAAGGACTAAAGTGTCCAACTTAGCTGAGCAGAAAACTGGGAGCAGGAACATGCAACAGAATCACTCTGGATACATTGATGGTCAGCATTAGAATGACTGAGGAGCAAGGTTAAATAGGATACTCCCACATCCTGATAGGAACAGGTGAACTGAGAAGGCAAAGCTTGCAGGACACCAGTACCACAAGAGACCACCGGGGGAGCCCACGAACCGAATCACAACAGCAGACACCGTTAGTAGGCCCTAACCACCAATTTATTTAAAGAAAGCACTTAATGAGAGCCAGAAGGTTGAAGCTCAGCTTTATACAGTGGAGGACAACACCAGGGAGCGGCAGACACCGTTAGTAGGCCGTAACCACCAATTTTTAAAAAAACAGCACTTAGTGAGAGCCAGAAGGTTGAAGCTCAGCTTTATACAGTGGAGGACAGCACCAGGGAGCGGCAGACACCGTTAGTAGGCCCTAACCACCATTTTTTTTTTTAAAAAGCGCTTAATGAGAGCCAGAAGGTTGAAGCTCAGATTTATACAGTAGAGGACAACACCAGGGAGCGGCACACACCGTTAGTAGGCCGTAACCACCAATTTTTTTAAAAACAGTACTTAATGAGAGCCAGAAGGTTGAAGCTCAGCTTTATACAGTGGAGGACAACACCAGGGAGCGGCACACACCGTTAGTAGGCTGCCTCACCAATTTTTTAAAAAACAGCACTTAATGAGAGCCAGAAGGTTGAAGCTCAGATTTAGACAGTGGAGGACAACACCAGGGAGCGGCAGACACCGTTAGTAGGCCGTAACCACCAATTTTTTAAAAAACAGCACTTAATGAGAGCCAGAAGGTTGAAGCTCAGCTTTAGACAGTGGAGGACAGCACCAGGGAGCGGCAGACACCGTTAGTAGGCCCTAACTACCATTTTTTTTAAAAAGCACTTAATGAGAGCCAGAAGCTTGAAGCTCAGATTTATACAGTAGAGGACAACACCAGGGAGCGGCAGACACCGTTAGTATGCCCCAACCACCAAATTTTTTTTTAAAAAGCACTTAATGAGAGCCAGAAGGTTGAAGCTCAGATTTATACAGTAGAGGACAACACCAGGGAGCGACAGACACCTTTAGTATGTCCCAACCACCACATTTTTAAAAAATAAGTACTTAATGAGAGCCAGAAGGTTGAAGCTCAGATTTAGACAGTGGAGGACAATTTGAATTAGGGACTGCAGACAGACTTAGTAGGCTGTCCCCTGTGGACCATGCATCCACCACATTAACCCATTGCGCCGTAATGGACACGTAACCTTCCGTGGCCATGCCTACAGGTCCATGCGTCTGTTGTCAGGTGCACCTTTGCACTCACAGATTGCCAGAGTGCATGGACAATGCGGTCTTTTACATGCTGGTGGAGGGTTGGGATGGCTTTTCTCGCAAAAGAAGTGTCGACTGATTAGCTTGTAGCGTGGTACAGCGTAGTCCATCATGGCTTTATTAATATTAAATAAAATATATAAATAGGCTCTATGAACTTTTAAATAGGTTCCAGGGGTACACGGGCAGCATTGGTGTGGTCAGTGGAGGAGGATTGCAAGGAGGGACCGCAGACAGGCTTACTAGGCCTAAAATAAATAAAAATAGGCTCTATGCAGTTGTAAATAGGTTACATGGATACACAGGCAGCATTGTGGTCAGTGGACGAGGATTGCAAGGAGGGACCGCAGACAGGCTTACTAGGCCTAAAATAACTAAAAATAGGCTCTATGCAGTTTTAAATAGGTTACATGGATACACAGGCAGCATTGTGGTCAGTGGAGGAGGATTGCAAGGAGGGACCGCAGACAGGCTTACTAGGCCTAAAATAACTAAAAATAGGCTCTATGCAGTTTTAAATAGGTTACATGGACACACAGGCAGCATTGTGGTCAGTGGAGGAGGATTGCAAGGAGGGACCGCAGACAGGCTTACTAGGCCTAAAATAACTAAAAATAGGCTCTATGCAGTTTTAAATAGGTTACATGGATACACAGGCAGCATTGTGGTCAGTGGAGGAGGATTGCAAGGAGGGACCGCAGACAGGCTTACTAGGCCTAAAATAACTAAAAATAGGCTCTATGCAGTTTTAAATAGGTTACATGGATACACAGGCAGCATTGTGGTCAGTGGAGGAGGATTGCAAGGAGGGACCGCAGACAGGCTTACTAGGCCTAAAATAACTAAAAATAGGCTCTATGCAGTTTTAAATAGGTTACATGGATACACAGGCAGCATTGTGGTCAGTGCAGGAGGATTGCACGGAGGGACCGCAGACAGGCTTACTAGGCCTAAAATAACTAAAAATAGGCTCTATGCAGTTTTAAATAGGTTACATGGATACACAGGCAGCATTGTGGTCAGCGGAGGAGGATTGCAAGGAGTGTCTGACACAGTTAGTACTCACAAAAAATAAATAGATGTTAATGTCTCGCAAAACAACAACCAAAAAAAAAGTGTGGCATACTTAGGTACAGGGGTGGGCTCATCTGCTGAGTTTCTGACATAGTAATTTGGCAGTAAGTATTTACTGGTGTCAATATAGGACACTGACCCAGACTACTTTAACTAGCATCATAGATGTCAACAAATTGGTATTGTCAGTGCCAGGCATTGAATGATGTCAGCGCATAGACTAAACATTGGTGGAGCTGTGAGAGATAATTTTGCACGTGGTAGAGCACAGTTTGAGCTGGGGGGGGTGAACTCTCTTGTGGCCGGCGGTACCGTCCCAGGTCCCCTCATGTTACAACGGTGTGTCTGACGTTGGGTGCGCGCCACCACCGCCAGAGACACTTTATTGTACTATGAGGGACCCAGTGGCAGTGCCGTCGACCAAAACGGGCACACCCACCTCTTCAGACAAACGGCACTCTAACGGGTGCTTGCGCCAAGTGGCGAGACCACGGCCCCGTGGGGGGAGTTTTCCCATTGAGGGAGGTGTAAACATGTCGTATGCTGGACAAACAGCTGCTGCAAATTAAGGGATTGGAACACTCAGTAAGACCAGTCCACAAGCAAGACTTTTTTACAGGAAAGCTAGGTGTCAGCCGGGAAAGGTGGGGCAAAATAATTTGAAATCCAGGAGTGGTTCATTTTAATGAAGGTTAGATCATCCACATTTTGGGTAGCCAGAAGAGTCCTTTTTTCGGTTAATATTGAACCAGCAGCACTGAATACTCTTTCTGATAGCACACTAGCTGCTGGGCAAGCAAGCTCCTGCAATGCATATTCAGCCAATTCAGGCCAGGTGTCTAATTTGGATGCCCAGTAATCAAATGGGAATGACGGTTGAGGGAGAACATCGATAAGGGATGAAAAATAGTTAGTAACCATACTGGACAAATGTTGTCTCCTGTGTTGTGAATTTGGATTCTGGGCTCCCCCGGTGGCTACTGGTGGAATTGAACTGTGTCTTCATCTTCTCTGTTCACCTGTTCCCATCAGGATGTGGGAGTCGCTATATAACCTTGCTGCTCTGTTAGTTCCTTGCCGGTCAACAATGTTATCAGAAGCCTCTCTGTGCTTGTTCCTGCTCCTAGACAACTACTAGATAAGTTGGACTCTTGTCCATGTTTGTTTTTGCATTTTTGTTCCAGTTCACAGCTGTAGTTTCGTTACTGTGTCTGGAAAGCTCTTGTGAACAGGAATTGCCACTCTGGTGTTATGAGTTAATGCCAGAGTTTTAAAGTAATTTCTGGATGGTGTTTTGATAGGGTTTTCAGCTGACCATGAAAGTGTCCTTTCTGTCTTCTGCTATGTGGTAAGTGGACCTCAAATTTGCTAAACCTATTTTCATACTACGTTTGTTATTTCTTCTTAACTCACCGCCAATACATGTGGGGGGCCTCTGTCTCCTTTCGGGGTATTTCTCTAGAGGTGAGCTAGGACTAATATTTTCCTCTGCTAGCTTTAGTTAGTCCTCCGGCTGGTGCTGGGCATCTAGAATCAACGTAGGCATGCTACCCGGCCACTGCTAGTTGTGCGTTAGGTTTAGTTCATGGTCAGCTCAGTTCCATCTTCCAAGAGCTAGTTCATATATATGCTGATGCTATGTTCTCTTGCCATTGAGATCATGACAGTTTGACCGGCCCACTAAAGGGTTAAAATCCTTGGCTGAGAAAGGAGAGAAATAAGTAGTCTGCTGAAATTTTTTTTTTTTTTTTTTCTCTCCTTCTTTGAATGGCTCTGTGTCCACCTGTTTGTAATGGATCTTCAGAGTGTAACTGCAGGTTTGAATAATCTCGCCACGAAGGTACAAAATTTGCAAGATTTTGTTTGTCATGCACCTGTATCTGAGCCGAGAATTCCTTTGCCGGAATTTTTCTCGGGGAATAGATCCGGGTTTCAGAATTTTCGAAATAATTGCAAATTATTTTTGTCCCTGAAATCTCGCTCTGCCGGAGACCCTGCACAGCAGGTCAGGATTGTGATTTCCTTGCTCCGGGGCGACCCTCAAGACTGGGCTTTTTCATTGACACCAGGGGATCCTGCGTTGCTCAATGTGGATGCGTTTTTTCTGGCCTTGGGGTTGCTTTATGACGAACCTCATTTGGAGCTTCAGGCAGAAAAAACTTTGATGTCCCTATCTCAGGGGCAAGATGAAGCGGAAATTTACTGCCAAAGATTCCGTAAATGGTCTGTGCTTACTCAGTGGAATGAGTGCGCCCTGGCGGCGACTTTCAGAGAGGGTCTCTCTGATGCCATTAAGGATGTTATGGTGGGGTTCCCTGTGCCTGCGGGTCTGAATGAGTCCATGACAATGGCTATTCAGATCGATAGGCGTTTGCGGGAGCGCAAACCAGTGCACCATCTGGCGGTGTCCACTGAGAAGTCGCCAGAGAGTATGCAGTGTGATAGAATTCTGTCCCGAAGCGAGCGGCAGAATTTTAGACGGAAAAATGGGTTGTGTTTCTATTGTGGTGATTCTACTCATGTTATATCAGCATGCTCTAAGCGCACTAAAAAACTTGGTAAATCTGTTTCCATTTGCACCTTACCGTCTAAGTTTATTCTATCTGTGACCCTGATTTGCTCTTTGTCATCTATTACCACGGACGCCTATGTCGACTCTGGCGCCGCTTTGAGTCTTATGGATTGGTCCTTTGCCAAACGCTGTGGGTATGATTTAGAGCCTTTGGAGACTCCTATTCCTCTGAAGGGGATTGACTCCACCCCATTGGCTAATAATAAACCACAATACTGGACACAAGTAACTATGCGTATTAATCCGGATCACCAGGAGATTATTCGCTTTCTGGTGCTGTATAATCTACATGATGATTTGGTGCTAGGATTGCCTTGGCTGCAATCTCACAACCCAGTCCTCGACTGGAGAGCTATGTCTGTGTTGAGCTGGGAATGTAAGGGGGCTCATGGGGATGTACCTGTGGTTTCCATTTCATCATCTATTCCCTCTGAAATTCCTGAGTTCCTGTCTGACTATCGTGACGTCTTTGAAGAATCCAAGCTTGGTTCGTTACCTCCGCACCGAGAGTGCGATTGTGCCATAGATTTAATCCCGGGTAGTAAATACCCAAAGGGTCGTTTATTTAATCTGTCTGTGCCTGAACATGCTGCTATGCGAGAATATATAAGGGAGTCCTTGGAAAAGGGACATATTCGTCCATCGTCATCTCCCTTAGGAGCCGGTTTTTTCTTTGTGTCAAAAAAAGACGGCTCTTTGAGACCATGTATTGATTATCGGCTTTTGAATAAGATCACTGTTAAATATCAATACCCATTGCCGTTGCTGACTGATTTGTTTGCTCGCACAAAGGGGGCCAAGTGGTTCTCTAAGATTGACCTTCGTGGGGCGTATAATTTGGTGCGAATCAGGCAGGGGGATGAGTGGAAAACCGCATTTAATACGCCCGAGGGCCACTTTGAGTATTTAGTGATGCCTTTTGGTCTTTCAAATGCTCCGTCAGTTTTCCAGTCCTTTATGCATGATATTTTTCGCGATTATTTGGATAAATTTATGATTGTGTATCTGGATGATATTCTGATTTTTTCGGATGACTGGGACTCTCATGTCCAGCAAGTCAGGAGGGTTTTTCAGGTTTTGCGGTCTAATTCTTTGTGTGTGAAGGGTTCTAAGTGTGTTTTTGGGGTACAGAGGATTTCCTTTTTGGGATATATTTTTTCCCCCTCTTCCATTGAAATGGATCCTGTCAAGGTTCAAGCTATTTGTGATTGGACGCAGCCCTCTTCTCTTAAGAGTCTTCAGAAATTTTTGGGCTTTGCTAACTTTTATCGTCGATTTATTGCTGGTTTTTCGGATATTGCTAAGCCATTGACCGATTTGACTAAGAAGGGTGCTGATGTTGCTGATTGGTCCCCTGATGCTGTGGAGGCCTTTCGGGAGCTTAAGCGCCGTTTTTCCTCTGCCCCTGTGTTGCGTCAGCCTGATGTTGCTCTACCTTTTCAGGTTGAGGTCGACGCTTCTGAGATCGGAGCTGGGGCAGTGTTGTCGCAGAGAAGTTCTGACTGCTCCGTGATGAGGCCTTGTGCCTTCTTTTCCCGTAAATTTTCGCCCGCTGAGCGGAATTATGATGTTGGGAATCGGGAGCTTTTGGCCATGAAGTGGGCTTTTGAGGAGTGGCGCCATTGGCTTGAGGGAGCCAGACATCAGGTGGTGGTATTGACTGACCACAAAAATTTGATTTATCTTGAGACCGCCAGGCGCCTGAATCCTAGACAGGCGCGCTGGTCATTATTTTTCTCTCGGTTTAATTTTGTGGTGTCATACCTACCGGGTTCTAAGAATGTTAAGGCGGATGCCCTTTCTAGGAGTTTTGAGCCTGACTCGCCTGGTAACTCTGAGCCCACAGGTATCCTTAAGGACGGAGTGGTATTGTCAGCCGTTTCTCCAGACCTGCGGCGGGCCTTGCAGGAGTTTCAGGCGGATAGACCTGATCGTTGCCCACCTGATAAACTGTTTGTTCCTGATGATTGGACCAGTAGAGTCATCTCTGAGGTTCATTCTTCTGCGTTGGCAGGTCATCCTGGCATTTTTGGTACCAGGGATTTGGTGGCAAGGTCCTTCTGGTGGCCTTCCCTGTCACGAGATGTGCGAGGCTTTGTGCAGTCTTGTGACGTTTGTGCTCGGGCCAAGCCTTGTTGTTCTCGGGCTAGTGGATTATTGTTGCCCTTGCCTATTCCTAAGAGGCCTTGGACGCACATCTCGATGGATTTTATTTCAGATCTGCCTGTTTCTCAGAAGATGTCTGTCATCTGGGTGGTGTGTGACCGTTTTTCTAAGATGGTCCATTTGGTTCCTCTGCCCAAGTTGCCTTCTTCTTCCGAGTTGGTTCCTCTGTTTTTTCAAAATGTTGTTCGTTTGCATGGTATTCCTGAGAATATCGTTTCTGACAGAGGGACCCAATTCGTGTCTAGATTTTGGCGGGCATTCTGTGCTAGGATGGGCATAGATTTATCTTTTTCGTCCGCTTTCCATCCTCAGACGAATGGCCAGACCGAGCGGATTAATCAGACCCTGGAGACATATCTGAGGTGTTTTGTGTCTGCTGACCAGGATGATTGGGTTGCTTTTTTGCCATTGGCGGAGTTCGCTCTCAATAATCGGGCCAGCTCTGCCACTTTGGTGTCCCCGTTTTTCTGTAATTCGGGGTTTCATCCTCGATTTTCCTCTGGTCAGGTGGAATCTTCGGATTGTCCTGGACTGGATGCTGTGGTGGAGAGATTGCATCAGATCTGGGGGCAGGTGGTGGACAATTTGAGGTTGTCCCAGGAGAAGACTCAGCTTTTTGCCAACCGCCACCGTCGTGTTGGTCCTCGGCTTTGTGTTGGGGATTTGGTGTGGCTGTCTTCTCGTTTTGTCCCTATGAGGGTCTCTTCTCCTAAGTTTAAGCCTCGGTTCATCGGCCCGTATAAGATATTGGAGATTCTTAACCCTGTTTCCTTCCGTTTGGACCTCCCTGCATCCTTTTCTATTCATAACGTTTTTCATCGGTCATTGTTGCGCAGGTATGAGGTACCGGTTGTGCCTTCCGTTGAGCCTCCTGCTCCGGTGTTGGTTGAGGGTGAGTTGGAGTACGTTGTGGAGAAAATCTTAGACTCTCGTGTTTCCAGACGGAGACTCCAGTATCTGGTCAAGTGGAAGGGATACGGCCAGGAGGATAATTCTTGGGTGAATGCATCTGATGTTCATGCCTCTGATCTGGTTCGTACCTTTCATAGGGCCCATCCTGATCGCCCTGGTGGTTCTGGTGAGGGTTCGGTGCCCCCTCCTTGAGGGGGGGGTACTGTTGTGAATTTGGATTCTGGGCTCCCCCGGTGGCTACTGGTGGAATTGAACTGTGTCTTCATCTTCTCTGTTCACCTGTTCCCATCAGGATGTGGGAGTCGCTATATAACCTTGCTGCTCTGTTAGTTCCTTGCCGGTCAACAATGTTATCAGAAGCCTCTCTGTGCTTGTTCCTGCTCCTAGACAACTACTAGATAAGTTGGACTCTTGTCCATGTTTGTTTTTGCATTTTTGTTCCAGTTCACAGCTGTAGTTTCGTTACTGTGTCTGGAAAGCTCTTGTGAACAGGAATTGCCACTCTGGTGTTATGAGTTAATGCCAGAGTTTTAAAGTAATTTCTGGATGGTGTTTTGATAGGGTTTTCAGCTGACCATGAAAGTGTCCTTTCTGTCTTCTGCTATGTGGTAAGTGGACCTCAAATTTGCTAAACCTATTTTCATACTACGTTTGTTATTTCTTCTTAACTCACCGCCAATACATGTGGGGGGCCTCTGTCTCCTTTCGGGGTATTTCTCTAGAGGTGAGCTAGGACTAATATTTTCCTCTGCTAGCTTTAGTTAGTCCTCCGGCTGGTGCTGGGCATCTAGAATCAACGTAGGCATGCTACCCGGCCACTGCTAGTTGTGCGTTAGGTTTAGTTCATGGTCAGCTCAGTTCCATCTTCCAAGAGCTAGTTCATATATATGCTGATGCTATGTTCTCTTGCCATTGAGATCATGACACTCCTGTCACTTTGAATAGATGCTGCAGTACCTGTCCTGTCTGCGGTCATTGCGAAATTACTCCACAACCTGGTCAGAAAACCCCTCTGTCCAACGCCACTTCTGATTTGTGCACCTCTAACACCTCTGCCCTGTAGCCCCCTGCAGCTCGTGTGAGAACCATCACCGGCGCTGTGTGCTGGGAATGCCTGAATCAAACGGTCTACAAGAGTAGCTTGTTTGGTTGCTAATATTTGTTCGAGGTTCTCATATGGCATAATATTTTGCAATTTGCCTTTATAGCGAGGGTCAAGGATGCAGGCCAACCAGTAATCGTCATCGCTCATCATTTTAATAATGCATGGGTCCCTTTTGAGGATATGTAAGGCATAATCCGCCATGTGGGCCAAAGTTCCAGTTGTCAAATCTGCGGTTGTGCTGGTTTGAAGGGCAGTTACAGGCAAATCTACGTCACTTGTCTCCCTTAAAAAAACAGAACCCGGCCTTGCAACGCCACTAATTTCTGTTGGCCCAGGAGAAGCTTCCTCATTAAAAAAGTACTCATCCCCATCATCCTCCTCGTCCTCCTCCTCCTCTTCGCCCGCTACCGCGTCCTCTACACGGCCCTGGCCAGACAATGGCTGACTGTCATCAAGGCTTTCCTCTTCTTCGGCTGAAGACGCCTGCTCCTTTATGTGCGTCAAACTTTGCATCAGCAGACGCATTAGGGGGATGCTCATGCTTATTATGGCGTTGTCTGCACTAACCAGCCATGTGTATTCCTCAAAACACTGAAGGACTTGACACAGGTCTTGTAGCTTCGACCACTGCACACCTGACAACTCCATGTCTGCCATCCAACTGCCTGCCCGTGTATCCTCCCACAAATACATAACAGCACGCCTCTGTTCGCACAGTCTCTGAAGCATGTGCAGTGTGGAGTTCCACCTTGTTGCAATGTTGATGATTAGGTGATGCTGGGGAAGGTTCAAAGACCGCTGATAGTTCTGCATACGGCCGGATAACTTTTCAGGAAGCACTGCACCACCAGGTTTAAGGTGTGAGCCAGGCAAGGAATGTGTTTCAGTTGGGAAAGGGCTATGGCAGCCATGAAATTCCTTCCGTTATCACTCACTACCTTGCCTGCCTCAAGATGTACAGTGCCCAGCCATGACTGAGTTTCTTTCTGCAAGAATTCGGACAGAACTTCCGCGGTGTGTCTGTTGTCGCCCAAACACTTCATTGCCAATACAGCCTGCTGACGCTTGCCACTAGCTGTCCCATAATGGCACACCTGGTGTGCAACAGTGGCAGCTGCGGATGGAGTGGATGTGCGACTGCAGTCTGTGGACGAGCTCTCGCTTCTGCAGGAGGATGAGGAAGAGGAGGAGGGGGGGCGAACGCCTACAGCCAACTCTTTCCTTGACCGTGGGCTAGGCAGAACTGTCCCAGTATTGCTGTCCCCTGTGGACCCTGCATCCACCACATTCACCCAGTGTGCCGTGATGGACACGTAACGTCCCTGGCCATGCCTACTGGTCCATGCATGTGTTGTCAGGTGCACCTTTGTAGTCAGAGACTGCCTGAGTGCATGGATGATTCGGTCTTTAACATGCTGTTGGAGTGCTGGGATGGCTTTTCTAGAAAAGAAGTATCGACTGGGTAGCTCGTAGCGTGGTACAGCGTAGTCCATCAGCGCTTTGAAAGCTTCGCTTTCAACTAACCGGTAGGGCATCATCTCCAATAAGATTAGTCTAGCAATGTGGGCGTTCAAACCCTGTGTACGCGGATGCGAGGATGAGTACTTCCTTTTCCTAACAAGAGTCTCATGTAGGGTGAGCTGGACTGGAGAGCTGGAGATCGTGGAACTAGCGGTGGTGCCGGTGGACATGGCAGACTGAGAGAGGGTTGGAGATTTTATTCTTGCCGGTGCCCTACATGCAGTGTTTCCTACTACGAACCTGGTGATTCCCTGACTGCTTTGGCCTGGTGACGAAAGCTGCACAGATACTGCAGGTGGTGCGGGAAATGGTGGGAAGGGATGTAGCGTTGCTGACTAGCTTCATTGTCCGAGGGTGCTGCAACCTTTAGGCACGTTTGGTAGTTAGTCGAGGCTTGCAAATGCATGGTGGATAAATGTCTATGCATGCAACTTGTATTTAGACTTTTAAGATTCTGACCTCTGCTTAAGGTAGTTGAACATTTTTGACAGATGACTTTGCGCTGATCATTTGGATGTTGTTTAAAAAAATGCCAGACTGCACTCTTTCTACTATCGGATACCTTTTCAGGCATTGCAGACTGAGCTTCTTTAACCGGATGGCCACGCTGTCCTCCAACTGGTTTTGGTTTTGCCACGCGTTTTTGGCCAGATACGGGCCCGGCAGATGGAACCTGTTGTGATGTTGATGCCTGCTGCGGCTCCTCCTCCTCCTCCACTTCAGAACTACTGCCGCCTGCACCCTGTTCCCCCAATGGCTGCCAATCGGGGTCAACAAGTGGGTCATCTATGACCTCCTCTTCTATCTCGTGTGCAACTTCGTCTGTGTCACCGTGTAAGCCGGTGGTAGAGCGTTCGTGACGGGGCACCATAGTCTCAGCTGGGTTTGATTCTGGCTCAGTACACTGCGAGGGCAATGTTCTGGTCTGAGTCAAAGGAACAGCATAGTAATCTGGCTGTGGCTGTGCATCAGTGCACTCCATGTCCGATTCAACTTCTAATGGGCATGGCCTGTTAACTGTTTCACTGTCTAACCCAGGAACGGTATGTGTAAAGAGCTCCATGGAGTAACCCGTTGTGTCTCCTGACGCATCCTTCTCTCTTGTTCTGGGTGAAGAAACCAAGGAAGCGACTTGTCCCTGACCGTCAACATCCACTAACGACGCGCTACTTTTACATTTTGCACTTTCAGAAGAGGAGGCAAAAGAGCTAGAGGCTGAGTCAGCAAGGAAAGCCAAAAATTGTTCTTGCTGCTCCGGCTTTAAAAGCAGTTTTCCTACTCCCAGAAAAGGGAGCGTTCGAGGCCTTGAGTAGCCAGATGACAAACCTGGCTCAACAACTCGAGACTTAGGTGCTGTACTTCTTTTACCATGACCACCTGATGCTCCACCACCACTACCATCATTACCAGCTGACAATGACCGCCCACGGCCACGACCTCTTCCACCAGACTTCCTCATTGTTTGCAAAACGTAACCAAAGTAACGGTATTTGTTACTGTAAAACAACTTATAAGGTGAACTCTAACTTCTGTAGGATTTATATACACCTTTATAGGTGGCTGACACTGAAAGGAAAACCAGGCCCAATGTTACACACTAGGTTTTCTGTGCCCCAATAATTTGAGACAGATGGCACACACACGACTGGCACTCAAGCAGAAATGCAAATCTTAATCTTCCACTATTTATTTTTTTCAGGGAGAATTAAAAAAAAAAAAAAAAAGGCCCAGTATTACACAATGGTTTTCGGTGGCACACAATGAGAGACAGATGCCACACACAGCAATGGCACAGAGGCAGACTTGCCAATCTTTATCTCCCACTATTTTTTTTTTTTTTTTTCAGGGACAATAAAAAAAAAAATAAAATAAAGGACCAGTATTACACACCGGTTTTCGGTGGCACACAATGAGAGACAGATGTCACACACAGCAATGGCACAGAGGCAGACTTGCCAATCTTTATCTCCCACTATTTATTTATTTTTTTACAGGGAGAATTTACAAAAAAAAAAATCATGGCCCAGTATTACACACTGGTTTTCGGTGGCACACAATGAGAGACATATGCCACACACAGCACTGGCACAGAGGCAGACTTGCCAATCTTTATCTCCCACTATTTATTTATTTTTTTACAGGGAGAATTTACAAAAAGAAAAATTATGGCCCAGTATTACACACTGGTTTTCGGTGGCACACAATGAGAGACAGATGCCACACACAGCAATGGCACAGAGGCAGACTTGCCAATCTTTATCTCCCACTATTTAATTTTTTTTTTTTCAGGGACAATAAAAAAATAAAATAAAAATAAAGGACCAGTATTACACACTGGTTTTCGGTGGCACACAATGAGAGACAGATGCCTGTTGTGATCCTAATGGCAAAGGATCTCAGGGTCTTCAACAAAGTCTGCAAACATAAGAACTAGCTCATAGGGAGGTGGTAACTGAGCTGACCACATACCTGATCCTAGCCCACAACTAATAGCAGCCGGGGAACGTACCTACGTTGGTTCTAGACGTCTTGCGCCAGCCGGAGATCTAACTAACCCTTTCAGAGAAAATACAGACCTCACTTGCCTCAAGAGAAAGGTACCCCAAAGTAGATACAGGCCCCCAACAAATAATGACGGTGAGGTAAGAGGAAAGGACAAACGTAAGTATGAACTAGATTCAGCAAAGAGAGGCCCACTAAATAATAGCAGAAATATAGAAAGCGAACTTATGTGGTCAGCGAAAAACCCTACAAAAATATCCACGCAGAGTATCCAAGAACCCCCGCACCGACTAGACGGTGTGAGGGGAGAATATCTGCCCCCTTAGAGCTTCCAGCAAAATCAGGAATCACATTATGAACGAGCTGGACAAAAAACAGAAATATACAAATAAACAAAAAACAAGAAAGCAGGACTTAGCTTATGTTGCAAAAATCAGGACCAATAGACAGGAGCAACCAGACAAGGACTGATTACATTGATGCCAGGCAATGGACTAAGAATCCAGGAAGTTTAAATAGGAACACCCAGGGACTAACGAATCAGGTGACTACCAACCTGGGGAAAGAACATCCAAAAGCCATACCGCTAGTGACCACAAGAGGGAGCCAAAAAGTATAGTTCATAACAGTACCCCCCCTTTAAGGAGGGGTCACCGAACCCTCACTACGACCACCAGGGCGATCAGGATGGGCAGCGTGAAAGGCACGAACCAAATCGGCCGCATGAACATCAGAGGCGTCCACCCAGGAATTATCCTCCTGACCATAGCCCTTCCATTTGACCAGATACTGAAGCCTCCGTCTAGAGAGACGAGAATCTAAGATCTTCTCCACCACATACTCCAACTCGCCCTCCACCAAGACCGGAGCAGGAGGGTCAACATCAGGAACCACAGGCACAATGTACCGCCGCAACAAAGACCTATGGAACACATTGTGAATGGCAAACGACACAGGAAGATCCAAATGAAAAGACACCGGATTAAGGACCTCCAAAATTCTATAAGGACCAGTAAAGCGAGGCTTAAACTTAGGAGAGGAAACCTTCAGAGGGACATACCGAGAAGACAACCAAACCAAATCCCCAACACGAAGTCGGGGACCCACACCGTGGTGGCGGTTGGCAAAACGCTGAGCCTTCTCCTGTGACAACTTCAAGTTGTCCACCACATGATTCCAAGTCCGCTGCAACCTATCAACCACAGAATCCACCCCAGGACAGTCAGAAGGCTCAACATGACCCGAGGAGAAACGAGGATGAAAACCAGAGTTGCAGAAAAATGGCGAAACCAAAGTAGCGGAACTAGCCCGATTATTAAGGGCAAACTCAGCCAATGGCAAGAAGGTCACCCAATCATCCTGATCCGCAGAAACAAAACATCTCAAATAAGCCTCCAGCATCTGATTAGTTCGCTCCGTTTGGCCATTAGTCTGAGGATGAAAGGCAGACGAGAACGACAGATCAATGCCCATCTTAGCACAAAAAGATCGCCAGAATCTGGACACAAACTGGGATCTTCTGTCAGACACGATATTCTCAGGAATGCCGTGCAAACGAACCACATTCTGAAAAAACAAAGGAACCAGATCGGAAGAGGAAGGCAACTTAGGCAAGGGCACCAAATGGACCATCTTGGAAAAACGATCACACACCACCCAGATGACAGACATTCCCTGAGACACCGGAAGATCTGAAATGAAATCCATGGAAATGTGTGTCCAAGGCCTCTTCGGGACGGGCAAGGGCAAAAGCAACCCGCTGGCACGAGAACAGCAAGGCTTAGCCCGAGCACAAGTCCCACAGGACTGCACAAAAGAACGCACATCCCGTGACAAGGAAGGCCACCAAAAGGACCTAGCCACCAAATCTCTGGTACCAAAAATCCCAGGATGCCCTGCCAACACCGAGGAATGAACCTCGGAAATAACTCTGCTGGTCCATTTATCAGGAACAAACAGTCTGTCAGGTGGACAAGAGTCAGGTCTACCAGCCTGAAATCTCTGCAACACACGTCGCAAATCAGGAGAAATGGCCGACAAAATCACTCCCTCTTTAAGAATACCAGCCGGCTCTGAGACTCCAGGAGAGTCAGGCACAAAGCTCCTAGAGAGAGCATCAGCCTTAACATTTTTCGAACCAGGCAGGTATGAGACCACAAAGTCAAAACGGGAGAAAAACAATGACCAACGAGCCTGTCTAGGATTCAGGCGTTTAGCAGACTCGAGATACATCAGATTTTTGTGATCAGTCAAGACCACCACACGATGCTTAGCTCCCTCGAGCCAATGACGCCACTCCTCAAATGCCCACTTCATGGCCAACAACTCCCGATTACCAACATCATAGTTCCGCTCAGCAGGCGAAAACTTCCTGGAAAAGAAAGCACATGGTTTCATCACAGAGGAACCAGAGCCTCTCTGCGACAAAACAGCCCCTGCACCGATCTCAGAAGCATCCACTTCAACCTGAAAGGGAAGTGAGACATCAGGCTGGCACAAAACAGGCGCCGAAGTAAACCGGCGCTTCAGCTCCCGGAAGGCCTCAATGGCCGCAGGAGCCCAATTAGCGACATCAGAACCTTTCTTGGTCATATCCGTCAGAGGTTTTTATCAACGCTAGAAAAGTTAGCAATAAAGCGACGGTAGAAATTAGAAAAACCCAAAAACTTCTGAAGATTCTTAACAGACGTGGGTTGAGTCCAATCATGAATAGCTCGGACCTTGACTGGGTCCATCTCCACAGTAGAAGGAGAAAAAATAAAACCCAAAAAGGAAACCTTCTGCACTCCAAAGAGACATTTTGAGCCCTTCACAAACAAAGCACTATCACGCAAAACCTGAAACACCATCCTGACCTGCTTTACATGAGAATCCCAATCATCAGAAAAAACTAAAATGTCATCCAGATAAACAATCATAAATTTATCCAGATACTTCCGGAAAATGTCATGCATAAAGGACTGGAACACTGAAGGAGCATTAGAGAGCCCAAAAGGCATCACCAAGTGCTCAAAATGACCTTCGGGCGTATTAAATGCAGTTTTCCATTCATCTCCCTGCCTAATGCGCACAAGGTTGTACGCACCACGAAGATCTATCTTGGTGAACCAACAGGCACCCTTAATCCGAGCAAACAAGTCCGACAATAGTGGCAAAGGGTATTGAAATTTAACCGTGATTTTATTCAGAAGCCGATAGTCTATACAAGGTCTCAAAGATCCGTCTTTCTTGGCCACAAAAAAGAATCCCGCACCAAGAGGGGAAGAGGATGGACGAATATGTCCTTTCTCCAAAGACTCCTTTATATAAGAACGCATCGCGGCATGCTCAGGTACCGACAGATTAAATAATCGTCCCTTAGGAAACTTACTACCAGGAATCAAATCTATAGCGCAGTCACAGTCCCTATGAGGAGGAAGAGCACTGGACCTGGACTCACTGAATACATCCTGATAGTCAAACAAATACTCAGGAACTTCTGAAGGAGTGGAGGAAGCAATAGACACCGACAGGGAATCGCAATGAATTCCCTGACAACCCCAACTTGACACAGACATAGCCCTCCAATCCAGAACTGGATTATGAGCCTGTAACCATGGCAAACCCAAAACGACCAAATCATGCATCTTATGCAGAACAAGAAAACGAATCACCTCCCGATGTTCAGGAGTCATACACATGGTCACTTGTGTCCAATATTGCGGTTTATTCTCCGCCAATGGCGTAGCATCAATTCCTCTAAGAGGAATAGGATTTTCTAAAGGCTCCAGGACAAAACCACAGCGCTTGGCAAACGACAAGTCCATAAGACTCAGGGCAGCGCCTGAATCCACAAACGCCATAACAGGGTAGGAAGACAATGAGCAAATTAAAGTAACAGACAAAATAAATTTAGGCTGCAAATCACCAATGGCGACAGGACTAACAAACTTTGTTAGGCGTTTAGAGCATGCTGATATAACATGTGTAGAATCACCACAGTAAAAACACAACCCATTCTGACGTCTATGATTTTGCCGTTCAGTTCTAGTCTGAATTCTATCACATTGCATTAAATCAGGTGCCTGTTCAGACAACACCTCCAAAGGATTAGCGGATTTGCGCTCCCGCAAACGCCGATCAATCTGAATGGCCAGCGTCATAGAATCATTCAGACTTGTATGAATGGGAAAACCCACCATCACATTCTTAATGGTTTCAGAAAGGCCATTTCTGAAATTTGCGGCCAGAGCACACTCATTCCACTGAGTAAGCACGGACCATTTCCGAAATTTTTGGCAATACACTTCGGCTTCATCCTGGCCCTGAGAAATAGCCAGCAAAGCCTTCTCTGCCTGAATTTCAAGATTGGGCTCCTCATAAAGCAATCCGAGCGCCAGAAAAAACGCATCAATATTCGCCAATGCCGGATCTCCCGGTGCCAATGAGAAAGCCCAATCCTGAGGGTCACCCCGCAAAAAGGAGATAACAATCTTAACTTGCTGAGCTGAATCTCCAGACGAACGAGGTCTCAAAGATAGAAACAATTTACAATTATTCCTAAAATTCCTAAATTTAAATCGATCTCCAGAGAACAGCTCAGGAATAGGTATCTTAGGTTCTGACATAGGACTGCTAGTAACAAAATCCTGAATACCCTGCACCCGAGCAGCAAGCTGATCCACACAAGTAATCAGAGTTTGCACATTCATGTCTGCAGCAGAGTTTCAAGCCATTCAGAGATAAAGGGGAAGGAAGAAAGAAAAAAAAAAAAAAAAAACTCAGAACTTCTTTTCTTTTAATCCCACTTCTGCAATGCATTAACTATTCACTGGCCTGGCATACTGTTGTGATCCTAATGGCAAAGGATCTCAGGGTCTTCAACAAAGTCTGCAAACATAAAAACTAGCTCATAGGGAGGTGGTAACTGAGCTGACCACATACCTGATCCTAGCCCACAACTAATAGCAGCTGGGGAACATACCTACGTTGGTTCTAGACGTCTCGCGCCAGCCGGAGATCTAACTAACCCTTTCAGAGAAAATACAGACCTCACTTGCCTCAAGAGAAAGGTACCCCAAAGTAGATACAGGCCCCCAACAAATAATGACGGTGAGGTAAGAGGAAAGGACAAACGTAAGTATGAACTAGATTCAGCAAAGAGAGGCCCACTAAATAATAGCAGAAATATAGAAAGCGAACTTATGTGGTCAGCGAAAAACCCTACAAAAATATCCACGCAGAGTATCCAAGAACCCCCGCACCGACTAGACGGTGTGGGGGGAGAATATCTGCCCCCTTAGAGCTTCCAGCAAAATCAAGAATCACATTTTGAATGAGCTGGACAAAAAACAGAAATATACAAATAAACAAAAAACAAGAAAGCAGGACTTAGCTTATGTTGCAAAAATCAGGACCAGTAGACAGGAGCAACCAGACAAGGACTGATTACATTGATGCCAGGCAATGGACTAAGAATCCAGGAAGTTTAAATAGGAACACCCAGGGACTAACGAATCAGGTGACTACCAACCTGGGGAAAGAACATCCAAAAGCCATACCGCTAGTGACCACAAGAGGGAGCCAAAAAGTATAGTTCATAACAGATGCCACACACAGCAATGGCACAGAGGCAGACTTGCCAATCTTTATCTCCCACTATTTATTTATTTTTTTCAGGGAGAATTAAAAAAAATAAATTATGGCCCAGTATTACACACTGGTTTTCGGTGGCTCACAATGAGAGACAGATGCCACACACAGCAATGGCACAGAGGCAGACTTGCCAATCTTTATCTCCCACTATTTATTTATTTTTTTACAGGGAGAATTTACAAAAAAAAAAATTATGGCCCAGTATTACACACTGGTTTTCGGTGGCACACAATGAGAGACAGATTCCACACACAGCAATGGCACAGAGGCAGACTTGCCAATCTTTATCTCCCACTATTTAATTTTTTTTTTTTCAGGGACAATAAAAAAAATAAAAAATAAAATAAAGGACCAGTATTACACACTGGTTTTCGGTGGCACACAATGAGAGACAGATGCCACACACAGCAATGGCACAGAGGCAGACTTGCCAGTCTTTATCTCCCACTATTTAATTTTTTTTTTTCAGGGACAATAAAAAAAAAATAAAAATAAAGGACCAGTATTACACACTGGTTTTCGGTGGCACACAATGAGAGACAGATGCCACACACAGCAAGGGCACAGAGGCAGACTTGCCAATCTTTATCTCCCACTATTTGTTTTTTTTTTTCAGGGACAATAAAAAAAATAAAAAATAAAGGACCAGTATTACACACTGGTTTTCGGTGGCACACAATGAGAGACAGATGCCACACACAGCAATGGCACAGAGGCAGACTTGCCAACCTTTATCTCCCACTATTTATTTATTTTTTTTTCAGGGAGAATTAAAAAAAAAAAATTATGGCCCAGTATTACACACTGGTTTTCGGTGGCACACAATGAGAGACAGATGTCACACACAGCAATGGCACAGAGGCAGACTTGCCAATCTTTATCTCCCACTACTTATTTGTTATTTTTTTCTGGGAGAATGAAAAAAAAAATTATGGCCCAGTATTACACACTGGTTTTCGGTGGCACACAATGAGAGACAGATGCCACACACAGCACTGGCACAGAGGCAGACTTGCCAATCTTTATCTCCCACTATTTATTTATTTTTTTACAGGGACAATTTACAAAAAAAAAAATTATGGCCCAGTATTACACACTGGTTTTTGGTGGCACACAATGAGAGACAGATGCCACACACAGCAATGGCACAGAGGCAGACTTGCCAATCTTTATCTCCCACTATTTAATTTTTTTTTTTCAGGGACAATAAAAAATAAATAAATAAAGGACTAGTATTACACACTGGTTTTTGGTGGCACACAATGAGAGACAGATGCCACACACAGCAATGGCACAGAGGCAGACTTGCCAATCTTTATCTCCCACTATTTATTTATTTTTTTTCAGGGAGAATTAAAAAAAAAATAATTATGGCCCAGTATTACACACTGGTTTTCGGTGGCACACAATGAGAGACAGATGCCACACACAGCAATGGCACAGAGGCAGACTTGCCAATCTTTATCTCCCACTATTTTTTTTTTTTTTACAGGGAGAATTTACAAAAAAAAAAATTATGGCCCAGTATTACACACTGGTTTTCGGTGGCACACAATGAGAGACAGATGCCACACACAGCAATGGCACAGAGGCAGACTTGCCAATCTTTATCTCCCACTATTTAATTTTTTTTTTTTCAGGGACAATAAAAAAAATAAAAAATAAAATAAAGGACCAGTATTACACACTGGTTTTCGGTGGCACACAATGAGAGACAGATGCCACACACAGCAATGGCACAGAGGCAGACTTGCCAATCTTTATCTCCCACTGTTTAATTATTTTTTTTCAGGGACAATAAAAAAAAAAAAATAAAGGACCAGTATTACACACTGGTTTTCGGTGGCACACAATGAGAGACAGATGACACACACAGCAATGGCACAGAGGCAGACTTGCCAATCTTTATCTCCCACTATTTATTTTTTTTTTTCAGGGAGAATTAAAAAAAATAAATTATGGCCCAGTATTACACACTGGTTTTCGGTGGCACACAATGAGAGACAGATGCCACACACAGCAATGGCACAGAGGCAGACTTGCCAATCTTTATCTCCCACTATTTTTTTTTTTTTTTTCAGGGAGAATTAAAAAAAAAAAAATTATGGCCCAGTATTACACACTGGTTTTCGGTGGCACACAATGAGAGACAGATGCCACACACAGCAATGGCACAGAGGCAGACTTGCCAATCTTTATCTCCCACTACTTATTTTTTATTTTTTTCTGGGAGAATTAAAAAAAAAAAATTATGGCCCAGTATTACACACTGGTTTTCAGTGGCACACAATGAGAGACAGATGCCACACACAGCACTGGCACAGAGGCAGACTTGCCAATCTTTATCTCCCACTATTTATTTATTTTTTTACAGGGAGAATTTAAAAAAAAAAAAATTATGGCCCAGTATTACACACTGGTTTTCGGTGGCACACAATGAGAGACAGATGCCACACACAGCAATGGCACAGAGGCAGACTTGCCAATCTTTATCTCCCACTATTTAATTTTATTTTTTTTCAGGGACAATAAAAAAAATAAATAAATAAAGGACCAGTATTACACACTGGTTTTCGGTGGCACACAATGAGAGACAGATGTCACACACAGCAATGGCACAGAGGCAGACTTGCCAATCTTTATCTCCCACTATTTTTTTTTTTTTTTACAGGGAGAATTTACAAAAAAAAAAATTATGGCCCAGTATTACACACTGGTTTTCGGTGGCACACAATGAGAGACAGATGCCACACACAGCAATGGCACAGAGGCAGACTTGCCAATCTTTATCTCCCACTATTTAATTTTTTTTTTTCAGGGACAATAAAAAAAATAAAAAATAAAATAAAGGACCAGTATTACACACTGGTTTTCGGTGGCACACAATGAGAGACAGATGCCACACACAGCAATGGCACAGAGGCAGACTTGCCAATCTTTATCTCCCACTGTTTAATTCTTTTTTTTTTCAGGGACAATAAAAAAAAAATAAAAATAAAGGACCAGTATTACACACTGGTTTTCGGTGGCACACAGTGAGAGACAGATGCCACACACAGCAATGGCACAGAGGCAGACTTGCCAATCTTTATCTCCCACTATTTTTTTTTTTTTTTCAGGGAGAATTAAAAAAAAAAAAATTATGGCCCAGTATTACACACTGGTTTTCGGTGGCACACAATGAGAGACAGATGCCACACACAGCAATGGCACAGAGGCAGACTTGCCAATCTTTATCTCCCACTATTTAATTTTTTTTTTTTTCAGGGACAATAAAAAAAATAAATAAATAAAGGACCAGTATTACACACTGGTTTTCGGTGGCACACAATGAGAGACAGATGTCACACACAGCAATGGCACAGAGGCAGACTTGCCAATCTTTATCTCCCTCTATTTATTTATTTTTTTACAGGGAGAATTTACAAAAAAAAAAATCATGGCCCAGTATTACACACTGGTTTTCGGTGGCACACAATGAGAGACAGATGCCACACACAGCACTGGCACAGAGGCAGACTTGCCAATCTTTATCTCCCACTATTTATTTATTTTTTTACAGTGAGAATTTACAAAAAAAAAAATTATGGCCCAGTATTACACACTGGTTTTTCGGTGGCACACAATGAGAGACAGATGCCACACACAGCAATGGCACAGAGGCAGACTTGCCAATCTTTATCTCCCACTATTTAATTTTTTTTTTTTCAGGGACAATAAAAAAATAAAATAAAAATAAAGGACCAGTATTACACACTGGTTTTCGGTGGCACACAATGAGAGACAGATGCCTGTTGTGATCCTAATGGCAAAGGATCTCAGGGTCTTCAACAAAGTCTGCAAACATAAAAACTAGCTCATAGGGAGGTGGTAGCTGAGCTGACCACATACCTGATCCTAGCCCACAACTAATAGCAGCCGGGGAATGTACCTACGTTGGTTCTTGACGTCTCGCGCCAGCCAGAGATCTAACTAACCCTTTCAGAGAAAATACAGACCTCACTTGCCTCAAGAGAAAGGTACCCCAAAGTAGATACAGGCCCCCAACAAATAATGACGGTGAGGTAAGAGGAAAGGACAAACGTAAGTATGAACTAGATTCAGCAAAGAGAGGCCCACTAAATAATAGCAGAAATATAGAAAGCGAACTTATGTGGTCAGCGAAAAACCCTACAAAAATATCCACGCAGAGTATCCAAGAACCCCCGCACCGACTAGACGGTGTGGGGGGAGAATATCTGCCCCCTTAGAGCTTCCAGCAAAATCAGGAATCACATTATGAACGAGCTGGACAAAAAACAGAAATATACAAATAAACAAAAAACAAGAAAGCAGGACTTAGCTTATGTTGCAAAAATCAGGACCAGTAGACAGGAGCAACCAGACAAGGACTGATTACATTGATGCCAGGCAATGGACTAAGAATCCAGGAAGTTTAAATAGGAACACCCAGGAACTAACGAATCAGGTGACTACCAACCTGGGGAAAGAACATCCAAAAGCCATACCGCTAGTGACCACAAGAGGGAGCCAAAAAGTATAGTTCATAACAGATGCCACACACAGCAATGGCACAGAGGCAGACTTGCCAATCTTTATCTCCCACTATTTATTTATTTTTTTCAGGGAGAATTAAAAAAAATAAATTATGGCCCAGTATTACACACTGGTTTTCGGTGGCTCACAATGAGAGACAGATGCCACACACAGCAATGGCACAGAGGCAGACTTGCCAATCTTTATCTCCCACTATTTATTTATTTTTTTACAGGGAGAATTTACAAAAAAAAAAAATTATGGCCCAGTATTACACACTGGTTTTCGGTGGCACACAATGAGAGACAGATGCCACACACAGCAATGGCACAGAGGCAGACTTGCCAATATTTCTCTCCCTGCAGTAATCTCAGAAAAGTATGGCAGGCAGCTATAAAAAGGACTGCTGCACACAAAAGTGTGGACAAACAAACAAGATAGCAAGATAGAAAGGAAGGAACAACAGGATTTGTGCTTTGAAAAAAGCAGTTGGTTTGCACAGCGGCGTACACACACAGCAACGCAGCTATCAGGGAGCCTTCTAGGGCAGCCCAATGAGCTACAGCGCTGAGGAAAAAAAAATGTAGCTTCCACTGTCCCTGCAAACAAAAGGTGGTGTTGGACAGTGGAAATCGCTACAGCACAAGCGGTTTGGGGGTGAATGTACCCTGCAAAACACTATCCCTGCTTCTGACGAAGCGGCACCTCCGCTCAGATCAGCAGCAGTAAGATGGCGGTCGGCGGGAATGCCCCTTTATAGCCCCTGTGACGCGGCAGAAAGCAAGCAAATCACTGCAATGCCCTTCTCTAAGATGGTGGGGACTGAGATCTATGTCATCACGCTGCCCACACTCTGCGTCCACCTTCATTGGCTGAGAAATGGCACTTTTAGCGTCATTGAAACGCGACTTTGGCACAAAAGTCGCGTACCGCATGGCCGACCTCACACAGGGATCGGGTCGGGTTTCATGAGACGCCGACTTTGCCAAAAGTTGGCGACTTATGAAAATGAACGATCCGTTTCGCTCAACCCTACTCACAATTAAAGAGGATGCATTGCAGGCAGAGCACGAAGACATGGAACAAAGAACCATACAGGGGGATTACATGCAGCCCAGCCTCATGTCTTCCCAATGTAGATTGGTTGGCAATGAGGAGGATTAGGAAGAACGGGAGTTAATTTCATGAGCTATAGATGGATCTACAAGCACAGCTGTCATACCGTCTGTTCAGCGGGGATGGCCTGAGGACAGGAAGGAGGAGGATGAGGATGAGGAGGAGGAGGACAGCATGGTCAGTCATCCTGCTGGTGAGGAAACGGAAGTCTTGCCTGTTAGCAGTCTGGCAGGCATGGCTAACTTTATGTTGCACTACGTTTCACATGACCCTCGCATTATAAAAATTTTTGGTGACAGTCATTACTGGTTGGTGACACTTCTAGACCCACGCTACAAGGAGAACTTTCTATCTCTTCTGCCAGAGACAGAGAGGTGTACTAAAATGTTGCAGTACCAGAGGGCCCTTGAAGCGGAATTACTTAGAAAATTCCCATGTGAGATCGCTGGCAGCAGACGATTAGAGTTTGTTGCACAACCAAGGCATCCAAGTGAGAGAGACAGAATTACAATCCAGCTCAGGCAGGAGAACAATGGCAAAGTTCTGGGACAGTTTTCTCAGACCCTCCCATCATGCTGGCACTGAGGAAAGGGGTGCTGTCACAAGAAGTGCAATGTTTGGGAAGATGCTGAGGGAGTATCTTGCAGATCGTACAAACATCCTCTGTGATTCCTCTGTGCCTTTTAATTATTGGGTATCCAAGCTGGACACATGGTATGAACTGGCTCTCTATGCTTTGAAGGTCCTGGCCTGCCCTGCTGCTAGCATTCTGTCAGAGCGGGTTTTTAGTGCTGCTGGTGGAATTATAACAGATAAGTGCACCAGCCTATCAACTGAAAATACTGACAAGCTGACTCATAAAAATGAACAAGGGCTGGATTGGGCAAGATTTTTGTATACCACCAAGTGAAAACAGCGAAACATAACCTGTAATACATTGTCGTTTTTGTGGAGGTGTATTGTCATGCACCTCTCCCAACCACACATGGCTATCCGCTTCCTGATTTCGTCTGTTTAGTGTTATCCTCCTCCTTATTCTCATCCTCATCATCCACAACCAGTACAACACCAGGGTGAGGTCATCAAAATGAGATATACGTGTATTTTTCCAATTTATTCATATATTCCAGTTTTAATATCCCTGCACCGTCCTTTTATGACCCAGTGTATACCTCTACAATATGAAAATATTGAAATACTATTATATATTTTTTATATCCATGTCTCTGTGCTGTTGCTAGGGACAAACATATCTCGTTGGACACAATCTGGCATCATATATTTGAACCTGTGTTTGCCCCTCCCTTTTGTTATTTACTTTCATTGGTGGATTCACATCCTTTATTTTTTTTTTAGTATGATTTATCTTTATGTCGCCTCATTCTCCCCCACTAGATCACCAGGCTCAACGTCTTCTGTGCCACTACAGGCAGTCCACTTTTTGGCAAGGGTGTCTATGATGCCTGTAGTATATTTGAAATGTTTGTCAGCCCATGCAAAGCGTGTATGGGTATTACAAGTCTAGGAGACACTCCTTTACATTGGGCCTAGTTTTTAATGAGGCCTTCAGCAATGTCTCATCATTCTCAACCACTAGATCCCCATTCACCACACTTAATGGGTTCTGTGCTGCTATAGGCAGTCCAATATTTGGCAAGGGTGTCTATGATGCCCATAGTATATTTTAAAAAATGTATCCTCCTTGGAGAAATGTTTGTCAGCCCATGCACTGCGTGTATGGGCATTACAAGTCTAGGAGACACACTCCTTTTCATTGGGCCTAGTTTTTAATGAGGCCTTCAGCAATGTCTCCTCATTCTCCACCACTAGATCACCATTCACCACGCTTAACGTCTTCTGTGCTGCTATAGGCAGTCCAATATTTGGCAAGAGTGTCTATGATGCCCATAGTTTATTTTTTTAAAAGTATCCCCCTTGGGGAAATGTTTGTCAGCCTATGCATTGCGTGTATGGGCATTACAAGTCTAGGAGACACACTCCTTTACATTGGGCCTATTTTTTCATGTGGCCTTCAGCAATGTCTCCTCATTCTTCACCACTAGATCACCAGGCTTAACGTATTCTGTGCCGCTATAGGCAGTTCAATTTTTGGCAAGGGCGTCTACGATGCCCATAGTATATTTTTAAAAAATGTATCCCCCTTGGGGAAATGTTTGTCAGCCCATGCACCTCTTCCGACAAGCCTACAACCTGCAGTAACTGCCGATCGACCAAACCGCTTCAGGACCAGCTCTACTCTCACCTATTGTATCCTCACCCATCCCTTGTAGATTGTGAGCCCTCGCGGGCAGGGTCCTCTCTCCTCCTGTACCAGTTGTGACTTGTATTGTTTAAGACTATTGTACTTGTTTTTATTATGTATACCCCTCCTCACATGTAAAGCGCCGATGGTTTCTTCATGCTGATACAGGAGGCCATACCGCAAATACTTGGACTCCATGGAGGGGTTGAAGTCAACGTGATACTGGTACAGTGCACGCTGTGGTCAGGACACCAGCTTGATGTGGTTGGTCACAAGAGCAATCTTGGTTCCAGAGGTGCCAGCTTTTGAATTTTGGACGTGTTCGATAGTCTGCCGGTTGTTCACCCCAACGTCATGGAAGTCACACCTACGGCCGCCCTGTTCCCCGATAGACACTTCTGCAAGTCCAGCTGACACCTGCAGAACCTCGAGCGATGGTCTCTCTGCTGCCAGCGGACATCTCTGGCGCCCTCTTCTGACGAGCAAAGGTTCAGGCACTGGCTGCTGAGATCTGATTGCTGGCCGGGGTCCTTGGGGCTGCTGTACCTGTCCAGGTGGTCTTTGTGGGGCCTGCTCCTGCACACAAGCTTGGCCTCGGGCCCGGGATCTTGCTCGTCAGCTCATCTTTTACTGTGTACACAAATCATGCACTAGTGTGTATTGTGCCTAGTTTTTAATGACCAATGTTTCCTCATTCTCCACCACTAGATCACCATGGTGAACATGTTGTATGCTGCTACAGCCATTCAATTTTTGGGCAAGGGTGTCTATGATACCCATAAATAATTTTTTAGAACTGTAACCCCCATGGGGAAATGTTTGTCAGCCCATACACTTAGTGTATGGGCATTACAAGTCTAGGAGACCCACTCCTTTAGATTGGGCCTAGATTTTAATTTTTAATGAGGCCTTCCTCCACCTCTCATCATTTTCCACCACTAGATCACCAGGGTTCACGTGTTCCGTGCTGCTACAGACAGTCAATTTTTTGGCAAGGGTGTCTGTGATCCCAATTAAATATTTTTTTTTAAAATGTGTCCCCCATGGGGAAATGTTTGTCAGCCCATACACTTAGTGTATGGGCACTACAAGTCTAGGAGACCTGGTCCTTTAAATTGGTCCCTCCTACATGTTTCTTCCAAGAGGGATTGGGGTGCATGCAAATTTGGGCCAAGGCAGCCCTTGCATTCAATGCATAAGGAAACAGTGCGGCAAGACCAACTGAAGAATGTGAAGTCAGTTTTCCTATGGCCATTCAGTACCTGGGTTCAAAGGCTTATTGGGGTGCATATAATTGATAGCAGGGCAGGCCTTGCAGGTAATACATAAGAAAACAGTATGGCAGGACCACCTGAAGAATGTGAAGTGGGTTTTCCTGTGTCCATCCAGTACCAGTGGTTCAAAGACTTATTAGGGTGCATATGACTTGATAGCAGTGCAGGCCTTGCAGGTAATACGTAAGAAAACAGTATGGCAGGACCTACTGAAGAATGTGAGGTGGCTTTTCCTGTGGCCTTCCAGTACTTGGGTTTAATGGCTTATTGGGGTGCATATGTGGCACCCCAGGAGTTCGGGTACCACAGTAGTGCTGCCTTCCTTTCGGGGAGGATAGTGTAAGCCTGGAAACAAGAGGGATTACTTTGGCAGGTAAATCACACACACAACACCTTCTGAATCCAGGCAAGGAGAGGGAGCTCAAAACCCTGTTTTAGGGCAGCTTCCCTGAATAAAGATCCTGTTCTGGCCTTGCAGGTAATACATAAGAAAACAGTATGGCAGGACCACCTGAAGAATGTGAAGTGGGTTTTCCTGTGGCCATCCAGTACCAGTGGTTCAAAGACTTATTAGGGTGCATATGACTTGATAGCAGTGCAGGCCTTGCAGGTAATACATAAGAAAACAGTATGGCAGGACCTACAGAAGAATGTGAGGTGGCTTTTCCTGTGGCCTTCCAGTACTTGGGTTTAATGGCTTATTGGGGTGCATATGTGGCACCCCAGGAGTTCGGGTACCACAGTAGTGCTGCCTTCCTTTCGGGGAGGATAGTGTAAGCCTGGAAACAAGAGGGATCACTTTGGCAGGTAAATCACACACACAACACCTTCTGAATCCAGGCAAGGAGAGGGAGCTCAAAACCCTGTTTTAGGGCAGCTTCCCTGAATAAAGATCCTGTTCTGGAGGAGGAGTGAGTTCAGTTCAGTTTAATCTGGAGCAGACAGTGACAGGAAAGGAGCACAGAGAAGAGATTTGAGGGCTCAAGGAGGCTGCGAGTGGACCTCCGAGAAGCCAGAGCGCAGAGAACGGGTACCGGGAGCCCGAGGCTGTGGGGATCTGCAAGCCCCATAGCAGAACCGGAGGGCACAGAACTACACGTATATTGCACAAATTAAGCCTGTGGTACAGCAGCATTCTGGAGCCCGGAGTCACCATGTAGAGACCCCAGAAGGAATGGCTCAAGCTGCCTACCATACAGGTACCTGTCCCAGGACAAGGGAAAGAACCAGGACCTTGTTAGGACACTTCAGGCAGCAAGGGACTTATAGCGAGCGCAAAGTGGAAGGCTCCCAACCTGACTTGCCAAGGGGATTTCACTTGTTTCCAGGCTGCCTGGACTCCTTATGTACCTGTTGCCGGTACCCTGGACTGAGGCCTGTAACAACTTCAGTAAACCAGGTAAAGACTGCAACGCTGTGTCCTATTCTCATTGACTGGCAAACACCATAATTGCCATACACCTTGGGAGCCCTGGGGACCCCGCTTCACCTGTGGGAAGCGTCGCTATCATTGCTGCAACATCATCCCCCAGAGGACCCCTTTAAAGTAGCGTCGGTCCCCCTATTGACCGAACTCCACAGGTGGTGTCACGACAGACTTTATCACAATTCCCTTTAAAGACTGTTCCCCTTTTACAGTGAGTGCCAGGGCCACGGACTGGGACGCAGCCACTGTGACATCCCCTTTAAAAGCAACCGGACCTGGTGCCGAGTACACCGCTGCCCTGGTGGGTGACTCATATATAACTTGATAGCAGGGCAGGCTTTGCATTCAGTGCAACATTTTTTCAGCAAGCCCTCCTGTACCTCTCGTGAAAAGGGTATTGGGGTGCATTGTAATTGTTGGCAGCCCAGCCACTCACTTCATAGGCAATAACACCATAGGAGACCCACTGTATACTAATGGCCCTTTAAGAATATTAATGCCACCTGATGCCCCTCTAAAAATAGGCTTTGAGACTTTAAGAGTCCCTCTTTCATAAATGAAACAAGATGTGTCTCCTTATGTGTCACACACCACATGGCCAGCTAGGGTTGTTAAATGTTACAATGACATTTCCCAGTGAATGCATTTGTATTGGTTGAAAGCAATGTAAAAGTTGAAAAACTCATCAAAAACGCTGCGTGTGAACATAGTCTGCTATATCTTTCTGAAGGTCTTTTGCAGTCAAGCTGGCATTCTGATTTGCCTCTCCAGCAATCCTGCAAGCAGCTCTCACAGAAATGTTGCTTGGTCA
Organism: Ranitomeya variabilis; assembly: GCF_051348905.1. Taxonomy (NCBI): domain Eukaryota; kingdom Metazoa; phylum Chordata; class Amphibia; order Anura; family Dendrobatidae; genus Ranitomeya; species Ranitomeya variabilis. The sequence goes on along the minus strand of NC_135238.1, from coordinate 159,999,657 downwards.
TCCAGACCTTATCTTGGCCTCTACTGTTCCTGTTAACTGCCATTTCTTAATGACATTTCGAACTGAGGAAAGGATACCGTGAAAATGCTTTATTATCTTCTTATTGTTGTTTACTGCTTTGTGGGCCTGCAGCATTTTCATTTTCAGAGTGCTACGCTGCTGCTTAGACGAACCCATGCAAGCTATTTTTTGGCACAAGGTTAGAGGAGGCTGGATTTTTATAAAGCTGGGAAATTTGCATCACCTGGCCTTTCCTAATGATGAAAGTGAACAAGCCATAACTCAAATAGGCTAATTATGGTCTGAAACCTTGGTCAAAGTTATCTGATTACACAAACCTCCAGGGAAGTCCAATTCTTTGCAAGGACGCATTTTCCTTTTTGTAATTTCTTAAATGAAAAAATGACAACATATTTTGCTGACTCATAAGGTATCTATTAGCATTGGTGAGGTGTTCTAGTGTCACCATCTTTCTAATAAAGCTATTAATGGCAGTACCCTCCAAATAACGCTTCTAGTGGTAGGCCCCTACTACTAATATTCCTAGTGGCACGCCCTTCCTAATAACAATAGTAGTGGTAAATCCCTCCTAATAATACTAGTAGCATGCCCCTCCTAATGGCAAGCCCCTTCTAATAGCAATCCTAGTGGCACGACCCTCCTAATAACAATCCTAGTGGTATGCGCCTCCTAATAACACTTGTAGTGGCACCTCCCTTCTAATAACACCCCTCGTGGCAAGTCCCTCCTACCAACATTCCTAGCGGTAGGTCCCTCCTAATAACTTTGGTGCATTTTGGTCTGCCTAAAAGTTAGAAAATGAGATCTCTTCCTGTGATGAGCAGGTGATAAGCAGACAAAGATTTGTGGTACATTTTGAGCAATTTTCTGATTTTAAACTTGATAAATATATCACAAAGAAGACCACGCCCTCTTCAGCCAAACCTCACCTACTTTACTGGACACTTTTAAACTGGTGATAAAAGTTGGGTGTTTTAGATTCCATATGTGGTGCACCATCATTTACAGCTTAAAAAACAAAAACCATAAAAAAAATTTAAAAAATGGTGAAAATGGCTAAAGTCTCCCTAACCAACATATTACTTAGCGGTGCACAGAGATTGTCATTAATCATTTCAGTCCATTTTAGCATTTTAGTAATGGTGCTTACATACGCACTAAGGGGTCATTTTGTAGGAAGCCAGTTTGACTGATCGTATGCTTTTGGAGTGCAAGAAGAAACCAGAATATGATGAGAGAATTCTCACAAATATGGGTAGAATATACAAATGCCATGCAAATAATGTTGTGTTTAAACCCAATTGAGATACTGATTTGGCTTCTATCCTAAGTCATATTGCACGACTCGTTAAAGGGTTGATTGTGACTTGTAGGATCGCTACTTCTAACAGGTGGCGCTATAGAGTTAAGTCCTCTTTTTCTCAGAAGAGGCAATTTGCATATTTAATTTCCCAGAGGAGCATTGCACGGCGAATAAGCCTTCTTACCTTGACAAGCCGGCTGGTATGTCACTCTCCATAAGGAGAAACGTTACCCCTTAGACCCCAGTCCAGAGCCTCTTATCTAGCCAAATCAGTTCTCATGCTTCGCACTGATGAGGGCCAACAGCCCGAAACACCGTGTCTGCGAATTGAGATACTGATTTGGCTTTTATCCTAAGTCATATTGCACGACTCTTTAAAGGGTTGATTGTGACTTGTAGGATCGCTACTTCTAACAGGTGGCGCTATAAAGTTTAAGTCCTCTTTTTCTCAGAAGAGGCAATTTGCGTGTTTAAACCCAGGGACCTTTATAAAAGGGGAACTGGCTGTCAATCTGAATTAAATAGCTAAGCCAGCCCCCTTCTGTCTCTGAATTAGCTTTAACTGAGAAGGAGGCTGGCCGATTAGCTGCTGAACAGAGCCTCAAAGTCATCCCCTTATACGCAGCACTGGTCACATGCCTACAGCGGGGAAGTTTTCTTTCGGTGTCTTGATAAACCCGGAAGTGAAGTGGGAACAGCGATGAAACCGACAAACCAGGCCTGAAATCATAATAAAGGTATATTAGTAAGTTTGAACAATTTTAACCAAGATATTATTTTTCATTCTGGACTATATTACCTTTTTAATGACTGACGATGGAACTTTTTTTCATTTTAGCACCACTGAGGAAAAAGTGTCTTGCGCGTGATTTAAGGTGAAATTGCTGCTGGTATCAGCCATATGTCAATGGCAACAGCAGCATCTACATGGATAACAGTGAGAATAAGCTACCTTTTTAACCCCATGGACACTTAACTGCGGGGTGCCAATAGCTGCCATGACATCTAGAGGCTAAATAATGACCTAAGGGTCTGCCAGGTATGGTGGCCTGTTCAGCCATGCCATAAGCAATGTCTAACAGGCCAGGGCTCTGTGTAAGGCTGAGGTCACACTTGCGTGTCTCTTGCATCAATACCTGGCACTGCCACCAGCACTCGGGACCCGAGCGTACGGCTGCATAGAAATAAATGAAGCCGCACGCTCCAGTCCCGAGTGCCAGCGGCAGTGCCGGGTATTGATGGCAGAGACTCACGTGAGTTACTCGCATTTCACTTGCAAGTGTGACCCCGGACTTAATTATCATTTGTGCATTGCTATATGTATCACCAGCAAAGAAACACTCAATGTTGTTGTTCTGCAGCCTTAAATACACTAAAGATGGAATCGGACTGGTTGCTATGGGCAATTGCTACATTTTTGTTAATAGTTTTGTAAATTAGGTCTTTGTTCCTATGGTAACTATGTAATGCTGTAAAAAGTGGAAGTGTTGTCTTAGGGCCTAGAATTTAATTATATTTGGGGATGAACTGAGGTGGCACCGTGAGAAAGTTGCACAGTGCAGTGGCGAGTCCACCGGGAGTATTTCACTGTGGTGAACTCGCCTCTGCACAGTGCAACTTTCTCACGGTGCTAGCAGGGATCTCACCAAAGTCACCGCAGTTCATCCCAGCTGGGAATGAAGCCTCAGTGACGTCATTGCTAGTCACTGAGGCTGCGCTCACAGCAGCTCATTCCCCAGTGGTTCTCACCCTGGAAGGTTGAATCTTGGCACCGTCCAGGTTGAAAACGAATTATCCCCCAGACATGGATTACGATGTGGGACAGAACAATGTAGAGGTGAAGGATATTGTTGTTTTTATTTTTGGTTTACTACAGGACAATGAGGGCTTCGATGGAATTATGCGAGGTCGTAAGTATGGTTTAATTGAGATTATTAAAGGAGTCTGTGTCATTTTTTTCATCTAAAGGACTTTTTTTTCTGGCTGTCTGTGTTTTCTTACAATGTGACTATGAGGTTAGTAATGGGGACATCTTATTTGACGCCTCTCCATTACTAACCTCAGGGCTTGATGTCACTGGACAATACAAACGTGACATCAACCCCTCCAACTATCACCCCACTTGCCACTGCTACAGGACAAGTTTGAAGAGGGAGGCTATATGTCAGAATTGGCGCATCTTAGAGATGTGCCTTTCTGGGGTGGCTGAGAGCTGAAGTTTTTAGCCTGGGGCAGTATCCATGGCCCCTTCCTAGGCTATAAATATCAGCCAGCAGCTGTCTGCATAGCCTTTGCTGGTTATTAATTACTAGCTATTGAACCCGTTCTACGCCCGGGTGGCGAGCATTTATATTGGAATATGGTCTCCATCCTGGTATGTGCTGCTCCCATCCTGTCATATGCTGCGCCATCCTGCGCCCCCATCCTGTCATGTGCTGCTCCACCGTGTCATGTGCTGCTCCATCCTGCGCCCCCATCCTGTCATGTGCTGCTCCACCGTGTCATGTGCTGCTCCATCCTGCATCCCCATCCTGTCATGTGCTGCTCCACCGTGTCATGTGCTGCTCCATCCTGCGCCCCCATCCTGTCATGTGCTGCTCCACCGTGTCATGTGCTGCTCCATCCTGCGCCCCCATCCTGTCATGTTCCACTCCACCGTGTCATGTGCTGCTCCATCGTGTCATGTGCTGCTCCATCCTCATCCCCATCCTGTCATGTGCTCCCATCCTGCGCCCCCATCCTATCACGTGCTGCTCCATCCTGCGCCCCCATCAGTGCGGGCGGCTGTGCTGAGTGCGGGCGGCTGTGCTGAGTGCGGGCGGCTGTGCTGAGTGCGGGCGGCTGTATGTGGCTGTGCTGAGTGCAGGCGGCTGTATGTGACGTGGCTGTGCTGGGTGCGGGCGGCTGTGCTGGGTGCGGCAGCTGTGGACGGCTGTGCTGGGTGCGGTGGCTGTGCTGGGTGCAGCGGCTGTGCGTGGCTGTGGGAGGCTGTGCTGGGTGCGGCGGCTGTGCGTGGCTGTGGGCGGCTGTGCTGGGTGCGGCGGCTGTGCTGGGTGCGGTGGCTGTGCTGGGTGCGGCGGCTGTCCGTGGCTGTAGGCGGCTGTGCGTGGCTGTAGGCGGCTGTGCGTGGCTGTGGGCGGCTGTGCTGGGTGCGGAGGCTGTGCGTGGCTGTGGCGGCTGTGCGTGGCTGTGCTGGGTGCGGCGGCTGTGCTGGGTGCGGCGGATGTGCTGGGTGCGGCGGCTGTGCTGGGTGCGGCGGCTGTGCTGGGTGCGGCGGCTGTGGGTGGCTGTGCTGGGTGCAGCGGTTGTGCATGGCTGTGGGCGGCTGTGCTGGGTGCGGCGGCTGTGGGCGGCTGTGCTGGGTGCGGCGGCTGTGGGCGGCTGTGCTGGGTGCGGCGGCTGTGCTGGGTGCGGCGGCTGTCCGTGGCTGTGGGCGGCTGTGCTGGGTGCGGCGGCTGTGCGTGGCTGTAGGCGGCTGTGCGTGGCTGTGGCGGCTGTGCATGGCTGTGCTGGGTGCGGCGGATGTGCTGGGTGCGGTGGCTGTGCTGGGTGCGGCGGCTGTCCGTGGCTGTAGGCGGCTGTGCATGGCTGTGCTGGGTGCGGAGGCTGTGCGTGGCTGTGGCGGCTGTGCGTGGCTGTGCTGGGTGCGGCGGCTGTGCTGGGTGCGGCGGATGTGCTGGGTGCGGCGGCTGTGCTGGGTGCGGCGGCTGTGCTGGGTGCGGCGGCTGTGCTGGGTGCGGCGGCTGTGGGCGGCTGTGCTGGGTGCGGCGGCTGTGCGTGGCTGTGGGCGGCTGTACATGGCTGTGGGCGGCTGTGCTGGGTGCGGCGGCTGTGCTGGGTGCGGCAGCTGTGGACGGCTGTGCTGGGTGCGGTGGCTGTGCTGGGTGCAGCGGCTGTGCGTGGCTGTGGGAGGCTGTGCTGGGTGCGGCGGCTGTGCGTGGCTGTGGGCGGCTGTGCTGGGTGCGGCGGCTGTGCTGGGTGCGGTGGGTGTGCTGGGTGCGGCGGCTGTCCGTGGCTGTAGGCGGCTGTGCGTGGCTGTAGGCGGCTGTGCGTGGCTGTGGGCGGCTGTGCTGGGTGCGGAGGCTGTGGCGGCTGTGCGTGGCTGTGCTGGGTGCGGCGGCTGTGCTGGGTGCGGCGGATGTGCTGGGTGCGGCGGCTGTGCTGGGTGCGGCGGCTGTGGGTGGCTGTGCTGGGTGCAGCGGTTGTGCGTGGCTGTGGGCGGCTGTGCTGGGTGCGGCGGCTGTGCGTGGCTGTGGCGGCTGTGCTGGGTGCGGCGGCTGTGCTGGGTGCGGCGGATGTGCTGGGTGCGGCGGCTGTGCTGGGTGCGGCGGCTGTGCTGGGTGCGGCGGCTGTGCTGGGTGCGGCGGCTGTGCTGGGTGCGGCGGCTGTGCGTGGCTGTGGGCGGCTGTACATGGCTGTGGGCGGCTGTGCTGGGTGCGGCGGCTGTCCGTGGCTGTGGGCGGCTGTGCTGGGTGCGGCGGCTGTGCTGGGTGCGGCGGCTGTGGGTGGCTGTGCTGGGTGCAGCGGTTGTGCGTGGCTGTGGGCGGCTGTGCTGGGTGCGGCGGCTGTGGGCGGCTGTGCTGGGTGCGGCGGCTGTGGGCGGCTGTGCTGGGTGCGGCGGCTGTGCTGGGTGCGGCGGCTGTCCGTGGCTGTGGGCGGCTGTGCTGGGTGCGGCGGCTGTGCGTGGCTGTAGGCGGCTGTGCGTGGCTGTGGCGGCTGTGCATGGCTGTGCTGGGTGCGGCGGATGTGCTGGGTGCGGTGGCTGTGCTGGGTGCGGCGGCTGTCCGTGGCTGTAGGCGGCTGTGCATGGCTGTGCTGGGTGCGGAGGCTGTGCGTGGCTGTGGCGGCTGTGCGTGGCTGTGCTGGGTGCGGCGGCTGTGCTGGGTGCGGCGGATGTGCTGGGTGCAGCGGCTGTGCTGGGTGCGGCGGCTGTGCTGGGTGCGGCGGCTGTGGGCGGCTGTGCTGGGTGCGGCGGCTGTGCGTGGCTGTGGGCGGCTGTACATGGCTGTGGGCGGCTGTGCTGGGTGCGGCGGCTGTGCTGGGTGCGGCAGCTGTGGACGGCTGTGCTGGGTGCGGTGGCTGTGCTGGGTGCAGCGGCTGTGCGTGGCTGTGGGAGGCTGTGCTGGGTGCGGCGGCTGTGCGTGGCTGTGGGCGGCTGTGCTGGGTGCGGCGGCTGTGCTGGGTGCGGTGGCTGTGCTGGGTGCGGCGGCTGTCCGTGGCTGTAGGCGGCTGTGCGTGGCTGTAGGCGGCTGTGCGTGGCTGTGGGCGGCTGTGCTGGGTGCGGAGGCTGTGCGTGGCTGTGGCGGCTGTGCGTGGCTGTGCTGGGTGCGGCGGCTGTGCTGGGTGCGGCGGATGTGCTGGGTGCGGCGGCTGTGCTGGGTGCGGCGGCTGTGCTGGGTGCGGCGGCTGTGGGTGGCTGTGCTGGGTGCAGCGGTTGTGCGTGGCTGTGGGCGGCTGTGCTGGGTGCGGCGGCTGTGCGTGGCTGTGGCGGCTGTGCTGGGTGCGGCGGCTGTGCTGGGTGCGGCGGATGTGCTGGGTGCGGCGGCTGTGCTGGGTGCGGCGGCTGTGCTGGGTGCGGCGGCTGTGCTGGGTGCGGCGGCTGTGCTGGGTGCGGCGGCTGTGCGTGGCTGTGGGCGGCTGTACATGGCTGTGGGCGGCTGTGCTGGGTGCGGCGGCTGTGCTGGGTGCGGCGGCTGTCCGTGGCTGTGGGCGGCTGTGCTGGGTGCGGCGGCTGTGCGTGGCTGTAGGCGGCTGTGCATGGCTGTGGCGGCTGTGCATGGCTGTGCTGGGTGCGGCGGCTGTGCGTGGCTGTGGGCGGCTGTGCGTGGCTGTGGGCGGCGGCTGTGCGTGGCTGTGGTCGGCTGTGCTGGGTGCGGCGGCTGTGCTGGGTGCGGCGGATGTGCTGGGTGCGGCGGCTGTGCTGGGTGCGGCGGCTGTGCTGGGTGCGGCGGCTGTGCTGGGTGCGGCGGCTGTGGGCGGCTGTGCTGGGTGCGGCGGCTGTGCGTGGCTGTGGGCGGCTGTACATGGCTGTGGGCGGCTGTGCTGGGTGCGGCGGCTGTGCTGGGTGCGGCAGCTGTGGACGGCTGTGCTGGGTGCGGTGGCTGTGCTGGGTGCAGCGGCTGTGCGTGGCTGTGGGAGGCTGTGCTGGGTGCGGCGGCTGTGCGTGGCTGTGGGCGGCTGTGCTGGGTGCGGCTGTGCTGGGTGCGGCGGCTGTGCTGGGTGCGGTGGCTGTGCTGGGTGCGGCGGCTGTCCGTGGCTGTAGGCGGCTGTGCGTGGCTGTAGGCGGCTGTGCGTGGCTGTGGGCGGCTGTGCTGGGTGCGGAGGCTGTGCGTGGCTGTGGTGGCTGTGCGTGGCTGTGCTGGGTGCGGCGGCTGTGCTGGGTGCGGCGGATGTGCTGGGTGCGGCGGCTGTGCTGGGTGCGGCGGCTGTGCTGGGTGCGGCGGCTGTGGGTGGCTGTGCTGGGTGCAGCGGTTGTGCGTGGCTGTGGGCGGCTGTGCTGGGTGCGGCGGCTGTGCGTGGCTGTGGCGGCTGTGCTGGGTGCGGCGGCTGTGCTGGGTGCGGCGGATGTGCTGGGTGCGGCGGCTGTGCTGGGTGCGGCGGCTGTGCTGGGTGCGGCGGCTGTGCTGGGTGCGGCGGCTGTGCTGGGTGCGGCGGCTGTGCGTGGCTGTGGGCGGCTGTACATGGCTGTGGGCGGCTGTGCTGGGTGCGGCGGCTGTGCTGGGTGCGGCGGCTGTCCGTGGCTGTGGGCGGCTGTGCTGGGTGCGGCGGCTGTGCGTGGCTGTAGGCGGCTGTGCATGGCTGTGGCGGCTGTGCATGGCTGTGCTGGGTGCGGCGGCTGTGCGTGGCTGTGGGCGGCTGTGGGCGGCGGCTGTGCGTGGCTGTGGTCGGCTGTGCTGGGTGCGGCGGCTGTGCGTGGCTGTGGGCGGCGGCTGTGCGTGCCTGTGGTCGGCTGTGCTGGGTGCGGCGGTTGTGCGTGGCTATGGGTGGCTGTGGGCAGCTGTGCTGGGTGCGGCTGTGCGTGGCTGTGGGCGGCTGTGCGTTGCTGTGGGCGACTGTGCGTGGCTGTGCTGGGCGCGGCGGCTGTGCTGGGTGCGGCCATTTTCTTGGTCCTGCTCCCGGAGTCGGCGCCTGCGCAGTCCGCGCTTTCCGGCGCCATTTTCTTGAAGACACTGCAATGTGTCTTCAAGAAAATGGCGCCGGAAAGCGCGGACTGCGCAGGCGCCGATTCCGGGAGCAGGGGGACAGTCACGGCCCGGAAGCGCGTCGGTGGAACGGGTCAGGTAAGTATACTCACCCTCCGTCTCCTGGCTCGTCCCTGCTTGTCCGGTGGAGATCGCGGTGTGCGTTCAGCGCTTACGCATACCGCGATCTCCTGGGAGCGTCGCTCTGTGCGGTCCGGACTGCGCCGGCGCTTGCGCTTGCGCAGTCTATAGAGGCTTCGGACAGAGTGACGCTCCCAGCGTTATATTATAGATAGGGGGACCCAGCGTTATCTTTTTTAGGGTCACCCATTTTAATAGCCAGTAAAGGCTAATTATGCAGCTGTGAGCTGATATTAATAGCCTGGGAAGCTGCATGGGTATTACCCCCTTTCCAGGATATAAACATCGTCTGCCAGCCATCGGCTTTCCCTCTGCTGGTTACGAAAATTGTGTGGGAGCCCACAGCATTTTTTTCCTAAAAATAATCTTTTATTAATTCAATACATGTACAGTAAGCTGCAAATACACTGTACTATATGTGTTTGTCACTGACATCTATATATCTACCTATTCTATTTGTGTTTACTGTAATTAATCCATTTCTTCTATTCTGTCAGCTCCTGCAGTGATTTTACACTACGTGGCTCTTCAATTGCCAGCTTTTCATTTATTTTTCTATGTATGTAATATACACTGCTCAAAAAAATAAAGGGAACACTTAAACAACAGAATATAACTCAAAGCAAATCAAACTTCTGTGAAATCAAACTGTCCACTTAGGAAGCAACACTGTTTGACAATCAATTTCACATGCTTTTGTCTAAATGGAATAGACAACACATGGAAATTATTGGCAATTATCAAGACACACTCAATAAAGGAGTGGTTCTGCAGGTGGGGACCACAGACTACATCTCAGTACCAATGCTTTCTGGCTGATGTTTTGGTCACTTTTGAATGTTGGTTGTGCTTTCACACTCGTGGTAGCATGAGACGGACTCTAAAACCCACACAAGTGGCTCAAGTAGTTCAGCTCATCCGGGATGGCACATCAATGCAAGCTGTGGCAGGAAGGTTTGCTGTGTCTGTCAGCGTAGTGTCCAAAGGCTGGAGGCGCTACCAGGAGACAGGCCAGTACACCAGGAGATGTGGAGGGGATCGTATGAGGTCAACAACCCAGAAGCAGGACCGCTGCCTCAGCCTTTGTGGAAGGAGGAACAGGAGGAGCACTGCCAGAGCCCTGCAAAATGACCTCAAGCAGGCCACAAATATGCATGTGTCTGCACAAATGGTTAGAAATCGACTCCATGAGGATGGTCTGAGTGCCTGATGTCCACAGATGGGGGTTGTGCTCACAGCCCAACACCATGCAGGATGCTTGGCATTTGCCACAGAACATCAGGATTGGCAAATTCACCACTGGCGCCCTGTGCTCTTCACAGATGAAAGCAGGTTTACACTGAGCACATGTGACAGACGAGACAGAGTCTGGAGACTGTTGTGAACTCTGTTTTCAGGCTCCCTCTTGTGGTCACAGGTGGTATTGTGTGACTTTTGTTTTGGGCTCCCCCTGGTGGCTTTGTTTGTTATCCTGCGGGTCTGTGGCTGATCAGCTGCCTCGTTATTCACTTGGGAGTTTCCTATTTAGCTCTGTTTCACTTCCACTTGTTGCCGGCTGTCAATGTACTCAGTGCTATTCTGATTACTCCTGATTATCTTCGGTTTCAGTCTCTTCAGGAGAAGCTAAGTTCTGTTTAATTATTTTTTGCTCATCAGTCTGCAATATGATTTCTGTGTATGATGAGTTTAGTCCAGCTTGCTAATATGTGATTTCTTCTGCTGGTTTGCTCTGGGGTACAGAGTTGCTTCCCCCGCACCGTTAGTTGGTGCGGGGGCTCGAGCAATCTCTGCGTGGATATTTTGAATAGGGTTTTTAATTGACCGCACAGTTCCCTTTCTATTTTCTGCTTTCTAGTGTTAGCGGGCCTCATTTGCTAAATCTAATTTCATCTCTGCGTTTGTGCTTTCCCCTTAACTCACCGTTAATATTTGTGGTGGGCTATTCTATATCTTTGGGGTCATTTCACTGAGGCAAGTGAGGACTTTCGTTCCCTCTAGGAATAGTCATTTTCTCAGGCCGTGAAGAGACGTCTAGGATTTTCAGGTAATGTTCCACGGCTGCCTATAGTTGTTTGCGGATAGGATCAGGTTGCGGTCAATTCAGTTACCACTTCCCCAGAGTTTGTAGTCGGTTTAGTTACTTAGCTAGTCCTACTTGCGATCCTTGCCACTAGGATCATAACAGTACAGCCGGCCGTTAAAGTGTTAATTGCATGGCAGAAGCAGGAGAAAAGAAGCCTTGAGAATTTTTTTTTTTTTTTTTGCTGTGTGTCTAGCTGCTGTGTGTCTAGCTTCTCTCCTCCTCTTAATCTTGGTGTGGCTCTGAACTCAGCTGCTGATATGGATATTCAGAGTTTGGCCTCCAGTGTAGATCATCTTGCTGCAAGGGTACAAAGTATTCAGGATTTTGTTGTTCACAGTCCTATGTCAGAGCCTAGAATACCTATTCCGGAGTTGTTTTCTGGAGATAGATCTAGGTTCCTGAATTTTAAGAACAATTGTAAATTGTTTCTTTCTTTGAAACCTCGTTCCTCTGGTGATTCCGTTCAGCAAGTTAAAATTATAATTTCTTTCTTGCGTGGTGACCCTCAAGATTGGGCCTTCGCATTGGCGCCAGGGGATCCGGCATTGCTCAGTAGTGTTGAGCATTCCGATACTGCAAGTATCGGGTATCGGCCGATACTTGCTGTATCGGAATTCCGATACCGAGATCCGATATTTTTGTGATATCGGGTATCGGTATCGAAACAACATTAATGTAAAAATGTGTAAAAGAGAGAATTAAAATAAAAAATATTGCTATACTCACCTCTCCGACGCAGCCTGCACCTTACCGAGGGAAGCGGCAGCGTTCTTTGTTTAAAATTCGCGCTTTTCTTTCCTTTACGTGAGTCCCGGCTTGTGATTGGTTGCGTGCCGCCCATGTGACCGGGACGCAGCCAATCACAGCAAGCCGTGACGTAATTTCAGGTCCTTCAGGATTTTAAAATTACGTTCCGGCGTTGTGATTGGTTGTGTCGCAGTCACATGGGAGACGCAACCAATCACAGCAAGCCGTGACGTAATTTCAGGTCCTTAAGGATTTTAAAATTACGTCCCGGCTTTGTGATTGGTCCGCGTCCCGGCAACATGGCCGCCATTAACCAATCACAAGCCGTGACGTCACGGGAGGCTGGACACGCGCGCATTTTAAAATGGGCGCGTGTCCAGCCTCCCGTGACGTCCCGGCTTGTGATTGGTTGCGCCGCGGTCAACCAATCACAAGCCGGGAGGCTGGACACGCGCCCATTTTAAAATTTTAAAATGCGCGCGTGTCCAGCCTCCCGGCTTGTGATTGGTTGACCGCGGCGCAACCAATCACAAGCCGGGACGTCACGGGAGGCTGGACACGCGCCCATTTTAAAATTTTAAAATGCGCGCGTGTCCAGCCTCCCGGCTTGTGATTGGTTGACCGCGGCGCAACCAATCACAAGCCGGGACGTCACGGGAGGCTGGACACGCGCCCATTTTAAAATGGGCGCGTGTCCAGCCTCCCGTGACGTCCCGGCTTGTGATTGGTTAATGGCGGCCATGTTGCCGAGACGCGGACCAATCACAGCAAGCCGTGACGTAATTTCGTCACGGCTTGCTGTGATTGGTCCGCGTCCCGGCAACATGGCCGCCCTGACCAATCACAAGCCGGGACTTCACGTAACCAAGTAAAAGCGCGAATTTTAAACAAACAACGCTGCCGGTTCCCTCGCTGAGGTCCAGGCTGCGTCGGAGGGTGAGTATAGCGATATTTTTTATTTTAATTCTTTCTTTTACACATTTATATGGATCCCAGGGCCTGAAGGAGAGTTTCCTCTCCTTCAGACCCTGGGAACCATCAGGAATACCGTCCGATACTTGAGTCCCATTGACTTGTATTGGTATCGGGTATCGGTATCGGATTGGATCCGATACTTTGCCGGTATCGGCCGATACTTTCCGATACCGATACTTTCAAGTATCGGACGGTATCGCTCAACACTATTGCTCAGTGTTGATGCATTTTTTCTGGCCCTTGGATTGCTCTATGAGGAACCTAATCTTGAGAACCAGGCTGAAAAAGCGTTGTTGGCCCTCTCTCAGGGGCAAGATGAACCAGAGGTGTACTGCCAGAAATTTCGGAAATGGTCGGTGCTTACTCAGTGGAATGAGTGTGCCCTGGCTGCAAATTTCAGAAAAGGTCTTTCTGAGGCCATTAAGAATGTCATGGTGGGGTTCCCTACGCCTGCAGGTCTGAATGAGTCAATGACTCTGGCCATTCAGATTGATCGGCGTTTGCGGGAGCGCAAACCTGCGCACTATTTGGCGGTGTCTTCTGAACAGACACCTGAGTCTATGCAATGTGATAGAATTCTGACCAGAAGTGAACGGCAAAATTATAGACGGCAAAATGGGTTGTGCTTTTACTGTGGTGACTCAGCTCATGTTATCTCAGCATGCTCTAAGCGCAAAAAAAAGGTTGATAAATCTGTCACCATTGGTACTTTACAGCCTAAGTTCATTTTGTCTGTTACCCTGATTTGTTCCTTGTCATCTTACCCAGTTATGGCTTTTGTAGATTCAGGTGCTGCCCTGAGTCTGATGGACTTGTCATTTGCCAGGCGCTGTGGTTTTGTTTTGGAGCCTTTAAAATTCCCTATTCCACTAAGGGGAATTGATGCTACGCCATTGGCTATGAATAAACCTCAGTACTGGACACAAGTGACCATGTGCATGACTCCTGTTCATCAGGAGGTGATTCGCTTTCTTGTGCTGCATAATTTGCATGATGTTGTCGTGTTGGGTCTGCCTTGGTTGCAGACTCATAATCCAGTCCTGGATTGGAAAGCAATGTCTGTGTCAAGTTGGGGTTGTCAGGGAATTCATGGCGACGCTCCTGTGGTGTCAATTGCTTCATCCACTCCTTCTGAAGTCCCTGCGTTTTTGTCAGACTACCAGGATGTAATTGATGAGCCCAAGCTCAGTTCTCTACCTCCTCATAGGGATTGTGATTGTGCTATAAATTTGATTCCTGGTAGTAAGTTTCCTACGGGACGACTTTTCAATTTGTCAGTGCCGGAGCATGCTGCCATGCGGAGTTATATAATGGAGTCTTTGGAGAAAGGACTTATTCGCCCCTCCTCCTCCACTCTTGGTGCGGGGTTCTTTTTTGTGGCTAAGAAGGATGGTTCTCTGAGACCTTGTATTGATTATCGCCTTCTAAATAAAATCACGGTCAAATTTCAGTATCCTTTGCCATTGTTATCTGATCTGTTTGCTCGCATTAAGGGGTCTAGTTGGTTCACCAAGATAGATCTTCGTGGTGTGTATAACCTTGTGCGTATTAAGCAGGGTGATGAATGGAAAACTGCATTTAATACGCCCGAAGGCCATTTTGAGTACTTGGTGATGCCTTTTGGACTTTCTAACGCTCCTTCTGTCTTTCAGTCTTTTATGCACGACATCTTCCGCGAATATCTGGATAAATTTATGATTGTGTATCTGGATGATATTCTGTTTTTTTCTGATGATTGGGAGTCCCATGTTAAGCAGGTCAGGATGGTGTTTCAGGTCCTGCGTGCCAATGCTTTATTTGTGAAGGGCTCAAAATGTCTTTTTGGAGTCCAGAAGGTTTCTTTTTTGGGTTTCATTTTTTCTCCTTCTACTATTGAGATGGACCCAGTCAAGGTTCAGGCTATTCATGACTGGACACAGCCTACATCTGTTAAGAGTCTTCAGAAGTTCTTGGGTTTTGCTAATTTTTACCGTCGCTTCATCGCTAATTTTTCTGGTGTTGTTAAGCCTTTGACGGATTTGACCAAGAAAGGTTCTGATGTTACTAACTGGTCTCCTGCGGCTGTGGAGGCCTTTCGGGATCTGAAGCGCCGGTTTTCTTTGGCTCCGGTCTTATGTCAGCCAAATGTCTCTCTTCCTTTCCAGGTCGAGGTTGATGCTTCTGAGATTGGAGCGGGGGCTGTTTTGTCGCAGAGAAGCGCCGATGGCTCTGTGATGAAGCCATGTGCTTTCTTTTCAAGAAAGTTTTCGCCTGCCGAGCGGAATTATGATGTCGGTAATCGGGAGTTGTTGGCTATGAAGTGGGCATTTGAGGAGTGGCGACATTGGCTCGAGGGAGCTAAGCATCATGTGGTGGTCTTGACTGATCACAAGAATCTGATTTATCTCGAGTCGGCCAAGCGGCTGAATCCTAGACAGGCTCGTTGGTCGTTGTTTTTCTCTCGTTTTGATTTCGTGGTCTCGTACCTGCCTGGTTCGAAGAATGTAAAGGCTGATGCTCTTTCTAGGAGTTTTGTGCCTGACTCTCCTGGAGATTCAGAGCCGGCTGGTATTCTCAGAGAAGGGGTGATTTTGTCTGCCATCTCCCCAGATTTGCGACGAGTGCTGCAGGAGTTTCAGGCGGATAGACCTGACCGTTGTCCACCGGAGAGACTGTTTGTCCCGGATAGATGGACCAGCAGAGTTATTTCCGAGGTTCATTCTGCGGTGTTGGCGGGCCATCCTGGAATATTTGGTACCAGAGATTTGGTGGCCAGGTCCTTTTGGTGGTCTTCCTTGTCGTGGGATGTGCGTTCCTTTGTGCAGTCTTGTGGAATTTGTGCTCGGGCTAAGCCCTGCTGTTCTCGTGCCAGTGGTTTGCTGTTACCTTTGCCTGTCCCAAAGAGGCCTTGGACGCACATTTCCATGGATTTTATTTCGGATCTCCCTGTCTCTCAGAGAATGTCTGTCATCTGGGTGGTGTGTGATCGTTTTTCTAAGATGGTCCATTTGGTGCCCTTGCCTAAGTTGCCTTCCTCCTCCGAGTTGGTTCCGCTGTTTTTTCAAAATGTGGTTCGTTTTCATGGGATCCCTGAAAATATTGTTTCTGACAGAGGATCCCAGTTTGTGTCTAGATTTTGGCGGACTTTTTGCGCTAAGATGGGCATTGATTTGTCTTTTTCGTCGGCCTTCCATCCTCAGACGAATGGCCAAACTGAACGAACTAATCAGACCTTGGAAACCTATTTGAGATGTTTTGTTTCTGCTGATCAGGACTACTGGGTGACTTTTTTGCCATTGGCCGAGTTTGCCCTTAATAATCGGGCTAGTTCTGCTACTTTGGTTTCTCCTTTTTTTTTTAATTCGGGGTTTTATCCTCGTTTTTCCTCGGGTCAGGTGGAGCCTTCTGACTGTCCTGGAGTGGATGTTGTGGTGGATAGGTTGCATCAGATTTGGAATCATGTTGTGGACAATTTGAAGCTGTCACAAGAGAAGGCTCAGCGCTTTGCCAACCGCCGTCGCTGTGTGGGTCCCCGACTTCGCGTTGGGGACTTGGTGTGGTTGTCTTCTCGCTTTGTTCCTATGAAGGTCTCCTCTCCTAAGTTCAAGCCTCGGTTTATCGGTCCTTATAAGATTTTGGAAGTCCTTAACCCTGTGTCATTTCGTTTGGACCTCCCAGCATCGTTTGCTATTCATAATGTGTTTCATCGGTCGTTGTTGCGGAGGTATGTGGTGCCTGTCGGTCCTCCGGTTGAGCCTCCTGCCCCTGTGCTGGTTGAGGGAGAATTGGAATACGTGGTGGAGAAGATCTTGGATTCTCGTATTTCTAGACGGAGGCTTCAGTATTTGGTTAAATGGAAGGGCTATAGTCAGGAGGATAATTCCAGGGTTGTCGCCTCTGATGTTCATGCGGCCGATTTGGTTCGTGCCTTCCATGTGGCTCACCCTGATCGCCCTGGGGGTTTAGATGAGGGTTCGGTGACCCCTCCTCAAGGGGGGGTACTGTTGTGAACTCTGTTTTCAGGCTCCCTCTTGTTGGTCACAGGTGGTATTGTGTGACTTTTGTTTTGGGCTCCCCCTGGTTGCTTTGTTTGTTATCCTGCGGGTCTGTGGCTGATCAGCTGCCTCGTTATTCACTTGGGAGCTTCCTATTTAGCTCTGTTTCACTTCCACTTGTTGCCGGCTGTCAATGTACTCAGTGCTATTCTGATTACTCCTGATTATCTTCGGTTTCAGTCTCTTCAGGAGAAGCTAAGTTCTGTTTAATTATTTTTTGCTCATCAGTCTGCAATATGATTTCTGTGTATGATGAGTTTAGTCCAGCTTGCTAATATGTGATTTCTTCTGCTGGTTTGCTCTGGGGTACAGAGTTGCTTCCCCCGCACCGTTAGTTGGTGCGGGGGCTCGAGCGATCTCTGCGTGGATATTTTGAATAGGGTTTTTAATTGACCGCACAGTTCCCTTTCTATTTTCTGCTTTCTAGTGTTAGCGGGCCTCATTTGCTAAATCTAATTTCATCTCTGCGTTTGTGCTTTCCCCTTAACTCACCGTTAATATTTGTGGTGGGCTATTCTATATCTTTGGGGTTATTTCACTGAGGCAAGTGAGGACTTTCGTTCCCTCTAGGAATAGTCAGTTTCTCAGGCCGTGAAGAGACGTCTAGGATTTTCAGGTAACGTTCCACGGCTGCCTATAGTTGTTTGCGGATAGGATCAGGTTGCGGTCAATTCAGTTACCACTTCCCCAGAGTTTGTAGTCGGTTTAGTTACTTAGCTAGTCCTACTTGCGATCCTTGCCACTAGGATCATAACAGGAGACACCGTGGAGAGTGATCTGCTGCTTGCAACATCCTTCAGTATGACTTGTTTGGCAGTGGGTCAGTAATGTTGTGGAGTGGCATTTCTTTGGAGGGCTGCACAGCCCTCCTTGTGCTCACCAGCGGTAGCCTGACTGCCATGAGGTACTGAGATGAGATTCTCAGACCCTTTTTGTGAGACCATATGCTGGTGCGGTTAACTCTGGGTTCCTCCTAATGCAGGACAATGCCAGACCTCATGTGGATGGAGTGTGTCAGCAGTTCCTGCAAAATGAAGACATTGAAGCTATGGACTGGCCCGCCCATTCCCCAGACATGAATCCGATTGAATACATCTGGGACAGATCATACAGGCACGTGGAGGCCACACACACCACTGAGCATCATTTCCTTTTCTTGAGGCATTTCCACTGAAGATTGATCAGCCTGTAACTTCATTTTCCACTTTGATTTTGAGCATCATTCCAACTCCACACCTCTGTGGGATATTAGTTATGATTTAGGTTGATATTTTTTAGGTTTTATTGTTCTCAACACAATCCACTATGTAATGAATAAAGATTTACAACTGGAATATTTCATTCAGTGATATCTAGGATGTAGTATTTTAGTTTTCCCTTTATCTTTTTGAGCAGTGTATATACATATACATATATATATATATATATATATATATATCGTATATACTCGAGTATAAGCCGACCCGAGTATAAGTCGACCCCCCTAATTTTGCCACAAAAAACTGGGAAAACTTATTGACTCGAGTAGAAGCCTAGGGTGGGAAATGCAGCAGCTACCGGTAAATGTCAAAAGTAAAAATAGATACCAATAAAAGTAAAATTAATTGAGACATCAGTAGGTTAAGTGTTTTTGAATAACCATATTAAATCAGGAGCCCCATATAATGCTCCATATTAAAATATACCCCGTATAATGCTGCACAAAGGTTAATAATGGCCCCATAAGATGCTCCATAGAAACATTTGCCCAATATAGTGCTGCATAAAGCTTGATGGCCCCATAAGATGCTCCACACATTATGGCCCCATACGATGCTCCACACATTATGGCCCCATGAGATGCTCCACACATTATGCCCCATGAGATGCTCCATACATTATGGCCCCATACGATGCTCCACACATTATGGCCCCATTAGATGCTCCACACATTATGCCACATAAGATGCTCCTCACATATGCCCCATAAGATGCTCCATACATTTGCCCCATAAGATGCTCCATACATTTGCCCCATGAGATGCTCCATACATTTGCCCCATGAGATGTTCCATACATTTGCCCCATGAGATGCTCCATACATTAGCCCCATGAGATGCTCCATACATTTGCCCCATGAGATGCTCCATACATTTGCCCCATGAGATGCTCCATACATTTGCCCCATGAGATGCTCCATACATTTGCCCCATTTGCTGTTATTAAAATAAAAAAAATCACATACTCACCTCTCTTTGCTCAGGCCCCCGGCACCAGCGATAGTCACCTTCCACGTTCCATCGCTGCGTGCTGCTCTGTCTTCCATCCTCCGCACTGACTGTTCAGTCAGAGGGCGGCGTGCACACTAATCGCATCATCGCGCCCTCTGACCTGTACAGTCACAGCCAGAGGACGGGAAGACAGAGCAGCGCGCAGCGATGGAACGGAGGACAGGTGACTATCGCGCAATGCTCCCCCTCCCCTGATATACTCACCTGCTCCTGACGCTGTCCATGCATGTCCGAAGGTCTCCGGGAGCCGGCGGTATCTTCCTGTGTTCAGCGGTCACGTGGTACCGCTGATTAAAGTAATGAATATGCATGCATATTCATTACTTTAAATGAGCGGTACCACGTGACCGCTGAACACAGGAAGATACCGCCGGCTCCCGGAGACCTTCGGACATGAAGGGACAGCGTCAGGAACAGGTGAGTATGCAGCGCCCCAGAGTTCTGGTCGTTGCAGTGCTGTGGCTTCGCCGCTAAGGGGAGCCATGGTACGTTCGATGGCACCGAAGGAGTTCCTCCAATCAGGTATCACAGACACCAATATGTTTCACAGCTGGGCCTCCGGGGGGAGCTAAGGGTGCTATTCATTAGGCCACTCCCCACCATAGTGGGTAAACTGGGGGTCAGGCAGGAAGTTAGAGAGAACGCTGACGGGATTGAACGGAGCAACACCCTGTGGCAGGGGGTGTTGTGAAGGGAGAGACTGTAGGGTCTCTGCCAGGGGTGGGATCCTGGCAGAGGCTTGGCATTGAAAGAACGTAACGGGTCCGCGCAGGCTCCTGGAAGCGGCGGGACTCAAGAAAGGACTAGAAGCGAGATAGATTGTGCTGAGTGAGAAACGAGATCAAGCAGAAGGAGAATACCAGCAGGGGTTGTGCTGAAAGAGGCAGCACCCTGCTGAGGCGCAATACCGGTGGCCGGAACGCCGAGGGAGTGGATTAGAATACAGCTTCAAGCCATACTCCAAACAGCGGCAGGACAGTCGGTCTCAGGCGGGCTGTCTACCACATATCGCCTATGAAGTCTTGGGGGGCAATTGCGGGAGAGGGGCGACTCTAGGGTCCCGGAAGAACTCCAGGCCTACCTGACAAACGGGTGCCATTCCAACCTGAATACAGGGAAGGGGTGGATTACAGAGGAACATCAAATCGAGTTGTGAGGGAACTTAAGAAACAGACACAACCGTTGTGGGGTTACTTTCCGTGAGCACAGCAGGGAAGGACTACAACACATAGCGCTAGAAGGAAGGCACAGATTTCCACCTGAGAGGAGAACTCTGGAGGTGCCATTGGACCGGCCGGCCTTGCGTAGCCTGGTGAACCGTGTTCCGGACTGAGGACTCAGAGATCTTCAGTAAAGAGGTAAAGAGACTGCAACCTGGTGTCCTCATTATTTACCGCGACTTACACCCCACAACCGTACCGCTCCATCGCTACCATTACTACCACTTATTGCACCGGACGTCCCCCACTGACGGACAGGGCCACGGACCGGGTCTAGCCACCGTGACAACCCCGAGACTGAGAACTAGAGGCCCGGCTCCGGGTATCCCCTCGGCCCTGCGGTGGTGTGGGGGCGCTCCGCAACTTGGCGTCACGAACAGGATCTACTTAAGCCTGAAGAATCAGGTCATGTGTGCCTAGAGACAGTGATTTGTTGTGCTTGGACTGTACTTTATTGTAAGACTGTGCTGCGCCATTAGCCGCCAAAAGTTCCCGCCAAAAGGCGCCGCCATTGCTACACCCAAGGGGAAGGAGGGCGTGTTATGGGCGGAGACTCCCAGTGTGGCGCGAGAAATGGCTACCGCCCCCTGCACTTCTGGCTGCAGAGGAATGACCTGCCCCAAAGCAGAAGAGAAACACCCCTTGATATGCAACGGCGGGAAGCGGGTGATGGAGAAGCCCGACCTCGGAGAAATGGCGGAGCTAGTTGCATGCACTGCCACCGACTATCAGGCAGCGATGATGAACGGCGAGTGCCTGAGCGAGGAAGAAGCAGTTCCGGCCTGCCTTTCTTCACCGGAGATGGACCGGAAGCCTGCGGATCCGACAGCGAAGCTACGTCCACCAATCCCGACCTTGGAGTTAGAGGAGGAGGAACCACAGCCAGCGGAGCGGAGTCCGAGCATCCCATTGGAGGAGCCCCGGTCCGGGCTGCAGCCGACTCCAGCGTCCTCGTTAACGGACCAGAGCGACACCGATGGAACCACATTAGGCGCAGGTATGGCCGACGTCCCTGCTCCCCTTCACGAGCCCGCTTCTATGACCCACCTCCATCTCAGTAGGGAGCGACTTATCTCGGCAGGGCTAATGGTGCTATCCCCCGATGACCTGGGGAGGATGGTGCCACCGCTGTCGACTGGAGTGGGGGAGCCTGTGGATGTGAGCTTGAATGGAGTAGTTCTTCGGTGGGACACCCCCTGGTTTAGAGCAGATGGATCCCGGGAGAACGGGTCCACTCTTGCGGTGCTTACATGGGAACAATATAGACAGTGCTTGATTCTGCAGTGGAAAGGACGGAAAGGAGCTGAGTCGATGGGCCCATCGAAAGTACAACAACCCCCCCCGGCATGGGATGACAGAGACGCGGTAAGGCGGGGCACTGTGTTGGCCTACCATGTAAAAAGGGGGTGGGGCCTCATACACGAGCCGGGGCTGGATACTGATGTTTTCGTTGCGCATTGTAACGTGAGGGCTCCCTGTTGTGGCCGAAGCGGAGAACCGTTACAAAAGGGGGATCCAGTGACCTACAGCCGCCACCAGAACCCGCTCGGGTGGTATGCACGGAATGTTCGGCGGTGTATGTCTGGAGCCGCGACCCTTACCGCCTCGGACCTGGTCCCAGGAGCACCCGATCTTGTCACCATCGCAACGGTGCGCCTGGTTGCGGCCACCGAATTGGCCAGTCGAGTTCATCTGCACGTTCGAACCGCGGACACTGGCACCACAGCGGCTGGGGGGCAGGAGCCCGAGCCACCAGAAGAAGAATAAACCTCGATACCATGAAAATGTAAATAGTTACTGTTTGTTCTTTTAAGTTGCTGCTAAACCTGTCCAGGGTGAATGGATCCCTTTGTTGACCCGGGATCCTCTTTGTTTGTTTTTCTTTTTCTTGAAGTTTTGCACCAAGTTACACAAACTGCAGAAATCATGGACTGTGCATGATTCGAACTTTCTTTTGTAAATAGTTTGCACCTTCTTAAAGGTGCTCCCTACTGGTTTTAGCCAAAGATACTTTGCGAAGATATTTGCCCTATTGGTTTGAGCCAAAGACACTTTGTGAAGATACCTTTCCTACCGGTTCTAGTTAAAGACACTTTGCGAAGATACCATACCGGAACCTTTGCGTGGGCTGGTAGGCTGAGAAGACGAGCTACCTCAGAAAGACTTGGTCCCCTCTTAAAGGGGATGTGTGAAACTGAACTTGAGAAAGATACTGTTGCAGAACAGTAATGTGATAATGAAGCTTGAAAAAGAAATGTAACTGTTTTACATGCTAAGTTATATGTGTTGAATTTGTTGAAATGTGAAATCTAAATAATGTTTTGCAGAAAGAAAAGATGCAGAGAGCCCGTAGGGGTAGAGATAGAGATCTGCATAGCTGAAAGTAAGGAAGTAATGATGAAGGTGAGGATAGAAGGTCAACCCTGCGTCCCCATAAGAAAGTTACTTTGTTACTAAGGACAGAAGGCGAACCCGTAGGGGTTAGAGAGTGAGTCCTTAAAGGAGCCGAGTAGAGCGGGCTCAGAGTTCTTTAAACGAAAGGAATGTTATGTCTATACTATGTATAGTAGTGAAAGGCAGTAGGCCCTGGCTGAACGGGGCGGTCCTGTAAAAGAAAGGAGAGGCAGTAGGTCTGGTGCCATAGGGACAGGCGGTCCTGCAGGTTCAAAGTAGGAGAATGTGAAGTTACCTTACCCTGTAATGTGATTATAGGAAGGCCTTTGGTAAACTAAGAGTGTATGTTTCCTAAAGGCAATGTTAATTTATTGTTCCAGAATTTGCACTAAGTAGGATACCCGGTTGGGTAACAGGAGTTATGCATAGCCTGTAATTTATAATGTTGACCATGTTTGTAACGTTAAAAGTGTCCTCACCTCCCATAAAGGGAAGCTTGTTCAAGTATACTTATCGTTTTGCACTCAACAAAATTGTATGTCTTTTTGCTAATCTGTATTGTTGTTTTTCTTCCCAGTCCCGGAGTACTGTGTTTAACCAGGGGGGAGTACAGCGCCCCAGAGTTCTGGTCGTTGCAGTGCTGTGGCTTCGCCGCTAAGGGGAGCCATGGTACGTTCGATGGCACCGAAGGAGTTCCTCCAATCAGGTATCACAGACACCAATATGTTTCACAGCTGGGCCTCCGGGGGGAGCTAAGGGTGCTATTCATTAGGCCACTCCCCACCATAGTGGGTAAACTGGGGGTCAGGCAGGAAGTTAGAGAGAACGCTGACGGGATTGAACGGAGCAACACCCTGTGGCAGGGGGTGTTGTGAAGGGAGAGACTGTAGGGTCTCTGCCAGGGGTGGGATCCTGGCAGAGGCTTGGCATTGAAAGAACGTAACGGGTCCGCGCAGGCTCCTGGAAGCGGCGGGACTCAAGAAAGGACTAGAAGCGAGATAGATTGTGCTGAGTGAGAAACGAGATCAAGCAGAAGGAGAATACCAGCAGGGGTTGTGCTGAAAGAGGCAGCACCCTGCTGAGGCGCAATACCGGTGGCCGGAACGCCGAGGGAGTGGATTAGAATACAGCTTCAAGCCATACTCCAAACAGCGGCAGGACAGTCGGTCTCAGGCGGGCTGTCTACCACATATCGCCTATGAAGTCTTGGGGGGCAATTGCGGGAGAGGGGCGACTCTAGGGTCCCGGAAGAACTCCAGGCCTACCTGACAAACGGGTGCCATTCCAACCTGAATACAGGGAAGGGGTGGATTACAGAGGAACATCAAATCGAGTTGTGAGGGAACTTAAGAAACAGACACAACCGTTGTGGGGTTACTTTCCGTGAGCACAGCAGGGAAGGACTACAACACATAGCGCTAGAAGGAAGGCACAGATTTCCACCTGAGAGGAGAACTCTGGAGGTGCCATTGGACCGGCCGGCCTTGCGTAGCCTGGTGAACCGTGTTCCGGACTGAGGACTCAGAGATCTTCAGTAAAGAGGTAAAGAGACTGCAGCCTGGTGTCCTCATTATTTACCGCGACTTACACCCCACAACCGTACCGCTCCATCGCTACCATTACTACCACTTATTGCACCGGACGTCCCCCACTGACGGACAGGGCCACGGACCGGGTCTAGCCACCGTGACAACCCCGAGACTGAGAACTAGAGGCCCGGCTCCGGGTATCCCCTCGGCCCTGCGGTGGTGTGGGGGCGCTCCGCAAGTATATCACAGCCGCCGCTCCCCCTCACCCGCCGACCCCACACCGACACTGACTCAAGTATAAGCCGAGAGGGTCACTTTCAGCCCAAAAAAGTGGGCTGAAAATCTCGGCTTATACTCGAGTATATACGGTATATATATATATATATATATATATATATATATATATATATATATATATATATATATATATATATATACTAGATGGCAGCCCGATTCTAAAGAATCGGGAGTCTAGAATCCATATATACTTTATTTATTCAAATGTAAGAATAATACAATTAATAAATAATAGTAAGAAAGAACAAAAAATGGCTGCACTCACCAGCTCTTGACAATTCTTGACAGTACGGCACATTTCTGATTGGTCGCTCGCGGCAGGCGGCAACCAATCAGAAAAGTGCCGCGCACCACGAAGGCATATATCTTTGTCCACCCTGAGCGGGTGTAGGACGCTGGTGACGTCACTTATCTCCGGACATTATCTCCGGACAAAGCCACGGAAGTTGGCACAAATTGCCGGAAGTAGTATTCTAGGCAATTATATATTAGATTTTAATGTTATCAGTGTTTACCTTTGAACGTTTATATTGTATTGTCCTGTCACCAGCCATGTGTACGATTATCGGCCGAAAGCCTCTCTGGAACCAATAATCACCCCATGTAAAGGTATCTTTATAAGTTAAAGATTCAGAATACTATGACTTTTATCATATCCTGAACAGTCAAGTTTTTTATGAACCGTTAAGGTTTTCTGGTTGAAGTAAAAAAAACTCTGAGTGTTTACAGTTTGAAACCATAAAATGTTGAAAAATTATGTCATTCTTGAGTATATCACTCAATGGTGCTCATAAACGTGTCAAATTTGATCTATAATATACTTTAATATACGTTACTTTAATCTTTAATATACTTAAGAACAGGGCCCCAGACATCACACAGGGGGTCTGAAACACCGCACAGTGGTCCAAAATATCGCTGTGCTCTGCCTGGGGCCCCATATGCTGCCTGGGGCCCCTGTGCTCTGCCTGGGGCCCCATATGCTGCCTGGGGCCCCTGTGCTCTGCCTGGGGCCCCATGTTCTGCCTGGGGCCCCTGTGCTCTGCCTGGGGCCACTGTGCTCTGCCTGGGGCCCCATTTGCTGCCTGGGGCCCCTGTGCTCTGCCTGGGGCCCCATATGCTGCCTGGGGCCCCTGTGCTCTGCCTGGGGCCCCATAGGCTGCCTGGGGCCCCTGTGCTCTGCCTGGGACCACTGTGCTCTGCCTGGGGCCCCATGTTCTGCCTGGGGCCACTGTGCTCTGCCTGGGGCCCCATAGGCTGCCTGGGGCCCCTGTGCTCTGCCTGGGACCACTGTGCTCTGCCTGGGGCCCAATATGCTGCCTGGGGCCCCTGTGCTCTGCATGGGGCCACTGTGCTCTGCCTGGGGCCCCATATGCTGCCTGGGGCCCCTGTGCTCTGCCTGGGGCCCCATATGCTGCCTGGGGCCCCTGTGCTCTGCCTGGGGCCCCTGTGCTCTGCCTGGGGCCCCATGTTCTGCCTGGGGCCCCTGTGCTCTGCCTGGGGCCACTGTGCTCTGCCTGGGGCCCCATGTTCTGCCTGGGGCCACTGTGCTCTGCATGGGGCCCCATAAGCTGCCTGGGGCCCCTGTGCTCTGCCTGGGACCACTGTGCTCTGCCTGGGGCCCCATATGCTGCCTGGGGCCCCTGTGCTCTGCCTGGGGCCCCTGTGCTCTGCCTGGGGCCCCATGTTCTGCCTGGGGCCACTGTGCTCTGCCTGGGGCCCCATAGGCTGCCTGGGGCCCCTGTGCTCTGCCTGGGACCACTGTGCTCTGCCTGGGGCCCCATATGCTGCCTGGGGCCCCTGTGCTCTGCCTGGGGCCACTGTGCTCTGCCTGGGGCCCCATATGCTGCCTGGGGCCCCTGTGCTCTGCCTGGGTCCCCTGTGCTCTGCCTGGGGCCCCATATGCTGCCTGGGGCCCCTGTGCTCTGCCTAGGGCTCCTGTGCTCTGCCTGGGGCCCCATGTTCTGCCTGGGTCCCCTGTGCTCTGCCTGGGGCCACTGTGCTCTGCCTGGGGCCCCATGTTCTGCCTGGGGCCACTGTGCTCTGCCTGGGGCCCCATAAGCTGCCTGGGGCCCCTGTGCTCTGCCTGGGACCACTGTGCTCTGCCTGGGGCCCCATATGCTGCCTGGGGCCCCTGTGCTCTGCCTGGGGCCACTGTGCTCTGCCTGGGGCCCCATATGCTGCCTGGGGCCACTGTGCTCTGCCTGGGGCCCCATATGCTGCCTGGGGCCCCTGTGCTCTGCCTGGGGCCCCATATGCTGCCTGGGGCCCCTGTGCTCTGCCTGGGGACCCATATGCTGCCTGGGGCCCCTGTGCTCTGCCTGCGGCCCCTGTGCTCTGCCTGGGGCCCCATATGCTGCCTGGGGCCCCTGTGCTCTGCCTGCGGCCCCTGTGCTCTGCCTGGGGCCCCATATGCTGCCTGGGGCCCCTGTGCTCTGCCTGGGGCCTCTGTGCTCTGCCTGGGGCCCCATGTTCTGCCTGGGGCCCCTGTGCTCTGCCTGGGGCCACTGTGCTCTGCCTGGGGCCCCATATGCTGCCTGGGGCCCCTGTGCTCTGCCTGGGGCCCCATATGCTGCCTGGGGCCCCTGTGCTCTGCCTGGGGTTACTGTGCTCTGCCTGGGGCCCCATATGCTGCCTGGGGCCCCTGTGCTCTGCCTGGGGACCCATATGCTGCCTGGGGCCCCTGTGCTCTGCCTGCGGCCCCTGTGCTCTGCCTGGGGCCCCATATGCTGCCTGGGGCCCCTGTGCTCTGCCTGGGGCCTCTGTGCTCTGCCTGGGGCCCCATGTTCTGCCTGGGGCCCCTGTGCTCTGCCTGGGGCCACTGTGCTCTGCCTGGGGCCCCATATGCTGCCTGGGGCCCCTGTGCTCTGCCTGGGGCCCCATATGCTGCCTGGGGCCCCTGTGCTCTGCCTGGGGCCACTGTGCTCTGCCTGGGGCCCCATAGGCTGCCTGGGGCCCCTGTGCTCTGCCTGGGACCACTGTGCTCTGCCTGGGGCCCCATATGCTGCCTGGGGCCCCTGTGCTCTGCCTGGGGCCACTGTGCTCTGCCTGGGGCCCCATATGCTGCCTGGGGCCCCTGTGCTCTGCCTGGGTGTAGGACACTGGTGACGTCACTTATCTCCAGACATTAGCTCCGGACATTAGCTCCGGACATTAGCTCCGGACATTAGCTCCGGACATTATCTCCGGACATTAGCTCCGGACAAAGCCACGGAAGTTGGCACAAATTGCAGGAAGTAGTATTCTAGGCAATTATATATTAGATGGGCATTTCCTGAAGAAAATACATGGTGCTTGAACAGCGCTACCAGCTTTACAGCAGCACTTTTCACACACGGGACTGGGGGGCGCGCTTACTTTTGCACCCGGGGCCGGGGGCGCGCTTACTTTTGCACCCGGGGGCGCACTTACTTTTTCACCCGGAGGCGCACTTACTTTTGCACCCGGGGGCGCACTTACTTTTGCACCCGGGGGCGCACTTACTTTCGCACCCGGGGGCGCACTTACTTTTGCACCCGGGGGCGCACTTACTTTTGCACCCGGGGGCGCACTTACTTTTGCACCCGGGGGCGCACTTACTTTTGGGGCCGCACTTACTTTTGGTGGGCGGGGCTCCTCGGCCTCCGATTTGGTTGGTGGGGCCCCTCGTCCTCCGATTTGGTGGGTGGGGACCCTTGGCCTCCGATTTGTTGGGCGGGGACCGGCCTCCGATTTGGTGGGCGGGGACCCTCGGCCTCCGATTTGGTGGGCGGGGACCCTCGACCTCCGATTTGGTTGGCGGGGACCCTCAGCCTCCAATTTGGTGGGCGGGGACCCTCGGCCTCCGATTTGGTGGGTGGGGACCCTCGGCCTTCGATTTGGTGGGCGGGGCCCCTCGGCCTCCAATGTGGTGGGCGGGGCCCCTCGGCCTCCGCTTTGGTGGGCGGGGCCGGGCCCCTCGGCCTCCGCTTTGGTGGGCGGGGCCGCTCGGCCTTCGATTTGGTGGGCGGGGACTCTCGGCCTCCGATTTGGTGGGCGGGGACCCTCGGCCTCCGATTTGGTGGGCGGGGCCCCTCGGCCTCCGATGTGGTGGTCGGGGCCCCTCGGCCTCCGCTTTGGTGGGCAGGGCCGGGCCCCTCGGCCTCCGCTTTGGTGGGCGGGGCCGCTCGGCCTTCGATTTGTTGGGCGGGGCTCCTCAGCCTCCGATTTGGTTGGCGGGGCCCCTCGGCCTCCGATTTGGTTGGCGGGGCCCCTTAAACTCCGATTTGGTGGGCGGGGACTCTCAGCCTCCGATTTGGTGGGCGGGGACCCTCGGCCTCCGATTTGATGGGCGGGGCCCCTCGGCCTCCGATTTGGTGGGCGGGGACCCTTGGCCTCCGCTTTGGTGGGTGGGGCCCGTCGGCCTCCGATTTGGTGGACGGGGCCCCTCGGCCTCCGATTTGGATGGTGTGGACCCTCGGCCTCCGATTTGGTGGGCGGGGACCCTCGGCCTCCGATTTGGTGGGCGGGGACCCTCGGCCTCCGATTTGGTGGGCGGGGACCCTCGGCCTCCGATTTGGTGGGCGGGGCCCCTCGGCCTCCGATTTGGTGGGCGGGGCCCCTCGGCCTCCGATTTGGTGGGCGGGGCCCCTCAGCCTCCGATTTGGTGGGCGGGGCCCCTCGGCCTCCGATTTGGTTGGTGGGGACCCTCGGCCTCCAATTTGGTGGGCGGGGACCCTCGGCCTTCGATTTGTTGGGCGGGGCTCCTCAGCCTCCGATTTGGTTGGCGGGGCCCCTCGGCCTCCGATTTGGTTGGCGGGGCCCCTTATCCTCCGATTTGGTGGGCGGGGACTCTCGGCCTCCGATTTGGTGGGCGGGGACCCTCGGCCTCCGATTTGGTGGGCGGGGCCCCTCGGCCTCCGATTTGGTGGGCGGGGCCCCTCGGCCTCCGATTTGGTTGGTGGGGACCCTCGGCCTCCAATTTGGTGGGCGGGGACCCTCGGCCTCCGATTTGGTGGGCGGGGCCCCTCGGCCTCCAATTTGGTGGGCGGGGACCCCCGGCCTCCGATTTGGTGGGCGGGGACCCTCGGCCTCCGATTTGGTGGGTGGGGACCCTCGGCCTCCGATTTGGTGGGCGGGGCCCCTCGGCCTCCGATGTGGTGGGCGGGGCCCCTCGGCCTCCGATTTGGTGGGCGGGGACCCTCAGCCTCTGATTTGGTGGTCGGGGACCCTCGGCCTCCGCTTTGGTGGGCGGGGCCCCTCGGCCTCCGATTTGGTGGGCGGGGCTCCTCGGCCTCCGATTTGGAGGGCGGGGACCCCCAGCCTCCGATTTGGTTGGTGGGGACCCTCGGCCTCCGATTTGGTGGGCGGGGACCCTTGGCCTCCGCTTTGGTGGGTGGGGCCCGTCGGCCTCCGATTTGGTGGACGGGGCCCCTCGGCCTCCGATTTGGATGGTGTGGACCCTCGGCCTCCGATTTGGTGGGCGGGGACCCTCGGCCTCCGATTTGGTGGGCGGGGACCCTCGGCCTCCGATTTGGTGGGCGGGGACCCTCGGCCTCCGATTTGGTGGGCGGGGCCCCTCGGCCTCCGATGTGGTGGGCGGGGCCCCTCGGCCACCGATTTGGAGGGCGGGGACCCCCGGCCTCCGATTTGGTGGGCGGGGACCCTCGGCCTCCGATTTGGTGGGCGGGGCCCCTCGGCCTCCGATTTGGTGGGCGGGGACCCTCGGCCTCCGATTTGGTGGGCGGGGCCCCTCGGCCTCCGATTTGGTGGGCGGGGACCCTCGGCCTCCAATTTGGTGGGCGGGGACCCTCGGCCTCCGATTTGGTGGGCGGGGACCCTCGGCCTCCGATTTGGTGGGCGGGGACCCTCGGCCTCCGATTTGGTGGGCGGGGCCCCTCGGCCTCCGATGTGGTTTTCGGGGCCCCTCGGCCTCCGCTTTGGTGGGCGGGGCCGGGCCCCTCGGCCTCCGCTTTGGTGGGCGGGGCCACTCGGCCTTCGATTTGGTGGGCGGGGCTCCTCGGCCTCCGATTTGGTTGGCGGGGCCCCTCGGCCTCCGATTTGGTGTGTGCTCTGCCTGGGGCCACTGTGCTCTGCCTGGGGCCCCATATGCTGCCTGGGGCCCCTGTGCTCTGCCTGGGGCCTCATATGCTGCCTGGGGCCCCTGTGCTCTGCCTGGGGCCCCTGTGCTCTGCCTGGGGCCCCATGTTCTGCCTGGGGCCCCTGTGCTCTGCCTGGGGCCACTGTGCTCTGCCTGGGTGTAGGACACTGGTGACGTCACTTATCTCCGGACATTAGCTCCGGACATTAGCTACGGACATTAGCTCCGGACATTATCTCCGGACATAGCTCCGGACAAAGCCACGGAAGTTGGCACAAATTGCAGGAAGTAGTATTCTAGGCAATTATATATTAGATACGCTACCATTCAAAAGTTTAGGGTCACTTAGAAATTTCCTTATTTTTTAAAGAAAAGCACAGTTTTTTCCTATGAAGCACACATTAAATGATTCAGAAATACACTCTATACATTGCTAATTTGGTAAATGACTATTCTAGCTGCAAATGTTTGGTTTTTAATGCAATATCTTCATAGGTGTATAGAGGCCCATTTCCAACAACCGTCACTCCAGTGTTCTTATGGTACTTTGTGTTTGCTAACTGTGTAAGAAGGCTAATGGATGGTTAGAATACCCTTGAAAACCCTTGTGCAAGTATGTTAGCCCATCTGAAAACAGTTTGGCAGATTAGAGAAGCTATATACCTGACCTTCCTTTGAGCTAGTGGAGAATCTGGAGTATTACATTTGTTGGTTCCATTAAACTTTCAAAATGGCCAAAAAAAAGAACTTTCATGTCAAACTCGACAGTCTATTCTTGTTCTTAGAAATGAAGGCTATTCCATTGAGAAATTGCCAAGAAACTAAATATTTCCTACAACGGTGTGTACTACTCCCTTCATAGGAGAGCACAAACAGGCTCTAACCAGAGTAGAAAGAGAAGTGGGAGGCCCCGCTGCACAACTGAGCAACAAGACAAGTACATTAGAGTCTGTAGTTTGAGAAATCGATGCCTCACAGGTCCTCAACTGGCAGCTTCATTAAATAGTACACGCAAAACGCCAGTGTCAATGTCTACAGTAAAGAAGTGACTCCGGGATGCTGGCCCTCAGAGCAGAGTGGCAAACAAAAAGCTAGATCTGTGACTGGCTAATAAAACGAAAAGATTAATATGGGCAAAAGAACACAGACATAGGACAGAGGAAGACTGGAAAAAAGTGATATGGACAGACGAATCCAAGTTTGAGGTGTTGGATCACACAGAAGAACATTTATGAGAGGCAGAACAACTGAAAAGATGCTGGAAGAGTGCCTGATGCCATCTGTCAAGCATGGTGGAGGTAATGTGATGGTCTGGGGTTGCTTTGGTGCTGGTAAAGTGGGAGATTTGTACAAGGTAAAAGGGATTTTGAATAAGGAAGGCTATCACTCCATTTGAACACCATGCCATACCCTGTGGACAGGGCTTGATTGGAGCCAATTTCATCCTACAACAGCTGCTGTGGGAGCAGCTTGACCTTATGGTATGCAAAAAGTGCCCACCAAGCCAAAACAACTTGTGGCAGGGGCTTCTGGAAGCATGGAGTGAAATTTCTCCAGATTACCTCAGCAAATTAACTACTAGAATGCCAAATGTCTGCAATGCTGTAATTGCTGCAAAGGGAGTATTCTTTGAAGGAGAAAATTATTATTTCAAATCAAAATCTTTTTTTCGAACCTTGTCAATGTCTGGACTAGATTTCCAATTCATTTGGCAGCTCATCTGATTAATAACAGTGTGAGTTCTCATGAAAAACACAAAATTGTCTGGGTGACCAGAAACTTTTGAATGGTTGGGTATATATATATATATATATATATATATATATATATATATATATATATATATACACTCACCGGCCACTTTATTAGGTACACCATGCTAGTAACGGGTTGGACCCCCTTTTGCCTTCAGAACTGCCTCAATTCTTCGTGGCATAGATTCAACAAGGTGCTGGAAGCATTCCTCAGAGATTTTGGTCCATATTGACATGATGGCATCACACAGTTGCCGCAGATTTGTCGGCTGCACATCCCAAAGATGCTCCATACAAGGCAGGATGGATCCATGCTTTCATGTTGTTTACGCCAAATTCTGACCCTACCATCCGAATGTCGCAGCAGAAATCGAGACTCATCAGACCAAGCAACGTTTTTCCAATCTTCTACTGTCCAATTTCGATGAGCTTGTACAAATTGTAGCCTCAGTTTCCTGTTCTTAGCTGAAAGGAGTGGTACCCGGTGTGGTCTTCTGCTGCTGTAGCCCATCTGCCTCAAAGTTCGACGCACTGTGCGTTCAGAGATGCTCTTAGGCCTACCTTGGTTGTAACGGGTGGCGATTTGAGTCACTGTTGCCTTTCTATCAGCTCGAACCAGTCTGCCCATTCTCCTCTGACCTCTGGCATCAACAAGGCATTTCCGCCCACAGAACTGCCGCTCACTGGATTTTTTTTCTTTTTCGGACCATTCTCTGTAAACCCTAGAGATGGTTGTGCGTGAAAATCCCAGTAGATCAGCAGTTTCTGAAATACTCAGACCAGCCCTTCTGGCACCAACAACCATGCCACGTTCAAAGGCACTCAAATCACCTTTCTTCCCCATACTGATGCTCGGTTTGAACTGCAGGAGATTGTCTTGACCATGTCTACATGCCTAAATGCACTGAGTTGCCGCCATGTGATTGGCTGATTAGAAATTAAGTGTTAACAAGAAGTTGGACAGGTGTACCTAATAAAGTGGCCGGTGAGTGTATATATATATATAAATATATATATCTACTATATAATTGTCTAAGGGGTACTTCCATCTTTCTGTCTGTCCTTCTGTCTGTCTGTCTGTCTTTCTTTCTGTCACGGATATTCATTGGTCGCGGCCTCTGTCTGTCATGGAATCCAAGTCGCTGATTGGTCTCGCCAGCTGCCTGTCATGGCTGCCGCGACCAATCAGCGACGGCCACAGTCCGATTAGTCCCTCCCTACTCCCCTGCAGTCAGTGCCCGGCACCCGCTCCATACTCCCCTCAGTCACCGCTCACACAGGGTTAATGCCAGCGGTAACGGACCGCGTTATGCCGCGGGAAACTCACTCCGTTAGGGCCGCTATTAACCCTGTGTGACCAAGTTTTTACTATTGATGCTGCCTATGCAGCATCAATAGTAAAAACATCTAATGTTAAAAATAATAACAAAAATAGAAAATCATTATATACTCACCTTCCGCCGCCTTTCCCGCTCCTCACGACGCTCCGGTGACCGCTCCGGTGGCAAGGATGGTCTGCGAGAAGGACCTGCCATGATGTCACGGTCATGTGACCGCGACATCATCACATGCCCTGCGCGAGAAGGACCTGCCGTGACGTCACGGTCATGTGACCGTGACACGGTCATGTGATCGCGACGTCATCACAGGTCCTGCGCGCCAGCGCGAGAAGGAGGCGACAAAACTACTCGGAAGGTGAGTACATGTTTATTTTTTATTTTTTAACCTGTGACATATGTGGCTGGGCAATATACTATGTAGCTGGGCAATATACTACGTGACTGGCCAATATACTACGTGGCTGGGCAATATACTACGTGGCTCTGTGCTGTATACTACGTCGCTGTGCAATATACTACGTGGCTCTGTGCTGTACACTACGTCGCTGTGCAATATACTACGTGGCTCTGTGCTGTATACTACGTCACTGGGCAATATACTACGTAACTGGGCAATATACTACTTGGCTCTGTGCTGTATACTACGTCGCTGTGCAATATACTACGTGGTTGGGCAATATACTACATAGCTGGGCAATATACTATGTGACTGGCCAATATACTACTTGGCTGGGCAATATACTACGTTGCTCTGTGGTGTATACTACGTCGCTGTGCAATATACTATGCGGCTCTGTGCTGTATACTACGTCACTGGGCAATATACTACTTTACTGGGCAATATACTACGTCGCTGGGCAATATACTACGTCGCTGGACAATATACTACGTGGCTGGGCAATATACTACGTCGCTAAACAATATACTACGTGGGCTGGGTAATATACTACTTGGGCTGTGCAATATACTACGTGTGCATGCATATTCTAGAATACCCGATACGTTAGAATCAGGCCACCATCTAGTAAATATATATATATATATGTGTGTGTGTCACTGACATCTATATACATATGTATTCTATGTGTATATACAATACATACACATAGCAGGACAGGACAAGGGAGCCACACATAGCAGGACAGGATGGGGGGAGCCACACATAGCAGGAAATGGATGTGGGACAATGCATACCCAGCTTATACGCAAGTCAATAAGCTTACCCAGTTTTCCATGGCAAAAGTAGGTGCCTCGGCTTATACTCGAGTTAGCTTATATTCCAGTATATACGGTATGTGTGTCACTGACATCTATATACATATGTATTCTACACTATGTGTATATATCTATTCTATCTATTCTATTCTAACCTGTCACGCTGTGATTTTACTGTAGTGGCAAATGAGTTACTGGCTTTTAGCATGCATAAAAAAACACAAGTTAGTCCCAAAAATGCATGGAATAAACGCACCAAAAGCGCAACAAAAAACACAAACAAAAATGCCCCAAAACCTCCCCAAAACCAGCGTTTTTGCCGTAGCTTCTTTCCTGCCAAGAAATGCAACAAAAACGCCCAGTAATTATTAAGGTAATTAAGGTGGCATGAAAACCACGTAAAGCACACAGGTGGCATCAGTTTACAATCTGTTTGCCATCCACGTGCTGTCTGTTTTTAATATTGCAAAAGATAGGAGAAGCTTTGTAATTTCTTTATCCATCTGTGAAAAATACTGATGGTAAAAATGAACCCACAGACCACACACAGATGACACACTGATGGAAAACACTAGTGACACCGGCACCATTTTTTCACGTACTTGTTTAAACATGGACGTGTGAATGGGGCCTAAATGTGTAGGTGTCCATATAGTGTACATAGGATATAAAAAGAGGGCAATATTTTATATTAAACATTAAGAAACTCCCTTTCCAACATGGTGATTTTTTTTAGTTTTTCTTCCCTTTCATCAAAGAGCCATGTTTTTATTCACATAAAGCCGTATGAGGGCTTGTTTTTAACGAGACAAGTTGCACTTTTTAATAACATCATTCATTTTATCATGGGATGTATTTTTGGGTTTTGTTTTTACGGCGTTCATTTTATGGTAAATATGACCTGGCGATATGACTATGTCAGCAGGCTTGGACTGGTCTATAGGAGAGCAGGAGAATCCTCCGGTGGGCCCTGTGTAAGGGCTGTCCCACACGTCCAGATAATTCCGGTACCGGAAACAATCGGTACCGGAATTATCCGTGTCCGTGTGCCCGTGAGCTCACGTAGGCCATACGTGCGGCACACGTGTGCCGCCCGTGTGCCGAGTGGGTACCACACGGAGCGTGCAGGAGACAGCGCTAAAGTTTAGCGCTGTCCCCTGCATCGTGCTGAAGCCGCGATTCCTATCTTCCCTGCAGCAGCGTTTGCTGCATAGAAGATATGAATAATAGTGTTTAAAAGAAAGATCTATCTGTCCGCCGCCCTCCCACCCCCTGTGCACCCCCCCCCCCCCGCTGTTCTGAAAATACTCACCCGCTCCCTCGTTGGCTGTCGCTGCTTCCTGGTCTGGCCCCATCTTCTCCTGTATGCGGTGTGTTTTTGACTTTAATGGGTCCGTGTAATACGTGCGCTCCCACGAACACTGACATGTCTCCGTGTTTGGCACACGGAGACACGGTCCGCAAAAAATCAATGACATCTGCACAGATGCATTGATTTTTATGGGTCTACGTGTGTCAGTGGCTCCGGTACGTGAGGAAACTGTCACCTCACGTACCGGAGCCACTGACGTGTGAAACCGGCCTAAGGGTGGGCCACCACCCTCTTATATGAGCAGTACTTGGCACAATATACTGAGTCACTATGTACAGACAGAGGCAGCATCTTATTCATTTTTCAATCTACCCATTTCATTGTTATATAAATTTTTGATTGAGGATAATGCCACATTTGTATGTAGCTGAAAATTGGGGCCCTGGAGTTATTTGCTGGAGGGCCCTTTGCACCCAGTCCGACACTGTAGGTCAGTACGACCTAAGCTCGACTGTCATGTGAACCCAACGGTGCCCCGTGATCGTGGTAGGGCTAAAGGGCAGCTAGAACAGCGCTCCCCCTGGGCTGCCTGTGCACTTTAAATTCCCTTGTTGGAGATTAGCAGCAGCATTTAACAGGTTAGCAGCCACAGACGGAGCTCAGCTTCACCTGTGCCTGTTAGAGGCAGATGTTGGTTTAATAACACAACCATCATCTGCCAGGAAAGATTCAATTCTTTGTGCGGATTCTGCAGAGTTTTACACCTGTTCCATAATTGGAATCCGCAGGTGTAAAAACGAAGGTGAAATCTGCAGAAAAACCACACAAAATCCACAGTAAATCCAGTGCATTTTACCTGCGGATTCTGCAGAATCCGCACCGAAAAATCCGCGATGGAATTCGCAATGTGCACATACCCCTAGTCACAGCTCAAAAATGCAAATAAAAGGGGTATGGTTAACTGGTATAAAGTTAAATGTATTTATGATGCTTTTGTTCAGGTTTTATACTGATATATCTCATAATATTTTTTTGTCACTAGGGACGGTATCTGGATCCTGGAAGGAAAACTGAAGAATCTAACAAGAGCCACGCGATTGTTTAGTGTTAATTAGGGTTGAGCGACTTTCATTTTTTTAAGATCGAGTAGGGTTTTGGGAAACCCGATTTTGTCCAGAGTCGAGTCGAGTGCAGTCGGCCGATTATCGCTAAAAGTCGGGCATCGACCGAAACACGAAACCCAATGCAAGTCAATGGGGAAGCATAGTCGGCAGTGAGTGGAGGCCAGGAAAACACCTACAGTGCCCATTTTAATGCCAAAAACATCCATTCTTGTTTCTGAAGCTTGCCAATCTTAATTAACTGTATAATAATAGTTGGGCATAGGGAATTGGGGGAAAGTTGTGGGGGGAGTAGGGCTGGCTCAAGTTTTTCGTGGGCCCAGGAAATGCGGACTACGTCACGGCGGTGTTGCAGGGAAAGGTAAGTATTTAAACGTTGCAAGTGCTGTGATCCTGAGCAAGCAGGGGGGGGCCCACTCGTTCGCATTGCCACTGGCACAGGGCCCCTCAAAGTACGGCGGTGTGTTTGCATGGCGGGGGCGCCTCCCACCAGCAGCGACACTTTTGCGTACTCTGAGGGGCCCTGTGCCAGTGACGTCGCCAACGAGTATGCCCCCCCACCTGATGAAGGAACCTGCACTTTCATCTGCACCTTCCTCTTTGTCCCTGTGTAAGGTGGTATAACATGCGGGAAGGGGAACCTTACTTTCAGCAGGGTCAGATTCTGGCTGTGTAGAGTACAAGGGGAATGTAGTGGTCTAGGTCAATGTACCAGCAGACTCATTTAGCAGTGGCTGGGCAATGGGCAGGATGAGGAGGAAACAGATATAGGGCCAAAGAATAAAGTAGGCTACATGCAGTTCAAAATTGGTAACAGGACTAAACAGGCGGCATTGCTTTGTTCAGTGGAGTAGCAAACCCAAGAGCAGCAGACACTGTTTCAAGGGCCTAACCACACTAGTAGGCCAAATGCAGTTTAATATCTGATAGTATAGGGCGAAAGCCAGAATGTGGAAGCTCAGCTTTGTTCAGTTGAGGACAACACCAGGGAGGGGCAGACACCTTTAGTAGGCCGGAAAAGCCTATTGCATTTTTTAAAATGGTAATTTGGAGCAGAAGGTTGAAGCTCAGCTTTATTTAGTTGAGGGCAACACCAGGCAGGGGCACACAGACAGACACCTTTAGTAGGCCGGAAAAGCCTATTGCATTTTTTAAAATGGTAATTTGGAGCAGAAGGTTGAAGCTCAGCTTTATTTAGTTGAGGGCAACACCAGGGAGGGGCAGAAGCCGTTAGTAGGCCCTAACCACCATTTTTTTTTTTTAAAACCACTTAATGAGAGCCGGAAGGTTGAAGCTCAGCTTTATTTAGTTGAGGACAACACCAGGCAGGGGCACACAGACAGACACCTTTAGTAGGCCGGAAAAGCCTATTGCATTTTTTAAAATGGTAATTTGGAGCAGAAGGTTGAAGCTCAGCTTTATTTAGTTGAGGACAACACCAGGCAGGGGCACACAGACAGACACCTTTAGTAGGCCGGAAAAGCCTATTGCATTTTTTAAAATGGTAATTTGGAGCAGAAGGTTGAAGCTCAGCTTTATTTAGTTGAGGACAACACAAGGCAGGGGCACACAGACAGACACCTTTAGTAGGCCGGAAAAGCCTATTGCATTTTTTAAAATGGTAATTTGGAGCAGAAGGTTGAAGCTCAGCTTTATTTAGTTGAGGGCAACACCAGGGAGGGGCAGAAGCCGTTAGTAGGCCCTAACCACCATTTTTTTTTTTTAAAACCACTTAATGAGAGCCGGAAGGTTGAAGCTCAGCTTTATTTAGTTGAGGACAACACCAGGCAGGGGCACACAGACAGACACCTTTAGTAGGCCGGAAAAGCCTATTGCATTTTTTAAAATGGTAATTTGGAGCAGAAGGTTGAAGCTCAGCTTTATTTAGTTGAGGACAACACCAGGCAGGGGCACACAGACAGACACCTTTAGTAGGCCGGAAAAGCCTATTGCATTTTTTAAAATGGTAATTTGGAGCAGAAGGTTGAAGCTCAGCTTTATTTAGTTGAGGGCAACACCAGGGAGGGGCAGAAGCCGTTAGTAGGCCCTAACCACCATTTTTTTTTTTTAAAACCACTTAATGAGAGCCGGAAGGTTGAAGCTCAGCTTTATTTAGTTGAGGACAACACCAGGCAGGGGCACACAGACAGACACCTTTAGTAGGCCGGAAAAGCCTATTGCATTTTTTAAAATGGTAATTTGGAGCAGAAGGTTGAAGCTCAGCTTTATTTAGTTGAGGGCAACACCAGGGAGGGGCAGAAGCCGTTAGTAGGCCCTAACCACCATTTTTTTTTTTTAAAACCACTTAATGAGAGCCGGAAGGTTGAAGCTCAGCTTTATTTAGTTGAGGACAACACCAGGCAGGGGCACGCAGACAGACACCTTTAGTAGGCCGGAAAAGCCTATTGCATTTTTTAAAATGGTAATTTGGAGCAGAAGGTTGAAGCTCAGCTTTATTTAGTTGAGGACAACACCAGGCAGGGGCACACAGACAGACACCTTTAGTAGGCCGGAAAAGCCTATTGCATTTTTTAAAATGGTAATTTGGAGCAGAAGGTTGAAGCTCAGCTTTATTTAGTTGAGGACAACACCAGGCAGGGGCACACAGACAGACACCTTTAGTAGGCCGGAAAAGCCTATTGCATTTTTTAAAATGGTAATTTGGAGCAGAAGGTTGAAGCTCAGCTTTATTTAGTTGAGGACAACACCAGGCAGGGGCACACAGACAGACACCTTTAGTAGGCCGGAAAAGCCTATTGCATTTTTTAAAATGGTAATTTGGAGCAGAAGGTTGAAGCTCAGCTTTATTTAGTTGAGGACAACACCAGGCAGGGGCACACAGACAGACACCTTTAGTAGGCCGGAAAAGCCTATTGCATTTTTTAAAATGGTAATTTGGAGCAGAAGGTTGAAGCTCAGCTTCATTTAGTTGAGGACAACACCAGGCAGGGGCACACAGACAGACACCTTTAGTAGGCCGGAAAAGCCTATTGCATTTTTTAAAATGGTAATTTGGAGCAGAAGGTTGAAGCTCAGCTTTATTTAGTTGAGGACAACACCAGGCAGGGGCACACAGACAGACACCTTTAGTAGGC
The DNA here is from genome assembly GCF_051348905.1 of Ranitomeya variabilis. Taxonomy (NCBI): domain Eukaryota; kingdom Metazoa; phylum Chordata; class Amphibia; order Anura; family Dendrobatidae; genus Ranitomeya; species Ranitomeya variabilis. The sequence goes on along the minus strand of NC_135238.1, from coordinate 159,959,567 downwards.
CGGAAAAGCCTATTGCATTGTTTAAAATGGTAATTTGGAGCAGAAGGTTGAAGCTCAGCTTTATTTAGTTGAGGACAAAACCAGGCAGGGGCACACAGACAGACACCTTTAGTAGGCCGGAAAAGCCTATTGCATTTTTTAAAATGGTAATTTGGAGCAGAAGGTTGAAGCTCAGCTTTATTTAGTTGAGGGCAACACCAGGGAGGGGCAGAAGCCGTTAGTAGGCCCTAACCACCATTTTTTTTTTTTAAAACCACTTAATGAGAGCCGGAAGGTTGAAGCTCAGCTTTATTTAGTTGAGGACAACACCAGGCAGGGGCACACAGACAGACACCTTTAGTAGGCCGGAAAAGCCTATTGCATTTTTTAAAATGGTAATTTGGAGCAGAAGGTTGAAGCTCAGCTTTATTTAGTTGAGGACAACACCAGGCAGGGGCACACAGACAGACACCTTTAGTAGGCCGGAAAAGCCTATTGCATTTTTTAAAATGGTAATTTGGAGCAGAAGGTTGAAGCTCAGCTTTATTTAGTTGAGGACAACACCAGGCAGGGGCACACAGACAGACACCTTTAGTAGGCCGGAAAAGCCTATTGCATTTTTTAAAATGGTAATTTGGAGCAGAAGGTTGAAGCTCAGCTTTATTTAGTTGAGGACAACACCAGGCAGGGGCACACAGACAGACACCTTTAGTAGGCCGGAAAAGCCTATTGCATTTTTTAAAATGGTAATTTGGAGCAGAAGGTTGAAGCTCAGCTTTATTTAGTTGAGGACAACACCAGGCAGGGGCACACAGACAGACACCTTTAGTAGGCCGGAAAAGCCTATTGCATTTTTTAAAATGGTAATTTGGAGCAGAAGGTTGAAGCTCAGCTTTATTTAGTTGAGGACAACACCAGGCAGGGGCACACAGACAGACACCTTTAGTAGGCCGGAAAAGCCTATTGCATTTTTTAAAATGGTAATTTGGAGCAGAAGGTTGAAGCTCAGCTTTATTTAGTTGAGGGCAACACCAGGGAGGGGCAGAAGCCGTTAGTAGGCCCTAACCACCATTTTTTTTTTTTAAAACCACTTAATGAGAGCCGGAAGGTTGAAGCTCAGCTTTATTTAGTTGAGGACAACACCAGGCAGGGGCACACAGACAGACACCTTTAGTAGGCCGGAAAAGCCTATTGCATTTTTTAAAATGGTAATTTGGAGCAGAAGGTTGAAGCTCAGCTTTATTTAGTTGAGGGCAACACCAGGGAGGGGCAGAAGCCGTTAGTAGGCCCTAACCACCATTTTTTTTTTTTAAACCACTTAATGAGAGCCGGAAGGTTGAAGCTCAGCTTTATTTAGTTGAGGACAACACCAGGCAGGGGCACACAGACAGACACCTTTAGTAGGCCGGAAAAGCCTATTGCATTTTTTAAAATGGTAATTTGGAGCAGAAGGTTGAAGCTCAGCTTTATTTAGTTGAGGACAACACCAGGCAGGGGCACACAGACAGACACCTTTAGTAGGCCGGAAAAGCCTATTGCATTTTTTAAAATGGTAATTTGGAGCAGAAGGTTGAAGCTCAGCTTTATTTAGTTGAGGACAACACCAGGCAGGGGCACACAGACAGACACCTTTAGTAGGCCGGAAAAGCCTATTGCATTTTTTAAAATGGTAATTTGGAGCAGAAGGTTGAAGCTCAGCTTTATTTAGTTGAGGGCAACACCAGGGAGGGGCAGAAGCCGTTAGTAGGCCCTAACCACCATTTTTTTTTTTTAAAACCACTTAATGAGAGCCGGAAGGTTGAAGCTCAGCTTTATTTAGTTGAGGACAACACCAGGCAGGGGCACACAGACAGACACCTTTAGTAGGCCGGAAAAGCCTATTGCATTTTTTAAAATGGTAATTTGGAGCAGAAGGTTGAAGCTCAGCTTTATTTAGTTGAGGACAACACCAGGCAGGGGCACACAGACAGACACCTTTAGTAGGCCGGAAAAGCCTATTGCATTTTTTAAAATGGTAATTTGGAGCAGAAGGTTGAAGCTCAGCTTTATTTAGTTGAGGGCAACACCAGGGAGGGGCAGAAGCCGTTAGTAGGCCCTAACCAAAGTTGAAGGCCAAATGCAGTTTAATTTCTGATACTATAGGCCGAAAGCCAGAAGGTGGAAGCTCCGATTTAGACAGTGGAGGACAATTTGAATTAGGGACTGCAGACAGACTTAGTAGGCTGTCCCCTGTGGACCATGCATCCACCACATTAACCCATTGCGCCGTAATGGACACGTAATCTTCCGTGGCCATGCCTACAGGTCCATGCGTCTGTTGTCAGGTGCACCTTTGTACTCACAGATTGCCAGAGTGCATGGACAATGCGTTCTTCTACATGCTGGTGGAGGGTTGGGATGGCTTTTCTCGCAAAAGAAGTGTCGACTGGTTAGCTTGTAGCGTGGTACAGCGTAGTCCATCATGGCCTTATTAATAGTAAATAAAATATATAACTAGGCTCTATGAACTTTTAAATAGGTTCCAGAGGTACACGGGCAGCATTGGTGTGGTCAGTGGAGGAGTATTGCAAGTAGGGGCTGCAGACAGGCTATCAAAGGCCTAAAATAACAAACAGTAGGCAGTCATGGCAGTTTTACATCGGTTACATGGATACACAGGCAGGCACTCCAGGCAGCATTGTGGTCAGTGGAGGAGTATTGCAAGTAGGGGCCGCAGACAGGCTATCAAAGGCCTAAAATAACAAACAGTAGGCAGTCATGGCAGTTTTACATCGGTTACATGGATACACAGGCAGGCACTCCAGGCAGCATTGTGGTCAGTGGAGGAGTATTGCAAGTAGGGGCCGCAGACAGGCTATCAAAGGCCTAAAATAACAAACAGTAGGCAGTCATGGCAGTTTTACATCGGTTACATGGATACACAGGCAGGCACTCCAGGCAGCATTGTGGTCAGTGGAGGAGTATTGCAAGTAGGGGCCGCAGACAGGCTATCAAAGGCCTAAAATAACAAACAGTAGGCAGTCATGGCAGTTTTACATCGGTTACATGGATACACAGGCAGGCACTCCAGGCAGCATTGTGGTCAGTGGAGGAGTATTGCAAGTAGGGGCCGCAGACAGGCTATCAAAGGCCTAAAATAACAAACAGTAGGCAGTCATGGCAGTTTTACATCGGTTACATGGATACACAGGCAGGCACTCCAGGCAGCATTGTGGTCAGTGGAGGAGTATTGCAAGTAGGGGCCGCAGACAGGCTATCAAAGGCCTAAAATAACAAACAGTAGGCAGTCATGGCAGTTTTACATCGGTTACATGGATACACAGGCAGGCACTCCAGGCAGCATTGTGGTCAGTGGAGGAGTATTGCAAGTAGGGGCCGCAGACAGGCTATCAAAGGACTAAAATAACAAACAGTAGGCAGTCATGGCAGTTTTACATCGGTTACATGGATACACAGGCAGGCACTCCAGGCAGCATTGTGGTCAGTGGAGGAGTATTGCAAGTAGGGGCCGCAGACAGGCTATCAAAGGCCTAAAATAACAAACAGTAGGCAGTCATGGCAGTTTTACATCGGTTACATGGATACACAGGCAGGCACTCCAGGCAGCATTGTGGTCAGTGGAGGAGTATTGCAAGTAGGGGCCGCAGACAGGCTATCAAAGGCCTAAAATAACAAACAATAGGCTCATTGCAGTTTTACAGCGGTTACATGGATGGACGGGCAGGCAGCTTGGTGGTGAGTGGAGGAGTATTTAAAGTAGGGACCGCAGACAGGCTATCAAAGGCCTAACATAACAAACAATAGGCTCATGGCAGTTTTACAGCGGTTACATGGATACACGGGCAGGCAGCTTGGTGGTCAGTGGAGGAGTATTTAAAGTAGGGACCGCAGACAGGCTTCAAAGGCCTAACATAAGAAAATGGGCTGGCTGTAGGCACTTTATAATTGGTTCCAGGGGTACACGGGCAGCAGTGGTCTGGCCAGTGGAGGACTAGTGGAAGGAGGGACCGCAGACAGGCTTCAAAGGCCTAACATAAAAAAACGGGCTGGCTGTAGGCACTTTATAATTGGTTCCAGGGGTACACGGGCAGCAGTGGTCTGGTCAGTGGAGGACTAGTGGAAGGAGGGACCGCAGACAGGCTTCAAAGGCCTAACATAAAAAAATGGGCTGGCTGTAGGCACTTTATAATTGGTTCCAGGGGTACACGGGCAGCAGTGGTCTGGCCAGTGGAGGACTAGTGGAAGGAGGGACCGCAGACAGGCTTCAAAGGCCTAACATAAAAAAATGGGCTGGCTGTAGGCACTTTATAATTGGTTCCAGGGGTACACGGGCAGCAGTGGTCTGGCCAGTGGAGGACTAGTGGAAGGAGGGACCGCAGACAGGCTTCAAAGGCCTAACATAAAAAAATGGGCTGGCTGTAGGCACTTTATAATTGGTTCCAGGGGTACACGGGCAGCAGTGGTCTGGTCAGTGGAGGACTAGTGGAAGGAGGGACTGCAGACAGGCTTCAAAGGCCTAACATAAAAAAATGGGCTGTCTGTAGGCACTTTATAATTGGTTCCAGGGGTACACGGGCAGCAGTGGTCTGGCCAGTGGAGGACTAGTGGAAGGAGGGACCGCAGACAGGCTTCAAAGGCCTAACATAAAAAAACGGGCTGGCTGTAGGCACTTTATAATTGGTTCCAGGGGTACACGGGCAGCAGTGGTCTGGTCAGTGGAGGACTAGTGGAAGGAGGGACCGCAGACAGGCTTCAAAGGCCTAACATAAAAAAATGGGCTGGCTGTAGGCACTTTATAATTGGTTCCAGGGGTACACGGGCAGCAGTGGTCTGGTCAGTGGAGGACTAGTGGAAGGAGGGACCGCAGACAGGCTTCAAAGGCCTAACATAAAAAAATGGGCTGGCTGTAGGCACTTTATAATTGGTTCCAGGGGTACACGGGCAGCAGTGGTCTGGTCAGTGGAGGACTAGTGGAAGGAGGGACCGCAGACAGGCTTCAAAGGCCTAAAATAACAAACAATAGGCTCATGGCAGTTTTACAGCGGTTACATGGATACACGGGCAGCTTGGTGGTGAGTGGAGGAGTAGTGCAAGGAGTGTCTGTCCCAGTACTCCCAAAATATAAATAGATGTTAATGTCTCGCAAAACAACCAAAACAAAAAAAAAGGTGGCATACTTAGGTACAGGGGTGGGCTCATCTGCTGAGTTTCTGACATAGTAATTTGGCAGTAACTATTTAATGGTGCCAATATAGGACACAGACACAGACTACTTTAAGTTGCATCATAGATGTCTACAAATTTGTATTGTCAGTGCCAGACATTGAATGATGTCAGCGAATAGACTAAAGATTGGTGGAGCTGTGCGACATAATTTTGCATGTGGTAGAGCACATTTTGAGCTGGGGTAGGGGGGAACTCTCTAGAGGCCGGCGGGACCGCCCCAGGGCCCCTCATGTTACAACGGTGTGTCTGACGTTGGGTGCGCACCACCACCGCCAGAGACACTACATTGTACTATGAGGGACCCAGTAGCAATGCCGTCAACCAAAAGCGAGCACACCCACCTCTTCAGACAAACAGCAGTCTCACGGGTGCTTGCGCCAAGTCGCGATACCACGGCCCCGTGTGGGGAGTTTGGCCATTTAGGGAGGTGTAAACATGTCGTATGCTGTACAATCAGCTGCAGCAAATTAGACATTAGAAAAGTAATTCACAGGCAAGAGCCTTTCATAGGAAAGCTAGGTGTCGGCCGGGCAAGGTGGGGCAAAAGATTTCGAAATCCAGTTGTGGTTCATTTTAATGAATGTTAGATCGTCAACATTTTGGGTAGCCAGACGAGTCCTTTTTTCGGTTAATATTGAACCTGCAGCACTGAATACTCTTTCTGATAGGACACTTGCTGCCGGGCAAGCAAGCTCCTGCAATGCATATTCTGCCAATTCTGGCCAGGTGTCTAATTTGGAGGCCCAGTAATCAAATGGGAATGACGGTTGAGGGAGAACATCGATAAGGGATGAAAAATAGTTAGTAACCATACTGGACAAATGTTGTCTCCTGTCACTTTCAATTGATGCAGCAGTACCTGTCCTGTCTGCGGTCATAGCAAAATCACTCCACAACCTGGTCAGAAAACCCCTCTGTCCAACGCCACTTCTGATGTGTGCACCCCTAACACTCCTAGTCTGCTGCCCCCTGGAGCTCGTGTGAGAACGATCACGTGCGCTGTGTGCTGGGAATGCCTGAAGCAAACGGTCAACAAGAGTTGATTGTTTGGTTGCTAATATTAGTTCCAAGTTCTCATGTGGCATAATATTTTGCAATTTGCCTTTATAGCGTGGATCAAGGAGGCAGGCCAACCAGTAATCGTCATCGTTCATCATTTTCGTAATGCGTGTGTCCCTTTTTAGGATACGTAAGGCATAATCCGCCATGTGGGCCAAAGTTCCAGTTGTCAAATCTCCGGTTGTGATTGGTTGAGGGGCAGTTGCAGGCAAATCTACGTCACTTGTGTCCCTCAAAAAACCAGAACCCGGCCGTGACACGCAACCAATTTCCTGTGCCCCCGGGAAAGGTTCGGCATTAAAAATATACTCATCCCCATCATCCTCCTCGTCCTCCACCTCCTCTTCGCCCGCTACCTCGTCCTGTACACTGCCCTGACCAGACAATGGCTGACTGTCATCAAGGCTTTCCTCTTCCTCTGGTGCAGACGCCTGCTCCTTTATGTGCGTCAAACGCAGACGCATTAGGGGGATGCTCATGCTTATTACGGCGTTGTCTGCACTAACCAGCCGTGTGCATTCCTCAAAACACTGAAGGACTTGACACATGTCTTGTATTTTAGACCACTGCACACCTGACAACTCCATGTCTGCCATCCTACTGCCTGCCCGTGTATCCTCCCACAAATAAATAACAGCACGCCTCTGTTCGCACAGTCTCTGAAGCATGTGCAGTGTTGAGTTCCACCTTGTTGCAACGTCTATGATTAGGCGATGCTGGGGAAGGTTCAAAGACCGCTGATAGGTCTGCATACGGCTGGCGTGTACAGGCGAACGTCCGATATGTGAGCAAAGTGCACGCACTTTGAGGAGCAGGTCGGAGAACCCAGGATAAGTTTTCAATAAGCACTGCACCACCAGGTTTAAGGTGTGAGCCAGGCAAGGAATGTGTTTCAGTTGGGAAAGGGAGATGGCAGCCATGAAATTCCTTCCGTTATCACTCACTACCTTGCCTGCCTCAAGATCTACTGTGCCCAGCCACGACTGCGTTTCTTGTTGCAAGAACTCGGACAGAACTTCCGCGGTGTGTCTGTTGTCGCCCAAGCACTTCATAGCCAATACAGCCTGCTGACGCTTGGCAGTAGCTGGCCCATAATGGGACAACTGGTGTGCAACAGTGTCATCTGCCGATGGAGTGGTTGGCAGACTGCGTTCTGTGGAAGAGCTGTAGCTTCTGCAGGAGGACGAGGAGGAGTAGGAGGAGGGGGTGCGAACGCCTACAGCCAACTGTTTCCTAGACCGTGGGCTAGGCACAACTGTCCCTAAATTGATGTCGCCTGTGGACCCTGCATCCACCACATTCACCCAGTGTGCCGTGATGGACACATAACGTCCCTGGCCATGCCTACTGGTCCATGCATCTGTAGTCAGGTGCACCTTTGTACTCACAGATTGCCTGAGTGCATGGACGATGCGCTGTTTAACATGCTGGTGCAGGGCTGGGATGGCTTTTCTGGAAAAAAAGTGTCGACTGGGTAGCTCGTATCGTGGTTCAGCGTACTCCATCAGGGCTTTGAAAGCTTCGCTTTCAACTAACCGGTAGGGCATCATCTCTAACGAGATTAGTCTAGCTATGTGGGCGTTAAAACACTGTGTACGCGGATGCGAGGATAAGTACTTCCTTTTTCTAACCAGAGTCTCATGTAGGGTGAGCTGGACTGGAGAGCTGGAGATCGTGGAACTTTCGGGTGTGCCGGTGTACATGGCAGACTGAGAGACGGTTGGAGACGGTATTGTTTCCACCGGTGCCCTAGATGCAATATTTCCTCCTACAAAACTGGTGGTTCCCTGACCCTGACTGCTTTTGGCTGGCAAAGAAACCTGCACAGATACTGCCGGTGGTGCGGAAAATGGTGGCCTTACAGTGACGGAAGGGATGTTGCGTTGCTGACTAGCTTCATTGGCCGAGGGTGCTACAACCTTGAGGGACGTTTGGTAGTTAGTCCAGGCTTGAAAATGCATGGTGGTTAAGTGTCTATGCATGCAACTAGTATTTAGACTTTTCAGATTCTGACCTCTGCTTAAGCTAGTTGAACATTTTTGACAGATGACTTTGCGCTGATCAGTTGGATGTTGTTTAAAAAAATGCCAGACTGCACTCTTCCTAGACTCGGATCCCTTTTCAGGGATTGCAGACTGAGCTTTAACCGGATGGCAACGCTGTGCTCCAACAGGTTTTGGCTTTGACACGCGTTTTGGGCCAGATACGGGCCCGGCAGATGGAACCTGTTGCGATGTTGATGCCTGCTGCGGCCCCTCCTCCACCTCCGCTTCTGAACTACTGCCGCCTGCACCCTGTTCCCCCAATGGCTGCCAATCGGGGTCAATAACTGGGTCATCTATTACCTCCTCTTCGAGCTCGTGTGCAACTTCGTCTGTGTCACTGTGTCGGTCGGTGGTATAGCGTTCGTGGCGGGGCAACATAGTCTCATCAGGGTCTGATTGTGGATCTGTACCCTGAGAGGGCAATGTGGTGGTCTGAGTCAAAGGAGCAGCATAGTACTCTGGCTGTGGCTGTGCATCAGTGCACTCCATGTCAGAATATACTTGTAATGGGCATGGCCTGTTAAATGTTTCACTTTCTAAGCCAGGGACGGTATGTGTAAAGAGCTCCATGGAGTGACCCGTTGTGTCGCCTGCTGCATCCTTCTCTCTTGTTGTAGTTTTTGCTGAGGAGGACAAGGAAGCGACTTGTCCCTGACCGTGAACATCCACAAGCGACGCGCTGCTTTTACATTTACCAGTTTCGGAAGAGGAGGCAAAAGAGCTAGAGGCTGAGTCTGCAATGTAAGCCAAAACTTGCTGTTGCTGCTCCGCCTTTAAAAGCGGTTTTCCTACTCCCAGAAAAGAGAGCGTTCGAGGCCTTGTGTAGCCTGACGACGAAACTGGCTCCACAGCTCCAGACTTAGGTGGAATATTTTTATCCCCACGACCACCTGATGCTCCACTACCACTACCATCATTACCAGCTGACAATGAACGCCCACGACGACCTCTTGCACCAGACTTCCTCATTGTTTTAAAATCTTAACCAAAGTAACTTTATTTGTTGCTGTCAAACAACTTACACGGTGAGCTATAACTTCAGTATGATTTCAATATCCCTTAACAGGTTGGTGAGACCACAAGGAAAATCAGGCACAATGTTACACACTCTGTTTTCTGTGGCACAAAATCACAGAGATGACACACACGCAGGACTGTCACTCAAGCACTAATGTCAATATTAATCTCCCACCTAATTTATTTATTTTTTTTTTTTTTTCAGGGAGACTTTAGAAACCAAATAATATTAAAAAAACAAAAAAAAAAAATAGCCTTTCTATGGCCCACTGAATGAGAGAGAGAGGTGGCACACCCAGGAGTCAAGACTGGCACACAAGCTGAAAGGGCAATATTACTCTCCCACTGTTTTTTTATGTATTTTTTGTTTTTTAAGGGAGACTTTAGAAACCCAATAATATTTAAAAAAATAAATAAATAGGCTTTCTATGGCCCACTGAATGAAAGGGAGAGAGGTGGCACACCCAGGAGTCAAGACTGGCACACAAGCTGAAAGGGCAATATTACTCTCCCACTGTTTTTTTATGTTTTTTTTTTTTTTTCAGGGAGACTTTAGAAACCAAATAATATTAAAAAAAACAAAAAAAAAATAGCCTTTCTATGGCCCACTGAATGAGAGAGAGAGGTGGCACACCCAGGAGTCAAGACTGGCACACAAGCTGAAAGGGCAATATTACTCTCCCACTGTTTTTTTATGTATTTTTAGTTTTTTAAGGGAGACTTTAGAAACCCAATAATATTTAAAAAAATAAATAAATAGGCTTTCTATGGCCCACTGAATGAGAGGGAGAGAGGTGGCACACCCAGGAGTCAAGACTGGCACACAAGCTGAAAGGGCAATATTACTCTCCCACTGTTTTTTTATGTTTTTTTTTTTTTTTTCAGGGAGACTTTAGAAACCAAATAATAAGAAAAAAAATAAATAAATAAATAGGCTTTCTATAGCCCACTGAATGAGAGATAGCACACACAGCAGTGGCACACAAGCCCTGACTGAGGCCAATATTTTTCTCCCACTGATTGATGTAGTGTTTTTGTGTTGAGGTAGATTTTAGAACACAAATCAAGGAAAAAAAAAAAAAATGCTTTCTATGGCCCACTGAATGAGAGAGAGGTGGCACACCCAGGAGTCAAGACTGGCACACAAGCTGAAAGGGCAATATTACTCTCCCACTGTTTTTTTATGTATTTTTTGTTTTTTAAGGGAGACTTTAGAAACCCAATAATATTTAAAAAAAAAAATAAATAGGCTTTCTATGGCCCACTGAATGAGAGGGAGAGAGGTGGCACACCCAGGAGTCAAGCCTGGCACACAAGCTGAAAGGGCAATATTACTCTCCCACTGTTTTTTTATGTATTTTTTGTTTTTTAAGGGAGACTTTAGAAACCCAATAATATTAAAAAAAAAAAAAAATAGGCTTTCTATGGCCCACTGAATGAGAGGGAGAGAGGTGGCACACCCAGGAGTCAAGACTGGCACACAAGCTGAAAGGGCAATATTACTCTCCCACTGTTTTTTTATGTATTTTTTGTTTTTTAAGGGAGACTTTAGAAACCCAATAATATTTAAAAAAAAAAAAAAAAATAGGCTTTCTATAGCCCACTGAATGAGAGATAGCACACACAGCAGTGGCACACAAGCCCTGACTGAGGCCAATATTTTTCTCCCACTGATTGATGTAGTGTTTTTGTGTTGAGGTAGAATTTAGAACACAAATCACGGAAAAAATAAAGAGGCTTTCTATGGCCCACTCAGTGAGAGATGGCACACAGAGGGATGGCACTGTAGCAGAAATGCCAATCTTAATCTCCCACAAAAAAAACAAAAAAAAAAACAGGGACTGTCCTACAATTACTATCTCCCTGCAGTAATCTAAGCCAGGTATGGCAGGCAGCAATAGGAGTGGACTGATGCACAAATTAAATAAAAAGTGTGGACAAACAAAAAAGATAGCTGTGCAGAAAGGAAGGAACAAGAGGATATGTGCTTTGAAAAAAGCAGTTGGTTTCCACAGTGGCGTACACACAGCAATACAGCTATCACGGAGCCTTCTAGGGCAGCCCAATGAGCTACAGCGCTGAGGGGAAAAAAAAAAAAAATAGCTTCCACAGTCCCTGCACACCGAAGGTGGTGTTGGACAGTGGAAATCGCTGCAGCACAAGCGGTTTGGTGGTTAGTGGACCCTGCCTAACGCTCTCCCTGCTTCTGACGAAGCGGCAGCAACCTGTCCCTAAGCTCAGATCAGCAGCAGTAAGATGGCGGTCGGCGGGAACGCCCCTTTATAGCCCCTGTGACGCCGCAGACAGCAAGCCAATCACTGCAATGCCCTTCTCTAAGATGGTGGGGACCAGGATCTATGTCATCACGCTGCCCACACTCTGCGTTCACCTTCATTGGCTGAGAAATGGCGCTTTTCGCGTCATTGAAACGCGACTTTGGCGCGAAAGTCGCGTACCGCATGGCCGACAAGCACAGGGGTCGGATCGGGTTTCATGAGACGCCGACTTAGCCAAAAGTCGGCGACTTTTGAAAATGATCGACCCGTTTCGCTCAACCCTAGTGTTAATCATTTAATATGTCTGTACATTATATTTGTTGTCTTATGATGTCATTATATACTGATGTAATTCTAGAATCAGTGTATCATGACATCATATTGTATAGGTGTCTGCTGTATAATCAAACTGTATGGCTATGTGCACACAATCTGGAAGTAGCATCATTTTGGATCAGTGTATTTTCTCTCTGTCCAAAACGCTGCCTTATATTGAACGCAGGTAAATCTGCATTTGTTCACTGCGGATTTAGCGCATCCAAAAATTTCTATTGTTGAAATTTCTAGCGTCTTCACAAGAGAAATTGACATAGTGGACATGGGATTTCTATAAATCCTATCCTCTATGCTGTAACATCTGGTCGCTGCAGTTTTGACGCTGCATAAAGACTCAGTGTCAAAACTGCAACAATTCCTGATCGCGGGCACCAACTCTATAAGAGTCCTGATATGGTACAACTGCCCTATGCCTGTATCTTAAAGGATAGTGTTTGGGGTGGGGGTGGTAGTGTTCTTTTTTTCACAGGTGAGATGAACATAGTCATGCTTTGAGCCCCAAAGTCCGATGTGAGGAGGAGAAGCGTGCTACCAGGAAAAGTCACCATATTGAAAATCATTGCTCCACATGTATATACAGTTAGTTAGTTGTAGTATGGCCTTGGTCCAGGGTTCTCGAACTGATCGCCTTTTCTCGGGGTCAAGAAGGAACTTTTTCCCTGTAACACACATTGGCTGAGCGTGTCCAGGTTTTTTGCCTTCTTCTGGATCATTGGTCTTAGGTAGTGGAAGAGATTGTAATTAATAAAATATGTTGAAAATCAATGATCTGTCTCCTTATGTCTTTATTTTATACAGCACTCAGGTAGTTGTATATGTGAGTTCTCATTTTTCTGATCCATGGCTGTCACAATATGAAGGCAAACAGAAATACAAGGGCAGTAATCATGTGCCTGTGTCACGGAACTAACATCAGCTCACAGGTTGGGCATTAGGCTATGGTGGAACATCCGTAGTCTGGAGGAATACATGAGGCTTAACATTGTCCCTCGAGGTTTGAGGATCCCCATTTATCCAGCGTGGGAACCTTCTTCAACATTTCAAGCCACATGGGAACAAGGCCTACTGAAATGCTCCAGTATTATTATCAACATGTTGCTGGAGCATGATAGGGAACTATTATTGAGTACTAAGATCAGGATTAAGGACTTGGAGGGTGGGCTCTCAAAATTTGATGATGTTAAACAGGTCCAGCCGTTCAGAGCCAAGCTCAAGGAAAACCTGGACAAATATGAAAAGGATGTTGTCAGCAAAAAGAAATCCAAGTTTGCCAGGGACCGCGCTGATTTTGAGCAGGCCAGGGCATTTCAATGGCGGCACCAGGGAAACCAGAGACGGGCGCCTCCAACTCAGAGGACTAGGGCTCCAGCACAGGAGTCCACTAGAGGCGCGGACTTTACTTCAGAGAGTGATTTTTTATCCTCAGCAGAAAGCGAGGTAGACGTCGGATCCGGAGGGGCCGCAAGCGCCGTTCCAATATCACCACGGGTAACCAGATTCGGGGGACGACGTCCACAGGTCCAGAGGCCATACCGGAACCGTCGCAGATACTAACAGATCCTTCTTCTGGGGCCAACTCTGGGCCATTAGGGGCATCGGACAACTTGTTACAGGTCATTAACTTGTCTGATTACGTTCTTTCTGCCACAGAGTTGAGTGTTCTTCAGAGGGGTCTGACCTTTTCCCCTTCGCAAGCCGCAGACAAATTCACCCTAGTCAAGGATTTGTATTTGTTTTGCAGGCATTTGGTTCTTCGAGTTCTACACAATAGACCCCAGACTACGAGGGACTTAGATCAAACGGATCAACAGGTCATGCAAGATCTTCTACGGTTACTCCAGGAGAATGAATCTGGTGGAGGTAGGAATCGTTTTCCATACCGTAACAAATCGACAGTGGCACCCCCTTTTTCCCTAGTACCATCGATTAGAGTCTTCTTTGAATTAACAAAAAAAGACATCATGTCCATGCATGTACGTCCATCACTTCCTTCCAATTTGAGTAGGGAGGAACAACGGGCCTTGTCCGGCCTCAAGAACAATGATTTGTTCTTGATTAAAGAAGCAGACAAGGGGGGTAATGTGGTCCTCTGGCCACATACCCTTTACCTGGAGGAGGCCAATCGGCAACTAGGGAATCAAAGATTTTACAAGAAACTTCCATCGGATCCCTCGGCGGTTTTTGGTGCTCGTTTTAGGGCCCTTTTGGAGAGGGCCAGAGATCTCGGCATTATTAATCACCAGGAATTTCGATTCCTGTGGGTTGAATGTCCTATTACGGCAACCTTCTACATGTTGCCCAAAGTCCACAAGGACATCCACAGACCGCCGGGCCGGCCCATCGTGGCCAGCATCGGCAGCCTGTGTGAGAAAGCCTGTATCTATGTGGACCACTTCCTGCAACCATTAGTTAAGAATTTACCATCCTTTGTGAAAGACTCGGCACACTTCATCAACATTTGCCGTTCAATGAAGCTTCCGCCAGGGGCTATTTTGGTTACATGTGATGTCGAGTCGCTATATTCGAACATTAGCCACGAGGATGGCATAACAGCAGTCCTGTATTTTCTGGATATGGTGGAACATTCGGATCGCATGCACGACTCTTTAGTGGTGGACCTGCTCAATTTCATCTTGAGGCATAATTATTTTTTGTTCGATAGAACATATTACTTGCAAACATCAGGCGTGGCCATGGGTGCCAGATGTGCACCTGCTCTGGCAAACCTGTTTTTGGGATGGTGGGAGGCTACGGTTGTTTTTCCATCATCCACTTTCAGGAGCAGTATTACCCATTGGTCACGCTACATCGATGATGTTTTCTTTGTTTGGGTGGGCACTATGGAGGACTGCAGAAGGTATATTGAGTCTTTGAACGTAAATATGCATAACATTCTTCTTACGTACTCTATGTCATCCTCCGCAGCTACATATCTCGACTTACAGATCAGGATTGAGGAGGGTGGCTCTATCTCAACCAGGTTGTTTCGGAAACCGACGGCTACGAACAGCCTGTTGGATTACAGAAGTTTTCATCCGTGGCACACTCGGGATGGGGTGCCCATTGGCCAATTTCTAAGAGTTAGAAGGAATTGCACGTCCGATGTGGACTTTCAAATGGAAGCACGAAGACTCACAGACCGTTTTAAAGAAAGGCATTACCCACATAGGAGCATTTCAACGGCATTCCAACGGGCGAGAGTACACAACCAGGACTCTTTACTGTCTACGTCTGTTAAGGTACGTGAGGATAAGCCTAGATTTATCACGGGCTTTAATAACAACTGGGGTGACCTTAAGGCCATTTTGCATAGGCACTGGGATATCCTCACCACGGACCTTCATACTGCGGATGTAGTCACTGCGCAACCTCTTTTGGTTGCCAGACGGGCTCCTAATTTTAGAGATATGTTATCCAGGAGCCACTACAGGAGGCAAACTGTGAGCACCAATCGGGGTTTCAAACTTAGAGGCTCCTTTGCCTGTGGGGGTTGTAGTATTTGCCCGCATATGGGGGCCACAAGGGATTTTTTTGTTCATCCCAGTGATGGTAGCCGGCACAGACTCTTGTCATATGTAAATTGCAAGACCACCTGCGTTATTTACGCTCTCATCTGCCCATGCCAACTCATATACGTGGGGCAAACCTCGCAGGAGTTGCGTCGGAGAGTGCAGAAGCACTTCTCCACGATCAATCTGGCCTCCAATGATTTATCTAAGGGCAAAGTTCTTACCCCCGTGGCAGCTCATTTTCTTACCCATCATGCCGGTAGTGTGACAAACATCAGGGTTGTGGGCTTGGAGCATGTTCGGATATCTAATAGGGGGGGCCCGCTTAAGCCCTCCTTGCTACGCTGTGAGTCCCGTTGGATTTTCAACTTGTCTTCTGTCACCCCAACAGGTCTAAATGAAGAACTTTTATTCACGGGCTTCCTTGGATGAAATCTTCCCCTCCGTGCCTCATCTGCTCTACGCACTGGATAACCGTGGACCTTTCTCTAACATTTGGGATCTTCCTCCATGTACCTCGTCTATACTCTATCTGCTTGGGAGCTATGCTCTCTCTCTGGACATTTGGATTCTCCACATCGTAGTGGCCCCTTTTGGGGTCCTGACCTACGGGACAGCCCGCGCTCTCCATGTGGGCTTTTGTATTTATTTGATTTTTAATATCTTATCCTACTGCCCTCATGCATGGCACTTTATATTTATATTTATATCTATATTTATTGATAGGACTGGTTATTGCAGGGATATCCTATTAACTGCATATAGGATCCCTTTGTTACTATGTGGTCCGGTAGGGTACTTGGATTAGGGGTTTGCATATAGGCTTTCTACGATTTATATTAGGTTTTGCTGGCTCATGGGACTTCATGATAGGTTATGGCATTGTTCTCATTATATCTTGGCGTATGGGACTCCAGGTACCGGGCAGGTTTACATCTCTGCTTGGTTTCTCAGCTTTGGCATCCTGGGGATTTAGGGTCTGAAGGGACTAGTATTTTCTTGTCCTTTCCCCCTTCTTTTTTGCCGGGATCTTATTGTCATTTTTTACACTTGCCCCCTATGCAGGCTACAGTTCTTACATACAATACGTATCCATACACTGTTCTTCATTCATAGCTATCTATTTAATAAAGATTATGTCCAACACTATTATGTTGCAACTGTATTTATACGTATATGCCTCACAATGGCTGTAGGTCTTTGTGTAAGGCATGCCAGATGGTCTCTATGTGTATGTTGACTGTCATCTATATGTGCATGTCTGGTTGACTGTCCCTCGGGGGTTGTTTGGTTTTGTATTTGTTTTTATTTATGGTTGTTTATGTGTGTTGGTCTTGTATGTGTTTTCTTTCCGGCCATTGGTATTTCTCCCTTGTTTCCCAAATGTTGCCATCTGGCCTATCGTGTATACCTTCTTGTATATATGCTTTTTTGGGGCTGATCACCCCTGGGCTATATACAATTTTGTAGGTTACCCCTTTTTTGTTTCAAGTACCATCATGTATACCATCTATGCCGTATTTTAGTGCCCATATGTTTTTCTGTCCATTTTTCTATCTATGGGCCTTTTTTGTTTGTGTACTTGCTCCAGTGATATCTATGGCAATTCTGAGGGTGGCTCCTCTCTTGGTCCGTTTTGTGGGGCGGTCCCTGCGGTCCGCAGTGATATTGATCACTTCCCCTTTTGCTTTCCTGCTCAGTCTAGCGGTGTTTGGGGCGGTCCCTGTGACCTATAGTGACATTAATCACTCCCCCTTTTACCTTCCTGCTCGGCGTAGCGATGTGTTTCGTTCCCGCATACTTACGTTCTTTTGCGCATGCCCGGCTAGTGAGTGCACTAAGTTTGAGCCTCTGACACTCTTGCGCCTGCGCCATTGGCTCTCCTTTGGTGAGGACTTCCGCCGCCTATATTGTTAGCGGTTGTCCTCCTCTATCTCCCCGCCTGGCTGAGCGGCAGGCTGTTTTTGTATACAGGTGCGTTCTTTTGCGCACGCGCGATTGCCGACGCTGCCCCTGTGTCACAGATGTGCCGTGTTTGTTCATTATTTGGGTCATATTTATACAGGGCTCATGACACATGTTTAAGCACTTCCCCTGACGAAGCCCTCTCCTGAAGGGCGACACGCGTTGGGCTGCATTGGCCCCTGTCCCATCTCTTCACCTGCCGTTCCACGGACCTCTCGTGCCTGGTAAAGTTCCATCTTAGCATCCTCCTGCATTTATCGGTTATTGTCCAGGGTGCTTGTCTTATGCCCTGGGGCTTGATTTCCATGTGGATGGTCTTTGACTGATTTGAGTGTCCCATGAGCCATACAGGTGTCTAGGCACCAGTCATAATAGGTGGTCTAACCCCATTTTGGGTATTTCTGTGCTTTTTGCACTTACCTTATATGGTTTTCTATTGGGTTTCGAGTGATGGCAGGTTCTATCTAATTGCTCATTATTAAATGCATTCTAGCTTATGTATTTTAGGTTGTATGAGCTATTATATTTGTTATGTACATTGATGTGGACAGGGCTCTTTGCTTATGGTTTTTAAGTATGTTTTATCTTTGTGTGTCAATAAAATCCTGTGTTTTTTCCATATACCATGTTTCTATTTTTTGCGTGGTGTGCTTCTTTGGAGTGATACTTTTTCCTTTGTTGGTAGCATACCTGTGTCACGCTGTGACGGTCTTTAGTAAGGAAGGGGGGCACCAAACTGTCCCTGGAGCTGGGACCCTAACTATCCCTGTCCTAGGGGTACTCTTAAAGATAAAAAGGCCCGAGACTCTGACCTCACTATGCTCCTGTAAAAACCCTAATCTGTCCCCTCCCCCACCCCATGAGGCATGGGACAGAAATGAAAGGTAAACCAGTCACAAAGACAAAACAGTGATAACAGAAAACCTCCATCATACACAAGCACTAACCAACAATAGTGAGGCGGATGGGGACTGGGAGGAATGAACTAAATGGGAAAATGGACCAGGAGATAAACAAACACGTACATCAGCTAACTACAGAACACCACAAATTTAACTCCAAATTTCAACTACTTATCTTTAGCACACAGCAGTGTGTTACACACATGTTCCATGGTGTCCATATAACACAACTGCTGAACAGTACAACCACAATGAATGGCACAGGACATTAAGTTGATAATATACAGAAAGTTATATTATTTATTCTCTGGTGACAAGAGATAAAGTGGATGCTTTTTTGTACTAAGTCACTTCGGCGGCACCATCTGTACTGATCCAATCGCTGCTCCATGTACAATCCACAACTTGTCTATATCATTATGCTGGCACACCAGTAGGATAAAAAAAGAATAGACACATAGACTATATTACGATAGTATAATGAACAACGTGAAGTTCACAGAAACCTCTGATTGCAAACCATCATATATTTTGCAATAAACAATATTCTGTATCATAACAAGACATTTATATGCACCAGAGTGCAATAAGCTATTGAAATTTTAACATGAACAAAATAATAGAAAGGCCATGTCTAGCTAAAATCCTTTATTGTAGGTGCAATTAGGATTTATAGATTGTATTTTTAGTATTATGAAGTAGTATTGAAGTTTAGTCATCAACACCACTCCCTCACCTCTGTACCAGTCCTTAACATACTCAAAACTGGCAAAAGTGGTATATGGTAATGAATTCTGTATTGATCAGTGATTAGCAAATAGAGGGGAAATGTGGTTAATGGTAGAACTTGCTATTATGAAATTTTAGCAGTAGCAGAGATAGCGTATGTTCACACGATGTGACTGTGCTGCATCTTTTTGGCACAATTTTCACAAATTGTGGTAAAAATGCATAAAGTTGTAGACTTCTCAGAACATGTTTTCATGTTTCTTTTGAGGGTTTTGAAGGTGGAGAGAGCCTGACTAGTATGCTTAGCAAGTCTCAGAATTTGAGAGATACACAGGAGAGCAGTGGATACCTAGTTAATGGGAATATTGCAGTAGGATCAACCCTCCTAAGCCGTCTATATAGGCATGTAGGTCATAGGAAGCTGAATAAAATGATACCTTGATTGCTGTGATCCGATATCTTATTCCACAGATATCCACATTTTCCTTACATGTAAATGAGCTGTTCAGGAATATGGGCTGGACATAGATCTCCTTAAGAATCTGCCTTCAGAGTTTACTGTAAATGAAAGGAGGCATTATCAGTGTGAGATATGTAGTTCAGGAGAGCAGACTGTCAGTTTTTACATGTCTCACACTGGTAACGCCCACCTTCTACATACTCGCTTTGTATCTACCTCCATCCTCTTTTCCTCGATTGACAGCTTAACATGAGCCAGAGGGGGTGAGGTGAGGAGGCAATAGCTGGAAACAAATAGGTAGGAAGAAGCACTGAACTGGTCATGCCTAGGGTGAACCAAGCGTTTGTCTTTGGTTTGAACAGTCATTTTGAACAGATTCCCTTTAAGTGACCCATAGAAATTTAACTTGTTGGAAAACAAATCCTCCCTTCATTTAGGGCAGCCTTCATCTAGCTGATGGTACAGCAAGCACAGGTTATCAAGACAAAAGGATCTCAGTTTGGTTATAAGAGAAGTATAATTTAATGTCTTTTCATTCTTTATTATTGTGTCGCACGTTATAAAAGGGAACCATTGTGACAAGAGAAGTAGATTAGGGAACCGCTGTCTATGTGCTTTCTATTTCATACATAATTCCACAGAATTTCCACAGGTGCAGAGGTCTTCATGGCTCCAAGAAGCCAATCTTTGAGACAGAATACAAGTAAGATTGCAGTTCGGTGTTGGGTTGGGTCCATCCTTCTTTGGCTAAGCTCTCTTGCTGTTTTAATGGGGAAAGAGAGATAAGCAGCTAGTAGAGACTTATAGCCAGTTGTGAACCACCAATGGCGGCAGGCCACGCGACTGCTATGGGGCAAATGAGCACAGTTTCTTTCACGTCTCTGTGTATAGAGAGTGGTGGTTGTAACTGCACCCCTGGCACTGACTGACAGGCGGCTCAGCTTTAGAGTAGGCTGTCAGTCAGTGGGCGCGGTCACAGAAGCTGTTCTCGATGCACAGTGTGGGTGATGGGAAGGTTCAGAATGCTATTAACCTGCAGGTTAATAGCATTTGTTCATGTGACAGGATCCCTTTAATATGAATGAGCACCTTTAGGTTCATATGTTTTCCTTAGAATGTATTCTGCTTTGGGACAGTTCAGGCGGGCACAAACTGCACTCAGGTATCACATGGACTGCTGTAAGTCAAAAGGCCAAATCACATGAGAGATGTTCCACATAGACTTTTTTCTATTTTGCAGCAGATGGAGTGATGGTGTCACTTTTTCAGAATGGCTACTATGTGGATGACTACTCATAACTACATATGGGCAAAGTCACGTCCACAATTTGTAAACGTGTGGCCCTACAATTCAAGTGTTCTTGTGAACTTGGCCTCTCCTAAAAATGTTATCAATGCATGTGGCTTTCTGATTCCTTTCTGCAAACATGGGCATTAATCACGTTGCACATTTCTTTCTTTATCTTTTATGTCTAATTTTTATGTCTCTTTTCCTAAAAATAAAGATTATTGTGCATTTTATTTCTTAATTTTTGCATATATAAAGATTAGTCACCTTTGTTACAACTCATTTTGTTGCTGGTGGTTCGTGTTATAATGTGGTAAAAAATAATATTACCTTGTCTGGAATTTTTTTAATGCCCTGAGACATTAGCCACTGCACATATTAACTCATAAAAGAACACATTTATTTCTCTTTTTGTTAGCACAGTGATGCAACATTGACTTTATAGACTCACTGAGTCAACGCCTCCCTGCGACATTACCTATGGATCGCGTATTAGGTCTGTCCTATAAACAAAGAAAAATTTTATTGCCATGTTAGTGCCTCTAGTCCTCAATAATCTTCTAATAAAACACCAGTCACTTACAGTAAATAGTTGTTAACGAGTGCTAACAGCTTTGCGTGTTTTGTGAATAATGCCCAAGGTTAGCTTTATCTAGTTTTGTTTTGTGACATCTCAAGAGAGTATCTAAATTTCACATTGCACCAGGTATAGCTCACTAACAGGTTACAGCCCCTAAACCTTTGGTGAAAAGATTAATGTTTTTATCCCTATTCTTTTTTGCACTGTTCAGAAGGAAGGTTTTCATATGTATAGTGCCTTGAAAAAGTATTAATTCCCCACGAAATTTTCCATATTTACATCCACTACCTTAAATGTATTTTATTATGATGATGTACCAACACAAAGTAGCAAGGATTTGTGAAGCGTAAATCAAATGATACATGATTTTCTAAATACTTTAAAAATATAAATCTGTAAACTGTGATTTGCATTTGTATTCACCCCCTGTAGTCTGATATCCTTAAATAGATTCCAGAGTGACCAATTGCCTCCAGAAGTCAAATAATTAGTAAATTGAGTCTACCTGTGTGTAATTTATTCTTAGTATAGCTACAGCTGTTCTGTGAAGACCTCAGAGGTTTTTCTGAGAACATTAGTGTAATGAAACGCTGCTGGTGTCACAGGGGGTTTTGTTTAAGGGGCGCTGCAGGACAGACAGAGGAGGCAGACTAGCAGGAAAGTCGAGCAGATGCTGCAGCGTGAAGTGTGAGCGGGACCCAAGACCTAGCAGGGAGCGCAGTGTCAAGATGGACGATGGAGGTGGAGCCAGCAAGCAACCGGGAGGACGGAAGCTGTCTGAAGTTGCGGTACAGAGAGGGAGAGAACGAGACACTGTAAGAGTCGAGCCAGGGGTAAGAAGCCAGACAGGAGCATAAGAACTGGAGGGTGAGATGGCAGCATAGTCAGGGGCAAGCCGAGGGGTCAGGAAATTAGAGAGGACTGAACAGTACCAAAACAGAACAAACCAGGTCATACACAGTAAGGATCACACATACAGAGGAACTACGATTATAGCAGAGTAACCTGGGTCAGCTGCTCAAGCCGAGTGAACGGAAGTATCACTGACACCGAACCCAGGAAGTACCATCACTAAATAGCCACCCCTGAATCAGAGAGAGGTGAATTAAATTAACCCTAAACTGACCAGGATGGAAAAAGAACAACCTCATCCTGGATCATGACAATTCGAGATCAAACAGGATCTTGAACACCAAGGAACACACCAGACAGGTCAGGGATAAAGTTGTGGAGAAGAGGAAAGAAGGGTTAGCCTTTAAAAAAAATTGCCCAAACAGTGAATATCTCACAGAAAACTATTTTATCCATCATCAAAAGATGGAAGAAGTATGGCACAGTTGAAAACCTACCAAAACATGGCCACCCATTTAAACTAAAGGTACCTTCACACGAAGCGACGCTGTAGCGATAGCGACAACGATGCCGATCGCTGCAGCGTCGCTGTTTGATCGCTGGAGAGCTGTCACACAGACCGCTCTCCAGCGACCAACGATGCCGAGGTCCCTGGGTAACCAGGGTAAACATCGGGTTACTAAGCGCAGGGCCGCGCTTAGTAACCCGATGTTTACCCTGGTTACCAGCGTAAAAGTAAAAAAAACAAACAGTACATACTCACCTGCGCGTCCCCCAGCGTCTGCTTCCTGACACTGACTGAGCTCCGGCCCTAACAGCACAGCGGTGACGTCACCGCTGTGCTTTCACTTTCACTTTAGGGCCGGCGCTCAGTCAGTGTGGGAAGCGGACGGCAGGGGACGCGCAGGTGAGCATGTACTGTTTGTTTTTTTACTTTTACGCTGGTAACCAGGGTAAACATCGGGTTACTAAGCGCGGCCCTGCGCTTGGTAACCCGATGTTTACCCTGGTTACCAGTGTAAAACATTGCTGGTATCGTTGGTTTTGCTGTCAAACACAACGATACACGGCGATCGGACGACCAAATAAAGTTCTGGACTTTATTCAGCGACCAGCGACATCACAGCAGGATCCTGATCGCTGCTGCGTGTCAAACTAAACGATATCGCTAGCCAGGACGCTGCAACGTCACGGATCGCTAGCGATATCGTTACAAAGTCGTTTCGTGTGAAGGTACCTTAACCAACCAAGCAAGGAGAACACTAATTAGAGAAGCAGTCAACAGGCTCATGGTCACTCTGGAGGAACTGCAGTGATAAACAGCTTAGGAGGCAGAATCTGTCTACAGGACAAATATTAGTTGTATGTTCCACGAATCTGGCCTTTTTGGAAGAGTGAATAGACTAACAAATGTATAATAATGAGGTGAGGAACATAATCAAAATCTAACTGTACAAAAAGTTCCCTGCAATAAAAGATAACCTTTATTTATCACAATTAAAACAAAATATCACACTAGTTCCTGGAATATACAAATAATGCTGGCCTGAGTGAATTTGGTTATTCACTATTATACCAGGCAAACTGTAGGACTGAGTAGGTCAGGATAGAGGGCAAAGGAGAAGCGGATACTTTAGCAAATGCCCTACCTGACAATGGAGGTTTGCACTCAAAATAAAGCACGCAAGATTCGGCGCCCCCGCTCACCATTGTCTATCTAACCCTAGAGAACACTAGGAAGCCCTGTACTCACAAAAAGTCACCCCTAATCTGGATGAATTTGGGACAGCAAAAAGGCAGAATATCCATAAATATGGATAGAGTGACTATTAGTGTTGAGCATTCCGATACCGCAAGTATCGGGTATCGGCCGATATTTGCTGTATCGGAATTCCGATACCGAGTTCCGATATTTTTGTGATATCGGAAATCGGAATCGGAAGTTCCCAGTGTATGGTGTTGTGATTTTGCTTTTTGCTCCCTCTAGTGGTCATTAGTGATTTGACTCTGGAGCTTCTGTCTTTTCCTATATCCTCACCTGGGCCGTTAGTTCAGGGGCGTTGCTATATAAGCTCCCTGGACCTTCAGTTCAATGCCTGGCATCGTTGAAATCAGAGCTAATCTGTTGTGCTCTTGTCCTATGATCCTGGTTCCTGTATTTCAAGCTAAGTCTGCTTCCTTGCTTTTTGCTTTTGTTTTGTTTGGTATTTTTGTCCAGCTTGTTCCAATCTGTATCCTGACCTTTGCTGGAAGCTCTAGGGGGCTGGTGTTCTCCCCCCGGACCGTTAGACGGTTTGGGGGTTCTTGAATCTCCAGCGTGGATTTTTATAGGGTTTTTGTTGACCAGATAAGTTATCTTGCTATATTCTGCTATTAGTAAGCTGGCCTCTCTTTGCTGAACCTGGTTCATTTCTGTGTTTGTCATTTCCTCTTACCTCACCGTTATTATTTGTGGGGGGCTTGTATCTTGCTTTGGGGTCCCTTTCTCTGGAGGCAAGAGAGGTCTTTGTTTTCTTCTCCTAGGGGTAGTTAGATTCTCCGGCTGGCGCGAGTCATCTAGCGATCACCGTAGGCATGATCCCCGGCTACTTCTAGTGTTGGCGTTAGGAGTAGCTATTTGGTCAACCCAGTTACCACAGCCCTATGAGCTGGATTTTTGAATCTCGCAGACTTACACGTTCCTCTGAGACCCTGTCCACTGGGGTCATAACAGTAAGCCAGGCCAGTATTAAATGTTTAATGCATTGCAGAAGTGGGATTATAAGAAAGAAAATTTTGAGGTTTTTTTTCCCTCTCTCATTTTTTTTTTTTTTTTCTTTTCCCCTTTACCTCAGAGTGGCTTAAGCTTGCTGCAGACATGAATGTCCAGACCTTGATTACAAGTGTGGACCAGCTTGCCGCTCGTGTGCAGGGTATACAAGATTATGTTACCAGAAATCCTAGGTCTGAACCCAAGATTCCGATTCCTGAACTGTTTTCAGGAGACCGATTTAAGTTTAGGAATTTCAGGAATAATTGTAAATTGTTTTTGTCCCTGAAACCTTGTTCGTCTGGAGACTCTGCTCAACAAGTAAAAATTGTTATTTCATTCTTACGGGGTGACCCTCAAGATTGGGCTTTTTCGTTGGCGCCAGGAGATCCGGCATTGGCTGATATTGATGCGTTTTTTCTGGCGCTCGGTTTACTTTATGAGGAACCCAATCTTGAGATTCAGGCAGAGAAAGCCTTGCTGGCTATGTCTCAGGGCCAGGACGAGGCTGAGGTGTATTGCCAAAAATTTCGGAAATGGTCCGTGCTGACACATTGGAACGAGTGTGCACTGGCCGCTAATTTTAGAAATGGCCTTTCTGAGGCCATTAAGAATGTTATGGTGGGTTTTCCCATTCTCACAGGTCTGAATGATACCATGTCCCTGGCTATTCAAATTGACCGGCGGTTGCGGGAGCGCAAAACCGCAAATTCCCTCATGTTGTTGTCTGAACAGACACCTGATGTGATGCAATGTGATAGAAAAACCGCAAATTCCCTCATGGTGTTGTCTGAACGGACACCTGATTTGATGCAATGTGATAGAATCCTGACTAGAAATGAGAGGAAAATTCATAGACGCCGGAATGGCTTGTGCTACTACTGTGGTGATTCTACACATGTTATCTCAGCATGCTCTAAACGTATATCTAAGGTTGTTAGTCCTGTCACCGTTGGTAATTTGCATCCTAAGTTTATTCTGTCTGTAACTTTGATTTGCTCACTGTCATCTTATCCTGTCATGGCGTTTGTAGATTCAGGTGCTGCCCTGAGTCTTATGGATCTCTCATTTGCTAAGCGCTGTGGTTTTATTCTTGAACCATTAGAAAATCCTATCCCTCTTAGGGGTATTGATGCTATGCCATTAGCAGAAAATAAACCGCAGTATTGGACACAGGTTACCATGTGCATGACTCCTGAACACCGCGAGGTGATACGTTTTCTCGTTCTACATAAAATGCATGATTTGGTTGTTTTGGGGCTGCCATGGTTACAGACCCATAATCCAGTCCTTGACTGGAAGGCTATGTCAGTGTCTAGTTGGGGCTGTCGTGGTATTCATGAGGATTCCCTGCCTGTGTCTATTGCTTCTTCTACGCCTTCGGAAGTTCCGGAGTATTTGTCTGATTATCAGGATGTCTTTAGCGAGTCCAGGTCCAGTGCATTGCCTCCTCATAGGGAATGTGACTGTGCAATAGATTTGATTCCAGGCAGTAAATTTCCTAAGGGAAGACTGTTTAATCTGTCGATACCTGAACATACCGCTATGCGTTCATATATCAAGGAGTCTCTGGAGAAAGGACACATCCGTCCGTCTTCTTCCCCTCTTGGTGCGGGATTCTTTTTTGTGGCTAAAAAGGACGGATCTTTGAGGTCTTGTATTGACTATCGGCTTTTAAATAAGATCACTGTCAAATTTCAGTATCCTTTGCCGCTGTTGTCTGACTTGTTTGCCTGGATTAAAGGTGCCAAGTGGTTTACCAAGATAGACCTTCGTGGTGCGTACAACCTTGTGCGCATTAAGCAAGGGGATGAATGGAAAACCGCATTCAATACGCCCGAAGGTCATTTTGAGTACTTGGTGATGCCTTTTGGGCTCTCTAATGCCCCTTCAGTTTTTCAGTCCTTTATGCATGACATTTTCCGGAACTATCTGGATAAATTTTTGATCGTTTATCTGGATGATATTCTGTTTTTTTCTGATAATTGGGACTCGCATGTGGAGCAGGTCAGGATGGTCTTTAAAATTTTGCGTGAAAATTCTTTGTTTGTCAAGGGCTCAAAGTGTCTTTTTGGTGTACAGAAGGTTCCCTTTTTGGGGTTCATTTTTTCCCCTTCTGCTGTGGAGATGGACCCAGTCAAGGTCCGAGCTATTCTTGATTGGACTCAGCCCACGTCAGTTAAGAGTCTTCAGAAGTTCTTGGGTTTCGCTAACTTCTACCGTCGTTTTATCGCTAACTTTTCTAGCATTGTGAAACCTTTGACGGATATGACCAAGAAGGGCTCTGATGTGGTTAATTGGGCTCCTGCTGCCGTGGAGGCTTTCCAGGAGTTGAAACGTCGGTTTACTTCGGCGCCTGTTTTGTGCCAGCCTGATGTCTCGCTTCCCTTTCAGGTTGAGGTGGATGCTTCAGAGATTGGAGCAGGGGCCGTTTTGTCGCAGAGAGGCCCTGGTTGCTCTGTTATGAGACCTTGCGCCTTTTTCTCTAGGAAGTTTTCGCCTGCGGAGCGAAATTATGATGTGGGCAATCGGGAGTTGTTGGCCATGAAATGGGCATTTGAGGAGTGGCGTCATTGGCTCGAGGGTGCTAAGCATCGTGTGGTGGTCTTGACTGATCACAAAAATCTGATGTATCTCGAGTCTGCTAAACGCCTGAATCCTAGACAGGCCCGCTGGTCATTGTTTTTCTCCCGTTTTGACTTTGTTGTCTCGTATTTACCAGGTTCAAAAAATGTGAAGGCCGATGCTCTTTCCAGGAGCTTTGTGCCTGATGCTCCTGGAGTCGCTGAACCTGTTGGTATTCTTAAGGATGGTATTATCTTGTCAGCTATTTCTCCAGATCTGCGACGTGTGTTGCAGAGATTTCAGGCTGATAGGCCTGATTCTTGTCCACCTGACAGACTGTTTGTGCCTGATAAGTGGACCAGCAGAGTCATTTCCGAGGTTCATTCCTCGGTGTTGGCAGGTCACCCAGGAATTTTTGGCACCAGAGATCTGGTGGCCAGATCCTTTTGGTGGCCTTCCTTGTCTAGGGATGTGCGGTCATTTGTACAGTCCTGTGGGACTTGTGCTCGAGCTAAGCCTTGCTGTTCTCATGCCAGCGGGTTGCTCTTGCCCTTGCCTGTCCCTAAGAGACCTTGGACACATATCTCCATGGATTTCATTTCTGATCTTCCGGTGTCTCAAGGCATGTCTGTTATCTGGGTGATATGTGATCGCTTCTCCAAGATGGTCCATTTGGTTCCTTTGCCTAAGCTGCCTTCCTCTTCCGATCTGGTTCCTGTGTTTTTCCAGAACGTGGTTCGTTTGCATGGCATCCCTGAGAATATTGTGTCAGACAGAGGATACCAGTTCGTTTCCAGATTCTGGCGATCCTTTTGTAGTAGGATGGGCATTGACTTGTCGTTTTCGTCTGCTTTCCATCCTCAGACTAATGGACAGACGGAGCGAACTAATCAGACTTTGGAGGCTTATTTGAGGTGTTTTGTCTCTGCTGATCAGGACGATTGGGTGACCTTCTTGCCGTTGGCTGAGTTTGCCCTTAATAATCGGGCTAGTTCCGCCACCTTGGTTTCGCCGTTTTTCTGCAACTCTGGTTTCCACCCTCGTTTTTCTTCGGGTCATGTGGAACCTTCTGACTGCCCTGGGGTGGATTCTGTGGTGGATAGGTTGCAGCGGATCTGGAATCTTGTGGTGGACAACTTGAAGTTGTCACAGGAGAGGGCTCAGCGCTTTGCCAACCGCCGCCGCGGTGTGGGTCCCCGACTACGTGTTGGGGATTTGGTGTGGCTTTCTTCCCGCTTTGTTCCTATGAAGGTTTCCTCTCCCAAATTTAAACCTCGTTTTATTGGTCCTTACAAGATATTGGAAATCCTTAATCCTGTATCCTTTTGCCTGGATCTTCCTGTGTCGTTTGCTATCCACAACGTGTTTCATAGGTCCTTGTTGCGGCGGTACGTTGTGCCTGTGGTTCCTTCTGCTGAGCCTCCTGCTCCGGTGTTGGTTGAGGGCGAGTTGGAGTACGTGGTGGAGAAGATCTTGGATTCCCGTCTCTCCAGGCGGAGGCTTCAGTACCTGGTCAAGTGGAAGGGCTATGGTCAGGAAGATAATTCTTGGGTGGTCGCCTCTGATGTTCATGCGGCCGATTTAGTTCGTGCCTTTCACGCCGCTCGTCCTGATCGCCCTGGTGGTCGTGGTGAGGGTTCGGTGACCCCTCACTAAGGGGGGGGGTACTGTTGTGATTTTGCTTTTTGCTCCCTCTAGTGGTCATTAGTGATTTGACTCTGGAGCTTCTGTCTTTTCCTATATCCTCACCTGGGCCGTTAGTTCAGGGGCGTTGCTATATAAGCTCCCTGGACCTTCAGTTCAATGCCTGGCATCGTTGAAATCAGAGCTAATCTGTTGTGCTCTTGTCCTATGATCCTGGTTCCTGTATTTCAAGCTAAGTCTGCTTCCTTGCTTTTTGCTTTTGTTTTGTTTGGTATTTTTGTCCAGCTTGTTCCAATCTGTATCCTGACCTTTGCTGGAAGCTCTAGGGGGCTGGTGTTCTCCGTCCGGACCGTTAGACGGTTCGGGGGTTCTTGAATCTCCAGCGTGGATTTTTATAGGGTTTTTGTTGACCAGATAAGTTATCTTGCTATATTCTGCTATTAGTAAGCTGGCCTCTCTTTGCTGAACCTGGTTCATTTCTGTGTTTGTCATTTCCTCTTACCTCACCGTTATTATTTGTGGGGGGCTTGTATCTTGCTTTGGGGTCCCTTTCTCTGGAGGCAAGAGAGGTCTTTGTTTTCTTCTGCTAGGGGTAGTTAGATTCTCCGGCTGGCGCGAGTCATCTAGCGATCACCGTAGGCATGATCCCCGGCTACTTCTAGTGTTGGCGTTAGGAGTAGCTATTTGGTCAACCCAGTTACCACAGCCCTATGAGCTGGATTTTTGAATCTCGCAGACTTACACGTTCCTCTGAGACCCTGTCCACTGGGGTCATAACAGTATGGTTCCCAGGGTCTGGAGGAGAGGAGACTCTCCTTCAGGCCCTGGGATCCATATTCATGTAAAAAATTAAGAATTAAAATAAAAAATATGGATATACTCACCCCTCCGGCGGCCCCTGGACCTTAGCGATGTAACCGGCAGCCTCCGTTCCTAAGAATGCAGTGAGTTTAGGACCTGCGATGACGTCGCAGCTTGTGATTGGTCGCGTGAGCGGTCACATGAGCGGTCACGCAACCAATCACAAGCCGCAACGTCATCGAAGGTCCTTCACTCCTCATTCTTAGGAACGGAGGCTGCCGGTTACATCGCTAAGGTCCAGGGGCCGTCGGAGGGGTGAGTATATCCATATTTTTTATTTTAATTCTTTATTTTTTACATGAATATGGATCCCATGGCCTGAAGAAGAGTTTCCTCTCCTTCAGACCCTGGGAACCATCCAGGATACCTTCCGATACTTGTGTCCCATTGACTTGCATTGGTATCGGGTATCGGTATCGGCGATATCCAATATTTTTTGGATATCGGCCGATCCCATCCAATACCGATACCTTTGAGTATCGGAAGGTATCGCTCAACACTAGTGACTATCAAAGAATAGGTCATACGCAAATAAATGTAAATGCGATGCATGAAGCTCACATGTGCATAAACAAACACACCAAAAGGGCCACGAGAAGATACCACATAATAAAGTGCCAGTACAAATAATATATGTGTAAGATGCTAGCAGGTGCGTAGGATGCAGTGACACACAGGAAACAGAGCAATGGTTAACAGGTTCTTTATATAAAACAGTGATGGAATAAGCAGGGGGGTAAAGGATATGAATTTGCGGATAGGGGAAAGACAAATACAGCAGGTAACAAAGGGTTAACTTATCAGTCTCTGTGCACTGGAGGCAGGTGGCTTGAAGATCCCTGTGGCGCTGTAGGCAACGCGAGATGTCTCCGATCTGGTCCCGCAGAAAGGCGATGCACTGTCTCCTTGCGGTGATGAATCCTCCAGGTCCTTCGGCACGTGGTCTCATGGTACGGGCACAAGATGTGGAAGAGGTGTAGGTCCGCAGCACATCGGACGTAGCAAACAGTTCAGTGAATAAGGCTGCAGAAGAAGTACACAGTCGAGCGGTCACAGCCTCAAGAGCAGGCCGGTTCTCAGTGGACACCGGAGGGATATGGCTGAGCAGTGCCTCTGCGGAGGTCAATGGAACAATGTTATGCACTCTGTAGCAGTCACGATACAGTGAGAAGCTGTCTCTGAGCTGTGTGTTGTCAGTCGGGATGGACTTGCTAACCGGGTATGGAGGAACAGATAGATGCCGTGGGTCTGTCGAGAGGGAGTCAACCGTCTCAGTGTTCACACTCTGGTTTCCTGCCAAAAGTCCCATCTTCCAGCGCACACCGCTATTTAAGTCAGACCCACCCCCCATCAGTCAGGTGTCCTGAACTGCTCTGGTAAGAAATCTCTTCCCCCCCGGAATAATGGTGACAGCCCCAATAGTTCCAGCCCAGACACACAAGAGGGACTGTTAGCCTGGCCCTCCCCCCTGCATATGCATCACAGATAAAATGCCAATAGTGCTTAGATTGTGAAGGTACCTGGTTCAGCTTGAAATAACCCTGCTACGTCCAGCAGGCTGTAAACCCCAAATAGTATGACCAAATAGGAATATGTCACTTATAAATTAAGAACCCCATATAGCTACCAATTCACTTCAACCTCAATGCGTTTCTCTATCCTTGACATAGGTTCACCAGGAGGTATTAGAGTCATAATACCTAAAATGTTTTATGCAGGCATCATGACTCCAAGGATCTGCTTTGGACTACTCTCTGAAATCTCCTGATTAGTGATGAGCGAACATTAGTGATGAGCGAATATACTCGTTAGTCGAGATTTCTCGAGCATGCTCGGGTGTCCTCCGAGTATTTTTTAGTGCTCGGAGATTTAGTTTTTATTGCCACAGCTGAATGATTTACATCTGTTAGCCAGCATAAGTACATGTGGGGGTTGCCTGGTTGCTAGGGAATAAATTAATATAATCCATTTTTTTGCTCATTTTGTTTATTGTAGGCTTTGTATGTTTTATGGCCAATGTGAACATGTGTTTATGTGCTGCATGTATACCAACTCAAGCCAAGCTCAATTTTTGTATTTTTACTTTGTATTATTGCATTCTGTGCAAGCCAGGGTGTGGCCTCCCTCTTCTGAGCTGAAAATTACATTTAAAGGCTTCCCTAGACTGGTGTCCACTGGTTGGGACCCGATCCTTTTGTCTGCCCTTATTCACACACTGAGGTCAACTTTGACACATGGTAAGGTTTTTAATATTAGACAGCATAGGACCATCCCGATCAGAGTCACCTTGTGGACGGTGGGATGGCTTTTATGCTATTTTTGATCAAAAACAGTATTACTAAGAACTCTGTGCTATTTAAATACACTTTTGTTTTTCACGTATTTAATTACAGCAGGGTTTTTGCTCATTTTGTTTCCTGTAGGTTTTGTATGTTTTATGGCCAATATGAACATGCATTTATGTGCTGCATGTATACCAACCAAACCAAGCTCAATTTTTGCATTTTTTTGCCATTTTAAGTATGTTAAAAGGTCAAAGTAAGTTTGGGGAACTGACGCTTGCCAGTGTAATTTTGGATATGGGAAAAAAATTCCCTCACATAGCATAAGCTCTGCTGTATTATGCAAACTTATATTTATTACTACCATAGCACATAGTAGGTGCTCCAAATTATTATATGTAAGAGGATGCTCTGTATGAAAATGAGCATAAGCCCAGGGCTATATACTGTATATACTGTATTTATACTTCATATTCAGGGTATTGGGAAGACCAATCTGTTTTAATAGATCACCCTTACCATAATATTCTTAAATGCCCCACACATATGGAAACAACAAGTAAAGAAACATGTCTGAAACAAACCAGACTGTAAGCTAAACCTTGAATTCCTTGAAGTACCCCTCTTTGATGCTGATAACAGATTTACAGCCAATTGGCACTGGGTCATCAGGTAGTCACCTGGAATGACTTTTCAACACTCTTGAATGAATTCCCAGTGTTGCCTTCACTCTGCGTTCAGATCATTACAAACTATTTCAATTGAGTTGAGGTCAGATGATTGTGAAGGCCTAGCTGATGCAGCCTCCATCCCTTTCCTTCTTGGTCTCTCTTGCAGCCCCCAGCTCTCAACTTTATCTTGGCTGGTTATCAAACATAGAGGGGTCCCATAACGTTTTTTTAATTATTTAAATAAATAATAAAAAAAGGTGTGAGATCCCCCATTTTAGATAACCAGCGAAGCTAAAGCAGACAGCTGTGGGCTGGTGTTCTCAGACTGGGAAGTGGTCATGGATATTGGCCCTGCCCAGCCTAAGAATAGTAGCCTGCAGCCACCTCAGAAAAGGTGCATCCATTAAATATGCCAATTCTGGCACTTTGACTGGCTCTTCTCACTTGCCCTGGTGCAATGGCAAGTGGGGTAATAGTTTTTGGGTTGATGCAGGCTTTGTAATGGTAGCTGACATTACAAAGCCTACATCCAGGATAACTTGGTTGCATGCTATATCCAGGATAACCTGAGAACGTGGCTGTGTGTGACCAGTGTTAACTTCAATGACGTCTCCACCAGTCACACACAGCTGTGTTCTCATAGTCAGCTCAGTGTTTCCTGGATACAGGGCTGAGTGGTTGCCTCCAACCACCACTCAGCAATGCATCCAGATGTAGCAGAAATGAAGCACGTTGTAGGACATATGGATTATTGGCGGACAGGTGAGGAATACTGTGCTTTTTTATGTTCACATTAATAAACGGATAAAAGAGGATTACTGTGGAGGAGTATTTTTTTTAATTAAAGGACTTTTTTCTGTGTATCTTTCTTAATTTTTATTATGGGGTTAGTAATGAGGGCGTCTGTTAGAAACCTCTCCGTTACTAACCCCTGGGCTTGATATCAGCGGACATAAAACAGGTGACTTCAACCCCAAAACTATTACCCTCCTTGCCACCTCACTAGGGCAAGTAGGAAGAGTCGGGCAAAGCACCAGAATTGGTACATTTAATACTTGCACCATTTCTTGAGCTGCTACAGGCTCCTATTTTTAGGCTGGAGAAGGCTAATATCCATGGTCCCTTCCTAGTCTGAGAATACCAGCCCCCAGCTGTTTGACTTAGCTTTGCTGGTTATCAAAAATGGGGAGATAGGTCCAACGCTGTTTTTTTAAATTATTTATTTAAATAATGTCAGCTTTACCTGGACTGCTTATGAAGAATAGAGTGAACCCCACGCCATCTTTTTCTTTTATTTATTTATTCAATAAATACCTGTACAGTAAGCTAAAAACACACTGCACTTTTTATCCCACTGACAATTTTATTACTATGGACAGGTGCCGGCTGGTGAATACTCTCATCCGCCTGATCTGCTCTCACTGCCATCAGCGAGACCAGGTGTAGGCTGATGAGAGAAGAACTCTCATCAGCTGATGCCTGATCGGTGAAAGCCTTTTCACTGCCAGCCAGAGCAGCTGGCCCAAACGCTGTCATCTGTCTGACAGAGCAGGAATCGCAGCGCTCTGACCGGTTGTAACATGAAAGGTTACTGACGATCAGAGTCGGTGTTTACCATGCTGTCACACAGATGACAGTGTAGAAAGTGCCCAATGTTTGGGCCCCCCTATTCATTTGAATGGGGTCCGGGTGCCGATTCTAGTTCGGGTACCGTTCTGGTACGTGAACCAAACTTTTTAATGTTCAGCTAAACCCGACGGACCCGAACATCCACGGATCTACTCATCTCTAATCAACAATTATCTGTTTTCCACTAACCAGATTCAGATCATTTAGACATTACTAAGGTTGTGTTTGCTAAGCAGTATACTGTATTAGGAGATCTCAGAGCGTTATACTTGAATTGGAAGCTTTGTAGTATTTTTATTGGCTCATCTCCACTTAAGAGAATTCATAATGCTGCAGTCTTCAGAGTTTAAATCTACCAGGATCCTTTGTTCAAAGCACCTGTATTGTTGACAGTACCCTTTCAGAGTTGTGGGCACAGCCTTGGGCTATAGAACAGAATATAACTAATACAAAATAAGTAATGCAATGAATTTACAAAATACCCAACATTTTATACATAGTATATTTATATACACAATAAAATAAGGTGCTTTGCTAAAGATAACCTTTAAATGATTAATTCTGACACCTGGGTGAATTTGTGTGTGTTCAGGATTTCCTGTTTCTCCAACACCTTTATCATTAAAATTGTAAACTTGTTAAAGTTATCAAGTAACTATGTTAATGCCCCTCCTTATAAAATTCTACTTTTAATGAGGTTAAAGAACAGCCAGAAAACTTAATGAGATGTCCCCTTTGCACGACTAAAAGCTGAACTGTTTGTAGAGGAAAGTTAGCATTGTTCACTTGTGCTTCTAATGAGTGTAAAACTGTCCTATGGTGTTTTGTCTTATGTTATATATGTTAGAGTAAAAACTATCTCACAGATTTCTTTTATGCCTAAAGTAAAGCTTCAAATGAAATTACATAGGCATTCTTTCTTTAATGTAGTGTTACTAAAGGTCCCCCATAATCATTAAACTAATGTCAGCCAAACTCTTTTATATTGACAATGATGTGAATGAGGGGCCTTTGACAGATGATTTTCGGGGGTAAGAAGGATCAGGCATGTCCGATTTCAGACTGCTGATTATTTTGTTCTCTAAGAAACAAACTTCTTAGTCAGAGACGTCTGGCAGCGGCTTTCTCATAGAGAACACAGAAGCTCTCAGCAGATTTGCAACACCCGTTAGGGCCGTGGGGTACTCGGAACCGGTCGGACGGTTCTTAAAGGGGTGGTCACGGCAGCAGTGACCCGGTCCGTGGCCCTGGGCACGCCATTAAAATAGATGATGGAACGTTTATAGGGGATTGTTCGTGATGCCACCTGTGATATTCGGCTATACAGTCATGGCCAAAAGTATTGACACCCCGGCAACTCTGTCAGATAATACTCAGTTTCTTCCTGAAAATGATTGCAAACACAAATTCTTTGGTATTATTATCTTCATTTAATTTGTCTTAAATGAAAAAACACAAAAGAGAATGAAGCAAAAAGCAAAACATTGATCATTTCACACAAAACTCCAAAAATGGACCAGACAAAAGTATTGGCACCCTCAGCCTAATACTTGGTTGCACAACCTTTAGCCAAAATAACCGCTTCCGGTAACCATCAATGAGTTTCTTTCAATGCTCTGCTGGAATTTTAGACCATTCTTCTTTGGCAAACTGCTCCACGTCCCTGATATTTGAAGGGTGCCTTCTCCAAACTGACATTTTTAGATCTCTCCACAGGTGTTCTATGGGATTCGGGTCTGGACTCATTGCTGGCCACCTTAGAAGTCTCCAGCGCTCTCTCTCAAACCATTTTCTAGTGCTTTTTGAAGTGTGTTTTGGGTCATTGTCCTGCTGGAAGACCTATGACCTCTGAAGGAGATCCAGCTTCCTCACACTGGGCCCTACATTATGCTGACAAATTTGTTGGTAGTCTTCAGACTTCATAAAGCCATGCACACGGTCAAGCAGTCCAGTGCCAGAGGCAGCAAAGCAACCCCAAAACATCAGGGAACCTCCGCCATGTTTGACTTTTGGGACCGTGTTCTTTTCTTTGAATGCCTCTTTTTTCTCCTGTAAACTCTTTGTTGATGCCTAGCCCAAAAAGCTCTACTTTTGTCTCATCTGACCAGAGAACATTCTTCCAAAATGTTTTAGGTTTTTTCAGGTAAGTTTTGGCAAACTCCAGCCCAGCTTTTTTATGTCTCGGGCTAAGAAGTTGGGTCTTCCTAGGTCTCCTACCATACAGTCCCTTTTCATTCAGACGCTGACGGATAGTATGGGTTGACACTGTTGTACCCTCGGACTGCAGGGCAGCTTGAACTTGTTTGGATGTTAGTCGAGGTTCTTTATCCAACATCTGCACAATCTTGCGTTGAAATCTCTTGTCAATTTTTCTTTTCCATCCACATCTAGGGAGGTTAGCCACAGTGCCATGGGCTTTAAACTTCTTGATGACACTGCGCACGGTAGACACAGGAACATTCAGGTCTTTGGAGATGGACTTTTAGCCTTGAGATTGCTCATGCCTCACAATTTGGTTTCTCAAGTCCTCAGACAGTTCTTTGGTTTTCTTTCTTTTCTCCATGCTCAATGTGGTACACACAAGGACACAGGACAGAGGTTGAGTCAACTTTAATCCATGTCAACTGGCTGCATGTGTGATTTAGTTATTGCCAACACCTGTTAGGTGCCACAGGTAAGTTACAGGTGCTGTTAATTAGGCCTCTTTCACACGTCAGTGTCTCCGGTACGTGTACTGATAGTTTTCTCACATACCGGAGACACTGACACATGTAGACCCATTCAAATGAATGGGTCTATGCACATGTCTCCGTGTTTTCATGGACCGTATGTCCATGTTGAAAAGAGGGAGACATGTCCACTTATCTCCGGCAGCACGTACAGCAATACGTCCTGCACACGGAGAACAGTGTGCACTCTCCTCTGTGTGCACGTACCGCCCACAGGAGAGACAGCGCTACAGTAAGCGCTGTCCCCTGCGTGTGGTGCTGAAGGCTGCATTCATCTCTTCTCCCCTGCAGGAGAGAAGAGATGAAAGATCAAGTTTTTCTTCTTTTTTGTTAAAAATAAAGTTTGCTGGTGATCTCCCGCCTCCCATCTCCAGTGCGCCGCCCGGCCGCTTGCAGAGAAATACTCACCCAGCTCCCGCGATGTCTCCTCTCAGCGCCGGCAGACTGTCCTGTGTGAGCGGTCACGTGGGACCGCTCATTACAGTGGTGAATATGCGCATAGAGGAGAGTGGAGACATCGCGGGAGCTGGGTGAGTATTTCTCTGCAAGCGGCCGGGCAGCGCACTGGAGATGGGAGGCGGGAGATCTCCAGCAAACTTTATTTTTAACAAAAAAGAAGAAAAACTTGATCTTTCATCTCTTCTCTCCTGCAGGGGAGAAGAGATGAATGCGGCCTTCAGCACCACACGCAGGGGACAGCGCTTACTGTAGCGCTGTCTCTCCTGCACGGTCCGTGTGGTCCTCAGGCGGCACACGGGCAGCACACGGACATGGATAACTCCGGTACCGGAGACTTATCTGGACGTGTGAAACCAGCCTTACACAAATTAGAGAAGCATCACATGATTTTTCGAACAGTGCCAATACTTTTGTCAACCCCGTTTTTTATGTTTGGTGTGGAATTATATCCAATTTGGCTTTAGGACAATTCTTTTTGTGTTTTTTTCATTTAAGACAAATTAAATGAAGATAATAACAAATAATTTGCGTTTGCAATCATTTTCAGGAAGAAACAGAGCATTATCTGACAGAATTGCAGGGGTGTCAATACTTTTGGCCATGACTGTAGATGGTCGATGCTGCTTAAAGGGACCCCTGGGGCTGATGGTGATGCAGCTGGGATGTTTCTGCTCCCCACAGGTGGAGTGGGGCCCCAGGGTTACTGGAACAGTCTATAAGGGGTTTTGTATGTTGAGATGTAGGAATGATTGTAGGACACAGGGACTGTAGTTTCTTTACCTTTAATTGTAGGTGCAGTCTGGAGCACAGGTGGTATTGGAGATCTGGGCAGCCTGGAAGAAGTTCAGAATCCCCCTAGCCAGGTGGGGTTGGAAGCCTCCATACTGCACTGTTCCACTATGGTCCATTATGGCAAGGGTGTAGACATAGCCTGACTGGCTTGGGATCAGCTTCACGTGGTCCAAGGCTACCAGTTCAAGTGGTTGTTTGGTGATGATCGGCTGTAATGGCGCTTGCTGGCTGTTACAGTCTTTCCTGCACAGGTTGCAGGTGCCACATTCTCGGCACCACTTCTGTTGTGAATTCCGCTCTTGGGCTCCCTCCGGTGGTTGTAAGTGGCACTTTTGTGAGTTCTGCTCTTGGGCTCCTGTCATGAATCCCAATGGCTAGGGATAGCAAGGGACAAGCAAAGTAATACAAAATATCGGACAAGCTCTAGGGTGATGGAACCTGGGCTGACCGCTGCCCTACGCCTGACAAACGCAACTAGAGATAGCCAGGGAGCGTGCCTACATTGGTTCTAGACGCCACGCACCAGCCTAAGAGCTAACTAGTACTGCAGAGAAAATAAAGACCTCACTTGCCTCCAGAGGAATGAACCCCAAAAGGTATAGTTGCCCCCCACATGTATTGACGGTGAAATGAGAGGAAGGCACACACATAGAGATGATATATATAGGTTCAGCAAATTGAGGCCCGCTGTAAACTAGAAAGCAGAACGATA
Organism: Ranitomeya variabilis; assembly: GCF_051348905.1. Taxonomy (NCBI): domain Eukaryota; kingdom Metazoa; phylum Chordata; class Amphibia; order Anura; family Dendrobatidae; genus Ranitomeya; species Ranitomeya variabilis. The sequence goes on along the minus strand of NC_135238.1, from coordinate 159,920,251 downwards.
CAAAAGGGGTCTGAGCGGTCAGCAAAAAACCCTAATCAAAAAACCATCCTGAGATTACAAGAACCCATGTGCCAACTCATGGCACATGGGGAGAACCTCAGTCCACTAGAGCTACCAGCTAGCATAGAGACATAATAAGCAAGCTGGACAAAAAAACCAACAACTGAAAATCAGCACTTAGCTTATCCTGAAAGATCTGGGAGCAGGTAGGCAGGAACCAAACAGAGCACATCTGAATACATTGATAGCCAGCAAGGGAATGACAGAAAGGCCAGGTAAAATAGGAAACACCCAGCCTCTGATGGACAGGTGGAAACCAAAAGCCGCAACCCACCAAAGTCACCCAGTACCAGCAGTAACCACCAGAGGGAGCCCACAAACAGAATCCACAACAGTACCCCCCCCTTGAGGAGGGGTCACCGAACCCTCACGAGAACCCCCAGGGTGATCAGGGTGAGCTCTATGGAAGGCGCGGACCAAATCAGTCGCATGAACATCGGAGGCGACCACCCAGGAATTATCCTCCTGACCATAACCCTTCCACTTAACCAAATACTGGAGTTTGCGTCTGGAAACACGAGAATCCAAGATCTTCTCAACAACATACTCCAATTCTCCCTCCACCAGCACCGGAGCAGGAGGCTCAACCGAAGGAACAACGGGCACCTCATACCTCCGCAACAACGACCGATGGAACACATTATGAATAGCAAACGATGCTGGGAGATCCAAACGAAAAGATACAGGGTTAAGAATCTCCGAGATCCTATAAGGACCGATGAACCGAGGCTTGAACTTAGGAGAAGAGACCTTCATAGGGACAAAACGAGAAGACAACCACACCAAATCCCCAACAAGAAGTCGGGGACCCACGCGGCGACGGCGATTAGCAAACTGCTGAGTCTTCTCCTGAGATAACTTCAAATTGTCCACCACCTGGTTCCAAATCTGATGCAGCCTGTCCACCACCACGTCCACTCCAGGACAATCCGAAGACTCCACCTGACCAGAGGTAAAACGAGGATGAAACCCCGAATTACAAAAAAAAGGAGAGACCAACGTGGCAGAACTAGCCCGATTATTAAGAGCAAATTCGGCCAGTGGCAAAAAAGCAACCCAGTCATCTTGATCAGCAGAAACAAAACACCTCAAATAAGTTTCCAAGGTCTGATTAGTTCGCTCTGTCTGGCCATTCATCTGAGGATGGAATGCAGACGAGAAAGACAAATCAATGCCCATCTTGGCACAAAACGTCCGCCAAAATCTAGACACAAACTGGGATCCCCTGTCAGAAACGATATTCTCCGGAATCCCATGCAAACGAACCACGTTCTGAAAAAATAAAGGGACCAACTCAGAGGAGGAAGGCAACTTAGGCAAGGGCACCAAATGAACCATCTTAGAAAAGCGGTCACACACAACCCAGATAACGGACATTTTCTGTGAAACCGGGAGATCAGAAATAAAATCCATGGAAATGTGCGTCCAAGGCCTCTTCGGGATGGGCAAGGATAACAACAACCCACTGGCCCGAGAACAGCAAGGCTTAGCTCGAGCACACACTTCACAAGACTGCACAAAGGTACGCACATCCCTAGACAAGGAAGGCCACCAAAAAGACCTGGCCACCAAGTCTCTAGTACCAAATATTCCAGGATGACCAGCCAACACAGAAGAATGGACCTCGGAGATGACTCTACTGGTCCAATCATCCGGAACAAACAGTCTTTCTGGTGGACAACGATCCGGTTTATCCACCTGAAACTCCTGCAATGCACGTCGCAAGTCTGGGGATACGGCGGACAATATTACCCCATCCCTAAGGATACCAGTAGGCCCAGAGTCTCCAGGAGAGTCAGGCACAAAACTCCTGGAAAGAGCATCTGCCTTCACATTCTTTGAACCTGGCAGGTATGAAACCACGAAATTGAAACGAGAAAAAAACAACGACCAACAAGCCTGTCTAGGATTCAAACGCCTGGCAGACTCAAGGTAAATGAGATTCTTGTGATCAGTCAAGACCACCACACGATGTTTAGCACCCTCAAGCCAATGACGCCACTCCTCAAATGCCCACTTCATGGCCAAAAGCTCCCGATTACCCACATCATAATTGCGCTCGGCGGGCGAGAATTTTCTAGAGAAGAATGCACATGGCTTCATCACCGAGCCATTAGAACTTCTCTGTGACAAAACCGCCCCCGCTCCAATCTCGGAAGCATCAACCTCAACCTGAAAAGGAAGTGAAACATCTGGTTGACACAACACAGGAGCAGAAGAAAACCGGCGCTTAAGTTCCTGAAAGGCCTCCACGGCCGCAGGAGACCAATCAGCAACATCAGCACCCTTTTTAGTCAAATCAGTCAAAGGTTTAACAATACTGGAAAAATTAGCAATGAATCGACAATAAAAATTAGCAAACCCCAAGAACTTCTGAAGGCTCTTAACAGATGTAGGTTGTGTCCAGTCACAAATCGCCTGAACCTTGACGGGATCCATCTCAATAGTAGAAGGAGAAAAAATGTACCCCAAAAAAGAAATCTTCTGGACTCCGAAGAGACACTTTGAGCCCTTCACAAACAGAGAATTGGCCCGCAGAACCTGAAACACCTTCCTGACCTGTAGAACATGAGACTCCCAGTCATCAGAAAATACCAAAATATCATTCAAATACACAATCATAAACTTATCCAGATATTCACGGAAAATATTGTGCATAAAGGACTGAAAGACTGACGGAGCATTGGAGAGTCCAAAAGGCATTACCAAATACTCAAAATGGCCCTCAGGCGTATTAAATGCGGTTTTCCACTCATCACCCTGTTTTATCCGCACCAGATTATACGCACCGCGAAGATCTATCTTAGTGAACCACCTAGCCCCCTTAATGCGAGCAAACAAATCAGTCAATAATGGCAATGGATACTGATACTTGACTGTAATCTTATTCAGAAGGCAATAATCTATACAAGGCCTCAGGGAACCATCTTTTTTTGCCACGAATAAAAAACCTGCTCCCAGAGGGGACGAAGATGGACGAATATGTCCCTTTTCCAAGGATTCCTTAATATAATTCCGCATAGCAGTATGCTCTGGCAGTGACAGATTAAATAAACGACCCTTAGGGAACTTACTGCCAGGAATCAATTCTATAGCACAGTCACAATCTCTATGCGGAGGGAGCGAATTGAGCTTAGGCTCCTCAAAAACATCCCTATAGTCAGACAAAAACGCAGGGATCTCAGAAGGAGTAGATGAAGCGATTGAAATCGGAGGTGCATAATCATGAACCCCCTGACATCCCCAGCTTAACACAGACATTGTTTTCCAGTCCAGGACAGGATTATGAGTTTGTAACCATGGCAGACCAAGCACTAGTACATCATGTAAATTATACAGTACAAGGAAGCGAATCACCTCCTGATGAACGGGAGTCATGCGCATGGTCACTTGTGTCCAATACTGCGGTTTATTCATAGCCAATGGTGTAGAGTCAATTCCCTTCAGAGGAATAGGAACTTCCAGAGGTTCCAGACTAAAACCGCAGCGTTTAGCAAATGACCAATCCATAAGACTCAGGGCAGCGCCCGAATCCACATAGGCATCGACGGAAATGGAAGACAGTGAAAAAATCAGAGTCACAGACAAAATGAACTTAGGCTGCAGAGTACCAATGGCAAAAGATTTATCAACCCTTTTTGTGCGTTTAGAGCATGCTGATATAACATGAGCTGAATCACCACGATAAAAACACAATCCATTTTTCCGCCTATAATTTTGCCGTTCACTTCTGGACTGAATTCTATCACATTGCATAGTCTCAGGTGCCTGTTCAAAAGACACCGCCAACTGGTGCACGGGTTTGCGCTCCCATAAACGCCGATCAATCTGAATGGCCATAGCCATCGACTCATTCAGACCTGTAGGCGTAGGGAACCCCACCATAATATCCTTAATGGCCTCGGAAAGACCATTTCTGAAGTTTGCAGCCAGGGCGCACTCATTCCACTGAGTAAGCACCGACCATTTCCGAAATTTTTGACAATATATTTCCGCTTCATCATACCCCTGAGAGAGGGCTAATAAAGCCTTTTCAGCCTGAATCTCCAGGTTGGGTTCCTCATAGAGCAATCCCCATGCCAGAAAAAACGCATCCACATTGAGCAATGCAGGATCCCCTGGTGCCAATGCAAATGCCCAATTCTGAGGGTCGCCTCGCAGGAAAGATATTACAATCTTGACCTGTTGAGCAGGGTCTCCAGAGGAGCGAGATTTTAAAGAAAGAAACAATTTACAATTGTTCCTGAAATTCAGGAAGGTAGATCTATCTCCAGAAAAGAACTCTGGAATAGGAATTCTAGGTTCAGACATGGGAGTGTGAACAACAAAATCCTGTATGTTTTGAACTTTTGCCGCGAGATTACTCAGGCTGGAAGCCAAACTCTGGACATCCATGTTAAACAGCTAATATCAGAGCCATTCAAGGGTTAAGAGGAGGTAAGAAGCAGCTAGACAGCAATTAAGGGCTAGGCAGCAAAACTCTGAAGGAAAAAAAAAATAAATAAAATAAATTTCCCTTAAACACTTCTTTTTCTCCTGCTTCAGCCCAAACAATTAACACTTTGTGGGCCGGCTATACTGTCAAGAATCCCAATGGCTAGGGATAGCAAGGGACAAGCAAAGTAATACAAAATATCGGACGAGCTCTAGGGTGATGGAACCTGGGCTGACCGCTGCCCTACGCCTGACAAACGCAACTAGAGATAGCCAGGGAGCGTGCCTACGTTGGTTCTAGATGCCACGCACCAGCCTAAGAGCTAACTAGTACTGCAGAGAAAATAAAGACCTCACTTGCCTCCAGAGGAATGAACCCCAAAAGGTATAGTTGCCCCCCACATGTATTGACGGTGAAATGAGAGGAAGGCACACACATAGAGATGATATATATAGGTTCAGCAAATTGAGGCCCGCTGTAAACTAGAAAGCAGAACGATACAAAAGGGGTCTGAGCGGTCAGCAAAAAACCCTAATCAAAAAACCATCCTGAGATTACAAGAACCCATGTGCCAACTCATGGTACATGGGGAGAACCTCAGTCCACTAGAGCTACCAGCTAGCATAGAGACATAATAAGCAAGCTGGACAAAAAAACCAACAACTGAAAATCAGCACTTAGCTTATCCTGAAAGATCTGGGAGCAGGTAGGCAGGAACCAAACAGAGCACATCTGAATACATTGATAGCCGGCAAGGGAATGACAGAAAGGCCAGGTAAAATAGGAAACACCCAGCTTCTGATGGACAGGTGGAAACCAAAAGCCGCAACCCACCAAAGTCACCCAGTACCAGCAGTAACCACCAGAGGGAGCCCACAAACAGAATCCACAACAGGCTCCCTCCGGTGGTTTTGAGTGGAACTGCTGCTCCTTGGATTTAGCAGTCAGCAGCTGCCTCCACTGATCATCTTTCTGGCTCGGCTATTTATCCTGGCTCTATCCTTCAGCCTGGGCCAGTTGTCAATGGTTCCTGGTTGGATTCACATCTCTGCTTGGATTTCCCTGATATTCTGACCAGTTCAGCAAAGATAAGTCCTTGCTTGTTCTTTTGCTGTCCACTTATTGTGGACTTAATCGTTCAGTTCTTTCTATGTTTTTTCTTGTCCAGCTTGTCAATATGGATTTATTCAGTTAAGCTGGAAGCTCTGGGAAGCAGATTTACCCTCCACACCTTTAGTGTCATGAATCCCAATGGCTAGGGGATAGCACAGGACAAGCAAGGTACAAATAAATAACGGACGAGCTCTAGGGTGATGGAACCTGGGCTGACCGCTGCCCTACACCTGACAAACGCAACTAGAGATAGCCAGGGAGCGTGCCTACGTTGGTTCTAGACGCCACGCACCAGCCTAAGAGCTAACTAGTACTGCAGAGAAAATAAAGACCTCACTTGCCTCCAGAGGAATGAACCCCAAAAGGTATAGTTGCCCCCCACATGTATTGACGGTGAAATGAGAGGAAGGCACACACATAGAGATGATATATATAGGTTTAGCAAATTGAGGCCCGCTGTAAACTAGAAAGCAGAACGATACAAAAGGGGTCTGAGCAGTCAGCAAAAAAACCCTAATCAAAAACCATCCTGAGATTACAAGAACCCATGTGCCAACTCATGGCACATGGGGAGAACCTCAGTCCACTAGAGCTACCAGCTAGCATAGAGACATAATAAGCAAGCTGGACAAAAAACCCAACAACTGAAAATCAGCACTTAGCTTATCCTGAAAGATCTGGGAGCAGGTAGGCAGGAACCAAACAGAGCACATCTGAATACATTGATAGCCGGCAAGGGAATGACAGAAAGGCCAGGTAAAATAGGAAACACCCAGCCTCTGATGGACAGGTGGAAACCAAAAGCCGCAACCCACCAAAGTCACCCAGTACCAGCAGTAACCACCAGAGGGAGCCCACAAACAGAATCCACAACAGTACCCCCCCCTTGAGGAGGGGTCACCGAACCCTCACGAGAACCCCCAGGGTGATCAGGGTGAGCTCTATGGAAGGCGCGGACCAAATCAGTCGCATGAACATCGGAGGCGACCACCCAGGAATTATCCTTCTGACCATAACCCTTCCACTTAACCAAATACTGGAGTTTGCGTCTGGAAACACGAGAATCCAAGATCTTCTCAACAACATACTCCAATTCTCCCTCCACCAGCACCGGAGCAGGAGGCTCAACCGAAGGAACAACGGGCACCTCATACCTCCGCAACAACGACCGATGGAACACATTATGAATAGCAAACGATGCTGGGAGATCCAAACGAAAAGATACAGGGTTAAGAATCTCCGAGATCCTATAAGGACCGATGAACCGAGGCTTGAACTTAGGAGAAGAGACCTTCATAGGGACAAAACGAGAAGACAACCACACCAAATCCCCAACAAGAAGTCGGGGACCCACGCGGCGATGGCGATTAGCAAACTGCTGAGTCTTCTCCTGAGATAACTTCAAATTGTCCACCACCTGGTTCCAAATCTGATGCAGCCTGTCCACCACCACGTCCACTCCAGGACAATCCGAAGACTCCACCTGACCAGAGGAAAAACGAGGATGAAACCCCGAATTACAAAAAAAAGGAGAGACCAACGTGGCAGAACTAGCCCGATTATTAAGAGCAAATTCGGCCAGTGGCAAAAAAACAACCCAGTCATCTTGATCAGCAGAAACAAAACACCTCAAATAAGTTTCCAAGGTCTGATTAGTTCGCTCTGTCTGGCCATTCGTCTGAGGATGGAATGCAGACGAGAAAGACAAATCAATGCCCATCTTGGCACAAAACGTCCGCCAAAATCTAGACACAAACTGGGATCCCCTGTCAGAAACGATATTCTCCGGAATCCCATGCAAACGAACCACGTTCTGAAAAAATAAAGGGACCAACTCAGAGGAGGAAGGCAACTTAGGCAAGGGCACCAAATGAACCATCTTAGAAAAGCGGTCACACACAACCCAGATAACGGACATTTTCTGTGAAACCGGGAGATCAGAAATAAAATCCATGGAAATGTGCGTCCAAGGCCTCTTCGGGATGGGCAAGGATAACAACAACCCACTGGCCCGAGAACAGCAAGGCTTAGCTCGAGCACACACTTCACAAGACTGCACAAAGGTACGCACATCCCTAGACAAGGAAGGCCACCAAAAAGACCTGGCCACCAAGTCTCTAGTACCAAATATTCCAGGATGACCAGCCAACACAGAAGAATGGACCTCGGAGATGACTCTACTGGTCCAATCATCCGGAACAAACAGTCTTTCTGGTGGACAACGATCCGGTTTATCCACCTGAAACTCCTGCAATGCACGTCGCAAGTCTGGGGATACGGCGGACAATATTACCCCATCCCTAAGGATACCAGTAGGCCCAGAGTCTCCAGGAGAGTCAGGCACAAAACTCCTGGAAAGAGCATCTGCCTTCACATTCTTTGAACCTGGCAGGTATGAAACCACGAAATTGAAACGAGAAAAAAACAACGACCAACAAGCCTGTCTAGGATTCAAACGCCTGGCAGACTCAAGGTAAATGAGATTCTTGTGATCAGTCAAGACCACCACACGATGTTTAGCACCCTCAAGCCAATGACGCCACTCCTCAAATGCCCACTTCATGGCCAAAAGCTCCCGATTACCCACATCATAATTGCGCTCGGCGGGCGAGAATTTTCTAGAGAAGAATGCACATGGCTTCATCACCGAGCCATTAGAACTTCTCTGTGACAAAACCGCCCCCGCTCCAATCTCGGAAGCATCAACCTCAACCTGAAAAGGAAGTGAAACATCTGGTTGACACAACACAGGAGCAGAAGAAAACCGGCGCTTAAGTTCCTGAAAGGCCTCCACGGCCGCAGGAGACCAATCAGCAACATCAGCACCCTTTTTAGTCAAATCAGTCAAAGGTTTAACAATACTGGAAAAATTAGCAATGAATCGACGATAAAAATTAGCAAACCCCAAGAACTTCTGAAGGCTCTTAACAGATGTAGGTTGTGTCCAGTCACAAATCGCCTGAACCTTGACGGGATCCATCTCAATAGTAGAAGGAGAAAAAATGTACCCCAAAAAAGAAATCTTCTGGACTCCGAAGAGACACTTTGAGCCCTTCACAAACAGAGAATTGGCCCGCAGAACCTGAAACACCTTCCTGACCTGTAGAACATGAGACTCCCAGTCATCAGAAAATACCAAAATATCATTCAAATACACAATCATAAACTTATCCAGATATTCACGGAAAATATTGTGCATAAAGGACTGAAAGACTGACGGAGCATTGGAGAGTCCAAAAGGCATTACCAAATACTCAAAATGGCCCTCAGGCGTATTAAATGCGGTTTTCCACTCATCACCCTGTTTTATCCGCACCAGATTATACGCACCGCGAAGATCTATCTTAGTGAACCACCTAGCCCCCTTAATGCGAGCAAACAAATCAGTCAATAATGGCAATGGATACTGATACTTGACTGTAATCTTATTCAGAAGGCGATAATCTATACAAGGCCTCAGGGAACCATCTTTTTTTGCCACGAATAAAAAACCTGCTCCCAGAGGGGACGAAGATGGACGAATATGTCCCTTTTCCAAGGATTCCTAAATATAATTCCGCATAGCAGTATGCTCTGGCAGTGACAGATTAAATAAACGACCCTTAGGGAACTTACTGCCAGGAATCAATTCTATAGCACAGTCACAATCTCTATGCGGAGGGAGCGAATTGAGCTTAGGCTCCTCAAAAACATCCCTATAGTCAGACAAAAACGCAGGGATCTCAGAAGGAGTAGATGAAGCGATTGAAATCGGAGGTGCATAATCATGAACCCCCTGACATCCCCAGCTTAACACAGACATTGTTTTCCAGTCCAGGACAGGATTATGAGTTTGTAACCATGGCAGACCAAGCACTAGTACATCATGTAAATTATACAGTACAAGGAAGCGAATCACCTCCTGATGAACGGGAGTCATGCGCATGGTCACTTGTGTCCAATACTGCGGTTTATTCATAGCCAATGGTGTAGAGTCAATTCCCTTCAGAGGAATAGGAACTTCCAGAGGTTCCAGACTAAAACCGCAGCGTTTAGCAAATGACCAATCCATAAGACTCAGGGCAGCGCCCGAATCCACATAGGCATCGACGGAAATGGAAGACAGTGAAAAAATCAGAGTCACAGACAAAATGAACTTAGGCTGCAGAGTACCAATGGCAAAAGATTTATCAACCCTTTTTGTGCGTTTAGAGCATGCTGATATAACATGAGCTGAATCACCACGATAAAAACACAATCCATTTTTCCGCCTATAATTTTGCCGTTCACTTCTGGACTGAATTCTATCACATTGCATAGTCTCAGGTGCCTGTTCAAAAGACACCGCCAACTGGTGCACGGGTTTGCGCTCCCATAAACGCCGATCAATCTGAATGGCCATAGCCATCGACTCATTCAGACCTGTAGGCGTAGGGAACCCCACCATAATATCCTTAATGGCCTCGGAAAGACCATTTCTGAAGTTTGCAGCCAGGGCGCACTCATTCCACTGAGTAAGCACCGACCATTTCCGAAATTTTTGACAATATATTTCCGCTTCATCATACCCCTGAGAGAGGGCTAATAAAGCCTTTTCAGCCTGAATCTCCAGGTTGGGTTCCTCATAGAGCAATCCCCATGCCAGAAAAAACGCATCCACATTGAGCAATGCAGGATCCCCTGGTGCCAATGCAAATGCCCAATTCTGAGGGTCGCCTCGCAGGAAAGATATTACAATCTTGACCTGTTGAGCAGGGTCTCCAGAGGAGCGAGATTTTAAAGAAAGAAACAATTTACAATTGTTCCTGAAATTCAGGAAGGTAGATCTATCTCCAGAAAAGAACTCTGGAATAGGAATTCTAGGTTCAGACATGGGAGTGTGAACAACAAAATCCTGTATGTTTTGAACTTTTGCCGCGAGATTACTCAGGCTGGAAGCCAAACTCTGGACATCCATGTTAAACAGCTAATATCAGAGCCATTCAAGGGTTAAGAGGAGGTAAGAAGCAGCTAGACAGCAATTAAGGGCTAGGCAGCAAAACTCTGAAGGAAAAAAAAAATAAATAAAATAAATTTCCCTTAAACACTTCTTTTTCTCCTGCTTCAGCCCAAACAATTAACACTTTGTGGGCCGGCTATACTGTCAAGAATCCCAATGGCTAGGGATAGCAAGGGACAAGCAAAGTAATACAAAATATCGGACGAGCTCTAGGGTGATGGAACCTGGGCTGACCGCTGCCCTACGCCTGACAAACGCAACTAGAGATAGCCAGGGAGCGTGCCTACGTTGGTTCTAGATGCCACGCACCAGCCTAAGAGCTAACTAGTACTGCAGAGAAAATAAAGACCTCACTTGCCTCCAGAGGAATGAACCCCAAAAGGTATAGTTGCCCCCCACATGTATTGACGGTGAAATGAGAGGAAGGCACACACATAGAGATGATATATATAGGTTCAGCAAATTGAGGCCCGCTGTAAACTAGAAAGCAGAACGATACAAAAGGGGTCTGAGCGGTCAGCAAAAAACCCTAATCAAAAAACCATCCTGAGATTACAAGAACCCATGTGCCAACTCATGGCACATGGGGAGAACCTCAGTCCACTAGAGCTACCAGCTAGCATAGAGACATAATAAGCAAGCTGGACAAAAAAACCAACAACTGAAAATCAGCACTTAGCTTATCCTGAAAGATCTGGGAGCAGGTAGGCAGGAACCAAACAGAGCACATCTGAATACATTGATAGCCGGCAAGGGAATGACAGAAAGGCCAGGTAAAATAGGAAACACCCAGCTTCTGATGGACAGGTGGAAACCAAAAGCCGCAACCCACCAAAGTCACCCAGTACCAGCAGTAACCACCAGAGGGAGCCCACAAACAGAATCCACAACAGGCTCCCTCCGGTGGTTTTGAGTGGAACTGCTGCTCCTTGGATTTAGCAGTCAGCAGCTGCTTCCACTGATCATCTTTCTGGCTCGGCTATTTATCCTGGCTCTATCCTTCAGCCTGGGCCAGTTGTCAATGGTTCCTGGTTGGATTCACATCTCTGCTTGGATTTCCCTGATATTCTGACCAGTTCAGCAAAGATAAGTCCTTGCTTGTTCTTTTGCTGTCCACTTATTGTGGACTTAATCGTTCAGTTCTTTCTATGTTTTTTCTTGTCCAGCTTGTCAATATGGATTTATTCAGTTAAGCTGGAAGCTCTGGGAAGCAGATTTACCCTCCACACCTTTAGTGTCATGAATCCCAATGGCTAGGGGATAGCACAGGACAAGCAAGGTACAAATAAATAACGGACGAGCTCTAGGGTGATGGAACCTGGGCTGACCGCTGCCCTACACCTGACAAACGCAACTAGAGATAGCCAGGGAGCGTGCCTACGTTGGTTCTAGACGCCACGCACCAGCCTAAGAGCTAACTAGTACTGCAGAGAAAATAAAGACCTCACTTGCCTCCAGAGGAATGAACCCCAAAAGGTATAGTTGCCCCCCACATGTATTGACGGTGAAATGAGAGGAAGGCACACACATAGAGATGATATATATAGGTTTAGCAAATTGAGGCCCGCTGTAAACTAGAAAGCAGAACGATACAAAAGGGGTCTGAGCGGTCAGCAAAAAAACCCTAATCAAAAACCATCCTGAGATTACAAGAACCCATGTGCCAACTCATGGCACATGGGGAGAACCTCAGTCCACTAGAGCTACCAGCTAGCATAGAGACATAATAAGCAAGCTGGACAAAAAAAACAACAACTGAAAATCAGCACTTAGCTTATCCTGAAAGATCTGGGAGCAGGTAGGCAGGAACCAAACAGAGCACATCTGAATACATTGATAGCCGGCAAGGGAATGACAGAAAGGCCAGGTAAAATAGGAAACACCCAGCCTCTGATGGACAGGTGGAAACCAAAAGCCGCAACCCACCAAAGTCACCCAGTACCAGCAGTAACCACCAGAGGGAGCCCACAAACAGAATCCACAACAGTACCCCCCCCTTGAGGAGGGGTCACCGAACCCTCACGAGAACCCCCAGGGTGATCAGGGTGAGCTCTATGGAAGGCGCGGACCAAATCAGTCGCATGAACATCGGAGGCGACCACCCAGGAATTATCCTTCTGACCATAACCCTTCCACTTAACCAAATACTGGAGTTTGCGTCTGGAAACACGAGAATCCAAGATCTTCTCAACAACATACTCCAATTCTCCCTCCACCAGCACCGGAGCAGGAGGCTCAACCGAAGGAACAACGGGCACCTCATACCTCCGCAACAACGACCGATGGAACACATTATGAATAGCAAACGATGCTGGGAGATCCAAACGAAAAGATACAGGGTTAAGAATCTCCGAGATCCTATAAGGACCGATGAACCGAGGCTTGAACTTAGGAGAAGAGACCTTCATAGGGACAAAACGAGAAGACAACCACACCAAATCCCCAACAAGAAGTCGGGGACCCACGCGGCGATGGCGATTAGCAAACTGCTGAGTCTTCTCCTGAGATAACTTCAAATTGTCCACCACCTGGTTCCAAATCTGATGCAGCCTGTCCACCACCACGTCCACTCCAGGACAATCCGAAGACTCCACCTGACCAGAGGAAAAACGAGGATGAAACCCCGAATTACAAAAAAAAGGAGAGACCAACGTGGCAGAACTAGCCCGATTATTAAGAGCAAATTCGGCCAGTGGCAAAAAAACAACCCAGTCATCTTGATCAGCAGAAACAAAACACCTCAAATAAGTTTCCAAGGTCTGATTAGTTCGCTCTGTCTGGCCATTCGTCTGAGGATGGAATGCAGACGAGAAAGACAAATCAATGCCCATCTTGGCACAAAACGTCCGCCAAAATCTAGACACAAACTGGGATCCCCTGTCAGAAACGATATTCTCCGGAATCCCATGCAAACGAACCACGTTCTGAAAAAATAAAGGGACCAACTCAGAGGAGGAAGGCAACTTAGGCAAGGGCACCAAATGAACCATCTTAGAAAAGCGGTCACACACAACCCAGATAACGGACATTTTCTGTGAAACCGGGAGATCAGAAATAAAATCCATGGAAATGTGCGTCCAAGGCCTCTTCGGGATGGGCAAGGATAACAACAACCCACTGGCCCGAGAACAGCAAGGCTTAGCTCGAGCACACACTTCACAAGACTGCACAAAGGTACGCACATCCCTAGACAAGGAAGGCCACCAAAAAGACCTGGCCACCAAGTCTCTAGTACCAAATATTCCAGGATGACCAGCCAACACAGAAGAATGGACCTCGGAGATGACTCTACTGGTCCAATCATCCGGAACAAACAGTCTTTCTGGTGGACAACGATCCGGTTTACCCACCTGAAACTCCTGCAATGCACGTCGCAAGTCTGGGGATACGGCGGACAATATTACCCCATCCCTAAGGATACCAGTAGGCCCAGAGTCTCCAGGAGAGTCAGGCACAAAACTCCTGGAAAGAGCATCTGCCTTCACATTCTTTGAACCTGGCAGGTATGAAACCACGAAATTGAAACGAGAAAAAAACAACGACCAACGAGCCTGTCTAGGATTCAAACGCCTGGCAGACTCAAGGTAAATGAGATTCTTGTGATCAGTCAAGACCACCACACGATGTTTAGCACCCTCAAGCCAATGACGCCACTCCTCAAATGCCCACTTCATGGCCAAAAGCTCCCGATTACCCACATCATAATTGCGCTCGGCGGGCGAGAATTTTCTAGAGAAGAATGCACATGGCTTCATCACCGAGCCATTAGAACTTCTCTGTGACAAAACCGCCCCCGCTCCAATCTCGGAAGCATCAACCTCAACCTGAAAAGGAAGTGAAACATCTGGTTGACACAACACAGGAGCAGAAGAAAACCGGCGCTTAAGTTCCTGAAAGGCCTCCACGGCCGCAGGAGACCAATCAGCAACATCAGCACCCTTTTTAGTCAAATCAGTCAAAGGTTTAACAATACTGGAAAAATTAGCAATGAATCGACGATAAAAATTAGCAAACCCCAAGAACTTCTGAAGGCTCTTAACAGATGTAGGTTGTGTCCAGTCACAAATCGCCTGAACCTTGACGGGATCCATCTCAATAGTAGAAGGAGAAAAAATGTACCCCAAAAAAGAAATCTTCTGGACTCCGAAGAGACACTTTGAGCCCTTCACAAACAGAGAATTGGCCCGCAGAACCTGAAACACCTTCCTGACCTGTAGAACATGAGACTCCCAGTCATCAGAAAACACCAAAATATCATTCAAATACACAATCATAAACTTATCCAGATATTCACGGAAAATATTGTGCATAAAGGACTGAAAGACTGACGGAGCATTGGAGAGTCCAAAAGGCATTACCAAATACTCAAAATGGCCCTCAGGCGTATTAAATGCGGTTTTCCACTCATCACCCTGTTTTATCCGCACCAGATTATACGCACCGCGAAGATCTATCTTAGTGAACCACCTAGCCCCCTTAATGCGAGCAAACAAATCAGTCAATAATGGCAATGGATACTGATACTTGACTGTAATCTTATTCAGAAGGCGATAATCTATACAAGGCCTCAGGGAACCATCTTTTTTTGCCACGAAAAAAAAACCTGCTCCCAGAGGGGACGAAGATGGACGAATATGTCCCTTTTCCAAGGATTCCTTAATATAATTCCGCATAGCAGTATGCTCTGGCAGTGACAGATTAAATAAACGACCCTTAGGGAACTTACTGCCAGGAATCAATTCTATAGCACAGTCACAATCTCTATGCGGAGGGAGCGAATTGAGCTTAGGCTCCTCAAAAACATCCCTATAGTCAGACAAAAACGCAGGGATCTCAGAAGGAGTAGATGAAGCGATTGAAATCGGAGGTGCATAATCATGAACCCCCTGACATCCCCAGCTTAACACAGACATTGTTTTCCAGTCCAGGACAGGATTATGAGTTTGTAACCATGGCAGACCAAGCACTAGTACATCATGTAAATTATACAGTACAAGGAAGCGAATCACCTCCTGATGAACGGGAGTCATGCGCATGGTCACTTGTGTCCAATACTGCGGTTTATTCATAGCCAATGGTGTAGAGTCAATTCCCTTCAGAGGAATAGGAACTTCCAGAGGTTCCAGACTAAAACCGCAGCGTTTAGCAAATGACCAATCCATAAGACTCAGGGCAGCGCCCGAATCCACATAGGCATCGACGGAAATGGAAGACAGTGAAAAAATCAGAGTCACAGACAAAATGAACTTAGGCTGCAGAGTACCAATGGCAAAAGATTTATCAACCCTTTTTGTGCGTTTAGAGCATGCTGATATAACATGAGCTGAATCACCACAATAAAAACACAATCCATTTTTCCGCCTATAATTTTGCCGTTCACTTCTGGACTGAATTCTATCACATTGCATAGTCTCAGGTGCCTGTTCAAAAGACACCGCCAACTGGTGCACGGGTTTGCGCTCCCGTAAACGCCGATCAATCTGAATGGCCATAGCCATCGACTCATTCAGACCTGTAGGCGTAGGGAACCCCACCATAATATCCTTAATGGCCTCGGAAAGACCATTTCTGAAGTTTGCAGCCAGGGCGCACTCATTCCACTGAGTAAGCACCGACCATTTCCGAAATTTTTGACAATATATTTCCGCTTCATCATACCCCTGAGAGAGGGCTAATAAAGCCTTTTCAGCCTGAATCTCCAGGTTGGGTTCCTCATAGAGCAATCCCAATGCCAGAAAAAACGCATCCACATTGAGCAATGCAGGATCCCCTGGTGCCAATGCAAATGCCCAATTCTGAGGGTCGCCTCGCAGGAAAGATATTACAATCTTGACCTGTTGAGCAGGGTCTCCAGAGGAGCGAGATTTTAAAGAAAGAAACAATTTACAATTGTTCCTGAAATTCAGGAAGGTAGATCTATCTCCCGAAAAGAACTCTGGAATAGGAATTCTAGGTTCAGACATGGGAGTGTGAACAACAAAATCCTGTATGTTTTGAACTTTTGCCGCGAGATTACTCAGGCTGGAAGCCAAACTCTGGACATCCATGTTAAACAGCTAATATCAGAGCCATTCAAGGGTTAAGAGGAGGTAAGAAGCAGCTAGACAGCAATTAAGGGCTAGGCAGCAAAACTCTGAAGGGAAAAAAAAAATAAATAAATAAATTTCCCTTAAACACTTCTTTTTCTCCTGCTTCAGCCCAAACAATTAACACTTTGTGGGCCGGCTATACTGTCAAGAATCCCAATGGCTAGGGATAGCAAGGGACAAGCAAAGTAATACAAAATATCAGACGAGCTCTAGGGTGATGGAACCTGGGCTGACCGCTGCCCTACGCCTGACAAACGCAACTAGAGATAGCCAGGGAGCGTGCCTACGTTGGTTCTAGACGCCACGCACCATCCTAAGAGCTAACTAGTACTGCAGAGAAAATAAAGACCTCACTTGCCTCCAGAGGAATGAACCCCAAAAGGTATAGTTGCCCCCCACATGTATTGACGGTGAAATGAGAGGAAGGCACACACATAGAGATGATATATATAGGTTCAGCAAATTGAGGCCCGCTGTAAACTAGAAAGCAGAACGATACAAAAGGGGTCTGAGCGGTCAGAAAAAAACCCTAATCAAAAAACCATCCTGAGATTACAAGAACCCATGTGCCAACTCATGGCACATGGGGAGAACCTCAGTCCACTAGAGCTACCAGCTAGCATAGAGACATAATAAGCAAGCTGGACAAAAAAACCAACAACTGAAAATCAGCACTTAGCTTATCCTGAAAGATCTGGGAGCAGGTAGGCAGGAACCAAACAGAGCACATCTGAATACATTGATAGCCGGCAAGGGAATGACAGAAAGGCCAGGTAAAATAGGAAACACCCAGCCTCTGATGGACAGGTGGAAACCAAAAGCCGCAAGCCACCAAAGTCACCCAGTACCAGCAGTAACCACCAGAGGGAGCCCACAAACAGAATCCACAACAGGCTCCCTCCGGTGGTTTTGAGTGGAACTGCTGCTCCTTGGATTTAGCAGTCAGCAGCTGCTTCCACTGATCATCTTTCTGGCTCGGCTATTTATCCTGGCTCTATCCTTCAGCCTGGGCCAGTTGTCAATGGTTCCTGGTTGGATTCACATCTCTGCTTGGATTTCCCTGATATTCTGACCAGTTCAGCAAAGATAAGTCCTTGCTTGTTCTTTTGCTGTCCACTTATTGTGGACTTAATCGTTCAGCTCTTTCTATGTTTTTTCTTGTCCAGCTTGTCAATATGGATTTATTCAGTTAAGCTGGAAGCTCTGGGAAGCAGATTTATCCTCCACACCTTTAGTGTCATGAATCCCAATGGCTAGGGGATAGCACAGGACAAGCAAGGTACAAATAAATAACGGACGAGCTCTAGGGTGATGGAACCTGGGCTGACCGCTGCCCTACGCCTGACAAACGCAACTAGAGATAGCCAGGGAGCGTGCCTACGTTGGTTCTAGACGCCACGCACCAGCCTAAGAGCTAACTAGTACTGCAGAGAAAATAAAGACCTCACTTGCCTCCAGAGGAATGAACCCCAAAAGGTATAGTTGCCCCCCACATGTATTGACGGTGAAATGAGAGGAAGGCACACACATAGAGATGATATATATAGGTTTAGCAAATTGAGGCCCGCTGTAAACTAGAAAGCAGAACGATACAAAAGGGGTCTGAGCGGTCAGCAAAAAAACCCTAATCAAAAACCATCCTGAGATTACAAGAACCCATGTGCCAACTCATGGCACATGGGGAGAACCTCAGTCCACTAGAGCTACCAGCTAGCATAGAGACATAATAAGCAAGCTGGACTAAAAAACCAAACAACTGAAAATCAGCACTTAGCTTATCCTGAAAGATCTGGGAGCAGGTATGCAGGAACTAAACAGAGCACATCTGAATACATTGATAGCCGGCAAGGGAATGACAGAAAGGCCAGGTAAAATAGGAAACACCCAGCCTCTGATGGACAGGTGGAAACCAAAGGCCGCAACCCACCAAAGTCACCCAGTACCAGCAGTAACCACCAGAGGGAGCCCACAAACAGAATCCACAACACTTTAGTCAGGTGTGGAGATTTTTGTAAACTCTGTGGTGGATTTTTCTAGTTTTTTTATACTGACCGCACAGTATTCTGTCCTGTTCTATCTATCTAGCTAGACTGGCCTCCTTTGCTACATTCTGATTTCTTTCTGCGTATGTCATTTCCCTCTCCACTCACAGTCAATATTTGTGGGGGGCTGCCTTTCCTTTGGGGATTTTCTTTGAGGCAAGATAGCTTTCCTGTTTCCATCTTTAGGGGTAGTTAGTCCTCCGGCTGTGACGAGGTGTCTAGGGAGTGACAGGAACATCCCACGGCTACTTCTAGTGTTGTGATAAGCTCAGGAACTGCGGTTAGTACAGGTACCACCTCCTCCAGAGCTCGTCCCATGTTGCTCCTAAACCACCAGTTCATAACAGTACAACTGGCCAAAAATGAATTAAATGCATCTCAAAAGAAGGAAAAAATAGTTCTGAGCCATTTTTTTTTTGCAGTCTGTTTTGTCTTTTTTTTCCTCTTAATCTCTGGGTGGTTCAGGATTTTGGCGCTGGCATGGATGTTCAGGGTTTGTTTTCTCGTGTGGATCGACTTGCTGCAAGAGTACAGAGTATCCAAGATTATGTTGTCCAGACTCCGGCTTTAGAGCCTAAAATTCCTACTCCTGATTTGTTTTTTGGGGACAGATCTAAGTTTTTGAACTTTAAAAATAACTGCAAATTGTTTTTTGCTTTGAAACCCCGTTCCTCTGGTGATCCCATTCAGCAGGTTAAGATTGTCATCTCTCTGCTGCATGGTGACCCTCAGGACTGGGCTTTCTCCCTTGAATCAGGGAATCCGGCATTGCTTAATGTAGACGCATTTTTTCAAGCGCTCGGATTATTGTATGACGAACCTAATTCTGTGGATCATGCAGAAAAAACCTTGTTGGCCCTATGTCAGGGTCAGGAAGCAGCAGAATTATAGTGCCAGAAATTTAGAAAATGGTCTGTGCTCACTAAATGGAATGAGGATGCTCTGGCAGCAATTTTCAGAAAGGGTCTTTCTGAAGCCCTTCAAGATGTTATGGTGGGGTTCCCCACACCCGCTGGTTTGAGCGAATCTATGTCTCTAGCCATTCAGATTGATCGGCGACTGCGAGAGCGCAAAGTTGTGCACCATATGGCAGTGTCCTCTGAGCGGAGTCCTGAGCCTATGCAATGTGATAGGATTTTGACTAGAGCAGAAAGGTAGGGATTCAGATGTCAGAATAAGCTGTGTTTTTACTGTGGTGATTCTGCTCATGTTATTTCTGATTGCCCTAAGCGTACTAAGAGGGTCGCTACGTCTGTTACCATCAGTACTGTACAGCCTAAATTTCTCTTATCTGTGACCCTGATTTGCTCATTATCGTCCTTTTCTGTCATGGCATTTGAGGATTCAGGCGCTGCACTGAACTTAATGGACTTGGAATTCGCCAGGCGCTGTGGTTTTTCCTTGCAGCATTTGCAGAGCCCTATTCCTTTGAGGGGCATTGATGCTACACCATTGGCCAAGAATAAACCTCAGTATTGGACTCAGCTGACCATGTGTATGGCTCCAGCACATCAGGAAGATTGCCGTTTTCTGGTGTTGCATAACTTGCATGATGTTGTTGTACTGGGTTTTCCATGGTTACAGGAACATAATCCGGTGCCGGATTGGAAATCTATGTCTGTGACTAGTTGGGGTTGTCAAGGGGTACATTGTGATGTTCCTTTGATGTCAATTTCCTCTTCCCCCTCTTCTGAAGTCCCTGAGTTTTTGTAAGATTTCCAGGATGTATTTGATGAGCCCAAGTCCAGTTCCCTTCCTCCACATAGGGACTGTGATTGTGCTATTAACTTGATTCCTGGCTGTAAGTTCCCTAAGGGCCGACTTTTCAATCTGTCTGTGCCAGAGCATACCGCCATGTGGAGTTATGTTAAGGAGTCTTTGGAGAAAGGACATATTTGGCCGTCTTCCTCACCATTGGGAGCTGGATTCTTTTTTGTTGCCAAGAAGGATGGCTCCTTGAGACCCTGTATTGATTATCGCCTTCTTAATAAGATTACGGTTAAATTCCAATACCCTTTACCTTTGCTTTCTGATTTATTTGCTCGGATTAAGGGGGCTAGTTGGTTTACTAAGATTGACCTTCGAGGGGCATATAATCTTGTTCGTATTAAACAGGGTGACGAATGGAAAACTGCATTTAATACGCCCGAAGGCCATTTTGAATACCTTGTGATGCCTTTCGGGCTTTCTAATGCTCCTTCTGTATTTCAGTCCTTCATGCATGATATTTTCTGCAATTATCTTGATAAATTCATGATTGTGTATTTGGATGATATTTAGATTTTTTCCGATGATTGGGAGTCTCATGTGAAGCAGGTCTGGATGGTATTCCAGATCCTTCGTGATAATGCTTTATTTGTGAAGGGGTCTAAGTGTCTATTTGGAGTTCAGAAGGTCTCTTTTTTGGGTTTTATTTTTTCTCCCTTGTCTATAGAAATGGATCCTGTTAAGGTCCAAGCCATTCATGACTGGATTCAACCCACATCGGTGAAGAGCCTTCAGAAATTTTTGGGCTTTGCTAATTTTTATCTCCGTTTCATTGCCAACTTTTCCAGTGTGGTTAAGCCCCTGACCGATTTGACGAAGAAAGGCGCTGATGTGACGAATTGGTCCTCTGCGGCCGTTGAGGCCTTTCAGGAGCTTAAATGCCGATTTACTTCTGCCCCTGTGTTGCGTCAGCCGGATGTTTCTCTTCCTTTTCAGGTTGAGGTTGACGCTTCTGAGATTGGGGCAGGGGCCGTTTTGTCTCAGAGGAATTCTGATGGTTCTTTGATGAAACTGTGTGCCTTATTTTCCAGACAATTTTTGCCTGCGGAGCGCAATTATGATGTTGGCAATCGGGAGTTGTTGGCTATGAAGTGGGCATTTGAGGAGTGGCGACATTGGCTTGAGGGAGCCAAGCACCGCGTTGTGGTCTTGACCGATCATAAGAATCTGATTTACCTCGAGTCGGCCAAGCGGCTGAACCCTAGACAGGCTCGATGGCCCCTGTTTTTCTCCCGTTTTGATTTTGTGGTCTCGTATCTTCCGGGATCTAAGAATGTTAAGGCTGATGCCCTCTCTAGGAGTTTTTTGCCTGATTCTCCTGGAGTCCTTGAACCAGTTGGCATTCTTAAGGAAGGGGTGATTCTTTCTGCCATCTTCCCTGATTTGCGGCGGGTGCTTCAGGAATTTCAGGCTGATAAACCTGACCGCTGTCCTGTGGGGAAGCTGTTTGTTCCTGATAGATGGACTAGTAAGGTAATTTCTGAGGTTCATTCTTCAGTGTTGGCTGGTCATCCTGGGATTTTTGGTACCAGAGATTTGGTTGCTAGGTCCTATTGGTGGCCTTCCTTGTCGCGGGATGTGCGTTCTTTTGTGCAGTCCTGTGGGACTTGTGCCCGGGCCAAGCCTTGCTGTTCCCGCGCTAGTGGGTTGCCTTTGCCGGTCCCTGAGAGGCCCTGGACGTATATTTCCATGGATTTTATTTCGGATCTTCCCGTTTCCCAGAAGATGTCTGTTATCTGGGTGGTTTGTGACCGGTTTTCTAAGATGGTCCATTTGGTACCTTTGCCTAAATTGCCTTCCTCCTCTGATTTGGTTCCATTGTTTTTTCAGCATGTGGTTCGTTTGCATGGCATTCCGGAGAATATCGTGTCTGACAGAGGTTCCCAGTTTGTTTCTAGGTTTTGGCGGGCCTTTTGTGCTAGGATGGGCATTGATTTGTCTTTTTCTTCGGCGTTGCATCCTCAGACAAATGGCCAAACTGAGCGAACTAATCAGACCTTGGAAACCTATTTGAGATGCTTTGTGTCTGCTGATCAGGATGATTGGGTGGCTTTCTTGCCGTTGGCCGAGTTTGCCCTTAATAATCGGGCTAGTTCGGCTACTTTGGTTTCATCTTTCTTTTGTAATTTTGGTTTTCATCCTCGTTTTTCTTCGGGGCAGGTTGAGCCTTCTGATTGTCCTGGTGTGGATTCTGTGGTGGACAGGTTACAGCAGATTTGGACTCATGTGGTAGACAATTTGACGTTGTCTCAGGAAAAGGCTCAACGTTTTGCTAACCGCCGTCGGTGTGTTGGTCCCCGGCTTCGGGTGGGGGATTTAGTCTGGTTATCTTCTCATCATGTTCCTATGAAGGTTTCTTCCCCTAAGTTCAAGCCTTGGTTTATTGGTCCTTATAAGATTTCTGAGATTATCAATCCGGTGTCTTTTCGTTTGGCCTTTCCAGCCTCTTTTGCCATCCATAATGTTTTCCATAGATCTTTGTTGCGGAGATATGTGGTACCCGTTGTTCCCTCGGTTGATCCTCCTGCCCCGGTGTTGGTTGAGGGGGAGTTGGAATATTTGGTGGAGAAAATTTTGGATTCTCGTTTTTCGAGGCGGAGGCTTCAGTATCTTGTCAAGTGGAAGGGTTATGGCCAGGAGGATAATTCTTGGGTTGTTGCCTCCGATGTCCATGCCGCCGATTTGGTTCGTGCCTTTCACTTGGCTCACCCTGATTGGCCTGGGGGCTCTGGTGGTGAATTCCGCTCTTGGGCTCCCTCCGGTGGTTGTAAGTGGCACTTTTGTGAGTTCTGCTCTTGGGCTCCCTCCGGTGGTTTTGAGTGGAACTGCTGCTCCTTGGATTTAGCAGTCAGCAGCTGCTTCCACTGATCGTCTTTCTGGCTCGGCTATTTATCCTGGCTCTATCCTTCAGCCTGGGCCAGTTGTCAATGGTTCCTGGTTGGATTCACATCTCTGCTTGGATTTCCCTGATATTCTGACCAGTTCAGCAAAGATAAGTCCTTGCTTGTTCTTTTGCTGTCCACTTATTGTGGACTTAATCGTTCAGCTCTTTCTATGTTTTTTCTTGTCCAGCTTGTCAATATGGATTTATTCAGTTAAGCTGGAAGCTCTGGGAAGCAGATTTACCCTCCACACCTTTAGTCAGGTGTGGAGATTTTTGTAAACTCTGTGGTGGATTTTTCTAGTTTTTTTTATACTGACCGCACAGTATTCTGTCCTGTTCTATCTATCTAGCTAGACTGGCCTCCTTTGCTACATTCTGATTTCTTTCTGCATATGTCATTTCCCTCTCCACTCACAGTCAATATTTTTGGGGGGCTGCCTTTCTTTTGGGGATTTTCTCTGAGGCAAGATAGCTTTCCTGTTTCCATCTTTAGGGGTAGTTAGTCCTCCGGCTGTGACGAGGTGTCTAGGGAGTGACAGGAACATCCCACGGCTACTTCTAGTGTTGTGATAAGCTCAGGAACTGCGGTTAGTACAGGTACCACCTCCTCCAGAGCTCGTCCCATAAACCACCAGTTCATAACACACTTCTCAATGGCTGTCCTCATGCCAATCCAGTAGAATCTTTCACGAAGTAGGACCTCCAACTTCTTCCATCCGAAGTGTCCTGCTCCATCGTGGTATGCTTCTAATACCATTGGTGCATCCCGCTTTGGGACTACCACCTGCCAGTCCAATTCATGAGTGTGTGGGTTGATGATCCTTCATCACAGCTTACCCTCATAGATAAACAGCTTGCCCTTTTCCTTCCACAACTGCTATGCTTCCTGTGTAGCATCTGGGTCAGGGTGTCAGTCAGCTTGTGTCAGTAGCTCCTTTACTAGGCAGATTGCTGGATCGCTATATTGCATCTCTGCCCACTCATGGTGGGGCAATGGGTTTAACATGGCCTCCTGTATGATGCAGCGCTTGTTCCTCATCCCCTGGGAGCATTGGGCCGCAACTGGGCAGTGGAAGGCTGGTAACTCAATTTCTTCAAATTCTTCCGGATCTTCTCCCTCGTCTGGTAAATTGGGCCTCAGCATTAGCGTTCTTATGTCCCGCTCGGTACTTGATGGTAAATTCATAGTTGGATAGTCGGGGTCATCCACCGCGGTTCCAGTGCACCCAGCTTTGCGGTTTCAAGGTGGGTTAACAGATTATTGTCCGTATAGATAGTAAACTTTGCCGAAGCCAGGTAGTGCTTGAAGCACTCTGTTACCTCCCAGACTATGGCGAGGAGCGACAGTGTAAAAGAACTGAAGTTGTTGGGGTTCCTTTCAGTGGGACAAAGCTTCCTGCTGGTGTAGGCAATCACTCTCTCTCTGCCTTTCTGCACTTGTGACAGTACGGCTCCTAATCCCACGTTTCTGGCGTTTGTGTAAATTACAAATGGTTGGTCATAGTCAGGATAGGCCAGGACTTCATTTCCAGTGAAAGCCAGCTTCATCTGAGTAAAGGATTATTCTAGCCTGTTGTTCCACTCAAACAGAGGACTCTTGTTCTTAGCCATCTTGGATTAATCCACTAGTAAGTCTTGCAGAGGTGTGCCTATCTTGGTGAAAACCCTGACGAATCTCCGTTAGTAGTCTACCAACCCAAGGAACTACTGTACTTCATGAATGTTGTTGGGTTTTGGCCAATCCCTGATAACAGTGACTTTGTCAGGGTCTGGTGCCACACCTTTGGCGCTTACCATGTGACCAAGGTACTGCATCTTGGGCTTCAGCTGTTGGTATTTGGATGGCTTCACTTTCAGGCCAAAGTTGGACAGGGCTTTGAACACCTCTACCAAGTGCTTCAAGTGGTCTTCATAGGTTTTGGAGAAGATGATGACTTTATCCAAGTACAACAGAACGGTTTCAAAGTTCTTGTGCCCGAGGCAACTATCCATCATCCTCTGGAATGTCCCTTGTGCTTTGCAAAGCCCAAACGGCATTTAGTTGAACTCGGAGAGGCCCATTGGTGTAGTGAAGGCAGTCTTCTCTTTATCAGCCTCTGCCACAGGAACTTGCCAATACCCACTGGTGAGATCTAAGGTGGAGGAATAGTTAGCGGATCTCAGTACAGCTAGTGACTCCTCAATTCTAGGTAATAAGTAGGCGTCCTTGTGTGTAATACTGTTAATTTGCCTGTAGTCAATACACATTCTCATGGTACCATCTTTCTTTTTAACGAGGACTAATGGAGCTGCCCAGGGGCTACAACTATCTCTGATTACCCCAGCCTCCTTCATCTCTTGTAACATATCCTTGGCACGTTGATAGTGTGCTGGGGGTACAGGCCAGTACCTTTCTTTAATGGGCGGATGATCTCCAGTAGGGATATGGTGTTGGATCCCTTTTACCTGCCCAAAGTCTAGAGGATGTTTACTGACTACCCGCTCATATTCCTGGACCACTCGGTAAGCCCCATGCTATTGATGCAAAGGATTGGAGTCAGTGCCTACGTGTAGCTGTTGGCACCAATCCTCCAGTTGCCTCCCAGAGACATTGTCATCCTCCTAGTCGGGCAGGACCAAGGGTTCTGCTGCTTGTATTGCGTTGTTACTGACAGTTGTAAGATTGCTCTTACTGAGTGTATTGGGGGACACTCGCTTGGCACGGGATTAACGTAGTCAGGCACGATTTTTCGCTTAAACACAGTCTATACGGTTTATTAAAGTGTCATAAACCGGGTTATGCACAGTTCATTATATACATTTCACGAAACACAAAAGGCACCAACTAGTGATATTAACTTGCAGCTTTATCTTAAACACTTCACTTACAGCTTGGACTCACGGATGCTAAACATGCTGGACCTCTCACTTCGCCCAGTTACCATGGGTGTCCATACGCCGTACAGTTCACCGATGTCCCAAGTCACATACAGCGCATATGACACTGGGTCGTGGTCTCTAAACACGCCGAACCTCACTCCGTTCCGTTGCCGTGGGAGACCACACAGTTCATAGAACACCACAAGCACCAACAATCTGTATAGGTACCTGACGGGAACTCCTGCTCCACCTGCTGACTCCTTGCCAGTCCTTTCTTCTGGGTAAGCTGCCTCACAGGGATCACCAACTTGCCTGGCCGGCACACATTAGTCAGTTCAGACCCACCGAAGGACTGTAGCTTCCCCACACAGTGGCTGTCACTGGCTCTGCAGATCCTGGTCCTCACCTCGTGCTGTTCAGGGATCCGGTCCTACTCCCAGGACCTCCCAACACCCAGGTTACACAGGATTACACAGGTGGCCAGTCCGGGTACTATTCAGGACGTCCATCCCCATCTGGGACCGTCCAATACCCAGGACACCAGTAGCAAAGTCCCACCATGTGCTCTTCAGGATTCTTACTCCCAGGAAATCCAACACACTGACATCTGCTCCTCAGGACTCCTACTCCCAGGAAATCCAATACAGGAACCACACAATAACCATGTGACCCACACCCTGGTCACATTATATACCTTTTAACCACTCCCCCAGGTGGGAGTATGGGTGTGTGTGTGGCTAGCTTGTCCCGCCCATCTCACATAACTAGCCCTGCCTAGCCTCCCATTATAAATATGCCAAATACTATAACTGTAGGACTACAGGTCCCAGAACACCACATCGCTTCAGGCTGGCAGCACAGAATCTCCTCTGCGACACACATATCAGCTATTCATCACAATGCCGGACTTTGTCTTATGAGTTATGACCACAGCCATGCATGCAACTGCCATGCACTCTCATGGCCTCAATACACCTCTGTGTGCATACTGGGGAGACCATGCAGCGCCCCCTACCTGTTACAGGGGTCACTGCATCACACAGTGTACAGCTTAGCAAGGGCAGCGTATTGGTGTAAATGGACCTCTTTTTCCCCACAATTCAGGATGCGTATCGGTACTCTCCCTTTGCGGACATCGACTAGCCCCCTGGCTGTCAGGACAGTGGGCCTACTATCAGAGTACACTGGTTCTACCAGGGCCTGGTAATCTTGACCCCTGAGGCCTATGGCTACCCGACACCAAATTAACATTTCACTCCTTGGGGGTACTGCAATGGGGAATGAATCACTCACTCTGACACTGCCTACTTCTCTACCAGACAGCTCTACCTGTTGTCTTTGCATCAGTGCTTTGATCTCCTATTGCAGGATCCGCTGCTCACTGGAACCAGCAGTTTTGGCTACCTGTTGCAACAAAACAATAACCTCGCCAAGACAGTTTTCTATCACATTAGTACCTAAGATCATCATTGAATTACATTCTCGTCGATCAATGTCTACAATTATCAGACCTTGGGCTTTCAATTCTACTCGCCCCACCTTAATGGTCACCTCCTTATACCCCACTTGTGCAAACGCTGACCGTTGGTGGGGACTACTGTCAGATCATTATGGAGGCCACAGGTAATATCAGAGTCAGCCCAATATCGTTTGTAAAGAATAAAGGGCATAGTCGTCACCTGAGAGCCTATGCCCAGTAAAGCATTCATCGGGATTCCATCAATCACAACTGGGAGGACCCATCGTCCTCCAACAAACTTGGCTCACCAACTTTGTGGGCCTGGTCATCCTACTCCTGGGGGTTGGTCCTCTGCCCCAGGGTTTGCTTGTTTAAATTGCAGAATCTTGCAATGTGCCCCTCCTTATTGCAGCGGCGACAAATGGGTTGTCTGTCCTGGTCGCAGTGGTCCTTGTCTCTCCCTCTGGTCGGTGGGATCTTCTTCTGCCATCGCCACGGGACATCATCTGGACTGGAAGCCAGCTGGATCTTCTCCTTTGGGGACACTTGCATGGACTGCATGGTTTTAGCTAGTGCAGCTACACTTTTGGTCAGCTCCTGGACCTGGAGACATAGTTCTGCAGAGGGGTCATTATCCCAGGTCTGAGCGTCTGCTTCCACGAGGGTCTGTTGAAAGGATGCTGCTTCCTGGTGGTATGTGATTGCTGGGTGCCTAGGGGGCACTGTGCGGCTGGAATTTGGTTCATGCGGTACCCAGATGGCCTTATCTTTAAAGTGTGCAAAGTCCAGTTCAGGATTTTGTAGGGCCATTATGCACAGCTGTGTCCTTTGATTGCTAGACAGGAGTCTTTCTATAAACTGCTCCTTTAACAATCTGTCCCCATCTTGCACGCTGTCTGGGTCAACCTGCTTAATGGTCCGCAGCACCTCCTGGAGATTAAGGCTATGTGCACACATTGCAGAATTGCAGGGGAAATATCCAAGGCAATTCCTCAACTCCCTAATGCGGGAAATGCGCATGCGGAATTGGCATGCATATTCCCGCTAAACACTAGTGTTTTGCAAGTGTAATTAGCTTGCAGAATGCTAGCGTTTTCCAAGTGATCTGTAGCATCGCTTGGAAAAATGATTGACAGGTTGATCACACTTGTCAAACATAGTGTTTTACAAGTGTTACCAACTTTTCACTATTTATGCTGCCTATGCAGCATCAATAGTAAAAATGTATAATGTTAAAAATAATTTAAAAAATCATGATATTCTCAACTTCCGGCGGCCCCTGCAGCCTTCCTGATCCTCACGATGCTCGCGGCAACTCCCGTTCCCAGCGGTGCCTTGCGACAATGACCCCAGATGACATAGCATCACACGAGACCGTTACGTCATCACAGGTCATTGTCGCAAGGCATCACTGGGAACGGGAGCTTTCGGGAGCATCTCTAAGGCCTGGGCTGGATCCGGGGGCCGCCAGAAGGTAGGTATATAACTATTTTTTATTTTATTTTTTTTAAGGGCCTGGAGGAGAGTCTCCTCTCCACCACCCTGGGTACCATTCGCACATGATCCACTTACTTTGCGCATGGTGGGCATAGCCCCATGTTAAAAGTAAGCAGATCAATGCATTCCTATGTGTGCAGAATCACCGCAATTCCGCACAAAGAATGAGCATGCTGCGCATTGTTCAGCGATGCGATTCCTCCATGGAAAAACACACAGCATTAGCACAGCATTGTGGAATCCCATTGAATTCAATGGGTTGTGCTGTGTATGCGTTTTCGCAGCATTTTCACCACATTTTCATGGCGAAAAAAAGCGTCAAAAATGCATACAATCCGCATCGTGTGCACATAGCCTAAGGGCATAGTCCCATATACTGTCCTGCACCATTTGTTTGCACCCAAGGAATCTCATTTTTATCTCTGCTGCACTGTGGTGTCAAAGGTATCCTTCAGCCTGGCCAAGATTTGTTTAACAGTTCTTTTATCGGTGTCCAGCCAGGCTTTACTTCCCTCTGAGCTGCACCAGTTAAATGGCCAGTGAGGATGCTGACTTTTTGATTCTCAGACAGGGGGTACACTTCAAACAAACTGCAGAGTCTCTCCTTAAAATCACTCAGGATGTGTGACTCCCCTTAGAACTGCAGTGACCAGGCTGTTCCCGCTATGTACGACATTTATAATGGCATTATGGAAGCTATAGCTGTGGCTGCCGCTGGATCTGGTTGCATCACGAGGGCTGCGGTTGCCATGGAATCTTCACCCGGGCTGGACATGTTCTCCCCCCTTAGTTAACCTGAGCCAGGCTCTGGGTAGCTCTACCTTAGTCAGCGGCTACTCCTTTGGCGGGATGTATTGCGTTCCTCTCGGTTTCCAGATGGGGCCTCCGGCTTTTTTGCCTGCTGACGGCAGAGCACGGAGTGAGGCTTCCTTTGCGCTTTTTCTCTGGCTCTGCCCATAAAGCCATGCCTCCTCTGCTCCTTCCATGCTGTGTGGCACAACAATGGCAGCCATCAAACAGTTTAGTAAAGTCTTTGACACACAGGACCCAGTTTGCTGGGTCGGTCCTTCCTGTTGATGATGCCAGAAATGCAACACCCGCTAGAGCGGTGGGGTATTCGGAACTGGGTCGGACGATTCTTAAAGGGGTGGTCACAGAAGCAGTGATCCGGTCTGTGGCCCTGGGTGCGCAATTAAAAGGGATGAGGGAATGTTTATAGGGGATTGTTTGTGACCCCACCTGAATGATTGGAGGACACAGGGACTGTAGTTTCTTTACCTTTAATTGTAGGTGCAGTCCGGAGCACAGGTACAGGTGGTATTGGAGATCCAGGCAGCCTGGAAACAGTTCAGAATCCCCCTAGCCAGGTGGGGTTGCAAGCCTCTCTACTTCGCTGTTCTTTAGGTTCTTAATGCTTAAGCTCTCTTCAAGTCCTTCTCTCAGTCTGTCCTTTAAATGGAACACTACCCGCATGGCAGACAGCTCGAGCCTTTTCCTGATGTCACTCCCTCGCGGTGGCTCCAGGCTCTCTAGTTTGCTGCTGTGCCTTTAGGTGTCTGATGTGGCCAGGAGACCTGCAATCTCTTGTTCTCCGGTTCTTGTTCTCTCAGTTGTGGGGCATACAGCTCCCACACAACCACGGACTCCGGTGTTCAGTCTGTTGCACTCAGTTCTGGGGTAAGCTTAGTCGCAGCTCCTATCCCCAACTTCTCCTCACTTGCTTCCTCTTCCTTCACTGTCTCTGACTGAATGACTAACCCCACCTCCAGACCAGAACTTATCAGGGAAGCGCCCCAGAAACTGGGTTTAGAGCTCCCCCTTCTGGTCTGGAGTCAGGAAAGTGTTGCAAGCTAGTGTTACCTGTTAAGGGGGTCCCTTCTTGCTTCCAGGCATGGCATTATCCCCTGTTAGGGAGGCATTGCCACTGTGGCATCCAGACTCCTGTGGTGCCACAGATTCGTGGTAGTTTGTGACTGCCAGACTACAGCACTAAAAACCTACAGATGTGCAGCATTTCTTGTGCATCTTCTGATTAGTATGTCATGTGAAATCATTATATTATAGCACGATACACGCATGATGTCGCTGAGGCCTACTAATCAAAAGAGGTGCTGGATACTGTACGTAAAAGGATTTATGCAGTGCCTTGGTCTGGTAGCCATGTTCTACCGACATGGCTGCAGGATCGGGGTCCTGAAGATATTTTTACTCAACTCTAATCAGTTGCCATCAGGCTCTTCTACCATTTATTCCCTAGGAGCTGGCCTGGGGTAGAAAAAAAATATATATACGGTTGAGGTAGGCACAGGAAGCAGTTACAATAAATGTCAAGGCAGGTTTATTAAAACTTCATAAACCGCTCAGAATAACCAAACAAAAAGACAACCATTTCCAGCTCAGAGTGAGAGCAGAAAGTAAATAGTCCATATAGTAGTGCAGGTTCACCTGCTCTGGTTAGTGTTCTGCTCTTGAGCCCTTTAGCAAACACAAGCAATACTGGAGGTCTACATACCTCTAGAGACAGGCACTGAATGAGGTAAGTGGTCTCCTTTTTATCTGCAATACCATGCCTCCCAGCTTGGGGACATGTGAAGAGCCAGTCCCACCCATCTCTCTGTGAGTGCTCATAAAAACCCGGCCCTGGACACACCCTTTTAACTCTCACAGCACTATATGTGCTGGAGTCAGGTTTTCAGGGCTTACATCACTGAGGCTACCAGCATTGGTGATATATAGCTCCCCTCGAAGACTTTTCCTATGGCCATCTTACATACACCCTCTGCTTAAAGCTGGGGGGCTTGACACCTTCTGCTATCAAAAATTGAACCCTTGACAGAGCGTTAGCATTCCCATGTAGTTTCCTGTGCCTACGCTCTTCATGGGAGCTAAAATCTTGAAGTTATAGAAACCACCTTGTTGCTCAGGCATTGATCTCATTTTTCTCCCTCATCCGCCTCAGTGGGGTGTGGTCAGACACTAGGCTTAACTTCCTGCCTAAGAAGTAGTACCTTAGAGTGTCCAACTGTTATGATCTGGTGACCTTGGAGCCGCATGGGACTTTCTCAGGAGTAGGTGGAACCTGTACTGACCGCAAACCCTAAACTGACACCGCAACTAGAAGTAGCCGTGGGGCGTACCTAACACATCCTAGACACCTCGACACAGCCGGAGGACTAAATACCCCTATAGATGGAAATGGGAATTCTATCTTGCCTCAGAGCAGAACCCCAAAGGATAGGCAGCCCCCCACAAATATTGACTGTGAGTATTAGAGGAAAAGACACACGCAGGCAGAAATCAGGATTTAGCAAAAGAGGCCACGCTAGCTAAATAGGAAAGGATAGGACAGAATACTAAGCAGTCAGTATTAAAACCCTAAAAATATCCACAGCAGATAATACAAAAATTCCACATCTAACTAAAGACATAGAATGTATATCTGCTTCTCCTGAGAATCCAACTTGACTGAAAATATCCAAACACAGTCTAAGCTGGACAAGAAAAAACCATGAATAGCACTGAATTGTAAAGCACACAGCATGTGTGCTGTAGAAACAAAAACCAGACACTTATCTTTGCTGATTTGGCAGCAGGGCAGGAGGAACCAGACAGAGATGCAAAAGCTCCAAGAACAATGGACAACTGGCAAGGGCTAATGAATCCTGCACACCTAAATATCCCAGTCAGAGCTGCAATCAGCAGGGACACCTGCCCAGGATTGCAACCCAGGGACAACTGCATTACTATCAACAACCATCGGAGGGAACCCAAGAGCAGAATTCACAACACCAACGCCCACTTGATGGCCAAACTTCTCCACTATGCTCAGATGGCTTGCCCAATCCTGGCTGAGCATCACAATGTAATACAGATAGGCCACTGCATACTTCTTATGGTGAGCTAGGATCCAATCCATGGTTCTTTGGAAGGTGAAAGCTGGAAGGTTGCAACCCAAACGGCATCTTTGTGTACTGGAAACATCCATCTGACATTGAGAAGGCTGTCTTCTCCTTGATGTCTTTGGACATGGGAATTTGTCAATACCCTTTTGGTGAGGTCAAGGGTGGTAATGTACTGGGTAAGCCCTATCATTTCAATCAGTTTATCATCATGGGGCATTGGGTACATATTGAACTTAATGATCTCATTCAGCTTCCTATAGTTATTGCAAAACTGCCATTCTCTAGTTTCGGCACTAAGATTATGGAACTGGACGAGCCACTCTTGAACTCGTCAATGACTCCAAGGCTCAGCATCCACTTCACTACTTTTGAGATCACATCTCGTCTGGCTTTGGGAATCTGATACGGCTTGAAGTTCACCCGAACATAAGGCTCTGTGAGAACCTCATGCTCTATGATCTGAGTACAACCCCGGTAATTCTGAGTACAGGTCTCTGTTCCGATGTAACAACTCTCGGCCAGCTGCTTTTGAGCATGTGACAGCAAATATAGCACCTTGACCTCCTTCACGTCCACTCTAGTCATAGCCACCAGACACGGAGTTTCCATGGGCTCCCAATCTTGCCCTGGTTTAATCAGGTTGACGTGGTATACCTGGTAGGGCTTCTTTTTCCTAGTTGGTGGACTTTATATTTGATGTCACCAACCTTTTCAACTACTTCATAGGGTTCCTGCCACTTGGCCAGAAACTTGCTCTCCACCATAGGTATCAGCACTAGTACATGATCCTCAGGGTTGAAGTGTCTCACCCTCGCTAATCTATTGTACACCCTCAACTGTGCCTCTTGTGTTTTGAGGTGGTGTTCGTTCACAACGGGCATCACCTTGGCAATTCTCTGTTTCATATGAGCTACATGTTTGACTAAACATCTGCAGGGTGTAGACTCTGCCTCCCAGGTCTCATTCGCTACATCCAGAAGTCCACAGGAGTGTTGGCCAAACAGCAATTCAAAAGGGAAGAAACCAGTAGAGGTCTGTGGGATTAATCTCATGGAGAACAAAAGGTATGGCAGTAGACTATCCCAGTGTCGGTAGTCTTTCTCTATGACCTTCTTAAGCATGGCCTTGAACATGTTATTAATCCTTTTCACCCAACTGTTCATCTGGCATGGTAGACTGAGGTCCTGAGTTGTGTGATTTTCAGGGTTTTGCACTATTGTCTTATCATCTTTGACATGAATGGAGTTGCTTGGTCCTTTAGTACTTCCTTAGGCATCCCCATTCTGGAAAAGATATGGACCAACTCCAGAGCTATACATTTGATGGAGGATTTTCATAGTGGTATGGCTTCCCGATAGCATGTAACATAGTCCAGTATCACCAGGATATACTGATACCCTCTGGCGGACTTGCACATGGGTCCCACTAGCTCATGACAGAACTTCAATGATGAGCAATGGCACTAAAGAGCTGTGAAAGTGAGCCACTGGAAACATCACCTGGCAGGTGGGGCAGGATGTACAATAATTCAGGATTTCTTGATGACAACCGGGCCAGTAGAACCTTTGTAGGATTCATTCCTGGGTTTTCTCTACCCCAGATGACCACCTAACACATGTGTATGGGCCATGTCTAACACCCTGCATCTGTACAGCCCTCATAACAGTAACTGCTTCATTATCTCACCTCTCTGCTTTTTGACCTGATATAGTAACTCCCCATTTACAGCAAAATATGGATACCGGGTGTCAGCCCCTGGCTCTTGAGCAACACTATTAAATACAGTTACATTATCAAATGCCGAGTTAAATTCCTAATCTGAGCAGCTACAAACTTTCCCTCAGACACCTCCAGCTCAGGTATGCTGGCCTCTGGGATGTTACCTCACCCTCAATGCCAACAAGCACACAAGAAGGAAAACCATTTGCTGCAGCCTGCGACAAGGTTTCTTTAGGAGCTGCCTGGCTGTCTTCCGAGTAACCAGGTGACCCCGCTTTTGCTCACAAGTCACAGAACAAAGCAAAGTCCCGCACTGTTATAATAGGGTCTAATACGTTCTTGACTACACCAACCTCATGGGACTCGGTGTCACAGTTTGTGTCTATGGCCACTCGGGACACAGGATAGTCTTTAGCGCCCCTATGGATATAGCGGATGCCCACCTTTCTCTCAGAAATTAGCCGATAAGTTCATGTGGTCCTCACTAAGGTTACCAAAGTTCCCTAGTCAAACAGACCACTCAATAGCACCTTGTTTACTGACATTGGGCATGCCTGCAACCCGTCGCCTGATTGAGGGACAGCACTGCAGGCAGGGTATGAAAAATATGAGCAGCGCGATCCTATGCTGCAGTTCATTGGCTCGGTGGTCATGGGGCAATGGGTGGCAATGTGACCCAGGGTGTGACACCTCCAACAATTCACATTAATAGATGGGGCCTTTTACAACAACTCAGATACCTCCTGGGCTCAGTGAATCCTCCAAGGTGTGGCTCTAGTTCTCCTCTTTTGAGTGTCAGCCCCCCTTTGAGAACTCTAGTATTGAGATGCTAAGACCCCTTGCCTCTCCAAACAAACCTTTCTACCAGGTCCACCAGGTCATTATGGGGATCTCCTTGAGCTACTCATAATAGCACCGGCTTCGAAAGGGAGTGTATGAACCTGTCCATGATGACCCTCTCCAACATGTGTGCTGGGGAGGAAGATTCAGGTTGCAACAAGCTTTGGACCAGGGAGGTTTGTCAATACAGTAGACTCAGTGGTGCAACCATTGCGCCCTGACAGTCAAAGTCACTCCTAAGCACCCCAAGATCTGGCATGTCTTTCCTACTTCTTTTAATGGGTAAGAGTCTGTTTGATGGACAATAAAACATTCCCACTCCTTATCTATGAACTGTTCCAATATTTATGGACATAACTCTTTATCACTCACATAATGGTAGTTCTGCTTCACGTCACCTTTCTTATTTATGGTATTTTTCTGTGCTGTATTGTGCATAAAAATGTGATTCTTCAGAATTTCTATTAGTCAATGCCTGATGAAGAGACCTGTGTAATCTCGAAAGCTTGCAATTTGTTACCATCTTTTCAGTTAGCCATTAAAAGGTATCAACCACTGAGGACTCTCTATTCTAAATATTTTTCTATCCACTGGCTAACATGGTACCAAGATATATATCTTTCCTGTATCTATAAATATGAAATTTCAGTTTGCAGATGAACTTTACTGACGTTTCTGGATTCAGAGTTTAACCATAGCTTTTGTCCCTGATAGCACTACTGTTTAGGTTCACTTTGACGGCTTTATCACTGTCATGTGCATGTATAGCACCTATTACCTACTGCATTCACCTAATAAAAAAATACAGCCCAAGAGCTTCACAGGAAAAACAACGAGTAGCTGTGTCAATAAAAAGAACAATAAAATTAGGTAATTATGTTTTTACCAGAAAAACAGGCCACAATTCTCATAAACAGCACACAAACGTCTCTACACCTGCCGCTTATAAATCTAGAGAAGAGAATGACAGCCTTTTGTTTTTTGGAAATTGTTGCGGGGGATTAGCACAGCCATATTTTTGTCCTGTTCATACTTCTCTTTTGTTAAAAAGGTTTATGATCTCTGAATAGAGAAGAAAAAAAATATGTATTATGTTATCAGTACTCATTAGTAAACTAGCCACAGTATCTGTGTATCTGTGTAACGTAGTGACTAGTGATGAAACATTAGGCACGTTTGCAACTTATTCCAGCTCCACT
Source organism: Ranitomeya variabilis (assembly GCF_051348905.1). NCBI lineage: Eukaryota > Metazoa > Chordata > Amphibia > Anura > Dendrobatidae > Ranitomeya > Ranitomeya variabilis. Next base: position 159,883,408 of record NC_135238.1, on the reverse strand, counting down.
TAGACTATGTATGTAGAACCTGCAACGAGGACCACATGTGGCCGGCAATATTTGTGACTCCTCTCTGTTCAGTTCTCCAGAAAACATAAGACGGTTGTGCATTAATGAGGTTTTTCCACAACAACTTATGAGTGATCTCAAAAGTTTTGCTGACCCCTAAACTTTTGTAGTGATCATATTTTATTTTATTAGAGTAGTGTAAGAAATGAAACCCATCGAATCCTTTGCTGCCAGATGAGTGCTACTCTTTGTGAAGGGCACCAGTTGGCAGTACTCTTTGTGTTGTGTCTGTCCAATTTGCTGTTTTTGATTCAACACAGTATTAGGGAGTCCTACAGACACAGCCTCATTCACAGAAACACAAGCCTGATTTAAATTTTCCAAAATTCAGGAAATTTGACTTGAACTCAGATGCTCTGGTGATCGATCAGATGCTATTTAAAGGGAACCTGTCAGCAGCATTTTGCTAAGTAAACTACAGACATTGTCATGTCGCCGCTGTTAAACTGATTAAAATGACACCTGAAGTGAAGAAACCCATCTTGTGGTTTTTGTGTAATCACAGTGTTAGAAGTTTTCAGTTAATGATATTCTTGTGCTCTGGGGCAGGGCTATAGGCAGAGTATTATCTTCCTGCTCTAAGCCAGAGAAACCAAGGAGAGACCTTCCCACAGGCCGCCCCAAACCACAACCGTCTGTCTCTATGATGAGGAACATGTTTGTGCTTCGGGAGGTCAGTGGGAAGGTCTTTCCTTGGTTTCTGTGGGGTCCACTTTATGGCGTTACCTCTTGCAAAAGTAAGAAATGTGGGGCTAGGGCAAGATTGTTGTGAAAAAATGAACTTTTTCAATATGACAACCTAATGTCATCAAATTCTGTGTAGTACCTGTGGGTTCAAAATGCTAACTATACCCCTGGATAAAATCCTTGAGGAATGTAGTTTCCAAAATTGGGTCACTTGTGAGGGGTTTCTGCTGTTTAGGCACATTAAAGCCCTGCAAATGCAACATGGTGCCCACCATCTCTTTCAGCCAAATTTGTGTTCCGAAATTAAAATATTGCTCCTTCCCTCCTAGCATTGCCGTTTGTCCAAACAGAACTTTTTAACTACATGTTGGGTATCACAGTATTCGGAAAAACATCGGTAACAAGCTGTGAACTCCACTTTTTAGTGTTACCTCTTGCAAAAGTGAAAAACCTGGGGCTAAAACAAGATTTTAGAGGTAAATGTTTTGTTTTTTTCATTTCACTTTGCACTGATTCCTGACAACAGTTTTGAAGTCAAAAGCATATTCTAATATGGTATTGTGCCATAAAAGAAAGGAAGTGAATAAAAGTGCAATTAAAAATTATATATTTATTTATAAATAATTAAAATAGTATGTTTATACAGAAGACAAGAAAGGGACTAATCCATCCACATATATACCGTATTTTCCGGCATGTGACAAGACTTTTTAACCCCTGAAAATCTTCTGAAAAGTAGGGGTTCGTCTTATACGCCGGGTACAGCGTGTGCAGGGAGCGGTCCTGTATGGTTCCCCGGGTCTGGAGGAGAGGAGACTCTCCTTCAGGCCCTGGGATCCATATTCATGTAAAAAAAAGAATAAAAATAAAAACTATGGATATACTTACCTTCCGACGGCCCCCGGCTCTCAGCGGTGCAGGCGGCGGCTTCCATTCCCAAGGATGCATTGCGCGAAGGACTGGAGATGACATCGCGGTCACGCGACCGCGACGTCATCTCCAGTCCTTCACACAATGTATCCTTGGGAACGGAAGCCGCTGCATGCACCGCTGAAAGCCAGGAGAACTCCGTAGGCCGTCGCTGGGCCTGTCACTATGCACTTTATTTATTAAACTATTTATTTTAATGACTATTCATAGCCATATTGTAATCTGATTATTTACAATTACCGTATTTTCTGGCGTATAAGACGAGTGGGCGTATAAGACGACCCCCAACTTTTACATATAAAATATAGAGTTTGGGATATACTCGCCGTTTAAGATGGGGGTCATCTTATATGCCGGGTGTCGTCTTATACGGCGTGTGCTGTCCGGATGGTTCCCAGGATCTGGAGGAGAGGAGACTCTCCTTCAGGCCCTGGGATCCATATTCATGTTAAAAAAAACAATAAAAATAAAAAATAGGGATATACTTATACTTATATACTTATATACTTATATCCCTAGTTTTTATTTTTATTCTTTTTTTTTACATGAATATGGATCCCAGGGCCTGAAGGAGAGTCTCCTCTCCTCCAGATCCTGGGAACCATCCGGACAGCACACGCCATATAAGATGACACCCGGCATATAAGATGACCCCCATCTTAAACGGTGAGTATATCCCAAACTCTATATTTTATATGTAACAGTTGGGGGTCGTCTTATACGCCAGAAAATACGGTAATTGTAAATAATCAGATTACAATATGGCTATGAAGAGTCATTACAATAAATAGTTTAATAAATAAAGTGCATAGTGACAGTGTGTATATCCGCAGAAAGAGACAATTAGAATATGGATTGTCGCAAATTTCTATACTCTCTAAAAAGAAAAATGCCCAGCAATGCAAAGCATCTTGCTAATTATACTGGGAAGTGGTCCAAGCACTAAACAATCTATATACCGCCTTAAGACCAGGCAGGGAGTGAGAAGGACGTGATACAATCTAGTCTGTTACCTGCTGTAAAGCTGTTAGTGTCACGGGTCTGTGCACTGTATATGGAGTGCTGGTGCTGCTCCCCCACACCTCTTCCTGCGGGTATACACACTGTCACTGTGCACTTTACTTATTTATCTATTTATTGTAATGACTCTTCATAGCCATGTTGTAATCTGATTATTTACAATTATACATGTGGATGGATTAGTGCCGGGCAACCTTCCCCTGTATTTAGATTTCCCTTTCTTGTCTTTGTATGAACATACCATTTTACTTATTTATAAATAAACATATAATTTTTAATTGCATTTTTATTCACTTCCTTTCTTTTACGGCACCATACCATATTAGAATATGATTTTGATGTATCACTGAAGTGACCCAGCCGTTGCTAAATAGGACTATGGGAATAAAGTATGAAGTATTTCAGGAGAGAAGTTTATAAAATGGCTTACATTTTGGGGCGTTTCAATTTATTGGCACCTCAAAGTCCATTTAAATCTGAAAAGGTCCCTACAGAAACAGGATTTGTAAATTTGCTGAAAAAAATGAGAAATTTCTGCTAAACTTTCAACCCCTCTAACATCCTGACGAAAAAAGATTAGGTTTCAAAAATAACATAGATGTAATGTAGCCATATGGGAAATGGTATTTATTAATTATTTTGTGTGATATAGCTGTCTGATTTAGGGGTATAAAAATTTACAGTTTGAAATGTTTTTGTCAACATTTCGATATCTTCATAAATATACTAAAGTCATATATGCAAAAATGTATTACTACCATTAAGTACAACATGTCATGAAAAAACAATCTCAGAATCACTAGGATACGTTGAAGCTTTCCAGAGTTATTACCTCATAAAGAGACACTGGTTAGATTTCCAAATCCATGATTTCATCAGTGTTTCATGGTCCGAGTTCCATCAGTCTTTACCATCAATGTTTCATCAGTGATTTTCAGGTATGAGAGAATATGTTACAAAGCTTCTCCTGCCCACTACAATGTTAACCATGAACAGTGCACGGACTATACACTGATACCATCTGTGTCAATCATTTTCATGCACCCATAGACTTTTATGGATACATTTCATGTGATCTTGATCAAAAAAAGACATATGTCTGTGTTTGTTTATCAAACACACTGTCTAGAAAACAACCTGTACATAGACCATAATGAGTGTGTGATCTATCTGTGAAAACCACGTATGGAATGAGTGCGTAATTCATGAACGTCTGAGTGAGGCCTAAGGACTATTTAGACAAGCCGATAATTGAGAATGACATTCACTAGAACATTCATTTGCTGATTATTGACTTGAGTAAACATGCCGGCAATCACCAGATAAATGAGTAGAACGCTTGTTTATCAAATAATTGGATCGCTCACGCCAGCATTAAAATAATGGTGATCGGCAGCATATCAACAGCTGATGTGCTTCCGATATGGGTGATATTTTATGATCAAAGAACAATTCTATTAACAATCATTCTGTGTGCATAAAATTCTGGTTGTCCCTTCTAAACAGACTATTAAACAACAGTTGATTGGCTTGTGAAAATGGGCCTTTTCTGTAGTTTAATTTATTCAGCTGTCTGTATAGTAATATATTAAATTTACTATGTGCTGATCTATCTTGCTTATTTCTTTACAATACAATAATATTTGTTTTATATTGACTGTGGTTATCTATCTATCTATCTATCTATCTATCTATCTATCTATGCAGCCATTATCTATCTATCTATCTATCTATCTATCTATCTATCTATCTATCTATCGTCTATCTATTATCTATCTATCTATAATCTATTATCTATCTATCTATCTATCTATCTATCTATCTATCTATCTATCTATCTATCCATATCTATCTATCCATATCTATCTATCTATCTATCTATCTATCTATCTATCTATCTATCTATCTATCTATCTATCTATCTATCATTCCTAAATATTTAACTATGAATGTAAATTAATTTGTTATCACAGTTCCTCCATAGTGAATACCTCGAGATGCTATGGCTGTAAGGTACTTGGATCTTTATCATGACCCGGTTGACCTGCAGACCATTACTACATGGATAAAATCAAGTGCTCCTTATTGTTACAATAGATGCATTTATCCCCTGCTATCAGGGCAGTGCAATCTGCTGTTGTAATTAACTATTTCTCTGAACAAGAGCTCCAGGCTATTTTGTTAGGGAGGCATTTGGAGAAATGGAAGGGTTATGCATATAATATCTGTTTCCATTATGGCATTGTGTGTAGCTCTAGATATGGGGAGATGCAGGATGACTCAGTCTGTGTAAATGTACGGTCCAGCACTGCCCACACAGCCAGAGCAGCACAAAAGCAAGTGATAACTATTATCTTTATTATCTACTCCCCTAGGATCTCACTGTGTAATAGCCAGTCTTGGAAGCAGCAAAGGAGCTAATTAGGAGCCCCAGTGAAAAAAATCCCACTTAGTTAGCTGTAAGTGAATATTCAAATTACTCACTTAATTTCACTTGCATACACTCTTTGCCCACTTAAGGGTACAATTTGATGATTTAGGATGATATCTTTTGAACACAAGGGCCTGTTGCTGACCTGACAATTATCTGTTCTCTAAAGCATTGTGAAAAGCATTGCAATTTACCACCCACAATCTCGGCAGATAGCGTCACACTTAACGGCTAAAGACGGGTTCTACCTGTAAGGTTTTCAAAGAAAATGAAGACACCCAACTGTCAGGGAATAATGCAGATTCTAGCACTGGGAAGCTTTTGTTCTATAGCTTCTATTATAATTAAAGTTACAAACCATCTTGGAATAGCACAGTCTGCAATGTACAATATTTTGGAATTCTTCAACTATACAATGGCAACTAAACAATTGATATTTAACGTGATGAAAGCTGTGTTTTTAATAGGATGAGATAGGACAGATGTAAATGTGTCAAAAATCTAAAGTTATTAAGGTTGCAAATATATCTGATGTAAAAGGCATTATCAGTAAAGAAAAAATATTTATGTTTTTTATATTGTCAATTCTTTACGTTTATCGTCCATGGCTAAAAGTATCAGTGCGAACGGCTTATGTTTTTTTATGTCTTATTACCAATATCCCCTGGTCAGGGGTAGGAGTTCACCTCCCCCCACATATTTCTATAAAGTGTTTGAGGTGTGACAATCCTATGTGGTTAACAACTAGAAATGAACACATTTTTCAAATTTAAAGGGAATCTGTCACCAGGTTTTTGCTACCTCTTCCGAAAGTAGCTTAATGTATGAAAAGAGACCCAGGTTCCAAAGATGCATCACTTTCTTTACTGGGATTTCTCTGCTGTAGAAGTAGAAGTGCTCAGTAGAGATGAGCCACCTCCCTAGTGTTCGGGTTCGGTTCGTCGAACAGGGACATGTTTGACGAACTGTTCGTTGAACGTTCGACGAACACCGTCGAACCCTATTGAAACCAATGGCAGGCAAACACAAACACATACAAACACATGGAAAACACATAGAAAACACCTTAAAAGGTGTCCAAAAGCTGACAAACTGCTCAGAAGACACAACAAACACATGGAAAAGTCACAACTACATATAGTCATGCGAAAAGAAAAGAGGTGGAGGAGTAAAAGGAGGAGGAGACACAGATATAGGCATGTCATGCCCTTCTAAAATCAAGAAAGGCTGGAGTAAAAATCTAAACTCACTCTACCAACACCCAGACGTCTTGACAAAAAAAATAAAAAAATAAATATCTTTAGGTAGAATGGCGGCGGGTCCATTCAGAACACTTTCCTTAGAAGACGTAGTGGTACCTCCGTTGGGAGTTGTGCCAAAAAATGAACCCAATACATTCAGACTAATCCACCATTTATCATATCCAAGGGGCAGGTCAGTAAACGACAACATCGACGAGGAACCAAGTACAGTACTATGTACTGTACCTCCTTTGACGAGGCAATCAGGCGGGTCAAGAAGTTGGTAAGGGGCACCCTAATGGCCAAAACAGACATTGAGGGGGTGTTCCGGTTACTACCTGTGCCTCCGAATAGTGTCCTCCCATTGGGCTGCTTCTGTGAACGAGCATACTACATAGATCGCTGTTTGCCCATAGGGTGCTCCATATCCTGCTCACTATTTGAGGCGTTTAGTTGCTTCCTCGAATGTGTCGTCATGGAAGTTTGTAAGGCGGCACATATTATCCATTACCTCGACGACTTCTTAAGCCTGGGCCCAAAAGATTCGCCACAGTGTGAAAACACGCGGTAGCCCACCTGTCATGTTCTCAATGGCAAGAGAATATAGCATCAGCATATATAGGAACTAGCTCTTGGAAGATGGGAACTGAGCTGACCATGAACTAAACCTAACGCACAACTAGCAGTGGCCGGGTAGCATGCCTACGTTGATTCTAGATGCCCAGCACCAGCCGGAGGACTAAATAATGCTAGCAGAGGAAAATATTAGTCCTAGCTCACCTCTAGAGAAATACCCCGAAAGGAGACAGAGGCCCCCCACATGTATTGGCGGTGAATTAAGATGAAATAACAAACGTAGTATGAAAATAGGTTTAGCAAATTTGAGGTCCACTTACTACATAGCAGAAGACAGAAAGGACACTTTCATGGTCAGCTGAAAACCCTATCAAAACACCATCCAGAAATTACTTTAAAACTCTGGCATTAACTCATAACACCAGAGTGGCAATTCCTGTTCACAAGAGCTTTCCAGACACAGTAACAAAACTACAGCTGTGAACTGGAACAAAAATGCAAAAACAAACATGGACAAGAGTCCAACTTATCTAGTAGTTGTCTAGGAGCAGGAACAAGCACAGAGAGGCTTCTGATAACATTGTTGACCGGCAAGCAACTAACAGAGCAGCAAGGTTATATAGCGACTCCCACATCTTGATGGGAACAGGTGAACAGAGAAGATGAAGACACCAGTTCAATTCCACCAGTGGCCACCGGGGGAGCCCAGAATCCAAATTCACAACAGTACCCCCCCTCAAGGAGGGGGCACCGAACCCTCACCAGAACCACCAGGGCGATCAGGATGGGCCCTATGAAAGGCACGAACCAGATCAGAGGCATGAACATCAGATGCATTCACCCAAGAATTATCCTCCTGGCCGTATCCCTTCCACTTGACCAGATACTGGAGTCTCCGTCTGGAAACACGAGAGTCTAAGATTTTCTCCACAACGTACTCCAACTCACCCTCAACCAACACCGGAGCAGGAGGCTCAACGGAAGGCACAACCGGTACCTCATACCTGCGCAATAATGACCGATGAAAAACGTTATGAATAGAAAAGGATGCAGGGAGGTCCAAACGGAAGGAAACAGGGTTAAGAATCTCCAATATCTTATACGGGCCGATGAACCGAGGCTTAAACTTAGGAGAAGAGACCCTCATAGGGACAAAACGAGAAGACAACCACACCAAATCCCCAACACAAAGCCGAGGACCAACACGACGGTGGCGGTTGGCAAAAAGCTGAGTCTTCTCCTGGGACAACCTCAAATTGTCCACCACCTGCCCCCAGATCTGATGCAATCTCTCCACCACAGCATCCACTCCAGGACAATCCGAAGATTCCACCTGACCAGAGGAAAATCGAGGATGAAACCCCGAATTACAGAAAAACGGGGACACCAAAGTGGCAGAGCTGGCCCGATTATTGAGAGCGAACTCCGCCAATGGCAAAAAAGCAACCCAATCATCCTGGTCAGCAGACACAAAACACCTCAGATATGTCTCCAGGGTCTGATTAGTCCGCTCGGTCTGGCCATTCGTCTGAGGATGGAAAGCGGACGAAAAAGATAAATCTATGCCCATCCTAGCACAGAATGCCCGCCAAAATCTAGACACGAATTGGGTCCCTCTGTCAGAAATGATATTCTCAGGAATACCATGCAAACGAACAACATTTTGAAAAAACAGAGGAACCAACTCGGAAGAAGAAGGCAACTTGGGCAGAGGAACCAAATGGACCATCTTAGAGAAACGGTCACACACCACCCAGATGACAGACATCTTCTGAGAAACAGGCAGATCTGAAATAAAATCCATCGAGATGTGCGTCCAAGGCCTCTTAGGAATAGGCAAGGGCAACAATAATCCACTAGCCCGAGAACAACAAGGCTTGGCCCGAGCACAAACGTCACAAGACTGCACAAAGCCTCGCACATCTCGTGATAGGGAAGGCCACCAGAAGGACCTTGCCACCAAATCCCTGGTACCAAAAATGCCAGGATGACCTGCCAACGCAGAAGAATGAACCTCAGAGATTACTCTACTGGTCCAATCATCAGGAACAAACAGTTTATCAGGTGGGCAACGATCCGGTCTATCCGCCTGAAACTCCTGCAAGGCCCGCCGCAGGTCTGGAGAAACGGCTGACAATACCACTCCATCCTTAAGGATACCTGTGGGCTTAGAGTTACCAGGCGAGTCAGGCTCAAAACTCCTAGAAAGGGCATCCGCCTTAACATTCTTAGAACCCGGTAGGTATGACACCACAAAATTAAACCGAGAGAAAAATAATGACCAGCGCGCCTGTCTAGGATTCAGGCGCCTGGCGGTCTCAAGATAAATCAAATTTTTGTGGTCAGTCAATACCACCACCTGATGTCTGGCCCCCTCAAGCCAATGGCGCCACTCCTCAAAAGCCCACTTCATGGCCAAAAGCTCCCGATTCCCAACATCATAATTCCGCTCAGCGGGCGAAAATTTACGGGAAAAGAAGGCACAAGGCCTCATCACGGAGCAGTCAGAACTTTTCTGCGACAACACTGCCCCAGCTCCGATCTCAGAAGCGTCGACCTCAACCTGAAAAGGTAGAGCAACATCAGGCTGACGCAACACAGGGGCAGAGGAAAAACGGCGCTTAAGCTCCCGAAAGGCCTCCACAGCATCAGGGGACCAATCAGCAACATCAGCACCCTTCTTAGTCAAATCGGTCAATGGCTTAGCAATATCCGAAAAACCAGCAATAAATCGACGATAAAAGTTAGCAAAGCCCAAAAATTTCTGAAGACTCTTAAGAGAAGAGGGCTGCGTCCAATCACAAATAGCTTGAACCTTGACAGGATCCATTTCAATGGAAGAGGGAGAAAAAATATATCCCAAAAAGGAAATCCTCTGTACCCCAAAAACACACTTAGAACCCTTCACACACAAAGAATTAGACCGCAAAACCTGGAAAACCCTCCTGACTTGCTGGACATGAGAGTCCCAGTCATCCGAAAAAATCAGAATATCATCCAGATACACAATCATAAATTTATCCAAATAATCGCGAAAAATATCATGCATAAAGGACTGGAAAACTGACGGAGCATTTGAAAGACCAAAAGGCATCACTAAATACTCAAAGTGGCCCTCGGGCGTATTAAATGCGGTTTTCCACTCATCCCCCTGCCTGATTCGCACCAAATTATACGCCCCACGAAGGTCAATCTTAGAGAACCACTTGGCCCCCTTTATGCGAGCAAACAAATCAGTCAGCAACGGCAATGGGTATTGATATTTAACAGTGATTTTATTCAAAAGCCGATAATCGATACATGGTCTCAAAGAGCCGTCTTTTTTTGACACAAAGAAAAAACCGGCTCCTAAGGGAGATGACGAAGGACGAATATGTCCCTTTTCCAAGGACTCCTTTATATATTCTCGCATAGCAGCATGTTCAGGCACAGACAGATTAAATAAACGACCCTTTGGGTATTTACTACCCGGGATTAAATCTATGGCACAATCGCACTCTCGGTGCGGAGGTAACGAACCAAGCTTGGATTCTTCAAAGACGTCACGATAGTCAGACAGGAACTCAGGAATTTCAGAGGGAATAGATGATGAAATGGAAACCACAGGTACATCCCCATGAGCCCCCTTACATCCCCAGCTCAACACAGACATAGCTCTCCAGTCGAGGACTGGGTTGTGAGATTGCAGCCAAGGCAATCCTAGCACCAAATCATCATGTAGATTATACAGCACCAGAAAGCGAATAATCTCCTGGTGATCCGGATTAATACGCATAGTTACTTGTGTCCAGTATTGTGGTTTATTATTAGCCAATGGGGTGGAGTCAATCCCCTTCAGAGGAATAGGAGTCTCCAAAGGCTCTAAATCATACCCACAGCGTTTGGCAAAGGACCAATCCATAAGACTCAAAGCGGCGCCAGAGTCGACATAGGCGTCCGTGGTAATAGATGACAAAGAGCAAATCAGGGTCACAGATAGAATAAACTTAGACGGTAAGGTGCAAATGGAAACAGATTTATCAAGCTTTTTAGTGCGCTTAGAGCATGCTGATATAACATGAGTAGAATCACCACAATAGAAACACAACCCATTTTTCCGTCTAAAATTCTGCCGCTCGCTTCGGGACAGAATTCTATCACACTGCATACTCTCTGGCGACTTCTCAGTGGACACCGCCAGATGGTGCACTGGTTTGCGCTCCCGCAAACGCCTATCGATCTGAATAGCCATTGTCATGGACTCATTCAGACCCGCAGGCACAGGGAACCCCACCATAACATCCTTAATGGCATCAGAGAGACCCTCTCTGAAAGTCGCCGCCAGGGCGCACTCATTCCACTGAGTAAGCACAGACCATTTACGGAATCTTTGGCAGTAAATTTCCGCTTCATCTTGCCCCTGAGATAGGGACATCAAAGTTTTTTCTGCCTGAAGCTCCAAATGAGGTTCGTCATAAAGCAACCCCAAGGCCAGAAAAAACGCATCCACATTGAGCAACGCAGGATCCCCTGGTGTCAATGAAAAAGCCCAATCTTGAGGGTCGCCCCGGAGCAAGGAAATCACAATCCTGACCTGCTGTGCAGGGTCTCCGGCAGAGCGAAATTTCAGGGACAAAAATAATTTGCAATTATTTCGAAAATTCTGAAACCCAGATCTATTCCCCGAGAAAAATTCCGGCAAAGGAATTCTCGGCTCAGATACAGGTGCATGACAAACAAAGTCTTGCAAATTTTGTACCTTCGTGGCGAGATTATTCAAACCTGCAGTTACACTCTGAAGATCCATTACAAACAGGTGGACACAGAGCCATTCAAAGAAGGAGGAAAAAAAAAAAAAAAAAAAAAAAATCTCAGCAGACTTCTTATTTCTCTCCTTTCTCAGCCAAGGATTTTAACCCTTTAGTGGGCCGGTCAAACTGTCATGTTCTCAATGGCAAGAGAATATAGCATCAGCATATATAGGAACTAGCTCTTGGAAGATGGGAACTGAGCTGACCATGAACTAAACCTAACGCACAACTAGCAGTGGCCGGGTAGCATGCCTACGTTGATTCTAGATGCCCAGCACCAGCCGGAGGACTAAATAATGCTAGCAGAGGAAAATATTAGTCCTAGCTCACCTCTAGAGAAATACCCCGAAAGGAGACAGAGGCCCCCCACATGTATTGGCGGTGAATTAAGATGAAATAACAAACGTAGTATGAAAATAGGTTTAGCAAATTTGAGGTCCACTTACTACATAGCAGAAGACAGAAAGGACACTTTCATGGTCAGCTGAAAACCCTATCAAAACACCATCCAGAAATTACTTTAAAACTCTGGCATTAACTCATAACACCAGAGTGGCAATTCCTGTTCACAAGAGCTTTCCAGACACAGTAACGAAACTACAGCTGTGAACTGGAACAAAAATGCAAAAACAAACATGGACAAGAGTCCAACTTATCTAGTAGTTGTCTAGGAGCAGGAACAAGCACAGAGAGGCTTCTGATAACATTGTTGACCGGCAAGCAACTAACAGAGCAGCAAGGTTATATAGCGACTCCCACATCTTGATGGGAACAGGTGAACAGAGAAGATGAAGACACCAGTTCAATTCCACCAGTGGCCACCGGGGGAGCCCAGAATCCAAATTCACAACACCCACCTGTGAGAAGGAGAGAGCTGGAGGGAGAATGGACACCTCAGAGCCGAGGGATAAGATTGAGAAAGAAAGAAGGCGGTGTAGCTTGCTTCATGGGTGGGGTACTCTGCTGAGTAGCAGAAATTGCTACTAGGCCCAAAAAGGTTTTCCTTGGCCAGATTCCGTTACAAAATAGTAGTTAGGTAAACAGGCGGTGTAGCTTGCTTCATGGGTGGGGTACGCTGCTGAGTAGCACTAAATTCTACTAGGCCCAAAAGGATTTCCTGGGCCAGATGCCATTAAAAATAGTAGTTAGGTACACAGGTGGTGTAGCTTCCTTCATGGGTGGGGTACGCTGCTGAGTAGCACCAAATTCTACTAGGCCCAAAAGGATTTCCTGGGCCAGATGCCATTAAAAATAGTAGTTAGGTACACAGGTGGTGTAGCTTCCTTCATGGGTGGGGTACGCTGCTGAGTAGCACTAAATTTTACTAGGCCCAAAAGGATTTCCCGGGCTAGACGCCGTTACAAAATTGTAGTTAGGTAAACAGGCGGTGTAGCTTGCTTCATGGGTGGGGTATGCTGCTGAGTAGCACCAAATTCTACTAGGCCCAAAATGATTTCCTGGGCCAGATGCCGTTAAAAATAGTACTTAGGTAAACAGGCGGTGTAGCTTGCTTCATGGGTGGGGTACGCTGCTGAGTAGCACAAAATTCTACTAGGCCCAAAAGGATTTCCTGGGCCAGATGCCGTTAAAAATAGTACTTAGGTAAACAGACGGTGGTTGACCTGGCCCACTAGGCTGAATTGTAGCACAGTGAGCTTCCCACTGCAACTTATGCCTCATATCCACGTGACGGGTCATGCATGAAGTACTCAAGCTAGTAATTTTGTGGCCTCTACTGAGATTTTGTTGACAAATCTTACAGACAACATGAGTTGGGTCATCCTTTGCGATGTCAAAAAATGCCCAGGCTATGCAAGGCTTAGAGACCATGTGACCTGAAGAGCCATCACGACTTCTGGTCTGAGGCACAGTTGGGGTTGAGGATGCAGTTGTTGATGTGCTTCCAGTACTCCATCTCTGTCCAGGAAAGCACAACGTTACCTCATCGTCAGACTCGTCACTAGCATTCTCTTCCACCTCCTCTGCTGACCTCATGGACTGGCGGACTGGGGGTTGACAGTAAGAGGGGTCTAAACCTCGTCATCATCATCCTGTGTGTTCTCACACCCATCGTCCTCAGAGCCAACCTCTTCCTGCCCCGACCGAAAAGTCAAATTTTCGTTCCAATCAGGTATCTCAGTCTCATCATCATCTTCCTCATTGTCTCCACCAACAGGAGTTACAGTTTGGGAACGAGGGTCTACATTATGCTCAGAATCTTCTTCATTTGGGCCTGGATCCGACTCACAAAGATTCTGGGCATCAGTGCAGATCATTTCCTCGTCTGGATTCACAGAAGCTCTGGAGCAGACCTCTGATTCCCAGGCTATAGTATGCGTAAACAGCTCTACAGACTCAACCATGTGTGTTACCCCATGCTCAGACGGGCAGCTGGAGACTTGGGAGCTGTGAGGAAGCAAGTGCGATTGGGGTGACAACTCTGAGGACTGGAGTAGTTGTGATATTGAAGTTGACATGAAGGAAAGCCCACTTGAACGAGCACTTGATATCCGTTCAAGCACCTGCTGTTTTTGTGCCTCATCTGGAATTTTTGGCGATGCTTGTAGCGATGGTCAAAAGAAAGGGATCATATCAGATTGTCCACAAAAAGAAGTAGACATCTTACTTTGGCTGGAAGATGGTCTTTCTTCTGCAGATGTTGCTGTAGCTTTACCACCTACCCCACGGACACAACCTTTTTTTCCCTTTCCAGCACGTCTATTCCCCTTTCCACCAGCAGCAGGCCTTTTGCCACTCATTTTAGTGCTTAACTAATTGAAAACTCTGTATCTGTAGTTGTTGGCACAACAACCGATGGATGAAAACCAAGCAGAACTGAGTGGCCAAACTGTGGTACTAGGCCCAAAACTATTAACTGGATTAGATGCAGTAAAAATTGAGATACATAGGCAGTGTAGTTAGTTTCACAGGCGGGCTACTCTGCTGACGTGCAGAAACTGCTCCTAGACCCAAAACTATTAACTGGATTAGATGCAGTGAAAATAGAGATACACAGGCGGTGTAGTTAGTTTCACAGGTGGGCTACTCTGCTGACGTGCAGACACTGCTCCTAGGCCCTAAACTATTAACTGGATTAGATGCAGTAAAAATAGAGATACACAGGCGGTGTAGTTAGTTTCACAGGCGGGCTACTCTGCTGACGTGCAGACACTGCTACTAATCCCAAAACCCCAAAACAATTTACTGGGTTAGATGCAGTAGAAATTGAGATTCACAGGCGGTATAGTTTGTTTCACAGGTGGGCTACTCTGCTGAAGTGCAAACACTGCTCCTAGGTCAAAACTATTAACTGGATTAGATGCAGTAAAAATTGAGATACACAGGCGGTATAGTTTGTTTCACAAGCGGGCTACTCTGCTGACGTGCGGACACTGCTCCTAGGCCCAAAACTATTAACTGGATTATAAGCTGTAAAAATTGAGATACACAGGCGGTGTAGTTAGTTTCACAGGCGGGCTACTCTGCTGGCATGCAGACACTGCAACTAAGCCCAAAACCCCAAAACGATTTACTGGGTTAGATGCAGTAGAAATTGAGATTCACAGGCGGTATAGTTTGTTTCACAGGCGGGCTACTCTGCTGAAGTGCAAACACTGCTCCTAGGTCAAAACTATTAACTGGATTAGATGCAGTAGAAATTGAGATACACAGGCGGTATAGTTTGTTTCACAGGCGGGCTACTCTGCTGACGTGCGGACATTGCTCCTAGGCCCAAAACTATTAACTGGATTATAAGCTGTAAAAATTGAGATACACAGGCGGTGTAGTTAGTTTCACAGGCGGGCTACTCTGCTGACATGCAGACACTGCAACTAAGCCCAAAACCCCAAAACGATTTACTGGGTTAGATGCAGTAAAAATTGAGATACACAGGTGGTATAGTTTGTTTCACAGGCGGGCTACTCTGCTGACGTGCAGACACTGCTCCTAGGCCAAAGCTATTAACTGGATTAGATGCAGTAAAAATTGAGAAACACAAGCGGTATAGTTTGTTTCACAGGCTGGCTACTCAGCTGACGTGCAGACACTGCTCCTAGGCCCAAAACTATTAACTGGATTAGATGCAGTAAAAATTGAGATACACAGGCAGTATAGTTAGTTTCACAGGCTGGCTACTCTGCTGATGTGAAGACACTGCTCCTAGGCCCAAAACTATTAACTGGATTAGATGGAGTAAAAATTGACATACACAGGCGGTAAAGTTTGTTTCGCAGGCTGGCTACTCTGCTGACGTGCAGACACTGCTCCTAGGCCCAAAACTATTAACTGGATTAGATGGAGTAAAAATTGACATACACAGGCGGTAAAGTTTGTTTTGCAGGCTGGCTACTCTGCTGACGTGCAGACACTGCTCCTAGGCCCAAAACTATTAACTGGATTAGATGCAGTAAAAATTGAGATACACAGGCGGTATAGTTATTTACACAGGCGGGCTACTCTGCTGACGTGCAGACACTGCTCCTGGGCCCTAAACTATTAACTGGATTAGATGCAGTAAAAATAGAGATGCACAGGCGGTGTAGTTAGTTTCACAGGCGGGCTACTCTGCTGACATGCAGACACTGCTCCTAGGCCCTAAACTATTAACTGGATTAGATGCAGTAAAAATTGAGATACACAGGTGGTATAGTTTGTTTCACAGGCTGGATACTCTGCTGACGTGCAGACACTGCTCCTAGGCCCTAAACTATTAACTGGATTAGATGCAGTAAAAAATGAGATACACAGGTGGTATAGTTTTTTTCACAGGCTGGCTACTCTGCTGACGTGCAGACACTGCTCCTAGACCCAAAACTATTAACTGGATTAGATGGAGTAAAAATTGACACACACAGGCGGCATAGTTTTTTTCACAGGCGGGCTACTCTGCTGACGTGCAGACACTGCTCCTAGGCCCTAAACTATTAACTGGATTAGATGCAGTAACAATTGAGATATACAGGCTGTATAGTTTGTTTCACAGGCGGGCTACTCTGCTGACGTGCAGACACTGCTCCTAGGCCCTAAACTATTAACTGGATTAGATGCAGTGAAAATTGAGATACACAGGCGGTGTAGTTAGTTTCACAGGCTGGCTACTCTGCTGACGTGAAGACACTGCTCCTAGGCCCAAAACTATTAACTGGATTAGATGCAGTAAAAATTGAGATACACAGGCGGTGTAGTTAGTTTCACAGGCGGGCTACTCTGCTGACATGCAGACACTGCTACTAAGCCCAAAACCCCAAAACGATTTACTGGGTTAGATGCAGTAAAAATTGAGATACACAGGTGGTATAGTTTGTTTCACAGGCGGGCTACTCTGCAGACGTGCAGACACTGCTAATAGGCCAAAGCTATTAACTGGATTAGATGCAGTAAAATTGAGATACACAGGCAGTATAGTTTGTTTCACAGGCAGGCTACTATGCTGACATGCAGACAGGGCCGGTTTTAGACAAAGTGGGGCCCTAGGCAAAAGTTTAAAATGAGGCCCCCAATGCTCACATACATATTGCACCATGACGCTCAAACATTTTGGTTGCATTTACATGCGTTGAGTTCAGACCGTTCGATGCGTGCGATTGACAACATTGAAGTCGTTTGGCTCTTGTTTCTCGGCCTCTTTACATCGTCTGAGGACGAATCGAATGATGGGGACAGAACACTAGTAGATCAATCTGTCCCCATATAGTATCATGCTATAAGCAGCAGGGCTGTGTGTGTGTGTGTCATATATATATATATATATATATATATATATATATATATATATATATATATATATATATATATATATATATATATATATATATATATATACACTCTAGTCTGTTCAACCATTATTTTAAAATGTGCATGGAACACACACACACACTATCACTGTATGTTTATATAGAATAATGCAAAAAAGTATATATATATATATATATATATATATATATATATATATATATATATATATACACACAATTAAACACACACGCACATGGCACATGCTTATACACACACACTTATACACACATTCATACATGTACATGGCACGCACGCATACACACATACACGGCACACACTTATATACACACACATATATATGGCATGCACTTATACACAGACACATACATAGCATTCTTATACATACACACATACATAGCGTATATATATATATATATATATATATATATATATATATATATATATATATATATATATGTATTTTACACACACATAAACACACACATGGCATGCACTTATACACACAAATATATACATGGCATGCATTTATACACATACATGGCACGCATTTATACACACATACATACACACACATATATATACACACATACAATATATATATATATATATATATATATATATATACATACACACACACACACACACACACACACACACACGGCAAGCAAAGACACACTTATACATGCACACATACACGGCACACACATGCAGCACAACAAATGCTCATTTGATACATGTGATTCACATAAGCACACACTACACATGACACACGCTATACACACCACACACACACACACACACACACACACACACCTTTATGCTGGAGGGAATGAGATGTTCCACACTATCAGCTGCAGCTCCTCCTGCTCCCAGCAGACACCTTTCTGCCCTCTCCTCTGCTGGGACTGCCGACAAGAGCAGGAGTTGCTGACAGCAGGACAGGAGCCATCATCACCAGGAGCAGCACACACAGTGGGACGGTGCTCTTTACTTATCTGCCGGCTCAGGTTGTTACTGGTGCTGGGTCTCTCTCCCTTCCCCTCAGAGGCTCCGTGCAGCAGGACAGGGCGCTGGCCAATGAGCACTTCTATCACGCTGATGGGGGAGGTTCAGTGGCCGCTGCTCCTGTGCTTCACTGCAGGCTCCTATTTTACTGCTACAAACATTCCCAGAGTACATGGCCTGTGGTGACATCACGGTCACATGGCAGGTCACCTGATCGTGATGTCACTACAGGTCCTTAACCAGTCTCTACTCGGAAGCTTCACTGATAATGCTATTATCAGTGAAGCTTCTGCTGTAGATGCTGGGGGCCCCCAAGGGAGTGGGGGCCCCAGGCAGCTGCCTAGTCTGCCTGGCCCTAACGCCGGCCCTGCATGCAGACACTGCTACTAGGCCCTAAACTATTAACTGGATTAGATGTAGGGAAAATAGAGATACACAGGTGGTGTAGTTAGTTTCACAGGCTGGCTACTCTGCTGACGTGCAGACACTGCTCCTAGGCCAAAAACTATTAACTGGATTAGTTGCAGTAGAAATTGAGATACAGAGGCGGTATAGTTTGTTTCACAGGCTGGCTACTCTGCAGTTGTGCAGACACTGCTCCTAGGCCCAAAATTATTAACTGGAATAGATGCAGTAAAAATTGAGATTCACAGGCTGTATAGTTTGTTTCACAGGTGGGCTACTCTGCTGACGTGCAGACACTGCTCCTAGGCCCTAAACTATTAACTGGATTAGATGCAGTAAAAATTGAGATACAAAGGCGGTATAGTTTGATTCACAGGCGGGCTACTCTGCTGACGTGCAGACACTGCTCCTAGGTCCTAAACTATTAACTGGATTAGATGCAGTAAAAATTGAGATACACAGACGGTATAGTTTGTTTCACAGGCTGGCTACTCTGCTGACGTGCAGACACTGCTCCTAGGCCCAAAACTATTAACTGGATTAGCTGCAGTAAAAATTGAGATACACAGGCGGTATAGATAGTTTCACAGGCGGGCTACTCTGCTGATGTGAAGACACTGCTCCTAGGCCCTAAACTATTAACTGGATTAGATGTAGTAAAAATTGAGATACACAGGCGGTATAGTTAGTTTCACAGGCGGGCTACTCTGCTGACGTGAAGACACTGCTCCTAGGCCCTAAGCTATTAACTGGATTAGATGCAGTAAAAATTGAGATACACAGGCGGTATAGTTAGTTTCACAGGCGGGCTACTCTGCTGAGGTGCAGACACTGCTCCTAGGCCCAAACTATTAACTGGATTAGATGCTGTAAAAATTGAGATACACAGGCGGTATAGTTTGTTTCACAGGCTGGCTACTCTGCTGACGTGCAGATACTGCTCCTAGGCCCTAAATTATTAACTGGATTAGATGCAGTGAAAATTGAGATACACAGGCGGTGTAGTTAGTTTCACAGGCGGGCGTCTATGCTGAGGTTCAGACACTGCTCCTAGGCCCTAAACTATTAACTGGATTAGATGCAGTAAAAATTGAGATACACAGGCGGCATAGTTTGTTTCACAGGCTGGCTACTCTGCTGACGTGCAGATACTGCTCCTAGGCCCTAAATTATTAACTGGATTAGATGCTGTGAAAATTGAGATACACAGGCGGTGTAGTTAGTTTCACAGGCGGGCGTCTATGCTGACATGCAGACACTGCTCCTAGGCCAAAACTATTAACTGGATTACATGCAATAAAAATTGAGATACACAGGCGGTGTAGTTTGTTTTAGAGGCGGGCTACTCTGCTGACGTGCAAACACTGCTCCTAGTCCCAAAACTATTAACTGGATTAGATGCAGTAATAATTGAGATATACAGGCGGTATAGATTGTTTCACAGGCGGGCTACTCTGCTGACGTGCAGACACTGCTCCTAGGCCCAAAACTATTAACTGGATTAGATGCAGTAAAAATTGAGATACACAGGCGGTATAGTTAGTTTCACAGGCTGGCTACTCTGCTGACGTGCAGACACTGCTCCTAGGCCCAAAACTATTAACTGGATTAGATGCAGTAAAAATTGAGACACACAGGCGGTATAGTTTGTTTCACAGGCGGGCTACTCTGCTGACGTGCAGACACTGCTCCTAGGCCCAAACTATTAACTGGATTAGATGCAGTAAAAATTGAGATACACAGGCGGTATAGTTTGTTTCACAGGCTGGCTACTCTGCTGATGTGCAGACACTGCTCCTAGGCCCAAAACTATTAACTGGATTAGATGCCGTAAAAATTGAGATACACAGGCGGTATAGTTAGTTTCACAGGTGGGCTACTCTGCTGACGTGCAGACACTGCTCCTAGGCCAAAACTATTAACTGGATTAGATGCAGTGAAAATAGAGATACACAGTCCGAAAAATTGTGAAAACTTTGAAAGTGTCCCCAAGTGCAGTTGCAAAAACCATCAAGTGCTACAAAGAAACTGGCTCACAAGAGGACCGCCCCAGGAAAGGAAGACCAAGAGTCACCTCTGCTTCTGAGGATAAGTTTATCTGAGTCACCAGCCTCACAAATCGCAGGTTAACAGCGGCACATATTAGATACCAGGTCAATGCCACACAGAGTTCTAGCAGCAGACATATCTCTACAACAACTGTTAAGAGGAGACTTTATGCAGCAGGCCTTCATGGTAAAATAGCTGCCAAGAAACCACTGCTAAGGACAGGCAACAAGTAGAAGAGACTTGTTTGGGCTAAAGAACACAAGGAATGGACATTAGACCAGTGGAAATCTGTGTTTTGGTCTGATGAGTCCAAATTTGAGATCTTTGGTTCCAACCACCGTGTCTTTGTGCGATGCAGAAAAGGTGAACGGATGGACTCTACATGCCTGGTTCCCACCGTGAAGCATGAAGGAGGAGGTGTGAGGGTGTGGGGGTGCTTTGCTGGTGACACTGTTGGGGATTTATTCAAAATTGAAGGCATAGTGAACCAGCATGGCTACCACAGCATCTTGCAGCGTCATGCTATTCCATCCGGTTTGCGTTTAGTTGGACCATCGTTAATTTTTCAACAAGACAATGACCCCAAACACACCTCCAGGCTGTGTAAGGGCTATGTGGCAAAAGGGCCAACAAAGTGCTAAGCATCTCTGGGAACTCCTTCAAGATCGTTGGAAGACCATTTCCGGTGACTACCTCTTGAAGCTCATCAAGAGAATGCCAAGAGTGTGCAAAGCAGTCATCAAAGCAAAAGGTGGCTCCTTTGAAGAACCTAGAATATAAGACATATTTTCAGTTGTTTCACACTTTTTTGTTAAGTATATGATTCCACATGTGTTAATTCATAGTTTTGATGCCTTCAGTGTGAATTTACAATTTTCATAATTATGAAAATACAGAAAAATCTTTAAATGAGAAGGTGTCCAAACTTTTGGGCTGTACTGTATATTGTTTATTGATAGTAAGCTGCTAATCAGTACTGAGGGAGTGGTTGGACTAGGAGGCACGTGAGCAGCTTGTCTGGCATTGATATTCTCCTGCTGACAAAAGATTGGTAGTATTGAAACTACAGCACACAGATCAGTAAGTCACACATTGCTGAAATCAGTGTCTCAGCCCCCATCTCATGCTGCCTTTAAATTACATAGGAAAAATCTGCTAACAGATTCTGCTTAAATATGTTGGCTCAGTAAAATTTTTTAAAGAAATATGATTTGAATCGCAATTGCTACAAAGGCTTTAATTACCCTCAAAAGACGTATATAGCACTCTGTGGTATCCTATGACCGTATTGTAGCCTTTTGAAGCTCTTAAACGCGAATAGAGCCTTAGCAATGTCAAACTGACAGTAATAAATATGGCTATGGGTACAAAGATGATAACTAGTGATGAGTGAGCATGCTCGCCACTGCTTGATACTCGATTGAGCATCGGAGTGCTTGGTCACGCTCGTTACTCGATTGAGTATTGCGGCTGCTCAAGCACTTTTGCGACTGTTAGACAGCTAATAAGCATGCAGGAATTGCCAACCATACACAACAATAATGTAGTCATGTTGGCTAGTGAAATTACTGTATGATTGGCTGGCCGTATCACATCATTCGGCCTTATTGAAAACCATGTGTTGTAATTCTTGGCACACTCTCCTTTGCAAGCAGTTCAGGGAGAGTTGTTATACTGGAGAGAGCTTAGATTAATTTGTGCCCCCCTAAATATTATAAAGTTGCACTCTTTAGTGCCTTTTATGTGGCACTAAAGGGTGTTGTTTTCACCTTTTTAAAATCTATTAAATAAATAAATAATTTTATAAAATGAGTTGGTGTCCCCCCTATTTTTGATAACCAGCCAAGGTAAAGTAGACAGATGGAGCTTATATTATCAGGCTCTGAAGGAAAATGGATATTGTCTCCTTCCCAGCCTAAACATACTAACCCGCAGTCACTCCAGAATTGGCAGATTAGATGCGCCAATTCTGATGCTTTGCCTTAGCTCATAGACCACCATGACATCCAATGATGTTCATCCTTCGTTTTCGAAGATGACCATTACTTCAGGGTTAGAAGTGAATTAGTAGTTATGGGTCCGGAGGTGGCTGATAAGTCCAATCCGGGCCCTGAAGGTTCGCCCACATACTTGACATAAGGAAGCAGATGTGGTCAGTACACCAGATTCTACTTGTGCCTGGCGTACAGCACGCTTTCTTTTTGCGTCACAGATTTTCCTATCTTCAGCTGCATGTGCTCCTGAGGTGATCCTTCCAGGTTTTTGAGAGACACCTTAAGGCAGTCTTTATAGCGCTTCTTCTGCCTCCCAAATGTTCACTTTCCTTGGCACTGTTCACCGTACAGCAGTTGTTTCGGTAGTCGGCTGTCAGGCATTCTGACCACATGTCCAGCCCACCTGGCTTGGACTTTCAGCAGGAGAGTGTAAACGCTGCAGAGCCCAGTTTGTTCCAGAATTGCTGTGTCCGGGACATTGTCTTGCCACCTGATGTGGAGGAGTCTGCGGAGGCAACTCATGTGGAAATGATTTCGCTGTTTAGCATGTCGGCTGTACACTGTCCAGGTCTTGCTAGCATAGAGAAGTGTGGTGAGGACCACCGGGCATTAGACCTTCAGCTTGGTGGTAAGGCTGAGTCCCCTTCATTCCCAGATGTTCTTACGCAGTCTTCCGAAGGCGGCACTGGCTTTGGCGATTCTGTTATTAACCTCAGCGTCTATGGTTTCTTCATGGGAAAGTGTGCTGCCTAAGTAGGTGAAGTTATCGACTGCTTTGAGGTTTTGCTCCTTCACCGTGATACATGGCTCCTTGTACAGTTTTTCTGGAACCAGTTGATACATGACTTTGGTTTTTCTAATGTTGATCTCGAGACCAAAACTGTCGCAAGCTTGCGAAAAACAGTCCATTTTATGCTGCATCTGCTGTTCCGTGCTAGCATTAAGTGCACAGTCATCAGCAAATAATAATTCACGGATAACAGTCTCATGCACTTTCGTAACCGCCTTCAGGCATTTTGGGTTGAATAGCTTGCCATCAGTCCTGTACCTAACCTGGATTCCATCTTCACAGTTGTTAAAGGCATCACTTAACATTGCAGAGAACTGCATACTGAACAGGGTTGGAGCAAGCACACAGCCTTGTTTTACGCCGTTTGTTACTGGGAAAACCTCAGATACGTCTCCATCGTTCAGAACCTTCACCATCATGCCATCATGGAACTGCCGGATAACTGAGATGAATTTGCTCGGGCAGCCGAATTTTGCCATGATCTTCCACAGGCCGTCTCTACTGACTGTGTCGAAAGCCTTGGTCAAATCAACAAAAGTTACATAAAGGTCACGGTGTTGCTCCTGGCACTTTTCCTGAAGTTGATGTGCTGAAAAGACCATATCTACTGTTCCACGTTTAGCACAGAAACCACTTTGGCTTTCGGGTAATAGTCCTTGCTCAAGGTGATGTAAAAGGCAGTTGAGCAAGAGACGAGCCAATATCTTGCCTGCAGTGGACAGAAGGGAGATGCCTCGATGGTTGTCACAAGATTGGCGATTACCTTTCCTCTTGTATATGTGAATTATGCTGGCATCTTTTATCTGTTGTGGAACCTGTTCCTTTGTCCACATATATTGGAATAGTTTGGTCACCGTTTGCATCAGAACAGGGCCGCCAGCTTTATATACCTCTGCAGGTATAGCATCATTTCCGGGTGCTTTTCCACAAGAAAGTTGTTTTACTGCTTTCCTGACTTCATCTCCACTTGGAAGAACATCAAGCTCCTTGTTGATTTCTACCTGGGGCAGGCGAGCAATAGCCTCATCATTGATATTGGCAGGGCGATTAAGAATATTATTAAAGTGCTCAGCCCACCGTTTTTAATAATATATTCTTTCTTACTAACCATGACATCCACTGATTATGTAGTACAACCTAAGGAGCTTTGTTCTGAGAACAAAGCTTCATAGATTACTCATGGTCAGGCTGCGCCCTGCGAGACCTGGTGGGAGCAGTGATGATGTCAGAAATGTAACTGATATCACCGCTCTCGCCAGGTAATGAAGAGAGCAACTTTACCAGGAATGAGCTATAAAGCTTCATTCTCAGAACGAGGCTCCCTACATTGTACTCCAGAATGCGTGAACATCGTGGGATCACCATGGATTATGTTGGAGCTGCGGGGTTAATAAATTGGTGAACATGGGACTGCCCCTTGTCTTTATTTTTTTAATTCTATCTTTTTATGTCTTTCAGGTTGCCATTTTTGGACTTTGTCAGAATCCTAGGAGTACTTTGGATCAGCATTTTTCTTTTTATTAATAAATTGGTGAAAAAGAGAGTTGGGGAGTGTTTATTAAAATAAATTTTTTTGTGTGTGTTTTTTTACCCTTTACCTTACTAGATTAGCAATGGAGGTGTCTGATAGACACCTCTGCAATATTAACCCCTGGGCTTGACACTACACAGCTTATATCAACCCCAAAGAATATTACCCCCAATGCCACCGCACGAGGGCAGTTGAGGAGAAACCGGGCAAAGTGCCATAATTGGAAAATCTAATGTGATGCACCAATTCTGGGACAACTGCGTGCTGGTATTTTTAGGCTGGGAAGGGGCCAATATCCATGGACCTTCCCAGCCTGTTAATTTTAGCCCCCAGCAGTCTGATTTACCTTGGCTGGTTATCAAAAATGGGAGGGAACCCATGTCATTATTTTAAATAATTTATGTACTGTATTTGGTTCCCAGTAGCAATGTGGGAGACAGACATTTGAGCGCCATTTCCATCCATTTCAGCAATTTTCCTGTTAGGATTTTCCGGAAAAATGCTCCAGTTTCCCACTGACTTCCATAATATTCGTTACTCAAATCAAGCCCGTCTGAACATCCGACCTGCTCGATTTGAGTACCGAGCACTCAAGCATTTTAGTGCTTGATCATCACTATTGATAACCCTTGGAAACCAACTGCCAATTTAATAACACACTACACTGACAGACCTTTTATGCTTTAAAAAATAAAAAGGATCCAAATATTATGTTCTTTTGCGTACAGATGCCTGCTTTGCTAGTTTTTATACTGAGGCAGTGTACAAGAAAGAAGCCATGGACGTTTAACACATGTTAGTACAAAACAAATTCCTTTTTTGAACTGCCAGACAGCCATCCCTGATTGTGTGACCAAGAAACAGTCAAAACCTCCCAGTCATACACTTGTGTGCCAACTCAACTCGCACCTGGTAATGTTTCTGGTGGGTCAGTCACTATCATGCAATATGAAAGACACCGCTACCTTTTGGAAAAATTAAGGCTTGTGCCCAGACTTTCTAGAAGATACCAAGCCATCATTATTTTTATAGAAACTGATGCTTGCAATGTGTTCTCACATGCAAGAGAACATGAGTCAATCTCTTGACTTGGCATTAAGTTCTAAAGTGAACTTTATTGTAGACACATGCAGCAGTACCTATGGAGAGGGAGAGTATATGTCTTTATTGGCCCACTGGGTGAATGTTTTGAGTGTTAGCAATGCCCCATCATAACCAGGAAAGGTAGTAAAGACTCCACAGTTGGGTGCTACATCTGGTACCAATGCCAGGCAACAGTTATCCACGTTCTTCTACACCTCCTATTTATCTTCCTCAATAAAGCTGAACCCCATGTCCAACAGAAACAGGGCACAGTGTTACATCCACTCCGTATCCTCAGCCTTTTTGTTTTGCAAGGTAAAGCATTGCCAATTAGTTCTACAGCTTGTGAGCAAAGGCAACAAAAGCCATACAGCAGACAAGTTGATCATTTGCATCTAGCAGCAAATGTCACACAGGATGGCTCCTCATCGACTGTAACTGAGCATTATTTTAGGCAATAATGCCCAGAAAATTTTGTCTGACCTACATCTTGACAAAGTACCATATTTTGGGATTATTTTACCCACTTTTTCCCCCAATTTGTTTTGAGGAAAATGAGGGTGCATCCCAATGTAGCTTTATGATGGACCGAGATCACAAGAGGAAGGTTTGCCGCTACAAGAAGCTGGCTGCAGGAGGAGTGTGGCAATGCTCTGGGCCCTAGGCTGGGAGAAAGTGTTCTTTGGTGAGAGGCTGTGGAGAGCCCTGGGTTACTTCCCATTGTTTTCACTATGGTGGACTTTGGGAAAATAGCCATCGGAGGTGGCACATGTGAAGATTGAGATCTCGTCTCCCGAGATCTCTACTCCAGAGATCTGAACCAGCGCATGTGCCTCCTGTGGTGGCCATTTTCCCAGAATCCACCGCACTGAAAAGAATGGTAAGTGCAGAGACACCATGGACATTTTGTGAAAACCCGGGGCCCACCGCGGTCTCGCACCACTGAACACCCCTTCCTGCCAATCTGGGGGCCGCAGCATCGCCCCACTCCTGCTGCCACCTTCTTCCTGCAGCAGGGACCCTGAATGGGTTACATTACCAATGGAAACTGATAAGGGACATTTGCCACTGACTGTAGCGCTGAAAAGAGGCTACTAACTTTGTCAATAGGCCTGACCCTCATAATTATATTAAAAAAATCACTCACAAAGATGCAACATGGGATGGAGGGAAAGCAACAACTTTTACATGTTCCTCCACTACCCTAGGGCTTTTAGGGACCCTCAAGGTAGAGAATGAGGAGGAGCAGTAGCACCATGATGTGAATGGGGAAAGTGAGTTATCTCAGACACAGACAGGGAATAAGCCTGACAGTCAGTGTGAAACTGATGATGTCGACAATGACTCTGGCCATGACGGCCAACCATTGCAGTGGGGTGTGGAAAGTGAACCAGTGAGCCCTTGGTCAAGCTAGTCTTCATGGCAAGCTATATGCCCAATTGCTTGTAGGATGACAGGCATATCATTTGCATCAGGCAAAGGGATGTCTTATTAGATAGCCATGCATTTGGACCCTTGCTGGAAAAGCAAAATGGGTGAATTTTTTCATACTTCTAAAATAGTGAAAATTGCATGCTTCAACATTGTGCAACGTAGACACTTACTATTTCCACAGTTAAACATGCTTCTGCACAGGAAACAGTAAGCGTCCATGCTGCACAATGTTGAAGCATGGATGTACTAACTTTAAATCAGGGGTGACTGGAGAAACTTTTGAGGCTTACAAACATCTGACCTGTGGCACATCATTTACTGTTTACGTGTTGGATTATGTGTGCCGTCTCCAATATGCAGGAAGCACCACACAGCAGGTTCATAGCAGAATGAATAACCACAGGCATAACATCAAAAATGGAGTAACCAACCATAGCATGTTAAGGCATTTCCTAATGTATCACCAACAAAGGCCAGATTATTTACGTTTGACCATTCTTGAACATATGCCTGAGACAAGTCCGGATCGGATATAGAGGCTGAATAACAGAAAGTTCTTCTTGATATATAAGTTGTTTACTTTGCACCCAGAGGGTTTGAAGCTTAGTATTGAGCATACCCATTGATTAAACATCATATACAAGTGCTTCTCACAAAATTAGAATATCATCAAAAAGTTAATTTATTTCAGTTCTTCAATACAAAAAGTGAAACTCATTTATTATATAAGTCATTACAGAGTGATCTATTTCAAGTGTTTATTTCTGTTAATGTTGATGATTATGGCTTACTGGCAATAAAACCCCAAAATCATTATCTCAGTAATTTAGAATAATGAACAAAAACCACCTGCAAAGGCTTCCAAAGAGTTTAAAAAGGTCCTTTACAGCAGGCTCCACAATCATGAGGAAGACTGCTGACTTGACAGATGTCCAGAAGGCAGTCATTGACACACTCGACAAGGAGGGTAAGCCACAAAAGGTCATTGCTAATTAAGCTGGCTGTTCACAGAGTGCTGCATCCAATGTGAGATAGCTGTTGTGAATCCGCTTTTTGGGCTCCCCTGGTGGTTGCTGGTGGTACTGGTGACTTGTGTGTGCTTTGCTGTCTCAGTTCACCTGCTCCCATCAGTGTTTGGGAGTTTCCTATTTAGCCGTTATAGGCGTAAAAATGGGTTATGCTTCTATTGTGGTGATTCTGCTCATGTTATATCAGCATGCTCTAAACGTACAAGGAAGGTTGACAAATCTATTTCAATTGGCACTTTACAGTCTAAATTTATTCTGTCTGTATCCTTGATTTGTTCATTATCAGTTATTACCGTGGATGCCTATGTGGACTCTGGCGCCGCTCTGAGTCTTATGGATTGGTCCTTTGCCAGGCGCTGTGGGTTTGATTTAGAGCCTCTGGAAGTCCCTATACCTCTGAAGGGTATTGATTCTACGCCTTTGGCTTGTAATAAACCACAATTCTGGACGCAAGTGACTATGCGTATGACTCCAGACCATCAGGAGGTGATTCGCTTCCTTGTGTTGTACAATTTGCATGATGTTTTGGTGCTTGGATTACCATGGTTACAATCTCATAACCCAGTCCTTGACTGGAAAACAATGTCTGTGTTAAGCTGGGGATGTCGGGGGGCTCATGGGGACATACCTTTGGTTTCCATTTCGTCATCTATTCCCTCTGAGATTCCGGCATTTTTGTCTGATTATCGTGATATTTTTGAGGAGCCAAAAATTGGTTCACTCCCTCCCCACACAGATTGTGATTGCGCCATAGATCTGATTCCTGGCAGTAAATTTCCAAAGGGTCGTTTGTTTAACTTATCTGTACCTGAACATGCTGCTATGCGAGAGTATATTAAGGAGTCCCTGGAAAAGGGACACATTCGTCCTTCTTCATCTCCTTTAGGAGCTGGTTTTTTCTTTGTATCTAAAAAGGATGGCTCTCTGAGGCCTTGTATTGATTATCGACTCCTGAATAAAATTACAGTCAAATATCAGTATCCGTTGCCTTTGCTGACTGATTTGTTTGCTCGCATAAGGGGGGGCTAAGTGGTTCTCTAAGATTGATCTTCATGGGGCGTATAATTTGGTGCGAATTAAGCAGGGGGATGAGTGGAAAACCGCATTTAATACGCCTGAGGGCCATTTTGAGTATTTAGTAATGCCTTTCGGCCTTTCTAATGCACCTTCAGTCTTTCAGTCCTTAATGCATGATATTTTCCGTGAATATTTGGATAAATTTATGATTGTGTATTTGGATGATATTTTGATTTTTTCTGATGACTGGGAGTCTCATGTTCAACAGGTCAGGAGGGTTTTTCAGGTTTTGCGGGAGAATTCTTTGTGTGTAAAGGGTTCAAAGTGTGTTTTTGGGGTTCAAAAGATTTCCTTTTTGGGGTACATTTTTTCCCCTTCTTCTATTGAGATGGACCCTGTCAAGGTTCGGGCTATTTGTGACTGGACGCAGCCTACTTCTCTTAAGAGTCTTCAGAAATTCTTGGGCTTTGCTAATTTTTATCGTCGATTTATAACTGGTTTTTCTGGCGTTGCTAAACCTCTGACTGATTTGACCAAAAAGGGTGCTGATGTTGCCAATTGGTCCCCTGCTGCTGTGGAGGCCTTTCGGGAGCTTAAGCGCCGCTTTTTGTCTGCCCCTGTGTTGCGCCAGCCTGATGTTTCTCTTCCCTTTCAGGTTGAGGTCGATGCTTCCGAGATCGGAGCGGGGGCGGTTTTGTCGCAGAAAAGTTCCGACTGCTCAGTGATGAGACCTTGTGCGTTCTTTTCTCGAAAATTTTCGGCCGCCGAGCGAAACTATGATGTTGGTAATCGGGAGCTTTTGGCCATGAAGTGGGCATTTGAGGAGTGGCGTCATTGGCTTGAGGGTGCCAGACATCAGGTAGTAGTTTTGACGGATCACAAGAATCTGATTTATCTAGAGTCTGCCAGGTGCCTGAATCCTAGACAGGCACGATGGTCGTTGTTTTTTTCTCGGTTTAATTTTGTGGTTTCATACTTACCGGGTTCTAAAAATGTTAAGGCCTGGGGATTCTGAACCTGCTGGTGTCCTTAAGGATGGGGTGGTTTTGTCTGCTGTCTCCCCAGATCTGCGACGTGCTTTGCAAGAATTTCAGGTGGATAGACCTGATCGTTGTCCGCCTGGTAGACTGTTTGTTCCTGATGATTGGACCAGTAGAGTCATCTCGGAAGTTCATTCTTCTTCGCTGGCAGGTCATCCTGGAATTTTTGGTACCAGAGATTTGGTGGCTAGATCCTTCTGGTGGCCTTCCCTGTCTCGGGATGTGCGTGTTTTTGTGCAGTCTTGTGATGTGTGTGCTCGGGCCAAGCCTTGTTGTTCTAGGGTTAGTGGGTTATTGTTGCCCTTGCCTGTTCCGAAGAGGCCTTGGACGCACATCTCTATGGACTTTATTTCTGATCTCCCTGTTTCTCAGAAGATGTCTGTCATCTGGGTGGTGTGTGACCGTTTTTCTAAAATGGTTCATTTGGTACCATTGCCTAAGTTGCCTTCCTCATCTGAGTTGGTCCCTCTATTTTTTCAAAATGTGGTTCGCTTGCATGGTATTCCGGAAAACATTGTTTCTGACAGGGGAACCCAGTTCGTGTCTAGATTTTGGCGGGCATTCTGTGCCAGGTTGGGCATTGATTTGTCTTTTTCGTCTGCATTCCATCCTCAGACTAATGGCCAGACGGAGCGAACTAATCAAACCTTGGAGACTTATTTGAGGTGTTTTGTGTCTGCTGATCAGGATGACTGGGTTGCCTTTTTGCCGTTGGCAGAATTTGCTCTTAATAATCGGGCTAGTTCTGCCACTTTGGTTTCTCCTTTCTTTTGCAATTCAGGGTTTCATCCTCGTTTTTCATCTGGTCAGGTGGAATCTTCGGATTGTCCTGGAGTGGATGCGGTGGTGGATCGGTTGCATCAGATTTGGGGACAAGTGGTGGACAATTTGAAGTTGTCCCAGGAGAGGACTCAGCAGTTTGCTAACCGCCGTCGTCGTGTTGGTCCTCGCCTTCGTGTTGGGGACTTGGTGTGGTTGTCTTCCCGTTTTGTCCCTATGAGGGTTTCTTCTCCTAAGTTTAAGCCTCGGTTCATCGGTCCTTATAGGATTTTGGAGATACTTAACCCTGTGTCCTTTCGTTTGGACCTCCCGGCATCTTTCGCTATCCATAATGTATTCCATCGGTCGTTGTTGCGGAGATATGAGGTACCGGTGGTTCCTTCTGCTGAACCTCCTGCTCCTGTGCTGGTGGAGGGTGAATTGGAGTACGTTGTAGAGAAGATCTTGGATTCCCGTATTTCCAGACGGAGACTTCAATATCTGGTTAAATGGAAGGGCTATGGTCAGGAAGATAATTCTTGGGTAACTGCCTCTGATGTTCATGCCTCGGATTTGGTTCGTGCCTTTCATAGGGCTCATCCAGATCGCCCTGGCGGTTCTCGTGAGGGTTCGGTGCCCCCTCCTTAAGGGGGGGTACTGTTGTGAATCCGCTTTTTGGGCTCCCCTGGTGGTTGCTGGTGGTACTGGTGACTTGTGTCTGCTTTGCTGTCTCAGTTCACCTGCTCCCATCAGTGTTTGGGAGTTTCCTATTTAGCCTTGCTCTCCAGTCATTTCCTTGCCGGTCATCATTGTAACCAGAGCCTTCGGTTGCATGTTCCTGCTACTAGTCTGCTGATCAGCTAAGTGGACTTTGTCCTTTCGTTTTGTATCTTTTGTCCAGTTTGCAGTTTTTGTTATTCTCTGTAGCTGGAAGCTCTTGCGGGCTGAAATTGCCACTCCTGTGTCATGAGTTGACACAGGAGTCTTAAAGTAATTTCAGGATGGTTTTTTGAAAGGGTTTTCAGTTGACCGTGAAGTCCTCTTTTGTATCCTTCTGCTATCTAGTAAGTGGACCTCTCTTTGCTAAATCTACTTTCATACTGTGTATGTCTTTTCCTCTTAACTCACCGTTATTACATGTGGGGGGCTGCTATCATCTTTTGGGGTATTTCCCTAGAGGTAAGCCAGGTCTGTTCCTTCCTCTACCAGGCGTAGTTAGTCCTCCGGCTGGCGCGTGGCATCTAGGAAGTCGTAGGTATGCTCCCTGGCTACTGTTAGTTGTGTGGTAGATTTAGCTCACGGTCAGCTCGAGATTCCATCACCCAGAGCTCGTCCGTTATTTTTGTGTTCTGATGTTTCCCTGCCATTGGGAATCATGACAGATAGCACTCCCTGAGTGTGTTGGGGGACACTCGCTTGGCAATGGGATTAAAGCACACAGGAACATTTTCTCACATAAACAGTCTATTGGTTTATTATCTCCGCATAAACCACATAGCATAAAGTCCATTTCATTACATCCAAGAACATATCATGACCAAAAGTCTATACCTGTAGCAGATAAACCTCTCTGCCATATATTACAACCCCCTTGTCTGAGGTTACCTTCCAGGAGCTCCGCTCCTCAAGCTGACTCTTTGTCAGTCCTGGCTTTCCCAACACAAAAGCTGTCCCAGGCTCTGCAGGTACACGGTCTCACCACGTGCTATTCAGGAAGTCTGTCTATTACTAGGAACTTCCAACACCGACCATCCAGGTCCACGGTCTCTCCATGTGCTCTTCAGGAAGTCTCCACTCGCCAGAGCTTCCAACACAGACCTGACCTCTTTCAGGACCTTAGAACACAGCCCCATCTGACCATTCAGGTTCATACACTCTGAACCCAGAGACCATGTGACCCAAACCCTGGTCATATTATGTATCTGTAACCACCCCCATAGGTGGGATGTGTGTGTGGTTAGTCAGTCCTGCCCAGTTCTCTGACTAACCCTGTAAGCCTCCCTTTAAACTAAACAAATACTTGTGGGACTACAGGTCCCAGAGCAACATTACTGGATTACAGCGCAGAGGACAACCTCAGTCTCTGCGACACATACCGGCCATTCACAATGACGCCAGTCACTGTATCACACCAAGCATATTAATGGAAAGTTGAGTGGAAGGAAAATATGTAGTAAAAAAAGGTGCATAAGCAACCGGGATAGCTGCAGCCTTGAAAGGATTGTTAAGAAAAGGCCATTCAAAAATTTGTGGGAGATTCACAAAGAGTGGACTGCTGCTGGAGTCATTGTTGCAAGAGCCATCACACACAGATCTATTCAGGACATGGGATACAAGTGTCGCATTCCGTGGGTCAAGCCACTCATGACCAATAGACAACACCAGAAATGTCTTACCTGTGCCAAGGAGAAAAAGAACTGGACTGTTGCTCAGTGGTGTTGTTTTTAGATGAAACTACTGTACATTTTTCATTTAATTTGAACATCAAGGTCCCAGTGTCTGGAGGAAGAGTGGAGAGGCACACAATCCAATCTGCTCGAGGTCTAGTGTGAGGTTTCCACAATCAGTGATAGTTTGGGAGCCATGTTATCTGCTGGCGTAGGTCCACTGTGTTTTATCAAGCCAAAAGTCAGCGCAGCCATGTATCAGGAAATTTTAGAGCATTTCATGCTTCCCTCTGCCGGCAAGCTTTTTAGAGATGGAAACTTAATTCTCCAGCAGGACTTGGCACCTGTCCACATAGGCTGATCGCCTCCATGCCATGCCGCATTGATGCAGTAATTAATGCAGAAGGAGCCCCGACCAAGTATTGAGTGCATTTACTGAACATACATTTCAGTAGGCCAACATTTTGGATTTTAAAATCATTTTTCAAGCTGGTGTTATAAAGTATTCTAATTTACTGAGATAATGACTTTTGGGTTTTCATTGGCCATAAGCCATAATCATCAACATTAACAGAAATAACACTTGAAATAGATCACTCTGTAAAGACTCTATATAATTTTGTGAGTTTAATTTTTTGTATTGAAGAACTGAAATAAATTAATTTTTTGATGATCTTCTAATTTTGTAAGAAGCACCTGTAATAAAGCTAGGTGGAGGTTCTGATGAGTAATAGTATTACATTTATGTGTTCTGTTTATAAACACAAATAAATCCTGCCCAACAATTTTTGATCAAGATTTAACCCCTTAGTGACAGAGCCAAATTTTTTAAACTTGACCAGTGTCACTTTCCATGGTAATAACTCTGGAACGCTTCAATAAATTCCAGTGATTTTGAGAATGTTTTTTCGAGACACATTATACTTTATGATAATGGTAAGTTTAGGTCGATATGTTTTGTGCTTATTTATAAAAAATATCAGAAATTTTAGAAAAATGTTAAAGAAATAGCATTTTTTAAAATTTTAATGATTATCCTTTTAATCCAGATAGTCATACCATAGAAAAACATTAATAAATAACATTTCTCTCATGTCTGCTTTACATCAGCACCATTTGTAAAATGTTATTTTATTTTGTTAGTGTTTTAGGAGGTTTAAAAATGTAGCAGTAATTTTTAATTTTTTCAAGGAAATGTAAAAAAAATTATTTTTTAAGGGACTTATCCATGTTTGAAGTGACTTTATGGGTCCCATATATTGGGAAACCCCCAAAAGTTATACCATTTTAAAAAACAGCACACCTTGACATATTGAAAACTGCTGTCAGGTAGTTTATTAACTCTTCAGGTGCTTTTCAGGAATTAATACAAAGTCGCATGACAGAAATGAAACTGTGTCTATTTTTATCACCTAAATGTCGCTAACTTCTGAACAGGCTACAACAGCTGTCAGACTCTAAGGTCGATATTTGGTCATGAATTGCCATCACAAGCATCAGGACCACACAATCATGATCTAAGGTCACCAACTGGGATAAAGAGGAAGCCCCCCACATTCTGTTAACCATTTATATGATATAGTCATTATTGACAGCAGCATCTAAGGGGTTAAACAGATTTGGACGGTGCAACCACTGATCGTGGCTGATGCAGCAAGTTGTCAGTTAGAGTGTTCAGCCGACAGCTGCTGGATTGTCACCTGTATAGGGAGGATATTCTCTTATATCTCAGGTCAGTTAAAAGACGTATTGGCTGCCATTAAGGGGGGAGCTTCCCTTGGTGATGGGACCTTATGAGTATTAGAATTGTACCTTCCTATTATAATCTATTATTTTTTCTCCTCTTTCTAACAATTAATGTTTAGTGTTTTAATGTTGTTTTGCTTGATATGATTTGTAATCTTGTAAATTGTATGTGCATTCATGATTTTTAAAGCCTGCATGCAATTAATTAGCAACAAATCACACCAGTGCCTGTTGTTAGGGTTCGCATAATGCACCAAGTATATATATGAGTTTTAATAGGTGCGTTCCCAACCCGGAGTCCACCGTGCAGGAGAGAACTTGCTGCTAGCAATTGGCGGAACTATATGGCGGTATAAGCGAACTCTGTTACTTCACAGAATCGCTAAGATAGGAAAACGCTGTGCCCTGTTAACCTCACAGAGGATCACAGCTACTTAACAGAGCAGAAAGCAAACAGTGGTCATGCAGCCAGCCTAGCACACGAACAACTCCTCTCCGATGGAACCGGAATTCTAGTGGCTATATGCCAGCCCTGAATTCATACACAAAACTCCTCACCGGAGGTGCCGGTATTCTAGGGGCTTATTTCAGCTAACCCTGACCACATGCGGACATGACCACAAAGTACCAAAGCTCATGACATAGGTTGATACTACCACATGGTCGTGCGGCCATGTGAACCTTTTATAGCTGTAGCAGACAAGGACCTTCTTAGTGGTCCAATAGGAGCCGCTACAGGACCTGAGCATGTGACACCAGACCTCCAATGGAAGGTCGACCCTTGGGCATGCTCAGTAGAGGAAAAGCAGGACTTAGTCCCAGGAGTATCTGCCCACCGAAGAATAGTGCTAGTTACAATGGCTGAGCCTGGAAGATCAGTAGTAACCAGACACACATTATCTGCCTGAGCCAGACGCGGAGACCGACGTCTCCGCTGAGCAGGTTCCACTGCGGCTGGAGGAGAATGGGAAACCACAGCAGACATGGTTCAAGATTCCCCCTGTGCAGTGGTGGGAACTCGACACCTAACACCTGTTTCTTTAAAGCACTGAGCGTGGAATAAATTTTGTAAACACCCGAAATGCATTGTGTGTTGAATAAATCAACTTCTCTTATCTGATCTGGGTGGTTCCTGACTCAGAGGGGTGGTGCCCTGTAGATCTCCATTGCCCACTGTTTATTGTTTTTCATTGCATCTTATCTTAACCCCTTTAACCCCAAGGGTGGTTTGCACGTTAATGACCGGGCCTATTTTTACAATTCTGAAAACTGTCCCTTTATGAGGTTATAACTCTGGAACGCTTAAACGGATCCCGGTGACTCTGACATTCTTTTCTCGTGACATATTGTACTTCATGATAGTGGTCAAATTTTTTTGATATTACCTGCATTATATTTGTGAAAGAAATGGAAATTTGGTGAAAATTTAGAAAATTTTGCAATTTTCCAACTTT
This sequence comes from Ranitomeya variabilis, assembly GCF_051348905.1. Taxonomy (NCBI): domain Eukaryota; kingdom Metazoa; phylum Chordata; class Amphibia; order Anura; family Dendrobatidae; genus Ranitomeya; species Ranitomeya variabilis. Next base: position 159,846,194 of record NC_135238.1, on the reverse strand, counting down.
GAATTTTCATGCCCTTAAATCACAGAGATATGATGTCACACAAAATACTTAATAAGTAACATTTCACACATGTCTACTTTACATCAGCACAATTTTGGAACCAACATTTTTTTTTTAGGAAGTTATAAGAGTTAAAAATTGACCAGCAATTTCTCTTTTTTACAACACCATTTTTTTTAGGGACCACATCACATTTGAAGTCACTTTGAGGGGTCTATATGATAGAAAATACCAAAATGTGACACCATTCTAAAAACTGCACCATTGAAGGTGCTTAAAACCACATTTAAGAAGTTTATTAACCCTTCAGGTGCTTCACAGGAAAGGTGGCGCTATAGAGTTTAAGTCCTCTTTTTCTCAGAAGAGGCAATTTGCATATTTAATTTCCCAGAGGAGCATTGCACGGCGAATAAGCCTCCTTACCTTGACAAGCCAGCTGGTATGTCACTCTCCATAAGGAGAAACGTTACCCCTTAGACCCCAGTCCAGAGCCTCTCACCTAGCCAAATCAGTTCTCATGCTTCGCACTGACGAGGGCCAACAGCCCGAAACACCGTGTCTGCGAATTGAGATACTGATTTGGCTTCTATCCTAAGTCATATTGCATGACTCGTTAAAGGGTTGATTGTGACCTGTAGGATCGCTGTTTCCAACAGGTGGCGCTATAGAGTTTAAGTCCTGTTTTTCTCATAAGAGGCAATTTGCAAAAAAAAATTAACATTTAACCTTTTTTCGCAAAAAAATTAATTCAGATCCAATTTGTTTTATTTTAACAAGGGTAATAGGAGAAATTGGACACCAAAGTTGTTGTACAATTTGTCCTGAGCACGCCGATACCCCATTTGTTGGGGTAAACCACTGTTTTGGTGCATGGCAGAGCTCGGAAGGGAAGGAGAGCCATTTGACTTTTCAATGCAAAATTGGCTGGAATTGAAAAGTTGGATGCCATGTCGCATTTGGAGAGCCCCTGATGTGCCTAAACAGTGGAAACTCCCAACGATTGACACCATTTTGGAAAGTAGACCCCCTAAGGAACTTATCTAGATGTGTAGTGAGCACTATGAACCCCCAAGTGCTTCACAGAAGTTTATAATGTAGAGTCGTAAAAAATAAAAAATCATGTTTTTTTTCGCAAAAATGATTTTTTCGCCTCCAATTTTTCATTTTCCCAAGGGTAACAGGAGAACTTGGACACAAATGTTGTTGTGCAATTTGTCCTGAGTATGCTGATACATGACATGTGGGGGTAAACCACTGTTTGGGAGCATGGCAGAGCTCGGAAGGGAAGGAGCACAGTTTGACTTTTTCAACGCAGAATTGGCTGGAATTAAGATCAGACGCCATGTCGCGTTTGGAGAGCCCCTGATGTGCCTAAACAGTGGAAAGCCCCCACAAATGATCCCATTTTGGAAATTACACCACCTAAGGAACTTATCTAGATGTATGTTGTGCACTTTGAACCCCAAATTGTTTCCCTAAAGTTTATAATATTGAGCTGTGAAAATTAAAAATCTTTTTTTGCACAAAAATGATCTTTTTGCCCCCAATTTTTTATTTTTCCAAGGGTATCCGAATAATTTGGACCCCAAAAGTTGTTGTGCAATTTGTCCTGAGTATGCTGATACCCCAAATGTGAGGGGGAACCACCGTTTGGGTGCATGGCAGAGCTCAGAAGGGAAGGAGCACCGTTTTGGAATGCAGACTTTGATGGAATGGTCTGCGGGCATCACATTGCGTTTGCAGAGCTCCTGATGTACCTAAACAGTAGAAACCCCCCACAAGTGACTATAAATTGGAAACTAGACCCCCAAAGGAACTTATCTAGATCTGTTGTGAGAACTTTCAACCCCCAAGTGTTTCACTAAAGTTTATAACACAGAGCCGTGAAAATAAAAATATTTTTTTTTCCACAAAAATGATTTCTTAGCCTCCAGTTTTGTATTTTCTCAAGGGTAACAGGCGAAATTGCACCCAAAAGTTGTTGTCCAATTTGTGCTGAGTATGCTGATACCCCATATGTGGGAGAAAACTACTGTTTGGGCACAGGTCGGGGCTTGGAAGAGAAGAAGTGGCGTTTTGGAATGCAGACTTTGAAGGAATGGTCTGCGAGCGTCACATTGTGTTTGCAGAGTCCCTGATGTACCTAAACAGTAGAAACCCCCACAAGTGACCACATTTTGGAAACTAGACCCACCATGGAACTTATCTAGATTGTGTTGTGAGAACGCTGAACCCCCAAATGTTTCACTAGTTTATAATGCAGAGCCGTGAAAATAAAAAAAACATTTTTTCCCACAAAAATAATTTTTCAGCCCCCAAATTTTTATTTTCCCAAGGGTAACAGGAGAAATTGGACCACAGAAGTTGTTGTCCAATTTGTCCTGAATAAGCTGATACCCCATATGTGGGGGTAAACAACTGTTTGGGCGTACGTCGGGGCTCGGAAGGGAAGAAGTGGCATTTTGGAATGCAGGCTTTGATGGAATGGTCTGTGGGTGTCACGTTTCATTTACAGAGCCCCTGATGTGCCTAAACAGTGGAAACCCCCCAATTCTAACTCCAACCCTAACCCCAACACACCCTTAACCCCAACACACCCCTAACCCCTACACACCCCTAACCCTAGTCCCAACCCTAACCACAACCCTAACCACACCCCTAACCCAAACACACCCCTAACCCTAATCCCAACCCCAACACATTCCTAACCCAAATTACAACCCTAACCAGAACCCTAACCACACCCCTATCCCTGACACACCCCTAACACAACTGTAAACATAATCCAAACCCTAACCCCAACTCTAGCCCCAACCCTAACCCTAACTTTAGCTCCAACCCTATCCCTAACTTTAGCCCCAACCCTAACCCTAACTTTAGCTCCAACACTAACCCTAACTATAGCCCCAACCCTAACTTTAGCCCCAACCCTAACCCTAACTTTATGTGAAAAGAGTGGATAGGCACTCACCGTTCCATGCAAAATAATCCTTTAGGTCCAGAGGTCCAGAGCAGTGGAAGCGCTCTATAGCGTGAACAATCGTCGTCTCACACGAACTCCACTGTTTTACCCGCCTGCTGTGGCTTTTTTGTATCCACAATAAAGGATTATTTTTCGTGGAATGGTGAGTGCCCGTCTGCTGTTTTCAGATGGACTTATGATTTCTTTTGATGCTTTTTGGATAACGGCACCAGTATCCTTTGGGGTGTGTGTTTATGGCCTCTTTATTCTGAAGTTTAACAGCTGTGCCGGACGTTCATTTTCTGCTGTGATGCACTATCCCCAACTTTAGCCCCAACCCTAACCCTAATGGGAAAATGGAAATAAATACATTTTTTTAATTTTATTATTTTTCCCTAACTAAGGCGGTGATAAAGGGTGGTTTGATTTACTATTCATAGCAGGTTTTTATAGCGGGTTTTTATGTTTAGCAGCTGTCACACACTAAAAGACTTTTTTATTGCAAAAAAATAGTTTTTGCGTTACCACATTTTGAGAGCTAGAATTTTTCCATATTTCGGCCCATAGAGTCATGTGAGGTCTTGTTTTTTGCGGGACGAGTTGACGTTTTTATTGGTTCCATTTTCAGCCACATGACATTTTTTGATCGCTTTTCATTCTGATTTTTGTTAGGCAGAATTAACAAACACCAGCAATTCATGAATTTCTTTTTTTTTTTTGGGGGGGGGGGGGCGTTTATACCGTTCCGCGTTTGGTAAAATTGATAAAGCAGTTTTATTCTTTGGGTCAGTACTATTACAGCGATATCTCATTTATATCATTTTTTTATGTTGGCGCTTTTATACAATAAAAACTATTTTATATAAAAAATAATTATTTTTGCATTGCTTTATTCTGAGGACTATAACTTTTTTTTTTCGCTGCTGACAATGTATGGTGGCTCATTTTATGCAGGACAAGATGATGTTCTCAGCAGTACCATGTTTACTTATATCCGTCTTTTTGATTGCGTGTGATTCCACTTTTTGTTCGGCGGTATGATGATAAAGCATTGTTTTTTGCCTCATTTTTTGTTAATTTTTTATACGGTGTTCACTGAACGGGTTAACTAGTAGGACAGTTTTACAGGTCGGGTCGTTACGGAGATACTAAATATGTATGTTTTATTCATTTTTTTATTTACATTAAGAAATGTATTTATTGGAACAATATTTATGTATTTTTTTTCTTTATTTAGGAATTTTAAAAAAAAATATTTTACACAGTGTGATTTTTTTTTTTTAAATTTTTTACATTGTCCCAGAGTGGGACATTACTATATAGTGTCAGATCGCTGATCTGACACTTTGCACAGCACTGTGTCAGATCAGCGATCTGACAGGCAGGGCTGGAGGCTTGACGGTGCCACCTCCCTGAAGAACCCGGAAGGACCCCCGCGGCCATCTTGGATCCGGAGCCTGCAGGAAGGAGAACTGAAGAGACTCTCGGAACAATGCGATCACATTGCATTGTTCCGAGGGTCTCTGGGAAGCACGCAGAAAGCCCCCTCCCTGCGAGATGCTTCCCTATGCCACCGGAACGCTGCGATCATGTTTGATCATGATTGATCGCAGTGTTCCAGGGGTTAATGTTCTGGAAGCGGTCCATGTGATAATCAGCTGACACCCGGCCGTGATCGTCCGCGCGTGAGTGCGGCTGATCGCATATGATGTAATATCCCGTGCATGGTCATACGGGCCCAGGCCACCTCAACGGGATAGTACCTCTAATGTCAGAAGGGGTTAATGTGTTCTTCAGGTCAGGATAATTTCTTTTTCAATGCAAAATCAAGAAAACGCTAATGTAATGAATTAATTCGTAGTGCCTCTTAGAATTGACAATGTATAATTAAATGGGATGTCCAGTGGATGAAAATTATCTTTAAAATGGCTCAGGCTGGTTACAAAATAATCTAAGAAATATGGTAATACTCGTCCTCATTATTTGTGGGTAAAGCAGAAAATTAAACAACACCTAAAAATGAAAGTTCAAGATATGCTGAGTTTGTAGATGACACTTAAGCATATGTCTACATGCACATATCTTCATTAAATGACAAAGACTGGTAAAAAAAACTTCAGAACATATTATTAAGGCAAGAAATTTAGCAATGAAAAACATTCCATTGCACTTGAAATCTGGTTGTATTTCATTTCCCTATACAATTTCTGAAAGCATAGTACCTGACAGTTAAAATAGTCGTGACATGCTGCTGACAACTGTATTTTAAAAATAATATTACTCATCTAGGGAAAAATGTTTAGAATTGAGAGTCCTCAGTGGTTGATACCTTTTAATGGCTAACTGAAAAGATGGTAACAAATTGCAAGCTTTCGAGACTACACAGGTCTCTTCATCAGGCATAGACTAATACAAATTCTGAAGAATCACATATTTATGCACAACATGTGCATAAATATGTGATTCTTCAGAATTTGTATTAGTCTTGCCTGATGAAGAGACCTGTGTAGTCTCGAAAGCTTGCAAATTTGTTACCATCTGACTGAACACCTTTTAGACCATGCTCCTGGCATGGTCTAAACAGGCCACCATGGCTGGCAGACGAGGAGGTCATCATTGATGACCTCAGGTTTGGTTGCCATGGCAACGATCGGCAGCCTGCAATGCCTTTGAGGTGGTGCCGATCACTGCTATATTGATTGCAGCATTTAGGGTGTTAAACATCCGGGGATGATGTGGGCACAGCTCCTGGCTGTGACATGTAAGCCAATCTCCCAGCACCAATAATGCGGGCACAGCCCCTATGCAGCGCACAATCACCATGACATAACTATACGTCATGGGTGGGGCTGGGGAAACCTAGCGGTAATGATAGACATTGGTACCAATGACAAAGTTATAGCGAGGTTTACAGGGAACTAGGAGAGAAGCTGAAGTACAGAACCTTTAAGGTGGTGTTTTCAGAAATACTGCCAGTGCCACGGGCGTCAATAAAAAGACAGTGGGAGTTTAGGGAGATAAATAAGTGGCTTCGAAATTTGTGCAGGAAGGAATACTTTGGGTTCATAGAGAACTGGGCCAACTTTTCTGTTGGTTACAAGCCCTATGGTAGGGATGGGTTGCACCTCAATGGGGAGGTTGCAGCTGTGCTGGGGGAAAAAATGATCAAAGGGATGGAGGAGCTTTTAAACTAGAATTTGGGGGAAAGGGTAGTTGTGCAAATTATGAGATAGAACAGACAGAGAGTGAGACACTAGGCTCCAAAGAGGATTTAGGGGGGATGGGACATGCAAGGAAAGTAGGGAGGTAAGTAGGAGAAATAAATGTTCTAATAGCATTAAATGTCTGCTGGCAAATGCGAGAAGTTATGCAAGAAGTTTAGGAAACAAACCTAATGAATTAGAGACTCTTATGTCAGCCGCCAGTTTACGATGTGGTGGGAATTACAGAAACCTAACTGGATGAAAGCTATGATTGGGTGACAAATGTAAAGGGTTACACTACATTCGGAAAGGACAGGAAAGACAAAAAAGGTGGCGGGGTGTGTATTTTCGGTAAATCCAATTTAAGAGCTATGCTCAATGACGACATTGGAGTGAGCTGCGACAATGTAGAGTCAGTATGGGTAAATGTACATTGGGATGGCAATAATGGAAAACTGCTAATTGGAGTTTGCTATAAGTCTCCTAGTATAGCTGAACAGGTAGAGCAGGGGTCGGGAACCTTTTTGACTGGGAGAGCCATGAACGCCACATATTTTAAAATGTAATTCTGTGAAAGCCATACAATATGTTTAAGACTAAATACAAGTAAATGTGTGCATTTTATTTAAGACCAACACTTTTAAAGTACAATAAGTCTCTGAAATCTTTTTAATAATGTTGTTATGCTGTTGCTAACCAATGATGAATAAAGTACTTCTTACCATTAATGTGACTTTTGTTCCTGCATGATTTTGCTGAAGGCATTGTAGTCTGGCTGATATGTGGTGACTGGTGAGGTTAATCTTCATGCAGGCGTTGAGACTTCCATCGTGATCGTAGGTTGGTGTTAATGTTCTTTAGGTGTGAGAAAGACTCCTTCACATGCATACATAGAGCCAAACATTGTCAGTACAGCAATACTCACATGCTACAGTGTGTGGTATGTGATAGGAAGCGCGTTCCAAGTTTTGACAATCAGCTGGTCCATGGGTTGAAGTTTTTTCATTTCTCCCCGCTTGTGTTTGCTCGCCAACTCTGCTTGCTATCGTGCAAGTCTTTCTAAATCTTAATTCAGTGACTTGAACTTATTCACCCACATGTCTGAGGCCTTCAGGTCAGCAGCTTGTATCTCAAAATCTCTGATGGAGACTCTTGGGATGTAACTCAGGTCGGCGCTGTCCACTGCATACTCGTGTGGATGGGTGATGAACTTAAAAAGACGAGTGTGCTCATGAAATTCTCCAAAGGGCGCTTTGAATGACTGCAGGAGATTAGATGTGAAGCCCACTAGCTGCTGAAGATCAAGATGTTGAGCAGGGTCACTTTCTGTGCATGAATCTTTAAACTCTCCCAGTTTTTCAGTGTAGTAAACGACCTGTTTCAATGTCGACGATGAAGAGTTCTAGCTTGTTATCAAATGCAAACACTGCTTGTTGAAGGGATAACACTGTATTTCCAACACCTTGCATTTTCACACTGAGCTGGTTCAGATGTTCGGTCATGTCCACGAGATAGTAGCACTTCAGGAGCCACTCAGTGTTAGCTAACTCTGGATGCTCGACGTTTTTTATTTCAAGAAAATTCCGGATTTCGCTCAGACAAGCTGCAAAACGGCTGAGCACCTTCCCTCTTGACAACCAACGCACATTGCAGTGCAGAAGCAGACCAGGATAATTATTCCTAGCTTCATCCAGCAGTGTTTTAAACTGGCAATCAATTAAAGCTCGGGCAACAATAAAGTTGATCACCTCAATGACCAGCGACATCACCTCACCAAGCTGCTCGCCACACATCTAAGCACAAGGCGCCTCCTGATGTAGGATGCAGTGAAAACTTAGGATAGGTCTCTTTTCATGTTCATGAAGAAGTGCTACGAATCCTTTGGTTTCCCCATCATGCACGGAGCACCATCAGTGCATACCAAAATAAGTTTATCCAGCAATGAAAGACTTGAATCAATCTTGCCATCTTGATGTCCCTTTCAAATGCAAAACAGCAAGACTTTCCTCTCGTAGTGTGTCACCGACAGCATACCTTGCAGTCACGCTGAACTGGGATAAATGGCTTACGTCTGTTGACTCATCTAAAGCGAGAGAAAAGAATGGAGCTGCATTTATGTTCTTCACTTATGTTGCCTCAATTTGATTTGCCATCATGATAGTACGATAGTGAACAGTTCTTGCCGACAGAGGCATGTATTTTATTTGTTTGATTATCTTGTCTTTATCTGAAAAGTTGTCAAAAAGTTAATTGGCAACAACAATCATGAATGTTGTGGCATACTCCTCTTCTGTGAATGGCTTTCCATTTCTCATAATTGCTAAAGCACCAGCAAAGCTAGCCGAATTCCTGTCACCTTGTTGGGTCCAAACACGGAGTTGCTGCTGATTAGCTTGCACTCGGCACATTAGCTCTTGACATGCTTTCTTCCTGCTGTCCCCCACAGGATATTTCGTTGCAAATGTAGTATGGCGTGTGTCGAAGTGCCTCTTTATATTTGACTGTTTTATTGATGCAATTTTACCATTGCATATTAGATACACTGCAGAACCTGCTCTCTCCACAAAGGCAAATTCCTGGTGTCAGCTGAGGGGACAACTGTTCCCATCATCCGACACCTGCTGCCTCTAATAACAGAGAGTGCAGGAGCGGTGGATGGGAGTATTCATAAGCCGCTACTGCGCTGTAAATAAATAATTTAAAAAAAAACGGTGTGGGTTCCCCTGTATTTTTGTTAACCAGCCAGGCAAAACTCACAGCTGGGGGCTGCAAACCTCAGCTGTCAGCTTCATCAAGGCTAGTTATCAAGAATAGAGGGGTCCCACACCTTGTTTTTTAATGATTTAAATAAATAATTTAAAAAAACGGCATGACGGCATGGGGTCCCCTCCTATTTTAGACAACCAGCCTTGCTAAAGCTCACAGCTGGGGCTGGTATTCTCAGGCTGGTAAGGGGCCATGGATATTGACCCCCCCAGCCTAATAATAGCAGCCCACAGCTGCCCCAAAAAGGCACATCTATTAGATGCACCAATTCTGACGCTTTGCCCGGCTCTACTCACTTGCCCTGTAGCGGTGGCAAGTGGGGTGATATTTGGGGGGGTTGATGTTACATTTGTATTGTCTGGTGACATCAAGCCCCAAGGTAAGTAATAAAACCAAACAAATAGAGCAAAAAAGTCCACATGTACATAATTAAATGTAAAATTATCAACACTGTTTTTATTAAAGAATATACATAAGACAATGACACCATATATTAATACAAAAAGAGTGTGCAAGCATGTACCAAGCACACTATAAAACAGGAGGAAATACAATAGGGAGGAAGCATGACAGAAAAAATGCTGAGCGGAGGGGTACTATTAGTAATCTCTTATCATTTCAGAGTATGCCAAGCAAACACCTATTATTAGAGCAAAGGGCCCAAAGGTATCCTATGCAGTTTAACAGCACATACTTAGGTGAAATGTAAAATAGGCTTACCCATTGTTAGCAGTCACAGAGAGTACCCCCTCCTCCTCACCGCCCCCGAACGCACGTTTCGCTGAATAGCTTTCTCAACCCTGTTGAGAAAGCTATTCAGCGAAACGTGCATTCGGGGGCGGTGAGGAGGAGGGGGTACTCTCTGTGACTGCTAACAATGGGTAAGCCTATTTTACATTTCACCTAAGTATGTGCTGTTAAACTGCATAGGATACCTTTGGGCCCTTTGCTCTAATAATAGGTGTTTGCTTGGCATACTCTGAAATGATAAGAGATTACTAATAGTACCCCTCCGCTCAGCATTTTTTCTGTCATGCTTCCTCCCTATTGTATTTCCTCCTGTTTTATAGTGTGCTTGGTACATGCTTGCACACTCTTTTTGTATTAATATATGGTGTCATTGTCTTATGTATATTCTTTAATAAAAACAGTGTTGATAATTTTACATTTAATTATGTACATGTGGACTTTTTTGCTCTATTTGTTTGGTTTTACTTCTATTCGGAGCGGTCCTGGTGACTTTATTGATTGGATGCCTTGGGGGCATCCTGGGAGAGTTGATTTTTTTCACTCTCAGCTACAATATACTTCAGTGCTTTATGATTGCATAAATACCCAAGGTAAGTAATGTAGAGGCATCAATAAGATGCCCCCATTACTAACCACATAGTCACACTGTGTGAAAGCACAGGCACTAAGAATAAAGTCCTTTAATTGAAAAAATAGAGGATACTGTAGAAGAGAAAAGCACGAATAGGGTCTTATCTGATGGAGATCACAGCGTACAAATGAGTTTGCACTCACCTGATATTTCTTGGAATTATGACATAAAAGGAACCCATCAGAGTTAGCAGCTGCCGCAGATCTACTGGTCAGACAATGACCCATTCAGAATGTTCAATTTGAGAGATTCGTGGAAATTACCCGCGCTGCTGCATAAAGGAATGTCCAGGTGTACTGGAGATACAAACAGTGGTTTATTCTCAACGAGTTTCAAATTCACTAAGTGTTCTTCTTCAGGAGATGATACAAGTCCTGTATCAATCCTGAAGAAGAAGACCTAGTGACTTTGAAACGCGTTGAGAATAAACCACCATTTGTATCTCCAATATTCCTGGACATTCCTTTATGCAGCAGCGCGGGTAATATCCACAAATCTCTCCAAGTGAAAATGTATTTAAAAAATAATCTCAATTAAACCATACTTAATACCTCACCTAATTACTCCGTATCCGTCTTCTCCTGTAATAAACCAAAAATTAAAAAACAACATTATACCACACCTGTCTATCGTTCTGTCCCACGCCATAATCCATGTCTGGGGGAAAAAACAGTTTTCAACCTGGACATTCCAAGATGCGACCATCCAGGCTGAGAACCACTGGTGAGGTGACTGAACTGCTGCGAGGCTGGAGGTGACGTCATCGAGATTACCTATGGTCACTGAAGCTTCGTTCCCAGCCAGGCTGAACTGCCATGACCTCGGTGACATCCCCGATATAACTCCCTCAAGAATTCATTTATAGGTGTAATGATTCTTTTGAGCCCACATCGTATTAAAGGATTTAGTTCAAAACAAGTGTGAAAAAATAAAATTTCAATTATTTTCAACAAAAGCATAATTTTTAGGACAAATTTTTCATACATAGTAGTGAGAGGTGATGAAATGAACCCCAAAATTTATAGAGCAGTACCTCCTAATGTCAAATTTATTATAACTCCATTAATATAGTTTGACTGAACAATTGAGCCCAAAAGAGATGGCATTTAGGTCATAAGTATAGGTGAGCGAACATTTCAAGGTACAGTTCATTTCAAAATGGCGAATGTCCTGATTTTCTACCAAGGGTTCTCCAAACATACCCGAACTCCATTGACTTCAATGGGAGGCAAAACGAAACACATAGACAACACCTTCAGGGGGTCAAAAAGATGCCCAAACAGCTAGTATTAGGCGCAGACACCAGGAAATGTGGCATCAATTGACCCATCATTTGAGTTATAAATAAATAATTTAAAAAATAATGATGTTGATTCCCTTGTATTTTTGATAACCAGCCAGGCAAAATTGACAGGTGCGAGCTCCAACCCTCAGCTGTCAGCGATAACAAGGCTTGTTATCAAGAATAGAGGGCTACCCATGCTATTTTTTTAAATTATTTAAATAAATAATAAAAAAAATGACTTGGGGTTTGCCTTGTTTTTGACAACCAGCCAAGTGAAAGCTGACAGCTGGGGGCAGGTATTCTCAGGCTGGTATGGGGCCAGGTGGAAAACCACTAAGCAATGAGCAGCATCAGTGATTAGCGGTGATGTAATTGAGGTTTTCCAGTCACTGAGGCTGCACTGAGGCTGCATTCCCAGCCTGACCCCTGGACTGCGGTTACCTCAATGGCATCACCTCTAGCACAGTGAGAAAAAGTCTCATGTTGCAGCGCTGATCTCACCTAGGTCCTTGCAGTTCAGGGGCCCAGCTGGGAATGCTGTCTCAGTGATCAGCGGTAACCTCAATGATGTCACTGCTAGTCACAGAGGCTGAGCTTGTAGTAGCTCATTCATTAGTGGTTCTCAGCCTGAAAGGTTGCATCTTGGCACCATCCGGGTTGAAAACTGTTTATCCCCAGACATGGATTACGGAGTGGGACAGAACGATGGACAGATGAGGGGTATGGATGTTTTTTTATTTTTGTTTTGTTACAGGAGACCATGGATTCAGTGGAATGGGGGATGATGTGAGATAACAGTGCGAGTGCAGGGCGCAGGCGCGGGGATTATGGCACCACAACGGCACGCAACAGGGCGGGAGACGCTTTTATAATGACGACAGGAGACAGAGATTTCTTCCAGGCACCGCATGTCCTAAAGCCTGGAAGAAATTATTAACATAAAAGATTAAAACTCAATTTCTAAACAAGTAGACCACAGTTATGAGGCATACAGGTGAGACTAATTTAACCATTTTATTACCTGTATGTGGGTTGCCTGCCTTGGCCGTGGGGTACTCGGTACCCGGTCCGTTCGTACTTAAAGGGGATGTCACGGTGGCTGCGACCCGGTCCGTGGCCCTGGGAGCCCAATAAAAGGGGAAAGGTCTTTTAAGGGAATTTGGTAATAAAGTCTATTTGTGACGCCACCTGTGGTTCTCGGTCAGAGTGGACTGACGCTGTAGAAAGGGGTCCTCTGGGGTGTTGTTGTTGCAGCAAGATGGTGACGCTTCCCACAAGTGAATCGGGGTCCCCAGGGTTCCCAAGGTGTATGGCAAGGATAGTGGGTTGCCGGTAAATAAGTGGAGGACACAGAGTTGTAAAGTCTTTACCTGGTTTACTGGTAGAAGCAGTCCACAGTCCAGGATACCAGGCATGGGTGATGATGTGGTCTGGCCATCTTGGAGGCAAAGGTGACCCCTCTGCCAGGTGAGGTCCGTAAGCCTTCCTACTCGCTCTAGTATGCAAGGTCTCTGCTGCCTATAGCTTGCTAGCAAAGTCTTCTTCCTCCTGTCCTGGGACAGGTACCTGTATGGCGGACAGCTTGGGCCATTTTACAGGGTCTCTATCACAACCCAGGCTCTTTAGATGCTGCTTCGTCTTCAGGTGTGGTGTGGGCAAATTACATACAGTTCAATGCCCTACGGTTCTGTTGTGTGTCCTGGAGCACAACATGACCTTGGGCTCCCGGTGCCCGATTCCTGCGCTTCGGCTCTGAGAGTGCCTGGTCACAGTTCCCCTCTGGAGCCCCTTGCTTTCTCCACTGTGCTCCTTTCCTCAATTGCTCCACTACATTCAACACCCCACGGGTTCTCGTCATTCCCTGGAGCTGAAGCTCAGTCCTGGCTGCACGGCTCCATAGTCTGCATTCTGTTCCAGACTTCCTTCTCTCTCCTCTCCCTCCAACAGACTAACTAAATCCTCCTCCAGACCAGAATACTTAAAGCTGAGGGAAACTCCCCTGAATTCAGGTCCTGAGCTCCCCCTTCTGGCCTGGATTCAGAATGTGTTGTGTGTAGGTGCTTACCTGGTAAAGAGAATCCTCCTTGCCTCCAAGCATGATATCGCCCTCTCCGCAAGGAAAGCAACATCACTGTAACAACCGGTTACCTGGGGTGTTACATATGCCCATAGTAATAGCTTAAAAGTGTATAAGGGGGTGACAAATTCCCTTTAATACTTGCACTGTACACACTAGTCTTAATGAAGGGGTGTTGTGGAAAAAGACCCACCTCATTCATTTAGAGGCATATGCCACTTAATGAATTAGATGCATTTTACAAGTACCGTGCACAGTACATTTCTGAGAAAATGTAACCACACCTTTTCCAAACCAGATCTACCTATTTTGGCAAAACTGGCCTGAAAACGTCAAAAGTTACACTACATTTGTGCAACTTTTCGTTAAGGTGGTTTACACTAGAATTCTGACAAAACATCTTAATGGATTGGAGTGCACTCACCGGTCCAAGATGCAAACAGTCCTTTAATCAAAACATGTGCAGGTACACTGGGAGAAAAGGACTGTTTGCATCTTGGACCGGTGAGTGCACTCCATTTTTTTCTTTGTTTTGGATTATCATGGACTGACAGGCGTGCACCCAAGTGTCCAGCAGCAGGCATACAGGCACAACAGCTTGGAATTTCTGTGGTGGTATTAGAAACAGTTAGTAGCAGTGCCATGCATCACTTTTTTTCTTTTTATCTATAATCTTAATGGATTGGGCCCTCAGTTTTTCTATCATAGAGCTTCCCATCCCTTAATGAACTGCAGGTCTGTAACAGAGAACTACTATTAAAATACTTAGATAACAAGCACAGACCAAAATTGATGTTTAAAAAGAAACATTCAGATCACTCTTTCTTTGCCAAGAATTTTGGTACATTTTGCATATATGGGAGCCTTAAAAATTTTCAAACACTTTTTACATATGCAAATAAAATCTTAATGATAAAAAAGCACCCAAAATCCTCATAACCATATATTTTATGAAAGTAGACATCTGGCACATTGCCAAAATGTCAATTAGCACTTTATACACACAGATAACTTCATGCAGTTTTGCGTCAATTTCATATTTGTGGCTAAAAGTCGAATGCAAACAGAAAATTAGATAAACATCATCTTCTGAACATGAAAGTTTAATATGTGCAGCATTCATACGGATACCTAGTTATGTCTATATATACATATCTTTATAAAATTGGCAAAACCCTGTAGTAAATGTAGCAGTATAAAAATACAGGGATTGCAAACCTTAAAATTTAAGTGTATACAATCACGATTCCATCACTCGTGGTGTCCTTTGGATGCTGTGAATAACAGACCTATGGAAATGCTGAGCTGTAAGGGTTGTGAGTAGTGTTGAGCATTCCGATACCGCAAGTATCGGGTATCGGCCGATTCTTGCGGTATCGGAATTCCGATACCGAGATCCGATACTTTTGTGGTATCGGGAATCGGAATCGGAAGTTCCCAGTGTATGGTTCCCAGGGTCTGAAGGAGAGGAAACTCTCCTTCAGGCCCTGGGATCCATATTACTGTGTAAAATAAAGAATTAAAATAACAAATATTGATATACTCACCTCTCCGTAGGCCCCTGGACATCACTGCTGGTAACCGGCAGCCTTCTTTGCTTAAAATGAGTGCGTTCAGCACCTTCCATGACGTCACGGCTTCTGATTGGTCGCGTGCCGCTCATGTGACCGCCACGCGACCAATCACAAGCCGCGACGTCATCCCTCAGGTCCTAAATTCCCTTCTAGGAATTTAGGACCTGAGGGATGACGTCACGGCTTCTGATTGGTCGCGTGGCGGTCACATGAGCGGCACACGACCAATCAGAAGCCGTGACGTCATGGAAGGTACTGAACGCGCTCATTTTAAGCAAAGAAGGCTGCCGGTTCACAGCGGTAAGGTCCAGGCTGCGTCGGAGAGGTGAGTATATCAATATTTTTTATTTTAATTCTTTATTTTACACAGTAATATGGATCCCAGGGCCTGAAGGAGAGTTTCCTCTCCTTCAGACCCTGGGAACCATCAGGGATACCTTCCAATACTTGAGTCCCATTGACTTGTATTGGTATCGGGTATCGGTATCGGCGAGATCCGATACTTTGCCGGTATCGGCCGATACTTTCCGATACCGATACTTTCAAGTATCGGACGGTATCGCTCAACACTACTTGTGAGTGACAAATCTACTGCCCAATCTGAGGCAGAGGTGTGAGTATTGTGAGTGACAGCTCAGCTGTCTTATCTGGCAGGGTCTGTGGGATTTCCTCCAGGTGTCATGAATTCTGGGTGATTACATGGCTATTTAGCCCCTTACAATTTTCAGACCATTGTCAATTGTAGCTGTAACCAATGTGCTAGGACACCATAGAGGGGTGTGACTAGGTGAGCACCGGACATTTTAATAAAGCCCCTGATGATGGGATTAGGCTTGGCTCCTGATGAACACCAGGTGCTTCTCCAGGACAGACCACGGACACATGGCAGTTGGTGAGGTGAGGACAGCTGATGCAAGCAGGCACTGGCAGGAGTAGAATGGTACAGGTGATAAACAGGCTGGCAAGGCAAGTGCTGGCAGATCTGGCTGATGTACAGACTTGCACAGCAGGTGCAGGCAGGTCCGGCTGATTTACAGACTAGCATGGCAGATGGGTCCGGCTGATATACAGACTGGCAAGGCAAGCACTGGCAAGGAGGTTAGGGATGGACAAATAGTAGCAGGAACTAGCACACTGGGATTTGCTTTAAATAATAAGTGTCTCCCAGCCATTGGGTGGTGACACTTTAGGATGTTGCACGTAGCCCGTTTAAAAAGGGGGAGCATGCGCAAGGATCTGTGCACTGATCGCATACCCTGGGCAGCAGCAGATGAGGAAGCAGAGCTGGTTGGAAGCCACCATGGTGAGTGAGTAAGCATCACTGCCAGGGAGAGGGGTAGCATGCCGGGGTACCAGCACTAATGTAGCTTTTCTCAAATGGTGTGTATCTGCTCTGTTCTTTAAGTTGCATTCTGATTTCTGTTGCCAACCTTGGATTTATCTTTGACCATCCATTTGACTAAAGGTACCGTCACACTCAGCAACTTTGCAAAGAGAACGACAACAACCCGTGACGTTGAAGCATCCTGGATAGCGATCTCGTTGTGTTTGACACGCAGCAGCGATCTGGATCCCGCTGTGCCATCGCTGGTCGGAGCTAGAAGTCCAGAACTTTATTTCGTCGCCGGGTCGGCGTGTATCTTCATGTTTGACATCAAAAGCAATGACGCCAGCAATGAGCATAGGGGGCGTTGCAGCGTCTCCTTCTAGCCAGTCGGTACACTCCAGCTGTTTGACATGGAGCTAACAACCAGCGAGAACGAGAAGTGAGTCGCCGTTACGTCACTGGATCGCTCCTGCATCGTTCTGGAGTTGCTGTGTTTGACGTCTCTACAGCGACCTAAACAGCGACGCTCCAGCGATCTAGTTTAGGTAGGCTCGTTGTCTATATCGCCGCAGCGTCGCTGAGTGTGACGGTACCTTTACCGCTTTGTCTTCATGCGCTATCTTCCTGATATCTCAGACTGTTACCTTACTAGACTTTTGTCTTTTCCTTTTGTCTATTATGAGCCCTCTTGGTTCGGACCACATGACTATCCTGTCTCACAGAAAGTCTGTGAATAGTAACTAGTGTCACATTGAGTAGCACCTAGTGAGTCGCCCGCCAGGGCTGTGGGGTACCCGGTACTGGGTCCAGTGTTCACAGGGGGATGTCACGGTGGCGACCCGGTCCGTGGCCCTGGGCTCTCATGTAAAAGGAAAATTGATTACAGTTTGTGTTCGTGATGCCACCTGTGGTATTCGGTCAGTGGGGACTAACGCTGCTTTAAGGGGTCCTCTGGGGTGATGTTATGGCAGCTAGATGGTATAACTTCCCACAGGTGAACTATATCCCCAGGGCTCCCGGTGTGTAGATGGAAGATGGTGAATAGTGCAGTAAAGAACGAGGACACAGGTTTTCAGTCTCTTTACCTGGTTTACTGAAGACTTCAGGCAGCCACAGTCCAGGGTACAACATCACAGGACAGGCAGAGTCCGGCCTGTCATGATTCTCAATGGCGAGAGAACATAGCCCAGCATATATGAGAACTAGCTCTTGGAAGGTGGAAACTATACTGACCATGAACTAAACCTGCCGCACAACTAGAAGTGGCCGGGTAGCATGCCTACGTTTTTTATCCCTAGATGCACAGCGCCAGCCGGAGAACTACCTAATCCTAGCAGAGGAAAAGACAGTCCTGGCTCACCTCTAGAGAAATTTTCCCAAAAGGCAGACAGAGGCCCCCACATATATTGGCGGTGATTTTAGATGAAATGACAAACGTAGTATGAAAATAGGTTTAGCAAAATCGAGGTCCGCTTACTAGATAGCATGAAGACAGAAAGGGCACTTTCATGGTCAGCAGAAAACCCTATCAAAACACCATCCAGAAATTACTTTAAGACTCTAGCATTAACTCATAACACCAGAGTGGCAATTTCCGCTCACAAGAGCTTTCCAGACACAGTAACGAAACAGCAGCTGTGAACAGGAACAAAATGCAAAAACACACAAGGACAAAAGTCCAACTTAGCTAGGAGTTGTCTAGTAGCAGGAACATGCACAGAAGGCTTCTGATTACATTGTTGACCGGCATGAAACTGACAGAGGAGCAAGGTTATATAGCGACTCCCACATCCTGATAGGAGCAGGTGAACAGAGGGGATGATGCACACAAGTACAATTCCACAAGTGGCCACCGGGGGAGCCCAGAATCCAATTTCACAACAGTACCCCCCCCTCAAGGAGGGGGCACCGAACCCTCACCAGAACCACCAGGGCGATCAGGATGAGCCCTATGAAAGGCACGGACAAGATCGGAGGCATGAACATCAGAGGCAGTGACCCAAGAATTATCCTCCTGACCGTATCCCTTCCATTTGACCAGATACTGGAGTTTCCGTCTGGAAACACGAGAGTCTAAGATCTTTTCCACAACGTACTCCAACTCACCCTCAACCAACACCGGAGCAGGAGGCTCAACGGAAGGCACAGCCGGTACCTCATACCTGCGCAACAATGACCGATGAAAAACATTATGAATCGAAAAGGATGCAGGGAGGTCCAAACGGAAGGACACAGGGTTAAGAATCTCCAATATCTTGTACGGGCCGATGAACCGAGGCTTAAACTTAGGAGAAGAAACCCTCATAGGGACAAAACGAGAAGACAACCACACCAAGTCCCCAACACAAAGCCGAGGACCAACACGACGACGGCGGTTGGCAAAAAGCTGAGTCTTCTCCTGGGACAACTTCAAATTGTCCACCACCTGCCCCCAAATCTGATGCAACCTCTCCACCACCGCATCCACTCCAGGACAATCCGAAGATTCCACTTGACCGGAGGAAAATCGAGGATGAAACCCCGAATTACAGAAAAACGGGGACACCAAGGTGGCAGAGCTGGCCCGATTATTGAGGGCGAACTCCGCCAAAGGCAAAAAAGCAACCCAATCATCCTGATCCGCAGACACAAAACACCTCAAATATGTCTCCAAGGTCTGATTAGTCCGCTCGGTCTGGCCATTAGTCTGAGGATGGAAAGCAGACGAAAAAGACAAATCTATGCCCATCCTAGCACAGAATGCCCGCCAAAATCTAGACACGAATTGGGTCCCTCTGTCAGAAACGATATTCTCCGGAATACCATGCAAACGAACAACATTTTGAAAAAACAGAGGAACCAACTCGGAAGAAGAAGGCAACTTAGGCAAGGGAACCAGATGGACCATCTTAGAGAAACGGTCACACACCACCCAGATGACAGACATCTTCTGAGAAACAGGCAGATCCGAAATAAAATCCATCGAGATGTGCGTCCAAGGCCTCTTCGGGATAGGCAAGGGTAACAACAATCCACTAGCCCGAGAACAACAAGGCTTGGCCCGAGCACAAACGTCACAAGACTGCACAAAGCCTCGCACATCTCGTGACAGGGAAGGCCACCAGAAGGACCTTGCCACCAAATCCCTGGTACCAAAGATTCCAGGATGACCTGCCAACGCAGAAGAATGAACCTCAGAGATGACTCTACTGGTCCAATCATCAGGAACAAACAGTCTACCAGGTGGGCAACGATCAGGTCTATCCGCCTGAAACTCCTGCAAGGCCCGCCGCAGGTCTGGAGAAACGGCAGACAATATCACTCCATCTTTAAGGATACCTGTGGGCTCAGAATTACCAGGGGAGTCAGGCTCAAAACTCCTAGAAAGGGCATCTGCCTTAACATTCTTAGAACCCGGTAGGTAAGACACCACAAAATTAAACCGAGAGAAAAACAACGACCAGCGCGCCTGTCTAGGATTCAGGCGCCTGGCAGACTCAAGGTAAATTAAATTTTTGTGGTCAGTCAATACCACCACCTGATGTCTGGCCCCCTCAAGCCAGTGACGCCACTCCTCAAAAGCCCACTTCATGGCCAAAAGCTCCCGATTCCCAATATCATAATTCCGCTCGGCGGGCGAAAATTTACGGGAAAAAAAGGCACAAGGTCTCATCACGGAGCAGTCGGAACTTCTCTGCGACAACACCGCCCCAGCTCCGATTTCAGAAGCGTCGACCTCAACCTGAAAAGGAAGAGCAACATCAGGCTGACGCAACACTGGGGCGGAAGAAAAGCGGCGCTTGAGCTCCCGAAAGGCCTCCACAGCATCAGGGGACCAATCAGCAACATCAGCACCCTTCTTAGTCAAATCAGTCAATGGTTTTACAACATCAGAAAAACCAGCAATAAATCGACGATAAAAGTTAGCAAAGCCCAAAAATTTCTGAAGACTCTTAAGAGAAGAGGGTTGCGTCCAATCACCAATAGCCTGAACCTTGACAGGATCCATCTCGATGGAAGAGGGGGAAAAAATGTATCCCAAGAAGGAAATTTTTTGAACCCCAAAAACACACTTAGAACCCTTCACACACAAGGAATTAGACCGCAAAACCTGAAAAACCCTCCTGACCTGCTGGACATGAGAGTCCCAGTCATCCGAAAAAATCAGAATATCATCCAGATACACAATCATAAATTTATCCAAATAATCGCGGAAAATGTCATGCATAAAGGACTGGAAGACTGAAGGGGCATTTGAAAGACCAAAAGGCATCACCAAATACTCAAAATGGCCCTCGGGCGTATTAAATGCGGTTTTCCACTCATCCCCCTGCTTGATTCGCACCAAATTATACGCCCCACGGAGATCAATCTTAGAGAACCACTTGGCCCCCTTTATACGAGCAAACAAATCAGTAAGCAGTGGTAACGGATATTGATATTTAACCGTGATTTTATTCAAAAGTCGATAATCAATACACGGCCTCAAAGAGCCGTCTTTCTTAGACACAAAGAAAAAAACGGCTCCTAAGGGAGATGACGAAGGACGAATATGTCCCTTTTCCAAGGACTCCTTTATATATTCTCGCATAGCCGCGTGTTCAGGCACAGACAGATTAAATAAACGACCCTTAGGGTATTTACTACCCGGGATCAAGTCTATGGCACAATCGCACTCCCGGTGCGGAGGTAGTGAACCAACCTTGGGTTCTTCAAAAACGTCACGAAAGTCAGACAAGAATTCAGGAATCTCAGAGGGAATAGATGATGAAATGGAAACCAAAGGTACGTCCCCATGAGTTCCTTTACATCCCCAGCTTAACACAGACATAGCTCTCCAGTCGAGGACTGGGTTATGAGATTGCAGCCATGGCAATCCCAGCACCAAAACATCATGTAGATTATACAGCACCAGAAAGCGAATAACCTCCTGGTGATCCGGATTGACACGCATAGTCACTTGTGTCCAGTATTGTGGTTTATTACTAGCCAATGGGGTGGAGTCAATCCCTTTCAGAGGTATCGGAGCCTCCAATGGCTCCAAATCATACCCACAGCGTTTGGCAAAGGACCAATCCATAAGACTTAAAGCAGCGCCAGAGTCGACATAGGCGTCCGCGGTAATAGATGACAAAGAACAAATCAGGGTCACAGATAGAATAAACTTAGACTGTAAAGTGCTAATTGAAACAGACTTGTCAGGCTTCTTAGTACGCTTAAAGCATGCTGATATAACATGAGTTGAATCACCACAATAGAAGCACAACCCATTTTTTCGTCTAAAATTCTGCCGCTCGCTTCTGGACAGAATTCTATCACATTGCATATTTTCTGGCGTTTTCTCAGTAGACACCGCCAAATGGTGCACAGGTTTGCGCTCCCGCAGACGCCTATCGATCTGAATAGCCATCGTCATGGACTCATTCAGACTCGCAGGCACAGGGAACCCCACCATAACATCCTTAATGGCATCAGAGAGACCTTCTCTGAAAATCGCCGCCAGGGCGCACTCATTCCACTGAGTAAGCACCGACCATTTGCAGAATTTTTGGCAGTATATTTCAGCTTCATCTTGCCCCTGAGACAAGGACATCAAGGCCTTTTCCGCCTGAAGCTCTAAATGAGGTTCCTCATAAAGCAACCCCAAAGCCAGGAAAAACGCATCCACATTGAGCAACGCAGGATCCCCTGGTGTCAATGCAAAAGCCCAGTCCTGAGGGTCGCCCCGGAGCAAGGAAATTACAATCCTGACCTGCTGTGCAGGGTCTCCGGCAGAGCGAGACTTCAGGGACAAAAACAATTTGCAATTATTTTTAAAATTTTGAAAGTGAGATCTATTCCCCGAGAAGAATTCAGGCAAAGGAATTCTAGGCTCAGACATAGGTGCATGAACAACAAAATCTTGCAAATTTTGTACCTTTGTGGCGAGATTATTCAAACCTGTAGCTACACTCTGAAGATCCATTTGAAACAGGTGAACACAGAGCCATTCAAGGATTAGAAGGAGAGAAAGAGAGGAAGGCTGCAGCAAAGGCAAACTAGCAAGTGATTCAATTAAGAGCACACTCAGAACTAGAGGAAAAAAAAAAAAAAAAAAATTGTAGCAGACTTCTTTTTTCTCTCCTTTCTCAGCCAGTAATTTAACCCTCTTTTGGGCCGGTCAAACTGTCATGATTCTCAATGGCGAGAGAACATAGCCCAGCATATATGAGAACTAGCTCTTGGAAGGTGGAAACTATACTGACCATGAACTAAACCTGCCGCACAACTAGAAGTGGCCGGGTAGCATGCCTACGTTTTTTATCCCTAGATGCCCAGCGCCAGCCGGAGAACTACCTAATCCTAGCAGAGGAAAAGACAGTCCTGGCTCACCTCTAGAGAAATTTTCCCAAAAGGCAGACAGAGGCCCCCACATATATTGGCGGTGATTTTAGATGAAATGACAAACGTAGTATGAAAATAGGTTTAGCAAAATCGAGGTCCGCTTACTAGATAGCATGAAGACAGAAAGGGCACTTTCATGGTCAGCAGAAAACCCTATCAAAACACCATCCAGAAATTACTTTAAGACTCTAGCATTAACTCATAACACCAGAGTGGCAATTTCCACTCACAAGAGCTTTCCAGACACAGTAACGAAACAGCAGCTGTGAACAGGAACAAAATGCAAAAACACACAAGGACAAAAGTCCAACTTAGCTAGGAGTTGTCTAGTAGCAGGAACATGCACAGAAGGCTTCTGATTACATTGTTGACCGGCATGAAACTGACAGAGGAGCAAGGTTATATAGCGACTCCCACATCCTGATAGGAGCAGGTGAACAGAGGGGATGATGCACACAAGTACAATTCCACAAGTGGCCACCGGGGGAGCCCAGAATCCAATTTCACAACACCGGCCGGCTTGGAAGCGAATCCAGAGTCCCCTTTACCAAGTGGAGTTAAAAGCCTTCCTCATAGCGTGGTGGTGTTGTAGTCCATTACTGCCTATGGCTTCTGATAAGGTCCTCACAGTTCTCTCTGTCCTCCATGAAGGTGGGACATAAACCCGTATTGGCAGGTGACTCGAGCCTTTTTACAGGATCTCTATCATGACCCAGCTCTATATGTGTCACTGTGCCTCCTGGGTATTAGGGCAGACAGGTGATGTGTAATCCAGCTGTCCTGCCAGTTTCTGCTGTCAGTCTTAGAGTCCCTCACAACCTCGGTGTTCTGGCTACCGGTAATCTGTGCCAGCCAGGGAGGTAGCTAATTCACTGCTCTGCTCCACTGGTGTCCCTTCTCCTGTGCTTCACTCTCCCACATGCTCACTACAATCTGTTCGGCTTTCGGTATTATCTCTGTCCAGAAGCTGCAGCACTTTCTGGTGGCTGCACGGCTCCTCATAATATCCTCCTGCCTCAGACTGCTCCAGTCTGCTCTCTGGCACTATCTGACTAACTTTCCCTCCAAACCACAATATATCTCTATATGCAGGGGAGTCACCTAGAAATAGGATCACAAGCTCCCCCTTGTGGCCTGGAGTGTGAACATGTTGCATGTTTGTGTTACCTGGTGAGAGTTATACTTCATCGCTTCCAAGCGTGACATCACTCTCCCCATGAGGAAAGCAATGCCACTGTGATGACCAGGACCGTGTGGCGTCACACCAGTGTCACATATCTCTAGTCTTATAACCATACTTGCCAACTTTGAAAGATGGACACAAACTGTGATGTGCATTGAGCTCCATGTAATCTTCTATTAAGCCTGTACAATCCCCGCACAATGTTTGAAGCCCCTCATGAGTCTTTTTGAAACGATGCAGCACTGAACTCAGTTAGTCACTGCAGTTCATTGGCCCAGGTGGGAATGCAGCCTCAGTGACCTGCAGTAACTTTGATGACATCACTGATAGTCACTGAGGCTGGGCTCACAGCAGCTCATTATCCAGTGGTTTTCAGTCTGGATGGTTACATCTTGACATCATCCAAGTTGAAAACTATTTATCTCTGACATGAATTACAGCATGGGACAGAATGTCGGACAGGACTTTATTCATGGGTTTGCATTTTATAGACATCTCTCTATTACTAAGCCGTGGGCTTGATGTTACCGAACAATACAAAGGTGACATCAACCCCAACAATCTAATAGATGCACCTTTTGTGGGGCAGCTGTGAGCTGCTATGTTTAGGCTGGGGCGGGCCAATATTCATGGCCCCTTACCAGCCTGAGAATCCCAGACCCTAGCTGTCTGCTTTAGCTTGGCTGACTGTCAAAAATGGGGGGAGTCCCATGCTGTTTTTTTATTATTATCAATCATGTTAAAGCTGACAGCTGGGAGTTGCAGTCCGCAGCTGTCAGTTTTGCCTGGCTGGTTACCAAATATACAGGGAAACCTACTCCATTTTCTTTAAATTATTTATCGCTCAGGTGTCGGGTGATGAATACTCCCATCAGCTGTTGCCTGCTTTCACTATTATTTGCAGCAGCAGCCATATGCTGATGGGAGTAGTAGTCCTATCAGCCGACGCCTGGAACCATGGGTAAACGTTTTACCTCTGGTCATGTATGCAGGCTAACTTTATCATCTGACAGCATGGGAGCTGCAGACTCTAATCGGTGGTAATAATCTTACTGCCAATCAGAAATAGTGTTTGCCGGGCTGTCATGCACATGACAGCACGAGAAACACATGGCATTCGGGGGCAAAACCCAAACAGTATCATGGACTTCCTGGGGACGTTCGTGTTTGCTGTCCATTCCAATGTGTGGTACGAACCCCGAACTTTACAGTTCAGGTTCGCGCATCTCTACTGAAGACAACAGGTTTGAGGAGAGACACATTTAAGGAAATGGTAACCTGTAAAGAAGCCAGGAGTTTGAGCTTGTAAGCTACAGCATTAATTTGTTTGAGAACCTTGAAGGACCGATGAAAACAGGACCCAACTCATACGAGGGTAGCTTAAGACAAACATACTTTGAAGAAAGCTAAACCTTATCCCCAAGATGAAAGGGAGGCGGGTCCAGCCATCTCCTGTCTCTTCATCTGTTCAGATGATCTCATAAATGTGGCCTTGGTGTCTTCCCAGATCTTAGAAAAGCCCTTGATGAGAGTTTCAGCAGCAGGAATGTTGGTGGTAGTAAACACAGGAAAAGGAACATTGGGCTGTTGACCGTAGATGACGAAAAATGGGGGTTTGGCAGAGGATTCACTCACATGGTTGTTGTATGAGAATTCAGCCCAAGGCAGGAGTTCGGCCCAATCATTCTGGTGAGCATTGATGAAGTGCCGCAGGAAGCTGATCAGAGTCTGGTTTATCCACTCTACATGGCCTTTGGATTGAGGATAGGCAGGCTGCAAAAAAATCCAAGGTGACACTTATGAATTTGCAGGTAGCTCTTCAGAAGTGAGATGTGAACTGGACACCTCTATCAGAGACTACATGAAGAGGTACGTCATGGAGGCAAAAAATATGCTGGATGAACTTCTTGGCAAGCACAGGAGCAGACGGGAGACCGGGCAGCAGAATAAAATAGACCATGTTAGAGAAGCGATCCACAACTACCCAGATGACAGTACATCCAAAGGATACTTAAAGATTGGTAATGAAGTCAAGGGACAGATGGTATGGGCAAGGGAAGTAGCCGGCCAGTCGGAAGCTGCCTTCAGAGTCTTATTCTGGGCACAGGAGGGACAGGCCAAGACGAAAGCAACAATATCTTTGCATAGGGACAGCCACCATTAAGGCCATGAGAAGAAAAGAGCCGTTTTCTTCTGTCCGGCATGACCAGCCAATATATGCAAGTGAAGAACCCACTTCCTGTCCCATTCAGTGACAAAGGTCTTTCTGAATGGGGCTCGGGATACATCGAACATCATCAAAAAATAAACGGCCTAATTCATTAACCCATTTACCACCTTAAACGTTTCCATACATCTAGTTTGGAAAGTACTTCCCGACCTTCAATGTCATGGCGATTTTGTGTGCACAGAAGCTGTCTGCATGCGATCGCCGCCGGGTGTTCAGCCGACATGACAGCTAACACATGGCACTCACCCCTCCAATTGATGTTCCTGTGTCATCGCAAGAGGCCAATTGTTGCTATGGTGACATGATGTTGGATGACATCCGGGTCACAAGGGCTAGCAAGCTTGTATCAGTACAGCACTGACAGTTATAAAGCATTGCTATGTAGTGATGAGCGAGTGTACTCGTTGCTCGGGTCTTCCCGAGCACGCTCGGGTGACCTCCGAGTAGTTATGACTGCTCGGAGATTTAGTTTTCATCCTGGCAGCTGAATGATTTACAGCTACTAGCCAGGCTGAGTACATGTGGGCCATGTAAAGATAGAAAAAAGTGCACTTACCCGTATTTCAATAGTCACAACTTTATTTGGACATGATACAAAAATTGCAGGGAGGGATGTGAAACAACGTGGACAACGACCGTTTCGTGCCTCAGCACTTCAACGGGTCCTTTTCAAGATTCCATTGAGTACATGTGGGGTTGCCTGGTTGCTAGGGAATCACCACATGTAATCAAGCAGGCTAGTAGCTGTAAATCATTCAGCTGCTGTGATGAAAACTAAATCTCTGAGCAGTCATAAATACTCGGAGGTCACCCGAGCATGCTCGGGAAAACCTGAGCAACGAGTACACTCGCTCATCACTATTGCTATGCTTTATAAGTGCAAACAGAGCTGTGAAAGTGAAAGTCCCATAGAGGGACTAAGTAAAAAGTTTTAAAAAATTACATTTTTTTTAAGTAATATTAAAAAAATAAATCGCAAGATAATAATTATATAGTTGTATACTGTATATATATATATATATATATATATATATATATATATATATACGGTGGGTATGGAAAGTATTCAGACCCTTTTAAATTTTTCACTCTTTGTTTCAATGCAGCCGTTTGGTAAAATCAAAAAAGCTCATTTTTTTTCTCATTAATGTATACTCTGCACCCCATCTTGACTAAAAAAAAACAGAAATGTAGAAACTTTTGCAAATTTATTAAAAAAGAAAAACTGAAATATAAAATGGTCATAAGTATTCAGACCCTTTGCTCACACACTCATATTTAAATCACATGATGTCCAAAATCACTGGTAAAGTGCTGGAGGGGATGTTAGGAGTTGAGTTTCCTCTGCTGCACAGGGGGAATCTTGATCCGTGTCTGCTGCGGTCTCCCATTCTCCATCGGCTGCACTGGAGCCTGCTCGGCGGAGACTTTGGTCCCAGTGTCTCACTGAGCCTGATTCTGTGCAAAGGGTTACTGCTGCCTCTCCAGGCTCTGCTATTGTACCCTGCACTGATCTGCGGCGAGCAGGCTTTTCTGGGACTAAGTCCTGCTTTGCACACACTGAGCATGCCCAGGGTAAGATCTCTCAGTGGAGATCAAGGGTCACATGCTCAGGTACTGCAGCCAAATCTATTGGTCCTTCTAGGAAGGTCCTGTAGGTACGCAGGCTCTGTGGCAGTCTCTCATTGGTCCTTTTTAGGAAGGTCCTGTACGTGCTGCAGCTATTTAAGGCTCGCTTGGCCGCACGGCCATGCGCTAGTATCTTCCTAAGTTATGTGCTTTGTGCCAGTGTGGTCATGTGCTTGAATGTGTTCAGGGACCCGGCTGAAATAAGCCCCTAGAATGCTGGCACCTCCGGCGAGGAGATTGTGTATGAGTGTATTCAGGGACCTGGCTGAAATAAGCCCCTAGAATGCTGGCACCTCCGGCGAGGAGTGTTGTGTGCATGCATGACCACTGACTGCTCTCATCTGGGTAGTTAGCCTGTGCCTCTGTGAGAGTCTAACAGGGCACAGAGCTTTGCTTTCTCGGCCGCTCTGTGAAGCTGACAGAGCTGGTTCATACCGCCATATTGTGCCGCCATTCACTTAGCAGCAGGATCTTTCCTGCACGGTGGATCCCGGGTTGCGAACGCACCAATCCCATCAATAAATATATTCAGTGCGTTCCGCAAACCCTAACAGTATACTAGCGCCAGGATCTGGCTAAGTAATGGCGGATGAACAGCGGTTGCAGGGGTACATCCAGCTGCTAGAGGGTCGGTTGACGTCTCTTGAGCGTGCAACCTCGGTGGTGGATGTTACCGCAATAGCTGTTCAGGCTGCTAGCATGGCTGCAGCAGCTTTACCCACTGCCACCTCTGTTCCGACCATATCTCACCTCCCATTGCCTGAGAGATACTCTGGGGACAGTAAGTCCTGTAGGGGTTTCGTGAGCCAATGTGGTATACACCTCGAGCTCCTGGCTGCACGTTTTCCCACAGAGCGGGCAAAGGTGGGATTCATAATCTCTCTTGTCGGACAGGGTGTTGGAGTGGGCTACGCTGCTGTGGGAGCGCAACGATCATGTGGTGCGGAGTGTTCCTCAGTTTCTGGCCACTCTGAAACAGGTCTTTGTAGGACCTCAAGTCACCCATGATACAGCACTCCAGCTGCTGGCTTTGACTCAGGGTTCAGACATGGTCAGTCATTTTGCGGTTACCTTCCGGACGTTAGCGTCTGAGTTGGAATGGCCAGATAAAACCCTCATTCCCGTATTTTGGATGGGGCTGGCTGACCATGTGAAGGACGCTTTGGCTACTAGGGAGATTCCCGTCACACTGGAGGAGCTCATAGCTGTATCAACTCGCATAGACCTTCGTTTTCAAGAGCGAAGGTTGGAGTGAGCCCAGTGTAGGCAGAGGTTTTGGCTGGCTCCCACCTTCGCCAGACCTCTGGAATCTCCGGTCCAGGCGTCCGAGTCACATGAGGCCATAGAGGTGACACGAGCGGGACCCAAGTCCCAGTCTGCTCGTGCACATAAGGTCTGTCATGTTTGCCGGCAGTCAGGACGTCTTGCCTCCAAGTGTCCTCAGCGGCCGGGGAAACGTCAGCATCTAGTGGCAGTAGGAGGAGGTACACTAGACACGGTGATGTTTGCCTCAAAGTTGTCTTTCAAGGGGACAATTACCTTTGGCCCATCCACTCTTATGGTAGAGCTATGCGTGGATTTTGGGGTGGAGGGTAATACCCCTGGTTATGCTCGCCAAACCAGTAACCGTTCGAGTGGTAAATGGGTCGACACTACCCTCTCAGATTACCCACCAAACCATTCCTATCACGCTTTCTGTGTCTCCATCACATCAGGAGATTATCTCCAGATTAGTCATTCCTGAGGGAATTGATGAGGTCCTGTTGGGGATACCATGGCTACGCTACCATTCTCCTCATATAGAGTGGTCCCCAGGGAGAATTTTGGGATGGAATAAATCCCGTGAGGGAAGATGTCAGAGGGAGTGCGATCAGGTTGCTACAACTCAGTTACCCGCAGATCTTTCCTCTCTCCCCAAACACTATTGGCCCTATGCAGACGTGTTCTCCAAAAGGGCTGCGGAGACCCTTCCGCCCCACCGCCCCTATGATTGTCCTATTAACCTCTTGCCTGCTGCTGAGCCTCCCCGGGTTCGAGTTTATCCCTTATCTCTCCCGGAGACGGAAGCAATAATAAGGGTATCTTTGTGTGGAAACTTCCTGAAGAAGAAGCCATGAGTTTCGAAACGCGTTGAATAAACCACCCGAACACCTTATAACTATATCTGGATCCATTATTTATGACAGCAGCGCGGATTTTATCCACATTTATCTATCTATTATAACGTCTCTAAGAGATCGCAGCGCCGACCTGTGGATCTGCAGCAGCTGACAAACTACACGCCTTTACTGTGTACCACCAGGTGAGCAGTTCTCTCATAATTGATTAGAAGCAATCCTGAGGATAAGACCCTATTTGCGCTTTTTTTGTCTCCTACTTTTCTATAAGATGATTCATTAGGAAGTCAGTGTCACCTGCAGGGGCAGGGTTCTTCTTGACACCAGGTTTCCACATTTTGCTTTAAATGGAAAGATGTTATGTCAGGTTTCTAAGCTGAGAGAGTAAGTGATTGGGTAGTTGTTGGTACCAGGTCCCTATAGGTGTAGGATATTAGACCTGGCCCTTTTTCATATCTTGGGTGGACATCTGGAACTAGACAAAATTCATGAATGGGTCCTTATGAGGTTCTACTGGCCTGGGTGTCACAGTCAGATTGGTAACTACTGCCGCTCCTACCCTACTTGTCAGCTTAATGCTCCCGTATCCCATCCTGAAGTCCCCTAGTGCCACTGCCTTTTATAGAGGTCCCATTTGACCGGATTGCCATGGACCTTGCAGGGCCCATAGTTACATCCGCCATAGGGCACCAATACATCCCAGTAGTGATGTACTATACAACACGGTACCCGGAGGTAGTACCCCTTAGAAACTACTCCACCAGGAGCATAATCCGAGGGTTAGTCCATATCTTTTTCTCAGTCCAGGTGTCCAAGTTCAACGCATATCCAGTGCCCTAGGTCGATGAGCTCATTGAGAGGCTAGGGTCAACCAGATATATCACCACCATGAAGCTAATGAAAGGGTACTGGCAAATTCTCCTGTATCCAAGTGCCAAGGACAAGACGAACGTCTCTACATCTGATGGATGTTTTCAGTATACCAGAATTCTGTTTGGACTAAAAGGAGCCCCAGCTACATTCCACAGGGCCAAGGACCAGTTTCTAGCCCCTTACAAAAAGTATGCCACCGCTTATTTGAACGACATTGTGATCTTCAGCCCAGATTGGAGAGGTCACCTGCAGAAGGTCCATGCAGTACTGCATGCACTGAGGAAGGCAGGATTTACCATAAACCCAAAGAAGTGCACTCTCGGGAAAGAAGAGGAAAAATACTTGAGCTACATTGTTGGAAGGGGCGAGATAAAGCCACAGATAGACAAGGTGGAGGCAATCCAATAGTGGCTTCAGCTGGTTTCCAAAAAGCAGTTTAGGGCGTTTCTTGGAATTTCGCCATGAGAGTCACCCCCTTGACTGATCTTCTCAATTGCCCAAGAATGTCGATGGTCAAATGATCCTCTAAAGAAGTGCCGGCATGCCAAGAGTTGAAGCTCGTCATGTGTAGACAGCCGGTCTTGGTCGCACCAGATTTCATTAAGGAGTTTGTGGTCCAGATGGATGCCTCTGATGTCGGGGTGGGAGCAGTTTTGTCCCAGGATATAGATGGGGAGGAACATCCTGCCCTATACCTAAGTAGAAAGCTTTCCTCCCATGAGAAATATGATAACACAGTAGAAAAAGAATGCTTGGCCTTCAAATGGGCAATTGACATCTTGAGATACTACCTGCTAGGCCATAAGTTCAGGCTAAAGTTGGATCATGTGCCAATGAGTTAAATGCCATCCTTGCCCCTCCTCACAGTGACATCCAAAAAATCAATTGTATTCAAATCAAATTTGTAGGACAAATGTATATTTAAATAATTTTTATTCAAATCAGAAAAAAAGGACTGTAACTCAAAAGGAGTGCAACTCAAAAGGACTGAAAAAACCCATGAAAGGACTAAAAGAGACAGTGTCCCTGTGCCTACTCTACCACAATATATACACAGTAGCGACCAAAAGTTTAGCATTTTTTTTAAAGTGTAATTATTTCTGTCTGGTTGTTGTGATGCCATTTTCCTGGTGATTTTTGTAAACCGGAAACACTTGGTAGTCAGCTATAAGGATAAAAATATTGTTTGACATTGTTATAACCCTTTATGTGTTAGTTTTCAACATTTGCTGGGCCAATTGTTTTGCATACTTTGTCATGGGTAGTCGAATTTATGGGTAGTGATGGTGAGTTGAATTTTTTTGGGATTGTGTGCTTTTTTTTAAAACATGGAAAAGACAAATCCAAATTTATCATCAGATGTCAGGAAGCTTATTGTTCTGAGCGTGAAGTCAGGCAAAAGTGAAAAAGAAATAGCTATGGAATTCAACTGTTCTCAAAGTCAAGTGTCACGAATAATAAAGAAAGAAAAAGAAGGTTATTGAACAGCTGACAAACCTAGAACTGGACGACCACGGAAAACTTCCTCCAAAGTTGATCACATTATTAAGAAAGTCAGTATCTGATGTCCTTAAAAGAGCTGTACAGATTTCTCATGAAATGAATGAAGAATATGAGGTCAGTAGTGTTGAGCGATACTTTCCGATATCGGAAAGTATCGGTATCGGAAAGTATCGGCCGATACCGTCACAGTATCGGAATCCAATCCGATACCGATACCCGATCCCAATGCAAGTCAATGGGACGAAAATATCGGAATTAAAATAAACCCTTTATACACTTGTAGGTTCATTCTACATGAAGGAAAACAACTAAGAATATTGTAGGATGTATTGGGGGACGTGGCGGAGATATTAAAGGGACAGAGGTTTAGCCCAATGTAATAGAATAGCAGGATTTTTTATTTTTTTTTATGAAGTTCGGCGTTAGAAAGAATTTGACTATGTTTTTTTTTTTTTTTTTTTATGTCAGATATTGATGTTTCACTACTTCCACGCCCTTCACCTTCTTTTTTACTTCTCCCACGCTTTCTTCTTAATTATCCTCATCATCAGCTTCTTTGACATCAACTTCTTCACCTTATTCATCTTCTTCTTCATCTTCTACCTATTATTTTTTGGGTTACATTGTTCATATTCTTTTTATTTTACTATTATCTTCATCATATTCAACTTCTTCATCATATTCTTATTTGTGACAGGCATTCCCGTAGTTGTTATCTATAAAAGTTTGAAGATTACACCTTCCGTTCTGCCTGTCACAAAACAGTTACATTTGTCCGCGTTCAGTTTGGCCTGCAGCATCAGGCTTTATCCAGGGGCACCACGAGGAGGAACGGACTCACCCCCATACACTGCTTAGTCTTCTTCTGCTTATAATTTACATAATATTTTTTGCTCTGATATTTTGTGTTATGCTTAATGTCCTTCTGCTCTTTGTTCTGCAGCCTCTTGTTCTTCTGCTTCTCGGTCTTCCAGGTCGTCGTCGTCTCCAGGGTCGTCGTCTCCGGGGTCGTCGTCATCGGGGTGGTCTTCAGGGTCGTCGTCTCCGGGGTCGTCGTCATCGGGGTGGTCTTCGGGGTCATCGTCTCCAGGGTCGTCGTCATCACGGTGGTTGTCGTCTCTGGTGTCGTCGTCATCTTAGGGGTGGTCTTCTGGGTCATTGTGTTTAGTCTCTTGAACTTGGAAATGTAGCAGAAGGTACAAGAAGGCTGAGAAAATGCCGAGAACCAGCTGATGGAACTGGAACTCGGATGGCTACCCGAAGGTCCAAGAGCCAATGGAACTACCGAGGACCAGCTGACGTTACTGGAACCCGGTTACTAAGCAGGAGGTACCTGTGCTGAAAGCACTACCAAGGACCACCTGACGTTGGTGGAACTCGGATACCCAGAGGGAGGCACCTAAGCCAAAGGCTCTGCCCGGAACCAGCTGACGGTACTGGAACCAGGATGGGGAGCAGAAGGTACAAGAGCAAAAGACACTGCCGAGAACCAGCTGACGGTGCTGGAACCCGGATGGGTAGCCGAAGGTCCAAGAGCCAATGGAACTACCGAGGACCAGCTGACGTTACTGGAACCCGGTTACTAAGCAGGAGGTACCCGTGCCTGAAAGCACTACCAAGGACCACCTGACGTTGGTGGAACTCGGATACCAAAGGGAGGCACCTAAGCCAAAGGCTCTGCCCAGAAACAGCTGACGGTACTGGAACCAGGATGGGGAGCAGAAGGTACAAGAGCAAGTGTCTGCGTGGCTTTTGCAGGACACGATGCCGGCTGCACAGCAGGGGAACAGCTGGCGGTGCTGGACCCCACTGACACATTGGCGAGGTGTTTTTCTCTGTGCAGCTAGCACATCTGGGCCCCAACTGGCGGTTTGTTAGAGCCCAGGGTCAGCAGGAGGAGGAGCAGGAGGAGGAGGAGCAGGGGGAGGGGAGTGTAGGCCGAAGCCTGCACTGGCGGCAGCTTTGGGTCTGTTGTGTCTGCGTGGCTTTTGCAGGACACGTTGCCGGCTACACAGCAGGGGAACAGCTGGCGGTGCTGGACCCCACTGACACATTGGCGAGGTGTTTGGCTCTGTGCAGCCAGCACTTCCGGACAGCAACGATCGGTGTTGGAGCCCGGGCTCTGCAGGGGGAGCAGAGTGTAGGCCGAAGCCTACTTGAACCGATTTCAAAGGTCACCTTTAACCCCCCCTCAGGGGTTAGAAAGTAGAAGAGCCACAGCTTATGCAGCAGTAGTGCTGCACAAGTCAAAGGTTGCTCTTTTAATTTTTCTCCTTGCACACGCTGAATGAAACACGTATAACATTTAGCCCTTTATACAGTCAAACTGTGTTGGAGGCGCGAGTTCCCTTTGTAATGAGACGCAGCACAGATGTCAAGAATCCCACCTTGGTGCTGGGTGCAGCCTCCCGAGCGTTGTTATTTGCTGTACAGGAGTCTGCGCTGTCGTGTTATCCCCTGGCCTAGCGCCGTTAGCGCTGCCCATCTTCTGGCATCATGTAATGTCGGCCGGTGCGGTTCGCGATGACCATGAATCCCAGCCCCGCAGTGTCTTAACATTGTTAAAACACTGCGGGGCTGGGATTCAGGGCCTGGCGCAGCACATATGTTGGCCTCTCACACTCGGGTCCTTACACCCGCTTCAGACTGTGCGGCGTCATCTGATCCCTTATCGCATGCCACGGCCATGAAGCCGCACAGTCCGAAGAAGGCGGAAGGAGAGGAGGGACAGGCGAACTGATGCACTGATCCTGCCCATGAATCACACCCTCGCAGTCCCAATAAATAAGACACCGAGGGGCGTTGTGTGGGTCAGGGCGGCCGCAGAGGCGCAGCCAGCCAAACAATGATGCCAGAAGACGGGCAGCGCTACCAAGGGGGTTGCAGCGTGTCATTACAAAGGAAAGTCACACCACCGGGACGGTTAAATGGTCACACAGAGGACACATTTCAGACGTGTTTTCAGTTCCACATGTGCGAGGAGAATACGTTTCTGAGCCACCTTGCACACATGCAGCATTACCGCTGTACAAGGTGGCTGGATAACGTAAAAAC
This sequence comes from Ranitomeya variabilis, assembly GCF_051348905.1. Taxonomy (NCBI): domain Eukaryota; kingdom Metazoa; phylum Chordata; class Amphibia; order Anura; family Dendrobatidae; genus Ranitomeya; species Ranitomeya variabilis. The sequence continues at coordinate 159,810,667 of NC_135238.1, read as the reverse complement.
GCCTGGGGGAGGGGGGACAGGTTCCCTTCAATTTCAGTTCTTGTGTCTGCGTGGCTTTTGCAGGACACGTTGCTGGCTGCACAGCAGGGGAACAGCTGGCGGTGCTGGACCCCACTGACACATTGGCTGGTGTTTTTCTCTGTGCAGCTAGCACATCTGGGCCCCAACTGGCGGTGTGTTAGAGCCCAGGGACAGCAGGAGGAGGAGCAGGAGGAGGAGGAGCAGGGGGAGGGGAGTGTAGGCCGAAGCCTGCACTGGCGGCAGCTTTGGGTCTGTTGTGTCTGCGTGGCTTTTGCAGGACACGTTGCCGGCTACACAGCAGGGGAACAGCTGGCGGTGCTGGACCCCACTGACACATTGGCGAGGTGTTTGGCTCTGTGCAGCCAGCACTTCCGGACAGCAACTAGCGTTGTTGGAGCCCGGGCTCTGCAGGTGGAGCAGAGTGTAGGCCGAAGCCTAATTGAACCGATTTCAAAAGTCACCTTTAACCCCCCCTCAGGGGTTACAAAGTAGAAGAGCCACAGCTTATGCAGCAGCAGTGCTGCGCAAGTCAAAGGTTGCTCTTGTAATTTTTCTCCTTGCACACGCTGAATGGAACACGTATAACATTCAGCCCTTTATACAGTCAAACTGTGTAATGGAGGCGAGAGTTCCCTTTGTAATGAGACGCAGCACAGGTGTCAAGAATCCCACCTTGGTGCTGGGTGCAGCCTCCCGAGCGTTGTTATTTGCTGTACAGGAGTCTGCGCTGTCGTGTTATCCCCTGGCCTAGCGCCGTTAGCGCTGCCCATCTTCTGGAATCATGTAATGTCGGCCAGTGCGGTTCGCGATGACCATGAATCCCAGCCCCGCAGTGTCTTAACATTGTTAAAACACTGCGGGGCTGGGATTCAGGGCCTGGCGCAGCACATATGTTGGCCTCTCACACTCGGGTCCTTACACCCGCTTCAGACTGTGCGGCGTCATCTGATCCCTTATCGCATGCCACGGCCATGAAGCCGCACAGTCCGAAGAAGGCGGAAGGAGAGGAGGGACAGGCGAACTGATGCACTGATCCTGCCCATGAATCACACCCTCGCAGTCCCAATAAATAAGACACCGAGGGGCGTTGTGTGGGTCAGGGCGGCCGCAGAGGCGCAGCCAGCCAAACAATGATGCCAGAAGACGGGCAGCGCTACCAAGGGGGTTGCAGCGTGTCATTACAAAGGAAAGTCACACCACCGGGACGGTTAAATGGTCACACAGAGGACACATTTCAGACGTGTTTTCAGTTCCACATGTGCGAGGAGAATACGTTTCTGAGCCACCTTGCACACATGCAGCATTACCGCTGTACAAGGTGGCTGGATAACGTAAAAACGCCTGGGGGAGGGGGGACAGGTTCCCTTCAATTTCAGTTCTTGTGTCTGCGTGGCTTTTGCAGGACACGTTGCTGGCTGCACAGCAGGGGAACAGCTGGCGGTGCTGGACCCCACTGACACATTGGCTGGTGTTTTTCTCTGTGCAGCTAGCACATCTGGGCCCCAACTGGCGGTGTGTTAGAGCCCAGGGACAGCAGGAGGAGGAGCAGGAGGAGGAGGAGCAGGGGGAGGGGAGTGTAGGCCGAAGCCTGCACTGGCGGCAGCTTTGGGTCTGTTGTGTCTGCGTGGCTTTTGCAGGACACGTTGCCGGCTACACAGCAGGGGAACAGCTGGCGGTGCTGGACCCCACTGACACATTGGCGAGGTGTTTGGCTCTGTGCAGCCAGCACTTCCGGACAGCAACTAGCGTTGTTGGAGCCCGGGCTCTGCAGGTGGAGCAGAGTGTAGGCCGAAGCCTAATTGAACCGATTTCAAAAGTCACCTTTAACCCCCCCTCAGGGGTTACAAAGTAGAAGAGCCACAGCTTATGCAGCAGCAGTGCTGCGCAAGTCAAAGGTTGCTCTTGTAATTTTTCTCCTTGCACACGCTGAATGGAACACGTATAACATTCAGCCCTTTATACAGTCAAACTGTGTAATGGAGGCGAGAGTTCCCTTTGTAATGAGACGCAGCACAGGTGTCAAGAATCCCACCTTGGTGCTGGGTGCAGCCTCCCGAGCGTTGTTATTTGCTGTACAGGAGTCTGCGCCGTCGTGTTATCCCCTGGCCTAGCGCCGTTAGCGCTGCCCATCTTCTGGCATCATGTAATGTCGGCCGGTGCGGTTCGCGATGACCATGAATCCCAGCCCCGCAGTGTCTTAACATTGTTAAAACACTGCGGGGCTGGGATTCAGGGCCTGGCGCAGCACATATGTTGGCCTCTCACACTCGGGTCCTTACACCCGCTTCAGACTGTGCGGCGTCATCTGATCCCTTATCGCATGCCACGGCCATGAAGCCGCACAGTCCGAAGAAGGCGGAAGGAGAGGAGGGACAGGCGAACTGATGCACTGATCCTGCCCATGAATCACACCCTCGCAGTCCCAATAAATAAGACACCGAGGGGCGTTGTGTGGGTCAGGGCGGCCGCAGAGGCGCAGCCAGCCAAACAATGATGCCAGAAGACGGGCAGCGCTACCAAGGGGGTTGCAGCGTGTCATTACAAAGGAAAGTCACACCACCGGGACGGTTAAATGGTCACACAGAGGACACATTTCAGACGTGTTTTCAGTTCCACATGTGCGAGGAGAATACGTTTCTGAGCCACCTTGCACACATGCAGCATTACCGCTGTACAAGGTGGCTGGATAACGTAAAAACGCCTGGGGGAGGGGGGACAGGTTCCCTTCAATTTCAGTTCTTGTGTCTGCGTGGCTTTTGCAGGACACGTTGCTGGCTGCACAGCAGGGGAACAGCTGGCGGTGCTGGACCCCACTGACACATTGGCTGGTGTTTTTCTCTGTGCAGCTAGCACATCTGGGCCCCAACTGGCGGTGTGTTAGAGCCCAGGGACAGCAGGAGGAGGAGCAGGAGGAGGAGGAGCAGGGGGAGGGGAGTGTAGGCCGAAGCCTGCACTGGCGGCAGCTTTGGGTCTGTTGTGTCTGCGTGGCTTTTGCAGGACACGTTGCCGGCTACACAGCAGGGGAACAGCTGGCGGTGCTGGACCCCACTGACACATTGGCGAGGTGTTTGGCTCTGTGCAGCCAGCACTTCCGGACAGCAACTAGCGTTGTTGGAGCCCGGGCTCTGCAGGTGGAGCAGAGTGTAGGCCGAAGCCTAATTGAACCGATTTCAAAAGTCACCTTTAACCCCCCCTCAGGGGTTACAAAGTAGAAGAGCCACAGCTTATGCAGCAGCAGTGCTGCGCAAGTCAAAGGTTGCTCTTGTAATTTTTCTCCTTGCACACGCTGAATGGAACACGTATAACATTCAGCCCTTTATACAGTCAAACTGTGTAATGGAGGCGAGAGTTCCCTTTGTAATGAGACGCAGCACAGGTGTCAAGAATCCCACCTTGGTGCTGGGTGCAGCCTCCCGAGCGTTGTTATTTGCTGTACAGGAGTCTGCGCTGTCGTGTTATCCCCTGGCCTAGCGCCGTTAGCGCTGCCCATCTTCTGGCATCATGTAATGTCGGCCGGTGCGGTTCGCGATGCCCATGAATCCCAGCCCCGCAGTGTCTTAACATTGTTAAAACACTGCGGGGCTGGGATTCAGGGCCTGGCGCAGCACATATGTTCGCCTCTCACACTCGGGTCCTTACACCCGCTTCAGACTGTGCGGCGTCATCTGATCCCTTATCGCATGCCACGGCCATGAAGCCGCACAGTCCGAAGAAGGCGGAAGGAGAGGAGGGACAGGCGAACTGATGCACTGATCCTGCCCATCAATCACACCCTCGCAGTCCCATTAAATAAGACAACGAGGGGCGTTGTGTGGGTCAGGGCGGCCGCAGAGGCGCAGCCAGCCAAACAATGATGCCAGAAGACGGGCAGCGTTACCAAGGAGCTTGTTGCGTGTGTCAATACAAAGTCAAATCACACCTGAGGGACGTTTTAATGGTCACAGAGGACACATTTTAGACGTGTTCACTTCAACATGGGCAAGGAGAATAAGTTTCTGAGCCACCTTGAACACATGCAGCATTACTGCTGTTCAAGGTAGCTGTAAAACATAGAAACACCTGGGGGAGGGGGGACAGGTTCCCTTCAATTTCAGTTCTTGTGTCTGCGTGGCGGTCGCAGGACACGTTGCCGGCTACACAGCAGGGGAACAGCTGGCGGTGCTGAACCCCACTGACACATTGGCTGGTGTTTTTCTCTGTGCAGCTAGCACATCTGGGCAAAAACTGGCGGTGTTAGAGCCCATGGTCAGCAGGAGGAGCAGGGGGAGCGGAGTGTAGGCCGAAGCCTGCACTCGAGCAAGTTGAAAGGAAACCTTTAACCCCCCCCCCCCCCAGGCGTTTGTAGCTGAAAGAGCCATTGTGTACAGCACTAATGCTGGAAAAGCTAAACTTAGCTCTTTTAATTATGGTCCTTGTACATGCGGAACCTAACATTTATGAAATGTGTCTCCTCACAGCGTTAAACCGTCCGGTAGGTGGAACTTTCCTTTGTCGTGTGACGCAGCACAGCCATCATTTTTACCCCCTTGGCGCCGTGCGCCGCCTCCTCAGCGTTGTTTGAATCTGTCCCGGAGCCTGCGCTGTTAGGTTAGCCCTTGGCCATGCACACATGTTGCGCTGCCCGTCTTCTGACCTCATTTGGTGTCAGGCTGGCTGCGCCTGTGCGGGTGCGCTGGCCGAGATCCCGCCTCGCAGTGTCGTCTAATGTAATCCCACCGCGGGCCTGTGATCCGTGCCCGTGCGCAGTGCATATCCTCTCCTCTCACTCCCCTCCCTACGGCTTTTTCAGACTGTGCGGTGTCACGGCCGTGGCATGCTATTAGGGACCAGCTGACATCGCACAGTCTGAAGAAGCCGTAGGGAGGGGAGTGAGAGGAGAGGATATGCACTGCGCACGGGCACGGATCACAGGCCCGCGGTGGGATTACATTAGACGACACTGCGAGGCGGGATCTCGGCCAGCGCACCCGCACAGGCGCAGCCAGCCTGACACCAAATGAGGTCAGAAGACGGGCAGCGCAACATGTGTGCATGGCCAAGGGCTAACCTAACAGCGCAGGCTCCGGGACAGATTCAAACAACGCTGAGGAGGGGGCGCACGGCGCCAAGGGGGTAAAAATGATGGCTGTGCTGCGTCACACGACAAAGGAAAGTTCCACCTACCGGACGGTTTAACGCTGTGTGGGGACACATTTCATAAGTGTTAGGTTCAGCATGTGCAAGGAGCATCACGAAAAGAGGCACTTTTTCCCTTTGCATCATTACTGCTGCACAAGGTGGCTCCTTCAGTAACAAACGCCTGGGGGGGGGGGGGGTCAGGTTCCCTTACATTTAACTTGTTGTGTCTGCGTGGCGGTCGCAGTACACGTTGCCGTATACACAGCAGGGGAACAGCTGGCGGTGCTGAACCCCACTAACACATTGGCGAGGTGTTTGGCTCTGTGCGTACAGCACTTCTGGACGGCAACTAGCGGTGTTGGAGCCCAGGGACACGTGGAGGAGGAGGAGGTCTGAGGAGGTTGGAGGAGGTAGGAGGGATTGCCACACACACAGCAGGGGAACAGCTGACGTTACTGAACCCCAATAACAGAGGAGGGACTGTTGACTGTGCGTACAGCACTTCTGGACGGCAACTGGCGGTGTTGGAGCCCAGGGACAGGTGGAGGAGGAGGAGGTTGGAGGAGGTAGGAGGGATTGCCACACACACAGCAGGGGAACAGCTGACGTTACTGAACCCCAATAACAGAGGAGGGAATGTTGACTGTGCGTACAGCACTTCTGGACGGCAACTGGCGGTGTTGGAGCCCAGGGACAGGTGGAGGAGGAGGAGGTTGGAGGAGGTAGGAGGGATTGCCACACACACAGCAGGGGAACAGCTGACGTTACTGAACCCCAATAACAGAGGAGGGACTGTTGACTGTGCGTACAGCACTTCTGGACGGCAACTGGCGGTGTTGGAGCCCAGGGACAGGTGGAGGAGGAGGAGGTTGGAGGAGGTTGGAGGAGGTAGGAGGGATTGCCACACACACAGCAGGGGAACAGCTGACGTTACTGAACCCCAATAACAGAGGAGGGACTGTTGACTGTGCGTACAGCACTTCTGGACGGCAACTGGCGGTGTTGGAGCCCAGGGACAGGTGGAGGAGGAGGAGGTTGGAGGAGGTAGGAGGGATTGCCACACACACAGCAGGGGAACAGCTGACGTTACTGAACCCCAATAACAGAGGAGGGACTGTTGGGACTGTGCGTACAGCACTACCAGGCAACAACTAGCGGTGTTGGAGCCCAGGGACAGGTGGAGGAGGAGGTGGAGGAGATAGGAGGGATTGCCACACACACAGCAGGGGAACAGCTGACGTTACTGAACCCCAATAACAGAGGAGGGACTGTTGACTGTGCGTACAGCACTTCTGGACGGCAACTGGCGGTGTTGGAGCCCAGGGACAGGTGGAGGAGGAGGAGGTTGGAGGAGGTAGGAGGGATTGCCACACACACAGCAGGGGAACAGCTGACGTTACTGAACCCCAATAACAGAGGAGGGACTGTTGACTGTGCGTACAGCACTTCTGGACGGCAACTGGCGGTGTTGGAGCCCAGGGACAGGTGGAGGAGGAGGAGGTTGGAGGAGGTTGGAGGAGGTAGGAGGGATTGCCACACACACAGCAGGGGAACAGCTGACGTTACTGAACCCCAATAACAGAGGAGGGACTGTTGACTGTGCGTACAGCACTTCTGGACGGCAACTGGCGGTGTTGGAGCCCAGGGACAGGTGGAGGAGGAGGAGGTTGGAGGAGGTAGGAGGGATTGCCACACACACAGCAGGGGAACAGCTGACGTTACTGAACCCCAATAACAGAGGAGGGACTGTTGACTGTGCGTACAGCACTTCTGGACGGCAACTGGCGGTGTTGGAGCCCAGGGACAGGTGGAGGAGGAGGAGGTTGGAGGAGGTAGGAGGGATTGCCACACACACAGCAGGGGAACAGCTGACGTTACTGAACCCCAATAACAGAGGAGCGACTGTTGACTGTGCGTACAGCACTTCTGGACGGCAACTAGCGGTGTTGGAGCCCAGGGGCAGGTGGAAAAGCAGAGGAACACAATGTAGGCCGAAGCCTGAGAAAGTCGAAAGGGAACCTTTAACCCCCCCCCCAAGGCGTTTGTAGCTGAAAGAGCCAGCTTGTGCAGCACAAAAGATGCAAAAGGAAAAGGTGGCTCTTTTCATCATGCTCCTTGCAAACACAGAACTAAACACTTATAAAATGTGTCCCCTGAAGCCGTGAAACCGTCCCGGAGGTGGGACTTTCCTTCGTAATATGACGCAGCACAGCCATCATTACTACCCCCCCGCCGCCGTGCCCCGGCTCCTCAGCGTTGTTTGATTCCGTCCCGGAGCCTGCGCTGTTATGTTATCCCGTGGCCAGGCACACTTAGCGCTGCCCATCTTCTGACATCATTTGGTGTCAGGCTGGCTGCGCCTGTGCGGCCGCGCTGGCCGAGAGCCCGCCTCGCAGTGTCTTCTGATGTAATCCCACTGGGGGCCTGGGATCCATGGCCATGCGCAGTGCATATCCTCGCCTCTCACTCCCCTCCCTACGGCTTCTTTTTCAGACTGTGCGGTGTCACGGCCGTGGCATGCTATTAGGGACCAGCTGACACCGAACAGTCTGAAGAAGCCATAGGGAGATGAGTGAGAGGTGGAGGTTCAGATATGCACTGCGCATGTCCATAGATCCCAGGCCCCCAGTGGGATTAAATCAGAAGACACTGCGAGGCGGGCTCTCGGCCAGCGTGGCCGCACAGGCGCAGCCAGCCTGACACCAAATGATGCCAGAAGACGGGCAGCGCTAAGTGTGCCTGGCCACGGGATAACATAACAGCGCAGGCTCCGGGACGGAATCAAACAACGCTGAGGAGCCGGGGCGCGGCGCCGGGGGGGTAGGAATGACGGCTGTGCTGCGTCATATTACGAAGGAAAGTCCCACCTCCGGGACGGTTTTACGGTATCAGTGGACACATTTTATAAGTGTTAAGTTTTGCGTGTGCAAGGAGCAAAACCAAAATAGCTACCTTTTTCCTTGTGCAGCATTACTGCTGCACAAGGTGGCTCTTTCAGTAACAAACGCCTTGGGGGGGGGGGGGACAGATTCCCTTACATTTCAGTTGTTGTGTCAGCGTGGCGGTCGCATGACACATTGCCGGCTACACAGCTGGGGATCAGCTGACGTTACTGAAACCCAATAACACTGGGTCGTATGTTTTGACTGTGCAGACGGCACGTCTGAGCCTCAACTGGCGGTGTTGGAGCCCAGGAATTTAAGTTCAGGTGGTAGAAAGATGAACACAACAGGAGACCTGGATAACGTATACAGTGACCTAATTATTTAATCAGGAGGAGGAGTGGCAAATTCCTGCGAGATCCAGGCCTTGTTCATTTTCAGGAAAGTAAGCCGGTCAACGTTATCGGAGGATAGTCGCATGCGACGGTCAGTTAGTACACCACCTGCAGCACTAAAGACACGTTCCGATAATACACTGGCCGCAGGGCAAGACAGCACCTCCAATGCATACTGGCTTAGCTCTGGCCATGTATCCAGCTTTGAGACCCAAAACTTGAAAGGGGAAGAGCCGTCTGGGAGTACAGCAAGAGGGCAAGACATGTAGTCTGTCACCATCTGACGGAACCGTTGCCTCCTGCTGACTGGAGCCGTCTGTGATGGTGTAGACTTTTGTGGGGGGCACACAAAACTGTGCCACAGTTGGGCCATACTGGTCTTGCCTTGGGCAGAGGCACTGCTTCTGCTCCCTCTTTGTGCAGAGCCTCCACCACTGCCTGGACGCACTGAGCTGCTTTGGAATGCAGTAGCAGCACTTCTCTCAGTTGGAATGGAGAAGATGATGGAACTGACCAGTGTGTCTTGGTACTCCCGCATTTTTCGCTCCCGGTTCAACGGTGTGATGAGGCTTTCTACGTTGTCCCGGTAGCGAGGATCGAGGAGGGTGAACACCCAATAATCAGACATGTTGAGAATGTGGTCGATGCGGCGGTCGTTTCTCAGGCACTGCAGCATGTAATCCACCATGTGCTGCAGACTGCCAACTGCCCAAGAAACGCTGTCCCCAGCTGGAGGCGTGATCTCTGCCCGCTCGTCATCACCCCACCCTCGCTGTACACACTGAGTACTGGACAATTCGGGAACTCCCTCCTCTGGACGGATGTCTTCCTCCTCCATTGACTCCTCCTCATCCTCCTCACAAACTGTCCCCTGCCTACGCGTTTGTGAGGAACCACGTGGCGCTGACTGTCCAGAAGATGATGGAAGTGGTGAATCCTCATCCTCCACCTCTTCCACAACATCATCCCTTAGCGCTTGCAGTGATTTTTCAAGCAGGCAGATAAGGGGGACAGTCATGCTGACTAGTGCATCATCTGCACTCGCCATCCGCGTGGAATAATCAAAGGGACGCAAAACCTGGCAGACATCCTTCATAGTGGCCCACTCTGTGGTTGTGAAGTCTGTACGGCGCTGACTGCGACTTTTTTGCGCCTGATACAGCTGGTACTCCATTACAGCTTGCTGCTGCTCACACAACCGCTCCAACATATGTAACGTGGAATTCCACCTGGTAGGTAGGTCACATATGATGCGATGTTCCGGCAGGCGGTGTCGGCGCTGCAGAGCCGCAATGCGCGCTTTTGCCGTGCTGGAACGCCGCAAGTGAGCACACTCTAGGCGGACCTTGTGCAGCAGTGCATCAAGATCCGGATAGTCCCTCAAAAAACTCTGCACGACCAAATTGAGCACATGTGCCAGACATGGGATGTGAGTGAGGTTGCCGAGGCCCAGGGCTGCCACCAGATTTCGGCCATTATCACACACTACCATGCCTGGCTGGAGATTCGCTGGCTCAAACCACACATCGCTCTCCTGCTTGATGGCATTCCAGAGCTCCTGCGCTGTGTGGCTACGATTCCCCAAAAAAATTAATTTCAAGACGGCCTGTTGACGTTTGGCCACGGCTGTGCTCATGTCGGTCGTAACAGGTACACGTTCATCACGGGTCCATGTGGAGGTGGACTGTGACGGCTCCTGCAGCGATGATTCTGAGGAACTGGTGTAAGAGGAGGAGTCAATGCGTACAGAATGGATTCCTGCAATCCTTGGAGTGGGCAGGACACGTCCTGCGCCACTCGCACGGTCTGTACCCGGCTCAACTACATTAACCCAATGGGCAGTGAGGGAAAGGTATCGCCCCTGTCCATGTTGACTGGTCCACGCATCGGTGGTGAGGTGGACCTTGCTACTGACGGCGTTCAGTAGCGCGTGTTTTATGTGTCCCTCAACATGCTTGTGCAGGGCAGGGACGGCTTGCCTGCTGAAGTAAAAGCGGCTGGGCACACTGTACTGTGGGACTGCCAATGACATCAAGTCACGGAAGCTGTCAGTCTCCACCAGCCTGAATGACAGCATTTCCAGTGACAGAAGTTTGGCAATGCCTGCAGTCAGAGCCTGTGCTCGTGGGTGGTTTGACGAGAAAGGCCGCCTTTTCTCCCATGCCTGTACTACCGATGGCTGTAGACTGGGCTGGGAGTGTGTGGTTGACTGGGAAAGTGGTGCTGCGGGTGGAATGACAGCGGGTCTCTGGACAACAGGGCCAGAGGTTCTTCCACGGCGATCCTGGGAGGAAGCCGAACCAGCTGCGTGTGAGCTAGAGGAAGAGGCAACACGAGCTGAAGAGGTGGTAGCTGCCGCTGTTGGTTGGCCTAGCTCTTCAGTGTGTTTGTCTAACTCCGCCGGGTGCCTGTTGCGCACATGTTTCCACATGTTGGAGGTATTGAGGTTGGCGACTTTTTGACCTCTTTTGATTTTTTGATGACACACCTTGCATCTGACATAGCAAATGTCATCTGCAACTGTGTCAAAAAAGGACCAGGCACTGCAAGTCTTGGGAGCCCCCCTTTTGACTTTTGGAAGAGACATGCTCCTTACGGGTGCCAAAGCGGAGGCTGCAGGATCCGCAGTCTTCCCCCTCCCTCTCCCTCTTTGGGCCATACGGGGAATCTCTTCCTCAGAGCTGCTCCCACCACCTTCCTGTCCCTGACGCCAAGATGGGTCAAGGACCTCATCATCTACACTACCCTCTGCCCCCAACTGCTCCTCCTGGGTAGTCTCAGCAGCAGAGCACGCACCAGTAAGTGGCACCTGAGTGTCATCATCAGCTGATGCGGCCTGCGAGGTGGTGACCGGAGCCACTGGCCCACCCGCCTCTTCAGAGGAAGACAGAAAAAGCGGTTGGGCATCACTGCACCCTGCCTCTTCTTCCATTTCTCCAATGCTGCTTGGCTGGCCCCCTGTTTCCAAGCCAAGAGATGATTCAGAGAACAGAAGTAGAGACTGCTCCTGTCCTGGGATCTCTGTCTGCCTGGGCAATTTTGCAGGTGGTGAAGAGACAGATGGCTGCTCTCCAGTGCTCTGTGTCTGAGAGGATGTGGCACTAATGGAAGTTGATGCATTAGCTGCCATCCATCCCACAACGGCTTCAATTTGGTCTTCACGCAGCAGCGGTGTACGGCGCTCGGCGACAAAGCTGCGCATGAACGACTGTTCCCTTGTGAAAGTGGGTGCTGATGACTCACCGGTGCCCGCAGCAGGCACAGAATCCCCACGTCCCCTCCCTGCTCCGCGCCCACGCCCACGCCCACGTGCCTTACTCACTGCCTTCTTCATCTTGGTTGACTGATAAAGATAAGCAGAAAAGTACTAACGGCTTTGTGTGCTTATTCCTGAGCAACTCCTCCTAACAGGTATAAGACACACTAATTTTCTAAAGTGTGGACTAGACTTGAATATGAGCTAATGTGGCCTACACAAATGTAAAGTGGTGTAACTGGTGTGTTTGGTGAACTTTATTATTTATTTATTTTTTTGGGGCTGAACTGACAACGGATAGAGCTGCAGTCACACGGAGACCGTGCAGACAGACGTAAACGGCGCTGCAAGGCCCAAAAACCCTCCTCTACTTTATCCTATGTAGTGTTTTTCCACAAATTAGCTGGAGACGGGTGGAAAGACACTAATAGGATTTTTTTAAATTAATTAGCAGCAGACTACACTACTTGAAAACAAAATGAAAATTGATTTGGCGGTATGACGCAGTGAACAACCCTGAGCTGGAGACAACCAAGCTACGGCTGCTCACAGACTACAGGGCGAGCTGCAGTCACACGGAGACCGTGCAGACAGCCGTAAACGGCGCTGCAAGGCCCAAAAACCCTCCTCTACTTTATCCTATGTAGTGTTTTTCCACAAATTAGCTGGAGACGGGTGGAAAGACACTAATAGGATTTTTTTAAATTAATTAGCAGCAGACTACACTACTTGAAAACAAAATGAAAATTGATTTGGCGGTATGACGCAGTGAACAACCCTGAGCTGGAGACAACCAAGCTACGGCTGCTCACAGACTACAGGGCGAGCTGCAGTCACACGGAGACCGTGCAGACAGCCGTAAACGGCGCTGCAAGGCCCAAAAACCCTCCTCTACTTTATCCTATGTAGTGTTTTTCCACAAATTAGCTGGAAACGGGTGGAAAGACACTAATAGGATTTTTTTAAATTAATTAGCAGCAGACTACACTACTTGAAAACAAAATGAAAATTGATTTGGCGGTATGACGCAGTGAACAACCCTGAGCTGGAGACAACCAAGCTACGGCTGCTCACAGACTACAGGGCGAGCTGCAGTCACACGGAGACCGTGCAGACAGCCGTAAACGGCGCTGCAAGGCCCAAAAACCCTCCTCTACTTTATCCTATGTAGTGTTTTTCCACAAATTAGCTGGAGACGGGTGGAAAGACACTAATAGGAATTTTTGGAAAAAATGTGCAGCAGCCTGCACTACTTCAAAAAAAAAAAAAAAAAGGACAGTATGAGGCAATGAACCACCCTCCCTGAACTGAATACAACCAGCTATGGATGGCCTATGTGGCTGCACTCAGACTAGAGAGTGGGCTGCACTCACACACACACACAGAGAGACCTTGCAGATCGCTGTGAAAACAGCGCTACAAGGCAAAAGGAAGGTGATTAGTAGGTGAACACAGCGGTTGCTAAATTAGCCTTTGGAAAGCACAAAGAAGCAAATCGCTATCTCTAAACTGTCCCTCAGTCAGCAAACAGCGTCCTGTCACTAACTGAATTCACAGCAGAGTGATCGCAAAATGGCGCCAGCGACTTTTAAACTGCATCATGACATCATTTAAGCAGCCAATCACAGCCTTGCCAGTAGTTTCATGCCCTCCATGCTAAACAGGATGTGCCCACACTTGGAATCTTTCTCATTGGCTGAATTTCTGAATTTTGAATCATGGAACTTCCGATTCCGGTATCCGATACGCGCCAAGTATCGGAATCCCGGTATCGGAATTCCGATACCGCAAGTATCGGCCGATACCCGATACTTGCGGTATCGGAATGCTCAACACTAGAGGTCAGAGTGAGGTGCGACGGCTAAGAGCAGTAGGGTTCAATGCACATGTTCCAGTCAAGAAACCTTTCATCTCTGCAAAGAACCAGAAGGTCCAATGAGTTCGCCAAAGAACACAGCCAATGGAAAGGATCAGATTGGTCTAAGGTGTTGTGGTTGGATGAATCCCAGCTCAATCTGTTTAATATTGATGGTAAGCAGTATATATACTGTCCAATTAGAAAAAGTAATAATGTAAGGTACCAAATACCTAGAATGAAACATGGTGGTTGCAATGTCATGGCTTAGGCTTCTTTTCTGCATCTACCAATGGCCCTCTGCATAGAGCTGATAAAAATATGAATGCTATCATGTACAAGGATATACTGGAGAATGTAATGCTGCCACGTGGTAAAAACCAAAGTAGGCAGGGGCTGGAAATTCCAGCAAGACAATGATCATAAGCACACGTCTAATTTAGTCAAAAATTGGTTAGCAAAGAAAAATGTTCTCCTGTTGCCATGGCTAAGCCAATCACCTGATTTATACCCTATAGAGCACCTATGGGATCAGTCAGACCGACGAGTTGGGGCCCGTACTCATAGCAATAAAGATGAATGGTTTGCAGATTTGCAAAATGGAATGGAGCAAGATCCCTCAAGATGTCTTGAATTCTCTAGTGGCTTCAATGCACTTCAGTGTGGTGCAGTAATTAAAACAAAAGGTTTTGCTACAAAAATACTAAGCTATGGCATTGTAAACAACAAATTACTCTCTATGTTGTGATCAATAAATAATGTATACAAAACTTTTTGCAGTCAGTTTTCTTTCATTAAATGACCATACCTATATTCTAAGACATTTTGGTTAAAATTACGTTCTTGCGTGATGACAACTTAATGCACTTTCAATTTATCACCATGAAAATGGCATCACAACAACCAGAACAGAAGTAATGACACTATAAATAACATTCAAAACTTTTGTTCGCTACTGTACACATATATATATATATATATATATATATATATATATATATATATAGTATACGTTTATATTGTAGTATCATACTACATTCCCCCAAGGAAGTAGCCAAACGTGAAACGCGCGTCGGGGTCTGCAATGTTATCACAGGTCATGTATTGCCTCCATTTTCAGCCTCGCTTTATCTATATCTTTAGCACTCTGCATTAACCGCTAATATTGGCTATATGCTACATCCTGTCACTTGGCACTTTATTCTAATTTCATGAATTGCATTAACTGCTAGTCTTGGCTAATTATTACATCTCTGTCACTTGGCACTTTATTCTAAATTTATGAATTGTTTATTTTTGTATTTTGTAGCTTAGACCCTATTTATAGGGCATTGTGCTGCCAACTTGTGGTTTGGACTCTACACGAGTATTATAGCTTTTTTGAGCATTTTTTGTGGCAGTATGTCATTAAGCTGATTGTTATCAAGTATTGTGCAGTATTATTGCCCTTTATGGATTTAGGTCAGCCTTTTGCTTTGTCTCTTGGCTTGGGCGAACTACCTCATTATTTAATGTAAATTATTTAGTATTGTTTTACCTAGCCCCGGAGCTATGCATTGGGTTGTATTAATGTTCTACATTTTTTGGATAGTTTGATAGGGCTGAACAATTCTTATGATTGCATATAATTTTTTTGAACTGGTAATTATTTTTTGCTTGGAGTGCAATGCACTGTGTGAGCAGCTATTTTGTATTGTATCCCTTCTTACTTTTAAATGTATTGTACGTATATGTGCAATAAAAATACATTTTAATTTTCTACTACGGCATTTACTTCCATTTTGTTTGCAGGAATAGTATAATTGGAAGTGCCTCTCATTAGGCCAAAATATTTCTTGGTTTAATAAAAAAACAAACACATATTTGGTATCGCCGTGTCTGAAACGACCTGACCTATGAAACTGTAACACTAGTAAACCCCTTCAGTAAACACCGTTTAAGGCAAAGAACTCTGCTTTTTCATCATATCACCAAACAATTGTTGAAAACATCAAATGGTAACACTGAAAACATCATCTTGTCCCGCAAAAAGCAAGCCACCATAAAGTTCCATCAACATAAAAATAAAAAAGTTATAGCTATCAGAATATAGTGATGCAAAAATAATAAATTTTTCTATAAAATATATTTTATTGCGTAAAAGTGTCAAAGTATTAAAAAACAATATAAACTTGGCATCGCTGTAATTGTACTGACCGGAAGAATAAAACTTCCTTACCAATTATACCACAGGCGAAATGACATAAAAACACCCCCAAGAAAACAATTCCTGAACAATTCCTGAATTGCTGGTTTTTGTTCATTCTGCCTCCCTAAAATCGGAATAGAAAGCGATCAAAAATATCATGTGCCCCAAAATGGTACCAATGAAAATGTTAACTTGTCCCGCAAAAAACAAACCCTCACATGACTCTGTCAACAGAAATGTGAAAAATTATAGCTCTCAAAATATGGCGATTGAAAAATGTTTTTAGTGTGGGACAGCAGCCAAACATAAAAAAGATATAAATCTGGTATCGCTGTAATCGAAGAATAAAGTAGTCTAATCACTTATACCACATGAGTAACAGCACAAAACATAAATAAAACCAATTCTTGACATATTGACCCGTGGAAGCACGGATAGAGTGCGAAACGGCCGTCGTCAAGTACTGCTCATACGAGCTCCTTTTCTCACTCTCCCGGCCATGAATTTTTGATAGAGATTCAACAAAACAAGAGAACATTGCAGATCGATGAGTGCCTCCTTTTCTTCTTTTTGATGTAAGTGAATTACCTGTGGTTTTCTGGAAGAGCACCTGGAATCTTTGAAGTACAGTGTAACCATTCTTATAGATGAGCACACCTATGGGACATACAGGCTGAGGGTCTTGCATGGGGCAGCGCTGTCCACTTTTCTTTTTCTTTTCACTCAAGAAAACCAATTCTTGATCTGATGTTTATTTGTTAATTCTGCCTCCCAAAGATCAGAGAAAGGCTTGGCTCACATTTATCCTGCGCTCTACGCTAAGCGTTTACATTGGGGTTTCCATGTAAATCTACGTGATTCAAATAGAACCCCCAGGGGAAGATTCCCTGTAATGAGGCAAATGGAGGCACTGTGAATGCCATCTGGCCTTTGATCCGGTGGTGCCCGTCTTTTAAGGCATGCATAAAAGTGCTGTAGGTCACAGTTTTCTGGATCTCAGAAAAGGACACTGCGGATTGCTGAACAGAGGCCAGATGAATTCCAGAGTAAAGGTACCGTCACATTAAGCGACGCTGCAGCGATATCGACAACGATGCCGATCGCTGCAGCGTCGCTGTGTGGTCGCTGGAGAGCTGTCACACAGACAGCTCTCCAGCGACCAACGATGCCGAAGTCCCCGGGTAACCAGGGTAAACATCGGGTTACTAAGCGCAGGGCCGCGCTTAGTAACCAGATGTTTACCCTGGTTACCAGTGTAAATGTTAAAAAAAACAAACACTAGCAATTTTCACTCAGCAACATTGCTGCATGTTTCTGGAAAACAGCCATGTAGTGAAAATTATAACTACACTTGTAAATAAATTCCAAAAGGGGTATAATTTCCTAAATAGGGTTACTTGGGGGAATACTGGCCCTTCTTGCACTTAGGGGCTCTGTATATGGAGTCTGTAAACTATTCTTCGAAAATGTGCTCTCCGGTAAGAAAATAGCGCTCCATCCCTCCCGAGTCTCGCTGTGTGGCTTAGCAGTGCTGTACAGCCACATATGGGGTATTTCCACTTTCAGTAAAATTTTTGTGTGAAAAATTTTGATGCCATTTTTACTCATTTCCCAGTGTGAAAATGTAAAATCTTAGGCTAAAATGTTTGTGGTAAAAGTTAAATTATTTTTTCTTCACATCCAAATGGTATAAAATTCTGTGACATATCCGTGGTGTCAATATGATCACTGCACCCTTAGATGAATTCATTGATAGGTATAGTTGGCAAAATGGGGTCACTTATGGGGGGTTCTGCTGTTCTAACACCTTAGGGGCTCTCCCAATGAGTCACGGCACCCGCAAACCATAACAGTAAAATCTGCTCTAAATTATGGTGTTCCTTTCCTTCTGAGTTTTGCACTGTGCCTCAAAAGTAGTTCCCGATTAATTGTAGGGTATTGGCATACTCAGGGGAAATTGCACAACAAACTGACATTTCCATTTTTTTCCTTTTAGCCCTTATGAAAATTAAAATTTGGGGGCTAAAACATTTTAGCTGTAAAAATTTAATTATTGTTTCTTCACCGCCCAATGGTATAAATTTCTATGAGGCACATGTGGTGTTAACATGCTCGATGCACCCTTAGATAAATTCATTCAGTGGTATTATACTGTATGTAAAATGATGTCACTTATTGGGGGTTGTGCTGTTCTCGCACCTCAGGGGCTCTAAAAATGGGACATGGCAACCTCAAACCATTCCAGCAAAATCTGAACTCCAATATGGGATTTCTTCCCCTCTGGGGGGTTTCCACTGTTTAGGCCAAGGGTGGGGAACCTCAGGCCCCCGGGTCATTGATGGTACTCAATGACATTTTATCAGGCCCCTGGGCAGATTCTCAGGGACTGGATAGTATAAATATCCAAATGGCACCTGGTAGAAAAAAGATTCCCCACCCCTGGTTTAGGCACTTTAGGGGCTCTGCAAATGCTATATGGGATCCTCTAATGATTAAAGCAAACTTTACGTTCAAAAAGTCAAGCCATGCTCCTTCCCTTCCATGCCCTGCCATGCTCACAAACAGTAGTATTCACCCACTTATAGGGAATTGGCGTGCTCGGGAGAAATCTTACAACAAAGTACGTGGTCCATTTTCTCTTGTTATCCCTGTGAAAATAAAAAAATTGTAGTCTAAATTTAAATTTTTGTGAAAAAAGTTAAATGTTCATTTTTTTCCTTCGACAATGCTTCAGTTCCTGTGAACCACCTGAAGGGTTAATAAACTTCTTGAGTGTTGTTTTGAGCACCTTGAGGGGTGCAGTTTTTAAAATGATGTCAATTTGAGGTATTTTCAGTCATATAGGCCCCTCAAAGTCAATGCAAATGTTATGTGACTAGTGTTGAGCATTCCGATACCGCAAGTATCGGGTATCGGCCGATACTTGCGGTATCGGAATTCCGATACCGGGATTCCGATACTTGCCGCGTATCGGATACCGGAATCGGAAGTTCCAAGATTCAAAATGCAGAAATTCAGCCAATGAGAATGATTCCAAGTGTGGGCACATCCTGTTTAGCATGGAGGGCATGAAACTACTGGCAAGGCTGTGATTGGCTGCTGAAATGATGTCATGATGCAGTTTAAAAGTCGCTGGCGCCATTTTGCGATCACTCTGCTGTGAATTCAGTTAGTGACAGGACGCTGTTTGCTGACTGAGGGACAGTTTAGAGATAGCGATTTGCTTCTTTGTGCTTTCCAAAGGCTAATTTAGCAACCGCTGTGTTCACCTACTATTCACCTTGCTTTTGCCTTGTAGCGCTGTTTTCACAGCGATCTGCAAGGTCTGTGTGTGTGTGTGTGTGAGTGCAGCCCACTCTCTAGTCTGAGTGCAGCCACATAGGCCATCCATAGCTGGTTGTATTCAGTTCAGGGAGGGTGGTTCATTGCCTCATACTGTTCTTTTTTTTTTTTTTTTTTTTCAAGTAGTGTAGTCTGCTGCTAATTTATTCAAAAAAATCCTATTAGTGTCTTTCCACCCGTCTCCAGCTAATTTGTGGAAAAACACTACATAGGATAACGTAGAGGAGGGTTTTTGGGCCTTGCAGCGCCGTTTACGGCTGTCTGCACGGTCTCCGTGTGACTGCAGCTCGCCCTGTAGTCTGTGAGCAGCCGTAGCCTGGTTGTCTCCAGCTCAGGGTTGTTCACTGCGTCATACCGCCAAATCAATTTTCATTTTGTTTTAAGTAGTGCAGGCTGCTGCACATTTTTTCAAAAAATTCCTATTAGTGTCTTTCCACCCGTCTCCAGCTAATTTGTGGAAAAACACTACATAGGATAACGTAGAGGAGGGTTTTTGGGCCTTGCAGCGCCGTTTACGGCTGTCTGCACGGTCTCCGTGTGACTGCAGCTCGCCCTGTAGTCTGTGAGCAGCCGTAGCCTGGTTGTCTCCAGCTCAGGGTTGTTCACTGCGTCATACCGCCAAATCAATTTTCATTTTGTTTTAAGTAGTGCAGGCTGCTGCACATTTTTTCAAAAAATTTCTATTAGTGTCTTTCCACCCGTCTCCAGCTAACTTGTGGAAAAACACTACATAGGATAACGTAGAGGAGGGTTTTTGGGCCTTGCAGCGCCGTTTACGGCTGTCTGCACGGTCTCCGTGTGACTGCAGCTCTATCCGTTGTCAGTTCAGCCCCCAAAAAATAAATAAATAATAAAGTTCACCAAACACACCAGTTACACCACTTTACATTTGTGTAGGCCACATTAGCTCATATTAAAGTCTAGTCCACACTTTAGAAAATTAGTGTTTCTTATACCTGTTAGGAGGAGTTGCTCAGGAATAAGCACACAAAGCCGTTAGTACTTTTCTGCTTATCTTTATCAGTCAACCAAGATGAAGAAGGCAGTGAGTAAGGCACGTGGGCGTGGGCGTGGGCGCGGAGCAGGGAGGGGACGTGGGGATTCTGTGCCTGCTGCGGGCACCGGTGACTCATCAGCACCCACATTCACCAGGCAACAGTCGTTCATGCGCAGCTTTGTGTCAGAGCGCCGTACACCGCTGCTGCGTGAAGAACAAATTGAAGCCGTTGTCGGATGGATGGCAGCTAATGCATCAACTTCAATTAGTGCCACATCCTCTCAGACACAGAGCACTGGAGAGCAGCCATCTGTCTCTTCACCACCTGCCAAATTGCCCAGGCAGACAGAGAGCCCAGGACAGGAGCCGTCTCTACTTCTGTTCTCTGAATCTCTTGGCTTGGAAACAGGGGGCCAGCCAAGCAGCATTGGAGAAATGGAAGAAGAGGCAGGGTGCAGTGATGCCCAACAGCTTTTTCTCTCTTCCTCTGAAGAGGCGGGTGGGCCAGTGGCTCCGGTCACCACATCGCAGGCCGCATCAGCTGATGATGACACTCAGGTGCCACTTACTGGTGCGTGCTCTGCTGCTGAGACTACCCAGGAGGAGCAGTTGGGGGCAGAGGGTAGGGTAGATGATGAGGTCCTTGACCCATCTTGGCGTGAGGGACAGGAAGGTGGTGGGAGCAGCTCTGAGGAAGAGATTCCCCGTACGGCCCAAAGAGGGAGAGGGAGGGGGAAGACTGCGGATCCTGCAGCCTCCGCTTTGGCACCCGTTAGGAGCATGTCTCTTCCAAAAGCCAAAAAGGGCGCTCCCAAGACTTGCAGTGCCTGGTCCTTTTTTGACACAGTTGCAGATGACATTTGCTATGTCAGATGCAAGGTGTGTCATCAAAAAGTCAAAAGAGGGAAAAATGTCAGCAACCTCAATACCTCCAACATGTGGAAACATGTGCGCAACAGGCACCCGGCGGAGTTAGACAAACACACTGAAGAGCTAGGCCAACCAACAGCGGCAGCTACCACCTCTTCAGCTCGTGTTGCCTCTTCCTCTAGCTCACACGCAGCTGGTTCGGCTTCCTCCCAGGATCGCCGTGGAAGAACCTCTGGCCCTGTTGTCCAGAGACCCGCTGTAATTCCACCCGCAGCACCACTTTCCCAGTCATCCACACACTCCCAGCCCAGTCTACAGCCATCGGTAGTACAGGCATGGGAGAAAAGGCGGCCTTTCTCGTCAAACCACCCACGAGCACAGGCTCTGACTGCAGGCATTGCCAAACTTCTTTCACTGGAAATGCTGTCATTCAGGCTGGTGGAGACTGACAGCTTCCGTGACTTGATGTCATTGGCAGTCCCACAGTACAATGTGCCCAGCCGCTTTTACTTCAGCAGGCAAGCCGTCCCTGCCCTGCACAAGCATGTGGAGGGACACATAAAACACGCGCTACTGAACGCCGTCAGTAGCAAGGTCCACCTCACCACCGATGCGTGGACCAGTCAACATGGACAGGGGCGATACCTGTCCCTCACTGCCCATTGGGTTAATGTCGTTGAGCCGGGTACAGACCGTGCGAGTGGCGCAGGACGTGTCCTGCCCACTCCAAGGATTGCAGGAATCCATTCTGTACGCATTGACTCCTCCTCTTACACCAGTTCCTCAGAATCATCGCTGCAGGAGCCGTCACAGTCCACCTCCACATGGACCCGTGATGAACGTGTACCTGTTACGACCGACATGAGCACAGCCGTGGCCAAACGTCAACAGGCCGTGTTGAAATTAATTTTTTTGGGGAATCGTAGCCACACAGCGCAGGAGCTCTGGAATGCCATCAAGCAGGAGAGCGATGTGTGGTTTGTGCCAGCGAATCTCCAGCCAGGCATGGTAGTGTGTGATAATGGCCGAAATCTGGTGGCAGCTCTGGGCCTCGGCAACCTCACTCACATCCCATGTCTGGCACATGTGCTCAATTTGGTCGTGCAGAGCTTTTTGAGGGACTATCCGGATCTTGATGCACTGCTGCACAAGGTCCGCCTAGAGTGTGCTCACTTGCGGCGTTCCAGCACGGCAAAAGCGCGCATTGCGGCTCTGCAGCGCCGACACCGCCTGCCGGAACATCGCATCATATGTGACCTACCTACCAGGTGGAATTCCACGTTACATATGTTGGAGCGGTTGTGTGAGCAGCAGCAAGCTGTAATGGAGTACCAGCTGCTTCAGGCGCAAAGAAGTCGCAGTCAGCGCCGTACAGACTTCACAACCACAGAGTGGGCCACTATGAATGACGTCTGCCAGGTTTTGCGTCCCTTTGATTATTCCACGCGGATGGCGAGTGCAGATGATGCACTAGTCAGCATGACTGTCCCCCTTATCTGCCTGCTTGAAAAATCACTGCAAGCGCTAAGGGATGATGTTGTGGAAGAGGTGGAGGATGAGGATTCACCATTTCCATCATCTTCTGGACAGTCAGCGCCACGTGGTTCCTCACAAACGCGTAGGCAGGGGACAGTTTGTGAGGAGGATGAGGAGGAGTCAATGGAGGAGGAAGACATCCGTCCAGAGGAGGGAGTTACCGAATTGTCCAGTACTCAGTGTGTACAGCGAGGGTGGGGTGATGACGAGCGGGCAGAGACCACGCCTCCAGCAGGGGACAGCGTTTCTTGGGCAGTTGGCAGTCTGCAGCACATGGTGGATTACATGCTGCAGTGCCTGAGAAACGACCGCCGCATCGCCCACATTCTCAACATGTCTGATTATTGGGTGTTCACCCTCCTCGATCCTCGCTACCGGGACAACGTAGAAAGCCTCATCACACCATTGAACCGGGAGCGAAAAATGCGGGAGTACAAAGACACACTGGTCAATTCCATCATCTTCTCCATTCCAACTGAGAGAAGTGCTGCTAGTGCATTCCAAAGCAGCTCAGTGCGTCCAGGCAGTGGTGGAGGCTCTGCACAAAGAGGGAGCAGAAGCAGTGCCTCTGCCCAAGGCAAGACCAGTATGGCCCAACTGTGGCACAGTTTTCTGTGCCCCCCACAAAAGTCTACACCATCACAGACGGCTCCAGTCAGCAGGAGGCAACGGTTCCGTCAGATGGTGACAGACTACATGTCTTGCCCTCTTGCTGTACTCCCAGACGGCTCTTCCCCTTTCAAGTTTTGGGTCTCAAAGCTGGATACATGGCCAGAGCTAAGCCAGTATGCATTGGAGGTGCTGTCTTGCCCTGCGGCCAGTGTATTATCGGAACATGTCTTTAGTGCTGCAGGTGGTGTACTAACTGACCGTCGCATGCGACTATCCTCCGATAACGTTGACCGGCTTACTTTCCTGAAAATGAACAAGGCCTGGATCTCGCAGGAATTTGCCACTCCTCCTCCTGATTAAATAATTAGGTCACTGTATACGTTATCCAGGTCTCCTGTTGTGTTCATCTTTCTACCACCTGAACTTAAATTCCTGGGCTCCAACACCGCCAGTTGAGGCTCAGAAGTGCCGTCTGCACAGTCAAAACATACGACCCAGTGTTATTGGGTTTCAGTAACGTCAGCTGATCCCCAGCTGTGTAGCCGGCAATGTGTCATGCGACCGCCACGCTGACACAACAACTGAAATGTAAGGGAATCTGTCCCCCCCCCCAAGGCGTTTGTTACTGAAAGAGCCACCTTGTGCAGCAGTAATGCTGCACAAGGAAAAGGTAGCTATTTTGGTTTAGCTCCTTGCACACGCAGAACTTAACACTTATAAAATGTGTCCACTGATACCGTAAAACCGTCCCGGAGGTGGGACTTTCCTTCGTAATATGACGCAGCACAGCCGTCATTCCTACCCCCCCGGCGCTGCGCCCCGGCTCCTCAGCATAGTTTGATTCCGTCCCGGAGCCTGCGCTGTTATGTTATCCCGTGGCCAGGCACACTCAGCGCTGCCCGTCTTCTGGCATCATTTGGTGTCAGGATGGCTGCGCCTGTGCGGCCGCGCTGGCCGAGAGCCCGCCTCGCAGTGTCTTCTGATTTAATCCCACTGGGGGCCTGGGATCCATGGACATGCGCATTGCATATCTGAACCTCCACCTCTCACTCATCTCCCTATGGCTTCTTCAGACTGTTCGGTGTCAGCTGGTCCCTAATAGCATGCCACGGTCATGACACCGCACAGTCTTAAGAAGCCGTAGGGAGGGGAGTGAGAGGCGAGGATATGCACTGCGCATGGCCATGGATCCCAGGCCCCCAGTGGGATAAAATCAGAAGACACTGCGAGGCGGGCTCTCGTCCAGCGCGGCCGCACAGGCGCAGCCAGCCTGACACCAAATGATGTCAGAAGAAAGGCAGCGCTAAGTGTGCCTGGCCAAGGGATAACTTAACAGCGCAGGCTCCGGGACGGAATCAAACAACGCTGAGGAGCCGGGGCGCGGCGCCGGGGGGGGTAGGAATGACGGCTGTGCTGCGTCATATTATGAAGGAAAGTCCCACCTCCGGGACGGTTTCACGGTTTCAGGGGACACATTTTATAAGTGTTTAGTTCTGTGTTTGCAAGGAGCGTGATGAAAAGAGCCACCTTTTCCTTTTGCATCTTTTGTGCTGCACAAGCTGGCTCTTTCAGCTACAAACGCCTGGGGGGGGGTTAAAGGTTCCCTTTCGACTTTGTCAGGCTTCGGCCTACATTGTGTTCCTCTGCTTTTCCACCTGTCCCTGGGCTCCAACACCGCCAGTTGCCGTCCAGAAGTGCTGTACGCACAGTCAACAGTCCCTCCTCTGTTATTGGGGTTCAGTAACGTCAGCTGTTCCCCTGCTGTGTGTGTGGCAATCCCTCCTACCTCCTCCTCCTCCACCTGTCCCTGGGCTCCAACACCGCCAGTTGCCATCCAGAAGTGCTGTACGCACAGTCAACAGTCCCTCCTCTGTTATTGGGGTTCAGTAACGTCAGCTGTTCCCCTGCTGTGTGTGTGGCAATCCCTCCTACCTCCTCCTCCTCCACCTGTCCCTGGGCTCCAACACCGCCAGTTGCCATCCAGAAGTGCTGTACGCACAGTCAACAGTCCCTCCTCTGTTATTGGGGTTCAGTAATGTCAGCTGTTCCCCTGCTGTGTGTGTGGCAATCCCTCCTACCTCCTCCTCCTCCACCTGTCCCTGGGCTCCAACACCGCCAGTTGCCGTCCAGAAGTGCTGTACGCACAGTCAACAGTCCCTCCTCTGTTATTGGGGTTCAGTAACGTCAGCTGTTCCCCTGCTGTGTGTGTGGCAATCCCTCCTACCTCCTCCTCCTCCACCTGTCCCTGGGCTCCAACACCGCCAGTTGCCGTCCAGAAGTGCTGTACGCACAGTCAACAGTCCCTCCTCTGTTATTGGGGTTCAGTAACGTCAGCTGTTCCCCTGCTGTGTGTGTGGCAATCCCTCCTACCTCCTCCTCCTCCACCTGTCCCTGGGCTCCAACACCGCCAGTTGCCATCCAGAAGTGCTGTACGCACAGTCAACAGTCCCTCCTCTGTTATTGGGGTTCAGTAACGTCAGCTGTTCCCCTGCTGTGTGTGTGGCAATCCCTCCTACCTCCTCCTCCTCCACCTGTCCCTGGGCTCCAACACCGCCAGTTGCCGTCCAGAAGTGCTGTACGCACAGTCAACAGTCCCTCCTCTGTTATTGGGGTTCAGTAACGTCAGCTGTTCCCCTGCTGTGTGTGTGGCAATCCCTCCTACCTCCTCCTCCTCCACCTGTCCCTGGGCTCCAACACCGCCAGTTGCCGTCCAGAAGTGCTGTATGCACAGTCAACAGTCCCTCCTCTGTTATTGGGGTTCAGTAACGTCAGCTGTTCCCCTGCTGTGTGTGTGGCAATCCCTCCTACCTCCTCCTCCTCCACCTGTCCCTGGGCTCCAACACCGCCAGTTGCCGTCCAGAAGTGCTGTACGCACAGTCAACAGTCCCTCCTCTGTTATTGGGGTTCAGTAACGTCAGCTGTTCCCCTGCTGTGTGTGTGGCAATCCCTCCTACCTCCTCCTCCTCCACCTGTCCCTGGGCTCCAACACCACCAGTTGCCGTCCAGAAGTGCTGTACGCACAGTCAACAGTCCCTCCTCTGTTATTAGGGTTCAGTAACGTCAGCTGTTCCCCTGCTGTGTGTGTGGCAATCCCTCCTACCTCCTCCTCCTCCACCTGTCCCTGGGCTCCAACACCGCCAGTTGCCGTCCAGAAGTGCTGTACGCACAGTCAACAGTCCCTCCTCTGTTATTGGGGTTCAGTAACGTCAGCTGTTCCCCTGCTGTGTGTGTGGCAATCCCTCCTACCTCCTCCTCCTCCACCTGTCCCTGGGCTCCAACACCGCCAGTTGCCGTCCAGAAGTGCTGTACGCACAGTCAACAGTCCCTCCTCTGTTATTGGGGTTCAGTAACGTCAGCTGTTCCCCTGCTGTGTGTGTGGCAATCCCTCCTACCTCCTCCTCCTCCACCTGTCCCTGGGCTCCAACACCGCCAGTTGCTGTCCAGAAGTGCTGTACGCACAGTCAACAGTCCCTCCTCTGTTATTGGGGTTCAGTAACGTCAGCTGTTCCCCTGCTGTGTGTGTGGCAATCCCTCCTACCTCCTCCACCTCCTCCTCCTCCACCTGTCCCTGGGCTCCAACAACGCTAGTTGCCGTCCAGAAGTGCTGTCCGCACAGAGCCAAACACCTCGCCAATGTGTTAGTGGGGTTCAGCACCGCCAGCTGTTCCCCTGCTGTGCAGCCGGCAACGTGTACTGCGACCGCCACGCAGGCACAACAAGTTAAATTTAAGGGAACCTGTCCCCCCCCCCAGGCGTTTGTTACTGAAGGAGCCACCTTGTGCAGCAGTAATGATGCAAAGGGAAAAAGTGCCTCTTTTCGTGGTGCTCCTTGCACATGCTGATCCTAACACTTATGAAAAGTGTCCCCTCCTACCGTGATACCGTCCGGTTGGTGGAACTTTCCTTTGTGATGTGACGCAGCACAGCCGTCATTCTTACCCCCTTGGCGCCATGCGCCGCCTCCTCAGCGTTGTTTGAATCAGTCCCGGAGCCTGCGCTGTTAGGTTAGCCCTTGGCCATGCACACATTTTGCGCTGCCCGTCTTCTGACATCATTTGGTGTCAGGCTGGCTGCGCCTGTGCGGCCGCGCTGGCCGAGAGCCCGCCTCGTACTGTCTTCTGATTTAATCCCACTGGGGGCCAGAGATCCATGGACATGTGCAGTGCATATCTGAACCTCCACCTCTCACTCATCTCCCTACGGCTTATTCAAACTGTACGGTGTCAGCTGGTCCCTAATAGCATGCCACGGTCGTGACACCGCACAGTCAGAAGAAGCCGTAGGGAGATGAGTGAGAGGTGGAGGTTCAGATATGCACTGCGCATGTCCATGGATCTCTGGCCCCCAGTGGGATTAAATCAGAAGACAGTATGAGGCGGGCTCTCGGCCAGCGCGGCCGCACAGGCGCAGCCAGCCTGACACCAAATGATGTCAGAAGACGGGCAGCGCAAAATGTGTGCATGGCCAAGGGCTAACCTAACAGCGCAGGCTCCAGGACTGATTCAAACAACGCTGAGGAGGCGGCGCACGGCGCCAAGGGGGTAAGAATGACGGCTGTGCTGCGTCACATCACAAAGGAAAGTTCCACCAACCGGACGGTATCACGGTAGGAGGGGACACTTTTTATAAGTGTTAGGTTCAGCATGTGCAAGGACCATAATTAAAAGAGCTAAGTTTACCTTTTCCAGCATTAGTGCTGTACACGATGGCTCTTTCAGCTACAAACGCCTGGGGGGGGGGGGGTTAAAGTTTCCCTTTCAACTTGCTCCAGTGCAGGCTTCGGCCTACACTCTGCTCCCTCTCCTCCTCCTGCTGACCCTGGGCTCTAACACCGCCAGTTGGGGCCCAGATGTGCTAGCTGCACAGAGCCAAACACCAGCCAATGTGTCAGTGGGGTTCAGCACCGCCAGCTGTTCCCCTGCTGTGCAGCCGGCAACGTGTCCTGCAACAGCCACGCAGGCACAACAGACCCAAAGCTGCCGCCAGTGCAGGCTTCGGCCTACACTCTGCTCCATCTCCTCCTCCTGCTGACCCCGGGCTCTAACACCGCCAGTTGGGGCCCGGTACTGCTAACTGCACAGAGCCAAACACCAGCCAATGTGTCAGTGGGGTTCAGCACCGCCAGCTGTTCCCCTGCTGTGCAGCCGGCAACGTGTCCTGCAACAGCCACGCAGGCACAACAGACCCAAAGCTGCCGCCAGTGCAGGCTTCGGCCTACACTCTGCTCCATCTCCTCCTCCTGCTGACCCCGGGCTCTAACACCGCCAGTTGGGGCCCGGTACTGCTAGCTGCACAGAGAAAAACACCAGCCAATGTGTCAGTGGGGTTCAGCACCGCCAGCTGTTCCCCTGCTGTGCAGCCGGCATCGTGTCCTGCAAAAGCCACGCAGACACAAGAACTGAAATTGAAGGGAACCTGTCCCCCCTCCCCCAGGCGTTTGTACGTTTTTAAGGCCACCTTGTACAGCGGTAATGCTGCATGTGTGCAAGGTGGCTCATAAACGTATTCTCCTCGCACATGTGGAACTGAAAACACGTCTGAAATGTGTCCTCTGTGTGACCATTTAACCGTCCCGGGGGTGTGACTTTCCTTTGTAATGACACGCTGCAACCCCCTTGGTAGCGCTGCCCGTCTTCTGGCATCATTGTTTGGCTGCCTGCGCCTCTGCGGCCGCCCTGACCCACACAACGCCCCTCGGTGTCTTATTTCTTGGGACTGCGAGGGTGTGATTGATGGGCATGAGCAGTGCATCAGTTCGCCTGTCCCTCATCTCCTTCCGCCTTCTTCAGACTGTGCGGCTTCATGGCCGTGGCATGCGATAAGGGATCAGCTGACGCCGCACAGTCTGCAGCGGGTGTAAGGACCCGAGTGCGAGAGGCGAACACATGTGCTGCGCCAGGCCATGAATCCCAGCCCCGCAGTGTTTTAACAATGTTAAGACACCGCGGGGCTGGGATTCATGGTCATCGCGAACCGCAGCGGCCGACATTAAATGAGGTCAGAAGATGGGCAGCGCTAACAGCGCTAGGCCAGGGGATAACACGACAGCGCAGACTCCTGTACAGCAAATAACAATGCTCAGGAGGCTGCACCCAGCACCAAGGTGGGATTCTTGACATCTGTGCTGCATCTCATTACAAAGGGAACTCGCGCCTCCAACACAGTTTGACTGTATAAAGGGCTAAATGTTATACGTGTTTCATTCAGCGTGTGCAAGGAGCAAAATTAAAAGAGCAACCTTTGACTTGTGCAGCACTACTGCTGCATAAGCTGTGGCTCTTCTACTTTGTAACCCCTGAGGGGGGGTTAAAGGTTACCTTTGAAATTGGTTCAAGTAGGCTTCGGCCTACACTCTGCTCCCCCTGCAGAGCCCGGGCTCCAACACCGCCAGTTGGGGCCCGGTACTGCTAGCTGCACAGAGCCAAACACCAGCCAATGTGTCAGTGGGGTTCAGCACCGCCAGCTGTTCCCCTGCTGTGCAGCCGGCAACGTGTCCTGCAACAGCCACGCAGGCACAACAGACCCAAAGCTGCCGCCAGTGCAGGCTTCGGCCTACACTCTGCTCCATCTCCTCCTCCTGCTGACCCCGGGCTCTAACACCGCCAGTTGGGGCCCGGTACTGCTAGCTGCACAGAGAAAAACACCAGCCAATGTGTCAGTGGGGTTCAGCACCGCCAGCTGTTCCCCTGCTGTGCAGCCGGCACCGTGTCCTGCAAAAGCCACGCAGACACAAGAACTGAAATTGAAGGGAACCTGTCCCCCCTCCCCCAGGCGTTTGTACGTTTTTAAGGCCACCTTGTACAGCGGTAATGCTGCATGTGTGCAAGGTGGCTCATAAACGTATTCTCCTCGCACATGTGGAACTGAAAACACGTCTGAAATGTGTCCTCTGTGTGACCATTTAACCGTCCCGGGGGTGTGACTTTCCTTTGTAATGACACGCTGCAACCCCCTTGGTAGCGCTGCCCGTCTTCTGGCATCATTGTTTGGCTGCCTGTGCCTCTGCGGCCGCCCTGACCCACACAATGCCCCTCGGTGTCTTATTTCTTGGGACTGCGAGGGTGTGATTGATGGGCATGAGCAGTGCATCAGTTCGCCTGTCCCTCATCTCCTTCCGCCTTCTTCAGACTGTGCGGCTTCATGGCCGTGGCATGCGATAAGGGATCAGCTGACGCCGCACAGTCTGCAGCGGGTGTAAGGACCCGAGTGCGAGAGGCGAACATATGTGCTGCGCCAGGCCATGAATCCCAGCCCCGCAGTGTTTTAACAATGTTAAGACACCGCGGGGCTGGGATTCATGGTCATCGCGAACCGCAGCGGCCGACATTAAATGAGGTCAGAAGATGGGCAGCGCTAACAGCGCTAGGCCAGGGGATAACACGACAGCGCAGACTCCTGTACAGCAAATAACAACGCTCAGGAGGCTGCACCCAGCACCAAGGTGGGATTCTTGACATCTGTGCTGCATCTCATTACAAAGGGAACTCGCGCCTCCAACACAGTTTGACTGTATAAAGGGCTAAATGTTATACGTGTTTCATTCAGCGTGTGCAAGGAGCAAAATTAAAAGAGCAACCTTTGACTTGTGCAGCACTACTGCTGCATAAGCTGTGGCTCTTCTACTTTGTAACCCCTGAGGGGGGGTTAAAGGTTACCTTTGAAATTGGTTCAAGTAGGCTTCGGCCTACACTCTGCTCCCCCTGCAGAGCCCGGGCTCCAACACCGCCAGTTGGGGCCCGGTACTGCTAGCTGCACAGAGCCAAACACCAGCCAATGTGTCAGTGGGGTTCAGCACCGCCAGCTGTTCCCCTGCTGTGCAGCCGGCAACGTGTCCTGCAACAGCCACGCAGGCACAACAGACCCAAAGCTGCCGCCAGTGCAGGCTTCGGCCTACACTCTGCTCCATCTCCTCCTCCTGCTGACCCCGGGCTCTAACACTGCCAGTTGGGGCCCGGTACTGCTAGCTGCACAGAGAAAAACACCAGCCAATGTGCCAGTGGGGTTCAGCACCGCCAGCTGTTCCCCTGCTGTGCAGCCGGCATCGTGTCCTGCAAAAGCCACGCAGACACTTGCTCTTGTACCTTCTGCTCCCCATCCTGGTTCCAGTACCGTCAGCTGGTTCCGGGCAGAGCCTTTGGCTTAGGTGCCTCCCTCTGGGTATCCGAGTTCCACCAACGTCAGGTGGTCCTTGGTAGTGCTTTCAGGCACGGGTACCTCCTGCTTAGTAACCGGGTTCCAGTAACGTCAGCTGGTCTTCGGTAGTTCCATTGGCTCTTGGACCTTCGGCTACCCATCCGGGTTCCAGCACCGTCAGCTGGTTCTCGGCAGTGTCTTTTGCTCTTGTACCTTCTGCTCCCCATCCTGGTTCCAGTACCGTCAGCTGGTTCCGGGCAGAGCCTTTGGCTTAGGTGCCTCCCTCTGGGTATCCGAGTTCCACCAACGTCAGGTGGTCCTTGGTAGTGCTTTCAGGCACGGGTACCTCCTGCTTAGTAACCGGGTTCCAGTAACGTCAGCTGGTCCTCGGTAGTTCCATTGGCTCTTGGACCTTCGGGTAGCCATCCGAGTTCCAGTTCCATCAGCTGGTTCTCGGCATTTTCTCAGCCTTCTTGTACCTTCTGCTACATTTCCAAGTTCAAGAGACTAAACACGATGACCCGGAAGACCACCCCTAAGATGACGACGACTCCAGAGACGACAACCACCGTGATGACGACGACCCTGGAGACGATGACCCCGAAGACCACCCCGATGACGACGACCCCGGAGACGACGACCCTGAAGACCACCCCGATGACGACGACCCCGGAGACGACGACCCTGGAGACTACGACGACCTGGAAGACCGAGAAGCAGAAGAACAAGAGGCTGCAGAACATAGAGCAGAAGAACATTAAGCATAACACTAAATATCAGAGCAAAAAATATTATCTAAATTATAAGCAGAAGAAGACTAAGCAGTGTATGGGGGTGAGTCCGTTCCTCCTCGTGGTGCCCCTGGATAAAGCCTGATGCTGCAGGCCAAACTGAACGCGGACAAATGTAACTCTTTTGTGACAGGCAGAACGGAAGGTGTAATCTTCAAACTTTTATAGATAACAACTACGGGAATGCCTGTCACAAATAAGAATATGATGAAGAAGTAGAATATGATGAAGATAATAGTAAAATAAAAAGAATATGAACAATGTAACCAAAAAAATAATAGGTAGAAGATGAAGAAGAAGATGAATAAGGTGAAGAAGTTGATGTCAAAGAAGCTGATGATGAGGATAATGAAGAAGAAAGTGTGGGAGAAGTAAAAAAGAAGGTGAAGGGCGTGGAAGTAGTGAAACATCAATATCTGACAAAATTAAAAAAAATTAACATAGTCTAGATCTTTCTACCGCCGAACGTCATAAAAAAAAAAAAAACCTGCTATTCTATTACATTGGGCTAAACCTCTGTGCCTTTAATGTCTCCGCCACGTCCCCCAATACATCCTACATTATTCTTAGTTGTTTTCCTTCATGTAGAATGAACCTACAAGTTTATAAAGGGTTTATTTTAATTCCGATATTTTCGTCCCATTGACTTGCATTGGGATCGGGTATCGGTATCGGATTAGATCCGATATTTTGATGGTATCGGCCGATACTTTCCGATACCGATACTTTCCGATATCGGAAAGTATCGCTCAACACTATATGTGACACCTAAAAAAATGGTTTTGTAAATTTTGTAGGAAAAATAAGAAGAAGATTTAAACATTGGAACATTTTCTAAATTTTTGTCAAAGTTTTGATTTTTTTTCACAAATAAATGCAAGTCATATCGAACAAATTGTACCACTATCATGAAGTACAATATGTCAGGAAAAAATAATCTCAGAAAAACATTTGTTTACCTATTACATCCATCTTAACTCCTTTTCACCTATGACATATAGGCACGTCATAGGTCGCTGACATGACATAGCATTTAATTTTAATTAATTAATTTCTATCGTTCTGCAAAAAGAATCAGAGAGACTAGCCAGAGCAACAGCCAGAACAACATGACTCCATCAAGAGGGACACAGATTTGACTTTCTACTGGATGTCAGCTTGTGGGACCATGGCCCCAGCTGGAAGAACACAGATCTGCTCTGCTCCATTGAAATATCACTGAGCCCATGTGTCACAAGGTGGAGCCAGAAGACCACAGCATCTGATATCTTCTACTCCGGTGCCGAGAAGAAGCACTTCTCCTTCATTTTAAATGTGTTTATTCTGGCAGAACAAGGGTTAATCGGCCATGTTGGAAATCCCTGTGAGCTCGGTTAGCCACTTCTTTCCCCTTTATAATCTGGGCTCTGCTACAAATCCTTGTCAGAGCAAGCATTTGCTGCATGGCTAAACGAGGGAGAGGCGTTCTTATGAGAAGGAGAGTTGGCGGAGTTATCTGTCCGTCCGTCTTCTTCACAGGCGCTGCCATCTTCCAAAATATAAAAGATAAAACCTATCACAGTGATCAAAATAAAAAAATTGTAAATTAACCCCCCCTTTATCACCCCTATAGGTAGGGACAATAATAAAATAAAGAAAATATTTTTTTTTCCCACTAGGGTTAGAACTAGGGTTAGAACTAGGGTTAGGGTTAGGGGTAGGGTTAGGGTTAGGGGTAGGGTTAGAGGCAGGGTTAGGGTTAGGGGTAGGGTTAGAACTAGGGTTAGCATTAGAATTAGGCTATGTGCACACGATGCGGATTTGGCTGCGGATCCGCAGCGGATTGGCCACTGCGGATTCGTAGCAGTGTTCCATCAGGTTTACAGTACCATGTAAACCTATGGAAAACCAAATCCGCTGTGCCCATGGTGCGGAAAATACCGCACGGAAATGCTGCGTTGTATTTTCCGCAGCATGTCAATTCTTTGTGCGGATTTGGCAGCGTTTTACACCTGTTCCTCAATAGGAATCCGCAGGTGAAATCCGCATAAAAAACACTGGAAATCCGTGGTAAATCTGCAGGTAAAATGCAGTGCAGTGCGGATTTTTCAAAAATGGTGCGGAAAAATCTCACACGAATCCGCAACGTGGGCACATAGCCTTAGGGTTAGGGTTGGAATTAGAGTTAGGGTTGGAATTAGGGCTAGGGTTGGAAATAGGGTTAAGAATAGGCTTGTGGTTAGGGTTATGGTTAGGGTTAGTAGTGTGTTGGGGGTTAAAGTTGTGGTTAGGGTTGGGGTTAGGGTTGGGATTAGGGTTAGGGTTGGGATTAGGGTTAGGGTTGTGGTTAGGGGTGTGTTGGGATTAGAGTTGGGATTAGGGTTAGGGGTGTGTTGGGGTTAGTGTTGGAGTTAGAATTGAGGGGTTTCCACTGTTTAGGCACATCAGGGGTCTCCAAACACAACATGGCGCCACCATTGATTCCAGGAAATCTTGCGTTCAAAAAGTCAAATGGTGCTCCCTCCCTTCTGAGCCCCGACGTGTGCCCAAACAGTGGTTTACCCCCACATATGGGGTACCAGCATACTCAGGACAAACTGGGCAACAAATATTGTGGTCCATTTTCTCCTGCTACCCTTGCAAAAATAAAAAACTGCTTTCTAAAACATAATTTTAGAGGAATGAAAAAAATTTTTTTATTTTCACGGCTCTGCGTTATAAACTTCTGTGAAGCACTTGGGGGTTCAAAGTGCTCACCACACATCTAGATAAGTTCCTTGGGGGTCTAGTTTCCAAAATGGGGTCACTTGTGGGGGGTTTCTACTGTTTAGGCACATCAGGGGCTCTGCAAATGCAACGTGACACCCGCAGACCATTCCATCAAAATCTGCATTTCAAAACGTCACTGCTTCCCTTCGGAGCCCCAACGTGTGCCCAAACAGTGGTTTACCCCCACAAATGGGGTATCAGCGTACTCAGGAGAAACTGGACAACAACTATTGGGGTCCAATTTCTCCTGTTACCTTTGTGAAAATAAAAAATTGCTTGCTAAAACATCATTTTTGAGGAAAGAAAAATGATTTTTTATTTTCACGGCTCTGCGTTGTAAACTTCTGTGAATCACTTGGGGGTAGTGTTGAGCATTCCGATACCGCAAGTATCGGGTATCGGCCGATCCTTGCAGTATCGGAATTCCGATACCGAGATCCGATATTTTTGTGGTATCGGGTATCGGAATCGGAAGTCCCCACAGTGCTAAAATCACTATAATGTAAAGTGGGCGGTGCGTGGGCGGAGACTGCGTGTCTCTGTGCGGGCGGGGTCTGTGCGGGCCTGCCAGGGATCTCATTCTATGCGGCCGGCGCTGTATGCCCAGGCTTGATGCGGCGTGCCGGGGCTTGATGCGGCGTGGGAGGGCTCTGCGGCATGCTGGGGGGGTCTATGCGGCGTGAGGGGGGGTCTATGCGGCGTGAGGGGCTCTCTGCGGCATTCTGGGGCGTCTATGCGGCGTGCTGGGGGATCTATGCGGCGTGAGGGGCTCTCTGCGGCGTTCTGGGGCGTCTATGCGGCGTGCTGGGGGGTCTATGCGGCGTGCTGGGGGGTCTATGCGGCGTGCGGGGGTCTCAGCGGCGTGCGGGGGTCTCTGCGGCGTGCTGGGGGGTCTCTGCGGCGTGGGGGGGGTCTCTGCGGCGTGGGGGGGTCTCTGCGGCGTGGGGGGGGTCTCTGCGGCGTGCGGGGGTCTCAGTGCGGGCATCGTCCGATGGGACTACAAGTCCCATCGGGCTATGCCTGCTAAACTGACAGTGATTGACACATTAGCCAATGATGCGACAGTAGTAGTCCCATCATCCGGCTAATGTGTTGAATGAAAAAAAAAAAAAATACTCCATACATACATTCTACATACATACATACATACAGACATACAGTACATTCATACATTACATACATGACATACATTACATTAAACATAGATTACATACTCACCATTACTTGTCATTTTGATCCCCGAAGCCAGTGTCATCTATAAAAAATGTGAAAAAAACAAACAACCAATATACTCCCTGTCCGCAGAAATCCACGAGTGTCCCACGACGATCTCCCGTGGAGAGCAGCAGCATCAAATAATGCGACCGCTCTCTAGGGGCTCAGAAACACAATGACGGGAGGAAGGTATCCTTCCGCCACTGTATTCCTCCGCCGCTGTAAAAAAAAAAGTCCCTAGTCTCACTTTATGGCATTGCTGTATGAGACATTTTCCCATGCAGCAATTATATAAAGTGACACTTTGAACTCAGGTAACCTCAGTGATGCACTGCAGGAGCCATTGTCTCCTGTCAGTGTGTCACTGAGGGTCCTATAGAGCAGTGACGTCACCCGATGTCACTGTTCTATAGGGGAGATCGTCGTGGGACACTCGTTATTAATTGGACTACGGCGGACAGGTAGTATGCGGTTTATTATTTTACGTTTTTTGCAGGCGCTGAAGTATGGTAAGTATGGTGAAATGAAGAATATTAAAATACTTTTTCCTAATGTGTGCGTGTTTTATTAACCCTTTTCTTACTATTGGATTAATAACGGATAGGCGTCTTATTGACGCCTCTCCGTTATTAACCCGGCTTAATGTCACCTTACGATAGCAAGGTGACATTAACCCCTTATTACCCCATATCCCACCGCTACACGGGAGTGGGAAGAGAGGGGCTAAGTGCCGGAATTGGCGCATCTTACGGATGCGCCATTTTCGGGGCGGCTGCGGACTGGTATTTGTAGCCGGGGGGGGGCCAATATCCATGGCCCCTCTCTAGGCTATGAATATCAGCCCGCAGCTGTCTGCGTAGCCTTTCTGGCTATAAAATATAGGGGGACCCCACGTCATTTTTTGGGGGGGTCCCCCTATTTTAATAGCCAGTAAAGGCTACGCAGACAGCTGCGAGCTGATATTCATAGCAGGCTACAAATATTGGCCCCCGGCCGTCGGCTTTCCCCCTCTGGCGCAGAAAATTGCGCGGGAGCCCACGCCGTTTTTTTCCATTTTTTTTTTTTTAAATTCAACGCTCATAAAGGCCTCTTTCACCCTTGCGTCAGTACGGGTCCGTCGCTATGCGTCGAGCCGACGTACCGACGCACGTTGTGAAATTTGTACACGACGTGGGCAGCGGATGCAGTTTTTCAACGCATCCACTGCCCATTCTGAAGTGCGGGGAGGAGGGGGCAGAGTTTCTGCTGCACATGCGCAGTAGAAAATGGCAGACGCGACGGACAAAAAAACGTTCACTTGAACGTTTTTTCGTGCCGACGGTCCGCCAAAACTCGACGGATCCGTTGCAGAACGGACGCGACGTGTGGCCATTCGTCGCGATCCGTCGCTAATACAAGTCTATGGGGAAAAAAAATGCATCCTGCGAGCACATTTGCAGGATCCGTTTTTTTCCGCCAGATCCGTTTTTTCAGTCGGATCCGTTGTTTTCCGCCAGATCGTTTTTTTCCACCGGATCCGTTTTTTTCCGCTAGATCCGTTTTTTTTCCGCCGGATCCGTTTTTTCCTGCCGGATCCATTTTTTTCCGCCAGATCCGTTTTTTCTCATAGAGTTGTAATAGCGCCGGATTGCGCCTGATGGCCACACATTTCATCCGTTTTTTGCAGGATTCGTAAAAAAAAACTTTCCGCCGGATGGAAAACTCATAGGAACGTTTTTTGTCCGTTATTTTTCATGCATGTTTCCATTCAAATCATGCACATTTTCCGTTTATTTATTTTCCAAAAACCTCATCAAAACCTGCATCAAAACTAAACTGCATGAAAAACCGCACCAAAAACCTGCATCAAAAACAGCATCAAAAACCGCACCAAAAACCTGCAGCAAAAAAAGCACCAAAAACTGCATCAAAAACTGAACCAAAAACTACATCAAAAACCGCACCAAAAACATGCAGCAAAAAAGCACCAAAAACTGCATCAAAAACCGCATCAAAAACTGCACCAAAAACCGCACCAAAAACCTGCAGCAAAAAGCACCAAAAACTGCATCAAAAACCGCATCAAAAACTGCACCAAAAACTGCATCAAAAACCGCACCAAAAACCTGCATCAAAAACTGAACCAAAAACTACATCAAAAACCGCACCAAAAACATGCGGTTTTTGATGCAGTTTTTGGTGCTTTTTTGCTGCATGTTTTTGGTGCGGTTTTTGATGTAGTTTTTGGTTCAGTTTTTGATACAGTTTTTGGTGCTCTTTTGATGCAGGTTTTTGGTGCGGTTTTTGATGCAGTTTTTGGTGCAGTTTTTGGTGCAGTTTTTGATGCGGTTTTTGGTGCTTTTTGCTGCAGGTTTTTGGTGCGGTTTTTGATGTAGTTTTTGGTTCAGTTTTTGATGCAGTTTTTGGTGCTTTTTTTGCTGCAGGTTTTTGGTGCGGTTTTTGATGCAGTTTTTGGTGCAGTTTTTGATGCGTTTTTTGATGCAGTTTTTGGTGCTTTTTGCTGCAGGTTTTTGGTGCGGTTTTTGATGCAGTTTTTGGTGCAGTTTTTGATGCAGTTTTTGGTGCTTTTTTGCTGCATGTTTTTGGTGCGGTTTTTGATGTAGTTTTTGGTTCAGTTTTTGATACAGTTTTTGGTGCTTTTTTTGATGCAGGTTTTTGGTGCGGTTTTTGATGCAGTTTTTGGTGCAGTTTTTGGTGCAGTTTTTGATGCGGTTTTTGGTGCTTTTTGCTGCAGGTTTTTGGTGCGGTTTTTGATGTAGTTTTTGGTTCAGTTTTTGATGCAGTTTTTGGTGCTTTTTTTGCTGCAGGTTTTTGGTGCGGTTTTTGATGCAGTTTTTGGTGCAGTTTTTGATGCGTTTTTTCATGCAGTTTTTGGTGCTTTTTGCTGTAGGTTTTTGGTGCGGTTTTTGATGCAGTTTTTGGTGCAGTTTTTGATGCGGTTTTTGATGCAGTTTTTGGTGCTTTTTTGCTGCACCAAAAACCTGCAGCAAAAACACCAAAAACTGCATCAAATACTGCACCAAAAACTGCATCAAAAACCTGCAGCAAAAAAGCACCAAAAACTGCATCAAAAACGGCATCAAAAACCTGCAGCAAAAAAGCACCAAAAACAGCACCAAAAACCTGCAGCAAAAAAAGCACCAAAAACTGCATCAAAAACCGCATCAAAAAGCTACATCAAAACAGCACCAAAAACTGCATCAAAAACCGCATCAAAAACTGCACCAAAAACCTGCAGCAAAAAAGCACCAAAAACTGCATCAAAAACGGCATCAAAAACCTGCAGCAAAAAAAGCACCAAAAACTGCATAAAAAACCTCAACAAAAAGCTACATAAAAAACAGCACCAAAAACTGCATCAAAAACCGCACCAAAAACCTGCAGCAAAAAAAGCACCAAAAACTGCATCAAAAACTGAACCAAAAACTACATCAAAAACCGCACCAAAAACATGCAGCAAAAAAGCACCAAAAACTGCATCAAAAAACGCATCAAAAACTGCACCAAAAACTGCATCAAAAACCGCACCAAAAACCTGCAGCAAAAAGCACCAAAAACTGCATCAAAAACCGCATCAAAAATTGCACCAAAAACTGCATCAAAAACCGCACCAAAAACCTGCAGCAAAAAAGCACCAAAAACTGCATCAAAAACTGCATCAAAAACAGCACCAAAAACCTGCAGCAAAAAAAGCACCAAAAACTGCATCAAAAACCGCATCAAAAAGCTACATCAAAAACAGCACCAAAACCTGCATCAAAAACCGCATCAAAAACTGCACCAAAAACTGAACCAAAACCTGCATAAAAAACTGGTGCAGTTTTGATGCGGTTTTTGATGCAGTTTTTGCTGCAGGTTTTTGGTGCGGTTTTTGATGCAGTTTTTGGTGCAGTATTTGATGCAGTTTTTGGTGCTTTTTTTGCTCCAGCTTTTTGATGCGGTTTTTGATGCAGTTTTTGGTGCAGTTTTTTATGCGGTTTTTGATGCAGTTTTTGGTGCTTTTTTGCTGCAGGTTTTTGGTGCGGTTTTTGATGCAGTTTTTGGTGCTGTTTTTGATGTAGCTTTTTGATGCGGTTTTTGATGCAGTTTTTGGTGCTTTTTTTGCTG
Source organism: Ranitomeya variabilis (assembly GCF_051348905.1). NCBI lineage: Eukaryota > Metazoa > Chordata > Amphibia > Anura > Dendrobatidae > Ranitomeya > Ranitomeya variabilis. The sequence continues at coordinate 159,770,601 of NC_135238.1, read as the reverse complement.
CAGTTTTTTGGTGCTGTTTTTGATGCAGTTTTTGGTGCAGTTTTTGGTGCTGTTTTTGATGTAGCTTTTTGATGCGGTTTTTGATGCAGTTTTTGGTGCTTTTTTTGCTGCAGTTTTTTGCTGCAGTTTTTTGGTGCGGTTTTTGATGCAGTTTTTGATGCAGTTTTTGGTGCTTTTTTGCTGCAGGTTTTTGGTGCGGTTTTTGATGCAGTTTTTGGTGCGGTTTTTGATGCAGTTTTTGGTGCGGTTTTTGATGCAGGTTTTTGGTGCGGTTTTTGATGCTGTTTTTGATGCAGGTTTTTGGTGCGGTTTTTCATGCAGTTTTGATGCAGGTTTTGATGAGGTTTTTGGAAAATAAATAAACGGAAAATGTGCATGATTTGAATGGAAACATGCATGAAAAATAACGGACAAAAAACGTTCCTATGAGTTTTCCGTCCGGCGGAAACAGTTTTTTTTAACGAATCCTGCAAAAAACGGATGAAATGTGTGGCCATCAGGCGCAATCCGGCGCTATTACAACTCTATGAGAAAAAACGGATCTGGCGGAAAAAAATGGATCCGGCAGGAAAAAACGGATCTGGCGGAAAAAAAACGGATCTGGTGGAAAAAAACGGATCCGGTGGGAAAAAACAGATCTGGCAGAAAAAAACGGATCCAATGTAAAAAAAACGGATCTGGCGGAAAAAAACAGATCCGGTGGAAAAAAACCGATCTGGCGGAAAACAACGGATCCGACTGAAAAAACGGATCTGGCGGAAAAAAACGGATCCTGCAAATGTGCTCGCAGGATGCATTTTTTTTCCCCATAGACTTGTATTAGCGACGGATCGTGACGAATGGCCACACGTCGCGTCCGTTCTGCAACGGATCCGTCGAGTTTTGGCGGACCGTCGGCACGAAAAAACGTTCAAGTGAACGTTTTTTTGTCCGTCGCATCTGCCATTTTCTACTGCGCATGCGCAGCAGAAACTCTGCCCCCTCCTCCCCGCACTTCAGAATGGGCAGTGGATGCGTTGAAAAACTGCATCCGCTGCCCACGTCGTGTACAAATTTCACAACGTGCGTCGGTACGTCGGCTCGACGCATAGCGACGGACCCGTACTGACGCAAGGGTGAAAGAGGCCTTTATGAGCGTTGAATTAAAAAAAAAAAATGGAAAAAAACGGCGTGGGCTCCCGCGCAATTTTCTGCGCCAGAGGGGGAAAGCCGACGGCCGGGGGCCAATATTTGTAGCCTGCTATGAATATCAGCTCGCAGCTGTCTGCGTAGCCTTTACTGGCTATTAAAATAGGGGGACCCCCCAAAAAAATGACGTGGGGTCCCCCTATATTTTATAGCCAGAAAGGCTACGCAGACAGCTGCGGGCTGATATTCATAGCCTAGAGAGGGGCCATGGATATTGGCCCCCCCCCGGCTACAAATACCAGTCCGCAGCCGCCCCGAAAATGGCGCATCTGTAAGATGCGCCAATTCCGGCACTTAGCCCCTCTCTTCCCACTCCCATGTAGCGGTGGGATATGGGGTAATAAGGGGTTAATGTCACCTTGCTATCGTAAGGTGACATTAAGCCGGGTTAATAACGGAGAGGCGTCAATAAGACGCCTATCCGTTATTAATACAATAGTAAGAAAAGGGTTAATAAAACACGCACACATTAGGAAAAAGTATTTTAATATTCTTCATTTCACCATACTTACCATACTTCAGCGCCTGCAAAAAACGTAAAATAATAAACCGCATACTACCTGTCCGCCGTAGTCCAATTAATAACGAGTGTCCCACGACGATCTCCCCTATAGAACAGTGACATCGGGTGACGTCACTGCTCTATAGGACCCTCAGTGACACACTGACAGGAGACAATGGCTCCTGCAGTGCATCACTGAGGTTACCTGAGTTCAAAGTGTCACTTTATATAATTGCTGCATGGGAAAATGTCTCATACAGCAATGCCATAAAGTGAGACTAGGGACTTTTTTTTTTACAGCGGCGGAGGAATACAGTGGCGGAAGGATACCTTCCTCCCGTCATTGTGTTTCTGAGCCCCTAGAGAGCGGTCGCATTATTTGATGCTGCTGCTCTCCACGGGAGATCGTCGTGGGACACTCGTGGATTTCTGCGGACAGGGAGTATATTGGTTGTTTGTTTTTTTCACATTTTTTATAGATGACACTGGCTTCGGGGATCAAAATGACAAGTAATGGTGAGTATGTAATCTATGTTTAATGTAATGTATGTCATGTATGTAATGTATGAATGTACTGTATGTCTATATGTATGTATGTATGTAGAATGTATGTATGGAGTATTTTTTTTTTTTTTCATTCAACACATTAGCCGGATGATGGGACTACTACTGTCCCATCATTGGCTAATGTGTCAATCACTGTCAGTGTAGCAGGCATAGCCCGATGGGACTTGTAGTCCCATCGGACGATGCCCGCACTGAGACCCCCGCACGCCGCAGAGACCCCCCCCATGCCGCAGAGACCCCCCCCCACGCCGCAGAGACCCCCCCATGCCGCAGAGACCCCCCAGCACGCCGCAGAGACCCCCGCACGCCGCTGAGACCCCCGCACGCCGCATAGACCCCCCAGCACACCGCATAGACCCCCCAGCACGCCGCATAGACCCCCCAGCACGCCGCATAGACCCCCCAGCACGCCGCATAGACGCCGCAGAGAGCCTCTCACGCCGCATAGATCCCCCAGCACGCCGCATAGACGCCCCAGAACGCCGCAGAGAGCCCCTCACGCCGCATAGACCCCCCAGCATGCCGCTTAGACCCCCTCACGCCGCATAGACCCCCCCAGCACGCTGCAGAGCCCTCCAACGCCGCATCAAGCCCCGGCACGCCGCATCAAGCCTGGGCATACAGCGCCGGCCGCATAGAATAAGATCCCTGGCAGGCCCGCACAGACCCCGCCTGCACAGAGACACGCAGTCTCCGCCCACGCACCGCCCACACTCTCCCCCCCCTCCAGAACCCCATATAGAAGGACAGAAAGGGCTGATTTACCGTCCGATACTTGAGTCCCATTCACTTGTATTGGTATCGGGTATCGGTATCGGATTAGATCCGATACTTTGCCGGTATCGGCCGATACTTTCCGATACCGATACTTTCAAGTATCGGACGGTATCGCTCAACCCTACTTGGGGGTTCAAAGTGCTCACCACATATCTAGAAAAGTTCCTTGGGGGGTCTAGTTTCCAAAATGGGGTCACTTGTGGGGGGTTTCTACTGTTTAGGCACATAAGGGGCTCTGCAAACGCAACGTGACGCCCGCAGAGCATTCCATCAAAGTCTGCATTTCAAAACGTCACTACTTCCCTTCCGAACCCCGACGTGTGCCCAAACAGTGGTTTACCCCCACATATGGGGTATCAACATACTCAGGAGAAACTGTACAACAACTATTGGGGTCCAATTTCTCCTGTTACCCTTGTGAAAATAAAAAAATGCTTGCTAAAACATCATTTTTGAGGAAAGAAAAATGATTTTTATTTTCATGGCTCTGCGTTGTAAACTTCTGTGAAGCATTTGGGGGTTCAAAGTGCTCACCACACATCTAGATTAGTTCCTTGGGAGGTCTAGTTTCCAAAATGGGGTCACTTGTGGGGGAGCTCCAATGTTTAGGCACACAGGGGCTCTCCAAACGCGACATGGTGTCCGCTAATGATTGGAGCTAATTTTCCATTCAAAAAGCCAAATGGCATGCCTTCCCTTCCGAGCCCTGCCGTGCACCCAAACAGTGGTTTACCCCCACATATGGGGTATCATCATACTCAGGACAAACTGGACAACAACATTTGGGGTCCAATTTCTCCTGTTACCCTTGGGAAAATAAAAAATTCCGGGCTAAAAATCATTTTTGAGGAAAGAAAAATTATTTTTTATTTTCACGGCTCTGCGTTATAAACTTCTGTGAAGTACCTTGGGGTTTAAAGTACTCACTATGCATCTAGATAAGTTGTTTGGGGGGTCTAGCTTCCAAAATGGGGTCACTTGTAGGGGAGCTCCAATGTTTAGGCACACAGGGGCTCTCCAAACGTGACATAGTGTCCACTAACGATTGGAGCTAATTTTCCATTCAAACAGTCAAATGGCGCGCCTTCCCTTCCGAGCCTTGCCGTGCACCCAAACAGTGGTTTACCCCCACATATGAGATATCAGCGTAGTCGGGAGAAATTGCCCAACAAATTTTAGGATCCATTTTATCCTGTTGCCCATGTGAAAATGAAAAAATTGAGGCTAAAATAATTTTTTTGTGAAAAAAAGTACTTTTTCATTTTTACGGATCAATTTGTGAAGCATCTGAGGGTTTAAAGTGCTCACTATGTTTCTAGATAAGTTCCTTGGGGGGTCTAGTTTCCAAAATGGGGTCACTTGTGGGGGAGCTCCAATGTGTAGGCACACGGGGACTCTCCAAACGCGACATGGTGTCCGCTAAAGATTGGAGACAATTTTTCATTCAAAAAGTCAAATGGTGCTCCTTCCCTTCCGAGCCCTGCTGTGCGCCCAAACAGTGGTTTACCCCCACATATGAGGTATCAGCGTACTCAGGACAAATTGGAAAATAACGTCGTGGTCCAGTTTCTCCATTTACCCTTGGGAAAATAAAAAAATTGTTGCTAAAAGATCATTTTGTGACTAAAAAGTTAAATGTTCATTTTTTCCTTCCATGTTGCTTCTGCTGCTGTGAAACACCTGAAGGGTTAATAAACTTGTTGAATGTGGGTTTGAGCACCTTGAGGGGTGCAGTTTTTAGAATGGTCTCACTTTTGGATATTTTCAGCCATATAGAACCCTCAAACTGACTTCAAATGTGAGGTGGTCCCTAAAAAAAATGGTTTTGTAAATTTTGTTGTAAAAATGAGAAATCACTGGTCAAATTTTAACCCTTATAACTTCCTAGCAAAAAAAAATTTTGTTCCAAAATTGTGCTGATGTAAAGTAGACATGTGGGAAATGTTATTTATTAACTATTTTGTGTCACATAACTCTCTGGTTTAACAGAATAAAAATTAAAAATGTGAAAATTGCAAAATTTTAAAAATTTTCACCAAATTTCCATTTTTTTCACAAATAAAAGCAGAAATTATCGACCTAAATTTTCCACTACCATGAAGCCCAATATGTCACGAAAAAACAATCTCAGAATTGCTAGGATCCGTTGAAGTGTTCCTGAGTTATTACCTCATAAAGGGACACTGGTCAGAATTGCAATAAACCGCCAGTTCATTAAGGTCAAAATAGGCTGGGTCATGAAGGGGTTAACATGTTATATCCCGCTGTTTATCTCTGACAGCGACATCTAACATGTCTACGCTGGAAGCGCGTCTCACTGGCTTCACCCATTGGTGCCCCTGTCACATAATCTCATGACCCCTGTGGTTGTCATTGCCGATCTCCTAATGGCCGGCCTTCATAGCAGATAATCATTTCTGCTACACATAGATCAGCAGATCAAGTCTCCTATTTAGATTATTGAAGCACGTGGAAAGTAAAAAAAATGTTTTTAAACATGTAAAAAAAATTAAAAAGCATAAAAGTTCAAATCACCCCCCTTTTGCCCTATTCAAAATCAAACAATAAAAAAATAAAAAGTACACATATTTGGCATTGCTGCATTCAGAAATGACTGATTTCTCAAAACAAAAAAATAATTAATGTTTTATTGGATAGCACTCAGAGCAATGTAATACAATGGGGCAGTGCCACTTCGGTATGAGAAAAAAATTGCAGCATGCACGAGTTTCTGCGCAGATTGCACTCAACATTCAATTCTTTGGGTGCGTGGAAAACATCGGACTACAGTCAAATAAATTCTGAGTGCAATCCGATTTCCATGGACTCACATAATGGAGAAGGAGAAATCATGTTCTCCATGTTATCTTCACCTGTGGTATGATTCTTTCATATGAGAGAATCAGATCACTCTGAGTTGGCACTTGGCTCCAACTCTGATTAGAGTAGAGCCAAGTGTCATTACTATAATCGATCTGATTCTTTCGCATGAGAGAATCTATGTTCGTTTGACCCCGACCTAAGTCTAATTAATTGTCTAATGAGGTGCAGAAGACTGATTGAACCAGCAACAAGCACTTTTAACACAAAATGCATGAGAAACTTCTTGGTTTTAAAACATGACTAGTGATGAGTGAGCATGCTTGTTACTCGAGATTTCCAAGCATGCTCGGGTGTTCTCTGAGTGTCTTGTCTATGGAAAAACAGCCGCACACTCAAAGCTTGAGGGTTTTATGTGAAAGTTATACTCTTTATTAGTACAGGCATCAATGAGTGCTCATTAGCGTTTAGAAATAATGACAGATACTTTAAGTTAGGGTTAACGTTTCGACCAAGGCTGGTCTTTGTCAAAACCACACTGAAAAACAAACATACAACGTAAATACATAGTATAGATGTGCTGTACATGCATATGTGACACAATAAACAATGTATTTACATATTAACATAAACCTACAACAGGAATCTAGCACATGTATAAATTTACAACCTAATATATACAAAATAGTGCTAACTAGAACACCTTAGTAGAGGGATCATGCAGGGTGTCCCCAGAGATGCAGATCCTATAGAGCCAGGAGAAGCAAGAGGAGCATGAGAAGGGCTGCCAGACATGCCCTATATGTAATAAATATATACATGCTTTAAACCCAAGAACCGAATTCCAATCATTATATTTATATTCTAATCATATATCTAATCTATAGAAAGGGGGAGGAGACCACAGCAGCTCGGTTGTGTATAGTAGGATCAGCATGAACTCCTATCCTCCTATGAATCTATGCAAAGTATACATAAGAAGGCAGCGGAAAAGTCTAACACATGCCGGATAACTATGTGAATATATTCCATATCCAAAGTCTCTACAGCCTATTATATGACCTGAGGCACTGACCTTTTAGTGAGGGGTAGAGTGCGCCAAGTAAAGAAGCAGTCCGGAGTGGGCTGTGAGAGATAAAAGAGTCTTATAAGTATACAAATGAAGTGGTAAGGAGGATTAAGGATCAGCAAAAGCCCAAGAGATTACCAGAGTCTGCAGGGGTCCAAAAGCGCTGTGTCAGTCACATTGGAGGAGCATCAAAGTATATTAACCCCTTCATGACCTTGGGATTTTCCGTTTTTCCGTGTTCGTTTTTCACTCCCCTCCTTCCCAGAGCCATAACTTTTTTATTTTTCCATCAATTTGGCCATGTGAGGGCTTTTTTTTTGCATGACGAGTTGTACTTTTGAACGACATCATTGGTTTTAGCATGTTGTGTACTAGAAAACGGGAAAAAAATTCCAAGTGCGGTGAAATTGCAAAAAAAGTGCAGTCCCACACTTGTTTTTTGCTTGGCTTTTTTGCTAGGTTCACTAAATGCTAAAACTGACCTGCCATTATGATTCTCCAGGTCATTACGAGTTCATAGACACCTAACATGAGTAGGTTATTTTTTACCTAAGTGGTGAAAAAAAATTCCAAACTTTGCTAAAAAAAAAGAAATTGCGCCATTTTCCGATACTCGTAGCGTCTCCGTTTTTCATTATCTGAGGTCGGTTGAGGGCTTATTTTTTGCGTGCCTAGCTGGCGTTTTTAATGATTCCAATTCGGTGCAGATACGCTCTTTTGATCACCCGTTATTGCATTTTAATGCAATGTCACGGCGACCAAAAAAATGTAATTCTGGCGTTTCAAATTTTTTTCTCGCTACGCCGTTTAGCGATCAGGTTAATGCTTTTATTCTATTGATAGATTGGGCGATTCTGAACTCAGCGATACCAAATATGTGTAGGTTTGATTATTTGTTTATTGATTTATTTTGATTGGGGCGAAAGGGGGGTGATTTAAACTTTTATATTTTTTTTATTTTTTTCACATTTTTTTAAACTTTTTTTTTTAACCTTTGCCATGCTTCAATAGCCTCCATGGGAGGCTAGAAGCAGGCACAGTGCGATCGCCTCTGCTGCATAGCAGCGATCTGCTGTTTGCTGCTATGTAGCAGAAAATCAGGTGTGCTGTGAGCGCACCACAGAGTGGTGCTCACAGCTGCCGGGATCAGTAACCATAGAGGTCTCAAGGACCTCTATGGTTACTATTCTGCAGCATCACTGACATCCAATCATGTGACGGGGGTCGGCGATGCCATCATTTCCGGCCGCCCGGCCGGATGTGGTAGTTAAATGCCGCTGTCTGCGTTTGACAGCGGCATTTAACTAGTTAATAGGTACGGGCAGATCGCGATTCTGTCCGTGCCTATTGCGGGCACATGTCAGCTGTTCAAAACAGCTGACATGTCCGGGCTTTGATGCGGGCTCACCGCCGGAGCTCGCATCAAAGCGGGGCTTCTGACCTCGGATGTACTATCCCGTCCAAGGTCAGAAAGGGGTTAATGGAGACTGGAGATAGAGAAATAAATGAGGAGGAAAGGGGACACACGGTCCCCTGATGCTATAGATTAAAGGGACGGGTAGCCTCTAAGTAATCCCATAGAAAATACCATAAAAAATACTGGTCAAGGAAAATCCACCGGAAAAAATAAGAAGAAAATATAAGAAACAAATATATAAGAAAAAAATATATAAGAAAAAAATTTGGGGGGACAGAACGAAAATAAAAAATAAAAAATAAACAATAATTAATAGTATAAACTAAAAAATAAAGAATAATAAATATCAAAATAAAAGATGAAAAATAAAAATAATGATAATTAGGATAAAGAAGAGTTGAACCCAAAGGAGTAAAAAAGAGAATAAAAAAATAAAATAAAAAATAAAAAATAAAAATAATAGAAAGAATAACGGAGGTGGACCCAGAAAGGAGAATACGCTTAAGAGTTGACGTAGGAATTATAATTCCTGTAGCAGGAAGTCAGTTGGGTCCAGATAATGAAAGGATTTGCACAAGATAATGGGGAGAAAATGTAAACTAAATAACTTATTATTAAACAAAAAAAATTCAACATAGGAATAAGATAAAAAATAAAATAATAAATAAAAAAAATAATTGAGAACAAAAATTTAGAGGATTTAGAATAAAAGAAAAAAATTGAAAAAATCGAAAAAAAAATGAAACAATTAATAAAATGAAAAAAAAATGAAAAAAACAAACAAACAAAAAAAAAATAATAATAATAAATATAAATAATAAAAGAAATAAGATGAAAAAAATGAAAAAAATAGAAAAAAATTCGAAAAAAATAAGAAAATGAAAAAATGAAAAAAAAAATAAAAAAAAATTGGATAACCAAGAGGACGTACCCTGAAGGTGCAGTGATAAGAGGAAAGGGTGCGATCCTCCTGTTCCTATATATGTTTGTTAAGAAGTCTAAGGCGTAATGAAGAGCAAGGAAAAGGAACAAGGGTTAATTGTTACAGCATAAATACAGGGAACCTGTAGAATACAATATACGTAGAGACCAATGTCGTATACATCTAGTTAAATGACAAGTCCAATTCCATATTCAGACCCTTAGGTGATAGGGTCTGGAGCGTATAGATCCAAAAGGCCTCCCTTTCTTTCAACAGTTTCACATGATCTCCCCCATGTCTAGGTTTCTCCACTTTTTCGATCATCTGGAATTGTAGTTGTGACACTGAATGATTAGCCATGTTAAAATGATAGGGAAGTGGGAGCCATGTTTTCTTTAGTCTAATGGTAGACTTATGGCTCGAAATCCTGTCTCTCACATGCTGTGTCGTCTCGCCTATATATATGAGGCCACAAGGGCATTTTATCAAATAGACTACAAAGTTGGAGTTACATGTGTAGAATCCTTTGATCCCAAACCTCTTGCCCGTATGTGGGTGTATGATGTCACTAGATTTAATCACATTGGCACAGCAGGCACATCCTAAGCAAGGGAATGTGCCAGTTCTTAGGGAACCTAAAAATTGCTGTTTCGGTTGTCTGGTGAGGCTGCCCACATCAGCCTTAACCAGATAATCTCTAATGTTTTTCGGTCTACGTTTGCACATCAGGGTAGGGGATTGGAAGGGAATTATCTGTGGGTAAGCCTCGGACAAGAGGGGACAATGTTTATTGATTACCTTGTACACCATGGGCATAATGGGGTGATGGGTATGTATAAAAGGGACCCTATCTTTTTTGGGAGGTTGGCTGGTGTGAGGAGGGTTTTGCAGGATTCTTTGTTTTTCGTTTTGGAGAATATTGGTTGGATAATAACTCTCCTTAAACTTCTGGGACATGTCGTCTAACCGAGTCTCTATCAGATTGGGGTCTGAGACTATATTGGTGACCCTGTGGAATTGTGATCGCGGTAAGCTGTTTCTGATGGATTTGGGGTGACAGCTTGTGTAGAGGAGTAGATTATTTGAATCCGTAGGTTTTACAAAAATGTCTGTATCCAAACCACCATGCCCGTTTTTGATCAGCAGGGTGTCGAGAAATTGAATTTTTTGGGTATCGCTATTTGCTACAAATTGTAACTCAGGTCTTACCCCATTGATTTGAAAAACAAAAAAGAGAAAAGGTTTCAGCGGACCCAGCATCTTGAGTGTGCTTGGAGGAGGGGATTATCTTAAACATGATTCCGTTCGAAGTGGTCCATGTACAAATTGGCGTAAGCCGGCGCCATATTCGATCCCATGGTGGTTCCACAGGTTTGTAGATAAAATTGATCACCGAAAAGAAAATAATTTTCCTCTAGGACTAGGGACAAAAGGTCCAAAATGAATTGTTGTGACCGGGAGCTAAGATTAGAGGTCAGTAGGTTATTACTCACTGCCTCCACACCCAAATCATGCTTGATTGAGGTGTAGAGGCTTTTGACATCCAGAGTAGTCAGCAGACATTGTGTTGGAATAATGGAAAGTTGTTTGATTGTGAGTATTTTGGGCGTGCTCGTAGATTATGTTTGCATCCCCGCAGTTGCATGATTTGCAGCTGTTAGACAACCTGAGCACATGCAGGGATTGCCTGTTTGTTAGAGAATCCCCACATGTATTCAGGTTGTCTAACAGCCACAAATCATACAGTTGCAGCGACACAAACATAATCTAAGAGTGCACCCAAGATACTCGGAGAACACTCGAGCATGCTCGGAAATCTCGAGTAACGAGAACACTCGCTCATCACTAAACATGACCAATATCATGATTCTTGCCACTAGAACTCAACACACTAGTAGCAATGATGTATCCATTAGATCTTTGGTTACAGAAGTATTCATAGGACATGTGAGATATGTCTTAAGAAGACAAAGGAATGAAGCTGTACTTCACCAGCACTGGGACCAGGTCATTATTGACATTGCTGATAATATCAACTGCCAAATCCTCATCGATGTGACTCCAATAACATGTTTGATTGACATGTTCTTAAAGTATATGGTCATAATAAGCTCTGTTACTAGGTTTCTTCACTAGCCTCTGATTAATGTGTAGAAGCTATGACATGCAGTACAAGTATGTTATGTATTATGCATGTTACGTATTTTTCAGCCAAGCTCTTTTTAGAGATTTGAAATGGATCTGCTTGGCTTTATCGAATTTTAAGTCCTTTGCACTTTGAGATCCTTCTGCAAAAGCCATTGGCAGGATACATTCGCTAGAATATGGGTACAGCATTCTGTACCCTGGCAATACACTGTAAACAGAAAATTACAACAAATTCATATAAATAGTCTTCTGCCTAGTCTAGATTATGGTACTACTGCTAGAATTGTATACTACTTGGCGCTTCATCAGTTAATATCTGAGAACGTAGCTTTTTCTCCCACAAAAAAAAATCCAATGCAATTAACCGTTAACAAAAATATTTCCCCCCTAGAGGATTGCTTTTTCCAATTAATACAGATTCTACATCATGAGAAACTTAGACCTGAATTATCAATTGCAGGCAGACTGATTAAACTTACTAATGTCTGCCAAGAAAATGTCTTGATCTCTTAATAATTTATGTAAACACAAAACATACCGCCACATAGTTTGTTTATTTCTATTTTTTATATTGGTCTGAAAAGAATTTGTTGTTTTCTGTTACACTAACACTTTTTTATTCAAATTACTGTTTCTTTAGCTTCTTTAACATTTGCTTCTCTGTCAACAAGAAACTACAGTGGATTCAAAATTTATGGACATTCATATTCTTGCCTTATTCTTATTCACCTTCAATCTTTTTATATCAGGGGCGGACATACCGCTGATGCAGCTGCACAGGGGCCCTGAAGGAGAGGGGGCCCGATCAGCTGCTGGAACATCTTGTCTATTATGGATATTGCTTCATCATCGACACTAAGAGGAGAAGAAGGTGGCCCGTCATTGGCAGACAGATAGTGGATGGGGCACATTGCAAAAGATACTGGATGGGGCCTCCGTCATCTCCTCTAAGTGTTGATGTTGCTGAATCTATGAGTTAGGAAACACAGCATAGCAGGGAAGAAGTTGCTCACGCTGAGCTTGACAATCATATGATTTCCTCTCACTGCTCCTTCCGACAAGCCTATTTGTTTGATTTGCTTCTCTTTATCTACTTTCACAACTTGTGTGAAAATCTGATGTAGTTTTAGGTCAAATTTATGCAAAAATATGGAAAAGTCTAAAGGGATCAAGAACTTTCAAGCACCACTAGTAATAGTTACAGCGGCACTGTTGAATATTGGATGCAAGCATAGATTCCAAAGGTGGAGTTTCATCAACACCATTGGTAATGAATAGGGACTGGTTACACAATGTGCTGAGAACTATTGATAGGTTGTCAACGTTATGCATGACCACTCAGCCTGCATTGACACAGTGCCTCAAATTCCTGCGGTTCTAGATTTCGCTCCTCAATACCTGCCACATCTTAATGCTTACCTGGGACATTCTTCTTATGGAACATCTCCACATTAGTTTACTCTTGTCCATTAAGATGAAGGTCCTAAAATCTGCTGTTGTACCTAACAATTGCTTTCTGACTGATCAAAAGTGGCATATATTTTGCACTTGGAGGTTTCCATCATGCAGTTTGTCCTGTTGCCGTCATCTACTCAGACTTCTGAGAATTCTACTAATTGAATCTGTTGCTTCTGTAAACTGCTGTATAACCAATTGTTTGCTGCAAGCATAACAAACTGTTACTAATGTCTGTTCACATTATGTTAAAGTTTGCTGTGGATTCTATAACGTGCAACTGTTGTTTATGTGACCTGCTGACTAACCCATCGCTTCTTGAAATAATCACAAACTTTATTATAGTCTGTCCACATTATATTGAAATCTGCTGTGGATTGCATAAATTGCAGCTGCTGCTCCTGCAACCTGCTAATAAATTCATCATTTGCTTTAAGCATCACAAACTGTTACCAGAGAATGTTCACATAATGCTGTGGATTCTGCTACCTGCAGTGCTGGTTTAGACCTGCCAATTTTCTTTTAATCTGCCCGCCTGTTTCTGTGGCTTCTGTGGTATCTTGCCTTTTTTTGTGTCTTCCATTGAGATAGCCTGTTGTCCAGGTCCTCTCTGTTCCATTTTCCTTCCAACCTGCTGTGCCAATGCCTTGGGTCCATGTGTCAACTAATACATTTGACTTTGTGAATGCACCTTGTCAGGAGAGTGCTAACACTAGCACTAAACCAAGCTGCAAATTGTCTTCTTAAGCATCATGAACTGCTGTTTGTTGGTTATATCTGGAGATCTGTATATGGACCCAGGGAATGTTTCTTCTATACTGGATTGGCCACAAAGCGCTTGAAAATTGCTGTTCGCAGATGCTCACCATCCAATCTCACTGAGCTAGAGCTAGTTTTCAGAGAACATTGGGCAAGCATTTCAGCTCTATATGTGCAAAGCTGGTAGAGGCATACCTCAAAAGACTTACAGCCACAATTGCAGTGAAAAGTAGTCCTATTCGAATAGACTCAAGAGGGGGAAGAGGTTGAATACAAATGTACGTTATTATAATTATCAGATTTATTTATTTTTTATTTGAAAAGACAAGTATCATTTCCTTTACACTTCATAATTATTTTCAGCTTTTTGTATATCACATAAAAATCCATAAAATTAGGTTTTGGGGTGTAGCATAAAAAATGTGGAAAAGTTTTCAGGGTATGAATACTTTTTCAAGGTACTGTAAATCATGCATTATTCAAATTGGACCTTGGGTTACTTTGCTTGGCAAAAGCTTTGCAGAGCATGTAAGAGAGCTTATCTTGATAATAAGCCCATTTGGACTCCCTTTCAGATCTGTAAAAATGTTCACAATTTTGCTTTTACAGCAAGAGTCTAAAAGCAAAGCTTTCCTATTCTCCTATCTTCTGACAAGCATTGCAGCATACAGCTTGCCATGCTTAGCACACTTGAAGGGCCTATTGTTTTCTTGTCATGTGACAGTTGGTTGTTATGGCCAGCATCATTATCATCATAAATTTCACTCTGACTTTCTACCTCATTCCGTCCTGTGTCAAGTTTATGTCCCTCTCCACATACATTAGCTGAAGATCATCTTCCTCCTTCAAATCCTGCAGTATGTGACATTGACCTTGAAGGTCCGCAACAGACACAGGTGTAAATTTCTGTTCTTCCTCCATCCCCTCTTGCATGGTGGTGAGTGTTCTTTCCAGGATAATTATTTGCTGGATTACATCATTGATTCCTTTTGCTTCTCTACTGGCAAATTGTCTTGCCTCTTGAAAGGGTTTCAGCAAGCAACACATATTTCTCATTAGCTACCAATGATCATAAAGAAACCCACGCTCCAGTTTGACTGCTGTATGTTGTAGTCTGTCACCTCTGTTTGTAGAAATGCTGCAGAAATACAGCATTAAATACCAGCGGGTTGCGACATTACAAATCAATTGGCGCTGGGCCAGCCCTTTTTTTTAAAGATCAGAAGTGTTTCCTTTGCCACATAAGATTTATTGAAACTGAATGACACTTTATGGTGATGGCCACCACTTTCCTCAAGCCTGTATATTTGTGAAATGAATGTTGCACTAATAAATTCAGCATGTTGGCCATGAATGGAGCATGAGTTATCTGTAAATCAATATTCAAATAAGCCACATAATAGGACAAAAAAGTATATATTTAGTCATGAATATGCAAATGACACATCATATTATCATCGACCCATACAATTTTTCTGGGGGGGGGTTTGTGTGTGTGTTGGTTATGGACCCGCTGCGTGCTCTGTCAGATCAGGTATCTAATTTGACCAAGATGATGCAGAACCTATCTGTAGAGCAAAGAGCACTGGAGGGTCTCACCAACAGGTACAGAGGGAGTTGGCAGATACAGTTAATTCTGTTCGGGGTGCCTCTCCCTCGTCTGGCTATGGAGAAGGTACTGTGTCTGATGTTTCCTTATCCTCTCTTGAACCCTCTATTAAACTTCCGGACACCTTTTCTGGGGATAAGAAAAAATTCTGGGTATTCAAAGAGAGTTGTAAATTACTTTTTTCCCTGTGTCCTCAGGCGATGAAAGTCAAAGGGTGGGGATAGTTATTTCCCTGTTATGTGAGGGGCCACGATCCTGGGCTTTCTCACTATCTCCTACCTCCCTTGAGAGAATGTCTGTTGATCGGTTCTTCTAGGCCTTTGGTCTTATTTACAATGAACCTGATCGGATGAGATTGGCAGAGGACGCGATTATGAGTTTTACCCAGGGAAAACGCTCAGCTGAGTGGTACAGTTCCGAGTACAGGCGATGGGCACCCGAGGTTTCCTGGAATGATTCGGCACTCAGGGACCTGTTCCAACGGGGTCTCTCTGAGCATTTAAATGATGCATTGGCCCTGCACCCACTGCCCGACTCTCTGGAGGAGGCCATGACCCACGCCGTCCATATGGACCACAGCCTGAGAGAGGTGTTGTGCAACAAGATGCTCCTCTGTTGCCAGTGAAACCAGAGCTTTTGTCATCGGTTGAACCCAAGGAGGTGGGGGCTGTCTCCATGAAGGAAAAGAAGAGGAGACGATGCAGAGAGAAAAAACTCTGCTTCTATTGTGGAGAGCCGGGTCATTGGAAAAAGGACTGTCCCTCCTGTCCCCCGGATTTCAAGTTCTCGGGAAACGACTAGGTCTGGGTAACTGCAGAGGAGGTTACTCTGACCCACAGGTACTATTTTCCTAAGCTTTCAAACTTTTGTTAAAAGTGGAAGTAGAAGTGAACAATTGTTTTTTTTCCTCTTCTGCTTTTGTGGATTGCGGGTCTTCAGTGAACTTGATTGACTCAAGGTTGGTGGCTCACTGTGAGATAGGGACAGTCAGGTTGGACAAACCCATGAGAATGGTGGCTATTGACTTAACCCCGTTCACCAAGGACAGGATCCGCTCTGTTACTAAAGAATTTGTCCTTAACCCCTTCATGACCCAGCCTATTTTGACCTTAATGACCTGGCCGTTTTTTGCAATTCTGACCAGTGTCCCTTTATGAGGTAATAACTCAGGAATGCTTCAACGAATCCTAGCGATTCTGAAATTGTTTTTTCGTGACATATTGGGCTTCACGGTAGTGGTAAATTTAAGGCGATAATTTTTGCATTTATTTGTGAAAAAAATGGAAATTTGGCGAAAATTTTGAAAATTTCGCAATTTTCAAATTTTGAATTTTTATTCTGTTAAACGAGAGAGTTATGTGACACAAAATAGTTAATAAATAACATTTTCCACATGTCTACTTTACATCAGCACAATTTTGGAAACAAAAATTTTTTTTGCTAGGAAGTTATAAGGGTTAAAATTTGACCAGCGATTTCTCATTTTTACAATGAAATTTACAAAACCATTTTTTTTAGGGACCACCTCACATTTGAAGTCAGTTTGAGGGGTCTATAAAATACCCAAAAGTGACACCATTCTAAAAACTGCACCCCTCAAGGTGCTCAAAACCACATTCAACAAGTTTAATAACCCTTCAGGTGTTTCACAGCAGCAGAAGCAACATGGAAGGAAAAAATGAACATATAACTTTTTAGCCACAAAAAAGGAACTTTTATCAACAATTTTTTTATTTTCCCAAGGGTGAAAGGAGAAAGTGGACACCAAAAGTTATTGTACAACTTGTCCTGAGTACGCCGATACCCCATATGTGGGGGGAACCACTTTTTGAGTGCACGACAGGGCTCGGAAGGGAAGGAGCGCCATTTGACTTTTTCAATGAAAAATTAGCTCCAATCATTAGTGGACACCATGTCGCGTTTGGAGAGCCCCTATGTGCCTAAACATTGGAGCTCCCCCACAAGTGACCCCATTTTGGAAACTAGACCCCCAAGGAGCTTATCTAGATGCATAGTGAGCACTTTGAACCCCCAGGTGCTTCACAAATTGATCCATAAATATGAAAAAGTACTTTTTTTCACAAAAAATTTATTTTAGCCTCAATCTTTTCATTTTCACATGGGCAACTGGATAAAATGGATCCTAAAATGTGTTGGGCAATTTCTCCTGAGTACACCGATACCTCATATGTGGTCACAAACCACTGTTTGTTCACACGGCAAGGCTCGGAAGGGAAGGAGCGCCATTTGACTTTTGAATGAAAAATTAGCTCCAATCATTAGCGGACACCATGTCGCGTTTGGAGAGCCCCTGTTTACCTAAAGATTGGAGCTCCCCCACAAATGACCCCATTTTAGAAACTAGCCCCCCAAGGAACTTATCTAGATGCATAGTGAGCACTTTGAACCCCCAGGTGCTTCACAAATTGATCCGTAAATATGAAAAAGTACTTTTTTTTTCACAAAATTTATTTTAGCCTCAATTTGTTCATTTCCACATGGGCAACAGGATAAAATGGATCCTGAAATTTATTGCGCAATTTTTCCTGAGTACACTGATACCTCACATGTGGGGGTAAACCACTGTTTGGGTACACAGCAGGGCTCGGAAGGAAAGCAGCGCCATTTGACTTTTTGAATGAAAAATTATCTCCAATCGTTAGCGGACACCATGTGGCATTTGGAGAGCCCCTGTGTGCCTAAACATTGGAGCTCCCCCACAAGTGACCCCATTTTGGAAACTTGACCTCGAATGGAACTAATCTAGATGTGTGGTGAGCCCTTTAAACCCGCAAGTGCTTCACAGGAGTTTATAACGCAGAGCTGTGAAAATAAAAAATCATTTTTCTTTCCTCAAAAATTAATTTTTAGCAAGCAATTTTTTATTTTCACAAGAGTGACAGGAGAAATTGGACCCCAAAAGTTATTGTCTAGTTTGTCCTGAGTACACCGATACCCCATATGTGGGGGGGAACCACTGTTTGGGCACAAGTTGGGGCTCGGAAGGGAAGTAGTGACGTTTTGAAAGGCAGACTTTGTTGGAATGGTCTGCGGGTGTCACGTTGCATTTGCAGAGCCCCTGATGTGCCTAAACAGTAGAACCCCCCCACAAATGACCACATTTTGGAAACTAGACCCCCACGGATCTTATCTAGATGTGTGGTGAGCACTTTTTACCCCCAAATGCTTCACAGAAGTTTATAACGCAGAGCCGTGAAAATAAAAAAATCTTTTTTTTCTTCAAAAATGATTTTTAGCCCGCAATTTTTTATTTTCACAAGGGTAACAGGAGAAATTGGTCCCCAAAAGCTGTTGACCAATTTGTCCTGAGTACGCTGATACCCTATATGTGGGAGGGAACCACCGTTTGGGCGCATGGCAGAGCTCAGAAGGGAATGAACACCATTTGGAATGCAGACCTAGATGGATTGGTCTGCAGGCATCACATTGCGTTTGCATAGCCCCTAATGTACCTAAACAGTAGAAACCCCCCACAAGTGACCCCATATTGGAAACTAGACCCCCACGGAACTTATCTAGATGTGTTGAGAGAACTTTGAACCCCTAAGTGTTTCACTACAGTTTATAACGCAGAGCCGTGAAAACAAAAAATCATTTTTTTCCCACAAAAAGGGTTTTTTAGTTCCCCAAATTTTTATTTTGCCAAGGGTAACAAAGAAATTGGACCAAAAAAGTTGTTGTCCAATTTGTCCTGAGTACGCTGATACCCCAAATGTTGGGGTAAACCCCTGTTTGGGCGCACGGGAGAGCTCGGAAAGGAAGGAGCACTGTTTTACTTTTTCAACGCAGAATTGGCTGGAATGGAGATCGGACGTCATGTCGCGTTTGGAGAGCCCTGATGTGCCTAAACAGTGGAAACCCCCAATTCTATCTCCAACCCTAACCCCAACACACCCCTACCCCTAATCCCAACCCTACCCCTAATCCTAACCCTACCCCTAATCCCAACCCTAAACCTAACCCTACCCCTAATCCCAAACCTAATGGGAAAACTGGGGCGGGGGGGACATCAGCGGGGCAGGGGGGAGATCTGCGGGGAAAGGGAGGACATCAGCGGGGAAGGGGAGGACATCAGCGGGGAAGGGGAGGACATCAGCGGGGCAGGGGGCGATCCACAGTGCAGGGAGGACATCAGCGGTGCAGGGGAGGACATCAGCGGGGCAGGGGAGGACATCAGCGGGGCAGGGGAAGACATCAGCGGGGCAGGGGAGGACATCAGCGGGGCAGGGGAGGACATCAGCGGGGCAGGGGGCGATCCACAGTGCAGGGAGGACATCAGCGGGGCAGGGGAGGACATCAGCGGGGCAGGGGAGGACATCAGCAGGGCTAGGTACTATGCTCTCATCTGGCTTTTGACCCTCGGCTTTTCTTGACTACGTTTATTGTCTGTGCTTTGCACTCCATGCAGTCATTTGCCTTCCCTGCACTCACACGCTGTGACTCCGCCTCTGATCACATGACTGCTCATTGCCAGGGCCTGCGCTCACTGCATAGTCTCAGATCCTTGTGCACATTCCCGTGCACCCCTGCTTTTGCCCTCCTGGGTGGCGCCAGTAACACTACTGGTGTCATCATAGTTTCCAGCATTGCTCAATCCCTGGAAGCCTTAAAAGTACATTTTTTGATGATCCTTAGAAATCAAATCGCAGAGAGTTTGAATTTGCATTCGAATTTAAGGAAGATCCTCTGTGGATCAATCATCTCATCTCAAGTCTTCATGTTCAAGCAGCACACCTGTTTTTGCTCCTTAAATAAATGGATTATTTTTGTATGGCTTGTAAAAAAGCTATTGCTGCTTCATTTAACAAAGACAGAAGCTATTTATACTCCCAAACAGGAATAAATTTGTACACCCTTATGTAAAAAAGCCATAGATTCTTCTGTGTATAAACACCACAGCATGGCAGACGTCTGCCCCAAAAAGTGGAAATTTTTGGACCTAGATAGATTGATGCTGCAGAGTGTTGTTAACCCCTTAACCCCATATGACTTACTATCCCGTCGAGGTGACCTGGGACTTAATTCCCAGTGACGGGATAGTACGTCATATGCGATCGGCCGCGCTCACGGGGGGAACACGGCCGATGGCCGGGTGTCAGCTGACTACCGCAGCTGACATCCGGCACTATGTGCCAGGAGCGGTCACGGACCGCGCCTGGCACATTAACCCACGGCACACTGCGATCAAAGATGACAGCAGTGTTCTGATGGTATAGGGAAGCATTGCACAGGGATGGGGCTCCATGCGTGCTTCCCTGAGACCCTCGGAGCAACGCGATGTGATCGCGTTGCTCTGAGGGTCTCCTACCTCCTCCTACCTGCAGGCCCCGGATCCAATATGGCCGCAGGGCTGCTTCCGGGTCCTGCAGGGAGGTGGTTTGCAAGTGCCTGCTCAGTGTAAGCACTTGCAAGCGTCCCTGCAGTGATTGTCAGATCGCTGATCTGACACAGCGCTGTGCAAAGTGTCAGATCAGCGATCTGACCCTATAACATGATGCCGCCCCTGGGGCAATGTTATAAGGTAAAAAAAAAATATTCACACATGTAAAAAAAAAAAACAAATTCCTAAATTTAGAAAAGAATATATATATTGTTCCCATAAATACATTTCTTTATCTAAAAAAACTCCCAAACAATAAAAGTACACATTTAGTATCGCCACGTCTGTAACGACCCGACCTATAAAACTGTCCCACTAGTTAACCCTTTCAGTGATCACCGTAAAAAAAAGAGGCAAAAAACAATGCTCTATTATCATACCGACGAACAAAAAGAGGAATAACACGTTATCAAAAAGACGGATATAAATAACGATGGTACCGCTGAAAACGTCATCTTGTCCCGCAAAAAATGACCTGCTATACAGCATCATCAGCCAAAAAATAAAAAAGTTATAGTCCTCAGGATAAAGCAATGCAAAAATAATTAATTTTTCTATAAAATAATTTTTATCGTATAAAAGCGCCAAAACATAAAAAATGATATAAATGAGGTATCGCTGTAATCGTACTGACCCGAACAATAAAACTGCTTTATCAATTTTACCAAACGTGGAACGGTATAAATGCACCCCCCAAAAAGAAATTCATGAATAGCTGGTTTTTGGTCATTCTGCATCACAAAAATCGGAATAAAAGCGAACCAAAAATCTCACATGCCCAAAAATGGTACCAATAAAAACGTCAACTCGTCCCGCAAAAAACAAAACTTCACATGACTCTGTGAACCAAAATATTGAAACATTATAGCTCTCAAAATGTGGAGACCCAAAAACTATTTTTTGCAATATAAAGCGTATTTTAGTGTGTGACAGCTGCCAATCACAAAAATCCGCTAAAAAACCTGCTATAAAAGTAAATCAAACCCCCCTTCATGACCCCCTTAGTTAGGGAAAAATAATAAAATAAAAAATGTATTTATTTCCATTTTTCCATTAGGGTTAGGGTTGGGGCTAGGGTTGGGGCTAGGGTTAGGGTTGGGGATAGGGTTAGGGTTGGGGCTAGGGTTAGGGGTGGGGCTTGGGGTAGGGCTAGGGTTAGGGTTGAGCTAGGGTTAGTGTTTAGGCTAGGGTTAGGGTTGGGCCTAGAGTTAGGGTTGGGCTAGGGTTAGGGTTGGGGCTAGGGCTAGGGTCAGGGTTGGGGCTAGGGTTAGGGCTAGGCTTAGGGTTGGGGTTAGGGCTACAATTAGGGTTGGGGCTAAAGTTAAGGTTAGGGTTGGGGCTAAAGTTAGGGTTAGGGTTGGTGCTGAAATTAGGGTTACGGTTGGGGCTAAAGTTAGGGTTGGGGCTAAAGTTAGGGTTAGGGTTGGGGTTAAAGTTAGGGTTAGGGTTGGGGCTAAAGTTAGGGTTAGCATTTGGATTACATTTACAGTTGTGATTAGGGTTAGGGGTGTGTCAGGGTTAGGGGTGTGGTTAGGGTTATGGTTGGGATTAGGGTTAGGGGTGTGTTGGAGTTAGGGGTGTATTTAGGGTTGGGATTAGGGTTAGGGGTCTGTTGGGGTTAGGGGTGTGTTGGGGTTAGGGGTGTGGTTGGGGTTAGGGTTAGGGGGATATTCGGGTTAGGGGTGTGGTTAGGGTTATGAGTAGAGTTGGGATTAGGGTTAGGGTTGTGAATTCCGCTCTTGGGCTCCCTCCGGTGGTTGTAAGTAGCACTTTTGTGAATTCTGCTCTTGGGCTCCCTCCTGTGGTTTTGAGTGGTATAGCTGCTTCTTGGATTTAGCATCAGCAGCTGCTTCCACTGATCGTCTTTCTGCTCGGCTATTTTAGTCTGGCTTTATCCCTCAATCAATGACAGTTGTCAATTGTTCCTGCTTGGAGGCACGGTTCTTTGGATTTCCCTGACACTCTGACCCGTTCAGCAAAGATAAGTCCTTGCTTGTCCTTTTGCAGTCCACTTGTTGTGGAGTTATTGTTCAGCACATTTTATGTTTTGTTTGTTTGTCCAGCTTATCAGTATGGATCTATTCAGCTAAGCTGGAAGCTCTGGGCTGCAGATTTTGCCCTCCACACCTTTAGTCAGGTGTGGAGATTTTTGCATATCTCTGCGGTGGACTTTTTCTAGTTTTTATTACTGACCGCATAGTGTTTCTTTCCTTACTGTCTATCTAGCTAGAATTGGCCTCCTTTGCTAAATCTTGTTTCATACTACATATGTCATTTCCTTCTCCTCTCACAGCCAATATTTGTGGGGGGCTGTCCTATCCTTTGGGGATTTTCTCTGAGGCAAGATAGCTTTCCTGTTTCTACCTTTAGGGGTAGCTAGTTCTCCGGCTGTGACGAGATGTCCAGGGAGTGACAGGAACATTCCACGGCTACTGCTAGTGTTGTGTTAAGATCAGGAACTGCGGTCTGTACAGTTACCACCTGCCCAGAGCTAGTCGCATGTCGCTCCTAAATTACCAGTCCATAACAGTACAACTGGCCAAAAATGAGTTGAATGCATCTCAAAAGAAGGAAAAGAAAAAGAGTTCTGAGCCATTTTTTTTTTCTTTAGTCTGTTTTTTTTTTCTTCCTCTTAATCTCTGGGTGGATTTGGGCGCAGACATGGATGTTCAGGGTTTGTTTTCTCGTGTGGATCAGCTTGCTGCAAGAGTTCAGAGTATCCAAGATTATGTTGTTCAGACTCCAGCCTTAGAGCCTAGAATTCCTACTCCAGATTTGTTTTACGGGGACAGATCTAAGTTTTTGAACTTTAAAAATAACTGCAAATTGTTTTTTGCTCTGAAACCCCATTCCTCTGGTGACCCCACTCAGCAAGTTAAAATAGTTATTTCTCTGCTGCGTGGTGACCCTCTGGACTGGGCATTCTCCCTTGAGTCATGGGATCCAGCATTGCTTAATGTAGATGCATTTTTTCAATCGCTCGGATTATTGTATGATGAACCTAACTCTGTGGATCATGCGGAAAAAACCTTGTTGGCCCTGTGTCAGGGTCAGGATGCGGCAGAATTGTACTGCCAGAAATTTAGAAAATGGTCTGTGCTCACTAAATGGAATGAGGATGCTCTGGCAGCAATTTTCAGAAAGGGTCTTTCAGAAGCCCTTAAAGATGTTATGGTGGGGTTCCCCACGCCTGTTGGTTTGAGCGAATCTATGTCCCTAGCCATTCAGATTGATCGGCGCCTGCGTGAGCACAAGATGGTGCACCATATGGCAGCGTCCTCTGAATAGAGTCCTTAGCCTATGCAATGTGATAGGATTCTGACTAGAGCGGAACAGAGGGGATACAGACGTCAGAATGGGCTGTGTTTTTACTGTGGTGATTCTGCTCATACTATTTCTGATTGCCCTAATCGTATTAAGAGGGTCGCTAGATCTGTTACCATTAGTACTGTACAGCCTAAGTTTCTCCTGTCTGTGACACTGATTTGCTCATTGTCATCTTTTTCTGTCATGGCATTTGTGGATTCAGGCGCTGCCCTGAACTTAATGGACTTAGACTTCGCCAGGCGCTGTGGTTTTTCTTTGCAGCCTTTGCAGAGCCCTATTCCTTTGAGGGGTATTGATGCTACACCGTTGGCCAAGAATAAACCTCAGTATTGGACTCAGCTGACTATGTGCATGGCTCCAGCACATCAGGAAGATTGTCGTTTTCTGGTGTTGCATAATTTACATGATGTTGTTGTACTGGGTTTTCCATGGTTACAGGTACACAATCCAGTGTTGGATTGGAAATCAATGTCTGTGACTAGTTGGGGTTGTCAAGGGGTACATAGTGACGTTCCTTTAATGTCAATTTCCTCTTCCCCCTCTTCTGATGTTCCTGAATTTTTGTCAGATTTCCAGGATGTATTCGATGAGCCCAAGTCCAGTTCCTTTCCTCCTCATAGGGACTGTGATTGTGCTATCGACTTGGTTCCTGGCTGTAAGTTCCCTAAGGGCCGACTCTTCAATCTGTCTGTGCCAGAGCATGCCGTTATGCGGAGCTATGTTAAGGAGTCTTTAGAGAAGGGGCATATTTGGCCGTCTTCGTCACCATTGGGAGCAGGATTCTTTTTTGTTGCCAAGAAGGATGGCTCCTTCAGACCCTGTATTGATTATCGCCTTCTTAATATGATCACGGTCAAATTCCAATACCCTTTACCTTTGCTCTCTGATTTGTTTGCTCGGATTAAGGGGGCTAGTTTGTTTACCAAGATTGACCTTCGAGGGGCGTATAATCTTGTTCGTATTAAACAGGGTGACGAATGGAAAACTGCATTTAATACGCCCGAAGGCCACTTTGAATACCTGGTGATGCCTTTCGGGCTTTCTAATGCTCCTTCTGTATTTCAGTCCTTCATGCATGATATTTTCCGCAATTATCTTGATAATTTCTTGATTGTGTATTTGGATGATATTTTGATTTTTTTCAATGATTGGGAGTCTCACGTGAAGCAGGTCAGGATGGTATTCCAGATCCTTCGTGATAATGCTCTATTTGTGAAGAGGTCTAAGTGCCTATTTGGGGTCCAGAAGGTCTCTTTTTTGGGGTTTATTTTTTGTCCTTCGTCTATAGAAATGGATCCTGTTAAGGTCCAAGCCATTCATGACTGGGTTCAACCCACATCTGTGAAGAGCCTTCAGAAATTTTTGGGCTTTGCTAATTTTTATCGCCGTTTCATTGCCAACTTCTCTAGTGTGGTTAAGCCCCTGACCGATTTGACGAAGAAAGGCGCTGATGTGGCAAATTGGTCCTCTGAGGCTGTGGAGGCCTTTCAGGAGCTTAAGCGCCGATTTACTTCTGCCCCAGTCTTGCATCAGCCTGATTTGTCTCTTCCTTTTCAGGTTGAGGTTGACGCTTCTGAGATTGGGGCAGGGGCCGTTTTGTCACAGATGAACTCTGATGGTTCCTTGATGAAACCATGTGCTTTCTTTTCCCGAAAGTTTTTGCCTGCAGAACGCAATTATGATGTCGGCAATCGGGAGTTGTTGGCTATGAAGTGGGCATTTGAGGAGTGGCGACATTGGCTTGAGGGAGCCAAGCATCGCGTTGTGGTCTTGACCGATCATAAGAATCTGATTTACCTCGAGTCGGCCAAGCGGCTGAACCCTAGACAGGCTCGATGGTCCCTGTTTTTCTCCCGTTTTGATTTTGTGGTCTCATATCTTCCGGGATCTATGAATGTTAAGGCGGATGCCCTCTCTAGGAGTTTTTTGCCTGATTCTCCTGGAGTTCTTGAGCCGGTTGGCATTCTTAGGGAAGGGGTGATTCTTTTTGCTATCTCCCCTGATTTACGGCGGGTGCTTCAGGAATTTCAGGCTGATAAACCAGACCGCTGTCCTGTGGGGAAACTGTTTGTTCCTGATAGATGGACAAGTAAGGTAATTTCTGAGGTCCATTGTTCTGTGTTGGCCGGTCATCCTGGGATTTTTGGTACCAGAGATTTGGTTGCTAGGTCCTTTTGGTGGCCTTCCTTGTCACGGGATGTGCGTTCTTTTGTGCAGTCCTGTGGGACCTGTGCCCGGGCTAAGCCTTGCTGTTCCCGCGCTAGTGGGTTGCTTTTGCCTTTGCCTGTCCCTGAGAGGCCCTGGACGCATATTTCCATGGATTTTATTTCGGATCTTCCTGTGTCACAGAGGATGTCTGTTATCTGGGTGGTTTGTGACCGGTTCTCTAAAATGGTCCATTTGGTACCTTTGCCTAAATTGCCTTCCTCCTCTGATTTGGTTCCATTGTTTTTTCAGCATGTGGTTCGTTTGCATGGCATTCCAGAGAATATTGTGTCTGACAGAGGTTCCCAGTTTGTTTCCAGGTTTTGGCGGTCCTTTTGTGCTAGGATGGGCATTAATTTGTCTTTTTCTTCGGGGTTCCATCCTCAGACAAATGGCCAAACTGAGCGAACTAATCAAACCTTGGAAACCTATTTGAGATGCTTTGTGTCTGCTGATCAGGATGATTGGGTGGCTTTCTTGCCGTTGGCCGAGTTTGCCCTTAATAATCGGGCCAGTTTGGCTACTTTGGTTTCGCCTTTTTTTTGTAATTTTGGTTTCCATCCTCGTTTTTCTTCAGGGCAGGTTGAGCCTTCTGATTGCCCTGGTGTTGATTCCGTGATGGACAGGTTACAGCAGATTTGGACTCATGTGGTAGACAATTTGACGTTGTCTCAGGAAAAGGCTCAGCGTTTTGCTAACCGCCGTCGGTGTGTTGGTCCTCGGCTTCGTGTGGGGGATTTAGTCTGGTTATCTTCTCGTCATGTTCCTATGAAGGTTTCTTCCCCTAAGTTCAAGCCTCGGTTTATTGGTCCTTATAAGATTTCTGAGATTATCAATCCAGTGTCTTTTCGTTTGGCCCTTCCAGCCTCTTTTGCCATCCAAAATGTTTTCCATAGATCGTTGTTGCGGAGATATGTGGTACCTGTGGTTCCCTCTGTTGATCCTCCTGCCCCGGTGTTGGTTGAGGGGGAGTTGGAATATGTGTTTGAAAAAATTTTGGATTCTCATTTTTCGAGGCGGAGGCTTCAGTATCTTGTCAAGTTGAAGGGTTATGGCCAGGAGGATAATTCTTGGGTGGTTGCCTCCGATGTCCATGCCACCGATTTGGTTTGTGCTTTTCACTTGGCTCGTCCTGATCGGCCTGGGGGCTCTGGTGAGGGTTCGGTGACCCCTCCTCAAGGGGGGAGTACTGTTGTGAATTCCATTCTTGGGCTCCCTCCGGTGGTTGTAAGTAGCACTTTTGTGAATTCTGCTCTTGGGCTCCCTCCTGTGGTTTTGAGTGGTATAGCTGCTTCTTGGATTTAGCATCAGCAGCTGCTTCCACTGATCGTCTTTCTGCTCGGCTATTTTAGTCTGGCTTTATCCCTCAATCAATGACAGTTGTCAATTGTTCCTGCTTGGAGGCATGGTTCTTTGGATTTCCCTGACACTCTGACCCGTTCAGCAAAGATAAGTCCTTGCTTGTCCTTTTGCAGTCCACTTGATGTGGACTTATTGTTCAGCACATTTTATGTTTTGTTCATTTGTCCAGCTTATCAGTATGGATCTATTCAGCTAAGCTGGAAGCTCTGGGCTGCAGATTTTGCCCTCCACACCTTTAGTCAGGTGTGGAGATTTTTGCATATCTCTGCGGTGGACTTTTTCTAGTTTTTATTACTGACCGCACAGTGTTTCTTTCCTTACTGTCTATCTAGCTAGAATTGGCCTCCTTTGCTAAATCTTGTTTCATACTACGTATGTCATTTCCTTCTCCTCTCACAGCCAATATTTGTGGGGGGCTGTCCTATCCTTTGGGGATTTTCTCTGAGGCAAGATAGCTTTCCTGTTTCTACCTTTAGGGGTAGCTAGTTCTCCGGCTGTGACGAGATGTCCAGGGAGTGACAGGAACATTCCACGGCTACTGCTAGTGTTGTGTTAAGATCAGGAACTGCGGTCTGTATAGTTACCACCTGCCCAGAGCTAGTCGCATGTCGCTCCTAAATTACCAGTCCATAACAGGTTAGGGATGTGTTTGGGTTAGGGTTTCAGTTAGAATTGGGGGCTTCCACTGTTTAGGCACATCAAGGGCTCTCCAAACGTGACATTGTGTCCGATCTCAATTCCAGCCAATTCTGCGTTGAAAAAGTAAAACAGTGCTCCTTCCCTTCTGAGCTCTCCCATGCACACAAACAGGGGTTTACCCTAACATATGGGTTATCAGCGTACTCAGGACAAATGGTACAACAACTTTTGGGGTCCAATTTCTCTTGTTACCCTTGGGAAAATAAAAATTTGGGGGCTAAAAAATCATTTTTGTGGGAATTTTTTTTTTTTTTTTTCACGACTCTGCGTTATTAACTGGAGTGAAACACTGGGGGGTTCAAAGTTCTCACAACACATCTAGATAAGTTCCTTGGTGGTCTAGTTTCCAATATGGGGTCACTTGTGGGGGGTTTCTACTGTTTAGGTACATCAGGGTCTCTGCAAATGCAATGTGACGCCTGCAGACCAATCCATCTAAGTCTGCATTCCAAACGGTGCTCCTTCCCTTCCGAGCTCTGCCATGTGCCCAAACGGTGGTTCCCCCCCACATATGGGGTATCAGCGTACTGAGGACAAATTGGACAACAACTTTTGTGGTCCAATTTCTCCTGTTACCCTTGGGAAAATACAAAACTGAGGGCTAAAAAATAATTTTTGTGGAAAAAAATGATTTTTTATTTTTACGGCTCTGCGTTATTAACTGGAGTGAAACACTAGGGGGTTCAAAGTTCTCACAAAACATCTAGATAAGTTCCTTGGGGGTCTAGTTTCCAATATGGGGTCACTTGTGGGGGGTTTCTAATGTTTAGGAACATCAGGGGCTCTGCAAATGCAACGTGATGCCTGCAGACCAATCCATCTAAGTCAGCATTCCAAAATGTGCTCCTTCCCTTCCGAGCTCTCCCATGCGCCCAAACGGTGGTTCCCACTGACATATGGGGTATCAGCATACTCAGGACAAATTGGACAACTTTTGTGGTCCAATTTCTCTTGTTACCCTTGGGAAAATAAAAATTTAGGGGGCTAAAAAACCATTTTTATGGAAAAAAATATTTTTTATTTTCACGGCTCTGCGTTATAAACTGTAGTGAAACACTTGGGGGTTCAAAGCTCTAAAAACACATCTAGATAAGTTCCTTAGGGGGTCTGCTTTCCAAAATGGTGTCAATTGTGGGGGGTTTCAATGTTTAGGCACATCAGAGGCTCTCCAAACGCAACATGGTGTCCCATCTCAATTCCAGTAAATTTTGCATTGAAAAGTCAAACGGCGATCCTTCCCTTCAGAGCTCTGCCATGCTCCCAAACAGTGGTTTATCCCCCACATATTGGGTATCAGCGTACTTAAGACAAATTGCACAACATCTTTTGGGGTCCAATTTCTTTTCTTACCCTTGGGAAAATAAAAAATTGGGGGCGAAAAGATCATTTTTGTGAAAAAATATGATTTTTTATTTTTACGACTCTACATTATAAATTTCTGTGAAGCATTTGCTGGGTGAAAGCGCGCACCACATATCTAGATAGGTTCCTTAGGGTGTCTACTTTCCAAAATGGTGTCACTTGTGGGGGGTTTCAATGTTTAGGCACATCAGGGGCTCTCCAAACGCAACATGGCGTCCCATCTCAATTCCAGTCAATTTTGCATTGAAAAGTAAAATGGCGCTCCTTCCCTTCCGAGCTCTGCCATGCACCCAAACAGTGGTTTACCCCCACATATGGGGTATCAGCGTACTCAGGACAAATTGTGCAACAACTTTTGGGGTCCAATTTCTTTTCTTACCCTTGGGGAAATAAAAATTGGGGGCAAAAAGATCATTTTTGTGAAAAAATATGATTTTTTATTTTGACGGCTCTACATTTTCTCCTGTTACCCTTGGTAAAATAAAACAAATTGGAGATGAAGTAATTTTTTTGTGAAAAAAAGTTAAATGTTCGTTTTTTTAAAACATTCCAAAAATTCCTGTGAAACACCTGAAGGGTTAATAAACTTCTTTTATGTGGTTTTGAGCACCTTTAGGGGTGCAGTTTTTAGAATGCTGTCACACTTGGTTATTTTCTATCATATAGACCCCTCAAAATGACTTCACATGTGATGTTGTCCCTAAAAAAAATGGTGTTGTAAAAATGAGAAATTGCTTGTCAACTTTTAACCCTTTTAACTCCCTAACAAAAACAAATTTGGGTTCCAAAATTGTGCTGATGTAAAGTAGACATGTGGGAAATGTTACTTATTAAGTATTTTGTGTGTGAACTCTGTGATTTAAGGACATAAAAATTAAAAGTCGGAAAATTGCAACATTTTCAAAATTGTCGCCAAATTTCCATTTTTTTCACAAATAAACACAGGTAATATCCAAGAACTTTTACCACTATCATGAAGTACAATATGTCACGAGAAAACAGTGTCAGAATCATCAGGATCCGTTGAAGCGTTCCAGAGTTATAACCTCATAAAGGGACAGTGGTCAGAATTGTAAAAATTGGCCCGATCATTAACGTGCAAACCACCTTTGGGGGTTAAGGCTGTTAAAAAGACTGTTGAATACAACTTGTTTAACACTAACCAGATAGGCTGAGATCACTTGGACATTAATAAGGATGTGTTTGCATTCATGTGAAAGGGAATCTACTGCATCCGATTGTGCATTGTGTCTGGACATGGTACTGCATATATGGCTGCTTCTTTTTTTCTGTGATGGTTTTAATTAACTTTTGCCCTTTTTTCTGTGAATTGTTTTTCAATTTAGTATAGGTACTGAAAAAATGACAGAAAAAAAGCAGAGATGATTACCTGCCCAGGCCTCTAAACAAATACACTAACAGGGCGCAGCGGACCCGATTAATGATGGCAGAAACACAGGTGCAGCAATACTGATGAAACAACCACATTCAATCTAGTGTTGGCTGTTTGGTATATTAGTGCACAAAAGATAAAAGACAATAATCTGTATGCGGCGTTATTCACACAGGCAATGCAGAGCATCTGGCTAACAGCCTATTAATAATTCACTCTCAGGCGGTCCGCCCAGTGCTACAAAACGCACACTGTGTGAACAGAGGCCACAGTTTACAGAGCCATCTGGGTCCAACTGCACCGGTAAGATAAAGTGCAAAATTAATATCAATATATGTAGGGCATTAGTTAATACTGGGGCCACAATACGTAAGCTGGCAACCCGGGTCAAGGGTCCATACATTTGACAGTCCTAACACTAAACATTAAAACAGATACCTTACACATATTGATATGTTTTTTTGCACTTTATCTTACAGGGCAGCAGATCCTGTTCCCTCCTGGTATCTGGCAATGCCCGGCTGCTCCTATGCATCTGCCCAAGGCAAACGTGTCTGGGCTACTCATAGGAAGCAGGAGCTCCCTGCTCTCTAGAGGCTGCTGGCCCAGCCCACCAGGTTAACCTCTAGTTTCCCTAACTCTAACAGGCATGACAATTAAAGGGGAACTCCCCGTAATACACAATATAGAGTAGTACAACATATATTAGAAGTTCCACAATACACATTAAGAACACATACATTACTGTAAGTCAATATACACATTTATCATAACAGGGGTCGCATAGATCCCATGTGGGGGAGGGGCAAACAAGGGTCCCTGCCACCTCCTTACAGTACCGTGCCTCTCTGGAAAATGGGACAGGAAGTTATGTGTCATGGATAGGTGTGTTTCTTGGGCTCCAGCAACAGGCATAGTCACACCTGCCCCACGTCCTCAATGTCTGCGTCCACCGTCATCAGCATTTCTACTTCCTCGTACCTTACTGCACGCCTTACGTAGGCCTTTGTCTTCCTCTCCCAACTGTAGCAAAAAAAGTTAACTTCCTGCTGTGAACATCGTCTCGCAGGACATTCATAACATATGCACTGAGGTAAAATTCATTAGGCTAGAGTCCACAGCTAAATCAAAGATGATTGCTGATAGACACCATTGACCTGTTCCCATCATTGCTAATGGATATCAAGAAAGGGTCTACACCATAAAAATGTATTTAAAGGGAACCTGACACCAGAAAAAATTGCTAATAACCTGCATATATGTGTTAATCTGCAGGTTAATTGTGTTATTAACGTGCCTGGCACCCGCACTTACCTTTATGCCGCAGGGAGAAAATTAACTTTGATCCTCCGGGAGCATTCTGGTTTTAGTCGTGGGTCGGCGCTAGCGCTGGTTCAGTCACTCCTTTGCTAATAGAGAGTAGCGACTGTATATTCACCCTCGACCCTGACTGACACTGGCTCAGCATTGTGGCTGGCAAGTCAGTCAAGGATGGGGGTGCGGTTACAGCTGCAACTCTGTATTCTCAGAGCGGTGACTGAACCTGCGTCAGTGACTGAACCTGCGTCGGCGCCACCCACATGACTCAAACCAGAATGCTTCTGGGGAGAATTAAGTTCATTTTCTCCCCACAGCTTATGGGTAAGTGTGGACGCCAGGCATGTTAACAACATTATTAACCTGCAGATTAACATCATTTCTGCAGGTTAATAGCATTTTATCTGGTGACAGGTTCCCTTTAAAGACTGGTACAGACATTGTCTCCTAAATTCATTCCAGATTATTTAGCAAATTATTACAGTCACTTTCCATCTGAGGTTACCTTGCATTTTAAAAATTCCAAATGCTTTTCAAATCTTGCTTCATTTTCTGGCCTTCAAAAAAATCATCTTCCCCTGTAAAGACAGCTCCTGTATCCACTACTAATCCTGATATGGATATGAGATTAACAAAATTCTGGACTGTAATAAAGTTAATGGAAACCTCATCTACTTGGTAGATTGGAGGATATACGGTCTCGAAGAGAAATGTTGGGTACCTTAAAAGCATAAAAGATATTTAATATTTCTCAGCAGATTTCATGTCAAGCATCTTCTTTGTTCTGATATGGACTCTTCTGAGAGTCCCTAAAAAAAGAATACTGTTATTCATCTTCTTGGCTTCCTTGCCGGGCCTTGCTCTCTTTTCCTATGACTGCTTCTCTTTGTTGTAGTTAACACTAGGCTTCACAAACAGCTCGGTGAAAAACAGCCCTCCTGTGTAGTCATCATGCAAGACCTTTAAGGTTTATTCAGAGAGCCATGTGCAGTCTTTGTGTCTGAGTATGCAATGGGCTTTGAATTCAATTCTCATATTCTGTAGGGTACCTTAATTTTCCTTGGCTGGCACAAATCTCTACAGAAACCCCTGTTTGTTTATTAACAATCTGCATGCACTTCCTGCTTCCGACCTGCAGTTTATTATACTGGAAGCATAACTAGCTCTTCTATGGCACTGTTCACACTACAACTCTGCTGCAATTGTTTATCTGTCTACAAACAAGAATTAAGTTTTCCACGTCATCACTGCTTCCCACTGCTAACCATTTGTTAGCTGATTATTATGATTATTTTTTTTATTATTTATATAGCATCATTGATTCCATGGTGCTGAACATTAGACGGGTTACATCAAAATACAAATATCACTTAGGGTATGTGTCCACCTTCAGGATGGCCGGCGGTTTGGACGCAGCGGCAAACCCGCTCCACCTAAGCTCTGCCCCCTTCTGTGATGCGATGATGCCAGAAGTGTTTATTGCACACATCCGGCATCATTGCACCCCACACATAGGGCCCTGTGTTTTACCTTGTGGCGGCGCAGCGTCGCCGCAAGGTAAACAGACATGCTGCGATCTTAAAAGATGCAGGGCCGCCGGGTGCGTGTTACCGCGCATAGTGGAGATGGGATTTCATAAAATCCCCTCCACTATGCTGTAACATCTGGACGCTGCGTGTTTGACGCTGCGGCTCTGCTCAGCGTCAAACACGCAGCGTTTCCTGAACGTGGAAACATACCCTAACAGTAATCAAAACTAAGAATGACAGACTGATACAGAGGGAAGAGGTCCCTGCCCTTGAGAGCTTACATTCTGCAGGATTATGGGGAAGGAGACAGTAGGTCGGGGGTTGCAATAGCTGATTAACCCTTTGCTGTAAGCATTGCAGACTCTTCTCTCGTGCTGTTGACACTACAACACTGTTGCAAGTGTTTATCTTCTCTATAAGTAAATATATAGTTTCCCTATTCATCACATCTGTCAACATCCCTGTCAAAGATGATCTGTCTGCTTATAGCATATAACCCTGTTGTTATCCATTTGTTTGCTGCAAGCCCTGAGCTGACTATAAATCTACCGTTTCTGTGTATGCCTACACTCCTGGCTCTTGGTCTTTTGGGTTTCCTGATCTGTTTCTCTGCCTGCTGTCCTGCATACCAGGCTATCTTGGTCAACTCAGATGCACATGCTGTCAGGCAAGAATCATTGTTTTTGGTCTGCTCTGCTCATCTGACCTTCTGCTTAGAGAATCCACCTTACCAGACATGCCCAGGCAAAATATATGTTGAAAGAACTCTGCCTTTTAAACTTGCATCAGCTGCCCAATAGTGCCCCAATATAACAAACAGTATGGCAGTTTTATGTGCACAGTAATTTCAAGCTCTTTGAATGGGTCATTTGCATGGATTTCTTCATAACAGGAAGGCGGTGTCATAGAGGTCATCATAAAATCATAAAAGAAACATATTTCAATTATACAGAACTGCATTTACATTTATTGCAGGCTTATATATTATTGCATATATCAAAGCATAATATTTTGGGTTACAACTTCTGACCTCCATTCAATTGTATATTATATACTTTAATTATTTCTGCCATTCAGTCACATCATCTGCCAAGGCATACCTTCAATTTCTTCCCTATGGAAATAGGCATAGTGCTAATATCAGGAACTTACCACTGGGTGACACTGTAATCAACATTACCCATCCTAGCTACAAGTGCAGATGTTCTTTATTCTGTAATAATGGACTAAACATTTACATGTACTTTTCCTAATGAACATCTTTACATACATGCTTTATGAACAGAATGAAGTTTCAGCTTTCACATATTTTGGTGGTGGTAATATTTTAAGCATCATGTCAGGCAGGATGTTTCCAGAAAACATAAAACCATGAAGCCTATGTTATTTCTATGAGATCATTCAACTATATGGAAAATCTGCAAAAAAAATCCTTGGCAAAATGTACATGCCAAGGATTACATGCTTTGCAAGGGTTGTATTCTGTGGTAAGAATCCATGGTAAATATGCAAAATCCGCAGTATGCCCTCCAATCCACAGTTCAAAAATCTACCATGTGTTAAGGTTTTGTAAAGTTACACTTATCAGCATTGTACTGTAGATGTGGAATTCGCATTGACAATCAGCGCCCAAACAATGGACACTGTTGTTTCAACAAACTCTGCATAAATTAATAGTACATCAAAATATATGAAACTTTGTAATATGTCTAATCATAGAAATCTTGTCTTCATTTATGAGTCTCTTTCCGTTCCAACTGCCCCTTGAACTCATCATTCTCTCAGAAAAAATTAGCTCCAGTCGTCTTAGG
Organism: Ranitomeya variabilis; assembly: GCF_051348905.1. Lineage (NCBI taxonomy): Eukaryota > Metazoa > Chordata > Amphibia > Anura > Dendrobatidae > Ranitomeya > Ranitomeya variabilis. The sequence goes on along the minus strand of NC_135238.1, from coordinate 159,734,962 downwards.
CAAAGCAAGGTAGACTGCAAGCACAGTGAAGTCTCAGGGTAAAATAATTCTCTATAGAGAGAGGCGGGTAAAGGAGGCGTAAGGAGAATGCACACAATGAGACACGCAGACTTGTGCTAAGGCTTCAAGCAACTGTTGTACTGCAAGTGTATTGCTAGATTCACAGCAACACTGCTCAGTACTGGTATATAATATCTTTCATACTGATACATATGGTCTCCCATGCTTCCTCCTGCTTCTGAACATGTGCTATCCAGAGAAAGCATAGCTGGAATCCCTCATGTCTGTGTTTGCAGTGTATGTGAGATATCAAAGCAGGTAATCTCCACCGACTAGATTAGAGAGGGCTGAAAAGTACAGATAGATCTTGCAGAGGGAAAAGTGAAGAAAATGCAGGATACAAGTCATATAATGACCACAAATAGTCCTATTTCTTGTGGACACACATATGACAGATTATTCTGAAAAATTGCCTGAAATGACGGGTGCAGCTCTGATATCAAGAAAACTTCATCATGTAAATAAATGTCAATTACATATGTAAGATAAAATAAAGAACCTAATTGTGCTGCATTAAAGGCTATTCTTTCATTTTCATATAATACATATTTCATGTTGCCTCGCTCACAATATGTTTTGCTTCTGTTCCTGGGACTTCTTAAGAGGACCGTCCAAATTTTAAAACTGCCACTTTAGTGTTTCAGTAATAGCTCCTTGGATGTGTCAACTAAGTACTCCATGATATATACAGTATATATATATACTATTATTTATTTATTATATATATACTATTATTTATTTACTTACAGTAGAGTATGTTATAATTTAGTTTTTATTTTAGATTCATGGGCTATCTTGACAAACCTATTTCAAATCTACATGTCAAAATTAAAAATCAATTGGAAAACTCGAATACATCTAGAGGGACACTTATGGTTCCTTACATGAAAGATCCATTTTTCACACATACCTGTACGCTTTTTTATTTTTACATGACCATGAAAATCATGTGAGTCCGAAATTGCAACAAATCATGAAATAACATGATAGGTGTCAATGGAATAAATAGTAGACATACAGAATGATGGCGCATATGATGTACATTATCTATTAACAGGATGCTGTAGTTTGTGTTAAGCTTCACACAAACTTGTCTACATCAGGCAGATGTTAGAGAAGAACAATTTGTTTTTCAATCCGACTCTATGATGTTGACACATGTTGCAAAAAATCCCCTTTCCCCTTCCTTTCATAGATTACATAAACCACAGTGATCTGCTTTCTAATATAATTCTGTGTCTGGCTACATAGATCTGACATCATTAAGAACCTACAGACTTTGGCATCGTTTGCAAAACCTCACTGAGTGCAGAAAGCTATTTTCCAAAAAGCCTGCCTAATTTTTTGTGAAGCTCTTAATAGACCACCCATGTTACGAGCCTCTCCAAATCTGCTCTGAAAAACAGTTACCGTTTTTCTGTTGTGCCTTGTACACAGCTTTTTTTGTGTTCTCCAGTCATTTTCTGTAATTTGGGACTTTTTATGGTCATCTCAACTTTTATTCAAAACATGATATGTGACCCACAAACAAACCAAAATCCAACACATAAGAGGTGAATATTCACATTCTTTCTATAGCTAGAATTTTATTTTATGCTAATACTATACTTCCCATAGTAAGTACAGCAGCAATCTGGAGAAAAATTGCAAAAATCATGTAATCCTAATCTAGAGGTTGCTTTAAGGGGTAGAAAAAAAACCCTACAGACTGCATTTCAGTTCCTTTCTAAATACTTGGATTTTCATCAGAAGTTTACAGATTAAAATCTAGTTTGAGGCTATTTTTCATGGATGCTGGACAATCAGGATTTACAGATCTGATAACATGGCTGGGGTCAGAGGATGAATGAATTCCTCGATTTTCCATGAATATCGTACAAAAATTGTTAAGTGAAAAACAAAAGCGATAAATGTATTTATAGTAAAGATGTTGGAGCCAAAAAGATTGCATTCAACGAAGGGAAATATGCTAAAGTGTAGTGCAGAAAATGGAGTGCGAACATGTGCATGCACATGTAAATTATTTTCAGGGTTATCGTTAACAAACCCGTCAATACAACAGTGAATCATGTACGTTTCTGGACGTCTGCGTGCCATATGATGGGAGCCTCTTATTTACATGATATTAAATTTGGCAAATGAGATTGTCTGCACCAATATATTTTTTCTTTGCTTATTAAAATAAAATAAGATCATTCTTACAGTTAGAGCCAATAAACCAATCCCAGGCTGTCAAGATTGCTTAGCGTTCATATAGATTATAGCAAGCATAGAGGTTTCATTATTAGAAGACGTAGACCAAGTTGGTACCACTCCAATGTTATACTACGAGAAGGATAAAGCTGCTAACAATGGTATAAGGTTGTTACAATTCTTGTGTTCCTAGTATATTATCTGGCACAAATGATGAACTTTCTCTCCAGATTCTATGATGATGTATTAGGACCGATATTGCTTTTATTCAGTAATAATGGCATGTTTGTAAAATGTACACTATAAAGCTCAATCATGGTCATATACTGCTTAGGATAGAAGATAACATGATCTTTAGGTAGAGACCACACAGGAAGGTGATCTTGAATTTCCTTTATTTAACAGCAAGGAGAATATTGGAGGACAGACACCACTTGGTTGTCCATCAGCATGAGTAAAAATGCAACTGCAGTCTTCTGGCAGCTCTTTAAGTGTCTATGATCTGGTGGTCTACTAAACACGGATGATTGTAATTTTGGAATCTATAAGGAGATTGTGCAGAGTCGAAAGTGTGCCCAAAGGGAAAAAATACAGATTGTGTAATCTACTAGGGTAAACTACGGACTTAAAGGTGGCCAGACAATTCACTCCAAAAGTACTAAAAAGTAAACAATTCAGCTATAAAGAACATTAAAGACTATTAGATATGTATCAGAGGAAAAGTACATAATTGAAAAGTGTCTTTCTCACACCATATGGCTCCCAAAGACATGGAATATGCATTTAAACAACAATAAATAATAATACTAACAGTTAACAACTGAAATGAACAATTTCAAACAGAAAGAACATTGAAGACAATTAGATATCTATCGGAAGAAAAGTAATAAATTGTGAAACCTCTTTTTAGCATCAAATACCTACTAAATAAGTTTAATGTACGTTTAAACAACAAATAATAAAAAATACAATTTTTATTGCTAATAATAATAACAATGAAAAAGTGAAATTAACAGTTTCAAACAGAACATCAAAAACTATTAGATATCTACTGTATCTGAAGGAAAGTAATTAATTGTGAAATATCTATCTAGCAGACTATACCTTCCAAAGAATCTTAAAACACATTCAAACAAATAATAATAATAATAAATATTATTATAATATTGAATATGCTTATATAGAATGTTTGTTACAGTGACAGAACAACTATTACATTTGCTTACAAGAGATGAAGAAAGCTTATCGGACATGAATATTATTTAAAAAAAGGGCTATTTTGAAGGGAAACAGGTGTGTAATATTTTTTTGGCAGTTCACAGGTCAGTCGATTTGAGACATTACCTTAAATATGAGGGGAAAATGTAAGCATTGGTCACTAAGAAGGAGCAGTCAAGTGTATTGCGATCTCTGGGGAGCGCAGAGGAAGCAGGTAGATCAGATGGAATGGAAGGTCCACAGCAGCTCCAGCCGTGTACCTCCAAGGGAGGATGGGTGCAGTAGTTGAATGAAAAAAAACGGTCAGAGGAGCACTAGGAACTAGAGGACACAGGAGTATTAGATGATTCACAATGCGTTTCGCCGGTAACCCCGTCTTCATCATGTGGAGATTTTGAAATCTCCACCTGATGAAGACGAGGTTACCGTCGAAACGCATTGTGGAATCATCTAATACTCCTGTGTCCTCTAGTTCCTAGCGCTCCTCTAACCCTTTTTTTCTTTCAACTACTAAGAAGGAGCAGACACGAGTCTTGATGGTAACTTTGAATAAATGTCTTCTTTACTATTTTGATTCTGTCCTCTTAGAACAATGAGAGATGAGATGATTATGCCAAGAAACTGTAGCATCTCGTATCACCGTATTTATTATAAGATCTCTGTCCTGTGACATCACAACGCAACTTTTTCTGTGACATCTGTGGTCCTTATCCCTTAGCTGTGACATCACTCGTTATTGTTCCTTTACCTGACACCCTGCACTCATCACTTTCATACTATGACAACACAATGAGCAGCGATCCTTTAATATCACTTCCTTTACAGGATGAGATCACCATGCTCATTCTCATACTGTGACATCACTGTTGTGAATTTGGTTTCTGGGCTCCCCCGGTGGTTTCTGGTGGTACTGCACTTGTGTGCTTCATCTCCTCTGTTCACCTGTTTCCATCAGGATGTGGGAGTTGTCTATTTAGCCTTGCTCCTCAGTCATTTCTATGCCGGCCAACAATGTTACCAGAAGCCTTTCTGTTGCATGTTCCTGCTCCTAGACTACTATCAGCTAAGTTGGACTTGTAGTCCTAAGATTGTTTTGCATTTTTGTTCCAGTTCTCGGTGTTTGAATATTTCTGAGGCTGGAAGCTCTTGTGAGCTGAAATTGCCACTCTGGTGTCATGAGTTGATATTAGAGTCTTAAAGTAATTTCAGGATGGTGTTTTGAGAGGGTTTTCAGCTGACTGTGAAGTTCCCTTTTCTGTCTTCCTACTATCTAGTAAGCGGACCTCAATTTGCTAAACCTATCTTCATACTTCGTATGTCAATTTCCTCTAAAATCACCGACAATATATGTGGGGGCTACTGTCTGCCTTTTGGGGAAAATTTCTCTAGAGGTAAGCCAGGTCTGTATTTTCCTCTGCTAGGGTCAGTCAGTCCTCCGGCTGTCGCTGGGCGTCTAGGGATAAAACGTAGGCACGCTACCCGGCCACTGTTAGTTGTGCGGTAGGTTTAGCTCACAGTCAGCTCGAGTTCCCATCTTCCAAGAGCTAGTCCTTTTTATGCTTTACTACGGTCTCTTGCCATTGAGAACCATGACAGTTTGGCCGGCCCAAGGGTTAAAATAATTGGCAGAAGAAAGGAGAGAAAAGAAGTCTGCAGAGAATTTTTTTTTTTTTTTTTGTGAGTTTGCTCATTAGTTGATTCACTTGCATCTCTGCTTACTGCAGCCTTCGTCTCTCTCTCCTTCTAATCCTTGAATGGTTCTGATTTCACCTGATTAAAATGGATCCACAGAGTTTAGCTATAGGTTTGGATAATCTCGCTATGAAGGTTCAAAGTTTACAGGATTTTGTAATTCATGCTCCTATATCTGAACCTAGAATTCCTTTACCTGAATTTTTCTCCGGGGATAGATCTCGTTTCCAGAATTTCAAACATAATTGTAAATTATTTTTGTCTCTGAGATCTCGCTCCGCTGGAGATCCTGCACAGCAGGTCAGGATTGTAATTTCCTTGCTCCGGGGCGACCCTCAGGATTGGGCATTTGCTTTGGCACCAGGGGATCCTGCGTTGCTCAATGTGGATGCGTTTTTCCTGGCTTTGGGGTTGCTTTATGAGGAACCTCATTTAGAGATTCAGGCTGAAAAAGCCTTGATGGCCCTGTCTCAAGGGCAAGATGAAGCTGAAATATACTGCCAAAAATTTCGTAAGTGGTCTGTGATTACTCAGTGGAATGAGTGCGCCCTGGCGGCGAATTTCAGAGAGGGTCTCTCTGATGCCATTAAAGATGTTATGGTGGGGTTCCCTGTGCCTACACGTCTGAATGAGTCCATGACAATGGCTATTCAGATTGATCGGCGTTTGCGGGAGCGCAAACCTGTGCACCATTTGGCGGTGTCTACTGAGAAGGCGCCAGAGATTATGCAATGTGATAGAATTCTGTCCAGAAGCGAACGACAGAATTTTAGGTGGAAAAATGGGTTATGCTTCTATTGTGGTGATTCAACTCATGTTATATCAGCATGCTCTAAACGTACTAAGAAGGTTGATAAGTCTGTTTCAATTGGCACTTTACAGTCTAAGTTTATTCTATCTGTGACCCTGATTTGCTCTTTATCGTCTATTACCGCGGACGCCTATGTCGACTCTGGCGCCGCTTTGAGTCTTATGGATTGGTCCTTTGCCAAACGCTGTGGGTTTAATTTAGAGCCTCTGGAAGTTCCTATACCTCTGAAGGGTATTGACTCCATGCCATTGGCTAGTAATAAACCACAATACTGGACACAAGTAACTATGCGTATTAATCCGGATCACCAGGAGATTATTCGCTTCCTTGTGTTGTATAATCTACATGATGTGTTGGTGCTTGGATTGCCATGGCTGCAATCTCATAACCCAGTCCTCGACTGGAAAGCAATGTCTGTGTTAAGCTGGGGATGTCAGGGGACTCATGGGGACGTACCTTTGGTTTCCATTTCGTCATCTATTCCCTCTGAGATTCCGGAATTTTTATCTGATTATCGTGACGTTTTTGAGGAGCCTAAACTTGGTTCACTACCTCCGCACAGAGATTGCGATTGTACTATAGATCTGATTCCGGGCAGTAAGTTTCCAAAGGGTCGTTTATTTAATCTATCTGTGCCTGAACATGCTGCTATGCGGGAATATATTAAGGAGTCCTTGGAAAAGGGACATATTCGTCCTTCGTCATCTCCCTTAGGAGCCGGTTTTTTCTTTGTATCTAAAAAAGATGGCTCTTTGAGGCCGTGTATTGATTATCGGCTTTTGAATAAAATCACGGTTAAATATCAGTATCCTTTGCCACTGCTTACTGATTTGTTTGCTCGAATAAAGGGGGCCAAGTGGTTCTCTAAGATTGATCTTCGTGGGGCGTATAATTTAATGCGAATTAAGCAGGGGGATGAGTGGAAAACCGCATTTAATACGCCTGAGGGTCATTTTGAGTATTTAGTAATGCCTTTTGGTCTTTCAAATGCCCCTTCAGTCTTTCAGTCTTTTATGCATGACATTTTCCGTGAATATTTGGATAAATTTATGATTGTGTATCTGGATGATATTTTGATTTTTTCGGATGACTGGGACTCTCATGTCCAACAGGTCAGGAGGGTTTTTCAGGTTTTGCGCTCTAATTCCTTGTGTGTAAAGGGTTCTAAGTGTGTTTTTGGGGTTCAAAGGATTTCGTTTTTGGGGTACATTTTTTCCCCCTCTTCCATTGAGATGGACCCTGTCAAGGTTCAGGCTATTTGTGATTGGACGCAACCCTCTTCTCTTAAGAGCCTTCAGAAGTTTTTGGGCTTTGCTAATTTTTATTGTCGATTTATAACTGGTTTTTCTGATGTTGCTAAGCCGTTGACTGATTTGACTAAGAAGGGTGCTGATGTTGCTGATTGGTCCCCTGCTGCTGTGGAGGCCTTTCGGGAGCTTAAGCGCCGCTTTTCTTCCGCCCCTGTATTGCGTCAGCCTGATGTTACTCTTCCTTTTCAGGTTGAGGTCGACGCTTCAGAAATCGGAGCTGGGGCGGTTTTGTCGCAGAAAAGTTCCGACTGCTCCGTGATGAGACCTTGCGTGTTCTTTTCTCGTAAATTTTCGCCCGCTGAGCGAAATTATGATATTGGTAATCGGGAGCTCTTGGCTATGAAGTGGGCTTTTGAGGAGTGGCGTCATTGGCTTGAGGGGGCTAGACATCAGGTGGTGGTATTGACCGACCACAAGAATTTGATTTATCTTGAGTCTGCCAGGCGCCTGAATCCTAGACAGGCGCGCTGGTCGTTATTTTTCTCTCGGTTTAATTTTGTGGTTTCTTACCTACCGGGTTCTAAAAATGTGAAGGCGGATGCCCTTTCTAGGAGTTTTGAGCCTGATTCCCCTGGTAATTCTGAACCTACAGTTATCCTTAAGGATGGAGTGATATTATCTGCTGTTTCCCCAGACTTGCGACGGGTCTTGCAGGAGTTTCAGGCGGATAGACCTGATCGTTGCCCGCCTGGTAGACTGTTTGTTCCGGATGATTGGACCAGTAGAGTCATCTCGGAGGTCCATTCTTCTGCGTTAGCTGGTCATCCTGGAATCTTTGGTACCAGGGATTTGGTGGCTAGGTCCTTCTGGTGGCCTTCCCTGTCGCGAGATGTGCGAGGTTTTGTTCAGTCTTGTGATGTTTGTGCTCGGGCCAAGCCTTGTTGTTCTCGGGCTAGTGGATTGTTGTTATCTTTGCCTATTCCGAAGAGGCCTTGGACTCACATCTCCATGGATTTTATTTCTGATCTCCCTGTTTCTCAGAAGATGTCTGTCATCTGGGTGGTGTGTGACCGTTTCTCTAAGATGGTCCATTTGGTCCCCTTGCCTAAATTGCCTTCCTCATCCGAGCTGGTTCCTCTGTTCTTTCAAAATGTGGTTCGCTTGCATGGTATTCCGGAGAATATCGTTTCTGACAGGGGAACCCAATTCGTGTCTAGATTTTGGCGAGCGTTCTGTGCTAGGATGGGCATTGATTTGTCTTTTTCGTCTGCTTTCCATCCTCAGACTAATGGCCAGACCGAGCGAACTAATCAGACCTTGGAGACTTATTTGAGGTGTTTTGTGTCTGCGGATCAGGATGATTGGGTTGCCTTTTTGCCCTTGGCGGAGTTTGCCCTCAATAACCGGGCTAGTTCTGCCACCTTGGTTTCTCCTTTCTTCTGTAATTTGGGGTTTCATCCTCGTTTCTCTTCCGGTCAGGTGGAGTCTTCGGATTGTCCTGGAGTGGATGCTGTGGTGGAGAGGTTGCATCAGATTTGGGGGCATGTGGTGGACAATTTGAAGTTGTCCCAGGAGAAGACTCAGCAGTTTGCCAACCGCCGTCGTCGTGCTGGTCCTCGTCTTTGTGTTGGGGACTTGGTGTGGTTGTCTTCTCGTTTTGTCCCTATGAAGGTTTCTTCTCCTAAGTTTAAGCCTCGGTTCATCGGCCCGTACAAGATATTGGAGATTCTTAACCCTGTGTCCTTTCGTTTGGACCTCCCTGCATCTTTTTCTATTCATAATGTCTTCCATCGGTCATTGTTGCGCAGGTATGAGGTACTGGTTGTGCCTTCCGTTGAGCCTCCTGCTCCGGTGTTGGTTGAGAGTGAGTTGGAGTACGTTGTCGAGAAGATCTTGGACTCCCGTGTTTCCAGACGGAGACTTCAGTATTTGGTCAAGTGGAAGGGCTACGGTCAGGAGGATAACTCTTGGGTGACTGCCTCTGATGTTCATGCCTCCGATTTGGTCCGTGCCTTTCATAGGGCTCATCCTGATCGCCCTGGTGGTTCTGGTGAGGGTTCGGTGCCCCCTCCTTGACGGGGGGTACTGTTGTGAATTTGGTTTCTGGGCTCCCCCGGTGGTTTCTGGTGGTACTGCACTTGTGTGCTTCATCTCCTCTGTTCACCTGTTTCCATCAGGATGTGGGAGTTGTCTATTTAGCCTTGCTCCTCAGTCATTTCTATGCCGGCCAACAATGTTACCAGAAGCCTTTCTGTTGCATGTTCCTGCTCCTAGACTACTATCAGCTAAGTTGGACTTGTAGTCCTAAGATTGTTTTGCATTTTTGTTCCAGTTCTCGGTGTTTGAATATTTCTGAGGCTGGAAGCTCTTGTGAGCTGAAATTGCCACTCTGGTGTCATGAGTTGATATTAGAGTCTTAAAGTAATTTCAGGATGGTGTTTTGAGAGGGTTTTCAGCTGACTGTGAAGTTCCCTTTTCTGTCTTCCTACTATCTAGTAAGCGGACCTCAATTTGCTAAACCTATCTTCATACTTCGTATGTCAATTTCCTCTAAAATCACCGACAATATATGTGGGGGCTACTGTCTGCCTTTTGGGGAAAATTTCTCTAGAGGTAAGCCAGGTCTGTATTTTCCTCTGCTAGGGTCAGTCAGTCCTCCGGCTGGCGCTGGGCGTCTAGGGATAAAACGTAGGCACGCTACCCGGCCACTGTTAGTTGTGCGGTAGGTTTAGCTCACAGTCAGCTCGAGTTCCCATCTTCCAAGAGCTAGTCCTTTTTATGCTTTACTACGGTCTCTTGCCATTGAGAACCATGACACATCACTGAGTTCATTTTTAAAATCCTAAGTATTGAAGGCACAGATTTTGCGGTGGCACCTGGTACCTGAGAGACTCATTGTTCTATCACAAAAAATTACATGTGAGCCTGTGGGGGCTCTGTTACAGATTTGGCCTCATGGTCTCAGAACTTAAAGATGTGCCTCTGTTCCTACTTTATTGTGACAGGAAGCATTAGTAATTCAACTTTTTCTATTTTTTCATTAATGTGACCATCTAAGGACATATTTTTGTGGTATACTAGTTTTCAATATCATTATTTTTTGGGGGAGTAAGTACAACTTATTGAATAAATGTTATTATCTTTTTATCTGGAAATTTAAAAATTCACTTCTGACTAGTGTTGAGCGATACCGTCCGATACTTGAAAGTATCGGTATCGGAAAGTATCGGCCGATACCGGCAAAGTATCGGATCCAATCCGATACCGATACCCGATACCAATACAAGTCAATGGGACTCAAGTATCGGACGGTATCCCTGATGGTTCCCAGGGTCTGAAGGAGAGGAAACTCTCCTTCAGGCCCTGGGAACCATATTAATGTGTAAAATAAAGAATTAAAATAAAAAATATTGCTATACTCACCTCTCAGACGCAGCCTGGACTTTAACGCCGTAACCGGGAGCCTTCTTTGCTTAAAATGCGCGCGTTTAATGGTTTCCGTGACGTCATGGCTTCTGATTGGTCGCGTGCCGCCCATGTGACCGCGACGCGACCAATCACAGCAAGCCGTGATGTAATTTCAGGTCCTTCAGGATTTTAAAATTACGTTCTGGCTTGTGATTGGTCGCTGTCACATGGGCGACGCGACCAATCACAAGCCGTGACGTCACGGGAGGCAGGACACGCGCGCATTTTAAAAGACTGACTGATATAGGTTTGTATGTTTTATTACATTTGCACAATAAATATATATATTTTTATGGTGTTTTATTTTTTTTGGAGTCAGCATATTCTAAGAACCATAACAATTTTATAATAATTTTCAGTAAACCTTTTAGTACAAAGTTTCTTTTTTTTATTTTCGAGGAATAATGTTTCATTTGTATTCTTAATCATTTACACATCACAGGAGTTTTTAATACATTTTTATTTAATTTTATGGGAGGCAGCATAAAAAAAGTCAGCAATTTTTTTTTTAGTTTTTTGTTTTTTTTAATAGCATTTACCATGCCGTAAATTAACATGCTAACTTTATTTTGCAGGTCAGGTGATATGGTGATAGCCAACTTTTGTCATGTTTAATGTTTCACTACTTTTACACATTAAAATCACATTTGAAAAACAAAAAATATTCATTTCCTATAGCCTTCTTCTGAGAACTATAAATTTTTTTGTAATATATTTTTGTTAACATGACTGTGTAATGGCTTATTTTTTATCTGATAAGACATAATTTACATTAGAGGCAAAATGCACAAATCCAACAATTTTGACATTATTTTTCATTAGGTTTTTTTAAGTTGTTTACTGTGTGGGATAAAAATTGTAATATTACATATATAGTTTGTGTAGTTAAGGACATTGTGATACCAAATTATGTTTAGATTTTTGTGTGTGTCTTTGATTTTTCTATGATAAAGGATGTGTTGATATAAAAAGGTGATTTTTGATTTTTTACTTATTTTTTATGCTTTTAAATACTTCATTACATTTTTTAACAATAGTTATTAGCCCGACAGACTCAAAAATGTTTTATTTTAATCACATATAACACAGTTCAATAAGAAATAGGCGGCACTGATATCACACTCACTTCTCAGTAGTATATCACTAACATTTAGAGATCATTGTCAGACACATGGGTAGTCAACTTAAAAATATGTATAATTAATTCTCTTCAATAGGATGAAAGTAGAAAGTGGCACTCAACACTAATGAATAATGAATAATTTTTGCGATATCGGAAATCGGAATCGGAAGTGTGCGGTGCGTATGGTTCCCAGGGTCTGGAGGAGAGGAGACTCTCCTTCAGGCCCTGGGATCCATATTCATGTAAAAAATAAATAATAAAATTAAAAAATATTGATATACTCACCCCTCCGGCGGACCCTGGCTCTTAGCGTTGCCTCCGTTCCTAAGAATGCAGGGAGTGAAGGACCTTCGATGACGTCGCGGCTTGTGATTGGTCTCGTGAGCGGTCGCATGAGCGGCAATTTGCTGGGGAAACTTGCAAACTATATTTCCGTATGCGCCCGATCTCCTCGGGTAATGAGGCTCAGCGTGTGGGCCTGGTGTTGTCAATGTTAAGCGGGGATCCCCAAGCATGGGCGTTTTCTTTGCCATCTGATTCTGCTGCATTTGACTCTGTGGAGAGTTTTTTTTCCTCTCTTGGAAAAATCTATGATGAACCTGACAGAATGGCTCTAGCAGAATCTAAGATATGCACTATTCGCCAGGGGGAGCGAGTTGCAGAGGATTACTGTTCTGAATTTCATCGCTGGGCGATCGATACACAATGGAATGATCCAGCATTGCGGAGTCAGTTTATTCATGGGGTTTCTGGATGGGTTAAAAAAGCCCTTCTGATGTACGAGACTCCTGCTTCTCTAGATTCCGCTATGAGTCTGGTTGTCCGCATTGATCGCCGTTTGCGTCAGGGGGAGCATGAGACACCGCCTATGGGAGAGGGTTTAGGTTCACGTGAGGTTGCTGCAGGTGAGCCCACGGAGCCTATGCAACTCTCAGGGGTGTCACATGTGAAGCGTCGATCCCCTGAGCTCAGGAAGCAGGGAGCCTGTTTTTACTGTGGTAAATCTGGTCATTTTATTAACATCTGTCCTCTGCTGTCTAAGAAAAACGCAACGGCGGAAAACTTCTAAGCTCAGAGGGTGTGGAGGAGACCAATCTGAGCTTATGTATATCCTCCATGGTGGTTTCTCAATGCATGCTCCATGCTAAGGTTTTTATCGCTGGCAGTGAGCTGCCAATTACTGTTTTTGTGGATAGTGGTTCAGCCACAAATCTCATTGATGAGGAGTTTGCGCGCACAGCAGGTTTTAGGATTGAAAAACTGTCTCATCCTATCCGCGTGGTCACCATCAATGCTGCTCCTCTCTCTCAGGGGGAGATTACTGAATTTGTGGCTGAGGTGAAACTCCACATTGGGGTTCTACATTCCGAGCGGGTTACATGTAAGGTGCTCAGGAATCTTCCTGCTCAGGTGGTTTTGGGTTTTCCTTGGTTGTCCATGCACAACCCGGCAATTGACTGGAAAACTCAGGACATAATTCAGTGGAGCGAGTTCTGCCAGGAGAATTGCCTGGCCACATGTGTGGCTGCGGTGACTTCAAGCGTTCCGGAGTCACTTCTGGATTTTGTGGATGTGTTCTCTGAAAAGGGTTGTTCAGAGTTGCCGCCACATCGTCCCTATGACTGTTCTATCAGGTTTAAACCAGGGGCCAAGTTGCCTAAAGCAAGGATGTTTAACATCTCCGGTCCGGAGAGACAAGTGTTAAAAGATTATATTGCTGAAAGCTTGAGCAAAGGGCACATCAGGCCGTCATCCTCGCCGGTGGCAGCAGGGTTCTTCTTCGTGAAGAAGAAAGATGGCGGATTACGCCCGTGTTTGGATTTCAGGGAGTTGAACCAGATTACGGTTCGTGATCCATACCCGATGCCACTGATACCAGATTTGTTCAACCAGGTGGTGGGTGCTAAGTGGTTTACCAAGCTTGAGCTCAGGGGGGCGTACAACCTCATAAGAGTCCGTCAAGGTGATGAGTGGAAGACGGCTTTTAATACCCCTGAGGGTCATTTTGAAAATTTGGTGATGCCTTTTGGGTTGACTAACGCACCTGCAGTGTTCCAACATTTCATCAATGATGTGTTCTCGCATGTTTTGGGGAAATTCGTTATCGTGTACCTAGATGACATCCTCATATATTCTTGCGACCGTGATGCACATTTAAATCATGTCAGGCAGGTGTTACAGCTTCTCAGAGAGAATAAGCTGTATGCTAAACTTGAGAAATGTGTATTTTCTGTTCAAGAGTTGACTTTCTTGGGTTATATTGTGTCTGCTTCTGGTTTTAAAATGGACGCGGCTAAGGTGCAAGCGGTGCTGCATTGGGAACGTCCGGATAACCTGAAAGCACTTCAGCGGTTCCTTGGGTTTTCTAACTATTATAGGAAATTTATCAAGGATTTTTCCATCATTGCTAAACAACTAACTGACATGACTAAAAAGGGTACCAATTTCTCCGTTTGGCCTGAGGCTGCTGTGCGCGCATTTGAGTTTCTTAAGAGCAGTTTTGTTTCAGCCCCCATTCTTGTGCAGCCAGACGTATCAAAACCCTTTGTTGTGGAAGTCGATGCATCTGAGGTTGGTGTGGGGGCGGTACTATCTCAAGGCTCATCTTTGAGTGGTTTGCGTCCATGCGCCTATTTCTCCAAGAAACTGTTGTCCGCCGAACGTAACTACGATATCGGCAACAGGGAGTTGTTGGCAATCAAGTTGGCCTTTGAGGAATGGCGACACTTCTTGGAGGGGTCGGTACATCAGGTTACTGTCATTACCGATCATAAGAATCTGCTGTATTTGGAGTCAGCCAAGCGTCTGTCCCCCAGGCAGGCTCGCTGGGCATTGTTTTTCACACGGTTCAATTTTGTTGTCACTTACAGACCGGGGTCTAAAAACACTAAGGGGGATGCTCTGTCCAGGTGTTTTCCGGGGGGTGAACCTCGGGAAGATCCAGTACCCATCCTCCAAAAGGGTGTTGTGGTTTCGGCTCTCACTACCGAGGTTGAGGCTGAGATTGCCGAGGCTCAGGAGGAGGTACCATCTGAGCTTCCCATCAACAAATCTTTTGTACCGCTTCATCTCCGCTTAAAGGCTTTGGCGGAGCATCATGATGCTGTCCTGGCTGGCCACCCAGGGGTTAGAGGTACCTTGGAGTTGGTGTCACGTCGGTTTTGGTGGCCCAAGATCCGACAGGACATGGTCTCATACGTGTCAGCTTGTACCACATGCGCTAGGGCTAAGACGCCCCGCTCCCGTCCTGTTGGCACACTACTTCCTCTTGAAGTACCTAGTAAGCCATGGACGGAAATCTCCATGGATTTCATCACTGATTTGCCCTCATCAGCTGGGAACACGGTCATCTTTGTGATTGTTGATCGGTTTTCTAAAATGTCGCACTTTGTGTCTTTGCCTTCATTGCCTAATGCTAAGACTCTGTCTCAGGTATTTGTGCAGGAGGTGGTCAGACTTCATGGGGTTCCGTCTGACATCGTGTCTGATAGGGGGTCTCAGTTTGTGGCAAAATTTTGGAAAGTGTTTTGCTCACGGCTGGGGATCAAGTTGTCTCATTCTTCGGCGTTCCATCCTCAGTCAAATGGTCAGACTGAGCGTATGAACCAAAATTTGGAACAGTACCTACGCTGCTTTGTCTCTGATAACCAGGAGGAGTGGTCTACCTTTCTTCCTTTGGCTGAGTTTGCCATCAATAATCACCGCCAGGAGTCGTCTGGGGAGTCTCCGTTTTTTTGTGTTTACGGGCTACATCCTCAATTTTGTACCTTGAGACAGAGGGGCACTTTGTTATGATCTGGTGGCCTAGGAGCAGCATGGACGAGCTCTGGAGTAGGTGGCCTCTATACTGACCGCAGACCCTGAACTTAACACCGCAACTATAAGTAGCCGTGGGATGTTCCTGTCACTCCCTCGACACCTCGTCATAGCCGGAGGACTAATTACCCCTAAAGAAAGAAGCAGGAAAACTATCTTGCCTCAGAGAAAATCCCCAAAGGAAAGACAGCCCCCACAAATATTGACTGTGAGAGGAGAGGGAAATTACAAACGCAGACTGAAAACAGAATTTAGCAAAGGAGGCCACGCTACCTAGAAAGAAAAGACGAGACAGAGTACTGTGCGGTCAGTATAAAATACTACAAAAATCCACCACAGAGAATACAAAAATCTCCACACCTAACTAAAGGCATGGAGGGTAACTCTGCGACTCCAGAGCTTCCAGCTTGGCTGAATAAATCCTTACACCGACAAAGCTGGACAAGAAAAAACATAGCAATTCACTGAACTATAAAGTCCACCGCATGTGGACTGCAAAAACAAAGCCAGGACTTATCTTTGATGATTTGGACAATCCAGCAGGAGAAACCAAGAAGAGATGTGAATCCTCCAGAAAAACAATGGACAACTGGCACTCACTAAAGGGTGAAGCCAGACTAAATAGTCCCGTCCAAAGTGGAAGCACCTGATGACTGCTGTGAAGGACAAACAGCAGCACTACCACTTATAACCACCGGAGGGAGCCCAAGAGCAGAACTCACAACAGAATTCACAACAGTACCCCCCCTTGAGGAGGGGTCACCGAACCCTCACCAGAGCCCCCAGGCCGATCCAGATGAGCCAAATGGAAGGCACGAACCAAATCGTCAGCATGAACATCGGAGGCAACAACCCAAGAATTATCCTCCTGACCATAACCCTTCCACTTGACAAGATACTGAAGCCTTCATCTTGAAAAATGAGAATCCAAGATCTTCTCCACAACATACTCCAACTCCCCATCAATCAACACCGGGGCAGGAGGATCAACAGAGGGAACCATGGGCACCACATATTTCCGCAACAAAGATCTATGAAAAACATTATGGATGGAAAAAGAGGCTGGAAGGGCCAAACGAAAAGACACTGGATTGATAATCTCAGAAATCCTATAAGGACCAATAAACCGAGGCTTGAACTTCGGGGAAGAAACCTTCATAGGAACATGACGAGAAGACAACCAGACCAAACCCGAAGCCGGGAACCCACACGCCGACGACGGTTTGCAAAACGCTGAGCCTCCTCCTGAGACAACACCAAATTGTCCACAACATGAGCCCAAATCTGCTGCAACCTGTCAACCACAGAGTCCACCCCAGGACAATCAGAAGACTCAACCTGCCCTGAAGAAAAACGAGGATGAAACCCAGAATTACAAAAGAATGGTGAAACCAAGGTAGCCGAACTAGCCCGATTATTAAGGGCAAACTCGGCCAATGGCAAGAAAGCCACCCAATCATCCTGATCGGCAGACACAAAACATCTCAAATAAGTTTCCAAAGTCTGGTTAGTTCGCTCGGTTTGGCCGTTTGTCTGAGGATGAAATGCGGAAGAAAAAGACAAATCAATGCCCAGCTTAGCACAAAAGGACCACCAAAACCTAGAAACAAACTGGGAACCTCTATCGGACACAATATTCTCCGGAATGCCATGCAAATGAACCACATGCTGAAAAAACAATGGAACCAACTCAGAAGAGGAAGGCAATTTAGGCAAAGGTACCAAATGAACCATCTTAGAAAACCGGTCACAGACCACCCAGATAACAGACATCCTCTGGGAAACAGGAAGATCCGAAAAAAAATCCATAGAAATATGCGTCCAAGGCCTCTCAGGGACCGGCAAAGGCAAAAGCAACCCACTGGCGCGGGAGCAGCAAGGTTTGGCCCGCGCACAAGTCCCACAGGACTGCACAAAAGAACGCACATCCCGTGACAAAGAAGGCCACCAAAAGGACCTAATAACCAAATCTCTGGTACCAAAAATCCCAGGATGGCCAGCCAACACAGAACAGTGAACCTCAGAAATCACTTTACTAGTCCATCTGTCAGGATCAGGAACAAACAGTTTCCCCGCTGGACAGCGATCAGGTTTATCAGCCTGAAACTCCTGAAGAACCCGTCGCAAATCAGGGGAGATGGCAGAAAGAATCACCCCCTCCTTCAGAATACCAACCGGCTCAAGAATCCCAGGGGAATCAGGCAAAAAACTCCTAGAGAGGGCATCAGCCTTAACATTCTTAGAACCCGGAAGATACGAAACAACAAAATCAAAACGGGAGAAAAACAGGGACCATCGGGCCTGTCTAGGATTCAGCCGTTTGGCAGACTCGAGGTAAATCAGATTCTTATGATTGGTCAACACCACAATACGGTGCTTGGCCCTCTCAATCCAATGTCGCCACTACTCAAATGCCCACTTCATAGCCAACAACTCACGATTGCTGACATCATAATTGCGTTCTGCAGGTGAAACTTTTGAGAAAAGAAGGCACACGGTTTCATCAAGGAACCATCAGAATTCCTCTGAGACAAAACGGCCCCTGCCCCAATCTTAGAAGCGTCAACCTCAACCTGAAAAGGAAGAGAAACATCCGGCTGACGCAACACAGGGGCAGAAGTAAATTGGCGCTTAAGCTCCTGAAAGGCAGAAACAGCCTCAGAGGACCAATTAGCTACATCAGCGCCCTTCCTCGTCAAATCGGTCAGGGGTTTAACCACGCTGGAGAAGTTGGCAATGAAACGGCGATAAAAATTAGCAAAGCCCAAAAATTTCTGAAGGCTCTTCACCGATGTGGGTTGAATCCAGTCATGAATGGCTTGGACCTTAACAGGATCCATTTCTATAGACGAGGGAGAAAAAATAAAACCCAAAAAAGAGACCTTCTGAACTCCAAATAGACACTTAGACCCCTTCACAAATAAAGCATTATCACGAAGGATCTGGAATACCATCCAGACCTGCTTCACATGAGCCCAAAAATTTCTGAAGGCTCTTCACGGATGTGGGCTGGATCCAATCATGAATGGCCTGAACCTTAACCGGATCCATTTCTATAGATGATGGAGAAAAAATGAAACCCAAAAAAGAAACCTTCTGTACTCCAAAGAGGCACTTAGACCCCTTCACAAACAAGGCATTATCACGAAGGACCTGAAATACCATCCTGACTTGTTTCACATGAGACTCCCAATCATCTGAAAAAATCAAAATATCATCCAAATATACAATCATGAATTTATCAAGATAATTCCGAAAAATATCATGCATGAAGGACTGAAACACAGATGGGGCATTAGAGAGTCCAAATGGCATCACAAGATATTCAAAATGGCCCTCGGGCGTATTAAACACAGTTTTCCATTCGTCACCCTGCTTAATACGAACAAGATTATATGCCCCTCGAAGGTCAATCTTAGTAAACCAACTAGCCCCCTTAATCATGGCAAACAAATCAGAAAGCAAAGGCAAAGGGTATTGGAATTTGACCGTGATCTTATTCAAGAGGCGATAATCAATACAGGGTCTCAAGGAGCCATCCTTCTTGGCAACAAAAAAAAACCCTGCTCCCAATGGAGAAGAAGATGGCCGAATATGCCCCTTCTCCAAAGACTCCTTTACATAGCTCCGCATGGCGGCATGTTCAGGCACAGACAGGTTGAAAAGTCGGCCCTTAGGAAACTTAAAGCCTGGAATCAAGTCAATAGCACAATCACAGTCCCTATGCAGTGGAAGGGAACTGGACCTGGGCTCATCGAAAACATCCTGGAAATCTGACAGAAACTCAGGAATTTCAGAAGAGGGGGACGAGGAAATTAACATCAGATGAATGTCATCATGAACCCCCTGACAACCTCAACTAGTCACAGACATAGACTTCCAATCCAACACCGGATTATGTACCTGCAACCATGGAAACCCCTGCACAATAGCATCATGCAAATTATGCAACACCAGGAAACGACAATCTTCCTGATGGGCTGACGCCATGCACATGGTTAACTGTGTCCAAAACTGAGGTTTATTTTTAGCCAATGGTGTAGCATCAATACCCCTCAAAGGGATAGGACTCCGCAAAGGCTGTAAGGGAAAACCACAACGTCTGGCAAATTCTAAGTCCATCAAATTTAAAGAGGCGCCTGAATCCACAAATGCCATGACAGAGAATGACGATAATGAGCAGATCAGGGTCACAGATAACAGAAATTTAGGTTGTACAGTACTGATGGTAACGGAATTAGCAATTCTCTTGGCACGCTTAGGGCAATCAGAAATAACATGAGCAGAATCGCCGCAGTAAAAGCACAACCTATTCTGACGTCTGAATCCTTGGCGTTCAGCTCTAGACACAATCCTATCACACTGCATAGGCTCAGGACTCCGCTCAGAAAACAATGCCATAGTGTGCACAACTCTGCGCTCACGCAAGCGTCGATCAATTTGAAAGGCCAGAGACATAGAATCACTCAGACCTGCAGGCGTGGGGAAGCCCACCATAACATCTTTAATGGATTCAGAAAGACCCTTTCTGAAAATTGCCGCCAAAGCATCCTCATTCCACTTAGTAAGCACAGACCATTTTCTAAATTTCTGGCAATATGATTCTGCCGCTTCTTGACCCTGACACAGGGCCAACAAGGTTTTCTCAGCATGATCCACAGAATTAGGTTCATCATACAATAACCCAAGCGCCTGAAAAAAGGTGTCTACATTAAGCAAGGCCGGATTCCCAGATTCCAGGGAAAATGCCCAATCCTGCGGGTCGCCACGCAACAGAGAAATGACAATTTTTACCTGCTGGATGGGATCACCAGAGGAACGGGGCTTCAGAGCAAAAAACAGTTTTCAGTTATTTTTAAAGCTCAAAAATTTGGACCTGTCCCCAAAAAACAGATCGGGGGTAGGAATTTTAGGCTCCAAAACAGGAGTCTGCACGATATAATCAGAAATACCCTGTACTCTAGCAGCCAGTTGATCCACCCGAGAAGCAAGTCCCTGAACATCCATGTCAGCGCCTAACTCTTGAGCCACCCAGAGGTGAAGAGGGGAAAAAAAACACAACAGAGTACAGAAAAAAAAATGGCTCAGCACTTTCTTTCCCTTATTTTGAGATGCGGTTAACTCATTGTTGGCCAGTTGTACTGTTATGATCTGGTGGCCTAGGAGCAGCATGGACGAGCTCTGGAGTAGGTGGCCTCTATACTGACCGCAGACCCTGAACTTAACACCGCAACTATAAGTAGCCGTGGGATGTTCCTGTCACTCCCTCGACACCTTGTCACAGCCGGAGGACTAATTACCCCTAAAGAAAGAAGCAGGAAAACTATCTTGCCTCAGAGAAAATCCCCAAAGGAAAGACAGCCCCCACAAATATTGACTGTGAGAGGAGAGGGAAATTACAAACGCAGACTGAAAACAGAATTTAGCAAAGGAGGCCACGCTACCTAGAAAGAAAAGACAGGACAGAGTACTGTGCGGTCAGTATAAAATACTACAAAAATCCACCACAGAGAATACAAAAATCTCCACACCTAACTAAAGGCATGGAGGGTAACTCTGCGACTCCAGAGCTTCCAGCTTGGCTGAATAAATCCTTACACCGACAAAGCTGGACAAGAAAAAACATAGCAATTCACTGAACTATAAAGTCCACCGCATGTGGACTGCAAAAACAAAGCCAGGACTTATCTTTGATGATTTGGACAATCCAGCAGGAGAAACCAAGAAGAGATGTGAATCCTCCAGAAAAACAATGGACAACTGGCACTCACTAAATGGTGAAGCCAGACTAAATAGTCCCGTCCAAAGTGGAAGCACCTGATGACTGCTGTGAAGGACAAACAGCAGCACTACCACTTATAACCACCGGAGGGAGCCCAAGAGCAGAACCCACAACAGAATTCACAACAGCTCTTCCGGCGTTCCGGAGGAGGATCAGTTAGGAGCACAATTGTCATCAGTCTGGAGGAGAGTTAAACAGCGCCTGTTGAATGTGGGTGCTAGGTACAAACATGTGGCTGACAGTAGGCGTGTGCCATGTCCGGACCTGAGTGTGGATGACTGGGTGTGGTTATCCACAAAAAACATAAGACTCAAAATACCGTCCCTTAAATTGGGTCCACGGTTTATTGGTCCATTTAGGGTCACCGCCGTCATTAACCCAGTAGCGTACCGATTGGAGCTCCCTACGGTGTGTAAGATACACAACGTGTTCCACAGGTCTCTTCTAAAGAAGGTGGTGGGTTCTGTGGATGCGGCGCCTATGCCACCTCCAGTCTTGGTGGATGGTAATTTGGAGTTTGAAGTCTCCAAGGTGGTTGACTCTCGTGTAGTGCGTCGCACTTTACAGTACTTGGTACACTGGCGTGGTTATGGGCCTGAGGAGAGGTCCTTGGTACCAGCCTCGGATATTCATGCGGATCGGCAGGTCAGGTTTTTTCATCGTCGCCATCCAGTCAAGCCGGGTCCTATAAGCCGTGAGGGCCCTGTGGTCCCTCGTAGAAGGCGGGATACTGTCATGTCGGACGCTGTTCAGACCAGGTCGTTCGACAAACAGTGATAATTCCGCTTTTGACCACTATTTTCTCATTGGCGTCGGCTAGATTTTATCTAGCTGTTCCGGGGTTAATTTACCTGATCCTCGGATTGGAAGCTGGGCCATGCCCATTGCCTTTAAATAGTTCTCCTGATCATTGGGCGTCGCCGATTATAGCTTCTGTCTTGTGCATTGTTAGCTCGGTCTGGAGTGGAGAGCTGGTTGTTGGAGATTCGTTGCTGGTGGTGTATTTTCCTTAGTCTTATTTACTCCTTCCTATATTTGTATTTATTTTGCCCTGCACATTTATAGTGTATTCCTGAGTGACTGCGGCGTGGTGTATATTTTCCTTTATCCTTGTCTGTGCTAACTGTGGGTATTGGTGTATTACCTCTTCACTGGGTGGTGGGCAGAGGTTTCAGCCTAGGGGTGAAACAGGAGACAGGGTGAGGTTCGAGGCCTGGACATGCACACCATCAGTGTAAACTCCAGGTAGAGGGTCAGTCAGGATTTCCCTAGTCTGAGGGAAATTGCAGGGGCCCGGGTTATTAGCTCTCGCTCACCTAGTCTCCCCGTGACACTGTGACCAGAGGTTTCTTAGATCCTTTTCTTTAAAGGCAGAAGGCTTGCTGTCAATCATCTGGGCTTCTCCTGGTAATTACACATGAATGCCTAAGGCAGTCCATTAGGTGGAAGCAGGGTCTTTTTCAAGTCAAGCTTTCGAACAGTGAGGCTGAAAAGTTGATGCTTGTAATTTTTATGATGTGAAAAATAAATGTTACATTTTATTGGGAAGTCTGATGCCTCTGATTTCTTTCATCCTGATTTTTAGCATTGATGGTTACAAGTGGTGCATGGTTTCTGTATAAATGATATGTTAGTTGGAGTCTGTGGCTTATTTTAGGGGTCCTGTAATAGTCACTGTAGCAGATAACTGTGCCGCTGTTCTGTTTTCATGGTACATTGTAATGCATTAGGCCATGTGCACACGTTCAGGATTTCTTGCAGAAATTTCCTGAAGAAAACCGGAAATTTTCTGCAAGAAATCCGCATTTTTTTTTTTGCGTTTTTTTCCCGTTTTTTTTGCGTTTTTTTTAGCATTCTGCAAGCGTAATTAGCTTTTAGAATGCTAAAGTTTTCCAAGCGATCTGTAGCATCGCTTGGAAAACTGACTGACAGGTTGGTCACACTTGTCAAACATACTGTTTGACAAGTGTGACCAACTTTTTACTATAGATGCAGCTTATGCAGCATCTATAGTAAAAGATAGAATGTTTAAAAATAATAAAAAAATAAAAAAAATGGTTATACTCACCCAGACATCTCCTCAGCGGCGTCCGTTCCTCTTCCTATAGCTGCTGTGCGCGCAGGACCTTCCATGACGTCGCGGTCATGTGAGCGGTCACGTGAGCGGTCACATGACCGCTCAAGACCAATCACAAGACAGTGACGTCATCGGCAGGTCCTTCACTGCACACCAGCTACAGAAACTGAAGCGGCAGCATGCAGCGGTGAGGCGGGAAGACATCGAGGGTGAGTATAGGACTATTTTTTATTTTAATTCCTTTTTTTTTGACCACTTATATGGTGCCCAGTCCGTGGAGGAGAGTCTCCTCTCCTCCACCCTGGGTACCAACCGCATATAATCTGCTTACTTCCCGCATGGTGTGCACAGCCCCGTGCGGGAAGTAAGCAGATCAATGCACTCCTAGGTGTGCGGAATCCCCGCAATTCCGCATTTTTAATGAACATGTTGCTTTTTTTTCCGCGATGCGATTTTTTCGTGGAAAAAATCGCAACATTTGCACAAAAAATGCGGAATACACTGTAAATAATAGGAGGCATATGTTAGCGTTTTTTTCGCGTTTTTATCACGTTTTTATAGCGAAAAAACGCGAAAAAAACGCTAAAAATTCTGAACGTGTGCACATGGCCTTACTCTTCAAACCCTTTTCCTTTCTACCCAAAAACAGTCTGAGCATCAGGAGATATGACTCTTAGTAACAATGCATGCGTGTTCTAATCAGAATAAGTGAACGTCTTCCCTACTATCAGCTTTTTCAAATATTATCATGAGATCCTAAAAGATTCATTCATGTATAAATAATCCTGAAACATGATCTAAAATGTCCGCAGTCGTACATAGAGTTTATTTGGGGACTTCTTGCTTACACATTTACAGAAATAACAATATCTTTGGCGGTGGAACTGTTTAAGGGTAATACTACGTAGGAGGGAGGTCAGGGTGAATATCTTCCTTGATGATACCAATGATGCTGAAGTAAACTATTCCTGAAGTTTAGCCTATTATATACGGAAGTCATTGCAGAAAGTCTGCACTGTTTCTTCTAAGTCAGACTGGATCAAATTTACAAATAGCCTCAGGAATGGTGATTGCTCCTAACTGTAATTAAAAAGAAAAGCAATTGGGGGGTATGAAGCTAACAACAAATGCCTCAAAGCTGTTAAGAAAATCAGACAGACATGTGGTGCATCCATTGTTTAGCTATTGTTTAGCATCACTGAACAAACCACAGGCTGACCTACGTCTTTTAGAACATCGCCAACCAATTGGAAGCCAGCTTTCTGTGGAATGTTTCCGAGATACAGTAACAATACCAGGTGCTGGGGGAGCACAATCCTGGCGTGTATTTTACCACCCATATTCCTGGACTGACGTGACTGACTATGCAGGACACCAGGGATCTCACGCGATCAATTTTACGTTTGGTAAATATGTTTACATTACTAGCAATGCTGTGCGGCCTTCATAATTGCAAGGAGTCATGGGAAGGTTCATGCGTTCCATTAACAGCAACGTCTAAAGTTTCATCAAAATCAGATGTAACTCTGGTGCTCCAAGGTCATTTGGAAACTAATAGGAAAAACATAAGCCGTAGTATCCCAACTGAAGCTTCACAGCCCTAATCACAGTGTAAATCGTGCTCGGATACCAAAGTGAAGGATGCCTTCAGTCCAGCGTGTGCGAGCAAATCTCCTATTTCATCACATTTCATGTCAGTACATTATAGTGGTTAACTTCTTGCCCTTTTTAGTGAAAGTGCTAACCCTTTGGGATGATCCACACAGACTATATGACTAAGGAAAAACACTTCATTATATTCAGATTTAATAGAATATAGCAATTATTGTGAGTGTTTTTTTTAATTAATTCACTCTGTACAAAGTAAAGTTTATAAGTAGTGTTGAGCATTCCGATACTGCAAATATCGGGTATCGGCCGATATTTGCTGTATCGGAAATCCGATACCGAGTTCCGATATTTTTACTATATCGGAAATCGGAATCGGAAGTGTGCGGTGCGTATGGTTCCCAGGGTCTGGAGGAGAGGAGACTCTCTTTCAGGCCCTGGGATCCATATTCATGTAAAAAATAAATAATAAAAATAAAAAATATTGATATACTCACCCCTCTGGCGGACCCTGGCTCTTAGCGGTGCCTCCGTTCCTAAGAATGCAGGGAGTGAAGGACATTCGATGACGTCGCGGCTTGTGATTGGTCGCGTGAGCGGTCACATGAGCGGTCACGCGACCAATCACAAGCCGTGACGTCATCGAAGGTCCTTCACTCTGCATTCTTAGGAACGGAGGCAGACGCTTGGACCGGTGAGAAGCGGGGCCGTCGGAGGGGTGAGTATATCAATATTTTAATTTTTATTCTTTATTTTATACATGAATATGGATCCCAGGGCCTGAAGGAGAGTTTCCTTTCCTTCAGACCCTGGGAACCATTCCGATATTTTGTGTCCCATTGATATGCATTGGTATCGGGTATCGGCGATATCCGATATTTTTTGGATATCGGCCGATCCAATCCGATACCGATACCTTTGCATATCGGAAGGTATCGCTCAACACTATTTATAAGGTAACTTGGTAATAATAGATTCAGTACACAATGTAAAATATATTACTGCTGCAAAAATGGTGGCACTTACTGCAATCATTAAAGGGAACCTGTTACCAGGTTTTCCTAATATAAACTATGTCCGCCAGCTTTAATGCCTCTTTTACAGCAATCTAACAAGGTGTATAAAACTCCCCAACCCTCCCCCTCTGCATAGCCCCAAAAATGCCTTTTAAATTCCCCGATATGGCTTGGTCCAGTCTACTAGGCATTGCTGGTCTTGTTTCCGCTCCTCCTCTCTCCTCATACTCACCGTCTTCCCTGTTGTGAACTCTATTTCTGGGCTCCCTCTTGTGGTCACAAGTGGTACTGTGTGAGTGCTGTCTTTCTGCAGGTTTGTGACTGGCATCAGCTGTCTCGTTATCTGTGGGCTGGTTTTTTATTTAAGCTCACTTGGACTCTCAGTCTATGCCTGCTGTCATTGTATTCAGTGCTATTCTGATTGCTCCTGTCTACATCCGTTATCAGTCTCTCCATGAGAAGCTAAGTTCTGTTTGCTTATTCTTGCTCATCTATGTTCAATATGTTTCCTAGAATATTATGAGTTTTGTCCAGCTTGCTAATATGTGTTTTCTCTGCTTGCTGGTAGCTCTGGGGTGCTGACTTGCTCCCCCCACATCGTTAGTTGGTGTGGGGGTTCTCGCATTCTCTGCGTGGATATTTTTGTATAGGGTTTTTTACTGACCGCACAGATCCCTTGCTATTTTCTGCTATCTAGTGTTAGCGGGCCTCATTTGCTTAACCTGTTTCATCTCTGCGTTTGTCTTTTCCTCTTAACTCACCGTTATTATTTGTGGGGGGCTGTTCTATATCTTTGGGGTTATTTCTCTGAGGCAAGTGAGGTCTTACTTTATCTCTAGGGGTAGTCAGTTTCTCAGGCCGTGAAGAGACGTCTAGGATTTCAGGAAACGTTCCACGGCTACCTTTAGTGTGTTTGGTTAGGATCAGGTTTTGCGGTCAGTCCAGTTACCACATCCCCAGAGCTTGTCCTATTTTCTCTGACTTAGCTGGTTAGATTTGTGATCCTAAGCCACTGGGATCATAACACTTCCCTCCCTGCTTCATATGGATGACGTGTCCTATGTCATCAACACAGTGTCCCCATTGAATTTCTGTACAGGTGTACTTCTCTCTGCCCTACCAAGGCAGGGTGCATGCACCATTTTTACTTATAGGTCATCAGCGCTCTTTGGCCTTTCCCTGCGCATGCGCATTACAGTACTCTGTTCTACCATCAGCAGGGAAAAGCAAAGTGCGCCTGCACAGGATCTAGATTTTTGTCACTGTGTGGACACACAGCTAGAAAGAAGATGGCAATTGGGAGGAGATAAGAGGCTCCGAGTATGACCAGACTGACCTGAATCACACCATATAGGGGAATATAAAAGCTATTCTTTGTGCTATGCAGGGGGGTTGGGAACTTATATACTTCTTGCTAAACTGCTGTAATAAAGGCATTAAAGGGAACCTGTCACCCCCCCAGGCGTTTGAAACTAAAAGAGCCACCTTGTGCAGCAGTAATGCTGCATTCTGACAAGGTGGCTCTTTTAGTTCTGGGTGCTGTAACTGCAGAAATAATCCGTTTTATAATTTGTCCTAAATACCTTTCTTCAGTCCTGGAGGCAGGTCTTTCCCCCCTGCTGCAGACGCCACACAGCCGTCACTCAAGTCTTCTTGGCGCCGGGCGTCGCCTCCTCATCGCTGTTTAGAAATCAGCCGGCGCCTGCGCTCTTTTGTCATACCTTGGGCAGGCGCAGTGAGCGCTGCCCGTCCTCTGTCATCATATGCAGTCTAGCTGACTGCGCCTGTGCGGCCACCCTGCTTGTGAATCCCAGCCCCGCAGTGAGAATAAATAAGAAGACACTGCGGGGCTGGGAGTACCAGGCTGGGTGGCCGCACAGGAGCAGTCAGCTAGACTGCATATGAGAACAGAGGACGGGCAGCGCTCACTGCGCCTGCCCAAGGCATGACAAAAGAGCGCAGGTGCCGGCTGATTTCAAAATAGCGCTGAGGAGGTGGCGCCCTGCGCCAAGAAGACTTGAGGGACGGCTGTGTGGCGTCTGCAGCATGGGGGGAAAGGCCTGCCTCCAGGACTGAAGAAAGGACAAATTACAAAATGGATTATTTCTGCAGTTACAGCACCAATAACTAAAAGAGCCACCTTGTCGGAATGCAGCATTACTGCAGCACAAGGTGGCTCTTTTAGTTTCAAACACCTGGGGGGGGGGTGACAGGTTCCCTTTAAAGGTATTTGCTGTAGTTTCTTTTTGGAAAACCTGTTACCGTATTTTTTGGACTATAAGACGCACTGGACCATAAGATGCACACTAAACTTTCAGAAGGAAAATAGGGGTAAAAAAGTGTCAAAAGGGGGTCCGTCTTACAGTCCGAATTCATCTTACTGGGGAGGGGTTTTGGCACTAATGGAGGAGTAGTCACAGAGGTTGTTCGGTGGTCCAGGCAGGTGCGGTGGCCTCCGGGAAATGTCATCCCAGGCTGGTGCGATGGTGCTGCTGCTTTGTGGGGCTGCGGTGGCCTGTGGGGCTGCAGTACTCTGTGGGGCTGTGTAGGGCTGCGGGGCTCTGTGGGATGGCGGGGCTCTGTGGGGTGGCAGGCCTCTGTGGGGTGGTGATGTTGGGTCTCTGTGCTGAAGTGGCAGCGGCTCTCTGTGCTGCGTGGAGGGCTCCACCCGCATTTCATCAAAGCCCGGATGACTCCAGAAAGATGGCCCCCCAGTGGCCTCTGGAGAGATGGCTGCCAGTGACCTCTGGAAAGATGGCAGCCGGGAGTGGTGCATGCTCAGATTCAGATCTTGGCAATGAGATCTCATCCCGAGATTTAAATCTGAGCATGCGCTACCCCCGGCGGCCATCTTTCCGGATGCCACCGCATTGCAGCAACAGAGCTGCAGGGGCTTCCGAGCTTTGACAAATGCCAGCGGAGCCCCCCATGCAGCACAGAGCCCCGCTGCTGCCACCTCATACAGCCCCGACACCAGCACACCACAGAGCACCGCTACAGCCGAGGGACCTCCGCCACTGGGACCGCCACCAGGATTTGTAAGTATATTGCGACTATAAGACGCACCGCCCATTCTCCCAAAAAAATTTTTGGGAAAAAAGTGCATCTTATGGTCCACAAAATACGGTAACAGGTTCCCTTTAAGTAATTTTGTTTATTGAAAAGAAGTGATGTGTGTCTAATTTAATGTCACACTGATGATCTGACATTGGACATGCAGAGACACAGGGTATAAAGTCCATGAACAGTTTTATTATAAAAGGAGATCTTGGTGCCAGTGTCTGCTACTAGCTGCATTGCTGTGACAACACTTTGGCAGTATGGCAGCCAATCAGTAAGCTCAACTGGTCTGCACAAGAAGATAGAAGTGGCTCTGAGCTGAGTAATTTGTCTGATGTGCTGTTTACATGATATCAACACCACTGGTCCCCGGAAGCAGTGATGTAGACTCAGCGCTGGACATGGATAACTTAAAGGTGTGCAAAAATGTTGCATCTTTTGGTGGATTTTATGAAATTTCCCTTCCTGCCCCAGCTCTGCCCACTTTGGCAAAGCTAATTGTGGGATGGAGTGGGAAAATCCCATTCATCAAAGTCTTCATAAATTTCACTTTAAAATTGGTGGAAATTACGCCAGAAGTGTATTCCATCCATTGATTGTAGTAATATTTCTAAAAATATAACAATAGACAGCACACCTATAGTATTAAACTGATGGACAGGTGAACATATGATGTCCCAATATACAACATACAGCATATAAAACTGCAATTAATGAATACATAAATTCTATTATTGCTATACATGCAAAAAAATGTATATATTTTTTTTTATCAAAGAGCATATAACTCATCCACCTGCAACAACATGACCTCAATGAAGGGACCCTACATATTTTAATTTACCTATGTGTTAACTAAGCATCTCACATTTTTACATACATGGCAATAGTGGAATTCATGTATTCATTAATTGCAATGTGCTGATGCATAGTAAATACTGTATGTTTGGAGTAACAATTCTGGTGGAGGCGCACGCCAGTTGTAAGATGCATGTTACTCTTAATGAATTTGATGTACCTTACGTTAGTCTACGATTTAGACCAGTATGCAAAATGAACCTGGACTTGCCTCTTCATCTTCTGGGGCCTTCACACCTCATCTTCTTCTTTTGTAACTATAAGCAAAATGAGAGGCAGTTGCTTATTTTTTTACCAAAGTTCAGCGCCATTTGTTGGTATCAGCACAATGCTAAAAGTTGCGATGCTTACTGAGCAGGATTTTCACTGTGGTAGCACTGGTTGTTGTAGAACCATCACCTGCAGGATACTCAAAACAGCAGGGATAGGATTTTCAAGGTTTAGTGGCTTGACGCCAAGCTTGCTATTCATCACATCCAAATTACATTTTATTTCAGGCAAGTGGATCTTATGTGTACATGAGAAATAACTCTTGTTCTGGCCATTATGGAATATGTATGCTGTATGTTTCATCATTAGTGATGGCAGAACCCGTGGATGTTCGTGTCCAGCGGGTTCGGCCGTTCATTTGAAAACGTTTTGGTTCATGTACTAGAACAGTACCCAAACTCGACCCAAACCTGGACCCCATTCAACTGAATGGGGGGCCTGAACATCAGTTGCTTGCCATGCTGACTAAGGTGAGTGGCGTTCATAGCTGATGAACTCCGTTCACCTCACTGAAGGCAACGCTAGTGTGAGAAAGTTCGCACACCCAAGCGGTGACATCACTGAGGTGATTGGAGTTTATTTGCTATGAATTCAGCTCACCTTATTTACGTCACCATGAGACATAAGCCCGCACAGGGCTGCCAAATTTCGGGGCCCCATACTGGCAAAATTTTCGGGCCCCCCTTAAGACTCCACCCAGGTTCCACCCCAGCCCCGCCTCCACCACTCGTACTGTCCACAGCCCCAGCGCTGTCTCTTGGAAAAACTCCACTTCTCACCAATCACACATTAACAGTTCCCATCACTATATCACACACATAGCCAGCAGATTTTGTTTTGGCCAAAAGGTTTTTTTAATCTGCCACGATGATAATGTAGACTCTTTTGGCTGGGCTCTACTCTACTCTAACTTATTAAACATTTGTTAAAATATGCAATACAATTTAGGAATATTTTTATTTATTTTTCAATTTTTCAAATGACCAATAATACCACATGCAAGGGGCAAATACCACAACACCATGACCAGACACCATATTATCACCACATAGTGACCTATAATACTATCTACAAGGAACAAATACCGCCACACCATGGCCGGACAACATATTACCACCACATTGTGACTGAATAGTAAAATACTGATCATTAATAAAAAAAAATACCATCACCATAAGTGCCATTATACACAGGAGATCTGTACTTAGTATGCAGTGTCTGTGTACAGGTAATACAGTGGTCACCAATGCCATTATACACAGGAGCTCTATATATAGTGTCAGTGTACAGGTAATACAGGGATCACCAGTGACATTATACACAGGAGCTCTGTATATAGGGTACAGTGTACAGATAATATAGTGATCACAAGTGACATTATACACAGGAGCTCTGTATACAGTATACAATGTATGGTGTCAGTGTACAGGTAACATACTGACTCACCAGAGATGTCTCTAGCTGAAGTCCTTCATCTTTGCGTTTCTTTTAATCCAGCGCAGACCGACATCACTTCTTTAAGCCAGGACTCGTCTCTGCATAAAATATTACAGTTACAGTATCTAGAGCACCGCTTCCATAGCACATTCCCCACTTTTTCCCTTTCTTCTACACTACTGTACACATCTGAATACAGACGTTCACCCACCATTAATATATATTTGGTTATTATGCAACCCACCATTCCAAATATAAATTATAATCCACCACTGCGCCCCCCACTATCTGTACATAGCCACTTTCCCCATTTAATATATAAATTAATTAGCACCTGTACTCTTTCTCCCAATTTATTTCCAGTCACTTTATCCTCAGCGACCCCCACTATGTACCTCCCGCTCTAACCCTTACCCCGATTCATTATAGTTACATGCTCCTTCTGCCTCAATTCATTGTCATGTCTTCGCTCTCTCCCACCCTCTATTAATTATCAACTGCTCTTCTCCACCCTCAAAATTCATTATTTGCTCTCCCCACCTTCAATACACCATTTGCTCTCCCCACCCCCACCTTCAATTCAATTGCTGTCCACCGTCCCTCACCCTCACTTGATGTGCAGTCCCCATCACCCCCACTTCATCATTTGCAGTCCACCTTACTTCATCATTGAGTCCCCTATCATTTCATCATGTGCAGTACCCCCTCAAACACAATTCATCATCTGCAGTCTCCATCACTCTCACATCATCATTTGCAGTCCCCATCACCCCACTTCATCATTTGCAGTCCCCATCATTTGCAATCCCCATCACCCCCACCTCATTATTTCCAGTCCCCATCACCCCTGCATCATCATTTGCAGTCCCCATCACCTCCACTTCATAATTTACTGTCCCCATCATCATTTGCAATCCCCATCACCCCCACATCATCATTTGCAGTCCCCATCACCCCTGCATCATCATTTGCAGTCTACATCACCCCAATTCATCATTTGCAGTCCCCATCACCCCCACATCATCATTTGCAGTCCCCATCACCCCACATCATCATTTGTAGTCCCCATCACCCCCACATCATCATTTGCAGTCCCCATCACCCCCACATCATCATTTGCAGTCCCCATCACCCCCACTTCATCATTTGCAGTCCACCTTACTTCATCATTTAGTCCCCTATCCCCCTTTACTTCATCTGCAGTCCCCCTTACTTCATCATTTGCAGCCCCCTATTATTTCATCATGTGTAGTACCCCTTCAAACACAATTCATCATCTGCAGTCTCCATCACTCCCACATCATCATTTGCAGTCCCCATCACCCCCACATCATCATTTGCAGTCCCCATCACCCCCACATCATTTGCAGTCCCCATCACCCCCACATCATCATTTGCAGTCCCCATCACTCCCACTTCATCACTTGCAGTCCCCTATCCCCCTTCACTTCATCTGCAGTCCCCCATACTTCATCATTTGCAGCCCCCTATCATTTCATCATGTGCAGTACCCCCTCAAACACACTTCATCATTTGCAGCCCCCTATCATTTCATCATGTGCAGTACCCCCTCAAACACACTTCATCATTTGCAGTCCCCTATCATTTCATCATGTGCAGTACCCCCTCAGACACACTTCATCATTTTCAGCCCCCAATCATTTCATCATGTGCAGTACCCCCTCAAACACACTTCATCATCTGCAGTCTCACTCCCCCCACCTCACCCATTTAAAAAAACAAAAATGTTTTTAATACTTACCTCAGTCGTTCCCGGGGTGTCTAGTGTTTTAAGCAGTGAAGCAGCAGCTAGAATGTATGGGCTACTGAGAGGACCTGAAAGGAGCCCATACATTCTAGTACATTCACTACTGAGATTGCTAGAATGTATGGGCTGTAGTTAGTACCTGCAGGGAGCCCATACATTCTAGCTACAGCTGAGCAGGAGCTGCGCAGCCGACTAGGTAAGACAGCCGTGCACAGCTCCAAAAAGGCTCCCGGGCTCCAGCGCCAATGTGTGCACCGCAGTGCACAGTATTTTAGTGCATTATGGGGCCCGATCAGTAGAAGCACAACAGTGGGGCCCCGAATCTGCGGGCCGCTCTGTGTACTGCTGCTGACAGGGCCCCATACAACAGTAAGGGCAGTAATGCCCTGATGGCGGCCCTGCGCCCGCATCATACCATCATTTAGCCTAGCATCTAGATGTAGCAGAGCTATACAATTCACGGGACAAAATTATTATGTTCTCGTCAGACAGGTGTGCAATATGGTTGTTTAGAATTTTTATCTTTTACAGGTGACATGGGCATCGGATGAATATCTTCTTGTTGGACTGGTGAGGAATATAGTCGTTTAGTCGTTTATTATTTTTTGTTTAACAGGGAACATGGGCTTCAGTTTATTAGGTGTAAAGTGACTGTAACTTTCATTTTTCATTTTTATTTAAAAAAAGTGTCAATGTCTTTTTTTTTTTAAAAAAAGGACTTTATTTTGACTGGGTTTTTTCACAATCTAGCTGTGGGGTTAGTAATGGGGGTGTCTTATAGATGCCTCTCCATTACTAACACCTGGGCTTGATGTCATCATTAGTGATGAGCGAATATACTTGTTACTCGAGATTTCTCAAGCACGCTCGGGGGTCCTCCGAGTAGTTTTTAGTGCTCGGAGATTTAGTTTTTCTTGCTGCAACTGAATGATTTACATCTGTTAGGCAGCATAAGTACATGTGGGGATTCCCTAGCAACCAGGCAATCCCCACATGTAGTTATGCTGGCTAACAGATGTAAATCATTCAGCTGCAGCAAGAAAAACTAAATCTCCGAGCACTAAAAAATACTCGGAGGACCCCCGAGCATGCTCCAGAAATCTCGAGTAACGAGTATATTCGCTCATGACTAGTCATCATCCATAAAACAGCTGATATCAACCCCAAACGTAATACCTCACTTGCCACCAGGGCAAGCTGGAAGAGCTGGGCAAAGCACCAGAATTGGCGCATTTAATAGATACACCTTTACTGGGGTGGCTGCGGGCTCCTATTTTTAGGCTGAGGAGGGCCAATATCCATGGCTTGTTCCCAGTCTGAGAATATCAGTCATCAGTAGTGTTGAGCGATACCGTCCGATACTTGAAAGTATCGGTATCGGAAAGTATCGGCCGATACCGGCAAAGTATCGGATCCAATCCGATACCGATACCCGATACCAATACAAGTCAATGGGACTCAAGTATCGGACGGTATCCCTGATGGTTCCCAGGGTCTGAAGGAGAGGAAACTCTCCTTCAGGCCCTGGGATCCATATTAATGTGTAAAAGAAAGAATTAAAATAAAAAATATTGCTATACTCACCTCACCGAGGGAACCGGCAGCGTTGTTTGCTTAAAATTCGCGCGTTTACTTCCTTCCGTGAAGTCCCGGCTTGTGATTGGTCGCGTGCCGCCCATGTGGCCGCGACGCGACCAATCACAGCAAGCCGTGACGTAATTTCAGGTCCTTCAGGATTTTAAAATTACGTTCTGGCTTGTGATTGGTCGCGTCGCAGTCACATGGGCGACGCGACCAATCACAAGCCAGAACGTAATTTTAAAATCCTGAAGGACCTGAAATTACGTCACGGCTTGCTGTGATTGGTCGCGTCGCGGCCACATGGGCGACGCGACCAATCACAAGCCGGGACGTCACGGGAGGCAGGACACGCGCGCATTTTAAAATGCGCGCGTGTCCAGCCTCCCGTGACGTCACGGCTTGTGATTGGTCGCGTCGCCCATGTGACCGCGACGCGACCAATCACAAGCCAGAACGTAATTTTAAAATCCTGAAGGACCTGAAATTACGTCACGGCTTGCTGTAATTGGTCGCGTCGCGGCCACATGGGCGGCACGCGACCAATCACAAGCCGGGACTTCACGTAAGGAAGTAAACGTGCGAATTTTAAGCAAACAACGCTGCCGGTTCCCTCGGTGAGGTCCAGGCTGCGTCGGAGAGGTGAGTATAGCAATATTTTTTATTTTAATTCTCTCTTTTACACATTATTACATTAATGTTGTTTCGATACCGATACCCGATACCACAAAAGTATCGGATCTCGGTATCGGAATTCCGATACCCGCAAGTATCGGCCGATACCCGATACTTGCGGTATCGGAATGCTCAACACTAGTCATCAGCTGTCTGATTTACCTTGGCTGGTTGTCAAAAGTGGGGGGACCATGCCGTTTTTTTAATTACTAATTTAAATAATTTTAAAAAAATGGTGTGGGGACCCCTCTATTCTTGATATCCAGCCATGATAAAGCTGACAGCTGGGGGTTGCAGTCCACAGGTGTTAGTTTTGCTTTTTATGGCCATCAAAAATAGAAGAGACACCATGTCATTTTTTATGTATTTGTTTACTGCACAGGCACTGACTGATGAATACATTCATCAACCTTGCATGCTCTCACTGCTATCAGCGACAGCAGGTGAACACTGATGAGAGTAGTACTCTCATCATCCGATGCCTGTGACAGGCAGTTACCACTTTAATGCTGGTCACAGCGGCTGCATCACATGCTGTCATCTGCCAACGTTGGAACTGTAGCTCTCTGATCATCTGTAATGATCTTACCGCTGATCAGAGCCACTGGTGCTTCTCGCGCTGTCGCAGAAATGACAGCATGATAAACAGCCCATGTTTGGGATGTCAAACCCGAACAGTCACAAGGACTTCCTGGAGAAGTGCACGGACACTAGGTGTTCAGTATGGACTTCGAACTTTACTGTTCAGGTTTGCCCATTACTATTCATCAGCTCTCCATTTGCAGGTTCCATCTCTAATAATCAATTGTCTGTGAACTAGTGGGTTGTGACTAGCTAATATGATGTCTCCTATACATACCACACAGAAACATAAGGGATTTATGCTTACATCTCATTGCTAGCACTGCCCCAGAAGTGGCAGCTGTAGCACAAAATGCATTTTACTGCAGTACTTTACTGCAGTACTGAGCAGTGTGGTTATGAATCCAGCCCTTGGGTGAAATACAACCCTTACTACAGCAGCAACATCTGTCTGCCCATGTCTCTCGCTCTCTCTCTCACGCTGCTCTTCCCTCTATTCTAATTGAATACTCATATCTGAAGTAAATATAAACTGTTTCAACTTTTAGTTTTCAAAAGTACATATATGATGTTTCATTCTACAAACAGATCTTCCTTAGAAATTAATAGGGAATGAACACTATGTAAAAAATGTGACAAGTGTTGCTGTGTGGGGGGATAGACTAACTGAGGACAGGAAATTAACAACTTTCCTGGATCCTGGGGGTTCTGGCAGTCTTTTTAAATACTTAATGTTTAATCCCCTCACTGCCAAGCAATTTTTTATTTCTGCACTTCATTTTTTTCATCCCCAATAACCATGCAAGAAAAAAGTATGCAAAAGAGCACTTCTAAAGAGGGAAGAGGGGAAGAAAAAAACAGCAAAACACTTACACTAAATAGATATCTTCAATATGTACAACTTTTGTTACAACTCAATCATGTCTGGACATCCTAATCAGGTGCCGTATTGTAAGACAACTGAAAACACAAACAAAAAAAGGAGTGCCAGCTGGAAAGCACAGTGAGTCCACATGGGCAGATTGGGAGTCGAAGGATTGAAGCTCCACTTACTTCGTATGGGAGAGAAAGATTCTGTTTCCCCTTATTCCAGGTCAGCCTTTCCTCCTTGCACATAGACCAATGCAATGGAAGTTAAGCCATATACGGGAGTGATTGCCAATCCAGCAAGTGACTCAATTATTTAATTAATGGATAAATTTACAACTCAATAACAAATAAACAGAGTCAAATATACTGGTCTAAGGGTACTGTTACACAAAACGATTTACCAACGATCACGACCAGCGATACGACCTGGCCGTGATCATTGGTAAGTCGTTGTGTGGTCGCTGGGGAGCTGTCACGCAGACAGCTCTCCAGCGACCAGCGATGCCGAAGTCCCCGGGTAACCAGGGTAAACATCGGGTTACTAAGTGCAGGGCCGCGCTTAGTAACCCGATGTTTACCCTGGTTACCATCGTAAATGTAAAAAAAAAAAAACGTACATACTCACATTCCGGTGTCCGTCAGGTCCCTCGCTGTCTGCTTCCCGCACTGACTGAGTGCCGGCCATAAAGTGAAAGCAGAGCACAGCGGTGACGTCACCACTGTGCTCTGCTTTTACTTTCTGGCCGGCAGTCAGTCAGTGCGGGAAGCAGACGGCTAGGGACCTGACGGACACCGGAATGTGAGTATGTACGGTTTTTTTTTTTTACATTTACGATGGTAACCAGGGTAAACATCAGGTTACTAAGCACGGCCCTGCGCTTAGTAACCCGATGTTTACCTTGGTTACAAGCGAAAGCATCGCTGGATCGGTGTCACACACACCGATTCAGCGATGACAGCGGGAGATCCAGCGACAAAATAAAGTTCCAAACGATCTGCTACGACGTACGATTCTCAGCAGGGTCCCTGATCACTGCTGCGTGTCAGACACAGCGATATCGTATGGATATCGCTGGAATGTCACGGATCGTACCGTCGTAGCGACAAAAGTGCCACTGTGAGACGGTACCCTAAGTTTTCTCCTTCAACAGGATAAACAAAGAACTTTCTAACTGCTATCTGTACTATAGAACGTGGTTTCCTGAGACGACAGTCACAATGCAAGGGCCCTCCAAAGTGCCAGGAGTGTAAAAAGCTAGTGCGTGGGACACAGGTGGATACAGGCAGGTCGTGATGGATGTTGATGGGTTAACAAAACTAGGGAAATAATCTTCCTTCCAAGAGCTATAAGTTTTTAATTTTTCCATTGACATATACATATGAGGGGGTTGCATTTTTGTGGAAAAAGTTGGAATTTTGAACAATATCATTCCTTTTAGCCTGTAATGTACAGAAAAAAAATGTAAAAAAAAAAAAATCCAAGTGGGATGGAATGGTAGAAAAAAAATGCAGTTTGGTCACAATTAGGGTTGAGCGAAACGGATCATTCATTTTCATAAGTCGCCGACTTTTGGCAAAGTCGGCGTCTCATGAAATCTGACCCGATCCCTGTGTGGGGTCGGCCATGTGGTACGCGACTTTCGCACCAAAGTTGTGTTTCAATGACGCTAAAAGCGCCATTTCTCAGCCAATGAAGGTGGATGCAGAGTGTGGGCAGCGTGATGACATAGATCTCAGTCCCCACCATCTTAGAGAAGGGCATTGCAGTGATTGGTTTGCTTTCTACGGCGTCACAGGGGCTATAAAGGGGCGTTCCCGCCGACCGCCATCTTACTGCTGCTGATCTGAGCGTAGGGAGAGGTGCCGCTTCGTCAGAAGCAGGAATAGACAGTGTTAGGCAGGGTACATTCACCCCCAAACCGCTTTTGCTGTAGCGATTTCCACTGTCCAACACCACCTTTTGTTTGCAGGGACAGTGGAAGCTACATTTTTTTTTTCCTCAGCGCTGTAGCTCATTGGGCTGCCCTAGAAGGCTCCCTGATAGCTGCGTTGCTGTGTGTGTACACCGCTGTGCAAACCAACTGCTTTTTTCAAAGCACAAATCCTGTTGTTCCTTAAATTCTGCACAGCTATCTTGTTTGTTTGTCCACACTTTTGTGTGCAGCTGTCCTTTTTATAGCTGCCTGCCATACTTTTCTGAGATTACTGCAGGGAGATAAAGATTGGCAAGTCTGCCTCTGTGCCAGTGCTGTGTGTGGCATCTGTCTCTCATTGTGTGCCACAGAAAACCTAGTGTGTAATACTGGGCCATTTTTTTTTAAATTCTCCCTGAAAAAAAAAATCATGGGAGATAAAGATTGGCAAGTCTGCCTCTGTGCCAGTGCTGTGTGTGGCATCTGTCTCTCATTGTGTGCCACAGAAAACCTAGTGTGTAATACTGAACAATTTTTTTTTTTATTCTCCCTGAAGAAAAAAAAAATAAATAGTGGGAGATAAAGATTGGCAAGTCTGCCTCTGTGCCATTGCTGTGTGTGGCATCTGTCTCTCATTGTGTGCCACAGAAAACCAGTGTGTAATACTGGGCCATTTTTTTTTTGGTAAATTCTCCCTGAAAACAAAAATAAATCAATAGTGGGAGATAAAGATTGGCAAGTGTGCCTCTGTGCCATTGCTGTGTGTGGCATCTGTCTCTCATTGTGTGCCACAGAAAACCAGTGTGTAAAACTGGGCCATTTTTGGGGGGGTAAATTCTCCCTGAAAACAAAAATAAATCAATAGTGGGAGATAAAGATTGGCAAGTCTGCCTCTGTGCCATTGCTGTGTGGCATCTGTCTCTCATTGTGTGCCACAGAAAACTAGTGTGTAATACTGGGCCATTTTTTCTTGGTAAATTCTCCCTGAAAACAAAAATAAATCAATAGTGGGAGATAAAGATTGGCAAGTCTGCCTCTGTGCCATTGCTGTGTGTGGCATCTGTCTCTCATTGTGTGCCACAGAAAACCAGTGTGTAATACTGGGCCATTTTTTTGGGGGGTAAATTCTCCCTGAAAACAAAAATAAATCAATAGTGGGAGATAAAGATTGGCAAGTCTGCCTCTGTGCCATTGCTGTGTGTGGCATCTGTCTCTCATTGTGTGCCACAGAAAACCAGTGTGTAATACTGGGCCATTTTTTTGGGGGGTAAATTCTCCCTGAAAACAAAAATAAATCAATAGTGGGAGATAAAGATTGGCAAGTGTGCCTCTGTGCCATTGCTGTGTGTGGCATCTGTCTCTCATTGTGTGCCACAGAAAACCAGTGTGTAATACTGGACCATTTTTTTTTTGGTACATTCTCCCTGAAAACAAAAATAAATCAATAGTGGGAGATAAAGATTGGCAAGTCTGCCTCTGTGCCATTGCTGTGTGTGGCATCTGTCTCTCATTGTGTGCCACAGAAAACCAGTGTGTAATACTGGGCCATTTTTTTTTTGGTAAATTCTCCCTGAAAACAAAAATAATTCAATAGTGGGAGATAAAGATTGGCAAGTCTGCCTCTGTGCCATTGCTGTGTGTGGCATCTGTCTCTCATTGTGTGCCACAGAAAACCAGTGTGTAATACTGGGCCATTTTTTTTTTTTTTGTAAATTCTCCCTGAAAACAAAAATAAATCAATAGAGGGAGATAAAGATTGGCAAGTCTGCCTCTGTGCCATTGCTGTGTGTGGCATCTGTCTCTCATTGTGTGCCACAGAAAACCAGTGTGTAATACTGGGCCATTTTTTTTTGGTAAATTCTCCCTGAAAACAAAAATAAATTAATAGTGGGAGATAAAGATTGGCAAGTCTGCCTCTGTGCCATTGCTGTGTGTGGCATCTGTCTCTCATTGTGTGCCACAGAAAACCAGTGTGTAATACTGGGACATTTTTTTTTGTAAATCCTCCCTGAAAACAAAAATAAATTAATAGTGGGAGATAAAGATTGGCAAGTCTGCCTCTGTGCCATTGCTGTTTGTGGCATCTGTCTCTCATTGTGTGCCACAGAAAACCAGTGTGTAATACTGGGCCATTTTTTTTTGTAAATTCTCCCTGAAAACAAAAATAAATCAATAGTGGGAGATAAAGATTGGCAAGTCTGCCTCTGTGCCATTGCTGTGTGTGGCATCTGTCTCTCATTGTGTGCCACAGAAAACTAGTGTGTAATACTGGGCCATTTTTTTTTTGTAAATTCTCCCTGAAAACATAAATAAATCAATAGTGGGAGATAAAGATTGGCAAGTCTGCCTCTGTGCCATTGCTGTGTGTGGCATCTGTCTCTCATTGTGTGCCACAGAAAACCAGTGTGTAATACTGGGCCATTTTTTTTTTGGGTAAATTCTCCCTGAAAACAAAAATAAATCAATAGTGGGAGATAAAGATTGGCAAGTCTGCCTCTGTGCCATTGCTGTGTGTGGCATCTGTCTCTCATTGTGTGCCACAGAAAACCAGTGTGTAATACTGGGCCATTTTTTTTTTGTAAATTCTCCCTGAAAACAAAAATAAATCAATATTGGGAGATAAAGATTGGCAAGTCTGCCTCTGTGCCATTGCTGTGTGTGGCATATGTCTCTCATTGTGTGCCACAGAAAAACAGTGTGTAATACTGGGCCTTTTTTTTTGGTAAATTCTCCCTGAAAACAAAAATAAATCAATAGTGGGAGATAAAGATTGGCAAGTCTGCCTCTGTGCCATTGCTGTGTGTGGCATCTGTCTCTCATTGTGTGCCACAGAAAACCAGTGTGTAATACTGGGCCATTTTTTGGGGGGTAAATTCTCTCTGAAAACAAAAATAAATCAATAGTGGGAGATAAAGATTGGCAAGTCTGCCTCTGTGCCATTGCTGTGTGTAGCATCTGTCTCTCATTGTGTGCCACAGAAAACCAGTGTGTAATACTGGGCCATTTTTTTTTTTGGTAAATTCTCCCTGAATACAAAAATAAATTAATAGTGGGAGATAAAGATTGGCAAGTCTGCCTCTGTGCCATTGCTGTGTGTGGCATCTGTCTCTCATTGTGTGCCACAGAAAAAAAGTGTGTAATACTGGGACATTTTTTTTTTAAATCCTCCCTGAAAACAAAAATAAATCAATAGTGGGAGATAAAGATTGGCAGGTCTGCCTCTGTGCCATTGCTGTGTGTGGCATCTGTCTCTCATTGTGTGCCACAGAATACCAGTGTGTAATACTGGGACATTTTTTTTTGGTAAATTCTCCCTGAAAACAAAAATAAATCAATAGTGGGAGATAAAGATTGGCAAGTCTGCCTCTGTGCCATTGCTGTGTGTGGCATCTGTCTCTCATTGTGTGCCACAGAAAACCAGTGTGTAATACTGGGCCATTTTTTTTGGTAAATTCTCCCTGAAAACAAAAATAAATCAAAAGTGGGAGATAAAGATTGGCAAGTCTGCCTCTGTGCCATTGCTGTGTGTGGCATCTGTCTCTCATTGTGTGCCACAGAAAACCAGTGTGTAATACTGGGCCATTTTTTGGGGGGTAAATTCTCCCTGAAAACAAAAACAAATCAATAGTGGGAGATAAAGATTGGCAAGTCTGCCTCTGTGCCATTGCTGTGTGTGGCATCTGTCTCTCATTGTGTGCCACAGAAAACCAGTGTGTGATACTGGGCCATTTTTTTTTTCGTACATTCTCCCTGAAAACAAAAATAAATCAATAGTGGGAGATAAAGATTGGCAAGTCTGCCTCTGTGCCATTGCTGTGTGTGGCATCTGTCTCTCATTGTGTGCCACAGAAAACCAGTGTGTAATACTGGGACATTTTTTTTTTTGGTAAATTTTCCCTGAAAACAAAAATAAATCAATAGTGGGAGATAAAGATTGGCAAGTCTGCTTGAGTGCCGGTCCTGTGTGTGCCATCTGTCTCAAATTATTGGGGCACAGAAAACCTAGTGTGTAACATTGGGCCTGGTTTTCCTTTCAGTGTCAGCCACCTATAAAGGTGTATATAAATCCTACAGAATTTAGAGTTCACCTTATAAGTTGTTTTACAGTAACAAATACCGTTACTTTGGTTACGTTTTGCAAAAATGAGGAAGTCTGGTGGAAGAGGTCGTGGCCGTGGGTGGTCATTGTCAGCTGGTAATGATGGTAGTGGTGGTGGAGCATCAGGTGGTCGTGGTAAAAGCAGTACAGCACCTAAGTCTCGAGTTGTTGAGCCAGGTTCGTCGTCTGGCTACACAAGGCCTCGAACGCTCCCTTTTCTGGGAGTAGGAAAACCACTTTTAAAGCCAGAGCAGCAAGAACAAGTTTTGGCTTTCCTTGCTGACTCAGCCTCTAGCTCTTTTGCCTCCTCTTCTGAAAGTGCTAAATGTAAAAGCAGCGCGTCGTTAGTGGATGTTCACGTTCAGGAACAAGTCGCTTCCTTGTCTTCTTCACCCAGAACAAGAGAGAAGGATGCGTCAGGAGACACAACGGGTTACTCCATGGAGCTCTTTACACATACCATTCCTGGGTTAGACAGTGAAACAGTTAACAGGCCATGCCCATTAGAAGTTGAATCGGACATGGAGTGTAGGGTTGAGCGAAATGGGTCGACCATTTTCAGAAGTCGCCGACTTTTGGCAAAGTCGGGTTTCATGAAACCCGACCCGACCCCTGTGTGGGGTCGGCCATGAGGTCGGCGATCTTCTGAATCTGGTATCGGGATTCCGATACCGAGTTCCGATATGTTTGCGATATCAGAAATCGGTATCAGAATCCACATTTAAGTGTAAAATAAAGAATTAAAATAAAAAATATTGATATGCTCACCTCTCCGACGCAGCCTGGACATCACCGCTGGTAACCGGCATCTTCCGTTCCTAAAAATGGCGCTTGAAAGACCTTTCGAATGCTTCACGGCTTGTGATTGGTCGCGGCGGCCCACGTGACCGCTGAGCGACCAATCACAAGCCGGTGACGCAATTCTCAGGTCCTGTTCTGGTTCTCAGGTACATGAGAATTACGTCACGGCTTGTGATTGGTCGCTGAGCGGTCACGTGGGCCACCGCGACCAATCACAAAGCCGTGACATCATCGGAAGGTCCTTCACGCGTTCATTCTTAAGAAGGAAGGCTGCCGGAAAGAAGCCGAGGGTGAGTATATTCCTATTAGGTATATACTCAGCCTCGTACGCGCCCTGCTTCTTTCCGGCAGCCTTCCTTCTTAAGA
The DNA here is from genome assembly GCF_051348905.1 of Ranitomeya variabilis. Classification (NCBI taxonomy): domain Eukaryota; kingdom Metazoa; phylum Chordata; class Amphibia; order Anura; family Dendrobatidae; genus Ranitomeya; species Ranitomeya variabilis. The sequence continues at coordinate 159,690,571 of NC_135238.1, read as the reverse complement.
ATGAACGCGTGAAGGACCTTCCGATGATGTCACGGCTTTGTGATTGGTCGCGGCGGCCCACGTGACCGCTCAGCGACCAATCACAAGCCGTGACGTAATTTTCATGTACCTGAGAACCAGAACAGGACCTGAGAATTACGTCACCGGCTTGTGATTGGTCGCTCAGCGGTCACGTGGGCTGCCGCGACCAATCACAAGCCGTGAAGCATTCAAAAGGTCTTTCAAGCGCCATTTTTAGGAACGGAAGATGCCGGTTACTACCAGGGTGCGTCAGAGGGTGAGTATATCAATTTTTTTATTTTAATTCTTTATTTTACACGTAAATAGGGATCCCAGGGCCTGAAGGAGAGTTTCCTCTCCTTCAGACCCTGGGAACCATAGTATCCCATTGCACTGCATTGGGTTTCGCGTTTCGGCCGACCCCGACCCCGACTTTTTTATAGGATCGGCCTATTTCACTCGACCCGACTTTTGAGAAAGTCGGGTTTCGTGAAACACGACCCGATCCTATAAAAATAAAAGTCGCTCAACCCTAATAAAGTGCACTGATGCACAGCCACAGCCAGATTACTATGCTGTTCCTTTGACTCAGACAAGAACATTGCCCTCGCAGTGTACTGAGCCAGAATCAAACCCAGCTGAGACTATAGTGCCCCGTCACGAACGCTATACCACCGGCTTACATGGTGACACAGACGAAGTTGCACACGACATAGAAGAGGAGGTCATAGATGACCCAGTTGTTGACCCCAATTGGCAGCCATTGGGGGAACAGGGTGCAGGCTGCAGTAGTTCTGAAATGGAGGAGGAGGAGGAGGAGCCGCAGCAGGCATCAACATCACAACAGGTTCCATCTGCCGGGCCCGTATCTGGCCAAAAACGCGTGGCAAAACCAAAACCAGTTGGAGCACAGTGTGGCCATCCAGTTAAAGAAGCTCAGTCTGCAATGCCTGAAAAGGTATCTGATAGTAGAAAGAGTGCAGTCTGGCATTTTTTTAAACAACATCCAAATGATCAGCGCAAAGTCATCTGTCAAAAATGTTCAACTACCTTAAGCAGAGGTCAGAATCTTAAAAGTCTAAATACAAGTTGCATGCATAGACATTTATCCACCATGCATTTGCAAGCCTGGACTAACTACCAAACGTGCCTAAAGGTTTCAGCACCCTCAGCCAATGAAGCTAGTCAGCAACGCTACATCCCTTCCCTCACTGTAAGCCCACCATTTCCCGCAACACCTGCAGTATCTGTGCAGCTTTCGTCGCCAGGCCAAAGCAGTCAGGGAATCACCAGGTTCGTAGTAGGAAACACTGCATGTAGGGCACCGGCAAGAATACCATCTCCAACCCTCTCTCAGTCTGCCATGTCCACCGGCACCACCGCTAGTTCCACGATCTCCAGCTCTCCAGTCCAGCTCACCCTACATGAGACTCTTGTTAGGAAAAGGAAGTACTCATCCTTGCATCCGCGTACACAGGGTTTGAACACCCACATTGCTAGACTAATCTCATTAGAGATGATGCCCTACCGGTTAGTTGAAAGCGAAGCTTTCAAAGCGCTGATGGACTACGCTGTACCACGCTACGAGCTACCCAGTCGACACTTCTTTTCTAGAAAAGCCATCCCAGCCCTCCAACAGCATGTTAAAGACCGCATCGTCCATGCACTCAGGCAGTCTGTGACTACAAAGGTGCACCTGACAACAGATGCATGGACCAGTAGGCATGGCCAGGGACGTTACGTGTCCATCACGGCACACTGGGTGAATGTGGTGGATGCAGGGTCCACAGCGGACAGCAATATTGGGACAGTTCGGCCTAGCCCACGGTCAAGGAAAGAGTTGGCTGTAGGCGTTCGCCCCCCCTCCTCCTCTTCCTCGTCCTCCTGCAGAAGCGAGAGCTCGGCCACAGACCGCAGTCGCACATCCACTCCATCCGCAGCTGCCACTGTTGCACACCAGGTGTGCCATTATGGGACAGCTAGTGGCAAGCGTCAGCAGGCTGTATTGGCAATGAAGTGTTTGGGCGACAACAGACACACCACGGAAGTTCTGTCCGAGTTCTTGCAGAAAGAAACTCAGTCATGGCTGGGCACTGTACATCTTGAGGCAGGCAAGGTAGTGAGTGATAACGGAAGGAATTTCATGGCTGCCATAGCCCTTTCCCAACTGAAACACATTCCTTGCCTGGCTCACACCTTAAACCTGGTGGTGCAGTGCTTCCTGAAAAGTTATCCGGGGTTACCCGACGTGCTCCTCAAAGTGCGCAGACTTTGCTCGCATATCCGTCGTTCGCCCGTACACTCCAGCCGTATGCAGAACTATCAGCCGTCTTTGAACCTTCCCCAGCATCGCCTAATCATCGACGTTGCAACAAGGTGGAACTCCACACTGCACATGCTTCAGAGACTGTGCGAACAGAGGCGTGCTGTTATGTATTTGTGGGAGGATACACGGGCAGGCAGTTGGATGGCAGACATGGAGTTGTCAGGTGTGCAGTGGTCGAAGCTACAAGACCTGTTTCAAGTCCTTCAGTGTTTTGAGGAATGCACATGGTTGGTTAGTGCAGACAACGCCATAATAAGCATGAGCATCCCCCTAATGCGTCTGCTGATGCAAAGTTTGACGCACATAAAGGAGCAGGCGTCTGCAGCCGAGGAAGAGGAAAGCCTTGATGACAGTCAGCCATTGTCTGGTGGAGGACGCGGTAGCGGGCGAAGAGGATGAGGAGGACGAGGAGGATGATGGGGATGAGTACTTTTTTAATGAGGAAGCATCTCCTGGGCCAACAGAAATTAGTGGCGTTGCAAGGCCGGGTTCTGGTTTTTTAAGGGAGACAAGTGATGTAGATTTGCCTGTAACTGCCCCTCAAACCAGCACAACCGCAGATTTGACAACTGGAACTTTGGCCCACATGGCGGATTATGCCTTACGTATCCTCAAAAGGGACCCACGCATTATTAAAATGATGAGCGATGACGATTACTGGTTGGCCTGCATCCTTGACCCTCGCTATAAAGGCAAATTGCAAAATATTATGCCACATGAGAACCTCGAACAAATATTAGCAACCAAACAAGCAACTCTTGTAGACCGTTTGATTCAGGCATTCCCAGCACACAGCGCCGGTGATGGTTCTCACACGAGCTGCAGGGGGCTACAGGGCAGAGGTGTTAGAGGTGCACAAATCAGAAGTGGCGTTGGACAGAGGGGTTTTCTGACCAGGTTGTGGAGAGATTTCGCAATGACCGCAGACAGGACAGGTACTGCAGCATCTATTCAAAGTGACAGGAGACAACATTTGTCCAGTATGGTTACTAATAGTGTTGAGCGATACCGTCCGATACTTGAAAGTATCGGTATCGGAAAGTATCGGCCGATACCGGCAAAGTATCGGATCCAATCCGATACCGATACCCGATACCAATACAAGTCAATGGGACTCAAGTATCGGACGGTATTCCTGATGGTTCCCAGGGTCTGAAGGAGAGGAAACTCTCCTTCAGGCCCTGGGATCCATATAAATGTGTAAAAGAAAGAATTAAAATAAAAAATATCGCTATACTCACCTCTCCGACGCAGCCTGGACCTCAGCGAGGGAACCGGCAGCGTTGTTTGTTTAAAATTCGCGCTTTTACTTGGTTACGTGAAGTCCCGGCTTGTGATTGGTCAGGGCGGCCATGTTGCCGGGACGCGGACCAATCACAGCAAGCCGTGACGAAATTACGTCACGGCTTGCTGTGATTGGTCCGCGTCCCGGCAACATGGCCGCCATTAACCAATCACAAGTCGGGACGTCACGGGAGGCTGGACACGCGCCCATTTTAAAAAGCGCGCGTGTCCAGCCTCCAGTGACGTCCCGGCTTATGATTGGTCACGGCGCCATGTTGCCGGGACGCGGACCAATCACAGCAAGCCGTGACGAAATTACGTCACGGCTTGCTGTGATTGGTCCGCGTCCCGGCAACATGGCCGCCATTAACCAATCACAAGCCGTGACGTCACGGGAGGCTGGACACGCGCGCTTTTTAAAATGGGCGCGTGTCCAGCCTCCCGTGACGTCCCGGCTTGTGATTGGTTGCGCCGCGGTCAACCAATCACAAGCCGGGAGGCTGGACACGCGCGCATTTTAAAATTTTAAAATTTTTTTGAAAATTACGTTACGGCTTGTGATTGGTCGCGTCGCGGTCACATGGGCGACGCGACCAATCACAAGCCGTGACGTAATTTTAAAATGCGCGCGTTTCCTGCCTCCCGTGATGTCACGGCTTGTGATTGGTCGCGTCGCCCATGTGACCGCGACGCGACCAATCACAAGCCGTAACGTAATTTTCAAATCCTGAATGCCTAGAATTAGGCATTCAGGACCTGAAAATTACGTCACGGCTTGCTGTGATTTGTCACGTCGCGGCCACATGGGCGGCACGCAACCAATCACAAGCCGTGACATCATGGAAGGCAGGAAACGTGCGCATTTTAAGCAAAGAAGGCTCCCGGTTCCCTCGGTAAGGTCCAGGCTGCGTCGGAGAGGTGAGTATATCCCTATTTTTTATTTTAATTCTTTATTTTACACATTAATGTTGTTTCGATACCGATACCCGATACCACAAAAGTATCGGATCTCGGTATCGGAATTCCGATACCCGCAAGCATCGGCCGATACCCGATACTTGCGGTATCGGAATGCTCAATACTACTAGTAAGCCTGTCTGCGGTCCCTCCTTGCAATCCTCCTCCACTGACCACAACAATGCTGCCTGTGTACCCATGTAACCTATTTAAAACTGCATAGAGCCTATTTTTATTTATTTTAGGCCTAGTAAGCCTGTCTGCGGTCCCTCCTTGCAATCCTCCTCCGCTGACCACAACAATGCTGCCTGTGTACCCATGTAACCTATTTAAAACTGCATAGAGCCTATTTTTATTTATTTTAGGCCTAGTAAGCCTGTCTGCGGTCCCTCCTTGCAATCCTCCTCCGCTGACCACAACAATGCTGCCTGTGTACCCATGTAACCGATTTAAAACTGCATAGAGCCTATTTTTATTTATTTTAGGCCTAGTAAGCCTGTCTGCGGTCCCTCCTTGCAATCCTCCTCCCCTGACCACAACAATTCTGCCTGTGTACCCATGTAAGCTATTTAAAACTGCATAGAGCCTATTTTTATTTATTTTAGGCCTAGTAAGCCTGTCTGCGGTCCCTCCTTGCAATCCTCCTCCGCTGACCACAACAATGCTGCCTGTGTACCCATGTAACCTATTTAAAACTGCATAGAGCCTATTTTTATTTATTTTAGGCCTAGTAAGCCTGTTTGCGGTCCCTCCTTGCAATCCTCCTCCGCTGACCACAACAATGCAGCCTGTGTACACCTGCGAGATAACTCTAAGTGCCTTGAGCCTATTTTTATTTATTTTAGGCCTAGTAAGCCTGTCTGCGGTCCCTCCTTGCAATCCTCCTCCGCTGACCACAACAATGCTGCCTGTGTACCCATGTAACCTATTTAAAACTGCATAGAGCCTATTTTTATTTATTTTAGGCCTAGTAAGCCTGTCTGCGGTCCCTCCTTGCAATCCTCCTCCGCTGACCACAACAATGCTGCCTGTGTACCCATGTAACCTATTTAAAACTGCATAGAGCCTATTTTTTTCTTTTATTTAAAATTAATAAAGCCATGATGGACTACGCTGTACCACGCTACGAGCTACCCAGTTGACACTTCTTTTGCGAGAAAAGCCATCCCAACCCTCCACCAGCATGTAAAAGACCGCATTGTCCATGCACTCTGTCAATCTGTGAGTACAAAGGTACACCTGACAACAGACGCATGGACCTGTAGGCATGGCCACGGAAGGTTACGTGTCCATTACGGCGCAATGGGTTAATGTGGTGGATGCATGGTCCACAGGGGACAGCCTACTAAGTCTGTCTGCAGTCCCTAATTCAAATTGTCCTCAATTCAGGTTTTCGGGCTTTTTTAAAAAATAGGAAACAGCATGTGGGCTACTAGTTTGGTTGGGGCCTACTGGTGATGTCTGACGCTCCTGGGTGTTCTCCTCCTCCTTGGTGTTCTCCTCCAGGTTTCCTTGTCTGAGCTTCAACCTTCTGGCTCTCATTAAGTGCTGTTTTTATAAAAAATGGTGGTTGGGGCCTACTAACGGTGTCTGCCACTCCCTGGTGTTGTCCTCAACTGTATAAATCTGAGCTTCAACCTTCTGGCTCTCATTAGGTGCTTGTTTAAAAAAATGGTGGTTAGGGCCTACTAACGGTGTCTGCCGCTCCATGGTGTTGTCCTCGACTGTATAAATCTGAGCTTCAACCTTCTGGCACTCATTAAGTGCTGCTTTTAAAAAAATTGGGGGTTAGGGCCTACTAACGGTGTCTGCCGCTCCCTGGTGTTGTCCTCAACTGTATAAATCTGAGCTTCAACCTTCTGGCTCTCATTAAGTGCTTGTTTTAAAAAATGGTGGTTAGGGCCTACTTACGGTGTCTGCCGCTCCCTGGTGTTGTCCTCGACTGTATAAATCTGAGCTTCAACCTTCTGGCTCTCATTAAGTGCTGCTTTTAAAAAAATTGGGGGTTAGGGCCTACTAACGGTGTCTGCCGCTCCCTGGTGTTGTCCTCAACTGTGTAAATCTGAGCTTCAACCTTCTGGCTCTCATTAAGTGCTTTTTAAAAAAAAATTGGTGGTTAGGGCCTACTTACGGTGTCTGCCACTCCCTGGTGTTGTCCTCCACTGTATAAATCTGAGCTTCAACCTTCTGGCTCTCTTTAAGTGCTGTTTTTTTAAAAAAATGGTGGTTAGGGCCTACTAACGGTGTCTGCCGCTCCCTGGTGTTGTCCTCAACTGTATAAATCTGAGTTTCAACCTTCTGGCTCTCATTAAGTGCTTTTTTAAAAAAATGGTGGTTAGGGCCTACTAGCGGTGTCTGCCGCTCCCTGGTGTTGTCCTCAACTGTATAAATCTGAGCTTCAACCTTCTGGCTCTCATTAAGTGCTTGTTTTAAAAAATGGTGGCTAGGGCCTACTTACGGTGTCTGCCGCTCCCTGGTGTTGTCCTCGACTGTATAAATCTGAGCTTCAACCTTCTGGCTCTCATTAAGTGCTTGTTTTAAAAAATGGTGGTTAGGGCCTACTAACGGTGTCTGCCGCTCCCTGGTGTTGTCCTCGACTGTATAAATCTGAGCTTCAACCTTCTGGCTCTCATTAAGTGCTGCTTTTAAAAAAATTGGGGGTTAGGGCCTACTAACGGTGTCTGCCGCTCACTGGTGTTGTCCTCGACTGTATAAATCTGAGCTTCAACCTTCTGGCTCTCATTAAGTGATGCTTTTAAAAAAATTGGGGGTTAGGGCCTACTAACGGTGTCTGCCGCTCCCTGGTGTTGTCCTCCACTGTATAAATCTGAGCTTCAACCTTCTGGCTCTCATTAAGTGCTGTTTTTTTTTAAAATGTTGGTTAGGGCCTACTATCGGTGTCTGCCGCTCCCTGGTGTTGTCCTCGACTGTATAAATCTGAGCTTCAACCTTCTGGCTCTCATTAAGTGCTGTTTTTTTAAAAAATGGTGGTTAGGGCCTACTAACGGTGTCTGCCGCTCCCTGGTGTTGTGCTCGACTGTATAAATCTGAGCTTCAACCTTCTGGCTCTCATTAAGTGCTGTTTTTTAAAAAAATGGTGGTTAGGGCCTACTAACGGTGTCTGCCGCTCCCTGGTGTTGTCCTCGACTGTATAAATCTGAGCTTCAACCTTCTGGCTCTCATTAAGTGCTGCTTTTAAAAAAATTGGGGGTTAGGGCCTACTAACAGTGTCTGCCGCTCCCTGGTGTTGTCCTCGACTGTATAAATCTGAGCTTCAACCTTCTGGCTCTCATTAAGTGCTGTTTTTTTAAAAAATGGTGGTTAGGGCCTACTAACGGTGTCTGCTGCTCCCTGGTGTTGTCCTCGACTGTATAAATCTGAGCTTCAACCTTCTAGCTCTCATTAAGTGCTTGTTTTAAAAAATGGTGGTTAGTGCCTACTAACGGTGTCTGCCGCTCCCTGGTGTTGTCCTCGACTGTATAAATCTGAGCTTCAACCTTCTGGCTCTCATTAAGTGCTGTTTTTAAAAAATTTGGTGGTTGGGGCCTACCAACGGTGTCTGCCGCACCTTGGTGTTGTCCTGTGTTATTTTCCTGACCTTTAATCTTCAGGCTTTCGGCCTTCATTTGTAATATTAAACTGCATAGGGCCTACTAGTTGGGTTGGGCCTACTAAAGATGTCTGCCGCTCAAAGGTGTTCTCCACTGAACAAAGCAGTGCCGCCTGTTTACTCCTGTTACCAATTTTGAACTTTAGTTTGCCCACTTTATTATTTGGGCCTACTAACTGTGTCTGCCTCTCATTACAGTTGTCCTCCACTGAACTAAGCAATGCTGCCTGGTTAGTCCTGTTACCAATTTTGAATTGCATTTAGCCCACTTTATTATTTGGCCCTATATCAGTGTTTCCTCCTCATCCTGCCCATTGCCCAGCCGGTGCTACATGAGTCTTGTGGTACTTTGACCCAGATCACTACATTCCCCTTGCACGCTACACAGCCACAATCTGACCCTGCTGAAAGTCAGGTTCCCCTTCCCGCATACTATACCACCTTACACAGGGACAAAGAGGAAGGTGCAGATGAAAGTGCAGGTTTCTTTAACAGGTAGGGGGCATACTCGTTGGCGACGTCACAGGCACAGGGCCCCTCAGAGTACGCAAAAGTGTCGCTGCCGGTGGGAGGCGCCCCCGCCGTGCAAACACACCGCTGTACTTTGAGGGGCCCTGTGCCAGTGTCAATGCGAACGAGTGGGCCTCCCTGCTTGCTCAGGATCACAGCACTTGCAAAGTTGAAATACTTACCTCTCTCTGCTCCACCGCCGTGACGTAGTCCACGTTTCCTGGGCCCAGTAAAACCTTGAACCAGCCCTACCCCCCAAAACTTTTGCCAAATGACCCCCAATTTCCAATGCCCAACTATTATTAGAAAGTTAATTAAGATTGACAAGCTTCAGAAACAAGAATGGATGTTTTTGGCATTAAAATGGGCACTGTAGGTGTTTTCCTGGCCTCCACTCACTGCCGACTATGCTTCCCCATTGACTTTAAGCAGACCCACAGAACACAATGGTATTCATTTATATATGCAGTAAGTATGACAAGAATATATATCAAATACACATTTCACTGTAAGAACAACCAGTGCGCTGTGGAAAATTAGTGGAGACCCACTAGTTACCAGGTAAGTGCAACCACAGCACCTATATGGATAAAAGCAAGGTGAGACACCAGACAGGAGATATATATAAAAAACGCCTTTATTAATTTATAATTGGCAAACAAACGTATATTTAAAATACATATAAGAAGTACACAGACGGACCAAAATAATATATACTTATACAACAATATATAATTGATATATAGAAAAAATGGCTGACCTCACCCGTAATACCTACAAGATAGAGGGTGTGACTCCCACCCCATATATAATTCTAAAAGCCATATATATATAAAACCGATGCAATCCGAATTAAAACCACGTGAAAAAAAGATATATAAAGGCACCACTATTTGGATAGTGCTTCTAGTGATTCACTAATGTGAATACTCAGCCACATGGACCAAGAGTGTAAGATACAAAGGATATATGGTCAATACGAAATCAGTGTATCGTGCAAACACTAGTGTACACTCCACATTGCAAACCCATGTGCAAAAAAAAATATATATATATATATATAAAAATATTTAAGATATAAAATATGTGTGCAAAGCAACCCAAACAAAAGTAGAAAAATAAATAAGTACAAAAAATCCTCAAGTAAAAAAAGTGCACAAGTGCTATATTGCCACTAGGTGAGAACAATTTGCACGGTATGGTGCTATATAACATCTATATGGCAAGGCTATATGGATAACTATTACTGACCCAATATTGGGCCAAAAGCATATTAAGAGGTCACTGAGGATCGCATAAGGCAAATGCCGCCGCGGTCCGAACAATCACTCTGTAATAACAATGAAGGGAGCACACTATACCTCAAATAATGACTTAAATCAGCGAGGTCAGCCCGGTCCTCATGTGAACGCGCCCCGATGCGCGTTTCGGATAGTAATCCTTCGTCAGGGGGAATTTTTTCATTAAAAAAATGAAAGTCGCTCAACCCTAGTCACAATCTTTTGGGTTTCATTTTTAATGTGCTCATTGTGTGGTAAAAATGTCCTGGCTATATGATAGTTTTTTCAGTTAGTACAAATATGACAATATCAAACATGTATAGCTTTGTTTATTATCTTAGAAGTAAAAAAAATTCTGAAAATATTTATTTTTTATTTTTTTAATTTATGGAGTTGTGTGAATGCCTATTATTTGTACGGAAAGCTGGTGATTTAATGATACCCTTTCAGCATACTTTGAACATATTTTTTCATTTTTTGAGAGATTTTTAACTACCAAAAACTGTCAATTTTTCAACTATTTTTCTCTTTACGGCGTTTACCATATGGGTTAATTATGTTTACATTTTTGATAGATTGGATTTTTACAGACATCAATACCAGATTTACTTATGTTGTATATTTCTTTATTTTTCAACTGGGAAAAGGGAATGATTCAATTTTTTTTTAGATTTTTATAAACTTTTTTTACTTTATTTCTTTTTAGTCCCTGGTTCAGTGAGTGCGAGTTAAAAAAAAGTCATCTTCAAAGCTGGCATGGTACAGAAATTTTACACAGAAAAAAGCTTTATACAAAAATACCAGTTCCGCATTTCTAATATACTCATATATTTAGCAACTCGTCATAATATACTTAACAAGGAGAACTAGAGTCAAAATATGCTAAAAATATCAAAGTTTCTATTGTTACACAAAATCACAACCAAAACTATACAACCATGTTCCAAATTATTATGGAAATTATATTTTTCTCAGATTTTCCTAAATGGTCAGTGCAAATGACAGTCAGTCTAATAAAAGTCATCGCCCGTTAGAGCATACATCGAATTTTATTGAAGAAACCTCCCAATGATAACAGTATAATCTCCAAAATGAATAAAACTAAAAATGCACTGTTCCAAATTATTAGGCACAGTAGAATTTCTAAACATTTGATATGTTGTAAAAAGAACTGAAAATGCTCATTTGTGGAATTTGCAGCATTAGGGGGTCACATTCACTGTACAAAAAAGTTATTTAACTTCAGAACATCCTAACAGGCCTATTTACATGTTAACATAGGAACCCTTCTTTGATATCACCTTCACAATTCTTGCATCTATTGAACTTGTGAGTTTTTGGAGAGTTTCTGCTTGTATTTCTTTGCATGAAGTCAGAATAGCCTCCCAGAGCTGCTGTTTTGATGTGAACTGCCTCCCACCCTCATAGATCTTTTGCTTGATGATACTCCAAAGGTTCTCTATAGGGTTGTGGAGTGCCCCCAAGGGCAGCGGGGTACTCGGTACCGGGTCCTTCGGTTCACAGGGGGATGTCACGGTGGCTGACCCGGTCTGTTGCCCTGGGACGTCCGTTGAAAAAGGGAAAGGTCTTTAAGGGGAATGTTCATGATGCCACCTGTGGTATTCGGTCAGGGTGACCGACGCTGCTTTAAGGGGTCCGCTGCGGTGATGTTATGGCAGCTAGATGGTATACCTTCCCACAGGTGAAGTGTGTCCCTAGGGCTTCCCGTGTGTAGGTGGTGGATGGTGAGAGGCGCAGTGAAGAACGAGGACACAAGGTTGCAGTCTCTTTACCTTTTACTGAAGGCTTCAGCATCCACAGTCCAGGGTACCAGATCACAGGGCAGGCAGAGTCCGACCGGTTTGGAGGCAAATCCAGAGTCCCCTTGTCCAGGTAGAAATCAGTAGCCTTCCTCTAGCACCGTGGTGTTGTAGTACCTTACTGCTAAGCTTCTCATAAGGTCCTCACAACTGTTGAAGATGTTACAGATGTTATGTCTCTCTCTGTCCCCCAGATGGATAGGACAAACCCGTATGACCGGTGGCTTGAGGCGTTTTACAGGGACTCTATTATACCCCAGCCTCTAAGGGGTGCCACCTTGCCTCCTTGGTGTAGGAGCAGACAGGTAACATGAAATTAGCTGTCCTGCCAGTCTCTGGAGCAAGGCATAAAGGATTATTGCTCCCTCGGTGTTCCGGCTACCAGGATCCTGCGCCTCAGACGGAGGCAGCCTGTGTAGGGCAGAACTCCTCTGATATCCACTCCTTTGCCAAGACATTTTCACCCTCTCTACAATACAGTTCTTCAGTGTTTCTTTCTAGAAGCTGCCGCACTTAGGGCAGGCACTGCTCCATGTCCTTCTGTCTCGATCTCTGACAGGATCCCACCCCTGCCAGGGACCAACTACCTGAGTGAAGCTCAGCCAGCAACTAACTAACTTCCTCCCCAGGCAACCAGTTTTACCTAAGTGTGAAGAGTGCCCTAATAAATAGGAGCAGAGCTCCCCCTGGTGGCCTGGAGTGCGAAATGTGTTGCATGTTTGTGATACCTGGATTCAGTTGTCCTTCTTTGCCTCCAAACATAATATCACTCTCCCCTAGAGGAAAATGACATCATGGCAACGACCAGGACCCTGGGGCGCTGCAGTTGAGGTCAGGGGAAAATGGTGGCCACACCATGAGTTTATCTCCTTTTATGCCCATAGCAGCCAATGACTCAGAGGTATTCTTCGCAGCATGAGATGGTGCATTTTCATGCATGAAGATGATTTTGCTCCTGAAGGTGCATTTCTGCTTTTTATACCATGGAAGTAAGTTGTCAGTCAGAAACTCTATACTTTGCAGAGGTCATTTTCACACCTTCAGGAACCTTAAAGGGCCCTTCCAGCTGTTTCCCCATGATTCCGGCCCAAAACATGACTCCTCCACCTCCTTGCTGACATCGCAGCCTTGTTGGGACATGGTGGCCATCCACCAACCATCCACTACTCCATCTATCTGGACCATTCAGGGTTGCTCGACACTCATCAGTAAACAAGACTGTTTTGAAATTAGTCTTCATGTATGTCTGAGCCCACTGAAACCATTTCTGCTTGTGAACACTGTTTAAGGGTGGCTGAATAGTACGTTTATGCACCACAGCAAGCCTTTGAAGGATCCTACAAGGTTCAAGGGACTCCAGAGGTACCAGCAGCTTCAAATAACTGTATGCTGCTTTGTAATGGTATTTTGGTAGCTGCTCACTTAATCTAATGAATTTGCCTGGCAGAAACCTTCCTCATTATGCCTTTATCTGCATGAACTATGTCTGTGCTCTCTTTCAGTCACAAATCTTTTCACAGTATGATGATCACTCTTAAGTTTTCCTGAAATATCTAATGTTTTCATACCTTGTCCAAGGCATTGCACTATTAACACTTTTCAGCAGCAGAGAGATCCTTTTTATTTCCCATATTGCTTGCAACCTGTGGCCTCCTTAATAATGTGGAACATCATTTTTAAGTAGTTTTCCTTTAATTAGAATCACCTGGAAAACTAATTATCACATGTGCTTAAGATTGATTTCAGTGATCCATTGAGCCACGAGACACAATACCATCCACGAGTTTATTTGAAAAACAAAACAATTAAATCTTTATGACACTTAAATCCAATTTGCATAATAATTTGGAACATGGTGTATAAGTAATGTGTGATTACGAGTACAGATGTAATTTGATCCACCGGTAAAAAAGACGCCAGAGAACAGGTCCAGATATGGTAACTGAATTCGAACAACTAAAATTTTTTTTTTCAAATTATGGAAATTCATGAGAGACCTGTAAATAAACTGGTGCCCCTGAACTGAGTTGTACTCTATACTGCATAATAGTGCGGCAATGGTCCAAAAAAGGGGGCAGTAGTTCAGTATCTTTCAAAAAGTAACAGACGAATTGTGTTGAACACAATATACATATGACAAACGTAACATGTGAAAGGAGCATTTACCCATTATATATGTCAGTCCTGCCTGAACTGCAATCAAGTTCCCCAACCCATGTTTCGCATCGTTTTCGCTTCCTCAGGGGCTGAGGATCAAATCACGTCTGTACTTGTAATCACACATTGTTTATATATTTTTTATTGTAATATTGTGTTATAATAAAAACAGAAAAAAACATGTCAGACTTCATTGATCAAAAAGAGCTACATGACTCTAGTCCAAAAAATACATCTGTAATCTATGGCATCCAGACCAAAGACCTGCAAACCTTCTTCTCTTTCTATTACCATCTGGCAATGAAAAATAGAAAAAGGTGCTCTAAGTGTGTTACCTTCAATAAAAGAAACAGCAAGCACAGGATTGTATATGCACACCTGTGTGGGGTCTTACCTAGCATAACTCTGTACTTGGAAGAATGAAGGGTTGCTGTTCCGACCACTGTCCCACACACCTATGGGAAGAAACGTATTCAAGCCAAACAGGAAAAAATGTGAGAATTCTCAGGCGCTGCCACAGAGTGAAGACAGGAGTGGATGTTCTCTTGATCTTTATTCATTCATACAAAAGGTAAGCCCATGACCAATAGACTTAAAAAAGGCGCAAAAAGAATAATGAATTAAGTGCAATAAAAAAAAAACGTGCAAAACATACAAAACTAGCCAAAAAAAGCAGATCATTTTGAAATATGAAAAATTAAAATAAATAAATTAAATGACGGCTGTAGTGAGTCCAGCTTGCATCTTCAGATACTGATCTCCACCTTGATCTGCTTTGCAGATGCAACAATGGCCGAATCACCCATGACAACATCCAATGACTGCCTGGTCCAACACCTGCATTATATTTCATATGTAAATAAATGTAAGCTTCTTCTCTACAACAATTACCAAAATACATTATTCTATAAATAATGACATCTTCACTAAGTTAAAGCAGCTGTGCTGTGTGTCTTCCCAAATTTGAGTTTAGAAAGCAGCCATGTTACTGGTATTTCTGTATGTAACCAGAGAATTATTGTCTCTAATCTGCCAGCATTGTAAGAAATGTGGATTGTTTTGGAATTGTAACCATATAATTATCATTTTAAGAGATTATGTTTTATTAGTAAAATCTTGGAAACACTTCTTGTCATATACACAGGGCATAGAACACATTATAAAGTCTTAATAAGAACTTACTGATGGAAAGCTTGGAGGCCTTTGTTAAGGGGCTAGCCAGCTTTTTGAAATTAATGACTTATCCAGCAAACACAATACTTTTTATAGAATAATTTTTTTACTCAAATTAATTAATGAATGAAACAATGAAACATCCACAGTGCCCCTTCAAATAGCTGATCTGCAGGGATGTCAAGAGCAGGATACTGATTGATCTAATATTGGTAACCTTTCCTAATGACAGGTATTCAAGTGAATTGGACCTGTTAGTCAAGCGCTGTTCTTAGTCACCTGGATGGAAAAGAAATGGTGTGCACTAAGGATAAAAATAAGGCGAGGTGCAGGTGTAGAGGACTAAACCGTCCTAATACACTAAGGATAAATTTTATACACCGCACACTCTAAAGGTATAATTTGTGACAAACTTAGAATTTATTGAAGTGCTATAAATTTATTATTCAACAATGCAGAAGGCGACCAGAAGTCAAACTGACAACGTTTCGATTCTTCCCGAGTCTTTATCAAGTGGTCGCTGGAAAGAACAAAACATATATAAGCAACTGTACAGAAAATATATACAATAAACATTACATTCCACAAAGCCCGAAATAGGGAAAATAAATACATATATATACATATATACATAACATAGCATATAACAGGTATTGTATCCTGTCTCAGGTAGACGAGAGATTATAACTCAGTCAGTAGAACCATAGTTCTGTGTATGCCGAAGATGAACTCATGCAGTTTAGAGGGTGGGGGACCCAAGAAAGTACCAAAGCGAAGATTACCTTAGCAAGGTGAATAAAGGTATAGCATGAATAGTATCCTTGTGGCGCATAGAGTATCTATAAAGAATAGAAAGTGTTAGTAGGGGCCGTATACATGAAGCCACTTCAGTCTTGACAATGGAAAGGGTTTACCTTAAAAAGTATATTAACCCCTTCATGACCCAGCCTATTTTGGCCTTAATGACCTTGCCGTTTTTTGCAATTCTGACCAGTGTCCCTTTATGAGGTAATAACTCAGGAACGCTTCAACGGATCCTAGCGATTCTGAGATTGTTTTTTCGTGACATATTGGGCTTCATGTTAGTGGTAAATTTAGGTCGATAATTTCTGAGTTTATTTGTGAAAAAACGGAAATTTGGCGAAAATTTTGAAAATTTCGCAATTTTCACATTTTGAATTTTTATTCTGTTAAACCAGAGAGTTATGTGACACAAAATAGTTAATAAATAATGTTTCCCACATGTCTACTTTACATCAGCACAATTTTGGAAACAATTTTTTTTTTTGCTAGGAAGTTATAAGGGTTAAAATTTGACCAGTGATTTCTCATTTTTACAACAAAATTTACAAAACCATTTTCTTTAGGGACCACCTCACATTTGAAGTCATTTTGAGGGTTCTATATGGCTGAAAATACCCAAAAGTGACACCACTCTAAAAACTGCACCCCTCAAGGTGCTCAAAACCACATTCAAGAAGTTTATTAACCCTTCAGGTGTTTCACAGCAGCAGAAGCAACATGGAAGTAAAAAATGAACATTAAACTTTTTAGTCACAAAAATGATCTTTTAGCAACAATTTTTTTATTTTCCCAAGGGTAAAAGGAGAAACTGGACCACGTACGTTGTTGTCCAATTTGTCCTGAGTATGCTGATACCTCATATGTGGGGATAAACCACTGTTTGGGCGCACGGCAGGGCTCGGAAGGGAAGGAGCGCCATTTGACTTTTTGAATGAAAAATTGGCTCCAATCTTTAGCGGACACCATGTCGCGTTTGGAGAGCCCCCGTGTGCCTAAAGATTGGAGCTCCCCCACAAGTGACCCCATTTTGGAAACTAGACCCCCCAAGGAACTTATCGAGAAGCATAGTGAGCACTTTAAACCCCCAGGTGCTTCACAAATTGATCCGTAAAAATGAAAAAGTACTTTTTTTTCACAAAAAAATTATTTTAGCCTCAATTTTTTCATTTTCACATGGGCAACAGGATAAAATGGATCCTAAATTTTGTTGGGCAATTTGTCCTGAGTACACCAATACCTCACATGTTGGG
The DNA here is from genome assembly GCF_051348905.1 of Ranitomeya variabilis. Lineage (NCBI taxonomy): Eukaryota > Metazoa > Chordata > Amphibia > Anura > Dendrobatidae > Ranitomeya > Ranitomeya variabilis. The sequence goes on along the minus strand of NC_135238.1, from coordinate 159,673,400 downwards.
GTAAACCACTGTTTGGGCACATGGTAAGGCTCGGAAGGGAAGGAGCGCCATTTGACTTTTTGAATGAAAAATTATCTCCATCGTTAGCGGACACCATGTCGCGTTTGGAAAGCCCCTGTGTGCCTAAACATTGGAGCTCCTCCACAAGTGACCCCATTTTGGAAACTAGACCCCCCAAGGAACTCATCTAGAGGCATAGTGAGCACTTTAAACCCCCAGGTGCTTCACAAATTGATCCGCAAAAATGAAAAAGTACTTTTTTTTCACACAAAATTTCTTTTAGCCTCAATTCTTTCATTTTCACATGGGCAACAGGATAAAATGGATCCTAAAATTTGTTGGGCAATTTCTCTTGAGTATGCCGATACCTCACATGTGGGGGTAAACCACTGTTTGGGTGCACGGCAAGGCTCGGAAGGGGAGGCGTGCCATTTGATTTTTTGAATGGAAAATTAGCTCCAATCGTTAGCGGACACCATGTCGCGTTTGGAGAGCCCCAGTGTGCCTAACCATTGGAGCTCCCCTACAAGTGACTCCATTTTGGAAACTAGACCCCCCAAGGAACTTATCTAGATGCATAGTGAGCACTTATAACCCCCAGGTGCTTCACAGAAGTTTATAACGCAGAGCCGTGAAAATAAAAAAATAATTTTTCTTTCCTCAAAAATGATTTTTAGCCCAGAATTTTTTATTTTCCCAAGGGTAATAGGAGAAATTGGACCCCAAATGTTGTTGTCCAGTTTGTCCTGAGTACGATGATACCCCATATGAGGGGGTAAACCACTGTTTGGGCGCACGGCAGGGCTCGGAAGGGAAGGCAAGCCATTTGGCTTTTTGAATGGAAAATTAGCTCCAATCATTAGCGGACACCATGTCGCATTTGGAGAGCCCCTGTGTGCCTAAACATTGGAGCTCCCACACAAGTGACCCCATTTTGGAAACTAGACCTCCCAAGGAACTAATCTAGATGTGTGGTGAGCACTTTGAACCCCCAAGTGCTTCACAGAAGTTTATAACACAGAGCCATGAAAATAAAAAATAATTTTTCTTTTCTCAAAAATGATTTTTTAGCCCACAATTTTTTATTTTCCCAAGGGTAACAGGAGAAATTGGACCCCAAAAGTTGTTGTCCAGTTTCTCCTGAGTACGCTGATACCCCATATGTGGGGGTAAACCACTGTTTTGGCACACGTCGGGGTTCGAAAGGGAAGTAGTGATGTTTTGAAATGCAGACTTTGATGGAATGCTCTGCGGGCGTCAGGTTGCGTTTGCAGAGCCCCTGATGTGCCTAAACAGTAGGAACTCCCCACAAGTGACTCCATTTTGGAAACTAGACCCCCAAGGGAACTTATCTAGATGTGTAGTGAGCACTTTGAACCCCCAAGTGCTTCACAGAAGTTTATAACGCAGAGCCGTGAAAATAAAAAATGTGTTTCCTTTCCTCAAAAATATTTTTTAGCCCAGAATTTTTTATTTTTGCCAGAGTAACAGGAGAAATTGGACCCCAAAAGTTGTTGTCCAGTTTCTCCTGAGTACACTGATACCCCATATGTGGGGGTAAACCACTGTTTGGGCACATGCCGGGGCTCGGAAGGGAAGTAGTGACAATTTGGAATGCAGACTTTGATGGAATGGTCTGCGGGCATCATGTTACGTTTGCAGAGCCCCTGATATGCCTAAACAGTAGAAACCCCCCACAAGTGACCCCATTTTGGAAACTAGACCCCCCAAGGAACTTGTCTAGATGTGTGGTGAGCACGTTCAACCCCCAAGTGCTTCACAGAAGTTTACAACGCAGAGCCGTGAAAATAAAAAATCATTTTTCTTTCCTCAAAAAAGATGTTTTAGCAAGCAATTTTTTATTTTCACAAGGGTAACAGGAGAATTTGGACCCCGATATTTGTTGCCCAGTTTGTTGTGAGTACGCTGATACCCCATATGTGGGGGTAAACCACTGTTTGGGCACACGTCAGGGCTCGGAAGGGAAGTAGTGACATTTGAAATGCAGACTTTGATGGAATGGTCTGCGGGCGTCACATTGCATTTGCAGAGCCCCTGATGTGCCTAAACAGTAGAAACACCCCACAAGTGACCCCATTTTGGAAACTAGACCCCCGAAGGAACTTATCTAGATGTGTGGTGAGCACTTTCAACCCCCAAGTGCTTCACAAGTTTATAACGCAGAGTGTTGTGAATTTGGATTCTGGGCTCCCCCGGTGGCTACTGGTGGAATTGAACTGGTGTCTTCATCTTCTCTGTTCACCTGTTCCCATCAAGTTGTGGGAGTCGCTATATAACCTTGCTTCTCTGTTAGTTGCTTGCCGGTCAACAATGTTATCAGAAGCCTCTCTGTGCTTGTTCCTGCTCCTAGACAACTACTAGATAAGTTGGACTCTTGTCCATGTTTGTTTTTGCTTTTTTGTTCCAGTTCACAGCTGTAGTTTCGTTACTGTGTCTGGAAAGCTCTTGTGAACAGGAATTGCCACTCTGGTGTTATGAGTTAATGCCAGAGTTTTAAAGTAATTTCTGGATGGTGTTTTGATAGGGTTTTCAGCTGACCATGAAAGTGTCCTTTCTGTCTTCTGCTATGTAGTAAGTGGACCTCAAATTTGCTAAACCTATTTTCATACTACGTTTGTTATTTCATCTTAACTCACCGCCAATACATGTGGGGGGCCTCTGTCTCCTTTCGGGGTATTTCTCTAGAGGTGAGCTAGGACTAATATTTTCCTCTGCTAGCTTTATTTAGTCCTCCGGCTGGTGCTGGGCATCTAGAATCAACGTAGGCATGCTACCCGGCCACTGCTAGTTGTGCGTTAGGTTTAGTTCATGGTCAGCTCAGTTTCCATCTTCCAAGAGCTAGTTCCTATATATGCTGATGCTATGTTCTCTTGCCATTGAGATCATGACAGTTTGACCGGCCAACAAAGTGTTAATTGTTTGGGCTGAAGCAGGAGATAGAGAAGTGTTTAAGGGAATTTTTTTTTTTTTTTTTTTTTCCCTTCAGAGTTTTGCTGCCTAGCCCTTAATTGCTGTCTAGCTGCTTCTTACCTCCTCTTAACCCTTGAATGGCTCTGTGTCCACCTGTTTGTAATGGATCTTCAGAGTGTAACTGCAGGTTTGAATAATCTCGCCACGAAAGTACAAAAATTGCAAGATTTTGTTTGTCATGCACCTGTATCTGAGCCGAGAATTCCTTTGCCGGAATTTTTCTCGGGGAATAGATCCGGGTTTCAGAATTTTCGAAATAATTGCAAATTATTTTTGTCCCTGAAATCTCGCTCTGCTGGAGACCCTGCACAGCAGGTCAGGATTGTGATTTCCTTGCTCCGGGGCGACCCTCAAGACTGGGCTTTTTCATTGACACCAGGGGATCCTGCGTTGCTCAATGTGGATGCGTTTTTTCTGGCCTTGGGGTTGCTTTATGACGAACCTCATTTGGAGCTTCAGGCAGAAAAAACTTTGATGTCCCTATCTCAGGGGCAAGATGAAGCGGATTTTTTCTGCCAAAGATTCCGTAAATGGTCTGTGCTTACTCAGTGGAATGAGTGCGCCCTGGCGGCGACTTTCAGAGAGGGTCTCTCTGATGCCATTAAGGATGTTATGGTGGGGTTCCCTGTGCCTGCGGGTCTGAATGAGTCCATGACAATGGCTATTCAGATCGATAGGCGTCTGCGGGAGCGCAAACCAGTGCACCATCTGGCGGTTTCCACTGAGAGGTCGCCAGAGAGTATGCAGTGTGATAGAATTCTGTCCCGAAGCGAGCGGCAGAATTTTAGACGGAAAAATGGGTTGTGTTTCTATTGTGGTGATTCTACTCATGTTATATCAGCATGCTCTAAGCGCACTAAAAAGCTTGGTAAATCTGTTTCCATTTGCACCTTACCGTCTAAGTTTATTCTATCTGTGACCCTGATTTGCTCTTTGTCATCTATTACCACGGACGCCTATGTCGACTCTGGCGCCGCTTTGAGTCTTATGGATTGGTCCTTTGCCAAACGCTGTGGGTATGATTTAGAGCCTTTGGAGACTCCTATTCCTCTGAAGGGGATTGACTCCACCCCATTGGCTAATAATAAACCACAATACTGGACACAAGTAACTATGCGTATTAATCCGGATCACCAGGAGATTATTCGCTTTCTGGTGCTGTATAATCTACATGATGATTTGGTGTTAGGATTGCCTTGGCTGCAATCTCACAACCCAGTCCTCGACTGGAGAGCTATGTCTGTGTTGAGCTGGGGATGTAAGGGGGCTCATGGGGATGTACCTGTGGTTTCCATTTCATCATCTATTCCCTCTGAAATTCCTGAGTTCCTGTCTGACTATCGTGACGTCTTTGAAGAATCCAAGCTTGGTTCGTTACCTCCGCACCGAGAGTGCGATTGTGCCATAGATTTAATCCCGGGTAGTAAATACCCAAAGGGTCGTTTATTTAATCTGTCTGTGCCTGAACATGCTGCTATGCGAGAATATATAAAGGAGTCCTTGGAAAAGGGACATATTCATCCATCGTCATCTCCCTTAGGAGCCGGTTTTTTCTTTGTGTCAAAAAAAGACGGCTCTTTGAGACCATGTATTGATTATCGGCTTTTGAATAAAATCACTGTTAAATATCAATACCCATTGCCGTTGCTGACTGATTTGTTTGCTCGCATAAAGGGGGCCAAGTGGTTCTCTAAGATTGACCTTCGGGGAGCGTATAATTTGGTGCGAATCAGGCAGGGGGATGAGTGGAAAACCGCATTTAATACGCCCGAGGGCCACTTTGAGTATTTAGTGATGCCTTTTGGTCTTTCAAATGCTCCGTCAGTTTTCCAGTCCTTTATGCATGATATTTTTCGCGATTATTTGGATAAATTTATGATTGTGTATCTGGATGATATTCTGATTTTTTCGGATGACTGGGACTCTCATGTCCAGCAAGTCAGGAGGGTTTTTCAGGTTTTGCGGTCTAATTCTTTGTGTGTGAAGGGTTCTAAGTGTGTTTTTGGGGTACAGAGGATTTCCTTTTTGGGATATATTTTTTCCCCCTCTTCCATTGAAATGGATCCTGTCAAGGTTCAAGCCATTTGTGATTGGACGCAGCCCTCTTCTCTTAAGAGTCTTCAGAAATTTTTGGGCTTTGCTAACTTTTATCGTCGATTTATTGCTGGTTTTTCGGATATTGCTAAGCCATTGACCGATTTGACTAAGAAGGGTGCTGATGTTGCTGATTGGTCCCCTGATGCTGTGGAGGCCTTTCGGGAGCTTAAGCGCCGTTTTTCCTCTGCCCCTGTGTTGCGTCAGCCTGATGTTGCTCTACCTTTTCAGGTTGAGGTCGACGCTTCTGAGATCGGAGCTGGGGCAGTGTTGTCGCAGAAAAGTTCTGACTGCTCCATGATGAGGCCTTGTGCCTTCTTTTCCCGTAAATTTTCGCCCGCTGAGCGGAATTATGATGTTGGGAATCGGGAGCTTTTGGCCATGAAGTGGGCTTTTGAGGAGTGGCGCCATTGGCTTGAGGGGGCCAGACATCAGGTGGTGGTATTGACTGACCACAAAAATTTGATTTATCTTGAGACCGCCAGGCGCCTGAATCCTAGACAGGCGCGCTGGTCATTATTTTTCTCTCGGTTTAATTTTGTGGTGTCATACCTACCGGGTTCTAAGAATGTTAAGGCGGATGCCCTTTCTAGGAGTTTTGAGCCTGACTCGCCTGGTAACTCTGAGCCCACAGGTATCCTTAAGGATGGAGTGGTATTGTCAGCCGTTTCTCCAGACCTGCGGCGGGCCTTGCAGGAGTTTCAGGCGGATAGACCTGATCGTTGCCCACCTGATAAACTGTTTGTTCCTGATGATTGGACCAGTAGAGTCATCTCTGAGGTTCATTCTTCTGCGTTGGCAGGTCATCCTGGCATTTTTGGTACCAGGGATTTGGTGGCAAGGTTCTTCTGGTGGCCTTCCCTGTCACGAGATGTGCGAGGCTTTGTGCAGTCTTGTGACGTTTGTGCTCGGGCCAAGCCTTGTTGTTCTCGGGCTAGTGGATTATTGTTGCCCTTGCCTATTCCTAAGAGGCCTTGGACGCACATCTCGATGGATTTTATTTCAGATCTGCCGGTTTCTCAGAAGATGTCTGTCATCTGGGTGGTGTGTGACCGTTTTTCTAAGATGGTCCATTTGGTTCCTCTGCTCAAGTTGCCTTCTTCTTCCGAGTTGGTTCCTCTGTTTTTTCAAAATGTTGTTCGTTTGCATGGTATTCCTGAGAATATCATTTCTGACAGAGGGACCCAATTCGTGTCTAGATTTTGGCGGGCATTCTGTGCTAGGATGGGCATAGATTTATCTTTTTCGTCCGCTTTCCATCCTCAGACGAATGGCCAGACCGAGCGGACTAATCAGACCCTGGAGACATATCTGAGGTGTTTTGTGTCTGCTGACCAGGATGATTGGGTTGCTTCTTTGCCATTGGCGGAGTTCGCTCTCAATAATCGGGCCAGCTCTGCCACTTTGGTGTCCCCGTTTTTCTGTAATTCGGGGTTTCATCCTCGATTTTCCTCTGGTCAGGTGGAATCTTCGGATTGTCCTGGAGTGGATGCTGTGGTGGAGAGATTGCATCAGATCTGGGGGCAGGTGGTGGACAATTTGAGGTTGTCCCAGGAGAAGACTCAGCTTTTTGCCAACCGCCACCGTCGTGTTGGTCCTCGGCTTTGTGTTGGGGATTTGGTGTGGTTGTCTTCTCGTTTTGTCCCTATGAGGGTCTCTTCTCCTAAGTTTAAGCCTCGGTTCATCGGCCCGTATAAGATATTGGAGATCCTTAACCCTGTTTCCTTCCGTTTGGACCTCCCTGCATCCTTTTCTATTCATAACGTTTTTCATCGGTCATTATTGCGCAGGTATGAGGTACCGGTTGTGCCTTCCGTTGAGCCTCCTGCTCCGGTGTTGGTTGAGGGTGAGTTGGAGTACGTTGTGGAGAAAATCTTAGACTCCCGTGTTTCCAGACGGAGACTCCAGTATCTGGTCAAGTGGAAGGGATACGGCCAGGAGGATAATTCTTGGGTGACTGCCTCTGATGTTCATGCCTCCGATCTTGTCCGTGCCTTTCATAGGGCTCATCCTGATCGCCCTGGTGGTTCTGGTGAGGGTTCGGTGCCCCCTCCTTGAGGGGGGGGTACTGTTGTGAATTTGGATTCTGGGCTCCCCCGGTGGCTACTGGTGGAATTGAACTGGTGTCTTCATCTTCTCTGTTCACCTGTTCCCATCAAGTTGTGGGAGTCGCTATATAACCTTGCTTCTCTGTTAGTTGCTTGCCGGTCAACAATGTTATCAGAAGCCTCTCTGTGCTTGTTCCTGCTCCTAGACAACTACTAGATAAGTTGGACTCTTGTCCATGTTTGTTTTTGCATTTTTGTTCCAGTTCACAGCTGTAGTTTCGTTACTGTGTCTGGAAAGCTCTTGTGAACAGGAATTGCCACTCTGGTGTTATGAGTTAATGCCAGAGTTTTAAAGTAATTTCTGGATGGTGTTTTGATAGGGTTTTCAGCTGACCATGAAAGTGTCCTTTCTGTCTTCTGCTATGTAGTAAGTGGACCTCAAATTTGCTAAACCTATTTTCATACTACGTTTGTTATTTCATCTTAACTCACCGCCAATACATGTGGGGGGCCTCTGTCTCCTTTCGGGGTATTTCTCTAGAGGTGAGCTAGGACTAATATTTTCCTCTGCTAGCTTTATTTAGTCCTCCGGCTGGTGCTGGGCATCTAGAATCAACGTAGGCATGCTACCCGGCCACTGCTAGTTGTGCGTTAGGTTTAGTTCATGGTCAGCTCAGTTTCCATCTTCCAAGAGCTAGTTCCTATATATGCTGATGCTATGTTCTCTTGCCATTGAGATCATGACAGCAGAGCCGTGAAAATAAAAAATAATTGCTCTTTCTTCAAAAATTATGTTTTAGCAAGTAATTTTTTATTTTTGCAAGGGTAACAGGAGAAATTGGACCCCAACAGTTGTTGCCCAGTTTGTCCTAAGTACGCTGGTACCCCAAATGTGGGGGTAAACCACTGTTTGGGTGCACGTCGGGGCTTGGAAGGGAGGGAGCACCATTTGACTTTTTGAACGCAAGATTGGCTGGAATCAATGGTGGCGCCATGTTGCGTTTGGAGACCCCTGACGTGCCTAAACAGTGGAAACCCCTCAATTCTAACTTCAACACTAACCCCAACACACCCCTAATCCTAATCCCAACTGTAGCCATAACCCTAATCACAACCCTAACCCCAACACACCCCTAACCACAACCCTAACCGCAACACACCCGTAACCCTAATTCCAACCCTAACCCTAATCCTAAACCTAATCCCAACTGTAACCCTAATCCCAACCCTAACCACAACTGTAACCCCAACACACCCCTAACCCTATCCGTAACCCTAACCACAAGCCTAATCTTAACCCTATTTCAAACCCTAGCCCTAATTCCAACCCTAACTCTAATTCCAACCCTAACCCTAAGGCTATGTGCCCACGTTGCGGATTCGTGTGAGATTTTTCCGCACGATTTTTGAAAAATCTGCAGGTAAAAGGCACTGCGTTTTACCTGCGGATTTACAGCAGATTTCCAGTGTTTTTTTTGTGCGGATTTCACCTGCGGATTCCTATTGAGGAACAGGTGTAAAACGCTGCGGAATCCGCACAAAGAATTGACATGCTGCGGAAAATACAACGCAGCGTTTCTGCACGGAATTTTCCGCACCATGGGCACAGCGGATATGGTTTTCCATAGGTGTACATGGTTCTGTAAACCTGATGGAAAACTGCTTCGAATTCGCAGCGGCCAATCCGCTGCGGATCCGCGGCCAATCCGCTGCGGATCCGCGGCCAATCCGCTGCGGATCCGCGGCCAATCCGCTGCGGATCCGCTGCCAATCCGCTGCGGATCCGCGGCCAATCCGCTGCGGATCCGCTGCCAATCCGCTGCGGATACGCGGCCAATCCTCTGCGGATCCGCTGCCAATCCGCTGCGGATCCGCAGCCAAATCCGCACTGTGTGCACATGCCATAACCCTACCCCTAACCCTACCCGTAACCCTAACCCTACCCCTAACCCTACCCCTAGTTCTAACCCTAGTTCTAACCCTAACCCTAGTGGAAAAAGAAAAAAAAATATTTTCTTTATTTTATTATTGTCCCTACCTATGGGGGTGATAAGGGGGGGGGGGTTATTTATTATTTTTTTATTTTGATCGCTGCGATAGAACCTACCACAGCGATCAAAATGTACTTGTAATGAATCTGCCGGCTGGCAGATTCGGCGGGCGCACTGCGCATGCGCCCGCCATTTTCCAAGATGGCGGCGCCCATGGAGAAGACGGCCGGACACCGGGAGGGACATCGAAGCTAGGTAAGTATGGGGGGGTGGGATCGGAACACGGGGGGGGGATCGGAGGACCGGGGGAGCGGACAAGAGGACCGGGGGAGCGGACAGGAGGGAGGAGGGGAGCGGACAGGAGATCGGGGCAGAAAGGATGACTGGGGGGGCGATAGGTGATGGGGGGGGGGGCAGATCGGGGTCTCCAGCCATGGCAGATGCTATTGCAGCATCGGCCATGGCTGGATTGTAATATTTCACCATTTTCATAGGTGAAATATTACAAATCGCTCTGATTGGCTGTTTCACTTTCAACAGCCAATCAGAGCGATCGTAGCCACGGGGGGGTGAAGCCACCCCCCCCTGGGCTGAAGTACCACTCCCCCTGTCTCTGCAGATCGGGTGAAAATGGAGTTAACCCTTTCACCCGATCTGCAGGGGTGCGATCTTTCCATGACGCCACATAGGCGTCACAGGTCGGATTGGCACCGACTTTCATGACGCCTACGTGGCGTCAAAGGTCGGGAAGGGGTTAATATTATGTGGGTAGCCTTTTCTTGTTGTACCGCAAATACAATCTGTTTAGGATACATAGGATAAGAATATGCATAGTGCAAGGATATATATAATATGATAGGACACACAAAAGAAACGGGGCGCTTTAGGTGACGGTATAGGAAATTATCTGGCAGTGCTGGTAGGCACGGAACTGGTCTGGTCTTATACAGCGTGCTATTAACGCAAATTTAGTTTTATCTTGTTGTACCGCAGATGGAACCTAATTGCAATGTGCAGGGTTAGAGTGTGCACAGAGAAGGGCATGCGTAGAAGAGTATATTGAGCAATACTATGTGGTGTTACCTGGCAGTATTTGTAAACACTGGGGGTGTTAGCCCTGTGTGGTATGCTATCGGCATGTGGGTAACTCAATCCTGTTGTGTCGCAGGTAAAACCTGTCATGGAGATATGCCATTAGAATATATAGGGGTAGCAAATGGGGGACGGCAGTACGGATTATTACCTGGCAGTGCTGATGTGTAAATAGCATTTGCTGCAGTCAGGCCGTATATGGAGAATCTCTGCAGGAGGATATATAGTGTTAGCTAGATCCCATAATGGATGCCCCAGCCAGGGGTATAGGTGATGCAGGCCAAGTGGCTTCATCTGCAGTGGTGGATCCGGGCATTTACCTGGTGGTAGTGGGGTACACGCGGCGCTCCTGCGCCCTGCTATGGTGGCACATGTTGTTTGGCGTCCTAGTTCCGGTATTTGAGAGCGGAGGGGCCCGCAGTACCGGAAATGCGTCATCCGGTACCGGAAGTCCCGCCGCTAGTGTGTGTACACTGCGCATGCGCGGGCGTTGTCAGGGAAACGGGACGCTGTGTACTCACAGCGATAATGGCGCCTGCACTGTAGGAGAGCGGAGGGACCCGCCGCTAGTGCAAGTGGCCCAGTGCGCATGTGCGGGCGCTATCAAGGAAAAACAGGGGGGGGGGGAAAGAGAAACGCTGCACACTTATAGCGATATATCAACATACGGAAAAAAGGAGTCCAAATGCTGTCACTTATATTTTTGATAAAAGGTAAATGTTTTATTGTGCTAACAAAAATTTTTTTAGGTTATAAAACCTGATTTAAACAAGAGATAAAATCATAGTATAACAAAGGTACGGGTAACAAATTACCCCACACATCACCAACAATTGTACAGCTGAAGGTTGCAGGTTCACTATTCAATTAGAAACAACAGTGGTGGTATATTACCATAGTAACACTCTCAGTCTTTGAAAGACTTATTTCAGAGTACACATAAATAAACAGTCAATGACTGCACCTTACCCATGTATGCCGTGGTGTGTGTGTGGAGTATGGCAGCCCCTACACGTGTTTCGCGTAGGCTTCTTCCGGGGGCCCCCGGTGATGTGTGGGGTAATTTGTTACCCGTACCTTTGTTATACTATGATTTTATCTCTTGTTTAAATCAGGTTTTATAACCTAAAAAAATTTTTGTTAGCACAATAAAACATTTACCTTTTATCAAAAATATAAGTGACAGCATTTGGACTCCTTTTTTCCGTATGTTGATATATTATGTGGGAGTTTTTTCTGTCCAGATTTGGACGTACATGTGGCTCTGCTTTAATCTATTATACACTTATAGCGATAGTATCGCTATGGGATTTGTGTGTCCTATTCATAGGTATCCTAGATAGATGATAAAGCAATATAGAGGCCATTGACTTTAAAATATGGCTACAAAGGGGGAACCTGCTGGTAAACCTCAAAGACTATAGGTTATTGGGTCATGACCAAAGACAAAGTAATAATAAAAACTAAAAAATGAAAGAAAAAAAGAGAAAGGAAGAACAAAAAAAGGGGGGGGGGGGTGATTACAGGGAATAACAAAAAAAGTATAAGGCCCCAAAAGAACAAAAAGGGGGGGATTGGAATTGATCAAAATATACGTAAGGGGGATTAAAAAACAAGAAATAAAAAATAAAGGAAAAAATAAAATAAAAATAAAAGTAAAGCCAACCTAGGGGAAAAAAAAAGAGGAGGGTAGTCATACCAAGTTATGATTAGACTCACCACCATGGTCAGCGGGTCTATGGAGAGGGAGAAAAAAAAGAACATGTCAGTATCATGATTACAGCAACCAGTCAATTTCCCTGTTCAGGCCCTTTGGTGCTAGCGTATCGAGCGTATAGATCCAATATGTCTCTCTAGACCTGAGCTTTTTGATGTGGTCACCCCCCCGTCTGGGTCTAGGTACCTGCTCTATTACTTGAAACTTGAGTTGCGCTACTGTGTGTCTAGCTGCGGAAAAATGGGCAGGCAGGGGGAGCCATGTTTTACCACACCTTATCGTGGATTTGTGACTGGCCACGCGATCTCTCACATGTTGTAGCGTCTCACCAACATACAGAAGGCCACATGGACACTTGATTAAATACACTACGAAATTAGATTCGCAGGTAAAAAAACCCCGTATGGGAAACGACTTCCCAGTCCTTGGGTGTGTGATATTATCTGATCTGATTACGTTGGAGCAGGCAGCGCAATTGAGGCACGGAAACGTGCCATGACGGCGTGTGCTAAGGAGTTGTTGAGTAAGTTCCATGTGTGCACTGCCAACATCAGCCCTCACAATCTGGTCTTTTATGTTTTGGGGCCGTCTTGTGCTCATCAATACCGGTGTCTGAAAAGAAGGGATGTTGGGATAAGCCTTACCCAAAAGAGGCCAATGCTTTCTGATAGCTGAGTGGACTTTCGGCATGAACGGATGGTGGGTATGTACAAACGGTAACCGCTCCTGTTGTAATCTGGGTAGTCTATCCTCATCAGGAGTAGAGGAAAGTACCAATTCCTGCTCTAAAAGTGCGGACGGGAATTCCCTATTCTTGAACTTTTGTGACATAAGGTCAAGTCTGGTGTGGCGTGTTTCCGGATCGGACACTATTCTGGACACTCTTTTAAACTGGGAGCGGGGGAGGCTGTCCTTGGTGGACCTAGGGTGACAGCTTGAGTATAGTAGTAGACTGTTACAGTTGGTGGGTTTGGTGTGAAGATCCGTGCTCAGAACCCCCCGGTGGTTCTTCAAGACCAGAGTGTCCAGAAAGGCGATCTGTGTGGTACTAAATTTCATTGTGAACTGCAGTTCCTGAAAGATGGAATTAAGGTATCTGTGGAAGTTGTAAAGTGTGTCTGGAGTACCTGTCCAGATCATAAAAATATTGTCTATATAGCGATGGTACTCAATCGCATACTGGAGAAAAGATTCATTATTATAGACAAAATGTTCCTCAAAGAAGTGCATATAGGCATTAGCATACGCCGGGGCTACATTTGAGCTCATGGCGGTCCCGCGCGCCTGGACGTAATATGTATCCTCGTAGAGGAAGTAATTTTCATACAGTACCACCCTTAATAGGTCAAGGCAGAAATTAATGGAGTTACGAGACATGTCTGATTTATCAAGTAGACTCCTTGTTGCTAGAATGCCCCTGTCGTGTGAAATGGAGGTATACAGGCTCTGTACATCCAAAGTGACCAATATACTGGACTCGGGTACTTGTTGAATATTACTTATTATACCCAGAAATTGGCTTGTGTCCAGGAGAAAAGATCTTGTCCCCTTGACTAGGGGTGTCAAGATTTTTTCTAAGAAGATTGAGAGAGGTGAGAAAATAGAGTCAGTGGAGGCCACGATTGGCCTCCCCGGAGGATTACTGAGGGATTTATGGATTTTTGGTAGGACGTAAAAAACGGGAATTATTGGATGAGGGTTTTTGAGGTAAGTCGCTGTCTTAGAATCGATTGTTTTATTATCCAGGTAGGAAGTAAGAAGATCCTGTACAAGTTGAGTAATCTTAGGGGTGGGGTCCCTAGGAATAGCTTTATAGGTCTCAGTATCCGAAAGTTGTCGGAGTACTTCCGCATGGTATTGGGAGCGGTCCATAACGACCGTAGCACCCCCTTTATCCGCCGGCTTAATGATTATGCTCTTATTTGATCGTAATGCTGTGAGTGCATGCTTCTCATCAAGGGTGAGGTTCATGTGAGTGGGAAAGAACCCAAGTTTTTGTTGGTGAGTAAGAGATTTAATATCACGATCAATGAGGGAAATAACAGTTTCAGCTGCGTGATAAGAGTGAGGGGGTGAGAAGGTGCTAGCACTCCGTAGACCCAGAGAGACAATGGATAAATCTGTAAAGGTACCGTCACACTAAGCGACGCTGCAGCGATAGCGACAGCAATGCCGATCGCTGCAGCGTCGCTGTGTGGTCGCTGGAGAGCTGTCACACAGACCGCTCTCCAGCGACCAGCGATGCCGAGGTCCCCGGGTAACCAGGGTAAACATCGGGTTGCTAAGCGCAGGGCCGCGCTTAGTAACCCGATGTTTACCCTGGTTACCAGCGTAAAAGTTAAAAAAACAAACAGTACATGCTCACCTGCGCGTCCCCCAGCCTCTGCATCCTGACGCTGACTGAGCTCCGGCCCTAACAGCAGAGCGGTGATGTCACCGCTGTTGCTTTCACTTTCAGTTTAGGGCCGGCGCTTTAGTGTCAGGAAGCAGAGGCTGGGGGACGCGCAGGTGAGTATGTACTGTTTGTTTTTTTAACTTTTACGCTGGTAACCAGGGTAAACATCGGGTTACTAAGCGCGGCCCTGCGCTTAGTAACCCGATGTTTACCCTGGTTACCAGTGTAAAATATCGCTGGTATCGTCGCTTTTGCTGTCAAACACGGCGATACACGGCGACCTAGCGACCAAATAATGTGCAGACCTTCTAGCAGCGACCAGCAATTTCACAGCGGGATCCAGATCGCTGCTGCGTGTCAAATACAGCGATATCGCCATCCAGGTCGCTGCAACGTCACGGATTGCTGGCGATATCGCCTAGTGTGACGGTACCTTTACATTCTCAGAAGAGGCTGAGGTGCTTGAACTCGCAGCGGCCCCAGTGCCAAAGTGAGTTCTGAGTCTAATGGATCTGTAGAACCTGTTTAGGTCCTTTTCCAATTGGAACGAATCCCAATGTGGGGTGGGGCAAAAGGATAGTCCTTTTTGTAGCACTGATAGTTCCGCAGGGGACAGGTTGTAACTTGAAATGTTCATCACCAGGTTAGACGGCTTACCTGGCTGCGTGTTGTCATTCTTTCTCCGCGCCCGTCGGGTTGGTCTCCGTGCTGGTACCCTCCCCTGTGTCCTTTCACTAAAAAAGCCGGTCTGGTTGAGCCTACAGATGAATCGCTGCCAGAGCTGTGTGAATCGAATCTTCTTTGCATGGGGCGTCGTCGCCAGGGCGCATACGTGGTGGAGTCGCTCCATCTGTAGACACGGTTGGTCAGGTAGTCGTCATTGTCTCTCTGAAACTTCTGCCTCTTGCGGTCCTGGAGGTTTTTCTGGTGTTCAGTGATGATTTTGTCTGTTTTCTCCTTCAAGGTGGTCCACTCGGTGGAAGAGAGAGTAGCTGCTAGTTGACTTTCGATAGCCTGGATATTTTTTCTAAGGTCAGATATTTCTTTCTGGAGGTACTCCACAGTTAGAATAATAATGTCTAATGAGCACTTGTTAAGTATTTTTTGGTACTTGTCACAATACTCCTGATTATCTGCAAACAGAGTGGGTCGTAAATGACTCCTCAGTCCCCTAGGGATTTTGCTTTGGCGGTGATATTCTGCTAGGGTGGTACAATGTAGTTCATACGAGACCAATTTACGTTTGGTTTTCTCGTAGTCCCTGGTCCTCAGGTCAGTTGCCGGTATCTTAAGGAACTCAGCAGAACTTGTGACTTGAGATAATATGTTTGAACTAGTAGCTATGTCATAGGCAAAAGTGTCGGTTGACATTTGGGATCCCTGTGCAACAACCAAGATAACTAGTAAATGGAAAAGAAATGGTGTGCACTAAGGATAAAAATAAGGCGAGGTGCAGGTGTAGAGGACTAAACCGTCCTAATACACTAAGGATAAATTTTATTCCTAGGAATTTAGGACCTGAGAATGACGTCGTGGCTTGTGATTGGTCCGTGGCGGTCACATGAGCGGCACGCAACCAATCAGAAGCCGTGACGTCATGAAAGGCCCTAAACGCGCTCATTTTAAGCAAAGAAGGCTGCCGGTTAACAGCGGTAAGGTGCAGGGGCCTCCGGAGAGGTGAGTATGTCAATATTTTTTATTTTAATTCTTTATTTTACACATTAATATGGATCCGATACTGATTCCCGATACCACAAAAGTATCGGAACTCGGTATGGGAATTCCGATACCGCAAGTATCGGCCGATACCCGATACTTGCGGTATCGGAATGCTCAACACTACTTGTTCCCTTAAAGAAAAATAAAGAAAAATTGACCTAAAAGGGTATTGGATATTTTAAGAAAGCTTTAATAGGTTAGAGTAGCGTAGGATCCTGCCAAAAAAGTCTAGCTTGTTGTGGTGGCAGGCTTCAAAAATATTTTGGCCCAAACAAAAGCTTATTACTATGTATTGTATGTGAAATGGTGTTTGATGTGAACTGTTAGGCTATGTGTTCACGTTCAGGATTTCTTGCAGAAAATTCCTGAGAAAAACCTCAAATTTTCTGCAAGAAATCTGCATGCCTTTTTGCTGCGTTTTTGCCGCATTTTTGGTGCGTTTTTTTCCGGACATTTCCCAATGCATTAGTGGGAAATCCGCAAAAAACCCGCAAAATTAATGAACATGCTGCGTTTTTTACCGCGATGTGGTTTTTTTTGCGGAAAAAAGAGCATCATGTGCACAAAAATTGCGGAATTCATTCTAAATGATGGGATGCATATTGTATGCTGTTTTTTTGCAGTTTTATAGCGTTTTTATCACGGGAAAAAAACAGAAAAATCAGCAACGTGTGCACACAGCCTTAATGTGTGATTGTGATTGGTGAGAACAGGGTGCAGAAGGGGAGTTTTTCCAAGAGAGGGTGGTGGGTTTGTGGAAGGTTTGAAGGGGGAGGTGAAGCCTGGGCGGAGTCTCCAGGAGCCCTGAAAATTTTGCCAATATGGGGCCCTTATATTAATGGTGACAGCCCTGCCTAGCAGCTTCAAAGTGACTACCATGAACAGGCTTGGAATAAGCTACACCATTTCTCAGAGCCCAGGGGTTGCCAGGGCTTTAACTGATTAACCCTTGTACAGGGATCTGGACTTATACAGGGGTTATTAGGCAAAGGCCACAGAGTCAGCTTCTGTTTACTGTCACAAGCTGGCAAGAAGGGTCATCAAGCATGGTTAAAGGGGTTGTCCACTACGTTCAATTAACCCCCCAATGTATCTCCCCGGGGCCCCTAATGAATTGTGTAAATACCTTCCGTTGCCGTTTTCGCCTGTGAGCGGCGCTATTCCGGCGGTTGAGTCCGGGTCACGTAACCCCCAGGCTGCAGCCGCCGCTAATTTCCGCCGATGTCACGTCAATTTCCAGACTCTGGAAATTGATGTGACGTCAGCAGCAGACATGACCCAGCCTCCACAGACAGCAGTCACTCATCAAGAGTGACTGGGCTGTGGGCGGCACTGGGGGCTGCAGGGCTGTGCTGGGGGCGGGCAGGGCTGTGCTGGGGGCGGGTGGGGCTGTGCTGGCTGTAATGGATAGGTGGGGCTGTGCTGTGATGTGCGGGCATGAGGGTCTGTGTGGCTGCGCCAAGCGGTGTGGCGATGCCGGGTGGTGAGGGTGCCGGGTGGTGCGGCTTCGCTGGGATGTTACATAGTTACATAGTTACATAGTTATTAAGGTTGAAGGAAGACTTTAAGTCCATCTAGTTCAACCCATAGCCTAACCTAACATGCCCTAACATGTTGATCCAGGGGAAGGCAAAAAAAACCCATGTGGTAAGAGTAAGCTCCACCATGGGGAAAAAAATTCCTTCCCGACCCCACATACGGCAATCAGACTAGTTCCCTGGATCAACGCCCTATCAAGGAATCTAGTGTATATACCCTGTAACATTATACTTTTCCAGAAAGGCATCCAGTCCCCTCTTAAATTTAAGTAATGAATCACTCATTACAACATTATACGGCAGAGAGTTCCATAGTCTCACTGCTCTTACAGTAAAGAACCTGCATCTGTTATTATGCTTAAACCTTTTTCCTCCAGACGTAGAGGATGCCCCCTTGTCCCTGTCACCGGTCTATGATTAAAAAGATCATCAGAAAGGTCTTTGTACTGTCCCCTCATATATTTATACATTAACATTGGGGTGTGTCTATATGTAAAATCTTCCTTAAAACCCATCCTGCGTGATAATATAGGTGAATTTAATGAAAATGTCGAGTCCCTGTGGGTGGAGATAAGGGGAGGGGGAAAAAATAATAAATTACTGATAGGGGTTTGTTATAAATCTCCAAAAATAATGGAAGCAATGGAGAATATCCTCGTAAAGCAAATAGATGAAGCTGCGACTCAAGGAGAAGTCATTATTATGGGGGACTTCAACTACCCTGAAATAGATTGGGGAACAGAAACCTGCAGTTCCAGCAAAGGTAATCGGTTTTTGACAACTATGAGAGACAATTACCTTTCACAGCTGGTTCAGGACCCAACAAGGAGGGGGGCACTGCTAGACCTAATATTAACCAACAGGCCAGACCGCATATCAAATATAAGGGTTGGGGGTCACTTGGGGAATAGTGATCATAAAATAATAAGTTTTCATGTAACCTTTAATAAGATGGGTAGTAGGGGGGTGACAAGGACACTAAACTTCAGGAGGGCAAATTTCCAACGGATGAGAGAGGATCTTGGTGCAATTAACTGGGACGATATCCTGAGACACAAAAATACACAAAGAAAATGGGAGACGTTTATTAGCATCCTGGATAGGACCTGTGCACAGTATATACCGTATGGGAATAAACATACTAGAAATAGGAGGAAACCAATATGGCTAAATAGAGCTGTTAGGGGCGCAATAAGGAACAAAAAGAAAGCATTTAGAGAATTAAAGGAAGTAGGTAGTGATGAGGCATTAAATAAATACAGAAAATTAAATAAATTCTGTAAAAAGCAAATCAAGGCAGCAAAGATTGAGACAGAGAGACTCATTGCCAGAG
This sequence comes from Ranitomeya variabilis, assembly GCF_051348905.1. Classification (NCBI taxonomy): domain Eukaryota; kingdom Metazoa; phylum Chordata; class Amphibia; order Anura; family Dendrobatidae; genus Ranitomeya; species Ranitomeya variabilis. The sequence continues at coordinate 159,654,482 of NC_135238.1, read as the reverse complement.
AGAGTAAAAATAATCCCAAAATATTCTTTAACTATATAAATAGTAAGAAACTAAAAAATGACAGTGTTGGCCCCCTTAAAAATAGTCTGGGTGAAATGGTGGATGAGGATGAGGAAAAAGCCAATCTGTTAAATGACTTTTTTTCATCAGTATTTACAAAAGAAAATCCCATGGCAGCCAAAATGACTAGTGATAAAAATTCCCCATTAAATGTCAACTGCTTAACCCAGCAGGAAGTACAGCGGCGTCTAAAAATCACTAAAATTGACAAATCTCCGGGCCCGGATGGGATACACCCCCGAGTACTGCAGGAACTAAGTACAGTCATTGATAGACCATTATTTTTAATCTTTAAAGAGTCCATAATAACAGGGTCTGTACCACAGGAGTGGCGTATAGCAAATGTGGTGCCAATATTCAAAAAAGGGGCAAAAACTGAACTCGGTAATTATAGGCCAGTAAGTTTAACCTCTACTGTGGGTAAAATCCTGGAGGGCATTCTAAGGGATGCTATACTGGAGTATCTGAAGAGGAATAACCTCATGACCCAGTATCAGCACGGGTTTACTAGGGACCGCTCATGTCAGACTAATTTGATCAGCTTCTATGAAGAGGTAAGTTCCGGACTGGACCAAGGGAACCCAGTGGACGTAGTGTATATGGACTTTTGCAAAGCTTTTGATACGGTGCCACACAAAAGGTTGATACATAAAATGAGAGTAATGGGGATAGGGGAAAAGATGTGTAAGTGGGTTGAGAGCTGGCTCAGGGATAGGAAACAAAGGGTGGTTATTAATGGAGCACACTCGGACTGGGTTGCGGTTAGCAGTGGGGTACCACAGGGGTCAGTATTGGGCCCTCTTCTTTTTAGCATATTTATTAATGACCTTGTAGGGGGCATTCAGAGTAGAATTTCAATATTTGCAGATGACACTAAACTCTGTAGGGTAATCAATACAGGGGAGGACAATTTTATATTACAGGATGATTTATGTAAACTAGAAGCTTGGGCTGATAAATGGCAAATGAGTTTTAATGGGGATAAATGTAAGGTCATGCACTTGGGTAGAAGTAATAAGATGTATAACTATGTGCTTAATTCTAAAACTCTGGGCAAAACCATCAATGAAAAAGACCTGGGTGTATGGGTGGATGACAGACTCATATTCAGTGGCCAGTGTCAGGCAGCTGCTACAAAGGCAAATAAAATAATGGGATGTATTAAAAGAGGCATAGATGCTCATGAGGAGAACATAATTTTACCTCTATACAAGTCACTAGTTCGACCACACTTAGAATACTGTGCACAGTTCTGGTCTCCGGTGTATAAGAAAGACATAGCTGAACTAGAGCGGGTGCAGAGAAGAGCGACCAAGGTTATTAGAGGACTGGGGGGTCTGCAATACCAAGATAGGTTATTACACTTAGGGCTATTTAGTTTGGAAAAACGAAGACTAAGGGGTGATCTTATTTTAATGTATAAATATATGAGGGGACAGTACAAAGACCTTTCTGATGATCTTTTTAATCATAGACCTGAGACAGGGACAAGGGGGCATCCTCTACGTCTGGAGGAAAGAAGGTTTAAGCATAATAACAGACGCGGATTCTTTACTGTAAGAGCAGTGAGACTATGGAACTCTCTGCCGTATGATGTTGTAATGAGTGATTCATTAATTAAATTTAAGAGGGGACTGGATACCTTTCTGGAAAAGTATAATATTACAGGGTATATACACTAGATTCCTTGATAAGGCGTTGATCCAGGGAACTAGTCTGATTGCCGTATGTGGAGTCGGGAAGGAATTTTTTTCCCCATGGTGGAGTTACTCCTTGCCACATGTTTTTTTTTTGCCTTCCTCTGGATCAACATGTTAGGGCATGTTAGGTTAGGCTATGGGTTGAACTAGATGGACTTAAAGTCTTCCTTCAACCTCAATAACTATGTAACTATGTAACTATGTAACATAAGATCACCCCTTAGCCTTCGTTTTTCCAAACTAAATAGCCCCAAGTGTAATAACCTATCTTGGTATTGCAGACCCCCCAGTCCTCTAATAACCTTGGTCGCTCTTCTCTGCACCCGCTCTAGTTCAGCTATGTCTTTCTTATACACTGGAGACCAGAACTGTGCACAGTATTCTAAGTGTGGTCGCACTAGTGACTTGTATAGAGGTAAAATTTTGTTCTCCTCATGAGCATCTATGCCTCTTTTAATACATCCCATTATTTTATTTGCCTTTGTAGCAGCTGCCTGACACTGGCCACTGAATATGAGTTTGTCATCCACCCATACACCCAGGTCCTTTTCATTGACAGTTTTACCCAGAGTTTTAGAATTAAGCACATAGTTATACATCTTATTACTTCTACCCAAGTGCATGACCTTACATTTATCCCCATTAAAGCTCATTTGCCATTTATCAGCCCAAGCTTCTGGTTTACATAAATCATCCTGTAATACAAAATTGTCCTCCTCTGTATTGATTACCCTGCAGAGTTTAGTGTCATCTGCAAATATTGAAATTCTACTCTGAATACCCCCTACAAGGTCATTAATAAATATGTTAAAAAGAAGAGGGCCCAATACTGACCCCTGTGGTACCCCACTACTAACCGTGACCCAGTCCGAGTGTGCTCCATTAATAACCACCCTTTGTTTCCTATCCCTGAGCCAGCTCTCAACCCCCTTGCACATATTTTCCCCTATCCCCATTATTCTCATTTTGTGTATCAACCTTTTGTGTGGCACCGTATCAAAAGCTTTTGAAAAGTCCATATACACTACATCCACTGGGCTCCCTTGGTCCAGTCCGGAACTTACCTCTTCATAGAAGCTGATCAAATTAGTCTGACATGAACGGTCCCTAGTAAACCCGTGCTGATACTGGGTCATGAGGTTATTCCTCTTCAGATACTCCAGTATAGCATCCCTTAGAATGCCCTCCAGGATTTTACCCACAGTAGAGGTTAAGCTTACTGGCCTATAATTTCCGAGTTCAGTTTTTGTCCCCTTTTTAAATATTGGCACCACATTTGCTATACGCCAGTCCTGTGGTACAGACCCTGTTATTATGGACTCTTTAAAGATTAAAAATAACGGTCTATCAATGACTGTACTTAGTTCCTGCAGTACTCGGGGGTGTATCCCATCCGGGCCTGGAGATTTGTCAATTTTTGTGATTTTTAGACGCCGCCGTACTTCCTGCTGGGTTAAGCAGGTAACATTTAATTGGGAATTTTTATCACTAGTCATATTGGCTGCCATGGGATTTTCTTTTGTAAATACTGATGAAAAAAAGTCATTTAGCATATTGGCTTTTTCCTCATCCTCATCCACCATTTCACCCAGACTATTTTTAAGGGGGCCAACACTATCATTTTTTAGTTTCTTACTATTTATGTAGTTAAAGAATATTTTGGGGTTATTTTTGCTCTCTCTGGCAATGAGTCTCTCTGTCTCAATCTTTGCTACCTTGATTTGCTTTTTACAGAATTTATTTAATTTTCTATATTTATTTAATGCCTCATCACTACCTACTTCCTTTAATTCTCTAAATGCTTTCTTTTTGTCACTTATTGCGCCCCTTACAGCTCTATTTAGCCATATTGGTTTCCTCCTATTTCTAGTATGTTTATTCCCATACGGTATATACTGTGCACAGGTCCTATCCAGGATGCTAATAAACGTCTCCCATTTTCTTTGTGTACTTTTATGTCTCAGGATATAGTCCCAGTTAATTGCACCAAGATCCTCTCTCATCCGTTGGAAATTTGCCCTCCTGAAGTTTAGTGTCCTTGTCACCGGGCGTTACTGGGGTCTGCGGGTGTGTGTGGTGGGTCCGCTGGCCGTGCTGGAGTCTGCTTCGGGTGGGGGGTGTCATTGGTGTGTGTGTCTCCGTGTGCAGGCATCGTCCGATGGGACTACAAGTCTCATCGGGCTATGTGTTATGATCTGGTGACCTTGGAGCCGCATGAGAGACTTTCTCAGGAGTAGGTGGTACCTGTACTGACCGCAAACCCTAAACTAACACCGCAACTAGAAGTAGCCGTGGGATGTACCTAACACGTCCTAGACACCTCGACACAGCCGGAGAACTAAATACCCCTATAGATAGAAATGAGAATTCTATCTTGCCTCAGAGCAGAACCCCAAAGGATAGGCAGCCCCCCACAAATATTGACTGTGAGTATAAGAGGAAAGACACACGCAGGCAGAAAAACAGGATTTAGCAAAAGAGGCACTTCTAGCTAAATAGAAAAGGATAGGACAGAATTCTAAGCGGTCAGTATTAAAATCCTAAAAAATATCCACAGCAGATAATACAAATATTCCACATCTAACTAAAGACATAGAAAGTATATCTGCATCTCCTGAGAATCCAGCATGACTGAAAAATCCAAACAAAGTCTAAGCTGGACAAAAACACAATAAATTGCACTGAATTGCAAAGCACACTGCATATGTGCACAGAGACAAAAAAAGACACATCTTATCTGAATTGGCAGCATGGCATGAGGAGCCAGAGAGAGATGCAATCCCTCCAAGTACAATGGACAACTGGCACTGACTCATGGAGCCTGCACACCTAAATACCTAATAGAGCTGCAATCAGCAGAAACACCTGCCCGGATTACAACCCCAAGACAACTGCACTACCACCAACAACCATCGGAGGGAGCCCAAGAGCAGAATTCACAACAGTACCCCCCACTTGAAGAGGGGTCACCGAACCCTCTCCAGAGCCCACAGGCCGATCAGGACGAGCCAGATGAAAGGCACGGACCAAATCAGCAGCATGGACATCAGAGGCAAAAACCCAAGAATTATCCTCCTGGCCATAACCCTTCCATTTGACAAGGTACAGAAGCCTCCACCTCGAAAAGCAAGAATCCAAAATCTTCTCAACCACATACTCCAACTCCCCATCAACCAACACAGGAGCAGGAGGATCAACAGAGGGAACAATGGGCACCACATATTTCCGCAATAAAGATCTATGGAAAACATTATGGATGGCAAAAGAGGCCGGAAGGGCCAAACGAAAAGACACCGGATTGATAATCTCAGAAATCCTATAAGGACCAATAAACCGAGGCTTAAACTTAGGGGAAGAAACCTTCATTGGAACATGACGGGAAGACAACCAGACCAAATCCCCAACCCGAAGCCGGGAACCAACACACCGACGACGGTTAGCAAAACGCTGAGCCTCCTTCTGAGACAACACTAAATTGTCCACCACATGAGCTCAAATCTGCTGCAACCTGTCAACCACAGAATCCACACCAGGACAATCAGAAGGTTCAACTTGCCCCGAAGAAAAACGAGGATGAAAACCAAAATTACAAAAGAAGGGCGAAACCAAGGTAGCCGAACTAGCCCGATTATTAAGGGCACACTTGGCCAATGGCAAGAAAGCCACCCAATCATCCTGATCTGCAGACACAAAGCATCTCAAATAAGTTTCCAAAGTCTGATTAGTTCGCTCGGTCTGGCCATTTGTCTGAGGATGAAATGCGGAAGAAAAAGACAAATCAATGCCCAGCCTAGCACAAAAGGCCCGCCAAAACCTAGAAACAAACTGGGAACCTCTGTCAGACACAATATTCTCCGGAATACCATGCAAATGAACCACATGCTGAAAAAACAACGGAACCAAATCAGAAGAGGAAGGCAATTTAGGCAAAGGCACCAAATGAACCATCTTAGAAAACCGGTCACAAACCACCCAGATAACCGACATCCTCTGGGAAACCGGAAGATCTGAAATAAAATCCATAGAAATATGCGTCCAGGGCCTCTCAGGGACTGGCAAAGGCAAAAGCAACCCACTAGCACGGGAACAACAAGGCTTGGCCCGCGCACAAGTCCCACAGGACTGCACAAAAGAACGCACATCACGCGACAAAGAAGGCCACCAAAAGGACCTACCAACCAAATCTCTGGTACCAAAAATACCAGGATGGCCTGCCAACACAGAACAGTGAACCTCAGAAATCACTCTACTAGTCCATCTATCAGGAACAAACAGTTTCCCTACTGGACAGCGGTCAGGTTTGTCAGCCTGAAATTCCTGCAGAACCCGTCGCAAATCAGGGGAAATGGCAGAAAGGACCACCCCTTCCTTCAGAATGCCGACAGGCTCAAGTACCTCAGGAGAATCAGGCAAAAAACTCCTAGAGAGGGCATCCGCCTTAATATTCTTAGAACCCGGAAGATACGAAACCACGAAATCAAAACGGGAGAAAAACAGGGACCATCGAGCCCGTCTAGGATTCAACCATTTGGCAGATTCGAGGTAAATCAGATTTTTATGATCGGTCAAGACCACAATACGGTGCTTGGCTCCCTCAAGCCAATGTCGCCATTCCTCAAACGCCCACTTCATAGCCAACAACTCCCGATTGCCGACATCATAATTGCGTTCAGGAGGCGAAAACTTACGGGAAAAGAAGGCACACGGTTTCATCAAGGAACCATCAGAATTCCTCTGAGACAAAACGGCCCCTGCCCCAATCTCAGAAGCGTCAACCTCAACCTGAAACGGAAGAGAAACATCCGGCTGACGCAACACCAGGGCAGAAGTAAATCGGCGTTTAAGCTCCTGAAAGGCAGAGACAGCCACAGAGGACCAAATCGTTACATCAGCGCCTTTCTTCGTCAAATTGGTCAGGGGTTTAACCACACTGGAGAAGTTAGCAATGAAACAGCGATAAAAATTAGCAAAGCCCAAAAATTTCTGAAGGCTCTTCACGGATGTGGGCTGAATCCAATCATGAATGGCCTGAACCTTAACCGGATCCATCTCCATAGATGAAGGAGAAAAAATGAAGCCCAAAAATGAAACCTTCTGCACTCCAAAGAGACACTTAGACCCCTTCACAAACAAGGCATTATCACGAAGGATCTGAAATACCATCCTGACCTGTTTCACATGAGACTCCCAATCATCGGAAAAAATTAAGATGTCATCCAAATATACAATCATGAATTTATCAAGATAATTCCGGAAGATATCATGCATGAAGGACTGAAAAACAGATGGAGCATTAGAGAGCCTGAATGGCATCACAAGATATTCAAAATGGCCTTCGGGCGTATTAAACGCAGTTTTCCATTCGTCACCCTGCTTAATACAAACAAGATTATATGCCCCCCGAAGGTCAATTTTAGTAAACCAACTAGCCCCCTTAATCCTGGCAAACAAATCGGAAAGCAAAGGTAAAGGGTATTGAAACTTTACAGTGATCTTATTCAAGAGGCAATAATCAATACAGCGTCTCAAGGAGCCATCCTTCTTAGCAACAAAAAAAAATCCCGCTCCCAACGGTGAAGGAGATGGCCGAATATGCCCTTTCTCCAAAGACTCCTTAACATAACTCCGCATAGCGGTATGTTCCGGCACAGACAGGTTGAAAAGTCGGCCCTTAGGAAACTTACAGCCTGGAATCAAGTCAATAGCACAATCACAGTCCCTTTGCAGTGGAAGGGAACTGGACTTGGGCTCATCGAATACATCCTGAAAATCAGACAAAAACTCTGGAACTTCAGAAGAGGAGGAAGAGGAGATTGACATCACAGGAACGTCATTATGAACCCCCTGACAACCCCAACTAGTCACAGACATAGACTTCCAATCCAACACAGGATTATGTATCTGCAACCATGGAAAACCCAGCACAATAGCATCATGCAAATTATGCAACACCAGAAAACGACAATCTTCCTGATGGGCTGGCGCCATGCACATGGTCACCTGTGTCCAAAACTGGGGTTTATTTTTAGCCAAAGGTGTAGCATCAATGCCCCTTAAAGGAATAGGGTTCTGCAAAGACTGCAAGGGGAAACCACAACGCCTGGCAAATTCAAAGTCCATTAAGTTCAAAGCGGCGCCTGAATCCACAAACGCCATGACAGAAAATGACGACAATGAGCAGATCAAGGTCACCGATAACAGAAAGTTAGTTTGTACAGTTCCGATGGTAACTGAACTAGCGATTCTCTTTGTACGCTTTGGGCAGACTGAAATGACATGAGAAGCATCGCCACAATAGAAACTCAACCTATTCTGACGTCTGAATCCTTGTTGTTCCGTTCTAGACAGAATCCTATCACACTGCATAGGCTCAGGCATCTGCTCTGAGGACAACGCCACAGCGCGCACAGTTCTGCGCTCCCGCAAGCGCCGATCGATCTGAATGGCCAGAGACATAGAATCACTCAGACCAACAGGCGTGGGAAACCCCACCATAACATCTTTGACAGATTCAGAAAGACCCTTTCTGAAAATTGCTGCCAAAGCATCCTCATTCCATTTAGTGAGCACAGACCATTTTCTAAATTTCTGACAATACAATTCTGCCGCTTCTTGACCCTGAGACAGGGCCAACAAGGTCTTCTCCGCTTGATCCACAGAATTTGGTTCATCATATAATAATCCTAGAGCATGGAAAAAGTCATCTACATTAAGCAAGGCCGGATTCCCAGATTCCAGGGAAAATGCCCAATCCTGAGGGTCACCACGCAGCAGGGATATGACAATTTTAACCTGCTGAATGGGATCACCAGAGGAACGAGGCTTCAGAGTAAAAAACAGTTTACAGTTGTTTTTAAAACTCAAAAATTTGCACCTGTCCCCAAAAAACAAATCAGGAGTAGGAATCCTAGGCTCTAAAAGCGGAGTCTGAGTAATATAATCAGAAATACCCTGTACCCTAGCAGCAAGCTGGTCTACACGAGAAACTAATCCCTGAACATCCATGCTAGCACAAGACTCCTCAGTCACCCAGAGGAAAAGAGGGAAGAAAAGCCAAAGCAGACTACAGAAAAAAAAATGACTCTTTCTTCCCTTCTTCTGAGATGCATTTAACTCATTGTTGGCCAGTTGTACTGTTATGATCTGGTGACCTTGGAGCCGCATGAGAGACTTTCTCAGGAGTAGGTGGTACCTGTACTGACCACAAACCCTAAACTAACACCGCAACTAGAAGTAGCCATGGGATGTACCTAACACGTCCTAGACACCTCGACACAGCCGGAGAACTAAATACCCCTATAGATAGAAATGGGAATTCTATCTTGCCTCAGAGCAGAACCCCAAAGGATAGGCAGCCCCCCACAAATATTGACTGTGAGTATAAGAGGAAAGACACACGCAGGCAGAAAAACAGGATTTAGCAAAAGAGGCACTTCTAGCTAAATAGAAAAGGATAGGACAGAATTCTAAGCGGTCAGTATTAAAATCCTAAAAATATCCACGGCAGATAATACAAATATTCCACATCTAACTAAAGTTAGATGTCAAAGTCAAAGTCGACTGAGAGAGACCGTCGGACTCTAAAGAGAATTGTGAGAGAGGATCGCAAGACCACGGCTCCGAAAATGACTGCGGAGCTCAATGAACACCTACAGAACCCAGTTTCCACGAAAACTGTACGCCGGGAGCTGCACAAATCTGGATTCCACGGAAGAGCTGCAATTAGAAAACCGCTGCTCTCAATGACAAAAGTTTCCAAGCATTTAGAGTGGTGTAGAAACCTCCAGAATTGGTCCCTCGAGCAGTGGAAACATGTGATATTTTCAGACGAATCATCGTTTACCCTATTTCCGACCGAGTGTGCATTTGGAGACAGCTGAAAGAAGCATTCCATCCAGACTACCTTTTCCCAACCATAAAACATGGCGGAGGGGAATGCCATCTTTCAGGATGATAATGCACCAATTCATACCGCTAGAATCGTTAAAGCATGGCACGAGGAACATTCTAATGAAGTTGAGCATCTCATCTGGCCCCCTACACCATATTAAACTAACTTTTATTGATGTTTCCAGGTGTTTCCATTATTTTGTCCAACCCCTGTATATATGTATATTTATATTTCATATAGCGCTAGATAGCATAAAAGCCGGTAATTCAATTGCCGGCTTTTGCTATCTCCTTCACAAACCCGACAGGATATGAGACATGGTTTACATACAGTAAACCATCTCATATCCCTTCTTTTATTACATATTCCTCTTTAATAATGTAACAAGTGTCTCTGTGTAAAATTTGGGGTCTCTAGCTATTAAATTAAAGGGTTAAATCCCGGAAAAAATTGGCGTGGGCTCCCGCACAATTTTCTCCGCCAGAGTGGGAAAGCCAGTGACTGAGGGCAGATATTAATAGCCTAGAGAGGGACCATGGTTATAGGACCCCCCCTGGCTAAAACATCTGCCCCCAGCCACCCCAGAAAAGGCACATCTGGAAGATGCGCCTACTCTGGCATTTAGCCTCTCTCTTCCCACTCCCGTGTAATGGTGGGATATGGGGTAATGGAGGGTTAATGTCACCTTGCTATTGTAAGGTGACATAAAGCCAGGTTAATAATGGAGAGGCGTCAATTATGACACCTATCCATTATTAATCCAATAGAATGAAATGGTTAATAAAACACACACACATTATTAAAAAGTATTTTAATGAAATAAAGACACATGGTGTTTTAATATTTTATTATACTCTTAATCCACCTGAAGACCCTTGTCACCTGAAATAAAGTTAAATAAAACAAACAACAATTTTCCATACCTTCCGTCGTTCAGTCTTGTCCCACGCTGTAAATCCATCTGAAGGGGTTAAATCATTTTACACCAAGGAGCTCTGCTAATGCAGCTGTGCTCCTGCCTGTAAAATCTGGTGAATGAATGGAATGCAGGGGAATGTACTGTAGTTACCTCGAGTTGCGGTGATGTGCCCTCTGCTGGATGAACTCATATGAACTCGAGCCTGGGAACTTTTCTGAATATTTTCCCAAGCTCAAGTTCATATGAGTTCATCCAGCAGAGAGCGCATCACCGCGACTCGAGGTACAATAGCAAGGTGACATTAACCCTTCATTACCCCATATCCCACCGCTACACGGGAGTGGGAAGAGAGAGGCTGTGCCAGAATAGGTGCATCTTCCAGATGTGCCTCTTCTGGGGTGGCTGGGGGCAGATGCTTTTAGCCAGGGGTGGTCCTATAACCATGGTCTCTCTCTAGGCTATTAATATCTGCCCTCAGTCACTGGCTTTCCCACTCTGGCGGAGAAAATTGCGCGGGAGCCCACGCCAATTTTTTCCGGGATTTAACCCTTTTAATTTAATAGCTAGAGACCCCAAATTTTACACAGAGACACTTGTTACATTAGTAAAGATGAATATGTAATAAAAGAAGGGATATGAGATGGTTTACTGTATGTAAACCATGTCTCATATCCTGTCAGGTTTGTAAAAGGAGATAGCAAAAGCCGAGAATTGAATTACCGGCTTTTATGCTATCTAGCGCTGAATTAAATATAAATATATATATGTGTCTCACTGATACACACACATATATATATATATATATATATATATATATATATATAGACTGTATATATGTTTTTAAGAATATTTGAGCCGATGGATCCATGATATAAAAATCGCCGTACGGAAGCCATACGGATGACACACGGATAAATTTGTGCGTAAAAATCGCATCCTCGCATTGAATACGGAACAGTGTTTTGGGACAATTTCTGCATATTACGGCCGTAAAAAACGGACCATTTTTTCATACGCCTAGTGTGACGCCGGCCTTAGAGCACAATAACTCAGGAGAAAGGAAGTTGTCGATTAACCCCATGAGAGCTGGATCCAGCATGGAAGATGTGCTGCTACAGCATGATAAAAGGTAATATTGCTTAAATAAACACGGTGGATGTTTTCAGTGGCACATAATAGCAAGATTTATGAAAACATTTTTTTATTGTAGTGGACAACTTCTTTAAAGCCAAGCGGTCACATCATGGACAAAATCATAGAGCAAACGGATAGTCAAAAGTCAAGCCCAGATCAAAGAACAGGAATAATCAGAATAACAAACAGGAGCTCAAATAAGCAGTGTACACCATAACAGCAATGCTATTAACTAGCAGTGGAGTCAGAGCTTCAGGAGTTTAAATAGCTGAATTGCCATGCCCAGGGCTCTCAGGAAGGAGTGATCAAAGTTAGACAAAAATTAACCCCATAACTCCATTATAAAGCAGCACCAAACAACAGAGGTGCGCTGCTGCCCAGGGGTCAAAGCAGAAACAGAGGAGGCACAAATCAGCCCAGATACTACAGGATCATGCTGCAATATCATACCAATACAGAAAATTACAGCATGTGCTGTTATAAGCAAGCCATGATAAAGTTAACAATGCTTCAGTGCTCTAACAAATACTGTGGCAACTTCAAACAGCTCTTTGAAGGGGGGTTGACCTCCACTAATCCTCCACTATCCACTAAAGGATAGGCCATCAATTTTAAAATGCTAACTAATATATTAAAAAAGGGGTTATCCAGGCACCCCATTAGATCTGCTGGTGACAACTGCAACCAGCTTCCATTCAACAGACGGTGCAGTTTTAGGCAGAATGTGCAGTTGGTTCACATTGAACAGAGCTGAGATGTACAGCTCGATTCAACGATTACATCCAGCCACTGCCAGATCTAATAACAGCTGATCGTGGGGGTGCCAGGTGTTTGACCCTCAATATCTGATATTAATGGGGGACATATATAACAAGATGGGCCCAAAATGGGAGACATACAGTGGGGAAAAAAAGTATTTAGTCAGCCACCAATTGTGCAAGTTCTCCCACTTTAAAAGATTAGAGAGGCCTGTAATTGACATCATAGGTAGACCACAACTATGAGAGTCAAAATGAGAAAACAAATCCAGAAAATCACCTTGTTTGATTTGGCAAGATTTATTTTCCAAATTATGGTGGAAAATAAGTATTTGGTCATTAACAAAAGTTTATCTCAATATTTTGTTATAAATCCTTTGTGGGCAAGACAGAGGTCACACGTTTTCTGTAAGTCTTCAGAAGGTTGGCACACACTGTTGGTGGTATGTTGGCCCATTCTTCCATACAGATCTCTAGAGCAGTGATGTTTTAGGCCTATCACTAGGCAACACGGACTTTCAACTCCTTGCAAAGATTTTCTATCGGGTTGAGATCTGGAGACTGGCTAGGCCACTCCAGGTCCTTCTTATGAAGCCACTCCTTCGTTGCCCTGGCGGTGTCCTTGGGATCATTATCATGCTGAAAGACCCATCCACATTTCATCTTCAATTCCCTTGCTGATAGAAGGAGGTTTGCACTCAAAATCTCACGATACATGGCCCCATTCATTCTTTCATATATACGGAACAGTCGTCCTGGTCCCTTTGCGGAGAAACAGCCCCAAAACATAATGTTGCCACCCCCATGCTTCACAATAGGTATGGAGTTCTTTGGAGGCAACTCAGCATTCTGTCTCCTCCAAACACAACGAGTTTTGCTTCTACCAAACAGTTCTACTTTTGCTTCATCAGATCTTATGACATTCTCCCAATACTCTTCTAAAATGCAATAACGGGCAATCAAAAGATTGTATCTGCACCAAATTATATAATTAAAAATGTCAGCTTGGCACGCAAGAAATAAGCCCTCATCCAACTCAAGATCATGAAAAATAGAGACATTACGAGTATTGGAAAATGGCGCAATTTTTTTTTTACAAAGTTTGGAATTTTTTTTCACCACATAGATAAAAAAGAACCTAGACATGTTTGGTGTCTATGAACTCGTAATGACCTGGAGAATCATAATGACAGATCAGTTTTAGCATTTAGTAAACTTAGTAAAAAAGCCAAACAAAAAACAAGTGTGGGATTGCACTTTTTTGCAATTTCACTTGGAATTTTTTTCCTGTTTTTTAGTACAGAACATGGTAAAGCCAATGGTGTTGTTCAAAAGTACAAGTCGTCCCACAAAAAACAAGCCCTCACATGGCCACATTGATGGAAAATAAAAAAGTTATGGCTCGGGAAAAAGGGAGGAAAAAACAAAAATGCAAACCCGAAAATACCTTCGGTTATGAAGGGGTTAAATAATAATTAGACATGAACAGCCTATAATTTTAAGGGTAGGTTAATTTTAACATTGAGAGACAGAATATCAAAAATAAAATACGGAAAATCACAGTGTATAAGCTATATAAATTTTAGTTGGTGGCAAAACCCTTGTTGGCAAGCACAGCAGTTAGATGTGTTTTGTAGTTGATGATGAGGTTTACGCACATGTCAGGAGGAATTTTGATTCACTCCTCTTTACAGATCATCTCTAAATTCTTAAAATTTTGAGGCTGTTGCTTGCCAACTCGGAGCTTCAACTCCCTCCAGTGGCTAGGCCACTCCATGACCTTAATGTGCTTCTTTTTGAGCCACTCCTTTGTTGCCTTGACTGTATGTTTTGGGTCATTGTCTTGCTGGAACACCCAGCCAAGATCCATTTTTAATGTACTGGCGGAGGGAAGGAGGTTGTCACTTAGGATTTTACGGTACATGGCTCCATCCATTCTCCCATTGATGCGGTGAAGTAGTCCTATTCCCTTATCAGAGAAACACCCCCAAAACATAATGTTTCCACCTCCATGCTTGACAGTGGGGATGAGGTTCTTTGGGTCATAGGCAGCATTTCTCTTCTTCCAAACTTGGAGAGTTGAGTTATTGCCAAATACCTCAATTTTTGTCTCATCTGACCACAGCACATTCTCCTAATCACTCACAGAAACATCCAGGTGTTCAATGGCAAACTTCAGGCGGGCCTGCACATGTACCTTCTTGAGCAGGGGGACCTTTGCGGACACTGCAGGATTTTAAAGCTTTACAGCGTAATGTGTTACCAATGGTTTTCTTAGTGACTGTGGTCCCAGCTGCCTTGAGTTCATTAACAAGTTCCCCCTGTGTAGTTTTAGGCTGATCTCTTACCTTCCTCATGATCAAGGATGCCCCACGAGGTGAGATTTTGCATGGTACCCCAGATTGATGTCGATTGACAGTAATTTTGTATTTCTTCCATTATCTTACTATTGCACCAACAGTTGTCTCCTTCTCACCCAGCGTCTTACTTATGGTTTTGTAGACCATACCAGCTTTGTGCTGGTCTATGATTGAGTCCCTGACATCCTTAGAAAGCTCTTTGGTCTTGCCCATGTTATCTTAGTGAGAGTCTGACTGACTGAGTCTGTGGACAGGAGTCTTTTATAAAAGTGACTATGTAAGACAGCTGTCTTTAATGCAGGTAACGAGTTGATTAGGAGCTTCTAACTGGTCTGTAGGAGCTAGAACTCTTAATGGTTGGTAGGGGATCAAATACTTATTTCTCACTGCAAAATACAAATAAATTTATATAATTTATACAGTGTGATTTTCTGGATTTTATTTTCGATGTTCTATCTCTCAATGTTAAAATTAACCTACCCTTAAAATTACAGACTGTTCATGTATTTCTCAGTGGGCAAACTTACAAAATCAGCAAGGGATCAAATATTATTTCCCCCCACTGTAAATCAGGATGAGGGTCATATATATCAGGAAGAAGACCATAATGGGGGACATATATATCTTTAAGGGGTTCAGGATAGGGGGACATTATCACATAATGGGGAGGGTCGGGCAACTCATATGTCCTTATAGGACTTAGAACACTACAAGGGCCCATACAATTCTGACCAAAATGATGGGGGTCCAGGTCTAAATTTTGCAAAGGGGCCCATCGGACTCTATTTACGCCACTGGCTAAGTTATAAGAGGGTTCATGGCAATCAGCACAGTAAATAATTTAGGAGTAAGTAATTTACTAGAATAGTTGTTAAAATAAAGACGTTTGATCACTTGAACCTTTAACTCCATTTAATTCAACCTTGCTACTTTTAAACTATGAACTGTTTCAAATAAGACACAACCTCAATGCCTCCTGCCATCCCCTAATATACAAGGAGCATGAGGCTGGTAATGTGCAAACTGACCTCAACACCTAGAAAAAAGACTTGTTTGGAAAGAGTTGTGCTTTATGTCAAATTAAGTGTTTATGACAGCTAACCTCAAGTTATTAAATGCTATCCACTGCCACATGGCAATCTTTCCCTGATGTCGCAGCAAAGCTGCCTGCACATACGGTCTGATTCATGCCATTAATACAAAGAGGCTTTCAACAGATCCAGCTCAGGATCAGGAGTCATATATTCCTACATCATACTGAGCTAAAGCCATCATTTGTAAATGAGTGGGCAGTTTACTTGCAAGCTTTTTCAGATAGGAAGAAGTTTTCAAGAATGGACATGTCTAGCCAAGGTCTTAGGGAACATGCAGAAAGTCAACGGAGCTTGTGTTTGACCAATGAGGCCGATGCATTCAGTGTTTATATAAGATGGCCTTTGATAGGACTTTAAACAAATATAGAGTTTCCTAGCAGGAAAAACTGTTTTCCATTTCCTTAAATCATTTAGGTTAAGATGGTTAAAGATTAACAGCAAGCATGAATATAGTAAGAACATTTTTGTTGTATTAAGTCACATGGGCAACTTAATAATTCAGTATATACTTGTTTTCGGATAAAAAAAATTAATTAATACCTTTTCAATGTTTTCAAAAAAGTTGTTTTCTTTTGCTACAAGTTATTTTCTTGTGCACAGTTTTTATATATTAATACAACAAAATTGTACTAGAGAATACTTTGTGAATTTTTTTCATTAAAGTTTCCCCGCCTAAACCTGCTTATAAAAAAAATCATTATTAAAGGGAACCCATCTAACTCCATTCTAACTCCACTCCTGGCTAACTTCTCTCAGCACTGCTATAGGTGATTGACTGGTCTTTCCCAATGAGAGACTTGTCAATCCTTAGAGCACCTCTGGGAGATACTGGCCAAGTTGACCTTGGACTCATCAGCTATGGTCCCAGATCTTTAAAATATATATTTTCTCTGAAACGTAGGAGCATTTCAGAAAAATAGTTACCTGACTGCAATCAAGCAGCCTAGCTCTGACTCATGATGCCAGCGGTTGGCCAAGAATGAATCACGTAACAGGTTCCCTTTAAAAAAGGTTTTCATTTAGGATTAGTAACATTTTTAGGAATAGTGCAACTCCTGTCCATGGTTTTTGTCTAGTTTTGAAGTCCAATTTATTTGAAGGTTAATGAAGAGCGTATGTGGGATGTGCCCAATGCCCATCTATTTAAATTAGTTAGACATGTGCGTACAGGTGTTCACTATGCATATGATAAATACATTGCTGATTGCTGTATTTTACCTTAATGCTTGAAATCATTAAACGGTATATACCTACAGTGCCTACAAGTAGTATTCAACCCCCTGCAGATTTAGCAGGTTTACACATTTGGAATTAACTTGGCATTGTGACATTTGGACTGTAGATCAGCCTGGAAGTGTGAAATGCACTGCAGCAAAAAAGAATGTTATTTCTTTGTTTATTTTTTTTTTAAATTGTGAAAAGTCTTTTCAGAGGGTCATTTATTATTCAACCCCTCAACCCACCGGAATTCTGTTTGGTTCCCCTAAAGTATTAAGAAGTAGTTCAGGCACAAAGAACAATGAGCTTCACATGTTTGGATTAATTATCTCTTTTTCCAGCCTTTTCTGACTATTTAAGACCCTCCCCAAACTTGTGAACAGCACTCATACATGATCAACATGGGAAAGACAAAGGAGCATTCCAAGGCCATCAGAGACAAGATCGTGGAGGGTCACAAGGCTGGCAAGGGGTACAAAACCCTTTCCAAGCAGTTGGGCCTACCTGTCTCCACTGTTGGGAGCATCATCCGGAAGTGGAAGGCTTATGGAACTGCTGTTAGCCTTCCACGGCCTGGACAGCCTTTGAAAGTTTCCTCCCGTGCCGAGGCCAGGCTTGTCCGAAGAGTCAAGGCTAACCCAAGGACAACAAGGAAGGAGCTCCGGGAAGATCTCATGGCAGTGGGGACATTGGTTTCAGTCAATACCATAAGTAACGTACTCCACCGCAATGGTCTCCGTTCCAGATGAGCCCATAAGGTACCTTTACTTTCAAAGCGTCATGTCAAGGCCCGTCTACAGTTTGCTCATGATCACTTGGAGGACTCTGAGACTGACTGGTTCAAGGTTCTCTGGTCTGATGAGACCAAGATCGAGATCTTTGGTGCTAACCACACACGTGACATTTGGAGACTGGATGGCACTGCATACGACCCCAAGAATACCATCCCTACAGTCAAGCATGGTGGTGGCAGCATCATGCTGTGGGGCTGTTTCTCAGCCAAGGGGTCTGGCCATCTGATCCACATCCATGGGAAGATGGATAGCACGGCCTACCTGGAGATTTTGGCCAAGAACCTCCGCTCCTCCATCAAGGATCTTAAGATGGGTCGTCATTTCATCTTCCAACAAGACAATGACCCAAAGCACACAGCCAAGAAAACCAAGGCCTGGTTCAAGAGGCAAAAAATCAAGGTGTTGCAGTGGCCTAGTCAGTCTGCTGACCTTAACCCAATTGAAAACTTGTGGAAGGAGCTCAAGATTAAAGTCCACATGAGACACCCAAAGAACCTAGATAACTTGGAGAAGATCTGCATGGAGGAGTGGGCCAAGATAACTCCAGAGACCTGTGCCGGCCTGATCTGGTCTTATAAAAGACGATTATTAGCTGTAATTGCAAACAAAGGTTATTCCACAAAATATTAAACCTAGGGGTTGAATAATAATTGACCCACACTTTTATGTTTAAAATTTATAAAAATTTAACTGAGCAACAAAACTTTTTGGTTTGTAAGATTTATGCATCTGTTAATAAATCCTGTTCTTGTTTGAAGTTTGAAGGCTCTAACTTATTTGCATCTTATTAAACCTGCTAAATCTGCAGGGGGTTGAATACTACTTGTAGGCACTGTATGTGTGGATTTATTTTTAACAATTATGCTTGAGGGACACATATTACATGTGAATGGAAGAATCCTTTTTGGGGTTGGGTGGCACGTATCATGCTACCTACAAACATCACATCTCTTGCAGACTGACATATCTATAGAAAACTGTGATTTACTATATTAAAGGGGTTGTCTCTTTACTAGTTAGAGCTGAGCAAAGATCCACGATTTGGAGACCTCCTGTGAAAGCTGCTGGGCTAGTGATTTATAACTGCATTCATTCAGAAGTTGGGAGGGAGGTGAGCAGCTTACTGGTGTATAGAAATCATTAAACTGGAGAGAGCTGACTGGGATGTTAAGAGTTAACCCATCTCCTGAAATGTAACTACTGCACACTTTAGACCAGACACTAGATGCTGGGCTCCATGGAAACGAACTGTACAGTATAAAAGATAAAATCTCTCATGGCAGGAGAATGACAACACATAAAAAAACAGTCAATGGTGTACTGGCTTATTTCCATGCTGTCTAATTAATTAAAGCAATTTAAGAACTTGAGAATACACCTTTATTTTTTTTTCAAATACACCCAAAAACGTAAATGTTTTTTATATGGATTGTATGTAATATATCAGCACAAAGTAGCAAATATTTAAGAAGTATAAGGAAAATGATAGCTGGTTTTCTAAATATTTTAAAATAATAAATTGTAAAATATTTTAAATATATAAATATTAAAATTGTGAGGTGCATTTGTATTCAGCTTCCCTCGGTCAATACTTTATTGGACCAACTTTTGCTTCAATTACTGCTGCAAGTCTTTTGCTTTTGCTACCAGCTTTTCACATCTAGAAGCTGAACTTTTTGACCATTCTTCTTTGCAAAACTAGCTCTAGCTCAGTTAGATTGGACGGAGAGCGTCTGTGAACAACAATTCTCAAATGTTGCCAGAGATTTTGTATTTAGGTCTGGGCTTTGACTGAGCCATTCACACACGTGAATAATTTTGATCTAAAATGTTCAGCTGTAGCTCTGGCAGTATGTTTAGGATTGTAGTCCTGCCGGAAGGTAAACCTATACCCCCGTCTGAAGTCTTTTGCAGTCTCTAATAGGTTTTTCTCTAGGATTGCCCTGTATTTAGCTACATCCATCTTCCCATCAACACTGACTAGCTTCCCTGTCCTTGCAGAAGAAAAGCATCCACCCAGCATGATACTGCCATGTTTGATGATGGGGAGGGTGTTTTCAGGGTGATGTGCACTGTTAGTTTTCTACCACAAATAGCATTTTTCTTATAGCCCAAAAAGATCTACTTTGGTCTTATCTGACTAGATCACCATCTTCCACATGGTAGCCATGTTTCCTACATGGCTTTTGCAAATTGCAAAAGGGACTTCTTATGGCTTTCTTTCAAAAATGTCTTTCTTCTTACTACTCTTCCAAAAAGGACACATTTGTAGAGTACTTGACTAATAGTTCTCCTGTGGACAGATTCTCCCATATGAACTCTGGCTTTCTGCAGGTTCTCTGAAGTAATCATGAGACTCTTGGCTGCTTCTCTATTCAGTGCTCTCCTTGATTAGGATGTCAGTTTAGGTGGATGGCCATGACTTGGTAGGTCTGCAGTTGGGCCATACTCCTTCCATTTATGGATGATGGATTGAACTGTGCTTCGTGAGATGTTCACATCTTGGGATATTTATTTATAACTTAACCCTGCTTTACTTTTCTCCACAATTTTATCCCTGACCTTTCTGGTGTGTTCCTTGGTTTTCAAGATCCTGTTTGATCCCTAATGTTCTCATGATAACCTCAGAGATCTTCACAGAACAGCTGTATATATATTGAGAATACATTACACACAGGTGTACTCAATTTACCAATTATGTGACTTCTGGAGGTAATTTGTCACCCAAGATTTTATGTAGGGGTGTCTGACTAAAGGGGGGCTGAATATAAACTCAGCTCACAATTTTCAGATTTATATTATCAAAATAATTAGAAAACCATGAATAATTTCTTTTACACTTCACAAATATTTGCTACATTTTGTTGGTATACTACATAAAATCTCAATAAAATAAAATACATTTAAGTTTGTGAGTGTAACAAGAAAAAATATGGAAACGTTCATGAGAAAGAATGAATGCTTCTTAAATGCGCTGTTAATCTAGCTCATATCATTCCCATAGAATCAAAATCCCCTGCATCTAGCATCACTGCTTTCACGGTTAGGAACTGTGTGCTTGTTCAAATAACCTGTTATTTCTATATGTAAATATAATGATGGCAGTGTACACTTGAGAACAAACCACTGGTAGCTGAATGTGTTACAGCAGAACATGTGTTGAGCTTTATTGCTCTACTTATACTACAGTTTTGCTACTCCTCAGAACTGTCACAAAAGGAAACCTGCCACGCTGCCAGAAACCAGGAAGTACACAAACTGAAAGGAGACTGCATAACTCTGAGTTGCTTAAGAAATAACTTTAATGGGAGAAGAATTTGAGCAAAAAATATATTAACTAGGGATGAGCAAATGTGCTCAGTGATACTCAGTTATCAGTTGAGTATCACGGTGCTCGGATGTTCTTGTTACTCATCGAGCAATGGGTGGTACTCGAGTTCAAACTCTAATCCCCGCCACGCATCTTTGGTGCCTGTTACAGAGCCAATAAGCATGTGGGGATTGCCTGTGAGTCACCGCACTACCGTAGCCATCTTGGTGGTGGCATTACTCTGATTGGCTGGCCGTGTGACATTTCAGATTATATATGGACAGGCGCCACCCGGCTTGGTACACCAACGCCATTACACAGCTCTGTTATTCTTCATATTTGGGAGAGAGGGTGCATGTCAAGCCTGCATGCACAGTATAATGAATCAGAGGCCTGTAGTGTTTATACTGGTACTGAAGCTGAGCCATCATACTAACATCCCTTCTAAGGGCTAATCGTTTGCAGCACATACAATCTGCATTTATCCTAGGGAGGGAAAGAGAGTCACAGGAGCAGGGAGAGTGACAGAATCCAGTCTGTAGACTAGGATTAGAAGAAATGGAGAATCCAGCTCAACGAGGTAGTGAAAAAAACTTTTCTTTATTCACTAGAAAATGTGTTCAATAGAGGATTAAACATCAGCGTAGACAGTGAATAAAATGCGATATAAACGCGTTTCTGGTGACCAAGCACCCTTAATCATGATTAATTTTCTAGTGAATAAGGAAAAGGTTTCTTTCACTACCTCGTTGGGCTGGATTCTCCATTTCTTCTGACTACTACATGCCCTAACACAGCGGTTCTGTGCTCCGCGTTCCTTAGGTTGTCAACTATGGTGAGCTGGACTTTGTTCTATTTAGACAGGAATTACACTTGTGCAGTCAGTTGACAAATGTTTTGCTGCAGTTTTTTGTGGGTGCTGGAAAAATTTAATATATTTTGATCCATCCAGTATGATGTGCTTTGAGGTCCTTTTTGAGTTATACTACACACCCAAAAAACATGTTCCTGGGCTACAATTTTCAGCCATACACTATTCTGTACTGTGGAATAAATGTTTGTGATCAAAAGCTTTTTAAATTTTTGTAGGTCTCCTTTTCTCAGACATACAGTATTACATGGACTGTGTATATTTCTGTGATCTCTAAAAGTGAACAAAACATCCATTTCTCAGTCATATGTGGTCTGTGAATATTTTTGTGATCTGTGTGTGTTTTGTGTCACGTTTTCTTTGTGTTGATTTGTGACAAAACCTGAAGCAAAACCTGATGACAGGAAATTGAAGCCTAAAGTGTCATGCACATGCTAAGTATTTTTGACTTGCAGATTTGGTGCAGAAAATAATCTGCAGCATGTCAATTCTCTGTGTGTTTTTGCCCTACATTTTTCACCATTGACTTCACTCAAATTAGTCAAAAACACAGGGCAATAATGCACCAACAGCACGGCAAAAACGCACATTTTTGCAATTGTGTTTTTCCTGTCAAGAGATGCAGAAATGGGGCACAAATTTTACTCAGCGTGTGCACATACCCTTATCGATATTATATTGCTCACTTATAGACTATGTTTCTTAACATTTTTTCCTGTAAAATGCAATTTTTCATCTGTTTGGAATGCTTTATTGTCATTCCTTAATGTGGAGTAATCGTGTGACACCATTGTTCTCAGCAGCATTCTGGGAGTCAGATATGCTTCCAGGAGGCTTCCCCATGCTGTTCTTCTATTCAGCACTTTTTCCTCCATTTGAACATTTTCACTGCCCCTAGACCTCTTTGTAGGGTCTGCAGGAAAAAGCTTGGCCTTCCCTTTGACTTCCAATATACTCTTTACTCGAAATGAGCATGCAAGTATTAGGAGCACTATTAACTTAATAAAAAAAGCTTGAGTTTTTGCACAACTGTTCTACTAATCCAATTAAACAAGTATACATGCCACAAAAAATATCGCTGTCATAGCCACAAGCTACTTTCCATGCATATATCTACCAAGCAGGTATTATTGTTGAGAAAGTAGTGTCTGAAAATTCTATATACTGTATATATCGATATATATATACTGTATAAATAAATAATAATAATAATCTTCATTTTTATATAGCGCTAACATATTCCGCAGCACTTTACAGTTTTGAACACATTATCATCGCTGTCCTGATTGGGGCTCACAATCTAGATTCCCTATCATTATGTCTTTGGAATGTGGGAGGAAACCAGAGAACCCAGAGGAAACCCACACAAACACAGGGAGAACATACAAACTCCTTGCAGATGTTGGTGGGATTTGAACCCAGAAATTCCAGCGCTGCAATGCTAACCACTGAGCCACCGTGCTGCCCTTGAAATATTGAAATCATTATACACACATTTTACTTTTTGAATACATGTTTTAATATTCTACTATAATGTGGGATTTTTCAGCATTTTTAGGCAGTGTTTCTGCCTCATTGAAATTGTTGTTATGTGGCCTTTTTGGGCAGACGGAGATAATCTGCTTTAAGCCAAAACATGCAAACAAATTATTACAGTAAATGGAGACATTTGACTTTGCAAGAATGTTTAACTACACCTGTTTACATTGTCAAATAGGAGAACCATTTATATCTCACTCCAACATTATGGGCATGCTGGTGTGGCATTAGCCTTCTTGCCATCTTATGAACTATGCTTAGCATTTCTGGTTGATTCTATATTTTTCAAGATTTGCTAAGTGTTGTAATAGATTTTTATAATCGACTAAAGCATCTAAAGCATTATATTTGTATCTAAATGAAAATTTGACACTGACAATTGAAAAGATACTGTGTGAGAGCATGGAGTTGATCTATTATCTTTATAACATCGCTAACCTTGGTCTTGGTATTTCAGTAGGGCATATGATATCATTGATAGGAGTTTTTCCTGGGTACCACTATACTTAGCTCCTATTTAGCCCACGAACCCTTAAGGCGTGGCTATTTAGCTAGTATCGCACTCAGCGTTTCTGAACATAGGTTTTCAATTGGATTGATTGCTTCATCCATATTTACCGACACCAATATACTATGAGTTAGGGTATACAAATCACTATGTGGTTTACCCAGAATATACACTCACCGGCCACTTTATTAGGTACACCTGTCCAACTTCTTGTTAACACTTAATTTCTAATCAGCCAATCACATGGCGGCAACTCAGTGCATTTAGGCATGTAGACATGGTCAAGACAAT
Organism: Ranitomeya variabilis; assembly: GCF_051348905.1. Lineage (NCBI taxonomy): Eukaryota > Metazoa > Chordata > Amphibia > Anura > Dendrobatidae > Ranitomeya > Ranitomeya variabilis. The sequence continues at coordinate 159,630,035 of NC_135238.1, read as the reverse complement.
CTCCTGCAGTTCAAACCGAGCATTAGTATGGGGAAGAAAGGTGATTTGAGTGCCTTTGAACGTGGCATGGTTGTTGGTGCCAGAAGGGCTGGTCTGAGTATTTCAGAAACTGCTGATCTACTGGGATTTTCACGCACAACCATCTCTAGGGTTTACAGAGAATGGTCCGAAAAAGAAAAAAAATCCAGTGAGCGGCAGTTCTGTGGGCGGAAATGCCTTGTTGATGCCAGAGGTCAGAGGAGAATGGGCAGACTGGTTCGAGCTGATAGAAAGGCAACAGTGACTCAAATCGCCACCCGTTACAACCAAGGTAGGCCTAAGAGCATCTCTGAACGCACAGTGCATCGAACTTTGAGACAGATGGGCTACAGCAGCAGAAGACCACACCGGGTACCACTCCTTTCAGCTAAGAACAGGAAACTGAGGCTACAATTTGTACAAGCTCATCGAAATTGGACAGTAGAAGATTGGAAAAACGTTGCTTGGTCTGATGAGTCTCGATTTCTGCTGCGACATTCGGATGGTAGGGTCAGAATTTGGCGTAAACAACATGAAAGCATGGATCCATCCTGCCTTGTATGGAGCATCTTTGGGATGTGCAGCCGACAAATCTGCAGCAACTGTGTGATGCCATCATGTCAATATGGACCAAAATCTCTGAGGAATGCTTCCAGCACCTTGTTGAATCTATGCCACGAAGAATTGAGGCAGTTCTGAAGGCAAAAGGGGGTCCAACCCTTTACTAGCATGGTGTACCTAATAAAGTGGCCGGTGAGTGTAGGTTCTTAGGTGATAGGAATGTTCACATGTGACCTGTTTTTGTTAGATTGGAGGCACATTTTTATCTTATGATTGGTTGTGTATAATAGCAGTTGAATTTTGATCTTTTGATACTAATAAATAGTGTTTTTGAACTTTACATTCACGTGGCCTATCGTATTTTTTTCTGTGGGAGGCTCTTTTGTGTTTATGCTGGTCATAATTAGCCTACCTTGCCTCTGTCAAGTGTGTATAATTTGGAAGGAAGTGAAAGAAGTAATTGAATATATGTCACTTCACTTGTCATAGTCACAGCAGTATGATGTAGCCTCTGACAGTGACACCATCAGCTTTATTCAGTGTTCTGATCAGTCCACCTCCTAATAACACTAAATGTTTTGCATAGAATGATTTCTATTCCATCAGTGACACCTGTTTCTGTTATGCTCCATAGTCCCCTAACCAATAGAACCACAAAAGCTAAAATACTACACGAGAACAATTTCTTCCAGTTGATTTACTAGAAGAGATGAACAGACAGCCTTTGTATTCAGATGACATTGGGTTGAAGGAGATGGAGGATCCAATTATAATACCAAGCTGTGTTGAAGGCTCGACAAACTGCAATAATAGGGGCAGTTGCAGTGGTACTGGCACTCTGAGGCAAGGCAAATCTCAAGCTGGAAAGTAAGTGATAGGGAGGGGAGACAAAAGGTACTCAGGCCATTTCCAACATTTGTAAGGCAATTGTCAATGAAATCAGGGATTCCTCTAGCCAGAGAGGTTGTTGTAATTTTTACACCAATAAGGTTGTATTTGCATTAAAGAGCTCAAAGGGGGTTCAGTCAACTTTCAGCAGATCTCAGAATTTTATACACATCTCTTCCAGGCAATTAGTGGCTTTGCAATATTGCAATTCACAGCAAATTTATGTCCTGAAAATTGATTTTTTTTTTTTAAAAGCAAAACTGGCACATTTGAATTTGAAAGTGATGTGCTCAACTCTAATATCAGCACTACACACTGGCTCAACCATCTTACAAATGCAAATACAAATTTAACCCCTTTCTGACGTTGGGGCGTAATAATATGTCAATGTCGGACTCCTTCCATTTGATGTGGGCTCTGGCAACTGAAATGCGAGAAACTTGCGCGACTCTCTCACCTCAATACCCGGCACTGCCACAGCGGTTCAGACCACAGTGTTCAGCTGCATAGAAATACATGCAGCCGCACACTCCGGTCCCGAGTGCTGGCGGCAGTGCCAGGTATTGAGGCCAGAGACTTGCACGAGTTTCTCCCATTGCAGTTGCAAGTGGGACACCAGCCTTAGGCTGGGTTCACATTGAGTCTTTGGCGCCCGTTAGACGGACTACGTTACACCGTGGCATAACGCGGTGTAACGCAGTCCATTAAGTCCGCCATTAAGTCCTATGGCGGACACATCGCTAGCACACACCCACAATGGGCGTGTGCTAGCGATGTGCCGTAATTGAGTGACGGACCCTGGGACGCGGGCTGCAGCGTTTCCGGGTCTGTCACTGCTAGTGCAAATAGAGCATTTGCTAGCTCCGTCTGCGCTAGCGCGCTGACATATCGGCACTTGCGTTAACAGCAGCCCGTTAACGCATGTGTTGAACGGGCTGCTGTTAACACAATGTGAACCTGGCCTTAGACTCAGCTGCTGGCCAAGTCTAACAAGCCACTGCAACAAGCAGATCACGTGATCTCCAGTTGCTGGGACAACACGGGATACCCCGTGATGTGATTAGATCTCATCACAGGGAGCGTCAGAGAGGTGAGTAAAGCATCGCTCTCCCTCTGCTATCTTCTAAATGCCGCAATCATGGCATCTAGAAGATAGCAAAGGATTAACATCTAATCAGGTCCCGATGATGTTGCCTGTCAGAGCTACCACTCTGCACAGGAATCACAGTCCTTGCAGGACCCTGGGGGTCCTGAGCGCTGCCAGACCACAGACTGCTTGTAAACATCGGCACTGCACAGAGCCCAGCAAGCGGCAACGTTTATCTACTGAGGGCAGTCGGGAAGCGGTTATGATGTGAGGGACCTGGAGCAGTTTGCAAAAGAAGAGTGGTCTGAAATTCCAGTTGAGAGGTGTAAGAAGCTTGTTTATGGGTATGTGAAGTGCTTGACTGCAGTTATTTATTCCAAAGGGTGTGCAACTAAATATTAAGTTGAGGGTGCCATCAATTTTGTCTGGCCTAATTTGGGGTTTTGTGTGAAATTATATCCAGTTTATATTTTTTTTCTCTGTTTTTTTTCTCTGTTTTACACAAAACATGTGTAATTGCAATAATTTTCTGGGCAAAATACTTCATTTTCTGCAACAATTTCAAGGGTGCCAACACTTTTGGCCTTGATTGTATTCTGCAGTGAAATTAAGTTAGGAAATGTACAGACATTAAAACAATACATTAGTAACACATTCACCAGCTACAGGATGAGTGAGGGCCGGGCTTGCAAGCTTACAATCTATAAGGAAATAAGGGAGACACAATAGGCAAATAGTGCTTGTCATGTATGGTTCAGCCATCATTATAATAAATAGGGGTTATGATCTAAAGCTGCATGAGAGCTGGTCATCAGCCAGTATTTGTCAACGTACAGTTACTACGTGCTATTTGGTGCATGTAGGATGTGGAGACAGGTAAATATAACGGACCAGATTCTAAGAAAAATTTCGAAAGAGGGAACAGGGGAGAGTTAGACAAGTGAAGTTAGGTAATAAGCCTGTCTTATGCTTAAAAATGTGGAGGCTAGGTATTAGTTGTATTATCAAGGGTACTGTATCCCAGAAAACTGACACAGCATGGGAGAAGTCCTGGAGACAGAGGCGGAGGTGCAAGTTTCTGATTATGGAAGATGTTAGTGTCAGGTCAGTTGCAAAATGGAGGGCACGTGTAGGGTTTTAGACAGGGATGAGGGAGTAAACATGGGGTCATGCAGAACTGTGGTGATCTTTGTGGATGGGAGAGATAAGTTTCTATTGTATTCTGTAGCGAATGGGCAACCAGTGTAATGACTAAATGACTGGCACAAGGTGGAGGCATCTGTGTAAGGGTTGGACAGAAGTACAAACCTGACTGCCACATTTAGGACAGATTGGAGAGGAGAAAATTTGGTTAGCGGGAGACCAATCAGTAGAAAGTTACACTTGTACTGTGCCCCTTCCTGAATTATTGCTTCCTATTCTAGCCCCTTACATTGTTAATGTCCTCACTTTAAAAAGAAATAAACAATTCTTCTTACCTTCCCCAGCTCACACAACATGCAGCATCCTACTTCACAGTCTCTGACAGCCGACTCTGGCATGCCTGCCACGAATGAAACATGACTTCACTGCCATGCACCGCCCATGATGGGCATGCTAACGCCAGTTGCTGGCCACTAAATGGCTAGCGATGTGTATTGTGATGCAGCTCAAAGGGCATACAATGGATGCATTCAGGTGAAATAGGTGCAGGAGTCGTCGGGCACCCCTCCTGCATTGGACCGTGCCTGCTCTTCATATTTATATGCACTGGGGAACATGGAATCAAGCTGCAAACCAAAGTTCAGGTTGCTGAACAACTCAGAGGTATTGATGCTTGGAATGACTTTCTAGACAGAAAACAGAAAATAATAAGAATAAAAATATTCATATTTTTAATGCATTATTTCAAAAAGCATCATTGACTCTCAGTCAGGTAAATGATAAGTTCCACTTTTAACAGCATTTTAATTTTTAAGCACTAATGCACATGGCCGTAATGCTAAATGTGTGAATGAAGACAACACAGGTCTGTAGTAAGAACCCCACAAGCTCTGTGTGCTGCCATATAGAATCTGTTGTCAGGGCTGTCACCAGAGTCCGGGTCCCCCTTCTGTACTTCTGCTCGCCTGGCCCATAAAGCAGTAACGGCAGCAATGCCATGATGGCGGCCCTGTCTGTTGTACACCATATGTTTTAAGATATTCGATCCTAGAAGCCATGCTTGAGCACATAGCTCCTTACTCTGTATGCTGTGGAGAATATGAAACAGTGTGAAACACATGGCGGACATACTATTGGTGCAACCTGCGCAGCTGCATCAGGGACCAAGAGGTAAGGGAGCCCACTTCCACCTCCAAGGAAGCAAGCAGCTTCTGTCACAGACAAATTATAGGACTGCAAAGGGCCGACGTACGGCTCCTGCACAGGGACCCTCCTCTATCTGTGTCTGCTTCTGATGACACCCGAACATATAAGAGAATGCTTATATCTGATTGGAGTTATTTATTAAAATGTTTATGTGATTGTAAAGTGCAGAGTGAATCATCTGCTAATATAATACTGACCATATTTTGTGGCAATTTGAACTCCTCTAAGTGCTGTACAGAATAATTACACTCATATCACTGAAGTCTCCCTTATTCTGTGTATGCTTTTCATACTTGACGCAATATTACGGTATATGATGTTTTATATCACAATTTGACGGAACCCAAAGTTTTCATCAAAAAATAATCCCATTTTGGCCAAAAGAAACATTCTAAATAAAGTTTTGTACAACAAATGGTTCTCACATAATTTGAATATGAGATGGGAAAATATGCAGATTGCTTTTAACCCCAAAACCATTTGTAACCTCCTCTGTGCTGGATCACTTGTTAGAGGAATGCACAACTCTGCAATGGAAAATTATAATAAAGTACAAACAATTCCCTTTCCTCAAATATCATGTGAAAAATAAATACACATAGTAAAACATGCTCATCTTTTTATGACCTATGGCACTATCTCAGCAAAGATGACACTATTAGACACAAACCAGTGTGTCTTATATACACAACTACCTGCCATATTATATTGAAAACATTCGTAGACTATAGTGTGTATTATAAATGCATGAAATATTACTGTATACTGCTTGAAAAGAACCACTGGGGAAATGCCCTGAGATAAAAGGAGATCAAAAATAAAAAACCTTTCTCAAATATACATAATTAGGAAAAGTAAATAAAAATGTCTGTTTAATTTAGTAATAGATCTTAGTTCTCTTTAAGAGAAGAACTCAGCTTAAATTGCGCTCTCCATTGTCTCACTACCTTGACAGGTGTGTGAGGCCCTAAGCAGTCAAAATATATCCAAAACGACTAAGTCTATATGATGGAAAAATTTGTTTTGTGGTTTATTGTTGTTCACAGCCGAACAATAAATGAAACAGAATTGATATTCCCAACGTTTCGGTCTTCATGGCCTTTTTCAAGGGTTTTTTTCTGTAGTAGTGGCTGTCGGCATGTGCAAAGTGCACCCACGAGTAAGGAGACACCTTACATGAATTTCCCCAAAAAAAGATGTTTTAAATATTTGAAGCATATGTCTCTTCATACCCTGAGACTATTACTCTCAGGCAGTTTGTGTGTAGTTTGAGCCCTGACACATTTTTGCCAAGATTTGTAGTATGTCCATTCTTTCAAATAAATGGGTAAAAAATGAAAAATATTGCCAATTTTGCATGTATTTACAAGCCAAAAAACGTGTATTGTGCACAGCATTTTTCCTACAATCAATCTGTATTTTTGGGGGTAGAAAAAAAATGCTGCAAAATCGTCATGTGTGAACATACCCTTAGCGATTCTCTAAATGTATTGAGACTCCGAATGTCTAGAAATATAGAAATATTTACCAGGTACTCTGTTTTGGATACCATGTAGTACTCCTACATGGTGTCCAATATAGAGTGCATGATAAATATTTCTCTTTACTCTATATTGGACATACAAATTAGATAACATCCAGATATTCGGACATTAGATCTCATCTGCCAGATGACTACAGAATACTAACTGATTTACGTTATTAAATGATTGCCAGTATGCCATGAATGGTTCTGAGCACATTTAATTAAATTATTTATATAAACTTTAAAGGGGTACTCCAGGGAGATTCTATGGAAAGTATTCTATAGGATATGTCTTCATAAACTATAAAGCTATCATCAATAGTGTTGCTTCTAATCCTGACATTATTTACTATTGAATGTGTTGGTGGATGTAGCCCTCAGTTCTTTCCCCCCTTCTCGGATATTAGGTCACATATCAGGGGAGGTGGCCTGCTCCTGGCTTCTACTAACAGCCAGCTCCCTGATAATATCTCCTTTCATGCAGTCTGAGATCAGAGGACAGTTCTGCCTCTGCCAACCTGCAGTCATTCATCTGTAGTCTATGTGCCCTCTCCCTTTCCTCTTCACTTGGAATTCATGCCTACAAATTTCACAGCTTCTTTATTACAGTCCTATCTCCCGCCATCCTCCTAGACATGTCAGAAAGAAGTTGCAGTACAGGCTGTGATCAACTACAGAAAAAGTCACAACAGGGCACAAAGTGTACTGTCATGTGTCAGGCCATCTAATGCACTTGCCTACAAAATAATAACCTTATATTTGTCAATAAAACATACATTTTATTAAATATCTATTAATAACATAAATAAAGTTTATACGACAAACTATACTAAGACAAAAATACTACAAATGTAAATAACAATAGAAAATTGGTCAAAAAGTACATTCACTGACTGAGGTGGACTAACACAAAAAAATATAACATTTATTATCTATATATATATAAATGAGTGTAAGTATGTGTGTGTGTGTGTGTCTATGTATCGGCAACCAATCACTAAGCATCTTTGATTTCACCAGAGCTTTTTATAAGAAGCTGAGCAATAGTTTTCCTTGTAGACAGTTGAGGTAACTGAGGCCTATTATTCTTATCATTTCTATGGTGTTATCGTCCTTCTGTAAAGCAGGAAATAACTTAATTTATTACTGTGCCGACACAGACCACCCTCTGACACAGACTGCTTAACCTGGATTATATTATCTATATATATAATTGCCTAAGGGGTACTTTCGTCTGTCTGTCTGTAACTTCCGTAACGGAAATCCTGGGTTGCTGATTGGTCGCGGCCGGCAGCGACCAATCAGCGAGATTGGGGCGGGAGTTAAACACCGCTTCACTTTTTACTATTGATGCTGCCTATGCAGCATCAATAGTAAAAACACATAATGTTAAAAATAATAATAAAAAAAATTAGATTCTCACCTTCCGAAGTCCGCCTCAGCCTTTCCCGCTCCTCGCGCTCCGGTCCCAAGAATGCATTGCAGCAATGACTCGAGATCACATAGCGGTCTCGCAAGATGATGACTTAGCGGTCTCACAAGACCGCTACATGATCACAGGTAATTGCCGAAAGGCATTACTGGGAATGGAGCATCGCAAGGAGCATCGGTAAAGGCCTCGGCTGGATCCAGGGGCCGACGGAAGGTGAGTATATAACTAATTTTTATTTTAATTTTTTTTTTTAACAGGAATATGGTGCCCACATTGCTATATACTACGTGGGCTGTGTTATGTACTACGTGGCCTGTTTTATATACTGCATGGCCTGTGTTATATACTACATGGGCTGTGCTATACACTACGTGCCTGTGCAATATAGTACGTGGCTGTGTTATATAGTGCGTGGGCTGTGCTATATACTATGTGGCTGTGCTATATACTATGTGGGCTGTGTTGTATACTACGTGGTTGTGCTATAAACTATGTGGCTGTGCTATATACTACGTGGGCTGTGCAAAATACTACGTGGCTGTGCTACATACTACGTGGCTGTGCAATATACTACGTGACTGTGCTAAATACTGCGTGGCTGTGTTATATACTGCGTGGGCTGTGTTATATACTGCGTGGGCTGTGCAATATACTACGTGGCTATGCTATATACTTTGTGGGCTGTGTTATATACTACGTGGCTGTGAATTCTAGAATATCCGATGAGCTAGAATCGGGCCACCATCTAGTACTGCTTGTAAGAGACTAGTCTGATATTATTGAACTAATATGAGGCGATGCATAATTATTTAGTGAAGAAAGAATATGGCAGTCGTTGAGTTGCAGAAAAATAATTTGAGATTTATTAGCAAAGCAATCCAAAAACATAACCTATTAGGCGCCATATAAATGTCCATACAAAATTTGAAACTTGAATGGTGTGCATGACAAAAAAAGATTAGTACACAATACAGTGATAAAGAGTAAAGATGAGAAAATATCTTCAGCTCCCTCCTTATTTGGCAAACTATTGCGTTTATTGAAAAAGCCGCATCGGGAACCCGGATACCTGTAGCGCTCCTGATAATCTGGTGTCCAGCGCCGCAGCTGCACGTGTCGCAGCTGTGTCACTGTCACAAGACACAGGTTCTCCATACATGTGCTGTGACTGTCACACAGCCGCAACACATGCAGCTGCAGCAATGGACACCTGATTATCGGGAGAGTTACAGGTATCCGAGCTCCCGATGCAGCTTCTTCAATAAGCGCAATAGTTTGCCGAATAAGGAGGGAGCCGAAGATATTCGCTCATCTCTACTCTTTTTGTTGTGCACATCACTTGAATTTCAAATTTTGCATGGACATTTATTTGGAACCTACTAGGTTATGTTTTTTATAGCAGTTTATCTGAATATCTCTGAACATGGCATCTGATCCAAATCAGGACACATTGCTCAGGGCTGCAAAAGTTTTTTCTGCTGACAATGACAATGATTCCTATGACACCAACATGAGTGATCTTTTTCATCAATTAGAAAACCTTATGATACAGGAGATGAAAGTGTGGTGGGATCATTCCACTCCACAGAATTACTTACATAACATCATGATTCCAAGAGGTTTGCACCTAAAAAAAAATTCCCACTACTTTATATTCCCATGTATTCGTTGATGAATTGAACCAGATTTTAACAAATTGTTCATTCAACTGATGTGTTTCATTATTAAGCATAAAACAGTTAAATTATCTGAACTACAAACAAACTGTTCCTGTTGCAGACTGGGGTTTTCTACCTTACCATTCAGTAAAATTTTCTATAGAATGTGCGCTGTTATTGCATAAGATGAAAATGATAGATGGCTATATCTTACGACTGTAAAGAGTTAACAAGAATGTTAACAGTCTACAACCTGATGTCAGTGAATACAACAGAATTTAATCTGATGAGTAAACTACAGATTATAACTGATATTTATTTAGTTTGCCTTTTTCTTTTTGTTTGGTTTTCTAAATTGATTATTTATGAAGGTTTGGCAGAAAATCTGTGGAAATATCCCAGAAGATAAATTCTTTCTCAAATATGTATCCAAACAACAAGATGGAGATTTTATATTGTTTTCCAGCTGCTTATTTGTAATGATTGGTTATTTAAAAAAAAAAGCACAAAAAGCATTTTATATATTTCCATTAACTATCTTAAAGGGATTGTCTGGCTTTAGGGAACAAGTCAGCAGTCACTGTATGTGGCTGCACACTAGTGAATCCTCCCATCACTCGTGCTGTGTGCTGTGAGAATTCTCCAGTGCCTGTGGGTGCGTAACTGCTTGTATGCGATTTGCATATATATGGTCACATGCAGACTAGATGGGTGCAGCCTCGCAAGTGTATTGAGCAGGGCCAGACACAGTCTAGTTGGAATGTGGCCGGACGCATGCAAATCGCATACTTGCGGTCACACGACCGTTCGCACCAGCACAGCAGGATCTTCACAGTGTGCGTGATGTAAGGATTCACAAGTCTGCATTCACCTAGAGAGATTGCAAACTTGTAGCCTAAGGCTGGACAACCCCTTTCATTTTTTCAATTCTAGGATTTTAATTTTTAATGAACCTCCAAGGGACAGATCTCCTAAAGAGAATGTATCAATAGTATTCAGAAAACAGACAAAGCAGTTTAGTATTTATTCAGCGCATGTTTATCAAATTTTGCTCCTGTAATGTGTTATCGTTTTGAGAATAAAGGTACCTTCACACATAAAGATTTCGTTAACGATATCGTTGCAACGTCACTTTTTTGTGACGTAGCAACGATCCCGCTAACGATCTAGTTATAGTGTGACAGCAACCAACTATCAGGCCCCTGCTGGGAGATCGTTGGTCGTAGGGAATGATCAGGACCTTTATTTGGTCGCTGATCACCCGCTGTCATCGCTGGATCGGCGTGTGTGACGCCGATCCAGCGATGTGTTCACTTGTAACCAGGGTAAATATCGGGTTACTAAGCGCAGGGCCGCGCTTAGTAACCCGATATTTACCCTGGTTACCATTGTAAAAGTTAAAAAAAAAAAAACCACTACATACTCACATTCCGATGCCTGTCACGTCCCCTGCCGTCATCTTCCCACACTGACTGTGAGCGCCGGCCGTAAAGCAGAGCACAGCGGTGACGTCACACCGTGACAGCTCCCCAGCGACCACACAACGACTTACCAACGATCACGGCCAGGTCGGATCGCTGGTCGTGATCATTGGTAAGTCGTTAAGTGTAACGGTACCTTAATAGGAGTCACGTTTTAGCCATACATGTTGCTAAACACATATACCTTAAGAAGTAACATCTCTTTAATTAACATCTTATTCACTTTAGGTAAATGCAAATATTCGACAAGTGGTCACATTTCTCCATTGTTACCTCGTTTACATGGTAATTAGCTATTTTATTTTTGCAAGGTATGTTAGCATTCCAGCACTGTATCCTACTATGAGAATGAATTCACTTTCAGAGTGTCTTACTACTTGCTTCACTACAGATGAAGTGCCCCTTAAAGAAACACTCCTTCCATCAAAGTTCTTCTCCTCTTAATATATTGCAATCATCATATTATATAGCACTGTGTACTTACAATTGCTCATTTTGCCCTTCTACTCAGCTAATTCTTCACATTTCTCTTTTTGAAGAAACAGGAAGTGTCAAGTACAGTAAGTACTGGAATAAGGTCAGATTCTTATCATGCCTGTGCTTCAGTTCCTCTAATTATATCTATTGTTCAATATCTTCTTAAACATACTATATATGCTATTTATAAATCTCTATTCATTACAGATCATCTCTTTTTCATCAGTTTCTCATCTTTCTATCCACAATACATGGACAAATGTGTTGGTTATGTTTCTTTAATAACAGAACAGTAAGTACAATCATCTCAAAATGGAATATGACCAAGGATGTTTCTTAGAACTAAACTAACATGTATGGTCGATTTTCAGTTGTCTTTGAATTTGGAAAAAGAGTGCTACCGACATCCAAAGCTGATGATGAGTCAGCAGTACGACAACGATACTAAATGGTGCTCTATGGTTTTTGCTTTCTCCAAACATTTGCACATGGGTGAAAATATGACCTCCTGGACCCTTTATTCATTTTATTTTGGAACAGAGCGGACACATGAATTACCACAGCCCCCTGCTTCTTCCAGACTAATTCCAGCAGATCAAGTATTTATAAAGAGATATCTCAAATATCTTCAATACCTTTCCCAAGCAGATCGTGTCAGGTGAGAGGACTTGCTGATAAAGTCCTGTGGTTACAGCAGCCTCAGCACTGAATGAAGCAGAATGGATTAGTATATTGAGAATAGCACAAAAAGCAAGGTGAGAGTTGTGAGGTTTTTTAAATTTTTTTTTTTACTAATGTCTGCTTTGAAAAACAAATGAACGGCATTAAACAAAAGTGAAAAGACAGGAAGGCAGATAGTGCTGTGCTGCAAAAAAAAAATTAAAATTGACAGAAAGTGCACTTATGCCCATAGGACGTTATTCAGATAAAGGCATTTTAAGGTGCAGTATTAGCTCACCTGATTTGGTTGTAAGAAGCACAGCTCTTCCAAAAACTTAGAAAGGTATACAGCTATTGGATGGAAAATCCAATGTAGTTATCAGGGAAAGGACAGGAAGGCAGATAGTGCTGCACTGCTGGTTGACCACAAAAACCACAACTATTGTGGTTCTTCTCAGGAGGAAATCGATGCAAAGAGCTCGGTGCGAAGCTTAAACGCAAAAAATAAATGAAAATGGATGTAAAGCATACAAAGGGTGCTATCCAGATAAAGGCATTTTAAGTTGTGCTATTTGCTCATCTGATATTGTGGTTGTCCTGAGGAACACCATGGACTTTGGAATTCTTTGATCCTACCAGCAGCGCAGCATAATTCGCCATCCTGTCTTTTCCCTGATAACTATGCTGGATTTTCCAACCAACAGATCAGCTGAATACCTTGCTAAATTTTTATAAGAGTTGTGCTTCTTACAATTAAATCAGGTGAGCAAATACTTCACCTTAATACGCCTTCATCTGGATATTTGCGCTTTCTGTCCATTTTCAGTTTTTCTTTGATTAAGCAAAAGGGCACATGCAAAGATGTTTAATTGTACATCAAAACATTTTGTTGAGGTCATAATAAAAAGTTAAACATCTTTACAAAGAAGAAAACAACGGTAACATCACTGTCGGCCTCCCTGTATGGCTTCCCATCCCTCACCATGCAGGGACAACAACTTACTCACCACTCCATGCCATGCACCCCTTCTAAGGAAGAAAGACATTGAAACACGCGTTAAAGGGGTACACTGGGACTTCTGACACTCTGGGTAACTATTCTCCCCTCTGGCTCCTCATTATATGCCTATGATTGATATTGATTTTTCTACTCTGCACCTTGAGCCATGGTATACATTTTTCTCTCGTCTCTGGCTTCTCCCATGAGGTATTTACTTATTTGACTTATGTTTTGAGGTATTTACCTATTGCAATCATAATATTAACCATCTGCAAGCCTCATTAGAGGCAGCCAGGGACATACTGTATTCCCAGTAGTGTCTAGGTATATTTATTTACTTATTTTGCACCCTATTGTTGTAATTTTTTTTCACTCTGCGCTTTACTTACTTCTATAGATGATTATTGCATACTACTGCTTTATAAGTGCACCTTGTAATTAAAATTCATCATGCAGGTAGTTGCAGATTGCTTATAATTATGGATGTGATATAATTATTATTTTGGTATTATCCATCCATTTTTTGAGCCCAGTGTTTTGCTTGTTTTTTATGTATTATCTGTATACATCTCCAAAGCACTTTTTTGTAACATTTTTAAGTGTATGTTTCAATAAAATTTATTTTTTATACATTACTATGTTTGGAAGACTTCTTTGCTCTACATAGGTGTTTGGTGTTATCACGGTCCTCCGTGCTTATGATTTAGGGCACTTTTTGTTCTTAAATTTTTATAAGAGTTGTGCTTCTTACAATTAAATCAGGTGAGCAAATACTTCACCCTAATACGCCTTCATCTGGATAATGCCCTATGTGCGCTTTCTGTCCATTTTCAGTTTTTCTTTCATTAAGCAAAAGTGCAGATGCAAAGATGTAGAATTGTACATCAAAACTTATTGTTGAGGTCATAATAAAAAGTTAAACATCTTTACAAAGAAGAAAGCAACTGTAAGATCACCGCCGGCATCCCTGTGTGGCTTTCCATCCCTCACCATGCAGGGACAACAACTAACTCACCACTCCATGCCATGCAGTGAGTTCTCTGTGCTATAAACTGTAAGTTCTGTGTCCTTTGCTGGTGGTGCATACTTCCTGGCTGCTTGCTTAGGGTGGCAACTCCTGCACTTCCTGATGCTTAAAGAAACAGTGCACACTTTCCTAATGTGTCCCCAGCCTATTGCTGAGAGGCACTGGGTACTTAAAGCACCTCCACCTGTTGGGAGCGGCCTGAGCAACATTCTATTTCACTGTGTGAACTGCTGATTTGCCTGATCCTTCTCTGTTTTGCCACCCTGAGAGTTGAATTTCCAAGCCTGAGCCATGAATCTGTATCAGTGTCTAATCTTTCCAGTTTCTGCCATCCTCGAGGCTGGATACCCATGTCTGATCCCTGAATCTGTCTCTGAGTTTGTTCTTGTCTGAATTAGGACCAATCCCCGAACCTGTTTGTAACTAAGTCTGGATCTATTCCTAAACCTGCAGTGTCTAAACCAGTACCTATTGCTAACCTGCAAAAACCTGAACCTGTCCCTATCCCTAAAACCTGCAGTTTCTGAACCTGTAGCTATCCCTAAAACCTGCAGCTCCTGTTCTTGTTCTTATCTCTGAAACCTGCAGTGTCTGAATGAGTGCCTATCTCTAATCTGTTGTTGCTGTGCAACATCATTGTAAGTACCCTTTGTGAACTTGTCCCAAACAGTCTTGTCCATACCTATCCTTGTACGCATCCTGTGTCAACCTGTCCCTGTCTACTCCTTGTTTACAGAGTCCTGTCTTGCCTGTCCACCTCTGCCCTGGTGTAGCACCTGCTTTCTCCCCTTCAGAGCTCTCATCGGATCGCGGCACCATCAGTTGCCTTGCAGCCGAGGTCATTCTGCAAGTGGCACTTTACTTATGTCCCTCCAGGCACCCCTTGGTACATGGCACAGTGGGACCATGATCCACACTTGTGCAAAACATTCTGAGTCCAAGTCTGGGCGAGAGCATAACAACAACCTTGTGATGACCAATGATAAGATCCCAAAATCTATTATACTGTAACTAGCTATTGAACCCGTTCTACGCCTGGGTGGCGAGCATTTATATTGGTATATGGTCTCCATCCTGGTATGTGTTGCTTCCATCCTGCGCCCTAATCTTGTCATGTGTTGCTACCATCTTGCACCCCCAACCTGTCATGTGCAGCCCCCATCCTGTTTTGTGTGCCTCCATCTTGTGATGTGCTACTGTCTTCCTGAGCACTCATCCTGTCACGTGCTCCCATCCTGTACCCCAATCCTGTCATGTGGTGGTCCCATCCTGTACCCCAATCCTGTCATGTGGTGCTCCCATACTCCACCCCAATCCTGTCATGTGCTGCTACCATCATGCGCCCCATCCTGTCATGTGCTACTCTCTTCCTGAGCCCTCATCCTGTCATGTGCTCCATCCTGCATCCCCATGCTGTCATGTGGTGCTCCCATCCTGCACCCCCATGCTGTCATGTGCTGCTCCCATCCTGCGCCCTCATCCTGTCATGTAGTGCTTGCATCCTGCACCCACATGCTGTCATGTGCTGCTCCCATCCTGCGCCTCCATTTTGGTTATGTGCTGCTCCCATCCTGCGCCCCATCCTTTCATGTGCTGCTCCCATCCTGCGCCCCATCCTGTCACGTGCTGCTCCCATCCTGCGCCCTTATCCTGCCATATGCTGCTCCTATCTTGTTGACCCCATCCTGTCACGTGCTGCTGCCATCCTGCTCCCCATTCTGTCATGTGCTGCTCCCATCCTGCGTCCCCATTCTGTCATGTGCTGCTCCCATCCTGAGCCCCGATTCTGTCATGTGATGCTGCCATCCTGCGCCCCCATTCTGTCATGTGCTGCTCCCATCCTGTGCCCACATGCTGTAATGCGCTGCTCCCATCTTGAGCCCCCATTATGTCATGTACTGCTCCCATCCTACGCCCCAGTTCTGTCATGTGCTGCTCCCATCCTGTGCCCCCATCCTGTCATGTGCTGCTCCCATCCTGCACCCCCGTTCTGTCATGTGCTGCTTCCATCCTGCACCCCCATTCTGTCATGTGCTGCTGCCATCCTGCACCCCCGTTCTGTCATGTGCTGCCCTATTCTGTCATGTGCTGCTCTATTCTGTCATGTGCTGCTCCCATCCTGCGCCACAGTTCTGTAATGTGCTGCTCCCATCCTGCGCCACTATTCTGTAATTTGCTGCTCCCATCCATATGCCCCATACGCTGCTCCATAAAGGTTGATGGCCCCCTTAAGATGCTCCATAGTATATGCCTCATATGCTGCTCCATTATGGTTGATGGCCCCCATTAGATGCTCCATAGTATATGCCTCATATGCTGCTCCATTATGGTTGATGGCCCCCATAAGATGCTCCATAGTATATGCCTCATATGCTGCTCCATTATTGTTGATGGCCCCCATAAGATGCTCCATAGGATTATATGCCCCATACGCTGCTCCATAAAGGTTGATGGCCCCCTTAAGATGCTCCATAGTATATGCCTCATATGCTGCTCCATTATGGTTGATGGCCCCCATAAGATGCTCCATAGTATATGCCTCATATGCTGCTCCATTATGGTTGATGGCCCCCATAAGATGCTCCATAGTATATGCCTCATATGCTGCTCCATTATTGTTGATAGCCCCCATACGATGCTCCATAGTATTATATGCCCTGTATGCTGATGCAATAAAAAAAAATAACATACTCACCTATTGTCGCTGGGTGCCGAGTGCTGGGGGCCTGAGCAGGCGGGGACACCGGCGCTCTGTGGGGGTCAGGTGCCGGAGTCGCCGCTAGCTCAGGCCCCCGGCACTTGCTATAGTCACTTGGCCCTGAACCAGTGCTGCGTGCCGCTCCGTCTTCCGGGTCCTCTGGCTGTGACTGTTCGGTCAGAGGGCGGCGCGCATTAAGCGCGTCATCGCGCCCTCTGAACTGAACGTCACAGGCAGAGAATGTGGAGGACGGAGCAGTGTGCATCACTCGAACGGGACAGGTGAAAAAAGCATACTCACCCTCCTGGCACTTCCCTGCTTCTCCGCTGGAGATCACGGTGTGCGTTCAGTGCTTACGCACACCGCGATCTCCTGGGCTGCGTCACTCTGTGGGGTCCAGCGTTATATTATATATTTCAAATATTCAATCAGAAAGCCAAGAGCGTTATCACAATATCACTAGTAGTTATGTATTCAAGAATTATTTAAAATTTTGCTTATTTACTATTATGTTTTTGGACAATCATTTCTTATGGTTTAATACTATAGTCCAAACAAATACTTTTGATTAGACTTTCACTTAGTTTAACATGGATTACCACAATGTTCTTTTATCTTCTAACATTTCAAACATTTATTATGGGTCCATTTTTTTTATTTATTTATTTGAAGCATGCACAATTTTAGTCAATGCCCTTTTTTTTCTCATTGTAAGTTGTGTATCCTTTGGGGCACATTCGTCGAACTCCAATTCAATTGACGAGTGCCCACCTATAATGTTTACTTTAAAACAATAAACTGATAACTCTGCTTATGAGTAAAAAGTGATGGGTGCTGGTATTTGAATATTAATAATCCCAGAAATTTAAACTAAACTTGCAAAATCTCATACTTCTAATTGATTTCATTCCTAAACTGCATATTGTATCTGCACAAAGTACTATTTTCAATATGTGACATCTGTATCAATCATTTTCTCTATAAACTCCAGCAGTTACCATAGCCAAATAAACATTCTTGCTTGTTGATGGAAATGAGTTTAGGAAATTACCTTACTGAAGGTTTATTAGTAGCTGCCATTACCAATGTACAAATGGGCAAGTAATATATAACTGAATTGAATCAACTTTCAATGGAATTTAGAAAGAATTAGTATGAAGCACAGTTTAGTGAGGTAATAATAAGCCATTTTTCTGTACTTTCCCACACAATAGGTAGTAGGATGGTTATAGAAACACTGAAAAAAGTATGTTTTCCCAACAAATCTTTATATTTTGTTGTCTTTTCCTAACACATGATGTCCATTCATGTCATGCAATTCAGAAAGGATATCCTATAAATGGACACACATATGTCAAGTTGATTCAGTGGCCACTTCAACTGTGCATGTGAAATTACCCCTGTATTCTGGATATAAATGACAAATGGTCTTCCAATGTAAGTGCTGTAATCTGAGGAAACTCAGTACTAAATATAGGCAATATTGGCAATTTAACTTTTTAGAAACCAGAGTCAGAATCAACTATTAGACTACACTGTATCTGTAATGATTATAAGGGATAACTCAGGAGACTCTTTGCGTGGAACAAGACAACTACAGGACACAGTTTTATAAGTGGTAAAGTCTATATTATCACACGGTGATTCAAACAGGTGCAGAGAGAAACTCAAGTCGACAACACTTGGAGTAAATATTAAATGCAGCTTAGCAGTCTATAGGAAACTTCAGAGGAAAATGCAATCACGCTGAAAGTCTATGAAGCACAATTATTCTTGAGGATAGTTGACACGAATAAGTCCTTGTTTTAGTCCCAACACAGATAGATATGCTTATAAGGCAGTTAAAATAATATCTTAGCACAACCAGGGAGGCCTGGGTAATAGTCTCAGGTTATTGCAGAGCAGCAACAGCTTACATGTCCAGCAAATGCAGATGGAAGTAAACACGAGCAGCAGATGAAAGAGGATTACTGGAAGCTGGTGTATGCAGCAGGAACTCAGAGCAGAGTAGCAGGATCACAACACAGGTTGACAGGAGCAGGTATATAGCCAGGGAGTCACCAGAGTCAGGAGCTGGATGCAAGGCAGAATACTCTAGCACAGACTGAAGGCTGGGGTGGAGTTTTATAGCAGGAAGACACAGTGCACATGAGACCAAAAGACGCCATCTTGGAAAAGGGCAGTAATGCACAATAGGTAAAAAATGTTCAGATTCCTGACAGTATCTTAACAGGTTGAGAGAGGGAGGTGGCTTCCATAGCACCCCATCATTCCTACCTCCTCTACTCATTATGCTCACCTCCTCTTACATGGTTTCAGTGGATTTTTATGGCAGCAATCATGGTATCCTTTGGATTTTTTTTACCTACAAAAGCCTCTTAGGCCTTGCCTAATAATAATAAAGCAATAATATATTGCTACAGTTAGGTCCAAAATTATTTGGACAGTGATACAAGGTTTTGGCATTTTAACTGTTTACCAAAACATATGAAAGATACAATTATAACAATTATATAATCAATACGGTCTTAAAGTATAGATGTAGCGCCCCCACTGCTGCAGGGCCGAGGGGTACCCGGTACCGGGCCTCTGAGTCTCTGCTCTGGGGTTGTCATGGTGGCTAGACCCGGTCCGTGACCCTGCTGAGGGGCGCACAATGAATGATGGTGGTATGGTGCTGATGTTATGGTGCGGTGTAGTGCCGGTCGCGGTCAATAACGAGGACACCAGGTTGCAGTCTCTTTACCTCTTTACTGAAGGTCTCGAGGTGTCCACTCCAGGGCACTGTTAACCGGGCTGTCTGAGACCGGCCGGTCCGAAGGCACATCAGGAGTCCCCTTAACAGGTGGGAATCAGCGTCTACCTTTTAGCGCCTGTGTGTTGTAGTCCTTCCCTGCTGAGCACCCCGGGATAGTCCTCACAACTGATTCTGTCTGTCTCTGATGCTCGTTCTCTCCGTCCCCCAGATGATATGGCTAGGACGCACCCATATGACAGGGTAGGCCTGGAGTTCTTCCGGGACTCTAGAGTCGCCCCTCTCCCACAGCTGCCTCCGTTGTCTGCTTAGGTGTTTAAGTGAGGCAGCCAACCTATAATTGGCTGCCCTGCCGTGGTTTGAAGTATTGCTTAAAGTCTCTTACTTTCTCGGCGTTCCGGCCACCGACTGTTTGCGCCTCAGAAGGATGTTGCCTCGGTCTTACAGCACAACTCCTTCCAGTCCTATTGCCTCTTTGCTGTATTCCTGCTTTTCTCACTCAGCACAATAAACCTCGCTTCTTGTCCTTTCTTAGGAATCTGTCAGGATCCCATCCCTGACAGGTCCTCTCTCTAGCTCTTCCCAGTTACTTCTCTCTGTCTTCCTGTCCAACCCCCAGTTTTACCAGAGTGTGAGGAGTGGCCTACTAGATAGAACCACTCCCCCTGGTGGCCGGAGTGTGAAGTGTAGTGTGAGTGTTACCTGATCAGGTGAACTCCTTTAGTGCAGTCAGACGTAACATCACTCCCCTTAGTGGCAGAGCGACATTACTGCAACGACCAGGACTCTGGGGTGCTGCACTCCCCCCCGGTTAAATCCAGTACTCCCGGACTGGGAAAACAAGAACAACAATACATGTTAACAGGAAACACACAACAATTTGAAATATCATAAACAATTAAACATAACAGTGCTTCCCTTTATGGGAGGTGAGGACTTCTTGAACGTTGCGAAAGTTAGGTCATGCACAGTTTATGACTCTCAGTTCAGTGGTTGAAACAGCGGGGACCCCGGGTAAACAAAGGGGTCCCCTTTTAGAAGTTTTTGGAGCAATTCACTGTACATTACTCCGTTGTCCATTTTTAAAACCTGTAACAGAAGATATGCACACAAACATTTTCAACTAAATAGCAGCCCTCATTAATACCTCCACGTTTTGTAGCGGAGGGGAGTTTGATTCTGAGTGCTGCGTGTGGACCTTCTCAGCGCAGTGGTCGCTATTGACCTAGCAGGGCCCGCTATGCTTGCTACCGCTGGTGTAGTGCACTGTCTTCTGGCTACACTTCTAGTGAGTCTGGGTAGCACTGGCAGGCTAGAGCTCTCAGGGCTGCTGCTACCAACAGTGGGTACGACAGATTCGCCGATAGCAGAGGGAGGACCTGCCAGTTCAACGGTTGGCATAGCATCTTCAGGTCGGATCTGCTGAGCTTGCTGAGCTTGCTGAGGCTGCGGGGCCGGAGGATCTGGTACCACCCTTGTTTCTGGTGGATCCGGCTGGGGGAACGTTAGAACAGGTACCACGATGGCCTGATTTATCTGAGTCCAGGACTGGGGAAAGTCACCAAGGACAGTGTGGATCATCTTCTCCTCTTCCACAGGCGGGGAGATTCCTGGAGCCGTTTCCCTCTCTCTCAGTTTATCAGGGCAGATCTTAAGGTGATCCCTGGATATCGCTGTCGAGGTCTCCCCTCCGTCCTTGCTGATGAGACAGACCTTCGTGTTGTCGAAATCAGATGGCAGGATGGTATACGGTTCCGCTTCCCATTGGTCATCGAGCTTGTGGAGTCTCCTCTTTCGTTTGAGTACTTGCTCACCAGGTGACAGGGGAATCGCAGGAGCATGCTGGTTGTAGTCCCTTTCTTGTTTTTGCCTAGCCTGGGCGAGACTTCTTTCTACGCACTCCTGTACTTTGCGGTACCTTTGCTGCCTTTCTACATCCCAATCTGCATCCGGTGAGGTATCTTCGGGGACTAGGACCCCCATGTCCAGATCAACGGGTAACTGGCTAGACCTTCCTCGCATCAGGTACGCTGGAGTGCAGTTGGTAGAATTTACTGGGATGTGATTGTATATATCCACCAAGTCAGGCAACTTTGTCGGCCACAGGTTCCGTTCCTCCACGGGCAAGGTCTTCAATAAGTCGATCACCACTTGGTTCATCTTTTCGCACATCCCATTGGTTTGAGGATGGTACGGTGTGGTTCTGATCTTCTTACACCCGTACAGTTGGCAGAACTCTTGGAAGACTTCTGCTTCGAAGGCTGGTCCCTGATCGGTCAGTACCTTCTCCGGGTAGCCATGGGGCCTACAAAAGTACTGCTGGAAGGCCTTAGCGGCAGTCCTGGCCGTTAGATCCTTGACAGGCACAACCACCAAAAATCTGGAGTAGTGATCTACTATGGTAAGAGCGTAGATATAGCCTGACCGGCTAGGTGTCAGCTTCACATGATCCAGCGCGACCAGTTCGAGCGGCCGTTTGGTGATGATAGGCTGCAGGGGAGCCCGTTGGCTGTCACGGTTCTTCCTGCGTAGGCTACATGGACCGCACTCCCGACACCACTTCTCAATGGCTCTCTTCATGCCAATCCAATAGAACCTCCCCAGGAGCAGTCTCTCTAGCTTCATCCATCCGAAGTGTCCGGCTCCATCGTGGTAGGCTCCCAGGACCATGGGCGCATCCCGCCTCGGTACCACTATCTGCCACACCAGTTCATGAGTACGTGGGTCGATGCTCCTCCGGCACAGCTTGCCATCATGGATAAACAGTTTGCTTCTCCCCCGCCACAGCTGTTGGGTCTCCTGTGGATCATCTGGGCCGGGATGCAACCCTGCCTGCGTCAAGAGCTCTTTCACCCGACGGACCGCGGGGTCACCATCCTGGGTTTCCGCCCACCCATGGTGGGGCAGGGGGTTCAGCGTGGCACCCGGTTGGTTTTTGTGCCTGTTCCTCACATGATGGTAGTTCTGAGTGGCTTTAGGGCGATGGAATGCAGGTAGCTCCACCTCTTCAAGTGCCTCCGGGTCTTCCTCTGCTTCCGGCAAATTGGGCATTCGAGACAAGGCATCAGCATTTGCATTCTTGTGTCCTGCCCGGTACTTGATGGTGAAGTTGTAGTTGGACAGCCGGGCCATCCACCGCTGTTCCAAGGCCCCGAGCTTGGCAGTGTCCAAATGGGTTAACGGATTGTTGTCCGTGAAGACAGTGAATTTCGCTGAGGCCAGGTAGTGTTTGAACCTCTCTGTCACGGCCCAGACGATGGCAAGGAATTCCAGCTTAAAGGAACTGTAGTTGTCAGGGTTCCTTTCCGTGGGACGAAGTTTACTGCTGGCGTAAGCGATTACCCTCTCCTTGCCCTTCTGGACCTGGGACAGCACGGCTCCCAATCCTACATTGCTGGCATCCGTGTACAGCACAAACGGTTGGTCGTATTCGGGGTAGGCCAGTACATCTTCTCCCGTCAGTGCCGACTTCAAGCAAGTGAAGGATCCTTCCAGCCCCTCGTTCCAATCAAATGGGGTGTTCTTCCCCTTGGTCTTCTTTGATTGGCCCACCAACAGGTCTTGCAAGGGCGCGGCCTTCTTGGTGAAGTCCTTAATGAACCTCCGGTAATAGCCTACCAGCCCGAGGAACTGCCGGACTTCGTGGAGGTTGCTGGGCTTCGGCCAATCCTGGATCACCGTGACCTTGTCGGGGTCTGGGGCCACTCCTTCAGCGCTCACCACATGGCCCAGGTACTGCACTTTAGGTTTCAGCAGATGACATTTGGACGGTTTCACCTTTAAGCCAAAGTTGGACAGGGCTTCAAACACCTCAGCCAGGTGTTTCAAATGGTCTTCGTAGGTCTTAGAGAAGACAATGACATCATCCAAATACAGCAGTACGGTTTCAAAGTTCTTGTGCCCCAGACAGCACTCCATCATCCTCTGGAACGTCCCCGGGGCATTGCACAATCCAAAGGGCATGTAGTTGAATTCACAGAGACCCATCGGTGTCGTGAAGGCCGTCTTCTCTTTGTCCGCCTCCGCCACGGGAACCTGCCAGTACCCACTGGTGAGATCTAAGATAGAGAAGTAGTTAGCAGATTTTAAAGCAGCCAGAGACTCCTCTATCCTGGGCAGTGGGTATGCTGTTATGATCCTTAGTGGTTGAGGATCACAAATTACTCCAGCAAGGTGACTAACATAGGACAATCTCTAGGGAGGTGGAAAACTGGACTGACCGCAAAACTGAACCTATCCAACCACACTAGAGGCAGCCGGTGAACGTGTCTAAAATCCTAGACGTCTCGAGCCAGCCTGAGGAACTAACTACCCCTAGAGAGAAAGAAAGACCTCTCTTGCCTCCAGAGAAATAATCCCCAAAGATATAGAAGCCCCCAACAGATAATAACGGTGAGGTAAGAGGAAGGCACATACACAGGGGTGAAAGCAGATTCAGCAAAAGAGGCCCACTAATTCTAGATAGCAGAAAAATAGAAAAGGGGTCTATGCGGTCAGTAAAAAACCCTTACAAAATATCCACACTGAGATTTCAAGAACCCCCACACCAACTAACGGTGAGAGGGGAGAAACTCAGTCCCCTAGAGCAACCAGCAAGTAAGAAATCACATTTTAACAAGCTGGACAAAAAAACATGATGAACGCTGATAATCAGAAACTGAACAAACAAAAACTTAGCTTGTCTTGGAGAGACTGGGAGCGAGGTAGTCACCAGGAATCTGAAGAGCACTGAATACATTGATAGCAGGCAAGGAACTGAGTATCCAGGTGAGCTAAATAGGAAACCAACCAAGGATAACGAACCAGGTGATGAAGCCAACCTGCAGAAAGACAACACTACACAGTACCGCTTGTGACCACTAGAGGGAGCCCAAAAATAGAGTTCACAACAGTACCCCCCCTTGAGGACGTGTCACCGAACCCTCATCAAGACCCCCTGGGCGATCAGGACGAGTTGCGTGGAAGGCACGAACCAAATCGGCCGCATGAACATCAGAGGCGACAACCCAGGAATTATCCTCCTGACCATAGCCCTTCCACTTAACCAGATACTGAAGTCTCCGTCTAGAGATACGAGAATCCAAAATCTTCTCCACCACGTACTCCAATTCGCCCTCGACCAGCACCGGAGCAGGAGGCTCAACAGAAGGAACCACAGGTACCACATACCTCCGCAACAAAGACCTATGGAACACATTATGGATGGCAAACGATGCCGGGAGATCCAAACGAAAAGACACCGGGTTAAGGCTTTCCAAGATCTTATAAGGACCGATGAAGCGAGGCTTAAACTTAGGAGATGAAACCTTCATAGGAACATACCGAGAAGACAGCCACACCAAATCCCCAACACGAAGTCGGGGACCCACACCGCGGCGGCGGTTGGCAAAGCGCTGAGCCCTCTCCTGTGACAATTTCAGATTGTCCACCACATGGCTCCAAATCTGCTGCAACCTATCCACCACAGAATCCACCCCAGGACAGTCAGAAGACTCAACCTGACCCAAGGAAAAACGAGGATGGAAACCAGAATTGCAGAAAAAAGGCGAAACCAAGGTAGCAGAACTAGCCCGATTATTAAGGGCAAACTCGGCCAATGGCAAAAAAGTCACCCAATCATCCTGATCAGCAGAAACAAAACATCTCAAATAAGTCTCCAACGTCTGATTAGTTCGCTCGGTTTGGCCATTAGTCTGAGGATGGAAGGCCGACGAAAAAGACAAATCAATGCCCATCTTAGCACAAAAAGTTCGCCAAAACCTGGACACAAACTGGGATCCTCTATCAGACACAATATTTTCAGGAATGCCGTGCAAGCGAACCACATTCTGAAAAAATAGAGGAACCAAATCGGAGGAGGAAGGCAGCTTAGGCAAGGGCATCAAATGGACCATCTTGGAAAAACGATCACACACCACCCAGATGACAGACATTTTCTGAGATACTGGCAGATCCGAAATAAAATCCATGGAAATGTGCGTCCAAGGCCTTTTCGGGACAGGCAAAGGCAAAAGCAAACCGCTGGCACGAGAACAGCAAGGCTTAGCCCGAGCACAAATCCCACAAGACTGCACAAAGGAACGCACATCCCGCGACAAGGAAGGCCACCAAAAGGACCTAGCCACCAAATCTCTGGTACCAAAAATCCCAGGATGACCCGCCAACACCGAAGAATGAACCTTGGAAATAACTCTGCTGGTCCATCTATCCGGGACAAACAGTCTCTCTGGTGGACAACGGTCAGGTGTATCTGCCTGAAATTTCTGCAGCACTCGTCGCAAATCTGGAGAAATGGCAGACAAAATCACTCCCTCTCTGAGAATACCAGCCGGCTCAGAAACTCCCGGAGAGTCAGGCACAAAACTCCTAGAAAGTGCATCAGCTTTCACGTTCTTCGAACCAGGCAGGTATGAGACCACGAAGTTGAAATGGGAGAAAAACAATGACCAACGAGCCTGTCTAGGATTCAGGCGCTTGGCAGACTCGAGGTAAATCAGATTTTTGTGATCAGTCAGGACCACCACACGATGTTTAGCTCCTTCGAGCCAATGTCGCCACTCCTCAAATGCCCACTTCGTAGCCAACAACTCCCGATTACCAACATCATAATTTCGCTCGGCAGGCAAAAACTTTCTTGAAAAGAAAGCACACGGCTTCATCACAGAGCCCTCAGAGCTTCTCTGCGACAAAACAGCCCCTGCTCCAATCTCGGAAGCATCAACCTCGACCTGGAAGGGGAGAGAGACATCTGGCTGACATAAGACTGGAGCTGAAGAAAACCGGTGCTTAAGCTCCCGAAAGGCCTCCACGGCCGCAGGAGACCAATTAGTCACATCAGAGCTAGTGTTGAGCATTCCGATACCGCAAGTATCGGGTATCGGCCGATACTTGCGGTATCGGAATTCCGATACCGGGATTCCGATACTTGCCGCGTATCGGATACCGGAATCGGAAGTTCCAAGATTCAAAATTCAGAAATTCAGCCAATGAGAATGATTCCAAGTGTGGGCACATCCTGTTTAGCATGGAGGGCATGAAAGTACTGGCAAGGCTGTGATCGGCTGCTGAAATGATGTCATGATGCAGTTTAAAAGTTGCTGGCGCCATTTTGCGATCACTCTGCTGTGAATTCAGTTAGTGACAGGACGCTGTTTGCTGACTGAGGGACAGTTTAGAGATAGCGATTTGCTTCTTTGTGCTTTCCAAAGGCTAATTTAGCAACCGCTGTGTTCACCTACTATTCACCTTGCTTTTGCCTTGTAGCGCTGTTTTCACAGCGATCTGCAAGGTCTGTGTGTGTGTGTGTGTGAGTGCAGCCCACTCTCTAGTCTGAGTGCAGCCACATAGGCCATCCATAGCTGGTTGTATTCAGTTCAGGGAGGGTGGTTCATTGCCTCATACTGTTCTTTTTTTTTTTTTTTTT
Source organism: Ranitomeya variabilis (assembly GCF_051348905.1). NCBI lineage: Eukaryota > Metazoa > Chordata > Amphibia > Anura > Dendrobatidae > Ranitomeya > Ranitomeya variabilis. The sequence goes on along the minus strand of NC_135238.1, from coordinate 159,602,996 downwards.
TTCAAGTAGTGTAGTCTGCTGCTAATTTATTCAAAAAAATCCTATTAGTGTCTTTCCACCCGTCTCCAGCTAATTTGTGGAAAAACACTACATAGGATAAAGTAGAGGAGGGTTTTTGGGCCTTGCAGCGCCGTTTACGGCTGTCTGCACGGTCTCCGTGTGATTGCAGCTCGCCCTGTAGTCTGTGAGCAGCCATAGCCTGGTTGTCTCCAGCTCAGGGTTGTTCACTGCGTCATACCGCCAAATCAATTTTAATTTTTTTTCAAGTAGTGTAGTCTGCTGCTAATTTATTTAAAAAAATCCTATTAGTGTCTTTCCACCCGTCTCCAGCTAATTTGTGGAAAAACACTACATAGGATAAAGTAGAGGAGGGTTTTTGGGCCTTGCAGCGCCGTTTACGGCTGTCTGCACGGTCTCCGTGTGATTGCAGCTCGCCCTGTAGTCTGTGAGCAGCCATAGCCTGGTTGTTTCCTGCTCAGGGTTGTTCACTGCGTCATACCGCCAAATCAATTTTCTTTTTTTTTCAAGTAGTGTAGGTTGCTGCTAATTTTTTTTTAAAAATCCTATTAGTGTCTTTCCACCCGTCTCCAGCTAACTTGTGGAAAAACACTACATAGGATAACGTAGAGGAGGGTTTTTGGGCCTTGCAGCGCCGTTTACGTCTGTCTGCACGGTCTCCGTGTGACTGCAGCTCTATCTGTTGTCAGTTCAGCCCCCAAAAAAGAAATAAATAATAAAGTTCACCAAACACACCAGTTACACCACTTTACATTTGTGTAGGCCACATTAGCTCATATTAAAGTCTAGTCCACACTTTAGAAAATTAGTGTTTCTTATACCTGTTAGGAGGAGTTGCTCAGGAATAAGCACACAAATCCGTTAGTACTTTTCTGCTTATCTTTATCAGTCAACCAAGATGAAGAAGGCAGTGAGTAAGGCACGTGGGCGTGGGCGCGGAGCAGGGAGGGGACGTGGGGATTCTGTGCCTGCTGCGGGCACCGGTGACTCATCAGCACCCACTTTCACCAGGCAACAGTCGTTCATGCGCAGCTTTGTGTCAGAGCGCCGTACACCGCTGCTGCGTCAAGAACAAATTGAAGCTGTTGTCGGATGGATGGCAGCTAATGCATCAACTTCCATTAGTGCCACATCCTCTCAGACACAGAGCACTGGAGAGCAGCCATCTGTCTCTTCACCACCTGCCAAATTGCCCAGGCAGACAGAGAGCCCAGGACAGGAGCCGTCTCTACTTCTGTTCTCTGAATCTCTTGGCTTGGAAACAGGGGGCCAGCCAAGCAGCATTGGAGAAATGGAAGAAGAGGCAGGGTGCAGTGATGCCCAACAGCTTTTTCTGTCTTCCTCTGAAGAGGCGGGTGGGCCAGTGGCTCCGGTCACCACATCGCAGGCCGCATCAGCTGATGATGACACTCAGGTGCCACTTACTGGTGCGTGCTCTGCTGCTGAGACTACCCAGGAGGAGCAGTTGGGGGCAGAGGGTAGTGTAGATGATGAGGTCCTCGACCCATCTTGGCGTGAGGGACAGGAAGGTGGTGGGAGCAGCTCTGAGGAAGAGATTCCCCGTACGGCCCAAAGAGGGAGAGGGAGGGGGAAGACTGCGGATCCTGCAGCCTCCGCTTTGGCACCCGTTAGGAGCATGTCTCTTCCAAAAGCCAAAAAGGGCGCTCCCAAGACTTGCAGTGCCTGGTCCTTTTTTGACACAGTTGCAGATGACATTTGCTATGTCAGATGCAACGTGTGTCATCAAAAAGTCAAAAGAGGTCGAAATGTCAGCAACCTCAATACCTCCAACATGTGGAAACATGTGCGCAACAGGCACCCGGCGGAGTTAGAAAAACACACTGAAGAGGTAGGCCAACCAACAGCGGCAGCTACCACCTCTTCAGCTCGTGTTGCCTCTTCCTCTAGCTCACACGCAGCTGGTTCGGCTTCCTCCCAGGATCGCCGTGGAAGAACCTCTGGCCCTGTTGTCCAGAGACCCGCTGTAATTCCACCCGCAGCGCCACTTTCCCAGTCATCCACACACTCCCAGCCCAGTCTACAGCCATCGGTAGTACAGGCATGGGAGAAAAGGCGGCCTTTCTCGTCAAACCACCCACGAGCACAGGCTCTGACTGCAGGCATTGCCAAACTTCTGTCACTGGAAATGCTGTCATTCAGGCTGGTGGAGACTGACAGCTTCCGTGACTTGATGTCATTGGCAGTCCCACAGTACAATGTGCCCAGCCGCTTTTACTTCAGCAGGCAAGCTGTCCCTGCCCTGCACAAGCATGTGGAGGGACACATAAAACACGCGCTACTGAACGCCGTCAGTAGCAAGGTCCACCTCACCACCGATGCGTGGACCAGTCAACATGGACAGGGGCGATACCTTTCCCTCACTGCCCATTGGGTTAATGTTGTTGAGCCAGGTACAGACCGTGCGAGTGGCGCAGGACGTGTCCTGCCCACTCCAAGGATTGCAGGAATCCATTCTGTACGCATTGACTCCTCCTCTTACACCAGTTCCTCAGAATCATCGCTGCAGGAGCCGTCACAGTCCACCTCCACATGGACCCGTGATGAACGTGTACCTGTTACGACCGACATGAGCACAGCCGTGGCCAAACGTCAACAGGCCGTCTTGAAATTAATTTTTTTGGGGAATCGTAGCCACACAGCGCAGGAGCTCTGGAATGCCATCAAGCAGGAGAGCGATGTGTGGTTTGTGCCAGCGAATCTCCAGCCAGGCATGGTAGTGTGTGATAATGGCCGAAATCTGGTGGCAGCTCTGGGCCTCGGCAACCTCACTCACATCCCATGTCTGGCACATGTGCTCAATTTGGTCGTGCAGAGCTTTTTGAGGGACTATCCGGATCTTGATGCACTGCTGCACAAGGTCCGCCTAGAGTGTGCTCACTTGCGGCGTTCCAGCACGGCAAAAGCGCGCATTGCGGCTCTGCAGCGCCGACACCGCCTGCCGGAACATCGCATCATATGTGACCTACCTACCAGGTGGAATTCCACGTTACATATGTTGGAGCGGTTGTGTGAGCAGCAGCAAGCTGTAATGGAGTACCAGCTGCTTCAGGCGCAAAAAAGTCGCAGTCAGCGCCGTACAGACTTCACAACCACAGAGTGGGCCACTATGAATGACGTCTGCCAGGTTTTGCGTCCCTTTGATTATTCCACGCGGATGGCGAGTGCAGATGATGCACTAGTCAGCATGACTGTCCCCCTTATCTGCCTGCTTGAAAAATCACTGCAAGCGCTAAGGGATGATGTTGTGGAAGAGGTGGAGGATGAGGATTCACCATTTCCATCATCTTCTGGACAGTCAGCGCCACGTGGTTCCTCACAAACGCGTAGGCAGGGGACAGTTTGTGAGGAGGATGAGGAGGAGTCAATGGAGGAGGAAGACATCCGTCCAGAGGAGGGAGTTACACAATTGTCCAGTACTCAGTGTGTACAGCGAGGGTGGGGTGATGACGAGCGGGCAGAGATCACGCCTCCAGCAGGGGACAGCGTTTCTTGGGCAGTTGGCAGTCTGCAGCACATGGTGGATTACATGCTGCAGTGCCTGAGAAACGACCGCCGCATCGCCCACATTCTCAACATGTCTGATTATTGGGTGTTCACCCTCCTCGATCCTCGCTACCGGGACAACGTAGAAAGCCTCATCACACCGTTGAACCGGGAGCGAAAAATGCGGGAGTACCAAGACACACTGGTCAATTCCATCATCTTCTCCATTCCAACTGAGAGAAGTGCTGCTAGTGCATTCCAAAGCAGCTCAGTGCGTCTAGGCAGTGGTGGAGGCTCTGCACAAAGAGGGAGCAGAAGCAGTGCCTCTGCCCAAGGCAAGACCAGTATGGCCGAACTGTGGCACAGTTTTCTGTGCCCGCCACAAAAGTCTACACCATCACAGACGGCTCCAGTCAGCAGGAGGCAACGGTTCCGTCAGATGGTGACAGACTACATGTCTTGCCCTCTTGCTGTACTCCCAGACGGCTCTTCCCCTTTCAAGTTTTGGGTCTCAAAGCTGGATACATGGCCAGAGCTAAGCCAGTATGCATTGGAGGTGCTGTCTTGCCCTGCGGCCAGTGTATTATCGGAACGTGTCTTTAGTGCTGCAGGTGGTGTACTAACTGACCGTCGCATGCGACTATCCTCCGATAACGTTGACCGGCTTACTTTCCTGAAAATGAACAAGGCCTGGATCTCGCATGAATTTGCCACTCCTCCTCCTGATTAACTAATTAGGTCACTGTATACGTTATCCAGGTCTCCTGTTGTGTTCATCTTTCTACCACCTGAACTTAAATTCCTGGGCTCCAACACCGCCAGTTGAGGCTCAGAAGTGCCGTCTGCACAGTCAAAACATACGACCCAGTGTTATTGGGTTTCAGTAACGTCAGCTGATCCCCAGCTGTGTAGCCGGCAATGTGTCATGCGACCGCCACGCTGACACAACAACTGAAATGTAGGGGAATCTGTCCCCCCCCCCCCAAGGCGTTTGTTACTGAAAGAGCCACCTTGTACAGCAGTAATGCTGCACAAGGAAAAAGGTAGCTATTTTGGTTTTGCTCCTTGCACACGCAAAACTTAACACTTATAAAATGTGTCCACTGATACCGTAAAACCGTCCCGGAGGTGGGACTTTCCTTCGTAATATGACGCAGCACAGCCGTCATTCCTACCCCCCCGGCGCCGCGCCCCGGCTCATCAGCGTTGTTTGATTCTGTCCCGGAGCCTGCGCTGTTATGTTATCCCGTGGCCAGGCACACTTAGCGCTGCCCGTCTTCTGGCATCATTTGGTGTCAGGCTGGCTGCGCCTGTGCGGCCGCGCTGGCCGAGAGCCCGCCTCGCAGTGTCTTCTGATTTAATCCCACTGGGGGCCTGGGATCCATGGACATGCGCAGTGCATATCTGAACCTCCACCTCTCACTCATCTCCCTATGGCTTCTTCAGACTGTTCGGTGTCAGCTGGTCCCTAATAGCATGCCACGGCCGTGACACCGCACAGTCTTAAGAAGCCATAGGGAGGGGAGTGAGAGGTTCAGATATGCACTGCGCATGTCCATGGATCCCAGGCCCCCAGTGGGATTAAATCAGAAGACACTGCGAGGCGGGCTCTCGGCCAGCGCGGCCGCACAGGTGCAGCCAGCCTGACACCAAATGATGTCAGAAGACGGGCAGCGCTAAGTGTGCCTGTCCACGGGACAACATAACAGCGCAGGCTCCGGGACGGAATCAAACAACGCTGAGGAGCCGGGGCACGGCGGCGGGGGGGTAGGAATGACGGCTGTGCTGCGTCATATTACGAAGGAAAGTCCCACCTCCGGGACGGTTTCACGGCTTCAGGGGACACATTTTATAAGTGTTTAGTTCTGTGTTTGCAAGGAGCATGATGAAAAGAGCCACCTTTTCCTTTTGCATCTTTTGTGCTGCACAAGCTGGCTCTTTCAGCTACAAACGCCTTGGGGGGGGGGTTAAAGGTTCCCTTTCGACTTTCTCAGGCTTCGGCCTACATTGTGTTCCTCTGCTTTTCCACCTGCCCCTGGGCTCCAACACCGCCAGTTGCCGTCCAGAAGCGCTGTACGCACAGTCAACAGTCGCTCCTCTGTTATTGGGGTTCAGTAACGTCAGCTGTTCCCCTGCTGTGTGTGTGGCAATCCCTCCTACCTCCTCCAACCTCCTCCTCCTCCACCTGTCCCTGGGCTCCAACACCACCAGTTGCCGTCCAGAAGTGCTGTACGCACAGTCAACAGTCCCTCCTCTGTTATTGGGGTTCAGTAACGTCAGCTGTTCCCCTGCTGTGTGTGTGGCAATCCCTCCTACCTCCTCCAACCTCCTCCTCCTCCACCTGTCCCTGGGCTCCAACACCGCCAGTTGCCGTCCAGAAGTGCTGTACGCACAGTCAACAGTCCCTCCTCTGTTATTGGGGTTCAGTAACGTCAGCTGTTCCCCTGCTGTGTGTGTGGCAATCCCTCCTACCTCCTCCAACCTCCTCCTCCTCCACCTGTCCCTGGGCTCCAACACCGCCAGTTGCCGTCCAGAAGTGCTGTACGCACAGTCAACAGTCCCTCCTCTGTTATTGGGGTTCAGTAACGTCAGCTGTTCCCCTGCTGTGTGTGTGGCAATCCCTCCTACCTCCTCCAACCTCCTCCTCCTCCACCTGTCCCTGGGCTCCAACACCGCCAGTTGCCGTCCAGAAGTGCTGTACGCACAGTCAACAGTCCCTCCTCTGTTATTGGGGTTCAGTAACGTCAGCTGTTCCCCTGCTGTGTGTGTGGCAATCCCTCCTACCTCCTCCAACCTCCTCCTCCTCCACCTGTCCCTGGGCTCCAACACCGCCAGTTGCCGTCCAGAAGTGCTGTACGCACAGTCAACAGTCCCTCCTCTGTTATTGGGGTTCAGTAACGTCAGCTGTTCCCCTGCTGTGTGTGTGGCAATCCCTCCTACCTCCTCCAACCTCCTCCACCTGTCCCTGGGCTCCAACACCGCCAGTTGCCGTCCAGAAGTGCTGTACGCACAGTCAACAGTCCCTCCTCTGTTATTGGGGTTCAGTAACGTCAGCTGTTCCCCTGCTGTGTGTGTGGCAATCCCTCCTACCTCCTCCAACCTCCTCCTCCTCCACCTGTCCCTGGGCTCCAACACCGCCAGTTGCCGTCCAGAAGTGCTGTACGCACAGTCAACAGTCCCTCCTCTGTTATTGGGGTTCAGTAACGTCAGCTGTTCCCCTGCTGTGTGTGTGGCAATCCCTCCTACCTCCTCCAACCTCCTCCTCCTCCACCTGTCCCTGGGCTCCAACACCGCCAGTTGCCGTCCAGAAGTGCTGTACGCACAGTCAACAGTCCCTCCTCTGTTATTGGGGTTCAGTAACGTCAGCTGTTCCCCTGCTGTGTGTGTGGCAATCCCTCCTACCTCCTCCAACCTCCTCCTCCTCCACCTGTCCCTGGGCTCCAACACCGCCAGTTGCCGTCCAGAAGTGCTGTACGCACAGTCAACAGTCCCTCCTCTGTTATTGGGGTTCAGTAACGTCAGCTGTTCCCCTGCTGTGTGTGTGGCAATCCCTCCTACCTCCTCCAACCTCCTCCTCCTCCACCTGTCCCTGGGCTCCAACACCGCCAGTTGCCGTCCAGAAGTGCTGTACGCACAGTCAACAGTCCCTCCTCTGTTATTGGGGTTCAGTAACGTCAGCTGTTCCCCTGCTGTGTGTGTGGCAATCCCTCCTACCTCCTCCAACCTCCTCCACCTGTCCCTGGGCTCCAACACCGCCAGTTGCCGTCCAGAAGTGCTGTACGCACAGTCAACAGTCCCTCCTCTGTTATTGGGGTTCAGTAACGTCAGCTGTTCCCCTGCTGTGTGTGTGGCAATCCCTCCTACCTCCTCCAACCTCCTCCTCCTCCACCTGTCCCTGTGCTCCAACACCGCCAGTTGCCGTCCAGAAGTGCTGTACGCACAGTCAACAGTCCCTCCTCTGTTATTGGGGTTCAGTAACGTCAGCTGTTCCCCTGCTGTGTTTGTGGCAATCCCTCCTACCTCCTCCAACCTCCTCCACCTGTCCCTGGGCTCCAACACCGCCAGTTGCCGTCCAGAAGTGCTGTACGCACAGTCAACAGTCCCTCCTCTGTTATTGGGGTTCAGTAACGTCAGCTGTTCCCCTGCTGTGTGTGTGGCAATCCCTCCTACCTCCTCCAACCTCCTCCTCCTCCACCTGTCCCTGGGCTCCAACACCACCAGTTGCCATCCAGAAGTGCTGTACGCACAGTCAACAGTCCCTCCTCTGTTATTGGGGTTCAGTAACGTCAGCTGTTCCCCTGCTGTGTGTGTGGCAATCCCTCCTACCTCCTCCAACCTCCTCCTCCTCCACCTGTCCCTGGGCTCCAACACCGCCAGTTGCCGTCCAGAAGTGCTGTACGCACAGTCAACAGTCCCTCCTCTGTTATTGGGGTTCAGTAACGTCAGCTGTTCCCCTGCTGTGTGTGTGGCAATCCCTCCTACCTCCTCCAACCTCCTCCTCCTCCACCTGTCCCTGGGCTCCAACACCGCCAGTTGCCGTCCAGAAGTGCTGTACGCACAGTCAACAGTCCCTCCTCTGTTATTGGGGTTCAGTAACGTCAGCTGTTCCCCTGCTGTGTGTGTGGCAATCCCTCCTACCTCCTCCAACCTCCTCCTCCTCCACCTGTCCCTGGGCTCCAACACCGCCAGTTGCCGTCCAGAAGTGCTGTACGCACAGTCAACAGTCCCTCCTCTGTTATTGGGGTTCAGTAACGTCAGCTGTTCCCCTGCTGTGTGTGTGGCAATCCCTCCTACCTCCTCCAACCTCCTCCTCCTCCACCTGTCCCTGGGCTCCAACACCGCCAGTTGCCGTCCAGAAGTGCTGTACGCACAGTCAACAGTCCCTCCTCTGTTATTGGGGTTCAGTAACGTCAGCTGTTCCCCTGCTGTGTGTGTGGCAATCCCTCCTACCTCCTCCAACCTCCTCCACCTGTCCCTGGGCTCCAACACCGCCAGTTGCCGTCCAGAAGTGCTGTACGCACAGTCAACAGTCCCTCCTCTGTTATTGGGGTTCAGTAACGTCAGCTGTTCCCCTGCTGTGTGTGTGGCAATCCCTCCTACCTCCTCCAACCTCCTCCTCCTCCACCTGTCCCTGTGCTCCAACACCGCCAGTTGCCGTCCAGAAGTGCTGTACGCACAGTCAACAGTCCCTCCTCTGTTATTGGGGTTCAGTAACGTCAGCTGTTCCCCTGCTGTGTTTGTGGCAATCCCTCCTACCTCCTCCAACCTCCTCCACCTGTCCCTGGGCTCCAACACCGCCAGTTGCCGTCCAGAAGTGCTGTACGCACAGTCAACAGTCCCTCCTCTGTTATTGGGGTTCAGTAACGTCAGCTGTTCCCCTGCTGTGTGTGTGGCAATCCCTCCTACCTCCTCCAACCTCCTCCTCCTCCACCTGTCCCTGGGCTCCAACACCACCAGTTGCCATCCAGAAGTGCTGTACGCACAGTCAACAGTCCCTCCTCTGTTATTGGGGTTCAGTAACGTCAGCTGTTCCCCTGCTGTGTGTGTGGCAATCCCTCCTACCTCCTCCAACCTCCTCCTCCTCCACCTGTCCCTGGGCTCCAACACCGCCAGTTGCCGTCCAGAAGTGCTGTACGCACAGAGCCAAACACCTCGCCAATGTGTTAGTGGGGTTCAGCACCGCCAGCTGTTCCCCTGCTGTGTATACGGCAACGTGTACTGCGACCGCCACGCAGGCACAACAAGTTAAATTTAAGGGAACCTGTCCCCCCCCCCCAGGCGTTTGTTACTGAAGGAGCCACCTTGTGCAGCAGTAATAATGATGCAAAGGGAAAAAGTGCCTCTTTTCGTGGTGCTCCTTGCAGATGCTGAACCTAACACTTATGAAATGTGTATCCTCACAGCGTTCAACCGTCCGGTAGGTGGAACTTTCCTTTGTCATGTGACGCAGCACAGCCATCATTTTTACCCCCTTGGCGCCGTGCGCCACCTCCTCAGCGTTGTTTGAATCTGTCCCGGAGCCTGCGCTGTTAGGTTACCCCTTGGCCATGCACACATTTTGCGCTGCCCGTCTTCTGACATCATTTGCTGTCAGGCTGACTGCGCCTGTGCGGGTGCGCTGTCCGAGATTCAGCCTCGCGGTGTCGTCTAATGTAATCCCACCGCGGGCCTGGGATCCGTGTCCATGCGCAGTGCATATCCTCGCCTCTCACTCCCCTCCCTACGGCTTCTAAAGACTGTTCGGTGTCAGCTGATCCCTAATAGCATGCCATGGCCGTGACACCGCACAGTCTTAAGAAGCCGTAGGGAGGGGAGTGAGAGGCGAGGATATGCACTGCGCATGGACACGGATCCCAGGCCCGCGGTGGGATTACATTAGACGACACCGCGAGGCTGAATCTCGGACAGCGCACCCGCACAGGCGCAGTCAGCCTGACAGCAAATGATGTCAGAAGACGGGCAGCGCAAAATGTGTGCATGGCCAAGGGGTAACCTAACAGCGCAGGCTCCGGGACAGATTCAAACAACGCTGAGGAGGTGGCGCACGGCGCCAAGGGGGTAAAAATGATGGCTGTGCTGCGTCACATGACAAAGGAAAGTTCCACCTACCGGACGGTTGAACGCTGTGAGGGGACACATTTCATAAGTGTTAGGTTCAGCATCTGCAAGGACCATAATTAAAAGAGCTAAGTTGACCTTTTCCAGCATTAGTGCTGTACACGATGGCTCTTCCAGCTACAAACGCCTGGGGGGGGGGTTAAAGGTTTCCTTTCAACTTGCTCCAGTGCAGGCTTCGGCCTACACTCCGCTCCCCCTGCTCCTCCTGCTGACCCTGGGCTCCAACACCGCCAGTTGGGGCCCGGTACTGCTAGCTGCACAGAGAAAAACACCTTGCCAATGTGTCAGTGGGGTTCAGCACCGCCAGCTGTTCCCCTGCTGTGCAGCCGGCAACGTGTCCTGCAACTGCCACGCAGGCACAACAGACCCAAAAGCTGCCGCCAGTGCAGGCTTCGGCCTACACTCTGCTCCATCTCCTCCTCCTGCTGACCCCGGGCTCTAACACCGCCAGTTGGGGCCCGGTACTGCTAGCTGCACAGAGAAAAACACCAGCCAATGTGTCAGTGGGGTTCAGCACCGCCAGCTGTTCCCCTGCTGTGCAGCCGGCATCGTGTCCTGCAAAAGCCACGCAGACACCAGAACTGAAATTGAAGGGAACCTGTCCCCCCTCCCCCAGGCGTTTTTACGTTATCCAGCCACCTTGTACAGCGGTAATGCTGCATGTGTGCAAGGTGGCTCATAAACGTATTCTCCTCGCACATGTGGAACTGAAAACACGTCTGAAATGTGTCCTCTGTGTGACCATTTAACCGTCCCGGTGGTGTGACTTTCCTTTGTAATGACATGCTGCAACCCCCTTGGTAGCGCTGCCCGTCTTCTGGCATCATTGTTTGGCTGGCTGCGCCTCTGCGGCCGCCCTGACCCACACAACGCCCCTCGGTGTCTTATTTATTGGGACTGCGAGGGTGTGATTGATGGGCATGATCAGTGCATCAGTTCGCCTGTCCCTCCTCTCCTTCCGCCTTCTTCGGACTGTGCGGCTTCATGGCCGTGGCATGCGATAAGGGATCAGATGACGCCGCACAGTCTGAAGCGGGTGTAAGGACCCGAGTGTGAGAGGCGAACATATGTGCTGCGCCAGGCCCTGAATCCCAGCCCCGCAGTGTTTTAACAATGTTAAGACACTGCGGGGCTGGGATTCATGGTCATCGCGAACCGCACCTGCCGACATTAAATGATGTCAGAAGATGGGCAGCGCTAACAGCGCTAGGCCAGGGGACAACACGACAGCGCAGACTCCTGTACAGCAAATAACAACGCTCAGGAGGCTGCACCCAGCACCAAGGTGGGATTCTTGACATCTGTGCTGCGTCTCATTACAAAGGGAACTCGCGCCTCCAACACAGTTTGACTGTATAAAGGGCTAAATGTTAGACGTGTTTCATTCAGCGTGTGCAAGGAGCGAAATTAAAAGAGCAACCTTTGACTTGTGCAGCACTACTGCTGCATAAGCTGTGGCTCTTCTACTTTGTAACCCCTGAGGGGGGGTTAAAGGTTACCTTTGAAATTGGTTCAATTAGGCTTCGGCCTACACTCTGCTCCCCCTGCAGAGCCCGGGCTCCAACACCGCCAGTTGGGGCCCGGTACTGCTAGCTGCACAGAGAAAAACACCTCGCCAATGTGTCAGTGGGGTTCAGCACCGCCAGCTGTTCCCCTGCTGTGCAGCCGGCAACGTGTCCTGCAACTGCCACGCAGGCACAACAGACCCAAAAGCTGCCGCCAGTGCAGGCTTCGGCCTACACTCTGCTCCATCTCCTCCTCCTGCTGACCCCGGGCTCTAACACCGCCAGTTGGGGCCCGGTACTGCTAGCTGCACAGAGAAAAACACCAGCCAATGTGTCAGTGGGGTTCAGCACCGCCAGCTGTTCCCCTGCTGTGCAGCCGGCATCGTGTCCTGCAAAAGCCACGCAGACACCAGAACTGAAATTGAAGGGAACCTGTCCCCCCTCCCCCAGGCGTTTTTACGTTATCCAGCCACCTTGTACAGCGGTAATGCTGCATGTGTGCAAGGTGGCTCATAAACGTATTCTCCTCGCACATGTGGAACTGAAAACACGTCTGAAATGTGTCCTCTGTGTGACCATTTAACCGTCCCGGTGGTGTGACTTTCCTTTGTAATGACACGCTGCAACCCCCTTGGTAGCGCTGCCCGTCTTCTGGCATCATTGTTTGGCTGGCTGCGCCTCTGCGGCCGCCCTGACCCACACAACGCCCCTCGGTGTCTTATTTATTGGGACTGCGAGGGTGTGATTGATGGGCATGATCAGTGCATCAGTTCGCCTGTCCCTCCTCTCCTTCCGCCTTCTTCGGACTGTGCGGCTTCATGGCCGTGGCATGCGATAAGGGATCAGATGACGCCGCACAGTCTGAAGCGGGTGTAAGGACCCGAGTGTGAGAGGCGAACATATGTGCTGCACCAGGCCCTGAATCCCAGCCCCGCAGTGTTTTAACAATGTTAAGACACTGCGGGGCTGGGATTCATGGTCATCGCGAACCGCACCGGCCGACATTAAATGATGTCAGAAGATGGGCAGCGCTAACAGCGCTAGGCCAGGGGACAACACGACAGCGCAGACTCCTGTACAGCAAATAACAACGCTCAGGAGGCTGCACCCAGCACCAAGGTGGGATTCTTGACATCTGTGCTGCGTCTCATTACAAAGGGAACTCGCGCCTCCAACACAGTTTGACTGTATAAAGGGCTAAATGTTAGACGTGTTTCATTCAGCGTGTGCAAGGAGCGAAATTAAAAGAGCAACCTTTGACTTGTGCAGCACTACTGCTGCATAAGCTGTGGCTCTTCTACTTTGTAACCCCTGAGGGGGGGTTAAAGGTTACCTTTGAAATTGGTTCAATTAGGCTTCGGCCTACACTCTGCTCCCCCTGCAGAGCCCGGGCTCCAACACCGCCAGTTGGGGCCCGGTACTGCTAGCTGCACAGAGAAAAACACCTCGCCAATGTGTCAGTGGGGTTCAGCACCGCCAGCTGTTCCCCTGCTGTGCAGTCGGCAACGTGTCCTGCAACTGCCATGCAGGCACAACAGACCCAAAAGCTGCCGCCAGTGCAGGCTTTGGCCTACACTCTGCTCCATCTCCTCCTCCTGCTGACCCCGGGCTCTAACACCGCCAGTTGGGGCCCGGTACTGCTAGCTGCACAGAGAAAAACACCAGCCAATGTGTCAGTGGGGTTCAGCACCGCCAGCTGTTCCCCTGCTGTGCAGCCGGCATCGTGTCCTGCAAAAGCCACGCAGACACCAGAACTGAAATTGAAGGGAACCTGTCCCCCCTCCCCCAGGCGTTTTTACGTTATCCAGCCACCTTGTACAGCGGTAATGCTGCATGTGTGCAAGGTGGCTCATAAACGTATTCTCCTCGCACATGTGGAACTGAAAACACGTCTGAAATGTGTCCTCTGTGTGACCATTTAACCGTCCCGGTGGTGTGACTTTCCTTTGTAATGACACGCTGCAACCCCCTTGGTAGCGCTGCCCGTCTTCTGGCATCATTGTTTGGCTGGCTGCGCCTCTGCGGCCGCCCTGACCCACACAACGCCCCTCGGTGTCTTATTTATTGGGACTGCGAGGGTGTGATTGATGGGCATGATCAGTGCATCAGTTCGCCTGTCCCTCCTCTCCTTCCGCCTTCTTCGGACTGTGCGGCTTCATGGCCGTGGCATGCGATAAGGGATCAGATGACGCCGCACAGTCTGAAGCGGGTGTAAGGACCCGAGTGTGAGAGGCGAACATATGTGCTGCGCCAGGCCCTGAATCCCAGCCCCGCAGTGTTTTAACAATGTTAAGACACTGCGGGGCTGGGATTCATGGTCATCGCGAACCGCACCGGCCGACATTAAATGATGTCAGAAGATGGGCAGCGCTAACAGCGCTAGGCCAGGGGACAACACGACAGCGCAGACTCCTGTACAGCAAATAACAACGCTCAGGAGGCTGCACCCAGCACCAAGGTGGGATTCTTGACATCTGTGCTGCGTCTCATTACAAAGGGAACTCGCGCCTCCAACACAGTTTGACTGTATAAAGGGCTAAATGTTAGACGTGTTTCATTCAGCGTGTGCAAGGAGCGAAATTAAAAGAGCAACCTTTGACTTGTGCAGCACTACTGCTGCATAAGCTGTGGCTCTTCTACTTTGTAACCCCTGAGGGGGGGTTAAAGGTTACCTTTGAAATTGGTTCAATTAGGCTTCGGCCTACACTCTGCTCCCCCTGCAGAGCCCGGGCTCCAACACCGCCAGTTGGGGCCCGGTACTGCTAGCTGCACAGAGAAAAACACCTCGCCAATGTGTCAGTGGGGTTCAGCACCGCCAGCTGTTCCCCTGCTGTGCAGCCGGCAACGTGTCCTGCAACTGCCACGCAGGCACAACAGACCCAAAAGCTGCCGCCAGTGCAGGCTTCGGCCTACACTCTGCTCCATCTCCTCCTCCTGCTGACCCCGGGCTCTAACACCGCCAGTTGGGGCCCGGTACTGCTAGCTGCACAGAGAAAAACACCAGCCAATGTGTCAGTGGGGTTCAGCACCGCCAGCTGTTCCCCTGCTGTGCAGCCGGCATCGTGTCCTGCAAAAGCCACGCAGACACCAGAACTGAAATTGAAGGGAACCTGTCCCCCCTCCCCCAGGCGTTTTTACGTTATCCAGCCACCTTGTACAGCGGTAATGCTGCATGTGTGCAAGGTGGCTCATAAACGTATTCTCCTCGCACATGTGGAACTGAAAACACGTCTGAAATGTGTCCTCTGTGTGACCATTTAACCGTCCCGGTGGTGTGACTTTCCTTTGTAATGACACGCTGCAACCCCCTTGGTAGCGCTGCCCGTCTTCTGGCATCATTGTTTGGCTGGCTGCGCCTCTGCGGCCGCCCTGACCCACACAACGCCCCTCGGTGTCTTATTTATTGGGACTGCGAGGGTGTGATTGATGGGCATGATCAGTGCATCAGTTTGCCTGTCCCTCCTCTCCTTCCGCCTTCTTCGGACTGTGCGGCTTCATGGCCGTGGCATGCGATAAGGGATCAGATGACGCCGCACAGTCTGAAGCGGGTGTAAGGACCCGAGTGTGAGAGGCGAACATATGTGCTGCGCCAGGCCCTGAATCCCAGCCCCGCAGTGTTTTAACAATGTTAAGACACTGCGGGGCTGGGATTCATGGTCATCGCGAACCGCACCGGCCGACATTAAATGATGTCAGAAGATGGGCAGCGCTAACAGCGCTAGGCCAGGGGACAACACGACAGCGCAGACTCCTGTACAGCAAATAACAACGCTCAGGAGGCTGCACCCAGCACCAAGGTGGGATTCTTGACATCTGTGCTGCGTCTCATTACAAAGGGAACTCGCGCCTCCAACACAGTTTGACTGTATAAAGGGCTAAATGTTAGACGTGTTTCATTCAGCGTGTGCAAGGAGCGAAATTAAAAGAGCAACCTTTGACTTGTGCAGCACTACTGCTGCATAAGCTGTGGCTCTTCTACTTTGTAACCCCTGAGGGGGGGTTAAAGGTTACCTTTGAAATTGGTTCAATTAGGCTTCGGCCTACACTCTGCTCCCCCTGCAGAGCCCGGGCTCCAACACCGCCAGTTGGGGCCCGGTACTGCTAGCTGCACAGAGAAAAACACCTCGCCAATGTGTCAGTGGGGTTCAGCACCGCCAGCTGTTCCCCTGCTGTGCAGCCGGCAACGTGTCCTGCAACTGCCACGCAGGCACAACAGACCCAAAAGCTGCCGCCAGTGCAGGCTTCGGCCTACACTCTGCTCCATCTCCTCCTCCTGCTGACCCCGGGCTCTAACACCGCCAGTTGGGGCCCGGTACTGCTAGCTGCACAGAGAAAAACACCAGCCAATGTGTCAGTGGGGTTCAGCACCGCCAGCTGTTCCCCTGCTGTGCAGCCGGCATCGTGTCCTGCAAAAGCCACGCAGACACCAGAACTGAAATTGAAGGGAACCTGTCCCCCCTCCCCCAGGCGTTTTTACGTTATCCAGCCACCTTGTACAGCGGTAATGCTGCATGTGTGCAAGGTGGCTCATAAACGTATTCTCCTCGCACATGTGGAACTGAAAACACGTCTGAAATGTGTCCTCTGTGTGACCATTTAACCGTCCCGGTGGTGTGACTTTCCTTTGTAATGACACGCTGCAACCCCCTTGGTAGCACTGCCCGTCTTCTGGCATCATTGTTTGGCTGGCTGCGCCTCTGCGGCCGCCCTGACCCACACAACGCCCCTCGGTGTCTTATTTATTGGGACTGCGAGGGTGTGATTGATGGGCATGATCAGTGCATCAGTTCGCCTGTCCCTCCTCTCCTTCCGCCTTCTTCGGACTGTGCGGCTTCATGGCCGTGGCATGCGATAAGGGATCAGATGACGCCGCACAGTCTGAAGCGGGTGTAAGGACCCGAGTGTGAGAGACGAACATATGTGCTGCGCCAGGCCCTGAATCCCAGCCCTGCAGTGTTTTAACAATGTTAAGACACTGCGGGGCTGGGATTCATGGT
Organism: Ranitomeya variabilis; assembly: GCF_051348905.1. Lineage (NCBI taxonomy): Eukaryota > Metazoa > Chordata > Amphibia > Anura > Dendrobatidae > Ranitomeya > Ranitomeya variabilis. The sequence continues at coordinate 159,586,354 of NC_135238.1, read as the reverse complement.
CATCGCGAACCGCACCGGCCGACATTAAATGATGTCAGAAGATGGGCAACGCTAACAGCGCTAGGCCAGGGGACAACACGACAGCGCAGACTCCTGTACAGCAAATAACAACGCTCAGGAGGCTGCACCCAGCACCAAGGTGGGATTCTTGACATCTGTGCTGCGTCTCATTACAAAGGGAACTCGCGCCTCCAACACAGTTTGACTGTATAAAGGGCTAAATGTTAGACGTGTTTCATTCAGCGTGTGCAAGGAGCGAAATTAAAAGAGCAACCTTTGACTTGTGCAGCACTACTGCTGCATAAGCTGTGGCTCTTCTACTTTGTAACCCCTGAGGGGGGGTTAAAGGTTACCTTTGAAATTGGTTCAATTAGGCTTCGGCCTACACTCTGCTCCCCCTGCAGAGCCCGGGCTCCAACACCGCCAGTTGGGGCCCGGTACTGCTAGCTGCACAGAGAAAAACACCTCGCCAATGTGTCAGTGGGGTTCAGCACCGCCAGCTGTTCCCCTGCTGTGCAGCCGGCAACGTGTCCTGCAACTGCCATGCAGGCACAACAGACCCAAAAGCTGCCACCAGTGCAGGCTTCGGCCTACACTCTGCTCCATCTCCTCCTCCTGCTGACCCCGGGCTCTAACACCGCCAGTTGGGGCCCGGTACTGCTAGCTGCACAGAGAAAAACACCAGCCAATGTGTCAGTGGGGTTCAGCACCGCCAGCTGTTCCCCTGCTGTGCAGCCGGCATCGTGTCCTGCAAAAGCCACGCAGACACCAGAACTGAAATTGAAGGGAACCTGTCCCCCCTCCCCCAGGCGTTTTTACGTTATCCAGCCACCTTGTACAGCGGTAATGCTGCATGTGTGCAAGGTGGCTCATAAACGTATTCTCCTCGCACATGTGGAACTGAAAACACGTCTGAAATGTGTCCTCTGTGTGACCATTTAACCGTCCCGGTGGTGTGACTTTCCTTTGTAATGACACGCTGCAACCCCCTTGGTAGCGCTGCCCGTCTTCTGGCATCATTGTTTGGCTGGCTGCGCCTCTGCGGCCGCCCTGACCCACACAACGCCCCTCGGTGTCTTATTTATTGGGACTGCGAGGGTGTGATTGATGGGCATGATCAGTGCATCAGTTCGCCTGTCCCTCCTCTCCTTCCGCCTTCTTCGGACTGTGCGGCTTCATGGCCGTGGCATGCGATAAGGGATCAGATGACGCCGCACAGTCTGAAGCGGGTGTAAGGACCCGAGTGTGAGAGGCGAACATATGTGCTGCGCCAGGCCCTGAATCCCAGCCCCGCAGTGTTTTAACAATGTTAAGACACTGCGGGGCTGGGATTCATGGTCATCGCGAACCGCACCGGCCGACATTAAATGATGTCAGAAGATGGGCAGCGCTAACAGCGCTAGGCCAGGGGACAACACGACAGCGCAGACTCCTGTACAGCAAATAACAACGCTCAGGAGGCTGCACCCAGCACCAAGGTGGGATTCTTGACATCTGTGCTGCGTCTCATTACAAAGGGAACTCGCGCCTCCAACACAGTTTGACTGTATAAAGGGCTAAATGTTAGACGTGTTTCATTCAGCGTGTGCAAGGAGCGAAATTAAAAGAGCAACCTTTGACTTGTGCAGCACTACTGCTGCATAAGCTGTGGCTCTTCTACTTTGTAACCCCTGAGGGGGGGTTAAAGGTTACCTTTGAAATTGGTTCAATTAGGCTTCGGCCTACACTCTGCTCCCCCTGCAGAGCCCGGGCTCCAACACCGCCAGTTGGGGCCCGGTACTGCTAGCTGCACAGAGAAAAACACCTCGCCAATGTGTCAGTGGGGTTCAGCACCGCCAGCTGTTCCCCTGCTGTGCAGCCGGCAACGTGTCCTGCAACTGCCACGCAGGCACAACAGACCCAAAAGCTGCCGCCAGTGCAGGCTTCGGCCTACACTCTGCTCCATCTCCTCCTCCTGCTGACCCCGGTCTCTAACACCGCCAGTTGGGGCCCGGTACTGCTAGCTGCACAGAGAAAAACACCAGCCAATGTGTCAGTGGGGTTCAGCACCGCCAGCTGTTCCCCTGCTGTGCAGCCGGCATCGTGTCCTGCAAAAGCCACGCAGACAACAGAACTGAAATTGAAGGGAACCTGTCCCCCCTCCCCCAGGCGTTTTTACGTTATCCAGCCACCTTGTACAGCGGTAATGCTGCATGTGTGCAAGGTGGCTCATAAACGTATTCTCCTCGCACATGTGGAACTGAAAACACGTCTGAAATGTGTCCTCTGTGTGACCATTTAACCGTCCCGGTGGTGTGACTTTCCTTTGTAATGACACGCTGCAACCCCCTTGGTAGCGCTGCCCGTCTTCTGGCATCATTGTTTGGCTGGCTGCGCCTCTGCGGCCGCCCTGACCCACACAACGCCCCTCGGTGTCTTATTTATTGGGACTGCGAGGGTGTGATTGATGGGCATGATCAGTGCATCAGTTCGCCTGTCCCTCCTCTCCTTCCGCCTTCTTCGGACTGTGCGGCTTCATGGCCGTGGCATGCGATAAGGGATCAGATGACGCCGCACAGTCTGAAGCGGGTGTAAGGACCCGAGTGTGAGAGGCGAACATATGTGCTGCGCCAGGCCCTGAATCCCAGCCCCGCAGTGTTTTAACAATGTTAAGACACTGCGGGGCTGGGATTCATGGTCATCGCGAACCGCACCGGCCGACATTAAATGATGTCAGAAGATGGGCAGCGCTAACAGCGCTAGGCCAGGGGACAACACGACAGCGCAGACTCCTGTACAGCAAATAACAAGGCTCAGGAGGCTGCACCCAGCACCAAGGTGGGATTCTTGACATCTGTGCTGCGTCTCATTACAAAGGGAACTCGCGCCTCCAACACAGTTTGACTGTATAAAGGGCTAAATGTTAGACGTGTTTCATTCAGCGTGTGCAAGGAGCGAAATTAAAAGAGCAACCTTTGACTTGTGCAGCACTACTGCTGCATAAGCTGTGGCTCTTCTACTTTGTAACCCCTGAGGGGGGGTTAAAGGTTACCTTTGAAATTGGTTCAATTAGGCTTCGGCCTACACTCTGCTCCCCCTGCAGAGCCCGGGCTCCAACACCGCCAGTTGGGGCCCGGTACTGCTAGCTGCACAGAGAAAAACACCTCGCCAATGTGTCAGTGGGGTTCAGCACCGCCAGCTGTTCCCCTGCTGTGCAGCCGGCAACGTGTCCTGCAACTGCCACGCAGGCACAACAGGCCCAAAAGCTGCCGCCAGTGCAGGCTTCGGCCTACACTCTGCTCCATCTCCTCCTCCTGCTGACCCCGGGCTCTAACACCGCCAGTTGGGGCCCGGTACTGCTAGCTGCACAGAGAAAAACACCAGCCAATGTGTCAGTGGGGTTCAGCACCGCCAGCTGTTCCCCTGCTGTGCAGCCGGCATCGTGTCCTGCAAAAGCCACGCAGACACCAGAACTGAAATTGAAGGGAACCTGTCCCCCCTCCCCCAGGCGTTTTTACGTTATCCAGCCACCTTGTACAGCGGTAATGCTGCATGTGTGCAAGGTGGCTCATAAACGTATTCTCCTCGCACATGTGGAACTGAAAACACGTCTGAAATGTGTCCTCTGTGTGACCATTTAACCGTCCCGGTGGTGTGACTTTCCTTTGTAATGACACGCTGCAACCCCCTTGGTAGCACTGCCCGTCTTCTGGCATCATTGTTTGGCTGGCTGCGCCTCTGCGGCCGCCCTGACCCACACAACGCCCCTCGGTGTCTTATTTATTGGGACTGCGAGGGTGTGATTGATGGGCATGATCAGTGCATCAGTTCGCCTGTCCCTCCTCTCCTTCCGCCTTCTTCGGACTGTGCGGCTTCATGGCTGTGGCATGCGATAAGGGATCAGATGACGCCGCACAGTCTGAAGCGGGTGTAAGGACCCGAGTGTGAGAGACGAACATATGTGCTGCGCCAGGCCCTGAATCCCAGCCCCGCAGTGTTTTAACAATGTTAAGACACTGCGGGGCTGGGATTCATGGTCATCGCGAACCGCACCGGCCGACATTAAATGATGTCAGAAGATGGGCAGCGCTAACAGCGCTAGGCCAGGGGACAACACGACAGCGCAGACTCCTGTACAGCAAATAACAACGCTCAGGAGGCTGCACCCAGCACCAAGGTGGGATTCTTGACATCTGTGCTGCGTCTCATTACAAAGGGAACTCGCGCCTCCAACACAGTTTGACTGTATAAAGGGCTAAATGTTAGACGTGTTTCATTCAGCGTGTGCAAGGAGCGAAATTAAAAGAGCAACCTTTGACTTGTGCAGCACTACTGCTGCATAAGCTGTGGCTCTTCTACTTTGTAACCCCTGAGGGGAGGTTAAAGGTTACCTTTGAAATTGGTTCAATTAGGCTTCGGCCTACACTCTGCTCCCCCTGCAGAGCCCGGGCTCCAACACCGCCAGTTGGGGCCCGGTACTGCTAGCTGCACAGAGAAAAACACCTCGCCAATGTGTCAGTGGGGTTCAGCACCGCCAGCTGTTCCCCTGCTGTGCAGTCGGCAACGTGTCCTGCAACTGCCATGCAGGCACAACAGACCCAAAAGCTGCCGCCAGTGCAGGCTTTGGCCTACACTCTGCTCCATCTCCTCCTCCTGCTGACCCCGGGCTCTAACACCGCCAGTTGGGGCCCGGTACTGCTAGCTGCACAGAGAAAAACACCTCGCCAATGTGTCAGTGGGGTTCAGCACCGCCAGCTGTTCCCCTGCTGTGCAGTCGGCAACGTGTCCTGCAACTGCCATGCAGGCACAACAGACCCAAAAGCTGCCGCCAGTGCAGGCTTTGGCCTACACTCTGCTCCATCTCCTCCTCCTGCTGACCCCGGGCTCTAACACCGCCAGTTGGGGCCCGGTACTGCTAGCTGCACAGAGAAAAACACCAGCCAATGTGTCAGTGGGGTTCAGCACCGCCAGCTGTTCCCCTGCTGTGCAGCCGGCATCGTGTCCTGCAAAAGCCACGCAGACACCAGAACTGAAATTGAAGGGAACCTGTCCCCCCTCCCCCAGGCGTTTTTACGTTATCCAGCCACCTTGTACAGCGGTAATGCTGCATGTGTGCAAGGTGGCTCATAAACGTATTCTCCTCGCACATGTGGAACTGAAAACACGTCTGAAATGTGTCCTCTGTGTGACCATTTAACCGTCCCGGTGGTGTGACTTTCCTTTGTAATGACACGCTGCAACCCCCTTGGTAGCGCTGCCCGTCTTCTGGCATCATTGTTTGGCTGGCTGCGCCTCTGCGGCCGCCCTGACCCACACAACGCCCCTCGGTGTCTTATTTATTGGGACTGCGAGGGTGTGATTGATGGGCATGATCAGTGCATCAGTTCGCCTGTCCCTCCTCTCCTTCCGCCTTCTTCGGACTGTGCGGCTTCATGGCCGTGGCATGCGATAAGGGATCAGATGACGCCGCACAGTCTGAAGCGGGTGTAAGGACCCGAGTGTGAGAGGCGAACATATGTGCTGCGCCAGGCCCTGAATCCCAGCCCCGCAGTGTTTTAACAATGTTAAGACACTGCGGGGCTGGGATTCATGGTCATCGCGAACCGCACCGGCCGACATTAAATGATGTCAGAAGATGGGCAGCGCTAACAGCGCTAGGCCAGGGGACAACACGACAGCGCAGACTCCTGTACAGCAAATAACAAGGCTCAGGAGGCTGCACCCAGCACCAAGGTGGGATTCTTGACATCTGTGCTGCGTCTCATTACAAAGGGAACTCGCGCCTCCAACACAGTTTGACTGTATAAAGGGCTAAATGTTAGACGTGTTTCATTCAGCGTGTGCAAGGAGCGAAATTAAAAGAGCAACCTTTGACTTGTGCAGCACTACTGCTTCATAAGCTGTGGCTCTTCTACTTTGTAACCCCTGAGGGGGGGTTAAAGGTTACCTTTGAAATTGGTTCAATTAGGCTTCGGCCTACACTCTGCTCCCCCTGCAGAGCCCGGGCTCCAACACCGCCAGTTGGGGCCCGGTACTGCTAGCTGCACAGAGAAAAACACCTCGCCAATGTGTCAGTGGGGTTCAGCACCGCCAGCTGTTCCCCTGCTGTGCAGCCGGCAACGTGTCCTGCAACTGCCACGCAGGCACAACAGACCCAAAAGCTGCCGCCAGTGCAGGCTTCGGCCTACACTCTGCTCCATCTCCTCCTCCTGCTGACCCCGGCATCGTGTCCTGCAAAAGACACGCAGACACTTGCTCTTGTACCTTCTGCTCCCCATCCTGGTTCCAGTACCGTCAGCTGGTTCCGGGCAGAGCCTTTGGCTTAGGTGCCTCCCTCTGGGTATCCGAGTTCCACCAACGTCAGGTGGTCCTTGGTAGTGCTTTCAGGCACGGGTACCTCCTGCTTAGTAACCGGGTTCCAGTAACGTCAGCTGGTCCTCGGTAGTTCTATTGGCTCTTGGACCTTCGGCTACCCATCCGGGTTCCAGCACCGTCAGCTGGTTCTCGGCAGTGTCTTTTGCTCTTGTACCTTCTGCTCCCCATCCTGGTTCCAGTACCGTCAGCTGGTTCCGGGCAGAGCCTTTGGCTTAGGTGCCTCCCTCTGGGTATCCGAGTTCCACCAACGTCAGGTGGTCCTTGGTAGTGCTTTCAGGCACGGGTACCTCCTGCTTAGTAACCGGGTTCCAGTAACGTCAGCTGGTCCTCGGTAGTTCCATTGGCTCTTGGACCTTCGGGTAGCCATCCGAGTTCCAGTTCCATCAGCTGGTTCTCGGCATTTTCCCAGCCTTCTTGTACCTTCTGCTACATTTCCAAGTTCAAGAGACTAAACACGATGACCCGGAAGACCACCCCTAAGATGACAACGACACCAGAGACGACAACCACCGTGATGACGACGACCCTGGAGACGATGACCCTGAAGACCACCCCGATGACGACGACCCCGGAGACGACGACCCTGAAGACCACCCCGATGACGACGACCCCGGAGACGACGACCCCGGAGACGACGACCCTGGAGACGACGATGACCTGGAAGACCAAGAAGCAGAAGAACAAGAGGCTGCAGAACAAATAGCAGAAGAACATTAAGCATAACACAAAATATCAGAGCAAAAAATATTATCTAAATTATAAGCAGAAGAAGACTAAGCAGTGTATGGGGGTGAGTCCGTTCCTCCTCGTGGTGCCCCTGGATAAAGCCTGATGCTGCAGGCCAAACTGAACGCGGACAAATGTAACTGTTTTGTGACAGGCAGAACGGAAGGTGTAATCTTCAAACTTTTATAGATAACAACTACGGGAATGCCTGTCACAAATAAGAATATGATGAAGAAGTAGAATATGATGAAGATAATAGTAAAATAAAAAGAATATGAACAATGTAACCCAAAAAATAATAGGTAGAAGATGAAGAAGAAGATGAATAAGGTGAAGAAGTTGATGTCAAAGAAGCTGATGATGAGGATAATGAAGAAGAAAGCGTGGGAGAAGTAAAAAAGAAGGTGAAGGGCGTGGAAGTAGTGAAACATCAATATCTGACATAAAAAAAAAAAAATTAACATAGTCAAATTCTTTCTAACGCCGAACGTCATAAAAAAAAAAAAAATCCTGCTATTCTATTACATTGGGCTAAACCTCTGTGCCTTTAATATCTCCGCCACGTCCCCCAATACATCCTACATTATTCTTAGTTGTTTTCCTTCATGTAGAATGAACCTACAAGTTTATAAAGGGTTTATTTTAATTCCGATATTTTCGTCCCATTGACTTGCATTGGGATCGGGTATCGGTATCGGATTGGATCCAATATTTTGACGGTATCGGCCGATACTTTCCGATACCGATACTTTCCGATATCGGAAGGTATCGCTCAACACTAATCAGAGCCCTTCTTGGTCAAATCCGTCAAAGGTTTAACCACAGTAGAAAAATTAGTGATGAAACGACGGTAAAAATAAGCAAAACCCAAGAACTTCTGAAGACTCTTAACAGACGTGGGCTGAGTCCAGTCATGAATAGCCTGGACCTTGACTGGGTCCATCTCCACAGTAGAAGGAGAAAAAATAAAACCCAAAAAGGAGACCTTCTGTACTCCGAAGAGGCATTTTGAGCCCTTCACAAATAAAGCATTAGCACGCAGGACCTGAAACACCATCCTGACCTGCTTCACATGGGACTCCCAATCATCAGAAAAAACCAAAATGTCATCCAGATAAACAATCATAAATTTATCCAGATATTCTCGGAAAATGTCATGCATGAAGGACTGAAACACAGAAGGAGCATTAGAGAGTCCAAAAGGCATCACCAAGTACTCAAAATGGCCTTCGGGCGTATTAAATGCTGTTTTCCATTCATCTCCCTGCTTAATGCGCACAAGATTATACGCACCACGGAGATCTGTCTTGGTGAACCAACTGGCACCCTTAATCCGAGCAAACAAATCAGACAATAGTGGCAAAGGATACTGAAATTTGACTGTGATTTTATTCAGAAGGCGATAATCTATACACGGTCTCAAAAAACCGTCCTTCTTGGCCACAAAAAAGAATCCTGCACCAAGAGGGGAAGAGGATGGGCGAATATGTCCCTTCTCCAAAGACTCCTTTATATAACTCCGCATCACGGCATGCTCTGGTATAGACAAATTAAAAAGTCGTCCCTTAGGGAATTTACTACCAGGAATTAAATTTATAGCACAGTCACAATCCCTATGAGGGGGCAGGACACTGGACCTGGGCTCATCAAATACATCCTGGTAGTCAGACAAAAACTCAGGAACCACAGAAGGAGTGGAAGAAGCAATAGACACCAATGGAGTATCGCCATGAATTCCCTGACAACCCCAACTAGACACAGACATAGTTTTCCAATCTAAAACTGGATTTTGAGCCTGCAGCCATGGCAGACCCAAAACGACAACATCATGTAAATTATGCAGAACAAGAAAGCGAATCACCTCCTGATGAACGGGAGTCATGCACATGGTCATTTGCGTCCAATACTGAGGTGTATTCTCAGCCAATGGCGTAGCATCAATTTCCCTCAGAGGAATAGGAAATTCCAAAGGCTCCAGGACAAAACCACAGCGCCTGGCAAATGACAAATCCATCAAACTCAGGGCAGCACCCGAATCCACAAAGGCCATAACCGAGTAGGACGACAAAGAACAAATCAAAGTAACAGACAAAATAAATTTAGGCTGTATAGTACCAATGGTGACAGGTTTAGCAACCTTTTTTAAGCGTTTAGAGCATGCTGAGATAACATGAGCAGAATCACCACAGTAAAAGCACAACCCATTTTGACGTCTACGACTTTGTCGCTCAATTCTGGTCAGAGTTCGATCACATTGCATAGACTCAGGTCCCTGTTCAGAAAATACCGCCAAAGGATGAGCAGATTTGCGCTCCCGCAAACGCCGATCAACCTGAATGGCTAAAGCCATAGAATCACTCAGACTTGTAGGGGTGGGGAACCCCACCATAACATCCTTAATGGCTTCAGAAAGACCTTCTCTGAAATTTGCAGCCAGGGCACACTCATTCCATTGAGTAAGCACTGACCATTTCCGAAATTTTTGACAATACACCTCTGCTTCATCCTGCCCTTGAGAGATGGCCAGCAACGCTTTTTCTGCCTGATTCTCAAGATTAGGCTCCTCATAAAGCAATCCAAGAGCCAGAAAAAATGCATCCACATTAAGCAATGCAGGATCTCCTGGCGCCAGAGAGAAAGCCCAATCCTGCGGGTCGCCACGCAACAAGGAGATAACAATTTTTACTTGCTGAGCGGAATCACCAGAGGAACGAGGTCTCAGAGATAGAAATAACTTACAATTATTCTTAAAATTCTGAAACCTAGATCTATCTCCAGAAAACAACTCAGGAATGGGTATCTTTGGTTCTGACATAGGGCTATGAATAACAAAATCCTGAATACTTTGCACCCGTGCAGCAAGATGATCCGCACTAGAAGTCAGAGTCAGAACATCCATGTCTGCAGCTGAGCTCAAAACCACTCAGAGTTCAAGGGGATGAAAGAAGCTAGACAGACTGCAGCACAAAAAAAAAAAAAAATGTACTCAGGTCTTCTTTTAATCCCACTTCTGCGATGCATAAAACACTTTTAGGCCTGATATACTGTTATGATCCTTAGTGGTTGAGGATCACAAATTACTCCAGCAAGGTTACTAACATAGGACAATCTCTAGGGAGGTGGAAAACTGGACTGACCGCAAAACTGAACCTATCCAACCACACTAGAGGCAGCCGGAGAACGTGTCTAAAATCCTAGATGTCTCGAGCCAGCCTGAGGAACTAACTACCCCTAGAGAGAAAGAAAGACCTCTCTTGCCTCCAGAGAAATAATCCCCAAAGATATAGAAGCCCCCAACAGATAATAACGGTGATGTAAGAGGAAGGCACATACACAGGGGTGAAAGCGGATTCAGCAAAAGAGGCCCACTAATTCTAAATAGCAGAAAAATAGAAAAGGGGTCTATGCGGTCAGTAAAAAACCCTTACAAAATATCCACACTGAGATTTCAAGAACCCCCACACCAACTAACGGTGAGAGGGGAGAAACTCAGTCCCCTAGAGCAACCAGCAAGTAAGAAATCACATTTTAACAAGCTGGACAAAAAAACATGATGAACGCTGATAATCAGAAACTGAACAAACAAAAACTTAGCTTGTCTTGGAGAGACTGGGAGCGAGGTAGTCACCAGGAATCTGAAGAGCACTGAATACATTGATAGCAGGCAAGGAACTGAGTATCCAGGTGAGCTAAATAGGAAACCAACCAAGGATAACGAACCAGGTGATGAAGCCAACCTGCAGAAAGACAACACTACACAGTACCGCTTGTGACCACTAGAGGGAGCCCAAAAATAGAGTTCACAACAGTATGCGTCCTTATGTGTAATGCGATTCAACTGCCTGTAATCAACACACATCCTCATTGTACCATCCTTCTTTTTAACAAGGACTAATGGAGCTGCCCAGGGGCTACAACTGTCTCTCACCACCCCAGCCTCCTTCATTTCTCGTAACATGTCCTTGGCACACTGGTAATGAGCTGGGGGTACAGGGCGGTATCTCTCTTTTATGGGTCGGTGATCTCCCGTGGGGATATGATGTTGGATCCCTTTCACCTGCCCAAAATCTAAGGGGTGTTTGCTGATTACCTGCTCGTACTCGTGGACCACCCTGTAAGCCCCTTGTTTTTGATGGGATGGGGTAGAGTCAGTGCCCACATGCAATTCCCGACACCAATCTTTCGAGTGCCCTGCAGAACCGTTGTCCTCCACCACGTTTGACGGGACCAAGGGTTCAGGTGTCTGTATCACATTATTATTGACAGCGAACAGTTTGGCGAGCGTGGCATACTTGGTGAGGTGAACCTCTTCCTCCCCACAATTGAGGACATGTACGGGCACCCTCCCCTGGCGGATGTCGACCACCCCCCGAGCCATCAGGATAGTGGGCCTATTGTCCGAATACACGGGTTCTACCAAGGCCTGGTAGTCTTTACCACTGAGGCCTATGGCTGCCCGACACCATATTAACATCTCGCTCCTGGGGGGTACCGCGATGGGGTTTGAATCACTCACGGTGACACGACCAATCTCACCACCAGTCAGCTCTACCTGCTGTCTCTGCATCAGAGCTCTGATTTCCTTTTGCAGGGCACGTTGTTCACTGTGGCCAGCTGTTTCTGCTACCTGTTGCAACAAAACAATAACTTCTGCAAGGCAATTTTCTATAACATTGGTACCGATAGTCATCATGGGATTACATTCTCGGTGGTCAATATCAACAATTACAATTCCTTGGGCTTTCAATTCCACCCTCCCCACTTTGATGGTGGCCTCTTTATACCCCACTTGTGGCAATGGCTGACCATTACTGGCTATTATGGTGAAATCGTCATCGGGGCCACGAGTAATATCGGTGTCCTCCCAATACCGTTTATAGAGTACGTAAGGCATAGTCGTCACCTGAGAACCGGTGTCTAGCAAAGCATTCAGGGGGATGCCATCAACCACTACAGGAAGAGCTGGTCGCCCTCCAATGTATTTGGCTCTCGAATGCTGTGGGCCTGACCGTCTTACTCCTGGGGGTTGGCCCTTTGCCCCAGGGGTTGCTCGTTTAAAGGACAGTACCTTGCAAGGTGGCCCACCTGATGACAGCGGCGGCAGATGGGTCGTCCATCCTGATGGAAGCGATCATCAGCCTGGCCTCTGGTCGGCGGAGTCCTCCTCTGTCACGTCCAAGGAACATCCTCCGGTCTGGAGGCCAGCTGGATCTTCTCCTTGGGGGCCTCCTGTAGGGACTGCACCGTCCGGGCCAGGGCAGCAACGCTCTTGGTCAGCTCCTGCATCTGGAGGCGGAGTCCTGCAGGGGAGTCGTCTACTAGGCTCTGGGCATCGGCCTCGGCGGCGACTGGGACATCCGACGCCACCTCCTGGTGGTATGTGAGAGCGGGACGCCTGGGAGGTGCTGCACGGCTAGGCTGTCGCTCCTGCAATGCCTGGATAGCTTTATCCTTGAATTGCGCAAAAGTCAAGTCCGGATTTTGCATGGCCAGGAAGTGCAATTGGCCCCGTTGGTGACTGCACAGGAGCCCCTCAATGAACCGCTCCTTCAGGAGTTTATCCTCATCCTGCATGCTGTCGGGGTCACTCTGCTTAATGGCCCGCATCGCCTCCTGGAGATTAAGGGCATAGTCCCGTAAGCTATCCTGCGGTCTCTGTTTGCATCCATAAAAAGTCAATTTAATTTCTGTAGCTGTACGGGTATCGAAAGTGGCTTTAAGCTTTGCAAAAACCTGCTGTGCTGTTCCCTTATCCGCGGCGGGCCAGGACTTCACTTCTCTCAGAGCCGCTCCAAAGAGTTGGCCGATTATCATATGAACCTTCTGAGGCTCTGTCAGGGGATAGAACTCGAGCAGGCTGCAGATCCCTTCTTTAAAGTCAGTGAACGCATGTGACTCCCCGGAGTATCGCGGGAGCCAGGTCGCTCTGGGCAGGTATGGCATAGAGAAGGGCATTATGGCCTTTGTGGTAGCGGCAGTATCCGACTGGCTGATGGGAGCAGCGGGCTCCGGGGCTGCCAGTGGTGGTATTAGGGCCGCGGCTTCGCCCGCTGCGGGGACCGGAGCTGCCCCTGCGTCCACGGCTGCGGCCGCCACCTCCTCTCCTCCCGACTCGGACATGGCTGTTCCTTTCTCCCACTAACCTGCTGGAGGTCGGAGTTCCTCTTCCGGGATTGGCACCTTCCTGCGCTTTCCCGTTCCGCGCTTCTTTTGGGCCGGTTCCGCCCACGAAGCCAAGGCTCCTCCCTCCGTGCGCGGCAATGGCGAACCGTAGCAGGAACTCTTGGCGGCAGTTGGCAACACACAGTCTTTGCAATAAAACTCAGTCCAAGCACAGTAAATCACAGTTCCAAGGCACACATGACCTGATTCTTCAGGCTTAAGTGGATCCTATTCGTGACGCCAAGTTTGTAGCGCCCCCACTGCCGCAGGGCCGAGGCGTACCCGGTACCGGGCCTCTGAGTCTCTGCTCTGGAGTTGTCACGGTGGCTAGACCCGGTCCGTGACCCTGCTGACGGGCGCACAATGAATGATGGTGGTATGGTGCTGATGTTATGGTGCGGTGTAGTGCTGGTCGCGGTCAATAACGAGGACACCAGGTTGCAGTCTCTTTACCTCTTTACTGAACGTCTCGAGGTGTCCACTCCAGGGCACTGTTAACCGGGCTGTCTGAGACCGGCCGGTCCGAAGGCACATCAGGAGTCCCCTTAACAGGTCGGAATCAGCGTCTACCTTCTAGCGCCTGTGTGTTGTAGTCCTTCCCTGCTGAGCACCCCGGGATAGTCCTCACAACTGATTCTGTCTGTCTCTGATGCTCGTTCTCTCCGTCCCCCAGATGATATGGCTAGGATGCACCCGTATGATGGGGTAGGCCTGGAGTTCTTCCGGGACTCTAGAGTCGCCCCTCTCCCACAGCTGCCACCGTTGTCTGCTTAGGTGTTTAAGTGAGGCAGCCAACCTATAATTGGCTGCCCTGCCGTGGTTTGAAGTATTGCTTAAAGTCTCTTACTTTCTCGGCGTTCCGGCCACCGACTGTTTGCGCCTCAGAAGGATGTTGCCTCGGTCTTACAGCACAACTCCTTCCGGTCCTTTTGCCTCTTTGCTGTATTCCTGCTTTTCTCACTCAGCACAATAAACCTCGCTTCTTGTCCTTTCTTAGGAATCTGTCAGGATCCCATCCCTGACAGGTCCTCTCTCTAGCTCTTCCCAGTTACTTCTCTCTGTCTTCCTGTCCAACCCCCAGTTTTACCAGAGTGTGAGGAGTGGCCTACTAGATAGAACCACTCCCCCTGGTGGCCGGAGTGTGAAGTGTAGTGTGAGTGTTACCTGATCAGGTGAACTCCTTTAGTGCAGTCAGACGTAACATCACTCCCCTTAGTGGCAGAGCGACATTACTGCAACGACCAGGACTCTGGGGCGCTGCATAGACTCTCAACTTTAATTTGAGGGTATACACATCCTAATTGGAGTAAGGGTTTAGGAATTACAGCTCTTTAATATGTAGCTGCCTTATGTTCAGGAGTCCAAAAGCATTTGCATTTGGAACCTGTTGCTGTGAACCCACAACATGCAGTCAAAGGAGTTCTCCATGGCAGTGAAACAGACCATCGTTAGGATGAAACAAAAGAAGAAATCCATCAGAGAGATAACAGAAATGTTAGGCTTGGCCAAATTAACAGTCTGGTACATTCTACAAAAGAAAAAAAGGACACTAGTGAGCTTTCGAACCCAAAAAGGCCTCGACGTCCATGGAAGACAACAGTGGTGGATGATCGCACAATCCTTTCCATGGTGAAGAAAAATTCCTTCACAACATCCATCCAAGGGAAGAGCTCTCTCCAATAAGTAGGTGTTTCAGTATCTAAGTCTACCATAAAGACAATACTTTCTAAGTGTAAATACAGAAGTTTCATCAGAAAGTGCAAACCATTAATCAGCCTTAAAAATTGAAAGGCCAGATTAGACTTTGCCAAAAACATCTAAAGAAGACAGCCCAGTTTTAGAAAAGCATTCAGTGGACAGATAAAACTAAGATCAACCTGTATCAGTATGATGGGAAGAAGAAACTATGGAGAAGGCTTGGAACGACTCATGATCCAAAGCACATCACATTCTCTATAAAACATGGTGGAGGCAGTGTGATGGTTTTAGCATTCTCTACAAACTATTATAATGAACATTTTATTTATGATAAGGTTAATTTGAGCCCCTGAAATGAGGAGGCTTTGTAGAAAAATGGTTGTAATTACTAAACTTTTCACAGAATATTTTTGTTCAACCCTTTCAATTAAACTTGAAAGTCTGCACTTCAATTACATCTCAGTTGTTTCATTTTAAATCCAAAATAGTGGCATGCAGAGCCCAAATCACAAATCAAAGTACGGTAAATATTTGAAGAAAATATTTTTCTCTTCACTGACTAATGCTAAAAACAAATCTATGCAAAATCTATGGGCTTGCAGTTTCCAAGTGGGATCACTTCTCTAATTACTACTTTTCTTGTTCCTCAGTGACCTATTCTGTGTGACAATAAAAAAAAATGTGCGCTGAAATGACCTTTCATTGGCAAAAAAAAAAAAAATAATTGAGAGGTAAAATTTCCCAAATGGGGTCTAATGGGGACATTTTTGGTAGTTCTTATTTTTGGTGCCTCAAAGCCTCTGCAAACCTGAAGTGTTTACTGAAAAACATCCTAAGAAAAAAGAAGCCCCAAACCCACAAGATGCTGCTTCATTTCTGAGGCCCATATTTGAGTCAATTAGCACAGTATGGCCTGATTTCTAGAAAAAAAATGCAGAATTTTGGAAATACATCTTCTGTATCATAAAAAACATTTAATTAAATGTAAATATTTACAGAAAAATAAACTTTTTAAATGACACATGCACTTTGCTTTGAATTACCTAAAAGATTAAAAGATTTGCTATTTTTTCAACTTGGGCCTTGAGGACATGACATTTTATTTTTAGCTTTCTATTACTGTTTATCAGTTCTGTAGGATGAGACTGGGTCTCACAGATACATGGTAGAGGTATCTCAGGTGCAAAATACAAATGAATAATAGGCGTCAGATGCACAGATACGTGTAGTGCACTATACAGCCTATTCATCTCGCTCATACTATTAGATCAGGTGAGTTGTCCAGCACTATGCAAATGCACCCCACAAGGACAAACACTCTATTTTCCCACACCAACATAAAAACGCATGAGATGGATGCTGTATAATATAGCAAAATATGAGTTATTTGTTGATATTTTGGCCACACTTTAAGAGCCAAAACTGTTTTTTGAGATTGATAGATAAAAACTTTTGGTGTTGACCAACTTTGGTTTAATCATAATTCAGCTTAGATCAGCATTCAGGGGAAAACAGAAACTGCAGAAGACCGAAAGACCAAACATAACAGAGAGCCCCACTGTTGGATTTAATAGTTAATGGCATTCTGTAGCCTGCTATGTATTAGAATACATGAAGGCTGCAGAAGCCAAACAGTTAACATTTTTTTAATAATAACTCAAAAAAATAGTTTTAGTTTATAATTAATACAGTAAAATAAAAAAATGCCACCAAAGTATTTAGAACATTTAATCTGGGGCTACAAAGGGACAAAAGACAGCCAGGCAAATTTTGCTACTTGTTGTTGCTACATCGGAGTGCAATATAAGTGAAATGGATCCCTTTGCAACCCTGAGGGTACTGTGACCATGACAAGCCAGATGTTAAAAATCCAATTAAATCTGATTTTTTTCGACTTTCTGGTTCGGGTCACATTGCATTCAGGGTCTCTTTGCGACCCCTTCACTTGTATTGAGCTGTGATGTTGCAGTGACATACAGCAAAATTTGTCCGGTCGACTTGCGTTATGGCCAAGGGCTCCATGTAGCCTGTGTCTAAAGGTACCTTCACACTGAGCGACTTTACAACGAGAACGACAGCGATCCGTGAGGTTGCAGCGTCCTGGATAGCGATCTCGTTGTGTTTGACACGCAGCAGCGATCTGGATCCTGCTGTGATATCGCTGGTCGGAGCTAGAAGTCCAGAACTTTATTTGGTCGTCAGATCGGTGTGTATCGTTGTGTTTGACAGCAAAAGCAACGATGCCTGCAATGTTTTACAATGGTAACCAGGGTAAATATCGGGTTACTAAGTGCAGGGCCGCGCTTAGTAACCCGATATTTACCCTGGTTACCATTGTAAAAGTTAAAAAAAAACCACTACATACTCACCTTCTGATGTCTGTCACGTCCCCGCCGGCGTCCACAGGGTTAAACTGCTTTTGGCAGGAGCGCTGCTAAATGCACGCGCTACTGCCGAGAGCTTCCCTGCACTGACTGTCAGTGCCGGCCGTAAAGCAGAGCACAGCGGTGATGTCACCGCTGTTACTGCCGGGTGCCGGCGCTGACACATTCAGTGCAGGGAAGCTATCGGCAGCAGCGCAGCATTAGCAAGTGCTCCTGCCGAAAGCAGTTTAACCCTGTGGACGCCGGGGGACGTGACAGACATCAGAAGGTGAGTATGTAGTGTTTTTTTTTTACTTTTACAATGGTAACCAGGGTAAATATCGGGTTACTAAGCGCAGCCCTGCGCTTAGTAACCCGATGTTTACCCTGGTTACCCGGGTGCTGCAGGGGGACTTTGGCATCGTTGAAGACAGGTTCAACGATGCCGAAGTCGTTCCCCTGATCGTTGGTCACTGGAGAGAGCTGTCGGTGTGACAGCTCCCCAGCGACCTAAACAGCGACGCTGCAGCGATCGGCTCGTTGTCTATATCGCTGCAGTGTCGCTGAGTGTGACGGTACCTTAAGATATAATCTATGAGCACAAACCAGTACAATTCTTCTAATGCAGCTGTAGATCTGTTTTTATGTGCGCTAAATGTTGTGTCTGACCTGTAAGTCTTTTCATTCATTCTACTGGTTTCTGTAAATGCTAATTTTTCTCATCATTACAAATGTGGGTAGGATTTTCCTACTGTGAAGCACGAGCTATGGTGAACCAGTTAGATGTTTTTCTTATGGTGTTTCAAAGAAACTCTGAAAAAGAATCTGCAGCTGACTCTCCCTCTTCCCCCATTTGCTATATAAGCATTTTTCTATTTTATTTATGAGGGAATGTAGAGGTAGAAATCAATAATAAGCTCTCGCCACTTTAATCAAGAAGTATCATTGATTGCCTTAAACTGCATTAAGAAGCATATTTATTTCCTTATTGTTTTCCAACAGGGGGTTTCAGTAATCCTATAGTTTCCTGAGCATGATCAGGGTTTCCCCAAAACAAAGAATTAAAAGTCTTGTGACTTTTACAACAAGAAAGGCAAGCCATTTTCAGATACTTTGAGAAACAGTGAACAAATCTTAGCCAAATTATAGCACTGGTTGAGAATTACACAATGCTCTTTGCTTAACCCCGCACCACCAGGAATGGCATTAGGGATTTTCTAGGACTCTTCAATAAATAGGTTGGAAATCAGTGTTTTAGGGCAGATTTGTGCAGGGATAATCTGCTGCAATAAAAAAACTACAAGACAAGTGGAGAAGATTTTACAAAGCCACGTCCATGTGCTGTGCTAATTATAAACATAAAATTTGACCTACCGTGCAGATTTTAAAATCCATGACATGTCAATTCTGTTACTGATTGCTCATGGGTATGTCACAAGTTTTCCCAATTTACTTTAGGAAAAAGAAAGTGCTCTATGAAATATGTAAATTATTTCAGATTTTACAATTTGTTGCCCAATACCTGTGGAACCGCATCAAATCCACAAGTGCGGAATTTAAAACCTATGACTTTGGGGTTTTTTTTCCAGTTTTTTGGCTGATGTAAGAAAATGTAAATGGGTAAATCCATACAATCCTCCATACATTTGTGACCTCATCTCCCGGTACTTTCCTGCACGCAATCTCCAATCCTCACAAGATCTCCTTCTCTACTCCCCTCTTATCTCCTCTTCCCACAATCGTATACAAGATTTCTCTCGCGCATCACCCCACACCACAAATCAGACTCTCACCTACCATTGAAACCTTCAAAAAGAACCTGAAGACCCACCTCTTCCGACAAGCCTACAACCTGCAGTAACCACTAGTGTTGAGCGATACTTTCCGATATCGGAAAGTATCGGTATCGGAAAGTATCGGCCGATACCGTCAAAATATCGGATCCAATCCGATACCGATACCCGATCCCAATGCAAGTCAATGGGACGAAAATATCGGAATTAAAATAAACCCTTTATAAACTTGTAGGTTCATTCTACATGAAGGAAAACAACTAAGAATAATGTAGGATGTATTGGGGGACGTGGCGGAGATATTAAAGGGACAGAGGTTTAGCCCAATGTAATAGAATAGCAGGATTTTTAATTTTTTTTTATGAAGTTCGGCGTTAGAAAGAATTTGACTATGTTATTTTTTTTTTTTTTTATGTCAGATATTGATGTTTCACTACTTCCACGCCCTTCACCTTCTTTTTTACTTCTCCCACGCTTTCTTCTTAATTATCCTCATCATCAGCTTCTTTGACATCAACTTCTTCACCTTATTCATCTTCTTCTTCATCTTCTACCTATTATTTTTTGGGTTACATTGTTCATATTCTTTTTATTTTACTATTATCTTCATCATATTCAACTTCTTCATCATATTCTTATTTGTGACAGGCATTCCCGTAGTTGTTATCTATAAAAGTTTGAAGATTACACCTTCCGTTCTGCCTGTCACAAACCAGTTACATTTGTCCGCGTTCAGTTTGGCCTGCAGCATCAGGCTTTATCCAGGGGCACCACGAGGAGGAACGGACTCACCCCCATACACTGCTTAGTCTTCTTCTGCTTATAATTTACATAATATTTTTTTGCTCTGATATTTTGTGTTATGCTTAATGTCCTTCTGCTCTTTGTTCTGCAGCCTCTTGTTCTTCTGCTTCTCGGTCTTCCAGGTCGTCGTCGTCTCCAGGGTCGTCGTCTCCGGGGTCGTCGTCATCGGGGTGGTCTCCGGGGTCGTCGTCATCGGGGTGGTCTTCAGGGTCATCGTCTCCAGGGTCGTCGTCATCACGGTGGTTGTCGTCTCTGGTGTCGTCGTCATCTTAGGGGTGTTCTTCCGGGTCATCGTGTTTAGTCTCTTGAACTTGGAAATGTAGCAGAAGGTACAAGAAGGCTGAGAAAATGCCGAGAACCAGCTGATGGAACTGGAACTCGGATGGCTACCCGAAGGTCCAAGAGCCAATGGAACTACCGAGGACCAGCTGACGTTACTGGAACCCGGTTACTAAGCAGGAGGTACCCGTGCCTGAAAGCACTACCAAGGACCACCTGACGTTGGTGGAACTCGGATACCCAGAGGGAGGCACCTAAGCCAAAGGCTCTGCCCGGAACCAGCTGACGGTACTGGAACCAGGATGGGGAGCAGAAGGTACAAGAGCAAAAGACACTGCCGAGAACCAGCTGACGGTGCTGGAACCCGGATGGGTAGCCGAAGGTCCAAGAGCCAATGGAACTACCGAGGACCAGCTGACGTTACTGGAACCCGGTTACTAAGCAGGAGGTACCCGTGCCTGAAAGCACTACCAAGGACCACCTGACGTTGGTGGAACTCGGATACCCAGAGGGAGGCACCTAAGCCAAAGGCTCTGCCCGGAACCAGCTGACGGTACTGGAACCAGGATGTGGAGCAGAAGGTACAAGAGCAAGTGTCTGCGTGGCTTTTGCAGGACACGTTGCCGGCTGCACAGCAGGGGAACAGCTGGCGGTGCTGGACCCCACTGACACATTGGCGAGGTGTTTGGCTCTGTGCAGCCAGCACTTCCGGACAGCAACGAGCGGTGTTGTAGCCCGGGCTCTGCAGGGGGAGCAGAGTGTAGGCCGAAGCCTACTTGAACCAATTTCAAAGGTAACCTTTAACCCCCCCTCAGGGGTTAGAAAGTAGAAGAGCCACAGCTTATGCAGCAGTAGTGCTGCACAAGTCAAAGGTTGCTCTTTTAATTTCGCTCCTTGCACACGCTGAATGAAACACGTATAACATTTAGCCCTTTATACAGTCAAACTGTGTTGGAGGCGCGAGTTCCCTTTGTAATGAGACGCAGCACAGATGTCAAGAATCCCACCTTGGTGCTGGGTGCAGCCTCCTGAGCGTTGTTATTTGCTGTACAGGAGTCTGCGCTGTCGTGTTATCCCCTGGCCTAGCGCTGTTAGCGCTGCCCATCTTCTGACCTCATTTAATGTTGGCCGGTGCGGTTCGCGATGCCCATGAATCACAGCCCCGCAGTGTATTGACATAGTTTAAACACTGCGGGGCTGGGATTCATGGCCTGGCGCAGTACATATGTTCGCCTCTCGCTTGGGTTCTTACACCTGCTTCAGACTATGTGGCGTCAGCTGATCCCTTATCGCATGCCACGGCCATGAAGCCGCACAGTCCGAAGAAGGCGGAAGGAGAGGAGGGACAGGCGAACTGATGCACTGATCCTGCCCATCAATCACACCCTCGCAGTCCCAATAAATAAGACACCGAGGGGCGTTGTGTGGGTCAGGGCGGCCGCAGAGGCGCAGGCAGCCAAACAATGATGCCAGAAGACGGGCAGCGCTACCAAGGGGGTTGCAGCGTGTCATTACAAAGGAAAGTCACACCACCGGGACGGTTAAATGGTCACACAGAGGACACATTGCAGACGTGTTTTCAGTTCCACATGTGCGAGGAGAATACGTTTCTGAGCCACCTTGCACACATGCAGCATTACCGCTGTACAAGGTGGCTGGATAACGTAAAAACGCCTGGGGGAGGGGGGACAGGTTCCCTTCAATTTCAGTTCTTGTGTCTGCGTGGCTTTTGCAGGACACGTTGCCGGCTGCACAGCAGGGGAACAGCTGGCGGTGCTGGACCCCACTGACACATTGGCTGGTGTTTTTCTCTGTGCAGCTAGCACATCTGGGCAAAAACTGGCGGTGTGTTAGAGCCCAGGGACAGCAGGAGGAGGAGCAGGAGGAGGAGGAGCAGGGGGAGGGGAGTGTAGGCCGAAGCCTGCACAGGCGGCAGCTTTGGGTGTGTTGTGTCTGCGTGGCTTTTGCAGGACACGTTGCCGGCTACACAGCAGGGGAACAGCTGGCGGTGCTGGACCCCACTGACACATTGGCGAGGTGTTTGGCTCTGTGCAGCCAGCACTTCCGGACAGCAACTAGCGTTGTTGGAGCCCGGGCTCTGCAGGTGGAGCAGAGTGTAGGCCGAAGCCTAATTGAACCGATTTCAAAAGTCACCTTTAACCCCCCCTCAGGGGTTACAAAGTAGAAGAGCCACAGCTTATGCAGCAGCAGTGCTGCGCAAGTCAAAGGTTGCTCTTGTAATTTTTCTCCTTGCACACGCTGAATGGAACACGTATAACATTTAGCCCTTTATACAGTCAAACTGTGTAATGGAGGCGAGAGTTCCCTTTGTAATGAGACGCAGCACAGGTGTCAAGAATCCCACCTTGGTGCTGGGTGCAGCCTCCCGAGCGTTGTTATTTGCTGTACAGGAGTCTGCGCTGTCGTGTTATCCCCTGGCCTAGCGCCGTTAGCGCTGCCCATCTTCTGGCATCATGTAATGTCGGCCGGTGCGGTTCGCGATGACCATGAATCCCAGCCCCGCAGTGTCTTAACATTGTTAAAACACTGCGGGGCTGGGATTCAGGGCCTGGCGCAGCACATATGTTCGCCTCTCACACTCGGGTCCTTACACCCGCTTCAGACTGTGCGGCGTCATCTGATCCCTTATCGCATGCCACGGCCATGAAGCCGCACAGTCCGAAGAAGGCGGAAGGAGAGGAGGGACAGGCGAACTGATGCACTGATCCTGCCCATCAATCACACCCTCGCAGTCCCAATAAATAAGACACCGAGGGGCGTTGTGTGGGTCAGGGCGGCCGCAGAGGCGCAGGCAGCCAAACAATGATGCCAGAAGACGGGCAGCGCTACCAAGGGGGTTGCAGCGTGTCATTACAAAGGAAAGTCACACCACCGGGACGGTTAAATGGTCACACAGAGGACACATTGCAGACGTGTTTTCAGTTCCACATGTGCGAGGAGAATACGTTTCTGAGCCACCTTGCACACATGCAGCATTACCGCTGTACAAGGTGGCTGGATAACGTAAAAACGCCTGGGGGAGGGGGGACAGGTTCCCTTCAATTTCAGTTCTTGTGTCTGCGTGGCTTTTGCAGGACACGTTGCCGGCTGCACAGCAGGGGAACAGCTGGCGGTGCTGGACCCCACTGACACATTGGCTGGTGTTTTTCTCTGTGCAGCTAGCACATCTGGGCAAAAACTGGCGGTGTGTTAGAGCCCAGGGACAGCAGGAGGAGGAGCAGGAGGAGGAGGAGCAGGGGGAGGGGAGTGTAGGCCGAAGCCTGCACAGGCGGCAGCTTTGGGTGTGTTGTGTCTGCGTGGCTTTTGCAGGACACGTTGCCGGCTACACAGCAGGGGAACAGCTGGCGGTGCTGGACCCCACTGACACATTGGCGAGGTGTTTGGCTCTGTGCAGCCAGCACTTCCGGACAGCAACTAGCGTTGTTGGAGCCCGGGCTCTGCAGGTGGAGCAGAGTGTAGGCCGAAGCCTAATTGAACCGATTTCAAAAGTCACCTTTAACCCCCCCTCAGGGGTTACAAAGTAGAAGAGCCACAGCTTATGCAGCAGCAGTGCTGCGCAAGTCAAAGGTTGCTCTTGTAATTTTTCTCCTTGCACACGCTGAATGGAACACGTATAACATTTAGCCCTTTATACAGTCAAACTGTGTAATGGAGGCGAGAGTTCCCTTTGTAATGAGACGCAGCACAGGTGTCAAGAATCCCACCTTGGTGCTGGGTGCAGCCTCCCGAGCGTTGTTATTTGCTGTACAGGAGTCTGCGCTGTCGTGTTATCCCCTGGCCTAGCGCCGTTAGCGCTGCCCATCTTCTGACCTCATTTAATGTTGGCCGGTGCGGTTCGCGATGCCCATGAATCACAGCCCCGCAGTGTATTGACATAGTTTAAACACTGCGGGGCTGGGATTCATGGCCTGGCGCAGTACATATGTTCGCCTCTCGCTTGGGTTCTTACACCTGCTTCAGACTATGTGGCGTCAGCTGATCCCTTATCGCATGCCACGGCCATGAAGCCGCACAGTCCGAAGAAGGCGGAAGGAGAGGAGGGACAGGCGAACTGATGCACTGATCCTGCCCATCAATCACACCCTCGCAGTCCCAATAAATAAGACACCGAGGGGCGTTGTGTGGGTCAGGGCGGCCGCAGAGGCGCAGGCAGCCAAACAATGATGCCAGAAGACGGGCAGCGCTACCAAGGGGGTTGCAGCGTGTCATTACAAAGGAAAGTCACACCACCGGGACGGTTAAATGGTCACACAGAGGACACATTGCAGACGTGTTTTCAGTTCCACATGTGCGAGGAGAATACGTTTCTGAGCCACCTTGCACACATGCAGCATTACCGCTGTACAAGGTGGCTGGATAACGTAAAAACGCCTGGGGGAGGGGGGACAGGTTCCCTTCAATTTCAGTTCTTGTGTCTGCGTGGCTTTTGCAGGACACGTTGCCGGCTGCACAGCAGGGGAACAGCTGGCGGTGCTGGACCCCACTGACACATTGGCTGGTGTTTTTCTCTGTGCAGCTAGCACATCTGGGCAAAAACTGGCGGTGTGTTAGAGCCCAGGGACAGCAGGAGGAGGAGCAGGAGGAGGAGGAGCAGGGGGAGGGGAGTGTAGGCCGAAGCCTGCACAGGCGGCAGCTTTGGGTGTGTTGTGTCTGCGTGGCTTTTGCAGGACACGTTGCCGGCTACACAGCAGGGGAACAGCTGGCGGTGCTGGACCCCACTGACACATTGGCGAGGTGTTTGGCTCTGTGCAGCCAGCACTTCCGGACAGCAACTAGCGTTGTTGGAGCCCGGGCTCTGCAGGTGGAGCAGAGTGTAGGCCGAAGCCTAATTGAACCGATTTCAAAAGTCACCTTTAACCCCCCCTCAGGGGTTACAAAGTAGAAGAGCCACAGCTTATGCAGCAGCAGTGCTGCGCAAGTCAAAGGTTGCTCTTGTAATTTTTCTCCTTGCACACGCTGAATGGAACACGTATAACATTTAGCCCTTTATACAGTCAAACTGTGTAATGGAGGCGAGAGTTCCCTTTGTAATGAGACGCAGCACAGGTGTCAAGAATCCCACCTTGGTGCTGGGTGCAGCCTCCCGAGCGTTGTTATTTGCTGTACAGGAGTCTGCGCTGTCGTGTTATCCCCTGGCCTAGCGCCGTTAGCGCTGCCCATCTTCTGGCATCATGTAATGTCGGCCGGTGCGGTTCGCGATGACCATGAATCCCAGCCCCGCAGTGTCTTAACATTGTTAAAACACTGCGGGGCTGGGATTCAGGGCCTGGCGCAGCACATATGTTCGCCTCTCACACTCGGGTCCTTACACCCGCTTCAGACTGTGCGGCGTCATCTGATCCCTTATCGCATGCCACGGCCATGAAGCCGCACAGTCCGAAGAAGGCGGAAGGAGAGGAGGGACAGGCGAACTGATGCACTGATCCTGCCCATCAATCACACCCTCGCAGTCCCAATAAATAAGACACCGAGGGGCGTTGTGTGGGTCAGGGCGGCCGCAGAGGCGCAGGCAGCCAAACAATGATGCCAGAAGACGGGCAGCGCTACCAAGGGGGTTGCAGCGTGTCATTACAAAGGAAAGTCACACCACCGGGACGGTTAAATGGTCACACAGAGGACACATTGCAGACGTGTTTTCAGTTCCACATGTGCGAGGAGAATACGTTTCTGAGCCACCTTGCACACATGCAGCATTACCGCTGTACAAGGTGGCTGGATAACGTAAAAACGCCTGGGGGAGGGGGGACAGGTTCCCTTCAATTTCAGTTCTTGTGTCTGCGTGGCTTTTGCAGGACACGTTGCCGGCTGCACAGCAGGGGAACAGCTGGCGGTGCTGGACCCCACTGACACATTGGCTGGTGTTTTTCTCTGTGCAGCTAGCACATCTGGGCAAAAACTGGCGGTGTGTTAGAGCCCAGGGACAGCAGGAGGAGGAGCAGGAGGAGGAGGAGCAGGGGGAGGGGAGTGTAGGCCGAAGCCTGCACAGGCGGCAGCTTTGGGTGTGTTGTGTCTGCGTGGCTTTTGCAGGACACGTTGCCGGCTACACAGCAGGGGAACAGCTGGCGGTGCTGGACCCCACTGACACATTGGCGAGGTGTTTGGCTCTGTGCAGCCAGCACTTCCGGACAGCAACTAGCGTTGTTGGAGCCCGGGCTCTGCAGGTGGAGCAGAGTGTAGGCCGAAGCCTAATTGAACCGATTTCAAAAGTCACCTTTAACCCCCCCTCAGGGGTTACAAAGTAGAAGAGCCACAGCTTATGCAGCAGCAGTGCTGCGCAAGTCAAAGGTTGCTCTTGTAATTTTTCTCCTTGCACACGCTGAATGGAACACGTATAACATTTAGCCCTTTATACAGTCAAACTGTGTAATGGAGGCGAGAGTTCCCTTTGTAATGAGACGCAGCACAGGTGTCAAGAATCCCACCTTGGTGCTGGGTGCAGCCTCCCGAGCGTTGTTATTTGCTGTACAGGAGTCTGCGCTGTCGTGTTATCCCCTGGCCTAGCGCCGTTAGCGCTGCCCATCTTCTGGCATCATGTAATGTCGGCCGGTGCGGTTCGCGATGACCATGAATCCCAGCCCCGCAGTGTCTTAACATTGTTAAAACACTGCGGGGCTGGGATTCAGGGCCTGGCGCAGCACATATGTTCGCCTCTCACACTCGGGTCCTTACACCCGCTTCAGACTGTGCGGCGTCATCTGATCCCTTATCGCATGCCACGGCCATGAAGCCGCACAGTCCGAAGAAGGCGGAAGGAGAGGAGGGACAGGCGAACTGATGCACTGATCCTGCCCATCAATCACACCCTCGCAGTCCCATTAAATAAGACAACGAGGGCTGTTGTGTGGGTCAGGGCGGCCGCAGAAGCGCAGCCAGCCAAACAATGATGCCAGAAGACGGGCAGCGTTACCAAGGAGCTTGTTGCGTGTGTCAATACAAAGTCAAATCACACCTGAGGGACGTTTTAATGGTCACAGAGGACACATTTTAGACGTGTTCACTTCAACATGGGCAAGGAGAATAAGTTTCTGAGCCACCTTGAACACATGCAGCATTACTGCTGTTCAAGGTAGCTGTAAAACATAGAAACACCTGGGGGAGGGGGGACAGGTTCCCTTCAATTTCAGTTCTTGTGTCTGCGTGGCGGTCGCAGGACACGTTGCCGGCTACACAGCAGGGGAACAGCTGGCGGTGCTGGACCCCACTGACACATTGGCTGGTGTTTTTCTCTGTGCAGCTAGCACATCTGGGCAAAAACTGGCGGTGTTAGAGCCCAGGGTCAGCAGGAGGAGCAGGGGGAGCGGAGTGTAGGCCGAAGCCTGCACTCGAGCAAGTTGAAAGGAAACCTTTAACCCCCCCCCCCCAGGCGTTTGTAGCTGAAAGAGCCATTGTGTACAGCACTAATGCTGGAAAAGGTAAACTTAGCTCTTTTAATTATGGTCCTTGTACATGCGGAACCTAACATTTATGAAATGTGTCCCCACACAGCGTTAAACCGTCCGGTAGGTGGAACTTTCCTTTGTCGTGTGACGCAGCACAGCCATCATTTTTACCCCCTTGTCGCCGTTCGCCCCCTCCTCAGCGTTGTTTGAATCTGTCCCGGAGCCTGCGCTGTTAGGTTAGCCCATGGCCATGCACACATGTTGCGCTGCCCGTCTTCTGACCTCATTTGGTGTCAGGCTGGCTGCGCCTGTGCGGGTGCGCTGGCCGAGATCCCGCCTCGCAGTGTCGTCTCATGTAATCCCACCGCGGGCCTGTGATCCGTGCCCGTGCGCAGTGCATATCCTCTCCTCTCACTCCCCTCCCTACGGCTTTTTCAGACTGTGCGGTGTCACGGCCGTGGCATGCTATTAGGGACCAGCTGACATCGCACAGTCTGAAGAAGCCGTAGGGAGGGGAGTGAGAGGAGAGGATATGCACTGCGCACGGGCACGGATCACAGGCCCGCGGTGGGATTACATTAGACGACACTGCGAGGCGGGATCTCGGCCAGCGCACCCGCACAGGCGCAGCCAGCCTGACACCAAATGAGGTCAGAAGACGGGCAGCGCAACATGTGTGCATGGCCAAGGGCTAACCTAACAGCGCAGGCTCCGGGACAGATTCAAACAACGCTGAGGAGGGGGCGCACGGCGCCAAGGGGGTAAAAATGATGGCTGTGCTGCGTCACACGACAAAGGAAAGTTCCACCTACCGGACGGTGTAACGCTGTGTGGGGACACATTTCATAAGTGTTTGGTTCAGCATGTGCAAGGAGCATCACGAAAAGAGGCACTTTTTCCCTTTGCATCATTACTGCTGCACAAGGTGGCTCCTTCAGTAACAAACGCCTGGGGGGGGGGGGGGGGTCAGGTTCCCTTACATTTAACTTGTTGTGCCTGCGTGGCGGTCGCAGTACACGTTGCCGTATACACAGCAGGGGAACAGCTGACGTTACTGAACCCCAATAACAGAGGAGGGACTGTTGACTGTGCGTACAGCACTTCTGGACGGCAACTGGCGGTGTTGGAGCCCAGGGACAGGTGGAGGAGGAGGAGGTTGGAGGAGGTAGGAGGAGGTAGGAGGGATTGCCACACACACAGCAGGGGAACAGCTGACGTTACTGAACCCCAATAACAGAGGAGGGACTGTTGACTGTGCGTACAGCACTTCTGGACGGCAACTGGCGGTGTTGGAGCCCAGGGACAGGTGGAGGAGGAGGAGGTTGGAGGAGGTAGGAGGGATTGCCACACACACAGCAGGGGAACAGCTGACGTTACTGAACCCCAATAACAGAGGAGCGACTGTTGACTGTGCGTACAGCACTTCTGGACGGCAACTGGCGGTGTTGGAGCCCAGGGACAGGTGGAGGAGGAGGAGGTTGGAGGAGGTAGGAGGGATTGCCACACACACAGCAGGGGAACAGCTGACGTTACTGAACCCCAATAACAGAGGAGGGACTGTTGACTGTGCGTACAGCACTTCTGGACGGCAACTGGCGGTGTTGGAGCCCAGGGACAGGTGGAGGAGGAGGAGGTTGGAGGAGGTAGGAGGGATTGCCACACACACAGCAGGGGAACAGCTGACGTTACTGAACCCCAATAACAGAGGAGCGACTGTTGACTGTGCGTACAGCACTTCTGGACGGCAACTGGCGGTGTTGGAGCCCAGGGACAGGTGGAGGAGGAGGAGGTTGGAGGAGGTAGGAGGAGGTAGGAGGGATTGCCACACACACAGCAGGGGAACAGCTGACGTTACTGAACCCCAATAACAGAGGAGGGACTGTTGACTGTGCGTACAGCACTTCTGGACGGCAACTGGCGGTGTTGGAGCCCAGGGACAGGTGGAGGAGGAGGAGGTAGGAGGAGGTAGGAGGGATTGCCACACACACAGCAGGGGAACAGCTGACGTTACTGAACCCCAATAACAGAGGAGGGACTGTTGACTGTGCGTACAGCACTTCTGGACGGCAACTGGCGGTGTTGGAGCCCAGGGACAGGTGGAGGAGGAGGAGGTTGGAGGAGGTAGGAGGGATTGCCACACACACAGCAGGAGAACAGCTGACGTTACTGAACCCCAATAACAGAGGAGGGACTGTTGACTGTGCGTACAGCACTTCTGGACGGCAACTGGCGGTGTTGGAGCCCAGGGACAGGTGGAGGAGGAGGAGGTTGGAGGAGGTAGGAGGGATTGCCACACACACAGCAGGGGAACAGCTGACGTTACTGAACCCCAATAACAGAGGAGCGACTGTTGACTGTGCGTACAGCACTTCTGGACGGCAACTGGCGGTGTTGGAGCCCAGGGACAGGTGGAGGAGGAGGAGGTTGGAGGAGGTAGGAGGAGGTAGGAGGGATTGCCACACACACAGCAGGGGAACAGCTGACGTTACTGAACCCCAATAACAGAGGAGGGACTGTTGACTGTGCGTACAGCACTTCTGGACGGCAACTGGCGGTGTTGGAGCCCAGGGACAGGTGGAGGAGGAGGAGGTAGGAGGAGGTAGGAGGGATTGCCACACACACAGCAGGGGAACAGCTGACGTTACTGAACCCCAATAACAGAGGAGGGACTGTTGACTGTGCGTACAGCACTTCTGGACGGCAACTGGCGGTGTTGGAGCCCAGGGACAGGTGGAGGAGGAGGAGGTTGGAGGAGGTAGGAGGGATTGCCACACACACAGCAGGGGAACAGCTGACGTTACTGAACCCCAATAACAGAGGAGCGACTGTTGACTGTGCGTACAGCACTTCTGGACGGCAACTGGCGGTGTTGGAGCCCAGGGACAGGTGGAGGAGGAGGAGGTTGGAGGAGGTAGGAGGGATTGCCACACACACAGCAGGGGAACAGCTGACGTTACTGAACCCCAATAACAGAGGAGCGACTGTTGACTGTGCGTACAGCACTTCTGGACGGCAACTGGCGGTGTTGGAGCCCAGGGACAGGTGGAGGAGGAGGAGGTTGGAGGAGGTAGGAGGAGGTAGGAGGGATTGCCACACACACAGCAGGGGAACAGCTGACGTTACTGAACCCCAATAACAGAGGAGGGACTGTTGACTGTGCGTACAGCACTTCTGGACGGCAACTGGCGGTGTTGGAGCCCAGGGACAGGTGGAGGAGGAGGAGGTAGGAGGAGGTAGGAGGGATTGCCACACACACAGCAGGGGAACAGCTGACGTTACTGAACCCCAATAACAGAGGAGGGACTGTTGACTGTGCGTACAGCACTTCTGGACGGCAACTGGCGGTGTTGGAGCCCAGGGACAGGTGGAGGAGGAGGAGGTTGGAGGAGGTAGGAGGGATTGCCACACACACAGCAGGGGAACAGCTGACGTTACTGAACCCCAATAACAGAGGAGGGACTGTTGACTGTGCGTACAGCACTTCTGGACGGCAACTGGCGGTGTTGGAGCCCAGGGACAGGTGGAGGAGGAGGAGGTTGGAGGAGGTAGGAGGGATTGCCACACACACAGCAGGGGAACAGCTGACGTTACTGAACCCCAATAACAGAGGAGCGACTGTTGACTGTGCGTACAGCACTTCTGGACGGCAACTGGCGGTGTTGGAGCCCAGGGACAGGTGGAGGAGGAGGAGGTTGGAGGAGGTAGGAGGAGGTAGGAGGGATTGCCACACACACAGCAGGGGAACAGCTGACGTTACTGAACCCCAATAACAGAGGAGGGACTGTTGACTGTGCGTACAGCACTTCTGGACGGCAACTGGCGGTGTTGGAGCCCAGGGACAGGTGGAGGAGGAGGAGGTAGGAGGAGGTAGGAGGGATTGCCACACACACAGCAGGGGAACAGCTGACGTTACTGAACCCCAATAACAGAGGAGGGACTGTTGACTGTGCGTACAGCACTTCTGGACGGCAACTGGCGGTGTTGGAGCCCAGGGACAGGTGGAGGAGGAGGAGGTTGGAGGAGGTAGGAGGGATTGCCACACACACAGCAGGGGAACAGCTGACGTTACTGAACCCCAATAACAGAGGAGCGACTGTTGACTGTGCGTACAGCACTTCTGGACGGCAACTGGCGGTGTTGGAGCCCAGGGACAGGTGGAGGAGGAGGAGGTTGGAGGAGGTAGGAGGGATTGCCACACACACAGCAGGGGAACAGCTGACGTTACTGAACCCCAATAACAGAGGAGCGACTGTTGACTGTGCGTACAGCACTTCTGGACGGCAACTGGCGGTGTTGGAGCCCAGGGACAGGTGGAGGAGGAGGAGGAGGTTGGAGGAGGTAGGAGGGATTGCCACACACACAGCAGGGGAACAGCTGACGTTACTGAACCCCAATAACAGAGGAGCGACTGTTGGGACTGTGCGTACAGCACTACCAGGCAACAACTAGCGGTGTTGGAGCCCAGGGACAGGTGGAAAAGCAGAGGAACACAATGTAGGCCGAAGCCTGAGAAAGTCGAAAGGGAACCTTTAACCCCCCCCCCAAGGCGTTTGTAGCTGAAAGAGCCAGCTTGTGCAGCACAAAAGATGCAAAAGGAAAAGGTGGCTCTTTTCATCATGCTCCTTGCAAACACAGAACTAAACACTTATAAAATGTGTCCCCTGCAACCGTAAAACCGTCCCGGAGGTGGGACTTTCCTTCGTAATGTGACGCAGCCCAGCCGTCATTCCTACCCCCCCGGCGCCGCGCACCGGCTCCTCAGCGTTGTTTTATTCCGTCCAGGAGCCTGCGCTGTTATGTTATCCCGTGGCCAGGCACACTTAGCGCTGCCCGTCTTCTGGCATCATTTGGTGTCTGGATGGCTGCGCCTGTGCGGCCGCGCTGGCAGAGAGCCCGCCTCGCAGTGTCTTCTGATTTAATCCCACTGGGGGCCTGGGATCCATGGACATGCGCAGTGCATATCTGAACCTCCACCTCTCACTCATCTCCCTATGGCTTCTTCAGACTGTGCGGTGTCACGGCCGTGGCATGCTGTTAGGGACCAGCTGACACCGAACAGTCTGAAGAAGCCATAGGGAAATGAGTGAGAGGTGGAGGTTCAGATATGCACTGCGCATGTCCATGGATCCCAGGCCCCCAGTGGGATTAAATCAGAAGACACTGCGAGGCGGGCTCTCTGCCAGCGCGGCTGCACAGGCGCAGCCATCCAGACACCAAATGATGCCAGAAGACGGGCAGCGCTAAGTGTGCCTGGCCACGGGATAACATAACAGCGCAGGCTCCTGGACGGAATAAAACAACGCTGAGGAGCCGGTGCGCGGCGCCGGGGGGGTAGGAATGACGGCTGGGCTGCGTCACATTACGAAGGAAAGTCCCACCTCCGGGACGGTTTTACGGTATCAGTGGACACATTTTATAAGTGTTAAGTTCTGCGTGTGCAAGGAGCTAAACAAAAATAGCTACCTTTTCCTTGGGCAGCATTACTGCTGCACAAGGTGGCTCTTTCAGTAACAAACGCCTTGGGGGGGGGGGACAGATTCCCTTACATTTCAGTTGTTGTGTCAGCGTGGCGGTCGCATGACACATTGCCGGCTACACAGCTGGGGATCAGCTGACGTTACTGAAACCCAATAACACTGGGTCGTATGTTTTGACTGTGCAGACGGCACGTCTGAGCCTCAACTGGCGGTGTTGGAGCCCAGGAATTTAAGTTCAGGTGGTAGAAAGATGAACACAACAGGAGACCTGGATAACGTATACAGTGACCTAATTATTCAATCAGGAGGAGGAGTGGCAAATTCCGGCGAGATCCAGGCCTTGTTCATTTTCAGGAAAGTAAGCCGGTCAACGTTATCGGAGGATAGTCGCATGCGACGGTCAGTTAGTACACCACCTGCAGCACTAAAGACACGTTCCGATAATACACTGGCCGCAGGGCAAGACAGCACCTCCAATGCATACTGGCTTAGCTCTGGCCATGTATCCAGCTTTGAGACCCAAAACTTGAAAGGGGAAGAGCCGTCTGGGAGTACAGCAAGAGGGCAAGACATGTAGTCTGTCACCATCTGACGGAACCGTTGCCTCCTGCTGACTGGAGCCGTCTGTGATGGTGTAGACTTTTGTGGCGGGCACAGAAAACTGTGCCACAGTTCGGCCATACTGGTCTTGCCTTGGGCAGAGGCACTGCTTCTGCTCCCTCTTTGTGCAGAGCCTCCACCACGGCCTGGACGCACTGAGCTGCTTTGGAATGCACTAGCAGCACTTCTCTCAGTTGGAATGGAGAAGATGATGGAATTGACCAGTGTGTCTTGGTACTCCCGCATTTTTCGCTCCCGGTTCAACGGTGTGATGAGGCTTTCTACGTTGTCCCGGTAGCGAGGATCGAGGAGGGTGAACACCCAATAATCAGACATGTTGAGAATGTGGGCGATGCGGCGGTCGTTTCTCAGGCACTGCAGCATGTAATCCACCATGTGCTGCAGACTGCCAACTGCCCAAGAAACGCTGTCCCCTGCTGGAGGCGTGATCTCTGCCCGCTCGTCATCACCCCACCCTCGCTGTACACACTGAGTACTGGACAATTGTGTAACTCCCTCCTCTGGACGGATGTCTTCCTCCTCCATTGACTCCTCCTCATCCTCCTCACAAACGGTCCCCTGCCTACGCGTTTGTGAGGAACCACGTGGCGCTGACTGTCCAGAAGATGATGGAAATGGTGAATCCTCATCCTCCACCTCTTCCACAACATCATCCCTTAGCGCTTGCAGTGATTTTTCAAGCAGGCAGATAAGGGGGACAGTCATGCTGACTAGTGCATCATCTGCACTCGCCATCCGCGTGGAATAATCAAAGGGACGCAAAACCTGGCAGACGTCATTCATAGTGGCCCACTCTGTGGTTGTGAAGTCTGTACGGCGCTGACTGCGACTTTTTTGCGCCTGAAGCAGCTGGTACTCCATTACAGCTTGCTGCTGCTCACACAACCGCTCCAACATATGTAACGTGGAATTCCACCTGGTAGGTAGGTCACATATGATGCGATGTTCCGGCAGGCGGTGTCGGCGCTGCAGAGCCGCAATGCGCGCTTTTGCCGTGCTGGAACGCCGCAAGTGAGCACACTCTAGGCGGACCTTGTGCAGCAGTGCATCAAGATCCGGATAGTCCCTCAAAAA
Organism: Ranitomeya variabilis; assembly: GCF_051348905.1. Lineage (NCBI taxonomy): Eukaryota > Metazoa > Chordata > Amphibia > Anura > Dendrobatidae > Ranitomeya > Ranitomeya variabilis. The sequence continues at coordinate 159,551,603 of NC_135238.1, read as the reverse complement.
GCTCTGCACGACCAAATTGAGCACATGTGCCAGACATGGGATGTGAGTGAGGTTGCCGAGGCCCAGAGCTGCCACCAGATTTCGGCCATTATCACACACTACCATGCCTGGCTGGAGATTCGCTGGCACAAACCACACATCGCTCTCCTGCTTGATGGCATTCCAGAGCTCCTGCGCTGTGTGGCTACGATTCCCCAAGAAAATTAATTTCAAGACGGCCTGTTGACGTTTGGCCACGGCTGTGCTCATGTCGGTCGTAACAGGTACACGTTCATCACGGGTCCATGTGGAGGTGGACTGTGACGGCTCCTGCAGCGATGATTCTGAGGAACTGGTGTAAGAGGAGGAGTCAATGCGTACAGAATGGATTCCTGCAATCCTTGGAGTGGGCAGGACACGTCCTGCGCCACTCGCACGGTCTGTACCCGGCTCAACGACATTAACCCAATGGGCAGTGAGGGAAAGGTATCGCCCCTGTCCATGTTGACTGGTCCACGCATCGGTGGTGAGGTGGACCTTGCTACTGACGGCGTTCAGTAGCGCGTGTTTTATGTGTCCCTCCACATGCTTCTGCAGGGCAGGGACGGCTTGCCTGCTGAAGTAAAAGCGGCTGGGCACATTGTACTGTGGGACTGCCAATGACATCAAGTCACGGAAGCTGTCAGTCTCCACCAGCCTGAATGACAGCATTTCCAGTGACAGAAGTTTGGCAATGCCTGCAGTCAGAGCCTGTGCTCGTGGGTGGTTTGACGAGAAAGGCCGCCTTTTCTCCCATGCCTGTACTACCGATGGCTGTAGACTGGGCTGGGAGTGTGTGGATGACTGGGAAAGTGGCGCTGCGGGTGGAATTACAGCGGGTCTCTGGACAACAGGGGCAGAGGTTCTTCCACGGCGATCCTGGGAGGACGCCGAACCAGCTGCGTGTGAGCTAGAGGAAGAGGCAACACGAGCTGAAGAGGTGGTAGCTGCCGCTGTTGGTTGGCCTACCTCTTCAGTGTGTTTTTCTAACTCCGCCGGGTGCCTGTTGCGCACATGTTTCCACATGTTGGAGGTATTGAGGTTGCTGACATTTTTCCCTCTTTTGACTTTTTGATGACACACGTTGCATCTGACATAGCAAATGTCATCTGCAACTGTGTCAAAAAAGGACCAGGCACTGCAAGTCTTGGGAGCGCCCTTTTTGGCTTTTGGAAGAGACATGCTCCTAACGGGTGCCAAAGCGGAGGCTGCAGGATCCGCAGTCTTCCCCCTCCCTCTCCCTCTTTGGGCCGTACGGGGAATCTCTTCCTCAGAGCTGCTCCCACCACCTTCCTGTCCCTCACGCCAAGATGGGTCGAGGACCTCATCATCTACACTACCCTCTGCCCCCAACTGCTCCTCCTGGGTAGTCTCAGCAGCAGAGCACGCACCAGTAAGTGGCACCTGAGTGTCATCATCAGCTGATGCGGCCTGCGATGTGGTGACCGGAGCCACTGGCCCACCCGCCTCTTCAGAGGAAGACAGAAAAAGCTGTTGGGCATCACTGCACCCTGCCTCTTCTTCCATTTCTCCAATGCTGCTTGGCTGGCCCCCTGTTTCCAAGCCAAGAGATTCAGAGAACAGAAGTAGAGACGGCTCCTGTCCTGGGCTCTCTGTCTGCCTGGGCAATTTGGCAGGTGGTGAAGAGACAGATGGCTGCTCTCCAGTGCTCTGTGTCTGAGAGGATGTGGCACTAATGGAAGTTGATGCATTAGCTGCCATCCATCCGACAACAGCTTCAATTTGTTCTTCACGCAGCAGCGGTGTACGGCGCTCGGACACAAAGCTTCGCATGAACGACTGTTGCCTGGTGAAAGTGGGTGCTGATGAGTCACCGGTGCCCGCAGCAGGCACAGAATCCCCACGTCCCCTCCCTGCTCCGCGACGGCTCCCACGCCCCCGTGCCTTACTCACTGCCTTCTTCATCTTGGTTGACTGATAAAGATAAGCAGAAAAGTACTAACGGATTTGTGTGCTTATTCCTGAGCAACTCCTCCTAACAGGTATAAGAAGCACTAATTATCTAAAGTGTGGACTAGACTTTAATATGAGCTAATGTGGCCTACAGAAATGTAAAGTGGTGTAACTGGTGTGTTTGGTGAACTTTATTATTTATTTATTTTTTGGGGGCTGAACTGACAACAGATAGAGCTGCAGTCACACGGAGACCGTGCAGACAGACGTAAACGGCGCTACAAGGCCCAAAAACCCTCCTCTACTTTATCCTATGTAGTGTTTTTCCACAAATTAGCTGGAGACGGGTGGAAAGACACTAATAGGATTTTTTTGAATAAATTAGCAGCAGACTACACTATTTGGAAAAAAAAGAAAATTGATTTGGCGGTATGACGCAGTGAAAAACCCTGAGCTGGAGACAACCAGGCTATAGCTGCTCACAGATTACAGGGCGAGCTGCAGTCACACGGAGACCGTGCAGACAGCCGTAAACGGCGCTGCAAGGCCCAAAAACCCTCCTCTACTTTATCCTATGTAGTGTTTTTCCACAAATTAGCTGGAGACGGGTGGAAAGACACTAATAGGATTTTTTTAAATTAATTAGCAGCAGACTACACTACTTTGAAAAAAAAGAAAATTGATTTGGCAGTATGACGCAGTGAAAAACCCTGAGCTGGAGACAACCAGGCTATAGCTGCTCACAGATTACAGGGCGAGCTGCAGTCACACGGAGACCGTGCAGACAGCCGTAAACGGCGCTGCAAGGCCCAAAAACCCTCCTCTACTTTATCCTATGTAGTGTTTTTCCACAAATTAGCTGGAGACGGGTGGAAAGACACTAATAGGATTTTTTTAAATTAATTAGCAGCAGACTACACTACTTTGAAAAAAAAGAAAATTGATTTGGCGGTATGACGCAGTGAAAAACCCTGAGCTGGAGACAACCAGGCTACAGCTGCTCACAGATTACAGGGCGAGCTGCAGTCACACGGAGACCGTGCAGACAGCCGTAAACGGCGCTGCAAGGCCCAAAAACCCTCCTCTACTTTATCCTATGTAGTGTTTTTCCACAAATTAGCTGGAGACGGGTGGAAAGACACTAATAGGATTTTTTTAAATTAATTAGCAGCAGACTACACTACTTTGAAAAAAAAGAAAATTGATTTGGCGGTATGACGCAGTGAAAAACCCTGAGCTGGAGACAACCAGGCTACAGCTGCTCACAGATTACAGGGCGAGCTGCAGTCACACGGAGACCGTGCAGACAGCCGTAAACGGCGCTGCAAGGCCCAAAAACCCTCCTCTACTTTATCCTATGTAGTGTTTTTCCACAAATTAGCTGGAGACGGGTGGAAAGACACTAATAGGATTTTTTTAAATTAATTAGCAGCAGACTACACTACTTTGAAAAAAAAGAAAATTGATTTGGCGGTATGACGCAGTGAAAAACCCTGAGCTGGAGACAACCAGGCTACAGCTGCTCACAGATTACAGGGCGAGCTGCAGTCACACGGAGACCGTGCAGACAGCCGTAAACGGCGCTGCAAGGCCCAAAAACCCTCCTCTACTTTATCCTATGTAGTGTTTTTCCACAAATTAGCTGGAGACGGGTGGAAAGACACTAATAGGATTTTTTTGAATAAATTAGCAGCAGACTACACTACTTGGGAAAAAAAAAAAAAAAAGGAACAGTATGAGGCAATGAACCACCCTCCCTGAACTGAATACAACCAACTATGGATGGCCTATGTGGCTGCACTCAGACTGGAGACTGGGCTGCACTCACACACACACACACACAGACCCTGCAGATCGCTGTGAAAACAGCGCTACAAGGCAAAAGCAAGGTGAATAGTAGGTGAACACAGCGGTTGCTAAATTAGCCTTTGGAAAGCACAAAGAAGCAAATCGCTATCTCTAAACTGTCCCTCAGTCAGCAAACAGCGTCCTGTCACTAACTGAATTCACAGCAGAGTGATCGCAAAATGGCGCCAGCGACTTTTAAACTGCATCATGACATCATTACACCAGCCAATCACAGCCTTGCCAGTAGTTTCATGCCCTCCATGCTAAACAGGATGTGCCCACACTTGGAATCAATCTCATTGGCTGAATTTCTGCTTTTTGAATCTTAGAACTTCCGATTCCGGTATCCGATACGCGGCAAGTATCGGAATCCCGGTATCGGAATTCCGATACCGCAAGTATCGGCCGATACCCGATACTTGCGGTATCGGAATGCTCAACACTAGTAACCACCGATTGACCAAACCACTGCACGACCAGCTCTACCCTCACCTACTGTATCCTCACCCATCCCTTGTAGATTGTGAGCCCTTGCTGGCAGGGTCCTCTCTCCTTCTGTACCAGTTGTGACTTGTATTGTTCCAGATTATTGTACTTGTTTTTATTATGTATACCCCTCCTCACATGTAAAGCGCCATGGAATAAATTGCGCTATAATAATAAATACTACTACTACTACTAATAATAATAATAATAAATCCACAACACAATCTGTTTCATTCTATGTAAATACTTTGTGAATTTTTGGATGTTTTATGTGGAAATAATCCATAGAAAATACAGAGTGAGGACCCTATCTGAGCCTGTTTATTGAAAGGGCATGTCCAAACTCTATGAAGAAATGGAACCTCACTGTAAGGTCCAATACAGACATTGGAGCTTGACAGACTTAGTATGGGGTATGAGGGTTTATGTCAATGAGGCTTTTCAGTTTGGGTCGAGAGCCCTGAACCCGGTCTGGGAAATAGAGATTTTCATTTAGCTCATGGTTAGATGTCCAAATTACTTCTAAGGGTATGTTCACACTCAGCTTTTTTTATGCAGCCAAAACCTGCTCTCTTAGCAGTAAAACAGCTGCATTCAAAAAACAAGTTTTGCTGCTTTTTTTGTGATATTTTTGAAGCATTTTTAAATGCCTTTTTTTGGTTTGGAATACATGTGTGATTTGTCTAGAGCAGTAGCACAGCTACTGGAGGTGACAGATGGGGCAGTTACGTCGGGCCCCACGCTTAGTGTGGGAGCATGAGAATCTCAACTAAAAACTGAAAATAAAGATTATACAACAACCACAAGACAGATTTCATCAACCAAGGTATCATTGTTATCAGTATAACGGCGCCGACCTGACACTGTCTGTAGGTTACTGTGCACAATCCTGCTGACAGGTTCACTTTAAATTCAGTGAGGAAGAAAAACAAGAATGAGATTTTTGAAATAACATTGCTTTTGCTGATACTTATAATAAATACAACAAAAATGCTGCAAAAATGTTGTGTGTGAACATAGCCTTAGAGCTGAGAAACAAGTGCAAGTAGATGCATTGTATGAAAGCTATTCTTGTACAATTCAGAACTATTGATTTGTCAGTTTTATGTCTATGTGGCCCATAGCAATCTATTAATGATTAGCGCTTGCAATAATTTACAAATGTTGTCAGGCGGTTTAGTGACATTTATTTAATCATTGATTTTATATTTCACATTAAAGGTAAAGGAGATATTTCTGATCAGTAATTACAAGCAGCAAAGGATTGAAAGTGTTAACGAAACATCACATTTTTTTTCTGTCTTCCGGTAATAAACACTGGCCACATGCTTGTAGATACAGCTTTGTGAATAGCAGCTATCTGGATGCTGTTCTAATTCTGTGATGAAAAATACCTTTCTGTAAAGTGTATAATTACCCTCTGCCACTCTCCCATCTCCTAGGGTTTCTCATCTTCTCCAATAATGGAGAACAGACGAACAGAAGTTAAAAATAAAGGGCTTTTAACAATGTAGCAGCCCGAACATAATGTACACATAATGATGATCCTGTGAAGGCCCATTATTTCAACACTCTTGCTATTTGCTGCAGAATCAGAGTTGCTGTGTTGAAGACTGCTGAAACGGAGATGCTTGGTTTTGCCAAATAAATCACAGCAGAGTAATTCAGCAGTTGGCAAGAAAATATGACAATCAATATAACTATCTTTCCAGCCTGCTAATGTTGTTCAGTTCTGATGTTACAAAATCACTGTTCAATTTACATAAAAGAAAAAAGTTTTAAGTTAATTGGGAATCACCTGCAAACCAACCAACCTACAGTGGTACTTAAAAGTTTGTGAACCCTTCAGAATTTTCCATATTTGTTGCATTAATTTGACCAAAAACTATAAAAGATTTTCAAGCAAGTCCTAAAAGAAGATAAAGAAAACACAAACAAGTGAGTCAAAAATATTAGACTGTCATAAAAATATGAGGAAAATTATTCAATATTACATGTCTGTCAGTTTATTCATTTCATTTACTTATATAGCACCATTATATTTCATAATGCTTTAAAGATATTATCATCACTGTCCTCCATTTGCAAAATCATATGAACCTTTAGGATTAATAGATAATTTGAAGGTACAATTAGAGTCTGGTGTATTCAAATAAATGGGATGACAATCAGGCGTAAGTGGTTGACCTGTTTTATTTAAAGATCAGTGATCTATCAAATCATATTGATGCTCCTCTAGAGTTTACTAAAGATCATCTAGACAAGCCAGAAGGCTATTGGAACAATGTTTTTTGGACATATGGGGGCAAAACAGAGCTTTTTATATTTAAATGATAAGTGTTACATTTGGAGAAAGAATAACACTGCATTGCAGCATAAAAGATCTCATATATTCTATTCTATGAGACACAATGGTAATAGTATCACTGATATGACTCTGAGTTACTTCTCATGGGCATGCCGTGAGGTGGGAAGTCAAGGAGTCTAAGATCAAAAGCCAGGAGGTTACATCAAGGACAAAGGGATGAGGCAAATGGACAGTCAAAGGAAAAATTCGGGATCAGGTAACTAAGGTAAGAGTGCATCAAAGGCAAAAGAAGTAAAACAAATGTGTAGTCAAAAGGCAAATCCAAACAACAAAATTCAGAAAATCAGAACAAAGAGTACAGAGCAAATACACCAGTGAGAAAGCCTACATGTTACATGTTTACCGTGACAGAGAGAAGCCAGAAGACTGTGGCGTCTGATTTCTCCTACTCCTGCACTCCTTAGAAGCACTTCACCTTCTTATTAAATGGTGTAAATTTATTTTGGCCATGCAGGGGCTACTCTGCTCTATGGAGAGCTCCTGGAGCATTTAAACTCTCAGCTGTGCACTGTTAGCCACTCCCATCTCCTATATAATCTGGGTCCTGGCTGGCACTCATTGTCAGAGTAGCTTTTGCTGCATGGCTGGAGGTTTTTAGTGGTTATTATTGGAGAAAGGAGTTTGGTGGATTTATCTGTGACTGTTGTGTGATAAATCCCTTTCTTCTCCTACTTTGGATTAACTCCATCCTCCACTCCCCAGTGCATTCCTTTGTTACATGTACAAGTATATTTGTATGTTTGGTATTTTTAGTTACCCCTGTTCATACTACTTTGTTAGTTTGGTTGGTGTAGTACAATATACTACTACTCCCCAATTCCCTAGGTGGGGAAGGGTACATACCGAGTGGATTCAGGAGCTAAGGCAAGGTACGTGGCCCCGGCATCTTCATCATCAGAAGTAATCCAGGGAGCAGGGCAACCTAGGGCACCACCTAGCAATAGGGACAGGGAAGGAACCCCCTGGTCCCGGGACACCTGACAGGAGAGTCGTGACACTACAACTGTAAATGGTCTGTCCATTGTCAGCCAACAAAATAGCCAGGTAATCACCCTGAATGGGTGACATCTGAAGGAAATCTGAGGAAATTTTTGGACCTGCTGATAATTTATGATTCTCTGTACCTTGTACTCTAAACTGCTATCAACAGAAACAAGAGAAGACAGGGAAGAGAGAGATAAAATCAAAGGCACAAACTTCTTCAACAGGGATCCATGTAAGACAGTATCAGATGTTAGGGTACTGTCACACAGTGCAATTTTGATCGCTACGACGGCACGATCCGTGACGTCGCAGCGTCGTATGATTATCGCTCCAGCGTCGTAGACTGCGGTCACACGTTGCAATCACGGCGCTGGAGCGATGCCGAAGTCCCCGGGTAACCAGGGTAAACATCGGGTTACTAAGCGCAGGGCCGCGCTTAGTAACCCGATGTTTACCCTGGTTACCAGCGTAAACGTAAAAAAAACAAACAGTACATACTTACATTCCAGTGTCTGTCCCCCGGCGTTCTGCTTCTCTCCACTGTGTAAGCACCATAGCCGGAAAGCAGAGCGGTGACGTCACCGCGTCACCGCTGTGCTCGCTTTCCGGCCGGCAGGCGCTCACAGTGCAGAGAAGCTGAGACGCCGGAGGACAGACACCGGAATGTGAGTATGTACTGTTTGTTTTTTTTACGTTTACGCTGGTAACCACGGTAAACATCGGGTTACTAAGCGCGGCCCTGCGCTTAGTTACCCGATGTTTACCCTGGTTACAAGCGAACACATCGCTGGATCGGTGTCACACACAACGATCCAGCGATGTCAGCGGGTGATCAAGCGACGAAGGAAAGTTCCAAACGATCTGCTACGACGTACGATTCTCAGCAGGGTCCCTGATCGCTGCTGCGTGTCAGACACTGCGATATCGTAACGATATCGCTAGAACGTCACGAATCGTACCGTCGTAGCGATCAAAATCAGGGATGTGAAGAGATGGAGGAAGCTGATAACCAACAGACAGAAAAAGACAATATAATATAAAGTGCTAGTGCTCAGTCTAACCACTGCTACAGATAAAAATTGGTTTGGTATCACCAATATTCAGGATTGCTCTATCTACTGCAGGCTCAAGTAGCAGGAGCAGAGAAAAAGCATCATAGGCCTAGGCCAATTTTATGACACCCTTCCAACATATATAAACTGATAACCAGATATTTTTGACAATGAGGAAAGGTTTTTAGAGATGGTCAAGCAATACCTGGCCAGCAAAACCCTAATTCCTCTGTGACCTTCAACTCTTGAGTCTCAAAGCTGGACACCTGGCATGAGCTGGCCCTCTATGCCTTGGAGGTGCTTTGCTGCCCTGCTGCTAGCATCTTGTCTGAGTGGGTTTTTAGTGCCACCGGGGGGTTATAACTGACAGATGTAAACATAAATTGCTGACAGGCTCACTCTAATAAAAATGAACAAAGCCTGGATTAGGCCCGACTTTTCCACACCACCAGATGACAGCAGCACATAAAGTGTTTTTAAACTTCAATATTTGAATGAGTCCTCCAGTTGTTGCCATCAAGGGTGTATGGATGAACCTCATTATAGTTTTGCTCCGGTTCTGCTCTCAGTGCAGAGCCTTTATGAGTGTAGAAATTTCACAACTACACTTTCTTAACATTTTAATGAGGTCAGCCCTCCAATTGTTGCCTTCATGTGTCTATGGGTAACCCTGCTTGTAATTATCTTGCAGGCTTTGCGCTGTGTGCAAAGATTTTATGAGTGTACAAGTACCACAACTACACTTTCTTAACATTTGAATGAGGCTCTTCAGATGGTGCCTTCAACTGTGTATGGATGGCCCTGCTTGCAATTTTTGGCAGGCTTTGCACTGTGTGCAGAGCTTTTATGTGTGTAGGAGTACCACAAGTAAACTTTGTTCACAATATTTGAATGGGGTACTGCAGTTGGTGCCTTGAAGGGTGTATGGATGATCTTGCTTGTAATTTTTGACAGGCTTTGCATTGTGTGCAGAGGTTTTTTTTGAGTGTACGAGTACCACAGCTACACTTTGTTCACAATATTGAATAAGGTGTTACAGTTGGTGCCTTCCAGGGTGTATGGACCACCCTGATTAAAATTTTTGGCATGATTTGCACTTAGTGCATAGCCTTTATGAGTCTAAGAGTGCTACTTTATGACAATTTGAACAGAATGTCTACGAGGCCCTCCTTTACAGTTGTGCTCAAAAGTTTATATACCCTGGCAGAATTTTTGCTTTCTTCCTTTTTTCAGAGAATTTGAGTGATAACACCAAAACTTTTTCTCCACTCATGGTTAGTGATTGGGTGAAGCCATTATTGTCAAACTACTGTGTTTTCACTTTTTAAATCATAATGGCAACCCAAAACATCCAAATGACCCTGTTCACAGCTGTGATTCCCTGATGCAATATCATTATACTCTTTTGCTTCCACCTCTGCCCAGGAGCTGTGGTATGATCAGACCATTTTCCAGCATGGTCAGACACAGCCATTACACAGCCACAACACAGCTTAGGCACATTTATAAGATTATCTCAGCACAGGAACATTTTATTTAAACACATCCAATTGTGGAAGTTATTATTATTCCAAGATCTATTCATTAAAACAAACTTTTGTTCGTGGCAAAACCCCTTTAAGGGTGGCTGAGCTGTCGCTCATATTGTTTTAGGGCACCATGAGAATTGAATTTGTGACACCTAATCTGCTAAATCCTGTACAGACTTGACTGCAAATTTCACATTACTACAATTACTAAGCACTGAATAGTGTGAAAACCATAATGAAATAAGCACTACAGATTAGATCTGTGCTGCAGATTAGAAATATACACCATGCTTTAATTGTTGTGCAGTTTTTTCCTCAAAGTGTGACTAGGATTTTACAAAAACCCATTTACTTGTATTGTTCTAGAAATTGCTGTGGATTTACTGTGAAAAATCCGCACCATAGATTTGTGACGTGAACTGTGCCTAAAAATGCTGGGCATAAACTAAGAGGCTAATGAAATTATGTGGAGAACAATTACTTCAAGTTATTGCTGCTAAAAGTGATTCTACATGCTACTGATTCTTTTGTATTTTTTTTTTGCAGGCTCAAGTAGCAGGAGCAGAGAAAAAGCATCATAGGCCTATGCCAATTTTATGACACCCTTCCAACATATATAAACTGATAACCAGATATTTTTGTCAATGAGGAAAGGTTTTTAGAGATGGTCAAGCAATACCTGGCCAGCAAAACCCTAATTCCTTTGTGACCTTCAATTCTTGAGTCTCAAAGCTGGACACCTGGCATGAGCTGGCCCTCTATACATCCATATAACCCCATCAGTATAGAAACACAGTATAAAAACCCTCATCAGTAAATGAATATATACAAAACCACCATCAGTACAAGAATACATCACCAGTACAACTACCAGTACATGAAAACATTACCAAAACCACCATCAGTACTTGAAAACATCACCAAAACCACCATCAGTACATAAATGTATTTCCAAAACAACCATCAATACATGAATTTAGCACCAGAACCACGATCAGTACATGAATTTAGCAACCATCAGTACATGGTACATTAATTGTAATGTCAGGTCAGACCCATTAGATTTGAATCACATGAACCTACTGTCATGATCCAGTCCGGCTTTTCAGTCCTGTCTGCCCTTTTCCCGGGCTGATCATGTCAAGGGTTAACTTTGCTCTGCCTCATTCTGGGTTCAGGTTTGCTATTTAGCTTCGCTGTATGCTGCAGCCGATGTCAGTTATAGTTTCTGCCTACGGCGTGTGTAGCTGACTCTGCGTGCCCTGATTCGTCCTGCTGCTTTAGCTGACTGTACCCGTGTCTATTTATTTCCCTCTTCCTGTCTCGACTCTGTGTTCCCCTTTCGTGTTTGGAAAGGGGTTCTGGTGCTAAATTCACGTACTGATGGTGGTCCTAGTAATGAATTCATGTATTGATGGTTGTTCTGGAAATACAATACAAAAAAAATTATTATGGTGCACTTAATTTTTCACACATTATCTCTGCATTGTGATTGTTTTTGTTAAATAATAACACAGTGTAATCTGTCGTGTTGTTGTTCATCTAAAATTGTATTTAACTAATTTCATGACCTTCTACAAAGGTGTATCTATGTTTTCTGGCACTGGTGGCAACTGGCAATAATTCAGTTTGGCGTCCCCCGCAAGCTGTTTCAGAAGTCATCATGTGATCAATCATTCATATGCGATTTGCACACTTACAGCCATGTACTGACTAATATTCTCTATTCTCTCAATGTTTCAGTGAAAAACTGAGAGAATCAGGAAGAAAAGATAGTAGCCATATGACCGTAAGTATGAAAATCTCATATGAGTGAAGTGGCCATGTGATGAGTGCTGGAATCTGCAAACAGGCCTGAATCCTGACAGTGAGTATATTACGTGCTGTTAGGATTGGCATGATACAATGCATCATTTTATAATAAAAGGGCTTGTCCAGGTTTGAGATGAAAGTCTGCAGTCACTCTGGGTGATTGCAGGCTTCTGAATTCTCACAATGAATGCACTGCACACTTTTAGGATTTTCCTTTTCCAGTGGCAAGAGTGGACGAGCACAAGAATGCAATTTGCATACTTCTGGTTCATTTTCATTGAGCGAGGTCACACATGTCTAGTCAGCATGTGGCCATGTGTGCAAAGTGCATAGTTTTGTGACCTCCCACTCTCAATGCTGTCACTAAAGAATCCTGACAGCATGCAGTGCACTCTATGAGAATTCAGAAGCAAGTCAGAAGTCACATAGAATGACTGCAGACTCAGCAAAACCTTGGACAACCCCTTTAATGTTCCTAGCATAAATAATACATGGTAACCCTTAATTTATCAAACGGCACATCACTTCATAAACATAGCCATGTGTCACATAATCTTACAAGTTATGGATCGTTACATGTGTGCAGGATCAGAATCAATAATAGAGCAGGAATAGATTGCCAGAACCACTAACAGTATAAAAATACATAACTAGAACCCAATCAGTACAGAAACAAAGCATCACAACCCTCATCAGTACAGAAATACATCACCAGAACCACCAGCAGTACAGACATTCATCATCAGAACCACCAGCATTAAAGAAATACATCCATATACAGTAACCCCATCAGTATAGAAACACAGTATAAAAACCCTCATCAGTAAATGAATATATACAAAACCACCATCAGTACAAGAATACATCACCAGTACAACTATCAGTACATGAAAACATTACCAAAACCACCATCAGTACATGAAAACATCACCAAAACCACCATCAGTACATAAATGTATTTCCAGAACAACCATCAATACATGAATTCATTACTAGGACCACCATCAGTACATGAATTTAGCACCAGAACCACATCAGTACATGGTACATTAATTGTAATGTCAGGTCAGACCCATTAGATTTGAATCACATGAACCTACTGTCATGATCCAGTCCGGCTTTTCAGTCCTGTCTGCCCTTTTCCCGGGCTGATCATGTCAAGGGTTAACTTTGCTCTGCCTCATTCTGGGTTCAGGTTTGCTATTTAGCTTCGCTGTATGCTGCAGCCGATGTCAGTTATAGTTTCTGCCTATGGCGTGTGTAGCTGACTCTGCGTGCCCTGATTCGTCCTGCTGCTTTAGCTGACTGTACCCGTGTCTATTTATTTCCCTCTTCCTGCCTCGACTCTGTGTTCCCCTTTCATGTTTGGATTTTCTAGGTACCAGACTTGGCTTGGACCCTGAGCTGCTGTTTCGTTTGTTGTCTTTGGCATATCTGCTCCTGACTGGTATTGACCCATTTAGCTTGTTTCTGACTCTATGCTTGGTTATTCCTTTTGTACTGCGCTACAGACTAATATCAACCCAGCTTGTTTTACTATTTCTGCTACCACCTGGTGGTGACCTCGCTGCTGCGCTGCAGGTCTGCTCCTGCTGTGTGCAGTCCTCCCTCCACTCTATTTCCATCTACTGGAGCTACTTCTTCCTGCATAGCAGCAGCGTGACACCTACAAGTTCCAGTACATCCTTGACAATGGTAAGGAGATGTTGTGAGTAGGGATGAGCAGATCCATGGATGTTTGATTTCTGTGGTTTTCAGCTGAACTTTAAACGAAGAATATACTTGGCACTCAGGAGAAATTTTTGTTGTAAGATTCAAAAAGTAGATATTTATTTTGGTGCATCCAGTTCAACATATAAACGTTTTCGGTCTCGACAAATGAGACCTTCATCAGATATAGTTGTCAATGCTGGAGACCATGGGTAGTGTGTGTGTCACACACTGAGTATGAAGGCAGGGAGTGGGAGCGCAAGGCGCCTGAGGTGCTGGAAGGCAGTGTGAGGCGCGTGTAGCAAGGCGAGATACTCGCAATATGAGAAGCGCTGAGCGGTGCCGCTGCCAGGGGCGGTGTGGGCGCTGTGCTGCTGAGCAGGGGGACGCTCCCGAAAAGGGTCAGCCATTTTCAGAAGTCGCCGACTTTTGGCATAGTCGGGTTTCATGAAACCCGACCCCTGTGTGGGGTCGGCCATGAGGTCGGCGATCTTCTGAATCTGGTATCGGAATTCCGATACCGAGTTCCGATATGTTTGCGATATCGGGAATCGGTATTGGAATCCATATTTAAGTGTTAAATAAAGAATCAAAATAAAAAATATTGATATACTCACCCTCGGACGTGCCCTGGTACTAAACGGCAGCCTTACTTCCTAAGGATGAGCGCGTGAATGACCTGCGGTGACATCGCGGCTTGTGATTGGTCACGAGCGGTCACATGGGCGGTCACGCGACCAATCACAAGCCGCGACGTCATCTAAGGTCCTTCACGCGCTCATTCTTAGGAAGGAAGGCTGCCGGAAAGAAGCAGGGCGCATCCGAGGGTGAGTATATTCCTATTAGGTATATACTCATCGTCGGACGCGCCCTGCTTCTTTCCGGCAGCCTTCCTTCCTAAGAATGAGCGCGTGAAGGACCTTAGATGACGTCGCGGCTTGTGATTGGTCGCGTGACCGCCCATGTGACCGCTCGCGACCAATCACAAGCCGCGATGTCACCGCAGGTCATTCACGCGCTCATCCTTAGGAAGGAAGGCTGCCGTTTAGTACCAGGGCGCGTCCGAGGGTGAGTATATCAATATTTTTTATTTTGATTCTTTATTTTACACATTAATATGGATCCCAGGGCCTGAAGGAGAGTTTCCTCTCCTTCAGACCCTGGGAACCATAGTATCCCATTGCACTGCATTGGGTTTCGTGTTTCGGCCGACCCCGACCCCGACTTTTTTATAGGATCGGCCGATTTCACTCGACCCGACTTGAGAAAGTCGGGTTCCGTGAAACCTGACCCAATCCTATAAAAATAAAAGTCGCTCAACCCTACTTATAACTTGATTTGGATCTCCAAGGACAACAAATTGAAAATGGCCTTTAATACCAGCAACCAACCAGAAACCAATACCATACCCACTATGAGTATATCGCCAGGTCCTTTTGTATGTGCAATTCACCTGTCATATTTCAGGAATTTATTAAATACTTATACTGTGACATCCTCTATGTTTTCCTTGTTGTTTATTTGGAC
This sequence comes from Ranitomeya variabilis, assembly GCF_051348905.1. NCBI lineage: Eukaryota > Metazoa > Chordata > Amphibia > Anura > Dendrobatidae > Ranitomeya > Ranitomeya variabilis. Next base: position 159,536,355 of record NC_135238.1, on the reverse strand, counting down.
AGCATCCTGATTTTTTCTACTGATCTACCTACCCATAGAAAGAACCATCCATCAGGTTCTGCAGCTTTTACGGTAGAACAATTTGTTTGCCAAGTTCTTCAAATGTGTATTGGAAAAACCTTTCCAGCCTTTCTTTGGTCACATTGCTTCCATCCAGGGTCTCACAATGGATTCTGAGAACGTTTCTGTTGTTCTCTCTTGGCCTCATACCAAAAGGTTTGCATGACAGCCAGCAGTTTATTGGTTTCGCCAACTTCTACAGACGATTTATTCCTCACTTCTTGTCCCTCATAGCCCCTTAACCAATAAAGGGGCTAATGCCTGAATCTGGCCTGAATCGCACTTTTCCGACTTCCTGCATTTGAAAGAGGCCTTCACGAGATCTTTGGTGCTACACCACACCTATCCTAGCAAATACTTTCTTCTGGGAGTGAATTTTCCGTTTACCGATGCTAGGGCAATTCTGCAAATAACTTCTTTGTCAGCCTAGTTAAACTATCATTTTGGGGATCATGAACTACTGGCCATTAAGATGACGGTTGAAGAATGGTGACATCTACTGGAAGGCACCAGTAATAACATAAACAGACCATAAAAGTTTGACTTTTCTGCAGACCACCTAATTAAGCTAGGTGAGCACTTTACTTTGCCCATTCTGACTTTGAGTTGTACTTCCATCCTCCGGAGAAGAATATCAAAGAGTATGCCTTGTCTCGATTGTATGACCTGTCTGATACTGAAGAAGGAGCACAGCACATCATTTAGCCAGCTAGGATTGTTAAAGCAGCTACTGTTCAGTTAAAAGACATCCCTCCTGGTTAAACTTTTGTTCCTACTGACAGGAGGGAGATAATTCTGTCCTGCTGACACGAATCCAAGCTGGCTGGCATATGGGCATATGTAAATCCAGTGAGCCGATTGCTTGCCACTTCTGGTGACCTTCGCTGGCCAAGTATGTTTGGGGTTTTATAACCATCTGGCCACTGTGCTCCACAAACAAGTCTTTAAAGAGCAAGCCTGCTGGTCTCTTTCAGCCTCTGCCAGTTCCTTGCGTCCCCTGGAAACACATAACCTTGGATTTCAGCATGAACCTGCCCCTCTCTGAGGGTTACAACACCATCTTGGTCATGGTGGACCAGTTCTCCAAAATGTCTCACTTCATTCCTCTGGTTGGCTTTCCCTCTGCTCCCAAACTCACCACATAGTATAGCATAGTATAAATAAATAAATAATAATAATAATAATCATAATAATAATAAAATAGTTCTTTCAGGATGTGTTTCATCTCCCTGGCTTTCCTCTTCATTGCCTATGATCATAGAATCATAGGATTTTAAAGTTGGAAGGGACCTCAAGGGTCATTGTGTCCAACCCTCTGCTCAGTGCAGGATTCACTAAACCATCTCAGACAGATGTCTGTCCAGCCTCTGTTTGAAGACTTCCATTGAAGGAGAACTCACCATCTCTCATGGCAGCCTGTTCCACTCAGTGATCACCCTCACCATCTAACAGTTTTTTTGAATATGTAAATTGTATGTTCTTTCTTTCAGCTTAATTCCATTGCTTCTCTTGTTTCTATGTGAGTGAAAATAGAAAGAATAATGATGATCCCTCTACAATGTGACATCCATTCCAATATTTGCAGACAGTTATTTAGTCTCCTCTTAGCCTTCTTTTTTTCAAGCTAAACATTCAGAGATCCTTTAACCATTCCTCGTAGGACATATTTTGCAGTCCGCTTACATCCTGGTAGCTCGTTTCTGAACTTGCTCCAGTTTTTCAATTTTTTTAAAAATGTCTTGCCCAGAACTGGACACAGTATTCCAGAAGAGGCCTGACAAAGGAGGAGTAGAGGGGGGAAATTACTTCATGTGATCTAGACTCTATGCTTCTCTTAATACATCCTAGAACTGTGTCACACTGTTGACTCATGTGCAGTCTTTGATCTATTAGCATACCCAAGTCTTTTTCACAAGTGATGTTGCTTAGCTCTATTCCTTCCATTCTATAGATGTAATTTTCATTTTTCTTGCTCACATGTAGAATTTTGCATTGCTCCCTGATAAATACCATTCTATTAGTTGTTGCCTATTACTCAAGCTTATCTAGATTTATTTGAATCCTTTTCTCTGTCTTCTCTAGGGTTAGCTGTCCCTTCTAGCTTTGCATCGTCTGCAAATTTGATTAGTTTACCTTCAGTTCCCTTATCTAGATCATTTATAAAAATGTTGAACTCTGGGGCAAGGACAGTGCCTTGTGGTATCCCACTTGAAACACTTTTCCAAATGGATGTGCTGTTAGGGCTAGCAGAATGCACCGAGAAAATATAGTTTTTTATTTTTGTTATTGGTGCATTCGCAGTCCGGGGTCCACCGTGCAGGAAAACCTGCTGCTAGCAAATGGCAGCACTATATGGCGGTATTGGCTAGCTCTGTTAACTCACAGAACAGCCGTGAAAGCAAAGCACTGCGTCCTGTTAGACTTCACAGGAGCACAGGCTAACTGCCCAACAGAGAGCAGTCAGTGGTCATGCATGCACACAAAACTCCTCGCCGGAGGTGCCAGCATTCTAGGGGCTTATTTCAGGCAGGTTCCTGAATACACACAAACACACAAACTCCTCGCCGGAGGTGCCTGCATTCTAGGGGCTTATTTCAGCCGGGTCCCTGAACACAATCTTACATGACCACACTGGCACAAAGCACATAACTTAGAAAGATACTAGCGCATGGCCGAGCCTTTTATAGCTGCAGCCAGGACAAGACCTTCCTATAAGGACCAATGAGAAGCTGCCACAAAGCCTGAGCACCTTCAGGACCTTCCTGGAGGACCAATGGGCTTTGCTGCAGTATCCAAGCATGTGACCCTCGATCTCCACTGAGAGATCTTACCCTGGGCATGCTCAGAAGGAGAAAAGCAGGACTTAGTCCCAAAAGCATCTGCTCGCCGCTGCCCAGCACTGACTTCAATGGCAGAAGCTGGATAAGAAGCAGTAATCCTCTTTACAGAGTCAGATTGAGTGAGATGCTGAGACTGACATCTCTGCTAAGCAGCATCCACTGTGGCAGGAGAAGAATGGGAGACTGCAGCAGAGATGGCCTGAGATTCCCCCTGTGCAGAGGTGGGAACTCGACCCCTAACATGTGCAACCATTTATTATGATCACTGAGCCAGTTATGAATCCACCTAACCATAGCCTTGTCAGTCCCATACTTGGTCATTTTTTCAATAAGGATAGTATGAGACACTTTATCAAATGCTTTATTGAAGTCAAGATATACTATATCTACAGCATTTACCTGATCCAGCCAGTCAGTGATTCCATCATAGAAAGAAACTACATTAGTCTGGCATGACTTGTTTTCTACAAACCCATGCTGCTTCTGGTTAACTACTGTATTCTTATTGAAGTACATAAATACATGCTGTTTAATAATTTGTTCAAATATCTTTCCCAGTATAGAGGTAAGGTTGGCTGGCCTGTAATTTCCTGGCTCTGCTTTGCTTTTTTGATGATAGGAACAACATTTGCCATTCTCCAATCCTCTGGGGCTTCTCCAGATTCTAGTGGTTCTGCAATTTCTTCTGCTAACTCTTTAGGAGATTTAAATTCATTTAAATTAGCTAAGTGTTCCCTCACCATCTCTCTGTTTATGGATAGTGTGGACTCTTTTATTCCTTCAATAGCACCGTGAAGATCAGTTGATGTTAGATTTGCTTTCTTAGAGAACACAAATGCAAAATAGGAATTTAAAAGTTCCGCCTTCTCAACGTCATTTTTTACCAATCCACCCTTATCACCGTGTAAAAATCCTATAGCTTGTCTTTTCATTTTGACATACCCCCAAAATCCTTTATTTTATTACTGCTTTTGGTCTCTCTTGCAAGCCTCACTACATTACTGGCATTAGTTCTTCTAACTCTTGCCCTACAATCTCTGCCAACAGTATTATATTCTTTGTTAGATATGCCCCATCTTTCCTTTTGATATACATTTCTTTTTTCCTTTTTAATAAGTGAATAAGTTCTGTGTTCATCAATCTCTTTAATTGCTTCCAATTCTTCCTTCTTTTCACAATTGTTACCGATTGTGTGGTGATAATTTCATTTAGCAAAATCTCCCATTCCTCTTGGACATTTCTGTCCTTTAGAACATTCAGCCATAGGACCTTTTCTACCCTTTTTCTTATAGCAGAGTCCAACTCACATTGAAATTTTGGAGAGTTCTTTGCAAGCTACTGAATGTCCAGCTGGATTTCTCCTTCATGTAGCATCCTCAGACCAATGGGCAAGTGGATCAAGTCAATCAGGTTCTTGAGAACTAACTATGCCACCTTATCTCTACCCGTTAGGATGATTAGACTCAGTTATTTCTCTGGGTGGAATTTTCCTACAACAACCATGTTGTGGAGTCTTCTGGAGCATCTCCATTTTTTATTGTTTACTCTCAGCATCCTCTTGTACCCTCTTCTATGGTTGCTTCTTCTTTGATACCAGCAACTAATTCCTCTTAAGTTGTGATGCGCGAGAACTAAAATGCTCTGGTGCATGATACTCGAATTGAGCAAATCATAATGCTTGGGTGTTCGTTTTGAGTAATGAGCATAATGGAAGTCAATAGGAAATGCAAGCTCTTTCCGGCAGACCCTACCAGGAGACCTAGGGGGCTGAAAAATAGTTGAATTGAAATGGAGGCAGCATGGGAAAGACCCCTGGACACATCTTTAACTTCCAGGTTGATGCTGGAAGAAATGCTGTCACAGTATTGAGTCACTTTTAGGAACTGACAATAAAACATACAAAACTGAATATAAAATAGATTTTACAGGAAAAAAGGTTAGGAAACATTCTTTCCTGTATAATCACTTGTATATAAGACAAAGTAAAAAAGAGAAGAACAAAATGCCATCTCTAAACATATTTTCGTGTCATTTTTAGCAATAAACAAATATATAATTTTTTTTAAAAATAACACTTTTAATAACCAGCTAAGGCAAAGTAGACAGCCGCGGGCTGATATTATCAGGCTAACAGTCATGGTTATTGGCCCTTTCCTTGCCTAAAAATACCAGCCTGCAGCTACTCCAAAACTGTCACATCACATGCGCCAATTCTTGTACCCTATCTCAGCTCTTCCAGATTGCCCTGGTGCGGTGGCAATAGGTGTAATGGATTTGGGGTTGATGACAGCTGTGATTTGTCAAAAAAGGAGGGGTGTAGGGGGGTACTGTCCCACCAGTGATTAGCACAGCTTGTAAGTGCCTCCCTACTCACCATGTGCACTGCTCTGCTCCTCCCAGGGTCTGACCTTTCCACTGGGCTGCCTCTTTCAAACAGTTCCAGCACTACTACTACTACTCCCTCCTGTTACTAAGTATTTCCACCTGGCTATAGGGAGACCAGACCCTGCAGGAATTTATAATCACTGTGTCCTGCAGAGTTCAGTTTTCCTGGCCTATCCCCTGCCAGCAGGGGGTATATTAGGCAGTTCCTTCATCCACTCCTTGCCAGAGTTTAGCTCCTAGTTGCAGTTGTCACTGGTGCTCCTTCAAAGTGTTGTATTGATCTGACTTTCCTGTTACCCATCGGGCTTGAATAATTATTATTTATGATTTTTTCTGACATCGGCTTTGCACTCTAACCTTGTACTGTCTGCCCTCACCACAGACTGTCTGACCACATTTGGTCCTTGGCCTTCTGTACCTCGTGTTCTGCCTCTGAGCCTCAGTCTGCAGCTGCAAGTCCTCGGACTGCCATGGAGTGACACCTGGTGGCTACCTTGATGGCCAAGCCTAACCTCACCATCAGAGGTTCTAGTGAAAACCAGGTAGCCACTTAGTCACAGGGTAAAGGTACCGTCACACTAAACGATATCGCTAGCGATCCGTGACGTTGCAGCGTCCTGGCTAGCGATATCGTTTAGTTTGACACGCAGCAGCGATCAGGATCCTGCTGTGATGTCGCTGGTCGCTGAATAAAGTTCAGAACTTTATTTGGTCGTCCGATCGCCGTGTATCGTTGTGTTTGACACCAAAAGCAACGATACCAGCGATATTTTACACTGGTAACCAGGGTAAACATCGGGTTACTAAGCGCAGGGCCGCGCTTAGTAACCCGATGTTTACCCTGGTTACCAGCGTAAAATGTAAAAAAAACAAACAGTACATACTCACATGCGTCCCCCGGCGTCCGCTTCCCACACTGACTGAGCGCCGCAAAGTGAAAGTGAAACCACAGCACAGCGGTGACGTCACCGCTGTGCCCTGCTACTGCCGGCGCTCAGTCATTGCAGGAAGCGGACGCATGTAAGTATGTAGTGTTTGTTTTTTTTACATTTTACTCTGGTAACCAGGGTAAACATCGGGTTACTAAGCGCGGCCCTGCGCTTAGCAACCCGATGTTTACCCTGGTTACCCAGGGACCTCGGCATCGTTGGTCGCTGGAGAGCGGTCTGTGTGACAGCTCTCCAGCGACCAAACAGCGACGCTGCAGCGATCGGCATCGTTGTCGCTATCGCTGCAGCGTCGCTTAGTGTGACGGTACCTTAACTGTCCGGACAGTGGCGCAGTGCGTCAAAACCACACATAAGAATTACCAAGACCTGAGCAATCAGGTGCTATTGAGCCTTTTCTACCCACTGCAGTCATGGTATCACCTATTTCCAAGTTGACCTCAGAATAAGCAAATGATCCACTACAAGATGTTTTGGATTCAGTAATTCCGCAGGTATGCAAAGTTTAGGTTTAAGAAAATTCTTTCAAATCTAATGACTGATTTTTGTTTTCTTATGCCCTGATTTAAAAAACACTTCTATTTTCAACCATCACATATGAATTTTGCATAAAACACGAGTGAAATTGCGTACAAGTGAGATGAACAAGAAAAATCTTTATTGCAGCCGAAAATGTATATAATATTATGTCTAAAAAATTAGTAAACATTCATTCTGTAACTTTGTTGGAAATTAATTTTTGTTCCTTTTCCTTTACTCTTCAAAGCTTCTCTTAATACCTTTTTTTCTTATAGAAGGCCTGCCGATCTTCTTTGTGACACATCTAGTAGTCCCCTATCATATTCTTGTTCCATCTACCTTTGTATTGGTGTTCCATCTCCTTGATAGCCTGATGAAATCTTGTTCCTTGCTCTTTACTAACAGGTTTTCAAAAAAGTAGTCTGAATGGGAATGTAAAAAAATATAATTTCAAATTATTCAGTCAACCTAAGGCTTTGAAACTCTTTAGCATTTTCTCCATAATGCACCTAAATTTTACATGTTTAACTTTACTGCTACCTAGAAATTTCTTCATGACTTCTCTAAAAGAATCCCAAGCCCTTTTCTTAACAGCTTTCTTTTTTTTTTTTCTAGCATGCTGTCTTTCATGAGTTTCTGAATATCTGGACCCACAAAAATGCCTTCTTTCAGTTTTGCTTTGGACAGTCCCTGAAACTTGGTACACAGGTTCTTAAAAGTCTCCCGTTCTTTGGTAAAGCTTTAACAAACTGCTTCATCAGTCTGCTTAATGTGAAGTGGTGCCAGGAGAACTTTAGTGGGATCAAATACACTTTTTGCAACTATGTTCTTGAGTCCAGGTTGCAAAGATATTTTTGTTGGACAGCTTTTTTGGCTTCAGTGATGATTCCTATCCTGGCTGTCCCATTCACACAAAAAGCATGGGTACTTTGTGTATCCTCCTTGCTGCCCAAGGAGCAAAGAGAGACCTTTCAGCATATTGACAATCTTTGATCCTCATAGTTAGGTTTCTTGAGAATAAACTCTAATTTTTCATAGCTTTCCTTCAAGTTAACAGAGAGCCACACTGGCACTGAAGCATACTTGCTGCCATTGTATAGTAACATAGCTTTTAGATGTTTTTTGGATTAATTAATCATCTCCACTTGCTCACATTGTACTCAATGTTAAACTTTTAATTCGAGCTGTGAAAAAAGCTGTGACTCATTGGGACTAGTGTGAAAGTCTTTATCAGAATCCTGCACTCCATGTTCTTCATCTTCTGAAACAGGTGTATCTTCAAGTTCCTCCGGAGGTGAAGGACATGTATTCCTGGACCATGAGGCACAGTTAGAACCACTGACAGGAGGTCCAGGTATATAGTTTTTTTTTATTCTTAAGGTTGAATTCCACCATGTTGCATGTGCATGTAGTGCTCCAGCTGGTGGATCCCGTCTCCAGGGTTTAGGGAGATCGGGTCCCGTCTGCCCACAGACATTCCTCTATTCCCTGCATTCCTTCTCACCCTGTCCGTGCTCCAGCAATGTCTCCTCTGGCTGCGGCCTCTTCCCGACATGTCTCCTCTGCTACTTCACTTCCTGGTTGCAGGGGAGCGAGCATAGGGCACGCGCACGCTGCTATCAGAGGATTTAAAGGGCCAGTGCACCCTTTTTCCTGTAATCAACTCTCAGCCAATTGCTGAGAGATCTGTGTATATTTAAGGTCCTCACTTCATTTCGGAGGTGCCTGGGCAACTTTGTGCTTGTTTCTTTGTTGCCTTTCTAAGGTCCCAGACCAGCGCTTGCTTGTTTAGCCTTGTCTTACTTTGTATTAATACTCAGTGTTTTCTCCTAGTTCCTTGGTCCCGCCTGCCTACCATCTGCCTGCGGACTCTAACGGTATCCTCTGGACCATCTGGTTCTTCTCCTCCGGTTTCCAGGTCCTCTCACCCCTTTCCCGCTGTTTCACTATTCCTCCTGGGTCTGGCCCTCTGTTCTTGGAACTTTTTAACTTCAGCTTCCTTGGTTGTGCTGGGACAATCCCTTTTAAGGGGTTTGCTTGCTGGTACTCCCTCAGAGGAATTCGGTGTTTCAGTCAAGGGGGCTCTCCCCAGAGGGTTCTCTTGTTTGTTATGCTAAATAATGCCTTGCAATTTATCTGATGTCCTTGTCTGGCTGGTTCCTAGGGTTCAGCTTCCACAGAGTCCTCTGTGGTCCATTGGGTTTACTAACCTCTTTCCGCCTGCCTTAGCGTGACAGTACAAAAGTAGCAGTTATCACTATGATTTTGTCGTTCTCTCCAGATAATAGGCACATCAAAATGAATAGATATAATGGAAAAAAACAGCTTATCCAAGCACTAGAGGCACAAAATCCATGGGACCAAATATGAAGAAAATGTGAAGAAAATCCAGCTTCGTGCAAATTGCAAAATTTATTGAAAAATGATACAAAATCAAAACATGGTAAATAGCAGAGACAGCATAGCAACACATTTCAAACTCACATGGCGTTCTTTGTCAGAGAAAAGAAAAGCTCTCTTTCTTCCCTTTAGACCGCTATCATAGTTATTCTGCACAAACAGAACAGACTACATGTAGAGCCCACCACTTGTCCCGATGATCTAGTTTTACACAAAAGTACGCATTTTACACTTTTCTAAAGAAGTCCGGTATGTTGTCAGGTGAATTGCCTCACTTTTATCTGTCCACAGCAGACAATCGCAGCACAGTGTCAAAGTGTAGTACAAGAAAAAGCCTATGGATCTCAGTGTTTGTGGAAAAACTGTACTTGATGGAATTTTTTCAATAATTTGGTGATTAAAGCAATTGAAAGAATATAAAAATCACCTTCTCATACAATTTTACCCTTACAGACATGTATTATTGCTTTTGCTATCTCCTTCTTTATCATCATCCTGATCTGGTTCCAAGGTCATGCTGATCACACAATCATCATCCCTGACCAGACTGACAGCTGTCTCAGTGTGGGAAATGTCCTGAGTTATTTGCCCCCCCCCCATGATTCCCAAATCTAGATTTTCCCTGACTAAATTATCATCTATCACTGCTTATGCCCCTACTACTACTACTACAGCTAAAACAGCCAGGTGTGTAGGTCACGTGCTCCACCTCATCCGTTCTCATCTCATCAAAGTTTTAAGGCTGACTGTTCTTGTCCAACACATCAACTTGAAATAGTTCTTGTGAAACAAACTTTCTTTGCACCCTGGCTTAGGGGGGTAGGATATGAGCACTGATTTAAACTGATAGTGTCAGGGTATGTGCACACGTTGCGGATTTCTTGCAGAAATTTCCTGAAGAAAACCGGAAATTTTCTGCAAGAAATCCGCATATTTTTTTTTGCGTTTTTTTTCCGGTTTTTTCGCGTTTTTTTAGCATTCTGCAAGCGTAATTAGCTTGCAGAATGCTAAAGTTTTCCAAGCGATCTGTAGCATCGCTTGGAAAACTGACTGACAGGTTGGTCACACTTGTCAAACATAGCGTTTGACAAGTGTGACCAACTTTTTACTATAGATGCAGCTTATGCAGCATCTATAGTAAAAGATAGAATGTTTAAAAATAATAAAAAAAATAAAAAAATGCTTATACTCACCCAGACATCTCCTCAGCGGCGTCCGTTCGTCTTCCTATAGCTGGTCTGTGCGCACAGGACCTTCCGTGACGTCACGGTCACGTGAGCGGTCACATGACCGCTCACGACCAATCACAGGACAGTGACGTCATCGGCACGGTCCTTCACCGCACATCAGCTACAGGAACCGAAGCGACAGCATGCAGTGGAGGCGGGAAGACATCGAGGGTGAGTATAGGACTATTTTTTATTTTAATTCTTATTTTTTGACCACTTATATGGTGCCCAGTGCGTGGAGAAGAGTCTCCTCTCCTCCACCCTGGGTACCAACCGCACATAATCTGCTTACTTCCCGCATCGTGGGCACAGCCCCGTGCGGGAAGTAAGCAGATCAATGGACCCCTAGGTGTGCGGAATCCCCTGCAATTCCGCATTTTAATGAACATGTTGCTTAATTTTCTGCGATGCGATTTTTTCGCGGAAAAAAAGGCTACATTTGCACAAAAAATGCGGAATACACTTAAAATAATAGGAGGCATATGTAAGCGTTTTTTTCGCGTTTTTATCACGTTTTTATAGCGAAAAAAACGCGAAAAAAACGAGAAAAATACTTAACGTGTGCACATGGCCTCACTGTCAGATATAACATCATTCTGCTTTGGCTGAGACAAATGATTTGCAATACTGTCCATAACATCCTCTACTTTATCCCCACTAATATACTTGCCAAAGACAATTGCATGCTTGGTAGAACTATTCCCTGGATGGCTGGTGACACTGATGATGGTGCTGCTGTTACTTGAGGGACCCATATTATTACTTCCAGATACCATGTGTGTTTATTTTTCTGTTACATTACTTTATGCTTGCTATTGCCATTTTTCCTGTTAAGATACAGTTTTTACTACAATAGACTAAGTAGCTATACCAGAACTAGTAGCAGCCTGCATTAGAGTGGTATCGGGGTAGTATGTACATTTGTTGAATTTCGCTAATAAAATAAATGTGGAAAAAAATCAATAGTTTGGGACTCGTGATGAGTGAATTTGTTCGAAAACCAATAGCCAAACATAAATTTGGCACGAATATGGCACATTTGGATTTGTGATCGTAAACACGAGCAAAATTTTATTAAATGGGAAAAAAATCAGAAATATTCTGTAAAAATGTACGGGAAAATATTTGCATTGCCACCAAAGTATTTTCAGCACTCTGGCTATGATAATGGTGGTGTATGATGACCGTGGGGCACGTGTTTGATGAGGGTAGAGGGTTTGCAGAGCTCAGATGAGTGGCGTGCTTGCAAACTTTTTTATTCTTCTAACTTTATGTGTGCACATTGCAACTAGCCAATCAGGGTGGAGTAAACATCCACAATGTCCTGACACAATGGCTTGTGTCATTGACTGCTGAAATCACATGTTCCTCTCCATATAAAGACCTGACATCTTGTTTTAGCACCATTTTGACACGGTAACAGCACAGAGAGGTTGCTCCTGATGCTGGGACTGTTTGCTGCTAGATTTTAGGTACAGTTGTGGCCACAAGTATTGACACCCCTGCAATTCTGTCAAATAATACTCAGTTTCTTCCTGAAAATGATTGCAAACACAAATTATGTGGTATTATATTATCTTCATTTAATTTGTCTTAAATGAAAAAACACAAAAAGAATTGTGCTAAAGCCAAATTGGATATAATTCCACACCAAACATAAAAAAGGGGGTGGACAAAAGTATTGGCGCTGTTTGAAAAATCATGTGATGCTTCTCTAATTTGTGTAATTAACAGCACCTGTAACTTACCTGTGGCACCTAACAGGTGTTGGCAATAACTAAATCACACTTGCAGCCAGTTGACATGGATTAAAGTTGACTCAACCTCTGTCCTGTGTCCTTGTGTGCACCACATTGAGCATGGAGAAAAGAAAGAAGACCAAAGAACTGTCTGAGGACTTGAGAAACCAAATTGTGAGGAAGCATGAGCAATCAAGTCCATCTCCAAAGACCTGAATGTACCTGCGTCTACCGTGCGCAGTGTCATCAAGAAGTTTAAAGCCCATGGCACTGTGGCTAACCTCCCTAGATGTGGACGGAAAAGAAAAATTGACAAGAGATTTCAACGCAAGATTGTGTAGATGTTGGATAAAGAACCTCGATTAACATCCAAACAAGTTCAAGCTGCCCTGCAGTCCGAGGGTACAACAGTGTCAGCCCGTACTATCCGTCGGCATCTGAATGAAAAGGGACTGTATGGTAGGAGACCCAGGACGACCCCACTTCTTACCCCTAGACATAAAAAAGCCAGGCAGGAGTTTGTCAAAACTTACCTGAAAAAGCCTAAAACGTTTTGGAAGAATGTTCTCTGGTCAGATGAGACAAAAGTAGAGCTTTTTGGGCAAAGGCATCAACATAGAGTTTGCAGTAGAAAAAAGAGGCATTCAAAGAAAAGAACACGGTCCCTACAGTCAAACATGGCGGAGGTTCCCTGATGTTTTGGGGTTGCTTTGCTGCCTCTGGCACTGGACTGCTTGACCGTGTGCATGGCATTATGAAGTCTGAAGACTACCAACAAATTTTGCAGCATAAAGTAGGGCCCAGTGTGAGAAAGCTGGGTCTCCCTCAGAGGTCATGGGTCTTCCAGCAGGACGATGACCCAAAACACACTTCAAAAAGCACTAGAAAATGGTTTGAAAGGAAGCACTGGAGACTTCTAAGGTGGCCAGCAATGAGTCCAGACCAGAATCCAATAAAACACCTGCGTAGAGATCTAAAAATGGCAGTTTGGAGAAGGCACCCTTCAAATATCAGGGACCTTGAGCAGTTTGCCAAAGAAGAATGGTCTAAAATTCCAGCAGAGCATTGTAAGAAACTCATTGATGGTTACCGGAAACGGTTGGTCGCAGTTATTTTGGCTAAAGGTTGTGCAACCAAGTATTAGGCTGAGGGTGCCAATACTTTTGTTTGGCCCATTTTTGGAGTTTTGTGTGAAATGATCAATGTTTTGCTTTTTGCTTCATTCTCTTTTGTGTTTTTTCATTTAAGACAAATTAAATGAAGATAATAATACCAAAGAATTTGTGTTTGCAATCATTTTCAGGAAGAAATTGAGTATTATCTGACAGAATCGCAGGGGTGTCAAGACCTTTGGCCACAACTGTAGCTAGCTAGGCAGTTGTTTGTTAGTCAGATAGTTTATCTAGACAGTGTCTGTTGTAGCTGTGAAATCCAGCATTTTTTTGTGCCATTACTGAGGTCTACAAACAAAGACAGCAGGGCACATGTCCTACAAATGTGTTGTGCACTGCTTCTGTTGTGCTCCATGAACGAGTATACCATTCTAAATCTTATTTTTTCACTTGCTACATGTGAAGCAGCCTGCCATATCCCACATTGTCATTTAGTGGTATGGTGACATTGTTCTGTGATTTGAGCTGTTGTGCATGAAAAAAAAATTTTTTTGCCCAGTTGCTACCATATTCATGTAAAAAATTAAGAATAAAAATAAAAAATATGGATATACTCACCCCTCCGGCGGACCCTGAACCTTAGCGATGTAACCGGCAGCCTCCGTTCCTAAGAATGCAGAGTGAAGGACCTTCGATGACGTCGCGGCTTGTGATTGGTCGCGTGACCACTCATGTGACCGCTCACGCGACCAATCACAAGCTGCGACGTCATCGCAGGTCCTATACTCACTGCATTCTTAGGAACGGAGGCAGACGCTTGCACCGTTGAGAGCCAGGGCCCGTCCGAGGGTGAGTATATCCATATTTTTTTATTTTTATTCTTTATTTTTTTTACATGAATATGGATCCCAGGGCCTGAAGGAGAGTCTCCTCTCCTCCAGACCTTGGGAACCATACACTGGGAACTTCTGATTCCGATTTCCGATATCACAAAAATATCGGAACTCGGTATCAGAATTCCGATACAGCAAATATAGGCCGATACCCGATACTTGCGGTATCGGAATGCTCAACACTAATGGGCACTTGATAAAAATTTTGAGTGGGCAACACAAGGATAGTTAGATTAATGTGTTGAGGCATTAGGCAAGTCTGAAGAAATGCATTTTTAGAGCACCCTTAAAACTGTGGGTATTGGGGATTAATTGAATTAAACTGGGTAGTGCATTCCAAAAAATTGGCACAGCAGCTGAAAAGTCTTGGAGATGGGAGTTGGAGGCTCTGATTATTGAGGATGTTAACCTCAGGTCATTAGCAGAAAGGAGGGCATAGGTAGGGCGGTAGACTGAGACAAGGGTGGAGATGGTGGGTGGTGCTGAGCCATGAAGTGCTTTGTCGGTGAGGGTAATACGTTTTTACTGAATTCTGGAGTGGATGGGTAACCAGTGTAATGACTGGCACAAGGCAGAGGCATCGGTGTAATGGTTGGTGAGGAATATGATCCTGGCTGCAGCATTCAAGACAGATTGGAGAGGGGAGAGTTTGGTAAGAGGGAGACCGATTAGTAGAGAGTTACAATAGTCCATGCAAGAATGAATAAGAGAAACAGTAAGAGTTTTTGCAGAGTCAAAAGTAAGAAAAGGTTGAATTCTAGAAATGCTTTTGAGGTGCAGATAACAAGAGAGCCAGTGATCTGATGTGGTGGGTGAATAAAAGCTCTGAATCAAGTATGACCCCAAGAGAGCGAGCATGTTGCTGGGGAGTAAAGGTAGGTTATTAGAGGGAGAAAACTGTTATGATCTGGTGGCCCAGGAGTAGCATTGGACATACTCTGGAGAAGGTGGTATCTGTACTGACCGCGGACCCTGAACTTAACACCGCAACTAGAAGTAGCCGTGGGATGTACCTACTGATCCTAGACACCTCGACACAGCCGGAGAACTAATTAACCCTATAGATAGAAAAGGGAAAACTATCTCGCCTCAGAGAAAATTCCCAAAGGATAGGCAGCCCCCCACAAATATTGACTGTGAGAGGAGAGGAAAAAACATACACAGGCTGAAAACAGGATTTAGCAAAGGAGGCCAATCTAGCTAAATAGGAAAGATAGGACAGAGAACTATGCGGTCAGTATTAAAATACTAGGAAATATCCACCACAGAAAATACAAAAAACTCCACATCTAACTAAAGATATGGAGGGTATATCTGCCTCTCCAGAGATTCCAGCTTGACTGCATAAATCCTTACACAGATTAAGCTGGACAAGAAAAAACATGAAATGCACTGAACAATGAGGCCCACAACATGTGGGCTGCAAAACAAGCAGAACTTATCTTGGTGAAAAGACCAGGAAGCAGGAGAAACCATGAAGGGATGTGAATCCTCCAGAATACAATGGGCAACTGGCACTGACTAAGGGTGAGGCCAGACTAAATAGCCCAGTCCAGAGTGGACACACCTGATAACTGCTGTGAAGGACTGACAGCAGCGCTACCACTTATAACCACCGGAGGGAGCCCAAGAACAGAATTCACAACAGAAAACACAAGGAGTTCAGTTTTTGACTGGTTCAGTTTAAGATAGAGGGAGGACATGATGGTAACACAATCACTGGTGTTTTCTAAAAAGGCCGTCTTGTAAGGAGAGGAGGTGTATAATTGGGTGTCATTAGCATAGAGATGGTACTGGAAAACAAATCTACTGATTGTTTGTCCAATAGGGGCAATATACAAAGAGAAGAGGATGGGGCCTAGGACTGATCCTTGAGGAACCCCAACAGTAAGGGGAAGATGAGAAGAGGAATGGATGGATGATGGCATGCTTAAATGAGGAGGGAAAGATACCAGAAGAGATAGAGGTTGAATATTTTTGTCAGGTGAGTGGTGACAACTGGTGCAAGTAGTAGGAAGAGAAGATGCAAGGAGCCTGATCACGTCTTCTTCTGTGACTGGTTCAAATAGTGTCATATAATGGCATTGAAATTGTTCTGCTTGCAGAGCTGGCACATTAAATACACTTCCTTTTTTTATAAACATGACACAGCAGCCAAGATCCGAGTTTGAAATAATTTTGAGCTATCTTCTAGATTACTCAGGCCTCATCCACACTAAAAACAATTTTTTTTCTGTTTAATAACGTGATACAGAAGGGGAGATTTAATTTTGAAATTGTTTGGAGCATCTAGTATATGCTATACAGGTGTCATCCACACCGAAAAAAATTCTCCTCTTACTAGCGTGATACATTAGGGGAAATCTCAGTTTGACATTGTTTGGAGCATCTAGTCTATGTTATACAGGCCTCATCAGCACAAAAAAATATTTTTTTCTGTTACTAACATCATACAGCAGGGGAGATCTCATTTTGAAATTGTTTGGAGCATGTCTTCTTTGCCATACAGTCCTCATCCACACTTAAACAATTCTTTCTTTTTGTTACTAATGTCATACAGTAGGAGAGATCTCAGTTTGAAATTGTTTGGAGCATCTAATCTATATTATACAGGCCTCATTCATATCCATAGAAAAATATAAATTTCTTCTGTTATTTACGTCATACAGTAGGGGACATTTTATTTTAACATTGTTTGGAGCATCTAGTCAATATTATACAGGCTTCATCCACACTTAAACAATTCTTTATTCTGTGACAAAGGCGATTCAGCATGCCATATTTCACCTTCTCACTTAGTGCTGCAGAAATTCAGCTGTGTGCAGAGATGGTGCAGAGTAAAAAATATAATTTTTAGTTCCTAATACTGTGCTCGTAGCACACTATCCGAGCAACTTGACTGTGAAAAAGCGAGGTCGTAGTGTAAGTGTGATTAGGCTTGGTGTTCAACGTGTATATAGGGTAGGTAGTAATGTTTGTAAAAGCACTAGTGAACCAACAACGTCATGTCCTATCCAAAGAAAAATTACAACTTCTGTTACTGGACAATGTAGTTTTAGTGTGCTGCATTGTTCTCGCGTAACTGTCTGTGATATCTTTAGTGGGGCTTCTATGCCTGCAGTTGCTGCTGCAGATGTTAAAACTAATTTGTGGAAATGTGAACAGTCCCGCTTGGGTGTCCATCTGTTGGGTTGGCTGTAGTGGAAGACATGTCAGTCCCTGTTATACCATCTTTACTGTGGTGAAATTGAGGCCACTTTGTTGGTGTCTGCCACTAATTTTATTAAATGTGAACACTCCTGGTTGGATGTCCAACTGTCCATCTGCTGGGTTGGGTGTAGTGGAAGACCTGTCGGTTCCTATTATACTATTTCTACTGAGGTTAAATTGATGCCATTTTGTTGGTGTCTGCCACTAATTTTTGTAAATTTGAACACTCCTATTTTAAAATGCGCGCGTGTCCAGCCTCCCGTGACGTCACGGCTTGTGATTGGTTGCGTCGCCCATGTGACTGCGGCGCAACCAATCACAACGCCGGGACGTAATTTTAAAATCCTGCAGGACCTGAAATTACGTCACGGCTTGCTGTGATTGGTCCGCGTCCTGGCAACATGGCCGCCGCGACCAATCACAAGCCGGGACTTCACGTAACCAAGTAAACGCGCAAATTTTAAACAAAGAACGCTGCCGCTTCCCTCGGTAACGTGCAGGCTGCGTCGGAGAGGTGAGTATAGCAATATTTTTTATTTTAATTCTTTCTTTTACACATTAATATGGTTCCCAGGGCCTGAAGGAGAGTTTCCTCTCCTTCAGACCCTGGGAACCATCAGGAATACCGTCCGATACTTGAGTCCCATTGACTTGTATTGGTATCGGGTATCGGTATCGGATTGGATCCGATACTTTGCCGGTATCGGCCGATACTTTCCGATACCGATACTTTCAAGTATCGGATGGTATCGCTCAACACTATTCTCTGATAAAATATTTTACAAAGTTACTTATTTTCATGTCTACTATTCATTTATGAAATCAAAATTAAAATGAAGGAGACTCTTTCATGGAAAATAATTGATGCTCATTGCTGATAAATTTCTAATAGTGAATGGTGGACCTGTGGATGTTGGATGTCTGTTGGGTTCGGCCAACATTCAAAAAAATGTGGTTCGGGTACCAGAACATTACCCAAAGTCAAACCCAAACCCTGACCCCGTCGGCTGATGAGAATACTATGATCATCATTATATGCCTGGTATCATTGATATAATATACTAGATGGTGGCCCAATTCTAACGCATCGGGTATTCTAGAATATGTATGTCCACATAGTATATTGCCCAGCCACGTAGTATATTGCCCAGTGACGTAGTATATTGCCCAGCCACGTAGTATATTGCCCAGCAACGTAGTATATTGCCCAGCCACGTAGTATATTGCCCAGCGACGTAGTATATTGCCCAGGGACGTAGTATATTGCCCAGTTACGTTGTATATTGCCCAGTGACGTAGTATATTGCCCAGTGACGTAGTATATTGCTCAGTGACGTAGTATACATCACAGAGCCACGTAGTATATTGCCCAGCGACGTAGTATATTGCCCAGTTACATAGTATACAGCACAGAGCCACGTAGTATATTGCACAGCGACGTAGTATATTGGGCAGTCACGTAGTATATTGCCCAGTGACGTAGTATATTGCCCAGCGATGTAGTATATTGCCCAGTTACGTTGTATATTGCCCAGTGTCGTAGTATATTGCCCAGTGACGTAGTATATTGCCAAGTGACGTAATATACAGCACAGAGCCACATAGTATATTGCCCAGCGACGTAGTATATTGCCCAGTTACGTAGTATACAGCACAGAGCCACGTAGTATATTGCACAGCAGCGTAGTATATTGGGCAGTCACGTAGTATATTGCCCAGTGATGTACTGTAGTATATTGCCCAGTGACGTAGTATATTGCCCAGTGACGTAGTATATTGCCCAATGACGTAGTATACAGCACAGAGCCATGATTTGAGAATGAAAGATCAATCCAGAAGGAGAAAGAAGAACATTTCTCTGATAAAATATTTTACAAAGTTACTTATTTTCATGTCTACTATTCATTTATGAAATCAAAATTAAAATGAAGGAGACTCTTTCATGGAAAATAATTGATGCTCATTGCTGATAAATTTCTAATAGTGAATGGTGGACCTGTGGATGTTGGATGTCTGTTGGGGTCGGCCAACATTCAAAAAAATGTGGTTCGGGTACCAGAACATTACCCAAAGTCAAACCCAAACCCTGACCCCGTCGGCTGATGAGAATACTACGATCATCATTATATGCCTGGTATCATTGATATAATATACTAGATGGTGGCCCAATTCTAACGCATCGGGTATTCTAGAATATGTATGTCCACATAGTATATTGCCCATCCACATAGTATATTGCCCAGTGACGTAGTATATTGCCCAGCCACGTAGTATATTGCCCAGCAACGTAGTATATTGCCCAGCCACGTAGTATATTGCCCAGCGACGTAGTATATTGCCCAGCGACGTAGTATATTGCCCAGGGACGTAGTATATTGCCCAGTTACGTTGTATATTGCCCAGTGACGTAGTATATTGCCCAGTGACGTAGTATATTGCTCAGTGACGTAGTATACATCACAGAGCCACGTAGTATATTGCCCAGCGACGTAGTATATTGCCCAGTTACATAGTATACAGCACAGAGCCACGTAGTATATTACACAGCGACGTAGTATATTGGGCAGTCACGTAGTATATTGCCCAGTGACGTAGTATATTGCCCAGCGATGTAGTATATTGCCCAGTTACGTTGTATATTGCCCAGTGTCGTAGTATATTGCCCAGTGACGTAGTATATTGCCAAGTGACGTAATATACAGCACAGAGCCACATAGTATATTGCCCAGCGACGTAGTATATTGCCCAGTTACGTAGTATACAGCACAGAGCCACGTAGTATATTGCACAGCAGCGTAGTATATTGGGCAGTCACGTAGTATATTGCCCAGTGATGTACTGTAGTATATTGCCCAGTGACGTAGTATATTGCCCAGTGACGTAGTATATTGCCCAATGACGTAGTATACAGCACAGAGCCACGTAGCATATTGCACAGCGATGTAGTATACAGCACAGAGCCACGTAATATATTGCCCAGCCACGTAGTATATTGGCAGTCATGTAGTATATTGCCCAGCTACATAGTATATTGCCCAGCCATGTATGTCACAGGTTAAAAAAATAAAAATTAAACATACTCACCTTCCGCAGGCGCGTTGTAGTTCTGTCGCCTGTGTGGGGTGCAGGCGGCAGCTTCCGGTCCCAGGGTGTGATGACGTCGCGGTCACGTGACCGTGACGTCATGGCAGGTCCTTCTCATGCAGGCGTGCAGGACCTGTGATGACGTCGCGGTCACATGACTGTGTCGCGGTCACATGACCGTGACGTCATGGCAGGTCCTTCTCACGCAGGCGTGCAGGACTTGTGATGACATCGTGGTCACATGACCATGACGTCATGGCAGGTCCTTCTCCCAGACCATCCTTGCCACCGGAACGTGCTGCTTGCATGGACCGGCCGGAGCATTGTGAGCAGCGGGAAAGGCGGCGGAAGGTGAGTATATAATGAGTTTTTATTTTTTTTATTATTTTTAACATTAGATGTTTTTACTATTGACGCTGCATAGGCTGCGTCAATAGTAAAAACTTGGTCACACAGGGTTAATAGCGGCGGTAACAGAGTGCGTTACCTGCGGCATAACGCGGTCTGTTACCGCCGGCATTAACCCTGTGTGAGCGGTGACCGGAGGGGTGTATGCGGGCGCCGGGCACTGAGTGCGGGGAGTAAGGAGCAGCCATTTTCTTCTGGACTGTACGTGTCGCTGATTGGTCGTGACAATGGTCGTGGGCGTTTTGCCACGACCAATCAGCGACTTGGATTCCATGACAGACAGAGGCTGCGACCAATGAATATCCGTGATAGAAAGACAGAAGGACATAAGGACAGAAAGATGGAAGTGAACCTTAGACAATTATATAGTAGATAGCAAAAAGTGATAATTAAAAAATACCTTTTATTAGTTAATTAAAATATAAAGGAGAATAAGTGCCATCATTAAAGTGAAAAAATAAAAAAGGGAGGGTTATTCAGTTGACTTGATTGAACAAAGTCAACCATTGGAAAGAACACCCCTCTAGGATCAATAGATTACTCCTGTAATAGCCAGGACAAAATCTATGTAATTACAGGGTACACCATTAAAAGTTCAAAGGATAGTGCCTCTGGATGATAACTCACAATAAGCACAATGTTGTAAACCTGTATACATATATGCAGTAAAATATAACATCCAACATAGAAAATGTCACTGCCAATCATAATATATTGGTAAACAGATTTTAAACATTTACAAAAGTAATTAAAAAAGAAACAATCTCACCAAATTAGATTGGTGTGTGTGAGGGAAGGGAGTAATCTTGTATCGCAGACAGGTTATCAGGCGATTCATGGAACTAACAGTACCCTGTCAATCCCTATGGGGCTAACAATAGTCTATCCCCATGACTCCTGCCCTGACAAGGGCAGTCCACAGCTACACCTGTCATGAACATGCCCTGCACTTTCGCTGAGGTATCGTCCCAAGGTGTTTCATTCAGGCCTAATCATCAGGGGACTTGCTTGTAAAAGGGAAATAAAGTGCTAAGTGCTGTGCTAAAAGACAAGTGGTCCCTCCACTCTCTATGCTGTTTATACCATTGTGCTTATTGTGAGTTATCATCCACAGGCACTATCCTTTGAAATTTTAAAGGTGTACCCTGTAATTACATAGATTTTGTCCTGGCTATTACAGGAGTAATCTATTGATCCTAGAGGGGTGTTCTTTCCAATGGTTGACTTTGTCCAATCTAGTCAACTGAATAACCCCCTTTTTTATTTTTTCACTCTAGTGGTGTTAGGGCTGGCGGAATGCACCAAATAATTATAAAGATGGAATGAGGTGCGTTCGCAGCCCGAGGTCTACTGTGCAGGGGTGATACCTGCTGCTAGGTAATGGCGGACAGTAAATGGCGGTATAATGAAAACACACACGGGTTAGCTACACCCAGTAGGAATGAAGCGAACCCTGTTGCGTCACAGGACCGCAACACCGCAGAGGAAACGCAAGTATTGTGTCACAGAACTCTGCCCCAAGACACGGGGTTAGAGTCCCTCTAGACCACTTGCGTTCGGCACCGGAACTGCGGTGCCAGGAAAACACAAAATAGATTCAGCGCACTGGGTGTGTGCAGCGCCACTCTGGCGGACACCACTAACCGCCCAAGAAGGGACAGGTAAGCGCACTGGTTGCGCATGGTGCTGCACTGGCTAATGCTGCAGATACAGTTAGGTCCATATACAGTATATTTGGACAGAGACAACATTTTTCCAATTTTGGTTATAAACATTACCACAATGAATTTTAAACAAAACAATTCAGATGCAGTTGAAGTTTAGACTTTCAGCTTTCATTTGAGGGTATCCACATTAAAATTGGATGAAGAGTTTAGGAGTTTCAACTCCTTAACATGTGCCACCCTGTTTTTAAAGGGACCAAAAGTAATTGGACAGATTCAATAAATTTAAATAAAATGTTCATTTCTAGTACTTGGTTGAAAACCCTTTGTTGGCAATGACTGCCTGAAGTCTTGAACTCATGGACATCACCAGACGCTGTGTTTCCTCCTTTTTGATGCTCTGCCAGGCCTTCACTGCGGTGGTTTTCAGATGCTGTTTGTTTGTGGGCCTTTCTGAAGTTTAGTCTTTAACAAGTGAAATGCATGCTCAATTGGGTTGAGATCAGGTGACTGACTTGGCCATTCAAGAATATTCCACTTCTTTGATTTAATAAACTCCTGGGTTGCTTTGGCTTTATGTTTTGGGTCATTGTCCATCTGTAGTATGAAACGACGACCAATCAGTTTGGCTGCATTTGGCTGGATCTGAGCACACAGTATGTCTCGGAATACCTCAGAATTCATTCGGCTGCTTCTGTCCTGTGTCACATCATCAATAAACACTAGTGACCCAGTGCCACTGGCAGCCATGCATGCCCAAGCCATCACACTGCCTCCGCCGTGTTTTACAGATGATGTGGTATGCTTTGGGTCATGAGCTGTACCACGCCTTTGCCATGCTTTTCTCTTTCCATCATTCTGGTAGAGGTTGATCTTGGTTTCATCTGTCCAAAGAATGTTCTTCCAGAACTGTGCTGGCTTTTTTAGATGTTTTTTAGCAAAGTTCAGTCTAGCCTTTTTATTCTTGATGCTTATGAGTGGCTTGCACCGTGCAGTGAACCCTCTGTATTTACTTTCATGCAGTCTTCTCTTTATGGTAGATTTGGATATTGATACGCCTACCTCCTGGAGGGTGTTGTTCACTTGGTTGGCTGTTGTGAATGGATTTCTCCTCACCATGGAGATTATTTTGCGATCATCCACCACTGTTGTCTTCCGTGGGCGCCCAGGTCTTTTTGCATTGATGAGTTCACCAGTGCTTTCTTTCTTTCTCAGGATGTACCAAACTGTAGATTTTGCCACTCCTAATATTGTAGCAATTTCTCAGATGGGTTTTTTCTGTTTTCACAGCTTAAGGATGGCTTGATTCACCTGCAAGGAGAGCTCCTTTGACCGCATGTTTACTTCACAGCAAAACCTTCCAAATGCAAACACCACACCTCAAATCAACTCCAGGCCCTTTATCTACTTAATTGAGAATGACATAACGAAGGGATTGCCCACACCTGCCCATGAAATAGCCTTGGAGTCAATTGTCCAATTACTTTTGGTCCCTTTAAAAACAGGGTGGCACATGTTAAGGAGTTGAAACTCCTAAACCCTTCATCCGATTTTAATGTGGATACCCTCAAATGAAAGCTGAAAGTCTGAACTTCAACTGCATCTGAATTGTTTTGTTTAAAATTCATTGTGGTAATGTCTGTAACCAAAATTAGAAAAATGTTGTCTCTGTCCAAATATATATGGACCTAACTGTAGATGCTATAGATTATGCCAGGTGCTGGATGGCACTAACTGGCGCTAGATAGCTCCAACATTCGTGAGCAGTCATCAACACTAGGGATGGGTATGATTTGGAGCTTTCACCAGAACAGGCATACATCTACACACACAATAACTGATTTATACTAGCGCATGGCCGTGCGGCCATGTGAACCATTTATAGCCAAAGTTATCCAGGACCTTCCTAGTGGTCCAATAGGAGCTGCTACAGGACCTGAGCATGTGACCCCCCAACCTCCAATGAGAGGTCGTCCCTTGGGCATGCTCAGAAGAAGAAAAGCAGGACTTAGGCCCAGGAGCGCCTGCTCGCTGCTGATCAGTACTGGTTACGGTGGCTGAGCCTGGAAGGACAGCAGTAACCAGCCGCACAGTATCAGCTCGAGCCAGACGCTGGGACTGACGTCTCTGCTGAGCAAGTTCCACTGTGGCTGGAGGAGAATGGGAGAACGCAACGGACATGGTTCCACTGTGCAGCGGCGGGAGCTCACAACCTAACAAATGATGGCACTTTTTCTCCTTTATATTTCAAATAACTAATAAAAGGTATTTTTAATTCTCACTTTTTGCTATATATTATATTCTTCTTGGTGAGATCCTCTATATATTTGGTGGTATCATTCCATCACTGCTTTTTTCATGGTCTCACTGATAGCATCAAGAGCAGGTGCATGATGATGAGAGTATTCAAGAGCCAGTGCCTATGCATTAAATAATTAAAATTAGAAAATGGCATGGGCTCCCCTCTATTCTTGATAACCAGTGCAAGTAAAGCAAGCAGCGGTGGGCTGCAAAACACAGCTGTCAGTTATCTTGGCTGGTTATCAAAATAGAGGGGTCCCCATTTTTTTTACCTTATTTAAATAAAAAAATAAACAAAAACAGCATGGGATGCCCTTAATTTTTGACAACCAGCCAAGCCAAGCTAAAACAGACAGCTGGGGGCTGGTATTCTCAGACTGGGACCATGGATATTGACCCTCCAAGGCTAAAAATAGCAGCTTGCAGCTCACCGAGAAATGACCAAAGTCTGGTGCTTTGCAAGTGGGGTAATAGTTGTGGGGTTGATGTCAACTCTTTTATGGCTGCTGACATCAAGCCCACGAGTAAGTAATGGAGAGGCATTAAATCAGATACCCCCATTACTAACCCCATAGTTAAATGTAATAAAGACAGAGACAGAATAAATCCCTTTAATTGAAATAAACACAGACTCCTTTATTTTAAATAAAAAGCTCCCCGACCCTCTGTTGCCCATTTATTCACCAAAAATTTCAATAAAAAAGCAAATTTATACTCACCTTTCCACCTATAATCCATTAATGGCCATCTCCCACGACAATCCAGATGGTTTGGAGAGTGGTCATATCAGTTATGCGACCGTTCTTCACGCTAGCCGGAACACACTGAGTAGAGCATGAGAAGGTCTGCCTTTGACCGGCGATGACCTTAATGATGTCACCGCCAATCACACACAGCCACATTCTCCCTCTCTGCTCAGTGTGAGCTGGCTGGCATGGTGAGAGGTCGCATCAGTGATGCAACTGCTCTCTCTACTAGCGTGAGAAGTTCTGCTTGTGCTATGACTAAGAGCACATTGCATCCTCGAAATGCATAAGATTCTCTTCCTTGTTCCATGTACTAGATTTTTTAATACTTTTTCTCCTGTTTTTTTTCCACTATCATCGAGGTCACATCGTATCCGATCACCTGTTCCCTAGATACATTTTTTTTAAACACGTCCAATTCTGGAACTTATTATTATGATAGCATCTATTAATTAAAATGATCTTTATTCATGGGACATCCCCTTTAAGTAACTAAGTGAATAGCATTGATTGCTTGTTAATAATTTAGTTTTTCTAATTAATATTTCCTTTCTTTCAACTTATGTGTGGACACAAAGAAGAACTAGATTGTGCTAATCTGCAATATGACATTGTAATCCAAACATGTACTTTTATGTATGTGTAGCTCTTCATAGTGTGAACCACTACCTATGGCTGCAGCATACACCAGAAAAGATGATGCGGAATGTTCCATGATTAAATATTTCTTATTTTTGTCATACTGAACAGGTGATGCTCCTGTTTATGCATCAGGAGGTGGTTCACCAGTTTCTTTGTCTAGTTAATCTTTCCTTTCTTAATAACTCATGTGTGCTTATAAAGAAGGACTACGTTGCGTTATTCTGTAATAGGACATGTTTTATTGTCTTTTTTTTCTAAGGCGCACCTGTGCATTTGTCTAGTACAGCACTGTGCTGGTAATTTCAGGCACATCTTACATTTTACAGACCATCTTTGTATCCACTTACACCAAATTGAGCATTCTACTGTAATCTCCCCATTCAGAACAATTAAAAGCATCTCAGCTTGAAAGTCAAAACGAATTGCGCCTATCACACAATTCCGACAACCAGCTTTTAACAAAGTAAATTTATTTAATACACTTTCTAGCCAAAAAAAAAGCCTTTATGCAGGTAAAAAAACACATGCTAACGTAGTTTAAAATTAGAGCTGAAAGCCTTTACCTTTACTCTCACCCGAGGTTCTTCGCAGCTTTGCTAATGAGACTTGCTGGAGCTTCCCTGTCTTTTCTTTATTCAAGTGTTCCTCATTGAACCCTTACATCTTAAGCACATGGCAGATCCACGTGCACGGAGGCACACAGAGACCCTACATTTTTTCCAAAAGAACCCTAGGCATTCAGTATGGTATATTACAGAGGTATTCGGAGAATAACTTTTTCATGCTGTGTCTGTTAGAGCATAGTATACTTTTTTCCTCCCTGTTGGATTTATTTCCATAAAATTAAAGCCCATGTCATTGGATCCAGGTTTGGTGCCAATTAGAAGTGTAGCCATAATACTTTTGTGTTCTCAGGGCCCTGTGATCATTCAGCCAGTGCAACACAATGGCTCATAGGGTTGATGCTTTGCTGCGCTGAGGTGGGATTTGAACTCAGGGCCTCAGCGCTGGGTTCAAATCCCACCAAGGACAAACATCTGTAAGGATTTTGTATATTCTCCCCTTGTTTGTGTGGATTTCCTTTAGGTTCTCCGGTTTCTTCCCATACTTCAAAGACATACTGATAGGGAATCTAGACAGTGAGTGCCAATGGGGACAGCGATGATAATTTCTGTAAACCGCTGTGGCGCTATATAAGGTGGCAGTCAGACAACCGTATAAATGGCACCGCAATGCCTGGACTTTATCTGAATTTATAGAAATACATGCAGCTGTCATGCTCGGGTCGCTAATCAATTCTATCTTGGTTTGATTTATATGGTCGTATGAGTGCGCCATAAGTGAGTAAAATAAATAAATTAGACCATGTTCAGTATATTCACTAAATTATTAACAATGTGTATTAAAATTAACCCAAGTGATGTTAAGGAGACATTGATTATTAACTGTCTTGATGTCAACTTAAGAGTTCATTCTGTTTCCGCCTTTCATACACGTGGCACACGTGGCAGGAAAAAAGTTAATAAACTTGGACTAGCATTGATTAGGGTGCATATATGCTCTGTTAGTAAATGTTTAGGTTACCTGAATCTGAGGGTCATGAACTATTTGACACTGACCACTAATTAAAGCCAGGTTTCCTTAACCTCCATTTCCTATTGTGTTGATTTATCAACAACCTTCAATTCCTGTCTGACCAAATAAAAGCTGACATTCCCCCCAAGGATTTGAAAGCCCAAAAAAAAGTTGAAATCAATCTAAATTTTTGTCAAATCTAACTCAGCAATGTCAAAAAAGCAACAGTTCTTCTCAGAAAAGAAACTTTCATGTGAGCCTCCTGCCCCTGCCATAATACATTGCCCTTCCTGCTTCTGAGTATTAGTTTCCACTGTGTTAAGTTCAGATGTCCAAAATAATTGGCTGCAAGGGGTGAAAAGCCTGGTACAAAGTGACAATTACTGACAAACTATTCATTCCTCTATTTAGAGCTATTTTCACAAAATATTCTACTATAAGCTTAGGTATAAATAAGCAGCTTACTGAAATAAGGCTATTAAAGAGGGCATGTGTTACTTTTAGAGGGTTTTTTATTTTATTTAGACGTAGTTAATGTGACGGATGTATAAAATGCAATGTTGTTAAGTTGTATCTTCGACAAATAGTAGATTTTTAATATAATCCTATTCTAAGTTGCAACTAATTAATTATCAAATGTATAACAGAATAAACTTTATTAGTATTATTAGTCACTTGTAATTAATTTGCAGGCATCACAACATAAGATGTACAAAACACATACTATGGATTTACACAGTGAAATAATAGCGGTTGTCACAGACACACAAACACATCTATATATGCATAAAAGAATAAAAAAAATATAGATGTATCTCTCTCTATGTATATACAGATGCATATATATACATATATATATATATATATATATATATATATATATATATATATATATATACAATGCTAAGGTGTATGTTTGTTAATATCAATAACAATAATATTTTTAAGAGTAAAGGTGCATAGGTGATGAATGGTTTTGATATTATTATTGTTCTAAATTTTAGGTAATACAAAATGTATACTATGTACTAACTGTCCAAGATTACAAATTAAAGGGACCATAATATAGTAGGTAAAGGTCCTCTTTTGGACAGACGATCAGCCACGTGTTCACAAAGTTTTAAGGCAATTGTAATTAATATATAATGGGATAGTAACCAAACTGCAAGATCAAATGTACAGTGAAGGCATATAATCATGTTATAGAAAATGACACATCAGATTCAGAGACAATTCTTGGCAGTAACTATTTTTGTGTGGAATTTGCAGTGTCAGAACAATATTTTAGAGATGAATAAGTAACTGTACAGATATGTCACAGGCAATGTGAATTTATAATCTGGACTGCAGGAAAACCTGCTCTCTTATAATTATTCTTATTATTATCTATCTATCTATCTATCTATCTATCTATCTATCTATCTATCTATCTATCTATCTATCTATTATCTATCTTTTATCTATCTATCTACTATCTATCTATTATCTATCTATCTATCTATCTATCTATCTATCTATCTATCTATCTATCTATCCTCTGTCTATCATGTATCTATTTATCTATCTATCTATGACATTTCCTTCAACCTACTGTTTAAAATAGCTTTTATAATCAGAATAAATAAATCTAAATAATAAGCCACATTCTTTTCACTGTATTTTATATCTGTCTCTTAAGCAGGACTGGTAACAGTAATAGCAAATATTAACAACTGTCAAGAAGTAAAGTTGCAAAAAAATCTGAAAAGAAAGTTTTCTTATTATTTTGGTTAACATCAAAATGACCTGATCACAGACATTTCCAAATATGAATATTTCTCACTTATACAGAAATAAATGCCGGTATTGTACTAATGAAATACCTGTGGGGCAGGTCGCAGGTGATCAGACTGATATTATATAAATTATTATGTAAGGCTATATGAATTTTGAAAGCCTTGTTACTTGTCAATGTCCATTCTTCTTGCTCTTCTCCTTTTCTTCATCACCTGCTGGAACATGTAACAGTATTTGGTGAATCTTGATTTTCTGTCACCATTTGAGCTTTTGTAATATTAAAACTACAGAAAATAAATCTCACAGTATAAAGAAGGAAATTACTGTATCTACTATAGAAGTAAATAGATACATGGAATAATACAAAGCTACCACCCACATCAGAATAATATCTCGGCTGATGGTATTTTTTTTATTACTTTATATTTTCTCTCTTATTTTACACATTTATGTTTCTTGTACACTACCTAGATGTGGAAGCTAAATAGGTATTATAGTTTCTGACAAACTCAAGCCATAACAGAGGGCTTTTCATTCCCATTCAATAAAAATACAATGGGTATTTAAACATTGTGGACTGTATCCATTAGATTAAAAATGTAAATTTGTACGTGTCTAAAGCATTGCATTTTGAATGGAGTTACCCTTAAAAGAGGTTTTCAATGAAACCTGGCATGTAAAATAATGCTATAAAATGACATTTATGGGGTTAATCAGCAGGTTATTCGCATTGTGACACCTTGTAGCGCCAGCACTGAGAGCCCTGCTGCCTGGATGAAATTAACTTTGTTCCTCCTGGCATTGTTCTCCTTCCAGTCATAGGGGTGGTGCCAGCAAGAGAGCAGGGGCAGTAACTCCACCCCAGCACTGACTGACAGCAGGTTCAGCATTATGGTCGGCTATCAGTCACTACTCTGTGTATAGAGAGCAGTGGCTGTAACTGCCCCTAGCACTGACTGACAGCAGGTTCAGCATTATGGCCGGCTGTCAGTCACTACCCTGTGTATAGAGAGCAGTGACTAACTGCCCCTAGCACTGACTGACAGCAGGATCAGCATTATGGCTGGCTGTCAGTCACTACTCTGTATATAGAGAGCAGTGGCTATAACTGCACCCCAGCACTGACTGAAAGCAGGATCAGCATTATGGCCGGCTGTCAATCACTATTCTGTGTATAAAGAGAAGCGGCTGTAACTGAACCCTGGCACTGACTGACAGTAGGTTCAGCATTATGGCCATCTGTCAGTCAATGCAGAGGCATGGTTACAGCTGCAGCTCTTCATATACAGAGTAGTGACTGAATCAGTGCCAGCACCACCTCTGTTCCTGTCACACTGCCAGGGGAAATAATGTTAATTTCCTCCAGACAGCGGAGCTCTCAGTGTTGGCATCTCAGAACGCTGTTAACCTGCAGATGAACCCCAAATCTGCAGGTTAATAATGTTATTCTAAATGACAGGTTACCTTTAAGGTTTCTCATAACTTAATTTAGTTTAATAGCACAAGATGCAATGGATCATGCTGTGGTCTTATTGTAGCCTAGTTGCTTTCCCATTCTCTACTATCATGGCAGTATTTGAGAAGGACTGTGTGCTTGCATACACTGCCCTAACATCTATGGAATTAACATGGAGTTATCACCCTGTGTGTACCCAACAATGAGTCAGCCTCAGATTACTCAAGCCCTCACATTAACACCCAACTGACGCAGAGCTGTGTGTGAAGGGGCAAGAAGTCTTGGCAACAATCACGTCATGTTTTTTTCGACCTCTTGCAGCTATAGTCATCTTTACGACTTTTTGATAAAATGAATATATCATTTAAATTGCACTTGTTTACAGTTTGGCCGAGATGTAATTTTTTTTGTAACTTTTGTGTTTAATGACTTTGTCAGGTTTCACCCACGTCAGGCATCATAGTTGCTAATTTGACTTTTTCGGTTTTCTGGACATCTTATCTAAAAATCTCTGACAGACAATAATTTTTATGGGCACATTGGAAAGCCATAATAAATCATGATTATAAGTAGTGTTGAGCATTCCGATACCGCAAGTATCGGGTATCGGCCGATACTTGCGGTATCGGAATTCCGATACCGAGATCCGATACTTGTGGTATCGGGAATCGGTATCGGAACCATATTAATGTGTAAAATAAAGAATTAAAATAAAAAATATTGATATACTCACCTCTCCGACGCAGCCTGGACCTTACCGCTGTGAACCGGCAGCCTTCTTTGCTTAAAATGAGCGCGTTTAGGGCCTTCCATGACGTCACGGCTTCTGATTGGTCGCGTGCCGCTCATGTGACCGCCACGCGACCAATCACAAGCCGCGACGTCATCCCTCAGGTCCTAAATTCCCTTCTAGGAATTTAGGACCTGAGGGATGACGTCACGGCTTCTGATTGGTCACGTGGCGGTCACATGAGCGGCACGCGACCAATCAGAAGCCATGATGTCATGGAAGGTACTGAACGCGCTCATTTTAAGCAAAGAAGGCTGCCGGTTCACAGCGGTAAGGTCCAGGCTGCGTCGGAGAGGTGAGTATATCAATATTTTTTATTTTAATTCTTTATTTTACACATTCATATGGATCCCAGGGCCTGAAGGAGAGTTTCCTCTCCTTCAGACCCTGGGAACCATCAGGGATACCTTCCAATACTTGAGTCCCATTGACTTGTATTGGTATCGGGTATCGGTATCGGCGAGATCCGATACTTTGCCGGTATCGGCTGATACTTACCGATACTTTCAAGTATCGGACAGTATCGCTCAACACTAATTATAAGTGATCCATGTCTACAGCTCATATAGCTGATATGAGAACATCAGCTGCATCCACTGTAAACTGTAATTACTTATAATTACAGTCATATTAATCGGTGTAAGTTGCTTCAGCATAAAAAAAAAAAACGGACCCATTAATTAAAGTTTTTACGGACCGGGCAACAAAGTGCCTTATTTTTACGGACTGTCCTGGAATACAACAGGCTTACTTGAGACTAAGCATTGAATACATGAAGACATATTTACCAATCCAGGTTTGGAGTTGTGCCAGCTAATTGCTAGCAATTGAATTTGGAACGCTACTGTAAAGTGTCTAAATGCTCTACTTGATTCCCTACTACGTTCTTATTTTATCCCAATATTACCTGTACAGAAAAGTTACATTTTGCAAGAATATACTCTGATCATATTTTCCTAACAGTTGTTTCATTAGTCATCTCCTACAAGTTTTTCTGTCATCAACACATCTGATCAGCTATATTATCTGACTTATAACAGAACATGTATAAGTGAGGAAGTGCGCCCAAAATATGTCTCCGACAGTTGCTTAGGTTTCAAGGTCCTTTGACAAGATATCAATCAGGACAGAAGATCTGTTGAGGAACTGAGTAAAACCATTTATTCATCTTGGGTGGCAAAGAGAACGTGCTGCGCCTGTAAACTGAGAGACGTCTATAGGTATCAAATACATAGCTGTTTTGATAGCCGAGAGCAGCTATGGACGCAGCCTTTTATTCTTGTTAGCACAAGGGGATTCTAATCTTAGGGTTATGTTTTAATAAAATATATTAAAATGGTTGATCTTTTATGTACAATACATTGTATGCAATCAGGTATTAACATTCATCACATGCTCTACAACAGCAGAGACACAATTCATAGTTCTGTCGCTTTGCCTTTCAAAGACCATGTACACCAGTCTTTATAATGATGCTGGATCAGCTCTTGTGTGGTCTGGAATTACGGAGAGTTCTGCACAGTTCTGCTAGCCTTGATACATGAACTGGTGCTTTTATTGCACTTTTTAATTAAACATAAGAAGTTTAATCATCTACCTATAT
The DNA here is from genome assembly GCF_051348905.1 of Ranitomeya variabilis. NCBI lineage: Eukaryota > Metazoa > Chordata > Amphibia > Anura > Dendrobatidae > Ranitomeya > Ranitomeya variabilis. The sequence continues at coordinate 159,502,976 of NC_135238.1, read as the reverse complement.
CTAATAATTTTTTGTTTCTGAAAAATAGCAGTCTTGTACAGTGTGTCCTATATCTTTGACCCCTTTTTTTAGATGCTTTAGGGCATGTGCAAGGTATACCCAACTGGTGAACTTATCCACCATGCTGCATCAAGTCATTGAAAGCAATAGAAGCAAATGGTGCAAAATAAACTATCAGGGTTCAGATGTATTTGACAAAAAGGTCTTTGAAGAATGAGAACTGAAATATGATGGGTGACCTACACTACTTTCATTGTGATACATCTCCGTAAACGTGTTACATACTCGTTGACCTCATCTGTTGTGTTTCATGCAACTGATAAGATGTGCCCCCATTACTGATAGCCACAGCACAACAATCGGTATTGGTTTGATGGGAACCAGCAATATATTTAAGGCTGTTAACCATTTACCCGCTTCATGTTGTGTCTCAAAATCATAGATAGACTGTTCTTCATATAGGGGAAAGGCTTTAACACTAGATGTAATTGCTCTGGTCCAAACAGAGAAGCTTGCTGGTGTCCCACTGGCATCTAATACTGATGCCTACTAGCCCTCCTAGTTATGCCTCTTCTATACCCTATAAACTTCATGACAATATATGACTGTTCTCGGTATGGCTAGACTATATCTTTAGAAGGCAACACCAAACGTACAACTACCAATCTGACAGCTCAATCAAAGTTCTCAGCTTCTGTGGTCCTCTGTTGCTGTTCTTCCTCATATATGAGGGCAGAAATCAGACAACTATTGATTTCAGTGAATTAGCATATGTGTTTTTCTAATGTCTTTTTTTAAAGCTCCTTAACCCTTTACGACATGCTACAAAGTTTTCCTCGCACCGAAAGAGTTATTCCCAAAACATTAAAGACTTCACTTATGTTTACAATGGTTGAAACATACCAGATTCAAACCTTTAGGCAAAAGAAAGTGTTTCATATACAAAACCATAGGAGTATTTACAGATAATTGGGATTGTCAAATGCTTCAGTATAATGACAAAGTGCAGAGATCTCCCCTAAATTTAACAGGCTTGCAGCTTCTTGGGTTTTTTGGCTGTTTTGCCCCAAGGGCTTGTGTTCCAGGGACAGGACAAATTAGACTCTAACTTTTCTAACATGGGAGGGATCCTGTGATTTTAATATTTTCATTTTAGTCACACATATGGATTTTATTTCAAAACGCAGCCACACACACACACAGATAAACATTAGAGACAAAAAAAAATCCAGTTCTGCAAATGCTGATTTTTTTTTCTATTTTTTTTTGTTCGGGTTACACAGAGAGTACAGTAGTTTTAGTATGTTCGCTTTAAAAGATTGTAGCAATCTGAAACCTGTTAATCCTTATAGCTTTTGTCCTATAGTTGTTCTACAACAATAAAATGTTTGGCAGAATGAAGATAGACTTATTTACTTACCGCTCTGCATTGAAAAATATTTAAAACATATTTTTAAAAATTGGCTCAAATTGTACAACTAAATCATGTAGATGAGGAAAAGGGTATGCGTTTATATAAAAATATACATTTATATTATATTTTTATGTTACATTCACAATGAAAAACAATTAGAATTGGGCAATTAATTATTTACATAAAATTATATATTTATAACTATATGTTGCTATTATCATAATTATTTTTTTGCTTTCTTATTATTTTTTCTCAGCTAAATGATGTATTAATTTGATTAGTTGATTTTTATATATATTCACATACATTCCTAAAAGTTATTTGCTGTGAATAGAAACTACTATATGTTTTTATTCTGCCCCTGTATATATTATAATAGTCTATGTTATATTTTATAATGTATATTTTATGGGGTTTTTTATTTATCTATTTATGATCTTAAATTATGGTACATACACTTTCTAATATGCAATGGAACATGAAATTAAAATAAAATTATCCATATATTTAATCCCTGGCCAGATATAATTTTTTAATGGAAATTAGAATTTCTATTATAAAAAAAATGTAAAAGTGTACAAAAATTTCCAATATTTTACAAATACATTAAACTTCATTAAAAATATATTAAATTAATTATTAAAACAAAATTATCCATGTATTTAATGCATGGCCAAATGTAGGGGGTTTTTTTTAAATGAAAATGTGACTTGCTGTTATTATGAAAAATATTTCTATTTTTGTAAAAATATTAAAATTTTACAAATACGTTAAACCTTATAAACATTTTCTAGTAATTTGAAAGTATAAACATAGTTTATTTGCAATGTGATAATCTTGTTTATTTAAAATTACAGGTTTCACATAGGAGAGCTGAATTTAATAGCATTTTATTACCAGAGTAGCTTCAGATTTGCTTTTCAGTTTCCTGCATATTTTTAGATATAAAATGGTTTTTTTTTAATGCATGTTTTAATTTTTTTTTACAATCAAAATTATGAATATTGATCTGTAATACAATTGTATAGGGTGAAACCTTTGCTTAAAGGTAGTAAGAACAAAGATTCATCCTAATTCTTCACACAATGACAAAAGTTACACATTGAGATCTTGACTTCCCATGAAAATGGTTCTAGTTTCTAACTGATGTAAAGCCTCTGTACATCATGGCGTCTAACAAAGAACATTATAGATAATAGGTAAAACATGTATCGTAAAAGTAGCTTTAAATAGTTAAACACATGGCGGGATGGCTGGACAATGGATCTGTCTATGAGTCCACACAGAATAATGTGTAAATATTTATTATGGATCAATCGGTCTTTATCGGAGATGAAATGTCTGTTTCTAAGTGAAATCAGGAGCGGTTCAACCTTTTATAAATAAAGTGGATATGATTGTTTGCAATGGAATATATGACATCTTGTGACTGCTCACTGTTTTAATAATCAGGTCTGCATTACTTTAAATCTCTCCAGCTAATGACATTACCAAATATTTCCATCACAACTGCACGATGTTTACTGGCTGATGCAATTGTGATTTTTTTTTTCTTTACATATTTTCATTAAAATGTATATCCTATCAGACCCTTCATATCATGTTCTACTTATACTTTATAACTTATAAAGTACCTATGAGAACAAGTATGTCAAATGAGTAACAACATAAACATGTGAATGCGGCTATTAAAGTCAGTCTGTCCGCACAATATGCTGCCCTATAAGAGGGCAATGTATTGCGGAAACATGTTCGTACTCCTAGTGCATAAAACGATGCAAAAAGTGTTGTACTCCAAGCATATACTATGGAGAAGGAAGGTGGGGCAGTAGAGAAGTAGGGAGGAGCTCTGTCCTCATTAATCTGAAAAAATGACCTTGATTAGTTAAGAGCAATGATTTTCACCGGTCTGATGTAGGAAGATTCCCCTGATTAACACCTCTTATAGGTAATCTGTCACCAGGTTTTTGCTACCTAATCTGAGAACCAAATAAGGCAGGGAAAGATGCCCTAATTCAAGTGATATATCACTTACAGTAGTTTACTGGGTGCAACAGTTGTGTTGGGGCCTGTAATGACAAGATGCCCTACAGACCGGCAGAGGGCTGCATGGCACAGGATAGTGTCTGAGCCATTATGATTCATTAAGATTGACAATTTTCACACCGGTCTTAATGAGAGGATGTGTTGTAGCCAGACCCTCTCGATTAACGCCTCTTAAATGTAATCTGTTACCAGGTTTTTGCTGCCTCATTTGAAAGCCAAATAATATAGGAAAGAGACCCTATGACCCAATGATTCCAGCATTGCATCACTTAGTTTGCTGGATGCAGCAGTTGTGCTACAATTAGAATTTTTAGATCTAGTATGTGCATGTTGCAAACAGTGATCTGCTTATCTAGGGAGGGAGCGCGGTCAGACTAAGGGTACTGTCTCACAGTGGCACTTTTGTCGCTACGACGGTACGATCCGTGATGTTCCAGCGTTATCCATACGATATCGCTGTGTCTGACATGCAGCGGCGATCAGGGACCCTGCTGAGAGTCGTACGTCGTAGCAGATCGTTTGGAACTTTCTTTCGTCGCTGGATCTCCCGCTGTCATCGTTGGATCGGTGTGTGTGACACCGATCCAACGATGCGTTCGCTTGTAACCAGGGTAAACATCGGGTTACTAAGCGCAGGGCCGCGCTTAGTAACCCGATGTTTACCCTGGTTACCAGCGTAAAAGTAAAAAACAAACAAACAGTACATACTTACATTCCGGTGTCCGTCAGGTCCCTCGCAGTCTGCTTCCCGCTCTGACTGACTCCCGGCCGTAAAGCAGGGCACAGAGGTGACGTCACCGCTGTGATCTGCTTTCACTTTACGGCGGCACTAAGTCAGAGCGGGAAGCAGACGGCAAGAGACCTGACGGACACCGGAATGTGAGTATGTACTGTTTTTTTTTTTTACTTTTACGATGGTAACCAGGGTAAACATCGGGTTACTAAGCGCGGCCCTGCGCTTAGTAACCCGATGTTTACCCTGGTTACCCGGGGCCTTCGGCATCGTTGGTCGCTGGAGAGCGGTCTGTGTGACAGCTCTCCTGTGACCACACAACGACTTTCCAACGATCACGGCCAGGTCATATCGCTGGTCGTGATCGTTGGAAAGTTGCAGAGTGTGACAGTACCCTTAGGCTCACCTGAGCATCAGTCTAGGCAGTGATAATAATCTACTGATGATAAAACATTCATTGTGTTGAAATATTACACAGTCTAATAAGTGACATATCCCTGAAATCTGTGTCTTAGTTAATACCTCATGCTGCCCTCAGGTTACATAGCAAAAACCTGTTCCCCTTAATGAATTAGGAGTGTCTGTCAAGTGGTGTGCGAAAAATAATTTTCTGTTACAGAACTCAGAATCTCCTCTATCACCGTAGAGGAAATAAAATAATTCTGGATGCCTGAAACCGCCACTTGGGTGCTTCTTGTATACAGACATAAAAGGCACTTATTGAACTCAATGAGAAATGTGTACACAGTAAACTCCTAAGTGCCTCCTTGTGGTGAATGCAAGTAGGCAAAATTATAGAATGTAATGATAATTTAATGCAATAGCCATACTTGGCTCGTTATGACAAAAAATTAAGTTCTAACACATTACAGATTAAAATGGTGTTAACAAAGGAATACTCAATTGATTTGACTTATTTCACTACAGATCACAATAGTGCTGAGTTGGGTTCAAGGGAACCTGTCAGTTGATTAATGCTGTGCAAACCACAGACAGCGCAAAGCAGAGCTTGGCAACATACTTGCAACCAGCTATGTTTTTCTCTGAAACACTCTGGCATGGCAGAGAAAACCAAGCTTGAGCAGCTCCGGTTTAGTTCTCCCTGCCGCACTCTAGTTGATTGACAGGTCTCTCCTGTGTGTGAACATATATAGGAGAGACCTGTCACTCAGCTAGAGCAGTGTGGGCAGAAGCAGAATGGGGTGGAGCCAGAATGGCATCTCTTCTATGGTCCCAGGCCAGATCTTGAAACTATGTTTTCTCAGAAGTGAGAGATTGTTTCAGAGAAAAAATATATCTGGCTGCAGTCCTACAGCCTGGCTCTGATTCATACTAGCCATGGTGTGGGCAGCAGGAATCCACTGACAGAATGCCATTGATGATTAGGGTGAGGTAAGATTCAATAATGCATATTCTTCTATGAAGAGAAACTGTCACCCAAAATGCTCAGTAAACCACTTATAAAAGGTATGTAGGGGACTTCTCCCCTATAAAAATCACACGTAGTAGAGAAAAAAAATTATTTAGTATGCAAAGAAGGGGTCTTTGGTGCACCCTTGGCGTGGCCAAGGGCTCAGTGCACACTTACGACCTCTCAGTTTGCATACTGAGCACTTTATCATATCTTAACATACAGCAATAAAGTGAGCGCTACATGGACTTACTACCGTAGTGCAGTACCAAGAGGCTGCCACAGACCGGAGACAGTAATGAGACCCCACAATGACACTATGTCAGTGTGGCTGGGCTGTTGCGGTGTCCATGGTGAGGTGGAAAGGAGATTATTACTCTCAGGCAGTTCATACAGATATGACAAAGATCTCAGTGTAAGAATTGAGGTGGCCACGCCGAGGGTGCATCGAAGCCCCCTCAATTGCATACATTTTTTTCTGGCAATTAAACAACTATACTGTAATATATACTTTGATTTTTATAGGGGCAATATCCCCTATATTCCAGTGCAAATGACTTAATTAGTCTTTTGGGGTGCTATGCTCCCTTTAAACAGCCATAAAGTAGACAGGAAGACAGAGATGCTATATCTGAAATAATTATCTTGTTTAAATAAAACATCTTTTTTTTCAATTCTTTTTCACATTTTTTATTTTTTTAGCAGCTAACACCCTTTTCTAATCTTTAGTCTATGATATGATAATATGGCAAATAGCAAAAATAGTCATTAAATATCACTGACATCTAAACTAATGTTAGAAATGTGCCCCCATATCCAAATTGTTGAGGCAGGAAGTTAGATTCTCAATAATTTGAGCCTAAATGATCTAAAATAAACCTCATCGATTATATATTTGGGGGTTTGCTCAGTGATGTCAAACAGGCATATACTGAGGATGGTGGACATCCATGAATGGATGGCAGGCACCAAACCCCCCCACCCCTTAACACCTTCCCGACTAATTAACTAAAATGAAACATGATACATGATGTGCAGATTAAAGGCCGCAGTATTTATTAATGGTTACTCAAATATTAAATATATTAAATATATAAAACCAATATCCAACAATAAAATGTATTGCTCCATATCAACCAAAAACCATCCAATCTCCACCCAGCACAGCTGGGTGAGAACCCATCTCATAAATACCATGACAATATTATACATAAGGGAGGGTGGGCGGGCAGCTGTTTCTTCAAAATCCCAGGTGCTGTGAGACCTCTGACAGGAATTCCGGGCTTAAAAAAGCTCTTCTGTTTGGCGCCAAAATCTGTCCATCAATCAGGCTCCTGTCGCTCATTTCTGCCTGGTACCTGAAGACTAAGAAACCAATCTAGAGATGATAAGTACCATTAGACATTACATAAGAAAAGGGGGGGAAGAAAAGGAATAGAATCCCACTACTAAGAGAACTAACGGGGCATACCAAGACTCAACCCTAACTAGACTAGGCTTTAGCAAACAGGGGGAGTTGGTGCCGCAATCCCATGAAGCCCCCACGCTAATTGCTCTAAAGGGAGCTTGGACATTCCTGCAATCCCTACTGCTAGAAGATGTACGGACACTTTGATTGTTCATGAATCTGGTAAATAGATAAATAAGCCTCATTCTAGAATGTTTCTGAACCATAAAACAGAAAATACTTGGTACTATCAATTACATGGATTGTTTTACTCAGTTTTTACACAATACAACTTCTTACAGCAACAGTGGTCCTCTGCCTCAGCAAGGAGAGTCTGCACATTTATGTTCTAGGCCAGCGGTCCCCAACCTTTTCTACTTTGAGAGCTACCTTCACCTCTAACACATGGTCGCGAGCCACATCCAGAGCTCCATCGCCCCAACAATAGTGACACTTAGAACCCACCATCATGGCTGGTGTGATGATAGCCAAAGCTTTCCCACAGAAACAAACTGAGACTTGTGCCCTCCTCCCTTGGAGGCAGTATATTTGCATCCAAAGGTTCCAACTTGAAGCCCATTTCATATTCCTGTTTTATGCACATTTACTGTTTCTCACTATTGCGCCCAGCTTCATCCTATCTTCAGCTTACAATATTTATTTCTCTCTCCCATACACCCCACCAGTATACGCCCATTCAGACCTTCTCCTCTGAGCAGGGCTACTCCCAAAAGTCTCCATTTGGATATATTCTATTCAAAATTGATTGCAAGACCTGGTGCTAATGGACCAACTTGGCAGAAAGACGTGAGACACACATGGACCCATGAGCCACAGGTGGGGCCCCCTGATATAGGTCATAGCAAAGTCCAGGAATGTGAAACGGCTATTACCTACAACTTGTCTTGCCTACTCTCCAAGTCTATTTTTACTTCTTTTATGTATTGCAACTAATAAAAAAAAAGAAGAAAACACAACAAACAGTGAGTGCCGCCTATCTTTTCTCCTCCACTTGTGTTAGATGCCAGGACGTTTCTATGTACATACAATTGTGTGAAAGGATAGATACATAAATTTTGACCCCCACTATTTTATATAAAGAAAACACAAGGTTATTGAATTAAAATGTCATCACACTGCAAAACATCTTACAAGTTTTTGGTGGTTTCAATGTTTGATCATTTCTTAAAATACCATACAGTTAATCAAGACCTTTGTAAAGAGTGAAGGCTGTAGACTATCGTAAGTACAAGCACCTGACAATCACATTCAGCGATGGCATTGATGGAACAGCTTGGATATTTTCACATATACGTTTACATCAACAATTTAGCTATGTGCTTGTCAGGGTCAAAACTAGGTCAGGAATCAAAGGCAATGTAAGTTGTGAAAGGTGGTTACTGTGTCACTCTGACTGCAGACGGCAATCAAGGTTTGGGTTCTATCTGACAGTACCAACCTCCAGAGCCAACGATAACAAAAGGTAATGTATGCCAAGGCTTGTCAGCTGAATTCTCATTGTACAGCAGTCTAAAACACTGGTTGATACAGTCATTCAACTTTTTTCAAAGCAAGCAAGTATGTGTTTTTGCTAGCTTGGCAGTCATTTTATTAAAAACAAAATAAAAAAGTGATCGTAAAGATTTTATTATCAGACCTCTCTGGAGTGAAAATTGATGATCACATCAGATCCAAATAAGGTAATGTTGGATTGTATTTCTTCAAAGTATATCAAATTGTCAAAATAATATTACTTCTAGGTATGAAGGCTTCACTGAAGAATTGTTTTTCTTTTAATGAGCTTCATTCATGTGACATTTCCCCTAAGATGCACTTTATCAAAGGTTTTATACATGGTTGTTTTATTTTATGTAAAAAAAACTTTTGCTGTTCTACTTAGCCTGCCTAAAAACTATTACTCCTTAAAAGCAAGCTATCATCAGGAAATTACATTTTGTTTAAATCAGGTCTTTGTGCTTTATGTATTTTTAAATTTGTCAATTAGTAATCTTCAATCAGTTTTCAAAGTGGCCACATGGGCTGTTTTAGAGTCTAACTTCCTGTCCTTTCAGGAAAAGTTTACAGAAGATTTCTTATCTTCAGGAACAGGATTACAAGAACAGGTAACACTTCTGTACATGTCTGATAGCAAAGGATCCAGCAATCACAACAATTATATAAATTTCACGTTTTGTTATACACATGTTTATTTCCTTTGTGTGCATTGGAGCAACATAAAAAACAGAGAAAAAAAATGGAAAATTGGACATAATATCACACAAAACCCCCAAAATGGGCTGGACAAAATTGTTGACACCCTCAACTTAATATTTGGTTGCACACCCATTTGATTTAATAACTGCATTCAATTGCTTCCAATAACCATCAAGAAGCTTCTTACACCTCTAAGCTGGAATTTTGGACCACTCTTCTTTTGCAAACTGCTCCAGGTATCTTATGTTTGAAGGCTGCATTCTCCAAACAGCAATTTGAAGGTCTCTCCACAGGTGTTCAATGGGATTCATATTCGGATCCACTGCCGACCACTTCAGAACTATTCAGTACTTTGTTTCCATCCATTTCTTTGTGCTTCTTGAAGTGGATTTGGGGTCTTTTTCCTGCTGGAAGACCAAAGACCTAGGACGGAGCTGGTGTTATAAAGTATTCTATTTTACTGCGATAATAACTTTTGGGTTTTCATTGGCTGTAAGCCATAATCATCAACATTAACAGAAATAAACACTTGAAATTGATCACTATTTGTGATGACTCTATACAATATATGAGTTTCACTTTTTGTATTAAAGAACTGAAATAAATTAACTTTTTGATGATATTCTAATTTTATGAGAAGCACCTGTATATACATACAGTTGTGTGAAAAAGTTTTTGCCCCTTAAATTAAGGTCTTAATTATTAAGGGACAAAGAAATCCAAACCTACAGGGCCTTGTGTGGAAAAGTGATTGCCACTCACTTTAAACAAAAATTAACTGTGGTTTAACACATCCTTGGGAAGCTGAGTTCCTATTCCTCAGCCACACCCAGGCCTGATTACTGCCACACCTGTTCTCAATGAAGAAATCACTTAAATAGGACTTATCTGACAATGTGGAGAAGACCAAAAGTGCCTCAAAAGCTAGACATCATGTGGCGACCAAAATTACCCCAAGAGAGAAGCGACAACTCATCAAAAAGGTCATAAAAGATCACACAAAAACATCTAAAGAACTGCAGGTCTCACTTTCCTCAGTTAAGGTCAGTGTTCATGACTCCACCATAAGAAACTGGGTATATATGGCCTGCATGGCAGAGTTCCAACACAAAAACCACTGCTGAGCAATCTATATATATAATTGTCTAAGGGTTTTTCTGTCTGTCTGTCTGTCTGTCCTGGAAATCCCGCGTCTCTGATTGGTCGAGGCCACCAGGCCTCGACCAATCAGCGACGGGCACAGCATGGCGACGATGATGTCATAAAGGTTGCCTCAACCAATCAGCGACGGGCACAGTCTGCTGCGAATTCGCCTCGACCAATCAGCGACAGGCACAGTATCGACGTAGATGTCATAATGGTTGCCATGGCGATGATGATGTCATAAAGGTTGCCTCGACCAATCAGCGACGGGCACAGTCTGCCGCGAATTCTGGAATCATCATTGTCCATATACTACGGGGACATGCATATTCTAGAATACCCGATGCGTTGGAATCGGGCCACAGTCTAGTGAGAACATAAAGGCTTATCTCAGTTTTGCCAGAAAATATCTGCATGATCCCCTTTTTGGAAGGTGTATGTTCCATTACATCTGGAATAAAAGTAACACAGCATTTCAGAAAAGGGACATTATACCAACAGTAAAATATTAAAATGTGGTGGTAGTGTGATGATCTGGGGCTGTTTTGCTGCTTCAGGACCTGGAAGACTTGCTGTGGTAAATGGAACCATGAATCCTGCTATCTACCATAAAATCCTGAAGGAGAATGTCCAGCCATCTGTTCATGACCTCAAACTGAAGTGCACTTGGGTTATGCAAAAGGACAATGATTCAAAACACACCAGCAAGTCCACCTCTGATTGGCTTAAGAAAAACAAAATAAAGACTTTGTAGTGACATAGTCAAAGTCCTGACCTTAATCCGGGTGAGATGCTGTGGCATGGCCTTAGAAAGGCACTTCATGCTTGGAAACCCTCCAATGTGGCTGAATTATAATAATTCTGCAAAGATGAGTTGGCTAAAATTCATTCAGAGTGTCATAAAAGACTCATTGCCAGTTATCGCAAAACACTTGATTGCAGTTGTTGTTGCTAAGGGTGGCCCAACCAGTTATTAGGTTTAGGGGGTTACCACTTTTTCAAACAGGGTCCTGTAGGTTTGGATTTCTTTTTACCTTAAGGCCATGTGCACACGTTAAGTATTTTTCGCGTTTTTTTCGCGTTTTTCGCTATAAAAACGTGATAAAAACGCGAAAAAAACGCTTACATATGCCTCCCATTATTTTAAGTGTATTCCGCATTTTTTGTGCAAATGTAGCCTTTTTTTCCGCGAAAAAATCGCATCGCGGAAAAAAAAGCAACATGTTCATTAAAATGCGGAATTGCAGGGGATTCCGCACACCTAGGGGTCCATTGATCTGCTTACTTCCCGCACGGGGCTGTGCACACCATGCGGGAAGTAAGCAGATTATGTGCGGTTGGTACCCAGGGTGGAGGAGAGGAGACTCTCCTCCACGCACTGGGCACCATATAAGTGGTCAAAAAATAAGAAGTAAAATAAAAAATAGCGATATACTCACCCTCGATGTCTTCCCGCCTCCACTGCATGCTGTCGCTTCGGTTCCTGTAGCTGATGTGCGGCGAAGGACCTTGCCGATGACGTCACTGTCCTGTGATTGGTCGTGAGCGGTCATGTGACCGCTCACGTGACCGTGACGTCACGGAAGGTCCTGTGCGCACAGACCAGCTATAGGAAGACGAACGGACGCCGCTGATGAGATGTCTGGGTGAGTATAAGCATTTTTTTATTTTTTTTATTATTTTTAAACATTCTATCTTTTACTATAGATGCTGCATAAGCTGCATCTATAGTAAAAAGTTGGTCACACTTGTCAAACAGTATGTTTGACAAGTGTGACCAACTTGTCAGTCAGTTTTCCAAGCGATGCTACAGATCGCTTGGAAAACTTTAGCATTCTGCAAGCTAATTACGCTTGCAGAATGCTAAAAAAACGCGAAAAAAACAGAAAAAAAACGCAAAAAAAAAATGCGGATTTCTTGCAGAAAATTTCCGGTTTTCTTCAGGAAATTTCTGCAAGAAATCCGCAACGTGTGCACATACCCTAACAATAAAGACCTTCATTTAAAAATTACATTTTGTGTTTACTTGTCTTATCTTTGCCTAATATTCAAATTCGTTTTGTGATCTGAAACATTTAAGTGTGACAAATATGCAAAAGAATAGGAAATCAGGAAGGGGACAAAATCTTTTTCACACAACTGTATATAATATATATATATATATATATATATATATATATATATATATATATATATATATATATATATATATATATATATATATATATATACACTCACCGGCCACTTTATTAGGTACACCTGTCCAACTTCTTGTTAACACTTAATTTCTAATCAGCCAATTACATGGCGGCAACTCAGTGCATTTAGGCATGTAGACATGGTCAAGACAATCTCCTGCAGTTCAAACCGAGCATCAGTATGGGGAAGAAAGGTGATTTGAGTGCCTTTGAACGTGGCATGGTTGTTGGTGCCAGAAGGGCTGGTCTGAGTATTTCAGAAACTGCTGATCTACTGGGATTTTCACGCACAACCATCTCTAGGGTTTACAGAGAATGGTCCGAAAAAGAAAAAAAATCCAGTGAGCGGCAGTTCTGTGGGCGGAAATGCCTTGTTGATGCCAGAGGTCAGAGGAGAATGGGCAGACTGGTTCGAGCTGATAGAAAGGCAACAGTGACTCAAATCGCCACCCGTTACAACCAAGGTAGGCCTAAGAGCATCTCTGAACGCACAGTGCGTCGAACTTTGAGGCAGATGGGCTACAGCAGCAGAAGACCACACCGGGTACCACTCCTTTCAGCTAAGAACAGGAAACTGAGGCTACAATTTGCACAAGCTCATCGAAATTGGACAGTAGAAGATTGGAAAAACGTTGCTTGGTCTGATGAGTCTCGATTTCTGCTGCGACATTCGGATGGTAGGGTCAGAATTTGGCGTAAACAACATGAAAGCATGGATCCATCCTGCCTTGTATGGAGCATCTTTGGGATGTGCAGCCGACAAATTTGCGGCAACTGTGTGATGCCATCATGTCAATATGGACCAAAATCTCTGAGGAATGCTTCCAGCACCTTGTTGAATCTATGCCACGAAGAATTGAGGCAGTTCTGAAGGCAAAAGGGGGTCCAACCCGTTACTAGCATGGTGTACCTAATAAAGTGGCCGGTGAGTGTATATATATATATATATATAAAGCTGAATGTATGTATGTGTGTGTGTGTATGTATCAAGCCATACCTACTCCACATAGCCCCGGCCACTCTGCATAGCCACACTAACTCCACATGCAAAGCCCCATCCACATGGCCCACGTTGCTAGCGCACACAGGCGGACACACGTTCAACTTGAAAGCCACCCTGCAAAACTCACCGGCTGCAATGTTCCAGCTGCTGCGAGCTACAATCAGGGCCGCTGCCTACAGAGTATCAGTGCGTAGCATGCACAGGTCACATCTAGCTCCGTTGTGTCTAGAATGGAGTTGCTCCTTTGAGGCATGATATCAAGGGAAAGGGAGGAGCTTCATAGACCGCTGTGCTCATAACAGGAATTTGCTGTGCACGTGTAAGGGGAAAATAGTGGAGTTCGAGAGGCAAATAGTGGAGTGTGTGCGAGGGGAAAATAGTGGAGCGTGAACGCGAGGGGCAAATAGTGGAGTGTATGTGTGAGGAGCAAATAGTGGAGTGTGAGAGCAAGCAGCGAATAGTGAAGTGTGCATGCCAGGGGTGAATAGTGGAGTGTACGCACCAGGGAGGAATAGTGGAGTGTACACGTGAGGGGCGAATAGTGGAGTGTGTGCGCGAGGGGCGAGTAGTGGAGTGTGCGCACGAGGGGCAAATAGTGGTGTGCGCACGAGGGGCGAATAGTGGAGTGTGCACACGAGGGGTGAATAGTGGAGTGTGCGCACAAGGGGCGAATAGTGGAGTGTGCGCACGAGGGGCGAATAGTGGAGTGTTTTTCGTGAGGGGCAAATAGTGGACTGTGTGCGCGAGGGGCAAATGAGAGAAGTGATGTGGTGCTGCAGTATGAGGCCACATTCACAAGTCTGGCAGGCTGTGTGAAAGGGTTAGTCTAGCTCCAAAAAATGATAGTGTCAACAAGATCAATCTTTAAATTTTAAGTCTCCTTCCAGGTATGTGCACAACCTACAAGTCAGTGGATACAGTAACAGACCCTGATCAAGCATTATTTTATCCAATAGAGTTCCTCAACTCCTTGGAACCACAAGGGCTTCCTCTGCATAAACTCTTTCTAAAACCTGGAGCACCTATTCTGCTGTTGAGAAATTTAGATCCACCAAAGCTGTGTAATGGAACAAGACTCTTGATTAAGAACCTGTTTACACATGTAATTGAATCAACCATTTTGACATGATGTGCCAAAGGAGAGGACATTTTCATTCCAAGAATTCCACTCATTCCATCTGATTTGCCTTTTGATTTTAAACGCCTCCAGTTTCCAGTTCGACTGGCATTTGCAATGTCCATTAACAAGGCTCAGGGACAGTCCTTGAAAGTAGTAAGGATCGATTTGCAATCTCCATGCATTTCTCATGGTCAACTTTACGTGGCCTGTTCAAGAGTTGGAACTGCCAAAAATCTGTTCCTCTTTTCACCGGAAGGAAAAACTAAAAAATGTTGTTTATCAAAAGGCTCTTGAATGAGTTGAAAATAAAATACTATCAATACTTGGGTAATCATTTAGTTAATTTGTGTTGCAAATCTGTAGTGTTGAATATATGATGTGAAATGTTTTTATGTGCAATATCTATATATATAAGAGGCATCTTGATTACTCGCTAATCCAGCCCCCTGCACTGTGCCCCCCACCACATCACCACACATAATGCCGCCCCCCACACCATTACCACACACAATCCCGCCCCCACCACACACAATCCCGCCCCCCACCCCATTACCACACACAATCCCGCCCCCTCACCACATTACCACACACAATCCCGCCCCCACCACATTACCACACACAATCTCGCCCCCACCACACCAAACACAATCCCGCCCCCCACCACATCACCAAACACAATCCCGCCCCCCACCACATCACCAAACACAATCCTGCCCCGACCATATCACCACACACAATCCCGCCCCCCACCACATCACCACACACAATCCCACCCCCCACCATATCACCACACATAATGCCGCCCCCCCACCACATTACCACACACAATCCTGCCCCCACCACATCACCACACATAATCCCGCCCCCCCAAAACATCACCACACATAATCCTGCCCCCCACCACATTACCACACATAATCCCCCCCACATTACCACACATAATCCGGCCCCCCACCACATTACCACACATAATCCGGCCCCCTCAACATATCACCACACATAATCCCGCCCCCACATTACCACACGAGGTTCCGTCCCCCACATTACCACACGAGGCTCCATCCCCACACATTACCACACGAGGCTCCGTCCCCAAAATTTTAACTTTATTTATGTTTCGTTATGAAATTTGTTTAGATGCTGGAATGAATAAAAAAACGCACATCTTACTGAATCCAGTTTATTTTTGATTTTACACTGTGAATAAAATGTATTAGTATTATTCAGATTTGTAATGATTATTATTGTTGTTATTATCTTCATTTTAAGTTAATTTACCACCTGCGTAAGCGCTATTGAATGTTGTCATTATTTACTTTAGTTTAATCACCAGCAGCGTTAATTAGATAGCAATGAGCGTGCCGAGCGTTAGCTGGCTGGAAACAGCTAGTAATCATTATAATTTGTTATAGCTAACCACAGTTACCTACTATGCCGGGCTCTTCATCTAGTGTATATATATATATATATATATATATATATATATATATATATATATATATATATATATATATATATATATATATATATATATATATATATATATATATCTCAGAGTAGTCTAACCACTTAAAGGGAACCTGTCACCCCCTGGACGATTTTCAGCTGTTACTATGGGCACACAGGTCTTAAATGTATGCCACATAGCTGCGGTGTTAATGTTGAGAAAAGCAGTTTTAATGTTATATGTTAATGATTTATTCCAGGCTCCTGGGCATGTGGTGCCTGGAAATAATCCCTTTCTGCTCTCTTCATTATAATGGCACCCCACTCCCCTTCCATGCATGTCACACTGACCTGTGACATGCAGTTGGGGCGCTGTAGTCCCGTGCATGTGCCGCCAACTCGTGCGGTTATGTTAACCTTATCCACCTTTGGACTATTAAGGACTATGTGGTGTCCATAATATTGTATGGGAGGCTATGTGGGGCCCATAATACTGTATGGAGGGTTATGTGTGGCCCATAATACTATTTGTAGGGCTATGTGAGGGCCATTATACTATTTGGAGGGCTATGTAACATAGTAATATTGTTTTAAGGTTGAGGGAAGACTTTAGGTCCATCTAGTTCAACCCATATCCTAACCTAACATGTCCTAACATGTTGATCCAGAGGAAGGCAAAAAACCCCATGTGGCAAAGAGTAAGCTCCACACTGGGGAAAAAAATTTCTTCCCGACTCCACATACGGCAATCAGACTAGTTCCCTGGATCAACGCCCATCAAGGAATCTAGTGTATATAACCGGTAACAAAATATTTTTCAAGAAAGGCATCCAGTCCCTTCTTAAATTTTAGTAGTGAATCACTCATTACAACACCATACGGGAGAGAGTTCCATAGTCTCACTGCTCTTACAGTAAAGAATCTGCGTCTGTTATTAAGATTAAGCCTTCTTTCCTCGAGATGTAGAGGATGCCCCCTTGTCCACATCTCAGGTGTACGAGTAAACAGATCATTAGAAAGCTCTCTGTACT
Source organism: Ranitomeya variabilis (assembly GCF_051348905.1). NCBI lineage: Eukaryota > Metazoa > Chordata > Amphibia > Anura > Dendrobatidae > Ranitomeya > Ranitomeya variabilis. The sequence goes on along the minus strand of NC_135238.1, from coordinate 159,485,770 downwards.
GTCCCCTCATGTATTTAAGTAGTGAAGAACAAGACGTGCACTCTTGCTAATACTGGTGCAGACTGAACATGGAGGGATTCTCCAAACTGTGATCATGAACATCAACAGTCGCACTCAATAATAATGTCTTCAAAGTATTGTAAGCCAAATATGTGGTTTTTTTATTATTTTGAAAAAACACCAAAATAGGAGTATCACCGCAGTCCTACCTTGCAACACTGCGGTGATACTCCTATTTTGGTGTTTTTTCAAAATAATAAAAAAACCACATATTTGGCTTACAATACTTTGAAGACATTATTATTGAGTGCGACTGTTGATGTTCATGACCCTCATGTATTTATACATTGTAATAAGGTAACCCCTTAGCCTTCATTTTACCAAACTAAATAACCCCAAGTGTAATAACTTGTCTTGGTATTGCAGACCTCCAAGTACACTAATAACCTTAGCCGCTCTTCTGTGCACCCGCTCTAGTTCATCTATGTCTTTCTTATACACCGGAGACCAGAACTGTACACAGTATTCTAAGTGTGGTCGAACTAGTGACTTGTATAGAGGTAAAATTATGTTCTCCTCATGAGCATCTATGCCTCTTTTAATGCTTCCCATTATTTTATTTGCCTTTGCAGCAGCTGCCTGACACTGGCCACTAAATGTGAGTTTGTCATCCACCCATAACCCCAGGTCTTTTTCAGTGACAGTTTTGCCCAGTCTTTTACAATTAAGCACATAATTATACATCTTATTTCTTCTGCCCAAATGCATGACCTTACATTTATCCCGATTAAAGCTCATTTGCCATGTATCAGCCCAAGCTTCTAGTTTACATAAATCATCCTGTAATATAAAATTGTCCTCCTCTGTATTGATTACCCTGCCGAGTTTAGTGTCATCTGCAAATATTGAAATTCTACTCTGTATGCCCCCTACAAGATCATTAATAAATATGTTAAAAAGAAGCGGAACCAATACCGACCCCTGTGGTACCCCACTGCTAACCCCGACCCTGTCCGAGGGTGTTCCAACCACCGTTTGTTTCCTATCCCTGAGCCAGTTCTTAACCCACTTACACATATTTTCCCCTATTCCCATTGTTCTCATTTTATGTATCAACCTTTTATGTAGGGGACATTATACTATTTGGAGGGCTTTGTGGGGGCCATTATACGATTTGGAGGGCTATGTGTGGGGTCAATATACTATATTGTGGGCTATGTGTGGGGTCAGTATACTGTTTGCTGCACTATATGGGGGGCCATTATACTGTTTTCCGGACTATATGGGGGTCATTATACTGTTTGCAGGACTCTATGGGGGGCATTATACTGTTTGCAGGAATATGTGGGGTGTTATACTGTTTGCAGGTCCATGTGGGGGGACATTATACTGTTTGCAGGTCTATGTTGGGGGCATTTATACTGTTTAGAGGGCTATGTGATGACCATTATATTGTTTGGAGGGCTATGTAGGGACCATTATACTGTTTGGAGGGCTATGTGGGGGCTATTATATGTGAAAAATGACTTTGTAAGGGCTGCAAAGTTGTGAGATATGCTCTTCTATGACCCTGCTGAATATTAAGGTTTTTCTTGGGGGGGTACATAGAACTTCTGCTATGGGGCCCCCTGATTTCTATGTACGCCCCTGGTGGAGAGGCATTAATATAGTGTGCATATTGCTGATTTTATTATTTTTATCTAATGCAATGTTATAAGTATGTCAAAGAAGCACACTGCACAATTCACACAGGTAGAGAACACACTTTACACAAACAACACAGAAATACAACGTACACCACACACATTCACAACATGCACTTTGCACATGCACACCCAGGGCCGGCGTTAGCAGCAGGCAGACCAGGCAACTGCCTAGGGCCCCCACTCCCCCAAGGGCCCCCAGCTAGCGGTACATCATGCAGCCGCTATGGGGCCCATGAGGCAGGGGTGCCCGACTGCCACCAGCACCGGCTCCCCCCACCGCCGCTGCTGCATTGAACTATACCGGCGTCATAGATGCCGGTACAGTTCAAAGCAGTGATTTAGGAGAGAACATCATCTGACGCTCACTCTCCCATCATTCCCCTCTGCCTCTGACACTGCGGGTGCGTGATGATGTCATTTCATCGCGCGCCCACTGTGTGCTGGGCCCGGGTAGTGCAGCCGCTGAGACCGGAGTCGGGAGAAGTGCAGGGCACGAGGAGAGGTGAGGATTGTGTGTGTTTCTTTTTTTAATATATCCGTGAGTACTGGACTGTGGTGTTATTGGGGGGCTACATTGGGGGGCTACATTATATTCTATGAAGGAGGCTGAGTTATATACTATGGGGGCACATTATATTCTATGGGGGAGGCTGTTATATACTATGGTGGCACATTATATTCCATGGAGGAGTCTGTGTTATATACTATGGGGGGTACATTATATTCTATGGAGGAGGCTGTGTTATATACTAAAGGGGTACATTATATTCTATGGAGGAGGCTGTGTTATATACTATGTGGGGGCACACCATATTCTATGGAGGAGGCTGTGTTATATACTATTGGGATACATTATATTCTATGAAGGAGGCTGTGTTATATACTATGGAGGTTACATTATATTCCATGGGGAGGTTGTGTTATATACTATTGGGGGCACATTATATTCTGTGGAGGAGGCTGTATTATATACTATGGGGGTACATTATACATTATATTCTATGGGGGAGGCTGTGTTATATACTATTGTGGGTACATTATACATTGTATTCTACATTCTATGGGGGTACATTATATTCTATGGGGGACTGTATTATACTCTATGGGGAGGCTGTATTATATTATATGGGTGGGCTGTATTATATTCTATGGGGGCTGCATTATATTCTATGGGGGGGCTAGATTATATTGTATGGGGGCTTCATTATATTCTATGGGGACTGCATTATACTCTATGAGGAGGGCTACATTGTATTCTATGGAAGGGCTACATTATACTATATACAGTAGGGGGCTACATTATATTCTATGGAGTAGCTGCATTATATTCTGTGGGGGCTGCATTATACTCTATGAAGGGGCTACCGTATATTCTATGGAGGGGCTGCATTATATTCTATGGGGGTTACATCAAATTGTATGGCGGGGCTGCATTATACGCTGGGGTAACTGCATTGTACTCTGTGGGGTGGCTGCATTATACTCTGTGGGGTGGCTGCATTATACTCAGGGGTGGCTGCATTATACTCTGGGGTGGCTGCATTATACTCTGGGGTGGCTGCATTATGTTCTATAGGGTGGCTGCATTATAATATATGTAGGCTGCATTACACTGTATCGAAGGACTCTGGGGAATACATTATACTATATGAAGAACTATGGGGTGCATTATACTATGGAAAGTAAATTGTACTACATGGATGACTATGGCGGTGTATTATACTATATGGAGCACTACAAGGAGTGTATTATACTTTATGGAGGACTGAGGGGTGTATTATACTATATGGAGGATTGAGTGTATTGTAATATATGGAGGGCTATGAGGAGTGTATTATACTATATGGAGGACTGAGGAATGTATTATACTATATGGAGGACGGAGGAGTGTATTATACTATATGGAGTCTGGAGGAGTGTATTATACTATATGGAGGACTGAGGAGTGTATTATACTTTATGGAGGACTGAAGAGTGTATTTTAATATATGGAGGACTATGAGGAGTGTATTATACTATATGGAGGACTGAGGAGTGCATTATACTATATGGAGGACTGAGGAGTGTATTATACTTTATGGAGGACTGAAGAGTGCATTTTAATATATGGAGGACTATGAGGAGTGTATTATACTATATGGAGGACTGGGTAGTGTATTATACTATATGGAGGACAATTTGGAAGTGTATAATACTATATGGAGGACTGAGTAGTGTATTATACTATATGGAGAACTGTTATGACCCCAATGGCAGAGGGTCTCAGAAATAATTACTAAGTCTGCAAACACAAAAAACCAGCTCATAGGGCAGTGGTAACTGAGCTGACCATATATCTAATCCTAGCACCACAAATAGCAGCAGCCGGGGAACGTGCCTACGTTGGTTCTAGACGTCTCGCGCCAGCCGGAGAACTAACTAACCCTAGAAGGGAAAAGAAAGACCTTTCTTGCCTCCAGAGAAAAGACCCCCAAAAGTTGGATACAAGCCCCCAACAAATAATAACGGTGAGGTAAGAGGAAAAGACAAACGTAAGAATGAGCTAGGTATTTAGCAAAGAGAGGCCCACTAGCTAATAGCAGAATATAGTAAGATGACTTATATGGTCAGCAAAAACCTTATCAAAATATCCATGCTGGATATTCAAGAACCCCCGAACCGTCTAACGGCCCGGGGGGAGAAAACCAGCCCCCTAGAGCTTCCAGCAAGGTCAGGAATCACATTTAGTACAAGCTGGACAAAAAAAAGAGCAAGCAAATAACCAAAAAACAAGAAGCAAGACTTAGCTTAATTTTGCACGAACCAGGACCAGCAGAACGGAGCAAACAGAAAGGATCTGATTACAACGATGCCAGGCACTGGACTAAGGATCCAGGAAGTTTATATAGCGACACCCCTGGACTAACGACCCAGGTGGGTGCCAAACTGAGGAAAGACAATCCCAGAGTAATATCACTAGTAACCACAAGAGGGAGCCAAAAAGTCTAATTCACAACAGTACCCCCCCTTAAGGAGGAGTCACCGAACCCTCACCAAGACCACCAGGGCGATCAGGATGAGCAGCGTGAAAGGCACGAACTAAATCGGCCGCATGCACATCAGAAGCAACCACCCAGGAATTATCCTCCTGACCATAGCCCTTCCACTTGACCAGATACTGAAGCCTCCGTCTGGAGAGACGAGAATCCAAGATCTTCTCCACCACGTACTCCAACTCGCCCTCAACCAACACCGGAGCAGGAGGCTCAACAGAAGGAACCACAGGTACAACGTACCACCGCAACAAAGACCTATGGAACACGTTGTGAATGGCAAACGACACCGGAAGATCCAAGCAAAAGGACACAGGATTAAGGATTTCCAATATCTTGTAAGGACCGATGAAGCGAGGCTTAAATTTAGGAGAGGAGACCTTCATAGGAACAAATCGAGAAGACAGCCATACCAAATCCCCAACACGAAGTCAGGGACCCACACCGCGGCGGCGGTTGGCAAAACGCTGAGCCTTCTCCTGTGGCAACTTTAAGTTGTCCACCACATGATTCCAGATCTGCTGCAACCTATCCACCACAGAATCTACCCCAGGACAGTCAGAAGGCTCCACATGTCCCGAGGAAAAACGAGGATGGAAACCAGAGTTGCAGAAAAATGGCGAAACCAAAGTAGCGGAACTAGCCCGAATATTAAGGGCAAACTCAGCCAACGGCAAGAAGGTCACCCAATCATCCTGATCTGCCGAAACAAAACACCTCAAATAAGCCTCCAGAGTCTGATTAGTTCGCTCCATTTGTCCATTAGTCTGAGGATGAAAGGCAGACGAAAACAACAAATCAATGCCCATCCTAGCACAAAAGGATCGCCAGAACCTGGAAACAAACTGGGATCCTCTGTCAGACACAATATTCTCAGGAATGCCGTGTAAACGAACCACATTCTGAAAGAACACAGGAACCAGATCGGAAGAGGAAGGCAGCTTAGGCAAAGGCACCAAATGGACCATTTTAGAAAAGTGATCACATACCACCCAGATGACAGACATGCCCTGAGACACCGGGAGATCTGAAATGAAATCCATGGAAATGTGTGTCCAAGGCTTCTTCGGGACAGGCAAGGGCAAGAGCAACCCGCTGGCACGAGAACAGCAAGGCTTAGCTCGAGCACAAGTCCCACAGGACTGCACAAATGACCGCACATCCCATGACAAGGAAGGCCACCAAAAGGACCTAGCCACCAGATCTCTGGTGCCAAAAATTCCCGGATGCCCTGCCAACACCGAGGAATGAACCTCGGAAATGACTCTGCTGGTCCACTTATCAGGAACAAACAGTCTGTCAGGTGGACAAGAGTCAGGTCTACCAGCCTGAAATCTCTGCAACACACATCGCAAATCAGGAGAAATGGCCGACAAGATAACTCCCTCTTTAAGAATACCAACTGGTTCTGCGACTCCAGGAGAGTCAGGCACAAAGCTCCTTGAAAGAGCATCAGCCTTCACATTCTTTGAACCTGGTAAATACGAGACCACAAAGTCAAAACGGGAGAAAAACAATGACCAGCGGGCCTGTCTAGGATTCAGGCGTTTAGCAGACTCGAGATACATCAAATTTTTGTGATCAGTCAAGACCACCACACGATGCTTAGCACCCTCGAGCCAATGACGCCACTCCTCAAATGCCCACTTCATGGCCAGCAACTCCCGATTGCCAACATCATAATTCCGCTCAGCAGGCAAAAACTTCCTAGAGAAGAAAGCACGTGGTCTCATTACCGAGCAACCAGGGCCTCTCTGCGACAAAACGGCCCCTGCCCCAATCTCAGAAGCATCCACTTCGACCTGAAAGGGAAGTGAGACATCAGGCTGGCACAAAACAGGCGCCGAAGTAAACCGGCGCTTCAACTCTTGGAACGCCTCCACGGCTGCAGGAGCCCAGTTAGCAACATCAGAACCTTTCTTGGTCATATCCGTCAAAGGTTTAACAACGCTAGAAACATTAGCGATAAAACGACGGTAGAAGTTAGCAAAACCCAAGAACTTCTGAAGACTCTTAACTGACGTGGGTTGAGTCCAATCATGAATAGCTCGGACCTTGACTGGGTCCATCTCCACAGCAGAAGGGGAAAAAATAAACCCCAAAAAGGGAACCTTCTGTACTCCAAAGAGACACTTTGAGCCCTTAACAAACAAAGCATTCTCACGCAAAACCTGAAACACCATCCTGACCTGCTCCACATGTGAGTCCCAATCTTCAGAGAAAACCAGAATATCATCCAGATAAACAATCATAAATTTATCCAGATACTTCCGGAAAATATCATGCATAAAGGACTGAAACACTGAGGGAGCATTAGAGAGCCCAAAAGGCATCACCAAGTACTCAAAATGACCTTCGGGCGTATTAAATGCTGTCTTCCATTCATCTCCTTGCTTAATGCGCACCAGGTTGTACGCACCACGAAGATCTATCTTGGTGAACCACTTGGCACCTTTAATCTGGGCAAACAAGTCCGACAACAGAGGCAAAGGATACTGAAATTTAACAGTGATTTTATTCAGAAGCTAATAGTCAATACAAGGTCTCAAAGATCCGTCCTTCTTGGCCACAAAAAAGAATCCCGCACCAAGAGGGGAAGAGGATGGACGGATATGCCCCTTCTCCAGAGACTCCTTGATATACGAACGCATTGCGGCATGCTCAGGTACAGACAGATTAAATAGTCTTCCCTTAGGAAATTTACTACCTGGAATCAAATCTATGGCGCAGTCACAGTCCCTATGAGGAGGCAGAGCACTGGACCTGGACTCGCTGAATACATCCTGATAATCAGACAAATACTCAGGAACTTCCGAAGGAGTAGAGGAAGCAATAGACACCGGCGGGGAATCAGCATGAATTCCCTGACAGCCCCAACTTGACACAGACATTGCCTTCCAATCCAAGACTGGATTGTGGGTCTGTAACCATGGCAGACCCAAAATGACCAAATCATGCATTTTATGCAGAACAAGAAAACGAATCACCTCCCGATGTTCAGGAGTCATGCACATGGTTACCTGCGTCCAAAACTGCGGTTTATTTTCCGCCAATGGCGTAGCATCAATACCTCTAAGAGGAATAGGATTTACCAACGGTTCAAGAACAAAACCACAGCGCTTGGCAAATGACAGATCCATAAGACTCAGGGCAGCACCTGAATCCACAAACGCCATAACAGGGTAAGAAGACAATGAGCAAATTAAAGTCACAGACAAAATAAATTTAGGTTGCAAATTACCAATGGCGACAGGACTAACAACCCTTGTTAGGCGTTTAGAGCATGCTGATATAACATGTGTAGAATCACCACAGTAAAAACACAACCCAATCTGACGTCTATGATTTTTCCGCTCATTTCTAGTCTGAATTCTATCACATTGCATTAAATCAGGTGTTTGTTCAGACAACACCACCAGAGGATTAGCGGTTTTGCGCTCCCGCAAACGCCGGTCAATTTGAATAGCCAGCGCCATGGAATCATTCAGACTTGTAGGAATGGGGAAACCCACCATCACATTCTTAATGGCTTCAGAAAGGCCATTTCTGAAATTTGCGGCCAGAGCACACTCATTCCACTGAGTAAGCACGGACCATTTCCGAAATTTTTGGCAATACACTTCAGCTTCATCCTGGCCCTGAGAAATAGCCAGCAAGGCTTTTTCTGCCTGAACTTCAAGATTGGGTTCCTCGTAAAGCAATCCGAGCGCCAGAAAAAATGCATCAATATTTGCCAATACCAGATCTCCTGGCGCTAGCGAAAAAGCCCAATCCTGAGGGTCGCCCCGTAAAAAAGAGATAACAATTTTAACTTGCTGAGCTGAATCTACAGATGAACGGGGTCTCAGAGATAGAAACAATTTACAATTATTCCTGAAATTCCTAAACTTAAATCGGTCTCCAGAAAACAGTTCAGGAATAGGTATTTTAGGTTCAGACATTGGACTACTGGTAACAAAATCTTGTATGCCCTGCACACGAGCAGCAAGCTGGTCTACACTTGTAATCAAGGTCTGGACATTCATGTCTGCAGCAAGCACAAGCCACTCAGAGGTAAAGGGGAGGAAGAGAGGAAAAAAAAAAAAAAAAAAAAAAAATTTCCTTTCTTATTATCCCACTTCTGCAATGCTTTAAACATTCAATGTTGGCCTGGCATACTGTTATGACCCCAATGGCAGAGGGTCTCAGAAATAATTACTAAGTCTGCAAACACAAAAAACCAGCTCATAGGGCAGTGGTAACTGAGCTGACCATATATCTAATCCTAGCACCACAAATAGCAGCAGCCGGGGAACGTGCCTACGTTGGTTCTAGACATCTCGCGCCAGCCGGAGAACTAACTAACCCTAGAAGGGAAAAGAAAGACCTTTCTTGCCTCCAGAGAAAAGACCCCCAAAAGTTGGATACAAGCCCCCAACAAATAATAACGGTGAGGTAAGAGGAAAAGACAAACGTAAGAATGAGCTAGGTATTTAGCAAAGAGAGGCCCACTAGCTAATAGCAGAATATAGTAAGATGACTTATATGGTCAGCAAAAACCCTATCAAAATATCCACGCTGGATATTCAAGAACCCCCGAACCGTCTAACGGCCCGGGGGGAGAACACGAGCCCCCTAGAGCTTCCAGCAAGGTCAGGAATCACATTTAGTACAAGCTGGACAAAAAAAAGAGCAAGCAAATAACCAAAAAACAAGAAGCAAGACTTAGCTTAATTTTGCACGAACCAGGACCAGCAGAACGGAGCAAACAGAAAGGATCTGATTACAACGATGCCAGGCACTGGACTAAGGATCCAGGAAGTTTATATAGCGACACCCCTGGACTAACGACCCAGGTGGGTGCCAAACTGAGGAAAGATAATCCCAGAGTAATATCACTAGTAACCACAAGAGGGAGCCAAAAAGTCTAATTCACAACAGAGAACTGAGTGTATTGTAATATAAGGGGGGCTATGAGGAGTGTATTACACTATATGGAGGACTCAGGAGTGTATAATACTATATGGAAGATGGCATAGTGTATTATACTATATGGAGGACTGAGGAGAGTATTATACTATATGGAGGACTGAAGAGTGTATTATACTATATGGAGGACTGAGGAGTGTATTTTAATATATAGAGGACTACAGGGAGTGTATAATACTATATGAAGGACTATATGGAGTGTATTATACTATGTGGAGGACTATGGAGAGTGTATTATACTATATGGAGGACTATGGGGCTCATTATAATATATGGAGGACTATGGGGTGTATTATACTAAACAAGCAAAATGCTGCATATTCGTCGAGTGATTGGATTGTTTATGCCGGAACAAAAATCATTGTTCTCAGCAGCACACCGCCGATGTAAACTGTAGATATGTTGCTGATAATATGATGCTGTATGGGGACAGATTGATCTAATAGTGATTGTTCTGTTCCCATCATTCTTTCTCAGTTGGTGTAAAGAGGCCAGGAAACAAGCATTGAACCACTTCAGTATTGTCGATCACACTTGTTTAGTGGTCTGATCTCAGCGCATGTAAATATAACAGAAATGCTTCTGTGTGATGTGCAATATCTTAGCATTTGGGGCCCCATTTTAAACAACTGCCTCACACAGCACACATGAGTGCATTATGCAAGGGGGATGACAGCACCGCAGGTACCTGCATGCTGGGGCCAGAACTGTCGAGGCTGTATCCCCTGTTTCCGGGGGGAAGCAATAGAGAGATGGACTTTCCACCTGACCGAGGGGGGCGGGGATATAAAAGGAGAAAGCAGAGCAGTTTGGCGCCAACCTAGGGCAGCGCGCAGTCAGACGAGCGGCGCGCTCTGCTCCCCCACCCCACCGAGAACCGGCACTGCGAAAGGCCCCACTGTCTGTAGAGGGACTGCTGTGCTGAGGGGAGCCGTGCACTCAGCAGCAGCTCAGAGAGAGACTTGATGGAAACAGAGAGTGCGCAGCAGGGACCAGTGAGTGGTGTGGTCCCGGAGCATATGTACAGCGCAGGCCCGCGCCCAAGCACTGCCACCGCTGACAGAGACTGTGAAGAGAGATGTGCAGGGTGCCCGTTGGTTACCACGGAGCGAGGTGTGGAATGTTCAGGGCGAGTGAGTACTGTGTGCATGCTGCCAGAGAGAGATCGGGTGCAACACACCGCCAGAGAAGAAGAGCACCAGTGGCTGTCAGCGCTTCAGTCTTGGCAGGATCAGGCAGAGTGAAACATAGAGAGAAGAGTGCAGCGTGCTTATTAGCTGACAGAGATCGAGGTGCCGTGTGCTTCATGACCATAAGTACAGCGCACATGCTGCAAAGAGAGAACCGAGTGCTGGATAGACTTGTGTAACCCATCTTTCCAGCTCATACTGTCCCACTCACAGGAGACCCTGACTTCAGCAGTGTATATTTGCAGAGCCACATTGGGCTCGTAAAGTACTGTGGCCCGTACCCTTGCCACTGCAGTATATGGACTAGGCTCAGCAGAAGGTACCGGAGACCGACCACTGCGGCCAGAAGACGAGGCATTGTTGCCCATAAGACCCCATAGGAAAAGACACAGTGTCTGCCATTGCCGGCGCCATTGACTTCCCAGCAGGAGTCACAGTTTACGGAACTTCTGATACAAGTGCTTCAAAAAGAAAGGATCAGTTAATGGCAGTTCTTGTGAACTCTGCATATTGTTTGCAAACTGAACCATTTGTTCCCCTGTTTAACCCTGACCCTGGTATTGTCAAGGTACATCGGGGATCCTCAAACAAAAACCCCCCTTTTACGTATTCCCCACCACACAGAGCAATCCCCAAAAGAAACAATGTACACCAATTTTTCTTTGGAAAATTATGGCCACAGCAGCCTTTATTTAACAAAAAACACCAAATAAACATTGAAAAATATAAGTAAAGTTTACTTGCTGGGAGGAGTCCTTGAAGCTAACAAAATCTGGTGATTACCCAAATAAACTGTCAACATAATACCACCAATTACTCTCAGCCATTACCCCACTGGCTCGGGAGCACCATACCCACAAGGGTTCCATTGTTCACTATGAATTTCCTGGGGGATTCGACCACAGTTGCCGAAGCTCCCAACCACATTTCACCAAATCCCAACCATGTTAAAACTCCAAAAAGCTGTTAGTGCAGCGCCCCAGAGTCCTGGTCGTTGCAGTAATGTTGCTCTGCCACTAAGGGGGGCGATGTTACTTCAGGATTGCACTAAAGGAGTTCACCTGACCAGGTATCACAGTCACACATTACACTTCACACTCCGGCCACCAGGGGGAGCACAGGGTTCTATGTATTAGGCCACTCCTCATACTCTGGTAAAACTGGAGGTTGGATAGGAAGTTAGGGAGAAGCTGACTGGGTTTTGCCCAGGTAACATCTAGTGAGAGGAGAGCGTTACTTGGGAAGATTCATGGGGGTCCCTGTCAGGGGTGGGATCCTGACAGAGGCCTAGCGAAAGGACAGATTGTTACGGAGCCATGCTTGTACCTCATTGCGGCGGCATCTTAAGAAATGACACGAAGCGAAGGATATTGTGGAGAAGTGAGAAACGAGATCACAGCACAAAGGCGATAGAGCCAGTAGGAGTTGTGCCCCGAGATCGGCAACATCCTACTGAGGCGCGTAGCCGGTGGCCGGAACGCCGAGAAAGTAACAGACTCTACGCATTACTCTAAACCAACGGCAGGGCAGTTAACTTTAGGTTGGCTGTCTCACCTTTTTCACCTAATGAAGACAACGGAGGCAATTGTGGGAGAGGGGCGTCTCTAGGGTCCCTATAAAATAACTCCAGGCCTACCCCGTCATACGGGTGCGTCCTATCCATATCATCTGGGGGACGGAGAGAGAAAAGAACAGAAACATACACGACAGTTGTGAGGACTATCCCGTGGTGCTCAGCAGGGAAGTACAACAACACCCAGGCGCTAGTAGGTAGACACTGATTTCCACCTGTAAAGGGAACTCTGGATTTGCCTTTGGACCGGCCGGTCTCAGCCAGCCCTGTTAGCAGTGCTCTGGATTGCGGATGCCGAAGCCTTCAGTAAAAAGGTAAAGAGACTGCAACCCTGTGTCCTCGTTATTTACTGCGACCTATACCGTCATCTACATCTTTAATTGGGCGTCCCTTAACAGGGCCACGGACCGGGTCAGGCCACCGTGACATCCCCAGAACCAAGAGAGAGACCCGGTACCGAGTACCCCGCTGCCCTGCGTTTGGGGCTGCTCCATTAGCGCTATATAAAGATTATTATTAAGAATAAAGCACACTTCACACAAGCACATGGCACGTGTCACACAGAGCACACATTAGACACCATTACAATTAGTGGTCTTGTAAGTAAAGCAGAAACACCGGAAAACTGCAGAACTCAAACTTTACGGCATTGGTAGCATACTCTTTATGGATAGCTGGTTCTCAGCATGTTGTGCAGCGAATGATTCATTCACCCCCTTTTGCTAGGAGTACAGTAGCTCAAATCATGACTCTTAACCCTTAATGCACAGTCAAATCATCTCTCTTTAGTGTGATTGCTCTTGCATAACTGCACACTCTCCATATCCAGCATCTCGTGCCCTACTGGGTAGGGATCCGCAAGTGTGGAGGAGTTTCCTGAGCCAGATCCATATGCGGCTGATGCTATAATCAGTTTCAATTTCTGACAGCAGCATTTAAATGGCTCGGTTGTCAGTGCTCAAATGCAGTGGCTTCCATTGACATCCTTCAATGGGATTGTAGGGTAACGATTGGTTACCATGGCAGCTGGGGCCATATTGAAGCCCCCGTCGCTATCGTCTTGGTGCTACTGAGAAGCTCAGCCTGTCGATGGGCTTCATAAGAGACCGAGAATTTCACTATATACTGCCATATTGTGGTCTGGTACTATATCACAGATTCAAGTCTCCTAAGTGGATTACAATGTAATATAAAAAAAAACAAGCTTTTAAAAATATTAAAAAGTATATAAACATGAAAATCATTCTCCTTTCCCTCCATTAAAAATAAAGAATGAAATATAATAAAACACATTTAGAATCACTGTGTCTGATATATAAAAATATAAAACTAACTACCTCGTACGGTAAACATGGTAAAAAAAAAAAACAACAAAATGCCAGAATTGTGTTTGTAAGTTGCTCCACTCCCCTAAAAAAGCAATAAGAAGCGTTCAAGATGTTATATGTACCCCAAATTGGTATCATAAATGACGTTCACTGATCACGCAAAGAAAAAAAAAAACTACTCAGCTCCATCGACAGAAAAATAAAATTAAGAATATCGAAAAATGGCGACAAAGCAAATAATAATATATATATATTTTTTTTTACAAAATTCTAAATTTAACACTTAAGTAGAAAAAAAAATCTATACAAGTTTGGTAATCACACTGACCTACACAATCATGTTTCCAGCTCCTTTTTACTGCACAATGAATGTTATAAATGCAAATCGAAAAAACAATAGATGAATTGCACTTTTTTCACCATTTCATCTTACTTGGAATTTTTTTTCCTATTCTCCGGTACATTATATTATAAAATGAATGTTGTTAGTCAAAACAACAGCTCATCCTGCAAATAACGAGCCCTCATATGTCTAATTAGATGGAAATATTATAAAGTCATAGCGCAAAAGACGTCCTTGATAATTAGTCTATCGGATCGGATTGCACGGACTGGGTCTATCGGATCAGATTGCACGGACTGACCGAACATCTGCGGACCGAAAAGTGACAGCTTTATATACAGTATTTCTATGAAGCTGTCAATCATGGGTCAGGAAATGTGCGGCCAGTTCGTGCATTCTGATCCAATATCAGACTGATTATCACGGACGTCTGAAGGAGCCCTACAGATAAGACAGCCATCTATGTAAAAGTCTTGGACGATTAATACTAAATGGTAATTTAAAACCCACTAAGTATACAATAAATGTATTTAATGAAAAACACTGGGCATATCCACAGTGACTTTTTTATTATGTTTCCACCTATACGTGATCACTGCTGTCTGCATTGGATTTGTAACACCCCAGGTAACCGGTTTTGCAATGCCATTGCTTTCCTCATGGGGAGAGTGATGCCATGCTTGGAAGCGAGGAAGGATCCCTTTAACAGGTAACCAGTACATGCAACACTGTTCTGACTCCAGACCAGAAGGGGGAGCTCAAGATCCGGATTCAGGGGAATTTCCCTAAATATTCTGGCCTGGGCGAGGAGTTGGTCAGTCTGTGAGGGGAGAGTGAAGAGAGACGAAGCAGACAGAGAGAGTCAGAGAGGAAAGCTGGGGCCGTGCAGACCCATGGATCTGCAGCTTCTGGTAGGAGAGAGAATAGAGCAGTCTGTAGGAGACTGAAAGGGGAGGAGAAGCACAGGAGAAGTAAAGAGCTAGAGTGAAGCTGCGACTAAGCTTCCTCCATGCTGAAGCGAAGAATTCCGGTAGCCGGAAGACCGAGGTTATGGGGGTAACTGTATGAGCCATGGCAGAAACTGGCAGACAGGAGATTGCAGGTCGCCTGTCCACCATCAACACCCGAAGGCACAGCAACACATAGAGCCTGGAGTCATCTGTGAGACACCTGTAAAAAGGCTCAAGTTACCTGCCATGCGGGTAGTGTCCTACCCATAAGGGGGACAGAGAGAAAGTGAGGACATTGTGTGAGGCCTAAGGCAGCAAGGGACTACAACAAAGCTCAGAGAAGGCTTCCAACCCCACCTAGCTAGGGGGATTCCTGATTCGCTTCCAAGCTGGCTGGACCATACCAGTACCTGTGATCCGTACCCTGGACTGTGGCTGCCTTACACCAGTAAAAAGGTAAAGAGACTGCAACCTTGTGTCCTCTAGTTCTTTCTAGCACTACACCATCTTTATCTTCTACATCGGGAGCCTTGGGACCCAGCTTCACCTGTGGGAAGCCATACCATCCCTGCTGCCATACCATCACCTCAGTGGACCACTTTAAGCAGCGTCGGTCATCGTTGACTGAATACCACAGGTGGCTTCATGAACAAACCTTATAAGCTTTATTCTTTAATTCAACAACCCCTTTAAAGTCCTTTCCTTTAACCCCTTAGTGACGGAGCCAAATTTTTGAAATCTGACCAGTGTCACTTTATGTGCTAATAACTCTGCAACGCTTCAACAAATGCCAGTGATTTTGAGATTGTTTTTTCGTGACACATTATACTTTATGATAATAGTAGATTTAGGTCAATATGTTTTGTGTTTATTTATAAAAAATATCAAAAATTTGAGAAAAATGTTAAAAAATTAGCAATTTTCAAAATTTGAATGATTATCCCTTTAATCCAGATGGCCATACCACAACAAACCATTAATAAATAACATTTCCCACATGCCAGCTTTACGTCAGCACCATTTGTAAAATGTTATTTTATTTTGTTAGCATTTTAGGAGGATTAAAAATGTAGCAGCAATTTTTCATTTTTTCCTGAAAATTTACAAAATCTATTTTTTTTAGAGACCTATCCATGTTTGAAGTGACTTTAGGGGTCCCATATATTTGGAAACCCCCAAACGTGATACCATTTTTAAATCAGCACCCCCTGACGTATTGAATACTGCAGTCAGGTAGTTTATTAACCCTTCAGGTGCGTTACAGGAATTAATGCAAAGTGACATGACAGAAATGAAAATGTGTATTTTAATCACCTAAATGCCTCTAACTTCTGAACAGATTACTACAGCCGTTAGATTCTTAGGCCACTATTTGGTCTTGAATTGCCATGGCAAACATCAGGACCACAAAATCATGATCTGAGGGCACCAATTTGGATAAAGAGGAAGCCCCCACACTCTGTTAACCATTTATAATGATGTAGTCACTATTGACAGCAGCATCTAAGGGGTTAAACAGATATGGACGGTGCAAACACTGATGATGGCTGATGCAGCAAGTTGTCAGCTATAGTGTACAGCCGACAGCTGCAGGATTGTCACCTGCATGGGGAGGCTATTCTCTTATATCTCAGGTCAGTTAAAAGACGTATTGGCTGTCACTAAGGGGTTAATTTGAAAGCCCAGGGCCATGGACCGGGTGGCTGCCACCTTGACCACCCCTTTAACAACAACCTGGTACCGAATATCCCCTAGGCCCTAGCAGGCACTCCAAACTGTTGATCATGGGTCATCGGAATTCTGGTCTACTGAGAGTTCCATTCTATATGCCATGAATACATGTGCTTGGAATACCCTTGTAATAATAAAATGTTGTATATATTTTCCTACTGGGCTACATTGCAAAATGTTATCTGGCAAGCCAGAACAATATACCAATATACTGCAGTAGAGACCTTGGAAAACTAAAAAAAAAAACACCAATATATGTCTCCACTCATGGTCACACCTTACATCAGTGGTTTCCAACTTGTGACTCTCCAACTGGACAAAACTACAAATCCCAGCATGCCATGGCATCTTGCAACTGCCAGGGCCCACAGGGAGGATCTGGGGAGTTTCAGATTGGTAATTATGGCCTAACACTTCAGAATCAGCCTCCTCATACTATCTATCCTGTCTTCCATATCTCACTGCTTAGTTCACAGAATTAGACTTGTCCCCTCTGCTCATATGACTGCTCTGCACAGCCTGGGGCATAAAAGGACTACTACCCTGTCATCTGCCTGCAGAGTTTCTCAGAGAGAGAGCCTTACAGGATAAAATCCTCCTCCCTGCAGGTAAATGAGCATGAAAAGAATGAAGACTGTACATATGAAACACTCTGTATGCAACCTAACTACTTTTCTCCATTGATATGAGCACAGTTGGAGTCTAGACCTTGAGGTCCTCCAGCACTAGAGATGATGCAGCAATATTTTATGCACTGTTCACATTAAAGGGGTTTTGTAGGATTAGACAACTAGGACTGCTTTCTTCCAAAAACAACATCACTTCTATCCATAGGTTGTGTGGAATTGCTGAACCTAGCAATCGTATTGGAACAAACTGAAAAGTCCTGATTTTGGATTTCTGTCCTGTGGGATTGGGGGTTGTCCCAAGTTCAGCTGTATCTGTGTGTTCGAGGGACAGAAACAGTTGACCACAACAGCAGAGCAGGGAACCATCAGATCCCTACTCCATAGCTCCCAACCGTCTCATAACAGCTTTTTTCCGGCTTCTATACTCTGTAGCTCCTTCTCCTCCTCGGGGCACGGGGCCATATCTCTCTGTACGTAGTATATAGCCCAGCCACGTAGTATATAGCTCAGCCACGTAGTATATTGCCCAGTGACGTAGTATACAGCACAGAGCCATGTAGTATATTGCCCAGCCACGTAGTATATTGCACAGCCCACGTAGTATATTGCACAGCGACGTAGTATACAGCACAGAGCCACGTAGTATATTGCCCAGCAACGTACTATATTGCCCAGCCACGTAGTATATTGCCTAGCTATGTAGTAGATTGCCCTGCCACGTATGTCACAGGTTAAAAAATAAAAAATAAACATACTCACCTTCCGATCCGAGGGCCCCTTGAAGTTCTAACATACTCACCATACTTGTAGTTCTGTTGCCTGTGCGTGGTACAGGCGGCAGCTTCCGGTCCCAGGGTGTGATGACGTCGCGATCACATGACCGTGACGTCATGGCAGGTCCTTCTGCCATACGATCCTTGGTACCGGAACCTGCCGCTTGCACAGAGCGGTTACCGGAGGGTGGCGAGGAGCGGGAAAGGCAGCGGAAGGTGAGTATATAATGATTTTTTATTTTTTTTTGTTCTTTTTAACATTAGATCCTTTTACTATTGATGCTGCATAGGCTGCGTCAATAGTAAAAACTTGGTCACACAGGGTTAATAGCGGCGGTAACGGAGTGAGTTACCCGCGGCATAACGCAGTCCGTTACCGCTGGCATTAACCCTGTGTGAGCGGCGGTGACTGCGGGGAGTATGGAGCGGGGGCCGGGCAGTGACTGTAGGGGAGTAGGGAGGGACTAATCGGACTGTGGCCATCGCTGATTGGTCGCGGCAGCCATGACAGGCAGCTGGTGAGACCTATCAGAGAATGAATAAATGGGACAGACAGCCAGACAGAAGAACGGAAGTACCCCTTAGACAATTATATAGTAGATAGTATGATGGCCCCAGTTCTCCATATTAAAAATAATGAAGTTTATACTCACCTCATCCTGATTCCCGGCACTGCAGCCTCCAGGCTCCACACCAGCTCCGCCTCCACCATCCCACCGTCCACTCTTGGAAAATCTCAACTTCTCCACCACGTCCTCACCGATCAGATATTAACAGTTCTCATCAAACACCAGATCACATTCATAACCAGCAGTTTTTGTTCTAGCCAAAAGAATTTTTAAGCTGGCATCACGACACGGTAGACTCTTTCGGCCAGGCCCTACTCTACTCTAAACTATCTATTTATGTAATTGCCTTGTAATGTTTTCATTTCTTGTTCTGTCCAGATGTCACCGCATCACAAAATTCCAAGTGGAGGAAGTTCACCAACCTCCATATTGGGACACCCAAGTGATGGATGTCTCAATATGGAAACTGCTGCTGGTACCATCCTATTACCTCCAACGGAACACCGTCGCACCACACACACATACACTCTATACACCGTATGCACCACACATACACACACTCACAAACTCCCACACTCACATTCACACACTCTCACGCTCACACATTCACACTCTCACACTCTCACACTCACACACTCACATTCACACTCACACTCTCACACTCACACACGCAGCCTCATGCACAGTACCACCAGCGGAACACCGTCGTGAACATGCCGCCGGGGTCAGCCAAATGATTCATTGACTGCCACCAGCTTTGTACAGGAGGAGTACATGCACAGTGTTAATGTTCATCAGGTGGTATTTCCTGATGAAGGGGGCATGAGACCCCTGAAACACGTTGAATAAAACCACTGTGAATCAACTATACTCTCCTGAAATTCATCTTAGCGGCAGCGCAGAATTTTAACTACAAATCTCCCTTTGAAGACATGACTGTGTATGGAGCATACCACATCTCCTGGGCTGGGGAGGAAGCAAAAGACAATATTGACATTACAGCAGGGGATAACAGTGGATTCATTTTGTGAGGTAAAATATTTCACTGACTGTTTTTAAAAAATATTTTACCTCACAAAATGTATTCTCTGCGATCTTCTGCTGTAATGTCAGTATTGTCTCTTGCTTCCTTCCCTGCCCAGGAGCTGTGGTATGTTCGGTACATGGTCAGACACAGACAATTTTTTAAATGAACTTTTGTTTGTGGGAAAACCCCTTTAAAAAGCAAATATCAATGCCAACATGGCTCCTCCTAAAATGTATGCCAATGACAATGAAAAGAAAGCAGTATAGGAACAATGTCGAAGACAACAAAGGGCAAATGGGACTCTTGAAGAGCAACAGCATCGCTGGGACAAAAACAATGCATATAAGCGTAGGCGTCAAGCACATGAGTCCCCTGATGGAAAAGTCATTAGATTATCACAGGATGGCATTAGGCAACAGCGCCACATGCCTGCCCCTATCGTGACAATACCACCCTCCCAATGCGATATCATCGGGCCTCTATCTGTTTAAAAATAAATATAGTTTTATGTATTTTTCTTGAAGAAAATGAGTGACATACATTTACATTTTTTTTAACAACCATTAATACCACATACAAGGGACAAATATCGTTACACCATGACCAGACCACATATTACCACCACATAGTGACTGAATAATAACACACAAGGAACAAATACCACCACACCATGGCCAGGCCACATATTACCACCACATAGTGACTGAATAATACCACATACAAGGAACAAATACCGCCACACCATGACCAGACGACAAATTACCACCACATAGTGACTGAATACTACAATACTGATCAGTAATTTAAAAAACACTAGATACTAAGTGTTATTGTATACATGAACTCTGTATTTACTGACATTTTAAAGATAATACAGTGATCACTGGTGACATTATACACAGGAGCTCTGTATATAGTGTCAGTGTACAGGTAATACAGGGATCACAAGTGACATTATACACATGAGCTCTGTATAAAGTGTCAGCGTACAGGTAATACAGCGATCACCACTGCCAGTGACATTATACACAGGAGCTCTGTATTTAGTATACAATGTATAGTGTCAGTGTATAGGTAATACAGGAATCATTGGTGACATTATACACAGGACCTCTGTATATAGTGTCAGTGTACTGGTAATACAGTGATCACCACTGCCAGTGACATTATACACAGGAGCTCTGTATATAGTATACAGTGTATATTGTCAGTGTACAGGTAGTACACTGACTCACCAGTGACATCTCTAGCTGAAGTCCTTCATCTTTGCTTTTCTTTTTCATCCAGCACACACCACCATCACTTCTTCCAGCCAGAACTCGTTTCTGCATAAAATAACACAGTTACCTAGAGCACCACTTCCAGAGCACATTCCCCACTTTTTCCCTTTCTTCTACACTACACTGAATACAGAGGTGCACCCACAATCAATATAACTGGTTATTATGCAACCTCCTAGATTGTAAGCTTCCAAGCAGGGCCCTCATTCCTTTTGGTATATGTTGATCTATGTGTTTATTGTTATGCTTAATGTCCATTGTCTGTACAAGTCCCCTCTAAAATGTAAAGTGTTGCGAAATATGTTGGCGATATAGAAATAAAATTATTATTATTATTATTATTATTATTATTATTATTAATAATCCACCATTCCAAATATAAATTATAATCCACCACTGTCCACTCATTAACTATAAATAGCCATTTTCCCCATTTAATATATAAATGAATTAGTACCTGTACTCTTTCCCCAATTCATTACCAGTCACTTCATCCTCAATGCCCCCCACTGTGTACCTCCCGCTCTAACCCTAACCCCTGATTCACTATATTTACATGTCCCTCCCGCCCCAATTCATTGTCATGTCTTTCTCGCCCACCCTCTATTCATTATCAACTGTTCTACCCCACATTCAATACATCATTTACTCCCCCACCCTCAAAATTCATTATTTGTTCTCCCCCTAGATCATCATTTGCTCTCCCCCCCCTTCATTTCATCATTTTCTCTCCCTACCCCCACCTTCAATTAAATTGCTGTCCCCGTCCTTCACACTGAATTCATCATTTGCAGTCCTCCGTCCTCTCCCCACTTCATCATTTGCAGTCACCCCACTTTAATTTAAAGTCCAATCATGTGCAGCCCCTCTTATCCCCCACTCCATCATGTGCAGTCTCCTTTAACCCCTAAACTCCATCATGTGCAGCCCCACTCCCCCTTCATCATGTGCAGCCCCACTTACATACCACTCCATCATATGCAGTCTCCTTTAACCCCCAAACTCCATCATGTGCAGCCCCACTCCTCCTTCATCACGTGCAGCCACACTTACCCCCACTCCATCATGTGCATTCTCCTTTAACACCCAAACTCCACCATGTGCAGTCCTCCTTACACCCCCCTTCATCACTTTCAGTTACCCCCACCCATTGAATTCATTTTGTAAAGAAAACAGAAAAGTTTTTCATACTTACCTCACCAGTCACTCCCCTGCAGCACCTCTCTGCTTCCAGCGTCCGGGACATGTCAGTGCATGCATGATGACATCATCACACATGCCCGACACCTGACCCAGAAGTACAGAGAACATGGAGGGAGCAGGTGCTGCACAGCCATCAAGGTGATGGCCGTGCACAGCTCTCGGCCCCGGCACAGACATATGCGCTGATAGACTGTGATGCGGCCGCGCACAATTTCCATCAGGCGGCCGGCCCTGTATTGCTGCTGGGGGAGCGGCCCAGGGGGCATTTGCTTCTCTGCCACCCAGCCCAGCCCGCCCCTCCTCTACGGGCATGATGCTGTGTTTGGGGGGCAAATGGGGCATCATACTGTTTGGGGAACTGTAGGGGGTCATGATAGGTTAACCATACTGTTTGGGAACACTAATGCGCCTCACTAGAAGAAACATTTGTGTGTTGGCACATTTAAAAGACTAGTCAATGTTAGACTTCGGACCTGTTAATTTTACTTATGTTTCACAGTTGCGAGGTATGGCTTATCTCTGTTCACTTCAGTAGAACTGATTTGCACTACTGGATAAACCCATGGACAGTTGTGGCGCTGTGTCTGAAAAAATGAAGCCCCATTATTCCATTTCTGGCCAACCCTTTAAACATAAAGTAAGTTTCAGTAAGGCTTCAGCATTTTCGACATAAAAAAATTAATACAGTCTGCAGCACTTTTCTTGCTGTCAAAAATGTTAAACATTTGACAGAAAAGTGAAGAAACCCATTCCACCTGGGGTTTCAGCTGGGGTTTTGTGAATTTGATGGCAAGAATATCACAGTATGCAGATATTTTTACAGTCAAAACAATGGCGATCTTTACAGAACCCTGACGAACCCCTTTATGAGTCAAAGGGGTACATCAGGGACAAAAGTAGAAGCCATAGCATAGATGTGAAGAGAAGCTAACTTTGCTAATGTTTGTAAAATATCGCAAAATAAAATGTCTCTAAAGCTTTTCTCTCACTTCCTTTCTGTCATGTTTCCATACCTCTTTGATATCTTGAATAGCAGAGTTTGCTGCACAATCCTATCAAGTAAAATATTAAAATCTGATGGATCTATTATAATTCTATGTAGAAAAATCATAATGGCTCCAAAAACAATCAAAGTTATTGTCTCATATGTGAAATGGGTAAAATTTCAAAGGGTTTGTAAAAACAAATAACTTTTCAATTTACCTATTATTAAGAATCGTCACCGTTCTCAAGGAAGGAAGGATCTTTAATTCTATAGTTCCCTGCTTTTGCTAGGGTTACAGTCCACCTTTGCAATCGATCAGAGGTGGCCGGTTTCCTAGGCATGAATCATGCACCTTTAAGCTTTTTGATTTAGAGTTTGCAAGCAAGATGCTGCAGAAGCAAAACTGTTTCTGCTTGCTGCTGATCTGAACAATTAATCTTCAAGAGCGCGCTACCCCTAGTCAGCAGGATTCCTGGAGACAGGGGAGCAGTATGCTTCTGAAGAAAGAAAATGAGAGAAAACCTCTTTAAATCTATTAAATATCAAAATAATTACAGTATATACTTGAGTATAAGCCGACCCGAGTATAAGCCGACCCCCTAATTTTGCCACAAAAAACTGGGAAAACTTAATGACTCGAGTATAAGCCTAGGGTGGAAAATGCAGCAGCTACCAGTAAATGTCAAAAGTAAAAATAGATACCAATAAAAGTAAAATTAATTGAGACATCAGTAGTTTAAGTGTTTTTGAATATCCATATTGAATCAGGAGCCCCATATAATGCTCCATACAGTTCATGATGGCCCCATAAGATGCTCCATATTAAAATATACCCCATATAAAGCTGCATTAAGGTTAATAATGGCCCCATAGGATGCTCCATAGACACATTTCCCCCATATAATGCTGCACAAATATTGATTATGGCCCCATAAGATGCTCCATAAAGATATTTGCCCCATATAGTGCTGCACAAACGTTGATTATGGCCCCCATAAGATGCTCCATACAGATAATTGCGCCTTATAGTGCTGCACAAACGTTGATTATGGCTCCATACAGACACTTGCCCCATTTGCTGTTGCTGCGATAAAAAAGTAAAAAATCACATACTCACCTCTCCATTGCTCAGGCCCCCGGCACTTTCAATATTCACCTGACTTTGTTCCGGCGCCGCTCCATCTTCAGCGTCTTCTGCACTGATGTTCAGGCAGAGGGCACGCACTAACACGTCATCGCGCCCTCTGATCTCAGCATCACTGCAGAAGACGCTGAAGACGGAGCGGCGCCTGGAACGAAGAGCAGGTGAATATCGTGCAGCGTTGCACTCCCCTCCTGTTATACTTACCTGCTCCTGGCGCAGTGCATTCCCTGGTTCCTGGCACCGCAGCTTCTTCCTGTACTGAGTGGTCACCGTTACCGCTCATTACAGTAAAGAATATGCGGCTCCACCCCTATGGGAGGTGGAGCCGCATATTCATTACTGTAATGAGCAGTACCATGTGACCGCTCAGTACAGGAAGAGGCTGCAGCGCCAGGGAAGCAGGGACCTACAGGGACCGTGCCAGGAGTAGGTGAGTTGTTGTGAACTCTGTTTTCGGGCTCCCTCTTGTGGTCACAGGTGGTATTGTGTGAGTGTTGTTTTTGGGCTCCCCCTGGTGGCTTTGTTTGTTATCCTGCTGATCTGTGGCCGGATCAGCTGCCTCGTTATGCACTAGGGAGTTTCCTATTTAGCTCTGCTTCACCTCCACTTGTTGCCGGCTGTCGATGTATTCAGTGCTATTCTGATCTCCCCTGATTATCTTCGTTTACAGTCTCTTCTGGAGAAGCTAAGTTTCTGTTTGATTATTTTTTGCTCATCAGTCTGCAATATGATTTCAGTGTATGATGAGTTAGTCCAGCTTGCTAATATGTGAGTTCTTGCTGCTGGTAAGCTCTGGAGTACGGAGTTGCTTCCCCCGCACCGTTAGTTGGAGCGGGGACTCGAGCAATCTCTGCGTGGATATTTTGCTTAGGGTTTTCTATTGACCGCACAGCTCCCTTCCTATTTTCTGCTATCTAGTGTTAGCGGGCCTCATTTGCTAAATCTATTTCATCTCTGCGTTTGTGCTTTCCCCTTAACTCACCGTTAATATTTGTGGGGGGCTTTTCTATATCTTTGGGGTCATTTCTCTGAGGCAAGTAAGGACTTTACTTTCCCTCTAGGAATAGGTAGTTTCTCAGGCCGTGAAGAGACATCTAGGATTTCCAGGTAACGTTCCACGGCTGCCTATAGTTGTTTGCGGATAGGATCAGGTTGCGGTCAATCCAGATACCACTTTCCCAGAGCTGGTCGTCGGTTTAGTTACTTAGCTAGTCAAACTTGTGATCCTTGCCACTAGGATCATAACAGTACAGCCGGCCTATAAAGTGTTAATTGCATGGCAGAAGCAGGAGAAGAGAAGCCATGAAGAATTTTTTTTTTTTTTGCTGCCGTGTGTCTAGCTGCTGTGTGTCTAGCTTCTCTCCTCCTCTTAATCTTGGTGTGGCTCTGAGTTCAGCTGCTGACATGGATATCCAGAGTTTGGCCTCCAGTGTAGATCATCTTGCTGCAAGGGTACAAAGTATTCAGGATTTTGTTGTTCACAGTCCTATGTCAGAGCCTAGAATACCTATTCCGGAGTTGTTTTCTGGAGATAGATCTAGGTTCCTGAATTTTAAGAACAATTGCAAATTGTTTCTTTCTTTGAAACCTCGTTCCTCTGGTGATTCTGTTCAGCAAGTTAAGATTATTATTTCTTTCTTGCACGGCGACCCTCAAGATTAGGCCTTCGCATTGGCACCAGGGGATCCTGCATTGCTCAGTGTGGATGCGTTTTTTCTGGCCCTTGGATTGCTCTATGAGGAACCTAATCTTGAGAACCAGGCTGAAAAAGCTTTGTTGGCCCTCTCTCAGGGGCAAGATGAAGCAGAGGTGTATTGCCAGAAATTTCGGAAATGGTCGGTGCTTACTCAATGGAATGAGTGTGCCCTGGCTGCAAATTTCAGAAAGGGTCTTTCTGAAGACATTAAGAATGTCATGGTGGGGTTCCCTACGCCTGCAGGTCTGAATGAGTCAATGACTCTGGCCATTCAGATTGATCGGCGTTTGCGGGAGCGCAAACCTGCGCACCATTTGGCGGTGTCTTCTGAACAGACACCTGAGTCTATGCAATGTGATAGAATTCTGACCAGAAGTGAACGGCAAAATTATAGACAGCAAAATGGGTTGTGCTTTTACTGTGGTGACTCAGCTCATGTTATCTCAGCATGCTCTAAGCGCACAAAAAAGATTGATAAATCTGTCACCATCGGTACTTTACAGCCTAAGTTCATTTTGTCTGTTACCCTGATTTGTTCCCTGTCATCTTACCCGGTTATGGCTTTTGTAGATTCAGGTGCTGCCCTGAGCCTGATGGATTTGTCATTTGCCCGGCGCTGTGGTTTTGTTTTGGAGCCTTTAAAATTCCCTATTCCACTAAGGGGTATTGATGCTACACCATTGGCTATGAATAAACCTCAGTACTGGACGCAGGTGACCATGTGCATGACTCCTGTTCATCAGGAGGTGATTCGCTTTCTTGTTCTGCATAATTTGCATGATGTTGTCGTGTTGGGTCTGCCATGGTTGCAGACTCATAATCCAGTCCTGGATTGGAAAGCAATGTCTGTGTCAAGTTGGGGTTGCCAGGGAATTCATGGCGACGCTCCTGTGGTGTCAATTGCTTCATCCACTCCTTCTGAAGTCCCTGCGTTTTTGTCGGACTACCAGGATGTATTTGATGAGCCCAAACTCAGTTCTCTACCTCATCTTAGGGATTGTGATTGTGCTATAAATTTGATTCCTGGTAGTAAGTTTCCTAAGGGATGACTTTTCAATTTGTCAGTGCCGGAGCATGCTGCTATGCGGAGTTATATAAAGGAGTCTTTGGAGAAAGGACTTATTTGCCCCTCCTCCTCCCCTCTGGGTGCGGGATTCTTTTTTGTGGCTAAGAAGGATGGTTCCCTGAGACCTTGTATTGATTATCGCCTTCTAAATAAAATCACGGTCAAATTTCAGTATCCTTTGCCATTGTTATCTGATCTGTTTGCTCGCATTAGGGGGTCTAGTTGGTTCACCAAGATAGATCTTCGTGGTACGTATAACCTTGTGCGTATTAAGCAGGGTGATGAATGGAAAACTGCATTTAATACGCCCAAAGGCCATTTCGAGTACTTGGTGATGCCTTTTGGACTTTCTAACGCTCCTTCTGTCTTTCAGTCCTTCATGCACGACATCTTCCGCGAGTATCTGGATAAATTTATGATTGTGTATCTGGATGATATTGTTTTTTTCTGCTGATTGGGAGTCCCATGTTAAGCAGGTCAGGATGGTGTTTCAGGTCCTGTGTGCCAATGCTTTATGTGTGAAGGGCTCAAAATGTCTTTTTGGAGTCCAGAAGGTTTCTTTTTTGGGTTTCATTTTTTCCCCTTCTACTATTGAGATGGACCCAGTCAAGGTTCAGGCTATTCATGACTGGACTCAGCCTACATCTGTTAAGAGTCTTCAGAAGTTCTTGGGTTTTGCTAATTTTTACCGTCGCTTCATCGCTAATTTTTCTGGTGTTGTTAAGTCTTTGACGGATTTGACCAAGAAGGGTTCTGATGTTACTAATTGGTCTCCTGCGGCTGTGGAGGCCTTTCGGGAGCTGAAGCGCCGGTGTTCCTCGGCTCCGGTCTTATGTCAGCCAGATGTCTCTCTTCCTTTCCAGGTCGAGGTTGATGCTTCTGAGATTGGAGCGGGGGCTGTTTTGTCGCAGAGAAGCTCTGATGGCTCTGTGATGAAGCCATGTGCTTTCTTTTCAAGAAAGTTTTCGCCTGCCGAGCGGAATTATGATGTCGGTAATCGGGAGTTGTTGGCTATGAAGTGGGCATTTGAGGAGTGGCGACATTGGCTCAAGGGAGCTAAGCATCGTGTGGTGGTCTTGACTGATCACAAAAATCTGATTTATCTCGAGTCGGCCAAGCGGCTGAATCCTAGACAGGCTCGTTGGTCGTTGTTTTTCTCTCGTTTTGATTTCATGGTCTCGTACCTGCCTGGTTCGAAGAATGTGAAGGCTGATGCTCTTTCTAGGAGTTTTGTGCCTGACTCTCCTGGAGATTCTGAGCCGACTGGTATCCTCAGAGAAGGGGTGATTTTGTCTGCCATATCCCCAGATTTACGACGAGTGCTGCAGGAGTTTCAGGCGGATAGACCTGACCGTTGTCCACCGGAGATACTGGATCTAAATGTGCAGCTGGCAACACTGAGATCCATAGACAACATGGAGAGGAGTCTTCTGCTCACAGAGCAGACGCTCAATGGGATAGATGAGGAGGGGGATGGTAGGATGGAGCTGCAGGACAGTGTGGCAGTTAGCTGGGTGACAGATAGAAGGCGGGGTAGAGGGAAGAGTGCCAGGGAGGCTAGTCCTGATCTGGCACACCCCAATAAGTTTGCTAAGTTGGCAGATGAGGGGGGTGCCAGTACAGGGGTAGCACTGCTGCAGCCAGGCATGTCCTCTGAAAGCCGGAGGAGTGACTGCTCCAGTAAGGAGGGAAAAAGGAGAGCAGGGCAGGCCAGACAGGTGCTGGTAGTGGGGGACTCAATTATTAGGGGAACAGATAGGGCAATCTGTCACAAAGACAGGGATCGTCGGACGGTGTGCTGCCTACCTGGCGCTCGAGTCCGACACATCGCTGATCGGGTGGACAGATTACTGGGAGGGGCTGGTGAGGACCCAGCGGTCATGGTGCACATTGGCACAAATGACAAAGTTAGAGGTAGGTGGAAGGTCCTTAAAGATGATTTCAGGGAATTAGGCTGCAAGCTGAAAGCAAGGACCTCCAACGTGGTATTTTCCGAAATACTGCCTGTACCACGTGCCACGCCAGAGAGACAACGGGAGATTAGGGAGGTTAATAAGTGGCTCAAGAATTGGTGTAGGAAGGAGGGGTTTGGGTTCCTGCAGAACTGGGCCGACTTCTCAGTTGGCTACAGGCTCTACGCTAGGGACGGGCTGCACCTCAATGGGGAAGGTGCAGCTGTGCTGGGGGAGAAAATGGTTAGAAGGTTGGAGGAGTGTTTAAACTAGGGATTGGGGGGGAGGGTATTCATTTTATAGGAGGGGAAGATAGTGCAGATAGAGACCTGGGCACAAATAAGGAAGTTGGGGGTGGCGGTGGCATGGGGGGTGGGGTTAGAACAGTTAGTAATTTAAGAAAGAATAGAGGTACAGAGAGTAACATCAAGTGCATGTATACTAATGCCAGAAGCCTCGCCAACAAAATGGATGAATTAGAACTAATGTTGTTGGAGCATAATTATGACATGGTGGGGATATCTGAGACGTGGCTGGATGAGAGCCATGACTGGGCTGTTAACTTGCAGGGCTATAGCCTTTTCAGAAATGACCGTACAGATAAGCGAGGGGGTGGGGTGTGTCTGTATGTAAAATCGACCTTAAAACCCATCCTGCGTGATAATATAGGTGAATCTAATGAAAATGTAGAGTCTCTGTGGGTGGAGATAAGGGGAGGGGGAAAAAATAATAAATTACTGATAGGGGTTTGTTATAAATCTCCAAAACTAATGGAAGCAATGGAGAATATCCTCGTAAAGCAAATAGATGAAGCTGCGACTCAAGGAGAAGTCATTATTATGGGGGACTTCAACTACCCTGAAATAGATTGGGGAACAGAAACCTGCAGTTCCAGCAAAGGTAATCGGTTTTTGACAACTATGAGAGACAATTACCTTTCACAACTGGTTCAGGACCCAACAAGGAGGGGGGCACTGCTAGACCTAATATTAACCAACAGGCCAGACCGCATATCAAATATAAGTGTTGGGGGTCACTTGGGGAATAGTGATCACAAAATAATAAGTTTTCATGTAACCTTTAATAAGATGGGTAGTAGGGGGGTGACAAGGACACTAAACTTCAGGAGGGCAAATTTCCAACGGATGAGAGAGGATCTTGGTGCAATTAACTGGGACGATATCCTGAGACACAAAAATACACAAAGAAAATGGGAGACATTTATTAGCATCCTGGATAGGACCTGTGCACAGTATATACCGTATGGGAATAAACATACTAGAAATAGGAGGAAACCAATATGGCTAAATAGAGCTGTAAGGGGCGCAATAAGGGACAAAAAGAAAGCATTTAGAGAATTAAAGGAAGTAGGTAGTGAGGAGGCATTAAATAAATACAGAAAATTAAATACATTCTGTAAAAAGCAAATCAAGGCAGCAAAGATTGAGACAGAGAGACTCATTGCCAGAGAGAGTAAAAATAATCCCAAAATATTCTTTAACTATATAAATAGTAAGAAACTAAAAAATGACAGTGTTGGCCCCCTTAAAAATAGTCTGGGTGAAATGGTGGATGAGGATGAGGAAAAAGCCAATATGCTAAATGACTTTTTTTCATCAGTATTTACAAAAGAAAATCCCATGGCAGACAAAATGACTAGTGATAAAAATTCCCCATTAAATGTCACCTGCTTAACCCAGCAGGAAGTACAGCGGCGGCTAAAAATAACTAAAATTGACAAATCTCCGGGCCCGGATGGGATACACCCCCGAGTACTGCAGGAACTAAGTACAGTCATTGATAGACCATTATTTTTAATCTTTAAAGACTCCATAATAACAGGGTCTGTACCACAGGACTGGCGTATAGCAAATGTGGTGCCAATATTCAAAAAAGGGGCAAAAACTGAACTCGGTAATTATAGGCCAGTAAGTTTAACCTCTACTGTGGGTAAAATCCTGGAGGGCATTCTAAGGGATGCTATGCTGGAGTATCTGAAGAGGAATAACCTCATGACCCAGTATCAGCACGGGTTTACTAGGGACCGTTCATGTCAGACTAATTTGATCAGCTTCTATGAAGAGGTAAGTTCAGGACTGGACCAAGGGAACCCAGTGGACGTAGTATATATGGACTTTTCCAAAGCTTTTGATACGGTGCCACACAAAAGGTTGTTACATAAAATGAGAGTAATGGGGATAGGGGAAAATATGTGTAAGTGGGTTGAGAGCTGGCTCAGGGATAGGAAACAAAGGGTGGTTATTAATGGAGCACACTCGGACTGGGTCGCGGTTAGCAGTGGGGTACCACAGGGGTCAGTATTGGGCCCTCTTCTTTTTAACATATTTATTAATGACCTTGTAGGGGGCATTCAGAGTAGAATTTCAATATTTGCAGATGACACTAAACTCTGCAGGGTAATCAATACAGGGGAGGACAATTTTATATTACAGGATGATTTATGTAAACTAGAAGCTTGGGCTGATAAATGGCAAATGAGCTTTAATGGGGATAAATGTAAGGTCATGCACTTGGGTAGAAGTAATAAGATGTATAACTATGTGCTTAATTCTAAAACTCTGGGCAAAACCGTCAATGAAAAAGACCTGGGTGTATGGGTGGATGACAAACTCATATTCAGTGGCCAGTGTCAGGCAGCTGCTACAAAGGCAAATAAAATAATGGGATGTATTAAAAGAGGCATAGATGCTCATGAGGAGAACATAATTTTACCTCTATACAAGTCACTAGTTCGACCACACTTAGAATACTGTGCACAGTTCTGGTCTCCGGTGTATAAGAAAGACATAGCTGAACTAGAGCGGGTGCAGAGAAGAGCGACCAAGGTTATTAGAGGACTGAGGGGTCTGCAATACCAAGATAGGTTATTACACTTGGGGCTATTTAGTTTGGAAAAACGAAGACTAAGGGGTGATCTTATGTTAATGTATAAATATATGAGGGGACAGTACAAAGACCTTTCTGATGATCTTTTTAATCATAGACCTGAGACAGGGACAAGGGGGCATCCTCTACGTCTGGAGGAAAGAAGGTTTAAGCATAATAACAGACATGGATTCTTTACTGTAAGAGCAGTGAGACTATGGAACTCTCTGCCGTATGATGTTGTAATGAGTGATTCATTAATTAAATTTAAGAGGGGACTGGATACCTTTCTGGAAAAGTATAATGTTACAGGGTATATACACTAGATTCCTTGATAAGGCGTTGATCCAGGGAACTAGTCTGATTGCCGTATGTGGAGTCGGGAAGGAATTTTTTTCCCCATGGTGGAGTTACTCTTTGCCACATGGGGTTTTTTTGCCTTCCCCTGGATCAACATGTTAGGGCATGTTAGGTTAGGCTATGGGTTGAACTAGATGGACTTACAGTCTTCTTTCAACCTTAATAACTATGTAACTATGTAACTATGTTTGTCCCAGATAGATGGACCAACAGAGTTATTTCCGAGGTTCATTCTTCGGTGTTGGTAGGCCATCCTGGAATATTTGGTACCAGAGATTTGGTGGCCAGGTCCTTTTGGTGGCCTTCCTTGTCGCGGGATGTGCGTTCCTTTGTGCAGTCTTGTGGAATTTGTGCTCGGGCTAAGCCTTGCTGTTCTCGTGCCAGTGGTTTGCTGTTACCTTTGCCTGTCCCGAAGAGGCCTTGGACACATATTTCCATGGATTTTATTTCAGATCTCCCTGTCTCTCAGAGAATGTCTGTTATCTGGGTGGTGTGTGATCGTTTTTCTAAGATGGTCCATTTGGTGCCCTTGCCTAAGTTGCCTTCCTCCTCCGAGTTGGTTCCGCTGTTTTTTCAAAATGTGGTTCGTTTGCACGGGATCCCTGAGAATATTGTTTCTGACAGAGGATCCCAGTTTGTGTCTAGATTTTGGCGGACCTTTTGTGCTAAGATGGGCATTGATTTGTCTTTTTCGTTGGCCTTCCATCCTCAGACGAATGGCCAGACCGAGCGAACTAATCAGACCTTGGAAACCTATTTAAGATGTTTTGTTTCTGCTGATCAGGACGACTGGGTGGCTTTTTTGCCATTGGCCGAATTTGCCCTTAATAATCGGGCTAGTTCTGCTACTTTGGTTTCGCCTTTTTTTTGTAATTCGGGGTTTCATCCTCGTTTTTCCTCGGGTCAGGTGGAGCCTTCTGACTGTCCTGGAGTGGATCTTGTGGTGGATAGGTTGCATCAGATTTGGGATCATGTGGTGGACAATTTGAAGCTGTCACAAGAGAAGGCTCAGCGCTTTGCCAACCGCCGTCGCTGTGTGGGTCCCCGACTTCGCGTTGGGGACTTGGTGTGGTTGTCTTCTCGCTTTGTTCCTATGAAGGTCTCCTCTCCCAAGTTCAAGCCTCGGTTTATCGGTCCTTAAAAGATTTTGGAAGTCCTTAACCCTGTGTCATTTCGTTTGGACCTCCCAGCATCGTTTGCTATTCATGATGTGTTCCATCGGTCGTTGTTGCGGAGGTATGTGGTGCCTGTGGTTCCTTCGGTTGAGCCTCCTGCCCCTGTGCTGGTTGAGGGAGAATTGGAATACGTGGTGGAGAAGATCTTGGATTCTCGTATTTCTAGACGGAGGCTTCAGTATTTGGTTAAGTGGAAGGGCTATGGTTAGGAGGATAATTCCTGGGTTGTCGCCTCTGATGTTCATGCGGCTGATTTGGTTCGTGCCTTCCATGTGGCTCACCCTGATCGCCCTGGGGGTTTTTGATGAGGGTTCAGTGACCCGTCCTCAAGGGGGGGGGGGTACTGTTGTGAACTCTGTTTTCGGGCTCCCTCTTGTGGCCACAGGTGGTATTGTGTGAGTGTTGTTTTTGGGCTCCCCCTGGTGGCTTTGTTTGTTATCCTGCTGATCTGTGGCCGGATCAGCTGCCTCGTTATGCACTAGGGAGTTTCCTATTTAGCTCTGCTTCACCTCCACTTGTTGCCGGCTGTCGATGTATTCAGTGCTATTCTGATCTCCCCTGATTATCTTCGTTTACAGTCTCTTCTGGAGAAGCTAAGTTTCTGTTTGATTATTTTTTGCTCATCAGTCTGCAATATGATTTCAGTGTATGATGAGTTAGTCCAGCTTGCTAATATGTGAGTTCTTGCTGCTGGTAAGCTCTGGGGTACGGAGTTGCTTCCCCCGCACCGTTAGTTGGAGCGGGGACTCGAGCAATCTCTGCGTGGATATTTTGCTTAGGGTTTTCTATTGACCGCACAGCTCCCTTCCTATTTTCTGCTATCTAGTGTTAGTGGGCCTCATTTGCTAAATCTATTTCATCTCTGCGTTTGTGCTTTCCCCTTAACTCACCGTTAATATTTGTGGGGGGCTTTTCTATATCTTTGGGGTCATTTCTCTGAGGCAAGTAAGGACTTTACTTTCCCTCTAGGAACAGGTAGTTTCTCAGGCCGTGAAGAGACGTCTAGGATTTCCAGGTAACGTTCCACGGCTGCCTATAGTTGTTTGCGGATAGGATCAGGTTGCAGTCAATCCAGATACCACTTTCCCAGAGCTGGTCATCGGTTTAGTTACTTAGCTAGTCAAACTTGTGATCCTTGCCACTAGGATCATAACAGTGAGTATAATTAGACAGCCCCCACTTCCCCTCCCCTACCGACCCCTGGGTATGACTCGAGTATAAGCCGAGAGGGGGACTTTCAACCTGAAAAAATGGGCTGAAAATCTCGGCTTATACTCGAGTATATACGGTAATACTCTGAACAGCCATTGTTTTTGATTAATGGGGTCTATTGGGCCTAAGTATACTCTGATTATTCTACCCCTTACTATATTACATATGGCTATTTTGTTTATATGAGTTTGCTACATTTGGCTCTCATGTACTGATATCTTCTCATGATTCTTCCCTTTTTTACTTCTATGTTCCCGCTTTCTAAAAAACTTGAGGGACAATTTGTACTCTTCAGGCTTGATAACACTCCTAGTTTTAGCATACTCCAGCTGACAATTTGATCCACTTTCCGCCGCTGTTTCATCAGAACCCTTTTTTTCTTTCTTGTTGTTTGGTAAGTTATCTTCTTAAAAGCCTTCTTACTCCATTTACTCAGCCCTTGATTTGATCACTCATAATGCCCAGGGGTTTGCTGACATTTTATGATTTCAGGAGATCCAGTTCTCTACTTCTCCACATGCTGGAGAGACAGTGGGTTTCAAGCAGCAGGAAATAGTGGAGTTTCAACATGCATGGGTGAGTCACTAAGCAGAACAACACCACTTCACCACCAATGAGTGGGCCTCCATGTTGGGCGTGTGAGCTATGTTGTGCTGCTTTGACTATTCCAGCAATATGGCTAGCGCTGATCACGCCAAGATCTCTGGGGAGATCTCAAGCATGCAGTTCATGCTAGACAGCCCAGGAATTTACAGGAACTGGAGGCTTTTTGCCAAGAAGAGTGGATAGCTTTACCATTTGAGAAAATAAAGAACCTCACCCACAACTAGGGTTGAGCGAAACGGGTCGGCCATTTTCAGAAGTCGCCGACTTTTGGCAAAGTCGGGTTTCATGAAACCCGACCCGACCCCTGTGTGAGGTCGGCCATGAGGTCGGCGATCTTCTTAATCTGGTATCGGAATTCCGATACCGAGTTCCGATATGTTTGCGATATCGGGAATCGGTATCGGAATCCATATTTAAGTGTTAATAAAGAATCAAAATAAAAAATATTGATATACTCACCCTCGGACGCACCCTGGTACTAACCGGCAGCCTTCCTTCCTAAGACTGAGCGCGTGAATGACCTGCGGTGACGTCGCGGCTTGTGATTGGTCGCGAGCGGTCACATGGGCGGTCACGTGACCAATCACAAGCCGCGATGTCATCTAAGGTCCTTCACGCGCTCATTTTTAGGAAGGCTGCCGGAAAGAAGCAGGGCGCGTCCGAGGGTGAGTATATACCTAATAGGAATATACTCACCCTCAGACGTGCCCTGCTTCTTTCCGGCAGCCTTCCTTCCTAAGAATGAGCACGTGAAGGACCTTAGATGACATCGCGGCTTGTCCATGTGACCGCTTGCGACCAATCACAAGCCGCAACGTCACCGCAGGTCTTTCACGCGCTCATTCTTAGGAAGGAAGGCTGCCGGTTAGTACCAGGGCACGTCCGAGGGTGAGTATATCAATATTTTTTATTTTGATTCTTTATTTTACACATTAATATGGATCCCAGGGCCTGAAGGAGAGTTTCCTCTCCTTCAGACCCTGGGAACCATAGTATCCCATTGCACTGCATTGGGTTTCGTGTTTCGGCCGACCCCGACCCCGACTTTTTTATAGGATCGGCCAATTTCACTCGACCCGACTTTTGAGAAAGTCGGGTTTCGTGAAACCCGACCCGATCCTATAAAAATAAAAGTCGCTCAACCCTACCCACAGCTATCACAAAAGACTTCAAGCTGGCATTGATGTTAGGGGGAGCAACACATGGTAGTAAGAAATGGGATATGTGAACTTTTGATCAGGGTCATTTGGATGTTTTGAGTTGTCATTACGATTTAAAAAGAGAAAACACAGTAGTATGACAATAAATGGCTTCATCCAACCACTAACCATGAGTGGAGAAAAGGTTTCGGTGTTATCATTCATATTCTTTGAAGAAAGGCCAAGAAAGCAAACATTCTGCCGGGGTATGTAAACTTTTGAGCATAACTGTACCTCTTCTTACACTTGGATGTACGCCTCCTGGTTGTAGTTTGCTAGTTTTAGTTTTGTTAATTTTAGGTTGTTTTAAGTCAGTTCCATGAAAAAAATGTAAAACAAAACACTGAAAAAAAAAAACAGTTTGGGATTTCTCCCCTGTTGCCTCTTCCACCTATATCACCACATTCAACTCATCATACACTTGGAACTACTCCTCTGGTTCTAGATTGCTAGTTTTAGTTTTGATAATTGTAGGTTATTTTAAGTCAGTTCCATAAAAAAATCTAAATAAGTAAAAAAAATCCACTGAAAATAAATAAATAAATTGTATAAATACAAAAAGACGTTGTTGGATTACTCCTCCTTTGCCTCTTCCACCTATGCCGACACATCCACCTCTTCCTCTACTTGGACCTACACCTGCTGGTTCTAGATTGCTAGCTTTAGTTTTGTTAATTCTAGTTTTTTTTAAGTCAGATCCATAAAGAAACTCATAAAAAAAACTATGAAAAAAAGTACAAAAAATACAAATAAAGTGCTGGATTTACCGAACCAAACATTTCACTCTAGTTCTGCTGAACCCAACAAACCCAAATATCCATGGGTCAATTCATCCTTAATCTAAACACTGCCACTAGTTTTTACGACTGCATTATTCTACCCTACAGACACTCTCTATTGAAAAGAAAATCTTCTCGCTAATACGTCTTGACTTTCTCTATAAATCTAACCTTTAAATTTGACTCCACTGTGTATTCGACTTCTACGCTAGCTCAAAAAGTCATGCTACTCAAACCCAATGAAGACGATCTATATTTAAATAATTTCCGCCTTATTTTGCTAATGAATATTGATATCAATACAAAAAGCCTAGCTATTAGGTTTAATTCCTCTCTGAAGTCCGTAACACATGTGGATCATATGGGATTTATCCCACACCACCAGCTAGCGATAAAATCTGTACAGTCATCCACTTGGCACATCTATCTTCTTTACACAACTTGCATCCTTGCTCCTGTCACTTGAGATTTGTAAAGCTTTTGATTCCTTATTGTGTGATTACATGTAATTTACTCTTCAAAAATGGGATTTTAAAACTAACTTTTTGCATTGGGTCTCTGCCCTGTATACTAACCCCACTTCACGATGGCAGTTTGCTGGGTATAGATCTTTACCTTTTCCCATAGAGTGAGAAACCAGAAAGGGCTTCCCCCTTTCTCCCATTCTGTTCATGTTTTTCATGAAGCCACTTACAGAAGCCATCAGGGCCTCGTCAGCTGTTATTAAGGTGATTGATCTGTCTCATAAAGTATGTTTATTTGCTAATGACATTTTGTTGACTTGTATACAGCCTCTCTCCACTCACCTCCACGTCCTTTTAGCACTTCTCAGTAATATCTCTGATTTAACTATTCCAAGTCATGTGCCCCAAATGTTTCTATACCTGACATTTTTGCTCTATAATCTGGTTATCCCATTCAATGATTTACCACTCATCTAGACTATTTAGGGTTCATATTACCCCCTTGTATTAAACATCTTTTTACAGCTAACTACCCACCTATGCTATACTCTATTTCCACCTTTATGTCCAGTTGATCTTCATTGACTACTTAGTGGCTTGCAGATTTAATGCTGACACTGACAAAGTACTCCCAAAGCTCCTTTACCTTTTCTGTCCTTTGCTCTTTTCTGTCTCCGCATATATTTTATGTCACCTGCAACATTGTCTCACCTTCTATAAACGGAAGTCTGGATGCTCCTGTATGCCGCTCAACACCCTGACATCACACAATTGCTGACGGTGGCCTTAAAGTCCCCCAACCTTGCACCCCAGTGGGCAGCTACTATAGTGCAGCTTTCTACGTTGCATTTTACAGCTAAAATGCCCCTATCAGTTTTTCTGGAAATTCCTGAAATTTCTCTACTGACTAATAATTCTCTATTATGAATTTCCCCCCAGTGGTCAACATTGATCCATTTGTTGCTCCACTCCCCTAAAGTTTAAGAATGTAGTTAAATTCTTGGCAAACTTGCATCCCCTCACTTTTTTCTTCAATTATTATGGCATACAGTAACAGGGCTTTCCCACCTGGTGCAGATGACTACACTCCCTGTTTGTGAAGGCAGGTAAATGGTTTTGAGAAAGTTCATAAATTCCTTTTCCTCTTCATGCATTGCCTTTTTGAGCTAATGCTAGAGAAATACTCAATTATGTAATAATCAGATATAGTACAAATAAAGCATTGGTTGTTTAGCTATCTACCTGATTTTGAACGTCTATATACATTTATATCAGAGAAAAGGATCATACCCGACTACTTGCTGCATCAATAATATTTTTTCAAATTCTGCAGGCATTGATCACATAGCCAACTTGACTGAACAGAAAATACAAAGACTAGTGGGGCCCTGGACCACATTGGAAGAAGAGAATCAGAGGATTGGTAAGTTGAGTATTATTTATTCTAAGGCATGCTGAATGGTTTAAGAAAGGTTAGTTGCTGGACAGTCCTTTTAATGGCATTACATTGATTTACACTCATTTGATTGACAGAACCTTTTACCCAATTGACATGTGTGATTAAAAGGAATCTGTCTCCACTTTTTTGGCATATCATATAAAAATATCATTCAATTCAGTGTTACCTATGCATTATAACAGTACTTTTGATACCATTAGACCGGACCGAGCAGATTTACATACACCGTGGGAGGAATCCAAATGGTATTTATGATCAAAGGTGAGGAATCAAGGGGTATCAAAAGTACTGTTATAGTGCATAGGTAACACTGAATTGAATGATATTTTTACATGATATGCCAAAAAAGTGGTGACAGATTCCATTTAAGTACCAGTCTACAGTGACTGCAAACATCCTCTCTCTGTGCATGCCAAATCTGCATTGCTTCCAGAGGGATACTGTGGTGGACATCTTGGTGGTATATTAGAAGTGTCCCACGAACCATATGATCCAAACATAGATATGTAAACAATCAGTTACATGTTTATTGCTATTCACTTTTATATACCATTCATATTTTTTGAATGAGCGTTTAAAAAAAAAAAATTCTACAAAGTAGTTTTAAAAAATTATACTTTCTGTAAATTACTTAACTATGTAGATTTTTAGGTGAATCAATA
Source organism: Ranitomeya variabilis (assembly GCF_051348905.1). Lineage (NCBI taxonomy): Eukaryota > Metazoa > Chordata > Amphibia > Anura > Dendrobatidae > Ranitomeya > Ranitomeya variabilis. The sequence continues at coordinate 159,445,823 of NC_135238.1, read as the reverse complement.
CATTCATATAGAAAATAATGTTTTGACGTCCGGTGCCGAACTCTGAACCCAGACTTTTTCCCGGAAGTTCGTTCTACTGTTCGGGTTCGGTGCAGAAAAAAGTTTGTTGAAAGGCTGCAGCATGGTCAATCAACAATCTTTTAGGCTGTGGGCATTCTCATGTGATTGGCTGATGTACCACTTGACCCAGCCTGTATAAATGCCGGATAACGGGTGTCGCCACCATTCGGCTCTGATTAGCTTAGAGAAAGGATGCAGCTCAATTGAGGGACAGTGTTAGGTTCTTTATGTGTAGTCTACATCCATCTCTATGTGAGCAATGTGCCAAAAAGCCTTTGTGTGTGTGTCAGGGATGACGTCATCACCCGGCGCATCACCTTGGCCATTACCGGAGTTCTGGATGTACAGGGGGGCCCACTTGCCGTCGGAGACACGGCATGCTATGGGACCCGTGACTCAGGGGACCCCAGTGAGAGCACTGATGCTGGCACCGTCTCCTCAAATACTCACCTCTCCTCATTTCCCGCTGTGCTGGTCTCTTCAGCGTCTTCTGACTCTCTGTAACATCTCGGGGCAAAGGGCACAATTACGTCACTACAGCGCACCCTTTTTGCTGAGCAGCACAGAGAGTGAGAAGATGCTGAAGAGACCGGAGCAGCGGGGATAGAGGAAAGGTGAGTACTCTGATTTTTTTTTAATGTATGGAGCATTATATGGGGCCCATTATACTGTATGAAGCATATTAGACCATTATTTACTCTATGAAGTAATATATGGGGCCATTATATATTGTAAATAGCAATATATGGGGCCATTACTCTGTATGGAGCAATATATGAGGCCAATTATACTATATGGAGCAATATATGGGGCCCATTATTCTGTTTGGAGCAATATATGGGGCCATTATATACTGTATGGAGCAATATATGGGGCCTATTATACTGTATGGAGCATTATATGGGGCCATTGTACTGTATGGAGCAATATATGGGGCCCATAATACTGTATGGAGCAATATATGGGGTCCATTATACTATATGGAGCAATATATGGGGCAAGCACATTATTGTGTTTGAAGCAATATATGGGGACATTATACACTGTGTGACTGCAGACTTCTGAATCTCCCCAGTGCACACACTGCGCTGCGAGATTTTGACGGTTTCTGGGATATTGTAAAATTTTCAATAGATGTCACTCGTAATGTAAGAAGTAATTGAATTCTTTGACATTGTATTATACCTATACTTCTTCTATGTGCATCATGAATTGTGGTATGTGTTAAAGGGGGCCACTGAGACTCTTTCACCCGGGGCCCACAAAAACCTGGATCCAGCCCTGGTGTGTGTACTCTGCAACTATCTTTATGGGAGTACTGTGCTCAAAAGCCTCTGTGTGTGCACTCTGCATGCATCTCTGTGAGAATACTGTGTCAAAAAGCCTCTGTGTGTGTATTCTGCACTCTCTTCTGTAAGGTACTCTGCCAAAAAGCCTGTGTTTGTACTCTGCCAGTGTCTCTGTGTGAGTGCTCTGCCACAAAGCCTGTTTGTGTACTCTGCACACGCCTTTGTGTAAGTACTAGACCAAAAAGCCTGTTTTTGCGCTCTGCATGAATCCCTGTGTGAGTACTTTGTCAAAAAGCCTGTGTGTGTATTCTGCACGTGTCTCTGTGGGAGTACTCTGCCAAAAAGCCTCTTTCTCCTCTCTATTGTGCAATTTTTGGGGGTGAAAAAATGAGAAGAGCATCAAATAGGGGATGTGGACGTGGCCATGGTGCTCCTGGTGGTGTAGCTCCTGCTGGTGGCGGAGTAGATGCTGCAGGGAGAGGACATGGTCATTCTGTGCCTGCTACATGCCCAAATGAAACACCTTCCTCTGGTGCACGCAGATGAAAGGACTTTCTGTGGCATTTCGTATGAGACCGGAGCATGTTGAAGTGGTTTTAGATTGGATGAGAGTGCCTCCAGTTCCTTCGCATTATCTTCCACCCAGTCCACTGCTGAAAGCGCACAAATAACCCCAGCAGTCTGTGCCCCAGCTAGCGTGGCTGTCCCACAGTATGTGGTTCCCAGCAACCACAACTTTTCCAGGCGAGTCTTCCCTGCCCAACATCATCTGTGATCAGCTCCACATAACCACTGAAACGTTCACCAGTAGTGTTGAGCATTCCAATACCGCAAGTATCGGGTATCGGCCGATACTTACGGGTATCGGAATTCCGATACCGAAATCCGATACGTTTGTGGTATCGGGTATCGGTATCGAAACAACATTAATGTGTAAAAGAAAGAATTAAAATAAAAAATATTGCTATACTCACCTCTCCGACGCAGCCTGGACCTTACCGAGGGAACCGGCAGCGTCCTTTGCTTAAAATGCGCGCGTTTACTGCCTTCCGTGACGTCATGGCTTGTGATTGGTCACGTGCCGCCCATGTGGCCGCGACGCGACCAATCACAGCAAGCCGTGACGTAATTTTCAGGTCCTGAATGCCTAATTCTAGGCATTCAGGATTTGAAAATTACGTTACGGCTTGTGATTGGTCGCGTCGCGGTCACATGGGCGACGCGACCAATCACAAGCCGTGACGTCACGGGAGGCAGGAAACGCGCGCATTTTAAAATTACGTCACGGCTTGTGATTGGTTGCGTGCCGCCCATGTGACCGCGACGCGACCAATCACAGCAAGCCGTGACGTAATTTCAGGTCCTGAATGCCTAATTCTGCATTCAGGACCTGAAAATTACGTCACGGCTTGCTGTGATTGGTCGCGTCGCGGTCACATGGGCGGCACGCGACCAATCACAAGCCGTGACGTCACGAAAGGCAGTAAACGCGCGCATTTTAAGCAAAGAACGCTGCCGGTTCCCTCGGTAAGGTCCAGGCTGCGTCGGAGAGGTGAGTATAGCAATATTTTTTATTTTAATTCTTTCTTTTACACATTAGTATGGATCCCAGGGCCTGAAGGAGAGTTTCCTCTCCTTCAGACCCTGGGAACCATCAGGGATACTGTCCGATACTTGAGTCCCATTGACTTGTATTGGTATCGGGTATCGGTATCGGATTAGATCCGATACTTTGCCGGTATCGGCCGATACTTTCCGATACCGATACTTTCAAGTATCGGACGGTATCGCTCAACACTATTCACCAGTAAGCATGGGCAGGAACATTTTATCTCACATTACTGCCCATTGGGTAAATGCAGTGACGGCTGAGTCTGAGGCGGAAGTCGTTCTGCCGCATGTCCAACCACCACCGAGAATTGCTGGATGTTTCACTGTCCATGATGCCAACTCCTTCTTTGATTTTTTTCACCACCTTCTCATCTGGCCAGCGAAATACCTGCATCACCAACTTCATCACAGCCAGGGGTAAACAACAGTAGGTTGTTCTGAAACTCCTCTGGGGGAAATGTCATGATCTCTGCAGGCAGAGATCATAGCAAGCCTATAGAGGGACAAGCTCTCGGAAGATGGAACTATACTGACCATGAACTAAGCCTGCCGCGCAACTAGAAATAGCCAGGTAGCATTTCCTATTTATCGCTAGATGCCCAGCTCTGGCCTAAGACCTAAATAGCTAGCAGAGGGAAATATAAGACCTGGCTCACCTCTAGAGAAATATTCCAAAGAAGACAGTAGCCCCCCACATATAATGACGGTGAGTTCAGATGAAACAACAAACGCAGCAGGAAAATAGTCTTAGCAAATTTGAGGTCCGCTTACTAGATAGCAGAAGACAGATAGTATACTTTCATGGTCAGCAGAAAAACACTAACAAAACACCATCCAGAGATTACCTTAAACTCTGGCATTAACTCATAACGCCAGAGTAGCAATCCCTGATCAACGAGAGCTTTCCAGACACAGTAACAAAACTTCAGCTGTGAACTGGAACAAATAGGCAAAACAAAACATGGACAAAAGTCCAACTTATCTAGAAGTTGTCTAGAAGCAGGAACAAGCACTGAGAGGCATCAGATAACATTGTTGACCGGCAAGAAACCACCAGAGAAATGAGCTTAAATAGCGACACCCACTACTGATGGAACCAGGTGAAACAGGAAAGAGGATGACAAGTCCAATTCCACAAGCGGCCACCGGGGGAGCCCAGAATCCAAATTCACAACAGTACCCCCCCCTCAAGGAGGGGGCACCGAACCCTCACCAGATCCACCAGGGCGACCAGGATGAGCCCTATGGAAGGCACGAACAAGATCAGAAGCATGAACATCAGATGCATTGACCCAAGAATTATCCTCCTGGCCGTAACCCTTCCAGTTGACCAGATACTGGAGTTTCCGTCTGGAAACACGAGAGTCCAAAATTTTCTCCACAACGTACTCCAACTCACCCTCAACCAACACCGGAGCAGGAGGCTCAACTGAAGGTACAACAGGTACCTCATACCTGCGCAATAACGACCGATGAAAAACGTTATGAATGGAAAAGGACGCAGGGAGGTCCAAACGGAAAGAAACAGGATTAAGAATCTCCAATATTCTATAAGGGCCGATGAACCGAGGTTTAAACTTAGGAGAAGAGACCCTCATAGGGACAAAACGAGAAGACAACCACACCAAATCTCCAACACAAAGCCGAGAACCAACACGACGATGACGGTTGGCAAAACGCTGAGTCTTCTCCTGGGACAACTTCAAATTGTCCATAACCTGCCCCCAGATGTGATGCAATCTCTCCACCACCGCATCCACTCCAGGACAATCCGAGGATTCCACCTGACCGGAGGAAAATCGAGGGTGAAACCCCGAATTACAGAAAAACGGGGACACCAAGGTGGAAGAACTGGCCCGATTATTGAGGGCGAACTCTGCCAATGGCAAAAAAGCAACCCAATCATCCTGGTCAGCAGAGACAAAACACCTCAGAAATGTCTCAAGGGTCTGATTAGTCCGCTCGGTCTGGCCATTAGTCTGAGGGTGAAAAGCAGATGAAAAAGACAAATCTATGCCCCCTCGAGCCAATGGCGCCACTCCTCAAAAGCCCACTTCATGGCCAAAAGCTCCCGATTCCCAACATCATAATTCCGCTCTGCGGGCGAAAATTTGCGAGAAAAGAAGGCACAAGGCCTAATGACGGAGCAGTCGGAACCTTTCTGCGACAACACTGCCCCAGCTCCGATCTCCGAAGCGTCAACCTCAACCTGAAAAGGCAGATTCACATCAGGCTGACGCAACACAGGGGCAGAGGCAAAACGGCGCTTAAGCTCCTGAAAGGCCTCTACAGCATGAGGGGACCAATTAGCAACATCAGCGCCTTGTCTGGTCAAATCAGTCAGTGGTTTAACGACATCCGAAAAACCAGCAATAAATCGGCGGTAAAAGTTGGCAAAGCCCAAAAATCTCTGAAGACCCTTAAGAGAGGAGGGCTGAGTCCAGTCACAAATAGCTTGCACCTTGACGGGATCCATCTCAATGGAAGAGGGAGAAAAAATATACCCCAAAAAGGAAATTTTCTGGACCCCAAAAACGCACTTAGACCCCTTCACACATAAAGAATTAGACCGCAGAACCTGAAAAACTCTCCTGACCTGCTGGACATGAGAGTCCCAGTCATCAGAAAAAATCAGAATATCATCCAGATATATTATCATAAATTTATCCAGAAAATCGCGGAAAATATCATGCATAAAAGACTGGAAAACTGAAGGGGCATTAGAAAGACCAAAAGGCATGACCAAATACTCAAAGTGGCCCTCGGGCGTATTAAATGCGGTCTTCCACTCATCCCCCTGCCTGATCCGCACCAAATTATACGCCCCACGAAGATCAATTTTAGAGAACCACTTAGCACCCTCTATACGAGCAAACAAATCAGTAAGCAATGGCAATGGGTATTGATACTTAACAGTGATCTTATTCAGAAGCCGATAATCAATACATGGTCTCAAAGAGCCGTCTTTTTTTGAGACAAAGAAAAACCCAGCTCCCAAGGGAGAAGAAGATGGACGAATATGTCCCTTTTCCAAAGACTCCTTTATATATTCCCGCATAGCAGCATGTTCCGGCACAGACAAATTAAACAAACGACCCTTTGGATATTTACAACCCGGTATCAAATCTATGGCACAATCGCACTCACGGTGCGGAGGTAACGACCCAAGCTTGGGTTCGTCAAAGACGTCTTGATAATCAGAGAGGAACTCAGGGACTTCAGAGGGAATGGACGACGAAATAGAAACCAAAGGTACGCCCCCATGAATACCCTTACATCCCCAGCTCAACACAGACATTGCTCTCCAGTCCAAGACTGGGTTGTGAGACTGCAACCATGGCAATCCCAGTACCAAATCGTCATGTAAATTATACAGCACCAGGAAACGAATAATCTCCTGGTGATCCGGATCGATACGCATGGTTACTTGTGTCCAGTATTGTGGTTTATTATTAGCCAATGGGGTGGAGTCAATCCCCTTCAGAGGAATAAGAGTCTCCAAAGGCTCTAAATCAAAACCACAACGATTGGCAAAGGACCAATCCATAAGACTCAGAGCGGCGCCAGAGTCAACATAGGCGTCCGTGGCAATGGATGACAAAGAACAAATCAGGGTTACAGACAAAATAAACTTAGACTGAATGGTGCCAATGGAAACAGACTTATCAAGCTTCTTTGTACGCCTAGAGCATGCTGATATAACATGAGTAGAATCCCCACAATAGAAACACAATCCATTCTTCCGTCTAAAATTCTGTCGCTCGCTCCTGGACAGAATTCTATCACACTGCATACTTTCTGGCGTCTTTTCCATAGACACCGCCAGATGGTGCACCGGTTTGCGCTCCCGCAGACGCCTATCAATCTGAATAGCCATTGTCATGGACTCATTCAGACCTGCAGGCAAAGGGAACCCCACCATAACATCCTTAACGGCATCAGAGAGACCTTCTCTGAAAGTTGCCGCCAAGGCGCACTCATTCCACTGAGTAAGCACAGACCATTTACGGAATTTTTGGCAGAAAACTTCAGCTTCGTCTTGCCCCTGAGATAGTGCCATCAAAGTTTTTTCTGCCTGAAGTTCCAAATGAGGTTCCTCATAAAGCAAGCCCAAGGCCAGAAAAAACGCATCCACATCGCGTAACGCAGGATCCCCTGCTGGCAATGAGAAGGCCCAATCTTGAGGGTCACCCCTGAGCAAGGAAATCACAATCCTAACCTGCTGAGCAGGGTCTCCAGCTGAACGAGACTTCAGGGACAAATAAAGCTTACAATTATTTCGGAAATTCTGGAAGCTAGCTCTATTCCCTGTGAAGAACTCCGGCAAAGGAATTCTCGGCTCAGATACCGGAGCATGTACCACAAAATCTTGTAAATTTTGTACTTTCGTGATGAGATTATTCAAACCCGCAGTTACACTCTGGAGATCCATTATTGTCAGGTGCACACAGAGCATACAGAGATTAGGAGGAGAGAGAGAAAAAAGACTGCAGCAAGGCAGACTGGAGGAAAAAAAAAAAAAAAAATTCCAGCAGACTTCTTATAACTCTCCTTTCTCAACCTGGGTCTTTAACACTTTAAGGGCCGGTCAAACTGTCATGATCTCTGCAGGCAGAGATCATAGCAAGCCTATAGAGGGACAAGCTCTCGGAAGATGGAACTATACTGACCATGAACTAAGCCTGCCGCGCAACTAGAAATAGCCAGGTAGCATTTCCTATTTATCGCTAGATGCCCAGCTCTGGCCTAAGACCTAAATAGCTAGCAGAGGGAAATATAAGACCTGGCTCACCTCTAGAGAAATATTCCAAAGAAGACAGTAGCCCCCCACATATAATGACGGTGAGTTCAGATGAAACAACAAACGCAGCAGGAAAATAGTCTTAGCAAATTTGAGGTCCGCTTACTAGATAGCAGAAGACAGATAGTATACTTTCATGGTCAGCAGAAAAACACTAACAAAACACCATCCAGAGATTACCTTAAACTCTGGCATTAACTCATAACGCCAGAGTAGCAATCCCTGATCAACGAGAGCTTTCCAGACACAGTAACAAAACTTCAGCTGTGAACTGGAACAAATAGGCAAAACAAAACATGGACAAAAGTCCAACTTATCTAGAAGTTGTCTAGAAGCAGGAACAAGCACTGAGAGGCATCAGATAACATTGTTGACCGGCAAGAAACCACCAGAGAAATGAGCTTAAATAGCGACACCCACTACTGATGGAACCAGGTGAAACAGGAAAGAGGATGACAAGTCCAATTCCACAAGCGGCCACCGGGGGAGCCCAGAATCCAAATTCACAACAGGGAAAGATCCCACACTGTGCAGGAGCTGTGCATGGGAATCAAACAGCATACAGACGAGTGGTTGATGCCGCTGAACCTCAAGCCCGGCCTGGTAGTGTGCGATAATGGGCAAAATCTAGTAGCAGCTCTGGGTCTTGCCAGTTTGACACTTCACCTTGCATATGCTGGAGAGACTGTGCCACCTGCAGCAGGCAATAGAGGAGTTTCAGTTGCAGTACTCACAGGTGAGTCACTGTGTGGAACAACACCACTTCGTCACCAATGAGTGGGCCTCCATACAGAACATGTGTGTCATGTGGCACTGCTTCAACGACTCCACCAACATGGCCAGCACTGATGACGCTCAGTGGAAAAACAAAGCAGAGGAAAAGCAAAAAGTCACCAACGCAATTGGAGCACCATCTCGGAAGGGAGGGTTAGCATTGGCGAAATGTTGAAAATATTCCTCAACATGCCATAACTAGTGTTGAGCGATACTTTCCGATATCGGAAAGTATCGGTATCGGAAAGTATCGGCCGATACCGTCACAGTATCGGAATCCAATCCGATACCGATACCCGATCCCAATGCAAGTCAATGGGACGAAAATATCGGAATTAAAATAAACCCTTTCTTTCCTTGTAGGTTAATTCTACATGAAGGAAAACAACTAAGAATAATGTAGGATGTATTGGGGGAGGTGGCGGAGACATTAAAGGCACAGGGGTTTATCCCAATCAAATAGAATAGCAGTATTTTTAATTTTTTTATGACGTTCGGCGTTAGAAAGAATTTGACTATGTTAATTTTTTATTTATTTTGTCAGATATTGATGTTTCACTACTTCCACGCCCTTCACCCTATTTTTTACTTCTCCCACACTTTCTTCTTCATTATCCTCATCATCAGCTTCTGTGACATCAACTTCTTCACCTTATTCATCTTCTTCTTTTCTACGTATATATATATTTTTTTTTTTACATTGTTCATATTCTTTTTATTTAACTATTATCTTTTTTATATTCAACTTCTTCATCATATTCTTATTTGTGACAGGCATTCCCGTAGTTGTTATCTATAAAAGTTTGAAGATTACACCTTCCGTTCTGCCTGTCACAAAACAGTTACATTTGTCCGCGTTCAGTTTGGCCTGCAGCATCAGGCTTTATCCAGGGGCACCACGAGGAGGAACGGACTCACCCCCATACACTGCTTAGTCTTCTTCTGCTTATAATTTAGATAATATCTTTTGCTCTGATATTTAGTCTTATGCTTAATGTTCTTCTGCTCTTTGTTCTGCAGCCTCTTGTTCTTCTGCTTCTCGGTCTTCCAGGTTGTCGTCGTCATCTCCAGGGTCGTCATCTCCAGGGTCGTCGTCATCGGGGTCGTCGTCATCGGGGTCGTCGTCATCGGGGTCGTCTTCAGGGTCATCGTCTCCAGGGTCGTCGTCATCTCGGTGGTTGTCGTCTCTGGTGTCGTCATCATCTTAGGGGTGGTCTTCCGGGTCATCGTCTTTCGGGTCTTGAACTTGGAAATGTAGCAGAAGGTACAAGAAGGCTGAGAAAATGCCGAGAAACAGCTGATGGAACTGGAACTCGGATGGCTACCCGAAGGTCCAAGAGCCAGTGGAACTACCGAGGACCAGCTGACGTTACTGGAACCCGGTTACTAAGCAGGAGGTACCCGTGCCTGAAAGCACTACCAAGGACCACCTGACGTTGGTGGAACTCGGATACCCAGAGGGAGGCACCTAAGCCAAAGGCTCTGCCCGGAACCAGCTGACGGTACTGGAACCAGGATGGGGAGCAGAAGGTACAAGAGCAAAAGACACTGCCGAGAACCAGCTGACGGTACTGGAACCCGGATGGGTAGCCGAAGGTCCAAGAGCCAATGGAACTACCGAGGACCAGCTGACGTTACTGGAACCCGGTTACTAAGCAGGAGGTACCCGTGCCTGAAAGCACTACCAAGGACCACCTGACGTTGGTGGAACTCGGATACCCAGAGGGAGGCACCTAAGCCAAAGGCTCTGCCCGGAACCAGCTGACGGTACTGGAACCAGGATGGGGAGCAGAAGGTACAAGAGCAAAAGACACTGCCGAGAACCAGCTGACGGTACTGGAACCCGGATGGGGACCTATTCAAGCTTGTCTTCCTAGGGCCCCAACTGGCGGTGTGTTAGAGCCCAGGGACAGCAGGAGGAGGAGCAGGGGGAGGGGAGTGTAGGCCGAAGCCTGCAATGGCGGCAGCTTTGGGTGTGTTGTGTCTGCGTGGCTTTTGCAGGACACGTTGCCGGCTACACAGCAGGGGAACAGCTGGCGGTGCTGGACCCCACTGACACATTGGCGAGGTGTTTGGCTCTGTGCAGCCAGCACTTCCGGACAGCAACTAGCGTTGTTGGAGCCCGGGCTCTGCAGGTGGAGCAGAGTGTAGGCCGAAGCCTAATTGAACCGATTTCAAAAGTCACCTTTAACCCCCCCTCAGGGGTTACAAAGTAGAAGAGCCACAGCTTATGCAGCAGCAGTGCTGCGCAAGTCAAAGGTTGCTCTTGTAATTTTTCTCCTTGCACACGCTGAATGGAACACGTATAACATTTAGCCCTTTATACAGTCAAACTGTGTAATGGAGGCGAGAGTTCCCTTTGTAATGAGACGCAGCACAGGTGTCAAGAATCCCACCTTGGTGCTGGGTGCAGCCTCCCGAGCGTTGTTATTTGCTGTACAGGAGTCTGCGCTGTCGTGTTATCCCCTGGCCTAGCGCCGTTAGCGCTGCCCATCTTCTGGCATCATGTAATGTCGGCCGGTGCGGTTCGCGATGACCATGAATCCCAGCCCCGCAGTGTCTTAACATTGTTAAAACACTGCGGGGCTGGGATTCAGGGCCTGGCGCAGCACATATGTTCGCCTCTCACACTCGGGTCCTTACACCCGCTTCAGACTGTGCGGCGTCATCTGATCCCTTATCGCATGCCACGGCCATGAAGCCGCACAGTCCGAAGAAGGCGGAAGGAGAGGAGGGACAGGCGAACTGATGCACTGATCCTGCCCATGAATCACACCCTCGCAGTCCCAATAAATAAGACACCGAGGGGCGTTGTGTGGGTCAGGGCGGCCGCAGAGGCGCAGCCAGCCAAACAATGATGCCAGAAGACGGGCAGCGCTACCAAGGGGGTTGCAGCGTGTCATTACAAAGGAAAGTCACACCACCGGGACGGTTAAATGGTCACGCAGAGGACACATTTCAGACGTGTTTTCAGTTCCACATGTGCGAGGAGAATACGTTTCTGAGCCACCTTGCACACATGCAGCATTACCGCTGTACAAGGTGGCTGGATAACGTAAAAACGCCTGGGGGAGGGGGGACAGGTTCCCTTCAATTTCAGTTCTTGTGTCTGCGTGGCTTTTGCAGGACACGTTGCCGGCTGCACAGCAGGGGAACAGCTGGCGGTGCTGGACCCCACTGACACATTGGCTGGTGTTTTTCTCTGTGCAGCTAGCACATCTGGGCCCCAACTGGCGGTGTGTTAGAGCCCAGGGACAGCAGGAGGAGGAGCAGGAGGAGGAGGAGCAGGGGGAGGGGAGTGTAGGCCGAAGCCTGCACTGGCGGCAGCTTTGGGTGTGTTGTGTCTGCGTGGCTTTTGCAGGACACGTTGCCGGCTACACAGCAGGGGAACAGCTGGCGGTGCTGGACCCCACTGACACATTGGCGAGGTGTTTGGCTCTGTGCAGCCAGCACTTCCGGACAGCAACTAGCGTTGTTGGAGCCCGGGCTCTGCAGGTGGAGCAGAGTGTAGGCCGAAGCCTAATTGAACCGATTTCAAAAGTCACCTTTAACCCCCCCTCAGGGGTTACAAAGTAGAAGAGCCACAGCTTATGCAGCAGCAGTGCTGCGCAAGTCAAAGGTTGCTCTTGTAATTTTTCTCCTTGCACACGCTGAATGGAACACGTATAACATTTAGCCCTTTATACAGTCAAACTGTGTAATGGAGGCGAGAGTTCCCTTTGTAATGAGACGCAGCACAGGTGTCAAGAATCCCACCTTGGTGCTGGGTGCAGCCTCCCGAGCGTTGTTATTTGCTGTACAGGAGTCTGCGCTGTCGTGTTATCCCCTGGCCTAGCGCCGTTAGCGCTGCCCATCTTCTGGCATCATGTAATGTCGGCCGGTGCGGTTCGCGATGACCATGAATCCCAGCCCCGCAGTGTCTTAACATTGTTAAAACACTGCGGGGCTGGGATTCAGGGCCTGGCGCAGCACATATGTTCGCCTCTCACACTCGGGTCCTTACACCCGCTTCAGACTGTGCGGCGTCATCTGATCCCTTATCGCATGCCACGGCCATGAAGCCGCACAGTCCGAAGAAGGCGGAAGGAGAGGAGGGACAGGCGAACTGATGCACTGATCCTGCCCATGAATCACACCCTCGCAGTCCCAATAAATAAGACACCGAGGGGCGTTGTGTGGGTCAGGGCGGCCGCAGAGGCGCAGCCAGCCAAACAATGATGCCAGAAGACGGGCAGCGCTACCAAGGGGGTTGCAGCGTGTCATTACAAAGGAAAGTCACACCACCGGGACGGTTAAATGGTCACACAGAGGACACATTTCAGACGTGTTTTCAGTTCCACATGTGCGAGGAGAATACGTTTCTGAGCCACCTTGCACACATGCAGCATTACCGCTGTACAAGGTGGCTGGATAACGTAAAAACGCCTGGGGGAGGGGGGACAGGTTCCCTTCAATTTCAGTTCTTGTGTCTGCGTGGCTTTTGCAGGACACGTTGCCGGCTGCACAGCAGGGGAACAGCTGGCGGTGCTGGACCCCACTGACACATTGGCTGGTGTTTTTCTCTGTGCAGCTAGCACATCTGGGCCCCAACTGGCGGTGTGTTAGAGCCCAGGGACAGCAGGAGGAGGAGCAGGAGGAGGAGGAGCAGGGGGAGGGGAGTGTAGGCCGAAGCATGCACTGGCGGCAGCTTTGGGTGTGTTGTGTCTGCGTGGCTTTTGCAGGACACGTTGCCGGCTACACAGCAGGGGAACAGCTGGCGGTGCTGGACCCCACTGACACATTGGCGAGGTGTTTGGCTCTGTTCAGCCAGCACTTCCGGACAGCAACTAGCGTTGTTGGAGCCCGGGCTCTGCAGGTGGAGCAGAGTGTAGGCCGAAGCCTAATTGAACCGATTTCAAAAGTCACCTTTAACCCCCCCTCAGGGGTTACAAAGTAGAAGAGCCACAGCTTATGCAGCAGCAGTGCTGCGCAAGTCAAAGGTTGCTCTTGTAATTTTTCTCCTTGCACACGCTGAATGGAACACGTATAACATTTAGCCCTTTATACAGTCAAACTGTGTAATGGAGGCGAGAGTTCCCTTTGTAATGAGACGCAGCACAGGTGTCAAGAATCCCACCTTGGTGCTGGGTGCAGCCTCCCGAGCGTTGTTATTTGCTGTACAGGAGTCTGCGCTGTCGTGTTATCCCCTGGCCTAGCGCCGTTAGCGCTGCCCATCTTCTGGCATCATGTAATGTCGGCCGGTGCGGTTCGCGATGACCATGAATCCCAGCCCCGCAGTGTCTTAACATTGTTAAAACACTGCGGGGCTGGGATTCAGGGCCTGGCGCAGCACATATGTTCGCCTCTCACACTCGGGTCCTTACACCCGCTTCAGACTGTGCGGCGTCATCTGATCCCTTATCGCATGCCACGGCCATGAAGCCGCACAGTCCGAAGAAGGCGGAAGGAGAGGAGGGACAGGCGAACTGATGCACTGATCCTGCCCATGAATCACACCCTCGCAGTCCCATTAAATAAGACAACGAGGGCTGTTGTGTGGGTCAGGGCGGCCGCAGAGGCGCAGCCAGCCAAACAATGATGCCAGAAGACGGGCAGCGTTACCAAGGAGCTTGTTGCGTGTGTCAATACAAAGTCAAATCACACCTGAGGGACGTTTTAATGGTCACAGAGGACACATTTTAGACGTGTTCACTTCAACATGGGCAAGGAGAATAAGTTTCTGAGCCACCTTGAACACATGCAGCATTACTGCTGTTCAAGGTAGCTGTAAAACATAGAAACACCTGGGGGAGGGGGGACAGGTTCCCTTCAATTTCAGTTCTTGTGTCTGCGTGGCGGTCGCAGGACACGTTGCCGGCTACACAGCAGGGGAACAGCTGGCGGTGCTGAACCCCACTGACACATTGGCTGGTGTTTTTCTCTGTGCAGCTAGCACATCTGGGCAAAAACTGGCGGTGTTAGAGCCCAGGGTCAGCAGGAGGAGCAGGGGGAGCGGAGTGTAGGCCGAAGCCTGCACTCGAGCAAGTTGAAAGGAAACCTTTAACCCCCCCCCCCCCAGGCGTTTGTAGCTGAAAGAGCCATTGTGTACAGCACTAATGCTGGAAAAGGTAAACTTAGCTCTTTTAATTATGGTCCTTGTACATGCGGAACCTAACATTTATGAAATGTGTCTCCTCACAGCGTTAAACCGTCCGGTAGGTGGAACTTTCCTTTGTCGTGTGACGCAGCACAGCCATCATTTTTACCCCCTTGGCGCCGTGCGCCGCCTCCTCAGCGTTGTTTGAATCTGTCCCGGAGCCTGCGCTGTTAGGTTAGCCCTTGGCCATGCACACATGTTGCGCTGCCCGTCTTCTGACCTCATTTGGTGTCAGGCTGGCTGCGCCTGTGCGGGTGCGCTGGCCGAGATCCCGCCTCGCAGTGTCGTCTAATGTAATCCCACCGCGGGCCTGTGATCCGTGCCCGTGCGCAGTGCATATCCTCTCCTCTCACTCCCCTCCCTACGGCTTTTTCAGACTGTGCGGTGTCACGGCCGTGGCATGCTATTAGGGACCAGCTGACACCGCACAGTTTGAATAAGCCGTAGGGAGATGAGTGAGAGGTGGAGGTTCAGATATGCACTGCGCATGTCCATGGATCTCAGGCCCCCAGTGGGATTAAATCAGAAGACAGTACGAGGCGGGCTCTCGGCCAGCACGGCCGCACAGGCGCAGCCAGCCTGACACCAAATGATGTCAGAAGACGGGCAGCGCAAAATGTGTGCATGGCCAAGGGCTAACCTAACAGCGCAGGCTCCGGGACAGATTCAAACAACGCTGAGGAGGGGGCGCACGGCGCCAAGGGGGTGAAAATGATGGCTGTGCTGCGTCACACGACAAAGGAAAGTTCCACCTACCGGACGGTTTAACGCTGTGTGGGGACACATTTCATAAGTGTTTGGTTCAGCATGTGCAAGGAGCATCACGAAAAGAGGCACTTTTTCCCTTTGCATCATTACTGCTGCACAAGGTGGCTCCTTCAGTAACAAACGCCTGGGGGGGGGGGGGGTCAGGTTCCCTTACATTTAACTTGTTGTGCCTGCGTGGCGGTCGCAGTACACGTTGCCGTATACACAGCAGGGGAACAGCTGGCGGTGCTGAACCCCACTAACACATTGGCGAGGTGTTTGGCTCTGTGCGTACAGCACTTCTGGACGGCAACTAGCGGTGTTGGAGCCCAGGGACAGGTGGAGGAGGAGGAGGTTGGAGGAGGTTGGAGGGATTGCCACACACACAGCAGGGGAACAGCTGACGTTACTGAACCCCAATAACAGAGGAGGGACTGTTGACTGTGCGTACAGCACTTCTGGACGGCAACTGGCGGTGTTGGAGCCCAGGGACAGGTGGAGGAGGAGGAGGTTGGAGGAGGTAGGAGGGATTGCCACACACACAGCAGGGGAACAGCTGACGTTACTGAACCCCAATAACAGAGGAGGGACTGTTGACTGTGCGTACAGCACTTCTGGACGGCAACTGGCGGTGTTGGAGCCCAGGGACAGGTGGAGGAGGAGGAGGTTGGAGGAGGTAGGAGGGATTGCCACACACACAGCAGGGGAACAGCTGACGTTACTGAACCCCAATAACAGAGGAGGGACTGTTGACTGTGCGTACAGCACTTCTGGACGGCAACTGGCGGTGTTGGAGCCCAGGGACAGGTGGAGGAGGAGGAGGTTGGAGGAGGTAGGAGGGATTGCCACACACACAGCAGGGGAACAGCTGACGTTACTGAACCCCAATAACAGAGGAGGGACTGTTGACTGTGCGTACAGCACTTCTGGACGGCAACTGGCGGTGTTGGAGCCCAGGGACAGGTGGAGGAGGAGGAGGTTGGAGGAGGTAGGAGGGATTGCCACACACACAGCAGGGGAACAGCTGACGTTACTGAACCCCAATAACAGAGGAGGGACTGTTGACTGTGCGTACAGCACTTCTGGACGGCAACTGGCGGTGTTGGAGCCCAGGGACAGGTGGAGGAGGAGGAGGTTGGAGGAGGTAGGAGGGATTGCCACACACACAGCAGGGGAACAGCTGACGTTACTGAACCCCAATAACAGAGGAGGGACTGTTGACTGTGCGTACAGCACTTCTGGACGGCAACTGGCGGTGTTGGAGCCCAGGGACAGGTGGAGGAGGAGGAGGTTGGAGGAGGTAGGAGGGATTGCCACACACACAGCAGGGGAACAGCTGACGTTACTGAACCCCAATAACAGAGGAGGGACTGTTGACTGTGCGTACAGCACTTCTGGACGGCAACTGGCGGTGTTGGAGCCCAGGGACAGGTGGAGGAGGAGGAGGTTGGAGGAGGTAGGAGGGATTGCCACACACACAGCAGGGGAACAGCTGACGTTACTGAACCCCAATAACAGAGGAGGGACTGTTGACTGTGCGTACAGCACTTCTGGACGGCAACTGGCGGTGTTGGAGCCCAGGGACAGGTGGAGGAGGAGGAGGTTGGAGGAGGTTGGAGGGATTGCCACACACACAGCAGGGGAACAGCTGACGTTACTGAACCCCAATAACAGAGGAGGGACTGTTGACTGTGCGTACAGCACTTCTGGACGGCAACTGGCGGTGTTGGAGCCCAGGGACAGGTGGAGGAGGAGGAGGTTGGAGGAGGTAGGAGGGATTGCCACACACACAGCAGGGGAACAGCTGACGTTACTGAACCCCAATAACAGAGGAGGGACTGTTGACTGTGCGTACAGCACTTCTGGACGGCAACTGGCGGTGTTGGAGCCCAGGGACAGGTGGAGGAGGAGGAGGTTGGAGGAGGTAGGAGGGATTGCCACACACACAGCAGGGGAACAGCTGACGTTACTGAACCCCAATAACAGAGGAGCGACTGTTGACTGTGCGTACAGCACTTCTGGACGGCAACTAGCGGTGTTGGAGCCCAGGGGCAGGTGGAAAAGCAGAGGAACACAATGTAGGCCGAAGCCTGAGAAAGTCGAAAGGGAACCTTTAACCCCCCCCCCAAGGCGTTTGTAGCTGAAAGAGCCAGCTTGTGCAGCACAAAAGATGCAAAAGGAAAAGGTGGCTCTTTTCATCATGCTCCTTGCAAACACAGAACTAAACACTTTTAAAATGTGTCCCCTGAAGCCGTGAAACCGTCCCGGAGGTGGGACTTTCCTTCGTAATATGACGCAGCACAGCCATCATTACTACCCCCCCGCCGCCGTGCCCCGGCTCCTCAGCGTTGTTTGATTCCGTCCCGGAGCCTGCGCTGTTATGTTATCCCGTGGCCAGGCACACTTAGCGCTGCCCATCTTCTGACATCATTTGGTGTCAGGCTGGCTGCGCCTGTGCGGCCGCGCTGGCCGAGAGCCCGCCTCGCAGTGTCTTCTGATGTAATCCCACTGGGGGCCTGGGATCCATGGCCATGCGCAGTGCATATCCTCGCCTCTCACTCCCCTCCCTACGGCTTCTTTTTCAGACTGTGCGGTGTCACGGCCGTGGCATGCTATTAGGGACCAGCTGACACCGAACAGTCTGAAGAAGCCATAGGGAGATGAGTGAGAGGTGGAGGTTCAGATATGCACTGCGCATGTCCATAGATCCCAGGCCCCCAGTGGGATTAAATCAGAAGACACTGCGAGGCGGGCTCTCGGCCAGCGTGGCCGCACAGGCGCAGCCAGCCTGACACCAAATGATGCCAGAAGACGGGCAGCGCTAAGTGTGCCTGGCCACGGGATAACATAACAGCGCAGGCTCCGGGACGGAATCAAACAACGCTGAGGAGCCGGGGCGCGGCGCCGGGGGGGTAGGAATGACGGCTGTGCTGCATCATATTACGAAGGAAAGTCCCACCTCCGGGACGGTTTTACGGTATCAGTGGACACATTTTATAAGTGTTAAGTTTTGCGTGTGCAAGGAGCAAAACCAAAATAGCTACCTTTTTCCTTGTGCAGCATTACTGCTGCACAAGGTGGCTCTTTCAGTAACAAACGCCTTGGGGGGGGGGGGACAGATTCCCTTACATTTCAGTTGTTCTGTCAGCGTGGCGGTCGCATGACACATTGCCGGCTACACAGCTGGGGATCAGCTGACGTTACTGAAACCCAATAACACTGGGTCGTATGTTTTGACTGTGCAGACGGCACATCTGAGCCTCAACTGGCGGTGTTGGAGCCCAGGAATTTAAGTTCAGGTGGTAGAAAGATGAACACAACAGGAGACCTGGATAACGTATACAGTGACCTAATTATTTAATCAGGAGGAGGAGTGGCAAATTCCTGCGAGATCCAGGCCTTGTTCATTTTCAGGAAAGTAAGCCGGTCAACGTTATCGGAGGATAGTCGCATGCGACGGTCAGTTAGTACACCACCTGCAGCACTAAAGACACGTTCCGATAATACACTGGCCGCAGGGCAAGACAGCACCTCCAATGCATACTGGCTTAGCTCTGGCCATGTATCCAGCTTTGAGACCCAAAACTTGAAAGGGGAAGAGCCGTCTGGGAGTACAGCAAGAGGGCAAGACATGTAGTCTGTCACCATCTGACGGAACCGTTGCCTCCTGCTGACTGGAGCCGTCTGTGATGGTGTAGACTTTTGTGGGGGGCACAGAAAACTGTGCCACAGTTGGGCCATACTGGTCTTGCCTTGGGCAGAGGCACTGCTTCTGCTCCCTCTTTGTGCAGAGCCTCCACCACTGCCTGGACGCACTGAGCTGCTTTGGAATGCACTAGCAGCACTTCTCTCAGTTGGAATGGAGAAGATGATGGAACTGACCAGTGTGTCTTGGTACTCCCGCATTTTTCGCTCCCGGTTCAACGGTGTGATGAGGCTTTCTACGTTGTCCCGGTAGCGAGGATCGAGGAGGGTGAACACCCAATAATCAGACATGTTGAGAATGTGGTCGATGCGGCGGTCGTTTCTCAGGCACTGCAGCATGTAATCCACCATGTGCTGCAGACTGCCAACTGCCCAAGAAACGCTGTCCCCAGCTGGAGGCGTGATCTCTGCCCGCTCGTCATCACCCCACCCTCGCTGTACACACTGAGTACTGGACAATTCGGGAACTCCCTCCTCTGGACGGATGTCTTCCTCCTCCATTGACTCCTCCTCATCCTCCTCACAAACTGTCCCCTGCCTACGCGTTTGTGAGGAACCACGTGGCGCTGACTGTCCAGAAGATGATGGAAGTGGTGAATCCTCATCCTCCACCTCTTCCATAACATCATCCCTTAGCGCTTGCAGTGATTTTTCAAGCAGGCAGATAAGGGGGACAGTCATGCTGACTAGTGCATCATCTGCACTCGCCATCCGCGTGGAATAATCAAAGGGACGCAAAACCTGGCAGACATCCTTCATAGTGGCCCACTCTGTGGTTGTGAAGTCTGTACGGCGCTGACTGCGACTTTTTTGCGCCTGATACAGCTGGTACTCCATTACAGCTTGCTGCTGCTCACACAACCGCTCCAACATATGTAACGTGGAATTCCACCTGGTAGGTAGGTCACATATGATGCGATGTTCCGGCAGGCGGTGTCGGCGCTGCAGAGCCGCAATGCGCGCTTTTGCCGTGCTGGAACGCCGCAAGTGAGCACACTCTAGGCGGACCTTGTGCAGCAGTGCATCAAGATCCGGATAGTCCCTCAAAAAACTCTGCACGACCAAATTGAGCACATGTGCCAGACATGGGATGTGAGTGAGGTTGCCGAGGCCCAGGGCTGCCACCAGATTTCGGCCATTATCACACACTACCATGCCTGGCTGGAGATTCGCTGGCTCAAACCACACATCGCTCTCCTGCTTGATGGCATTCCAGAGCTCCTGCGCTGTGTGGCTACGATTCCCCAAAAAAATTAATTTCAAGACGGCCTGTTGACGTTTGGCCACGGCTGTGCTCATGTCGGTCGTAACAGGTACACGTTCATCACGGGTCCATGTGGAGGTGGACTGTGACGGCTCCTGCAGCGATGATTCTGAGGAACTGGTGTAAGAGGAGGAGTCAATGCGTACAGAATGGATTCCTGCAATCCTTGGAGTGGGCAGGACACGTCCTGTGCCACTCGCACGGTCTGTACCCGGCTCAACTACATTAACCCAATGGGCAGTGAGGGAAAGGTATCGCCCCTGTCCATGTTGACTGGTCCACGCATCGGTGGTGAGGTGGACCTTGCTACTGACGGCGTTCAGTAGCGCGTGTTTTATGTGTCCCTCCACATGCTTGTGCAGGGCAGGGACGGCTTGCCTGCTGAAGTAAAAGCGGCTGGGCACACTGTACTGTGGGACTGCCAATGACATCAAGTCACGGAAGCTGTCAGTCTCCACCAGCCTGAATGACAGCATTTCCAGTGACAGAAGTTTGGCAATGCCTGCAGTCAGAGCCTGTGCTCGTGGGTGGTTTGACGAGAAAGGCCGCCTTTTCTCCCATGCCTGTACTACCGATGGCTGTAGACTGGGCTGGGAGTGTGTGGTTGACTGGGAAAGTGGTGCTGCGGGTGGAATGACAGCGGGTCTCTGGACAACAGGGCCAGAGGTTCTTCCACGGCGATCCTGGGAGGAAGCCGAACCAGCTGCGTGTGAGCTAGAGGAAGAGGCAACACGAGCTGAAGAGGTGGTAGCTGCCGCTGTTGGTTGGCCTAGCTCTTCAGTGTGTTTGTCTAACTCCGCCGGGTGCCTGTTGCGCACATGTTTCCACATGTTGGAGGTATTGAGGTTGGCGACTTTTTGACCTCTTTTGATTTTTTGATGACACACCTTGCATCTGACATAGCAAATGTCATCTGCAACTGTGTCAAAAAAGGACCAGGCACTGCAAGTCTTGGGAGCCCCCCTTTTGACTTTTGGAAGAGACATGCTCCTTACGGGTGCCAAAGCGGAGGCTGCAGGATCCGCAGTCTTCCCCCTCCCTCTCCCTCTTTGGGCCGTACGGGGAATCTCTTCCTCAGAGCTGCTCCCACCACCTTCCTGTCCCTGACGCCAAGATGGGTCAAGGACCTCATCATCTACACTACCCTCTGCCCCCAACTGCTCCTCCTGGGTAGTCTCAGCAGCAGAGCACGCACCAGTAAGTGGCACCTGAGTGTCATCATCAGCTGATGCGGCCTGCGAGGTGGTGACCGGAGCCACTGGCCCACCCGCCTCTTCAGAGGAAGACAGAAAAAGCTGTTGGGCATCACTGCACCCTGCCTCTTCTTCCATTTCTCCAATGCTGCTTGGCTGGCCCCCTGTTTCCAAGCCAAGAGATGATTCAGAGAACAGAAGTAGAGACTGCTCCTGTCCTGGGATCTCTGTCTGCCTGGGCAATTTTGCAGGTGGTGAAGAGACAGATGGCTGCTCTCCAGTGCTCTGTGTCTGAGAGGATGTGGCACTAATGGAAGTTGATGCATTAGCTGCCATCTATCCCACAACGGCTTCAATTTGGTCTTCACGCAGCAGCGGTGTACGGCGCTCGGCGACAAAGCTGCGCATGAACGACTGTTCCCTTGTGAAAGTGGGTGCTGATGACTCACCGGTGCCCGCAGCAGGCACAGAATCCCCACGTCCCCTCCCTGCTCCGCGCCCACGCCCACGCCCACGTGCCTTACTCACTGCCTTCTTCATCTTGGTTGACTGATAAAGATAAGCAGAAAAGTACTAACGGCTTTGTGTGCTTATTTCTGAGCAACTCCTCCTAACAGGTATAAGACACACTAATTTTCTAAAGTGTGGACTAGACTTGAATATGAGCTAATGTGGCCTACACAAATGTAAAGTGGTGTAACTGGTGTGTTTGGTGAACTTTATTATTTATTTATTTTTTTGGGGCTGAACTGACAACGGATAGAGCTGCAATCACACGGAGACCGTGCAGACAGCCGTAAACGGCGCTGCAAGGCCCAAAAACCCTCCTCTACTTTATCCTATGTAGTGTTTTTCCACAAATTAGCTGGAGACGGGTGGAAAGACACTAATAGGATTTTTTAAAATAAATTAGCAGCAGACTACACTACTTTGAAAAAAAAGAAAATTGATTTGGCGGTATGACGCAGTGAAAAACCCTGAGCTGCAGACAACCAGGCTACGGCTGCTCACAGACTACAGGGCGAGCTGCAGTCACACGGAGACCGTGCAGACAGCCGTAAACGGCGCTGCAAGGCCCAAAAACCCTCCTCTACTTTATCCTATGTAGTGTTTTTCCACAAATTAGCTGGAGACGGGTGGAAAGACACTAATAGGATTTTTTAAAATAAATTAGCAGCAGACTACACTACTTTGAAAAAAAAGAAAATTGATTTGGCGGTATGACGCAGTGAAAAACCCTGAGCTGGAGACAACCAGGCTATAGCTGCTCACAGATTACAGGGCGAGCTGCAGTCACACGGAGACCGTGCAGACAGCCGTAAACGGCGCTGCAAGGCCCAAAAACCCTCCTCTACTTTATCCTATGTAGTGTTTTTCCACAAATTAGCTGGAGACGGGTGGAAAGACACTAATAGGAATTTTTGGAAAAAATGTGCAGCAGCCTGCACTACTTCAAAAAAAAAAAAAAAAAGGACAGTATGAGGCAATGAACCACCCTCCCTGAACTGAATACAACCAGCTATGGATGGCCTATGTGGCTGCACTCAGACTAGAGAGTGGGCTGCACTCACACACACACACAGAGAGACCTTGCAGATCGCTGTGAAAACAGCGCTACAAGGCAAAAGGAAGGTGAATAGTAGGTGAACACAGCGGTTGCTAAATTAGCCTTTGGAAAGCACAAAGAAGCAAATCGCTATCTCTAAACTGTCCCTCAGTCAGCAAACAGCGTCCTGTCACTAACTGAATTCACAGCAGAGTGATCGCAAAATGGCGCCAGCGACTTTTAAACTGCATCATGACATCATTTCAGCAGCCAATCACAGCCTTGCCAGTAGTTTCATGCCCTCCATGCTAAACAGGATGTGCCCACACTTGGAATCTTTCTCATTGGCTGAATTTCTGAATTTTGAATCATTGAACTTCCGATTCCGGTATCCGATACGCGCCAAGTATCGGAATCCCGGTATCGGAATTCCGATACTGCTAGTATCGGCCGATACCCGATACTTGCGGTATCGGAATGCTCAACACTAGCCATAACATCTGGCACTACCATCTGATACGGTACGTATTAGTAGGAGGCAGCGTTTCAACAACATGGTGGAAGAGAACTTGTCTACACGTCTCCTCGTACTAAGTGATGGGCCTTCCCCATTTAACTTCTGGGTCTCCAATTTGGACATGTGGTCTGACCTGACCTTGCCCTTTATGCCTTGGAGGTGCTAGCGTGCAACAAGTGTACTGTCAGCATGTGTGTTTAGCATGGCAAGGGGTGTGATCACAGACAGGCACATCCCCCTGTTCACAGCCAATGTGGTCAAGCTTACATTCATTAAAATGAGCAAGGCGTGGTCCCACAGGACTTGTCCATACCTTTGGATGAATAGAGAAGTATACCAGCCGTACTCAGCCATTATTCTACTCCAGCACAAGTTGTTAGTTCTATTTGTCATTCCCAATGTTTTGGGGCCTTCTCACATATGAAAAAGAAAAAAAACAAAAAAGCACAAAAAATAAATACCAAAACAGTGTTGGTTATCTCCTCCCCTGCCTCTTTTACTTACACCACCAAGTCCACCTCCTCCTCAACCTCCTCCTCCACTTGGACCTCGACCTTCTGGTTCAAGATTGCTATTTTTATTTTTTTGTATTCAATGTTATTTTAAGTAATTTCTCTCTAAAAAAAAAAATCTCACAAAAATACTGTTGGTTACCTCCTTCTCCACCTTTTCCCCATACACCGCCAACTCCACCTCTATCTCCCCCTCCACTTGGACCTCCACCTCGTGGTTCAAGATAATTATTATTATTTTTTTAATTCTATGTTATTTGAAGTCATTTCCCTATCCACATTTGTTTGCAGGGCAATTATCCTGCTCTTACTTCCATTTCCATTCCTTTTGCAGTTCCCTAGCCCTTACTACAACCATTTTATAGCTATTTTACAGCACCAACGTTCAGGACCTCATTGACTTGTACTAGGTTCGAGGTCAAATTCGGGTCAAGGTCTGATGTCTGAACAGAAATTCAGACAACAGTTCGACCGAACCTGACGAACATCCATGGGTCCGCTCATCCCCAGTGACCAGGCCTCATTTATCCACATTTGTTGCTTATAGTAGCCAATCACGGCACAGCTTTAACCCCTTCAAGACCTTACCCTTTTCCATTTTTGCGTTCTTGTTTTTCGCTCCCCTCCTTCCCAGAGCCATAATTTTTTTTCCGTCATTATGGCCATGTGAGGACTTGTTTTTTGTGGGACAAGTTGCACTTTTGAACGACATCATTGGTTTTAGCATGTCATGTACTAGAAAACAGGAAAAAAATTCCAAGTGCGGTGAAATTGCAAAAGTGCAATCCCACACTTGTTTTTTGTTTGGCTTTTTTGCTAGGTTCATTAAATGCTAAAACTGACCTACCATTTTGATTTTCCAGGTCATTACGAGTTCATAGACGCCAAATATCTCTAGGTTATGTTTTATCTAAGTGGTAAAAAAAAAAAAAAAGGCGCAATTTTCCAATACCCGTAGCGTCTCCATTGTCCGTGATCTGGGGTCAGGTGAGGGCTTATTTTTTGCGTGCCGAGCTGACATTTTTAATGATACCATTTTGGTGCAGATTCCTTCTTTTGATCGCCTTTATTGCATTTTAATGCAATGTCGCGGCGACCAAAAAACTGTAATTCTGGAGTTTCACATTTTTTTCTTGCTACGCTGTTTAGCAATCAGGTTAATGCTTTTTTTTATTGATAGATCGGGCGATTCTGAACGCAGTGATACCAAATATGTGTAGGTTTGATTTTTTTTTTTTTTTTTGAATGGGGCGAAAGGGGGTGATTTAAATTTTTATATTTTTTTAAACTTTTTTTTTTACTTTTGCCATGCTTCAATAGCCTCCATGGGAGGCTAGAAGCTGGCATAGCCTGATAGGCTCTGCTACATTGTCATAGAGATCTCAAGGAGATGTCTGGTTGCTATGCTGACGCATCGCTGACCCCCGATCATGACGAGGGTCGGCAATGCACTAATTTCCAGCCCGATGGCTGGAAGCGCCAGTTAAATGCCGCTGTCAGCGTCTGACAGCGGCATTTAACTAGTTAATAGCGGTGGTTGGATCGCGATTCCACCCGTCGCTATTGCGGGCTCATGTCAGCTGTTCAAAACAGCTGACATGTCCCGTCTTTGATGCAGGCTCACCACCGCAGCCCGCATCAAAGCGGGGGTACTGACCTCCGCAGTAATAGTACGGGGGAGGTCGGTAAGGGGTTAATTTCTTAAAGGTGTTCTCCTGGGGTAGAAATAAATAACCAAATGAAATGTAATTATAAATACATTCCTAATTACTTTAATTAGTAAATCACACACATATTTAAAATCCTGACTATACACTAAATAAAGCTTACCTTTTTGCTACATTTTTGCTAAATAATGGTATTTAGTAACATTTGTAATATTTAAATGTATTTTATGTATTTATTTTATTACATTTCTCTGATAAACCCTTTATTAGATTAAGAAGATTTACTAACGCGTAGGGTATCTTTTAGCAGAATTACTTTTGTAATGGCCCCTTTCTGCTTAAAAAAAACTTACTCATGAGACGGTCCGTTTTTACTAACCGTGTGATTTTCTTTTGGCCGTCCGTTTTTATGTGTGTACCATCCATGTACATGTGTGTGCCATTCGTGTGTATGTGTGTACCATCCATGTGCCATCCATATGACATGCACCCAGGGCTGCGACTAGAGATTTTGGGGCCCCATACTGGCAAAATTTTTGGGGCCCAATTGAGATTCTGCCCAGGCTCCACCCCTTGAACTGTCCACAGTCCCACCGCTCTCTCTTGGAAAAACTCCACTTCTCACCTATCACACATTAACAGTTCCCATCACCAGATCACAGATATAGCCGTCAGCTTTTGTTTTGGCCAAAAGATTTTTTAAGCCGCCACCATAACACGGTACACACTTTTGGCCGGGCCCTACTCTACTGTAACCTATTAAATATTTGTTAAAATATGCAATACAATTTAGGTATATTTTTATTTATTTTCCAATTTTTAAAATGACCAAGAATATCACATACAAGGAACAAATACCGCCGCACCATGACCAGACCACATATTACCACCACAGTGATTGAATAATATCACATACAAGGAACAAATACCACATCACCATGACCAAACCACGTATTACCACCAGAGACTGAATAATATTACATACAAGGAACAAATACCACCGCACCATGACCAGACCACATATTACCCCCACAAAGTGATCAAATAGCACATACAAGAGTCAAATACCGCAACACCATGTCCAGACCACATATTACCACCACATAGTGACTAAATACTACAATATTGATCAGTAACAAAAAACACAATACTATCACCATAAGTGCCATTAGACACAGGAAAACTGTACTTAGTATGCAGTGTCTGTGTACAGGTAATACAATGATCACTGGTAACATTATACACAGGACCTCTGTATATAGTATAGTATAGTATAGTATAGTATATAGTGTATAGTGTCAGTGTATGGGTAACACACTGACTCACCAGTGACATGTCTCGGTGAAGTCCTTCATCTTTTTTTCATTTTTCATCCAGCACAGACCTGTTATGGACCTGGTGGTTAGGTGCACCAGGAATGACCTGATAGTTAAACACGGAATCGGGACGAGCTCTGGGGAAATGGGAACTCTGCTGACCGCAAACCCTACTCCTATCAACACAACTAGAAATAGCCGTGGAGCGTGCCTGACTCTGCCTAGACGCCTCTTCACAGCCTAAGAGCTAACTACCCCTAAAGAAAGGAAACAAAGCCTCACTTGCCTCAGAGAAATTTCCCCAAAGGTAAAAGCAGCCCCCCACAAGTATTGACTGTGAGTTAAGAGGAAATCACAAACACAGGATGAAATAGGCTTTAGCAAAGAGAGGCCAGTCTAACTAAACAGATTGAGGATAGAAAAGGGATCTTTGCGGTCAACACAACAAACTACAAAAACCACGCAGAGTGTGCAAAAAATACCCCCGCACCGACTCACGGTGCGGTGGTGCCACTCTGCACCCCCAGAGCTTCCAGCTAGCCAGGCAGTTTCATGATAGCAAGCTGGACTAGAACTTAGCAAGAAAAACCATAGGTAACAAATGAACAAGCCGGAACTTAGCTTTTGCTGGAGTAGACAGGTCCTCAGAAAGATCCAGGAGAGATCTGAACCAGTACTAGAACATTGACAGCTGGCATGGAGTAACGACCTGAGTGAAGTTAAATAGAGAATCCTAGCCTAGCCCTAAACGAGGGCAGCTGGGGAAGGAATCTCAGAACCAGCAGCTCCCCTCACAGCCACCAGAGGGAGTCCAAGGACAGAACTCACCGAAGTACCATTCATGACCACAGGAGGGAGTTCGAGAACGGAATTCACAACAGTACCCCCCCCCTTGAGGAGGGGTCACCGAACCCTCACCAGAGCCCCCAGGCCGATCAGGACGAGCCAAATGAAAGGCACGAACTAAATCGGCAGCATGGACATCAGAGGCAACAACCCAGGAATTATCCTCCTGACCATAGCCCTTCCATTTGACCAAGTACTGAAGTTTTCGTCTCGAAATACGAGAATCCAAAATCTTCTCCACCACATATTCCAACTCCCCCTCGACCAACACCGGAGCAGGAGGATCAACGGAGGGAACCATAGGCGCCACATATCTCTGCAGCAACGACCTATGGAACACATTATGGATGGCAAAAGAAGCAGGAAGGGCCAAACGAAATGATACAGGATTAAGAATTTCAGAAATCTTATAAGGACCAATGAAACGAGGCTTAAACTTAGGAGAAGAAACCTTCATAGAAACATAACGAGATGATAACCAAACCAAATTCCCAACACGAAGTCGGGGACCAACACGGCGACGGCGGTTAGCGAAACGTTGAGCCTTCTCTTGGGACAAGGTCAAATTGTCCACCACATGAGTCCAAATTTGTTGCAACCTGTCCACCACAGAATCCACACCAGGACAGTCCGAAGGCTCAACCTGCCCTGAAGAAAAACGAGGATGAAAACCAGAATTACAAAAAAAAGGCGAAACCAAAGTAGCCGAACTGGCCCGATTATTAAGGGCGAACTCAGCCAATGGCAAGAAGGTCACCCAATCATCCTGATCCACAGAAACAAAACATCTCAGATAAGTTTCCAAAGTCTGATTGGTTCGTTCGGTTTGGCCATTTGTCTGAGGATGGAAAGCCGAAGAAAAAGACAAATCAATGCCCATCTTAGCACAAAAGGACCGCCAAAACCTTGAAACAAACTGGGAACTTCTGTCAGACACGATGTTCTCCGGAATGCCATGCAAACGAACCACATGTTGGAAAAATAATGGAACCAAATCAGAGGAAGAAGGCAATTTAGGCAAGGGTACCAAATGGACCATTTTAGAGAAGCGATCACAAACCACCCAGATGACCGACATCCTTTGAGAAACAGGAAGATCTGAAATAAAATCCATGGAAACATGCATCCAGGGCCTTTTCGGGACCGGCAAGGGCAAAAGTAACCCACTGGCACGAGAACAGCAGGGCTTAGCCCGAGCACAAGTCCCACAAGACTGCACAAAAGAACGCACATCCCGCAACAAGGAAGGCCACCAAAAGGACCTAGCCACCAAATCTCTGGTACCAAAAATCCCAGGATGACCAGCCAACACCGAACAATGAACCTCAGAGATAACTCTATTAGTCCATCTATCAGGGACAAACAGTTTCTCCGCTGGACAACGGTCAGGTCTATCAGCCTGGAACTCCTGCAGCACCCGCCGCAAATCAGGGGAGATGGCAGACAGAACTACCCCCTCTCTGAGAATACCAGCCGGCCCAGGAACCCCAGGAGAATCAGGCACAAAACTCCTTGAAAGGGCATCAGCCTTCACATTCTTAGAACCCGGAAGGTACGAAACCACAAAATTGAAACGGGAGAAAAACAGCGACCAACGAGCTTGTCTAGGATTCAACCGCTTGGCAGACTCGGGATAAGTCAGATTCTTGTGATCTGTCAAGACCACCACGCGATGCTTGGCTCATTCAAGCCAATGTCACCACTCCTCGAATGCCCACTTCATAGCCTACAACTCCCGATTGCCAACATCATAATTACGCTCAGCAGGCGAAAACTTTCTCGAAAAGAAAGCACATGGCTTCATTACAGAGCAATCAGAACTTCTCTGAGACAAAACAGCCCCTGCTCCAATTTCAGAAGCATCAACCTCGACCTGAAA
Source organism: Ranitomeya variabilis (assembly GCF_051348905.1). Taxonomy (NCBI): domain Eukaryota; kingdom Metazoa; phylum Chordata; class Amphibia; order Anura; family Dendrobatidae; genus Ranitomeya; species Ranitomeya variabilis. Next base: position 159,415,960 of record NC_135238.1, on the reverse strand, counting down.
AGGGAGCGAAACATCTGGCTGACACAACACAGGAGCCGAAGAGAAACGACGTTTCAACTCCTGAAAAGCCTCAACAGCCGCAGAGGACCAATTCACCACATCAGCACCCTTCTTGGTCAAATCAGTCAACGGTTTAACAACACTAGAAAAATTAGTGATGAAGCGACGGTAAAAATTGGCAAAGCCCAGAAATTTCTGAAGGCTCTTCACAGATGTAGGCCGAGTCCAATCATAAAAAGCTGGGACTTTAACAAGATCCATCTCGATAGTAGAAGGGGAAAAAATGAAGCCCAAAAAGGAAACCTTCTGATCTCCAAAGAGACACTTAGATCCCTTCACAAACAAGGAATTAGCACGAAGGACCTGGAACACCATTCTGACCTGCTTCACATGGGACTCCCAATCATCCGAAAAGACCAAAATATCATCCAAATATACGATCATGAATCTATCCAGATACTTTCGGAAGATGTCATGCATAAAGGACTGAAACACAGAGGGAGCATTAGAAAGGCCGAATGGCATCACCAGGTACTCAAAATGGCCCTCGGGCGTATTAAATGCTGTTTTCCATTCATCGCCCTGTTTAATACGCACGAGATTATACGCCCCTCGAAGGTCTATCTTGGTGAACCAACTAGCCCCCTTAATCCGAGCAAATAAATCAGACAGTAGAGGCAAAGGGTACTGAAATTTGACCGTGATTTTATTAAGAAGGCGGTAATCTATACAAGGTCTCAGAGAACCATCCTTCTTGGCCACAAAAAAGAACCCTGCTCCCAATGGTGACGACGACGGGCGGATATGCCCTTTCTCCAAGGACTCCTTTATATAACTCCGCATAGCGGCGTGTTCTGGCACAGACAAATTGAAAAGTCGTCCCTTAGGGAACTTGCTACCAGGAATCAAATTAATAGCACAATCACAATCCCTATGAGGAGGTAGGGTACTAGTCTTGGGCTCATCAAATACATCCCGGTAATCCGACAAAAACTCAGGGACTTCAGAAGGAGTGGAGGAAGAAATTGACAACAATGAAACATCCCCTTTTCCCCATTGACAGCCCCAACTGGACACCGACATTGATTTCCAATCCAATACTGGATTATGGACCTGCAGCCATGGCAAACCCAACACGACCACATCATGCAGATTATGCAACACCAAAAAGCTAATATCCTCCTGATGCGCAGGAGCCATGCACATGGTCAACTGGGTCCAGTACTGAGGCTTATTCTTGGCCAAAGGCGCAGCATCAATTCCCCTCAAAGGAATGGGATGCTGCAAGGGCTCCAAGAAAAAACCACAGCGCCTGGCAAACTCTAAGTCCATCAAATTCAGGGCAGCGCCTGAATCCACAAATGCCATAACAGAATAGGATGACAAAGAGCAAATCAGAGTAACGGACAAAAGAAATTTAGGCTGTACAGTACCAATGGTGACAGACCTAGCGAACCGCTTAGTGCGCTTAGGACAATCAGAGATAGCATGAGTGGAGTCACCACAGTGAAAACACAGCCCATTCTGACGTCTATGTTCCTGCCGTTCAGCTCTGGTCAAAGTCCTATCACATTGCATAGGCTCAGGCCTCTGCTCAGAGGATACCGCCAAATGGTGCACAGTTTTGCGCTCACGTAAGCGCCGATCGATCTGTATGGCCAAGGACATTGATTCATTCAGACCAGCAGGCGTGGGGAACCCCACCATAACATCCTTAAGGGCTTCAGAAAGACCCTTTCTGAAAATTGCTACCAGGGCACACTCATTCCACTGAGTAAGCACAGACCACTTTCTGAACTTCTGGCAATATACCTCCGCTTCATCCTGACCCTGACACAAAGCCAGCAAAATTTTCTCTGCCTGATCCACAGAATTCAGTTCATCATAAAGCAATCCCAGCGCCAGAAAAAACGCATCTACATTACGCAATGCAGGATCTCCTGGCGCCAGGGCGAATGCCCAGTCTTGAGGGTCGCCACGCAACAAAGAAATAATGATTCTCACTTGCTGAATAGGGTCACCAGAAGAGCGGGGTTTCAGAGCAAGAAACAGTTTACAATTGTTTTTGAAATTCAGAAATTTAGATCTATCCCCAGAAAACAAATCAGGAATTGGAATTCTAGGCTCCAACATAGGATTCTGAACTACATAATCTTGAATGTTTTGTACCCTTGCAGCGAGTTGATCTACACTAGAGGACAGACCTTGAATGTCCATATCCACACCTGAGTTCTGAACCACCCAGAGTTTAAGGGGAAAAGAAAGGCAAAACACACTGCAGAGAAAAAAAAAATGGTCTCAGAACTTCTCTTTTCCCTCTATTGAGATGCATTAACACTTTGTGGGCCAGCTGTACTGTTATGGACCTGGTGGTTAGGTGCACCAGGAATGACCTGATAGTTAAACATGGAATCGGGACGATCTCTGGGGAAATGGGAACTCTGCTGACCGCAAACCCTACTCCTATCAACACAACTAGAAATAGCCGTGGAGCGTGCCTGACTCTGCCTAGATGCCTCTTCACAGCCTAAGAGCTAACTACCCCTAAAGAAAGGAAACAAAGCCTCACTTGCCTCAGAGAAATTTCCCCAAAGGTAAAAGCAGCCCCCCACAAGTATTGACTGTGAGTTAAGAGGAAATCACAAACACAGGATGAAATAGGCTTTAGCAAAGAGAGGCCAGTCTAACTAAACAGATTGAGGATAGAAAAGGGATCTTTGCGGTCAACACAACAAACTACAAAAACCACGCAGAGTGTGCAAAAAATACCCCCGCACCGACTCACGGTGCAGTGGTGCCACTCTGCACCCCCAGAGCTTCCAGCTAGCCAGGCAGTTTCATGATAGCAAGCTGGACTAGAACTTAGCAAGAAAAACCATAAGTAACAAATGAACAAGCTGGAACTTAGCTTTTGCTGGAGTAGACAGGTCCTCAGAAAGATCCAGGAGAGATCTGAACCAGTACTAGAACATTGACAGCTGGCATGAAGTAACGATCTGAGTGGAGTTAAATAGAGAATCCTAGCCTAGCCCTAAACAAGGGCAGCTGGGGAAGGAATCTCAGAACCAGCAGCTCCCCTCACAGCCACCAGAGGGAGTCCAAGGACAGAACTCACCGAAGTACCATTCATGACCACAGGAGGGAGTTCGAGAACGGAATTCACAACACAGACCGCCGTCACTTCTTCCAGCGAGGGCTCGTCTCTGCAGGAAATAACACAGTTATATCGAGCTCCGCTTGCAGAACACATTACTTAATTTTTACCAACTTCTAAATTACACCACATGAAGAAAAAAAGGCGACATAGTATCACTCTACACAGTAACAGGACCGACCCCCCCATTTAACCCCTTTCTGTCATTAGACATACTATTCCGTCCATGTGGGGTGGGCCCTACTTCCCAAGGACGGAATAGTACGTCATACGCGATCGGCCGCGCTCACGGGGGGAGCGCGGCCGATCGCGGCCGGGTATCGGCTGCATATCGCAGCTGACATCCGGCACTATGTGCCAGGAGCGGTCACGGACCGCCCCCGGCACATTAACCCCCGGCACACCGCGATCAAACATGATCGCGATGTGCCGGCGGTGCAGGGAAGCATCGCGCAGGGAGGGGGCTCCCTGCGGGCTTCCCTGAGCCCCCCGCAGCAACGCGATGTGATCGCGTTGCTGCGAGGGTCTTACCTCCCTCCCTGCCTGCTCCAGACCCGGATCCAAGATGGCCGCGGATCCGGGTCCTGCAGGGAGGGAGGTGGCTTCACAGACGCCTGCTCAGAGCAGGCACTGTGAAGCAGCCTGCACTTCTCTCAGATCGGTGATCTGTCAGAGTGCTATGCAAACTGACAGATCACCGATCTGTATTGTCCCCCCCTGGGGCAAAGTAAAAAAGTAAAAAAAAAATTTTCCAAATGTGTAAAAAAAAATAAAAAAAAATATTCCAAAATAATGAAAAAAAAAAAATATATTATTCCCATAAATACATTTCTTTATCTAAATAAAATAAAAAAAACAATAAAAGTACACATATTTAGTATCGCCGCGTCCGTAACGACCCGACCTATAAAACTGGCCCACTAGTTAACCCCTTCAGTAAACACCGTAAGAAAAAAAAAAAAAAAAACGAGGCAAAAAACAACGCTTTATTATCATACTGCCGAACAAAAAGTGGAATAACACGCGATCAAAAAGACTGATATAAATAACCATGGTACCGCTGAAAACGTCATCTTGTCCCGCAAAAAACGAGCCGCCATACAGCATCATCAGCAAAAAAATAAAAAAGTTATAGTCCTGAGAATAAAGCGATGCCAAAATAATTATTTTTTCTATAAAATAGTTTTTATCGTATAAAAGCGCCAAAACATTAAAAAAATGATATAAATGAGATATCGCTGTAATCATACTGACCCGATGAATAAAACTGCTTTATCAATTTTACCAAACGCGGAACGGTATAAACGCCTCCCCCAAAAGAAATTCATGAATAGCTGGTTTTTGATCACTCTTGCCTCACAAAAATCGGAATAAAAAGCGATCAAAAAATGTCACGTGTCCGAAAATGTTACCAATAAAAACGTCAACGCATCCCGCAAAAAACAAGATCTCACATGACTCTGTGGACTCAAATATGGAAAAATTACAGCTCTCAAAATGTGGTAACGCAAAAAATATTTTTTGCAATGAAAAGCGTCTTTCAGTGTGTGACGGCTGCCAATCATAAAAATCCGCTAAAAAACCCGCTATAAAAGTAAATCAAACCCCCCTTCATCACCCCCTTAGTTAGGGAAAAATAAAAAAATTAAAAAATGTATTTATTTCCATTTTCCCATTAGGGTTAGGGTTAGGGCTAGAGTTAGGACTAGAGTTAGGGCTAGGGTTATTGCTAGGGTTAGGGCTAGGGTTGGGGCTAGGGTTGGGGCTAAAGTTAGGGTTGGGGCTAAAGATAGGGTTAGGGTTTGGATTACATTTACGGTTGGGAATAGGGTTGGGTGTGTCTGGGTTAGAGGAGTGGTTAGGGTTAATGTTGGGATTAGGGTAAGGGGTGTGTTTGGATTAGGGTTTCAGTTATAATTGGGGGGTTTCCACTGTTCGGGCACATCAGGGGCTTTCCAAACGGGATATGGCATCCGATCTGAATTCCAGCCAATTCTGCGTTGAAAAAGGAAAACAGTGCTCCTTCCCTTCCGAGCTCTCCCGTGTGCCCAAACAGGGGTTTACCCCAACATATGGGGTATCAGCGTACTCAGGACAAATTGGACATCATCTTTTGGGGTCCAATTTCTCCTGCTACCCTTGGGAAAATACAAAACTGGGGGCCAAAAAATAAGTTTTGTGGGAAAAAAAGGATTTTTTATTTTCACGGCTCTGCGTTGTAAACTGTAGTGAAACACTTGGGGGTTCAAAGTTCTCACAACACATCTAGATAAGTTCCTTGGGGGGTCTAATTTCCGATATGGGGTCACTTGTGGGGGGTTTGTACTGTTTGCGTACATCAGGGGCTCTGCAAATGCAACGTGACGCCTGCAGACCAATCCATTTAAGTCTGCATTCCAAATGGCGCTCCTTCCCTTCCGAGCTCTGTCATGCGCCCAAACAGTGGTTCCCCCCCACATATGGGGTATCAGCATACTCAGGACAAATTAGACAACAACTTTTTGGGTCCAATTTATCCTGATACCCTTGTGAAAATACAAAACTGGGGGCTAAAAAAATCATTTTTGTGAAAAAAAAAAAGAATTTTTATTTTCACGGCTCTGCGTTATAAACTGTAGTGAAACACTTGGGGGTTCAAAGTTCTCACAACACATCTAGATAAGTTCCTTGGGGGGTCTAGTTTCCAATATGGGGTCCCTTGTGGGGGGTTTGTACTGTTTGGGTACATCAGGGGCTCTGCAAATGCAACGTGACGCCTGCAGACCAATCCATTTAAGTCTGCATTCCAAATGGCGCTCCTTCCCTTCCGAGCTCTGTCATGCGCCCAAACAGTGGTTCCCCCCCACATATCGGGTATCAGCATACTCAGGACAAATTGGACAACAAATTTTGGGGTCCAATTTATCCTGTTACCCTTGTGAAAATACAAAACTGGGGGCTAAAAAATCATTTTTGTGAAAAAAAAAAAGAATTTATTTTCACGGCTCTGCGTTATAAACTGTAGTGAAACACTTGGGGGTTCAAAGTTCTCACAACACATCTAGATAAGTTCCTTGGGGGGTCTAGTTTCCAATATGGGGTCACGTGTGGGGGGTTTGTACTGTTTGGGTACATTAGGGGCTCTGCAAATGCAACGTGACGCCTGCAGACCAATCCATTTAAGTCTGCATTCCAAATGGCGCTCCTTCCCTTCCGAGCTCTGTCATGCGCCCAAACAGTGGTTCCCCCCCACATATCGGGTATCAGCATACTCAGGACAAATTGGACAACAAATTTTGGGGTCCAATTTATCCTGTTACCCTTGTGAAAATACAAAACTGGGGGCTAAAAAATCATTTTTGTGAAAAAAAAAAAAGAATTTATTTTCACGGCTCTGCGTTATAAACTGTAGTGAAACACTTGGGGGTTCAAAGTTCTCACAACACATCTAGATAAGTTCCTTGGGGGGTCTAGTTTCCAATATGGGGTCACTTGTGGGGGGTTTGTACTGTTTGGGTACATCAGGGGCTCTGCAAATGCAACGTGATGCCTGCAGACCAATCCATTTAAGTCTGCATTCCAAATGGCGCTCCTTCCCTTCCGAGCTCTGTCATGCGCCCAAACAGTGGTTCCCCCCCACATATCGGGTATCAGCATACTCAGGACAAATTGGACAACAAATTTTGGGGTCCAATTTATCCTGTTACCCTTGTGAAAATACAAAACTGGGGGCTAAAAAATCATTTTTGTGAAAAAAAAAAAGAATTTATTTTCACGGCTCTGCGTTATTAACTGTAGTGAAACACTTGGGGGTTCAAAGCTCTCAAAACACATCTAGATAAGTTCCTTAGGGGGTCTACTTTCCAAAATGGTGTCACTTGTGGGGGTTTTTAATGTTTAGGCACATCAGGGGCTCTGCAAACGCAACATGGCATCCCATCTTAATTCCAGTCAATTTTGCATTGAAAAGTAAAATAGCGCTCCTTCCCTTCCGAGCTCTGCTATGCGCCCAAACAGTGGTTTACCCCCACATATGGGGTATCGTCGTACTCAGGACAAATTGCACAACAACTTTTGTGCTCTAATTTCTTCTCTTACCCTTGGGGAAATAAAAAAATGGGGGCGAAAAGATCATTTTTGTGAAAAAATATGATTTTTTATTTTTACGGCTCTGCATTATAAACTTCTGTGAAGCACTTGTTGGGTCAAAGTGCTCACCACACATCTCGATAAGTTCCTTAGGGGGTCTACTTTCCAAAATGGTGTCACTTGTGGGGGGTTTCAATGTTTAGGCACATCAGGAGCTCTCCAAACGCAACATGACATCCCATCTCAATTCCAGTCAATTTTGCATTGAAAAGTCAAATGGCGCTCCTTCCCTTCCGAGCTCTGCTCTGCGCCCAAACAATGGTTTACACCCACATATGGGGTATCAGCGTACTCAGGACAAATTGCACAACAATTTTTGGGGTCCAATTTCTTCTCTTACCCTTGGGAAAATAAAAAATTGGGGGCGAAAAGATCATTTTTGTGAAAAAATATGATTTTTTATTTTTACGGCTCTGCATTATAAACTTCTGTGAAGCACTTGTTGGGTCAAAGTGCTCACCACACATCTAGATAAGTTCCTTAGGGGGTCTACTTTCCAAAATGGTGTCACTTGTGGGGGGTTTCAATGTTTAGGCACATCAGGGGCTCTCCAAATGCAACATGGCGTCCCATCTCAATTCCTGTCAATTTTGCATTGAAAAGTCAAATGGCGCTCCTTCCCTTCCGAGCTCTGCCCTGCGCCCAAACAATGGTTTACACCCACATATGGGGTATCAGCGTACTCAGGACAAATTGCACAACAATTTTTGGGGTCCAATTTCTTCTCTTACCCTTGGAAAAATAAAAAATTGGGGGCGAAAATATCATTTTTGTGAAAAAATATGATTTTTTATTTTTACCGCTCTGCATTATAAACTTCTGTGAAGCACTTGTTGGGTCAAAGTGCTCACCACACATCTAGATAAGTTCCTTAGGGGGTCTACTTTCCAAAATGGTGTCACTTGTGGGGGGTTTCAATGTTTAGGCACATCAGGGGCTCTCCAAATGCAACATGGCGTCCCATCTCAATTCCAGTCAATTTTGCATTGAAAAGTCAAATGGCGCTCCTTTCCTTCCGAGCTCTGCCATGCGCCCAAACAGTGGATTACCCCCACATATGGGGTATCAGCATACTCAGGACAAATTGTACAACAAATTTTGGGGTCTATTTTCTCCTGTTACCCTTGGTAAAATAAAACAAATTGGATCTGAAATACATTTTGTGTGAAAAAAAGTTAAATGTTCATTTTTATTTAAACATTCCAAAAATTCCTGTGAAACACCTGAAGGGTTAATAAACTTCTTGAAAGTGGTTTTGAGTACCTTGAGGGGTGCAGTTTTTAGAATGGTGTCACACTTGGGTATTTTCTATCATATAGACCCCTCAAAATGACTTCAAATGAGATGTGGTCCCTAAAAAAAAATGGTGTTGTAAAAATGAGAAATTGCTGGTCAACTTTTAACCCTTATAACTCCGTCACAAAAAAAAATTTTGGTTCCAAAATTGTGCTGATGTAAAGTAGACATGTGGTAAATGTTACTTATTAAGTATTTTGCGTGACATATGTCTGTGATTTAAGGGCATAAAAATTAAAAGTTGGAAAATTGCGAAATTTTCAAAATTTTCGCCAAATATTCGTTTTTTTCACAAATAAACGCAACTTATATCGAAGAAATTTTACCACTATCATGAAGTACGATATGTCACGAGAAAACAATGTCAGAATCGCCAAGATCCGTTGAAGCGTTCCAGAGTTATAACCTCATAATGGGACAGTGGTCAGAATTGTAAAAATTGGCCCGGTCATTAACGTGCAAACCACCCTTGGGGGTGAAGGGGTTAAAACAGTATACTGAAAATATGAAATAAATACATGACTGCAGTAATAATATCCCTTATTTGGCCCCTATGGTAATAATATTCCCCATCCTGGCCCCGTGTGTCTCATTCCTGGCTTCAGCCATATGTTCTCCCATCCTGCCCTCATGAGTATCCATTCTGCCCCATATGATCTCCCCATCCTGCCCCATCTGTCTCCATCATATCCATCCTGCACGATGATCCTGCACGATCTGTCTTTAACCCTGCCCCATCTGTCTCCAATCCTGCCCCCAGTGTCTCCAATCATGCCCCCATGTCTGCAATCCTGCTCCATGCCTCCAATCATGCCCCCTTTGTCTCCATCCTGCCCCATCTGTCTCCATCATATCTATCCTGCCCCATGATCCTGCAGGATCTGTCTCCAACACGGCCCCATCTGTCTCCAATCATGCCCTCAAGTCTTTCATCCTGCATCATGTCTCCAATCATGCCGTGTATTTCCATTCTGCCCCGTGTCTCCAATCATGCCCGTATCTCCATTCTGCCCCTATGGCTCCAATCATGCCCCCATGTCTCCAGTCATGCCCCCAGTGTCGCCAGTCATGCCCCCAATGTCTCCAGTCATGCCTCCAGTGTCTCCAGTCATGCCCCCATGTCTTTCATCCAGCCCCGTGTTTCCAATCATTCCCTGTATCTCCATTCTGCCCCCTGTGTCTCGCATTCTGCCCCGGTGTCCAGTATTCTGCCCTGTGTCCAGCATTCTGCCCTCGTGTCCAGCATTCTGCCCGTGCCCAGCATACTGCCTGTGTCCAGCATTCTTCCCCCATGTCTCACAGTCTGCCCCCATGTCAAGCATTCTGCCCCCATCCAGCATTCTGCCCCCCGTGTCCAGCATTCTGCCCCTGTGTCCAACATTCTGCCCCTGTGTCCAACATTCTGCCCCTGTGTCCAGCATTCTGCCCTTGTGTCCAGCATTCTGCCCGTGTCCAGCATTCTGCCCCTGTGTCCAGCATTCTGCCCCTGTGTCCAGCATTCTGCCCCCGTGTCTCACAGTCTGTCCCCGTTTCTCACAGTCTGCCCCCATGTCCAGCATTCTGCCCCTGTGTCCAGCATTCTGCCCCTCATGTCCAGCATTCTGCCCCCTGTGACCAGCATTCTGACCCTGTGTCCAGCATTTTGCCCCGTGTCTCACATTCTGTCCCGGGCCCCCGGATCGCCACTCTCAATATAAAAAAAAGAAGTTCTTCTTACCTGGCCGCGCTCCTGCGGCGAAGCTCCCTCGACGCAGCTGAAGCACGCACTCGCTGGCGACTGACAATGACATCAGGCGACGTGCGCACTGCGGCTGACGTCAGCTGCCAGCCTCCGATTGGCTGGCGGCTGTTAACTATCGACGTGCGGGTCCGCACGTCAATAGTGTTAAACTGCCGCAGCGCCGCTAAGGGCCTGGTTTAGCCTGCCGGTAGGGGCCCGGTGAGCACATGAGATGGGGCCTGATGCTGGCCCCCTCTGCCTACCGGGTCCCATACGCCAGTCAGGGCAGCAATGCCCTGATGGCGGCCCTGCATGTACCAGAATAGAATGCAGATTAGAAATTACAGATAGATAGATAGATAGATAAAATTTCAAAAAAGGAGGCAGCACTCCATTGTTCCAATATAAAATGTGCAAGGTTTAATTTACCCACTTGTCTGGGCAATGTTTCAGCTCAAAATGAGCCTTTCTCAAGCTTGAGAAAGGCTCATTTTGAGCTGAAACGTTGCCCAGACATGTGGTTAAATTAAACCTTGCACATTTTATATTGGAATAATGGAGTGCTGCCTCCTTTTTTGAAATTTTATGAAGTCTGGATGATCGGTGGACGGATTGTCTGGGGGCCTTGCACCCGAAGATAAGTATTTTGTGCTGTCCCTTCTTTTATACTAGATAGATAGATAGATAGATAGATAGATAGATAGATAGATAGATAGATAGATAGATAGATATATGGAAAAAAATCAGGCAGCACTCCAATCCAAGGACAATGGCTGACCTGCATAGGATTTTTTTTAAATAAAGTGTTAAACAAGATGGTTCTATCTATCTATCTATCTATCTATCTATCTATCTATCTATCTATCTATCTATCTATCTATCTATCTATCTAGCTATCTATCTATCTATCTATCCAAAAGTGGAACAGCACAACAAAATGGGCCCACAAGCCTTCTCAGCAATTCATCCAATACTTGCCCAAATCCATAAATGAGAAAAGGAAGGCAGCACTCCAATAACTTCAAATAGAAAGTGGATTTGCTTCAAACCCACATGGTGTGGCGACGTTTCAGCTTGAGGAAGGCTCATTGTGAGCCGAAACATCACCACGCCATGTTGGTTTGAAATAAATTCACTTTCTGTTTAAAATTTTTGAAGTGCTGCCTTCCTTTTTTTTATCTATCTATCTATCTATCTATCTATCTATCTATCTATCTATCTATCTATCTTCTATCTATCTATCTATCTCCTATCTATCTATCTATCTATCTATCTATCTATCTATCTGTCTGTCTCTCCATCTATCTATCTTCTATCTATCTCCTATCTATCTATCTCCTATCTATCTATCTATCTATCTATCTATCTATCTATCTATCTATCTATCTTCTATCTATCTATCTATCTATCTATCTATCTATCTATCTCCTATCTATCTATCTATCTATCTATCTATCTATCTATCTATCTATCTATCTATCCCATATCTATCTATCTATCTCCTATCTATCTATCTTATTTACCTCATATCTAACTGTCCAACTCTTTCTTTGGACATCATTAACATGTAAAAGTCTTTCATTTCTATCTGCATTCTATTCTGGTCACACTGACGGCACATGAATGTCACACTTATGTCATCCATGTGCATGTGTGTGGTATGCATTGTCATCAGTGCTGGCGGAAAAAAAATGGACGTGTCTACATGTGGGTCACACAGTCATGGACATGTGCGCAACCCCATAGATTAGAAAGGGTGTATGTGTGTACGTGTGAAGACGGACGTCACAAGTACTGGATACACGGATGTGTTAAGGGGGCCTAATAATGAGAAAGGTTTGCCTTTATAGGAAATCAAAAGTCTACAAGGTTACATTAAAAGCCACTTCAATCTATGGGTTTCCTATTATAGTTCAAAACAAGAAGGAAGCCATAATATTATTTGTACTATGTGTAGGTCCTAAGGTAAGTAAGTAACTGTATTTTGCTACTGATCTACCACCCTCTATTTTAACAATGCTGACCAATTTCCTCCATTTTGCATAGTATAGCAAAATTGGTTGGAAGCAATTCTGACGATAAAGCAGAGAAGAAGACTTCCAATCCATACCTGTTCAGAACAGGAGAATGCAGCCTGCAAATGGTAGGTTAACTCAAACTACTATCTTTTAAGGTTACCTAAAAATAAAACTTTCTTTTACAACCTATAGAATTTGTTTGAATTGCGCAGACAGGATTTTGACTTTGCATCAAACTGCAGATAGAAAATATTACAAATGTATAATAGCAGTTTGCCTTAGATGAAATGCATAATGCTTAGATTTAAAGTCTCGCACAACAATTTTTGGGTCGGCATTACATTGCTATATTTTTTAAAATTTGTTTTGTAAATATTCTTCAGGTTTATTTAGGTAAAGCACTTAGAGCACTTACGTTTACAACAATTACACCTCTCATTCACCTTCCTTGCTCTTTAGCTCTGTTTGGCTGAAGGGGTCCTAAGTCATATATGACTGCTTTGTATTGTTCACTACTAACTACAAATCCCTTATCCAATTTGTCTGATGTCTGTGTTTTCTAAGGTCTTTAAATGTAGCAATTTAAGAAAGGGTAGACAGATTATCAGTGACTAAAATGAGCCAATATCAAATAGACCAACACAGTGGTGACTTGAGACAAAGGCTTTACAATGTTTGAAATGGCTAAGATCCTTTTATTTGTAGATTCAGCCATTAAATGGGGGATATTACTGGCCCTGCAAGACCCACTTTCTGATATTTTGGTTGGAAAACAGTCGCTTTCAACTTTACTGTCTGGTTTGGATAAATGGAAACTATAGCTTCAATCTGCAGTTCTTCATTGCAAATTTTTTAATTTTGCTCTCCAATATTTTTTGACCCTTAACTTTACCACAAGCCCTTCATGTCCAGGTGGTTACCATATTGCAGAAGATAGGGACTATTACCCTGCATTGAATCACCTTTCATTTTGAAAGCGGTTACAATTTGGCAAGGATCCATAGGGCACTAGTAGGAAAACGGAGAGTATAAAAAAATAGCGTTCTCAGCAATATCTTTCCCAACCATAGGCTTACCCTAACAGACTATTGTTTATTTTACATGCATTAATGTAGGAGAGTTTTGAACAAATTATTTTATATTAAATAAAAGCCCATGAACATTAAAAATTAGTATATTCATACCATCTATTAAAGTGAATGCAAAACACCAAATAAACCCTAAAACAATGAACACAGTTCAAGCTTAAAGTAATTGTAACAATGAGACTTTAGAATATATGGTCGTACCTTTAAAAAGAAACTTGTCCTTAAGCAGCTTCACAGCATTAATAATAAGAAAAGATTATGGCTGAAGAAATGCAGAAATGAAACGATTCCCTTGGTCATTAATAGGCTAGAATTGACTTGGCCCTTAGGAAGTTAAAATAAGAGCTCCCCTAAAGAAACTGATGCACTTGTGACCATGAGTTGTAGCCTGTGACTATATGAAAAAATGTAGATTAGTATAAAGTGATAGATAACATGGATGGATATTAGCATATAGTCATCAATATAAGATCTATGGTGGAGTCTGGCTCCCATCACACCGCCGTTCAGCGGTTATCACATCGAATGGCGGCTAGTTTACCGATCAGAATCAGAACACCACAGCTCCATGCACGTGTAGTGGCTGCTCCCAGGTACTGCAGTTTAGCACTTACTATGATGTTCAATATCAGTGTATCTTTAGCAACCAAGAAATGTCACAAAACAGTGTAAAGACTTGTGATGTTCTGAGTATGATTTGTCAACTGTTTATATCTGGCTGTCATTGGAGGTGATAACAGCTGAACAGTGGGTGTGGAGGGTGTCAGACCCACATTAATCTTATATTGATGACCCATTCTAAGGGACTAACTCCTTTAATTCTAATTGTTATTATAATTTTTTTACTTAAGCATTTAGCTATATCTCATCACTTTTCAGGGGTTGTCTTATGAACAACATATACTGAATTACCTTATAGTAATAGTGCAATTGAGACCACGCTCAAGGGATGACTGACAGGCAGTCATGCAAAGTACTTGAAATATATAGGAAAAGCCTATTAAGACCACACAAACCAGCACACCAACCAAGTCCTTGTGCTATGTGCTGGTCCAGAGAATTATGAAGTGGTGTGCTGATATAATAAGACCGCAATGGGTTAATAATAAACGTACTGCATGTGCCCTGCAAGTCATATAAAAATCATCTATGAACTACACCTGAACTTGTGCCGCACATGGGAGCAAGAACGTACTGAACAATAAGGGCACAAGTGATGCCGCACCAGGCAGGGACTCACCGAGGTTCAGATGCAGCGGTGTGTAGTGCACTTGTGTCCGTCCGGTTCAGCGGTGAAGCGTCCGGTGTGTAGATGTTGGATAGCAAAGCGGGCAGGCAGAATCAATCAGCTGCAGCCCAGCGGCACAGTGAAAGGGCTGCGCAGAGCCAGGGAAAGCCCCGGCAGGTGGCATCCCTGGATACGAGCGGGAAAAAAAGAGGGATAGCTGGCGGGGAGCACAGCGTGTGATGTCAGCATCTCTGGGAACTCCTTCAAGATTGTTGGAAGACCATTTCCGGTGAGTACCTCTTGAAGCACATCAAGAGAATGCCAAGAGTGTGCAAAGCAGTCATCAAAGCAAAAGGTGGCTACTTTGAAAAACCTAGAATATAAGACATATTTCAGTTGTTTCATACTAGTATATAATTCCACATGTGGTAATTCATAGTTTTGATGCCTTCAGTGTGAATTTACAATTTTCATAGTCATGAAAATACAGAAAAATCTTTAAATAAGAAGGTGTGTCTAAACGTTTGCTCTACTGTATATACACACATCTCTTATTTATATATACAAAGGCCTGACTCCAAGTGAAGTCCTAGAGACTGCTAAACAAAGGCTCACAGCACTCGCTATAAGACTAGGGAGATATACTAGAGAATCTGAGGCCAAGAAGATAAATACCTTGTTCTCCAAAGAACCATCCAAGGTGTACTCCTAACTACAGAGTAAGGGTACTGTCTCACAGTGGCACTTTTGTCGCTACGACGGTACGATCCGTGACGTTCCAGCGATATCCATACGATATTGCTGTGTCTGACACGCAGCAGCGATCAGGGACCCTGCTGAGAATCGTACGTCGTAGCAGATCGTTTGGAACTTTCTTTCGTCGCTGGATCTCCCGCTGTCATCATTGGATCGGTGTGTGTGACACCGATCCAACAATGCGTTCGCTTGTAACCAGGGTAAACATCGGGTTACTAAGCGCAGGGCCTTGCTTAGTAACCCGATGTTTACCCTGGTTACCATCATAAAAGTAAAAAAAAACAAACAGTACATACTCACATTCCGGTGTCCGTCAGGGTCCCTCGCAGTCTGCTTCCCGCTCTGACTGACTGCCGGCCGGAAAGTAAGCAGAGCACAGCGGTGACGTCACCGCTGTGATCTGCTTTCACTTTACGGCGGCACTCAGTCAGAGCGGGAAGCAGACTGCGAAGGACCCTGACGGACACCGGAATGTGAGTATGTGCTGTTTTTTTTTTTTTTACTTTTACGATGGTAACCAGGGTAAACATCGGGTTACTAAGCGCGGCCCTGCGCTTAGTAACCCGATGTTTACCCTGGATACCCGGGGCCCTCGGCATCGTTGGTCGCTGGAGAGCGGTCTGTGTGACAGCTCTCCAGCAACCACACAACGACTTTCCAACAATCACGGCCAGGTCATATCGCTGGTCGTGATCGTTGGAAAGTTGCAGAGTGTGACAGTACCCTAACAGCACAAAGGCAGCAACTCCACAAATAGCAGACACTGAACAATATTGGAAGAACATATGGGAGAAAGAAAAAATATACAACACCAGTGCAATGTGGCTGCAAGATCTGAGAAAGAAACACAGCAACCACCTAGAACAAGAACCAGTAACCATTACAGAAGTATACAGGAGCAGTGGGTCAAGAACATGAAGAGTTTGACAGCACCTGGCCCAAACATGATCCACACCTACTGGCTAAAGAACTTTACAGTGGTACATGAACGGATGGCAAGGCAGATGAACCAACTGCTAGAAGCAGGTCACCACCCAGCTTAGCTAACACAAGGAAGAACAGTGCTGATCATGAAGGATCCTCTCAAAGATAAAGTTCCATCCAACTACTGCTCAATAACCTGCCTTACAACAACATGGAAACTCCTGTCAGGTATCATAGCCACCAAGCTACAGAATCATATGAACCAGTACATGAATCCAGCTCAGAAAGGCATTGGGACCAACACCAGAGGTTCTAAGCACCATCTCTTAGTAAACAGAGCAGTCGCTCAAGACTCAAGATCCAGACAGACCAATCTCAGCACAGCCTGGATTGACTACAGGAAAGCCTATGACTCAATGCGACACACATGGATCTGTGAAGACTTGGCTCTCTACAATGTCAACAGGAAATTAAGAACCTTCCTCAGAAACTCAATGGGGCTATGGAGAACAACATTGGAAGTAAACTCAAGACAACTAACACAAGTGAAAATTAAATGCGGCATATACCAAGGTGATGTACTGTCCCCAGTGTCGTTCTGCATAGGCTTGATCATCCTCAGTCAGATAATTACAGATTCTGGCTATGGCTACAAGTTCAAGAGTGGAAGCACCATCAGCCACTTCCTCTACATGGATGATACCAAGCTGTATGCGAAAAAATGAACGAGACACCAATTCACTGTTCCACCTGGCAAGGATCTACAGTGAAGACATCGGGATGTCCTTCGGACAAGAGAAGTGCGGCTGGTTGGTAATAAAGAGAGGCAAGATAGTCAAGACTGATGGAGTGGAATTATCAGCAGGGCACATAGCAGATGTACAGACATGCTACAAGTACCTCAGCATCCCACAGGGATACGGTAACCATGATGAGGAGGCAAGGAAAGCAGCAACATCTAAATACCATCAACAGGTTAGACAGGTCCTAAAGAGCCAGCTCAATGGGAAGAGTAAAATCAATACATATGCCCTGCCAGTTATCAGATACCCTGCTGGCATAGTGTGCTGGCCAAAAAAAGAAGAGATGGAAGCTGCAGATGTAAAGACTATAAAGCTCCTCAGAATGCATGGAGGTCTCCACCCTAAGTTTAACACACAAAGATTGTATACCAACAGAAAGGAGGGTGGTGGAGGCTTGATAAGCATCCAAGCCACCATCATGGATGAAGCAAGTAGTATCCAGGAATACAACAGAAAAATGGCACCAAAAGATGAGATGCTGAGAGAAAGCCTAAGGCAGCAACAACAACAGATCTGGAAGGAAGAACAGAAACATGAAAAGCCATGGCAAGAGAAGTCACTGCCTGAGATGTACCATTGACAGATAATGGAGGTGGCTGACATGGAGAAATTCTACCAATGGCTGGAGAAAGCTGGACTCAGACAGCACAGAGGCCCTAATCATAGTGGCACAAAAGCAAGCACTAAGTACCAGATCCATAGAAGCTGGAATCTACCACACAAGACAAGACCCAAGGTGCGGACTATGCAAATAAACCTCTGAAACAATCCAACACATAGTGGCAGGATACAAAATGCAAGCAGGAACAGCGTATACTGAACGCCACAACCAAGTAGCGGGAGTTGCATACAGGAACATCTGCACAGCATATGGGCTAAGTACGTCCCACTAAGTCCAGGTGGGAGACCCCAGAAAAAGTGATGGAGAATGAAAGGGCTAAAATCCTGTGAGACTTCAAGATCCAGACAGATAAGCGGGTGTTGGCTAACTAACCAGACATTGTGATAGTAGACAAGGATCAGAACACAGCAATGATAATTGTGGCAGTGCCAAGTGACAGCAACATCAGAAATAGGAAATATGAGAAGCTAGAGAAATACCAGGGCCCCAAAGGAGAACTGGAGAAGATGTGGAAGGTGAAGGCAACAGTGATTCCAGTGGTGATAGGAGCATTTGGAGCAGTGACTCCCTACGTTGGGAAAATGGCCACAACAGATTCCAGGAACAACATCTGAGCTCTCTGTCCAGAAAAGCGAAATGTTGGGAACAACTAAGATTCTGCGCAGACCCCTCAAACTCCCAGGCCTCTGGTAGAGGAATGAGAAAGGACAAAAACACCCCCATTGGGGGTTAGAAGGAAGTTTTAGTTTGTATATTTATTTATTTTTGCCTCAAGATGCAGGAAAGTTAGAATCAGCCCTGATCATGTAGCATGTATTAGGAGGCAGGGTTATTTTGAGGTGGTCAGAGTATTGAGCATAATCCTTTTTATCTGTGTCCTCTATGTTTACACATTTTCTTAGAATTTCTGTATTTTAATTTAACCCTCATAAAATTGAGATGATTCTCTGATGATGTTACCTAAAGTGCTAAAAGCACATGGATTGCATATATTCCACGTCATTCCTTATCTCTACTAATCAATTTAGCCATTGACAAGCAGCTGTTTTGAATTCACCATTATTATATTTATCTTCTTTTTTTTTCCTAGAGAAAACTTCCTATTGTGAGATAAGTATCAGGAGTGGTGCTATTACCATGTTATCTTAGATCTCTGTAGCGAGGCTGCTTCAAAATACTCATTATTAGATCATATTTCTTTCTAATATTTTGTAGTTTTTTGTTCACCTGAAGAATCGTTCTAAAGGAAAAATCCTGCTTAAACTTTCCACTTTACTCTGTATCTTAGTGACCTGCATCACTATATTCCCTAGTGGTGTTATTAGAAATGCTTGCAGTAGGCACTGCTTAAAACCTGTAGGAATGTTTTTTAATCTTTACTAGCTGAAGAGCCCAGCGTTGGCTGGGCATAGTAAATATCTGTGGTTAGTTATAGCACCTCACTTCTCTTATTTTCCCATCACGCCTCTCATTTTCCCTCTCACATCTGTAATTTTCCCCCTCACATCTCTCATTTTCTCCCTCACACCTCTCATTTTCCCCCTCACTCCTCTCATTCCCCCCTAACACTTGTCATTTCGACCTCACATCTGTCATTTTCCAATCACTCCACTATTTTCCCTCACTCCTCTCATTTTGCACTCACACCTTTTCATTTTTACCTCACACCTCTCATTTTCACCTCATTATATACATGTTTGTCATCTCCCTTATACAGTCATGGCCAAAAGTATTCACACCCCTGCAATTCTGTCAGATAATACTCAGTTTCTTCCTGAAAATGATTGCAAACACAAATTCTTTGGTATTATTATCTTCATTTAATTTGACTTAAATGAAAAAAACACAAAAAGAATTGTTCTAAAGCCAAATTGGATATAATTCCACACCAAACATAAAAAAGGGGGTGGACAAAAGTATTGGCACTGTTCGAAAAATCATGTGATGCTTCTCTAATTTGTGTAACTAACAGCACCTGTAACTTACCTGTGGCACCTAACAGGTGTTGGCATAACTAAATCACACTTGCAGCCAGTTGACATGGATTAAAGTTGACTCAACCTCTGTCCTGTGTCCTTGTGTGCACCACATTGAGCATGGAGAAAAGAAAGAAGACCAAAGAACTGTCTGAGGACTTGAGAAACCAAATTGTGTGGAAGCATGAGCAATCTCAAGGCTACAAGTCCATCTCCAAAGACCTGAATGTTCCTGTGTCTACTGTGCGCAGTGTCATCAAGAAGTTTAAAGCCCATGGCACTGTGGCTAACCTCCCTAGATGTGGCGGAAAAGAAAAATTGACAAGAGATTTCAACGCAAGATTGTGTGGATGTTGGATAAAGAACCTCGACTAACATCGAAACAAGTTCAAGCTGCCCTGCAGTTCGAGGGTACAACAGTGTCAACCCATACTATCCGTCGGCGTCTGAATGAAAAGGGACTGTATGTTAGGAAACCCAGGAAGACCCCACTTCTTACCCCAAGACATAAAAAAGCCAGGCTGGAGTTTGCCAAAACTTACCTGAAAAAGCCTAAAACGTTTTGGAAGAATGTTCTCTGGTCACATGAGACAAAAGTAGAGCTTTTTGGGCAAAGGCATCAACATAGAGTTTACTGGAGAAAAAAAGAGGCATTCAAAGAAAAGAACACGGTCCCTACAGTCAAACATGGCGGAGGTTCCCTGATGTTTTGGGGTTGCTTTGCTGCCTCTGGCACTGGACTGCTTGACCATGTGCATGGCATTATGAAGTCTGAAGACTACCAACAAATTTTGCAGCATAATGTAGGGCCCAGTGTGAGAAAGCTGGGTCTCCCTCAGAGGTCATGGGTCTTCCAGCAGGACAATGACCCAAAACACACTTCAAAAAGCACTAGAACATGGTTTGAGAGAAAGCACTGGAGACTTCTAAGGTGGCCAACAATGAGTCCAGACCTGAATCCCATAGAACACCTGTGGAGAGATCTAAAAATGGCAGTTTGGAGAAGGCACGCTTCAAATATCAGGGACCTTGAGCAGTTTGCCAAAGAAGAATGGTCTAAAATTCCAGCAGAGCATTGTAATAAACTCATTGATGGTTACCGGAAGCGGTTGGTCGCAGTTATTTTGGCTAAAGGTTGTGCAACCAAGTATTAGGCTGAGGGTGCCAATACTTTTGTCTGGCCCATTTTTGGAGTTTTGTGTGAAATGATCAATGTTTTGCTTTTTGCTTCATTCTCTTTTGTGTTTTTGAATTTGAATTTGTGTTTGCAATCATTTTCAAGAAGAAACTGAGTATTATCTGACAGAATTGCAGGGGTGTGAATACTTTTGGCCATGACTGTATATAGTATACACCTGTATGTCATCTCCTCCTGTATATAGTATATATCTGTATGTCATCTCCTCCTGTATTAGACCTCGTTCACATGTTATTTGGTCAGTATTTTTACCTCAGTATTTGTAAGCTAAATTGGCAGCCTGATAAATCCCCAGCCAACAGGAAGCCCTCCCCCCTGGCAGTATATATTAGCTCATACATACACATAATAGACAGGTCATGCGACTGACAGCTGCCATATTTCCTATATGGTACATTTGTTGGTCTTGTAGTTTGTCTGCTTATTAATCAGATTTTTATTTTTGAAGGATAATACCAGACTTGTGTGTGTTTTAGGGCGAATTTCATGTGTCAAGTTGTGCGTGTTGAGTTGCGTGTGGCGACATGCATGTAGCGACTTTTGTGAGATGAGTTTTGTGTGGCGACATGCGTGTAGCAACTTTTTGTGTGTCGAGTTGCATGTGACAGGTTTGTGTAACAAGTTGTGTACAGCAAGTTTTGCGCATGGCGAGTTTTGTGTGTGGCGCGTTTTGAGTATGTGCAAGTTTTGTGTGAGGCAACTTTTGCATGTGTTGAAACTTTTGTGCATGTGGCAATTTTTCCATGTGTGCAAGTTTTGCATGTGGCGAGTTTTCCATGAGGTGAGTTTTGCACATGTGGCTAGTTTTGCGTGAGCCTAGTTTTTCATGTGGCGAATTTTGCGCGTGACGAGTTTTGAGCTGCGACTTTTGTGTTTCGACTTTTATGTGGCGAGGTTGGTGTATATGTGGTGAAATGTGTGCTGAGGGTGGTATATGTGTTCAAGCACGTGGTAGTGTGTGGCGCATTTTGTGTGTGTGTTCATATCCTGGTGTGTGGTGAGTATCCCATGTCGGGGCCCCACCTTAGCAACTGTATGGTATATACTCTTTGGCGCCATCACTCTCATTCTTTAAGTCCCCCTTGTTCACATCTGGCAGCTGTCAATTTGCCTCAAACACTTTTCCTTTCACTTTTTCCCCATTATGTAGATAGGGGCAAAATTGTTTGGTGAATTGGAATGCGCAGGGTTAAAATCTCACCTCACAACATAGCCTATGACGCTCTCGGGGTCCAGATGTGTGGCTGTGCAAAATTTTGTGGCTGTAGCTGCGACGGTGCAGATGCCAATCCCGGACATACACATACACATACACACATACACACACACACACATTCAGCTTTATATATTAGATATCACAAACCCTTTGCAAAATATTATTTTGATAGAAAATAAAGGATATTCTTGCCAACTAAACGGGATAGCGCAAATCCAGTGCATGTGTGTTACAGAAATCACAACACATGAAACATCAATACTTATACAATTATTCAGTGCCGTAGCTATAGGGAGGTAGCAGTCACACCTGGACCATGGTTTCAAAGGGGTGCCCACCTCTTCCTCCCTGCCACAGAGAAGAAATGGCACATGGAAGATGTGTGACCACAAGCTAGGATCCAGCTAAGATTTTGCTAAAATGCTGTATTGCTTAGGATACGCAACCTTCGATCCTCTCAAGATCTCCTTCTCTATTCCCCTCTTAACTCTTCTACCCACAACCGCATACAAGACGTCTCCCGTGCTTCCTCCATACTCTGGAGCTCACTACCCCAACACATCAGACTCTCACCTACCACGGAAACCTTCAAAAACAATCTGAAGACCCACCTCTTCCGACAAGAATACAGCCTGCTTTGATCCTTAGCCTGCTGAACCGCCACACGACCAGCTGTACCCTCTCCTAGTGTATCCTCACCCATCCCCTGTAGACTGTGAGCCCTCACGGGCAGGGTCCTCTCTCCTTCTGTACTTGTGTGTGCCTTGTTTTGCTCATGTTTATTGTACTTGTCTATGTTTGCCCCTTTCACGTGTAAAGCGCCATGGAATAAATGGCGCTATAAAAATGCATAATAATAATATTCATTATAATCAGAGCATAATGCTACATGCAGTGACATCATAATACAGGAGAAAAGACGAGTCAGAAGCTCACAATATACAAACGTACACAAAACTTTTATTAAATATCCATATACATAAAACTAGAACTGTTAGTGTGCAAGTGCATACAGTTCTTGGAGCAATCAGTAATGTTTATAACAATATGAGGTACATGACAAAAATTCCAAATAAGTGAGTGCCGGTGGGTCCCGCCTACACAATTGGGCCAGCACAATATAGTAAATATACCAAATCAAAGTGCCGTAGTAAATTTATAAAAATATCACAGTAGTAAAAATAAATTTAAAGCCTATCTGTATGCTGGTAGCACAAAGGTAGCACAAAGGGTTAAATTTGGAAGCACATTATACATCCCTGTGAATGCCAACCACTCCCATTAGCTCCTAATAGAGCCTGCATAGCATGCCGAAAAAGCTGAGAGCAATAGAGGAGTTAAAGGATACCATATGTCCCTGTGGACTCCAACCACTCCCACCTACTCCCAGATAGTTCAGCATGTGCACATACCAGACTTGTCAAATCATGCCAGCTACTGATGCAAGAGACATGAATAAAACAGTGGCACTGCAGTTAAACGTGATATTTACCCATAGCGTGCTAGGCAGGTGTCCCCAACGCACGTTTCGGTGCGAGTCCACCTTCTTCAGAGGGCGTTATTCATGTCTCTTACATCTTGTGATATTTTTATAAATTTACTATGGTACTTTGATTTCTCCTGTATTATTATATATATTTGAGTCGCTCTGCTCTTTATAATATGCAATTTAGCATTAATGCTACTTCATGCATGGTATTTTTGTAGGAAGAATGTATTTGGGATTATTTTTCAAAATGCAGTGACATCAGCCTAAGATCCCATTCCCATGTATTACAACTGCAATGTTTTTTCCGCTGCATATCTTTTGTGCAGAAAACCTGCTGCACTTTACCGACAAAGCAAAGTGGGTGTGAATTCATGAAAACTCATCCACTATAAACTATGCTTTATTTGGAGCGTTTTTTTTTCTTTGTAGGCTTCTTTGAGGAGCCTGAAAAAAACAGATGTAATATAGATGAAAAAAACACAGTTGCATTTTTAGGTGCAAAATCAAGGCTTTTCTGTAGTAAAAAGTGTATTAAAAAACACTGCTTGAAATCTGCATCAGAAACACATCAACTGAAATAGCATAAAAACGCAACAAAAATGTTATAATCGGAGAAGATTGTTTCTTGTTATGGTGCAGGCACCTGCGAAAAATATTTAGATGAAAAAATACAGACTTTGCCCTATGTATGAACAAGTCTTAAAAATGCTAACATGTTATCTTGAACAGTAACGACCACATGTCGGATAAGCCATGAGTAAGACTGCATAGTGCAGTCGAAGCGCGTCGACTAGGTCCTGTCGACCAGGTACATTTTTCTTTTGCATGCACTATAATTTCTTTTGAAAAAGAAAAAGAAAAGGAAAATTCAGTCCTGTTTAGCCGGACTCCAATTTTTTCTATTAGTCTGCAAAAATGTCTTTAGTTGCCCCAGTCAATGCGTCATTTCACTAAAAATGAAGTTTAATACCTGATCATGTCAGGTGCCCATTGGGTCTAACCAGTCAAAATGGTGGAGATACTACCGAGTCAATTCAAACTGTCTATGCTTTATTCACTCTATGGCCTTCATTAACGTCCCAAAGGACAGGGAATGTCTTCATCGATGGCATGTCACCTTAGGAGGCGTCAATCAAGCTATATAAAATGGTAATAAGTCATGAACAACTTGCTTTGACTCCACAGTGTCTCCACCTGCTTGACTGAATAGAACTTATGAGGATGCAGTAAACTTAATTTTTAGTAAATTGACACATCAACTTGAGTTACTTTGAATAGCATCAGATACTTTTACAGACTACAGGAAGAAGTAAGAAAGCTATCAGATATTGGTGATTCTTTATGGGGGAAAACCTGATAAATTCAATTAAATATACTGAATCTATTGTATGTAAAATACATGTGCCAAGGCTTGGACTGGCCCAAAGGAGACAGGAGAATCCTCCGGTGGGCCCCTGTTCAAGAGTAGGCCATCACCCTCTTATATGAGCAATATTTGGCACAATGCACATGAATCAATATGTACAGACAGCAGCATCTTATTCATTTAACAATCTAACCAGTTCATTGTTATACACATGTGGTCAAAATTGTTGGTACTCCTCGTTTAATGGCAGAAAAATCCACACTGGTCACAGAAATAACTTGAATCTGACAAAAGTAATAATAAGTTTAATTTAAAATAAACTCTGTGGCAGCATGGTTGAAAAGCAATGTCTGACTTTCATTTGTTAATTTTCATAGATTTTTTTATTTGTTATTACTTTTGTCAGATTCAAGTTATTTCTGTGAACATTGTGGGTTTTCCTGTCATTAAACAAGGGGTACCAAGAATTTTAGAATTTTGACCATGTGTGTATATTTGTGATTGAGGATAATGTCACATTTGCATATAGTTGCATCCCCCCGGTTCCCTCACTCACATTTCCTTCCTTTGAAGTCCACGCCGTCAGACTCTTTAAGCCCTTCTCATTGCGAGTGGCGGTTATTTATCGCCCTCCAGGCTCCTCCCGCCAGTTTCTAGACCACTTTGCCACCTGGCTTACGCACTTTCTATCCTGTGACATCCCCGCCCTCATCATGGGAGACTTTAACATCCCCATCAATGATCCCCTCTCCCAATCTGCCACTCATCTTCTTTCTCTAACTTCTTCATTCGGCCTCTCACAGTTTACTAATTCTCCTACGCATGAGGACGGGAATACTCTGGACCTGGTCTTCTCCCGTCCCGGCTCGCTGCACAACTTTACGAACTCCCCTCTCCCGCTCTCGGACCACAACCTTCTTTCCTTCTCTGTCAAGAATTGTCTCCTCACCCGGGACACCCCCACTTACCACACTTATCGGAATACACGTACCATTAATACCCAGCAGCTTGTGGACAATCTCCACACATCTCTAGCCCCCATCTCCTCCCTCTCCTGTCCAGACTTAGCATTGTCACACTTCAATAATAGACTGAAGAATGCACTAGATGAAGCAGCACCTTCTACACGCAGAAAGACATGACACAGACAACGGCAGCCCTGGCACACTATGCAAACACACTTCCTGCAGCGTTGCTCAATGTGTGCAGAGCGGCAGTGGAGAAAATCTCTCTTAGCAGAAGACTTCATCCACTATAAGTTCATGCTCAAAACCTATAACTCTGCCCTTTATCTGGCCAAACAATCCTACTTCACCACCCTCATCACCTCACTATCCAACAACCCCAAATGACTTTTTGAAACCTTAAACTCCCTCCTGAAACCTAAAGTACAGGCCCCCATCACCAACCTCAGCGGTGAGGATCTGGCCACTTATTTCTTAGAAAAAATCAACCACATCCATCTGGATATCTCAGCGCAATCTCCTCAGTGCCTGGATCCCCTTTCCTGCCGCACCTCAAGCTCACTAGACATCTTTGAGCCTGTTTCAGAAGAAGAAGTCTCCAAGCTCCTCGCTTCTGCTCGGCCTACAACCTGCAACAGCGACCCCATTCCTTCACATATCCTGCAGTCTCTCTCACCAGTGGTCACCACTCACCTGACTAAAATATTTAACCTCTCTCTTTCTTCAGGTATCTTTCCCTCCTCATTTAAACATGCCATCATAACCCCTTTACTTAAAAAGCCATCCCTGGACCAGAACTGCACTGCTAACTAAAGACCTGTCTCTAACCTTTCCTTCATCTCTAAACTCCTGGAACGCTTGGTCCACTCCCGTCTAATCCGTTATCTTTCAGATAACTCTCTTCTTAACCCCTTACAATCTGGTTTCCGCTCTTTACAATCCACTGAAACTGCCCTCACTAAAGTCTTTAATGTTCTAATAACAGCTAAATCCAAAGGTCATTGCTCTCTGCTGATTCTCTTGGATCTATCTGCCACATTCGACACTGTGGATCACCAGCTCCTTCTCACTATGCTCCGCTCCATAGGCCTCAAGGACACAGCCCTCTCCTGGTTCTCCTCCTACCTCTCTGACCGCTCCTTCACTGTATCTTTTGCCGGCTCCTCTTCCTCTCCTCGTCCCCTTACTATCGGGGTTCCGCAAGGGTCAGTCCTAGGTCCCCCTCCTCTTCTCTCTTTACACGGCCCCTATTGGACAAACAATCAGCAGATTTGGGTTCCAGTATCATCTCTATGCTGATGACACCCAATTATACACTTCTTCCCCCGACATCACCCCTACCCTAATTCAAAATACCAAGGATTGTCTGTCTGCTGTCTCTATCATCATGTCCTCCCTCTACCTGAAACTAAATCTCTCCAAAACGGAACTTCTTGTGTTTCTCCCTTCTACTAACCTCACTCTACCCAACATCGAAATTACCCTGGAAGGTTCAACCATAACTCCCAAGCAGCATGCCGCTGTCTTGGGGTCATATTCGACTCTGAACTTTACTTTACTCCCTATATGTGATCACTCACTCGCTCTTGTCACCTGCATCTTAAAAACATCTCCAGAATCCGACCTTTTCTCACCGTTGAAACTGCTAAGACTCTTACTGTTGCTCTTATTCATTCTCGTCTGGACTACTGCAACTCTCTTCTAATCGGTCTCCCTCTTACCAAACTTTCTCCTCTCCAATCCATCTTGAATGCTGCAGCCAGAGTCATATTTCTGTCCAGCCGCTTCACCGATGCCTCCATCTTGTGCCAGTCATTACATTGGCTACCCATTCGCTACAGGGTCCAATATAAACTCATCTCTCTCACCCACAAAGCTCTCCACAGTTCTGCACCACCTTATTTCTCCTCTCTCATCTCTGTCTATCGCCCTACACCTGCCCTCCGTTCTAAAAACGACCTAAGACTAACATCCCCTGTAATCCTAACCTTACACCTCCGTCTCCAAGACTTCTCTCGTGCTGCGCCAGCTCTCTGGAATGCACTTCCCCAGACGATCAGACTGATACCTAGCCCCGACCTATTCAAGCGAGCTTTAAAAACCCATCTCTTCAAACAAGCATACCACACCAACTACTCAGTAAACTAACTTTGCCCTGTTCCCTCCCTCCAAATATTACTCTGAATCTGCACCCTACTATTCATCTGTCTCCACACCCTCCATGCACACGATTAACTGCACTTGATACTTGACTATTGCACTTAAACACACAGGCTGATGACCGGATCATGCAGCTTTGTATGAAAATCCCTATGTATTATAATTGCCAGACCTGAAATAACAAGCACTTTTCACCTATTGTGTCCCCCCATTTCCTTGTAGATTGTAAGCTTGCGAGCAGGGACCTCACTCCTAGTGTCACTGTTTAAATTGTCTTAACTCGTACCGAATTTATTGTTTGTACATGTCCCCGCTTAATTGTAAAGTGCTGCGGAATATGTTGGCGCTATATAAATAAAAATTATTATTATTATTATTATTATAGTTGAAAAGTGGGGCCCTGGGGTTGGTTACTGGTGGGCCCT
Source organism: Ranitomeya variabilis (assembly GCF_051348905.1). NCBI lineage: Eukaryota > Metazoa > Chordata > Amphibia > Anura > Dendrobatidae > Ranitomeya > Ranitomeya variabilis. Next base: position 159,387,428 of record NC_135238.1, on the reverse strand, counting down.
TGGCTGTCTGACACTGCATGTGCCTTATACAGTACTAATGAGTACATCTGCACTTAGATGTAAGAAACCAATAACAAAAATATAAAAAATAAAGTATGAAAAAAAGTCAAATTAAAACTTGTGGTAAGGAAGGTGAGCATTGCTTTTTAAAAAAAATTAAATACATTAACATATCAAACATAGGTTTTGCATAGCTGTCAAGCTCTCTTGAGATATCATACCTATCTGTGCCATGTGCGATGATCCTAGAGGTATCCACTGATCTGTCATAAATGTATTATCACTGGAAACTTGCCCACTGCGACCACCAACAGACACTAAAATGGGGGCAGACTGCTAAATTGTGCACCAAATATCTAATCCACATTCTGATTTACTGTAATTAGAGCAGCAATTCATAGTTAAGATAATTAGATATATACTGCTCTGGCAAAAATTAAGAGACCACTGCAAAATGTTCAGTTTGTCTGATTTTTCTCTTTATAGATATATTTTTGAGTAAAATGTAAATTGTTCTTTTACAATCACTCTCTGAGTCCCTTCTCCCTCTTACAGATATAGCCTCCCTTCATGACGCAGATTCTGCTGCCACTTTTTATAACACCACAATAACAGCAACACTCAATTCGGCCGCACAGCTCATGCATAGCAAAACTCGTACAATCAACAGGCAGCCCTGGCTGACCAGCCTGACCAAAGAACTGAGAAGGCCTTCCAGGGTCGCTGAGCGGAGATGGAAGCGATCCCACTCAGCCGACCACTTCACTGCATACAAGCAGTCCCTTCGCTAGCTTGAAGTCCACGCTCACCGCCGCAAAACAAACTTTCTTCTCATCTCTCATATCCTCCCTGTCTCACAATCCTAAACAGCTTTTCAACACTTTCAATTCTCTACTCCATCCCCCTGCACCTCCTCCCTCCCCTGTCATTTCTGCTGAAGACTTCCCCACTTTCTTTAAACAGAAGATCGATACGATCAGAGTAAGCTTTGGCCCACAGCGCCCAATGCCCCTCTTAGCTGCTCAACCCTGTTCCCCCAAAACCAGCTTCTCCACCATGACAGAGGATCATCTCTCCACCCTCCTGTCAAGATCACACCTCACCACTTGCATGCTTGTCCCGCTCCCATCCCACCTCATCCCTAACCTTGCCACGTCTTCATCCCAACCCTAACACACCTCTTCAACCTCTCACTCACATCAGGTGTCTTCCCCTCATCCTTCAAACATGCCAAGATCACACCCATCTTCAAAAAGCCCTCCCTCAACCCATCCTCTGTCTAGCTATCACCCGATATCTCTTCTCCCTTATGCCTGAAAACTACTGGAACAACATGTCCATTTTGAACTGTCCTCCCACCACTCCTCCTGCTCTCTCTTTGACCAGTTACAATCTGGCTTCTGACCCCATCACTCAACTGAAACTGCCCTAACTAAAGTCACCAATGACCTACTAACTACCAAGAGCAAGCAACACTTCTCTGTCCTCCTTCTCCTGGACCTGTCTTCTGCCTTTGACACTGTGGACCACTCCCTTCAGCTACAGATCCTCTCATCTCTTGGCATCACAGACTTGGCCCTATCCTGGATCTCATCATATCTAACAGACCGAACATTCAGTGTCTCCCTCTCCCACATCATCTCCCCACTTCTCTCCTTGTCTGTCGGTGTTGCTCAAGGCTCTGTTCTAGGACCCCTACTCTTCTCCATCTACATCTTCGGCCTGGGACAGCTCATAGAATCCCATGGTATGCAGTATCATCTCTGCACCGATGACACGCAGATCTACCTATCCGGACCTGACCTCACCTCCTTACTTACCAAAATCCCACACTGTCTGTCTGCTATCTTGGCCTTCTTTTCTTCTCATTTTCTAAAACTGAACATGGACAAAACAGAATTCATCTGCGAATTGAGATACTGATTTGGATTTTATCCTAAGTCATATTGCACGACTCGTTAAAGGGTTGATTGTGACTTGCAGGATCATTACTTCCAACACGTGGCGCTATAGAGTTTAAGTCCTCTTTTTTTCTGAAGAGGCAATTTGATTTTTTTAATCTATAAACTTCTGATAACATGTTTCCGAATTTCTAAGCAATACATTTTGTATTTTTTTTCTGGCAAAGAAAAATGGTCAACATTAAAAATAAACAATGCTTTCAGACCTCATATAATGCAAAGAAAACAAGTTCATAATCATTTAGAAACAACAATACTAATGTTTTAACTCAGGAAGAGTTCAGAAATCAATATTTTGTGGAATACCCATGATTTTTAATCACAGCTTACATGCGTCTTGGCATGCTTTCCACCAGTCTTTCACACTGCTCCTGGTGCAAAAATGTAAGCAGTTATTTGTTTGATGGCTTGTGACTATCCATCATCCTCTTGATTACATTCCAGAGGTTTTCAATGGGGTTCAGGTCTAGCGCTTGGGCTGCCCATGACAGGGTTTTGATGTGGTGGTCTCTTAATTTTTGCCAGAGCTGTATATTAAATAACCAAATAAAATAATTAAAACTCTGCTTTTGCTTCTGATTTGAATTATAACCTCATGCACAGTGTCTATTAATAGAGAACGGTCTATTAAAGGTTAATGATTTATAGACATAAATACTACGTATAATATATGTAAAAAATTGAAGGGTTAATAATCAAGCATATTGAAAATTTCAGCAACAGAGGCCACCAATGCTAGTACAAAGGCACAGTGTAATGCATAGCAGTCCTATGCACACCTCCACTGTAGAGTACTTGGAGGGTGACGCTTGACTTCCTCCACTACCATGAAATCTAATCAAGCCCACATCCTACCTACCTCCCATGGAACTTCTAAACATGTCATTTCTGTTTCGCATTGGTTCAGCTTATTGGCTTTGCAGCAGAGCTATATCAATAAATGCACTCAAAGGAATATGCCATATCTTTTTTATTTTTGCATGCAAGAAATAGAGATTGCTATACTTAGATTATTACATTTTCAGTGTATATACAATCATTTTACTATTACATCACCAAAAACATATGTATACACCAGAAAAAGAGCCATTTTATTTTTATATAGGGGGAAATCGTAATTTCTTGGTATCAAACAATGTTTGTAATTTGTTTAACTTTCTCAGAGCTGAACCAAATCAAATCACTCCTCTGCACTTATTAAAGATCTTTTACAAACCACAGAATGCTAAAAAAGTAATAATTTCCGATGCAAACATAACTAGTTGTCTGCCTGGCATTAACAGCCATCAATAATACGTCTATATGACTCCATTCATGATTACTGTAAATCGCTGCACAATCTTTTGTGTGTTTTTGAGCCCTATCAGAAATGTATATTCATACTTGTCAACTCTACCAGAACATACAAGAAGCTTCTAGTCAAAAAGGAGAAACCTCTTCCGGATGGTTTATTACAATTCCTGGGCAAAGAAGAATGCTTCTAAAACCTCCAGGAAAGCTATGAGAAGTCAGATCTTTTTAATGCCCTACACTTGTGAGCCCTACCAGAGTTACATATTCCTACTTGCCAAATCTTCAAGAACATTCAAGAGGCTCCTAATCAAAAAGGAGAAACCTTCCAAGAGACCAGAAAGTTTATCACTTTTCCTGGGTGTAGCAGAATTCTGCCCAAACCTACTGGAAAGTACTGGTCTACAAGACTTTTTCATTGCTTTGTGTTTGCGAGCCTTATCAGAATTGTACATTCATAATTGCCGACTCAACTGGAGCATCTAAGAGGTTCCTAGAATAAACATTTCTGGCCTATACACAAGTTACCTGACACCCAATACTCCCCAACCCATTTTCACTGCCATGATGCCGAGCACCAGGACATGGACATGGTTTGATCTGTTGAATTGCAGAAAGTGGGCATTGTTCCAAAATATAGCATTTTTAACCCTCTCTGACATTGGACGTACTATCCCATCGAGGTGGGGTGGGCCCGTATGACCACCAACGGGATAGTACGTCCAGTGCGATCGGCGGCACTCACAGGGGGAGCGCGGCCGGGTGTCAGCTGACTATCGCAGCTGACATCCGGCACTATGTGCCAGGAGTGGTCACGGACCGCCCCCGGCACATTAACCCCTGGCACACCGCGATCAAACATGATCGCGGTGTGCCAGCGGTACAGGGAAGCATCGCACAGGGAGGGGGCTCCCTGCGTGCTTCCCTGGGACCCCTGGAGCAATGCGATGTGATCGCATTGCTGCGAGGGTCTCTTACCTCCTCCTTGCTGCAGGTGCCTGGATCCAAGATGGCCGCGGCATCTGGGTCCTGCAGGGAGGGAGGTGGCTTACCAAGTGCCTGCTCAGAGCAGGCGCTTGGTAAGCCTGCAGTGCTGTAAGTCAGATCAGTGATCTGACAGAGTGCTGTGCAAACTGTCAGATCAGTGATCTATGATGTCCCCCCGGGACAAAGTAAAAAAGTAGAAAAAAAATTTCCACATGTGTAAAAAATAAATAAATAAATAAATTCCTAAATAAAGAAAAAATATATATATATTATTCCCATAAATACATTTCTTTATCTAAATAAAAAAACAAACAATAAAAGTACACATATTTAGTATCGCCGCGTCCATAACAACCCCACCTATAAAACTATATCACTAGTTAACCCCTTCAGTGAACACCGTAGGAAAAAAAAAACGAGGCAAAAAACAACAAAAAGTGGAATAACACGCGATCAAAAAGACGGATATAAATAACCATAATACCGTTGAAAACGTCATCTTGTCCTGCAAAAAACGAGCCACCATACAGCGTCATCAAAGAAAAAATAAAAAAATTATAGTCCTCAGAATAAAGCGATGCCAAAATAATTATTTATTATATAAAATAGTTTTTATCGTATAAAAGCGCCAAAGCATAAAAAAATGATATAAATGAGGTATCGCTGTAATCATACTGACCCGAATAATAAAGCTGCTTTATCAATTTTACCAAACGTGGAACGGTATAAACGCCTCCCCCAAAAGAAATTCATGAATAGCTGTTTTTTTGTCACTCTGCCTCACAAAAATCAGAATAAAAAGTGATCAAAAACTGTCATGTGTTCGAAAATGTTACCAACAAAAAACATCAACTCGTCCCGCAAAAAGCAAGACCTCACATAACTCTGTGGACCAAAATATGGAAAAATTATAGGTCTCAAAATGTGGAGATGCAAAAACTTTTTTGCTATAAAAAGCGTCTTTTAGTATGTGACGGCTGCCAATCATAAAAATCCGCTATAAAAAATGCTATAAAAGTAAATCAAACCCCCCTTCATCACCCCCTTATTTAGGGAAAAATAATAAAATTAAAAAAATGTATTTATTTCCATTTTCCCATTACGGTTAGGGTTAGGGCTAGGGTTAGGGCTAGAGCTAGGGTTAGGGCTAGGGTTAGGGCTAGGGTTAGGGCTAGGGTTAGGGTTAGGGTTAGGGTTGGGGCTAGGGTTGGAGCTAAAGTTAGGGTTAGGGTTGGGGCTAAAGTTAGGGTTAGGGTTGGGGCTAAAGCTAGGGTTAGGGTTTGGATTATATTTACGGTTGGGATTAGGGTTGGGATTAGAGTTAGGGGTGTGTCAGGGTTAGGGGTGTGGTTAGGGTTACCATTGGGATTAGGGTTAGGGATGTGTTTGGATTAGGGTTTCAGTTAGAATTTGGGAGTTTCCACTGTTTAGGCACATCAGGGGCTCTCCAAACGCGACATGGCGTCCGATCTCAATTCCAGCCAATTCTGCATTGAAAAAGTAAAACAGTGCTCCTTCCCTTCCGAGCTTTCCCGTGTGCCCAAACAGGGGTTTACCCCAACATATGGGGCATCAGCGTACTCGGGACAAATTGGACAACAACTTTTGGGGTCCAAGTTCTCTTGTTACCCTTGGGAAAATATAAATTTGGGGGGCTAAAAATCATTTTTGTGGGAAAATTGTTTTTTTATTTTCACGGCTCTGCGTTGTAAACTGTAGTGAAACACTTGGGGGTTCAAAGTTCTCACAACACATCTAGATAAGTTCCTTGGGAGGTCTAGTTTCCAATATGGGGTCACTTTTGGGGGTTTCCACTGTTTTAGTACATCAGGGGCTCTGCAAATGCAACGTGATGCCTGCAGACCAATCCATCTAAGTCTGCATTCCAAATGGCGCTCCTTCCCTTCCGAGCTCTGCCATGCGCCCAAACAGTGGTTTCCTCCCACATATGGGGTATCAGCATACTCAGAACAAATTGGACAACAACTTTTGGGGTCCAATTTCTCCTGTTACCCTTGGGAAAATACAAAACTGGGGGCTACAAAATCATTTTTTATTTTCACGGCTCTGCGTTATAAACTGTAGTGAAACACTTGGGGGATCAAAGATCTCAAAACACATCTAGATAAGTTCCTTAGGGGGTCTACTTTCCAAAATGGTGTCACTTGTGGGTGGTTTAATGTTTAGGCACATCAGGGGCTCTCCAAACGCGACATGGCGTCCCATCTTAATTCCAGTCAATTTTGCATTGAAAAGTCAAATGGCGCTCCTTCCCTTCCGAGCTCTGCCATGCGCCCAAACAGTCGTTTACCCCCACATATGGGGTATCGGCGTACTCAGCACAAATTGTACAACAACTTTTGGGGTCCATTTTCTCCTGTTACCCTTGGTAAAATAAAACAAATTGGAGCTGAAATAAATTTTGTGTAAAAAAAATTTAAATGTTAATTTTTATTTAAACATTCCAAAAATTCCTGTGAAACACGTGAAGGGTTAATAAATTTCTTGAATGTGGTTTTGAGCACCTTGAGGGGTGCAGTTTTTAGAATGGTGTCACACTTGGGTATTTGCTATCATATAGACCCCTCAAAATGACTTCAAATGAGATGTGGTCCCTAAAAAAAAATGGTGTTGTAAAAATGAGAAATTGCTGGTCAACTTTTAACCCTTATAACTCCCTAACAAAAAAAAATTTTGGTTCCTAAATTGTGCTGATGTAAAGTAGACATGTGGGAAATGTTACCTGTTATGTATTTTGTGTGACATATCTCTGTGATTTAAGGGCATAAAAATTCAAAGTTGGAAAATTGCGACATTTTCAAAACTTTCACCAAATTTTTGTTTTTTTCACAAATAAACGCAAGTTATATCGAATAAATTTTACCACTATCATGAAGTACAATATGTCACGAGAAAACAGTGTCAGAATCGCCAAGATCCGTTGAAGCATTCCAGAGTTATAACCTCATAAAGGGACAGTGGTCAGAATTGTAAAAATTGGCCCGGTCATTAACGTGCAAACCACCCTTGGGGGTAAAGGGGTTAAAAAGGAGACAATGCCATTCAAGGGTGTTGTTAGAGGTTCTGGAAAGTCAAGCACCTTGGGTACTGAAGATTAGGGGAGATGACTATCAGCCACTTAACCTTGTCCACAGAATGTAGATACAGGAAGCAAGCAGAATATTTTCCAGAGAGGAATCAAGGCCTGGCTATAGCTCTCATGCTATGTACATGGAGCGTAAATGGCAGCACTCTTTATGGCACCTTATTATCCTATAGAAACCAAATTCCAGTGAAAATTACCGTTGTAAAGTGGCATGTACTGGAACAAGGCCTAATTTGTTTTTCATAGATTGGTGCCATATTCTTTTTCATACAATGGACATTCCAATAATAAAAGTACAAGATGTGCAGAGTTTATTCATGGAGATATGTCTATCTTGGACATGATATGTTCATCGCCATTGCTACTTTTTGTGCCACGAAAGTTATAGATTTTTATCATTACTAATTCGGTAGAACTGATTATGTAATTTCTTGCTCAAATTTTATACATTTTGTGGTGTAGTAAAAGCTATGCATTTTGCAGTATAAATGCAGTTGTTTTTGGACCATTGGTATTTGTTACGGTTTGTAATAAAAAAATATTTTAGTAAAAAAAAAAACTTTTTTCATTATTATTTAGATTATTTTGTAAAAAAATAAGACTGTTTTATTACTCAGATAGAAGATGGCAGTTGCTACAGATATAATTATGTGTAAATGGCAGGAGGGAGGAGCTGTAGACAGAGCTCCTCCTTCCTCCTCCCTTTTCCTATCTGCATAGAATTGTATCTGTAGCATCTGCCATCTTCTCTCTCAGTAATGGGAAAGTCTGTCTTCACTGAATTCAGATTTTACCTCAGAATTGAGAATTTTGATTATGGCTGATCAATTCTGGCAGAGAAAGAAGCAGATTTCTCTGATAAGATATTTTATAAAGTTGCTTATTTTCATATGCACTATTGATTTATGAAATAAAAATTAAAATGATGGTTACTATTTAAAGCTGTGGACATTTAATAATTTATTTAATAATTAATGCTATATCAGTGTATCAGTTTGACATAGACAAATGGTTACATACATATGGCAAACCTGGGACTGATAATTAGGCTTTATGCTACCATGGATACCCACCACTGGTCCCAATTTTGTCAATTACAGCCAGGCTCCCAATCAGGACAGAACTACAATAGGTGCAGGGATTGTAATTGCACCTGAGTCCTGGAGCCTAAGGTGCCCAAATAGTCGCTTTGGCCTGTATGAAATGATCAATGCTATGAAAGACTTAATTGGGGGCCCTGTTGAAGCTTTTGCATTGGGACCCATGCGCTCCATGTTACACCACTGCTCCCAATGTTTTATACGTAGACACAACTATCATCCTGGTGCAAAGTACATTGTGGAACCCCCAGAGAAGGTAATCCATGATTTACATCCATAAGTTCCAATGGGTCTTAACTGAAGAGACAAAAAAGTATGCCAATCAGATATCTGTAAAAGTTTAGTCCACCATACACAATAAAGGCAATCTGTCACCTTATATTTCATATTTCCCAGCAGGTGCTGGGAAATGTCTGAGAGGCCCGGCATCTTCGCACTGCAGTACTTTATGCAGCTCTCAACAGGGCAAATAAAGTACGCCTGCGCAGGTGCTGCGGCAGGAAGCAAAGAAGAGGACATCATCGTATGAAGATGGGAGGCGCCGGACCCGGACAGCGACGCCCATCGGACCGGACCGCATCGGGACCACCCCTGGGTGAGTATAATCTAACTTGTTTTTCTCATCTTTCAGGATACATCGGTGGCTTATCTACAGCATTCCAGAATGCTGTAGATAAGCCCCTGATGCCGGGGGCCGCAGTTTATATACAAACTATGAGATGATAGATTCCCTTTAAACTAACATAGGCCAAACGAGCCAATTTCGATGGTTTTGGTTGACAGTCTAATGTATATTCGAGCCCCCAACAGATGATTGCCAGGGAAGTTCCTCATCCAGCATGTTTCATTTCGGACTGTCAATCATTTTGTTCTCTAAGAGCAGCTAAAGATATCTGGTAGCAGCTACCTCTTAAAGAACAAAGGAATATTCAACCAAGGAGGCGTTCCTGTGTATGGGAGAGTCGGGCAACGTAGCTGGTGGTCCAGCGATCAGCCACATCATCATTCATCCAACATCTTTTCATGGTGTATGGCAGGCTTTTAAGTCACAAAGTCTAGCTTTTCACTCAAATGTGACAAAAGGAGGGCATATATCCTCTCTAATTAGTTCTAGGAGATTCTAGGGTTTGATATTTCACTCGATGCTAGGTTCTTCTTAGATTTTAGGTGGTCATTGGGGGTTTAATCAGCAGGATAATGTATGATGAACTTATCATCAGGGACAATCCTTGATAAAGTGGCATTTGTGTCCTAGAATAGCTTCCTGTAAAGACAGATGTCTCTCCCATACCTCCTTCTTGACCCAATGCAAAACTAGTTTAGGGTTTTTGCGTCATGGTGTCATCTCCTATTACTTTTCACTGAGAAATGCACTGTAAATAATTCCGTTTATCTAATTGAGCATTTTGCAGAGCATGAGTAGGTGAAATGTATATAATACATCTCCTCACCACACTGATGATGAGTAATTCGTATGGATTTTACTGCACGCTTTTAAAGCATCTTCAGTAAAATCTCTATTTCAGCTGCTCATATTTGTCTTTAGGTAACTGTAAAGCAAAGTTCATCTACTAGAGGAGGATAATAATTACCTGTTCTGGCTTAATGACTCAGTTGTCAAGGTTTAGAGGCAGCTACTTTCAGGTCTCATTACATTTGTTAGGTATTTAAATGATTGTGTGTGATTGTAATAAAAATCATGAAATGTTTGATTCTGTTTGACTTCGTGCAGCGAGGTCCATTGATTAGGGCCCGAGAGTTCATGGCAAATAAATGGGTTAATTCAAACAGCTGTAAACAACAAGCCCCGACTGCAGCCATTCTGTGAAGACCTTCTTATCTGGACACAATCAACTGAAACCACACAGGAGGTCAGAATCAATTTCTAGAAATACATTATTCTTTCATGAGGACTGTCAAAGTCACCCCCTGAAACCTATCAGGAAATCACTCACATCTGGGACCCCAGTCATTTACCTTCAAATGGTATTTACATGTAAAGCAAACATTACTGATTGAGTCCTTTATACAGGGAGAAAGGGCAGAGTCCCAGCGCTATTAATATACCGGTATGTGCATGTACCTGTACACACACACGTTTACACACTCAGACCATTTTTATTTATCCACTAATAGATATATTCTCAAAGCTGACAGATTATAAGTTATATATGCTTTCCTTTAATTCTTTGCCCTGAATCTAAATACTCTAGGTAGAGCAATGTTCACACGTTCAGTATTTGGTCAGTATTTTATGTCAGTATTTGTAAGCCAAAACCAGGAGAGGAACAATCAGAGAAAAAGTATAATAGAAACATGTCACCACTTGTGTATTATTCACCCACTCCTGATTTTGGCTTACAAATAATAATTTAAACTATTGATACTAACCCAATACTGATGTAAAATTCTGACCCAATACTGATGTGAAGTACTGACCCAAGACTGACTGTGTGATTGTGGCCTAATACTGACTGGCTTTTATCTCCCTCGCATGGCGCTCAGTTTCCTGCGCACATGCCCCACCAGCCTCTAGCTTCTTGCCTATACCTATGAATGCATTCACCAATGCCTTCTGATCAGTATTAGCAATTATATTCTGCATTGTAAAATGCTGTGGAATTTGTTGGCCCCATAGAAATATATATATATTTATGGTAGCACCTGGCTCAGTGGTTAGCAGGTTAGCACTGTAGCCTTGTAGCGCTGGGGTCCTGGGTTCAAATCCCACCAAGGACAACATCTGCAAGGAGTTTGTATGTTCTCCCCGTGTTTGTGCGGGTTTCCTCCAGGTTCTCCGGTGTCCCCCCACACTCCAAAGACATACTGATAGGGAATCTATATTGTGAGCCTCAATGGGGACAGTGATGATAATGTCTGTAAAGTGCTGTGGAAAAAATGGTGTTACATAAGTGAGTAAAATAAATATATATATATATATATATTTATATATATAATGTAAATAAAGATTTAGATATTGGATTATTAAAGGGGTGTTCCCACAAACAAAAGTTAATTTTAAAAATTGTCTGTGTCTGATCATGTACCGAACATACCACAGCTACTGGGCAGGGAAGGAAGCAAAAGACAATACTAACATTACAGCAGGAGATCGCAGAGGATACATTTTGTGAGGTAAAATATTTTTTAAAATCAGTCAGTGAAATATTTTACCTCACAAAATGAATCCTCTGTGATCCCCTGCTGTAATGTCAGTATTATCTTTTGCTTCCTCCCCTGCCCGGGAGATGTGGTATGCTCCGTACACGGTAAGACACAGTCAATTTTTAAAATGAACTTTCATTCATGGGAAAACTCCTTCAATGTGACCGGCTTCCTCTGCCTGTAGACACGTCGTGCATCTGCCGCCAGGATGAGCCGAATGATTCACTGCACCTGCGCGTAATTGGCACAGTAAATCAGACTGCTGCCATCTTTGTGCAGACAGATAGCGGCAGTCACATTAAAACTGCACATGAGCTCCTCCTGTACAAAGATGGCGGCAGTCAGTGAATCATTCGGCTGATCCCGGTGGCGTGTTTGCTATGGTGTTCCCACGCAAGAGGCTGTGAGAGTGTGTGAGTGAGTGTGAGAGGTGCGACGGTGTTCCACTGGTGGTACCGCGTAATAGGTTGGTACCAGCAGCAATTTCCATATTGAGACACCCATCACATGGGTGTCTCACTATGGCGGTCTGTGAACTTCCTCCACTTGGAATTCTGGGATACGGTGACATCTGGACAGAACAGGAAATGAAAACATTACAAGGCAATTACATAAATAGATATTATTCTACATCCTTTTTACTAAACTTTGCTCATCAGTACTTTACAATCTCTTTTCATTGCTAGGAGCATAATGAACTGAAGACTTCATCCAAATGATCTAATCAAAAGACAAATATACTATCCAATATTAATGTATATGTTTACAAGGATCCTACCAGTACTGCTCATACTCACTATACCTGTGACTCTCCAGCAGCTGCTGTCAGGGCATTATGGTAGTTGTAGTTTTACAATGGCTCTAGCTAGTAATAACACTTTGTGTTTTGGGTTACTCTTATTCTCTGTATCTACCAGTAGATTTATCAGAACACATATTTCATTGTATTTGTGAATGAGAGAAGGTGCATTAGGGGCACAATACATCCTGTTTAGATGTTCCGAGTAACAGCAATTACAGACCATATTTAAATGAATTGTACCATTTGGCTGCCTTTTCCTAGGGGGTTACGGATAGAGACAGGGGTATTACCTCTGACTGGACAACATCAGTTGAAACGATTTGTGATGTAGAGGAAACCATGAGTAATTATTCTTCAGGAGAGCTTTAGCTGAAGGAGAAACTTGTGCTAGCTAATAGCTCCACATTGCCATCGCTGAATTGTTACATTATACATTTTAGGATTATGTTGTACAGTAAAACATCCATTTGTAAACTTGTAATAATTATGTGACCTTGCCTTCTGTTCAAGGTTATAGAACCATGAGCCTGCTGGTGAGTTGAGAATGTCAATCATTTCCTTGCCTGTTCGTCATCCAGTAAGTCCATTCTACTTCAACCCTGGCTCTCAGGTTTCCATATTTTCATAAGGAAAAAAAGATATATACTGTCAAAGATCGTTCTACCCTCTATCTATCTATCTATCTATCTATCTATCTATCTATCTATCTATCATCTACGTATCTATCATCTATCTATCATCTATTTATCTACTATCTATCATCTATCTTTCTATCTATTATTTATCTATCTATTTTCTAGCTATCTATCATCTATCTATTATCTATCTATCATTTATCTATCATCTATCTAACTATATATTTGTGTAAATATATGGTTCCTTATAAACCAGTATATTGTCTTTCTTTATATGGCAGTAAAATGTGCAGTATAGCAGGAATTGCAGCATTGTGTAAGTTTAACATATTATTAAACTCTTATGATGACTAATAATAATACATTTATTCATAGAAATAAAACTTACATAGGATGTTTTAATCTTTGTCTCTCTGACACTCACAATAGATAGATAGATAGATAATAGATAGAAAATAAATAAATAGATAGATATGAGGTAGATAGATAGATAGATAGATAGATAGATAGATAGATAGATAGATAGATAGATAGATACTGTAGATAGATAGCAGATATAAAACAAAAAATGGCAGCACTCCTCCATGGTTTGAAGTATTTCCATTTTTTTGGTAAGGGGTTTATAAAGGAGGATACAGAGTCAGTAACCTTCAGCTTGCTCCATGTTCACATTTTAAGTGCAGTGCTACTTTTTCCTTGACACATGCGTGATACATATTGATAATTATATATACAGTATATTACAGATATATAGATAGATCGATAGATAGATCAATAGATAGATAGATGATAGATAGATAGATAGATAGATAGATAGATAATCAGAAAAAAACAGGCAGTACTCCAAAAATCAAAATGAAAAACCGTGGCTTTACTGATCCATTAGCAGCAATGTTTTGGCAGATTTCTCTGCCTTTCCCAAGATAGATAGATAGATAGAGGATAGATAGATAGAGAATAGATGGATAGATAGAGGATAGATAGATAGATAGATAGATAGATAGATAGATAGATAGATAGATGATAGATAGATATATTTGTCACTTATATTGCAATGTTTGATATTCATTTTAATGCAATCCTAACTAGTTCATTTTTTCAAAAATTGGATTTCGGTAAAGGTATATAATACACCCAGTATAAAGCTGTATTCTGAATAAGAAGATTCCTTTATTATATAATTTTCCATGTTTTTAGCTACATCCTCTCATACAGATAATGTGTTTGACTTAGAATTTTCTTCATCTGTAATTTTGAAGCAGGGCTGTAGTGAATGAAGAACTGGGTGCAAACAGGACGTGTTACAAGTTCTTCCCCCCCCAGGAAGACCACTTCCAGGTCACCAATCCGCCTTTATCGGTAGGTGAGATCTAGTTTTGCAGTATATTTGCTCTCTGGAGGATTAACCCATTTACCTGAGATTACAATGATATCTGGAGAATCTGTGAGCAGAGTTCATACAAGATATTTATCTCTCATTATCATATGTGTGTGTTCCTGGGGATAGTGCCCATGCCATAAATATCTGATGATAATAATATCCTTTTTCTACAAACTAACATTTGTGCCACAATTCAGCAATCCCCATTAAGATTGTTACATGAATGACCATCATAATTATTTTTAAAAGTTAGAAGATATTTCCATATTGTTCATTTTTGCTATTTTAACTTCTAAAGATCCCCGAAAATAAAATATTTTAAAGTCCGCGCCTGAGACTGAAACTCATGAGCCAAATTAAAAAAAAGTCATAAAAAGTCAAACATTAATACAAATGACAACACAATATATATATTTTTTTACATTTTCACTTGCAAACAACTTGCTTCAGTGTTAATAAATTGTATTTTATTATTACAGAAAAAAGCAGGTTTTTATATTAAAAGATCAAGGTAACAATTTAACACAGACTCTAGAGTAGATGACCCATGTTAAAGTGACAGGTAACCATTAAAAGCTGCAGCGTGTGGAAAAAACACAGCGTATATAGGTAGATTTATGAGAAGATTCTAATGTTGCTTCTAACCAGCAAGAAAGTAAAGAGTTAAAACGAATTACTTTTATGTGCACTGGTATAACTGATAAAGAAAAGTCCAGCAGACAGAGAAGGGGGTCTGCCAGCTTGGCGGGTGGGCTTGATTACCCACTTTGATTCTCTGTGACTTCAGCAGCACACTTCACTGCTGATATCTGTGCTGAGGGCAATGAATGAGAAGGACAATGTGTCCCAGAGCAGGGCGAGTATATTATCAGTACTGTGCTCTGACTCCCTAATTAGCATAATATTGATAAATATTCATTAATTAGCCTGCAGGGAGGGAGGAACTGACTGATGACTGACAGGAGGGAGGAGCAGAGACACAGGCACCTTCTCAATGTAAAGGAAGTTGCAAAAAAGCTGAGAGATTACTATATCTGCACCACTTTCCAAACGCCCTTTTTGGCACTTGATATGACATTTTTCTTCGGAGAAGAGTGAAATAACAGAGTCCAAAAACATGCCTACATATATTAGTAAGTTATGACGGCTGCAAGAATATATCTGGCTTATAATTATAAAGAAACTTCTTACTTCAAAACATACCTGGAGTTCCCACTAACCTGTCGCCACCAATCTTATGTACTGAGCTTGATTGAAAGGGTTTTTAGTATGGTCTAAATATCATTAGATCAATGTGGTCTAATATATATATATATATATATATATATATATATGTATATATATATGTATATATATATATGCATCTGGTTGATTCTGCAATAAGCTCATTCATACGTGTCAATATGTCATTATATTTTTAATGCAGACACTTAATTAACAGATTATATATTTCAAAAACCATATAACATGTACTATAATAATTAGTATATATGCATTAAATTTTTAGTATATATTATGTATACACCCCAAAAAATATATATATATATCTATATAGATATATCTATATAGATATATCTATATATATAGATATATCTATATATATATCTATATATATATATATATATCTATATATATATATATATATATCTATATATATATATATATAATTATTATAGTATATGTTATTGTGATCATAAACATATATATGTATATGCATATATATATATATATATATATATATAAATGTACTAATACATATATATTAATATATTCATTCATATTTGCATCATCATTCCCTTATAGTAGGAGTTAAGCACAACTTATTGTTAACAAGTTATTTGTTCATTAGATAATAATAATAATAATAATAATTTTTATTTATATAGCGCCAACATATTCCGCAGCGCTTTACAACTTATAGAGGGGACTTAGATAGATATTATGTGTATTTAAATATATATATTTATATGTAAAGTACCATAAAATAAATGGCGCTGTAATAATTAAAAATAATAATAATAATACAAGCATAATCTCATACAATCTCTCTCTCTCTCTCTCTCTCTCTCTCTCTCTCTCTCTCTCTATATATATAAAATCAAATATATATAAAATCAAATTTGTAGCAGATTTACTGTTTCGGTTTGGTTTGCAAACAATTATTTGCAAATGTATATACCATAGAATTATATATATCCTTTCAGAATCAGTGTGATAAGCAAAATGTACTTGATTTAAAAAAACAACAATTTAAAATTTACCTGAAAAAACATGCTTTTATTATTATTACTTTCTAATGCATTATTATTAATATTCATTACTATTATTTTTTATTATTTTATGAATATATATAACGACTATTATGCAACTATATATTATATTATTATTAGTCTCTAATATATTATTAATTCAATCCCTTTTGTTTTTTTACTAAAATATTAAACAATTTGTAACCATGCAGTATTGTTCTCTAATAATAATAAGGTTGTTGATGATAATAATATTCAGTATCTTCACATACAAATATTAGGAAGGTTATATAAACTCAGACTCAGAAGCCTCTGCTCTAGGTAAAGGTAAAATTAATTATATAAATAATTCTAGCTATTACATTCATGTTGCTTCAATCTCAAATATAGTCATCATTTATATCCAATAACCTATTAACTAATTATTTCTCATAAATATCTCCCCACAGGTTAGTTTGTTATATTAACATCAATACTAAATGTAGCAAATATAATTAATATTGAATAGTTTCTTATTAAGATTTCACACTTTTTTATACGCCATTTATGTTATAAACCATTTCTACAAGTAGTATTCAAATAAAGAGCTTCTTATAATTACGCATGGTATTAGAAATTCTTGTACGATTTAATTTTTGCTGTATGTATGTTATATTGGCTTTACCAATGACACTATTTATTTAACCAAGTAATCATAGAAGACCTAATGATGTATTGTAATTAACTAGGTATTATATTATTAATATATTAGTATATATAAATTGCTTAATTTTTTCTTACTTTTTTGTATTATTTGAATTTCACTAAAATATGCTAACATATAAGATAAAGAATTATTGATAAAGGATCTGTGTTTACACGATTCAGTGATCATAATTTAAAAACAATACAGGTTTGACTCAAAATGCTACATTTATAGAACAATATTGTCATATAAATATATTCTATTATACTGCACTTTTAGTTGTGTATATTATTAATACAATAATTAAATTAAGCATGAAAATATAAAACATAAATAGTAGTTATAATAATAATAATTTTTCTATTACTATCTAGACCCTTTTTTGTATATATATCTATATATGAATAAACATAAATATATATATATATATATATATATATATATATATATATATATATATATATATATATATATATATATATATATATATATATTCTCCAAGGAAGGCATAAACACATTCCCCTTTTCTGTATTTTTATTTCTTTGATAAGAAGCTTTGCCAGTTTCCTTGGGAGAAATTTGCACCCATTTAGGCAGAGCTGCTGTTTTTCTTAATTTCTTAATTAATATATTATAAATATATATATATATATATATATATATATATATATATATATATATATATATATATATATATATACACATATATATATATATATACATAAATAAATATATATACTTATAACAAATATATTATATATATTATATATATAAATAAATATATACATATTTATATATATATATATATATATATATATGTACATGTACAGACTTTTAATTGCATGTATATGCTTTACAGTAAATAATTTAATAATTTAAAGATTTAATTGCAAATAAAAAGCTAATTTATTTACACATAAAATGCAAGCTTATTATTTTTTCCATTTCCAATATCCCATTAGTTCATGGTTTTGTCTGTATAGTAGACATTTCAGTTAGCTATTTAGTGCAATTTCATTTATTTGGAGCACCAGTTTGGTCCAGTAAATAAAACACTTGTAAGGTCAGACTCCAATATATAGCATTAGAAATCTTTACAACAATGACCAAGGGAAACTATAGGACAAAGGAGAGATTAGTTTAAACTTGTGAGGTATTTATTGATGTTGTCTTACAGCGATGAGACATACTTAAACTTCCCATAAAATACCTCTGAGTTGCAAACTCCCAGCGAGCACTGGTTTATATTACAAATACTTCAGAAAATAAGTGCTATCGATATTAACCTTTCAATTACTATAATTCTAAATATCAAAATATGGCAATATGTATGGAGTTCCTTCTCTAAGGGGAATGATATTCTTCCTGTGGTCTCTGCAGAAAGTGTTGAATGTTTGCTTCCGTTTACATCCTCTTACCTGTGTACAGTAACTAATCAGAATTAATTCACAGTGACCTGTCATTGATTAGAAGTTACCTAATTATATTTTCTCTATGTGCATTAAATGTTAGAATCCACAAAGTCTCAAGTTAAACCAACTCTCCCCTGGCATTCCTTCCCTTGACATTTCAACATTAATTAAAATATATGTAGAGGAGAATGACATGGTCACATTGTACTATCAGTGTAATAAATGTTCTTTTTCTATTTTATGTGCTACTACTTATATAGCACCAACATACGCCACAGTGCTGCATAGTGATTATGTGGAATAAGTTCTGTAGACAAAAACAAGGGATCATCAATCATATATTATCAAATGCATCCTGTCAGCCATCATGTCAGTGTCCCATTTGGAATGAAACATGTGGAATATATATATATATGTGTATATATATATATATATATATATATATATATATATATATATGTATCTCTCTCTATATATATATATGTGTGTGTGTATCTATATATATATATGTATATATATATATGTGTGTGTGTGTGTGTCTATATATGTGTATATATATGTATATATATATGTATATGTGTATATATACAGTATATAAATGTGTATATATATAGTCCTTCTTTACATTTGCTCATTTATTGTTATATATTATGTAATAAGTTTGATGTGTACATGTATTAATTAGTTACAATTGTTCACTTATATAATTAAAATATATACAGTTTTAATTTAATATAGACAATAACGATCAATATAATTGTGAACATGCAATATTATATATACTTAATATACTGCACGGTGGCGCAGTGGATAGCACAGCAGCCTTGCAGCGCTGGAGTCCTGGGTTCAAGTCCCACTAAGGACAACATCTGCAAAGAGTTTGTATGTTCTCTCCGTGTTTGCGTGGGTTTCCTCCGGGTACTCCGGTTTCCTCCCACATGCCAAAGACATACAGATAGGGAATTTAGATTGTGAGCCCCGTCAGGGACAGAGACAATAATGTGTGCAAAACTGTAAAGTGCTGCGGAATATGTTAGCGCTATATAAAAATAAAGATTATTATTACTTACTGTACATTAGGCATAATGATCCTAATTGATAGAAAAAAAATAATTGAAAAAAAAGTGGGCAACAGTTCGTCCTTCAGAAAAAAATGTTGAACAGTACATTTAATACATTAAACATGAAATCCTTTCTAGCTAGGACAATCTAATATGAAGAGTAGGTGTGTATTACAATGTCATCATAAGCCCAGTAGGTGGCAGCATTTATGGAAAAACAAGTGGAGAGAGACAACTGTGGTGTCTGCATGCCGCGGCGTATACCTGGACACATATGTGGATTGCTGTCGGTAGCTTGTTTAGTGCTTTGCATCCACATAAACTTTAAAAAAAATGCAGTTAATAATATTCAATCATCAAAAGAAGCTAGATTCCCCAAAAACTTCTTTTCACAGTTCTCACAGTTGCTGTAAATACATTTGGGCTTGTAGAGAAAGTGCACTGAATTTCTTTATATCAGCACATGTTGATAGTCTATTAATCTTTCTTTCATAAATAAAGAATGATGTATGCCAGAAGCAATCCACGTATTTTTATGTTGTCAAACCACTTTCTCCAGGGATTATAAATTGGAGGGTAGAAAAAAAAATAGCCCAAAATGTTCAGTAGGAAAAATCTCATTTATCATCAATTTTCATTTTAAACAAAGATATGAACAGCCTTGGAATGAGCAATTAAATTTGTCAGGTATGTGCGATACAATCCATTCCCCCAATCATTAGCAAGCACAATAAGTATCAAACAAAATGGATTTGTACTTCCGTGATATATAAATATATATATATATATATATATATATATATATATATATATATATATAATCATAATAGAAAAAAATATATTTTTCTAGATGGTTAGATGGATATTTTAATATTTTAGAGGATTATTACATTCAAGTGTGGGGTAGGTTAAAGGATCATTGGAATCCACAAGAAAAAAAGAGCTCCTGACAATTATTCTTTAACTAGCAATAATCTACAGGCAGGTATTTGTTTTGTACCAAACATTTTATTGCTGTCTACAAAGACTGAAATAGTGCTTAGCAGGATTTGCTTTCAATTTATCATCCACTTAAAATGTAAAGAATTTAGACAAAATATATTTTATGTTTTACCTTTTTATTGTAGTAACAAATATATATATATATATATAAAGAGTTTTTGGCAAAGCCAGCTTGCCGCTTTGAAGAAACAGGAATAAATCCAACCTGTGGTTACAGTTCGCACGGAAAACAGATTGGGACAAATCCACACATGTAAAGAAAAAACTTTTTGTTTCTCCAGCGATCAGTCCAATGGTAGAGTAAAATATACCTTTTATTTATCCATTAAAAAGTTCTAGATTTCTTCAGTAACAATATTGCATACATTCAATCCCAATCCCTGGGATTGAATTTATGCACTATTGTTACTGAAGAAATCTGGAACTTTTTAATGGATAAATAAAAGGTATATTTTACTCTACCATTGGACTGATCGCTGGAGAAACAAAAAGTTTATATATATATATATATATATATATATATATATATATATATATATATATATATATATATATATATATATATATATATACACGTATACACATAATATAATGTGTATATATATATATATATATATATATATATATATATATATAGATACATATAATTTTCAAACTACTGATGGACTTGGTACTCATAAAATATTTTCCTAGCGAATGTCTTCTAATGTACACATTTTAGACTAGTGTCAAAAGTAATATATGAATAAGTGAAATTATTAATTAGAAATACACATAAAACAAAACCAGACACAGCTTTTGTTCCATGTAAAAGTTTTATTCATTTCGTAAAAAAGATAGGAAACATAACAAGCAAAAATGAAATAAGTTTTTTACATGATACAGTCTATGAACATCCAGGGCTTGTCTCACCTTGTGATCTGCCCACAATTTATAATAACGAGTGCTTAATTGTATGCATAATTCAAACGTCCCTCCGACGACCTTAATAATTTAGTATCAGTAGTTTCCCTAAAAACGTTATAAAATATTTACACTTGATAAAATATTAACAAATTAACAATCTAAGTCTATTCTTTACGATGTATTTACAAAAACTGCCAGCATCTGGTTAGTGAGAGATCGCTCCAAAAGTTTTACGAGATTCTACTGAAAAAAGGGAGTTGGGAACCTGTAATAAATACAAACGGCAAGATTTACTGATTTTTATCATTGACAGAGTAGAGAAAATGTCATCTGCAGGTATGTATTTTGTTTATCTACTTTAAGGCTTTTTTTCATATACCAATAAAATGTTTAATAGAATCTTAATAAATGTTGTAAATCTTACACTAAACCATGAATTTACTGCTTTATCCAAATAGATAGATAAGCTATCTATCTATCTATCTATCTATCTATCTATCTATCTATCTATCTATCTTAAATATATTATCTGTCACATTATCAATCTAGCTACATATATAATATCTATCTAAATGATCTCTCTGAAATATAGGTAATATCTATCTATCTATCTATCTATCATCAATCTATCTATCTATCTATCTATCTATCTATCTATCTATCTATCTATCTATCTATCATCAATCTATCTATCTATCTATCTATCTATCTAACATCTATCTATCTATCTAACATCTATCTATCTATCTATCAATATATCTATCTTTCTAACATCTATCTATCTATCTATCTATCTATCTATCTATCTATCTATCTATCTATCTATCTATCTCTATTATTTCAAGTCTACCCAATCACATCATGCAATAATTGTGACCAATCAGATACCATCAATTCATTTGGAGACACTGACAATTATTTATATTTGTTGGGAGCCAGGAAGTCCATTATTATTACCAATCGCTCTTAGTAGGGGAGTGTAGATCTTGAAGAACTTTGCTTTAATGTACTTTATGTAATTGGGACACATCTCATGCAATAAGGTAAGCAATTGACATACTTTGCATGTTATGGTTAATTTCCAACACTTTAATGGAATAATAATTCACTGGAGGCTCATAGACACCTGTGTAATGATCACAGGAAGTAGAAAAAAGCTAGAGTGGTTCTATAATTTTGAATAGTGTGTATTATTACATTTATACAATGACTTTGGAATTGATGCTTTTTGTGTCCTTTCAATAACTGTACAGCCATTTACACACACTGATATATATATATATATTATATAAGTATATATGTACATATATATTATATATATATATATATATATATTTATAAGTTACAAACATATATATGTGTATATATATATATATATATATATATATATATATATATATATATATACATACATACACACACCACACATTTTGTAAGCCTATGAGGCTTACCAGTTTGTCTGAGTGTTTACTTTGTTTTACTTATGTTATATGTATGTATGTATGTAACCCTTTTCACATGTTCAGCACAGTGGAGTTAATGGTGCTTTAAAGATATATCTATACATATATATAAGGATATATACATATATACATATATATATAGATATATGTGTGTGCCTTAATTGCTGCAATCCTGCTATATTGTCCCTATGTGTGTATATTATATATATATAATATACATATATGTATTACATATGTAAATATATATATATATATATATATATATATAAATGTATGTATGTGTACATGCATGTATGTAGTACATATATACATAAAAATAAATAAATAAATATATATATATATATATGTATATATATACATATGTGTGTATATGCAACCTTCTGGCCTGTATCAGTGCAGCATTTTACAGTCAGGGCACAGTGGGTGGTTATAAGGAAAGATTAAACTATTTTAAAGTGGTGAAGTGTAACTATTGGGCCACAACTGGGTCTCTGGCGCCACCACACAGCATTGTACTGCCAGCCATTAGAAGCATGTGTGAACTGTAAGTGATTCAGGAGGCATTACCTACTGCCATCTGCCCAGTAATGTTTCCATATTTTAATCTGTAGAATATGCCAGCAGTGAGTCCAGCCATGAATCCGTCCTGCACATCTCCTCCTCTCTGTCTCTCCCCAGTTCTCTGTGGATCTAGCTGTGATGCAGCACATGACAGACAGGCCCAGAATACAATTACTTGCTAAATTAAAATACAAATGTAACCTGACACAATAAGGACTCCTGTAACCTATCCATTGATTCTTCTGGGACCTGCAATTCAGTTCCTAGAGGATAAGGACTGTGCATTCTGGTAATTGCATACAGTGTACTGTGTAATCGTCACAGGTCAAACTTACCTCTAACTACCCCCAAACACATCCCTCACGTCCCCGGATATCTAATATCACTGCTGTATGACCAGAAGAGTTGTATTACATTTCTGCATGATAACCACTAACACATATACAGTAAATTTGCAAACAACACACATACAATACAATGTTGCTCCACATCCGTGGCGTAGTTGTTCCCGCACTGTCCGTATTTCCTGTTTTCATGCCAGCCCCATGAGAAGGGATGAGCATTTTAATGGAACAGATCATATGCTCCTCTATTACCCATAATAAATGCCAAACCTTCATACGGCGTAGACAGAGAAACAACCTGATCAGCATATTCAGCGATAGCTCCTCTCATCCATGCTTCCTCTGTATTATCCTCCTTATCCAGTCACCGGGCTCCAGAATCTCCCTCTCCTATAAATAAAAAAAAAGTACAAGACTGGAATAAAGACGTCTTCCTCAGCAGCAGTCCAGAGCAGGTTTCTTTCTTGTTCTTCCCTTTTCTGTGTCTCCCTCCTCCTGTGGATCTGTGTGTGTTTTCTTCCTGTGTACTGATCCTCCCCTCCCCATATCTGAATCAGATCCTCTGTCTCAATTCCTCTCTATTTTAATAGCTGCATACATGCTCGCATGCATGAGATCAAGCCTGGATGGGGGTGTGTAAGAAAGAAAGGAGACACAGGAGAAAAAAAGCTGAAATAAGGAAACCAAGGACAGCCCCAAAAGGACTTGACTCGAACTTAACTAATAATCAGTGCTGTCTCTGTGTGTCTTGTGCCAGTCACTTTGTGTTGCTGGCAGACGAGAGAGAGATTGGGTCTGTCATATCAAGTTTTTTTTTTTTCCCTTTGCAGCCATCTGAAGGGACTCTTAAAGTGAATTGTGTCATTCTGCCAGATCCTAGTACATTGAATCGCTCCTCGTCCAACGTGTGAAGTTTCCTAACCAAGTCCCCTTTACCTCTCCGCACAAAACAGGAAGATTGTGGGGATCCTGATGACCTTTCTGCCCTGATCACCAACCTATAATATTGCAGAAGACAATAAGGAAGAGGAGAACAACAGTAACAGAGCAGCTTTTCCAGAAGAGAACCAAAAAGGAAAGAAACAAAGAAAAAATAAAAAGTGAAGATAAACTTATAAACCTGGAGTCATTACTTATGATCCATGGGCAGAGTTTCAGCCCATCCCAGGCAACCTACAGACAGGCTTTAAGCAGTAAGTACCTACCAACCTGTCTACCTTACGATACTTTGTAACACGTTAAACGTCATTATTTATGTATGACATTAGTGTTATTTTAGCGTTAAAAATTGGAATTGTCTCAGTGAAGCCCCCTCCTTGCACACATAAGGTTATTGCAGGGCAATAAAGCAAGCCATATGTAAGCACGTATAAATAATATACATTTCACTGCGTCATAGCTCTTAAAGTTTATTGCAGCTTCCTTTTCTATAACTTCAAGATTTGGAGTTGTCTCGTGCATACCTTAGAAACTTGCATGTGACACGGTCTGAAGAAAAATAGTTAACTTCTTCGGAAGACTAATTGTAAGTCAAAAGTGTATGAGCAAAATATAAAAATACGGTACATATATACAAATATATATATGTATAGGGTATATATATATATATATATATATATATATATATATATATATATACATATATATATATATATATATTCACATATCCTGTGGAAGTGTGTATTTATGTGTAAGTTCATAAATATATATATATATATATAAATATATATTTATTTATTTTGATATTTTTAGATACTATAAAAACAAGTTCAATTTCATAAGATCGTACTTGAAAAATGGAATGAGAATATTTTTATTGGAAATTTGCTCAAATATTTTGTGAAATATATTTTATAAACAAAAATATAAATATTGTGTTACTGTTAAACTTTTTTGTATACCGGACGATATAGTATATGATACAAGTAATTTTTTTCTGTTCGATTTCTATCTCAACCCCTTTACATAGATCCATATTATTGCGATCTGCCAGGGAGAGCGTTATCCCCGAACCAGAACAGCATGGAAATGAGAAGCGAAAGTCCCAGCTTAAGGGACAGTCCAGACCGAAGAAGCAACAGTCCAGATGCAATAAGTCCTCCTCCAATCAAAGTGGCCAGATTGGAGCAGAATGGGAGTCCATTAGGAGCCAGAGGACGACCAAACGGCTCACTCTCCAAATCTGTGGGAGGTAATGAAGCAGCACTTTTAATGTATACACAACAAAGTGGTAGTAATACAATGGCAGCGAGAGTCAAGGTTCATGTTGACTATGGCATTTTTGTCTTCGGTGTTGCATTACAGGAAGTTAACGTTAGCTTGTTCTTTGTTGTTGTACATGAAGAGTGGGGTGACCCAAGGGTTGGCATGTTGCAGGCACGGTGCCACCTTGAGTTGTTGGCAGCTCTATGTCACTGTGATGTAAATCTCTCTAGCTATTCCTCGAAAGTTTGCATTCCTTTTTTTTATCTGCTTACCCCAGTTACCTATGCTCCCTGCGTGAAAGATTCTGCTCCACAGATCAGGCTTGTGTTTAATGTCGTAGCACCCTCAGGTCGGAATTCTGGGTTTCACTTATGTTGAGACGACATATGTTTAGCATTCTCCGTTCATGTTTTCAGGCAGCAGTTGACACCGTTTATTGTCTGGTAAACGACTCTTTGGTGTTTACATTCGCTTTTGCACAAAAGTATAATCCGGATATGAGATTGTTTTTTGTATATTGGGTGTAGTGGCTATAATTAAATCATTTACTACCGGGATTGAGGTTAATGTTTTGGTTGAAGAAATATTTGAGCTGTTTTATTCAATGACGGCATTGAAGAAATTCAATTAACTTAAGGTTCATTATAAATAATTAGCCTAGTTTATACTTTTATATTATCTATATCGATATACTGTCTGCCTGTCTAGGCATAGCTATCTATTCATACAGAACTATGAAACACATAAGTTTTTATAATGGATGGATGATTTAAAAATCCTTGCAGGCAATAGTAATTTAAGAAACGCGATGGTCTCACATTGTGTACAAATTAACTTTATTACTTTTTTGGTAAATGTGACAGCAGAAAATTGAAAAATAGGTAAGGGTTGTGGGCTTGAAGGCTTTTTATGCTCTTTACACTTTCTTACTTTTAACATGCATTTCTAATTACATCAATAAATAAGATATTAAATATAAAATAATAAATGAGATGAATAAATAAAAGTAGTAGAGACATTGTGTCCAATGATAACCCTAGTAATAATACTAATAACACACAGGTCACACAGTATGTTAATATATATATATATATATATATATATATATATATATATATATATATATATATATATATATATATATATATATATATAAGTTTTGTTACTGACGTTGCTACATAATATAGCAATTGACATAGTTGCAGAATGTACTGTAAATGGCGACATATAAATTGCACGCAAAAGTGGTTCCTTGTTAGTGTTCTCGCCATTGGGAATGTGTCATCAGCTTCACTAATACTCTTAAACAGAGCTCAGTTGACATATAGAACCCCGAATAGAGCCTTGAAAATGAACAGTAGGTGTGTAAATATCCCTGGTGCCAGAGGACGTGATATTTAGGTTAATATCGCTCAGACTCAGTCCATTGCCTGCCTTGCAGACGTCCTGGATTGTGCCATGTGGCATCGCTAATACGAATGACCCCTTGTGCTTGGTCTGACCGTTGCCCTTTAATCATTTGAAAATCATGTATAGATTTGTCTGGCCGATAGTGTTTAGTTTTCTAATTAACGTCACGAATCTGCAAACAGACCACACTTTGTGTTCCTGAGCTTGGGCTGCTCTGTGCAAAGACTGGAATCCTGCTGTGCAATGTACCTCTCTCCCAGCTACAGCACGCAAACAGTTAATGCAGGAAATGTTAAGACTCTGTCCAGAAACCAGTTTTTAGGGTCACTGAAAATAAGTGTCTGTGTGGTGGGGGACTGGATGGGGGAGAATATTTATCCTTATGATAAGAGAATTTTAGGATCTATAATGTGTTTTATTATAAAGGGCCCATAGGGAAAGTTTTATTATGGCAATTGTCAATACTATATTTTTTTGACTAATATCTATTCTATATCTACATACTTATGTTATTGATACATCTTCGTTACCTCTACACACATAGGTATAATCATAGATATAAAATATAAAATATATAATATATGGTGTATAAAATTAGAAATTATATATATATATATATATATATATATATATATATATATATATATATATATATATATATATATATATATATATATATATTGCTGTGTGTATTTGTGTGTACATATATAAATTGCCTGCAGGGCTTTCCTTCCAACTATTTACCTCTTTCTCCATATAGATACAAATATTTTCATCCATTTTAATCCATACATACTTTTGTATATTAGTGAAGTATTTTTCTTCCCGTCTTTTACAGTTCTGAACTCGTCATTCCTTGATGCGTTAATTGCCTTAATATATTTAGCGTCAAATCCTATGGCCCTTTCTATAGTTCCTGATGAGCAGCAGGGTAGGGGGAAAGATGTTCACACATTCACTGTGGAATGGCCTTACGCTTCTCCTGCTGGGATAGGCCCTTTGTCACTTTACCACATTTCCTTCAATTATTAACGTGCACTTTTTGCAACACCAGCTAGCTGAAATTTCCATATTACTCGGTAAAAAAATTGTCATTTAGCTTAAATAGCCTTTGTAACACACCAATCGCTAAACTAAGAGCCATACATAGTAGGGGGTACGAGCCCGGTTGTTTCGATTGCTCATTTCAGCATTTGTTAATTTTCCATTAGATGGATAGATATATTTGTGGACAGAAATACATATTTAATTATGTGTGAAGGATACTCAATCCTAAAGCAGTTAGGGGAGGACATCTTTGATAATTAAATGTAGTTATTTGATAATTGATTTACTTGTTTGATTTTGGACCAAAAGCTTTTAGTGGAAGTACAGAAAAGAATTGTCATTCAATTGGAATTTTCTAATGATTATCAGTGGCCGCCATGCTGGTGTGGAATCTGTCCTGTTAGTTGCGGAAAGCAACAACTTGTCTGCGTTCAGATATTAAAAAGTAGAAGATCAATTTTTGAAAATAATAATATTGAAAATGGTGAATTTGATAAAGAATAATTCATTAAATTCAAACGATGTAAAACTGAATATTAGGAATTTGATTAATATTTTAGAAATGTGATGTGCAATATGTGTATTTGATTTCCCTAATTTGAGATTTTTATTCTATAAAAGCTTCTGAAAATTCAGCCACTAAGCTTTATTTGACTTGATAACAAAAAATATATAAAATAAAGCATATATAAAAAAGAAATAATATAAAAAAATAATCTATTATACTTTTTAACATTTCTTCACTTTAGTAACTTTTATTATTAGAAATTGTAAGGTGCTTCTAGAAGATATAAGCATCTCATGTTCACCCCTCCCCAAGCTTGATCTATAGTCACATAGGAATACATCAAAACTGGTTGACCATCAGTATTGACTTACAGTCGTTTTCTCGCCTCACTGCATAGCAATGGGCTTCCCAGCAAGTAGCCACATAGGATTGTGCACTATGCCTGAAATGATGATCTCTTCTTATGCCAATGTCGGCCATTAGCTTGGCACGCTTGAGGAGTTACAAAATTAGTACTCACTGCTCCAATACATGTGTTAGGCTTCAATCCATTCTGCACAAAGTGGTGCCTTCAGATATTTTTTTTTTTTAACAAAAGTTCAGCCACAACCTGGACATGATTATAAACCACCAGACAGAGACAGACGACTCTACGAGGCTCGTTGCCTACTGAATACGCTGTGCTTCCAACCTAAAAGCTGATGTATATCCTAAATTCTCTCCTAGTGTTTATGGGATAAGTATGGTCTGTCTAGGAAAACACTACCGGTTAGCCAACAATAAATCTTTTGCAGAATTAAAAGTTGACGTCTTAGCCTGTAAACACAAAATAATTTGTCTTGAAGATATTTACAGAAGATTGTCGGCCTGCTAAGGAGAGGGGCAGTTAAAGTCTTTGAGATGTGAGATAATTATTTTTTGGGGGGTTAAATACTCGTCAGTGTAGTAAATCTAGAAGAACCCAAATTCCTTGCCAATCCCATAGCTTTTTTCTCCATTATTGGCCTGTTACCATAAGGTCCAACTGGCGGTTGAAAACATTTTAATTTATTTTTTACTCTGCATCTTCAATGCAATAATTGAAAACAATTTACTAAATTAATTCATATTTTAGTGCTATAAAGTGAAAAGTTGGTGCTGTGAGTGTGTAATGTGTATACATGGGGAGACAACATGATGTGTACATGGTGTACGCTTTCAGCTATCAGTTCCCCGATCAGGGTTGTAATGTTACATTCGCTCCACGATTGATGAAGTGATTTGTCCAAGGTCACAAGGAGATGACACTGGGATTTATGCATGGGCCTCCCGCCAGACTTCAAGTGATTCATACAGATTTCGACTTCATTAAAATACATTTTGGCTAAAGCTGCTTTGTAAATTGGGACCAAAGTTTTACATAAAATCCTTTTCACAGCTTTTGTTGGCATTATTTCACATGAACATTAAATAAAGACGCTGATAGTCTATGTAATAGTCATAGTCATAGGCTGTTATTTATGTACTTTAGTTTTGCTTTATAATTATTTTATTGATTTTCTGTTATTTTATTCATTTACAATCTACAATATACAGATAAAGATACAAATATGAACCTATAAGCAAACACATTCAGATATTTACATTAATGGACTGATATAAGACATACTTATTATGATACACATCATATAATGAAGATTAAACAACGTTCAGGATCACTTTTGCAATTTTTCTATACTTTATGTATATTTATTGGCTTCAGACTGGCATACTTGATAGTCACTTAGCTTCATTTTATAAAGTCGTATTGTCATTTTTGCTAAAAGTAATTTTTTTTTGCTGCCAAGTTTGCATTTTTTTTAGATTTATGAGTGCATTTGCTCCACTTTGGCATCAAATGACTTAGTTAATGTTAAAGTATTTAATTCAGTTTGTCCTGGTTTTTGGCAATTCATCAATAAATTATATTTATTTTTTGAAAATTAAATCATTATATATTATATTTTATTTATATAACAAATTCCCAGACTATATCTAAATCAGATGGAAGATTTGCTCAGATACGATGTATTTTTTAATTGACTGTAGATGTAAATTCCTTAGCTATAGCTAGTTTGCCCTCATCCCTAAAGACTTCTTATATGAACATCACATGTGCCTCTTCTATGCGTGTCCAATATGATTGTGGCACAGAGCCGAGAGCTGCTAACCGAGCATCAAACTCCTATTAGGCTTTTTGACCCTTATATATATATATTTTTATTTCCAAGTCATTTTTCATATATTGTAATTAAACATGCTGGCACTGGCCTTACACATTGCATTATTTTATGAAGAAACATGGCAATTCTTACAAAGCTATTGCGTTTAAAGATGGACACTTGTGCCTTCATAGACTCCCGAAGCATAAATCCAGAGACTAGGATGGAAACAAATGTAAATCTGTAAATTCTCTGGGTTCTTATATATTTACTACATTTCCTTGTATAGCGCCATCATATCCCTTAGTGCTTTTACAGATATTTTCATTACCCATTGGGGCTCACAGTCTGAATTCCTACATATGGCTTTAGAGTGTTGGAGGAAATCTAACCCTCTCAAAAATTGGGAGAATGTAGAAACTCCTTGCAAATGTTATTCTTGGTGGGATTTGAACCCTGGACCCCAGTGCTAAATACTGAGCCATTGTGCTGGGTCTTAAAACAATTTGGAAGCTGCTATGTTTGATTGTACACTCCAGTCTAGAAAACTAGACATGTAGGATTGTCAATTATTGTTAAATAAATGTTATCCATGTAGGTAGGAAACTCATAAGTATAAGATGAACAAAAGAGATACAATAGTAATCATATGAAAAGATACACTTTCCATACAAAGATACAACAAGTAGCGCTTGCCTTCGAAAACTACTTGCTGCCCATTACATACTCTCCATGCCAGATGTATGATAAACTTAATTTGGACTGTGCATTATTATAGCTGCAAAACAATTCTTAAAACATATACAGTACGCCATCCTTTAAATAGACGCTCGGATCGTCCCAGACAATAAAGGAAACGTTGGCGGCTTTGTCGAAAACAGTAGTGTTAGCCACATTGGGGGTCATTTACTCAAACAGAACATTTATTCTTTGGCCAGCTTTATATAAAACAGTATCTATTCTAATCAATCACAATGGTACCAAGATTCACTAGAGGATGGTCAGAGATTCGAGACCTTGCATATGGGAACTTATACTCTACACGGATGTGTAAATGTTAGAGCATCAAGGTATTGTACCTAATAAATGTATAAGAGGAATTTTATATCAGTGACATTTCATTATTTAGGGATCAGAATTTGGCTTATTTTTTGATAATGAGAGTTATTTGTTAAGCTTCAAATACTAAAGCATAGATACAAGAATATGATGCATTCTGTTTCTTCTAATTGGCCACCATATAAAGATATGTAGTGGATAAGTGTCAGATATAAAAGCTTCGCGAATAACATCCCTCAGTGAAGCGCAGAGAAGCTGTGGACATTTTCTGACATGCGTATCTGATAATATGGTGAACAGACAATACTTTACATCAAGGACAATTTAAACGTTCATTATTTGGATATGTTCAACTGCGAATGAAAAATTGGAATAAGTGTTGGCCAAGATTATTACTCTTCTAGAACGTCTTGTCTCGTTAACATGTCTTTTACATTATGTGTGGGTACATTGATAGAAATGTTGAAACGTCAAGATAATTATTTGTCGATTTATGTTTTGGGAGAAATGTAGGAAAACGCAGTTTCCGAGCTGTGATAACAAATGGGCCACAATACGTTTTTTTTTCTTATGATCTCATTACATTTCCTAAAAAATATCCAGATACCAACTCATACAAAAAAATAGTGCAATTGAGGCTCACTGTAAGGGGTAGCTTTATGGAGTTTTTTTTATATATGTTTTTTTAAACAAAATAAAGTTTCCTTTTTTATTTATTCATTATTTATTTAATTAATTAAAACATTTCTAAGTAAAATTTGCATGCAAATTCAAACATTCTAGTGTTAGTTAGTGTCTGTTAGTCTTGAAAAAAAATTTCTTTTCGGAATTTAAACTTTTTAGTTTGCCTTTTCTTCATTGTCTGAATGCTATACTCATAACTCAGCTCCACTACACCTCTAAGAAACTGGTGGTCACAGGTCACATAATGCCAAAGAGATGGTGTTATTGAAAGGGAAGGGAAACATTTGGAGCACAGGTTTCACTTTATGTACTGTGGGGGGCGTTTCTGAATATCCAGGTCATGCATTCTTCCATGACTTACCAGTATGACAGCTTATTTGGGAAGCAGACCACATTTGCCTGTTTGCTGAGTAACAGACTAACCAGCCAAGACTATACATGTGCCAGTTATATTATTATTTTTTTACATATTTTAAACAGCTCACATTTTTATTATGCAAACAAATTACACTATAAAATGGTCCAATGAAGAAAATGAAAATTTTAGGCAAATTTGTCATCAGAATATTCTGCCCTGTTGTAAAGACAGCAGAATATAGGTACAGATCTACTCTTCTACCAGCAAAAAATACATAAAAAATATCATACTTCTTAGCTAATAGTGGCAATCGGACAATAATCGGGATATATAGTTTATAGGTCTAGCCTATTCATGAGTGTAATGATTCCTCACCAACCCCTGCCTGCTCACAGTGACTGATGGGGGCAGTATATGTAGACACACGGCAGCCAGCTGCCAAGACCAATGAGAGGAGAGGGGAGCAATATACTTATGAATATATACTTATGAATACATTGAGATGAGTGAATCCGAACTTAAAAGTTCAGGGTTC
Organism: Ranitomeya variabilis; assembly: GCF_051348905.1. NCBI lineage: Eukaryota > Metazoa > Chordata > Amphibia > Anura > Dendrobatidae > Ranitomeya > Ranitomeya variabilis. Next base: position 159,353,332 of record NC_135238.1, on the reverse strand, counting down.
ATACTGGACAGTTAGTTAACGCCGAACACAGACTTCTCCCGGAAGTCCGTTGCAATGTTTGGAGTTTCGGGGGAAGTCTGTTGCAGAGAGAGATTTTCCAGCTCAAAAAATTGGGTCCCATTGTTTTAAGTGAGGTTTTGGTTCAAGTTCGCTACACTTCTGGTACCTGAACCAAACTTTGGAATAAAATTTAGGTCATGTACCAGAATTCAAACTTCCACGGCTCCGCTCATTCCTACTCATAAACTGTGTGTAAGGCCTAATTCACACGTTCACTTTTCACATTCGTGAATTTCATTGACAGAACATGTACTCATGGTGCTGTTCACATGCCCATTTTGTATAGGCATCTCGGATCAAAATTGTCCATTCAGTCTATGGGTCCATGAATATCATAGAGAGCACATGGGCGGCATCAGTCTGCAATTCATGTGGTGCCCTTGATTGACATTTTAATGTATAGGAGAAGCTTTGTAATTTATGTATTTATTTTATCATATGTGAAACTCAATGATGAAACACTGATGGTAAAAACGGACCAAACACAGATGAAACACACTGTTTGCATAAGTGAAAGATCACTGATATCTGAGTGAGGCCTCAGATGTTTTCCCTGCTCACTCCTACTAGCCAACGTGCACAATCTTTTGGATGCCGTGTCGTTAAGAGAATAGGAGACTTTTCAACCATACTACCTTTTCTGATGGCAGATCAGCTTTAGGCCACGTTCACACATTCAGTATTTGGTCAGTTTTTTACGGCCAAAACCAGGAGTGGGTGATAAATACAAAAGTGGTGACCTGTTTCTATTATACTTTTTCTCTGATTGTTCCTGGTTTTGGCTTACAAATAGTGATGTAAAATACTGATCAAATACTGAACATATGAACGTGGCCTTAAGGATCCATCCAAGTCCTGTAATACATCACTCCGTTGGTCTTGGATTTTTCTATAACCACATCCCTGACCTCTCACTGCAATATTAAGCAGTATGGTAATGGAATGATTGTCTGTTCAGATGGTATCGCAATAAAGAGTTAAATAACTTTAATGTGACATGCAATTGTGTTATGCATCCTTCATTTCAATGCGATTTGAGTGACTGGAGCCATTAATCATATCACTAAATATCTAAATATATTGTTTTCAGTAATGTTGTAGCTCAATTATTTTGACTATGTAAGGTCTCAAAAAAATGCAGTATATTCCATCTGTTGTCATGTATCTGACATTTTCCTCTAGATTCACTATCTTCAGTACTGCCAAGGTAAAACTGGGTCCATGATATGGCACCCATAGGACTTATGCCACTCTCTGTAATAAGGCGTAGTTTTGCATCAGTGTGTTGGATCCAATTTTTGTTCATTTTGGGGCAATTTGCCCATTTTTAGCATCTATATGGTATCTGAACTTTTTTTATCAAACACAAACTAAAAAATAATTACAATCTTCCATTCATTAAATAGTAAGAATTGATCAGCCCTCGGATGTCGCCCGGATGGCATCCGTGTGCCATCCATTATTTTTTTTTTCAGAGAACCATTGATTTAAATGAATGAACTGGATCTATGACTCAGATAAAATGTTTGGCTTTTGTTTTTCTTTGCAGACACTTGGTTGGCACAAAAAAAATACATGTGAACAGATCCGTAGACTTGTAGGGTTAGCTCGCTGCGCTCTTAAAAGACGAAAGAGCCGGGAACTCTCTCCTACACAAAGAAGGCAAGGTCCAAAATCCAAGGACACAGCATGCACAGGAAAATAGTAGACAGCGTCCAGCAGGTGATGACATTCAAAAAACCTTTATTCTGGCATGCACAGGACACAATGTTTCGATCTGTCGCGGGTCTTTTTCAAGCATGCTGAACGCTGTCTACCATTTTCCTATAATAGATAGGTATTCAATCTGTGGAAAACATGAATGGAACACGTACGTAAAAAAAAGTGGACGTCTGAATGAGCCCTTACTGTATGCACTTGCAGCATACAAACATAAAGTTGTTTTTTTGTTTTTACTTCTCTAGTGTATCCATTTCTGGTTCCCTTAAAAAAGTACTTTCTTGTTGAATGAACCTGGCCTTAAAGAAGTCTTTTTGTGTGCTATTCATTTCTGAAAAGGCTTTTACTGTTATAGATAAATAATAGTTTATCGTCACAATTTACCACTTGTGCGATAAAAAAAAAAAAAGAGCTTTTGCATTATTTTGTGCACTATCAACAATTAAATGTAGCATGTCCGCGCCATATGACTATAACACTACTGTTCTTCGCTATTGATAAAGAACAGCACTCAGACTCCTTTTCTCCGTAAAGCTCTATTCATTTCTCTTTCTGTGCCCTCTTTGTAACTGTACGTATATGTAAAAATTGAAGCAGGTTCATTTTACAAAACTTCGCACTGCTAAAATCTACTGGCACTGGAAGGAAATGAGGATTTTGCATCCTGCTGGCAGTGGACAGGTTAAATTGTCCTAATAACCAGGCAGTATTTAGTAAAATCAAAAGTGCTTTGGTGCTGACAGCTTTATATCCCTACTGGGTAATATTCGCTTACTTGAATTGGCAAGGTCTTTCGGCTAGTAATTTACTCCATAAGATTTCAGCATAAAGGCAGATGATTGATGACTGCAAATGCCTATTTATGAAATTGTTGATTAGAACTTGTAAATCCACGGGGAGTAATTGCGTTCTTTTATTTTTACCCACACTCTATAGTAAATAAAAATCGTTTGCAGATACTGGGATTTTCTTTCCTCCCTTTCGTGAGCTGTGGGTTCTGGTGTACAGAGTTAAATTGTCTCTGAATATTTTTTTTTTCTGTTTCTTTGTGCTACTGGAAAAATGTAAAACCTGTTAAACATTTGCGTGCTATAAAAACATTTGTTCAGGATTTACACTCACACAACAGAAATATTATTGTCATTCACAAGAAATTTATATTATTTTCTTTTGAGAAAAAAAAAACCCTGAAAAGGATTTTAATAATGAGAGTCATTTGCCCCCAGGTGGTAAATGTAAAATGTATTGTGACAGTGAGAACATTCAACTGATTCCAATAGAGCTTCGTCATATACGGACAGATATCTGACTGTGGGAAAAAAAACAGCTCCCCCAGGAATAGCTACATTAGAAAGCCGTCCCACTTGTGATCCAATGCCGCCCCGCGTGGGCACTTAAATGTGAAATAGACACAATTTTAGATCATCCCTTCGTTCAATAGTGGTTAAAATGGCACAGTTTATAAAAAAAAAATTATAAAAAGCAGTCTTGTACTGAAAAGCTATTAAAAAGATTCTGATAATAAAGGATCATGTACATTGCTATAATACCAACTTCAGAGATGTATAGAGATGTAATATAGCACCCTAAGACCATGTTCCCACGATGAGTTTTTGGTGAGTTTTTGACGCTTGATATTTTGGCTGCATCAAAAACACAATGTCTTCCAGTTCCAGGAAAGTGGATGGGATTTAGAAATCTCATGTCCATCGTGCTTCATTTTAAAGCAGCGTAAGCTGATCTGCTGTGCGTGTTTCAAATCCGCAACATGTCAATTTCTCTTACGGTGCGTTGAGTTTTCTGTGTGGATTTTCCCCATTGTATTGGATGCAGAAAATCTGCACATGTGTTTTTAGTGTTGAAATGTGTTAAAAATGCATGTAATCTGCACATGACTGTATCAATAAAGTTTTGTCAAAGCCAAATAATAGGAAGTATCAAAAACAAAGAAGCTTCATTTCAAGTAAAAAATGTGATAAAGAAGCATGTAAAAAAAAAACGCACTGAAAAACGCAATGAAAAAACACAAGTAACCTAATTTATTGAACAGATGCAGAATTGGTGCAGAAAATCTGCAGCAACAAAAGTTTATTGTGGAAACTTGGCGTTGTGAGTCTGTAGGTACCTACTGTATCTCCATATGCTTCTGGTTTTATGCATAGACAGAACTTTCTTTCTTTTGTATTCCATATAAATCTGGCAAAAAACATGCTACTGGGTCATTGGTCTAAGGAAGGATAGTTCCGATTTCACTACCATCACACTCTTTTTGCCAGCATTTTTTTATGCATATTTTTGCATTCTTCAATATTTTATGGTGAGTTTTAAAATTAACATATTTTAGTACCTGCATTTTTAGGTAGATTTTTTTGTGTGTGTGTTTCATAGATCATGATGAGTTGTCCTATGAAAAACTCACCAAAAACTGAACGTGGCCTTAGAATCATGAGTGGTGATGGGCGAACCCCCCGATGATCGGGATCGGTGGGTTCACCCGAGTTTTTTTGTAAAGTTTGAACACCGCACGAACACTGCCGGAAAAAGCAGAAGACTGCCTAGTGCAGTGATTACTGCCGGCAGTTAATGAGCGGCCCTGGAAGCAGATACGGCCGGGAGACAGCTGGACAGGTAAGTATAATTACCGAACCATGGAAACCCGTGATCAGGACCGTGTGACCAAACACTATGTGTTCGGTACCGTCCCGAACTTTACAGTTCGGGTTCACCCATCCCTAATCATAAGTTGTCTGTAGCATTATAAGACTAGGACTACACAGAGACGTGTCCCATGACAGCAATGCTCAGAAAAGTTGCGTGACAAAAAAACATGTGTGCAACTTGCCTGTGACTTACCAAATATTCTGATTAGTTTAGAGCCATGATTTTACTGGGGAAAAATGGCCGCATAGCAGATAAGTCGCACACAAATCACAGTCTCGTCTCATGTACATTAAAGTCTACGGCAAGCGAGTCGTGTTTGCAAGTTGCAGACAGCGCCAGAAAATCCAACATATGTGGAAAAATGTGCAACTCTGGGCTACAGTCTCAGGAGGTCGCAGGACGCAATACGATGCCGTAGGAAATAAATAGGTGTGATGTCGCAGCGTGACACCAAGATTTCAGTTTCATGAGAAGTGGCCCTTGCCTAAGGGAATTGCCATTTATGCAATACTGTAATAATGACAACTGACCAATATCCAATGACATGATGCCCTTATACACGGGCAGGGATTTGTAAAATATGTAACATTTTGCGTTTGCGACCAAATAACAATTATACACAGCATAGTATTAAAAAGGTTTGTCTAGATCAAAGAATCACTTTATGTTAGTCCCCTGAAAATAAATGATAAATAATCAGGGATCAACAATATTCTGCATGGGATCCTGCATTGTTTCGCTGCATTGCCACCTCAGGGGAAATGAAGCATTGTAATATATAATAATATGAATAATAATAATAACCAGCGACAGAGAGGTGTTATTTGCACCTCATGCTAATGGACAACACAAAATGTAAACTTCTATGTATTGATTGTGAATACCCTCAAATAGTATTTATTTCTATACGGTGAGACCAAACAATCCTTTATCATGTGAAGATTTACTTATGAACAAACTGGTTCTACGACTTTGATAAAAATATATTTTAAAGCCTTTTAGTAGGTGGCAGTTGAATTTTGCAGCCTGTAGTCTGAATTCTATTTGTAGAAGGTAGTCGAGTACTGTAAATGGCTGTGTGTCATCTTGAATTGATGTCTCTTATGCAAGACAGCCTGTAGAAAAAAAATGTATAACTCTTAGTTAAAGGGAAACTGTCAGCAGGATATCACTCCAAAAACTATTTGTATGTGCATGTAGCTCTTTCAAAGACAAGTCCAGCAACACCTTTACATGGCCAGTCCGTTCCTCCGTTACTAAGAAATCAGTGTTTGAATTGATATGCAAATGAGGCCAAAGGAATATTGATAGATCAGAAGCTTGTGTCACTCCAGCTCTATTCCTGCCTAGCACCACCTATTTCTGTTTGACTGACAGCTCCTTTCTCTGAAGTCACACAGCATTGATACTGTCAGTCAAGCAGGAGGAGGCGGTGATGGGTGGGGAATAGAGCTGGAGCGACAGAGGCTTCATATCTACTGCCTCATTTGGATATATATTTAAATACCAATTTCTCAGTAACAGAGAAACGGACCGACCATGTAAAGGTATTTCTGGACTTGTCTTTGAAAAAGCTTCATGCCCAAATAGATTGGGGATTTGAAATCCTGCCGATAGATTCCCTTTAATTGTGAGTTATTTGATCCTTTTTAAGCTGTCGTTCACGCAATTGCAGGTTTCTACAAATATTGGAAAGACATAACCAACTAACCAATGGATCTAGCACATGGCCATTTTGTTCTTTTTGTAAGAAGTGTCACCTGTGATACTCTGATTACAGAATATCCCACTGCTGTGACCCCGATTAGCTAGAACTCTACGGAGAAAAATGGTTCTTGCAGACAATCTCAGGTCTGACTAATTGATACAGGTGTCATATTAAGGGTCCGCTCTATTAACTCAGTTTGACCTATTAGAATCTTTGAAAATGAGTTTCCGAAATCAGACAATCGCATTTATGTCTTTTCATCGGAAAAAGGGATTTGTAAAAGTTATATACAGTGTTTGTAACTGTAAAATCTCATTTAAAGACCCATTTCTCAATGTACTTGAGATCTTGACCCTCACATTTCAGTCATTTTTAAAAACCGTCATGCATAGAGGAGACACAGCTTTGGCACTCTGATGCTTGGATTTCATGTGCCGTGAGCAGCCACATGTAACACACTTTTACTTGCTTGATGATGAAGAATGTGAATCAGTCAACTGTGAAAGAGATATGGTAAATTAAGAATTGAAGGAAGGTTTTTTTAAGATTATGGGTTTTTTTTAAGATTATTATTATTGCTTTTTAATCTATTTTTTTACCTTTTGCTTTCTTATATTTGAATAGCATTGTAATGATTTCTAATATGGCTGATCACATTTGAACCTTAATATAAATCTGTGCATGTAACAGGACTCTTTTTTGGTACTTCTTTTGATTGCACCTTTTCTAATAATCATCTTTTTTTTTTCTTTTCACCCCAATCTAAGCATAGACAGAGTTAGAAGTCGGAAGACAAAACACATGATTAACTAAATTATTGTGCACGCTTCCCTGGCAAAGATGTCCATATATATATATATATATATATATATATATATATATATATATATATATATAATCAGATTTGAAGCAGTTCCTCTCCACTAATATAGTTCATGTATGTGTGTTGGTTTGTTGTAGATAAAAATTAGCTGTTAATGGCTTTTTTTCTACCCCCCAAAATTGTTTCATTTTGCTTTTTATCTATAACTAGGTAATTTTGTTCTTCCCATTTTTAGGACAAAGATCAGTGTCCTATATGCCTCCTATGTCATGGAAAAACTTTTCATCTCCAACTGACTGAAGCTTATTGAAAGCTTTACTGTTTCCTTCACTTTTGATGATAGGTTTATTAATTTAGTCTGATAAAAAGAAGTTAGGCATGACATGCTTACACCATGCTTTACTTTGCTTTGCCCATTAAGTTCTTTGGAGAAAGTGTGGACAATACGGTAGCAGTTTAGCAGCATGACCTGCAAGTTGATCCTCACCCTGAGGGTGTAGAATTTAGCTTTAACCTGGCAAATAGATTGCAAAGCAGCAGTGAGACCAAACACAGCAACAAAAATAATAGTCTCTTCAAATCACAGCAGAAACATATGCCGAGATAGCTGCATCGGAGAAGTATAAGGCCGGGGTCACACTTGCGAGTGCAATGTGAGAAACTCACGCGAGTCTCTCACATCAATACCCGGCATGGCCGCCGGCACTTGGGACTGGAGCGCTCAGCTGCATAGAAATACATGTAGCCGCACACTCTGGTCCCGAGTGCTGGCGGCAGTGCCGGGTATTGATGGGAGAGACTCGTGTGAGTTTCTCGCATTGCGCTCACAAGTGTGACCCCGGCCTAATATAGTCTGATAACAATCCTGCATGCTCCTGTTTGGCGCCACTATAGAGGAAAGCTGTCATCAGATAGGTCCTTTAATAATGAGCAGTTATAAGAGGTTCATGGTTATGTGCCTCTGTTAGCGCTGCTGCACCCCTTACATGATGTCCCAAATTATCATTCTTTATTTTATTGCACAAATTGGGAATCAACATGTGACAGTCCATAGGTTGTTCCATCTGATTAGCGCGCCCACATGATATCTCAAAAAGATATTGAAATCACAGAACATTAATTCAGATAGAGGGAAAAGTCATGTGGCTGTGTCACTCGGATGAGGATCGCAACGTAATGCTTGGACTGGCCGTCAGCTTTTCTGACCTGAGCGTGAAAGCTCTATATAAATAAATGTCTGTCACCCTCGGGCCAGGAGAGCCTATGACCAATCAGAGCATTGCGATCCTCATCCGAGTGCCTCTTCCCATATGGTGTCCAACAATGAGTACCATAATTTTTGTGGACTGTATATATAACATATCAGTCACATTAGTCTATGGGTGATTTATTATACCTCCTTACAGAGCTATAAAACAGTTTATGTGCCCGAGACCTTAGTTTAACATTTCACCTTAAAGGGGTTGTCTGGCCTCTATGTGAATGTAGATTTGTGAATCCTCATGTTGTGCATACTGTGAGGATTTTCTGGTGCCGGCGCTGGGAGCGGATGGTCATATGATCTCAAGTATGCGATTTGCATAATTCCCACCAGACGTGTCTGACCTTCCTTAATTCACTTGTATTGAGCGAGGCCGCACAAGTCTGGCCGTCATGTGACCACATTCACATTTTGCCCATTCAGCAAATTCAGCCCGTTGATCTGGGTCATCCTCGTTGAGATGCTGCAGCAGCTGGATTTTGTAAGGGTGCCATTTGTGAGCAGCTAATATCCGCCGCAGGGATGTTCGACTGATGATGAATTTGCAGAATGGGCAAAACAAAAATTGGAACAGGACCCTCAGTTTACACAGAACATTATGTTCAGTGATGAGGCACACTTTTTTGGGTGGGTCATGTATATGGATACACCTAAATAACATGGGAATGGTGACAGTTTTCTTGCATAGGGTGTCTTGCGCTGAAATCTGCTGCAATGTGTTCACCAGACATCAACACAATTTCTACCCGCTCCTCACATGTTAACCTCTGCGACATGTCAATGGCTGCAAACAAAGAGAGACTTTTGGCAAAGTCGGCGTCTCATGAAACCCGATCCGATCCCAGTGTGGGTCGGCCACGTGGAACGCGAACTTGGCGCCAAAGTCGCGTTTCGAATGACGCCTTCCCCGCCATTTTTTTGAGCCAATTAATTGTGGGCAGCGTGATGACATAGGTTCCGGCTCCTGCGGCATCATAGTGCTATGTTACGTTTTCGGACGTAGTAATTTCCGGAGTCAAAAAAATAACATATGCCTTGCACGGAGGAGAGAGAGAGAGAGAGAGAGAGAGAGAGAGAGAGAGAGAGAGAGAGAGAGAGAGAGAGAGAGAGAGAGAGAATAAAAAAAATTATTTCATTGACATACATGGGGTTTCGTGTTCCGGGTCCGGAACCCGACTTTACAGTAGAATCGACCGATTCCATACGATCCGACATCCGAGAAGGTCGGGTTTCACAAAACCCACCTCGATCCTAAAAAAGCTAAGGTCGCTCAACCCTACTCAATAGGTTTGATGTGTCACATGACCCTCTTCCCATTGGAAAAAATAAAGTTGGATCCAAAATGGCCAACTTCAAAATGGCCACCATGGTCACCACTCATCTTGAAAAGTTTTCCTCTCCCATATACTTATGTGCCACAAACAGGAAGTTGATATCACGAACCATTCCCATTTTATTTAGGTGTATCCATGTACATGGCCCACCCTGTATAGTACCAATATATTCTGTAGCGCTGCACACATTGTGTTCACTCAGCCTACTGGGTCCTCATAATCTAACTGGCTCCTGTCTCTATTCCTATGACATACAGCCACATAAAATCTATCTATCTATAAATAAGAATATACATACCGTACCTATTTTTTGTCGATATTTATACACACAGTGTGTATTATTTAATTGAGCTCTATTGAAGGTTTGCTCCACCCTTCTATACAGATTCTCCTAATAATACATTTTTGTGGCTTCTATATATATACTTTCTTCTACATAACATCGTAGGTGGGCCGAATGGTTATTATCTGTCTCCAGATTCTATACTTTAAATTCTTTTGAGGGATTGAAAATAGACTCCTTTAATGCTGCCTAAAAAGTTCCCCGGGTCTTTTTTTTCCTGAGGTTTGGTTCATATCCTGGTCTGTTATTAGCAAAAATGACATATTTAGTTACAAAAGGAGCAGAGTTGTGGATATGATGTTTGCAGTAAGTGAATAGCTGGGATACTCCCATGAAATATGCGTTATGAAAGTGCAGCATGTTTTTCACTTTTAACCCCTATCCAACTGGCACTTTACTGATCAGTGATTATTTTTTTCCCCCGAGGGGTAAGGGGTTATTTTGTCTGGGGTGTTAAAAGAAGCAGCTTGTGTTTTTATAGCCTTAGCTCTTTTGGGATATCCCAAGTCTGTAAGCCGGAGATCATGCTGTGTTCGACCTATAGGACAATGAGACTCGGTAGGGAATCTGCACTTCAGAGCAGTCTTGTCACTTGTCAGCATGTTAACAGCTCCCTCTTTCTTACTGTGCAGTCTTGTCTTATAGGAACATTGAAATCTTACAGGCAATGTACTCACTCCTGAGTCCGTCCATGCTTTTCTTTACATTCTGTTTTATGAGCACTAAGTGAGCGAGAAAATACAAACCTGACAAGACACAGTAATATAAAAAGTTGAATGAATCCAAAACGGAAGTCTTATAACGAAACCATTACCTTATTGGTCAATCATTACAAATATATATTGAATTATAGCTATTATTACACGTCCACTCCTACAGGTTCATGACAAGTAAACCCACACTAACCATAAAACTGTATCTCATGAAGACAAGCTATTTTTTTCAATTGAAGCCGGCCTGGCAATCAGTGGCTAACAGATGCAACTTCTGAAATGCCAGAGGAGTTACATCTTGCCGAGTATTCCCCTTTCAGAGGCTTCTGTTAGTATTACTTTCCACTCCTTCATATACATGCCTGACCATATAATACATAGACGGACAAGATGCTCATTTGATTGATAGCTATTTTTCCTGATTCCAACATAAATGTAAGTAATAGGCTTATCTTGTTTATTAATGAAGAAAGGAGAATTAGCTACTACTAGGCCCATTTCAATGTAGGTTATCTCCCCCTGAGAACAAAGAATCGGGCAGGTTAAAATACAACATGCCTAACTCTTCCACAATAGATTTGCAACCTGGAGAAAGTTAGTAGAACCCTAAAGCCCCATAGTACACCTTAGACTAATTGTTGTTATTGACGGGTTCAACTAAGAATTCAATGCGTATGGTAGCTCCGGGGGGGGGGAAACATTGATGTTGATCCGGGATGTTTTCAGACTGCTGATCATATCATCCCAGACATGTTTGATGGCGACTTTTTCGTAGAGGGTACCGGAGGGCTGGGCCATATGATCGCTCCTGTGTATGAGAGAGCTGGCCGAGATGGCTGCCTGCATAACAGTCAGCCAATCAGCCAAACCATCCATCATTTGGCTGATAGCTATCTAATGAGTATGGTGAGCACAAGGGCCAGCTTGTGTAAGTTGAAGGGAAAGGTGGCACTCACCATCCCTTTAAAATTCTTGTTCATTTGAACACCAGTTTAAAAAATAGTTGCAAGAGTAAATAGAACACGTGAATGGACGACGGCCATTTCGTTCCTCACCGGGTCCTTGAATGAGGGACTTGAATTAGGGCCAGCTTGTATAATCCAATCACCTAAGGTATTTTAGTTTAGTGGTTGATTGGCAGCACTTTTAGTGAGCAGTTAGACGGCAGCACAAGTAGGACCAAGGTCAGAATGCAGTACACGGACTGGCCAGCGTCTCTCCCGACCCAAGCATGTCAGCTTCATGTCTTTCTATGCAGCTGTCACTCTCGGGTTGGGAGAGCCGCCAGCCAGTTGGTGCATTGTGTTCTGATCTTGGTCCGATTTATATGGCCATCTGACTGAGTCCTTCCATGAGCCAATATTCACAGAGCATGCATTCTAACGATTGCATCAATGGGCCTTTAAACATTAGATTGTTGCCAAATCGTATCAAAATTGGTATGTTGGGGAAAACATGCATAAAATGTATAAATGTCTATAATCAGGTCCAATTTTGCTACCAGAGGGAGCACCAAATAGTGTACCTCCTTCTAGATGTCCATATTTCTAGGCAGGACATGTGAACATGGATTGTAATAGTGGGATATCATCATCATTACTGATTTATGGTACTGTATATTCATTTAATAGAATAAAAATAATATAATCAGGTTTTCGATGAATGGCATCCTTGGCTATATTACATTGATCCATGGATGAGATTATGCAATTCTTTACTAGAAAATAAAACAGTTTCTCTAAATATGAAAGCAAATACAATCCATATGTGCTGCTGACGTAAGTTACGTAATTGTTGCATGTAGGTAAAGCTGTGCTGCTTACACTCTTCACATCTAGTTAGCGGTATGTGGGTTGGGTAAGAATATTAAGTTGGGTCCAAATGTTCAGTTTTATGTCATCAGTCAAGCAAGTCAATGTTTAGCCATCAGCTCATAGTATCTATAGTTTAAGTAAACTTCGAGTAAGTCTTTAGAAGGAAAGCCTCATGCGTTACAATAAGCCGTCTGCATTCATAATTCAGTAGTCTGCAGTGTGCGGGATCATTAGCTTCATCTGTATCTAGAAGCTTTGCTGTCATGTAACGCTGTTTAAATCCAAGTTATTGAGACACTTCTTGGTGCAGGTGGTAGAAAGTAATTCTGCATATGGTAATAAACAATGGTCTCATATAAATAAGGGCGTAGAACCATAAAAAGTTGGATGGAAGTTTTGCAATACGGAAGGATATTGCGGGCTAGATAGTTGACTTGCCTTTTATCTGATGAACGGTGTCAAAGGGTATCTCCTATGTAGTTATTATGGGTCATGCCTTTGTATCAACACCTATATTTTACAAAAATCAGCACATGTTGACAGCGTTTAACACAATCATTACAACATATACAGAATATTGACAATTGTATTCTTTTTTGCAACACATTAAAAAGAACTACATTTTAAAAGGGTTGAAAAAACCTATTTGTGCTGGAAAGGACTTGTGAGATTATTTGTGTGTGTCATTTACTCTACAGAGCCCCTTTATTTAGAAAGCACAGATTACACCTCTGGAGAATAAATAATAACTATCTTATAAATAATCTCTATCTTCATCATGCAAAGGTTTTATGTAGTTAATGGCAGCAGGGCACAGAGAAGTATACGCCTTCTGTAGCCTAGATCCGGCAATGCTATGGATTACATGTACTCATTGTGGCCGGAGAGCTCTGGCACAATAGAAAATCCTGAACGAACTCTACACCGAGAGATTAGCACAGTCTATGTACTATAAATAACGGCTATTTAGGGCTCGATACTATATGTAAAGATATAAATTGTCCATTAAGTAGAGCACATGAAAAGTTACACATATTGCAATGAAAGTCAGTGACAGATATATTAAACAGACAAAAGATTTCAAATATTTGGTCATTTCACTATATATATATATATATATATATATATATATATATATATATATATATATATATATATATAATCTAGCATTCCATATGCCACTTTCACACACACATATATATATATATATATATATATATATATATATATATATATATATATATATATATATATATACACTGCTCAAAAAAATTAAGGGAACACTAAAGTGCCACATCCTAGATATCTCTAGATAGAATATCTCAGTTGCAAGTCTTTATTCATTACATAGTGGAATGTGTTGAGAACAATAAAACATAAAAATTATCAATGTAAATCAAAATGAATATCCCATGGAGGTCTGGATTTGGAATGCTGCTCAAAATCAAAGTGCAAAATCAAATTACAGGCTAATCCAACTTCAGTAGAAATGCCTCAAGACAAGGAAAATGATGCTCAGTAGTGTGTGTGGCCTCCACGTGCCTGTATGACCTCCCTACAATTCCGGGGCATGGTCCTGATGAGGCAGTGGATGGTCTCCTGAGGGATCTCCTCCCATACCTGGACTAAAGCATCCGCCAACTCCTGGGCAGTCTGTGGTGCAACGTGACGTTGGTGGATGGAGCGAGACATGATGTCCCAGATGTGATCAATCGGATTCAGGTCTGGGGAACGGGCGGGCCAGTCCATAGCTTCAATGCCTTCATCTTGCAGGAACTGCTGACACACTCCAGCCACATGAGGTCTGTCATTGTCCTGCATTAGGAGGAACCCAGGGCCAACCACACCAGCATATGGTCTCACAAGGGGTCTGAGGATCTCATCTCGGTACCTAATGGCAGCCAGGCTATCTCTGGCGAGCACATAGTAACATAGTAATATAGTTCTTAAAGTTGAAGGAAGACTTTAAGTTCATTTAGCAGCTGAGAAAGGCTCCATAGAAAAAGCTGAAAAGTAGCTTGCTTTTTCAGTATTTTAGATGTGCTGCCTCCTTTTTTGGATTTTTATGAACTTTTTTATGAATCTTTTTCGGGATTTGCAACCACCTAGGCAGTGCTGCTGTTTCTCTGGATATATATATATATATATATATATATATATATATATATATATATATATATACAGTATATATATATATATATATATACAGTATATATATATATATATATATATATATATATATATACATATACACTCACCGGCCACTTTATTAGGTACACCTGTCCAACTTCTTGTTAACACTTAATTTCTAATCAGCCAATCACATGGCGGCAACTCAGTGCATTTAGGCATGTAGACATGGTCAAGACAATCTCCTGCAGTTCAAACCGAGCATCAGTATGGGGAAGAAAGGTGATTTGAGTGCCTTTGAACGTGGCATGGTTGTTGGTGCCAGAAGGGCTGGTCTGAGTATTTCAGAAACTGCTGATCTACTGGGATTTTCACGCACAACCATCTCTAGGGTTTACAGAGAATGGTCCGAAAAAGAAAAAAAATCCAGTGAGCGGCAGTTCTGTGGGCGGAAATGCCTTGTTGATGCCAGAGGTCAGAGGAGAATGGGCAGACTGGTTCGAGCTGATAGAAAGGCAACAGTGACTCAAATCGCCACCCGTTACAACCAAGGTAGGCCTAAGAGCATCTCTGAACGCACAGTGCGTCGAACTTTGAGGCAGATGGGCTACAGCAGCAGAAGACCACACCGGGTACCACTCCTTTCAGCTAAGAACAGGAAACTGAGGCTACAATTTGTACAAGCTCATCGAAATTGGACAGTAGAAGATTGGAAAAACGTTGCTTGGTCTGATGAGTCTCGATTTCTGCTGCGACATTCGGATGGTAGGGTCAGAATTTGGCGTAAACAACATGAAAGCATGGATCCATCCTGCCTTGTATGGAGCATCTTTGGGATGTGCAGCCGACAAATCTGCGGCAACTGTGTGATGCCATCATGTCAATATGGACCAAAATCTCTGAGGTATGCTTCCAGCACCTTGTTGAATCTATGCCACGAAGAATTGAGGCAGTTCTGAAGGCAAAAGGGGGTCCAACCCGTTACTAGCATGGTGTACCTAATAAAGTGGCCGGTGAGTGTATATATATATATATATATATATATATATATATATATATATATATATATATATATATATATATATTTATTTATTTATATATATACCATATACACATGTGAATATATAAAATGACGAAAGATGAGGCGGCACAAGCAAAATGCAGTTGGTAGGTGCTATCCTGCAGATTACGGCTCAGTAACCTAATACTAAGAACGCAGGCAGCACACTGTAGGGATATAAGAAAAGTGAACAAACTTAACTTCCCACTTGTTTAAAAAAAAAAAAAAAGTTTAGGTTCCAGAGAGCCTTTGTCAAGTTTCCTTGTTCATTGTTTTTTATATTCCTACAGTGTGTTATATGTGTTTCAGGATTAGTTTGGGTGGGTATTAGCTGCTTGGTATTGTAATCTATGTTTATATGTATGGTGAACCATCGTTTTTTCTTTCTGCACTTTAGGAACCTGTAATGTAATGTGATATCATCCCAACAGCTTCATAATAAACATACCCCCTATAATATATTCAGTTGTTGCTCTGTCTCTTAACGATAATCAATTAAACATGTACTCCTCTAATTGCTGCCAAATGAGTTAAAATTGACTTGATGCATCACATCCATTATGTAAAATGGACTTGAAAAGTACGGCCTTCGCTCCTGGCCTTTGTGTATATGCAGAATTAATAGTTCTACATTCACCACATGGTCTTCCCGCTTGATAAATAAATCTAACACTGGACATAACTAATGCATATATACACTGGGTAGATAAAAGATGTCATATAACGTATGAAGTTATTATATTCGCAGATGATCATGTTTTAGGGTTAGCAATAGCTACTAAAAGCCTGGGATGATGTATATTTAAGTTAGGCCAACTTACAATATTAGGGTTGGGGTATTCATTTAATCAAGTTTTTTTATTTAGAGAGAACCTGTCTTCAGATAAAAAAGTGGTCATTTTTGCTCTTGTTTTATTCTTACTGCCCCCACACACTATGTTCACACTGCTTTAGGCTCCCATTACTATATCGCACATGTATATCTGCTTCATTTTTACTTTTATTACATGTTTGTTTTTATTTCTTTATTTTTGCATTAGGGAATTTTTTTTATTTTCCCTTTTCACTGCCCTTTAGGGACTTAAACCTGTGCTTGTTTTATATTTTTTTGGTATACTGCTATACCACAGAATTTCGCCATATAAAGAAAATCATGGACTCCCATGTAGACAAGCCAATGGCGAAGCTTTACGGAAGTATCAAGATGGCAGATATGGAGGTCTTCACCAGTTGCTATGGCTACCGATTGGCAACTTGTTGGCTATATAACACAGCTGTCACCTGCTGTGTCTGGAGCCAACCCCACACACATGCATACTTACATATATTCACATTACAAGTCGAGAAGAGGTTAATGGTAGAGAGGAGCACATCAGACAAAATTCAAATTCGCCTATTCATGCATTTTTTCCCGAGAATTTCGATGTGTGGAGAAGATATTCCTCAGCGAATTTAATGTCCCGTATCGTTATTTGGTGTCTCTCCAGACTCCAGAGCATAATAACTGTAATATGTAAAAAATAAAATAATCATTATACTCACCCTCCACTCATTTCTCCCACCCCTCTGCTAGTCACTGCCACCCATCCATCCTGTGCTGATTCCTCACCACTCTTGTTTGAATCTTCGGTTCTCTCACACGCTGCCAGTCTTCCAGGTGTCATGGCACATGGGAGGGTCCTGCACAGGCGCATGGGAGGTCAACAGCACCGCGGCATCACGACTTGGGTCATGACCTTCTGCACACATGAGCACAGCCCTCCCAGTTGCCGTGGCACTTGGATGTCCAGAGCCTTGGGAGAGGTATGCGATTCCAATATGAGCAGCGGGAGGTTCTGTAATAATTATAGGGGATAACTCAGGAGACTCTGCGTGGAACAAGACAACTACAGGACACAGTTTTATAAGTGGTAAAGTCTATATTATCACACGGTGATTCAAACAGGTGCAGAGAGAAACTCAAGTCCACAACACTTGGTGTAAATATTAAATGCAGCTTAGCAGTCTATAGGAAACTTCAGAGGAAAATGCAATCACGCAGAAAGTCTATGAAGCACAATTATTCTTGAGGATACTTGACACGAATAAGTCCTTGTTTTAGTCCAAACACAGATAGATATGCTTATAAGGCAGTTCAAATAATATCTTAGCTCAACCAGGGAGGCCTGGGTGATAATCTCAGGTTTAAGCAGAGCAGCAACAGCTTACATGCCAGCAAATGCAGATGGAAGTAAACACAAGCAGATGAAGGAGGATTACTGGAAACTGTTGTATGCAGCAGGAACTCAGAGCAGAGTAGCAGGATCACCACACAGGTTCACAGGAGCAGGTATATAGCCAGGGAGTCACCAGAGTAAGGAGCTGGATGCAAGGCAGAATACTCTAGCACAGACTAAAGGCTGGGAGTTTTATAGCAGGAAGACACAGTGCACATGAGACCAAAGACGCCATCTTGGAAAAGGGCAGTAATGCACAAAAGGTAATAAAAAATGTTCAGAGTCCTGACAGGTCCGAAGATGTGGCGTGGAGCAGGTGGTAATTGGGGAGGGGCCTAGAGGTGAGCGTTGAGGTGAGTAGAATTACTTTTCTTTACTTTTTTAATCTTTCGATGGCCCATTATGGTTCAGGAAAATGGGTGCCAGTGCCCGCCATTTTATTGGATCCACACGGAAGCAAATTACAAAAAAAAATCAGAATTTTGGCAAGTGTGGATTTTTGTAAATTTCAAGAAGAACACAATTCCACTTGAATCTATTTGCGCACCTCTTAATGACCTTAACTAAGGATATGCTATCAATCTTAATTTCAGAAAAGTCCCTTTGTCACTCTTATCAATATGAGATAAACATAAAATTGGTAATTGCTCTCATACCATGAGGTCACTACAAATCCAAGAAAGACTTGTCAGCCCTTTTGACTCTTCTGTTTCAGTAAATACTCATATTTCCCATGATATTACAATTCTCACGCATCTTTCCTTCTGATTTTCGGTTGTCAGTTGTCATTTTTTTCATGAATAACTGATGTGCTGCCCTTGTTTCTACACGGTCTAGTACTGTCAGCACTGAGTGGATCATTTCAGTTTTAACATATGCTCCAAGATTTTTTACATGGAAAATATATATATTTTTTTAATAACTCAGATAGTTTTATTAGGTTTTGCATATAAAACATTCAACAAATACAAAAAACAAATCCTATCCTACCATTGTCCATTCTTGTTTCCAATTTAGTATATCAGGTTCAGAAATAGAAACATTGTTCAAACATAATTTTAGTGGCAAAACAATGACTAAACATGTTCTTATATGTATTGTGTAGAGTGATCTATCATTTTATTCAGCGTCAGTATTCTAGTAGCCAAACAGGAGGTTGCCAGCAACGGTGTCCATAACTTTTGTCAAATGCAGCATTTTTCTTTTTTGCACATAATTGAAGCTATTCAACAAAACAAAGATGTCGGGAAAGCCAAATGTTTTTTGGGGGTTAGCGAGTGATAATTAATTTTTTTTTTACTGTGTTTCATTTTACCAGGAAAATACATGACTTGTAGATCTGTAATGAGATAAATATTGGTATTCATACATGGGCTAAATCCAAAGCAATTTATTATCCAGATTTCCTGGATTAGATGTAAATGGCTAAACCTCAGTGTCTGTATAGTAATATGTGTTTTCTAGCTGTACAGAAAAGTATCAGTGTACATCGCACCAGAACATCATAGAAAACACAAGTGCCCATTGTTTTTTTTTGTGACAGTCATCACCATGTCATCAATAAATTGGGTGGTCTGTATGACTATTCTGCCATATGGTCATATAGCTGTGACTCTATCCTAAGCCCACTAAGGCACTTTATCCCAGGAAGATCTTATTTTTATGATTGGGACAGCTATTCTATGGCAGCTAGCGGGATGTACCAGTGTAGTTCCATTTGCTGGGTACATTTTAACAGCAAACATCTGTAAATTAGAAGATGGCGACCACCCACTGCAGAACTGAAAAGGCATTGTTTAGGATTGCTTGCTTTTTAATGTGCCCGTGGAATGTGACTGGCACAAATCCAAACCATTGTTCTTTTTTTAAAAGACCTGTTGTGGCGGCTATGTTTATCCCTTATTATATGATAACATATTAGTGCATGTATCTTCTTTCAACAAACTCATCCAACTAAAGCAATTGCCTTCCAGAATACTGTATTTTCACCTCGCAATTAGATTTTTCTAGTAAAAAATATCCTTAATACTATTATAATGTAGTATAATCACACTGATTATGCAATTTTTCTTCTGATATTAATTTGCAAAAGCCCTGTATAATTTAATTGTCTGCCTGTAAATGGTGATTGCTTGTATGTATGTCGCCAGTGATGAAAAGCACATGATACGTTGTGTTTGTACGCAGTAATGAAGTCAATTTGTAATAAAAGAGTGGTGGCAGTGAATCTGTGTCATTCTCAATGTGTCATTGTTCTCAGATCCGATGTATTTGTGAACCATTGTGTTACTTTTTGTTAAGAGCAAAAGTTTCTATGCCATAATTTTTGGACCTCAAGCGTTGTTGAGTCAATGTTCTGGCACCCCAAATGTTAGTATTTCAGTGTTCTGGCACCCTATGTGTTAGTATGTCAGTGTTCTGGCACCCCCTCAACTGTTAGTATGTTAGTGTTCTGGCACCCCAAGTGTTAGTATGTCAGTGTTCTGGCACCCAAAGTGTTAGTATGTCAGTATTTTGGCACCCCAAGTGTTAGTATGCTAGTGTTCTGGCTCCCAAAGTGTTAGTATGTCAGTGTTCTGGCACCCCAAGTGTTAGTATGTCAGTGTTCTGGCTTCCTAAATGTTAGTATGTTAGTGTTCTGGCACCCCAAGTGTCGGTATGTTATTGTTCTGGCACCTTAGCATGAGATGATTAAAGGCTATGGACACTTCCGACATGGAGATACTATTTTTACATTTTTTTAGTAGATGTGAATCAGGCTAAATTTGTATTCTCCTGTTTGTGTGAATTTTACTGGGAAATTCAATTTGCAGCAAAGTTTTTCTCAGCTAATTGAATGTTCCCTATTATGCTCTGGGGTCTCTCTAGACCCCAGAGCATAATCAACATAAGGTGAAGAAAATAGAAAAAAAAACACTTACAGTTCTACTCTATTGCCTTTCCACTCTTCCCCGTCCCCGTCTGGTTCTTGGTATATTTACTTATCACTGCCGCCAAGCACTGTATCTATGAGCCTCTTCACGCTAGGCTGGGACTTTCAACTCTGATGAGGCCCAGGGCATTTCTGCATGTAAGTTCATGATGCCATGATGGCACGACGTGCACCGTGACCTTGCATGTGCATACATGGAATTGTCATGGGTCTCATCAGAGTCATAAGTCCGGACCTAGGATGAGGAGGCCCGGAAATTCAATGCCCATCAACTGTGATACAAAGACATGCCAAAGACCAGACTGTGGACAGTGCAGAAGCAGCAAGGTGAGTATTTTCTTTATTTTTAAACCTTTCATGTGCCTGCCAGCTAGCCAAAATTTTTGCTGATTCCACAAAGAAGCAAATTATAAACATTCCGCATTTTGGCGAATGTGGATTTTTGTAATATTCAAGTAGAGCTCAATTCCACTTGAATATATTCTGTTATCTCTAATTCAAATTTACATTTAGGTAATACAATTACACTAAGATTCAATCTGCAACCTTTATTCCTTTATTCATTTTCAGACACCTGATATGCACTTTTCAGCCTGATCCATGTTTTGGCTTTTTCTTGCGGTAATGTCTCTCCATGTACTATACGCTGGATGTGAGTTCTGTGCATAGTAAGGGGTTTTCTCTGTCTCAGCACAGCTCCAAAACTGCATGTACTTCCTGTATACAGCGGCATGTAAAAGTTTGGGCATCAATGGTCAAAATTACTGTTATTGTGAACAGTTAAGTAAGTTGAAGATGGAATGATCTCTAAAATGCCTAAAGTTAAAGATGACACATTTCCTTTGTATTTTAGGAAAAAATGTGTGTGAAACATCGCACTGCACTCGGATATCAGGATATGCTGACGCTGGCAATAGAGGAGATGGAGAAATTAATTTCTCCGTCTCCTCCGCACCTCTGATCCAATTCTCACATGCAAGAGGATCGGAGCACAGAGCACTGACACTCGGCTCCTGCTCACAGCAGAGTTGCAGCCGAGTGTCCAAACCTCTCGCAGCAGATAGAACGACTCCAACCTTATTTGGCATTCAGGAAATGTATAAACAATGGAAAAGCATATTGATCAGTGGAACAATTTGTGATGCGTGGTTTCAAAATAAGCAAATATTTCTGTTTTTATAGCTATAATTTTATTCCTTGCCTTTAGGATGGCATTTCTTTATTCTGTAATAAAAATATCAACTTTACTTAACAGAAAATTTGTAGAAGGGGTCAGGAATAGAACACTATATTTATCCAAATATCATGTTTGAACAAGGTATTGTATAGCTAGATGCACAATAGTTATAGGTACAAACACATCCTCTATGGCATTTAAGCATGATGCAAATGGCGTAATTTGGAGTTTTAATTAGTGAGGAGCGAATATACTCATTACTCGAGATTTCTCGAGCATGCTCGGGGGTCCTCCGAGTATTTTTTAGTGCTCGGAGTTTTAGTTTTTCTTGCCGCAGCTGAATGATTTACATCTGTTAGCCAGCATAAGTACATGTGGGGGTTGCCTGGTTGCTAGGGAATCCCCACATGGAATCAAGCTGGCTAGTAGCTGTAAGTCATTCAGTTGCGGCAAGAAAAACTAATCTCCGAGCACAAAAAAATTCTCGGAGGACCCCCGAGCGTGCTCGAGAAATCTCGAGTAATGAGTATATTCGCTCATCACTAGTTATAATCACTCTATATGACACCATGTGACGCCTCTTAACCGCTCTGTACTGCTGGAATGTTTCAGTTACATAGTATGCCATAGTACATGGACTCAGTGCTGTATGGGCTCATACATTTCTATGGGTGGTGAATTGCAGACTGATACACCACAGTTCCCTAATTCAGCTTTGTGCATGAACCCTAAGGGTATGTTCACATGTCCTTCTGTTGCACTGTTTTTTTTCCAAATGAAAAGGGTTGGCAGGAAAAATGCTGTGTACATTACACACATTATTTATGCATTTTTTATGCCTTCAAATAAATAGGTTAAAAAGGGCAGCAAAAACACTGAAATAATTGACACGCTGTAGTCTTTAAAAAACACACCAATGCAGAAAAAAAATGAATACAATTTTAGAAATCTCATTTATTTTGCTGCGAATGTAAAGTACAAAAAAGCCACTTGTGAACGACCCCCAATAGTTCTGTTTGATTCCTTCTATGGCTGCTGTATACAAAGTGACTTTTGATTGATTCACATTGGATTATGCAAATATGATTTAGATTGTAGATTAAATTAGTTATGGACTAGAACAAGCAATGCATGGCTGTGTAATTGTACCGCAAACATGACATTTAAGTTCTAACTATGCGGCTTACTGTTTAGCAAATAGCCATAAACTATAACTGACGACTTATTCTGCAGGATTCTTGCAAACCCATTATTCAGTCATTCAGGTCTTAGTTATATCACGAGAAATAAAAAATGTAAAGTAAATGACGTGCTGTAGGGCTCAGGTTAGCTCAGCTCCTTGGCCTACACCAGCCTGACGTCACACCTCTTCCTATAAGTATTGTTGGATCAGGCCTATTTCCATGTGGAACTGATCTGGTAACTATATAATTTTGTGAGGCTGCAGCTGCAGTGGAAGATTCATTATAAACCTTAGTCCAGGTGAGAAAGGAATTGTAGTCTACAGATATTCAGTTTAACAAGAGCAATGGAAACATTTCCTGAGGGTTTCAGAAGGGAGAGAATGAATGATCATGTAACATAAATGTCCTGTAAATTGTGGCTGATGTTATGGAAACATCAGAATATGTCATCAGTTAAGGCAAATATTATGTGCAACACTGAAATACGAGTCTCATCTAAATCTGATGTGATGATTGGGTGTTATACTAAGGACAATGGGAGATTGGCGTCTCTTCACTCTGTGCATGTATTTCTTCTTTTACTATGCTTATTGACTTACCAAGACATTCATCATATTCACAATATTAGGTATAATATGTATAATAAAATGAGGGTTTGGAACCTAAAATCTATTTTTTATCTAAATTAGACCTGTGGGTTTAGTCATTAAATGCATAGCTCGCAATACTTAACAACAAAAGGAAGAAAGTTTGGAGCACACCCTGTACTGCAAGGAAATAGTCCCAAAATTGCTTAGAATTTCGCACATAATGCATTTACCGCATTTGGAAGGTATGAGTGTAAGGTCAATATGGAGTACAATCCAGGGGGTATAGAAGGAAGCTCTGTCCATACCCTAATGAACTCTGTGGAAACTTTCACCTTCTCTAAACTCTATCATCAGTGCCAAGAGCAACTGCATGATGTCAATTCCCATTATCCTCCTTAGTTCTTCTCACTAGCTAAGAGGGATCACTGTGGAGTGGAATATCTCTAAAGTTTTGAGTAATGTGCTTTATTCCAGATCTCATAGAAGTACTGTGGGTGTCCATTAGTACTGTAGGTTTGAAGGATTCATTATAGCATTTTTCATTTTCACTGAAAGCATTTTTTCCTGGTGGCAGATGACTTTTATTGCTACAAAGTCTTTTTTGAATTGTAGCGGTAGATGCAGCGCAAATATGCATTAAGCCTTTTTCACGTGTCTGTGTTTAAACATGCATGTGAAAAAATGGTCCTGGTGTCATGGGTGTGTTATCCGAGTTGCTGTTTTTGCCATCAGTGAATCATCCGTGTGTCGGTTTTTGCCTTCAGTGTCTCATCAGTGTATCCGTTTTTACCATCGTGACATCATCCGTTTGTCATCTGTGTATCCTTTCTTACCATCAGTGTTTGGTCTGTGTATCCGTTTCTACCATCAGTGTGTCATCAGTGTTTTTTATGGATGGATAAATAAATAAATTGCAAAAGCTTCTCCTCTTATACTTTCTAACGTTAAACATGGACCACCATTATATAGCACACGGATGGTACACTGATGCCATCCGTGAGCTGTACATATTTTTCTTGGACCCATAGACTTGTATTGGCCCTTTTCATCCATGCTACCAGAAACAAAATGGACATGACTCTGTGTGTTTGCATGAACACACGGTCAGTGAAAAATCGGACATGTGGACAGCAGCATAGGTCATAATAGGTAGGTGTTGTATCCGTAAAAAAACATGGGTACAATGCATATGTGCAACACGGATGTGTGAATGAGGCCTTCAAGGAGTATTCAAGCCCTGTTCTCAACTGACCACATGACTCAGCCAGGAGGAGGTAGACGAAGTCGTGAGTTGCACATTCGCCCTGCTATTTTATTCTCTATGTCAGTGGTCCCCAAACTTTCTGACCTTCAGAGCCACATTCAGCTCTGAAAGAGGGTCACAAGCCACATCCAGCTCCTGTCCCCCCTTCACAGTAGTGGTAACCAAAGCCTCTGATTTCGGGTGTAATCATAACCAAAGCTTTTCCACACAAATCACCACGAAGCAGTTTACCAAGATCCAGGGTTTCCCACCACACCCCACCACATTCAGCATTCTCCCATCACGCACTCCCAACACAGTCACATCCAGCTTCAAGCACCTCCTCTGACCGGTAGTATCATCCTGTATCTAGCATACCATACTTAAATTATCTCTAATTCCCCAAGACCAGTATATGTGCATCCAGATCTGCTCTTCTCTTCAGGGCTGCTCACAAAGTTCACCATTTTGAGATGTTCTCTTCATACCAGTTTACTAAATCTGGAACTAATGGACCAAGCTGGCAGACAGGCGGGAGCCACAATTCATGGGACCGCAAGCCACACGTGGCTCCTAAGCTACAGGTTGGGGACCCCTGCTCTATGTCATAGATAAGTTGTGACAAGGGACTTGTCCAACTGCTTGAAGTTATGCATCTCTCAAAAAAGTCAGAATAGAATGGGAGCAATGATCTGTCTAGTGGATACTTGATACTGATAGTTTGATTGTTCACACAAAATAGTCTAAATCTGAAGAGTGAATTGGCAAAGGCTTTCACAGGCAAGATAAAAATTGCTATTGGACAGCAACCATCTCAACCTGTAACCGGGCTCACGTTATCAGGAAGAACTGTGTTAGTTCT
Source organism: Ranitomeya variabilis (assembly GCF_051348905.1). Lineage (NCBI taxonomy): Eukaryota > Metazoa > Chordata > Amphibia > Anura > Dendrobatidae > Ranitomeya > Ranitomeya variabilis. The sequence continues at coordinate 159,327,502 of NC_135238.1, read as the reverse complement.
TTGCTTATACAGCAAGCAAAGAAAGCAACAATGAATTGGAAAACTGTTCATTACATGTGCCTTCAAGCTGCGCACAGAGCAGTAGTGGACACTGGTAGAAGAGGGCCCCTGGGCACAAACAATATATGGGCCCTTTACAGTCCAATAGCTTCTCACAACGCACAATTCCCCATGCTTTGAGGTGGCAGTGGCCCTCTTACTTCTCGGGCCCCTGTTCTGCTTCACAAGTGGCACCAATGGTATGTAAGCTCCTGGCCAAGAATCTGCAGTATGAGAAGCCTGAAGATGTGTTCACCCCTAGTTTATGTTGGGGAAAAACAAAATCCACGGGACTTTTACATGTGCAGGAAATGTAAAAGTCCTTTCTGTTCTGTCAAACAAATGTCATTCTTCTGGATGTATATATCCCCTTTAACACTGGTCAATATCTGTATAAACTATGTTTTTGCCCCGATTTTGCTTTTTTTTTATTTTGCAAGAAAAAAATCTACCTGTGCATATACACCATTGTAATCATATAGAATGGAACAAAGTATGTTATGATGGGAGAAAATATAGGCAATCTTGATAATCTGTTACTTGGTCCCACATAGCACACCAGGGATATTTAGGCCAACAATCATTTACTAAAGTCAGGAAGCTGCAATATATATTCAACTCCCTTACATGCAATGATGAGATCGAATCGATATTAGCAATAGTTGCTAGTTATTATGTCAATCAATGTGACACATATCTCTCTCAATAGCAGCTCAGGCATTTACAAACCGCTGGTGGCAAATAGCAAAATTAGCTAATTCCAGAGAAGTGAGTGAGACAATAATAATAGTAATTGCCTCCCCCTGTCTTAAAGCATTGCACAAGGTTTTTATTCATGTTTCCTTTGCATAGTCAAAATGCAATGAGCCTGCAGAAGAATGAATGAGAACTTTGCTGGGGCTCTTGCCTAGTGATCGGATATTATAGTTGTTTATTTAGACGGAAGTTCCTGGTTATTATGGGATTTTTCCTGTAATTCTTAAAAAAAAATCACTATTAACCATTTCATCCCCTGGCCAGTCTCAGTCATCGTGCCATTATGGAGGATATCGGTGACAAAAAAGACGATATTTTATAAGGAGTAGCAAAATACCATACTTTTTAGGTGCACCTGTGTCATTTATTGCAGTATGCATTGCACCAAATGTGCTTACAAAATGATCTTTGCCAATATTTTTTTTTCACATCACAATCTGTGTTAAAAAAGAATAGATATTTTGTAATTTTCACATTGGCCACTTTTCAGAAGTTTCATCACAGGCAGGAATACGATGTCAGGCAACTCCACAGCTGGTAACTAGTGATGACGATGAGTGCCCGTGTTCGCTACTCGAGTTTGCCTAGGGTGTTCGAGTATGCACTGAGTATCGCGGGTGTTCGGTTGATATGTTCGAGTCCCCGAGCCCACATGTTTCACAACTGTTAAGACAGCCAAAAAGCCTAGGGTGGAAAATGCAGCAGCTACCGGTATATGTCAAAAATAAAAATAGATAACAATAAAAGTAAAATTAATTGAGACATCAGTAGGTTAAGTGTTTTTGAATATCCATATTGAATCAGGAGCCCCATATAATGCTCCATACAAAATACACCCCATATAATGCTCCATATAATGCTCCATGCAGTTCTTTATGGCCCCATAGGTGCCCCATATAATGCTCGATGCAGTTATGGCCCCATAGATGCCCCATATAATGCTCCATGCAGTTATGGCCCCATAGATGCTCCATATAATGCTCCATGCAGTTATGGCCCCATAGATGCCCCATATAATGCTCCATACAGTTATGGCCCCATATAATGCCCCATATAATGCTCCATGCAGTTATGGCCCCATATAATGCCCCATATAATGCTCCATGCAGTTATGGCCCCATAGATGCCCCATAAAATGCTCCATACAGTTATGGCCCCATATAATGCCCCATATAATGCTCCATGCAGTTATGGCCCCATAAGATGCCCCACATAATGCTCCATACAGTTATGGCCCCATAGATGCCCCATATAATGCTCCATGCAGTTATGGCCCCATATAATGCTCCATACAGTTATGGCCCCATAGATGCCCCATATAATGCTCCATGCAGTTATGGCCCCATATAATGCTCCATGCAGTTATGGCCCCATAGACGCTCCATACAGCATTGTGCCACATGTAATGCTGCTGCTGCAATAAAAAAAATCACATACTCACCTCTCGTCGCTGACTGCTGCTCCTCAGCATCCCGTCTCTCCGCACTGACTGTTCAGGCAGAGGGTGGCGCACACACTAGTACGTCATCACGCCCTCTGATCTGCACAGTCACTGCAAGAGGACGGGAAGATGGAGCGGCGCCCGGCGGATGGAACGCGGACAGGTGACTATGAAATACTCACCTGGTCCCGGCGCTCGTGACGCTGTCCCTGCCTGTCCCATGGTACCACAGCTTCTTCCTGTAATGAGCGGTCACTGGTGCCGCTCATTACAGTAATGAATATGCGGCTCCACCCCTATGGGAGTGGAGTCCATATTCATTACTTTAATGAGCGGTACCACGTGACCGCTGAATAGAGGAAGAGCTGCAGCGAGGGAGACCATGGGAAAGGCTGGGACAGCGTTAGGAGCGCCGTGAGCAGGTGAGTATGCGACCGTCCTCTCTCCCCCTCACCCGCCGACCTGTCATGATCTCCATGGCCAGAGAACTAGCATAAGCCTCAATGGGAACAAGCTCTTGGAAGATGCAACTGTACTGACCATGAACCAAACCTACCGCATCATCCAGAAGTAGCCAGGTAGCATGTCCTACTTTTTATCCCTATATGCCCAGCGCCGGCCGGAGAACTAAATAATGCTAGCAGAGGGAAATATAAGACCTGACTCACCTCTAGAGAAATGCCCAAAAAGGAGACAGAAGCCCCCCACATATATTGGCGGTGATATGAGATGAAACAACAAACGCAGCAGGAAAATAGTTTTAGCAAATTTGAGGTCCGCTTTCTAGATAGCAGAAGACAGAAAGCATACTTTCATGGTCAGTAGAAAACCCTAACAAAACACATCCAGAAATTACTTTAGGACTCTGGCATTAACTCATAATACCAGAGTGGCAATTCCTGATCAACAAGAGCTTTCCAGACACAGTAACGAAACTGCAGCTGTGAACTGGAACCAAAATACAAAAACAAAACATGGACGAATGTCCAACTTATCTAGTAGATGTCTGGGAGCAGGAACAAGCACAGAGAGGCTTCTGATAACATTGTTGACCGGCAAGCATCTAACAGAGAAGCCAGGTTATATAGCGACACCCAGATCTAATCAGAACAGGTGAACAGGGAAGATGATGTCACAAGTTCAATTCCACCAGTAGCCACCGGGGGAGCCCAGAATCCAAATTCACAACAGTACCCCCCCCTCAAGGAGGGGGCACCGAACCCTCACCAGAACCACCAGGGCGATCAGGATGGGCCCTATGAAAGGCACGAACCAGATCAGAGGCATGAACATCAGATGCAGTGACCCAAGAATTATCCTCCTGGCCGTATCCCTTCCACTTGACCAGATACTGGAGTCTCCGTCTGGAAACACGGGAGTCTAGGATTTTTTCCACAACGTACTCCAACTCACCCTCAACCAACACCGGAGCAGGAGGCTCAACGGAAGGCACAACCGGTGCCTCATACCTGCGCAATAACGACCGATGAAAAACGTTATGAATAGAAAAGGATGCAGGGAGGTCCAAACGGAAGGAAACAGGGTTAAGAATCTCCGATATTTTATACGGACCGATGAACCGAGGCTTAAACTTAGGAGATGAGACCCTCATAGGGACAAAACGAGAAGACAACCACACCAAATCTCCAACACAAAGCCGAGGACCAACACGACGGTGACGGTTGGCAAAAAGCTGAGTCTTCTCCTGGGACAACTTTAAATTGTCCATCACCTGCCCCCAGATATGATGCAATCTCTCCACCACCGCATCCACTCCAGGACAATCCGAGGATTCCATCTGACCGGAGGAAAATCGAGGGTGGAACCCCGAATTACAGAAAAACGGGGACACCAAAGTGGCAGAGCTGGCCCGATTATTGAGGGCGAACTCCGCCAATGGCAAAAAAGCAACCCAATCATCCTGGTCAGCAGACACAAAACACCTCAGATATGTCTCCAGGGTCTGATTAGTCCGCTCGGTCTGGCCATTAGTCTGAGGGTGAAAAGCAGACGAAAAAGACAAATCTATGCCCATCCTAGCACAGAATGCCCGCCAAAATCTAGACACAAATTGGGTTCCTCTGTCAGAAACGATATTCTCAGGAATACCATGCAAACGAACAACATTTTGAAAAAACAGGGGCACCAACTCGGAAGAAGAAGGCAATTTGGGCAGGGGAACCAAATGGACCATCTTAGAAAAACGGTCACACACCACCCAGATGACAGACATCTTCTGAGAAACAGGCAGATCTGAAATAAAATCCATCGAGATGTGTGTCCAAGGCCTCTTAGGAATAGGCAAGGGCAACAATAATCCACTAGCCCGAGAACAACAAGGCTTGGCCCGAGCACAAACGTCACAAGACTGCACAAAGCCTCGCACATCTCGTGACAGGGAAGGCCACCAGAAGGATCTTGCCACCAAATCCCTGGTACCAAAAATTCCAGGATGACCTGCCAATGCAGAAGAATGTACCTCAGAGATGACTCTACTGGTCCAATCATCAGGAACAAACAACCTATCAGGCGGACAACGATCCGGTCTATCCGCCTGAAACTCCTGCAAGGCCCGCCGCAGGTCTGGAGAAATGGCTGACAAGATAACTCCCTCCTTAAGAATACCTGTGGGGTCAGAGTTGCCGGGTGAATCAGGCTCAAAACTCCTAGAAAGGGCATCCGCCTTAACATTCTTAGAACCCGGTAGGTACGATACCACAAAATTAAACCGAGAGAAAAATAATGACCAGCGCGCCTGTCTAGGATTCAGGCGCCTGGCGGTCTCAAGATAGATCAAATTTTTGTGGTCAGTCAATACCACCACCTGATGTCTGGCCCCCTCGAGCCAATGGCGCCACTCCTCAAACGCCCACTTCATGGCCAAAAGCTCCCGATTCCCAACATCATAATTCCGCTCAGCGGGCGAAAATTTACGGGAAAAGAAGGCACAAGGCCTCATCACGGCACAGTCAGAACTTTTCTGCGACAACACTGCCCCAGCCCCGATCTCAGAAGCGTCGACCTCAACCTGAAAAGGAAGAGTCACATCAGGCTGACGCAACACAGGGGCAGAAGAAAAACGGCACTTAAGCTCCTGAAAGGCCTCCACAGCATCAGGGGACCAATTAGCAACATCAGCACCCTGTCTAGTCAAATCGGTCAATGGCTTAACGACATCCGAAAAACCAGAAATAAATCGACGATAAAAGTTGGCAAAGCCCAAAAATTTCTGAAGACTTTTAAGAGAAGAGGGCTGCGTCCAATCACAAATAGCTTGAACCTTGACAGGATCCATCTCAATGGAAGAGGGAGAAAAAATATATCCCAAAAAGGAAATTCTCTGAACCCCAAAAACGCACTTAGAACCCTTGACACACAGAGAATTAGACCGCAAAACCTGAAAAACCCTCTTAACTTGCCGGACATGAGAGTCCCAATCATCCGAAAAAATCAGAATATCATCCAGATACACTATCATAAATTTATCCAAAAAATCGCGGAAAATATCATGCATAAAGGACTGGAAGACTGAAGGGGCATTAGAAAGACCAAAAGGCATCACCAAATACTCAAAGTGGCCCTCGGGCGTATTAAATGCGGTTTTCCACTCATCCCCCTGCCTGATCCGCACCAAATTATACGCCCCACGGAGATCAATCTTAGAGAACCACTTGGCCCCCTTTATGCGAGCAAACAAATCAGTCAGCAACGGCAATGGGTATTGATATTTAACCGTGATTTTATTCAAAAGCCGATAATCAATACATGGTCTCAAAGAGCCGTCTTTTTTTGACACAAAGAAAAAACCGGCTCCTAAGGGAGATGACGATGGACGAATATGTCCCTTTTCCAAGGACTCCTTTATATATTCTCGCATAGCAGTATGTTCAGGCACAGACAGATTAAATAAACGACCCTTTGGGTATTTACTACCCGGAATTAAATCTATAGCACAATCGCACTCACGGTGCGGAGGTAGCGAACCCAGCTTGGGTTCTTCAAAGACGTCACGATAATCAGACAGGAACTCAGGGATTTCAGAGGGAATAGATGATGAAATGGACACCAAAGGTACGTCCCCATGAGTCCCCTTACATCCCCAGCTCAACACAGACATAGCTCTCCAGTCAAGGACTGGGTTGTGAGACTGCAGCCAAGGCAATCCTAGCACCAAATCATCATGTAGATTATACAGCACCAGAAAACGAATAGTCTCCTGGTGATCCGGATTAATACACATAGTCACTTGTGTCCAGTATTGTGGTTTATTATTAGCCAATGGGGTGGAGTCAATCCCCTTCAGAGGAATAAGAGTCTCCAAAGGCTCTAAATCATACCCACAACGATTGGCAAAGGACCAATCCATAAGACTCAAAGCGGCGCCAGAGTCGATATAGGCGTCCGTAGTAATAGATGACAAAGAGCAAATCAGGGTCACAGACAAAATAAATTTAGACTGTAAAGTGCCAATGGGAACGGATTTATCAAGCTTTTTAGTACGCTTAGAGCATGCTGATATAACATGAGTAGAATCCCCACAATAGAAACACAACCCATTTTTCCGTCTAAAATTCTGCCGCTCGCTTCTGGACAGAATTCTATCACACTGCATGTTTTCTGGCGTCTTCTCAGTGGACACCGCCAGATGGTGCACTGGTTTGCGCTCCCGCAGACGCCTATCGATCTGAATGGCCATTGTCATGGACTCATTCAGACTTGCAGGCACAGGGAACCCCACCATAACATCCTTAATGGCATCAGAAAGACCCTCTCTGAAAGTAGCCGCCAAGGCACACTCATTCCACTGAGTAAGCACAGACCATTTACGGAATCTTTGGCAGTAAATTTCAGCTTCATCTTGCCCCTGCGATAGGGACATCAAAGTTTTTTCTGCCTGAAGTTCCAAATGAGGTTCCTCATAAAGCAAGCCCAAGGCCAGAAAAAACGCATCCACATTGCGCAACGCAGGATCCCCTGGTGCCAATGCAAAAGCCCAATCTTGAGGGTCGCCGCGGAGCAAGGAAATCACAATCCCAACCTGCTGTGCAGGGTCTCCAGCAGAACGAGATTTCAGGGACAAAAATAACTTACAATTATTTCTAAAATTCTGAAAGCTAGATCTATTCCCTGAGAAGAATTCCGGCAAAGGAATTCTCGGCTCTGATACCGGAGCATGAACAACAAAATCTTGCAAACTTTGTACTTTCGTGGCGAGATTATTCAAACCTGCAGTTACACTCTGTAGATCCATTATAGACAGGTGAACATAGAGCCATTCAAAGATTAGAAGGAGAGAGAAAAAAAAAGAAAGACTGCAGCATAGACAGACTGGCAAGTGATCCAATTAAGAGCACACTAACTACTAGAGAAAAAAAAAAAAAAAAAAAAAAAAAATTTTCAGCAGACTTCTTATTTCTCTCCTTTCTCAGCCAAGGATTTTAACCCTTTAGTGGGCCGGTCAAACTGTCATGATCTCCATGGCCAGAGAACTAGCATAAGCCTCAATGGGAACAAGCTCTTGGAAGATGCAACTGTACTGACCATGAACCAAACCTACCGCATCATCCAGAAGTAGCCAGGTAGCATGTCCTACTTTTTATCCCTATATGCCCAGCGCCGGCCGGAGAACTAAATAATGCTAGCAGAGGGAAATATAAGACCTGACTCACCTCTAGAGAAATGCCCAAAAAGGAGACAGAAGCCCCCCACATATATTGGCGGTGATATGAGATGAAACAACAAACGCAGCAGGAAAATAGTTTTAGCAAATTTGAGGTCCGCTTTCTAGATAGCAGAAGACAGAAAGCATACTTTCATGGTCAGTAGAAAACCCTAACAAAACACATCCAGAAATTACTTTAGGACTCTGGCATTAACTCATAATACCAGAGTGGCAATTCCTGATCAACAAGAGCTTTCCAGACACGGTAACGAAACTGCAGCTGTGAACTGGAACCAAAATACAAAAACAAAACATGGACGAATGTCCAACTTATCTAGTAGATGTCTGGGAGCAGGAACAAGCACAGAGAGGCTTCTGATAACATTGTTGACCGGCAAGCATCTAACAGAGAAGCCAGGTTATATAGCGACACCCAGATCTAATCAGAACAGGTGAACAGGGAAGATGATGTCACAAGTTCAATTCCACCAGTAGCCACCGGGGGAGCCCAGAATCCAAATTCACAACACCGACCCAGCCGCCAAACATGACTCGAGTATAAGCCGAGAGGGGCACTTTCAGCCCAAAAATTTGGGCTGAAAATCTCGGCTTATACTCCAGTATATACGGTACATTTAAGCCGGACTGGCTTGAAAATTTCAGGACTAAGCGGAACTGCTCGGAACGCGTAGACCTGTTTCCTTTTATTCTTTTTGTATATTTTTATTTAAAATTTTTCCCTTTTTTAAACTATGTTGCTAATAAAAATAATGTTTTAATATGCTTACCTCCTTTCCTGTGGATGCTGAATTTTTCAATTTTGCTTCTACATTTTTTTGCTGCTTGTTTAAAATGTCAAATCTCAAAGGTCTGTTTTAGGCGTCATCCAAACACAAGCTTTTTTCTCATAGGTAAAAAAAAAAAAAACAGTGATTTTCATCAGTATTTGTTCAGTATGCAACTTTTTACCATTAGTGATTTTCTCATATGCCATTGAAAAAAAAACATATATGTGTGCTGTTCATGATTTTCATGGAACAGTGGACTTGTAAGGGTGATTTTGGTCCTTGACTTGAATAAATAACATACATGTCTTTGAAACATGGTCTACAAAAAAAAACGGACATGTGAACAGTACCATAGACCATAATGGGCATGATTTCTATCGATGACTATGGATAGAAAATAAAACGTGAAAAATGGATATCTGGAAGTAGCCATAAGCCAATGCCTGCCTCCAATCTACATCCCCTTGGACAGGCAAAAAAAGAAAGTGGTGAGTGCAGCCCAAAATGTTTTTTTTGGGGTGAAAAAATGTATAAAACATAAAATGCAACCTAGGTCATTTATGCATAAGGTCCCATGTACTTTTTCCACTGGTAAGATTAATGCTCATATCACCTTCAATACCTTAGATCGCTGCTTGGAGACTGAAATTAATAGATAGCATATTAATATCTCAACATGTTTTGTGCTTTATTATATTACTTATATTTATAATGTCATGGAGAGTAAATTTAATCAGTTTAATAACAGTACATTATGGACTTCCTCTTTGTTGTCATATTAACAATCAATGTTTTCTCTAGGGACATAGCTGCTATGAACCCAATGTTTATTAGCTGAATGTGTTTTTTTTTACATGAATTTTGGGTAGCTCTTAATTCTTACCACACTTGGTGTGTATGTTTTGCAGAATACATACAGCATACCGAGGTGTATTTTTTTCTGTATACAATTGTGGCCAAAAGTTTTGAGACTGACAGTAATTTTGGTTTTCACAAAGTTTGCTGCTTCAGTTTATATAGTGTCAATTTGCATTAGCTCTAGATTGTTATGAAATGTGATCAGATGAATTGCAAAGAAAAATTGCCAAGTCATTACTTGCCATAAAAACTAACTTAATCACAAAAAATCCTTTTCCACTGATTTTCATTTCTAACGCAAAATGATCTTTTTACACAATTTCTATGATCTCGTTACCTCACAGAAAGTGTTAACAAGGACAAGGCATCTGATATCTGACTCTGTCATGCAGATTGAAATATAATAGCAGATTGGTTGCCTAATCTTCTGTTAACCACATTTACTTCCAGGAAACACCATTGCTTTGCATCAAAATGGATTTTCAGGCAAGGACATTGCTGCTTCAAAGATTGCTCCTAAACGAATAATTTATTAGTTCATTAAGAACTTCAACAAGAAAGGTGCATTTGATGTAAAGAAGGCTTCAGGGTACTCAAGAAAGTTCAGCATGTGCCAAGGGCAATTCCAATTCCTAAAGTAGATTTTCAGCTACAGAATTGGTAACACCAGAGCTTGCTCAGGAAAGGCAGCAGGCAGATGTCAGTGCATCTTCAGGCACAAGGCTGTTGGAGATTAGCCTGTTGCCAAGAAGGGCAACAAAGAAGGTAATTCTCCAAGAAAAACATCAAGGAAGGTCTGGCATTCTGAGGGAAGTACAGGGATGGGATTGCAGAGAACTGTGGTAAAGTTATTTGCTATAATCATTTCTTCAGACAGTTTGGGACATTTGGAAGAATGATTGTCTAAAGATGAAAATGTAAGCCTTACCATGAGTCCTGTGCCATGGCAGTAGTAAAGCATCCTGAGACCATTCGTGTGGGGTTGCTTTTCATCCAAGTAAATGAGCTAACTCAATAATTTACTGTATATCACTGCCCTGAATAATGACTGGGGTCTAAACATCCCCCAAGACCAACTTCTTCCAACAATTCAAAAGCAATTTGGCGATGAACAATGCTTAAATCAGCAAGAGAGAGCACCATGTCACAGGATAAAAGTGACAACTTAGTGGCTCGGTGAACAAAATATATAAATTTTTGGGTCTACTGTATGGCCAAGAAGCTCTCCATATCTCAATCACATTGTAAACCTGTGGCCAATCCTCACTAAGTGGATCGACACACAAACACAAAGAAATTCTAATAAACTTCAAGCACTGATTAGGCAAGAATGGGTTGTCATTAGTTAGAATTTGTCCCAGAATATCCTACATGACAGGGCGAATTGTAGAAATCTTTAAATATAAGGGTCAACACTGTAAAAATTGAGTATTTGCATCAACGTGATGTATTTATCAGTAAAAGTAAAAAAAAAAATGTGAAATGCCTATAATTCTATTTCTCTAACCAAAGAAACATTGGAATAAATGATCTGAAGCGGCAAACGTTGTGAAACGCAATATTTGTGTCAGTCTCAAAGTTTTTGGCCACAATTGTACAGTTCTATTTGAAAGTGTATTGGGCTTCACATTTAAATACAACTGAGACTGCGGGATCCAAACAAATCCCAACAATATATTGATCAAAAATATCCTCTGGTATCATACCCTAATATGACACACATGCCATAAAGCAGAAAGATATTCAATGCAGAAAATTTCAACCCAACACCTAACCTGACATATCCAATAGCTTATGTTGAGAAAGTTTTCAGTTACAATTTCTGCATACAATTTCTTGTATCATGGTTGTGTGCTAGGTTATGCGTAGTGTGTACATTTACTCATTAACATATCATATACACGATTAGGCTCCAACAAAATTTCAAGGGGTACGGTCTCCTGATCCACAGGCCCAGAGATTAAAGGTGACCCATCCACTGTTTCCATGGTGATTGGAAAGGCTCTTTGTTGAATTTCAATGCCATGTTCCTTGGCAAATGCGATATCCATGAAATTGCCACTTGCCCCAGAGTCAATCATAGCTGAACTGGAAATCCACTGTCCTGAACACAAGATCTTAATAGAGAGAGAACAGTGAGAGTTCTTTTCCTCTTTTCCTTAAGCTCCTTGGGGGGTGAAGTCATAGAAAGTGAATGGAATACAGCATTTAAAGGCAGGCTACATTCAGAGATGTCAGATTCATCATCACAGTTGTCATACTCCCCTACTGCTGCTAGCACCTTGTTAGGCCGTCTAGGACACTTAGGACAATTGATCAGGAAGTGGTCAGACTGGCCACAGTAGAAACATAGACTTTCACGAAGGCGATGCTCCCGGCGCTCATTGATCTCGCGCCTCAGAACGGAATCAATTTGCATGGGCACCTCCTCCACCTCCCGAGATGTTTTACCTGCAGGCTCTTTGGAAGGAAGGGAAAAGTTAGAGATACGGTTAAAGGCAGCAAATTTCTCCTGCCTACGCTCAGTAAGGCGAATGTCTATGCGCACACAATGCTGTAGAAACGTTTCTAGCTCTTGTGGTGACTCAGAACGAGCTAATTCATCTTTTACAATACTAGACAGACCCCTTTAGAAACAGGCAATTGTGCATAACTGTCCCAATTGGTATCTACCGCTAATCTCCTGAATTCAGTAGCATACTCAATAACAGAACTTTAGCCTGGCGTAAAGACAATAAAGCAGATTCTATAAATCCTACAGAGAAACCTGGAGTAAAAATACACCCAAAAGTATAATTTACTAAAATTCAAATTTTATTATAATGTAACATACATACAAAAACAAAAATACATAAACAAAGTGCTCGTAGCATACACGTACAGGGACCCTGACTACTGCAAGTAACACCATGTATACACAAACAGGCAGAACACCGCTCAGTATAAAGCTGAGTACGGTTCAGATGACCCTATCTGACGATATGTAAGTCTCCCATGTAACCCTTTATGCCTATATAGGCCAAATTTAAAGGACCGATAGAGTCATGTCTGTCTTACCCATTATTGTTGATGCCAGTGTCAGTCCCACTGCCCCGACGCGCGTTTCGCGTTGGGCTTCCTCGGGGCATAGGCATAAAGGGTTACATGGGAGACTTACATATCGTCAGATAGGGTCATCTGAACCGTACTCAGCTTTATACTGAGCGGTGTTCTGCCTGTTTGTGTATACATGGTGTTACTTGCAGTAGTCAGGGTCCCTGTACGTGTATGCTACGAGCACTTTGTTTATGTATTTTTGTTTTTGTATGTATGTTACATTATAATAAAATTTGAATTTTAGTAAATTATACTTTTGGGTGTATTTTTACTCCAGGTTTCTCTGTAGGATTTATATTTGTATAGGAGTTGTACCCTGTGATCTATGTCCAGTTAAAGGGTGTTTCCCTGTGATAGTGTTCTCTGATATGTATCAGTGGTATATGTATTTAATAAAGCAGATTCTGCGGTTGCACAGCGATTAGGATCATCAAACATTAATGCCATAGAAATCATCCAAGTTATTTAACCGTGGGTCACGAGACTCAATCATCGGATTCGCCCAGGGGAGCGCTCGTGCGGTCAGCAGCATTATTACACACAATACTTTGGATCTATCATTAGGAGAACGGTCAGCATGCACATCAAAATATAGCATACATTGATTCACAAAGCCACAAAATTTGTCGTGATCACCATTAAATCTGAATGGGGGCAACTTAGGTGGGCTAGCTGGTGGCGGTTGCCCAGAGGGTAAAGTCACTTGTGCAGCTATTTGCGTGCTTATGTCCTGAAAAGCCCGTCTATACTGGGACTCTATGCCAGCAAGTTTGTTTTCCTGGGCTGCCATGCGGGTGCATAAGTCCTGCAAAGTTTGTCCAAACACTTGTTGATTGTGTTCAAAGTGTCCAAACTTCTTTTGCAGACCTTCCACATCTTTCTGCAGTGATATAATTATGGAAAACACCTGCTCTAATCTGCTTTCTGCAGTCATTGTTCCAGCAGTCTTCTCTTTTCTGGCTAGAGTATCCTGTAATAATTGTAGTGGATAACTCAGGAGACTCTTTGCGTGGAACAAGACAACTACAGGACACAGTTTTATAAGTGGTAAAGTCTATATTATCACACGGTGATTCAAACAGGTGCAGAGAGAAACTCAAGTCCACAACACGTGGTGTAAATAATAAACGCAGCTTAGCAGTCTATAGGAAACTTCAGAGGAAAATGCAATCACGCAGAAAATCTATGAAGCACAATTATTCTTGAGTATACTTGACACGAATAAGTCCTTGTTAGTCCAAACACAGATAGCTATGCTTATAAGGCAGTTCAAATAATATCTTAGCACAACCAGGGAGGCCTGGGTAATAGTCTCAGGTTTTTGCAGAGCAGCAACAGCTTACATGTCCAGCAAATGCAGATGGAAGTAAACACGAGCAGCAGATGAAGGAGGATTACTGGAAACTGGTGTATGCAGCAGGAACTCAGAGCAGAGTAGCAGGATCACCACACAGGTTCACAGGAGCAGGTATATAGCCAGTGAGTCACCAGGGTCAGGAGCTAGATGCAAGACAGAATACTCTAGCACAGACTGAAGGCTGGGGTGGAGTTTTATAGCAGGAAGACACAGTGCACATGAGACCAAAGACGCCATCTTGGAAAAGGGCAGTAATGCACAAAAGGTAATAAAAAATGTTCAGAGTCCTGACACATATCATGTGTAAACTATTTGTGTTCTCTCCTAATAAGGGACCAGTACAAAACAGTACAAACATAACCAAAACATCTACACCACTTAATGACCAATTAATTGGTCACCAAACAATCGAATCACAACCAATTACCTAGAGGAATTTGGAAGGAAAATATTTTCGATCTGTTGTTCAGTATCTTTTAGATTTTTTCCCTCATACTTTTTATTGATTGTCTATTCACATTAGTATACAGATATCACATCTTAAAATAATGTAAATAAATTTGAAAAACACAATCAGGTTTTCTTTTACTCCCAAAAATTGCACCCTTCTTGTTCATGAATTTGGATTGGTAGCTCAACTATTTTTTTCTCTAGTGTCACAGAACCCTTCGAAGGTATAAATGGAGATCTCACTAGTCAGAGAGATGTCTTCAATATTGCATTAATTGAGCTAGGAATAGATAGTGTAACTTTGACCATGATCATTTTCTCTCTATTTCCAAATGCAATAGAGTTGGTCATATCACCTAAATTAAAGTGATGGCACTGATACCACGCTACATCTTTAGTTGTTCCCAGTGCCGTTTCTGACCCAATGCGTCATCTTGTGGCTGCACTTCGGACTGATGGGAAGTCAGCGGTAACAGTCACAAAATCTCAGTGTTAAGTTCTGGCCTCGTTATGGCTCTCATAGACTTACATTGAGTGTTGACTTGCCCATCAAACACTGGAGTAATTCGGCAAGTCTAGCCTGAAGAAGATGACCGGAGCAGTGCTGAAAACACATGAAGACGGAAGCTGGTGAGTATAATACTAGGGGTATGGAACTTACATTAGTGGCACCACTCCAGCACCGAAATAAATAAAAAATGCTGGAGTGGCCCTTTAAGCTTGAATTTTGCTTCTAGATGTAGCACCAATTACTATGAAGGTGCTATTAGCACTAATATCTGGTGATACATATAACTATCATTTGAGTGATTCTAGACATACTTGTTCTGAGTTTTTATTGCATATTACATAAATGAATAACCTGCAATAATTGTATTAATAGTCCTTGTCAGATAACACAGTGGACAGGGCTGCCTGGCTAATGCACCTTATCAGAAGACATCACTGATTTTAAAGGGCTTATGTGACAAAACTGAAAAAATATTTTCCACTCATCGATGACCTGCAATCATTCAAACATTGGCACATCAGGGACAATAGTAGCTTCTTTGTAAAGCCTATAGTTAACACTTTCACAAATCCCTTTGTCAATTAAGAGGGTCCTATGCCATTATCGCAATTTTTTTTATTTGGTGTAGGAGTTTATTGTGCAGCCGGACACCAATTCTTTGAGCCACTTCAATTTCTTTTTACTTTACCGTGCCAAAATGGTCAACCGCATATATTAATTAGCTGTAGCTAGCCATAATATAAAAGTATATACAAGGATGAATGCTTATTTCTGTAATCCTCCTCTCTTAATATAAATCGTATGCGTAATGAGTAGCCGAAATTAAGCATTTTTTTCCCCCTTTACATTTTAGGGCTTGCCTTGAAAACCTCATATGTGTGTTGTTGGCCAGTAAACATGGCCACCATGAAAAAGAATAAAGTCAAATAAAAAAAAGTAACTACAATGATGCCTTCATTGTTTAGAAACAAGGCAACATTATAGAGCTAATTCGGCTCTAAACCCGTATTAAACATGATAGCTTCCTTAACTCCTTTGCTGCCAAAGGGGTCGGCGGCACATTGAAAGTCTTGCTGGCAGCCAAGTGGTTGTAACATCTATTTTTCAGCTAATGACTTTCCTGCAGATGAAAATAAAATGTCCATATAAAAAGATGATTTATTAGAAAAAGGCTGAGACATGGAGGAGACGCATTAATAGGATCCAGACATGGTCATGCAGAATCTTCCTATTTTCCTATGCTATGTATGAGAAATAAAATAAACATTGCTTGCATATAAAAAATAAGGAGCCTTGACACGCATAGTCTGTGAGAACCGGGCTGATGTGAGGAAGAACAAGGAGGTGTAACAGGGGCTGTTAAATCCTGGAAAGTTTTATATAGCATGTATCTGGTCCCTTTTAACCTACAGTTTTCTCTACATGTCCTTTTTAAGATGCTTTCCACACAATGGCTTATTTTATCTGAAGTTCTTCCAATTGATAAAGTAATAAACACTGAAGTTAATTTTTTTTCTTTGGAGGAAAATTTACGGTATTAAAATTTATGCAAAGAAAAAGGAGTCTCCTGTATCGATAAACGAGACTTACCTTTGTACAAAGGGTTTCTGAAAATAAGGACATGAATCCGATTGGTCAGTGTTGCCAACTTCTTATTTTTCTCCATTAATTCTAACTAAATTAAACAGAGGGCATTTTACTTCTGTTGTGTTTAAAGTCACATATCTCGGAATGCAAATGTGGTGGAGGAAAAGTCTTGGCCCCTATTCATAGGCTAGAAAAACTGTTTTAGTTGCTAAAGTTTTAGGGCATGCCTCTGGAGTTCACCATGATATAATGGACAATTACCCCTTTACTTCCAATCTCTAGCATTCTTATTTTACACAGCACAGTGGCTCGGTGGTTAGCATTATAGTTTTGCAGTGCTAGTATCTTGGCTCTGAATCTGATCAAGGCCAACATCTGCATGGAGGATGTGTGTTCTCACAGTGTTTCTGTGGGTTTCCTCCCAGTACTTTGGTATCCTTCCACACTCCAAAGATGTACTAATAAGGGATTTAGATTGTGAACCCGTTGATAACAGTAAGTGATGACCACTTCCACCCGTACAATCACATTGGAAGTAGGGTTCTCTAGCTTATACAACACCTCCTCTGGTTCTTTTTAATGTGTGAAAGGCAGTCTTGTCCTACAAATTCTCTATAGGCAAGCGATCCCTGGATCCCAATGCTGATAGCAATGCTCTGCCTATGGCCAGGGTCACACTTGTGAGTTCAATGCGAGAAACTTGCGCGAGTCTCTCGCATCAATACCCGGCACTGCCGCTGGCACTCGTGACCGGTGTGTGCGACTGCATGTATTTATACTGCATGTATTTCTATGCAGCTGAATATTCCGTTCCCGAGTGCTGGCACCTGTGCCGGATTTTGATGCAAGAGACTTGCGTGAGTTTCTTGCATCACACTCACAAGTGGGACCCCGGCCTATAAATGTATTTGGTTTATTTGTCTATCAATTGTTCAACATTCCTCAGTCACATCTTAGGCATCTTCCTTTGTCTACCACTTCTCTCAATTCTGCTCCTTACAGAACGTCATAGAAACTCCATTATGTATGAAAAAATACTAATGTAGAAACTTCCTATGAAATAAATTCTATATAAAGTGATCTTAGTTTGTTGCTTTAGTTGTCCATCATTAAAGTATCTTACTTTATGTATCCATTTCTCTTATCAGGACTTATGCTACCCGTTTTTTGTGTGGTGGAACAAATGGACAGCCGGGAAGAACATGCAGAGTTCGTACTGGTTCGGAGAGATGTCCTTTTCAATCAATTAGTAGAGACGGCTCTTCTAGCTCTGGGATATTCTCACTCATCTGCAGCTCAAGCACACGGTATGATAGATCATTAATTTTTTTAGTGTCTTCAGGATGGTAAGATGACTATTCTTTCTGCAAGAACTGTGACTGTCAGTGATGATTAATATTTTATGCTGAAAAACTGGTTAGTGCACACACAGTATAAATAGCATACATCCTTCTAAAAAAAGAATCACACATTTTTCAGTGGTCACTTTCTGTCATGTTGTTAGGAATTCTGTACAGTCATTGCATTTTGAACATTCAAATTGTAGCCCAGCTTTCCCAGGGAACTGAATGACAATTTGCCTAGTATTACAAACTTGTATAGATGGATCACTAGGCAGTTACACTGGTCAATAGTCTGGGACAACGTCTATAAAACCGAAACTACATCCATTGCTATCAAACCAGGGGCAGATGAAGACAGAAGAGAGACCCTGTGCAAGAGCAGCACATGGATCCTTTGTATTTCAAATATTCACAATAAGGCACCCCTTTATGTGACTGTGAGCAAAGCTGCTTCGGAGGTGAGCCTCTTTAGCTTCGAGGCCCCTGTGTTGCTCCATAGGTTGCACCAATGATATGTCTGTTATGCTGGCCACTCGGGTGCCTTGTAAGCGCTGCCCCACGGACCATGTGTTTCGCCCTGCTCCAGCCAGTACCTGACCATTGTTTTGTGCTGCCTTGTGCATCTCTTCCAGCTTTGCTGCTTGTGAGTGATAGTGGGGTGCTGCCAAACTCTGCAGGAATTTTTGTCTATTCTGTCCTGCAGAGATCTGCCTCCCTGGCCTAACCTGCCAGCAGGTGACTCCACCCTCTATTTCCAGCCTGAACTCAGGTTCTAGTAGCTCATTTGCTAGCTTCCTGTATTGATATATTCCTGTCTTGTTTCACCTGTTATCAACCCATCTTGCCATCTCATTTATCCTGACCTTGGCTACGAATTCTGAACTTGTGCTGCCTGCCCCAACCTTGTACTGTCTAACTATGCTTTGGTCTCACCCACCTGTACCCTGTACCCAAGTCTCTGACACTCTGGTCAGCTGCTGCAGTCCAGAAGACTGCCCTGGAGTGGTATCTAGTGATCTGGTGTCTACTGGTGGCCCAGCCTATCCTCACCATTAGAGGATCTAGTGAATACCTGGTAGACACTTAGTCACGTCCCTCCTGGCTAAGCCCGGTCCATGGCACAGTTGGTCCACACTCATCGGTGTTACAATGTTCACCCCTGTGTTAAGACAGATCAGGGGATTTTATATCATCCTAGACATTGAGCTCCCCACATCCTTGCCACGGATGCTCACATCATCATTTTCCAGATCTTCAAGCCACATAAGGACTTGGAACAGAATACTACTCTCAGAGCCTTAAGTTGATTTTCACCCTGTGTTATATTTTTTACTGATGTCTACCTTATGGCATATATTAACGCGTCCAAATTATCCAATCAATCCTCAGATTACATTGCTTTTAAGTTACCCAAACAACACTACGAGACCCACTCTACAACACTGTCCCATCAGTAAGCTAAGAAATGTGCAGTGACTTTTCTATATTTTTAGGTGTAAGATTAGGGATGCAATCAGAAGGGTATCGATTCCTTTCATTAGTGCCTGGTAATAAGATGCACACACCTAAGTACCCATGCAGTTTTTCTCATACAAGTGCTACATAGGTTTTTCACAGAAAGCACTCATATGTATAACATTGTATGGGGCTGTTCAGATGTCCGTTTTTTACTCGGACCAATTGGTTTGCACAAAAGCACGGTGAAAAAAATCGGACATCAGTACATCACTCAGGTGCCATCTATGTGCTATCTGATTTTCACGGACAGTCTGATAGAAGAGGCTTGAGAAGCCTTTTTTTTCATCTGAAAAAAACTGATGTTAAATACTGACACTGACTAAACGCTGATGAAAATCTGATTAAAAATGTGATGGCACTAGGACCTTCTTTCTTTCATGTGAAAAAACAGACATCTGAATGAGCCCAATGGCAGACCATGATTAACATTTATTATCTATCCATGGGATGAAGTCCAGCGGTCAAGCCATCTCCGATGTACTACCTGTTAGGACTTGGACCAATGTTATACTATGGGGCAGCACTGACCAGCATTACGTAGTGGTTTGCAGCACAAATTGGAAGCCACTCACCCTTTTAAGTCTATGGGTGCGTGGAAAACATCAGATTGCACTCAGATAACAGACGAGTGTACACCGATTTCCGTGGACTCACACAATGGAGAAGATGGATCACACTAAGCTGACACTGATCAAACTCGGATCAGAGTTTGATCGGAGTGTCATTAACATAATCGATCCAATTCTCTCGGAGGAGAGAATCTACGCTCGTGTGAGTGAGCCCTTATCATCAATCCCACTGATTGTAAAAACATGATCTGGCCTTTATAATGTAAACAAGTAGAAGGATAAAGAATGGAAAAAATACTTTTATGTTTTCTGTTTCTTAAATGGTCATCTTGGTGTGAGCTTTCTTAATGAGGAGTCAAATAAGTTTTTTCCATTCTCCATTTCATTGTAGAATTGTGCCTCAAGGTCTTGTCGTGTTGTCTAGGTTAAATATTATAATACATGGTCACGTCCCCAGTTGTTGTTTTTTTTTTATTTCAGTGCATCTGCTTTGTGGGAAATGATTTTTCTGTATTTTATGATTATTTCCATCCTGGGAGTAAATAACATTATAATAAATACTGCATAGTTTTAGTTTTACAATTGTCACATTCTTTACGTTATTAAGATGACTTTTCGAATAGTTTTTGACCTGCGCACCATCAATGAGTGCCCAGTTTAGTCCGCCAGGCAGGCCAGTGCTAGGCTATAAAGCAGCTTATTATTGTGTAAGGTAATATTTTCCTTTGGATTGTGTCATATGAACATGGTTAGCAGCTCCAAATAAGAGTGAGTCACACACCACGCTTCCAATGAGGCCTTTGTCCTCTTCAATTACACATGAATGTAAATCTAATTGTATTTATGGTTGGACTTCTCATTGCTTTGCTGTTTAATCTAATATTGGAATAACATCTTTAAGTTGCAGACCTTGGAGGCAGAGTTTTATGGTTGGTCTTTGGTATTCTATGAGCAAAAAATATGCGGGGAAAAAGAATGTATCAAGCTCTAATTAAAGTCTTTAAATAAAGCCATCGTTACAATGAGCAGAACATTACAGAAAGGGACGGGTACAGGTTTCGTGTCCTTGTAGCAGTTATTGTGGTAAAATTAAGAAATGGCTTCCAACCAAACCAGACTAAGGCTAACTACCTTACATGGATTTATGGGTTCCAGTTAGATTAGTTACATTATATGAATTGGATAAAAAAAATACAATGCTCATTTTAGTTTATTGCTTTCTCGGGAGCTTGAAAGTATATAATTTAATTACCAGGTTAAAATGTTTTAACATACTATGTCAAATGGTATATTTTGCTTTGGCCATCAGTTGCAACTTCTGTATTTTTTATTCTATTTTTTTTCCGCTACAGATGGAAAAGTAGCAAGGGCAGAATTCTCTATAATCATGACTTATTAAAATAATACATAACAAAGCAAATATTGAATCAATAAAAAACAGAGCCACATGAGGTCAACTCAACTACATCCATCCACTTATGAAAAATATCAGTGGGTTTGTGTGTGGTCACTCTCCATTGTAACAAATGCAATTTAGTTAATACCAAGTCCTCTAACTTACTTGGCACTATTTTTTTTTAAATTACTTTTCATTTCATTGAAGTGTGGTGCTGCTTGTACCAGTCTTTCTATATTGGCATCTGGACCAAAACAATCACATTAGGATTGGTAGTGTCCTATTTACAATTTGGCAAGAGAGGAAACGTAAAGCGCAGTATGGTCTTATCCAGATTATACAGAATGGGAAAACATGGTATGCTCAAATGGTGGGGTTGTGTGTGATACAACTACTAGTATTGTGAAGGTAACAGTCGTTGTAGCATCCACGGAATATGCTGTAGAGATACCAGGGAGAGTCGATTTGCCCTGTTCTGCTAGATTGTCAAAAATCAACATCCAAGACCAAGGATGGATAATAGTGACATAGTTACGTAGGTTGAAAAAAGACTTAGGACCATCAAGTTCAATTGACCTTTCTCCACCAATTGTACATTTCGTCAATTTAACTATAACCCACAATGTTATGTGTAAAGTGGCTTATTGTCAATGTGTTTCAAAGTCAATCTGACTCCTTCTTCAGGACAACCACATGTAAACAAGTAGAGATTAGAATGGGAACCGGTAGAAATTGACGTTACACCGCCATGTATTTGAATTCCAGGATATTTATCGCCACCCTCTTCTAATTCGTGAGCCATAAAGACTGCATGACCATTCATATTTTCTTTTGAACACTGCAAGACCCAAGGGAGGAGTTTGCTACATTACCTTGTATCTAAATACCCTGCTGAAGAATAGTTAGTACCCCCTGACACTCCACACCGGGTGCATATGCCATGGTTTTCGCCAGCTTTGCTTTTCTATATGAAAAAGGAAAGTATGGCTATTAAGCAATATTTGCCTTGATGCGATGTGAAAAATAAAAATTACCTATTGCTTTAATCATATTTTTGTGTTAAAATAATATTTTAAAAAGTTTTTGATTTTTTTTTTACATTTTTCATATCACTATGCATATTACAAAGAAAATCAAGCAAACAAAAAACAAAACAAAACAAACAGAAATATTACAATTTTTACATTGTCCTTTAAGGCTTATACTAGAGATTGATACTTCCTGATCATTAGAGAAGATTTTTCAGAAGTCTCACTATCATCACAGGGAGGACTTCAGTGTAACCTAACACTTCTATACACAGCTGATAAACACAGGATCCACCAATCACAGTAGGTGATGTCAGAGCTTAACTGTTCCCATTCCATTCATAGTGATTTTTGTCCAGGTTAGAGCATACTCAGATTGGAAGCTCAGATGGCTTCAAAACATAAAGTTTGAATCAGTCTATTGCTGAAAAATCAACAGTTTTTAAAAATGCACGTGGTATAAAAACTTAAGTAAGTAAGTAGAGTTTTCCAAGGTGAGAGGATCTTTTTAAATAATGAGTGCTTTTCTGTTGATACATTTTCTTCAACTATTATGAGTACACAAACGATGCTTAAAAAGGGGCCACCCTACATTCACCACATGTCCCTTTCCCTTGTCCCTTGGCAGTCGACTTCCTATATATAACTACTATAGATTCTGATATTGTACAGTTTGCATACAAACTCTTTTCCACTTGTTAAACAGATGATATGTTTTCTGTCAGAGAGTAGCTTAGCTCTCATCACCGAGGTCAGAAAAAAGCCACGATCCAGGACAAACACACAAGCTCTTTGTACACTCTAATAATCAATTCCTTCTTCACTTTTGTATACATAAAGACTGAAAGTTGTCAGACCCTTGAGAATTTGCTTGGATTGTCCAGTTTTTAATCTTTTTTAGTCAACTTAAAACTGAACCCTTTTATTCCTTGGGAGTCTCCGAGACGTTGATGATAATGTTGTATCATGTCCATCTCTCGGGAATTCAGCTTGTCATGATTTGCAGATATATTGTGTGAATAACTATATTTGGGTAAAAATCTCAAAATGACGTTTTGAGATTTGCTTAAATTAATGACTAAAGAGATTTGACTATACATATTAAAATGTTTTCTATGGTGTTACAGAGGGTGAATAATACCGCTATACAATAAACAACTTAATGCCACCACAGTACCCAAATACTTGAATTTCATAGTTCCTAAATATTACTCTCATACAAGTAGTTCCAATAGTATTTTGTGAACACAGTGTGGTAGAATGTGTTAAAAAACCCTGGAACTTTTGCCCACCGATCTTGAGCAGAGCTTGTGTGGTGCTGGATTGATGTATTTAGGTCTTGAACACATGATGCACCATCTCAAAGAAACAAGAGGACTAAAACTTATCAGCTGTATTTGTCAATCACAGATACCATATTTTGCTTGGCATAATTTTATTTTTGTCTGAAAAGAAAATAGATTTTTTTGGCAGGGACGTACTTCACAGTTCTTTGCCAGCTTTTGTATTGTTTTGTATAGAATTTTGACTCTGATCTCAAGTGAGGTGTTTGATCTTGGGTCTCTGGGTTTTTCTTTACCACTGATCTCTCAAAAAGCAGTTTTCACATCAATTAATATTTATAAAACGTTTACATGTTTCCTTAGTTTTACACTTTATATGAATTCAATTCACTGAGACTTAAAATTAATACTTGTCAATCTCATCATCTATTGATCCCTATAACAGACGTATGTTTAAACGGGCAGACAAATCATGGCTCCCACGTGAAATGCCTTTTTTATTCTGGACATGTCTAAAAACGATGACTTTAATCTATTGATTGTTGGCATTGCTCAAGTGTGCACACGGCGGAGTCCTGGATTACTGGCTCTGTTGTATTGAGTGGCTCACATCTATCTCCTTTCTATCAAGGAGTTTATTCCAGTTTTTGGCGTAAACTGAATCCAAAAAGAAGTAAATTGAACACTATTTGTAAGAGCGGGTATCTAAGTATCAGGAGACAGAATGGCCAACAACTATAATGCTGCATTCACACATCGGTATGTCCTGAACAAAGCATGCGCCGTGATGCATGGACTGTCCGCAGGTAGAGAAGGAAAAAGAGGGAGAGTGGAACTTCCAGCAGCTTAATAAAACAAGGATTTTATTTTTATTTATTATTTAGCAAGCCATAAAAAAGGCACAGGGTTAAAAAAGCTGATTTGTGTCTGGTATCCAGGACACCCCTAATCCTCAAACTAAGGCCAACTGACTAATTTGACAGTCTCATATAAGTCCTTAAGGCTGTTAAGTTCAGGTCAGGAGACCTGCGGACAAGGCTTGCTCGGACCGTGACAGACAGAGAATTATTACCCACATCGGCATATGGCTTGGTGAAGCACGGAACTCGTGCGGTCACACGTGTAGTACTGATGAGAAAAAGGAGATGTGTTCAAGCGTCTTTGAATCCAAAAATGTATTAGAAAATGCTTCTTAAAAAAAACATGGCAATGGCAAAGTTCACATGACAAGATATATGTACCGGTGGTTACTTTTCCATTGCCATTGTTTGTTTTTTTTAAGAAGAATTTTCTAATAAATTTTTGGATTAAAAGAAGCTGGAACACATCTCCTTCTCATCTGATCCATGCTGCCTGTGGTTAGGGTAGCATAAATCAACTGACAGGTTCCCTTTGCTAATAAGTTAGGCACAATGGTCTCCACTGATTCTTTTTAGACTGACAGATACAACATTAGTCTTGATTAATCTGCTTCAGTGTATTAAAAATATTTCCCCTTAGAAATAATGATTTTAGGATAGACTACTGAGTTCATCAAGCATTCAACAGTGTCATTCCTGTAAGGGAAAACGCAGAGCAAAGGGACCCTATGTGAGATCGTTAAATGGGCGCTATGATTTCTGATGGCTCAATCTGCATCCCTCAGCTCCTTTCGTGACTTTTTTTTGCAATACAACATTAACTGTAATCTATGAAATTCATTAATGTAATCTCCTTCAATCTAATAGATAGTAAGAAGCTGCCTGCTCTTTATAGATGGCTGCTGTGCCACAGAACCGGTTGCATATATAAGTATGCGGAGGTGCAATAAAGGCCTCGTGGACCGATCATAAAGCCCGATCATGATTCCATATGAAGCAGAGCTGTAATATGGTGTACCATGCGTACCATGTGTAATACAGTATGGTGTACCAAGCGTTCCTGTCTGGTAGATGTCGTCGATATGGTAGCATTTATTTATTGCTATGAGATTCAGTCCTAATACTCATAAGAAATGCATCTGTCATGCATCGCGGGCTGAACAGATGAGAAGAAGACCATTGTATAGTTATTGAAATATTATAGAACGTATAAGACCTGGGGAGTTGTCATCATCTCACCGTCAGCCTCATGTAAGGAACATACTTGTCTATCAGAGAAAAATCGATATATCTGCATTTATTCACTGCAGAGAAGTCTAGAACTGCCTGACATTCATCTCAATGTATTAGTCATCTTTACTTTGGGCACTTTCTGGTATTTGTTTGCCAGATTTTACATGTCTCTGTTAAAAGGAAAGCAAGAGGCCTTTCTTCAGAACCCTGTTCTATAGACAAATCACTTTTTTTTAGTTTAATTCTGTTCAAAGAAATGTCTTCTATACTATGAGCCTCAGTAGTTTATGGTGGAATACCTTTCGGTAATATGGGCGAGATGTCCACTTTTACAAGTGAACAATGGCTGACACTTATGAGAGTGCTGTGGCTGGCATTACTTTAGGGGCACTGTGGTTGGCCCCTAAAGTAATGTACATTGTATAATGCAGCCATTGATTCACACCTTCTAAATAAGTATTTTTGGAAATACCTTCTGCAGCCATATGTGCCTGTGAGCGGCGCTATCACTGCTCGCTCAGTCTGCATCACTTTACCCTGGCAGCTGCTCCTGCTGACATCCGCTGATGTCATATCAACTTCCGGACTTCCTTGATTCACCCAGTCGTGCCCCACCTGATTGACTGGGCTTTGGGTGGCGTTTCACCGCACAACCTAGTATTCCAGTGCTCACTTGTGGCCAATGAAAGCAGAGGAGAGAGGGAACGCATGCACTGGATACTGGGATGTGATGTGCGGTGAAACGTGATGTGGGTGGCATGATGCTGCCTGAGCGAGCAGTGATAGCGCCGCTCACAGGCACGTATGGCAGAAGGAGGTATTTACAAAAATACTTATTTAAAAGGTGTAAATCGATGGGCACATTATACAACGTAGTGGACCACCTCTTTAAGGATACTTGATTCAAGGGTATTATTTTGGGCTTTTTGGAAACACATTCTGATATCAAGATGATTTACAGCAAATGCTATGCATGATGCCACTGGATTACATTCATCTTTGGAGAACCTATTTTGCATTAATATTTACAGTCATGTTGACACAGACAACAGGTTCTAGGGTGCCCACAGTAAAACTAAATAATGGGGTCCTACACAATGATA
Source organism: Ranitomeya variabilis (assembly GCF_051348905.1). Taxonomy (NCBI): domain Eukaryota; kingdom Metazoa; phylum Chordata; class Amphibia; order Anura; family Dendrobatidae; genus Ranitomeya; species Ranitomeya variabilis. The sequence goes on along the minus strand of NC_135238.1, from coordinate 159,300,624 downwards.
AAGGCTATATTCACATGCTGTGTATTTGCAGTGTTTTACCAAAACCTGTTTTCTTGGCAGTAAACACACTGCATTCAAAATGCAGGTTTTGCAGTGTTTTTACTGCTTTTTTGTGCATTATTGCTGTTGGGTTTTTTTTGCTGTAGACTACATGTGTGATATGTCTACAGTACATGTTTAATAAAGTTAGTTTTAGTCATCAAAAATGCAGCAAAGCACTGTAAAACCTGTTTGTTGCATTTTTTGCACTTCCTCATTGCTACCTATGGGTGAAAAAAGCTGCAAATATGCTTCAAAATCGCTGAGAGAATTGACATGATGTAGAATTCAAAAAAAGTGCCATGCTCAAATAAAAAACAATGTGCATGATATTTCTTACTTCTGCTAGCATTGCAAGACACAGCTTCTTTTATGCAGAAAAAAAGCAGCAGAAAAAGCAGAACACTGCTTGTGAACATAGCCTAAGGGTATATTTACATTGGATCATTTAATAGCCTGAGTACACAGGTAGACTGTGGTACATGATGTGCACTGAAGGATATGTAATAGATCATTCAGCATTCATTGGCTGCAATTGTCATCGCCAGCACAGGTCCTGTTTACATAGGAAGATGTGTTGTCGAAAACGATGATCTTTTGGGCAAACCAAAAGATCCTTTCACCTGATGAATGAGCGGATTGCTCATTTGTTGGGTGATCGGCAGCCTGTTTAGACGGCATAATTGGAAAAGACTTTGATAATTCAGTGTAAATGTACCTTGGCTGAAATTTTTGGGACCACTGAAAAATTGATTGTCTACATATAGGACATTGCAAGAACTTTTGTAATCCACACGGCTCCTTTTATCACGAGACTTTGGAAGAATCTACTTCTAATTCTTGACGTATTTCTCCTTTCACACCGACACTTGTGTGGTTTGTAAGAGATCTTAGTATTAACAGCTTTTCCAAACGCAGCAAGAATTTTAAGATCGGTTTTGGAACTGTTTCGTAGCTCAGAAGTCCCCTGAATGTTTATTAGTCAATTATACCCCCGTATTTATCCCAATCCCATTTACCCAAGCCATTTTATAAATAGGTTTTATCCATGTATTGCACTTTCATATCAGAGCATGAGGACATTATCATCAAAATGGCTTCTTTGCTTGCAAAGACTAATTTAACAGGCATCTTTTAATTTGCTTCACTGCTTTGTGGTCTCTGACACTGTACATTATACATCACATGAGGAGAGTTAGGATAGATTTATCCATCGCTTCAGGATAATGGGAAAAGAACATAAAACTTATGCTCTTACTTGACTGTGTATTAGGAGTCATATTTTGTCTGCTGTTCTCTTATGGAAGCCATTTAATGGATAGCTGTCAGAATAGTCTACTTTCAGCCGTCAATGAATTTTAGCACCTCAAGCTGTTGTAACCCTGAGGGCAACGTATCCTCTTAAATATGTCATTACTACCTATTTCCCATTTTGCTCTATGCCCTTGCTTCTTGTTGTGGGAACAGTATGATAGTATGAGCGTATATTGTCCAAAATAGTTGCAATATCAAGCAACTTCATCTAGAAATGTACAGCAGCAGATCATGTCGACCATGACCATTCTATGGGAAGGATTAAGCCCCCCATAAACACTAGGCTAATGTTGATATCGACGGGTTGGGCTGATAATATAATGTTCATGGGACCACTGGACAATTTATTTATGGGGGAAATATTGACCTGACATGTCCAATTTTCTACTACCAATCATATTGTCTCAGAGATAAGCCTCTGGCAGACATGTCTGGCAATGGCTCTCTCATAGAGACCATCTGAACAAGCACTCCTGTGTATGGGGGAGCCACTCATGATGGCTAGTTGCTTAATGATCGTCTGAACCACCTAGTGAGTATGGTGGGCTATACATTCATCCTGCTATGTCTTATAACAACCCTTCTGTTCATCATTTTATGGTTGAAGTAGTCACTCAACTTCCCTGAGTTTTCTAAAAGCTGCTTTTCTTGGGTACTTACACCTTGCTGCTAGTGTCTTCCATGTCTGAAAACACAATCCTACCTTTCTACAGTAAATCCCAGTCCCTTGAACACCTTTTTAATGAGAGTGCACCTCAGTCTAGCCCCGCATCTTTGAATTTTGAACTTTAAGCTCCTGTAAGCATCTACAGCTTACATAATTTTGTTTTGAACTGCCTTCGACTTGATCTCAGACCATTACAACTTGATGGATGAACACTTTGTAAGAAGATCGACGTTGTGCAAGCCTAGAGTCCACCAGGGTCTTCTCGGATGTTATCTTGATAGTATCAAGCCATCAGGTTGCTGCTCTTCCTCTTCACCTTGTTCCTTCTATTCTTCTGACCATGATGTCCTTCTCCAGTGTTTGTTCTCTAGGCAAGTCGTAGCTTGATGATTCTTGCTTCGAGTGACATGTCTGGATTGATTTGATTCAAAATTGAATTGATTTGTTTGTTCTATAAATCCCCATTTGTCAGGATAACTTTAAGTCCCTTGCTCATTCATGGAGAACTTGTAGACAGACAGATTCCTTCATACTGGACCATTTAGGCACCTACTAAAACTATTCTGTAAGAATAGTAGTAGAAGTATGCAAGCACCTGCACTTTGTTTCATGGGGTAGTATTATAGGTATACCTATCTACACAGTGGGTTAAACCATTAGGATTTCTTTAAGACTTTTGTTTTTAAAGTGTTTTCAGATTATACCCAAATCAAATTTTAGAATTGTTTGCAACAATTCTGCTGCATGTGAATATACCCTAATAAGGCTAAAAGGGTTTGCGCACATATGTCAGATATGCAGCAGACTTTTTGCCATGAATTTGCCTCCGTAATGTCTGCTTTGTATTACAGAAGTAGCAAATTGAATGAGATTTTAAGATTTGAAATTCACAGTTTATCAATTTATGCTGCAATTTATTACTGCATTTTAAAAATAATAAATATCTTCACCCCCAAAAATTGGTGCAGAACTATTTTCCGCTGCAATTTTGCTACTGCAGAAATTCTACAGTGGATAATTTCTGAGTAAAAGTAACTTAAAAATGTATTTAAAAACAATAAATTTGGTGTATGTCTGTAAATATCAACTTACTATAGCCATTGTAAGGATGAACACAAATTTTCTAGTTTCTCCTTTCAAAAAATGCAACAATGTTAAAGGAGTTGACTTGGAGTTTTAAATCGATGGCTTATCCTTAATCATCAATATCTGATTGGTGGGGGTGCAACATCTGGCACGGCACCCCGCCGATCGGTTGTTCCCAGCGCCAGTGGCAACTGGATGTGCTGAGTTGCAAAGCTGCACAGCGCCGTTAACTGCACGGTGGCCATGGCTAGGTACTGCACCTATTGATTCAAATAAGGGGTGGATGCACAGTAACCAGCAAAGGTCACTATTCCATTTACAGAACTCAGCAAACAACTGATTATAAGGGTGTCGGGTGTTGCACCATCCATCACCAATCAGATATTGATGACCTATCCTAAGGATAGACCATCAATATAGAAGTTCCAGACAAATTCTTTAACCTGACTACACTGTATATTCACGTACAGTCAAATATACTATATGGGCTGCAAAGAATTGGGTGACAATTAGCTCAACAGGGAAGTGTCCCTATCCTTTCATATCCTGCCCCAGTGCTAACACCTGTGAAGTAGGACTTGTCTGATTTGGCAGTCATAATTCAATAGAGAATTATTAGTTTAGAGGATGGCAAGCACATTTTTTGTACTGCTATAAGATGGTATAATGCAAGGATTTATATCTTACATATGGAAAGGCTGGCACAAAGTCATATGTTTTAGCCTTGCTGGGTCCTGAATGTCTTTTATTTCACATGGAAATTGCTAATGACCTACTGCGTGTCTATGAACACACTATAAATTGCTAATTATTTATAAAAAACAGGACTTTAGTTGGAAAATATGTAGAAGCGTTCCAAGTTCACCGCCCTATTATGATGTCACATTTGCCTATAATGCTGCATTTTATAACTCATCAAGACCTAGGTCTACCTGTATAGTACAAAATGGCTCATTCATGCCAAGCAGTGCCAAAGGCAACTAGCAATTTCACAGCACAGAGATGGTTGGCAGCATACACAGGGATTGAAATAAAGTTAAAAGTACAGCGTTTAGCGTTTAAGTTGGTGGCATATAATTATAATAGCTGTAATTACTGCAAGTGTTTCATACTTCACATCCAAGCAGATGGAGTCCATGAGAATGCGACTATCCTAAGTGTACGGGTAGAAGTGAGCAGAATGCTCGGACTGGGTATTATACTCGTGTTGTGATGCTGGCTTCATTTTAATGTCTCTCATACAAGTTGGCATTGTGAGTTGTACAAGGCAAGTCTTGTCCATGCTGCTTACTTCTTAATAAGGAAACACAGCATTTTTGGAGCCGAAGGCGATTTGACCATGGCATGGTGTATGTTTATTGTCATGATCATCCAAGCCGACGAAACTGAACTATAAGGGTGGAACAGATGAAATATTAAAGGAAAAGATAGAAGTTACATTATTTACCTTACATAACACGCCTCAAATATTACACATGTATCTAGGTAGTAAGCAGAGGCCGCCAGCACACAATGACTGTTCAAACTGAGCACTTTGAAGGGTAAATAGCCCCAATAGAAATAATACCATTTGTGTCCAAATCAGTTGCTTTATTCAGCAGAATTTGTTCTTTATTCAGTTACGCTAATGAGGCGCGTGGTGCACCCTTGGTGTGGCCAAGCCATTCAGTGAACCTTCCTATATACTTATTTTACATCTATTTCCGTCATGTTCTTCATTGATTGACAGTTTTGGCTTTAGAGGAGCCAAAATAAGTAACATTGGATGGCAAACAAGTAGGTAGGAAAGTGCACTGAAGTTTTCGGCCACGCCAAGGTTGCACCAAATGCTTCATTAGCATATCTGAATTAAAATATGGCTCTGCACACTAAGGGTACGATTATTTTTAGGGCTATGCCTCCTAATGTCCTTTGTACTGTCAGGGAAGTAACAGAAGTTATAGAGTAAATGCAAAATTGTAAAATCCTCTACTTGTGTTCTGATCATATATAACTATTAGTGATGAGTGAGTATGCTTGTTGTTCGGGTTTTCCTGAGCATGCTCGAGTGCCCTCCAAGTATTTGGGTGTGCTGGGAGATTTAGTTTTCGTCGCCTCAGCTGCATGATTTGCGGCCGCTGGACAGCCTGAATACATATGAGGAGTCCCTAACAAACAGGCAACCCCCACATGTATTCAGGCTGTCTAGCAGCCACAAATCATGCAGCTGCGTCGTTCATCACTAATAACTATATTTTAAATCTATTTTCTGGATATGATTAGCAGGACAGCCATGAAGACAGAAATGCTGCACTGTGAACAGCAGATCCAGAGATTTGTTTTACAGAAAAAATAATAGAATACACTAAACAGCAGAATAATCATTGTCTTCTAAAGGACAATGTAGTGGGCATGCTCTGTGCACTGTGCAGAGATCACTGCATGGAGGAGGAGAAGGATTGAGGCTGCATCTTTACCTATAGTCAACAGTGTGGTCCTGCGTTTTCTGCCTGAAGATTTATAGTAAATTGTTACCTTTCATTGTAATTCTGATAATAGGTGACTGCGGACCTGGTCACCATGTAACCACGCACATGGATGGGGTCATATTGAGAGTGCTTAGTGGCTAGTGTGAAAACTGCACAATGTAATGACATGGACGCATGCACTGTGAGTGTATCCTCAGTGTGACATCACATTATGCAGCTGGTCATGTAACCGGCCCATAAGCACTCTGTGTGCAGGCGTCGGCATCATATATATACTACAAGGTATCCCAATATATGTATAATTTGTTCTTGTTTGCTCAGGTGTTATTCATGTATGTCTCATTGTACGCTTCTCTGGTTGGTTTTCTGGGTCGTATATGCCAGACTTAATACCCCCAAGCCTCCTGATGAAGCATTTGTGAAACGCGCGCCGGGAGTGCTTGGTGGGTGAGCCTCTCTGCTTGTGCTGCCATTGTGTATACTGCCACATGTTATTTTTGATGTTTATCAGATCACTCATTTTTTCTTGACATGCCATTCTGCTTCTATTATGCATATTCAATCATTCATTGATTATCTTCCATATTACTGATTAGGAGCATTCTTGTTATCATTAAGGTTTTTATCTTCTGATTCATCCACCAACATGTGACAATGTGTCTATTGTGTTGGAATATATATGACTTATTGTTTTAAATCATTTTTGTAATAAGCCTTATTGTTCTTCATTTTTTATCATTATTGGTTCCCCTCTACATTAACATGGAAAATAATAATAATAATAAAAAAAAAACATCTTAGCATCAAAAAATATCTTCAATGTAAACATTAGATTTGAAAAACAGACTATTTTTTTTGATCAATTCCATCCTCTTATAGGGAGGGAATGACTTTTCAGGAATAACTTTTCTACTTAGAAAAAAAGGCACATGGGAATATAATTCAGTATATAACATGAAGTGAGAGATTGAGATTCATGGTTTTGTATTTTTGGCATTTTTTTTTAAATGTAGTGGTTTCATAGAAAAACGAGTGCTTTGATAATGACATATTCAGCATATTCAGCGGTTCTTACTAGTTACCGGTTCACAAATATAACATTTCATTTGTATGTGGAAATGTAAGAGCTGAATTCATCATTTACATTAACGTTCTGAATTCAGATGATGTAATGGAATTCGATTCAGTGTCTTGTAAAACCACAGATAATGTTACATCACCATTGTACCGAACAGCAATCTCATTTCTGATACATCTAATATGATCAGCTCTGCTAGATCTGGATAGTCTTGTGAAAGCTATTGTTCTCTGTTATCAGTATTGCCACGATGTGGGCTTCTGGTGCTTTATTGAAAGAAAATTTGCCAGGCATTTAGAATGATGACTTAAATATTCTCAGAGTTTCTTTTGGAATATAGCTATTTTTTTCTAGTAGATGGGCAAAAATGACATGTTAATGTTTGGCTGGGGCAACAAGAGGACATATATTGTTTGTTATACACACTGTGGGAAGGAAGGTTACATGGTAACATAGTCATATTATCTCCCAGTGTTAAACCCAGTCCCCTGTGTTGTACATATGTGACCTTTTTCATCTTCCGTTGCTTATTTAGCACCAGCATACTCTTCAGGGCTGTACAAAGGTTGTCATTGCTCAAATCAGATCTTTTACTTTCCTTTACAGGGGTAATCCCATCTCGAAGATCCTATCCAAATATGCAGTCAGTGTACTATTAATAATAACAATAATAATATTAGCAAATAAATTAATTTAGAAATGTAGTATAGTTCTTCTGCTTAGCTATATCGCATACCCCAATGTGCAGGCTATTGCAGTAATTTAGGTATCCATTGTCACAACCACTAACAACTGTCACTATATGAATGGTCGTAACCATGGATACCTTAGCTACTGTAGTGACCTGCATATAGGGTAAGCAACATAGCTAATCAGAATAACTATGCAACATTTCTAATTTGAGATATTTGCTAATATAATTATTATTACATTTACTATATATTGGGATATGATTACCTCTTTAAATCTCCTTCCTATAAAGTTAAAGTGATTGCGATCTGTGACAAAAATGTATTTCACAGGTTGTTAAATGGTTAAAAGTATGGCAACTCATATTACTTTTTGAGGGTGGTAAAGTCACACATATTTATAGTGCTAATGGATTTGTGCAGGGATTTCCCAACAAAGGCCAGAAGCTAAAGTTGGCGAAAAGATTTGTCAATCACAGCATCTAATCTGCAGTCCACAGAAAATGCTAACAATGGGGGCAATACATCACTGTTCAATATTGATAAATCCTTTTAAATTAGCATTACAACATTTAATATTGCAACATAGGCTATTTAAAAAAATAATGAACTTTATTTCAAAAAATAATTCTGGTGCCAGAACTGTACCTGAACTTGAACCAGAACCTGAACCCCATTGAAAACAATTGGTAACTGAACTATTGATCTGGAAAATTCTCTCTCTGTCTCCAACAGACTTTCTCCGGAACTTCAAACATTGTTACCCACTTCTGGGAAAAGTCTGTGTTCGGTGATTTGTATTGGACACTAACTGTTCTGTATAAACTCCAAACTTTTAAGTTCAGGTTCGCTCATCTCTAGAAATGACAGCTAGAACCAGGGCCGGATTTAGAGTTTCTGCTGCCCTAGGCACTTTTAGAGCTGCCCCCCCCCCCCCCCATCGGTGAGTATGACACTATTGGCAGGGACTTTGGCAAGAATCGCTGATGTGAAAGTCGCCTTTTGCAGCAGATGGGGCAGTTTTTCTGCATCTGCCACGTAACGGATCACTTACGGCAACACTGCGGTTGGCCTCATTCATTCCCTATGGTATCTGCGGCACTTGCCATGATCTGGCAAATGTGGTACCATACCTCCGAACTTTTGAAGAAGGGAAGGAGGCACAAAGTGTGCGGCGCGCATAGCGCGCCGCAGCAAATTTTAGGCCACGCCTCTGACCACACCCATTTCACAACTAGTCACACCCATATCCACGTCCCAACCACAGCCATATTAGCACTGCTGATCACAATGTTTTATATACAATAATTATAAACGAAAAAATATGGCCACACAGTGCTCCATACTGTATAATGGCCACACATGATGCTCCATACTGTATAATGATCCCACATGATGCTCCATACTGTATAACGGCCACACATGATGCTCCATACTGTATAATGACCGCACATGATGCTCCATACTGTATAATGGCCACACATGATGCTCCATACTGTATAATGACCACACATGATGCTCAATACTGTATAACGGCCACACATGATGCTCCATACTGTATAATGATCCCACATGATGCTCAATACTGTATAACGGCCACACATGATGCTCCATACTGTATAATGACCGCACATGATGCTCCATACTGTATAACGGCCACACACAGTTCTCCATACTGTATAACGGCCACACATGATGCTCCATACTGTATAATTGCCATGGGCCACACATGATGCTCCATACTGTATAACGGCCACACATGATGCTCAATACTGTATAATGGCCACACACAGTTCTCCATGATACTGTATAATGACCCCCCCTCCTGTATGCATGGCTCAAACTCCCCCCCGTATGCATGGCTCATATTCACACACCCCCCTGTATGCATGGCTCATATTCACACACCCCCCTGTATGCATGGCTCATATTCACCCCCCCCCTGTATGCATGGCTCATATTCACCCCCCCCTCCTGTATGCATGGCTCATATTCACCCCCCCTCCTGTATGCATGGCTCATTCACCCCCCCCTGTATGCATGGCTCATATTCACCCCCCCCTGTATGCATGGCTCATATTCACCCCCCCCTGTATGTATGGCTCATATTCACCCCCCCCCCTGTATGTATGGCTCATATTCACCCCCCCCCCTGTATGCATGGCTCATTCACCCCCCCCCCCTGTATGCATGGCTCATTCACCCCCCCCCTGTATGCATGGCCCATTCACCCCCCCCTGTATGCATGGCTCATTCACCCCCCCCCTGTATGCATGGCTCATATTCACCCCCCCCCTGTATGCATGGCTCATTCACCCCCCCCCCTGTATGTATGGCTCATATTCACCCCCCCCCCCTGTATGCATGGCTCATATTACACCCCCCCCTGTATGCATGGCTCATTCACCCCCCCCCCTGTATGCATGGCTCATATTCACCCCCCCTGTATGCATGGCTCATATTCACCCCCCCCTGTATGTATGGCTCATATTCACCCCCCCCCCTGTATGTATGGCTCATATTCACCCCCCCCTGTATGTATGGCTCATATTCACCCCCCCCTGTATGCATGGCTCATTCACCCCCCCCCTGTATGCATGGCTCATTCACCCCCCCCCCTGTATGCATGGCTCATTCACCCCCCCCCTGTATGCATGGCTCATATTCACCCCCCCCCTGTATGCATGGCTCATTCACCCCCCCCCTTCCCTGTATGTATGGCTCATATTCACCCCCCCCCCTGTATGCATGGCTCATATTACACCCCCCCCCCCCTGTATGCATGGCTCATTCACCCCCCCCCCTGTATGCATGGCTCATATTCACCCCCCCCCTGTATGCATGGCTCATATTCACCCCCCCCCCTGTATGTATGGCTCATATTCACCCCCCCCCTGTATGCATGGCTCATATTCACCCCCCCCCTGTATGCATGGCTCATATTACACAGGAATGCAGGACTTGGATGGCGTGTGGGAAGTTTGCCAGTTAGCCAGACCGGGACCGCTCGGTTCTGCTACATCTGCGCAGCACTCACCTTCAGGTGCCCGTTGAAGTCGTGCGGGTCCCGGTCCGGCTGACTGTCATGCGATTCCTCCAGCGTCAGCATCGGGGCAGAGGAGCGGCTGAACTCGTCCATGAAGATGCGAGCGTCAGCCTCCTCCTTCTCTAGCCCCATGCCTCCTCCGAGCTGCAGCGCGAGAAGACACTTCCTGGATGGTGCAGCTGCTCTCCACGCCCCCCCCTCCCTGCTATCCGCCCAGTGTGAGTTGTGACTTGTGAGTATTGTCTTCCGGGAGGGCAGGTGGGACTCGGAGGAGGGGGGCGGGGGGAGCGGGGGGGGGGCGGGGGGGCGGGGGGGCGGGGCGGTCATTCGCTTGTGACCTGGGGCTAAAAAAAACAAAAAAAAAAACAACCTTGCTCAGGTGCCGCCCCCCGCAATGTCGCCGCCCTAGGCACGTGCCCTCGAGTGCCTAGTGGCAAATACGGCCCTGGCTAGAACTCAGCTGGTGAGTTTGTCTTATATGCTGGAATGCAACTTTAATGGCTAAACTAAGGATAACAGGAACTGGGATAAATAATACTAATGTTTATTTTTATGTAGCGCTAACATATTCCTCAGCGCTTTACAGTTGTATGTCTTTAGAATGTGGGAGGAAACCAGAGTACCCAGAGGAAACCCACACAAATATGGGGAGAACATACAAACTCCTTGCAGATGTTGTCCTTGGTGGGATTTGAACCCAGGACTCCAGCGCTGCAAGGCTGCAGTGCTAACCAGTGAGCCACCATGCTGCCCGAAAGGAGGTTGTTTGCCAAAATCTCGCCAAACATGACCCCATCCATCTTCCCTTCAATACTGTGCAGTCATCCTGTCCCCTTTGCAGAAAAGCTCTCCCAAAGAATTTTGTTTCTCCTACCATTGCTTCATAGTTCGGATGGTGTTCTTGGGGTTGTACTGTTCCTTCTTCTTCCTCCAAACATGACGGGTGGAGTTGATACCAAAAAATTATATTTTGGTCTCATCTGACCACATGACCTCCTCCTCCTCCACATGCCTCCTTTGGATGATTCAAATGATCATTGGCAAACTTCAAACGGGCCTGGACGGCTTAGTGTGTTACTAACAATAATGTTTGAGACTGTTATCCCAGCTCTCTTTAGGTTATTGATCAGGTCCTCCCATGTAGTTTTGGTCTGATTCCCAAGCTTTCTCAGAATCATCCTTACCCCACAAGGCAAGATCCTGCATGGAGCCCGAGACTGAGGAAGATTTACAGTCATCTTGTGTTTCTTCCATTTTCTAATAATTGCGCCAACAGTTGTTGCCTTCTTACCAAACTGCTTGACTATTGTCCTGTAGCCCATCCCAGCTTTGTGCAGGTCTACAATTGTGTCCCTGGTGTCTTTAGACAGCATTTTCGTCTTGGCCATGATGGAGAGGTTGGGGTGTGATTGAGTGTGCGGACAAGTATGTTCTATACGGGTAATGAGTTCAAACAGGAGCAATTAATACAGGTAATTAGTGCAGAGTAGGAGGGCTTCTTACAAAGAAAAACAACAGGTCTGTGAGAGACACAATTATTGCTGGTTGGTAGTTGATCAAAAACTTATTTCATGCAATAAAATGCAATTAATTATTTAAACATCATACAATGTGATTTTCTGTTTTTTTTATTTTTAGATTCTGTCTCTCACAGTTGAAGTGTACCTACGATAAAAATTACAGATCTCTCCATTCTTTGTAGGTGGGAAAATACTTATTTTCCCCACTGTATATATATATATATATATATATATATATATATATATATATATATATATATATATATATATATATATATATATATATATATATATATTTCTACATATATATTAAATAAATATATAGGCAGTTAGTATTTATCTGCAGCTGTGTATACATTTATCTAAAATTGAACACATGTAGCTTGTTTCCAGATTTTCTTTTCTTCCTCTTCTGACGAAGAAGTGCTAATAAGTGCTCTGGTATGTTGAACCTCGCAGATACATTTTGGATATTTAGGAAAATTGAATGTAAACACTTTAAATATACTTACAAGAAAATTACCCTGTGTGCAAAGCTCACAAAAAGCTCTTAAGTACAGTCCTAGCTTTCTCTCTGCAAAAAAGAACACTCTTTTTGTTTCTTGCAGTGGTGCTACTTTGAGGCTGAATAATGCCTCCTTTAAATGATACATTTTTCTGCGTGCGGTTCTGACCAAAATTATAGTTACTCCCGATCTTGGAATCAGATCTGGAGTTTTTTCTGCTCTCTTGTGTTTCTCTTTATACTCTCCTGTAAATATCGCCTTAGCCTTTAATTAAAGAGAGCCCCTTTTAATCCTCGGGTCTTCAAGTTTCAATTAAATGGTGCCACTTAAGTGTGAGGTCTTTATGGAATTTGTAACATAGGCTTAATAATTAATAAGCACGAGTAATTGTAACAAGCCTTACTGGTAATAACAGGCTCCCGAGGAGACCACAAATATGTTTTGTGCAACTTGGATTTTATAAACTAAAAGCTCTCGTCCCATCAACACCTTTTTAACTATTAGTGCAGATGGACTGGTTCCTACGGCCACAACACATAGGTATACAGAGCAGCAACAGCCCTGGCGGGGTTAACATATTGATTAATTATTGATGTTCTGCAAAGTTGTAAGAACATTAACCAAACTAGTACGAGATTATTTCAGTAGAACCCTAAGCACAAGCCTCCTGATCGTCTGTGTTGTCAATACAACTATGTTGATATTAGATCATTGGAAAATTGACCATAAACAATTCTTTAATGTATATGATTGTTTATTTCTACCATTTAATGTGTATAGTAAATATAATAAGGAAAACCCGGGTGACATTGGGTGCGTAAATCTCTTGAGGGGGCGTAGAAGTGCAGGCATACATTAGAAGAAGATTTATTTCACTTAATTATAGTGCTTTTGATATATTATAAAGACCAGATCCTCAGCTCCAGAGATAGATAATGTACAGTATTACGGGAATGAACAGGAGCTAAGAAAACCTGGGGCCACAGTTATTAGAAAAATACAGATCAATGGATATCCACAATGCAGTATTATGAAAAATCTAAATAAATGATTTATGTTTAAAGTGTTCCTAACCCACTATATTCTTTTATAGGAATCATTAAAATTGGCCGCTGGAACCCACTGCCCCTCAGTTATGTTACAGATGCCCCAGATGTGACAGTATCTGACATGCTACAAGATGTCTACCATGTGGTCACATTGAAGATCCAACTACAAAGGTGCGTAGCTGCATTTAGGAGGGAGCTTTGGAATAATATTAGATAAAAATGTTTGATACATTTATAAAATAGAGATTACATTTAAAAAAATACATTCCTCAACATAGAAATTGTAACAATAAGGAAAAGTCGTGGAATTATGGAAATAACAGGACCGATAGATATGTTAATGATTTGAAAATAATAAAAAAACTAATCAAGACATTTGGATTTATTCAGTATCGAGTAACAGAGCCACCCGCAGAAATAGAGAGAAAAGACACAAGCGCCCCTAGGCTGACACTGCGTAGTACCATAGGGGTGGGGTATGAGATGTTGTTTCAAATCAAACTACAGATAGGAGAAAGAGCTCCGTTCAAGCCAGGAACATGTAATTAAACTACTTGAATCTATCTGGAGTGTGAAACCTTTCATCCTTGATAGCAGCACATTCATTTTTAAACATCTATTCTCTAATCTATATCTACACTCAGAAATACACGCATTTACAGATCTTGGCTATTATCATTAAGGTTATTAATGGTTGCATGAAAGATGTTCAGCCACGCTGAATGTAGTTGGGCACACAAATCATCAAGATCCACTGCTGGCAGCTCACTTTGCAGTTGTCAAACAATTATGTGAGTCTGAAATGTGATTGATTGGAAACAAATCTGGAGATGCGGTAAGCCATGGTAACATGTTTAGGCCACACCGGCTGCTTACAGTAGCACAAGCAACATGTGGCTTGTTGTTGTCATGTTGAAAAATGGTTCTTTGGAGAAATGTCTGCTCCACAGGTTCTATCTCCAAATTGATGTAAAGCCGAGCTTTTAGTGTACCTGGAATAAAGACTAAAAGGCTATGGCTACTATACATTATGGCACCTCACATCATAACCCCAGCAATAGAACTGTTCGATCATAAAGGACTTTTTATTACTCTCACTCCATTGCTGTCAAAGTTTATCATGGTGCAGAGCTACACAGATGCTGGAATGGAGTAATGGAAGCTGGAACACAGGTCGTTTCTCTTCAGCAATCTTCTTCAGAGTACGACTTTTTTTTTGGACTCATTAATAGTCTGGAAACCATGTGTGCAGGCCTTAACAAACCTATATCTTACCAGTCCTACTCTTGTGGCTATGATGTGGCACAATGTATGGTAGCCAGACCTATCTAGTCTTCATTCCAGGTACACTAACAGCTCGGCATTACATACATTTGGTGATTTGGTGGTGGAACCAGCGGTCCAGCCAAAATGTACTGGTAGCCATTTTTCAACATGGCACCACCAGTCTGTACACTACTCGAGCTTTTGTGAACATCCTATGTGCCCAAGTGCATTCAGCGTGGAAGAACATTCCTCACCAAGTATTAACTTCGGTGATAGCCACCAAGGCGTGTAAACGCATGTGTTTGTGCTTGTATGCTCAATACTGAATAAATCGAGATGTTTTGTAAATTTTGTTTCCATTTTTTCATCATTTGCATATCACTAATATGTCTATCCATCCTGTGATTTCCATAATTCCACAACATTTTTGTTTTGGTCTTGCAATTTCACTGTTGAGGAGTGTAGCACAGTCACCAGAATAAATAAATCCCAATGACAATGTGTATGGACAAAGGGCAGCTCAGTAGGGATATTACAATATACAGACAGCCTCTATTCACATTTTTCGCTGATACACTAAAGGGAACCTGACAGCAGATTTGTGCTGCATGTATCACAGGCAACATGCATCAGATGCAGGCTGTGTTTGTTGTAGAAACATACGGTACTCAAACATACTTTGAAAAGCTGGCAGGTGGTGACTATATTTTGCTGACTAGTCCAAGGCGTTTGACTGGTGGTTTCTTCTTACCTTGCCCCCCTAAACTGACAGGTGTGTGTATAAGGAGAGACCTGTCAATCTAGGGGAGCGAAGAGGAGAGAAACTGCCAGTGATCTACCTCTGACTGTCATGTTCCCATTCATTCATGTTGCATTGTATAGTATTATGTTTTATGTTTATTTTCTCATCTTGTTCTTCTTAGCTGTTCGAAACTTGAGGACTTGCCGGCAGAACAGTGGAACCATGCTACTGTCCGCAATGCCTTACGAATGCTGCTAAAGGAGATGAATCAGAGCACCCTTGCCAAAGAATGCCCACTATCTCAGGTCAGTTCTCTTATCTATATACACAAACACAGGAGATTGCTGTGAAATTAGAGAAAAGAAAATCCAAACAGATTGGCATTGATTATTTCAGTGTTAGGGCCTCCATAAATATTAGACAAATGTTGGCCGAACCCAACAATATCGACAGGTTCATTCGACAGTTTAATTTGTATGGGGGTGCAGGCCGACTGATAGTCGGGAGAGATGTCGATCGCGCATGTCCGATTTCAGACTGCTGATCATATTGATTTCCCGGTGATAGTGCGCTGGCCACTGTCAGTAGGCTGAACATTCGTGCATCCGCTGTAGTGGAGCGTCAATAAAGATGGCTGTTGTCCGAACGATAGGAGCATCGTTTGACCTATAGTCATCTAATGTGTATGAGCTAAGGCCTCATCCAGACGTCCATTTTTCATTTGTGCGTTTCTATCCTTTTTTTTCAATTGTAGAACACATGTCCAATATAATCTCTTTTTTTTTTAACAATCCTACCAGCACAATAATGAAACTCGTATGAGAGAAAAAGAGGCATTTGAATGTGGCCTTAGAAAGAGACAGCTTTATAATAATTATGCAATAATAATATACTTGGTTATTCTGTCCCAGCTTCTCTTTGTTGTTCTACTTTGTTGTTGCTCATCGCAACCAATCACAAATGAAAAATGAAAGCTGAGCTATGATTGGTGGCTATGTGGGACAAAGTCAGCTGTTCTTTTATACAGGTTCATCTGTATATGCTTAGACATAGATGTCCATTTATGTGTAAGGCTGTTACAGGACAGAGGAAAAGTCTGGGTTACTTGTAGATGGAAATGCTTGAGTGCGTAAGCAGCCGAGTCTTTGCACCCACCAGATAGCGGGCAAACATCCCTTTCATCTGATAAGGGTTGGGTTAACTCTTTTGCTGCCTTGGGTTTTTCGACATTTTGTGCCTATGGTGGGCAAGACAATTTTGGCTCTTTTGACATAAAAAAACTAAATTATAAAATAAAAGTTTGGTAGCAAACTCCTGTTCTTGTATATTTCATGAAAGTAAATATGTGGCACATTGTCAAAATGCCACTCAACACTTTATACGCCAAGCCACCTTCATGCAAAAATGTATAAAAATTTATATTAGTGGCTGATCGACAAGGGTCACATGAAAGTATAAAAAAACTGTACAATTTTCAGCCAGAAAAGTGGGACGATTTTTCTCGCTGGTCATACTGACTTTCATCCAGTAAGGCTGTGTGCACAAGTTGTGGATTTTTCGTGTTTTTTCACTATAAAAGCGCTATGAAAACGCATAAAAAACGCATACATTATGCATCCCATCATTTAGAATGCATTCCGCAATTTTTGTGCACATGATGCGTTTTCCCCCCCCCCAAAAAAAAAAGCATCGCGGTAAAAAACACATCATGTTCATTAATTTTGCGGATTTTTCACGTTTTTCCCGCTCTTTAATGCATTGGGAAGCTCCGGAAAAAAACGCGAAAAAAACGCACAAAAAAGGAGTCAAAAATGCCGCAAAACCTTGAGAAAAACGCATGCGTATTTCTTGCTGAAAATGTCCGGTTTTGCTCAGGAAATTTCTGCAAGAAATCCTGAACGTGTGCACATAGCCTTAAGTGTGACAATTTTTTCTCACTTGTCTCCCGTGTGCTGTGCAATCTGCTTTTTAACTCAGCAGCTATTAATCATTTACAGGACCATTTACAGTTTCCTAAGTTACAGAATTGCAATGTATCTGTAAAAATCAAATGCCATTGTGTATGATATCCAATTTTTGTTCTCGCACCCATTCGATTTAGGAATGAAATCACAGCATGCTGCAAATTTGTCCTCACGCTGACTACAGAAAAAAAATACACAGATCTGCAATGTCTCACTGAATAAGATTGATCCGACTGCAGTCCCTTTTTTCATAGGATTGCACTCGTTCGAGTTAATATGCTCCTGTGGACAAGCCCATAGTGTGATTTTTCACATGGAGTAATTGGAGGATAAGGGTATGTTTCCACATTCAGGAAACGCTGCTTGTTTGACGCTGCGCAGAGCCGCAGCGTCAAACACGCAGCGTGCAGATGTTACAGCATAGTGGAGGGGATTTTATGAAATCCTGCCTCCACTATGCGTGGTAACACGCACCCGGCGGCCCTGCGATTCCGGACATGCGGCGCGTCTTTTTAGATCGCAGCATGTCCGTTGTTCGTTTACCTTGCGGCGACGCTGCGCCGCCACAAGGTAAAACACAGGGCCCTATGTGTGGGGTGCGATGATCCCGGATGCGTGCAATGAACACATCCAGCATCATCGCGTCACAGAAGGGGGCGGGGCTTTGGGCGGAGCGGGTTTGCCGCTCCGTCCAAACTGCCAGCCATCCTGAACGTGGACACATACCCTAATAGGGACACAATTTATTACCCAATTTCTGACGAATACAGCAATACCTTATACAGTATGTGGTCGTACTCCATTTGGGCGCACGGCACAGGTCAGCAGTGCCATTTGACTTTTGCAGTCAAATTTTCTTGATTAGTTTCATCATATCCCATTTGCAGAGCACCTTAAGTGGACATTTTTACTCCACAGGTGTTTCACAAATGTTTCTACCATTGGCCTGTGAAAATGAATAATTTAATTTTTTGTACAATATTTTGTAAATTTAGGTCAAAATTTCTGCAAGAACTATAAGAAAATATGTAATTTATTACACAATTTCTCCCGAGTGTGGCAATACCCTGTGTGCGCTCATGCACTACTGCTTGGTTACACAGCGAGACCCAGAAGAGAAGGAGCGACATTGGAGCACAACATTTGCTGCAAGGGTTTTCTGTCTGAGGTATTAGTTCAGAGGAAACCTCTACAAGTGACCCCACTTTAGAAACTATACCCATCAAGGTATTAATCGGGGGTGTAGTAATCATTTTGACCCACAAAGGTGTATTTAAGAAATTAGTGACAGTAGATGGCATAAAGTGAAAATTGCCATTCTTTTCCAAATTAGTTTTTTTTTCATTGACATTGAATGTTTGGATTAAAGATGTTGGCAAACCCCAAAATCATTTTTTTAAGCAAATCTGTGCTGTATTGTGATATACAACACCACTATACATTTTGTTTTTTGTTTCTGCTTTTCGTTACTCCTGAATTTCACTTCATTCCCTGCACCCACTTTGTTTACCTGCTGGCCTACCAAACTTGATAGCTCCCTGTGTTTTATTATCTAACCACACAGCCAAAGTTGTCAACGCCCGGCCTCCGTGTCCAGCACCCGCCATCTGCACACTCATTGGCTGTTACTGTTAGTAATCTGCACCTGCGCTGACCTCTGTCATCACTTCAGTATTGGAAATAGATCAGTGTTCTGTGCCCTCATCTGTGAAAAGCAGCACAATCACTCCACAGCACATCCACAGTGGAGCTAGATCTTCACGCCTCCACATCACATCCACAGTGGAGCTAGATCTTCACATGTCTCCACATCACATCCACAGTGGAGCTAGGTCTTCACATGTTTCCACATCACATCCACAGTGGTGATAGAGCTTCACATGTCTCCACATCACATCCACAGTGGAGATAGAACTTCACGCCTCCACAACACATCCATAGTGGTGACAGAGCTTCAAGTCTCAACAGCACATCCACAGTGGTGACAGAGCTTCACATGTCTCCACAACACATCCATAGTGGTGACAGAGCTTCACATGTCTCCACATCACATCCACAGTGGTGACAGAGCTTCACATGTCTCCACATCACATCCACAGTGGTGATAGAGCTTCACATGTCTCCACATCACATCCACAGTGGAGATAGATCTTCATGTCTCCACATCACATCCACAGTGGTGATAGAGCTTCACATGTCCCCACATCACATCCACAGTGGTGATAGAGCTTCACATGTCTCCACATCACATCCACAGTGGAGACAGATCTTCATGTCTCCACATCACATCCATAGTGGTGACAGAGCTTCAAGTCTCAACAGCACACCCACAATGATGATAGAGCTTCACATGTCTCCACATCACATCCACAGTGGTGATAGAGCATTACATGTCTCCACATCACATCCACAGTGGTGACAGAGCATCACGTCTCCACATCACATCCACAGTGGAGATAGATCTTCATGTCTCCACATCACATCCACAGTGGTGATAGAGCGTCACATGTCTCCACATCACATCCACAGTGGTGACAGTTCTTCACATGTCTCCACATCACATCCACAGTAGTGACAGCTCTTTACATGTCTCCACATCACATCCACAGTGGTGACAGCTCTTTACATGTCTCCACATCACATCCACAGTGGTGACAGTTCTTCACATGTCTCCACATCACATCCACAGTGGTGACAGAGCTTAACATGTCTCCACATCACATCCACAGTGGTGATAGAGCGTCACATGTCTCCATATCACATCCACAGTCACATGTCTCAACATCACATCCACAGTGGGGACAGATCGTCACATGTCTCCACATCACATCCACAGTTTTGATAGAGCGTCACACGTCTCCACATCCACAGTGGTGATAGAGCTTTACATGTCTCCACATCACATCCATAGTGGTGATAGAGCTTTACATGTCTCCACATCATATCCATAGTGGTGATAGAGCTTCACATGTCTCCACATCACACCCACAGTGGTGATAGAGCTTCACATGTCTCCACATCACATCCGCAGTGGTAACAGTGCTTCACATGTCTCTAAGTCACATCCACAGTGGTTACAGAGCTACATATGTCTCCACATCACATTCACAGTGGTGACAGAGCTTCACATGTCTCCACATCACATCCACAGTGGTGATAGAGCATCACATGTCTCTACATCACATCCACAGTCACGTCCCGACATCACATCCACAGTGGGGACAGAGCATCACATGTCTCCACATCAGATCCACAGTGGTGATAGAGCGTCACACGTCTCCACATCACATCCACAGTGGTGATAGAGTGTCGCATGTCTCCACATCACATCCACAGTGGTGCTAGAGCATCACATGTCTCCACATCACATCCACAGTGGTGACAGTTCTTCACATGTCTCCACATCACATCCACAGTGGTGACAGCTCTTTACATGTCTCCACATCACATCCACAATGGTGACAGTTCTTCACATGTCTCCACATCACATCCACAGTGGTGATAGAGCTTCACATGTCTCCACATCACATCCACAGTGGTAACAGTGCTTCACATGTCTCTAAGTCACATCCACAATGGTTACAGAGCTACATATGTCTCCACATCACATTCACAGTGGTGACAGAGCTTCACACGTCTCCACATCACATCCACAGTGGTGACAGAGCTTCACATGTCTCCACATCACATCCACAGTGGTGACAGCGCTTCACATGTCTCTACGTCACATCCACAGTGGTGATAGAGTGTCACATGTCTCCACATCACATCCACAGTGGTGATAGAGCGTCACATGTCTCCACATCACATCCACAGTGGTGATAGAGCATCACATGTCTCCACATCACATCCACAGTCACGTCCCAACATCACATCCACAGTGGTGATAGAGCGTCACACGTCACCACATCACATCCACAGTGGTGACAGCACTTCACATGTCTCCACATCACATCCACAGTGGTGATAGAGCGTCACATGTCTCCACATCACATCCACAGTGGTGACAGAGCATCACGTCTCCACATCATATCCACAGTGGAGATAGATCTTCATGTCTCCACATCACATCCACAGTGGTGACAGTTCTTCACATGTCTCCACATCACATCCACAGTAGTGACAGCTCTTTACATGTCTCCACATCCCATCCACAGTGGTGACAGCTCTTTACATGTCTCCACATCACATCCACAGTGGTGACAGTTCTTCACATGTCTCCACATCACATCCACAGTGGTGATAGAGCTTCACATGTCTCCACATCACATCCACAGTGGTAACAGTGCTTCACATGTCTCTAAGTCACATCCACAATGGTTACAGAGCTACATATGTCTCCACATCACATTCACAGTGGTGACAGAGCTTCACACGTCTCCACATCACATCCACAGTGGTGACAGAGCTTCACATGTCTCCACATCACATCCACAGTGGTGACAGTTCTTCACATGTCTCCACATCACATCCACAGTGGTGACAGAGCTTAACATGTCTCCACATCACATCCACAGTGGTGACAGCACTTCACATGTCTCCACATCACATCCACAGTGGTGATAGAGCGTCACATGTCTCCATATCACATCCACAGTCACATGTCTCAACATCACATCCACAGTGGGGACAGATCGTCACATGTCTCCACATCACATCCACAGTTTTGATAGAGCGTCACACGTCTCCACATCACATCCACAGTGGTGATAGAGCTTTACATGTCTCCACATCACATCCATAGTGGTGATAGAGCTTCACATGTCTCCACATCACACCCACAGTGGTGATAGAGCTTCACATGTCTCCACATCACATCCGCAGTGGTAACAGTGCTTCACATGTCTCTAAGTCACATCCACAGTGGTTACAGAGCTACATATGTCTCCACATCACATTCACAGTGGTGACAGAGTTTCACATGTCTCCACATCACATCCACAGTGGTGATAGAGCATCACATGTCTCTACATCACATCCACAGTCACGTCCCGACATCAAATCCACAGTGGGGACAGAGCATCACATGTCTCCACATCAGATCCACAGTGGTGATAGAGCGTCACACGTCTCCACATCACATCCACAGTGGTGATAGAGTGTCGCATGTCTCCACATCACATCCACAGTGGTGACAGAGCTTCACATGTCTCCACATCACATCCACAGTGGTGACAGAGCTTCACATGTCTCCACATCACATCCACAGTGGTGACAGTTCTTCACATGTCTCCACATCACATCCACAGTGGTGACAGCTCTTTACATGTCTCCACATCACATCCACAATGGTGACAGTTCTTCACATGTCTCCACATCACATCCACAGTGGTGATAGAGCGTCACACGTCTCCACATCACATCCACAGTGGTGATAGAGTGTCGCATGTCTCCACATCACATCCACAGTGGTGATAGAGCTTCACATGTCTCCACATCACATCCACAGTGGTGACAGAGCTTCACATGTCTCCACATCACATCCACAGTGGTGACAGTTCTTCACATGTCTCCACATCACATCCACAGTGGTGACAGCTCTTTACATGTCTCCACATCACATCCACAATGGTGACAGCTCTTTACATGTCTCCACATCACATCCACAATGGTGACAGTTCTTCACATGTCTCCACATCACATCCACAGTGGTGATAGAGCGTCACATGTCTCCACATCACATCCACAGTGGTGATAGAGCATCACATATCTCCACATCACATCCACAGTGGTGACAGAGCTTCACATGTCTCCACATCACATTCACAGTGGTGACAGAGCTTCACATGTCTCCACATCACATCCACAGTGGTGATAGAGCGTCACACGTCTCCACATCACATCCACAGTGGTGATAGAGCTTCACATGTCTCCACATCACATCCACAGTGGTGACAGCGCTTCACATGTCTCTACGTCACATCCACAGTGGTGATAGAGTGTCACATGTCTCCACATCACATCCACAGTGGTGATAGAGCGTCACATGTCTCCACATCACATCCACAGTGGTGCTAGAGCATCACATGTCTCCACATCACATCCACAGTGGTGACAGTTCTTCACATGTCTCCACATCACATCCACAGTGGTGACAGCTCTTTACATGTCTCCACATCACATCCACAATGGTGACAGTTCTTCACATGTCTCCACATCACATCCACAGTGGTGATAGAGCTTCACATGTCTCCACATCACATCCACCGTGGTAACAGTGCTTCACATGTCTCTAAGTCACATCCACAGTGGTTACAGAGCTACATATGTCTCCACATCACATTCACAGTGGTGACAGAGCTTCACATGTCTCCACATCACATCCACAGTGGTGATAGAGCGTCACACGTCTCCACATCACATCCACAGTGGTGACAGAGCTTCACATGTCTCCACATCACATCCACAGTGGTGACAGCGCTTCACATGTCTCTACGTCACATCCACAGTGGTGATAGAGTGTCACATGTCTCCACATCACATCCACAGTGGTGATAGAGTGTCACATGTCTCCACATCACATCCACAGTGGTGATAGAGCATCACATGTCTCCACATCACATCCACAGTCACATCCCAACATCACATCCACAGTGGTGATAGAGCGTCACACGTCTCCACATCACATCCACAGTGGTGACAGAGCTTCACATGTCCCCACATCACATCCACAGTGGTGACAGCACTTCACATGTCTCCACATCACATCCACAGTGGTGATAGAGCGTCACATGTCTCCACATCACATCCACAGTGGTGACAGTTCTTCACATGTCTCCCCATCACATCCACAGTGGTGACAGCTCTTTACATGTCTCCACATCACATCCACAGTGGTGACAGTTCTTCAGATGTCTCCACATCACATCCACAGTGGTGACAGCTCTTTACATGTCTCCACATCACATCCACAGTGGTGACAGTTCTTCAGATGTCTCCACATCACATCCACAGTGGTGACAGCTCTTTACATGTCTCCACATCACATCCACAGTGGTGACAGCTCTTTACATGTCTCCACATCACATCCACAGTGGTGACAGTCCTTCACATGTCTCCACATCACATCCACAGTGGTGACAGCTCTTTACATGTCTCCACATCACATCCACAGTGGTGACAGTTCTTCACATGTCTCCACATCACATCCACAGTGGTGATAGAGCGTCACATGTCTCCACATCACATCCACAGTCACATGTCTCAACATCACATCCACAGTGGGGACAGAGCGTCACATGTCTCCACATCACATCCACAGTTTTGATAGAGCGTCACACGTCTCCACATCACATCCACAGTGGTGATAGAGCTTTACATGTCTCCACATCACATCCACAGTGGTGATAGAGCTTCACATGTCTTCACATCACATCCACAGTGGTAACAGTGCTTCACATGTCTCTAAGTCACATCCACAGTGGTTACAGAGCTACATATGTCTCCACATCACATTCACAGTGGTGACAGAGCTTCACATGTCTCCACATCACATCCACAGTGGTGATAGAGCGTCACATGTCTCCACATCACATCCACAGTGGTGATAGAGCTTCACATGTCTCCACATCACATCCACAGTGGTGATAGAGTGTCACATGTCTCCACATCACATCCACAGTGGTGACAGTTCTTCACATGTCTCCACATCACATCCACAGTGGTGACAGCTCTTTACATGCCTCCACATCACATCCACAGTGGTGACAGCTCTTTACATATCTCCACATCACATCCACAGTGGTGACAGTTCTTCACATGTCTCCACATCACATCCACAGTGGTGACAGAGCTTCAGATGTCTCCAAAATCTATCCACAGTGGTGATAGAGCTTCACATGTCTCCACATCACATCCACAGTGGTAACAGTGCTTCACATGTCTCTACGTCACATCCATAGTGGTTACAGAGCTACATATGTCTCCACATCACATCCACAGTGGTGACAGAGCTTCACATGTCTCCACATCACATCCACAGTGGTGATAGAACGTCACATGTCTCCACATCACATCCACAGTCACATGTCTCAACATCACATCCACAGTGGGGACAGAGCGTCACATGTCTCCACATCACATCCACAGTTTTGATAGAGCGTCACACGTCTCCACATCACATCCCCAGTGGTGATAGAGCATTACATGTCTCCACATCACATCCACAGTGGTGACAGAGCATCACGTCTCCACATCACATCCACAGTGGAGATAGATCTTCATGTCTCCACATCACATCCACAGTGGTGATAGAGCTTCACATGTCTCCACATCACATCCACAGTGGTGACAGTTCTTCACATGTCTCCACATCACATCCACAGTAGTGACAGCTCTTTACATGTATCCACATCACATCCACAGTGGTGACAGCTCTTTACATGTCTCCACATCACATCCACAGTGGTGACAGTTCTTCACATGTCTCCACATCACATCCACAGTGGTGACAGCTCTTTACATGTCTCCACATCACATCCACAGTGGTGACAGTTCTTCACATGTCTCCACATCACATCCACAGTGGTGACAGAGCTTAACATGTCTCCACATCACATCCACAGTGGTGATAGAGCGTCACATGTCTCCATATCACATCCACAGTCACATGTCTCAACATCACATCCACAGTGGGGACAGATCGTCACATGTCTCCACATCACATCCACAGTTTTGATAGAGCGTCACACGTCTCCACATCCACAGTGGTGATAGAGCTTTACATGTCTCCACATCACATCCATAGTGGTGATAGAGCTTTACATGTCTCCACATCACATCCATAGTGGTGATAGAGCTTCACATGTCTCCACATCACACCCACAGTGGTGATAGAGCTTCACATGTCTCCACATCACATCCGCAGTGGTAACAGTGCTTCACATGTCTCTAAGTCACATCCACAGTGGTTACAGAGCTACATATGTCTCCACATCACATTCACAGTGGTGACAGAGCTTCACATGTCTCCACATCACATCCACAGTGGTGATAGAGCATCACATGTCTCTACATCACATCCACAGTCACGTCCCGACATCACATCCACAGTGGGGACAGAGCATCACATGTCTCCACATCAGATCCACAGTGGTGATAGAGCGTCACACGTCTCCACATCACATCCACAGTGGTGATAGAGTGTCGCATGTCTCCACATCACATCCACAGTGGTGCTAGAGCATCACATGTCTCCACATCACATCCACAGTGGTGACAGTTCTTCACATGTCTCCACATCACATCCACAGTGGTGACAGCTCTTTACATGTCTCCACATCACATCCACAATGGTGACAGTTCTTCACATGTCTCCACATCACATCCACAGTGGTGATAGAGCTTCACATGTCTCCACATCACATCCACAGTGGTAACAGTGCTTCATATGTCTCTAAGTCACATCCACAGTGGTTACAGAGCTACATATGTCTCCACATCACATTCACAGTGGTGATAGAGCGTCACACGTCTCCACATCACATCCACAGTGGTGACAGAGCTTCACATGTCTCCACATCACATCCACAGTGGTGACAGCGCTTCACATGTCTCTACGTCACATCCACAGTGGTGATAGAGTGTCACATGTCTCCACATCACATCCACAGTGGTGATAGAGCGTCACATGTCTCCACATCACATCCACAGTGGTGATAGAGCATCACATGTCTCCACATCACATCCACAGTCACGTCCCAACATCACATCCACAGTGGTGATAGAGCGTCACACGTCACCACATCACATCCACAGTGGTGACAGCACTTCACATGTCTCCACATCACATCCACAGTGGTGATAGAGCGTCACATGTCTCCACATCACATCCACAGTGGTGACAGAGCATCACGTCTCCACATCACATCCACAGTGGAGATAGATCTTCATGTCTCCACATCACATCCACAGTGGTGACAGTTCTTCACATGTCTCCACATCACATCCACAGTAGTGACAGCTCTGTACATGTCTCCACATCCCATCCACAGTGGTGACAGCTCTTTACATGTCTCCACATCACATCCACAGTGGTGACAGTTCTTCACATGTCTCCACATCACATCCACAGTGGTGACAGCTCTTTACATGTCTCCACATCACATCCACAGTGGTGACAGTTCTTCACATGTCTCCACATCACATCCACAGTGGTGACAGAGCTTAACATGTCTCCACATCACATCCACAGTGGTGACAGTTCTTCACATGTCTCCACATCACATCCACAGTGGTGATAGAGCATTACATGTCTCCACATCACATCCACAGTGGTGACAGAGCATCACGTCTCCACATCACATCCACAGTGGAGATAGATCTTCATGTCTCCACATCACATCCACAGTGGTGATAGAGCGTCACATGTCTCCACATCACATCCACAGTGGTGACAGTTCTTCACATGTCTCCACATCACATCCACAGTAGTGACAGCTCTTTACATGTCTCCACATCACATCCACAGTGGTGACAGCTCTTTACATGTCTCCACATCACACCCACAGTGGTGACAGTTCTTCACATGTCTCCACATCACATCCACAGTGGTGACAGCTCTTTACATGTCTCCACATCACATCCACAGTGGTGACAGTTCTTCACATGTCTCCACATCACATCCACAGTGGTGACAGAGCTTAACATGTCTCCACATCACATCCACAGTGGTGATAGAGCGTCCCATGTCTCCATATCACATCCACAGTCACATGTCTCAACATCACATCCACAGTGGGGACAGATCGTCACATGTCTCCACATCACATCCACAGTTTTGATAGAGCGTCACACGTCTCCACATCCACAGTGGTGATAGAGCTTTACATGTCTCCACATCACATCCATAGTGGTGATAGAGCTTTACATGTCTCCACATCACATCCATAGTGGTGATAGAGCTTCACATGTCTCCACATCACACCCACAGTGGTGATAGAGCTTCACATGTCTCCACATCACATCCGCAGTGGTAACAGTGCTTCACATGTCTCTAAGTCACATCCACAGTGGTTACAGAGCTACATATGTCTCCACATCACATTCACAGTGGTGACAGAGCTTCACATGTCTCCACATCACATCCACAGTGGTGATAGAGCATCACATGTCTCTACATCACATCCACAGTCACGTCCCGACATCACATCCACAGTGGGGACAGAGCATCACATGTCTCCACATCAGATCCACAGTGGTGATAGAGCGTCACACGTCTCCACATCACATCCACAGTGGTGATAGAGTGTCGCATGTCTCCACATCACATCCACAGTGGTGCTAGAGCATCACATATCTCCACATCACATCCACAGTGGTGACAGTTCTTCACATGTCTCCACATCACATCCACAGTGGTGACAGCTCTTTACATGTCTCCACATCACATCCACAATGGTGACAGTTCTTCACATGTCTCCACATCACATCCACAGTGGTGATAGAGCTTCACATGTCTCCACATCACATCCACAGTGGTAACAGTGCTTCACATGTCTCTAAGTCACATCCACAATGGTTACAGAGCTACATATGTCTCCACATCACATTCACAGTGGTGACAGAGCTTCACACGTCTCCACATCACATCCACAGTGGTGACAGAGCTTCACATGTCTCCACATCACATCCACAGTGGTGACAGCGCTTCACATGTCTCTACGTCACATCCACAGTGGTGATAGAGTGTCACATGTCTCCACATCACATCCACAGTGGTGATAGAGCGTCACATGTCTCCACATCACATCCACAGTGGTGATAGAGCATCACATGTCTCCACATCACATCCACAGTCACGTCCCAACATCACATCCACAGTGGTGATAGAGCGTCACACGTCACCACATCACATCCACAGTGGTGACAGCACTTCACATGTCTCCACATCACATCCACAGTGGTGATAGAGCGTCACATGTCTCCACATCACATCCACAGTGGTGACAGAGCATCACGTCTCCACATCATATCCACAGTGGAGATAGATCTTCATGTCTCCACATCACATCCACAGTGGTGACAGTTCTTCACATGTCTCCACATCACATCCACAGTAGTGACAGCTCTTTACATGTCTCCACATCCCATCCACAGTGGTGACAGCTCTTTACATGTCTCCACATCACATCCACAGTGGTGACAGTTCTTC
The DNA here is from genome assembly GCF_051348905.1 of Ranitomeya variabilis. NCBI lineage: Eukaryota > Metazoa > Chordata > Amphibia > Anura > Dendrobatidae > Ranitomeya > Ranitomeya variabilis. Next base: position 159,271,039 of record NC_135238.1, on the reverse strand, counting down.
ACATGTCTCCACATCACATCCACAGTGGTGATAGAGCTTCACATGTCTCCACATCACATCCACAGTGGTAACAGTGCTTCACATGTCTCTAAGTCACATCCACAATGGTTACAGAGCTACATATGTCTCCACATCACATTCACAGTGGTGACAGAGCTTCACACGTCTCCACATCACATCCACAGTGGTGACAGAGCTTCACATGTCTCCACATCACATCCACAGTGGTGACAGTTCTTCACATGTCTCCACATCACATCCACAGTGGTGACAGAGCTTAACATGTCTCCACATCACATCCACAGTGGTGACAGCACTTCACATGTCTCCACATCACATCCACAGTGGTGATAGAGCGTCACATGTCTCCATATCACATCCACAGTCACATGTCTCAACATCACATCCACAGTGGGGACAGATCGTCACATGTCTCCACATCACATCCACAGTTTTGATAGAGCGTCACACGTCTCCACATCACATCCACAGTGGTGATAGAGCTTTACATGTCTCCACATCACATCCATAGTGGTGATAGAGCTTCACATGTCTCCACATCACACCCACAGTGGTGATAGAGCTTCACATGTCTCCACATCACATCCGCAGTTGTAACAGTGCTTCACATGTCTCTAAGTCACATCCACAGTGGTTACAGAGCTACATATGTCTCCACATCACATTCACAGTGGTGACAGAGTTTCACATGTCTCCACATCACATCCACAGTGGTGATAGAGCATCACATGTCTCTACATCACATCCACAGTCACGTCCCGACATCAAATCCACAGTGGGGACAGAGCATCACATGTCTCCACATCAGATCCACAGTGGTGATAGAGCGTCACACGTCTCCACATCACATCCACAGTGGTGATAGAGTGTCGCATGTCTCCACATCACATCCACAGTGGTGACAGAGCTTCACATGTCTCCACATCACATCCACAGTGGTGACAGAGCTTCACATGTCTCCACATCACATCCACAGTGGTGACAGTTCTTCACATGTCTCCACATCACATCCACAGTGGTGACAGCTCTTTACATGTCTCCACATCACATCCACAATGGTGACAGTTCTTCACATGTCTCCACATCACATCCACAGTGGTGATAGAGCGTCACACGTCTCCACATCACATCCACAGTGGTGATAGAGTGTCGCATGTCTCCACATCACATCCACAGTGGTGACAGAGCTTCACATGTCTCCACATCACATCCACAGTGGTGACAGAGCTTCACATGTCTCCACATCACATCCACAGTGGTGACAGTTCTTCACATGTCTCCACATCACATCCACAGTGGTGACAGCTCTTTACATGTCTCCACATCACATCCACAATGGTGACAGCTCTTTACATGTCTCCACATCACATCCACAATGGTGACAGTTCTTCACATGTCTCCACATCACATCCACAGTGGTGATAGAGCGTCACATGTCTCCACATCACATCCACAGTGGTGATAGAGCATCACATGTCTCCACATCACATCCACAGTGGTGACAGAGCTTCACATGTCTCCACATCACATTCACAGTGGTGACAGAGCTTCACATGTCTCCACATCACATCCACAGTGGTGATAGAGCGTCACACGTCTCCACATCACATCCACAGTGGTGACAGAGCTTCACATGTCTCCACATCACATCCACAGTGGTGACAGCACTTCACATGTCTCCACATCACATCCACAGTGGTGATAGAGCGTCACATGTCTCCACATCACATCCACAGTGGTGACAGTTCTTCACATGTCTCCCCATCACATCCACAGTGGTGACAGCTCTTTACATGTCTCCACATCACATCCACAATTGTAACAGATCTTCAGATGTCTCCACATCACATCCACAGTGGTTACAGTTCTTCACATGTCTCCACATCACATCCACAGTGGTGACAGCTCTTTACATGTCTCCACATCACATCCACAGTGGTGACAGCTCTTTACATGTCTCCACATCACATCCACAGTGGTGACAGTTCTTCACATGTCTCCACATCACATCCACAGTGGTGACAGCTCTTTACATGTCTCCACATCACATCCACAGTGGTGACAGTTCTTCACATGTCTCCACATCACATCCACAGTGGTAACAGTGCTTCACATGTCTCTAAGTCACATCCACAGTGGTTACAGAGCTACATATTTCTCCACATCACATTCACAGTGGTGACAGAGCTTCACATGTCTCCACATCACATCCACAGTGGTGATAGAGCGTCACACGTCTCCACATCACATCCACAGTGGTGACAGAGCTTCACATGTCTCCACATCACATCCACAGTGGTGACAGCGCTTCACATGTCTCTACGTCACATCCACAGTGGTGATAGAGTGTCACATGTCTCCACATCACATCCACAGTGGTGATAGAGCGTCACATGTCTCCACATCACATCCACAGTGGTGATAGAGCATCACATGTCTCCACATCACATCCACAGTGGTGACAGCACTTCACATGTCTCCACATCACATCCACAGTGGTGATAGAGCGTCACATGTCTCCACATCACATCCACAGTGGTGACAGTTCTTCACATGTCTCCCCATCACATCCACAGTGGTGACAGCTCTTTACATGTCTCCACATCACATCCACAATTGTAACAGTTCTTCAGATGTCTCCACATCACATCCACAGTGGTGACAGTTCTTCACATGTCTCCACATCACATCCACAGTGGTGATAGAGCGTCACATGTCTCCACATCACATCCACAGTGGTGACAGCACTTCACATGTCTCCACATCACATCCACAGTGGTGATAGAGCGTCACATGTCTCCACATCACATCCACAGTGGTGACAGCACTTCACATGTCTCCACATCACATCCACAGTGGTGATAGAGCGTCACATGTCTCCACATCACATCCACAGTGGTGACAGTTCTTCACATGTCTCCCCATCACATCCACAGTGGTGACAGCTCTTTACATGTCTCCACATCACATCCACAATTGTAACAGTTCTTCAGATGTCTCCACATCACATCCACAGTGGTGACAGTTCTTCACATGTCTCCACATCACATCCACAGTGGTGACAGCTCTTTACATGTCTCCACATCACATCCACAGTGGTGACAGCTCTTTACATGTCTCCACATCACATCCACAGTGGTGACAGTTCTTCACATGTCTCCACATCACATCCACAGTGGTGACAGCTCTTTACATGTCTCCACATCACATCCACAGTGGTGATAGAGCGTCACATGTCTCCATATCACATCCACAGTCACATGTCTCAACATCACATCCAAAGTGGGGACAGAGCGTCACATGTCTCCACATCACATCCACAGTTTTGATAGAGCGTCACACGTCTCCACATCACATCCACAGTGGTGATAGAGCAGTCACATGTCTCCACATCACACCCACAGTGGTGATAGAGCTTCACATGTCTCCACATCACATCCACAGTGGTAACAGTGCTTCATATGTCTCTAAGTCACATCCACAGTGGTTACAGAGCTACATATGTCTCCACATCACATTCACAGTGGTGATAGAGCGTCACATGTCTCCACATCACATTCACAGTGGTGACAGAGCTTCACATGTCTCCACATCACATCCACAGTGGTGACAGAGCTTCACATGTCTCCACATCACATCCACAGTGGTGACAGCGCTTCACATGTCTCTACGTCACATCCACAGTGGTGATAGAGTGTCACATGTCTCCACATCACATCCACAGTGGTGACAGTTCTTCACATGTCTCCACATCACATCCACAGTGGTGACAGCTCTTTACATGCCTCCACATCACATCCACAGTGGTGACAGCTCTTTACATGTCTCCACATCACATCCACAGTGGTGACAGTTCTTCACATGTCTCCACATCACATCCACAGTGGTGACAGAGCTTCAGATGTCTCCAAAATCTATCCACAGTGGTGACAGAGCTTCACATGTCTCCACATCACATCCACAGTGGTAACAGTGCTTCTCATGTCTCTACGTCACATCCATAGTGGTTACAGAGCTACATATGTCTCCACATCACATCCACAGTGGTGACAGAGCTTCACATGTCTCCACATCACATCCACAGTGGTGATAGAACGTCACATGTCTCCACATCACATCCACAGTCACATGTCTCAACATCACATCCACAGTGGGGGCAGAGCGTCACATGTCTCCACATCACATCCACAGTTTTGATAGAGCGTCACACATCTCCACATCACATCCACAGTGGTGATAGAGCATTACATGTCTCCACATCACATCCACAGTGGTGACAGAGCATCACGTCTCCACATCACATCCACAGTGGAGATAGATCTTCATGTCTCCACATCACATCCACAGTGGTGATAGAGCTTCACATGTCTCCACATCACATCCACAGTGGTGATAGAGTGTCATATGCCTCCACATCACATCCACAGTGGTGATAGAGCAGTCACATGTCTCCACATCACATCCACAGTGGTGATAGAGCTTCACGTCTCCACATCACATCCACAGTGGAGATAGATCTTCATGTCTCCACATCACATCCACAGTGGTGATAGAGCATCACATGTCTCTACATCACATATACAGTGATGACAGAATGTCACATATCTCCACATCACATCCACAGTTTTGATAGAGTGTCACATGTCTCCACATCACTTCCACAGAGGTGATAGAGCTTCACGTCTCCACAGCACATCCACAGTGGTGACAGAATGTCACATGTCCCCACATTACCACTGACCTACGAGTACTGTGAAGAGTCTATAGTGATGTGTGTATATCTATATATATATACCACATAATACACGTCAGCTGCTGTACAACCTCAGTCTATAGTGAAGTATATCTGCATGCACACAGTACGTTATGCTCACATATGTTGAAGCCTTTTCCCTCATGGTTTGTCCAGTCACCTGAGTCATTCCCCTGGTGCCTCTCACTGTATGCTGCTCAGGGAGGCTAGAAAAGGAGGATCTGGCAGAGACAGGGAAGGTTAGGACAAGTCTCTGCCAGACGGTAAAACTCTAGTCGTGAGTGAGCAGCTCTTCCAGAATCAGGAGACCTCTGCTCACCAGACTAAGTGTGATATCTAGGACACCATGCAAAATGCTGACAGGGAGTATATTACAAACCGTCACCATTCTGCATCTGAAGTACACCCACAAATTATATAGAAAGCCCGGACAACCCCTTTAAGTGACATAGTAACTTTATTTTCTGGGTCAGTATGATTTGCAACATACCAAATTAAATTTATATGCAGTAGTTTTATTTATGTTTTACTAAGTTTGCATAATAAAAATACTTTGTAAAAAAAAATATACAATGTATTTTGTTCCACTAGATTCTTGGGAAGATATAACCTTTTTAATTTTCTGTTGACGAAGCTGTATGAGGGCTCTTTTTCTGTAGGACAAGTTGTAATATTTTTTGGTGCCATATTGAAACTATTTCATATCTTTTTCTATTTCAACTTTATGTGAGATGTGACATAAAAATAGCAATTCTGACAATTTTTAGATGGTGTTCTGACTTCTTTATTATGGAGTTTACTAAGTGGGATAAACAGCGTGATCGTTTTATAGATTATGTTGTAATGGATACAAAAATACCGAATATGTCTAATTTTTCTTTTAGACATTTTAGATAAATGAGGCTGGATGTTTTTAGGTTCCAAGGGTATATCTATATACTGTATGCAAAGGTAGTCATCGTTACCTGGCCAAATGGCCTGTCTGGCGCCAGTACTAAAAATGACACATGATACTTGGGCGAATTGTTTCAGGTTTTGCATTGTTCAGTGCTTGATAGGAATGTTTTGTGGTTTAGGCATCTTGCATCTGTTCTCTTTTGCATGACATTTTGAGCATGCTGCTACTTATGGTTCGACAGCCATTATTTCAGAGGCGCGTTTCACCTTCGAATCTGAGACTTCTTTTCCTCGGCATTTGTGTTAACAACCCCTGTGTGCACTTCTCACATGGCAATTTCATTTGGTAAATCTACTTAAAAAGTAAATACCCTGCCATATGTGTGAAATGTTATTATGTGTCCCCGTAGGTTAATATGTTATTGTCAGCTGCAGGTTGGAAAGCGTCTCGCAGGAGCTAGGGCTTTAGGGAAAAAAGCCACTTGTTTATTAACCCAGTCCTGCTGCTAAAGAGACCTGAAGAAGATTACCAATTGCAGGTTAACTCTCTACTGGGAACGTAAACCTAGTATTTAATCTCAGCCATTGTTTTCTCTTAGAAGTATTTTAACATGACTTTGATAAATGAGGCACATTCACGGCCAAACATCGGAGATTGTTTTGCTCCAGTTTTTTTTTAATTCAAATAAATGAAATAATATAAAATAAATGAAATAAACTCTTGCTTGCAGACTGCTCGTATAGAAAGATGCTTGGCGGTCATGGAGCAGTAATAGAGTCAGTCCACAAATGCATGGGGCATCAGTGGGTCACAATACATCCTATTTCATATGAAGACATATTTTCCTATCAGATTGCAATTGAAACCAACACAAACAAATTGAGGCATTTTTCATCCGATGATAGTCTCAACAACGAGGTGGAGAAGAATAACCCCACACAAAGCACCCTATGGTGACTCGTAAGCCTCCCCGGCTCTGTACTACAGCGGTGGATCTTGTTCTATCTCCCTACAGCCTCCTTCTTTTAGCCCTGCTATGGACATAAGAGTAAAAGTTGATGCCATGATGAAAAGTCTGGTTACTTTGGCAATTTTGTGGCCTCATGGCTCGTATAATTGTTCTCATGCAAAACCATTCCTACACAGACTGATAGTCTGCATGTGAAATATCACGGCATTACCTACTTTGATCCATATTCTGAATCAGGCTGGACTTTTATAAGTCAATAAGTGCCAAAAAATAGCTGACATATGGGTTACCACCATCTGTATGTTGTGCGTTTTTTCATGGATCCAGTACAATTATTAACAAAGGAAAACGTATTTGGCCTTTTATTATTTATTATATTGTCTCTGCATAAAATGGATTTAATATGGATATTATACAGATGTAAAAAAAGGAAATGCAGATTGCATATACTGTATGTAAAGAAAATTGGAAACGTCGCATTCTGGACCATTTACATAAAAAATGAACAGCACATAGATGCCAACTGAGTGCTTTCCTTTTAAGACAGTTGCTATGATGCAAAAGCTCCTTACATTTTATTTTCATGTAAGTATAAAACAAATGACACATGGATTATGGAAACAGGCACACAACATGCGAGTGGATGAAAAACGGACCATCACACAGATGGAAAATCTCTGTTTTTGTGGATGGAAAATGGACACGCATTTGTGAATAAGCACTTCTGTCCCCAGTTTGCATGTCGATCATGCGCACTTTCTCCGGATACAGATGAGCGATGTACTCCACATGTACGCTATTATCTCCAAGAGTCCAGTAGAGAATTTTAAGCAAAAGGAAAAAGCTGGAAAGGCAATAAGCACAATAGCGCAAAAGCGCTACTCCTCATTACTCCAAAGCAACATGCCCGCTGCCTTGGGGTCATCCTTGATTCCGAGCTTTCATTCACCCCCCACATCCGATCATTGGCTCGCTCTTCTTATCTACATCTCAAAAACATTTCTAGAATTCGCCCTTTTCTTACTTTCGACTCTGCAAAAACTCTTACTGTCTCACTTATTCATTCTCGTCTGGACTACTGTAACTCTCTACTAATCGGCCTCCCTCTTACCAAACTCTCCCCGCTCCAATCTGTCCTGAATGCTGCTGCCAGGATCATATTCCTCACCAACCGTTACACCGATGCCTCTACCTTGTGCCAGTCATTACACTGGCTACCCATCCACTGCAGAATCCAGTACAAAACTACTACCCTCATCCACAAAGCACTCCATGGCTCAGCACCACCCTACATCTCCTCTCTGGTCTCAGTCTACCACCCTACCCGTACCCTCCGCTCCACTAATGACCTCAGGTTAGCATCCTCAATAATCAGAACCTCCCATTCCTGTCTCCAAGACTTTACACGTGCTGCGCCGATTCTTTGGAATGCATTACCTAGGTTAATACGATTAATCCCCAATCTCCACAGTTTTAAGCGTGCCCTAAAAACGCTTTTGTTCAGACTGGCCTACCGCCTCAACGCATTAACCTAACTATCCCTGTGTGGCCAATTTAAAAAAAAACAAACAAACAAACAAACAAAAAAACCATAATCAGGTTCCTCGCATCATGTTCTCACTTTATGCAGTTAATAGCACTCTGTGTCTGTACTGCTACATAATTAGGCAGTGAACTGGTTCATGCAGCTTTACATAAACACCCGAGCCTTACACTATGGCTGGTCCAAATAACTACAGCAATTGTTACCATCCACCTCTCGTGTCTCCCCTTTTCCTCAAGGTTTGTAAGCTTGCGAGCAGGGCCCTCATTCCTCCTGGTATCTGTTGTGAACTGTGATTTCTGTTATGCGGTAATGTCTATTGTCTGTACACGTCCCCTCTATAAGTTGTAAAGTGCTGCGGAATATGTTGGCGCTATATAAATAAAAATTATTATTATTATTATTATTATTATTAATATCTGAGTAGAAATAGGGAAACGGAAAAGCAATTTATTCTCACTAGGGGTAATAAATACAAGTTTAGTAAAAGGTTGCTGCATATCCACCATGTGGAGTCTGCGCTGCCAGTGGTTGTAATTATATGCAGATTTTAACCCACTCATCTCCAGCCTAACATGTTTCATCCCATAGTGAAGATGAATGGGTTAAAATTGGCGCAAAATTACCACCACTGGCAGCGCAGATTTTAGCCAACTCATCTCCAGCCTCACAGTAGAGACTTTTGACTGAACTTGTAATGATCACAGTGGAGGAATATGGAAGCGTTTGTCAGCACAAAATGACTGTTTAAATGGACTTGAGAGGCTTTGTGCGCCCTTGGCATGGCCAAAAAGTTCAGTGCACTTTCCCACCTACTTTAACTGTTCAAACCAGACTGAAGCGCCCAGTACACCCTTGGCGTTGTCGAACAGTTTTGTGCTCCTTCCTCAACTACTTTTTGTCCATCTATCTTCTCCATCCTCTTCTGTAATTGATGACAGCTGTAGCTTCACACCAGATAGAAGATGACAGAGACTGAAGGAAAACAAGGAGTTAGGAATGTTTAGTGAACTGTTTGGCCACACCATGGATGCACGAGTGCATGTGCTTGGTTTGAATAGTCATTTTGTGCTTACAGACTACTTTTCAGATGAATAACTTGTTTCTGCACATCATTATTTCTGTGTTACTTTGGTGCTAGCGCTATTCTAATAATTCACTATGAAGCAGTCAGAAGCGATAAATACAGTCCTAGCAATGACTGCAAATGCTTGACGCTGCAAGGTGACCTCTATGCAGGCTGCTCCATCTTCTCCCATGTGGGTTCAGCTTTAGACATCTGCTGAGCGGAGCCTGTAGCTGTGACTGCAATGAACTCCACTTAACAGGAGTAAAGAACACTCACAGCTCATAACATAGTTACACAGAATTGTTTCACACATGCACAAAATGCCGAGCCAAGCCATAAATGCAGGAGGTATCATCACTTTCTGCCACATCGCTGCCAGTTGTGGAGAGTGTGTAATACTATATGTACACTCCAAATTTGTTTCTTCTTTTATCTAAAGCAGCAGAACAGAGAGTCATCTATTTGCCAGTATACTTGGTTCTGTGACATCTTGTCTTGTGATATGTAAATATCTTCTTTAAAATTTACGATAAATGCAATGTTTCTTGGGTAGAATAACTATAATATGGCATCAGATGGAACAAGACACAGCTTTTTTTCTGTCAGATTCTGAAAATAATCTCTTGCCACCTTTTACAATTGGAGGCTCCTGGCAGTCTACCAGCACTAGAGGTACTAAGATTTCCTTTCCTTAACTTCAGAACATGCATTGCTCATGCATTTGGCTTACTTGCTCTGATGTGAAAAGCATCCTCTTTGTCACACAGGTATGCAGTATAGCAGTCAGAACAGGAGCAGACAGAGCAAGGGCAGACAGAACAGAAGCAGGCAGGACCGGAGCAGACAGAACATGAGCAGACGGGACAGGAGCAGGCAGGACAGGAGCAGACAGAACAGGAGCAAACAGAACAGGAGCAGACAGAAAAAGAGTAGACAGAACAGGAGCAGACAGGAGCAGACAGGATAGGAGCAGACAGAACAGGAGAAGCAGGACAGAAGCAGATAGACAGGAGCAGACAAAACAAGAGCAGACAGGACATGAGCAGACAGAACAAGAGCTGACAGAACAGAAGTGGGCAGGACAGGAGCAGACAGAACAGACGCAGGCAGAACAGGAGCAGACACAAAAGAAGCTGACAGAACAGAAGCAGGAAGGACAGCAGCAGACAGAACAGAAGCAGACAGAACAGGAGCAGAAAGAACAAGAACAGACAGAACAGAAGCAGGCAGGGCAGGAGCAGACAGGACAGGAGCAGACAGGAGCATAAAGAACAGAAGCAGCAGGTTAGGAGCAGACAGAACAGGAGAAGCAGGACAGAAGCAGATAGACAGGAGCAGACAGAACAAGAGCAGACAGGACAGGAGCAGACAGAACAGGAGCAGACAGAACAGGAGCAGACAGAACAGGAGCAGGCAGGACAGGAGCAGACAGAACAGAAGCAGGCAGAACAGGAGCAGGCAGAACAGGAGCTGACAGAACAGGAGCAGGCAGAACAGGATCAGGCAGAACAGTAGCAGGCAGAACAGGAGCTGACAGAACAGAAGCAGGCAGGACAGGAGCAGACAGAACAGGATCAGGCAGAACAAGAGCAGAGAGAACAGGAGCTGACAGGACAGGAGCAGACAGGACAGGAGCTGACAGACCTGGAGCTGACAGAACATGAGCAGACAGGCCAGGAGTAGAAAGAACAGGAGCAGCAGGACATGAGCAGATAGAACAAGAGAAGCAGGACAGAAGCAGACAGGACAGGGGCAGACAGAACAGGAGCACACAGAACAGAACAGGCAAGACAGGAGCAGAAAGGACAGGAGCAGACAGGGCAGGTGCAGACAGGACAGAAGCAAACAGGACAGGTGCAGACAGGATAGGAGCAGACAGGACAGGAGCAGACAGAACAGGAGCAGACAGAACAGGAGCAGACAGAACAGGAGCAGACAGAACGGGAGCAGACAGGATAGGAGAAGACAGGGCAGGAGTAGGGAGGACATGAGCATATAGGAGCAGACAGGGCAGGTGCAGACAGGACAGAAGCAAACAGGACAGGTACAGACAGGATAGGAGCAGACAGGACAGGAGCAGACAGAAAAGGAGCAGACAGAACAGGAGCAGACAGAACAGGAACTGACAGGACAGGAGCAGACAGAAAAAAAACTACAAACACTTTCTGTTATCTGTTGCTAGAGAAGGAGTACATATGACTTTAAGCCCTAGTGGCCAGAACTTTGGAATTATTTTGGTGGGCTAAGCATGTCTTTTTGAATAAAGATAGTATTCAATTTTGCTTAAGTCTGATGTCCAGAAGCTGCGATTTTTTTCACAGGCAGATTCCGTCAGTGAAAGAAATCAGTCATCAGCACTACGTCATTGAATAGTCAGTGTGCTGTCTGATAAAAAGTCAGATATCACTCGTCCAATTTATACCGTTGACTACACAAACCTTAAAGGGAAGGTGCCACCAGTTTTCTTGTAGTTTGTTTTTTTGTGAAATTAAGCTTAAAATTGTAAATAAAAAATGTATTAATGCAATGTTTGCACTGCTTGCAAACATTTCTATATGAAAAATATTATATATTTTCTTACAAATATATATATTGACCACTAGGGGGAGCATTTTCTGTTTTAGACCTCAAGCAGCTATAGTAAGACTTACCAGCTTTACTGTTAGCTGGAAAATTGGGGCAGTACCTGCTGACATCAGCATTTCCCTCCCCTTTTGGGTGGTCTAATATCCCTGGGGCAGAATGAAGAGCAGCATCACAGGGCAGAGCCATTTTGTGTGTGACTGCCCTGTGATCTGCTATCACCAGCAGTTAGTGCATCAGAAGTACAGTTACATAGTTTATGTGGTGTGTATGGAGCAGCATTGTCTGTGCAGAGCTGTCTGTGACTCATCCCTCAAGAAGATAAGAAGGAGCTCCAGGTCTGCAGTGAATGGCCAGGCATTGTGGAGGGAGGGGAGAGATACATTGTATGGCAGAGACAGGTGTCAGGTGTCACCTCTCTCTGCAGGCTGTGAATGCAGCTTAATGGAGTGAATGGAGCTCCTGTGGTAGAGAGTAAGTGGAGCTGGGCAGAGAGCACTGGGCTATAATAAAATGGCTGCTAGTCACACCCACAGCAGTGAGTTGTGCAGCCCACAGAGGCGTGCCCAGCTCACTGCTAACGCCTCTCCAATGTTATAGATAGGGTCCTCGCCGGTCTATTATCTCCTATGTCCATGGGGTGCTGTAAAATGACACTGTTAGTGTCGTGAACTGCTGTGAAACCAAGATGTCAGCCCCCAGTTCCTTCTTTAAACACATATAACACACGAAATCTGTTTCACATGCATTTAAAACTTGGTTATAGCAGCATGTTATGCTACATTACAGTTTTTTATTAATGATCTACAAACGCGGTACCTTACCTTTAAAGGAACCAGACCAGTGTCGATCAGCTGATTAGCTGACTGGCATCATTTTCAAAATGGTTTTCTTCGTGAAACAACCCTTTAAATTAATGTATGCTTTAATTAGTATTAAAGCATGAAATACTTAGATGAATGTTGTGCAAAGCTACTGAATTTCTTTTCATCCTACCAACAATATATACGTCCTAAACCATAACGTGTATAGCATATAGCAGCGCCAGCAGACTGCAAGCTGAGAGGATAGAGTTAAAGCATTCTCCGCTTAGTGAATTTCAGCACAGGTGTTAATGACACGTTCCTATAACTGATATTAATTCTCCTTATTAGTCTAAGCGTTGTACTTGGGGTAGCAGCACGTACGTTCCCAGGCTCTTGGCTGTGTGGTCTTGTTGCAGTTGGAAGCTGAACTGAAACATCTGAGAAGCATTAATGGGATTATTCATGGCATGGCATCTAATCTTACCTTTTAGGTTCTGCTTCCTAAATCGCCATTGTTCTCGCCCATTGTGTCTAATGTGTGTGTCCTTCCATATGTCATCTCTAATGACTGGTACCCCAGGATAGGGGGATTTAAAGTGACATAAATATTATGAAATCAAAGTTGTTTTATTGCGGATTTACTCTGAAAAGCAGAGCTCCCGAGCCAAAAGTGTTAGCAGGATTATCTATCCCTATGGACTTTTTAAAACCTTTCCTTCCATAATAAGGAAAGATTAACTGTATAGTGCTAATACACTCGCTATCACTATAGAGTCCGGGTATCATGGCAGACCGTCTGAGTCTATAAGGAACAAGTACTTGCTGTAATATATGTAAATCCTATATTATTAGATAGTCCCCAGGAATTTGGACTCTCGGAAGAAAAATGCATATCCTGGAACATTGTATCTAAGGCTACACAAACGAATGTACAAACAATATTAATATTAGACAAATCTACTATCCCAAGAATCCAAAAATCATGAGTACAATAAATCTTTTGTGAGTCCTGGTCATTTGTTTAAAAGTTTGACTCACCCATTTTTTAGATACATCTGTGGGAAAGCCCGGGAAATCTTTGTAACAACTGATCTAGTCATAATGACATCTCCCTTTAAGGTTTGTCAACAGAATTCTAACAAATGTGCACATTTTTGTGAATTTCAAAGGGGACAATATTTAGAAATGAAACGTTTTGTTCCCTAGTTGGGCAAGGTTCATGCAATGTTTTTGCCATACAGTCAAGGTATATGTTCCTGGCAAAATCTATATAAAGCACCAGCATTACAGTTTATGACTAGAGTGAACCCAAACTGTAAAGTTCGGGGTTCCTGTCGGGAACTTGGTGTCCACTGCTGAACTCCGAACACAGAAGTCCGTTTTACAGTTCGGCAGTTAAGTATTTGGTGCAGAAATTTCTTCTCCATTTCTGCAGCTCTTGGCAGGAAAAATACAGAGTAAAAAAAAGTGAATTTTTACCATGTTTTTGATGCGTTTGTATTACCTTTTTTTTACAAGCATTTTTGTTGCAGATTTCCCCCTGCTCATTAGTATAGGTGAAATGTGCAGCAAAAACGCTGAAAGAATTAATATGCTGTAGATTTAAATCTGCTGCAAATCAGCAAGTCACAAATCAGAGGGAGAGTATAACAGAAACACATCTCCACTTCTGTATTTATCACCCACTCCTGGTTTTGGTTTACAAATACTGATGTAAAATACTGACCACATACTGAACGTATGAACGTGGCCTAATGGTACCTCTATACGAGCCATAGACCTAGCTACAGAGCAGTATAATGTGCATTATCGTATGGAATCACCATACAGAGCTTTTCAGAGTCAGAGTTGCCAACTTGACTTTATACTTTTTCTGGATGTCTTATTAAAAAATCACACACAGACAATATTTTTTTTGAGGACTCATTAAAAAAACCATAATACTGTAAATGATTATGATTATAAGTGAAACATGTCTACAGCTCATAACTCTGATACCAGAACATCAGATGAGAATTACAGTCAAAATAATCTGTAGAAGTTTCTTCAGCTTAAAAAAAAAAATCACAGACGCTTTAAATATTTTTTTAAGGAGAGGGTAATATAGTACACTATTTTTCCAGACTGTCCTGGAATTTCTGGACATTCGGTAATCCTACACTACGTGCCCTAAATGGAACTATAGGGGGGCCATATGATGCACACAAGCTCTGCGCGCACCATATTTATGAGGCCTAAAGCAACATTTTTTTTAGTACTAGCATGAACTATATTTTATTTCTAGAATTGATTATTGTAATCGTAAACTCACAGAGCTGTGGATCCAATAAAGTAAAGAATGACATGTTGGCATAAATATGTATCATTCTCAATAACTTTGGTAAAAATACCCATTTAGCAAAATATTTTATGAATTTTTTTCATCAAAGCTGTGATATTTTACAACAGATAATATCATTTCCTCATAGGTTATTCTGTGGAAATACCTATTCTGGTACAGTGAATATTTTTCTGCACAGCACTTAATCTACACAAGTTGATCAGCAGGAAATGATAATATATTTGAGATATTATTAGCGCAGAGCATTGCTGCAAAGCAGGTGACATGAACACTCGAGTTTATGCATTATTTTGTTTTTTTAAACTGTATAAAGATCGGAATAGAATAAAAATGTAGTGAATTTGCATCAATAAAAGAATCTTGAACAAGATCGGTAGTACACATTTGCCAAGCCTTGAATACAGTTTCCAGGTGTACGTAAGACTTATTGCATATTTGTGTTGCTTGAATACAGTGAACGGAAAGTGAAGTTTACAACATAGAGTACAATTACGTTTTAGACAAAAAAAATTTTTTTCAAACAGAAGGGATGCCAATTGTTGTAAATGATTTAAAGCCCAAGCGTTGGCAGAAAATCTACACACCAGGTTCTGAACCCCAACTCAGTTTTTGATACTTTGGCAAATCTCACATATAGCAAAGCCTATATACATACAGAGCAGTAGGCACTCTATGGAGCTCCGTTGGGTACTACACTTGGAGATATTCTAGAATATTCAATGCCTCTCAGATAAAAAAAAAAGCTCCATAAAACAATGGGGCCCTATAAATGTCTTGGGGTACCATAGTATAGATCCATAAGGGGGTTTTCCCATGAACAAAGTACAGTTTAATTAATAGATCTTGGAGTAATACTTATTTCCACAATTGGATGTGATGAAATAAAATGTTCCTGTGCTGAGATAATCTTATAAATGTACCCCTGCTGTGTAATGGCTGTCTGACCATGCAGGGACATGGTCTGATCATTCCACAGCTCCTGGGCAGGGGAGGAGAAAGAGAGGATACAGACAGGACAGCACAGGTTCGCAGCTAATTCTTTCTGTGAGGTAAAACGTGGTTTTCAAACAGGCAGAAAAGTGTTTTACCTCACATAAAGGAGCAGCTGTGATCCCATGCTGTAATATCTGTATCTTCTTTTGTGTCCTCCTCTGCCCAGGAGATGTGTTATGATCAGACCATGTTCCTGCATGGTCAGACACCACAGGGGCACATTTATAAGATTATCTCAGCAGCACAGGAACATTTTATTTAAACACATCCAATTGTGGAAATTATTATTATTCCAAGATCTATTGATTAAAATTAAATTTTGTTCATGGGAAAACCCCCTGTAAAATTCAGAAGTTGTGTTGAGCTTTCGCACGGAAATTTTGGCCTTGCACAGTGCTTTTTGGACAAAAAAAGGCGAAAAAGCTAATTATATTTTTCTGGTTTTCACATACATGTTCTATTCATGTTTTTCACAGATAGCACTGTATGGGGCTGTTCACATTGATGGAGTCTACTGCTGTCCGTTTTTAGTGTACTGTTTGCTAGGGGAAACTTGAAAGCCCTCCATTACTTTTTTTTTTTTTTTGTATATGAGAAACACTGATGAAGCACTGATTAAACACTGATGAAAATCTCATCAAGCACAGTGGTGAATGAGGCCTAATGCAACATCTCCAATACATCGTGGGTTGGCTATGGCCACCCCTTTGTTCTAAGCAAGCCTTGTAAAATTGTAAAAAGCTTATGGTGGCCAATACGATATTTGTCCTACCCTTCTACTAACCTTTATTTTTAAATATCACTGTTAATTTACAATATCAATGCAGTTTGCCATACTTATTCCAATATACGCAGTATACGAAACAATCTCTCCTTTATGTGGAATTATATTTATGTATAAAATTATAAGGGAATTTATCAGCTTCATGTGTCTCCATAGACAGTTCCACCAAATGGATGACATTTTTATTATTTTGTACATGGACATGAAATGCCAATTATAATGGACATAGGTAACGAGTTAGGCAACCAATTTTACATGACTCACTGTGTTCTCTTTAGTCAGGACATTTGCTTTTTTTCATCCAGAAGAGAAACAATATTGGCTCATCATCAGTGAATAATCTATCAATCCATCCTCTGTCTGCCAAGGTTTAGTTAATATCCTTTTCTTGTTCTGTCTTTTCTTCCAGAGCATGATCTCCTCCATTGTTAACAGCACATACTACGCCAATGTGTCAACTACTAAATGTCATGAATTTGGGAGATGGTATAAGAAGTTCAAGAAGATGAAAGGTACATTTTGTTATCTTTTTTCCACTGTTCCTTAAAAAATGCATTAAAGGGGTTGTCCGAGTAGTAGTATCTTTTGAATCCCTATGCCCCCAAGTAAAATAATAGCAGCTATACTCTCTTAAGTTGCCAGTGCTGTTCCAGTGGTGTTGGCACAGGGCTCTCCCATGACATTTTTATGTCACGGCAATCAGCACAGGCTTCACTCTCGCTTTTTTCGGACAAATCAAAACATCCGAAGAGGGCAGCAGCAGCTCTCACTTCCTCCAGATTTCAATTTCATTTGTAGGAGAGACGAGTGAAGCCCATGCTAATCAGCCGCAGGGATTGCTTGACATAACAATGTCACGTGAGCCCCGGGAGAATTAGTGCCAACACTGCTGGAACAGCACTGGCACCATAGGTGGGTATAAGTGATATTATTTTATTGGGGGAAACAGAGGTATTAAGATGGGGTTGTCCTAATAGTGTCCAACCCCTTCAAAAGACATTTGTATGCTGCTTTTGATGGCTTGAGCATAGTTTTGAACTTATGGTGATGTTTTATAGGACACCTCTTATATTCCTTTTCCTATCCATGTATCTGTTGAAGGCTAGAGTCCAAGTATTCACTAATACAACTGGGGTTACCAGTGATAGTCACGGGACATATTGTACACCTAGACTTCATCAAAAAAAATTTCCAACACAAGCTTACAGTGTAGACTGAGTATTAAATTAATATCAACTTTAACATACCAAATATACTGAAGAGTTGCAAGCAAAAACTACAATTTCACACTACCACATCTGCAAAACAAAAACCTTGAATCAAATGAGGTCAAGGATCCGGCAATGTTTTTCAGACATCGTCAATAAATACAATTTAAAGAGACGCTCTTATTGGCTTTCTTATATCACATTGTTTCCTAAGCCAGCTCATGAACAAAAGTGTATGAAGAGGGCCCAAGGTGCTGAGTTGGGTAAACAGGATTTGCTTTTAATGGGTTCAAGTGCTTTTGATCTGCATACAAAGATTTAGGATCTTGTAAAAATGCGGGGGCCATGAGACATGGTAATATTAGAGTTGTTTTAGGAAAATACATCCCTTTCTAATCTCATGTGATAGGGAAATAATGGCTACTTTGTAGGCAATGGTCTATCAGACAAGCCATTGTTGTAGGAAACTGTTATTACCCCGTTATCTGTCTTACTTCTTTAGGATTGTCTAACTTCAATGCATCCCTTTCCAGGTTGTCTAGCATTTCTCATTGTCAATGAAGGACAAAGGGCAGGTCTAGACATTTTTTTTAACTTTTATCTGTGTTGCAGCAGTTTTTTTTATCCATTCTGAACACGTTCATATTACATTTGCAAAAGTGATTAGAGTGGCCAGGAAGAAGCGCTGACGTAAGGATCAGTGATCCCTATGTTCATTATTACCCAGTTACAAAATCTATACAAAATAAAATATGTATGTGGCCAAAAAAATCATCTGTAGATATTGTATATAATCTAATATGTATTAGGCCTCATTCACAAGTCTGTGATTAAACAGATATGTTAAAACATGGTACCAGTGTCATCAGTGTGTCATCAGTGTACAATCCGTGCGTCCACTTTTGCCATCAATGTTTTTCATGGATGGATAAATAAATAAATTAGAAAGCTTCTCCTACACTTTACAATGTTAATTATGACAGCTGTTATGGTCTGGTGATTAAGGAGCGACATGCGACTAGCTCTGGGCAGGTGGTAACTATACAGACCGCAGTTCCTGATTTTAACACAGACACTAGCAGTAGCCGTGGGATGTTCCTGTCACTCCCTGGACAACTCGTCACAGCCGGAGATCTAGCTACCCCTAAAGGTAGAAGCAGGAAAGCTATCTTGCCTCAGAGAAAATCCCCAAAGGATAGGACAGCCCCCCACAAATAATGACTGTGAGAGGAGAAGGAAATGACATACGTAGTATGAAACAAGATTTAGCAAAGGAGGCCACTACTAGCTAGAAAGAATTAGTATAGGACAGAACACTGTTCGGTCAGTAATAAAAACTAGAAAAAGTCCACCGCTGAGAAATGCAAAAATCTCCACACCTGACTAAAGGTGTGGAGGGCAAACTCTGCTGCCCAGAGCTTCCAGCTTAGCTGACTAGATACATACTGATAAGCTGGACAAATGAGCAAAACATAGAAAGTGCTAAACAACAAAGTCCACAACAAGTGAACTGCAAAAACACAAGCAAGGACTTAGCTTTGCTGAAATGGTCAGAGTGACAGGGAAATCCTCAGAGAGCCATGACTCCAAGCTCAACAATTGACAACTGGCATTGAATTAGGGAAAAGGCCAGACTAATATAGCAGAGCCAGAAAGACGATCAGTGAAAACAGCTGCTGATGCTAAATCCAAGAAGCAGCCATGCCACTCAAAACCACAGGAGGGAGCCCAAGAGCAGAACTCACAAAAATGCTACTTATAACCACCGGAGGGAGCCCAAGAGCGGAATTCACAACAGTACCCCCCCTTGAGGAGGGGTCACCGAACCCTCACCAGAGCCCCCAGGCCGATCAGGACGAGCCAAATGAAAAGCACGAACCAAATCGGCAGCATGGACATCGGAGGCAACCACCCAAAAATTATCCTCCTGGCCATAACCCTTCCACTTGACAAGATACTGAAGCCTCCGCCTCGAAAAACGAGAATCCAAAATTTTTTCAACCACATATTCCAACTCCCCCTCAACCAACACCGGGGCAGGAGGATCAACAGATGGAACAACGGGTACCACATATCTCTGCAGCAAAGATCTATGGAAAACATTGTGGATGGCAAAAGAGGCTGGAAGGGCCAAACGAAAAGACACTGGATTGATAATCTCAGAAATCTTATAAGGACCAATAAACCGAGGCTTGAACTTAGGGGAAGAAACCTTCATAGGAACATGACGAGAGGATAACCAGACCAAATCCCCCACACGAAGCCGAGGGCCAACACACCGACGGCGGTTAGCAAAACGCTGAGCCTTTTCCTGAGACGTCAAATTGTCTATTACATGAGTCCAAATCTGTTGCAACCTGTCCATCACAGAATCCACACCAGGACAATCAGAAGGCTCAACCTGCCCTGAAGAAAAACGAGGATGGAAACCAAAATTACAAAAGAAAGGCGAAACCAAAGTAGCCGAACTGGCCCGATTATTAAGGGCAAACTCGGCCAACGGCAAGAAAGCCACCCAATCATCCTGATCAGCAGACACAAAGCATCTCAAATAGGTTTCCAAGGTTTGGTTAGTTCGCTCAGTTTGGCCATTTGTCTGAGGATGGAACGCCGAAGAAAAAGACAAATTAATGCCCATCTTAGCACAAAAGGCCCGCCAAAACCTGGAAACAAACTGGGAACCTCTGTCAGACACAATATTCTCTGGAATGCCATGCAAACGAACCACATGCTGAAAAAATAATGGAACCAAATCAGAGGAGGAAGGCAATTTAGGCAAAGGTACCAAATGGACCATTTTAGAGAACCGGTCACAAACCACCCAGATAACAGACATCCTCTGGGACACAGGTAGATCCGAAATAAAATCCATGGAAATATGCGTCCAAGGCCTCTCCGGGACAGGCAAAGGCAAAAGCAACCCACTAGCGCGGGAACAGCAAGGCTTAGCCCGGGCACAAGTCCCACAGGACTGCACAAAAGAACGCACATCTTGCGACAAGGAAGGCCACCAAAAGGACCTAGCAACCAAATCTCTGGTACCAAAAATCCCAGGATGACCGGCCAACACAGAACAATGGACCTCAGAAATTACCTTACTTGTCCATCTATCAGGAACAAACAGCTTCCCCACAGGACAGCGGTCAGGTTTATCAGCCTGAAATTCCTGAAGCGCCCGCTGCAAATCAGGGGAGATGGCAGACAGAATCACCCCTTCCCTAAGAATGCCAACCGGCTCAAGGACTCCAGGAGAATCAGGCAAAAAACTCCTAGAGAGGGCATCCGCTTTAACATTCTTAGATCCTGGAAGATATGAGACCACAAAATCAAAACGGGAGAAAAACAGGGACCACCGAGCCTGTCTAGGGTTCAGCCGCTTGGCCGACTCGAGGTAAATCAGATTCTTATGATCGGTCAAGACCACAATGCGGTGCTTGGCTCCCTCAAGCCAATGTCGCCACTCCTCAAATGCCCACTTCATAGCCAACAACTCTCGATTGCCGACATCATAATTGCGTTCCGCAGGCGAAAACTTTCGGGAAAAGAAGGCACATGGCTTCATCAAGGAACCATCAGAATTCCTCTGTGACAAAACGGCCCCTGCCCCAATCTCAGAAGCGTCAACCTCAACCTGAAAAGGAAGAGAAACATCCGTCTGACGCAAGACAGGGGCAGAAGTAAATCGGCGTTTAAGCTCCTGAAAGGCCTCAACAGCCTCAGAGGACCAATTAGTCACATCAGCGCCTTTCTTCGTCAAATCGGTCAGGGATTTAACCACACTAGAGAAGTTGGCAATGAAACGGCGATAAAAATTAGCAAAGCCCAAAAATTTCTGAAGGCTCTTCACAGATGTGGGTTGAATCCAGTCATGAATGGCTTGGACCTTAACAGGATCCATTTCTATAGACGAAGGAGAAAAAATAAACCCCAAAAAAGAGACCTTCTGAACTCCAAATAGGCACTTAGACCCCTTCACAAATAGAGCATTATCACGAAGGATCTGGAATACCATTCTGACCTGCTTCACATGAGACTCCCAATCATTGGAAAAAATCAAAATATCATCCAAATACACAATCAAGAATTTGTCAAGATAATTGCGGAAAATATCATGCATAAAGGACTGAAATACAGAAGGAGCATTAGAAAGCCCGAAAGGCATCACTAGGTATTCAAAATGGCCTTCGGGCGTATTAAATGCAGTTTTCCATTCGTCACCCTGTTTAATACGAACAAGATTATATGCCCCTCGAAGGTCAATCTTGGTAAACCAACTAGCCCCCTTAATCTGAGCAAACAAATCAGAGAGCAAAGGTAAAGGGTATTTGAATTTGACCGTGATCTTATTAAGAAGGCGATAATCAATACAGGGTCTCAAGGAGCCATCCTTCTTGGCAACAAAAAAGAATCCCGCTCCCAATGGTGACGAAGACGGCCGAATATGCCCCTTCTCTAAAGACTCCTTTACATAGCTCCGCATGGCGGTATGTTCAGGCACAGACAGGTTGAAAAGTCGGCCCTTAGGGAACTTACAGC
This sequence comes from Ranitomeya variabilis, assembly GCF_051348905.1. Classification (NCBI taxonomy): domain Eukaryota; kingdom Metazoa; phylum Chordata; class Amphibia; order Anura; family Dendrobatidae; genus Ranitomeya; species Ranitomeya variabilis. The sequence goes on along the minus strand of NC_135238.1, from coordinate 159,248,534 downwards.
CAGGAATCAAGTCAATAGCACAATCACAGTCCCTATGTGGAGGAAGGGAACTGGACTTGGGCTCATCAAATACATCCTGGAAATCTGACAAAAATTCAGGAACATCAGAAGAGGGGGAATAGGAAATTGACATTAAAGGAACGTCACTATGTACCCCTTGACAACCCCAACTAGTCACAGACATTGATTTCCAATCCAGCACTGGATTGTGTACTTGTAACCATGGAAAACCCAGTACAACAACATCATGTAAATTATGCAACACCAGAAAACGGCAATCTTCCTGATGTGCTGGAGCCATGCACATAGTCAGCTGAGTCCAATACTGAGGTTTATTCTTGGCCAACGGTGTAGCATCAATACCCCTTAAGGGTATATGACTCTGCAAAGGCTGCAAAGAAAAACCACAGCGCCTAGCGAATTCTAAGTCCATTAAGTTCAGAGCAGCGCCCGAATCCACAAATGCCATGACAGAAAAAGATGACAATGAGCAAATCAGGGTCACAGACAGGAGAAATTTAGGCTGTACAGTACTGATGGTAACAGATCTAGCGACCCGCTTAATACGCTTAGGGCAATCAGAAATAGCATGAGCAGAATCCCCACAGTAAAAACACAGCCCATTCTGACGTCTGTATCCCCTCTGTTCCGCTCTAGTCAAAATCCTATCACATTGCATGGGCTCAGGACTCTGCTCCGAGGACGCTGCCATATGGTGCACCACTTTGCGTTCGCGCAGGCGCCGATCAATCTGAATGGCCAGAGACATAGACTCGCTCAAACCAACAGGCGTGGGGAACCCCACCATAACATCTTTAAGGGCTTCAGAAAGACCCTTTCTGAAAATTGCTGCCAGAGTGTCCTCATTCCATTTAGTGAGCACAGACCATTTTCTAAATTTCTAGCAGTATAATTCTTCCGCTTCCTGACCCTGACACAGGGCCAACAGTGTTTTCTCAGCATGCTCTACAGAGTTAGGTTCGTCATACAATAATCCAAGCGATTGAAAAAATGCATCTACATTAAGCAATGCCGGATCCCCTGACTCAAGGGAGAATGCCCAGTCCTGAGGGTCACCACGCAGCAGAGAAATAACTATTTTTACTTGCTGAATGGGGTCACCAGAGGAACGGGGTTTCAGAGGAAAAAACAATTTGCAGTTATTTTTAAAGTTCAAAAACTTAGATCTATCCCCGTAAAACAAATCTGGAGTAGGAATTCTAGGCTCTAAGGCCGGAGTCTGAACAACATAATCTTGAATACTCTGTACTCTTGCAGCAAGCTGATCCACACGAGAAAACAACCCCTGAACATCCATGCCTGCATACAAATCCTGAATCACCTGTTATGATCCTTAGTGGCTGAGGATCACGAATAGACCAGCAAGTGAATAAACTAAGGACAAGCTCTAGGGAGATGGTAACTGGACTGATCGCAAATCTGAACCTATCCAAAACAACTAGAGGTAGCCGGTGAACGTGCCTAAAAAATTCCTAGACGTCTCGAGCCAGCCTGAGGAACTAGCTACCCCTAAAGAGAAAGAAAGACCTCGCTTGCTTCCAGAGAAATAATCCCCAAAGATATAGAAGCCCCCAACAAATATTAGCGGTGAAGTAAGAAGAAGGCACATACGTAGGGATGAAATCAGATTCAGCAAAAGAGGCCCACTAGTACTAGAAAGCAGAAAATAGAGCAGGGGTCTATGCGATCAATAAAAAACCCTTACAAAATATCCATCCTGAGATTACAAGAACCCACGCACCAACTAATGGTGTGTGGGGAGAAACTCAGTCCACTAGAGCATCCAGCAAGCGAGGGAATCACATTTTAGCAAGCTGGACAAGAAAACATGATAAACACTGCTGATCAAAAAAAGAGCAAACAAAACTTAGCTTTGTCCTGGATGGACTGGGAGCAAGGTAGTCAGAAGGAATCTGAGTAGCACTGATTACATCGACAGCCGGCAACAAGAGGAAGTAACACAGAGCTATATAGGAACCTCCCAGAGGATAACGAACCAGCTGATAGCCAAAGACCAGCAGGATAACAAACAAAGCCACCAGGGGGAGCCCAAAGCAAAAGTCACACCATACCACCAGTGACCACAAGAGGGAGCACGAAAACAGAGTTCACAACAATCACCCAGAGATTAAGAGGAAGGAAAAAGACAAAACAGACTAAAGAAAAAAAAAATGGCTCAGAACTCTTTTTCTTTTCCTTCTTTTGAGATGCATTCAGCTCATTTTTTGGCCAGTTGTACTGTTATGGTCTGGTGATTAAGGAGCAACATGCGACTAGCTCTGGGCAGGTGGTAACTATACAGACCGCAGTTCCTGATCTTAACACAGACACTAGCAGTAGCCGTGGGATGTTCCTGTCACTCCCTGGACACCTCGTCACAGCTACCCCTAAAGGTAGAAGCAGGAAAGCTATCTTGCCTCAGAGAAAATCCCCAAAGGATAGGACAGCCCCCCACAAATAATGACTGTGAGAAGAGAAGGAAATGACATACGTAGTATGAAACAAGATTTAGCAAAGGAGGCCACTACTAGCTAGAAAGAATTAGTATAGGACAGAACACTGTGCAGTCAGTAATAAAAACTAGAAAAAGTCCACCGCAGAGAAATGCAAAAATCTCCACACCTGACTAAAGGTGTGGAGGGCAAACTCTGCTGCCCAGAGCTTCCAGCTTAGCTGACTAGATACATACTGATAAGCTGGACAAATGAGCAAAACATAGAAAGTGCTAAACAACAAAGTCCACAATAAGTGAACTGCAAAAAGACAAGCAAGGACTTAGCTTTGCTGAAATGGTCAGAGTGACAGGGAAATCCTCAGAGAGCCATGACTCCAAGCTCAACAATTGACAACTGGCATTGAATTAGGGAAAAGGCCAGACTAATATAGCAGAGCCAGAAAGACGATCAGTGAAAACAGCTGCTGATGCTAAATCCAAGAAGCAGCCATGCCACTCAAAACCACAGGAGGGAGCCCAAGAGCAGAACTCACAAAAATGCTACTTATAACCACCGGAGGGAGCCCAAGAGCGGAATTCACAACAGACAGCACACGGATGACGCACGGATGGCATCTATATGGTGTACGTGATTTTCACAGACCCATAGACTTGTATTGGCCCTTTTTATCTGTGATACCGGAAAAAATGGACTTGTCTTTGTGAGTTTTGCACGGACACACGGTCCTTGAAAAAACAAAGACATGTGAATAGCATCAAAAGTTATAACGTTTTATCTGTGAAAAAACGGATACAACATAGACGTGCGACGATGCGAATGAGGCCTACAAGTTTGCTTAAAACACTGTCCTGCAGCACTCACTTTTGGGGGAATAAGCACTCAGCTCCAGCATTAGCGCATGTACATGGCAGTGTATGGGCTCATAGACTTACTATTAAGTCTGTACACTGCTCAGGGCACCAGTCAGTGCAGAAGATAAGCACCTCTGCCTCCTGAAACAAGTGCATCTGGTTTTAAACGGTTGGTGGGGATATCAAGGTAAAGACCCCCAATAATCTGCTGGGAGTTTAAGGCCCCCATACACAATAACATGCTGCACCCACCAGTATTGAATGTACACATTAGATGGCAGTGTAATGTGTACAGGGGTCTCCTAACTGTTCTCCGTGGAGAGAAGGATCCAGCATGTTGCAATTTCTTTAGTTCTTTAGGAGACAAGCCACAGCCAAAGAGAGCAGCATTGTCACAGTGAGCACAGACACGCTCAGCCAAGATGATCATTAATGTGTATGAGGGTCTCGGGAGAAATAACTGACAGCAATCTCAAGTGTATAAGGGGCTTCAGGGACATACAGTATATATAGTTATATTCTTTAAAGGGAATCTGTCAGTAGGATAAACCTTCCTAAGCCATCTATATGGGCATGTAGGTCATAGGAAGCTGAATAACATGATGCCTTGATATCTGTTATCTAATGTCTTATTCCCGGGAAATTCACATATTTCTTAATATGTAAATGAGCTGTTAAGATCTATCTATCTAATCCTGAGAATCCACCTCCAGAGATTATTATAAATGAAAGGGAGCATTACCAGCGTGAGACACATAGATCAGGAGAGTGTTGTGAATTTGGATTCTGGGCTCCCCCGGTGGCCGCTTGTGGAATTGGACTTGTCATCCTCTTTCCTGTTTCACCTGGTTCCATCAGTAGTGGGTGTCGCTATTTAAGCTCATTTCTCTGGTGGTTTCTTGCCGGTCAACAATGTTATCTGATGCCTCTCAGTGCTTGTTCCTGCTTCTAGACTACTACTAGATAAGTTGGACTTTTGTCCATGTTTTGTTTTGCCTATTTGTTCCAGTTCACAGCTGAAGTTTTGTTACTGTGTCTGGAAAGCTCTCGTTGATCAGGGATTGCTACTCTGGCGTTATGAGTTAATGCCAGAGTTTAAGGTAATCTCTGGATGGTGTTTTGTTAGTGTTTTTCTGCTGACCATGAAAGTATACTATCTGTCTTCTGCTATCTAGTAAGCGGACCTCAAATTTGCTAAGACTATTTTCCTGCTGCGTTTGTTGTTTCATCTGAACTCACCGTCATTATATGTGGGGGGCTACTGTCTTCTTTGGAATATTTCTCTAGAGGTGAGCCAGGTCTTATATTTCCCTCTGCTAGCTATTTAGGTCTTAGGCCAGAGCTGGGCATCTAGCGATAAATAGGAAATGCTACCTGGCTATTTCTAGTTGCGCGGCAGGCTTAGTTCATGGTCAGTATAGTTCCATCTTCCGAGAGCTTGTCCCTCTATAGGCTTGCTATGATCTCTGCCTGCAGAGATCATGACAGTTTGACCGGCCAATAAAGTGTTAAAGACCCAGGTTGAGAAAGGAGAGTTATAAGAAGTCTGCTGGAATTTTTTTTTTTTTTTTTTTTCCTCCAGTCTGCCTTGCTGCAGTCTTTTTTCTCTCTCTCCTCCTAATCTCTGTATGGCTCTGTGTGCACCTGACAATAATGGATCTCCAGAGTGTAACTGCGGGTTTGAATAATCTCATCACGAAAGTACAAAATTTACAAGATTTTGTGGTACATGCTCCGGTATCTGAGCCGAGAATTCCTTTGCCGGAGTTCTTCACAGGGAATAGAGCTAGCTTCCAGAATTTCCGAAATAATTGTAAGCTTTATTTGTCCCTGAAGTCTCGTTCAGCTGGAGACCCTGCTCAGCAGGTTAGGATTGTGATTTCCTTGCTCAGGGGTGACCCTCAAGATTGGGCCTTCTCATTGCCAGCAGGGGATCCTGCGTTACGCGATGTGGATGCGTTTTTTCTGGCCTTGGGCTTGCTTTATGAGGAACCTCATTTGGAACTTCAGGCAGAAAAAACTTTGATGGCACTATCTCAGGGGCAAGACGAAGCTGAAGTTTTCTGCCAAAAATTCCGTAAATGGTCTGTGCTTACTCAGTGGAATGAGTGCGCCTTGGCGGCAACTTTCAGAGAAGGTCTCTCTGATGCCGTTAAGGATGTTATGGTGGGGTTCCCTGTGCCTGCAGGTCTGAATGAGTCCATGACAATGGCTATTCAGATTGATAGGCGTCTGCGGGAGCGCAAACCGGTGCACCATCTGGCGGTGTCTATGGAAAAGACGCCAGAAAGTATGCAGTGTGATAGAATTCTGTCCAGGAGCGAGCGACAGAATTTTAGACGGAAGAATGGATTGTGTTTCTATTGTGGGGATTCTACTCATGTTATATCAGCATGCTCTAGGCGTACAAAGAAGCTTGATAAGTCTGTTTCCATTGGCACCATTCAGTCTAAGTTTATTTTGTCTGTAACCCTGATTTGCTCTTTGTCATCCATTGCCACGGACGCCTATGTTGACTCTGGCGCCGCTCTGAGTCTTATGGATTGGTCCTTTGCCAATCGTTGTGGTTTTGATTTAGAGCCTTTGGAGACTCTTATTCCTCTGAAGGGGATTGACTCCACCCCATTGGCTAATAATAAACCACAATACTGGACACAAGTAACCATGCGTATCAATCCGGATCACCAGGAGATTATTCGTTTCCTGGTGCTGTATAATTTACATGACGATTTGGTACTGGGATTGCCATGGTTGCAGTCTCACAACCCAGTCTTGGACTGGAGAGCAATGTCTGTGTTGAGCTGGGGATGTAAGGGTATTCATGGGGACTTACCTTTGGTTTCTATTTCGTCGTCCATTCCCTCTGAAGTCCCTGAGTTCCTCTCTGATTATCAAGATGTCTTTGACGAACCCAAGCTTGGGTCGTTACCTCCGCACCGTGAGTGCGATTGTGCCATAGATTTGATACCGGGTTGTAAATATCCCAAGGGTCGTTTGTTTAATCTGTCTGTGCCGGAACATGCTGCTATGCGGGAATATATAAAGGAGTCTTTGGAAAAGGGACATATTCGTCCATCTTCTTCTCCCTTGGGAGCTGGGTTTTTCTTTGTCTCAAAAAAAGACGGCTCTTTGAGACCATGTATTGATTATCGGCTTCTGAATAAGATCACTGTTAAGTATCAATACCCATTGCCATTGCTTACTGATTTGTTTGCTCGTATAGAGGGTGCTAAGTGGTTCTCTAAAATTGATCTTCGTGGGGCGTATAATTTGGTGCGGATCAGGCAGGGGGATGAGTGGAAGACCGCATTTAATACGCCAGAGGGCCACTTTGAGTATTTGGTCATGCCTTTTGGTCTTTCTAATGCCCCTTCAGTTTTCCAGTCTTTTATGCATGATATTTTCCGCGATTTTCTGGATAAATTTATGATAATATATCTGGATGATATTCTGATTTTTTCTGATGACTGGGACTCTCATGTCCAGCAGGTCAGGAGAGTTTTTCAGGTTCTGCGGTCTAATTCTTTATGTGTGAAGGGGTCTAAGTGCGTTTTTGGGGTCCAGAAAATTTCCTTTTTGGGGTATATTTTTTCTCCCTCTTCCATTGAGATGGATCCCGTCAAGGTGCAAGCTATTTGTGACTGGACTCAGCCCTCCTCTCTTAAGGGTCTTCAGAGATTTTTGGGCTTTGCCAACTTTTACCGCCGATTTATTGCTGGTTTTTCGGATGTCGTTAAACCACTGACTGATTTGACCAGACAAGGCGCTGATGTTGCTAATTGGTCCCCTCATGCTGTAGAGGCCTTTCAGGAGCTTAAGCGCCGTTTTGCCTCTGCCCCTGTGTTGCGTCAGCCTGATGTGAATCTGCCTTTTCAGGTTGAGGTTGACGCTTCGGAGATCGGAGCTGGGGCAGTGTTGTCGCAGAAAGGTTCCGACTGCTCCGTCATTAGGCCTTGTGCCTTCTTTTCTCGCAAATTTTCGCCCGCAGAGCGGAATTATGATGTTGGGAATCGGGAGCTTTTGGCCATGAAGTGGGCGTTTGAGGAGTGGCGCCATTGGCTCGAGGGGGCTAGGCATCAGGTGGTGGTATTGACTGACCACAAAAATTTGATTTATCTTGAGACTGCCAGACGCCTGAATCCTAGACAGGCGCGCTGGTCTTTGTTTTTTTCTCGCTTTAATTTTGTGGTGTCATACCTACCGGGTTCTAAGAATGTTAAGGCAGATGCCCTTTCTAGGAGTTTTGACCCGGACTCTCCTGGTAATTCTGAACCCACAGGTATCCTTAGGGAGGGAGTAATTTTGTCGGCCGTTTCTCCTGATCTGCGGCGGTCCTTGCAAGAGTTTCAGGCGGATAGACCGGATCGTTGTCCGCCTGATAGACTGTTTGTTCCGGATGATTGGACCAGCAGAGTCATCTCTGAGGTACATTCTTCTGCATTGGCAGGTCATCCCGGAATTTTTGGTACCAGGGATTTGGTGGCAAGATCCTTCTGGTGGCCTTCCCTGTCACGAGATGTGCGAGTCTTTGTGCAGTCATGTGACGTTTGTGCTCGGGCCAAGTCTTGTAGTTCTCGGGCTAGCGGACTGCTGTTGCCCTTGCCTATTCCTAAGAGGCCTTGGACACACATCTCGATGGATTTTATTTCAGATCTGCCTGTTTCCCAGAAGATGTCTGTCATCTGGGTGGTCTGTGACCGTTTCTCTAAAATGGTCCATTTGGTTCCTCTGCCCAAGTTGCCTTCTTCTTCTGAGTTGGTTCCTCTGTTTTTTCAGAATGTTGTCCGATTGCACGGTATTCCTGAGAATATTGTTTCTGACAGAGGTACCCAATTTGTGTCTAGATTTTGGCGGGCATTCTGTGCTAGGATGGGCATAGATTTGTCTTTTTCATCTGCTTTTCACCCTCAGACTAATGGCCAGACCGAGCGGACTAATCAGACCCTGGAGACATATCTGAGGTGTTTTGTCTCTGCTGACCAGGATGATTGGGTTGCTTTTTTGCCATTGGCAGAGTTCGCCCTCAATAATCGGGCCAGCTCTTCCACCTTGATGTCCCCGTTTTTCTGTAATTCGGGGTTTCACCCTCGATTTTCCTCCGGTCAGGTGGAATCCTCGGATTGTCCTGGAGTGGATGCGGTGGTGGAGAGATTGCATCACATCTGGGGGCAGGTTATGGACAATTTGAAGTTGTCCCAGGAGAAGACTCAGCGTTTTGCCAACCGTCATCGTCGTGTTGGTTCTCGGCTTTGTGTTGGAGATTTGGTGTGGTTGTCTTCTCGTTTTGTCCCTATGAGGGTCTCTTCTCCTAAGTTTAAACCTCGGTTCATCGGCCCTTATAGAATATTGGAGATTCTTAATCCTGTTTCTTTCCGTTTGGACCTCCCTGCGTCCTTTTCCATTCATAACGTTTTTCATCGGTCGTTATTGCGCAGGTATGAGGTACCTGTGGTACCTTCAGTTGAGCCTCCTGCTCCGGTGTTGGTTGAGGGTGAGTTGGAGTACGTTGTGGAGAAAATTTTGGACTCTCGTGTTTCCAGACGGAGACTCCAGTATCTGGTCAACTGGAAGGGTTACGGCCAGGAGGATAATTCTTGGGTCAATGCATCTGATGTTCATGCTTCTGATCTTGTTCGTGCCTTCCATAGGGCTCATCCTGGTCGCCCTGGTGGATCTGGTGAGGGTTCGGTGCCCCCTCCTTGAGGGGGGGGTACTGTTGTGAATTTGGATTCTGGGCTCCCCCGGTGGCCGCTTGTGGAATTGGACTTGTCATCCTCTTTCCTGTTTCACCTGGTTCCATCAGTAGTGGGTGTCGCTATTTAAGCTCATTTCTCTGGTGGTTTCTTGCCGGTCAACAATGTTATCTGATGCCTCTCAGTGCTTGTTCCTGCTTCTAGACTACTACTAGATAAGTTGGACTTTTGTCCATGTTTTGTTTTGCCTATTTGTTCCAGTTCACAGCTGAAGTTTTGTTACTGTGTCTGGAAAGCTCTCGTTGATCAGGGATTGCTACTCTGGCGTTATGAGTTAATGCCAGAGTTTAAGGTAATCTCTGGATGGTGTTTTGTTAGTGTTTTTCTGCTGACCATGAAAGTATACTATCTGTCTTCTGCTATCTAGTAAGCGGACCTCAAATTTGCTAAGACTATTTTCCTGCTGCGTTTGTTGTTTCATCTGAACTCACCGTCATTATATGTGGGGGGCTACTGTCTTCTTTGGAATATTTCTCTAGAGGTGAGCCAGGTCTTATATTTCCCTCTGCTAGCTATTTAGGTCTTAGGCCAGAGCTGGGCATCTAGCGATAAATAGGAAATGCTACCTGGCTATTTCTAGTTGCGCGGCAGGCTTAGTTCATGGTCAGTATAGTTCCATCTTCCGAGAGCTTGTCCCTCTATAGGCTTGCTATGATCTCTGCCTGCAGAGATCATGACAGGAGAGCAAACTTTCGGTCATTACATGTCTCACACTGGTAATGCTCCCTTTCATTTTTAATAAGCTCTGGGGACAGATTATCAGGGAGATCTATGTCCGGCCCTTAGATCTTAACAGTTAATTTACATATTAAGAGAAATGTGGATTTCTCTGGACTAAGGCATTGGATTGCCGATATCAAAGTATGAATTTACTCAATGATACAATCTCAGAAATTGGCGACACACACTAATTTTTATTTTTACAAACTTAGCATGGTCCGAATCATACTTACCAGTAAAATCATTTTGTCAAGACATATTTACTGCACAATATATGCTGTGAAAACAAAACCCCCAAAAATCAGAGTCAGAATTGTGGGGGGGGGGGGGGGGGGGGTTTATTGCAGTTTAGTCACATTAAATTTTTTCCCGTTTTTAAATTTGTTACAACTAATGTTGTCAATCAAAACTACAACTCATCCCACAAAAAAAACAAGTTAATCTACTATTGCTATGGGAATAGAAAAAAAAAACGATGGCTTTTGGAAGAAGGGCAGGGAATAACGAAATGCAAAAAAACTGGAAAATTGCGCAACCAGGAAGGGGGTAATGAAAAAGCTAAAATAGTTATGCTCCAATCCCGCCCATGATTTATGTAATTTAATTAGCGTTTTCTATTCAGAGACATGTGTGCTGTTTGATGGCTGACAAATCTGCATTAAATATACGGTACATTAAAATAAAAGGTGCAGAAAGTGTTAGATATTAATTACCGTAAAACAAAAAAATCTCCTAGACGATAATTACTATCCCGTATCCTATATCATGCTTCTGGAGTAGATCAGGAATAGAACCAAGAGACTATTGAGTGCATTGCTGCAGCTTTACCAAGGCTTTGTCTCCATTGCCCAAACTTTGCGAATTGTGCTATGGCCGGCTGTGATAAATATATGCTTACTATTGCATGACACACTGGAGCGCTGTCTTTCATCTGTGGATATAGTTGTCGTAATATGTGTTATAATAATCCTAATTTATGACAGTCTTAATCCAAATCTATTTAAAGTATAGGATGACATCTGTAAAAAATGCTCGGGTTGTGATAGGATATATGTCTAGTGCTATATGTAGAAATATCACATTTCTTGCTTAGCTATAGCTGCGTATTGTAAATGCTAGAAGTATTTATTAATTTCACAGCACATAGGATTTTTTTAATGGTACACTTATTTTCAGTAAGGTGACGTATTTATATTTTTACTAAAATTAATGAAAAAGGGATGTATCACCAGATTTCACAACACAAACTGCATACACTATAAAATTAAGCTTTTATACCCGATGACACTGATTTGCTTACTTTAAATATAGATTTCAAAATAACTATATTCCTGAGATTAAATTATGCATTTTATGAGTTCAGCTATAGAATGAGAGAGCCTATAAGTCTAAGTCTATTCAGTTTCTGGCCACCCAGGTGGACTGACAGTTGCAGCTTGCAGTGAACAGTGAGAGAGCTTAGCGAGGAGGAGGGACACTGAGGAGCTGTCAGTTAGGTCAGGTGGGCGGAGAATGAGGCAAACTTTCATAAAGGATTCTAAAGGCATGGATTGTCAAGCCAAATACAGAGTAATTATTGGTAGCTAGCTCTGATTTCATCAGTTTAATCTCTTAAATGATGCTGTCAAGCAAGAGAGCAGCATTTAACAGCATTCAACATAGTGGCTGTCACTTCTGAATTTGTTTGGCACCCCACATAAAGCGATCACGAAGAACCGCTTTCTGAAAGCCCCCATTACTGGGCTTTGTAGGCGATCGTCAACTTTATACTTTGGCATGACAGTCAAGTGATTGCAGGTTCACGTCCCTTAAAGAGATTAAAAGTCTAAAAAATATATAAATAAAAAGAAAACAATATAAAAATATAGAAGTTTTAAGGTAATCTGTCAGCAAGTTTTTGATATATAATCTGACAGCAGCATGATTTAGGAACAGAAACCCTGATTCCAGCGATGTATCGCTTTGTTTACTGAGTGTAGCAGTCATAATAGAGTCACAGTTTTCTCTGCTGCAGATCTAGCAGAGCTCAGTTGTTGAGCAGTGTGTAACCCCTCTCATAACCATAGCTCTCTGTGTACAATGTGTAGTGACTGGAGCTGCTAATCAGTGCTGGGGTCATAGTTGGACTAGCAGGCACGAGGACAAATGTTGTTTAGTGATGATCTCTAGTTGATAAAATACTGATTGTATTGAAACAGCCCAGAAAGTGACACATCACTGTTATCAGGGTCTCTTCTCCTAGAATATGGTGCTCTCATCTTACATAACAAAATGATCGTGACAAATTCCCTTTAAATCTGCCCTTTCTACTCAAATGTTAATAGCAAAACGTAAAAAATAAAAAAGATTAACATATTTGGTATTGCTGCAAGCGTTATTGCCCAAACTAACACAACATAAAAGTATTTATCCCATATAGTAAACACTAAAACAGGAAAAAAATCTAGAATTTTTTTTATTTCTGGTAATCACAATTCTCCCTCTAAAAATGCAATAAAAAGTGATCGAAATGTTGCATGTACCCCAAAATGGTATCAATTAAAACGTCAGCACAATGTGAATAAAACAAGATTTCATACAGGTACATCGATACTAAAAACTTACGGGGCTCAGAAAATGGTGACACAATTCAATTGTTTTCTGAAATTTTTTGAACGCTAAAATATATTAATAAAACCTTATAAGTTTGGTACAACTGAAATCTTACTGACCTGAGTTATCTTGTTTTCAGGTCATTTGAATTGCACAATGAACGCCCTAAAAAAAACCCATAAAACAATAGCGGAATTGTGGGTTTTCTTTCACTATTTCACAGCACTTGGAATCTCTTTCTTCTTTTTTAGGGCATAATATGACAAAATTATTGATGTCACTCAAACCTACAATTTGTCCTCTCCAAAAAAAGAGTATGTTGACAGAAAAATAAAATAGTTATATGCCTCTTGGAAGTCAATAAGGGTTAACCCCTCAATGACCGCTGATACGCATTAAAGGGGCCTTAATCCCTCATAATCAATTGCGACAGCGGTATTTATGTTGTTTCAAGGGGTCACAAGACCCCCTTAGTAACCATCGGACCCCCTGCAGTGCGCCCAAATAGTAGTATTCCCCACATTTTGGGGTATCCACGTACTCAGCAGAAATTGTGTTCAAACCTTTTTATTGGGGAGTTTTAACATTTTCTGAAAGGAAAGGGTAGACCAGGAGGGGAGGGGAGAAGGGTTGGGATTTGAAGAAGGAAAAAGAAAATTGGCCCCTATACAATAGGGGAAACAGGCACACATACAGTACTTGGTAACGTAATCAAAAATACAAACAAAATTAGTTTGGTATGACTTCTCATAAAAGAGCAGTGAAAGCTAGATTATTTCAGCTCTGGCTCACTGACAATGCGATGTAGCCTATAATCGTTACCTAAAAAAGTTGAGTAAAATGTAAAAACATAGATAATGTTACACATAATTCACAAGAGTTAGCATCCAAATACAAGAAGCTATAATATATACTGTAAAATATTTAGTAGAAGCTTAGTAAGCCAACTCGAAAGTTGGCCTAATAAAAGACAAAAAAAAAAGTGGAAAACAAGGTTTGGGCCGAGTAAAGAAAAGGATACAACTATGTTTTCACAAAAATGATACTATCAAATCAATATCAAAGGCTATAACGGTTTACCAAAGAGATACAAAATTTTATAAGAAGGCCTGTTGAGTCTGGGTCATCAAAGATAACCCTCTGACCCGGTGGGCAAAAAAAGATGGTTCTATTAAATGCTAAAATATAGAATATCTGTATAAAAAAGAAAAAGAAAAAATGTCCGGAATTCTTAACGAAGTTTTGTATTAAATTGAGGAATTGGGACTAGGCGAAGACCCGGAGAAGTCCACACCCGCAAAGTTCAGGAAGACCATTGCTTCAGCTGAGGAAGAGAAAATGTTCCATTTCGATGCGTAATAAAACCTCAGATTTGAGTAATGATGCCAATTATACCGGATTCCAGCTTGTTGCAATCTTTGAGTAGATTGTTGGAACGACCTACGTTTTTGCAAAGTATCCTTGCATAAGTCTTTATAAAAGGCTAAATGGCCATAGCAGGGGCGTAGCTAGGGTTTCAACTTAGGGGGGGCGAAACATCTGAGTGGGCCCCTAACCAGCTAACCCTGATTACAGCTACGGTTGCGCACTCTTATTGTGAATATAGGGGAACCTCAGAATATGACCCTACTGTTATTGAAAATAAATCTATATACAAAAACGAACATTGACTTTACCGCCATATTGGACCATATGCACAATAATAATGTCCCCTAAGTTCCCCCATGTACTGCTCCATTATACACAGTATCGTGAGCTTAAAGCTTCCCTATACACAGTCTAAGGCCCCCACAGCTCCCCTATACACAGTATGATGGTTCTATAACTCCCCTATACACAGTATGATGTTCTCACTGCTCCCCTATAGATAGTATGAGCCCAAAGCTCCCTTATACAGAGTATAATGCTGACAGAACGCCACTATAGAAAGTATAATGCCCCCCAGAGCCCCCTATATACAGTGTAATGGGCCAACAGCTCCCATATGCACAATATGCCTTCACAGTTTCCTATACACAGTATGATGTCCCTCACTGTTCCCCTGTACACAGTATGATGAGCCCACAGCTTCCTTATACACAGTATGATGGACTCACAGCTCCCTTATACACAGTATGATGGACTCACAGCTCCCTTATACAGTATGATGTGCCTGCAGCTCTTTTATACACAGTAGGATGGGCCCACAGCTCCCTTATACACAGTATGATGGGCCCGCAGCTCCCTTATACACAGTATGATGGGCCCACAGCTCCCTTATACACAGTATGATGGGCCCGCAGCTCCCGTATACACAGTATGATTGGCTCGCAGCTCCCTTATACACAGTATGATGGGCCCACAGCTCCCTTATACACAGTATGATGGACTCACAGCTCCCTTATACACAGTATGATGGGCCCGCAGCTCCCTTATACACAGTATGATGGGCCCGCAGCTCCCTTATACACAGTATGATGGGCCCGCAGCTCCCTTATACACAGTATGATGGGCCCGCAGCTCCCTTATACACAGTATGATGGGCCCGCAGATCCCTTATACACAGTATGATGGGCCCGCAGCTCCCTTATACACAGTATGATGGGCCCGCAGCTCCCGTATACACAGTATGATGGGCCCGCAGCTCCCGTATACACAGTATGATGGGCCCGCAGCTCCCGTATACACAGTATGATGGGCCCACAGCTCTCTTATACACAGTATGATGGGCCCGCAGCTCCCTTATACACAGTATGATGGGCCCGCAGCTCCCTTATACACAGTATGATGGACACACAGCTCCCTTATACACAGTGTGATGGGCCTGCAGATCCCTTATACACAGTGTGATGGGCCCGCAGCTCCCTTATACACAGTATGATGGGCCCGCAGCTCCCGTATACACAGTATGATTGGCCCGCAGCTCCCTTATACACAGTATGATGGGCCCATAGCTCCCTTATACACAGTATGATGGGCCCGCAGCTCCCTTATACACAGTATGATGGGCCCGCAGCTCCCATATACACAGTATGATGGGCCCGCAGCTCCCCTATACACAGTATGATGGGCCCGCAGCTCCCTTATACACAGTATGATGGGCCCGCAGCTCCCTTATACACAGTATGATGGACTCACAACTTCCTTATACACAGTATGATGGGCTCGCAGCTTCCTTATCACAATATGATGGGCCAGCAGCTCCCTTATACACAGTATGATGGACACACAGCTCCCTTATACACAGTGTGATGGGCCTGCAGCTCCCGTACAAACAGTATGATGGACTTACAGCTCCCTTATACATAGTATGATTGGCCCGCAGCTCCCTTATACACAGTATGATGGGCCCGCAGCTCCCTGTCATGATTTGGATGCCCCGGTCATTTACTCATCCTCTGGCGTATTCACTATTTTGTGGCACTGCTCAAACTTGTGAGCGCAGCTTCTGACAGGCCAGAAGTTAGAAGCTATGTCACAGGCGCTCAATGTAAGACCATGAGGCTATGTGCACTTGTTGAGGATTTGTGTGGATTTACCGTGGATTTCCTGTGTTTTTTGTGCAGATTTCACCTGCGGAATCCTATACAGGAGCAGGTGTAAAACGCTGCGGAATCTTCAAAAAGAATTGACATGCTACGGAAAATACAACGCATCGTTTCCGCGCAGTATTTTCCGCACCATGTGCACTGCGGATTTCATTTTCCATAGGTTTACATGGTACTGTAAACCAGATGGAAAACTGCTGCAAATCCGCAGCGGCCAATCCGCACCGTGTGCACAGAGCCTGAGAGTGAGAACGAGGCCAGAACGAGGCTCTCATAGACTCACATTGATTAGTGACCTCTGCGCTGCTCCAGGAAATACTGGAACCGTGGACAGGCCACAAACTGCAGGAGACGGAGCCGAGCGGAGACTAAAACAGATGAAGACGCCAGAAGGTGAGTATCAGACAGGGGGCAGGGGACGCGGATTTTCAGCACCGCTCCAGCAGTGAAATAAAAAATAATACTGGAGCGGTGCTGTAAATGTGATGCAGCTCTTGGTTACTGTATGCGGCTCCTTATACTAATAATCATAAAAGGCCCAGGTGGTCCGTATCAAAAGCCCCCGACCCCCCCATCTCCAGCCTCCCCACACAGCAAATATTATGTGATGGAGTACATATAATATCAGAACTAAACATTATAATATTCAGCCCCCAGTGACCTGTCCCCCTCCCCCACTTCAGCCCCAATGCCCCCATCATCTCACATCCACCCCTCAGTGCCCTGTCCCCCCTCACCCACCTTCTGCCCTCACAATACCCCACGGTCTCACAGTGGCATACCTGAATTGAATAAACATAATAAGTTCCATCCCACTTACTGATAAAGTTTGCAGTTGCACTGCAGGCAGGACCAGGAAGTGAAATGCATGGTGTGGGCACTAGGACCCAGCGTGCCTGAGCCAATCCCAGCCTGCACAGAGTGAATGCTGCAACCAGGAAAAGCTTCATGATCAGGTCAGACACAGGCGAAACCATTCACTGCAGGGGGGAGACTGCAGTCGGCCCTGTGCTAATAGCAGCGTGCACGCAGAGTCTCCATCAGACGGGAGCAGACATTATACTGCTCTGCTCCTATGCTGTGTCTCATCACAGAAGTGGCCCTGGCTCCCGGTGGGCCCCTTGATGTGACAGGGCCCGGGGCGACGGCCCCCTCTGCCCCCCCAGTAGCTACGCTACTGGGCCATAGGGAGAAGAGACGAATTTTGGTTCTTTTGTTACGTTAAGCAGTGAGTCTCTCAGCCAGTTGGGATAGAAAGAAACAACCACATCTGCCGCTATGTTCGGCAGTAAAGTAGATGGTCTGCGGATTCTGAAGATTTTGTGAATCATATTTCTACCTTGAGTTTCAGGGAAAAGATGGAGAATCATAGAGGAGACATAATCTCCCAGTTGCGCTTTTTTAATTGATTCTGGAATCCCACGAATTTTTAAATTGTTTTTCCTTTTAAAGTTCTCAAAATTAGCTAGTTCAGTCCTAAATGCAACCACTTCAGTTTCTAAATAATCCAGTGAGTCCGAGCCCCCGGAGACGCCCTCTACATCACTTTTAACACCCCGATGAGACTTTTGAGGGACCGGTCCTTTTTGAGTGAATAGAGATTTATTGGGAGTTTTTTTTATATCAGAGTGTGGGGTAGCACTGATCTGTGAGAAAGTGTCTTTGAAGAGATTTTTAATAAATTTTTCAGAGGTTTGAGCCCCTTTTAAACTCATAGAGGTTAGGAGGGCTTTAGATAAACTGACCAAAAAGCTCTCAGAAGGTTGTTCATCAGAGGCTAAAATGTTATCTAATAATGAGTGATCAGAAGCCTCAGAGCACGACTGTTCCTGTTCTGAATCGCTGGAATTTGAGTCCTTTGATAATCTGCTTGAGCATTTTGAGTCCTCGGTGTCACTAAACTCCTCGGAAGGAATATTTGAGTAGGTAGTATCCTCAAAGACAGCTTCACTGATGGAGTTAATATCCTCTTGGTCAGAGTAAACTGAAGAATCTTCATAGCATTCTTCACCTTTTGACATGATAGGCAGGAGAGAGACTGATGGAGATGTAACAATATTGTCGCTTGTTTCTGATTTCCTATCCGTGTCTCTGCAATCTTTAGGTGAATGGTCATATTTCTCTCTAACATCCAGCTTAACCCTCTCCACAAAGTATGAGATGCACGAATCAGTCCACGCCTCAGACCACTTTTCAATTAGCTTTGGCGTATCACCTGCTGGAAGGGGTTTACCCCCACTCAAAGAGGATTCTTTATTTAAATGGAGGATATCATTGGTGGTATCAGGCTGTGTTCCCAGCTCTGTAGATATAGACTCTGCTTTAATGAGGGTGGGTAGCAGTGTTTTATGAGACCCAAACTCCTGCACATTATATTTTCCATTGAACTCCCTGGCTGTGGCAGATGTTGTTAAATCCTCTGTCACATTAATCTGCCACTTGCCCTGTGTCCCAGCTCCTCCACCCCTCTCGCTCCGTTGTACCTCACAGCTTTCTTCGTCAGCCCGATCAGCTGACATCCAGGACACACCCCTTTCTTCCTTCACCGGGATGAACTCCGGCGCGTCATGCCTGAGGCTGCTGTAAGTAGTTCCGGGCGCCGGGGAGATCCCTCTGCCCCTCTGTAAGCTCCGGTCCCGCCGACACTCACCGGCTCCTGACTGCTGCATCCGGGTGGACTGCGGCTCCTCTGCAGTCCGCCGGCTCTCCCTACTCACTCCTTTCAGAGCCGCAGCTGCTGCAGGAGGAAGCGCTCCTCTCCCAGGTGTGCATGAAGATTCGGCTTTAGTGTCCATCCGCCGATTCCTCACAATGTGCTGCTCCACTGCCATCCTGTCTCTCATTGTAATTCCTGTGATTGTCCCCAAACTTGCGATTTTCTTGCTTGTAGGTTGCTGTATCTTCTTGTGGGTCTTCTTAGGTTGCGACTTCGATCTCTGCTCCTCCAGTTGCTGGATGAAATTCTGTCTGTTAGGTGTAGGACTACTTTGCCTTTGTCCCGAGGGAAGCCGTCCTCCATTAGATATCAGCTGTTGCTTTTTCACTCCCGTTAAGGGAGATATCTTCCTTGTGCCAGCGTTTTTCTTAGAGGGTCCCATTCCTGCTATGATCCGGCAAGGATTAAAGGCAGATATTCTGTTTTTTAGTAAGCTTTAAGTAGCATTTATAGGGGAATTGGCAGGAGCTCCTAAGGAACACGTCTGCTCCTTTCCCCTGGCAAACCACGCCCCACACTCAGCAGAAATTGTACAACAAATTGTTGGGTCCATTTTCAACTGCTACCCTTGTGAAAATAAAAAAAAATGGGACTGAAAGTACATTTTTGTGGGTAAAATGTGATTTTTTATTTTTACAGCTCTATGTTACAAACTTCTGTGAAGCATCTGGGAGTTCAAGGCACTCACCACACATCTAGATACATCCCTTAAGGAGTTTAATTTCCAAAATGGGGTCACTTGTGGGGGTTTTATACTGTTTAGGCACATCAGGGGCTCTCCAAACACCAAATGGCGTCCGCTCTTAATTCCAGCCATTTTTGTGTTCAAAAAGTCAAACATTGCTCCTTCCCTTCCGAGACTTGCCGTTCACCCAAATAGTAGTTTTCTCCCACATATGGGGTATCAACGTACTAAGGAGAAATTGCACAACAAATTTTAGGATCGATTTTCTCATGTTACCCTTGTGAAAATAACAAATTTGGAGCTAAAATAAAATGTTTGGGAAGAAAAAGTTTAATGTTTATTTACCTCCTGTGAAGCACCGGAAGGGTTAATAAACTTCTTGAATGTGATTTTGAGTACTTTGACGAGTGCAATTTTTAGGATGGTGTCACTTTTGAGTATTTTCTGTCATATAGGCCCCCAAAATCACTTCAAATGTAATGTGGTCTCTAAAACAATGGTTTTCTAAATTTTGTTGGAAAAATTAGAAATTGCTGGTCAACTTTTAACCCTTCTAACTTTCTAACAGAACAGAATATGTTTAAAAAATGATGCAGATGTAAAGTAGACATGTGGGAAATGTTATTTATTAACTATTTTGTGAAATATAACTTTCTTATTTAAGAGAATAAGAATTAAATTTTGAAAATTGTAAAATTTTTGAATTTTTCCCAAATTTCCGATATTTTCACATAAGTCATATTGAACAAATTTAACCACTATTATGAAGTATAATGTGTCACTTAAAAACATTCTTAGAATCAGTGGGATCCATTGAAGCTTTCCCGACTTATTACCCCATAAAGTGGCACTGGTCAGAATTGTAAAATTTGGCCTGTTTATTAAGGTCAAAATTGGCTCGATCACTAAGAGAGCTGTCCCTTAAAAATAGGCACATCATAGTGTCCCTCTGCTGAGACCTCCAGTCATCGCCTGTTATCTGTAGGTCATCTTATCAGTAAAATCCCCATTAATATTAAACTAAAGTAGGCTTGGTCCGCACTCTAATGTGTATTGGTGCGCTAGCCAACCGATTATCAGAGGAGAAGTCGTTTGGTTATGTCTGGTTTCAGACTGCTGATCACTTTGTTCTCTCAGAGATAATCAACTGACATAGATGTCTCTTGGTGGCTTTTTCATAGAGAACACAGAAGCGCATGACTGAATGAGCGCTCCAGTGTAGGAGAGAGATGGTCAAGTTGGCTGTCGGGTGAATGATCGGCTGAAGTATTGTTCAGCTGACAACCATCTAATGTGATTGTGGGCACTTAAGTGCTCTGTTTTTTCTAAAACACTACTGCAGGGGAAAAAAAAGCATTACCCTGTGTTAGTTAAAATGAATGGGTTGTCTATGTAACGCAGGACAGGCAGGTCCTCCTGTGTTGGAGATGACTTTTAGAATACAATGTAGGAGACCATGGTCAAATTCTGCGCTGCTGAATCATGTAGTCCAAAGGTATTATTAAAAGTGGTCGTTCGTTATTCAACTCGTTTCTGAGTTGGTATTTCCTGATGAAGGAGGTCTTTGAAACTCAGAAACATGTTGAATAAAGACCACTTTTAATAATATCTTTGGACTACATGATTCAGCAGCGCAGAATTTGACCACGTTTTCCTACATTGTATTCTCAACGGCCTGTCCCTCGTGGATCCGTGGATCTGCGGCAGCGAATCTCTCCAATGCTTGTCTTAAGCTACGTCTGGTGAGTGCTTTTACCTTCATTGACTGCTTAATCTTGGATACAACCCTATTGGGCTATTTTCCTCCATTATTTTTCATAGGAGATGTCTTTTAGAGATTCCTTGTAACATTTTTCAACTAGGTTATAACTACAGATACCAATGCCAGAACTTTGCTGCCCTATTTGTAGGTTAATGTGGTCCATCATGCACTGTGGTGTCCATTGTTCAATGAATCTAGTACTGAATCGATGGTATAACTTAGGTATATGAAAATGTTTTTTATTTTTATTTTTTTTTAACTGGGTATGGCTTTTAAATATTGTCCAGTGGTAATTACAGTATATGATGCAAAGAAGATTCTGAAGCACAAATTAAAAATAAAATGGTTGTGGACGTGTAAATATTTCAGAAGTAATAGGGTGGGGTTGAGGGCATTTTTTTCTTCTCGAATCAAAAATTAGCAGTGGTAATTGATATACAGGAGACAATTATCACACTCCATATTTTCTGATGTAAAAGACCAATGTATAGCTTAGCAATGCAAGGAAGTATTTTATGTGCTTTGCTATTTTAGGCTTGGGACATATGTCTGAATAAAATATTCTCCTTTTCCTAGTTGAACGAGATAATCTAACAGATTACTGCGTACTGGGTCAACGACCAACACACCTATCGAATATAAACCAGTTGGCAAGCCTAGGAAAGAGCAATGAACAAGCTCCTCACAGCCCACTACATCACAGCACCCCGATAAGAAGTCAAGTACCAGCCCTGCAGCCAATAATGAGCCCTGGACTGTTGTCTCCTCAGCTCAGTCCTTCATTGGTACGGCAGCAAATAGCTATGGCACACTTAATAAACCAGCAGATAGCTGTCAGCAGACTTTTAGCTCATCAACATCCTCAAGCCATCAACCAGCAGTTTCTAAATCATCCACCAATTCCCAGACCTGTCAAACCAGTGGAAACCACCAACTCATCAGTAGAAGTGTCTCCAGACATCTACCAACAAGTCCGAGATGAGCTGAAAAGGGCAAGCGTGTCTCAAGCTGTTTTTGCAAGAGTGGCCTTCAATCGTACACAGGTAAATTTGACTATTTTACACCATATTATTAAACTCTACCCAGGAATGACTGTTATATGTAGTGGAAGACATGAATTCGTTCACCTAAATGAAGACATGCATATCCCCTATTTAACACCTGTACACTCAAAAATGTACATCCCATTAAAAACTTCCTAGATCTCAGTATTGCTCATTTACTTGAGCAGATCTGCATAGATGGAAATACCCAAGGGAAATCTCATTGCAAGATAAGATGAGACATTTTAGAAAATTCTAATGTAGGTCATAGGATGTGAAGTGCAATTCAAGAATTAGGAGAAATTTTAATCAAGCTTTTTGGTACATTTTTCATGATGTATTACTTTTCATGCTGATGGATGTACTGAAAAGTGTAGCACTGTATGGTATAGAAGCTCAATAATTAGACCATATGGATTAATCTTTTATGAGTACTTAGGCTAACATTAGAATAAGTCACATAGTCATCTTTTAAAATATGAATTTTAGCTGTTTTTACTTGACTATAATTAGGACCTCTGTATTTTGTTTGCATTTTTTAAGAAAATATACATGCTACAATAATGGCTTAGATTGATCTTTATACAAGTGCGCTATTGAGTGCACAGTTTCTCCCTTGCTTCCCGGTGCTCGGCTTCTCCAAGGAGCTGAGCAAAGTAGTAAATTACTGTAAAATAAGAAACCAGTACGGGTTGTCTGGTGGCACTAGCTTCCCTTGCCTGTTCACTAGGAAGCGATTTTCAAGCAAAAAATGCTAAATAGTACATCTTATCTTCGAAAAATTCAGAACCATATAATAATAGTAATGTTATTACAATTTATAAATCAATTTTAAGTGCAATTAGTTTTTAGTTTTTACCCAAATTACTAAATATTTATAAGTGCTGTTTATCCAAATCATTAACCAATTTAGGAAAATAAAAGATAAATAAAATGACTTACAGCCAGGATGATGAGGAGAAGGCAAAAGCAGAGTATAACATCTTTCTTTTCCAGCGTCTAAGTCGCTGCTTTTAGTGGACATGGCGGTCATGTGCCCCCTAGTATCTCAGCGCTGCTGTGTCTTAACAGTCCTACAACAGCTCTGCCAGCAACTAATGAAACAACATCTTGAGAGTAGTGTGCTAGATCTTTGACTAAAAGACCACATTCACACTGGATAAAAGTTGTACACACCCAGTGGGATTGGCCAACTATCGTATGTGATTTGAGTCCTTCTGACTCTCCCTTGACAGATAACGTCGGGGAGAGAAGACCTGTTGAATTTCCATGGCTAATCATTTTGTTCATGGAGGTGAGTCACTGCCAGAGGAATATGGCAGTGCTTGTCTCATAAAGAGCACAGTAGAAATTTTGTGGTTGGTAGACACATCTGTCTCGCCTAGGGATGGGTGACCCAAGTAGCAAAGTTCGGTTTCTGTACCCTACACCTACTGTTTGGGCACAGACACCGAATGTGGACTTCACCAGAAATTCTGTATTACTGTTCGAGTTCGGCCCCCTGAACACCGGGTGTTCCTTCCACTGTCATGTGCATGACCTTGCAGCAAACACTGCTTCTCATGGGCAGTAAAATCATTACCACCTGTCAGAGATCCGTGGCCTCCACACTGTCAAATGACAGCATGAGCTCACAGCTGTAATCGGAGGTAAAATGTTCACCTCTGGTCACTGGTGTCGGCTGATGGGATTACTGATCCCATCAGACTATGCCTGATCTGCTGCTGTTATTGACAGTGAGAGCAGGTGGCAGCTGATGGGAGTATTCATCAGCCAGCGCCTGTGCTCTAAATAAATAATTAAATAGAAAATCGGCGTGGGTTCACCTGTATTTTTGATAACTAGCCAGGCAAAACTCACACCTGGGGGCTGAAGCCCTCAGCTGTCAGCAAGACTGGTTATCAAGAATAGAAGAGTCCCCATACCGTTATTTTAAATTATTTAAATAAATAATTTAAAAAAATGGCATGGGGTCACCCCCATTTTTGACAAACTGCCTTGCTAAAGCAGACAGCTGGGGGCTGGTATTCTCAGGCTTGTAAAAAGCCATGGATATTGGCCCCCCAGCTTGAAAATAGCAGCCCGCAGCCACCCAGAAAAGGGGTTTATGTCACCTTTATATTGTCTGGTGACATCAAGCCCATGAATTAGTAATGGAAAGGCATCGATAAGACACCTATCCATTACTCATCCTATAGTTATATTGTAAATAATCACACAGCAAGTATAAAGTCCTTTAATTGAAAGAATGATACCGACTCCTATAATGATTCTAAATTAAACCATACTTACATCATTGCCCTTTCCATTGAAGCCCTCTTCTTCTATAATAAAATAAAAGCAAAAAACAACCATATCCCTCACTTGTCCATCGTTCTGTCACATGCTGTAATCCATGTCAGGAGGATAAACAGTTTTCAACCTGGACGGTGCCAAGATGTGAACATCCAGGCTCAGAACCACTGAGGAATAAGCTGCTGCGAGCTCTGCCTCAGTGAGCGGCAGTGACATCATCGAGGTTACCTCCAGTCGCTGAAGCTGCGTTCCCAGCCAGGCACCTGAAATGCGGTGACCTCTGTGATATCATTGCTCGTACATTGAGAAAAAGCCTCATGCTGCAGCTGTGAGTTCATCAGGAGAAATTTCTCACCGGGGACTGCAGTGAACTCTTTGAGCGCAGCACTGCACCGTGAGACATTTTTTCACTGTGCTAGCGGGGATCTCACTGAGGTCACAGCAGTTCAGGAGCCCAGCTGGGAACGCAGCATCAGTGACTGGCGGTAACCTTGATGATATCATTGCTAGTCAATGAGGCTGTGCTCATAGCAGCTCATTCCTAAGTTCTCAGTCTGGGCGATCGCATCTTGGCACCATTCAGGCTCAAAACTGATTATCCCCAGACATGGATTAAGGTGTTGGACAGAATGACAGGTGAGGGATATGGTTGTTGTTTATTTTTGCTTTATTACAGAAGACGGGGGCTTCAATGGAATGGGCGATGACGTGATTATGGCTTAATTTAGAATCAGTAAAAGAGTCTGTGTCATTCTTTAAATTAAAGGACTTTATACCTGCTGTGTTTATTTACCATACAACTGTAGTATTAGTAATGGATAGGTGTCTTATAGATGCCTCTCCATTACTAAGCAATGGCCTTCATCTCATCAGACAATACAAAGGTGACACCAACCCCACAAATATTACCCCACTTGCCATAGCAAAAGGGCAAGTGGGAAGAACAAATTGCCAGAATTGGCCCATCATATATATGTGCCTTTTATGGGCAGCTGGGGGCTGCTATTTTTAGGCTGGGGGAGCCAATGTCCATGGCCCCGTACCAGCCTGAGAATACCAGCCCTCAGCTGTCTCCTTTAGCTTGGCTGGTTATCAAAAATGAGCGGACCCCACAATGTTTTTATTAATTATTAATTTAAATAATTTAAAAAAATACGGCATGGGGACCCGTCTATCCTTGGTAACAATTCTTGCTAAAGCTTAGTTTTGCCTAGCTAATTATCAAAAATACAGTGGAAACCACACCATTTTTTAAAAATTATTTGTTTACAGCTCAGGCGCCGGCTGATGAATACTCTCATTAGCTGCCACCTGCACTCGCTGTTACTAGCGGCAGCAGGCGTAGGCTGATGGAAGCACTAGTCCCATCAGCCGACACCAGTTACTGGAGGTACACTTTTTACCTCCAATCACAGCTGAGGGTCACACTGTCATTTGACAGTGTGGGAACCGGGGCTGTCTGACTGCCTGTAATAATTTTATTGCCGATCAGAAGCAGTGTTTGCTGAGCTGTCATGCACACAACAGCGTAGCGAACACTGGATGTTCGGGCCACCCATTCAAGTGATTGGGGTCTGAGTTCAGATCCGGGTACTGTTCTGGTACCCGAACCTGAACTTTTTTATAACTGTTCGGCTGAACCCGCCGGACCCGAACATCCAGTGGTCCACCCATCTCTAGTCTCGACTGACAGCTATGTAATATGTATGTGTTCCTTAAAAAAAGTGTGAAAATGCTAGGGTCTGCATGTTTTGGTTCTGGCCACTATCCTATGCTGGTTTAATAGTTTCATAGTTTTAAAGGTTGAAGGTAGACATAAGCAATTGAGTTCAACCTACAGCCTAACATATTGATCAAGAACATGAGCAGATCAAGGAAGGCAAAAACTCCATGAGGGAAATGTTAATTGGGAAAAATTCCTTCCTGACTCCAAACATGGCAATCAGACTAGTTTCCTGGATCAACATCCCATCACAGAATCTAGTGCCCATAACCTTTAATATTATATTCATCAAGAAAGTCATCCAGACTCTGCTTGAATTTTTTTAGTGAATCGACCATTACAACATCATGTGGCAGAGAGTACCATAGTCTCACTGCACTTACAGCAAAGAATCACCATCAGTGATGATGATTAAACCTTTTTTTCCTCTAGATGTACTGGATACTCCTTGTCACCGTTACAAGCCTAAGTGTAAAAAGAAAGATCTGTACTGTCCCCTCCAAATTTTTGTAAATTTTAATAAGATCACCCCTAGCATTCAAATAATAATACGATGACTCCTAACATTTTCTTTCTGTGCTGCTAAGTGGGTAAGCACTTTCTGTGTGATGTCAGAGTTGCGATGTTTGCTTTTTTCCCCCTTGATGTCCTCTCCTCCCTTATTACAACATGAGCCGACTATGGCTGTTAAACGACTGCCGATTCGATATGAGCAATTGAATCGGCGTTCATTTACACAGGCCAACAACTTTCTATGCACACTGAAGGATAATTAATACAATTATTCTGTATAATAGAATTATATTGTTATCAGTAGCACATCACCTGTTAACACTGGATAATGTGCTGGCGTTAACCATGATTTTTAAGTCGGCTTAAAAATTATCGCCACGGATGAACAAGTATTTTGCTTTTTTGGTAAGTAGTTTCCAGTCTGTTTAAACAGTCTGATAATTGGTGAGTAAGGGTTCCTGTGAACACTTGGAGTTCTAACGAGCCTCATACAGAGTCTTTGCAACTCCTTCCTACTTTTGTTCTCTTCCATGTCTGATGTTTCCATATTTCGCTAGACAGTAGAGTTGAGCAACTTGATTTGTAACAAACTGAATCAGTTACAAGCCTCCTGACAAATTAGAATCCGCAATAATCCAAATTTTTGGATCTACGATTCGCTGGAGTCCAGCAAAATGGCTTTCTTTTGAGCACTGTGAAAGGGCTAAAATAAAAAAACATGCTCACTCACCTTTCCTTGTGCTGCCTCCATCACAGATCCCTAATTTTTCTTCTCCACTGTACTGCAGCCAGTCTAAGGCCTGTGATTTTATTTCACTTGGTCATGTGGGGTGGGTAATGCACATCACACTGTGTGTCATCCCCTGACGTGAACATGTGAAGCCAATTACAGAACTCAAAATTTTTTTTTACATTATTTTAAGTAAACTTGTTGACATAATTTCAATATAATTAGTATATTGCTTATACCAGTTACGCTGTACACACTCCATCGAAATGGCAACTACATTTACAAGACCACTCATAGTAAAATACTAATCACAATGCTCGACATAGTGTCAGACATGTGGCCTTACAATGTACTAAACTTTTAACAATTCATAAAAGTAGAAAGTTACAAAAGAGAAAATGATAATATAGGCTTTGTAACAATGGATGTATTCTTTTTTATTTTTGGGCAGGGGTTATACAAAGCTCATTAATATGGAGTCCTAAACTGGCAGCAGGTTTACTAGTTTTCTAGAGACAATCTCATGATGACAAAACAGTGATTTTATCAAAACTACAGCAAGCAGCCTAGTAGGTGACAAAGCACTGGAATCAGAGTATCTGTCTTTACATTCAAATTTTCTCTTCAGAGAGGAAGTAGTAATCCTAGAAGTCAATGTCAACCCTTTAACGAGCCTTGTCACATGACTTAGGATAATTGTGTTGCTCTCCTATTAAATGGCAAAAACCTGGTGACAGATTCCCTGTCAAATGTAATCTAAATAATTATTGCTTTCATAATTATTGGTCAATAAATTTGACTAGTTAATTGTAGGCTAACTGCCTTACCCAGAAATGCCGCAAGTGTGTTTTTTTTCATTTATTTTAGAACACGTAGTTGTATATGTTTCCATAATTCTAGATCAAGACACAATACATTAATTATATCACCACTTTCTATCTATCACCAATTTTATTTTATGTATTGAAATGCATGCATGTAATATTGGATAATGGTCATAATACAGTGATTTGCACAATGCGTGAGGTTATATTTGCTCCACATATGGCAAATTCATCAGACATATATCATAATGTTTACTCAGGTTGTTCTATTCTATACTGAATATCTCAACTGTATGGTCCAAAATCAATGTGAACAAAGCTCTATGCAAGCCCCCGAATCATAGCTTAACAGGCAAAGAAAGAACAGATTGAGAACATTTTTAACATTGTAGATTTGATATGCATATCAGTTGCTAATACTTAATAATGCTTTGACCAATTTTTGTTCGTTCCCCGGGCAGGAATAAAGGAATGTTCTTTAGATATAATTCATCATTTAGAGCTGCTGTCAATGCTCATGGCTGGTTAGACACATCATGAGGCCCCAAGTGTTCACAGTTTCTGTCTACACTTCAAAAGTGAACAATTCTTTTGCCAATGTTTTCACACAGTAGCCAAATCCAGTAAAAAACAAATTCAGGCCTGAATCCAGAGAGGATAAACTCCACCCTTATTGTAGAAGTCTGGTTCCCAGGAACTTAAATCCAGTGAATAGAACAGTCAGGTTGCCAGACAGAAGATGCTGGCTAAGAATCAGCGTTCTCCTCAGAAGGACACTTGTGTCTTCCATCCAATTCGCACTTGGCTCCATCCACTTGAAAATAGTCTGAATTCCAAGGAGTTGAAACTCATAAGGGTGATGTAAACTGATTAGTGATTGGTCAAAGTATAAAGATATCTATTAAAAATATAATATTTTATGCATTATTGTGCAGTAAAGGATAAAAGAGAAAATCAATATTTTTCAGTAAGAACTGGAGGAGAAATGGTAAATATACAAAAAATGAACTTTCCGAAAATGTTTATAAAAACATTCTATCATTCTTCATACAGGACCCCTACTGAGCTGACAGGCATGGCTTATCCTATGGAAATCTCTATTGTCAGAATACTGCATTAATAAGCTGGAGAAAGTGGAGAGCCCTTTTAGTTTTGACACTGGAAGAAAAAAGTAATTACACTAAGAATCCATGTAGAAGTTACACTACTAGAATTCTCAAGGAAGGTGTCAATCCTTTAATATTATTCTTAAAATGCTTAGTCATTTATCCTCTCTAACCATCAACCAATAAGCATGACTGCTAAAATGTGCTCAATTTGCTCTATAATGTCTACACCTAGATTTATTTCTATAAAGTCTGATTTTTAAAACAGCCAAATAGCCTAAAGCAAATCTGTCAGTAAGATCAGCCTCCCTAAACCACATATATGGGCATTCTGGTCTTTGAAATTTAAATCCATTGAAACCTTTATATCGTTTATTTATTCCCAAGAATTTAGCATTTTAATCCACATGTAAATTAAGTAACAGACATATATCTTATAAACACTAGTTCATTGTAGTTCTCTGCCTTCAGCTTAGCAACAATTCAGTCTGATCTTGGTATGGATATGCTACCTGGTAATTATACTGAAATAGTTATCACCAATGTCAGAATAGGTTATCAGTATCATATCAGTGGGAGACAACATCTGCCGCAATGGATCAGCTCTCAGCAGATTTGGCAATGGCCAGACCTAACAGTGTTTGGGCAGAACAGAACCACTTCCTACTCTATTTAGTAGCCACTGCAGACCAGATCCTACATATCTGATTTAGTTGACCTTAAGGGGCGGTATATGGCCGATTTGCGGTGGGCCAATACTGAGTTTTCTTTGCCCTGAAATTCCTCTTCTGAACAGGAGTCTGACTTCTGTGTGTTGTGCTGTGTAGTTCATTCTTTACTCATTTGTCATTCTGGAGTCCTTGTTACTTACCCATCCATGGAACCAGAACCGGCTACAGACAAGACAGGAGACCTTGGGTCCGGTTTAACTGGCTCAGCTTTGCTGTGCAATTACACGCGAGTGCATCATCATACAGGTTGACACAAAGTCCCTTTTTGGTGATGTTCCCTTTGTCCTAGTACTGTCAGTCCTTGTCTCAGTTCTGGCAGACTTGCCCTCGCCTTAACCTTCACTATTGGTACCAGGGACCTTCTATCGTGCAGTACAACTTCCCTGAGGCCCACTATCCTCCCCTTCCGCTGAGACCCGGCCGACATCTTCCTCTCAAGGGAACTAAAGACACGACACTCAATGCCTCTTCTGGGCCCTAGGCCCAAGACTGCTCTATCATCCTCACAAACCTTCAGATGTGTCCTCATACTGCATGGAGACTTGGCACTGACAGAACCTTGTCACTTCTGCTGCATCCACTGTCTGAGAACCTGTTAACACTGTAGTGTCTAGCCTTCCTCTGAACTCCACTGAGACACCTGACTCATAACTTGACTAGACTCCAAACTCTACTCCCTAGAAGCAGGAAATGCTTCCCCTATTAACTGATATAACCCCTCCCAACTAGTGGGCTAATTCCTTGTGTTAATTATATGCTACCCTGTGTGATGTAAACTATATCCCTATGCTTGTAATGGTTCCCGTAGTGGACCGACCTCTCCCCTTTCCGGGGACGGTCTTAAGGCAAAGCATCCAGGAGAACCAAGACACAAAATGGCCATAAGAATAAAATACAACACTCTTTATCAAATGTGCAGTCATAACAAATTCACATATAGCACTTATTTATATCAGCTGCTCTTGCTATGACACCTTCAGTTACCCCCCTGCAGACCTATCTTAAGAAGTAATAAAACACTTTACTGGGATTTTTCTGCTTGCATATAGCATTATGGTGTCAGCAACACATCCCCAGATTACTCAAAGCAATGTGCTACCGACAACGCTGATTTTTATGCCAGCATAAGTAGTTCATTTACCCAACAAAGAAGACTTTTTTTCATACATCTGTGGATCGGTGGCATGTTTAGGCTGTCCAATTTTCAGGAATGAGTGTTTTTATGAACGATCGTTCACCGATATCAGTCCTTTTAACATGGCCTTTAGCATGCGCTAAACATTTTGTGCTACCTAGACAATTCCTTTTAAAAATAAGTACTCCGAATTGTAAAATAAAAATAAGAGATACTTACCTCTTGCACTGGCACCATTCCAGTGAATTTGTTGCTGGATCTCCCTGGGTTTGCGTGACATTGTTATGTCAAGTGAGTCCTGCAGCTAATCAGCAGCTGCTACTGGAACCACATGGCATAACAATTTCACTAGTCCCAGGAGACCAAAAATGCATGAGTGCAGGAGGTAAGTAGGTATCTAATACTTTTATTTTACAAGGGTGAGCACCTAATTAAAGAGGGGTTGGCTAGCTAGTGGACAACCCCTTTAAATATAATATCAATTATATATATATATATATATATATATATATATATATATATATATATATATATATATATATTACACATAAAATACACATATTTGCTATTTGTTCAGTTAAGTTATATGAAAAAAAATTACCAAACCTTATTTTTTATCTCACAATATCCTAAGCTTTAGAAATAACAGTTAAAATGGTTGATTGACATGAGAATAAGGTTCCCATGAATCCACTTTTGTGACCACTGGAATATAAAATATATTATTGCATATATAGCCCATATGTCATAATTAAAGCTCAAGTCAAACTTTTCTAATTGAACTAAACAGCACAGAGAAGTCTTTCCGGGACAATGCTTTGTTTATAGCTACCTTGTCATAATTACAGGGCTTCGTGTGGGTTCCATGTTTGGTTATCATTATTGCAGGAGTTTAGACAATCGCATGAAAGCAAATTAGCCTTTGTAGAATAGTTGAAGTCTTCAATACTGACAGATGTGATTTATGGTCAGATTACTCATCATAGGGTGGGGGTGTGAGTGGTGTTAATTCTCCATCTTTATTTCCAGCTGCTAGATCTGGTAGTAGGTTTGGTGCCAGTGTGGTAGCTGTGTTGTGTTGATGAGGCTACAAATGCAACGCTTTGCGGGCTCACGTGTACTCTATTATACTGTAGTATTTTGACTAAAAATCAGCCTTTTGCAATGTTGTTTCTGCAACATTTTACTAATTATTTGGCCTACCGGCAATATGAATATACATTAGAAAAATGTAATTTACAGTACACTAATTTTTCCATACCAGGTCACATAGTTTTTTGTATCTTTTATTGCATGTTATACTATGTATGTAAATCTTCTGTCTTGTCTGTATGAGAATCCTTATGTCTGTACTGTAATGCAAATCTTTCATTTATGTACAGACTTCCATTGAGCTTGTAGGGGGCTTACGTACACACAGAAGCCAATCAGAAATTCCAGAGCTGCAGTACAAATCACGCCAGTGGGACTGAACTACAGACTGATTCTGTATTGACTCAGACACTCTTTAACCCCTTAATGACCGCCGATATAGCTTTTAGTGGCGGTCATTAAGGGTACTTATTCCTCCTCGCCGCTTTTTAACGGCGCTGACGAATAAGGAAATAGCGCCGCCAAGAGGCCACGATTGCCACTGGTGTCAGCTGTGGTGTCAAAAAAAGTAAACATAATTGGTATTGCCGCGTCCGTAACGACCCGCTCTGTAAAACTGGCATGTTATTTATTCTGTTTAGAGAATGCCATAAAAATAAACACGCTGGCCAAAAATGTCGCTTTTTCATCATAGTGACTCACAAAAAGTGAATAAAAAGAAATAAAATAGTAATATGTAAAAAAAATATGATATAAATGAGGATGCCAAACCATTTTGCAACAAACAAGCACTAACATGGCTCATTCAGCAAAAAAATGGGGGTGCGTCTTATAATGAGATATACCTTACCGCTACCATTGCTGCAGGCCATAGGCTGGGATGAGGGGGTGTCTGGATCTCCTGCAGGTGCCCAGCGGTGCTGCAAGAGTGTCCGGCGCTGCTGTGGGGGTGTCCAGTGCTGCTGCAGGGGTGTCCGGTGCAGCGGGGGGCTCTGCCAACATTTTGAGAAAGGCCAGAGCTCCTCCGCAGTTTCATGGTTTCCTGTGCTGTGGACTTCGGGAAAATGGTTGCCGGGGGCGGCTCATGCGCAGATGGACAACTCAGCACCAAGATCTCGAGAAATTAGATCTCAGATTTGAGATCTTGGTGCCGTTGGCAGCCATTTTCCAAGAGTCCACCACACAGGAAACCATGGAACTGCGGGGACTCTGGCCTTTAACAAAATGTCAGCAGGAGACACCCGCGCAGCATCGAAGACACCCGTGCAGCATTGGGCACCCCCAGCAGCGCTGGACACACCCGCAGCACCGAACATTCGCAGCGGCGCGCCGCACATTGGGACATCCCCTCATCCCAGCTTGCAGCCTGCAGCATCACCCCACTCCTGCCTCCTCCAGCAGCAAACCCGGGACCCCGTTTCACAGCATCCACCACCCCGGTAAACAATAATACGCATTGATTATAAGAAGCGCCACAATTTTATTAAAAAAAATCCTATTTTTCCCCTCAAAATTTGGGGTGCATCTTATAATCTTGAGCGTCTTATAATCCGAAAAATACTGTAATTCAATTTGCTGAAATATTGTTTTTAGTGTGTAAAAATTGCAAATCATAAAAAACTACATAAATCTGGTATCACTGTAATCATACCAACCTAATGAGCAAATCAGTCTTATCACTTTTCCCACACGGCGCAAACAAAAATAAATAAAAACAATAACTGAACTGCTGTTTTTTGTTCATTCGGTGTCTGATAAATTTGAATAAAAAGCTATAAAAAAATATTATGTACCCCAAACTGGTACCAAAAAAATCTGTAAGTCGTCCCTCAAAAAATAAAAAATAACAGCTCTCAGAATATGGCAACAAAAAAAACAACTTTTTTTTATTTAAAAAAAGCATTTTTATTGTATGATAGCAGCAAAGCCTAAAAAAAACTATATAAATCTGGTATCACTGTAATCGCACCAATGTTCATTTTTCCTTTCCACATCGCTTTAGCTCCTGTGAAGCCCCGGAAGGGTTAATAAACTTCCTGAATGTGGTTTTGAGTACCTTTGGGGAGGCTGTTTTTAGAATGGTGTCACTTTTTGGCATTTTCTGTCATATAGGCCCCCCCAATGTCACTTTAACTGTGAGGTGGTCCCTAAAAAAATGGTTTCGTAATTATTGTTGTAAAAATGAGAAATCACTGGTCAACTTTTAACCCTTATAACTTCCTAACAAAAAAATATGTTTTAAAAATAGTGCTGATGTAAAGTATACATGTGAGAAATGTTATTTATTAACTATTTTGTGTGACATAACTCTCTGATTTAAGGGCATGAGAATTAAATGTTTGAAAATGGCAAAATTTTAAAATTTGTCGCCAAATCTTTGATATTTTCACAAATAAACACAAATCATATCAAATAAATTTTACCACTGTCTTGAATACAATAAGTAATGAAAAACAATCTCAGAATCAGTGGGATCTGTTGAATCATTACAGAGTTATAACCACATAAAGTTACACTTGTCAAAATTGAAAAAATTGGCCTGGTCATTAGCTCAAATTGGCTTAGTCACTAACGGGGTTAAATATTGAGAATAAATGAATATATTTGCACCCTGAACATGGAGTGTAAGGGATAATGTTTCTCATTGTGAAGAGTGATAAGCCAGTCCTGGCATGTCAAAGTGAGGAGACTTTTACGGCTTGCATGCTCCTCTGGGAAATTAAATATGCAAATTGCCTCCTCAGAGAGGAAGAGGACTTGAAGTTTATTGGAATTACCAATCCTAAAAGTTAATATCGACCCTTTAATGAGCCTTGCTATATGACTTAGGATAAAAGCCAAACCATGACTCTGTCTGCATCATTACAGTCAATGGCCCCTGTAGTACCTACAATTGAATCCCACTTTCTGTGGCTTCAGACATAAGACTTGATGTGGCCACTGAACGCGATGTGAACATATTTTCAACAACAATGCCTGCGCACACCATTAGGCCTTGAAATATATTTTTAATTTTCTTTTGGATGGAGCTGCTCCCAACCAGAAGCTGTGCAAAGAACTGCAACACAACCAACTGAATTAAGGCGTTGCTATACCTGTACAGTACTGGGTCAATATTGGTCAGTGTGGGAAAACAAAACAAAAAAGCTTTTGTGAACTAGCGTTGTGTCCCAGTTATCCTAGTCTTTATGTTAGTTATTGGGGTTGGACTTCTATAAATCAGTAAGTTATGGCATATATTAGTAATATTACAGTGTCTAAGCATTTCTCTTAGAGGAATGTCATTGCATCCTTCTGCAATAGTTATGATTCCAAAGTAATAGCAAATTTAGGTAATCCCTAGGAATCTTAAGTTGTAGCAGCAAACAACACAACTCGACTTGCAATACTAATGCAGAAGAGTCCAGGTAGGATGCCAGGTGATGGAAAAGCCAAATCGAAAAGTATAAAAATATAAAGACAAGAAAAGCTGTACTGATGATTAATAGCATTTCATGTGCTAGTTATCATTTGTGAGTATAAATGTGATTTTGACAAATTATTTAACATCTACAGCACATAATGTTAAAAACATCTGACTGCAATGATTTACTTTTGTTGGTAATTTTTTGCATCCGGCATTAATCGTAGGCACAGTAGGTTAGGATCATGATACAGAGAAGTGTCTTTTGTTTAGGATTTGAGTGATGGGTGTAGATACTGTCCACATGTAATGCAAAACAACACAAATAGTCATTTCTGATTTTTGATAACTGGCTCTTTGTTTTGACGTTTATTAGTTAATGGAACATAATCATGTCTTCTGTGTTTGTCGGAACTTGTACTGGTGCTACATAGATGTCATTGTAAAATTCACAAGGAGTTTATGTTCCTACGTACAATTTTCAGCCATTATAATAAAGAGGCAGTAAGGTCACATAAGGTTGGAAACATTCTCCCACCTCCGGCTGTCGTGTTTTAACAAAGTTATTCCAATAACTACATGATTAAACAAAGATGAATTAGGCCACAGAACATTTCTAAAGGGATGTTCTGCTACACTGTAAATGACACATCTTAAAAGTTTAGCATTTTTCCTTAACAGAACAGAAATCCATCCATGATGCCAACAAAGCTTGAATTGTGAAGAATAAGGAGCTAGATATCAGATTTTAGTTAACAAAGGACTTAGTGAAGGGATACCTTTTAAAGTTGTTTTCCTATATATATG
This sequence comes from Ranitomeya variabilis, assembly GCF_051348905.1. NCBI lineage: Eukaryota > Metazoa > Chordata > Amphibia > Anura > Dendrobatidae > Ranitomeya > Ranitomeya variabilis. The sequence continues at coordinate 159,212,049 of NC_135238.1, read as the reverse complement.
CCATGGTGAGGTGCTACACTATGGCATAATTTCTTGGTAAGACTGATTGATTACAAGTTCAACCATCATTATGCTTATATAACATATAATCATTTTATTTATATAGAGCCAACATATTCACAATTAAGCAGGGAGGGACATGTACAAACTATAAAGACATTACATAGTAACACATAGTCCAAAAGGTACAGGATCATTGAGGGCCCTGTGTACAAGCTTACAATCTAGTCTATGCTTTTATCTATTTAGCCCATTAAGTAAATATAATATTGTACAAATGAGTTAATTGTCATTGTGTAGCCTTTACTTATTATGGGCGCTAACCAGGTCCCAAGACCTAGGGCCCCCCTAGTCTATCCTTGTGTGCCAGATTACTCCTGAATGTGGAGACACCAGGTTCATATGTATTGCTATGCTCCTATATCAAACCTGATTTGCCCCCCTACCCTCATGGCAGTGGGAAGCTGAATCGTATAGGAACACACTAACAAAAAAATCAATAGAAGATGGACAGGAATAAATGAAAATTCTAACCATATAAACTTCACTTGCTGAGCAACAGAGTGGAAAACAGAGGAATTAAAGGAAGGAGAAACCAAATAGGAGAAGATGAGGATGTGCAAACAGACAAAACCCCAAGCAACAATCTCCTGAACAAACTCCTAACACCAACTCCAACCACATTTTACAGTTCCAACTCCAGAACCAGGCAGGAAGAACTAACACTGGCAATCCCTAAGTGCCAGATGAGAGCATATATAGCAGAGGGGAGTGGCCAACATTTAACAGCTGAGAAAATCCCAGTAGGAAAGCTCCAGGAACTTCAACTGAGTATATTAACCCTTGCACTGCTAGCAATGAAAAACATGCACTGTTTAATACAATGGTGAAGTACTTTTAACTAGTGCAGGAGTTCATGAAAACAGACACCGCAGTCTTCTGGCCCCACTCTGTCACCAGACACCAGATCTCACAATCACACTTATGGGACTATATAGAAGAACATATGAAATACTCCCAATGATCAGAAGAGATTAAAAGTAAGCTATCATTAGAAAATTACCTAATGTTTAAATCTTTTTTGGTATGTTTTTTTTATTTTTTGCTATTTTTTTTTCTATTTACACAGAAGAGCGGAAGGGTAAAAATGTTTCAGATTTTTGCTTGCATGAACATCTGTGATCTCACTATTACGAAGCAAACGAGCCACCTGAAATGCCGTGGTTGTCGCGTCAGAAATGATAGACCTTGTGATGAGCCAACTTGTTAACTCAGATATTTGCTTGGACATCCATCTCTTGGCTTTTGAATGGATGGATGGAATTAATTTCATATTATTCCAACTGTCATGGCGCTCATATGATGCAGTTTTCCAATTTTCTTGGCCGAGACACTATCGAAGAAGCTGAATGATGCTGTTTCTCTTTTCTTGGGAAACCTTCATGGCTGCTCCTCAATTTGAACCAGTGACCTTTCGCTTGGAAATCAACTTAATAACCCACTGAGCTATTAGGGAATGTGAGAACAGGTTGTAATTTGTAGTATACAGGAAGAAAAAGATTTTTCTACCGCAGGAGCAAAACAGTAACAATGCAGTGACATGACAAGAAGTGAACTAATCATATTCAAAATAGTTGCAAGTCAAATTTATGTATAAGATAGCCAAGGTGATTGTCTATAAAATGACTATATTCTCATGTTTGAAGTAGTAGTGGGTTCTGAGATATAGAGCCTGAAAGTACAGTAAGTCAAAATCTCAAAATATTGTTACCCTTTTTCTAGTCAGTGTATGTTACAATCTGTATTAAAAATAAAAAAATAGAACTCTTGCAATTTTCACACTTGCAACTGGTGCTTTTTTAGACTCTAGCTTCCTGCTGTCTTTAGGAAATAACACTTGTACATTAACTATAATAGTTTTCTTTTGTACTAACTGAGCATGTGCAAAAGTCATTGTGAATGGAGGGGGAGCTGGGAGAGATTTTAAGTCACCTATTGTGATTGGAGGATCTTGTGTTATCAGCTGTGACTAGAGGTGCTACCTGTCATTGTAATCCTGCTTTTAAAGGGAACCTGTCACCCCCAAAATCGAAGGTGAGCTAAGCCCACCGGCATCAGGGGCTTATCTACAGCATTCTGGAATGCTGTAGATAAGCCCCCGATGTATCCTGAAAGATGAGAAAAAGAGGTTATAATATACTCCCCCAGGGGTGGTCCCAGTTCTGTTCTGGTCCGATGGGCGTCACGGTCCGGGGCCTCCCATCTTCTTACAATGACGTCCTCTTCTTGTCTTCAGGCTGCGGCTCCGGCGCAGGCGTACTTTGTCTGCCCTGTTGAGGGCAGAGCAAAGTACTGCAGTTCGCAGGTGCCAGGCCTCTCTGACCTTTCCCGGCGCCTGCATCTGCAGTATTTTTACGAAACCCTATTGCATTCTATATATGACTCCCTCAAAGGATCACTGTCCGATCCTTCTAATTTGTGCTCTCAGAAAATCAAGGGGTTAAACGTTCCACACAGTGTAGACAGGAACATGTGTTATCGGGCTCATTGGCCTCATAGAATATAATTTTAACTTTATTTTTTCCAAAAGTGCACAGCTTTATGGGTGCACCGCCAATGATGTTAGGACTCCTGTGCTGCTTCAACAATGGATCATTTTTCATTGACATTTACAGATAATCCTTAGCTAGAAGAAGTAGGACAAAGAGGTGTAGAATAAACTAGAAATATAATACACAATAATAGCAACTATTTAATAATGTATCCATTAGTTTATCAGACAAAGGGTTACAAAAGTCAGGATGTGGTTGTCAGAACAGGACGTTTAAGGCACTACGCTCCATATTTTGAAGTCGTCACAAAAATACCTTATTGGGTAACTCACACCTGGAGTCTATCACTTTAAAAAATAAATTCTGCCTCATTTACTTACAATTAAACAGAATTATGACCATTTGTTTTTCTTCAAGGAGGTTGCTTTGCATATCGAGGGACTAATTATTTGCAGGTGACAAAAAAGCAGGTTCGATCATTTCGTGTGTAATGGAAAGTTGACATATTTACAAGAGAGGCTGTGTGGAAAATGGCTATTAATAAAAGCAAATTTTGTGTGAAGTATTTCAATAATGGGACACAAGTGAGGGAAATTAGTCTTACATAAAACACCGGCTTCTTTTGTAGGTAATTATAGTCATATTGGTGTTACAGTGATGTACTGTGCTTTGAGGCCTTGTAATTTACTTAAAACATGAATGCTCAGTTGTGTCATATATCGTGTTAAGTAAAAAAAAGGATGATTGTAGTGGTTAAAAGTTTGAAGGGATATTTTTTTGGGGGGATGGAGTGTGAGTGTGTAATATCAGTAAAGCATACGGTTCAAAAATATTTTTTTTGTGCCGAGCATTTTATCACAGAAACGAATCTGTGCGCAGACCCTTGATGGCGATATGCAAAGTCCATGCATGGGCTATCTGTGTACCACATAGGGTGGCTCCTGTTATTCCCCAAATGATCGGCCATCATTTAAATGCCTATTGACACAGACAGACCAAAGTAAACAATGCGCACTGAGCGATCTTTGCTAAATCCCTCAGTGCACATAGACTGCCATAGATCTCAGCAGTGTGAGACCTGTTTACATCAGACAATGGACCTCTGAGAGCAATAATATTTTTCCATATTTCCCATTCATTGGGTCTTAAGGAGCCTGTTTACATAGCAAAAAAATTGTAAAATAAGTGTTTCTATCAATGCTCATTTACAATTATCTTGCATCGTACATGCAGCTTGAAGGGGTTGCCAATACTACTACAACCCATTCTCACTCTGAATGGTGCCGATAAAAGAAAAGCACCTATACTCACCTCCCATGCTGGTGCTTTTTCAGTGGTGTTGGCACTTGCATTCCTGGAGCTCTCATGTGGTTGCTATGACACGTGAGGGTGGCTCCCAATCAGTGCTGGCATCACTGTCCCCATCTTTGGACATTTTGAACGTAAACAGGAAGTCAGAGTTGCAGCTGCTCTGACTTCCTCTTGATGTTTGATTTATCCAAAGCAGTGACACCAGCGCTTATTGGGCACAGGGCTAACATATCATAGCAACCTCACATGAGCCCTGGGAATGCTACTGCCAACACCACTGGAATGGCGCCATCATGGGAGGTGAGTTGAAGTGCTTTTTCTTCTATCGGCACCAAACATTAAGATCAAGAAGGGGTTGTTCTAGTAGCAGACAACTTCTTTAAGGGTCTCCATGCACATTACATGGCTGTTGGACTAACAGTAGTTCAGCCACCAACTATTTCTTTTGACTCCTCAATACAAAGGAGTGCTCAATCTACCAACTGAACCTGTATACTCTATGAGAGAGCCACTTCATAGAGATACTCTTCTGGTGGTCACTTATCGTGCCAAGAGCAAAAGGATTTGCAGTCTATACTCAGACATGCAAGATCCTTATCCCCTTGGACATAATTTGTGGATGGAGAGTTGGTAGGCCTCCATACTTATTAGACTGTAGTCTGAGACGCCGATATAGGTAGGTTTGGCAAATGTTAATCTAATGTGTATGATTGCATTAAAAGAGAGTACTGTAGATTTTTTTACATAAAGTACGTAATTATGTGATCAACTACGGTGAAGCATATGGCTGTCTATAGCCTCCCAAGGGCAATAGCAACTGTTTGATAGGATATCATCTCTTGATTAGCAGGCACCTAAATTTTGTGTCCCCTTTGAAATCTATACCACTTAATTAATGTTGCAACTCTTCTTTCTGAACATCACAGTTTTTTCTCCTGCACAATGGTGCTAATGTGCAACTGCTGTATTGGGAACTGCAACATACCTGAAATGGCATTCATCTCTACATTCTAGGAATAGGCAGCTCAAATTTCCACCAGCCATGATATTATGATCAGAATATTCCAATTCTAAGATGGGAATAATGCATTAAAGGGAACCTGCAATTATCCTGCAGATGTGGCATTAATCTGCAGTTTAATCGCATTACTAACCTGCCCGGCGCCTGCGCGCAGCCAAATGTTGCTGGGAGAAAATTAATTTTATTCCCCCCAACAGCATTCAGTTTGAGTCACGCGCCACCGACCCTGGAGGCACTGTTACAGTCGCGACTCTGTATTCTCCGAGTGGTGACTGAACCAAAGCCGGCGTCACTCCCATGACTGAAGCATTGCCAGGGAGAATAAAGTAAATTTTCTCCCCTCACCATTCAACTATGTGCAGGCTCCAGGCAGGTTAGTAATACTATTAACCTGTAGATTAATCCCATATCTGCAGGTTAGTAGCGTTTTTTTTGGTGACAGGTTCTCTTTAAAGGTTCTCCGGATATACTGTAGATAAAACAGAAAGAAATAAAATGTCATTATAAATAAATTCTTGAATACTTACTCTTGAATCTGCATAATAGTGAAAAAACACAGCACTCTGTAGAGGTTGTGCTTTTGGTGCTCAAGTCAGGTATCCAACCCGTAGAAATGTAGTAAAGAACTTGGCACTCAGTATGTGGGCAAAAGTAGAAGTTCCTTTTATTTGTGCATCCAGACAAAAGGATAATGAATGTTTTCGGTCCGTCACAGGACCTTCATCAGAACAATCTTTAACATGAACTGGATGTAGAGGAATGCTCAATATGGGCAAATGAGCGTCCAGGATATTATAACCTGCTGTGACGGGTATATGCTGAAGGACTGGTAAACACCGGCCAAATTAGGAGAAAGGGCATCTGTCAGGAGCAACTTGATTGCGAGAGGGCAGCGCTGTGTGTCCGAGTCCGTATGTGAAGAGTGCGCCGAGCTCGTGTCCCTCCTGCTGCTCGGCGCGCTCTTCTCATACGGACCCGGACACACAACCCTGCCCTCTCGCAATCAAGTTGCTCCTGACAGATGTGCTTTCTCCTAATATGGCCGGTGTTTACCAGTCCTTCAGCATATACCCGTCGCAGCAGGTTATAATATCCTGGACTCTCATTTGCCCATATTGAGCATTCCTCTACATCCTGTTCATGTTAAAGATTGTTCTGATGAAGATCCTGTGACAGACCGAAAACATTCATTATCCTTTTGTCTGGATGCACAAATAAAAGGAACTTCTACTTTTGCCCACATACTAAGTGCCAAGTTCTTTACTACATACTTTTAATCTGCAGATACACTTATTTTGTCTAGGGAGGAAATCAGATGGACATGATAGACATCAGATGGACATCAGATGGACATGATGGACAGCAGTATGGGTGACCTCTTCTTTCCTTAGCACTCATGATATTTCCAGTATTACATTAGATAGATAGGGTGGACAGCAGTGTGAGCAGCCTCTTATTTCCTCATCACCACTGGTATTTCCAGTATTAGATCAGATAGAGTAGACAGCAGTGTGATTAGCCTCTTCTTACCTCAGCACCCCTGGTATCTCTAGTATTTGTTCAGATAGACATGGATAACAGCAGTGTGAGCAGTCACTTCTTTCCTCATCACCACTGGTATTTCCAGTATTAGATCAGACAGATAGACTAGACAGCAGTGTGAGTAGCCTCTTCTCACCTCAGCTCACCTGGTATCTCCATTATTAGTTCAGATAGACAGGGTGGACAGCAGTGTGAGCAGCCTCTTCTTACCTCAGCACCTCTGGTATATCCATTATTTGTTCAGATAGACATGGATAACAGTCATGTGAGCAACCACTTCTTTCCTCATCACCACTGGTATTTCCAGTATTAGATCAGACAGATAGACTAGACATCAGTGTGAGTAGCCTCTTCTCACCTCAGCAACCCTGGTATCTCCACTATTCATTCAGATAGACATGGATAACAGCAGTGTGAGCAGTCTCTTCTTACCTCATCACCCCTGGTATCTCCAGTATTTGTTCAGATAGACATGGATAACAGCAGTGTGAGCAGCCTCATTTTACCTCAGCACTTCTGGTATCCCCATTATTAGTTCAGATAGACAGGGTGGACAGCAGTGTGAGCAGCCTCTTCTTTCCTCATCACCACTGGTATTTCCAGTATTAGATCAGGTAGAGTAGACAGCAGTGTGAGCAACCACTTCTTACCTCAGCACCCCTGTTATCTCCAGTATTTGTTCAGATAGACATGGTGGACAGCAGTGTGAGAAGCCACTTCTTAATTCAGATTGCTGTTTGGCCTAAATGTAATATTTATGGCCAGCTTTTCAGCTAAAGAATGAAATACATTAAACGTTCAATCATTAACCTGTTTAATATTACTAGGTAGTATATAAACAGTGTTTAGTCCTTATTCTAAGCACAGTACTCATGTAAGCTAATGGTGTAGGTTCTCCAGGATAACATTTCTTCAGTTTATAGATATCCTCTACTTAAAGTGAGCCATAGTTACCCCCTGCAGCTTATATGCTCCAACTACTTCATTGCCTCCTTGCTGCTTTGTTGACATGTTTGCATCAGTGACATCAGACTACAGATCCACAAAATGCTGATGTAATCCGCATGAGATCACTAAACCATGTGACTGGCTGAAGCGGTCACATACTGCTTTCATGACATACTGTAGTAGTGTCAACAAGCACACTGAACCAGGGCGAGAGGCAGCGCTGAAGCATTAGTGAGTAGCTATGGCTCATTCTAATATTGTTAAATAGACGATACGAACAAAATAAAATAAAAATATATCCTGCAAAACCATGCTAGGGTGGATGTACATATTAAATGAATCTCCACAAACCTGCCGAATATGGTGGAACCCTCAAACCACCCAATGTGCATGGTGGTGTTTTGATTCCCCTCTCTCTCCCATAGTAGATATCATGAGAATGTGGGGTCCCTTAGTCCTTAAGGAAGACAAGCAGCCACCAGAGCTTGGCATTTGGCCAACAGCTAGCTAACGTGCATGGGCAGCCTTGCTCTAGTGCCCTCAGATTGAATATAATTGGAACATTATCTGTCTGAACTGAGTTTGAATAATATTGAAAACATTTTAATTGATTATCTGGCAGTGACAACTAAATGGGCATCATTATCTATGAGTATCTGTCTAGGATAGAGAAAGTGTGAGACCAAAGATTGATATTAATACTGTATTCTGCATACAGTGCTGACATATATGATGATGATAAATTAGTGAACAATCATACTAACATGACCAATATCAAGTCTGGTTTATTCACACTACCATATTACTTGTTATTTTGGGATCTACTATGTAAAATTCTAATTGCGTATTAAATTTAAAAAAGTTGAATATTAAATATTCTAATTAATTTTGCCCTAAGCTAATAACATAGCACCCTCTATAATATTTCTAAAGTTACACTTATTTGATAAACATGGCAGTGAATTTTTGTTTCTGATATTGTTTTAGGCTAAGTTCCCACGGTTATATCTATATGTCCCCAAAAAATTGAGCATAGCAAGGACATTCACAGATAATGAAGAAATCAATGATAATATAAAATAATTAATTTTTATTTAAATGTATTAAAAAAAAAAAAACAATAAAATCATTTGACATAAACAAGAAAACCTCAAGAAGAAGTGCAGACCAGATGTTACTGACTTGATATCGGAATTATTACATAGAAATCTGTCTAGCCATTAGAAATAAATATATAGTATACATCCAACCTCATATGTACAAACGCAATACGGTTTTTATATCCAAGTGAAAATGAGAGCTCAGAAATATTGCAGGTAGTAGTGCCTGGAGATACATATAGGAAAGTATAAAGCTGGCAGGGAACAGAGAGGAGTATATATATATATATATATATATATATATATATATTAGTACAGACCAAAAGTTTGGACACACCTTCTCAAACATTTTTCTGTATTTTCATGACTATGAAAATTGTACATTCACACTGAAGGCATCAAAACTATGAATTAACACGTGTGGAATTATATACTTAACAAAAAAGTGTAAAACAACTGAAAATATGTCTTATATTCTAGGTTCTTCAAAGTAGCCACCTTTTGCTTTGATTACTGCTTTGCACACTCTTGGCATTCTCTTGATGAGCTTCAAGAGGTAGTCACCGGAAATGGTCTTCCAACAATCTTGAAGGAGTTCCCAGAGATGCTTAGCACTTGTTGGCCCTTTTGCCTTCACTCTGCGGTCCAGCTCACCCCAAACTATCTCGATTGGGTTCAAGCCTGGTGACTGTGGAGGCCATGTCACCTGGCGTAGCACCCCATCACTCTCCTTCTTGGTCAAATAGCCCTTACACAGCCTGGATGTGAGTTTGGGGTCATTGTCCTGTTGAAAAATAAATGATGGTCCAACTAAACACAAACCAGATGGAATAGCATGCCGCTGCAAGATGCTGTGGTAGCCATGCTGGTTCAGTATGCCTTCAATTTTGAATAAATCCCCAACAGTGTCACCAGCAAAGCACCGCCACACCATCACACCTCCTCCTCCATGCTTCACGGTGGGAATCAGGCATGTAGAGTCCATCCGTTCACCTTTTCTGCGTCGCACAAAGACACAGTCGTTGGAACCAAAGATCTCAAATTTGGACTCATCAGACCAAAGCACAGATTTCCACTGGTCTAATGTCCATACCTTGTGTTCTTTAGCCCAAACAAGTCTCTTCTGCTTGTTGCCTGTCCTTAGCAGTGGTTTCCTAGCAGCTATTTTACCATGAAGGCCTGCTGCACAAAGTCTCCTCTTAACAGTTGTTGTAGAGATGTGTCTGCTGCTAGAACTCTGTGTGGCATTGACCTGGTCTCTAATCTGAGCTGCTGTTAACCTGCGATTTCTGAGGCCGGTGACTAAAGTAATGATGGCCACTCGTTTTTCTTTACTTAGCTGCTTTTTTCTTGCCATAATACAAATTCTAACCATCTATTCAGTAGGACTATCAGCTGTGTATCCACCATACTTCTGCACAACACAACTGATGGTCCCAACCCCATTTATAAGGCAAAAAATCCCACTTATTAAACCTGACAGGGCACACCTGTGAAGTGAAAACCATTTCCGTTGACTACCTCTTGAAGCTCATCAAAAGAATGCCAAGGGTGTGCAAAGCAGTAATCAAAGCAAAAATTGGCTACTTTGAAGAAACTAGAATGTAAGACATATTTTCAGTTGTTTCACACTTTTTTGTTAAGTATATAATTCCACATGTGTTAATTCATAGTTTTAATGCCTTCAATGTGAATGTACAATTTTCATAGTCATGAAAATACAGAAAAATCTTTGAATGAGAAGGTGTGTCCAAACTTTTGGTCTGTACTATATATATATATATATATATATATATATATATATATATATATATATATATATATACAAAGTGCAAGTGCTTAGTAATCCCCTTAATTGCTTATAAACAATCTAATAGTAATATCTCATATAAATATGCTCTTTTGCCTTTGCCAATATATGAAGGGACATGCAGTAGATTTTCATGTTGTAGTCTTATCTCCTGTCAGAAAGATCATGGTAAAGTATGATGAGTTTACCTTGAAACATGAAGGATGGTGTAGGGTGTGGAGCTGCTACAGCATGGTCTGGTCTGGACTCCTAAACCCCGACGCGCGTTTCTACGCTCTAGCTTAATTCCCTAAAAAATTAATGGAGTGTTTTTGTTGTATAGGAACTAATGTAAGATACTCTATATTGATACTGATAATATGGAATAAATTAATGCACTGTGATTTATATGTATACTATATATTTATTTCTAATGGCTAGACATATTTCTATGCAGTGGTACCCATATTAAGTCAGAAATAGCTGTTGGAGAAAATAGCGCAGAATAGGGTCTTTTACCTGAGATATTCAATACAATTAAATTGTACTCACCTGAAGGAGTTTTTGTTAGAGCATGTAGGATTATCTGCTGCAGCAGATCCACCAGTCACTGGGTGACAGAGTTAAATAGATGAATGGGAAAGCGTGGATTTGATCTGCGCTGCCGAATAAATGAAGATCCAGAATTGTTCATGTACTAAAGTGTGGCTTATTCCAACACGTTTCAAGGACATATGTTGTATGTGGCATATCCTGACGAAGAGATCATTGTACCTTGAAACGCGTTGGAATAAACCTCACTTTAGTACGTGAACAATTCTGGATCTTCATTTATTCGTCAGCACAGATCAAATCCATGCTTTCCCATTCATCCATATTAAGTCAGTAACATTTGGTCTGCACTTCTTTTTTAGTTTTCCTTGTTTATGTAAAATTGTTTTATTATTTGTATTTTAACACATTTAAATAAAAATTGAATATTTTATATAGTCATAGATTTCTTCCTTATCTGTGACTGTCCTGATCACAGGTTCACGTATTTTCTAAGTTCCCACAGCGCAGAGTTCAGGTGTCTTGGATGTCGTAGATTTTCACCAGTATTTTAGCACCAATTAGCAAATTTAGGTTACTTGCAATTTTTTTTGTGCGTTTTTTAGATGCATTTTTATTGCATTTTTGTCACTGAGCTTTGTCTCTTTTTGGTAGGTCAAGTTGTGCAGAAAGCTAGTTTGTTTTGTAAACTTTATTGATAAAATCATGTACGGATTACATCCGTGTTTACTGTGTTTCCGCAGTGGACATGCAATAAAAACACATGCTGTTTTTATCAGTGGAATTTCCACACCACACTCAAGTCTATGGGGAAAATACATAAATAAAACACATTTACTGCTATAGAAATTTACATTCTGCGGATTTCAAAATCACACCCTTAAAAAAAAAAATCATACTGGCATAAGATTACAGAAAACTCATTCACTTTGCTAGAACTGTGATACACTACATTTTTTCTTCATGCTAATACTTAGTGGAAAAAAATGCATCATATACTCACTGTGGGAACTTAGCCCTAGACTATACAGACATCTGCCGTACTTGTTCCTGTGCTGTCTATTTTTAAACAGATAGCAAATTGACCCATCAAATTTTATTGATCCATACACGCATCTGTATTAAAAGTGGATCTGTGTATCCATTCCGTAATACTCGGGGCAGGTCCTATTCTTATCTGTTTTGCAGATCGACCTTGTCTATTAAAGTCTATGGGGATTCATTAAACATGGATGAAAACCTGAAAATATTCTTTGTACTTTGACGCTCCATCCATGTGTCATCCACTTTGAACTGATCCATTGCTAAGAGCCAGTGGATGAATAAAAGTTCAGACTATGTGCCTCCTTTAGTTTTTAAACACAGATGAGTAAAAGAAAAACAGCTGAAACTCAGAAGCAAAATGATCAATTTTTTAACAAATGTAAAAATAAACATGGATGTGGGCTTAAAGGGAATCTGTCAGCAAGATTTTCCTATGTAATATAAGAGCAACATAATGTGGGGGCAGAAACCTTGATTTCAGCAAGGTGTCACTTACTAGTCTACTTGTTGCAGCTTTAATAAACTTAGTGTTTTATCAGCAGGAGATTATTACTAGAGGACTAGTTGTCTAATGCTGTGTAGTCCTGCTCTGTGTAACTCCGCCCCATTACTGATTGGCAGCTTTGTGTCTATGGACAGAGTGCATAGAAAGCTGCCAATCAGTGGTGTGGGCGGGGTTATACAGAGCTCAGTATTCAGAGAACTCTTAGATCTGCAGTAGATAAAACAGTGATTTTATCAAAAACGCAGACCAGAAAGTAACACATTGCTGGAATCAGGATATCTGACACTACATTGTGCTACTCTCAGATTACATAGTCAACCTGGTGACAGATTATCTTTAATGGGGTTTCAATATTGCTGATCTATGCTTAGGATTGGTCATTAATGTCAGATTGATGGGGATTCCCAGTATGGCATCCTCGGTATCAGCTGATTAGATTGGAAGTAGTGCACCAGCACTGGCACTGCTTTGTAAATATGCAGTGCCAGTGAATGGTGCTGCATCTCTGCATTTTCAAGCAAATCCATCAACTCCTTTATTCTTTGCCCCACTGGTAAGATAATTATAGTGTAGATAAGTACGAACCAGCCTGCAAGCTGATCTAAATATTGAAGAGGCTGCAGTGCTCACATAGCTCCAGAGGTCCTTCACTCAGCGGGGGGTGCCAGTAGTCGGACTCTCACCAATCATACATTGAGGGAATATTGTAAAGATAGACTAGAAATTGAAAGGGTTTTGAATGCTCATGTATAGTGCTCTTTTTTGACTCTTGGTTAAGCTTGTCTCATGTAAAACAAAAATAAGTTGGACATTTCATTCTCTTGGACCAGGGTTTGTTGTCAGAAATCTTACGTAAGGAAGAAGATCCTAGAACAGCATCCCAGTCATTGTTGGTGAACCTTAGGGCTATGCAGAACTTCTTAAACTTGCCAGAGGCAGAAAGAGATCGTATCTATCAGGATGAGAGGGAAAGAAGCATGAACCCTAACGTAAGCCTGTTGTCCTCATCATCCAGCAGCCCCAGCTCATCCCGCGTTCCACAGGTATGTCCAGTCAGTCCATCTTTTATGGTCTGCTTCACAGCCTATATGTGTGTCTAGTACACTATGTATGTATCTTTAATAAGATATGTATTACTTACTTGTCTGTAAGTGCAGGATAGAATGTCCCAGGCAACTGATGAAAATATGAGGCTTTTTAAATGATATGATTTCTTAATATGTCGTGGAATTAGTTGGGTGATCCCTGTTGGCCAATCATCCAGGACGACACACATTGGAGGTCATGTGTCAATGCAAAAACATCAGTTATCTGATGTAACTGTATTGAAAAAAATGTGTTCAGCATGAACGTCATAAGCATGAAGGTATTTCACCACTTTTACTGACACAAATTAATTTTTCATGAGTGTTGGCAAAAAGGTGTCATGTCCTTCAAGTTGGGTAAGCACAACTCATTTACCAAATGTTCTATGTAAAGTTTTCTTCTTAGAAAAGTGGCTGTGATCAACATTATTTAGTAGTAGGCGTCACCTAAAGTAACATACTGCTTAGCTACTATGTCAGTGCAGATTATTTATGTTTAGATCCTTAATCAAAAATTGAAAGACCCGAATTTATGAGCAAGATGTATAAATGCCCACAGAAACTCAATTCATCTATATTATTTAGTAAATTTCCATCATTTCCGTTATCTATGTAGTGGTCCATTTTTACTTTAGTTAACATGTATAAAGTAAAGTTCGGCTATTACAGAGGTCCATGTAAAACTTGGCCATCAATGAGACTGGAGTCTTCCAAGAATACAGCATAGTCTTTAGAAAACCTACAGGTGACACATGTCTGATGAGACCTTCATAACAGCACTTTTATTTTGCCCTTGGTTTGTCAGCTGATGGGGGAAATCATTCAATTAAAGCATTGTGGCAGAATACAGAAAATAACAATAACAGTTTAAGAAAATTAAAGACTCAAATCAGAGGCAACCTGGGGCCTGGGACTCGAAAATGAAATTTCTCTTTTCATTTCCGCTCATTTCCTAGGTGAAATTGGGTGTCCGACTGGTTAGCATAATGAGGATAATCGTAGCTGGAGCTATGTGCTCAGATGACATACGTACATGTTTAATAAAGAATGAGAGGGACATGAGGGAGTGCCGTAAATTGAGTAGTAATTTATTATTTAGAGACCTGTACCCATTTTCTCATTTTTTCTGGGAGAATTGGTTCTTGCACTGAAGACTTTATCAGACAACAGAAAAGAAGAACAAGATGCGCTAACACACCTCATCTATTCTACAATTGTTTAGGAATTAACTCGTTCAGAATACTCAAATGCGGTGCGTGAGGAAAGTAGGAAAGCTTTGCTCTACAGGCTCCATGCTAGATCAAGGGAGGTGACAACTTTGAAACCAGTGTATGTTAATAAGTTGTTCATAAGTTTTACTTCCATTTATTGTAATCTATTATTATAATTTATTATAATTTTGTTTTTCCTATACATACTATATTGTACTGATTTTATGCTTTAGCCATGTACACATATATATAATATATATACCGTATATATATATATATATATATATATATATATATATATATATATATATATGAGAATGAATAAGAGAGTGAGAGAGATGCACACTGTACATATTACTATATACCCTAGGATACATAAGTGTATTCTGTTATACAGTATCATATGAAATATATCTTGCCATTTAATAAGAGGATGAATACATATTTTTTCTTTTTAATGAATGGTCATTCATAAGTCTTTTGGGAAAACGGGTTATTAAAATTCTAACCAAAGGTTTATGAAATATTAACCGTAATGTCAGCTCAAGATTCCAATGTATTCCAGTATATAGAAAAAAGTCAAGGTCTTTTTCCATGCTCGTTCCCTAACTCCAATTATTCCTAATCACAATTAACCTGATTAGAATAATGGACAGGAAGTGTCCCACCGTAGCTAATGCTCCTTGGCACCAACCCTATTGAATCCTTTGACAATTTCTGCACAGATGGTTCAGCTAAAACATTTTCCCTTTTTCTGCCTCTTTCTTCCCCCTTCAATCTCCCAACAGATGAAAACCTCCAGTACTCCAACATCCGACATCCAGGTGAAAGTGGAGGGGGAAGCTTCCAACCATACCATCACAGCTGCTGTTTATGATGAGATTCAGCAGGAGATGAAACGAGCAAAGGTGTCCCAAGCTCTCTTTGCCAAAGTAGCTGCTAATAAAAGTCAGGTGAGCAAGCGGGAAGGGGGAGTGGGCTGTGTAATGTGTCTATGATATCCTGCAACCCCCATACACCCTATAAAACACTGCATCTGTTCATGTAAGCATTATGCTAGAAGAACCATAACTTATAGAAGGCTGGGCAAGTACATGGAGCATTTTTCCAGCAGTCTGCTTAACAGCACCCAATTTACATAATTTTGCTCTAAAGTATTGTCTCATCTGGGTTTTTATTGGTTTTTAATAATAATAATAATAATAATAATGATAAACAATCAAAGGGATTCATATAAATATCTGTCATGTCTGATAATATCAGCTGTGTGCATCCATCCTCATATCAGGATTTGTCATATCTGCAAGACCCTCTTTCTAAGCCCTACAGAAAATTAATTGATTCTTTATATTTGCAGAGGAAAGATGTAGAAGGCCAAACATTTGCAGCAACATATTATATTCCAGTGATTCAAAGTCCATCGGAGTGAGAAGCACTCTTCCCATTGTCTGTTCACTGTGCGTAATAGAGGAGGCTCCTTATGTTACATCCTTATACATTAAATGGGCATATAGGGAGGTATTGTCCTAATAAGATAATCAATTTAAAGTGATGACAAGTAACTTTTTGATCTTTTATTCTCACTTTTGCAGTTTGTAAATGAAGCAGAACATTTTAATAGTCAGCGCCTAATTCATGAAGATGTTTTTTTGCCAGTTTCCTGGGTAAAAACACTTTAAATGTTGCAAAGTCTTTTCATGCCACTTTTTACTAGCTCTCTCAAAGTCAGCAGAGCAGGGGCATGCCACAGACAAATTCATGAAAAGTTGTGGGGTACCTTATGCCAGAAATGTACCGTATTTTTCGGACTATAAGACACACCAGACCATAAGACGAACCCCAAATTTTCAGAAGAAATATGGGGAAAAAATTAATGTGTCAAATGGATCCATCTTACAGTCCTGAATTCAGCTTACCCTGGGAGGATTGGCAGCGGAGTCACAGGGGGTGTTTGGTGGTCTGGCAATGATATGACCCAGACTGGTGTGCAGGTTCGGAGGTGTTCAGCAGTGTGGGGGGCTATGGTGACATTTTTTGAAAGCCCGGAGCCCCCACACATGCACTGCTGTGATGTGATGGTCTCCGGGAAATCCCATCCCAGTCTGGTGCTGCATGGCGATGATCTCGCTCCCATCCCAGCCTAGTGCGGCTGATGCAGGTTCGGCGGTGCTCGGTGATGCGCTGTGGTGTGGGGGCTGCGGTAACATTTTGTGAAAGCCCTAAGGCCCCGCACTCCTATTGCCTTGATGCTGTGGCCTCCGGGAAAATGGCTGCCGGAGGCAATGCATGCGCAGATGGAGATCTCGGCTCCGAGATCTTGTCTCTCGAGATTTCTTGATGAGATTGATTTCCCAGGCGCAGATTGAGATCTTGGCAATGAGATCTCATCCTGAAATCTCGAGAGACGAGATGAGCTGAGATCTCAATCTACGCATGCACCGACTTCGGCAGCCATTTTCCCGGATGCCACAGCATTGAGGCACCACTGAACACCGCCGAACTTGCTGCACCAGGCTGGGATGGGAGCGAGATCATTGCCCTGCAGCGTCGGACCACCGGAAGAATTGCCCGACTCCTGCTGCCACCACGCTAACTGTAAGTACATTCCGACTATAAGATGCACCTCCGTTTTCCCACAAAATTTTTTGGGAAAAAGTGCATCTTATAGTCCGAAAAATAAGGTAACACCAGGCCCTAACTGGAGTAACATTTCTGGCAGCAGTGCATTTCAGTTGTAAGATCTGCCTTATTCATTAGGAGGAGTGCACCTCCTATTGAATTAGGCACATTTTACTCCAGCAGCACCTTCATTAAGATGGACATGCATAATGCCATATCTGTGGTTCATCCTGAAGAAGAAGTGTTGCTTCTGAGACAAATAAACTGTATCTTCATATTTCCTGAATCTTTGGCTTCATTTTATCTACAATCCTTTGGGCTGGCAGAGCAGAAATTAACCTGTTTTTCCAACAATCACTGTCCTTCCCTTTGTGGGTCTGCAGCAGCCGAATCCAAGCATTATCTATAGTTGTGGTTGCACAACCTGGAAAGTTGAGCACTTTTTCTAAATCATGCCTATTAGCAACGTATCATGATGGCCGGATGCTGTATCCCTGCACAACGGTCTTTCCATTAGCCTCCTGACGAACTGGCATCTTGGCAGGGAAACGCGTTGAGGCACAATATGATCGTCTGGACACCAGATAAGATGTTTGGGTTACTTGGGGTATCTTGAGATATATCTATATGCTGGGTAGTGTGCAATGAGGGGAGGAAGTTTTTGATGGCCAAGTATTACACATATCAGTATGGCCATCTGGGATGCACCCTACATATAAAACACCCCCTACTATGTGAGGTATCGTATATTTAGTAAGGGCATGTGTGCAATAACCTATTAAATTAGCCACTATTTAGCTAGCTATCTTTTGGAGGGTACATCTATTGGCAATTGTGCAATATCTGCTATCACCCAGAGATCTATAGGTAGGGTGTGCAGTTTATATCAAGACGGTACCTTTGGTAGGTTAATACATTTGGGTTGGTTAACCATGTTCACCTAATTACCCCTAATACCTACCTTGGCAGTTTTCCCTAAACCGTCCCACCTAGGTTCCCCCTCCCCCCCCCCTTCCCCCCCCCTATTTGTTCTCTGTTTCTCCTCTCCCTAGGTTCATCATCTCATTGTCCGGGCTGGCATATGGGAGAGGTTAAGTTGATAGGGCTATTGAGGGAAAGTCGACGAGACCGGGGGCGCCAATTGCGTGATAATTCAGGGGTGTCAACCTCCGCATGCTAGGCAGGGACAGTACTTATAGGGACTGTAAGGGTTATGGTGTCTACACCTCCATAGCACATTATACCCCCATTTCATACCCTTGTGAGTGTCCTAGTAATATCTGGTAAATTAAGGCGACTGTATTCCCGACATCACAGGAGAAACCAGGAGCCTGTGACATTTTTTGCATCCTTTTTTCCTATAATAAATTACCATCCCTTATCTCATGTTTTTTAGCGGTACGCCCTGCATAGATATAGGCTTATTGTGTAGCGCTGCGGGCATCAGGACCGACTAATTTGAATTTGATTAGCTGTAAAGCTATATTAGGTACCGGTTGGGGTATTACCCCCTAGGTATAGGTGTATTAGGGAAGGTCGGGGTAACTACAGCCTTTCTTTTTGTTTTTTGTCTGTTACATTGTTGTAGGTTTGCGGTGTTTTGTCTATTGCAATTTTAAATTTATATTTCATTAAAGTAATTTTTAGGTATTAGTTGTTTTTGAACGATATGCTTTGATCACTATACCAACCTATTTGATATTTGTTTATTTCCACTTTTTCTAAATCCTATCCCAATTTTTAATTGGACAAGACTATCTTTGCACTATAGTTCTTCCAGCCTATTCACAATTATGATAAATAAGTATATAGCTGAAGGGACAGGAGCTTGCAGCTGCTGTTTTCTGAGGTAACATATTTCCCTGCCTGAGGTAGCACATTCCCCTCCCAGAGGTAACACATTTCCCTCTCTGAGGTAACACATTTTCCTGTCTGAGGTAACACATTTCCCTGTCTGAGGTAACATTTTTTTCTGTTTGAAGTAAGATATATTTCCCTCTCAGGTGTAACACATTTCCCTCCCTGAGGTAACACATTTCCCTGCCTGAGATAACACATTCCCCTCCCTGAGGAAACACATTTCCCTCCCAGAGGAAACACATTCCCCTCCCTGAGGTAACACATTTCCCTGTCTGAGGTAACCTTTTTTACCTGTTTGAAGTAACATATATTTCCCTCTCAGATGTAACACATATTCCTGACTGAGGAAATACATTTCCCTGCCTGAGGTAACACATTCACCTCCCTGATGGAACACTTCTCTGTCTGTGGTAACATTTTCCTGTTTGAGGTAACACATATTTCCCTCACTGAGGTAACACATTTACCTGTCTGAGGTTACACATTCTCCTGTTTTAATTAGCACATATTTCCCTCTCAGATGTAACACATTTCCCTGGTAACATGTTTCCCTGCCTCAGGTAACACAATTCCATGTCTGATGTAACACATTTTCCTGTTTGAGGCAACACATATTTCCCTCTTAGAGGTAACACATTTTCCTGCCTGAGGTAACACATTACCATGCCTGGGGTAGCACAGCAGTGAGTGTTTCTTCCCTATCTCAAGATCTCTGAGCTTATCAAAAATCAAGTCAGTCACTTGGTAGCTTATATGGCACTGACTTGGTTTATGGTGAGCTAATAGGACTGATGACACAGCAGAAACACTTAAGGCCCCGTCTCACATAGCGATTTACCAACGATCACGACCAGCGATACGACCTGGCCGTGATCGTTGGTAAGTCGCTGTGTGGTCGCTGGGGAGCTGTCACACAGACAGCTCTCTCCAGCGACCAACGATCAGGGGAACGACTTCGGCATTGTTGAAACTGTCTTCAACGATGCCGAAGTCCCCCTGCAGCACCCGGGTAACCAGGGTAAACATCGGGTTACTAAGCGCAGGGCCGCGCTTAGTAACCCGATGTTTACCCTGGTTACCAAAAAAAACAAACAGTACATACTCGCCTTTCGGTGTCCGTCAGGTCCCTTGCCGTCTGCTTCCCGCTCTGACTGAGTGCTGCCGTACAGTGAGAGCAGAGCGCAGCGGTGACGTCACTGCGGTGCTGTGCTCTCACTGTACGGCGGCACTCAGTCAGAGCAGGAAGCAGACGGCAAGGGACCTGACGGACATCAGATGGTGAGTATGTAGTGTTTGGGTTTTTTTACATTTACGCTGGTAACCAGGGTAAACATTGGGTTACTAAGCGCGGCCCTGCGCTTAGTAACCCGATGTTTACCCTGGTTACCAGTGAAGACATCGCTGGATCGGTGTCACACACACCGATTCAGCGATGTCAGCGGGACCTCAACGACCAAAAAACGGTCCAGGCCATTCCGACACGACCAGCGATCTCACAGCAGGGGCCGGGTCGCTGGTACGTGTCACACATAGCGAGATCGCTACTGAGGTCGCTGTTGCATCACAAAACTTGTGACTCAGCAGCGATCTCGCTAGCGATCTCGCTATGTGAGACGGGGCCTTTACTCCTGTTATAAAACAAACAGGGAAATGTGTTACCTCAGAATGTAACACCAGCAAGTCCCTGCTGTTTCGTCTGTATGCTCAGTTATCATAGCTGATTCATATTTTCATTCCCCTGGCCAGGAATTATAGTTTGTACTGACCATGTTCCTGAATGGTCAGACACTACCATTACACAGCACACAGAAGGGGCACATTTGTAAGATTATCTCAGCACAGGAACATCGATTATGGAACTTATTATTCCATGATCTATTGATTAAAATGTACTTGGATAAAGGGAACCCATTTAATGAATCAGGCTCTCAGTGTCTAGAAAGTAAGAGCATGCTTGTCCATGGACAATGTGGTCACATTGCTGTAACATAGGGCAAGCTTGTGTTGTGGTCATGACAGGATGAAGAGCAATTCATAGGCACCTGGTTACCCTTGTTTTCTCACTGTACTTGAGAGACGTACAATAAATGATGCATTATAGATGATTTGTATGGCAAAAAGCAAATGTACCAAATCTTTCTTATATGGAGTATGATCTAGTGAAGGTAATTTTTGGTATATATCTATCTGGTCATGTATGCATATGTCTATACAAACTGAACAGTGATTCTGTAGTGTATTCTGTGCTGAAAATCACACAACAGGTTAATTTATTAACTTTTTGAGGTGCCATATTTTTAGTGTCAAAACCCTTAATGCTCCAGCTGATGTTAATAGAATGTGGAGGATCTGCAGCCTGCGAGAACTGTGCAGCCAGCTTTAGCCGTGATGGGAACCTTACACCTGATTGGTCATGGAGTATGCTACCATAAATAATACCCTCGCCTGTTTTGAATTTCACAGATAGTCCCAAGCCTGTCTAATAAGGAAACTTTCACAGACATTAAATAAAAACCTAACATCCCATTAGGGAGATATAAGTCATGCAGACGTTTCATGGGCTTTTGCAGTTAATGACCAGCATTTTGGGTGAGGTTACCATCATTGTGCAAGTTTAATAAGAAAAAATAAAGCTCACTTAAAGGAATCTTCTAAATAAGGTATTGAACACACGGATGCTGTTTATGGGGCTTAAGATGAATTATATTGAAGGTATCAGTGCCAAGTGGTCTGATAATGAGAGCCAGACAACAAAGATACGTTTATGCAGGCAGCCAAGCCTGAGACTAGTTTTGTGTTGTGGAGGTTCTAGTAACTTTAACAATGTACTGTATGTACTGTTTTTTCTTCTCAAGAGGATATATACTGTACGTATATTACGGCCTTGACCACAAGCATACCACATTAAAGAGCAGACTTGTGTATTAAAGGGTTTTCCATTATGTGTTCTCTTTTACATCTGAGTTATTTTAGCTAGCTGAGCTTCATGGGAAATATACAATGTCCCGTGTTCAAAAGGTGAATTCGTGAATGTTGTTCTTACTTTTTTTGGTGGAAGGTCTTAAAACCGCAATACACCTTAGATGACGGTTGGCCAAACAATGGTTCAACAGATCATTTGGCAGGCAGCTATTTTGGTCATCTCTCCCATACAGAGGAGCACTCATTCGACCAGTGTTCTCTCTGAGACATGTTTAGTAGCAGCTTATTTCCAGAAGAACAAAATAATCGCCAGTCGGAAATTTGGCAGAACAGATCCTTATCTCTAACAATTGTCCGGGGCCCCAATACACATTAGACAGTTGTCCGAACCTGTCATTATCGGCCTTAGTCTAATGCGTATTGGGGGTCTTAGGGTTGGTTTACATTGTATGATTCATTCCTGTGATCCAACCAATCATTGTACGAAAATGACATTTAGCAGTGTAGACTATAAATAAATCTACATGTTGATAGAGTTGTTTTGTGGGGTTTGCACAAATATGGCTTCCCATTTGTAACATCTTTTCGACTGTATGAAACTACACAATTGTATCCAATCATTAAGAGCCACAACACCCCCCCCCCCCCCCCCGGGGTTCTACAGATTACCATAAGCTTTTAAATTCGATTCATTGAAGGTACCGTCACACTCAGCAACTTTGCAAAGAGAACGACAACGATCCGTGATGTTGCAGCGTCCTGGATAGCGATCTCGTTGTGTTTGACACGCAGCAGCGATCTGGATCCCGCTGTGCCATCGCTGGTCGGAGCTAGAAGTCCAGAACTTTATTTCGTCGCCAGGTCGGCGTGTATCGTCATGTTTGACATCAAAAGCAACGACGCCAGCAACGAGCATAGGGGGCGTCGCAGCGTCTCCTTCTACCCAGTCGGTACACTCCGGCTGTTCGACATGGAGCTAACAACCAGCGAGAACGAGAAGTGAGTCGCCGTTGCGTCACTGGATCGCTCCTGCATCGTTCTGGAGTTGCTGTGTTTGACGTCTCTACAGCGACCTAAACAGCGACGCTCCAGCGATTTAGTTTAGGTCAGCTCGTTGTCTATATCGCCGCAGCGTCGCTGAGTGTGACGGTACCTTAAGACCTCAAGTCAGCCAGCTTATAGGCTACATTCACAAGAACCGAATTTTTCAGAAAATCTACTAAACTTTTGTATGAAATCTGCATGGAACCGCATCCATGTATGTGATATGTGGAACTTTACTCACACAGATTTCCAACTGTACAGCAGAAAAATACCATAATGAAAAAAGGTGGCATGTCACTTAATGTGGATGGAAAAACTGTAGTATCAGCCCTTTTTATGGCAATAGGGCTAATCCTTGAACAAATCTGCAATGGATGTGCTATACACCCACAGCATTTGGGAGCTGAAATCTGAGTGTACCATTTATGATGGACTTTAATGTAATGTGTGAACATGTCCTTTGGCACTGCTTATATAACGATTAGAGAGAAGAGAAAAAAACAAGAATCCACGGCAGAGATTCCAAAGGAGACTCCTGGATTTTTTGCTGTGGATGTGAAGTTTGATACACCACAGATCCACACGCAGCCCCAATTAATAGGTTGATTAGTGCACTGTATCAATCAGGTACCCATTTTCAATTCACCTCAATTGGTGATCTGACACTTTTTTATTTTCCACAACATGAATCTTAAATGCTCTTTAATAATATCTACCTTGTTTGTACAGCAACATGGATGTCAAAGTCAATGGCATGAACTTTCTTGTGGACTTCGTGTCGATTTCAACACTGGGTCTGTGTTCAGATCTGCGTGAAAAAAATAGTTGTGTGCACATCACCTTGGTCACCTCGCATAGACTATTTCATATTGTTACTTCATAAACACACAGTAATTGACTTGTTTTCTCTCAGTAATAACCTTGGCTTACCTGTGTAGCTACAACTAATAATCACAGCATGCCATCCATGCAAAAGACAGGCAAACGAGATACACCAGAGCTGCAGAGAGGGCCACAAGGTCATCTGACTTCATAGTTTGGGGGATTTTGTTCTCTATTAATCAAATCTCATTGTAGTGTAATAAATATAATGAAACCTGAAGCCTCCACTTTATGGGATTGGGGCTACTGTTCTCATGAAGTATCTTCACATGTTCTCTTGTTAATGTGAGTTTTCTTTTAAAGAGAACCTGTCATTAGATTAACGGTGCCTAAATCATGAGCTGCATGAATCAGACTCTGGCTGTGTTATTGCAGCCATATACTGTACATTTTAGGGTATGCTCACAGGAGCGAATAACACGGCTGGGTGCTATCTGAGGTTTTATCGGGTAGCACTTGGCCTATTGTTATACTATGGGGCAGTGCAGATCTGTAATTTTTTTTCTCATGCCAAATCCACAATGGGAAAATAATTGCAGCATGCTGTGAATGGCTCCGGAATGCGGATCACGCACACCCATATAAGTCTATGGGTGCGTGTGTAACATCGTACTGTGCTTAGATGACATCCAAGCGCAGTCTGACATCCGCGGACTCACACAATGGAGAAGATGGAGAAATTATGTTCTCCATCTTCTCCACACCTGTGTTTCGATTCTCTCATGCAAAGTATTCGGATCACAGTAATATGACACTGGGCTCAAACTCTGATAGAGTTTGAACCAATTGTCATTAGCATAATCTGCCCGATTCTGTCGCATGAGAGGATCTACAACCATATGAACAAGATCGTACTCAGAATTGCAGTGGTGTTTTAGAGAAAACCTATTTTAAAAAGCCAACCAGGCACTAGTTTTTTCAGCTGAATAGTCTGAGGCAGGTCTCTGGTGGCTTATCGCCACTCGCTCCTTTCGACTCCCCATACACACACATAAGGAAGGACCTGTTAGTCTAGAAATCTGGGGAGGGGAAGAATTGTCAAAGGAACAAGTTTTTAAAGTATGTTTTCTCTCAAACACTGCAGTTTTTCAGAGGAAAACATACCTGGGTACAATAATACTATCTGTGCCTGCTTCATGCTCACTCGGGCAGTATGAATCAGGTGACAGGTTTCCTTTCATTTAGACATTTTAACAATAAGAATAAAACCATGAAAAATCCATGTGGATAAGTCTGAAGTGTGAGAGTTCACCACCACCTGAACCAGAGACCCTGGGTGTTACTGCCCTCCACTTTATAATATTGTTCCTGTCATAGTTTATTCATATGAAAATGCTCAGTTTTTTCCGGTAGAACTGAACATGCCATGAATGTGAAGTATAACCAAGTTAAATCCCAGAAATCATTTACTAGAACAACGTTTTCTATACATACATTACGGTTGAATAATAATAGCAAGGTCCAGATGAGAAACAGTTCCACCCCAAAGTTCCAACGTTCCACCCCTGCCGTTCCTGGTGTGATTCTCATCTCTCTTAGAGATGACTTAATGACTGTCCCTGGACTAGACACTGCCCATTTTACTGTTCTATGGATTTTACATATAAAGTGCAGCATTTTATAAAGTTATATTTAGGATTTACCAAGGTTGGATTTAGTATTTAGGGACAATTTATCAGTTAATGTAATAAGGTATAGGGGCAGTGTCTTGGCAAAAAAAATAAGCAGGCAAGTTCTCCTTAAGGGAGGCTTCACACTCGTATTTGGCAGAGCTGCAGGCAGCATCCTGCTTCCTCCATGAAGTCCCACCCACTGCCGCACCTCTTCCTTCAGTTCCGCCTACGTCTGCATGCATTCTGCGTACCCTATCTTTAACATTGGGTACGCAGGCCATGCGGATGAATGTGGATGCCTCCACATGCGTCGTCTTGACGCTGCGCTGACCTGCGTAAAACGCAACATGTTAGGATTTTGTTGCGGTCGGCGCAGCTTCAAAACGACGCATGCAAGGTACACAGAATGGGTAAGCAGAATGCATGCAGACATAGGTGGAGCTAAAGGAGGAGGTGCGACAGTGGGTGGGGATTCACAGAGGAAGCAGGCTGCCGTCCGCGGCTCTGCCGAATGCAAGTGTGAAGCTAGCCTAAGAGATTGTTCCAGAATGGGTGTAAAGTTGACGATTTTTTCAAAACCCATTAATAGTGTATGGGACTTAGGCTACATTCACACATCTTTGTGAAGTGTCGGCATGATGCCAGAATTTTATTAGAGAGCACACAGATCTGTTGAACATGTTCTATTCTGATCCTTAAACTCAGATCGGAATAGGACATGCTCTGAGTTTCTCAGATCTGTGATTTTAATGGATGTCTAAATATGTCTATTCTACTCAATATTTCTCTGTGCCATATGATAAGAAATCGGGCAGCACAGGGACATTTCATAAGGATGTGACAAAGGATGTCACAAAGATTGCAGACAAAGAGTAAAGCACCATAGGTCGGTTATATAGACTGTGAATATATGGGCAGTGCAGCTTGACTGCTGCTACATTCCAACGGGGGAGATGGGACCCCTGTTCTCGTGATCAGTGGGTGTCCCAGAGATCAGTAACTCATTACTTATCCAGTAGAAAGGATATGATTTGCAGTCTTTATTAGTATAGTATTAACTTTAAAGCATTAAGCTAGAGCCTTTTTGGTACATGTAGACATTTTGTAGGGTACAGGTGACCTTTGGTCACACTGTCTGTTCATGTTATATTCCAAGATTATATAAGGCTGTCTGGTACCATTTTTGATCCATTTTTAAAGCCAGGAATAGGAAAGTAATAGTATAAAGTAAAGATTGAACTTCTTGAACCTTAAACAGAGTCATGATGGGAAAATTAGAGCTAAACTGCAGTACCTAACAGTGGCCAGTAAACCATGTGTAGTGCTGTGGTGTTCCACCCTGTACATTGCTTACATCCGGCCAATGTTGGAGCAGATAACAGCTGGGCAGTGGAGGTGCCGTGTGTCGGACACCCACTAATCTGATCCTGATGACCTATCAAACTCATAGGTCATCAGTATGTAACTGCCAGAAAAAAAACTTTATATCCTGGAAGAGTTTGATCAATTGTTACAAAATCAGTGAAAGATATGCCAGTTTATTGGATAAATAGCCTTTTTGGCTGGTTGTTACATTGCCCGTTTAAGTCTCCAGCCTTGCTGTGAAATGCATTGTAGCGAAAACCACTAGGAACCTACTTAAGCTGCTAAATGAATAGACACACAAACCCCCCTATATACCACATGGCAAAATATAATGAGGGTTGGAACTGTTAAATGACTGAAACTGCTAAATGCATAATGCTACTTGGCAAAACTACTGTGCATTTAACGGTTTTCCACTCTGTAATAAATGACATATGTGGAAAACGTGCAGTGAATGTGAAAAACGGCACAATTGGTTTAGCAAACGTGCCCTTTTTTCTCTCTGTTCCTCCTCGTGTGAATATCAAAGTTGTGCAGCCTGTAATGGATGGTTTTATGGGTCGCTTTAGCAAGACTTGTGGGTCACATACTTGGTATTATAAATGTCTACATAATATACCAGCTTCCATGGAAAGCAGTAGGTTGCGGCTACCATAATACAGTTAACCCTTTGTGCAGCGTAATAGACTAGATTAAATTGTCAATAGATCAAGAATAAAAATATATGTAGCTTTTACATTTGGCAGCTAGTGTAAAATAAATCATAATCATCCTCCACATACAGTATTTTATTATATATGATATTGTATAATAAGGCAAAAGGTATACATTATAATGTATAAGGTGGTAGTAGTAGCCTCAAGGCTATGTATAGTTTCCTACTTCTAAAAGCCAACTACTCTTAAGAATGACAATATTCCCCCACCCAGTGGCAACCCACCAGCCATTCTGTACTCAGGAAACTGCAGCACAGCTTCATACAACTGAATAGAGTGAGCTCCAGCTCCTTATATATTCAGGTCACCAGGATGACGGTAGGAAAATTGATTTACAACAGTTAAAGAGATTGTCCAGGACAATTTTTTTTTAATATGGGCCAAAAACTAATAAGCAGGTAATTGCTAACAGAGGGAACTACTTTCCCCCTTTCCCGTAATGGCTCAGAGCGATCACTGACCGCTCCTACCGGCGATTTAGCTGCTCCACGTCAGCAGAGCAGCTCTTCCTCTTCCAGGCTGCTCTGTCGACAGCGTGTGCCTGCCAACGTCATACTTACTTACAGCTGTCATTCTCCATTTAGGCAACGGGGAGCCAGCTGTTAATCAGCAGGACATAAGCATTCACGCCCCATCAAAAGAGCAGAGTGGAAGAGCAGCAGCTGCTCTCTTGGCATGATGTCAGCAGAAGCTGCTGAATCGCTGGCAGGAGCAGTCTTTGACTGCTTTGTGCTGGCAGAGATCAGTGTCGGGGACAACAAGCAGGTAGCTGGCAACTACCTGCCTATTAGTTCTTAGGTCCATAGTAAAAAAATAAATAGTCCTGGATAACCCCTTTAGTACTGGCCATAAGTGGACTTAAGGAGCATTGCATTGTTCTCCATATATACCATATGTGCAAGCTATGAATCTGCATAGGACTCAACAGTCAATTGGGGCCACATTAAGCTTTCTGTAAAAAAAGAATTACAGAGCTCCCTACAGCTTAGTAGATTGACTGGACAAATGATTCTATTATTTAGATTTACCAGTGATGTGGAATAGCAGTGAGTCCTGGCACCCTGTCCTCATCTAATTAACGGCTGAGATCCACATACTATTCTTATAGAGGGGCCCGCTGCTATCTATGCCCACCACTTTCTAAACTCCATTCATCGTATAATGGTTACTTACCAGAAGAATATTAGGCTGCTATACCTATATATATGGAGTCATTATATATGTAATGGTATGCAGGAATATGCTAGCTCACTATTTATTGTTAAACTAACAGCACTGTGACTACCTGGTATTCACAAAAACTGCTGAGAAAAAAGTATTTTGACCTTGACATTGAAAGACCTTGAATACACACCTTTTTCTTACAAACTCAGACAAACATTTCACTATGGCAGCTAGTCCTTACTGAAGGTGAGAAATACCAAAGTGTCAGCTTGAAACTCTGCTCGTATTTTATACCACACTAGCAAAGTAAATATGTTTGACTTGACATATTTTACGTTCCTCATTCTCTTATCTTGCTGTCACTTGCAAGACTACTTGTTAAGATCACAGAATGGAGATTTATGGGTTTCTGCATAGCTCTCAAGCATGCTAATTCCATGAAAAACTGAGACTTTTGATATTTAAGAGGGCGAGACTAATGAACAATATGGGGCATGTTATGCATTTTGTTAATATATTATCATTGTGTTGGTGAACTTCTCAGTTATATCGGCACCACGCTGATTCTAACCATAAAACCGATGACAAACCTTAGCAAATTGTGTGACGATAATGTTCCTCACCCAAAACAAAACAAGCATTCAACTTAGAGACTAACAAGTCATAAAACTTCAGGTGTGACTCCACTTAAGCCCAATATATTAATTTCCTTTTCCCATATGTCACATGAACATGGCTTATAAGAGACATGGAGGATCCCCACCATGGATTGTTTCTTTATCGCTGTTCTTGCTTGTTTCCTGACTGATGTAGATGTAAAAAATCTATTTCTATATTGTTGACCCAGCTGTGTCGCTATTTTGATAAAAAAAGCATGGGTCACCGTAGTGTATCATCGATGGCATAGGAATAGGTGTAGCAACTATAGACGTTGGTATAAGGCTTAGAGTCTAAAGCTGGCCATGGATGAATTAGCTGTTGGCCGAACATTCGTTTGGCAGACAGCTATCTATACATACATATCAGCTGGTCAACCTATCCCTACAAAATCAGCAGATTTAACTGACCCTCATCTAATATGTAGTGGTACCTTAAGAGGGACCTTGTAAAAATCCATCCAGACTTTTGTGCCTGTGTAAGACCTGTCTGGTCTTGGGTTGAAAGTCGGCATTCACTCTATGTGATTGCGGATTTTTGAATCCTTACAGTGTGCACCACAGATTGTCAGGATTCTAGGTGTTCTGCCGAAACCAGGCAGTCCTGTAACTGCAAGTTTGCAATTTGCATACATGCGGCCACGTGCCGACTAGATGTTGTTTGGCCTTGCTCAATGCAAGTGAATTGAGTAAGTCCAAGCATGTCTAGTTGGCATGTGGCCAAAAGTATGCAAATCCCATGTGATTGCCTGGTCTCGGAAGCGACACCACTTAATCCTGTCAGCATGTGGTTGGTGCACTGTAAGGATTCAGAAGTCTGCAGTTACATATAGTGACCTCAAACTTTCACCATAAGACCAAATTACCCCTTTAAGTAAAAGTACTGTATGTATTTTGCATCACTGAAATTCCCAAAAATGTTAACTAGAGAAATAAGCATAGCTGTCTTTTAATAGGGCTCTATAAATGTCATGTTTGTGTAAATACATGAGCCATTTTTGGTGATCACTGATCAGCTGAAGTATTCATCAGCTTGTATAGTGTAACTGTAAGAAAACCACAGCATTCAGAAAATTGATGATCTGATGATTCAGTTATCTATTGGGTTAGAACTTCTAAAAGCGATCACAAATACTGTAATAATTATAGGGGATAACTCAGGAGACTCTTTGCGTGGAACAAGACAACTACAGGACACAGTTTTATAAGTGGTAAAGTCTATATTATCACACGGTGATTCAAACAGGTGCAGAGAGAAACTCAAGTCCACAACACTTGGTGCAAATATCAAATGCAGCTCAGCAGTCTATAGGAAACTTCAGAGGAAAATGCAATCACGCAGAAAGTCTATGAAGCACAATTATTCTTGAGGATACTTGACATGAATAAGTCCTTGCTTAGTCCAAAACACAGATAGATATGCTTATAAGGCAGTTCAAATAATATCTAGCTCAACCAGGGAGGTCTGGGTAATAGTCTCAGGTTCTTGCAGAGCAGAAACAGCTTACATGTCCAGCAAATGCAGATGGAAGTAAACACGAGCAGCAGATGAAGGAGAATTACTGGAACTGGTGTATGCAGCAGGAACTCAGAGCAGAGTAGCAGGATCACCACACAGGTCACAGGAGCAGGTATATAGCCAGGGAGTCACCAGAGGTCAGGAGCTGGATGCAAGGCAGAATACTCTAGCACAGACTGAAGGCTGGGGTGGAGTTTTATAGCAGGAAGACACAGTGCACATGAGACCAAAGACGCCATCTTTGAAAAGGGCAGTAATGCACAAAAAGGTAATAAAAAATGTTCAGAGTCCTGACAAATACTTCATACAAAGTGCATAACAACAATCCAATATCAATACTCAAATATTTGATTAAGACCTGTAGAAGCACAGCCGCGCAAAACGGCCATCGTCCTTGTATCCCACACATTGCTCCCCTGCTGAAGATTTTTTTAATGTCTCAATAATCTACGGATTTTACAGGACGGTGAGGGCCATCCCACTCTTTCTTTACATATGGACTTTCAGTCCTGGCATGTGAGCCTGCAGCATCAGTGACCCCATAGTTGGGTTGGTTGATTTGGCAGTGCAGCAGTGCGGATTGTTTGTCTCTTTGCAATACACTCAAATATTTGAACAAACAAGCCAATGCTTTGGCCCAGTCTGACCTTGTATGCCGATAACGCTGCTAATAGATGAACTACAATATACACTTCATGTCAGTACCAGGGGCATTATACCAGGAAGGGCCATGGATGAGGGGCATTATACCAGGAAAAGGCTCAAGATAGATAACATTATATCTGGAGTGGACCCAGGATGGGGGACATTTTCACAGGAAGGGGCCAGGATTGAGGACATTATTGCAGGAAGGGGCGCAGGCAGACATTATTACAGAAAACGGGCACAGGATGGGGGACATTATTACAGGAAGAGGAACATTGTTATATACAAACCTGTATGTCTTCACAGGATTTGGAATGCTACAAGGGCCCATACATCTAGCGAACATGCGGAGGGACCAGGTCCAAAGTTTGCACAGAGGCCCACCAGACTCTAGTTACGCTATTGTTCACTACCGTACATACCACCAGTGGATATTGGGTGATGTAGTTACTAATATCTCCTCAAGATCTCCAACTATTATGTGTCACCAGCTTAAGTGACAGCTTATTAAGGGTTTACATACACGTTTGCAGCAATTTCTAAATCATAGATAAACCTTGAGTGCAATGTGTGGCTAAATCCTTACAAAAATTCATTAGGATGAAAGTTGCACTATAATAAGAGATATTCATTCTTAATGCAGGCTTAGATATAGTGCCAATGTATGTTTTATGCTTCCAATGGAGTTCCTCTTTAAGTAAAGCACTTAATCCCGACAGCTTAATCTAAAATAAATTTTTAAGATTTATTGGGATCCAAGAAGTATAATTTCTCCTTGCGGAGAGTGACATGTTAAGCATGTCGAGATGAGGAGACTTAAAGCCGCAATGCTCCTCTGGGAAATATGCAAATTGTCTCTTCAGAGAGGAAGAGGAATAGAACTCTAGTGCTACCTATTGGAAGTAGCAATCCTAACAGTCAATGTCGCCCCTTTAACGAGCCTTGTCACATGACTTAAGATAAGAGCCTGTTAAGTGACATGCTTAAGATGTCACTCTCCGCAAGGAGAAATTATACTTCTTGGATCCCGGTCAGACACCTCTCACTCAGCCAAACCAGATCTCCACTTTGCACTGACGAGGGGCAGTACCCCAAAACACAGTGTATGCAAATTGACATCTGGTTTGGCTCTTATCCTAAGTCATGTGACAAGGCTCGTTAAAGGGTCGACATTGACTGTTAGGATTGCTGCTTCCAATAGGTGGCACTAGAGTTCTAGTCCTCTTCCTCTCTGTAGAGACAATTTGTAAGATTTATTGGGTGACTCTAGTATGGGAATTACAAATGACACTTTTTTGTGGAAGTTTTAAGCACCAAAGTCCGTAATAGATACAGTGATGTAATTTGTAGCTTGTGTACCCCAATGAAAGTCTCAAACATTGCCCCTAACTACAAGGTTTTCTAATAGCATTAGTTTCTCATATGGGCCAGAGACCTTTTGCACGCCGTCAGGCTTCAGGAACTGGGTTTAACTATAACCCTGAACCAATATTAAACACATGAGTAGATGTAAAAGAGAGCAGACATATCGGCCTTTCCTTTATACTTGTATTTCCTTTTGTATCCATTTCTCATAAAACTGCCACAAAGACTGTATGATTAGCTTTATGTAATGTGGACCTGATACAGCTGTAGTTATTTGTATTGTTACTGAATTCATAGATAGTATGAGATAGATGAATCGTTAATTGATAAAAAGACAGTAGGTGTTAGAGATGCCCTAATCTTTTGAAATTCGAATTTGCCAACTTCACTAAATTTTTCCCAAAACAATTAATTGACAGCGAAATGGACATACTCCAATTGCCCTGAAAAGATGTGAATGACACTCTGAGGTCTCCTAGGAGTTTTTCCAACTTATTTCATACTGTTGCTCCAAAGTCATTTCAAGCTTAGTAATGTCAAAGTGACCTCCACATATATGGCTATGGGTGAATATATAGTAACTGTTCTGTAACACATGCAGTCTGTACATTTTTGTCAAAGGTTTATCCTTTTCTTTCACTTTCTGTATGGCTAAGCTCTGAGCTTTGACATCCTTCTATTCAGATTCACCATAGAATGGCTGCTGCTTTCCCTGCCTCTGCTTTTACACAGACTAGGATTGCCCCTGCTGATTGGCTGTGCTATACCATGTGATGTGATAACTGAAAGGCATTATGGGGAAGCCCACCCAGCTGTTCCCGAAGGCTGTGCCTTATATGGCTAATGCAATAGTTTGCAATGTGTAAAATGGGGCGTACATTATTATTTTGGCTTTGTAGATAGATAGACAGATATAGATAGAAATATAGATAGATAGATAGATAGACAAAAAGAGGCAGCACTCTAAAATTTTTAAAGAAAAAGTGGACTTTTATTTAGCCCATGTGACAGCTGAACCTTTCTCAAGCTTTCTTGCTTTGTATTTTTCGAGTTCTGTCTCTTTTTATTACTTACCGTATTTTCCGGCGTATAAGATGACTTTTTAACCCCTGAAAATCATCTCAAAAGTCAGGGGTCGTCTTATACGCCGGGTACAGCGTGTGCAGGGAGCGGTCCTATATGTTTCCCAGGATCTGGAGGAGAGGAGACTCTCCTTCAGGCCCTGGGATCCATATTTATGTAAAAAAAAGAATAAAAATAAAAAATAAGGGATATACTTACCCTCCGACGGCCCGCGGCTCTCAGCGGTGCAAGCGGCGGCCTCCGTTCCTAAGGATGCATTGAGCAAAGGACCTTCAATGATGTCACGGTCATGTGACCGGTCACGCGACCGCGACGTCATCGAAGGTCCTTCACTCAATGCATCCTTAGGAATGGTGGCCGCCGCTTGCACCGCTGAGAGCCACGGGCCGTCGGAGGGTAAGTATATTCCATTTTTTTTTTTTTATTCTTTTTTTTTAGATGAATATGGATCCCAGGGCCTGAAGGAAAGTCTCCTCTCCTCCAGACCCTGGGAACCATATGCAACGCACACGCCATATAAGATGACTGGGCGTATAAGATGAACCCCGTCTTATACGGCGAGTATATCCGAAACTCCATATTTTATATGGAAAAGTTGGGGGTCGTCTTATACGTCCAGTCATCTTATACACCAGAAAATACGGTACCTATCTTTAGAATTGGGAATATTGTTCGGGAGGTCTTGCACTCTTCATTTTTTACAATTTTTGTGCTGTTCCTCTATATTTTGCACAGATGGATGGATAGATAGATAGATAGATAGATAGATAGATAGATAGATAGATAGATAGTAGTCCAAAAAAGGAAGCAGCACACCACTGTCTATGAATTCACAGACAGTGGTGTGCTGCTTCCTTTTTTGGACTACTACATGCAAGGTTTGGTATATGCCTGTGGAAGCTCTTTTGCACCCAGATTCTTTATATGCTGAATGTGCTGCTCTATTTTTTTTTTTTTAGAAAGATAGATAGATAGATAGATAGATAGATAGATAGATAGATAGATAGATACATAAATAGATAGAAAGGCTACATGCAAAAACATAGTATACCTTGGGAATGGAATAACCGTAACCCACATAGCTCTGCGATTACTTCTTTTATAGTTATATAAGTCACATATATGAGAGATAGATTATCCTGATTATATGTGTTTATGCTCTTATTTTTATTTCTAATAAATATTTGCCTGACACTTTCTTCTAATCCGAGGATCCATCTATTCATCCATATGGCAGATTTATAACTCTTCCAATTACCGTGCAAATTATTGCTAATATTAGCTCATGAAAGTGTTTCTGCTCTGCAGGTTGGTTATTATTTATAAAAATCACACAAGCAGCTGATACATTCATAAGCTAATTATTTCGGCAGCTGGGTACACACTGAGCAATATGGCTGCAACTGAGCAGATTTTTTTGGTACTTGCTGTGGTGAATTCATGCAGGGGGGAGAAGTACACAAGACAGACTTATCGAGGAAATCTGAGTAATACAATTTCTCTGGAAAGTCACTTTTGTTGCAAATATTCTGTTCTAGAATTTAAGATATGCTTTCAATGTGCCTTAATAATCTACTTTGGTTCTTTCATTATTCTCCTAAACATAAGTTATGTAGAAAATATCTGCTGTCAAAAACAAGCATTTGGTGAAGGCTGGAATTTGTAGATCTTCAACCATTGGAAATAGTGTATTTTTTAATACTATTATTGCATTCTGTACAGTATGAGTAGGAGACCATGAACACTGACAATAAAGATAGTAATGACAGACCCCGCAAGCTTTATTAGACTTTGTGAATCAGTGAAGGATAATTTAAGTAAGGGCTACATGTATCAAGCAACATTGAGATTGTGGTGTCACGTTGTTCCTAATTATTTTTTATATAGCTTTGAAACCTAGTGTAAATGTGACAGAGTCGCAAATGTTTCATAGACTTATTTCTTTTATTCATTTTAGTGTTCAACTAAAGGGAATCTGTCAATAGCATCAACCCTCCTAAGCCGTATATATGAGCATGTGGGTCATAGAAAGTGGAATAAAATGATACATTAATATCTGCGATCTGGTGTATTATTCCAGAGATTTCCACATCTTTTTAAATATGTAAAGAAACTGTTAAGATCTATTTTCTTGACACTGATCTCCCGGAGAATCTGCCTCCGGAGATTATTATAAATAAAAAGGGCAATAACCAGTGTGATACATGTAGATCAGGAGAGCAGGCTGTCAGTCATTACATGTCTCACATTAGTAATGCTCCCTTTCATTTAAAATAATCTTTGAATGCAGATTCTCAGAGAGATCAGTGTACGGCCCATAGATCTTAACATTCCATTTACATTGTGAGAAAAAATTGGATTTCTCTGGAATAAGACATCAGATTGCAGATATCATTTTATTCAGCTTTCTATGACCTACATGCCTATATAGACGGCTTAGGTGGGTTGATCCTACTGACGGATTTGCTTTAATGCCACAACGCTTTATAGGCATCATCCTCACTGTCTCCATTGTGGCTCATAATCTAGATTCCCTATCAGTATGTCTTTGGAGTGTGGGAGGAAACCGGAGAACCCAGAGGAAACCCACACTAGGGGAACATACAAACTCCTTGCAGATGTTGTCTTTGGTGGGATTTGAACCAACGCTGAAAGGTTACAGCGCTACCCACTGATCCACCCTGCTGCCCTACTTCAGTGTAAGTCATGTGCGACTTATCAGTAATTTGGCCTGTTTTTTACATAGCAAAGCTGTAAATCGCAGATGTAAAATAGGTGAGCGACAGCCTGACAATTGCTGCTGTGACACAAGTCACTGTGTTGCCCCCAGACTTTTTGTAACATAATAAATGTAGGGAATGATGTGTTGACAAATAAGCCTTTTTTCCTATGTTTTAATATAATTGTTTTTCTTGAAGACTATACACAAAAAAATGACTTTTCCCATAAATAAGGTCAATAACTTAATCAAAAAGTGGCACAGATGGCACAAAAAGTAATTCTTTAGCTTCACATATGTTTTAAATTAAAGTGCAGACAGTATATATCTTTATTTCTATCAAAAAGTGGTACTCAGAGCTTATGGACATGTTAGGCCACTTGTGTGTAACAGCAAATGATCAGATGTGGGCAGCACGGTGGCTCAGTGGTTAGCACTAGAGCATTGCTATGTCCTGGGATCAAATCCCACCAAAGACAACATCTGCAAGGAGTTTGTATATTCTCCCCGTGTTTGTGTGGGTTTCCTCCGGGTTCTACGGTTTCCTTTCACATTCCAAAAGACATACTGATATGGAATGATGATGTTTGTAAAGCGTTGTGAAAATAATGACGCTATATAAATGGGTAAAAATAGAAATAAAATTAATTAGCTTCATTATTTCCCATGTGATATATTACCAAAATAAGTCCAAATAATACAATGGGTCATATTAGAATTGTTTTGGCACTATACTTTGGGTTGTGTAGAAACTACTGTCCAGTTTTATTAGAAAGTGTCCGAGGGTGGACAACATTTTCACAGCAGTAAGTGTATGTTATTTCTCAGCTGACAATCCTATCCACATGCATTCATAATGCTGTCAGCACCACAAAGTTAAAAGTTGCATAGATCAGTGACAACTAGTGTAGTAGGAGGACAGCGTAAATGTGTTCACTTCCAAAAAAAAATCTTTCATCCTCTCCCTCACCCAGAATAGAGCAGATCTGTGCAAATGTGGCCTTTCTCTTGTAAAAACAAGGCAGTCTTGTGTTACAGATTACCCGATAAATCCCCAGTGCCTTCACAGCTCACTGCCTACAGCTGCTACAGATGGGCAGGAGCCCTCTCTGTCTCTGCTCTGTGCTGTGCAGCCGCCAGTTGAAGGAGAAAATGGAATGATCAGGCTATTAACATCGGAGCCGTGAGGAAGACGAGGCACAATAAGAACAGCTGGTGTTTCTGCCTTGGCCGATACAGCGAAGATAATCAAATCTTGCCTTTTCCCCCCTATTTATTTATGTTTGGGGAGCGATGTGTAGTGGAGGATGGGAGGAAATGAGGGCATTAGAGGTTAAAGAGTTAATTGTTAAATCTGTAAGACTCGAAGTCACTTTGAGGTTCTTATTGACAGATTGTTTGTAGGGTGCCGTTGGCTGGATTTATCCATATCGGTTTTTCCTACGATTCGATGAAAATATCTGGTTGAGATTGATATTGTGTAAATGGTTAAAACGATCAGATGAAATAAATCGGAAAATCATTTAAATGGGTAAAAAAAAAAAAAATCAGCCGAATAATGATATTTCTGTGATCCGGAAGTTTAAGAAAGAAATCCGAAAACCTCATTGGAAGAAATAGCAGAGCTTTATTTTATTAACATTTTTTACTGAAGGATAATTCCATTCCTGGTAAAAAAATATATTTCTGTTTGTATATGGCCAGCTCACATTAGTGGGATTGGGGGCCAAGTTCATCAAGTCTTACAAGAAGAGCGTTCGGGCATGTAATATCTTGTCTTAAGGTTCGTTTTTGGAAGCAGAAAATTGGAATCGTTAAACAGGAATGCAGTATCAGTGCAGGAATGTATCACTATTTTCATAACTTTGCCTTAAAACAACTTTTAAGTGTTGAAAAAGTCAGCATAAATCAAAAACAGCTTGTCTTCTGTTGTTTGCGGCACCAGGATATCTTCTATGATCTGACCGCAAATGACCGATCATAGCGATATATGCTAAGTGCAAATTGGAAGAAAACCTCCACTCATGTCATGTCATGCTGTAACTTTCTAACATGCTAAGGACTCATTTCATCCACACAACAGTTTTTTTCACATACAAGAAAAATGGACTGAGTTTCATCAGAGTTTCATTACAGTTTGGTCCGATTTTTATCAGTTTTGTTCGTATGTTGAAAAACAGTTTCTCCACTTTCCCCTATTTACCTATCTAACAATCCATGAAAATCACATGGTGTCTGAGTGATGACCAGTTTTTTCACAGATCCATAGATTGCATTGCCGGTTTTGATCTGACCCTTGGATCAAATTCGGTCATGTCTCCACAATATTGCGTGGAACAGTCATTCAGTGAAAAATCAAGGACATTGGAACGGCCCCATTCACTATTACGGCTATGAATTCTATCAGTGAAAAGCATGTATAGTACTTGTATGAGAAAAACTGACCTGTGAATGAGGCCCAAGGTTTAGTAAATGCAGAGGGTGCAGTTAAACCTGGGCTGTGATTCCTGAGAGGATCCAAAAACCAAACAGCAAGAGCAATGTGCTTTTCTCGCAATGAATTCTAAGAGGAAACTGATCAATTTGCTCTGTTGTCCTGTATAGAAGCTAGTTTTGTTATTTGCCCTCAACTGACAAACTGAAAAGTTGTGAAAATGTTTTCAAGGATGATATCTCTCTGATGGGTCCAGAAAGTGGCGTCTTCTTGACTGAAGATAGCTCTGGGTCAAAACGTTTTATAGGGGACCCTGGGTTTGAATAGTTTATTAGTGACTACTGATCTGGGAGGATAGCAAGGAGTAAAGCCCCTCATACACATTAGAGTAATGTCTTGCCAATATCGACAGGTTTGGACGTCACTCTAATGTGTATGGGAGCGCCGTCCAACTGATTGTCGAGGTAGATGTCATTCGGGAATGTCTGGTTTTGGACTACCTTGCTCTCCCGAAGATAAGCCAGAGGCAGAGATATCTGTGGGCGGCTTTCACATACGGCTAAACGATCCGACCAAACAAGAATCATCTAATGTGTGCAGGAACTTAACGATCTGTAGTAGATTTTTCAGGTAGCTGGGCCCAAATTGTTTATGGCTTTAAAGATCAGCAAGCAAAATGTAAAAGTTATATTTTCCATTTTAACTGTAGTAAGCAAAGAATTAGTGAGATAGGAGCATATCGAGCTCCTGCATTTTGGACTAACTGAAAACATTGTATTGCTTTCTCAGGGATGCATACAGGGTCCAGCCATTGGGTTATAAAGGTTTGTTTCAGTGCTGATAGATTTTCTGGAGGACTGAAGTGCTTAATTCTTGCAACATTCCTTATTTGGAAGTATGAAGAATTAATAATGGCAGATGTCTGGTTACTGACAGTACCACATCAATAGTTACTGTGCAACCAAATTGGAGTGAGTTTTGAAGTGTTGCATTTCCCAAGAATAGAAGTGAGATTACATGAAGGGACAAGAGGAATTTCAACAAATCTACATCCAAAAGAGATCTGTGGTTAGTTCTCCAAGATGTTTGGAAAAATCCCCCTCTTGAGTTTATTCAGAAGCTGTGAGCAAGTGTACCTAGAACAAATTATACTTTGATGCTGTTTTGAAGGCAAAAGGGTAATCACACCAAATATTGATTTGATTTAGATTTATATTTTGTTCATTCACATTCACAAAATATATAACAAAATTTGCATAATATTCCAGAAACTTCAACTACACATCTGCAAGATCTAATTTCTGGCATTTTTAGTTGAGAAATAGAGGTGAAGAAATCAGGTGTAAAAAATGTATGAATCAAATATAAGCTTGAGATAGGAAAAATTGTGTAAAAACGATAGTCAGACATGATGGATTACAGCACGTCAGAAAACATAATCAGAAGGTATTCATACAGGTCTACATTATTCTTAGACCATCATTATTATTAGGCTGGAATCATTATTATTAGGCTGGATATGTTAATGACACTCAGCTCAAACTCTGCTGCGAGCGTGAGCCGAATGTCAGTGCTCTGATCCTCTCGCATCAGAGAATCGCAGCACAGGTGTGGAAGAGATGGAGAAAGTAATTTCTCCATTGCCTGACTAGTCATATCTCAGACTGCACCAGGATTGCATCAGAGTACAGTCCAATGTTTCACACGCACCCATAGACTTATATGGGTGCCTGTGAGCTGAGTCACTGCCAATCGCAGCAAGCTGTGATTGTTTTCTCATGCTGAGTTGGCATAACAAAATAGTCGCTCATCAGAACTGTCCCATAGTATAACATTGGGCTGAGTGCTATCCAATAAAGCACCGATAGCACTCAGTCGTGTTATACACTTGTGTGATCCTGACCTTATGTTTATTCCATAAGACAGTTATAGGACATACTATTGCATGACTCCTGACAACTCTACAGAAAATGGTCAGGTTTATTTTAAAACGTTTTCAATCAGCAACTTAGAGATTATCTGATTGCCATGAGTCCAAAAGTTGTGAAATAACATGCTCTTTCACCTTGTTTGGCTATTTCTGAAGACCCCATTGAAGTCTACGTTAAGGGATTGTGCAGGCTGGTTCAGTGCTCCTGCCAAGAATAGGCACTTGGAGCCAATTATACAAGTTAAAAAAAATGGTTGTCATGGGACAGTCTGTATTAAACAAGTCTATTCATAAGTCTATATGATGTACAGAAGTGCCCAAACCTACGAAACTTATAATCTTGTTTTATTTCATCTTTTGCTACAGGGATGGCTTTGTGAACTTCTCCGCTGGAAAGAAAATCCAAGCCCTGAAAACCGTACGTTGTGGGAGAATCTGTGCACCATTCGTCGTTTCCTTGGGCTCCCTCAGCATGAAAGAGATGCTGTTTACGAAGAAGAGTCCAGACATCATCATAGTGAGCGCCTCCAGCATGTAGTACAGCTGACCCCTGAACCTGTGCAGGTAAGAAACACTAGTCTACACAATCATGTCCAATACCGACCGAGAAGTATTTCGGCAACTAATCAACTACCGTATATTTCCCCTGCATCATTTCTACATTTTACATTGACTTGCAAAAATGCATTATCTTTATTGTAAATTGTTTTTATGAAATAATGTAACACTCTACTGTAAATTAAAAAAACAACAACATGACACTGCAATCATATAAAAGTATTAGGTCACAGGCTGAGTGATAGAACTTGTTTTACAGTAGGAGGCTCTTAAGTCCTAATAATACACTCTTCAGCTATCATATTGTCTATTTTGAATAGTAAAGGGGAAATCCCTTTTGAAATAGTAGAGTGTTAGACGCACTAGGTGAGGTGGATCCTCTAAGCCCAAGATCTGAGTGGGCACACAGTTATTGGTTCCGCAGATAGGTGGAGCACGTGGAACATGGACAGCTGAAGGATTATAAACCACAGGTAGACAGGTG
Source organism: Ranitomeya variabilis (assembly GCF_051348905.1). Classification (NCBI taxonomy): domain Eukaryota; kingdom Metazoa; phylum Chordata; class Amphibia; order Anura; family Dendrobatidae; genus Ranitomeya; species Ranitomeya variabilis. The sequence continues at coordinate 159,169,811 of NC_135238.1, read as the reverse complement.
GAATGCTGGAAACTGCAGGCAAGCAGGAGACATCAAGGAGACCACAGGCAGGCAAGTGGAAGACATCCAGTAGACCACATGCGAGAGACGTCCAGAAGACCACAGGCAAGCAGGCGGATGATGTCCAGGAGACCACAGACAGGCAAGTGGGAGACGTTTAGGAGACTGCAAGCAGGCGGGAGATGTCCAGGAGACCACAGGCATGTAGGCAGGAGACTGCATACAGGTAGGTGGGAGATGTCCAGGAGACCATAGTCAGGTGGAAGACATCAAGGAGACTGCAAGCACCAGTTGAGCAGGTCAAGGTGTATAGAACAAGCCAGAGTCTAGGAACACCGAAGTCTTAATAGCAAGACGCAGATGTGAGTCTTGGTGATCCTTACATATATATGCCCAGGTAGATGATCAAATGGGAGCATGCCAGGCTGTCTGTGAGGCCCAATGTGGGACACCACAGTGTTTAGTGGACTGGATTGAGGGACGTAAAGCACGGATCCGGGACAGGTGCACAACAGAGATATTCTTGTCCATCAATGAGATTCTATAGCTCTTGCCATGAGCTAAATGGATGGTACCTACCATTATCACATTTTCTATGATTGGTGACCCAAAACACCACTTTTACATAGTGGTAATGCCTATGCAAACTCCCCAGATATCCCAACTCCACATGCAACCCTATGATTAGATTGAGCCATCTAACTGAATCTTTGATCCATCACTTCAACAATTCCCATACAAAATGTCAAATTAATAATCGAATACAAATAAAATTACAAATACATTTGATGCTGATAGTCATTTAATAATAAAGTACTTGCCGTAATAAAGAATTGAAAACCCCTGCAAATGAATGTGATGTGTAAGCTGTAGGATGGCAAGATTAGAGCCTTATCTACCGAAAATTCTGCTGCACCTTAGAGACATTCTACAATTGCTTCTGAGGCTTTACCTGCCTCCTATCTCATAAACTTCCCACTAGGGATCTACTTCTCACCTCTCTACCTTTGTGTAAGTATGGCCTCTGGCCTACACTGCAAGAGGCCTTATTGCTCGTGAAGATTTGTCTCAACTAAAGCACATGAAGAATACCAGCAATAAGGGGAGAATCTCACTAGCCAGATATGGAAGGCTTTAACCTGTACTGCGCCAGATAATCTTAGAATGTTCTTGTATCACTGGATCAGCAAAGATCATTTGTTAAGAAATGCAAGTAGTGGAAAAATCTGGTTTGTGCATCTGTAGACATGTACTTGAATGATAGTCACATTCTGATATTCCGTCTAAATCTGTAATTTATCATTTTCTGTAGAAGGCTGTGAACTCTTTTCGTCAAGAGTTACAGAGAAATGTCATACACTTGATGAACTTGTTTTTTTTAATGTGTGTCTATTTTTCAATTAGACATATCTATGAACAGGAATCCTTGACAAACCCGTATTTTGCATTAAGTGCTATTAAACTGAAATGAGAGATTTATTTAGACTGCACCTCACTGGGCATAAGATAAAGTTCATGTGTTTTCTTTTGTGATAAACATAACCTCCATACAGATCCTGTTGTGATTGCAAATTCTCTTCACGCAAGCATTTAAGCACTTTACATTGCATCATTCAATCACTTTTGATCACACGACAGTTAGATACATCATATTTTTAAAAGCCTGAATGGGGACGCTATACCAAAGCCTGTAGATAAGAATGGTGTGGTTTCTGTAAAAAAAAAATATTTTTTTTTTCGCAGAAAATATCTTCAATCTACTCCCACCAAATTACATTATGGGTGTTGGGTTGTTAATGTTCACCAGCGTAATCACAAAGCATTGTTCTGCTACTGGCATCATCAGCAGGTGCCACCTGTAGCTAACAAGGCACATCCTGTTGTATCCTTTAGGACTAGAGATAATTCAAGGCCAGGCACTTGAACCCTTTAGACACTGCCGGGAATAGTGACCGCATGATCTAAGTGGTTAGACACAGGGAGGGCTTCCCTACCGTCAGACTATTGGCACTAGTGAGCTTACATTGCACCAAGTGACCTAATTAATGCCCAAGATATATAATAATTATATACCTGTTGCATTAGAGGTTGTCCATCCTTAGTTTATGCAGTCTGTGTGACTGCATGCTTGTGAATCCTCATATTGTGTGCACTGCTCGTTGTGAGGATTCTCTGGCGCTGGGAGCAGTGAGTGCATGACCTTAAATATATATGATTTGCATACATGTTGTCACATGCCGACTAGTCATGTGCAGCCTCACTTAATATAAGTGTATTGAGTGAGAATGACATGGGTAGTTGGGATGTGGCCATAAGTATGCATATTGTATACTTGCGGTCATGTGACTCCTGGTGTCGGCAGAGGAGAATCTTCACATGATAAGGTCCAAAAGAGGAACTAAAAAATATCAACCCAGTTTTTTTTTTTTAGAAATAAACTAATAAATCCCAAATAAAAATGCAGAAAATGTCTTATGACCCAAAGTATAAAAAAAACAAAAAAACTCTCCATTATCTGAAAACCCCAATAAAATTTGATCAAAAAGTAGTATGTACAACCAAATGGTACCAATGGCAACTACCGGTCTCTAACCCATTGCTATTAAAATAGAAATGTTATGTCTCTTAGGATGTGGTGCCATAAATTAAACTAAATAGTAAAACATAAAAACACTATAAATTTGGTATCACAATAATTAAGAAATGCAACTAAAAAAAAGATGAATTGCTGTTTTTTACCCAACCCCTCCCACAATAAAAGAAATAATGCAATTTAGGCCAGGGTCACACTTGCGAGTCCAATGCGAGAAACTCGCGCGAGTCTTTTGCCTCAATACCCGGCACTGCCGCCGGCACTGGGGACCGCAGTGTGCGGTTGCATAGAAATATACAGTGGGGCAAAAAAGTATTTAGTCATTCAGCAATAGTGCAAGTTCCACCACTTAAAAAGATGAGAGGCGTCTGTAATTTACATCATAGTTAGACCTCAATTATGGGAGACAAACTGAGAAATAAAAATCCAGAAAATCATATTGTCTGTTTTTTTATCATTTTATTTGCATATTATGGTGGAAAATAAGTATTTGGTCAGAAACAAACAATCAAGATTTCTGGCTCTCACAGACCTGTAACTTCTTCTTTAAGAGTCTCCTCTTTCCTCCACTCATTACCTGTAGTATTGGCACCTGTTTAAACTTGTTATCAGTATAAAAAGACACCTGTGCACACCCTCAAACAGTCTGACTCCAAACTCCACTATGGTGAAGACCAAAGAGCTGTCAAAGGACACCAGAAACAAAATTGTAGCCCTGCACCAGGCTGGGAAGACTGAATCTGCAATAGCCAACCAGCTTGGAGTGAAGAAATCAACAGTGGGAGCAATAATTAGAAAATGGAAGACATTCAAGACCACTGATAATCTCCCTCGATCTGGGGCTCCACGCAAAATCCCACCCCGTGGGGTCAGAATGATCACAAGAACGGTGAGCAAAAATCCCAGAACCACGCGGGGGGACCTAGTGAATGAACTGCAGAGAGCTGGGACCAATGTAACAAGGCCTACCATAAGTAACACACTACGCCACCATGGACTCAGATCCTGCAGTGCCAGACGTGTCCCACTGCTTAAGCCAGTACATGTCCGGGCCCGTCTGAAGTTTGCTAGAGAGCATTTGGATGATCCAGAGGAGTTTTGGGAGAATGTCCTATGGTCTGATGAAACGAAACTGGAACTGTTTGGTAGAAACACAACTTGTCGTGTTTGGAGGAAAAAGAATACTGAGTTGCATCCATCAAACACCATACTTACTGTAAAGCATGGTGGTGGAAACATCATGCTTTGGGGCTGTTTCTCTGCAAAGGGGCCAGGACGACTGATCCGGGTACATGAAAGAATGAATGGGGCCATGTATCGTGAGATTTTGAGTGCAAACCTCCTTCCATCAGCAAGGGCATTGAAGATGAAACGTGGCTGGGTCTTTCAACATGACAATGATCCAAAGCACACCGCCAGGGCAACGAAGGAGTGGCTTCGTAATAAGCATTTCAAGGTCCTGGAGTGGCCTAGCCAGTCTCCAGATCTCAACCCTATAGAAAACCTTTGGAGGGAGTTGAAAGTCCGTGTTGCCAAGCGAAAAGCCAAAAACATCACTGCTCTAGAGGAGATCTGCATGGAGGAATGGGCCAACATACCAACAACAGTGTGTGGCAACCTTGTGAAGACTTACAGAAAACGTTTGACCTCTGTCATTGCCAACAAAGGATATATTACAAAGTATTGAGATGAAATTTTGTTTCTGACCAAATACTTATTTTCCACCATAATATGCAAATAAAATGATAAAAAAACAGACAATGTGATTTTCTGGATTTTTTTTTCTCAGTTTGTCTCCCATAGTTGAGGTCTACCTATGATGTAAATTACAGACGCCTCTCATCTTTTTAAGTGGTGGAACTTGCACTATTGCTGACTGACTAAATACTTTTTTGCCCCACTGTACATGCAGCCGCACACTCCGGTCCCAAGTGCTGGCGGCAGTGCCGGGTATAGATGCGAGAGACTCGCTCTAGTTCCTCACATTGCACTCGCAAGTGTGACCACGGCCTTATATTAAATATTTCATGTACTCCAAAATAAAGACATTTAGAAACACAATTCTTCTAAAAAATATGTTGCCAGGAGAGGAGAATAGAACTTTGGCTTAAGAAATTCAGAGATGATGAGGCTTTAAGTAAACAAAATAGCGTATAAGCTGCATCCATAAAGGGTAAAGAGAATATAAATTAATATCGTTGATGGTTTTTGTTCCTGTATCAATGATATTTTTAGTATCAAATCATAGAATCATAGAATGGTAGAGTTGGAAGGGACCTTCTGGGTCATCTGGTCCAACCCCCTGCTCAAGGCAGGATTCACTAAATCATCCCAGACAGATGTCTGTCCAGCCTCTGTATGAAGACTTCCATTGGAGGAGAACTCACCACCTCTCGGAGCAGCCTGTGCCACTCATTGATCACCCTAACTGTCAAAAAGTTTTTTATAATATCTAATCTGTGTCTCCTCCCATTCAGTTTCATCCCATTGCTTCTAGTCTTTCCTTGAGCAAATGAGAATAAAGATGATCCTTCTACAATGTGACAGCCCTTGAGCTATTTGTAGACAGCTATTAAGTCTCCTACAAATGAAGTTGGCATTCAGTTCAACCTACCAATCTAGAAAACCTATTTTCAGTAACCTATAAGAGTATTCTGTCTTAATAAAGGGTCTTCATTCAAAGACTTTATTAGCTAAAGTGAAAATTGACTACAAAGAGCCTCACAGCCGGACATAAATGCCTATGCATTTCATGGGAAATTCATTCATCCTAATAAGCATAGCCTTACGCTTTCCATTCTCTGGGATGGCACTGCACAGAAATTGAACCCTTGCTGCCAGGATCCCCTTGGAGATCTCACCCCTTGATCAGATAATCTTCAGGAGGCCATTCTAATGAAAAGGAACAGTTCAAGGCAGCAAACCCTTATTATCTGATTTGGGATTACCATTTGAATTATGTTGCCAAGATCTCTTGATATTTTCAGTTTTCAGCTCGATAGTAGTAGAGAATGATCTCAGATATGTTGTCCAATTACTTTGTGATTATTCTATCAGGATTATATTTCAGCCTTCTTATAAATAATGAATTTCCATAATTTAGTGTAATTTTCAGTATGCTTTAGACTTCAGGGAAGCTGTGGATTGTGCTCCTCATAGCAAGTATTGCAGTATTTTGCATTACTGAATTATGTTACATAACATATTGTGGCTGTATCAGGGTCGTACTTTGTTATCTGTGCATTGTGGGTTACTTTAGGAACCTATGCACATTGATATTAGCACCACAAAATGCAATTAGAGTATTTCCTGCACCATAAAGGTATAATACAAACTTTGACTTTTTCCTATATACAATTATTGCACACATCTGCTTTATCTACATTGCATGTTATCTCTTTGTGACCTATATTTTTTAACGTATTCTATCAACAAAGAACTACTGGTAAAAATATTTACTCCACCTGTACAATGGATACATTCATTACATGCAGTGTATTGTTTAGTTTTGACCACAGACTACTGAACAGTATGCAAGGAAACTTTTTTGTACATTATCATGAAACTATCTACATTATATAAATTTTTTTAGTTTGACATGTGACTGATAAACCAAAAACACGGAAAGTTCAATTTTTATTTCTAGGTAAAAGATGATCTGGAATCTCACAAAACTTGTATTAAAATATGTAAGACTCTTAAAAAAAACAGTGATAGTAGCAGAGTATAAGTCATCAATGAATCCGGTGGACATGGCAAGCCTATAATACAGGTTAGTGTAACATGAGAAGATAAAGAGAGAGGACACTTTTTGGGTGTAATTAAGCTCAACTCTACAGAGTATGGAGAACTTCACACCGAGTATCAAACCATAAAAGCATCAGAAACCCACCAGGAGGTCCCTAAGGTGACTTGTAAAAACTGATCCAGAGAGGAAAACAACTTTATATCCTCTATCTGTTTCTGCATTCCAGAGAAATTAGCATTTTAAATCATATGCAATTGAGGGATAAAGTACTCTGGGTGTTATAAAGCACTTAACCATCCTCTGCCTCCCCAACTTGTTTCTCTGCCAAGCACCAGCCTCCCTAGCTTATTTGGTAACTCATTGTCTGGCAAAGAAACAGACAGTGAGCTAAAGAGGCTGGTGCTAGGTGTGGGAACAACTCCGGAAGTTATCTGTCATGATCAGAGCAAATAACATCTCATTTGTATGTTAACTAATATGCACATTTCTCGGTGCTTGACATCTCAGACAATGCATGTGATGACATCACTTCACAGCGCCAGGTGTGCCGAGCAGTGAAGCTGCTGAGATGCACTGAAGAGACCAGAGCAGCAGGGCAACGGGGAGAGGCCAGTATTTATTTTTTTAAATCAGTGACTACATTGTGTTGGTCATAATACTGTAAGGATGACTATGGAGTTCTTAATACTATATGAAGCACTATGGAGGGTATTATACTATATGGGAGACTATGGGGTACATTCTACTATATATAAGACTGTGGAGGGTGCATTACACTATATGGAGGACTATGGGGTGCATTATACTATATGGAGAACTATGGAGGGTGCATTATATTATATGGAGGACTATGGGGTGTATTATACTATATAGATGACTGTGGTTAGTGCATTATAGTGTATTGAGGTCTATGGGAGTACATTATACTATATGGAGAACTATCGGGGACATCATACTATATGCAGGACTATGGGGTGCAGTATACTATATGGAGGAAAATTGGGTGCATTATAGTACAGTATATGGAAAACTATGGAGGGTGCATTATATTATATGGAGGACTATGGGGTGTACTATACTATATGGATGACTATGGTGAGTGCATTATAGTATATTGAGGTCTATGGAGGTGCATTATACTATATGGAGAACTATCGGGGGCATTATACTTCATGGAGGACTATGGGTACATCATAATATATGGAGTACTACGGGGGTGCTTTAAACTATTTGGAGAACTATGGGGTGTATTATGGAGTGCAATATACTATATGGAGTATTATGGGGTGCATTACACTATATGGAGGTCTATGGTGGTATATTATACTATATGGAGGCCTATGGGGTGCACTATATTATATGGAACTGCCGCACAACCAGCTCTACCCTCTCCTAGTGTATTCTCACCCATCCCCTGCAGACTGTGAGCCCTCACGGGCAGGGTCCACCCTCCTTATGTACCTGTGTGCCTTGTTTTTTGCTCATGTTTAGTTGTATTTGTCTATATTTGCCCCCTTTTCACATGTAAAGTGCCATGGAATAAATGGCGCTATAAAAATGTACAATAATAATAATAATATGGAAGTATGGAAGTAATGTTGTTACCATTATATTATTATTATTATACATTTTTATAGCGCCATTTATTCCATTTTATATGTGAAAAGGGGGCAAATATAGACAAATACAATTAAACATGAGCAAAAAACAAGGCATACAGGTACATAAGGAGGGAGGACCCTGCCCGCGAGGGCTCACAGTCTGCAGGGGATGGGTGAGGATACACTAGGAGAGGATAGCGCTGGTTGTGTGGCAGTTCAGTAGGTTGAGGATCACTGCAGGCTTGTCGGAAGAGGTGAGTCTTCAGGTTCTTTTTGAAGGTTTCTATGGTAGGTGAGAGTCTGATGTGTTGTGGTAGAGAGTTCCAGAGTATGGGGGAAGCACGGGAGAAGTCTTGGATGCGGTTGTGGGAAGAAGAGATGAGGGGGGAGCAGAGGAGGTGATCTTGAGAGGATCGGAGGTTGCGTGTAGGTAAGTACTGGGAGACCATGTCACAGATGTATGGAGGAGGCAGGTTGTGGATGGCTTGTATGTCATTGTAAGGGTTTTGAACTGGAGTCTCTGGGCGATAGGAAGCCAGTGAAGGGCTTGGCATAGGGGAGAGGCTGAGGAATAGCGGGGAGACAGGTAGATTAGTCGGGCAGCAGAGTGTACGATGGATTGGAGTGGTGCCAGAGTGCTAGAAGGGAGGCCAGAGAGTAGGAGGTTGCAGTAGTCAAGGCGGGAGATGATAAGGGCATGCAATAATGTTTTTGTGGTGTCGCGGTCAAAGAATGCGTGCATTCGGGAGATATTTTTGAGTTTGAGATGGCAGGAGGAGGCAAGGGCTTGGATATGTGGCTTGAAAGAGAGGGCAGAGTCGAGGATCACCCCGAGGCACCGGGCATGTGGGACTGGGAAAAGTGAGCTGCCATTGACATTGATAGACAGGTCTGGTGGAGGGGTAGAGTGAGATGGGGGAAAGATGATGAATTCTGTTTTGTCCATGTTCAGTTTTAGAAAGCAAGCAGAAAAGAAGGCGAGATAGCAGACAGACAGTGAGGTATTTTGGTGAGTAAGGAGGTGACGTCGGGTCCGGATAGGTAGATCCGCGTGTCATCAGCGTAGAGGTGATACTGCATACCGTGGGATTCTATGAGCTGTCCCAGACCGAAGGTGTAGATGGAGAAGAGTAGGGGTCCTAGAACAGAGTCTTGAGGAACACCGGCAGACAAGGGGCGGAGTGAGGAGGTGGTGTGGGGGAGGGAGACACTGAATGTTTGGAGTGTTATGTGTAGGCCATTACAATATTTAGAGTTCTATATTGGGGCCATTATAATATTTAGAAGGCTAAGTGGGGCCATTATAATATTTGGAGGGCTATATGGGGGTCATTATACTATATGGAGGATTATGTTGGAGACTTTATACTCCATGGAGGGCTATATGGGGGCCTTTATACTCTATGAAAGCAAGTACACAGAGTGAAGATGTGTGTGGGGTTCATCATACTGTGTGTGGGCCATTATACTATTTGGAAGGCTGTGTGGGGGCTAATTATACTGTTTTGAAGGGTTGTGTTGGGTCCATTATACTATGTCTCTGTATATGTGCTCCTTTAATGCATGTGTCTGTATGCCCTGTCTATGCATGTTTCTGTGTGTTTGTGCTCCTTGTATGCATGCGTCTATATGTACGTGCTCTGTATATACGTACGGGACTATAAGTATGTACTCTGTGTATACATGCATCTGTATGTATGTGCTCTATATGTGTATACTACAAGCAAGTCGCAAAAATTCAGAACCAGTAAGATTCATTGCCACTTGCTTGACGTGGTAATTTGCGGGTCACAGTGTGACCCTATTCACTTGCACTATGCGTTAATGCAGAATATAGCAATTTTTGGCTTCACTGCGGCAATCTAATGCCATGCGCCTGCCTCGGATCTTGATTTTGCTTCCCTTAGACTTGTGTTAGACTTGTAAGAAATTCAAAGCGATCCCTAATCCCTCAATTGAGATACATTCATGGAGTAGCTGAATTGATTCTCAGCCGCTTCTGAAAAAAAAAGTAATGTTAACCCCTTTCTGACCTCAGACGGAAGAGTACATCCAAGGTCAGTACCCCCGCTTTGATCCGGGCTCCTGAGGTGAGCCCGCATCAAAGCCGGGACATATCAGCTGTTTTGTACAGCTGACATGTGCCCACAATAGGCGTGGGCAGAATCGCGACCCCCCCCACACCTATTAACTAGTTAAATGCCGCTGTCAAACTCTGATAGCGGCATTTAACAAGTGCTTCTGGCCATCCGGCCAGAAATGCGCGCAACGGTGACCCCCGTCACATCCTTGCCAACTGTCCTTTGGACAGCACTGTGAAAGGGGTGTGATTCTGATAATGTGCCCAAAAAGGGTGTTCATATATGATCAACTGACCACTGTGGGTAGTGTGCTAAATAGTATCTGCCATGATTTGTATGGGAATAGTCTCAAGAAAATCCAATGTATAGATTATATATACTCTTGAACTGCCAGATAACCTTAATATTGAAGATAGACAGTGCAGGGATTAGTAGATTGCTCTCAATTTATAAAACAGCAAACTCGTGCACAGGTGATCAGGTGAGGGTGCAAAGCCAAAGGGGTATTATAAGGCTGTGCTGATAATTGTGAGATACCTTATCAGGGCCCCAGCACACCCTCCACCATCTTCTATGATATGCTGCCAATCAGGGCTTTAAAGTAGGTTAATGACTGTGGAATCCTCGGAATGTGACAGCACCTGCATGTCCTCTATTGTATACTGTAACATTCGCTTCTACTGCACAGCTGCTGCCAGACGTTACAAGTATACAGCTGTCCTGCATCTAGGAAGTCACCGAGCACATCACAGAATCAGATAAAGGCATCAATCTATAGGGAATGTTGAAGGGGCAGAGTTGCCTCTAGCGGTAAATAACTTTACAACTCAAGGATTTCTACAGCTCCACTTAATTGTGATACTAAAACTGAAATTATTGATACATGCTTATACGCAATTTTTCCTTGATAAGTCAGCAAAATGATCATTTTCAACAACTTCATGATCAATATCCTATTACAAGTTATCATTTTACAGTCTTATCAGGACAGTCACTGTTAGAGATTATTATTTTTTTTTAATTATTTTAATTATTTTTTATTATTTTAATTTGTCAGGTTCAGTGAATTTTTCCTTAAAAATTTGATTTCTATCAAATTGCCATAAAAAGATGTGAATGACACTCTATGATCTCAAAAGACCATTCCAACCCCTTTCATTGTTTTTTAACACAAAACCTTAGTAATGTCAAAGTGACCTCACCATTGAAACAGATGGTAACATGGTAGTAACCAATAGCCCATTTAAAGGGGTTGCCCACTACTTCGATAACCCTTTCTCAATCTGAGTGTTTTCCCCTGTTGAAATAAAATCACTTATACTCACCTTCCGTACCGGCGTCATTTCAGTGGTGTCAGCACTCACTTTCTTGGGGCTCTCATGAAATGTTTATGTCACATGAATCCTGCTCCCAGGACTACTCTCTACCCTCCTTCAGACTATTAAGTAATTGACAGGAAATTATGGCAACCACAGTTCTGACTTGCTGTTAGAATCCCCTACCAGCATCGGCATGGGAGGAGAGTATAAGTGGTTTTATTTTGACAAGGGAAAACACTCAAATTGAGAAGGGGATGTCCTAGCAGTGGACAACTCCTTTAATATCAGAGTGCACTGAAAATGTTTTTTTAATAAGAAAAACGGTGTAAAAGTAATTCATTGTAGTCTTTTGTGGTCAGGCAGACCTTTAAGTCAAGAATACTGACTCAACGGACAGTGTCACTGCTAGAGGTAACATCATCCTGCTTTGAATGAGACGAGTGAGGTGCCATATATTCCATAATGCCCTCTGCTTTTTTCTCACTAATATGCTTTTCAGAGGCAAAAGAGGCCAATTGTGGCAGTCTGTGTTGGGTAGTGCTATTGCCTGGACAGCTGTTGCCAGTGGTGGTGCTCCTGCTGCTGCTAGAGACACCAGCATTCTTAGCCATGGTAGGTTGTTTTTCTATTATACCACCCAGTCCAGTGCCATTTTTTTCTTTTAACATACATTTTGTACAGTACTATAGTTAACTGTTGAAAATCTATTTGATCCCAATTATTCAACCCTTGCCAAAAAAGAAATAAAAAGAATTGGTATCTAAGTACATGCCTAAAAAGCCAGTATCAACAACAGGGCACTGTATTGGTGGGGTGTGTATGGATGTAAAATTTGTCTAGTAAAACAGATGTGCAAAAAAAAAGGTTTGTGACACGCACATTTTGTCAGATAGACAGTCACAGGTAAATGTCAGGATATTTGAGATTTTTCTTTTGTATGTTTAAAAAAAACAATTATTTCCTTCTTTTGCAGAAGGTGTTGCACAAGAAATGTAAAAGCTAAATACAGTCACTTGAACCAAGCAAGCACACCCACTGACACTGGTTTCCGATTTTATTTCTCTGAAAAAAACTGTTTTGCTGCTTTACGTCTTATTTTTAGTGCATTAAAATTAAGAAAAAAGTGTAATTGTAATTGAAATGCACCAGGACACTGGGTCTGGCACTTCTCCTATTCTATTAATTGAATATGCGTATTATTCTCAGACTGCAACTCTCATTCTCTTCACTGCTGCAGTTATTCAACATATTTGTTGAATTAATTCATTATTAATGGAGTGTTTATCCGATGTTTTATGGAATTCTCTTACTATTTCTATTGCTGAGCTTTAGGCTGTGACGTATTCTCACTATCCTTAGTCACCCTAAAATGACTGCTTAGGCTTTTATACAGGCTATGATAATCCCTCCTGCTAGCTGCTATATACCACATGATGTGAAAGTTGCAAGGCATTGTGGGGAAAGTTGTGCATTTGTGCCTCAGGTCATGCCAGCCTTTTGTGACTGATGCAATCTTCAGCAATGTCTAATAAGGTGGTCGACATTTTTTATGTGATTTGTGTCAGTAAAATCGCAAATTGTTCGAATTTACAAGGACCTGAAAATTTCATAAGATTCGATGCAAATCCATTTGATTATGTCTCGTCACTGCCCATGCATATATTAGGGTATATGGACTACACGGTGCAGCTAACAAGTAGTGGCTGATATTCTGGTGGACTAGAGCCATCCTTGTAGTGCTTCTTCCATCAAAATCAGCAGTTTGCCAAGGGGAGACTGAAATCAAACGGGTAGTGATCAGCTGATTTATGTGGCACCTCTTTTATAAAAAGGGATTGTATTGTAATTTAACATTCTTATTATGATAAAACTGCAATTGTTATCCAGATCTTCAAGCCGTAGAGAAAAAACATGTAAGCAGACTTAAAGGGGTTGTCCACTATTAGGATAAACCCTTTTTAAATACTATGTTCTCCATTGTAAAATAAAGGCACCATATACTCACCTCCCATATGGGTGATGATGGCTCCAGATTTGCTGAGGCTCATGTGACACTGTTATGCCATATGAACTCTTCAGTTGATTAGTGTCCTCTATTGAGCTGCAGTGCTCACAGCTCCCCAGACACTTAAGGTTTGGCCAAAGGAAGTGAGAGCACAGTAGTTCAATAGTAGCTGCAGGTTTCATGTGGCATAACACAAGAGTCTTGGGAGGCCTGGTGCCAACATATCTGGAATGGCACCAGTATGGGTGTGCAGCGCCCCAGAGACCTGGTCGTTGCAGTAATGTCGCTCTGCCGCTAAGGGGAGTGATGGTACGTCTGATTGCACTAAAAGAGTTCACCTGACCAGGTATCACAGTCACACATTACACTTCACACTCCGGCCACCAGGGGGAGCAAAAGGTTCTATGTATTAGGTCACTCCTCACACTCTGGTAAAACTGGGGGTTGGATAGGAAGTTAGAGAGAAGCTGACTGGATTTTGCCCAGGTAACATCTAGTGAGAGGAGAGCGTTTCTTGGGAAGATTCAGGGGGGTCCCTGTCAGGGGTGGGTTCCTGACAGAGGCCTAGCAAAGGACAGATCGTTACGGAACCGTGCCTGCACCTCATTGTGGCGGCATCTTAAGAAAGGACATGAAGCGAAGGATATTGTGGAGAAGTGAGAAACGAGATCACAGCACAAAGGCGATAGAACCAGTAGGAGTCGTGCCCCGAGATCGGCAACATCCTTCTGAGGCGCGTAGCCGGTGGCCGGAACGCCGAGAAAGTATTAGGCTCTACGCATTACTTTGAACCAACGACAGGGCAGTTAACTTTAGGTTGGCTGTCTCACCTTTTACACCTAATGAAGACAACGGAGGCAATTGTGGGAGAGGGGTGTCTCTAGGGTCCCTATAAAATAACTCCAGGCCTACCCCGTCATACGGGTGCGTCCTATCCATATCATCTGGGGGACGGAGAGAGAAAGAACAGAAACATACACGACAGTTGTGAGGACTATCCCGTGGTGCTCAGCAGGGAAGTACTACAACACCCAGGCGCTAGTAGGTAGGCTACTGATTTCCACCTGCAAAGGGAACTCTGGATGTGCCTTCGGACCGGCCGGTCTCAGCCAGCCCTGTTAGCAGTGCTTTGGATTGCGGATGCCGAAGCCTTCAGTAAAGAGGTAAAGAGACTGCAACCCTGTGTCCTCGTCATTTACTGCGACCTACCGTCACCTACATCTTTAATTGGGCGCCCCTTAGCAGGGCCACGGACCAGGTCAGGCCACCGTGACATCCCCAGAACCGAGAGAGACCCGGTACCGAGTACCCCGCTGCCCTTCATCTGGGGGCCGCTCCAGGTGGCGAGTATATGCTGTTTTTATTTGACAAGAGAGAATATGTATTTAAGAAGGGGTTGTCCTAGCTGTTGCCAACCTCTTTAAGGCTACTTTCACACTAGTCCGTCTGTACGGGCCATCGCAAACCGTCGGCCCAACGTACTGACGGACAGTGTGTTAATGTAGCTGTTGTGAATTCCGTTCTCGGGCTCCCTCCTGTGGTCGTGAATGGTACTTTGGTGAGTTCTGTCCTTGGACACCCTCTGGTGGCTTTGAGTGGAACTGCTGATCTTTGAGGTTGGCTTTCTCATTTGCCCTCGTTTATTGCTTCTGCTGGCTTCCCTATTTAACTCTGCCCAGGTCGTTAGTCCATGCCAGCTGTCAATGTCTCAGTACTGGTTCAGATCTCTCTTGGATTTCTCTGATGACCTGTCTACTCCAGCAGAAGCTAAGTCCTTGCTAGTCCATTTGCTGTTCATTGGTTTTTTTGAATATATTTCTCAGTACTTGCTATGTTTTTGTCCAGCTTGCTATTATGATATTTCCTTGCTAGCTGGAAGCTCTGGGGGTGCAGAGCTGCACCTCCACACTGTGAGTCGGTGTGGAGGTCTTTTTGCACACTCTGCGTGGTTTTTGTAGTTTTTAATACTGACCGTATAGTTCCCTTTCCTATCCTCTGTCTTTCTAGAGAAGATTCGGCCTCCTTTGCTAAAATCTGTTTCATTCCTGTGTTTGTTACTTCCCTCTTAACTCACAGTCAATATTTGTGGGGGGCTACCTTTACTTTGGGGAATTTCTCTGAGGCAAGGTAGGCTTCTATTTCTATCTTTAGGGGTAGTTAGCTCTTAGGCTGTGAAGAGGCGTCTAGGGAGCGTTAGGTACGCTCCACGGCTATTTCTAGTGTGTGTGATAGGATTAGGGATTGCGGTCAGTAGAGTTACCACTTCCTCAGAGCTTGTCCCAGGTTTTCTATTTTTACCATCAGGTCATTTCGGGTGCTCCTAACCACCAGGTGTATAACAGTAGCACAACGTGGGCAGCGGATGCAGTTTTACGACGCATCCGCTGCCCATTGTGAGTTCCGGGGAGGAGGGGGTGGAGTTTTCGGTCGAAAATGGCTGACCCGACGCACAAAAACATTACTTTGAACATTTTTTTGTGTGTCGGGGCCGCCAAAAACACAACGCATCCGTCGCACGATGGATGCGATGTGTGGCCATACGTCGCAATGTGTCACTAATGCAAGTCTATGGAGAAAAAAACGCATCCTGCAGGCAACTTTGCAGGATGTGTTTTTTCTCCAAAACGACGCATTGCGACGTCCGACACACGACGCTAGTGTGAAAGTAGCCTAAGATGTATCACTTAGGTAGGGTCTTCATGACGACTTTGGTGGCAACATAGGACACACAGCCAAAGATCACTATATGCAGTTGAATATAGTGTGGTCAAGCCAAGGACTAATCGAAGCAGAAACCTCAGCACCACAAAAAAAGAGAATGGGACTGTAGGTCTTGCTGCAGTGTAATTCATTTTGATCCATCAAGGAGTCAAAGTAGATATGGTCCAACTTTTCAATCTTTGTCAAGGACATCTATGTGTAGCAACAGCCGGGAACCAGAAAATATGTCAAAGTCAAAGACAGTTCTCGGTTAAACATTGGACTATATCTGTTTTTACTCCTTGCGGGATCTAAATAAATAACTAAATAACACTGCAGCAAGACCTACAGTCCGATTCTCTTTTTTTGGTGCTGAGGTTTCTACTTTGATCGGCAACTCACAAAGCACCATGAACACAACAAGCAAGTTGCAAAAATTCAGAACCAGTAAGATTCATTACAACTTGCTTGACGTGGTGATTTGCGGGTCACAAAGTAACCCTATTCACTTGCACTGTGCATCAATGCAGAATATAGCAAGTTTTGGCCTCACCGCTTCCATCTAAAGCCATCTGCCTGTCTAGGATCTTGATTTAGCTTCCCTCAGACTTGTAAGAAATTCAAAGTGATCTCTAATCCCTCAATCGAGATACATTCGTGGGGTAGCTGAATTGATTCTCAGCCGCTTCTGAAAAAAAAAAGTAATGTTAAAATATCCAGTCCATAAATACATGATATAAAAAAATATCATACAGGATCATCCAATACAAGTTGAGAAGCTAAAACGCTAAGTGAGATCCTCTCTGCATTCCACGTAGCCAGGATGATTCTGTGGTGAGTACTGCACAGATTCACCAATCTACAGCAGTTATGGGGTTATGTTGCCCAAACTCCCCATCCAATTGCATCTCTGTTCACAGTGACATGTTACATTGTAACGCAAGGCTGCTTTTGGGCCTGTCAGCAAGTTTTGAAAGCGTGGATTAAATATTTATTGTGGCCGTGGAGTGCACAGAGAGTGGTTGGCGCTGCAGCCAGCTGGTAAGAGATGCCAGCTTACTCTAGAGGGCTGCAGTATGTTACAGGCTACAGACACACGCTAACAGAATGTGGCAACTTAACCCTACGGTAGCCAAGACTCTAATAGTTTTTTATCTGTCAGGAAATTATAATAATTCAATAACAGAAGCAATAAAATGTAATTTCCAAAACGTAGCATTAACCTCATACACCTGCAGCTGTCTTAGTGTGCAGTCTTTATTTTTATTATTTCATTATATTTCAGCATTTTCCCGCACACTTTCAATAACTGTTTTCAGTATTTACGGAAAATATCAAATATAATAAAATAATTTTTCCAACTTTTGCTTATTTGACATAAAAGACTGAAAACTTGGTGAGAGAGTGCAAAGAATCCTTGAGTTGTAGTCATCTGTCAGGTTGTGTCTTTTATTGTTTACACTGTATTACATTTCTGGAAAAGTTTGATAAAATGACGATGCCCACCTTTATAGCCCACAGGAAGGTCATCATTGATTTAACTCCACAATGGAAAATCTGTCTATTCCACAGAACTCCATTCTCTATTAATGTATTGTTGCAAAACTAGGCAGACTTCCTATTCAGAAGCTTCGGAAAGGTGGGTAACAATTGATGTTGTATTGGAAGCAGTAGTGATGCTACCTCGCTTTTAATACAAGTATTGAATTGCCATCACTTGATGATAAAAATGGGACCATAAAAAATGAAGTACTGCTAGTGGGAGACAATTTCTAGAGCAGGAAGAGCTGCACAGATTAAAATATAGGTTTAAGGAAAAAGATTCAGTAAAATGTGTGCTTTATTGCTGTAATTTCCATATTCATGTTGAGCTTAGTAGTCAAGTAGGAGGTCTTATAAGTGACTGACAGTCCTCCTTTTGTAAGTGTGTAGCTGTTAATCACAAGTAATTCTACACACTAGATTCTGAGCCCCAGGATACAAGAATTAAAAATACAAGTTATACTAAATTCTTTGCTCACAAAATGATACAATAATCTGCTATACAATCAGCTGCCCAAAGATTGAACTGCATGTTTAAAGGAAACCTGCAATTTGAAAAAAGCTATTAACCTAAAGATACTGGGTTATTCTGCAGGTCAATAGCATTTTGCAGCAGTGTAGTGGCTGCACTAAAAGAACCTCTACCGGGAGGAAATGAACTTTATTCCTCCCGGGAGCCTTGGGCTTTCAGTCGCACAGGAGTGGCCAGCGTGGCTTCAGTCACCGCTCAGTACATAGTGAGCAGTGATTGAAACTGTGCCCCGGAACTGACTGACAGTGAATCAGCAATGCCTCAGTACAGAGCTGGCTGTCAGTCATTGCCCTGCGCGATTTTAGTTAATACTCACTAAGTACTGAGTGGTGACTGAAGCAACTCCTCTATGACTGATAGCTCGAGACTGCCGGGAGGAATAAAGTTAATTTCCTCCTAATAGCCAAGCTTTCAGTGCAGTGGCCGTACGGCTTCAGAACGTTAGTAACCTGCAGCTTAAACCCATGTCTTCAGGTTATTAGTTTTTTTTACATGACAAGTTCCCTTTAAACATGCAGTTCAAACTTTGGGCAGCTGATTACATAGCAGATTAATGTATAATTTTGTGAGAGGTTCCTTTTAAAATTTAAGTTTGTCTAGATAATCACAGTACATATATAACATAAATAGGTGAATAGATAGAAAGGAAGAGAAATAATGTAAGAAAAATAGAAAGTTAGTGTTAGATAGATACATAGATACAGTATACAGTATTACAAAAGTGAGTACACCCCTCATTTTTACAACACTAAAGATTGGACACTACTGTTGAGTGATACCGTCCGATACTTGAAAGTATCGGTATCGGAAAGTATCGGCCGATACCGGCAAAGTATCGGATCTGATCTGATACCGATACCCGATACCAATACAAGTCAATGGGACTCAAGTATCGGAAGGTATCCCTGATGGTTCCCAGGGTCTGAAGGAGAGGAAACTCTCCTTCAGGCCCTGGATCCATATTAATGTGTAAAATAAAGAATTAAAATAAAAAATATTGATATACTCACCTCTCCGACGCAGCCTGGACCTTACCGCTGGTAACCGGCAGCCTTCTTTGCTTAAAATGAGCGCGTTCAGGGCCTTCCATGACGTCACGGTTTCTGATTGGTCACGGCCGCCCATGTGACCGCCACGCGACCAATCACAAGTCATGACGTAATTCTCAGGTCCTAAATTTCTAATTCTAGGAATTTAGGACCTGAGAATTACGTCACGGCTTGTGATTGGTCGCGTGGCGGTCACATGGGCGGCCGCGACCAATCACAAGCCGTGACGTCATCTAAGGCCCTGAACGCGCTCATTCTTAGGATGGAAGGCTGCCGGAAAGAAGCCGAGGGTGAGTATATTCCTATTAGGTATATACTCACCCTCGGATGCACCCTGCTTCTTTCCGTCAGCCTTCCTTCTTAAGAATGAGCGCGTTCAGGGCCTTAGATGACGTCACGGCTTGTGATTGGTCGCGGCCGCCCATGTGACCGCTCACGCGACCAATCACAAGCCGTGACGTCATCCCTCAGGTCCTAAATTCCTAGAAGGGAATTTAGGACCTGAGGGATGATATCGCGGCTTGTGATTGGTCGCGTGGCGGTCACATGAGCGGCACGCGACCAATCAGAAGCCGTGACGTCATGGAAGGTGCTGAACGCGCTCATTTTAAACAAAGAAGGCTGCTGGTTACCAGCGGTGATGTCCAGGGGCCTCCGGACAGGTGAGTATATCAATATTTTTTATTTTAATTCGTTATTTTACACATTCATATGGATCCCAGGGCCTGAAGGAGAGTTTCCTCTCCTTCAGACCCTGGGAACCATACACTGGAAACTTCCGATTCCGATTCCCGATACCACAAAAGTATCGGGTATCGGAATTCCGATACCGCAAGTATCGGCCGATACCCGATACTTGCGGTATCGGAATGCTCAACACTATTGGACACGTTGATACAATGTAGAGTAGTCAGTGTACAGCTGGTATAACAGTGTAAATTTGGTGCCCTCTAAATAACTCAACACAAAGCCATTAATGCCTAAACTGCTGGCAACAAAAGTGAGTACACCCCTAACTGAAAATGGGTAAATTGTGCCCAATTAGACATTTTCCTCCCCGGTGTCATGTGGCTCAATTGTGTTACAAGGTGTCAGGTGTGAATGGGGAGCAGGTGTGGTAAATCTGGTGTTATTGCTCTCACTCTTTCATACTGATCACTGGAAGTTCAACATGGCTCCTCATGGCAAAGAACTCTCCGAGGATCTGAAAAAAATGAATTGTTGCTCTACATTAAGATGGCTGAGGCTATAACAAGATTGCCAACACCCTGAAACTGAGCTGCAGCCCGGTGGCCAACACCATACAGCGGTTTAACAAGACAGGTTCCACTCAGAACTGGCATCATCATGGGCAACCAAAGAAGCTGAGTGCACATGATCAGTGTGCAGCGCCCCAGAGTCCTGGTCGTTGCAGTACTGTGGCTCCGCCACTATGGGGAGCCATGGTGCGTTCGATGGCACTGAAGGAGTTCATCTGATCAGGTATCACAGACACCAATACATTTCACCGCAGGGCCTCCGGGGGGAGCTAAGGGTGCTATTCATTAGGCCACTCCCCACCATAGTGGGTAAACCGGGGGTCAGGCAGGAAGTGAGATGAAAAAGCTGACTGGATTGAACGAAGCAACACCTTGTGGCAGAGGGTGTTGTGGAGGAAGAGACAGTAGGGTCTCTGCCAGGGGTGGGATCCTGGCAGAGGCTTGGCATTGGAAAGAACGTAACGGGACCGTGCCTGCTCAGAATAGCGGCGGTGCCCTAAGAAAGGACTAGAAGCGAGATAGATTGTGCTGAGTGAGAAACGAGATCAAGCAATAGGAGAATTCCAGTAGGGGTCGTGCTGTAAGACCGAAGCAACACCCTACTGAGGCGCACTACCGGTGGCCGGAACGCCGAGGGAGTAGAATAACATTCAGCTTTAAGCAATACTCCAAACAGCGGCAGGACAGTCAGTTTAAGGCGGGCTGTCTAACACATATCACCTATGAAGTCTTGGGAGGCAATTGCGGGAGAGGGGCGTCTCTAGGGTCCCGGAAGAACTCCAGGCCTACCCGACAAACGGGTGCCGTTCTAACCGTAACATCAGGGAGGGACGGACGATTAGAAGAACATCATTTAATCGAGTTGTGAGGGAACTTAAGAAACAGACACAACAGTTGTGGGGTACTTTCCGTAAGCACAGCAGGGGAGGACTACAACACATAGCGCTAAGAAGGAAGGCACCGATTTCCACCTGTGAAGAGAACTCTGGAAGTGCCATTGGACCGGCCGGACTTGCGCAGCCTGGTGAACCGTATTCTGGACTGAGGACTCAGAGATCTCCAGTAAAGAGGTAAAGAGACTGCAACCTGGTGTCCTCGTTATTTACCGCGACCTGCACCCCACAACTGCACCGACATCCACACCGATCATTCACTGTGCGCCCCACGGCAGGGTCACGGACCGGGGCCTAGCCGCCGTGACAACCCCAGAAGCAGAGACTCAGAGGCCCGGTACCGGGTACCCCTCGGCCCTGCGGCAGTGGGGGCGCTACAAGTGTCATATCCAGAGGTTGTCTTTTAAAAACAGACAGTATGAGTGCTGCCAGCCTTGCTGCAGAGTTTAAAGGGGTCAGGTCAGCTTGTCAGTGCTTATACCATACACCACACACTGCATCAAGTTGGTATGCATGGTTGTCATCCCAGAAGGAAGCCTCTTCTAAAGATTATGCACAAGAAAGCTTGCAAACAGTTTGCTGAAGGCAAGCAGACTGAGGACATGGATTACTGGAACCATGTCCTGTGGTCTGATGAGACCTAAATAATGTCGTCAAGCATCTGTGGCAGCAAGAAGGTGAGGAGTACAAAGACAAGTGTGTCTTGCCTACAGTCAAACATGGTGGTAGAAGTGTCATGGTTTTGGACTTAATGAGTGCTGCCGGCTGTCGGTCATTGAGGGGGCCATGGATTCCAACAAGTAGGGTGACATACTGAAGCAGGACATGATCCCTTACCTGCTGAAACTGGGCCATAGGGCTGTAGTCCAACATGATAATGACCCCAAGCACACCTCCAAGATGACCACTGTCTGGAGTCTGTACTCACTTTTGTTGCCAGTAGTATAGACATTAATGGCTGTGTTGAGTTATTTAGATGGCACCAAATTTACACTATTATACCAGCTGTACACAGACTACTTTACATTGTATCAAAGTGTCAGATCTCCAGTGTTGTCCCATGAACAAATATGATAAAATATTTACAAAAATGAGAGCGGTGTACTCGCTTTTGTAATATACTGAAGGAAGGAAAGAAAGAAAGAATGAAAAGAAAAGAAAGAGAGAGAAAGACAGAAAGAAAGAAAAAAAGAAAGGAATAAAGAAAGGAATAAAGAAAGGAAACTTGATTTTAAAGCAACATTTATAGACTTGTGGTTAAAAAGAAATTATTTTCCCAGCTAACTAATATTTTCACACACTCATATTAATTAGCTATTATGGCTGTAACACAAAAAGAAAACCACAACAGAAGCACGCAGACTTTAATGAATCGTAAGAAGAGCAGGCAATTCACCAAAGCCACAACAAGACAATTTCCAGTTATTCTTAATACCGAATAGTTCTGGATCTAATACTTATTATTATTATTATTATTACTTCACTTAGCTACTGTGATATAGAATGATGGTACATTTATTTATTTCACCGCATTAGATTTTTTTTCAATAAACAATAAAAAATTCAAACATTAACAAAAATAAAGTAAAATAAATAAATAAAATGTGCGATATTTTTATTTATAGAAAATAGTTGTAAAAAATGAAAGTTCCTTAGTATTAATGTTCAACTGGCAGTGTGCAGGCTGCATGTGGCATGTGGTCTTTTTAGTTTTTTTTTAATATCAGCATCCCTGAAGACTTCTAGGAACAGTACTGCACTGTAATAGTTGAGCTGTACACGATTAAGCAAAAAGAAAAAAACTCTTCCACTAATATATTTTACTATGTATGGTGGCATGTGAAAGTCAAAATTACTGTTATTGTAAACACTTTTCCTTTCATTTCCTTTGTACTTAAGGTATATTAAAATATATATATATATATATATATACAGTATATAATTTTTTGCCTAAAATACCAAAGAAATGTGTCATCTTTAACTTTAGCCCTTTTAGAGATCATTTCATTATTAACCCGCTTATCTGTTCACAATAACAGTAATTTTGACCAGGGGTGCCCAAACATTTGCGTGCCACTGTATACTATTTTCATTTACCATTGAAGAGTTGACAAAGGGCAAACTCCTAGAGTTTCAAATTTTTTACATTTTGATTTTCAGCTGGATTGAAACGAATCCCCAAGTCCTCATTCAGACGTCTATTTATTCACATAAGTGTTCGGTCTGTGTTTTTCATAGATATACCAAGTACCACTATATTTTATGGGGCTGCTCACTGATCTTGTTTTTTTTCTGCAAAAAAAAAGAGACTTGTCAAGTCACTAACAAAATTGCCGGTTTATATCAATGACTACATGACAAATACAAAATGGACGGCATATGGTTTCAATCGGTGTGTCTTTTGAGTTCTGTCTATTTTTTACAGTTAATGGGTAGAAGATGCTTGGAATTTTTTTTCTTAAATAAAAAAGAAATGGATGTCACTCTGATGACAAAAACTGGTGAAATAACCAGAAATTTATGAAAATTTGACCAGCACATTGGTGAAAATTGGTATTTTTTTCACAGATGTCTGATTGAGGCCTAAACTGAGCACATGCATCCTACAATGGATCTACCTATTCTTGCTCTGCTGATTAAGTATAGGTGTACTACATGATCTTAATCCACAGTATCATAAAGGAGTAATACCCATCCCAACCATGCACCATACATGATGCTGTTGGTTGGAGTTGCAAGGCCTACTGTAATATGGACAAGAAAACATGGCTGCTGTCATGCAGCTGCAGTGCAGTACAGCGCAAGCTTCACCAGGGGGAGCTTTATCGGGAAGCGAGACTGCACACACTGAGCAGCTGAACAGATACCACCAAGTGGCAAGAGAATAGTCAGAAAAAGCCAAATCAGGGCACAAGATAACACGTCAGTACAAAAAGGAGTAAAACAGAAAGGATAGTTAGGACGTAGCAAGAGATCAGTAAACCGGGACGAGCAAAATACGGTACAAAAGGGACAAATCCAAACAGATTCAATAGCCAAGCCAGGAGATCAGAATCAGGGAATCAAGCAGAACAGGCAAACGCAGGGAAAGGGCAGACAGAGGGAGATAACAGACACAGGGCAAGTCAGGGTTCACAGCAGGACAAACCAAGGGTTTCCAGAGTCAGGTTCACAAGCCGAAGACAGAACTATAGCTGACACTGGCAGCAAGATTCCTGGGAGCTAAATAGCCAACCTGAACCCAGAACGAGGCAGAGCAAAGTTAACCTTTGACATGATCCGTCCAAAAAGGGCAGACACTAATAAACCCTGGAATGGATCATGACAGCTGCGATATAGCTGTGTGAATTAGCCCATGCGCTGAAGATGACTGTAGGTTATAAAAACCATTATTGGGTATATTGTTGTGAAATGTTGTGGCTAAAGAAACTATTATTCTGTATCCAAAACAAAAATATATATTTTTGGATCCAGTTCTTGTTTTGGTCCAATATTCTTCTCCAAAATGAAACAGGTGATATTTGGTAGACAGCATTATGTGCCTACTGAGGATTGGCAATATGGCGCTTTCTTTAATAAACAGTATACAGGTTCATACCTGTGGAAGCAATAATTGTAGGTGGAGGAGTGTGACTATTGAGAAGATGTAGAAGGAGAACTATTACCTATTAAGGAAGTGTACAAACAGCAATCTATTACCGGCTTCCATATTATCAAGCAGACACAATTCAGATAAAAATGATCAATTATCAATTTGGGTACTTGCGCAAGTCTGCATTCACATTTGGGACACAAGCCAAGGCATAAGAATATCCAATAAGGAGTTAAACTGCAGTGTAGAAGTAGGACGTTGTAGAAAATCTTCATAGCGTTATTACAGAGGTAAACTTTCAAGGGTCAATTATATACCATAAATATCTCATTTACACCGCGTGTACTTTTACAGATATCATACTCCTTTTTATTTCCTTTTTAGCTAAAGAACTGAATCTAATAACTATTTGGCAAAAACATGCAGAGCAGTGGAGCTCCCACCAATAAAAGATATGTACAAATACAAAAGCTGCATTCACCGGACTAATAGGACACATGACTTTAATAAGCACACAGCCATTTAAACGTTAGATAATCTATTAGAAGCTTAAAAGCCACTATTTATGGCTCTTTAAATTCAGCCATGAGGTAGAAACTTGGCTTAAGCAAAAAATGTTCATGCAAGAAGTCTCTTTATTTAGGGATATATGAATGCATAGATCAAGGTGGTTACCTCTGTTTAGAAGTGTTACTTCTGACAGCTTATCCCTCTGCATAATGTATTGAACTGATGCTTGTCTACATAAGAGCTACTACTATATTTAAAGGGGTTATCTGGGACTATTTTGTTTTTTTCTAATGGTGCTAAGAAATGACAGGCAATAGTTACTAACTACAGTACCTGCCTGTTCTATCAGGCTCTATCAGGCTCAGAGCAGTGACTGACCGGTCCTGCCAGCGATTCTGCTGCTTCAGCTTCATATCAACAAGGAAGCTCTTCCAGGCTGCTCTGCTGACGTTATACTGATTGACAGCTGATTGCCCACAGTTAGACAGTGCTGTCAATCAGCATGTCACACTCCATCAAAGAGAAGCGTGGAAGAGAAGGAGCTGCTCTATTGATGTATGTCACCCAAAGCTGCAGAAATTCCATCAGGAGTTGTAAGTGATCGTTCTGAGCCTGTGGAGATCAGCACAACATGCAGTAGCAGCTACCTGCCTATAAGTTCTTAGGCCCATAAGAAAAAAATAAAATAGTCCCAGATAATTCCTTTAAAGAGACTCAGGGCAAAATTCTATGTTTTATCCAACCAATAACATATCGTCAGCCCTCAGAAAGAAGTCAGCCATGTTTGACTTTTTCTTCTGATAGTTAAATGAAAGATGTCTGTCTTTATCATTTCTCCATAAACAATCATTGCTTCAAAGATGATTCCCAGAAACATCTTCCAATCTTTGTCTGGTGTCATTAAAAATGCATCACCAGGTTGAATGACTATGAATTAAGATATGTAA
This sequence comes from Ranitomeya variabilis, assembly GCF_051348905.1. Taxonomy (NCBI): domain Eukaryota; kingdom Metazoa; phylum Chordata; class Amphibia; order Anura; family Dendrobatidae; genus Ranitomeya; species Ranitomeya variabilis. The sequence continues at coordinate 159,143,440 of NC_135238.1, read as the reverse complement.
GGCTACGTCAGCAAAACAATCGTTCACCAGACAATCGTTCACTCAACAGTAGTTCAATCAATTTACTTTTATCTAATGCGCATGGCCACTTTTCATGGACCATTGAGAAGAGATGATGTTGGGGAGGTTTACTTTCAAGTTTGTACAGTTTCTGTATACTAGTTAGGCACCATGACGGTAATTAAGCATATCATGTAATCTCGCTTGGCTCTGCGAAAAGCTAAGGACTCAATGGGATAAGCCATTTTCTAGACTTCCCGAGTTAGGATTACTGATATGATGAATGTGAAGTAACCTGTCCTGGTGGCAACTCCTCTTTATTGGGTTCTGATACAACTTAAAAGAATTGGGTAACTGGATATATGTAGTCAAACTTGACAAGACACTATTAACAGTCCGAATAGGATTCAGCAGGTAAATTAAAAATATAATTAAAGTGTAATTGTACTGTATTACTATAAGATAATCCCTAGTGGACTACTATTGGACTGCGTTGGGCAATATCAGTACCAAATTCTGTTTTGAATTGTGGTTATTCCACCACAGCCTCCAGTGCCTTGAAGGGGTACACCTGCCTTAATTTGTACCATCAATCAACCACCCTGCCCCCAACCATGCAGATGTAAAATACTTTATACTCTTGAACGATTCTACATGAAGGTTTTACTACAAACAGGTCATGAAAGGCCAACAAATGTGAAACCTAATACATGGTGTCTTTATGTGTTAAGGCTTTCATGCAGGTGTGACTTGCTGTAACGCATATTCTGCTTTATGATAGATGAAAGTGCTAACACGCACACTGCACATTGCTGCTCTGTATATGGCCTTCTAAGCTTCGATTTGCAATGCATTTTCCATATGTCCCCAGTCTGTCACCAAATATCATAGGTTACACCTAGAATTTTCATATGGACTTAATACTCGCAATGAGATGAACTAACGAAGGCACAAAATCTAATGACAAAGTGGAGCTGGAAAATGAGTTATTACCAAAAGTGCAAAGACACTATTACTTAGGAAATGTAATAATTTATGTGGTCTCATCATTGACAAAAAAGGCCAACAAAACCATAATTTAAAGCAAATGTCTAGAAAAATGGTTAGTAGTTGGTTAAACAGAAAGTATTCAGGTTGGAAATACATTATTATGGATACAAGGTACAAAAACTACTTGCTGTTTATTGAGAGTGTTATTTCCTCTCAATAAATGTGAAACCTCGGCTGCAGGTTATTCTAAAGAAACAAACTGCGCAGTATCCATCTACCTCAGGTCCACCACCGAGACTCGCCCCTGCTGCATGTGTCATCATGTCAGCATCACAGCAGCCAATCAATGAGCTAAGCAGTTTTGAGTGGCCAAGTTAAAGGTGCTCACATGAGGTTGTTACGTCATGCGAGTCCTGCACCCAATCAGTGCTGGCGACAGTATCCCCGTCTATGCATGTATCAGTAATCAAGAAGGAGTGAGAGCTGCGGCTGGCTGCTCGCTTCATCTTGGTTACTTATACGTCTGAAGGCCGGGGCAGTGACACCAACACTGATTGGTCGCAGCACTCATGTGACATAACAACCTCATGTGAGCCCCTTTAACTTGGCCGTTCCCTTCATCTTGGCGGGGCAGCGATGCCAGCGCTGATTGAGCACAAGGCTTGCATGACATTACAACCTCACATGAGCCCTGGGAACACAAGTGGTGACACCAGTGGAACAGCATCTGCACAGGAGGTGAGTATGGGTGTTTTTATTTCAACGAGGGCAAACATTCTGAGTGAGTAGGGGTTGTCCTAATAGTGGATAACCCCTTCAATGTTGATGTAGCATCCAGCTCATAGCCACAGCGCTCACTCATTGGCTGCAGTGCTGTCGTCATGATGTGAGCGCCACTGCCAAAGCCAGACATTGAAAGAAATGGCATGACTGGTGGATCTTGGGAAGGAGAATACATCACAGTTTGTTTCTTTAATATAACCTGCCGCCATGGATTAACACATATTTAAAGGGAAAAAACCCTTTAAGCTTGCCATAGACCTTAGGTTATATTTTTGGTCGATATTCAAAGGCACTTTTTGGGTGCTCAGTTGTAGGATATTACACCATAGCATAGATTGTAGAAACCACAGCACTACAGAAGGTCGTTGCAATTATAAAATACTAGATGGCAGCCCGATTCTAAAGAATCGGGAGTCTAGAATCCATATATACTTTATTTATTCAAATGTAAGAATAATACAATTAATAAATAATAGTAAGAAAGAACAAAAAATGGCTGCACTCACCAGCTCTTGACAATTCTTGACAGTACGGCACATTTCTGATTGGTCGCTCGCGGCAGGCGGCAACCAATCAGAAAAGTGCCGCGCACCACGAAGGCATATATCTTTGTCCACCCTGAGCGGGTGTAGGACGCTGGTGACGTCACTTATCTCCGGACATTATCTCCGGACAAAGCCACGGAAGTTGGCACAAATTGCCGGAAGTAGTATTCTAGGCAATTATATATTAGATTTTAATGTTATCACTGTTTACCTTTGACCGTTTATATTGTATTGTCCTGTCACCAGCCATGTGTACGATTATCGGCCGAAAGCCTCTCTGGAACCAATAATCACCCCATGTAAAGGTATCTTTATAAGTTAAAGATTCAGAATACTATGACTTTTATCATATCCTGAACAGTCAAGTTTTTATGAACCGTTAAGGTTTTCTGGTTGAAGTAAAAAAAACTCTGAGTGTTTACAGTTTGAAACCATAAAATGTTGAAAAATTATGTCATTCTTGAGTATATCACTCAATGGTGCTCATAAACGTGTCAAATTTGATCTATAATATACTTTAATATACGTTACTTTAATCTTTAATATACTTAAGAACAGGGCCCCAGACATCACACAGGGGGTCTGAAACACCGCACAGTGGTCCAAAATATCGCTGTGCTCTGCCTGGGGCCCCATATGCTGCCTGGGGCCCCTGTGCTCTGCCTGGGGCCCCATGTTCTGCCTGGGGCCCCTGTGCTCTGCCTGGGGCCACTGTGCTCTGCCTGGGGCCCCATATGCTGCCTGGGGCCCCTGTGCTCTGCCTGGGGTCCCATATGCTGCCTGGGGCCCCTGTGCTCTGCCTGGGGCCCCATGTTCTGCCTGGGGCCCCTGTGCTCTGCCTGGGGCCACTGTGCTCTGCCTGGGGCCCCATATGCTGCCTGGGGCCCCTGTGCTCTGCCTGGGGCCCCATAGGCTGCCTGGGGCCCCTGTGCTCTACCTGGGACCACTGTGCTCTGCCTGGGGCCCCATATGCTGCCTGGGGCCCCTGTGCTCTGCCTGGGGCCCCATATTCTGCCTGGGGCCACTGTGCTCTGCCTGGGGCCCCATAGGCTGCCTGGGGCCCCTGTGCTCTGCCTGGGACCACTGTGCTCTGCCTGGGGCCCCATATGCTGCCTGGGGCCCCTGTGCTCTGCCTGGGGCCACTGTGCTCTGCCTGGGGCCCCATATGCTGCCTGGGGCCCCTGTGCTCTGCCTGGGGCCCCATATGCTGCCTGGGGCCTCTGTGCTCTGCCTGGGGCCCCTGTGCTCTGCCTGGGGCCCCATGTTCTGCCTGGGGCCCCTGTGCTCTGCCTGGGGCCACTGTGCTCTGCCTGGGGCCACTGTGCTCTGCCTGGGGCCACTGTGCTCTGCCTGGGGCCCCTGTGCTCTGCCTGGGACCACTGTGCTCTGCCTGGGGCCCCATATGCTGCCTGGGGCCACTGTGCTCTGCCTGGGGCCCCATATGCTGCCTGGGGCCCCTGTGCTCTGCCTGGGGCCCCATATGCTGCCTGGGGCCCCATATGCTGCCTGGGGCCCCTGTGCTCTGCCTGGGGCCCCATGTTCTGCCTGGGGCCCCTGTGCTCTGCCTGGGGCCACTGTGCTCTGCCTGGGGCCCCATATGCTGCCTGGGGCCCCTGTGCTCTGCCTGGGGCCCCATATGCTGCCTGGGGCCCCTGTGCTCTGCCTGGGGCCCCATATGCTGCCTGGGGCCCCTGTGCTCTGCCTGGGGCCCCTGTGCTCTGCCTGGGGCCCCTGTGTTCTGCCTGGGGCCCCTGTGCTCTGCCTGGGGCCCCATATGCTGCCTGGGGCCCCATATGCTGCCTGGGGCCCCTGTGCTCTGCCTGGGGCCACTGTACTCTGCCTGGGGCCCCATATGCTGCCTGGGGCCCCTGTGCTCTGCCTGGGACCACTGTGCTCTGCCTGGGGCCCCATATGCTGCCTGGGGCCCCATATGCTGCCTGGGGCCCCTGTGCTCTGCCTGGGGCCCCTGTGCTCTGCCTGGGTGTAGGACACTGGTGACGTCATTTATCTCCGGACATTAGCTCCGGACATTAGCTCCGGACAAAGCCACGGAAGTTGGCACAAATTGCAGGAAGTAGTATTCTAGGCAATTATATATTAGATTATTTTTATTTTTAAGGAATCGTACATTTAATTTTCAATATACTTGAGATTCCAGTGTATTGGAAATTATTTTGTGCTGACCTATAATTAAAAATTCTTCTATAACTTCAACCACCTACTGGAGGGCCATACACAGCAGACTTATATCAGACAGATTTAGCTGTTTACGTCAGGACTGTTGTCCATCTGTTAAGTCAGGAAAAAGTGAGTGGGCACCTTGAATATCAATAAGCCCGATTTGATCTAAAAAAAGATAAGTATTGGGAAAGAAAAATAGGCAGCAGTGCTCGGCAGCAGTGTTCCATTAGATTAGATATTAGAAAAAGCTTTTTGACGGTGAGGGTGATCAATGAGTGGAACAGGCTGCCACACGAGGTGGTGAGTTCTCCTTCAATGGAAGTCTTCAAACAGAGGCTGGACAGGCGTCTGTCTGAGATAGTTTTGTGAATCCTGCTTTGAGCAGGGGGTTGGACACAATGACCCTGGAGGTCCCTTCCAACTCTACCATTCTATGATTCTATGATTCAATGCATAGCTTATATGTAACCTCTACCGGAGAAGATCTGATATGATCTTGGGTGGGGGTACCAGCATCACCTCCCCTCCAACTTCATATTGATTTATTTGCAGTATAGGTCACTAATATGTAACTCTCGGCAACCCTTTCAGTGTTAATAGCATTGATGTTTCGGGAGAATCATCCTTTCCATCAGTAGAGTTATTTTTTGTCTTATGGTTGTTTTATCTAGCTGAACTTGTTATGTATTCTCATTTCTGTTTTGATGATTAACTATTATTATTAAATCAAAACAATATCTTCTGTTATGAATCATGTCTTTGGAATCAGAATAACTTCATACTTGTACTTGTTCCCTAGAGACATAGGTTAACCAAATTAATTTCACCCCATCTTCTTGCTAAGATATTGAGTAAACTCTATGTGCCTTGTGAGTCTCATTTTGGAAATGGAAGAAAAGATTTCTCATCCAGCGGCTTTGGAAACGTTAATAAATCCACAATAAATAAAATCACGTCTAATACCATAACTGGTTTTCCTTGGCATAGGAACATTACAGGCCACATCACGATGCAAAATAGCTTCAGTCTGCAAAAGCATTGCTCCTATTTGCTAAATAAACTTGGCTTGGTAAAATTCCTATGTGTAAAGCCATTAATACAATCCTACTCGACAGAGTTTAATTAAATTGCCTCACCCCATAGTAAATATATTAGGATTTATCTGATATGTTTTCATTACCAGGAAAACTGCTACAACCATTTATATACACAGGGATTTTTGATACAATGGTAGTAGCTACATTGTCTTCACAATTAGATAGTTGGAGTACCGATTACAGGGAAAAGTTTCTAATAGTTTTGATAAGTTTGTTGATTTTTTCAGAGGCAGGACAAGGTCTCTTGGTGCCCGTGGCAGGGTTTTAGAACATACCCCTGAGGTTCCTGAAGCTCAATACGATGACTGTTAAATAGCCAAATGTAACTGTCTCTTGTCACACTAAAAAAGTGCTCATTCTGCCAGGGAACCTACAGCACTAAGGCTTGTGCAATTGACCTTATTTTCGGTCCAAGAGAGATCCGACAAAACATCGGATTGCACTCGGACCAATGTTATTCTATGTGGCTGTGCAAATGACCAATTTTTTCCTTAGACTAAATTGCAGCATTCCCGAGACGCCAATTTTCATGGACTGACACAACGGAGAAGATGGAGACATTTTTTATTCCATCTTCTTCACATCCGAGAAAATCTGATCACACTCTGATCATACGCTGATCAGAGTGTGATTAACATAATCTGACTGTTTTTTTCGGATAAGAGAAAATATGGTCGTGTGACCCTAGCTTTCCTTATCAGCAGCTCAGACACAGAGTTCAGTTGTTTGTACAAAGAAAAGTTTGGCAGAGTGTTTTATAGTCTGAATATTGTCCTTCCTTACTAGTGCCCCAATTCACCAACTCCTTATACTGCCCCTAATATTGGTCTAATTGATCATTACTACATCTGCAATGAAGGACATTACTAGCCATATTTGTGCTTGAATTTGAAATGCATTTCCTATACATCCCCAGTCTGTCACCAAATATCATACCTAGCATTTTCATATTTACATTATACTCTCATTAAGATAAACTAAAGGAGGCAGAAAGTCTAATGACAAAGCCGATCATGAAAATAATGAAGCATTAATTATAATGATTTATACGGCAGAGAGCTTTTTTTTCATTTAGGTCAGTGCCACAAGGGGTTGATCATGGTGACCGAGGAAAGCCATAACTTTTTAATTAAAAAAAAATGACAATTTTATTTTATTTTTTACCCCAAAACTGCAGATTTACAGTATTTGATTGGTACTGTGTGTGGCACATGAAGCCCCTATAATTCTGTCTTGTACATATCACACTCCGCAAGGTAAAGGATGCAGTTATCTATGAAAAAATATTTTCCTGCCTGTTTTGACGCTGTTTTTTTACGGCACTTCTATGACGGTGCAGGTACCTGCCACACTACCAGCATAGTGAATGAACTTGCTCTGTGCAGTGCTGTGGTGTATGTTGCCATTTCTAAATAAACATCGTTATTCATTCAGTCAGATCAGCATGGTTACATCTCTTTGCAGAAAATATTTCCTTTCATGTATCCCTGAGAAACCTTCCAGTGTATATGAGAAAGGCAGATAGATCAAATAATGCAAATTTCTGTCAGCATTAAGATTTGCATCCCCATTGTGCTGTTCTTAGCTGGACGATATTTGCATTGGTGATGAAGACTGGAGCAGAAGGAAATCGGTATTAATAGTTTATTGGCAGTTTAATGTCTTGGCACCTACCCTACCTATGAAATATAATAAACAGGGAGCTGAGTGATGCAGAGCCGCTCAATAACATTTTCAATCAAAACCTTTCAGCAGATTGCAGGGCGACCTTCCTGTAGGACCATTAGCCCTCCCCACTAAAAGGATGACTGTGCTTTAACTCACTATATGCCAGGGTGAACTGCAAGGTAATTACTGCCGGTCACTTAGGGTCAAAATGTCTAAAATAAAGATTGATTGTGATATATCAATTAGTATATTTTATTATATGGAAATTAGAATTCACAAGAACAGTCTTTCTAGTGAATCTGCACTTTCAAGTGAATATATATATATATATACAGTATATATATATACATACATATATATATATATATATATATATATATATATATATATATATATATATATATATATATATAGTACAGACCAAAAGTTTGGACACACCTTCTCATTTAAAGATTTTTCTGTATTTTCTTGACTATGAAAATTGCACATTCACACTGAAGGCATCAAAACTATGAAGTAACACATGTGGAATTATATACTTAACAAAAAAGTGTGAAACAGCTGAGATTATGTCTTATATTCTAGGTTCTTCAAAGTAGCCACCTTTTGCTTTGATGACTGCTTTGCACACTCTTGGCATTCTCTTGATGAGCTTCAAGAGGTAGTCACCGGAAATGGTCTTCCAACAATCTTGACGGAGTTCCCAGAGATGCGTAGCACTTGTTAGCCCTTTCGCCTTCACTCTGCGGTCCAGCTCACCCCAAACCATCTCCATTGGATTCAGGTCTGGTGACTGTGGAGGCCAGGTCATCTGGCTTAGCACCCCATCACTATCCTTCTTGGTCAAATAGCCCTTACACAGCCTGGAGGTGTGTTTGGGGTCATTGTCCTGTTGAAAAATAAATGATGGTCCAACTAAATGCAAACCGGATGGAATAGCATGCCGCTGCAAGATGCTGTGTTAGCCATGCTGGTTCAGTATGCCTTCAATTTTGAATAAATCCCCAACAGTGTCACCAGCAAAGCACCCCCACACCATCACAAAGCAGTCATCAAAGCAAAAGGTTGCTAATTTGAAGAACCTAGAATAAAATACATATTTTCAGTTCTTTCACACTTTTTTGTTAAATACATAATTCCACATGTCTAAATTCATAGTTTTGATGTCTTCAGTGTGAATTTACAATTTTCAAATTCATGAAAATGCAGAAAATCTTTAAATGAGAAGGTGTGTCCAAACTTTTGGTCTGGACTTTTATTCGTGACGGATTTAGATGGATGGCCTCACGTTTCATCTGTGGTTCGCCGGATCTGTCAAAAATTGTCTGTTCGGCAGCCGGAGACAACGGACAGAGTAACGTTTTTGGTGTCCGTCGAAAAAACGGACAGCGATGGATCCGTCGCCGTCTGTTGTTTGCTATAATGGAAACGTACGGCGCCGGATCAGTCAAATGACGGGATCCAGCGATGGACTATTTTAAACTGAGCATGCTCCAATTTTTTTAGGAACCAATTAGCTGGATCAGCTAGTCGGATCGGGTGAAAAACGGGATCTGTCGCATCAGTTTTTCACAGTCTGCGACGGATCTGTTTTTTTCAACATTCAACCGATTGCAGCTGATGGCAAAAAACTGATGTGTGAAAGGAGCCTTACTCCACCACACTCCTTAATTAAGAATGAAGCCTTAATGTTATAACAATATGTCACAGTCACTTTAAAAAAGTGTCAGAAGTGCTTGGCAGAGTGCTTTCCTACTTGTTAGCTGAAGACTAGAGATGAGCGAATATCGTCAGATCCCTCCTTATTCAGCTCACTAATAGAGCTAACCAAATAGCTGCAGCGGGAACCCAGAGGTCTGGAGCGCTCACGATAATCAGTTGTCAGGCGCCGCAGCTGCATGTGTCGTGGCTCTATGACAGTCACAACACACAGGCTCTCCATACATGTGTTGTGACTGTCACAACCGCAACACATGCAGCTGCAGCACCTGATTATCATGAGCGATCCAGGCATCTGGGCTCCCGCTGCAATTCAGAAACCTCCATTAGCGAGCTGAATAAGGAGGGATCTGACGATATTTGCTCATGTCTACTGAAGACAAGTTTAAAGAGTTTCAATGGAGCCAGTCTTCAGCTTCTGAGGAGAGCTGCACTCCTCTGAGCACTTCTGCCCCTCAGTTTTAGATATTAGTAGTGGTCAAAGCTCCCAAGACCCACACAAATCAAAATATCGGAAATGTCTCTTTGACTTATCAAAACTTCTGTGAAAGTACAACTCCACTTTTAAGAAGTTTTTCATTATATTTTTGAAAATGTTCAAAGAGATGGGTTTCTTATCAAATAAAAAACAACAGTTACTTACCAATCACCCACTTCTGCATCGCCGCTGTTTGAGTGATATACCCGAGATCAGAAGCAAAGAAGTCCGATTCATTGTGTCAACCTGACCACTGAGGCCTATGACTGACTGCAGGTGACTGATAGACAGGACATCATGCCTCCGGAATTGACCACATCCTGCAAATCAGTCATCTGACCCTGCAGCCAATCAGTGTCCTTACAGGTCAGGTGACTAAATTGATAGGACCTAATCAATTATGGTCTTACGTATAGAGCAGCAGGGACCAGATTGGAAATTAACACTTTTTTGTTTTTCTAGCAATCCGTTCCCTCTGTGCAGCTTGAAAAAAAGTTATGGAAAAGCCCTTTAAGAGTCTGCTAAAAGTCACTTATCATAAATCAATGCTGTATTAATTGTTAGCAGTTGTCATATCGTCTCAATCTCTAGAAAGTGAATATTATAGCTTGAGCAGTGACCAAAACAGACTTTTTAGAAAGGGTTAATGCACATCAAGTGCCAATAGTGTGGTTTGTGTTTAGCCTCCGTAATTTCTGCATTTAGTTTTTCTAATTTCTCCACCGTGTACCTAGATTACATCTAGATAAGCTACAAAGGCATTCAGGAAGCAATGGGGGCAGGTTGTGGTGCTGTCTCCACTGAGAAACAGCTGCTTGCAGGGTGAATGCAAGAACAAGGGGAATGCCTGAGATTGAACGACTTACAATCTTTTAAGGTCGAATCTTTTCTTTGCGTTAGTTTGAAACAAAGGGCAAAATGGGCAAATGCAGGATTCTGTGTTCGTGACCCTTGTGGCCTCAGTTCCCCATGTCTTCCAGAAATGTCAAAGACGCAGAAATGCTTTCTTAAGAAATTCTACAGTTTTGCATGTGTAAACTGTATTATACTACAGAAGGCTATATTTGTACACTTTGCTCGTGTCATTCTGGCTTTAGTCTAAAACTATGTTCCCATGAGCAAATAACATGCTTAGAATGATTTTGATGACTTTACCAATTCAGTGACCATTTTAAAACATATTTTTAGTGAAAGGGCTTATTACGGGATTGAGGTCCTCCGCAGATTTTAGGAATTATTCTCCATGTTACAGAGTTCATATCAGTGCCCTCAATTATCAACTTGTAGTGGGTTTTTTTAGGGGGGGAGGGAAGGAAAGTCATCAGGTCACCACTGGTCACTTGTATGATTATGGTGTGTGAAAACTACCAGCGTGGCATTGAAAAGTCCAGGACAGCTCCTTGCATACCCAAGACGCCTAATGACAGGATTCAGGATGTCCCAGTAGACCAGCCAGACTATATGTGTTACAGTGCGGGCAGCGGGAGCAAAACATTTTAACCAGAGGCCACACTTATATGATTGACTTCTACCGCATAAATGACAGGCTGTGATACTTGTGATTCTCCAATGTAATCTTCTTTCTTAAATATGCTGTACACATCTGAAAGGCAGAGATCTGGCATCACATCAGATGCATCATTGTTTGCCCCTTAATCTTCTAAATCAGTAAATTGGACCTGTGGTGGAACTTCAAATCCTGGCTAACACAATTAATATTATATTTTACTATTTTATCTTCATTTGGAACAAATTTTAATTTACTATTCTAGCTCTGTATTTAGATAACTTGACCAAGGCAGAATGGCATGTCAGTAGTCGTCTGCCTCCAAACATAGGACACATGCACCATAAGCCCTCCAGTTACACTATGGTGTACCAAATAGCTTTCTACTAGTGTTGAGCGATACCGTCCGATACTTGAAAGTATCGGTATCGGAAAGTATCGGCCGATACCGGCAAAGTATCGGATCTAATCCGATACCGATACCCGATACCAATACAAGTCAATGGGACTCATGTATCGGACGGTATCCCTGATGGTTCCCAGGGTCTGAAGGAGAGGAAACTCTCCTTCAGGCCCTGGGAACCATATTAATGTGTAAAATAAAGAATTAAAATAAAAAATATTGCTATACTCACCTCTCCGACGCAGCCTGCACCTTACCGAGGGAACCGGCAGCGTTGTTTGCTTAAAATTCACGCTTTTCCTTCCTTCCGTGACGTCACGGCTTCTGATTGGTCGCGTGCCGCCCATGTGGCCGCGACGCAACCAATCACAGCAAGCCGTGACGTAATTTTAGGTCCTTCAGTATTTTAAAATTACGTTCCGGCGTTGTGATTGGTCGCGTCGCGGTCACATGGGCGACACGACCAATCACAAGCCGTGACGTCACGGGAGGCAGGAGACGCGCGCATTTTAAAATGCGCGCGTGTCCAGCCTCCCGTGACGTCACGGCTTGTGATTGGTCGCGCCGCCCATGTGGCCGCGACGCAACCAATCACAGCAAGCCGTGACGTAATTTCAGGTCCTTCAGGATTTTAAATTACGTTCCGGCGTTGTGATTGGTCGCGTCGCGGTCACATGGGCGACGCGACCAATCACAAGCCGTGACGTCACGGGAGGCTGGACACGCGCGCATTTTAAAATGCGCGCGTCTCCTGCCTCCCGTGACGTCACGGCTTGTGATTGGTCGCGTCGCCCATGTGACCGCGACGCGACCAATCACAACGCCGGAACGTAATTTTAAAATACTGAAGGACCTAAAATTACGTCACGGCTTGCTGTGATTGGTTGCGTCGCGGCCACATGGGCGGCACGCGACCAATCAGAAGCCGTGACGTCACGGAAGGAAGGAAAAGCGCGAATTTTAAGCAAAGAACGCTGCCGGTTCCCTCGGTAAGGTGCAGGCTGCGTCGGAGAGGTGAGTATAGCAATATTTTTTATTTTAATTCTTTCTTTTACACATTAATGTTGTTTCGATACCGATACCCGATACCACAAAAGTATCGGATCTCGGTATCGGAATTCCGATACCCGCAAGTATCGGCCGATACCCGATACTTGCGGTATCGGAATGCTCAACACTACTTTCTACACAAATAAACGTGACTTAAGTTAGGGTAATAGAGAAGTATAGTGATCACTTGAATGAAATAAGGAGAGAGGTTCTCATGTTGTTTACTGCTCTAATTTTGTTAATGTATTTCCTTAGCCTACTACTGCAGGGTCAGAATGGTCTACAGGAGAATGCGAGGATCCTCCTAGGAGTCCAGAGAGGCGGGCACGTAATACATCAGCCTAAGGGCTCGTGAACATGACCGTATTTTCAGCCCGAGCGCAATCTGACAAAACATTCTGTCACAGCTGGACCAATGTAATTCTATGGGGCCATGCACGTCTCCGATTTTTTCCTCTAACCGGACAAAAATCGATAATCAGATCGCACTCAGCCAAGCAAGTCATTGAGTCCGTGGAAACCATCGGACTGCACTAAAAAAAATATATGAGCCCTTTTTTAAAACCATCAATGGTTCCCTCTGTGACCAGCTCTTTAGATGGACTATTCCGCAGAATAATTCTTATGGTAAAGAAAACCTGTCTCCTCTGGAGATTGAACCTCTCATTTTCCAGGGAATTCTTTCTTGTTTACTATTCCTTATGCTAGATTTTACCCAGATTTTATCTCTCCATGTGACTCATTTGCTCTTAGCCATGTCTTGTCCTTATATTAATTAATAAAGATCATACTTTTTTAACTAAATTTTTGTCCATCAACCCATCTGCTCTACAGGAGTTGTGTTTTATGGAGGTACCAGTAGCCACCTAGAACTTTTGGCACTTTATACTAGTTATATTTTTTACATTATTACGTCAACCATCTTATGCACTGGCGGACACAAACAAGGGCCCCTGTGCAAGAATAGCATATGGTCCCATTGGAGCCCAATAGCCCTGCCATAGTGGCAGGGCAGCACGGTGGCTCAGTGGTTAGCACTGCTGCTTTGCAGAGTTGAGGTCCTGGGTTTAAATCCCACCAAGGAATTTGTATGTTCTCCCCGTGTTTGCGTGGGTTTCTCCTGGGTTTTTCAGTTTCCTCCCACACTACAAAGGTTCCCTGATAGGGAATTTAGATTGTGAACCCCAATGGGGGCAGTGATGATAATGTATGTAAACTGCTGTGGAATGAGACAGCACTATATAAGCAATGCATAATGAATAATGCACAATTCCACCTGCTTTGGAACATTAGTTTGGGGATTTCACAGTTGTGCTTGCAATTGTGGTTAGTAATGCAATGATCCCAAGTGATATAGGTCCAGTACATCAGAGGTGTCAAACTGCATTCCTCGAGGGCCGCCAACAGGTCATGTTTTCAGGATTTCCTTAGCATTCCACAAGGTGCTGGAATCATTCTGTGCAGGTGATTAAATTATCACCTGTGCAATACAAGGAAATCCTGAAAACATGACCTGTTGGCGGCCCTCGAGGAATGCAGTTTGACACCTCTGCAGTACAGGATCTACTTTATAAAACTTAGGCTACTTTCACACTTGCGTTTTGTGCTGTACGTCGTTGTGCAGCAAAATGATGTATCGACGGACGTCATGAAAATAGGGAAAAACGTGTGTCACGCATCCAGTGTAATGATGGATGTGTCGTCCTCAAATTCCAGGAATTAAATGTCCGGGGACGAGAGAGAGAGAGAGAGAACACTTTTTTCTGGATTTGAAAATCCTTCCGGGCATGCTCAGAGGGGAAAAATGGGATCCGTCGCTGGATTCCTGTGTGTGACGGTCAGCGACGGATCCTGCGTCCATAGGCTTCCATTATAGCTGATGGCGGGCAGCGCAGGATGCGTCGCTGACCGATTTTCCGACGTGCAGAAAAAACATTCCTATGAACGTTTTCTCCGCACAATGGACCGCTATTTTCCAACGGATCCAGTGTACGACGGATGAAACGGATGGCCATCCGTCGCAATACAAGTCTATGGGAAAATGCAGGATCCTGCAAATTTTTTTTTTGCATTCTCAAAAATCGATGGATTGTGACGGAAGCTAAAAAACGCAAGTGTGAAAGTAGCCTTAATCACAGGAAGGTGATGCTTTCCATAACTTTTTCTGCAGTTTAAGCCTAATTGCTATGGCATAACACAGATTTATCATGTTTGGTTCGCTTTTAACCCCTAGTAAACACTAATAGCGATCTATCCTGACACCATCTCCATTTCATAAAAAACTTGTTGGAAAGCAATTATTAACCAGAATTGTGTTATAACAATATACCAGTTGCCATGAGCAATATATAGAATATTAAAGGAAAAGTAGACCTAGGGCTGGATAAAATTGAACACATATTTCCATGTCTGACTTCCTACCATTTTGCACGCTGCTATTGATTTTCTCTGACACGCTCTTTTTATATTGAAGAAGGTGGTTTTATTTTCTTCCCTCTGATAGAACCCGCAAGGAGAAATAGTAACGAAAAAAGAATAGCAAAGTAATATTAAACCTGCCTGAAGTAAAAATGTAATGTAACACCTGTACTCAACAATTTCTGCTTGTAAATATATATATATATACTTCTATTTAATAATACACAGACTCTCAGGGGTATTTGACCTCCAAAGTTAGAGAATCGCCCCGATTAACCAAGCTCTTACATGGATTTTTCAACTTTCTTCACTGCAGCGATAGACGTAAAGTTTGTTATGATTGTTTGTGTTCCAACTGTTATGTTTTAATTAAAAGAGACTCTTCTAAGCACCGATGGAGGTTCATATACCATATCTGCCATAAGGTATGGCTACTACATGTGAGCTTGGCTCATTTACTTCTAGAACAAAAGCAATATAGCTAAATGGAAGTTTTGAAGACAGACTAGAACTATCTATACCTGTGCACTGTCAGTAGCGTATAATGCTTGGTTATCTTTAAGGAGGTTTTCCAAGGTGTCAGTCAACAAAAATGAGAAAATAGTATAAAGTAGCAAAAGAAACAGTACTCACCTGATGAATCTTTTGGCACCCTAATTATGACACTCTTGAGGTCCCCCAACCTCTACTTAGATCCCTGCAACATGTTGTCTGCCATTGTGACCACTGCAGGCAGTCATTGGGCGTTAGAAGTTTTGTGCCATACACTTCAGCCTCACTCCTGAGGCCAGCGATTGGCTGCAGCAGTAACTATCTAGACAGAAGCTGACAGGGACCCATGGATTAGTGGCACTCAAGCAGTGCGGAATTTATTAGGTGCTTATTAGTATGTTGCTTATTTTATGCCATTTTCTTTCTATTAAGGCTCCAATTTTCTTGACGAGTGTAAGCTGTGGTTTTCACGGATAACATTCGTACATATGACATGTTATGGAGATGCGCATATGTCTGATTTTTTCATAGGACTAAGTGATCAGCGGAAAAATATTGGAAACATGTCGATTTTGATCCGAGTGTTGGATCAAAATTTTCAATATCAGTCCATGAAAAAAACTCTGACTGATTTTCGCCAACTCACAGAATGGAGAAGGTGGAGAAACTATTTTTTTCTCCACATCTGAGAAAAAGTGACAACATTCTGATCAAACCCCAAATTTTTGGGGGCTTGTGTAAAAACTGGCATAACTTGATGATAAAATAAAGTCCACTATAGATATGCATATTTTATTTTGCATTTATATATAACCACACATTTGTCAAATGTTCTGTCCTACCCATATAAATATGATGTATGTGAAATGTATGTAAAATATTAAACACTATCCTATAACTTATTTTTTTTAATGCCTGGACAATCCCTTTAAGATTGTTCAAAGTACTGCATTTCTTCAATCCATAAAGCATGCAGCCTGAAAGTAAAACCATTATGTGGCTTTAGATCCATTATACATAAAAACAACAACAGATTGTGATTCCTGTTTTTATTGAGGGTGGCATATTTCCCCAGACGACCACCATGACGTGTGTCAATGTAGACAAAATCTTTTCGGGAATGGCCATTTATGATTGATGTCTAGCCAAAACCAAGTACAATTTAGGACTCACAAAACTAAAAGCTTTCCAGACATTGGTTTTGCTGGACACGCACATTCTTGGTCACCTGAACTGTACTCATATGCTCCCGTCGGAAACAATGGGAAATGTCTCGGAGGGATTGGTCACACAATGTGTCAGTAACCCCTTCAAGCTCCTTTTTAATTCCTTGTCTGATAGAAAAATACCACTAAACTAGTGCTTATTACATGTAATCCAGATCACTGCCATAATGATACACTGCATTATATACTTTCTTAAACTCGTTCATTCAATATCTCACTTCCTTCCCTGCAGGCAGTGACCATTATATTTTACACATGGGTTCCAGCTGGTTTCCATTCTCCCCTTCAAAACATATTTGAACACACAGAGATTGAAGGCGAGACGCTTTATCTAATGTAGTCAACTTTTAGCAAACAAGCCGATACTCTTTCCTACTCACATGTTTTATTAATAGTGGTTGATTATATCAGGGAATGAGTACAATACTTCTTTGGCGAGTAGGGTTTTACGTGCTGTGCTCTACTGGAATGTCTCAGTTCTTAAACAGTAGTTTAGAAAAAAGCAATTAGCTCTACAAGGTACTAACGAAGGAAGTATGTAAATAGATAAAACGTGCCTATATACCATATACATATATGCACACACACATATATATATATAAATATATATCACACAGTCCTGATGTCCAATAACATCAGTAAAACAAAGAGATCCAAAAGAATAGAATACAATAATTTTATTAATGCTCGATTAAAAGCAATAAATATACCAAAGAATAAAAGTAGCGGAGTGCCTCACAATGGAGATGCCACAAGTTCAAATGAAGTAGAAGAATAATTGATAATAAATCTAAATAGTTAAACGTTATAATATAAGGTAATAATGCATAAATAAGGGTTATCTTCACAAGCATGTAATATGATGGACAATATATTTGACTCAGGGCATGAAAAGTCACTACTAATTAGAGCCAACAGTAAACCACCTATGACCTGGTTTGTCTCCACCACTTCTAAGCTGATACCTAACCATATATAAGGGTATATTCAAAGTGTTTTTACCTTGAGTGTAGCTGAGTGGTGTCCCCACACCCCGACGCGCGTAGATAATATGAGATAGATAAATAGTTCAAAACCAAAAGATAGATAGATAGATAGACAGATAGATAGCTAAAAGATATATAGATTATCATGTGGCCCATGGCAGTGCTACAATTATAAAAAAAGTAAAAAAAAAATACATACCAACGTGACCTCTGCCGCTCTTCAGTACTGCTCCAAGTGTTCTCTGCCAGTCTTCTGACCATCTTTTCCGGCAGATGGCATCAAGTCATCACTGAAGCCAATCAGGGATCACGGATTTGTAGCAGTGATCACATTCTGTCTGAGTCAGAAAAAAACAGTTGTGCCGTCAACAGAGGAAACCAGGAGACCAGTAGAAGACATCGGCAGCAGTTTAGAGGAGATGCCTATTTTTAAAAAGTTTTTTTTTTTAAATAGCAGACAATCCCTGTAAGATATATAGGGCCTTTAAATCAGCTATATTTTTTGTCAATTTATGGTGTAAATTATATTAAATCCATAAAGGTAAATGTATTGCCGTGCCCCATGCTCTCATGCTAGGATAATAGGCTAAGTCAGCATTGAAACAGTAAATAAAAAAAAAATTGAGAAATTTATGGCCACAATTATAATGCAGGACCCTTCATAGATGTCGCCTTAAGGGTTTATAAGTATCTTTGATTTTAGATGCATGTATTGAGAAAAATTAATAGAACTGTCTAGAATTTGAAGTGTATAAAACCATGTTGTCATCTAATTACATATGAGCATTAAAGTTTAAAATGATATTTTCTTTTAACAGGTACTACTGGGACAACAAGCCCAGCAAGCCAAAGAGAGCTCCCCTCCAAAAGAAGAGACCCCGCCAGTCCCACCTCCATCAGAGGACAGCTGTACCAAAAAGCCAAGGTCTCGAACCAAAATCTCATTAGAAGCACTAGGCATCCTACAGAGCTTCATCCATGATGTTGGCCTTTACCCTGACCAGGAAGCCATCCACACACTGTCAGCTCAACTAGATCTGCCTAAGCACACCATTATCAAATTTTTTCAGAACCAGCGTTACCACGTCAAACACCATGGAATACTCAAAGAGCATCTGGGCATTGCGGTGGATGTGGCAGAATACAAAGATGACGAGCTTCTGACGGAATCGGAGGAGAACGATAGCGAAGAAAGCATGGAGGAAATGTATACAGTAGTACAGAGTGACGAAAGCAGCGTCAATGCCAAGGCTAACTTATCCGACGTGGATCAGAGATAATAAACCCTACCGCCAACAATAAAAACAACAGCAATACAGTTGTGCAAAGGAAAATCACTTTTATTACTTGTAACGTTCTGCAGTGAGAGTGGGGAACACAGAGTTTTTGGCATTGCTCTCTTGAAAATTTGCCTTGACACTTGAGTGTACTGACATCTGACTGGAAGAGAACTAGTAAAAGAACTATATCTTCAATCATCTTGCACTTACAGTGATGATTTAAGTAAATTACAGGACCTCAAGATTGATAAAATCAATGAAGGAAAGTATTTATATATCTATGTATACATATATGTATATTTATATATGCGTATGTGTATATACATGCATATAGGTGTGTTCCCATGTGGTGCGCATACTAGACGTATAGTATGTCTACACGCACATGCACACGTACTGATGATGCATGGGAAGCAAACATTTCATTCCTAAAACAGACTGTGAAATGAATTCCTATCAGAAAAGACTGGGCTATGTACCACTTTGCAGTGAGAAGCTTTAGGTTTCCTCCTTAACAGACTACCTGCTCTCATGGAGTGTTTTTTTTTTTTTCATGTTTCTTTTATTTTTCTTGTGTTTATTCTTGATTTATGTTTTTTTTTTCTTAGTCTCTGCTTTTGTTCTGGCCGCATGGTGGATAACTTTTATTTAAAGGTATGTGTTTGGAAGTAAAACTTTAAAAATGCAATAAAAATATATAATATTACAAAAGCATCCAAAAGTTGTTACTGCCTAAACATCAGCGACAGTGGTATAAGACGTTTTTCTGTTCTGTAAGCAGTACTGGTGGAGCTGTTCTGTTCTCTGTCATTGAAGTGATGAAATTACCGTAATAGTAAAATGACACTTGATATCCTTCACTTTCTCTTAAAAGTATTAATTTTACTTATTTTTACACCTACAAATACTTTATTTAAAGGGACTTTATCACTATAGTATAAGGGTATGCGCATGTTTTGAAATTGTCAGCACTTTGGATGTAGCACATGTCCGCTCCATCCAAAGTGCTGCCGGCTATTGAATGCTGGTGAATCCGCATGTGATCACTGAAGCGGCCTGATTCACCGCATCCAATACGTTGTACAGGTGAAATTTATTGGACATGCGGCGCATCTTTCCAGACCGCAAGATAAATAGACATGGTGTGATCTGGAAAGAAGCGCCACATGTCAGTCTCTGCAGGTGATCCGCGGGGGTCTGTGGACGCATAGTGGGCATGGGATTTCTTGAAATACCATCCACTATGCTATAACATCTGGACGCAGCGGGTTGGAGTCTGCGCAAGTGCACAGCGTTCAACCTGCAGCGTTTACTGATCGTGTGTACATAACCTAACAAGAACTTGTCATGTTAAAATGCATCTTTATAGCTTAGGTCTGGACACTCCCTTTAATACTTTGCAAATTGTCTTCATATACAGCAAGGCACTAGCAGACACAGGCAGAAAATGGCCTCAGAGCAAGAACAGTACATGGGCCCTTTGCAGTCCAAGAGCTCATCATAATGAACAATTTTATCTGCTTTGGATGTGAAATGGGCCCAACACTGCTTGGGCCCCTGGGCAGCTGCACAGGTTGCCCCAATGATATGTCTGTCCCTGCAGCAAGGAACTTTGTATCTTGAAAGCCTATAGTGCTACTGGCATCTTAATGAGGATAAATCATTTGTGTTAAAGGGCCACTGTCACCCCCTCCAGCCGTTATAAACTAAAAGAGCCACCTTGTGCAGCAGTAATGCTGCAGTCTAACAAGGTGGCTCTTTTAGTTTTTGATTCAGTTATTCCCTCAATAAAGCGTTTTAAAATTTGTACAAAATAACCTGTCCTTAGACCTGGAGGCGGTCCGAAGCCTCCTCTGTGAATCTCCCAACGGCCGTCACTCTTCTCTTCTGGGGATGTGGTCGCCGCCCCCTGAGCGCTGTTTCTTCTTAAATCCGGCGCCTGCGCTGTGCGTGCCTGCCTGGGACAGGCGCAGTCTTCATTGTCCGTCATAGGTCAGATGCAGGGTGCCTGACTGCGCCTGTGTGGGCAGTGCGGCCACCCTGTTGCTGGATCCCCGCCCCGCACTGTGTTATTCATTATGCACAGTGCGGGGCTGGGGTTCCTGGGCATGCGCACTGCGCTGTTCAGACGCTCCCCCGGTCCCCCGCCTTCCAGCGTTGCCGTAATATACAGGTTTCCTTGCCAGCGTTTGGAATGAAGCAGCCGTAAATTACAACGCTGGAAGGTGGGGGACCGGGGGAGCGTCTCAACAGCGCAGTGCGCATGCCCAGGAATACCAGCCCCGCACTGTGCATAATGAATAACACAGTGCGGGGCGGGGATTCAGCAACAGGGTTGCCGCACTGCCGGCACAGGCGCAGTCAGGCACCCTGGATCTGAGCAATGAAGGACAATGAAGACTGTGCCTGCCCCAGGCAGGCACGCACAGCGCAGGCGCCGGATTTAAGAAGAAACAGCGCTCAGGGGGCGGCGACCACATCCCCAGAAGAGAAGAGTGACGGCCGTTGGGAGATTCACAGAGGAAGCTTCGGACCGCCTCCAGGTCTAAGGAAGGTTATTTTGTACAAATTTTAAAATGCTTTATTGAGGGAATAACTGAATCAAAAACTAAAAGAGCCACCTTGTTAGACTGCAGCATTACTGCTGCACAAGGTGGCTCTTTTAGTTTATAACGGCTGGAGGGGGTGACAGTGGCCCTTTAAGTGCTATGTGACTATAGGATAAGTTAGATGTTGTTCTTGCTTTATGTTTTCGCCGGATGCGCCCAACAATTAAGCTTTAGGCCACTTTCACATGTTCAGTATTTGGTCAGTATTTGTAAGCCAAAACCAGAAGTGGGTGATAAATACAGAAGTGGTGACGTGTTTCTATTATACTTTTCCTCTGAGTTTTTCACTCCTAGTTTTGACTTACAAATACTGGGGTAACAAAAATTGACCAAATACTCAACGTGTGCATGTGGCCTTATTAGGACATTCAATTATTCTAAGACCACGTGCACACATAAAAAAATAAAAATAACAAACAACCATATTCCTCACTTTGAAACAATAGCTATAGAACAGAATACATATTAATAGCACCATGTAAAAAAAGTCTAATGCATGTCCGTGTCAGGGCCAATAAAATGTAAACTATGAACACTCCCAAACATGAGCAGCAATAACAAAAAATGGACTAAATCGTAAATAGAAAATGTCAAATTTTATTAAATTAACAATAATACATAGGAAAATACAATTATAGTACATAGTTTGACATGATCGGTAGCTCAGATCAGGTGTTAATAAGTATGACACCCACTATTAAATTTAACCCCTAAAGCCCCGAGGGTGGTTTGCACGTTAATGTCCGGGCCAATTTTTACAATTCTGACCACTGTCCCTTTATGAGGTTATAACTCTGGAACGCTTCAACGGATCTTGGCGATTCTGACAATGTTTTCTCGTGACATATTGTACTTCATGATAGTGGTAAAATTTATTTGATATAACTTGCGTTTATTTGTGAAAAAAATGGAAATTTGGTGAAAATTTTGAAAATTTCGCAATTTTCCAACTTTGAATTTTTATGCCCTTAAATCACAGAGATATGTCACTCAAAATACTTAATAAGTAACATTTCCCACATGTCTACTTTACATCAGCACAATTTTGGAACGAACATTTTTTTTTTGTTAGGGAGATATAAGGGTTAAAAGTTGACCAGCAATTTCTCATTTTTACAACACCATTTTTGTTTAGGGACCACATCTCATTTGAAGTCATTTTGAGGGGTCTATATGATAGAAAATACCCAAGTGTGACACCATTCTAAAAACTGAACCCCTCAAGGTGCTCAAAACCACATTTAAGAAGTTTATTAACCCTTCAGGTGTTTCACAGGAATTTTTGGAATGTTTAAATAAAAATGAACATTTAACTTTTTTTCACACAATATTTATTTCAGCTCCAATTTGTCTTATTTTACCAAGGGTAACAGGAGAAAATGGACCGCAAAAGTTGTTGTACAATTTGTCCTGAGTACGCTGATACCCGATATGTAGGTGTAAACCATTGTTTGGGTGCATGGCAGAGCTCGGAAGGGAAGGAGCGCCATTTGACTTTTCAATGCAAAATTGACTGGAATTGAGATGGGACGCCATGTTGTGTTTGGAGAGCCCCTGATGTGCCTAAACATTGAAACCCCCCACAAGTGACACAATTTTGGAAAGTAGACCCCTTAAGGAACTTATCTAGATGTGTGTTGAGCACTTTGACCCAACAAGTGCTTCACAGAAGTTTATAATGCAGAGCCGTAAAAATAAAAAATCATATTTTTTCACAAAAATGATCTTTTCACCCCCAATTTTTTATTTTCCCAAGGGTAAGTGAAGAAATTAGACCACAAAAGTTGTTGTGCAATTTGTCCTGAGTACGACGATACCTGATATGTGGGGGTAAACTACTGTTTGGGCGCATAGCAGAGCTCGGAAGGGAAGGAGCGCCATTTTACTTTTCAATGCAAAATTGACTGGAATTGAGATGGGACACCATGTCACGTTTGGAGAGCCCCTGATGTGCCTAAACCTTAAAACCCCCCACAAGTGACACCATTTTGGAAAGTAGACCCCCTAAGGAACTTATCTAGATGTGTTTTGAGAGCTTTGAACCCCCAAGTGTTTCACTACAGTTTATAACGCAGAGCCGTGAAAATAAAAATTCTTTTTTTTTCACAAAAATGATTTATTAGCCGCCAGTTTTGTATTTTCTCAAGGGTAACAGGAGAAATTGGACACCATAAGTTGTTTTCAAATTTGTCCTGAGTACGCTGATACCCTGTATGTGGGGGGGAACCACTGTTTGGGCGCATGGCAGAGCTCGGAAGGGAAGGAGTGCCATTTGGAATGCAGACTTAGATGGATTGGTCTGCAGGCATCACGTTGCATTTGCAGAGCCCCTGATGTACCCAAACAGTAGAAACCCCCATGAAGTGACCCCATATTGGAAACTGGACCTCCCATGGAACTTATCTAGATGTGTTGTGAGAACTTTAAACCCCCAAGTGTTTCACTACAGTTTATAACGCAGAGCCGTGAAAATAATTTTTTTTTTCCACAAAAATGATTTATTAGCCCCCAGTTTTGTATTTTCCCAAGGGTAACAGGAGAAATTGGACCCCAAAAGTTGTTGTCCAATTTGTCCTGAGTACGCTGATACCCCGTATGTGGGGGGGAACCACTGTTTGGGCGCATGGCAGAGCTCGGAAGGGAAGGAGCGCCATTTGGAATGCAGACTTTGATGGATTGGTCTGCCGGCGTCACGTTGCATTTGCAGAGCCCCTGATGTACCCAAACAGTACAACCCCCCCACAAGTGACCCCATATTGGAAACTAGACCTCCCAAGGAACTTATCTAGATGTGTTGTGAGAACTTTGAACCCCCAAGTGTTTCACTACAGTTTATAACGCAGAGCCATGAAAATAAAAATTATTATTTTTTTCACAAAAATGATTTTTTAGCCCAGAGTTTTGTATTTTCACAAGAGCAACAGGATAAATTGGACCCCAAAGGTTGTTGTCCAATTTGTTCTGAGTACACTGATACCCCATATGTGGGGGGGAACCACTGTTTGGGCGCATGGCAGAGCTCGGAAGGGAAGGAGTGCCATTTGGAATGCAGACTTAGATGGATTGGTCTGCAGGCATCACGTTGCATTTGTAGAGCCCCTGATGTACCCAAACAGTAGAAACCCCCCACAAGTGACCCCATATTGGAAAAAAGACCTCCCAAGGAACTTATCTAGATATGTTGTGAGAACTTTGAACCCCCAAGTGTTTCACTTCAGTTTACAACGCAGAGCCATGAAAATAAAAAATCTTTTTTTTCCCACAAAAATGATTTTTAGCCCCCCACATTTTTTATTTTCCCAAGGATAACAAGAGAACTTGGACCACAATAGTTGTTTTCCAATTTGTCCCGAGTACGCTGATACCCCATATGTTGGGGTAAACCCCTGTTTGGGCGCACGGGAGAGCTCGGAAGGGAAGGAGCGCTGTTTTACTTTTTCAATGCAAAATTGGCTGGAATTGAGATTGGACGCCATGTAGCGTTTGGAGAGCCCCTGATGTGCCTGAACAGTGGAAACTCCCCAATTCTACCTGAAACCCTAATCCAAACACACCCCTAACGCTAATCCCAACGGTAACCCTAACCACACCCCGAACCCTGACACACCCCTAACCCTAATCCCAACCGTAAATGTAATCCAAACCCTAACCCTAACTTTAGCCCCAACCCTATCCCTAACTTTAGCCCCAACCCTAACCCTAACTTTAGCTCCAACCCTAGCCCCAACCCTAACCCTAACCCTAGCCCTAACCCTAACCCAAGCCCCAACCCTAACCCTAGCCCTAACCCTAACCCTAGCCCTAGCCCTAACCCTAGCCCTAACCCTAGCCCTAACCCTAGCCCTAACCCTAACCCTAGCCCTAATCCTAATGGGAAAATTGAAATAAATACATTTTTTTTATTTTATTATTTTTCCATAACTAAGGGGGTGATGAAGGGGGGTTTGATTTACTTTTATAGCGTATTTTTATATCGGATTTTTATGATTGGCAGCTGTCACACACTAAAAGACGCTTTTTATAGCAAAAGCGTTTTTGCGTCTCCACATTTTGAGACCTATAATTTTTCCATATTTTGGTCCACAGAGTCATGTGAGGTCTTGTTTTTTGTGGGACGAGTTGAGGTTTTTATTGGTAACATTTTCGGGCACATGACTTTTTTTATCGCTTTTTATTCCGATTTTTGTGAGGCAGAATGACCAAAAACCAGCTATTCATGAATTTCTTTTGGGGGAGGCGTTTATACCGTTCCACGTTTGGTAAAATTGATAAAGCAGTTTTATTCGTCGGGTCAGTACGATTACAGCGATGTATCATTTATATCTTTTTTTATGTTTTGGCGCTTTTATACGATAAAAGCTATTTTATAGAGAAAATATTTATTTTGGCATCACTTTATTCTGAGGACTATAATTTATTTAATTTTTTGCTTATGATGCTGTATGGTGGCTTGTTTTTTGCAGGACAAGATGAAGTTTTCAGCGGTACCATGGTTATTTATATCCATCTTTTTGATCGCGTGTTATTCCACTTTTTGTTCAGCGGTATGATAATAAAGCGTTGTTTTTTGGCTGTTTTTTTTTTTTTTCTTACGGTGTTCACTGAAGGGGTTAACTAGTGGGACAGTTTTATAGGTTGGCTCGTTACGGACACGGCGATACTAAATATGTGTGTTTTTATTGTTTTTTTAATTTAGATAAAGAAATGTATTTATGGGCATAATATATATTTTTTTCTTTATTTAGGAATTTTTTTTTTTATTTTTTTTACACATGTGGAATTTTTTTTTTTTACTTTTTTACTTTGTCCCAGGGGGGGACATCACAGATCGCTGATCTGACAGTTTGCACAGCACTCTGTCAGATCAGCGATCTGACTGACAGGGCTGCAGGCTGACCAGCGCCTGCTCTGGACCCGGAAGTACTCCCTGCAGTACCCGGATGCAGCCCCGCGGCCATTTTGGATCCGGGGACTGCAGGGAGGAGATGCTCGGTACAAGCTGAGTACATCGCTTTGTACCGATCGTCTCAGGGAAGTACGCAGGGATCCCCCTCCCTGCGCGATGCTTCCCTGTACCACCGGTACACTGCGATCATGTTTGATCGCAGTGTGCCGGGGGTTAATGTGCCGGGGCGGTCCGTGACCACTCCTGGCACATAGTGCCGGATGTCAGCTGCGATAGTCAGCTGACACCCGGCCGCGATCGGCCGCGCTCCCCCCGTGAGCGCGGCCGATCGCATATGACGTACTATCCCGTCACTGGGAATTAAGTCCCAGGTCACCTTGAAGGGATAGTACGTCATATGGGATTAAGGGGTAATGGAGATGGGAAGAGTTTATGTTATTTATCCAAGAATTGTAACCAATCTTCAAATCATGGTAAACATCTTAGGCTACACCAGTCAAATTAACAACAACACAGAAGCTTTTAACCATAAATAACCTGTGTGGAATGTCAACACTGACAGCCCCCCAAAGAAGTCAATGCGAAACGCGCGTTGGGGCTGTTGCAGTGACGTTTCACACGTGTTATTTATGGATAAAAGCTTCTGTCTTGTATGGCACTGCTTGCTGCATGAGAAAGTTATCAAAGCGGGTGATGAATACTCCCATCAGCGGCGCCTGCTCTTGCTGTTTTCAGTGACAGTAGGCGAAGGATGATGGGAGTAATACAAGTGCGACACCCGCTAGAGCTGTGGGGTAATCGGGCTGTGTCGGACGGTTCTTAAAGGGATGTGTCACGGCAGCAATGACCTGGTCTGTGGCCCTGGGCATCCAATGAAAAATGAAATACAGGGGAAAATAAAGTTAATGGGGAATAGGGGATTGTTCATGACTAGTGTTGAGCATTCCGATACTGCAAGTATCGGGTATCGGCCGATACTTGCTGTATCGGAATTCCGATACCGAGATCCGATATTTTTGTGGTATCGGGTATCGGTATCGAAACAACATTAATGTAAAAATGTGTAAAAGAGAGAATTAAAATAAAAAATATTGCTATATTCACCTCTCCGACGCAGCCTGCACCTTACCGAGGGAAGCGGCAGCGTTCTTTGTTTAAAATTCGCGCTTTTCTTTCCTTTACGTGAGTCCCGGCTTGTGATTGGTTGCGTGCCGCCCATGTGACCGGGACGCAACCAATCACAGCAAGCCGTGACGTAATTTCAGGTCCTTCAGGATTTTAAAATTACGTTCCGGCGTTGTGATTGGTTGCGTCGCAGTCACATGGGAGACGCAACCAATCACAGCAAGCCGTGACGTAATTTCAGGTCCTTAAGGATTTTAAAATTACGTCCCGGCTTTGTGATTGGTCCGCGTCCCGGCAACATGGCCGCCATTAACCAATCACAAGCCGTGACGTCACGGGAGGCTGGACACGCGCGCTTTTTAAAATGGGCGCGTGTCCAGCCTCCCGTGACGTCCCGGCTTGTGATTGGTTGCGCCGCGGTCAACCAATCACAAGCCGGGAGGCTGGACACGCGCCCATTTTAAAAAGCGCGCGTGTCCAGCCTCCCGTGACGTCACGGCTTGTGATTGGTTAATGGCGGCCATGTTGCCGGGACGCGGACCAATCACAGCAAGCCGTGACGTAATTTCGTCACGGCTTGCTGTGATTGGTCCGCGTCCCGGCAACATGGCGCCGTGACCAATCATAAGCCGGGACGTCACTGGAGGCTGGACACGCGCGCTTTTTAAAATGGGCGCGTGTCCAGCCTCCCGTGACGTCCCGGCTTGTGATTGGTTAATGGCGGCCATGTTGCCGGGACGCGGACCAATCACAGCAAGCCGTGACGTAATTTCGTCACGGCTTGCTGTGATTGGTCCGCGTCCCGGCAACATGGCCGCCCTGACCAATCACAAGCCGGGACTTCACGTAACCAAGTAAAAGCGCGAATTTTAAACAAACAACGCTCCCGGTTCCCTCGCTGAGGTGCAGGCTGCGTCGGAGAGGAGAGGATAGCGATATTTTTTATTTTAATTCTTTCTTTTACACATTTATATGGATCCCAGGGCCTGAAGGAGAGTTTCCTCTCCTTCAGACCCTGGGAACCATCAGGAATACCGTCCGATACTTGAGTCCCATTGACTTGTATTGGTATCGGGTATCGGTATCGGATTGGATCCGATACTTTGCCGGTATCGGCCGATACTTTCCGATACCGATACTTTCAAGTATCGGACGGTATCGCTCAACACTATTCATGACACCACTTGTGGTACTCGGCTAGGGATGGCAGACACTGCTTAAAGAAACTGCTAGGGCTGATGGTGATGCAGCAGAGTTGTTACAGCTCTCCACAGCTAGAGCTTAGTCCCAGGACATTTATATTGTTAAAGATGGTGGTGGATGTTGTAGTGCAGGGCAGAAGACACAGCAAATAATTCAGAGGACACAGCAGGGTGCAGTTTCCACACCTTTACTCACAGTTCTTAGATGCAGTCCCCAGCCAGGGTGCTGTGTCCTCTGGGTCTGTGGTCCAGTCAGCTCTCAGGTAATTCGGGGTACACTTTGCCAGAACCCTCTTCTTATGTTCCTTTCCTGGCCGCCTCGCTGCGCTGGCTCCCACCTCTCCTGCCCTGCACCTTCACACACAGTGTCCCAAGCCAGCAGCCTTGGATCTTGTCGGGCGATGTCTTTCTGGTCCCCTTGGTCCTATGTGGCTCCCTTTTCAGCGAGTGTGTTTGGTTGTGGCTGTGGCACATACAGATAACACAGCCTCCGGTTGGCTAGCTGAGCCTTGTAGTTCTCCACTAGTCTTGGAGGCCGGCTCCCCCACTGCAAACTGGTCCCTCCACCCAACTATGGTTGGCGTGGATGCAGGCTGTTGTGGATTCTGTTTGTGGGCTCCCTCTGGTGGTTACTGCTGGTACTGGGTGACTTTGGTGGGTTGCGGCCTTTGGTTTCCACCTGTCCATCAGTGGCTGGGTGTTTCCTATTTTACCTGGCCTTTCTGTCATTTCCCTTGCCGGCTATCAATGTATTCAGATGTGCTCTGTTTGGTTCCTGCCTACCTGCTCCCAGATCTTTCAGGATAAGCTAAGTGCTGATTTTCAGTTGTTTGGTTTTTTGTCCAGCTTGCTTATTATGTCTCTATGCTAGCTCTAGTGGACTGAGGTTCTCCCCATGTGCCATGAGTTGGCACATGGGTTCTTGTAATCTCAGGATGGTTTTTTTGATTAGGGTTTTTTGCTGACCGCTCAGTCCCCTTTTGTATCGTTCTGCTTTCTAGTTTACAGCGGGCCTCAATTTGCTAAAACTATATATATCATCTCTATGTGTGTGCCTTCCTCTCATTTCACCGTCAATACATGTGGGGGGCAACTATATCTTTTGGGGTTCATTCCGCTGGAGGCAAGTGAGGTCTTTATTTTCTCTGCAGTGCTAGTTAGCTCTTAGGCTGGTGCGTGGCGTCTAGAACCAACGTAGGCACGCTCCCTGGCTATCTCTAGTTGCGTTTGTCAGGCGTAGGGCAGCGGTCAGCCCAGGTTCCATCACCCTAGAGCTCATCCGTAATATATTTGTACTTTGCTTGTCCTGTGCTATCCCTAGCCATTGGGATTCATGACAGTATAGCCGGCCCACAAAGTGTTAATTGTTTGGGCTGAAGCAGGAGAAAGAGAAGTGTGTAAGGGAAATTTTTTATTTTTTTTTTTTCCCTTCAGAGTTTTGCTGCCTAGCCCTTAATTGCTGTCTAGCTGCTTCTTACCTCCTCTTAACCCTTGAATGGCTCTGATCTTAGCTGTTTAACATGGATGTCCAGAGTTTGGCTTCCAGCCTGAGTAATCTCGCGGCAAAAGTTCAAAACATACAGGATTTTGTTGTTCACACTCCCATGTCTGAACCTAGAATTCCTATTCCAGAGTTCTTTTCTGGAGATAGATCTACCTTCCTGAATTTCAGGAACAATTGTAAATTGTTTCTTTCTTTGAAATCTCGCTCCTCTGGAGACCCTGCTCAACAGGTCAAGATTGTAATATCTTTCCTGCGGAGCGACCCTCAGAATTGGGCATTTGCATTGGCACCAGGGGATCCTGCATTGCTCAGTGTGGATGCGTTTTTTCTGGCATTGGGATTGCTCTATGAGGAACCTAACCTGGAGATTCAGGCTGAAAAGGCTTTATTAGCCCTCTCTCAGGGGCATGATGAAGCGGAGATATATTGTCAGAAGTTTCGGAAATGGTCGGTGCTTACTCAGTGGAATGAGTGCGCCCTGGCTGCAAACTTCAGAAATGGTCTTTCTGAGGCCATTAAGGATATTATGGTGGGGTTCCCTACGCCTACAGGTCTGAATGAGTCTATGGCTATGGCCATTCAGATTGATCGGCGTTTACGGGAGCGCAAACCCGTGCACCAGTTGGCGGTGTCTTCTGAACAGGCACCTGAGACTATGCAATGTGATAGAATTCAGTCCAGAAGTGAACGGCAAAATTATAGGCGGAAAAATGGATTGTGTTTCTATTGTGGTGATTCAGCTCATGTTATATCAGCATGCTCTAAACGCACAAAAAGGGTTGATAAATCTTTTGCCATTGGTACTCTGCAGCCTAAGTTCATTTTGTCTGTGACTCTGATTTTTTCACTGTCTTCCATTTCCGTCGATGCCTATGTGGATTCGGGCGCTGCCCTGAGTCTTATGGATTGGTCATTTGCTAAACGCTGCGGTTTTAGTCTGGAACCTCTGGAAGTTCCTATTCCTCTGAAGGGAATTGACTCTACACCATTGGCTATGAATAAACCGCAGTATTGGACACAAGTGACCATGCGCATGACTCCCGTTCATCAGGAGGTGATTCGCTTCCTTGTACTTTATAATTTACATGATGTACTAGTGCTTGGTCTGCCATGGTTACAAACTCATAATCCTGTCCTGGACTGGAAAACAATGTCTGTGTTAAGCTGGGGATGTCAGGGGGTTCATGATGATGCACCTCCGATTTCAATCGCTTCATCTACTCCTTCTGAGATCCCTGCGTTTTTGTCTGACTATAGGGATGTTTTTGAGGAGCCTAAGCTCAATTCGCTCCCTCCGCATAGAGATTGTGACTGTGCTATAGAATTGATTCCTGGCAGTAAGTTCCCTAAGGGTCGTTTATTTAATCTGTCACTGCCAGAGCATACTGCTATGCGGAATTATATTAAGGAGTCCTTGGAGAAGGGACATATTCGTCCATCTTCGTCCCCTCTGGGAGCAGGTTTTTTTTTTGTGGCAAAAAAAGATGGTTCCCTGAGGCCTTGTATAGATTATCGCCTTCTGAATAAGATTACAGTCAAGTATCAGTATCCATTGCCATTATTGACTGATTTGTTTGCTCGCATTAAGGGGGCTAGGTGGTTCACTAAGATAGATCTTCGCGGTGCGTATAATCTGGTGCGGATAAAACAGGGTGATGAGTGGAAAACCGCATTTAATACGCCTGAGGGCCATTTTGAGTATTTGGTAATGCCTTTTGGACTCTCCAATGCTCCGTCAGTCTTTCAGTCCTTTATGCACAATATTTTCCGTGAATATCTGGATAAGTTTATGATTGTGTATTTGGATGATATTTTGGTGTTTTCTGATGACTGGGAGTCTCATGTTCTACAGGTCAGGAAGGTGTTTCAGGTTCTGCGGGCCAATTCTCTGTTTGTGAAGGGCTCAAAGTGTCTCTTCGGAGTCCAGAAGATTTCTTTTTTGGGGTACATTTTTTCTCCTTCTACTATTGAGATGGATCCCGTCAAGGTTCAGGCGATTTGTGACTGGACACAACCTACATCTGTTAAGAGCCTTCAGAAGTTCTTGGGGTTTGCTAATTTCTATCGTCGGTTCATTGCTAATTTTTCCAGTATTGTTAAACCTTTGACTGATTTGACTAAAAAGGGTGCTGATGTTGCTGATTGGTCTCCTGCGGCCGTGGAGGCCTTTCAGGAACTTAAGCGCCGGTTTTCTTCTGCTCCTGTGTTGTGTCAACCAGATGTTTCACTTCCTTTTCAGGTTGAGGTTGATGCTTCCGAGATTGGAGCGGGGGCGGTTTTGTCACAGAGAAGTTCTAATGGCTCGGTGATGAAGCCATGTGCATTCTTCTCTAGAAAATTCTCGCCCGCCGAGCGCAATTATGATGTGGGTAATCGGGAGCTTTTGGCCATGAAGTGGGCATTTGAGGAGTGGCGTCATTGGCTTGAGGGTGCTAAACATCGTGTGGTGGTCTTGACTGATCACAAGAATCTCATTTACCTTGAGTCTGCCAGGCGTTTGAATCCTAGACAGGCTCGTTGGTCGTTGTTTTTTTCTCGTTTCAATTTCGTGGTTTCATACCTGCCAGGTTCAAAGAATGTGAAGGCAGATGCTCTTTCCAGGAGTTTTGTGCCTGACTCTCCTGGAGACTCTGGGCCTACTGGTATCCTTAGGGATGGGGTAATATTGTCCGCCGTATCCCCAGACTTGCGATGTGCATTGCAGGAGTTTCAGGTGGATAAACCGGATCGTTGTCCACCAGAAAGACTGTTTGTTCCGGATGATTGGACCAGTAGAGTCATCTCCGAGGTCCATTCTTCTGTGTTGGCTGGTCATCCTGGAATATTTGGTACTAGAGACTTGGTGGCCAGGTCTTTTTGGTGGCCTTCCTTGTCTAGGGATGTGCGTACCTTTGTGCAGTCTTGTGAAGTGTGTGCTCGAGCTAAGCCTTGCTGTTCTCGGGCCAGTGGGTTGTTGTTATCCTTGCCCATCCCGAAGAGACCTTGGACGCACATTTCCATGGATTTTATTTCTGATCTCCCGGTTTCACAGAAAATGTCCGTGATCTGGGTTGTGTGTGACCGCTTTTCTAAGATGGTTCATTTGGTGCCCTTGCCTAAGTTGCCTTCCTCCTCTGAGTTGGTCCCTTTATTTTTTCAGAACGTGGTTCGTTTGCATGGGATTCCGGAGAATATCGTTTCTGACAGGGGATCCCAGTTTGTGTCTAGATTTTGGCGGACGTTTTGTGCCAAGATGGGCATTGATTTGTCTTTCTCGTCTGCATTCCATCCTCAGACGAATGGCCAGACGGAGCGAACTAATCAGACCTTGGAAACTTATTTGAGGTGTTTTGTTTCTGCTGATCAAGATGACTGGGTTGCTTTTTTGCCACTGGCCGAATTTGCTCTTAATAATCGGGCTAGTTCGGCCACGTTGGTCTCTCCTTTTTTTTGTAATTCGGGGTTTCATCCTCGTTTTTCCTCTGGTCAGGTGGAGCCTTCGGATTGTCCTGGAGTGGACGTGGTGGTGGACAGGCTACATCAGATTTGGAATCAGGTGGTGGACAATTTGAAGTTATCTCAGGAGAAGACTCAGCAGTTTGCTAATCGCCGTCGCCGTGTGGGTCCCCGACTTCTTGTTGGGGATTTGGTGTGGTTGTCTTCTCGTTTTGTCCCTATGAAGGTCTCTTCTCCTAAGTTCAAGCCTCGGTTCATCGGTCCTTATAGGATCTCGGAGATTCTTAACCCTGTATCTTTTCGTTTGGATCTCCCAGCATCGTTTGTTATTCATAATGTGTTCCATCGGTCGTTGTTGCGGAGGTATGAGGTGCCCGTTGTTCCTTCGGTTGAGCCTCCTGCTCCGGTGCTGGTGGAGGGAGAATTGGAGTATGTTGTTGAGAAGATCTTGGATTCTCGTGTTTCCAGACGCAAACTCCAGTATTTGGTTAAGTGGAAGGGTTATGGTCAGGAGGATAATTCCTGGGTGGTCGCCTCCAATGTTCATGCGACTGATTTGGTCCGCGCCTTCCATAGAGCTCACCCTGATCGCCCTGGGGGTTCTCGTGAGGGTTCGGTGACCCCTCCTCAAGGGGGGGGTACTGTTGTGGATTCTGTTTGTGGGCTCCCTCTGGTGGTTACTGCTGGTACTGGGTGACTTTGGTGGGTTGCGGCCTTTGGTTTCCACCTGTCCATCAGTGGCTGGGTGTTTCCTATTTTACCTGGCCTTTCTGTTATTTCCCTTGCCGGCTATCAATGTATTCAGATGTGCTCTGTTTGGTTCCTGCCTACCTGCTCCCAGATCTTTCAGGATAAGCTAAGTGCTGATTTTCAGTTGTTTGGTTTTTTGTCCAGCTTGCTTATTATGTCTCTATGCTAGCTGGTAGCTCTAGTGGACTGAGGTTCTCCCCATGTGCCATGAGTTGGCACATGGGTTCTTGTAATCTCAGGATGGTTTTTTTGATTAGGGTTTTTTGCTGACCGCTCAGTCCCCTTTTGTATCGTTCTGCTTTCTAGTTTACAGCGGGCCTCAATTTGCTAAAACTATATATATCATCTCTATGTGTGTGCCTTCCTCTCATTTCACCGTCAATACATGTGGGGGGCAACTATATCTTTTGGGGTTCATTCCGCTGGAGGCAAGTGAGGTCTTTATTTTCTCTGCAGTGCTAGTTAGCTCTTAGGCTGGTGCATGGCGTCTAGAACCAACGTAGGCACGCTCCCTGGCTATCTCTAGTTGCGTTTGTCAGGCGTAGGGCAGCGGTCAGCCCAGGTTCCATCACCCTAGAGCTCATCTGTAATATATTTGTACTTTGCTTGTCCTGTGCTATCCCTAGCCATTGGGATTCATGACAGCAGGCCCCACGGGTACATTCCTCATTACCCGTGCCCCTTAGGACCTCTTCTTTCTCTTCTTTCTGTAGCTTCACCTTTCTCTAGCTCCCTCTCTCTGGGAGCTCCTTTCTGCACATCTCACTCCATCTACTCCCTCTCGCAGTCTCTGATTCACTTTACCTCCAACTGTCACTACTCCTCCTGCCGGAGTGAGATCCCACTCTTTTCTCTAGGGTCTGCCCATCTTGCCAGGCTAAAGGGATATGATGTTGGATGCAAGTGTGTGGGTCCTGGGTCGTGTCCCCTCCCTACCTGAGAGCGAAGTACCACACCTCTGGATGAGGTGCAGTACCTCTGTGGCGACTGGACCCTCAGACATGCCACACTGTCTCATTAGCTGACACCTATGACTGGAGGTAAACTTTTTACCGATGTTCACAGCTACTGGCTCACGCTGCCATTTCACAGTGTGGGAACCACAGCTCTCTGACTGGCAGTAATAATCTTACCACCCATCAGTGCCACCGGTGATTCTTACACTGTTATGCACATGATGGAGTTGGAAACACCCCCAATTTTAGGGGTGCCAAACCTGATCAGAACTTTACTGTTTGGGTGCACCCATCACTAGTATGGAGTTTAATTTTATTAGTGGCATCCAACATTCCAAAACCATAAAAATAGGTTACTTAGTATTCTGTGAAATTGTTTCATATGAGATTCTGTACTGTGCTGCTGAATATGTTGCTACACGAGTCACGACATAAATATTGCCATTAACTGTCATTTATATTGGAGGTCTACATCGGGCTCAGTGAAGTATGGTCATCATCTGGTTAGTACAACAAGGTTGAATAAAGTTAATTATTACCTGTTATTTATACTTTTTTTGTACTATTTTGAAATTTTAAAACTTTCTTCTTAATCTTCTCCCATATTCACAGGTGCCACTTACTTCTTTTGACATTTTTTATTTCCTTATTTGTAAGTTATAGAAGGCAGTTCTGTAGTGTGTGGGGGAATCCACTATGGTGAATGCACCTGATCTTTAAAGGAGTTGTCCAGTCATAGGCTACAAGTATACAGTCACAATATGTGACTGCAGACTTGTGAATCCTTACATTGCATGCACAGCATGCTATAAGAATTCTCCAGTGCTGGTGCCCGGAAGAGGCGATCATGGGGCCGCAAGTATGTGATTTGCATACTTTCAGGCACATTCTGACTAGATGTGTCCAGCCTCTCTCAATACACTTGCATTGAGTGAGGCTGTGCATGTCTAGTTGGCATGTGACCACATGTATGCAAATCACATACTTGCAGTCATGTGCCCCCCACTCCCTACTCTGGAGAAACCAAACAAGCATGCAGTACATGCGATGTAAGGATTCCCAAGTCTCCAGTCACATACAGTGACTGAAGACTTGTAGCCTAATGCTGGACCAGCCCTTCAACAGCAAATGTATAATTAAAGTAGTGCAAAGTAAGTAAGCAAAAAGATGGATATAAACATGTTCCACATTTATTATCCATCATGAGTCACTGTGATAAATTTAGCTAATTTTAAGACAGTTTATTCTAAGTTTACACTGTCTAAATATTATACAGAATTGGGAAACTTGAGGTCTAGAGGGGGTCTAAAAATTGCTGAAAATGATGTAAACAGCACTGAAGTGACATGGGAACATCATGGAGGAGAACCCTGGAGGCATCTCTAAATCCCAGGTTGGTGCAGAGAACAATATTGTCAGAGTATTACACCACTTTTGCATACTGACAATAAAACATTCAAAATAGCACTTAAAATGGATTTGACTGGAAAAAAATGTTAAGAAACATGCTTTCCAGGATAATGACTTGTATATAAGGCAAACTAAATAAGAGAAACAAAAATGCTCCTCTACACCTTGGCCTACGTTCACTTGCACTTTTGAATTGCTTTCAATGGTGAAAAAAGCGTTCAACAGGAAATGTAATTTTATCATTGTAATACCCTATCTGGCCATGTGGTGAGTGTGACATGATTATGGAGCAGCCCCCAAATGCAGGGCAGCGGGGTACTCGGTACGGGGTCTCTCGGTTCTGGGGATGTCACGGTGGCCTGACCCGGTCCGTGGCCCTGCTAAGGGGTGCCCAATTAAAGATGTAGGTGACGGTGTAGGTCGCAGTAAATAACGAGGACACAGGGTTGCAGTCTCTTTACCTTTTTACTGAAGGCTTCGGCATCCGCAATCCAGAGCACTGCTAACAGGGCTGGCTGAGACCGGCTGGTCCAAAGGCACATCCAGAGTTCCCTTTGCAGGTGGAAATCAGAAGCCTTCCTACCAGCGCCTGTGTGTTGTAGTACCTCCCTGCTGAGCACCATGGGATAGTCCTCACAACTGTCGTGTTTGCTTCTGTTCTTTCTCTCCGTCCCCCAGATGATATGGATAGGACGCACCCATATGACGGGGTAGGCCTGGAGTTATTTTATAGGGACCCTAGAGACGCCCCTCTCCCACAATTGCCTCCGTTGTCTTCATTAGGTGTAAAAGGTGAGACAGCCAACCTAAAGTTAACTGCCCTGCCGTAGTTCAAAGTAATGCGTAGAGCCTATTACTTCCTCGGTGCTCCAGCCACCGGCTACGCGCCTCAGAAGGATGTTGCCGATCTTGGGGCACGACTCCTTCTGGTTCTATCGCCTTTGTGCTGTGATCTCGTCTCTCACTTCTCCACAATATACTTCGCTTCGTGTCCTTTCTTAGGAGACTGCCGCTATAAGGTACAGGCATGGCTCCGTGACGATCTGTCTGTGCTAGGCCTCTGTCAGGATCCCACCCCTGACAGGTCCTCTCCCGAACTCTCCTGGGCTGCTTTCTCCCTAACTTCCTATCCAACCCCCAGTTTTACCCATGTGTGAGGAGTGGCCTAGTAAATAGGACCTTTTACTCCCCCTGGCGGCCGGAGTGTGAAGTGTAATGTGTGACTGTGATACCTGGCAAGGTGAACTCTTTTAGTGCAATCAGACGTACCATCACTCCCCCTGGTGGAAGAGCAATGTTACTGCAATGACCAGACTCTGGGGCGCTGCACTTAGACACATTGAAAGTCACAATTTTTTTTTCAA
Organism: Ranitomeya variabilis; assembly: GCF_051348905.1. Lineage (NCBI taxonomy): Eukaryota > Metazoa > Chordata > Amphibia > Anura > Dendrobatidae > Ranitomeya > Ranitomeya variabilis. The sequence goes on along the minus strand of NC_135238.1, from coordinate 159,105,356 downwards.
GGCCATCTGCCAGCCACCACTATTTGTAAAGGGCCATCAGGCAGCCCTTTCTATTGTTAGAGGGCCAGCAGGTGTCTTGTAGACCAAGACGACCAAGATAGTTATTTGGTAAAAGCACATCATTCTATTATTTACTGTAAATGGATTGAGGCCTACAAATAAAAGAACACAGTAGTTACAGTCAAATATGGTGGAGATTCAAAGATATTTTGGGGTTGTTTTACTGCCTCTGGCCCTGGGTGCCTTAACTGTGTGCAAGGCATCATGAAATGTGAAAATTCCCAAAGGATTTTGGGTCACAATGTATTGCTCGGGATCAGAAAGCTGGGTTTTCATCGTAGTAGGTCATAGGTCCTCCAGCAAGACAATGACCCAAACATACTTCAAGAAACACCAGGAAAGGGTGTGTCTGGAAAGGGTTAAATCCTGGTATGACACCTGCCCAAAAATGATTTGTACTGACTTCCTTTATATATAAAATGTACAAAGCAGTAATAGTTTATATGTAATACCTGAAGAAGACTCGTAAGAGTTGAAACGTGTTGTATGCTGTATTAATAAAACTTGGTATTGGAATATATCATCGTTTCCTACCCACTGTGTTTCGGGAGCGCACATCGACTGGAGAACAACTACACATGTGGCTTCCTATTGAAACACCTTGAGTGTCTTCACAAGTGCCCAGGATTATGCTGAATATTGGAAACAGGGGGAATAACAGCTAATTCACTCAGTGGAACTATAGAGAAGTCTAAAAAGACATCAAAAAGATGAGTGCAAATAGCATTTGTTTAACATACATTCGAATCTAGTTGCTGCACTTAGAATCTGCGCTTTCTTCCCTCTTTCCATTTTCCTTTTGTATATTCAAGAAGCACCTAGAAATAGATGGAAACAAAGCACTGGAGAGTTCAGAAGTGGTAATTGCAGCTCCACGAGCGTAAAGTCTCCCACAACTACCTCTTACCTTACATACAGATTCTAGAGAAAAACTGAATGGACACATTAAATCAGTTATTATTGCGTGCTTTGATGAATTTCTGAGTACAGAACACCATAAAAAAACATTAATTAGTTAATGAATGCGTAGAAAAAACAGCAGCAAGGCTTAGAGCTTATAAGGCAGCAATCCCTGACTAGATGCCTGTCATACGCGTTTCCTACTGTCACACCTCACCATAGATGAATTGCAGACTCATCTATACTCTGCTGACGTGCAGACACTGCTACTAGGCCCAAAAAAATTTACTGGGTTAGATGCAGTAAAAAATTATTACATACACAGGCGGTGTAGCTAGCTTCACAGGCAGGCTACTCCGCTGACGTGCAGACAATGCTACTAAGCCCAAAATGATTTACTGGGTTAGATGCAGTAAAAATTTAGATACACATAGCTAACTTCAGAGGCGGGCTACTCAGATGACTACCAGACAATGCTACTAGCCCAAAAAGATTGGCTGAGCTAGATTACACCAAATGCTGTGACAAACACTTGCACAGCACTGGCACAGACCTGCCTGGCAAAAAGTGCTATGAACTGCTGTAACCTACCCTGAAAAGGGCTGATATTACAACTAGTCCCGACTCCCTAAACCTATCTCTCTCTATCTAACTGCAAATTCACTCGCAATTCACACTCTTATACTGTATAGCACCCACAGCAGCAGCGGTGCCGTCTAACACTAAGCTGCAGCAGTGAGGAAATGGTGGGGACGGGGAAAATGGCTGGTTCTTATAGGGCAAGGACATGTGACATACACAGCCAATGACACATGCCCTTGCTTGTGTGTGGAGCGGCCCCCAGACGCAGGACAGTGGGGTACTCGGTACCGGGTCTAACGGTTCTGAGGATGTCACGGTGGCCCGACCCGGTCCGTGGTCCTGCTAAGGGGCGCCCAATAAAAGGTGTAGGTGGTGGTGTAGGTCGCAGTAAATAACGAGGACACAGGGTTGCAGTCTCTTTACCTCTTTACTGAAGGCTTCGGCATCCGCAATCCAGAGCACTGTTAACTGGGCTGGCTGAGACCGGCCGGTCCGAAGGCACATCCAGAGTTCCCTTTGCAGGTGGAAATCAGTGCCTACCTACTAGCGCCTGGGTGTTGTAGTACTTCCCTGCTGAGCACCACGGGATAGTCCTCACAACTCTTGTGTATGTTTCTGTTCTTTCTCTCCATCCCCCAGTTGATATGGATAGGACGCACCCGTATGACGGGGTAGGCCTGGAGTTATTTTATAGGGACCCTAGAGATGCCCCTCTCCCACAATTGCCTCCGTTGTCTTCATTAGGTGATTTAGGTGAGGCAGCCAACCTATAATTAACTGCCCTGCCGTTGGTTTGAAGTAATGCGTGGAGCCCAATACTTCCTCGGCGTTCCGGCCACCGGCTACGCGCCTCAGTAGGATGTTGCGATCTCGGGGTACGACTCCTACTGGTTCTTTTGCCTTTGTGTTGTGATCTCGTTTCTCACTTCTCCACAATAAACCTTGCTTCTTATCCTTTCTTAAGATACCGCCGCAATGAAGTGCAGGCGCGGCTCCGTAACGATCTGTCCTTTTCACTAGGCCTCTGTCAGGATCCCACCCCTGACAGGGACCCCCCTGAATCTTCCCAAGCAACCTCTTCTCTCACTAGGTGTTGCCTGGGCAAAACCCAGTCAGCTTTCTGACTAACTTCCTATCCAGCCCCTAGTTTTACCAGATTGTGAGGAGTGGCCTAATACATAGAACCCTTTGCTCCCCCTGGTGGCCAGAGTGTGAAGTGTAATGTGTGACTGTGATACCTGGTCAGGTGAACTCCTTAAGTGCCATCAGACGTACCATCACTCCCCTTAGTGGCGGAGCGACAGTTGTTGTGAAATTGGATTTTGGGCTCCCCCGGTGGCCACTGGTGGAATTTAACTTGTGTGCATCATCCCCTCTGTTCACCTGTTCCCATCAGGATGTGGGAGTCGCTATTTAACCTTGCTCCTCTGTCACTTCCAGGCCGGTCAACATTGTAATCAGAAGCCTTTCTGTGCATGTTCCTGCTACCAGACAACTTCCAGCTAAGTCGGACTTTTGTCCTTGTTTGTTTTTTGCATTTTGTTCCAGTTCACAGCTGCAGTTTCGTTTCTGTGTCTGGAAAGCTCTTGTGATCTGAAATTGCCACTCTGATGTTATGAGTTAATACTAGAGTCTTAAAGTAATTTCAGGATGGTGTATTGATAGGGTTTTCAGCTGACCATGAAAGTACCCTTTCTGTCTTCCTGCTATCTAGTAAGCGGACCTCGATTTTGCTAAACCTATTTTCATACTACGTTTGTCATTTTCATCTTAAATCACCGCCAATATATGTGGGGGCCTCTGTCTGCCTTTCGGGGAAATTTCTCTAGAGGTGAGCCAGGACTATATTTTCCTCTGCCAGGATTAGTTAGTCCTCCGGCCGGCGCTGGGCGTCTAGGGATAAAACGCAGGCTACGCTACCCGGCTACTGTTAGTTGTGCGGCAGGTTTAGTTCATGGTCAGTTTAAGTTTCCATCCTTCCAAGAGCTAGTTCCTATGTATGCTGGGCTATGTTCTCTTGCAATTGAGAACCATAACAGTTTGACCGGCCCACAAAGGGTTAAATTAATTGGCAGAGAAAGGAGAGAAAAAAGAAGTCTGCTGAAAAATTTTTTTTTTTTTTTTTCCTTCAGTTCTGAGTGTGCTTTCAATTGAATCACTTGCAAGTCTGCCTATATTGCAGCCTTCCTCTCTCTCTCTCCTTCTAATCCTGGAATGGCTCTGTGTTCACCTGTTTAAAATGGATATTCAGAGTTTAGCTGCAGGTTTGAATAATCTCACCACGAAAGTTCAAAATTTACAAGATTTTGTTGTTCATGTTCCTATATCTGAACCTAGAATTCCTTTGCCTGAATTTTTCTCGGGGAATAGATCTTGCTTTCAAAATTTCAAAAATAATTGCAAGTTGTTTTTGTCCCTGAAATCTCGCTCTGCTGGAGATCCTGCTCAGCAGGTCAGGATTGTGATTTCCTTGCTCCGGGGCGACCCTCAAGATTGGGCTTTTGCATTGGCTCCAGGGGATCCTGCGTTGCTCAATGTGGATGCGTTTTTTCTGGCCTTGGGGTTGCTTTATGAGGAACCTCATTTAGAGCTTCAGGCGGAAAAAGCCTTGATGTCCCTATCTCAGGGGCAAGATGAAGTTGAAATATACTGCCAAAAATTCCGTAAATGGTCTGTGCTTACTCAGTGGAATGAGTGCGCCCTGGCGGCGAATTTCAGAGAGGGTCTCTCTGATGCCGTTAAGGATGTTATGGTGGGGTTCCCTGTGCCTGCGGGTCTGAATGAGTCCATGACAATGGCTATCCAGATCAATAGACGTCTGCGGGAGCGCAAACCTGTGCACCATTTGGCGGTGTCTACTGAGAAGACGCCAGAGAATATGCAATGTGATAGAATTCTGTCCAGAAGCGAACGGCAGAATTTTAGACGAAAAAATGGGTTGTGCTTTTATTGTGGTGATTCAACTCATGTTATATCAGCATGCTCTAAGCGTACTAAGAAGCTTGATAAGTCAGTTTCAATTGGCACTTTTCAGTCTAAGTTTATTCTATCTGTGACCCTGATTTGTTCTTTATCATCTATTACCGCGGATGCCTATGTCGACTCTGGCGCCGCTTTGAGTCTTATGGATTGGTCCTTTGCCAAACGCTGTGGGTATGATTTAGAGCCTCTTGAAACTCCTATACCTCTGAAGGGGATTGACTCCACCCCATTGGCTAGTAATAAACCACAATACTGGACACAAGTAACTATGCGAATTAATCCGGATCATCAGGAGATTATTCGCTTTCTTGTGCTGTATAATCTACATGATGTGTTGGTGCTTGGATTGCCATGGCTGCAATCTCATAACCCAGTCCTCGACTGGAACGCTATGTCTGTGTTAAGCTGGGGATGTAAGGGGATGCATGGGGACGTACCTTTGGTTTCCATTTCGTCATCTATTCCCTCTGAGATTCCTGAATTCTTGTCTGACTATCATGACGTTTTTGAAGAACCTAAGCTTGGTTCATTACCTCCGCACCGGGAGTGCGATTGTGCCATAGATTTGATTCCGGGTAGTAAATACCCTAAGGGTCGTTTATTTAATCTGTCTGTGCCTGAACATGCTGCTATGCGAGAATATATAAAGGAGTCCTTGGAAAAGGGACATATTCGTCCTTCGTCATCTCCCTTAGGAGCCGGTTTTTTCTTTGTGTCTAAGAAAGATGGCTCTTTGAGGCCGTGTATTGATTATCGGCTTTTGAATAAAATCACGGTTAAATATCAATATCCGTTGCCACTGCTGACTGATTTGTTTGCTCGCATAAAGGGGGCCAAGTGGTTCTCTAAGATAGATCTCCGTGGGGCGTATAATTTGGTGCGAATTAAGCAGGGGGATGAGTGGAAAACCGCATTTAATACGCCCGAGGGCCACTTTGAGTATTTGGTGATGCCTTTTGGCCTTTCAAATGCCCCTTCAGTCTTTCAGTCCTTTATGCATGACATTTTCCGTGATTATTTGGATAATTTTATGATCGTGTATCTGGATGATATTCTGATTTTTTCGGATGACTGGGACTCTCATGTCCAGCAGGTCAGGAGGGTTTTTCAGGTTTTGCGGTCTAATTCCTTGTGTGTGAAGGGTTCTAAGTGCGTTTTTGGGGTTCAAAAGATTTCCTTCTTGGGATACATTTTTTCCCCCTCTTCCATCGAGATGGATCCTGTCAAGGTTCGGGCTATTTGTGATTGGACGCAACCCTCTTCTCTTAAGAGTCTTCAGAAATTTTTGGGCTTTGCTAACTTTTATCGTCGATTTATTGCTGGTTTTTCTGATGTTGTTAAACCATTGACTGATTTGACTAAGAAGGGTGCTGATGTTGCTGATTGGTCCCCTGCTGCTGTGGAGGCCTTTCGGGAGCTTAAGCGCCGCTTTTCTTCCGCCCCTGTGTTGCGTCAGCCTGATGTTGCTCTTCCTTTTCAGGTTGAGGTCGACGCTTCTGAAATCGGAGCTGGGGCGGTTTTGTCGCAAAGAAGTTCCGACTGCTCCGTGATGAAACCTTGTGCTTTTTTTTCTCGTAAATTTTCGCCCGCCGAGCGGAATTATGATATTGGGAATCGGGAGCTTTTGGCCATGAAGTGGGCTTTTGAGGAGTGGCGTCATTGGCTTGAGGGGGCTAGACATCAGGTGGTGGTATTGACCGACCACAAAAATTTAATTTATCTTGAGTCCGCCAGACGCCTGAATCCTAGACAGGCGCGCTGGTCGTTGTTTTTCTCTCGGTTTAATTTTGTGGTGTCATACCTACCGGGTTCTAAGAATGTTAAGGCGGATGCCCTTTCTAGGAGTTTTGAGCCTGACTCCCCTGGTAATTCTGAACCTACAGGTATCCTTAAGGATGGAGTGATATTGTCTGCCGTTTCTCCAGACCTGCAGCGGGCCTTGCAGGATTTTCAGGCGGATAGACCTGATCGTTGCCCACCTGGTAGACTGTTTGTTCCTGATGATTGGACCAGTAAAGTCATTTCTGAGGTTCATTCTTCTGCGTTGGCAGGTCATCCTGGAATCTTTGGTACCAGGGATTTGGTGGCAAGGTCCTTCTGGTGGCCTTCCCTGTCACGAGATGTACGAGGCTTTGTGCAGTCTTGTGACGTTTGTGCTCGGGCCAAGCCTTGTTGTTCTCGGGCTAGTGGATTGTTGTTGCCCTTGCCTATCCCGAAGAGGCCTTGGACGCACATCTCGATGGATTTTATTTCGGATCTTCCTGTTTCTCAGAAGATGTCTGTCATCTGGGTGGTGTGTGACCGTTTCTCTAAGATGGTCCATTTGGTTCCCCTGCCTAAGTTGCCTTCTTCTTCCGAGTTGGTTCCTCTGTTTTTTCAAAATGTGGTTCGTTTGCATGGTATTCCGGAGAATATCGTTTCTGACAGAGGAACCCAATTCGTGTCTAGATTTTGGCGGGCATTCTGTGCTAGGATGGGCATAGATTTGTCTTTCTCGTCTGCTTTCCATCCTCAGACTAATGGCCAGACCGAGCGGACGAATCAGACTTTGGAGACATATTTGAGGTGTTTTGTGTCTGCAGATCAGGATGATTGGGTTGCTTTTTTGCCTTTAGCGGAGTTTGCCCTCAATAATCGGGCCAGCTCTGCCACCTTGGTGTCTCCTTTTTTCTGTAATTCGGGGTTTCATCCTCGATTTTCCTCCGGTCAGGTGGAATCTTCGGATTGTCCTGGAGTGGATGCTGTGGTGGAGAGGTTGCATCAGATTTGGGGGCAGGTGGTGGACAATTTGAAGTTGTCCCAGGAGAAGACTCAGCTTTTTGCCAACCGCCGGCGTCGGGTTGGTCCTCGGCTTTGTGTCGGGGACTTGGTGTGGTTGTCTTCTCGTTTTGTCCCTATGAGGGTTTCTTCTCCTAAGTTTAAGCCTCGGTTCATCGGCCCGTACAAGATATTGGAGATTCTTAACCCTGTGTCCTTCCGTTTGGACCTCCCTGCATCTTTTTCTATTCATAATGTTTTTCATCGGTCATTGTTGCGCAGGTATGAGGTACCGGTTGTGCCTTCCGTTGAGCCTCCTGCTCCGGTGTTGGTTGAGGGCGAGTTGGAGTACGTTGTGGAAAAAATCTTGGACTCCCGTGTTTCCAGACGGAAACTCCAGTATCTGGTCAAATGGAAGGGATACGGTCAGGAGGATAATTCTTGGGTGACTGCCTCTGATGTTCATGCCTCCGATCTGGTCCGTGCCTTTCATAGGGCTCATCCTGATCGCCCTGGTGGTTCTGGTGAGGGTTCGGTGCCCCCTCCTTGAGGGGGGGGTACTGTTGTGAAATTGGATTTTGGGCTCCCCCGGTGGCCACTGGTGGAATTTAACTTGTGTGCATCATCCCCTCTGTTCACCTGTTCCCATCAGGATGTGGGAGTCGCTATTTAACCTTGCTCCTCTGTCACTTCCAGGCCGGTCAACATTGTAATCAGAAGCCTTTCTGTGCATGTTCCTGCTACCAGACAACTTCCAGCTAAGTCGGACTTTTGTCCTTGTTTGTTTTTTGCATTTTGTTCCAGTTCACAGCTGCAGTTTCGTTTCTGTGTCTGGAAAGCTCTTGTGATCTGAAATTGCCACTCTGATGTTATGAGTTAATACTAGAGTCTTAAAGTAATTTCAGGATGGTGTATTGATAGGGTTTTCAGCTGACCATGAAAGTACCCTTTCTGTCTTCCTGCTATCTAGTAAGCGGACCTCGATTTTGCTAAACCTATTTTCATACTACGTTTGTCATTTTCATCTTAAATCACCGCCAATATATGTGGGGGCCTCTGTCTGCCTTTCGGGGAAATTTCTCTAGAGGTGAGCCAGGACTATATTTTCCTCTGCCAGGATTAGTTAGTCCTCCGGCCGGCGCTGGGCGTCTAGGGATAAAACGCAGGCTACGCTACCCGGCTACTGTTAGTTGTGCGGCAGGTTTAGTTCATGGTCAGTTTAAGTTTCCATCCTTCCAAGAGCTAGTTCCTATGTATGCTGGGCTATGTTCTCTTGCCATTGAGAACTGTTGTGAAATTGGATTCTGGGCTCCCCCGGTGGCCACTTGTGGAATTGTACTTGTGTGCATCATCCCCTCTGTTCACCTGCTCCTATCAGGATGTGGGAGTCGCTATATAACCTTGCTCCTCTGTCAGTTTCATGCCGGTCAACAATGTAATCAGAAGCCTTTCTGTGCATGTTCCTGCTACTAGACTACTCCCAGCTAAGTTGGACTTTTGTCCTTGTGTGTTTTTGCATTTTGTTCCTGTTCACAGCTGCTGTTTCGTTACTGTGTCTGGAAAGCTCTTGTGAGCGGAAATTGCCACTATGGTGTTATGAGTTAATGCTAGAGTCTTAAAGTAATTTCTGGATGGTGTTTTGATAGGGTTTTCTGCTGACCATGAAAGTGCCCTTTCTGTCTTCTTGCTATCTAGTAAGCGGACCTCGATTTTTGCTAAACCTATTTTCATACTACGTTTGTCATTTCATCTAAAATCACCGCCAATATATGTGGGGGCCTCTGTCTGCCTTTTGGGAAAATTTCTCTAGAGGTGAGCCAGGACTGTCTTTTCCTCTGCTAGGATTAGGTAGTTCTCCGGCTGGCGCTGGGCATCTAGGGATAAAAAAACGTAGGCATGCTACCCGGCCACTTCTAGTTGTGCGGCAGGTTTAGTTCATGGTCAGTATAGTTTCCATCTTCCAAGAGCTAGTTCTCATATATGCTGGGCTATGTTCTCTCGCCATTGAGAATCATGACAGAGAACCATAACAGACAGTACTGCAACGACCAGGACTCTGGGGCGCTGCACTCCCCCTGGTTAAATCCAGTACTCCCGGACTGGGAAAGAAGAACAACAATACATGTTAGCAAAAGACATACAAATTTTTGAAATGCAATAAACAAGTAAATTTAACAGGGCTTCCCTTTATGGGAGGTGAGGACACTTGAACGTTACAAACGGAAACATATTTACATTTTTACTCGAGGTTATAAATAACACTTATGACTAACTAGACTATAAATAACCATCATTACCCAGCCGGGTATTCTATCTACTAAGTGCAAATTTTGAACAATAATTTAACTTTTCCTTTAAGGGCGTATAAGCTGAACCCACTAAAGGCTTACTATAAAACTCTAAAATATAAATTAACTTTGTCTTTATTTCTCTTTTCTAAATACAACATTTTTCTTTACTCTCTGATTTCAAACATGCAGGACCGCCTGGCTACTCATCCGGGCCTACTGCCTCTTTTCTTCTATAAGCTCAATTTTTATTCTCAGCATAAGATCAATCAACCATCTCTCTATGGTTTCCAGGAGGACTCACTAACCCCTACGGGTCCACTTCTTTTCAACTTTTTCCTGTCCTCAACTTCTAGTAACATTATCGAACATTTCCTATTATTTCTCAAATAACTACACACTATTCACTACTATTCAACGTTCTTAAAGTAACATTATACTTAAGTGCAACACATGAACATTCCCTTTAAGAGGGGACCAAGTCTCTTTGAGGTAGTGAAGACTCTTTATCTGCAATTCCGTTTAAGGCAAGAACTTCTGCGCTGTATTCAAGAACAGTCTCTTCAAAAAGTTCTCCTTTTTGTAAAACCAGTAGGGGGCACCTTTAAGAAGGTGCGAACTATTTATAACACAGTTTGTGAACCATTCACCGTCCATGATTCGGTAGTCTTTGTAAACAATGATGAACAAAAGCAAAAACAAAAAGCAAAAACAATAGGGATCCCGGGTAAATGAAGGGATCCCTTTAAGGACAACCCTGGTCGGGTATTAGCAGCAACACAAACAAATAACTATTTACAGTTCCATGACTTTGAGGCTTACTCTGGTTCTGGCGACTTCCACCAGGGCTTCACCTGACAGGTGGCCTTATGTGACTCAGGAAAGCTTGACTCCAAGTCTGCTCCCGGTGCCAGGTGCACTCCATGAGTTTGGGTCTTCTGCATGACCAGGTCGTGCGCTGCGATGAGTGTCTGCGTGGGCCGGTGGATAACGCTAGCAGAGGCTGATGCTGCTGCAGCCGCTTCAGCGGCAAGCTCCTCCCCCTCAGTTCTGGATACCGCCAGGACGGCTGTACAGCACTGCATATCTCAGGCCCACCAACTCCTTCCCTTTAGGTGTCGGCGATAAGTCACCACGTCTACGGGCTTCAGTAGGGTCTTTGCACCATCTCCGCACAGGCAGGGCTCCACCTCGTCCCGAGTAATGCGGACTCTCAGCGTCGTTCCAATTTCCTGGACGAAACCTTTCCCTTCCTGGGGCTGGTAGACGATCACTACGCCCCATTTCGGCAGGGAGCCATCCAGCAGCTCACCCTGCGCCTCCCGTTCCACTTCTCGCTGAAACTCTGCGAACAGGTGGTTCCGGTACTCTCCCCTAGGGAAGGGCCCGAGGTCATGCCCCCCAGTGATTTGGGGTCAGGCGGCAGCGATGCCGTGGCTCCAGCGATCGTGGCGGCAGCTGGGTCAGGTTCGGCGGAGAGGCGACCTCCCTGTGGGTCGCAGCACCGAGCACCTGCACTTGAGGTAACTCCTCCGGCGCCACTCCACTCTCCTGAGGAAGGCGTACGGACTGGTGACAGCTCCGGGGACGGACGCCACATCGACAGCTCCCATGGATCCAGGTCCTCCAATGGTGGCATGTCGAAGTACTCCTCTGACGACGGGGGTCTGTGCGGGGCCATTCTTTTTTTCAGGCCTTCTCTGGTCTCCAGTCCCACCTCATCTGAGTCATAGTTTCGTTTCTTCGGTCTCCGCCTGCCATAGAAGATCAGGAGGTGGGTCTCAGCTGCTGACGGACATGTCCTCAGGATACAGAAATATTCAGACTAGGCGGCCATTGTCTTTCGCGCTTTCCAGCTCGTGTACGCCCACTTCACGCCCCTCTTCATTTTTGGCATTTTTGGCGGCAAATAGCAATACACAGTCTTTGCAATAAATCACAGTTCGAACACAATTCAGTCACAGTTCCAAGGCACACATGACCTAATTCTTCAGGCTTAAGTAGATCCTGTTCATGACGCCAAGTTGGAGCAGCCCCCAGACGCAGGATGGCGGGGTACTCGGTACCGGGTCTATCGGTTCTGAGGATGTCACGGTGGCCCAACCCGATCCGTGGTCCTGCTAAGGGGTGCCCAATAAAAGGTGTAGGTGGTGGTGTAGGTCGCAGTAAATAATGAGGACACAGGGTTGCAGTCTCTTTACCCCTTTACTGAAGGCTTCGGCATCCGCAATCCAGAGCACTGTTAACTGGGCTGGCTGAGACCGGCCGGTCCGAAGGCACATCCAGAGTTCCCTTTGCAGGTGGAAATCAGTGCCTACCTACTAGCGCCTGGGTGTTGTAGTACTTCCCTGCTGAGCACCACGGGATAGTCCTCACAACTCTTGTGTATGTTTCTGTTCTTTCTCTCCGTCCCCCAGATGATATGGATAGGATAGGGTAGGCCAGGAGCTATTTTATAGGGACCCTAGAAACGCCCCTCTCCCACAATTGCCTCCGTTGTCTCCATTAGGTGATTTAGGTGAGGCAGCCAACCTATAATTAACTGCCCTGCCGTTGGTTTGAAGTAATGCGTGGAGCCCAATACTTCCTCGGCGTTTCGGCCACCGGCTACGCGCCTCAGTAGGATGTTGCCGATCTCGGGGTACGACTCCTACTGGTTCTTTCGCCTTTGTGCTGTGATCTCGTTTCTCACTTCTCCACACTTCTGGTGGCCAGAGTGTGAAGTGTAATGTGTGACTGTAATACCTGGTCAGGTGAACTCCTTAAGTGCCATCAGACGTACCATCACTCTCCTTAGTGGCGGAGCGACAGTACTGCAACGACCAGGACTCTGGGGCGCTGCATGTGCATCACATGCACTTTGCTGTGTGTGTGTGTGCACTGCTGATAGGCTGAGAGACTGCACCGCCCCACTGTAAATGCGGGAAAGAAAAAAAAATGGAGATCGGCATTATTTCAGCACAGATCTATCCCCCGCCCCCCCCCACCCCCCATACACTATACACTGAAACAGTCTATTAACATTGATAAACAGTTTTAATGTGAAAATCAAGTTAGGCTTTTGGTGAACGAACAGTTATTGAACAGAAACTCGAACAGCAGAATTTTAAGCAAATTGTTCGAGTTCGTTCAACGACTCGAACACCGCCCAAAACAGCTCGAATTTGAAATTGGTGAACAGTTCGACTCAAACACCGCTCATCTCTAATTACAATATTGCAAAACGATCTGGATAAGATGTCTGAATGGGCAAACACTTGGCAAATGAGTTTTAATGCAGATAAATGTAAAGTAACGCACCTAGGATGGAGTAATCCTATTGCTGCATATACATTAAATGGGACCATACTCGGGACTACAGAACAGGAGAAGGACTTCGTCATTCTGGTTACAAGTAACCTGAGCAGAAGTACTCAATGTCAAGCAGCAGCCGCAAAGGCAAATAAGATTTTAAGTTGTATGAAATGAGAGAAAAAAATCCTACAATCCGAATGTATTGTTAGTTGTTACTAGGGTTGAGCGACTTTCATTTTTTTAAGATCGAGTAGGGTTTTGGGAAACCCGATTTTGTCCAGAGTCGAGTCGAGTGCAGTCGGACGATTATCGCTAAAAGTCGGGGATCGACCGAAACACGAAACCCAATGCAAGTCAATGGGGAAGCATAGTCGGCAGTGAGTGGAGGCCAGGAAAACACCTACAGTGCCCATTTTAATGCCAAAAACATCCATTCTTGTTTCTGAAGCTTGCCAATCTTAATTAACTGTATAATAATAGTTGGGCATAGGGAATTGGGGGAAAGTTGTGGGGGGAGTAGGGCTGGCTCAATTTTTTCGTGGGCCCAGGAAATGCGGACTACGTCACGGCGGTGTTGCAGGGAAAGGTAAGTATTTAAACGTTGCAAGTGCTGTGATCCTGAGCAAGCAGGGGGGGGCCCACTCGTTCGCATTGGCACTGGCACAGGGCCCCTCAAAGTACGGCGGTGTGTTTGCATGGCGGGGGCGCCTCCCACCAGCAGCGACACTTTTGCGTACTCTGAGGGGCCCTGTGCCAGTGACGTCGCCAACGAGTATGCCCCCCCACCTGATGAAGGAACCTGCACTTTCATCTGCACCTTCCTCTTTGTCCCTGTGTAAGGTGGTATAACATGCGGGAAGGGGAACCTTACTTTCAGCAGGGTCAGATTCTGGCTGTGTAGAGTACAAGGGGAATGTAGTGGTCTAGGTCAATGTACCAGCAGACTCATTTAGCAGTGGCTGGGCAATGGGCAGGATGAGGAGGAAACAGATATAGGGCCAAAGAATAAAGTAGGCTAAATGCAGTTCAAAATTGGTAACAGGACTAAACAGGCGGCATTGCTTTGTTCAGTGGAGTAGCAAACCCAAGAGCAGCAGACACTGTTTCAAGGGCCTAACCACACTAGTAGGCCAAATGCAGTTTAATATCTGATAGTATAGGGCGAAAGCCAGAATGTGGAAGCTCAGCTTTGTTCAGTTGAGGACAACACCAGGGAGGGGCAGACACCTTTAGTAGGCCGGAAAAGCCTATTGCATTTTTTAAAATGGTAATTTGGAGCAGAAGGTTGAAGCTCAGCTTTATTTAGTTGAGGACAACACCAGGCAGGGGCACACAGACAGACACCTTTAGTAGGCCGGAAAAGCCTATTGCATTTTTTAAAATGGTAATTTGGAGCAGAAGGTTGAAGCTCAGCTTTATTTAGTTGAGGACAACACCAGGCAGGGGCACACAGACAGACACCTTTAGTAGGCCGGAAAAGCCTATTGCATTTTTTAAAATGGTAATTTGGAGCAGAAGGTTGAAGCTCAGCTTTATTTAGTTGAGGGCAACACCAGGGAGGGGCAGAAGCCGTTAGTAGGCCCTAACCACCATTTTGTTTTTTAAAAACCACTTAATGAGAGCCGGAAGGTTGAAGCTCAGCTTTATTCAGTTGAGGACAACACCAGGCAGGGGCACACAGACAGACACCTTTAGTAGGCCGGAAAAGCCTATTGCATTTTTTAAAATGGTAATTTGGAGCAGAAGGTTGAAGCTCAGCTTTATTTAGTTGAGGGCAACACCAGGCAGGGGCACACAGACAGACACCTTTAGTAGGCCGGAAAAGCCTATTGCATTTTTTAAAATGGTAATTTGGAGCAGAAGGTTGAAGCTCAGCTTTATTTAGTTGAGGGCAACACCAGGCAGGGGCACACAGACAGACACCTTTAGTAGGCCGGAAAAGCCTATTGCATTTTTTAAAATGGTAATTTGGAGCAGAAGGTTGAAGCTCAGCTTTATTTAGTTGAGGACAACACCAGGCAGGGGCACACAGACAGACACCTTTAGTAGGCCGGAAAAGCCTATTGCATTTTTTAAAATGGTAATTTGGAGCAGAAGGTTGAAGCTCAGCTTTATTTAGTTGAGGGCAACACCAGGGAGGGGCAGAAGCCGTTAGTAGGCCCTAACCACCATTTTGTTTTTTAAAAACCACTTAATGAGAGCCGGAAGGTTGAAGCTCAGCTTTATTCAGTTGAGGACAACACCAGGCAGGGGCACACAGACAGACACCTTTAGTAGGCCGGAAAAGCCTATTGCATTTTTTAAAATGGTAATTTGGAGCAGAAGGTTGAAGCTCAGCTTTATTTAGTTGAGGGCAACACCAGGGAGGGGCAGAAGCCGTTAGTAGGCCCTAACCACCATTTTGTTTTTTAAAAACCACTTAATGAGAGCCGGAAGGTTGAAGCTCAGCTTTATTCAGTTGAGGACAACACCAGGCAGGGGCACACAGACAGACACCTTTAGTAGGCCGGAAAAGCCTATTGCATTTTTTAAAATGGTAATTTGGAGCAGAAGGTTGAAGCTCAGCTTTATTTAGTTGAGGACAACACCAGGCAGGGGCACACAGACAGACACCTTTAGTAGGCCGGAAAAGCCTATTGCATTTTTTAAAATGGTAATTTGGAGCAGAAGGTTGAAGCTCAGCTTTATTTAGTTGAGGACAACACCAGGCAGGGGCACACAGACAGACACCTTTAGTAGGCCGGAAAAGCCTATTGCATTTTTTAAAATGGTAATTTGGAGCAGAAGGTTGAAGCTCAGCTTTATTTAGTTGAGGGCAACACCAGGGAGGGGCAGAAGCCGTTAGTAGGCCCTAACCAAAGTTGAAGGCCAAATGCAGTTTAATTTCTGATACTATAGGCCGAAAGCCAGAAGGTGGAAGCTCCGATTTAGACAGTGGAGGACAATTTGAATTAGGGACTGCAGACAGACTTAGTAGGCTGTCCCCTGTGGACCATGCATCCAACACATTAACCCATTGCGCCGTAATGGACACGTAATCTTCCGTGGCCATGCCTACAGGTCCATGCGTCTGTTGTCAGGTGCACCTTTGTACTCACAGATTGCCAGAGTGCATGGACAATGCGGTCTTCTACATGCTGGTGGAGGGTTGGGATGGCTTTTCTCGCAAAAGAAGTGTCGACTGGTTAGCTTGTAGCGTGGTACAGCGTAGTCCATCATGGCCTTATTAATAGTAAATAAAATATATAACTAGGCTCTATGAACTTTTAAATAGGTTCCAGGGGTACACGGGCAGCATTGGTGTGGTCAGTGGAGGAGTATTGCAAGTAGGGGCTGCAGACAGGCTATCAAAGGCCTAAAATACCAAACAGTAGGCACTCATGGCAGTTTTACATCGGTTACATGGATACACAGGCAGGCACTCCAGGCAGCATTGTGGTCAGTGGAGGAGTATTGCAAGTAGGGGCCGCAGACAGGCTATCAAAGGCCTAAAATAACAAACAGTAGGCAGTCATGGCAGTTTTACATCGGTTACATGGATACACAGGCAGGCAATCCAGGCAGCATTGTGGTCAGTGGAGGAGTATTGCAAGTAGGGGCCGCAGACAGGCTATCAAAGGCCTAAAATAACAAACAGTAGGCAGTCATGGCAGTTTTACATCGGTTACATGGATACACAGGCAGGCACTCCAGGCAGCATTGTGGTCAGTGGAGGAGTATTGCAAGTAGGGGCCGCAGACAGGCTATCAAAGGCCTAAAATAACAAACAATAGGCTCATTGCAGTTTTACAGCGGTTACATGGATAGACGGGCAGGCAGCTTGGTGGTGAGTGGAGGAGTATTTAAAGTAGGGACCGCAGACAGGCTTCAAAGGCCTAACATAAGAAAATGGGCTGGCTGTAGGCACTTTATAATTGGTTCCAGGGGTACACGGGCAGCAGTGGTCTGGCCAGTGGAGGACTAGTGGAAGGAGGGACCGCAGACAGGCTTCAAAGGCCTAACATAAAAATATGGGCTGGCTGTAGGCACTTTATAATTGGTTCCAGGGGTACACGGGCAGCAGTGGTCTGGCCAGTGGAGGACTAGTGGAAGGAGGGACCGCAGACAGGCTTCAAAGGCCTAACATAAAAAAATGGGCTGGCTGTAGGCACTTTATAATTGGTTCCAGGGGTACACGGGCAGCAGTGGTCTGGCCAGT
The DNA here is from genome assembly GCF_051348905.1 of Ranitomeya variabilis. Classification (NCBI taxonomy): domain Eukaryota; kingdom Metazoa; phylum Chordata; class Amphibia; order Anura; family Dendrobatidae; genus Ranitomeya; species Ranitomeya variabilis. The sequence continues at coordinate 159,088,295 of NC_135238.1, read as the reverse complement.
GGAGGACTAGTGGAAGGAGGGACCGCAGACAGGCTTCAAAGGCCTAACATAAAAAAATGGGCTGGCTGTAGGCACTTTATAATTGGTTCCAGGGGTACACGGGCAGCAGTGGTCTGGTCAGTGGAGGACTAGTGGAAGGAGGGACCGCAGACAGGCTTCAAAGGCCTAACATAAAAAAATGGGCTGGCTGTAGGCACTTTATAATTGGTTCCAGGGGTACACGGGCAGCAGTGGTCTGGCCAGTGGAGGACTAGTGGAAGGAGGGACCGCAGACAGGCTTCAAAGGCCTAACATAAAAAAATGGGCTGGCTGTAGGCACTTTATAATTGGTTCCAGGGGTACACGGGCAGCAGTGGTCTGGCCAGTGGAGGACTAGTGGAAGGAGGGACCGCAGACAGGCTTCAAAGGCCTAACATAAAAAAATGGGCTGGCTGTAGGCACTTTATAATTGGTTCCAGGGGTACACGGGCAGCAGTGGTCTGGTCAGTGGAGGACTAGTGGAAGGAGGGACCGCAGACAGGCTTCAAAGGCCTAACATAAAAAAATGGGCTGGCTGTAGGCACTTTATAATTGGTTCCAGGGGTACACGGGCAGCAGTGGTCTGGTCAGTGGAGGACTAGTGGAAGGAGGGACCGCAGACAGGCTTCAAAGGCCTAACATAAAAAAATGGGCTGGCTGTAGGCACTTTATAATTGGTTCCAGGGGTACACGGGCAGCAGTGGTCTGGTCAGTGGAGGACTAGTGGAAGGAGGGACCGCAGACAGGCTTCAAAGGCCTAACATAAAAAAATGGGCTGGCTGTAGGCACTTTATAATTGGTTCCAGGGGTACACGGGCAGCAGTGGTCTGGCCAGTGGAGGACTAGTGGAAGGAGGGACCGCAGACAGGCTTCAAAGGCCTAACATAAAAAAATGGGCTGGCTGTAGGCACTTTATAATTGGTTCCAGGGGTACACGGGCAGCAGTGGTCTGGCCAGTGGAGGACTAGTGGAAGGAGGGACCGCAGACAGGCTTCAAAGGCCTAACATAAAAAAATGGGCTGGCTGTAGGCACTTTATAATTGGTTCCAGGGGTACACGGGCAGCAGTGGTCTGGCCAGTGGAGGACTAGTGGAAGGAGGGACCGCAGACAGGCTTCAAAGGCCTAACATAAAAAAATGGGCTGGCTGTAGGCACTTTATAATTGGTTCCAGGGGTACACGGGCAGCAGTGGTCTGGCCAGTGGAGGACTAGTGGAAGGAGGGACCGCAGACAGGCTTCAAAGGCCTAACATAAAAAAATGGGCTGGCTGTAGGCACTTTATAATTGGTTCCAGGGGTACACGGGCAGCAGTGGTCTGGTCAGTGGAGGACTAGTGGAAGGAGGGACCGCAGACAGGCTTCAAAGGCCTAACATAAAAAAATGGGCTGGCTGTAGGCACTTTATAATTGGTTCCAGGGGTACACGGGCAGTAGTGGTCTGGTCAGTGGAGGACTAGTGGAAGGAGGGACCGCAGACAGGCTTCAAAGGCCTAACATAAAAAAATGGGCTGGCTGTAGGCACTTTATAATTGGTTCCAGGGGTACACGGGCAGCAGTGGTCTGGCCAGTGGAGGACTAGTGGAAGGAGGGACCGCAGACAGGCTTCAAAGGCCTAACATAAAAAAATGGGCTGGCTGTAGGCACTTTATAATTGGTTCCAGGGGTACACGGGCAGCAGTGGTCTGGCCAGTGGAGGACTAGTGGAAGGAGGGACCGCAGACAGGCTTCAAAGGCCTAACATAAAAAAATGGGCTGGCTGTAGGCACTTTATAATTGGTTCCAGGGGTACACGGGCAGCAGTGGTCTGGCCAGTGGAGGACTAGTGGAAGGAGGGACCGCAGACAGGCTTCAAAGGCCTAACATAAAAAAATGGGCTGGCTGTAGGCACTTTATAATTGGTTCCAGGGGTACACGGGCAGCAGTGGTCTGGCCAGTGGAGGACTAGTGGAAGGAGGGACCGCAGACAGGCTTCAAAGGCCTAACATAAAAAAATGGGCTGGCTGTAGGCACTTTATAATTGGTTCCAGGGGTACACGGGCAGCAGTGGTCTGGCCAGTGGAGGACTAGTGGAAGGAGGGACCGCAGACAGGCTTCAAAGGCCTAACATAAAAAAATGGGCTGGCTGTAGGCACTTTATAATTGGTTCCAGGGGTACACGGGCAGCAGTGGTCTGGTCAGTGGAGGACTAGTGGAAGGAGGGACCGCAGACAGGCTTCAAAGGCCTAAAATAACAAACAATAGGCTCATGGCAGTTTTACAGCGGTTACATGGATACACGGGCAGCTTGGTGGTGAGTGGAGGAGTAGTGCAAGGAGTGTCTGTCCCAGTACTCCCAAAATATAAATAGATGTTAATGTCTCACAAAACAACCAAAACAAAAAAAAAGGTGGCATACTTAGGTACAGGGGTGGGCTCATCTGCTGAGTTTCTGACATAGTAATTTGGCAGTAACTATTTAATGGTGCCAATATAGGACACAGACACAGACTACTTTAAGTTGCATCATAGATGTCTACAAATGTGTATTGTCAGTGCCAGACATTGAATGATGTCAGCGAATAGACTAAAGATTGGTGGAGCTGTGCGACATAATTTTGCATGTGGTAGAGCACATTTTGAGCTGGGGTAGGGGGGAACTCTCTAGAGGCCGGCGGGACCGCCCCAGGGCCCCTCATGTTACAACGGTGTGTCTGACGTTGGGTGCGCACCACCACCGCCAGAGACACTACATTGTACTATGAGGGACCCAGTAGCAATGCCGTCAACCAAAAGCGAGCACACCCACCTCTTCAGACAAACAGCAGTCTCACGGGTGCTTGCGCCAAGTCGCGATACCACGGCCCCGTGTGGGGAGTTTGGCCATTTAGGGAGGTGTAAACATGTCGTATGCTGTACAATCAGCTGCAGCAAATTAGACATTAGAAAAGTAATTCACAGGCAAGAGCCTTTCATAGGAAAGCTAGGTGTCGGCCGGGCAAGGTGGGGCAAAAGATTTCGAAATCCAGTTGTGGTTCATTTTAATGAATGTTAGATCGTCAACATTTTGGGTAGCCAGACGAGTCCTTTTTTCGGTTAATATTGAACCTGCAGCACTGAATACTCTTTCTGATAGGACACTTGCTGCCGGGCAAGCAAGCTCCTGCAATGCATATTCTGCCAATTCTGGCCAGGTGTCTAATTTGGAGGCCCAGTAATCAAATGGGAATGACGGTTGAGGGAGAACATCGATAAGGGATGAAAAATAGTTAGTAACCATACTGGACAAATGTTGTCTCCTGTCACTTTCAATTGATGCAGCAGTACCTGTCCTGTCTGCGGTCATAGCAAAATCACTCCACAACCTGGTCAGAAAACCCCTCTGTCCAACGCCACTTCTGATGTGTGCACCCCTAACACTCCTAGTCTGCTGCCCCCTGGAGCTCGTGTGAGAACGATCACGTGCGCTGTGTGCTGGGAATGCCTGAAGCAAACGGTCAACAAGAGTTGATTGTTTGGTTGCTAATATTAGTTCCAAGTTCTCATGTGGCATAATATTTTGCAATTTGCCTTTATAGCGTGGATCAAGGAGGCAGGCCAACCAGTAATCGTCATCGTTCATCATTTTCGTAATGCGTGTGTCCCTTTTTAGGATACGTAAGGCATAATCCGCCATGTGGGCCAAAGTTCCAGTTGTCAAATCTCCGGTTGTGATTGGTTGAGGGGCAGTTGCAGGCAAATCTACGTCAGTTGTGTCCCTCAAAAAACCAGAACCCGGCCGTGACACGCAACCAATTTCCTGTGCCCCCGGGAAAGGTTCGGCATTAAAAATATACTCATCCCCATCATCCTCCTCGTCCTCCACCTCCTCTTCGCCCGCTACCTCGTCCTGTACACTGCCCTGACCAGACAATGGCTGACTGTCATCAAGGCTTTCCTCTTCCTCTGGTGCAGACGCCTGCTCCTTTATGTGCGTCAAACTTTGCATCAGCAGACGCATTAGGGGGATGCTCATGCTTATTACGGCGTTGTCTGCACTAACCAGCCGTGTGCATTCCTCAAAACACTGAAGGACTTGACACATGTCTTGTATCTTCGACCACTGCACACCTGACAACTCCATGTCTGCCATCCTACTGCCTGCCCGTGTATCCTCCCACAAATAAATAACAGCACGCCTCTGTTCGCACAGTCTCTGAAGCATGTGCAGTGTTGAGTTCCACCTTGTTGCAACGTCTATGATTAGGCGATGCTGGGGAAGGTTCAAAGACCGCTGATAGGTCTGCATACGGCTGGCGTGTACAGGCGAACGTCGGATATGTGAGCAAAGTGCACGCACTTTGAGGAGCAGGTCGGAGAACCCAGGATAAGTTTTCAATAAGCACTGCACCACCAGGTTTAAGGTGTGAGCCAGGCAAGGAATGTGTTTCAGTTGGGAAAGGGAGATGGCAGCCATGAAATTCCTTCCGTTATCACTCACTACTTTGCCTGCCTCAAGATCTACTGTGCCCAGCCACGACTGCGTTTCTTGTTGCAAGAACTCGGACAGAACTTCCGCGGTGTGTCTGTTGTCGCCCAAGCACTTCATAGCCAATACAGCCTGCTGACGCTTGGCAGTAGCTGGCCCATAATGGGACAACTGGTGTGCAACAGTGTCATCTGCCGATGGAGTGGTTGGCAGACTGCGTTCTGTGGAAGAGCTGTAGCTTCTGCAGGAGGACGAGGAGGAGGAGGAGGAGGGGGTGCGAACGCCTACAGCCAACTGTTTCCTAGACCGTGGGCTAGGCACAACTGTCCCTAAATTGATGTCGCCTGTGGACCCTGCATCCACCACATTCACCCAGTGTGCCGTGATGGACACATAACGTCCCTGGCCATGCCTACTGGTCCATGCATCTGTAGTCAGGTGCACCTTTGTACTCACAGATTGCCTGAGTGCATGGACGATGCGCTGTTTAACATGCTGGTGCAGGGCTGGGATGGCTTTTCTGGAAAAAAAGTGTCGACTGGGTAGCTCGTATCGTGGTTCAGCGTACTCCATCAGGGCTTTGAAAGCTTCGCTTTCAACTAACCGGTAGGGCATCATCTCTAACGAGATTAGTCTAGCTATGTGGGCGTTAAAACCCTGTGTACGCGGATGCGAGGATAAGTACTTCCTTTTTCTAACCAGAGTCTCATGTAGGGTGAGCTGGACTGGAGAGCTGGAGATCGTGGAACTTTCGGGTGTGCCGGTGTACATGGCAGACTGAGAGACGGTTGGAGACGGTATTGTTTCCGCCGGTGCCCTAGATGCAATATTTCCTCCTACAAAACTGGTGGTTTCCTGACCCTGACTGCTTTTGGCTGGCAAAGAAACCTGCACAGATACTGCCGGTGGTGCAGAAAATGGTGGCCTTACAGTGACGGAAGGGATGTTGCGTTGCTGACTAGCTTCATTGGCCGAGGGTGCTACAACCTTGAGGGACGTTTGGTAGTTAGTCCAGGCTTGAAAATGCATGGTGGTTAAGTGTCTATGCATGCAACTAGTATTTAGACTTTTCAGATTCTGACCTCTGCTTAAGCTAGTTGAACATTTTTGACAAATGACTTTGCGCTGATCTGTTGGATGTTGTTTAAAAAAATGCCAGACTGCACTCTTCCTAGACTCGGATCCCTTTTCAGGGATTGCAGACTGAGCTTTAACCGGATGGCAACGCTGTGCTCCAACAGGTTTTGGCTTTGACACGCGTTTTGGGCCAGATACGGGCCCGGCAGATGGAACCTGTTGCGATGTTGATGCCTGCTGCGGCCCCTCCTCCACCTCCGCTTCTGAACTACTGCCGCCTGCACCCTGTTCCCCCAATGGCTGCCAATCGGGGTCAATAACTGGGTCATCTATTACCTCCTCTTCGAGCTCGTGTGCAACTTCGTCTGTGTCACTGTGTCGGTCGGTGGTATAGCGTTCGTGGCGGGGCAACATAGTCTCATCAGGGTCTGATTGTGGATCTGTACCCTGAGAGGGCAATGTGGTGGTCTGAGTCAAAGGAGCAGCATAGTACTCTGGCTGTGGCTGTGCATCAGTGCACTCCATGTCAGAATATACTTGTAATGGGCATGGCCTGTTAAATGTTTCACTTTCTAAGCCAGGGACGGTATGTGTAAAGAGCTCCATGGAGTGACCCGTTGTGTCGCCTGCTGCATCCTTCTCTCTTGTTGTAGTTTTTGCTGAGGAGGACAAGGAAGCGACTTGTCCCTGACCGTGAACATCCACAAGCGACACGCTGCTTTTACATTTACCAGTTTCGTAAGAGGAGGCAAAAGAGCTAGAGGCTGAGTCTGCAATGTAAGCCAAAACTTGCTGTTGCTGCTCCGCCTTTAAAAGCGGTTTTCCTACTCCCAGAAAAGAGAGCGTTCGAGGCCTTGTGTAGCCTGACGACGAAACTGGCTCCACAGCTCCAGACTTAGGTGGAATATTTTTATCCCCACGACCACCTGATGCTCCACTACCACTACCATCATTACCAGCTGACAATGAACGCCCACGACGACCTCTTGCACCAGACTTCCTCATTGTTTTAAAATCTTAACCAAAGTAACTTTATTTGTTGCTGTCAAACAACTTACACGGTGAGCTATAACTTCAGTATGATTTCAATATCCCTTAACAGGTTGGTGAGACCACAAGGAAAATCAGGCACAATGTTACACACTCTGTTTTCTGTGGCACAAAATCACAGAGATGACACACACGCAGGACTGTCACTCAAGCACTAATGTCAATATTAATCTCCCACCTAATTTATTTTTTTTTTTTTCTCAGGGAGACTTTAGAAACCAAATAATATTAAAAAAAAATAAAAATAAATAGGCTTTCTATGGCCCACTGAATGAGAGGGAGAGAGATGGCACACCCAGGAGTCAAGACTGGCACACAAGCTGAAAGGGCAATATTACTCTCCCACTGTTTTTTTATGTATTTTTTGTTTTTTAAGGGAGACTTTAGAAACCCAATAATATTTAAAAAAAAAAAATAAATAGGCTTTCTATGGCCCACTAAATGAGAGGGAGAGAGGTGGCACACCCAGGAGTCAAGACTGGCACACAAGCTGAAAGGGCAATATTACTCTCCCACTGTTTTTTTATGTATTTTTTGTTTTTTAAGGGAGACTTTAGAAACCCAATAATATTTAAAAAAAAAAATAAATAGGCTTTCTATGGCCCACTGAATGAGAGGGAGAGAGGTGGCACACCCAGGAGTCAAGACTGGCACACAAGCTGAAAGGGCAATATTACTCTCCCACTGTTTTTTTATGTTTTTTTTTTTTTTTTCAGGGAGACTTTAGAAACCAAATAATATTAAAAAAAACAAAAAAAAAAATAGCCTTTCTATGGCCCACTGAATGAGAGAGAGAGGTGGCACACCCAGGAGTCAAGACTGGCACACAAGCTGAAAGGGCAATATTACTCTCCCACTGTTTTTTTATGTATTTTTTGTTTTTTAAGGGAGACTTTAGAAACCCAATAATATTTAAAAAAAAAAATAAATAGGCTTTCTATGGCCCACTGAATGAGAGGGAGAGAGGTGGCACACCCAGGAGTCAAGACTGGCACACAAGCTGAAAGGGCAATATTACTCTCCCACTGTTTTTTTATGTATTTTTTGTTTTTTAAGGGAGACTTTAGAAACCCAATAATATTTTTAAAAAAAAATAAATAGGCTTTCTATGGCCCACTGAATGAGAGGGAGAGAGGTGGCACACCCAGGAGTCAAGACTGGCACACAAGCTGAAAGGGCAATATTACTCTCCCACTGTTTTTTTATGTATTTTTTGTTTTTTAAGGGAGACTTTAGAAACCCAATAATATTTTAAAAAATAAATAAATAGGCTTTCTATGGCCCACTGAATGAGAGGGAGAGAGGTGGCACACCCAGGAGTCAAGACTGGCACACAAGCTGAAAGGGCAATATTACTCTCCCACTGTTTTTTTATGTATTTTTTGTTTTTTAAGGGAGACTTTAGAAACCCAATAATATTTAAAAAAATAAATAAATAGGCTTTCTATGGCCCACTGAATGAGAGGGAGAGAGGTGGCACACCCAGGAGTCAAGACTGGCACACAAGCTGAAAGGGCAATATTACTCTCCCACTGTTTTTTTATGTTTTTTTTTTTTTTTTCAGGGAGACTTTAGAAACCAAATAATATTAAAAAAACCAAAAAAAAAAATAGCCTTTCTATGGCCCACTGAATGAGAGAGAGAGGTGGCACACCCAGGAGTCAAGACTGGCACACAAGCTGAAAGGGCAATATTACTCTCCCACTGTTTTTTTAGGTTTTTTTTTTTTTTTCAGGGAGACTTTAGAAACCAAATAATATTAAAAAAAAAAATAAAATAAATAGGCTTGCTATAGCCCACTGAATGAGAGATAGCACACACAGCAGTGACACACAAGCCCTGACTGAGGCCAATATTTTTCTCCCACTGATTGATGTAGTGTTTTTGTGTTGAGGTAGAATTTAGAACACAAATCACGGAAAAAATAAATAGGCTTTCTATGGCCCACTCAGTGAGAGATGGCACACACAGGGATGGCACTGTAGCAGAAATGCCAATCTTAATCTCCCACAAAAAAAACAAAAAAAAAACAGGGACTGTCCTACAATTACTATCTCCCTGCAGTAATCTAAGCCAGGTATGGCAGGCAGCAATAGGAGTGGACTGATGCACAAATTAAATAAAAAGTGTGGACAAACAAAAAAGATAGCTGTGCAGAAAGGAAGGAACAAGAGGATATGTGCTTTGAAAAAAGCAGTTGGTTTGCACAGTGGCGTACACACAGCAATACAGCTATCACGGAGCCTTCTAGGGCAGCCCAATGAGCTACAGCGCTGAGGGGAAAAAAAAAATAAAATAGCTTCCACAGTCCCTGCACACCGAAGGTGGTGTTGGACAGTGCAAATCGCTGCAGCACAAGCGGTTTGGTGGTTAGTGGACCCTGCCTAACGCTCTCCCTGCTTCTGACGAAGCGGCAGCAACCTCTCCCTAAGCTCAGATCAGCAGCAGTAAGATGGCGGTCGGCGGGAATGCCCCTTTATAGCCCCTGTGACGCCGCAGACAGCAAGCCAATCACTGCAATGCCCTTCTCTAAGATGGTGGGGACCAGGATCTATGTCATCACGCTGCCCACACTCTGCGTTCACCTTCATTGGCTGAGAAATGGTGCTTTTCGCGTCATTGAAACGCGACTTTGGCGCGAAAGTCGCGTACCGCATGGCCGACAAGCACAGGGGTCGGATCGGGTTTCATGAGACGCCGACTTAGCCAAAAGTCGGCGACTTTTGAAAATGATCGACCCGTTTCGCTCAACCCTAGTTGTTACCCTTTTACAAATACTGGTGAGGCCACATCCAGAATATTGGATCCAGTTTTTGGCTCCTTATTTTAAGCAGGATATTCAGAAGTTAGAGTCAGTTCAAAGACGGGCAACTAGATTGTTACAAAGTTGGAAGGCCTCTCATAGGATGAGAGGTTTTAAAAGTTGAGCTTGTTGAGCATGGAAAAAAGACGCCTCAGAGGAGATCTCATTTATATGTACAAATATATGTGTGGTCAGTACAAGGGACTGGCACATGACTTATTCCTTCCACAGACCATACTAAGGACCAGGGGGGACTCAATACAGATGAAATTAAGGCAATTCTGGCAGATAAATAGGAAGGGGATCTTTACAGTTAGAGCAGTCAGACTGTGGAATGCCCGACCACAAGAGGCAATAAAGGCAGACACTATAACAGCTTTTAAAAAAGGGCTTAGTACACAAAACATTATGGGTTATAGTAAATTTAGTGACAAAATGTATAATTGGTGGGGAAAATGTTGAACTTGACTGATTTAGGTCTTTTTTCAACTATGGGTGCCTGTAAATTTGATTTTGGTTCTGGCTTTTCACATTTTTTTACTTTTTTGATCTTTTAAAATTCTTTAGAAAGTTGTATGAGACGAGAAAAGAGAGTTCCCCAAAACAGCAGCACATCTGTCCATAGGATACATTTGGTATTGCAGATTGGGGTTAATTCAAATGGAATCAGCAGAAGGTTTTTCTAACCTCATGCAACCCCTTTAAATTAGTCAATTACAGTTCTGTAAAACATCAGCTAAATGTTATGCTATTTCTTAACACCAATACTAATGTAAGACGTACCTGCTGTGTAATACACAAAGGATATCGCATATCTCGTATTAAAAGGACAATTTTGCTGGATGATGACACAGCTTGGGTACATTAGGTGTCACCTACTTAATAGCTTTTTCTACAATGCCAATTTTGCAGTTAGTGCAGCTTTATGGTAGCTGTTCTACTCTCTACAGAGACACTTCACAATCTGGCAGCTGTGTCTAAAAGCTCTGTCAGAGTGACAGGGTGAAGTCTGTGAGGTTCTGTATGGAGCCCAGCACCCCTGGGGCAGTGCTTCTGGCACCTTCTGCTGACTAACCTCAGGTGAACATGGAACGTAGAGTGGCTCATTCAAGTGAAAATGGCTTAACATGTATTTTCGTACAATGTCAGTAATTTTCACTTTTTTACTTACTAAATGAATGGTTAATGTATTAAAGGGAATCTGTCACCTGAATATGGCGGGACCTTTTTTTGGTCCGATGGGCGGTGTTTTCGGGTGTTTTATTCACCCCTTCCTTTCCCGCTGGCTGCACGCTGGCCGCAATATTGGCACTATGTCCCGGAAGTATTTAGCTGTGTTCCGGGACATAGTGCGCCGGCGCATGCGCACTAATGCTTTTCGGCTTTGCCCGCAGTTGGGAAAAACATACTGCGCATGCGCAAGGCAAGATTGCCTTGCACAGGCGTGTTCTACGGAGGACAGCGAATCAACTTCAAGTCAATATTGCAGCCAGTGGGAAAGGAAGGGGTGAATAAAACACCCGAAAACACTGCCCATCGGACCGAAAAAAGGTCCCACCAAATTTAGGTGACAGGTTCCCTTTAGGAAAATAATTTGTTAACTTTCACAAAGATACTGTTCATTGAAAGATTTTTAGATTCTAGTAGAATCTGAGAGGTCAATATTAGTCTTGGGATTTACTTCCAACCATTGGTCTTCAGTCTTTTCTTTGGGTCTTCCAGCAGTTGCTAAGCTTCATGTCATTGACTACTAGGTCTCTTGCAGTCATGTTGAGTTCAATGCATGTCAATGACGTACATCATGTTACCCCCAGAAGACAAGAGATGAATGCTCAAAACTGGAATAAGCAAAAATTAAAGAACCAGTTTGTGAGCTTCAGCGGCAGAACAGCTGAGCGGGAAAGCCAAGTACAACTGAATGATCAGCTGACTTGATCACACTGCTGATACCACTCTGATTCAGATGTGCCTTCAGTCAGAGCTTCAAGTGGACTAGCATCTGAAAGATGTGAGTACAATTATTTGCAAAGAGCCAGCTGCAGTTTCACAACCGGCTTGTGAACAAATCTCACTCTTGAGGGGCAGTAAGATGTTGCCGCCTGGGAGCTACCTTGGACCGTCACATTAAGCTGGCCAATGGCTCCTGCTGACTGTTCTGGGGCAAATGCCTTGGCTGCCATCCCCAGATACACCCCTCTCAGCCTTCACATACGATAGCTAGTTATTATTACTTGAAGAAATCCATTCCTTATTTTTTATTCCCACATGGCAAACACTGTGGGCTGTTCCTTGGAAGTCATTGTGCTGTTAAGTGCACTTCAACATCAATACCGGCAATTACAGCCATAGACAGGACAAAGACATTTCATGGTCCACCAAATACATTTTTTAAATCGTAGTGATGCACTACTGCAAGCAGGTCACGTGGTGGCTGGAGACTGCTCTACACCACGTGGTGCTTATGCACCTCCTTCACATTCTCCACAAGCTCCTCAATGGACATCTTCCAGTCTTCAACATCAAAAGGGCAGACCATTGTATCAGATGTCACACTGTATGGCTCCCAGTTAACAACCATAGAGCATATTAGTAAGCACAGTGGCTGCAGTGCAACAGCTGCAAGCAGTTTGTATGTTATACTTGTGTTTCTGTGGGTTTCCTCTGGGTAGTTCGGTTTCCTCTCACACTCCAAAGGAAATCTAATAGGGAATTTAGATTATTAGCCCCAATAGGGCAGTGCCGATAATGTCTGTAAAGTGCTGTGGAAATAATGGAGCTACATAAGTGAGTAAAATAAATAAATATATGCATTTGGACAAAGTAACACACGCTCCCTGCATCCTCAATTTGAAAGTGCAATATTTGTGCCCACTGGGGTTCTGTTATCATTACTCTCTGGACACATAATTGTCTGTCTGATATTGTTCCACATCCGAATTAGCCAGCCTCACCTCCAACCCTTACATCTTTTGACTTACACCATAATTTACTGCTTTTCCTCCCCTCTCTTTTGGAGGCTTTTTTGCCCTGCCTTTCAAATTATTTTCATATGTTTATATTTAATAAAAATATTGATTGTTTTACCTCAGTTATAATTGCTTCTTATCGAATGGTGGTCAGCCATATTAGATTATGTTGGTTTATGAATTTTGAAGTGTCTAGTTCCTACTAATTTTGAACATATGGGAATGACCTTTTGTAGCTTGTCAACATCTATATATATAAGAGGCATCGTGATTACTCGCTAATCCCGCCCCCTGCACAGTAGCTCCACCCCTACCACATCACCACACATAATCTCGCCCCCCCACCCCATTACCACACACAATCCCGCCCCCACTACATTACCACACACAATCCCGCCCCCCACCACATTATCACACACAATCCCGCCCCCCACCCCATTACCACACACAATCCCGCCCCCCCACCATATTACTACACACAATCCCGCCCCACCACATTACCACACACAATCCCGCCCCTCACCACATTACCACACACAATCCCGCCCCCACCACATTACCACACACAATCCCGCCCCCCACCACATCACCATACATAATCCTGCCCACCCATCACATCACCACAGATAATCTTGACCCCCACCACATTACCAAACACAATCCCGCCCCCACACATTACCACACACAATCCCGCCCCCACATTACCACAGATAATCCCGCCCCCCACATTACCACACATAATCCCGCCCCCCACCACATTACCACACATAATCCCACACCCCAACACATCACCACACATAATCCCACCCCCCACCCCATTACCACACATAATCCCGCCCCCCACCCCATTACCACACATAATCCTGCCCCCCACCCCATTACCACACATAATCCCGCCCCCCCACCCAATTACCACACATAATCCCGCCCCCCCACCCAATTACCACACATCATCCCGCCCCCCACCCCATTACCACACATCATCCCGCCCCCCACCCCATTACCACACATAATCCCGCCCCCCCACCCCATTACCACACATAATCCCACCCCCCACCCCATTACCACACATAATCCCGCCCCCCACCCCATTACCACACATAATCCCGCCCCCCCACCCCATTACCACACATAATCCCGCCCCCCACCCCATTACCACACATAATCCAGCCCCCCACCCCATTACCACACATAATCCCGCCCCCCACCCAATTACCACACATCATAAATTACCACACTTCATCGCACCACCCACCCCATTACCACACATCATCCCGCCCCCCACCCCATTACCACACATAATCCCGCCCCCCACCCCATTACCACACATAATCCCGCCCCCCCATTACCACACATAATCCCACCCTCCCACCCCATTACCACACATAATCCCACCCTCCCACCCCATTACCACACATAATCCCGCCCTCCCACCCCATTACCACACATAATCCCGCCCTCCCACCCCATTACCACACATAATCCCGCCCCCACCCCATTACCACACATCTTCCCGCCCCTCACCCCATTGCCACACATAATCCCGCCCCCCACCACATCACACATAATCCCACCCCCTCCACATCACCACACATAATCCTGCCCACACCACATTGCCACAGATAATCCTGCCCCCCACCAAATTACCACACAATCCCACCCCCACCACATTACCACACATAATCCCGCACCCCAACACATCACCACACCTAATCCCACCCCCAACACATCACCACACGTAATCCTGCCCCCAACACATCACCACACATAATCCTGACCCCCACCCCATTACCACACATAATCCCGCCCCCTACCCCATTACCACACATAATCCCGCCCCACCACATCACACATAATCCTGCCCCCCTCCACATCACCACACATAATCCCACACCCCACCACACATAATCCCACCACCCCACCACATCACCACTCATAATCCCACACCCCACCACATCACCACACATAATCCCACCCCCCACCACACATAATCCCACCCCCCCACCACATCACCACTCATAATCCCGCCCCCCACCACATCACCACACATAATCTCGCCCCCCCACATTACCACACATAATCCCGCCCCCCCACCGCATTACCACAGATAATCCCGCCCCCACCACATCACCACACATAATCCCCCCACCACATTACCACACATAATCCCGCCTCCCCCACCACAATACCACAGATAATCCTGCCCCCAACACATTACCATACATAATCCCGCCCCCACCACATTAACACATAATCCCGCCCCCACCACATTACCACACATAATCCCACCCCCCACATTACCACACTAGGCTCCGTCCCCACACATTACCACACGACGCTCCATCCCCACACATTACCACACGAGGTTCTGTCCCCACACATTACCACATGAGGCTACGTCCCCACACATTACCACACAAGGCTCCGTCCCCACACATTACCACACGAGGCTCCGTCCCCACACATTACCACACGAGGCTCTGTCCCCACACATTACCCTACATAATCCCGCTCCCCACCATATTACCACACATAATCCCGCCCCCCACCACATCACCACACATAATCCCGCCCCCACCACATTACCACACATAATCCCCCCACCACATTACCACACATAATCCCGCCCCCACCACATTACCACAGATAATCCCACCTCCCCACCACATTACCACAGATAATCCCACCCCCACCACATTACCACACATAATCCTGCCCCCCACATTACCACACGAGGCTCCGTCCCCACACATTACCACACGAGCCTCCATCCTTACACATTACCACACGAGGTTCCGTCCCCCCACATTACCACACGAGGCTCCGTCCCCACACATTACCACGCAAGGCTCCGTCCTCACACATTACCACATGAGGCTCTGTCCCCACACATTACCATACGAGGCTCCGTCCTCACACATTACCACACGAGGCTCTGACCCCACACATTACCACTCGTTAATTTACCACCTGCGTAAGCGCTATTGAATGTTGTCATTATTTACTTTAGTTTAATCACCATCAGCGTTAATGAGATAGCAATGAGCGTGCCGAGCGTTAGCTGGCTGGAAACACCTAGTTTTAAATATAAAGAAGAGATATAATAGGACCACTAAAGAGAGTGTGGATGGAATACACCTTAGATAGCAAGGAGACTGAAGAGTTATATTGCTTCAAAGAAAATCCGATAGCTGAAAACATTTAATGGCACTGTCTATGCTTTAGTATGAAGTATGTTTCAGGAGTGTAAACAATCCCATATGACATGAAAAAAAGTTGTTAGGGAGCTGACAGGATAAAACTGACTGGACAGAGATAGAACAATTTATTCTGAAGAAAGGGGAAGAGGAAGAGTAGGGGAAGGCAATGGGTGTGTTGTAAATGGTCAGTGGTATTACAGGCAGAGAAAGAAAATATCAATCATAATAAAAAGAAGAAAAAATTTGGAAAGTGGCACTCGCCAAAAGAATAAATAATCTTAATGTATAAAAAACATAAGACCAAAACACGAGAAAGTTTAGTGCAGGACACCCTCAGGCAACAGCCATTTTGCGCTTTTTACCTAACGCTTCATCTGACCTGATGGTTTGCACTAGGCAAAAAGTGCAAAACTGTCGTTGCCTGATGGTGTCTTCTTGGCCTAGGCACTAAATTCTGGTGAACAGCATTTCTTTATAGATCCATATGATCTACAGCAAATGTCTTTAATTGTGACAATGCACTGCTATGGCAAGATGCAACTGAAACCTCCACGTTTGGACAGCTCTCTTTCCAACACCATGCTGTGTAAGCATGGAATCAAACCTGGGTTCTATGCTATTCCAAGTCTGGTCGCCACAGTAGGCACAAAAACCAACATGCAAAGTAGACATTGTGTCATGTCGGACGCTGTTCACACTAGGGCGTCTGACAGACAGCAGTAATTCCATGTATGTCCACTACACGCTCAGTGGCGTCGGCTAGATTTTATCCAGCTTGCTCGGGGTTAATCTAGCTGGTTATCAGGTTGGAGGCTGGGTCATGCCCACGGCCTTTAAATAGTCATGCTGGACTTTGGGCGTCGCCGATTATAGCTTGTGCTTTATGCCTAGTGATTCCGGTCTGGAGTGGAGGTCTTGTTGCAGGAATATCATATCTGTTAGTGTATTATCCTTTGTCTTATTCCTCCTTCCTATATTTGTATTTGTTTTGCCCTGTGCACATTATAGTGTATTCCTGTGTGTCAGCAGCATGGTGCGTTTTTCAGTTTTCCTTGTCTGTGCTTTCTGTGGGGATTGGCGTGTGGTCTCTTCACTGGGTGGCAGGTGGTGGTTTCAGCTTAGGGCTGAAACAGGAGACAGGGTCAGGACTGGCGGCCCAGACATGCACACCTTTAGTGTAATTTCTGGAAAAGGGACAGACAGGGTTTCCCTAGCCTGAGGGATATCGCAGGGGCCCGGGTAACCAGACTTAGTCTACCCAGTACTCCCGTGACATTATAATCGGCCCAAAAGAAAAAAATATATATATAT
Source organism: Ranitomeya variabilis (assembly GCF_051348905.1). Lineage (NCBI taxonomy): Eukaryota > Metazoa > Chordata > Amphibia > Anura > Dendrobatidae > Ranitomeya > Ranitomeya variabilis. The sequence goes on along the minus strand of NC_135238.1, from coordinate 159,071,427 downwards.
ATATTTTTTGTATGTCATGGATCCCATGACTTCCATAAACCGCCAGTTGAGGGCGCTGTTCTTACAGGTCACTGAATTGAAGGGGGCAGTTCAGCAACAGGGTCTTGTGGTATCTAATGTGCAAGTGGAAACTGCAGGTAGAGTTGCAGAGCCAAAAATCGCTTTACCTGAGAGGTTTGCTGGGGAACGAAGTAAATTTGTTGTTTTCCATGAAGCTTGCAAATTGTATTTTCGTATGTGCCTGCTTTCCTCAGGTAATGAGGCTCAGCGTGTGGGCTTGGTTTTGTCATTACTGAATGGAGACCCCCAAGCATGGGCGTTTTCATTACCTTCTGATTCAGCTGCATTTAACTCAGTAGAGAGGTTTTTTTCTGCTCTTGGACTCATATATGATGATCCTGACAGATTGGCTCTAGCAGAATCTAAAATACGCGCTCTCTGCCAGGGGGAGCGAAAGGCGGAGGATTACTGTTCTGAATTTCGCCGCTGGGCGGTGGACACACAATGGAATGACCCGGCACTGCGGAGTCAGTTTGTATGTGGGGTTTCGAGAAGGGTTAAACAAGCCCTTCTGATGTATGAGACTCCTGCTTCTCTAGAGTCTGCCATGAGTCTTGTTGTCCGCATTGATCGCCGTTTGCGTCAGGGGGTGCTAGAGACGCCGCCTATGGGGGAGGTTGTAGGTGCACGTGAGGTTGCTGCAGGTGAGCCCACGGAGTCTATGCAAATCGCAGGGGTGTCGCTTCATCAAGCCCCCTCGCTCAGGAAGCAGGGACTCTGTTTTTGCTGTGGTAAAAAGGAGCATTATGTAAATGCTTGTCCTCTGTTTTCTAAAAAAAAGCGCAACGGCGGAAAACTACTAAGCTCAGAGGGTGTGGAGGAGGCCAGTCTGAGCTTATGCATATCCTCCATGGTGGTCTCTCAATGTAGGCTCCCTGCCAGAGTTATGGTCACTGGCAGAGAGCTGCCAATCACTGTTTTTGTGGATAGTGGTTCGGCCACTAATCTCATTGATGAGGAGTTTGCGCGCACTGCCGGGTTCACGGTCAAAAAATTGCCTCATCCTATCCGGGTGGTCACCATCAATGCTACCCCTCTCCCACAGGGGGAGATTACTGAGTTTGTGGCTGAGGTTAAACTCCACATTGGGGTCCTACATTCTGAGCAGGTTACATGTAGGGTGCTCAGTAATCTTCCTGCACAAATGGTTCTGGGTTTTCCATGGTTATCTATGCATAACCCGGTTATTGACTGGAAAACTCAGGACTTAATTCACTGGAGTGGTTTTTGCCAGGAGAATTGCCTGGCCACATGTGTGTCCGCTGTGACTCCAAGCATTCCTGAGTCACTGCTGGATTTCGTGGATGTGTTCTCAGAGAAGGGTTGCTCAGAATTGCCACCACATCGCCCCTATGACTGTACTATTAGGTTTAAACCAGGGGCTAAATTGCCGAAAGCAAGGATGTTCAACATCTCTGGTCCTGAGAGGCAAGCTTTAAAGGATTACATTTCTGAGAGTCTGAGCAAAGGGCACATCAGGCCTTCGTCCTCGCCGGTGGCAGCGGGGTTCTTCTTCATTAAAAAGAAAGATGGCGGACTACGCCCGCGTCTGGATTTCAGGGAGTTAAACCAGATTACGGTTCGTGATCCATACCCTATGCCACTGATACTTGATTTGTTCAACCAGGTGGCTGGTGCTAAGTGGTTTTCAAGCTTAACCTCAGGGGGGCTTACAACCTCATAAGAGTCCGTCAAGGTGATGAGTGGAAGACGGCTTTTAATACTCCTGAGGGTCATTTTGAAAATTTGGTGATGCCATTTGGGTTGACAAACGCGCCTGCAGTTTTTCAACATTTCATAAATGATGTATTCTCGCATGTTCTGGGGAAATTTGTTATTGTGTACCTAGATGACATTCTCATTTATTCATGCGACCGTGATTCTCATTTAGAGCATGTGAGGCAGGTGTTACAGCTTCTCAGGGAAAATAAGCTCTATGCAAAACTTGAGAAATGTGTATTTTCGGTTCAGAAGTTGCCTTTCTTGGGTTATATTGTGTCTGCTTCAGGGTTTAAAATGGATGCCGCTAAGGTGCAAGCGGTGCTGCATTGGGAACGGCCTGATAACCTAAAAGCACTCCAGCGGTTCCTTGGGTTTTCCAACTATTATAGAAAGTTTATCAAAGATTTTTCTACCATTGCTAAACCGCTTACTAACATGACGAAAAAGGGTACCAATTTCTCTGCCTGGCCTCAGGCTGCTGTGGGCGCATTTGAATTTCTGAAGAACAGTTTTGCTTTGGCCCCCATTCTGGTGCAACCGGACGTATCAAAACCATTTACCATGGAAGTCGATGCGTCTGAGGTTGGAGTGGGGGCGGTGCTGTCAAAAGGCTCATCCTTGGGCGAGTTGCGTCCTTGCACCTACTTTTCCAAGAAGCTGTCGTCTGCCGAACGTAATTACGATATCGGCAACAGGGAGTTGTTGGCTATCAAGTTGGCTTTTGAGGAGTGGCGACACTTTTTGGAGGGGTCGGTCCATCAGGTTACAGTTATCACCGACCATAAAAATCTGCTGCATTTGGAGTCAGCCAAGCGTCTGTCCCCCAGGCAGGCTCGCTGGGCATTGTTTTAAACGCGGTTCAACTTTTTTGTTACATAGCGACCGGGGTCTAAGAACACTAAGGCGGATGCTTGGTCAGGTGTTTTCCGGGGGGAGAACCTCGGGAAGATCCGGTACCCATCCTCCAAAAGATTGTAGTGGTCTCGGCTCTCACGACCGAGGTTGAGGCTGAGATTGCCAAAGCTCAGGTGGAGGTACTACAAGAGCTTCCCATTAACAAATCGTTTGTACCGCTCCATCTTCGCCTAAAGGTGTTGGGTGAGCATCATGATGCTGTCCTGGCTGGCCATCCAGGGGTTAGGGGTACCTTGGAGTTGGTGTCACATCGGTTTTGGTGGCCCAAAATCCGACAGGACGTGGTCTCATACGTATCAGCATGTACCACGTGCGCTAGGGCTAAGACGTCCCGCTCTCGTCCTGCTGGCACACTACATCCTCTCAGGGTACCCAGTAGGCCATGGACGGAGATTTCCATGGATTTTATCACAGATTTGCCCTCCTCTGCTGGAAACATGGTCATTCTGGTGGTTGTTGATCGGTTCTCAAAGATGTCGCACTTTGTGTCTTTGCCTTCGTTGCCTAACGTTAAGACTCTGGCTCAGGTTTTTGTGCAGGAAGTGATCAGACTTCATGGGGTCCCGTCTGACTTTGTGTCTGATAGGGGTACTCAGTTTGTGGCAAAATTTTGGAAAGCTTTTTGCTCACGGCTGGGGATCAAGTTGTCGCATTCTTCTGCGTTTCATCCTCAGTCAAATGGTCAGACCGAGCGTATGAACCAGAATTTGGAGCAGTACTTACGCTGTTTTGTTTCTGACAATCAGGAGGAGTGGTCAACGTTCCTTCCTTTGGCTGAGTTTGCTATAAATAATCACCGTCAGGAATCGTCTGGGGAGTCCCCGTTCTTTTGTGTTTATGGGCTCCATCCTCAGTTTTGTACTCTGCGTCAGGGGGGCTCTACTGGCATCCCAGAGGAGGACCAGTTAGGAGCACAACTGTCATCCATTTGGAGGAAAGTGAAACAGCGCTTGCTAAGCGTAGGTGCAAGGTACAAACGAGTGGCTGACAGTAAACGTGTGACAGGTCCGGACCTGAGTGTGGGTGACTGGGTGTGGTTGTCCACAAAAAACATAAAACTCAAGATTCCATCCTTGAAATTGGGTCGAAGGTTTATTGGTCCATTTAGGGTTGCTGCCATCATTAACCCAGTAGCCTACCGTTTGGCGCTCCCTACGGTATATAAAATACACAATGTGTTCCACAGATCTTTATTAAAAAAGGTGGTGGGTTCTGTCGACACGGCGCCTATGCCACCTCCAGTTTTGGTGGATGGCAATTTGAAGTTTGAAGTCTCCAAGGTGGTTGACTCTCGTGTAGTGTGCCGCAAATTACAGTACCTGGTACGCTGGCTTGGTTATGGGCCGGAAGAGAGGTCCTGGGTACCTGCCTCGGACATACATGCGGACCGGCTGGTCAGTATGTTTCACCGCCGCCATCCGGACAAGCCGGGTCCTATAAGTCGTGAGGGCCCTGTGGTCCCTCGTAGAAGGCAGGGTACTGTCATGTCGGACGCTGTTCACACTAGGGCGTCCGACAGACAGCAGTAATTCCACTTACGTCCACTACACGCTCAGTGGCATCAGCTAGATTTTATCCAGCTTGCTCAGGGTTAATCTAGCTGGTTATCAGGTTGGAGGCTGGGTCATGCCCACGGCCTTTAAATAGTCGCGCTGGACATTGGGCGTCGCCGATTATAGCTTGTGCTTTATGCCTAGTGATTCCGGTCTGGAGTGGTGGTCTTGTTGCAGGAATATCATATCTGGTGGTGTATTATCCTTTGTCATATTCCTCCTTCCTATATTTGTATTTGTTTTGCCCTGTGCACATTATAGTGTATTCCTGTATGTCAGCGGCGTGGTGTGTTTTTCAGTTTTTCCCTGTCTGTGCTTTCTGTGGGGATTGGCGTGTGGTCTCTTCACTGGGTGGCGGGTTGTGGTTTCAGCTTAGGGCTGAAACAGGAGACAGGGTCAGGCCTGGCGGCCCAGACATGCACACCTTTAGTGTAACTTCTGGGAAAGGGACAGAGTTTCCCTAGCCTGAGGGATATCGCAGGTGCCCGGGTAACCAGCCTTAGTCTACCCAGTACTCCCGCGACACATTGACCCTCAAATGGATGGTTGCCATGAAGGCCCTTGCCCTGCGTTCATCATTTGTAAAATGCATGGTCCAACTAGGTTTGGCCTGCATCACAGGCCCAGGCATGCGTTTTCCAGTATTAAACATGCTGTGTTCTACCAATGGGGGCCTGGTTACCTATAGTTTACACTGTATGCAGAATTATTGTTAGAATCTATTTAGTTTGGGACTATCCACCATTTTCTTGTGGAGTTTTGGCTGCTGGTCTTTTTCCTTTGGTGCTGGGTTTGTCTTGGGTCAGGTGTTTGTATCATTCTTTCTTAACCAGCACCTGCCTCCCATTCCTTGCTGGACAACAGTGTTAATCTGCTTGAGCTCTAGCTTGGTGCTTTGCTTTGTGTTCTGTGTGTGCTATTTGTGCAATGCTGGTACCTCTGGTTCTGCTAGCCTCAGTTTCTGTTTTCTGTTGGTTTCTGCAGCCTTCTCTATGTTTTCTACTAGGAGGTGACCCGTTTTTGTATCCACCACAGCAAAGTGAAGGACAGCATCCAATCCAGCTGAAGTATAAAAAGTCCTTTATTGTGCCAAATGCAACATGTCAATGGTATACGGTTGAAACGTTGCATTTGGCACAATAAAGGACTTTTTATACTTCACCTGGATTGGATGCTGTCCTTCACTTTGCTGTGGTATGTGTTAAGTGTAGAGTTCCCGCCTCTGCACAGAGGGAATCTCAAGCCATTTCCACTGTGGTCTCCCATCATTCTTCAGCCGCAGTGGAGCCTGCTCGGCGGAGACGTCGGTCCCAGCGTCTGACTCAGGCAGAAACTCTGCGCCTGGTTACTGCTGTTCTTCCAGGTTCTGCCATTAAGACCAGTGCTGGGTAACGGCGAGCAGACGCTTTTGGGACTAAGTCCTGCTTTTCACCTTCTGAGCATGCCCAGGGTGAGATCTCTTATTGGAGGTCGAGGGTCACATGCTTTGATACTGCAGCAAAACCCATTGGTTCTCCAGGAAGGTCCTGAAGGTGCTCAGGCTCTGTGGTAGCCTCTCATTGGTCCTTCTTGGAAGGTCATGTACCTGCTGCAGCTATAAAGGGTTCGCATGGCCGCACGGCCATGTGCTAGTATCAAATCCGTTATGTGCATTCGCCAGTGTGGTCACATTTATGTGTGTTCAGGGACTCGGCTGAAATAAGCCCCTAGAATGCCGGCACCTCCGGCGAGGAGATTGTGTGCGTGGATTTAGGGCCCCAGCTGAAATAAGCCCCTAGAATACCGGCTCCTCCGGTGAGGAGATTGTATGTATGCGTGACCACAGACTGCCTTCAGCTCGGCAGTTAGCTGTGAACTCCTGTGGGGTTAACATGGCACAGCGTCTTGTTTCCGTGCGACTCTGTGAAGTAACAGAGTTCGCTTAAACCGCCATATAGCGCTGTCATTTGCTAGCAGCAGGTTCCTCCTGCACGGTGGACCCCGGGCTGCGAACGCAACAATAATAACATCTATATTTACTCGGTGCATTCCGCTAGCCCTAACATAATACTAGTGCCAGGGTCTGGCTAGCAATGGCGGACAAACAGCAATCTTTGCGGTACATCCAGCAGCTGGAGGGTAGGTTGACGGCTCTCGAGTGCACAACCTCAGCTGTGGATGTTACCGCAGTAGCTGTTCAGGCTACTAGCGTGGCTGCAGCAGCTTTGTCCACTCCCACTCCTGTTCTGACCCTATCTCGCCTCCCGCTGCCAGAAAAATTCTCTGGTGATGGCAAATCATGTAGCGGTTTCGTGAGCCAGTGCTCTATACACCTCGAGCTCCTGGCTGCACGTCTACCTACAGAGCAGGCAAAGGTGGGATTCATTTTGTCTCTCCTGTCAGACAGGGCGTTGGAGTGGGCTACGCCGCTGTGGGAGCGTGGCGATCATGTGGTGCAGAGTGCTCCGCTGTTTCTGAGCACTCTGAAACAGGTCTTTTTAGGACCTCGAGTCACCCATGATACGGCGCTCCAACTGTTGGCATTGACTCAGGGTTCGTCCTTGGTCAGCCATTTTGCCGTCCACTTCCGCACCTTAGCATCTGAGCTGGAGTGGTCGGATAAAGCCCTCATCCCTATATTTTGGAGGGGGCTGGCTAACCATGTTAAGGACGCTCTGGCCACTAGGGAGATTCCCGCCACACTGGAGGAGTTAATAGCTGTATCTACTCGTATTGACCTCTGTTTTAACGAGAGGAGGGTAGAGCGAGCCCATTGTAGGCAGAGGTTTCGGCTGGCTCCCACCTTCGCCAAACCTTTGGAATCTCCGGTCCAGGCACCTGAGTCACATGAGGCCATGGAGGTGCTACGAGCGGGATCTAAGTCCCGGACCGCTCTTGCACTTAGGGTCTGTCATGTTTGCCGACAGTCAGGACATTTTGCCACCAGATGTCCTCAGCAGTCGGGGAAACGTCAGCGTCTAGTGGTAGTAGGTGGAGGTTCACTAGACACGGCGACGTTTGCCTCCAAATTGTCCTTTAAGGGGACAATTACCATTGGCCCATCCACTCATTCGGTAGAGCTTTGCGTGGATTCCGGGGCGGAGGGCAATTTTATGTCTTCTGCCTTTGCCCAACGACACGCAATACCTCTGGTGATGCTCACCCAACCAGTGACCGTACGAGTGGTGAATGGGTCGACACTGCCCTCACAGATTACACACCAGACCATCCCATTTACTCTATCCATGTTGCCATCTTATCAGGAGATAATATCTCTGCTCGTCATTCCTGAGAGAATTGATGAGGTCCTCTTAGGGATACCTTGGCTACGGTACCACTCTCCTCATATTGAGTGGTCCACAGGCAGGATTTTGGGATGGAGTGAATCTTGTGGGGGTACATGTCAGAGGGAATGCGTTCAGGTTGCTACTACAGAGGTACCCGCAGATCTCTCCTCTCTCTCCAAGCAATATTGGCCCTATGCGGACGTGTTCTCCAAAAGGGCTGCGGAGACTCTTCCGCCTCACCGCCCCTATGACTGTCCTATTGACCTCTTGCCTGGTGCTGAGCGTCCCCGGGGTCGAGTCTACCCATTGTCTCTCCGAGAGACGGAGGCAATGTCTCAGTACATCCAGGAGAATCTGGCAAGGGGATTCATTAGGAAGTCTGTGTCACCTGCAGGGGCTGGTTTCTTCTTCGTGCAGAAGAAGAACGGAGAATTACGTCCATGCATAGATTACAGGGGTCTTAACGCCATCACCGTTAAGAACAAGTACCCTCTGCCCCTGATATCTGAGCTTTTTGACAGGCTTCGGGGAGCAAGAGTGTTTACTAAACTAGATCTGCGGGGTGCTTACAACCTGATTCGCATCCGTGAGGGGGACGAATGGAAGACGGCTTTTAACACCAGGGATGGGCACTATGAATATCTGGTGATGCCCTTTGGGCTTTGTAATGCCCCCGCCATTTTCCAAGACTTTGTAAACGATATCTTCCGGGATATGCTCTCCACCTCAGTTGTAGTCTACCTGGATGATATTCTCATCTACTCTCCAGATATAGACTCCCACCGGAGAGATGTGTGCAAAGTCTTCAACCTCCTACGGGCAAATTCCCTCTATGCCAAGTTGGAGAAGTGTGTGTTTGAGCAGGAGTCTTTGCCTTTCTTGGGCTATATCATTTCGGCCCAAGGATTGGCTATGGATCCTGCCAAGCTACAGGCTGTGATGGACTGGCAAGAACCCCATTCTCTCAAAGCGGTGCAGCGCTTTATGGGGTTCATTAATTACTATCGCCAGTTCATTCCCCACTTCTCAACTTTGGTAGCTCCTTTGGTTGCCCTCACCAAAAAGGGAGCAAATCCCAAGTTGTGGTCGGAAGAGGTCTCCAAGGCCTTCCTCTCTATTAAGTCCCACTTTGCTAGTGCTCCCATTCTACATCGCCCCGAAGTAGATAAACCTTTCATAATGGAGGTGGATGCCTCATCTCTCGGTGCTGGAGCAGTCCTATTCCAAAAGGATGCTCAAGGTCGGAAGCATCCCTGCTTCTTTTTCTCTAAGACCTTCACACCGGCGGAGAGGAATTATTCCATTGGGGACAGGGAGTTGCTAGCTATGAAGTTGGCCTACTCGGAGTGGAGACATCTCTTGGAGGGGGCTCGTTTTCCTTTCCAAGTTTTCACCGACCACAAGAACTTGGTCTATATTCAGATTGCCCAGCGGCTAAATTCTCGCCAGGCCAGATGGTCCCTGTTCTTCTCCCAGTTCCATTTCACCCTCCATTTTCTCTCCGGGGAGAAGAACATATGTGCCGATGCTCTCTCCCGCTCCGTAGTGTCATCAGCGGAGGAGGAGGAGGAACCTCGGCTTATTGTCCCTTCTGAGAGTCTGAGGACCGTGACTCCGGTTTTGCTAGAGTCTGTGCCCCCAGGTAAGACTTTCGTGCCAGCAAATTTGCGACTGGAGGTTCTCTCTTGGGCTCACTCGTCCAGGGTGGGTGGACACTTTCGGACCAAAAGGACATCTGAGCTTCTGGCGAGGACGTACTGGTGGCCGCATATGGCCCGTGACGTCGGAGACTATATTCGGGCGTGTCTCTTGCGCCAAAAATAAGTCTCCTCGACAACGGCCAGCTAGTTTACTTTATCCCATGCCGGTGGCAGACAGGCCCTGGCAGATGGTCGGGATGGACTTTGTGGTGGGCTTACCCAAGTCCCGTGGCTGCACCATTATTTGGGTGATCACCATCCATTTTTCCAAAATGGTGCATTTGGTGCCTCTTCCACGGCTACCTTCTGCACGGGCTCTGGCAGCGTTGTTTATTAAACATGTCTTTCGCCTACTCGGTATGCCGGACAAAATTGTCAGTGACCGGGGTCCCCAGTTTGCGTCTCGGTTCTGGAGAGAGCTTTGTTGTCTACTCAGCATTGAGTTGAATCTCTCTTCAGCATATCATCTCGAGACGAATGGGTTGGTAGAGAGGGCCAACCAGACTCTGGTCACATATCTGCGACATTTTGTTTCTGCTAGGCAGTATAACTGGGCATCCTTGCTATCGTGGGCGGAGTTTGCGCTTAACAACGCCGTAGCCGACTCCACTGGTCAGAATCCATTCCTCCTTAATTACGGTCAGCATCCGCGGGTTCCTGTGCCTATGCCTGTGTCTTCTGCCGACTCCAGGGTGGCAGACTGGGCTATGGAGGCACGGGACATTTGGGACCGCACTCAGGATGCCATCCGGGCCTCCAAGGAGAGAATGAGGTCCTCCAGTAATGCACATCGGTGCCCCCCTCCGATCTTTGCTCCTGGCAACTTAGTGTGGCTCTCCGCCCGTAACATCAGGCTGCGAGTTGAGTCCACTAAGTTTGCACCTCGCTACTTGGGTCCCTTCAAGGTCCTCGAACAGGTTAACCCTGTGGTCTACCATCTGGCCCTTCCTCCACGCCTGGGTATCACCGACACCTTTCATGTGTCCCTCTGAAAGCTCGTATACATGTCCCAGTTTTCTGAGTCATCTGCCAGGACATTGGGTTCATCTTCAGATGATTACGAGGTGAACGCTATCTTGTGGTGCAAGGTGGTACGTGGCAAAAACTTTTATTTGGTGGATTGGAGGGGTTATGGCCCAGAGGACAGGTCCTGGGAGCCTGCTAAGCATATTCGAGCTCCGCAGCTCATTGCTGCATTCGAACGTAGCGAGTTCCAAGGAGGGGGGTCCCTAGGAGGGGGGGTAATGTTAGGTGTTGAGTTCCCGTCTCTGCACAGGGGGAATCTCGAGCCATCTCCACTGCGGTCTCCCATCCTTCTCCAGCCGCAGTGGAGCCTGCTCAGCGGAGACGTCGGTCCCAGCGTCTGACTCAGGCAGATACTCTGCGCCTGGTTACTGCTGTTCTTCCAGGTTCTGCCATTAAGACCAGTTCTGGGCAGCGGCGAGCAGACGCTTTTGGGACTAAGTATATAAGCAAAAAAAAGGAAGAAAAAACACCTCCGCACTGCTGTGACGAGTAGGTCTCTGTGTGAGGATGCACAATTACTTCTGAGTCTCACTGACCCTAAGTCTTCTACAATCATCCCAAAAGATGTATCTAATCCACCATTTCTTGGAGGTGTTAAGTCCACAATTATGCCACTTGTATCCCCGGGTAACCCTGTTGACATATTTGAAATACAAGTTGTTAAAGATATTGAAGCTTTAATGTATAAAAACTCCCCAGTAATTTATCATTGAAGGAATTTAGAGGTTTAAAAGAAATACAGGGGTGGTCCGACACTATAGTATGCTCTGCAGACAAAGGAGGCAATACGGTGCTGTTGTCACGCGAGTATTACAAAAAAGAGGCTTTAAGACAATTGTCTAATGAGAACACCTACACTAAATTAAAAGGAGATCCTACAGTGAGTTTTAAGAATAGTTTGCGCTCGTTGTTAAGACGGTATGTCGAAAAAAGGGTTCTGTCTAGCAAACAGGCAGAAAAATTGTTGCCCGAATTTCCAAGGAAGCCTCATTGGTACCATATACCAAAGTTGCACAAATCTATGGCAGAACCACCGGGGTGCCCTATAGTGTCGGGGGTGGGTTCTCTCACAGAACCCCTGTCTTCTTATTTAGATTGGCTACTACACTCACTGGCCACTTTATTAGGTACACCTGTCCAACTTCTTGTTAACACTTAATTTCTAATCAGCCAATCACATGGCGGCAACTCAGTGCATTTAGGCATGTAGACATGGTCAAGACAATCTCCTGCAGTTCAAACCGAGCATCAGTATGGGGAAGAAAGGTGATTTGAGTGCCTTTGAACGTGGCATGGTTGTTGGTGCCAGAAGGGCTGGTCTGAGTATTTCAGAAACTGCTGATCTACTGGGATTTTCACGCACAACCATCTCTAGGGTTTACAGAGAATGGTCTGAAAAAGAAAAAAAATCCAGTGAGCGGCAGTTCTGTGGGCGGAAATGCCTTGTTGATGCCAGAGGTCAGAGGAGAATGGGCAGACTGGTTCGAGCTGATAGAAAGGCAACAGTGACTCAAATCGCCACCCGTTACAACCAAGGTAGGCCTAAGAGCATCTCTGAACGCACAGTGCGTCGAACTTTGAGGCAGATGGGCTACAGCAGCAGAAGACCACACCGGGTACCACTCCTTTCAGCTAAGAACAGGAAACTGAGGCTACAATTTGTACAAGCTCATCGAAATTGGACAGTAGAAGATTGGAAAAACGTTGCTTGGTCTGATGAGTCTCGATTTCTGCTGCGACATTCGGATGGTAGGGTCAGAATTTGGCGTAAACAACATGAAAGCATGGATCCATCCTGCCTTGTATGGAGCATCTTTGGGATGTGCAGCCGACAAATCTGCGGCAACTGTGTGATGCCATCATGTCAATATGGACCAAAATCTCTGAGGAATGCTTCCAGCACCTTGTTGAATCTATGCCACGAAGAATTGAGGCAGTTCTGAAGGCAAAAGGGGGTCAAACCCGTTACTAGCATGGTGTACCTAATAAAGTGGCCGGTGAGTGTACGTCCACTCTTACAAGATATCCCTTCTTATGTGAAGGACACTGGGGATTTTTTAAAAACCATCAAGGGTTTTGTTTGGCAGGATAATTTTTGGTAATCATATAAAACCCAACATGTTTAATTATAAATAGCTAAAATGCCACCAACCTGTGGCTGCACCAAAAAGAAAAACCAAAACACACAGTGAAAAAACTAGTGTTGGGGGACAAGAATACCCCTATAACAGTGGCTGCACTGATGGCTACCTGTCAGTGGGGGTTGGCGCTCTAGGGGAAACGTTGCGGCGCCCCCACTCCTCGTAGGCTTGCCCTATAATCCTGTTAGGCCCTGACGGTGGCCCTGGGTCCCCTACCCACACAGTATAAATATCTAAAGGTGCCCCTGTACAGCTAGACAGAGATAATCCTAAAAATAGGGAATCCTAGGCCCCAACACTGTGCAATATAAAAACAATGGAGTACATGTAGTGGACTTGTGATGGCTAAATGTACAGTAATTTCCCAAAGAGGCTATTTATTGCCTGGGAAAATGTGTACAGCACCTATTTATGTATACACAGCCTGCAGTGTGTACATAGGACCATTGATATCCGTCCCATGTGGGGCCGACTGCCCGAAAAACATACAGTGCAGAAAAAGCACAACAGTGCTGTAACACGAGAGCGATCAGTTCATACAGCACACACTAATATGCAACGTTGTTATAGCTGTAGTAGATAAATTAAAGTGCCATAGTGCATTTATAGCTATAGTCCAATAAGCACATGTGTAATGCCGATTTCCCACCAAGACCTATGTTTGCCTGGGGTGATAATGGCAACACTTATCTCTATATTTGCAGCCCACAGGGTATCTTAAAGACCCCAATGTCACAGTAATCAAAGCAATACTGTAGTAAAAGAGCGGTCAATATACAGTTAGGTCCATATATATTTGGACAGAGACAACATTTTTCTAATTTTGATTATAGACATTACCACAATGAATTTTAAACAAAACAATTCAGATGCAGTTGAAGTTCAGACTTTCAGCTTTCATTTGAGGGTATCCACATTAAAATTGGATGAAGATTTTAGGAGTTTCAGCTCCTTAACATGTGCCACCCTGTTTTTAAAGGGATCAAAAGTAATTGGACAGATTCAATAATTAAAAATAAAATGTTCATTTTTAGTACTTGGTTGAAAACCCTTTGTTGGCAATAACTGCCGGAAGTCTTGAACTCATGGACATCACCAGACGCTGTTTTTCCTCCTTTTTGATGCTCTGCCAGGCCTTCACTGCGGTGGTTTTCAGTTGCTGTTTGTTTGTGGGCCTTTCTGTCTGAAGTTTAGTCTTTCACAAGTGAAATGCAGGCTCAATTGGGTTGAGATCAGGTGACTGACTTGGCCATTCAAGAATATTCCACTTCTTTGCTTTAATAAACTCCTGGATTGCTTTGGCTTTATGTTTTGGGTCATTGTCCATCTGTAGTATGAAACGACGACCAATCAGTTTGGCTGCATTTGACTGGATCTGAGCACACAGTATGTCTCTGAATACCTCAGAATTCATTCAGCTGCTTCTGTCCCGTGTCACATCATCAATAAACACTAGTGACCCAGTGCCACTGGCAGCCATGCATGCCCACGCCATCACACTGCCTCCGCCGTGTTTTACAGATTATGTGGTATGCTTTGGATCATGAGCTGGACCACGCCTTTGCCATACTTTTCTCTTTCCATCATTCTGGTAGAGGTTGATCTTGGTTTCATCTGTCCAAAGAATGTTCTTCCAGAACTGTGCTGGCTTTTTCAGATGTTTTTTAGCAAAGTCCAGTATAGCCTTTTTCTTCTTGATGCTTATGAGTGGCTTGCACCGTGCAGTGAACCCTCTGTATTTACTTTCATGCAGTCTTCTCTTTATGGTAGATTTGGATATTGATACGCCGACCTCCTGGAGAGTGTTATTCACTTGGTTGGCTGTTGTGAAGGGGTTTCTCTTCACCATGAAGATTATTCTGCAATCATCCACCACTGTTGTCTTCCGTGGGCGCCCAGGTCTTTTTGCATTGATGAGTTCACCAGTGCTTGCTTTCTTTCTCAGAATGTACCAAACTGTAGATTTTGCCAGTCCTAATATGGTAGCAATTTCTCGGATGGGTTTTTTCTGTTTTCGCAGCTTAAGGATGGCTTGTTTCACCTGCACAGAGAGCTCCTTTGACCGCATGTTTACTTCACAGCAAAACCTTCCAAATGCAAGCACCACACCTCAAATCAACTCCAGGCCTTTTATCTGCTTAATTGAGAATTACATAACAAAGGGATTGCCCACAACTGTCCATGAAATAGCCTTGGAGTCAATTGTCCAATTACTTTTGGTCCCTTTAAAAACAGGGTGGCACATGTTAAAGAGCTGAAACGCCTAAACCCTTCATCCAATTTTAATGTGGATACCCTCAAATGAAAGCTGAAAGTCTGAACTTCAACTGCATCTGAACTGTTTTGCTTAAAATTCATTGTGGTAATGTCTATAACCAAAATTAGAAAAATGTTGTCTCTGTCCAAATATATATGGACCTAACTGTATTTAGCACACGCTCCCCCAATAGTGCCACATTGTTTAAGCTGATCATTTAAAGTGACATTGTGCGTATTATTGCTGTGTCTCGATGCTCAAAACCGGAATACAGTGTGTGCACAAATCTGTATGGCTGATACTCATCGTGTTCTAGGTGCCGCGCAGTCTGCCACCTAACATAATTCGCCTCGACGCGTTACGCCCCTCTGGCTCATCAGGAGGCCCGATTCTGGTGTCATGTATCTCGATAGTATAGGATAAAGGACTATCGAGATACATGACACCAGAATCGGGCCTCCTGATGAGCCAGAGGGGCGAAACGCGTCGAGGCGAATTATGTTAGGTGGCAGACGGCGCGGCACCTAGAACACGATGAGTATCAGCCATACAGATTTGTGCACACACTGTATTCCAGTTTTGAGCATCGAGACACAGCAATAATACGCACAATGTCACTTTAAATGATCAGCTTAAACAATGTGGCACTATTGGGGGAGCGTGTGCTAAATATATTGACCGCTCTTTTACTACAGTATTGCTTTGATTACTGTGACATTGGGGTCTTTAAGATACCCTGTGGGCTGCAAATATAGAGATAAGTGTTGCCATTATCACCCCAGGCAAACATAGGTCTTGGTGGGAAATCGGCATTACACATGTGCTTATTGGACTATAGCTATAAATGCACTATGGCACTTTAATTTATCTACTACAGCTACAACAACGTTGCATATTAGTGTGTGCTGTATGAACTGATCGCTCTCGTGTTACAGCACTGTTGTGCTTTTTCTGCACTGTATGTTTTTCGGGCAGTCGGCCCCACATGGGACGGATATCAATGGTCCTATGTACACACTGCAGGCTGTGTATACATAAATAGGTGCTGTACACATTTTCCCAGGCAATAAATAGCCTCTTTGGGAAATTACTGTACATTTAGCCATCACAAGTCCACTACATGTACTCCATTGTTTTTATATTGCACAGTGTTGTGGCCTAGGATTCCCTATTTTTAGGATTATCTCTGTCTAGCTGTACAGGGGCACCTTTAGATATTTATACTGTGTGGGTAGGGGACCCAGGGCCACCGTCAGGGCCTAACAGAATTATAGGGCAAGCCTACGAGGAGTGGGGGCACCGCAACGTTTCCCCTAGGGCGCCAACCCCCACTGACAGGTAGCCATCAGTGCAGCCACTGTTATAGGGGTATTCTTGTCCCCCAACACTAGTTTTTTCACTGTGTGTTTTGGTTTTTCTTTTTGGTGCAGCCACAGGTTGGTGGCATTTTAGCTATTTATAATTAAACATGTTGGGTTTTATATGATTACTGCATTTAGCTATCCCAATTTTTCATACATATACGTTCAAAATTAGCAGGATAATTTTTGCCTTACCTCGATAGACATCAAAAATCTGTATACCAGAATCCCGCAAAAGTTAGGGGTTGATACAATCAGAATGATCTTAGAAAACACACTTACTGAAGTAGATACCATCACCTTTATTTGTGAAGGTCTATTCTTTGTTTTGGGTCACAATGCATTTCAGTTTGATAATGCTTGGTACAGACAGACGGAGGGTACCGCTATGGGTACCCCCGTCGCATGTACCCTAGCCAATCTTTTTTTGGCTAGATTTGAGGAGGAATATATTTATTCCACCACAAATCCATTTTTGAAGCATATCAAGCTATACGCGAGATATGTGGACGACATATTCATGGTGTGGGACGGACACCAGGATGATTTGACACGATTCGTGGAACACCTGGGGACGTCCAACACCATGAATATGAAGTTCACCTCTCAATTTGGAGGAAATGATTTGGTTTTTCTTGACGTGAGGCTAAAGGTGAGGGAAGGTGCTATTCACACAGAGGTTTATCGGAAACCGTCGGCATCCAATTCGTTGTTACACTTTGATAGTGCCCATCCCCTTTACACTAGACGGTCTTTACCCTATAGTCAATTCTTAAGGGTGAAAAGGATCAATAGTAGTGTTACGGGGTGTAGAGAGCAATCGAAAGATTTATATGATAGATTTATTAAGCGGGGCTATCCACGGACAGTGCTAAGCAGTGCTTTGGAAAAAGCGGCAGCGACAGATATGGGTAACAAACCATCTAGAAAAAAAGAGGATAAAAAATTTGTATTTAGTTTTAAGTTCGGACCTATGGACAGCGAAATCAGATCTGCCATTAGAAAAAATTGGCAGATCTTGGGCCATGATAGCGACCTGAAAGAAATGGTCGATAGAGGTCCGTTATTTGCATGCCGACAGAGTAGGAATATTAGAGATCATTTGGTCCGTAACCGTTTTGTCTCCACTCAGGAGAATTGGATAGGTGGCAATGCCCCAAAAGGGAACTTTAAATGCGGCCGGTGTAATTTTTGCGTTTATCATCTCACAGGTAATAAGATCAAAATTGGCCCAATCCAGCATATAGTCTGTGATTTTATATCCTGCAGATCTACTCACATTGTCTATGTAATTTTTTGCCCATGCGGCTTCTTCTACATCGGTAAAACTATTCGGCCATTATTTGTCAGGATAAGAGAACATTTTGGCTCTATACGGACCGGCAAGGGGGTTCCCAGGCTAATCAATCATGTGAGAGATCACCATGAAGGAAATATTCAGACGCTGCGATTTGCAGGTTTAGAAAAAATCTCCTTACCCTGTGAAGGCGGGGACTTGCATCAGAATCTGCTACAAAGAGAAGCGAGGTGGATACTTCACGCAGACGCACTAGGGCCTCTCGGACTTAATGAGAGAATTGATATGTCGGTCTTTTTGTAAATTATAAGTAGCATTTTAGAGCTCACTGTATTATTGGTACCTCTGTTGGAATGATTTTATTATATATGTCGTGTGTTTTTTGTATTTTGTATACTTATATTCTGATGTAGTGTTTTGTATTGCACTGTGACACCGGGTTGGGGGAGGAGCATATGGTAAATTATGTTCTAAAGATCCTCCTTGCTTCCCGTGGGCGTCAGGACCCATTGAAGTGCCGTAGGCATGAAACGGCCATCGTCCTTATACCTTTCACATCCCTCCCTGCTGTCTGGATACATGTCCTAATAAAGTGGTGACTTTTCTATCTTGGTAAGTGCGCTCCATTCCTTTGCATTTTTCTATTTGCTTTTGGGATTAAGTCCTGCTTTTCACCTTCTGAGCATGCCCAGGGTGAGAGCTCTTATTGGAGGTCGAGGGTCACATGCTTTGATACTGCAGCAAAACCCATTGGTCCTCCAGGAAGGTCCTGAAGGTGCTCAGGCTCTGTGGTAGCCTCTCATTGGTCCTTCTTGGAAGGTCATGTACCTGCTGCAGCTATAAAGGGTTCGCATGGCCGCACAGCCATGCGATAGTATCAAATCCGTTATGTGCATTCGCCAGTGTGGTCACATTTATGTGTGTTCAGGGACTCGGCTGAAATAAGCCCCTAGAATGCCGGCACCTCCGGCGAGGAGATTGTGTGCGTGGATTTAGGGCCCCGGCTGAAATAAGCCCCTAGAATACCGGCTCCTCCGGTGAGGAGATTGTATGTTTGCGTGACCACAGACTGCCTTCAGCTCGGCAGTTAGCTGTGAACTCCTGTGGGGTTAACAGGGCACAGTGTCTTGTTTCCATGTAACTCTGTGAAGTAACAGGGTTTGCTTAAACTGCCATATAGTGCCGTCATTTGCTAGCAGCAGGTTCCTCCTGCACGGTGGACCCCGGGCTGCGAACGCACCAATAATAACATCTATATTTACTCGGTGCGTTCTGCTAGCCCTAACAGGTACGTACCTTTCCACTTGGGTCCAGTGGAACTAGGATGGGCAACCCTATATCATTTGTGCTGTCGGCTATTTTCTAATGTTTGGACCGTTTTTGTACCCAGTCCTTAGTTCTTTTAGGGAACCCCTTCCCCTTATCTATAGGTCTTCGCTTGAGATTAACCTAGGATCGTCAGTGGGTCTATTCGCAAGGAATGGGTCGCCCACTCCATCATAGGGTTTCAGCCTAGTCATAGTGCAGGGTCAGTTTTCCCCCTTCTACAATCGTCCTGTGTTGCAGATCCGTAACAGTTTGTCCAGCCAGAAAGAAGTCTAAAAAAAAACTGTCCCGGATTTCTTCAACATGAACAGCGTTCAAGATCTTGCTCAGCATCTGCAAGGGTTAACGTTGGAAGTTGCCAGCTTACAACAGCACGTGAGTAATTGCCCTGGAATCCGCTCTGAAGAACCTAAGGTGGGTTTGCCTGAATGTTTTTCTGGTAAACGGCAGGAATTTTTTAAATTTAAAAATGCATGTTTACTTTATTTTCAGCTTTGACCCAGGTCTTTCGGGGCTGAATTACAGCGTGTGGGGATTATTGTGTCGTTATTGCAAGGTGAGCCCCAAGTTTGGGCATTTTCATTGCGTCCAGATGGCCCTTGATGTCTGTAGAAGCGTTTTTTTTTGCTATGGGGGTATTATATGATGATGCTGATCGGGTCACTACAGCTGAGGCAGAACTCAGGTGGCTGAAACAGGGTTCTGGCGACGCTGAGAGATATTGTACCCAGTTCAGACGATGGTCTGCAGAGGTCAGCTGGAATGATCCAGCACTCAAGAGTCAGTTTTTAGCAGGTTTGAATGACAGGGTTAAAGATTTGCTCATTGCATAACTCACCTGCTATGCTTGAGGCTGCTATGCAATTAGCTATCCGGGTGGATAGAAGATTAAGAAGTAGACAGAATGAGGAGAAGGTTTCAATTTTGCTGGAGAGCCCAGTTGACTGTGGGGAGCCGTTGCAACTTGGGGCAATGTCCTCTCGTTCCCAGGACAGGCAGAGAACGTTCTCTGAGGGGCTATGTCTTTATTGTGGTAAGGCTGACCATTTTATTAAGCAATGTGAAGGACACATAGACAAGGAAAAGAGAGAAAAAAAAGGTCAATCAGAATAACCCTCCCTTTCACATTGCATTTTTACGGTCTGCAGGAGTTTCTTTTTCTGATAGTTCTACCTGTCGTGGTCATTCGATTGATTTTCAAGTGATGGTGGACTGTGGTTCTGCACATAATTTGATCGATCAACAATTTCTAGACAAGTATAAGATTGATTCTGTACCTTTAACATGCCCTTTTCCTGTGGTGGCGATTGATAACACTCCTCTAGAGCATGGGTGCATTTCTCGAAAGGTCACCGGGTTTCCACTCACTGTGAATATGGAACACCAGGAATCTTTAGATTTGTTTGTACTTGATAAATTGCCTTTTCCAGTTGTCCTGGGGTTACCCTGCTTAAAAATGCACAATCCTATACTGGACTGGTCGTCAAGTGCGATAAGATCCTGGGGTCAGGAGTGTTATAGGAAATGTTGTGATGTACACATTGCTGCTGTTGTGAAAAATGAGCTACCTGAAGCCATTCAGGAATTCTGGAAAGTATTTTCAGAGGTGGAGTCACAAGCTCTATCACCTCATAGAGATTACGATTGCTCTATTGAGTTCGTCCCAGGTGCTACTCTCCCTAAGAGTCGTTTATTTAATCTGACAATTCCCAAAAGGGAGGCCTTAAAGGAATACCTACAGACTAGTCTTGCTGCAGGTCATATAAGACCCTCTAAATCCCCTTTGGCTGTGGGGCTCTTTTTTGTAGAAAAAATAGATGGGGGTCTTAGGCCGTGTCTGGATTTCATGGAGATTAATAAGATCACTGTGCACAATCCTTACCCCTTGCTGCTAATTACAGATTTGTTTAACCAATTATTTGGAGTCAAGTGGTTCTCTAAGATCGATCTCCGTGGGGCATATAATTTGCTGCGGGTTAAAGAAGGTGATGAATGGAAGACAGCCTTTAATACCCCCGAAGGTCATTTTGAGTGTCTAGTTATGCCTTTCGGCCTTACAAATGCTCCGGCATTCTTTCAAAATTTCATTAATGACATCCTGAGGCCGTTGATCGGTAGGAGTGATTGTTTATTTGGATGATATTTTGATCTATTCGCCCGATCTGGAGTCGCATTGGCAGAGAGTCCGTGAGGTTCTGCAGATTCTGAGAGAAAACACGCTCTTTGCTAAACTGGAGAAATGCGAGTTTGTGGTACAGAAAATTAGTTTTTTGGGGTACTTTGTTTCCAGCGATGGTTTTGAGATGGACCTGGTGAAGGTTCATGCGGTTTTGGAGTGGCCTAGACCTGAATGCTTGAAGTCGATTCAGAGATTTTTGTGGTTTGCTAATTATCATAGAAAATTCATAAAGAATTTTTATGTTATTGCAAAACCCCTTACTGATCTTACTAAGGAGGGTTCCATTACTGTCCAATGGTCCCCTGAGGCTGTTAAGGCTTTTGAGCATCCCAAGGAGAGGTTTAGCTCTGCTCCTGTTTTGATCCAGACGATGAGACTAAGCCCTTTCTGGTAGAGGTGGATGCCTCATCAGTTGGAGTGGGAGCTGTTCTGTCCCAGGAGGGAGAGGATGGAGTGCATCCCTGTGCTTTCTTTTCTAAGAAATTTTCAGAGGTGGAGCTCAACTACGATGTTGGGAACTGAGAATTGCTGGCTATTAAGCTTGCGTTTGAGCATTGGCGACATTTTATGGATGGCGCTAGACATCCTATACAAGTCTTTACTGATCTTAAGAACCTGATCTATCTGGATGCTGCTATACGTTTGAATGCCCGTCAAGCTAGATGGGCATTGTTTTTTGCCCTGTTCCATTTCTCTGTGACATATATCCCTGGGACAAAAATGTTAAAGCTGATGCTTTGTCTCGAAGTTTCTCCCCAGCGGTTAATACTGAAAAGGAAGAATGTGTTCTGCAGAGAGGGGTGGTGTTGGCAGCATTAGGTTCTGAGTTGGAAAATAGCATTCTTAAAGCCCAGGATACGGCACCAACTAACACTTCGTATGGGAAATTATTTGTGCCTAAAGCCCCGAGGAGAGCTTTGTTTACAGAATGTCATGAGTCTTGCTTGGCAGGTCATTGAGGGATTGCCGAAACAAGAAAGTTGATCGGTCGGAGTTTCTGGTGGCTGGGGTAGCTAGGAGAAATTGTCAAGTGGGTGCATTAGTGTACTGTGTGCGCTAGGTCTAAGGCTTCTCATGCTCCAGCTGCAGAGTTGCTTTCCCGTTAGAGGTTCCTAGTTCTCCATGGACACATCTTGCAATGGATTTTATCACCGACCTGCCGGTCTCTGAGGGTTTTTCTGTTATCTGGGTTGTTGTGGATCGGTTTAGTAAGATGTGTCATCTGGTCCCGTTCAATAAATTACCCTGCGCTAAGACACTTGCCAGGGCATTTGTGAAAGAGATTGTCAGACTCCATGGTGTTCCCACGGACATTGTCTCCGATAGGAGACCACAGTTTGTGGCTCGCTTTTGGCGTGCCTTTTGTGTCAGACTTAAGGTTCATTTGTCATTTTCGTCAGGCTATCATCCGCAGTCCAATGGACAGACCGCGAGGACGAACCAGGATGTTGAGCAGTTTTTGAGATGTTTTGTACCGGACAATCAGGAGATGTGGTCGGAATATCTACCATTAGCTGAGTTTGCTCTCAATAATCATACGTCTTCTTCGGCTGGGTGTTCTCCTTTCGTTTGTTGTACTGGGAAGAATCTATCATTCAGTCCTTTTTCTAGGATTGGAGCGGCAGTGCCTGAGGAGGAGAGTTTTTCTGGAAATTTGGAAAAGGTTTGGACTAGTGTGCGCCATAATCTTAACCCCTTTCTGACCTCGGACGGGATAGTACATCCGAGGTAGATCCCCCTCTTTGATGCAGGGCTCCGGCGGTGAGCCCGCATCAAAGCCGGGACATGTCAGCTGTTTTGAACAGCTGACATGTGCCCGCAATAGCGGCGGGTGAAATCGCGATTCACCCTCCGCTATTAACTAGTTAAATGCCGCTGTCAAATTCTGACAGCGGTATTTAACCAGCACTTCCGGCCAGGCGGCCGGAAATTAGCGCATCGCTGACCCCGTCACATGATCGGGGGTCAGCGATGCTTCTGCAGAGTAACCATAGAGGTCCTTGAGACCTCTATGGTTACTGATCTCGGATAGCTGTGAGCACCACCCTGTGGTTGGCGCTCATAGCACACCTGCAATTCAGCTACATAGCAGCGATCTGATGATTGCTGCTATGTAGCAGAGCCGATCGAGTTGTGCCAACTTCTAGCCTCCCATGGAGGCTATTGAAGCATGGCAAAAGTAAAAAAAAAAAAGTTAAAAAAAAAATGTGAAAAAAATAAAAAAATATAAAAGTTTAAATCACCCCCCTTTCACCCCATTCAAAATAAATCAATAAAAAAAAAATAAAACCTACACATGTTTGGTATTGCCGCATTCAGAATCGCCTGATCTATCAATAAAAAAAGCATTAAGCTGATCGCTAAACAGCATAGCGAGAAAAAAAATTTGAAACGCCAGAATTACGTTTTTTTGGTTGCCGCGACATTGCATTAAAATGCAATAACGGGCGATCAAAAGAATATTTCTGCACCAAAATGGTATCATTAAAAACGCCAGCTCGGCACGCAAAAAATAAGCCCTCAACCGACCCCAGATTCTGAAAAATGGAGACGCTACGGGTATCGGAAAATGGCACCATTTTTTTTTTTTTTGTTAGCAAAGTTTGGAATTTTTTTTCACCACTTAGATAAAAAATAACCTAGTCATGTTAGGTGTCTATGACCTCATAATGACCTGGAAAATCATAATAGCAGGTCAGTTTTAGCATTTATTGAACCTAGCAAAAAAGCCAAACAAAAAACAAGTGTGAGATTGCACTTTTTTTTGCAATTTCACCGCACTTGGAATTTTTTTTCCATTTTCTAGTACATGACATGCTAAAACCAATGATGTTGTTCAAAAGTACAACTTGTTTTGCAAAAAATATGCCCTCACATGGCCATATTGATGGAAAAATAAAAAAGTTATGGCTCTGGGAAGGAGGGGAGCGAAAAACGAACACGGAAAAAATGGAAAATCCCAAGGTTATGAAGGGGTTAAGCAGGCTAATAGGAGGTCTAAGAAATATTCTGACAAGAGAAGAAGGGAGGCAAGGTTTGTTGTTGGGGACATGGTTTGGTTGTCCTCTAGGAATCTGTGTTTGAAGATCCCTTCTAAAAAGTTGGGGCTGAAGTTTGTAGGACCTTTCAAACTGGTTTACATTGTCAACTCGGCAGCGGTGAGATTAGATATTCCTTCGTCCTGGAAAATTAATACAGTTTTTCATGTATCTTTGCTGAAGAAGATTGACACGCCAGATAAGGTGGCTAAGCCGTCTGCTCCTCCAATTGATGAGGACTGCGAGTTTGAGATTTCACGCATTCTTGATTTCAGGTGGCATAGAGGGGGGTTACAGTATCTTGTGTCCTGGAAGGGTTTCGGTCCCGAGGACAATTCCTGGGTGAAAGCTGTGGACGTCTCAGCCTCAAGGTTAATTGTGGCTTTTCACATGAGATTTCCGAATAAGGCCCATCCTAGAAGATCCGGGGGATCCTCGTTAAAGGGGAGGTACTGTTAGAAACTGTTTAGTTTGGGACTATCTTCCATTTTCTTGTGGAGTTCTGGATGCTGGTCTTTTTCCTCTGGTGCTGGATTTGTCTTGAGTCAGGTGTTTGTATCACTCTTTATTAACCAGTACCTGCTTCCCATTAATACAACAGTATTAATCTGCTTGAGCTGTAGCTTGATGCTTTGCTTTGTGTTCTGTGTGTGCTATTTGTGCAGTGCTGGTACCTCTGGTTCTGCTAACCTCAGTTTCTGTTTTCTATTGATTTCTGCAGCCTTCTCTGTGTTTTCTACTAGGAGGTGACCCGTTTTTGTACCCAGTCCTTAGTTCTTTTAGGGAACCCTTTCCCCTTAACTATAGGTCTTCGCTTGAGATTAACCTAGGATCATCGGTGGGTCTATTCGCAAGGAATGGGTCGCCCACTCCATCGTAGGGTTTCAGCCTAGTCATAGTGCAGGGTCAGTTTTCCACCTTCTACCTTAGTCATGTGTTGCAGATCTGTAACAAATATTAGGCAAGTTGTGTTTTAGAGGATTATTTTTATTATTAATCAACAACTATGTTTTCAATCAACCCAAAAGACTCATAAATATCAAAGCTTAATATTTTTGGAAGTTGGAGTGGTTTTTTTTAGACTTGGATATCTTAGGAGGATATCTGTTTGTGCAGGTAACTATTACTGTGCAGAATTATTAGGCAACTTATTAAAAACCAAATATATTCCCATCTCACTTGTTTATTTTCACCAGGTAAACCAATATCACTGCACAAAATTTAGAAATAAACAAAACCCCCAAAAATTAGTGACCAATATAGCCACCTTTCTTTATGATGACACTCAACAGCCTTCCATCCATAGATTCTGTCAGTTGCTTGATCTGTTTACGATCAACATTGCGTGCAGCAGCCACCACAGCCTCCCAGACACTGTTCCGAGAGAAGTACTGTTTTCCCTCCCTGTAGATAGCACATTTTATGAGGGACCACAGGTTCTTTATGGGGTTAAGATCAGGTGAACAAGGGGGCCATGTCATTATTTTTTCTTCTTTGAGACCTTTACTGGCCAGCCACACTGTGGAGTAGTTGGAGGCATGTGATGGAGCATTGTCCTGCATGAAAATCATGTTTTTCTTGAACGATACCAACTTCTTCCTGTACCACTGCTTGAAGAAGTTATCTTCCAGAAACTAGCAGTAGGTCTGGGAGTTGAGCTCCACTCCATCCTCAACCCACAAGTTCATCTTTGATGATACCAGCCCATACTAGTACCCCATCTCCACCTTGCTGGTGTCTGAGTCGGAGCTCTCTGCCCTTTACTGATCCAGCCTCTGGCCCATCCATCTGGCCCATCAAGAGTCACTCTCATTTCATTAGTCCATGAAACCTTTGAAAAGTCAGTCTTAAGATATTTCTTAGCCCAGTCTTGACGTTTTATCTTATGTTTCTTGTTCAAAGGTGGTCGTTTTTCAGCCTTCTTTACCCTGGCCATATCCCTGAGTATCACACACCTTGTGCTTTTTGTTACTCCAGTAACATTGCAGCCCTGAAATATGGCAAAACTTGTGGCAAATGGCATCTTGGCAGCTTCATGCTTGATTTTCCTCAATTCATGGGCAGTTATTTTGCACCTTTTTTGTCCAACACGCTTCTTGTGACCCTGTTGGCTATTTGCCATGAAACGCTTGATTGTTTCGGTGATCATGCTTCAAATGTTTGGCAGTTTCAAGACTGCTGCATCCCTCTGCAAGACATCTCACAATTTTGAACTTTTCGGAGCCCGTCAAATCTCTCTTCTGACCCATTTTGCCAAAGGAAAGGAAGTTGCCTAATAATTAGGCACATCTTATATAGGGTTTTGATGCCACTAGACAACACCCCTCCTCATTACAGAGATGCACATCACCTGATTTACATAATTGGTAGTTGGCTTTCAAGCCTGAACAGCTTGGAGTAGGACAACATGTATAAAAAGTATCATGTGATCAAAATACAACTAGCCTAATAATTCTGCACACAGTGTTGTGTGTTGAGGTCACTTTGACATTACTAAGGCCTTGTCTTCTTTCCATAGTACATCCTGATGCTTTCTCTTTACCAGTTAAATGCACTTGACCATTTATATTATACATATTATGTAAAACTTGTATGGCAAGGTGAAAATTGACTTATAGGATTGCTTCCTCCAATATGTGGCACAACCTAACCTTTTCTCTTCCCATTCTGTGAAGAGGCTATTTTCATATTTTATATTCCATGAGCACTAGTGTTGAGCATTCCGATACCGCAAGTATCGGGTATCGGCCGATACTTGCGGGTATCGGAATTCCGATACCGAGATCCGATACTTTTGTGGTATCGGGTATCGGTATCGAAACAACATTAATGTAAAAATGTGTAAAAGAGAGAATTAAAATAAAAAATATTGCTATACTCACCTCTCCGACGCAGCCTGGACCTCACGGAGGGAAGCGGCAGCGTTCTTTGTTTAAAATTTGCGTGTTTACTTCCTTACGTGAAGTCCCGGCTTGTGATTGGTCGCGTGCCGCCCATGTGGCGGCGACGCAGCCAATCACAGCAAGCCGTGACGTAATTTCAGGTCATTCAGTATTTTAAAATTACGCTCCGGCTTTGTGATTGGTTGCGTCGAAGTCACATGGGCGACGCAACCAATCACAGCAAGCCGTGACGTAATTTCAGGTCCTTAAGGATTTTAAAATTACGTCCCGGCTTTGTGATTGGTTGCGTCGCAGTCACATGGGCGACGCAACCAATCACAAGCCGTGACATCACGGGAGGCTGGACACGCGCGCATTTTAAAATGCGCGCGTGTCCAGCCTCCCGTGACGTCCCGGCTTGTGATTGGTTGCGTCGCGGTCAACCAATCACAAGCCGGGAGGCTGGACACGCGCGCATTTTAAAATGCGCGCGTGTCCAGCCTCCCGTGACGTCCCGGCTTGTGATTGGTTGCGTCGCGGTCAACCAATCACAAGCCGGGAGGCTGGACACGCGCGCATTTTAAAATGCGCGCGTGTCCAGCCTCCCGTGACGTCCCGGCTTGTGATTGGTTGCGTCGCGGTCAACCAATCACAAGCCAGGAGGCTGGACACGCGCGCATTTTAAAATGCGCGCGTGTCCAGCCTCCCGTGACGTCACGGCTTGTGATTGGTTGCGTCGCCCATGTGACTGCGACGCAACCAATCACAAAGCTGGGACGTAATTTTAAAATCCTTAAGGACCTGAAATTACGTCACGGCTTGCTGTGATTGGTTGCGTCGCCCATGTGACTGCGACGCAACCAATCACAAAGCCGGAGCGTAATTTTAAAATACTGAATGACCTGAAATTACGTCACGGCTTGCTGTGATTGGTTGCGTCGCCGCCACATGGGCGGCACGCGACCAATCACAAGCCGGGACTTCACGTAAGGAAAGAAAAGCGCGAATTTTAAGCAAACAACGCTGCCGGTTCCCTCGCTGAGGTTCAGGCTGCGTCGGAGAGGTGAGTATAGCAATATTTTTTATTTTAATTCTTTCTTTTACACATTAATATGGATCCCAGGGCCTGAAGGAGAGTTTCCTCTCCTTCAGACCCTGAGAACCATCAGGAATACCGTCCGATACTTGAGTCCCATTGACTTGTATTGGTATCGGGTATCGGTATCGGATTGGATCCGATACTTTGCCGGTATCGGCCGATACTTTCCGATACCGATACTTTCAAGTATCGGACGGTATCGCTCAACACTAATGAGCACTGAATGGCCTAGAAGTATCCATATGCCAACTTGGTAGCCTCCTTAAGAATAAACGTTACCCCTTAAAGGGTTTTTTCCACGAACAAAGTTAATTTTAAAGTTGATTTTAATTAATGGTCATCTTGGAATAATAATAATTTCCACAATTTGATGTGTTTAAAAAAAATGTTCCTGGCTGAGATAATCTTATAAATGTGCCCTTGCCGTGTACTGTGTAATGGCTGTGTCTGACCATACAGGAACATGGTCTGATCATACCACAGTTTCTGGGTAGGGGAGGATGCAAAAGAGTATACAGTACAGACAGGACAGAATGGGATTGCAGCTGAATTCTTTTGTGAGGTAAAATATGTCCGTGCCTGTTTTTAAAAAATGTTTTACTTCAAAGAAAGAATTATTTACGATCTCATGCTGTAATGTTTGTACACTTTTTGCTTTCTCCTCTGCCCAGGAGATGTGGTACGTACAGACCATATTCCTGTACGGTCAGACACGGCCATTACACAGTACACAGCAGGGCACATTTATTAGATTATCCGCAGCCATAGGATTGCATTGAAACGCTCACTTTACGCATGTGGCTATGCCCACTATGCGTAAAGTGAGCACTTCATTTGCGGAAGGTACACGGGTCTGGAGGAGAGGAGACTCTCCTCCAGGCCCTTGGGAATCATATTTTGTAAAAAAAAAAAAAAAAAAAGAATTAAAATAAAAAATAAGGATATACTTACCCTTCCGATGGCCCCCAGAGTCCTCCTGCCTCTCAGCGGTGCACAAGGCGGCTTCCATTCCCAGGGAAGCATTGCGCGAATCACCTGGGATGATGTCGCGGTCACGCGACCGTGATGCCACAAAGGTCCTTCGCGCAAAGCATCCCTGGGAACGGAACGTACCGAGAGTGCCGCTAAGGAGATCGGGGGCTGTCGGCAGGTAAGAATAACCATATTTTAATTTTTTTTATTATTTTAAATATTCTATATTTTACTATTGATGCTGCATAGGCAGCATCAATAGTAAAAAGTTGGTCACACTTGTCAAGCACTATGCTTGACAAGTGTGACCAACCTGTCAATCACTTTTCCAAGCGATGCTTCAAATCACTTGGAAAGCGCTAGCGTTCTGCAAGCTAAAAACGCTTGCAAAACACTTGTGTTTTGCGGGAAAACGCATGCAAATGCTGCATGCATATTACCCACGGCAGGGAGTTGCAGAAATGCTGCAGACATTTCCACAGCATTTCTGCAACGTGGGCACATAGCCTTAAAGTTTTTGATGCTGTCATCATAAGGTTGTGTTCACATGCAGCATTTTTGCACTCTTGGCCGTAAAGATGCTGCATTTAAAACACAGGCTCTGTGGCATTTTTTAGATGTTTTTGCAGCCTTTTTTCGCTGCTTTTATTTATTTTTTTTTACTGCGGATTGCATGTGTGTTTTGTTTAGTTGTATTCACTAAAACTGCAGCAAAAAATGATGCAAAACTGGCTTATCTCTTAAGGAGCAAAAAGAGTGTCAGTCCAATAACAACTGGAATTAAATTAAACTAAAATGTTAGAAAAATCTGCATTCTGGAGAATACAGATTCTTTTTATAATTTGACTCTGTATCATATCTCCAGCCCCGGTATTCACTCTAGGCCAGGGATAATGTCTGCGAGCAGACCCTGGCGTTCACTGTGCATGCCTCTGGGGCCTGCGCATGGCCAGAAGTATTGGCATAGACTGAACACTGGCACCATAGATGTGGTGTGACAGAGGCATCGCTGACCAGAAAGTGGGCGGACACCAGCAGGCAGGGAGCAGCCGAGATTGCTGAAGAGGTAAGCGAGCGGTGAGGTTTTTTTTTTCTTTATTTTTTTTAAATATTATGTTTAAACATTTGTAATGTTTCTGGATCTGGAGAAACTGCAGATCATAATAAGTGAAAAATGTCACTGCAAATCAAATACTTCGGTAAATTTTGTACCAACAGCAAACTAGAATTTTGCTCATCTCTAGTTATTACCCATCCCCAAGTGGCTTTTGCATGTTTTACATATTTAAAAGTTGAGAAAGCTGTGATTAGTCTGAAAAATGGCCCCAAAATTTCATAAAACAAACAGTATTAGGCCACATTTACTTGTTCAGTATTTGGTCAGTACTAGTATTTTACATCAGTATTTGTAAGCCAAAACCAGGAGTGGGTGATAAATACAGAAGTGGTGACGTGTTTCTATTATACGTTTCCTCTGATTGGTCCTCTCCTGGTTTTGACTTACAATTTACAAATACTGATGTAAAATACTGACCAAAACCTAAAGTGTGGATGTGGCCTTAGTATGACATTCCAGGAGTCATGGTGGGGAATTATAGACTGAAAGGCTATATATATATATATATATATATATATATATATATATATATATATATATATATATATATATTGAAAACAGAGAAACCTCTGCTGGTGAACCCTGCAGTGGATGTGAAAGCTTCCTAATAAACACGAGTCCATGGGTTACAAAAGTGTTTTTGGAAAATACGCTGTATCAAAGTAAAAATAACAAAAAATGTTATAAATAAATCTAGATTGTAGTGTGCTCCTTTCCTCTTTTCTATTTCACTCCCCACAAATATTTTCTGTTTATAATTAAAAACCACATATGATTGCTTGTCAGGAAATGTTAGTAGCACATGTGTATATAGTTACTGGTCATAATAAAAGGCTCATTTTATTTATAGCGGACACACTGAGAAAGGAGTCCAGACGTATCAACCTCCCAAAGAAATGTGCACAAATGATTTATTTTCATGACGTTAAATTGAGTTTTCTGGTATGATCTTGCACAACACACAGAATCGGCACCCTCGCCTCACTTTGCACCAATTAGAAAGCTATCATTTGTAACACTTCATGGGATCACATTACGGTGGCTGCTGTACTCTGGCTTTTCCAGTTTGTTGTTAGTAAGTACTTGCACTGTGTATATTTTTTTATAAGGGTATAGCTGAGAAGAAAGTCAGCAACCCCATCCAGCATACATAGGGCTTGTCTCTATTAAATAGTTGGTCTCTATTAAATTTCACCTATAGTGAAGAAGTTTAGCCTGGGGTCATGTAGCATGGTCCAGCTGTGGTTTACAAATGCATGTTTTTTTTATAGGAAACCCAAGAGTGGATCCCAAATAGAGGAGAGACAGTGCCACTCCAGAATGGACATCTTTTCAGTTCCTGCACAGTTTTTGTTCGTTGGAAGTGGCATTGTCTTAGGAAAAAGCCCAAATGTGTTACTGAGCTACATAAATGTATGATCCATTTGCTCAATGTCAACTGCAGATTCTACTGAAATGCTCCTGCAGCCAAAAACGTCCCACATCTGGTGTGTGCATAATGCTTCTGTAAATGTGCACTGTAAATGGAAGCCTGGAAGATCTTAATAGGGCTTCTAAGGATCGGCTTTGCACAAGCTATTTCTTTCAACTGGTTCTAGTTCAACCTTGGCTGTAACACTTTAACCACTATGCAGGGATCTGTACTTTCACAGGGTTCCCTGGGTTACATCCACAGAGTGGATGCTGACTAGTGGAGCGATCTGGCAGAAATTAGGGTTGTCAAGTTAGGTCATTACCTGGAGGTCAAAGTCAGTTTGGTAATCATAAAAACAAGCTAAGGTCAGGAACTAAACACCAGGGCATTAAGGGAACAAGAGATAAACAAAGCAATAGAACAGGTTAATAAACTATAGGTGCTTCTCACAAAATTAGAATATCATCAAAAAATTTATTTATTTCAGTCCTTCAATACAAAAAGTGAAACTCATATATTATAGAGAGTCATTACAAACAGAGTAATCTATTTCAAGTGTTTATTTCTGTTAATGTTGATGATTATGGCTTAAAGCCAATGAAAACCCAAAAGTCATTATCTCAGTAAATTACCACATGTACTCGAGTATAAGCCGACCTGAGTATAACCCGAGGCACCTACTTTTGCCACGGAAAACTGGGTAAGCTTATTGACTCGAGTATAGGCCGGGTATGCATTGTCCCTCATCCCTGTCCTGGTATGTGGCTCCCCCTGTTCTGCCTTGGTATGTGACTCCCCCATCCGGTCCTGGTATGTGGCTCCCCTGTCCTGTCCTGGTATGTGGCTCCCCCTGTCCTGTCCTGGTATATAGCCCCCCTGTCCTGTCCTGGCATGTGGCTCCCCCTGTCCTGTCCTGGTATGTGGCTCCCCCGTCCTGTCCTGGTATGTGGCTCCACATCCTGTCCTGGCATGTGGCTCTCCCTGTCCTGTCCTGCTGTGCGTGTCTCCCCGTCCTGTCCTAGTATGTGGCTCCCCCTGTCCTGTCCTGGTATGTGGCCCCCCATCCTGTCCTGGTATGTGGCTCCCCCTGTCCTGTCCTGGTATGTGGCTCCCCCTGTCCTGTCCTGGTATGTGGCCCCCCATCCTGTCCTGGTATGTGGCTCCCCCTCTCCCGTCCTGGTATGTGCCCCCTCTGTCCTGTCCTGGTATATGGCTCCCCCTGTCTTGTCCTGGTATGTGACCCCCCCGTCCTGTCCTGGCATGTGGCTCCCCCTGTCTTGTCCTGCTGTGCATGGCTCCCCCGTCCTGTCCTGCTATGCGTGGCTCCCCCGTGCCTTCCTGGTATGTGGCTCCCCCTGTCCTGTCCTGGTATGTGGCTCCCCCTGTCCTGGTATATGGCTCCCACTGTCCTGTCCTGGTATGTGGCACCCCCTGTCCTGTCCTGGTATGTGGTTCCCCCTGTTGTATGCATGGCTTCCCTGGTCCGCATGGCTTGGCTCCACCGGTCCACATGGCTTGGCTCCCCTGGTCCCACATGGCTCAGCTCCTCTGGTCCCGCATGGCTAGGCTCCCACCGTCCCATTGTTGTATGCATGGCTCACATCCCCACTCCCACCCACCCCATCCTACTCACCCTCCTCATGCTGTCGCTTCATCTCTGTCCCTGCATCTCCGTTGTCCCGGCGCAGCCAGCTCTCCTCTCCTGTGCTGAGCGGTCACATGGTATCGCTCATTAAGGTAATTAATATGCACTTCACGTCTATAGGAGTACCTTAATGAGCGGTACCACATGAACGCTCAGCACAGGAGAGGAGAGTTGCTGGGACCGGGACAATGGAGATGCAGCGACGGAGGGTGAGTATGATGTCTTCTGTTAGCCAGCGGCTGCAGCTGTCACTGTGCCACAGATGCCAGCTCCTGCCGCTGCTCCGCTGTTCCCCCTCCCCTGCCAGCATTCTGGACAATTGACTCATGTATAAACCAAGGGGGCATTTTCAGCACAAAAAAATGTGCTGAAAATCTCAGTTTATACACGAGTATATACAGTAGATTACCAAAAAACACTTGCAAGGACTTCCTAAACGTTTAAAAAGTCCCTTAGTCTGTTTCAGTAGGCTCCACAATCATGGGGAAGACTGCTGACTTGACAGATGTCCAGAAGACAGTCATTGACACACTCCACATGGAGGGTAAGCCACAAAAGGTCATTGCTAAACAAGCTGGCTGTTCACAGAGTGCTGTATCCAAGCATATTAATGGAAAGTTGAGTGGAAGGAAAAAGTGTGGTAGAAAAAGGTGCTCAAGCAACTGCCTTGAAAAGATTGTTAAGAAAATTCAAAAATTTGGGGGGAGATTCACAAGGAATGAACTGCTGGAGTCATTGCTTCAAGAGCCACCACATACAGATGTATCCAGGACATGGGCTACAAGTGTCGCATTCCTTGTGTCAAGCCACTCATGACCAATAGACAATGCCAGAAGCGTCTTACCTGGGCCAAGGGGAAAAAGAACTGGACTGTTGCTCAGTGGTCCAAGGTGTTGCTTTCAGATGAAAGTAAATTTTTCATTTCATTTGGAAATCAAGGTCCCAGAGTCTAGAGGAAGAGAGGAGAGGCACACAAGCCAAGCTGCTAGTGGTCTAGTGTGAAGTTTCCACAATCAGTGATGGTTTTGGGAGCCATATCTTCTGCTGGTGTAGGTCCACAGTGCTTTATGCAGACCAAAGTCAGCGCAGCCGTCTACCAGGAACTTTTAGAGCACTTCATGCTTTACTCTGCCAACAAGCTTTTTACTCTAGTAGGACTTGGCACCTGTCCACACTGCCAAAAACACCAATATATGCTTTAAAAACATAAGTATCACTGTGCTTGATTGGCCAGCAAACTAGCTTGACCTTAACCCCATGGAGAATCTATGGGGTATTATCAAGAAGAAGATGAGACTCACCAGACCCAAAAATGTAGAGGAGCTGACGGCTGCTATCAAAGTAACATGGGCTTCAATAACACCTCAGCAGTGCCATAGGCTCCATGCCACACCTCATTAATGCAGTCATTGATGCAAAAGGAGCCCCGACCAAGTAATAAGTACATTTACTGAACATAAATTTTAGTAGGCCAACATTTCGGATTTTAAAATAATTTTTCAAGCTGATAATGCTTGAATGTACCATACATTTTATGTGGTATCCTGATGAAGGAGCTGTGGTGCTCCAAATCGCATTGAATAAAGCCACTTTTTCATTGGATTACTTAATTGAACTTCTAATTTTATAAGCGGCACAGAGAAGAATTTACCTGTATGTCCCACTGATGTCACATTGACAGAAATCAGCTTATCTTCAGCTCTGCTTTTTTCACGGGTCATGACTGCCAACAACATGCTGATTGACAGCCGTCCCCTCACTGCCTAAGTGAGGGGGACCGGCTGTCAATCAGCATGATATCGGCAGTAATGCCCCAACAACAGAACAACCCAGAAGAAGAAGAGCTGCTCTGTTGATGTGGTGCAGCTGAATAGCCGGCAGGAGTGGTCGATGACCACTCTGAGGCAGCACCGGGTAGAAAAGGCATGTGGTTACCTCTGTTAGCAACCACCTGCCTGTTAGTTTCCAGGCACATAGTAAAAAAAAATTTGTCATGGATAACCCCTTTAAATAGGCAAATACCGCAATGACATTTATCTACAGGGTGGGCCAGCTCCGATCTGGCATCAGTCGAACATCCCTTCGGGGGATAGTAGCTACTCACAAATGGCACCCTTACAAAATCCAGCTGCTGCAGCATCTCAATGAGAATGGCCCGGATTGGCACGCTAATTTTGCAGAATGGGCAAAACAAAAATTGGAACAGGACCCTCAGTTTACACAGAACATTATGTTCAGTGATGAGGCAAACTTTTTTGAGTGGGCCATTTATATGGATAAACCTAAATAACATGATAATGGTGACAGTTTTCTTGCATAGGGTGTCTTGCATTGAAATCTGCTGCAATGACCTTGGTTCTGCGTTCACCAGACATCAACACAATTTCTATCCGCTCCTCACATGTTAACCTCTGCGACATGTCAATGGCTGTAAACAAAGAGAAACATGTAAATAACTCATGAAAGAATAAAGTTACGTTAAAACCAAGTACACCATTGTTTTTCTTCTGAAATTCTCAATAAGTTTGATGTGCCACATGACCCTCTTCCCATTGGAAAAAAATAAAGTTGGATCCAAAATGGCTGACTTCAAAATGGCCACCATGGTCACCACCCATCTTGAAAAGTTTTCCCCTTCACATATACTAATATGCCACAAACAGGAAGTTGATATCACCAACCATTCCCATTTTATTTAGGTGTATTCATATATACATGGCCCACCCTGTATATATCTGTTTATGTAGTATTCTAACATACTGAAATAAGTTATTTTTCTGTTGATGATATTTTAGGTTATCCATTAATGTTTTGTTGGGTTGTTATATTTTGTACCAAAAATTAAGGAAATTATAATTGTAAGTAACTAAAGAAGATCAAAACAATTTAAAGCAAATAAAATGAGTTCAAGGAAAATACAATTTAAGTAGAATGTTTTTGAAATTCATACTTCCCAGCAAATTTGAATAATATGCGATTTAATTTGTGCAAATCGTCAAAAAATTAATTCCATCTTATCTCACATTGCAGAAGAGTACATGAGTCACAGAAGGGTGACCTGATATCAAGGATAACAATGAAGAGGAACCAGGAGCAGGACCAGGTATTTTATGGCTGTAGGCAGATGAGGCCGATGGTGCCTCCCATCACCAAGCAAAGGATTGGGTAAGAGACTAAAGTAACATTCCCCCTTCGCTCCAGATACGCCGTTATTTACGCCATTAAAAAAAAAACAATTCCTGAATTGTTGGCTTTTGTTCATTTTGCCTCCCAAAAATCAGAAAAGAAAGTGATCAAAAAATGTTATGTGCCTGAAAATGGTATCAATAAAGACATCAACTCCTTCCGCAAAAAAACAAGCCCTCACATGACTGATTATGCAAGAATATTGAAAAATTATAGCTCTCAAAATATGGCAATTAGTGATGAGTGAGCGTGCGCGTCACTACTCGTTACTCGCTTGAGCATTAGTGTGCTCGGAATGCTCGTTACTCGTCAAGTATTTTTTTATGTTTGTGTGGGAGCTTGGGTCCCTTTCCTGCATGTTTCACACTTTTTAGACAGCCAATGAACATGTGGGGATTGCCTGTCAGTCACTGTAATGTCGTAGCCATCTTGGTTGTGGCATTACTGTGATTGGCTCCCCGCATAGCATCATCAGGTCTATATAAGACCAGTGATGCTATGCTAATCACACTGTACCCTGGAAACAGGCAGAGTAGGTAGATGTGCTGGTGAGAGAGGGAAATAATTGTAGCTGAGTATTAGTCAGGGATTCAATTACATTTATATTTCTTTTAAGTACAACATCCCTTCTTTGGGCTAATTATAATAAATAGTAATATTGCTGTTAGCAGCACTTAAGGAGAGATTGTGCTGAAGGGATCTTGTTAGACAGGATAGGATGAATTGCATAACCTTTATGCTGCAGCCTGCAATTCATACCAAAATGCCGTCTCAGAGCTAATAATATTCTTTTTCCTCTTAATCCTGAAAATTGTTCTGAGCAGGGAAATATTATACACCATTTTTACTGTGTCAGTTGTGCGTCAAAAGCATACAGCCAGACTTAGCTGGATTTCAATATCATCACCATATTGATACTGCAGTCTTATACGTCCATCTGAGGTGTGCAACTTTGCCTGTCATTGTAATACTGCAATTTTTTTGAGCAATGACATTTTACACACCAGTTATCATGCTATAGCTGGGCCTTGGTTAAAAATAAATCACATTCCTATATTGATGCTGCAGTCTAATGCATCCAACTGAAGTGTGCACATTTTGCTGGCATTGTAATACTGCAATTTTTTTCTGCAGTGACATTTTATACAACATTTATCATGCTACTTTTTGGCCTCAACCCCCGAAAAAAATAATAATTTGTTAAATAAATCACATTGCTATAATGATACCGCAGTCTTATACATCCACCTGAAGTGGGCAAATTTTGTTGGCATTGTCATACTGCAATTTTTTTGAGCAGTGAAATTTTATATGGCATGTATCATGCTACAATTGGGTCTCAAAACGCCCACACAACCAAAAAAATTGTTTGTTAAATTAATCGCATTGCTATATTGATACTACAGTCTAAGACGTCCTTCTGAAGTGGGCATATTTTGCTGAGATTTCATTACTGCAATTTTTTTCTCCAGCTATATCATTTATCATGCTATGTTTGGGCCTCAAACATCCTCCCCCCCAAAAATTGTTTGTTAAATAAATTGCATTGCTATATTGATACTGCAGTTTTTTACGTCCATCTGAAGTGGGCAAATTTTGCTGGTATTGTAAAACTGCAAATTTTTTCAGCAGTGACATTTTATAAGGCATTTATCATGCTAGAGTTGAGCCTCAAAACACAAAAAAAAGACCTTTGGTTGCAAATAGCATTGTTATATTGATACTGCAGTCTTAGGCTACTTTCACACTAGCGTTAACTGCAATACGTCGCAAATGCGTCGTTTTGCCGAAACTACGCATCCAGCAAAAGTTCTTGCTGGATACGTTTTTTCGTCATAGACTAACATTAGCGACGCATTTGCGACGCATTGCCAAACGGTGCATCCGTTTTGCGACGCTTGGGCGTGTGGTAGCGGACCGTCGGGAGAAAAAAACGTTACATGTAACGTTTTTTGCTCCCGACGGTCCGCTTTTTCCGACCGCGCATGCGCGGCCGGAACTCCGCCCCCACCTCCCCGCACTTCCCCGCACCTCACAATGGGGCAGCGGATGCGTGGGAAAAATGTATCCGCTGCCCCCGTTGTGCGGCGGAGACCACGCTAGCGTCGGGAACGTCGGCCCGACGCACGGCGACGGGTTGTTCCCGACGCTAGTGTGAAAGTAGCCTTATGCGTCCATCTGCAGTGGGCAAATTTTGCTGCCATTGTAATACTGTCTACAACATTTTCTCAACAGAAATATATCATACGTAATGTAAAATGGGCAAGGTGAGTGGTAAGGGACAGGGAAGTGGACATAATGCTGATGGTGAGCACAGAGGCGAGGCACTGTGCCTTGTGCGGGAGCACAACAAACACACACATCATGTCGCTGTAGCTTCCTGTCCCACTTTGCAGGGGGCGAAGAATACCACTCTTGAAGCCAGATCAGTGTGACAAGGTTGTTGGATGCATAGAAGATAATGCTACCAGACACTTTGCCAGCACCACCCTTTCTACTACACAGTCTAGTCTCAGTAGCCGTGATTCTGGATCACATAATCCTCACCCTGATTCTCCTTCCTCCCATCATGCCGAGTGCCCAGAAACAAGTGAACCCACACTTGGACACTCCGAAGAGCTGTTCACATTTCCATTTATAAAGTCTGGCCTCTTGCCCTGCCTGTTATGATCCTAGTGGCTGAGGATCACAAAACGGACTAGATAAGTTTATGAACATAGACACGAGCTCTAGGGAGGTGGTAACTGGACTGACCTCAAACCTGATCCTAACCAACACACTAAAGGAAGCTGGTGAACGTGCCTAAAATCCTGGACGTCTCGACGCAGCCTGAGAAACTATCTACTCCTGGAGGGAAAGTAAGACCTCACTTGCCTCAAGAGAAATCACCCCAAAGATATAGGAAGCCCCCAACAAATAATAACGGTGAGGTAAGGGGAAAACACAAACGTAGAAATGAAAACAGATTAAGCAAATGAGGCCCGCTAATACTAGATAGCAGAAGACAGATAGGGAACTGTGTGGTCAGTAAAAAACCCTATGCAAAATATCCACGCTGAGAATACAAGAACCCCCACACCAACTAACGGTGTGAGGGGAGAAACTCAGCCCCCTAGAGCTACCAACAAGCAAGGAAATCACATAATAGCAAGCTGGACAAAAATAAACCAAGAAACATGTGACCACTGATGGTCAAAAAATGAACCAAGCAAAACTTAGCTTCTCTTGAAGAGACTGATAACGAAGGACTGCAGGAGAGCTCCAAAATAGCACTGAAGACATTGACAGCAGGCAACAACTGAGAGTCCAGGTGAACTAAATAGGAAACCAGCTAAGAGATAACGAGACAGCTGATCCTGCCTCAGACCTGCAGAATGACACAAAGAACCACCAGAGGGAGCCCAAAGACAGCACTCACACAGTACCAGTTGTGACCACCAGAGGGAGCCCAAAAACAGAGTTCACAACAGTACCCCCCCCTTGAGGAGGGGTCACCGAACCCTCATCAAAACCCCCAACTTGACACAGACATAACTTTCCAATCCAGAACTGGATTATGGGCCTGCAGCCATGGCAGACCCAACACGACAACATCATGCAAATTATACAGCACAAGAAAGCGAATCACCTCCTGATGTACAGGAGTCATGCACATGGTCACTTGAGTCCAATATTGAGGCTTATTCTCAGCCAATGGTGTAGCATCAATTCCCCTCAGTGGAATAGGGAATTCCAAAGGCTCCAGGACAAAACCACAGCGCCTGGTGTTATGACCCCAATGGCGAGGGTCTCAGAGGAACGTGGAAGTCTGCAGAATACAAAAATCCAGCTCATAGGGCAGTGGTAACTGGGTTGACCATATATCTACTCCTAACGCCAACACTAGAAGTAGCCGGGGATCATTCCTACGTTGATTCTAGATGACACGCGCCAGCCGGAGAATCTAGCTACCCCTAGTAGAGGAAAACAAAGACCTTTCTTGCCTCCAGAGAAGGGGACCCCAAAGCTGGATAGAAGCCCCCCACAAATAATGACGGTGAGGTAAGAGGAAATGACAAACACAGAAATGAACCAGGTTTAGCACAGAGAGGCCCGCTTACTGATAGCAGAATAAAGAAAGGTAACTTATATGGTCAACAAAAACCCTATCAAAATCCACACTGGAAATTCAAGAACCCCCGAACCGTCTAACGGTCCGGGGGGAGAACACCAGCCCCCTAGAGCTTCCAGCAAAGGTCAGGATATAGATTTGGAACAAGCTGGACAAAAATACAAAACCAAAACAAATAGCAAAAAGCAAAAGGCAGACTTAGCTGATATAACTGGAACCAGGATCAGTAGACAAGAGCACAGCAGACTAGCTCTGATAACTACGTTGCCAGGCATTGAACTGAAGGTCCAGGGAGCTTATATAGCAACACCCCTAACTAACGACCCAGGTGCGGATAAAAGGAATGACAGAAAAACCAGAGTCAAAAAACTAGTAACCACTAGAGGGAGCAAAAAGCAAATTCACAACAGTACCCCCCCCTTAGTGAGGGGTCACCGAACCCTCACCACGACCACCAGGGCGATCAGGATGAGCGGCATGAAAGGCACGAACTAAATCGGCCGCATGAACATCAGAGGCGACCACCCAGGAATTATCCTCCTGACCATAGCCCTTCCACTTGACCAGGTACTGAAGCCTCCGCCTGGAGAGGCGAGAATCCAAGATCTTCTCCACCACGTACTCCAACTCGCCCTCAACCAACACCGGAGCAGGAGGCTCAGCAGAAGGAACTACAGGCACAATGTACCGCCGCAACAAGGACCTATGAAATACATTGTGAATAGCAAACGACACAGGAAGATCCAGACGAAAAGATACAGGATTAAGGATTTCCAATATCTTGTAAGGCCCAATAAAACGAGGTTTAAATTTGGGAGAGGAGACCTTCATAGGAACAAAGCGGGAAGAAAGCCACACCAAATCCCCAACGCGTAGTCGGGGACCCACACCGCGGCGGCGGTTGGCAAAGCGCTGAGCCTTCTCCTGTGACAACTTCAAGTTGTCCACCACATGATTCCAGATCTGCTGCAACCTATCCACCACAGAATCCACCCCAGGACAGTCAGAAGGCTCCACATGACCCGAAGAAAAGCGAGGATGGAAACCAGAGTTGCAGAAAAAAGGCGAAACCAAGGTGGCGGAACTAGCCCGATTATTAAGGGCAAACTCAGCCAACGGCAAGAATGTCACCCAATCGTCCTGATCAGCAGAGACAAAACACCTCAAATAAGCCTCCAAAGTCTGATTGGTTCGCTCCGTCTGTCCATTAGTCTGAGGATGGAAAGCAGACGAAAACGACAAATCAATGCCCATCCTACTACAAAAGGATCGCCAGAACCTGGAAACGAACTGGGATCCTCTGTCTGACACAATATTCTCAGGGATGCCGTGCAAACGAACCACGTTCTGGAAAAACACAGGAACCAGATCGGAAGAGGAAGGCAGCTTAGGCAAAGGAACCAAATGGACCATCTTGGAGAAGCGATCACATATCACCCAGATAACGGACATGCCCTGAGATAGCGGAAGATCAGAAATGAAATCCATGGAGATATGTGTCCAAGGTCTCTTCGGGACAGGCAAGGGCAAGAGCAAACCGCTGGCACGAGAACAGCAAGGCTTAGCTCGAGCACAAGTCCCACAGGACTGCACAAATGACCGCACATCCCTAGACAAGGAAGGCCACCAAAAGGACCTGGCCACCAGATCTCTGGTGCCAAAAATTCCCGGGTGACCTGCCAACACCGAGGAATGAACCTCGGAAATGACTCTGCTGGTCCACTTATCCGGGACAAACAGTCTGTCAGGTGGACAAGACTCAGGCCTATCAGCCTGAAATCTCTGCAACACACGTCGCAGATCCGGAGAAATAGCTGACAAGATAACTCCATCTTTAAGAATACCAACAGGATCAGCGACTCCAGGAGCATCAGGCACAAAGCTCCTAGAAAGAGCATCGGCCTTCACATTCTTTGAACCTGGTAAATACGAGACAACAAAATCAAAGCGGGAGAAAAACAATGACCAGCGGGCCTGTCTCGGATTAAGGCGTTTAGCAGACTCGAGATACATCAGATTTTTGTGATCAGTCAAGACCACCACACGATGCTTAGCACCCTCGAGCCAATGACGCCACTCCTCAAATGCCCATTTCATGGCCAACAACTCCCGATTGCCCACATCATAATTTCGCTCGGCAGGCGAAAATTTCCTAGAGAAAAAGGCACAAGGCTTCATAACAGAGCAACCAGGGCCTCTCTGCGACAAAACGGCCCCTGCCCCAATCTCCGAAGCATCCACCTCAACCTGAAAGGGAAGTGAGACGTCAGGCTGGCACAAAACAGGCGCCGAAGTAAACCGGCGTTTCAACTCCTGGAAAGCCTCCACGGCAGCAGGAGCCCAGTTAGCTACATCGGAGCCCTTCTTGGTCATATCCGTCAAAGGTTTCACAATGCTAGAAAAATTTGCGATAAAACGACGGTAGAAGTTAGCGAAGCCCAAGAACTTCTGAAGACTCTTAACTGACGAGGGCTGAGTCCAATCAAGAATAGCTCGGACCTTGACTGGGTCCATCTCCACAGCAGAAGGGGAAAAAATGAACCCCAAAAAGGGAACCTTCTGTACACCAAAGAGACACTTTGAGCCCTTGACAAACAAAGAATTTTCACGCAAAATTTTAAAGACCAACCTGACCTGCTCCACATGCGAATCCCAATTATCAGAAAAAACCAAAATATCATCCAGATAAACAATCAAAAATTTATCCAGATACTTCCGGAAAATGTCATGCATAAAGGACTGAAAAACTGAAGGCGCATTGGAGAGCCCAAAAGGCATCACCAAGTACTCAAAATGACCTTCGGGCGTATTGAATGCGGTTTTCCATTCATCACCTTGCTTAATGCGCACAAGGTTGTACGCACCACGAAGGTCTATCTTGGTGAACCACTTGGCACCCTTAATCCGGGCAAACAAGTCAGACAACAGCGGTAAAGGATACTGAAATTTGACAGTGATCTTATTTAAAAGCCGATAATCAATACAAGGTCTCAAAGATCCGTCCTTTTTTGCCACAAAAAAGAATCCCGCACCAAGAGGGGAAGAAGACGGACGAATATGTCCTTTTTCCAGAGACTCCTTGATATATGAACGCATAGCGGTATGTTCAGGTACCGACAGATTAAACAGTCTTCCCTTAGGAAATTTACTGCCTGGGATCAAATCTATAGCACAGTCACAGTCCCTATGAGGAGGCAGTGCACTGGACTCAGACTCACTGAAGACATCCTGATAATCAGACAAATACTCCGGAACTTCCGAAGGCGTAGAAGAAGCAATAGACACAGGCAGGGAATCCTCATGAATACCACGACAGCCCCAACTTGAGACTGACATAGCCTTCCAGTCCAGGACTGGATTATGGGTCTGTAACCATGGCAGCCCTAAAACGACCAAATCATGCATTTTATGTAAAACCAGGAAACGTATCACCTCGCGGTGTTCAGGAGTCATGCACATGGTAACCTGAGTCCAATACTGCGGTTTATTTGCTGCCAATGGTGTAGCATCAATACCCCTAAGAGGAATAGGATTTTCTAATGGTTCAAGAGTAAATCCACAGCGCTTAGCAAATGAGAGATCCATGAGACTCAGGGCAGCACCTGAATCTACAAACGCCATGACAGGATAAGATGACAGTGAGCAAATCAAAGTTACAGACAGAATAAATTTAGGTTGCAAATTACCAACGGTGACAGGACTAACAACCTTAGCTATACGTTTAGAGCATGCTGAGATAACATGTGTAGAATCACCACAGTAGTAGCACAAGCCATTCCGGCGTCTATGAATTTTCCGCTCATTTCTAGTCAGGATTCTATCACATTGCATTAAATCAGGTGTCTGTTCAGACAACACCATGAGGGAATTTGCGGTTTTTCTATCACATTGCACCGAATTAGGTGTCTGTTCAGACAACACCATGAGGGAATTTGCGGTTTTGCGCTCCCGCAACCGCCGGTCAATTTGAATAGCCAGTGCCATAGTATCATTCAGACCTGTGGGAATGGGAAAACCCACCATAACATTCTTAATGGCTTCAGAAAGGCCATTTCTAAAATTAGCGGCCAGTGCACACTCGTTCCAATGTGTCAGCACGGACCATTTCCGAAATTTTTGGCAATACACTTCAGCCTCGTCCTGCCCCTGAGACATAGACAGCAAGGCCTTTTCTGCCTGAATC
Source organism: Ranitomeya variabilis (assembly GCF_051348905.1). Lineage (NCBI taxonomy): Eukaryota > Metazoa > Chordata > Amphibia > Anura > Dendrobatidae > Ranitomeya > Ranitomeya variabilis. Next base: position 159,026,977 of record NC_135238.1, on the reverse strand, counting down.
TCAAGATTGGGTTCCTCATAAAGTAAACCGAGCGCCAGAAAAAACGCATCAAGATCAGCCAATGCCGGATCTCCTGGTGCCAGCGAAAAAGCCCAATCCTGAGGGTCGCCCCGTAAGAACGAAATAACAATTTTTACTTGCTGAGCAGAATCTCCTGAAGAACAGGGTCTCAGGGACAAAAACAATTTACAATTATTCACGAAATTCCTAAACTTAAACCTGTCTCCGGAAAACAGTTCAGGAATCGGTATTTTAGGTTCTGACCTAGGATTTCTGATAACATAGTCTTGTATGCCCTGCACACGAGTAGCCAGCTGGTCCACACTTGTAATCAAGGTCTGGACATTCATGTCTGCAGCAAGCATAGCCACTCTGAGGTAAAGGGGAAGGAGAAAAAAAAAAACTCAGAATCTTCTTTCTTATAATCCCTCTTCTGCAATGCATTAAACATTTAATACAGGCCTGGCAAACTGTTATGACCCCAATGGCGAGGGTCTCAGAGGAACGTGGAAGTCTGCAGAATACAAAAATCCAGCTCATAGGGCAGTGGTAACTGGGTTGACCATATATCTACTCCTAACGCCAACACTAGAAGTAGCCGGGGATCATTCCTACGTTGATTCTAGATGACACGCGCCAGCCGGAGAATCTAGCTACCCCTAGTAGAGGAAAACAAAGACCTTTCTTGCCTCCAGAGAAGGGGACCCCAAAGCTGGATAGAAGCCCCCCACAAATAATGACGGTGAGGTAAGAGGAAATGACAAACACAGAAATGAACCAGGTTTAGCACAGAGAGGCCCGCTTACTGATAGCAGAATAAAGAAAGGTAACTTATATGGTCAACAAAAACCCTATCAAAATCCACACTGGAAATTCAAGAACCCCCGAACCGTCTAACGGTCCGGGGGGAGAACACCAGCCCCCTAGAGCTTCCAGCAAAGGTCAGGATATAGATTTGGAACAAGCTGGACAAAAATACAAAACCAAAACAAATAGCAAAAAGCAAAAGGCAGACTTAGCTGATATAACTGGAACCAGGATCAGTAGACAAGAGCACAGCAGACTAGCTCTGATAACTACGTTGCCAGGCATTGAACTGAAGGTCCAGGGAGCTTATATAGCAACACCCCTAACTAACGACCCAGGTGCGGATAAAAGGAATGACAGAAAAACCAGAGTCAAAAAACTAGTAACCACTAGAGGGAGCAAAAAGCAAATTCACAACAGCCTGGCAAACGACAAATCCATCAGATTCAGGGCAGCACCTGAATCCGCAAAAGCCATAACCGAGTAGGATGACAAAGAACAAATTAAAGTAACAGAAAAAATGAATTTAGGCTGTATAGTACCAATGGTGACAGGTTTAGCGATTTTTTTAACGCGCTTAGAGCATGCTGAGATAACATGAGTTGAATCACCACAGTAAAAGCACAACCCATTTTGACGTCTATGATTTTGCCGCTCAATTCTGGTCAGAACTCGGTCACATTGCATAGACTCAGGTCTCTGTTCAGAAAACACCACCAGATGGTGCGCAGATTTGCGCTCCCGCAAACGCCGATCAATCTGAATGGCCAAAGCCATTGAGTCATTCAGACTTGAAGGAGTGAGGAACCCCACCATAACATTCTTAATGGCTTCAGAAAGACCTTCTCTGAAATTTTGCAGCCAGGGCACACTCATTCCATTGAGTAAGCACCGACCATTTCTGAAATTTTTGACAATACACCTCAGCTTCATCCTGGCCCTGAGAAAGAGCCAGCAAGGCCTTTTCTGCCTGGTTCTCAAGATTAGGTTCCTCATAAAGCAGTCCAAGCGCCAGAAAAAACGCATCCACATTCAGCAATGCAGGATCTCCTGGCACCAGAGAGAAGGCCCAATCTTGAGGGTCGCCACGTAACAAGGAGATAACAATTTTAACTTGCTGAGCGGAATCACCAGAGGAACGAGGTCTCAAAGATAGAAATAATTTACAATTATTCTTAAAATTCAGAAACCTAGATCTATCTCCAGAAAACAACTCAGGAATAGGTATTTTTGGCTCTGACATAGGGCTATGAACAACAAAATCCTGAATGCTTTGCACCCTTGCAGCAAGATGATCCACACTAGAAGTCAAACTCTGAATATCCATGTCTGCAGCTGAACACAAAACCACCCAGAGATTAAGGGGATGAGAGAAGCTGGACAGACTGCAGCAAAGGGATAAAAAAAAAATTGCACTCAGGACTTCTCTTATCCCACTTCTGCGATGCATTAAACACTTTTTTGGCCTGCTGTACTGTTATGATCCTAGTGGCTGAGGATCACAAAACGGACTAGATAAGTTTATGAACATAGACACGAGCTCTAGGGAGGTGGTAACTGGACTGACCTCAAACCTGATCCTAACCAACACACTAAAGGAAGCCGGTGAACGTGCCTAAAATCCTGGACGTCTCGACGCAGCCTGAGAAACTATCTACTCCTGGAGGGAAAGTAAGACCTCACTTGCCTCAAGAGAAATCACCCCAAAGATATAGGAAGCCCCCAACAAATAATAACGGTGAGGTAAGGGGAAAACACAAACGTAGAAATGAAAACAGATTAAGCAAATGAGGCCCGCTAATACTAGATAGCAGAAGACAGATAGGGAACTGTGCGGTCAGTAAAAAACCCTATGCAAAATATCCACGCTGAGAATACAAGAACCCCCACACCAACTAACGGTGTGAGGGGAGAAACTCAGCCCCCTAGAGCTACCAGCAAGCAAGGAAATCACATATTAGCAAGCTGGACAAAAATAAACCAAGAAACATGTGACCACTGATGGTCAAAAAATGAACCAAGCAGAACTTAGCTTCTCTTGAAGAGACTGATAATGAAGGACTGCAGGAGAGCTCCAAAATAGCACTGAAGACATTGACAGCAGGCAACAACTGAGAGTCCAGGTGAACTAAATAGGAAACCAGCTAAGAGATAACGAGACAGCTGATCCTGCCTCAGACCTGCAGAATGACACAAAGAACCACCAGAGGGAGCCCAAAGACAGCACTCACACAGTACCAGTTGTGACCACCAGAGGGAGCCCAAAAACAGAGTTCACAACACCTGCCCATTTCAAGTGGAACATGAGAGATCAAATGTAGCGATGCCCAAATATTTGATCAGCCACGTTCACAATAAGGTGATGGGGGAGAATGCAATTACTGTCGCAAGAGTTGGATGATGATGAGACACAATTGCCAAAAGTGGTGTTGTTACGTTAGGAAGTCAGGAGGAGGACCAGGGTTCGGAAGCGGAAGATGTGGTGGTTGGCGATGAAGTCACTGACCCAGCCTGGGAAGATGACATGCAGAGTGAGGACTGCAGTGCACAGGGGGAGGGATACACAGCACCAAAACAAGAAGTAAGAGGCAGTGGGGTGGCCAGAGCCCCAAGTGGGCAAATGTTCCTCAGAGCACCAACATGGGTGAAGTTGACAAGCCAAGGTTTAGGTGTTCCCAAGTCTAGCGCTAGACATTCCAATTAACCCAAAAAAGGCCATTTGCAACATTTGCCAAGCCAGCATCATTAGAGGTAGCACAGCTACCAGCCTGACCACCAGCAGCAAGCTCAGGCACATGCAAGAAATGCACACGACTACTTGGGTCGAACGCCATGGTCCAGAAACAGTGTCTGCGGGTGATACCACTGCCTCTTCCCCTGTTCTACATGCACGCCAATCCCTCAGCCTCCTCCATTTGTTCCTCAGCTCCTGAACCTTCACTAACAGTTTTTCTGGTACTATGATCCTCCCTCAATCGCTGTAAGACACCCTCCCATGGCACCCACCTGTGCAATGACAGTCTGGAAATGTGAGATATTGTTATCCCTTTCACATCCTCCTCTGCTTCCAACCCTTCCTCTAAGACCACCACCTTCTCACACAGACTATTCAAATTGTGTTCCAGCATTTAGATGACCAGAATAGTGATGCTGATGATGAAATCATCACTGCTAACCATCTTAGTAGCTATTTCAAAATTGTGCAGAAGAGTGCAGAGGTCATTCATCTGTGCCCATTCTGCAAGCGTGATTTGCACCACATCCCCATTGCGCTGGCCCAGGCTATGCAATAGGACATACTGCACCATGGCTCGTCACTGCTGCCACAGTTGCTGCAACATGTGTAGAGTGGAATTCCACCATGTCTGAACATTGCAAATCAAATGGTTAACCGATATCCTGAAAGACCTCTGAACCTCTGTAGCGATGCAAGTCGATGACCTGCAGGGTGCAATCATCTGAAGTAAGCACAAAGCAAACGTGCTTTCTTCAGCAGCATATCCAGGCATGGGACAGTGGCATAGAAATTGCTTTATCACCAGGTTGAGGACGTGAGGCATGCAAGGCATGTGTGTGAGGTTGCCCCGGCGTAAGACCGTCACCAGGTTTGCACCATTATCGCACATGGCCTTCCCTGCCTCCAGATTCAGTGGAGACACCCATTGCTCTAACTCGATAGCTTTCCACAACTCTTGATCTGTGTGACTGCGATCTCCAAGGCATATTAATTTGAACAATGCCAGATTGCAGTGATCCATGGCTGCGCAGTACAGAGCTCATGTCTGATTAAAGGAGAGGTTGTGCGCACAGGTGGAGGCCCTAAAAGAGATGGAGGAGCAGTGGATGAACTGTTAGATACAGAGGTTTGTCCAGTAAGCTTTGGGGATTCAAAGACTTGTGGAGCAGCCCCTTGGCTGGCTGCTCCCACAGCCACCAGAGTCACCCAGTGCCCAGTCAGCGACATGCTGGTGTAGCTCAGGCACATCTTTCTTAGAGAAGTGTTATGAACTATACTTTTGGGCTCCCTCTTGTGGTCACTTGCGGTATGGCTCTTGGATTCTCTTTCCTCAGGTTGGTAGTCACCTGTTCGTTAAGACTCTGGGTGTTTCTATTTAAACTTCCTGGAGTCTTAGTCCATTGCCTGGCATCCATGTAATCAGTCCGTGTCTGGTTGCTCTTGTCTACTGGTCCTGATTTTTGCAACATAAGCTAAGTCCTGCTTTCTTGTTTTTTGTTTATTTGTATTATTCTGTTTTTTGTCCAGCTTGTTTATAATGTGATTCCTGATTTTGCTGGAAGCTCTTAGGGGGCTGATATTCTCCCCCCATACCGTTAGTCGGTACGGGGGTTCTTGGATATTCAGCGTGGATATTTTAGTAGGGTTTTTCGCTGACCACATAAGTCCGCTTTCTATATTTCTGCTATTATTTAGTGGGCCTCTCTTTGCTGAATCTAGTTCATACTTACGTTTGTCCTTTCCTCTTACCTCACCGTTATTATTTGTTGGGGGCCTGTATCTACTTTGGGGTATCTTTCTCTGGAGGCAAGTGAGGTCTGTATTTTCTCTGAAAGGGTTAGTTAGATCTCCGGCTGGCGCGAGACGTCTAGAACCAACGTAGGCACGTTCCCCGGCTGCTATTATTTGTGGGCTAGGATCAGGTATGTGGTCAGCTCAGTTACCACCTCCCTAAGAGCTAGTTTTTATGTTTGCAGACTTTGCTGAAGACCCTGAGATCCTCTGACATTAGGATCACAACAGTATGCCAGGCCACTGAATAGTTAATGCATTGCAGAAGTGGGATTAAAAGAAAAAAGAAGTTCTGAGTTTTTTTTTTTTTTTTTTTTTCTTCCTTCCCCTTTACCTCTGAATGGCTTAAAACTCTGCTGCAGACATGAATGTGCAAACTCTGATTACTAGTGTGGATCAGCTTGCTGCTCGTGTGCAGAGCATTCAGGATTTTGTTATTGGCAGTCCTATGTCAGAGCCTAAGATTCCTATTCCTGAGCTGTTCTCTGGAGATCGATTTAAATTTAGGAATTTTAGGAATAATTGTAAATTGTTTCTATCTTTGAGACCTCGTTCATCCGGAGACTCAGCTCAGCAAGTTAAAATTGTTATCTCCTTCTTGCGGGGCGACCCTCAGGATTGGGCTTTCTCATTGGCGCCAGGAGATCCGGCATTGGCGAATATTGATGCGTTTTTTCTGGCGCACGGATTGCTTTATGAGGAGCCCAATCTTGAAATTCAGGCAGAGAAGGCTTTGCTGGCTATTTCTCAGGGCCAGGATGAAGCCGAAGTGTATTGCCAAAAATTTCGGAAATGGTCCGTGCTTACTCAGTGGAATGAGTGCGCTCTGGCCGCAAATTTCAGAAATGGCCTTTCTGAAACTATTAAGAATGTGATGGTGGGCTTTCCCATTCCTACAAGTCTGAATGATTCTATGACGCTGGCCATTCAGATTGATCGGCGTTTGCGGGAGCGCAAATCCGCTAATCCTTTGGCGGTGTTGTCTGAACAGACGCCTGATTTAATGCAATGTGATAGAATTCAGACTAGAACTGAACGGCAAAATCATAGACGTCAGAATGGGTTGTGTTTTTACTGTGGTGATTCTACACATGTTATATCAGCATGCTCTAAACGCCTAACAAAGTTTGTTAGTCCTGTCGCCGTTGGTAACTTACAGCCTAAATTTATTTTGTCTGTGACTTTAATTTGCTCATTGTCTTCCTACCCTGTTATGGCGTTTGTGGATTCAGGCGCCGCCCTGAGTCTTATGGATTTGTCGTTTGCCAGGCGCTGTGGTTTTGTCCTGGAGCCTTTAGAAAATCCTATTCCTCTTAGAGGAATTGATGCTATGCCATTGGCAGAGAATAAACCGCAGTATTGGACACAAATGACCATGTGCATGACTCTTGAACATCGGGAGGTGATTCGTTTTCTTGTTCTGCATAAAATGCATGATTTGGTCGTTTTGGGTCTGCCATGGTTACAGGCTCATAATCCTGTTCTGGATTGGAGGGCTATGTCTGTGTCAAGTTGGGGTTGTCAGGGAATTCATTGCGATTCCCCGTCGGTGTCTATTGCTTCCTCCACTCCTTCAGAAGTTCCTGAGTTTTTGCTTGACTATCAGGATGTGTTCAGTGAGTCCAGGTCCAGTGCTCTTCCTCCTCATAGGGACTGTGACTGCGCTATAGATTTGATTCCTGGTAGCAAGTTTCCTAAGGGACGATTATTTAATCTGTCGGTACCTGAGCATGCCGCGATGCGTTCTTATATAAAGGAGTCTTTGGAGAAAGGACATATTCGTCCATCCTCTTCCCCTCTTGGTGCGGGATTCTTTTTTGTGGCCAAGAAAGACAGATCTTTGAGACCTTGTATAGACTATCGGCTTCTGAATAAAATCACGGTTAAATTTCAGTACCCTCTGCCACTATTGTCGGACTTGTTTGCTCGGATTAAGGGTGCCTGTTGGTTCACCAAGATAGATCTTCGTGGTGCGTACAACCTTGTGCGCATTAGGCAGGGAGATGAATGGAAAACTGCATTTAATACGCCCGAAGGTCATTTTGAGTACTTGGTGATGCCTTTTGGGCTCTCTAATGCTCCTTCAGTGTTTCAATCCTTTATGCATGACATCTTCCGGAAGTATCTAGATAAATTTGTGATTATTTATCTGGATGACATTTTAGTTTTTTCTGATGATTGGGATTCTCATGTAAAGCAGGTCAGGATGGTGTTTCAGGTTTTGCGTGATAATGCTTTGTTTGTGAAGGGCTCAAAGTGTCTCTTTGGAGTGCAGAAGGTTTCCTTTTTGGGTTTTATCTTTTCCCCTTCTGCTGTGGAGATGGACCCAGTCAAGGTCCGAGCTATTCATGATTGGACTCAACCCACGTCTGTTAAGAGTCTTCAGAAGTTTTTGGGTTTTGCTAATTTCTACCGTCGTTTTATTGCTAACTTTTCTAGCATTGTTAAACCTCTGACGGATATGACCAAGAAAGGTTCTGATGTCGCTAATTGGGCTCCTGCGGCCATTGAGGCCTTCTGGGAGCTGAAGCGCCGGTTTACTTCGGCGCCTGTTTTGTGCCAGCCTGATGTCTCACTTCCCTTTCAGGTTGAAGTGGATGCTTCTGAGATTGGTGCAGGAGCTGTTTTGTCGCAGAGAGGCTCTGGTTGCTCTATGATGAAACCATGTGCTTTCTTTTCCAGGAAGTTTTCGCCGGCTGAGCGGAACTATGATGTTGGTAATCGGGAGTTGTTGGCCATGAAGTGGGCATTTGAGGAGTGGCGTCATTGGCTCGAGGGAGCTAAGCATCGTGTGGTGGTCTTGACTGATCACAAGAACCTGATGTATCTCGAGTCTGCTAAACGCCTGAATCCTAGACAGGCTCGTTGGTCATTGTTTTTCTCCCGTTTTGACTTTGTGGTCTCATACCTGCCTGGTTCGAAAAATGTGAAGGCTGATGCTCTCTCTAGGAGCTTTGTGCCTGATTCTCCTGGAGTCTCAGAGCCGGCTGGTATTCTTAAAGAGGGAGTGATTTTGTCGGCCATTTCTCCTGATTTGCGACGTGTGTTGCAGAGATTTCAGGCTGGTAGACCTGACTCTTGTCCATCTGATAGACTGTTTGTTCCTGATAAATGGACCAGCAGAGTTATTTCCAAGGTTCATTCATCGGTGTTGGCAGGGCATCCTGGGATTTTTGGTACCAGAGATTTGGTGGCTAGGTCCTTTTGGTGGCCTTCCTTGTCACGGGATGTGCGTGCTTTTGTGCAGTCCTGTGGGACTTGTGCTCGGGCTAAGCCTTGCTGTTCTCATGCCAGCGGGTTGCTTTTGCCCTTGCCCGTCCCGAAGAGGCCTTGGACACACATTTCCATGGATTTCATTTCATATCTTCCGGTGTCTCAGGGAATGTCTGTCATCTGGGTGGTGTGTGATCATTTTTCCAAGATGGTCCATTTGGTGCCCTTGCCTAAGTTGCCTTCCTCTTCCGATCTGGTTCCTTTGTTTTTTCAGAATGTGGTTCGTTTGCACGGCATTCCTGAGAATGTCGTGTCTGACAGAGGATCCCAGTTTGTGTCCAGATTCTGGCGATCTTTTTGTGCTAAGATGGGCATTGATCTGTCGTTCTCGTCTGCTTTTCATCCTCAGACTAATGGCCAAACGGAGCGAACTAATCAGACACTGGAGGCTTATTTGAGATGTTTTGTTTCTGCGGATCAGGATGATTGGGTGACCTTCTTGCCATTGGCTGAGTTTGCCCTCAATAATCGGGCTAGTTCCGCTACTTTGGTTTCGCCATTTTTCTGCAACTCTGGTTTTCATCCTCGTTTCTCCTCGGGTCATGTTGAGCCTTCTGACTGTCCTGGGGTGGATTCTGTGGTTGATAGGTTGCAGCGGACTTGGAATCATGTGGTGGACAACTTGAAGTTGTCACAGGAGAAGGCTCAGCGTTTTGCTAACCGCCGCCGCGGTGTGGGTCCCCGACTTCGTGTTGGGGATTTGGTTTGGTTGTCTTCTCGGTTTGTCCCTCTGAAGGTTTCCTCTCCTAAGTTTAAGCCTCGCTTTATTGGTCCTTATAGAATTTTGGAGGTCCTTAATCCGGTGTCTTTTCGTTTGGATCTTCCTGTGTCGTTTGCCATTCACAATGTGTTCCATAGGTCTTTGTTGCGGCGGTACATTGTGCCTGTGGTTCCTGCTGTTGACCCTCCTGCTCCGGTCTTGGTTGAGGGCGAGTTGGAGTATGTGGTGGAGCAGATCTTAGATTCTCGTCTCTTTAGACGGAGGCTTCAGTATCTGGTCAAATGGAAGGGCTATGGTCAGGAGGATAATTCCTGGGTGGTCGCCTCTGATGTTCATGCGGCCAATTTGGTTCGTGCTTTTCATGCTGCCCATCCTGATCGCCCTGGTGGTCGTAGTGAGGGTTCGGTGACCCCTCCTTAAAGGGGGGGTACTGTTATGAACTATACTTTTGGGCTCCCTCTTGTGGTCACTTGCGGTATGGCTCTTGGATTCTCTTTCCTCAGGTTGGTAGTCACCTGTTCGTTAAGACTCTGGGTGTTTCTATTTAAACTTCCTGGAGTCTTAGTCCATTGCCTGACATCCATGTAATCAGTCCGTGTCTGGTTGCTCTTGTCTACTGGTCCTGATTTTTGCAACATAAGCTAAGTCCTGCTTTCTTGTTTTTTGTTTATTTGTATTATTCTGTTTTTTGTCCAGCTTGTTCATAATGTGATTCCTGATTTTGCTGGAAGCTCTTAGGGGGCTGATATTCTCCCCCCATACCGTTAGTCGGTACGGGGGTTCTTGGATATTCAGCGTGGATATTTTAGTAGGGTTTTTCGCTGACCACATAAGTCCGCTTTCTATATTTCTGCTATTATTTAGTGGGCCTCTCTTTGCTGAATCTAGTTCATACTTACGTTTGTCCTTTCCTCTTACATCACCGTTATTATTTGTTGGGGGCCTGTATCTACTTTGGGGTATCTTTCTCTGGAGGCAAGTGAGGTCTGTATTTTCTCTGAAAGGGTTAGTTAGATCTCTGGCTGGCGCGAGACGTCTAGAACCAACGTAGGCACGTTCCCCAGCTGCTATTATTTGTGGGCTAGGATCAGGTATGTGGTCAGCTCAGTTACCACCTCCCTAAGACTAGTTTTTATGTTTGCAGACTTTGCTGAAGACCCTGAGATCCTCTGCCATTAGGATCACAACAGAGAAGTAATAGTGACTGGGCAACTGGTGCTAAGGGAATGTGATGGCCGTCAGCTTTCGGAAACCATCTGTATCCACAAGGCAGAAGAGATTGACCATGCAATAATCACAGAGATCACACGCTGTGAGACACGCAGAACCACCCACTATGATCTTTGTAGTGAGGAGCTTTTAGCTGGCCTCTATCGTTCAGACAATTACACGACTGAGCGATGATCATCTGAGAAGGCCGCTGGCTGTTCACAATAATTAGTTCTCGGAAAACTAACAGTGAGTGGACGGCATATCCTCCTCCGGATTAGAACGCATGGAATATATGTATCTCCCACCGTATGATAATTGTAACTTCACGATAACCCCACATTCCTTGCTGCTACCAACAATCCTGTTTTTTTTCTTCTTTTAAGTTATAAATATAGGCCCATTGGACGCCACTCTTTTTTGGAGCTTTACACCATCAGGGTCTTCCATCCCCTCTCCCTCTGAGTAGTGGTCATATACCGTCCCCCAGGCTCACCCACTCACTTTCTTGACCACTTTTATGCCTTGCTGCCACACTTCATTTCCTCAGATTTGCCAACCCTTATCCTGGGAGACTTCAACAGCCTCACCTCCCCAATTGCATCCCAGCTTCTATCTCTAGCCACTTCTCGTGGCCGCTCACATCTTTCAACTTCTGAGACAAACAAAGATGGGAACACCCCTGATCTGGTCTTTGTGCTGTTCAGTTCAATCTCCTACCTAGATAACTCACCTCTTACCCTTTCTCTCCAATGAAATTAGTAGTATAACCACAACTTACACATTTTTAGGCGCTCCCTAAAAACACATCTGTTTAGGGTGGCCTATCACGTTCCCTAATGTCATTTTACATATAGCCTATTCTCTACTTCTCTGAACATAATTCGCCATCAAACTCAACCGTACCCAAAAGACTCATGCAGTCTTTCTTAACCCACCATTTCCTCAAGATGGTTGGATGATCATTGTAAATAAGAACCTGTACTTTGTGTCCCTCCCACCTCATTGTAGATTGTAAGCTCTGAAGAGCAGGATCATCATTATTTTAGCTTTAACTGTTTGATTATCATAAACTTTGTCCCGTATGATGGTTTTATATGTTTTATATGAACTTCTGACTTATATAGCTCTGCGGAATATGTTAGCGCTATATCAATAAAGGTTATTATTAGTAGATTGAAGATGGTGAAGTTCAAGCTCTTAGCTTTGCCATGTGTAGGAGGAAACAATCTTTTATGTGAGCACAGCTGCACAAATGAGGGCTGGCTGCTCTGCTATCTTGGTATCTAAGATCAGTCAAAAACAGCAGGAATGTCCAGTTCTGTATCAGCTGACAGGCTCTCACTGACCCCGACTGTAGTGGGTAAACAAGTGGAGGTTCTGCGGCCAGAGACCTGTGTGACAACACTTGCCACGGTGAGGGAGGAGGAAGAATCGCAAGATGCAGTTTATGGGTTGGACAGTGTTTTTCTAGGCATGCTAGTCTGCATTTTAGCACAATGAGATTCCCAGAATAACACATGTTGATCGCACATGTTCCAGTTCATGCATGTAGTAGTCAAATTATTGGATTTTTTTTAACTCTACTCTGTCGTTTTTAGCGAAGTAGGCAGATAACGTGCTTTTTGTCATTCTTGTGGGTCTGAAAAAAAGACCCAAGCTAGCCAACTGCAGAACCATGAATGCTGCTGGCCATTGACAGAGTTGGGGCTGAGGATGCATTGCTTGTTGTGGTTGCATAGCTCTGTGTCTGTGGGAAGCCACAACGTACCCTCCTAGTCCTCCTCCTCTGCTGAGCTACTCAGCTGATCTACTACCTCCTCGTCATCCTGTCTGTTATCCCACTCCTCACCCTGAGAGTCATCCTCCTCCTCTTCGGCCCTGACACCACAGAACAGTCCACATGCACCTCAAGTATCTGAGTTTCATCAAGAATGGATCACCTTCACCCCTCGGGATTAATGACTGTTGATGAGGGTTTGGATTCTGCTCGGACCCTACTTCATCTGGCCCTGGATCAAACTGAAATAAAATTTGGGCACCGATCCAGATTTCCTTCTCTTGACTCTGTGAATCTTTGTAATACACTCCCGATGCCCATGGTATAGACTTTGCAATCAGATCTCCAGACTCAGCCATCTGTGGTTCCCAACAGTCAGTTGGGCTGTTGGAGAGATGTGATGTGAGGGAAAACAAGGGTAATTGGGGTGCCACTCCTGAGGACTGTACTCTGTGTGATGTTAAGGTGGAGGAAGAGGAGCAGAGGCCACTTGATGCAGCGCTTGCCATCTACTGGGGCACATATTCTTTCTGGCCCTCATCTACAAAGCATACTGCTGTGCAGCTGCTAAAGGAAGGGAATGTAGTAGCCCAGCCAGTTAGAGAAGTTATAAAAATGCTGCACAATTGCTCACTGCAGCAAAACAAACCTACTTCTCATCTCTCATATCATACCTGTCTCACAAACCTAAACAGCTATTCAGTACTTTCAATTCTCTCCTCCGTCCACCTGCTCCCCCTTTCTTTCCTCTCATCTCAGCTGAAAACTTTGCCTCACCACCTGTGAACTTGACCCAATGGCATTCCACCTCATTCCAAAAATTATCACAGTCTTCATCCCAAGCCTAAAACAACTCTTCAACCTGTCACTAACAACTGGTGTCTTCCGCTGATTGTAACATACCATGTTCACACCCATCCTCAAAAAGCCTCCCTTAACCCATCCTTTGTGCATAGCTATCACCCCATCTCACTTCTCCCCTATGTCTCCAAACTACTGGAACAACACGTCCATTTTGAACTGTCCTCTCACTTTTCCTTTTGCTCCCTCTTTGACAATCTGGCTTTCTAATTTCTAATCCGGCTTCCAACAGTACCATTCCACTGAAAATGCTCTGACTAAAGTCAACAACGACCTGCTAACCACCAAATTAAAGCGACACTATTTTGTCCCCCTCCTTCTCCTGGACCTGGCATCTGCCATTGACAAAGTTCCCTTTGTTGGATCTCCTTGTACCCAACAGACAGGATAATCAGTATCTCCTACTTACCACCTTGTCATCTTGTCACCTATGTGTCTGTGTCCCCTAAGGTTCAGTTGTGGGCCCGGGCACTACGCTTAGGGCGCGCACTCCCTCCCTCTTAAAGGAACCGACTGCGTCAACCTAAGGTGTTCCCCGCTAATATCTTAGCGGCACCTTCTATTTAAGTCTCCTCCTCTAATATGCATGTGCCTGATCTAGATTGTTAGTTTGCCTTGCATGCTTGCTAGTTGTCAGGTTCCCCAGGTCCGCCCATCTGCTGGTGTACCCTGTACCCGTCTGCTCATACTTGTCTGTGCTCTTCTGTCCATCAGCAGGTCCAGATCCCATTTGATAGAGCCCATCTGTCTAACACCTGGTCCAATTCGCACCTGCCAGTGCTTTCTGTACCTCAGCCGGTCCCATCTGCACCCATGGCTCCAGTGTCCCTATACTGCCTGCCTGCATTCTTCATCCCTCCTTCGGGTAGGCTATCCGCTCTAGGGGGTCAGCTTCCACCCTCTCTAGGTCAGCCCTGGAGTAGCACCTGGTGCCACTTCTTGTCCCTCCTTGGATCGCAGTTTTCGTCTGCTGCAACCTATCCGAGTTAGGATTTGATAGGCCACCTAGTAACGCCCCTCCAGGCTTTCCGAAGGATATGGCACAGTAGTTCCACCGCCTTGCCTGCCACAGTTTCCATCTGCTGGGTTGGCTGTAGTGGAAGAGGTGTCGGTCCGCATTATACTAGTTCTACTCTGTTGCAATTGATGCCACTTTGTTGGTGTCTGCCATTATTTTTTGTAAATGTATAGACTGCTGGTTGGGTCTCCTTCATGTGTGTTGCCTGTAGCTGTAGGCCTCCAAGACTGGCAAGCCTCCACCTCCTTTGAGTTAACTACCTGTGTTACTATCCTTAGATTTTTTTGACAATAGTAGTCTACGAAACTGATATTTGTTCCACCTGAGTGTGGCTGATCATGAAAGCAGGTTGAACTGTTGCATGTAGTATCAGGGCTCCGAGCACAGCAGGTCTAGACCAATCCATCGCCTACCTCATCTTAATTTGACATTCACTTAAAAGCTGTAAATGCTGGCCCAGACCCCGGTACCTCATGCATTGCTGATTGCTGCATACCATGCAACAATTTGTACTGTGGTGAATTGAAGCCACTTTCCTAGTTTTTGTCCCTCATTTGATGTGTTTTGTCTGCTTTTGGGCTCATTTGAAGATGTTCTATATGCATTTGTTTTTGCCTCCCATTGACTTGAATGACGTTCGGCTATGTTCGATGAATAAATTGGTAAATATTGCAAAATCAGCTTTTGTAATCCCAACCGAACATTGAAATATTTGCTCATCTCTACTAAAGACCAGATGCAGCAGCCTAAATAGAATATCAATAAAAGTAACTTCATTGTAAGTGTTTCTGTACGCTCTGGAATTATGACATGAGTTACAGTAGATAAAATTACAGGTTTATTGTCGATGCATTTCAGAGTCCACCATCTACTTCCTCAGGACAGCCATGAGACTATTTTTGTATGACTCTGAAATATGTCGACAATAAGCCTGCAATTTTATTTACTATAACTCGTGTCATAATTACAGAGTGCAGAAATACCTGCAATATGTTTACTTTTATGTCCATGCTCATATGTCATTTACACTGACATCATGTCCATTAGTAATTTTTCAGTTAGGTGACCATTTGTCCAACAGCTTTGTGATGTCATCAATTAGCTATTTTTATAATAATAATCAGTAGCTTTGAGCATTCCGATACTGCAAATTGCAAATATCGGGTATCGGCCGATATTCGCTGTATCGGAATTCCGATACCGAGTTCCGATATTTCTGCGATATCGGAAATCGGAATCGGAAGTTCCCACAGTGCAAAAATGCAGTATAATTGAGTGTGGGCGGTGCATGGGCAGAAACTGCGTGTCTCTGTGCGGGCAGGGTCTGTGTGGGATGTGGGTGGTCTGTGTGTGCCTGCCGGGAGGTCTGTGCGGCCTCTCTGGGGTCTGTGCGGCTTGCCGGGGGTCTTAACGGCCTCTCCGGGGTCTGTGCGGCTTGCCGGGGGGTCTGTGCTGCCTCTCCAGGGTCTGTGCGGCCTGCCGGGGGGTCTGTGCGGCCTCTCCGGGGTCTGTGCGGCTTGCCGGGGGTCTTAACGGCCTCTCCGGGGTCTGTGCGGCTTGCCGGGGGGTCTGTGCTGCCTCTCCAGGGTCTGTGCGGCCTGTCGGGGGGTCTGTGCGGCCTCTCCGGGGTCTGTGCGGCTTGCCGGGGGGGTCTGTGCGGCCTGCCGGAGGTCTTTGTGTCTTTGCAGGCATCGTCCAATGGGACTACAAGTCCCATCGGGCTATGCCTGCTACAATGACAGTGATTGACACATTAGCCAATGATGGGACAGTAGTAGTCCTATCATCCGGCTAATGTGTTGAATGTAAATAAAAAAAAATACTCCATACATACTACATACATGCTACATACATACATGCTACATGCATGACACATGCTACATACATGCTAATACATACATGCTACATACATGCTACATACATGCTACATACTACATACATACATGCTACATATATACTACATACATACATGCTACATGCATGCTACATACAGTACATGCTCCATACATACTACATACATACATGCTACATACATGCTGCATGCTACATACATGCTACATATATGCTACACACATGCTACATACATGCTACATACAGACATGCTACATACATGCTACATACATGCTATATACTACATACATACATGCTACATACATACATGCTACATACATGCTACATACTACATACATGCTACATACATGCTACATGCTACATACATGCTACATACATGCTACATACACACTACATACATGCTGCATACATGCTACATACATGCTACATACATACATGCTACATACATGCTACATACTACATACATACATGCTACATACATGCTACATACATGTTACATGCATGCTACATACATGCTACATGCTACATACATGCTACATATATGCTACATACATGCTACATACATACTACATACATACATACAACATACATACTGCATACATACTACATCCATACATCCATACATACATACTCCATACATACATACTCCATACATACATACTGCATACATACATACTGCATACATACATACATACTACATATATACATACATACATACTACATACACACTACATACAATATATTCATACATTACATAAAGTACATACATACAGACATACAGTACATTAAACCTAGATTACATACTCACCATTACTTGTCATTTTGATCCCCGAAGCTAGTGTCATCTGTAAAAAATATGAAAAAAACAAACAACCAATATACTGCCTGTCCGCAGAAATCCACGAGTGTCCCATGACGATCTCCAGTAGAGAGCAGCAGCAACAGCTGTTGCAACCGCTCTCCAGGGGCCCCAGGAACACAATGACGGGAGGAAGGTATCCTTCCGCCACTGTATTCCTCCGCCGCTGTAAAAAAAAAAAGTCCCTAGTCACACTTTATGGCATTGCTGGCTGACAAATTTTCCCAGGCAGCAATTGCCATAAAGTGACACTTTGAACTCAGGTAACCTCAGTGATGCACTGCAGGAGCCATTGTCTCCTGTCAGTGTGTCACTGAGGGTCCTATAGAGCAGTGACATCACCCGATGTCACTGTTCTATAGCGGAGATCGTCGTGGGACACTAGTTATTAATTGGACTACGTCAGACAGGTAGTATACAGTTTATTATTTTACGTTTTTTGCAGGCGCTGAAGTATGGTAAGTATTGTGAAATGAAGAATATTAAAATACTTTTTCCTAATGTGTGCGTGTTTTATTAACCCTTTCTTACTATTGGATTAATAACGGATAGGCGTCTTATTGACGCCTCTCCGTTATTAACCCGGCTTAATGTCACCTTACAATAGCAAGGTGACATTAACCCCTTATTACCCCATATCCCACCGCTACACGGGAGCGGGAAGAGAGGGGCTAAATGCTGGAATTGGCGTATCTTACAGATGCGCCATTTCTGGGGTGGCTGCGGACTGGTATTTGTAGCCAGGGGGTGGGGCAATATCCATGGCCCCTCTCTAGGCTGTGAATATCAGCCCGCAGCTGTCTGCATAGCCTTTCTGGCTATAAAATATAGGGGGACCCCACGTCATTTTTTTGGGGGGTCCCCCTATTTTAGTAGCCAGTAAAGGCTACGCAGACAGCTGCGGGCTGATATTCATAGCAGGCTACAAATATTGGCCCCCGGTTGTCGGCTTTCTCCCTCTGGCGCAGAAAGTTGTGCGGGAGCCCACGCTGTTTTTTTCAGTTCTTTTGTTTTTTTTTAAAATTCAACGCTCATAAAGGCCTGTTTCACACTTGCGTCGGTACGGGTCCGTCACTATGCGTCGGGCCGAAGTACCGACGCACGTTGTGAAATTTGTGCCCAACGTGGGCAGCGGATGCAGTTTTTCAACGCATCCGCTGCCCATTCTGAAGTCCAGGGAGGAGGGGGTGGAGTTTCTGCTGCGCATACGCGGTAGAAAATGGCGGACGTGACGGACAAAAAACCGTTCACTTGAACGTTTTTTCATGCCGACGGTCTGTCAAAACACGACATGTAGTTTTTGGTGCAGTTTTTGGTGCAGGTTTTGATGCTGGTTTTTGGTGCAGTTTTTGGTGCAGTTTTTGATGCAGTTTTTGATGTGGTTTTAGATGCTGTTTTTGATGCGGTTTTTGATGCAGTTTTCGTTCTGTTTTTTGACCGGTTTTGATGCAGTTTTTGGAAATAAATAAATGGAAAATGTTCATGATTTGAATGGAAACATGCATGAAAAAACGGATTTGGAGGCCGTATTCATCATTTCACATCTGTTTCATCTGTTTTTTTGCTGGATCCGTCACTGTGCATTTTTTCACCGGACAGAAAAACCGTTCCTCTGTGTTTTCCGTCCGGCGGAAACAGCTTTTTTGACGGATCCTGCAAAAAATGGATGAAAGGTGTGGCCATCAGGCGCAATCCGGCAATAATACAGCTCTATGAGAAAAAAACGGATCTGGAGGAAAAAAACGGATCCGGCAGAAAAAAACAGGTCCGGTGGAAAAAACGGATCTGGCGGAAAAAAACGGATCCTGCAAATGTGCTCGCAGGATGCGTTTTTTCCCATAGACTTGTATTAGCGATGGATGGCCACACGTCGCGTCCATTGTGCAACGGATCCGTCGTGTTTTGGCGGACCGTCGGCACGAAAAAAAGTTCAAGTGAATGTTTTTTTGTCCATCGCGTCCGCCATTTTCTACCGCGCATGCGTGGCAGAAACTCTGCCCCCTCCTCCCCGCACTTCAGAATGAAAAACTGCATCCGCTGCCCACGTCGTGCACAAATTTCACAACGTGCGTCGGTACGTCGGCCCGATGCATAGCGAAGGACCTGTACCGACGCAAGTGTGAAACAGGCCTTTTTGAGTGTTAAATAAAAAAAAACACAAAAAAATGGAAGAAAACGGCGTGGGCTCCCGCGCAATTTTCTGTGCCAGAGGGGGAAAGCCGACGGCCGGGGGCCAATATTTGTAGCCTGCTGTGAATATCAGTCCACAGCTGTCTGCGTAGCCTTTACTGGCTATTAAAATAGGGGGACCCCCCAAAAAAATGACGTGGGGTCCCCCTATTTTATAGCCGGAAAGGCTATGCAGACAGCTGCGGGATGTTCATAGCCTACAGAGGTGCCATTGATATTGGCCCCCCCGGCTACAAATACCAGTCCGCAGCCGCTCTGGAAATGGCGCATCTGTAAGATGCGCCAATTCCAGCACTTAGCCCCTCTCTTCCCACTCCTGTGTAGCGGTGGGATATGGGGTAATAAGGAGTTAATGTCACCTTGCTATTGTAAGGTGACATTAAGCTGGGTTAATAATGGAGAGGCGTCAATAAGACGCCTATCCATTATTAATCCAATAGTAAGAAAGGGTTAATAAAACACGCACACATTAGGAAAAAGTATTTTAATATTCTTCATTTCACCATACTTACCATACTTCAGCACCTGCAAAAAACGTAAAATAATAAACCGCATACTGCCTGTCTGCCGTAGTCCAATTAATAACGAGTGTCCCATGACGATCTCCCCTGTAGAACAGTGACATTGGGTGATGTCACTGCTCTATATGACCCTCAGTGACACACTGACAGGAGTCAACGGCTCCTGTAGTGCATCACTGAGTGGTTACTGTTATGGTTCTGGTGGTTAGGAACACATGAACTGACCAAATAAGTAAACCAAAAATAAGAACAAGCTCTGGGAATGTGGGGACTTTACTGACCGCAATCCTGATCCTATCAACACACACTATAGGCAGCCGTGGAGCGTACCTAACTCGGCCTAGACGCCTCTTCACAGCCTGAGAAACTAGCTACCCCTAAAGAGAAACAAAGCCTCACTTGCCTCAGAGAAATTTTCCCCAAAGTGAGAGCAGCCCCCCACAAATAATAACGGTGAGATAAGGGGAAAACACAAACATAGAAATGAAAACAGGTTTTAGCAAATGAGGCCCGCTAATAACTAAATAGTCAGAGGATAGCAAGGAATCTGTGCGGTCAGTATAAAATACTACAAAAATTATCCACGCAGAGAATACAAAAAGACCCCCACACCGACTCACGATGTGAGGGGCGCAACTCCGCACCCCAGAGCTTCCAGCTAGCAATCAAATAGCATATAAGCAAGCTGGACTGAACTCATCATATACTGAGAAACATTTTCAGAAAGCAATGAGAAAAAATGGACTAGCATGAACTTAGCTTCTCCACGAGGAGACAGGTCACAAGGGAAGTCCCAGAGAGATCTGAACCAGTACTGAATACAACGACAGCAGGCAACAAGTAAAGGTCCAGATGGAGTTAAATAGGCAGCAAGCCTAGCAGGAAACGAGGCAGCTGGGGTCCAGCTACAGACCAGCCATAACACTCAAAGCCACCAGAGGGAGCCATGAACAGAACTCACAAAGTACCACTCATGACCACAGGAGGGAGCCCAAGAACGGAATTCACAACAGTAGCCCCCCTTGAGGAGGGGTCACCGAACCCTCACCAGAGCCCTCAGGCCGATCAGGACGAGCCAAATGAAAGGCACGAACCAAATCGGCAGCATGGACATCAGAGGCAACAACCCAGGAATTATCCTCCTGACCATAGCCCTTCCATTTAACCACGTACTGAAGCTTCCGTCTCGAAATACGAGAATCCAAGATCTTCTCCACCACATACTCCAATTCTCCCTCGACCAGCACCGGAGCAGGAGGATCAACAGAAGGAACCACAGGCACCACAAACCTCCGCAACAATGACCTATGGAAAACATTATGAATGGTAAAAGATGCTGGGAGGTCCAAACGAAATGACACTGGATTGAGGATTTCTGAAATCTTATAAGGACGAATGAAACGAGGTTTGAACTTAGGAGAGGAAACCTTCATAGGAACATAACGAGATGACACCATACCAAATCCCCCACATGAAGTCGGGGACCCACACAGCGACGGCGATTAGCAAAGCGCTGAGCCTTCTCCTGTGACAACGTCAAATTGTCCACTACATGGTTCCAAATCTGCTGCAACCTATCCACCACAGAATCCACCCCAGGACAGTCAGAAGGCTCAACCTGACCTGAGGAAAAACGAGGATGAAAACCAGAATTACAAAAAAAAGGTGAAACCAAAGTAGCAGAACTAGCCCGATTATTGAGGGCGAACTCTGCCAATGGCAAAAAAGTCACCCAATCATCCTGATCAGCAGAAACAAAACATCTCAGATAAGTTTCCAAGGTCTGATTAGTTCGTTCGGTTTGGCCATTCGTCTGAGGATGGAAGGCCGAAGAAAAAGACAAATCAATGCCCATCTTAGCACAAAAGGACCGCCAAAATCTGGACACAAACTGGGACCCTCTGTCAGACACAATGTTCTCTGGAATACCATGTAAACGAACCACATTCTGAAAAAACAGCGGAACCAAATCAGAGGAGGAGGGTAACTTAGGCAAGGGCACCAAATGGACCATTTTAGAAAAATGATCACAAACCACCCAGATGACAGACATCCTCTGAGAGACTGGAAGATCCGAAATAAAATCCATGGAAATATGCGTCCAAGGCCTCTTCGGGACAGGCAAAGGCAAAAGCAAACCACTGGCACGAGAACAACAAGGGTTGGCCCGAGCACAAATCCCACAGGACTGCACAAAGGAACGCACATCCCGTGACAAAGAAGGCCACCAAAAGGACCTAGCCACCAAATCCCTGGTACCAAAAATCCCAGGATGACCCGCTAACACCGAAGAATGAACCTCGGAAATAACTCTACTGGTCCATCTATCCGGGACAAACAGTCTCTCCGGTGGACAACGGTCAGGTCTATCGGCCTGAAATTCCTGCAGCACCCACTGCAAATCAGGGAGATGGCAGACAAGATCACCCCCTCTCTGAGGATACCAGCCGGTTCAGAAACTCCCGGAGAGTCAGGCACAAAACTCCTAGAAAGGGCATCAGCCTTCACATTCTTTGAGCCCGGAAGGTATGAAACCACAAAATCAAAACGGGAGAAAAACAGCGACCATCGAGCTTGTCTAGGATTTAACCGGTTGGCAGACTCGAGATAAATCAAATTCTTGTGATCCGTCAAGACCACCACGCGATGCTTGGCTCCCTCAAGCCAATGTCGCCACTCCTCGAATGCCCACTTCATTGCCAACAACTCCAGATTACCAACATCATAATTCCGCTCGGCAGGCGAAAACTTTCTAGAAAAGAAAGCACATGGTCTCATCACCGAGCCATCAGAGCTTCTCTGAGACAAGACAGCCCCTGCTCCAATCTCAGAAGCATCAACCTCGACCTGAAAGGGAAGAGAGACATCAGGCTGACGCAAGACAGGAGCCGAAGAAAACCGACGTTTCAGCTCCTGAAAGGCCTCAACGGCCGCAGAAGACCAATTCGTCACATCAGCACCCTTTCTAGTCAAATCCGTCAAAGGCTTAACCACACTAGAAAAATTAGTGATGAAGCGACGGTAAAAATTAGCAAAGCCCAAGAACTTTTGAAGACTCTTCACCGATGTAGGTTGAGTCCAGTCATAAATGGCCTGGACTTTAACTGGATCCATCTCGATAGTAGAAGGGGAAAAAATAAAGCCCAAAAAGGAAACCTTCTGGACTCCAAAGAGACATTTAGAGCCCTTCACAAACAAGGCATTGGCATGCAGGACCTGAAACACCATCCTGACCTGCTTCACATGAGACTCCCAATCATCAGAAAAGACCAAAATATCATCCAGGTACACAATCATAAATCTATCCAGATACTCTCGGAAGATGTCGTGCATGAAGGACTGAAACACGGAAGGGGCATTAGAAAGCCCAAAAGGCATCACCAAGTACTCAAAATGACCTTCGGGCGTATTAAATGCTGTTTTCCATTCATCGCCCTGCTTTATACGCACAAGATTATAAGCTCCTCGAAGATCGATCTTGGTGAACCAACTAGCCCCCCTAATCCGAGCAAACAGATCGGACAGCAGAGGCAAAGGGTACTGAAATTTGACCGTGATTTTATTTAGAAGGAGATAATCTATACAGGGTCTCAGAGAACCATCCTTCTTGGCCACAAAAAAGAACCCTGCACCCAAAGGTGATGAGGACGGATGAATATGCCCTTTCTCCAAAGACTCCTTTATATAAGTCCGCATAGCGGTATGTTCTGGTACAGACAAATTAAAAAGTCGACCCTTAGGGAACTTACTACCAGGAATCAAATTTATAGCACAATCACAATCCCTATGAGGAGGTAGGGCACTGGATTTGGGCTCATCAAATACATCCTGGTAATCCGACAAAAATTCAGGGACTTCAGAAGGAGTAGAAGAAGCAATTGACACCAAAGGAACATCGCCATGTACCCCTTGACAACCTCAACTTGACACAGACATTGCTTTCCAATCCAGGACTGGATTATGAACCTGCAGCCATGGCAGACCCAACACAACAACATCATGCAAATTATGTAACACCAGAAAGCGAATAACCTCCTGATGTGCAGGAGTCATGCACATAGTCACTTGAGTCCAGTACTGAGGCTTATTCTTGGCCAATGGCGTAGCATCAATTCCCTTTAGTGGAATAGGGAATTGCAATGGCTCCAAGATAAAACCACAGCGCCTGGCAAATGACAAATCCATCAAATTCAGGGTGGCGCCTGAATCCACAAAAGCCATAACAGAGTAGGATGACAGAGAGCAAATCAAAGTAACAGACAAAATGAATTTAGGCTGTACAGTACCAATGGTGACAGACTTAGCGAACCTCTTTGTGCGCTTAGAACAATAAGAGATAACATGAGTGGAGTCACTACAGTAAAAGCACAACCCATTCTGACGTCTGTGATTTTGCCATTCAATTCTGGTCAGAATCCTGTCACATTGCATAGACTCAGGCTTCTGTTCAGAAAACACCGCCAGATGGTGCACAGGTTTGCGCTCCCGCAAATGCCGATCAATCTGAATGGCCAAAGACATTGACTCATTCAGACCCGCAGGCGTAAGGAACCCCACCATAACATCCTTAAGGGCTTCAGAAAGACCCTTTCTGAAAATCGCTGCCAGGGCACACTCATTCCATTGAGTGAGCACAGACCACTTTCTAAACTTCTGACAGTAAACCTCTGCTTCATCCTGACCCTGAGAGAGAGCCAGCAAAATCTTTTCTGCCTGGTCTACTAGATTAGGTTCCTCATAAAGCAATCCAAGCGCCAGAAAAAACGCATCCACATTTAGCAATGCAGGATCTCCTGGCGCCAGGGAGAATGCCCAATCTTGAGGGTCACCACGTAACAAAGAAATAATAATTTTAACTTGCTGAGCAGGGTCACCAGAGGAACGAGGTCTCAGAGAAAGAAACAATTTGCAATTATTTTTGAAATTCAAAAACCTAGATCTATCTCCAGAGAACAGCTCAGGAATTGGTATTTTAGGTTCAGACATAGCACTGTGAACTACATAATCCTGAATGCTTTGTATCCTTGTAGCAAGCTGATCCACACAAGAAGACAGACCTTGAATGTCCATATCTGCAGCTGAGTCCTGAACCACCCAGAGATTAAGGGGAGGAGAGAGGCTAAACACACTGCAGAGGAAAAAAAAACACCTCAGAGCTTCTCTTATCCCTCTTTTGCGATGCATTAACACTTTACGGGCCTTCTGTACTGTTATGGTTCTGGTGGTTAGGAACACATGAACTGACCAAATAAGTAAACCAAAAATAAGAACAAGCTCTGGGAATGTGGGGACTTTACTGACCGCAATCCTGATCCTATCAACACGCACTATAGGCAGCCGTGGAGCGTACCTAACTCGGCCTAGACGCCTCTTCACAGCCTGAAAAACTAGCTACTCCTAGAGAGAAACAAAGCCTCACTTGCCTCAGAGAAATGTTCCCCATAGTGAGAGCAGCCCCCCACAAATAATAACGGTGAGATAAGGGGAAAACACAAACATAGAAATGAAAACAGGTTTTAGCAAATGAGGCCCACTAATAACTAAATAGTAAGAGGATAGCAAGGAATCTGTGCGGTCAGTATTAAATACTACAAAAATTATCCACGCAGAGAATACAAAAAGACCCCCACACTGACTCACGATGTGAGGGGCGCAACTCCGCACCCCAGAGCTTCCAGCTAGCAATCAAATAGCATATAAGCAAGCTGGACTGAACTCATCATATACTGAGAAACATTTTCAGAAAGCAATGAGAAAAAATGGACTAGCATGAACTTAGCTTCTCCACGAGGAGAGAGGTCACAAGGGAAGTCCCAGAGAGATCTGAACCAGTACTGAATACAACGACAGCAGGCAACAAGTAAAGGTCCAGATGGAGTTAAATAGGCAGCAAGCCTAGCAGGAAACGAGGCAGCTGGGGTCCAGCTACAGACCAGCCGTAACACTCAAAGCCACCAGAGGGAGCCATGAACAGAACTCACAAAGTATCACTCATGACCACAGGAGGGAGCCCGAGAACAGAATTCACAACAGGTTACCGTAGGACAAAGTCTCACTTTATGGCAATTGCTGCCTGGGAAAATTTCTCACCCAGCAATGCCATAAAGTGAGACCAGGGACTTTTTTTTTACAGCGGCGGAGGAATACAATGCGGAAGGATACCTTCCTCCCGTCATTGTTTTCCTGGAGCCCCTGGAGAGCGGTTGCAACAGCTGTTGCTGCCGTTCTCCACAGGAGATTGTCGTGGGACACTCGTGGATTTCTGCGGACAGGGAGTATATTGGTTGTTTGTTTTTTTCATATTTTTTACAGGGTGACACTGGCTTCGGGGATCAAAATGACAAGTAATGGTGAGTCTGTAATATATGTTTAATGTACTGTATGTCTATATGTATGTCATGTATGTAATGTATGTATGTGGTATGTATGTAGTATGTATGTAGTATGTATGTAGGTATGTAGCATGTATGTAGCAAGTATGTATGTAGCATGTATGTAGTGTGTATGTAGTATGTATGTAGCATGTATGTAGCATGTAGCATATATGTAGTGTGTATGTAGCATGTATGTATCATGTAGCATGTATGTAGCATGTATGTAGCATGTATGTAGCGTGTATGTAGCTTGTATGTATGTATGGAGTATTTTTTTTTTTTTACATTCAACACATTAGCCGGATGATAGGACTACTACTGTCCCATCATTGGCTAATGTGTCAATCACTGTCAGTGTAGCAGGCATCGTCCGATGGGACTTGTAGTCCCATCGGACGATGCCTGCACACACGCACAGAGCCCCAGCATGCCGCACAGAGCCCCTACCCACTGCACAGAGACCCCCCCACGCCACACAGAAACCCCCCCACGCCGCATAGAGTCCAGGCAGCCCACATACAGCCCCGGCACGCCACATAGAGCCTGGGCAGCCCACATACAGCCCTGCATAGAATTAGATCCCTGGTAGGCCAGCACAGACCCCACCCGCACACACAGACACTCATATTGTCCACCCACGCACCGCCCACACTCTTCCCCCCTCCGGAACAGCATATAGAAGGACAGAAAGGGCTTATTTACGTTCCATTATGTGTGTCCCATTGACTTGCATTGGTATCGGGTATCGGTATCGGCGATATCCAATATTTTTTGGATATCGGCCGATCCAATCCGATACCGATACTTTTGAATATCGGAAGGTATCGCTCAACACTAATCATCAGACAAAAAGATCAGTAATGATTAGTGATGAGCGAACGTGCTCGCCACTACTCGTTACTCGCCCGAGTACCACTGTACTCGGTGTACTCAGCGAGCACAGAGCATTTCCAGGATTATTCATCGGGAGCTCTGGTCTCCGCACTGCATTTTTGGAGGTCTTTAGAGCGCCAATCAACATTCAGGGATTGTCTGCCATGCACTGTAATGCCGCAGCCATCTTTGTTGTGGTATTGCAGTGATTGGCTGACTACACAACGTGATCAGGTCTATAAGAGACCTGATGCCACCCTGCTCGGCGCATTCAGCTCTGGACTCAGCTAGTGTGGGGAGAGCTGCTGCTGAGTTAGGGTCAGATTTGTGCTTTTATTAGTTAGTGTGGGTCTACTATTGTTCAAGCCACAAATCCAACTAAACCAACAGTCCTTTTAAGGGCTCATTAAAGAGTATATAGATTGCAGTGCTAGTTAGGCAGGGGAGTCTATGTGCACATATCCACATCAGTGCAAGGCCTGTAGGCACTGTGAGTATATAGATATCACTGCATACATCAAAAGGGTCCATTACTGTCTGGTGCCGCCTATTATATATATATATATATATATATATATATATATATATATATATATATATATATATATATATATATATACCTAGCTGCAGGTATCTGTGGCTAAGAATAATGTTTTTTTGCATCTGAATTCTGCTAATTTTATTACAAAGCAATCTAGAGCCCCCTTTTTTTTCTACATTTATTTGCTTGTTCACACTGCAAACTACAGCCAGATCATTTTAATACAATAGTGTGAAAATCTAGCAATTTAAAATGGTTTTGTCTGTCCCAGGCATCACATCTGAGTGCTCAAAAAATGTTGGCCATTTTTGTGGTACTGTAGTATTTTTTGGAGTGTCTTACAACATTTTTGGACACCATTTTGCTGACCAAAAAATACTTTAGCTACAGTTCATATATTTATCACTGTGTTCTGTACACCACTCGTATCGCATATTTTATATAATATTTTACAATTTTAGTACTCCAACAATTTTTTTTTAGTGTCATAGCCTACTTATTGACACAATTTTGGTGGGCCAAAAAAAATCCAGGCCACATATTTAACAGTGTTCTATCTCCGTCAGACATCAGATCTATCTGTGGTCTACAAATTGTGTCATTTCCACTGTTTTTGCTGTCTGTTACCATAGGTCTATAAAGTATTTTGGGGTAAAAAAAAATTAAAAAAAATTCCAGGCCACATATTGAACGGTCTGTTATCTCCGTCAGACGCCTGGTCTATCTGTGCTCTAAAAATAGTTGCTTTTCAGTCCTACATTCCACTTTTTTTGCTGTCTGCTACCCTAGGTCTATACACTATTTTGGGGTACAAAATAAAAAAATATAGGCCACATATTGAACAGTCTGGTATCTCTGTGACACGCCTCATCTATCTGTGGGCTACAAAGTGTGCTTTTGAGGCTTCCATTCACTTTTTTTGCTGTGTTTTATCCTAGCTCTAAATATTTTGGGGTAAAAAATAAAAAATACAGGCCACATATTGAACCGTCTGGTATCTCTGTCAGACGCCTGGTCTATCTGTGCTCTACAAATAGTTGCTTTTCAGGCCTACATTCCACCTTTTTTGCTGTCTGTTACCCCAGGTTTATAAAGTATTTTGGGGTAAAAAAAGATTTAAAAGAACTCCAGTCCACATATTGAGCAGTCTGTTATCTCCGTCAGACGCCTGGTCTATCTGTGCTCTACAAATAGTTGCTTTTCAGGCCTACATTCCACTTTTTTTGCTGTCTGCTACCCTAGGTCTATACACTATTTTGGGGTACAAAATAAAAAAATATAGGCCACATATTGAACAGTCTGGTATCTCTGTGACAATCCTCATCTATCTGTGGGCTACAAAGTGTGCTTTTGGGGCTTCCATTCACCTTTTTTTGCTGTGTTTTATCCTAGCTCTAAATATTTTGGGGTAAAAAATAAAAAAATACAGGCCACATATTGAACCGTCTGGTATCTCTCTCAGACACCTGGTCTATCTGTGCTCTACAAATAGTTGCTTTTCAGGCCTACATTCCACCTTTTTTGCTGTCTGTTACCCCAAGGTCTATAAAGTATTTTGGGGTAAAAAAAGATTTAAAAGAATTCCAGTCCACATATTGAACAGTCTGTTATCTCCGTCAGATGCCTGGTCTATCTGTGCTCTACAAATAGTTGCTTTTCAGGCCTACATTCCACTTTTTTTGCTGTCTGCTACCCTAGGTCTATACACTATTTTGGGGTACAAAATAAAAAAATATAGGCCACATATTGAACAGTCTGGTATCTCTGTGACACGCCTCATCTATCTGTGGGCTACAAAGTGTGCTTTTGAGGCTTCCATTCACCTTTTTTTTGCTGTGTTTTACCCTAGCTCTAAATATTTTGGGGTAAAAAATAAAAAAATACAGGCCACATATTGAACAGTCTGGTATCTCTGTGACACTCCTCATCTATCTGTGGGCTACAAAGTGTGCTTTTGAGGCCTCCATTCTCCTTTTTTGCTGTGTTTTACCCTAGCTCTAAATATTTTAAAGTAAAAAATAACAAAATACAGGCCACATATTGAATCTCTGTCAGACGCCTGGTCTATCTGTGCTCTACAAATAGTTGCTCTTCAGGCCTACATTACACTTTTTTTGCTGTCTGTTACCCAAGGTCTATACAGTATTTTGGGGTAAAAAAAATTAATAAAACTCCAGGCCACATATTGGACAGTCTGTTATCTCCGTCAGACGCCTGGTCTGTCTGTGCTCTACAAATTGTGGCATTATATTAGAGGCTTGCATTCACCTTTTTTTTTTAAATGGGCACTTGGCAAGGGACAGGGAAGTGGACATGATGGTGATGGTGCATGCAGCGGCCGAGGCCGAAAGCAAGTGGGCCACAACAAACACCCACATCTTATCGCTCTACCTTTATGTCCCAATTACTAAGGGATGGCAGCAGCACACCACTATTGAAGACAGAGCAGTTTGAAAAGGTTTTTGGTTGGATAGCGGATAATATTTCCAGTTACTTTGCCACCACCACCAGCACCCTGTCTTCCACACGGTCAAGTCTAAGTAGCCGTGAGTCTGGATCGCATATTCCTCACCCTGATCCTCCTTCCTCCCACTATGCTGAGTGCCCTGAGACTTTTTGATTTATCGATTTGGGCCTCTCGTCCGGTCCACTTGAAGCAGGGCAAGATGAGATTCCATGTAGCGATGCCCAAGAATTTAAGCAGCCACAGTCACATGAAGCCAATAGTGGGAATGTGTCACAAGAGGCGGACAATGATGAGACACAAATGTCAGAAACTCAGGAGGAGGACCAGGGTGCGGAAGTGGAAGAAGAGATCTGGTTGTTTTTTAACCCCTTCCTGACATCGGACGTACTATCCCGTCGAGGTGGGGTGGGCCCGTATGACCACCGACGGAATAGTACGTCATCACCGATCGGCGGCGCTCATGGGGGGAGCGCGGCCGATCGCGGCCGGGTGTCAGCTGCATATCGCAGCTGACATCCGGCACTATGTGCCAGGAGTGGTCACGGACTGCCCCCGGCACATTAACCCCCGGCACACCGTGATCAAACATGATCGCGGTGTGCCGGCGGTATAGGGAAGCATCGCGCAGGGAGGGGGCTCCCTGCGGGCTTCCGTGAGACCCCCGCAGCAACGCCATGTGTTATGACCCCAATGGCAGAGGGTCTCAGAATTTATTACCAAGTCTGCAAACACAAAAAACCAGCTCATAGGGCAGTGGTAACTAGGCTGACCGTATACCTGAACCTAGCACCACAAATAGCAGCAGCCGGGGAACGTACCTACGTTGGTTCTAGACGTCTCGCGCCAGCCGGAGAACTAACTAACCCTAGAAGGGAAAAGATAGACCTTTCTTGCCTCCAGAGAAAAGACCCCAAAAGTTGGATACAAGCCCCCAACAAATAATAACGGTGAGGTAAGAAGAAAAGACAAACGTAAGGATGAACTAGGTTTTTAGCAAAGAGAGGCCCACTGACTAATAGCAGAATATAGGAAGATGACTTATACGGTCAGCAAAAACCCTATCAAAATTTCCACGCTGAATATTCAAGAACCCCCGAACCGTCTAACGGCACGGGGGGAGAATATCAGCCCCCTAGAGCTTCCAGCTATATCAGGAATCACATTTGGTACAAGCTGGACAGAAATAAGAGCAAATGCAAATAACCAAAAAATAAGGAAGCAGGACTTAGCTTATTTTGCAAGAACCAGGACCAGCAGACAGGAGCAAACAGAAAGGAACTGATTACAACGATGCCAGGCACCAGACTGAAAATCCAGGAAGCTTAAATAGCAACACCCCTGGACTAACGAGCCAGGTGGGTACCAAGCTGAAGAAAGAAGCTCAAAGTGTCATGTCGCTAGTGACCACAAGAGGGAGCCAAAAAGTCCAATTCACAACAGTACCCCCCCCTTAAGGAGGGGTCACCGAACCCTCACCAAGACCACCAGGACGATCAGGATGAGCAGCGTGAAAGGCACGAACCAAATCGGCCGCATGAACATCAGAGGCGACCACCCAGGAATTATCCTCCTGACCATAGCCCTTCCACTTGACCAGATACTGAAGCCTCCGTCTGGAGAGACGAGAATCCAAGATCTTCTCCACCACGTACTCCAACTCGCCCTCAACCAACACCGGAGCAGGAGGCTCAACAGAAGGAACCACAGGCACAACGTAGCGCCGCAACAAAGACCTATGGAACACGTTGTGAATGGCAAACGACATCGGGAGATCCAAGCGAAAGGACACTGGATTAAGGATTTCCAAAATCTTATAAGGACCGATGAAGCGAGGCTTAAATTTAGGAGAGGAGACCTTCATAGGAACAAACTGAGAAGACAGCCACACCAAATCCCCAACACGAAGTCGGGGACCCACACCGCGGCGGCGGTTGGCAAAACGCTGAGCCTTCTCCTGTGACAACTTTAGGTTGTCCACCACAAGATTTTAGATCCGCTGCAACCTATCCACCACAGAATCTACCCCAGGACAGTCAGAAGGCTCAACATGTCCCGAGGAAAAACGAGGATGAAAACCAGAGTTGCAGAAAAATGGCGAAACCAAAGTAGCGGAACTAGCCCGATTATTAAGGGCAAACTCAGCCAATGGCAAGAAGGTCACCCAATCATCCTGATCTGCAGAAACAAAACACCTCAAATAAGCCTCTAGAGTCTGATTTGTTCGCTCCGTTTGGCCATTAGTCTGAGGATGAAAGGCAGACGAAAATGACAAATCAATGCCCATCTTAGCACAAAAGGATCGCCAGAACCTGGAAACAAACTGGGATCCTCTGTCAGACACGATATTCTCAGGAATGCCGTGCAAGCGAACCACATTCTGAAAGAATAAAGGAACCAGATCGGAAGAGGAAGGCAGCTTAGGCAAAGACACCAAATGGACCATCTTGGAAAAGTGATCACATACCACCCAGATGACAGACATGCCCTGAGACACCGGAAGATCTGAAATGAAATCCATGGAAATGTGTGTCCAAGGCCTCTTCGGGACAGGTAAGGGCAAGAGCAACCCGCTGGCACGAGAACAGCAAGGCTTAGCTCGAGCACAAGTCCCACAGGACTGCACAAATGACCGCACATCCCGTGACAAGGAAGGCCACCAAAAGGACCTAGCCACCAAATCTCTGGTGCCAAAAATTCCCGGATGCCCTGCCAACACCGAGGAATGAACCTCGGAAATGACTCTGCTGGTCCATTTATCAGGAACAAACAGTCTGTCAGGTGGACAAGAGTCAGGTCTACCAGCCTGAAATCTCTGCAACACACGTCGCAAATCCGGAGAAATGGCTGACAAGATTACTCCCTCTTTAAGAATACCAGCTGGCTCTGAAACTCCAGGAGAGTCAGGCACAAAGCTCCTTGAAAGAGCATCAGCTTCACATTCTTTGAACCTGGTAGGTACGAGACCACAAAGTCAAAACGGGAGAAAAACAATGACCAACGGGCCTGTCTAGGATTCAGGCGTTTAGCAGACTCGAGATTCATCAGATTCTTGTGATCAGTCAAGACCACCACACGATGCTTAGCACCCTCGAGCCAATGACGCCACTCCTCAAATGCCCACTTCATGGCCAACAACTCCCGATTGCCAACATCATAGTTCCGCTCAGCAGGCGAAAACTTCCTAGAAAAAATAGCACATGGTCTCATTACAGAGCCACCAGGGCCTCTCTGCGACAAAACGGCCCCTGCCCCGATCTCAGAAGCATCCACTTCAACCTGAAAGGGAAGTGAGACATCAGGCTGGCACAAAACAGGCGCCGAAGTAAACCTGCGCTTCAGCTCTTGGAAAGCTTCCACGGCTGCAGGAGCCCAGTTAGCAACATCAGAACCTTTCTTGGTCATATCCGTCAAAGGTTTAACAACGCTAGAAAAGTTAGCGATAAAACGACGGTAGAAGTTAGCAAAACCCAAGAACTTCTGAAGACTCTTAACTGACGTGGGTTGAGTCCAATCATGAATAGCTCGGACCTTGACTGGGTCCATCTCCACCGCAGAAGGGGAAAAAATAAAACCCAAAAAGGGAACCTTCTGTACTCCAAAGAGACACTTTGAGCCCTTAACGAACAAAGCATTCTCACGCAAAACCTGAAACACCGTCCTGACCTGCTTAACATGGGAGTCCCAATCATCAGAAAAAACCAGAATATCATCCAGATAAACAATCATAAATTTATCCAGATACTTCCGGAAGATATCATGCATAAAGGACTGAAAAACTGAAGGAGCATTAGAGAGCCCAAAAGGCATCACCAAGTACTCAAAATGACCTTCGGGCGTATTAAATGCAGTTTTCCATTCATCTCCTTGCTTAATGCGCACAAGGTTGTACGCACCACGAAGATCTATCTTGGTGAACCACTTGGCACCCTTAATCCGGGCAAACAAGTCTGACAACAGAGGCAAAGGATACTGAAATTTAACAGTGATTTTATTCAGAAGCCGATAGTCTATACAAGGTCTCAAAGATCTGTCCTTCTTGGCCACAAAAAAGAATCCCGCACCAAGAGGGGAAGAGGATGGACGGATATGCCCCTTCTCCAGAGACTCCTTGATATACGAACGTATTGCGGTATGCTCAGGTACAGACAGATTAAATAATCTTCCCTTAGGAAGTTTACTACCTGGAATCAAATCTATAGCGCAGTCACAATCCCTATGAGGAGGAAGAGCACTGGACCAGGACTCGCTGAAAACATCCTGATAATCAGACAAATACTCAGGAACTTCCGACGGAGTAGAGGAAGCAATAGACACCGGCGGGGAATCACCATGAATTCCCTGACAGCCCCAACTTGACACTGACATTGCCTTCCAATCCAAAACTGGATTATGGGTCTGTAACCATGGCAGACCCAAAACGACCAAATCATGCATTTTATGTAGAACAAGAAAACGAATCACCTCCCGATGTTCAGGAGTCATGCACATGGTTACCTGTGTCCAAAACTGCGGCTTATTTTCCGCCAATGGCGTAGCATCAGTACCTCTAAGAGGGATAGGATTTACCAACGGCTCAAGTACAAAACCACAGCGCTTGGCAAATGACAGATCCATAAGACTCAGGGCAGCACCTGAATCCACAAACGCCATAGCAGGGTAGGAAGACAATGAGCAAATTAAAGTCACAGACAAAATAAATTTAGGTTGCAGATTACCAATGGCGACAGGACTAACAACCCTTGTTAGGCGTTTAGAGCATGCTGATATAACATGTGTAGAATCACCACAGTAAAAACACAACCCATTCAGACGTCTATGATTTTTCCGTTCATTTCTAGTCTGAATTCTACCACATTGCATTAAATCAGGTGTTTGTTCAGACAACACCACCAGAGGATTAGCGGCTTTGCGCTCCCGCAAACGCCGGTCAATCTGAATAGCCAGCGCCATGGAATCATTTAGACTTGTAGGAATGGAGAAACCCACCATCACATTCTTAATGGCTTCAGAAAGGCCATTTCTGAAATTTGCGGCCAGAGCACACTCATTCCACTGAGTAAGCACGGACCATTTCCGAAATTTTTGGCAATACACTTCAGCTTCATCCTGGCCCTGAGAGATAGCCAGCAAGGCTTTTTCTGCCTAAATTTCAAGATTGGGTTCCTCGTAAAGCAACCCGAGCGCCAGAAAAAACGCATCAATATTTGCCAATGCCGGATCTCCTGGCGCTAACGAGAAAGCCCAATCCTGAGGGTCGCCCCACAAGAAAGAGATAACAATTTTAACTTGCTGAGCTGAGTCTCCAGACGAACGGGGTCTCAGAGATAGAAACAATTTACAATTATTCCTGAAATTCCTAAACTTAAATCGGTCTCCAGAAAACAGTTCAGGAATAGGTATTTTAGGTTCTGACATAGGACTACTGGTAACAAAATCTTGAATACCCTGCACACGAGCAGCAAGCTGATCCACACTAGTAATCAAGGTCTGGACATTCATGTCTGCAGCAAGCTCAAGCCACTCTGAGGTAAAGGGGAGGAAGAAAGAGAAAAAAAAAAAAACTCAGAATTTCCTTTCTTATTATCCTACTTCTGCAATGCATTAAACATTCACCTTTGTCCTGGCATACTGTTATGACCCCAATGGCAGAGGGTCTCAGAATTTATTACCAAGTCTGCAAACACAAAAAACCAGCTCATAGGGCAGTGGTAACTAGGCTGACTTTATACCTGAACCTAGCACCACAAATAGCAGCAGCCGTGGAACGTACCTACGTTGGTTCTAGACGTCTCGCGCCAGCCGGAGAACTAACTAACCCTAGAAGGGAAAAGATAGACCTTTCTTGCCTCCAGAGAAAAGACCCCAAAAGTTGGATACAAGCCCCCAACAAATAATAACGGTGAGGTAAGAAGAAAAGACAAACGTAAGGATGAACTAGGTTTTTAGCAAAGAGAGGCCCACTGACTAATAGCAGAATATAGGAAGATGACTTATACGGTCAGCAAAAACCCTATCAAAATTTCCACGCTGAATATTCAAGAACCCCCGAACCGTCTAACGGCACGGGGGGAGAATATCAGCCCCCTAGAGCTTCCAGCTATATCAGGAATCACATTTGGTACAAGCTGGACAGAAATAAGAGCAAATGCAAATAACCAAAAAATAAGGAAGCAGGACTTAGCTTATTTTGCAAGAACCAGGACCAGCAGACAGGAGCAAACAGAAAGGAACTGATTACAACGATGCCAGGCACCAGACTGAAAATCCAGGAAGCTTAAATAGCAACACTCCTGGACTAACGAGCCAGGTGGGTACCAAGCTGAAGAAGGAAGCTCAAAGTGTCATGTCGCTAGTGACCACAAGAGGGAGCCAAAAAGTCCAATTCACAACAGCGATGTGATCGCGTTGCTCCGAGGGTCTCCTACCTCCCTCCTCGCCGCAGGTCCCGGATCCAGGATGGCCGCGGCATCTGGGTCCTGCAGGGAGGGAGGTGGCTTACCGAGTGCCTGTTCAGAGCAGGCGCTTGGTAAGCCTGCAGCCCTGCACAGCAGATCGTCGATCTGACAGAGTGCTGTGCACACTGTCAGATCAATGATCTGTAATGTCCCCCCCTGGGACAAAGTAAAAAAGTTTAAAAAAAATTCTCCACGTGTGTAAAAAAAAAAAAAAAATCCTAAATAAAGAAAAAAATATATATTTATTATTCCCATAAATACATTTCTTTAGCTAAATAAAAAAAAAAACAATAAAAGTACACATATTTAGTATCGCCGCGTCCGTATCGACCCAACCTATAAAACTGCCCCACTAGTTAACCCCTTCAGTAAACACCGTAAGAAAAAAAAAAACGAGGCAAAAAACAACGCTTTATTATCATACCGCCGAACAAAAAGTGGAATAACACGCGATCAAAAAGACTGATATAAATAACCATGGTACAGCTGAAAACGTCATCTTGTCCCGCAAAAAACGAGCCGCCACACAGCATCATCAGCAAAAAATAAAAAAGTTATAGTCCTGAGAATAAAGCGATACCAAAATAATTATTTTTTATAAATGATACATCGCTGTAATCGTACTGACCCGACGAATAAAACTGCTTTATCAATTTTACCAAACGCGGAACGGTATAAACGCCTCCCCCAAAAGAAATTCATGAATAGCTGGTTTTTGATCACTCTGCCTCACAAAAATCGGAATAAAAAGCGATCAAAAAATGTTACGTGTCCGAAAATGTTACCAATAAAAATGTCAACTCGTCCCGCAAAAAACAAGATCTCACATGACTCTGTGGACTCAAATATGGAAAAATTATAGCTCTCAAAATGTGGTAAGGCAAAAAATATTTTTTGCAATGAAAAGCGTCTTTCAGTGTGTGACGGCTGCCAATCATAAAAATCCGCTAAAAAACCCGCTATAAAAGTAAATCAAACCCCCCTTCATCACTTCCTTAGTTAGGGAAAAATACAAAAATTAAAAAATGTATTTATTTCCATTTTCACATTAGGGTTAGGGTTAGGGTTAGGGCTAGAGTTAGGACTAGAGTTAGGGCTAGGGTTAGGGTGAGGGCAAGCGTTAGGGCTAGGGTTAGGGTTAGGGTGAGGGCAAGCGTTAGGGCTAGGGTTAGGGTTAGGGTTAGGGCTAGGGTTGGGGCTAGGGTTAGGGCTAGGGTTAGGGTTGGGGCTAGAGTTAGGGTTAGGGCTAGGGTTAGGGCTAGGGTTGGGGCTAGGGTTAGGGCTAGGGTTAGGGCTAGGGTTGGGGCTAGGGTTAGGGCTAGGGTTAGTGTTACGGCTAGTGTTAGGGCTAGTGATAGGGCTAGTGATAAGGCTAGGGTTATTGCTAGGGTTAGGGCTAGGGTTAGGGCTAGGGTTGGGGCAAGGGTTGGGGCTACAATTAGGGTTGGGGCTAAAGATAGGGTTAGGGTTTGGATTACATTTACGGTTGGGAATAGGGTTGGGTGTGTCTGGGTTAGAGGAGTGGTTAGGGTTACTGTTGGGATTAGGGTAAGGGGTGTGTTTGGATTAGGGTTTCAGTTATAATTGGGGGGTTTCCACTGTTTAGGCACATCAGGGGCTCTCCAAACGGGACATGGCATCCGATCTGAATTCAAGCCAATTCTGCGTTGAAAAAGGAAAACAGTGCTCCTTCCCTTCAGAGCTCTCCCGTGTGCCCAAACAGGGGTTTACCCCAACATATGGGGCATCAGCGTACTCAGGACAAATTGGACATCATCTTTTGGGGTCCAATTTCTCCTGCTACCCTTGGGAAAATACAAAACTGGGGGCCAAAAAATAAGTTTTGTGGGAAAAAAAGGATTTTTTATTTTCACGGCTCTGCGTTGTAAACTGTAGTGAAACACTTGGGGGTTCAAAGTTCTCACAACACATCTAGATAAGTTCCTTGGGGGGTCTAGTTTCCGATATGGGGTCACTTGTGGGGGGTTTGTACTGTTTGGGTACATCAGGGGCTCTGCAAATGCAACGTGACGTCTGCAGACCAATCCATTTAAGTCTGCATTCCAAATGGCGCTCCTTCCCTTCCGAGCTCAGTCATGCGCCCAAACAGTGGTTCCCCCCCACATATGGGGTATCAGCGTACTCAGGACAAATTGTACAACAACTTTTGGGGTCCAATTTATCCTGATACCCTTGTGAAAATACAAAACTAGGGGATAAAAAAATCATTTTTGTGAAAAAAATAATTTTTATTTTCACGGCTCTGCGTTATAAACTGTAGTGAAACACTTGGGGGTTCAAAGTTCTCACAACACATCTAGATAAGTTCCTTGGGGGGTCTAGTTTCCAATATGGGGTCACTTGTGGGGGGTTTGTACTGTTTGGGTACATCAGGGGCTCTGCAAATGCAACGTGACGCCTACAGACCAATCCATTTAAGTCTGCATTCCAAATGGCGCTCCTTCCCTTCCGAGCTCTGTCATGCGCCCAAACAGTGGTTCCCCCCATATATGGGGTATCAGCGTACTCAGGACAAATTGGACAACAATCCTTGGGGTCCAATTTATCCTGATACCCTTGTGAAAATACAAAACTGGGGGCTAAAAAATCATTTTTGTGAAAAAAAAAAGAATTTTTATTTTCACGGCTCTGCGTTATAAACTGTAGTGAAACACTTGGGGGTTCAAAGCTCTCAAAACACATCTAGATAAGTTCCTTAGGGGGTCTACTTTCCAAAATGGTGTCACTTGTGGGGGTTTTAATGTTTAGGCACATCAAGGGCTCTCCAAACACAACATGGCATCCCATCTTAATTCCAGTCAATTTTGCATTGAAAAGTAAAATAGCGCTCCTTCCCTTCCGAGCTCTGCCCTGCGCCAAAACAATGGTTTACACCCACATATGGGGTATCAGCGTACTCAGGACAAATTGCACAACAACTTTTCTGGTCTAATTTCTTCTCTTACCCTTGGGGAAATAAAAAAATGGGGGCGAAAAGATCATTTTTGTGAAAAAATATGATTTTTTATTTTTACGGCTCTGCATTATAAACTTCTGTGAAGCACTTGTTGGGTCAAAGTGCTCAACACACATCTAGATAAATTCCTTAAGGGGTCTACTTTCCAAAATGGTGTCACTTGTGGGGGGTTTCAATGTTTAGGCACATCAGGGGCTCTCCAAACGCAACATGGTGTCCCATCTCAATTCCAGTCAATTTTGCATTGAAAAGTCAAATGGCGCTCCTTCCCTTCCGAGCTCTGCCCTGCGCCCAAACAATGGTTTACACCCTCATATGGGGTATCAGCGTACTCAGGACAAATTGCACAACAATTTTTGGGGTCCAATTTCTTCTCTTACCCTTGGGAAAATAAAAAATTGGGGGCGAAAAGATCATTTTTGTGAAAAAACATGATTTTCTTATTTTTACGGCTCTGCATTATAAACTTCTGTGAAGCACTTGTTGGGTCAAAGTGCTCACCACACATCTAGATAAGTTCCTTAGGGGGTCTACTTTCCAAAATGGTGTCACTTGTGGGGGGTTTCAATGTTTAGGCACATCAGGGGCTCTCCAAATGCAACATGGCGTCCCATCTCAATTCCAGTCAATTTTGCATTGAAAAGTCAAATGGCGCTCCTTTCCTTCCGAGCTCTGCCATGCGCCCAAGCAGTGGTTTACCCCCACATATAGGGTATCATCGTACTCAGGACAAATTGTACAACAAATTTTGGGGTCTATTTTCTCCTGTTACCCTTGGTAAAATAAAACAAATTGGAGCTGAAATAAATTTTGTGTGAAAAAAAGTTGAATGTTCATTTTTATTTAAACATTCCAAAAATTCCTGTGAAACACCTGAAGGGTTAATAAACTTCTTGAAAGTGGTTTTGAGTACCTGGAGGGGTGCAGTTTTTAGAATGGTGTCACACTTGGGTATTTTCTATCATATAGACCCCTCAAAATGACTTCAAATGAGATGTGATCCCTAAAAAAAAATGGTGTAAAAATGAGAAATTGCTGGTCAACTTTTAACCCTTATAACTTCGTCACAAAAAAAAATTTTGGTTCCAAAATTGTGCTGATGTAAAGTAGACATGTGGGAAATGTTACTTATTAAGTATTTTGCGTGACATATGTCTGTGATTTAAGGGCATAAAAATTCAAAGTTGGAAAATTGCGAAATTTTCAAAATTTTCGCCAAATATTCGTTTTTTTCACAAATAAACGCAAGTTATATCGAAGAAATTTTACGACTATCATGAAGTACAATATGTCACGAGAAAACAATGTCAGAATCGCCAAGATCCGTTGAAGCGTTCCAGAGTTATAACCTCATAAAGGGACAGTGGTCAGAATTGTAAAAATTGGCCTGGTCATTAACGTGCAAACCACCCTTGGGGGTGAAGGGGTTAAAGATTCTGCCGATAACCCCAAACAGGCCATTTGCACCACCTGCCATGCTTACATCAGCAGGGGTAGCAAACTACCAGCCTGACCACCACCAGCATGATCAGGCACATGGAAGCAAAGCACCCGACTTTGTGGGCCGAACCACAGGCACCAGGAACAGTGTCTGCGGGTAATACCACTGCTTCTTCCACTGTTGTGCGTGAAAGCCAATCCCCTGTCCACAGTGCATGCGAAGATGGCTCTGCCCTGCACCTGCCATTACCCACACTCAACTAGCACCATCATCAAGCACGTCCACATCCTTGTCCGAGTGCAGCCTTCAGTTGTCCATACCACAGTCATTGGAACGCAAGCGAAAGTACGCATATAACGCCCCACAGGCCACAGTACTAAATTCACACATTTCTAGTCAGCTTGCGCTTGAAATGTTGCCTTTTAAGCTCATGGAGATGGAAGCTTTCCGCAACCAGATTGCGGCATTTGTCCCAAGGTATTCGGTCCCCAGCCACCACTATTTCTCCTGGTGTGCCATCCCGGCATTACACAAGCATGTGTCCCACAACATTACCCATACCCTCAACAGTGCTGTTACTGGAAAAGTCCAACTAACCACAGACACGTGGACAAGTGCTTGTGGGCATGGATGGTACATCTCGCTGACGGCACACTGGGTTAACATAGTGGAAGCCAGGACCCAGTCAGACCTTGGATGGTGCACGTCCTCCCAATCCCGAGGATTGCTGGCCCTACGTCAGCCTGGGTTGCCCCACAGTCTATAGCTCCTGCACCTCCTCCTCCTCCTCCACCTCCTCTTCAGCCTCCATCCCCAAAAGTAGAAAATCCGTCACAAGCTGGAAGCACTGCAGCACTGCCTCAGCCAAGCGGCAACAGGCTGTGCTGAAGCTAATATGCTTATGTGACAAACCGCACAATGCTGCAGAGTTGTGGACAGCTCTGAAAGAGCAGGCAGATCTGTGGCTGACACAGTGTATATTATCACACGGTGATTCAAACAGGTGCAGAGAGAAACTCAAGTCCACAACACTTGGTGCAAATATCAAATGCAGCTCAGCAGTCTATAGGAAACTTCAGAGGAAAATGCAATCACGCAGAAAGTCTATGAAGCACAATTATTCTTGAGGATACTTGACACGAATAAGTCCTTGCTTAGTCCAAAACACAGATAGATATGCTTATAAGGCAGTTCAAATAATATCTTAGCTCAACCAGGGAGGTCTGGGTAATAGTCTCAGGTTCTTGCAGAGCAGAAACAGCTTACATGTCCAGCAAATGCAGATGGAAGTAAACACGAGCAGCAGATGAAGAAGGATTACTGGAATTGGTGTATGCAGTAGGAACTCAGAGCAGAGTAGCAGGATAACCCCACAGGTTCACAGGAGCAGTTATATAGCCAGGGAGTCACCAGAGGTCAGGAGCTGGATGCAAGGCAGAATACTCTAGCACAGACTGAAGGCTGGAGTAGAGTTTTATAGCATGAAGACACAGTGCACATGAGACCAAAGACGCCATCTTGGAAAAGGGCAGTAATGCACAAAAGGTAATAAAAAATGTTCAGAGTCCTGACAGGCTGGAACCTGGTGGCGGCTCTGAGGCGAGCTCACACACGTGCCATGCCTGGCCTATATGCTTAACCTCGTGGTTCAGTAGATTCTCAAAACCTACCCAGAGCTGCCGGATCTGCTTGTGAAAGTATACCACCTGTGTGCCCATTTTTAGAAAGTCAGCTACAGCTTCAGCTGCCCTTGCCATGTTTCAGCAGCGTTTGCAGCTTCCAGCTCACCGACTGGTGTGTGATGTCCCCATGCATTGGAATTCTACACTTCATATGTTGGAAAGGATTTGTGAGCAGAAGAGGGCAGTTGTTGACTACCAGCATCAGCAAGGCCATCGCTATTCAGTTCAGACTCCACACATTAAACCTCAGGAGTGGACATGGATGTCAGACATATGTACCATCCTCCAAAACTTTGAGGAATCCACCAAGATGGTGAACTGCGATGATGCCATAATTAGCATCACCATCCCCCTTCTCTATCCTGTGAGCTCTCTGCTCACAATGAAAAAGGATGCATTGCAGGCGGAGCACCAGGACATGGAGCAAGGAATCATACAGGGTGATTACACACAGTCAAGCCTCATGTCATCCCAATGTGGTTGAGGAAGAGGAGGAGGAGGAAGAACAGGAGATACTTTCATGCGCTATAGATGGTACTACAAGCACAACTGTCATACCGCCTGTACAGCGTGGATGGCCTGAGGACAGGGAGAAGGAGGAGGAGGAGGAGGACACCTTGGTCATTGATCCTGTTGCTGAGGACACAGAAGGCTTGCCTGTTACCAGTCTAGCACATCGGTCTAGTCGACATGCTCATTAGAACAGTGTGAGCTGGGCTGCAGTCTCAGAGGCCATTGACATGCGCAGTATGCGCTGGAGTTGCACATGCCGGGCTGTAATTGCAGGCGCTGTCCTGCTCTACACGCTATGGTCCCATGTGACTGGTGGGCGTGTCTCCTCGGTAACCATGACGGCGCCGCATGTGTAGTCATGTGACGCCATGTCTTGGGGCCGGTGGACATGTGCACTGAGTACAGGGGCTGTCGGCATGCTGTGACACGAGCGAGCCTTTGAGCTATAGACAGCGGAAATTTGGTCAGGTGATGATACATGTGGGCGTATGATGTGTTCCAGTGAGGTGAGCCTGGATTGGTTCTGATATGGTAGGCAGGCACATGTCATTTCCTAGGATTGGGCCCTCTATGCAGTTATTGATTCGCTGGCGATGGGATGTGAGAAAGAAGCTGTAACATTGGCTGACCACACCCAGGCTCGCCTCTATAGACCTGGTGATTGGTCTTGACATGACAGGCAGCTCTGTTTATGTACGTTTTGATTCCCTAAATGTGCTTATTATTTTAATCATGGGTCGCATTTTGTGTTATGTAGGATATATAAGACAATGTGTTAAGCTTTTAACTTTATATGTTTTATAGAATGTAAGTTTTGTATTGTTGTTGAGATTACCGAACTCTGTTATGTAAATAGTGTGGGCGGTTATGGATGAGGTGATTGATGGGTGACTACCCACTTCCTATTTAAGGCTGCCTGTTTGACTGCTTTGTATGCTTGAGAAAGACCCTTGAGGTTGAAACGTCGCATTTATGGCACAATAAAGATGAATTTTTTCACCTTGATTGGATGCTGTCCTTCACTTCAACCTATAGTTGTACCAAGATCATCTCTCATCCGCTGGAAATTTGCCCTCCTGAAGTTTAGTGTCCTTGTAACCCCTCTACTACACATCTCATTAAAGGATACATGAAAACGTATTATTTTGTGATCACTATTCCCCAAGTGACCCCCAACCCTTATACAGTATTTGATATGCGGTCTGGCCTGTTGGTTAATATTAG
The DNA here is from genome assembly GCF_051348905.1 of Ranitomeya variabilis. Classification (NCBI taxonomy): domain Eukaryota; kingdom Metazoa; phylum Chordata; class Amphibia; order Anura; family Dendrobatidae; genus Ranitomeya; species Ranitomeya variabilis. The sequence goes on along the minus strand of NC_135238.1, from coordinate 158,982,812 downwards.
GTCTAGCAGTGCCCCCTTCTTGTTGGGTCCTGAACCAGTTGTGAAAGGTAGTTGTCTCTATTAGTTCTCAAAAACCTATTACCTTTGCTGGAACTGCAGGTTTCTGTTCCCCAATGTATTTCAGGGTAGTTGAAGTCCCCCATAATAATGACTTCTCCTTGAGTCGCAGCTTCATCTATTTGTTTTACGAGGATATTCTCCATTGCTTCCATTATTCTTGGGGACTTATAACAAACCCCTATCCGTAATTTATTATTTTTCCCCCTCCCCTTATCTCCACCCACAGGGACTCTACATAATCATTAGATTTACCTATGTTATCATGCAGAATGGGTTCTAAGGATGATTTTACATATAGACACACCTCCCCCTCTCTTATCTCTTATCTGTATGGTCATTTCTGAACAGACTATAGCCCTGCAAGTTAACAGCCCAGTCATGGCTCTCAGCCACGTTTCAGATATCCCCACCATGTCATAATTATGCTCCAACAAAATTAATTCTAATTCCTCCATTTTGTTGGCGAGGCTTCTGGCATTAGTATACATGCACTTTTTGTATCTCTCTGTACCTCTATTCTTTCTTAAATTATTAACTGTTTTAACCCCACCCCCAATTTCATTATTTGTGCCCAGGTCTCTATCTGCACTATCTTCCCCTCCTATAAAATGAATACTCTTCCCCCAATCTTTAGTTCAAACACTCCTCCAACCTTCTAGCCATTTTCTCCCAAGACACAGCTGCACCTTCACCATTGAGGTGCAGCCCATCCCTCAAGCCCCTCAAGTACATCAGCTGAAAGGGTTATTGGGGTGCATGTAACTTTGGTGCAGGGCAGGCCTTGCATTCAATGCAACATTTTTTCAGGAGGCCTTCCTGTATGTCTCGTCAAAGGGGTACTGGGGTGCGTCCTACTTTTTGGCAGCCCAGCCACTCACTGCATAGGCATTAACAGCATAGGAGACCCACTGATTAATAATCGCTCTTTAAGAATATTAATGCCGCCTGATGCCCCTCTAAAAATAGGCTCTGTGACTTTAAGAGTCCCTCCTTTATAAATGAAATAAGATGTGTCTGCTTATGTGTCACACACCACATGGCCCGCTAGGGTTGTTAAAACGACATTACCCAGTGAATACATTTGTATTGGTTTAAAGCAATGCTAAAGTTGAAAAACGCATCAAAAACGCTGTGTGCCCAAGTGGTGGAGGAAAATTTTTGTTTGGGGTTAGTTATTTTGCCTTATATACAAGTCATTACCCTGGAAAGGAAGTTCCTTAACATATTTCCCAGCAAAATCCATTTTGGTTTCGGTTTTGTATGTTGTTTGGTGCACCTGTAGAAATGACGTCAAACTCTGACAACATTGTTCACAGCTGTGACCTATGAGTCAGAAATGCTTCCAGGGGCATTTGCCATGATGTTCCCATGTCATTTGAGCAGTGTTTTCATCATTTTCAGATGTTTTGAGACCTTAAAAGGACCTCCGGGGGGATTGCGGTAAAAATGCTTGGGTTTCCCATAGACTTACATTGGGCTCGTTGTTCTGTCCGAGTACCCAAGTATTACAAATAGCTCGACCCGATCATTTTAGTGCTCGCTTATCACTAATAATGATTAATATTTCAGTACTACTAAACTCAATATTGACATATATCTGAAAGGTGTGTTTAGGTAGAAATTTGAAGCAATAGTTTCCTTTTCTGTACAGTAAGTAGTTTACTGTAAATGTAAAAGCCCTAAGTAATTTCCTGATGTCAAAGGAAAGTATTATAATTGGTCTTGTAAGAAAACATTATGAAATCTGTCCCTTGAAGATTTTTCCTAATTAGGGTCCTTTATTAAAAGAAACAATTATTGACCACTAAAGTTTTTGTAGTTTGTCATCCTAGCTTTGTGGTCAGTCTGAACTTTACCAATTCTGCATATAAAAACTGAGTAATTGAAAAATGCCATTTATTACAAAATATTAGGAAAATTTCCTGGCAGTACATTCTTCCTGGCCGCTAATAAAGGGGTAGTTGATATTATTCAGGTCTCCCGCAAACACAGCCTATTGTTATGACTCAGACCTACAGCAAACAGATAACTTGCAAGCAAAAGTCCCACATGTAGGGTTAACCACTTCTCAGAATGAAATCAAATTTCTGGCAGCAAATCCCATACCACCAAGTACCAAAATGCCAATTTTAGGTTTTGTGCCCTTTTGTGTATGCAGTAACTGCCTTTCAAAGAAGAGAATGCTAATTACAGACTGGCTAGTTTACCCCTACAAAGAGTATTTTGCTTTCACATGAAATATATGACTTTCTCTGTGGGTCAGCATAACAATTGAAATTTAACCCTATTCTACTTTGTAAGCAGAATACAAGTGATTAATTAATAAAACATAATAGTATATTGGTATGGTAACAATGGGCTAAATAATTACACCATTCTATGCTCCCTTTTCTTATAAACAGCTGTCAGGTGACCCGGGACCAGGGGCTCCTTCTCTGTCCCTAACAATAAGGCGCACTCTAGCTTGCCCTATTACCTGGGATACTTCTGAAGGTGAAGATGCCGGGGCCACCACCCTTACCTTATCTCCTGAATCAGCACTCTGTCTGTTCTTCCCCCACCCAGGGAAAAGGGTGCTACCATGCACCTCAGTACACCAACCCGATGAACAAGGCAACACAAACAAGGGGTAACTGAAAGTACCTGGCATACAAATATTCACTCACATATAACAGTTCTCATATAAACAGCAAAAACACTTCTCCTCCAAGCCATGCAACATAAGCTTGCTCTTACATGGGTTTCAATCAGGACCCAGATTATATCCAGGGATGGGAGTTGCTAATTAAGCTTAGCTGAAAGCTCAGACTCCCAGAGCTCCCAACATGGCTTATTAACCCCTGTTCTGCCAAAAGAAATTAACACCATTTAAAAACAAGTTGAGGTGCTTCTTTTCAGCGTAGGAGTAGGAGCCATCAGACGCTGAGGTCTTCTGGCTCCTCTCTGCCGCAGTAACCCTGAAACAGAAAACTGTTGCTTTATATACACTGCTCAAAAAAATAAAGGGAACACTTAAGAGAATCTAACTCCAAGAAAATCAAACTTCTGTGAAATCAAACTGTTCATTTAGGAAGCAACACTAATTGACAATCAATTTCACATGCTGTTGTGCAAATGGAATAGACAACAGATGAAAATGATTGGCAATTATCAAGACACCATCAATAAAGGAGTGGTTCTGCAGGTGGGGACCACAGACCACATCTCAGTACCAATGCTTTCTAGCTGATGTTTTGGTCACTTCTGAATGTTGGTTGTACTTTCACACTTGTGGTAACATGAGACAGACTCTACAACACACACAAGTGGCTCAGGTAGTGCAGCTCATTCAGGATGGCACATCAGTGCGAGCTGTGGCAAGAAGGTTTGCTGTGTCTCTCAGCGTAGTGTTCAGAGGCTGGAGGTGGCACTGCCAGAGCCCTGCAAATATGCATGTGTCTGTACAAACGATTAGAAACTGACTCCATGAGGATGGTCTGAGTGCCTGACGTCCACAGATAGGAGTTGTGCTCACAGCCCAACACTGTGCAGGATTCTTGGCATTTGCCAGAGAACACCAGGATTGGCAAATTTGCCACTGGAGCCCTGTGCTCTTCACAGATGAAAGCAGGTTCACACTGAGCACATGTGACAGACATTACAGAGTCTGGAGATGCCGTGGAGAGTGATCTGCTGCCTGCAATATCCTTCAGCATGAGCGGTGTGGCAGTGGGTCAGTAATGGTGTGGGGTGGCATTTCTTTAGACTGACTGACCTCCATTTCTTAAAGTAATGATGGCCACTCGTTTTTCTTTACTTAGCTGCTTTGTTCATGCCATAATACAAATTCTAACAGTCTATTCAGTAGGACTATCAGCTGTGTATCCACCAGACTTCTGCACAACACAACTGATGGTCCCAACCCCATTTATAAGGCAAGAAATCCCACATATTAAACCTGACAGGGCACACCTGTGAAGTGAAAACCATTCCCAGTGACTACCTCTTGACTGCGAAGAGTGTGCAAAGCAGTCATCAAGGCAAAAGGTGGCTACTTTGAAGAACCTAGAATATAAGACGTAATTTCAGTTGTTTCACACTGTTTTGTTAGGTATATAATTCCACATGTGTTAATTCATAGTTTTGATGCCTTCAGTGTGAATGTACAATTTTCATAGTCATGAAAATACAGAAAAATCGTTAAATGAGAAGGTGTGTCCAAACTTTTGGTCTGTACTGTGTGTGTGTGTATATATATATATATATATATATATATATATATATATATATATATATATATATATATATATGTATATATATAGTAAGGCTGCAGTAGCATCGTACGCAGTGAAGAAGCAGTGACCCACAAATTCAAACACAAAGGTCTCTTTTAAGGTGTTTCTTCACAGCATTAAAGTCCAATTCACATAAATGCATATAACTTCAGTGGATGTTATCAGTGACCAGTTTACACCGGTTCAAAGCAATACATACCACATGGCTTTAGATTTGCGGTCCCTAAACAGGCCAGACTTCCCTTGTCCAGTTTCCCTGGGCGACCGCACACCATCTCACAGTCTCTATACGTCTCCATACACACAGCCTCATAAGTTGCAGACACTACACACGCCAGCCCTCCTCTGACTAGTTCTCGTGGGTGTCCTTCATCGCTGTATCACAGTCTCTTTACAGACTCTTTACTCACACAGTTGTACACAGTTCAGGATATCCTCCAGATAGCAGCCGGGCACCATATCCACCTGTTTACAATCGTTGCACATGCTAGTCCTCTTTCAGGCACAGGACATCCACCTCCAGGCACAGTACTATCCACATCTGACTCCTTCAGGCACAGGACATCCACCTCCGGGCACAGGACTGTCCACATCCGAGACCAGTACCATGGACGACATGCATCTCTGTGTACACTGCAGGTGCCAGGCTATTCAGCTGCCCTGGGTGCTGGCTCTGCTGGCTTGTGCCTCCATGCACTCTGCAGACCAGCACACACCAGACTGACACTGACATGCACCTCGCACACCTGACCTGACACCTGACACGACCTGACACGGCCTGACACACCCATACCCCTTACTGCAGGGTTTTTAAACAAACACAAACCTGGGGCCTTCAGCCACCTGGAAAACCCGGACCGGAAATCCGTGACTCTCATGCACACCTAAGGACTTCATCCGTCTGCATGCATCAATAAGACACCTATCCATTATTAATCCTATTTTAGTAAAGGGTTAATAATACACACACACATTGTGAATAAAGTATTTTAATGAAATAAATACACAGGGTGTTGTAATATGTTTATTATACGCTCAATCCAAATGATGACCCATGTCTTCTGTAAAAAAGGTAAAAAAAACCCAACAACATCCCATACCTCTCCGCCGGTACAGTCATGTCCCACGCTGTAAATCCATCAGAAGGGGTTAAATAATTTTACATCCAGGAGCCTGCTAATGCAGCTGTTCTCCTGGCTGTAAAAACTGGGAAATGAATGGAAAGCAGGGGAACGTAGCTACCTAGACTTGCAGTGCTGCGCCCCCTGCTGGCATAAACTCATATGAACTCAAGTGTGGGAATTTTTGAGAAGCACTGATAGCAAAACGCGCATCGGGGCCTCTTTCACTCTTCCACGTCTGACTTATAGGTTGGTACTGCTACTATTACTTAATCATTATCCCCCCCGGTATACTTACCCTGGTGTTAGAGATTCTAGTCTGTGGCAAACATGTCTGCATGTAATGTGGTTATAATGGCGGTGGCTCCATATATTTTACTATATTGATTGGACTCACATATTCCATTGTATTTTTTCCATCCATCTACCTATTCCTCTGCACTTGCATACTTATGCGAGCTATTGTCCAGCCTCATAACTGTACCTACATCTCTTTGTTATTTTCCTTTGTACTGGGCTTTTACCACTGGAGGGATTATTACCTTTTTGCATTTGTATTACAACCCTGCCGGACGTGGCACTTAGGTGTCACTATCCCTGTTACTATTCTTTGTATGTATTTTTAATGATTATTCCTTTTTTTAATTTTCTATTAATAAAAGTGATTATATTTAACTAGATGGCAGCCCGATTCTAAACAATCGGGAGTCTAGAATCCATATATACTTTATTTATTCAAATGTAAGAATAATTTGGTGGGTGGGGACCCTCGGCCTCCGATTTGGTTGGCGGGGCCCCACGGCCTCCGATTTGGTGGGCGGGGTCCCTCTGCCTCCGCTTTGGTGGGCGGGGCCGCTCGGCCTTCGATTTGGTGGGCGGGGCTCCTCGGCCTCCGATTTGGTTGATGGGGCCCCTCGGCCTCCGATTTGGTGGGCGGGGACCCTCGGCCTCCGATTTGGTGGGCGGGGACCCTCGGCCTCCAATTTGGTGGGCGGGGACCCTCGGCCTCCGATTTGGTTGGCGTGGACCCTCGGCCTCCGATTTGGTGGGCGGGGACCCTCGGCCTCCGATTTGGTGGGCGGGGACCCTCGGCCTCCAATTTGGTGGGCGGGGACCCTCGGCCTCCAATTTGGTGGGTGGGGACCCTCGGCCTCCGATTTGGTGGGCGGGGCCCCTCGGCCTCCGCTTTGGTGGGCGGGGCCCCTCGGCCTCCGCTTTGGTGGGCGGGGCCCCTCGGCCTCCGCTTTGGTGGGCGGGGCCGGGCCCCTCAGCCTCCGCTTTGGTGGGCGGGGCCGCTCGGCCTTCGATTTGGTGGGCGGGGCTCCTCGGCCTCCGATTTGGTTGACGGGGCCCCTCGGCCTCCGATTTGGTGGGCGGGGACTCTCGGCCTCCGATTTGGTGGACGGGGACCCTCGGCCTCCGATTTGGTGGTCGGGGACCCTCGGCCTCCGATTTGGTGGGCGGGGACCCTCGGCCTCCGATTTGGTGGTCGGGGACCCTCGGCCTCCGCTTTGGTGGGCGGGGCCCCTCGGCCTCCGATTTGGTGGGCGGGGTCCCTCTGCCTCCGATTTGGTGTGCGGGGACCCTCGGCCTCCGCTTTGGTGGGCGGGGCCCCTCGGCCTTCGATTTGGTGGGCGGGGCCCCTCGGCCTACGATTTGGTTGGCGTGGACCGTCGGCCTCCGATTTGGTGGGCGGGGACCCTCGGCCTCCGATTTGGTGGGCGGAGACCCTCGGCCTCCGATTTGGTGGGCGGGGACCCTCGGCCTCCGATTTGGTGGGCGGGGCCCATCGGCCTCCGATATGGTGGGCGGGGCCCCTCGGCCTCCGATTTGGTGGGCGGGGACCCCCGGCCTCCGATTTGGTGGGCGGGGCCCCTCGGCCTCCGATTTGGTGGGCGGGGCCCCTCGGCCTCCGATTTGGTGGGCGGGGACCCTCGGCCTCCGATTTGGTAGGCGGGGACCCTCGGCCTCCGATTTGGTGGGCGGGGACCCTCGGCCTCCAATTTGGTGGGCGGGGCTCCTCGGCCTCCGATTTGGTTGGCGGAGACCCTCGGCCTCCGATTTGGTAGGCGGGGACCCTCGGCCTCCGATTTGGTGGGCGGGGACCCTCGGCCTCCGATTTGTTGGGCGGGGCTCCTCGGCCTCCGATTTGGTTGGCGGGGCCCCTCGGCCTCCGATTTGGTTGGCGGGGCCCCTTATCCTCCGATTTGGTGGGCGGGGACTCTCGGCTTCCGATTTGGTGGGCGGGGACCCTCGGCCTCCGATTTGGTGGGCGGGGCCCCTCGGCCTCCGATTTGGTTGGCGGGGCCCCTCGGCCTCCGATTTGGTTGGCGGGGACCCTCGGCCTCCGATTTGGTGGGCGGCGCCCCTCGGCCTCCGATTTGGTGGGCGGGGACCCTCGGCCTCTGATTTGGTGGGCGGGGACCCTCGGCCTCCGATTTGGTGGGCGGGGACCCTCGGCCTCCGATTTGGTGGGCGGGGACCCTCGGCCTCCAATTTGGTGGGCGGGGACCCTCGGCCTCTGATTTGGTGGGCGGGGACCCTCGGCCTCCGATTTGGTGGGCGGGGCCCCTCGGCCTCCGATGTGGTGGGCGGGGCCCCTCGGCCTCCAATGTGGTGGGCGGGGCCCCTCGGCCTCCGCTTTGGTGGGCGGGGCCAGGCCCCTCGGCCTCCGCTTTGGTGGGCGGAGCAGCTCGGCCTTCGATTTGGTGGGCGGGGCTCCTTGGCCTCCGATTTGGTTGGCGAAGCCCCTCGGCCTCTGATTTGGTGGGCGGGGACCCTCGGCCTCCGATTTGGTGGGCGGGGACCCTCGACCTCCGATTTGGTGGGCGGGGACCCTCGGCCTCCGCTTTGGTGGGCAGGGCCCCTCGGCCTCCGATTTGGTGGGCGGGGTCCCTCTGCCTCCGATTTGGTGGGCGGGGACCCTCGGCCTCCGCTTTGGTGGGCGGGGCCCCACGGCCTCCGATTTGGTGGGCGGGGTCCCTCTGCCTCCGCTTTGGTGGGCGGGGCCGCTCGGCCTTCGATTTGGTGGGCGGGGCTCCTCGGCCTCCGATTTGGTTGGTGGGGCCCCTCGGCCTCCGATTTGGTGGGCGGGGCCCCTTATCCACCGATTTGGTGGGCGGGGCCCCTCGGCCTCCAATTTGGTGGGTGGGGCCCCTCGGCCTCCGATTTGGTGGGCGGGGCCCCTCGGCCTCCGATTCGGTTGGCGGGGCCCCTCGGCCTCCGATTTGGTGGGCAGGGACCCTCGGCCTCCGATTTGGTGGGCGGGGCCCCTCGGCCTCCGATTTGGTTGGTGGGGCCCCTCGGCCTCCGATTTGGTGGGCGGGGACCCTAGGCCTCCGCTTTGGTGGGCGGGGCCCCTCGGCCTCCGATTTGGTTGGTGTGGACCCTCGGCCTCCGATTTGGTGGGCGGGGACCCTCGGCCTCTGATTTGGTGGGCAGGGCCCCTCGGCCTCCGATTTGGTTGGCGTGGACCCTCGGCCTCCGATTTGGTGGGCGGGGACCCTCGGCCTCCGATTTGGTGGTGGGCGGAGACCCTCGGCCTCCGATTTGGTGGGCGGGTACCCTTGGCCTCCGATTTGGTGGGCGGGGACCCTCGGCCTCCGATTTGGTGGGCGGGGCCCCTCGGCCTCCGATGTGGTGGTCGAGGCCCCTCCGCCCCATATGCTGCCTGGGGCCCCTGTGCTCTGCCTGGGGCCCCATATGCTGCCTGGGGCTCCTGTGCTCTGCCTGGGGCCCCTGTGCTCTGCCTGGGGCCCCATGTTCTGCCTGGGGCCCCTGTGCTCTGCCTGGGGCCACTGTGCTCTGCCTGGGGCCCCATGTTCTGCCTGGGGCCCCTGTGCTCTGCCTGGGGCCACTGTGCTCTGCCTGGGGCCCCATATGCTGCCTGGGGCCACTGTGCTCTGCCTGGGGCCCCATATGCTGCCTGGGGCCCCTGTGCTCTGCCTGGGGCCCCATATACTGCCTGGGGCCCCTGTGCTCTGCCTGGGGCCCCATGTTCTGCCTGGGGCCCCTGTGCTCTGCCTGGGGCCACTGTGCTCTGCCTGGGGCCCCATATGCTGCCTGGGGCCCCTGTGCTCTGCCTGGGGCCCCATATGCTGCCTGGGGCCCCTGTGCTCTGCCTGGGGCCTCTGTGCTCTGCCTGGGGCCCCATATGCTGCCTGGGGCCCCTGTGCTCTGCCTGGGGCCCCTGTGCTCTGCCTGGGGCCCCATGTTCTGCCTGGGGCCACTGTGCTCTGCCTGGGGCCCCATATGCTGCCTGGGGCCCCTGTGCTCTGCCTGGGGCCCCATATGCTGCCTGGGGCCCCTGTGCTCTGCCTGGGGCCACTGTGCTCTGCCTGGGGCCCCATAGGCTGCCTGGGGCCCCTGTGCTCTGCCTGGGACCACTGTGCTCTGCCTGGGGCCCCATATGCTGCCTGGGGCCCCTGTGCTCTGCCTGGGGCCACTGTGCTCTGCCTGGGGCCCCATATGCTGCCTGGGGCCCCTGTGCTCTGCCTGGGTGTTGGACACTGGTGACGTCACTTATCTCCGGACATTAGCTCCGGACATTAGCTCCGGACATTATCTCCGAACATTAGCTCCGGACAAAGCCACGGAAGTTGGTACAAATTGCAGGAAGTAGTATTCTAGGCAATTATATATTAGATGGGCATTTAATGAAGGAAATACATGGTGCTTGAACAGCGCTACCAGCTTTACAGCAGCACTTTTCACACACGGGACTGGGGGGCGCGCTTACTTTTGCACCCGGGGCCGGGGGCGCGCTTAATTTTGCACCCGGGGGCGCACTTACTTTTGCACCCGGGGGCGCACTTACTTTTGCACCCGGGGGCGCACTTACTTTTGCACCCGGGGGCGCACTTACTTTTGGGGCCGCACTTACTTTTGGTGGGTGGGGCTCCTCGGCCTCCGATTTGGTGGGTGGGGACCCTCGTCCTCCGATTTGGTGGGTGGGGACCCTCGGCCTCCGATTTGGTGGGCGGGGACCGGCCTCCGATTTGGTGGGCGGGGACCCTCGGCCTCCGATTTGGTGGGCGGGGACCCTCGACCTCCGATTTGGTGGGAGGGGACCCTCGGCCTCCGCTTTGGTGGGCGGGGCCCCTCGGCCTCCGATTTGGTGGGCGGGGTCCCTCTGCCTCCGATTTGGTGGGCGGGGACCCTCGGCCTCCGCTTTGGTTGGCGGGGCCCCACGGCCTCCGATTTGGTGGGCGGGGTCCCTCTGCCTCCGCTTTGGTTGGCGGGGCCGCTCGGCCTTCGATTTGGTGGGCGGGGCTCCTCGGCCTCCGATTTGGTTGGTGGGGCCCCTCGGCCTCTGATTTGGTGGGCGGGGCCCCTTATCCTGATTTGGTGGGCGGGGACCCTCGGCCTCCGATTTGGTGGGCGGGGCCTGGGGCCACTGTGCTCTGCCTGGGGCCCCATATGCTGCCTGGGGCCCCTGTGCTCTGCCTGGGTGTAGGACACTGGTGACGTCACTTATCTCCGGACATTAGCTCCGGACATTATCTCCGGACATTAGCTCCGGACAAAGCCACGGAAGTTGGCACAAATTGCAGGAAGTAGTATTCTAGGAAATTATATATTAGATGAAATCTTGCTCTGGTATTCACTTGCTTGTTTTGGGTAACACTTCATATTTGATGTGATTGAGCAATTATTTAATTTTGGCCATTTTTTGGTAAACCAATATTTTAGTGGGTATACATGTGTAAATAAATGTCTACTGTGCGTATGAAAGTTGTCTCCACATGTAGCGGACACCCTGATGTGTGAAGGAGGCCTAAGTTAGCTGAAGTCAGTGTTCCTATCAGAAACCAACTCTTTAATATACATAAAGTGTATGTGCACAGTTGCTTTTTCTTCCCACACCGTCTTCAAGCTCCAGTCTGGAGTTGATGCTGCAAAAAATGATTACCACGTGTGCTGACAAGACATTTATTGAGTGCTATAATAACCCTGGATAATAGTATAATAAGATACAGCATAATGTATTATAAATATTGTACACAAACACATAATGGTGAAAGAGAGCTGACGAGTGATTGAGAGTGACAGGGTGGTGGAAATCAGAAGTCTTTGGGTATTAAGATGCTTTTTCACATTATAATATGTATTTTTTTTATTTGAATGGGATCTAGTAAAATACTATATTCAACATGGAAGATAAAGGATATAATATTAATCTACATTTTATCCTGATTATTACGCTTCAACAATTGTTGGGTTGTTACTGAACTAGAGTGAGATGGCAGCTGAACTTTTACATTTTACATTTTCCTGAATGCAAAAGAAGTACACTACACTTAAGAAAAAAAAGAACATCCCAAAAAATTATAGTGATTCCAATATGTGTCTATAGTATCCTGGCAAATCACCTAAGGCTACATTCACATGCAGTTTTTGCTGCATCTTTTTTCTGCAACCAGAACGTGCTTTCTTGGCAGTAAAAACACTGCAATTAAAAAGTTTGCTCTTTGGTTTATTTGCTGAGTTTTTGTTACATTTTTGGATTTTTTTTGAGTGCTGATTACATGCATACTTTGTCTAAAAACATGTGTAATAAAGTTGAAATTGTTTAAATAATTTAATGTATCTGATATGGGTTTAGGGAAAACCATGATAAAACTGACAGTTGAGGGTTGCAGCACGTAGTTGTCAGTTTTTCCTGGCGCTGGCTATGAAAAATAGAAGAAACCCCATGTCACTTTCTTTTTAAATGTATTTTTTTATATCGTAGGCACTGGCTGATAAATACTCCCACCAGCATCGCCTGCCCCTGCTGTTATCAGTGACAGCAGGCATAGGCTGATAGGAGTAGTACTCCCTTATCAGCTGACTCGTGTGACCAGAAGTAACCTTCTTATCGCCAATCACAGCTGCTGGCTCACTCTGTCATCTGACAGCATGGGAACTACAGCCCTCTGACCGGTGGTAATGATTTTACCGCCGATCAGAGCCGGTGTCTGCCACGCTGCCATGCAGATGATAGCGCAACAAACAACAGATGTCCAGGGCCCCAATCCATCTGTTTGGGGTTCAGGTTTGGGTACCGTTCTGGTTCCCGAACCAAACATTTTTTTAGATGTTTGGCTGAACTCGCCGTACCCGAAGATGAACGGTTCACCCATCACTAAACAAAACATCCAACAAGTAGTAGTAGGACATATAAAGTACTAGTTTGATTTTAGTATTTTATTTCATTTACTTGGAAAAGGTTAAGAGGGCAGGTCCAGAAGTTTCTCTCACAGGAATGCAGCTATTAGTGAAATGGGCTTTTGGCTGGGTTTCAGAGTTATGAAAAAAAAGGTTCACCAGTAGAGATGAGCAGATCTGGCAAAATATTAATTCACTAGACAGTATGGATTTTCACAGGAAATTTGATTCAGTGACAAGTCATTCTCCGCAAACTAAAATATCTCTTTTAATGCTCTGGGGGTGTCTCTTTCTAAAATTCAGGTAGAATTAAATTACAGATAAATACGTTCTCTTGCTTCAATGCACAATCCAGAAAATGACGAAACAGTACCCTGTTCAATTAGCTTATCATCTTGATTTCACGTTGCAATTCCCCCAAAATCAGTGTCCGCTGATCAGTGTTTATGATCTGTCATAACATCGCCATCTTGCAGGTCACAAGACCAATGCAGCCAAAAGAAAACAAAATGAAATGTATTGAAAAGTATTTTATTTTATTTTGAGACTAGGGTGTAGCACTCTACTTTTACATTTTGCTATTAAATGAACAGAATGGAAATTGCTCTAAGATTTGCGCTTTGCGTTATTTTTGGCGTTCAAATTCACATTATTGACTACAATCTAACAATTTAAGGATGGCATCTGTAGAGGAAAGGAGGTGTCAAGCTATTTATATAAAAAGGCAAGCAGGCAATTATCAATAACGCTTGATCTTGATACAGTGTTAGTAAATATTAGTATTCAGTATTCTAAAGGCAGGAAAGAGTATTTAGGTGAAGGTTTGTACTTAGAAAAGGCATTGCAACAAATAAAGACTTTGACTTGTATATTTTTTATGACTCTATAGTGTTGAGATTCTCTTGATGTAATTATTTTACATGAAGAGATTATATTTTGCATGCGTATACTCATCACATTTACTTGTTATGACTAAGCCAACTCTCTGAAACCTGTAAATGATACCATTTTATTCGATGTTTATGCATTGATCAAAAATAAATCTGTTTTGTGAAATATCTCCTCCAGCAGAGCATCCTGCAGTGTAATTATAGTTGAGGCTGACATTATTAGTGTCACTGCATTTTCTTATTGCTTACAAAGCCTTTTTATAATTTTATTTCTTTAGAGCATAAGCCACATCACTCTGCAATTATTCATCTATCGAAGAATTCTGTAGAAGAGCTCCAAACCAAATCTGACTTGAGTTCATGGTGGTCCTCGGAACAAGCCTTTCCTTAAAAGCCACATCCTTTTCAATATTAGCTACATTTAGCTGTGCAGATCTCTCCTGAGGAGTATTATGTATCAAGTATGTTCTGGTTATCAAATGACTTATCAAAAATGAGCAGGATTTAGCCTCTTATCTTAATGAGCAGGGAAAATCAAGTTTGGATGGGTTAGAGGACTGACTATTAGTGATGAGTAGTGTTGAGCGATACCGTCCGATACTTGAAAGTATCGGTATCGGAAAGTATCGGCCGATACCGGCAAAGTATCGGATCCAATCCGATACCGATACCCGATACCAATACAAGTCAATGGGACTCAAGTATCGGACGGTATCCCTGATGGTTCCCAGGGTCTGAAGGAGAGGAAAATCTCCTTCAGGCCCTGGGATCCATATTAATGTGTAAAAGAAAGAATTAAAATAAAAAAATATTGCTATACTCACCTCTCCGACGCAGCCTGGACCTCACCGAGGGAACCGGCAGCGTTGTTTGCTTAAAATTCGCGGGTTTACTTCCTTACGTGAAGTCCCGGCTTGTGATTGGTCGCGTGCCGCCCATGTGGCCGCGACGCGACCAATCACAGCAAGCCGTGACGTAATTTCAGGTCCTTCAGGATTTTAAAATTACGTTTCGGCTTTGTGATTGGTCGCGTCGCGGTCACATGGGCGACGCGACCAATCACAAGCCGTGACGTCACGGGAGGCTGGACACGCGCGCATATTAAAACCCCCACATGTACTTATGCTGGCTAACAGATGTAAATCATTCAGCTGTGGCAAGAAAAACTAAATCTCCGAGCACTAAAAAATACTTGGAGGACTGTTATGACCCCAATGGCAGAGGGTCTCAAAAATACACACCAAGTCTGCAAACACAAAAAAACAGCTCATAGGGCAGTGGTAACTGGGCTGACCATATATCTAATCCTAGCACCACAAATAGCAGCAGCCGGGGAACGTGCCTACGTTGGTTCTAGACGTCTCGCGCCAGCCGGAGAACTAACTAACCCTAGAAGGGAAAAGATAGACCTTTCTTGCCTCCAGAGAAAAGACCCCAAAAGTTGGATACAAGCCCCCAACAAATAATAACGGTGAGGTAAGGAGAAAAGACAAACGTAAGAATGAACTAGATATTTAGCAAAGAGAGGCCCACTGACTAATAGCAGAATATAGTAAGATGACTTATACGGTCAGCAAAAACCCTATCAAAATTTCCACGCTGGATATTCAAGAACCCCCGAACCGTCTAACGGCCCGGAGGGAGAACACCAGCCCCCTAGAGCTTCCAGCAGAATCAGGAATCACATTTAGTACAAGCTGGACAAAAAATAATAGCAATGCAAATAACCAAAAAACAAGGAAGCAAGACTTAGCTTAATTTTGCAAGATCCAGGACCAGCAGACAGGAGCAAACAGAAAGGAACTGATTACAACGATGCCAGGCACAGGACTGAGAATCCAGGAAGTTTATATAGCAACACCCCTGGACTAACGACCCAGGTGGGTGCCAAACTGAGGAAAGACAATCCCAGAGTCATATCACTAGTGACCACAAGAGGGAGCCAAAAAAGTCTAATTCACAACAGTACCCCCCCTTTAAGGAGGGGTCACCGAACCCTCACCAAGACCACCAGGGCGATCAGGATGAGCAGCGTGAAAGGCACGAACTAAGTCGGCCGCATGCACATCAGAGGCAACCACCCAGGAATTATCCTCCTGACCATAGCCCTTCCACTTGACCAGATACTGAAGCCTCCGCCTGGAGAGACGAGAATCCAAGATCTTCTCCACCACGTACTCCAACTCGCCCTCAACCAACACCGGAGCAGGAGGCTCAACAGAAGGAACCACAGGTACAACGTACCGCCGCAACAAAGACCTATGGAACACGTTGTGAATGGCAAACGACATCAGAAGATCCAAGTGAAAGGACACAGGATTAAGGATTTCCAATATCTTGTAAGGACCGATGAAGCGAGGCTTAAATTCAGGAGAGGAGACCTTCATAGGAACAAATCGAGAAGACAGCCATACCAAATCCCCAACACGAAGTCGGGGACCCACACCGCGGCGGCGGTTGGCAAAACGCTGAGCCTTCTCCTGTGACAACTTCAAGTTGTCCACCACATGATTCCAGATCTGCTGCAACCTATCCACCACGGAATCTACCCCAGGACAGTCAGAAGGCTCCACATGTCCTGAGGAAAAACGAGGATGGAAACCAGAGTTGCAAAAAAATGGCAAAACCAAGGTAGCGGAACTAGCCCGATTATTAAGGGCAAACTCAGCCAACGGCAAGAAGGTCACCCAATCATCCTGATCTGCAGAAACAAAACACCTCAAATAAGCCTCCAGAGTTTGATTAGTTCGCTCCGTTTGTCCATTAGTTTGAAGATGAAAGGCAGACGAAAACGACAAATCAATGCCCATCTTAGCACAAAAGGATCGCCAGAACCTGGAAACAAACTGGGATCCTCTGTCAGACACGATATTCTCAGGAATGCCGTGTAAACGAACCACATTCTGAAAGAACAAGGGAACCAGATCAGAAGAGGAAGGCAGTTTAGGCAAAGATACCAAATGGACCATCTTGGAAAAGCGATCACATACCACCCAGATGACAGACATACCTTGAGACACCGGAAGATCTGAAATGAAATCCATGGAAATGTGTGTCCAAGGCCTCTTCGGGACAGGCAAGGGCAAGAGCAAGCCGCTGGCACGAGAACAGCAAGGCTTAGCCCGAGCACAAGTCCCACAGGACTGCACAATGACCGCACATCCCGTGACAAGGAAGGCCACCAAAAGGACCTAGCCACCAGATCTCTGGTGCCAAAAATTCCCGGATGCCCTGCCAACACCGAGGAATGAACCTCGGAAATGACTCTGCTGGTCCACTTATCAGGAACAAACAGTCTGTCAGGTGGACAAGAGTCAGGTCTACCAGCCTGAAATCTCTGCAACACACGTCGCAAATCCGGAGAAATGGCTGACAAGATTACTCCCTCTTTAAGAATACCAACTGGTTCTGCGACTCCAGGAGAGTCAGGCACAAAGCTCCTTGAAAGAGCATCAGCCTTCACATTCTTTGAACCTGGTAAATACGAGAGCACAAAGTCAAAACGGGAGAAAAACAATGACCAACGGGCCTGTCTAGGATTCAGGCGTTTAGCAGACTCGAGATACATCAGATTCTTGTGATCAGTCAAGACCACCACACGATGCTTAGCACCCTCGAGCGAATGACGCCACTCCTCAAATGCCCACTTCATGGCCAGCAACTCCCGATTGCCAACATCATAATTCCGCTCAGCAGGCGAAAACTTCCTAGAGAAGAAAGCACATGGTCTCATTACAGAGCAACCAGGGCCTCTCTGCGACAAAACGGCCCCTGCCCCAATCTCAGAAGCATCCACTTCAACCTGAAAGGGAAGTGAGACATCAGGCTGGCACAAAACAGGCGCTGAAGTAAACCGGCGCTTCAACTCTTGAAAAGCTTCCACGGCTGCAGGAGCCCAGTTAGCAACATCAGAACCTTTCTTGGTCATATCCGTCAAAGGTTTAACAACGCTAGAAAAATTAGCGATAAAACGACGGTAGAAGTTAGCAAAACCCAAGAACTTCTGAAGACTCTTAACTGACGTGGGTTGAGTCCAATCATGAATAGCTCGGACCTTGACTGGGTCCATCTCCACCGCAGAAGGGGAAAAAATAAAACCCAAAAAGGGAACCTTCTGTACTCCAAAGAGACACTTTGAGCCCTTAACAAACAAAGCATTCTCACGCAAAACCTGAAACACCATCCTGACCTGCTCTACATGCAAGTCCCAATCATCAGAAAAAAACAGAATATCATCCAGATAAATAATCATAAATTTATCCAGATACATCCGGAAAATATCATGCATAAAGGACTGAAACACTGAAGGAGCATTAGAGAGCACGAAAGGCATCACCAAGTACTCAAAATGACCTTCGGGCGTATTAAATGCAGTTTTCCATTCATCTCCTTGCTTAATGCGCACAAGGTTGTACGCACCACGAAGATCTATCTTGGTGAACCACTTGGCACCTTTAATCCGGGCAAACAAGTCCGACAACAGAGGCAAAGGATACTGAAATTTAACAGTGATTTTATTCAGAAGCCGATAGTCAATACAAGGTCTCAAAGATCCGTCCTTCTTGGCCACAAAAAAGAATCCCGCACCAAGAGGGGAAGAGGATGGACGGATATGCCCCTTCTCCAGAGATTCCTTGATATACGAACGCATTGCGGTATGCTCAGGTACAGACAGATTAAATAATCTTCCCTTAGGAAATTTACTACCTGTAATCAAATCTATAGCGCAGTCACAGTCCCTATGAGGAGGAAGAGCACTGGAGCTGGACTCGCTGAATACATCCTGGTAATCAGAAAAATACTCAGGAACTTCCGAAGGAGTAGAGGAAGCAATAGACACCGGCGGGGAGTCACCATTAATTCCCTGACAGCCCCAACTTGACACAGACATTGCCTTCCAATCCAAGACTGGATTATGGGTCTGTAACCATGGCAGACCCAAAACGACCAAATCATGCATTTTATGCAGAACAAGAAAACGAATCACCTCCCGATGTTCAGGAGTCATGCACATGGTTACCTGTGTCCAAAACTGCGGTTTATTTTCCGCCAATGGCGTAGCATCAATACCTCTAAGAGGGATAGGATTTACCAATGGCTCAAGAACAAAACCACAACGCTTGGCAAATGACAGATCCATAAGACTCAGGGCAGCACCTGAATCCACAAACGCCATAACAGGGTAGGAGGACAATGAGCAAATTAAAGTCACAGACAAAATAAATTTAGGTTGCAAATTACCAATGGCGACAGGACTAACAACCCTAGTTAGGCGTTTAGAGCATGCTGATATAACATGTGTAGAATCACCACAGTAAAAACACAACCCATTCTGACGTCTATGATTTTTCCGTTCATTTCTAGTCTGAATTCTACCACATTGCATTAAATCAGGTGTTTGTTCAGACAACACCACCAGAGGATTCGCGGCTTTGCGCTCCCGCAAACGCCGGTCAATTTGAATAGCCAGCGCCATGGAATCATTCAGACCTGTAGGAATGGAGAAACCCACCATCACATTCTTAATGGCTTCAGAAAGGCCATTTCTGAAATTTGCGGCCAGAGCACACTCATTCCACTGAGTAAGCACGGACCATTTCCGAAATTTTTGGCAATACACTTCAGCTTCATCCTGCCCCTGAGAAATAGCCAACAAGGCTTTTTCTGCCTGAATTTCAAGATTGTGTTCCTCGTAAAGCAATCCGAGCGCCAGAAAAAACGCATCAACATTTGCCAATGCCGGATCTCCTGGCGCTAGCGAGAAGGCCCAATCCTGAGGGTCGCCCCGTAAGAAAGAGATAACAATTTTTACTTGCTGAGCTGAATCTCCAGATGAACGGGGTCTCAGAGATAGAAACAATTTACAATTATTCCTGAAATTCCTAAACTTAAATCGGTCTCCAGAGAACAGCTCAGGAATAGGTATTTTAGGTTCAGACATTGGACTACTGGTAACAAAATCTTGTATACCCTGCACACGAGCAGCAAGCTGGTCCACACTTGTAATCAAAGTCTGGACATTCATGTCTGCAGCAAGCACAAGCCACTCAGAGGTAAAGGGGAGGAAAAAAGAGAGGAAAGGAAAAAAAAAATCTCAGACTTTCCTTTCTTGTAATCCCACTTCTGCAATGCATTAAACATTCTTGGCCTGGCATACTGTTATGACCCCAATGGCAGAGGGTCTCAAAAATACACACCAAGTCTGCAAACACAAAAAACCAGCTCATAGGGCAGTGGTAACTGGGCTGACCATATATCTAATCCTAGCACCACAAATAGCAGCAGCCGGGGAACGTGCCTACGTTGGTTCTAGACGTCTCGCGCCAGCCGGAGAACTAACTAACCCTAGAAGGGAAAAGATAGACCTTTCTTGCCTCCAGAGAAAAGACCCCAAAAGTTGGATACAAGCCCCCAACAAATAATAACGGTGAGGTAAGGAGAAAAGACAAACGTAAGAATGAACTAGATATTTAGCAAAGAGAGGCCCACTGACTAATAGCAGAATATAGTAAGATGACTTATACGGTCAGCAAAAACCCTATCAAAATTTCCACGCTGGATATTCAAGAACCCCCAAACCGTCTAACGGCCCGGAGGGAGAACACCAGCCCCCTAGAGCTTCCAGCAGAATCAGGAATCACATTTAGTACAAGCTGGACAAAAAATAATAGCAATGCAAATAACCAAAAAACAAGGAAGCAAGACTTAGCTTAATTTTGCAAGATCCAGGACCAGCAGACAGGAGCAAACAGAAAGGAACTGATTACAACGATGCCAGGCACAGGACTGAGAATCCAGGAAGTTTATATAGCAACACCCCTGGACTAACGACCCAGGTGGGTGCCAAACTGAGGAAAGACAATCCCAGAGTCATATCACTAGTGACCACAAGAGGGAGCCAAAAAAGTCTAATTCACAACAGAGGACCCCCGAGGATGCTCGAGAAATCTCAAGTAACGAATATATTCGCTCATCAGTACTGACTATGGTCCCTTAATTCAGAAGATTAACTAAGCTTTCCTTCACCTGGATCATTTTAGCACCTCAAGAAGTCTTTTACACTTCTTTGATAAAAATAATGGTAACTAAGTACCCTATGTTATTTACATGTAATGTAACTATGTACTTCTTTACTTACTATAGTATATGCTCATTTTGCTTGTCTAAGAGCATGTTCACACTGTGGCCATTTCACAAAACTCAAGAAAAAATCAAAGTCCCTGATCCTAGTGCGGCCAGTTCTTGAGCCTCATCCCTCGGTCCGTGTGCGACCAGTCCTGAATCCGAAGTCACTGCGTGGTCAGTGTCTAATCGTCATCCCCTGGCCCGTGCGTGGCCAGTGTCAGTACAAGTATCTCAGACCCATGTGTCTGTATGTGTGCCTCTGAATATTTCATGTGTCTGGACTGATAAAACCAGTTTCCGATTCAGTCCAGTCTGTATGTAGCCTTAGTCCGTGCCAGGTAAACTGACCCCTTGGGTCAGCAGCTGCAGTACCAAGGACTGCCTTGGGGTGGTACCTGGTCGCTACCTGCAGACCAGCATCCCTCCACCATCAGGAGCTCTAGTGAACACCAGGTAGCCATGCCCCTTCTTAGGCGGACTCAGTCCTGTGGCACAGTGAGTCCGGGAACCATGTGTGCCACCTGCGGGTGTCACAATAACTTGTCACAGAAGGTTATTTTAAGCTAATATTGCACAAAATATTGCCTGATGTCATGTAAGATGTCAAATTACAATTTTTTATGCCATGATATCCAAGTGCTATGTTATCTATATTAAAGTAAACTTGGCTACATCTGTATAAATGGCTTCTTATAACATTTTGATTTCACAGACTGTTTTTGTGTGGGTTCTCCTTGGCAATCCAGTGTCCATCCACACTTTCAAAATATACTAATAGGTTATCTGGCTTAAAAATGGCTCTATTGTGTGTCTAATTTGAAGAAATAAAATTTGAAGCTCTATTGTGTTAGGTGTTGATGGGGTTGACTGCACCTAGTGTATAGAGCTGCAAATATATTAGCATTGAATAAACTATGGCAGAAGCATAATATACAGTTCTTCTTTTAGTGATTTTACATTGCTTCTTTATTGCAAATGCATAGCTTTAGGTTATGGAGAAGTTGCACCTCCATTTCAGTTCTGAAGCCTATTCTGGCATTTCGCAAATTCAAAGGAGAAAGTACCTGTAAGGGCTCCTTCTCACTTGCGAGAAATATGTCCGAGTCTCGCAGGTTAAAACCCGGTTCTGCTGCCGGCATTCCAGAGCGAAGCGTGCAGCTGCACAGCAATACATGGAGCTGCACGCTCTGCTCTGGAGTGCCGGCGCCAGAGCAGGGTTTTAACCTCGCGAGACTCGGACATATTTCTCGCAAGTGAAAAGGAGCCCTCACAATGACCATCGGAATAGTGTGACAGCTCTTCTACACTATTACTTCACAGATTACAGGTATAGAACCTTTGGGCCCAATTCATCCAAGCTTTTATGACATCTCAATATAATAAAACACTTTAAAAAGATTCCATTTTTTTTAACACAACATAGAGTTTCTACATTTTTTTTCAAACTTTTGTAGAAAGCAACTCTGCCAAAATGGGCAGAGCTGATGAGGAGCTTGGGTGAGATAGGGTGTGACTATTAGAGATGAGCGAAACATTCAAGTTCGACAACTTTGACAAACATATCCGAACCCCATTGAATTCAATGTGAGGCAAAACTAAAAGCATAGACAACATCTTCAGGTGGGCCAAAAAGCTGCCAAAACAGCTGAAATTGGGGGCAGACACCAGGAAAAGTGGCATCAATTTACCCAGAGTACAAATAATATAATTGCGCAACATGGATGCATGGGACAGGGCCTTGGACAGGGCTTGGACCAGCATTTCTAGCTTAAACAATGTTCAGTAACAGGTGGGTGATTGACAGGTGTATGCCTAGTGCTGTGAGAGTCCTGCCAAATTCAGGCATCACACATGAAGGAGACCCATCTTGGAGTCCAAACATTTCCAAAAATTAGAGGAAGACACCAGGAAAAGTGTCATCAATTGACCCACAGCAGAAATTTGATAATGGCACAGCAGCAGTCAGCCATGGGCCACGCATGAGGTATCAGGGTCTAGGCCAGCATTTACAGCTTTGAATTGAAGTTTAAAATAAGATGAGGTGGGTGAGGGACTGGTGTAGGCCTGCTGTGTTGGAAGCCCTGATACCTCAAGCAACAGCTCAAACTGCTTTTCTGCTCAGCCACACTCATGAGGCACAAATATCAGCTTTGTAGACTACTAGTGTTAGAAATATTTAAGGATAGTAACACAAGTAATTGACTGAAAGTAAGTGCAGTCCTGCCCGTCATGGAGCCCTACTGCTACAGACTACACACATGAAGGAAACCCAATTTGGAGTCTCCACATTTCAAAAAATTATTGCCACACAACACTAAATTGGCATCAATTTCACCAGAGGTGAAATAGTATAATGGGGCTCTGACACACCTTCCACTTCAGGAAACCCATCAGATGGAGACCCAACTCGGAGTCTCCATATTTCAAAAAATTGTTTCTAACATCGGCTGCAGTAACATTAGAAGGCACAGAAGCTACGACAAAGGTGTCATAGACTGCAAACATGTGAGATCAATGTAGCACACTAAAAACTACACCATCGCCTAGACTGCCCAGTGTATGACTGGAGTGTAAAAGTCATTGGAGATCCATGACTTGTTTATCTTGATGAAAGTTAGGTGATCTATACTTTCAGGGGCCATCCGGATGTGCTTATCCGTCATGACACCACCAGCAGTGCTAAAGAAACATTCTGAGATAGCACTGGCTGCTGGGCAAGAAAAAACTTCCAAGGCATGACAGACGAGCTCAGGCGACGCTTCCATTTTTGAAGACCAAAATGCAAAAGGGTCCAAACTCCCCTGATGGCATTGATATTGAGCTTGAGAAACTCCAGTCGTTCACAACATGTCATACTTTTATTCTGTTCTTTTAATAATTATAGGGGATAACTCAGGAGACTCTTTGCGTGGAACAAGACAACTACAGGACACAGTTTTATAAGTGGTAAAGTCTATATTATCACACGGTGATTCAAACAGGTGCAGAGAGAAACTCAAGTCCACAACACTTGGAGTAAATATTAAACGCAGCTTAGCACTCTATAGGAAACTTCAGAGGAAAATGCAATCACGCAGAAAGTCTATGAAGCACAATTATTCATGAGGATACTTGACACAAATAAATCCTTGTCTTAGTCCAAACACAGATAGATAAGCTTATAAGGCAGTTCAAATCATATCTTAGCTCAACCAGGGAGGCCTGGTTAATAGTCTCAGGTTTTTGCAGAGCAGAAACCGCTTACATGTCCAGCAAATGCAGATGGAAGTAAACACGAGCAGCAGATGAAGGAGGATTACTGGAACTGGTGTATTCAGCAGGAACTCAGAGCAGAGTAGCAGGATCACCACACAGGTTCACAGGAGCAGGTATATAGCCAGGGAGTAATCAGAGGTCAGGAGCTGGATGCAAGGCAGAATACTCTAGCACAGACTGAAGGCTGGGGTGGAGTTTTATAGCAGGAAGACACAGTGCACATGAGACCAAAGACGCCATCTTGGAAAAGGGCAGTAATGCACAAAAGGTAAAAAATGTTCAGAGTCCTGACATTACTCCCTCCTTAGAAGCGGCCTCAGGACGATCCTGGACCTGGTTTCTCAGGGAATCTCTGATGAAAACGAGAAATCTTCTGTTGGGCATTGATGTTTTCCACAGGTTCCCAAGAGTCTTCCTCAGGGGGATATCCCTGCCATCTTATCAGATATTGGAGCCGATTCCTGCGAATCCTGGAATCAATAATTTCCTCCACCACAATTTGTTCTTGCCCATCAATCACCACAAGCTGCGGAGGTGGCACAATACATCCCTGGAAGGTATTAGGAGATACAGGCTTTAGTAAAGATACATGAAAAACTGGGTGTACCTTCATAGTCCTAGGCAGCTTCAGCCGGCAGGCCACAGAGCTCACAATACCATTGATCTTGAAAGGGCCAACGAATTTCTGTCCAAATTTTTGTGAAGGAACTTTTAACTTCAGATTCTTAGTTGCTAACCACACGGAATCTCCAACCTTGAACATGGGTGCAGGTTTACGGAATCTATCAGCCGATCTCTTATAACGTTCTTGAGCTGTGGTCAGGGATTCCTTCAGAACCTCCAGATTTTGTCTCATCGCAGTCAGCCTTTCCTCCACTGCCGGAACCGGAGAATTAATTGGAGACCTAGGTAAAATACACGGATGATAACCCAGATTGGCAAAGAAAGGTGTAAATTTAGTGGAGGCGCTCTGAGAATTATTATATGAAAATTCAGCTAACGGCAGCAACTCCAACCAATCATCCTGGAGATGTCTGACATAGCATCTTAGATATTGTTACAGCATCTGGTTGGTACGCTAAGTCTGACCATTTGTCTGGGGATGGTAAGTAGGGTTGAGCGAAACGGGTCGGCCATTTTCAGAAGTCGCCGACTTTTGGCAAAGTCGGGTTTCATGAAACCCGACCCGACCCCTGTGTGGGGTCGGCCATGAGGTCGGCGACCTTCTGAATCTGGTATCGGAATTCCGATACCGAGTTCCGATATGTTTGCGATATCGGGAATCGGTATCGGAATCCATATTTAAGTGTTAAATAAAGAATCAAAATAAAAAATATTGATATACTCACCCTCGGACGGGCCCTGGTACTAACCAGCAGGCTTCCTTCCTAAGAATGAGCTCGTGAATGACCTGCGGTGACGTCGCGGCTTGTGATTGGTCGCGAGCGGTCACATGGACAAGCCGCGACGTCATCTAAGGTCCTTCACGCGCTCATTCTTAGGAAGGACGGCTGCCGGAAAGAAGCAGGGCGCGTCCGATGGTGAGTATATACCTAATAGGAATATACTCACCCTCGGACGCGCCCTGCTTCTTTCCGGCAGCCTTCCTTCCTAAGAATGAGCGTGTGAAGGACCTTAGATGATGTCGCGGCTTGTCCATGTGACCGCTCGCGACCAATCACAAGCCGCGACGTCACCGCAGGTCATTCACGCGCTCATTCTTAGGAAGGAAGCCTGCCAGTTAGTACCAGGGCGCGTCCGAGGGTGAGTATATCAATATTTTTTATTTTGATTCTTTATTTTACACATTAATATGGATCCCAGGGCCTGAAGGAGAGTTTCCTCTCCTTCAGACCCTGGGAACCATAGTATCCCATTGCACTGCATTGGGTTTCGTGTTTTGGCCGACCCCGACCCCGACTTTTTTATAGGATCAGAAGATTTCACTCGACCTGACTTTTGAGAAAGTCGGGTTTCGTGAAACCCGACCCAATCCTATAAAAATAAAAGTCGCTCAAACCTAATGGTAAGCGGAAGAGAGACAGACATTAATATTGAGTGCAGAGCAAAACCCCTTCCAGAATCTTGAAGTGAACTGTATTCCATGGTCAGAGATGTTCTCATCCGGAACCCCATGCAGCCGAAAGACATTCTGTATAACCAAGTTCACTGTATCTTTAGCTGAGGGGAGGCCGATGCATGGAACAAAATGAGCAGCTTTAGTCAGGCGATCAACTACCACTATGATTGTATTCATGCCCCCCGATGTAGGCAGCTCCACAATAAAGTCCATTGATGTAGACCCCCAAGGGCGGGACGGAACAGGTAATGGTTGTAGAAGACCCGTAGGTGCCACATGAGGAGTCTTGTAACGGGCACATGCCTCGCAAGAGAGAACATAGTCCTTGGTATCCGTCAGACAAGTTGGCCACCAGAAGAATCGGCTCAGGAACTCTTGTGTCTTCTGTACCCCCCTGTGACCAGCCAATTTGGAGTCATGTACCAACTTGAGGATCTGCAGACGGACGACCTCCGGGACGTAGATACGTCGATCTCTGAACCACATGCCACCCTTAAAAACAAGATTAATATCCACAGGTGGGTTGGCCAGAAATACATCACCATCATAGGCCTCCCTGCACTCCTTCCACAAGTCCTGATCGTGGATAACTCTGATTAAATTGGCATCAGATAGAATGGTCTTGGACAGGGCTCCAGGTACGGAATCCGCAGCATGGATTCGGGATAAAGCAGCAGCCTTCCCATTACGAGAACCTGGATTGTACGAGATAACAAAGTTAAATTGATTTTAAAATAAGTTCCAATGAGCCTGACGAGGAGAAAGACATCTAGCGGATCTAAGGAACTCTAAATTGCGATGGTCAGTTAGCACTATGATCTGTTGTGAATTCTGCTCTTGGGCTCCCTTCGGTGGTTGTAAGTGGTAGCGCTGCTGTCTCTGAATCTCAGCATTTATCAGGTGTGTTCACTTTTTGCAATTGTGACTGGGCTATTTAGTCTTGCTTCACCCTTTAGTCAGTGCCAGTTGTCCATTTTTCCTGGAGGATTCACATCTCTGCCTGGTCTCTCCTGCTTTGCAGTTCTTTTCAAAAAAGATAAGTTCTGGCCTTGATTTTTTGCTGTCCACATGTTGTGGCCTTATTGTTCAGCTCTTTTCCATGTTTTTGTCTTGTCCAGCTTGGTCTGTATAAGGATTTGTTTAGCCAAGCTGGAATCTCTGGAGATGCAGATATACCCTTCATGTCTTTAGTTAGCTGTGGAGTTTTTTTGTATTTTCTGTGGTGGATATTTTCTAGTGTTTTATTACTGACCGCATAGTACTCTGTCCTATCCTTTCTATTTAGCTAGAAGTGGCCTCCTTTGCTAAATTCTGATTTCAGTCTGTGTATGTTTTTTCCCTCTCCTCTCACAGTCAATGTTGGTGGGGGGCTGTCTGTCCTTTGGGAATTTTCTCTGAGGCAAGATAGTTTTCCCTTTTCTATCTCTAGGGGTAATTAATCCTCCGGCTGTGTCGAGATGTCCAGGGAGTGCTAGGTACATTCCACGGCTATTTCTAGTTGCGGTGTTAAGTTCAGGGTCTGCGGTCAGTACAGGTACCACCTTCTCCAGAGTACGTCTCATGCTGCTCTTAGGCCACCAGATCATAACAGTACAACTGGCCAACAATGAGTTAACCGCATCTCAGAAGAAGGGAAGGAAAGTGCTGAGCCATTTTTTTTTCTGTAGTCTGTTGTGTTTTTTTTTTTCTTCCCTCTTTACCTCTGGGTGGCTCAGGAGTTCGGCGCTGGTATGGATGTTCAGGGATTGGCTTCTTGTGTGGATCAACTTGCTGCTAGAGTACAGGGTATTTCCGATTATATCGTTCAGACTTTGGTTTTAGAGCCTAGAATTCCAACTCCTGATTTGTTTTTTGGGGATAGGTCCAAATTTCTGAGCTTTAAAAATAACTGTAAACTGTTTTTTGCTCTGAAACCCCGTTCCTCTGGTGATCCCATCCAGCAGGTTAAAATTGTTATATCTCTGCTGCGTGGTGACCCCCAGGATTGGGCATTTGCCCTGGAACCTGGGAATCCGGCGTTGCTTAATGTAGACACCTTTTTTCAGGCGCTTGGGTTATTGTATGACGAACCTAATTCAGTGGATCATGCTGAGAATACCTTGTTGGCCCTGTCTCAGGGTCAAGAAGCGGCAGAATCATATTGCCAGAAGTTTAGAAAATGGTCTGTACTGACTAAATGGAATGAGGATGCCTTGGCGGCAATCTTCAGAAAGGGTCTTTCTGAATCCGTTGAAGATGTTATGGTGGGGTTCCCCACGCCTGCTGGTCTGAGTGATTCTATGTCTCTGGCCATTCAGATTGATCGGCGCTTGCGCGAGCGCAGAGTTGTGCACACTATGGCATTGTCTTCCGAGCAGAGTCCTGAGCCTATGCAGTGTGATAGGATTGTGTCTAGAGCTGAACGACAAGGATTCAGACGTCAGAATAGGTTGTGTTTTTACTGCGGCGATTCTGCTCATGTTATTTCTGATTGCCCTAAGCGTACCAAGAGAATCGCTAGTTCTGTTACCATCAGTACTGTACAACCTAAATTTCTGTTATCTGTGACCCTGATCTGCTCATTATCATCATTTTCTGACATGGCATTTGTGGATTCAGGCGCCACTCTAAACTTAATGGACTTAGAATTTGCCAGACGTTGTGGTTTTCCCTTGCAGCCTTTGCAGAGTCCTATTCCTTTGAGGGGCATTGATGCTACACCGTTGGCTAAAAATAAACCTCAGTTTTGGACACAGCTGACCATGTGCATGGCGCCAGCCCATTAGGAAGATTGTCGTTTTCTGGTGTTGCATAATTTGCATGATGCTATTGTGCTGGGTTTCCCATGGTTACAGGTGCATAATCCGGTATTAGATTGGAAATCTATGTCTGTGACTAGTTGGGGTTGTCAGGGGGGTTCATGGTGATGTTCCTTTGATGTCAATTGCCTCCTCCCCCTCTTCTGAAATTCCGGAGTTTTTGTCAGATTTCCAGGATGTATTCAATGAGCCCAAGTCCAGTTCCCTTCCACCGCATAGGGACTGTGATTGTGCTATTGACTTGATTCCAGGTTGTAAGTTCCTTAAGGGCCGACTTTTCAACCTGTCTGTGCCAGAACATACCGCCATGCGGAGCTATGTTAAGGAGTCCTTGGAGAAGGGGAATATTCGGCCATCTTCTTCACCACTGGGAGCAGGTTTTTTTTTTGTTGCCAAAAAAGATGGCTCCTTGAGACCCTGTATTGATTATCGCCTCTTGAATAAGATCACGGTCAAATTCCAATACCCTTTGCCTTTGCTTTCTTATCTGTTTGCTAGGATTAAGGGGGCTAGTTGGTTTACTAAGATTGACCTTCGAGGGGCATATAATCTTGTTCGTATTAAGCAGGGTGACGAATGGAAAACTGCGTTTAATACGCCCGAAGGCCATTTTGAATACCTTGTTATGCCATTCGGACTCTCTAATGCTCCATCTGTGTTTCAGTCCTTCATGCATTATATATTTTGGAATTATCTTGATAAATTCATGATTGTATATTTGGATGATATTTTGATTTTTTCAGATGATTGGGAGTCTCATGTGAAACAAGTCAGGATGGTATTTCAGATCCTTCGTGATAATGCCTTGTTTGTGAAGGGGTCTAAGTGCCTCTTTGGAGTACAGAAGATTTCTTTTTTGGGCTTCATTTTTTCTCCCTCATCTATAGAAATGGATCCGGTTAAGGTTCAGGCCATTCATGATTGGATCCAGCCCACATCCATGAAGAGCCTTCAGAAATTTTTGGGCTTTGCTAATTTTTATCGCCGTTTCATTGCCAACTTCTCCAGTGTGGTTAAACCCCTGACCGATTTGACGAAGAAAGGCGCTGATGTGACGAATTGGTTTCTGCCTTTCAGGAGCTTAAACGCCGATTTACTTCTGCCCCTGTGTTGCGTCAGCCGGATGTTTCTCTTCCTTTTCAGGATGAGGTTGACGCTTCTGAGATTGGGGCAGGGGCCGTTTTGTCTCAGAGGAATTCTGATGGTTCCTTGATGAAACTGTGTGCTTTCTTTTCTCAAAAGTTTTCGCCTGCGGAACGCAATTATGATATCGGCAATCGTGAGTTGTTGGCTATGAAGTGGGCATTTGAGGAGTGGCGACATTGGCTTGAGGGGGCCAAGCACTGTATTGTGGTCTTGACCGATCATAAGAATCTGATTTATCTCGAGTCTGCCAAACGGCTGAATCCTAGACAGGCCCGATGGTCCCTGTTTTTCTCCCATTTTGATTTTGTGGTTTCGTATCTTCCAGGTTCTAAGAATGTTAAGGCTGATGCCCTCTCTAGGAGCTTTTTGCCTGATTCTCCTGGGGTCCTTGAGCCGGTCGGTATTCTGAAGGAAGGGGTGATTCTTTCTGCCATCTCCCCTGATTTACGACGGGTTCTTCAGGAATTTCAGGCTGATAAACCTGACTGCTGTCCAGTGGGGAAATTGTTTGTTCCTGACAGATGGACTAGTAAAGTGATTTTGGAGGTTCATTGTTCTGTGTTAGCTGGTCATCCGGGGATTTTTGGTACCAGAGATTTGGTTGGTAGGTCCTTTTGGTGGCCTTCTTTGTCACGGGATGTGCGTTCTTTTGTGCAGTCCTGTGGGACTTGTGCGCGGGCCAAGCCTTGCTGTTCCCGCGCTAGTGGGTTGCTTTTGCCTTTGCCGGTCCCTGAGAGGCCTTGGACGCATATTTCTATGGATTTTATTTCGGATCTTCCGGTTTCCCAGAGGATGTCAGTTATCTGGGTGGTTTGTGACCGGTTTTCTGAGATGGTTCATTTGGTACCTTTGCTTAAGTTGCCTTCCTCTTCTGATTTGGTTCCGTTGTTTTTTCAGCATGTGGTTCGTTTGCATGGCATTCCGGAGAATATTGTGTCCGATAGAGGTTCCCAGTTTGTTTCTAGGTTTTGGCGGGCCTTTTGTGCTAGGCTGGGCATTGATTTGTCTTTTTCTTCCGCATTTCATCCTCAGACAAATGGCCAAACCGAGCGAACTAATCAGACTTTGGAAACTTATTTGAGATGCTTTGTGTCTGCTGATCAGGATGATTGGGTGGCTTTCTTGCCATTGGCCGAGTTTGCTCTTAATAATCGGACTAGTTCTGCTACCTTGGTTTCACCCTTCTTTTGTAACTCTGGTTTTCATCCTCGTTTTTCTTCGGGGCAGGTTGAGCCTTCTGATTGTCCTGGGGTGGACTCTGTGGTTGACAGGTTGCAGCAAATTTGGGCTCATGTTGTTGACAATTTGCTGTTGTCTCAGGAGGGGGCTCAGCGTTTTGCTAACCTTCGTCGGTGTGTTGGTTCCCGGCTTCGGGTTGGGGATTTGGTCTGGTTGTCTTCCCGTCATGTCCCTATGAAGGTTTCTTCCCCTAAGTTTAAGCCTCGGTTTATTGGCCCTTATAGGATTTCTGAGATTATCAATCCGGTATCTTTTCGTTTGGCCCTTCCAGACTCTTTTTCCATCCATAATGTTTTTCATAGATCTTTGTTGTGGAAATATGTGGTGCCCGTTGTTCCCTCTGTTGATCCTCCTGCCCCGGTGTTGATTGATGGGGAGTTGGAGTATGTGGTTGAGAAGATTTTGGATTCTCATTTTTCGAGGCGGAAGCTTCAGTATCTTGTCAAATGGAAGGGTTATGGCTAGGAGGATAATTCTTGGGTTGTTGCCTCCGATGTTCATGCTGATGATTTGGTTCGTGCCTTTCATTTGGCTCGTCCGGATCGGCCTGGGGGCTCTGGTGAGGGTTCGGTGACCCCTCCTCAAGGGGGGGTACTGTTGTGAATTCTGCTCTTGGGCTCCCTCCGGTGGTTGTAAGTGGTAGCGCTGCTGTCTCTGAATCTCAGCATTTATCAGGTGTGTTCACTTTTTGCAATTGTGACTGGGCTATTTAGTCTTGCTTCACCCTTTAGTCAGTGCCAGTTGTCCATTGTTCCTGGAGGATTCACATCTCTGCCTTGTCTCTCCTGCTTTGCAGTTCTTTTCAACAAAGATACGTTCTGGCCTTGATTTTTTGCTGTCCACATGCTGTGGCCTTATTGTTCAGTTCTTTTCCATGTTTTTGTCTTGTCCAGCTTGGTCTGTATAAGGATTTGTTTAGCCAAGCTGGAATCTCTGGAGATGCAGATATACCCTCCATGTCTTTAGTTAGCTGTGGAGTTTTTTTGTATTTTCTGTGGTGGATATTTTCTAGTGTTTTATTACTGACCGCATAGTACTCTGTCCTATCCTTTCTATTTAGCTAGAAGTGGCCTCCTTTGCTAAATTCTGATTTCAGTCTGTGTATGTTTTTTCCCTCTCCTCTCACAGTCAATATTGGTGGGGGGCTGTCTGTCCTTTGGGAATTTTCTCTGAGGCAAGATAGTTTTCCCTTTTCTATCTCTAGGGGTAATTAGTCCTCCGGCTGTGTCGAGATGTCCAGGGAGTGCTAGGTACATTCCACGGCTACTTCTAGTTGCGGTGTTAAGTTCAGGGTCTGCGGTCAGTACAGGTACCACCTTCTCCAGAGTATGTCTCATGCTGCTCTTAAGCCACCAGATCATAACAATGATCTGCTGTGCAGCTCCTTGCAGATGATGTCTCCATTCTTTGAAAGCCGCAATAATAGCCGGCAATTTCTTGTCTCCCACGTCATAATTCTTCTCTGCTGAGGTTAGTCTATGGGAAAAGAAGGCACAAGGATGTAGCAGACCCTTCTCTCCAGTTCTTTGGGAGAGAATAGCCCCCAAAGCATTATTAGAAGCATCCACCTCCATAATGAATGAAAGTGTTGGATCTGGGTGTATCAACAGCGGTGCTGATGTGAAACAGATCTTAAGCCGATCAAAAGCTTCTTGAGCCTGTGATGACCACTTAAAGGGCTTTTCCTTCTTTGTCGAGGAAGTAATGGGACGGACAATATCAGAAAAATTTTGAATGAAGCGTCTGTAGAAATTTGCAAAACCAATAAAACGTTGGACCTCCTTAACATTCTTGGGTACCGGCCAGTCAAGGATAGCCTGAATCTTACCAGATTCCATGTTCAGCCCCTGGGGAGAGATCATATAACCTAAGAACTGTATCTCAGAATGATGGAACTCGCATTTCTCCGGCTTGATATACAGATGGTTCTCTTTCAGACGTCTTAAAACAGCTTTGACATGTTGTTCATATTCCTGTAGAGAGTCAGAAAGGATTAGAATATCGTCCAAATAGATCACCACAAACTGGTCCAACAAATCTCTGAAAATGTAATTAGCAAGGTGTTGAAACATTGCAGGGGCATTACAAAGCCCGAAGGGCATCACGAGATATTCAAAGTATCCATACCGACATCGGAATGCTGTCTTCCGCTCATCCCCTGGACGAATACGCACCAAATTATAAGCCCCACGAAGATCCAGTTTAGAGAACACCTTAGCATGGCGGGCTCTTTCCAGTAATTTGGGAATCAGAGGCAAAGGGTAACGGTTTCGTACGGTTACCTTATTGAGTTCCCGATAGTCAACACAGGGTCTCAGGGTCCCATCCTTCTTTTTTACAAAAAATATAGGTGCCCCTGCTGGTGAAGAAGAAGGACGTATGAAGCCTTTGGCCAGATTTTCATCAATATACTCCTTTAAGGCTTGAAGCTCAGGTGCCGCCAAAGGGTATACGTTACCAAAAGGAATAGCTTCCCCAGGAAGCAGCTCAATGGGACAGTTATAATGCCTGTGTGGAGGAAGCTGATCTGCATTCTTCTTGTCACAGATGTCAGAGAACTCTTTATATGCTGGAGGTAAAGAAAATACCTGTACATGTGGTTCCATAGCCGTGGACTCAGGGACAGCTTCTGTTAATGCTGAGTTGCTCCTTGTTGGAAAGATAATCTCCTTGGTCTCCCAGTTGATAATTGGGTTCTGAGAATGCAACCTAGGAATGCCTAAAATCACAGGAAAATGAGGAGAAGAAATTAGCAAGAAAGTAAGTTGCTCCTGATGATTAGGCTCCAAAAAAATTTCAAGGGGTACGGTCTCCTGATCCACAGGCCCAGAGATTAAAGGTGACCCATCCACTGTTTCCATGGTAATTGGAGAGGCTCTTTGCTGAATTTCAATACCATGTTCCTTGGCAAATGCGATATCAATGAAATTGCCACCTGCACCTGAGTCAATCATAGCTGCACTGGAAATCCACTGTCCTGTACACAAGATCTTAATAGGGAGAGAACAGTGAGAGTTCTTCTCCTTCAGCTCCTTGGGGGGGTTAAGTCATAGAAAGTGAATGGAATACAGTGTTTAAAGGCAGGCTACATTCAGAGATGTCAGATTCATCATCACAGTTGTCATACTCCCCTACTGCTGCTAGCACCTTGTTAGGCCGTCTAGGACACTTAGGACAATTGATCAAGAAGTGCTCAGACTGGCCGCAGTAGAAACATAGACTTTCACGAAGGCTATGCTCCCGGCGCTCATTGATCTCGCACCTCTGAACGGAAAAAGAGGTTTTACCTGCAGGCTCTTTGGAAGGAAGGGAAAAGTTAGAAATATGGTTATATGCAGCAAATTTCTCCTGCCTACGCTCAGTAAGGCGAATGTCTATGCGCACACAATGCTGTATAAATGTCTCTAGCTCAGAGCGAGCTAGTTCATCTTTTATAATACTAGACAGACCCCTTTTAAAAATAGGCAATTGTGCATAACTGTCCCAATTGGTATCTACCGCTAATCTCCTGAATTCAGTGGCATACTCAATAACAGAACGTTTAGCTTGGCGTAAAGGCAACAAAGCAGATTCAGCGGTTGCACAGCGATTAGGGTCATCAAACATTAATGCCATAGTGGCCAAGAAATCATCCAAGTTATTTAACTGTGGGTCACGAGACTCAATCATCGGATTTGCCCAGGCGAGCACTCGTGAGGTCAGTAGCATTATTACACACAATACTTTGGATCTGTCAGTAGGAAAACGGTCAGCATGCACATCAAAATATAGCATACATTGTTTCACAAAGCCACGAAATTTGTCGCGATCACCATTAAATCTGAATGGGGGCAACTTAGGTGGGCTAGCTGGTGGCGGTTGCCCAGAGGGTAAAGTCACTTGTGCAGCTATTTGCGTGCTTATGTCCTGAAAAGCCCGTCCATACTGCGACTCTATGCCAGCAAGTTTGTTTTCCTGGGCTGCCATGCGGTTGATTAAGTCCTGCAAAGTTTGTCCAAACACTTGTTGATTGTGTTCAAAGCTTCCAAACTTCTTTTGCAGACCTTCCACATCTTTCTGCAGTGATCTATTTATGGAAAACACCTGCTCTAATCTGCTTTCTGCAGTCATTGTTCCAGCAGTCTCCTTTTTTTATGGCTAGAGTATCCTGTAATAATTATAGGGGATAACTCAGGAGACTCTTTGCGTGGAACAAGACAACTACAGGACACAGTTTTATAAGTGGTAAAGTCTATATTATCACACGGTGATTCAAACAGGTGCAGAGAGAAACTCAAGTCCACAACACTTGGTGTAAATATTAAACGCAGCTTAGCAGTCTATAGGAAACTTCAGAGGAAAATGCAATCAAGCAGAAAGTCTATGAAGCACAGTTATTCTTGAGGATACTTGACACGAATAAATCCTTGTCTTAGTCCAAACACAGATAGATAAGCTTATAAGGCAGTTCAAATCATATCTTAGCTCAACCAGGGAGGCCTGGTTAATAGTCTCAGGTTTTTGCAGAGCAGAAACAGCTTACATGTCCAGCAAATGCAGATGGAAGTAAACACGAGCAGCAGATGAAGGAGGATTACTGGAACTGGTGTATGCAGCAGGAACTCAGAGCAGAGTAGCAGGATCACCACACAGGTTCACAGGAGCAGGTATATAGCCAGGGAGTAATCAGAGGTCAGGAGCTGGATGCAAGGCAGAATACTCTAGCCCAGACTGAAGGCTGGGGTGGAGTTTTATAGCAGGAAGACACAGTGCACATGAGACCAAAGACGCCATCTTGGAAAAGGGCAGTAATGCACAAAAGGTAAAAAATGTTCAGAGTCCTGACAGTTCTGCTGGTGCACAGGCTAATCTAAAAAATGTGTGAAACAACTCACAGAAATTGCTTCTGCCGGGGGAACGTGGCTGTGTAACACAGGAGAGAGGACGCACCTCGTGGGAACTTCAGCCATCCTGACTCATTCTGCCATAAAAAACTCCTGATACACGGATTGTACCTGCTGGTATTGTACCCCTGGGACCCCGGGAGTCTGGTGACCTTCCTGGATGGCAGCTGTAGAGCCCCGGGACATCGGAGACTGGAGCGGCCTGGACAGGCGGTGGGATCCACGAGCTGCGGCGGCCATCTTTGAGCACGCGCTCCGACAGAGAGAATGCAGCGCCAACTTCTGCCAGTGCCGGGCTTCTATCCTGGGACGCGGTGGATCCTTAAACTGCAGCGGGGAAGCGCTGTGGAACACTGGAGCACAGGTGCTGGGTTCTGGAGCGGTCGGCGGTGCCTGGGGGGAGCGGCGGCCATCACTGCAGCAAGCACCCCAGCAGTAAGGGGAGCGGCACTTTACATTACACTTGTGGTGCTGCTTGGGAGGCGAGCTGGTAGCCTGAGATAATAGAGGGGTGGTGCAGTGTGTACCCTGGAAGATTGGGCCCTGCACCCCCTTATCAGACAGATACTTCTGCCGGCGCCATAACTCTGGAGGGATTAACCCCCTCCCTGCTGCTCTACCTGTGTGGGCTGTGAGGCTGCTCTGGGGCGCAGTGCCTGGGTGAATCTTCAGCTGCTGCTTTTACAACCCTTGACATTCTCCCTTCCATCCAGTGGCTCCCTGGGATATGCTCCAATATTTAACTCTGCCGTGTCTGTTACTGGGGAGTAGGCCATAACTACAAGAGTGGTCATTTTTTGGGTTCTTCTGATATTCACCATGCATCACTACAAGGGAGCAGGGGCTGCTGACAGATTAAAGAAGTACGCCAGGGAAGATGCCCCTGATAATGTGCGCACTCTCAGAAATACTCTGTGTTCCAAATTATTATGCAAATAATATTTCCTCATATTTTCTCTAAATTACCTATCTGAATTGCAGTCATTGTTATTTTCCAGTCATCTACTATTCTAGTATAATTGCAATATTTTGGAACAAACTGCCTATGAAAACAGTATATTTAAAAAAAAAATAAACACTCAAAATGCATGTTCCAAATTATTATGCACAACAGAGTTTTCAACTTTTTTTTTTTATTTTGAACAAAAAAATGGTCAGTTGTGAAGTTATAAGCATTATCAGCTTATTACAAAATGAAATCAAACAGTTTTCAAGTGAAAACTTTATTCTAGGTGATGTTACATTTGCACATAGGACCCCTTGTTTGAAAGAAGCTTCTGAACTTTCTCGTCCATTGAATTTGTCAGTTTTTGGATGGTTTCTGCTTCAATTGTTTTGCATGTGGACAGAATACCCTCCCAGAGCTGTTGCTTAGATGTGAACTGCCTCCCGCCATCATAGACACTCCTTTTGATGATGCTCCAGAGGTTCTCAATGGGGTTGAGGACAGGGGAAGATGGTGGCCACACCATAAGTTTGTCCTCTATTATGCCCATAGCAGCCAGAGATGCAGATGTGTTTTTTGCAGCATGAGACGGTGCATTATCAAGCATGAAAATTATCTTGCTGCGGAAAGCACGGTTCTTCCTCTCTCCCCATGATTCCAGCCCAAAACATTACTCCACCTCCTCCTTGTTGGCGCCTTAGCCGTATTTTCATTGGGTGTCCATCAACCAGCCATCCTCCACCCCATCCATCTGGACCATCGAGCGTTGCACGGCACTCATCGGTGAACAAAACAGTTTGGAAGTCAGTCTTCATGTATCGTTTGGCCCACTGGAGCCGTTTCTGCTTGTGTGCAGTGGATAGAGGTGGTCGACAGAATGGCTTACGCACCTCTAAAGGACCCTGCATCTTGTTGTTCTGGGGACATTGGAGGCACCAGCAGCTTCAAAAACTTGTCTGCTGCTATGACAAGGCATTTTTGCAGCTGCTCTTTTAACCTTACGCAATTGCCTGTTGGAAAGAGTCCTCAATTTTTCCTTATCAGCACGCACACGTGTGTGCTGTGAATCAGCTACATACTTCTTGATTGTGCGATGATCACGATGAAGTGTCTTGGCAATGTTGATTGTAGTCATGCCTTGACCTAAATACTCCACAATTTGTTGCTTCTCAGCAGCCGACACATCCTTTTTCTTTCCCATTTTGGCAAAAAATATAGGCTGCTTAATAATGTGGAACAGCCTTCTTAAGTAGTCTTGCCTTTATTTGGACACACCTGCCAAACTAATTTGCACAGGTATCTGCAATTGCTTTCAGTGATCTAAAAAGCCCTGACACACATCACCATTAATGAGTTTAAATGACAAACAAAAAAATTCTAACCTTATCACTCCTAAACTCTTTGTGCATAATAATTTGGAACACAGTGTAATCCTATGCAGGCCCAACGTAAAAATCATCTTTCTGATTGTAATGAGGAGGGGGAACAAGACGAACTGACTCTTAAACCAGCGTCTGAGCAATTAATGCAAGCTATATCCCTCACTAGATCTTCTCTTACGGAAAAAATAGAGGACGTACATACTGAAGTGGGTCGTCTGCGAAATGATATGCAAGCTATGACAGGGCATATCTCAGAGGTTGAAACAAGAGTGTCTCATATAGAGGATACCATAACCCCTATGGAGGCTAAGTTGACAAAAGCCGCTGGCTCTGTGAATGCCTGGAAACAAAAGGCAGATGACTTGGAGAATAGATTACGCTGCAATAATATTCAAATTATCGGCCTGCCGGAACACTCGGAGGGTCAGCAACCTGAGCAATTTCTGGAAGACTGGCTAAAGGCCTCCTTGGGAGATGGATTCTCCTCAACATTCACCGTGGAGAGGGCCCATAGGGTCCCAACGAGACCTCTTCCCCCTGGAACTCCACCCCGGCCTTTTTTGGCGTGTCTCCTCAACTGTAGGGACAGGGATGCTATTATACGTTTGGCGCGGCAGAAGGGCCCCATCAAGTTTAACAATGCTACCATATCGATTTTCCCGGATTTCTCCATGGAGCTTCAAAAACAACGGGCGCGATTTATGGAAATTAAGAAACAACTTAGAGATAAAAACATTATTTATTCCATGCTTTACCCAGCTCGGCTCCGCATTGTCCATGAAGGCTCTTCCTCATTCTTTACAGATCCAGCGGATGTAGCCGAATGGTTACGGTCCTATAGGGTGTCTAAAGTGCCGGACTCCTAATTTGTTCTCCTTGTCTAATGGCAGTACGAATGGAGCTCTCCGTACAGGTGCTGAGCTTATCAACAATACCGGACGCTGGATTCAGTGAGGGTATCCCCTTTTCTATTTGACTGTAGGACTATAGAATTATACTCCTCCACTGTTCAAGTTTTGTTCTGTTTGGGTTTTTTTTTATACCTGTTTTTATTGTTGGATATGTATGGTCACCGCCATTAGTATTTTTATGCTCTGTGTGATGTCCCTGATCCTTGCTCAAGTAATGATGTATATCATTATTTCTCTTAAGTGTGGATATGGGGTCTGAGATTATATGTATGACCTGGAATATATGGGGTATTAAGACTCCCTGAAAGAAAATGAAGGTACTTTCGCAGATTAAACGTTGTCATCCTCATATTGTAGCTCTGGTGGAGACACATCTGACTAGAGACAAAGCTAAATGTACACAAAAGCCGTGGGTACAGTGGTCCCTTCACGCATTCCACACCAGCTACTCAAGAGGGGTCTCTTTGCTGATACACAGGGATGTTAGATGGGAGGCCAGGGAAGCACAACGGGATCCTGATGGTCGCTTTGTCTTTGTGCACGCCTTCATTAACTCACGCGAATACATGATATTATGTGTCTATAACACCCCCCCCCCCGGCTAATACATCGGTTCTCCGTATGGCAATGGGTT
Organism: Ranitomeya variabilis; assembly: GCF_051348905.1. Taxonomy (NCBI): domain Eukaryota; kingdom Metazoa; phylum Chordata; class Amphibia; order Anura; family Dendrobatidae; genus Ranitomeya; species Ranitomeya variabilis. The sequence goes on along the minus strand of NC_135238.1, from coordinate 158,942,919 downwards.
TCTCCCTAAAGTATCCTGATGCTAGTGTTATTTGTATGGGAGATTTTAATCTAGTCATGGATAAATCCATGGATAGACTAAGACTGGACGACGTGATATCTAGGGGGCCTCCTCCTCCGTCCCCCTCCCAATTGGCACTGTTTATGGGTGGTAGCGGATGGCTGGACCTGTGGAGAATGCGTCACCCTGAGACAAGGGGGTATACCTGTCACTCATCAACCAGGCAGTCTCTGTCTCGTATAGATTACTTATTTGGATCTAGTGGCCTGGCATTGTGGGTGGATAGTGTCGAGCATGGCAATAGGGGGATATCGGACCATAGTCCAGTTATTCTTAAACTTAAATACGGTCAATCAAATAATAATATACCCTGGAAATTGAATCCCTTCTGGTTGAAATTAATAGACTCTAGTGATAGAACAGTTGATCAGCTGAACTGCTTTATCTCAACCCATCCAGATCCTCCAAATCTTAGTCTGTTTTGGGATACTTTAAAAGCATACCTAAGGGAGTGTTTGTTCTCCACAATTTCTTATATCAAAAGGGTAACGGCAAGGGAGGATGATGAGATGGAGCTGCGGCTGAAGGACTCGGAGGCCGCTTATGTAACTAATCAAACCAGTGGTAACGGGGATGAATGGCTTACTTCCAAGATGTTGCATGCTCAACACATAGACACTAAATCAAAACGCAAATTATTCTTTAACCGTCAATCCTATTTCGAATTGGGGAATCAGGCCAGTACATTCCTTGCCTTTTTAGTGCGCCAACATAACACTTCTTATACAATACTACGGATTTGGGCACTTGATGGTTCATTAGTATCTTCTACTGATGAAATTCTCTGGTGTTTTCATGATTACTATAAATCATTATATAGGTCTAGTAGTGGTCTTGATGTCTCTGAATGCTTAGACTATTTATTGGATGTAGCGTTCCCCTCACTAAGCCCAACCCAGCAGGCCTTTATGGAAGCTGAGTTCACTTTGGAGGAGGTAGAGCATGCTATAGCAGATATGGCCACTGGGAAAGCCCCTGGACCTGACGGGTTTCCCGTTGAGTTATATAGAAAATATCGAGACAACTTGGCACCACTTTTATTGAAGGTGCTCCGGGGAATATGGAAGGGAGAATCCATGCCTGAAACATTTTAAGATGCAAACATTATTATGCTTAAGAAAGAGGGGAAAGACCCCTTGGAATGTGGATCGTATCGTCCCATATCACTGGTAAATGTAACTATAAAATTTTCACCAAAACTTTGGCTACTAGACTGAACACGATCATACTAGACCTTATACACCCAGACCAAACTGGTTTCATGCCTGGAAAAAGTACTTCCATCAATATCAGGCGGGTCCAGTCAGTGATTCAATATAGTTCTCTAGAGTCAGATAATAATTGGGCACTAGCATCGTTAGACACGGCCAAGGCCTTCGATTCTCTCGAATGGCCCTTCCTTTCCGCATGTCTACGGAAATACAGTTTTGGGGATAAATTTATGAGAGGGATAGGTACATTATGTAGGAATCCCAGGGCGCATATAATTGTGAATATCTCCATCTCTGATCCTTTTGCTTTACATAGGGGCACCCGTCAAGGATGTCCTTTGTCCCCGGTTCTTTTTGCCCTTGAGATAGAGGCTTTGGCAATAAGCATAAGGTCCTCCATGGATATTAAGGGAATAAATAATGCGGATCGTGTGGATACCATCGGTCTTTATGCTGATGACATGATAATATTTATGGATAAAGTAGAGGAAACGTTACCACAAGTAATAGCGACCATAGATAAATTTTGTAAATTCTCTGGTCTCTATATACATTGGGATAAATCTACCTTGATGCCCCTTTCTCATACCCCGATGCCCTGTCTTGAAACTCTCTCGTCACTACCTATCGTCTCTAATTTCAAATATCTAGGTATCCATATGTCTCAACATAGTCGGCTTGACCTACAACTTAATATTTATCCATTACTGGATTTGGTCAAATCTAAATTTGCAACCTGGAACAAACTCCCTCTCTCTGTTGCTGGCCGTATTAACCTAATTAAAATGATATTGCTTCCCAAACTTAGCTACTGCTTCCAACATAGTGCTGTGCCAATACCTAAGTCTTTCTTTACGAATTTAAACTCCTTAATCACATCCTTTATATGGGGGAAGACCAGGCCCAAATTTACGTTATCTGATTTACAGAGACCGAAACAGTGGGGCGGGGTGGCCTTGCCAGAATTTTATTTGTACTACCTTGCCGAGCAGGCTAAAGCAATAAACAAATGGATGCCCAATAATTCCCTACCTAATTCTGACAGTCATCTACTTCACTCTGCCCGGACTGATTGTCCACTGGGGTTTTTGGAAATGGAGAAAGTTAGTGCTCCTCGCCTGTTGCTTTTACTCCGGCTGGCAAGATTAATATGGAGGCAAATTAAAAGAGTCATTAAGTTTGTAGATATAGTAGCTGAAATGCCATTGTGGAACAATAGTTGTCTCCCGGAGCTGCTGAATCACCCATCTATCGATTTTTGGATTTCGTGTGGTGTCCTTTCAGTGAGCGACGTACATGACCAAGGGGTTTTTATATCCTTCGAACAACTACAGAACATTTACAATATCCCGAGATCTCAATTCTTCAGTTATCTGCAGCTAAGGTCAGCTTTCCAATCGCATATGCAAAATGTGGGTACAGGTAGAGCGATCTCATCTTTACCTTTGATAGGCATCCTTAACTCACAGGGTCCTCAAGGACTCTTTTCCTCTTTATATGCATATTTGCTGTCCGTGAGAGTCGGGTCTACCATAAACTCCATTAAAGGGAAGTGGGAGGGACTTCTTCCTGATGTATTGGGAGAGGAATGGGAAGATATTCTGGAATCTCCAACTAGGGTCTTACGTTCAATTAACAATAGGATGACCCAGTTATTTATTATATATCAGTCTTATCTGACCCCGACACGACTCTTTAAAATGAGTCGCCTCCACTCGTCAGATTGCTTGCGGTGTCATACACGTGATGCAGATTTTATTTATACGATTTGGAGGTGCCCGGTAGTTCTTCATTACTGGAGGGAGGTGACGACATTACTAACATCTTTATTGTCGATCCCTGTCCCACTTGAGCCATTGACCTGCTTATTCGGGGTGTGGGATGTGGAAGCCTGGGATAATTATACTGGGATCTTTCTTCGAGAGGCGCTCTTTATGGCACGGAAGGTGTTAGCATTAAGGTGGATGGGTGGTTCTCACCCATCTCTCAGAGCTAGGATTGATTTGGTGAACTCGATTATCCCATATGAAAGAACACTGTACCAAAATAGAGGATGTCTAGGTAAATTTGAGAAGATTTGGGGTAGATGGAACTCCTCTTATCATACTCTATAGTCTATACTGACTGGACACTTATGCAAGAAGCTGGGTTTATGGTTTTGGGGGCATCACTTACAGGGCGGGACTTATGTATAATTTTCCTTTCGGCGACTTACTATTGGTAGTTAAAGTAGTTAATGTTATACAATAGGTGATTTATAAGGTACTAGTGATTTAACATGCACAGTTTGCTATTCCTGCAAAACTTTGGATATGATGATACACTGTAATTATTTGTATTCCATGTTACAAATGATAATAATGAATGCAAATGTGTGTAATATTCGAATGATTCTGGAATCAATAAACAAATTTAAGAAATTGCTTCTGCCACTTACACTGCTGCTGCTAATGTTTTTACGTTGATGAGTTGACGTTCCCTAGGTTGGAAGTCTATAACTGCAATGCAAACTGTGTGCCTCACTGTTGACTTGGGGATAACAACTCTTAAGATTGTCTATAACCGTGTTTCAATACTCTAGCATGCGCTCGTCCCTTTTGGAGGGGGAGAAGCATCTGCTAAAACTTACTCTTGTACCGTGAATCTAACAGAGTGGCAACACATTAGTTAGCACTATAACCCTAAGAATACTTTCATCAAGTTGCAGATTATGCAACTAGAAGGCGCTCATGTGTAAAATGCAGAGCCATAGCTGTAGTCGTGGCTGAGGTTAACTGATCACACGTGCCCTGGCTCCCAATTACCTGTAAACAATGTCCATTCTTCAGCATACCTTTCGCTTCACCCTCTGCATCATCTGGGTCCCATCGGGCTGGCTGAAGTTCCGCTGCTTCCATAATACAATAAGAGACAGAGTCCTTTTCAAACTTAAAACGAAGAACTTTACTCTTTGTCGCAGAACATTCTTGTCAGTTATATCATCAGCATTCGGTTCCACACAGTTCACGTCCTCCACTCTCCCTAAGCTTTCTCCTATGTCCTGCAGTACATTACGGGGACATATCACTTCATGTGATAGCTTAGCGTGCTCCCTGTGCAAGTTCACTACACCTGAGTATTCCTCCATCCATTTCACCCCGGTACGAAAGGCATCAGCCCAAGCAATGATCTGCCACTTGGTGAGCGACCTGTGTCCCTGTACTGGTCTTGGACCACTTCTCCAGCTTCTGTCCCGAACTGTGGTTAAACTGCTGCCTCAGCTGTACTTGACATTCATCCAGACGCTGAATGTCTGGGTATAACACTTAAACGTTACAGAGCTGTCTGCCCAGCATGGGCACTAAGCCCCTACTACTTACAAACAGGAAGGCTCTTGCACTTAACACAGATAGCCCATCCTACATAACTATATTTAAGGTGGAGCCCCACCTAGTGTCTGATAACAAGTTCTACACTCACCCTATCACAACTATAACTAGTGTTGAGCGATACCTTCCGATATCCGGAAATATCGTTATCGGATTGGATTGGCCGATATCCAAAAAATATCGGATATCGCCGATACCGATACCGAAAACCAATGCAAGTCAATGGGACACAAATATCGGAATTAAAATAAACCCTTTCTTTCCTTGTAGGTTAATTCTACATGAAGGAAAACAACTAAGAATAATGTAGAATGTATTGGGGGAGGTGGAGGAGACATTAAAGGCATAGAGGTTTAGCCCAATCAAATGGAATAGCAGGAATTAATTTTTTTTTTTAAGATGTTTGGAGTTACAAAGATATTGACTATGTTAAGCTTTTTTAGATTTTGTCAGATATTTATGTTTCACTAGTTCCACGCTCTTCTTCACCTTCTTTTTTACTTCTACACTTTCTTCATCATCCTCAGCAGCATCTTTTTCATCAACTTCTTCTTCATCTTATTAATCTTCTTCTTCTTCACCTTCCTATTATTCTTTTTTTTACATTCTTCATATTCTTTTTATTCAACTATTCTTCTTCATATTCTACTTCTTCATCTTCTTCATATTCTTCTTCTTCATCATATTCTTATTTGTGACAGGAATTCCTGTAGTTATCTATAAAAGTTTGAAGATGACACCTTTCGCTCAGCCTGTCACCAAAGAGTTACAACAGGATTTGTCTGCGTTCAGTTTGGCCTGCAGCAGCAGGTTTTTTCCAGGGGCACCACAAGGAGGAACAGACTCACCCCCATGCACTGCTTAGTCTTCTTCTTCTTATAATTTAGATAATATCTTTTGCTCTGATTTTTAGTCTTATGCTTAATGTTCTTCTGCTTATTGTTCTGCAGCTTCTTGTTCTTCTGCTTCTTGGTCTTCTGTCTCTTGTTCTTCTGTATCTTGGTGGTTGTCTTCTTGTTCTTTGTCCTTTTGGTCATCTTCTTCAGGGTCTTCTTTGGGGTGGTCTTCATCGTCGTTGTCTCCGGGGTCGTCGTCTCTGGGGTTGTTGTCTTCTTTGGGGTGGTCTCCAGGGTCATCGTCTCCAGGGTCATCGTCTCCGGGGTCATTGTCTCCGGGGTCGTCGTCTTCTTCGGGGTGGTCTTCAGGGTCGTCGTCTCCAGGGTCGTCGTCTCCGGGGTCATCGTCTCCAGGGTCATCGTCTTCTTCGGGGTGGTCTTCAGGGTCGTCGTCTTTAGGGTCGTCATCAGGGAGATTGTTGTGAATTCTGCTCTTGGGCTCCCTCCGGTGGTTGTTAGTGGTAGTGCAGTGGTTTCTGGATTATAGGCTAGGGCAGGTGTTTCTGCTTATTGCAGCTCTATTAGGTATTTAGGTTTGTAGGATCCATCAATCCCTGCCAGTTGTCCATTGTATCTTGGAGGGATTGCATCTCTGTCTGGCTCCACTGCCCTGCTGTCATTTCAGCTAAGATACGTGCCTTGTTTTGGTTCTCTGTAGCACGCATGCAGTGTGCTTTTTTTGTGCAGTGCAATCTATTGTGTTTTTGTCCAGCTTGACTTGTTTGGATTTTTCTGCCATGCTGGTTTCTCTGGAGATGCAGATATACATCCTATGTCTTTAGTTAGATGTAGTATATAGTATTTTCTGCTGTGGAATTTTCTAGTGTTTTATTACTGACCACTTAGAACTCTGTCCTATCCTTTCTATCTAGCTAGAAGGGCCTCATTTGCTAAACTCTGTTTTTTCTGCCTGTGTACGTATTTCCTCTTAAACTCACAGTCAATATTTGTGGGGGGCTGCCTATCCTTTTGGGCTCTGCTCTGAGGCAAGATAGGATTTCCCATTTCCATCTTTAGGGGTATTTAGTCCTCCGGCTGTGTCAAGGTGTCTAGGCCTGGTTAGGTACATCCCACGGCTACTTCTAGTTGCGGTGTCAGTATTAGGATTGCGGTCAGTACAGGTACCACCTACTCCAGAGATAGTCTCATGCGGCTCCAGGGTCACCGGATCATAACAGTACTGTTGTGAATTCTGCTCTTGGGCTCCCTCCGGTGGTTGTTAGTGGTAGTGCAGTGGTTTCTGGATTATAGGCTGGCCAGTTGTACTGTTATGATCCGGTGAGCCTGGAGCCGCATGACACTATCTCTGGAGTAGGTGGTACCTGTACTGACCGCAATCCTAATACTGACACCGCAACTAGAAGTAGCCGTGGGATGTACCTAACCAGGCCTAGACACCTTGACACAGCCGGAGGACTAAATACCCCTAAAGATGGAAATGGGAAATCCTATCTTGCCTCAGAGCAGAGCCCCAAAGGATAGGCAGCCCACTGTTATGATCCGGTGACCCTGGAGCCGCATGAGACTATCTCTGGAGTAGGTGGTACCTGTACTGACCGCAATCCTAATACTGACACCGCAGCTAGAAGTAGCCGTGAGATGTACCTAACCAGGCCTAGACACCTTGACACAGACGGAGGACTAAATACCCCTAAAGATGGAAATGGGAAATCCTATTTTGCCTCAGAGCAGAGCCCCAAAGGATAGGCAGCCCCCACAAATATTGACTGTGAGTTTAAGAGGAAATACGTACACAGGCAGAAAAAACTGAGTTTAGCAAATGAGGCCCTTCTAGCTAGATAGAAAGGATAGGACAGAGTTCTAAGCGGTCAGTAATAAAACACTAGAAAATTCCACAGCAGAAAATACTATATACTACATCTAACTAAAGACATAGGATGTATATCTGCATCTCAAGAGAAACCAGCATGACAGAAAAATCCAAACAAGTCAAGCTGGACAAAAACACAATAGATTGCACTGCACAAAAAAAGCACACTGCATGCGTGCTACAGAGAACCAAAACAAGGCACTTATCTTAGCTGAAATGACAGCAGGGCAGTGGAGCCAGACAGAGATGCAATCCCTCCAGGATACAATGGACAACTGGCAGGGATTGATGGATCCTACAAACCTAAATACCTAATAGAGCTGCAATAAGCAGAAACACCTGCCCTAGTCTATAATCCAGAAACCACTGCACTACCACTAACAACCAACGGAGGGAGCCCAAGAGCAGAATTCACAACAGGAGATCCAGAGTGATTACCAAAAACCATTTCATAAAGCTTGAACTTGGAAAGGTAGCAGAAGGTACAAGAAGGCTGAGGAACTGCTGAGAACCAGCTGACGGTACTGGAACCCGGATGGGTAGCTGAAGGTATAAGAGCCAATGGAACTACCGAGGACCAGCTAACGGTACTGGAACCCGGTTACTAAGCAGGAGGTACCCGTGCCAGAAAGCACTACAAAGGACCACCAGACGTTGGTGGAACTCGGATACCGAAAAGGAGGCACCTAAGCCAAAGGCTCTGCCTGGAACCAGCTGACGGTACTGAAACCCAGGGGGACTTATTCAAGATTGACTTCCAAAGAACCAGCTAATGGTGCTGGAACTCAGATAGGCAGCAGAAGGTCCACATGAAAAAAAATTGCAAGGCCGCGAGCAGGCCAGAGTTAACGAAAACCCACAGTCCTACAGGGGGAGCTTGTCCTATTGGCACTACGGAACCAGCCTTGATTGCCGTTCCCGCAGCCCACATAGGAAGCACCTAAACTGCAGGCACCAAAGAGTCGGCTAACCTGACCGCAACCCGACAGGACAACATATTGGAGGCAAAGTGACCTTGATGCTACCCAGAAACAACTGGCGTGCCGGAACCAGGCTGGGCAGGAGGGAGTACCTGTGCCAAAGACACTGCCGAGAACCAGCTGACAGTACTGGAACCTGGATGGGTAGCAGAAGGTACAAGAGCCAATGGAACTACCGAGGACCAGCTGACGGTACTGGAACAAGGTTACTAAACAGGAGGTACCCATGCCAAAAAACACTACCAAGGACCACCAGACATTGGTGGAACTCAGATACCGAGAAGGAGGCACCTAAGCCAAAGGCCCTGCCTGGAACCAGCTGACGGTACTGGAACCCAGGGGGACCTATTCAAGATTGACTTCCAAAGAACCAGCTAATGGTGCTGGAACTCAGATAGGCAGCAGAAGGTCCACATGAAAAAAAATTGCAAGGCCGTGAGCAGGCCGGAGTTACCGAAAACCCACAGTCCTACAGGGGGAGCTTGTCCTATTGGCACTACGGAACCAGCCTTCATTGCAAGATCCCACAGCCCACATAGGAATCACCTAAACTGCAGGCACCATAGAGTCAGCTAACCTGACCGCAACCGGACAGGACAACGTATTGGAGGCAAAGTGACCTTGACACTATCCGGGAAACAGCAGGTGCACTGGAACCAGGCTGGGCAGGAGGGAGTACCTGTGCCAAAGACACTTCTGAGCAGCAACTGGTGGTGTTGGAGCCCAGGGTCAATGCTAGAAACAGAGTGTAGGCTGAGGCCTAATTGGAGGCAGTTTAATATCTGTTGCAGTGTGTGAATGGACGGAGCAGGAAAAAATGCCGGATACACAGCAGGGGAGCAGCTGGCGTTACTGAACCCCAATAACACAGGAGCAAGTGTTGACTGTGCAGATGGCACTTCTGAGCAGCAACTGGCAGTGTTGGAGGCCAGGGTCAATGCTAGAAACAGAGTGTAGGCTGAGGCCTAATTGGAGGCAGTTTAATATCTGTTGCAGTGTGAGAGTGGACGGAGCTGGAGAAATTGCCGGATACACAGCAGGGGAACAGCTGGCGTTATTGAACCCCAATAACACAGGAACAAGTGTTGACTGTGCAGATGGCACTTCTGAGCAGCAACTGGCGGTGTTGGAGCCCAGGGATTACAGTTCAGGTGGTAGAAACATGAACACAACAGGAGACCTGGATACTGTTGACAACCAATTATTTAATCTGGAAGAGGACTGGCAAATTCCTGCGAGATCCAGGCTTTGTTCATTTTCAGAAAAGTAAGCCGGTCAACGTTATCGGAGGATAGTCGCATGCGACGGTCTGTTAGTACACCACCTGCGGCACTAAAGACGCATTCCAATAATACACTAGCAGCAGGGCAAGCCAGCACCTCCAATGCATACTGGCTTAGCTCTGGCCATGTATCCAGCTTAGAGACCCAAAACTTGAAGGGGGAAGAGCCGTCTGGGAGTACACTGAGAGGGCAAGACATGTAGTCTGTCACCATCTGATGGAAACCTTGCCTCCTGCTGACTGGATCCATCTGTGATGGTGTAGACATTTGTGGCGGGCACACAAAACGTTGCCATATTTGGGCCATACTGGTCTTGCCTTGTGCTGAGGCACTGCTTCTGCTCCCTCTTTGTGCAGAGCTTCCTCTACTGCCTCGACGCACTGAGCTGCTTTGTAAAGCACTAGCAGCACTGCTCTCGGTTGGAATGGAGAACATGATGGAATGCACCAGTGTGTCTTGGTACTCCCCCATTTTACGCTCCCAGTTCAACGGTGTTATGAGGCTTTGTAAGTTGTCACGGTAGCGAGGATCTAGGAGGGTGTACACCCAATAATCAGCCGTGTTGAGAATGTGGGCGATGCTGCGGTCGTTTCTCAGGCACTGCAGCATGAAATCAACCATGTGCTGCAGACTGCCAACTGTCCATGAAATGCTGTCCCCTGCTTGAGGCGTGATCTCTGCCTGCTCTGCATCACCCCACCCTTGCTCTACATACTAACTACTAGAGCATTGTGTAACTCCCTCCTCTGGACAGATGTCTTCCTCCTTCATTGACTCCTCCTCATCCTCCTCACAAAGTGTCCCCTGCCTAGGCCTTTGTGAGGAACCACGTTGCGCATACTGTCCAGAAGCTGATGTCATTTGTGACTCCTCATTTTCCACCTCTTCCACAACCTCCTCCCTTAGCGCTTGCAGTATTTTTTCAAGCAGGCAGATAAGGGGGATAGTCATGCTGACTAGTGCATCATCTGCACTCGCCATCCGCGTGGAATCATCAAAGGCACGCAAAACCTGGCAGATGTCCTTCATAGTGGCCCACTCAGTGGTGGTGAAGTCTGAAAGACGCGCAGTGCAACTTTTTTGCGCCTGATGCAGCTGGTACTCCATTACTGCTGCCTGCTGCTCACACAACCGCTCCAACATAAGTAACGTTGAATTCCACCTGGTGGGTAGGTCATATATGATGCGATGTTCCGGAAGGCGGAATCGGTGCATCAGAGCTGCAATGCGTGATCTTGCCATGCTGGAACGCCGCAAGTGAGCGCACTCTAGGCGGACCTTGTGCAGCAGTGCATCAAGATCCAGATAGTCTCTCAAAAAACTCTGCACGACCAAGTTGAGCACATGTGCCAGACATGGGATGTGAGTGAGGTTGCCTAGGCCCAGAGCTGCCACCAGATTTCGGCAATTGTCACACACTACCGTGCCTGGCTGGAGATTCGCTGGCACAAACCACACGTCGCTCTCCTGCTTGATGGCATTCCAGAGCTCCTGCGCTGTGTGGCTTCGATTCCCCAAAGAAATTAATTTCAATACGGCCTGTTGACGTTTGGCCATGGCTGTCCTCATATCGGTCGTAACAGGTAAGCATTCACGGGTTCATGTGGATGTAGACTGTGACAGCTCCTGCAGCGCTGATTCAGAGGAACTGGAGTATGAGGAGGAGTCAATGTGTACAGACTGGATTCCTGCAATCCTTTGAGTTGGCAGAACACGTACAGCGCCACTCTCAAGATCTGTACCCGGCTCCACAACATTTACCCAATGGTCAGTAAGGGAAAGGTATCGTCCCTGTCCATGGTGACTGGTCCATGCATCGGTGGATAGGTGGACCTTGCTACTGACGGCGTTTAGTAGCGCATGTTTAATGTTTCCCTCCACATGCTTTTGCAGGGCAGGGACGGCTTGTCTGCTGAAATAAAAGCAGCTGGGCACATTGTATTGTCGGACTGCCAATGCCATGAAGTTACGGAAGGTGTCAGTCTCCACCAGCCTGAATGAGAGCATTTCAAGGGACAGTAGTTTTGCAATGCCAGCATTCAGAGCCTGTGCTCGGGGGTGGTTTGCCAAGAATGGCTGCCTTTTCTCCCATGCCTGTGCTACCGTTGGCTGTAGACTGCACTGGGAGTGTGAGGATGACAGGGAACGTGGTGCTGTGGGTGGAATTACACTGGGTCTCTGTACAACAGTGCCAGAGGTTCTTCCATGGCGATCCTGTGAGGAAGCCGAACCAGCTGTGTGTGAGCTGGAGGAAGAGGCTACAACACAAGCTGAAGAGGTGTTAGGTGGCGCTGTAGGTTGGCCTAGGTCTTCAGTGTGTTTTTGTAACTCCACCACGTGCTTGGTCCGCACATGTTTCCACATATTTGTGGTATTGAGGTTGCTGACACTTTTCCCTCTTTTCACTTTCTGATGACACAGCTTGCATTTGTCAAAGCAAATGTCATCTGCAACTGTGTCAAAAAAGGACTAGGCACTGCAAGTCTTGGGAGCGCCCGTTTTGGGTGTTGGAAGAGGCATGCTCCTAATGGGTGCCGAAGTGGAGGCTACAGGCAACCCAGTCTGCCCCTCCCTCTCCCTCCTTTTTGGGCCGTTCGGGGAATCTCTTCCTCTGAGCTGCTCCCACCACCTTCCTGTACCTCACGCCATGATGGGTCAAGGACCTCATCACCTACACTACCCTCTTCCAACCACTGCTTCTCCTGGGTAGTCTCGGCAGCACAGTATGCACCAGAAAGCGGCACTTGAGTCTCATCATCAGAGGCGTACTGAGGTGTGCTGACCATAGACACTGGCCCACCCGCCTCTTCAGATTCAGAGAGACAAAGCAGTTGTGCATCGCTGCATACTGCCTCTTCTTCCATTTCTCGAATGCTGCTTGGCTGGCCCCCTCTTTCCAAGCCAAGAGATTCAGAGAACAAAAGTAGAGATGGCTCCTGTCCAGGGCTCTCTGACTGCCTGGGCAATTTGGCAGGTGATGAATAGACAGATGGGTGCTCTTCAGTGCTTTGGACCTGAGAGGATGTGGCACTAATTGAAGTTGATGCATTAGCTGCCATCCATCCGACAATGGCTTTAATTTGTTCGTCCCGCAGCAGTGGGGTACGGCGAGCTCCTACAAAGCAGCGCATAAAGGACTGTTCCCTGGTAAAACTGGGGTATGCTGAGTCACTGGTGCCCGCAGCAGGCACAGAATCCCCATGTCCTCTCCCTGCTGAAACTCCACGCCCACGCCCACGTGCCTTACTCCCTGCCTTCTTCATCTTGGTAGACTGATAAAGATAGGCAGAAAAGTACTAAGGGCTTAGTGTGCTTATTCCTGAACATCTGCTAACAGGTATAAGAAACACTAATTTTATAAAGTGTGGACTAGACTTTAATATGAGCTAATGTGGCCTACACAACTGAAAAGTGGAGTGTTTGGTGAACTTTATTTAGATTTAAAAAAAAAAAAAATGGATGTGCCAAAGATGTAAAACCGATAGTATCACAAACTTTTCGTAGCTATTACAATGCAGGAAGGTAACCTACAATGCAATAGATGAGGCTCCAAAAAATAGGCTAATACTAATCTGTCTGGGGCTGCAGGGCATAAGGCTGCAGAAAGGCTCCTCTATCTACTCCTATACTGTATAGTGCACGGAATCTAGCTGGATACGGATGGAAACACACCACTAATAGGAGAAATCAGGAAAAATGGGCTGCACTAATGAAAAAAAGGACAATGTATGAGGCAGTGATGCACGCTGAGCGGACTACAACCAGCTGTGGCTGCAGAATACACTGCAGCGAGAGCTGCACTCACACACAGATATTGAAGACAGCCATCAACGGCGCTGCAAGGCTGCAGAAAAGCTCCTCTATCTACTCCTATATAGTGTTTGCATGCTATCTACCTGGATATGGATGGAAACATACTAATAGGAGAAATCAGCAAAAATGTGCAGCAGCACAAATGCAAAAAAGGACAATGTAACAGTATGAGCCAGTGACGCACGCTGAGGGAACTACAACCAGATGTGGCTGCAAAACACACTGCAGCGTGAGGTGCACTCAAACACAGAGACCTTGCAGACAGCCGTGAACAGTGCTGCAAGGCAAAAAAAAGGTTCTCACACAGCGGTTGCTACAGTAGCCTGGGTAAAGCACAATGAAGCAAATCGCTATCTCAATCTGTCCCTCAGTCAGAACAGCAGCGTCCTGTCCCTAACTGAATTCACAGCAGAGTGAACCCAAAATGGCGGCGGCTTTTATAGTGCATCATGACATAATTTCAGGAGCCAATCATAGCCATGCCATTAGTTACATGCCAAACATGCATAACAGGATGTGCCCACACTTCTTAGGATTCCTCATTGGCTGAAGTAAGTCAAACTGGCTCATAGCATTATGGAAACTTCCGATTCCGGTATTCGATATTGCAAAAGTATCGGAACTCAGTATCGGAATTCCAATACCATGAATATCGGCCGATACCCGATATTTGCAGTATCGGAATGCTCAACACTAACTATAACAGACAAAATGGCATATACTGTATATATATATATATATATATATATATATATACAGTATATATACGGCATGACAAATATACATCTTTAAGGGGGTAGAGGCATTCCACCCCCTTACACATGTGTCAGGTGCTTCCATGAGGTCCAAGTCAATGGTGTGTTGGTGGTGAGGTAACTCTCATGCTTGCTTCCTCTGTCCCCTCCCGCGAACCACATACAACAGTGAGGGATCATTATCCTTTTCATCTCCTGATGCGTGCCCATCACCTCTTCCTACTTGTCCTCCTCCATTTGTTCAGCAGCTCCTGCACCTTCACTAACAGTTTGTCTGGTACCATGAGCCCCCTTTCGATCACTGTAATCCACCCTCCCTTGGCACCCACCTGTACAACAACAGTCCGGAACTTAGAGATGTTGTTATCCCTTCCGCATCCTCTTCTGCTTCCAACCTCTTATTCTGGGACCACCACCTTCTCACGCAGACTATTCAAACTGTGCTCCAGCAAGTAGATCCCCAGAACAGTGATGTTGATGATGGCATTGTCAGTGTTAACCATCTTAACAGCCATTTCAAAACTGTGCAGAAGAGTGCAGAGGTCCTTCATATGTGCCCTCTCCGCAAGCGTGATTTGCACCACGTCCATATTGCACTGGCCCAGGCAATGCAAAAGGACATACTGCACCAGGGCTCATCACTAGAGTTGAGCGACTTTTACTTTTTTTGGATCGAGTTGGGTTTCGCGAAATCCAACTTTGTCAAAAGTTGGGTCGGGTGAAATCGGCCGATTATTGCGAAAAGTCGGGGGCCGACTGAAACACGAAACCCAATGCTAGTCAATGGGGAATCAAAGTCGGCAGTGAGTGGAGGACAGGAAAACACCTACAGTGCCCATTTTAATGCCAAAAACATCAATTCTTATAACTGAAGCTTGTCAATCTTAATTTACTTTATAATAATAGTTAGGCATTGAAAACTGGGGGTCATTTGGCTAAAGTTGTGGGAGGGTAGGGCTGGCTCAAGATTTTCGCACTGGCACTGGCACAGGGCCCCTCATAGTACGGCGGTGTGTTTGACGGCGGGTGGCGCCTCCCACTGGCAGAGACACTTTTGCGTACTATGAGGGGCCCTGTGCCGGTGATGTCGCCAATGAGTATGCCCCCCCACCTGATGTGGGAACCTACACTTTCATCTGCACCTTTCTCTTTGTCCCCGTGTAAGGTGGTATAGTATGCGGGAAGGGGAACCTGACTTTAAGCAGGGTCAGATTCTGGCTGTGTAGAGTGCAAGGGGAATGTAGTGGTCTGGGTCAATGTACCAGCAGTCTCATCTAGCAGTGGCTGGGCAATGGGCAGGAAGAGGAGAAAACACAGATATAGGCCCAAATAATAAAGTGGGCTAAATGCAGTTCAAAATTGGTAACATGACTAAACTGGCGGCATTGCTTTGTTCAGCGGAGGACAACTGTAATGAGGGGCAGACACAGTTAGTAGGCCCAAATAATTAAGTAGGCTAAATGCAGTACAAAATTGGTAACATGACTAAACAGGCGGCATTGCTTTGTTCAGTGGAGGAAAACTGTAAGTAGTGGCTGACACAGTTAGTAGGCCCAAATAAGTAAGTAGGCTAAATGCAGTTCAAAATTGGTAACAGGATTAAACTGGCGGCATTGCTTTGTTCAGCGGAGGACAACTGTAAGGAGTGGCTGACACAGTGAGTAGTGTTGTGAATTCTGCTTTTGGGCTCCCTCCGGTGGTTGTAGGTGGTAATGCAGTTGCCCCTGAGTTGCAGTCATGGTCAGGTGTATCTGCTGATTGCAGATCTGACTGGGGTATTTAGGTGTGCAGGATTCATTAGTCCTTGCCAGTTGTCAATTCTTGTTGGGAGGTGTAGGACCTCTGCCTGGTTCCTCCTGCCTTTCTGCCAAATCAGCAAAGATAAGTGTCTGGTTCTTTTTCCCTGTGGCACACATGTTGTGTGCTTCACAATTCAGTGCTATTCTTTGTGTTTTCTTGTCCAGCTTAGATTGTGTCAGTATTTTCTCAGTCTTGCTGGATTCTCTGGAGTGGCAGATATACATTCCATGTCTTTAGTTAGATTGTGGAACTTTTGTATTATCTGCTGTGGATATTTTTGGAAGGGTTTTAATACTGACCGCCTAGTTATCTGTTCTATCCTTTCCTATTTAGCTAGAGTGGCCTCTTTTGCTAAATCCTGTTTTCTACCTGCGTGTGTCTATTCTTCTCCTACTCACAGTCATTATTCGTGGGGGGCTGCCTATCCTTTGGGGGTCTGCTCTGAGGCAAGATAGCATTCCCATTTCCATCTATAGGGGTATTTAGTCTTCCGGCTGTGTCGAAGTGTCTAGGGAGTGTTAGGCACACCCCACGGCTACTTCTAGTTGCGGTGCTAGTTCAGGATTGCGGTCAGTACAGGTTCCACCGACTCCAGAGAAAGTTTCATGCGGCTCCAAGGTCACCAGATCATAACAGTACAACTGGCCCATAATGAGTTAAATGCATCTCAGAAGAAGGGAAGAAAAGTGTTGAGCCATTTTTTTTTCTGCAGTCTGTTTTGTCTTTTTTTCCCTCTTTATTTATGGGTGGCTGAGGAGTCTTGTGCCAGCATGGATGTTCAGGAATTAGCTTCTCGTGTAGACCAGCTTGCTGCTAGGGTACAGGGTATTTCTGATTATATTGTTCAGACTCCAGCTTTAGTACCGAAGATTCCTACTCCTGATTTGTTTTTTGGTGATAGGTCCAAATTTTTGGGGTTTAAAAATAATTGTAAATTGTTTTTTGCTCTGAGACCGCAATCCTCCGGTGATTCCATTCAGCAGGTTAAAATTGTCATCTCCCTGCTGCGTGGTGATTCACAGGATTGGGCATTTTCCCTGGAATCTGGGAATCCGGCCTTGCTTAATGTAGATTCCTTTTTTCAGGCTTTAGGTTTTTTATATGATGAACCTAATTCTGTGGATCAAGCGAAGAAAACCTTGTTGGCCCTGTCTCAGGGTCAAGAGGCGGCAGAATTGTTTTGTCAGAAATTTAGAAAATGGTCTGTGTTGACTAAATGGAATGATGATGCTTTGGCAGCAATTTTCTGAAAGGGTCTTTCTGAATCCGTTAAAGATGTTATGGTGGGGTTTCCCACGCCTTCCGGTCTGAGTGATTCTATGTCTCTGGCCATTCAGATTGATCGGCGCTTGCGGGAGCGTAGAACTGTGTGCGCTGTGGCGTCGTCCTCAGAGCCAATTCCTGAGCCAATGCAGTGTGATAGGATTTTGTCTAGAACGGAACGACAAGGATTCAGACGTCAGAATGGGTTGTGTTATTATTGTGGCGATGCTTCTCATGTCATTTCAGTCTGCCCTAAGCGGACAAAGAGGATCGCTACCATCAGTACTGTACAACCTAAATTTCTGTTATCGGTGTCCTTGATTTGCTCATTGTCATCATTCTCTGTCATGGCGTTTGTGGATTCAGGCGCCGCCTTGAACTTAATGGATTTTGAGTTTGCCAGGCGTTGTGGTTTTCCCTTGCAGCCTTTGCAGAACCCTATTCCTTTAAGGGGGATTGATGCTACACCTTTGGCTAAAAATAAGCCTCAGTTTTGGACACAGGTGACCATGCACATGGCGCCAGCCCATCAGGAAGATTGTCGATTTCTGGTGTTGCATAATTTGCATGATGTTATCGTGCTGGGTTTCCCGTGGTTGCAGGTACATAATCCTGTATTGGATTGGAAATCTATGTCTGTGACTAGTTGGGGTTGTCAGGGGGTTCATAATGATGTTCCTTTGATGTCAATCTCCTCTTCTTCCTCTTCTGAAATTCCAGAGTTTTTGTCTGATTTTCAGGATGTATTCGATGAGCCCAAGTCCAGTTCCCTTCCACCGCACAGGGACTGTGATTGTGCTATTGACTTGATTCCAGGCAGTAAGTTTCCTAAGGGCCGACTTTTCAACCTGTCTGTGCCTGAACATACCGCCATGCGGAGTTATGTTAAGGAGTCTTTGGAGAAAGGGCATATTCGGCCATCTTCTTCACCGTTAGGAGCAGGTTTTTTTTTTGTTGCTAAGAAGGATGGCTCCTTGAGACCTTGTATTGATTATCGCCTCTTGAATAAGATCATGGTCAAGTTTCAATACCCTTTACCTTTGCTTTCCGATTTGTTTGCTAGGATTAAGGGGGGCTAGTTGGTTTACTAAGATTGACCTTCGGGGGGCATACAATCTTGTTCGTATTAAACAGGGTGATGAATGGAAAACTGTGTTTAATACGCCCGAAGGCCATTTTGAATACCTTGTGATGCCATTCGGGCTCACTAACGCTCCATCTGTTTTTCAATCCTTCATGCATGATATCTTCCGGACTTATATTGATAAATTCTTGATTGTATATTTGGACGATATTTTGATTTTTTCCAATGATTGGAAGTCTCATGTGGAACAGGTCAGGATGGTATTTCAGATTCTTCGTGACAATGCTTTGTTTGTGAAGAGGTCTAAGTGTCTCTTTGGGGTGCAGAAGGTTTCTTTTTTGGGCTTTATTTTTTCTCCCTCATCTATGGAGATGGATCCAGGTAAGGTTCAGGCCATTCATGATTGGATTCAACCCACATCCGTGAAGAGCCCTCAGAAATTTTTATCGCCGTTTCATTGCTAACTTCTCCAGCGTGGTTAAACCCTTGACTGATTTGACAAAAAAAGGCGCTGATGTGGCGAATTGGTCCTCTGTGGCTTTCTCTGCCTTTCAGGAGCTTAAACGCCGATTTACTTCTGCTCCGGTGTTGCGCCAACCAGATGTTTCTCTTCCAGTTCAGGTTGAGATTGATGCTTCTGAGATTGGGGCAGGGGCCGTTTTGTCTCAGAGGGATTCTGTTGGTTCTTTGATGAAACCGTTTGCCTTCTTCTCCCGCAAGTTTTCGCGTGCTGAACGCAATTATGATGTCGGCAATCGGGAGTTGTTGGCTATGAAGTGGGCATTTGAGGAGTGGCGACATTGGCTTGAGGGAGCTAAGCACCGTATTGTGGTCCTGACCGATCATAAGAATTTGATTTACCTCGATTCTGCCAAACGGCTGAGCCCCAGACAGGCTCGATGGTCCTTGTTTTTTTCCCGTTTTGATTTCGTGGTTTCGTATCTTCTGGGTTCTAAGAATATTAAGGCTGATGGCCTTTCTAGGAGATTTTTGCCTGATTCTCCTGAGGCCCTTGAACCGGTCGGCATTCTGAAAGAAGGGGTGGTCCTTTCTGCCATTTCCCCTGATTTACGGCGGGTTCTTCAGGAATTTCAGGCTGATAGACCTGACCGCTGTCCTGTGGGGAAATTGTTTGTTCCTGACAGATGGACTAGAAGAGTGATTTCTGAGGTTCACTGTTCTGTGTTGGCTGGTCATCCTCGTACTTTTGGTACCAGAGATTTGGTTGGTAGGTCCTTTTGGTGGCCTTCGTTGTCACGTGATGTGCGTTCTTTTGTGCAGTCCTGTGGGACTTGTGTGCGGGCCAAGTCTTGTTGTTCCCGTGCTAGTGGGTTACTTTTGCCATTGCCGGTCCCTGAGAGGCCCTGGACGCATATTTCTATGGATTTTATTTCTGATCTTCCGGTTTCCCAGAGGATGTCGGTTATCTGGGTTGTTTGTGACCGGTTTTCTAAGATGGTTCATTTGGTGCCTTTGCCTAAATTGCCTTCCTGTTCTGATTTGGTTCCGTTGTTTTTTCAGCATGTGGTTTGCTTGCATGGTATTCCGGAGAATATTGTGTCCGACATAGGTTCCCAGTTTGTTTCTAGGTTTTGGCGGGCCTTTTGTGCTAGGCTGGGCATTGATTTGTCTTTTTCTTCTGCATTCCATCCTCAGACAAATGGCCAGACCGAGCGAACTAATCAGAATTTGGAGACTTATTTGAGATGCTTTGTGTTTGCCAATCAGGATGATTGGGCGGCCTTTTTGCCACTGGCCGAGTTTGCTCTTAATAATTGGGCTAGTTCGGCTACTTTGGTTTCGCCTTTTTTTTGTAATTTTGGTTTTCATCCTCGTTTTTCTTCTGGGCAGGTTGAGCCTTCTGACTGTCCTGGTGTGGATTCTGTGGTTGACAGGTTGCAGCAGATTTGGGCTCATGTGGTGGACAATTTGGTGTTGTCTCAGGAGGAGGCTCAACGTTTTGCTAACCGTCGTCGGTGTGTTGGTTCCCGGCTTCGGGTTGGGGATTTGGTTTGGTTGTCTTCCCGTCATGTTCCTATGAAGGTCTCTTCCCCTAAGTTTAAGCCTCGGTTTATTGGTCCTTATAGGATTTCTGAGATTATTAATCCGGTGTCTTTTCGATTGGCGCTTCCAGCCTCTTTTGCTATCCATAATGTCTTCCATAGATCTTTATTGCGGAAATATGTGGTGCCCGTTGTTCCCTCTGTTGATCCTCCGGCCCCTGTGTTGGTTGATGGGGAGTTGGAGTATGCGGTTGAGAAGATTTTGGATTCTCGATTTTCGAGGCGGAGGCTTCAGTACCTTGTCAAATGGAAGGGTTATGGCCTGGAGGATAATTCTTGGGTTTTTGCTTCTGATGTCCATGCTGCTGATTTGGTTCATGCTTTTCAACTGGCTCGTCCTGATCGGCCTGGGGGCTCTGGTGAGGGTTCGGTGACCCCTCCTCAAGGGGGGGTACTGTTGTTAATTCTGCTTTTGGGCTCCCTCCGGTGGTTGTAGGTGGTAATGCAGTTGCCCCTGAGTTGCAGTCCTGGTCAGGTGTATCTGCTGATTGCAGATCTGACTGGGGTATTTAGGCGTGCAGGATTCGTTAGTCCTTGCCAGTTGTCAATTGTTGTTGGGAGGTGTAGGACCTCTGCTTGGTTCCTCCTGCCTTTCTGCCAAATCAGCAAAGATAAGTGTCTGGTTTTTTTTCCCTGTGGCACACATGTTGTGTGCTTCACAATTTAGTGCTATTCTTTGTGTTTTCTTGTCCATCTTAGATTGTGTCAGTATTTTCTCAGTCTTGCTGGATTCTCTGGAGTGGCAGATATACATTCCATGTCTTTAGTTAGATTGTGGAACTTTTGCATTATCTGCTGTGGATATTTTTGGAAGGGTTTTAATACTGACTGCCTAGTTATCTGTTCTATCCTTTCCTATTTAGCTAGAGTGGCCTCTTTTGCTAAATCCTGTTTTCTACCTGCGTGTGTCTATTCTTCTCCTACTCACAGTCATTATTCGTGGGGGGCTGCCTATCCTTTGGGGGTCTGCTCTGAGGCAAGATAGCATTCCCATTTCCATCTATAGGGGTATTTAGTCCTCCGGCTGTGTCGAGGTGTCTAGGGAGTGTTAGGCACACCCCACGGCTACTTCTAGTTGCGGTGTTAGTTCAGGATTGCGGTCAGTACAGGTTCCACTGACTCCAGAGAAAGTTTCATGCGGTTCCAAGGTCACCAGATCATAACAGAGTAGGCCCAAATAAGTAAGTAGGCTAAATGCAGTTCAAAATTTGTAACAGGACTAACCAGGCGGCATTGCTTTGTTCAGCGGAGGACAACTGTAAGGAGTGGCTGACACAGTGAGTAGGCCCAAATAAGTAAGTAGGCTAAATGCAGTTCAAAATTGGTAACAGGACTAACCAGGCGGCATTGCTTTGTTCAGCGGAGGACAACTGTAAGGAGTGGCTGACACAGTGAGTAGGCCCAAATAAGTAAGTAGGCTAAATGCAGTTCAAAATTGGTAACAGGACTAAACAGGCGGCATTGCTTTGTTCAGCGGAGGACAACTGTAAGGAGAGGCTGACACAGTGAGTAGGCCCAAATAAGTAAGTAGGCTAAATGCAGTTTAAAATAGGTAACTGGACTAAACTGGCAGCATTGCTTTGTTCAGCAGAGAACAACTGTAATGAGAGGCTGACACAGTTAGTAGGCCCAAATAATTAAGTAGGCTAAATGTGTGCCAAAAAATTGTTCATAAATAAACAGATGGCATAGCTAGGTACAGGGGTGGGCTCCTCTGCTGAGTAGCAGACAGTGGTAGTAGGCGCCAAGTATTAACTGGTCTAAATGGAGGCCAGGGCCCCTGTATATTTTAACTATCATCTATCATTTCAACAAATTTGTATTGGCAGTGCCATTGAAGGATTTAACAGCACAGACTACACAGTGGTGGAGCAGGGAGAGGTAAGTATTGCAAGTGGTAGAGCATTGTTCGAGCTGGGGGGAACACTCTCTCGTGGGCGGCGGTACTGGCACAGGGCCCCTCATATTACGACGGTGTGTCTGACGTTGGTTGTGCACCACCACCATCAGAGACACTTCATTGTACTATGAGGGACCCTGTGCCAGTGCCGTCGCCCAAGAGTGGGCACACCCACCTGTCCAGGCAAATGGCACTCGCACAGGTGCTTGCGCCAGGTGGTGACCACGGCCCTGTGGGGGGAGTCAGCCCATTTAGGGAGGTATAAAATGGCCTATGGTGGACATACAGCAGCTGCAAATGGAGGAATTGAAGCAGTCAATAAGAGGAGGCCAAAAGCAAGACATTTTTCAGACTAGCTACGTGTCAGCAGGGGAAGGTGGGGCCAAATAATTTGAAATCCATGATCGTTTCATTTTAATGAAGGTTAAATCATCGACATTTCGGGTAGCCAGACGTGTTCTTTTTTCGGTCAGTATTGAACCAGCAGCACTGAAGGCTCTTTCGGATAGCACACTAGTAGCAGGGCAAGCGAGCTCCTGTAATGCATATTCTGCCAATTCAGGCCAGGTGTCTATTTTAGATGCCCAGTAATCAAAGGGGAATGACCTGTGATGGAGAACATTGATGAGGGAGGAAAATTAGTTAATTAGTTCATAACCATACTGGAAAAATGCTGTCTCCTGTCACTTTGAATCGATGCAGCAGGACCTGTCGTGTCAGCGGTCATTGCGAAATCACTCCACAACCTGGTCATAAAACCCCTCTGTCCAACGCCACTTCAGATTTGTGCACCTCTAACACCTCTGCCATGTTGCCCCCTACGGCTTGTGTGAGAACCATCACCGCCGCTGTGTGCTGGGAATGCCTGAACCAAATGGTCTACAAAAGTTGCTTGTTTGTTAGCCAATATTTGCTCAAGGTTCTCATGTGGTATGATATTTTATAATTATCCTTTATATCGAGGATCCAGGAGGCAGGCCAACCAGTAATTGTCATCGGTCATCATTTTCATAATGCGGGGGTCCCTTTTTAGGATACGCAAGGCATACTCAGCCATGTGAACCAATGTTCCAGGTGTCAATTCACTGCTTGTGCTGGGTTGAGGAGCACTTTCTTGCAAATCAACATCACTTGTGTCCCGCAAAAACCCTGTACCTGACCTTGCAATGCCACCAGTTTCTATTGCCCCATGAGAAGCATCCTCCTCCCATAAATATTCATCCCCATCATCCTCCTCCTCCTCTTCGTCCGCCACCTCGTCCAGGAGAGTTCCCTGAGCAGACAATGGCTGACTGTCATCAAGGTTTCCCTCCTCCTCCTCGGCTGCAGACACCTGCTTCTTAATGTGCGTTAAACTTTGCATCAGCAGACGCATTAGTGGGATGCTCATGCTTAGGATGGCGTTGTCTGCACTTACCAGCCGTGTGCATTCCTCAAAACACTGAAGGACTTGACAGAGGTCTTGTAGCTTCGACCACTGCACACCAGACAACTCCATGTCTCCCTTCCAAGTGCCTGCCCGTGTATGTGTATCCTCCCACAAATAAATTACAGCACACCTCTGTTTGCACAGCCTCTGAAGCATGTGCAGTGTGGAGTTCCACCTTGTTGCAACGTCAATTATTAGGCAGTGCTGGGGAAGATTCAGCCATTCGCTGATGGTTCAGCATACGGCTGGAGTGTACGGGCGACCGGCGGATGTGCAAGCAAAGTCTTCGCACCTTCAGGAGCAGGGCTGGTAACCCCAGATAATTTTTCAGGAAGCACTGCACCACCAGGTTCAAGGTGTGAGCCAGGCAAGGTATGTGTTTCAGTTCTGAAAGGGCTATGGCAGCCATAAAATTCCTTCCATTATCACTGACTACCTTGCCTGCCTCAAGATGTACACTGCCCAGCAATGACTTATTTTCTTGCTGCAAGTACTCGGTCAGTACTTCCGTGGTCTGTTGTCGCCCAAACACTTCATTTGTAACACAGCCTGCTGACGCTTACCACTAGCTGTTCGATAATGGGACACCTCGTGTGCAACACTGGCAGCTGCGGATGGAGTGGTCACGCGACTGCGCTCTGTGGACAAGATTTTGCTTCTGGAGGAGGAGGGGTGGCAAACGCCTACAGCCAACTGTTTCCTAGACCGTGGGATAGGCAGAACTGTCCCACTATGGCTGTCCCCTATGGACCCTGCATCCACCAGTTTAACCCAGTGTGCCGTGATGGACACGTAACGTCCCTGGCCATGCCTACTGGTCCATGCATCTGTTGTGAGGTCCACCTTTCCACTGACTGATTGCCTCAGTGCATGGACAATGCAGTCTTTGACATGCTGGTGGAGGGCTGGGATGGCTTTTCTCGCAAAGAAATGCCGACTGGGTAGGTCATAGCGTGGTACTGCGTAGGCCATCAGGTCGTTGAAAGCTTAGCTTTCAACCAACCGGTAGGGCATCATCTCTAACGAGATTAGCATAGCAATGTGGGCGTTCAAACCTCCGGATGAGAGGATGAGTACTTTCTTTTCCTATCGAGAGTCTCTTGTAGGTTGAGCTCGACTGGAGAGATGAATATGGTGGAACTAGCAGTGGTGGTGGTGGTGGTGGTGGACATGGCGGATTGAAAGAGGGTTGGTGATGGTATTCTTGATGTTGGCCTACATACAGTGTTTCCTACCAAAAACCTTGTGATTCCCTGACTGCTTTGGCCTTGCGACGACACCTCCACATTTGCTGCTGGCGGTGTCCTAACCGGTGGGCTTAGAGTGAGGGAAGCAATGTAGCGTTGCTGACTACCTTCATTCTGAGCAGGTGCACCAACAGTACGGAATGTTTGGTAGTTCGTCCATGCTTGCAAGTGCATGCTGGTTAAATGTCTACGCATGCACGTTGTATTTAAATTTTGAAGATTCTTCCCTCTGCTAAAGGTCTTTGAGCATTTCTTACAGATAACTTTTGACTGATCATTCAGATCTTGGTTAAAAAATTGCCACAGTGCACTCTTCCTACTATCGAATACCTTTTCAGGCATTGCACGCTGTGCTACTTTCACCAGATGGCCACGCTGTTCTAAAACTGTTTTTGTTTTTGACACATGTTTTTGGCCTGATACGGCCTGCCAGATGACAGCTGTTGCGATGTAGATGGCTGCTGCGGATCATCCTCCTCTGCTTTTGAGCTACTGGCAGCGGCACCCTCTTCCCCCAATGGCTGCCAATCTGGGTCAACAACTGGGTCATCTATCACCTCCTTTTCAATGTCATGTGCACCTTCCTCTGTGTCACCGTGTAAGGTGCTATAGCGTTTGGGACAGGGCACCATAGTCTCATTAGGGTCAGATTCTGGCTGAGTACACTGCGAGGGCAATTTAGTGATCTGAGTCAATGGAACAGCATAATAATCTAGCTGTGGCTGTGCATCAGTGCACTCCATGTCCGATTCATCTTGTAATGGGCAGTTAACAATTTCCCTTCCTAACCCAGGCACGGTATGTGTAAAGAGCTCCATGAAGTAACCTGTAGTGTCGCCTTACGTATCCTGCACTTTTGGTTTGGGTGAAGGACACAAGTAAACGTCTTGTTCCTGACCTAGAGCATCCACTGACGACTCGCTGCTTTTATATTTGGAACTTTCTGAAGAGGAGGCGAAAGAGCTAGAGGCTGAGTCAGCAAGGAAAGCCAAAACTTTTTCCTGCTGCTCCAGCTTTAAAAGCAGTTTTTCTACTCCAAGATAAGGGAGCCTTCGAGGCCTTGTGTAGCCAGACGATGACGCTGGCTCAACACCTCCATCCTTAGGTGCTATTTTGCTTTTCCCACTACCACCAGATGCTCCACCACCACCACCACCATCAGTACCAGCTGGCAACGACCACCCACGGCCTCTTGCACCAGACTTCCTCATTTTTTGGGAAAATTTTACCAAAATAACAACCGTTATATGGTACTGTAAAATAAGGTAGAAGGTGTATCTAAAGTTGTTGAGAATTTAAATCTCCCTTTTTATTTTGGGGAGACTGCACCGCTACTCAGGCCCAGTGTATAACACAACACAATGTAAGTGGCAGAACGTGGCTGGCTGATATACGACAAACTAACAGAACTGACGTATATCCACTTTGTGACAATTTGAATCTCCCATTTTTTGGGGGGAGACTGCACCGCAACTCAGGCCCAGTGTATAACACAACACAATGTAAGTGGCAGAACGTGGCTGGCTGATATACGACAAACTAACAGAACTGACGTATATCCACTTTGTGACAATTTGAATCTCCCATTTTTTGGGGGGAGACTGCACCGCAACTCAGGCCCAGTGTATAACACAACACAATGTAAGTGGCAGAACGTGGCTGGCTGATATACGACAAACTAACAGAACTGACGTATATCCACTTTGTCACAATTTGAGTCTCCCTTTTTTGGGGGGGAGACTACACCCCAACTCAGGCCCAGTGTATAACACAACACAATGTAAGTGGCAGAACGTGGCTGGCTGATATACGACAAACTAACAGAACTGACGTATATCCACTTTATGACAATTTGAATCTCCCTTTTTTGGGGGGAGACTGCACCACAACTCAGGCCCAGTGCATAACACAACACAATGTAAGTGGCAGAAAGTGGCTGGAAGATATCTGAAAAAATCCAAGGACTGTAGTACAATTTCAATCTCCCTACAATGATCTCAGGACTAGTATGGCAGCAACAAAAAGGACTGTTGCACACAAAAGTGTGGACAAATAAACAAGATAACTGCAAAAAAGAGCAACAGGATTTTTGCTTTAAAAAAGCAGTTGGTTTGCATAGCAGCATGCAAACAGCAATGCAGCTCTCAGGGAGCCTTATAAAGAAGCCTAATAAGCTACAGAGCTGATGCACAAAAAAATAGCCTCCACTGTCCCTGCAAAAAAAGGTGATGTTGGACAGTGGAAATCGCTACAGCACAAGCGGTTTGGGGGTTAATCTCCCCTCCCTAACTATATCCCTTCTTCTGACGAAGCTGCAGCAATCTCTCCCTATGCTAAGATCAGCAGAAGTAAGATGACGGTCGGCGTGCACGCCCCTTTATACCCCTTGTGATGCCGCAGAAAGCAAACCAATCACTGTCATGCCCTTCTCTAAGATGGTGGGAACCGAGAACTATGTCATCACGCTGCCCACACTCTGCGTTCTCCTTCATTGGCTGAGAAATGGCGCTGAATGCATCATACGAAACACGACTTTGGCGCGAAGATCGCCGACCGCATGGCCGATCCCACACTAAGATCGGGTCGGGTTTTATGAAACCCCACTTTGCTGAAAGTTGGCGATTTTTGAATTTGTCCGATCTTTTTCGCTTAACTCTACTCATCACTAGTGTTGAGCGATACCTTCCGATATTCGAAAGTATCGGTATCGGATTGGATCGGCCGATACCGGCAAAATATCGGATCTCGCCGATACCGATACCCGATACCAATACAAGTCAATGGGACACAAATATCGGAAGGTATCCTGGATGGTTCCCAGTGTCTGAAGGAGAGCAAACTCTCCTTCAGGCCCTGGGATCCATATTCATGTAAAAAATAAAGAATAAAAATAAAAAATATTGATATACTCACCCCTCCGGCGGACCCTGGACCTTAGCTATGTAACCGGCAGCCTCCGTTCCTAAGAATGCAGAGTGAAGGACCTTCGATGACGTCGCGGCTTGTGATTGGTCACAATCACAAGCTGCGACGTCATCGCAGGTCCTACACTCACTGCATTCTTAGGAACGGAGGCTGCTGGTTACACCGCTAAGGTCCAGGGTCCACGGGAGGTGTGAGTATATCCATATTTTTTATTTTTATTCTTTATTTTTTACATGAATATGGATCCCAGGGCCTGAAGGAGAGTCTCCTCTCCTCCAGACCCTGGGAACCATACACTGGGAACTTCCGATTCCGATTTCCGATATCACAAAAATATCGGAACTCGGTATCGGAATTCCGATACAGCAAATATCGGCCGATACCCGATACTTGCGGTATCGGAATGCTCAACACTACTCATCACTGCTACTACACACACTGTAACATACCCATAGTGTGCATGGTAAGGCAAGGACAGAGGTCCCTAGTGTAAGGGTACTGTCACACAGTGCAACTTTCCAACGATCACGACCAGCGATACGACCTGGCCGTGATCGTTGGAAAGTCGTTGTGTGGTCGCTGGGGAGCTGTCACACAGACCGCTCTCCAGCGACCAACGATGCCGAGGTCGCGGGTAACCAGGGTAAACATCGGGTTACTAAGCGCAGGGCCGCGCTTAGTAACCCGATGTTTACCGTGGTTACCAGCGTAAAAGTAAAAAAAACAAACCGTACATACTCACATTCCGGTGTCCTTCAAGTCCCTTGCCGTCTGCTTCCGCTCTGACTGAGTACCGCCATAAAGTGAAAGCAGATCACAGCGGTGACGTCACCGCTGTGCTCTGCTCCGGCCGGCAGTCAGTCAGAGCGGGAAGCAGACGGCAAGGGACCTGAAGGACACCGGAATGTGAGTATGTACGTTTTTTTTTTTTTTTACATTTACGCTGGTAACCACGGTAAACATCGGGTTACTAAGCGCGGCCCTGCACTTAGTAACCCGATGTTTACCCTGGTTACAAGCGAACACATCGCTGGATCGCTGTCACACACAACGATCCAGCGATGACAGCGGGAGAACAAGCGACGAAAGAAAGTTCCAAACGATCTGCTACGACGTACGATTCTCAGCAGGGTCCCTGATCGCTGCTGCGTGTCAGACACAGCGATATCGTATGGATATCGCTGGAACGTCATGGATCGTACTGTCGTAGCGACAAAAGTGCCACTGTGTGACAGTACCCTTAGGGACAGGGAAGGAGACCTTTGTCCTGGGTCACCCGAAAGCTGTGTTGTGACATATTTATTGCTCAAACTCGGTCTGGATAGCTGTCTGTCACGGGGGAACTAGGTGAGCGAGAGCTAATAACCCGGGCCCCTGCAATTTCCCTCAGACTAGGGAAATCCTGACTGACCCTCTACCTGGAGCTTACACTGATGGTGTGCATGTCCATGCCTCGAACCTCACCCTGTCTCCTGTTTCAACCCTAGGCTGAAACCTCCGCCCACCACCCAGTGAAGAGGTAATACACCAATACCCACAGTTAGCACAGACAAGGATAAAGGAAAATATACACCACGCCGCAGTCACTCAGGAATACACTATAAATGTGCAGGGCAAAATAAATACAAATATAGGAAGGAGTAAATAAGACAAAGGAAAATACACCACCAGCAACGAATCTCCAACAACCAGCTCTCCACTCCAGACGGAGATAACAACGCACAAGACAGAAGCTATAATCGGCGACGCCCAATGATCAGGAGAACTATTCAAAGGCAATGGGCATGGCCCAGCTTCCAATCCGAGGATCAGGTAAATTAACACCGGAACAGCTAGATACAATCTAGCTGACACCAATGAGCAAATAGTGGTCAAAAACGGAATTACCGCTCTATCGAACGACCTGGTCTGAACAGCGTCTGACATGACAGTACCCCGCCTTCTAAGAGGGACCCCAGGGCCCTCACGGCTTATAGGACCCGGCTTGTCTGGATGGTGACGATGAAAAAACCTGACCAGCCGATCCGCATGAATATCCGAGGCTGGTACCCAGGACCTCTCCTCAGGCCCATAACCACGCCAGTGTGCCAAGTACTGTAAAGTGTGACGCACTACACGAGAGTCAACCACCTTGGAGACTTCAAACTCCAAATTACCATCCACCAAGACTGGAGGTGGCATAGGCGCCGCGTCCACAGAACCCACCACCTTCTTTAGAAGAGACCTGTGGAACACGTTGTGTATCTTATACACCGTAGGGAGCTCCAATCGGTACGCTACTGGATTAATGACGGCGGTGACCCTAAATGGACCAATAAATCGTGGACCCAATTTAAGGGACGGTATTTTGAGTCTTATGTTTTTTGTGGATAACCACACCCAGTCATCCACACTCAGGTCCGGACCTGGCACACGCCTACTGTCAGCCACACGTTTGTACCTAGCACCCACACTCAACAGGCACTGTTTAACTCTCCTCCAGACTGATGACAATTGTGCTCCTAACTGATCCTCCTCCGGGACGCTGGAAGAGCCCCTCTGACTCAAGGTACAAAATTGAGGATGTAGCCCGTAAACACAAAAAAACGGAGACTCTCCAGACGACTCCTGGCGGTGATTATTGATGGCAAACTCAGCCAAAGGAAGAAAGGAAGACCACTCCTCCTGGTTATCAGAGACAAAGCAGCGTAGGAACTGTTCCAAATTTTGGTTCATACGCTCAGTCTGACCATTTGACTGAGGATGGAACGCCGAAGAATGAGACAACTTGGTCCCCAGCCGTGAGCAAAATGCTTTCCAAATTTTTGCCACAAACTGAGACCCCCTATCAGACACGATGTCAGACGGAACCCCATGAAGTCTGACCATCTCCTGCACAAATACCTGAGCCAGAGTCTTAGCGTTAGGCAACGAAGGCAAAGACACAAAGTGCGACATTTTAGAAAACCGATCAACAATCACCAAGATGACCGTGTTCCCAGCTGATGAGGGCAAATCAGTGCTGAAATCCATGGAGATTTCCGTCCATGGCTTACTAGGTACTTCAAGAGGAAGTAGTGTGCCAACAGGATGGGAGTGGGGCGTCTTAGCCCTAGCGCACGTGGTACAAGCTGACACGTATGAGACCACGTCCTGTCGGATCTTGGGCCACCAAAACCGACGTGACACCAACTCCAAGGTACCTCTAACCCCTGGGTGGCCAGCCAGGACAGCATCATGATGCTCCGCCAAAACCTTTAAGCGGAGATGAAGCGGTACAAAAGATTTGTTGATGGGAAGCTCAGATGGTACCTCCTCCTGAGCCTCGGCTGTCATGATCTCCATGGCCAGAGAACTAGCATAAGCCTCTATAGGAACAAGCTCTTGGAAGATGTAACTATACTGACCATGAACTAAACCTACCGCATCATCTAGAAGTAGCCAGGTAGCATGTCCTACTTTTTATCCCTATATGCCCAGCGCCGGCCGGAGAACTAAATAATGCTAGCAGAGGGAAATATAAGACCTGACTCACCTCTAGAGAAAATGCCCAAAAAAAAGGAGACAGAAGCCCCCCACATATATTGGCGGTGATATGAGATGAAACAACAAACGCAGCAGGAAAATAGTTTTAGCAAATTTGAGGTCCGCTTTCTAGATAGCAGAAGACAGAAAGCATACTTTCATGGTCAGTAGAAAACCCTAACAAAACACATCCAGAAATTACTTTAGGACTCTGGCATTAACTCATAATACCAGAGTGGCAATTCCTGATCAACAAGAGCTTTCCAGACACAGTAACGAAACTGCAGCTGTGAACTGGAACCAAAATACAAAAACAAAACATGGACGAATGTCCAACTTATCTAGTAGATGTCTGGGAGCAGGAACAAGCACAGAGAGGCTTCTGATAACATTGTTGACCGGCAAGCATCTAACAGAGAAGCCAGGTTATATAGCGACACCCAGATCTAATCAGAACAGGTGAACAGGGAAGATGATGTCACAAGTTCAATTCCACCAGTAGCCACCGGGGGAGCCCAGAATCCAAATTCACAACAGTACCCCCCCCTCAAGGAGGGGGCACCGAACCCTCACCAGAACCACCAGGGCGATCAGGATGGGCCCTATGAAAGGCACGAACCAGATCAGAGGCATGAACATCAGATGCAGTGACCCAAGAATTATCCTCCTGGCCATATCCCTTCCACTTGACCAGATACTGGAGTCTCCGTCTGGAAACACGGGAGTCTAGGATTTTTTCCACAACATACTCCAACTCACCCTCAACCAACACCGGAGCAGGAGGCTCAACGGAAGGCACAACCGGTGCCTCATACCTGCGCAATAACGACCGATGAAAAACGTTATGAATAGAAAAGGATGCAGGGAGGTCCAAACGGAAGGAAACAGGGTTAAGAATCTCCAATATTTTATACGGACCGATGAACCGAGGCTTAAACTTAGGAGATGAGACCCTCATAGGGACAAAACGAGAAGACAACCACACCAAATCTCCAACACAAAGCCGAGGACCAACACGACGGTGACGGTTGGCAAAAAGCTGAGTCTTCTCCTGGGACAACTTTAAATTGTCCATCACCTGCCCCCAGATATGATGCAATCTCTCCACCACCGCATCCACTCCAGGACAATCCGAGGATTCCATCTGACCGGAGGAAAATCGAGGATGGAACCCCGAATTACAGAAAAACGGGGAAACCAAGGTGGCAGAGCTGGCCCGATTATTGAGGGCGAACTCCGCCAATGGCAAAAAAGCAACCCAATCATCCTGGTCAGCAGACACAAAACACCTCAGATATGTCTCCAGGGTCTGATTGGTCCGCTCGGTCTGGCCATTAGTCTGAGGGTGAAAAGCAGACGAAAAAGACAAATCTATGCCCATCCTAGCACAAAATGCCCGCCAAAATCTAGACACAAATTGGGTTCCTCTGTCAGAAACGATATTCTCAGGAATACCATGCAAACGAACAACATTTTGAAAAAACAGGGGCACCAACTCGGAAGAAGAAGGCAATTTGGGCAGGGGAACCAAATGAACCATCTTAGAAAAACGGTCACACACCACCCAGATGACAGACATCTTCTGAGAAACAGGCAGATCTGAAATAAAATCCATCGAGATGTGTGTCCAAGGCCTCTTAGGAATAGGCAAGGGCAACAATAATCCACTAGCCCGAGAACAACAAGGCTTGGCCCGAGCACAAACGTCACAAGACTGCACAAAGCCTCGCACATCTCGTGACAGGGAAGGCCACCAGAAGGATCTTGCCACCAAATCCCTGGTACCAAAAATTCCAGGATGACCTGCCAACGCAGAAGAATGCACCTCAGAGATGACTTTACTGGTCCAATCATCAGGAACAAACAGCCTATCAGGCGGACAACGATCCGGTCTATCCGCCTGAAACTCCTGCAAGGCCCGCCGCAGGTCTGGAGAAACGGCTGACAAGATAACTCCCTCCTTAAGAATACCTGTGGGGTCAGAGTTGCCAGGTGAATCAGGCTCAAAACTCCTAGAAAGGGCATCCGCCTTAACATTCTTAGAACCTGGTAGGTACGATACCACAAAATTAAACCGAGAAAAAAATAATGACCAGCGCGCCTGTCTAGGATTCAGGCGCCTGGCGGTCTCAAGATAAATCAAATTTTTGTGGTCAGTCAATACCACCACCTGATGTCTGGCCCCCTCGAGCCAATGGCGCCACTCCTCAAACGCCCACTTCATGGCCAAAAGCTCCCGATTCCCAACATCATCCCCCTGCCTGATCCGCACCAAATTATACGCCCCACGGAGATCAATCTTAGAGAACCACTTGGCCCCCTTTATGCGAGCAAACAAATCAGTCAGCAACGGCAATGGGTATTGATATTTAACCGTGATTTTATTCAAAAGCCGATAATCAATACATGGTCTCAAAGAGCCGTCTTTTTTTGACACAAAGAAAAAACTGGCTCCTAAGGGAGATGACGATGGACGAATATGTCCCTTTTCCAAGGACTCCTTTATATATTCTCGCATAGCAGTATGTTCAGGCACAGACAGATTAAATAAACGACCCTTTGGGTATTTACTACCCGGAATTAAATCTATAGCACAATCGCACTCACGGTGCGGAGGTAGTGAACCAAGCTTGGGTTCTTCAAAGACGTCACGATAGTCAGACAGGAACTCAGGGATTTCAGAGGGGATAGATGATGAAATGGACACCAAAGGTACGTCCCAATGAGTCCCCTTACATCCCCAGCTCAACACAGACATAGCTCTCCAGTCAAGGACTGGGTTGTGAGACTGCAGCCATGGCAATCCCAGCACCAAATCCTCATGTAGATTATACAGCACTAGAAAACGAATAGTCTCCTGGTGATCCGGATTAATACACATAGTCACTTGTGTCCAGTATTGTGGTTTATTATTAGCCAATGGGGTGGAGTCAATCCCCTTCAGAGGAATAAGAGTTTCCAAAGGCTCTAAATCATACCCACAACGATTGGCAAAGGACCAATCCATAAGACTCAAAGCGGCGCCAGAGTCGATATAGGCGTCAGTAGTAATAGATGACAAAGAGCAAATCAGGGTCACAGACAAAATAAATTTAGACTGTAAAGTGCCAATGGAAACAGATTTATCAAGCTTTTTAGTACGTTTAGAGCATGCTGATATAACATGAGTAGAATCCCCACAATAGAAACACAACCCATTTTTCCGTCTAAAATTCTGCCGCTCGCTTCTGGACAGAATTCTATCACACTGCATGCTTTCTGGCGTCT
Source organism: Ranitomeya variabilis (assembly GCF_051348905.1). Classification (NCBI taxonomy): domain Eukaryota; kingdom Metazoa; phylum Chordata; class Amphibia; order Anura; family Dendrobatidae; genus Ranitomeya; species Ranitomeya variabilis. The sequence continues at coordinate 158,908,240 of NC_135238.1, read as the reverse complement.
TCTCAGTGGACACCGCCAGATGGTGCACTGGTTTGCGCTCCCGCAGACGCCTATCGATCTGAATGGCCATTGTCATGGACTCATTCAGACCCGCAGGCACAGGGAACCCCACCATAACATCCTTAATGGCATCAGAGAGACCCTCTCTGAAAGTAGCCGCCAAGGCACACTCATTCCACTGAGTAAGCACAGACCATTTACGGAATCTTTGGCAGTAAATTTCAGCTTCATCTTGCCCCTGCGATAGGGACATCAAAGTTTTTTCTGCCTGAAGTTCCAAATGAGGTTCCTCATACAGCAAGCCCAAGGCCAAAAAAAACGCATCCACATTGCGCAACGCAGGATCCCCTGGTGCCAATGCAAAAGCCCAGTCTTGAGGGTCGCCGCGGAGCAAGGAAATCACAATCCCAACCTGCTGTGCAGGGTCTCCAGCAGAACGAGATTTCAGGGACAAAAATAGCTTACAATTATTTCTAAAATTCTGAAAGCTAGATCTATTCCCTGAGAAGAATTCCGGCAAAGGAATTCTCGGCTCAGATACCGGAGCATGAATAATAAAATCTTGCAAATTTTGTACTTTCGTGGTGAGATTATTCAAACCTGCAGTTACACTCTGAAGATCCATTATTAACAGGTGAACACAAAGCCATTCAAAGATTATAAGGAGAGAGAAAAAAAAAGAAAGACTGCAGCATAGACAGACTGGCAAGTGATCCAATTAAGAGCACAGAAAAAAAAAAAAAAAACTCTCAGCAGACTTCTTATTTCTCTCCTTTCTCAGCCAAGGATTTTAACCCTTTAGTGGGCCGGTCAAACTGTCATGATCTCCATGGCCAGAGAACTAGCATAAGCCTCTATAGGAACAAGCTCTTGGAAGATGTAACTATACTGACCATGAACTAAACCTACCGCATCATCTAGAAGTAGCCAGGTAGCATGTCCTACTTTTTATCCCTATATGCCCAGCGCCGGCCGGAGAACTAAATAATGCTAGCAGAGGGAAATATAAGACCTGACTCACCTCTAGAGAAAATGCCCAAAAAAAAGGAGACAGAAGCCCCCCACATATATTGGCGGTGATATGAGATGAAACAACAAACGCAGCAGGAAAATAGTTTTAGCAAATTTGAGGTCCGCTTTCTAGATAGCAGAAGACAGAAAGCATACTTTCATGGTCAGTAGAAAACCCTAACAAAACACATCCAGAAATTACTTTAGGACTCTGGCATTAACTCATAATACCAGAGTGGCAATTCCTGATCAACAAGAGCTTTCCAGACACAGTAACGAAACTGCAGCTGTGAACTGGAACCAAAATACAAAAACAAAACATGGACGAATGTCCAACTTATCTAGTAGATGTCTGGGAGCAGGAACAAGCACAGAGAGGCTTCTGATAACATTGTTGACCGGCAAGCATCTAACAGAGAAGCCAGGTTATATAGCGACACCCAGATCTAATCAGAACAGGTGAACAGGGAAGATGATGTCACAAGTTCAATTCCACCAGTAGCCACCGGGGGAGCCCAGAATCCAAATTCACAACACTCGGCAATCTCAGCCTCAACCTCGGTAGTGAGAGCCAAAACCACAACACCCTTTTGGAGGATGGGTACTGGATCTTCCCGAGGTTCACCCCCCCGGAAAACACCTGGACAGAGCATCCGCCTTAGTGTTTTTAGACCCCGGTCTGTAAGTGACAACAAAATTGAACCGCGTGAAAAACAATGCCCAGCGAGCCTGCCTGGGGGACAGATGCTTGGCTGACTCCAAATACAGCAGATTCTTATGATCGGTAATAACAGTAACCTGATGTACCGACCCCTCCAAGAAGTGTCGCCATTCCTCAAAGGCCAACTTGATTGCCAACAACTCCCTGTTGCCGATATCGTAGTTACGTTCGGCGGACGACAGTTTCTTGGAGAAATAGGCGCACGGACGCAAACCACTCAAAGATGAGCCTTGAGATAGTACCGCCCCCACACCAACCTCAGACGCATCGACTTCCACAACAAAGGTTTTTTTTTATACGTCTGGCTGCACAAGAATGGGGGCTGAAACAAAACTGTTCTTAAGAAATTCAAACGCGCGCACAGCAGCCTCAGGCCAAATGGAGAAATTGGTACCCTTTTTAGTCATGTCAGTTAGCGGTTTAGCAATGATGGAAAAATCCTTGATAAATTTACTATAGTAGTTAGAAAACCCAAGGAACCGCTGAAGTGCTTTCAGGTTATCAGGATATTCCCAATGCAGCACCGCTTGCACCTTAGCGGCGTCCATTTTAAAACCAGAAGCAGACACAATATAACCCAAGAAAGGCAACTCTTGAACAGAAAATACACATTTCTCAAGCTTAGCATACAGCTTATTCTCTCTGAGAAGCTGTAACACCTGCCTGACATGATTTAAATGAGCATCACGGTCGCAAGAATATATGAGGATGTCATCTAGGTACACGATAACGGATTTCACCAAAACATGCGAGAACACATCATTGATGAAATGTTGGAACACTGCAGGTGCGTTAGTCAACCCAAAAGGCATCACCAAATTTTCAAAATGACCATCAGGGGTATTAAAAGCCATCTTCCACTCATCACCTTGACGGACTCTTATGAGGTTGTACACCCCCCTGAGGTCAAGTTTGGTAAACCACTTAGCACCCACCACACCACCTGATTGAACAAATCTGGTATCAGTGCCATCGGGTATGGATCACGAACCGTAATCTGGTTCAACTCCGTGAAATCCAAACACGGGCGTAATCCGCCATCTTTCTTCTTCATGAAGAAGAACCCTGCTGCCACCAGCGAGGATGACAGCCTGATGTGCCCTTTGCTCAAGCTTTCAGCAATATAATCATTTAACACTTGTCTCTCCGGACCGGAGATGTTAAACATCCTTGCTTTAGGCAACTTGGCCCCTGGTTTAAAGCTGATAGAACAGTCATAGGGACGATGTGGCAGCAACGCTGAACAACCCTTTTCAGAGAACACATCCACAAAATCCAGAAGTGACTCCGGGACGCTTGAAGTCAACGCACCCACACATGTGGCCAGGCAATTCTCCTGGCAGAACTCGCTCCACTGAATTATGTCCTGAGTTTTCCAGTCAATTACCGGGTTGTGCATGGACAACCAAGGAAAACCCAAAACCACCTGAGCAGGAAGATTCCTGAGCACCTTACATGTAACCCGCTCGGAATGTAGAACCCCAATGTGGAGTTTCACCTCAGCCACAAATTCAGTAATCTCCCCCTGAGAGAGAGGAGCAGCATTGATGGTGACCACGCGGATAGGATGAGACAGTTTTTCAATCCTAAAACCTGCTGTGCGCGCAAACGCCTCATCAATGAGATTTGTGGCTGAACCACTATCCACAAAAACAGTAATTGGCAGCTCACTGCCAGCGATAAAAGCCTTAGCAGGGAGCATGCATTGAGAAACCACCATGTAGGATACACATAAGCTCAGATTGGTCTCCTCCACACCCTCTGAGCTTAGAAGTTTTCCACCGTTGCGTTTTTCTTAGACAGCAGAGGACAGATGTTAATAAAATGACCAGTTTTACCACAGTAAAAACAGGCTCCCTGCTTCCTGAGCTCAGGGGCTCGACGCTTCACATGTGACACCCCTGCGATTTGCATAGGCTCCATGGGCTCACCTGCAGCAACCTCACGTGAACCTAAACCCTCTCCCATAGGCGGTGTCTCATGCTCCCCCTGACGCAAACGGCGATCAATGCGGACAACCAGACTCATAGCGGAATCTAGAGAAGCAGGAGTCTCGTACATCAGAAGAGCTTTTTTAACCCTTCCAGAAACCCCATGAATAAACTGACTCAGCAATGCTGGATCATTCCATTGTGTATCGATTGCCCAGCTACGAAATTCAGAACAGTAATCCTCTGCAACTCGCTCCCCCTGGCGAATAATGCGTATCTTAGATTCTGCTAGAGCCATTCTGTCAGGTTCATCGTAGATTTTTCCAAGAGAGGAAAAAAACTCTCCACAGAGTCAAATGCAGCAGAATCAGATGTCAAAGAAAACGCCCATGCTTGGGGATCCCCGCTTAACAATGACAACACCAGGCCTACACGCTGAGCCTCATTACCCGAGGAGATCGGGCGCATACGGAAATATAGTTTGCAAGCTTCACGAAAAGAAACAAATTTACTGCGTTCCCCAGCAAATATTTCAGGCAAAGGGAATTTAGGCTCAGCAACTCTTCCTGTCGCTCCAGCTTGCACATTAGATACTACTAGTCCCTGTTGCTGAACTGCCTCCCTCAACTCAGTGACCTGTAGGGACAGCGCCTCCAACTGGCGGGTTATGGAAGTCATGGGATCCATGACAAGAGAAAAAAAAGAACCCCCTTTTTTTTCTTTTTTGTTGTTGGGCCGATTATAATGTCAGGGGGGAACTAGGTGAGCGAGAGCTTATAACCCGGGCCCCTGCAATTTCCCTCAGACTAGGGAAATCCTGACTGACCCTCTACCTGGAGTTTACACTGATGGTGTGCATGTTCAGGCCTCGAACCTCACCCTGTCTCCTGTTTCAACCCTAGGCTGAAACCTCCGCCCACCACCCAGTGAAGAGGTAATACACCAATACCCACAGTTAGCACAGACAAGGATAAAGGAAAATATACACCACACCGCAGTCACTCAGGAATACACTATAAATGTGCAGGGCAAAATAAATACAAATATAGGAAGGAGTAAATAAGACTAAGGAAAATACACCACCAGCAATGAATCTCCAACAACCAGCTCTCCACTCCAGACCGAGATAACAACGCACAAGACAGAAGCTATAATCGGCGACACCCAATGATCAGGAGAACTATTTAAGGCAATGGGCATGGCCCAGCTTCCAATCCGAGGATCAGGTAAATTAATCCCGGAACAGCTAGATAAAATCTAGCCAACGCCAATGAGCAAATAGTGGTCAAAAGCAAAATTACCGCTGTCTGTCGAACGACCTGGTCTGAACAGCGTCCGACATGACACTGTCCTCAACTCTTTAGCTGTGTTACTGCGATATCCAAGGCATATTAGTTTAACCATTGCCTGATTGCTGAGTCCTGGCTGCGCAGTAGTAGGGGGCATTCTCTCTGCACTGTTGCAACGCATGTCTCATTAAGTGAGAGGTTGAGTGCACAGGTGAAGGCCCTAGAGAAGGTGAAGGAGGCACAAGCAGTGGAAGAAGTGTTAGATAGAGAGGTTTGTTCCGCAAGCTTTGGGGTTTCCAAGACTTGTGGAGCAGCCCCTTGCTTGCATGCTCCCACAGCTACCAGAGTTACCCAGTGCCCAGTCAGTGAGATATAACACCCCTGCTCATGTTTGCTTGTCCCGGTGTCAGTGCTGAAATGTACCCTGGCAGACACAGATTTTTTCAAGGAGTGGGTGATGTTATCTGCGACATACTGGTGACTGGGCAACTGGTACTGAGGGACTGCGACGGAACTCAGCTTTCAGAAAATGTCTGTATCCACCAGGTGGAAAAGCAGCATTTCTTTGGCCAACAGATTGGAGATGGTGCAGTTCAAGTTCTTAGCTTTGGCATGAGTAGGAGGAAACATTCTTTTATGTCACCACAACTGCAAGACCGAGGGCTGGCTGCTGTGCTGAGAAAGGTTGAAGTAGGGTGAACACAACAAACTGCTGGACTGTGAGTGAGGTGCAGTCAGAGATGTTATGGTGGATTGAGAAAGATGTGGTGTGCTTGGTGAAACAAAAACATCAGGCATCTCCACTTCTGTAACAGCTGATGGGCTCTCAATCATCCTGACTGAAGGGGGTAAACAAGTGGAGGTTCTGCTGTTGGAGACCTGTGTGAGATCACTTGCCACGGTGATGGAGAAGGAAGAAGCAGCAGTTGCGGTTGTTGGCGAGCCCAACAGTCTGCATTTTAGTTAGCACAGTGAGATTCTTATACTAACACATGTTGATCGCACATGTGCTATTTCATGAATGTAGTAGTCAAATCTTTGCAAGCTATGCCTCTGCTAAGTCATTTTTGCAAAGTTGGCAGATAACATAGGTTGGGTCATCCTTTGTGGTACCAAATAAAGTCCAAACTAGCCAACCCTTGCCGCCCCTGCGATCTGCACAGCCAGAGTTGCGGCTGAGAATGCAGTGATTGTTGTGGTTGCATCACTTCATGTTGGTGTGGCAAGCCACAACGTAACCTCCTCATCTTCTTCCTCCTCCACTCCCACTGCTGAGCTACTGAGCTGTGTGCCACTGGTTCACACTAAGTTGGATCTAAAATCTCATTGTCATTCTCTCTGTTCTCACACTCCTTGCCCTGAGAGTCACCCTCCTCCTCTTCCTGCCCTGACAGCACTGTACAGTCCTTGTGTGCTTTAGGTATCTGAGACTCATCTGGATTACCTCCACCTCTGGTGGTTAACACCTGCTGACAAGAGTCTGGATTCTGATCAGACTCTACTTCGTACAACCCCGGATCCAACTAAAAAATTGTTTGGCTACTAGTACAGATGCTTTCCTTCTCTTGATTCTGTGAATCTTTGGAGCAGGCCCCTGATGCCCATGGAATAGAAGGTGTGAACAGCTCTGCAGACTCCCACATCTGTGGTTCCTCACAGTCATTTGGGCAGTTGGAGAGTTGTTACTCGGGGGGGAAACAAGGTTTATTGGGGTGCCACCTCCTCTGAGGATTGTACCATGTGTGATGAAGGTGGAGGAAGAGGAGGAGAGGCCAATGGATGCAGTACTTGCCATCCACTGGAGGAACATATGCTCTTTTAGTCCTTATCGGCAAGGCATACCACTGTGAGGCTGCCAAAGAAAGTCAAGTAGCTCTTCCTGTAACAGATGTTGTCAGTTGTCTTTGGATAGGACAAGATGGTATTTGTTCAGTAGAGCTTTCAGTAACATTACCACCTAACCCATGTACACCTTGAACACCAAGCCTATTCCCCCTTCCATCATGACCTTGCTTTTTCCCACTCATGTTGGATGTACCCTTCGCCTCTTTTAACCAGCTGTTTCAAAACCCTAGGCCCAGACCTGTCAGTCACCTGTCACTATATTAACAATCAGTATTTATTTGCTAAGATAGTGTGTCTGGACAACAGTATTAGCAGAAAAGGTTCAGATTCAGAAATGTGGTTTGGTGTCTGGACCACATTATTATCAGAAAGAATTCAAATTCTGAAATGTGGACTCTTGCCAGCAACACATTATTAGCAAAAACTATTTAGATTCTGAAATGTGGACTCCTGCCTGCACCACAGAATTGGCACAAACTATTTAGATTCTGAAATGTGGACTCCTGCCTGTGTAGGGAGCCGGGGCCAGGGCTGCTGTCATGGCCGACAGAAACCCCTGTATTGCTTCCTGGCCCTCTCCCAGTACACAATCATGTTTTCTCTCTGAATACCTTGGTGCTGCTTCTCTGCATCATCTGGGATCTCCTGGTACGAGAGTGTATTTTTTACAGACGATTCCACAATTAAAGAGTCACAGTCCAGCTTCACTTTAACTTCAACTTCTTTACTTAACATAGCATTATCCAGGGCACAGTCAATCACAACAATTGTCAATGCTTTTCCTTGCCTCTCCTCTCTGCCGCTAAGCCTGTCCCCGCGACTGTTCGTTTCCTCCGGTCCCACAGTGTCCTCAATGCCCAGAATTCCTGCTTCTTGTGGGGGAATTCTCTGCTGTTTCACCCCGGTTCTTAGAATAGTGGCCCATGCAAAAATCTGCCACATCTTGGATACCTTGTTCCCATCCTGCTTAGCCTTCTTCTCGTAGCACAGCAGTCCCACTTATACGGCACCGCCATCTCTGGAGTCGCTGTGCTTCATACTGTACTCTGGCTCCCTGTATACTGACTGCTGTGCCCACTCTTCTGACAAATGTTGCCAGGTCAAAGTGTTGCCCTGGGCTAGGCAGCCCTGTGTTCCACATGGGCGCCCCGGCCCCAACTAACTAAAACGGGGAAGGCCTTAACTTACTTATCCCACCGTGCTCCTCCTACAATTAACTATTTGGTATCCCACTAATAATGCCCCCATCTAGTGGCCAAATTGGGATACTACTTCCCCCTAACACTATATATAATGAACGGCCCGGTGAATTCACTTTCCCTATCAACAATAACGATGCAAAACATGTAAACGCAAGACATATGCAATGTAGCAGTACCAATATTACAAAAGTGATAATACACTGAATAGTGCAGCAGTATCACATTGCATAAATAAAGGACATTTGAGAAGACACATTTGCACAAATGTCACAACCCCTACACCTGCACCACAGTATTAGTACAAACCATATAGATTCTGAAATGTGGACTCCTGACTGCGCCACAGTATTAGCTCAAATGATTTAGATTCTGAAATGTGGACTCCTGCCTGCACCACAGTATTAGCACAAATGATTTATATTCTGAAATATGAACGCCTGCCTGCACTACAGTATTAGCAGAAACTACTTACCATATTTTTCGGCGTATAAGACGACTGGGCGTATAAGACGACCCCCAACTTTTCGGGGGTCATCTTATACACCAGGTATTGTCTTATACGGCGTGTGCAGGGAGCGTTCCCAGATTTTTCCCAGGGTCTGGAGAAGAGGAGACTCTCCTTCAGGCCCTGGGATCCATATTCATGTAAAAAAAAAGAATAAAAATAAAAAATATGGATATACTTACCTTACGACGGTCCCCGGAGCTCTCCCGGCTCTCAGTGGTGCATGTGGCGGCTTCCGTTCCCAGGGATGCATTGCGCGGTGCGAAGGACCTTTGTGACGTTGCAGTACGCAATGGGAACGCTCCCTGCACCATATGCGGTGGCCTCAGAGCTCCGCACATGCCGTACCCAGCGTATAAGACGACCGCCGACTTTTGAGAAGATTTTCAGGGGTTAAAAAGTCATCTTATATGCCGGAAAATACAGTAGATTCTGAAATGTGGATTTCTGCCTGCCCCACACTATTAGCACAAATGATTTAGATGCTGAAAGGTCGATTTGACATAGGATCACATCTAGCTGAACTAGCTGACAATAAACCGCCTAACTCTCTGTCTGTTTGCAGAAGGAGCAGGAGCAGCCTCTCTGCTCTGATACACTGACAAAATGGTGCAAAAGCAAAATGTCTACTTTTTATTAGGAGAGGGACATGTGACTTCGGCAGCCAATGACAGAAGCCCTTGTGTCTGGACTTTGTGTATGTTTTCTGTGCCCTGATTGGCTGCCGGAATCTTTACACATTAAGACAATTAAAAAAAACAAAGAAAGTCCGCTGATACTTTGATCTCTCCCCACCCTCTCCCCTCATCAAACATGTCCCCCCCCCCGCTCATCATACAGCATCGCTTTCATAGCCAAAATCCTAACAAAAGCATTAGTGGAAACTCGATCATTTACCAAGCTTTGTTCGAATTTTGCCAATCTTAATGCCGCACATGATACTCCAGTGCACTGCTTCATTAAAAAAATCACTCCAGCTCTTTTTTTTTATTGCAGTGCTGGACTAGAGAGGTATCTATACAAGCGGCGGGTAAGTATAAAATTACGGTCAGAGACCTTAGATTAGAAGAACAGCTCCAGTGCTGAAAAAAACGCAGGAGTGGTGCTTTAAGACTGACGTGTGAAATGTCAGTCTGATTGAATCAACCACTAAGTTTGTACCTTATTAAGCAATGCAACTGTTAAAATGGATAATCTCCAAATAGATTGTTTCCTACTATGCATTTTTCACACTTTTCCCCAAAAGATTTGAGAGGAAAATGGGGGGTGCGTCTTATAGTGCAGTCAAAGGCTTACCGGGGGGTTGCGGAAGAGGTGTGGCGATGCTGCGGCGGTGGGTGGTGTGGAGTGCACCTGAACATGGTCTCTTCTTCAGGATACCAGTGGCAGAAATGTGGCGGCGCAGTGGGCCGGTGTCCACAGTGAGTAGAGTGCATCACCAATTTCCATGCCGCCATCTTCCTGAAGCTGTGGGCCGCCGGAGGCTGTGCGTGCACAGATTGAAATCTCAGCGGCACTCTGCTTCAAGAAAATAGCCACCGAGATTTCAATCTGTGCACACGCGGACTTCGGTGGCCATTTTGCTGAAGCCTCTGGTGGCCCACAGCTTCAGGAAGATGGCCACAGGGAAAACGGTGATGCACTCAGCTATGCTCACCGTGGACACTGGGCCGTGGCATCGCCATATTTCTGCCACCACCCCGGGACTGCAGCATTGCCCCACTTTTCTCCGCCGCCGGCATCCTGAGGATGGGACCCTGCTCCAACTCTACCCCACCGCTGACACTGGACTCTCAGCATTGCACCTCGGGACTGCAGCACTGCCCCACTTCTGCCGCCATCGGCATCCTGTGTAAGGGACCCTGCCTTCTGTGACCCCGCTGTACCTCCACCAGCTCTCAGGTAAGATTCCTTAAATTTGGACAATAAGACGGACCCCCATCTTATAAAAATCTTTTTTCTGTTATTTTCCACCCCAACATTTGGGGTGCGTCTTATGCTCCGATGCGTCTTTTACTCCGAAAAATAAGGTATATTCCCATAGCAGTTTCAAAGGTGGAGCTTCTGTTTCATTTTGGGTGGTTTTGGTTTTAGTTTTTTGTAAATGGAGTTGTAATAAAAGAAAATAAATAATTTAAAATTTTATCCAAATAAAATCTTTAATAATTATATTTCAAAATATCATAAATTATGAAATAATATGAAAACTGAGTTTTTGACTGGGTTTTAGACACGTCCTCCTAGTCCTATAAAGTCACTATTTTTTACCAAAGCCCTGAAGACTTGTTAAAACACATTAAGTCCACAGAAATTACATATTTCCCAGTTGACTAGAGGAAATGCACAGTTATGTACACGTTCTGTCATTTGAAATGACCTCACTGTCAAATGAAAGCAACATTTAGAAGCTGATTAATCAGCGTTTGTACCTCACAGGTAGAGGAATAACCCCTAAGGCTGTCAAACTGCAAGCTGTGGACCACTGCAAATACACAGATGCCCTGAGCTGGCTGTGGGAGATGCTGTAATCATCTCCACAGGAAGATAATGTTTTCTGACAGCTGCCGACACGATAGAGCCGAATCCTGCAAAAGTATGCAATATTGATCAGCATCATTGCTGTATTGGAATCAGTGCTCTGGTTCTCAAGAAAAAAATATTGAAGCTTCCAAATTTTAATAAAACATATTACGAAATTAGAGCCATAGTAGTTTTCAGAGAGATTCATTATGTCATTGCAATGGATGCATATTTGTATTGTACATGTACAAATATATTTTGCCAGATTTTGGGGAACTAGAAAAATAACGTCATCTTAGATCCAAGTGAAGTAATAATTGGCCACTTAACCACTTAAGGACAGAGCCACTTTGTAGGTTAATGACCAGGCTTCATTTTTTAAATCTGACCATTGTCACTTTATGGGGTAATAAATCTAACACTTTAATGGATCCCACTGATTGTGAGATTGCTTTTTCGAGGCATATTGTCCTTCATGATAGTGGTAAAATATATTCAATGTGACTTGTATTTATTTGTGAAATAATTGGAAATTTGGCAAAAAAAATTGAAAATTTCACAATTTAAAACTTTGATTTTTTATGCCCTTAAATCAGAGACTTATGTCACACAAAATAGTGAATACAAAACATTTCCCACATGTTTGCTTTAAATAAGCACAATTTTTTAAACATTTTTTTTGTTAGGAAGTTATAAGAGTTAAAAGTTAATTATTGATTTCTCCAACAAAATTTACAAAACCATATTTTAAGGACCACATCACATTTGAAGAGACTTTAAGGGGTCAATATGACAGAAAATACCAAGCAGTGACACCATTCTAAAAACTGCACCCCTCAAGATGCTCAAAACCATTTTCAAGAACTTTATTAACTGTTCAAGTGCTTCACTGGAATTTTTGGAATGTGGAAAAAAAATGAACATTTAACTTTTTCATAAAAAAATTACTTTAGACCCCAATTTTTTTTTATTTTTACAAGGGTAACAGGAAAAATGGACCCCAAAATTTGTTGTGCAATATCTCCTGAGCATGCTGATACCCCATATGTGGGAGAAACCACTGTTTGGGTGCACGGCAGGGTTCAGAAGGGAAGGAGCCCCGTTTGACTTTTTGAACGCAACATTAGCTGCAATCGACAGTGGACACTGGACGCCATGTCACTTCTGGAGAGCCCCTGATGTGCCTAAACAGTGGAAACCCCCCACAAATGACCCATTTTGGAAACTAGACCCCTCAAGGAACGTATTTAGATGTGTGATTAGCGGCTTGAACCCCCTGGTGCTTCACAGAATTTTATAACATAGAGCCGTGAAAATTATTTTCCACAAAAATCATCTTTCAGCCCCAAATATTTTATTTTAGCAAGGATAGAAAACGGACACCAAAAATTGTTTTACAATTTCTCCTGAGTACACCAATACCCCATGTGTGGAGGAAAACCACTGTTGGGGAGCATGGCAGGGCTCAGAAGGGAAGATGCATCATTTGCCTTTTTGAGCGCAAAATTGGCTGGAATTGAGAGCGGACACCATGTCGTGTTTGGAGGGCCCATGATGTGCCTAAACAGTAGAAACCCCTCACAAGTGACCAAATTTTGGAAACAGGAGGAAATGTACCCAAAAATTTGTTGTGCAATTTCTCCTGAGAATATCAATACAATATATGTGGTCGAAAACTACCTTTGAGGCAAAGCTCAGAAGGGAAGAAGCACCATAATGAAATTCAGATTTTGCTGGACTGGTTTAAGGGTGCCATGCAGGGTTGTACTGGCCCACCGGAGAACCGGAGGATTCTCTGGTGGGCCCAGGCACTGACACCTGTTCACATATTGGCCAGCAGCAGCCTAGGGCCCCCCACTGCTCCAGGGGCCCAAGCCAGTGGCGTGTGTCTAATAGCAGCACATCCAGCTTCTATGGGGCCCCTGAGTCAAGGGGGGCCCTCCCGGTGCCAGAGAGCAGCAGCTGGAGACAGGAGCCAGTCCCTGCTGCTAAAGAGTAATTAATATTCACGCTTCTCCACACCCCCATGGATGTGGAGAGGGGTGAATATTAATTTCACTGTAACAGCGGACAGCGCTAGCCGCAGGCTGAGGCAAATACTGCCCACCGGTGCTGCTGAATCTGGGCCTTGGAGCTTGGGACATGAGCAGAGCTGCAGTGATGCAGCACTGTCCTTCTTCCTGCCCGCTACTTCTCGTCTGACTCAGTGTGGCTGGATGACATCATTATTCAGCACAGCTGTTTCAGAGAGGAAGCTGCTGATATGTGCTGTGCCTGTGGGGAACGTGCAGAGAGGTGAGTAGGTGCTGTGTGTGTGTGTCTGCCTGCCTGCATGTGTGCGGCTGTGTGTGTATGTGATGCGGTGCTTTGTGTGTGTGTGTGTGTGTGTGTGTGTGTGTGTGTGTGTGAGAGAGAGTGGTGCTGTGCTGTCTGTGTGTGGTGCTGTATGTGTGATAGTGGTGTTGTGTGTGTATTGGAGATTGGCAATGATGATGTGGTGGGGGAGGCAATGATGATGTGGTGGGGGAGGCAATGATGATGATGGTGGTGGAGGAGGCAATGATGCTGATGGTGGTGGGTGTTATGATCCCAATGGCAAGGATCTCAGAGATTACAGCAAAAGTCTGCAAACATAAATACCAGCTCATAGGGACGTGGTAACTAGGCTGACCATATACCTGATCCTAGCACAAACACTAACAGTAGCCGGGGAACGTGCCTACGTTGATCCTAGACGTCTCGCGCCAGCCGGAGAACTAACTAACCCTATCAGGGAAAATAAGACCTCTCTTGCCTCCAGAGAAAAGACCCCAAAGTAATACAAGCCCCCAACAAATAATAACGGTGAGGTAAGAAGAAAAGACAAACATAAGAATGAACTAGATTTTAGCAAAGAGAGGCCCACTGACTAATAGCAGAAAATAGTAAGATGACTTATATGGTCAGCAAAAAACCCTGCAAAATATCCACGCTGAATATCCAAGAACCCCCAAACCGACTAACGGTGAGGGGGGAGAATATCAGCCCCCTAGAGCTTCCAGCAATATCAGGAATCACATATTGTACAAGCTGGACAAAAATATGAACAAAGCAAAATAACAAAAAATAAGAAAGCAGGACTTAGCTTATCTTGCAAAGGACCAGGACCTGAAGACAGGAGCAAACAGAAATGAACTGATTACAATGATGCCAGGCACTGGACTGAGAATCCAGGAAGTTTAAATAGCAACACCCCAGGCCTAACGAAGCAGGTGAGTACCAACCTGGTAAAAGACAATCCAAGTGCCAAATCACTGGTGACCACAAGAGGGAGCCAAGAAGTATAGTTCACAACAGGTGGGGGAGGCAATGATGATGATGATGGTGAGGGGGAGGCAATGATGGGGTGGTGGGGGAGAAAGCAAATATAGTGGTGGGGGAGGCAATGATGGTGGTGGTGGAGGCAATGATGATGGTGATGGAGGCAATGATGATGGTGGTGGCGGCAATGATGATGATGATGGTGGTGGCAATGATGATGATGGTGGGAGAGGCAAGGATGATGGTGGTGGAGGCAGTGATGATGGTGGTGGCGGCAATGATGATGATGATGGTGGTGACAATGATGATGATGATGGTGGGAGAGGCAAGGATGATGGTGGTGGAGGCAGTGATGATGGTGGTAGCGGCAATGATGATGATGATGGTGGTGGCAATGATGATGATGGTGGTGGGGGAGGCAAGGATGATGGTGGTGAAGGCAATGATGATGTCATGGATGCAATGATGTTGATGGTGGTGGGGGAGATGATGATGATGGTGGTAGAGGCAATGAAGATGATGGTGGTGTGTTAGGCAATGATGATGGTGGTGGGGGAGGCAATGATGATGATGGTGGTGGGGGAGGCAATGATGATGGTGGGGGGAGGCAATGATGGGGTGGTGGGGGAGAAGGCAATGATGGTAGTGGGGGAGGCAATGATGGTGGTAGTGGAATGGGCAATGATGGGGTGGTTGGGGAGAAGGCAATGATGGCTGTGGTGGAAAGGACAATGATGATGGTGGTGGGGTGGCAATGATGGAGGTGTTGGAATGGGCAATGATGGGGTGCGGGGGAGAAAACAGTGATGGTTGTGGTGTAAAGGACAAAGATGGTGGTGGTGGGGGAGGAGGCAATGATGGAGGTGGTGTGTGAAAAGGCAATGATGGAGGTGGTGATGAGTACAATGATGGGGTGGAGGGGTAGGACAATGATGGTTGTGGAAGGGGGCTGCATTTCAGGGGGCTGCATTATACCCTATGAGGGGGCTACATTATAATTCTGGAGGGGCTGCATTCTCTCAGGGGGCTACATCATACTATATGAGGGGAGCTGCATTATGAGGGGGCTACAGTATATTCTATGGGGAGCTGCCTTATGAGGGGGTTGCATTATACTCTGAGGGAGCTACATTATATTCTGTGGAGGGGCTTCATTATACTATATGAGGGGGCTACATTATGCCATATGAGGGTGCTATATTCTATTCTATGGGGAGGCTGCATTATACCTTATGAGGGGGTTGCATTATATTTTGTGGGGTGCTGTATTATACGCTGTGAGGGGTCTGCATTATATTCCCCCAACCCATGGTACATAATTAAGGTGTGTACTACCTTATATTATACCCTGATATTAGCGTGTTTTACCACACAATTGATGGTCTTGAATTTATTTCTATGTAGCTACATAGTGGGCCCCAAGAATGATTTTCTCTGGTGGGCCCAAGGTGCTCCAGTTCGACGCTGGTGCCATATCACATTGGCTAAGCCCCTGAGGTGCCAGAACAGCAGAAACCCACCATAAGTGATGTCATTTCTAAAATGTTGTTTGAGCCCCAAATTTTAAATTTTTATAAGGGCTAATAATAGGAAAAAATTGACCTCTGAGTTTGTCATGCAATTTCTTCTGAACATCCCACATGTAATGGGGAACTAATTTTGAGACACAGTGCAATGTTCAGAAGTGAAGGAGTGTCATATTATTGTGCAGATTTTACTGTTATAATTTGAGGGTGCCATAATCCACTGGGAGAGCCCCTGAGGTAACAGAACAGCAGAATATGTGCAGAGATCATGTAAATGTAAGGAGGAGGATCGGGCCGCGGGTACCTTTCCTGTGAAGGGTCCGGAACTACTGGGGCTGTGTCCTCTGTTGTCCAGGGAAAAGAATAAAAGACAGGACCTAAAATTTTACCACAAACATTTTATTTTAGTCCAAGATCTAACATTTTCACAAGAGGAAATGGATAAATGTGGCACCAAAATTTGTCCCAATATCTGCTGAACATAGAAATACCCCATATGTGGCTGTACAGTACTGCTTCGCCATACGGAGAGACTCGGGAGGGACAGAGCTCTATTTTCCTCTTGGAGCTCAGATTTTCCTAGAATAGTTTGCAGACTTCATACACAGAGCCCCTAAGTGCTAGGAGAGCTGAACCCCCCTCAAGTGACCCCATTTTGGTATTTATATCCCTGCCAAACATGTGGACTCTAAAGGTGTTTTTTTGCACACTGGGGCTTAAAAGTGAGGGGGGCAATTGGATATGGGAGCACAAAATTTGCTGGATTTCTTTTGGAGGGCTAGGAGCCATTTAGCTTTTCCAGAGCCTTTGTGCTACCAGTAACGTGGAAGCCCCTTATATTTCCATTGACAGATGACGGACTTAAGTGGAAACTTTTTTTTGTGGATTGAGTTGAATCTTTTATTTGGAACATTTTACATAATATTTTGGTTCATATTTATCTGGCTTTCTACTCTGAGCACTTACATCAAGGTTTTTATCTAAGTCTCTGAGTGTTGTCATTCAGATGAAACCCCTGAGGGATCCATTCACCATAATGAGGCAACAGAGTTACTCTGGACTCTGTCTAGCCTCTGTTCAGCGTTGTCCTTCTTTTCAAAAGTTCACAAAACTGTGGTGGACTGCGCTTTTATGCACGCCTGAAAAGACGGACACCGCTGGATCATAGGTGGCCAGACAACATCCACAGTGCCTCCATCTGCCTCATTACAGGGAATCTTCCACCGAGGGTTCTGTCTGAATCATGTATTTCAGAGACTTACACGGAGACCCCAGTGAAGGTGTTCAGCGCAGAGCGCAGGGTAACTATGAACAAGTCAACAACAGGTGAAAAATTGGTTTTATTTATTTTTTATGCCATTCCTCATGCGGTATAAGTGATTAGATGACTTTATTCTTCCGGGTCAGTGCAATTACAGCGATACCAGATATATATCTGGTTCCACACTAAAAGATAATTTTATTGCAAAAACTGTTTTTTGTATGCCCATATTTTGGGAGCTATAATTTCTCCATATTTCAGCCTACAAAGTCAGGTGAGGGCTTAAATAGTTTGTTGTCAGGGGTCTAGAAATAGGAAAGAGGGATGGGGCAATAAAATGAATAGAGTATGGATCAGCATCTGTATGCAGGGCAGAGGGTCTGATCTGGAGTCTGCACATGAGAGGTTCTGGTCTGGGGTCTGCATACTGAGAGGGTCAATCTTCGTGTATATAAGGAGGGAGGGAGTTTGGTGCTTGTGAAAAGTGCTTCACTGAAGTCTATGCCTTTATTTAGGTAATTTAGTGTTTGATTTATATTCATTTTGGAGAGTTATGAAAAGAGTGATAATATTTTTCTTTCAAATTCTGTACGTGTAAAAGGAGGCAATGGTACCCCTGAAGAACCCTTGCGTGATGTGGCATTAGTTAGGAAAGACTGCAATCTGATCACTGGATGAAACCATGCACCAGAAAGGGGAATGACTTCAGGTGCGGGACCTGGTCAGGTGCCTTGGATGATGGAGTTTACGGATATTAAAGTCCTGAGTGCCAAATCAGATTTGATACCAAGGAGAGGAGTGGTGCAGACATGGGCTAGAGATGATCCTGAAGCCAGCATGACATGCATCAGTGGAGAGCATGCACCGGCAGGATGCTGGCCGCCGTCAGACAGAGCTCAGATGATGCCCAGTGAGATCCAAATATTTGACTATGCTGGTCAACACCCAAAGACTCAACCTGTGCTGGTCAAGACCCAGGGCCCAGACTGCACCTATCAAGGACAGAATCTTCCCTCTACATTGGTCAAGATCCAGAGCCCAGATGACGCACATCAGGAGCTGGGACTCAGCCTTCTCTTCCTCAGACCTAGAAGTTACCCATCGTCGGTCAAGCACCGAAGATCTGCAAGGTGACTTCGACCGGAGGAGGAGGCCTGCGGTTACATAAGGATGACACAACGTCAATTCCAGCAATAAAGTACGGTAAAGGGGGCGATCTGGGTTAGGACTTTGTTAGAAGGACTTGTGGCCAAGTGGGAAAACCTGTTGACTCCTGCTAGGGCCATTGCTGCAAGGATAACTAATGTAGTAGCTTGCCAGGAATGGGTATACCATCCTTGTAAGAAAGACGCATGTATAATCCCTGAGAGACTTCCCCGTTATTAAAATTGTATTCTAAAATCTATTGTATGTTTACTGTGATATGATTTACTGCTGTTTACACTGTTTTGTAGTATTAGCTGTTCCCTGAGCACTGTAAATTCCCACCATTCCGAGAGATAATAAATAGTTCATTGACTGTTTCCACCCCATGCCTTCTGTGAGTTGCCTTCGGTCACCTGCTTACATTGGTTGGAGGTCATGTTCAATTTAAAGGGGAGCAGCATATGAAAACATTTTTCTACTTGCCATTCAACATTTCTTGATTGTTTCAATGGAATCCACCTGATGGGCATTATAAAAAGTTAGTGAGTGCACCTGACATTTTTGCATTGCTCTTCTCCAATTGCTTTGTTGTTTCCAAATATTGTCTTTGCAGCTCATAGTCACAGTCATTTCTTCAGAAATTAAACCTTTCATATAGCATAAACTATATTACTGAAGATTCAGACTAGACTTGCCTTCTCAGCTATGGTGAGACCTATTTACACAGCCTGCTCTGCAAAATTGGGCTACAGACAACAGGAGAGCAGCAACTTGTCTGAGCTATCACTAGGGAGTCAGCGTTTGAGGCATCTCTGTTACTATGTAAAGGATCTGAGCCGATAACCCGTGTAATCGTGATTGTCATTTCTCTTACAGTCATCCCTGTGTCCTATAAACCTACTGAGCCTTTGTTTCCCTTTTTTGAAAGGTAATGTTTTGCACGTATCATTTACTGCTAGGGATTTATTGCGTGGGCAGACAAGCTAGTCTGGGTGCCCCTTATTATCTGTTTCCAATATCAATGATCTTAGTGGCACAGCTTGGTAATAAAACCACATGTACTCTTATTAAATTTGATCACAGAGCTAATCCAGAAGCAAATACATAGGAATTGAAAATAGGAATAGAATACATGCCCCACTTGCTGCTGTTTAAAATATTGCAATGACAGATTGGATGCTATAGTGCTATAGCTGTATGTAGTCAGCAATTTGTAGGCAGGACATACAGTACACTAGAAGATATTGGTTTTGGTAACAAATACTTTCATATTGAAAATGACGCCAGGATTTAATGATAATGTTCTTTGAGTCTATAATAATCAGTTCTAGATTTTTCCACTATGGCCTTTAGTTAATGCTTATTTTATGCTAAATGTTTGAATAAAGAATGTGTCGTACAATATTTTATTGTAAAACTAAAGAAATAGGCCAGCACACATGTTGAAATAAGTGTAGTGTGTCGAGCACAATCACTCTGTGGCCAATTAAAAAAGCAAAACCTAGTATAAAAAGCAAAATGAGAAAATAAACTGAAGTAAGTAAATAAATAATTAAGTAGTAATAGTACAGTGGTTTGCAAAAGTATTCACCCCTTTGGCATTTTCTGTGTTTTGCTACCTACCATCCTGGAGTTTCACAGTTTTTTTTTGTGTGTGTGTGTGTGGAAGGAGGGGGGGTTGCATCAGTGCATGTAAAGAACATGACTGTAAGGGTATGTGCACACGTCCGGATTTCTTGCAGAAATTTCCTGAAGAAAACCAGAAATTTTCTGCAAGAAATCCGCAATTTTTTTTTTTTTGCGTTTTTTTTCGGTTTTTTTCACAGTTTTTTTAGCATTCTGCAAGCGTAATTAGCTTGCAGAATGCTAAAGTTTTCCAAGCGATCAGTAGCATCGCTTGGAAAACTGACTGACAAGTTGGTCACACTTGTCAAACATACTGTTTGACAAGTGTGACCAACTTTTTACTATAGATGCTGCTTATGCAGCATCTATAGTAAAAGATAGAATGTTTAAAAATAATAAAAAAAATTAAAAAAATGGTTATACTCACCCTCTGCAGACAGCCAATCTCCTCAGCGGCGTCCGTTCCTATAGATGCCGGTGTGGTTCAGGACCTTCGATGACGTCGCGGCTTGTGATTGGTCGCGTGAGTCACATGAGCGGTCACGCGACCAATCACAAGACAGCGACGTCATCACAGGTCCTGAACCACACCATCTATAGGAACGGAAGAGAGAGCATGCATCGGAGAGGTGGGAACACTTCGGGGGCCATCAGAGGGTGAGTAAATCACTATTTTTTATTGTTTTTTTTTTTTTTTTTACCAATTATATGGTGCCCAGTCCGTGGAGGAGAGTCTCCTCTCCTCCACCCTGGGTACCAACCGCACATAATCTGCTTACTTCCCGCATGGTGGGCATAGCCCCGTGCGGGAAGTAAGCAGATCAATGCACTCTTAGGTGTGCGGAATCCCCGCAATTCCGCATTTTTAATGAACATGTTGCTTTTTTTTCCGCGATGCGATTTTTTCGCAGAAAAAAATGCAACATTTGCACAAAAAATGCGGAATACCCTGTAAACAATAGGAGGCATATGTAAGCGTTTTTTTCGCGTTTTTATCACGTTTTTATAGCGAAAAAATGTGAAAAAAACGCGAAAAATCCTGAACGTGTGCACATGGCCTAAGGGCTCCTTCTCACTTGCGAGAAATACGTCCTAGTCTCGAAGGTTAAAACCCTGCTCTGGCGCAGGCACTCCAGAGCGGAGCGTGCAGCTCCATGTATTGCTGTGCGGCTGCACGCTCCGCTCTGGAGTGCCAGAGCAGGGTTCTAACCTGCAAGACTCGGATGTATTTCTCGCAAGTGAGAAGGAACCCTAACTGTGAACATTTGGTTTTCTTCTTATTGTGAAGCAAACAACAAATATGGAAAAATAACAGAAAACTTCAGCACACATAACTATTCCGCCCCCTAAAGTCAGTACTTTGTTGAGCTTCCATTTGCAGCAATTACAGCTGCTAGTTGTTTTGGATAAGTCTCTATGAGTTTTCAACATCTTGTCACTGGGATTTCTGCCCATTCCTCAAAGCAAAACTGATCCAGCTCCTTCAAGTTAGATTGTTTCCTCTGATGAACAGCAATCTTTAAGTCTGACCACAGATTCTCAATTGGATTAAGGTCTGGGCTTTGACTAGGCCACTCCAAAACATTTACATATTTTCCCTTAAACCATGCAAGTGATCCTTTAGCAATATGCTTTGGTTCATTGTCTTGTTGGAAGGTGAATCTCCATCCCAGTCTCAAACCACTGACAAACTGAAACAGGTTTTGCTCAGGAATATCCCTGTATTTCGCATCATCCATCTTCACTTTCCTCTGCTGCCAAAAAACATCCCTACAGTATGATGCTGCAACCACTATATTTCACTGTGGGGATGGTGTTCTTGGGGTGATGAGCTATGTTGGTTTGGCGCCAGACATAGCGTTTACCTTGGTGGCAAAAAAGTTCCATTTTGGTCTCATCTGACCACAGCACTTTCTGCTGTACATTTAGGGAGTCTCCAAAATGTATTTTGGCAAACTCAAAATGATGCATACATTTTTTGTGTGTAAGTGAAGGCTTTTTTTCTGCCCATTCTTCCATAAAGCCACCTCTATGGAGTATACGGTTTATTGTGTTTATATGGACAGATACTCTAGTCTCTATTTGGGAACTCTGCAGCTCTTACAGGATTACCTTTGGTTTCTGTGCTGCCTTTCTGATTAATGCCTTCCTTGCCCGGCCTATGAGTTTTGGTGGGTGGCCCTTTCTTGGCAGGTTTGTTGTGTGGTACCATGTTCTTGACATTAGATGATAATTGATTTAGTGGTGCTCCAGGGGATCATCAGAGATTGGGATTGCAGCATTTAGAAGACTGGAAAAGGAAGGTGGCTCCCTTTCCCTTCATATTGGCTTTCCCACAATGTCATCGAGGGGGTCCAATGGTTGCTATAACAGTAGGTGGTCGCATGATGACCTTCTGATCTGTCAGCTACCGAGTCCTGCTTAGACCGTGCCCGGAGCATATTTTGATGGAAGCCCTGATGTAAGCGCTCAGCATAGATAGATGACAGGATAAATATGAACTGATACAAAATGTTCTGTACCTCAAATGCAACCAATAAAATCTTCAACTCAAGGAACAGGAAACATGTCCCCACTTTAGTCAGTCAATATAGGGGGTGTCCAAGTTACTGTTAGCACAGAGGCTCTGGAAATGTGATATGGCTCCCACCAAAAGAAATCCAGCGAAATCTGTGTACTCAAATCCAAGTGCCCTGTCCTTTCTGAACCCTACAATATGCCTAAACCGGAATTAGTGTTCACTAAGTTTAACACTGACATAGTGAGGAGAGCCCACTTAATTTACAGGTCCCTGAACTCAAAAGCACAAAGGCTGGGCACAACATATGTGCACTACAGTTTATTTGGCACTAGATTAACATATTTTCAATTTTCACTATGCAAATTCTACCGCATGTTTGTTTCAGGAAAACGCCCATAGAGCCTAAATCATTAGTACACCAGTAGATAAATTCACAGAGCGGTATAAATTCCAATAAGGGGGTCACTTGAGGGTTTCCACTGTTTATACACATCAGGGGCTCTGCAAATGAGAGTCCATAAACTATTTTAGAAAAATCAGAGCTTCAAAAGTCAAATAGCACTCCTTCCCTCTCAATCCCTACCATGTTCCCATTCCAGTGGTCAAAGTAGTGTGTATGTCACTATTGGTGTGTGGAAAAGAACTGGGTCAAAAAGGGAGGAGTGTGACTTCGGATTATTGGTTGCTTGCACCCTGACCACCATTTGACAAGGATACATACCTGTGTGTTGCATAACCTTGAACGGGGCAGTCCTGCAGTTGACACCCCTGCAATAAGTGATGCAAGTTTATATGATGCCAGAAAATGTCACCAAGGCTGATGCTAAAGAACTAACACCTGTGGAAGGAGACCTATGTACATTGCCAGTGTCATTCAATGGCCAAAAGGATAGAGTGGAGCCATGAGCCGGCTATCACCTCTTAGAGCAAATGTAGTCCAACCTCACGGAATTCTCCCTGAAACAAGTAAGGCAGGTTGAACAGTTGTTTCAGTGATACTGTGGAGTGTTTTCTCAACACAAAGATTATTTCAGATGCACCCAGGCCATACAGTAGAAGATCCCCACATGGACCACCGTCCCCATTCGAGAGAGGTATCTGTAAATCCCACCTTCAATTAGTTCTCTGAGGTTCTGTGTAGGCTACCGATGACTGAATGTGAGGAATCGCTGTCCGCTTTGGGAAAGGCCAAGTACTTCTCCTCTCTCGCCCTAGGCACTGGCTACTAGCAGGTGACTGCCGAAGACTGCCCAAAGGCAGCCTTTGTCCTCCGTATGGGCCTATTCAAATTTAACTGGATGTCTTTGTGTCTGACAAAAGCACCAGAAACTTTCCAGAGCCTGATGTAAAGATGCTGGGAAGATTTCAATTTTGCAGCAACCCTGATATATCTCGATGACATCATCATCTACTCACCTACGTTTAAAGACTATCTTTTCTGGCTGGAATAGGCATTTGAGTGGCTGTGGAGGCAGGGGCTAAATGTCAAGTCCCAGAAGTGTCCCATGTTTAAAAGGGAGATTGAGTATTTGGGACACACAATTTTCAGCACCGGAGTTTACCCCACTACGGAGAAGGTGGCCACAGTGCAGAAGTGGCCCACTCCTGCTAACCTGAGAGAGTTAAAAGCGCTCCTAAGACAAAAAATTTGCTAAAATCGTTGCACAAATCAACAAGTTGCTAAGAGGAATTGCAGGAGGAACTAAGTGATACCGAATCTAGACAGCAAAGCATATGGTTGTACAGAAGTTTTGGGAGTTGGAGCATTCGGGACGGCTCCTAACGCGGGGTGAATAGCTCCAGCCAGGAGACCAGTAAGCAAGACTAAGCTGGATCATCATTGGGAAGCAGTGCCCTACTGAATAATGAGGAAGATTCACCTGGATAATCCAGTCTATGAGGTCCAGCCCGAGGTCAATGAAGAAGCACCACCAGGGGATGACCTACAGTCCAAGTTGCCTTTACCTATGGATACTCCAGAGACACCATCACAGGCGGAGCCCTGGAGGACTGAACAAGCCAACACTTGCATTTCCCCCAACTGACACGCACAAGATGATTTTGTTTGGGAGCAGATACAGCAGAAAACCCAGGAGTGCACTCAACTATTGGCTGAGCTTGAGCTACCCTCAGGGAGACTCCAGGCCTTCAGAGATCCTACATGCCTGAAGACTGGAGAGCTAAAAGGGAGGAGGAATGAAAGAGGAGGTAACAATGGCCCTGAGAAATACTGATGATGTGTATCATTGGTGCGAGAAGGCTGCCACCTGCTGTTCAGAAGGGAACACGCAGAGCTAACTAGAGCAGAAAGAGTTGCAACACCCAGTTAGGTGCCACTGATGACCAAATTTCTGGATATACAGGATCTGCATGCCAAAACCTGCGTTTTGGTACCAAAAGAGAGAGATACAGCGTGCACAGGAGGAGATGCTGCAGAGGGAGTGACAGGCCGCAGCAGAAAGTAGGTTGCTGTCCACTTGCAGACAGGATCCAGATGACACCAAATCATATCCAAGCCCCTGACTATGATGGTCAAGACCCGATTACCCAATCCACACAAGTCAAAACTCAGAGTCCAGTCTGCGCCGGTCAAGGCCTGAATCCCAGACCTGCTCTGTTCAAGATTTCGATCCCTGAAGATGCCAGTCAAGATCCAGAGCCCAGCCCTCTTCTCCTCAGATCCGGAAGAGAACCGATGTTGGTCAAGCACTGAAGACCCCTGAAAAGACTCCACCAGGAAGAGGACGCATACGATGGTAAAAGGAAGGTTCAAGTGAGGGTAGGACAGCAGACAGGGTAGGGGTCAGTTGGAGCAAAGGTGGCTCAACTTGCATTAGTAGACTTTGGCCAGAGAACTTATGGCTTAGCGGGAAGAACCGGCCACCCCCGCTTGGGCCATTTCTTCAGGAGGAGCCAACATACTAACTCCCACAGGGACAGATGCATCACTGCTGTCATAGGAACACTAGTATAATTTCTGACAGTCTCTACTGCCTTTCTAATTGTACTTTAAAGCTCATTAAATGTTCTGTACTGTATAATTTGCTTGTGATAACCATATTTAACCCTGCTGTTCTGTTCGGGTCATAGTGACCCGAACAGACTTTTTGCGGCCCTGTAGATTTTTTTCTGTAAGTCTATAAAACTTGAGACTCCTTGACTTTTCCTCATTTGGGGGGACCTACCTATGAGTATTTTTTTTTTTTTCGTTTACTTTTTGCTACACGCAAAAAGTTACACTTGTTGTGTTCGGGTCATAGTGACCCGACATCATTTTTTCCAGCTGTGAGGCCATATTTTCAGTGAAATAAAGGAGTTATAACCTCAGTTGGGTCTATTTATTGCACCTACTATTGTATATCAATTGATTTTTTTCCTAAATTATTTCAATGGGGTCGTACACGCGCTCTACCGGGGGTATGCATTGAGATCTGCGCACCATAAAAATGGCTTTATATTGATTATTTTTGGTGCGCAGTCTATTCTAAAATGTAGAGTGCATCCGGAGAGATCGCTAGGTGTGTACTACACGTGTATATTATGCGCAGAACGGACTGCTCAGAACGCGATGTCTAAGACGTTTTTTTTTGTAAATCTGAGCTGTAAAGTCTTGCAAATAATTTTTTTTGGCTAAGTAAGTCTGTCTTCCTGGCTTATCTGCTTGTTTTCAGAAGTTTTCAAAATGTTTGATTTGATTGTTTTGATTTTTTTTTTTTTACAAAAATATGTGTATTTTTCTATTTTCGTTTTGCTCATTGATCTGTTTTTCAGAATAAAAACAAAAAAAAAAAAGATTTCTAGCTCATTTTTCTTTTTTTTTACTACCAAACATGTTCACAAACAGTCTAGTAAGCAAAAAGTATTAAAAAAATGGAGTTAGAGTGTCTAAAATCAAGGTTTAAGATAAGCCGGGTCATAGTGACCCGGAACACTACAAGTGTATAGTAAATGCGAACAAAACAGCAGGGTTAAACTGTTTCTTAACCACTGCAAGTTCCTGTCAAAGGGAA
Source organism: Ranitomeya variabilis (assembly GCF_051348905.1). Classification (NCBI taxonomy): domain Eukaryota; kingdom Metazoa; phylum Chordata; class Amphibia; order Anura; family Dendrobatidae; genus Ranitomeya; species Ranitomeya variabilis. The sequence goes on along the minus strand of NC_135238.1, from coordinate 158,881,826 downwards.
ATAAATAGTTAATTGGTTGTTCCTGCCTTGTGTCTACCTGTGCGTTGTATCCAGTCACATGCATTACATCAATATCCTCACTGCATCACTAAATTTATTCACTGAGGGGTGCAATTTGAAAAATGGGGTAACTTATAGAGGGTTCTGCTGTTCTAGCACCTCAGGGACTCTGCCAATATGACATGATATCTGCAAACCATTCCAGCAAAATCTATATTTCAATATAACATTTCTTCCCTTCTGAGCTTTGCACTGTGCCTGAAAAGTAGTTTCCGACCACATATAGGATTTTGGTGAAGTCAGGAGAAATTGCGTAACAAATTGTGCTGTCCATTTTCTCATATTTCCCCTTTTGAATAACAAATACTTGGGGCTAAAACAACATTTTACTGGTAAAAATGTAATTTTTTCTTCACTGCCCAGTAGCATCAATATGCCTATTGAACACCTACGAGGGGAGTTCATTAAAGATTTCCCCTGACCCACTTCTATTTATCACAGGACGCTGAAACTGCACACATGTAATGATATAAGTCTCTATAGGTTACATGTTAATTTGCAACTCAGTACTGATAATGGTCTTAATTTTATAGATGCTGAAGTGGTGTGATAATGAACCCAGTGGAATACAGAGCAGTCATCAAGTTCCTTTACTTGATAGGCCGCACACCAAAGGAGATGTTCGATGAGAGGAAAGAGGTATATGGTGATAATTCCCCATCGAATAATGTAGTCAAGAACTGGAATCATCAATTCAAATGAGGTCGGACTTTAGTGCAAACAGCTCCAATTCCAGAGCGACTCCACTCTGCTATTGATGAACACACCATCCAGCAAGTGGGGGTTGCCATTTTCGAAAATCACCACGTAATCATTCACCACCTAGCCCAAAATCTCAAGATTAGTGTGGGGTCCATGGAAAAAAATCATCCAAGACCATCTTCCATGCATAAGGTATCCGCTCGCTGGGTTCCCAGGCTGCTCACACCTTTCCAGAAGCAGGAGCAAGTTGAACGCTCTCAGGCTCTACTGACGACTTGCCATGGAAACCAGGAGGACTTTTTCAACAGACTGATCACATAGGATGAAAGCTGGGTCCATCACTATGATCCTAAAACTAATGTCCAGTCGATGCAATGGAAGCCCCACGACTCACGTACTACAAAGGAGGCATGTGCCCAACCCTCAGCAGACAAGGTCATGCTTACAGTATTTTGTGGCCAGAATGGAGTAGTATCAATGGATTTCCTAGCAAAGAGTAACATGATCACTGAGGCATAATATGCTTCACTGCTGCGAAAACTGCGGAAGGTCATAAAAACCAAGAGACATGGCATGCTCACCAAAGGTGTCCGCCCTCTGCAAGGCAATGCACCAGCTCACAACTCACATGTTGCCCAAATGGAAGCATTCTCCTGTGGCTTTGAAATTCTACTGCATCTCCCTTATTCACCCGACCTTGCACCATCGGACTTCCACTTTTTTCCAACAGTGAAGTTATTTTTGAAGGGCAAGCATTTTCCAGATGATGAGACCCTGATTTCCAAAGTCACAACGTGGCTTTTGGAGCACCCTGTCGACTACTACAGGTGAGGTGTTTACAGTGGCTTAAAGAGATGGGAGAAGTGTATGTCCCTAGGTGGCACCTATGTAGAGAAGGGCTAATAACTGTGCCAAGTTTCATTGCTCTCAGTCAACAGGAAGTGGGTCAGGGGAAATATTTAATGAATGCTCCTCGTAGATGAATGTATTGGAGAAGTTTGTAAAATGAAGTCACTTATGGGTTTTTCTGTTGTGCTGACATCTTAGGGGCTCTACAAATATGATATGGGACTCGCCAATCATTCGAGCAAAATCTGTACTCCACTGCACTGTGCCTGAAAAGTAGTTTCATGATATTGGTGAACACCAAATTGTACTATCCATTTTCTCCTGTTACCCTTGAGAAAATGAACAACATTTTTGAGAAAAAGATGTGATTTTTTTATTTTCATGGCTCAACTTAATAAAATTTTGTGAAGCATATGTGGGTTCAAAGTGCTCATCACACATCTAGATAAATTCCATAAGGTTCCAAAATGGGGTCACTTGTGAGGGGTTTCTACTGTTTAGGCACATCAGGAGCTCTGCAAATGCAACATGGAATCCACTATTTATTTCAGCCCATTTTACGCTAAAAAAATCAAATGGCACTCTTCCCATGTCCTGCTGTGTGCCAAAGCAGTAGTTCTCCTCCACATATGGGATATTGGTGTTCACAGGTGAAATTGCTGAACAAACCTTTCAGTTTAATTTCTCCTGTTACCCTTGTCAAAATGAACAATTTGGGACCAAAGCAACATTTTGTGGGAAACATTTAATGTTTATTTTCACGGCTCTGCTTAATAAAATTATGTTAAGTGCCTGCAAGATCAACATGCTCACCACATCTCTAGATAAATTCTTTGAGGGGTGTAGTTTTCAAAATGTGGTCACTTGTTTGGAGTTTCCACTGTTTAGGCATATCACTAGCTCTGCAAATGCTAAATAGCTTCCGATATGTATTCCAGCCAATTTTGCCCTCAAAAAGTCTAATTGCCCTTCCAAGCCCTGCTGTGCACCAAAACAGTAGCTTTCCTCCACATATGGGGTATCAGCATCCTCAGGAGAAATTGCAAATTAAATTGTTTGGTCCATTTTCTCATGCTATCCTTGTAAAAATGGAAAATTTGAGGTTCAATTACCTTTTTGCCGGTTTGTTCCACATTCTTGTGAAGTGCTTAAAGGGTTAATAAACTTCTTGAAAGAGGTTTTGAACACTTGAAGTGGTGCAGTTTTTAAATTGATGTAATTTTTGTGTATTTTCTGTCACATAGGCCCCTTAATGTCACTTCAAAGGTAATGTTGTCCCTAAATAATTGGTTTTGGAAATGTTGTTGGAAAAAAGAGAAATTACTGATAACTGGTATAAGGATATCAAAATTAAAATTTTAAAAATTTAGAGATTTTTGGCAAAATTCTGATATTTTCACAAATAAATGCAAAAAACATTTGCCTAAATTTACCACTATTATACAGTACAACATGTCATAAGAAAAATTTCAAAATCACGGTGATACATTGAAGTGTTCCAGAGTTATTACCACATAAAGTGACACTGGTCATAATTGTAAAATTTGGCCTGGTTAGGAAATTGAAAAGAGGCTCATGGTTGAAGGAGTTAACAAAGAAAACCTAGGATATAAACAAAATGATAAATACTATGCAGTAAGTAAATTGTACTGACATGTTTACATTTTTCATATATATTCAAGACATCATAGTGCATTATTAAGCAGTCACAACAGTTTAGGTCGTAGGTTTGGGAAACATGAAACCTCTTTCCTTGCAAACTATGGACTGCTCTATATATAAGATTTGTTTTGCATGTCATGCAGGAGAACAGACCATGGTGCTCTGTGGTGGCATTGTATGCAAGAGATGAGAGGCTTTTAGGGAATAGCTTCCCTATGGAGGAGTAGCTAAATCCAAGGAGACCCTGGTACAAGATATAGACAAAACATAATGATGCTGACACTCTCTATCACCACACAGGTGGGTGGCAGAGAAAAGATCATAAAAGAAGGAGGTACATTTTAAAGCAGATAGCCTTTACTGAATTTTATGCTAGACAGAAGTGAGATTGGTCAGTGCATTAATAGGCCAGGAACTTGGTTAACTAAAATTGGTCTTTTTGCAATGAGACAGGTTACTGTTGTGGAAATAGTGGACCAAAGATTGAGAGATGTAACAGGGAGGCCAGTGCGGAGCTGCAGGGAGAACTTGTCTACTGAACAGTATATGGACCTTAAAACAGAAGTTAATTCAGAAGCTTTGCCAAGTGGACCCTAATGGGTGAGCCACACAGTGGATAGTGAGCTTATGGCTCCAGGCCTGCAAACTGTAGTACAGACTAGAAGTTGTACTAGTTTGGTGTGGAGAAGGTGAGCTTGTTAATGTGCTGAGTGGGCTGCTGCTAAAGCTGTACCGGCTCAGTGTAGACTAAATGGTTGGAACTGGAGAGTCAGCTGGGGCTTTGGGAAATAGTTTAGTGAGGGTACTCACAGTTGAGATGCTGTGCTTGAAACCAAGGGAGGCTGTAGTTGGGTCTTGTAGAGGGGGTTAAAGAGAATCCCTCTAGATCAGTAGAGACCACCAAGCAGTCTTGTTGTGCTTTGGGCCTAATGTGTACCATGTTAATACAGTCCTGATTTAGACTACAGTGGCAGAAAAGGCAGTGGAAGGGTCAGAAAAAGTAAACTGTTAAGATGCCGAGCAAAGTTAGGAAAGCTGCTCTGCTGTCAATGTGAGTGAATGAGAGTTGGCTAGAATTTTGATGTTATTTTCTTATAATGCATACTGCCTTCCTGAGAGCTGGGTTGGGTCAAAAATAAGAAACCTCGAGAACAGATTCTGAGTAGTGATGGGCGAACCCATGGATGTTCAGGTCTGGCAGGTTCGGCTGAACATCTAAAAAAAAGTTTGGTTCGGGTACCCAAATGGCACCCGAACCCAGACCCTGAACATTTGTTGTTATCCACTCTGTAATTTGCATGACAGCGTGGCAAACACAGACTCTGGTCAGCAGTAAGATTATTACAGCCGGTCAGAAAGCTGCGGTTTACCGCTGGTCATAGGCGTCGGCTGATGAGAGAATACTACTCCCATCAGCCTACACTAATACTCCCATCAGTGGTACCTGCTCTCGCTGTTATCAGTGACAGCAGGATTAGGCTGATGGGATTAGTACTCTCTCATCAACCTCTTTTTACCGCCGGTCACAGCTGCTGTTATCTGACAGGCGTGGGAACCACTGCTCTCTTACCAGTGGCAATAATCTTACCGCTTATCAGAGCCACTAGAGTTTCTCCTACTGTGATGCAGATGACAGCATCGGAAACACATGATGTTTGGGGTGTCGAACCTGAACAGTAACACGGACTTCATGGAGAAGTTCATGTTAGGTGTTCGGTACGGACACGAAATTTTACTTGTCAGGTTCACCCATCTCTAATTCTGAGATAAAGGGGCAATATCCTGAAAATTAGGGTCTGAATAACGGAGAAAATTACACACTTTGTTCTGGATTTTATCAGTCTGTTTTCATTTGTAGTTTAAGCCCTGTAAGCCATAGGATTGTTGCAACCACTAAGCATATTGTGCGTCTAAAGGTACCTTCACACTGAACAACTTAACAATGATATCGCTAGCGATCCGTGACGTTGCAGCGTCCTGGATAGCGATATCGTTGTGTTTGACACGCAGCAGCGATCAGGATCCTGCTGTGACAACGTTGGTCGGAGCTAGAAGGCCAGCACCTTATTTCGTTGCTGGATCTCCCGCAGACATCGCTGAGTCGGCGTGTGTGATGCCGATTCAGCGATGTCTTCACTGGTAACCAGGGTAAACATCGGGTTACTAAGCGCAGGGCCGCGCTTAGTAACCCGATATTTACCCTGGTTACCAGTGTAAATGTAAAAAAACCAAACACTACATACTTACATTCCGGTGTCTGTCGGGTCCCCCGGCATTCTGCTTCCCTGCACTGTGTCAGCGCCGGCTGGCCATAAAGCAGGGCACAGTGGTGACGTCACCGCTCTGCTTTACGGCCGGTGCTTACAGTGCAGGGAAGCAGAACGCCGGGGGACCTGACAGACACTGGAATGTAAGTATGTAGTGTTTTTTTTTTTTTTACATTTACACTGGTAACCAGGGTAAACATCGGGTTACTAAGCGCGGCCCTGCGCTTAGTAACCCGATGTTTACCCTGGTTACCCGGGGACTTCGGCATCGTTGGTCGCTGGAGAGCTGTCTGTGTGACAGCTCTCCAGCGACCACACAGCGACGCTGCAGCGATCGGCATCGTTGTCTAGATCGCTGCAACGTCGCTAAATGTGACGGTACCTTAAGTGGCAGCAAATTTACACTTTTTGTACTACAGGATCTTTAGTTGTATTCAATAACGTTGAACTGTTGTAGTTCTGATTTAAGAGAACCTTCTCGTAAATCCCATGTTACTAATTTACCTCACAAATACAAAAATCTGAACATTATTTGCAAGAAAATACCTAATAAAAATATATAGAGAAATACTATATGAGTTAATTGTTTTTTTTTTATTTAGTATCAATTCAAATTCACTGCTTTATATGTATTTCTTTGGCTCAGGATTCACTGCTAGTTTTCAATTTCCCATTGCTTTTGCCTCCTCTAAACCAATACTTGATCATAATTTACGCTATCAACTCATCTTAAATTGGTTGTGAATTCCAGTAAATTCCCTAATGAGCTCAGCTGAAAAAATCCCATCACTGACAGATATCTTTTCTTTCCAACGAATAATTATCAGTAGCATGTTCTTAATTTTAAATTACAGTAATTATTACAGTTGAATTAATACTGAAAGTTGGTTTTGATTTAGTTATATAGCAATGGAACCGTGTGAGTTTCTGCTTGATGGCTCCATTTCGAGACATTTCTGCTTCCTGCACTGTAATAAAATTGCCTTATTCAGGATACACGAGGTAAACAAAATCTATTTGCACTCATTAGCCACAACTGCCATTGCTAAATATTTTTCTGTAGTAGTTTATCAGTGTTGGTAGAGTAATGTAATAACTGGTAATAGTATATTTTCACTAATGAAATTATATTTAGCTCTATTACTTCAACATTTTAGTATTTATGACATTGACTGACGATATGTTTGGCACTACAGATACGGTTAGGAATCTTTTGTCTATTAATAATAATAATAATAATAATAATAATAATAATTTTATTTATTCATTCATTGCAAATAATCTTTGATTTGTCCACAAAATTATATTTGTATATTTATTACATGAAAGTAGCAAAAAGTAAAAAAAAAAAAACACCCCTTTAACCCTTTCCCATGCATGCATTGTTGGAGTCAAGGACAAAAGCAAGTTTAGCAATTTTGCTATTAATTGTATATATCCTCATGATTTTCATATTTTTTCCAGGAGACAGATGGCTTTTGTTTTGGTGATACATAGTTATTCTTTTTTTTTTTGTAAATCATACAATAAGGGCCACTATTTTACTGAATCCGCGCTGAAGCGAATTCCCCCCCCCAAAAAAATCAGCATTTTGGTGAATGCAAAATTCGAGCAGACTTCGATGCCCCTTGAATTTATTCGCTTATCTCCAATTATAAAAAGGTATTCGTATACAAAAAAACTGACCAGCACCTCCTAAGTGTGAACATGTGCATGTTCCCAGACTTACCTTCTATAATCTAGATTTTACTACTCAAAAAATGTTTTTCAAAAAATGTTTTTTAAACTTATGGAAATGAATGAAAATGAAGGTTGTTAGTGCATAAATTAGCCAATTCATGTATGCCCAGCAACCACAGCAAGGTGACCTCCCTCTGATGGGTCCCTGCTGTACTGTACTTGCCTTCTCTTGGACTATCAACCTGCAATTTTGGACACTCATGTCTACTCCTGGGTTTAGCCTACAATTTATGGGCAAGTAGAGCTGATTACGGCCACCTGCAGGGACCCAGTCTGCATGTTTTTAATGTTTTTCTGTGTTTTCACAAGGCCTAAACTTATATATAGTGCTGATGTGCTTTCTTTTTCCTAATTATAAAAAGGGACTTTTTATATCAATGTTAAACTTGTTTTTTTATTACACTTTTTTGTTATTTTTTAATGTAACTATGACCTTAAGCCTAAAAGTAGCCCTAACCCTAGCCCTAATGTTAGCTGTAACCATAGTAATCTTAGCCTTTGACATAACCATAACTCTCGTAAGAGTAAAATAACTGTAAAATCTTAAAATGTATACGGTATGTAGGGTTTTTAGGAACCTTTTTTAGACATAGAACTGCCCTTCAAGACAGCTATCACATGAGACCCTTTCCCATCAAAGTCTGCAATCTGAAATATCTTTCATCGGTTATACCCTGATTTCATGATTCCATATTAATAACTGTGAGAATGACTGATGTGACACTGGCCATTCATCACTCGGTCAAACAACAGATATTTGCTGAATAGTAAGACACATCCCATTAGTCAATATCTAGCAGTTTTATAATTTGGTTTCAGCTATTAGTGTTAGTCATGACCCTCACATAGTTCATTGGTTTAAAAATTACTTAAATACATCATAGTGCACAATTTAAAAGGGTTGGCCTTATCTTAAATTATCTTATTTAAAAAAAATTGTTGTCAACATTGGCGTTGATTCATCAAAGATATTCCACCAGAATTCTGGAGCAAGTTGCTTTGATAAGTTGCAAAAATTTTGCACAACTTGGAGTTACAGAAAAAAGGAGACATTCGTAATTTTCTTGCCAGCTTCTCCCAACTCTGCCAAAATGGGCAGAGTTGAGGTAGGACATAGGCTCAATGGGGAAGTGTGACACCCCAGCGCATCTAATTCTAATTCACCATGTGAAGTCAAGACAATATAGCATCTAACTGCCAAAGCCTTTGGAAGTCTTTCCCCCTTGAGACATAATATATCCTGGCTCACAACAACCAAACGACTAAGCTACTTTCACACTTCCGTTTTTTTTAATCCGTCACAATGCGTCGGCGCGACGTATTGACGAATGAGTAAAAAATAGTGAAAAACGGATGCAACGCATCCAGTATTTTGACGGATCCGCTAGACGGTTCCGTCGAAAAACTGGATCCGTTGCATCCGTTTTGTCCGTTTTTACCATCCGTTTCATCCATTTTTTGACGGATCCATTTTCCATGCCTAAAAATGTGAGTCTCCCAAATGTGATTTGCTACTGGAAAATAGGGAAACCAATATATTGACTGGCTGGCTGTCTTCAGGCTGGCAGGAGTCTTGCTGGCACATTTGGGGGTGACGTCCCAGGTCAGGTTTATATAGATTTGGGGCCTGTCTGGCCAAATGACTACAAATTCCTGATTCTGAGCATGCTCAGCATAAAAAAACAGATTCCAGCCCTGGATTCTGTCATACGACGTGTCACGACAGATCCTGCGTCCATAGGCTTCCATTCTAGTCAACGTCGCGACACGTTTTCCCGACGCAGACAAAAAACTTTACATTGAACCTTTTTTTCCAGCCGACGGTCCGCCAAAACACGACGGATCCGTCGCACGACGGATGCGACGTGTGGCCATCCGTCACGATCCGTTGCTAATACAAATCTATGGGAAAAAAACAGATCCTGCGGGCACATTTGCAGGATCAATTTTTTTCCCAAAACAACGCATTGCAACGGATCTGAAAGGACGGAAGTGTGAAAGAGGCCTTAGTGATAAAGACCCTGTCAGGCTCGAAACGTTTAACTTTGTCACACATTTTCACAGCAACCTTGTTTATGTTTGCCTTCACGAATAATAAAAATGTTTCATCGTTGAACAAATCAGAGTGTGCTCTGTATTCTCAGACCAGTGACTGAACTGGAGCAGCTCCCATGACTGAAACCTGAATGCAGCTGGGGGAAATAAAGGTAATTTTTCCCTGCAACATTCAGCTATGTGCAGGTGCCAGGCAGGTTAATAACGCTATTAACCTGCAGGTTAACCCCATATCTGAAGGATAATATAGTTTTATCTGGTGACTGGTTCCCTTTAAGAAAGCTGTCAACCAAATGATGGTTTGGCCAAAAATTCAGTCAGCAGCCATCTTACATGACTCTCTACATGTGAAACATCTGACTGCACTGGGATCTCATCCGAATGCAGACCAATATCCGTAGACAATGAAAACATAGAAATTAAGTTCCCCATCTTCTCCTGTGCTCCGATTCTCATATGAATTGGATCACACTAAGGCTGGTTTCACATTTGCGTTTGTTGCCGCAGCGTTTGTACCGCATATAAACGCATGCGTCGTGTTTTCCTATATTTAACATTAAAAACGCATGCTTTTTTTTTTTGTTCGCGTTTTGCCTCGTTTGACGACGCATGCGTCGTCTCGTAGTTTGCGGCTTGGCGCGGAAATGCAACATGTAGTAATTTCTGGAGGCGTCTATTTGCCGCCAGGAAACGCATGCGGTCGATTGCGCAAGGATTGCGGCAAAAAAACGCATTGCTGCCTATGTAAACGCATGCGGTTTTTTGCACATGCGTTTGGTTGCGTTTTTGAACACATGCGTTTCAATTGAGAAAAACATGTCTAGACACTGATAAGCCACCCCCCACCATCAAGGTGATAAAAGGGAGGGTGTGGACAGTTGCAGGTCACTTCTCACCAGACTCTGAAGCAGACGAGACACAGACAGGCTACATCTTGGAGGAAAAGACCCTGAACAATGTGAGTATATCCTAGCCAATGCCTTTATTTTCTATTTTCTGTCTCTACATGTCCTAATTTCTGCCATTTCTTTCTTTCTACATGCATCAGAATGTCTTCGTCGGATTCTTCATCTGGTGAGGAGTTTCGGCCAGGACAGTTGGAAGTGGAGCATGTCAGTGAGGTGAGTACTTACCTCGTCAGATTGGTAAGTATTCACTGTCACATCGACACATGTGACAATATGATTTTTTCTGTTTTTTTGAGCTCTTCTACTGCGGCTGAGACAGGGCAGGAGCAGCGGAGTCAAGGTCCGGTGGAAAGGCGGCAGCGGGTAAGTATACAAGGCTGACTGTCATCAGTGTATTATTCTTGAATCTTCCTTTCTTTACACTCGTATTTCTTTACTTTTTTCTTCTGGAATCCTTTTGTATGTTGACTTTCCTATTCATGCCATTTCTCAGCATCTTTTTTCTTTCTTTTCCTTATGTAAATTGAGCAAACTTTAATGGCTTTCTTTAATTTTTAGGTTTCACAACGGGAGGATGACCTAATCGAAAATGACCTCCTTATCACCCTGGTCCAGAAGCGAGTCCCGTTGTGGGACACCCGGGATCCACTGCACTCGAACAACATCACGATCTGGCGGTTAAGGAATGAGGTGGCCCAAGCGATGTGGGATGGCTGGGACAACGCCCCGACACGGGTCCGAGCTGCATTTGGTAAGTATTGCACTGCAGTGTGAAGCAGCAGAGACCTTGGTCATGCTCACTCGACTGTGTGTGATGAAAGAAACTCTCAGGAGTTTCTCTCATCACACACAGTTGTGTGAGCAGGGCGAAAGTCCTTTTTCTGACCACAATTTTTTTTTAACAGTATCCAAAGTCAAAACACATTGGCGTTCGATGAAGGACCGCTTCAACAAGGACCTGCGTCAAGAGAGCCATGTGTTATGGTCTGGTGATGTAGGAGCGACATGCGACTAGCTCTGAGCAGGTGGTAACTATACAGACCGCAGATCCTGATCTTAACACAGACATTAGCAGTAGCCGTGGGATGTTCCTGTCACTCCCTGGACACCTCGTCACAGCCGGAGATCTAGCTACCCCTAAAGGTAGAAGCAGGAAAGCTATCTTGCCTCAGAGAAAATCCCCAAAGGATAGGACAGCCCCCCACAAATAATGACTGTGAGAGGAGAAGGAAATGACATACGTAGTATGAAACAAGATTTAGCAAAGGAGGCCACTACTAGCTAGAAAGAATTAGTACAGGACAGAACACTGTGCGGTCAGTAATAAAAATTAGAAAAAGTCCACCGCAGAGAAATGCAAAAATCTCCACACCTGACTAAAGGTGTGGAGGGCAAACTCTGCTGCCCAGAGCTTCCAGCTTAGCTGACTAGATACATACTGATAAGCTGGACAAATGAGCAAAACATAGAAAGTGCTAAACAACAAAGTCCACAACAAGTGAACTGCAAAAAGACAAGCAAGGACTTAGCTTTGCTGAAATGGTCAGAGTGACAGGGAAATCCTTAGAGAGCCATGACTCCAAGCTCAACAATTGACAACTAGCATTGAATTAGGGAAAAGGCCAGACTAATATAGCAGAGCCAGAAAGACGATCAGTGAAAACAGCTGCTGATGCTAAATCCAAGAAGCAGCCATACCACTCAAAACCACAGGAGGAAGCCCAAGAGCAGAACTCACAAAAATGCTACTTATAACCACCGGAGGGAGCCCAAGAGCGGAATTCACAACAGCCATGTTCCCAGTGGTTCAGGAGCAAGGATCAGATGCTACAAATACCATCGAGTACTGTCATTCTTAAGACCGGTCTTTGCCCAGAGAACGTAAGTATTTATCACGTGCATTAGGTTGTATTGTATTGCCATAATCTGTATTTTTAAATTCCACAGGATTTTGCGTCTGGTAAATTTTTGATATTAATTTTCTTTTTCCTTTTTTCACAGCACATACAGCACGACTGTTGGCCCAGGTTCTGGACCGGTCCTTCATCCGACAGCCACGGACCTATCCCAGCCATCCAGCAGCGCAGCAGCAAGTGGGCCTTCCACACTAACTGGAGACCAGGGAGCTGGTCCATCAGGTCTTCCCCTTTCGCAGTCCTCTTCCACTGCTGTTGTGAACTATATTTCTTGGCTCCCTCTTGTGGTCACTAGCGGTATTACACTTGGATCATCTTTCTCCAGGTTGGTACCCACCTGGTTTGTTAGGCCTTGGGTGTTCCTATTTAGACTTCCTGGAAACTCAGTCTAGTGCCTGGAATCGATGTAGTCAGTCTATGTCTGTTTGCTCCTGACTCCTGGTCTCCTGCTCTTTGCAAGATAAGCTAAGTCCTGCTTTCTTATTTTTGTTTATTCGCTTTGCTTCTATTTTGTTCCAGCTTGTTCATAATGTGATTCCTGATTTTTGCTGGAAGCTCTAGGGGGCTGATATTCTCCTCCCACACGGTTAGTCGGTGCGGGGGTTCTTGGATTTTCAGCGTGGATATTTTTGTAGGGTTTTTGCTGACCGTATAAGTCTCCTTCCTATTTTCTGCTATTAATTAGTGGGCCTCTCTTTGCTAAATCTAGTTCATTCTTACGTTTGTCTTTTCTTCTTACCTCACCGTTATTATTTGTTGGGGGCTTGTATTATAACTTTGGGGTCCTTTCTCTTGAGGCAAGTGAGGTCTTATTTTCTCTGAAAGGGTTAGTTAGTTCTTCGGCTGGTGCGAGATGTCTAGAATCAACGTAGGTACGTTCCCCTGCTACTTCTAGTTGTTGTGCTAGGATTAGATATACGGTCAGCCAAGTTACCACCTCCCTATGAGCTGGTTTTTGTGTTTGCGGACTTAGCTGGAACTTCTGAGATCCTCTACCACTAGGATCATAACAGTATTCCTGGCCGAAAGTGAATATTTATTGCATTGCAGAAGCGGGATTAAAAGAAAAGAAGTTCTGAGTTTTTTGTTTTTTTTTCTTCTTCCCCTTTTTCCTCTGAGTGGCTTGAAGCTCTGCTGCAGACATGAATGTTCAGACTCTGATTACTAGTGTGGATCAGCTTGCTGCACGAGTGCAGGGCATTCAGGATTTTGTTATTAGTAGTCCTATGTCAGAGCCTAAGATACCTATTCCCGAGCTTTTCTCTGGTGATCGATTTAAATTTGGGAATTTTAGGAATAATTGTAAATTGTTTCTATCTTTGAGACAGCGTTCATCTGGAGACTCAGCTCAGCAAGTTAAAATTGTTATCTCTTTCTTGCGTGGCGACCCTCAGGATTGGGCTTTTTCATTGGCGCCAGGAGATCCGGCATTGGCAAATATTGATGCATTTTTTCTGGCACTCGGATTGCTTTATGAGGAGCCCAATCTTGAAATTCAGGCAGAAAAAGCGTTGCTGGCTATCTCTCAGGGCCAAGATGAGGCTGAAGTGTATTGCCAAAAATTTCGGAAATGGTCCGTGCTTACTCAATGGAATGAGTGTGCTCTGGCCGCAAATTTCAGAAATGGCCTTTCTGAAGCCATTAAGAATGTGATGGTGGGTTTTCCCATTCCTATAAATCTGAGTGATTCTATGGCTCTGGCCATTCAGATAGATCGGCGTTTGCGGGAGCGTAAATCTGCTAATCCTCTGGCAGTGTTGTCTCAACGGACACCTGACTCAATGCTATGTGATAGAATTCAGACTAGAACTGAACGACAAAATCATAGACGTCAGAATGGGTTGTGTTTTTACTGTGGTGATTCTACACATGTTATCTCAGCATGCTCTAAACGCCTAACAAAGATGGTTAGTCCTGTCGCCATTGGTAATTTGCATCCTAAGTTTATTTTGTCAGTAACTCTAATTTGCTCATTGTCTTCCTACCCTGCAATGGCATTTGTGGATTCAGGTGCTGCCCTGAGTCTTATGGACTTGTCGTTCGCCAAGCGCTGTGGTTTTGTCCTGGAGCCTTTGAAAAATCCTATTCCTCTTAGAGGAATTGATGCTACGCCATTGGCGGAGAATAAACCGCAGTATTGGACACAAGTGACCATGTGTATGACTCCTGAACATCGGGAGGTGATTCGTTTTCTTGTTCTGCATAAAATGCATGATTTGGTCGTTTTAGGTCTGCCATGGTTACAGACCCATAATCCAGTTTTGGATTGGAAGGCAATGTCTGTGTCAAGTTGGGGTTGTCAGGGAATTCATTGCGATTCCCCGTCGGTGTCTATTGCTTCTTCTACTCCTTCTGAAGTTCCGGAGTATTTGTTGGACTATCAGGATGTATTCAGTGAGTCCAGGTCCAGTGCCCTTCCTCCTCATAGGGACTGTGACTGCGCTATAGATTTGATTCCTGGTAGTAAATTTCCTAAGGGACGATTATTTAATTTATCCGTACCTGAGCATGCCACAATGCGTTCTTATATAAAGGAGTCTTTGGAGAAGGGACATATTCGTCCATCCTCTTCCCCTCTTGGTGCGGGATTCTTTTTTGTAGCCAAGAAAGACGGGTCTTTGAGACCTTGTATAGACTATCGGCTTCTGAATAAGATCACGGTCAAATTTCAGTATCCTTTGCCACTATTGTCGGACTTGTTTGCTCGGATTAAGGGTGCCAAGTGGTTCACCAAGATAGATCTTCGTGGTGCGTACAACCTTGTGCGCATTAAGCAGGGAGATGAATGGAAAACTGCGTTTAATACGCCCAAAGGTCATTTTGAGTACTTGGTGATGCCTTTTGGGCTTTCTAATGCTCCTTCAGTGTTTCAGTCTTTTATGCATGACATCTTCCGGAAGTATCTAGATAAATTTATGATTGTTTATCTGGATGATATTCTGTTTTTTTCTGATGATTGGGATTCTCATGTAAAGCAGGTCAGGATGGTGTTTCAGGTTTTGCGTGATAATGCTTTGTTTGTGAAGGGCTCAAAGTGTCTCTTTGGAGTGCAGAAGGTTTCCTTTTTGGGTTTCATTTTCTCCCCTTCTACAGTAGAGATGGACCCAGTCAAGGTCCGAGCTATTCATGATTGGACTCAACCCACGTCTGTTAAGAGTCTTCAGAAGTTCTTGGGTTTTGCTAATTTCTACCGTCGTTTTATTGCTAATTTCTCTAGTGTTGTTAAACCTTTGACGGATATGACCAAGAAAGGTTCTGATGTGGCTAATTGGGCTCCGGCAGCAGTGGAGGCTTTCCGGGAGCTGAAGCGCCGGTTTACTTCGGCGCCTGTTTTGTGCCAGCCTGATGTCTCACTTCCCTTTCAGGTTGAAGTGGACGCTTCTGAGATCGGTGCAGGGGCTGTTTTGTCACAGAAAGGCTCTGGTTGCTCTGTGATGAGACCTTGTGCTTTTTTTTCTAGGAAATTTTCGCCTGCGGAGCGGAACTATGATGTTGGTAATCGGGAGTTGTTGGCCATGAAGTGGGCATTTGAGGAGTGGCGTCATTGGCTCGAGGGAGCTAAGCATCGTGTGGTGGTCTTGACGGATCACAAAAATTTGATGTATCTCGAGTCTGCTAAGCGCCTGAATCCTAGACAGGCTCGTTGGTCGTTGTTTTTCTCCCGTTTTGACTTTGTGGTCTCGTACCTGCCTGGTTCGAAGAATGTGAAGGCCGATGCTCTTTCTAGGAGTTTTGTGCCTGACTCTCCGGGAGTCTCAGAGCCAGCTGGTATTCTTAAAGAGGGAGTAATCTTGTCGGCCATTTCTCCTGATTTGCGTCGTGTGTTGCAGAGATTTCAGGCTGGTAGACCTGACCCTTGCCCACCTGATAGACTGTTTGTTCCTGATAAATGGACCAGCAGAGTTATCTCCGAGGTTCATTCCTCAGTGTTGGCGGGGCATCCTGGGATTTTTGGTACCAGAGCTTTGGTGGCTAGGTCCTTTTGGTGGCCTTCCTTGTCGCGGGATGTGCGTTCTTTCGTGCAGTCCTGTGGGATTTGTGCTCGGGCTAAGCCTTGCTGTTCTCGTGCCAGCGGGTTGCTTTTGCCCTTGCCCGTCCCAAAGAGGCCCTGGACACACATTTCCATGGATTTCATTTCAGATCTTCCGGTGTCTCAAGGTATGTCTGTCATCTGGGTGGTGTGTGATCGCTTTTCCAAGATGGTCCATTTGGTGCCCTTGCCTAAGTTGCCTTCCTCTTCTGATCTGGTTCCTTTGTTCTTTCAGAATGTGGTTCGCTTGCATGGCATTCCTGAGAATATCGTGTCTGACAGAGGATCCCAGTTTGTGTCCAGATTCTGGCGATCTTTTTGTGCTAAGATGGGCATTGATTTGTCGTTTTCATCTGCCTTTCATCCTCAGACTAATGGCCAAACGGAGCGAACCAATCAGACGCTGGAGGCTTATTTGAGATGTTTTGTTTCTGCGGATCAGGATGATTGGGTGACCTTTTTGCCATTGGCTGAGTTTGCCCTCAATAATCGGGCTAGTTCCGCTACTTTGGTTTCGCCATTTTTCTGCAACTCTGGTTTTCATCCTCGTTTTTCCTCGGGTCATGTTGAACCTTCTGACTGTCCTGGGGTGGATTCCGTGGTGGATAGGTTGCAGCGGATTTGGAATCATGTGGTGGACAACTTGAAATTGTCACAGGAGAAGGCTCAGCGTTTTGCCAACCGCCGCCGCGGTGTGGGTCCCCGACTTCGTGTTGGGGATTTGGTTTGGTTATCTTCTTGGTATGTCCCTCTGAAGGTTTCCTCTCCTAAGTTTAAGCCTCGCTTTATTGGTCCTTATAAAATTTTGGAAGTCCTTAATCTGTTGTCTTTTCGTTTGGATCTTCCGGTGTCATTTGCCATTCACAATGTGTTCCATAGGTCTCTGTTACAGCGGTACGTTGTGCCTGTGGTTCCTGCTGTTGACCCTCCGGCTCCGGTCTTGGTTGAGGGCGAGTTGGAGTACGTGGTGGAGAAGATCTTGGATTCTCGTCTCTCTAGATGGAGGCTTCAGTATTTGGTCAAATGGAAGGGCTATGGTCAGGAGGATAATTCCTGGGTGGTCGCCTCTGATGTTCATGCGGCCGATTTGGATTCACGCTGCTCATCCTGATCGCCCTGGTGGTCTTGGTGAGGGTTCGGTGACCCCTCCTTAAAGGGGGGGTACTGTTGTGAACTATATTTCTTGGCTCCCTCTTGTGGTCACTAGCGGTATTACACTTGGATCATCTTTCTCCAGGTTGGTACCCACCTGGATCGTTAGGCCTTGGGTGTTCCTATTTAGACTTCCTGGAAACTCAGTCTAGTGCCTGGAATCGATGTAGTCAGTCTATGTCTGTTTGCTCCTGACTCCTGGTCTCCTGCTCTTTGCAAGATAAGCTAAGTCCTGCTTTCTTATTTTTGTTTATTCGCTTTGCTTCTATTTTGTTCCAGCTTGTTCATATTGTGATTCCTGATTTTTGCTGGAAGCTCTACGGGGCTGATATTCTCCCCCCACACCGTTAGTCGGTGCGGGGGTTCTTGGATTTTCAGCGTGGATATTTTTGTAGGGTTTTTGCTGACCGTATAAGTCTCCTTCCTATTTTCTGCTATTAATTAGTGGGCCTCTCTTTGCTAAATCTAGTTCATTCTTACGTTTGTCTTTTCTTCTTACCTCACCGTTATTATTTGTTGGGGGCTTGTATTATAACTTTGGGGTCCTTTCTCTTGAGGCAAGTGAGGTCTTATTTTCTCTGAAAGGGTTAGTTAGCTCTCCGGCAGGTGCGAGACGTCTAGAATCAACGTAGGTACGTTCCCCGGCTACTTCTAGTTGTTGTGCTAGGATTAGATATACGGTCAGCCAAGTTACCACCTCCCTATGAGCTGGTTTTTGTGTTTGCGGACTTAGCTGGAACTTCTGAGATCCTCTACCACTAGGATCATAACACACTGCCCCCTTTTTTTGGGGCTCATCCCGGCAGCAGCAGAGGGCTTCGGACAGGTCACTCATGCCCGAGTTTTTGCACTTGAGCTCGGTTTTACACGATGCGATCAAGGCTTTGGTTGACCGAATGGATGCTTCGCATAACCTCGTAAATGCACGTATCCAGGAGGTCAGCAAAAGCCTTGATCAAGAGAAAGCCAATCTTCAGAGGCCAGCACATAATTTTTTTAATCAAATTGAGCAGGGCATGTCGGAACACCTTACTCCTGATCTCCAGCTGAGTGTCATGCAGGCCTGCAATGCTGTTTACATGCAGGCTATGCAGCAGAGTCGGTATTTTCAGCAGACAGTGGGGGCATATCCACCTGTGCCTTCACTGTCACGCTTGATGTCGACCTCTGCTGCATCCCACTGCACGGCCACCTCAGTTCCTTCCACAGCCGGACACCACTACAGTACCACCACCATGCCGAGTGCAGTTGGACATCCCACTGCCACCACCATGACATCCGCTGCTCCTGCTTGGACCTCCTCCACTGACACCACGATGCAGCAGGTCCCTGGCATGGCCTTCCGTACCGCCACCTCCATGATGCAGCAGGACCCTGGCATGGCTTTCCGTACCACCACCTCCACGATGCAGCAGGACCCTGGCATGGCCTTCTATACCGCCTCCTCCACGATGCAGCAGGACCCTGGCATGGCCTTCTGCAGTGCCCCCACTGCTGCAGGGCCGAGGGGTACCCGGTACCGGGCCTCTGAGTCTCTGCTCTGGGGGTTGTCACGGTGGCTAGACCCGGTCCATGACCCTGCTGAGGGGCGCCCAAATAATAGGGTGTGGATGATGGTGGTAGTGTGGTGCGGTGTAGTGCCGGCCGCGGTCAATAACGAGGACACCAGGTTTGCAGTCTCTTTACCTCTTTACTGAAGGCTTCAGGGTCCTCAATCCGGAATACGGTTAACCGGGCTGCGCAAGCCTGGCCGGTCCGATGGCACATCCAGAGCTCCCTTTGCAGGTGGAAATCTGTGCCTACCTTCTAGCGCTTGTGTGTTGTAGTCCTTCCCTGCTGAGCACCACGGGATAGTCCTCACAACTGTTGTGTCTGTTTCTCGTGTTCCCTCACAACTCGATTCTGATGTTCTTCCACGTTCCCCAGATCTTATGGTTAGGACGCACCCGTATGACGGGGAGGCTCGAAGCTCTTCCGGGACTCTAGCGTCGCCCCACTCCTGTTGTTACCCCCCTGTGTCTTCCTAGGTCAATTGGGTGAGACAGCCAGCCTATAACTGACTGTCCTGCCGTAGGTTTGAAGTTTGGCTTGGAGCTCTATACTTCCTCGGCGTTCCGGCCACCGGTTATGCGCCTCAATAGGATGTTGCCTCGTCTTACAGCACGACTCCTACTGGTATTCTCCTTGTTGCGTTGATCTCGTTTCTCACTCAGCACAATAAACCTCGCTTCTTGTCCTTTCTTGGGGTACCGCCGCTATATCGTGCAGGCGCGGTCCCGTAACGTTCTCTCTGTTCGCTAGGCCTCTGTCAGGATCCCACCCCTGACAGGGACCCCTCTGAATCTTCCCCTACAACACCCTCTGCCACAAGGTGTTGCCTGGTTCCAACCCAGTCAGCTTTCTCTCTAACTTCCTGCCTAACCCCCAGTTTTACCAGATTGTGAGGAGTGGCCTAATAAATAGAACCCTTAGCTCCCCCTGGAGGCCAGACTGTGAAATGTATTGGTGTCTGTGATACCTGGTCAGATGAACTCCTTCAGTGCCATCAGACGTACCATAGCCCCCCTTTGCAGCGGAGCAACAGTACTGCAATGACCAAGACTCTGGGGCGCTGCACTCCCCCCCGGTTAAATCCAGTACTCCTGGACTGGGAAGAAAACAACAATACATGTCAGCAAAAAGACATACAATTTTGAAAATGCAAGTACAAGTAAACTTTTTAACAGAGCTTCCCTTTATGGGAGGTGAGGACACTTGAACGTTACAAACATGGTTAAATATTTTAAATAACATACTATAAATACTTTTCTTACCCAACCGGGTATTCTACTAAGTGCAAAATTTTTGAACAATAATTTAACATTGCCTTTAAGGACGTACTCACTGAATCCACTAAAGACCTTCTTATAAAACATTATAAGGCTAATCAACTTTTATGCATTCTCCTTCTTTACATCTGCAGGACCGCCTGTCCTAACTGCTCCAGACCTACTGCCTCTCCTTTCTGTTACAGGACCGCCCCTTTCTGCCCGGGCCTACTGTATTTCTACTACTATACACAGTATAGAACATATCATCCATCTTTCAGTTCGGATTACTGAGCCATCCCTGTATGGCTCCTAAGAGGACTCACCACTAACCCCTACGGGTTCACTTCCTGTCCTCATTTTCTAGCACATTATTAAACATTTTCTATTAAATAAAACATTAAACTTCCTTCATTACTTTCTTACTGACATGTATGCAGGATGCTATGTCTACCCCTACGGGTCTGCTGCATCTTTCTTCTATCTTTCACCTTTACAGGACTTTATTTCAGAGCACATTACCAACATTTCTTACAATCAACTAGTTAGTTACATTTAACTTCTTCTTTCAAGACATCATTGCCATTTAACCATCTTAAGGCAACACTGTTCATAAGTGCAATATGTGAACATTCCCTTTAAGAGGGAACCAAGTCTCTATGAGGTAGTGCAACTTCTCAAGCTGCAAGTCTGTTCGCAGTAAGGACTCCGGTGCTGGTTCCAAGACCAGTGTCTTCGCAAAGAGTCCTTTCCTTGTGTAAAACCAGTAGAGAGCACCTTTAAGAAGGTGCAAACTATGTACAAAAAGTTTGTAATCATGCATTGTTCATGATCCGGTAGTCTCTGTAACATTGTGGAACAAAAGCAAAAATGAAAATAAAAGCAAAAATAAAAAGCTATAGGGATCCCGGGTAAATGAAGGGAACCCTTTAAGAATAACCCTAGTCGGGTATTAGCAGCAAAACATCAGGGAACAAACAGTTAACTATTTACAATCTTCGGTTCTCCGAGGTTTAGTTGGACGGCTTCCAGGGCTGCGCCTGGCACTTAACCCTTCTTGGCCTGGGAAAAGTGAGGTCCAGGGTTACACCCAGGGCTGGACACATGCCGTTAATCCGTCTTTCATGTACGGTTAAATCATGTGCAGCGATGAAGGTCCGCGCAGCTTGAGTATGGGCATTTGCTGCAGCAGAGATAGCGGCTGCTGCAAGATCAGTCACTGGAACGGAGTCAGCAGCTGTGGCACTAGCAGTCACTGGAGTGGTGTCAGTCGTCAGGGCAGGGTCGTCCTTCATACCTGCTTCAGATGCGGTCCCTCCGGTGCCGATCTGCTCCGTCCCCGCTGGGATCTGGAACGCTGGTTGCAGGGCCTTGCGCTGCAGCGTTGTCATCTCCGTTTGCGGCATCTCGCTTTCCGGCAGGGCCTTGCTTCCTGGCTTCGGAGCGCTGGAACTTCTTTCCTGCTCCGGACCAGACGAGGCTGCCGACAGACGTCTGGTGAGGCTCCCGATGAAGGTCTTCTCCAACCTGGCCTCAGTGCTCAGCTGCGTCCGCCGGAGTTGGTCGCTGAGCTCATCCACTCCGGCCTGCAGGAAGTCAATATCAGCGGTGGAGGCCTGGTTGCGGTGCCCCTCCGGGTAGCTGGGGGAGTCCTCTGCGCCTACCCCATGCTCCGGGTGGCTGGCCATGGCGTCCTCCATGTCGCTGACTTCTTCTTCCTGGTCCTTTTCCCACTTTCTCCTTCGTGGGCGGTTTTGCTTTCTTTGTCTCTGCCCACCATTGAGGATCAGGAGGCGGATCTCGGCTGCTGACGGACACGTCCTCAAAGGGCCAAAATATTTAGACTGGGCGGCCATTGTCTTTCGCGCTCTTCAGCTTCTCTACGCCCACTCCACGCCCCTCTTCTTCTCCTGCGCTCTCCTCAGCGCTGTAATGGCGGCGGTTTTGGCGGGAACTTCTGGCGGCAAGTGGCAATACACAGTCTTTGCAATAAGTCACAGTCCAAGTATAATAAATCACAGTTCCAAGGCACACATGACCTGTTTCTTCAGGCTTAAGTAGATCCTGTTCGTGACGCCAAGTTTTGCAGCGCCCCCACTGCCGCAGGGCCGAGGGGTACCCGGTACCGGGCCTCTGAGTCTCTGCTCTGGGGGTTGTTACGGTGGCTAGACCCGGTCCGTGACCCTGCTGAGGGGTGCCCAAATAATAGGGTGTGGATGATGGTGGTAGTGTGGTGCGGTGTAGTGCCGGCCGCGGTCAATAACGAGGACACCAGGTTTGCAGTCTCTTTACCTCTTTACTGAAGGCTTCAGGGTCCTCAATCCGGAATACGGTTAACAGGGCTGCGCAAGCCTGGCCCGTCCGATGGCACATCCAGAGCTCCCTTTGCAGGTGGAAATCTGTGCCTACCTTCTAGCGCTTGTGTGTTGTAGTCCTTCCCTGCTGAGCACCACGGGATAGTCCTCACAACTGTTGTGTCTGTTTCTCGTGTTCCCTCACAACTCGATTCTGATGTTCTTCCATGTCCCCCAGATCTTATGGTTAGGACGCACCCGTATGACGGGGAGGCTCGGAGCTCTTCCGGGACTCTAGCGTCGCCCCACTCCTGTTGTTACCCCCCTGTGTCTTCCTAGGTCAATTGGGTGAGACAGCCAGCCTATAACTGACTGTCCTGCCGTAGGTTTGAAGTTTGGCTTGGAGCTCTATACTTCCTCGGCGTTCCGGCCACCGGTTATGCGCCTCAATAGGATGTTGCCGCGTCTTACAGCACGACTCCTACTGGTGTTTCTCCTTGTTGCGTTGATCTCGTTTCTCACTCAGCACAATAAACCTCGCTTCTTGTCCTTTCTTGGGGTACCGCCGCTATATCGTGCAGGCGCGGTCCCGTAACGTTCTCTCTGTTCGCTAGGCCTCTGTCAGGATCCCACACCTGACAGGGACCCCTCTGAATCTTCCCCTACAACACCCTCTGCCACAAGGTGTTGCCTGGTTCCACCCCAGTCAGCTTTCTCTCTAACTTCCTGCCTAACCCCCAGTTTTACCAGATTGTGAGGAGTGGCCTAATAAATAGAACCCTTAGCTCCCCCTGGAGGCCAGACTGTGAAATGTATTGGTGTCTGTGATACCTGGTCAGATGAACTCCTTCAGTGCCATCAGACGTACCATAGCCCACCTTAGCGGCGGAGCAACAGTACTGCAACGACCAGGACTCTGGGGCGCTGCACTTCCATACCGCCTCCTCCATGATGCAGCAGGATCCTGGCATGGCCTTCTGTACTGCCTCCTCCACGATGCAGCAGGACCCTGGCATGGCCTTCCATACCGCCTCCTCCATGATGCAGCAAGACCCTTGCTTGGCCTTCCGTACCGCCACCTCCACAATGCAGCAGGACTCTGGCATTGCTGCACGCTCTACGAGCACTATGGACTCTGAAGCAGTGCAGCCGGACCCTGACAGGTCACCCACCACCAGGCCACGCCATATGAGCCCACCAAGACCTCCCACAACCAGGCAAACAAAAAAGAAAACACAAAAAAACAAAAACCGAGGACTCTTAGCATTCCTCCCCCTTCACCTCCCAATGTGTCTGTAATGTCAGGTTTGTCTCACCCTTCCAGTGCATCTGAAGCCTCTCATGTGTCAAGCCCCATCTCCGAACTTCCAGACCCTTCTAGTTTCATTGCCCCTTCTCCTGCCACCTCTGCATCGTCCACGGTTAGCCAGGCCTCAGTACTTCACATCCCCCGTTTACATCACTCTACCCCAAGCCGGCGCAGTAAAAAATAATTTTTTTCCAGTTGTTAACAAAATAAAAAAAGTTTGATTTGCCACAATTATGTTTGGTTTATTGTGTCTTCTGCCACCGGCAACACACACCGTGCGCCATGAAACTTCGCCACACACAAATTTTTTGGGCCATATCATATCTCCTCTAGTTAAAAATAAAAAGAATGCAGCTTTATGTGTCTTTAGTATACAGATATGAGGTGGCCCACAAAATATTACATGTATCTCCATAATCTCTTTTGGTCTGTGCTTAGTGTGCCAGTCTGAAGAGAAAATGGTGGAAATACAGTGCAGACCTCTACTGAACAGGTCAGGTGTCAAAAAACTCATTAGTTATGACACCTGACCTGTTGAGTAGAGAACTGCCTTGTATAACCACCATTTTCTCTTCTTATATTACACACAACTTGAGTTACAATGGTGGTCACACACTACATATCTATGCTCACAAGCACAGGTGTCAGAAATAGTGAATTCATGAGCCTGTATATGTTTATCATGAATTCATTATTTCTGACACCTGACTTGATGACTACAGATAGTGTGACAGTGATTGTCTCTTCAGCTTGTGTCCAATGGATACAGGAGAAGAGAATCATGACTGTTATGGTCTGGTGATTAAGGAGCGACATGCGACTAGCTCTGAGCAGGTGGTAACTATACCGACCGCAGTTCCTGATCTTAACACAGACACTAGCAGTAGCTGTGGGATGTTCCTGTCACTCCCTGGACACCTCGTCACAGCCGGAGATCTAGCTACCCCTAAAGGTAGAAGCAGGAAAGCTATCTTGCCTCAGAGAAAATCCCCAAAGATTAGGACAGCCCCCCACAAATAATGACTGTGAGAGGAGAAGGAAATGACATACATAGTATGAAACAAGATTTAGCAAAGGAGGCCACTACTAGCTAGAAAGAATTAGTACAGGACAGAACACTGTGCGGTCAGGAATAAAAATTAGAAAAAGTCCACCGCAGAGAAATGCAAAAATCTCCACACCTGACTAAAGGTGTGGAGGGCAAACTCTGCTGCCCAGAGCTTCCAGCTTAGCTGACTAGATACATACTGATAAGCTGGACAAATGAGCAAAACATAGAAAGTGCTAAACAACAAAGTCCACAACAAGTGAACTGCAAAAAGACAAGCAAGGACTTAGCTTTGCTGAAATGGTCAGAGTGACAGGGAAATCAGAAATTAGAGGTAAATTAGGATATTAACATAATAACTAGCACATCTGCTTTTATCACCCACTCCTGGTTTTGGATTACAAAAACTGATATTAAATACAGATCACATACTGCCAGTTTTAGGACAGCCTGGATTTGGAGAGGAAAAAGATAGGAGGCACGGTCAACTTAACCAAAACTAAAGTTTATTAATGAGAAATATTATAAAGTTTATTAATGAGAAATATTATTATCATTGTAGAAAATAACTGGTACATATCGAATTACAACAGGACTTTTACACTACATTGTTCTGCCATGAGACACGTCCAATATCTGAATCAAAAAAGGCCGCAAATTGGTCCCGCATGTGACCAACGGCTGCAGTTGACCGCAGCGGGTGATGCTGGAAATCGGGCAGTGGGTGTGCAACTGGTTCATCCAGTTCAATGTTGGGTTGCTCCTTAACCATTATATAATTATGCAGCACCACACAGGCTTTGACCACCTCGTCGACTGTTTCCACTTTTAGATTTATGGCTGATGCAAGAATGCGCCATTTAGCGACCAGAATGCCAAAGGTACACTCTACTGTTCTTCAGGCCCAGGTCAGTCTGTTGTTAAAGATCCTTCTAGTGTGTTTCAAGTCCCGACTGGAATAGGGCTTCAGTAGGTTTTCACACATCTGAAAGGCCTCATCCCTAACCATAACAAATGGCATGGGTGGTCCTTGAGTGTTGGGAAGAGGTTGTGGCGGGGGAAAATTGAAATTTTTTCCATACACACGGCGGCCCATATCCGAGTTCTTGAAAGTCTGCGAATCGTTGCCACGGCCAAAAGCTCCAATGTCCACGGCGATGAAGCGACAGTTCGCATCGGCTATTGCCATGAGCACAACAGAAAAATATTTTTTGTAATTGAGGTACTCCGATCCTGTTCTGGCTGGTTTGATAATGTGAATGTGCTTTCCATCCACCGCTCCTAAACAGTTGGGGAAATCACACACACTCCAGAATTTCTCCGCAATTTCTAGCCACATGTCCAAGGTG
Source organism: Ranitomeya variabilis (assembly GCF_051348905.1). Taxonomy (NCBI): domain Eukaryota; kingdom Metazoa; phylum Chordata; class Amphibia; order Anura; family Dendrobatidae; genus Ranitomeya; species Ranitomeya variabilis. The sequence goes on along the minus strand of NC_135238.1, from coordinate 158,855,678 downwards.
GGTAGGGGTATAAACTCATCCCGGAGTACATTCCACAAAGTCCGGCAGGTGTCCGCAACTATTCCAGACAGGGTGGATATTCCAAGCCGGTATTGGAAGTGGAGGGATGATAAACTCTCTCCGGTTGCCAGAAATCTGTAATGAAAACAAACACAAAAAACATTACAATCTATTCTTTTTATGGTGTGGTTACGCTAAAGAAAGAAAGGAAAATACCCAAAAAATACATGTCAGAAAACAGTAAATTTGGACTATCATTGGTTTAGATTTGGAACGTACCTTAATGTAACCAGCAGACGTTCCTCGGGTGGAATCGCTTTACGGAGCTGGGTGTCCTGTCACCATATGGCTCCTTGGACATGAGACAGCAAATCCAGGAATGAGTCTTGCGACATTCGTGTGTATTCCTGGAATTTCTCCGGGTTGGCATTAAGCTCGGCATAGAGTGTGTGGTAGGCTCCACGGCTCTCACGTAGTTCGATAATGGGATGCCTCCAAAAACGCCTACGTTGTCTCATTCTCCATCTTTGGCGATTTCTGTCTTGCTCCCAAGCGAAAGCACAGGCAAGAAACAGTTTGAAGCTGAAATCCAGGTTGAAATAAAAGCTCTCCATGCGAAGATCCATCATGACACAGGATACAGTAGCAAACTGTTAAAATTTCAGTAGCCCTACGGTCAATATATATAGATCCCATAATACACGCCCTCTGTAGTCCCATTGGCGGTGTCTGGTTATCTTGATTTTTCTCTTGTGAAATTTCTCATCATGCGCACCAAAAACGCAAACGCAGGAAAAAAACACATGTAAACGCGTACAAACGCGGCATTTTTTTTAAACACATGCGTCAACGCATGCGTCAAAAAAACGCCGCATTTGTACACGTTTACATGCGTTTTTTCCACCACTTGCGGATGGGTTTTAAACGCTGCAGATTTAAACGCAAATGTGAAACTAGCCTTAGATGACACTTGGCTCAAACTCTGACAGAATTTGAGCCGAGTGTCATTAGCATAATCGAGCAGATTTGAATTATCGCTTGTGTGACCCCCGACCTTATTTCCATGATATTAATTTTCAAGTTAGAGTAAGGGGTCTCAAACACATTACACTGTCAGCAGAATCTAATGTTAGTCTCATGTGTGTGGAGGACTTAACCATAGCTGCAAGTTTGATCTTTGCTAGTTGATGGCATGATATATTTTAAATGCCATTTATTATTATTATTTATTATTATTATTATTATTATTATTATTACACAACTTGTAAAAATGAAACTAGATCTATTTGTCATGCATATTTTTATGCATATATTATCTCTACTTTGAGCCTTAAAAATGTCAGTGTCATGGGTTCAGATGAGGTATCAAGTGAATAAACAGAGATGTTAACAGAACACACTAAGAAAACAATATAACACTTCACTGTTATTTATTAATCTGCTTTTATTAAGTGTTAACTTGAAAAATGAACACAGCCATGGATTTTTAATAAGTTGTTGTGGTGGGAATGTCTCAATACAAACACAGAAATGACCAGTGGAATTTATCTCAGTGGAATCATTAACAGGTTTACAGGTTGTGACAAATTCAGAAGATTCTTTGTACAGAAGCCAGGAGCACAGAATTGCGAACTTTAATAGATGTCCTTTTTGTCTGTTGTCCAACTACATAGGATGGTGAAACGTGTAATTTCTTTACTCATTTTACACAGTTGAGACTAAAATACGCTGCTGTTTTCCGATCACACATATGCTAAAAATAACCTTTTTAAGGAGGATTTGGGGATGATCCACTCTGATAGTCAATAATATAATAGATCCATGTCCAAACACACAGTAATAACATTTTTTTATTTATTTAGTTAAAGCGTTTCAAACTACTACAGACTGGGGATGGGTGAACCAGAGCGGTAAAGTTTGGAGTCAGTACTAGTGTTGAGCATTCCAATACCGCAAGTATCGGGTATCAGCCGATACTTGCGGTATCGGAATTTCGATACCGGTATTCCGATACTTGCCGCGTATCGGATACCGGAATCGGAAGTTCCCAGATTCAAAATGCACAAATTCATCCAATGAGAATGATTCCAAGTGTGGGCACATCCTGTTCAGCATAGAGGGCATGAAACTACTGGCAAGGCTGTGATTGGCTGCTGAAATGATGTCATGATGCAGTTTAAAAGTCGCTGGCGCCATTTTGCGATCACTTTGCTGTGAATTCAGTTAGTGACAGGACGCTGTTTGCTGACTGAGGGCCAGTTTAGAGATAGCGATTTGCTTCTTTGTGCTTTCCAAAGGCTAATTTAGCAACCGCTGTGTTCACCTACTATTCACCTTGCTTTTGCCTTGTAGCGCTGTTTTCACAGCGATCTGCAAGGTCTGTGTGTGTGTGTGTGTGAGTGCAGCCCACTCTCTAGTCTGAGTGCAGCCACATAGGCCATCCATAGCTGGTTGTATTCAGTTCAGGGAGGGTGGTTCATTGCCTCATACTGTTCTTTTTTTTTTTTTTTTTCCAAGTAGTGTAGTCTGCTGCTAATTTTTAACAAAAAATCCTATTAGTGTCTTTCCACCCATCTCCAGCTAATTTGTGGAAAAACACTACATAGGATAACGTAGAGGAGGGTTTTTGGGCCTTGCAGCGCCGTTTACGGCTGTCTGCACGGTCTCCGTGTGACTGCAGCTCGCCCTGTAGTCTGTGAGCAGCCATAGCCTGGTTGTCTCCAGCTCAGAGTTGTTCACTGCGTCATACCGCAAAATCAATTTTCATTTTGTTTTAAGTAGTGCAGGCTGCTGCACATTTTTTCAAAAAATTCCTATTAGTGTCTTTCCACCCGTCTCCAGCTAATTTGTGGAAAAACACTACATAGGATAACGTAGAGGAGGGTTTTTGTGCCTTGCAGCGCCGTTTACGGCTGTCTGCACGGTCTCCGTGTGACTGCAGCTTGCCCTGTAGTCTGTGAGCAGCCATAGCCTGGTTGTCTCCAGCTCAGGGTTCTTCACTGCGTCATACCGCAAAATCAATTTTCATTTTGTTTTAAGTAGTGCAGGCTGCTGCACATTTTTTCAAAAAATTCCTATTAGTGTCTTTCCACCCGTCTCCAGCTAACTTGTGGAAAAACACTACATAGGATAACGTAGAGGAGGGTTTTTGGGCCTTGCAGCGCCGTTTACGTCTGTCTGCACGGTCTCCGTGTGACTGCAGCTCTATCTGTTGTCAGTTCAGCCCCCAAAAAATAAATAAATAATAAAGTTCACCAAACACACCAGTGACACCACTTTACATTTGTGTAGGCCACATTAGCTCATATTAAAGTCTAGTCCACACTTTAGAAAATTAGTGTTTCTTATACCTGTTAGGAGGAGTTGTTCAGGAATAAGCACACAAATCCGTTAGTACTTTTCTGCTTATCTTTATCAGTCAACCAAGATGAAGAAGGCAGTGAGTAAGGCACGTGGGCGTGGGCGTGGGCGCGGAGCAGGGAGGGGACGTGGGGATTCTGTGCCTGCTGCGGGCACCGGTGACTCATCAGCACCCACTTTCACAAGGGAACAGTCATTCATGCGCAGCTTTGTCGCAGAGCGCCGTACACCGCTGCTGCGTGAAGAACAAATTGAAGCCGTTGTCGGATGGATGGCAGCTAATGCATCAACTTCAATTAGTGCCACATCCTCTCAGACACAGAGCACTGGAGAGCAGCCATCTGTCTCTTCACCACCTGCCAAATTGCCCAGGCAGACAGAGAGCCCAGGACAGGAGCCGTCTCTACTTCTGTTCTCTGAATCTCTTGGCTTGGAAACAGGGGGCCAGCCAAGCAGCATTGGAGAAATGGAAGAAGAGGCAGGGTGCAGTGATGCCCAACAGCTTTTTCTCTCTGAGTCTGAAGAGGCGGGTGGGCCAGTGGCTCCGGTCACCACATCGCAGGCCGCATCAGCTGATGATGACACTCAGGTGCCACTTACTGGTGCGTGCTCTGCTGCTGAGACTACCCAGGAGGAGCAGTTGGGGACAGAGGGTAGTGTAGATGATGAGGTCCTTGACCCATCTTGGCGTGAGGGACAGGAAGGTGGTGGGAGCAGCTCTGAGGAAGAGATTCCCTGTACGGCCCAAAGAGGGAGAGGGAGGGGGAAGACTGCGGATCCTGCAGCCTCCGCTTTGGCAGCCGTTAGGAGCATGTCTCTTCCAAAAGCCAAAAAGGGCGCTCCCAAGACTTGCAGTGCCTGGTCCTTTTTTGACACAGTTGCAGCTGACATTTGCTATGTCAAATGCAAGGTGTGTCATCACAAAGTCAAAAGAGGTCGAAATGTCAGCAACCTCAATACCTCCAACATGTGGAAACATGTGCGCACCAGGCACCCGGCGGAGTTAGAAAAACACACTGAAGAGCTAGGCCAACCAACAGCGGCAGCTACCACCTCTTCAGCTCGTGTTGCCTCTTCCTCCAGCTCACACGCAGCTGGTTCGGCTTCCTCCCAGGATCGCCGTGGAAGAAACTCTGGCCCTGTTGTCCAGAGACCCGCTGTAATTCCACCCGCAGCACCACTTTCCCAGTCATCCACACACTCCCAGCCCAGTCTACAGCCATCGGTAGTACAGGCATGGGAGAAAAGGCGGCCTTTCTCGTCAAACCACCCACGAGCACAGGCTCTGACTGCAGGCATTGCCAAACTTCTGTCACTGGAAATGCTGTCATTCAGGCTGGTGGAGACTGACAGCTTCCGTGACTTGATGTCATTGGCAGTCCCACAGTACAATGTGCCCAGCCGCTTTTACTTCAGCAGGCAAGCCGTCCCTGCCCTGCACAAGCATGTGGAGGGACACATAAAACACGCACTACTGAACACCGTCAGTAGCAAGGTCCACCTCACCACCGATGCGTGGACCAGTCAACATGGACAGGGGCGATACCTTTCCCTCACTGCCCATTGGGTTAATGTCGTTGAGCCGGGTACAGACCGTGCGAGTGGCGCAGGACGTGTCCTGCCCACTCCAAGGATTGCAGGAATCCATTCTGTACGCATTGACTCCTCCTCCTACACCAGTTCCTCAGAATCATCGCTGCAGGAGCCGTCACAGTCCACCTCCACATGGACCCGTGATGAACGTGTACCTGTTACGACCGACATGAGCACAGCCGTGGCCAAACGTCAACAGGCCGTCTTGAAATTAATTTATTTGGGGAATCGAAGCCACACAGCGCAGGAGCTCTGGAATGCCATCAAGCAGGAGAGCGATGTGTGGTTTGTGCCAGCGAATCTCCAGCCAGGCATGGTAGTGTGTGATAATGGCCGAAATCTGGTGGCAGCTCTGGGCCTCGGCAACCTCACTCACATCCCATGTCTGGCACATGTGCTCAATTTGGTCGTGCAGAGTTTTCTGAGGGACTATCCGGATCTTGATGCACTGTGGCACAAGGTCCGCCTAGAGTGTGCTCACTTGCGGCGTTCCAGCACGGCAAAAGCGCGCATTGCGGCTCTGCAGCGCCGACACCGCCTGCCGGAACATCGCATCATATGTGACCTACCTACCAGGTGGAATTCCACGTTACATATGTTGGAGCGGTTGTGTGAGCAGCAGCAAGCTGTAATGGAGTACCAGCTGCTTCAGGCGCAAAGAAGTCGCAGTCAGCGCCGTACAGACTTCACAACCACAGAGTGGGCCACTATGAATGACGTCTGCCAGGTTTTGCATCCCTTTGATTATTCCACGCGGATGGCGAGTGCAGATGATGCACTAGTCAGCATGACTGTCCCCCTTATCTGCCTGCTTGAAAAATCACTGCAAGCGCTAAGGGATGATGTTGTGGAAGAGGTGGAGGATGAGGATTCAGCATTTCCATCATCTTCTGGACAGTCAGCGCCACGTGGTTCCTCACAAACGCGTAGGCAGGGGACAGTTTGTGAGGAGGATGAGGAGGAGTCAATGGAGGAGGAAGACATCCGTCCAGAGGAGGGAGTTACACAATTGCCCAGTACTCAGTGTGTACAGCGAGGGTGGGGTGATGACGAGCGGGCAGAGATCACGCCTCCAGCAGGGGACAGCGTTTCTTGGGCAGTTGGCAGTCTGCAGCACATGGTGGATTACATGCTGCAGTGCCTGAGAAACGACCGCCGCATCGCCCACATTCTCAACATGTCTGATTATTGGGTGTTCACCCTCCTCGATCCTCGCTACCGGGACAACGTAGAAAGCCTCATCACACCGTTGAACCGGGAGCGAAAAATGCGGGAGTACCAAGACACACTGGTCAATTCCATCATCTTCTCCATTCCAACTGAGAGAAGTGCTGCTAGTGCATTCCAAAGCAGCTCAGTGCGTCCAGGCAGTGGTGGAGGCTCTGCACAAAGAGGGAGCAGAAGAAGTGCCTCTGCCCAAGGCAAGACCAGTATGGCCCAACTGTGGCACAGTTTTCTGTGCCCGCCACAAAAGTCTACACCATCACAGACGGCTCCAGTCAGCAGGAGGCAACGGTTCCGTCAGATGGTGACAGACTACATGTCTTGCCCTCTTGCTGTACTCCCAGACGGCTCTTCCCCTTTCAAGTTTTGGGTCTCAAAGCTGGATACATGGCCAGAGCTAAGCCAGTATGCATTGGAGGTGCTGTCTTGCCCTGCGGCCAGTGTATTATCGGAACGTGTCTTTAGTGCTGCAGGTGGTGTACTAACTGACCGTCGCATGCGACTATCCTCCGATAACGTTGACCGGCTTACTTTCCTGAAAATGAACAAGGCCTGGATCTCGCAGGAATTTGCCACTCCTCTTCCTGATTAAATAATTAGGTGACTGTCTACAGTATCCAGGTCTCCTGTTGTGTTCATCTTTCTACCACCTGAACTTAAATTCCTGGGCTCCAACACCGCCAGTTGAGGCTCAGAAGTGCCGTCTGCACAGTCAAAACATACGACCCAGTGTTATTGGGTTTCAGTAACGTCAGCTGATCCCCAGCTGTGTAGCCGGCAATGTGTCCTGCGACCGCCACGCTGACACAACAACTGAAATGTAAGGGAACCTGTCCCCCCCCCCCCAAGGCGTTTGTTACTGAAAGAGCCAGCTTGTACAGCAGTAATGCTGCACAAGGAAAAGGTAGCTATTTTTGTTTAGCTCCTTGCACACGCAGAACTTAACACTTATAAAATGTGTCCACTGATACCGTAAAACCGTCCCGGAGGTGGGACTTTCCTTCGTAATATGACGCAGCACAGCCGTCATTCCTACCCCCTTGGCGCCGTGCCCCGGCTCCTCAGCGTTGTTTGATTCCGTCCCGGAGCCTGCGCTGTTAAGTTATCCCTTGGCCAGGCACACTTAGCGCTGCCCGTCTTCTGACATCATTTGGTGTCAGGATGGCTGCGCCTGTGCGGCCGCGCTGGCCGAGAGCCCGCCTCGCAGTGTCTTCTGATTTAATCCCACTGGGGGCCTGAGATCCATGGACATGCGCAGTGCATATCTGAACCTCCACCTCTCACTCATCTCCCTACGGCTTCTTCAGACTGTGCGGTGTCAGCTGGTCCCTAATAGCATGCCACGGCCGTGACACCGCACAGTCTTAAGAAGCCGTAGGGAGGGGAGTGAGAGGCGAGGATATGCACTGCGCATGGCCACGGATCTCAGGCCCGCGGTGGGATTAAATCAGAAGACACTGCGAGGCGGGCTCTCGGCCAGCGCGGCCGCACAGGCGCAGCCAGCCTGACACCAAATGATGTCAGAAGATGGGCAGCGCTAAGTGTGCCTGGCCAAGGGATAACATAACAGCGCAGGCTCCGGGACGGAATCAAACAACGCTGAGGAGCCGGGGCACGGCGCCAAGGGGGTAGGAATGACGGCTGTGCTGCGTCATATTACGAAGGAAAGTCCCACCTCCGGGACGGTCACACGGTATCAGGGGACACATTTTATAAGTGTTTAATTCTGTGTTTGCAAGGAGCATCATGAAAAGAGCCACCTTTTCCTTTTGCATCTTTTTTGCTGCACAAGCTGGCTCTTTCAGCTACAAACACCTTGGGGGGGGGTTAAAGGTTCCCTTTCGACTTTCTCCAATCAGGCTTCGGCCTACATTGTGTTCCTCTGCTTCTCCTCCTGTCCCTGGGCTCCAACACTGCTAGTTGTTGCCTGGTAGTGCTGTACGCACAGTCAACAGTCCCTCCTCTGTTATTGGGGTTCAGTAACGTCAGCTGTTCCCCTGCTGTGTGTGTGGCAATCCCTCCTATCTCCTCCACCTCCTCCTCCTCCACCTGTCCCTGGGCTCCAACACCGCTAGTTTCCGTCCAGTAGTGCTGTACGCACAGTCAACAGTCCCTCCTCTGTTATTGGGGTTCAGTAACGTCTGCTGTTCCCCAGCTGTGTGGGTGGCAATCCCTCCTATCTCCTCCACCTCCTCCTCCTCCACCTGTCCCTGGGCTCCAACACCGCTAGTTGCCGTCCAGTAGTGCTGTACGCACAGTCAACAGTCCCTCCTCTGTTATTGGGGTTCAGTAACGTCAGCTGTTCCCCTGCTGTGTGTGTGGCAATCCCTCCTATCTCCTCCACCTCCACCTCCCCCTCCTGTCCCTGGGCTCCAACACCGCTAGTTGCCATCCAGTAGTGCTGTACGCACAGTCAACAGTTCCTCCTCTGTTATTGGGGTTCAGTAACGTCTGCTGTTCCCCAGGTGTGTGTGTGGCAATCCCTCCTATCTCCTCCACCTCCTCCTCCTCCACCTGTCCCTGGGCTCCAACACCGCTAGTTGCCGTCCAGTAGTGCTGTACGCACAGTCAACAGTCCCTCCTCTGTTATTGGGGTTCAGTAACGTCAGCTGTTCCCCTGCTGTGTGTGTGGCAATCCCTCCTATCTCCTCCACCTCCTCCTCCTCCACCTGTCCCTGGGCTCCAACACCGCTAGTTGCCGTCCAGTAGTGCTGTACGCACAGTCAACAGTCCCTCCTCTGTTATTGGGGTTCAGTAACGTCTTCTGTTCCCCAGCTGTGTGTGTGGCAATCCCTCCTATCTCCTCCACCTCCTCCTCCTCCACCTGTCCCTGGGCTCCAACACCGCTAGTTGCCGTCCAGTAGTGCTGTACGCACAGTCAACAGTCCCTCCTCTGTTATTGGGGTTCAGTAACGTCAGCTGTTCCCCTGCTGTGTGTGTGGCAATCCCTCCTATCTCCTCCACCTCCACCTCCCCCTCCTGTCCCTGGGCTCCAACACCGCTAGTTGCCGTCCAGTAGTGCTGTATGCACAGTCAACAGTCCCTCCTTTGTTATTGGGGTTCAGTAACGTCTGCTGTTCCCCAGCTGTGTGTGTGGCAATCCCTCCTATCTCCTCCACCTCCTCCTCCTCCACCTGTCCCTGGGCTCCAACACCGCTAGTTGCCGTCGAGTAGTGCTGTACGCACAGTCAACAGTCCCTCCTCTGTTATTGGGGTTCAGTAACGTCAGCTGTTCCCCTGCTGTGTGTGTGGCAATCCCTCCTATCTCCTCCACCTCCTCCTCCTCCACCTGTCCCTGGGCTCCAACACCGCTAGTTGCCGTCCAGTAGTGCTGTACGCACAGTCAACAGTCCCTCCTCTGTTATTGGGGTTCAGTAACGTCAGCTGTTCCCCTGCTGTGTGTGTGGCAATCCCTCCTATCTCCTCCACCTCCTCCTCCTCCACCTGTCCCTGGGCTCCAACACCGCTAGTTGCCGTCCAGTAGTGCTGTACGCACAGTCAACAGTCCCTCCTCTGTTATTGGGGTTCAGTAACGTCTGCTGTTCCCCAGCTGTGTGTGTGTGTGTGTGTGTGGCAATCCCTCCTATCTCCTCCACCTCCTCCTCCTCCACCTGTCCCTGGGCTCCAACACCGCTAGTTGCCATCCAGTAGTGCTGTACGCACAGTCAACAGTCCCTCCTCTGTTATTGGGGTTCAGTAACGTCTGCTGTTCCCCTGCTGTGTGTGTGGCAATCCCTCCTATCTCCTCCACCTCCACCTCCCCCTCCTGTCCCTGGGCTCCAACACCGCTAGTTGCCGTCCAGTAGTGCTGTACGCACAGTCAACAGTCCCTCCTCTGTTATTGGGGTTTAGTAACGTCAGCTGTTCCCCTGCTGTGTGTGTGGCAATCCCTCCTATCTCCTCCACCTCCTCCTCCTCCACCTGTCCCTGGGCTCCAACACCGCTAGTTGCCGTCCAGTAGTGCTGTACGCACAGTCAACAGTCCCTCCTCTGTTATTGGGGTTCAGTAACGTCTGCTGTTCCCCAGCTGTGTGTGTGGCAATCCCTCCTATCTCCTCCACCTCCTCCTCCTCCACCTGTCCCTGGGCTCCAACACCGCTAGTTGCCGTCCAGTAGTGCTGTACGCACAGTCAACAGTCCCTCCTCTGTTATTGGGGTTCAGTAACGTCAGCTGTTCCCCTGCGGTGTGTGTGGCAATCCCTCCTATCTCCTCCACCTCCTCCTCCTCCACCTGTCCCTGGGCTCCAACACCGCTAGTTGCCGTCTAGTAGTGCTGTACGCACAGTCAACAGTCCCTCCTCTGTTATTGGGGTTCAGTAACGTCTGCTGTTCCCCAGCTGTGTGTGTGGCAATCCCTCCTATCTCCTCCACCTCCTCCTCCTCCACCTGTCCCTGGGCTCCAACACCGCTAGTTGCCGTCCAGTAGTGCTGTACGCACAGTCAACAGTCCCTCCTCTGTTATTGGGGTTCAGTAATGTCTGCTGTTCCCCTGCTGTGTGTGTGGCAATCCCTCCTATCTCCTCCACCTCCACCTCCCCCTCCTGTCCCTGGGCTCCAACACCGCTAGTTGCCGTCCAGTAGTGCTGTACGCACAGTCAACAGTCCCTCCTCTGTTATTGGGGTTCAGTAACGTCTGCTGTTCCCCAGCTGTGTGTGTGGCAATCCCTCCTATCTCCTCCACCTCCTCCTCCTCCACCTGTCCCTGGGCTCCAACAACGCTAATTGCCGTCCAGTAGTGCTGTACGCACAGTCAACAGTCCCTCCTCTGTTATTGGGGTTCAGTAACATCTGCTGTTCCCCAGCTGTGTGTGTGGCAATCCCTCCTATCTCCTCCACCTCCACCTCCCCCTCCTGTCCCTGGGCTCCAACACCGCTAGTTGCCATCCAGTAGTGCTGTACGCACAGTCAACAGTCCCTCCTCTGTTATTGGGGTTCAGTAACGTCTGCTGTTCCCCTGCTGTGTGTGTGGCAATCCCTCCTATCTCCTCCACCTCCTCCTCCTCCACCTGTCCCTGGGCTCCAACACCGCTAGTTGCCGTCCAGTAGTGCTGTACGCACAGTCAACAGTCCCTCCTCTGTTAATGGGGTTCAGTAACGTCTGCTGTTCCCCAGCTGTGTGTGTGGCAATCCCTCCTATCTCCTCCACCTCCACCTCCCCCTCCTGTCCCTGGGCTCCAACACCGCTAGTTGCCGTCCAGAAGTGCTGTCCGCACAGAGCCAAACACCTCGCCAATGTGTTAGTGGGGTTCAGCACCGCCAGCTGTTCCCCTGCTGTGCAGCCGGCAACGTGTACTGCGACCGCCACGCAGGCACAACAAGTTAAATTTAAGGGAACCTGTCCCCCCCCCCAGGCGTTTGTTACTGAAGGAGCCACCTTGTGCAGCAGTAATGATGCAAAGGGAAAAAGTGCCTCTTTTCGTGGTGCTCCTTGCACATGCTGAACCTAACACTTATGAAAAGTTTCCCCTCCTACCGTGATACCGTCCGGTTGGTGGAACTTTCCTTTGTGATGTGACGCAGCACAGCCGTCATTCTTACCCCCTTGGCGCCGTGCGCCGCCTCCTCAGCGTTGTTTGAATCAGTCCCGGAGCCTGCGCTGTTAGGTTAGCCCTTGGCCATGCACACATTTTGCGCTGCCCGTCTTCTGACATCATTTGGTGTCAGGCTGGCTGTGCCTGTGGGGCCGCGCTGGCCGAGAGCCCGCCTCGTACTGTCTTCTGATTTAATCCCACTGGGGGCCTGAGATCCATGGACATGCGCAGTGCATATCTGAACCTCCACCTCTCACTCATCTCCCTACGGCTTCTTCAAACTGTGCGGTGTCAGCTGGTCCCTAATAGCATGCCACGGCCGTGACACCGCACAGTCTTAAGAAGCCGTAGGGAGGGGAGTGAGAGGCGAGGATATGCACTGCGCATGGCCACGGATCTCAGGCCCCCAGTGGGATTAAATCAGAAGACACTACGAGGCGGGATCTCGTCCAGCGCGGCCGCACAGGCTCAGCCAGCCTGACACCAAATGATGTCAGAAGACGGGCAGCGCAAAATGTGTGCATGGCCAAGGGCTAACCTAACAGCGCAGGCTCCGGGACTGATTCAAACAACGCTGAGGAGGCGGCGCACGGCGCCAAGGTGGTAAGAATGACGGCTGTGCTGCGTCACATCACAAAGGAAAGTTCCACCTACCGGACGGTATCACGGTAGGAGGGGACACTTTTTATAAGTGTTAGGTTCAGCATGTGCAAGGACCATAATTAAAAGAGCTAAGTTTACCTTTTCCAGCATTAGTGCTGTACACGATGGCTCTTTCAGCTACAAACGCCTGGGGGGGGGGGTTAAAGTTTCCCTTTCAACTTGCTCCAGTGCAGGCTTCGGCCTACACTCTGCTCCCTCTCCTCCTCCTGCTGACCCTGGGCTCTAACACCGCCAGTTGGGGCCCAGATGTGCTAGCTGCACAGAGCCAAACACCAGCCAATGTGTCAGTGGGGTTCAGCACCGCCAGCTGTTCCCCTGCTGTGTAGCCGGCAATGTGTCCTGCACCAGCCACGCAGACACAAGAACTGAAATTGAAGGAAACCTGTCCCCCCTCCCCCAGGCGTTTTTACGTTTTACAGCCACCTTGTACGACAGTAATGCTGCATGTGTGCAAGGTGGCTCAGAAACTTATTCTCCTTGCCCATGTTGAAGTGAACACGTCTAAAAATGAGTCCTCTGCGACCATTAAAACGTCCCTCAGGTGTGATTTTCCTTTGTATTGACACGCAACAAGCTCCTTGGTAGCGCTGCCCGTCTTCTGGCATCATTGTTTGGCTGCCTGCGCCTCTGCGGCCGCCTTGCCCCACACAACGCCCCTCGGTGTCTTATTTATTGGGACTGCGAGGGTGTGATTGATGGGCATGAGCAGTGCATCAGTTCGCCTGTCCCTCATCTCCTTCCGCCTTCTTCAGACTGTGCGGCTTCATGGCCGTGGCATGCGATAAGGGATCAGCTGACGCCGCACAGTCTGAAGCGGGTGTAAGGACCCGAGTGTGAGAGGCGAACATATGTGCTGCGCCAGGCCATGAATCCCAGCCCCGCAGTGTTTTAACAATGTTAAGACACTGCGGGGCTGGGATTCATGGTCATCGCGAACCGCACCGGCCGACATTAAATGATGTCAGAAGATGGGCAGCGCTAACAGCGCTAGGCCAGGGGATAACACGACAGCGCAGACTCCTGTACAGCAAATAACAACGCTCAGGAGGCTGCACCCAGCACCAAGGTGGGATTCTTGACATCTGTGCTGCGTCTCATTACGAAGGGAACTCGCGCCTCCAACACAGTTTGACTGTATAAAGGGCTAAATGTTATACGTGTTTCATTCAGCGTGTGCAAGGAGAAAAATTAAAAGAGCAACCTTTGACTTGTGCAGCACTACTGCTGCATAAGCTGTGGCTCTTCTACTTTGTAACCCCTGAGGGGGGGTTAAAGGTTACCTTTGAAATTGGTTCAATTAGGCTTCGGCCTACACTCTGCTCCCCCTGCAGAGCCCGGGCTCCAACACTGCCAGTTGGGGCCCGGTACTGCTAGCTGCACAGAGAAAAACACCAGCCAATGTGTCAGTGGGGTTCAGCACCGCCAGCTGTTCCCCTGCTGTGCAGCCGGCAACGTGTCCTGCAACAGCCACGCAGGCACAACAGACCCAAAGCTGCCGCCAGTGCAGGCTTCGGCCTACACTCTGCTCCATCTCCTCCTCCTGCTGACCCCGGGCTCTAACACCGCCAGTTGGGGCCCGGTACTGCTAGCTGCACAGAGAAAAACACCAGCCAATGTGTCAGTGGGGTTCAGCACCGCCAGCTGTTCCCCTGCTGTGTAGCCGGCATCGTGTCCTGCAAAAGCCACGCAGACACAAGAACTGAAATTGAAGGGAACCTGTCCCCCCTCCCCCAGGCGTTTGTACGTTTTACAGCCACCTTGTACAGCGGTAATGCTGCATGTGTGCAAGGTGGCTCATAAACGTATTCTCCTCGCACATGTGGAACTGAAAACACATCTGAAATGTGTCCTCTGTGTGACCATTTAACTGTCCCGGTGGTGTGACTTTCCTTTGTAATGACACGCTGCAACCCCCTTGGTAGCGCTGCCCGTCTTCTGGCATCATTGTTTGGCTGCCTGCGCCTCTGCGGCCGCCCTGACCCACACAACGCCCCTCGGTGTCTTATTTATTGGGACTGCGAGGGTGTGATTGATGGGCATGAGCAGTGCATCAGTTCGCCTGTCCCTCATCTCCTTCCGCCTTCTTCAGACTGTGCGGCTTCATGGCCGTGGCATGCGATAAGGGATCAGCTGACGCCGCACAGTCTGAAGCGGGTGTAAGGACCCGAGTGTGAGAGGCGAACATATGTGCTGCGCCAGGCCATGAATCCCAGCCCCGCAGTGTTTTAATAATGTTAAGACACTGCGGGGCTGGGATTCATGGTCATCGCGAACCGCACCGGCCGACATTAAATGATGTCAGAAGATGGGCAGCGCTAACAGCGCTAGGCCAGGGGATAACACGACAGCGCAGACTCCTGTACAGCAAATAACAACGCTCAGGAGGCTGCACCCAGCACCAAGGTGGGATTCTTGACATCTGTGCTGCGTCTCATTACGAAGGGAACTCGCGCCTCCAACACAGTTTGACTGTATAAAGGGCTAAATGTTATACGTGTTTCATTCAGCGTGTGCAAGGAGAAAAATTAAAAGAGCAACCTTTGACTTGTGCAGCACTACTGCTGCATAAGCTGTGGCTCTTCTACTTTGTAACCCCTGAGGGGGGGTTAAAGGTTACCTTTGAAATTGGTTCAATTAGGCTTCGGCCTACACTCTGCTCCCCCTGCAGAGCCCAGGCTCCAACACCGCCAGTTGGGGCCCGGTACTGCTAGCTGCACAGAGAAAAACACCAGCCAATGTGTCAGTGGGGTTCAGCACCGCCAGCTGTTCCCCTGCTGTGCAGCCGGCAACGTGTCCTGCAACAGCCACGCAGGCACAACAGACCCAAAGCTGCCGCCAGTGCAGGCTTCGGCCTACACTCTGCTCCATCTCCTCCTCCTGCTGACCCCGGGCTCTAACACCGCCAGTTGGGGCTCTAGGAAGACAAGCTTGAATAGGTCCCCATCCTGGTTCCAGTACCGTCAGCTGGTTTCGGGCAGAGCCTTTGGCTTAGGTGCCTCCCTCTGGGTATCCGAGTTCCACCAACGTCAGGTGGTCCTTGGTAGTGCTTTCAGGCACGGGTACCTCCTGCTTAGTAACCGGGTTCCAGTAACGTCAGCTGGTCCTCGGTAGTTCCATTGGCTCTTGGACCTTCGGCTACCCATCCGGGTTCCAGCACCGTCAGCTGGTTCTCGGCAGTGTCTTTTGCTCTTGTACCTTCTGCTCCCCATCCTGGTTCCAGTACCGTCAGCTGGTTCCGGGCAGAGCCTTTGGCTTAGGTGCCTCCCTCTGGGTATCTGAGTTCCACCAACGTCAGGTGGTCCTTGGTAGTGCTTTCAGGCACGGGTACCTCCTGCTTAGTAACCGGGTTCCAGTAACGTCAGCTGGTCCTCGGTAGTTCCATTGGCTCTTGGACCTTCGGGTAGCCATCCGAGTTCCAGTTCCATCAGCTGTTTCTCGGCATTTTCTCAGCCTTCTTGTACCTTCTGCTACATTTCCAAGTTCAAGAGACTAAACACGATGACCCGGAAGACCACCCCTAAGATGACGACGACACCAGAGACGACAACCACCGTGATGACGACGACCCTGGAGACGATGACCCTGAAGACCACCCCGATGACGACGACCCCGGAGACGACAACCACCGTGATGACGACGACCCTGGAGACGATGACCCTGAAGACCACCCCGATGACGACGACCCCGGAGACGACGACCCTGGAGACGACGACGACCTGGAAGACCGAGAAGCAGAAGAACGAGAGGCTGCAGAACAAAGAGCAGAAGAACATTAAGCATAAGACTAAATATCAGAGCAAAAGATATTATCTAAATTATAAGCAGAAGAAGACTAAGCAGTGTATGGGGGTGAGTCCGTTCCTCCTCGTGGTGCTCCTGGATAAAGCCTGATGCTGCAGGCCAAACTGAACGCGGACAAATGTAACTGTTTTGTGACAGGCAGAACGGAAGGTGTAATCTTCAAACTTTTATAGATAACAACTACGGAAATGCCTGTCACAAATAAGAATATGATGAAGAAGTTGAATATGAAGAAGATAATAGTAAAATAAAAAGAATATGAACAATGTAACAAAAAAAAAATAGGTAGAAGATGAAGAAGAAGATGAATAAGGTGAAGAAGTTGATGTCAAAGAAGCTGATGATGAGGATAATGAAGAAGAAAGTGTGGGAGAAGTAAAAAAGAAGGTGAAGGGCGTGGAAGTAGTGAAACATCAATATCTGACAAAATAAAATAAAAAAAAATAACAGTCAAAATCTTTCTAACGCCGAACGTCATAAAAAAAAAAAAAAAATCCTGCTATTCTATTTGATTGGGCTAAACCTCTGTGCCTTTAATGTCTCCGCCACCTCCCCCAATACATCCTACATTATTCTTAGTTGTTTTCCTTCATGTAGAATGAACCTACAAGTTTATAAAGGGTTTATTTTAATTCCGATATTTTCGTCCCATTGACTTGCATTGGGATCGGGTATCGGTATCGGATTAGATCCGATACTTTGACGGTATCGACCGATACTTTCCGATACCGATACTTTCCGATATCGGAAGGTATCGCTCAACACTAGTCAGTACCGAACACCTAGTGTCCGTGCACAGACCTCAAACACAGGCTTGTCCAGTAAGTCTGTGTTACTGTTCGGGTTCAGCAGCCCGAACAAAGCTTGTTGAATGGCTGCAGCCAATCAACAATGATATTGTGTGGGCACTCCCGGCTCAATCATAGCCATGTCAAGTATTGGCATGGCTGTGATTGGCCGGAACATGCTGTGTAAAAAAAAAAGGGGGGGATCTTGTCTATTTTTGATAGCAAGAGCAGGCAAAACTGACAGCTAAGGGCCGCAAACCACAGTTGCGAGCTTTATCTTGCCTGGTTATCAAAAATAGAGGGGTCTCCATGCCGTTTTTTTTAACTAAATTAAATAAATAATTTTAAAAAAGCAGCCTGGGCACCCCTCATTTTTTATAACAAGCCAAGATAAAGCTCACAGTTGGGGTCTGGTATTCTGAGACTGGGAAGGAGCCATAGATATTTGCCCCATAGTCAAATGTAGTAAAGACAGAGACAGAGTAAAGTTTTCTAATTGAATACACACACAGACTCTTTTATCTAATATATAAAGCTGAATGTGTGTGTGTGTGTATGTATGTATGTATGTATGTATGTCCGGGATTGGCATCTGAACCGTAGCAGCTACAGCCACAAAATTTTGCACAGTCACACGTCTGGACCCCGAGAGCGTCATAGGCTATGTTGTGAGGTGAAATTTTAACCCCGCGCTTTCCAATTCACCAAACAATTTTGCCCCTATCTACATAATGGGGAAAAAGTGAAAGGAAAAGTGTTGGAGGCGTCGCAGCTACAGGCACAAAATTTTGCACAGTCACACGTCTGGACCCTGAGAGCGTCAAAGCTATATTGTGAGGTGAAAATTTAACCCCGCGCTTTCCAAGTCACCAAACAATTTTGCCCCTATCTACATAATGGGGAAAAAATGAAAGGAAAAGTGTTGGAGGCAAATTAACAGCTGCCAGATGTGAACAAGGGGGACTTAAAGAATGACAGCGATGGCACCAAAGAGTATATACTGTACAGTTGCTAAGGTGGGGCCCCAACATGGGATAATCACACCACCACGGGGATATGAACACACACACAAAATGCGCCACACACTACCACGTGCTCGAACACATATACCACCCTCAGTGCACATTTCACCACACATACACCAACCTCGCCACATAAAAGTAGAAACACAAAAGTCGCCGCTCAAAACTCGCCACGCGCAAAACTCTCCACATGCAAAACTCGCCACACGTGCAAAACTCGCCACACGCAAAACTTGCACACGCAGAAAAATTGCCACACGCAGAAAAATTGCCACATGCACAAAAGTTGCAACACATGCAAAAGTTGCCTCACACAAAACTTGCACATACTCAAAAGGCACCACACATAAAACTCGCCACGCGCAAAACTCGCCATGCGCAAAACTTGCTGCACACAACTTGCTACACTAACCTGTCACATGCAACTCGACACACAAAAAGTTGCTACACGCATGTCGCCACACAAAACTCATCTCACAAAAGTCCCTACATGCATGTCGCCACACGCAACTCAACACACACAACTTGACACACGAAACTCGCCCTAAAACACACACAAGTCTGGTATCCTTCAAAAATAAAAATCTGATTAATAAGCAGACAAACTACAAGAGCAACAAATGTACCATATAGGAATCCGGCAGCTGTCAGTCACATGACCAGTCTATTATGTGTATGTGTGAGCTAATATATACTGCCAGGGGGTGGGCTTACTGTTGGCTGGGGATTTATCAGGCTGCCATTTTAGCTTACAAATACTGAGGTAAAAATACTGACCAAATAACGTGTGAACGAGGGCTAATACAGGAGGAGATGGCATACAGCTATATACTATATACAGGAGATGACACACAGGTATATACTATTTACAGGGGAGATGACACACAGGTATATACTATATACAGGAGGAGATGACACACAGATATATACTATATACAGGAGAGATGACACACAGGTATATACTATATAGAGGAGGAGATGACATACAGGTACATACTACATACAGGAGGAGATGACATACAGGTATATACTATATACAGGAGGAGATGACACACAGGTATATACTATATACAGGAGCAGATTACCTACAGGTATATAGTATATACAGGAGGAGATGACACAGGTATATGCTATGTATAGGAGGAGATGACATACAGGTATATACTATATACAGGAGATGACACACAGATATATACTATATATAGGTGAGATGACACACAGGTATATACTATATACAGGAGATTACATACAGGTATATCTAATATATAAAGCTGAATGTGTGTATGTATGTATGTGTGTATGTCCGGGATTGGCATCTGTACCGTCGCAGCTACAGCCACAAAATTTTGCACAGTCACACGTCTGGACCCCGAGAGCGTCATAGGCTATGTTGTGAGGTGAAATTTTAACCCCGCGCGTTCCAATTCACCAAACAATTTTGCTCCTATCTACATAATGGGGAAAAAGTGAAGGGAAAAGTGTTGGAGGAAAATTGACAGCTGCCAGATGTGAACAATGAGGACTTAAAGAATGAGAGCGATGGCGACAAAGAGTATATACCGTACAGTTGCTAAGGTGGGGCCCCGACATGGGATACTCACCACACACGGGGATATGAACACAAACACAAAATGCGCCACACACTACCACGTGCTTGAACACATATACCACCCTCAGCACACATTTCACCACACACACACACCAACCTCGCCACATAAAAGTCGAAACACAAAAGTCACCACTCAAAACTCGCTACATGCAAAACTCGCCATATGCAAAACTAGGCTCACGCAAAACTCGCCACACGTGCAAAACTCACCTCATGGAAAACTCACCTCATGCAAAACTTGCACACACAGAAAAATTGCCACATGTACAAAAGTTGCACCACATGCAAAAGTTGCCTCACACAAAACTTGCACATACTCAAAATGCACCACACATAAAACTCGCCACGCGCAAAACTCGCCATGCACAAATCTTGCTGCACACAACTTGCTACACTAACCTGTCACATGCAACTCAACACACAAAATGTTGCTACACGCATGTCGCCACACAAAACTCATCTCACAAAAGTCGCTACATGCATGTCGCCACACGCAACTCAACACACACAACTTGACACATAAAACTCGCCCTAAAACACACACAAGTCTGGTATTGTCCTTCAAAAATAAAAATCTGATTAATAAGCAAACTACAAGAGCAACAAATGTACCATATAGGAAATACGGCAGCTGTCAGTCACATGACCTGTCTATTATGTGTATGTGTGAGCTAATATATACTGCCAGGGGGGAGGGCTTCCTGTTGGCTGGGGATTTATCAGGCTGCCAATAGCAACCAATCACAGCTCAGCTTCTATTTTGCTACAGTTAATTAACCTGAGCTCTGATTGGTTAATATAGGCAACAAAGACATTCTCAGTATAACAAAGCTAATATATGTTGTGAAATGCTTCTATTTGCTTAGTTTTTGCCTTTTAATAATTACATTTCTATCTATTTGTTTTGTGGTTTTTGTGTGCAGAATAAATTTTTGTTAACACATTCTATTTTGCTAACAGCAGTCATTAACCCGGGCGAAGCCGGGTAGTACAGCTAGTTTGAAATAAAATCTCCCCAACCCTCTTTTACTCATGTATTCACTAAAAATAAAAAACAACGTTGTACTCACTTTTCCTCCAATAATAATCAATTAATGGCCATGTCCCATGACGATCCGGGTGTTTTGGAGAGCGGTCCCATCAGTTATGCGACCGCTCTCCACACCAGTCAGAACACACTGAGCAGACTGCGTAGTAACCCTAATGTCATCACCGCTGGTCACAGGCAGAGATTCTCCTGCTCTGCTCAGAGCGAGCTGGCTGGTGTGGAGAGCGATCGCATCACTGATGTAATCACTCTCCAAACAATCGGATCATCATGGGACATGGCCATTAAAGGGAATTTGTCACACCATGGGATGTATATAACCTATCAATATGGGCATACAGGTGATAGCAATGTTAAAATAGTCATACCTGTATGACTCACATCTGCTGTCTTGTTGTTGAAAAATCTTTTCATTTCTTTATGCTAAGGATTTCTTCCAGGATTCGGGTGGTGCCTGTACGAAATCTCTGCCTCCTGTTTTCATTTGTGTACCTCACCCCTCCCATCAGCATCAAAGTGCCCTGTGACGTGTAATGGTGGATGAGAAATCTCATGCCTGCGCTCTGCAATAGTGCGATTATACCTCTTCTGCCCTTCAATGGGCTTTGGATTCAGCATTTTTCTGCACAGTGATAATGTGCTCTCGCTAATTCCTTCCCCCCTGCATTGTTAGGAACTATACAGTTTCTATACAGTTTCTGATGCCCCTATTACCCATGTATACATGGTGGGGACAACTAATCGCAGCAAACGCCAGAGGTCCCTGCAACGGAAGTAGCAGTGACTCGCTGGCGCCTGTGCAGAAGAATGCTGAAGCCAATGCCCATAGAAGGGCGGAATAGGTACATATAATCACGTTATTTCAGGGTGTGGAATTCCAGGGCCACCACTACACATCACAGGGCACTGTGTTGCTGAGGGAAGGGTGGTGGTATGCAAATGAAGACATGAGACAGAGATTTTTTCCAGGCACTGCACGCCCTAGAGCTGGAAAAAAGATTAGCATAAAGAAATAAAAGATGATTTTTCAACAGCAATGACTATTTTAACATTTCTATCACCTGTATGCTAATAGGTTATATACGTGCCAGGGGGTGAAAAATTACTTTTAATGGAATTTCGGCAGAAAGGTGCATATTACTTTACTTTTTTATTTTAATTTTCGATCAACAATATGGATAAAAGAGGGTCGAGGAAGTTTTTTTTTCAAATAAAGGAGTCTGTGTGTTTATTCTTATTAAAGGACTCTGTCTTTATTACATTTGAATATGGGGTTAGTAATGGGGGTGTCTTATAGATGCCTCTCCATTACTAACCACTGGGCTCGATGTCAGTGGCCATAAAACAGCTGACATCAACCCCACAACTATTATTCCACTTGCCACCGCACCAGGGCAAGTGGGAAGAGTGTATGTGCCATTTCTGTTGCTGCTGAGGGCTGATGTTCTTAGTTTGGGAGGAGGTCAATATCCATGGCCCCTTCCTAGTCTATTAATATCAGCACGCAGCTGTCTGCATAACCTTTGCTGGTTATTAAATATAGGGGGACCCTATGTCATTTTGGGGGGTGTCTTCCCTAAAATAACAAGTAAAGGCTAAGCAAACAGCTGTGAGCTGATATTAATTGCCTGGGAACCTTTATGGCTATTGGCCCCTTCCCAAAATATGAATATCAGCCTCAGCTTTCCCTCAGTTAGCTATGAAAATTGGCTGGTTATCCAAAATAGATGGGTCCCCATTATTTTTTACCCTCCATTTTTGATAACCAGCCAAGCTAAAACAGACATCTGGGGGCTGGTAATCTCAAACTGGGAAGGGGCCATGGATATTGTCCCGCCTCAGCCTAAAAAAAGCTTCCTGCAGCAGCCCCAGAAAAGGTGCATCTATTACCCAAATTTGAAACTTTGCTCAGGTCTTCCTGTAAGTTTAAGTTTAAAACACGCACAGAAAAGTCCTTTCATTTAACAAAACACATAGAAAAAACAGCTTAAGTAGCGACCGGTTACATCAATAAGCTGAGCGAAGTTCATAGCCGATGAACTCTAGTCACCTTACTGATGTCAGCGCTCGGAACTGAAGCTGCGTTCTCAGGCCTAACTCAGTATCTCCTGGATGCATGGCTAAGCGGTCGCATCATGCCACAGCTCAGCAATGCACCCTGATATAGCTGAGCTGAAGCACGTCGTTGGACATAGGAATTATCAGAGGACAGGTGAAGAATAATATTTTTTTTTATTTTTGCAGTAATAAATGGGTAAATTAAATGTTTATTTCAAATAAAGGAGTTTTTTTCTGTGGGTTTATTTCAATGAAAGGACTTTTTCTGCATGCATGTGTCTCTATTTAATTTTCACTACAAGGTTAATAATGGGTGTGTCTTACAGATGCCTTATGTCTGCGAGCTGCTATTTTTAGGCTGGGGAGGGCCAATATCCATGGCCCCTTCCCAGTCTGAGAACACCATCACCCAGCTGCCTGCTTTAACTTGGCTGGTTGCAAAAAAATGAGGGGGAGAATACTCTCATCATTGTATGCCTGCTTTAGCCACTATTACCGAGACCAGATGTACGATGATGAAAGCAGTATCGCCAATACCTCTGACCAACGGTAACCTTTTTACCACCGGTCACAGATGGTGGCTCACACTCTGTCATCTGTGTGATAGCATGGGAACTGTAGCACTCTGACCATGGTCACAAACCTACCAGCAATCAGAACCGGTGTTTCCCACTCTGTCACACAGATGACAGGGTGGGAAATGCTGGATGTTCGGGCTGGGTTTGGGTTTGACTTTGCATACTGTTCTAGTACCCAAAACAAACTTTTTTTTAATGTTCTGCTGAACTCGATGGACCTGAACATCCTCGTGTCTGCCCATCATTAATATGAACTTTTTCCTCAAAACAAAAAAAACATTTTTTTTGTCCTGAGGAAGAAGGTAGTGATAGTGTTTTCTTTATTTTGTTGATGCGTTTCAAAGTACTACACATGTTAGGATTTATAGCTGCAGCAACTTCAGGACCTTCCCAGAAGGACCAATGGAAGGCTGCCACAGAACTTGATCAGGTACAAGACCTTCCTGGAGGACTAATGGAAGTTGCTGCAGTACTTGAGCATGTGACCCTTGATCTCCATTGAGAGATCTTACCCTAGGCATGCTCAGTGTGTGCAAAACAGGACTTAGTCCCAGAAAAGCCTGCTCGCTACAGACCAGTGCAGGGTACAATAGCAGAGCCTGGAGAGGCAGCAGTAACCCTTTGCACAGTATCAGATTCATTGAGACACTGGGACCGACGTCTCCACTGAGCAGGCTCCACTGCGGCTGATGCAGAATGGGAGACCGCAGCAGACATGGTTCGAGATTCCCCCTGTGCAGCGGTGGGAACTCGACTCCTAACATTACCCCCCCTCCTAGGACCCCCCCCTCCTTGAGCCTCGCTATGCTCAAAAGCTGCAATGAGCAGCGGGAGCCCGAATGTCCTCCACAGGTTCCCAGGTTCTGTCCTCTGGGCCGTGACCCTTCCAGTCCACCAGATAAAATTTCTTGCCACGTACCACCTTGCACCCCACGATAGCATTCACCTCAAACTCATCCTTGGATGAACCCGATGTCTCGGCAGATGACTCGGAAAACCGGGACAAATGGACAGAGAGAGATGTGGAAAGTGTCAGTGATACCAAGGCGGAATGGCCAAACGGTAGACCACAGGGTTGACCTGTTCCAGAACCTTGAACGGGCCAATTTAGCGAGGCGCAAACTTAGTGGACTCAATTCGCAGCCTGATGTTACCGGCGGAGAGCCACACTAAGTCGCCAGGAGCAAAGGTCGGAGCGGGGCGCCGGTGTGTATCAGCAGAAAACCTCATTCTCTCCTTGGAGGCCCGGATGGCATCCTGTGTGCGGTCCTAAATTTCACGTGCCTCCACCGCCCAGTCTGCCACCCTAGAATCAGTGGATGACACGGGCATGAACACAGGGACACGCGGATGCTGGCCTGTTGTGAACTCTATTTTTGGGCTCCCTCTAGTGGTCACAAGCGGTACTGTGTAGTGTTGTCTTTCTGCAGGTTGGCAGCATCAGCTGGTTCGTTATCCTTGGTTGGTTTCCTATTTAGCTCACCTGGATACTCAGTTCCTTGCCTGCTCTCAATGTATTCAGTGCTCTTCAGATTCCTTGTGACTACCTTGCTCCCAGTCTCTCCAAGACAAGCTAAGTTTTTGTTTGTTTATTTTTTGATTATCAGCATTCATCATGTTTCTTGTCCAGCTTGCTAAAATGTGATTTCCTCGCTTGCTGGTTGCTCTAGGGGACTGAGTTTCTCCCCCCACACCGTTAGTTGGTGTGGGGGTTCTTGAAATCTCAGTGTGGATATTTTGTAAGGGTTTTTTACTGACCGCACAGACCCCTTTTCTATTTTCTGCTATCTAGTATTAGTGGGCCTCATTTGCTGTATCTGCTTTCACCCCTGTGTATGTGCCTTCCTCTTACCTCACCGTTATTATTTGTTGGGGGCTTCTATATCTTTGGGGATTATTTCTCTGGAGGCAAGTGAGGTCTTTCTTTCTCTCTAGGGGTAGTTAGTTCCTCAGGCTGGCTGGAGACGTCTAGGATTTTAGACACGTTCACCGGCTACCTTTAGTGTGTTGGATAGGTTCAGATTTGCGGTCAGTCCAGTTACCCACCTCTCTAGAGCTTGTCCTATGTTTTGTTACTTAGCTGGAGCATTTTGTGATCCTCAACTACTAAGGATCATAACACTGGCCGTAATTAAGGAGAAAAGGAGTCTGCCCAGTGAAATTGGCTACGGCGTTGTTCAAGGCAAATTCCGCCCAAGGTAGCAAAGATGTCCAGCCACGAAGTCCATCCCAACCATCTCCCAGGGCCTGTCTGCCACCGGCAGGGGGTAAAGCAACCCAGCAGGCCATTGCCGAGGAGACCGATTCTGGGTACAGGAAACGCATGCCCGAATATAGTCCCCGACGTCACAAGCCATATGCAGCCACCAGTACGTCCTTGCCAAAAGCTCAGATGTCCTTTTGGTCCCAAAATGCCCACCCACTCTGGACGAGTGAGCCCAAGAGAGAACCTCCAGTAGCAAATTCGGGGCACGGACTCTAGCGAAACCGGAGCCACAGTTCTCAGGCTCTCAGAAGAGACAATAAGCTGAGGCTCCTCCTCCTCCTCCTCAGACGACACTACAGAGCGGGAGAGAGCGTCGGCACGAATGTTCTCCTCTCCAGAGAGAAAATGGAGAGTAAAATGAAACCAGGAGAAGAGCAGGGACCATCTAGCCTGGCGAGAATTCAGCCGCTGGGCCGTCTGTAGATATACCAAGTTCTTGTGGTCAGTGAATACCTGGAAGGGAAAGCGAGCTCCCTCCAAGAGATGTCTCCACTCTGAGAAAGCCAACTTCATGGCTAGCAACTCCCTGTCCCCGATGGAATAATTCCTCTCCGCCGGTGTGATGGTCTTGGAGAAGAAGAAGCAAGGATGCTGCCAACATTGAGCATCCTTTTGGAAAAGGACTGCTCCAGCACCAACGGATGAGGCATCCACCTCCATGATAAATGGCTTATCTACATCGGGGCGATGTAGAATGGGAGAGCTAGCGAAGTGTGACTTAATCGAGAGAAAGGCCTTTGAGACATCCTCCGACCACAACTTGGGATTTGCTCCCTTCTTGGTGAGGGCAACCACGGGGGGGGCTACCAAAGTTGAGAAGTGTGGAATGAACTGGCGATAGTAATTAATGAACCCCATAAAGCGCTGCACCGCTTTAAGTGAATGAGGTTCCTGCCAGTCCATCACACCCTGTAGCTTGGCAGGATCCATAGCCAAACCCTGGGCAGAGATGATATAACCAAGGAAAGGCAAGGACTACTGCTCAAACACACACTTCTCCAACTTGTCATAGAGGGAGTTTGCCCGTAAGAGGTTGAAGACTTTGCAAACATCTCTCCGATGGGAGTCAATATCTGGAGAGTAGATGAGAATATCATCCAGATAGACTACAACCGAGGTGGTGAGCATATCCTGGAAGATGTCATTCACAAAGTCTTGGAAAACGGCTGGGGCATTACAGAGCCCGAAGGGCATCACCAGATATTCATAGCGCCCATCCCTGGTGTTAAAAGCCATCTTCCATTTGTCCCCCTCACGGATGCGAATCAGGTTGTAAGCACCCCGCAGAACTAATTTAGTAAATACCCTTGCTCCCCGTAGCCTATCAAAGAGTTCAAATATCAGGGGTAGTGGGTACTTGTTCTTAACGGTGATGGCGTTAAGACCCCTGTAGTCTATGCATGTACGTAATTCTCCACTCTTCTTCTGCATGAAGAAGAACCCAGCCCCTGCAGGTGACACTGACTTCCTAATGAATCCTCTTGCCAGATTCTCTTGGATGTATTGAGACATTGCCTCCATCTCCGGGAGAGATAATGGATAGACTCAACCTCGGGGAGGATCAGCACCAGGCAAAAGGTCAATAGGATAGTCATAGGGGCGGTGAGGCGGAAGGGTCTCTGCAGCCCTTTTGGAGAACACGTCCGCATAGGGCCAATAGTACTTGGGGAGAGAGGAAAGATCTGTGGGTACCTCTGTTGTAGCAACCTGAACGCACTCCCTCTGACATCTACCCTCACAGGATTTACTCCATCCCAAAATTCTCCCTGAGGACCACTCTATATGAGGAGAATAAAAGCATAGCCATGGTTTTCCCAACAGGACCTCATCAATTCCCTCAGGAATGACTAATAGAGAGATAATCATTGGAGACACAGAAAGAGTGAAAGGAATGGTTTGGTGTGTAATCTGTGAGGGTAGTGTCGACCCATTTACCACTCGAACGGTTACTGGTTTGGCGAGCATCACCAGGGGTATTGCGTGTCGCTGGGCAAAAGTGGATGACATAAAATTACCCTCCACCCCAGAGTCCACACATAGCTATACCATAAGAGTGGATGGGTCTATGGTAATTTTCCCCTTGAAGGACAAATTAGAGGCAAACGTCGTCGTGTCTAGTGTACCTCCTCCAACTGCCACTAGACGCTGACGTTTCCCCGACCGCTGAGGACACTTGGAGGCAAGATGTCCTGACTGCCGGCAAACATGACAGACCTTAAGTGCATGAGCGGACCGGGACTTGGACCCCGCTCATGACACCTCTATGGCCTCATGTGACTCGGGCGCCTGGACCGGAGATTCCAAAGGTCTGGCAAAGGTGGGAGCCAGCTGAAACCTCTGCCTACACTGGGCTCACTCCAACCTTCGCTCGTGAAAACAAAGGTCTATGCGAGTTGATACAGCTATGAGCTTCTCCAGTGTGGTGGGAATCTCCCTAGTGGCCAAAGCGTCCTTCACATGGTCAGCCAGCCCCCTCCAAAATACAGGGATGAGGGCTTTATCTGGCCACTCCAACTGAGACGCTAATGTCCGAAAGTGGATGGCAAAATGGCTGACCATGGTTGAACCCTGAGTCAATGCCAGCAGTTGGAGCGCCGTATCATGGGTGACTTGAGGTCCTGTTTCAGAGTGCCCAGAAACTGAGGAACACTCCGCACCACATGATCGTTGCGCTCCCACAGCGGCGTAGCCCACTCCAAAACTCTGTCCGACAGGAGAGAGATTATGAATCCCACCTTTGCCCGCTCTGTGGGAAAACGTGCAGCCAGGAGCTCGAGATGTATACCACACTGGCTCACGAAACCCCTACCGGACTTACTGTCCCCAGAGTATTTTTCAGGCAACGGAAGGAGAGATAAGGTCAGAACAGAGGTGGCAGTGGGAAAAGCTGCTGCAGCCACGTAGCAGCTTGAACAGCTATTGCGGTAACATCCACTGCCGAGGATGCACGCTCGAGAGATGCCTACCGGCCCTCCAGCAGCTGGATGTACCCCTGCAATCGCTGTTCATCTGCAATTACTTAGCCAGATCCTGGTGCTAGTATACTGTTAGGGTTGGCGGAACGCATCAAATATATTTATTAGGTGAGATAGGTGCGTTTGCAAACCCGGGATCCACCGTGCAGGGTAGAACCTGCTGCTAAGTAAGGCGGTGAAGTAAATTAGTATAAACGAACTCTGTTACTTCACAGAGCCCATAGTAAAGAGAATGCTGTGCCCTGTTTAGCTCACAGGGGACACAGCTACTGAGTAGAGCCGACAGTGGTCATGCAGTCCAAACCAAACACGCAGCTCCTCTCCGGTGGAGCCAGATTTCTAAGGGCTTATTTCAGCTGGGTCCCTGACTGCATACACACAAAACTCCTCGCCGGAGGTGCCAGCATTCTAGGGGCTTATTTCAGCCGGGTCCCTGACCACACACACGACCACACTGGCGCTGAGCTCGTACATATTTGATACTAGTGCATGGCCGTGCGGTCATGAGAACCTTTTATAGCTGCAGCAACTTCAGGACCTTCCCAGAAGGCAATGGAAGGCTGCCACAGAACTTGATCAGGTACAAGACCTTCCTGGAGGACCAATGGAAGTTGCTGCAGTACCTGAGCATGTGACCTTGATCTCCATTGAGAGATCTTACCCTGGGCATGCTCAGTGTGTGAAAAGCAGGACTTAGTCCCAGAAAAGCCTGCTCGCCGCAGGCCAGTGCAGGGTACAATAGCAGAGCCTGGAGAGGCAGCAGTAACCCTTTGCACAGTATCAGATTCAGTGAGACACTGGGACCAACGTCTCCACTGAGCAGGCTCCACTGCGGCTGATGCAGAATGGGAGACCGCAGCAGACATGGTTCGAGATTCCCCCTGTGCAGCGGCGGAACTCGACTCCTAACATTAGGTGCTGTGATTCTCCTGCTGCACAGGGTAGATCCCAAGCCTTGTCCGCATCTGTGGTCTCCCATTCAGCTTGAGCCACTGCTGAGCATGGACGTCAGTCCCAGTGTCTTGCTCAGGTTTGTGCTGTTTGTCTGGTTACTGCTGGTCCTTCAGCCAAGTCTATAGTAACCAGCGGTAGGCAGCGTCGTACGGACGCTCTGGAGGCTAAGTCCAGAAATCACTCAACTGAGCATGCTTGAGATGTGGAGGCATCTCATTGGTGGTCAGTTGTCAGCTGCTCTGGTGATGTGACAGCTCCGAATTGGTCCACAAGCAAGGTCCTGTCCGACTGGACATGAGCTGAACATATAAAAGGGTCTCAGAGGCGCACATGTGCACTCTAGTATCATTCTCATTACGTGTGTGTATGGGACATTGCTTCAGTGTGGTCTTTATCAGCATGTGCTCAGGGTCGGCGGTAAGCCATTAGAATTCTGGTTCTCCAGAAAGGAGTTTGCCTGTATGAATTCAGGGCTGGCGTCTATCCATTAGAATTCTGGCACCTCCAGATAGGAGTTGGTTGAGTGCTTTTGCTGACTGTAGGACCACTTCATGCTTCTTACCCCATGAGCTGGCTTCGATCCCTGTGAGGTTAACCATAGTGATGAGCGAATATACTCATTACTCGAGATTTCCCAAGCACGCTTGGGTGTCCTCCGAGTATTTTTTAGTGCTCGGAGATTTAGTTTTCATCGCCTCAGCTATTAGCTAGGCTAAGTACATGTGGGGGTTGCCTGGTTGCTAGGGAATCCCCACATGTAATCAAGCTGGCTAATAGCTATAAATCATTCAGCTGCGGCGAAGAAAACGAAATTTCCGAGCACCAAAAAATACTCGGAGAACACCCGAGCGTGCTCGGGAATTCTCGAGTAACGAGTATATTCGCTCATCACTAGTTAACAGGGATTGTATCTAGTTTCAAACCTTCTGTGCGCGAGTGACACAGCTCTATTGCAGAGCATCTAATCCATTTCTGTGTGCGATTGACACAGCTCAGTAGCAGAATATCTGTTTTTTTTCTGCCTGCATGTTCATTTCAGGTGCAGTTCACTGAGTGGCGTTTAACTCAGTGTGTGCAGTCAATTGCTCGCTGTTTGTTCTGTCATAGTTCGCACTAGCTGCAGTTTAACATCTCTGAATGGTTGACCCCGGGTTGCGATTGCACCTCTCTTTTACATTTATTTTGAGCAATCCATCAACCCTAACAACAGACTTCTTCCTCAGGACAAAAACATGATGTTTTTTTGTCTTGAGGAAGAAGTCTATAGTACTTCGAAACGCGTCTTCTACATAAACAAAAACAATTTCTACTACTTTTATGGATTTTGATCTATTATATTATTGAACAGTAGCACATATCATCCACAAATCTTCCATATCTGTGTTTTTTCTCAGTCTGATGACCAGTTGGATCTGCAACAGCTGGATCTATATGTCATGGTAATGTGTATGCACAACTTCTTAGTTTCTATAAAAAAAACACCATAAAAAAACCCTTTTGAAATATGCATTACATATGTGCAGCGCTCCCACTGCCGCAGGGCCGAGGGGTACCCGGTACCGGGCCTCTGAGTCTCTGCTCTGGGGTTTTCACGGTGGCTAGACCCGGTCCGTGACCCTGCTGAGGGGCGCCCAATGAAAGGTGTGGGTGGTGATGCTGTAGTGGTGCGGGCCGCAGTAAATAACGAGGACACCAGGTTGCAGTCTCTTTACCTCTTTACTGAAGGCTTCAGGATCCTCAGTCCGGAATACGGTTAACCAGGCTGCGCAAGTCCGGCCGGTCCGATGGCACCTCCAGAGTTCTCTTTGCAGGTGGAAATCTGTGCCTACCTTCTAGCGCTTGTGTGTTGTGGTCCTCCCCTGCCGTGCTTACGGGATAGTCCCCACAACTGTTGTGTCTGTTTCTGAAGTTCCCTCACAACTCGATTATGATGTTCTTCTTCGTCCCCCAGATGATATGGCTAGGACGCACCCGTATGACGGGTAGGCTCGGAGCTCTTCCTGGACCCTAGTGTCGCCCCTCTCCTGTTGTTGCCCCCTATGTCTTCTTAGGTGATTTGGGTGAGACAGCCCGCCAATAACTGACTGTCCTGCCGTAGGTTTGAAGTTAGGCCTGGAGCTCTATACTTCCTCGGCGTTCCGGCCACCGGCTGCGCGCCTCAGTAGGATGTTGCCTCGTCTTACAGCACGACTCCTACTGGTGTTTCTCCTTGTTGCGTTGATCTCGTTTCTCACTCAGCACAATAAACCTCGCTTCTTGTCCTTTCTTAGGGTACCGCCGCGATCAGGTGCAGGCGCGGTCCCGTAACGTTCTCTCTGTTCGCTAGGCCTCTGTCAGGATCCCACCCCTGACAGGGACCCCCCCTGAATCTTCCCCTGCAACACCCTCTGCCACAGGATGTTGCCTGGTTCCAACCCAGTCAGCTTTCTAACTAACTTCCTACCTAACCCCCAGTTTTACCAGATTGTGAGGAGTGGCCTAATACATAGCACCCTTAGCTCCCCCTGGAGGCCAGACTGTGAAGTGTATTGGTGTCTGTGATACCTGGTCAGGTGAACTCCTTCAGTGCCATCAGATGTACCATAGCCCCCCTTAGCGGCGGAGCATCAGTACTGCAACGACCAGGACTCTGGAGCGCTGCACTCCCCCCCGGTTAAATCCAGTACTCCTGGACTGGGAAGAAAACAACAATACATGTCAGCAAAAAGACATACAATTTTGAAATACAGTAACAATAAGCAAATTTGAACAGAGCTTCCCTTTATGGGAGGTGAGGACACTTGAACATTACAAACATGGTTAAATACTTTAAATAACATACTATAAATAACTTTTTCTTACCCAACCGGGTATTCTACTAAGTGCAAATTTTTGAACAATAATTTAACGTTGCCTTTAAGGACGTACACACTGAATCCACTAAAGACCTTCTTATAATACACTATAAGGCTAATCAACTTTTCTTCATTTTCCCTCTTTACATCTGCAGGACCGCCTGTCTATCTGCCCCAGGCCTACTGCCTCTCGTTCTGTTGCAGGACCGCCCTGTTCTGCCCGGGCCTACTGCCTTTCTGCTACTATACACAGTATAGAACGTATCATCCATCTCTCAGTTCAAGATCACTGAGCCATCTCTGTATGGCTCCTAAGAGTACTCACCGACTAACCCCATACGGGTCCACTTCCTGTCCTCATTCTCTGACACATCATTAAACATTTCTTACTATCAACTGTCTGACTACATATAACTTTACATGTAAGCATTATCACTATTTATCTTAAGGCATCATTATACTTTAAGTGCTATGGTTGAACGTTCCCTTTAAGAGGGGACCAAGTCTCTATGAGGTAGTGCAATTTCTCAAGCTGCAAGTCCGTATGCAGTAAGGACTCTGGTGCTGTTTATAGCGAACTAGGAGAGACAAGAGTGGACCCTCTGGACCGTGGGGAGCCCTACCCCTGGGCGAGCGACCTAGGAGATAACGACCCCTATACAGGGACCGCA
This sequence comes from Ranitomeya variabilis, assembly GCF_051348905.1. Taxonomy (NCBI): domain Eukaryota; kingdom Metazoa; phylum Chordata; class Amphibia; order Anura; family Dendrobatidae; genus Ranitomeya; species Ranitomeya variabilis. The sequence goes on along the minus strand of NC_135238.1, from coordinate 158,822,703 downwards.
AGGAGCAAGCCCAGAGGTCACTTACCCACGGTGAGATACCAGTAGGGACGGCTCCAGGAAGAGAGATAAACGAAGGCAGGATACTGGGGAAGAATACGGGAAGCAGCTAGAGAGCCTGGAGGGCCGGGAGGCAGGAACGGAGCGGAGCTGAGGGAAGGAAAACAAAACAAAGACCAGAGGTAATGAATAAAAAACAGAATACCGGCACCAGGTATATATCCACTGCTTCAGGCTCAGTTACACTATCGGAGGATGTGTGGCGGATGTTCTGGAGCGTCTTGGTGATCAGCTGTGGGCGGTGCACAACTTGAAAGACAGCCAAACTTATCGAGAGAAAAATACAAAGGAAAGTGGCACTCACCCCAGTTTTGCTGAAAAATACATAACGTCCTTTATTTGAACTTTACATGGAGAGGCGGCTGGTAAACAACGAGGGTGCGGGGAAAAAAGAGGACTACGGCCGTTTCACGCTTATGCGCTTCTACGGGTCCATGTGCACAGCTAAAAACGTCATTTCCTTTATACAAAGGCAGACGTAACAAAGTGGACAACAGGTGAGGATAATAAGCAGAAATGTTATACAAATATATACATACAACTGCGTAAAAACTGTGCGTTGCTAACGTTAACGAGTACACTATAAGAAAATAATCCTAATTATAACAAATAAGATTTAGAACAAACGTAATATTTTGGAAAAAACACCAGACCTTGATTCAGAGGAAAACCGCCATGTCAAGCTTGTCATTAAGACCAAGCGGACCTTGTGCGTTCGTTTTGATAATCCACTTTGCTTCCCTTTGAAGTAACAATTTATTGTGGTCACCACCATATGGAGGATATTTAACCACCTCTAAACCCGCAAATCGTAATGTATCTGGGTTAGAATTGTGAACATCTCGTATATGTTTGATTAAGCGGGGACAGCCTTTGCCAGTGGAAATAGAACTGTGGTGTTCCCTGAATCTATGAACAAGAGGACGGATGGTTTTCCCAATATAAAAGAAAAGGCATGGACAAAAAATAACATAAACCACGAATTTTGTTTTACAGGTAATAAATTGACGAATTTTATGATCAATTCCCCCGATACGTATCGGGTTATTCAGATATCTCAGATGGCAGAAGCTACAGCTCCCACACCTGTGATTGCCTAATGGTGTATATTTCTGCAACCAATTGTTTCTAACAGGCAAAATACGATTTTTTACCAACAGGTCACCCAAATTTTTAGTACGCTTATAAGCGAAACATGGATGGTTAGCTGTAATTTCTGCCAAATCTTTATCATTTTGGAGTACATGCCAGTTTTTATTAATGGCTGAATGAATTATCTTATCGACTGGACTGTGAATAAAAGTAAACACAAATTTTCGATGATGATCCATTTGCCGACCCAAATGATGCGTTTTCTTACGATTTTTTAAAAGATCAATTTGTTTAAGTTCCCCCACTCTTCTCTCTGCTGTCGCTAAGATATTCTGCGGGTACTCCCGTTCCAAGAAATTCTTTTTTAACGTGGATATTTGTTCTTTAAATACTCCATCATCATTATTTAACTTTCTATACCGCACCATCTGGCTATAAGGAATACTTCTTTTTGTATGAGCTGGATGTGCGCTGTTAAAATGGAGCAAACTGTTTGTCGCAGTTGATTTTTTATGTACTGTTGTATTGAGTTTTCCATCCACGACATTAATTTTCGCATCTAAGAATTCCAGTGAGTCACCCCCAAAACAAGCGGTGAATTGCATATTCACATCATTCACATTATTAAGATGTGTAACAAACGCATCAAAGGTGTCTTTTGAGCCGTCCTAAATAATAAAGATGTCGTCCGCAAAACGCAAGTAATTGCGCACATGTTTCAAGAAAGGATTATGAACTGACATTATAAATTTCTCTTCAAATGCCGCTAGAAACAAATTTGCAAAGACACATGCAACGGGCGTACCCATTGCAGTGCCTGTGCATTGCAAAAACCATTTGTCCATAAATTTAAATGCATTGTGCGCAAGTACAAACTCGAGACTCTCTAAAATGAAAGCAATAAAATCCCGATCTTTATCTGTATTGGACAAGATGGTATGGATTGCTTCAATGCCCTTCGCCTGAGGTATTCTCGTGTACAAACTCACGACATCGATGGATGTTAGTGAGAAGGACGGTTGCCAATCAACTGAATGTAGAAAAGCCACAAACTCACCTGAGTCCTTAATAAAAGAGGGAATTTTATGCAACAGTGGTTTGAGGAGCCAGTCCAAAAATTTGGACAAGGGTTCAGTTAATGATCCTATACCCGATATAATCGGGCGTCCAGGTGGTGAAGTGGCATCTTTGTGAATTTTCGGCAGACTATACCAAAATGGTATCTTAGGGGAAATTGGAAATAATTTTTCCGCTTTGTTTTTGGTTAGTGTCCCACTGGCCACATATTTATTAAGTAATGATCTCAGTTTTTCTTTAAATTTGTTTGTGGGATTGAAATCAAGGGGTGCATATGTAGCGCGATCATTTAACTGAGACAACGCTTCCTGGATATAATAATTTCTATCTAGTAGAACTATATTACCCCCCTTGTCCGCCTTTCTGATGACCACATCATCCCACTGTTGCATTTCATATACAGCCCTCTCTTCTCCGCCAGAGAGATTTTTAGAGGGACTTTGATATAAAATTGCTTCAACGTCTTTGACCACGAGATCATAAAACAAATCGATATTATTGCCAGGAGTGACAGGAGGCATGAAGGTTGATTTGATTCCTCCCCTAAAGGGTTCCGGGACCAATGTTTCTGTTGCCTCCGGAGTAAAAGCCTCCATTTCCGATCCTTCTTCACATAAATCAGCTAGAAGTCGTGCGTCTTCGATAGCGTTTAAATCTGGAACTTCAGAAGCTATGAAGCCCAGGGGACCTATCACTGCTGGAGATTCCGTCGATACCAAACTTGATGCTTTCTCTTTACCGTCTTTTGCAATACTGGAAAAAAATTTTTTTAAATGTAGTTTTCTAGTAGCCTTAAAAAGGTCTATCTTAAAGTCAGTGACGCTGAACTCAGTCGGGATGCAAAAATTTAAACCCATAGAGAGTACTTTGGTTTGCTCTTTAGTCAAAACTTTATTAGATAAATTAACAATTTGCGTTTGCTTATTAAAATCTAGTTCCTCCAGGACACTTGCTTGCGTTTCTTTCGCGTGTTTATGTTTGCGACCTCCACGTCGGATCTTTTTTCTAAAGGGACGCTGGGAGTAGTTGAGGTGGAAGTAGAAGGCACATTATTATCTGCATCATCCATACCACTTGAGTCGGAATCTGTGATCCAACCATCTCTTGAAAATCTATTTTTATTATATCTCTTGGAAAAGTTATTCCTCTGGAAATTTTTTCTTTTATTTTTATTCCAAGAGAATATACAACCAGTTGCGAAATCATTTTTGTCTCTTAAAAATTTTTCTTTTTTCTTTTGTTTCGTATCCATCTGAATTATAATCAATTTCTTTTCTAATTTCTTGTGGAACTGTTTATTGTACTCCTCTGTGACCCTTGTCATGAGTTCAGTCTTAGCTTTATTCAGATGCTCACACAATGCTGTATATTCTTTCTCATTTTGAGCTATTACAAGGGTCAAAAGGTTACGCGAACATTGCAGGTGTATAGCTTCCCATGCTTCTTTAAACGAGGGATCCTCTGTGAACTGAGAGATGTCTTTATACACCCGCAGGCCCCTAGGTACTCGTTCACAGTCCACATATGATTTGAGCGATTTGATAGTCCAATAGAGTCTTATTTTTAGACCAGAGGTAAACTACAGGAAAAGAAGAACAGGGACTGCAGGTAACAACAAGGAGGAAACGGAGTGAACCAGAGAGAACCGGAAGGTAGCACGGTAAGGCACAGAGTGCAGGCACTGAGCAGGGAATACGAAGGGCCAAACGTAATAGCAAATGTGCTAAAACAATCAGGCACCAGGAAGCAGGAAGAACTACCTTTTATAGGAGGAGCAGGAACGGGATTGGATGGAAAAGAACATGTGACTTCAGGAGGAGGTAGCAGAGACGCTGGGTCTGCGTCCTAGAGGGAAGCTAGAGCGCCTGCGCAGAGAAAGAACACCTGCAGAGGAGCGTGCAGACCGGGACGTAGCAGCGGTGGAGCGAGGACGCTGGAGCACAGCGCTGGAGCGGTGAGAACGGCGACGCTGGAGCGTAGCGGTGGATGTAACAGTACCCCCCTTCTTATACCCCCCTTTACGAAGAGTAGCAAAAAACCTATTAAGAATACGAGGAGCATCAATGTTCTCCAAGGGCTCCCAGGACCTCTCCTCCGGACCAAAACCCTTCCAGTCCACCAGAAAAAACTATTTTCCCCGAACCTTTTTAACAGCCAAAATGTCCTTAACCTCAAAAATGTTGTCCGTGCCGGCTGGTTGAGAAGAGGAACAAGAGGGAGAATGAAAACGGTTAAAGACGGCTGGTTTGAGAAGAGAGACATGAAACGTATTGGGTATACGGAGCGAAGCAGGCAATTTCAGCTTGTAGGCGACATCGTTGACTCGACGTAGAATCTCAAAAGGACCGATGAACCGTGGACCAAGCTTGTAGGAAGGAATCTTGAGTCTGATAAATTTTGAAGAAAGCCAAACTTTGTCACCAGGAGAGAAAGGAGGAGAATCTAAACGTCTCTTGTCTGCTTGTCTCTTCATTCTAGAAGAAGCTAGATTTAAGGTCCCTTTGACCTCGCTCCAGATGGAAGAAAAGTTGAGAGCCGTAGAGTCAGCAGCCGGAACACCAGAGGCAGGAGAAACCGGTAGGGGAACACTCGGATGCCGTCCATAAACAACAAAAAATGGAGACTTTGCGGAGGACTCGCTGGAATGGTTGTTATAGGCAAACTCCGCCCAAGGAAGTAGTTCGACCCAGTCATTATGGTGAGCATTAGAAAAATGCCGAAGATAAGCAGCCAAGGTTTGGTTGGTACGTTCTGCTTGACCGTTAGTTTGAGGGTGATACGAGGAAGAGAAGTCCAGATTCACCTTTAAAAGCTTGCACAAAGCTCTCCAAAAGCGGGAAGTAAATTGAACCCCTCTGTCTGACACGATGTGCTGAGGAAGACCATGGAATTTGAAGATGTTAAGAATAAAAATGTTAGCCAACTCAGGAGCTGAAGGTAAACCGGATAATGGAATGAAGTGAGCCATCTTAGAGAATCTGTCCACAACGACGAGGATGACCGTGCAGGCGGAAGAGCAAGGTAGATCGGTGATGAAGTCCATTGCGATGTGTTGCCAAGGTGCGGACGGAACAGGAAGAGGAAGGAGATTTCCATGCGGTAGTCGCCTGGGTACCTTGTTTCTGGCACAAGAAGGACAAGAGGCTACGAAGTCCTTTACGTCTTGACGTAAAGTAGGCCACCAATAGTAACGTGAAATGAGAAGAAGAGTCTTTCTAATACCGGCATGACCAGCCAATTTGGAAGAATGGCCCCAAGATAAGACCCTCTTAGTGTCTTCATCCAAGACAAGAGTTTTACCCGGTGGAGGTTGGAACATCCGTAAAGGGGCTACGGTGACCATCTTAGTAGGGTCAATGATGTAAGCTGGCTCCTCCACGGTATCAGACGATTGGAAGGACCTGGACAGGGCGTCAGCTCTTATGTTTTTGTTGCCGGGCCGAAAACGAAGTTCGAACTCAAAGCGAGCAAAGAACAAGGACCATCTAGCTTGACGTGGATTCAATCTTTGCGCAGTCTGTAGGTAAGTAAGATTCTTGTGATCGGAGAAGATTATAAACGGGTGCACCGAGCCCTCCAGTAGATATCTCCACTCGCCTAGAGCCAATTTGATGGCCAGCAATTCTCGATCTCCAATTGTGTAATTTCGTTCAGAGGGTGAAAAGGCTGTTGAGAAGAAGCCGCACGGTGCCGTTAGACCCTCAGGAGTCTTTTGTGAGAGCACAGCTCCAGCCCCGGTAGAGGAGGCGTCAACTTCCAGAATAAAAGGCTTGTTCACCTCCGGGTGATGCAAGACTGGGGCAGAAGAAAAAGATCTCTTGAGAAGAACAAAGGACTTCTCGGCCTCAGGAGACCAATCCTTGGAGCAGGAACCTTTGCGAGTGAGAGAAGAGAGAGGACGAATCATGGAGGAGAAATGTGGGATGAATTGCCTGTAGTAATTGGCGAATCCGATGAAGCGTTAAATGGCTTTCACTCCGCAGGGCCGTGGCCAGTTAATAATGGCATTCACCTTCTCAGGGTCCATCTTAAGGCCGGAGTCGGAGACAATGTATCCAAGGAAAGGTAGTGAGGTTTGCTCAAACAAGCACTTCTCTATCTTGGCATACAAGTGGTTTTCTCTTAGGCGTTGCAAGACCTCGCGAACACTCCTGCGATGTGACGGAAGATCAGAAGAAAAAATAAGGATATCATCCAAATAAACCAAAACGCAAGAGTACAGAAGGTCCAGGAACACATCGTTGACGAACTCTTGGAAAACCGCAGGAGCGTTGCAGAGACCGAAAGGCATGACTAAATACTCGTAGTGTCCATCCCGGGTGTTAAAAGCTGTTTTCCACTCATCGCCAGAGCGGATCCGGACCAAATTGTAAGCGCCTCGTAAATCCAACTTAGTAAAAATACGAGCGCCACGGAGGCGATCGAAGAGCTCCGGTATAAGGGGCAGAGGATACCGATTCTTAATCGTGATGCTGTTCAAACCCCGATAGTCTATACAAGGTCTTAAGGAACCGTCCTTCTTCTTCACAAAGAAGAACCCTGCTCCAGCAGGGGAGGAGGATTTCCGGATGAATCCTTTAGCTAGGTTCTCTTGTATGTACTCAGACATAGATTTGGTCTCAGCTGCAGAAAGCGGGTAAATCCTTCCCCTAGGTGGAGAACGGCCGGGAAGAAGCTCCACAGGACAATCGTAAGAACGATGGGGAGGAAGATTCTCAGCCTCTCGCTTGTTGAAGACGTCAGCGTAAGACCAGTAAGGAGAAGGTAATCCGTCAGGAACTTCAGCAGGCTGGGTACGAGAAACCGGACATACAGACCGAAGGCAACGATCATGGCACGAAGGGCCCCACCGAAGTACGTCTCCAGTGCGCCAATTCAGTGTGGGCTCATGTAGTCGAAGCCAATGGAGGCCCAGCAGGAAGGCGTAGGAAAGGTTAGGCAGAACATAAAAAGCGATCTTCTCGCGATGAAGGGCCCCAATTTGTATCTCCACCTCTTCAGTGACGAGGGAAACTGCATCTTGTAAAGGTCTTCCATCCACAGAGGCGATTAGACGGGGAGTGTCCAAAGAGATTACTGGTACGCGAAGCCTCCGAACCACCTCAAGACTGATAAAATTGCCTGCCGCTCCAGAATCCACATACGCCACCTCGGAAGATTGATGCTGGTTAGAGAAAAAAAGAATGGAAAGAGTCAAAGGTTGAGAGGAAACGCGGGCACCTAGGGAGGCCTCTCTTACCTGTCCTAGGCGGAAGAGTTTTCCGGTCTGTCAGGGCAACTGCGGAGTAAATGGGTTGCACTACCACAATAGAAGCAGAGGCCCTGGGTGCGCCTCTCTTTGCGGCGTTGTTCCGCCATTTTAACTCGATCCACTTGCATAGGTTCAGAGGTTGGAACAGTAGAGGGAACAGAAACGGGAGCACGAGAAATACTAGACTGACGGAAGGTAGCGGAGACAGGCATAGATCTCCTCTCTCGAGCAGACTCCCGCGAACGCTCCTGGAAGCGGAGGTCGATCCGAGTGGCGAGAGAGAAAAGGTCCTCCAGGGTAGTTGGAGTGTAACGACCGGCGAGCTCGTCTTTAATACGGCTGGACAGGCCTCGCCAGAAAGCACCCACAAGAGCCTCATTGTTCCACTCTAACTCCGAGGCCAAAGTACGAAAGCGGATGGCATATTGTCCAACGGAAGAAGAACCCTGACGCAGATTAAAGAGAGACTCGGTCGTAGAGGCTAAACGTCCGGGCTCATCAAAAACTTTCCGAAAGGTCTCAAGAAAGTCCTCCAGGTGGCTGACAATGGGATCTGTTATGACCCCAATGGCGAGGGTCTCAGAGGAACGTGGAAGTCTGCAGAATACAAAAATCCAGCTCATAGGGCAGTGGTAACTGGGTTGACCATATATCTACTCCTAACGCCAACACTAGAAGTAGCCGGGGATCATTCCTACGTTGATTCTAGATGACACGCGCCAGCCGGAGAATCTAGCTACCCCTAGTAGAGGAAAACAAAGACCTTTCTTGCCTCCAGAGAAGGGGACCCCAAAGCTGGATAGAAGCCCCCCACAAATAATGACGGTGAGGTAAGAGGAAATGACAAACACAGAAATGAATCAGGTTTAGCACAGAGAGGCCCGCTTACTGATAGCAGAATAAAGAAAGGTAACTTATATGGTCAACAAAAACCCTATCAAAATCCACACTGGAAATTCAAGAACCCCCGAACCGTCTAACGGTCCAGGGGGAGAACACCAGCTCCCTAGAGCTTCCAGCAAAGGTCAGGATATAGATTTGGAACAAGCTGGACAAAAATACAAAACCAAAACAAATAGCAAAAAGCAAAAGGCAGACTTACCTGATATAACTGGAACCAGGATCAGTAGACAAGAGCACAGCAGACTAGCTCTGATAACTACGTTGCCAGGCATTGAACTGAAGGTCCAGGGAGCTTATATAGCAACACCCCTAACTAACGACCCAGGTGCGGATAAAAGGAATGACAGAAAAACCAGAGTCAAAAAACTAGTAACCACTAGAGGGAGCAAAAAGCAAATTCACAACAGTACCCCCCCCTTAGTGAGGGGTCACCGAACCCTCACCACGACCACCAGGGCGATCAGGATGAGCGGCATGAAAGGCACGAACTAAATCGGCCGCATGAACATCAGAGGCGACCACCCAGGAATTATCCTCCTGACCATAGCCCTTCCACTTGACCAGGTACTGAAGCCTCCGCCTGGAGAGGCGAGAATCCAAGATCTTCTCCACCACATACTCCAACTCGCCCTCAACCAACACCGGAGCAGGAGGCTCAGCAGAAGGAACTACAGGCACAATGTACCGCCGCAACAAGGACCTATGAAATACATTGTGAATAGCAAACGACACAGGAAGATCCAGACGAAAAGATACAGGATTAAGGATTTCCAATATCTTGTAAGGCCCAATAAAACGAGGTTTAAATTTGGGAGAGGAGACCTTCATAGGAACAAAGCGGGAAGAAAGCCATACCAAATCCCCAACGCGTAGTCGGGGACCCACACCGCGGCGGCGGTTGGCAAAGCGCTGAGCCTTCTCCTGTGACAACTTCAAGTTGTCCACCACATGATTCCAGATCTGCTGCAACCTATCCACCACAGAATCCACCCCAGGACAGTCAGAAGGCTCCACATGACCCGAAGAAAAGCGAGGATGGAAACCAGAGTTGCAGAAAAAAGGCGAAACCAAGGTGGCGGAACTAGCCCGATTATTAAGGGCAAACTCAGCCAACGGCAAGAATGTCACCCAATCGTCCTGATCAGCAGAGACAAAACACCTCAAATAAGCCTCCAAAGTCTGATTGGTTCGCTCCGTCTGTCCATTAGTCTGAGGATGGAAAGCAGACGAAAACGACAAATCAATGCCCATCCTACTACAAAAGGATCGCCAGAACCTGGAAACGAACTGGGATCCTCTGTCTGACACAATATTCTCAGGGATGCCGTGCAAACGAACCACGTTCTGGAAAAACACAGCAACCAGATCGGAAGAGGAAGGCAGCTTAGGCAAAGGAACCAAATGGACCATCTTGGAGAAGCGATCACATATCACCCAGATAACGGACATGCCCTGAGATAGCGGAAGATCAGAAATGAAATCCATGGAGATATGTGTCCAAGGTCTCTTCGGGACAGGCAAGGGCAAGAGCAAACCGCTGGCACGAGAACAGCAAGGCTTAGCTCGAGCACAAGTCCCACAGGACTGCACAAATGACCGCACATCTCTTGACAAGGAAGGCCACCAAAAGGACCTGGCCACCAGATCTCTGGTGCCAAAAATTCCCGGGTGACCTGCCAACACCGAGGAATGAACCTCGGAAATGACTCTGCTGGTCCACTTATCCGGGACAAACAGTCTGTCAGGTGGACAAGACTCAGGCCTATCAGCCTGAAATCTCTGCAACACACGTCGCAGATCCGGAGAAATAGCTGACAAGATAACTCCATCTTTAAGAATACCAACAGGATCAGCGACTCCAGGAGCATCAGGCACAAAGCTCCTAGAAAGAGCATCGGCCTTCACATTCTTTGAACCTGGTAAATACGAGACAACAAAATCAAAGCGGGAGAAAAACAATGACCAGCGGGCCTGTCTCGGATTAAGGCGTTTAGCAGACTCGAGATACATCAGATTTTTGTGATCAGTCAAGACCACCACACGATGCTTAGCACCCTCGAGCCAATGACGCCACTCCTCAAATGCCCATTTCATGGCCAACAACTCCCGATTGCCCACATCATAATTTCGCTCGGCAGGCGAAAACTTCCTAGAGAAAAAGGCACAAGGTTTCATAACAGAGCAACCAGGGCCTCTCTGCGACAAAACGGCCCCTGCCCCAATCTCCGAAGCATCCACCTCAACCTGAAAGGGAAGTGAGACGTCAGGCTGGCACAAAACAGGCGCCGAAGTAAACCGGCGTTTCAACTCCTGGAAAGCCTCCACGGCAGCAGGAGCCCAGTTAGCTACATCGGAGCCCTTCTTGGTCATATCCGTCAAAGGTTTCACAATGCTAGAAAAATTAGCAATAAAACGACGGTAGAAGTTAGCGAAGCCCAAGAACTTCTGAAGACTCTTAACTGATGAGGGCTGAGTCCAATCAAGAATAGCTCGGACCTTGACTGGGTCCATCTCCACAGCAGAAGGAGAAAAAATGAACCCCAAAAAGGGAACCTTCTGTACACCAAAGAGACACTTTGAGCCCTTGACAAACAAAGAATTTTCACGCAAAATTTTAAAGACCAACCTGACCTGCTCCACATGCGAATCCCAATTATCAGAAAAAACCAAAATATCATCCAGATAAACAATCAAAAATTTATCCAGATACTTCCGGAAAATGTCATGCATAAAGGACTGAAAAACTGAAGGCGCATTGGAGAGCCCAAAAGGCATCACCAAGTACTCAAAATGACCTTCGGGCGTATTGAATGCGGTTTTCCATTCATCACCTTGCTTAATGCGCACAAGGTTGTACGCACCACGAAGGTCTATCTTGGTGAACCACTTGGCACCCTTAATCCGGGCAAATAAGTCAGACAACAGCGGTAAAGGATACTGAAATTTGACAGTGATCTTATTTAAAAGCCGATAATCAATACAAGGTCTCAAAGATCCGTCCTTTTTTGCCACAAAAAAGAATCCCGCACCAAGAGGGGAAGAAGACGGACGAATATGTCCTTTCTCCAGAGACTCCTTGATATATGAACGCATAGCGGTATGTTCAGGTACCGACAGATTAAACAGTCTTCCCTTAGGAAACTTACTGCCTGGGATCAAATCTATAGCACAGTCACAGTCCCTATGAGGAGGCAGTGCACTGGACTCAGACTCACTGAAGACATCCTGATAATCAGACAAATACTCCGGAACTTCTGAAGGCGTAGAAGAAGCAATAGACACAGGCAGGGAATCCCCATGAATACCACGACAGCCCCAACTTGAGACTGACATAGCCTTCCAGTCCAGGACTGGATTATGGGTCTGTAACCATGGCAGCCCTAAAACAACCAAATCATGCATTTTATGTAAAACCAGGAAACGTATCACCTCGCGGTGTTCAGGAGTCATGCACATGGTAACCTGTGTCCAATACTGCGGTTTATTTGCTGCCAATGGTGTAGCATCAATACCCCTAAGAGGAATAGGATTTTCTAATGGTTCAAGAGTAAAACCACAGCGCTTAGCAAATGAGAGATCCATGAGACTCAGGGCAGCACCTGAATCTACAAACGCCATGACAGGATAAGATGACAGTGAGCAAATCAAAGTTACAGACAGAATAAATTTAGGTTGCAAATTACCAACGGTGACAGGACTAACAACCTTAGCTATACGTTTAGAGCATGCTGAGATAACATGTGTAGAATCACCACAGTAGTAGCACAAGCCATTCCGGCGTCTATGAATTTTCCGCTCATTTCTAGTCAGGATTCTATCACATTGCATTAAATCAGGTGTCTGTTCAGACAACACCATGAGGGAATTTGCGGTTTTTCTATCACATTGCACCGAATTAGGTGTCTGTTCAGACAACACCATGAGGGAATTTGCGGTTTTGCGCTCCCGCAACCGCCGGTCAATTTGAATAGCCAGTGCCATAGTATCATTCAGACCTGTGGGAATGGGAAAACCCACCATAACATTCTTAATGGCTTCAGAAAGGCCATTTCTAAAATTAGCGGCCAGTGCACACTCGTTCCAATGTGTCAGCACGGACCATTTCCGAAATTTTTGGCAATACACTTCAGCCTCGTCCTGCCCCTGAGACATAGCCAGCAAGGCCTTTTCTGCCTGAATCTCAAGATTGGGTTCCTCATAAAGTAAACCGAGCGCCAGAAAAAACGCATCAAGATCAGCCAATGCCGGATCTCCTGGCGCCAGCGAAAAAGCCCAATCCTGAGGGTCGCCCCGTAAGAACGAAATAACAATTTTTACTTGCTGAGCAGAATCTCCAGATGAACAGGGTCTCAGGGACAAAAACAATTTACAATTATTCACGAAATTCCTAAACTTAAACCTGTCTCCGGAAAATAGTTCAGGAATCGGTATTTTAGGTTCTGACCTAGGATTTCTGATAACATAGTCTTGTATGCCCTGCACACGAGTAGCCAGCTGGTCCACACTTGTAATCAAGGTCTGGACATTCATGTCTGCAGCAAGCATAGCCACTCTGAGGTAAAGGGGAAGAAGAAAAAAAAAAAAAAAAAAAACTCAGAATCTTCTTTCTTATAATCCCTCTTCTGCAATGCATTAAACATTTAATACTGGCCTGGCAAACTGTTATGACCCCAATGGCGAGGGTCTCAGAGGAACGTGGAAGTCTGCAGAATACAAAAATCCAGCTCATAGGGCAGTGGTAACTGGGTTGACCATATATCTACTCCTAACGCCAACACTAGAAGTAGCCGGGGATCATTCCTACGTTGATTCTAGATGACACGCGCCAGCCGGAGAATCTAGCTACCCCTAGTAGAGGAAAACAAAGACCTTTCTTGCCTCCAGAGAAGGGGACCCCAAAGCTGGATAGAAGCCCCCCACAAATAATGACGGTGAGGTAAGAGGAAATGACAAACACAGAAATGAATCAGGTTTAGCACAGAGAGGCCCGCTTACTGATAGCAGAATAAAGAAAGGTAACTTATATGGTCAACAAAAACCCTATCAAAATCCACACTGGAAATTCAAGAACCCCCGAACCGTCTAACGGTCCGGGGGGAGAACACCAGCTCCCTAGAGCTTCCAGCAAAGGTCAGGATATAGATTTGGAACAAGCTGGACAAAAATACAAAACCAAAACAAATAGCAAAAAGCAAAAGGCAGACTTAACTGATATAACTGGAACCAGGATCAGTAGACAAGAGCACAGCAGACTAGCTCTGATAACTACGTTGCCAGGCATTGAACTGAAGGTCCAGGGAGCTTATATAGCAACACCCCTAACTAACGACCCAGGTGCGGATAAAAGGAATGACAGAAAAACCAGAGTCAAAAAACTAGTAACCACTAGAGGGAGCAAAAAGCAAATTCACAACAGGGATCGTCACGCTCCCATAAGGGGTTCACCCAAGCTAATGCCTCTCCCTCAAGATGAGACACTATGAACGCCACTCTCGCCCGATCTGATGGATACTGAAGTGGGAGAAGCTCAAAGTGGAGGCGGCATTGATTTAAAAACCCCCTACAAAGTTTTGGATCGCCAGAGTACCTGGGAGGTTTACCCAAACGAGGGGGAGGGTGAGCGGTAGACGGAGGACTGGAGTCAAGGGAAGAGGCTTGTGCGACCACAGCTGGGGCAGACTGGAGATTAAACAAACGGTCATCAATAGAGGCCATATAACTCAGCATGCGGGATTGGGTATCGCGTTGCTGGGCAAGTTCTTGTTGGAGACTAACTAACTGGGCGGCGTTAACAGGGTCTGAAGTCTGTATCGAGGTAAGGCGGGACTCCATAGACTTCATAAAAGCCATTATGCACCGTTGGTTTTCACGCAAATGGGCTAGCTCTTTCTGGGCCGAGAAAGGGGTACCCGCGGGGTCCATGGCCTGATTGTACTATAGCGAACTAGGAGAGACAAGAGTGGACCCTCTGGACCGTGGGGAGCCCTACCCCTGGGCGAGCGACCTAGGAGATAACGACCCCTATACAGGGACCGCAAGGAGCAAGCCCAGAGGTCACTTACCCACGGTGAGATACCAGTAGGGACGGCTCCAGGAAGAGAGATAAACGAAGGCAGGATACTGGGGAAGAATACGGGAAGCAGCTAGAGAGCCTGGAGGGCCGGGAGGCAGGAACGGAGCGGAGCTGAGGGAAGGAAAACAAAACAAAGACCAGAGGTAAACTACAGGAAAAGAAGAACAGGGACTGCAGGTAACAACAAGGAGGAAACGGAGTGAACCAGAGAGAACCGGAAGGTAGCACGGTAAGGCACAGAGTGCAGGCACTGAGCAGGGAATACGAAGGGCCAAACGTAATAGCAAATGTGCTAAAACAATCAGGCACCAGGAAGCAGGAAGAACTACCTTTTATAGGAGGAGCAGGAACGGGATTGGATGGAAAAGAACATGTGACTTCAGGAGGAGGTAGCAGAGACGCTGGGTCTGCGTCCTAGAGGGAAGCTAGAGCGCCTGCGCAGAGAAAGAACACCTGCAGAGGAGCGTGCAGACCGGGACGTAGCAGCGGTGGAGCGAGGACGCTGGAGCACAGCGCTGGAGCGGTGAGAACGGCGACGCTGGAGCGTAGCGGTGGATGTAACACTGTTTCCAGGAACAGTTCAAAGAGTCCTTTTCTTTGTAAAACCAGTAGAGGGCACCTTTAAGAAGGTGCAAACTATTTACAATGAGTTTGTAATCATGCAGTGTTCATGATCCAGCAGTTCTTTTCAACAATGAGGAACGAGAAACAAAAACAAAAGCAAAAGTAGGGATCCCGGTAAACTAAGGGATCCCTTTAAGAGTAACCCTAGTCGGGTTTAAAGCAGCAAAAGCAGGGAAACAAGCAGTTAACTATTTACATATCCATGGCATCGAGGTTTACTCTCGCTCTGGCAGCCATAGCTCCGCATAGATCTCGCTCGGCAAGGTGATCGGCGAGATCGGGGCCTTTAAGAAGTGCTCCATACCTGTGGCCCGATCCCAGGGTGTAAGGCGCCGGAGTCTATAGGTCCCAGGGAGAGGGGGTACCACGACGGGGCCTATCAGCAAATCCTCTGCTGGCGAGGCAGGGTCGTTCTTCATACCTGCTTCAGATGCGGTCCCTCCGGTGCCGATCTGCTCCGTCTCCTCTGGGGTCTGGAACGCTAGTTGCAGGGCCTTGCGCTGCGGCGTCATCTCCGTTTGCAGCACCTCGCTTTCCGGCAGGGCCTTGCTTTCTGGCTTTGGAGCGCTGGAACTTCTTTCCTGCTCCGGACCAGACGAGGCTGCCAACAGACATCTGATGAGGCTCCCGATGAAGGTCTTCTTCCACCCGGCCTCAGTGCTCAGCTGCATCCGCCGGAATTGGTCGCCGAGCTCATCCACTCCGGCCTGCAGGAAATAAATATCAGTGG
The DNA here is from genome assembly GCF_051348905.1 of Ranitomeya variabilis. Lineage (NCBI taxonomy): Eukaryota > Metazoa > Chordata > Amphibia > Anura > Dendrobatidae > Ranitomeya > Ranitomeya variabilis. The sequence continues at coordinate 158,806,896 of NC_135238.1, read as the reverse complement.
TGGAGGCCTGGTTGCGGTGCCCCTCCGGGTAGCTGGGGGAGTCCTCTGCTCCTACCCCATGCTCCGGCTCCGGGTGGCTCGCCATGGCGTCCTCCATGTCGCTCACTTCTTCTTCCTGGTCCTTTTCCCGCTCTCTCCTTCGTGGGCGGTTTCGTTTTCGTCGTCGCCGCCCCCCATTGAGGATCAGTAGGCGGATCTCGGCTGCTGACGGACACGTCCTCAAGGGGCAGAAATATTTAGACTGGGCGGCCATTGTCTTTCGCGCTCTCCAGCTTGTCTACGCCCACTCCACGTCCTTCTTCTTCTCCTGCGCTCTCCTCAGCGCTGTAATGGCGGCGGTTTTTGGCGGGAACTTTTGGCGGCAAGTGGCAATACACAGTCTGTGCAATAAGTCACAGTCCAAGTGTAATAAATCACAGTTCCAAGGCACACATGACCTGATTCTTCAGGCTTAAGTAGATCCTGTTCGTGACGCCAAGTTGCAGCGCCCCCACTGCCGCAGGGCCGAGGGGTACCCGGTACCGGGCCTCTGAGTCACTGCTCTGGGGTTGTCACGGTGGCTAGACCCGGTCCGTGACCCTGCTGAGGGGCGCCCAATGAAAGGTGTGGGTGGTGATGCTGTAGTGGTGCGGGCCGCAGTAAATAACGAGGACACCAGGTTGCAGTCTCTTTACCTCTTTACTGAAGGCTTCAGGATCCTCAGTCCGGAATACGGTTAACCAGGCTGCGCAAGTCCAGCTGGTCCGATGGCACCTCCAGAGTTCCCTTTGCAGGTGGAAATCTGTGCCTACCTTCTAGCGCTTGTGTGTTGTGGTCCTCCCCTGCTGTGCTTACGGGATAGTCCTCACAACTGTTGTGTTTGTTTCTGAAGTTCCCTCACAACTAGATTATGATGTTCTTCTTCGTCCCCCAGATGATATGGCTAGGACGCACCCATATGACGGGTAGGCTCGGAGCTCTTCCTGGACCCTAGTGTCGCCCCTCTCCTGTTGTTGCCCCTATGTCTTCTTAGGTGATTTGGGTGAGGCACCCTGCCTATAACTGACTGTCCTGCCGTAGGTTTGAAGTTAGGCCTGGAGCGCTATACTTCCTCGGCGTTCCGGCCACCGGCTGCACGCCTCAGTAGGATGTTGCCTCGCCTTACAGCACGACTCCTACTGGTGTTTCTCCTTGTTGCATTGATCTCGTTTCTCACTCAGCACAATAAACCTCGCTTCTTGTCCTTTCTTAGGGTACCGCCGCGATCAGGTGCAGGCGCGGTCCTGTAACGTTTTCTCAGTTCGCTAGGCCTCTGTCAGGATCCCACCCCTGACAGGGACCCCCCCTGAATCTTCCCCTGCAACACCCTCTGCCACAGGATGTTGCCTGGTTCCAACCCAGTCAGCTTTCTAACTAACTTCCTACCTAACCCCCAGTTTTACCAGATTGTGAGGAGTGGCCTAATACATAGCACCCTTAGCTCCCCCTGGAGGCCAGACTGTGAAGTGTATTGGTGTCTGTGATACCTGGTCAGGTGAACTCCTTCAGTGCCATCAGACGTACCATAGCCCCCTTAGCGGCGGAGCATCAGTACTGCATCGACCAGGACTCTGGGGCGCTGCATATGTAAATGTAGCACCTGTATCTGTAACTCTGCATTTTGTCATATGTTTAGCTACTTATAGTTTATAGCAGACCAGGGCAAAGTGTGGGTCATGGGCCACTTTTTCCCCTCTGGCTGTTCCAGTCCGGCCTACGGACTGAGACAGCCGAAGGACAGAAACAGTGGTCCACGGACCACACAATGCCCTTCCCCACCCATCCGCCGTTCATCTGCCATCACCACTATCTGCATCCTCTGGATGCAAACAGCGGTAAATACACTATGAGACAGCTAATGTGATGACATGGCTCGTGGATCCACTGTGTCACAGGACCTACCTAAGAAGGGTTGTGGCTAAGCAGCTACTGGTGTTCACTGGAGCGCCTGATGGTGGAATTGAGCTGCAGGCAGCAAGTTCCACTCTAGGAGAGCAAATCACAGGTTGGATAGGCACAATCACAGGAGATGCAACTTGGTCTGATGAAGCAAATGTAAGGGCTTCCAATATGGTATCCAGCATCTTTGGATGGTAAAAAATTTCTTCCTATCACTCATGCTGACAAAATAGTCGATATAACTCCAAGAGCAAAGGACCATGGGCCTCAGCGGGGCCCATGGCCTGAGCAAACTGTTATGCGCTCCTGTGGCACACGTAGTTCGTGGACCCACAGTGCCACATGACCTAGGAAGGGGCATGGCTAAGCAGCCTCCTGGTGTTCACTGGAGCTCCTAATGGTGGAGTCAGACTTGAGCTGCAGGTACCACTTCTAGGCAAAGACCAGTATTGCAGCTGCTGATCCCAAAGGTCAGATACACAGACAAGGACTGGGTTATGAGTTGCTGCCAGGACAGGATAACAGAATTGGGCACAGCTCAGACTACAGAAATTCAGGATCACCGGAAAGGATGAACGCAGGGTATAGTAACAGATTCAGACTGGTCAGGTTCTGGAACATAGGACAGACTCAGGTAAAAGTAAAGAGTAGATACTAATTCAGACACTGCAGGTTTAGTACAGATTCAGACAAAGCAGGTTTAGAGAGAGGTCCTGATTCAGACAAAAGAGAATCAGGGATAGGTCCTGATTCAAGCACAACACGTTCAGGTTTCAGGTCTTAGCCAAACAGGCCCAGTGGAAGCAGGTTCAAACAAGATCAGATACAAGGTACAGATTTAGAGTTCAGAGACAGAAGCAAGACAGAACCTGGCAACTTAGTATTTTTACCAACACTAAAGGAGAATGATGCTCAGGCAGCACTCAACAGGTGAAGATGTCTTAAGCACTAAGTGCCTCCCAACAATTGGCTGAGGACACATTAGAAGTGCACACACTGCATCTTTAAGAAACAAGAAGTGCACACAGGCGCACTGTTGTGAATTTGCTTTTTGCTCCCTCTAGTGGTTACTAGTTTTTTGACTCTGGTTTTTGTGTCATTCCTTTTATCCGCACCTGGGTCGTTAGTTAGGGGTGTTGCTATATAAGCTCCCTGGACCTTCAGTTCAATGCCTGGCAACGTAGTTATCAGAGCTAGTCTGCTGTGCTCTTGTCTACTGATCCTGGTTCCAGTTATATCAGCTAAGTCTGCCTTTTGCTTTTTGCTATTTGTTTTGGTTTTGTATTTTTGTCCAGCTTGTTCCAAATCTATATCCTGACCTTTGCTGAAAGCTCTAGGGGGCTGGTGTTCTCCCCCCGGACCGTTAGACGGTTCGGGGGTTCTTGAATTTCCAGTGTGGATTTTGATAGGGTTTTTGTTGACCATATAAGTTACCTTTCTTTATTCTGCTATCAGTAAGCGGGCCTCTCTGTGCTAAACCTGGTTCATTTCTGTGTTTGTCATTTCCTCTTACCTCACCGTCATTATTTGTGGGGGGCTTCTATCCAGCTTTGGGGTCCCCTTCTCTGGAGGCAAGAAAGGTCTTTGTTTTCCTCTACTAGGGGTAGCTAGATTCTCCGGCTGGCGCGTGTCATCTAGAATCAACGTAGGAATGATCCCCGGCTACTTCTAGTGTTGGCGTTAGGAGTAGATATATGGTCAACCCAGTTACCACTGCCCTATGAGCTGGATTTTTGTATTCTGCAGACTTCCACGTTCCTCTGAGACCCTCGCCATTGGGGTCATAACAGTTTGCCAGGCAAGTATTAAATGTTTAATGCATTGCAGAAGAGGGATTATAAGAAAGAAGATTCTGAGTTTTTTTTTTCTCCTTCCCCTTTACCTCAGAGTGGCTATGCTTGCTGCAGACATGAATGTCCAGACCTTGATTACAAGTGTGGACCAGCTGGCTACTCGTGTGCAGGGCATACAAGACTATGTTATCAGAAATCCTAGGTCAGAACCTAAAATACCGATTCCTGAACTGTTTTCCGGAGACAGGTTTAAGTTTAGGAATTTCGTGAATAATTGTAAATTGTTTTTGTCCCTGAGACCCTGTTCATCAGGAGATTCTGCTCAGCAAGTAAAAATTGTTATTTCGTTCTTACGGGGCGACCCTCAGGATTGGGCTTTTTCGCTGGCGCCAGGAGATCCGGCATTGGCTGATCTTGATGCGTTTTTTCTGGCGCTCGGTTTACTTTATGAGGAACCCAATCTTGAGATTCAGGCAGAAAAGGCCTTGCTGTCTATGTCTCAGGGGCAGGACGAGGCTGAAGTGTATTGCCAAAAATTTCGGAAATGGTCCGTGCTGACACATTGGAACGAGTGTGCACTGGCCGCTAATTTTAGAAATGGCCTTTCTGAAGCCATTAAGAATGTTATGGTGGGTTTTCCCATTCCCACAGGTCTGAATGATACTATGGCACTGGCTATTCAAATTGACCGGCGGTTGCGGGAGCGCAAAACCGCAAATTCCCTCATGGTGTTGTCTGAACAGACACCTAATTCGGTGCAATGTGATAGAAAAACCGCAAATTCCCTCATGGTGTTGTCTGAACAGACACCTGATTTAATGCAATGTGATAGAATCCTGACTAGAAATGAGCGGAAAATTCATAGACGCCGGAATGGCTTGTGCTACTACTGTGGTGATTCTACACATGTTATCTCAGCATGCTCTAAACGTATAGCTAAGGTTGTTAGTCCTGTCACCGTTGGTAATTTGCAACCTAAATTTATTCTGTCTGTAACTTTGATTTGCTCACTGTCATCTTATCCTGTCATGGCGTTTGTAGATTCAGGTGCTGCCCTGAGTCTCATGGATCTCTCATTTGCTAAGCGCTGTGGATTTACTCTTGAACCATTAGAAAATCCTATTCCTCTTAGGGTTATTGATGCTACACCATTGGCAGCAAATAAACCGCAGTATTCGACTCAGGTTACCATGTGCATGACTCCTGAACACCGCGAGGTGATACGTTTCCTGGTTTTACATAAAATGCATGATTTGGTCGTTTTAGGGCTGCCATGGTTACAGACCCATAATCCAGTCCTGGACTGGAAGGCTATGTCAGTCTCAAGTTGGGGCTGTCGTGGTATTCATGAGGATTCCCTGCCTGTGTCTATTGCTTCTTCTACGCCTTCGGAAGTTCCGGAGTATTTGTCTGATTATCAGGATGTCTTCAGTGAGTCTGAGTCCAGTGCACTGCCTCCTCATAGGGACTGTGACTGTGCTATAGATTTGATCCCAGGCAGTAAATTTCCTAAGGGAAGACTGTTTAATCTGTCGGTACCTGAACATACCGCTATGCGTTCATATATCAAGGAGTCTCTGGAAAAAGGACATATTCGTCCGTCTTCTTCCCCTCTTGGTGCGGGATTCTTTTTTGTGGCAAAAAAGGATGGATCTTTGAGACCTTGTATTGATTATCGGCTTTTAAATAAGATCACTGTCAAATTTCAGTATCCTTTACCGCTGTTGTCTGACTTGTTTGCCCGGATTAAGGGTGCCAAGTGGTTCACCAAGATAGACCTTCGTGGTGCGTACAACCTTGTGCGCATTAAGCAAGGTGATGAATGGAAAACCGCATTCAATACGCCCGAAGGTCATTTTGAGTACTTGGTGATGCCTTTTGGGCTCTCCAATGCGCCTTCAGTCTTTCAGTCCTTTATGCATGACATTTTCCGGAAGTATCTGGATAAATTTTTGATTGTTTATCTGGATGATATTTTGGTTTTTTCTGATAATTGGGATTCGCATGTGGAGCAGGTCAGGTTGGTCTTTAAAATTTTGCGTGAAAATTCTTTGTTTGTCAAGGGCTCAAAGTGTCTCTTTGGTGTACAGAAGGTTCCCTTTTTGGGGTTCATTTTTTCCCCTTCTGCTGTGGAGATGGACCCAGTCAAGGTCCGAGCTATTCTTGATTGGTCTCAGCCCTCGTCAGTTAAGAGTCTTCAGAAGTTCTTGGGCTTCGCTAACTTCTACCGTCGTTTTATCGCTAATTTTTCTAGCATTGTGAAACCTTTGACGGATATGACCAAGAAGGGCTCCGATGTAGCTAACTGGGCTCCTGCTGCCGTGGAGGCTTTCCAGGAGTTGAAATGCCGGTTTACTTCGGCGCCTGTTTTGTGCCAGCCTGACGTCTCACTTCCCTTTCAGGTTGAGGTGGATGCTTCGGAGATTGGGGCAGGGGCCGTTTTGTCGCAGAGAGGCCCTGGTTGCTCTGTTATGAAGCCTTGTGCCTTTTTCTCTAGGAAATTTTCGCCTGCCGAGCGAAATTATGATGTGGGCAATCGGGAGTTGTTGGCCATGAAATGGGCATTTGAGGAGTGGCGTCATTGGCTCGAGGGTGCTAAGCATCGTGTGGTGGTCTTGACTGATCACAAAAATCTGATGTATCTCGAGTCTGCTAAACGCCTTAATCCGAGACAGGCCCGCTGGTCATTGTTTTTCTCCCGCTTTGATTTTGTTGTCTCGTATTTACCAGGTTCAAAGAATGTGAAGGCCGATGCTCTTTCTAGGAGCTTTGTGCCTGATGCTCCTGGAGTCGCTGATCCTGTTGGTATTCTTAAAGATGGAGTTATCTTGTCAGCTATTTCTCCGGATCTGCGACGTGTGTTGCAGAGATTTCAGGCTGATAGGCCTGAGTCTTGTCCACCTGACAGACTGTTTGTCCCAGATAAGTGGACCAGCAGAGTCATTTCCGAGGTTCATTCCTCGGTGTTGGCAGGTCACCCGGGAATTTTTGGCACCAGAGATCTGGTGGCCAGGTCCTTTTGGTGGCCTTCCTTGTCAAGGGATGTGCGGTCATTTGTGCAGTCCTGTGGGACTTGTGCTCGAGCTAAGCCTTGCTGTTCTCGTGCCAGCGGTTTGCTCTTGCCCTTGCCTGTCCCGAAGAGACCTTGGACACATATCTCCATGGATTTCATTTCTGATCTTCCGCTATCTCAGGGCATGTCCGTTATCTGGGTGATATGTGATCGCTTCTCCAAGATGGTCCATTTGGTTCCTTTGCCTAAGCTGCCTTCCTCTTCCGATCTGGTTCCTGTGTTTTTCCAGAACGTGGTTCGTTTGCACGGCATCCCTGAGAATATTGTGTCAGACAGAGGATCCCAGTTCGTTTCCAGGTTCTGGCGATCCTTTTGTAGTAGGATGGGCATTGATTTGTCGTTTTCGTCTGCTTTCCATCCTCAGACTAATGGACAGACGGAGCGAACCAATCAGACTTTGGAGGCTTATTTGAGGTGTTTTGTCTCTGCTGATCAGGACGATTGGGTGACATTCTTGCCGTTGGCTGAGTTTGCCCTTAATAATCGGGCTAGTTCCGCCACCTTGGTTTCGCCTTTTTTCTGCAACTCTGGTTTCCATCCTCGCTTTTCTTCGGGTCATGTGGAGCCTTCTGACTGTCCTGGGGTGGATTCTGTGGTGGATAGGTTGCAGCAGATCTGGAATCATGTGGTGGACAACTTGAAGTTGTCACAGGAGAAGGCTCAGCGCTTTGCCAACCGCCGCCGCGGTGTGGGTCCCCGACTACGCGTTGGGGATTTGGTGTGGCTTTCTTCCCGCTTTGTTCCTATGAAGGTCTCCTCTCCCAAATTTAAACCTCGTTTTATTGGGCCTTACAAGATATTGGAAATCCTTAATCCTGTATCTTTTCGTCTGGATCTTCCTGTGTCGTTTGCTATTCACAATGTATTTCATAGGTCCTTGTTGCGGCGGTACATTGTGCCTGTAGTTCCTTCTGCTGAGCCTCCTGCTCCGGTGTTGGTTGAGGGCGAGTTGGAGTACGTGGTGGAGAAGATCTTGGATTCTCGCCTCTCCAGGCGGAGGCTTCAGTACCTGGTCAAGTGGAAGGGCTATGGTCAGGAGGATAATTCCTGGGTGGTCGCCTCTGATGTTCATGCGGCCGATTTAGTTTGTGCCTTTCATGCCGCTCATCCTGATCGCCCTGGTGGTCGTGGTGAGGGTTCGGTGACCCCTCACTAAGGGGGGGGTACTGTTGTGAATTTGCTTTTTGCTCCCTCTAGTGGTTACTAGTTTTTTGACTCTGGTTTTTCTGTCATTCCTTTTATCCGCACCTGGGTCGTTAGTTAGGGGTGTTGCTATATAAGCTCCCTGGACCTTCAGTTCAATGCCTGGCAACGTAGTTATCAGAGCTAGTCTGCTGTGCTCTTGTCTACTGATCCTGGTTCCAGTTATATCAGCTAAGTCTGCCTTTTGCTTTTTGCTATTTGTTTTGGTTTTGTATTTTTGTCCAGCTTGTTCCAAATCTATATCCTGACCTTTGCTGAAAGCTCTAGGGGGCTGGTGTTCTCCCCCCGGACCGTTAGACGGTTCGGGGGTTCTTGAATTTCCAGTGTGGATTTTGATAGGGTTTTTGTTGACCATATAAGTTACCTTTCTTTATTCTGCTATCAGTAAGCGGGCCTCTCTGTGCTAAACCTGGTTCATTTCTGTGTTTGTCATTTCCTCTTACCTCACCGTCATTATTTGTGGGGGGCTTCTATCCAGCTTTGGGGTCCCCTTCTCTGGAGGCAAGAAAGGTCTTTGTTTTCCTCTACTAGGGGTAGCTAGATTCTCCGGCTGGCGCGTGTCATCTAGAATCAACGTAGGAATGATCCCCGGCTACTTCTAGTGTTGGCGTTAGGAGTAGATATATGGTCAACCCAGTTACCACTGCCCTATGAGCTGGATTTTTGTATTCTGCAGACTTCCACGTTCCTCTGAGACCCTCGCCATTGGGGTCATAACAGCGCACACCCAATGCATGCTGCCAGGACAAATGCACAGTGTACACATCAAGCTGAGGACAAGGATCTCACTGCACAGCCTGTGGCAGTGAATATGTCAGTGTCCCTGCATGGCGGAGGAAGGGAAACCATGCAGAGATGCAGGCAGTGGTATTACTCTTTGCAGCCCTTACAAAGTCATTTTCCTCCTATATAGTCCTCTATACAGCATTATAGGCACCACATAGTCCTCCATACAGTATTATGGAGTATTATGGAGACCACATGGTTCTACATACAGTACTATGGACACCACATAGTCTCTTGTTCAGTATTATAGGAACCACATAGTTCTTCATACAGTATTGTGGCTATCACATAGTCTTCCACACAGTATTATGGGCATCATATAGTCTTCATAGAGTATTATGGGCACCACATAGTTCTACATACAGTATTATGGGTACCACAGTCTTCCATACAGTATTATTATGGGCACCACATAGTCCTCTATACAGTATAATGGCCCCATATGGTGCTCCATACAATATAATGGGCCCCATATACAGTTGTGCTCAAAAGTTTACATACCCTAGCAGAATGTTTCTTTCATGAACTTTTTTCAGAGAATATGAATGATAACACCAAAACTTTTTCTCCACTCATGGAAAGTGGTTGGGTGAAGCCATTTACTATCAAACTACTGTGTTTCCTCTTTTTAAATCATAATGATAACCCAAAACAACCAATTGACGCTGATCAAAAGTTTACATACCATATTTCTTAATACCGTGTATTGCCCCCCTCTAACATCAATGACAGCTTGAAGTCTTTTGTGGTAGGTCTGGATGAGGTTCTTTATTTTCTCAGATGGTAAAGCTGCCCACTCTTCTTGGCAAAAAGCCTCCAGTTCCTGTAATTTTCTGGGGTGTTTAGCATGAACTGTGCACTTGATATCTCCCCAGAGTAGTTCAATGATATTGAGGTCAGGAGTCTGTGATGGCCACTTCAGAATCTTCACTTTGTTCTGCTGTAGCCAATGACAGGTCGACTTGGCCTTGTGTTTTAGATCATTGTCATGTTGGAACGTCCAAGTATGTCCCATGTACAGCTTCCGGGCTGATGATTGCAAATTTGCCTCCAGTATTTCCTGACGTCATGCTGCATTCATCTTTCCTTCAACTTTGACCAAGTTTCCTGTGCCTTTGTAGCTCAGACATCCCCAAAACATCAGTGATCCACCTCCGTGCTTTACAGTAGGAATGGTGTTCCTTTCATCATAGGCCTTGTTGACCTCTCTCCAAATGTATCATTTATGGTTGTGGCGAAAAAGTTCAATTTTGGTCTCATCACTTCAAATTACCTTGTTCCAGAAGTTTTGAGGCTTTTCTCTGTGCTGTTTGCGTATTGTAGGTGAGATACTTTGTGGCATTTGCACAGTAATGGCTTTCTTCTGGCGACTCAACCATGCAGCCCATTTTTCTTCAAGTGCTTCCTTATTGTGCATCTTGAAACAGCCACACCGCTAGTTTTCAGAGAGTCCTGTATTTCAGCCGATGTTATTTGTGGGTTTTTCTTTGCACCCCGAACAATTTTCTAGGTTCTTGTGGACAAAATTTTTGTTGGTCTTGGTTTTCTTGTTACAGAGCCCCTGATTTTCCATTTGTTAATCACAGTTTGAACGCTGTTGACTGGCATTATCAATTCATTGGATATTTTTTGTATCCCTTTCCTTTTTTATACAGTCCATCTACCTTTTCCAAATGAAAATTCTTTTGCTTTCCCCATGACTCACAATCCGGAAACATCAGTGGCTGGATGAAAGATGCAAGAGTTTGTCTGGATCCCAGAAACTCACTCAGCTTTTATGCACACACACTGATTACAAGCAAACAGGTCACAGGTGAGGATGTTACCTTTAGTAGCCATTCAAACCCATTTGTGTCAACTTCTATGCATGTTATCAGGCCAAAATCACCAGGGTATGTAAACTTTTGATCAGGGTTTTGGGCTGTCATTATGATTTAAAAAGAGAAAACACAGTAGTTTGACAATAAATGGCTTCACCCAACCACTAACCATGAGTGGAGAAAAAGTTTTGGTGTTATCATCCATATTCTCTGGAAAAAAGTCCAAGAAAGAAAAAATTGTGCCGGGGTATGTAAACTTTTGAGCACAACTGTATTTCTCCATACAGTGTAATGGGCCCAACATAGTTCTCCGATCTCCATACATTAAAAAAATAAACAAATACATTTCCTCATTCCCCACTGCTCCTGTCTCCTTAGTGTTTTCTGGCCATCTGCACTTCTCAGTACAGAGGACGCACTCTAGTTACGTCATTGTGCCCTCTGTGACGCAGAGGGAGAATGTTGGGAAAGGGAGAGTCAGCTGACGGTTTCCTCTCCCATAATTTTTCTCACCTTTATCGGCATCCAGAATGCCGAAACAGTTGAAAATATGATGTGGGGAGGTCCCTTCACTGACACAGGGCCACCCCGATTCATGGGCCTCATAGTGGCCTTGTCGTCTGTCACTATTGGTGGTACACCACTGCACACAATAGCTGGGACACTGCCTTTTAGCACATGCTTGGTTTATGATAGTCTATGGTAATGTTTTCATTGCCAAAATTTCCTAGACACTGGCATCAACTATAGTGGCCGAATATAATTTGAATAAATCTGAACAAGCAATAGAAAGGTGCTCTGCCTTTAGGCTCAGTTATTTTACATTTCTATAACTATTTAGGGGTTTCACTTCACATATTTATGGTGATAGTCAGTGGATATTTGTATGTCATTTTTGCTGAATAGCTGGTGCTGGTTTTCACCTAGGTAAAAGAAGCTAGTATGTTTCGGAATAGGATGACTAGGAAACATGCTTTTGTATATTTTTCTGAACTGAGTAAAATTAATGAACTTCTCTGTTAATAAACCAGAGCACAGAGCCAGAGTTTGACCTAATTGACTTCTCCTTGCTGGATTACCAGACTGCTGTTATCTGACACCTGCTGCAGAATCAGATGTGTTTCTGAACAAAACCTTTTTCAGCCTGAATATGTGGGGTCATTGCAACGCTGTCATTGTCTTCATGTTTTAGAAAAAGCAGGCATGAGATACTATAAACATCACTAAACCATTCTGGAGGCGGCAAGTAGCATTAAACTTAACCCACTGACCTGCATCTTGAAAATGTGCTATGGTCCTGCAATGATTAACCATGTGTTTGTTTTTGACAAGTTATTCGGTGCATCTATTTCTTATGATTCGTGCGATCAGGATAAATCTAAAGTCTTTCATTAGACCGTCCAGTCTGAATTAAAGTGAACCTCTCAACAACTGGTAAATTATTTTGACAAGTTGGACAATTTTCTGCAAGATTAATTTTTTGCTTTGGAGGGCTTCTACTACAATGTATCAATGATGGAAGGGTAAACATCTGTAACAAAGAATTATTATACATTTTTTATACCTATGACTATGAGATCAAAAGACATGTAAGGGTTGAGTATAATGGGAAAGACATTTACAGTGGCATGTAAAAGTATGGGCACCTCTTGTCAAAATTATTGTTAACAGTTAAGCAAATTAAAGATGAAATTATCTCTGAAAGGCCAAAGTTAACACATTCCTCTTTATTTTAGGAAATAAATATATATATATATATATATATATATATATATATATATATATTTTTTTTTTTTTTTTTTTTTCACCTTTAACATTTTAAAAATTCCAAAAAGGAAAATGTGCCAATGTAAAAGTTTGGGCACCCTGTATGGTTAGTACCTAGAAAAAACACAAAGATTGAGCTTGATTTAAGTTGGTATGCATGCAACACATAAACGCATGTACATATTGGCCATAAAGCATATAAAACCTACAAAAAACAAAATGAGCAAAAACCCTGCTGTAACTAAATAAGTAAAAAGCAAAAGTGCATCTTAATAACAGGGTTCTTAGTAATACTGCGTTTGATTAAAGGAATAGCATAAAAGCCATCCCTCCGTCGACAAGGTGACCCTGATCGGGACAGTTCTACGCTGTCTAATATTAACCCCTTCACGACCTTGCCCTTTTCCGCTTTTGCATTCTCGTTTTTCGCTCCCCTCTTTCTAGAGCCATAACTTTTTTATTTTTCCATCAATATGGCCATGTGAGGGCTTGTTTATTGCGGGACAAGTTGCACTTTTGAAAGACATCATTGGTTTTAGCATGTCGTGTACTAGAAAACTGGAAAAAAATTCCAAGCGCGGTGAAATTGCAAAAAATGTGCAATCCCACGCCTGTTTTTTGTTTGGCTTTTTTGCTAGGTTCACTAAATGCTAAAACTGGCCTGCCATTATCATTCTCCAGGTCATTTCGAGTTCATAGACACCAAACATGTCTAGGTTACGTTTTATCTAAGTGGTAAATATTTTTGCAAACTTTTTTTTTTTACTTTTGCTATGCTTCAATAGCCTCCATGGGAGGCTAGAAGCTGGCATAGCCTGATCGGATCTGCTACATAGCAGCGATCATCAGATCGATCCTATGTAGCTGAATTGCAGGCTTGCTATGAGCGCCGACCACAGGGTAGCGCTCACAGAAAGCCGGCATCAGTAACCATAGAGGTCTCAAGGAGACCTCTGGTTACTATGCCAACGCATCGCTGACCCCCGATCATGTGATGGGGGTCAGCGATGTGAGCATTTCCGGCCGCGCGGCTGGTTAAGTGCCGCTGTCAGCATTTGACAGCGGCATTTAACTAGTTAATAGTGGTGGGTGAATCGCGATTTCACCCGCCGCTATTGCGGGCACATGTCAGCTGTTCAAAATAGCTGACATGTCCCGGCATTGATGCGGGCTCACCGCCGGAGCCCACATCAAAGCAGGGGATCCGACCTCCACCGTAATAGTATGGCGGAGGTCGGTAAGGGGTTAAAAACCTTACCTTGTGTCACAGTTGACCTCAGTGTGTAAATAAGGGCAGACAAAAGGACTGAGTCCCAATCTATGGACACCAGTCTGGGGAAACCTTTAAATGTAATTCCCAGCTCAGGAGAGGGAGGCCACACCCCAGCTTGCACAGAATGCAAAAATACAAAGAAAAAACACAAAGATTGAGCTTGATTTAAGTTGGTATACAAGCAGCACATAAGCACATGTTTACATTGATTTGTACCTAGTAACACCCTCTTTTGATAGTATCACAGCTTGTAAACACTTTTTGTAGCCAGCTAAGACTCTTTCAATTCTTGTTTGAGGAATTTTCATCCACTCTTCCTTTGAAAATTCTTCCGGTTCTGGGAGATTCCTGGGTCATCTTGAATGCACTGCTATTTTGAGGTCTAGCCACAGATTTTCAATAATGTTCAGATCAGAGGACTGTGAGGGTCATTATAAAACCTTCAGCTTGCACCTTTTGAAATAGTCTATTTGAATTTTGAATTGTGTTTAGGGTCATTATCCATTTGTAGAAGCCATCCTCTTTCCAACTTCATTTTTTTACAGAAGTTCTTTTGTTTGCATCAAAAAGTTGTTGAAATTTCATTTAATCATTCTTACCTTTACCTGTGAAATGTTCCCTGTACCATTGACTGCAACACAACTCTAAAGCACGATTGATCCACCCAATGCTTAGTTGTTGGTGAGATTTTTTTTCCTGAAATTATGTGCCCTTTTTGTCTCCACATATACCTTTGATCATTGTGACCAAAGAGTTCTATTTTAACCTCATTGGTCCACAAAGCTTGTTTCCAAAATGCATCAGGCTTGTTTAGATGTTCTTTTGAATACTTCTGATGCTGAATTTTATGATGAGGAAGCAGGAGAGGTTTTCTTCTGATGACTCTTCCTTGAAGGCCATATTTGTGTAGGCGTCTCTGAACAGTAGAACAATGTACCACAACTCCAGAGTGTTAGGGTTTGTGGATCTCACCAAATATAAATTATGAGAAGGTGCGATCGCAACCCGGGCTCCACCATGTGGTGATGGAGGAACCGTAGCTAGTAAACAATGGCGGAGTGATGCTGTGTGAAAATACCGTAAACACACAGAGTTAAAGGTCACTCCATGTGGAAAGTGTGCAAAGTACCTGCTCGGTTACTCCACAGAGCAGTACTAAAACAGAGAGCACTATATCTTGTTAAATGTCACAGGGATATAGCAAGTAATAATAATACTAGTTGGGGTCCCTATAACTTCCCCCCAACCAGGCTGGTGTTTGTGCTTGCTCTGAAACTCAGCTGTGCTAACCGCAAACATGAATGGAATCAGATGCTAAGCCAAGTGGGAGTTCCAACCCTACACAGCCTGCTTAGACATACAGTCGCCGTGCTAGTAGTGGCACACATGCACAAACGTTGGATACGTATCCACTAACACAAGCATAACATAAAGTACCCTTTTATATGCTCCGCTTAAGTCCAGTCAGACAGGACCTTGCTCGTGGACCAATTCGGAGGTGCCACCTCACTGAGCAGCTGACAAATGACCACCAATGAGAGGTCACCACCTCAAGAGCATGTTTAATAGGGTGATTCCAGGACTTAGCATCAGGAAGGTCTGTTCGCCCCTGCCTATTGCTAGTTACTATAGCTTTAGATGGAGAGCCGCCTATTGCTAGTTACTATAGCTTTAGATGGAGAGCCGCCTATTGCTAGTTACTATAGCTTTAGATGGAGAGCCGGCAGTAACTAAGCGAAAAGCATGAGTCTGAGCAAGGCGCTGAGACCGACGTCTTTGCTGAGCTGCGGCCGAGACTGAATGGGAGACTGCAGAAGGAGACAAAGCTTGGGATCCACCCTGTGTAGCGGGAGAATCCAGGCACCTAACACAGTCTGCTAAATCTTTCTCAAGGTATTTTGCATTGACGCTGGAGTTCTGGTTTGCCTCTCTAGCAATCCTACCAACAACTCTCACTAAAATTTTTCTTAGTGTTCCAAACCTTGTCTTGACCGCCACTGTTCCTGTTAACTGACATTTCTTAATTGCATTTCAAACTGAGGAAAGGGCAATTGCAATTTGAAAACACCTTGCTATCTTCTTATAGCCTTCTCCTACTTTGTGTGCCTCCACCATTTTAAGTTTCAGAGTGCTAGGCAGCTGCATTAGAAGAACCCATGGCTGCTGTTTTTTGGCACAAGGTTAGAATAGGCTGGGTTTTTCTATAGCTAGGAAATTTGCATTTGCATTTGGTGAGGCCGGGGTCACACTAGAGAGGAATACGGACGAGCGAGAGGTGCAAAAACAACACATTGCACACGGACCAATGTTTCTCTATGGGGCAGCTCCCATCAGCCGTATATTTCTCGGCTGTATTTTACGGGCTGAGAAAATCGCAGCATGCTGCGTTTGTCAGCGTATTGTGCAAAAAATCTGCCAATGAAAGTCTATGGGGGAAAAATATGGATTACACACAGATCATGTGTGTGACTTGCGAGAAATACGCACCGGTGTTCTATAGAAAAGCCGGCAATTCAGTGCGGTGTACAGTAAAATCACAATCACACTGACAGGTTAGAAGAGAATAGCTAAAACAAATGTATATATACTTTATATGTCGTTGACACACACATATATATATATATTTATATTTAATACAGAGCTAGATAGCTTAAAACATTATTAGTGAGGAATATGTAAAAATATAACGGATATGAAATGGTTTACTGTATGTAAACCATGTCTCATATCCTGTCGGGTTTGAGAAGGAGATAGCAAAAGCCGACAATTCAGGGAACATTGCCATGTATTTGGTCCGTAAAAAACGGACCATATTTTTATACTTTGTGTGTGACTCCAGCCTGATAGTGAAGAAGCCATAACCTCAACAGACTAACTAAGGACTGAAACCTTGGTCAACGTTACCTGAACACAGAAATCTCCAAGTGTGCCCAAACTTTTGCATCAGCCAATTTTCCTTTTTGTAATTTTTAAAATGTAAAATATGGAGAAAAAAAATTGCCTAAAATTCAAAGGAAATGTCATCTTGAACTTTAGGCCTTTTAGAGATCATTTAATATTCAACTTGCTTAACTGGTCACAATAACAGTTATTTTAACCCTCTTTCCTCTAGATATAGAGGATGGTCCCTATCACCGTTTTTGTCACAGTGTTCAAATATCACTGAGAAGATCTCGTGTTGTTCCCTCATTTATTTTCACATGGTAGTGGTATCGCCATTAGGCCTTTATTTTTTCCAGGCTTAGTGAGCCCAAGTCTGATAGCTTGTCCTGGTTGCCAAGAAAAAAAGGTTTGCGATAGTATGTCTGCACTAATGACTTGTAGTATCAAGCACAGTATATATCTTTGGGGAAAGGGTTCTTCCTACCAGCCCTCTGAATTTTTACCAAGGTCCTGTGTTAGGAGACAGCCGCGGAAACAAAAAATCAGTTAATGATTTTCTTCCAATATATATGTATATGGCACTGATGGTAACAGCATTTAATTAGATTCCCTTCATCAATTCCAGAGTCCAGACTCCCTGTGTTGTTAACATTGATACCATAGGAGTAATGCCATACTTCTCTTTCAGGAAGTCTTATGAGGAACCTAGCATCCTTAGTATCCACAGTGTCCAGCCCCTTACCAGAGACGTAGAGATTTAAGGATTCAGAATGGACGTCCGTGGGCTCCTAGGTGTGTAATGTATAAGCATCCCAATGCTCTGACCTTTTTTCCATATACTAAAGGATATTTGTTTGATCTTCTGGCAATCCAGGGCCTATGTCCTTCAGGACTTCTTGTGCTATGGTAAGCTGGTCTGCAACCAAGGTTTAGTCTGAGCTCAGGAGGACTGGTGAAAGAACAGTGCTGTGTTGTTAAGCACATGCAAATTTATTATTGATCTACAACAGTCCTTATTGCATTAGTGTGAGTAGCTATCACCATACTCTTGCTGTGCAATAAGAGGTGTTTAAGGTCTATTTTATGGCTGCGAATTTATAAGTATAATTCATCTAAGAATAACTGCAGTTTGATATTGGTGTTGGGGTACAAAAGGAGTGTCTGACTCTCTCCATTTCTACTGTATAATCCATCTACCAAATTTATAATGAATATCTGCCATTATACACAGGCACTCACTATGGTGATTTATCTTTGCAGATTTCTATAGTTGTCTATATTTTTCTTTGGATCTTACAGATTAGTCACTATATCTAGCTTAGTTCTTGCCGAGGACTTCAGTCGTTTAGGGCTTCTGTACCAACCTTGCTGCTATTCCATAGGTACTCCTCCTGGTATGCTGTTTGGAGGGACATACTGGAAAAAGGGAAATAGACCTTCCGGTAATTCAATATCCAGGTAGTCCCTCAGGACAGCACCCTTATTTCCCCTCCCTTATGTTTATCTTTAGGATTGCAGGAGATCAATCTCCCTGCAGATCGTTCATTCATCAAGTTGCCATGGCTTGAGATCGAGTTGACGCCGTTAAAGTGTTCATCTTGCATATGAGATTCCAATGGCTCATATATGACCATTCACATTCATCCTTTGGTGGTACTTTGAAAAACACTGGAGGGTGGAGATGGGAGGGGCCTTTTTACTTCTCTGTGATCCTGTCCCGCCTTACGTCATGGAAGAACTATCTCCTGGTCTGTTGTCCTGATAGAATACCTGGAAATATAATTACCGGTAAGTCTAGGTTTCTTTCAGGCCTCTTTTGAACAAAAAAAGTTATTCTCTGCTCATACATTGGGTACGGAAAGTATTCCTACCCCTTTAAGTTTTTCACTCTTCCTTTCATGGCAGCCATTTGGCAAATTCAAAAAAGTTAATTTTTTTTCTTAATAATGTACGCTCTGCTCCCCATCTTGACTGGAAAAAATCAGAAATTTAGTTATTTGTGCAAATTTATTAAAAAAGAAAAACTGAAATATCACATGGTCATAAGTATTCAGACCCTTTGCTCAGTATTGAGTAGACACACCCTTTTGAGCTAGTACAGCCATGAATCTACTTGGGAATGATGCAACAAGTTTTTCACACCTGGAGTTGGGGATCCTGTTATGAACTGGTGGTTTAGGAGCAACCTGGGACTTGCTCTGGAGGAGGTGGTACCTGTACTGACCGCAGTTCCTGAGCTTAACACAAAACTAGAAGTAGCCGTGGGATGTTCCTGTCACGCCCTAGACACCTCGTCACAGCCGGAGGACTAACTACCCCTAGAGATAGAAACAGGAAAGCTATCTTGCCTCAGAGAAAATTCCCAAAGGATAGGCAGCCCCCCACAAATATTGACTGTGAGTGGAGAGGGAAATGACATACGCAGAATGAAACCAGGATGTAGCAAAGGAGGCCAGTCTAGCTAGCTAGATAGAACAGGACGGAATACTGTGCGGTCAGTATTAAAAACTAGAAAAATCCACCACAGAGTTTACAAAAATCTCCACACCTGACTAAAGGTGTGGAGGGTAAATCTGCTTCCCAGAGCTTCCAGCTTAACTGAGTAAATCCATACTGACAAGCTGGACGAGAAAAAAAAATAGAAAGTGCAGAACAATTAAGTCCACAACAAGTGAACTGCAAAAGAACAAAGCAAGGACTTATCTTTGCTGAACAGGTCAGAATATCAGGGAAATCCAAGCAGAGATGTGAATCCAAGCAGGAACCATTGACAACTGGCAAAGGCTGAAGGATAGAACCAGGTTAAATAGCCGAGCCAGAAAGACAATCAGTGGACGCAGCTACTGACTGCTAAATCCAAGGAGCAGCAGTACCACTTAAAACCACCGGAGGGAGCCCAAGAGCAGAATTCACAAAAGTGCCACTTACAACCACCAGAGGGAGCCCAAGAGCGGAATTCACAACAGGATCCTCTGCCATTCTTCCTTGCAGATCCTCTCCAGTTCCGTCAGGTTGGGTGGTGAATGTTGGTGGACAGCCATTTTCAGGTCTCTCCAGAGATGCTCAATTAGGTTTAGGTCAGGGCTCTGGCTGGGGCAGTCATGAATGGTCACAGAGTTGTTTTGAAGCCACTCCTTTGTAATTTTAGCTGTATGCTTAGGGTCATTGTCTTGTTGGAAGGTGAAACTTTGGCCTAGTCTGAGCTCCAGAGCAGAGGTTTTCATCCAGGATATCTCTGCCCTTGGCCACATTCTTGTTTCCTTCAATGACAACCAGTCATCCTGTCCCTGCAGCTGAAAAGCACCCCCCATAGCATGATACTGCCACCACCATGTTTCACTATTGGGATTGTATTGGGCAGGGGATAAGCAGTACCTGGTTTTCTCCACACATACCCCTAAGAATTATCATCAAAAAGGTCTATATTCATCTCATCAGACCAAAGAATCTTATTTTTCATAGTCTGGGAGTCCTTCATGTGTTTTTTTAGCAAACTCTATGTGGGCTTTCATATGTATTGCACTGAGGAGAAGCTTCCGTCGGGCCACTATGCCATAAAGGCCTGACTGGTTGAGGGCTGCAGTGATAGTTGACTTTCTGGAACTTTCTCCCATCTCCCTACTGCATCTCTGGAGCTCAGCCACAGTGATCTTGGGGTTCTTCTTTACCTCTCTCACCAAGGCTCTTCTCCCACGATTGCTAAGTTTGGCTGGACGGCCAGGTCTAGGAAGATTTCTGATGGTCCCAAACTTCTTCTATTTAAGGATTATGGAGGCCACTGTGCTCTTAGGAACATTAAGTACTGCAGAAATTCTTTTGTAACCTTGGCCAGATCTGTGCCTTGCCACAGTTCTTTCTCTGAGCTCCTTGGCCAGTTCCTTTGACCTCATGATTCTCATTTGGTCTGACATGCACTGTGAGCTGTGAGGTCTTATAAAAACAGGTTTGTGCCTTTCCAAATCAAGTCCTATTAGTTTAATTAAGCACATATGGACTCCAATGAAGGAGTAGAACCATCTCAAGGAGGATCACAAGGAAATGGACGGCATGTGACTTAAATATGATTGTCTGAGCAAAATGTCTGAATACTTATGACTAGTGTTGAGCATTCCGATACCGCAAGTATCGGGTATCGGCCGATACTTGCGGGTATCGGAATTCCGATACCGAGATCCGATACTTTTGTGGTATCGGGTATCGGTATCGAAACAACATTAATGTGTAAAATAAAGAATTAAAATAAAAAATATTGCTATACTCACCTCTCCGACGCAGCCTGCACCTTACCGAGGGAACCGGCAGCGTTGTTTGCTTAAAATTCGCGCTTTAACTTCCTTACGCGAAGTCCCGGCTTGTGATTGGTCGCGCGCCGCCCATGTGACCGCGACGCAACCAATCACAGCAAGCCGTGACGTAATTTCAGGTCCTTCAGGATTTTAAAATTACGTTCCGGCATTGTGATTGGTTGCGTCGCAGTCACATGGGCGACGCGACCAATCACAAGCCGTGACGTCATGGGAGGCTGGACACGCGCGCATTTTAAAATGCGCGCGTCTCCTGCCTCCCGTGACGTCACGGCTTGTGATTGGTCGCGTCGCCCATGTGACCGCGACGCAACCAATCACAGCAAGCCGTGACGTAATTTCAGGTCCTTCAGGATTTTAAAATTACGTTCCGGCGTTGTGATTGGTCGCGTCGCAGTCACATGGGCGACGCGACCAATCACAAGCCGTGACGTCACGGGTATCGGTATCGGATTGGATCCGATACTTTGCCGGTATCAGCCGATACTTTCCGATACCGATACTTTCAAGTATCGGACGGTATCGCTCAACACTAGTCATAAGTACATACATAAATTCCCATAGCCACGTTCACACATTCAGTATTTGGTCAGTATTTTACATCAGTATTTGTAAGCCAAAACCAGGAGTGGAACAATTAGAAGAAAGGTATAATAGAAATACATTTAGCACTTGTGCATTGTCCACCTACTCCTGGCTTTGGCTTACAAATACTGATGTAAAATACTGATCAAACACTGAACATGTGCACGTGGTCTAGGAAGCAATGCTATTCATTCAGAGAACTACTACTCTCTCAATTTAGGTGCGCTACTGTCAGAGATGCTATACAAATGTATGAAAACATATACCCTTATTTTTAGAAGTATTTGCCATTAATATCCTTTTTAAAAGAAACATACCTTAGTACTAGAAAAGTAAATTGTGCTTTACTTATCAGGTCCAGGGCTGAGTCTTGGTGGCTGCCTCTGGCATGTTGCTGTTTGCAGCGCTGATGTCACATCAACGGAAGTCCTTACTTACCAGACTTCAAAAATCTCACAATACATGGCCCCATTCATTCTTTCATATACACGGATCATTTGTCCTGGTCCCTTTGCAGAGAAACAGCCCCAAAGCATGATGTTGCCACCCCCATGCTTCTCAGTAGGTATGGGGTACTTTGGATACAACTCAGCATTCTGTCTCTTCCAAACACGATAAGTTTTATTTCTACCAAGCAGGTCAATTTTGGTTTTCATCAGATCATATGACATTCTCCAAATACTCTTCTGGATAATCCAAATGCTCTCTATCAAACTTCAAATGGGTCCGGACATGTACTAACAGACATTTTAATTATGTGTATGTACTGGCTTAAACAGGGGGACATGTCTGCCACTGCAGGATCTGAGTCCCTGGTGGCGTAGTGTGTTACTGATGGTAGCCTTTGTTACGGTGGTCCCAGCTCTATGCAGGTCATTCACTAGTTCCCACTGTGTGGTTCTGTGATTTTTGCTCACCGCTCTTGTGATCATTTTGACTCCATGGGGTGAGATCTTGCGTGGAGCCCCAGATCGAGGGAGATTATCACTGGTCTTGTATGTCTTCCATTTTCTTATTATTGTTCCCACAGTTGATTTCATCACACCAAACTGCTTGCCTACTGCAGATTCAGTCTTCCAGCCTGATGCAGGGCTGCAATTTTGTTTCTGGTGTCCTTCGACAGCTCTTTGGTCTTCACCATAGTGGAGTTTGGAGTGTGACTGTTTGAGGTTGTGGACAGGTGTCTTTTATACATTACAGGTAATGAGTGGAGGACAGAGAAGCCTCTTAAAGAAGTTGTTACAGGTCTGTGAGAGACAGAAATCTTGCATGTTTTTAGGTGACCAAATACTTATATTTCCACCTTAATTTGCAAAATAAATCTTGCCAAATCAGACAAGGTCATTTTCTGTATTTGTTTTCTCATTTTGACTCTCATAATTGTTGTCTACCTATGTTGTCAACTACAGCCTCTCTCATCTTTTTAAGTGGGAGAACTTGCACAATTGGTGTCTGACTAAATACTTTTTTTCCCCACTGTATGTCCATTTTTTCCAGCAGCACAGATTACAAGGCCACTACAATTCTATGGGTCCATGAAAAGCATGTACAGCACACGAATGACATCAGTGTGCAGTCTGTGTGCTGTATGTGTTTAACATTGCAAAGTATAGGAGAAGCTTTGTAATTTAATTATTTCTTTATTCATACTGGAAAAAACATATGGCACATGGATGACACACCAATCCAAAACAATGAAGACGCCGGTACTGACTTCAGACGGATGTCTTACAACATATTTTTACTCAACATTCAATGAAGAAGATGTTATGCTTTATCCATGTGGCTGGACTACAGATTAGTGATGTAGTTCAGTGATACATTCGGCACTATTCCTTACTTGCACGAAAAGTACGGTATTCGGGCTATTCATTACTTGGCAGGTAATTGGGTATTTGCCTCGGTATATTCGAGTGAACCCGCAGTATACTTGGCACTTTATTTGCAGCCAGTGAACATGCTGTGCTGACTTGCCAATCACAGTAATTCTGGCACCATATTTGGCGTGACATTACCATGATTGGCTGGCCTTCCAGTGTCATAGGGACTATTTAAAAGCTGCTGGTGCCATCTTGCACACATTTTAGCCGGAAACAGCATAGGGAGAGCATAGTTTCAGCATAGGGACAGTGAAAGGAGCATAGGGACAGTGATAGATAGTTATATTGCGTGTTATTTATTCCAAAAAGCTCTTTTAAGAGCTGAAGACTGTCAAGATTACTTGTTTTTGTTTGTTAGGTGGGGATTTTATAGGGAGATATTTAATAGGAGAGAAAGAGGGTGGGTTAATGGAAGGCGCCTGGGTGTTCTCATCATTGGAAGTACATGCTGCAGGTCTCTGCTATTTTCCACTTAAAATACCTAATATTTGTCTAGCAGTTGTGCGACTGGTGCAATCTGGGTAGAGATAATCGTACGTGACAATTTTGCAGGGGCAATAATCTTCATTACTCCACATTTGGAGTGTGTCAGCAAGACAATTGAAAAAAATCATAATTTTCTACTGTTTTATAAAAATTGAATTTCTGTATCTAGCAGTTGTGCGACTGGTGCAATCTGGGTAGATATAATCGTATGTGACAATTTAGCAGGGGCAATAATCTTCATTACTCAGCTGTTGGAGTGTGTCAGCAAGGGAATCGATAGGAAGCACAAGTTTCACCATTGCACAATGTGCAAAGTTTTCACAAAGTACAAAACATGACCACTAAGTACTTGCTGCAGAAGCAGGAGGATTAGGAGGAGGTGATTTTGTGAACAAAATGGGTTTGAATGGTAAGGGATGGATGTTAAGACAACTTCCCAAACAAAACATTTTGGCTACTTTTACATCACATTGCTGTCATCCTTAGGGCTTACAAAGTCACCAGAAATCCATCCCTTGTTCAATCTTAGAAGAGTTAGCCTATCTGCATTTTCCGTTGACAGACATGTGCGCCTATCCATTATGATTGCACCAGCCAAACTAAAAACCTGCTCAGACAACATACTTGCAGCAGGGCATGGCAGCACCTCCAAGGTGTAGAAGGAGAGGTTGGGCCAAATGTGGAGTTTGGACAACCAATAGTTAAAGGGCACTGAAGAATAAGGAAGGATGATGATATGGTCACTTAAGTAGTTCTTCACCATCTTGGTCAACTTTTCCCTTCTTGTCATAGTTACACCCACAGATAGCCCTTGCTGATGTCACGGTCTCATGAACATGTCAGTTGGTGGACATTTCCCTTCCCTGAGTTACACCTGGTGTGCGTGGCCCTCCCCTATAATCCTTGTGGGTGAAAGAAACAGTACCTCTGCCAGCAGCATTGTCTGAGGGTAATCTTTTTAGCAAGTCTTCCACAACAGCCCTCTGGCATATATGCACTGAAAATGGCATGTCTGCCTCCAACATGAGAGAAGAAAATTTCTCCTTGTACTGTCAGTCAAGAAAGATGCACAAATAGTATTTCATGTGGAACAAAATGTGTTTCACGCAAAGATCTTGGGAAAGGCATCTGGACATGAACTCTGCCATGTGTGGCAGACTGTAAAGAGTCAAACGTTCAGTGTCCTCACCAGGAAGAACACTAAACATCCTCTCCTACACACATTGCATAGCCTCCTCCTCCTCCTCCTCATTCTCCTCTTCAGGCCATCCATGCTGGACAGGCATGAAGCTGGGATTGGGAGTCCCCTCTGTAGCGCAGAACAAAAACTCCTGTTCCGCCTCATCCTTCTCCTCCTGTTCCTCATCACCACCCAATGTGGCTTGACAATATTGTGTGAGGCTGGACTGTGTAGTATAAGCCACTGTAATATTTTGCTCCACAGCCACTTGCTTGGCTTACAAAGCTTCCTCTTTGGGATTCTGCAGGGAATGCTTTAATAGACAGAGCAGCAGGATGGTTACGCTGACAATAGAGTCATCAGTGCTCAACATCTTGTGCAGTACTCAAAGTTTTGAAGAACCTTAGAAATGTCATCGATCCGCACCCACTCAGCACTGCAGTTGTTATGTGTGGAGGCTGAGTGTTACTCTGACAGCCATTGAGAAGCTAGAATTCAGACAATTCTCTCTGCTGCTCACTAAGCCTTGCCAGCATATGACCCGCCTACCGCCTCAACACATTTATCTAACTATCCTTGGGTTGCCCATTCAAAATTTTCTTCATAACCAGGATCCTTGTATCTTGTTCTCACATGCGTTATGCATTTAATAGCCCTCTGTGTCTGTACTTTTACACATACTGCTTGTTAACCGGTTCATGCAGCATTGCATGAACACCCGATTGCTTACATTATGGCTGGTCAGAAGAATGAAAGCAATTGTTACCATCCACCTGTCGTTTCTCCCCTATTTCCTCATAGACTGTAAGCTTGCGAGCAGGGCCCTCATTTCCCTTGGTATCTGTTGTTTATGTGATTATTGTTATTCTGTAATGTCTTTTATTGTCTGTACAAGTCCCCTGTAAAATGTAATGTGATGCAGAACATGTTGGCGCTATAGAAATAAAATTATTATTATTTATTATTAAAGGTCAAATTATAGCTTGTGGGCAGGTCACAAATCATTCAGTGACAAGGCAAATGAAAAGGGATGCTGCAGCAATTCTAGTCCGCTGAAAGCCTGAGCCGACTTTCTCAAATGTGAGCTGAGACGACGTACCTTGGCAAGTAGGTCTATGCTTTAAGAAAATGCTGTGTAACCAAGTTCAGCACATGGGCCATGCATGGAACGTGCTTACCAGCTTGCCGAACTTTAAAGCCTCCACCAAGTTATACCCATTATCGCATATAACCAGACCTGGGTGGAGGTTCAGCAGTGAAAGCCACTGATCAGTCTGTTCTTCTTTCACCTTCAGCAGCTCGGCTGTGTTGTGAGCTTTATCACCTAAACAGATTATCTTCAGCAGAGCAGAATGAGGAGAGACAGCAACTATAATAGGAGGAGACTGAAAGCCTGATGGAAGGTGGGACCGCTTTTCTTGGTGTGGTTAAAGTTTGATGTCCCAGCCTCTGACTCTGTCCCAGACTCCACCAGGTTCAGCCAGTATGCCATAAGGGAAACATAGAATACCTGTTCACAAGAATTTGTCCATGTGTCTGTGGAAAAGTAGACCTTTCCTGTGACGGCATTGGCCAGAGCATAGCTGATATCGTGTAACACAACTGCTTATGTAAGGTATTGATGATACATCGGGAAAATAGTGTCGGATTGTAATCGATTACTGTGGGGCTGCCACCCCCAAAAGTTGTGGAAAGACTCAATTCCCACAAGTCAAAATGGCAATATTTCAGAGGGCTACCAATCTGCCAATGTGGGTGTTTATCGTTTTTGCCTGTGGGTGAGTGTGTTGATATTACTGCTTTCTGTTAAACGTCTGGGGCAGAGGCAAGTGAACGATGTGCTGGGACAACGAACTGTCGATATTTCTGCTTTCTGTTAAAATCTGGGGCAGAGACAAGTGAATGCTGTGCTGGGACAACGAACTGGACATGGTGGCTGACGGTTGTGTCTGTCCAAATGCAGATTGTGGGCAAGTGGCAACAGCGCCTACTTCATGGACAGCAGATTGTGAAGGCCATAACACAGGAGAAGGGGCAGTGGTTTTGTCCTCAGACACAGATTTTGTACCCAGGTGTTCCGCCCACCTACTGGGGTGCTTGGCTGCCATTTGCTTTTGCATGCTGGTGGTGCTCAGGTTGGCAGTGTTCTTATCTCTTAGCTTGGTTTGGCAGATGAGGCAAATTACAGTTGCTTTGTTTGAAGGAATTTCAGAAAAAAAACTGCCATACAGGGGAACAATGCACCCTTGACCTGTTATCTAGCCGAGTGCGGGCAGGCTCTGTGGAATGTATACTCGCAAGGGCAGGGTCCTCTCCCCTCTGTATCAGTCTGTCATTGTTAGTTTGTTTACTGCAAGTGATATCTGTAATTTGTATGTAACCCTTCTCATGCACAGCACCATGGAGACTGGACCATATTGAAGACTTTGTGGTGCTGCTTATCAACACACTGGAGCTTTTGTCTGTCATCCAAATCACAACATCCTGGCGATTGTCAGGGTTTGTGAGTGGTGTACCACGCTGACCACATTTTGACAGGAAGCTAGAACGAGATCCAGTCTGATCTGTAACATGGCCTCAGTGGGCACCACAACATCCATGTCCCTTAATAATAATAATAATAATAATAATAATTGTATTTATATAGCGCCAAAATATTCCACAGCGCTTTACATTATATAGGGGATTTGTACAGACAATAGACATTACAGCATAACAATAATCACAGTTCAAAACAGATACCAAGAGGAATGAGGGCCCTGCTCGCAAGCTTACAATCTATGAGGAAAAAGGGGAGACACAAGAGGTTACATTTTTTTTTCATTTTATTTGATAGGTCGTTTTAAATATTCGTAAAACCGGTGCAATAGTCTGACAACATTATTCCCAGATATCATATGTGAGTCGGAAAGGCATGCAGGCATTTTCTCCATGCTGTTCCCATTTAGTTTTAGCTCTCTCCCATCCATTTCAGCTTTTTTCTCAGGCCCCCAAAACCTGTTTGTTGGGTCCAGCAGAAAAACATCCGGCTTTCCCAATGACATGCATTGGATTCGTTATTCGGTACAAATACAAGGATATTAGAAATTATTCGTTCCGATTTTCCTGAATCCGAATATTCCAGTATTCGGTCATCACTACTAAAGATGCATTATTGGATTCCCATTGGAATGCTACACAGGAGCATGGTCTCTGCCTTTTATTAAGCCTATCTACACCCGATAAGCTGTTATACTTTTTGCTTTTTGGAGAAACGGGAAATCGCCTAGTCGGCAAGGGGTTGAACGCCTCCCACAAAAGAAAATAGTACTGGGCACCATATTACTACATTTAAAAAAAACAGCAAAAGCATGTTTTATTCATTTTTGTAGCGACAACTGTCTTAGCAGGGAATATTTAAATTTCAAATAAAATGACCTTTACAGGACATAATGTGTATGGATTTCATCCTGATTTTTCTCATAAAAAGTTAAAGAATGCTTTTTTTTTTAATAAGAAAACTTTATATATATAAAAATCTTGATTCTATTAGGAAGAACATTTCAAGTACCCTGTATAAAACCTGAAATCCAATATATTTTTCTGTTATTTACAATGAACTATGCACTCGAAACACAAAGGAAACAATTGTATTTCTATAAAAAGCGAGACTTTGGGAAGGAACTGCATCGCTGATAAGATTGTCTCATACTTGAACACAGCATTAAGATTTTTTTATTCTGACGGTACTATTTATCTCTGTTTGCTTCCCTTGTACCTTTTAAGCTCAATTAATGCACCTTAACCTACTTCATCCTTCACTTTAGTAAATATTTGTGAGAAGAAGCATAACGCTTTGTATCTTCTGTCCTTCATGTATTATTATGAAAGGGTTGGCACCTCTCAGTCAATACAGCGTTCTCCTTCCATTGTTGGGTCGCATTATATGGATGATTTTTGTAGCTTCTCATTTTCTCTCAAGCTTCCTTTACTTGAAGAAGTCCTTGTTCATGAAATGCTGCACACATTAGTAAACTTATAAGCGGCAAGAAATTGTATGATTCTACAAGAACAAAGTACCATATTTGTTTTTTTTTACATGTTAAGCAAGTCAATAGCAGTAAATCTACTATTCATTAATATGTTTATTGGTGATTATTGGGTTTAGGTCAGGGCTCTGGCTGGGCCAGTAAAGAATGGTCATAGAGTTATTCTGAAGCCACTTCTTTGTTATTTTAGCTGTGCGCTTAGTGTCGTTGTCTTGTTGGAAGGTAAACCTTCGGCCAAGTCTGAGGTGCAGAGCACTCTGGGAGAGGTTTTCATCCAGGATATCTCGGTACTTGGCTGCATTCAGGTTTTCTTCAATGACAACCAGTCATCCTGTCCCTGTAGCTGAAAAACACCCCCACAGCATGATGCTGCCACCACCATGTTTCACTGTTGGGATTGTATTGGGCAGGTGATGAGCAGTGCCTGGTTTCTCCACACATACCATTTAGAATTATCACCAAAAAGGTCTATCTTTGTCTCATCAGACCAGAGAATCTTATTTCTCATAGTCTAGGAGTCCTTCATGTGTTTTTTTTTTAGCTTTCATATGTTTTGCACTGAGGAAAGGCTTCTGTCCAGCCACTCTGCCATAAAGGCCCGACGGGTTGAGGTCTGTAGTGATAGTTGACTTTATGTAACTTTCTCCCATCTCCCTACTGCATCTCTGGAGCTCAGCCACAGTGATCTTGGGGTTCTTCTTTACCTCTCTCACCAAGGCTCTTCTCCACGATTGATCAGTTTAGCTGGACAGCCAGGTCTAGGAAGACTTCTGGTGATCCCAAACTTCTTCCATTTAAGGATTATGGAGGCCACTGTGCCCTTAGGAACCTTGAGTACTGCAGAAATTCTGTTGTAACTTTGGCCAGATCTCTGCCTTGCCACAATTCTGTCTCTGAGCTCCTTGGCCAGTTCCTTTGACCTCATGATTCTCATTTGGTCTGACATGCACTGTGAGCAGTGAGGTCTTATATAGACAGGTGTGTGCCTTTCCAAATCAAGCCCTATCAGTTTAATTAAACACAGCTGGACTGCAATGAAGGAGTAGAACCATCTCAAGAAGGATCACAAGGAAATAAACAGCATGTGACTTAAATATGAGTGTCTGAGCAAAGGGTCTGAATACTTATGACCATGTGATATTTCAGTTTTTCTTTTTTATTAAATTTGCAAAAATTACTACACTTCTGTTTTTTTTTTCAGTCAAGATGGGGTGCAGAATGTAACGTTAATGAGAAAAAATTAACTTTCTTGAATTTACCAAATGGCTGCAATGAAGCGAAGAAAAGGAGTCTGAATACTTTCCGTACCCACTGTCTTGAAAAAAAGAAAAAAAAATTACATTCAGCAGAGAGGCGCCGGTGTCTGCGCTGCAGCATTACCACATCAGTAATGCGCTTTAAATTGTTTTATTTAGTCATATTCAAATATCTTGCAAAAAACAAAATTTCTGAAAATGGCGTCAGGTGCGCCTGCGCAGTGGCATCTATCAGCGACCGGATAGATGCAATGCTACTTGTATATGTGACTAAATAAAACAATTTAATGCATATTTTTGATGCGATTATGCTGAAGCCCAGGCGCATGCTGCTGTCTTCCATTGCTTTCATATATTAGTACAGCTCCAATACTGCACTGTTCTCTCCATGTGCTTTCCTCCTTGTTTTTAGTCTATTTTATATGCCCTCCAAGACACTCTTTCACCTTTTTTTTACTGTAGATTTGTGTACAACTCCATCCCCTTGCTATCACTTATACTTTAAAGCACCACTCCAGTATTTTGTTTTGATTTTTATTGCAGCACTGGAGTGGTGCAACTAATCTAAGGTCCCTCCACTTAGTGTTATACTTACACACCACCATCTTCACTTTCTATCAGCGCCGCTCCGTCGGTATTCAGCAGGTTGTAACCTGCCGAATCGCTCCACTGTTTGCTGTACAAGCCGGATATCACTTTTCGATTTCAGTTTATGAGAGCCAGAATGAGGTAAGAACGTGGCTCTCAAAGACTTATATTAAGCTTGTGACCATTACCTCTTATTTTCTGCCAGTCAGAAGCTGCGGTCACAGGATAGTGGAATGGGACCTGAGAGGCACCACTAAAAGGTGAAGACAGGGGTGGATAAGTATAAGGATAAGGTCAGGAACCTTAGATTAGTAGCACCACTCCAGCACTGAACCCCACCAAACTGAGGTGTCGCTTTAAGAAGGAGGGAAACAAATGGCGAGAGCACTCAGAACCAGGAGCAGAAGTTCTGATGGATTTGTTACATTTCTGGTTCAAGGACCTACTGACACTCTACAGCAGCAAAATGGTAGAACTGTTTTATGAAGACCATTTAGAAAGTTGTGTAACTTTTCATTAAGAAAATAAATAAATTATAAAAATATCTGCACAAGGGTTTACAAAGCTGTTATCCAGACTAAGTTCAGGCCATTATACCTCGGTCAGTATATTATTTTATTAGGTTTACAATTTCTGATGCAAAATAATTGCTGACATATCAGTGTGTCATGTTATCATTATTGCTCCTCCAGTTATTAACCTTTCACGATCTTGGATGTATCCATACGTCCAGGTCGCTAGGTACTTATCGACATATTGACACATCATGGCGATTTTGCTCACAAAAAGGCTGTGTGCGCACGATCACCACCGGGTATCAGTGAATTCTGACAGCTGACACCCAGCACTGAGTGCAAGGAGCGGTGC
This sequence comes from Ranitomeya variabilis, assembly GCF_051348905.1. Classification (NCBI taxonomy): domain Eukaryota; kingdom Metazoa; phylum Chordata; class Amphibia; order Anura; family Dendrobatidae; genus Ranitomeya; species Ranitomeya variabilis. Next base: position 158,775,207 of record NC_135238.1, on the reverse strand, counting down.
ACCCACCCACCCACTCCTGGCACTTTAACCCCTTAAATACTACTTTCACTATTGATCAAATCATTTAGCAGGCATACAGATGGAGGTTCCTCTGCAATGCAATCGACACCCCACAACGTCATCGAGGTCGATGATTGTTGTCATGGTGGCCTAATGTTGTAATGACGACATCCAGGTCACCAGGTGCTAACACTTAGTTAGATCATGCACAGTGCATGATCTAACTAACTTGTGTCTGCAGGGCTGACAGTTCAAATGCATTGCAATGCTGGTGCATTACAATGCATTAGAACTGTGATCAGACTACAGAAAGTGAAAGTCCCATAGAGGGACTTAGTAAAAAAAGTTAAAATATATATTTTTAAAAATCACAAATTAATATATTATACCCATAAATAAACATTTTTATGAAATAAAAGTTAACATAAAAGTACACGTATTTGGTATCGTCCATACCTACTTGACCTGGGAAACTGTCCCATCACTTAACCCCTTCAGTGAACAAAAAAATAAAAAATAGATGGTTTTCATCATACTGCCAAAAAAAAATAAAGTGTTATAGCTCTCAGAATAAAGCGATACAAAAACAATTATATTTTCTAACAAATAGTTTTTATTGTGTAAAAGTGCAAAAGCACAAAAAAACTATATAAATGTGGTATCGCTCTAATTATACTGACCCAAAGAAAAAAGCTGCCTTTACCACACGCGGAGTGGCATAATATAATACCCCCTAAAACAATTCCTGAATTGCTGGTGTTTGTTCAATCGGCCTCCCAAAAAATTGGAATAGAAAGCAGTCCAAAAAATATTATGAGCCTCAAAATGGCATGAGGAATGAAAAAAATAAATAAAACCAATTCTTCACCTACTGTTGATTTGCTCATTCTGCCTCCCAAAGATCGCAGTAAGGCTTGGCGCCTATCTATCTTGCGCTTCACGTTGAGCGCTTGCACTGGGGTTTCCATGTAAATCCCTGAAATATGTGATTTAGGAGAAACTGCACAACTAATTTTAAGTTCCATTTTCTCCTGTTACCCTTGTGAAAATTAAAAATTTGAGGCTAAAGTAACATTTTTGTGGGAAAAGTTAGATTTTTTTATTTTCACTTCTCAATGTTATAAATTTCTGTGAACCACCTGGGAGTTCAAGGTGCTCCCCACACATTTAGATACATTCCTTGAGGGGGTTAGTTTAAAAAATGGTGTGGGGGGTTTCCACTGTTTAGGCACATTAGGGGCTCTCCAAATGCAATGTGGCTTCTGCTAATTATTCCAGCAATTTTTGCATTGAAAAGTCAAATGGCACTCTTTCTCTTCCAAGCCTTGCTGTGTGGCCCAAACAATAGTTTTCCTCCACATGTTGGGTATTGGCGTACTCAGGAGTAATTGCACAACAAATTGTATGGGGCACTTTCTTCTGTTACCCTTACTCAAATGCAAACTTTGGGGCTAAAAAACATTTTTGTGGGAAAAATTAGATTCTTTTAATTTTTATGGCTCAATGTTATAAACTTTTATGAAGCACCTGGGGATTCAAGGTGTTCACCAGACATTTAGATAAGTTCCCTGAGTAGTTTAGTTTCCAAAATGGTGTCACTTGTGGGGGTTTCCACTGTTTAGGCACATCAGGTGCTTTTCAAAGGCGACATGGCTTCCGCTAATTATTCCAGCAATTTTGCATTCAAAAGTCAAATGCCGCTCCTTCCCTTCTGAGCCCTGCCATGTGCCCAAACAGTAGTTTTCCCCCACATATGGGATATTGGCATGCTCAGGAGAAATTGCACAGCTAATTTTGTTGTCATTTTTTCCTGTTACCCTTGTGAAAATAAAAGAATTTGGGTCTAAACTACATTATAAGTGAAAACAAATATATATATTTTTTATTTCCATATTATAAAAATTCCTGTGACCCACATGAAGGTTTAATAAACTTCTTGAATGTGATTTGAGCACAAAGATTGTGAGCACAATGGTGTCACTTTTGGGCATTTTCTGTCATATAGATCCGCCACTTCAAATGAAATGTGGTCAGGGCCGTATTTAGAGTTTCTGCTGCCCTAGGCACTTTTAGTGCTGCCTCCCCCATTGGTGAGTATGACACTATCGCCAGTGACTTTGGCAAGAATGGCTGTTGTGAAAATAGCCTTTTGCAGCAGATCGGGCAGTTTTTTTGCATCTGCCGCGTAACAGATCACTTACGGCAACACTGCGTTTGGCTTCATTCATTCCCTATGGGATTTGCGGCACTTGCTGTGATCTGGCAAATGCGGTACCATACCTCCCAACTCTTGAAGGGAAAGAGGTATAAAGGTTGCGGCGCACGTATTGCGCTGCGGCAAATTTTAGGGCACGCCTCTGACCACACCCATTTCACAACTAGTCACACCCATATCCAAGTCCCAACCACACCCATTTAGCACTGCTGATCACACTGTTTCATATACAATAATTATAACCAAAAAAATATGGCCACACAACGCTCCATACTGTATAATGGCCACACATGATGCTCCATACTGTATAATGACCCCACATGATGTTCAATACTGTACAATGGCCCCACATGATGCTCAATACTGTATAATTGCCACACATGATGCTCAATACTGTATAATGGCCACACACGATGCTCCATACTTTATAATGGCCACACATGATGCTCCATACTGTATAATGGCCAAACAGTGCTCCATATTGTATAATGGCCACACATGATGCTCCATACTGTATAATGACCCCACATGATGTTCAATATTGTATAATGGCCCCACATGATGCTCAATACTGTATAATGACCGCACATGATGCTCCATACTGTATAATGACCACACAGTGCTCCATACTGTATAATGACCACACATGATGCTCCATACTGTATAATGGCCACACAGTGCTCCATACTGTATAATGACCCCACATGATGTTCAATACTGTATAATGGCCCCACATGAAGCTCAATACTGTATAATGGCCACACATGATGCTCCATACTGTATAATGGCCACACAGTGCTCCATACTGTATAATGACCACACATGATGCTCCATACTGTATAATGGCCACACATGATGCTCCATACTGTATAATGACCCCTCATGATGTTCAATACTGTATAATGACCCCATATGATGCTCAATAGTGTATAATGCCCCCCTCCCATCTTGTATGCATGGCTCATCTTCCTCCCATCCCATATGCATGGCTCATATCCCCCCGCGTATGCATGGCTCATAATTCCCCCCCCTGTATGCATGGCTCATATCCCCCTATGCATGGCTCATAATTCCCCCCACCTCCTGTATGCATGGCTCATAATTTCCCCCCCCTGTATGCATGGCTCATATCCACCCCCCAGCCCTCCTGTATACATGGCTCAGATCCCCCACCTCTTGTATGCATGACTCATATTCCCCCCTATGCATGGCTCATCTCTCCACCCCCCCTGTATGCATGGCTCATATCCCCCTATGCATGGCTCATAATTCCCCCCCACCTCCTGTATGCATGGCTCATAATTCCCCCCCCTGTATGCATGGCTCATATCCACCCCCCAGCCTTCCTGTATACATGGCTCATATCCCCCCACCTCTTGTATGCATGACTCATATTCCCCCTATGCATGGATCATCTCTCCACCCCCCCCTGTATGCATGGCTCATATCCCCCTATGCATGGCTCATAATTCCCCCCCACCTCCTGTATGCATGGCTCATAATTCCCCCCCTGTATGCATGGCTCATATCCCCCTATGCATGGCTCATAATTCCCCCCCACCTCCTGTATGCATGGCTCATAATTCCCCCCCTGTATGCATGGCTCATAATTCCCCCCCTGTATGCATGGCTCATATCCACTCCCGCCCCCGCCCCCCTGTATACATGGCTCATAACCCCCCACTTCTTGTATGCGTGACTCATATTCCCCCTATGCATGGCTCATCACTCCACCCTCCCCCATGCATGGCTGATCACTCCACCACCCCCCTCCGCTCTCCGCTCCCCACTCCTTCTCCCATGGCGTGGGCGGCTTACCGTCCTCCTTTATCCCCCCTGTCCCTCATACTCACCTGTCAGCTGTCTCACACCGAGCGGGCGCGCCGACATCCCTCCGGCTCTGTCCCGACTCCCGGCGCACAGGCGCAGGCTCGCAGCACCTTCTTCCTGCGTGAGCGGTCACGTGATACCGCTCATTAAGGCTCATGAATATGCGCATATTCATGAGCCTTAATGAGCGGTACCATGTGACCGCTCACTCAGGACGCGCTACAGAAGCTGAGACCAGGCATCGCTGGAGCAGGGTGAGTATCGTCTTCAAGGAGGGCGGGGGGGGCGGCGGTCAGAGGGTGGGTGGGAGTCTGGGCCCGGGGGGGGGGACGGGCGGGGGTTGGGGCGGTCGGGAGGTGAAAAAAAAAAGGAAAAAACCTTGCTCACTTGCTCAGGTGCCGCCCCCCGCATCGTCCCCGCCCTAGGCACATGCCCTCGAGTGCCTAGTGGCAAATACGGCCCTGAATGTGGTCCATAATAAAAATGGATTTGTAAATTTTTATGAAAAAAATAGAAATCATAGGTCAACCCTTATAACTTCCTAGCAAAAAGCAAATATTTCAAAAATTGTGCTATTGTAAAGTAGACATGTGGGAAATGTCATTTATTAACTATTTTGTGTAACATAACTCTGTTTTAAGGGCATAAAAATTAAGTTTAAAAATTGCTAAATTTTCAAAATTTTTGCCAAATTTCCATTTTTTTTGCAAATAAATGGAAGTAATATCAAAAAATTTTTTAACACTATCATGAAGTACAATTTGTCATGAAAATATATTCTTAGAATCAGTGGGATCTGTTGAAGCGTTCCAGAGTTATTACCACATAAAGTGACACCATTCAGAATTGTGAAATTTGTCCTGTTTATGAAGGTGAAAACAGGCCTGTGGGTGGAAAGGGTTAAAAAAAGAATTTGACCAATATTTCTTCCTACCTATAAATGATTACTGTATGTTTGTAAATACTTAAAATAACTTTATGGTCATTTATTCTAATACCTGAGCCATGTATCTACACAAAGGGTATCAAAAATGCAGTAAAACTCTGATTTATCCAAGTTCTCATCATTAGATGTGCTTCTATTTTTCAGGCTCAGTGACTATGTGATCTGAACACATACTCTACACTGGATTTGGTCACTAATAAGTGTGTGCTGTGTCAATAATTAGCTTGATCTCTGTACAGGTGCCGACTTATCAAACTGTCCTGTAACTATTTTTGCGTAAATAAGGACTTGAAAGGATGATCTAGCATGTGGATAATATCTTATGCTCCAAATATAGCTAACATGTCTATGGCTCAATATAAAAAACCACAGTTTGTGGTCTTGAATTTGCAGTTGGAGGCCGGAGTCAGCTGAGAACAGGTGCAGGAGTGCACCACAGCATACATCATCAGTTAACCCTTCTGCTGCTCATGCTGGGAATTCTGTTTTTTATGAATGCAAAGACTCTTTACCTTGAAACAAAATGTTTGCACTCATTCGCTGAGGAACAATTATAATAGGATAATTAAAAAAAAAATTAAATAAGATTAAAACCTAATGTATAATGCTAAAACAAATTAAAGCACCACTTCAGCTTTTTGTTTTATTTTGTGCTGGAGTGGTGCTACTAATCGATGTTCCCTGATCCAACTTACCAACTTCCGTTCTTCAGTTGATCCTGGCACACCTCCAATCTCGCACATCCATCTTGTGACCACAGTTTCTGACTGACCGGAAGTCAGAGGTAACTGCCACAATCTCTTGATATAAGTCTATGAGAGCCTTGTTCTGGCTTTCATAGACTTACATTGAGTACTGACTTCCGGATTACCCAGCAAACACTAAAGCAATCCCTCTGGTCACAATCTGTAGAAGACCAACCAAAGCGGTGCCGATAAAAGATGAAGAAGGTGTCTGGTAAAGCCGGGGTCACACTTGCGAGTGCAATGCGAGAAACTCACATGAGTCTCTGGCCTTAATTACCGGCACTGCCGCCGGCACTCAGGACCAAAGCGTGCGGCTGCATGTATTTCTATGGAGCTGAACGCTCCGGTCCCGAGTGTCAGCGGCAGTGCCGGGTATTGAGATAGGAGACTCGCGTGAGTTTCTCACATTGCACTCGCAAGTGTGACCCCGGCCTAAGTATAATACTAGGTGTAGAGAACTAAGATTAGTAGCATTACTCTTGCGTAGCATCACTCTTGCAGTAAAATAAATAAAATATGCTGGAGAGATGCTTTAAGAACAACACAGTTCCAATCAGATGTAAAGATTTCTATAGTGTATGGTGCTCTAATTCTAATTCTAATTACCTTGGGAGGTCAGATGCGGCATCAAAAATACTTGTGAAAGAAAGTACCCACACTCTGGATGTTGGAAACCAATCTAAGTCTGGAATCACAATAAACCAAAGGCATAGCTGTTTTGGTTCAGGGGGGTGAAATTTCTGAGTGGGCCCCCAGCCAGGTAACTCTGATTACAACTATGGTGGTGCACTCTAAGGCCGGGGTCACATCTATCGTATAAAAATAAGGTCTGTTTTTACGGCCGAGATACTCAGAAAAGTTCCTGAACAGTGATCTGTATTCAATGCGAGGAATGCAATTTTTTCTCCAAAAAATATCCATGTGTCATCCATATGGCATCCATATGGCGAGATTTTCTCGCCGGCTTGCAAAATGGACATATTTCTCGCCGGCTTTTGCTATCTCCTTACCAAACCCGACAGGATATGAGACATGGTTTACATACAGTAAACCATTTCACATCCATTATATTTTTACATATCCCTTACTAATAATGTTAGTAGTGTGTGTGTGTGTTCAAAATGTGGGAGCTCTAGGTGTTAAAATAAAGGGTTAAATCACAGAAAAAACTGGCGTGGGCTCCTGCGCAATTTTCTCCGCCAGAGTGGGAAAGCCAGTGACTGAGGGCAGATATTAATAGCCTAGGGAAGGACCATGGTTATTGGTCCCCCCTGGCTAAAAACATCTGCCCCCAGCCACCCCAGAAGAGGCACATCTGGAAGATGCGCCTATTCTGGCACTTGGCCACTCTCTTCCCACTCCTGTGTAGCAGTGGGATATGGGGTAATAAGGGGTTAGTGTCACCTTGCTATTGTAAGGTCACATTAAGCCTGGTTAACAATGGAGAGGATTCAATAAGACACCTATCCATTATTAATCCTATAGTAGGAAAGGGTTCAAAATAAATGCACACATTAAGAATAAAGTATTTTAATGAAAGAAAGACACAGGGTTTTATTATCTTTATTGTACGCTCAATCCAACTGAAGACCCTCATTCTCCTGTACGCCAGGTTTTTCCATGATTTAACCCTATACAAAAACTAACACTGATATTACTGCCATATGGTGGCCATATAGTGGTAGACACCAGTCCAATAGAACATATAAGAGATTACAGTACAGTTTAGTAACTTACAGATGACATTCTTTTTGTCACTTTTTCCGTCTTTTCTATCTGATTCAGACAAGCATGGAAAATTCTTCTAGCCAGGAGTCGTTTGCAGAGATTACAACAAAGACACACATGGCTTCTCACATTTCCAGGACGGCCCCATCTATCCTCAACCTGCACAAACTCCTCATCCTACTGATACCCCAATGCTGAGCCGCTGATGTCATATATCTCACTAGGGTTGAGCGAAACGGGTCGGCAATTTTCAGAAGTCGCCGACTTTTGGCAAAGTCGGGTTTCATGAAACCCGACCCGACCCCTGTGTGGGGTCGGCCATGAAGTCGGCGATCTTCTGAATCTGGAATCGGAATTCCGATACCGATTCCCGATATGTTTAAGATATCGGGAATTGGTATCGGAATTCAGATTTAAGTGTAAAATAAAGAATTAAAATAAAAAATATCGCTATACTTACCCTCTGATGCGCCCTGGTACTAAGCGGGAACCTTCCTTCCTTAGAATCAGCCTTCCAGGACCTTGCGGTGACGTCGCGGTGACGTCGCAGCTTGTGATTGGTCGCGCGGCCGCCCATGTGACCGCTCGCGCGACCAATCACAAGCCGCGACGTCACCATGACGTCACCGAAGGTCCTGGAAGGGCTGATTCTTAGGAAGGAAGGCTGCCGGAAAGAAGCAGGGCGCGTCCGAGGGTGAATATATACCTAATAGGAATATACTCACCCTCGGCTTTTGATATTTTTTATTTTAATTCTTTATTTTACACTTAAATGTGGATCCCAGGGCCTGAAGGAGAGTTTCCGCTCCTTCAGTCCCTGGGAACCATTGGAAACCCAATGCACTGCATTGGGTTTCGAGTTTCGGCCGACCCCGACCCCGACTTTTTTATAGGATCGGCCGATTTCACTCGACCCGACTTTTGAAAAAGTCGCGTTTCGTGAAACCCGACCCGATCCTATAAATGTAAAGGTCGCTCAACCCTATATCTCACTATTACTGCACCTACTGTGTGGTACTGTGTGCCTTCTAGATGGTTAAAAAATTCTCTAGAATATATTAATGCTCTGTGCAAGTGCCCTAGAAAACAGTGCTCACATTGTGCCTCCTAGAAAGTAATAATGCCCTCTGTGAGTCTCTTTGTGTTATGACCCCAATGGCGAGGGTCTCAGAGATATCAGCAAGTCTGCAAAGTACAAAAATCCAGCTCATAGGGCAGTGGTAACTGGGTTGACCATATATCTACTCCTAACGCCAACACTAGAAGTAGCCGGGGAACATGCCTACGTTGGTCGCTAGATGTCTCGCGCCAGCCGGAGGACTAACTACCCCTAGAAGAGGAAAACAAAGACCTCTCTTGCCTCCAGAGAATAGACCCCAAAAGTTGGATACAAGCCCCCCACAAATAATAACGGTGAGGTAAGAGGAAATGACAAACACAGAGATGAACTAGGTTTAGCAAAGAGAGGCCCACTCACTAATAGCAGAATGTAGTAAGATAACTTATATGGTCAACAAAAACCCTAACAAAAATCCACACTGGAGATTCAAGAACCCCCGAACCGTCTAACGGCCCGGGGGGAGAACTCCAGCCTCCCTAGAGCTTCCAGCAAGGATAGGATACAGATTATGTACAAGCTGGACAAAAATGCAAAACAAAAACAATAGCAAAAAGCAAGAAAGCAGACTTAGCTTAATCAAGCAGGAACCAGGATCAGTAGACAAGAGCACTACGGATTAGCTCTGATATCAACGTTGCCAGGCATAGAACTGAAGGTCCAGGGAGCTAATATAGCAACACCCCTGACCTAACGACCCAGGTGAGCATACAAGGGATGATAGACATACCCAGAGTAAAAACACTAGTAGCCACTAGAGGGAGCCAAAAGGTAAATTCACAACACTTTGCTAGTCACAATAACCTGAGTTCCCCTGTAGCAATAAGTAGCAAAATAACCTGAGTTCCCCTGTAGCAAAAGTGTAGAGATCGGTGGACCCCTGGATGTTCAGGTATGGTGGGTTCGGGTACCAGAGCCATATTCAGACCTGAACTCAAACCCGGACCCCATTCACTTGAATGGCGGGCCCAAACATCCAGTGTTTGTTATGCTGTCATGTGCATGACAGAGCAGCAAACACTGCCTCTGAGTGGCGGTAAAATCAGTAATGAGTATACCGCTGATCAGAGGCAGTGTTTGCCGCGCTGTCATGCACAGGACAGCACAAGAAAGACTCAGTGTTCGAGGAGCCGAACCCAAACTGTAACACAGAATTCCTAGTGAAGTCCATGTTCAGAATCCATGCCCGAACAGTAGGTGTTTGGTACGGACCCCGAACTTTACTTTTCAGGTTCGTCTATCTCTAAATAACTGACCACTTAACAGGGCCGGCGTCAGCACCGGCTCACCCACGCAAGTACCGGGGCCCTGGCGAGACTGGGGGGCCCATAAGGGTAAGACACTTATTATGCTGGCATTGCCAACACTGATGCGCAGCGCATCATGCGCTCCTGGGGGGCCCCCGAAGCCGGACTACATCATTCCCGAGTCCGACCCTCCCTCCCTGTGCTAGTGTGCTGTGTGTGACTCCAGCCAGGACTCGGAGGCGGAGCTGGAGCGGATATATGATTCCCAGCAGCAGGAGGTGGGACTCACTGACTGGGACTCACTGCAGCAGGAATACTCACCAATCACCGTCCATGGGGATAGAAGGGTCACTTCCGGACTGGCGATCGTCACTTCCGGTTGAGAGTGAAGAGCTTGTCATCCTAAGAAGAGCAGCGCTGACACACAGATCGCGTCGCAACACGATCTGGGACCCGGGTCCACCATCCAGTTCCAGCGCAGCGAGCAGCAGAAGATGAGCAGCATTCGTCAGTGCATGTGCACAGATCCTGTGTCCACAATGGTCAGGAGCAACGGCGATGGCGTGGTGGTGGGTGAGCTGGGCTGCCTGTGTTATATACTACGTGGGATGCCTGTGTTATATACTGTGTGGGCTGCCTGTGTTATATACTATGTGGGCTGCCTGTGCTATATACTACGTTGGCTGCCTGTGTTATATACTACGTGGGCTGCCTGTGTTATATACTATGTGGCTGTGCTATATACTATGTGACTGCTATATACTACGTGGCTGTGTTATATACTACGTGGCTGTGTTATATACTACGTGGCTGTACTATATACTACGTGGCTGTACTATATACTACGTGGCTGTGCTATATGCTACGTGGGCTGTGCTATATGCTACGTGGGCTGTGTTATATACTACGTGGCCAGTGCTATATACTATGTGGCCTGTGCTATATGCTACATGGCTGTGCTATATGCTACGTGGGCTGTGTTATATGCTACGTGGGCTGTGTTATATGCTACTTGGCTGTGGTATATTTCTTTGCTGTATCTGTGCATCAGGAAGCATGGTATGTGTTTAAGAGGGGGGCCCACTGAGACTCTTTCACCCGGGGCCCTCAAAAACCTGGAGCCGGCCCTGCCACTTAACATTTAATAATGTCTAGAGTCTCCAACCTCTACATCTCCCCTCTACATAGTATGATGCTCTTTAATACACAGTATAATGCCTCTTCACTGTATAGTACGCCCGACACAGCATACTGAACGCTTAGTTGCCCCCAAACTGTTTGATGGCTCTAACAATGCATGATCGCCCCACACTGTTCAAAGACCCCACATTAGCTCCTACACTGTATGATGGACCCCTCACTGTAATCCACACACTGTATGATGGCCCCCTCACTGTATGATGGCCCTTAAATAGCCTTCATATAGTATAATGCACCCCATAGTTCTCAATATAGTACACTCCCTGACAGAAGTTATGTCGCTTATCCATGTTATGTAAATAAAAGCTTATGACCTGACGTTAAAATTCATCCATTGGTTGTATAAATTATTCTTTTGAAAGCTGAAACCCTCCGAAATGTGGTTTAGGTTAAGAAAATAAATTGGCATCAATGCAGACATATTGATCAGTTAATGTACTCAGAATGGTCAGATTTTGGCAAGACAAAAGGTGTGTCGCCCACTGAAAGTAATGTGATATTCAAACAAGTAATTAAATTAACATACAAATATATGTTGCATAACATTGGTGAATAAAGTTGTGGTGCTATTAGAGTCATATTTAATATTTTGTGTGACTTCCATGAGCTTGAAGGACTGCATCCATGCGGTTCAACAATGATTCATACAATTTATTAATGAAGTCATCAGGAATAGCAAAGAATGCAGTCTTACATGCCTCCCAGAGTTCATCTAGATTCTTTGGTTTTGTCTTCCAAGCTTCCTCTTTCAACCTACCCCAAACATGCTCAATGATGTTCATGTCTGGTGACTGGGCTGGCCAGTCCTTGAGCACCTTGATCTTTTTTTGCCTGGGGGAACTTTGTTGTAGAGATGGGTGTATGAGATGGAGAACCATCCTGCTGCAGAATTTGACCCCTTTTATGATTTGGAATATAAGAGGTATCTAATACTTCTTGATATTTTAGGCTATTGATATTGCCTTCCACCTTGCAAATGTTCTGCGCACCCCCATACTGAATGTAACCCCAGACCATGATCTTTCCACCACCAAATTTAACTGTTTTCTGGGTGTATTTTGGATCCATACGGGCTCCAGTAGGTCTCCTGCAGTATTTGTGGGGGCTGTGGTGTAATTCTACTGAAGATTCATCAGAGAAATCTATCTTCTGCCACTTTCCAGCATCCATCTGTTTAGCAGGCTGTGGGACTTTGCAAATGCCACACAGTTTTTTATTTGCCTTTTGTTTAGTGCTGGCTTCTAGGCACTGATTCAATCATGGAGGCCATTTTAAGACAGAATCCTGCAAACTGTTCTAGTTGACACAGGGATTTAATATGACCAGGCCTGTTGGAGCTCTGCTGCAGTGTTCTGTAATGCTGTAGATAAGCCCCCGATGTAACCTGAAAGATGAGAAATAAAGGTTATATTATTATTTTGGAAGTGCATTGAACAGCAAGGTGGATTGCTGCTGAGGGGAAAAAGAAAAAAAAATCTCTTTAAATCCTCAGCTTAGCGAGTGTGAACGAGCTGAGTGTGACCTGAGTGGAAGTGCGAACGGCGGTAAGTGTGTGACTTGAGATTCAGTGACTTTGGATTCAGGTAGTTTCCAAGGGAGGAATTACTGAGTTGCTGTCTGTATTCTATTAATACTTTGCATTTATTTTTTATTTAACTTTTCTGTCTGGTGCAATCCCCATTAGGAAATGTGCTCCACTATTGCTAATGACATCCACTGCACATCCAGTCACATGTATGCAATCCTTGATCAGCCGGTCGAGGGTACATACTGCTGTGCGAGATGTGAGCACGTTGTGCATTTGGAAGCCCAGATTCTGAATCTGAATCAGCGAGTGTGAAGGAAGTCGAAGCAAAGGAGAGGATACCAGAAGGGGACCAGCCCTGAACAGGCTGGCGACACTAATTGCAAGTTACCTGTCCGCACCTACACCCAGGAGGCACGGTGACACCCCATAGAGCTGGGTTATGTAAGAGACCCTATAAACAGGCTCAGGTCACCAGTCATACGGGTTTTGTTCTATCCTATATTGGGGACAGAGAGAGCGAAACATCACATCTGTGAGACCCTTATGTGAAGCCATAGGCAGTAAGGGACTACACCACTGCAGCACAAGGGAAGGCTATTGATTTCCACCTGGACAAGGGAACTCTGGACTTGCCTCTAAACTGGCCAGACTCTGCCTACCCTGTGGTCTGGTGCTCTGGACTGTGGATGCTGAAGACTTCAGTAAAAGGTAAAGAGACTGCAACCTTGTGTCCTCGTTCTTCTCTGCGCCTCTCACCATACCACCATCTACACACTTGGAAGCTCTGGGGATATACTACACCTGTGGGAAGGTATACCATCTAGCTGCCATAGCATCACCCCAGCGGACCCCTTAAACAGCGTCGGTCACCCTGACCGAATACCACAGGTGGCGTCACGAACATAAACTTTATCCCTTCAAAGACCTTTCCCCTTTTATACAGACGTCCCAGGACAAGGTCAGCCACCGTGACATCCCCCTGTGAACTGCAGGACCTGGTACTGAGTACCCCAGTGCCCTGACTGGGCGCTCCATTACCCTCCCCGAAAGGAAGGCAACATCACTGTAACAACCAGTCACCTGGGGTGTTACACTATGCCAACCCATAGGTGACCCGCAATCACGTGATGGGGACCACTTATGGGCGGATTTCTGGAAGTGCATATTAAATGCTGCAGTCAGCATTTGACAGTGGCATTTAATGGGTTAATAGCCACCGGTGGATCGCGATTCCACCCGCGGCAGTTACGGGCTAATGTCAGCTGACATATGCCAGAAAAGATGTGGGCTGAACGCCAAAGCCCGCATCAAAGGGAGGGTGTTCGACATCGGCGTACTATTATGCCCGATGTCGGAAAGGGGTTAGCATAAATTTGTGGTGGCTGAAGTTTTAATACACTCCCTATAGGCCTCTATGTAGTATGCTGCACTCTGCTTAGGCCTATATATAGTATAATGCACTCCCAATAGTCCTTCATATAGTACAATGCACTTCCCATGGGCCTCTGTATTGCATGCTGCACCCCCATAGGTCTCTCGTTAATATAATGAACTCCCCATAGGCTTCCATATAGTATAACGTACTCCCCATAGGCCTCCATACAGTATAAAGCATTCCCCATAAAAAATACAATACTCACCTCTCCTCCTCATTCCCCCGCTGCTCTGAATGCCCGCACATCTCAGCATAGTGGGTGCCATGTAGTGATGTAATCGCGCCCGCTGTCAGTGTCTGCGTCACTGATGTCAGACGCTGATGTGAATAATGGGAGTGAGAGTGTTTTTTTTTAATTACCGGGTTAGTAATGGGGGTGTCTGATAGACATCTCTCCATTACTAACCCCTGAGCTTCATGCTACCTGACATTACACAGATGACATCAACCCCCCAAAATACTAACCTTATTGCCACTGGAAAGGACAATCGTGAAGAGCAGGGCAAAGTGCCAGAATGGGCACATCTAATATGATGCGCCAATTCTGGGACGGATGTGGGCTTATATTTTTAGGATGGGAATGGCCCAATAATCAGGGACCTTCCCAGTCTGAATGCAACCAGAAAGAAAATACCCCTTAAAAGATAACTTTTATTAATGGTCAAAAGATAATACAAAAAATATTACAAAAATGTATATTAGACAGCCCAATAGAGATAATTAACAGGGAATCAAGGCAGCGGTCTTTGGGAGGTAATATAATAAACCTAACACTCCCCCTAGTAGGCCATAGGATCTGATGGCCTACCTGACAGCGGAGGTTGGCACTCTAAAGCTGGAGTCACACTTACGGTATAAAAAATCGGTCCGATTTTGATGGCTGAGAATCGCTCAAATGTTCCCTGAACAGTGATCCATATGTAATCCGTTTGCAATGCGAGGATGCGATTTCCTCGCATCTAGTAACAGTGTGACATCCATATGGCTTCCGTATGCAATGCGATTTTAACATGAGCTTTTACATACGGCAGTTCTCTCTATGTAAAAGCTCATGTTAAAATCGCATTGCATACGGATGCTATACGGATGTCACACTGATGGTCCGTGTGGTGTGCGAGTTTTTCTCGCACCCATAGACTTGTATTGGTGAGTCTCGGCCGATATACAATGCAGTTTGCAGCATGCTGCGATTTCACTTGCACGTATAATACGGCCGAAAAAAAAAAGAAGGTTTGGGAACTTCCCCATAGATTAACATTGGTCCGTGTGCAATGCGATTTTTTCTCGCATAGCACTCGTCCGTATTCCTCTCTAGTGTGTCTCTGGCCTAATTTTGAGATGTGGTGCCCCCGCTCCACAACGGCTGTCCCTTCAATCGCTGTCAATCCCCATTCTAACAAACAAAATCACACAGAAAATCAGATGCACTCAGACCCAAATGGATCAAATGCATTTGTATCAGCTTAAACACACTTTACCCCTACTGTGTATGTAGACTAGGTGATCTCTAGTTTAAACTGGGTCAGAGGACAAAAAGATGATTCCTTAGCTACCTGATGTGGCTATGGACTTGTAGCAGATGGTGTGCTACATAAATATGTAATAGCCTAGTAATGGTATCTCAAAGATATAGAGTTGGATATGCAATTGGTCTTAAGACATTTTATATATTGTCTACCAATCTAGCAACATGTGAAAAATAAGGTGGTAATGAGTGAAAGGAAAAAATACACTGGTGTATGAATATCAGGTTTCAAATATAACAAAAGGATGTGGTCTAAGTCCAATTCAATGACCCTGATAAGTACTAACCACTAAACCAGTGTATAAAGGACCAAAAGGAAGGGTACTCCAATAAGTGCAGGTGTGCTAAAAAAGTGTTAATTCAAATGAAAAAAGAGGACTTAGCTGCATATTCAAGGTGAATCCCTTATTTCAGCTGTGTAGGTAGACTCATTCCTGGTCCTGATGCGTTTCTCCCCCATTAACCCCTTAATCCCCAGAGGTATTTTCCTTTTTGCGTTTTCGCTTTTTGCTCCCCTTCTTCCCAGAGCCATAACCTTTTTTATTTTTCCGTCAATATGGCCATGTGAGGGCTTCTTTTTTGTGGAACGAGCTGTACTTTTGAACAACACCATTGGTTTAATATGTCGTGTACTAGAAAATTGGAAATAAATTCCAAGTGTGGTGAAACTGCAAAAAAGTGCAATCCTACACTTGTTTTTTGTTTGACTTTTTACTAGGTTCACTAAATGCTAAAACTGACCTGCCATTATGATTCTCCAGTAGTGTTGAGCGATACCTTCCGATATCGGAAAGTATCGGTATCGGAAAGTATCGGCCGATACCGTCAAAGTATCGGATCTAATCCGATACCGATACCCGATCCCAATGCAAGTCAATGGGACGAAAATATCGGAATTAAAATAAACCCTTTCTTTCCTTGTAGGTTAATTCTACATGAAGGAAAACAACTAAGAATAATGTAGGATGTATTGGGGGAGGTGGCGGAGACATTAAAGGCACAGAGGTTTAGCCCAAACAAATAGAATAGCAGGTTTTTTTGTTTTTTTTTATGACGTTCGGCGTTAGAAAGATTTTGACTATGTGTTTTTTTTTTTGTTTTTTTTCTCAGATATTGATGTTTCACTACTTCCACGTCCTTCACTTTCTTTTTTACTTCTCCCACTTTCTTCTTCATTATCCTCATCATCAGCTTCTTTGACATCAACTATCTTCACCTTATTCATCTTCTTCTTCTTCTACCTATATTTTTTTTTTTTTACATTGTTCATATTCTTTTTATTTAACTATTATCTTTTTCATATTCAACTTCTTCATCATATTCTTATTTGTGACAGGCATTCCCGTAGTTGTTATCTATAAAAGATTGAAGATTACACCTTCCGTTCTGCCTGTCACAAAAGAGTTACATTTGTCCGCATTCAGTTTGGCCTGCAGCATCAGGCTTTATCCAGGGGCACCACGAGGAGGAACGGACTCACCCCCATACACTGCTTAGTCTTCTTCTGCTTATAATTTAGATAATATCTTTTGCTCTGATATTTAGTCTTATGCTTAATGTTCTTCTGCTCTTTGTTCTGCAACCTCTTGTTCTTCTGCTTCTCGGTCTCCCATGTCGTCGTCGTCTCCAGGGTCGTCGTCTCCAGGGTCGTCTCCGGGGTCGTCGTCATCGGGGTGGTCTTCAGGGTCATCGTCTCCAGGGTCGTCGTCATCTCAGTGGTCGTCGTCTCTGGTGTCGTCGTCATCTTAGGAGTGGTCTTCCGGGTCGTCGTCTTTAGGGTCTTGAACTTGGAAATGTAGCAGAAGGTACAAGAAGGCTGAGAAAATGCCGAGAAACAGCTGATGGAACTGGAACTCGGATGGCTACCCGAAGGTCCAAGAGCCAATGGAACTACCGAGGACCAGCTGACGTTACTGGAACCCGGTTACTAAGCAGGAGGTACCCGTGCCTGAAAGCACTACCAAGGACCACCTGACGTTGGTGGAACTCGGATACCCAGAGGGAGGCACCTAAGCCAAAGGCTCTGCCCGGAACCAGCTGATGGTACTGGAACCAGGATGGGGAGCAGAAGGTACAAGAGCAAAAGACACTGCCGAGAACCAGCTGACGGTACTGGAACCCGGATGGGTAGCCGAAGGTCCAAGAGCCAATGGAACTACCGAGGACCAGCTGACGTTACTGGAACCCGGTTACTAAGCAGGAGGTACCCGTGCTGAAAGCACTACCAAGGACCACCTGACGTTGGTGGAACTCAGATACCCAGAGGGAGGCACCTAAGCCAAAGGCTCTGCCCGGAACCAGCTGACGGTACTGGAACCAGGATGGGGAGCAGAAGGTACAAGAGCAAAAGACACTGCCGAGAACCAGCTGACGGTACTGGAACCCGGATGGGTAGCCGAAGGTCCAAGAGCCAATGGAACTACCGAGGACCAGCTGACGTTACTGGAACCCGGTTACTAAGCAGGAGGTACCCGTGCCTGAAAGCACTACCAAGGACCATCTGACGTTGGTGGAACTCGGATACCCAGAGGGAGGCACCTAAGCCAAAGGCTCTGCCCGGAACCAGCTGACGGTGCTGGAACCAGGATGGGGACCTATTCAAGCTTGTCTTCCTAGAGCCCCAACTAGCGGTGTTGGAGCAAAGGGTCAGCAGGGGGAGAAGAGTGTAGGCCGAAGCCTGCACTGGAGGCATTTGTAGGTCTGTTGTGTCTGCGTGGCTGTTGCAGGACACGTTGCCGGCTACACAGCAGGGGAACAGCTGGCGGTGCTGAACCCCACTGACACATTGGCTGGTGTTTATCTCTGTGCAGCTAGCAGTAGCGGGCCCCAACTGGCGGTGTTAGAGCCCAGGGTCACCAGGAGGAGGAGAGGGAGCAGAGTGTAGGCCGAAGCCTGCACTGGCGGCAGCTTTGGGTCTGTTGTGCCTGCGTGGCTGTTGCAGGACACGTTGCCGGCTACACAGCAGGGGAACAGCTGGCGGTGCTGAAACCCACTGACACATTGGCTGGTGTTTTTCTCTGTGCAGCTAGCAGTACCGGGCCCCAACTGGCGGTGTTAGAGCCCAGGCTCTGCAGGGGGAGCAGAGTGTAGGCCGAAGCCTAATTGAACCAATTTCAAAGGTAACCTTTAACCCCCCCTCAGGTGTTACAAAGTAGAAGAGCCACGCCTTATGCAGCAGTAGTGCTGCACAAGTCAAAGGTTGCTCTTTTAATTTTTCTCCTTGCACACGCTGAATGAAACACGTATAACATTTAGCCCTTTATACAGTCAAACTGTGTTGAAGGCGGGAGTTCCCTTCGTAATGAGACGCAGCACAGATGTCAAGAATCCCACCTTGGTGCTGGGCGCAGCCTCCTGAGCGTTGTTATTTGCTGTACAGGAGTCTGCGCTGTCGTTTTATCCCTTGGCCTTGCGCTGTTAGCGCTGCCCATCTTCTGGCATCATTTAATGTCGGCCGGTGCGGTTCGCGATGACCATGAATCCGAGCCCCGCAGTGTCTTTACATAGTTAAAACACTGCGGGGCTGGGATTCATGGCCTGGCGCAGTACATATGTTGGCCTCTCACACTCGGGTCCTTACACCCGCTTCAGACTGTGCGGCGTCAGCTGATCCCTTATCGCATGCCGCGGCCATGAAGCCGCACAGTCTGAGGAAGGCGGAAGGAGATGAGGGACAGGCGAACTTATGCACTGCTCATGCCCATCAATCACACCCTCGCAGTCCAAATAAACAAGACACCGAGGGGCGTTGTGTGGGTCAGGGCGGCCGCAGAGGCGCAGGCAGCCAAACAATGATGCCAGAAGACGGGCAGCGCTACCAAGGGGGTTGCAGCGTGTCATTACAAAGGAAAGTCACACCTCCGGGACGGTTAAATGGTCACACAGAGGACACATTTTAGACGTGTTTTCAGTTCCACATGTGCGAGGAAAATACGTTTATGAGCCACCTTGCACACATGCAGCATTACCGCTGTACAAGGTGGCTGTAAAACATACAAACGCCTGGGGGAGGGGGGACAGGTTCCCTTCAATTTCAGTTCTTGTGTCTGCGTGGCTGTTGCAGGACATGTTGCCGGCTGCACAGCAGGGGAACAGCTGGCGGTGCTGAACCCCACTGACACATTGGCTGGTGTTTTTCTCTGTGCAGCTAGCAGTACCGGGCACCAACTGGCGGTGTTAGAGCCCAGGGTCAGCAGGAGGAGGAGAGGGAGCAGAGTGTAGGCCGAAGCCTGCACTGGAGCAAGTTGAAAGGGAAACTTTACCCCCCCCCCCCCAGGCGTTTGTAGCTGAAAGAGCCATCGTGTACAGCACTAATGCTGGAAAAGGTAAACTTAGCTCTTTTAATTATGGTCCTTGCACATGCTGAACCTAACACTTATGAAAGTGTCCCCTCCTACCATGATACCGTCCGGTTGGTGGAACTTTCCTTTGTGATGTGACGCAGCACAGCCGACATTCTTACCCCCTTGGCGCCGTGCGCCGCCTCCTCAGCGTTGTTTGAATCAGTCCCGGAGCCTGCGCTGTTAGGTTAGCCCTTGGCCATGCACACATTTTGTGCTGCCCGTCTTCTGACATCATTTGGTGTCAGACTGGCTGCGCCTGTGCGGCTGCGCTGGCCGAGATCCGGCCTCGCAGTGTCGTCTAATGTAATCCAACCGCGGGCCTGGGATCCGTGGCCATGCGCAGTGCATATCCTCACCTCTCACTCCCCTCCCTACGGCTTCTTCAGACTGGGCGGTGTCACGGCCGTGGTATGCTATTAGGGATCAGCTGACACCGCACAGTCTGAAGAAGCCGTAGGGAGATGAGTGAGAGGTGGAGGTTCAGATATGCACTGCGCATGTCCATGGATCTCAGGCCCCCAGTGGGATTAAATCAGAAGACACTACGAGGCGGGATCTCGTCCAGCGCGGCCGCACAGGCGCAGCCAGCCTGACACCAAATGATGTCAGAAGACGGGCAGCGCAAAATGTGTGCATGGCCAAGGGCTAACCTAACAGCGCAGGCTCCGGGATTGATTCAAACAACGCTGAGGAGGCGGCGCACGGCGCCAAGGGGGTAAGAATGACAGCTGTGCTGCGTCACATCACAAAGGAAAGTTCCACCTACCGGACGGTATCACGGTAGGAGGGGACACATTTCATAAGTGTTAGGTTCAGCATGTGCAAGGAGCACCACAAAAAGAGGCACACTTAGCGCTGCCCATCTTCTGACATCATTTGGTGTCAGGCTGGCTGCGCCTGTGCGGCCGCGCTGGCCGAGAGCCCGCCTCGCAGTGTCGTCTAATGTAATCCCACCGCGGGCCTGGGATCTGTGGCCATGCGCAGTGCATATCCTCGCCTCTCACTCCCCTCCCTACGGCTTCTTCAGACAGTGCGGCGTCACGGCCGTGGCATGCTATTAGGGATCAGCTGACGGCGCACAGTCTGAAGAAGGCGTAGGGAGATGAGTGAGAGGCGGAGGTTCAGATATGCACTGCGCATGTCCATGGATCTCAGGCCCCCAGTGGGATTAAATCAGAAGACACTGCGAGGCGGGCTCTCGGCCAGCGCGGACGCACAGGCACAGCCAGCCTGACACCAAATGATGTCAGAAGATGGGCAGCGTTAAGTGTGCCTGGCCAAGGGATAACATAACAGCGCAGGCTCCGGGACGGAATCAAACAACACTGAGGAGCCGGGGCATGGCACCAAGGGGGTAGGAATGACGGCTGTGCTGCGTCATATTACGAAGGAAAGTCCCACCTCCGGGACGGTTTTACGGTATCAGTGGACACATTTTATAAGTGTTAAGTTCTGCGTGTGCAAGGAGCTAAACAAAAATAGCTACATTTTCCTTGTGCAGCATTACTGCTGCACAAGATGGCTCTTTCAGTAACAAACGCCTTGGGGGGGGGGACAGGTTCCCTTACATTTCAGTTGTTGTGTCAGCGTGGCGGTCGCAGGACACATTGCCGGCTACACAGCTGGGGATCAGCTGACGTTACTGAAACCCAATAACACTGGGTCGTATGTTTTGACTGTGCAGACGGCACTTCTGAGCCTCAACTGGCGGTGTTGGAGCCCAGGAATTAAAGTTCAGGTGGTAGAAAGATGAACACAACAGGAGACCTGGATACTGTAGACAGTCACCTAATTATTTAATCAGGAAGAGGAGTGGCAAATTCCTGCGAGATCCAGGCCTTGTTCATTTTCAGGAAAGTAAGCCGGTCAACGTTATCGGAGGATAGTCGCATGCGACGGTCAGTTAGTACACCACCTGCAGCACTAAAGACACGTTCCGATAATACACTGGCCGCAGGGCAAGACAGCACCTCCAATGCACACTGGCTTAGCTCTGGCCATGTATCCAGCTTTGAGACCCAAAACTTGAAAGGTGAAGAGCCGTCTGGGAGTACAGCAAGAGGGCAAGACATGTAGTCTGTCACCATCTGACGGAACCGTTGCCTCCTGCTGACTGGAGCCGTCTGTGATGGTGTAGACTTTTGTGGCGGGCACAGAAAACTGTGCCACAGTTGGGCCATACTGGTCTTGCCTTGGGCAGAGGCACTGCTTCTGCTCCCTCTTTGTGCAGAGCCTCCACCACTGCCTGGACGCACTGAGCTGCTTTGGAATGCACTAGCAGCAGTTCTCTCAGTTGGAATGGAGAAGATGATGGAATTCACCAGTGTGTCTTGGTACTCCCGCATTTTTTGCTCCCGGTTCAACGGTGTGATGAGGCTTTCTACGTTGTCCCGGTAGCGAGGATCGAGGAGGGTGAACATCCAATAATCAGACATGTTGAGAATGTGGGCGATGCGGCGGTCATTTCTCAGGCACTGCAGCATGTAATCCACCATGTGCTGCAGACTGCCAACTGCCCAAGAAACGCTGTGTCCTGCTGGAGGCGTGATCTCTGCCCGCTCGTCATCACCCCACCCTTGCTGTACACACTGAGTACTGGACAATTGTGTAACTCCCTCCTCTGGACGGATGTCTTCCTCCTCCATTGACTCCTCCTCATCCTCCTCACAAACTGTCCCCTGCCTACGCGTTTGTGAGGAACCACGTGGCGCTGACTGTCCAGAAGATGATGGAAATGCTGAATCCTCATCCTCCACCTCTTCCACAACATCATCCCTTAGCGCTTGCAGTGATTTTTCAAGCAGGCAGATAAGGGGGACAGTCATGCTGACTAGTGCATCATCTGCACTCGCCATCCGCGTGGAATAATCAAAGGGACGCAAAACCTGGCAGACGCCATTCATAGTGGCCCACTCTGTGGTTGTGAAGTCTGTATGGCACGGAGTGCGACTTCTTTGCGCCTGATGCAGCTGGTACTCCATTACAGCTTGCTGCTGCTCACACAACCGCTCCAACATATGTAACGTGGAATTCCACCTGGTAGGTAGGTCACATATGATGCGATGTTCCGGCAGGCGGTGTCGGCGCTGCAGAGCCGCAATGCGCGCTTTTGCCGTGCTGGAACGCCGCAAGTGAGCACACTCTAGGCGGACCTTGTGCAGCAGTGCATCAAGATCCAGATAGTCCCTCAAAAAACTCTGCACTACCAAATTGAGCACATGTGCCAGACATGGGATGTGAGTGAGGTTGCCGAGGCCCAGAGCTGCCACCAGATTTCGGCCATTATCACACACTACCATGCCTGGCTGGAGATTCGCTGGCACAAACCACACATCGCTCTCCTGCTTGATGGCATTCCAGAGCTCCTGCGCTGTGTGGCTTCGATTCCCCAAATAAATTAATTTCAAGACGGCCTGTTGACGTTTGGCCACGGCTGTACTCATGTCGGTCGTAACAGGTAAACGTTCATCATGGGTCCATGTGGAGGTGGACTGTGACGGCTCCTGCAGCGATGATTCTGAGGAACTGGTGTAAGAGGAGGAGTCAATGCGTACAGAATGGATTCCTGCAATCCTTGGAGTGGGCAGGACACGTCCTGCGCCACTCGCACGATCTGTACCCGGCTCAACGACATTAACCCAATGGGCAGTGAGGGAAAGGTATCGCCCCTGTCCATGTTGACTGGTCCACGCATCGGTGGTGAGGTGGACCTTGCTACTGACGGCGTTCAGTAGCGCGTGTTTTATGTGTCCCTCCAAATGCTTGTGCAGGGCAGGGACGGCTTGCCTGCTGAAGTAAAAGCGGCTGGGCACATTGTACTGTGGGACTGCCAATGACATCAAGTCACGGAAGCTGTCAGTCTCCACCAGCCTGAATGACAGCATTTCCAGTGACAGAAGTTTGGCAATGCCTGCAGTCAGAGCCTGTGCTCGTGGGTGGTTTGACGAGAAAGGCCGCCTTTTCTCCCATGCCTGTACTACCGATGGCTGTAGACTGGGCTGGGAGTGTGTGGATGACTGGGAAAGTGGTGCTGCGGGTGGAATTACAGCGGGTCTCTGGACAACAGGGCCAGAGGTTCTTCCACGGCGATCCTGGGAGGAAGCCGAACCAGCTGCGTGTGAGCTGGAGGAAGAGGCAACACGAGCTGAAGAGGTGGTAGCTGCCGCTGTTGGTTGGCCTAGCTCTTCAGTGCGTTTCTGTAACTCCGCCGCGTGCCTGGTGCGCACATGTTTCCACATATTTGTGGTATTGAGGTTGCTGACACTTTTCCCTCTTTTCACTTTGTGATGACACACCTTGCATTTGACATAGCAAATGTCATCTGCAACTGTGTCAAAAAAGGACCAGGCACTGCAAGTCGTGGGAGCACCCTTTTTGGCTTTTGGAAGAGACATGCTCCTAACGGGTGCCAAAGCGGAGGCTGCAGGATCCGCAGTCTTCCCCCTCCCTCTCCCTCTTTGGGCCGTACAGGGAATCTCTTCCTCAGAGCTGCTCCCACCACCTTCCTGTCCCTCACGCCAAGATGGGTCAAGGACCTCATCATCTACACTACCCTCTGCCCTCAACTGCTCCTCCTGGGTAGTCTCAGCAGCAGAGCACGCACCAGTAAGTGGCACCTGAGTGTCATCATCAGCTGATGCGGCCTGCGATGTGGTGACCGGAGCCACTGGCCCACCCGCCTCTTCAGACTCAGAGAGAAAAAGCTGTTGGGTATCACTGCACCCTGCCTCTTCTTCCATTTCTCCAATGCTGCTTGGCTGGCCCCCTGTTTCCAAGCCAAGAGATTCAGAGAACAGAAGTAGAGACGGCTCCTGTCCTGGGCTCTCTGTCTGCCTGGGCAATTTGGCAGGTGGTGAAGAGACAGATGGCTGCTCTCCAGTGCTCTGTGTCTGAGAGGATGTGGCACTAATTGAAGTTGATGCATTAGCTGCCATCCATCCGACAACGGCTTCAATTTGTTCTTCACGCAGCAGCGGTGTACGGCGCTCTGTGACAAAGCTGCGCATGAATGACTGTTCCCTGGTGAAAGTGGGTGCTGATGAGTCACCGGTGCCCGCAGCAGGCACAGAATCCCCACGTCCCCTCCCTGCTCCGCGCCCACGCCCACGTGCCTTACTCACTGCCTTCTTCATCTTGGTTGACTGATAAAGATAAGCAGAAAAGTACTAACGGCTTTGTGTGCTTATTCCTGAACAACTCCTAACAGGTATAAGAAACACTAATTTTCTAAAGTGTGGACTAGACTTTAATATGAGCTAATGTGGCCTACACAAATGTAAAGTGGTGTCACTGGTGTGTTTGGTGAACTTTATTATTTATTTATTTTTTGGGGGCTGAACTGACAACAGATAGAGCTGCAGTCACACGGAGACCGTGCAGACAGCCGTAAATGGCGCTGCAAGGCCCAAAAACCCTCCTCTACGTTATCCTATGTAGTGTTTTTCCACAAATTAGCTGGAGACGGGTGGAAAGACACTAATAGGAATTTTTTGAAAAAATGTGCAGCAGCCTGCACTACTTAAAACAAAATGAAAATTGATTTTGCGGTATGACGCAGTGAAGAACCCTGAGCTGGAGACAACCAGGCTATGGCTGCTCACAGACTACAGGGCGAGCTGCAGTCACACGGAGACCGTGCAGACAGCCGTAAACGGCGCTGCAAGGCCCAAAAACCCTCCTCTACGTTATCCTATGTAGTGTTTTTCCACAAATTAGCTGGAGACGGGTGGAAAGACACTAATAGAATTTTTTTGAAAAAATTAGCAGCAGACTACACTACTTGGAAAAAAAAAAAAAAGAACAGTATGAGGCAACGAACCACCCTCCCTGAACTGAATACAACCAGCTATGGATGGCCTATGTGGCTGCACTCAGACTAGAGAGTGGGCTGCACTCACACACACACACACACAGACCTTGCAGATCACTGTGAAAACAGCGCTACAAGGCAAAAGCAAGGTGATTAGTAGGTGAACACAGCGGTTGCTAAATTAGCCTTGGAAAAGCACAAAGAAGCAAATCGCTATCTCTAAACTGGCCCTCAGTCAGCAAACAGCGTCCTGTCACTAACTGAATTCACAGCAGAGTGAGCGCAAAATGGCGCCAGCGACTTTTAAACTGCATCATGACATCATTTCAGCAGCCAATCACAGCCTTGCCAGTAGTTTCATGCCCTCCATGCTGAACAGGATGTGCCCACACTTGGAATCATTCTCATTGGCTGAATTTGTGCAGTTTGAATCTGGGAACTTCCGATTCCGGTATCCGATACGCGGCAAGTATCGGAATCCCGGTATCGGAATTCCGATACCGCAAGTATCGGCCGATACCCGATACTTGCGGTATCGGAATGCTCAACACTATTCTCCAGGTCATTATGAGTTCATAGATACCAAACATGTCTAGGTTCTTTTTTTATCTAAGTGGTGAAAAAAAATCCAAACTTTGTTAAAAACAATATATAAAAATTGCATCATTTTCCGATACCTGTAGTGTGATGTTTTTAATTATACCATTTTGGTGCAGATATGATCTTTTGATTGCCCATTATTGCATTTTAATGCAATGTCATGGCAACCAATAAAACGTAATTCTGGCATTTTCACTTTTTTCTAGCTACGCCGTTTAGCGATCAGGTTAATCCATTTTTTCTCTAATCCCCTCCACGACAGCACACAGTAGGTTGCCTCCCCATCCTAATTAGTGACAGGAGACAAGAGGTTTAAATAGCCCTCCCCTTCCCTCAATCCAAAGTGTTTTCCTTTCCCCAAGGGATGAAGAGGTTTTTTTGCATGCTCCTGAGGGTGGGCCAGCAACACTCTCCGGAATGTACCTTTAAGCCGGGAAGCCTGGGTCGATCATCCTGGACCTTCCTCCCTCTGCTGCTCCTGCCGTTACGGGACCACACCATCCTTCGTCGCCGCTGGCAATGCTGGATGGTGAGGATGTTGCTGGGGGCCTCCCATAGCCCCCCAGCTTTGTAGCTCTCTCCCCCTCACGCCTGCATGCCGGCGGTGACTTCTGCACTTCGTGACAGTCCGGAGCATACACAGGAAGTGACGTACACCGCCGGGAGAGTAGGCGCAAAGTCACTTCCAAATTGCGTTCCATGGTGGAATGCACCACCATTTTGGTGGGAAATTTCAAATTTTTTTTTTTTTTTCTCAGCCGGGAGGCACCAGTGGAAAGGACCTATCGTGGAGGGTGAAAGATCTCATCCTATTGGAAGAGAAGAAGCACTGAATCTCGGTTCCTGTATAAAAAGACCCTGACGGAAGACTCCATAAGGTAGGACTGAGGTTCTAAATGATGGATGTGACTTCCCTTAGATCTGCATCTGCAGAGCCCAGTGCAAACCCTGGCCCAGTGAGTATATCTGGTGAGGGGCACCGTCTTTGGTACAGGATCCATCCTTATGGAATTTCCCCTTTCCTCTCTTCTAGGGAGACAAGGATCCTGCACCAAAATCAAGGCAAAAAGCTGCAAATCGCAAATGCGCCATCTGCAGTAAAAACCTCTCCTCCAACTATAAAGCTTTATGTCAGCCATGCATAGAGAAAATTGTCTGAGAGGGAACAGCCATCCCTGATGGATGAAGTGAGAGGAATAGTGCGACAGTAGTTACAGTCATCCCTGGCTAACTTCTCCCAGTCCTTTACAGGGGTCCCCATAGCATCCAAAAAGAGGAAATATGCCCCTGTAGATATCTCTGACTCAGAAGCTGAATCGTCAGGCCATGAAGAATGGATGGAGGAAGGTGAACTTACACCAAGTCATATGGAGGAAAATAAAAAATGATTCTTTTCCTCAGAAGATATGGAGGAGCTTCTACTAGTAGTCAGGAATACAATGGGAGTTGAGGAGGAGAAACCATCCCGCTCAATCCAAGATGAATTGTTGGCTGGCCTAAAGTCAAGGAGGAAGATGGTCTTTCCTATCCATGACAGCATCCAAAATTTAATCCTGAATGAATGGGAATTCCCAGAATGGAAGCTGAACACTCCAGGTGAGATGAAGGCTTGCTTTCCCCTAGCTGAGGAAGTCTTGAAGTGCTGGACTGAAATCCCTAAAGTGGATATCCAGGTGGCTAGGGTAGCCAAGAACAGTATACGGACCCGAACCTGGACCCCATTCACTTGAATGGGGGGCCCGAACATTCAGTGTTTGCCACACTGTCATGTGCATGACAGCGCTGCAAACACTGCTTCTGATCAGCGGTAAAGTCGTAACTGCTAGACAGCCACGGTTCCAATGCTGTCAAAAGACAGTGTGAGGGCACAGCTGTGATCGGAGGTATAAAGTTTACCTCTGGTCACTAGTGTCAGCTGATGAGACTACTGCTCCCTTCAGCCAACACCTGCTGCCACTAATAACAGTGAGAGCAGGTGGCAGCTAATGGGAGTACTCACTGTAAATAAATAATTCAAAAAGTGTGTGTTTCCCTGTATTTTAGATAACCAGCCACACAAAACACAGCTGGGGGCTGCAACCCTCCGCTCTCAGCTTCAGAAAGGCTGGTTATCAAGAAGAGAGGGGTCCCCACTCCAATCTTTTTAATTATTTAAGTAAATAAGTAAAAAAAGCTGTGTGGAGACCCCCCATTTTTGACAACCAGCCTTGCTAAAGCAGACAGCTGGATGCTGTTATTCTTAGGCTGGTAAGGGGACATGGATTTTGGCCCCCAGCCTAAAAACAGCAGCCTGCAGCTGCCCAGATAAGGCACATCTATTAGATACGCCAATTCTGGCACTTTGCCTGGCTCCTCCCACTTGCACTGTAGCGGTGGCAAGTGGGGATCTTATTTGTGGGGCTGATGTCACCTTTATAGTGTCTAGTTACATCAAGCCCATGGATTAGTAATGGAGAGGCTTCTTTATGACACCTATCCATTACTAATCCTATAGTTGAATGGTAAATTTAGACACTGCCAGAATAAAGTCCTTTATTTGAATTAAACAAAAAAACACATTTCCATTTTTATTTATAAATAACAAACACAGTTATACTCACCTAACGCCCATTCAACCAAAGTCCTCGTCTTCAGTAATAAAGCAAAAATAAAAAGCAACAATATCCCTCACCTGTCCGTCGTTCTGTACCCCACCATAATCCGTGTCTGGGGGATAAATAATTTTCAACCTGGACGGTGCCAAGATGTGACAGTCCAGGTTGAGAACCACTGGTGAGTGAGCTACTGCGAGCTCAGCCTCAGTGACTAGCGGTGACATAATCGAGGTAAAAGCTGACGAGCTCTCACTCACCCTGACTGTAGCAGGAAAACAAATGGAGGTTCTGTGGCTGAAGACCAGTGAGAGAATACTTGACTCGGTAATGGAGGAAGAAGAAGCAGCTGATGTGGTTGATGGGGCAGCTGGTGGTTGGGAGGCCCACTAGGCTGCATTTTAGTGCAGTGAGATTCCCAGAGTAATGTATGTTGATCGTGCATGTGCCGCTTCATGCATGTAACAGTCAAATTATTAAAAATGTTGCCTGTACTGAGTCTTTTTTTTACAAAGTTGGCAGATAACGTGAGTTGGGTCATCCTTTTCAGTCTGAAAAAAAGCCCAGGCTAGGCAACCCTTGCCACCCATGCAAACTGCAGATCCGCAACCACTGCTGGCCACAGCCAGAGTTGTGTCTAAGGATGAAGTGCTTGTCATGGTTCCATCACTCCTTGTCTATGCGGGAAGCCACAACATAACCTCCTTGTCTTCCTCCTCCTCCACCTTCTCTGCTGATCTACTCTGCTATGTGCCTCTGGGTTCACACTAAGTGGGATCTACATCCTCCCTGTTTTCCCACTCCTTGCCCTGAGAGTCACCCTCTTCATTTTCCTGCCCTGACAGCACAGTGCAGTACGCGTGTGCCTCTGGTATCTGAGTTTTATCAGGATCATCTTCACCCCCTGGGGTTAACGCCTGGTGATGAGAGTCTGGATTCTGCTCAGAATCTACTTTGTCTGGCCCCGTATCCAACTGAAAATAAATTTGCGCATTGGTGCAGATGCTTTCCTTCTCTTGAGTCTGTGAATCTTTGGAGCAGAACTCAGATGTCGATAGAATAGAATATGTGAACAGCTCTGCAGACTAACCCATCTGTGGTTCCCCACAGTCAGTTGGGCACTTGGAGAATTGTGACGCAAGGGGAAACCAGGGTAATTGGGGTGCCACCTCTGAGGACTGTACTGTGTGTTATGTTAAGGCTACTTTCACACTAGTCCATCTGTAGGGGCCGTTGCTAACCATCGGCCCGACGTACCGACGGATAGTGTGTTAAGTAGCACAACGGGGGCAACGGATGCAGTTTTTCAACGCATCCGCTGCCCCATTGTAATGTCCGGGGAGGAGGGGGCGGAGTTCCAGCCACGCATGCGCGGTCGGAAATGGCGGACACGACGCACAAAAAAAGTTACATGTAACTTTTTTTGTGATGACAGTCCACCAAAACATGATGCATCCGTCGCACAATGGATGCGACGTGTGGCC
Source organism: Ranitomeya variabilis (assembly GCF_051348905.1). Lineage (NCBI taxonomy): Eukaryota > Metazoa > Chordata > Amphibia > Anura > Dendrobatidae > Ranitomeya > Ranitomeya variabilis. Next base: position 158,744,863 of record NC_135238.1, on the reverse strand, counting down.
ATACGTCGCAATGCATCGCTAATGTAATTCTATGGGGAAAAAACACATCGTAAAGACAACTTTGCAGGATGCATTTTTTTCTCTTAAACGACGCATTGCGACGTATTACAAACGACGCTAGTGTGAAAGTAGCCTAAGGTGGAAGAGGAGGAGAGGCCACTTTATGCAGTGCTTGCCATCCATTGGAGCACAACCTCTTTCTGGCCCTCATCTGCAAACTGGACTCTGATCTCTGCTTCAAAACACATATCTTTGCCCTTTTCACTTCCTGTCAAATATAACTCAAAAATATTTCCTGGATCCGTACACTCCTTAATCAAGAATCTGCAAAAACCTTAGTCCATGCACTCATAATCTCCCATCTCGACTACTGAAACCTCCTGCTTTGTGGCCTCCCTTCTAGCAGTCTTGCACCCCTCCAATCTATCCTAAACTCTGCTGCCAGACTAACCCATCTTTTTTCCCTGCTATTCCCTGGCCTCACCCCTCTGTCAATCCCTTCACTGACTCCCCATTACCCAGAGACTCCAGTTTAAAACCCTAACCATGGAATACAAAGCCATCCACAACCTCACTTCTCCGTACATCTGTGACCTAGTCTCCCAGTACATACCTGCACGCAACCTCCGATCCTCTCGAGATCTCTTTCTCTACTCCTTTATTATCTCCTCTTCCCACAATATAAGATTTTTACTGTGCATCCCCTCTACTCTTGAACTCTCTATCCAACATATCAGACTTTTGCCTACTATGGAAACCTTCAAAAGGAAACTGAAGGGACACCTCTTATGACAAGCCTACAACCTACAATAACCATTATTCCACCATACCATTGCATCACCAGCTCTACCCTCATGTATTGTATCTTCACCCATCCCATGAAGACTGTGAGCCCTCATGGGCAGGATCCTCTCTTCTCCTGTATCAGTCAGTGACTTGTAATGTTTAAGATTATTGTACTTGCTTTTATTATGTATTTTCACATGTAAAGCACCGTGGAATAATTGGCGCTATAACAATAAATAATAATAAAAATAATAATACCGCTGTGCAGCTGCCAAAGAAAGGGAGTTGAGTAGTCTGTCCAGGAACAGAAGTTGTCAAAATGCTGAGTAACTATACTATTTCTACTCTGGGGAAAATGATGGAAATTTAGTGGTGTATGGCAAGTGCTTCTCACTAAATTAGAATATCATCAAAAGGTTAGTTTTTTTCAGTTCTTCAATACAAAAAATGAAACTCACATATTATATAGAGTCATTACAAACATAGTGATCAATTTCAAGTGTTTAGTTATGTTTGTGTTGATGATTATGGCTTACAGCTAATGAAAACCAAAAGTCATTACCTCAGTAAATTAGAATAATTAACAAAGACTCCAGCAAAAACTTCTTAAGCATTTATTAATGTCCCTTAGTCTGTTTCAGTAGGCTCCACAATCATGGGGAAGACTGCTGACTTGACAGATGTCCAGAAGGCAGTTATTGACACACTCCACAAGGAGGGCAAGCCACAAAAGGTCATTGCTAAAGAAGCTAGCTGTTCACAGAGTGCTGTATCCAAGCATATTAATGGCAGGTTGAGTGTAAAGAAAAAGTGTGGTAGAAAAAGGTGCACAAGCAACCTGGATAACCGTAGCCTTGAAAGGATTGTTATGAAAAGGCCATTCAAAAATTTGGGAGAAATTCACAAGGAGTTGACTGCTGCTGGAGTCATAGCTTCAAGTGCCACCACACAAAGAAGTATCCAGGACATGGGCTACAAGTGTCGCATTCCTTGTGTCAAGCCACTCATGACCAATAGACAACACCAGAAGTGTCTTACCGGGCCAAAGAGAAAAAGTGGGCTGTTGCTCAGTAGTCCAAAGTGTTGTTTTCATATGAAAGTAAATCTTGAATTTAATTTGGAAATCAAATCCGCTGAGACTGGAGGAAGAGTGGAGAGGCACACAATTCAAGCTGCTTGAGGTCTAGTGTGAAGTTTCCACAATCAGTGATGGTTTTGGGAGCCATGTCATCTGCTGGTGTAAGTCCACTGTGTTTTATCCACACTGCCAAAAGTACCAATATGAGGTTTAAAAACAACATTATCAATGTGCTTAATTGGCCAGTAAACTTGATTGACCTTAACCCCATAGAGAATCTATGGGGTATTGGCAAGATGACGATGAGAGACACCAAACCCAACAATGCAGATGACGAGCTGAAGGCTGCTATCAATGCAACCTAGGCTTTCATAACACCTCAGCAGTGCCATAGGCTGGTCGCCTCCATGCCATTGATGCAGTAATTAATGCAAAAGGAGACCCGACAAAGTATTGAGTCCATTAATTGAACATACATTTCAGTAGGCCAACATTTCGGATTTTAAAATCATTTTTCAAGCTGGTATTATAAAGTACTCTACATCCCCTGGCAAAAATTATGGAATCACCGGCCTTGGAGGACGTTCATTCAGTTGTCAACTCAAATAAAGGAGAGGATTATCAAACTCTTAAAAGAGGGTAAATCATCAAGCAATGTTGGAAAAGATGTTGGTTGTTCACAGTCAGCTGTGTCTAAAATCTGGACTGAATACAAACAACATGGGAAGGTTGTTAAAGGCAAACATACTGGTAGACAAAGAAAGACATCAAAGAGTCAAGTCCGGAAACTTAAAGCAATATGTCTCCAAAACAGGAAATGCACAGCAAAACAAATGAGGAAAGAATGAGTGGAAACTGGAGTCAACGTCTGTCACCGAAATGTAAGAAACCGCCTAAAGGAAATGGGATTTACATACAGAAAACCTAAATGAAAGCTATCATTAACACCTAAACAAAAAAAACAAGGTTACAATGGGCTAAGGAAAAGCAATCATGGACTATGGATGACTGGATGAAAGTCATATTCAGGGATGAATCGCGAATTTGCATTGGGCAAGGTGATGATGCTGGAACTTTTGTTTGGTGCCATTCCAATGAGATTTATAAAGATGGGTGCCTGAAGAGAACATGCAAATTTCCACAGTCTTTGATGATATGGGGCTGCATGTCAGGTAAAGGCACTGGGGAGATGGCTGTCATTACATTTTCAATAAGTGCACAAGTTTATGTTGATATTTTGGACACACTTCTTATCCCATCAATTGAAAGGATGTTTGGGGATGATGAAATCATTTTTTCAAGATGAAAAAAGACACATAAGGTCAATGTCGTGGCCTGCAAATAGTCAGGATCTCAATCCAATTGAAAATCTTTGGTGGAAGTTAAAGAAAATGGTCCATGACAAGGCTCCAACCTGCAAAGCTGATCTGGCAACAGCAATCATAGAAAGTTGGAGCCAGATTGGTGAAGAGTACTGTTTGACACTCATTAAGTCCATGCCTCAGAAACTCCAAGCTGTAATAAAAGTCAGAGGTGGTGCAACAAAATACTAGTGATGTTTTGGAGTGTTTTTTGTTTGTTTGTTTTTCATGATTCCATAATTTTTTCCTCGGAATTAAGTGATTCCATAATTTTTTCTCTATGCTTGGTTAAAAAAGTAACCATTACTGACTACCACATATTTTGTTCTTGGTTTCTTTTAGTGTTTTGCAAAGCCAGAAAGTTGCGATTTGAAATAACTTTAGTTTTGTGCCATGTCTGTGATCTGCTTTTTTTTCTACAAAATTAAACAACTGACTGAACATCCTCCAAGGCCGGTGATTCCATAATTTTTGCCAGGGCTTGTAATTTACTGAGATAATGACTTTTGGGTTTTCATTGGCTGTAAGCCATAATCATCAACATAAACAAGGAATTGTCATGATTGAAGAATATTTTGGTGATAAGCGCATGTTTACATGTTCTACAATTATTGACACCACATTTGAAAAAACGTTGCAATCCAACCAAGTCTTTTTGGAGGATTCAGAACAAAACACAATAGGGGAAATTTTATTTCCAATAGTGGGTGCTCTTCTAGCTACCACATTAACCCCAGATTGCAAGATCACAGCCAAAGTTTGATCTTGAAATAAGATTGAGAGAAATTTAAATATTTTTTTTTTATATATGTATTCCAATTCCCAGAGTTCTAATCACATATCTTTCTTAGATTTGGGGTATAAAGGATCAAATTATTTCCACCAAAACACATTGCAAACCCCTGAGTTGCAATACCATCTTGCATGCAATAAATACATAAAAAAAAAGAGAAATAGAAGCAGATGGCCATATAATTACAAAATTTTATTTAAATATTCTAAAAGCAATAACATGTAGATTTGTTCAATAAACAGTAGAAAGTGGGGATAGAACTGTACAATTAACCGCCAGATATCACTCAGGTAAAGAGGTTACGTTTGGTAATAACTGTCAAAAAAGTGACAACAAATAACAAAAGAAAAACATCCAATAAACATGAATGGATGAAAAGTATGCCAAATGTTCACCAAATGTTGCACATATTCCCAATTGTACCTATAGTAGGATACATGTGAAAGGAAGCTCATTAGAGTGGCACAAAGAAGTAGATGCCCTGTTTTCCCATATTACATATGTGAACCCAGTGGTTTCAATGATTGGGAATCGAGGGCCCATACAATTCATGGTCTAAACACCGGACCTGGTATATGCATGAGTTAGTTGGGACAGCATGAGAAGACGAACATCAGCATGTTGTAATTACCTGGGGATAGTGGCGGCAACCCGGACGCGCGTTTCGCGTGTGGCTTTGTCTGCGGGAAGGTCTTGCATGCAAATAGCAGTCACCATAAACACACCATCAGATCTGTCCCTGTAGGTGAATTTATAAGAATATATTTTCGATCTATATTTTAGATACCAGACTTTCTAATTACTTTAATAAGTGTAACGAAATAATGTTCCATTATTAAAGTCAAAACATATGTCTGGCTGCTAATTTATTAATTATTATCTGTAATGTTTTTTGAATCAACTTGATTTTATTACATGTTTAGAGCATGCAGTTTTCATCTTCAAGGACCTGTTGAATGTCAGGTGACGCTATAGAGTTAAGTCCTCTTTTTCTCAGAAGAGGCAATTTGCATAGGTGACATTTAGAAATTCCCATAGCGGCTTATGCATGATATATGATGTCTGTGTTGCCATAAGGGATTTAGCTTTGACAAAGATCGCTATGTAGATCGAAACACGTCGTTTATCTTCATTTGTTCACATTTTAGAGGAGCATTTACCACCTGTATTGTTTTAAAATGGATTAATAAAGAATAAAGATTTTTTAAGGAGCTGGAACATGACCTTTTCCTTTACAAAAATGATGTTTATGCCACCTGAGTATGGCTGAGCAAAAAAGTTTGAGATATTGCATGAAGTATTAGGGCTTCCAGCACAGCAGTCTTACATTAGTCCCTCACCATCTCTTAATTTAATTTGAACTTAAATTCAAAGCTGTAAATGCTGGCACGGACCCTGTCTCAAGCATGGCCCATGCCTGACTGCTGCTGTGCCGTTATAAAATTTCTACTGAGGGTCAATTGATGCCACTTTTCCTGGCTTTTTACCCTAATTTTTGGAATTAAAACCTCTCAATACCCATGGTCTATTATCTTCCCAACCTTCATAATCTGTGAATAGTAGAATTTCCATATAATTTTTTAGAAAAAATATAACTAATTTAGTTTGAAAACTAGGAATAATATATTTTTAATATTTGCTACATTAAACAAAAATGTTACCTTTTGTTTGTCAAAATTCAGCATAATTAATACTCTCTAAAAGCACTTTACCAATTTTGAAAGGTGAATTAAGGAAAACTACTACTACTTGTAAAAAGGAAAGTAATTGAGCCTGTGTCTTTTGAATAGGCCTATAGACAATATGCTTAAGTTCCATCCTGACTTCTTAATATTTTGCTGTAAAATTTAAAGAATGAGCTGAGAGCAGACATGTCTTTCGAAAAGGTTCAGTAGTTCAAAGCTGTGTAGAGTTTCTGTTTCTACACTTAATGCCAGCCTCTGATTTTGTTTCCTTTGGAGGGATTCAGGCAGTTCGCTGGACTGAAGTATTATAAGTATTATTCCTTGTTGAGTGTGATATGTTTTCTCAGCTGCAGGCTTCCCCCTCATGTTTTACAAAGTACCTTTTTTTGAAATCTAAAAACTGGGAAGATGTGACAAGTTGGTGCATTCTTATGCCCCTTACTCATTACCTAGAAGGGCTTTTTCTGGCCAAGCTATATATAAAGGATTGTCCAATGTCTGGATGTTTTCCATCGATAACAAAATGATGGTGTTTGAAAACGGAAACTAACATTACGAGGGTTCCCACAATAAAGCCAATATCTGTAAGGGCATCTCCATGTCTTTTAAACTATGTCGAAAAAATGGAAACTTTACTGTAGACTACCCTTATTCTTAAATCCTTCCATTTATAAGCAAATAGAAAAACTTAACAAACCAGTCATATTATTTATATTGGAATGCAATAGAGATTTTATTATAAGTTTTAAAGGACAATTTAAAATACCTTAATTATCTATTCCAAATTAGATGATGGCATATTGCCCTAGATGCCATCAGCATTTCAACTGGGTAAATACAAAGTTCAAGAGAGATTTCATGTCAAAATGATGAATTAGGACATTGGTTATAATGTGCGTCATGGATATGGTGAACTTATTCTCTTTAACCAATTATATTGAAATAAATAAACATAGAAGAAGGGAACAAAATTTAAACACACTTCTACCTCTTTCTTATAATAAAGGTATGGCCAGAAAGTGCTAAAGAAAAAAAAATAATGCTGAGGTCTGGTTGAACAGAAACACAAAATAGGGAAATAAATACAAGAGAAGTGAGAAGGGTGATAGTGATGGTAGTGCTTACCTGGGGTTGTTGTGTATGGACACAACACCTATAAGAGCCTTAGAATCCATGGCTGCAGCCCCATCATGAAAGGATGAATTCTCCCATAAGCAATTCACTTTCATAGAGAGATCTCGGTGCCTGGGCTGCGCTTGCGGAAATGAAGAATCCTCGATGGTATCTTTTTCAAGGTAAAAAAAGACAAACTATTTTTTTTACATAGAAAAGCCACCACTCCGGTACCAAAATGTATTGGTGTAATGAAAACTTTAATTTTAAATCACCAAGGTTTCTCCATTTCTGTCTGCTCAGCCAAAGTGCCGTGATTTCTCCTCTACAGAGAAAAATAAATAACACATAGTCACCCATGGATCTCACCATTGCATGCACTGAGCTGTGTGAGATTACAGCAGCTACAGGGAGAAGAGACACTGAAGGGCTGTAAATTAAGGTAAACGGACAGAGATTGCATTAAAATTTTTTAAAAAGTTGCTTGATTTTGGGCAGCACGGTGGCTCAGTGGTTAGCAGTGTAGCCTTGCCGTGTCTGCATAGATTTCCTCTGAGTTCTCCGGTGTCCTCTCACACTCCAAAAGACATACTGAAAGGGAATTTAATTTGTGAGTCCCATTGGGGACAATGATGATAATGGCTGTAAAGTGCTGCAGAATAAGATAGCGCTATATAAGCAAAGCATAATAAATGATAATAAAGTAAGTACAGTGTCTTGCGAAAGTATTCGGCTCCTTGGAACTTTTCAACCTTTTCCCACATATCATGCTTCAAACATAAAGATACCAAATGTAAATTTTTGGTGAAAAATAAACAACAAGTGGAACACAATTGTGAAGTTGAACGAAATTTATTGGTTATTTTAAATTTTTGCGGAAATTCAAAAACTGGAAAGTGGGGCGTGCAATATTATTCGGCCCCTTACAGCGTCTCCATTTTTCATGATCTGGAGACGGATGAGGGCTTATTTTTTGAATGCCAAGCTGATGTTTTTAATTATATCACTTTTGTGCAGATACCTTCTTTTAATCGCCGGTTATTGCATTTTAATGCAATGTCGCGGTGACCAAAAAAACATAATTTTGGCATTTTGATGTTTTTTCTCGCTTAGTGATCAGGTTAATCCTTTTTTTATTCATAGATCGGGCGATTCTGAACATGACGATACCAAATATGTGTAGGTTTGATTTTTGCTATTGTATTATTTTGAGTGGGGCAAAAGGGGGGGTGATTTGAATTTTTTTTCTGTTTTGTTTTTATAAGCACTTTTTTAAAAATTTTGGCATGCTTCAATAGCCTCCATGGAAGGCTAGAAGTATCCACTACTTGATCGCCTCTGTACATAGAGGTGATGCACAGATAACCTCTGTTCAGCAGAATTACAGGCTTGCTATGCGCACCGACCACAGGGTGACGCTCATAGCAATCTGCAATCAACAACCATAGAGGTCTCGAGGAGACCTCTGGTTGTGATGGCAACGCACCGATGACCCCCGATCACGTGACGGGGGTCAGCGGTGTGCGTACTTCCGGCCGTGCAGCCGGCAGCACTTGTTAAATGCTGCTGTCAGAGCATCTTATCGGGCCATCAACCTTTATGGAGCAGCATATGGGGTATATTATTCTATTGACCATCTTATGGGGCCATCAACCTTTGTGCAGCATTATATGGGGCATAATATTTTATGGAGCATCTTATGGGGCCATCATTAACCTTTTATGCAGCATTATATGGGGCATATTTTAATATGGAGCATCTTATGGGGCCCATCATGAACTTTATGGAGCATTATATGGGGAATGTTTTATATGGAGCATCTTATGGGGCCCATCATGAACTGTATGGAGCATTATATGGGGCTCCTGATTCAATATGGATATTTAAAAAAAACACCCTACTGATGTCTCAATTAATTTTTCTTTTATTTGTATCTATTTTTAGTTTTTAAATTTACCAGTAGCTACTGCATTTCCCACCCTAGGCTTATACTCGATAAGTTTTCCCAGTTTTTTGTGGCAAAATTAGGGGTCTCGGCTTATACTCGGGTCCGCTTATACTCGAGTACACAAGGTATTTTCTTTGACAAATAAAGATGGACAGTCCACATATGTACTGCATAAGAGGGCCGCAAACTTTATTTTATTTTATTGTCTTTTGAGGGGGTCCAAAAATTCACTCTAGAATATTCTGAAATCCACATTCAGTGTCATTTCTATTTGAATGAGACATTTCAGCCTCAATTATGTTGAAATCAATTAGTTTACTAAAAAAAGGAAGACAATATTTATTTTAGAATTGTTGTCTTGATAATATTCGACAGAGATATATAGAAATAAAAATGAAACCCTCTAATGGTTATTATTCATTTTTCAGTGCAAAATTTGTGACTTGGTTTCACCTGGCACATTATTTTAAAGGACATGCCAAACTATGCATCCTGTTCGGTACTGAAGTTCTGTTTCAATACCTGCTGAGATCTTTGCCAAGAACACACTACAGAGCTCATCTCAAGCGTATAGACCTGGCAGGACATCTAGCTGACTTGTGTTGTTTCATATTCATGAACATAATCTTAAAAGTTAGTGTAACTGTCATAGTGATCATTGTTTGTGGATGAAGTGAATTCACTCTTAATAGTGTGATGTATAATATTTGCATGCCTTTATCATATTTCTGCTAACTAGTGATGGACAATTTGGAGAAGGTCCAGTTTCGGCCGGTTTGGCTTAACATTTTAAAAAAGTTTTTTTCAGGTACAAGAACAGTACCTGAACTTGAGCCAAAACCCGAACCCTGTTCAGATAAATGCGGGGGTCCAAACATCCATTGTTTGCCATGTTGTCATCTGCGTGATAGCGCTGCAAACATGGACTCTAATCAGTGGTAAGATCATTACCTATGGTCTGAGCGCTGTGAATCCCATGCTGTCATACAGATAACAGCCAGCAGCTGAGACCAGCTGTAAAAAGGTTACTGCTGGTCACAGGCGTCAGCTGATGAGAGAGTACTACTCTCTTCAGCGTACACCTGCTATTGCTGATAATTGCAAGAGTAGGCGAGGCTGATAAGAGTTTTCATTAGCCGACACCTGTGCTACTGTATAGACGTGGGGTATGTTTTATTTCTGATAATCAGCCAGGCAAAACTGACTGCTGTGGGTTGGAACCCTCAGCTGTCAGCTTTATTATGGCTGGTTATCAAGAGTAGAGGAGTCCCATGAAGTTATTTTAAAAATTATCTAAATAAATAATTAAAAAATATAAAAAACAGGGCATGGGGTCCCCCCATTACTTACCCCATAGTCATATTGCAACTACAAAGCATCCTGCATAAAGTCCTTTGAAATAAAGACACTGACACCTTTTTTTTATTTAAAATAAATTATACTAACCTTTACTCCTAAACCATTGAAGCCCATGTCACCTGTAAAATACAGAAAATAATAAACAACCATAGTACTCACCTCTATGCCTAATCCACCAATGCTCATGTCCCCTGTGAAAGAAGAAAAATAATATACAGCCATATCCCTCACTTGTCCGATGTTAATATAATCCATATTTGTTCCACAAAGGTCTGGATGATTTGGACAGCAGTCATATCAGAGTTGCGACCGCTATCCATGCCAGATGGCTCCCACTGAGACAGGAGTGTAATCACACTCCTGCAGTGTGTAGCGCTGAGCTCCTTGAGAAAAGTCACCGGAGTTCATAGCTGATGAACCCCGGTGACCTCACTTACAGCATCGCTGTTTTGTGAGCAAAATGCTATGTTTGGAGGAAACCTAACATTGCACACCACCCTGAAAACACCATTCCCACAGTCAAATATGGTGGTGGTGGTAGCATCATGTTGTGGAGGTGCTTTTCTTCATTAAGGACAGGGGAGATGGTCAGAGTTGAAGGGAAGATGGATAGAGCTAAATACAGGACAATCCTAGATGAAAACCTGTTAGAGGCCTGGTGTATAAGTTTACCTTCCAGAAACACTATGACCCTAAACATACTGCCAGAGCTGCACTGGATGGTTTAGATCAAGTCATATTCATGTGTGTGAATGTGGATGGACATGGACCAAGGAGGTTGAAAAGGATTCTACAGGTGAACAACTGGCTATGTCGATGGTGCCATGAGCAACATTTTCGGTTTCTTAACCATGGAGTGAATTACCTGCAAGATGGACTCCTTGCTAGAGATAAGTTGCATCTTACGAAAACAGGAAAACAAATATTTGGTAGACACTTTACTACACTCATCATGAGAGCTTTAAACTAGAGCAATATGGGATGAAAAATATATGGCCAGGACGAAATATCCAGCTAATGAATTCTTTTGAGAACCCTGCTAAGAGAAGTGGAAAGGAAGAATAAAAACAAGAAACTCTGAATTAAAATAGAGGAGCAAGAGAATCCAACTACAAATTAAACCAGGAAAGATCTGTGAACAAATTATTAAACAGAATGTATGTAAGTACTTGGATAAGAATACAGTAATTAACCATAGCCAGCATGGGTTGGTCTCAAACAAGTCATGCCAGACTAATCTAATTTCTTTCTATAATGAAATCCTGGTTTGGAAAGGGCCTTGAGTTCTGGTGTCGCCGGTGGTCCTGAAATATCCAGTCGCAGGTTCTGGATCCAAGGGGAAAATTCACTGAAAGAGGAATAGTCTTTTCTCTTAGGCACTGACACAGTACGGGAGCGGGTATGTCAGATAGCCGCACACTGTCTGTGGCCTGGTCGTCTCGTCTGAGGGTGCGCCCTCTACAGTCTGGCTGCGGTGAGGACCCACTCAAGGTCGGTAGCGCTACGGGAGTCGGCACGGTCAGAGGTCTCTGGAAGCATCTACACCAGCGATCTCCAGTAAGCTGGCATAGACCCCTCTGGCTTAGGCCTACTTTGTCCTGACTGTGCTGTACAGGAAGGCTCGTACTCTGTTGCCACACACTATAGCTTCCTGCCCAAACTGACCTGGTTCCCGCGTATGGTCACCCTTTTATGTCCTCCACACCCCCTGGTCTTAAGGTCAAAGGTCTGTCCGGGGAACTAAACTCTCCCCCCTGCAACACGGGTGACAGCACCGATGGTTTCGGACTCGATCTGGAAAATGCATGCCGCGGCCGTCTCTACTCCTTACATTCCCCCCTTCTTTGTGCTCACCATTCCACAGGTGAGATTTTTTGAAGCAGGCGTTTGCATTCTCCTATTCCTTCTGCAATTTGTCGCCAATGGCGTAAACTGGGAGTCTCTGTTGAGTCCTGAGAAGTAGTTGGATTTGGTTGGGTGGACAGGGCAGGGGACATGCCCGATCCAGGAAGAACAGTCATTTCTGAAATCACAGGAGTCTCAGGTGTATCAGGTGTCTGTTCTTCTTTTTCTTCTTCTGTCAATCGTTCCGCATCTTCCTCTTCCTCGACCTGAATTAATGGAGGGCTTCCAACAGGGGAAACCTCTCATTCTTCCTTTACATTCGGATCGTGAGATACACAGCCGGAGCATGTTTCGATGTACCACTCGGGAAGGGGCACCTTATTCTTCTTTGGGTCAAATCTCATAGACTGGCCCTTCCGTGCGGACCCGATGTACGACTCGGTGTGGTGTTTCTTCCCACTGATAGCCGAGCTTGCCTCATGGATGCTTGTTTCTCACCAGCACCCGATCTCCGGCCCATAGAGCTGTCCCTCGCAGTGGGGGCACTGCAACATGTTCCAACTCTTGAATCCTAGTTCATACCAGGCGATGCCGATGTTCTTGCACCCAGTTGGACACCCCCGTCCATGGGTAGCCCTCCTCTTGGTCCAGTTCCAGCTCAGTAATCTCCTTGCTGGGCCTGCCAAAAAGTAGGGAGTAAGGTGTGTGTCCCGTACTGTTATGGACTCTGTTGTTATATACCCAGACTAGCTCTGGCTCAAATTCCTCAACATTTGGATGAGAGTGCGGTTGAAACATTCACAGGCCCCGTTGAGGGTGGTAAGGGTTTGTCCCTCGATTTTTAAATTTGATATAAGCCATGCAGCTCCTCCATCACTTTCCCCAGGAAGCAGGCCACCTGATCTGGATGGATCCTCTTTGGACAACCATACACCAGGATGAAATTCTTACAGATAGCATGGGCTGCAGATTCTGCAGTTTGGTCTCTCGTTGGGGTCACTACCGCAAATTTAGTAAAATGATCCACCATCACCAGACAATGCTCGTATTCTTGGCAGGCTGGTCCAATTGTTACATAGTCGATCATCAACACGTCCATCTGGGCTGAGGTCACCACCGTTTGGATAGGGGCCCTCTGCTCGGGAGGCTTGGACAGCTCACAGCTCCTACACTGCCGTTTTTAGCAATGGATGATACATTGTTTTCTGCAACCAGCGTAGGGTCTTCTTGGGTTTAAAATGTGCTCCTTTTTCATGGGCCTCCTTTGCTAATTTATGTGTAAGAGTTTCCGGAATCACCACCCGCCATACAACGGACAAAGCTTTGTGTGGCTGAACATTTCCGTACAGGAGCCCATCTTCCAGGTATAATCTCTCCCACTGCCAGAGTATTTGTAACGCTCCAGTGGTCAGGACTTCTCTCTAGTTGTTGCTGGGCATTTGTTGTCAGGCCACCCAGAGCCGGATCTGTGCAAGTTCTCCATCCTCTTGTTGAATTTCTTCAGCCTCAAGTTCTTCATCCCGATTGGGACCAGGCTTCTCATGTGTGACTTTGGACAATGCGTCTGCATGAGTGTTTTTGGCTCTTCGACAGTAAGCGATCTTATATTGAAATTTTGCCATTCGGGCTGTCCAGCATTGTTCTAGAGCCCCTAATTTCGTGTTTTCCAGATGAGCTAATGGGTTATTGTCGGTACGTACCAGCAGTTCGGACCCTGCTAATTATTCCCCAAATTTCTCTATTATAGCCCACACAAGTGCCAAGAGCTCCAATTTTAATGAGCTATAGTTGTCGGGATTTCATTCGGAGTCATGGAAGGAGCGACTCGCATATGAAATCACCTGTTCTTTTCCATCTCGGACCTATGACAGCACCGCTCCATGTCCTTGTAGACTGCCATCTGTGTGCAAAATGAAGGGCTGTGAGAAGTCAGCATAAGCCAGCACTGGTGCCTCCGTTAGGGCAGTTTTTAGAGTTTGGAATGCCCGTTCCTGCTGTTCTCCCCACTGTGTCTTCCGGTACTTTGCCCCGGACGGAACACTTCTCAATAGTTCCAGCAATGGATTCACAATGTGTGTGAAATTCTTCACGAACCGTCGGTAGTAGCCAGTTAGACACAAGAAGGTTCTTACATCCTTTATCGTCTTTGGGGTAGGCCCATCCCGTACTGCTGCTACCTTCTCTGGGGATGGTCTTCCTCCTTCAGCCAAAACCATATGCCCAAGGTACTCAATCTGGGTTCGTAACAGGTGGCATTTGGAAGGTTTTACTTGGAGCCGGCTCAATACTTGCTCGAATTGCTGCAGGTGTTCATCAAATGTTGCCAGCATAAACGATTATGTCATCCAAGTAGATCAATGTGGATTAAGAATTTATGTCCCCCAGACACTTCTCCATCAGTCTCTGAAAAGTTCCCGGAGCATTTGCCAGTATAAATGGCATTCGGTTAAATTCAAACAGCCACATTGGTAGTATAAAGGTCGTCTTTGCTTGGTCATGCTCTGACATTGGTACCTGCAAGTAGCCTCTTGCCAGATCCAGTGTGGAGAAATATTTTGCATGTCCTAGGGCTGAGAGACACTCTTCTACATGGGTCAGCGGATATGAGTCTCGAACTGTACAGGCATTTAATTTACGGTAGTCCACGCAGAATCTGAGGGTCCTATCTTTTTTTTCGGATGAGAACAATCGGAGCCGGCCACGTGCTCTGGCTTTCTCGGATCACACCATTCTGCAACATCTGGGAGAGCATCCCTTTCACTTCCTGATAGAGTTGTGGAGGAATCTGCTGATAGCGCTCTCTTATGGGTGCCGCTTGCTTCGTTGGAATTTCGTGGGTGATGGTGTTGGTGCAGCCAAAGTCGTCTTCATGCTGGGCGAACACATCTCGATAGTGCCCCAGTAGGACTTCCACTTATATCTGAGTAGATGTAAGCCTCGAAAGCTCGGCCCGCATTCAATCAAGAATTTTCCATCCCTCTTTCTTTTGTAATGACTCTGACACGGAGGAAGCTTCTATAACCACTATCCAAGGATCTTCTTTCTTTGTGGCCAATTGGACGGTCAGTTGTAACATCAATTCTTCTGGCATGCCGATGATTTTGGCTAACTTACTCTTGGGAGACAAGATAAGCAGTTCTTCTCTCAGATTTATACAGTGTACCAGTACTTTTCCTTCGCACACAGTAGCCAGTGTTCGTGCGACTAGGCCCCCTGGTGGTAAGTTCTCCATAGCAGTTGGCTCCAATTGTATCTCTACCCCTTCTAGGGGTGTGCAGGCCCGGACAGACAAGGATAGCATGGTCTGTCCAGGGGGTATCTCCAGTCTGCCTGCAGCTGGGGTGATTACTTTTCCCAGTACCGTTCCTTCACCGGAGGCTTCTTGGGCCTGTGCTGACCATATCAATTGCTGGAATGACTTCCTCTGTGGTGTCTGTGGGCTCTACTGTCTCAAGAATACATCTGGGGACTCGTTCACCAGCACACTTCCAAACAGCTTCTCCGCTGGGCAACGGTCAGGTCTATCAGCCTGAAACTCCTGCAGCACCCGCCGTAAATCAGGGGAGATGGCAGACAAAATTACCCCCTCTTTGAGAATACCAGCTGACTCAGGAACTCCCGGAGAATAAGGCACAAAACTCCTAGAAAGGGCATCAGCCTTCACATTCTTAGAACCCGGAAGGTACGAAACCACAAAATTGAAGCGGGAGAAAAACAGCGACCATCGAGCCTGTCTAGGATTCAAACGCTTGGCAGACTCGAGATAAGTCAGATTCTTGTGATCCGTCAAGACCACCACGCGATGTTTGGCTCCTTCAAGCCAATGTCGCCACTCCTCAAACGCCCACTTCATGGCCAACAACTCTCGATTACCAACATCATAATTGCGCTCAGCAGGCGAAAACTTTCTAGAAAAGAAAGCACATGGTTTCATTACAGAGCCATCAGAACCTCTTGAGACAAAACAGCCCCTGCTCCAATCTCAGAAGCATCCACCTCGACCTGAAACAGGAGCGAAACATCTGGCTGACACAACACAGGGGCAGAAGAAAAACGACGCTTCAGCTCCTGAAAAGCCTCAACGGCCGCAGAGGACCAATTGACCACATCAGCACCTTTCTTGGTTAAATCAGTCAATGGTTTAACAACATTAGAAAAATTAGAGATGAAGCGACGGTAAAAATTAGCAAAGCCCAGAAATTTCTGAAGGCTCTTCACAGAAGTAGGCTGAGTCCAATCATAAATGGCCTGAACTTTAACAGGGTCCATCTCGATAGTAGAAGGGGAAAAAATGAAGCCCAAAAATGAAACCTTCTGAACTCCAAAGAGACATTTAGACCCCTTCACAAACAAGGAATGAGCACGAAGGACCTGGAACACCATTCTGACCTGCTTCACATGAGACTCCCAATCGTCTGAAAAGACCAAAATATCATCCAAATATACAATCATGAATCTATCCAGGTACTTTCGGAAGATGTCATGCATAAAGGACTGAAACACAGATGGAGCATTAGAAAGCCCGAATGGCATCACCAAGTACTCAAAATGGCCCTCGGGCGTATTAAATGCTGTTTTCCATTCATCGCCCCGTTTAATACGCACAAGATTATACGCCCCTCGAAGATCTATCTTGGTGAACCAACTAGCTCCCTTAATCCGAGCAAACAAATCAGACAGTAGCGGCAATGGGTACTGAAATTTGACGGTGATTTTATTAAGAAGGCGGTAATCTATACAAGGTCTCAGAGAACCATCCTTCTTGGCCACAAAAAAGAACCCTGCTCCCAACGGTGACGATGACGGGCGAATATGCCCCTTCTCCAAGGACTCCTTTATATAACTCCGCATTGCAGCGTGTTCTGGCACAGATAAATTGAACAGTCGGCCCTTCAGAAACTTACTACCAGGAATCAAATTAATAGCACAATCGCAATCCCTATGAGGAGGTAGGGCACTGGACTTGGGCTCATCAAATACATCCCGGTAATCTGACAAGAACTCAGGGACTTCAGAAGGATGGGAGGATGAAATAGACAACAATGGGACATCCCCATGTACCCCTTGACAACCCCAACTGGATACAGACATTAATTTCCAATCCAATACAGGATTATGGACCTGTAGCCATGGCAAACCCAAAACGACCACAACATGCAGATTATGCAACACCAAAAAGCGAATATCCTCCTGATGTGCAGGAGCCATGCACATGGTCAATTGAGTCCAGTACTGAGGCTTATTCTTGGCCAAAGGTGTAGCATCAATTCCTCTCAATGGAATAGGATACTGCAAGGGCTCCAAGAAAAAACCACAGCGCCTGGCAAACTCCAAGTCCATCAAATTCAGGGCAGCGCCTGAATACACAAATGCCATAACAGAATAGGACGACAAAGAGCAAATCAGAGTAACGGACAAAAGAAATTTTGGCTGTACCGTACCAATGGTGGCAGACCTAGCGAACCGTTTAGTGCGCTTAGGACAATCAGAGATAGCATGAGTGGAGTCACCACAGTAAAAACACAGCCCATTCAGACATCTGTATTCTTGCCGTTCAGCTCTGGTCAAGGTCCTATCACATTGCATAGGCTCAGGCTTCTGCTCTGGAAACACCGCCAAATGGTGCACATTTTTGCGCTCACGTAAGCGTCGATCGATCTGAATGGCCAAGGACATAGACTCATTCAGACCAGCAGGCATGGGGAATCCCACCATAACATCCTTAAGGGCTTCAGAAAGACCCTTTCTGAAAATTGCAGCCAGGGCACACTCATTCCACTGAGTAAGCACAGACCACTTTCTGAACTTCTGACAATATACCTCCGCTTCATCCTGACCCTGACACAAAGCCAGCAAAATTTTCTCTGCCTGATCCACTGAATCTGGTTCATCATAAAGCAATCCAAGCACCAGAAAAAACGCATCTACATTGCGCAATGCAGGATCTTCTGGCGCAAGGGAAAATGCCCAGTCTTGAGGGTCGCCACGTAGCAGAGAAATAATGATTTTTACTTGCTGAATGGGGTCACCAGAGGAGCGGGGTTTCAAAGCAAAAAACAGTCTACAATTATTTTTGAAATTCAGGAACTTAGATCTATCCCCAGAAAACAAATCAGGAATTGGAATTCTGGGTTCTAACATCGGGTTCTGAACTACATAATCTTGAATGCTTTGTACCCTTGCAGTGAGTTGATCCACACAAGAGGACAGACCTTGAATGTCCATATCTACACCTGTGTCCTGAACCACCCAGAGGTTAAGGGGAAAAGCAATACAAAACACACTGCAGAGAAAAAAAATGGTCTCAGAATTTCTCTTATCCCTCTATTGAGATGCATTAACACTTTGTGGGCCAGCTGTATTGTTATGTTGGGCTGGTGGTTAGGAACACTAGAAATGACCAGATGAGCAAACTAGCGATACAGGACGAGCTCTGGGAAGTGGAAGCTCTGCTGACCGCAACCTCTAATCCTATCACAACAACTAGAAATAGCCATGGAGCGTTCCTGACTCTGCCTAGATGCCTCTTCACAGCCTAAGAGCTAACTACCCCTAAAGATAGAAAATACAGCCTACCTTGCCTCAGAGATATTCCCCAAAGAAATAGGCAGCCCCCACATATATTGACTGAGTTAAGATGGAAGTTACAAACACAGGAATGAAATAGGTTTCAGCATAGGAGGCCAGACTTGACTAAACAGACTGAGGATAGAAAAGGTATCTTTGCGGTCAGCATAAAAAACTAACAAAAACCACGCAGAGTGTGCAAAAGAAACCACCGCACCGACTCACGGCGCGGTGGTGCCACTCTGCATCCCAGAGCTTCCAGCTAACAAGATTATTTCATTATAGCAAGCTGGACAAAAACACAGTGGCAACAAATAAGCTAGCAAGGACTTAGCTTTTGCTGAAGTAGACAGGTCATCTGAAAGATCCAAGTGAACTGAACCAGTACTAGGACATTGACAGCTGGCATCAAGTAACGATCTGAGTGGAGTTAAATAGAGCAGCCAGCCAAGACCTGAACGAGATCAGCTGGAGAAGGAATCTCAGAACCAGCAGCTCCACTCACAGCCACCAGAGGGAGTCCATGAACAGAACTCGCCGAAGTACCATTCATAACCACAGGAGGGAGCTCGAGAACAGAATTCACAACAGGCACCACCGCACCGTGAGTCGGTGCGGGGGTATTTTTTGCACACTCTGCGTGGTTTTTGTAGTTTGTTGTGTTGACCGCAAAGATCCCTTTTCTATCCTCAATCTGTTTAGTTAGACTGGCCTCTCTTTGCTAAAGCCTATTTCATCCTGTGTTTGTGATTTCCTCTTAACTCACAGTCAATACTTGTGGGGGGCTGCTTTTACCTTTGGGGAAATTTCTCTGAGGCAAGTGAGGCTTTGTTTCCTTTCTTTAGGGGTAGTTAGCTCTTAGGCTGTGAAGAGGCGTCTAGGCAGAGTCAGGCACGCTCCACGGCTATTTCTAGTTGTGCTGATAGGAGTAGGGTTTGCGGTCAGCAGAGTTCCCATTTCCCCAGAGCTCGTCCCGATTCCGTGTTTAACTATCAGGTCATTCCTGGTGCACCTAACCACCAGGTCCATAACACATCTGCGCCTGTGATCTCCAATAGGCTGGCATAGGCCCCTCTGGCTTAGGCCTACTTCTTCCTGACCCTGCTGTGCAGGAAGGCTTGCATTCTGTTCACGCACACTATAGCTTCCCGCCCAAACTGACCTGGTTCTCGCCTATTGTCGCCCTTTTATGTCATTCATGCCCCTGGTCTTAAGTTCAAAGGTCTGTCTGGGGAACTAAACTCTCCCCCCTGCAACACGGGTAACAGCACAGATGGTTCCGGACTCGTTCCGGAAAATGCACGCAGCGGCCGTATCTCCTCCTTACAATGACAAACATCAGGACTACACAATCATGATCTCATGGTGCTTATGAAGATAAAGAGGGAGCCTAAACTCTCTGTTAACCATTTATATGATGTAGTAATCACTATTGACAGCAGCATCTAAGGGGTTAAACAGATTTGGACGTGCAAACACTGATCATGGCTGATACAGCAAGTTGTCAGCTATAGTGTACAGCCGACAGCTGCTGGATTGTCACCTGTATGGGGATGCTATTCTCTTATATCTCAGGTTAGTAAAAAGACGTATTGACTGTCATTAAGGGGTTAAATCTTTTAACTGCAACAAGACCACTCGGTCAGTAAAGGCCCCGTCTCACATAGCGAGATCGCTAGCGAGATCGCTGCTGAGTCACAAGTTTTGTGACGCAACAGCGACCTCAGTAGCGATCTCGCTATGTGTGACACGTACCAGCGATCAGGCCCCTGCTGCGAGATCGCTGGTCGTGTCGGAATGGCCTGGGCCGTTTTTTGATCGTTGAGGTCCCGCTGACATCGCTGAATCGGTGTGTGTGACACCGATCCAGCGATGTCTTCACTGGTAACCAGGGTAAACATCGGGTTACTAAGCGCAGGGCCGCGCTTAGTAACCCGATGTTTACCCTGGTTACCAGCGTAAATGTAAAAAAAAAAAAACACTACATACTCACCATCTGATGTCCGTCAGGTCCCTCGCCGTCTGCTTCCTGTTCTGACTGAGATCCGGCCGTACAGTGAGAGCAGATCACAGCAGTGACGTCACCGCTGCGCTCTGCTCTCACTGTACGGCGGCACTCAGTCAGAGCAGGAAGCAGACGGCAAGGGACCTGACGGACATCAGATGGTGAGTATGTATTGTTTGTTTTTTTTGGTAACCAGGGTAAACATCGGGTTACTAAGCGCGGCCCTGCGCTTAGTAACCCGATGTTTACCCTGGTTACCCGGGTGCTGCAGCGGGACTTCGGCATCGTTGAAGACAGTTTCAACGATGCCGAAGTCGTTCCCCTGATCGTTGGTCGCTGGAGAGAGCTGTCTGTGTGACAGCTCCCCAGCGACCACACAGCGACAAAACAGCGACGCTGCAGCGATCAGCATCGTTGTCTGTATCGCTGCAGCGTCGCTGTGTGTGACGGGGCCTTAAGGCACTTAGGAAAGTGTAGGAACAATGATCTGGAATTAAATATAATTATACATATTAGAACCATGTGTTTGTTATCACTCAATGTGTATACAGTATTGGATTCCTCGACTGGTCACTGTGAAGTAAAGGCCCCGTCTCACATAGCGAGATCGCTAGCGAGATCGCTGCTGAGTCACAAGTTTTGTGACGCAACAGCGACCTCAGTAGCGATCTCGCTATGTGTGACACGTACCAGCGATCAGGCCCCTGCTGCGAGATCGCTGGTCGTGTCGGAATGGCCTGGGCCGTTTTTTGATCGTTGAGGTCCCGCTGACATCGCTGAATCGGTGTGTGTGACACCGATCCAGCGATGTCTTCACTGGTAACCAGGGTAAACATCGGGTTACTAAGCGCAGGGCCGCGCTTAGTAACCCG
Source organism: Ranitomeya variabilis (assembly GCF_051348905.1). Taxonomy (NCBI): domain Eukaryota; kingdom Metazoa; phylum Chordata; class Amphibia; order Anura; family Dendrobatidae; genus Ranitomeya; species Ranitomeya variabilis. Next base: position 158,723,451 of record NC_135238.1, on the reverse strand, counting down.
ATGTTTACCCTGGTTACCAGCGTAAATGTAAAAAAAAAAAAACACTACATACTCACCATCTGATGTCCGTCAGGTCCCTCGCCGTCTGCTTCCTGTTCTGACTGAGATCCGGCCGTACAGTGAGAGCAGATCACAGCAGTGACGTCACCGCTGCGCTCTGCTCTCACTGTACGGCGGCACTCAGTCAGAGCAGGAAGCAGACGGCAAGGGACCTGACGGACATCAGATGGTGAGTATGTATTGTTTGTTTTTTTTGGTAACCAGGGTAAACATCGGGTTACTAAGCGCGGCCCTGCGCTTAGTAACCCGATGTTTACCCTGGTTACCCGGGTGCTGCAGCGGGACTTCGGCATCGTTGAAGACAGTTTCAACGATGCCGAAGTCGTTCCCCTGATCGTTGGTCGCTGGAGAGAGCTGTCTGTGTGACAGCTCCCCAGCGACCACACAGCGACAAAACAGCGACGCTGCAGCGATCAGCATCGTTGTCTGTATCGCTGCAGCGTCGCTGTGAGTGACGGGGCCTTAAAGTCACTAGGAAATCTGTAGGTAACTAAACCCTTTGTTTTAAAGTCAGTCAAGCTGTTTGGGGTTTGCACATTGTTCACAAGCTCTCAGTAGAGAATAGCTAATACTCTCTTATTAAGTGGCTTAGCTGTGCTGTATGACACACAAGAGGTTATCGCTGTTTCAGTGCTCAGCAGCTTGGCTTCATGTTTTGAAATTAGTACATCAAATAAGATATATATATATTTATTTATATAGATATATTTAGGACTGAAAGCAATCATGCTCAAGAGCTTTAAATTATCCTAGTGGATTCTAGTATTTCTGCATAGCAGTGATCCATCTAAGAATAATCAAGGATTAGAAGAATCTGACTATATAGGTGATAATAGCATGTAGAATACGCTCTGTACCTCAAACTTTTTTACCTGCGATTAATCTTTTGGGAGTACCATTCACCTGTTAGTTTAAAAAACTGGCAATACTTTGTCTTCTGGCTAATTGACTAATTATAACTACCGGTATATAACAACAGGCTAATGGTGCTAAGAAAGTCTAAGGCCCAGATTTCTCATTTGTATTTTTTTCAAGTGAATTTTCTATTTTTGTTTTGTGATTTTTGTTGTTTACCAAATTCCACAAAATGTTGCATGTGCTTCATGAATTTTGCGCAAAATAGAAAAATGCCCCTTTTTCTCTTTGACCTATTTTGCAACTTATGTGTCTTGTTCAGCGGTGGTCGGTTTCATCCTCACTTACTTCAGCCTTGTCTCTGAGCAATGAACACCTTATATTTCTCTTTCTTGTTCAGTGGTGGTCGGTTTCATCCTCACTTACTTCAGCCATGTCGCTGAGCACTGAACACCTTGTACTTCTATATCTTGTTCAGTGGTGGTCGATTTAATCCTCCCTTACTTCAGCCATGTCTCTGAGCATTGGACACCTTGCACATCTGTGTCTTGTTCAGTGGTGGTCGGTTTCAGCCTCGCTTACTTCAGCCATGTCTTTGAGCACTGGAAACCTTGTACTTCTGGGCCCTCCAGGGAGGTTACAGGTCTAGAATATGACCACACTGGAGGATAATGGGTTCTGGTCAGTACACTTTCAAGATTTTAACAACTTTTGCTTTTTCAGAGTCAGGTAAATCTCTTCTGGCCCATTTTGTCTGAGGAAAACAAGCTGCTTAATAATTCTGCACACCTTAAAAAAGGGTTTTGTATTCTTAGGCCACTCCCTCCGTCATTACACAAATACACATCACCTGATCTGTGTCATCCAATAAGCATTTGTGTTTATATAGTTGGAGTTGGAAAATCAGCCTTAAAATTCTGATATGGTCAAAATAATCACTTGCCTAATAATTGTGCACACAATGTAGTCCAGTGCCACTTCCAGCCAACTTCTTCCATAACGAGAGACCAGTCAATCACTGTTAACAGTGCTGGGAAAAGCTGGTCGAAGGTGGAGTCTGACTAGCCTCATTTCTAGCTATAAATCCAGGTGGAATTTTTAAGGTGTATATTTTCTGAAACAGCAGAGCAAAAGAAAAATATTCCTGGCTGAAATTGTGTCGCCTTGGTTTGATTTGTGCGGTCTGTGAATTTGGCTGCATGAATCAGGTTCCAGGTTCCTGTTAATACTAAAGTGTTATTCTGCTTTCCCACAAGTCATAATGTCAAGGTTAATAAATGCAGAGATATGGACTTCTGTGTGAATCTTCCTCCCTGGATTGTTTACATCTATGTCACAAGCAGGCACAAAACTCAGAACATTAATTCTACAGCTCTCCAAATACACTCCTTTTACAAAAGTATAAGGAGGACACCTACACATTACACCTGTAGAGACTTTTATGAAATCCCATTGTAAATCTATAGGAGTTAAAGGGAACCTTTCAGTTCCGATAATGCTATTAACATGTTGATAAAAGTTTAATCTGCAGGTTAATAGGTTAGGAAGGTGGCCAGTCACCATACTGAAAGTGCAGCAACTGGTATAAAATAAATTTTATCTCTCCCGATGCTGCCGGCTTTCAGTCATACAGGCAGCTAAAGTCAGCGCTCACCACACTGAGAGCATTGGCTGTAAGCATGCCAGGGCACTTTCCCTGACAGTTGGCTTTCCAGTGCATCAGTTCAAAGCTGGCTGTCAGTCAAAATGTTGGAGCGTGATTACAGTTGCCACTGTTATTGTTGTGATTCGTGACTGTAGCCGCGCCAACAGGCCTGTATGACTGAAGGCCGGTTGCACCCAAGAGAGATAGAATAATTTTTTACCGCACTTTCAGTATGGTGGCCGGCTCCTTCCTAACATTACTAAACTACAAATTATCCCCATATCTGCAGGTAATAGCATTATCCGACCTGACAGGTTCCTTTTAATATGAAGTTGGACTTCCCTTAGCACCTAAAACAGCTTCTATTCCTATAGGAAATCTTTATGCAAAATTTTGTTGGTCTTTGTGACAATTTTCGCCCATCCATCCAAAAGAGCAATTGTGCGGTTAGACAGTGATGTTGAACAATATGTTGAATGTTTTAATTCATTCCAAAAGTGTTGAATGGAGTTGAGATCATGGCTCTGTGTGGGACAGTGAAGTTCTTCAAACTTGCCTAACCATGTCTTTATAGATTTCCCTTCAACCTTTAAAGTTGTCAAAATGAAGTCAGACAGCTAACGTTCTCTTTTCATTCACCAAGACCAGATTCATCTATCAGACTGCAGAATGGAGAAGTGTGATTCATCACCCAGCACAGTGTCTCTGCTCCAGCATTCTTTACTTCACTCAATGCAATGCTTGACATTGCGCTTAGTGTTGTAAGGCTTGCCCACAGCTGCTCGGCCTTGATGTTCCTGGTACGCAGTTTTTGTGGTGATGTTAATACCAGAGGAGGTTTGGAGCTTTGCAGTTATTGAGTCAACAGAGCATTGGCAACTTTTATGCATTATGCACTTCAGACTGCAGTGGTCAAGATGCTGTGGTTCCTAAAGGCCTTAACCTTTCAATAATACCACCCTCAATTGATTCTGACATCCCATTACAGTATCCTGTTCACATTTGATGAGCTCTTTAGATTAAGCCATCCTTTGACAAATGTCTTTAAAGGTGACTGCATGGATATGAGCTAGATGTTATATATTTGTGGCAACAAGTCTGAATGAAAATCTTTAATTCAATGATTACGAGGTCCGTCCATTACTTTTGTCCATATAGGGCCCGATACATTAAGATTGGCATTTTGTACTGCTTGTGTAAGATGCATCTAATTCATTGGGTTACACATGCTTCTTAAAAAATCAATTTAATTAATAGTTTTTTTCATTACATGTGTGTGTATATGTGTATAGTGAGAGTGTAATAATATACTACTTTCCTCTGTCTTGTCCAAGATCCATTGTCATTCTGCTCCTCTTGTTAGTGGCATCACCGATATTCAGATTATCCGGCTCACTCTATGCTCTATGTGTGAACCGGAAGTCTCTTTTACAATGTTAGTCTATGGAGCCTAGCAAACCCGGTGAGTCTGCAGAGAGATGACGTCACTGAGAAGTGGAGAAGAATTTCACTGTATATCGGTGAAGATGACAGTAGGTGAGTATATTAATACTCTCACACTATACAATACATGCACATGTAAAGGGGTTAAGTAAGTAATGTTCATTATTGTATTTGTGTCTTTTTGCTTACAGGTATTGCTGCTTGTTACATGTACTACCTCGTGCATGATATGGTACTGCTACCCCTTATGGGTATTACCATTGCTTTGTCTTCATGTTTTATTGTTCTTCTTTGTATACAATTGTGATAACGTTCACCGCATTGCATGTACAGTATAGGGAAAGAGTAGTGCTCTTGCTTGGACACTAGAGGGGGGCACTCTATTATACAGAATAGTTAGTAGGTAGTATAGGGTTAAGAGTAGGAGGGGCTGCCGAGTGTAAGGGTTAGAGCATAGAGGAAGTTAGTCAGACGGTGCCAGGGCACGCAAAGGGTCCACATGGGCTATAGGCCCAGGATGGCTTGGCAACCACGCAACGTTAAAGCAGCACAGCCCACGTTCCCACGGCCACTGGGCATCATTGCCGTGGGTCAGTACAGTAGAAGGAAGATGTGGCGACTCATAGCCTGGGCGGACACCTTTAGGGCAGGAGTCGGTTGGAGTGAGGAACAGAAGGAAGTTCAAGCTTCGCAAGGAATGATACAGACAGGCCGGATGCTTTTCCAGAGGCAACCAAACCGGGTGGTGGATGATTTCAGGTCTGAGGCGAAACAGGCAGAAGGAATTGTCATCATGGCGAGGTTAGGCCAGAAAGGAACTAGAAAGCAATCTACGACGCTCTGGTCTGGACGTGTGCGGTACAGAAGCGTCAGCAGAGTAGGGAGAGCTGAGGAAGCACGTGAAGTTGAATGTGTAACTCATGATGTGCCAACTGTGAAGATAACATGTGAAATCCTAAGTAGAGAAAATGTTCAAATTATTCTGGACTGTGTCTCCTTTACTGGGGGTCGCCTGGAAGAAGGGCTGCCGCTGCCTGAGAAGTGGCCAGAGGAACCTGAACCTGGAGACGCAGGTACGTGGAGCAGTGGATTACAGTTTTCTGTGAGGGAAGGTCGGGACACAGATGCTTCAGTGTCTTTGGCCATGACTACAGTTCTGGCCTCCTCTTACTCACATATACACAGATTTAATGAAAATAAATATTAATCTGAGTGCTTCTTTAATAAAACAGTCAAATTTTACAACTGCCATGGCCCTCTGCCAAAAATATTACTCCAAAGTGGCATTAATTTTGATAAATATGCTGGGTGGGCCTTGCCAAGCCCCATCTTGGCCAAGTTCTACCTAATTTTGTGGAGTTTGTCATTAATGGGGTAAAAACGATAAAGTCACTACATTTTTGCGCAACTTCAGCTTGTGCAAAATATTGTGACATGTCGAGGTGTTTTATGCCAGAAAACTGTCGAAAACACCTGTATGAATTGAGCACAAAGTGTATCTTCTGCTTTTTAACATTTAGGTTTTAACCCCTTCACAACATGTGCTGTACATGTACTGCGCATATCGTGTCCCTCCCATTGATGCGGGCTCCCCTGCTGAGTCTACATATTTCGTGGCACATTTTGCTGTTTTGTACAGCTGAAATGTGCTCCTAACAGCTACAGGTGAAATTGCAATCCACTCGCCGCTGTTAACCTGTTAAATGCCACTGTCAAACTCTGATAGCGGCATTTAATGTGATCGTGCCGGAAACATGTCACTAATCCCACCCATCGGTGACCCCATTACATGATCGGGGGTCACCAATGGGTCGGCATGACAACCAGAGGTCTCCAGCAGACCTCTATGTTGTCATAGCCTTATTGGTATGGTCGGCGCTCATAGCAAGTGAGCATTTCTGCGACCTGATCATCGCCTGTGTGTAGCAGAGGGGATCATGTTATTGCAACTTCTAGCCTCCCATGGAGACCAATGGGGAAAGTGAAAAGTAAAAAATGTTTTTAAAAATATTAAAAAAATATAAATATTTAAAAGTTCAAATCGCCACCCATTCAAATTAAAACAATAAAAAAACACATATATGGTATCGCCACATTCAGAATTGTCCTATCTATCAAGCTATAAAAAGAATTAATCTGATCAGTAAACGGCATAGTGAAAAAAAAGTCAAAAGCCAGAAATTCGTTTTTTTGGTCGCTGCAAAATTGCATTAAAATGCAATAACGGGCGATCAAAAGATCTTATCCACACCAAAATGGTATCATTAAAAACATCAGCTCAGGACGCAAAAAATAAGCCCTCACCCAGCTCCAGATCAAGAAAAATGGAGATGCTACAGGTCACGGAAAAAGACACAATTTTTTTTTCTAACAAACTTTGGATTTTTTTTCAGCATTTAAATAAAAAAAACAATCTATACATGTTTGGCACCTACAAACTCATAATTAGAGTTGAGCGACTTTTAGTTTTTTAGAATTGAGCCGGGTTTTGCGAAACCCGACTTTCTCAAAAGTTGGGTTGGGTGAAATCGGCCGATTATTGCGAAAAGTCGGGGGCCGACTGAAACACGAAACCCAATGCAAGTCAATGGGGAATCAAAGTCGGCAGTGAGTGGAGGACAGCCCATTTTAATGCTAAAAACATCAATTCTTGTTACTTGCTTGTCAATCTTAATTTAGCTTATAATAATAGTTAGTCATTGAAAATTGGGGGTCATTTGGCTAAAGTTGTGGGGGGTAGGGCTGGTTCAAGTTTTTCGTTGGCCCAGGAAACGCAGACTATGTCACGGCGGTGGAGCAGGGAGAGGTAAGTATTTCAACTTTGCAAGTGCTGTGATCCTGAGCAAGCAGGGGGGGCCCAGTCATTCGCATTGGCACTGGCACAGGGCCCCTCAAAGTACGGCAGTGTGTTTGACGACGGGGGTGCCTCCCACCGGCAGAGACACTTTTGCGTACTATGAGGGGCCCTGTGCCAGTGACGTCGCCAATGAGTATGCCCCCCCACCTGATGAAGGAACCTGCACTTTCATCTGCACCTTCCTCTTTGTCCCCATGTAAGGTGGTATAGTATGCGGGAAGGGGAATCTGACTTTCAGCAGGGTCAGATTCTGGCTGTGTAGAGTGCAAGGGGAATGTAGTGGTCTGGGTCAATGTACCAGCAGACTCATCTAGCAGTGGCTGGGCAATGGGCAGGATGAGAAGGAAACACAGTTAGTAGGCCCAAATAATGAAGTAGGCTAAATGCAATTCAAATGTGGTAACAGGACTAAACAGGCGGCATTGCTTTGTTCAGTGGAGGACAGCTGTAATGAGTGGCAGATACAGTTAGTAGGCCCAAGTAATAAAGTGGGCCAAATGCAGTTCAAAATTGGTAACAGGAGTAAACAGGCAGCACTGCTTTGTTCAGTGGAGGAGAACAACAAGCAGCGGCAGACACTGTTAGTAGGCCCAACCAAACAAGTAGGCCAAATGCAGTTTAATATCCGTAACAGGATGAAAATTGAGGCTCAGCTTTGTTCAGTGGAGGAGAAAAGCAAGGAGCGGCAGACACCGTTAGTAGGCCCAACCAAACAAGTAGGCCAAATGCAGTTTAATATTCGAAACAGGATGAAAATTGAGGTTCAGCTTTGTTCAGTGGAGGAGAACAACAAGCAGCGGCAGACACCGTTAGTAGGCCCAAACAAGCAAGTTGGCCAAATGCAGTTTAATATTCGAAACAGGATGAAAATTGAGGCTCAGCTTTGTTCAGTGGAGGAGAGCAACAAGCAGCGGCAGACACCGTTAGTAGGCTCAACCAAACAAGTAGGCCAAATGCAGTTTAATATTCAAAACAGGATGAAAATTGAGGCTCAGCTTTGTTCAGTGGAGGAGAAAAGCAAGGAGCGGCAGACACCGTTAGTAGGCCCAACCAGACAAGTAGGCCAAATGCAGTTTAATATTCAAAACAGGATGAAAATTGAGGCTCAGCTTTGGTCAGTGGAGGAGAAAAGCAAGGAGCAGCAGACACCGTTAGTAGGCCCAACCAAACAAGTAGGCCAAATGCAGTTTAATATTCGAAACAGGAGTAAAGTGGCGGCATAGCTTTGTGCAGTGGAGGACAACTGTAATGGGAGGCTGACACACTTAGTAGGCCCCAAAAAGTAAGTAGGCCCCAAAAAGTAAGTAGGCTAAATGCAGTTCAAAATTGGTAACAGGAGTAAACAGGCGGTATAGCTTTGTCTAGTGGAGGACAGCTGTAATGAGAGGTGCAGACACAGTTTGTGGGCCCACATTAAAAAAGTTGGCTCCAAGCAGTTCAAAAATGGAAACAGGAATAAACAGGAGGCATAGGTTTGTTCAGCGGAGGACAATTGTAAAGAGTGGCGCAGACAGACACAGGTAGCAGGCCTAAAATAAATTAGTAGGCTCAATGCAATTCAAAACTGGTAACAGGAGTAAACTGGCGGCATAGGTTTGTTCTGCGGAGGACAATTGTAAGGAGTGGCGCAGACAGACACAGGTAGTAGGCCTAAAATAAAAAAGTAGGCTCAATGCAGTTCAAAGCTGGTAACAGAAGTATACTGGCGGCATAGGTTGGTTCAGCGGAGGACAATTGTAAGGAGTGGTGCAGACAGACACAGGTAGTAGGCCTAAAATAAAAAAGTAGGCTCAATGCAGTTCAAAACTGGTTACAGGGGTACACAGGCAGCATAGGTTTGTTCAGCGGAGGACAATTGTAATGATTGGCGCAGACAGACTTAGTAGGCCGAAAATAAAAAAGTTGGCTCAATGCAGTTCAAAACTGGTAACAGGAGTAAACTGGCGGCATAGGTTTGTTCAGCGGAGGAAGATTGTAATGAGTGGCACAGACAGACTTAGTAGGCCGAAAATAAAAAAGTAGGCTCAATGCAGTTTTAAATTGGTTACAGGGGTACACAGGTGGCATACCGTTGTTCAGCGGAGGATGATTGTAAGGAGTGGCGCAGACAGACACAGGTAGTAGGCCTAAAATAAAAAAGTTGTCTCAATGCAGTTCAAAACTGGTTACAGGGGTACACAGGCGGCATAGGTTTGTTCAGCAGAGGAAGATTGTAATGAGTGGCGCAGACAGACTTAGTAGGCCGAAAAAAAAAAGAGGGCTCAATGCAGTTTTAAATTGGTTACAGGGGTACACAGGCGGCATACCGTTGTTCAGCAGAGGACGATTGTAAGGAGTGGCGCAGACAGACATAGGTAGTAGGCCTAAAATAAAAAAGTTGGCTCAATGCAGTTCAAAATTGGTTACAGGAGTACACAGGCGGCATAGCTTTGTTCAGTGGAGGACAACTGTAAGGAGCGGCTGACACAGTTAGTAGGCCAAAATAATAAAGTGAGGTAAATGTCTGCCAAAAATGTTTTCATAAATAAACAGATAGCATAGCTAAGTACAGGGGTGGGCTCCTCTGCTGAGTAGCAGACAGTGGTAGTTGACGCAAAGTATTAACTGGTCTAAATGGAGGCCAGGGCCACTGTATATTTTTACTATCATCTATCATTTCAACAAATTTGTATTGGCAGTGCCATTGAAGGATTTAACAGCACAGACTACACAGTGGTGGAGCCGGGAGAGGTAAGTTTTGCAAGTGGTAGAGCACTGTTCGAGCTGGGGGGGAACACTCTCTCGTGGGCGGCGGTACTGGCACAGGGCCCCTCATATTACGACGGTGTGTCTGATGTTGGTTGTGCACCACCACCGTCAGAGACACTTCATTGTACTATGAGGGACCCTGTGCCAGTGCCGTCGCCCAAGAGCGGGCACACCCACCTGTCCAGGCAAACGACACTCGCACGGGTGCTTGCGCTAGGTGGTGACCACGGCTCTGTGGGGGGAGTCAGCCCATTTAGGGAGGTAAAAAAATGGCCTATGGTGGACATTCAGCAGCTGCAAATGGAGGAATTGGAGCAGTCAGTAACAGGAGGCCAAAAGCAAGACATTTTTCAGGCAAGCTACGTGTCAGCAGGGGAAGGTGGGGCAAAATAATTTGAAATCCATGATTGGTTCATTTTAATGAAGGTTAGATCATCAACATTTCGGGTAGCCAGACGAGTCCTTTTTTCGGTCAGTATTGAACCAACAGCACTGAAGACTCTTTCTGATAGCACACTAGCAGCTGGGCAAGCGAGCTCCTGTAATGCATATTCTGCCAATTCAGGCCAGGTGTCTATTTTAGATGCCCAGTAGTGTTGAGCATTCCGATACCGCAAGTATCGGGTATCGGCCGATACTTGCGGTATCGGAATTCCGATACCGAGATCCGATACTTTTGTGGTATCGGGAATCGGAATCGGAAGTTCCCAGTGTATGGTTCCCAGGGTCTGAAGGAGAGGAAACTCTCCTTCAGGCCCTGGGATCCATATCCATGTAAAAAATAAAGAATTAACATAAAGAATAGGGATATACTCACCCTCTGACACGCCCTGGTAGTAACCGGCAGCTTGCTTTGCTTAAAATGAGCGCGTTCAGCACCTTCCATGACGTCACGGCTTCTGATTGGTCGCGTGCCGCTCATGTGACCGCCACGCGACCAATCACAAGCCGTGACGTCATTCTCAGGTCCTAAATTAATTCTAGGAATTTAGGACCTGAGAATGACGTCACCACTTGTGATTGGTCGCGTGGCGGTCAAATGAGCGGGACGCGACCAATCAGAAGCCGTGACGTCATGGAAGGCCCTAAACGCGCTCATTTTAAGCAAAGAAGGCTGCCGGTTAACAGCGGTGAGGTGCAGGGGCCTCCGGAGAGGTGAATATATCAATATTTTTTATTTTAATTCTTTATTTTACACATTAATATGGATCCCAGGGCCTGAAGGAGAGTTTCCTCTCCTTCAGACCCTGGGAACCATCAGGATACCTTCCGATACTTGGTGTCCCATTGACTTGTATTGGTATCGGGTATCGGTATCGGCGATATCCGATACTTTTCGGGTATCGGCCGATACTATCCGATACCGATACTTTCAAGTATCGGACGGTATCGCTCAACACTAATGCCCAGTAATCAAAGGGGAATGATGTGTGATGGAGAACATCGATAAGGGAGGAAAAATAGTTCGTAACCATACTGGACAAATGCTGTCTCCTGTCACTTTGAATCGATGCAGCAGTACCTGTCGTGTCTGCGGTCATTGCGAAATCACTCCACAACCTGGTCATAAAACCCCTCTGTCCAATGCCACTTCTGATTTGTGCACCTCTAACACCTCTGCCATGTTGCCCCCTACAGCTCGTGTAAGAACCATCACCGCCACTGTGTGCTGGGAATGCCTGAACCAAACGGTCTACAAGAGTTGCTTGTTTGGTAGCCAATATTTGCTCAAGGTTCTCATGTGCTAAAGCAAGGAAATGTGTGATACATGAAATGTGAATAGCATAATGGCTTGTGAAATTTATGAAAAAACACATGAGATTCTTAGCACAAGATTTGGCCAAAAGTTGTGAGCCCATCCACCAAACGTCAAGGTAATCTCAGAACGGATGGGTACCTGAGCTGACTGCCTAGTGTGAACACTTACCTATGGCTAATAACATGGAAAAGCCTGCTTTTATAGGAAGCTCAGAACCAACTGTGTTTGGATGTAATTAAAATCACAGCATGGTGAAAGGCGGGGCGTTCAAGTCAGAAAAAATAGTACATAGTAAATATAGGAAAACTGACTGAACAGCAATCTAGTCTGAACTGGTGCATAACCAAAAAAAGTCATATAGCAAATAGATCAATGGCTGCACTCAAAATTTACTGTGCTAAAGCAAGGAAATGTGCGATACATGAAATGTGAATAGCATAATGGCTTGTGAAATTTATGAAAAAAACACATGAGATTCTTAGCACAAGATTTGGCCAAAAGTTGTGAGCCCATCCACCAAACGTCAAGGTAATCTCAGAACGGATGGGTACCTGAGCTGACTGCCTAGTGTGAACACTTACCTATGGCTAATAACATGGTAAAGCCTGCTTTTATAGGAAGCTCAGAACCAACTGTGTTTGGATGTAATTAAAATCACAGCATGGTGCAGGGCGGGGCATTCAAGTCAGAAAAAATAGTACATAGTAAATATAGGAAAACTGACTGAACAGCAATCTAGTCTGAACTGGTGCATAACCAAAAAAGCAGCCATTGAACTATTTGCTATATGACTTTTTTTGGTTATGCACCAGTTCAGACTAGATTGCTGTTCAGTCAGTTTTCCTATATTTACTATGTACTATTTTTTCTGACTTGAACGCCCCGCCCTTCACCATGCTGTGATTTTAATTACATCCAAACACAGTTGGTTCTGAGCTTCCTATAAAAGCAGGCTTTACCATGTTATTAGCCATAGGTAAGTGTTCACACTAGGCAGTCAGCTCAGGTACCCATCCGTTCTGAGATTACCTTGACGTTTGGTGGATGGGCTCACAACTTTTGGCCAAATCTTGTGCTAAGAATCTCATGTGTTTTTTCATAAATTTCACAAGCCATTATGCTATTCACATTTCATGTATCGCACATTTCCTTGCTTTAGCACAGTAAATTTTGAGTGCAGCCATTGATCTATTTGCTATATGACTTTTTTTTGGTTATGCACCAGTCCAGACTAGATTGCTGTACAGTCAGTTTACCTATATTTACAAGGTTCTCATGTGGCATGATATTTTGTAATTTCCCTTTATATTGTGGATCCAAGAGGCAGGCCAACCAGTAATCGTCATCGGTCATCATTTTTATAATGCGGGGGTCCCTTTTTAGGATACGCAAGGCATAATCAGCCATGTGGGCCAATGTTTCAGGTGTCAATTCACTGCTTGTGCTGGGTTGAGGAGCACTTTCTTGCAAATCAACATCACTTGTCTCCCGCAAAAACCCTGTACCTGACCTTGCAACGCCACCAGTTTCTATTGCCCCCTGAGAAGCATCCTCCTTCCATAAATATTAATCCCCATCATCCTCCTCCTCCTCTTCGTCCGCCACCTCATCCAGGAGAGTTCCCTGAGCAGACAATGGCTGACTGTCATCAAGGCTTCCCCCCTCCTCAGCCGCAGATGCCTGCTCCTTAATGTGCGTCAAACTTTGCATCAGCAGACGCATTAATGGGATGCTCATGCTTATGATGGCGTCGTCTGCACTTACCATCCGTGTGCATTCCTCAAAACACTGAAGGACTTGACAGAGGTCTTGTAGCTTTGACCACTGAACACCAGACAACTCCATGTCTGCCATCCAACTGCCTGCCCGTGTATGTGTATCCTCCCACAAATACATTACAGCACGCCTCTGTTCGCACAGCATCTGAAGCATGTGCAGTGTGGAGTTCCACCTTGTAGCAACGTCGATTATTAGGCGGTGCTGGGGAAGCTTCAGCGATCGCTGATGGTTCAGCATACGGCTGGAGTGTACGGGCGACCAGCGGATGTGCGAGCAAAGTCTTCGCACCTTTAGAAGCAGGGCTGGTAACCCCGGATAATTTTTCAGGAAGCACTGCACCACCAGGTTCAAGGTGTGAGCCAGGCAAGGTATGTGTTTAAGTTCGGAAAGGGCTATGGCAGCCATAAAATTCCTTCCGTTATCACTGACTACCTTGCCTGCCTCAAGATGTACACTGCCCAGCCATGACTGAGTTTCTTGCTGCAAGTACTCGGCCAGTACTTCCGCGGTGTGTCTCTTGTTGCCCAAACACTTCATTTCCAACACATCCTGCTGACGCTTACCACTAGCTGTTCCATAATGGGACACCTCGTGTGCAACACTGGCAGCTGCAGATGGAGTGGTAGGGCGACTGCGCTCTGTGGACGAGCTTTCGCTTCAGGAGGAGGAGGAGGGGGGGTGTCGAACACCTACTGCCAACTGTTTCCTAGACCGTGGGCTAGGCAGAACTGTCCCACTATGGCTGTCCCCTGTGGACCCTGCATCCACCACATTAACCCAGTGCGCCGTGATGGACACGTAATGTCCCTGGCCATGCCTACTGGTCCATGCATCTGTTGTTAGGTGCACCTTTCTACTGACTGATTGCCTGAGTGCATGGACAATGCGGTCTTTGACATGCTGGTGGAGGGCTGGGATGGCTTTTCTCGCAAAGAAATGTCGACTGGGTAGGTCATAGCGTGGTACCGCGTAGGCCATCAGGACTTTGAAAGCTTCGCTTTCAACCAACCGGTAGGGCATCATCTCTAACGAGATTAGTCTAGCAATGTGGGCGTTCAAACCCTGTGTACACGGATGAGAGGATCAGTACTTCCTTTTCCTAACGAGAGTCTCTTCTAGGGTGAGCTGGACTGGAGAGCTGCATATGGTGGAAGTAGCGGGGGTGGTGGCGGACATGGCAGATTGAGAGAGGGTTGGTGATGGTATTCTTGATGTTGGCCTACATACAGTGTTTCCTACCAAGAACCTTGTGATTCCCTGACTTCTTTGGCCTTGCGACGATACCTCCACATTTGCTGCTGGTGGTGTCCTAAGCGGTGGGCTTACAGTGAGGGAAGCAATGTAGCATTGCTGACTACCTTCATTCTGGGCGGGTGCACCAATGGTACGGGACATTTGGTAGTTAGTCCAGGCTTGCAAGTGCATGCTGGTTAAATGTCTATGCATGCACGTTGTATTTAAATTTTGGACATTCTTCCCTCTGCTAAAGGTCTTTTAGCATTTCTTACAGATAACTTTGCACTGATCATTCGGATCTTGGTTAAAAAATTCCCACACTGCACTCTTCCTACTATCGAATACCTTTTCAGGCATTGCATGCTGTGCTACTTTCACCGGATGGCCACGCTGTCCTAATAGTGTTTTTGGTTTTGTCAAATGTTTTTGGCCAGATAAGGGCCTGCCAGATGAAAGCTGTTGCGATGTAGATGCCTGCTGCGGATCATCCTCCTCCGCTTCAGAGCTACTGCCAGCAGCACCCTGTTCCCCAATGGCTGCCAATCTGGGTCAACAACTGGGTCATCTATCACCTCCTCTTCAATGTCATGTACACCTTCCTCTGTGTCACCGTGTAAGGTGCTATAGCGTTCGGGACGGGGCACCATAGTCTCATTAGGGTCAGATTCTGGCTCAGTACACTGCGAGGGCAATGTAGTGATCTGAGTCAATGGAACAGCATAATAATCTAGCTGTGGCTGTGCACTCCATGTCTGATTCATCTTGTATTGGGCTGTTAACTATTTCCCTTTCTAACCCTGGCACAGTATGTGAAAAGAGCTCCATGGAGAAAACTGTAGTATCGCCTGCCGCATCCTTCACTTTTGGTTTGGGTGAAGGACACAAGGAAGCGACTTGTTCCTGACTGGGAGCATCCACTGACGACTCACTGCTTTTATATTTCGAACTTTCTGAAGAGGAGGCAAAAGAGCTAGAGGCTGAGTCAGCAATGAAAGCCAAAACTTTTTCCTGCTGCTCCGGCTTTAAAAGCAGGTTTCCTACTCCCAGATAAGGGAGCCTTCAAGGCCTTGTGTAGCCAGCCGATGACGCTGGCTCAACAACTCGAGCCTTTGGTGCTATTTTGCTTTTCCCACTACCACCAGATGCTCCTCCACCACCACCATCATTACCAGCTGGCAACGACCGCCCACGGCCTCTTCCACCAGACTTCCTCATTTTTGGGAAAATGTAACCAAACTAACAACCATTACATGGTACTGTAAAACAAGGTAGAAGGTGTATATAAACTTGTTGAGAATTTAAATCTCCCTTTTTTTTTGGGGGGGGGGAGACTACAGCAAAAAACAGGCCCTGTGTATTAGACTATACAATGTAAGTGGCAGAACGTGACTGGCAGATATACGACAAACAGAACTGACGCAGATCCACTTAGTGGCGATTTAAATCTCCATTTTTTGGGGGGGAGACTGCAGCAAAAAACAGGCCCTATGTATTACACTACACAATGTAAAAGGCAGAACGTGGCTGGCAGATATATGACAAACAGAACTGATGTAGATCCACTTAGTGGCAATTTAAACCTCCTTTTTTTGGGGGGGGAGCCTGCAGCAAAAAACAGACACTGTGTATTAGACTATACAATGTAAGTGGCAGAACGTGGCTGGCAGATAAACGACAAACAGAACTGACGTAGATCCACTTAGTCCACTTAGTGACAATTTAAATCTCCCTTTTTTGGGGGGGAGACTGCAGCAAAAAACAGGCCTTGTGTAATAGACTATACAATGTAAGTGGCAGAACGTGGCTGGCAGATATACGACAAACAGAACTGACGTAGATCCACTTAGTGGCAATTTAAATCTCCCTTTTTTTGGGGGGAGACTGCAGCAAAAAACAGGCCCTATGTATTACAGTACACAATGTAAAAGGCAGAACGTGGCTGGCAGATATACGACAAACAGAACAGACGTAGATCCACTTAGTGGCAATTTAAATCTCCCTTTTGTTTGGGGGGGACTGCAGCAAAAAACAGGCCCTGTGTATTAGACTATACAATGTAAGTGGCAGAACGTGGCTGGCAGATATACGACAAACAGAACAGACGTAGATCCACTTAGTGGCAATATAAATCTCCCTTTTTTGGGGGGGAGACTGCAGCAAAAAACAGGCCCTATGTATTACACTACACAATGTAAAAGGCAGAACGTGGCTGGCAGATATATGACAAACAGAACTGATGTAGATCCACTTAGTGGCAATTTAAACCTCCTTTTTTGGGGGGGAGACTGCAGCAAAAAGCAGACACTGTGTATTAGACAATACAATGTAAGTGGCAGAACGTGGCTGATAGATATATACGACAAACAGAACTGACGTAGATCCACTTAGTGGCAATTTAAATCTCCCTTTTTTGGGGGGGAGACTGCAGCAAAAGACAGGCCCTATGTATTACACTACACAATGTAAGTGGCAGAACGTGGCTGGCAGATATACGACAAACAGAACTGACGTAGATCCACTTAGTGGCAATTTAAATCTCCATTTTGTGGGGGAGACTGCAGCAAAAAACAGGCCCTGTGTATTAGACTATACAATGTAAGTGGCAGAACGTGGCCGGCATATATACGACAAACAGAACTGACGTAGATCCACTTAGTGGCAATTTAAATCTCCCATTTTTTGGGGGGAGACTGCAGCAAAAAACAGGCCCTATGTATTACACTACACAATGTAAAAAGCAGAACGTGGCTGGCAGATATACGACAAACAGAACTGACGTAGATCCACTTAGTGGCAATTTAAATCTCCCTTTTTTGGGGGGGAGACTGTAGCAAAAAACAGGCCCTATGTATTACACTACACAATGTAAAAGGCAGAACGTGGCTGGCAGATATACGACAAACAGAACAGACGTAGATCCACTTAGTGGCAATTTAAATCTCCCTTTTTCGGGGGGGGGGAGACTGCAGCAAAAAACAGGCCCTGTGTATTAGACTATACAATGTAAGTGGCAGAACGTGGCTGGCAGATATACGACAAACAGAACTGATGTAGATCCACATAGTGGCAATTTAAATCTCCCTTTTTTGGGGGGAAGACTGCAGGAAAAAACAGGCCCTATGTATTACACTACACAATGTAAAATGCAGAACGTGGCTGGCAGATATACGACAAACAGAACTGACGTAGATCCACTTAGTGGCCATTTAAATCTCCCTTTTTCGGGGGGGGGAGACTGCAGCAAAAAACAGGCCCTCTGTATTAGACTACACAATGTAAGTGGCAGAACGTGGCTGGCAGATATACGACAAACAGAACTGACATAGATCCACTTAGTGGCAATTTAAATCTCCCTTTTTTGGGGGGGAGACTGCAGCAGAAAACAGGCCCTGTGTATTAGACTATACAATGTAAGTGGCAGAACGTGGCTGGAAGATATATAAAAAAATACAAGGACTGTACTACAATTTCAATCTCCCTACAATGATCTCAGGACAAGTATGGCAGCCAGCAATAAAAAGGACTGCTGCACACAAAAGTGTGGACAAATAAACAAGATAACTGTGCAGAAAGGAGCAACAGGAGTTTTGCTTTTAAAAAAGCAGTTGGTTTGCACAGCGGCGTACAAACAGCAATGCAGCTATCAGGGAGCCTTATAAGGCAGCCTAATAATCTACAGAGCTGATACACAAAAATCTAGCCTCCACTGTCCCTGCAAAGAAAAGGTGGTGTTAGACAGTGGAAATCGCTACAGCACAAGCGGTTTGGGGGTTAATCTTCCTTCCCTAACGATATCCCTGCTTCTGATGAAGCTGCAGCAACCTCTCCCTATGCTGAGATCGGCAGAAGTAAGATGGCGGTCGGCGTGCACGCCCCTTTATAGCCCCTGTGACACCACAGAAAGCAAGCCAATCACTGTCATGCCCTTCTCTAAGATGGTAGGGACCGAGACCTATGTCATCACAATGCCCACACTCTGCATCCTCCTTCATTGGCTGAAAAATGGCGCTGAAAGCACCATACGAAACGCGACTTTGGCGTGAAGATCGCCGACCTCATGGCCGATCCCACATTGGGATCGGGTCGGGTTTCATGAAACCTGACTTTGCCGAAAGTCGGCGATTTTTTAATTTGTCCGATCCGTTTCGCTCAACCCTACTCATAATGATGTGGAGAATCATAATGGCAGGTCAGTTTTAGCATTTTTGCTGAACATGGTAAAAAAAAAAAAAAAAAAACAGTTGTGGAATTGCATTTATTATGCAATTTAACCATACTTGGAATTTTTTTCCCGTTTTCGAGTACACTACATAGTAAAACCAATGGTGTCGTTGAAAAGTACAACTCGTCCCGCAAAAAAAAGCCCTCATATGGCCATATTGACTGTAAAATAAAAAAGTTATATCTCTTGGAAGAAGGGAAGCAAAAAACAGAAATGCAAAAATGAAAAAGGGCTGTGGCGTGAAGGGGTAAAGTGGATGTTCAACAAATTAAACTGTGACTAATTGTTACAATTAATATGAAAAGGGAAAAAAGTATGGCTAAATTAAATGATCACCACAAATAAAATATATTTATGGAGAGCACAGGTGCTAATATGTACAAGTCTTTCTCTATCTGCCCCACCTATATTTTAGAGATAAAAGAAAAATTCTTCCATTATGAATCCGAAAGTGGATTTTGTACTCGTGAAAGCAATCCTTTCATGACAGACAAGTAAAATGAATCTCTTTATAGTCTCTCGGGTTTATCAAATGTTATCAAATTATTAGAGATAGGAATTAGTTCAATTGTACTAGCTTTGTATTAAAATGCCCTTGAAAAGAGATTTAATAACCTAGAGGACCCTAATCGTGTCTTTATTAATGCAACCGATATCCCGAGCTTGTAACAATGTTACCGACTCTGGTAGTTTATGATGATCTGTGCAGTAATACATTTTCTGTATGTAAATGCAAATATATTTTTATTGCCAGCTATTATGAACTCAACAGACTTTCCCTGAAGATACTAAACTGTAATGCACTCCCAGAACACATTTCAAGTGTATTAATCCACTACGGTAAAACTGATAAGAGCAAGTCTGATCTTACATCACAGTAATGATTAGTACTTGTTATGGAGAAGTCACTTTCCTATTACAGTATGAGCATTAACATGAAAGATATAAACTTGTGCTGTGTCCACAGATTAATTTTGGGAAATGTGGGGTTGGATTATAGGAAGAAGGATACATTGAGCAAAATGGATTCTAATGTATAAAATAATATTGCACTGTGATTGAGTATTGCAGGTCAGTGATATCTTAACCCACAGTGTTTGAAAAGAAGAACCAAAGAAAGCCAAAAAGGTGGACTAAAAAAGGAGGGTGCCAGACAAAATAGATGTTCAGATAAAATTGCCTTTATTACATAAAAAGTGGCAAACAGTAATAGTACATCAGAAACATGTGCCCATACTAGAAATATACACAAAAAATATACACTGCTCAAAAAAATAAAGGGACCACTTAAACAACAGAATATAACTCCAAGTAAATCAAACTTCTGTGAAATCAAACTGTCCACTTAGGAAGCAACACTGTTTGACAATCAATTTCACATGCTGTTGTGTAAATGAAATAGACAACAGATGGAAATTATTGGCAATTATCAAGACACACTCAATAAAGGAGTGGTTCTGCAGGTGAGGACCACAGACCACATGTCACTACCAATGCTTTCTGGCTGATGTTTTGGCCACTTTTAAATGTTAGTTGTGCTTTCACACTTGTGGTAGCATGAGACGGACTCTACAACCCACACAAGTGCTCAGGTAGTGCAGCTCATCCAGGATGGTACATGTTATGATCCCAATGGCAGAGGATCTCTGATATTCTGGCAAGATAGCAAAAATATAAATACTGCTCTAGGGAGGTGGAAACTGGGCTAAACGCATACCTGATCCTGACACAAACAACTAAAAGTAGCCGGTGAACGTGCCTACGTTGGTTCTAGACGTCTCGAGCCAGCCGGAGAACTGACTACCCCTAGAGGGAAAAAATAAGACCTCGCTTGCCTCCAGAGAAATTGAACCCCAAAGATATAGAAA
The DNA here is from genome assembly GCF_051348905.1 of Ranitomeya variabilis. NCBI lineage: Eukaryota > Metazoa > Chordata > Amphibia > Anura > Dendrobatidae > Ranitomeya > Ranitomeya variabilis. The sequence continues at coordinate 158,702,979 of NC_135238.1, read as the reverse complement.
GCCCCCAACAAATAATAACGGTGAGGCAAGAGGAAAACACAAACGTAGAGATGAACTAGATTCAGCAAAGTGAGGCCCAATAGTCTAGATAGCAGAAAATAGATAGTGGACTATGCGGTTAGCAGAAAACCCTACAAAACATCCACGCTGAACATTCAAGAACCCCCACACCGACTGACGGTGTGGAGGGAGAATATCAGCCCCCTAGAGCTTCCAGCGAGTCAAAAATCAAATGTAAAGCAAGCTGGACAAAAACACTGAATAATGCAAACGATCCAAATTGTACAAAAACAGACTTAGCTTTTCTTGCATGAGGCAGACTGAAAGGAATCCGGAGGAGACCAAATAGGTCTGGATACAACGATGCCAGGCAAGAGACTGAGTCCAGAGGAGACTCAAATAGGAAACACCCGCTGCTTAACGACACAGCTGGAGCTCAGGCCTGCAACAAGACATACCTAACACAATACCGTTAGTGACCACCAGAGGGAGCCCAGAAACACAGTTCACAACAGTACCCCCCCCTTGAGGAGGGGTCACCGAACCCTCACCAAGACCCCCAGGGCGATCAGGATGAGCAGCGTGAAAGGCATGAACCAAATCAGCCGCATGAACATCAGAGGCGACAACCCAGGAATTATCCTCCTGACCATAGCCTTTCCACTTAACTAAATACTGGAGTTTCCGTCTAGAGATACGAGAATCCAGAATCTTCTCCACCATGTACTCCAACTCGCCATCAACCAAAACCGGGGCAGGAGGCTCAACAGCAGGAACCATAGGCACCACGTACCGCCGCAACAAGGACCTATGGAACACATTATGAATAGCAAAAGACACTGGAAGGTCCAAGCGAAAAGACACCGGGTTAAGGATTTCCAAAATCTTATAAGGACCGATAAAGCAAGGCTTGAACTTAGGAGAGGAGACTTTCAAAGGAACATGCCGAGAAGACAACCAAACCAAATCCCCAACACGAAGTCGGGGACCCACACCGCGGCGGCGGTTGGCAAACCGCTGGGCCTTGTCTTGTGACAATTTCAAATTGTCCACCACATGGTTCCAAATCCGCTGCAACCTATCCACCACAGAATCAACCCCAGGACAGTCAGAAGGTTCAACCTGACCCGAGGAGAAACGAGGATGAAAACCAGAGTTGCAGAAAAAGGGTGAAACCAAGGTGGCAGAACTAGCCCGATTATTAAGGGCAAACTCGGCCAGTGGCAAAAAGGTAACCCAGTCGTCCTGATCAGCAGAAACAAAACATCTCAAATAAGTCTCTAACGTCTGGTTAGTTCGCTCGGTCTGGCCATTAGTCTGAGGATGAAAAGCCGATGAAAAAGACAAATCAATACCCATCTTAGCACAAAAGGATCGCCAGAATCTGGACACAAACTGGGATCCTCTGTCAGATAAAATATTCTCAGGGATGCCATGCAAACGAACCACATTCTGAAAGAACAAAGGAACCAAATCAGAGGAGGAAGGCAACTTAGGCAAGGGCGCCAAATGGACCATTTTAGAAAAACGATCGCACACCACCCAGATGACAGACATCTTCCGAGACACCGGAAGATCCGAAATGAAATCCATGGAAATGTGCGTCCAAGGCCTCTTTGGGATAGGCAAGGGCAAAAGCAACCCGCTGGCACGAGAACAGCAAGGCTTAGCCCGAGCACAAATCCCACAGGACTGCACAAAAGAACGCACATCCCGCTACAAGGAAGGCCACCAAAAGGACCTGGCCACCAAATCTCTGGTACCGAAAATCCCAGGATGTCCCGCCAACACCGAAGAATGAACCTCAGAAATAACTCTGTTGGTCCATCCATCAGGGACAAACAATCTCTCTGGTGGACAACGATCAGGCCTATCAGCCTGAAATTTTTGCAGCCCTCGTCGCAAATCTGGGGAAATGGCAGACAAAATTACTCCCTCTCTGAGAATACCAGCCGGCTCAGAGACTCCCGGAGAATCAGGCACAAAACTCCTAGAAAGTGCATCAGCCTTCACGTTCTTCGAACCAGGCAGGTACGAGACCACAAAGTCAAAACGGGAGAAAAACAACGACCAACGGGCCTGTCTAGGATTCAGGCGCTTGGCAGACTCGAGGTAAATCAGATTTTTATGATCAGTCAAGACCACCACACGATGTCTAGCTCCCTCGAGCCAATGTCGCCACTCCTCAAATGCCCACTTCATGGCCAACAACTCCCGATTACCAACATCGTAGTTCCGCTCAGCAGGCAAAAATTTCCTTGAAAAGAAGGCGCATGGCTTCATCACGGAGCCATCAGAACTTTTTTGCGACAAAACAGCCCCTGCACCAATTTCAGAAGCATCAACTTCAACCTGGAAGGGAAGAGAGACATCCGGCTGGCACAAGACTGGCGATGAAGTAAACCGACGCTTCAGCTCCCGAAAGGCCTCCATGGCCGCAGGAGACCAATTTGCAACATCAGAACCCTTCTTGGTCATATCCGTCAAAGGTTTAACCACGCTGGAGAAATTAGCGATAAAACGACGGTAAAAATTAGCAAAGCCCAAGAACTTCTGCAGGCTCTTAACAGACGTGGGCTGAGTCCAGTCATGAATGGCACGGACCTTAACTGGGTCCATCTCCACAGTAGAAGGGGAAAAAATAAAACCCAAAAAAGAAACCTTCTGTACCCCAAAGATACATTTTGAGCCCTTCACAAATAGAGCATTCTCCCGCAAAACCTGAAACACCATCCTGACCTGGTTCACATGGGACTCCCAATCATCAGAAAAAACCAAAATATCATCCAGATAAATAATCATAAATTTATCCAGATATTTCCGGAAGATGTCATGCATGAAGGACTGTTATGGTTCTCAATGGCAAGAGAACATAGCCCAGCAAACATAAGAACTAGCTCTTGGAAGGATGGAAACTAAACTGACCATGAACTAAACCTGCCGCACAACTAACAGTAGCCGGGTAGCGTAGCCTGCGTTTTATCCCTAGACGCCCAGCGCCGGCCGGAGGACTAACTAATCCTGGCAGAGGAAAATATAGTCCTGGCTCACCTCTAGAGAAATTTCCCCGAAAGGCAGACAGAGGCCCCCACAAATATTGGCGGTGATTTTAGATGAAATGACAAACGTAGTATGAAAATAGGTTTAGCAAAATTGAGGTCCGCTTACTAGATAGCAGGAAGACAGAAAGGGCACTTTCATGGTCAGCTGAAAACCCTATCAAAACACCATCCTGAAATTACTTTAAGACTCTAGTATTAACTCATAACATCAGAGTGGCAATTTCAGATCACAAGAGCTTTCCAGACACAGAAACGAAACTACAGCTGTGAACTGGAACAAAATGCAAAAACAAACAAGGACTAAAGTCCAACTTAGCTGGGAGTTGTCTAGCAGCAGGAACATGCACAGAAAGGCTTCTGATTACAATGTTGACCGGCATGGAAGTGACAGAGGAGCAAGGCTAAATAGCGACTCCCACATCCTGATGGAAACAGGTGAACAGAGAGGATGATGCACACCAGTTCAATTCCACCAGTGGCCACAGGGGGAGCCCAAAATCCAATTTCACAACAGTACCCCCCCCTCAAGGAGGGGGCACCGAACCCTCACCAGAACCACCAGGGCGATCAGGATGAGCCCTATGAAAGGCACGAACCAAATCGGAGGCATGAACATCAGAGGCAGTCACCCAAGAATTATCCTCCTGACCGTATCCCTTCCATTTGACCAGATACTGGAGTTTCCGTCTGGAAACACGGGAGTCCAAGATTTTTTCCACAACGTACTCCAACTCGCCCTGAACCAACACCGGAGCAGGAGGCTCAACGGAAGGCACAACCGGTACCTCATACCTGCGCAATAATGACCGATGAAAAACATTATGAATAGAAAAAGATGCAGGGAGGTCCAAACGGAAGGACACAGGGTTAAGAATCTCCAATATCTTGTACGGGCCGATGAACCGAGGCTTAAACTTGGGAGAAGAAACCCTCATAGGGACAAAACGAGAAGACAACCACACCAAGTCCCCCACACAAAGCCGAGGACCAACCCGACGCCGGCGGTTGGCAAAAAGCTGAGTCTTCTCCTGGGACAACTTCAAATTGTCCACTACCTGCCCCCAAATCTGATGCAACCTCTCCACCACAGCATCCACTCCAGGACAATCCGAAGATTCCACCTGACCAGAAGAAAATCGAGGATGAAACCCCGAATTACAGAAAAAGGGAGACACCAAGGTGGCAGAGCTGGCCCGATTATTGAGGGCAAACTCCGTTAAAGGCAAAAGAGCAACCCAATCATCCTGATCTGCAGACACAAAACACCTCAAATATGTCTCCAAGGTCTGATTCGTCCGCTCGGTCTGGCCATTAGTCTGAGGATGGAAAGCAGACGAGAAAGACAAATCTATGCCCATCCTAGCACAGAATGCTCGCCAAAATCTAGACACGAATTGGGTACCTCTGTCAGAAACGATATTCTCCGGAATACCATGCAAACGGACCACATTTTGAAAAAACAGAGGAACCAACTCGGAAGAAGAAGGCAACTTAGGCAGGGGAACCAAATGGACCATCTTAGAGAAACGATCACACACCACCCAGATGACAGACATCTTCTGAGAAACAGGAAGATCCGAAATAAAATCCATCGAGATGTGCGTCCAGGGCCTCTTCGGGATAGGCAAGGGCAACAACAATCCACTAGCCCGAGAACAACAAGGCTTGGCCCGAGCGCAAACGTCACAAGACTGCACGAAGCCTCGCACATCTCGAGACAGGGAAGGCCACCAGAAGGACCTTGCCACCAAATCCCTGGTACCAAAGATTCCAGGATGACCTGCCAACGCAGAAGAATGAACCTCAGAAATGACTTTACTGGTCCAATCATCAGGAACAAACAGTCTACCAGGTGGGCAACGATCAGGTCTATCCGCCTGAAACTCCTGCAAGGCCCACCGCAGGTCTGGAGAAACGGCAGACAATATCACTCCATCCTTAAGGATACCTGTAGGTTCAGAATTACCAGGGGAGTCAGGCTCAAAACTCCTAGAAAGGGCATCCGCCTTAACATTCTTAGAACCCGGCAGGTAGGACACCACAAAATTAAACCGAGAGAAAAACAACGACCAGCGCGCCTGTCTAGGATTCAGGCGTCTGGCGGACTCAAGATAAATTAGATTTTTGTGGTCAGTCAATACCACCACCTGATGTCTAGCCCCCTCAAGCCAATGACGCCACTCCTCAAAAGCCCACTTCATGGCCAAAAGCTCCCGATTCCCAACATCATAATTCCGCTCGGCGGGCGAAAATTTACGCGAGAAAAAAGCACAAGGTCTCATCACGGAGCAATCGGAACTTCTCTGCGACAAAACCGCCCCAGCTCCGATTTCAGAAGCGTCGACCTCAACCTGAAAAGGAAGAGCAACATCAGGCTGACGCAACACAGGGGCGGAAGAAAAGCGGCGCTTAAGCTCCCGAAAGGCCTCCACAGCAGCAGGGGACCAATCAGCAACATCAGCACCCTTCTTAGTCAAATCAGTCAATGGCTTAACAACATCAGAAAAACCAGCAATAAATCGACGATAAAAGTTAGCAAAGCCCAAAAATTTCTGAAGACTCTTAAGAGAAGAGGGTTGCGTCCAATCACAAATAGCCTGAACCTTGACAGGATCCATCTCGATGGAAGAGGGGGAAAAAATATATCCCAAAAAGGAAATCTTTTGAACCCCAAAAACGCACTTAGAACCCTTCACACACAAGGAATTAGACCGCAAAACCTGAAAAACCCTCCTGACCTGCTGAACATGAGAGTCCCAGTCATCCGAAAAAATCAAAATATCATCCAGATACACAATCATAAATTTATCCAAATAATCACGGAAAATGTCATGCATAAAGGACTGAAAGACTGAAGGGGCATTTGAAAGACCAAAAGGCATCACCAAATACTCAAAGTGGCCCTCGGGCGTATTAAATGCGGTTTTCCACTCATCCCCCTGCTTAATTCGCACCAAATTATACGCCCCACGGAGATCTATCTTAGAGAACCACTTGGCCCCCTTTATGCGAGCAAACAAATCAGTCAGCAGTGGCAACGGATATTGATATTTAACCGTGATTTTATTCAAAAGCCGATAATCAATGCACGGTCTCAAAGAGCCATCTTTCTTAGCCACAAAGAAAAAACCGGCTCCTAAGGGAGATGACGAAGGACGAATATGTCCCTTTTCCAAGGACTCCTTTATATATTCTCGCATAGCAGCATGCTCAGGCACAGACAGATTAAATAAACGACCCTTAGGGTATTTACTACCCGGAATCAAATCTATGGCACAATCGCACTCCCGGTGCGGAGGTAATGAACCAAGCTTAGGTTCTTCAAAAACGTCACGATATTCAGTCAAGAATTCAGGAATCTCAGAGGGAATAGATGATGAAATGGAAACCACAGGTACGTCCCCATGCGTCCCCTTACATCCCCAGCTTAACACAGACATAGCTTTCCAGTCAAGGACTGGGTTATGAGATTGCAGCCATGGCAATCCAAGCACCAACACATCATGTAGGTTATACAGCACAAGAAAGCGAATAATCTCCTGGTGATCCGGATTAATCCGCATAGTTACTTGTGTCCAGTATTGTGGTTTATTGCTAGCCAATGGGGTGGAGTCAATCCCCTTCAGGGGTATAGGAGTTTCAAGAGGCTCCAAATCATACCCACAGCGTTTGGCAAAGGACCAATCCATAAGACTCAAAGCGGCGCCAGAGTCGACATAGGCATCCGCGGTAATAGATGATAAAGAACAAATCAGGGTCACAGAAAGAATAAACTTAGACTGTAAAGTGCCAATTGAAACAGACTTATCAAGCTTCTTAGTACGCTTAGAGCATGCTGATATAACATGAGTTGAATCACCACAATAGAAGCACAACCCATTTTTTCGTCTAAAATTCTGCCGTTCACTTCTGGACAGAATTCTATCACATTGCATATTCTCTGGCGTCTTCTCAGTAGACACCGCCAAATGGTGCACAGGTTTGCGCTCCCGCAGACGCCTATCGATCTGGATAGCCATTGTCATGGACTCATTCAGACCCGCAGGCACAGGGAACCCCACCATAACATCCTTAATGGCATCAGAGAGACCCTCTCTGAAATTCGCCGCCAGGGCGCACTCATTCCACTGAGTAAGCACAGCCCATTTACGGAATTTCTGGCAGTATATTTCAGCTTCGTCTTGCCCCTGAGATAGGGACATCAAGGCCTTTTCCGCCTGAAGTTCTAACTGAGGTTCCTCATAAAGCAACCCCAAGGCCAGAAAAAACGCATCCACATTGAGCAACGCAGGATCCCCTGGAGCCAATGCAAAAGCCCAATCCTGAGGGTCGCCCCGGAGCAAGGAAATCACAATCCTGACCTGCTGAGCAGGATCTCCAGCAGAGCGAGATTTCAGGGACAAAAACAACTTGCAATTATTTTTGAAATTTTGAAAGCAAGATCTATTCCCCGAGAAAAATTCAAGCAAAGGAATTCTAGGTTCAGATATAGGAACATGAACAACAAAATCTTGTAAATTTTGAACTTTCGTGGTGAGATTATTCAAACCTGCAGCTAAACTCTGAATATCCATTTTAAACAGGTGAACACAGAGCCATTCCAGGATTAGAAGGAGAGAGAGAGAGAAAGGCTGCAATATAGGCAGACTTGCAAGAGATTCAATTACAAGCACACTCAGAACTGAGAAAAAAAAAAAAAAAAAATCTTCAGCAGACTTCTCTTTTCTCTCCTTTCTCTGTTAATTAATTTAACCCTTTTTGGGCCGGTCAAACTGTTATGGTTCTCAATGGCAAGAGAACATAGCCCAGCAAACATAAGAACTAGCTCTTGGAAGGATGGAAACTAAACTGACCATGAACTAAACCTGCCGCACAACTAACAGTAGCCGGGTAGCGTAGCCTGCGTTTTATCCCTAGACGCCCAGCGCCGGCCGGAGGACTAACTAATCCTGGCAGAGGAAAATATAGTCCTGGCTCACCTCTAGAGAAATTTCCCCGAAAGGCAGACAGAGGCCCCCACAAATATTGGCGGTGATTTTAGATGAAATGACAAACGTAGTATGAAAATAGGTTTAGCAAAATTGAGGTCCGCTTACTAGATAGCAGGAAGACAGAAAGGGCACTTTCATGGTCAGCTGAAAACCCTATCAAAACACCATCCTGAAATTACTTTAAGACTCTAGTATTAACTCATAACATCAGAGTGGCAATTTCAGATCACAAGAGCTTTCCAGACACAGAAACGAAACTACAGCTGTGAACTGGAACAAAATGCAAAAACAAACAAGGACTAAAGTCCAACTTAGCTGGGAGTTGTCTAGCAGCAGGAACATGCACAGAAAGGCTTCTGATTACAATGTTGACCGGCATGGAAGTGACAGAGGAGCAAGGCTAAATAGCGACTCCCACATCCTGATGGAAACAGGTGAACAGAGAGGATGATGCACACCAGTTCAATTCCACCAGTGGCCACAGGGGGAGCCCAAAATCCAATTTCACAACAAAGGACTGAAACACAGAAGGAGCATTAGATAATCCGAAAGGCATCACCAGGTACTCAAAATGACCCTCAGGCGTATTAAATGCCGTTTTCCATTCATCTCCCTGCTTTATGCGCACAAGGTTATACGCACCACGAAGATCTATCTTGGTGAACCAACTGGATCCCTTAATCCGAGCAAACAAATCAGACAACAATGGCAAAGGATACTGAAATTTAACAGTGATCTTATTCAGAAGACGATAATCAATACAAGGTCTCAGAGACCCGTCTTTCTTGCCCACAAAAAAGAATCCTGCACCAAGAGGGGACAAGGATGGGCGAATATGTCCCTTCTCCAAAGACTCCTTTATATAACTCCACATCGCGGCATGCTCTGGCACAGATAAATTAAAGAGTCGTCCCTTAGGAAACTTACTACCAGGAATCAAATCTATAGCACAATCACAGTCCCTATGAGGAGGAAGGGCATTGGACCTGGCCTCATTAAATACATCCTGAAAGTCTGACAAAAACTCAGGGATCTCAGAAGGAGTAGAAGAAGCAATAGACACCAATGGAGAATCGCCATGAATCCCCTGACACCCCCAACTAGACACAGTCATAGCTTTCCAATCTAAAACTGGATTATGGGCCTGTAACCATGGCAGACCCAAAACGACAACATCATGCATTTTATGCAGTACCAAAAAACGAATCACCTCCTGATGTACAGGAGTCATGCACATGGTCACCTGCGTCCAATACTGAGGTTTATTCTCTGCCAATGGCGTAGAATCAATTCCTCTAAGAGGAATAGGATTTTCCAAAGGCTCCAGGACAAAACCGCAGTGCTTGGCAAACGACAAATCCATCAGACTTAAAGCAGCACCAGAATCCACAAAAGCCATAACTGAGTAAGAAGATAATGAACAAATTAAAGTCACAGACAAAATAAACTTGGGCTGAAAAGTACCAATGGCGACAGGATTAACTTTTTTCTTTAAACGTTTAGAGCATGCTGAGATAACATGTGTTGAATCGCCACAGTAGAAACACAACCCATTTTGACGTCTATGATTTTGTCGCTCGGCTCTGGTCAGAATTCTGTCACATTGCATAGAATCAGGTGACCGTTCAGACAGCACCGCCAAAGGATTATCAGATTTGCGCTCCCGCAAACGTCGATCAATTTGAATGGCTAGAGCCATTGAATCATTTAGACCGCCAGAGGATTAGCAGATTTACGCTCCCGCAAACGCCGATCTATCTGAATGGCCAGAGCCATAGAATCACTCAGATTTGTAGGGATAGGAAACCCCACCATCACATCTTTAATGGCTTCAGAAACACCATTTCTGAAATTTGCGGCCAGTGCACACTCATTCCATTGAGTAAGCACGGACCATTTCCGAAATTTTTGGCAATATACCTCAGCTTCGTCCTGACCCTGAGAGATAACCAGCAACATTTTTTCAGCCTGATTTTCAAGATTAGGCTCCTCATAAAGCAAACCAAGTGCCAGAAAAAACGCATCAACATTCACCAATGCAGGATCTCCTGGCGCCAGAGAGAAGGCCCAATCCTGAGGGTCGCCGCGCAAGAAGGAAATAACAATCTTAACTTGCTGAGCGGAATCACCAGAGGAACGAGGTTTCAGAGACAGAAACAATTTACAATTATTCCTAAAATTCAGGAATTTAGATCTATCTCCAAAAAACGGCTCAGGAATAGGTATTTTTGGTTCAGACATAGGGCTATGGATAACAAAATCCTGAATGCTTTGCACCCTAGCAGCAAGCTGATCCACACTAGAAGTCAAAGTCTGGACATTCATATCTGCAGCAGAGTTTCAGCCACTCAGAGAAAAAGGGGATGGAAGAAGCTAGGCAAACTGCAGCAAAAAAACAAACAAACAAAAAAAAAACCTCAGAACTTCTTTTTAATCCCGCTTCTGCGATGCATTAAACATTTTCTTTTGGCCTGGCATTCTGTTGTGATCCCAATGGCAGAGGATCTCTGATATTCCGGCAAGATAGCAAAAATATAAATACTGCTCTAGGGAGGTGGAAACTGGGCTAACCGCATACCTGATCCTGACACAAACAACTAAAAGTAGCCGGTGAACGTGCCTACGTTGGTTCTAGACGTCTCGAGCCAGCCGGAGAACTGACTACCCCAGAGGGAAAAAATAAGACCTCGCTTGCCTCCAGAGAAATTGAACCCCAAAGATATAGAAAGCCCCCAACAAATAATAACGGTGAGGCAAGAGGAAAACACAAATGTAGAGATGAACTAGATTCAGCAAAGTGAGGCCCAATAGTCTAGATAGCAGAAAATAGATAGTGGACTATGCGGTTAGCAGAAAACCCTACAAAACATCCACGCTGAACATTCAAGAACCCCCACTGTTGTGTATCTGCTTTTTGGGCTCCCCTGGTGGTTGCTGGTGGTATTGGTGACTTGTTTGCACTTTGCTGTTTCTGTTCACCTGCTTCCATCAGTGTTTGGGAGTTTCCTATTTAGCCTTGCTCTTCCTTGCCGGTCATCATTGTAACCAGAGCCTTCGGTTGCATGTTCCTGCTACTAGTCTGCTGATCAGCTAAGTGGACTTTGTCCTTTTGTTTTGTATCTTTTTGTCCAGTTTGCAGTTTTTGTTATTCTCTGTAGCTGGAAGCTCTTGCGGGCTGAAATTGCCACTCCTGTGTCATGAGTTGACACAGGAGTCTTAAAGTAATTTCAGGATAGTTTTTTGAAAGGGTTTTCAGTTGACCGTGAAGTCCTCTTTTGTATCCTTCTGCTATCTAGTAAGTGGACCTCTCTTTGCTAAATCTACTTTCATACTGTGTATGTCTTTTCCTCTTAACTCACCGTTATTACATGTGGGGGGCTGCTATCATCTTTTGGGGTATTTCCCTAGAGGTAAGCCAGGTCTGTTCCTTCCTCTACCAGGCGTAGTTAGTCCTCCGGCTGGCGCGTGGCATCTAGGAAGTCGTAGGTATGCTCCCTGGCTACTGTTAGTTGTGTGGTAGATTTAGCTCACGGTCAGCTCAAGATTCCATCTCCCAGAGCTCGTCCGTTATTTTTGTGTTCTGATGTTTCCCTGCCATTGGGAACCATGACAGTATGACCGGCCTGTGTTAAACTTATTGGCAGAAGAAAGGAGAGAAAAAATAAGTCTGTAATTTTTTTTTTTTTCCCTCCTATGCTTGCTCCATAGTTGGATCAGTTGTATTTCAGCTCTAATTACAGCCTTTGCCTTTCTCTCCTTATAATCCTTGAATGGCTCTGAGCTCACCTGTTTAAAGATGGATCCTCAGAGTTTGGTTGCAGGTTTAAATAATCTTGCTACGAAGGTGCAAAATTTACAAGATTTTGTTATTCATGCTCCTATTTCTGAACCTAAAATCCCTACACCAGAGGTGTTTTCCGGAGATAGATCTCGGTTTTTGAATTTCAAATATAATTGTAAATTATTCCTTTCTCTCAGACCTCACTCCTCAGGAGATCCTGTCCAGCAGGTTAAGATTGTAATCTCTTTGCTGCGAGGTGACCCTCAAAATTGGGCATTTTCATTGGCACCAGGGGATCCTGCGTTGCTCAATGTGGATGCGTTTTTCCTGGCTTTAGGGTTGCTTTATGAGGAACCTAATTTAGAGATTCAAGCTGAAAAAGCTTTGATAGCCCTTTCTCAAGGGCAAGATGAAGCTGAGATATACTGCCAAAAATTTCGTAAATGGTCTGTGCTTACTCAGTGGAATGAGTGCGCCCTAGCGGCAAATTTTAGAGAGGGCCTTTCTGATGCCGTTAAAGATGTTATGGTCGGGTTCCCTGCGCCTACAGGTCTGAATGAGTCCATGACAATGGCTATTCAGATTGATCGGCGTTTGCGGGAGCGCAAACCCGTGCACCATTTGGCGGTATCTTCTGATGAGACGCCAGAGAAAATGCAATGTGACAGAATTATGTCCAGAAGCGAGCGGCAGAATTATAGGCGTAAAAATGGGTTATGCTTTTATTGTGGTGATTCTGCTCATGTTATATCAGCATGCTCCAAGCGTACTAGGAAGGTTGACAAGTCTATTTCAATTGGCACTTTGCAGTCCAAATTTATTTTGTCTGTAACCTTGATTTGTTCATTATCAGTTATTACCGTGGATGCCTATGTGGACTCTGGCGCCGCTCTGAGTCTTATGGACTGGTCCTTTGCCAGGCGCTGTGGGTTTGATTTAGAGCCTCTGGAAGTCCCTATACCTCTGAAGGGTATTGATTCTACACCTTTGGCTTGTAATAAACCACAGTTCTGGATGCAAGTGACTATGCGTATGACTCCAGACCATCAGGAGGTGATTCGCTTCCTTGTGTTGTACAATTTACATGATGTTTTGGTGCTTGGATTACCATGGTTACAATCACATAACCCAGTCCTTGACTGGAAAGCTATGTCTGTGTTAAGCTGGGGATGTCGGGGGGTTCATGGGGACATACCTTTGGTGTCCATTTCGTCATCTATTCCCTCTGAGATTCCGGCATTTTTGTCTGATTATCGTGATATTTTTGAAGAGCCTAAAATTGGTTCACTCCCTCCTCACAGGGATTGTGATTGCGCCATAGATCTGATTCCTGGCAGTAAATTTCCAAAGGGTCGTTTGTTTAACCTATCTGTACCTGAACATGCTGCTATGCGCGAGTATATTAAGGAGTCCCTGGAAAAGGGACATATTCGTCCTTCGTCATCACCTTTAGGAGCCGGTTTTTTCTTTGTCTCTAAAAAGGATGGCTCTCTGAGGCCTTGTATTGATTATCGACTCCTGAATAAAATGACAGTCAAATATCAGTATCCGTTGCCTTTGCTGACTGATTTGTTTGCTCGCATAAGGGGGGCTAAGTGGTTCTCTAAGATTGATCTTCGTGGGGCATATAATTTGGTGCGAATTAAGCAGGGGGATGAGTGGAAAACCGCATTTAATACGCCTGAGGGCCATTTTGAGTATTTGGTAATGCCGTTCGGCCTTTCTAATGCACCTTTGGTCTTTCAGTCCTTAATGCATGATATTTTCCGTGAATATTTGGATAAATTTATGATTGTGTATTTGGATGATATTTTGTTTTTTTCTGATGACTGGGAGTCTCATGTTCAGCAGGTCAGGAGGGTTTTTCAGGTTTTGCGGGAGAATTCTTTGTGTGTAAAGGGTTCAAAGTGTGTTTTTGGGGTTCAAAAAATTTCCTTTTTGGGGTACATTTTTTCCCCTTCTTCTATTGAGATGGACCCTGTCAAGGTTCGGGCTATTTATGACTGGACGCAGCCTACTTCTCTGAAGAGTCTTCAGAAATTCTTGGGCTTTGCTAATTTTTATCGTCGATTTATAGCTGGTTTTTCTGGCGTTGCTAAACCTCTGACGGATTTGACTAAGAAGGGTGCTGATGTTGCCAATTGGTCCCCTGCTGCTGTGGAGGCCTTTAGGGAGCTTAAGCGCCGCTTTTTGTCTGCCCCTGTGTTGCGCCAGCCTGATGTTTCTCTTCCCTTTCAGGTTGAGGTCGATGCTTCCGAGATCGGAGCGGGGGCGGTCTTGTCGCAGAAAAGTTCCGACTGCTCGGTGCTGAGACCTTGCGCGTTCTTTTCTCGAAAATTTTCGGCCGCCGAGCGAAACTATGATGTTGGTAATCGGGAGCTTTTGGCCATGAAGTGGGCATTTGAGGAGTGGCGTCATTGGCTTGAGGGTGCCAGACATCAGGTGGTAGTTTTGACTGATCACAAGAATCTGATTTATTTAGAGTCTGCCAGGCGCCTGAATCCTAGACAGGCACGTTGGTCGTTGTTCTTTTCTTGGTTTAATTTTGTGGTCTCGTACTTACCGGGTTCTAGGAATGTGAAGGCAGATGCTCTTTCTAGGACTTTTGAGCCTGACTCTCCTGGGAATTCTGAACCTGCTGGTGTCCTTAAGGATGGGGTAGTTTTGTCTGCTGTCTCCCCAGATCTGCGACGTGCTTTGCAAGAATTTCAGGCGGATAGACCTGATCGTTGTCCGTCTGGTAGACTGTTTGTTCCTGACAATTGGACCAGTAGAGTCATCTCGGAAGTCCATTCTTCTACTCTGGCAGGTCATCCGGGAATTTTTGGCACCAGAGATTTGGTGGCTAGATCCTTCTGGTGGCCTTCTCTGTCTTGAGATGTGCGTGTTTTTGTGCAGTCTTGCGATGTGTGTGCTCGGGCCAAGCCTTGTTGTTCTAGGGCTAGTGGGTTATTGTTGCCCTTGCCTATTCCGAAGAGGCCTTGGACGCACATCTCTATGGACTTTATCTCGGATCTCCCTGTTTCTCAGAAGATGTCTGTCATCTGGGTGGTGTGTGACCGTTTTTCTAAAATGGTTCATTTGGTGCCATTGCCTAAGTTGCCTTCCTCATCTGAGTTGGTCCCTCTGTTTTTTCAAAATGTGGTTCGCTTGCATGGTATTCCGGAAAACATCGTTTCTGACAGGGGTACCCAGTTCGTGTCTAGATTTTGGCGGGCAGTCTGTGCCAGGTTGGGCATTGATTTGTCTTTTTCGTCTGCATTCCATCCTCAGACCAATGGCCAGACGGAGCGAACTAATCAAACTTTGGAAACTTATTTGAGGTGTTTTGTGTCTGCGGATCAGGATGATTGGGTTGCCTTTCTGCCGTTGGCAGAGTTTGCGCTTAATAATCGGGCTAGTTCTGCCACTTTGGTTTCTCCTTTCTTTTGCAATTCAGGGTTTCATCCGCGTTTTTCATCTGGTCAGGTTGAATCTTCGGATTGTCCTGGAGTGGATGCGGTAGTGGACCGGTTGCATCAGATTTGGGGACAAGTGGTGGATAATTTGGAATTGTCCCAGGAGAGGACTCAGCAGTTTGCTAACCGCCGTCGTCGTGTTGGTCCTCACCTTCGTGTTGGGGACTTGGTGTGGTTGTCTTCCTGTTTTGTCCCTATGAGGGTTTCGTCTCCTAAATTTAAGCCTCGGTTCATCGGTCCTTATAGGATTTTGGAGATTCTTAACCCTGTTTCCTTTCGTTTGGACCTCCCGGCATCTTTCGCTATCCATAATGTGTTCCATCGGTCGTTGTTGCGGAGATATGAGGTACCGGTGGTTCCTTCTACTGAACCTCCTGCTCCTGTGCTGGTGGAGGGTGAATTGGAGTACGTGGTAGAGAAGATCTTGGACTCCCGTATTTCCAGACGGAGACTTCAATATCTGGTTAAATGGAAGGGCTATGGTCAGGAAGATAATTCTTGGGTAACTGCCTCTGATGTTCATGCCTCGGATTTGGTTCGTGCCTTTCATAGGGCTCATCCAGATCGCCCTGGCGGTTCTTGTGAGGGTTCGGTGCCCCCTCCTTAAGGGGAGGGTACTGTTGTGTATCTGCTTTTTGGGCTCCCCTGGTGGTTGCTGGTGGTATTGGTGACTTGTTTGCACTTTGCTGTTTCTGTTCACCTGCTTCCATCAGTGTTTGGGAGTTTCCTATTTAGCCTTGCTCTCCAGTCATTTCCTTGCCGGTCATCATTGTAACCAGAGCCTTCGGTTGCATGTTCCTGCTACTAGTTTGCTGATCAGCTAAGTGGACTTTGTCCTTTTGTTTTCTATCTTTTTGTCCAGTTTGCAGTTTTTGTTATTCTCTGTAGCTGGAAGCTCTTGCGGGCTGAAATTGCCACTCCTGTGTCATGAGTTGACACAGGAGTCTTAAAGTAATTTCAGGATGGTTTTTTGAAAGGGTTTTCAGTTGACCGTGAAGTCCTCTTTTGTATCCTTCTGCTATCTAGTAAGTGGACCTCTCTTTGCTAAATCTACTTTCATACTGTGTATGTCTTTTCCTCTTAACTCACCGTTATTACATGTGGGGGGCTGCTATCATCTTTTGGGGTATTTCCCTAGAGGTAAGCCAGGTCTGTTCCTTCCTCTACCAGGCGTAGTTAGTCCTCCGGCTGGCGCGTGGCATCTAGGAAGTCGTAGGTATGCTCCCTGGCTACTGTTAGTTGTGTGGTAGATTTAGCTCACGGTCAGCTCAAGATTCCATCTCCCAGAGCTCGTCCGTTATTTTTGTGTTCTGATGTTTCCCTGCCATTGGGAACCATGACACCCCACACCGACTGACGGTGTGGAGGGAGAATATCAGCCCCCTAGAGCTTCCAGCGAGTCAAAAATCAAATGTAAAGCAAGCTGGACAAAAACACTGAATAATGCAAACGATCCAAATTGTACAAAAACAGACTTAGCTTTTCTTGCATGAGGCAGACTGAAAGGAATCCGGAGGAGACCAAATAGGTCTGGATACAACGATGCCAGGCAAGAGACTGAGTCCAGAGGAGACTCAAATAGGAAACACCCGCTGCTTAACGACACAGCTGGAGCTCAGGCCTGCAACAAGACATACCTAACACAATACCGTTAGTGACCACCAGAGGGAGCCCAGAAACACAGCTCACAACAGGTACATCTGTCATGAATCCCAATGGCTAGGGATAGCAAGGGACAAGCAAAGTAATACAAAATATCGGACGAGCTCTAGGGTGATGGAACCTGGGCTGACCGCTGCCCTACGCCTGACAAACGCAACTAGAGATAGCCAGGGAGCGTGCCTACGTTGGTTCTAGACGCCACGCACCAGCCTAAGAGCTAACTAGTACTGCAGAGAAAATAAAGACCTCACTTGCCTCCAGAGGAATGAACCCCAAAAGGTATAGTTGCCCCCTACATGTATTGACGGTGAAATGAGAGGAAGGCACACACATAGAGATGATATATATAGGTTCAGCAAATTGAGGCCCGCTGTAAACTAGAAAGCAGAACGATACAAAAGGGGTCTGAGCGGTCAGCAAAAAACCCTAATCAAAAAACCATCCTGAGATTACAAGAACCCATGTGCCAACTCATGGCACATGGGGAGAACCTCAGTCCACTAGAGCTACCAGCTAGCATAGAGACATAATAAGCAAGCTGGACAAAAAAAAAACCAACAACTGAAAATCAGCACTTAGCTTATCCTGAAAGATCTGGGAGCAGGTAGGCAGGAACCAAACAGAGCACATCTGAATACATTGATAGCCGGCAAGGGAATGACAGAAAGGCCAGGTAAAATAGGAAACACCCAGCCTCTGATGGACAGGTGGAAACCAAAGGCCGCAACCCACCAAAGTCACCCAGTACCAGCAGTAACCACCAGAGGGAGCCCACAAACAGAATCCACAACAGTACCCCCCCCTTGAGGAGGGGTCACCGAACCCTCACGAGAACCCCCAGGGCGATCAGGGTGAGCTCTATGGAAGGCGCGGACCAAATCAGTCGCATGAACATCGGAGGCGACCACCCAGGAATTATCCTCCTGACCATAACCCTTCCACTTAACCAAATACTGGAGTTTGCGTCTGGAAACACGAGAATCCAAGATCTTCTCAACAACATACTCCAATTCTCCCTCCACCAGCACCGGAGCAGGAGGCTCAACCGAAGGAACAACGGGCACCTCATACCTCCGCAACAACGACCGATGGAACACATTATGAATAGCAAACGATGCTGGGAGATCCAAACGAAAAGATACAGGGTTAAGAATCTCCGAGATCCTATAAGGACCGATGAACCGAGGCTTGAACTTAGGAGAAGAGACCTTCATAGGGACAAAACGAGAAGACAACCACACCAAATCCCCAACAAGAAGTCGGGGACCCACGCGGCGACGGCGATTAGCAAACTGCTGAGTCTTCTCCTGAGATAACTTCAAATTGTCCACCACCTGGTTCCAAATCTGATGCAGCCTGTCCACCACCACTTCCACTCCAGGACAATCCGAAGACTCCACCTGACCAGAGGAAAAACGAGGATGAAACCCCGAATTACAAAAAAAAGGAGAGACCAACGTGGCAGAACTAGCCCGATTATTAAGAGCAAATTCGGCCAGTGGCAAAAAAGCAACCCAGTCATCTTGATCAGCAGAAACAAAACACCTCAAATAAGTTTCCAAGGTCTGATTAGTTCGCTCCGTCTGGCCATTCGTCTGAGGATGGAATGCAGACGAGAAAGACAAATCAATGCCCATCTTGGCACAAAACGTCCGCCAAAATCTAGACACAAACTGGGATCCCCTGTCAGAAACGATATTCTCCGGAATCCCATGCAAACGAACCACGTTCTGAAAAAATAAAGGGACCAACTCAGAGGAGGAAGGCAACTTAGGCAAGGGCACCAAATGAACCATCTTAGAAAAGCGGTCACACACAACCCAGATAACGGACATTTTCTGTGAAACCGGGAGATCAGAAATAAAATCCATGGAAATGTGCGTCCAAGGCCTCTTCGGGATGGGCAAGGATAACAACAACCCACTGGCCCGAGAACAGCAAGGCTTAGCTCGAGCACACACTTCACAAGACTGCACAAAGGTACGCACATCCCTAGACAAGGAAGGCCACCAAAAAGACCTGGCCACCAAGTCTCTAGTACCAAATATTCCAGGATGACCAGCCAACACAGAAGAATGGACCTCGGAGATGACTCTACTGGTCCAATCATCCGGAACAAACAGTCTTTCTGGTGGACAACGATCCGGTTTATCCACCTGAAACTCCTGCAATGCAAGTCGCAAGGCGGACAATATTACCCCATCCCTAAGGATACCAGTAGGCCCAGAGTCTCCAGGAGAGTCAGGCACAAAACTCCTGGAAAGAGCATCTGCCTTCACATTCTTTGAACCTGGCAGGTATGAAACCACGAAATTGAAACGAGAAAAAAACAACGACCAACGAGCCTGTCTAGGATTCAAACGCCTGGCAGACTCAAGGTAAATGAGATTCTTGTGATCAGTCAAGACCACCACACGATGTTTAGCACCCTCAAGCCAATGACGCCACTCCTCAAATGCCCACTTCATGGCCAAAAGCTCCCGATTACCCACATCATAATTGCGCTCGGCGGGCGAGAATTTTCTAGAGAAGAATGCACATGGCTTCATCACCGAGCCATTAGAACTTCTCTGTGACAAAACCGCCCCCGCTCCAATCTCGGAAGCATCAACCTCAACCTGAAAAGGAAGTGAAACATCTGGTTGACACAACACAGGAGCAGAAGAAAACCGGCGCTTAAGTTCCTGAAAGGCCTCCACGGCCGCAGGAGACCAATCAGCAACATCAGCACCCTTTTTAGTCAAATCAGTCAAAGGTTTAACAATACTGGAAAAATTAGCAATGAACCGACGATAAAAATTAGCAAACCCCAAGAACTTCTGAAGGCTCTTAACAGATGTAGGTTGTGTCCAGTCACAAATCGCCTGAACCTTGACGGGATCCATCTCAATAGTAGAAGGAGAAAAAATGTACCCCAAAAAAGAAATCTTCTGGACTCCGAAGAGACACTTTGAGCCCTTCACAAACAGAGAATTGGCCCGCAGAACCTGAAACACCTTCCTGACCTGTAGAACATGAGACTCCCAGTCATCAGAAAACACCAAAATATCATCCAAATACACAATCATAAACTTATCCAGATATTCACGGAAAATATTGTGCATAAAGGACTGAAAGACTGACGGAGCATTGGAGAGTCCAAAAGGCATTACCAAATACTCAAAATGGCCCTCAGGCGTATTAAATGCGGTTTTCCACTCATCACCCTGTTTTATCCGCACCAGATTATACGCACCGCGAAGATCTATCTTAGTGAACCACCTAGCCCCCTTAATGCGAGCAAACAAATCAGTCAATAATGGCAATGGATACTGATACTTGACTGTATAATTTACATGATGTACTAGTGCTTGGTCTGCCATGGTTACAAACTCATAATCCTGTCCTGGACTGGAAAACAATGTCTGTGTTAAGCTGGGGATGTCAGGGGGTTCATGATTATGCACCTCCGATTTCAATCGCTTCATCTACTCCTTCTGAGATCCCTGCATTTTTGTCTGACTATAGGGATGTTTTTTGAGGAGCCTAAGCTCAATTCGCTCCCTCCGCATAGAGATTGTGACTGTGCTATAGAATTGATTCCTGGCAGTAAGTTCCCTAAGGGTCGTTTATTTAATCTGTCACTGCCAGAGCATACTGCTATGCGGAATTATATTAAGGAGTCCTTGGAAAAGGGACATATTCGTCCATCTTCGTCCCCTCTGGGAGCAGGTTTTTTTTTCGTGGCAAAAAAAGATGGTTCCCTGAGGCCTTGTATAGATTATCGCCTTCTGAATAAGATTACAGTCAAGTACTGTCATGAATCCCAATGGCTAGGGATAGCAAGGGACAAGCAAAGTAATACAAAATATCGGACGAGCTCTAGGGTGATGGAACCTGGGCTGACCGCTGCCCTACGCCTGACAAACGCAACTAGAGATAGCCAGGGAGCGTGCCTACGTTGGTTCTAGACGCCACGCACCAGCCTAAGAGCTAACTAGTACTGCAGAGAAAATAAAGACCTCACTTGCCTCCAGAGGAATGAACCCCAAAAGGTATAGTTGCCCCCCACATGTATTGACAGTGAAATGAGAGGAAGGCACACACATAGAGATGATATATATAGGTTCAGCAAATTGAGGCCCGCTGTAAACTAGAAAGCAGAACGATACAAAAGGGGTCTGAGCGGTCAGCAAAAAATCCTAATCAAAAAACCATCCTGAGATTACAAGAACCCATGTGCCAACTCATGGCACATGGGGAGAACCTCAGTCCACTAGAGCTACCAGCTAGCATAGAGACATAATAAGCAAGCTGGACAAAAAAAAACCCAACAACTGAAAATCAGCACTTAGCTTATCCTGAAAGATCTGGGAGCAGGTAGGCAGGAACCAAACAGAGCACATCTGAATACATTGATAGCCGGCAAGGGAATGACAGAAAGGCCAGGTAAAATAGGAAACACCCAGCCTCTGATGGACAGGTGGAAACCAAAGGCCGCAACCCACCAAAGTCACCCAGTACCAGCAGTAACCACCAGAGGGAGCCCACAAACAGAATCCACAACATACATCAATGTGAGCTGTGGCAAGAAGGTTTGCTGTGTCTGTCAGCGTAGTGTCCAGAGGCTGGAGGTGCTACCAGAAGACAGGCCAGTGCACCAGGAGGAGTGGAGGGGGCCATAGGAGGGCAACAACCCAGCAGCAGGACAGCTACCTCAGCCTTTGTGCAAGGAGGAACAGAAGGAGCATTGCTGGAGCCCTGCAAAATGACCTCCAGCAGGCCACAAATGTGCATATGTCTGCACAAATGGTTAGAAACCGACTCTATGAGGATGGTCTGAGTGCCCGACATCCACAGATGGGGGTTGTGCTCACAGCCCAACACCGTGCAGGATGCTTGGCATTTGCCACAGAACACCAGGATTGGCAAATTCTCCACTGTCACCCTGTGCTCTTCACAGATGAAAGCAAGTTCACACTGAGCACATGTGACAGACATGACAGAGTCTGGAGACGCCGCGGAGAGCGATCTGCTGCCTGCAACATCCTTCAGCATGACCGGTTTGGCAGTGGGTCAGTAATGGTGTGGGGTGGCATTTCTTTGGAGGTCTACACAGCCCTCCATGTGCTCAACAGAAGTAGCCTGACTGCCATTAGGTACTGAGATGAGATCCTCAGATCCCTTGTGAGACCATATGTTTATGCAGTGGGCCCTGGATTTCTCCTAATGCAGGACAATGCCAGACCTCATGTGGCTGGATTGTGTCAGCAGTTCCTGCAAGATAAAGGCATTAAAGCTATGGACTGGCCCACCAGTTCCCCAGACCTGAATCCAATTGAACACATCTGGCACATCATGTCTCGCACCATCCACCATCGTCACGTTGCACCACAGACTGTCCAGGAGTTGGCGGATGCTTTAGTCTAGGTCTGGGAGGAGATCCCTCAGGAGACCGTCCGCTGCCTCATCAGGAGCATGCCCAGGTGTTGTAGGGAGGTCATACAGGCACATGGAGGCCACACACACTACTGAGCATCATTTCCTTGTCTTGAGGCATCTGCATTGAAGTTGGATCAGCATGTAACTTCATTTTCCATTTTGATTTTGAGCATTTTTCCAACTCCAGACCTCCTTGGGATATTAGTTGTGATTTACGTTGATCATTTTAGGTTTTATTGTTCTCAACACATTCCTCTAAGTAATGAATAAATATTTAAAACTGGAATATTTCATTCAGTGATATCTAGGATGTGGGATTTTAGTGTTCCATTTATTTTTTTGAGCAGTGTATATAAAAAAGTACACAAGTAATACAGAAAAATGCTAATGTAAAATAGTTGCAATAAATATTAGCAAAAAATCAGCAAAAAATAAAAACAGAAAAAATGATGACCAAAGGAAAAAATAAAACAAATGCATATATAAATAATATAATTACATGGATGAGGCCCTAAAAGAATGTTCCATCAGAGTGAAATTGCACCAGAATACATATATCATAAAAAGGGGGAATGTGAAGTCATAAGAAGGTAATATATACACCAACTATCTATATAATCATCTAAGGGGTACTTCCGTCTGTTTGTCTGTCTATCTGTTTGTCTGTAACGGAAATCCTGCATCGCTGATTGGTCCAATCAGCGACAGGCTTAGTCCAGCCGCAAATTGGTCCCTCCCTACTCTCCTCCAGTCAGTGCCCCCTCTTTTCTCTCCTCCAGTCAGCGCCAGCGTGTCGCCCCACCCGGACCAACTTTTTACTATTGATGCTGGCTATGCAGCATTAATAGTCAAAAGATATAATGTTAAAAATAATAAAAAATCATGCTATTTTCACCTTCCTTCGCCTCCGCAGCTTTCCCGCTCCTCGCGATGCTCTAGGCAGCTTCCGTTCCCAGTGATGCATTGCGGAATTACCCAGATGACTTAGCGGTCTTGCGAGATTCGTGCCGCGAATTGGCACAGGATTTAAACCATGCTTTGCTGATTGGTCGTGCCCAGCCAGCTGGGACCAATCAGCGACATTGGCACGGGATTTAAACACCGCTTCGCTGATTGGTCGCGCCCAGCCAGCCATGACCATCAGTGACATTGGTGCGGCATTTAAACCACGCTTAGCTGGTTGGTCGCACCTGGCCGGCCATGACCAATCGGCGATCATCGCGGACCAACTTTTACTATTGATGCTGCCTATGCAGCATTAATACTAAAAAGATATAATGTAAAAAATAATTAAAAAACAAACAAAAAAACATTATATTCTCACTTTCCGAAGTCCACCACAGCCTTTCCTGCTCCTCGCGCTCCGGTCACAAGAATGCATTGCGGCAATGCAACAAGATCACGTGGCAGTCTCGCGAGACCGCTACATGATCACCGGTTATTGCCGCTAGGCATTACTGGGAACGGAGCGTCCCGACGAGCATCGGTAAAGGCCTCGGCTGGATCCGGGGGCCGACAGAAGGTGAGTATATAAAGATTTTTTATTTTCATTGTTTTTTTAACAGGGATAATGTGCCCACATTGCTATATACTATGAGGGCTGTGCAATATACTACGTGGCTATGTTATATACTGCATGGACTGTGCTATATACTACCTGGCCTGTGTTATATACTGCATAAGCTGTGTTATATACTGCGTGGGTTGTTATATACTGCATGGGCTGTACTATATACTACATGGGCTGTGCTATATACTATGTGGCTGTGTTATATACTGCGTGGACTGTGCTATCTACTACGTGGCCTGTGTTATATACTGCGTGGGCTGTGCAATATACTGCGTGGGCTGTGTTATATACTATGTGGGCTGTGCTATATACTACATGCCTGTGCAATATACTACGTGGCTGTGTTATATACTGCGTGGGCTGTGTTATATACTATGTGGCTGTGTTATATACTATGTGGCTGTGCAATATACTATGTGGCTATGCTATATACTAAGTGGGCTGTGCTATATACTAAGTGGGCTGTGAGATATACTGCGTGGGCTGTGTTATATACTGCATGGGCTGTGTTATGTACTACGTGGCTATGTTATATACTACATGGGCTGTGTTATATACTGCGTGGCTGTGCTATATACTACGTGGGCTGTGTTATATACTACGTGGCTGTGCATTCTAGAATACCCGATGCGTTAGAATCAGGCTACCATCTAGTGCATAAATAAGTAATTTAAAAAAAAAAAAGTGGGCAGTATACGCCCAAAACCAAGATCAATTGGTGAAAGCAAATACACAAAAAAAAGTGAGAAAAAAGTTAATACACACTGGTATAAAAAACATTAAAAGTGCAATAGTGCAGCATACGCAAAAATACATATAAGAGAGGCCAATGCAATTCATAAGGTGCTAAATGTGCAAGGATGGCAATGCAGGAACAATAAAAAGGGGCCTGTACCTTTAAGGTCCTCTGGTCCTAGTGAGGGCACATCCAGACGCGCGATTCATAACTGATTCCTTTGTCACGGGGTGCAGTCCAGTGAAACTGGGGGGTTTATATAGGAAGGATGTGTGATGCCGATATGAGGTACCAAAGCAGAAACAGCGCATGCGCCGCCAGGAGAACCCAGAAGTCCCCAGTGCCCACGTCACGTGTCCCGCAACACAGGGTGAAAGGACCCGGCATTACCAAGAACAGAGATGCAAAGAGACCCAAAGAATTGTAATGTAATGTTGAGGGAAGGGACAAATTTGAAAAGTATGCATCCAGACACAGGCAAACCCGTCCCTGCTAGTGTTGAGCATTCCGATACCGCAAGTATCGGGTATCGGCCGATACTTGCGGTATCGGAATTCCGATACCGGGTTTCCGATACTTGCCGCGTATCGGATACCGGAATCGGAAGTTCCAAGATTCAAAATGCAGAAATTCAGCCAATGAGAATGATTCCAAGTGTGGGCACATCCTGTTTAGCATGGAGGGCATGAAACTACTGGCAAGGCTGTGATTGGCTGCTGAAATGATGTCATGATGCAGTTTAAAAGTCGCTGGCGCCATTTTGCGATCACTCTGCTGTGAATTCAGTTAGTGACAGGACGCTGTTTGCTGACTGAGGGACAGTTTAGAGATAGCGATTTGCTTCTTTGTGCTTTCCAAAGGCTAATTTAGCAACCGCTGTGTTCACCTACTATTCACCTTGCTTTTGCCTTGTAGTGCTGTTTTCACAGCGATCTGCAAGGTCTGTGTGTGTGTGTGTGTGAGTGCAGCCCACTCTCTAGTCTGAGTGCAGCCACATAGGCCATCCATAGCTGGTTGTATTCAGTTCAGGGAGGGTGGTTCATTGCCTCCTACTGTTCTTTTTTTTTTTTTTTTCAAGTAGTGTAGTCTGCTGCTAATTTATTCAAAAAAATCCTATTAGTGTCTTTCCACCCGTCTCCAGCTAATTTGTGGAAAAACACTACATAGGATAACGTAGAGGAGGGTTTTTGGGCCTTGCAGCGCCGTTTACGGCTGTCTGCACGGTCTCCGTGTGATTGCAGTTCGCCCTGTAGTCTGTGAGCAGCCATAGCCTGGTTGTCTCCAGCTCAGGGTTGTTCACTGCGTCATACCGCCAAATCAATTTTCATTTTATTTTAAGTAGTGCAGGCTGCTGCACATTTTTTAAAAAAATTCCTATTAGTGTCTTTCCACCCGTCTCCAGCTAATTTGTTGAAAAACACTACATAGGATAACGTAGAGGAGGGTTTTTGGGCCTTGCAGCGCCGTTTACGGCTGTCTGCACGGTCTCCGTGTGACTGCAGCTCGCCCTGTAGTCTGTGAGCAGCCATAGCCTGGTTGTCTCCAGCTCAGGGTTGTTCACTGCGTCATACCGCCAAATCAATTTTCATTTTGTTTTAAGTAGTGCAGGCTGCTGCACATTTTTTCAAAAAATTCCTATTAGTGTCTTTCCACCCGTCTCCAGCTAACTTGTGGAAAAACACTACATAGGATAACGTAGAGGAGGGTTTTTGGGCCTTGCAGCGCCGTTTACGTCTGTCTGCACGGTCTCCGTGTGACTGCAGCTCTATCCGTTGTCAGTTCAGCCCCCAAAAAATAAATAAATAATAAAGTTCACCAAACACACCAGTTACACCACTTTACATTTGTGTAGGCCACATTAGCTCATATTAAAGTCTAGTCCACACTTTAGAAAATTAGTGTTTCTTATACCTGTTAGGAGGAGTTGCTCAGGAATAAGCACACAAAGCCGTTAGTACTTTTCTGCTTATCTTTATCAGTCAACCAAGATGAAGAAGGCAGTGAGTAAGGCACGTGGGCGTGGGCGTGGGCGCGGAGCAGGGAGGGGACGTGGGGATTCTGTGCCTGCTGCGGGCACCGGTGACTCATCAGCACCCACTTTCACCAGGCAACAGTCATTCATGCGCAGCTTTGTGTCAGAGCGCCGTACACCACTGCTGCGTGAAGAACAAATTGAAGCCGTTGTCGGATGGATGGCAGCTAATGCATCAACTTCAATTAGTGCCACATCCTCTCAGACACAGAGCACTGGAGAGCAGCCATCTGTCTCTTCACCACCTGCCAAATTGCCCAGGCAGACAGATAGCCCAGGACAGGAGCCGTCTCTACTTCTGTTCTCTGAATCTCTTGGCTTGGAAACAGGGGGCCAGCCAAGCAGCATTGGAGAAATGGAAGAAGAGGCAGGGTGCAGTGATGCCCAACAGCTTTTTCTCTCTTCCTCTGAAGAGGCGGGTGGGCCAGTGGCTCCGGTCACCACATCGCAGGCCGCATCAGCTGATGATGACACTCAGGTGCCACTTACTGGTGCGTGCTCTGCTGCTGAGACTACCCAGGAGGAGCAGTTGGGGGCAGAGGGTAGTGTAGATGATGAGGTCCTTGACCCATCTTGGCGTGAGGGACAGGAAGGTGGTGGGAGCAGCTCTGAGGAAGAGATTCCCCGTACGGCCCAAAGAGGGAGAGGGAGGGGGAAGACTGCGGATCCTGCAGCCTCCGCTTTGGCACCCGTTAGGAGCATGTCTCTTCCAAAAGCCAAAAAGGGCGCTCCCAAGACTTGCAGTGCCTGGTCCTTTTTTGACACAGTTGCAGATGACATTTGCTATGTCAGATGCAAGGTGTGTCATCAAAAAGTCAAAAGAGGTCGAAATGTCAGCAACCTCAATACCTCCAACATGTGGAAACATGTGCGCAACAGGCACTCGGCGGAGTTAGAAAAACACACTGAAGAGCTAGGCCAACCAACAGCGGCAGCTACCACCTCTTCAGCTCGTGTTGCCTCTTCCTCTAGCTCACACGCAGCTGGTTCGGCTTCCTCCCAGGATCGCCGTGGAAGAACCTCTGGCCCTGTTGTCCAGAGACCCGCTGTAATTCCACCCACAGCACCACTTTCCCAGTTATCCACACACTCCCAGCCCAGTCTACAGCCATCGGTAGTACAGGCATGGGAGAAAAGGCGGCCTTTCTCGTCAAACCACCCACGAGCACAGGCTCTGACTGCAGGCATTGCCAAACTTCTGTCACTGGAAATGCTGTCATTCAGGCTGGTGGAGACTGACAGCTTCCGTGACTTGATGTCATTGGCAGTCCCACAGTACAATGTGCCCAGCCGCTTTTACTTCAGCAGGCAAGCCGTCCCTGCCCTGCACAAGCATGTGGAGGGACACATAAAACACGCGCTACTGAACGCCATCAGTAGCAAGGTCCACCTCACCACCGATGCGTGGACCAGTCAACATGGACAGGGGCGATACCTTTCCCTCACTGCCCATTGGGTTAATGTCGTTGAGCCGGGTACAGACCGTGCGAGTGGCGCAGGACGTGTCCTGCCCACTCCAAGGATTGCAGGAATCCATTCTGTACGCATTGACTCCTCCTCTTACACCAGTTCCTCAGAATCATCGCTGCAGGAGCCGTCACAGTCCACCTCCACATGGACCCGTGATGAACGTGTACCTGTTACGACCGACATGAGCACAGCCGTGGCCAAACGTCAACAGGCCGTCTTGAAATTAATTTTTTTGGGGAATCGTAGCCACACAGCGCAGGAGCTCTGGAATGCCATCAAGCAGGAGAGCGATGTGTGGTTTGTGCCAGCGAATCTCCAGCCAGGCATGGTAGTGTGTGATAATGGCCGAAATCTGGTGGCAGCTCTGGGCCTCGGCAACCTCACTCACATCCCATGTCTGGCACATGTGCTCAATTTGGTCGTGCAGAGCTTTTTGAGGGACTATCCGGATCTTGATGCACTGCTGCACAAGGTCCGCCTAGAGTGTGCTCACTTGCGGCGTTCCAGCACGGCAAAAGCGCGCATTGAGGCTCTGCAGCGCCGACACCGCCTGCCGGAACATCGCATCATATGTGACCTACCTACCAGGTGGAATTCCACGTTACATATGTTGGAGCGGTTGTGTGAGCAGCAGCAAGCTGTAATGGAGTACCAGCTGCTTCAGGCGCAAAGAAGTTGCAGTCAGCGCCGTACAGACTTCACAACGACAGAGTGGGCCACTATGAATGACGTCTGCCAGGTTTTGCGTCCCTTTGATTATTCCACGCGGATGGCGAGTGCAGATGATGCACTAGTCAGCATGACTGTCCCCCTTATCTGCCTGCTTGAAAAATCACTGCAAGCGCTAAGGGATGATGTTGTGGAAGAGGTGGAGGATGAGGATTCACCATTTCCATCATCTTCTGGACAGTCAGCGCCACGTGGTTCCTCACAAACGCGTAGGCAGGGGACAGTTTGTGAGGAGGATGAGGAGGAGTCAATGGAGGAGGAAGACATCCGTCCAGAGGAGGGAGTTACCGAATTGTCCAGTACTCAGTGTGTACAGCGAGGATGGGGTGATGACGAGCGGGCAGAGATCACGCCTCCAGCAGGGGACAGCGTTTCTTGGGCAGTTGGCAATCTGCAGCTCATGGTGGATTACATGCTGCAGTGCCTGAGAAACGACCGCCGCATCGCCCACATTCTCAACATGTCTGATTATTGGGTGTTCACCCTCCTCGATCCTCGCTACCGGGACAACGTAGAAAGCCTCATCACACCGTTGAACCGGGAGCGAAAAATGCGGGAGTACCAAGACACACTGGTCAATTCCATCATCTTCTCCATTCCAACTGAGAGAAGTGCTGCTAGTGCATTCCAAAGCAGCTCAGTGCGTCCAGGCAGTGGTGGAGACTCTGCACAAAGAGGGAGCAGAAGCAGTGCCTCTGCCCAAGGCAAGACCAGTATGGCCCAACTGTGGCACAGTTTTCTGTGCCCCCCACAAAAGTCTACACCATCACAGACGGCTCCAGTCAGCAGGAGGCAACGGTTCCGTCAGATGGTGACAGACTACATGTCTTGCCCTCTTGCTGTACTCCCAGACGGCTCTTCCCCTTTCAAGTTTTGGGTCTCAAAGCTGGATACATGGCCAGAGCTAAGCCAGTATGCATTGGAGGTGCTGTCTTGCCCTGCGGCCAGTGTATTATCGGAACGTGTCTTTAGTGCTGCAGGTGGTGTACTAACTGACCGTCGCATGCGACTATCCTCCGATAACGTTGACCGGCTTACTTTCCTGAAAATGAACAAGGCCTGGATCTCGCAGGAATTTGCCACTCCTCTTCCTGATTAAATAATTAGGTCACTGTATACGTTATCCAGGTCTCCTGTTGTGTTCATCTTTCTACCACCTGAACTTAAATTCCTGGGCTCCAACACCGCCAGTTGAGGCTCAGAAGTGCCGTCTGCACAGTCAAAACATACGACCCAGTGTTATTGGGTTTCAGTAACGTCAGCTGATCCCCAGCTGTGTAGCCGGCAATGTGTCATGCGACCGCCACGCTGACACAACAACTGAAATGTAAGGGAATCTGTCCCCCCCCCCCCCAAGGCGTTTGTTACTGAAAGAGCCACCTTGTGCAGCAGTAATGCTGCACAAGGAAAAGGTAGCTATTTTGGTTTAGCTCCTTGCACACGCAGAACTTAACACTTATAAAATGTGTCCACTGATACCGTAAAACCGTCCCGGAGGTGGGACTTTCCTTCGTAATATGACGCAGCACAGCCATCATTCCTACCCCCCCGGCGCCGCGCCCCGGCTCCTCAGCGTTGTTTGATTCCGTCCCGGAGCCTGCGCTGTTATGTTATCCCGTGGCCAGGCACACTTAGCGCTGCCCGTCTTCTGGCATCATTTGGTGTCAGGATGGCTGCGCCTGTGCGGCCGCGCTGGCCGAGAGCCCGCCTCGCAGTGTCTTCTGATTTAATCCCACTGGGGGCCTGGGATCCATGGACATGCGCAGTGCATATCTGAACTTCCACCTCTCACTCATCTCCCTATGGCTTCTTCAGACTGTTCGGTGTCAGCTGGTCCCTAATAGCATGCCACGGCCGTGACACCGCACAGTCTTAAGAAGCCGTAGGGAGGGGAGTGAGAGGCGAGGATATGCACTGCGCATGGCCATGGATCCCAGGCCCCCAGTGGGATAAAATCAGAAGACACTGCGAGGCGGGCTCTCGGCCAGCGCGGCCGCACAGGCGCAGCCAGCCTGACACCAAATGATGTCAGAAGATGGGCAGCGCTAAGTGTGCCTGGCCAAGGGATAACATAACAGCGCAGGCTCCGGGACGGAATCAAACAACACTGAGGGGCCGGGGCGCGGCGCCGGGGGGGTAGGAATGACGGCTGTGCTGCGTCATATTACGAAGGAAAGTCCCACCTCCGGGACGGTTTCACGGTTTCAGGGGACACATTTTATAAGTGTTTAGTTCTGTGTTTGCAAGGAGCATGATGAAAAGAGCCACCTTTTCCTTTTGCATCTTTTGTGCTGCACAAGCTGGCTCTTTCAGCTACAAACGCCTTGGGGGGGGGGGTTAAAGGTTCCCTTTCGACTTTCTCAGGCTTCGGCCTACATTGTGTTCCTCTGCTTTTCCACCTGTCCCTGGGCGCCAACACCGCTAGTTGCCGTCCAGAAGTGCTGTCCGCACAGTCCCAACAGTCGCTCCTCTGTTATTGGGGTTCAGTAACGTCAGCTGTTCCCCAGCTGTGTGTGTGGCAATCCCTCCTACCTCCTCCTACCTCCTCCTCCTCCACCTGTCCCTGGGCTCCAACACCGCTAGTTGTTGCCTAGTAGTGCTGTACGCACAGTCCCAACAGTCCCTCCTCTGTTATTGGGGTTCAGTAACGTCAGCTGTTCCCCTGCTGTGTGTGTGGCAATCCCTCCTACCTCCTCCACCTCCTCCTCCTCCACCTGTGCCTGGGCTCCAACACCGCTAGTTGCCGTCCAGAAGTGCTGTCCGCACAGTCCCAACAGTCGCTCCTCTGTTATTGGGGTTCAGTAACGTCAGCTGTTCCCCAGCTGTGTGTGTGGCAATCCCTCCTACCTCCTCCTACCTCCTCCTCCTCCACCTGTCCCTGGGCTCCAACACCGCTAGTTGTTGCCTGGTAGTGCTGTACGCACAGTCCCAACAGTCCCTCCTCTGTTATTGGGGTTCAGTAACGTCAGCTGTTCCCCTGCTGTGTGTGTGGCAATCCCTCCTACCTCCTCCACCTCCTCCTCCTCCACCTGTCCCTGGGCTCCAACACCGCTAGTTGCCGTCCAGAAGTGCTGTCCGCACAGTCCCAACAGTCGCTCCTCTGTTATTGGGGTTCAGTAACGTCAGCTGCTCCCCAGCTGTGTGTGTGGCAATCCCTCCTACCTCCTCCTACCTCCTCCTCCTCCACCTGTCCCTGGGCTCCAACACCGCTAGTTGTTGCCTGGTAGTGCTGTACGCACAGTCCCAACAGTCCCTCCTCTGTTATTGGGGTTCAGTAACGTCAGCTGTTCCCCTGCTGTGTGTGTGGCAATCCCTCCTACCTCCTCCACCTCCTCCTCCTCCACCTGTCCCTGGGCTCCAACACCGCTAGTTGTTGCCTGGTAGTGCTGTACGCACAGTCCCAACAGTCCCTCCTCTGTTATTGGGGTTCAGTAACGTCAGCTGTTCCCCTGCTGTGTGTGTGGCAATCCCTCCTACCTCCTCCTACCTCCTCCTCCTCCACCTGTCCCTGGGCTCCAACACCGCTAGTTGTTGCCTGGTAGTGCTGTACGCACAGTCCCAACAGTCCCTCCTCTGTTATTGGGGTTCAGTAACGTCAGCTGTTCCCCTGCTGTGTGTGTGGCAATCCCTCCTACCTCCTCCACCTCCTCCTCCTCCACCTGTCCCTGGGCTCCAACACCGCTAGTTGCCGTCCAGAAGTGCTGTCCGCACAGTCCCAACAGTCGCTCCTCTGTTATTGGGGTTCAGTAACGTCAGCTGTTCCCCTGCTGTGTGTGTGGCAATCCCTCCTATCTCCTCCACCTCCACCTCCCCCTCCTGTCCCTGGGCTCCAACACCGCTAGTTGTTGCCTGGTAGTGCTGTACGCACAGTCCCAACAGTCCCTCCTCTGTTATTGGGGTTCAGTAACGTCAGCTGTTCCCCTGCTGTGTGTGTGGCAATCCCTCCTACCTCCTCCACCTCCTCCTCCTCCACCTGTCCCTGGGCTCCAACACCGCTAGTTGCCGTCCAGAAGTGCTGTCCGCACAGTCCCAACAGTCGCTCCTCTGTTATTGGGGTTCAGTAACGTCAGCTGTTCCCCAGCTGTGTGTGTGGCAATCCCTCCTACTTCCTCCTACCTCCTCCTCCTCCACCCATCCCTGGGCTCCAACACCGCTAGTTGTTGCCTGGTAGTGCTGTACGCACAGTCCCAACAGTCCCTCCTCTGTTATTGGGGTTCAGTAACGTCAGCTGTTCCCCTGCTGTGTGTGTGGCAATCCCTCCTACCTCCTCCACCTCCTCCTCCTCCACCTGTCCCTGGGCTCCAACACCGCTAGTTGTTGCCTGGTAGTGCTGTACGCACAGTCCCAACAGTCCCTCCTCTGTTATTGGGGTTCAGTAACGTCAGCTGTTCCCCTGCTGTGTGTGGCAATCCCTCCTACCTCCTCCTACCTCCTCCTCCTCCACCTGTCCCTGGGCTCCAACACCGCTAGTTGTTGCCTGGTAGTGCTGTACGCACAGTCCCAACAGTCCCTCCTCTGTTATTGGGGTTCAGTAACGTCAGCTGTTCCCCTGCTGTGTGTGTGGCAATCCCTTTTACTTCCTCCACCTCCTCCTCCTCCACCTGTCCCTGGGCTCCAACACCGCTAGTTGTTGCCTGGTAGTGCTGTACGCACAGTCCCAACAGTCCCTCCTCTGTTATTGGGGTTCAGTAACATCAGCTGTTCCCCTGCTGTGTGTGTGGCAATCCCTCCTACCTCCTCCTACCTCCTCCTCCTCCACCTGTCCCTGGGCTCCAACACCGCTAGTTGTTGCCTGGTAGTGCTGTACGCACAGTCCCAACAGTCCCTCCTCTGTTATTGGGGTTCAGTAACGTCAGCTGTTCCCCTGCTGTGTGTGTGGCAATCCCTCCTACCTCCTCCACCTCCTCCTCCTCCACCTGTCCCTGGGCTCCAACACCGCTAGTTGCCGTCCAGAAGTGCTGTCCGCACAGTCCCAACAGTCGCTCCTCTGTTATTGGGGTTCAGTAACGTCAGCTGTTCCCCTGCTGTGTGTGTGGCAATCCCTCCTATCTCCTCCACCTTCACCTCCCCCTCCTGTCCCTGGGCTCCAACACCGCTAGTTGTTGCCTGGTAGTGCTGTACGCACAGTCCCAACAGTCCCTCCTCTGTTATTGGGGTTCAGTAACGTCAGCTGTTCCCCTGCTGTGTGTGTGGCAATCCCTCCTACCTCCTCCACCTCCTCCTCCTCCACCTTTCCCTGGGCTCCAACACCGCTAGTTGCCGTCCAGAAGTGCTGTCCGCACAGTCCCAACTGTCGCTCCTCTGTTATTGGGGTTCAGTAACGTCAGCTGTTCCCCAGCTGTGTGTGTGGCAATCCCTCCTACCTCCTCCTACCTCCTCCTCCTCCACCTGTCCCTGGGCTCCAACACCGCTAGTTGTTGCCTGGTAGTGCTGTACGCACAGTCCCAACAGTCCCTCCTCTGTTATTGGGGTTCAGTAACGTCAGCTGTTCCCCTGCTGTGTGTGTGGCAATCCCTCCTACCTCCTCCACCTCCTCCTCCTCCACCTGTCCCTGGGCTCCAACACCGCTAGTTGCCGTCCAGAAGTGCTGTCCGCACAGTCCCAACAGTCGCTCCTCTGTTATTGGGGTTCAGTAACGTCAGCTGTTCCCCAGCTGTGTGTGTGGCAATCCCTCCTACCTCCTCCTACCTCCTCCTCCTCCACCTGTCCCTGGGCTCCAACACCGCTAGTTGTTGCCTGGTAGTGCTGTACGCACAGTCCCAACAGTCCCTCCTCTGTTATTGGGGTTCAGTAACGTCAGCTGTTCCCCTGCTGTGTGTGTGGCAATCCCTCCTACCTCCTCCACCTCCTCCTCCTCCACCTGTCCCTGGGCTCCAACACCGCTAGTTGTTGCCTGGTAGTGCTGTACGCACAGTCCCAACAGTCCCTACTCTGTTATTGGGGTTCAGTAACGTCAGCTGTTCCCCTGCTGTGTGTGGCAATCCCTCCTACCTCCTCCTACCTCCTCCTGCTCCACCTGTCCCTGGGCTCCAACACCGCTAGTTGTTGCCTGGTAGTGCTGTACGCACAGTCCCAACAGTCCCTCCTCTGTTATTGGGGTTCAGTAACGTCAGCTGTTCCCCTGCTGTGTGTGTGGCAATCCCTCCTACCTCCTCCACCTCCTCCTCCTCCACCTGTCCCTGGGCTCCAACACCGCTAGTTGCCGTCCAGAAGTGCTGTCCGCACAGTCCCAACAGTCGCTCCTCTGTTATTGGGGTTCAGTAACGTCAGCTGTTCCCCAGCTGTGTGTGTGGCAATCACTCCTACCTCCTCCTACCTCCTCCTCCTCCACCTGTCCCTGGGCTCCAACACCGCTAGTTGTTGCCTGGTAGTGCTGTACGCACAGTCCCAACAGTCCCTCCTCTGTTATTGGGGTTCAGTAACGTCAGCTGTTCCCCTGCTGTGTGTGTGGCAATCCCTCCTACCTCCTCCACCTCCTCCTCCTCCACCTGTCCCTGGGCTCCAACACCGCTAGTTGTTGCCTGGTAGTGCTGTACGCACAGTCCCAACAGTCCCTCCTCTGTTATTGGGGTTCAGTAACGTCAGCTGTTCCCCTGCTGTGTGTGTGGCAATCCCTCCTACCTCCTCCTACCTCCTCCTCCTCCACCTGTCCCTGGGCTCCAACACCGCTAGTTGTTGCCTGGTAGTGCTGTACGCACAGTCCCAACAGTCCCTCCTCTGTTATTGAGGTTCAGTAACGTCAGCTGTTCCCCTGCTGTGTGTGTGGCAATCCCTCCTACCTCCTCCACCTCCTCCTCCTCCACCTGTCCCTGGGCTCCAACACCGCTAGTTGCCGTCCAGAAGTGCTGTCCGCACAGTCCCAACAGTCGCTCCTCTGTTATTGGGGTTCAGTAACGTCAGCTGTTCCCCTGCTGTGTGTGTGGCAATCCCTCCTATCTCCTCCACCTCCCCCTCCTGTCCCTGGGCTCCAACACCGCTAGTTGTTGCCTGGTAGTGCTGTGCGCACAGTCAACAGTCCCTCCTCTGTTATTGGGGTTCAGTAACGTCAGCTGTTCCCCAGCTGTGTGTGTGGCAATCCCTCCTACCTCCTCCTACCTCCTCCTCCTCCACCTGTCCCTGGGCTCCAACACCGCTAGTTGCCGTCCAGAAGTGCTGTCCGCACAGAGCCAAACACCTCGCCAATGTGTTAGTGGGGTTCAGCACCGCCAGCTGTTCCCCTGCTGTGCAGCCGGCAACGTGTACTGCGACCGCCATGCAGGCACAACAAGTTAAATGTAAGGGAACCTGTCCCCCCCCCCAGGCGTTTGTTACTGAAGGAGCCACCTTGTGCAGCAGTAATGATGCAAAGGGAAAAAATGCCTCTTTTCGTGGTGCTCCTTGCACATGCTGATCCTAACACTTATGAAAAGTGTCCCCTCCTACCGTGATACCGTCCGGTTGGTGGAACTTTCCTTTGTGATGTGACGCAGCACAGCCGTCATTCTTACCCCCTTGGCGCCGTGCGCCGCCTCCTCAGCGTTGTTTGAATCAGTCCCGGAGCCTGCGCTGTTAGGTTAGCCCTTGGCCATGCACACATTTTGCGCTGCCAGTCTTCTGACATCATTTGGTGTCAGGCTGGCTGCGCCTGTGCGGCCGCGCTGGCCGAGAGCCCGCCTCGTACTGTCTTCTGATTTAATCCCACTGGGGGCCTGAGATCCATGGACATGCGCAGTGCATATCTGAACCTCCACCTCTCACTCATCTCCCTACGGCTTCTTCAAACTGTGCGGTGTCAGCTGGTCCCTAATAGCATGCCACGGCCGTGACACCGCACAGTCAGAAGAAGCCGTAGGGAGATGAGTGAGAGGTGGAGGTTCAGATATGCACTGCGCATGTCCATGGATCTCAGGCCCCCAGTGGGATTAAATCAGAAGACAGTACGAGGCGGGCTCTCGGCCAGCGCGGCCGCACAGGCGCAGCCAGCCTGACACCAAATGATGTCAGAAGACGGGCAGCGCAAAATGTGTGCATGGCCAAGGGCTAACCTAACAGCGCAGGCTCCGGGACTGATTCAAACAACGCTGAGGAGGCGGCGCACGGCGCCAAGGGGGTAAGAATGACGGCTGTGCTGCGTCACATCACAAAGGAAAGTTCCACCTACCGGACGGTATCACGGTAGGAGGGGACACTTTTTATAAGTGTTAGGTTCAGCATGTGCAAGGACCATAATTAAAAGAGCTAAGTTTACCTTTTCCAGCATTAGTGCTGTACACGATGGCTCTTTCAGCTACAAACGCCTGGGGGGGGGTTAAAGTTTCCCTTTCAACTTGCTCCAGTGCAGGCTTCGGCCTACACTCTGCTCCCTCTCCTCCTCCTGCTGACCCTGGGCTCTAACACCGCCAGTTGGGGCCCAGATGTGCTAGCTGCACAGAGCCAAACACCAGCCAATGTGTCAGTGGGGTTCAGCACCGCCAGCTGTTCCCCTGCTGTGTAGCCGGCAACGTGTTCTGCAACAGCCATGCAGACACAAGAACTGAAATTGAAGGAAACCTGTCCCCCCTCCCCCAGGCGTTTTTACGTTTTACAGCCACCTTGTACGACAGTAATGCTGCATGTGTGCAAGGTGGCTCAGAAACTTAATCTCCTTGCCCATGTTGAAGTGAACACGTCTAAAAATGAGTCCTCTGCGACCATTAAAACGTCCCTCAGGTGTGATTTTCCTTTGTATTGACACGCAACAAGCTCCTTGGTAGCGCTGCCCGTCTTCTGATATCATTGTTTGGCTGCCTGCGCCTCTGCGGCCGCCTTGCCCCACAAAACGCCCCTCGGTGTCTTATTTATTTGGACTGCGAGGGTGTGATTGATGGGCATGAACGGTGCATTTCTTCGCCTGTCCCTCATCTCCTTCCGCCTTCCTCAGACTGTGCGGCTTCATGGCCGCGGCATGCGATAAGGGATCAGCTGACGCCGCACATTCTGAAGCGGGTGTAAGGACCCGAGTGTGAGAGGCGAACATATGTACTGCGCCAGGCCATGAATCCCAGCCCCGCAGTGTTTTAACAATGTTAACACACTGGGGGGCTGGGATGCATGGTCATCGCAAACCGCAACAGCCGACATAACATGATGTCAGAGGATGGTCAGCGCTAACAGCCCAAGGCCAAGGGATAACACAAAAGCGCAGACTCCTGTGCAACAAATAACGATGCTCAGGAGGCCGCGCAAAGCACCAAGGTGGCATTTTTGCCAGCTGTACTGCGTCTCTTTATGAAGGGAACTCATGCCTCAAAATCAGTTTGACTGTGTAAGGGCCTAAATGTTATACGTGTTCCTTTCAGCGTGTGCAAGGAGCAAAATTAAAAGAGCAACCTTTGACTTGTGCAGCACTACTGCTGCATAAGCTGTGGCTCTTCTACTTTGTAACCCCTGAGGGGGGGTTAAAGGTTACCTTTGAAATTGGTTCAATTAGGCTTCGGCCTACACTCTGCTCCCCCTGCAGAGCCCGGGCTCCAACACCGCCAGTTGGGGCCTGGTACTGCTAGCTGCACAG
Source organism: Ranitomeya variabilis (assembly GCF_051348905.1). Taxonomy (NCBI): domain Eukaryota; kingdom Metazoa; phylum Chordata; class Amphibia; order Anura; family Dendrobatidae; genus Ranitomeya; species Ranitomeya variabilis. The sequence continues at coordinate 158,664,538 of NC_135238.1, read as the reverse complement.
AGAAAAACACCAGCCAATGTGTCAGTGGGGTTCAGCACCGCCAGCTGTTCCCCTGCTGTGCAGCCGGCAACGTGTCCTGCAACAGCCACGCAGGCACAACAGACCCAAAGCTGCCGCCAGTGCAGGCTTCGGCCTACACTCTGCTCCATCTCCTCCTCCTGCTGACCCCGGGCTCTAACACCGCCAGTTGGGGCCCGGTACTGCTAGCTGCACAGAGAAAAACACCAGCCAATGTGTCAGTGGGGTTCAGCACCGCCAGCTGTTCCCCTGCTGTGCAGCCGGCAACGTGTCCTGCAACAGCCACGCAGGCACAACAGACCCAAAGCTGCCGCCAGTGCAGGCTTCGGCCTACACTCTGCTCCATCTCCTCCTCCTGCTGACCCCGGGCTCTAACACCGCCAGTTGGGGCCCGGTACTGCTAGCTGCACAGAGAAAAACACCAGCCAATGTGTCAGTGGGGTTCAGCACCGCCAGCTGTTCCCCTGCTGTGCAGCCGGCATCGTGTCCTGCAAAAGCCACGCAGACACAAGAACTGAAATTGAAGGGAACCTGTCCCCCCTCCCCCAGGCGTTTGTACGTTTTACAGCCACCTTGTACAGCGGTAATGCTGCATGTGTGCAAGGTGGCTCATAAACGTATTCTCCTCGCACATGTGGAACTGAAAACACGTCTGAAATGTGTCCTCTGTGTGACCATTTAACCGTCCCGGTGGTGTGACTTTCCTTTGTAATGACACGCTGCAACCCCCTTGGTAGTGCTGCCCGTCTTCTGGCATCATTGTTTGGCTGCCTGCGCCTCTGCGGCCGCCCTGACCCACACAACGCCCCTCGGTGTCTTATTTATTGGGACTGCGAGGGTGTGATTGATGGGCATGAGCAGTGCATCAGTTCGCCTGTCCCTCATCTCCTTCCGCCTTCTTCAGACTGTGCGGCTTCATGGCCGTGGCATGCGATAAGGGATCAGCTGACGCCGCACAGTCTGCAGCGGGTGTAAGGACCCGAGTGCGAGAGGCGAACATATGTGCTGCGCCAGGCCATGAATCACAGCCCCGCAGTGTTTTAACAATGTTAAGACACAGCGGGGCTGGGATTCATGGTCATCGCGAACCGCAGCGGCCGACATTAAATGAGGTCAGAAGATGGGCAGCGCTAACAGCGCTAGGCCAGGGGATAACACGACAGCGCAGACTCCTGTACAGCAAATAACAACGCTCAGGAGGCTGCACCCAGCACCAAGGTGAGATTCTTGACATCTGTGCTGCGTCTCATTACAAAGGGAACTCGCGCCTCCAACACAGTTTGACTGTATAAAGGGCTAAATGTTATACGTGTTTCATTCAGCGTGTGCAAGGAGCAAAATTAAAAGAGCAACCTTTGACTTGTGCAGCACTACTGCTGCATAAGCTGTGGCTCTTCTACTTTGTAACCCCTGAGGGGGGGTTAAAGGTTACCTTTGAAATTGGTTCAATTAGGCTTCGGCCTACACTCTGCTCCCCCTGCAGAGCCCGGGCTCCAACACCGCCAGTTGGGGCCCGGTACTGCTAGCTGCACAGAGAAAAACACCAGCCAATGTGTCAGTGGGGTTCAGCACCGCCAGCTGTTCCCCTGCTGTGCAGCCGGCAACGTGTCCTGCAACAGCCACGCAGGCACAACAGACCCAAAGCTGCCGCCAGTGCAGGCTTCGGCCTACACTCTGCTCCATCTCCTCCTCCTGCTGACCCCGGGCTCTAACACCGCCAGTTGGGGCCCGGTACTGCTAGCTGCACAGAGAAAAACACCAGCCAATGTGTCAGTGGGGTTCAGCACCGCCAGCTGTTCCCCTGCTGTGCAGCCGGCATCGTGTCCTGCAAAAGCCACGCAGACACAAGAACTGAAATTGAAGGGAACCTGTCCCCCCTCCCCCAGGCGTTTGTACGTTTTACAGCCACCTTGTACAGCGGTGATGCTGCATGTGTGCAAGGTGGCTCATAAACGTATTCTCCTCGCACATGTGGAACTGAAAACACGTCTGAAATGTGTCCTCTGTGTGACTATTTAACCGTCCCGGTGGTGTGACTTTCCTTTGTAATGACACGCTGCAACCCCCTTGGTAGCGCTGCCCGTCTTCTGGCATCATTGTTTGGCTGCCTGCGCCTCTGCGGCCGCCCTGACCCACACAACGCCCCTCGGTGTCTTATTTATTGGGACTGCGAGGGTGTGATTGATGGGCATGAGCAGTGCATCAGTTCGCCTGTCCCTCATCTCCTTCCGCCTTCTTCAGACTGTGCGGCTTCATGGCCGTGGCATGCGATAAGGGATCAGCTGACGCCGCACAGTCTGCAGCGGGTGTAAGGACCCGAGTGCGAGAGGCGAACATATGTGCTGCGCCAGGCCATGAATCACAGCCCTGCAGTGTTTTAACAATGTTAAGACACCGCGGGGCTGGGATTCATGGTCATCGCGAACCGCAGCGGCCGACATTAAATGAGGTCAGAAGATGGGCAGCGCTAACAGCGCTAGGCCAGGGGATAACACGACAGCGCAGACTCCTGTACAGCAAATAACAACGCTCAGGAGGCTGCACCCAGCACCAAGGTGGGATTCTTGACATCTGTGCTGCGTCTCATTACAAAGGGAACTCGCGCCTCCAACACAGTTTGACTGTATAAAGGGCTAAATGTTATACGTGTTTCATTCAGCGTGTGCAAGGAGCAAAATTAAAAGAGCAACCTTTGACTTGTGCAGCACTACTGCTGCATAAGCTGTGGCTCTTCTACTTTGTAACCCCTGAGGGGGGGTTAAAGGTTACCTTTGAAATTGGTTCAATTAGGCTTCGGCCTACACTCTGCTCCCCCTGCAGAGCCCGGGCTCCAACACCGCCAGTTGGGGCCCGGTACTGCTAGCTGCACAGAGAAAAACACCAGCCAATGTGTCAGTGGGGTTCAGCACCGCCAGCTGTTCCCCTGCTGTGCAGCCGGCAACGTGTCCTGCAACAGCCACGCAGGCACAACAGACCCAAAGCTGCCGCCAGTGCAGGCTTCGGCCTACACTCTGCTCCATCTCCTCCTCCTGCTGACCCCGGGCTCTAACACCGCCAGTTGGGGCCCGGTACTGCTAGCTGCACAGAGAAAAACACCAGCCAATGTGTCAGTGGGGTTCAGCACCGCCAGCTGTTCCCCTGCTGTGCAGCCGGCAACGTGTCCTGCAACAGCCACGCAGGCACAACAGACCCAAAGCTGCCGCCAGTGCAGGCTTCGGCCTACACTCTGCTCCATCTCCTCCTCCTGCTGACCCCGGGCTCTAACACCGCCAGTTGGGGCCCGGTACTGCTAGCTGCACAGAGAAAAACACCAGCCAATGTGTCAGTGGGGTTCAGCACCGCCAGCTGTTCCCCTGCTGTGCAGCCGGCATCGTGTCCTGCAAAAGCCACGCAGACACAAGAACTGAAATTGAAGGGAACCTGTCCCCCCTCCCCCAGGCGTTTGTACGTTTTACAGCCACCTTGTACAGCGGTAATGCTGCATGTGTGCAAGGTGGCTCATAAACGTATTCTCCTCGCACATGTGGAACTGAAAACACGTCTGAAATGTGTCCTCTGTGTGACCATTTAACCGTCCCGGTGGTGTGACTTTCCTTTGTAATGACACGCTGCAACCCCCTTGGTAGCGCTGCCCGTCTTCTGGCATCATTGTTTGGCTGCCTGCGCCTCTGCGGCCGCCCTGACCCACACAACGCCCCTCGGTGTCTTATTTATTGGGACTGCGAGGGTGTGATTGATGGGCATGAGCAGTGCATCAGTTCGCCTGTCCCTCATCTCCTTCCGCCTTCTTCAGACTGTGCGGCTTCATGGCCGTGGCATGCGATAAGGGATCAGCTGACGCCGCACAGTCTGCAGCGGGTGTAAGGACCCGAGTGCGAGAGGCGAACATATGTGCTGCGCCAGGCCATGAATCACAGCCCCGCAGTGTTTTAACAATGTTAAGACACAGCGGGGCTGGGATTCATGGTCATCGCGAACCGCAGCGGCCGACATTAAATGAGGTCAGAAGATGGGCAGCGCTAACAGCGCTAGGCCAGGGGATAACACGACAGCGCAGACTCCTGTACAGCAAATAACAACGCTCAGGAGGCTGCACCCAGCACCAAGGTGGGATTCTTGACATCTGTGCTGCGTCTCATTACAAAGGGAACTCGCGCCTCCAACACAGTTTGACTGTATAAAGGGCTAAATGTTATACGTGTTTCATTCAGCGTGTGCAAGGAGCAAAATTAAAAGAGCAACCTTTGACTTGTGCAGCACTACTGCTGCATAAGCTGTGGCTCTTCTACTTTGTAACCCCTGAGGGGGGGTTAAAGGTTACCTTTGAAATTGGTTCAATTAGGCTTCGGCCTACACTCTGCTCCCCCTGCAGAGCCCGGGCTCCAACACCGCCAGTTGGGGCCCGGTACTGCTAGCTGCACAGAGAAAAACACCAGCCAATGTGTCAGTGGGGTTCAGCACCGCCAGCTGTTCCCCTGCTGTGCAGCCGGCAACGTGTCCTGCAACAGCCACGCAGGCACAACAGACCCAAAGCTGCCGCCAGTGCAGGCTTCGGCCTACACTCTGCTCCATCTCCTCCTCCTGCTGACCCCGGGCTCTAACACCGCCAGTTGGGGCCCGGTACTGCTAGCTGCACAGAGAAAAACACCAGCCAATGTGTCAGTGGGGTTCAGCACCGCCAGCTGTTCCCCTGCTGTGCAGCCGGCATCGTGTCCTGCAAAAGCCACGCAGACACAAGAACTGAAATTGAAGGGAACCTGTCCCCCCTCCCCCAGGCGTTTGTACGTTTTACAGCCACCTTGTACAGCGGTGATGCTGCATGTGTGCAAGGTGGCTCATAAACGTATTCTCCTCGCACATGTGGAACTGAAAACACGTCTGAAATGTGTCCTCTGTGTGACTATTTAACCGTCCCGGTGGTGTGACTTTCCTTTGTAATGACACGCTGCAACCCCCTTGGTAGCGCTGCCCGTCTTCTGGCATCATTGTTTGGCTGCCTGCGCCTCTGCGGCCGCCCTGACCCACACAACGCCCCTCGGTGTCTTATTTATTGGGACTGCGAGGGTGTGATTGATGGGCATGAGCAGTGCATCAGTTCGCCTGTCCCTCATCTCCTTCCGCCTTCTTCAGACTGTGCGGCTTCATGGCCGTGGCATGCGATAAGGGATCAGCTGACGCCGCACAGTCTGCAGCGGGTGTAAGGACCCGAGTGCGAGAGGCGAACATATGTGCTGCGCCAGGCCATGAATCACAGCCCCGCAGTGTTTTAACAATGTTAAGACACCGCGGGGCTGGGATTCATGGTCATCGCGAACCGCAGCGGCCGACATTAAATGAGGTCAGAAGATGGGCAGCGCTAACAGCGCTAGGCCAGGGGATAACACGACAGCGCAGACTCCTGTACAGCAAATAACAACGCTCAGGAGGCTGCACCCAGCACCAAGGTGGGATTCTTGACATCTGTGCTGCGTCTCATTACAAAGGGAACTCGCGCCTCCAACACAGTTTGACTGTATAAAGGGCTAAATGTTATACGTGTTTCATTCAGCGTGTGCAAGGAGCAAAATTAAAAGAGCAACCTTTGACTTGTGCAGCACTACTGCTGCATAAGCTGTGGCTCTTCTACTTTGTAACCCCTGAGGGGGGGTTAAAGGTTACCTTTGAAATTGGTTCAATTAGGCTTCGGCCTACACTCTGCTCCCCCTGCAGAGCCCGGGCTCCAACACCGCCAGTTGGGGCCCGGTACTGCTAGCTGCACAGAGAAAAACACCATCCAATGTGTCAGTGGGGTTCAGCACCGCCAGCTGTTCCCCTGCTGTGCAGCCGGCATCGTGTCCTGCAAAAGCCACGCAGACACTTGCTCTTGTACCTTCTGCTCCCCATCCTGGTTCCAGTACCGTCAGCTGGTTCCTGGCAGAGCCTTTGGCTTAGGTGCCTCCCTCTGGGTATCCGAGTTCCACCAACGTCAGGTGGTCCTTGGTAGTGCTTTCAGGCACGGGTACCTCCTGCTTAGTAACCGGGTTCCAGTAACGTCAGCTGGTCCTCGGTAGTTCCATTGGCTCTTGGACCTTCGGGTAGCCATCCGAGTTCCAGTTCCATCAGCTGGTTCTCGGCATTTTCTCAGCCTTCTTGTACCTTCTGCTACATTTCCAAGTTCAAGAGACTAAACACGATGACCCGGAAGACCACCCCTAAGATGACGACGACACCAGAGACGACAACCACCGTGATGACGACGACCCTGGAGACGATGACCCTGAAGACCACCCCGATGACGACGACCCCGGAGACGACGACCCTGAAGACCACCCCAATGACGACGACCCCGGAGACGACGACCCTGGAGACGACGATGACCTGGAAGACCGAGAAGCAGAAGAACAAGAGGCTGCAGAGCAAAGAGCAGATGAACATTAAGCATAACACTAAATATCAGAGCAAAAAATATTATCTAAATTATAAGCAGAAGAAGACTTAGCAGTGTATGGGGGTGAGTCCGTTCCTCCTCGTGGTGCCCCTGGATAAAGCCTGATGCTGCAGGCCAAACTGAACGCGGACAAATGTAACTCTTTTGTGACAGGCAGAACGGAAGGTGTAATCTTCAAACTTTTATAGATAACAACTACGGGAATGCCTGTCACAAATAAGAATATGATGAAGAAGTAGAATATGATGAAGATAATAGTAAAATAAAAAGAATATGAACAATGTAACCAAAAAAATAATAGGTAGAAGATGAAGAAGAAGATGAATAAGGTGAAGAAGTTGATGTCAAAGAAGCTGATGATGAGGATAATGAAGAAGAAAGTGTGGGAGAAGTAAAAAAGAAGGTGAAGGGCATGGAAGTAGTGAAACATCAATATCTGACAAAATAAAAAAAAAATTAACATAGTCAAAATCTTTCTACCGCCGAACGTCATAAAAAACAACAAAATCCTGCTATTCTATTACATTGGGCTAAACCTCTGTGCCTTTAATGTCTCCGCCACGTCCCCCAATACATCCTACATTATTCTTAGTTGTTTTCCTTCATGTAGAATGAACCTACAAGTTTATAAAGGGTTTATTTTAATTCCGATATTTTCGTCCCATTGACTTGCATTGGGATCGGGTATCGGGATCGGATTAGATCCGATATTTTGACGGTATCGGCCGATACTTTCCGATACCGATACTTTCCGATATCGGAAAGTATCGCTCAACACTAGTCCCTGCACCAACCAAAACAATAAGTAAGAATGGGGAAAATAATTGCACTATAGCGAAATATAAAAAGCAGAAAATATAATAAATTAAATATAAATATAAAGTACTCCCAATTATATATGATATGTCTGTAATATACCAAATATTAAAATAGAAAGGAAGGTGTTGAAGGAAAGGGGAGAAGGGGGTGAAAGGGGGGGTTGTGAGAAAGGGAAAAAGAAAATGTAGAAGATTAATTATACATCATTTCTTCCCAGAATATAAAGTCCAGCATCAACAAATTAACTCCAAATGTCAGCGCAACGCGGGCAGTCATCCACTGAGCACAACCAAAGACGATGAAGCAGCAAGAAGGCCAACCAAATGGCAGCAGACAGAGACATCCCGCAACCATCGGAATTAAAAGATCCAAAGCTAAGCCACACAGTATAACAAATACTAAAGGAAAAACAAAAATAATTAAAAAAGGTATGCAGCCCAATAAAACCACATAAAAAAATAAAACAATTAAAATCACCAAAATCCCTTGGACTAAAACAGTGGTTTACAAACACAGCAAAATTGAGTGTGAGAAAAGAGAAATATTATGTTAAAGGGAATGTGTCACACCCTGGGATATATATAACCTATTAATATGGGCATACAGGTGCAATGTTAAATTGGTCCTACCTGTATGTCTCATATTTGTGGTCTTGTTTTGGAGAAATCCTCTTTTAGTTCTGTATGCTAATGATTTCTTCCAGGCTCCGGGCGTGGGATGCCTGGAAGAAATCTATGCCTCCTGTCTTCATTATCATACTACCCCTCTCCCATCAGCATCATACTGCCCTGTGACATGTAATAGTGGCCCCAGAATCCCGTGCGAGATTATACAGTACCTAATCTGCCCTTCTATAGGCATTGGCTTCAGTATTCATCTGCACAGAGGTCGGCGTTCGCAGTGGTAGGGTGCTCTCTCTGCTTCCTTCCTCCCAGCATATTTAGGAAACCATACAGTTTCTGATGCCCTTGTCACCCATGTATGCATGGTGGGGAAAGTACCTTATTGCCGCTAATGCTGGAGATCTGTTGTGTATCCGCTTTTTGGGCTCCCCTGGTGGTTGCTGGTGGTACTGGTGACTTGTTTGCACTTTGCTTCTTCTGTTCACCTGCTTCCATCAGTGTTTGGGAGTTTCCTATTTAGCCTTGCTCTCCAGTCATTTCCTTGCCGGTCATCATTGTAACCAGAGCCTTCGGTTGCATGTTCCTGCTACTAGTCTGCTGATCAGCTAAGTGGACTTTGTCCTTTTGTTTTGTACCTTTTGTCCAGTTTGCAGTTTTTGTAATCCTCTGTAGCTGGAAGCTCTTGCGGGCTGAAAGGCCTTGGACGCACATCTCTATGGACTTTATCTCGGATCTCCCTGTTTCTCAGAAGATGTCTGTCATCTGGGTGGTGTGTGACCGTTTTTCTAAAATGGTTCATTTGGTGCCATTGCCTAAGTTGCCTTCCTCATCTGAGTTGGTCCCTCTGTTTTTTCAAAATGTGGTTCGCTTGCATGGTATTCCGGAAAACATCGTTTCTGACAGGGGTACCCAGTTCGTGTCTAGATTTTGGCGGGCAGTCTGTGCCAGGTTGGGCATTGATTTGTCCTTTTCGTCTGCATTCCATCCTCAGACCAATGGCCAGACGGAGCGAACTAATCAAACTTTGGAGACTTATTTGAGGTGTTTTGTGTCTGCGGATCAGGATGATTGGGTTGCCTTTCTGCCGTTGGTGGAGTTTGCTCTTAATAATCGGGCTAGTTCTGCCACTTTGGTTTCTCCTTTCTTTTGCAATTCAGGGTTTCATCCGCGTTTTTCATCTGGTCAGGTTGAATCTTCGGATTGTCCTGGAGTGGTTGCGGTGGTGGATCGGTTGCATCGGATTTGGGGACAAGTGGTGGATAATTTGGAATTGTCCCAGGAGAGGACTCAGCAGTTTGCTAACCGTCGTCGTCGTGTTGGTCCCCACCTTCGCGTTGGGGACTTGGTGTGGTTGTCTTCCCGTTTTGTCCCTATGAGGGTTTCTTCTCCCAAATTTAAGCCTCGGTTCATCGGTCCTTATAGGATTTTGGAGATTCTTAACCCTGTTTCCTTTCGTTTGGACCTCCCGGCATCTTTCGCTATCCATAATGTGTTCCATCGGTCGTTGTTGCGGAGATATGAGGTACCGGTGGTTCCTTCTACTGAACCTCCTGCTCCTGTGCTGGTGGAGGGTGAATTGGAGTACGTCGTGGAGAAGATCTTGGACTCCCGTATTTCCAGACGGAGACTTCAATATCTGGTTAAATGGAAAGGCTATGGTCAGGAAGATAATTCTTGGGTAACTGCCTCTGATGTTCATGCCTCGGATTTGGTTCGTGCCTTTCATAGGGCTCGTCCGGATCGCCCTGGCGGTTCTTGTGAGGGTTCGGTGCCCCCTCCTTAAGGGGAGGGTACTGTTGTGTATCCGCTTTTTGGGCTCCCCTGGTGGTTGCTGGTGGTACTGGTTCCTTGTTTGCACTTTGCTTCTTCTGTTCACCTGCTTCCATCAGTGTTTGGGAGTTTCCTATTTAGCCTTGCTCTCCAGTCATTTCCTTGCCGGTCATCATTGTAACCAGAGCCTTCGGTTGCATGTTCCTTCTACTAGTCTGCTGATCAGCTAAGTGGACTTTGTCCTTTTGTTTTGTACCTTTTGTCCAGTTTGCAGTTTTTGTAATCCTCTGTAGCTGGAAGCTCTTGCGGGCTGAAATTGCCACTCCTGTGTCATGAGTTGACACAGGAGTCTTAAAGTAATTTCAGGATGGTTTTTGAAAGGGTTTTCAGTTGACCGTGAAGTCCTCTTTTGTATCCTTCTCCTATCTAGTAAGTGGACCTCTCTTTGCTAAATCTACTTTCATACTGTGTATGTCTTTTCCTCTTAATTCACCGTTATTACATGTGGGGGGCTGCTATCATCTTTTGGGGTATTTCCCTAGAGGTAAGCCAGGTCTGTTTCTTCCTCTACCAGGCGTAGTTAGTCCTCCGGCTGGCGCGTGGCATATAGGAAGCCGTAGGTATGCTCCCTGGCTACTGTTAGTTGTGTGGTAGATTTAGCTCACGGTCAACTCGAGTTTCCATCACCCGAGAGCTCGTTCGTTACTTATGTGTTTTTTACGTTCCCTTGCCATTGGGAACCATGATAGAGATCACTGCGCAGAAGAACACTGAAGTCAAGGCCCATAAAATGGTGGAATAGGTACTGAATAATCGCGCTATTGCTGGAATCCGTGGCCACTATTCCACACCACAGGGCACTGAGATGCTGATGGGAAGAGGGGTGGTATACCCCAGAGCCTGGAAGAAATCATTAGCATACAGAAATAAAATACGAATTCTCAAACAACAAGACCACAAATATGAGGCATACAAGTAGGACTACTTCAGCATTTCTATCACCTGTATGCCCATATTAATAGGTTATACACGTACAGGGGTGACAGATTCACTTTAAAATAAACCACCATCATTGTGACATGAATAAAAGTTATTGCATATACAGTAGGGATGAGCAAGTTCATTCACGTAGAATTGAATTCTACTCAAATTTTACAAAAAAACTGCACTCTGGAGAATATAGACTTTTTATAATTCAGTCAGCAGAGATTCAGAAAAATGGTAGCCAGCTGCAACGACCATCTTGCCAGAAAATGGCTGGCAAAAGGTTAAAAAAACATACTCATAGCACTGCTCACCTCTCCTATCACCCCAAATTCTCCCTGCTCGTTGTCCGGGTCCTCTGACAGCAGCCCAAAAGGTGAGCCATGAGGGAAGAATAAGTATTTTTTTCATATTTTATTTCTCACGTTTATTTAGTTCTGAGGCCATCTGGAGAGTAACTTCACTGTGAATCGAATTTCCTGGAAAAATTTGAAATTCGCTTGATCCACTCACATCTAAGATACATCTAAGATACAGCAAGAACGTTTTTTAGTAGCTCACCCATATAATGTTTCCAACTCCATATACAAATCCGGAGATCCAACAAGCCAGTCAGCTTGGGTAGACAAGCCAAATCCAAAATCAGAAAACAGAAAATTGGTATCGCCAGTAAAAATATCTTGATCTTTATATAAATTCCTTTAAAAATGATCATCATGGCAGGACAATGATAAGAAGCTAATGCACTTTGACTTAAACAGTCTTAATCGTAAAATATTTTTAACATGTCGTCCGGAAATTTTAAAGCCATTGAACTAATCCTTAACTTGACGTTGCATAATTAATTAATTAATTATATGGTACATATGCGTAATTAATCAATAATATATCACCAATGGAGAATAGAAGATTCACACACAAATAATCAACTGAAAACTGTAAATACAGGTGCATCTCACAAAATTAGAATATCATCAAAAAGTTAATTTATTTCAGTTCTTCAATACAAAAATTGAAACTCATATATTAGAAAGAGTCATTACAAACAAAGTGATCTATTCAAGTGCTTATTTCTGTCAATTTGGATGATTATGGCTTACAGCCAATGAAATCACACAAGTCATTATCTCAGTAAATTAGAATACTTTATAACATGAGATTGAAAAAAATTATTTTAACATCCAAAATGTTGGCCTACTGACATGTATGTTCAGTAAATGCACTCAATACTTGGTCGGGGCTCCTTTTGCATCATTTACTGCATCAATGCGGCGTGGCATGGAGATCAGTCTGTGGCGCTACTGAGGTGTTATGGAAGCCCAGGTTGCTATGATAGCAGCTTTAATCTCATCTGCATTGTTGAGTCTGGTGTTTCTCATCTTCCTCTTGACATTACCCCATAGATTCTATATTAAGATTAATATATTAAGAGGATACAAATTTTGATGGGAGGAGGAGCACTTCCTTAACAATCATACTGCAATACTGCTGGCTGCTGCCACAAATTATTTTCTTCATGGGTACAGGAGAAAAATTGGAGTAAACAGCTTAAGAATAATTATAAATATACTAGATGGTGGCCTGATTCTAATGCATCGGGTATTCTAGAATATGCATGTCCACGTAGTATATTGCCCAGTGACGTAGTATATTGCCCAGTTACGTAGTATATTGCACAGCTTCGTAGTATATTGCCCATTTATGTAGTATATTGCCCAGTGATGTAGTATATTGCCCAGTTACGTAGTATATTGCCCAGTGACATAGTATATTGCCCAGTGATGTAGTATATTGCCCAGTTACGTAGTATATTGCCCAGTGACGTAGTATATTGCCCAGTGACGTAGTATATTGCACAGCCACGTAGTATATTGCCCAGTTACGTAGTATATTGCCCAGTGACGTAGTATATTGCCCAGTTACGTAGTATATTGCACAGCCACATAGTATATTGCACAACCACGTAGTATATTGCCCATTTATGTAGTATATTGCCCAGTGATGTAGTATATTGCCCAGTTACGTAGTATATTGCCCAGTGACATAGTATATTGCCCAGTGATGTAGTATATTGCCCAGCCATGTAGTATATTGCCCAGTGACGTAGTATATTGCACAGCCACGTAGTATATTGCCCAGTTACGTAGTATATTGCCCAGTGACGTAGTATATTGCCCAGTTACGTAGTATATTGCACAGCCACGTAGTATATTGCACAGCCACGTAGTATATTGCCCACTTATGTAGTATATTGCCTAGTGATGTAGTATATTGCCCAGTTACGTAGTATATTGCCCAGTGACATAGTATATTGCCCAGTGATGTAGTATATTGCCCAGTGACGTAGTATATTGCCCAGTGACATAGTATATTGCACAGCCACGTAGTATATTGCCCAGTTACGTAGTATATTGCCCAGTGACATAGTATATTGCCCAGTTACGTAGTATACAGCACAGAGCCACGTAGTATATTGGCCAGTTACGTAGTATACAGCACAGAGCCACGTAGTATTTTGCACAGTGACGTAGTATACAGCACAGAGCCACGTAGTATATTGCCCAGTTACGTAGTATATTGCCCAGTTACGTAGTATATTGCCCAGTGACGTAGTATATTGCCAAGCCACGTAGTATATTGCCCAGTGACGTAGTATATTGCCCAGTGACGTAGTATATTGCCCAGTGATGTACTATACAGCACAGAGCCACGTAGTATATAGCACAGAGCCACGTAGTATACAGCACAGAGCCACGTAGTATATTGCACAGCCACGTATGTCACAGGTTAAAAAATAAAAAATAAACATATACTCACCTTCCGAGGGGCCCCTTGTAGTTCTGTCACCTGTGTTCGGTTCAGGCAGCAGCTTCCGGTCCGAGGGTGTGATGACGTCGCAGTCACATGACTGTTATGTCATGGCAGGTCCTTCTTGTGCAGGCGCAGGGCCTGTGATGACATCGCGGTCACATGACTGTGACATCATGGCAGGTCCTTGTCGCACGCCAACCTTAGCACCGAAACCTGCCGCTTGCATGGACCGGTCACCGGAGCGTCGGAAAGGCAGCGGAAGGTGAGTATATAATGATCTGTTATTTTTTTATTATTATTTTTAACATTAGATGTTTTGACTATTGAGGCTGCATAGGTGATGAGAAAATAAAATAAAAAATGTGAAAAACAGATATTTTTTTCTATTTTTCTTAACATTTTCCACTCAATATTAGCCCATAAAAAGGAATAGAAATGACAATAAAAATTAGGCACTATGTATAACAAAAAAAGAAGCAATAATGATTTGAATATCTGATAAGAACATTTATTAGAGTCATTGAAAGTACATGTACGATAAAACTAGAAAATGTCAGGAATGGAGAAAAATGGCCCAATATTGAACTGGTTAAACAATGGGTCATTTGTCAGAGTTTTTACCATGAGAGAGAGGAGCCAGAAGTCCTCACAGCCTGATTTCTCACACTTCTGCACTGATTAGAAGCACTTTGCCTTCATATTAAACAGTGCAGTTCCTATTAGTGCAAGGGTTAATATGTTCAGTTGAGAAGTACTGGAAGCTTTCCTGCTTAGATGCTCTCAGCTGTTAAGTGTTGATTAGGGATGAGCAAAGTGCTCTGCTCAGTGACACTGGGATATCACTTGAGTATCTGGGTGCTCAGATGTGCTCTGCACTCGACAAGCATTGGCCAGTGCTCAGATTTGAAGCTCAAATCCCGACCCCGCATGTTTGGCTCCTGTTACACAACCAATAATCATTGCCTGCCAGTCACTATAATGCCGTAGACATCTTGGTAGTGGCATTACTTTGATTGACTGGCAGCATTACCTCATCAGAGGTTATAAAAGGACAGATGCAGCCATGCTCGGCTCACTGATGCCATTGCACAGCTCAGGGAAAATGATTGGAGGGAGAGAAAGCATAATCCAGACCTCTGTGTGTGCACAGTTTAACTAATCTGAGTCCTCTAGTGCTGATACTGGTGCTGATACTGAACCATCATACTAAAGGTACCGTCACATTAAGCGACGCTGCAGCGATATAGACAACGATGCCGATCGCTGCAGCGTCGCTGTTTCGTCGTTGTGTGGTCGCTGGAGAGCTGTCACACAGACAGCTCTCCAGCGACCAACTATGCCGAAGTCCCCGGGTAACCAGGGTAAACATCAGGTTACTAAGCGCAGGGCCGCGCTTAGTAACCCGATGTTTACCCTGGTTACCAGTGTAAATGTAAAAAAACCCAAACACTACATACTTACATTCCGGTGTCTGTCGCGTCCCCCGGCGTCCGCTTCCCTGCACTGTGTAAGCGCCGGCCCTAAAGCAGAGCGGTGACGTCACCGCTGTGCTCTGCTTTATGGCCGGCCGGCACTGACACAGTGCAGGGAAGCGGACACCGGGGGACGCGACAGACATCAGAAGGTGAGTATGTAGTGTTTGTTTTTTTTTACATTTACAATGGTAACCAGGGTAAATATATGGTTACTAAGCGTGGCCCTGCGCTTAGTAACCCGATGTTCACCCTGGTTACCAGTGAAGACATCGCTGGATCGGTGTCACACCGATGCAGCGATGTCAGCGGGAGATCCAGCGACGAAATAAGGTGCTGGCCTTCTAGCTCCGACCAACGATATCACAGCAGGATCCTGATCGCTGCTGCGTGTCAAACACAACGATATCGCTATCCAGGACGCTGCAATGTCATGGATCGCTATCGTTATCGTTGTTAAGTTGTTCAGTGTGAAGGTACCTTAACAGTTCTTCTAAGGGCTAATCTTGAGCTTTGCTGTTTGTATCAGATACATTCTGCTTTTAGCCTAGGGACAGTTTCAGGAGCAGGGAGAGTGGCAGAATACAGTCTCTAGTTGGGACATAGGGCTTTGCAGTCTGTTGCTAAATATATAGCTGCTGCATGTGGCTAGAGATAAGTGAACTTGTTCATAAAATGTTTGCCAAACTCAAATTTGGCACGGACATTGCATATTCGGATTCGTGTTCAGATTCCCAAGCGTTTTTTTTCAAAATTGCCAAAATTCGTCCAAAGTTCGGTAAATAATCGAGTTTCTACTAATCGTTTTGTTAGGACTTTGAATAGGAAAATAATGCTCTATGATGAGCCTAGAGGCGAGTTTGATGAGGGGAGGGTGTGAGGTCAGAGGAACGGCAGACTGCTATACTTGTTTTTAATTAACTTAATGTGTGGAAATTCCGGCAGCCAATCAGGGTGCAGAAACTATCCACAACATCTAGACACAAGGACTGGTGTAATTGTCTGCCGAAGTCACATGTCCTCTCCATATAAAAAGCAGACTTGTGGCTTTGGTGCCATTTTGTGACTGTAACACTGCAGTGAGGATGCTGCTGTTGCAAGTAATCAGATTGTTAGCTAGGCGGTTTATTCTCAGGTAGTTCAGATAGATAAGATCCTGTGTCAAATCGACCTTCCAGCATATAAAAATGCAGTGCTAATTGTGTGGTCCAGCCACCAGTCCACATGTCAGCACCTAAATCCCTTGTGTTAATTCTGTGGTCCCACCACCAGTCCATATTTCAGCATATAGATCTTTTGTGCTAATTTTGTGGTCCCGCCACCAGGCCACATTTCAGCATCTAAATCCTTTGTGCTAATTGTGTGGCTAAGTCACCACTCCACATTTCAGAATATAAATCTTTTGTGCTAATTCCATGGCCCAGCCGCCAGTCCACATTTAAGCATATAAATCCTTTGTACTATTTGTGTGGTCCAGCCACCAGTCAACATTTCAGAACCTCACTCATTTGTGCTAATTTTGTGGTCCAGCCACAAGCTTACATTTCAGCATATAAATCTTTTGTGCTAATTCTGTGGTATTGCCACCACTCAACATTTCAGCTTCTAAATCCTCTGTGCTAATTTTGTGGTGCAGACACCAGTACACATTTCAGAATATAAATGTTTTGTGATAATTCTGTGGTCCACACCCACTATCTCAACCAATAAAAACTGTTTCTTAATATAGTGACAGGTGACTTACAGGCCTGGGCCTTGGGTTGTGAAACATTAGGTTAAAAAAGGAGAAGGCTACACCTAACATGAGTGGGAAAAAGTGAGGTTATGGTGGAAGGGGATGTAGGCTTGGTATTCAAAGTGTATGTGATACTTGTAACGCTTGCACCTTGGCTGATTAACATGAGTGTGGGGGGTGTGGCCCCACTGTGCCACAAACCAGACTACCCTTGAAGGGGAGTGACTAAGTAGCTACCTTGGTGTTCACTGGAGCCTCTGATGGTGACGTCAGGCTTGTGCAGCAGGTAGCTACTAGGTACCACTCCAGGGTAGTGTTTGGCTGTGGCTGCTGATCCCACCGGGGGATGGAACACAGGTAAGCCGGCAGGCACTGCTGAGACACTGGCAGGCAGATGGGCACAGCTGGCACTCTGGCAGGACAGGCGGACACAGCTGGCACTCTGGCAGGTCAGGCGGACAGGGCTGGTACTCTGGCAGGACAGGTAGGAACCGGTATACAGGCAGGTATATGGAAACAGGTAGGAACCTGTTCAGACAGGAGGGTATATGGGAACAGGTAGGGACCTGTTTGGACTGGAGGATATAAGGAAACAGGTAGGGACCTGTTTGGCAAGTTGCAGAATGGAGGTAGAGCAAGAGCAGAGAAGATGGAGCCAGAGCAAAGAGCAGAGAAGAAGGTGGCAAAGCCAAGAGCAGAGAAAAAGGAGGTGGAGCCAAAAGCAGAGAAGAAGGAGGTGGGGCCAAGAGCAGAGAAGGAGGTGGAGCCAAGAGCAGAAAAAAAGGAGGTGGAGCCAAGAGCTGAACCGCTGGAAGCAGAGCCAAGTGCTGAACAGCTGGAGGTGGAGCCAAGAGCTGAACCCCTGGAGGCAGAGCCAAAAGCTGAATCATTGGAGGTGGAGCCAAGAGCAGAACCGCTGGAGGCAGAGCCAAGAGCAGAACTGCTGGAAGCGGAGCCAAGAGCAGGAAGGTGCAGAGCCACAGGTTGCGGAGAGCAGAGCAGTAAAGATGCTGAGCCAAATGTTGCGGCAAGCAGAGCAGAGAGGCACAGAACCACAGGTTGAGCAGAGCAGAAGGGAATGAATACAAAGTTACGCACAGCAGAGTGGGAAAGGCAAACAGGCATAGGAACAACAGGAACGGTCATAGGCCAGAGTACAGACAGGGACAGACATGGATACTAGAACAGGACGCGGATGTAGGCCTGGGTATTGAAGCCCCAACAGGGCAGAGACAGGACAGACCTGGCAGCTCAGTAGCAAGATACTAACTTAGGGAAATAGTTTGCTCAGGCATCCTCCAATGGGTGGGGATGCCTGAAGTATCAGAGGCCTCTAGGCAATTGGCTGGGGACACCATAGGAAGGTGCGCACAGTCTAAATAAGAATCTGAAGTTGCCAGCGCCTCCCCCTATGCACACAGCCAGAAGCATGCACAGAGCAGGCAGACAACATGAGGCACACAGCATGAAGCTGGCAGCAGACAGAACTCACAGCATGGCCCAGAGTGATTAAGTTGATGTGTCAGGCAGGTGGGGGATGGGAGGCCATACAGTGATGCTGGCAGGGTTGTTACAGTAATGTTACTGAAAGCTCTACTGAGCAAACACTGGCTCCTCCTATCCAAAGACAACTGACAACTTCTGTTACTGGACAGGCTACTCGACTTTGTTTCTTTGGCAGCTGTGCAGCAGTAAGCCTTGTAGATGAGGGCCAGAAAAATCATGTGCTCCAGTGGATTGCAAGCACTGCATCAAGTGGCCTCTCCTTTGCTTCCACCTTAACATCACACACAATACAGCCTTTGGGGTGGCACCTCAATTACCCTTGCTTCCCCCACGTCAAAACTCTTCAAATGCCAACCTGACTGTGGGGAAACACAGATGGGCGAGACTGCTGAACTGTTAACTAGTGTTGAGCGATACCGTCCGATACTTGAAAGTATCTGTATCGGAAAGTATCGGCCGATACCGGCAAAGTATCGGATCTAATCTGATACCGATACCCGATACCAATACAAGTCAATGGGACACCAAGTATCGGACGGTATCCTGTATGGTTCCCAGGGTCTGAAGGAGAGGAAACTCTCCTTCAGGCCCTGGAATCCATATCAATGTGTAAAAGAAAGAATTAAAATAAAAAATAGGGATATACTCACCCTCTGACGCGCCCTGGACTTTACCGCCGTAACCGGGAGCCGTTGTACCTAAGAATGTGCACTTGAAGGGCCTTAGATGACGTCACGGCGCTCTGATTGGTCCGTAGCAGTCGCGTGACCACTACGCGACCAATCACAAAGCTGTGATGTCACCTAAGGTCTTTCAAGCGCTTGAAATACCTTAGAAGACGTCCGCAGCTTCTGATTGGTCGCGTAGCGGTCGCGTGACCGCTACGCGACCAATCACAAAGCCATGACGTCACCTAAGGTCTTTCAAGCACTTGAAAGACCTTAGGTGACGTCACGGCTTTGTGATTGGTTGCGTAGCGGTCACGCGACCGCTACGGACCAATCAGAGCGCCGTGACATCATCTAAGGCCGTTCAAGCGCGCATTCTTAGGTACAACGGCTCCCGGTTACGGCGGTAAAGTCCAGGGGCCGCCGGAGAGGTGAGTATATCCCTATTTGTTATTTTAATTCTTTCTTTTACACATTGATATTAATCCCGATACCGATTCCCGATACCACAAAAGTATCGGATCTCGGTATCGGAATTCCGATACAGCAAGTATCGGCCGATACCCGATACTTGCGGTATCGGAATGCTCAACACTACTGTTAACACATTCTATTCCATGGGCATCAGAGGTCTGCTCCAAAGATTCACAGACTCAAAGAGAGGAAAGTATCTGCACCGATGCCCAAATTTTTTTCAGTTGGATCCAGGGATGGACAAAGTAGGTTCCAGGCAGAATCCAGATCCTGGTCACCAGACGTTAACCCTTGGGGGTGGAGGTGATCCTGATGAAACTCAGATACCTGAGATGCATGAGGACTGTGCTGTGCTGCCAGGGCAGGAAGGGGAGGATGGTGACTCTCTGGGTGAGGAGTGGGAGAACATAGAGGAAGACAATGAGGTTGTAGATTCCACAAGGTGTACACCCTGAGGCACACAGCTGAGTAACTCAGCAGAGGAGGTGGAGGAGGAGGAAGATGAGAAGGTTACATTGCAGATTCTCACATAGACATGGAGTGATGCAACGACAGCAATCACTGCATCCTCAGCCTCAAATGTGGCTGTGGCCAGCAGCGGTTGGGAGTGTTCAGTTTGTAGGGGCCTAGCCTGGTCCTTTTAAAAGACCACAAAGGATGACCCAACTCACGTTGCCTGCCAACTTTCAAAAAATTGCATAGTAGAGGGAATAGTTCCAATAATTTGACTACTACATGCATGAACCGACATATGTGCGACCAACATGTGTTAATCTGGGCATCTCACTGCGCTAAAATGTACCTTAGTGGCCCTCGCCAATCACCAGCATCCCATCAACCGCATCTGCTGCTTCTTCCTCCTCCATCACTGTGTTCTCACACAGGTCTCTGGTCGCAGAAGCTCCACTTGTTTATCAGTCAGGGTGAGTGAAAGCCCATCAGCTGTCACAGAAGTGGACATCCCTGGTGTTGTTTTTAACTGATCTCAGACACCGAGCACACCACATCTTTCTCAATCCACCATAACACCTCTGCCTGCACTTCACTCACAGTCCAGCAATTTGTCATGTACACCCTACTCCACCCTCTCTCGGCACAGCAGCCAGGCCTCAGTCTCTCAGCTGTGGTTAAGTAAAATATTTTTTCCTCCTACACATGCCAAAGCTAAGAGCTTGAACTTTACCATTTCCATTCTGTTGGCCACGGAAATACTGCCTTTCCGCCTGGTGGATACAGATAGTTTCTGAAAAGCTGATGGCTGGCAGTCGCAGTCCCTCAGTACTAGCTGCCCACTCACCATTACTTCTCTAAGAATGCTGTGCCTGCACTTCTCTAAGAATGCTGTGCCTGCACTACACCAGCATGTCGTAGACAAGATCACTGCCTGACAGGGTGCATTTCACTACTGACACCTGAACGAGCAAGCATGGCCAGGGGCGTTACATGTCACTGACTGGGCACTGGGTGTCTTTGGTGGCTACGAGTGCAGGTGGGGAAGGGGCTACTCCACAAGTCTTTAAATCCCCATGGCTTGCAGGACAAACCTCTATATCTAACACTTCCCATAAATAGACACGAGTTCCAACAATGCAGAGAATCCCCCCATCTCTGTACTTTGCAGTCATGCCTCAATGCAATCAGACAGTGTTTAAATTAATATGCCTTGGAGATCGCAGTCACACAGCTCAAGGGTTGTGGATAGTGTTGAGTGATACCGTCCGATACTTGAAAGTATCGGTATCGGAAAGTATCGGCCGATACCGGCAAAGTATCGGATCTAATCCGATACCGATACCCGATACCAATACAAGTCAATGGGACTCAAGTATTGGACGGTATCCCTGATGGTTCCCAGGGTCTGAAGGAGAGGAAACTCTCCTTCAGGCCCTGGGATCCATATTAATGTGTAAAAGAAAGAATTAAAATAAAAAATATTGCTATACTCACCTCTCCAACGCAGCCTGGACCTCACCGAGGGAACCGGCAGCGTTCTTTGCTTAAAATGCGCGCATTTACTTCCTTCCGTGACGTCATTTCAGGTCCTGAATGCAGAATTAGGCATTCAGGACCTGAAATTACGTCACGGCTTGCTGTGATTGGTCGCGTCGCGGTCACATGGGCGGCACGCAACCAATCACAAGCCGTGACGTAATTTTAAAATGCGCGCGTTTCCTGCCTCCCGTGACGTTACGGCTTGTGATTGGTCGCGTCGCCCATGTGACCGCGACGCGACCAATCACAAGCCGGAACATAATTTTACAATCCTGAATGCCTAGAATTAGGCATTCAGGACCTGAAAATTATGTCACGGCTTGCTGTGATTGGTTGCGTCGCGGCCACATGGGCGGCACGCGACCAATCACAAGCCGTGACGTCACGGAAGGAAGTAAACGCGCGCATTTTAAGCAAAGAACGCTGCCGGTTCCCTCGGTGAGGTCCAGGCTGCGTTGGAGAGGTGATATAGCAATATTTTTTATTTTAATTCTTTCTTTTACACATTAATGTTGTTTCGATACCGATACCCGATACCACAAAAGTATCGGATCTCGGTATCGGAATTCCGATACCCGCAAGTATCGGCCGATACCCGATACTTGCGGTATCGGAATGCTCAACACTAGTTGTGGACAGCTATCCAGGACGAGTTTGAGCAATGGCTGTCTCCAGTGAACCTGGAGCCAGGAAAGGCCTTGCGGGATAACGTTGCAAACCTAGTGGCAGCCTATCACATGTGCCTTGCATGGCTCATGTCATTAACTGGTGGTACAGAAAAATTCTCCGCCACTATTCCAGCCGTGATGCGTTGCTGCAGAAAGCATGGTGGCTGTGTGCTCACCTCCTCCATTTGCACCCCGCGGGTCATCAACTTGCGTGCAAAGCCTTTGTGAGTGTAGAAGTGCCGCAGCTATATGAGGCACTCCATTTGGTGACTTCAAGGGTGTATGGATAACCCTCCTTGCAATTTTTTTCTCCTGGCTTCGTACAAAGGGCAAGGACCTTATGAGTATGGGAGTACATCAAATATACTTTCAAAATATTTGAATGAGGTCCACCAGTTGTCGCCCTCAAGGGTCTATAGATGACTGGATGGCCCTCCTTATAATTTTTTTGGCTTTGAACTGTGTTCATCGCCCTTATAAGTGTAAAGTGCCACACCTACACTTTCTTATTTTTTATGAGGCACTCTATTTGGTGACGTCAAGAGTGTATGGATGATCCTCCTTATATTTTTTCGTGGCTTTGCATTTTGTGCAAAGCCTTTATGAGTGTAGGAGTACATCAACTACACTTTCAAAATCTTTGAATGAGGCCTGCCAGTTGTTGCCAACTGTGTGCAGAGCCTTTATTACTGTAGGAGTACCACAGCTACACTTTGTTCACAATATTTGAATGAGGCACTATATCTGAGCCCTTCTTCCATCTAATTTTTGGCAGTGCTTACTTCCTTCATAAATTACATACACAGTTAAAATTTTAATTAAATAAAATTTAATAAAACTTCAATAAAAATTAATAAAAAAATCAAATTTTCTTTTGCTTAAATAATTTTTTTTTTTAAATCCTTTTTAAATTTTGCCTACAAAAGTCATTATACAGGAAATAATGTCTCAACATTTTTTTCTGTAAACTCCAATTTCTCAGCGATTTTGAATATTTTATTGTCAGCTCTTACAGTGGAGTGAAAGTGTGAAACCATTGTTCTCAGCAGGGATCTGGGAGTCAAAGATGCTTCCAGCAGCCTTCCCTATACTGTTCTCCTTCTATTCAGCACTTTTTCCATCCATTTCAACATTCTCATTGCCCACCAAACCTCCTTGCAGGGTCTGCCAGAAAAATGCTTGGATTTCTCATTGACTCCCACTATACTCGTTACTTGAAACGAGCATCTGAGTATTAGGAATTGCTCGGGTCGAGTAACGAGCATCCAAGCATTTTAGTGCTTGCTCATCCCTAGTGTTGTCCACTCCCCTCAGCTATATAAAATCACCTTTGGCAAGCAGGCATTGCCAAAGTTAGTTTGATACTGCCTGGTTAAGGAGCTAGATTTGTTGGTTGTTTGAGGAGGCGTTTTGAAGTGTTGCTCGGGAGAGTGTTGCCTGGCCATTTGTCTTTATGCCTAGCCTAATCCTCTCCTATTTGGTTTTTCCTTCCTTTACTTCACCGTGTTCCACTGTGTTGTTTGTGAGTACATTTCTGTATAATTGATATTTTCATTTATCCCTGTATGTCTCCCTTGTTAGTTTGGTTTGCATATTCATATACACAACTTTTCATCCCTGGGAAGGGACAGATAAGGGGTGGTTCCCTCAGAGGGGACAGATAAGGGCTGATTCAGTAGCTCATTAAGGCACAAGACCTTGGTATGTTCACCAACAGAAGCAATCAGGGGAGCAGAGATTCCTAGGGCGCCCCTAGCTAGGGATAGAGAGGGAGCTCCTAGCCCCAGGCTATCTTGCAACTGTGTTGTGGCATCATTTGGTAATGATAGCTTCCCTTTAAAAAGTGTAACTGTCATTTCAAGTGAAGTTGCAATAGCATGTCTCCTCCCTCCTTTTCCTTGTAGACCACTCCACAGACTTGTAAAAGCAGTAACTATCATCTCATATATCAGTGAGCTACAGTATATTCACTATATCAAATTTTCCCAGTAAATTCAGAGTGAATGATAAGTTGGAGAATGATAAGATGAGAAATAAACAAATTTGTCTCTAATTTATATTAAAAAAGTTTCTTATTTTTATTTGTACTAATAATTTATGTTAACAAATTATGATTACTCTTTACATTGCTTCCATAAATTGGATGGTCCAGTAATTTATAGTCATTAACTTCTTCTTGAAGTAACAAAGTAACATTGAAATAATAATAATAAAAATAATAATAATAATAATTGCATCTGATGTTGCAATGGAAGCATTAGACGTTATCTCTTTAAATTTGATATTTTAGTTTGATTGTACATACAACTAAATTGTCAAATTTTGAATTGTGGCTTAGGTTTTTAAATCTAATCAAGTGTCACCTCTGTGCAATTTGTTTGCATTCCCTATTCATCTGATTCATTACTATAAATTCAACTCATCAATCATTATTTCAATGCACATAAAGAAAACCCCTATGAAACATGTTATTTCACCAATATTTTAGTCAAACCCACTCCTAAAAGAAGTATAAAAAGATAAGCAGGTGACAATAATTTAGAAAAACCCTAGAGATGTGTTTTATTCAAATATTCAGCCTGCTTCCCGACTTAAGAAAGTTGGCATGTGTAGACTATCAGTTTTTCCACAGCAGACAAGAGTTTATGTCACATTTAATATCAGTTCACTATGGAATTGCAGATTTTTTAAAAGTGGTCTGGTTTGGGTCAAGTGTTTGGCAGAAAGTCTAGTTTCCAGAGCTGTGAGAATTTTATGCTCTGCTACTAGGAAACTTTAACAAATCTTAGGGGCCTGACACATGGTTTAGTAGAAAACAAAGCATGAAATGCGTGTTAACATTAAATATCAAGATGAGTATAATATGGCTGACATATAGTAACAATGCCAGAACAGTGGTAACATTTACTTAAAGGAATAGTTGGCATGGTGAGCTGTCATGAATCCCCAATGGCTAGGGATAGCACAGGATAAGCAAAGTATGATAAATATCGGACGAGCTCTAGGGTGATGGAACCTGGGCTGACCGCTGCCCTACGCCTGACAAACGCAACTAGAGATAGCCAGGGAGCGTGCCTACGTTGGTTCTAGACGCCACGCACCAGCCTAAGAGCTAACTAGTACTGCAGAGAAAACAAAGACCTCACTTGCCTCCAGAGGAATTAACCCCAAAGGTATAGTTGCCCCCCACATGTAATGACGGTGAAATGAGAGGAAGGCACACACATAGAGATGATGTATATAGCTTTAGCAAATAGAGGCCCGCTGAAAACTAGAAAGCAGAATGACACAAAAGGGGACTGAGCGGTCAGCAAAAAACCCTAATCAAAAAAACCATCCTGAGATTACAAGAACCCATGTGCCAACTCATGGCACATGGGGAGAACCTCAGTCCACTAGAGCAACCAGCTAACAAAGAGACATTCTAAGCAAGCTGGACAAAAAAACCAAACAACTGAAAATCAGCACTTAGCTTATCCTGAAAGATCTGGGAGCAGGTAGGCAGGAACCAAACAGAGCACATCTGAACACATTGATAGCCGGCAAGGGAAATGACAGAAAGGCCAGGTAAAATAGGAAACACCCAGCCTCTGATGGACAGATGGAAACCAAAGGCCGCAACCCACCAAAGTCACCCAGTACCAGCAGTAACCACCAGAGGGAGCCCACAAACAGAATCCACAACAGTACCCCCCCTTGAGGAGGGGTCACCGAACCCTCACGAGAACCCCCAGGGCGATCAGGGTGAGCTCTATGGAAGGCGCGGACCAAATCAGTAGCATGAACATCGGAGGCGACCACCCAGGAATTGTCCTCCTGACCATAACCCTTCCACTTAACCAAATACTGGAGTTTGCGTCTGGAAACACGAGAATCCAAGATCTTTTCAACAACATACTCCAATTCTCCCTCCACCAGCACCGGAGCAGGAGGTTCGACCGAAGGAACAACAGGCACCTCATACCTCCGCAACAACGACCGATGGAACACATTATGAATAGCGAACGATGCTGGGAGATCCAAACGGAAAGATACAGGGTTAAGAATCTCCGAGATCCTATAAGGACCGATGAACCGAGGCTTGAACTTAGGAGAAGAGACCTTCATAGGGACAAAACGAGAAGACAACCACACCAAGTCCCCAACAAGAAGTCGGGGACCCACGCGGCGACGGCGATTAGCAAACTGCTGAGTCTTCTCATGAGATAACTTCAAATTGTCCACCACCTGATTCCAAATGTGATGTAGCCTGTCCACCACCACATCCACTCCAGGACAATCCGAAGACTCCACCTGACCAGAGGAAAAACGAGGATGAAACCCCGAATTACAAAAAAAAGGAGAGACCAACGTGGCCGAACTAGCCCAATTATTAAGAGCAAATTCGGCCAGTGGCAAAAAAGCAACCCAGTCATCCTGATCAGCAGAAACAAAACACCTCAAATAAGTTTCCAAGGTCTGATTAGTTCGCTCCGTCTGGCCATTCGTCTGAGGATGGAATGCAGACGAGAAAGACAAATCAATGCCCATCTTGGCACAAAACGTCCGCCAAAATCTAGACACAAACTGGGATCCCCAGTCAGAAACGATGTTCTCCGGAATCCCATGCAAACGAACCACGTTCTGAAAAAATAAAGGAACCAACTCAGAGGAGGAGGGCAACTTAGGCAAGGGCACCAAATGAACCATCTTAGAAAAGCGGTCACACACAACCCAGATAACGGACATTTTCTGTGAAACCGGGAGATCAGAAATAAAATCCATGGAAATGTGCGTCCAAGGCCTCTTCGGAATGGGCAAGGATAACAACAACCCACTAGCCCGTGAACAGCAAGGCTTAGCTCGAGCACACACTTCACAAGACTGCACAAAGGTACGCACATCCCTAGACAAGGAAGGCCACCAAAAAGACCTGGCCACCAAGTCTCTTGTACCAAATATTCCAGGATGACCAGCCAACACAGAAGAATGGACCTCGGAGATGACTCTACTGGTCCAATCATCCGGAACAAACAGTCTTTCTGGTGGACATCGATCCGGTTTATCCACCTGAAACTCCTGCAATGCGCGTCGCAAGTCTGGGGATACGGCGGACAATATTACCCCATCCCTAAGGATACCAGCAGGCCCAGTGTCTCCAGGAGAGTCAGGCACAAAACTCCTGGAAAGAGCATCTGCCTTCACATTCTTTGAACCTGGCAGGTATGAAACCACGAAATTGAAACGAGAAAAAAATAACGACCAACGAGCCTGTCTAGGATTCAAACGCCTGGCAGACTCAAGGTAAATGAGATTCTTGTGATCAGTCAAGACCACCACGCGATGTTTAGCACCCTCAAGCCAATGACGCCACTCCTCAAATGCCCACTTCATGGCCAAAAGCTCCCGATTACCCACATCATAATTGCGCTCGGCGGGCGAGAATTTTCTAGAGAAGAAAGCACATGGCTTCATCACCGAGCCATTAGAACTTCTCTGTGACAAAACCGCCCCCGCTCCAATCTCGGAAGCATCAACCTCCACCTGAAAAGGAAGTGAAACATCTGGTTGACACAACACAGGAGCAGAAGAAAACCAGCGCTTAAGTTCCCGAAAGGCCTCCACGGCCGCAGGAGACCAATCAGCAACATCAGCACCCTTTTTAGTCAAATCAGTCAAAGGTTTAACAATACTGGAAAAATTAGCAATGAACCGACGATAAAAATTAGCAAACCCCAAGAACTTCTGAAGGCTCTTAACAGATGTAGGTTCTGTCCAGTCACAAATAGCCTGAACCTTAACGGGATCCATCTCAATAGTAGAAGGAGAAAAAATGTACCCCAAAAAAGAAATCTTCTGGACTCCAAAGAGACACTTTGAGCCCTTCACAAACAGAGAATTGGCCCGCAAAACCTGAAACACCTTCCTGACCTGTAGAACATGAGACTCCCAGTCATCAGAAAACACCAAAATATCATCCAAATACACAATCATAAACTTATCCAGATATTCACGGAAAATATTGTGCATAAAGGACTGAAAGACTGACGGAGCATTGGAGAGTCCAAAAGGCATTACCAAATACTCAAAATGGCCCTCAGGCGTATTAAATGCGGTTTTCCACTCATCACCCTGTTTTATCCGCACCAGATTATACGCACCACGAAGATCTATTTTAGTGAACCACCTAGCCCCCTTAATGCGAGCAAACAAATCCGTAAATAATGGCAATGGATACTGGTATTTGACTGTAATCTTATTCAGAAGGCGATAATCTATACAAGGCCTCAGGGAACCATCTTTTTTTGCCACGAAAAAAAAACCTGCTCCCAGAGGGGACGAAGATGGATGAATATGTCCCTTTTCCAAGGACTCCTTAATATAATTCCGCATAGCAGTATGCTCTGGCAGTGACAGATTAAATAAACGACCCTTAGGGAACTTACTGCCAGGAATCAATTCTATAGCACAGTCACACTCTCTATGAGGAGGGAGCGAATTGAGCTTAGGCTCCTCAAAAACATCCCTATAATCCGACAAAAACGCAGGGATCTCCGAAGGAGTAGATGAAGCGATAGAAATCGGAGGTGCATCATCATGAACCCCCTGACATCCCCAGCTTAGCACAGACATTGTTTTCCAGTCCAGGACAGGATTATGAGTTTGCAACCATGGCAGACCAAGCACTAGTACATCATGTAAATTATACAGTACAAGGAAGCGAATCACCTCCTGATGAACGGGAGTCATGCGCATGGTCACTTGTGTCCAATACTGCGGTTTATTCATAGCCAATGGTGTAGAATCAATTCCCTTCAGAGGAATAGGAACTTCCAGAGGCTCTAGACTAAAACCGCAGCGTTTAGCAAATGACCAATCCATAAGACTCAGGGCAGCGCCTGAATCCACATAGGCATCGACGGAAATGGAAGACAGTGAAAAAAATCAGAGTCACAGACAAAATGAACTTAGACTGCAGAGTATCAATGGCAAAAGATTTATCAACCCTTTTTGTGCGTTTAGAGCATGCTGATATAACATGAGCTGAATCACCACAATAAAAACACAAACCATTTTTCCGCCTATAATTTTGCCGTTCACTTCTGGACTGAATTCTATCACATTGCATAGACTCAGGTGCCTGTTCAGAAGACACCGCCAACTGGTGCACGGGTTTGCGCTCCCGTAAACGCCGATCAATCTGAATGGCCATAGCCATAGACTCATTCAGACCTGTAGGCGCAGGGAACCCCACCATAATATCCTTAATGGCCTCAGAAAGACCATTTCTGAAGTTTGCAGCCAGGGCGCACTCATTCCACTGAGTAAGCACCGACCATTTCCGAAATTTCTGACAATATATTTCCGCTTCATCATGCCCCTGAGAGAGGGCTAATAAAGCCTTTTCAGCCTGAATCTCTAGGTTAGGTTCCTCATAGAGCAATCCCAATGCCAGAAAAAACGCATCCACACTGAGCAATGCAGGATCCCCTGGTGCCAATGCAAATGCCCAATTCTGAGGGTCGCCCCGTAGGAACGATATAACAATCTTGACCTGTTGAGCAGGGTCTCCAGAGGAGTGAAATTTCAAAGAGAGAAACAATTTACAATTGTTCCTGAAATTCAGGAAGGTAGATGTATCTCCAGAAAAAAACTCTGGAATAGGAATTCTAGGTTCAGACATGGGAGTGTGAACCACGAAATCCTGTATGTTTTGAACCTTTGCCGCGAGATTACTCAGGCTGGAAGCCAAACTCTGGACATCCATGATAAACAGCTAAGATCAGAGCCATTCAGGGGTTAAGAGGAGGCAAGAAGCAGCTAGACAGCAATTAAGGGCTAGGCAGCAAAACTCTGAAGGAGAAAAAAAAAAAAATTTCCCTTGAACACTTCTTTATCTCCTGCTTCAGCCCAAACAATTAACACTTTGCGGGCCGGCTATACTGTCATGAATCCCCAATGGCTAGGGATAGCACAGGATAAGCAAAGTATAATAAATATCGGACGAGCTCTAGGGTGATGGAACCTGGGCTGACCGCTGCCCTACGCCTGACAAACGCAACTAGAGATAGCCAGGGAGCGTGCCTACATTGGTTCTAGACGCCACGCACCAGCCTAAGAGCTAACTAGTACTGCAGAGAAAACAAAGACCTCACTTGCCTCCAGAGGAATTAACCCCAAAGGTATAGTTGCCCCCCACATGTATTGACGGTGAAATGAGAGGAAGGCACACACATAGAGATGATGTATATAGCTTTAGCAAATAGAGGCCCGCTGAAAACTAGAAAGCAGAATGACACAAAAGGGGACTGAGCGGTCAGCAAAAAACCCTAATCAAAAAAACCATCCTGAGATTACAAGAACCCATGTGCCAACTCATGGCACATGGGGAGAACCTCAGTCCACTAGAGCAACCAGCTAACAAAGAGACATTCTAAGCAAGCTGGACAAAAAAACCAAACAACTGAAAATCAGCACTTAGCTTATCCTGAAAGATCTGGGAGCAGGTAGGCAGGAACCAAACAGAGCACATCTGAACACATTGATAGCCGGCAAGGGAAATGACAGAAAGGCCAGGTAAAATAGGAAACACCCAGCCTCTGATGGACAGATGGAAACCAAAGGCCGCAACCCACCAAAGTCACCCAGTACCAGCAGTAACCACCAGAGGGAGCCCGCAAACAGAATCCACAACAGTGAGCAGAGCATAAAGCGTGAGAGACCTCTGCCATTATAACAGGTTACCATGGATAGGAAGGAAAGTAAATCAATACCGTATTTTTCGGATTATAAGATGCACCGGATCATAAGACGCATCCCAAATTTTCAGAAAGAAATTATGGAAGAAAATGAATACGTCAAATGGGGTTCCGTCTTACAGTCTGAATTCAGCTTACCGGGGAGAGGGTGGTTATTGGGAGCGCTGGTGTAGCAGGGCCATAGGAGGTGTTTGGTGGTCTGGCGATGATCTGACTCTCATCCCAGGCTGGTGCGGTAGGTTTGGCAGTGCTCGGTGGTGCGGGGGCTTCGCTGACATTTTGTGAAAGCCTGCAGCCCCTGCACGTCCATTGCTATAATGCGGTGGCTTCCTGGAAAATGGCCACCGGAGGTGGTGCATACACAGAATGAGATCTCGGCATTGAGATCTCTTCTTTCGAGATATCATTGCTGAGATCTCATTCTCGGCAATTTGCCGGAGTACAATGCATAAGAACTATCGAAGTGTGGGGGCTTCGGGCTTTCATAAAATGTCATTGGATGTGAGTCATGTTATGATCCTTAGTGGTTGAGGATCACAAATTACTCCAGCTAAGTAACAAACATAGGACAAGCTCTAGGGAGGTGGCAAACTGGACTGACCGCAAATCTGAACCTATCCAAACATACTAGAAGTAGCCGGTGAACGTGCCTAAAATCCTAGACGTCTCGAGCCAGCCTGAGGAACTAACTACCCCTAGAGAGAGAGAAAGACCTCACTTGCCTCCAGAGAAATAATCCCCAAAGATATAGAAGCCCCCCAACAAATAATAACGGTGAGGTAAGAGGAAGGCACATACACAGGGGTGAAAGCAGATTCAGCAAATGAGGCCCACTAATACTAGATAGCAGAAAATAGAAAAGGGGTCTGTGCGGTCAGTAAAAAACCCTTACAAAATATCCACACTGAGATTTCAAGAACCCCCGCACCAACTGACGGTGTGGGGGGAGAAACTCAGTCCCCTAGAGCAACCAGCAAGTGAGGAAATCACATTTTAGCAAGCTGGACAAGAAACATGATGAATGCTGATAATCAAAAAATGAACAAACAAAAACTTAGCTTGTCTTGGAGAGACTGGGAGCAAGGTAGTCACAAGGAATCTGAAGAGCACTGAATACATTGATAGCAGGCAAGGAACTGAGAATCCAGGTGGGCTAAATAGGAAACCAGCCAAGGATAACGAACCAGCTGATGCTGCCAACCTGCAGAAAGACAACACTACACAGTACCGCTTGTGACCACTAGAGGGAGCCCAAAAATAGAGTTCACAAGAGAGTCAGTTCTTCGCCCTGCAGAGTCGGACCACCGAACATTCCCTCTTCCCTGCCCAGGGCCGGTAGAATCGCTCAACTCCTGCTGCCACCACACTCCTGCTAAGTACATCTAAACTATAAGATGCAAGCCCATTTTCCCCAAAAAAACATTTTGGGAAATAAAGTGCATCTTATAGTCTGAAAAATACGGTAATTCCAGTAATCAGGATTACATTTTAACCTGTCCATGGAATGTAATATCTTACATATAAAGAAATGTGCTCCATTTTTGCTAATAGAGACCAATAGTTTCTAAGCTTTCTAAATCCCATTGCCTTTCATAAACAAAGTCCACATTGATATTGATGCCATCTTTCCTAACAATAGGTCATCATTAATAACATAAGCCTGGAAATCTCCTTTGCGTCTATGTCACTAGTTGTTATTGACAATGATGTGGATAACTGTTACAAGTGTTACTGTTTCACAAGCACTGAAAAATTGGTCACGGTCCATAATAATGGTCTTGAGATGTAAAAATAATGTTAGCTTTCTAAGCAACAAAGCATAAATAAGAATGGTAGAGGTTACCTCCACATTGCTATTGTTGCACCATTAGTGTCTAGTAGTGGTGTGGGTTACCATTACCACTCTATAAAAATATTTAGAATTGAGAGTCCTCAGTGGTTGATACCTTTTAATGGCTAACTGAAAAGATGGTAACAAATTGCAAGCTTTCGAGACTACTCAGGTCTCTTCATCAGGCACAGACTAAAGCAAATTCTGAAGAATCACATATTTATACACAACACAGCACAGAACTGTCCTTATGGGAGAGTGATAAGTGATAAACAGTTGTGTCCATAAATATTGAAAAGTTCCTAGATTAGGAGTGAATGTTTTGTTGTCCTCTGGGGTCTGGTTCTGTTATGATGACCCCACATGGTCTGAAGTGCAAATTCCTTAATTGATGTAAAAAGACATAAATCCATGTGACACATTCATTCCTGCACTAAGTGTGTCAAAGGTTGCCATAAATGTATACTCCCAAATTCTCCTGTCTCTCTTAGATTTGAAGTTACGCTTCAATACAAATTATTTCCATAATGTTATGATTGGGGAGACAAAAATGTATTGCCACAGGTAGATCCATTCTTTTTTCTCTCATTGTGTGGCGGTGAGAATTCATTCTTGTTCTAAGCGTTTGCCCTGTCTCCCCCACATACAGACCCCCAGTTGTACATTTAGTACAAACGATTAGGTACACCACATTAGAAGTGACGCAGCTGAAAGTACCTGGTATCTTGTAGTCCTAATGTGAATTGGGGAGCTTTAGCTTGTCCATGGTCATTATAAATAGACAGGTTTTACATTTTTTCTGGTTGCAAGGAAAGGATCCTGCAGCTGTTGGAGAGGACAGGGAGCTTCGGACAATGATGCTTCTTAGATTTGGGGGCTGCCTAAAACACAGTAGTGGGGGGGTCTCGAAAAATGGATTGTAAGCGGGCATCTTTTTGTAGTAAAGGTTGTGATTTCTGTGCAACTCCCCTTTGCACCTCCAGATTTGGATTGTAGGTAACTACTAGAGGTACCTGGTTATTTTCTTCTTTAGCTTTGTAATGTAGCAGGTGATTCCTTGATATTCTGGTGGCAGTGACGTCATCTAAGGCCCTGAACACGCTCATTCTTAAGAAGGAAGGCTGCCGGAAAGAAGCAGGGCACGTACGAGGGTGAGTATATACCTAATAGGAATATACTCACCCTCGGCTTCTTTCCGGCAGCCTTTCTTCTTAAGAATGAGCGCGTTCAGGGCCTTAGATGACGTCACGGCTTTGTGATTGGTCGCGGCGGCCCACGTGACCGCTCAGCGACCAATCACAAGCCATAACGTAATTCTCATGGCCTAAATTCCTAGAATGAGGAATTTAGGACCTGAGAGAATTACGTCACGGCTTGTGATTGGTCGCTGAGCGGTCACGTGGGCCGCCGCGACCAATCACAAAGCCGTGACGTCTTCTAAGGCCCTGAACGCGCTTATTCTTAGGAACGGAAGATGCCGATTACTACCAGGGCTCGTCGGAGAGGTAAGTATATCAGTAATTTTTATTTTAATTCTTTATTTTACACTTAAATGTGGATTCCGATACCGATTTCCGATATCGCAAACATATCGGAACTCGGTATCGGAATTCCGATACCAGATTCAGAAGATCGCCGACCTCATGGCCGACCCCACACAGGGGTCGGGTCGGGTTTCATGAAACCCGACTTTGCCATAAGTCGGCGACTTCTGAAAATGGTCGACCCGTTTCGCTCAACCCTAGTGCCCACACATTAAATAATTGGTCTTCCTGGATTTCCAGATTTGTGGATTTTGGGAAGCATGTAGAATATCCCTGTTCTTGGACTTTCTGGTATCAGGTCATCGGCTCTTGTGGATTTGTCTGGCAGACAAGATACCAACTTGTTTAGTTCCTTGTAATAGTCCTGTGTAGGATCCGACTCCAATTTTTTGTAGTAGCGTGTGTCCATAAGTTGTCTGTTTGCTTCCTTCATATAGTCTGATGTGTTTATCATAACTATTGCACCACCCTTGTCAGCAGGTTTGATGATGATTTCTTTGTTGGTTTTCAGAGACTGTATGGCCTTTCTCTCCTGGCACTGATGTTGGATGCTTGTCTCCTGTTAGTATCTATGATGGTGGATTTTATCAAATGTCTGAAGGAGTCTATATATTTATCCAAATGAGGGTTGCGTCCAGGTGGAGGTGTCCAGTCTGACCTCTTCTTGGTTGTTAGGATTCCTTTTCCTTCAGTCCAGGTGGGTTCTGAATCTTCTGTATCATTGAAATATTCCCTCAGGCGCAGTCTCCTGAAAAAATGTTCCATATCACTGCAGAGTTCAGTTTTATCCAGGGCCTTAGTAGGACAAAATGAGAGTACTCTGGAAAGCACGGCCAGCTTCACTTTGTTGGGTTTATAATCTGAGAGATTAATGACACAGTTAGATGCTTTTGTGTCTGGAATGGAGTGGTTGTCCAAGTTGTCAGGTTTTGGCTTTGTTTTGTATCTGTTTGTATAGAGTCCTGAATTGAGGCGCAATCTGTGCAGTTTCTTTTCCTTGTTATGAATCAGAAGGGTCCGTAGTTTGTTGTAGTATTGTTGTTATTTTTGCTCTGTGTCTTCTGTAAGTGTTTTCCTCAGAGTTTCAAATTGCCCTTGGACGTTACTCTTTATGCCATAGCAGACATGCAAAAGGTGATTCTTTAATCTCTCAGAAGTCCTGTGACACAGGTTTTGTGCATAATGGGTATTGTAGGTATGAAGAATTGTGTTTGTAATCCAGA
Source organism: Ranitomeya variabilis (assembly GCF_051348905.1). Lineage (NCBI taxonomy): Eukaryota > Metazoa > Chordata > Amphibia > Anura > Dendrobatidae > Ranitomeya > Ranitomeya variabilis. Next base: position 158,629,235 of record NC_135238.1, on the reverse strand, counting down.
GTCCATTGGGAATTAGACTATCCTTTTCGCATTTAGATAGGAAAAAAAATGTTGCTGTCCTTGTGCCTTCCATCTAGGAAGGCACATACTACTAACTTTATTTTATTTTATTTTAATGATGATAATAATAATAATTTCTCCTCCAACTTTCTTCTAGTGTGGTCAAGATTGTTTAAGTAAAATGTAAATTGTTAAAAATATATATTTTTTAAATTTAAGATAGTATTTTCACTTTATTGTGTTTTTCATTATTTACATTTTACTTGAACAATCTTGACCACAATAGAAGAAAGTTGGAGAAGAAATGGTTAAAGCAGGCTTGATACAGCATATTGTGAAAGCATCATTCTTCTGTTGATTCATGCTGTTTGATTTAAAACCCTACTAATAATAATTATTTATTGATTGCTACTGTTATAAACTCCTGGCTGTCTGAAAATGACAACATGCTCCACCAGACCGGAACTATGAAGTACGAATTCCAAGAGTTGATTTAACTATATAAGTAAATTCCCAAAGTTCAGAGAGATTATGGTAGCACCTACTGTAGGTGAATATAGACCACATTTTATAGGAGACATTAAGCTGTGTCCCAATACTGAAGACAGGCCTTAGAATTAATGGTGCTCTGTGCAAATTTTCCCTTCAATGCCTCCATAGCACTGTTTGTTTATCACGTGAGTGGGCCATACTGCTTGAGAAAAACCGCTATACAGTGTATGGAGCTGTAGTATACTTCACTTCCAACATGAAGTAACTGAGCATGAATGTAACAGGCATCAGAACCAAAAACTATTTGATATTAATGACCTATGAAAAGTACTTGACAACTCCTTTAGGCCGTTTCATTAGAACATGCCACTATGCATGAGCACATGCAAAACACAGACATTCTGAAAGAATAGCAGCTGGGTGTCAATCCTAATTTCAAGTGAAATATTATTTGCTGAGATGATGCATCTAAGCCTACCTTGCATTGTCCTATAAACCTATCATGCGTGGCACTGTTTGCTGAAACGCTGGAACAAGGCCAATATTTTTTGTCTCTGATGTTTGTAATATCCACTAATAATTTCAATGTCCATAATCATTATCATTCCGCCTTTTAGAGATGTTGAATGTGAAATAAATTTATATCCTGCCTTCCTTAGACCCAATTTCATAGTTTCTTCGTTTTTTAGGTTGAAGGTAGATATAAATTTATCGCATTCAACCTATAGCCCAACATGTTGTTCCAGACAAAAGCAAAAAACCACATGAGGTACATGCTAATATCCCCATATTACTGAAAAAACATTTCACATCAATATATGGCAATCAAACTAGTTCCCTAGACCATTTTCCCATCACAAAATCTAGTACCCATAACCTTCAATATTATATTTTTGCAAGAAAGGCAACCAAGACCAGAGATCGTCCCACCGAACGCCCACTCTCCTTTTAATGTGGGCATAACACTACTTAGACAACCCAGGGTGAGGGTAAAACAGTGTGCTTTATTGAACCACAAAACAGGCAGATACATTATGGGAAATAAGTATTTGATCACTTGCTGATTTTCCAAGTTTGCCCAATGACAAAGACACGAACAGTCTATAATTTTAAGGGTAGGTTAATTTTATCATTGAGAGATAGAATATCAAAAACAAAATCCAGAAAATTACATTGTAATGTATTCTCACCCATCCCTTGTAGATTATGAGCCCTCGCGGGCAGGGTCCTCTCTCCTCCTGTACCAGTTGTGACTTGTATTGATTAGGATTATTGTACTTGTCTTCTATTATGTATACCCCTCCACACATGTAAAGCGCTATAGAATAAATGGCGATATAATAATAAATAATAATAATTGTATAAATTCTAAAAATGTATTTGCATTTTGCAGTGAGAAATAAGTATTTGATCCCTCTGGCAAACAAGACTTAATAAAAAAGTATGAGAGGACCGGGAGGACGTACATTTCATGCCAGCTACTATGGGTGAGCTTTAAACAATCTCTGGGATACGTTTCTGGGGGCTTGCTCTATGGGGCATAGTCCACAGTACTTACTGGCAGCCCCTTGATCCATACCTATTATGGTTGTGATGGTTTCACATGTACCCACCTGATTGGGGTTTGTCTTGGGCGATTTTATTATCTGTACTAGTTGTTCCTCCTGCTGTGCCAGCATGTCTCTTGTACTTATTCCCCTCTTCTCTTTGATGCCTTTATTATTTGGCTAGCATTTTTTTTATTTATTTCTGATTCAATAAATGTTTTTTTTTGTTTTATTCTACCCTCTTGGTGTTCTTTGTACTCCATGGTGTTCTGTGTTGTCATAACCTTCCACATAGTATAATGCACCATAGCACTCCATATAGTATAATTTACCCCCCCCATATCCCTCCATATAGTATAATGAGCCCCCATAATCCTCCATAGAATATAATGTACCCCCATGGTCCGTCATAAAATATAATGAATCAACTGTGGTCCTCTATACAAAATAATGCACCCCTATGGTCCTTCATACAGTATAATGCATCTCCCTGGTCCTCTATACAATATTATGCACCCCCCATGGTCCTCTATCTAATATAATCAACCTACTATGGTCCTTTTAACAATATAACACACCCCCTATAGTCCTCCATACAGTATAATGCACCTCCCCATGGTCCTCTATACAATATTATACACCCCCCATGGTCCTCTATACAATGTAATGCACTCCCCCATGGTCCTCGATACAATATAATGCTCCCCTCATGGTCCTTCATAGAATATAATTCTCCCCCATGGTCCTTCATAGAATATAATTCTCCCCCATGGTCCTTCATAGAATATAATGCACCCCTCATGGTACTTCAGAGAATATAATACACCCCCCATGGTCCTCCATGGAATATAATGTACCCCCTATCGTCCTCCATAGAATATAAAGAACCCCCTATGGTCCCCCATACAATAAAATGCACCCCCCTCCCCATGGTCCTCCACACAATATAATTCACCCCCATGGTCCTCCATACACTATTTTGTCCACCAGTCACTGATTTTAAAAAAAATAAATGCAATGCTCACCTATCCTTGTTCCACCCGATCCTCAAGTGTCCTGAACCTGTAGTGTTAAGCGCCGGACATGTCAGAACATTGGACGCTGTAATTATGTAATCGTGTCTGCTGCTCTGACACGTCAGGCGCTGAGGAAGAATGGTGGGGTGGAAGAATGTGCTGACGCTCCCTTCTCCATCATCATTGCTCGTGTTGAAGGCTGCGTCCCTCCTCCGACTGTCAGCGTGAGCAATGATAATGGAGCAGGGAGTGTCAGCAGATGCGTCCAGCTCTATTATTCTGTGCTGACGGGTGGAGGGGAGCCTGGTGCGGGCGCTGACATTGGGCCCCCCACGGTTTGCGGGCCCCATAGCAGTGGCATGGCCTGCCACCATTGGCGGTACACCACTGCTCTCAAGTATATACAGCCTCATCCTGCAGTATATTGCTCCTCTCAGCAGCCTCTCTGTACAGCCCAATCTTGCAATATATCTCTCCTCTTTGTTACCTGTGTACACTAGCACTGCTGCTGCTTCCTGCTAGGAGCTTTGAGCTCTAATGTGGGAGGCTTTGCTTCTTCCTATATAAAACCACTATAACCACTATAAATAAATTTCCACTTGAAGCATACCTTCAACTTGTACGTGTGCAGTGATCTTCATACCTAGTATATTCGGAACCTTGGGTTCCTTTCACTAGCACCGTCATTCCAACTTTTGTCGAGTGCGAGCCATCACACCCTTCTAGATCTTGCTTCTTCCTATGACATTATTCCTTAACCCTGCTGTTCTGTTAGGTCAAAAATGACCGTTTTTGAAATTCTATAATGTTATAAAAATTCAGCGTGTGATTCTGAGACTTGAGGCTCCCTGGCTTTTCGTCATTAGGGGGGTACTCTCTGTGGGAATTTTTTTTTTTTTTTATTTTTGTTAAAAATGACAGAACAGTACAAGTGTATGTGAAATTTAAACAGAACAGCAGGGTTAAAGGAATAGCTCCAGCCTCCACCAGGGAAGCGAATGAGAGAAGCCAGAGTACAGTGCTGTCAGAATTATGGTACAGTCAAAAGATGCTGTAAGTACGATCATACATAGACATAATATTGCCCCACAGGAAAAGTCCTAATTGATACTCTCTCCCTCTGCTTAAGGAAATCTGTCACCAAGTTTTTGCCACTAAGTCTGAGAGCAGCATGATATAGAGACAGAGACCTTGACCCATCCAGTGATTAGTTACTTGTTGGGCTGTTTGCTGTAGTTTTGCTAAAAAGTTTTACCAGCAGGAGATTATCACTATTAGGGTTCGCTCACATTTATGTATAAATAATCGGTCTCATTCTCATCTAGGAGAGTGGGATGTTTCTCTCACTTGCCGTCTGTGTGCTGTCCGTATGCAATCCATTTTTTTACTCAGCAATTGTAATATATCAGATGCCATACTGATGATCCATATGGAACACATTTTTTTTCTGCACTGCCTCATTGAATAACATTGGTCAGAGTGCAATCTGATTTTTTATCAGATTGCACTCGTAAGAGTTATATGCAAGTGTGAGCGAACCCTTAAACTAATAACCTGTAATAGTCCTTCATATTCATGAGCTCTGTATAAATCCCTCACCCCGAACTGATTGGCAGTTTTTTGCCTATACACAGTGAACACAGAAAGCTGCCAATCAGTGATGTGGACGGGGTCTACAGAGCTCAGCATTCAGAGAACTGGCTGATCTGCAGCAGATAAAAGTAATTTTATGAAAATTGCAGCAAGCAGCCCAGTAAGTGAAACATTGCTGGAATCAGGGTATCTGCCTCAGTATCATGCTGCTCTCAGATGAGGTAGCAAAAACCTGGTGACAGATTCTCTTTAAAGAGGTTGTACAAAAAAAAAGTTAAATTAGCCAAATCTATGTAATTTACCTGACTTACAGTATATACCTCACTCATATTTACATAAACTATATGTATGACTATCATGTAGAACAGAATTAGTGATTTGACATATGACATAATTGCACAACTAGACAACTGGTTCGCATTTGCTTCATTTTTTCTGGAAACGCTTCTTCAATATCAATCTGCATTAGGCATACCTGAGGGAAGTCTTGGCACTAAATACTGTTTATATCTGTTATGTTTTTCACATAGCCTAACAGATGCAAGTTATCCGGCTAGCTTACACCAAGTGTATACATTTCACGGGATTGATACTAATGTGCTTTCGTCAGAATGAGCAGAGCAGGTGACGCAGGAAATCCTTTGACGCTCGTTTTTAACAATATGAATTCATTTTGGAAACTGGGTCATGCTGTTGACCTAAATATGATTGCTCCACTGACTTTATCTTCAAATCAACAGATCAGCTACTCTTCTGACTCACTGGATTACTAGCGTAAAATAAATAGGGACTGGATCATGATAAAATTGACACAGCGAATGTTCCTTTATAGGAAACCAAACAAAGCTAAGAGCTTATCTTGTCCCCAATAATATGACACTGTCTCTGGAAAACAACACCAGCAGATCTGCCTGTAGTCTGAGAATTGGTAATATTTCACTCAGCTCGTAAAACCCTTCCTGGAAACTTAATTCATTTAAATAAAAAATATATTAACATTAGTGTTGAGCGATACCTTCCGATATTTGAAAGTATCGGTATCGGATTGTATTGGCCGATATCCGAAAAATATCGGATATCGCCGATACCGATACCCGATACCAATACAAGTCAATGGGACACAAATATCGGAAGTGATCCTGGATGGTTCCCAGGGTCTGAAGGAGAGGAAACTCTCCTTCAGGCCCTGGGATCCATATTCATGTGTAAAATAAAGAATAAAAATAAAAAATGGGGATATACTCACCCCTCCGGCGGACCTTGGACCTAGCGGTGTTAACGGGCAGCCTCCGTTCCTAAGAATGAGCGAGTGAAGGACCTTCGATGACGTGGCGGCTTGTGATTGGTCGCGTGAACGCTCATGTGACCGCTCACGTGACCAATCACAAGACTGCGACGTCATCGCAGGTCCTTCACTCGCTCATTATTAGGAACGGAGGCTGCCGGTTGCAGCGGTTACAACCAGGGCGCGTCAGAGGGTGAGTATATCCCTATTTTTTATTTTTATTCTTTATTTTACACATGAATATGCATCCCGATCCCGATTCCCGATATCGCAAAAATATCGGAACTCGGTATCGGAATTCCGATACCGCAAATATCGGCCGATACCCGATACTTGCGGTATCGGAATGCTCAACACTAATTAACATCCAAAATCCTTGTTTTCTAGTCAGTAGTGTAGCTACCGGAGGGGGGAAGGGGGGCTCAGGGTGCGGTCTCCAGGGCTGCCACTAGGAATTTCGGGGCCCCACACTGGCAAAATTTTTGGGGCCCCTTGAGACTCCGCCCAGGCTCCACCCCTCAAACTGTCCACAGTCCCACCACTCTCTCTTGAAAAAACTCCACTTCTCACCAATCACACATTAACAGTTCCCATCACCAGATCACACATATAGCCAGCAGCTTTTGTTTTAGCCAAAAGATTTTTCTAATCTGCCACCACAACAAGGCAGACTCTTTTGGCCGAGCTCTACTCTACGCTAACCTATTAAAAATTTGTTAAAATATGCAATACAATTTAGGCAGGGGTGGGATTCAAATTTTTAACAACAGGTCCTCTAAGTCGCGGCGGCCGGAATTTTGGCCACGCCCATTTTCAATAACCCCGCCCATACTAATAAGCCACGCCCAGTGGCACGATTCATATTTTTGGAAGCAGTTTGTCTCCCTTAATGACAAGAATACGTTGTGACATACGGTATTAAAGTCATTCAAAGAAACAAACGACTAAAGCAAATGTACTGCACAGGACAATTGTCCGTGTACAAGGTGCTTTAGCTGATCAGTCCACAACATCCTTAGTTAAATTACTAAAGTAGAAGTATGAAACAGTAAACTATGTAGTACTCACTTGAAAGCAAAAACAGTATTCAAGGATTCTAACCAAAGAAAAGTTTAATACTGTAATACAATATAAAAAAGTTTAATTTTCTTTTATAAAAGTATTTAAAAGTTTTATAGTAAACAGTATACAATATAAACCTTACAACAAGGTAAATCGAACTTTACAGCCCACGGATCGCAATATTAACAATATTAACCCCTTCACCCCCAAGGGTGGTTTGCACGTTAATGACCGGGCCAATTTTTACAATTCTGACCACTGTCCCTTTATGAGGCTATAACTCTGGAACGCTTTGATGGATCTTGGCGATTCTGACATTGTTTTCTCGTGACATATTGTACTTCATGTTAGTGGTAAAATTTATTCGATATAACTTGCGTTTATTTGTGAAAAAAATGGAAATTTGGCGAAAATTTTGAAAATTTTGCAATTTTCCAACTTTGAATTTTTATGCCCTTAAATCACAGACATATGTCACGCAAAATACTTAATAAGTAACATTTCCCACATGTCTACTTTACATCAATACAATTTTGGAACCAAAATTTTTTTTTGTGACGGAGTTATAAGGGTTAAAAGTTGACCAGCAATTTCTCATTTTTACAACACCATTTTTTTTTAGGGACCACATCTCATTTGAAGTCATTTTGAGGGGTCTATATGATAGAAAATACTCAAGTGTGACACCATTCTAAAAACGGCACCCCTCAAGGTGCTCAAAACCACATTCAAGAAGTTTATTAACCCTTCAGGTGTTTCACAGGAATTTTTGGAATGTTTAAATAAAAATGAGCATTTAACTTTTTTTCACACACAATTTATTTCAGCTCCAATTTGTTTTATTTTACCAAGGGTAACAGGAGAAAATGGACCCCCAAAGTTGTTGTACAATTTGTCCTGAGTACGCTGATACCCCATATGTGAGGGTAAACCACTGTTTGGGCGTATGGCAGAGCTCGGAAGGAAAGGAGCGCCATTTGACTTTTCAATGCAAAATTGACTGGAATTGAGATGGGACGCCATGTTGCGTTTGGAGAGCCCCTGATGTGCCTAAACACTGAAACCCCCTACAAGTGACACCATTTTGGAAAGTAGACCCCCTAAGGAACTTATCTTGATGTGTGGTGAGCACTTTGACCCACCAAGTGCTTCACAGAAGTTTATAATGCAGAGCCGTAAAAATAAAAAATCATATTTTTTCACAAAAATGATATTTTCGCCCCCAATTTTTTATTTTCCCAAGGGTAAGAGAAGAAATTGGACCCCAAAAAATGTTGTGCAATTTGTCCTGAGTACGCTGATACCCCATATGTGGGTGTAAACCATTGTTTGGGCGCATGGCAGAGCTTGGAAGGGAAGGAGCGCCATTTGACTTTTCAATGCAAAATTGACTGGAATTGAGATGGGACGCCATGTTGCGTTTGGAGAGCCCCTGATGTGCCTAAACATTGAAACTCCCTACAAGTGACACCATTTTGGAAAGTAGACCCCCTAAGGAACTTATCTAGATGTGTGGTGAGCACTTTGACCCACCAAGTGCTTCACAGAAGTTTATAATGCAGAGCCGTAAAAATAAAAAATCATATTTTTTCACAAAAATTATCTTTTTGCCCCCAATTTTTTATTTTCCCAAGGGTAAGAGAAGAAATTGGACCCCAAAAAATGTTGTGCAATTTGTCCTGAGTACGATGATACCCCATATGTGGGTGTAAACCATTGTTTGGGCGCATGGCAGAGCTTGGAAGGGAAGGAGCGCCATTTGACTTTTCAATGCAAAATTGACTGGAATTGAGATGGGACGCCATGTTGCGTTTGGAGAGCCCCTGATGTGCCTAAACATTGAAACTCCCTACAAGTGACACCATTTTGGAAAGTAGACCCCCTAAGGAACTTATCTAGATGTGTGGTGAGCACTTTGACCCACCAAGTGCTTCACAGAAGTTTATAATGCAGAGCCGTAAAAATAAAAAATCATATTTTTTCACAAAAATGATCTTTTTGCCCCCAATTTTTTATTTTCCCAAGGGTAAGAGAAGAAATTGGACCCCAAAAAATGTTGTGCAATTTGTCCTGAGTACGCTGATACCCCATATGTGGGTGTAAACCATTGTTTGGGCGCATGGCAGAGCTTGGAAGGGAAGGAGCGCCATTTGACTTTTCAATGGAAAATTGACTGGAATTGAGATGGGACGCCATGTTGCGTTTGGAGAGCCCCTGATGTGCCTAAACATTGAAACTCCCTACAAGTGACACCATTTTGGAAAGTAGACCCCCTAAGGAACTTATCTAGATGTGTTTTGAGAGCTTTGAACCCCCAAGTGTTTCACTACAGATTATAACGCAGAGCCGTGAAAATAATTTTTCTTTTTTTTCTCAAAAATGATTTTTTAGCACCCAGCTTTGTATTTTTACAAGGGTAACAGAATAAATTGGACCCCAAAATTTGTTTTCCAATTTGTCCTGAGTACGCTGATACCCCATATGTGGGGGGGAACCACTGTTTGGGCGCATGACAGAGCTCGGAAGGGAAGGAGCGCCATTTGGAATGCAGACTTAAATGGATTGGTCAGCAGCCGTCACGTTGCATTTGCAGAGCCCCTGATGTACCCAAACAGTACAAACCCCCCACAAGTGACCCCATATTGGAAACTAGACCTCCCAAGGAACTTATCTAGATGTGTTTTGAGAACTTTGAACCCCCAAGTGTTTCACTAAAGTTTATAGCGCAAAGCCGTGAAAATAAAAATTCTTTTTTTCACAAAAATGATTTTTTAGCCCCCAGTTTTGTATTTTCACAAGGGTAACAGGATAAATTAGACCCCAAAAGTTGTTGTCCAATTTGTCCTGAGTACGCTGATACCCCATATGTGGGGGGGAACCACTGTTTGGGTGCATGACAGAGCTTGGAAGGGAAGGATCGCCATTTGGAATGCAGCCTTAAATGGATTGGTCTGCAGGCGTCACGTTGCATTTGCAGAGCCCCTGATGTACCCAAACAGTACAAACCCCCCACAAGTGACCCCATATTGGAAACTAGACCTCCCAAGGAACTTATCTAGATGTGTTGTGAGAACTTTGAACCCCCAAGTGTTTCACTACAGTTTATAACGCAGAGCCGTGAAAATAAAACATCTTTTTTTTCCCACAAAAATGATTTTTAGCCCCCCAAATTTTTATTTTCCTAAGGATAACAAGAGAACTTGGACCCCAGAAGTTGTTGTTCAATTTGTCCCGAGTACGCTGATAACACATATGTTGGGGTAAACCCCTTTTTGGGCGCACGGGAGAGCTCGGAAGGGAAGGAGCACTGTTTTACTTTTTCAACGCAGAATTGGCTGGAATTGAGATTGGACGCCATGTCGCGCTTGGAGAGCCCCTGATGTGCCTGGACAGTGGAAACTCCCCAATTCTACCTGAAACCCTAACCCAAACACACCCCTAACCCTAATCACAACGGTAACCCTAACCACACCCCTAGCCCTGACACACCCATAATTCTAATCCCAACCCTAATCCAAACGTAAATGTAATCCAAACCCTAACCCTAACTTTAGCCCCAACCCTAACTTTAGCCCCAACCCTAACTTTACCTCCAACCCTAGCCCTAACCCTAACCCTACCCCTAACCCTAACCCTAAACGTGACTGAAATACGTGGCACTGAAATACGTGGCACTGAAATACGTGGCACTGAAATACGTGGCACTGAAATACGTGATACGTGGCACTTAAATACGTGGCACTGAAACACGTGGCACTGAAATACGTGATACGTGGCACTGAAATACGTGGCACTGAAATACGTGGCACTGAAATACGTGGCACTGAAATACGTGGCACTTAAATACGTGGCACTGAAATACGTGGCACTGAAATACGTGGCACTGAAATACGTGGCACTGAAATATGTGATACGTGGCACTTAAATACATGTCACTGAAACACGTGGCACTGAAATACGTGATACGTGGCACTGAAATACGTGGCACTGAAATACGTGATACGTGGCACTGAAATACGTGATACGTGGCACTGAAATACGTGATACGTGGCACTGAAATACGTGGCACTGAAACACGTGGCACTGAAATACGTGGCACTGAAATATGTGGCACTGAAATACGTGGCACTGAAATACGTGGCACTGAAATACGTGGCACTATGACTGTCAGAAAATGTTCATTAAACGGTTAGGGGTGAGGTTAGGGGTAGAGTTAGGGTTAGGGTTTGGATCCCTTTATCACCTTGATTGTGGTGGGTGGCTTTTCAGTGTGTTTTCTGTTTTTTTTCGAAAAAATGCATGCATTTTTAACGCAAACAAACGCATGTGCTTAAAAACGCAAGAAAATACTGCAGGTTGTATTTCTGAAAATGAACGCATGCAGAAAAGAAACGCATGCGTTTGAAAACGCGACCAAACGCGTACAAAAAAACCGCATGCGTTTTCAATGTTAAATATAGGGAAAAAACGCATGCGTTTTTTTGTGCAAAAAACGCTGCAGACAAAAACGCAAGTGTGAAACCAGCGACGCTTTTTATAGCAAAAAAGTTTTTGCGTCTCCACATTTTGAGATCTATAATTTTTCCACATTTTGCTCAACAGAGTCATGTGAGGTCTTGTTTTTTGCGGGACGAGTTGACGTTTTTATTGGTAACATTTTCGGACACGTGACCGTTTTTGATCGCATTTTATTCCGATTTTTGTGAGGCAGAATGACCAAAAACCAGCTATTCATGAATTTCTTTTGGGGGAGGCGTTTATACCGTTCCGCGTTTGGTAAAATTGATAAAGCAGTTTTATTCTTCGGGTCAGTACGATTACAGTGATATCTCATTTATATCATTTTTTTATGTTTTGGCGCTTTTATACGATAAAAACTAAAATATAGAAAAAATAATTATTTTGGTATCGCTTTATTCTCAGGACTATAACTTTTTTATTTTTTTGCTGATGATGCTGTATGGCGGCTTGTTTTTTGCGGGACAAGATGACGTTTTCAGCGGTACCATTGATATTTATATCAGTCTTTTTGATCGCGTGTTATTCCACTTTTTGTTCGGCGGTATGGTAATAAAGCGTTGTTTTTTGCCTCGTTTTTTTTTTTTTTTCTTACGGTGTTTACTGAAGGGGTTAACTAGTGGGGCAGTTTTATAGGTTGGGTCGTTACGGACGCGGCGATACTAAATATGTGTACTTTTATTGTTTTGTTTTTTTTATTTAGATAAAGAAATGTATTTATGGGAATAATATATATTTTTTTATTATTATTTATTTAGGATTTTTTTTTTTTTTTTTTTTTTACACATGTGGAAAATTTTTTTTTTTACTTTTTTACTTTGTCCCAGGGGGGGACATCACAGATCATTGATCTGGCAGTGTGCACAGCACTCTGCCAGATCGACGATCTGCTGTGCAGGGCTGCAGGCTTACCAAGTGTCTGCTCTGAGCAGACACTCGGTAAGCCACCTCCTTCCCTGCAGGACCCGGATGCCGCGGCCATCTTGGATCCGGGACCTGCAGCCAGGAAGGAGGTAGGAGACCCTCGCAGCAACGCGATCACATCGCGTTGCTCCAGGGGTCTCAGGGAAGCCCGCAGGGAGCCCCCTCCCTGCGCGATGCTTCCCTATACCGCCGGTACACTGCGATCATGTTTGATTGCGGTGTGCCGGGGGTTAATGTGCCGGGGGCGGTCCATGACTGCTCCTGGCACATAGTGCCGGATGTCAGCTGCGATATGCAGCTGACACCCGGCCGCGATCGGCCGCGCTCCCCCCGTGAGCGCCGCTGATCGGTGATGACGTACTATCCCGTCGGCGGTCATACGGGCCCACCCCACCTCGACGGGATAGTACATCAAATGTCGGGAAGGGGTTAACAAAAACAATGCCCTCTACTCTAAAGGGAACCTGCCACTCACTATAAGTCCTCTAATCTAGGTTATAGTACTCAATGGAGAATCCAGGGAGGTATCCCTTTGACTCAACTGAAGTGCTATCAGAATTACAGCAATGACCATATAGCTGTTGAATGATCATCATGCTGAATTTTGGGGGCTTTTCGCACTCTCTGGTCTGTGGCAGTATGGTGTTTCTTCCGTAACCAGGATTTGACATATTTAAGCGGCTCCCAATCCGTCACAGGTTTCCCAAGTATCTTCACAGTCATCAGATGCGATATATTAGATACAGTGAGTGCGCTTCTCTCATGTGTAGCTATATTGTTCATAATACTGAACCCTCTTTCTGCCTCTGCACTACTAACAGCGATGACTCGAACTATTTTTTTGGCCTGCTGAATGGAAGGCGGCATAGAGCGATTTGAAAGATATCGGTTATCAACAAAGTCACGGAAATCGTTTATTGGAATCTGATATTTGACTAGCTGACTTAATTGTTCCAATTTGTGTTCCCCTTCTCGCCACGGTGACAATGTAACATCAGCTGTCCACGATTCAGGCTCAAGCAAAGAGAATAGGGACAGTAAATGTTTGTAGTGGTCCGCATTGTGTTCACGTGTGTCACTGTCCATTAGTCGACTATTTGCAGTGGAAAACAAGCGGCTTTGCATATTGTCTATGACACACTGAATTAAGAGCGCTCTTGGAAGGGCAGTTTTTTTCTCACTGGATTCAAAAGGAATACCTTTAAATGGCTCGGTTTGGATAATAGTACCAGCCTGTACCTCATACTTTCCGGGACAATCTTTTAAGTTTTGAAGTGCCCTAATGCACCTGCAGAGAAGTCGGTCAGCTTTCACTACAGATACCTCCCTTTCTTGTAAAGCAAGTGATAAAAGTGCTAGTTCATCTAGAATATCAATCATTAAAGCTAGATCTTTTAAAAAAGAAATGTTAGCCATCTTTTTTGCCATTCCGATGAGAGACTTAGAGCTGGAAAAATGCTGGTACAAAGCTGGATATGTTCTCCACACTGCTTTGGCAGCACAGACACTACATGCCACCCACCGAGGTCCTAGAATTCGACCTATCTTAATAATCTCCAATTCTAAATCTGCTGCAATATTGTGGAGCTGAGAATATTGTTTGTTAGAAACATGGTAGATGCTGTAGATTTTTTCCAGAAACATTTTAAAGTGATTAACTTGAGAAACTGTTTTAACAGCATCATCAAGTGCAAGCTGTATTCTGTGGCTTAAGCAGTGCCATATGACTACATTTGGGAATGCTTTTTGAATTTTGGAAGCCACACCAGACTTACTCCCCAACATGGCACTAGCCCCATCAGAGCAAAATCCAATTAAATTTTCTTGCATATACTGCTGGTCAAAGCCATTCTCCTTCAAGCAGGCAAACAGGGCATTGGTTATTGAGTCAGCACTAGTACATTCAAGCTCCTTTAAATCTACAAAGATGTTAACAGGCTCTGGAGCATCGGGAAGCTCACAACGGATGTAGATCACAAGCACACTTTTCTGTGACACAGTTGACGATTCATCAGTTACAATGGAAAATTTAGACCTGAAACTAATTATTTTCGAAAACAAAGACTTCCTCATTTCGGAGGATATATGCTGGATTATTGTTATAGCAGTCTTCCTAGAATGAAGGCCTACTCCAAGGTCCACACCAATGGTTTGCAACAGTTCAACGTGCCCTTGTATGTCAGACATAGGCCGATTATGCAGCGCTAGGCTATAAACAACATGAAAAACATTTACAGTGGAAGCCAATGCCTTCTCATGGACCCGGTCAAGTGCCTTTACTAGTGCATCATTTTTAGCGGCATTAACAATTTCCTCTGCTTTATTATGAGCTTTGGACATTGCATGTTCTCTAATTTTTTTGCGAAAAGAGGATTGCTGTTTTTTTTTCAGGGTTCCACATGGCTTCACTGAAAAAGTCTTCCACTCCTCAGAAAGATGACATGATTTGGCCCTTTCAGCTCCTAATGAGCTTCCAACTTTACTGCACACAGTACACCCCAGTTTTCCATCCTTTAGTTTGACCCATGGATGCAAGTTTGTGAAGTAGTCAATTTGTTTTTGTGACCAACATGGAACACTAAGCGGCTGGGTCTCTAATGAAGCATCAGAAACTGAACTCTGACCATCCATGATGCTGCTATCATGTATAGCTGAAGCAGTGTCATCATCAGAATGATCACATAGAACGTCAGCAACACCATGTACATCACTGCTAATCTCACTTATGACATCCGATTCAGCTACTACATTTCCCATGTTCCTTCTAACATTATCATCTTGTACATCACTGTCCAGTTCATGTAAAGCGTTGGCACCACATGAATCAGTGTTCTGGCCAATGTTAACATTGGTACCATGAACAATATTGCCACAAGTTTCAGATGCTTTATTGGCATTTGAAGTACTAGCACCAATGTTCACTTCCTCAATTCTTCCCTTCTTGTTTCCAGTGTGGAAAAAAGACAAAAGTGTAGATTGTCTCTTCATTTTGTGTGTAAATGATTCAAAAGGTTTGGTCAAACCTTGAGGCGTCTTCTATAAAGTCAATGTGGCGTCCACTGTGTTTGGAGCCAGTAGCTTTACAGTTGGTCACTAAAAATAAACAACATTCTGGGATGTATCAAGACAACTATTGAATCTAGATCAGGGGAGGTGATTATCCCGCTATGCTTTGCCCTGGTCAGACCTCACCTGTATACTGTGTACAGTTCTGGGAGCCTCAATTTAAGAAATACATCAATATACTGGAGCAAGTCCAGAGAAGAGCAACCAAGATGGTAGCAGTGCCCCCTAATAGCCACCACACTGTCCCCAATAGTAATAGTGCCCCTCTAATAGCCACCATAGTGCCCCTTAATAGTCACAACAGTGCCCTCAATAGTCACAGCGCCCCCTAATAGCCACAACAGTGCCCCAAGTCACAGTGCCCCCTAATAGCCACGGCAGTGCCCCCAATAGTCATAGCGCCCCCAATAGCCACACTGCCCCATGCAAAAAAAAAAATGTTTGAACTCCCATGCTTACAAACGGCGCTCTCTGCAGTCTTCTCCTCTCTCTCTGCAGTCTTCTCCTCTCTCGCTGCAGTCTTCTCACTCCCTGTAGACAGTATTCTCGCTCCCAGCCGCAGCCTACGAGGTGCCGGAGAAAGCTCCCTGCACGGAACGACGTGTACGGTGTACAGTGACGTCGTCACGTCGTCCCGTGTAGGAGGCTCGTCCCGGGATCGCAAGCTGATAGGCTGCTGCTGGACGGAGGAACCCGGCGGAGAGGTGAGTGAACTTTTTTTTCTTTTCTTATCTTCTGCCGCGATCGGGTCACACAGCCTGGAGGACCCCTTCTTCCACGATCGGGTCCCGCTCCTCCCGGGGTGAACAATCCCCACCAGCAGCACAGCAACCCGTCCGGGGGCGGTCCGGAGGCGGTCCGGGGGCGTGGTAACCATTTTCAATTACCGGAACGCTGGCAGATAGAAATTTTAGTAAACGGCTGCCCCGTACCGGGTCGTACCGGCTGAATCCCACCCCTGAATTTAGGTATATTTTTATTTATTTCTCAATTTTTAATATGACCAATAATATCATATACAAGGGACAAATACACTGCACCATGACCAGAAAACATATTACCACCACATAGTGACCTGTAATACCACATACAAGGAACTAATACTGCCACACCATGTCCAGATCCCATATTACCACCACAGTGACCGAATAATACCAGATACAAGAGACAAATACCAACCACACCATGACCAGACCACATATTACCACCACAGTAATCTATACCGCATACAAGGAACAAATACTGCCACACCATGTCCAGATCACATATTACCACCACAGTGACCGAAGAATAGCACATACAAGGAACAAATACCGCCACACCATGACCAGACCACATATTACCACCACATGGTGACAAATAATACCACATACAGGGAACAAATACTGCTACACCATGGCCGGACAACATATTACCCCCACATAGTGACTGAATATTAAAATACTGATCATTAATAAAAAAAACACAATACTATCACCAAAAGGGCCATTATACACAGGAGATCTGTGCTTCGTATGCAGTGTCTGTGTACAGGTAATACAGTGATCACTGGTGACATTGTACACAGGACCGCTGTATATAGTAAACAGTGTATAGTGTCAGTGTGCAGGTAACACACTGACTCACCAGTGACGTCTCTTGGTGTATTCCTTCAGCTTCGCTTTGCATCTTAATCCAGCACAAACCACCATCACTTCTTCCAACCAGGAGTCGTCTCTGCAAGAAATAACACAGTTATCTAGAGCTCCGCTTGCAGAACACATTACTTAATTTTACTTAACATAGTGTAGCTCTGCACAGTAACAGGACCACCCCTCCCATTTAAAACAGTATCCTCAAAAAATAAAATAAATACATCACTGCAGTAATAATATCCCTTAATTAGCCCCTATGGTAATAATACCCCCCAGCATGGCCTGTGTATCTCATTCCTGGCTCCAGCCATATGTTTTCCCATTCTGCCCTCATGAGTATCCATCCGGCCCCATCTGTCCCATGATCCTGCCCCATCTGTCCCCATGATCCTGCCCCATCTATCCCCATGATCCTGCTCCATCTGTCCCCATGATCCTGCCCCATCTGTCACCATGATCCTGCCCCATCTGTCCCCATGATCCTGCCCCATCTGTCCCCATGATCCTGCTCCATCTGTCCCCATGATTCTGCCTCAACTGTCCCCATGATCCTGCTCTATCTGTCCCCATGATCCTGCCCCATCTGTCCCATGATCCTACCGCCCCATCTGTCTCCATCGTATCCATCCTGCACCATGATCCTGCCCCATCTGTCTCCATCCTGCCCCCGTGTCTCCCATCCTGTCCCCGTGCCTCACATTCTGCTGTCTCCCATCCTGCTCCCGTATCTCACATCCTGCCCCCCTATGTCTCACATTCTTCCCCGTGTCTCACATTCTGCCCCTTGTCTCACATTCTGCCCTGTGTCTCACATTCTGCCCCCCTGTGTCTCACATCCTGCCTCCCTGTGTCTCACATCCTGCCCCGTGTCTCATTCTGCCCCCTGTGTCCCACATTCTTCCACTGTGTTGTTTCCTTTCCTTCTCCCTGTGTTTTCATTCTGCCCCTGTGTTGTTTCATTCCTGCCCCGTGTTTCAATTTGCCCCCTGTGTTGTTTTCATTCTGCCCCCGTGTTGTTTTCATTCTGCCTCGTGTTGTTTTCATTCTGCCCCCTGTGTTGTTTTCATTCTGCCCCATGTTTTCTTCATTCTGCCCCCTGTGTTGTTTTCATTCTGCCCCGTGTTGTTTTCATTCTGCCCCGTGTTTTTATTCTGCCCCCTGTGTTTTCTTCATTCTGCCCCCTGTGTTTTCATTCTGCCCCCTGTGTTTTCTTCATTCTGCCCCCTGTGTTTTCTTCATTCTGCCCCCCGTGTTTTCATTCTGCCCCCTGTTTTCTTCATTCTGCCCCCTGTGTTTTCATTCTGCCCGTTTTCTTCATTCTGCCCCCTGTGTTTTCTTCATTCTGCCCCGTGTTTTCTTCATTCTGCCCCCTGTGTTTTCATTCTACACCCTTTGTTGTTTTCATTCTGCCCCCTGTGTTGTCTTCATTCTGCCCCCTGTGTTTTTTTTATTCTGCCCCCTGTGTTTTCTTCATTCTGCCCCCTGTGTTTTCTTCATTCTGCCCCCCTGTGTTTTCATTCTGCCCCATTTTGTTTTCATTCTGCCCCCTGTGTTGTTTTCATTCTGCTCCCTGTGTTTTCATTCTGCCCCCGTGTTTTCTTCATTCTGCCCCCCTGTGTTTTCTTCATTCTGCCCCCTGTGTTGTTTTCATTCTGCCCCCTGTGTTGTTTTCATTCTGCCCCCTGTGTTTTCTTCATTCTGCCCCCCTGTGTTTTCATTCTGCCCCCTGTTTTGTTTTCATTCTGCCCCCTGTGTTGTTTTCATTCTGCTCCCTGTGTTTTCATTCTGCCCCCTGTGTTTTCTTCATTCTGCCCCCCTGTGTTTTCATTCTGCCCCCTGTGTTGTTTTCATTCTGCCCCCTGTGTTGTTTTCATTCTGCCCCCTGTGTTTTCTTCATTCTGCCCCCCTGTGTTTTCATTCTGCCCCGTTTTGTTTTCATTCTGCCCCCTGTGTTGTTTTCATTCTGCTCCGTGTTTTCATTCTGCCCCCTGTGTTTTATTCATTCTGCCCCCCTGTCTTTTCATTCTGCCCCCTGTGTTGTTTTCATTCTGCCCCGTGCTTTCTTCATTCTGCCCCCTGCGTTTTCTTTATTCTTGCCCCGGGCTTGCTGCATTAAGTAAAAAAAAATAAAACAGCTTTCTTCTTACCTGGCCGGGCTCCAGAGCCGACGTCCATCCCAGACATTTCAGCGCGGACTCGTCGGCGAATGACAATGACATCATACGCCGGCGACGTGCGCGCTGACGTCAGCTGCCAGCCTCCGATTGGCTGGCGGTTTTAACTATTGCCTTGCGGGCCTGGATGGGCCCGCAAAGCAATAGAACCTGCGTCTCGGGGCCTGGGCCCAATGGGCAGATGAGACGAGGCCCGATGCGGGCCCCCTCTGCCCACCGGGCCCCATACGCCAGTCAGGGCAGTAATGCCCTGATGGCAGCCCTGGCAGTTGCCCTGGGCCCCATGCTCACAGGGGCCCACATAGAGCTACAGCTAACTGCACAGGGCATAGAAACAGTTAAGTTCTTCTGTAGAGCAGGGAGACACACTCTCTCTGCCCTACAAGTCAGCTTCCGCGATCTGTAGACTGGAGTTTGATTTAAGCCTGGGGTTTACAGAAAAGAAGGGAGACTCAAGGATTAGATGGAAGGCAGATAGGCATGATGACATAGCTATACTGAGACTGCATGCTCCAGCGAGATGACCTCACCTTGATTCTCTGCCACGCTTTGGTCCTGTCTACTGGAGGACTTTTCAGGTTCCATGGTTAGGTAAGTATAAGATGTTTTTATTTTATTTCAGTAATGCTCATTGGGGATCTACTGGGAGCCCTGCATACAGTCTAGGGTGCTACTGTGGGCCATGCATACAGTATGTGGGGACTACTGGGTGTCAAGCATACAATGTTGAGGCACTACTGGGTGCCATCTTACAGTGTGGAAAGACTAATGGGGCCATTATAGAGTGGGGGGGACTACTGGGGGCCATCATACAGAGTGAGGGGCCATGGAAGACCATCACACAGTGGGGAGTCTACTGGGACCTGTCATACAGTGTGGGGGGCTACTTGGTGCTGTCATACAGAGGGGGTGCTACTGTGAGGCCCATCATGCTGTGTATGCTGGTGCTGTGGGTGGCATCATGCCGTGTAAAGGGGAACTATATATGGTGGACTAGGGACATAATTAAATGTTATGTTGGCACTTAAGCATAATTTTTTAGGGCACTCAAAGTATTGTGAATGTCAACTGGTCATACTGGAGACATTAGTACTTTCTAGGGGCAAAATGTGGACACTGTTTTGTAGGGCATTTGCACAGGGCATTAATATTTTCTAGGGCACAATTTTATCATCTAAAGGGCAGAAAGGATGCAATTTACTTTGTAAGAGGCACAATGGTGGCATTATTATGTGGGGCACTAAGACGATCAGTAATATGAACACATACAGCGGCAGCTCAGCATTGGGGTATCAGCAGGATGAGGAGTTTGTGCTGGTTGGGAATAGATGGGGATGGAAGTGAAATGTGTCTTTTTTGTAATATCTGTAGACAAATCATGGCTGGAGACATTGTCGCGTCAGTCTGGGCCAAATGGAAAAGACGGGAAAAGTGAACGACTCCACCAGAAAGAACGTTGGTTGTAAGTCACCATCAATAGCTGCACTGTAATCTCTTCTGTGTTCTGCAGCACGTGTTATCAGTGTTAGTCATTGTGTAGAGATTTTCAGTAACAGCAGCGTCATCTGCTGACGTTCCCTTATACCTATAATTATGGTTTACCACCATAGTTGTAATCAGGGTTTCCTGGTAAGGGGTCCACTCAGATGTTTTGCCCCCCCTGAACTGAATCCGTAGCTACACCTGTTTCCAGTACTTCAACTTTGTTGGCTACTTAGAGCAGTGACTAATGTGGTACTTTTGGAAGATTAACTGTAATTTTTATGATATTCTACATTTGATGTAAAAAATAGGACGTGAATCTATTTATTATTATCTATTTATTATTATTATTATTTATTTTTTATTAGTATCACCTCTATGCTGATGACACACAGATCTACATCTCTGGACCAGATATCACCTCCCTACTAACCAGAATCCCTCAATGTCTGTCCACTATTTCATCCTTCTTCTCCGCTAGATTTCTGAAACTTAACATGGACAAAACAGAATTCATCATCTTTCCCCCATCTCACGCGACCCCCCCCAACGAACCTAACCATTACAGTAAATGGCTGCCCACTCTCCCCAGTCCCACAAGCTCACTGCCTCGGGGTAATCCTTGACGCTGATCTCTCCTTCAAACCACATATCCAAGCCCTTTCCACTTCCTGCCGACTTCAACTCAAAAATATTTCACTAATCCGTTCATTCCTCAACCAAGAATCTGCAAAAACCCTAGTCCATGCCCTCATCATCTGTAGCCTTGACTACTGCAACCTCCTGCTCTGTGGCCTCCCCTCGCACACTCTCGCACCCCTCCAATCTATTCTAAACTCTGCTGCCCGACTAATCCACCTGTCCCCTGCTATTCCCCGGCCTCTCCCCTCTGTCAATCCCTTCACTGGCTCCCCATTGCCCAGAGACTCCAGTACAAAACCCTAACCGTGATGTACAAAGCCATCCACAACCTGTCTCCTCCATACATCTGTGACCTCATCTCCCGGTACTTACCTACATGCAACCTCCGATCCTCACAAGATCTCCTTCTCTACTCCCCTCTTATCTCCTCTTCCCACAATCGTATACAAGATTTCTCTCATGCATCACCCCTACTCTGGAACCCTCTACACAACACATCAGACTCTCACCTACCATCGAAATCTTCAAAAAGAACTTGAAGACCCACCTCTTCCGACAAGCCTACAACCTGCAGTAACCACCGATCGACCAAACCGCTGCATGACCAGCTCTATCCTCACCTACTGTATTCTCACCCATCCCTTGTAGATTGTGAGCCTTCGCGGGCAGGGTCCTCACTCCTCCTGTACCAGTTATGACTTGTATTGTTTAAGATTATTGTACTTGTTTTTATTATGTATACCCCTCCTCACATGTAAAGCGCCATGGAATAAATGGCGCTATAACAATAAATAATAATAATAAATAATAATAATTATTATGATATTTCCCATTAGCCCTTTTATGAAGAATACAAGATCTTTATTAATGAGAATTTCAAACTACCAAATCATAAGTTTGGCCTCGAAGTCCAAGTAGATTTTTACCTAGCCAGTTCTAAATACAAGGACATGTTCTTTACATGGAAAAAGTAAAAAATGTTCACAAAATACGTTATCGCTATAAACTGATGTTTATTTAGTAAATTTGCTCCACAATACCAAATTATATTTTTATTAGGTGTCATCAAACAGCCACAATATTGCTATATAATACCACCCTAGTTCAAATTTTTGGACCTATAGCTTTGGAGAAAGGGTGGGAGATGAACATTTTTACTCATGCCCTTAACCACACCCATTTACTATTTGTTTGTGGTGGGAGGAAAAGTCAGATGGAGCAGTGAGGGACATTCAGCAGACTGCCCAAGAGTCAAAATCCAGGACTGTCCCAATGAGTCTGAAATGGATGGGTCCTATGGATTTATTTTTTAGTTCATTCATTCCTAGTTGTAGCAACCATAATGTTCTAATTTTTACATAAGCTTCACTATATGAGGTCTTGCCTGTTTGCAACTGTAAGGCTTTGTTCATAAATGGTGCATTTTTTTCTCCAAGTTTCCGCACCAATCTATGCAATAAAAATCTTCCCTGATTATTGCATTTTTCCTGCATTTATTATGCATTTCCCATCTTAATTTTGGAGCAAATTTGAAGCAGAGTTTTTAATGTGTTTTTACAGTAGAAAAAAGCTTTGATTCCGCATTTAAAATAAAGCAACTGTGTTTTTTGCATGCATTTTTTGCAAGCTTTTTCAACATGCATTTTTTCATTATTTTATGTCTAATACATAGGTATAGAAATGTACTGGTATATAGAGATGTGTCTCTGTGTACCAATAAAATTTGCCTGTAAAACAGAGAAATACAAGACACATTCAAATATAGACAATGTCCTTATACTTATCAGAGCAACAAGATGGAAGAGATTATACAGCAGAGCAGAGCTGTTTTCATCTGAATCAGGCTCTGATGTGAGGTAGAATACTAAGTTGTTAGACCTCCTTTACATGTCCTGATATTTCTTGCTCTGGCCGTCTCTGTGTGTTTCATACGTGTGGCAACCATGTGCTGCCCATGTGCCGCATCAGTATCACATGTACCAGCACCTGAGAAAAGCTAGCACAGATTGTGCTGTTTCCCTGTAAAAAAAAAACAAAAAGAAAAAACAACAATATTCCTCACCTGTCCAAAGTTGAAAGAATCCATATTATCCCATGTGTGAACGGCGATGATCTCACTGAGGTCAGCGCAGTTCATGGACCCACTCTCGCTGCAGCGAGTCACTCTCCCCTGCTCTTCAGTATGAACGACCGGGTCGCCTCAGGCCACCACTAATGCTGATAAGCAAATGTGGCAGAGATGGATTACGGTGTGGGACACTATGGATTACTTCGAATAGGTGAGATATATTATTGTTTTTTATTTTTGTTGTTTTACAGGGGACAATGGTTTCAGGGGACTAGGTGTTAAAGTGAATATAATGTATTTTTTTTTTTATTCTTCATTTTACAAGCTTGTCACCTGCTCATGCTGATTACAGGGAGAGCAGGCGACAATGATGAGAATGGTCATCAGCACCAGGCACATGACAACAGCGTGAACAGTATTGCTGATTCTCAGGCGCCGATGCATGTCATACTGATTACACACGGATGTCAACCGTGTGTCATCAGTGTGTATGTGTGCGGGACTTTTTGTGGCCCATGCTGCTGATAAAAAATGGACATATCAGCGTGTTTTGCGCATTGGCACACAATCCATGGAAGCAAACTGACATGTGCACAGACCCATTCACTTGAATGGGTCTATGTGTGCAAGTGTCTTCAGTACGTGTGAAAACTGTCACCACACATACCAGAGACACTGACATGTAAAGGGGGCCTTACAGAGCTTTGTACAATGTTTTTCTTCTCACTCCTCCCTCTCCTCTCTCAGTAGTTTACAATGGGTTCCGTAGATTATAATAATCTCTGTTTAGACAATGTGTCTACTCTTTCCTCCACATGTAAGAGAAAGTAATAGTATTTCAGCTCCAAAATGCACTGCATCATATACTGTATGAGCAGCAATTAGATGCAGGGACAATTGTTTTATTCACCAACTGAATATTTTGAATGCCAGTGAGGCACCACTGCAATTGCAGGTGAATGATACAACCTAGATGTCTTGGAGCATCATCTGTTATCTACATCACACAGCAGTTACTGTATTTATCTCCTCTAATCCCTACTTCAGATCCTCCTTAACAGTCATCATGACCACATCCCCAATAGTTAAAAAAGCACAGCTGATTTAATACATTGACTTAATTCTTTTAACTCATGGAAAGTAAAGCACTGGCAAGTAATTTAACAGCTTAAATGCATAGTTAGAACGGGCATACAATGGACAAGTTGCTAATTTGTGACATCGCACCCCATTGAAACTTGTTGCTGCATTTGTTGAAGCATCTGTACAAGCAGCATTAAAACCCTGCTGTTCTGTTGGTCAAAAATGACAGTTTTTGAAATTCTATAATGTTATAAAAATTCAGCGTGTGTTTCTGAGACTTGAGGGTCCCTGACTTTTCGTCATTAGGGGGGTACTCTCTGTGGGAATTTTTTTTTTTTTTTATTTTTGTTTACTTTATTTGGTACAATTTTTTTTATGTGAAATCTAAACAGAACAGCAGGGTTTTTAAGAGATGATAGACTTGTATGATGCAGGAGCCAAACTGGAGCAAGGGTTAGTTTGAAATCAATCAGTTTAAAAGCAATTGACAACTGATGAGGGATGTGTGTTGCCTTCTGGAGTCCTTAAATGAGGCAGGAAAAATCACTCACCAGAATGCAAGAGGAGATAAAGAAATAACAGCAACTTGCACATGCTCATTGTTACCCTGTCTGTTGGGGACCTTTAAAGTCCATATTACATGCTGCAGGATTTGGATGAGGATGAAGAAGAGGTTCACGTGTTTCGCAACGCAAGCAATGAATAGCCAGGTCTTTCACCGGGAAGGAACAACCACGGGAAGGGCAGCATCCAATAAAGGAAAACCACCTATGCCAAAACATGGTATCCATCCACAGTAATAGCCAGTTTCCTACTCCAC
Source organism: Ranitomeya variabilis (assembly GCF_051348905.1). Taxonomy (NCBI): domain Eukaryota; kingdom Metazoa; phylum Chordata; class Amphibia; order Anura; family Dendrobatidae; genus Ranitomeya; species Ranitomeya variabilis. The sequence goes on along the minus strand of NC_135238.1, from coordinate 158,603,829 downwards.
ACAGATGAGGGGCAAATACCTCGAAACAGCTGTCTGTGGATGGATACCATGTTTTGGCATAGGTGGTTTTCCTTTATTGGATGCTGCCCTTCCCGTGGTTGTTCCTTTCCAGTGAAAGACCTGGCTATTCATTGCTTGCATTGAGAAACACGTGATGGTGTCTCCGCGGCTTTTCTACATGCATTTGCATATTTCCCATAAGGGATGGGGGCAGTGTTCTGGATCACTGCATTGAGAAACACGTGATGGTGTCTCCGCGGTGTTGGATGTTTTGATCTCCCCGAGGTCATTCATCCTTATGTTCATAGCTCTCACAGAGCATTGACACCCTCACCTGATCACCGTGGTACTCAGCGTGAGGCCGCGCAATCGATGCGTAGTACCTGTACTGTTGGTTGTGGGAACGCAGCTCCCGCAGAGCAGTACATGTACGGCTCATGTCAGGAAGGTGTTAAAGAGAAAAAGTCTCATCTGACAGCGTGAGAACTGCAGTGCTCTGGCCATTGGAAATAATCTTACTGCTGTTCAGAGCTGCCTGTGTTTCTTGCGCTGTCATGCAGATGACAGTGCAAGAAACACCCGGTGTTTGGGGGTGGCCTAACCTGAACAAAAAAACAGACTTCCTGGTGAAGTCCGTGTTTGGGGTATGTGCCCGAACAGTATGTGTTCGGTACCCTGAACTTTACTACTCAGGTGCACCCATCTCTACGCATCACCTCTTTAAGTTACAGAAAGATGATGGGACCTCCGACAGTGGCACCATCAGTGTGAATCAGTGTTCTGTGTAGTCCTCCTCCTGCGCAGCTGTAACAGTTAATATTTTACATTGCAGAGTTTTAATTCTGCCAATGACATATTTATCTGTTCTGCCCTTTAGTCTCCTAAGTAAGCAACAGCACTTTATAGGGCAAGTAAGACATTTCACAAGTTCTAGTTGATTTATTGGATGGACTGAACAGTCAGCATTTGCAAAAGATGGGGTGGAGTAAATGGAGTATATGATTCAAGCACTGAACTGAATAAGTAGATCTGCACTAATAGATGTGGTGGTAGTAGCACTGGCTGGGACAGCCAAACTATTAGGGGCAATCTGAATCAGGGATATTCTAAAGATGGGTATCAGAATGGGGACTTAGCCAGAAATAAAGATGATGATTGTGTGGTGTTCATGACCCGGGAAATAAATCGGGGTGACAAGGAAGTGATGTCATCAGGAAGGGAGGGTGGTAGCAGGGGGAAAATAAGAACTTTCCGGGGCAGATCTACTTCTGCTATCATGAGAACAGGTGATACTGTAACTGCTGTTGATAGACAAGGCTCATCAACACCAGAAAGATCTGGTGGTGACAAGCCTTGGCATCTTGGATGTGATAATTATTTTGAAAAGAGCTGAGTCTTTATCTTCCAAGCAGTGTACTCCCCATAGCCTGGAAAAGGTAATTTACATAAAGTGATAACAGATGATTTATCAACAACAAGGCATCCAATATGAGGCATACAGGTAGGATTTTTTTCAGCATTATATAACCTGTATGCCCATATTAATAGTTTAGACAGGTCAAATGAGGTGACAGATATCTTTAAGTTGTTTTACAGCTTATGAGAATCAGAGACCAAAGTCATACAGTGGATGAGTTGCTTATCTGCATCAAGCAGCAAATATCATGCTGGATGACTCCCCATCAACTGCAACTGGGCAATGTCTAACTGTACTATATTTGAGTAAACTAACTCTTGTTCACTGCATGCCACACATCTTACATTTGATTGTGCAAAATGTGTTAACATAATATACCTGCTTGGAAAATGTAATGGCTGTGATTCAATGATTGTGTGGGTATTTAAATCATTCTTACATGTTAAAGCTCGCCCTCCATGCTTTGTAAAATCAGAATGGTCTGTCTGAACACTGTCTCATTTGCAATATTGCAATTCAGTGCTGCATATAGTGAAGTATCGATATAAGCAGCATAAAATGATGACTGATTATGTTCTGCAACAGGCAAACTGACTACTTATGCTAGGTCAGCACTTTTAGCACTGATGAGGCCTGGGAGGGTTCTGCACAAGTGTGCAAATTTCATAACACCACGACGTTAACTTGAATGCACGTGTGCAGAACTGTCTTAGGCCTAGCGTGAGAGCCTTTGGGGATTTCAGTTCTTGTCACATCAATCATAGATGCAATGAGGACCGGATTTGTGGTGTTGAGTAGCGGCGGGATCGGAGAGGTGAGTGGTAAGGAGAGTATAAATATATTTTTTATTTTGCAATATTTTGCTGGCTCTTTACAATGCAGAAAAATAGTGGCCAGCAGTCACCATTTTGCTTAATCAGCATGGAAGGGAAATGCAAAAATTTGGATTTGTGTAACAAATTGAATTCAATTCCATTCCACTATATTCGTTCATCTGTGCTCATGACTTTCACCTTCTTTGTAATTTTTGGTGTAATTATAATTGTATAATTGTACCTGCATCCAGGGCAAGTTTTCCTGGTATCACCCTGCACAGGATTAGGCCCCTGCATTGAGCAGGGTACAAAGGGGTAAATTCTTGTTATTTAAGAAACCAAAATTCGTAGAATCTTGTAAATGAAAATTTCTTAATTCACAATTGTTGTTGAAATTGTTAAATGGAATCTGTTACCACCTTTGTGCTATGTAACTTATTAATATGGGCATTGGGGTTATAATATGCCTTAAAAAGTCATCCATGTATGATGACACCTTGTTGTGGATAAATCATCTTTCATCACTTTATGTACATGAGCTCTTCCAGACTATGGGGAGGACGCTGCCCAGAAGATAACTCTGCCTCCGTATTGCCATTATCATATGTTCACATGTGGTCAAAATTGTTGTTACCCCTCGTTTAATGACAGAAAACTCACAATGGTCACAGAAATAACTTGAATCTGACAAAAGTAATAATAAATAAAAAATCTATGAAAAGGAACAAATGAAAGTCAGACATTGGTATTCAGCCATGCTTTATCAGAATAAAAAAAAAAAACCCTCATGAAATAGGCCTGGACAGAAATGATAGTACCCTTAACTTAATTATTTGCACAACCTTTTGAGGCAATCACTGCAAGCAATCAAACGATTCCTGTAACTGTAAATGAGACTTCTGCACCTCTCGACAGGTATTTTGGCCCACTCCTCAAGAGCAAACTGCTCCAGTTGTCTCGTGTTTGAAGGTTGCCTTTTCCAGCGGCATGTTTCAGCTCTTTCCAAAAGATGCTCAATAGGATTTAGGTCAGGGCTCGTAAAAGGCCACTTCTGAATAGTCCAATGTGTTCCTCTTAGCCATTCTTCGGTGTGTTTAGCTGTGTGTTTTGTGTCACTTTCCTGTTGCAAGACCCATGACCTGCGACTGAGACCAAGCTTTCTGACACTGGGCAGTACATTTCTCTCTAGAATCCTTTGATAATCTTGAGATTTCATTATACCCTGCACAGATTCTAGACACCCTGTGCCAGATGCAGCAAAGCAGCCCCAGAACATAACAGAGCCTCCTCCATGTTTCACAGTATTGACAGAGTTCTTTTCTTGATATGCTTCATTTTTCCGTCTGTGAACATAGAGCTGATATGCCTTGCCAAAAAGTTCCATTTTTGTCTCACCTGTCCATAGGACATTCTCCCAGAAGCTTTGTGGCTTGTCAACATGTAGTTTGTAAAATTCCAGTCTGTCTTTTTTATGATATTTTTTTCAACAATGGTGTCCTCCTTGGTCATCTCCCATGAAGTCCACTTTGGCTCATACAACGACGGATGGTGCGATCTGACACTGATGTTCCTTGAGCTTGAAGTTCTCCTTTAATCTGTTTAGAAGTTTTTCTGGGCTCTTGTTACAATTCGTTTTATCAGTCTCTTTGATTTGTCATCAATTTTCTTCCTGCGGCCACATCCAGGGAGGTTGGTTACAGTTCCATGGATTTGACAGTTCTGAATAATATGTGCTGTAGTTACATGAACATCAAGCTGCTTGGAGATGGTCTTATAACTTTTACCTTTTACCTGTTTGTCTATAATTTTCTTTCTAATCTCCTGTGATGCTAGTTAGTGGACACACTGCAATTTAACATGTCCCTCTTGTCACATTATTTTCAGGGGTACCATCATTTCTGTCCAGGCCTATTTCATGAGTTTAATTTTTTTTTTAATTCTGAGGAAGCATGGCTGAAAAGCAATGTCTGACTTTCATTTGTTCATATTCATAGATTTTTTATTTATTATTACTTTTGTCAGATTCAAGTTATTTCTGTGACCATTGTGGGTTTTTCAGTCATTAAACGAGGGGTACCAATAATTTTGACAACATGTGTATCGCCTCCCACAGCATCGTTGTGTCCTATGACATCCGGTTTTCGTCCTGTGATGTAGTGCGTGCGCATTCACACTGCTGTCGTTCCTCTTCAGTGTTCTTGCAAGTTGAAGCCAATGCCCATAGTAGAGTGGAACACTGAAGAGGAACAACGGCAATGGGAATGCACAAGCATGACATTACAAGACGAAAACCCAACCTCACAGGGACAGAGTCACGCTGTGGAAGGTGATGCATTTGATAATTGGAGTGCGGAGGCAGAGTTATCTTCTGTGCAGCGTCCGCCCCATATAATGGAAGAGCTCATTTACACTAAGTGATAAAAGCTGATTTTTCCTCAACAAGGCATCTGATATGAGGCATACAGAGACTACTTTTTTCAGTAATCTATAACCTTTATGCCAACATTAATAAGTTACATAGCTCAAAAGTGGTGACAGATTCCCTTTAATGATTTTCTGGGCGTGTGAATTGGCATATTACCAAGATAAGCTGTATGCCCTGCTTAGTGAAGCTTTTTCAGAGTGGACAGATGATGATCAGACATGTATCAGTGCTGATTTTCATTCACCTACAGCTGATACCTATACGTAGATCAGGAATAGTAACTATCTGCAATTTATATTATGAGCACCAATGGGGATAGTGAGGATGATGACTGTAAAGTACTGTGGAAATTAATGTCGCTATATAAAAGTACAAACTTAATTAATTAATTGTGCTTTATACTGTTCTGTTGCCTCCAATGCTGATGAACACAACCAAATATTTCCTGGCTCTCTATTATATGCTGTGCTGCTTCTGTCGATGAGGCTGCTAGTGCTGGAAAGACATCACCTTACCTGTTACATCATATTCTATACTGAGCAGTTGCTGCAGACAGCTATACACATCTCCTTCCTGTCAATTGTGTTCTGTTTCACTTCTGCTGGAGCTGCCAAAGCAGGCCCTAAACTGCCGTACATCGCCTTGCGTGTCCCATCATATTCTATACTGTGTGGTTGCTGACACTTCAACTGCCACTGACGATAGACAATACGTCTTCTTCATGTCCATTATATTATATAGCAAGATAATGCTGCTTTTGGGAACCCTGTTATGATCCTTAGTGGTTGAGGATCACAAATTACTCCAGCTAAGTAACAAACATAGGACAAGCTCTAGGGAGGTGGCAAACTGGACTGACCGCAAATCTGAACCTATCCAAACACACTAGAAGTAGCCGGTGAACGTGCCTAAAAATCCTAGACGTCTCGAGCCAGCCTGAGGAACTAACTACCCCTAGAGAGAAAGAAAAGACCTCTCTTGCCTCCAGAGAAATAATCCCCAAAGATATAGAAGCCCCCAACAGATAATAACGGTGAGGTAAGAGGAAGGCACATACACAGGGGTGAAAGCAGATTCAGCAAATGAGGCCCACTAATACTAGATAGCAGAAAATAGAAAAGGGAATCTATGCGGTCAGTAAAAAACCCTTACAAAATATCCACTCTGAGATTTCAAGAACCCCCACACCAACTAACGGTGTGGGGGGAGAAACACAGTCCCCTAGAGCAACCAGCAAGCGAGGAAATCACATTTTAGCGAGCTGGACTAAAAACATAATGAACACTGATAATCAAAAAATGATCAAACAAAAACTTAGCTTGTCTTGGAGAGACTGGGAGCAAGGTAGACACAAGGAATCTGAAGAGCACTGAATACATTGATAGCAGGCAAGGAACTGAGTCTCCAGGTGAGCTAAATAGGAAACCAACCAAGGATAACGAACCAGCTGATGCAGCCAACCTGCAGAAAGACAACACTACACAGTACCGCTTGTGACCCCTAGAGGGAGCCCAAAAATAGAATTCACAACAGAACCCTATCAGACATTAGCAGTGCATAGTGCAGGGTAAGCATAGGGTTGTGATACGCCCGCCAGGGCCGTGGGGTACTCGGTACCAGTACTTAAAGGGATGTGTCACGGCGGCGGTGACCCAGTCCGTGGCCCTGGGCTCCCATGTTAAAGGAAAGGTCTTTGAAATAAAGAACGTTTGTGGCGCCACCTGTGGTATTCGCTCAGAGGTGACCAATGCTGCTTAAAGGGGTCCTCTGGGGTGATGTTATGGCAGCCAGATGGTATAACTTCCCACAGGTAAAGTAGGTCCCCAGGGCTCACGGTGAATAAATGGAAGATGGTGAGTGGTGCAGTAAAGAACAAAGGACGCAGTTGTGCAGTCTTTTTACCTAGTTTTCTGATAGTAGCAGGCAGCCACAGTCCAGGGCACCAGATCACAGGTACAGGCAGGGTCCGGCCGGCTTGGAAGCGAGTTCAGAGTTCAGCTTTACCAGGTGGAGTTAAAAGCCTTCCTCTTAGCGCTGTGGTGTATGTCATGATCTCTGCAGGCAGAGATCATAGCAAGCCTATAGAGGGACAAGCTCTCGGAAGATGGAACTATACTGACCATGAACTAAGCCTGCCGCGCAACTAGAAATAGCCAGGTAGCATTTCCTATTTATCGCTAGATGCCCAGCTCTGGCCTAAGACCTAAATAGCTAGCAGAGGGAAATATAAGACCTGGCTCACCTCTAGAGAAATATTCCAAAGAAGACAGTAGCCCCCCACATATAATGACGGTGAGTTCAGATGAAACAACAAACGCAGCAGGAAAATAGTCTTAGCAAATTTGAGGTCCGCTTACTAGATAGCAGAAGACAGATAGTATACTTTCATGGTCAGCAGAAAAACACTAACAAAACACCATCCAGAGATTACCTTAAACTCTGGCATTAACTCATAACGCCAGAGTAGCAATCCCTGATCAACGAGAGCTTTCCAGACACAGTAACAAAACTTCAGCTGTGAACTGGAACAAATAGGCAAAACAAAACATGGACAAAAGTCCAACTTATCTAGTAGTAGTCTAGAAGCAGGAACAAGCACTGAGAGGCATCAGATAACATTGTTGACCGGCAAGAAACCACCAGAGAAATGAGCTTAAATAGCGACACCCACTACTGATGGAATCAGGTGAAACAGGAAAGAGGATGACAAGTCCAATTCCACAAGCGGCCACCGGGGGAGCCCAGAATCCAAATTCACAACAGTACCCCCCCCTCAAGGAGGGGGCACCGAACCCTCACCAGATCCACCAGGGCGACCAGGATGAGCCCTATGGAAGGCACGAACAAGATCAGAAGCATGAACATCAGATGCATTGACCCAAGAATTATCCTCCTGGCCGTAACCCTTCCAGTTGACCAGATACTGGAGTCTCCGTCTGGAAACACGAGAGTCCAAAATTTTCTCCACAACATACTCCAACTCACCCTCAACCAACACCGGAGCAGGAGGCTCAACTGAAGGTACAACAGGTACCTCATACCTGCGCAATAACGACCGATGAAAAACGTTATGAATGGAAAAGGACGCAGGGAGGTCCAAACGGAAAGAAACAGGATTAAGAATCTCCAATATTCTATAAGGGCCGATGAACCGAGGTTTAAACTTAGGAGAAGAGACCCTCATAGGGACAAAACGAGAAGACAACCACACTAAATCTCCAACACAAAGCCGAGAACCAACACGACGATGACGGTTGGCAAAACGCTGAGTCTTCTCCTGGGACAACTTCAAATTGTCCATAACCTGCCCCCAAATGTGATGCAATCTCTCTACCACCGCATCCACTCCAGGACAATCCGAGGATTCCACCTGACCGGAGGAAAATCGAGGGTGAAACCCCGAATTACAGAAAAACGGGGACACCAAGGTGGAAGAACTGGCCCGATTATTGAGGGCGAACTCTGCCAATGGCAAAAAAGCAACCCAATCATCCTGGTCAGCAGAGACAAAACACCTCAGATATGTCTCAAGGGTCTGATTAGTCCGCTCGGTCTGGCCATTAGTCTGAGGGTGAAAAGCAGACGAAAAAGACAAATCTATGCCCATCCTAGCACAGAATGCCCGCCAAAATCTAGACACAAATTGGGTACCTCTGTCAGAAACAATATTCTCAGGAATACCGTGCAATCGGACAACATTCTGAAAAAACAGAGGAACCAACTCAGAAGAAGAAGGCAACTTGGGCAGAGGAACCAAATGGACCATTTTAGAGAAACGGTCACAGACCACCCAGATGACAGACATCTTCTGGGAAACAGGCAGATCTGAAATAAAATCCATCGAGATGTGTGTCCAAGGCCTCTTAGGAATAGGCAAGGGCAACAGCAGTCCGCTAGCCCGAGAACTACAAGACTTGGCCCGAGCACAAACGTCACATGACTGCACAAAGACTCGCACATCTCGTGACAGAGAAGGCCACCAGAAGGATCTTGCCACCAAATCCCTGGTACCAAAAATTCCGGGATGACCTGCCAATGCAGAAGAATGTACCTCAGAGATGACTCTGCTGGTCCAATCATCCGGAACAAACAGTCTATCAGGCGGACAACGATCCGGTCTATCCGCCTGAAACTCTTGCAAGGACCGCCGCAGATCAGGAGAAACGGCCGACAAAATTACTCCCTCCCTAAGGATACCTGTGGGTTCAGAATTACCAGGAGAGTCCAGGTCAAAACTCCTAGAAAGGGCATCTGCCTTAACATTCTTAGAACCCGGTAGGTATGACACCACAAAATTAAAGCGAGAAAAAAATAAAGACCAGCGCGCCTGTCTAGGATTCAGGCGTCTGGCAGTCTCAAGATAAATCAAATTTTTGTGGTCAGTCAACACCACCACCTGATGTCTAGCCCCCTCGAGCCAATGGCGCCACTCCTCAAACGCCCACTTCATGGCCAAAAGCTCCCGATTCCCAACATCATAATTCCGCTCTGCGGGCGAAAATTTGCGAGAAAAGAAGGCACAAGGCCTAATGACGGAGCAGTCGGAACCTTTCTGCGACAACACTGCCCCAGCTCCGATCTCCGAAGCGTCAACCTCAACCTGAAAAGGCAGATTCACATCAGGCTGACGCAACACAGGGGCAGAGGCAAAACGGCGCTTAAGCTCCTGAAAGGCCTCTACAGCATGAGGGGACCAATTAGCAACATCAGCGCCTTGTCTGGTCAAATCAGTCAGTGGTTTAACGACATCCGAAAAACCAGCAATAAATCGGCGGTAAAAGTTGGCAAAGCCCAAAAATCTCTGAAGACCCTTAAGAGAGGAGGGCTGAGTCCAGTCACAAATAGCTTGCACCTTGACGGGATCCATCTCAATGGAAGAGGGAGAAAAAATATACCCCAAAAAGGAAATTTTCTGGACCCCAAAAACGCACTTAGACCCCTTCACACATAAAGAATTAGACCGCAGAACCTGAAAAACTCTCCTGACCTGCTGGACATGAGAGTCCCAGTCATCAGAAAAAATCAGAATATCATCCAGATATATTATCATAAATTTATCCAGAAAATCGCGGAAAATATCATGCATAAAAGACTGGAAAACTGAAGGGGCATTAGAAAGACCAAAAGGCATGACCAAATACTCAAAGTGGCCCTCGGGCGTATTAAATGCGGTCTTCCACTCATCCCCCTGCCTGATCCGCACCAAATTATACGCCCCACGAAGATCAATTTTAGAGAACCACTTAGCACCCTCTATACGAGCAAACAAATCAGTAAGCAATGGCAATGGGTATTGATACTTAACAGTGATCTTATTCAAAAGCCGATAATCAATACATGGTCTCAAAGAGCCGTCTTTTTTTGAGACAAAGAAAAACCCAGCTCCCAAGGGAGAAGAGGATGGACGAATATGTCCCTTTTCCAAAGACTCCTTTATATATTCCCGCATAGCAGCATGTTCCGGCACAGACAAATTAAACAAACGACCCTTTGGATATTTACAACCCGGTATCAAATCTATGGCACAATCGCACTCACGGTGCGGAGGTAACGACCCAAGCTTGGGTTCGTCAAAGACGTCTTGATAATCAGAGAGGAACTCAGGGACTTCAGAGGGAATGGACGACGAAATAGAAACCAAAGGTACGTCCCCATGAATACCCTTACATCCCCAGCTCAACACAGACATTGCTCTCCAGTCCAAGACTGGGTTGTGAGACTGCAACCATGGCAATCCCAGTACCAAATCGTCATGTAAATTATACAGCACCAGGAGACGAATAATCTCCTGGTGATCCGGATTGATACGCATGGTTACTTGTGTCCAGTATTGTGGTTTATTATTAGCCAATGGGGTGGAGTCAATCCCCTTCAGAGGAATAAGAGTCTCCAAAGGCTCTAAATCAAAACCACAACGATTGGCAAAGGACCAATCCATAAGACTCAGAGCAGCGCCAGAGTCAACATAGGCGTCCGTGGCAATGGATGACAAAGAGCAAATCAAGGTTACAGACAAAATAAACTTAGACTGAATGGTGCTAATGGAAACAGACTTATCAAGCTTCTTTGTACGCCTAGAGCATGCTGATATAACATGAGTAGAATCCCCACAATAGAAACACAATCCATTCTTCCGTCTAAAATTCTGTCGCTCGCTCCTGGACAGAATTCTATCACACTGCATACTTTCTGGCGTCTTTTCCATAGACACCGCCAGATGGTGCACCGGTTTGCGCTCCCGCAAACGCCTATCAATCTGAATAGCCATTGTCATGGACTCATTCAGACCTGCAGGCAAAGGGAACCCCACCATAACATCCTTAACGGCATCAGAGAGACCTTCTCTGAAAGTTGCCGCCAAGGCGCACTCATTCCACTGAGTAAGCACAGACCATTTACGGAATTTTTGGCAGAAAACTTCAGCTTCGTCTTGCCCCTGAGATAGTGCCATCAAAGTTTTTTCTGCCTGAAGTTCCAAATGAGGTTCCTCATAAAGCAAGCCCAAGGCCAGAAAAAACGCATCCACATCGCGTAACGCAGGATCCCCTGCTGGCAATGAGAAGGCCCAATCTTGAGGGTCACCCCTGAGCAAGGAAATCACAATCCTAACCCGCTGAGCAGGGTCTCCAGCTGAACGAGACTTCAGGGACAAATAAAGCTTACAATTATTTCGGAAATTCTGGAAGCTAGCTCTATTCCCTGTGAAGAACTCCGGCAAAGGAATTCTCGGCTCAGATACCGGAGCATGTACCACAAAATCTTGTAAATTTTGTACTTTCGTGATGAGATTATTCAAACCCGCAGTTACACTCTGGAGATCCATTATTGTCAGGTGCACACAGAGCATACAGAGATTAGGAGGAGAGAGAGAGAAAAGACTGCAGCAAGGCAGACTGGAGGAAAAAAAAAAAAAAAAAAAAAAAATTTCAGCAGACTTCTTATAACTCTCCTTTCTCAACCTGGGTCTTTAACACTTTACTGGCCGGTCAAACTGTCATGATCTCTGCAGGCAGAGATCATAGCAAGCCTATAGAGGGACAAGCTCTCGGAAGATGGAACTATACTGACCATGAACTAAGCCTGCCGCGCAACTAGAAATAGCCAGGTAGCATTTCCTATTTATCGCTAGATGCCCAGCTCTGGCCTAAGACCTAAATAGCTAGCAGAGGGAAATATAAGACCTGGCTCACCTCTAGAGAAATATTCCAAAGAAGACAGTAGCCCCCCACATATAATGACGGTGAGTTCAGATGAAACAACAAACGCAGCAGGAAAATAGTCTTAGCAAATTTGAGGTCCGCTTACTAGATAGCAGAAGACAGATAGTATACTTTCATGGTCAGCAGAAAAACACTAACAAAACACCATCCAGAGATTACCTTAAACTCTGGCATTAACTCATAACGCCAGAGTAGCAATCCCTGATCAACGAGAGCTTTCCAGACACAGTAACAAAACTTCAGCTGTGAACTGGAACAAATAGGCAAAACAAAACATGGACAAAAGTCCAACTTATCTAGTAGTAGTCTAGAAGCAGGAACAAGCACTGAGAGGCATCAGATAACATTGTTGACCGGCAAGAAACCACCAGAGAAATGAGCTTAAATAGCGACACCCACTACTGATGGAATCAGGTGAAACAGGAAAGAGGATGACAAGTCCAATTCCACAAGCGGCCACCGGGGGAGCCCAGAATCCAAATTCACAACAGGTGTAGTTCCTTACTGCCTATGGCTTCTTAGCAAGGTCCTCTCAGTTATATCTGTCCTTTATTGAAGTGGGACACAAACCCGCATGACAGGTGACTCGAGCCTTTTTACAGGGTCTCTATCACGACCCTGGCTCTGTATGTCACTGTGTCTCATGGGTGTTAGGGCGGACAGGTTATGTGTAGTCTAGCTGTCCTACCGGTTTCTGCTGTGCCTCCTAGAGTATGACACAACCTCGGTAGTCCGGTTACTGGTATCTGCACTCTGTCAGGGAGGTAGCCCAGTCGGAGCTATTCTCCCTTGTTGTCACTCTCCTGTGCTTCGCTCTCCGGCATGTTAGCTAAAGGCTGTTCTTCCTTCTGTATCTTGCTATTTAGGAGTTACAGCACCTCAGGCTGTACAGCCCCTCACCCCCGTCCTTCTGCCTCAGACTTCTCCAGTTTGCTGTCTGGCACCAACTGTCTAAATCTTCCTAACTGCCTAGCAACTAACTCCTCCTCCCGACGAGAGAGGGCAGCTCCCCCCTAAATTCAGGTGTAGAGCTCCCCCTTCTGGCCTGGAGTCAGAATGGTGTTGTATGTGCTGATTACCTGTCAAAAGAAATCCTTCATCGTTTCCAAGCGTGACATCACTCTTCCTGTGAGGAAAGCAATGCCACTGTGACAACCAGGACCCTGGGGCATCATACTTGGACCTGGGATAGATGAGTACTATTCATATAGTTTAGCGGCTTAGTAATCGCATAGGACATACTATAAAGATAATAGGTTTAGTCTATTAGATGAGCCAAAGGGGCTGCCAGGCACATCTTGTTCTCTGGTGTGCAATGGAAGATGGACAGGGACCCGTGTAGAAAGAAGGTGATGGATCCTGGGTGCACTGCTGAAGTGGATAGGGAATTCATGAGACTGATGGAGTCAGTGGGTTTAGGGATAGTCCAGGACAAGCGAGTGGTAGAGATGAAGATGCGTTGTACTAAGAAGGTAAGAAACATGAAGTGCTGTGCTTTATCCCACTTGTTACACCTGATTAACTTGACCTGACTAGTAAAAATTTGCTTGTTGCAATTAACTTTGTGTCCCCTGAATTGTGTATGGCAGCCCCTGAGGACGAAGGCCTGGAAACAGCAGAAGCCTGCAGCCTACAAGTGAGTCTGATGCACCCCACACCTGACAGCACACTGGAACTGGGACACTGTTTTCCTGTGAAGTGCCAGAGAGGAACCACACAGCAAATGTGCCATAACTACCGCTCTTGACAGCGTTACAATCACACAAGCATTGTAGCATACAGCTTGTCATGTTGATCAGCACAACCGAAGGCCCAGATAGTTCATTTTTATCACCCTGCTGCGACGACTGGTTGTCATGGAAGTAAACAGTCGCAATTAAATGTCTGGATTATTTAAAAAGAAATTGTAGTTTTAAACCAAATTTTTGCCTAAAGAACTGAACAAGACGTGCTAGGTATATGTCCATAAATCTAGCAGCGTAATAGGCCACATTATTGATATGGCATGTACCTATGTCACAGCGTTCCTAGTGTAGCCTGGTGCTACAGCATACCTTAACTTAATTTGTTTTTTTAAGAGATATCTATCAGTATATTTTCAGAGTATGGGAGGAACCCCACACATGGAGAACATACAAACTCCTTGCTTATGTTGTTTTTAGTGGGATTTGAACCCAAGACCCCAGGGCTGTAAGACTAAAGTACTAAAAACTGAGGCACGATGATGCATTGCTAGATGACAGGTGAGTATTTCTATTTTTTAAATTCCAACTAGGATGGTTTTATACATTTTGAAAAGGTACTGCATAGCAATTTTTTCTTTTTAGTGGTGATGTTGGTCAGGGAGGAACTAGCCTTTACACCCTGAGAACTTGTATTTCTAATTAATAATAATATTTTAATAAATAATAGATTTAATACACATTTTGTTACAGGATGTACAGGCAATTCCAATTTACTGGGAATTTAAACATAATGCATAGAGATGAGCTAAAAACTTGATCAACAAAATTGGCTTTGCATTAGATAACATTAGTAAAGATTGAGACATAATATGGATTTACATTTTCCCCATATAGTCAATAGAGTCTGAAAATATGATTCTATATTAAACTGTTTTGACATGTGTAGAGTACAGATCCATAATATTGACCACTAAGCATCAGTGGCTTATAGGCAGATATAGCAGGGTAAGAGGGCACATATTGCCTAAAGTGGCATAGAGTGGCACAGAAGGTTGATGAGGATGATGCGAGAAACTCACCTGCACTATCTCTCTGGATTCAGGAAACATGAATTATCTTTCCAGTACTCACCCACTACCAAAATAAGTATGTGTTCTTTTTCATTGTTCTAAAATAGCCCAAGTGGTTATGGCTAGTTTGTAGTATCTAGTCAGCTGGCAACCACCTTTCAGATTGGGACAAAGGTCTGCCAGTTGAGTCTCCTTGCACTATTCCTTTCTGTTTCTAGAACAATCACAAATTCTCCTAAATCCATATTTTCAGACTGATTTTGGATTCAGTCTGTGGAAGTGGATTCTGTTTTAGCTATTTCTGGCATTTCATGTATTTATTCAGCATTTGGTATTATCTATCATTAGTTAATGCAAGCATTGACAACCTAGATTGGCAAGCAGCAAAGCAGAAATACATAAATGTTTTACTGCAGATAAAATTGCATTTCATTCTAGGGGGTAGTACATCTTGTAGTGTGAGAAAATCTGCTCAAATGTTATACACAGCATTACTT
This sequence comes from Ranitomeya variabilis, assembly GCF_051348905.1. Lineage (NCBI taxonomy): Eukaryota > Metazoa > Chordata > Amphibia > Anura > Dendrobatidae > Ranitomeya > Ranitomeya variabilis. The sequence continues at coordinate 158,588,700 of NC_135238.1, read as the reverse complement.
ACTATACACTGCTCAATGTTGAAATTGCAACACTAAGAAGGTAAGATATATATCTTGGCACCGTGTTAGCCAGTGGATAAAAAATATTGAGAATTGAGAGTCCTCAGTGGTTGATACCTTTTAATGGCTAACTGAAAAGATGGTATCAAATTGCAAGCTTTCGAGACTACACAGGTCTCTTCATCAGGCAAAGACTAAAAGAAATTCTGAAGAATCACATATTTATGCACAACATAGCACAGAAAAAAAAACCAACCATGGATATGGAGCGCCCCCACTGCCGCAGGGCCGAGGGGTACCCGGTACCGGGCCTCTGAGTCTCTCTTCTGGGGTTGTCACGGTGGCTAGACCCGGTCTGTGACCCTACTGAGGGGCGTCAAATGAAAGGTGTGGATGGTGATGATGTTGTGGTGGTGCGGTGCAGGTCGCAGTAAATAACGAGGACACCAGGTTGCAGTCTCTTTACCTCTTTACTGAAGGCCTATTGTCTGAATATACGGGTTCTACCAAGGCCTGGTAGTCCTAACCCCTGAGGCCTATGGCTGCCCGACACCATATTAACATCTCACTCCTGGGGGGTATCGCGATGGGGTTTGAATCACTCACAGTGACACGACCAATCTCACCACCAGTCAGCTCTACCTGCTGTCTCTGCATCAGAGCTCTGATTTCTTTTTGCAGGGCGCGTTGTTCACTGTGGCCAGCGGTTTCTGCTACCTGTTGCAACAAAACAATAACTTCTGCAAGACAATTTTCTATAACATTAGTACCGATAGTCATCATGGGATTACATTCTCGGCGATCAATATCAACAATCACAATCCCTTGGGCTTTCAATTCCACCCGCCCCACCTTGATGGTGACCTCTTTATACCCCACTTGTGGCAACGGCTGACCATTACTGGCTATTATGGTGAAATCATCATCGGGGCCACGAGTAATATCGGTGTCCTCCCAATACCGTTTATAAAGCACGTAAGGCATAGTCGTCACCTGAGAACCGGTGTCCAGCAAAGCGTTCATGGGGATACCGTCAACCACTACAGGAAGAACTGGTCGCCCTCCAATGTATTTGGCTCTCCAATGCTGCGGGCCTGACCGTCCTACTCCTGGGGGTTGGCCCTTTGCCCCAGGGGTTTCTCATTTAAAGGACAGTGCCTTGCAAGGTGGTCCACCTGATGACAGCGGCGGCAGATGGGTCGTCCATCCCGATGGAAGCGATTGTCGTCCCTCCCGATGGAAGCGATCGTCGTCCCAGCCTCTGGTCGGCAGAGTCCTCCTCTGTCGCATCCAAGGGACATCCTCTGGTCTGGAGGCCAGCTGGACCTTCTCCTTGGGGGCCTCCTGTAGGGACTGCACCATCCGGGCCAGGGCAGCAACGCTCTTGGTCAGCTCCTGCATCTGGAGGCGGAGTCCTACAGGGGAGTCGTCCTCTAGGCTCTGGGCATCGGCCTAGGCGGCGACTGGGGAATCCGACGCCACCTCCTGGTGGTACGTGAGAGCGGGACGCCTGGGAGGCGCTGCACGGCTGGGCTGTCGCTCCTGCAACGCCTGGATAGCTTTATCCTTGAATTGCGCAAAAGTCAAGTCTGGATTTTGCATGGCCAGGAAGTGCAATTGGCCCCATTGGTGACTGCATAGGAGCCCCTCAATGAACCGCTCCTTCAGGAGTTTATCCTCATCCTGCATGCTGTCGGGGTCACTCTGCTTAATGGCCCGCAGCACCTCCTGGAGATTAAGGGCATAGTCCCGTAAGCTATCCTGCGGTCTCTGTTTGCATCCATAGAAAGTCAGTTTAATTTCTGTAGCAGTGCGGGTATCGAAGGTGGCTTTAAGCTTTGCAAAAACCTGCTGTGCAGTTCCCTTATCCGCGACGGGCCAGGACTTCACTTCTCTCAGAGCCGCCCCGAAGAGTTGGCCGATTATCATATGAACCTTCTGAGGCTCCGTCAGGGGATAGAACTCGAGCAGGCTGCAGATTCCTTCTTTAAAATCAGTTAATGTGTGCGACTCCCCGGAGTATCGCGGGAGCCAGGCCACTCCGGGCAGGTATGGCATAGAGAAGGGCATTATGGCCTTTGTGGTAGCGGCAGTGTCCGACTGGCTGATGGGGGCAGCGGGCTCTGCGGCCACCGGTGGTGGTATTAGGGCCACGGCTACGTCCGCTACGGGGACCGGAGCTGCCTCTGCATCCACGGCTGCGACCGCCGCCTCCGCTCCCCCTGACTCAGACATGGCTGTCCCTTCCTCCCACTAACCTGCTGGAGGTCGGAGTTCCTCTTCCGGGGTTGACACTTTACCGCGCTTTCTCGTTCCGCGCTTCTTTTGACCGGTTCCGCCCACGAAGCTAAAGCTCCTCCCTCTGTGCGCGGCGATGGCGAATTGTGGCGGGAACTCTTGGCGGCAATAACAATGCACAGTCTTTGCAATAAGTCACAGTCCAAGCACAATAAATCACAGTTCCATGGCACACATGACCTGATTCTTCAGGCTTAAGTAAATCCTGTTTGTGACGTCAAGTTGGAGCGCCCCCACTGCCGCAGGGCCGATGGGTACCCAGTACCGGGCCTCTGAGTCTCTGTTCTGGGGTTATCACGGTGGCTAGACTCGGTCCGTGACCCTGCTGAGGGGCGTCCAATGAAAGGTGTGGATGGTGATGATGTTGTGGTGGTGCGGTGCAGTAAATAACGAGGACATCAGGTTGCAGTCTCTTTACCTCTTTACTGAAGGCTTCGAGATAGCCAATCCAGAGCACTGTTAACAGGGCTGTCTGAGACCGGCCGGTCCAAAGGCACATTAGGAGTTCCCTTGACAGGTGAGAATCAGCGTCTACCTGCTAGCGCCTATGTGTTGTAGTCCTTCCCTGCTGAGCACCCCGGGATAGTCCTCACAACTGATTCTGTCTGCCTCTGATGTTCGTTCTCTCTCCGTCCCCCAGATGATATGGCTAGGACGCACCCGTATGACGGGGTAGGCCTGGAGTTCTTCCGGGATTCTAGAGTCGCCCCTCTCCCACAGCTGCCTCCGTTGTCTGCTTAGGTGTTTAAGTGAGACAGCCAACCTATAATTGGCTGTCCTGCCGTGGTTTGAAGTAATGCTTAAAGTCTCTTACTTTCTCGGCGTTCCGGCCACCGACTGTTTGCGCCTCAGAAGGATGTTGCCTCGATCTTTCAGCACGACTCCTTCTGGTCCTATTGCCTCTTTGCTGTATTCCCATTGCTCACTTGTTTCGTTGTTCTCTTAGGGGTCTGCCAGGATCCCATCCCTGACAGTTCCTCTCTCTAGCTCTTCCCAGCTACTTCTCTCTCTGTCTTCCTGTCCAACCCCCAGTTTTACCAGAGTGTGAGGAGTGGCCTACTAGATAGGACCACCCCCCCTGGTGGCCGGAGTGTGAAGTGTAGTGTGTGATACCTAGTCAGGTGAACTCCCTTAGTGCAATCAGATGCAACATCACTCCCCTTAGCGGCAGAGCGACATTACTGCAACGACCAGGACTCTGGGGCGCTTCACTCCCCCCCGGTTAAATCCAGTACTCCCGGACTGGGAAAATAAGAACAACAATACATGTTAACAGAAAACACACAAAATTTTGAAATATCATAAACAATTAAACATAACAGTGCTTCCCTATATGGGAGGTGAGGACTCTTGAACGTTGCAAAAGTTAGGTCATGCACAGTTTATGACTCTCAGTTCAGTGGTTGAAACAGCGGGGACCCCGGGTAAACAAAGGGGTCCCCTTTTAGAATTTTTTTTGGAGTAATTCACTGTCCATTAATCCGTTGTCCATTTTAAAACCTGCAACAAAAGATATGCACACAAACAATTGTTAACTAAATAGCAGCCCTCACTAATACCTCCAAGTTTTGTAGCGGAGGGGAGTTTGATTCTTGGTGCCGCGTGTCGACCTTCGCAGCGTAGGGGTTGCTACCAGCCTAACAGGGCCCGCTATGCTTGCTACCGCTGGTGTAGTGCACTGCCTTCTAGCTACACTTCTAGTGAGTCTGGGTAGCACTGGCAGGCTGGAGTTCTCAGGGCTGCTGCTACCAACAGTGGGTACGGCAGGTTCGCCGATAGCAGAGGGAGGATTTGCCAGTTCAACGGTCGGCACGTCATCCTCAGGTAGGGCTTGTTGAGGCTGCGGGGCCGGCCGATCTGGTACCACCATTGGTTCTGGTGGGTTCGGCTGGTGGAACGTTAGAACAGGTACCACGATGGCCTGATTTATCTGAGTCCAGGACTGGGGAAAATCACCAAGGACAGTGTGGATCATCTTCTCCTTTTCTACAGGTGGGGAGGTTCCTGGATCCATTTCCCTCTCTCTCAGCTTATCAGGGCAGCCTTTAAGATGGTCCCTGGATATCACCGTCGAGGTCTCCCCTCCATCCTTGCTGATGAGGCAAACCTTCATGTTGTCAAAATCGGATGGCAGGACGGTATACGGTTCCGCTTACCATTGGTCGTCGAGTTTATGTAGCCTCCTCTTTCGTTTGAGTACGTGCTCACCAGGTGGCAAGGGAATCGCAGGCGCATGCTGGTTGTAGTCTCTTTCCTGTTTTAGCCTGGCCTGAGCGAGGCTTCTTTCCACGCACTCCTGTACCTTGCGGTACCGTTGCTGCCTCTCGGTATCCCAATCGGCATCCGGCGAGGTATCTTCGGGGGTTAGGACCCCCATGTCCAGATCAACGGGTAACTTGCTAGACCTTCCTCGCATCAGGTACGCTGGAGTGCAGTTGGTGGAATTTACTGGGATGTGATAGTATATGTCCACCAAGTCAGGCAACTTCGTTGGCCACAGGCTCCGTTCCTCTACGGGCAAGGTCTTTAGTAAGTCGATCACCACCTGGTTCATCTTTTCGCACATCCCATTGGTTTGGGGATGGTACGGTGTGGTTCTGATCTTCTTACACCCGTACAGTTGGCAGAACTCTTGGAACACTTCCGCTTCGAATGCTCGTCCCTGATCAGTCAGTACCTTCTCCGGGTAGCCATGGGGCCTACAAAAGTACTGCTGGAAGGCCTTGGCGGCCGTCCTGGCCGTTAGATCCTTGACAGGCACAACCACCAAAAATCTGGAGTAGTGATCCTGACCGGCTAGGTGTCAGCTTCACATGATCCAGCGCGACCAGTTCGAGCGGCCGCTTGGTGATGATAGGCTGCAAGGGAGCCCGTTGGCTGCCATGGTCCTTCCTGCGTAGGCTACATGGACCACACTCTCGACACCACTTCTCAATGGCTCTCTTCATGCCAATCCCATAGAACCTCCCTCGGAGTAGCCTCTCCAGCTTCTTCCATCCGAAGTGTCCGGCTCCATCGTGGTAGGCTCCCAGAACCATGGGCGCATCTCGCCTTGGCACTACTATCCGCCATACCAATTCGTGAGTACGTGGGTCGATGCTTCTCCGGCACAGCTTGCCATCATGGATAAACAGTTTGCTTCTCCCCTTCCACAGCTGTTGGGTCTCCTGTGGATCATCTGGGCCGGGATGCAACCCTGCCTGCGTCAAGAGCTCTTTCACCCGATGGACCGCGGGTTCACCATCCTGGGTCTCCGCCCATCCGTGATGGGGCAGGGGATTCAGCGTGGCATCCGGTTGGTTCTTGTGCCTGTTCTTCACATGATGGGAGTTCTGAGTGGCTTTGGGGCGATGGAATGCAGGCAGCTCCACCTCTTCAAGTGCCTCCGGGTCTTCCCCCATTTCTGGCAAATTGGGCATTCGGGACAAGGCATCGGCATTTGCATTCTTGCGTCCTGCCCGGTACTTGATGGTGAAGTCGTAGTTGGACAGCCGGGCCATCCACCGCTGTTCCAAGGCCCCGAGTTTGGCGGTATCCAGATGCATTAGCGGATTGTTATCCGTGAAGACGGTGAATTTCGCTGAGGCCAGGTAGTGTTTGAACCTCTCTGTCACTGCCCAGACGATGGCAAGGAATTCCAGCTTAAAGGAACTGTAGTTGTCAGGGTTCCTTTCCGTGGGACAAAGCTTCCTGCTGGCGTAAGCGATTACCCGCTCCTGGCCTTTCTGGACCTGGGACAGCACGGCCCCCAATCCTGCATTGCTGGCATCCGTGTACAGCACAAACGGTTGGTCGTATTCGGGGTAGGCCAGTACCTCTTCTCCCATCAGTGCCGACTTTAAGCAAGTGAAGGATCCCTCCAGCCCCTCGTTCCAATCAAATGGGGTGTTCCTCCCCTTGGTCTTCTTTGATTGGCCCACCAACAGGTCTTGCAAGGGCGCGGCCTTCTTGGTGAAGTCCTTAATGAACCTCCGGTAATAGCCTACCAGCCCGAGGAACTGCCGGACTTCGTGGAGGTTGCTGGGCTTTGGCCAGTCCTGGATCACCGTGACCTTGTCGGGGTCTGGGGCCACTCCTTCAGCGCTCACCACATGGCCCAGGTACTGCACTTTAGGTTTCAGCAGATGACATTTGGACGGTTTCACCTTTAAGCCAAAGTTGGACAGGGCTTCAAACACCTCAGACAGGTGCTTCAGATGGTCTTCGTAGGTCTTAGAGAAGACAATGACATCATCCAAATACAGCAGTATGGTTTCAAAGTTCTTGTGCCCCAGGCAGCACTCCATCATCCTCTGGAACGTCCCCGGGGCACTGCACAATCCGAAGGGCATGTAGTTAAATTCACAGAGACCCATCAGTGTCGTGAAGGCCGTCTTCTCTTTGTCCGCTTCCGCCACGGGAACCTGCCAGTACCCACTGGTGAGATCTAAGGTAGAGAAGTAGTTAGCATATTTTAAGGCAGCCAGAGACTCCTCTATCCTGGGCAGTGGATATGCGTCTTTATGTGTAATGCGATTCAACTGCCTGTAATCAACACACATCCTCATTGTACCATCCTTCTTTTTAACAAGGACTAATGGAGCTGCCCAGGGGCTACAACTGTCTCTCACCACCCCAGCCTCCTTAATTTCTCGCAACATGTCCTTGGCACACTGGTAATGAGCTGGGGGTACAGGGCGATATCTCTCATTTATGGGTCGGTGATCTCCCGTGGGGATGTGATGTTGGATCCCTTTCACCTGTCCAAAATCTAAGGGGTGTTTGCTGAATACCTGCTCGTACTCGTGAACCACCCTGTAGGCCCCCTGTTTCTGATGGGATGGGGTAGAGTCAGTGCCCACATGCAATTCCCGACACCAATCTTTCGAGTGCCCTGCAGAACCGTTGTCCTCCACCACGTTTGACGGGACCAAGTGTCCAGGTGTCTGTATCACACTATTATTGACAGCGAACAGTTTGGCGAGCGTGGCATACTTGGTGAGGTGGACCTCTTCCTCCCCACAATTGAGGACACGTATGGGCACCCTCCCCTGACGGACGTCGACCACCCCCCGAGCTGTCAGGATAGTAGGCCTATTGTCTGAATATACGGGTTCTACCAAGGCCTGGTAGTCCTTACCCCTGAGGCCTATGGCTGCTCGACACCATATTAACATCTCACTCCTGGGGGGTATCGCGATGGGGTTTGAATCACTCACAGTGACACGACCAATCTCACCACCAGTCAGCTCTGCCTGCTGTCTCTGCATCAGAGCTCTGATTTCTTTTTGCAGGGCGCGTTGTTCACTGTGGCCAGCGGTTTCTGCTACCTGTTTCAACAAAACAATAACTTCTGCAAGACAATTTTCTATAACATTAGTACCAATAGTCATCATGGGATTACATTCTCGGCGATCAATATCAACAATCACAATCCCTTGGGCTTTCAATTCCACCCGCCCCACCTTGATGGTGACCTCTTCATACCCCACTTGTGGCAACGGCTGACCATTACTGGCTATTATGGTGAAATCATCATCGGGGCCACGAGTAATATCGGTGTCCTCCCAATACCGTTTATAAAGCACGTAAGGCATAGTCATCACCTGAGAACCGGTGTCCAGCAAAGCGTTCGTGGGGATACCGTCAACCACTACAGGAAGAACTGGTCGCCCTCCAATGTATTTGGCTCTCCAATGCTGCGGGCCTGACCGTCCTACTCCTGGGGGTTGGCCCTTTGCCCCAGGGGTTGCTCATTTAAAGGACAGTACCTTGCAAGGTGGCCCACCTGATGACAGCGGCGGCAGATGGGTCGTCCATCCTGATGGAAGCGATCGTCGTCCCAGCCTCTGGTCAGCGGAGTCCTCCTCTGTCACATCCAAGGGACATCCTCTGGTCTGGAGGCCAGCTGGATCTTCTCCTTGGGGGCCTCCTGTAGGGACTGCACCGTCCGGGCCAGGGCAGCAACGCTCTTGGTCAGCTCCTGCATTTGGAGGCGGAGTCTGTTATGATCCGGTGACCTTGGAGCCGCATGAGAGACTTTCTCAGGAGTAGGTGGTACCTGTACTGACTGCAACCCCTAAACTAACACCGCAACTAGAAGTAGCCATGGGATGTACCCAACACATCCTAGACACCTCGACACAGCCGGAGGACTAAATACCCCTATAGATGGAAATGGGAATTCTATCTTGCCTCAGAGCAGAACCCCGAAGGATAGGCAGCCCCCCACAAATATTGACTGTGAGTATAAGAGGAAAAACACACGCAGGCAGAAAAACAGTATTTAGCAAAAGAGGCATGTCTAGCTAAATAGAAAAGGATAGGACAGAATTCTAAGAGGTCAGTATTAAAATCCTAAAAATATCCACAGCAGATAATACAAATATTCTACATCTAACTAAAGACATAGAAAGTATATCTGCAACTCCTGAGAATCCAGCATGACTGAAAAATCCAAACAAAGTCTAAGCTGGACAAAAACACAATGAATTGCACTGAATTGCAAAGCACACTGCATGTGTGCACAGAGACAAAAAACCAGACACTTATCTTAGCTGAAATGGCAGCAGGGCATGAGCAGCCAGAGAGAGATGCATCCCTCCAAGTACAATGGACAACTGGCATGGACTCATGGATCCTGCACACCTAAATACCAAATAGAGCTGCAATCAGCAGAAACACCTGCCCGGATTACAACCCCAAGACAACTGCACTACCACCAACAACCACCGGAGGGAGCCCAAGAGCAGAATTCACAACAGGAGTCCTGCAGGGGAGTCGTCCTCTAGGCTCTGGGCATCGGCCTCGGCGGCAAGAGGGGCATCCGACGCCACCTCCTGGTGGTACGTGAGAGCAGGACTCCTGGGAGGCGCTGCACGGCTGGGCTGTCGCTCCTGCAATGCCTGGATAGCTTTATCCTTGAATTCCGCAAAAGTCAAGTCTGGATTTTGCATGGCCAGGAAGTGCAATTGGCCCTGTTGGTGACTGCACAGGAGCCCCTCAATGAACCGCTCCTTCAGGAGTTTATCCTCATCCTGCATGCTGTCGGGGTCACTCTGCTTAATGGCCCACAGCACCTCCTGGAGATTAAGGGCATAGTCCTGTAAGCTATCCTGCGGTCTCTGTTTGCATCCATAGAAAGTCAGTTTAATTTCTGTAGCAGTGCGGGTATCGAAGGTGGCTTTAAGCTTTGCAAAAACCTGCTGTGCAGTTCCCTTTTCCGCGGCGGGCCAGGACTTCACTTCTCTCAGAGCCGCCCCGAAGAGTTGGCCAATTATCATATGAACCTTCTGAGGCTCCGTCAGGGGATAGAACTCGAACAGGCTGCAGATTCCTTCTTTAAAATCAGTTAATGTGTGCGACTCCCCGGAGTATCGCGGGAGCCAGGCCGCTCTGGGCAGGTACGGCATAGAGAAGGGCATTATGGCCTTTGTGGTAGCGGCAGTGTCCGACTGGCTGATGGGGGCAGCGGGCTCTGCGGCCACCGGTGGTGGTATTAGGGCCGCGGCTACATCCGCTACGGGGACCGGAGCTGCCTCTGCATCCACGGCTGTGACCACCGCCTCCACTCCCCCTGACTCAGACATGGCTGTCCCTTCCTCCCACTAACCTGCTGGAGGTCGGAGTTCCTCTTCCGGGGTTGACACTTTACCGCGCTTTCTCGTTCCGCGCTTCATTTGACCGGTTCCGCCCACGAAGCTAAAGCTCCTCCCTCCGTGCGTGGCGATGGCGAATTGTGGCGGGAACTCTTAGCGGCAATAACAATGCACAGTCTTTGCAATAAGTCACAGTCCAAGCACAACAAATCGCAGTTCCAAGGCACACATGACCTGATTCTTCAGGCTTAAGTAAATCCTGTTCGTAATGCCAAGTTGGAGCGCCCCCACTGCCGCAGGGCCGAGGGGTACCCGGTACCGGGCCTCTGAGTCTCTGTTCTGGGGTTGTCACGGTGGCTAGACTCGGTCCGTGACCCTGCTGAGGGGCGTCCAATGAAAGGTGTGGATGGTGATGATGTTGTGGTGGTGCGGTGCAGGTCGCAGTAAATAACGAGGACACCAGATTGCCGTCTCTTTACCTCTTTACTGAAGGCTTCAAGATAGTCAATCCAGAGCACTGTTAACAGGGCTGTCTGAGACCGGCCGGTCCAAAGGCACATTAGGAGTTCCCTTGACAGGTGAGAATCAGCGTCTACCTGCTAGCGCCTATGTGTTGTAGTCCTTCCCTGCTGAGCACCCCGGGATAGTCCTCACAACTGATTCTGTCTGCCTCTGATGTTTGTTCTCTCTCCGTCCCCCAGATGATATGGCTAGGACGCACCCGTATGATGGGGTAGGCCTGGAGTTCTTCCGGGACTCTAGAGTCGCCCCTCTCCCACAGCTGCCTCCGTTGTCTGCTTAGGTGTTTAAGTGAGACAGCCAACCTATAATTGGCTGTCCTGCCGTGGTTTGAAGTAATGCTTAAAGTCTCTTACTTTCTCGGCGTTCCGGCCACCGACTGTTTGCGCCTCAGAAGGATGTTGCCTCGATCTTTCAGCACGACTCCTTCTGGTCCTATTGCCTCTTTGCTGTATTCCCGTTGCTCACTTGTTACGTTGTTCTCTTAGGAGTCTGCCAGGATCCCATCCCTGACAGGTCCTCTCTCTAGCTCTTCCCAGCTACTTCTCTCTCTGTCTTTCTGTCCAACCCCCAGTTTTACCAGAGTGTGAGGAGTGGCCTACTAGATAGGACCACCCCCCCTGGTGGCCGGAGTGTGAAGTGTAGTGTGAGATTCCTAGTCAGGTGAACTCCCTTAGTGCAATCAGACGCAACATCACTCCCCTTAGCGGCAGAGCGACGTTACTGCAACGACCAGGACTCTGGGGCGCTGCAGATAAGACAGGTGACATGAAGCAGAATTACCATGAGTGATAAACAGTTATGTCCATAAATATTGGGCCAGTTCTTAGATAAGGAATGTTTTATTGTCCTCTGATTTGGGTCTGGTTCTGTTGTGATGACCCCACATAGTCTAAGGGGCAAGTTCCTTAGTTCCTTAGTTGATGTAAAAATACATAAATCCATGCGACACATTCATTCCTGCACTAAAACTGTCAAAGGTCATCATCAGTTTATATTCCCATACTCTTCTGTCTCTCTTAGATTTGAGCTACCTTTTAATACAATCCAGGTGGGTTCTGAATCCCAACAAAGTGGAGCTGGCCGTGCTTTCCAGAGGACTCTCATTTTGTTCTACTAAGGCCCTGGATAAAACTGAACTCTGCAGTGATATGGAACATTTTGTCAGGTGACTGCGATTGAGAGAATATTTCAATGATACAGAAGATTCAGAACCCACCTGGATTGACGGAAAAGGAATCCTAACAACCAAGAAGAGGTCAGCCTGGACACCTCCACCTGGACACAACCCTCATTTGGATGAATATATAGACTCCTTCAGACATTTGATAAAATCCACCATCATAGATACTAACAGGAGACAAGCATCCAACATCAGTGCCCAGGAGAGAAAGGCCATACAATCTCTGAAAACCAACAAAGAAATCATCATCAAACCTGCTGACAAGGGAGGTGCAATAGTCATGATGAACACATCAGACTATATGAAGGAAGCAAACAGACAACTTATGGACACACGCTACTGCAGCGCCCCAGAGTCCTGGTCGTTGCAGTACTGATGCCCCGCCGCTAAGGGGGGTGTTGGTACGTCTGATGGCACTGAAGGAGTTCATCTGACCAGGTATCACAGACACCAATACACTTCACAGTCTGGCCTCCAGGGGGAGCTAAGGGTGCTAATTATTAGGCCACTCCTCACAATCTGGTAAAACTGGGGGTTAGATAGGAAGTTAGACAGAAAGCTGACTGGGTTGGAACCAGGCAACATCCTGTGGCAGAGGGTGTTGCAGGGGAAGATTCAGGGGGGTCCCTGTAAGGGGTGGGATCCTGACAGAGGCCTAGCGAACAGAGAGAACGTTACGGGACCGCGCCTGCAATTCATTGCGGCGGTACCCCAAGAAAGGACAAGAAGCGAGGTTTATTTTGAAGAGTGAGAAATGAGATCAAGGCAACAAGGAGATAACACCAGTAGGAGTCGTGCTGTAAGACCGAGGCAACATCCTACTGAGGCGCGTAGCCGGTGGCCGGAAACGCTGAGGAAGTATTGAGCTCCAGGCCTTACTTCAAACCTACGGCAGGACAGTCAGTTTTAGGCGGGCTGTCTCACCCAAATCACCGAAGCAGACATAGGGGGCAACAGTTGGAGAGGGGCGACTCTAGGGTCCCGGAAGAACTCCAAGCCTACCCGTCATACGGGTGCGTCCTAGCCATATCATCTGGGGGACGGAGAAGAACATCAGAATCAGTTGTGAGGGAACTTCAGAAACAGACACAACAGTTGTGAGGACTATCCCGTGGTGCTAAGCAGGGAAGGACTACAACACACAAGCGCTAGAAGGTAGGCACAGATTTCCACCTGCAAAGGGAACTCTGGAAGTGCTATCAGACCGGCCGGTCTCAGACAGCCCTGTTAACCGTGCTCCGGATTGAGGATCCTGAAGCCTTCAGTAAAGAGGTAAAGAGACTGCAACCTGGTGTCCTTGTTATTCACCGCGACCTGCACCACACCATGTCATTCTCAACTTTCACTGGACGTCCCTCAGCAGGGTCACGGACCGAGTCTAGCCACCGTGACAATCCCAGAACCGAGACAGAGAGGCCCAGTACCGGGTACCCCTCGGCCCTGCGGCAGTGGGGGCGCTCCAACTTGGCATCACGAAAAGGATCTACTTAAGCCTGAAGAATCAGGTCATGTGTGCCTTGGAACTGTGATTTATTGTGCTTGGACTGTGACTTATTGCAAAGACTGTGTATTGCCACTTGCCGCCAAAATTTCCCGCCAAAGACCGCCGCCATTGCAGCGCCACAGGGAGCGCATAGGAAGAAGAAGGGCGTGCCATGGGAGGAGACTACCAAAGCGGCGCCAAAAGTAGTGACCGCCCTCTCTGACTTTTGCTGCGAGATGACGACCTGCCCAGAAACAGAGAGGAATCGCCCCCTGGTTTGCAACGGCAAGAGCCGAGACAAGAGTGGCCTCGGCCTCGAAGAAATGGCGGAGTCAGGTGCATGCACGGCTGCCGATCTCGAGACAGCGAAGGTGACCAGCGAGTGCCTGAGCGACGACGCAGTGATCCCGGATTATCTCCACCGACCGGAGACGGGCCTGAACCCACCGCAGTTGAAGGACCCGAACTCCTTAGAGCCACCGGCAGAGGAGCCAAGCCCACCTATCCCGACCACGGAGCCAGAAGGTGCGGAGTCATGGAAAGCGGAGCCATGTCGGGAGGCCGCCTTGGAGGAGCCGCGGTCCGGGCTGCAGCCGATTCCAGTGTCCTTGTCAACGGAACAGATCGACACCGGTGGAATCACATCAGACGCAGGTATGGGAAGCGTCCCTGTTCCCCCGACCAATCCTGCTCTCCTGACCGATCCCGCTTTTGTGACCACTCCTCACCCTGACAATGACCGGTTCCTCTCAGCGGAGCTGGTGATGCTCACCCCCGACATGATGGGGAAGCTGGTGCCTCCACTACCGACCAAGATGGGGGAACCCCTAGATGTGAGCTCAGAAGGGGTGATCTTCCAGTGGGACACCCCCCGGATTGGGCTAGATGGTGCCCGGGAGGAGGGCCTCACCCTTGCTGTGCTCACTTGGGAACAATATAAACAATGCTTGATCCTACATTGGAAAAGCCGAAAAGAGACAGAACAAATTGACCCACCAAAAGTGCAACACCCAAAGCCTGCGCACGGCAGGAAAGACATGGTAAAGCGGGGAACTGTGCTGGCCTTTCACCCAAAGCGGGGTTGGGGCTCCATACAGGAACCGGGACTACCGACTGACGTCTTCGTTACCAGTTACAATGTGAAAACTCCCTTCCGCAACCGATATGGTGATCCATTATTGCAAAGGGGGGACCAGGTGACCTACACCCGCCACCGGAGTGCACAAGGATGGTGCGCTCGGAACGTCCAACGATGTGGGCCTGTGGAGGTGTCACCTGTGGCCCCGACCATGACCGATCCGGACTTGACAGATCTTGCTAATATCGCCACAGTACGCCTTGTTGCGGCTACCGAGCTAGCAACCAGGGTTAGCCTTCGAATCCAGACACCGGGTGATCTAACTACACCTGAGAGACCAACCACCGACATTGACACCGCATCAGCCGGAGACCAGGGACCGAAGCCTCCGCGGTCAGGAGACGTCCACTATCGGCTGATGTCCTGCAACTTACTATGAAGCCCTAAGGCTCGACATGCTGTATATAGTTAACTGCTCGTCTTTCTATGTGTCTTTCTACTGCTACAACCCGACTTGGGTTAACTCTTAAAGGGATCCCTTAGTTTACCCGGGATCCCTATTTTTCCCTTTTTTGTTTCGTTTCCCGGTTATCACTGTTGAAAAGAACTGCTGGATCATGAACACTGCATGATTACAAACATAATGTAAATAGTTTGCACCTTCTTAAATGTGCTCCCTACTGGTTTTACAAGGAAAAGGACTCTTTGCGAAGAAACTGCTCCTGGAAACAGTACAGGAGTCCCTGCCTTACACGAACTTGCAGCTTGAGAAGTTGCACTACCTCCAAGAGACTTGGTCCCCTCTTAAAGGGAACGTTCACCAATAGCACTTAAAGCATAATGTTGCCTTAAAAGAAGTAATGATAGTATTGATATGAAAAAGTTATATGTAGTTAGTTAGTTGCTTGTAGGAAATGTTTAATAATGTGTTAAAGAATGAAGACAGGAAGTGAACCTGTACGGGGTTAATTGGTGAGTCCTCCTAGGAGCCATACAGAGATGGCTCAGTGATCTTGTGCTGAGAGAAGGTTGATAAGTCCTATACTGTGTATAGAAAGAGAAAGGCAGTAGGCCCAGATGAGAATGGGGCGGTCCTGCAGAAGAGCGAGAGACAGTAGGCCTGGGGCAGATAGACAAGCGGTCCTGCGAATGTAAAGTTGGAAAATGAAGAAAAGTTGATTAACATTGTAGTGTTTTATGAGTAAGCCTTTAGTGGATTCAGATTATAAGTCCTTAGAGGCAAAGTTAACTTATTGTTCAGAAATTGCACTAAGTAGAATACCAGGTTGGGTAATAGAAGTTATTTATGGTATGTTATTTAAAGTATTTAACCATGTTTGTAATGTTCAAGTGTTCTCACCTCCCATAAAGGGAAGCTCTGTTCAAATTTACTTGTTTTTGCATTTCTGAAAATTGTATGTCTTTTTGCTGACATGTATTGTTGTTTTCTTCCCAGTCCAGGAGTACTGGATTTAACCAGGTGGGAGTGCAGCGCCCCAGAGTCCTGGTCATTACAGTACTGATGCCCCGCCGCTAAGGGGGGTGTTGGTACATCTGATGGCACTGAAGGAGTTCACCTGACCAGGTATCACAGACACCAATACACTTCACAGTCTGGCCTCCAGGGTGAGCTAAGGGTGCTAAGTATTAGGCCACTCCTCACAATCTGGTAAAACTGGGGGTTAGATAGGAAGTTAGACAGAAAGCTGACTGGGTTGGAACCAGGCAACATCCTGTGGCAGAGGGTGTTGCAGGGGAAGATTCAGGGGGGTCCCTGTCAGGGGTGGGATCCTGACAGAGGCCAAGCAAACAGAGAGAACGTTACGGGACCGCGCCTGCACTTCATTGCAGCGGTACGACAAGAAAGGACAAGAAGCGAGGTTTATTGTGAAGAGTGAGAAACGAGATCAACGCAACAAGGAGATAACACCAGTAGGAGTCGTGCTGTAAGACCGAGGCAACATCCTACTGAGGCGCGTAGCCAGTGGCAGGAAACGCCGAGGAAGTATTGAGCTCCAGGCCTTACTTCAAACCTACGGCAGGACAGTCAGTTATAGGCGGGCTGTCTCACCCAAATCACCTAAGCAGACATAGGGGGCAACAGTTGGAGAGGGGCGACTCTAGGGTCCCGGAAAAACTCCAGGCCTACCCGTCATATGGGTGCGTCCTAGCCATATCATCTGGGGGACGGAGATGAACATCAGAATCAGTTGTGAGGGAACTTCAGAAACAGACACAACAGTTGTGAGGACTATCCCGTGGTGCTAAGTAGGGAAGGACTACAACACACAAGCGCTAGAAGGTAGGCACAGATTTCCACCTGCAAAGGGAACTCTGGAAGTGCCATCGGACCGGCCGGTCTCAGACAGCCCTGTTAACCGTGCTCCGGATTGAGGATCCTGAAGCCTTCAGTAAAGAGGTAAAGAGACTGCAACCTGGTGTCCTCGTTATTCACCACGACCTGCACCACACCACATCATTCTCAACTTTCACTGGACGCCCCTCAGCAGGGTCACGGACCGGGTCTAGCCACCGTGACAATCCCAGAACCGAGACAGAGAGGCCCGGTACCGGGTACCCCTCGGCCCTGCGGCAGTGGGGGCGCTCCACTACTACAAAAAATTGGAGTCGGATCCTACACAGGACTATTACAAGGAACTAAACAAGTTGGTATCTTGTCTGCCCGTCAAATCCATAAGAGCCAATGACCTGATACCAGAAAGTCCAAGAACAGGGACATTCTACATGCTTCCCAAAATCCACAAATCTGGAAATCCAGAAAGACCAAATGTTTCATGTGTGGGCACCCGTACTGAGCAGGTATCTGGATGGGTAGAGGGTATTCTTAAACCCCTGGTAAAGGATACACCCAGCTTCATTCAGGACACAACTGACCTATTGAACAAACTATCAGCAATAGGTCCTCTACCAGAAGGAACCATGCTGGCCACCATGGATGTGGAATCTTTGTACTCCAATATCCCACACCAGGATGGATTAAATGCCTGCAAATTCTTCCTGGAAACACAGGGACTGAAGTGGATTCTGTGGTGAAACTTATAAAATTCATCCTCACCCACAATTACTTTGAATTTGACAACAAGATCTATCTACAGGAGACTGGCACAGCAATGGGAAGTAAAATGGCCCCACAGTATGCAAATCTTTTCATGTGTAACTAAAATGGCCCCACAGTATGCAAATCTTTTCATGGCCAAGCTTGAAAGCGACTTTTTGTCCTCATGTCCCATCAGGCCTCTGGCTTACTACCGCTACATTGATGATATTTTAATCATCTGGACGGAGTCTGAGCCACAGCTAAAGACGTTCCATGAACAGTTTAATCAAATTCATCCTACCATCAACTTGACACTCAACTACTCCTGTACTGAAATTAACTTTTTGGACACCATCATTAAGCTGCAGAACAATAAAATAGAGACATCCCTGTATCAGAAGCCAATCGACTGTCCAACATACCTTAAATGGGACAGTTTCCATCTAAAACACATAAAAAACTCTATTGTCTACAGCCAAGCCATCAGATACAATCGTATATGTTTCAACCCAATGGATAGGGATGAACACCTTGGTCTCCTCAGAAAGACCTTTTTGAATCAGGGCTACCATCCAAGAACAATTGAAAACCAGATTACAAGAGCCACCAGAATATCAAGGAATCACCTGCTATATTACAAAGCTAAAGAGGAAAATAACCTGGTGCCTCTAGTAGTTACCTACAATCCAAATCTGGAGGTTCTAAGGGGAGCTGCATGGAAATTACCACCTTTACTACAAAAAGATGCCCGATTACAATCCATTTTTCCAGACCCCCGCTACTGTGTTTTAGGCAGCCCCAAAATCTAAGAAGCATCATTGTCAGAAGCTCCCTGTCCTCTCCAGCAGCTGCAGGTACCTTTCCTTGCAATCAGAAAAAATGTAAAACCTGTCCATTTATAATGACCACGGACAAGATAAAGATCCCTAATTCACATCAGGACTACAAGATACCAGGTACTTTCAGCTGCGTCACTTCTAATGTGGTGTACCTTATCGTTTGTACTAAATGTCCAACTGGGGGTCTGTATGTGGGGGAGACAGGGCAAAAGCTTAGAACAAGAATGAATTCTCACCGCCACACAATAAGAGAAAAAAGAATGGATCTACCTGTGGCAATACATTTTTTTCTCCCGAATCATAACATTATGGACATGAAATTACTTGTATTAAAAGGTAGCTTCAAATCTAAGAGACACAGAAGAGTATGGGAATATAAAATGATGATGACCTTTGACAGTTTTAGTGCAGGAATGAATGTGTCGCATGGATTTATGTCTTTTTACATCAACTAAGGAACTAAGGAACTTGCCCCTTAGACTATGTGGGGTCATCACAGCAGAACCAGACCCCAATCAGAGGACAATAAAACATTCCTTATCTAAGAACTGGCCCAATATTTATGGACATAACTGTTTATCACTCATCTTTTCAGTTAGCCATTAAAAGGTATCAACCACTGAGGACTTTCAATTCTAAATATTTTTCTAACACTAAGAAGGAAAAGTCAGAAGTGGAAATCACAGGAGCAATAGACATGTTAATGCAAGTGATAAGAAAATAGTTACATAGTGTTCAAAATATTTCAATTTTTTCAGTATTGTGTATAAACAATACATGCAGAAACATACACACATAGAGTGGCATGTACAGTGGGGGAAATAAGTATTTGATCCCTTGCTGATTTTGTAAATTTGCCCACTGACAAGGACATGAACAGTCTATAATTTTAAGGGTAGGTTAATTTTAACATTGAGAGATAGAAAATCAAAAATAAAATTCAGAAAATCACATTATCCATATGTAGAATCCATCCTATTTTCAATTTCAGCTTTTTTACAGATGTTGTTATGTTTGCATCAAGAATTTGTTGAAATTTAATTGAATCCATTCTTCCCTCTACCCCTGAACTGTTCCCCATGTCATTGGCTGCAGTCATCCTGCCTGGCAGAGACAAAATGTCGCAGATATGTGACCAGGGTCTGGTTGGCCCTCTCTACCAACCCATTTGTCTCGGGATGATATGCTGAGGAGAGATTCAACTCAATGCTGAGTAGCTGACAAAGAATCGAGATGCAAACTGGGGACCCCGGTCACTGACAATTTTGTCCGGCATACCGTGTAGGAGAAATATGTCCTTGATAAACAATGCCACCAGAGCCCGTGCAGAAGGTAGCCGTGGAAGAGGCAACAAGTGCACCATTTTGGAAAAATGGTCGGTGATCACCCAAATAATGGTGCAGCTATGAGACTTGGGTAAGCCCACCACAAAATCCATCCCCACCATCTCCCAGGGCCTATCTGCCACCGGCAGAGGGTGAAGCAACCCAGCTGGCCGTTTACGAGGAGACTTGTTCTTGGTGCAGGAGACACATGCCCGAACATAGTCTGTGAAGTCACGGACCATATGAGGCCACCAATATGTCCTCACCAGTAACTCAGATGTCCTTTTGGTCCCGAAATGTCCACCCACCCTAGACGAGTGAGCCCAAGAGAGAACCTCCGGACGCAAACTGGATGGTACAAAAGTCTTGCCCGGAGGCACAGACCCTAGCGAAACCGAGGCCACAGTTCTCAGGCTCTCGGAAAGGACAGTAAGCCGAGGCTCCTCCTCCTCAGATGATACCACGGAGCGAGAGAGAGCGTCGGCACGAATGTTCTTCTCCCCGGAAAGAAAATGGAGGGTGAAATGAAACCGAGAGAAGAACAAGGACCATCTGGCCTGGCGAGAATTTAGCCGCTGGGCGGTCTGTAAATAAGCCAAATTCTTGTGGTCTGTGAATACTTGAAAGGGAAAGCGAGCCCCCTCCAAGAGATGTCTCCACTCAGAGAAAGCCAACTTCATGGCTAGCAACTCCCTGTCCCTGATGGAATAATTCCTCTCCGCCGGTGTGAAGGTCTTGGAGAAGAAGAAGCAAGGATGCTTCTGACCTTGAGCATCCTTTTGGAAAAGGACTGCTCCAGCACCAACGGATGAGGCATCCACCTCCATGATAAATGCCTTAACTACATCAGGGCGATGTAGGATGGGAGCGCTAGCAAAATGTGACTTAATAGAAGAGAAAGCCTTGGAGACCTCTTCAGACTACAATTTGGGATTTGCTCCCTTCTTAGTGAGGGCTACCAAGGGAGCTACCTAAGTGGAGAAGTGGGGAATGAACTGGCGATAGTAATTAATGAACCCCATAAAGCGCTGCACCGCTTTAAGAGAATAGGGTTCCTGCCAGTCCATCACAGCCTGTAGTTTGGCAGGATCCATAGCCAATCCCTTTGCGGAGAAGATATAGCCCAGGAAAGGTAAAGACTCCTGCTCAAACATACACTTCTCCAACTTTGCATATAGGGAATTTGCCCGTAAGAGGTCGAAGACTCTGCCAACATCTCTTCAATGGGAGTCAATATCTGGAGAGTAGATGAGAATATCATCCAGATAGACTACGACCGAGGTGGAGAGCATATCCCGGAAGATATCGTTAATAAAGTCTTGGAAAACGGCTGGGGCATTACAAAGCCCAAAGGGCATCACCAGATATTCATAGTGCCCATCCCTGGTGTTAAAATCCGTCTTCCATTCGTCCCCCTCACGGATGCGAATCAGGTTGTAAGCACCCCGCAGATCTAATTTTGTGAATACCCTTGCTCCCCGAAGCCTATCAAAGAGCTCCGAAATCAGGGGCAGAAGATACTTATTCTTAACGGTGATGGCGTTAAGACCCCTGTTATCTATGCATGGACGTAGTTCCCCGCTCTTCTTCTGTATGAAGTAGAACCCAGCCCCTGCAGGAGACACTGACTTCCTGATGAACCCTCTTGCCTGATTCTCTTGAATGTACTGAGACATTGCCTCCATCTCTGGGAGAGATAACGGATATACTCGACCCCTGGGAGGCTCAGCACCAGGCAAGAGATCAATAGGACAGTCATAGGGGCAATAGGGCGGAAGGGTCTCCGCCGCCTTTTTGGAGAACACGTCTGCATAGGGCCAATATTGCTTGGAGAGAGAGGATAGATCTGCGGGTACCTCAGTAGTAGCAACCTGAACGCATTCCCTCTGACACCTACCCCCACAAGATTCACCCCATCCCAGAATTCTGCCTGAGGACCACTCGATATGAGGAGAGTGGTACCGTAGCCAAGGTATCCCCAACAGGACCTCATCAATTCCCTCAGGAATGACGAGCAGAGATATAATCTCCTGATGGGATGGCGACATGGACAGAGTAAAAGGGATGGTCTGGTGTGTTATCTGTGAGGGCAGTGTCGACCCATTCACCACTCGTACCGTTACTGGTTGAGTTAGCATTACCAGGGGTATTGTGCGATGTTGGGCGAAGACAGAAGACATAAAATTGCCCTCCGCCCCAGAATCCACGCAGAGCTCTACCGAGTGGGTGGATGGGCCTATAGTAATTGTCCCCATAAAGGACAATTTGGAGGCAAACGTCGCCGTGTCTAGTGTACCTCCACCTACTACCACTAGACGCTGACGTTTCCTCGACCGCTGGGAACATCTGGTGGCAAGATGTCCTGAGTGCTGGCAAACATGACAGACCTTGAGTGCACAAGCGGTCTGGGACTTAGATCCCGCTCGTGACACTTCCATGGCCTCATGTGACTCAGGGACCAGGACCGGAGATTCCAGAAGTTTGGCGAAGGTGGGAGCCAGCCGAAACCTCTGCCTACACTGGGCTCGCTCTAACCTCCACTCATTAAAACGGAGGTCAATACGAATGGAGACAGCTATTAACTCCTCCAGTGTGGTGGAAATCTCCCTAGTGGCCAGAGCGTCCTTCACGTGGTCAGCCAGCCCCCTCCAAAATATGGGGATAAGGGTTTTATCTGACCACTCCAGCTCAGATGCTAGGGTACGGAAGTGGACGGCAAAATGGCTGACCAAGGACGAACCCTGAGTCAATGCCAGCAGTTGGAGCGCCATGTCATGGGTGACTCGAGGTCCTAAAAAGACCTGTTTCAGAGTGCTCAGGAACAGCGGAGCACTCTGTACCACATGATCGCCACGCTCCCACAGCGGCGTAGCCCATTCCAGTGCCCAGTCCGACAAGAGACACAATAAATCCCACCTTTGCCCACTCTGTGGGAAAACGTGCAGCCAGGAGCTCGAGATATATAGAGCACTGACTGACGAAACCCCTACAAGATTTACTATCTCCAGAAAATTTTTCTGGCAGCGGGAGGCGAGATAATGTTAGAACAGGGGTGGAAGCGGACAAGGTTGCTGCAGCCACGCTAGCAGCCTGTTCAGCAACTGCGGTAACATCCACAGCTGAGGTTGTGCTCTCGAGAGCCGCCAACCTACCCTCCAGCTGCTGGATGTACCGCAAGGACTGCTGTATGTCCGCCATTTACTAGCCAGACTCTGGAGCTAGTATTCTGTTAGGGCTGGCGGAACGCACCAAGTAAATTGAGAGATATTATTTGGTGCGTTCACAGCCCGGGGTCCACCATGCGGTAGAGGACCTGCTGCTGGCAAATGGCGGCCCTTTATGGCGGTAGAAGAGAACTCTGTTACTTCACAGAGACGCTGTGCCAGATCTCACTCTGACCCTCGGTGGCTATTGTGCCCACGCCTGAGGATGCCCCGAGTCAGCAGCTGAGACCTTGGCAACTAAGGAACGCGGAACCCTGATGACTTCACAGGAGTATCCAGCAACTGCCGAGCTTATGGCAGTGTGTGGCAACACAAACATACAATCTCCTCACCGGAGGAGCCGGTATTCTAGGGGCTTATTTCAGCCAGGGCCCTAAATCGATACACACAAACTCCTCGCCGGAGGTGCCGGCCTTCTTGGGGCTTATTTCAGCTGAATCCCTGAACACACATAAATGTGACCACACTGTTGCATGCACAAAACTGATTCAATACTAGCGCATGGCCGTGCGGTCATGAGAGCCTTAAATAGCTGCAGCAAGTACAGGACCTTCCTAGGAGGACCAATGAGAGGCTGCTACAGAGCCTGAGCACCTTCAGGACCTTCCTGGAGGAGCAATGGATTTAGCTGCAGTATCTGAACATGTGACCCTCGATCTCCACTGAGAGATCTTATTCTGGGCATGCTCAGAACGAGAAAAGCAGGACTTAGTCCCATAAGCGTCTGCTCGCCACTGCCCAGCACTGGCTTTAATGGCAGAAGCTGGAAAAGCAGCAGTAACCCTTTGTACAGAGTCAGATTGAGCGAGACACTGGGACTGATGTCTCTGCTGAGCAGGCTCTACTGCAGCAGGAGAAGAATGGGAGACCGCAGCAGAGATGGCCTGAGATTCCCCCTGTGCAGAGATGGGAACTCGACCCCTAACATCTGACAGCACAGAAAGGGTTGTTAACCTATTCAGCACCAAAGGAAAGATCTGCGATACGCAATACGTAGTGATCTCAGAACTCCCAGGAGGAAGTGACATACTTTTGACACAGTGTCTCCTGACTTGTCTCCTATCAACCACATCTGTGATGTCATTGGTCAGAAATTGCAAATTTGATATGGCAGTATCTTCTAACTATAATTTTTTTCTAAAACGCCAAAGCATTTCAGAAAAAATATACCTAGCCGCAATTTTGCAGATAAGATCTGATTTATACTGCCTGTGGTTTGTGCAGCATGAATCTCATGACAGGTTCCTTTTAAAGTATATCAATATGGCATTATACTGTATATTCCAATAGAAGCTATGTACAATGAATTTTACAAGCAAGCTATTTGCACTGAGGTGAAATCCCCAAAAAGTATCAGTAAGGTGGTTGAATTACTAAGATATTTTTACATTTATGACCGGCTGGAGTTTGAAATAACTATCAGTCTCAGGCGATAATGCCCTTCAATGTGATTATTGAACAGGAAGACTGCTCTGTGTGACTATATTTTCTGTCCATAATTAACACTTTATCTCAAATATCTGTAGTTCTGATAAGGTGCTGCAACATTTCCATACATGTTTCTATACATAATGACAGATAAATGTGCAGATAATGTCAGTGTAAAATATAACAAGATTGTATTCTATACATTTTTCTTTAAATGCATTTTAGGGCTATTTTATTTGTAAAATGAGAATCCCATGGGCTCTTAGAATCAATGTATTATGAATTCAAACTGAAATAACACATTATTCTATTTTTGCCTTTCTGTTACCAATGGCTTTGTTCAGTTCTTTGAGTTAGGACATCACATTTAATAGCAGTCATCTGCCTTTCTAGGAGGAACAAGCCCTGATAATAAAGATAAGAAGATGGTTAGATAAGAGAAGGGTATTGCTAGATAGGGGTTATTTATTGAAGGCTTTTATTACGCCCCGAGAACTCAAGGTGCTGATACAAAGCAGCTAATTATTGGTTAATTATGAACTTGGGAGCATTTAATGATAAAAATAAAACTTGGGGCTAGAGAGACAGACACGTTTAGACTTTGAACAACACATTCTTTTTAGAACACTGGTGCAATAATTACTAATAAAATAAATAGATCGCTAACCAGTAAACTGATAATTAACTGATCTGTTGTGCTTAAGGTTAAAGGTGCAGACCCATTTAATGAGGCCATTTACTTCATTGCCTTTATTCCAGTTTTTTCTTTCCTCTTTGTGCATTATGTAGCATAAAATCATTATTTTTCCTTGAATACATTTCCAGAAAAGTAAATTTTAGTCAAGTATTGTTCTCTAATTTTGCATATATAAAAAGTGTGGATATGATGTATAAATATTGTTGACTTATTTAAAAAAAATATTCTTAATAATAAAATTATTTAATCCAGGATAAAAAGTCAGTCTTTCTTTTTCTTATTGGATTAGGCTTAGGGTAAGTGCAGACTGCCATATATTTTCTCAACTGAGAAAATAAGACCGATTATGCAAATGACACTCTGATCAAACTTTGATCAGAGTTTTATCAGAGTATGATCATAATGTCCGATTCTCTGGAATGAGGGGAAGGTATAAAAAAAAATCTCCATCTTCTCCATGCTGTGAGTTTGCGGAAATCGGATTGCACTCAGATATCATTCGAGTGCAGTCTAATGATTTCCATGGATTCATTGACTTGCTTGGCCAAGTGTGATCTGAATATTGGAACAAACTGAAATTTTTTCCTAGGACAGTCTCCACGGCCCCATAGGCTAACACTGGTCCAAGCGAGATCCAATGTTTTGTTGGATCATACTGAGGCCGAAAATGTGCTCATCTGTACCTGTCTTTACACACTTTTTAAATGCAAAAATTGGATAGAGTAGTTTCATTTAAAGCAGATGCATGTTCAGAACGCTGTCGAGCCATGTCATGTTTTATAGATTACTATTATGCTTCTCGGGGAACAAATCCTACTACACCTGTGACATCTATTGTAACATGCTACAAATAATTTTCTGTGCATTTGTGTGGAATTCAACAGAAAAAAATTGATGTGCCTCTGCATCTAATCAAAGATTAAGAATACTGGAGCCAGATTGGGGCTCTATGGACCCCTGTGAGGTCCACTTGAAAAACTAAACATTATAGCTTCAATCGCAAACAGTGACATTGTAAGGGGTTATCGAATGAGAGAGCATGTTGTCATTAATGAACACTAAAGATGAGCAAATCTTTTCAAATTCTCCAGCTTCTTTGATTTTTCTCAAAATTTGAATCATAGGAAACACTCTAATTGCTGTTAAAGGACATGTATAATGGATCGCCCCCACGTAAGGACAATGGGGTACTCGGTACCGGGTCCTTCGTTTCGGACAATGTCACGGTGGTCCGACCCGGTCCGTGGCCCTTTGAGGGACGTCCAATAAAGGAATAGAGTTTTTATGGTTTTGGGAAAGGTCTTTAAAGGGGAAGTTCGTGATGCCACCTGTGGTATTCGGTCAGGGTGACCGACGCTGCTTAGGGGTCCACTGGGGTGATGTTATGGCAGCAAGATGGTACACCTTCCCACAGGTGAAGTGTATCCCCAGGGCTTCCCAGAAGTGGCAATGGTGATGCTGGATGATGTAAGGCGCAGTGAATAACGAGGACACAAGGTTGCAGTCTCTTTACCTTTTACTGGAAGCTTCAGCATCCACAGTCCAGGGTACAGACCACAGGGTAGGTAGAGTCCGGCCAGTCCGAAGGCAAATCCAGAGTCCCTTTATCCAGGTGGAAATCAGTAGCCTTCCTACTAGCGCCTGTGTGTTGTAGTCCCTCCCTGCTGAGCAACTCGGTAAGGTCCTCACAACTTTCGTAGATGTTCTAGATGTCTTTCTCTCTGTCCCCCAGATGGTGTGGATAGGACAAACCCATATGACTGATGGTCTGAGGCTTATTTATAGGGACCCTAGAGACGCCCCAACCCCCACAATTTGCCACTGTGTCTTCTTAGGTATTTAGGTCGGGCAGCCAACTTGGAATTGACTGTGCTGCCGGTCTCTGAAGTAATGCGTAGAGTCAATTACTCCCTCGGTGTTCCGGCCACCGGCTACGCGCCTCAGAAGGAGGCAGCCTTTACAGGGCAGAACTCCTCCCGGTGTTTTCTCCTTGTGCTGTGACTTCGTTTCTCATTCTCTACAAAAACACTTCTCTTCATGTCCTTTCATAAGATGCTGCCGCACGTGGGGCAGGCGCAGCTCCATAGCTTTCTGTCTCCCTAGGTGTTATGATCTGGTGGCCTAAGAGCAGCATAAGACGTACTCTGGAGAAGGTGGTACCTGTACTGACCGCAGACCCTGAACTTAACACCGCAACTAGAAGTAGCCGTGGAATGTACCTATCACTCCCTAGACATCTCGACACAGCCGGAGGACTAATTACCCCTAGAGATAGAAAAGGGAAAACTATCTTTCCTCAGAGAAAATTCCCAAAGGATAGACAGCCCCCCACAAATATTGACTGTGAGAGGAGAGGGAAAAAACATACACAGACTGAAATCAGAATTTAGCAAAGGAGGCCACTTCTAGCTAAATAGAAAGGATAGGACAGAGTACTATGCAGTCAGTATTTAAACACTAGAAAATATCCACCACAGAAAATACAAAATCTCCACAGCTAACTAAAGATATGGAGGGTATATCTGCATCTCCAGAGATACCAGCTTGGCTAACAAATCCTTATACAGACCAAGCTGGACAAGACAAAAACATGGAAAAGAACTGAACAATAAGGCCACAGCATGTGGACAGCAAAAATCAAGGCCAGAACTTATCTTTGTTGAAATGAACAGCAAAGCAGGAGAGAGCAGGCAGGGATGTGAATCCTCCAGGAACAATGGACAACTGGCACTGACTAAAGGGTGAAGCAAGGCTAAATAGCCCAGTCAGGATTGCAAAAACTCAACACACCTGATGAATGCTGCGATCCAGAGACAGCAGCACTACCACTTATAACCACCAGAGGGAGCCCAAGAGCAGAATTCACAACAATAGGCCTCTGTCAGTATCCCACCCCTGACAGGGACCCTCTGTCTGCAGCTCAGATGTTCCTCCTTTTCCCCCTGTCTGCCTGACAGGTACTCTCTGGGTCAAACCCAGGCAGCGTCTGACTAACTCTCTATCCAAACCACCAGTTTTACCCTTCTGTGAGGATTGCCCCTGGTGGATTGGAGTGTGAAGTGTGGTGTTTGGTTTGTGATACCTGAAAAGGTGAACTCCTTTATTACATTCGGACGTAATATCACTCCCCCTGCCCCCTGGTGGAAGGATAATATTACTGCAGCAACCAGGACTCTGGAGCGCTGCACTCCCCCCCCCCCCTCCCGTTAAGTCCAGCACTCCCAGGCTGGGAAAAGAAAACAACAATGCATAAGCAAAAACACATACAAATTTTTGGAATGCTGTAAAACAAGTTAATATAACAATGCTTCCCTTTATGGGAGGTGAGAACACTTGAACGTTGCAAAACAAGAACATATTTACATTGCCAGCTTACTTCTGTAGATTGACACACCTTCTAACTATGAAATACTATTACCCATACAGGTATACTATCTATTAACTACTAAGTGCAATTATAAAACAATAAATTAGCATTTTCTTTATTCAAGTGCAAGTACGGTTAAACTTCAGAGTGCAAATTAACATTTTCCTTATCTCTTCTTTCTACATATGCAGGACTATCTGTCTACCCCTACAGGCTCACTGCATTTCTCTTCAGTTTACTTCAATTTTACTCATTAACATTTCCTATTCCTAACTACATACTGTCAGCTATGTATGAACATTATTACTATTTAACTTTTTTAGGCAACATTATCACTTTTAAGGAAAGTGCAACAAATAAACATTCCCTTTAAGTGGAAACCCATGTCTTTTCGAGGTAGTGCAAAGCAATCACATCAGCAATATGCAAGTTTACTTAAAGGCAACATGACGTGATATGATATGAGGGACCCGTTACGAACCCCCAAACGTTGGTCTTGGGTGGGCTACAAGACGTGTAATCCTGACCCGGAATTCTGCCGCACCAACGGGTTTTTCTTCAGGTCTGTAAGGCAAAGCAGTTATTTTTACAGCATAATTTAACAGCAGTTTCTGGTAAGAGGCAGTCTCTGTAAAAGCCTCCTATGTAAAACCAGTAGAAGGCACCCTTAAGAAGGTGCAAACTATATACAAGGACAGTTTGTGATCATGCAACGGTCCATGATTCTGCAGTTCTTTAGTAAAAGTAAGGAAACTCGTGCAAAACATAGGATCCCTTTAAACAGGGTATCCCTTTAAAAGTTGACCTGGACAGGTTCAAGCAGCAAAGAACGAACAGTTAACTATTTACATTCGGTGTTTCGAGGTTTAGTTGGATAGCTTCCAGGGCTTTACCTGGCACATAACCCCTCTTGACCTGGGAAGGGTAGGATCCAGGGTCACACCCGGTGCCAGATAAACCCCATTGGTCTGTCTTTTGTGGATTGTCATATCATGCGCAGCGATGGAGGTCTGCGTAGCTTGAGTATGGGCATTTGCTGCAGCAGAGGTAGCGGCTGCTGCAAGATCAGTCACTGGAACGGAGTCAGTAGCGGTGGCACGAGCAGTCGCTGGAGTGGTGTCGGTCATCAGGGCAGGGTCGTTCTTCATACCTGCTTCAGATGCGGTCCCTCCGGTGCCGGTCTGCTCTGTCTCCGCTGGGGTCTGGAACGCTGGTTGCAGGGCCTTGTGCTGCGGCGTTGTCATCTCTGTTTGCAGCATCTCGCTTTCCGGCAGGGCCTTGCTTTCTGGCTTCGGAGCGTTGGAACTTCTTTCTTGCTCTGGACCAGACGAGGCTGCTGACAGACGTCTGGTGAGGCTCCCGATGAAGGTCTTCTTCCACCCGGCCTCAGTGCTCAGCTGCGTCCGCAGGAGTTGGTCGCTGAGCTCTTCCACGCCGGCCTGCAGGAAGTCAGGGACAACGGGTGATGGCTGGCCGTGGTGTCTCTCCAGGTGGCTGGGGGAGTCCTCTGCTCCGACCCCACGCTCTGGTCCCCGGCGGCTGGCCATGGCGTCCTCCACGTGGCTAGCTCCTTCCTCATCCTTTTTACGCTCTCTTCTTCTGGGGCGGTTTCGTTTTTGCTGTCTTTTAGGATCAGTAGGCGGATCTCGGCTGCTGACGGACACGTCCTCAAGGTACAGAAATATTTAGACTGGGTGGCCATTATTCTTATCGCTTCTCAGTTCGTTCACGCCCACAACACCACGCCCTTTTTCCTCTCCTGCGCTCCTCGTGGCGCTGTAATGGCGGCGGTTTTGGTGGGAATTTTGGCGGCAAATGGCAATACACAGTCATCAAGCAGATCACAGTTCAAATACAGTTCTGGCACAGTTCTTAGGCACACATTACCCGATTTTTCAGGCTTAAGTAGATCTTGTTCGTGACGCCAACATGGATCGACCCCCAGGGCTAGGGCAATGGGGTACTCGGTACCGGGTCCTTCGTTTTGGGGAATGTCACGGTGGCCCCACCTGGTCCTTGGCCCTTTGAGGGACGTCCAATAAAGGAATAGAGTTTTTATGGTTTTGGGAAAGGTCTTTAAAGGGGAAGTTCGTGATGCCACCTGTGATATTCGGTCAGGGTGACCGACGCTGCTTAGGGGTCCGCTGGGGTGATGTTATGGCAGCAAGATGGTATACCTTCCCACAGGTGAAGTGCATCCCCAGGGCTTCCCAGAAGTGGCGATGGGGATGGTGGATGATGTAAGGCGCAGTGAATAACGAGGACACAAGGTTGCAGTCTCTTTACCTTTTACTGGAAGCTTCAGCATCCACAGTCCAGGGTACAGACCACAGGGTAGGTAGAGTCCGGCCAGTCCGAAGGCAAATCCAGAGTCCCTTTATCCAGGTGGAAATCAGTAGCCTTCCTACTAGCGCCTGTGTGTTGTAGTCCCTCCCTGCTGAGCAACTTGGTAAGGTCCTCACAACTTTCGTAGATGTTCTAGATGTCTTTCTCTCTGTCCCCCAGATGGTGTGGATAGGACAAACCCATATGACTGATGGCCTGAGGCTTGTTTGTAGGGACCCTAGAGATGCTCCGACCCCCACAATTTGCCACTGTGTCTTCTTAGGTATTTAGGTTGGGCAGCCAACTTGGAATTGACTGTCCTGCCGGTCTCTGAAGTAATGCGTAGAGTCAATTACTCCCTCGGTGTTCCGGCCACCGGCTACGCGCCTCAGAAGGAGGCAGCCTTTACAGGGCAGAACTCCTCCCGGTGTTTTCTCCTTGTGCTGTGACTTCGTTTCTCATTCTCTACAATACACTTCTCTTTGTGTACTTTCTTAAGTTGCTGCCACACGTGGGGCAGGCGCAGCTCCGCAGCTTTCTGTCTCGCTAGGCCTCTGTCAGGATCCCACCCCTGACAGGGACCCTCTGTCTGCAGCTCAGATGTTCCTCCTTTTCCCCCTGTCTGCCTGACAGGTACTCTCTGGGTCAAACCCAGGCAGCGTCTGACTAACTTTATATCCAAACCACCAGTTTTACCCTTCTGTGAGGAGTGCCCTACTAGATAGGAGCGTAGCTCCCCCTGGTGGATTGGAGTGTGAAGTATGGTGTTTGGTTTGTGATACCTGGAAAGATGAACTCCTTTATTACCTTCAGACGTAATATCACTCCCCCTGGTGGAAGAACAATATTACTGCAGCAACCAGGACTCTGGAGCGCTGCATATAATACATTGAGTAAAGCTGAAAAGTTCTGTCAAAATCCATATTCGTCTGTTTGTGCAGATTTTGCCAGGAAATTTTATTAATGGAAAAGTGATTATTCATTAATTTGATATCCCTTATTATACTCTGAGGTCTCTCCATACCCCAGAGGATAATAAACATAATATGTAAAAAAAAAATTGAAAAAATCCTTATAGTTACTTTACTGCTCAACCCTTTGGCCCATCTGCTCCTCACCGTCACCCGTTGAGTCCTCTTCATATCTTCTGATCCCCACCACTTGCGTTGAAATCCTCAGGCCTCTAACACTGAGTCGGGAGTGCTCTGCACAATCACATGAAAGGTCACGTCACACGCACAGAACTGTCCAGGGACTTATCAGGGCTGGAAGTGTGAGAAATTTAGAAAATACCAACGCACGCTAAGTCACTTTATTTCTATTTTGTGTATTAACATATTTGGATCCGTTTGGGCTGGTCCCTTGGTTATTATATATATGACATGGTATGTCCATTGAGGGCATGGGACAGATATAGTCATTGATGGACTGAATGACACTAATGGATTATGGTTTAGCTGTGTGGTGGACTATCTATATAGCATTTGGAGGCACCTGTTTAATCTAATTTATTTACTGTCTGCACTTTATATTTTACATATCCTATATTTTCACTGCTGTTCTCCACTATATTGTTTTCCCTCCTTATATATATAGGGATATTGTAGGGGAGAGAGGGACAGCCTGCGTTGAGTGGGGGCGCCAAAAAATCGCTTCTTAGGGTGCCAACCTCCACAGCAAGGCAGGCCGGAACAGTAGGTTGTAGTACAGTATTTTAACAGGTTATCTTTTATGTGGTGTTTTTTGCACATTTTTACAAACCAAGGTTTGTTTTGGGTCAGGGTTTTATATATTTATTAGGTATTAAAAGCTAAGTTTTAAAGGGATTATATGTGCACAACTGGAAGTGTGAGAGGCCTGGAGATTCAGTGCGAAAAGGTAGATATCAGAAGATGAGACAAGGACTCCACGGGTGACAGTGAGGGACAGAGGTGCTGGAAAGGTGAGCAATAAGGTGAGTACATGGATTTTTTATAATTTTAAAATGTTTGGGGGGCCCTTAACAGTT
Organism: Ranitomeya variabilis; assembly: GCF_051348905.1. Taxonomy (NCBI): domain Eukaryota; kingdom Metazoa; phylum Chordata; class Amphibia; order Anura; family Dendrobatidae; genus Ranitomeya; species Ranitomeya variabilis. The sequence goes on along the minus strand of NC_135238.1, from coordinate 158,556,291 downwards.
TGGAGAAATGGAGGACAGCGAATGCCATTTTGCGCAATCCACATTTGGTGAATGTAGATTTTTTAAAATTTGAATAGAATTAATTTCCACTTGAACTTATTTGCAAATCTCTGACATTGAGGTTTTTTAGGATTGTATCCAACCCTTTTAAGGCAAACACAGCCTTAGCATTGTCAAAGACCCCTCAACATATATGGGTATGGGTAACAGATGGTAATTAGTAACACAGTAACTCTTCTTTCTCTCTCCTTTCCTATCAATTAAATCTATATTATTCTCTTTTCATCACACAATATTTTTCTTCATTGTTGTGCTTTCAAATACAATATCCATATATCGCCTTCACCGATTTATGGCTTCCTCTCACTATGTCTGTGGCTATGTGAGCTGAGATCTCTTCTCACTATACAGATTTATCCTAAAATGCTGTATTTTTTGCTTCTCATTTTAAACAAGCTATGATAGCTCACCTTGATTGGCTGTGCTACACAATGTGATGTGGTAGATGCAACGCATTATGGGCAACCCCACCTAGCCATGCCCGCTGTCATGTGAACCTTTCGCTACAGTGCGTAAAATGGCAGTGCTCACCGAACTGCTGGTGATAGCAGCAAATCCTGCTTTTTTATGTGGCCCAGGGTACCAACTCGTTTGTATATACAGTGGGGAAACAAGTATTTAGTCAGTCACCAATTGTGCAAGTTCTCCCACTTAATCCAGAAAATCACCTTGTCTGATTTGGCAAGATTTATTTTGCAAATTATGGTGGAAAATAAGTATTTGGTCATTAACAAAAGTTCATCTCAATATTTTGTTATATATTCTTTGATGGCAATGACAGAGGTCAAACATTTTCTGTAAGTCTTCACAAGGTTGGCACACACAGTTGGTGTTATGTTGGCCCATTCCTCCATGCCGATCTCCTCTACAGCAGTGATGTTTTGGTCCTGTCACTGGGCAACACGGAATTTCAACTCCCTCAAAAGGTTTTCTATGTGGTTGAGATCTGGAGACTGGCTAGGCCACTCCAGGACCTTCATATGCTTCTTACGAAGCCACTCCTTCATTGCCCTGATGGTGTTCTTTGGATCATTATCATGCTGAAAGACCCATCCATGTTTCATCTTCAATGCCCTTGCTGATGGAAGGAGATTTGCACTCAAAATCTCAGGATACATGGTCCCATTCATTCTTTCATGTACACGGATCAGTTGTCCTGGTCCCTTTGCAGAGAACCAGCCCAAAGCATGATGTTGCTACCCCCATGCTTCACAGTAGATATGGTGTTCTTTGGGTGCAACTCAGCATTCTGTCTCCTCCAAACATGAGTTTTGTTTCTACCAATCAGTTCTACTTTGGTTTCATCAGACCATATGACATTCTCCCAATATTCTTATGGATAATTCAAATGCTGTCTAGCAAACTTCAGACATATACTGGCTTAAGCAGGGGGACACGTCTGGCACTGCAGGATCTGAGTGTGTTACTGATGTAGCCTTTGTTACGGTGGTCCCAGCTCTTTGCAGGTCCCCCCGTGTGGTTCTGGGATTTTTGCTCACTGTTCTTGTGATCATTTTGACCCCACGGGGTGAGATCTATCATAGAGCCCCAGATCGAGGCTCTCTCATCTTTTTAAGTGGGAGAACTTGCACAATTAATGGCTGACTAAATACTTGTTTTCCCCACTGTATACAGGATGCTAGGTCAAGGAGGAAAACCTGGGTCTGAATACAGTTAGAGAGGACCAGTTGAGAGAAATAGGAAGACCGGTGAAGAGAGAAAATGGTGTCGGAAACTGGAAGAGGACACAATGTGCTAGTTGCACCCAATAGCTGGAAAAGTTCAAGGTTCCTGAGGGCCGAGATCCTGTGGGTTTAGGATCCACATGTATCCATGACTCCCCCACTTTGTTATCAATGGATGACTGAAGTTGCTTAAACCCCACAGTTTTGTTGCACTCATTGCGCTTCCCCCTGCTGCATTGAGAGACATTGCAGCTGCTGGAGGGTCCTACACCCTCAATCAAAACACCATATTACCCAAAGGGTAAGTAGACCCTATATGCATTAAAAACTAACTTGTATTAATTATTATTTAAAAGTGGTCTGCTGTACTGGACCTATGTTATATCAGTGGATAAAGGGGTTTCCCAACATTGGATTTCCTCTATAACCAGCTCCAGATAGTTAATCTCTTTTGGTATCCAAGCATCTTCCTAGCTGAATCATGGCTGTAGTCCATGAATTTCTGTAGCTACTTTTAAGTATATCTGATTCATTTTCATCCTAACAGGTGCCACTAAAAATCTAAAAAAAATGCACATACAAGTATATAGCTCCCCCAACCGGTTTCACGAATGCAGGCTTCATCAGGGTGCTAGAGATATACTGATTGTGAAAAAGGAGTGTTGGACTTTATAAAACCTATGGTTTACCATAACAGGTTCCCTTCCTATGATGACCAATGGATGAACAACTGTCATATGACCAATACAGACTTACTGAAAAGGAGCCATTGACAGCAAACATAACTTAACCAGCCACTCAGAAGAGATCATCCTCAGTATTAGCATATATGCATACCTCCCTCAACATCATGTCATCGCTATGGAGTGGAGGCAAAGCCAATACCTGTTTTTGGAATCAGACATCGACCGCATCACTATGCAGTATCATAAAATGATTGACCAATCCTGTCACACTAGAAAGACACTGGCTGCACATTCGCACACACCATCTCCATAACCTCTATTCTCATTGGACCGGCACGCGAGCCAATCCTGATTACCTGGCCGCTCTTGTCTACGATCATCCCATTGGCTTAGGAACTCGTGCATCATCCGTGACCCCGCTTCATCATCTCACGTCATGGCGTGTGAGCATTGAGCGTGGGTAATATCTACCAACAAAAATAGCAATATTAGTGCGCAGGTCCCAAATCTTTAAAGTGGCGAAAAATAGAGTGGTTATTGAGCATGTCAGAGGACATAGTCTAAGGGATATATTCTCATTACTAGTGTGTATGTAATCTATTAAATTGAGTTCCTAAGCAAATGGGGTGATAGGAGACAGGCAAATGTAACTGACTCTGCCGGTTCTCATACATACTAGAGATCCTGACACCGCAGTTCCTAGTGGTTCTTGCATGAGCTGAGATAGCCCTAACCATAGACTAGATGATGGCAACTCGGACCTATGCTGCTTGAAAGGCTGTTGAATGCTTCACGTTCCTCCTAAAGAACTGGCGGGAAAGTGTGCTGAAATAGAAAGAGATCCCCAAGTGAGTAAAAGAAACAATGAAATACAAGATAAAGGGCTAAATATATACTGTTAGAGAATATGCAGCCCACTTCCGAAAAAGAAACAGAAGATAAGTGCAGGGTAAATAACACAAACAGCAGGGAGATAAACCCTAGCTGGTCTTTCACTGACTGGCTTAAACTACAACAGTATGGCTGGACATCCAAATGAGACTATCACCAACAGGAAATACCAGCAGGGAGAACATATATAAACCACACCCGAAAGTTGATAGGGCAGACAAATGAATAAATTAAAATATATGTTACCCTAAAAATACTGAAGCAAGGATAACAGAAATTACACACCAGAAGAAAAGGTGTATCTGTATGGGCTCAGCGGACAGGGAAGAAAACCAAAAAGCACAGGCTCATGGGTTTGCACCCAGATACATGACAAGGTTTAGTCCTGTTTACACAGGACAATGTACTGATGCATTTTGCACAGCTTTAATCTCAATTGCAGAAACACTTGGCATATTTCCTTTGATATCCATGTACTTTTGCTATAAAAGTTAACTTTTTCATTTTCTTTTGCCAGAGTCTCTTAGCTAAGCACACTTCAGGTCAGCTATTCAGTTGAATATCGGCAAGAAGTTCTGTAGGGTCCTTTCAAAGGGACAGCGAGCAATGTCCTAAAGTGTTCTCTGCCAATGGCTGGGATACAGTCACTATTTAAGCCACCTTCAACTATAGGGAGGTGACTGTGCAATGTTTTAAGTTTGTTCCTAAACATTCTTGTTAGTTCTCAAGTCCCAGTGCTCGTATTTCTGTATACCTGCCTGCCAGCCGTGCCCTCCTACCTGTCTATCAGCCGTGGCCGCCTACCTGTGTATCTGCCATGCCCATCTGCCTGTCTTTCAGCCATCTTGTTGCACCTGCCAGTGCTCATCTCCATGTTAACCAGTCCAGCATCACTTCCTAGTGCTCATCTGTACGTTAGCCGATCCAGCCGCAATTGCTAGTTCTAATCTCTAAGTCAGCCGGTGCTGCTGCATCTGCCAGTTATCCACTCTACTTCAGCCGGTCCAGCTGCACTTGCTAGTGCTCATCTCTGCATCAGCCAGTTCACCCACACTTGCTAGTGCTCATCTCTGTCATCTGGTCCAGTCACCTTGCTAATGGTCATCTGTACATCAGCCGGTCCCATCTGCATCCGTGGCTGCCATATTCTTACAGTGCCTGCCTGTTTCTACTGAACCTTCCTTCATGCTGTCCCAGCTACCCGTCCCTAGGGGGTCAGCTGTCAACTTCCCAGTTCTAGAGTAGCACCTGGTTCACCGTGTATCCATGGTCGAATTTGGTGAGGCAATTGGGCCCGGCCCCTCCAGGCTTTCCTTGGTCCACAACACAGTGGTTACATCACCAAACCTGTTACAAAAATGTAAAAGATAAACCAAAACTTTAAACTCACCTCTCTGGCCCCTCCACTTTTCACCACCACCTGTCCATGTCTTGTTGCACCTTCAGATAAGCACTGGCAGCCCACGCATGAACTGGGACTATCAAAGCCACCCGGGGATTATAAAATCAATAGTGGGTGGTTTGCTCCAGAGCGCCAAGAAGGTAGGCCCAAAGGAAGGGGGAAAGTGCAAAGTCCCCCCACACCTCCAGGCAAACACCTCCAATGGAGGATACAGACACAGAAAAAAAATGAAAGCTCAGTCTAAGGAGCACAGAAAAAAGGCTCTAACACCAGGATAGGGTTAAGCCACAACACGTTTCAACGGAAATACCGTCTTCATCAGGTGGACATTTATAGCACTCTCAACGCCGATCCGAATATGCAACGAGGACTGGATGGGTGGCAGTGAGTGGTGTAGAGGCTGGAGAAGTGTGCAGTGAGTATAAGTATTTCTATTATTTTTTTACATATTGTTTATTATGTATTTGGAGATATTTGGAATAACTTCTGCACAAATCGAATTTCCTGGTAAAAAAAATGTGCAAATCAAATTTGAATTTCACCTGATACGCTACTCTCTACTTCCTATGACTACGAGTGTTGAGCGATTCCTTCCGATATTCAAAAGTATCGGTACCGGATTGGATCGGCCGATATCCAAAAAATATCGGATATCGCCGATACCGATACCTGATACCAATACAAGTCAATGGGACACAAATATCGGAAGCTATCCTGGATGGTTCCCAGGGTCTGAAGGAGAGGAAACTCTCCTTCAGGCCCTGGGATCCATATTCATGTAAAAAATAAAGAATTAAAATAAAAAATATGGATATACTCACCCCTCCGGTGGCCCCTGGACCTTACCGATGTAACCGGGAGCCTCCGTTCCTAAGAATGAGGAGTTTAGGACCTTCGATGACGTCGGGGCTTGTGATTGGTCACGTGACCGCTCATGTGACCGCTCACGCGACCAATCACAAGCCGCGACGTCATCGCAGGTCCTAAACTCCTCATTCTTAGGAACGGGGGCTCCCGGTTACAACGGTAAGGTAAGGTCGCCGGAGGGGTGAGTATATCCATATTTTTTATTTTAATTCTTTATTTTTTACATGAATATGGATCCCAGGGCCTGAAGGAGAGTCTCCTCTCCTCCAGACCCTGGGAACCATACACTGGGAACTTCCGATTCCGATTTCCGATATCACAAAAATATCGGAACTCGGTATTGGAATTCCGATACAGCAAATATCGGCCGATACCCGATACTTGCGGTATCGGAATGCTCAACACTACTCAACACTAATGACTACTCTTACACTTCACTGATCTTTGGCACATTTTAGTTTTAACCACACCAAGTGCATCTACTTATGACTACACTAGTACAACATACAGCTCTGGGAAAAATTAAGAGACCACCACATCAAAACCCTGTCATGGGAAGCCCAATCTCCAGACCTGAACCCAATTGAAAACCTCTGGAATGTAATGAAGAGGATGTTGGATAGTCACCAGCCATCAAACAAAGAAGAACTGCTTACATTTTTGCACCAGGAGCAGTGTGAAAGACTGGTGGAAAGCACGAAACTGTGATTAAAAATCAATGGTTATTCCACAAAATATTGATTTCTGAACTCTTCCTGAGTTAAAACATTAGTATTGTTGTTTCTAAATGATTATGAACTTGTTTTCTTTGCATTATTTGAGGTCTGAAAGCACTTTGGACCATTTCTCCTTTTCAGAAAAAAACAAAACAAAATTTATTGCTTGAAAATTCGGAGACATGTTGTCAGATGTTTATAGAATAAAAGAACAAATTACATTTTACTAAAAATATACCTATATAGAGAAAAATCAGACAAACTGAACATTTTGCAGTGGTCTCTTAATTTTTGCCTGTACACTACCGGCTAAACAGACACACACTCACACCCATATGCACACACATATCATACATATATATATTTCTTAGTGACAATACACTGATATGTAGCAACATCCATAATAAACAGTTAGATTTTCAAAGGAGTTAGCCACTGCTTTTTTATTAACCTATCCTTAGGTTAAGCAGTCAATATCTGATTGGTGGGGATGCGACACCCAATACCTCCACCGTTTAGGTGTTACTATCGCCCACTGTTGCTGGAAGGTCTCTGACGCTGCCAGAACACAGTAGCTCAGTCACTTCTATAGTCGGATACTGTAAATACTGTAGATTCACTTTTTATTCAAATGAATAAGGATCTTTAGTACCCAGCTATGGCCGCTATAGTTTTGACTGAACTGCTGTGTTCTGGCAGCATCCAAGAACTTCTAGCCAGCACCCACACTGGTAATAGCTGATCGCTGGGGGTGTCAGGTGTCACACCCCCAGTATTCAGATATTTATTATGCATCTTAAAAATAGGCCACTAATAAAAAAAAAACCTCTTACGTCACATGTATTATCCATTTGGGAACAATTTATAGGATGTATTGCCTCCACCCAACACCTAGGAAACCATTACCCACAGCTCACCAGTCCAATAAATAAACTCCATAATGAGTCTTAGTAAGGCTTAAATATAAACTATGGTATATCTTAACAGTAAATTGTATAAAAAAGAAAATCTGATTAAACTATGAAAGCCAACACTTAATAAATATTCTTTTCATAATTGGTACACATACCAGAGTCAAGGCACTCCCTGACATTTCCACCATGTCACAGACAGGCACTGAGCTTAAGGCCATGGTCACATATTCAGTATTTGGTCAGTGTTTGTGAGCCAAAATGAGGAGTGGAGCAATCAGAGGAAAAGTATAATATGTAGAAACACGTCACCACTTCTGTAATTATCACCCACTCCTGGTTTTGGCTTACAAATACTGATGTAAAATACTGACCAAATACTGAACATGTGAATGTGGCCTAAGGGGGAATATTTCTCCTTGTGCAGAGTGCCAAGTGCTAAGGAGACTTATAGGACATACAACACTGCTGTTCAGAGAGGAAGATGACTATAGTGCTCTCTTTTGGGGGTAGTAATCATTATTATTATTTAATCATTATGTTTCTATCTTTGTTTTTTTCTAGCAAATAGATCAGTGGCTGCACTCAACTGTACTAAAGCAAAGGAATGTGCAATAAATGAAATGTGAATAGCATAATGGCTTGTGAAATCTGTGAAAAAACACATGAGATGCTTAGCACAAAATTTGGCCAAAAAATGTGAGCCCTTACTTGAACGCCCCGCCCTTCACCATGCTGTGATTTTAATTACATCCAAACACAGTTGGTTCCGACCTTCCTTTAAATGCAGGCTTTACCATGTTATTAGCCATAGGTAAGTGTTCACACTAGGTAGACCGGTCAGGGACCCATCCGATTCATGAGATTACCTTGACGTTTGGCGGATGGGCTCACATTTTTGGGCCAAATTTTGTGCTAAGCATCTCATGTGTTTTTTCATAGATTTCACAAGCCATTATGCTATTCACATTTCATGTATTGCACATTCCCTTGCTTTAGTACAGTTGAGTGCAGCCATTGATCTATTTGCTATGTAAGTCTTTTTTAGTTATGCACCAGTTCAGACTAGATCGCTGTTCAGTCAGTTTACCTATATTTGCTATGTACTATTTTTTTTACTTGAACGCCCCGCCCTTCACCATGCTGTGATTTTAATTACATCCAAACACAGTTGGTTCTGACCTTCCTTTAAATGCAGGCTTTACCATGTTATTAGCCATAGGTAAGTGTTCACACTAGGTAGACAGGTCAGGGACCCATCCGATTCATGAGATTACCTTGACGTTTGGTGGATGGGCTCACATTTTTTGGCCAAATTTTGTGCTAAGCATCTCATGTGTTTTTTCATAGATTTCACAAGCCATTATGCTATTCACATTTCATGTATTGCACATTCCCTTGCTTTAGTACAGTTGAGTGCAGCCATTGATCTATTTGCTATGTAAGTCTTTTTTGGTTATGCACCAGTTCAGACTAGATCGCTGTTCAGTCAGTTTACCTATATTTGCTTTGTTTTTTTTCTATTCAGTGGCTAGTGTGAACATGCGCTTACTGGCTGCATGGACACTAGTTTATATCCCAGTTCATACCTTTGTTTTTTTTTCAGTCTGTTTGCATCATGTGCATATAAAGGTGTGGCATTATATGGATGTGGTCTCCCATAGTTGTGTGTCCACTAGTTGGGGTCAATCCTTCTCAGCTCTTATCTACATGCATGTCAATTGACAAACAGTAAGGGTACTGTCACACTAAACGATTTACCAACGATCACGACCAGCGATACGACCTGGCCGTGATCATTGGTAAGTGGTTGTGTGGTCGCTGGGGAGCTGTCACACAGACAGCTCTCCAGCGACCAACGATGCCGAAGTCCCCGGGTAACCAGGGTAAACATCGGGTTACTAAGCGCAGGGCCGCGCTTAGTAACCCGATGTTTACCGTGGTTACCAGCGTAAAAGTAAAAAAAAAAAAACAGTACATACTCACATTCCGGTGTCTGTCCCCCGGCATTCTGCTTCTCTCCACCGTGTCTGCCAGCCGGAAAGCACAGCGGTGACGTCACCGCTGTGCTCGCTTTCCGGCTGGCCGGCGCTCACAGTGCAGAGAAGCAGAACGCCGGGGGACAGACACCGGAATGTGATTATGTACTGTTTGTTTTTTTTTACTTTTACGCTGGCAACCACGGTAAACATCGGGTTACTAAGCGCGGCCCTGCGCTTAGTAACCCGATGTTTACCCTGGTTAAAAGCGAACACATCGCTGGATCGCTGTCACACACAACGACGCAGCGATGACAGCGGGAGATCCAGCGACGAAAGAAAGTTCCAAACGATCTGCTACGACATACGATTCTCAGCAGGGTCCCTGATCGCTGCTGCGTGTCAGACACAGCGATATCGTATGGATATCGCTGGAATGTCACGGATCGTACCGTCGTAGCGATCAAAGTGCCAATGTGTGACAGTACCCTAAGGTTTTTAACCCCTTTCTGCCAGCTGACGGAATAGTACGTCAGTTGGCAGTATCCCACGCTTTGAGGTGGGCTCCGGCGGTGAGCCCACCTCAAAGTCACAATATGTCAGCTGTTTTCAACAGCTGACATGTGCCCGCAATGGGCACGAGCGGAATCTTGATCCGCCAGTGCCCATTAACTAGTTAGATGCTGCTGTAAAACTCTGACAGCGGCATTTAACAAGCGCTGCCGGCCGCGTGGCCAGAAGTATGAGCACCGCTGACCCCCGTCACAAGATCAAGGGTCATTGGTGCATTGCCATCACAACCAGAGGTCTCCTCGAGACCTCTATGGTTTTTGATGGCAGATTGTTATGAACGCCACTCTGTGGTCTGCGCTCATAGCAAGCCTGTAATTCTGCTGCATAGAGGTGATCACCTCTATGTAGCAGAGGCGATCAAGTAGTGGATGCTTCTAGCCTCCCATGGAGGCTATTGAAGCATGCCAAAATAAAAAAAAGTGTTTAAACATATAAAAAAATTTAAAAAATATATAAAAGTTCAAATCACCCCCCTTTCGCCCCAAAATAAAACAAATAAAAAAAAAATCAAACCTACACAAATTTGGTATTGCCGCGTTCAGAATCACCCAATCAATAAAAAAAAATTGGACTAACCTGATCACTAACCGGCGTAGCGAGAAAAAGATCTAAAAAAGCCAAAATGATGTATTTTGGTCCCCGCAACATTGCATTAAAATGCTATAACGGGCGATCAAAAGAATGTATCTGCACAAATGTGGTATAATTAAAAACACCATCTCAGCACACATAACATAAGCCCTCAACTGACCAAAGATCACAAAAAATGGAGACACTACGGGTATCAGAAAATTGCGCATTTTTTATTTTTGTTTAGCAAACTTTGGAAAAAATTTTATCACTTAGATAAAAGAGAACTTAGACATGTTTGGTGTCTATGAACGCGTAATGAGCTGGAGAATCATATTGACAGGCCAGTTTTAGCATTTAGTGAACCTAGCAAAAAAGCCAAACAAAAAAACAAGTGTGGGATTGCACTTTTTTTGCAATTTCATCGCACTTGGAATTTTTTCCCGTTTTCTGTTACACAAGATGGTAAAGCCAATGGTATCATTCAAAAGTACAACTCATCCTGCAAAAAATAAGCCCTAACATGGCCATATTGATGGAAAAATATAAAAGTTATGGTTCTGGAAAGAAGGGAAGCAAAAAATGAAAAAAAAAAACCGAGAAATTCTCCGGGGGTTAAGGGGTTAATATTAGTTAGAGGAGTTGTGAGATGTCTGTTGCATTTTTTATTCAAAAAACATGTTAAGTAAGTACCGTATATTATTTCCATTCACTATGCTATTTATTTATTTATTTACTGCAGGGTGTTTAATCATTATGTTTGTCTGGTTTTTTTTTATCTGCGAAGTGGCTAGTGTGACCATGCACTTACAAGCTACATGCACACCAGTTTATATCTCAGTTCATTACATTTTATTATTTATTTTTGTAAAAAAACTAATATAGTGGTGCAGCTGTAACAAAGGCGATATGGGGTGGTAGTCGTGGGCGAGTCAGTAAACACCCTGGCACCTCGTACGTATGAAGACAAGTGAAGTCCCAGTCCTGCGGTACAGTCAGTTACCTTCCTCACACATTTACTTCGGTTGCAGGGGACCAGATCTCAGGAAACACAACAAGCCACAGTAAAACTTTACAGAATTGTCTCACCCGTGTTTCCTATCCTTTCTCTGCAGCCTCAGTATGTTGCACGCCACCAGCTCCCATCCAGGTCCCGAACCCCATTTTTCTCCTGGGGACAATCCCGCAGAGCCAGTCTGCATCCACGCTACCCGTCAAGCTAGGTCAGGGAAATCCTCTGTGCTCGCTATGTATCATGTCTCCCCCTGGGCAAGCCTGCCCGGGCTTTGCTCTAAAGTCTGGAAATCCACTCCCTATATCCCGGAGGCTTTGCACCGTCCCCATCTAACTCCTCCCAACTGTTTAACCCTGAATACCCCATTCTGTCCCTGAGCTAAAGGTTTCATATTACCTTACAGTGGTAAACATCACATTATAGTACAGCTCGTTACACCATACAAGAACATTGGAAAATAGTAGATTACATTAATAAAATGTTAGAGAGCCGCACGCGACACTCATGCTCGATATTCAGGAGAGAGGAGGCACATGAGGGTTCTCGCCACAGTCATGAGGCCCAATTAGTTACTCCAAGTTGTATGTACTAAAACTGTGTTCCAATGGCAATTCAGAAGTCCAGATTTCCATGTAATAATCGTTAGGCCTAATATAGTGTTGCAGCCACAAGGTCCAATTAGTTGCTCCAAATCATTTGTGCTAAAACTGTGTTTCAGTGGAAAATCAGAAGGTCAGATTTCCACTTAAAAAATGTTAGGCCTAATGTAGTGGTGCAGCCACAATGTGCAATAATTTGACAACGACATGCATGAATCGGCACGTGTGATCAACATGCCTTAGTGTGGGAATCTCATTGTGCTAAAATGGGGACTAGCGGGCCTCGCCAACCACCGGCTGTCCCATCAACACCATCTGCTGCTTCTTTCTCCTCAGTCACTGTTGCAAGTCTTCTCACACAAGTCTCCGGCTGCAGAAACTACAATGGTTTACCCACCACAGTTGGGGTGAGTGAGAGCTAGTCAGCTGTTATGGAAGTTGACATGACTGCTGCTTTTATGTCACCTAGGCCAGCACTTCTTTCTCAATCCAGCATAATACCTCCGCCTGTACCTCACTCACAGTCCAGCGATTTGTCCTGTTCTGAGTACTCCACCCTCTCTCAGCACAGCAGCCAGCCCTCGGTCCTGCAAATGTGGTCACGTAACGTTTCCTACTACACATGGCAAAACTAAGCACTTGAACCCCACCATCTCCATTCAGTTGGCCATGGAAATGCTGCCTTTCTGCCTGGTGGATACAGTTTCCGAAAGTTGATGGCTGACGCAGTCCCCCAGTACCAATAGCCCAGTTGCCATTACTTCTCTAAGAAAAGCTGTGCCTGTGCTACATCAGCATGCTGCTAACAGCATCACCCATTCCCTGAAAAAAATCTATGTCTTCCAGAGTGTTTTTCACCACAGATACCCGGATGAGCAAACATGGTGAGGGGCATTACAACTCGCTGACTGGGCACTGGGTGACTCTGGTGGGGGCAGGTGCTGCTCTACAAGTCTTTGAATCTCCAAGGCTTGTGGGACAAACCTCTGTATCTAACATTTCCTTCACTGCTTCTGCCTCCTCCTCCTCTAGGGCCTCCACCTGTGCCCTCAATCTCTCCCTTAATCAGACATGCGTTGCAACAATGCAGATAGAATCTCCCCCACCTCCGTACTGCGCAGCCTTGGCTCATCACAATCAGGTCAGTGTCTAAATGAATATGCCATGAAGATCACAGTCATGCAGCTCAAGAGTTGTGGACAGGTATCCAGGCCAAGTTAGAGCAATCGCTGACTCCATTAAACCTGGAGCCAGGAAAGTCTGTGTGCGATAATGGTGCAAACCTGATGGCCGTTCTTGGCTACCTCACACATGTGCCACGCATGGCTCATGTTCTCAACCTGGTGGTACAGCAATTTCTCTGCCACTATCCCAGCTTGGATGTGCTGTGGCAGAAAACACAATCGCTGTGTGCTCACTTTCGATGATCGCACCCCGCAGGTCATTGACGTGCATCGCTACAGCGGTCTTTCGGCCAACCGGTTAACCGTTTGATTAGCGATGCTCCGACATGGTGAAATTCCACTCTGCACATGTTGCAGTGATTGTGGCAGCAGCGACGAGCCCTGGTGTGGTATGTTCTTTTGCATAGCCTGGACCAACCCAGTCCGGACATGGTGCAAATCACTCTTGCATAGTGGGCACAGTTGAAGGAACTCTGCACCCTTCTGAAGAGTTTTGAAATGGCTACTAAGATAGTTAGCGCTGACGATGCAGTCATCAGCATCACTATTCAAGTCATCTACATACTGGAGGACACTTTGAATAGTCTGTGTGAGGACTCCCAGAGGAAGAGTTGGAAGCAGAGGAGGATGCAGAAGTGATAACAATATCTCAACTTTCCAGACTGTCATCGCAAAGGGGAGGGTGGCACACATCGATGAATGGGGGCTCCTGGTATCAGACAAACGTTTAGTGAAGATTCAGGAGCCAAGGAACAAATTGAGGAGGACTAGGTGATGGATGCACAACAGTCAGGAAATGAAGAGGATAACGATACTCTCTCTGTTGTCCATGGTTGGTGGGAGAGAATGGAGGAATCAACTTTGAGGGTTACACGGACACCAACACAGCATGGACTTGGACTTCATGGAAGCACCCGACACACGAGTGCCTTCTTGCTGCACTATCTTCAACATGATGCCCACATTGTTAGGGTTAGAAATAGTGCTGACTACTGGGTTGCCACTCTGTTAGATACATGGTACACGAGTAAATATAGCCAGATGCTTCCCCCCTGGAAAGGGATGCACGCATGCTGGAGTATCGAAATACAATCTTAAGAGTGGTTTCCCTACTACAGCAGTGAGGCACAGAGTATGCATCCCAGCTCTAGACGCCCATCGCCGGGAATGTCAAGGCATGATCACCAAAACATTATCAGCAGCAGTAGCAGTGTAAGTCCCATAAGCAATTTCTGCAAGCCGTTTAACACATGTTTTAGACCAGCCCATGCACCAACAGAGTACAAGTCTCACACGTTGTGAATGACTGGAAAGGATGGTGCAGGAGTATTTGGAGCTCAATATCAATGCCATCAGGTGGGGTTTGGACCCTTTTACATTTTGGTCTTCAAAAATGGAAGAGTGGCCTGACCTTGCCTGTCACGCCTTGAAAGTTTTGTCATGCCCGGCAGCCAGCATTCCCTCAGAATGTGTCTTCAGCAATGCTGGTGGTGTCCTGACAGATAAGCGCATCCGAATGTCCTCACAAAGTGTAGACCGCTTAACTTTAAAAAAATGAACAAGCCATGGATCTCCGATTACTTTTGCACCCCAGTCGCAGATTGGGCAGACTAGGCGATGGTGTAGTTTTTAGTGTCATGTATTGATCTCTCATTATTGCAGTCTGTGCCATCTTTGTGGTGTCTTCTGTGACCGCTTGTTGCTACTGCTGCTGATGTTACAAACAAAGTTTTCACAGTTGGGTCTCCCTCTAGTGGGTTGCCTGTCGTAAAAGGTGTGTCAGAAGCCTATTATACTGCTTCTACTCTATGGAAATTGATGCCACTTTAGTGCTGTGTGACAATTATTTTTTGAAGTGTGGAGACTCAAAGCTGGGTCTCCATCAGGTGGGTTGCCTGTGGTGAAAGGTGTGTCAGAAGCCTATTATACTGTTTCTACTCTGTGGAAATTGATACCACTTAAGTGGTGAGTGACAATATTTATCTTAAATATGGAGAATCAAAGTTATGTCTCCATCTGGTGAGTTGCCTGTAGTAGAAGGTATGTCAAAGGCCTTTTATACTGTTTCTAATCAGTGGAAATTGATGCCACTTTAGTGATGTGTGACAATTATTTTTTTAAATGTGGAGGCTCACAGTTGGGACTCCATCTGGTGGGTTGCCTGTGTAAGTAGGGCTCTCAGACAGGCAGGCCTGAACTTAGCTTCATTCAACTACCTGTGTTTCTATTCTTATTCTAACCATTAGGTCCTCACTAAAAATTTAATTCCAAGCTGTAGAAGCTGGGCCAGACCCTGATACCTCATGCATGGCTGACTGCTTGTGTGCCATTTTTACAGGTTCTGCTGTGGGTCAATTGATCAGTCAACTACCTGTGAAACTATTCTTACATTTTTCTATCAATTGCAGTCTATGAAACTGATGCTTGTGCCATCTGAGTGTGGCTGGAATAATAATGAAAAAAATTGGAGGTGTTGCATGAGGTGTGAGGTCTCCTAGCTAAGAAGGCTTACATCGCTCCCTTAACCACCAGGTCCTCATTAAAATTTCAATTCCAAGCTGTAAATGCTGGGCGAGACCTTGATACCTCATGCATGGCTCACGGCTGACTGCTGCTGTGCCATTTGCAAATTTCTACTGTAGGTCAATTGATGCCACTTTTCATGGTGTCTGCCCCTAATTTTAGCTGTTTGGGAAGCTTTTTGTCAGTCTTTAAGGTGTTGTCTATGCGTTTGATTTTGCCTCCCACTGAAACTAAGGGCGTTCCAGTACGTTTGTTGAACTGGTTGCCGAACCGAACCTTGAAAGGTTCTCACTGGTGTTGAGCATTCCGATACCGCAAGTATCGGGTATCGGCCGATATTTGCGGTATCGGAATTCCGATACCGAGTACCGATATTTTCCGTATATTGGATACCGGAATCGGAAGTTCCCAAAATTCAAACTGCCCGAATTCAGCCAATGAGGACTGATTAGAAGTGTAGGCACATCCTGTTCTGCATGGTGGGCATGGAAGTACTGGCATGGCTGTGATTGGCTGCTGAAATGATGTCATGATGCACTATAAAAGTCGCTGCCGCCATTTAGGGCTCACTCTGCTGTGAATTCAGTTAGGGACAGGATGCTGTGTTCTGACTGAGGGCCAGTTTAGAGATAGCGATTTGCTTCATTGTGCTTTACCCAGGCTAATTTAGTAACCGCTGTGTGAGAACCTTGATTTTGCCTTGCAGCGCTGTTCACAGCTGTCTGCAAGGTCTCTGTGTGAGTGCACATTGCTCTGTAGTCTGTGTGCAGCCACAGCCGGTTGTATTCAGCTCAGGGTGCGTCACTGCCTCATACCGTTCTATCCATTGTCCTTTTTTGCTATTAGTGCAGCCTGCTGCACTTTTTTTCAAATATTTCCTATTAGTGGCTTTCCACCTGTATCCAGCTAAATTGTGGAAAAATACTACATAGGATTACATTGAGGAGCTTTTTTTGGCCTTGCAGAGCCGTTTACGGCTGTCTGCACGGTCTCTGTGTGAGTGCACATCGCTCTGTAGTCATTTCTGCAAAAATAAATAAATAAATAATAAAGTTCACCAAACACACCACTTTACAGTTGTGTAGGCCACACTAGCTCATTTTAAAGTCTAGTCCACACTTTAGAAAATTAGTGTTTCTTATACCTGTTAGGAGCTGTTCAGGAATAAGCACACTAAGCCCTTAGTACTTTTCTGCTTATCTTTTTCAGTCAATCAAGATGAAGAGGGCAGGGAGTAAGGCATGTGGGTGTGGGCGTGGGCGTGGAGCAGGGAGAGGACGTGGGGATTCTGTGCCTGCTGCGGGCACCATTGACTCATCATCACCCAGTTTCAGCAGGGAACAGTCCTTAATGCGCAGCTTTGTAGAAGATCGCCGTACACCGCTGCTGCGTGAAGAACAAAATGAAGCCGTTGTCGGATGGATGGCAGCTAACGCATCAACTTCAATTAGTGCCACATCCTCTCAGGCACAGAGCACTGGAGAGCACCCATCTGTCTCTTCACCACCTGCCAAATTGCCCAGGCAGTCAGAGAGCCCAGGACAGGAGCCATCTCTACTTCTGTTCTCTGAATCTCTTGGCTTGGAAACAGGGGGCCAGCCGAGCAGCATTGGAGAAATGGAAGAAGAGGCAGTGTGCAGTGATGCCCAACAGCTTTGTCTCTCTGACTCTGAAGAGGGGGGTGGGCCAGTGCCTCCGGTCACCACACCACAGTACGCATCTGATGATGAGACTCAGGTGCCACTTTCTGGTGCATACTGTGCTGCCGAGACTACCCAGGAGGAGCAGTTGGTGGCAGAGGGTAGTGTAGATGATGAGGTCCTTGACCCATCATGGCGTGAGGCACAGGAAGGTGGTGGGAGCAGCTCTGAGTTCCATCATCTTCTCCAGACCAAGTGAGAGCAGTGCTGCTAGTGCTTTACAAAGCAGCTCAGTGCGTCGAGGCAGTGGAGGAAGCTTTGCACAAATAGGGAGCAGAATCAGTGCCTCAGCACAAGGCAAGACCAGTGTGGCCCAACTGTGGCACAGTTTTGTGTGCCCGCCACACATGTCTACACCATCACAGACGGCTCCAGTCAGCAGGAGGCAACGTTTCCATCAGATGGTGACAGACTACATGTCTTGCCCTCTTACTGTACTCCCAGACGGCTCTTCCCCCTTCAAATTTTGGGTCTCTAAGCTGGATACATGGCCAGAGCTAAGCCAGTGTGCATTGGAGGCGTCTTTAGTGCCACAGGTGGTGTACTAACAGACCGTCACATGCGACTATCCTCCGATAACGTTGACCGGCTTACTTTTCTGAAAATGAACAAGGCCTGGATCTCACAGAAATTTGCCACTCCTCTTCCAGATTAAATAATTGGATGGCTACAGTATCCAGGTCTCCTGTTGCGTTCATGTTTCTACCACCTGAACTGTAATCCCTGGGCTCCAACACCGCCAGTTGATGCTCAGAAGTGCAGGCTGCACAGTCAAAACACATGACCCAGTGTTATTGGGTTTCAGTAACGTCAGCTGATCACCAGCTGTGTAGCCAGCAATGTGTCCTGCGACCGCCACGCTGACACAACTACTGAAATTTATTGGAACCTGTCCCCCCCAGGCGTTTGTTACTGAAAGAGCCACCTTGTGCAGCAGTAATGCTGCACAAGGAAAAGTTAGCTCTTTTAGTTTAGCTCCTTGCAGACGCAGAACTTAACACTTATAAAATGTGTCCCCTCACATCGTGAGACCGTCCCGGAGGTTGGACTTTCCTTTGTAATGGGACACAACACAGCCGTCATTCCTACCCCCTTGGTGCCGTGTGCCACCTCCTCAGCGTTGTTTGAATCTGTCCCGTAGCCAGCGCTATTATGTTATCCCTTGGCCAGGCGCACTTACCGCTGCCCGTCTTCTGATATCATTTGTTGTCAGGCTGCCTGCGCCTGTGCGGACGCGCTGCCCGAGATTCCACCTCGCAGTCTCTTCTGCTTTAATCACACTGCGGGCCTGGGATCCATGGGCATGCGCAGTGCATATCTTCACCTCAGGCTCTCACTCATCTCCCTCCGCCTTCTTCAGACTGTGCTCCGTCAGCTGATCCCTAATAGCATGCCATGGCCGTGATGCCGCACAGTCTGAAGAAGCCGGAAGGAGGGGAGTGAAAGGCGAAGATATGCAATGTGCATGCCCATGGATCCCAGGCCCACAGTGTGATTAAATCAGAAGAGACTGCGAGGCGGAATCTCGGGCAGCGCATCCGCACAGGCGCAGCCAGTCTGACACCAAATGATGTCAAAAGACGGGCAGCGCTAAGTGCGCATGGCCAAGGGATAACATAACAGCGCAGGCTCCGGGACAGATTCAAACAACGCTGAGGAGGCAGTGCACTGCACCAAGGGGGTAAGAATGACAGCTGTGCTGTGTCCCATTTACGAAGGAAAGTCCCACCTCCGGGACGGTCTCACTGTATCAGGGGACACATTTTATAAGTGTTTAGTTCTGCATTTGCAAGGAGCATAATTAAAAGAGCCACCTTTTCCTTTTGCATACTTAGTGCTGCGCAAGATGGCTCTTTCAGCTACAAACGCCTTGGGGGGGTTAAAGGTTCCCTTTCAACTTCCTCCAATCAGGCTTCGGCCTACACTCTGTTCCTCTGCTCCTCCTTGATTCCCTGGGCTCCAACACCGCCAGTTGCTGCCCGGAAGTGCTGTCTGCACAGTCAACAGTTGCTCCTCTGTTATTGGGACTCAGTAACGCCAGCTGCTCCCCTGCTGTGTTGCGGCAATACCTCCAGCCTGCTCCTCCTGCTGTCCCTGGGCTTCAACACCACCAGTTGCTGCCCAGAAGTGCTGCCTGCACAGTCAACAGTTGCTCCTCTGTTATTGGGGTTCAGTAACGCCAGCTGCTCCCCTGCTGTGTTGCGGCAATACCTCCAGCCTGCTCTTCCTGCTGTCCCTGGGCTCCAACACCGCCAGTTGCTGCCCGGAAGTGCTGTCTGCACAGTCAACAGTTGCTCCTTTGTTATTGGGGTTCAGTAATGCCAGCTGCTCCCCTGCTGTGTTGCGGCAATACCTCCAGCCTGCTCCTCCTGCTGTCCCTGGGCTTCAACACCGCCAGTTGCTGCCCGGAAATGCTATCTGCACAGTCAACAGTCGCTCCTCTGTTATTGGGGTTCAGTAACGCCAGCTGCTCCCCTGCTTTGTTGTGGCAATACCTCCAGCCTTCTCCTCCTGCTGTCCCTGGGCTTCAACACCGCCAGTTGCTGCACAGAAGTGCTGTCTGCACAGTCAACAGTTGCTCCTCTGTTATTGGGACTCAGTAACGCCAGCTGCTCCCCTGCTGTGTTGCGGCAATACCTCCAGCCTGCTCCTCCTGCTGTCCCTGGGCTTCAACACCGCCAGTTGCTGCCTGGAAATGCTGTCTGCACAGTCAACAGTTGCTCCTCTGTTATTGGGGTTCAGTAACGCCAGCTGCTCCCCTGCTGTGTTGCAGCAATACCTCCAGCCTGCTCCTCCTGCTGTCCCTGGGCTTCAACACCGCCAGTTGCTGCCCGGAAGTGCTGTCTGCACAGTCAACAGTTGCTCCTATGTTATTGGGGTTCAGTAACGCCAGCTGCTCCCCTGCTGTGTTGCGGCAATGTGTCCTGCGACCGCCACGCTGACACAGCTACTGAAATTTAAGGGAACCTGTCCCCCCCAGGCGTTTCTTACTGAAAGAGCCACCTTGTGCAGCAGTAATGCTGCACAAGGAAAAGGTGCCTCTTTTCTTTGTGCTCCTTGTACACGCTGAACCTAACACTTATGAAATGTGTCCCCTCACACCGTTTAACCATCCCGGAGGTGGAACTTTCCTTCATAATGGGATGCAGCACAGCCGTCATTCCTACCACCTTGATGCCGTGGGCCGCCTCCTCTGCGTTGTTTGAATCTGTCCTGTAGCCTGCGCTGTTATGTTATCCCTTGGCCATTCACATTTAGCGCCGCCCGTCTTCTGACATCATTTGTTGTCAGGCTGCCTGCGCCTGTGCGGATGCGCTGCCCGAGATTCCGCCTCGCAGTCTCTTCTGCTTTAATCACACTGCGGGCCTGGGATCCATGGGCATGCGCAGTGCATATCTTCACCTCAGGCTCTCACTCATCTCCCTCCGCCTTCTTCAGACTGTGCTCCATCAGCTGATCCCTAATAGCATGCCATGGCTGTGATGCCGCACAGTCTGAAGAAGCCAGAAGGAGGGGAGTGAGAGGCGAAGATATGCACTGCGTATGCCCATGGATCCCAGGCCCGCAGTGTGATTACATTAGATGACACTGCGAGGTGGGATCTCGGGCAGCGAGCCCACACAGGTGCAGCCAGCCTGACGCCAAATGATGTCAGAAGACGGGCAGCGCTAACTGCGCATGGCCAAGGGATAACATAACAGCGCAGGCTCCGGGACAGAATCAAACAACGCTGAGGAGGCGGCGCACGTCGCCAAGGGGGGAGGAATGATGGTTGTGCTGCGTCCCTTTACGAAGGAAAGTCCCATCTCCGGGAAGGTCTCACGGTGTGAGGGGACACATTACATAAGTGTCTAGTTTTGCGCTTGCAAGGAACATCATAAAAAGAGCCACCTTTTCCATTTGCAGCATTAGTGCTGTACAAGATGGCTCTTTCAGCTACAAACGCCTGGGGGGGGTTAAAGGTTCCCTTTCAACTTGCTCCAATTAGGCCTCGGCCTATACTTCGCTCCTCCTTGATTCCCTGGGCTCTAACATCGCCAGTTGGTGCTCGGAAGTGCTGGCTGCACAGAGAACAACACTCGCCACTGTGTCAGTGGGGTTCAGTAACGCCAGCTGTTCCCCTGCTGTGTAGCCGGCAATGTGTCTTGCAAACGCCATACAGACACAACAGATAGTAAACTGCCTCCAGTGCAGGCTTCGGCCTACACTCTGCTCCTCTGCTCCTCCTTGATTCCCTGGGCTCTAACACCACCAGTTGGTGCTCGGAAGTTCTGGCTGCACAGAAGAAAACACTCGCCACTGTGTCAGTGGGGTTCAGTAACGTCAGCTGTTCCCCTGCTGTGTAGCCAGCAACGTGTCCTGCAAACGCCACGCAGACACAACAGACACTAAGCTGCCTCCAGTGCAGGCTTCGGCCTACACTCTGCTCCTCCTTGATTCCCTGGGCTCTAACACCGCCAGTTGGTGCTCGGAAGTGCTGGCTGCACAGAGAAAAACACTTGCCACTGTGTCAGTGGGGTTCAGTAACATCAGCTGTTCCCCTGCTGTGTAGCCAGCAATGTGTCCTGCAAACGCCACGCAGACACAACAGACACTAAGCTGCCTCCAGTGCAGGCTTCGGCCTACACTCTGCTCCTCTGCTCCTCCTGCTGACCCGGGGCTCTAACACCGCCAGTTGGTGCTCGGAAGTGCTGGCTACACAGAGAAAAACATTCGCCTCGCCACTGTGTCAGTGGGGTTCAGTAACGTCAGCTGTTCCCCTGCTGTATAGCCAGCAACGTGTCCTGCAAACGCCACGCAGACGCAACAGACAATAAGCTGCCTCCAGTGCAGGCTTCGGCCTACACTCTGCTCCTCTGCTCTTCCTTGATTCCCTGGGCTCTAACACCGCCAGTTGGTGCTCGGAAGTGCTGGCTACACAGAGAAAAACACTCTCCTCGCCACTGTGTCAGTGGGGTTCAGCAACGCCAGCTGTTCCCCTGCTGTGTAGCTGGCAATGTGTCCTGCAAATGCCACACAGACACAACAGACACTAAGCTGCCTCCAGTGCAGGCTTCGGCCTACACTCTGCTCCTCCTGCTGACCCTGGGCTCTAACACCGCCAGTTGGTGCTCGGAAGTGCTGGCTACACAGAGAAAAACACTCGCCTTGCTACTGTGTCAGTGGGGTTCAGTAACGTCAGCTGTTCCCCTGCTGTGTAGCCAGCAACGTGTCCTGCAACCGCCACGCAGACTGTTATGGACCCGGTGGTCAGGAGCACCCGGAATGACCTGATGAGTAAACTAGTAATCGGAACAAGCTCTGGGAAAGTGGGAACTCTGCTGACCGCAAACCCTACTCCTATCACAAACACTAGAAATAGCTGTGGAGCGTACCTAACTCTCCCTAGACACCTCTTCACAGCCTAAGAGCTAACTACCCCTAAAGATAGAAATAGAAGCCTAACCTTGCCTCAGAGAAATTCCCCAAAGGTAAAGGCAGCCCCCCACATATATTGACTGTGAGTTAAGAGGAAAGTCACAAACACAGGAATGAAACAGGTTTTAGCAAAGGATGCCAGACTTCACTAAATAGTCAGAGGAAAGAAAAGGAAACTATGCGGTCAGCACAAAAAACTACAAAAAACCATGCAGAGTATGCAAAAAGATCCCCACACCGACTCACGGTGTGGAGGTGCAACACTGCACCCCCAGAGCTTCCAGCTAGCAAGGAAATATCATGATAGCAAGCTGGACTAGAATTTAGCAGTATTAAGAAATATATTCAGGCAGCAGTAACAACAGATGAACTAGCAGGGACTTAGCTTCTGCTGGAGTAGACAGGTCCTCAGAGAAGTCCAAGAGAGATCTGAACCAATACTGAAACATTGACAGCTGGCATGAAGTAACGATCTGAGTAGAGTTAAATAGGGAAGCAAGCATAACAATAAATGAGGGCAGCTGAGAAAGCAAACCTCAGAGACCAGCAGTTCCGCTCAAAGCCACCAGAGGGAGTCCAAGAGCAGAACTAACCAAAGTACCATTCATGACCACAGGAGGGAGTCCGAGAAATGGAATTCACAACAGCAGACGCAACAGACAATAAGCTGCCTCCAGTGCAGGCTTCGGCCTACACTCTGCTCCTCTGCTCCTCCTTGATTCCCTGGGATCTAACACCTCCAGTTGGTGCTCGGAAGTGCTGGCTACACAGAGAAAAACACTATCCTCGCCACTGTGTCAGTGGGGTTCAGCAATGCCAGCTGTTTCCCTGCTGTGTAGTTGGCATTGTGTCCTGAAAATGCCACGCAGACACAACAGACACTAAGCTGCCTCCAGTGCAGGCTTCGGCCTACACTCTGCTCCTCTGCTCCTCCTGCTGACCCTGGGCTCTAACACCGCCAGTTGGTGCCCGGAAGTGCTGGCTGCAGAGAGAAAAACACCCGCCACTGTGTCAGTGGGGTTCAGAAATGCCAGCTGTTCCCCTGCTGTGTAGCCAGCAATGTGTCCTGCAAACGCCATGCAGACACAACAGACAATAAGCTGCCTCCAGTGCAGGCTTCGGCCTACACTCTGCTCCTCTGCTCCTCCTTGATTCCCTGGGCTCTAACACCACCAGTTGGTGCTCAGAAGTGCTGGCTACACAGAGAAAAACACTCGCCTCGCCACTGTGTCAGTGGGGTTCAGAAACGCCAGCTGTTCCCCTGCTGTGTAGCCGGCAATGTGTCCTGCAAACGCCACGCAGACGCAACAGACACTAAGCTGCCTCCAGTGCAGGCTTTGGCCTACACTCTGCTCCTCCTGCTGTCCCTGGGCTCTAACACCGCCAGTTGGTGCTCGGAAGTGCTGGCTGCACAGAGAAAAACACCCGCCACTGTGTCAGTGGGGTTCAGTAACGCCAGCTGTTCCCCTGCTGTGGAGCCGGCAACTTGTCCTGCAAACGCCACGCAGACACAACAGACAATAAGCTGCCTCCAGTGCAGGCTTCGGCCTACACGCTACTCCCCCTGCTGACCCTTGTCTCTAACACCACTAGTTGGGGATCTAGGAAGACAATCTTGAATAGGTCCCCCTGGTTCCAGTACCGTCAGCTAGTTCCGGACAGAGCCTTTGGCTTAGGTGCCTCCTTCTGGGTATCCGAGTTCCACCAACGTCAGGTGGTCCTTGGTAGTGCTTTCTGGCATGGGTACCTCCTGCTTAGTAACCGAGTTCCAGTAACGTCAGCTGGTCCTCGGTAGTTCCATTGGCTCTTGTACCTTCGGCTACCCATCCGGGTTCCAGTACCGTCAGCTGGTTCTCGGCAGTGTCTTTTACTCTTGTACCTTCTGCTCCCCATCCTGGTTCCAGTACCATCAGCTGGTTCTGGGCAGAGCCTTTGGCTTAGGTTCCTCCTTCTGGGTATCCGAGTTCCACCAACGTCAGGTGGTCCTTGTTAGTGCTTTCTGGCATGGGTACCTCCTGCTTAGTAACCGGGTTCCAGTAACGTCAGCTGGTCCTCGGTAGTTCCATTGGCTCTTGGACCTTCGGGTAGCCATCCGAGTTCCAGTTCCATCAGCTGGTTATCTGCATTTTCTCAGCCTTCTTGTACCTTCTGCTACATTTCCAAGTTCAAGACCCTAAAGACGACATCCCGGAAGACCGAGAAGCAGAAGAACAAGAGGCTGCAGAACAAAGAGCAGAAGAACATTAAGCACAAGACTAAACATCAGAGCAAAAGATATTATCTAAATTATAAGCAGAAGAAGACTAAGCAGTGTATGGGGGTGAATCCGTTCCTCCTCGTGGTGCCCCTGAAAAAAGCCTGCTGCTGCAGGCCTAACTGAACGCGGACAAATCCTGTTGTAACTCTTTTGTGACAGGCAGAAAGGAAGGTGTAATCTTCAAACTGTTATAGACAACAACTACAGGAATGCCTGTCACAAATAAGAATATGATGAAGAAGTAGAATATGAAGAAGAATAGTTTAATAAAAAGAATATGAAGAATGTAACAAAAAAAAATAATAGGTAGAAGATGAAGAAGAAGATGAATAAGGTGAAGAAGAAGTTGATGTCAAAGATGCTGCTGCTGAGGATGATGAAGAAGAAAGTGTCGGAGAAGTAAAAAAGAAGGTGAAGGGCATGGAAGTAGTGAAACGTCAATATCTGACGAAATAAAAAAAATCTTAATATAGTCAATATCTTTGTAACTCCGAACATCTTAAAAAAAAAATTAAAATTCCTTCTATTCTATTTGATTGGGCTAAACCTCTATGCCTTTAATGTCTCCGCCACCTCCCCCAATACATCCTACATTATTCTTAGTTGTTTTCCTTCATGTAGAATAAACCTACAAGGAAAGAAAGGGTTTATTTTAATTCCGATATTTTGGTCCTATTGACTTTCATTGGTATCGGAATCGGCGATAGCCGATATTTTTTTAATATCGGCCGATCCAATCCGATACCGATACTTTCCGATATCGGAAGGTATCGCTCAACACTAGTTCTCACCTTTATTTATAAAGTGATAATGTAAGTAAATCTAACATGTTATTGGCAATATCCTCTGTTTCCAGGGGGCGATATGCTGCCTATAATGAGGATCTTTATGCCAGCATAAAAATCAACAAATTAGTGTTTTGCTTATTTGTCGGGTGATTGCCACCATGTTTGCAAAACATATATTTTATGAATAAAAATATTATAAATTATCAAAACAATCAAAATTGAGAGCCATTAGTGGTTGATGGCTTTTAATGGCTAACTGAAAAGATGATATGAAACAGCTATTAAACATGATAACAATTAGCCATAAAGTTAGCCATTAAAAGGTATCAAGCACTTTTAATCTGAAAAATAAGAACTATACATATTCTAAGCCAATCTAAGAGCCACTATCATATTGTATATTTCTAGAAAAGAAATAAACTTAAAAAACTCTGTTACATCATATTTGACAATACATGTAATATTAGCTGTTAAAGGTATTGCAGGGCATAGAGCATTACCTCAAATCAGACAATTTAGGCAGTACTCTGATATCCAGAAGCCCTGAGAGTGTGTGCCCCCGAGCTGTTTATAACAAATAATAATGCCCCTAGGAAGTGGTTTCCTTGCAGGGTCGCCAGATATGTGATTCAGTGCTTATGTCTAACAGTTGAAATTCAAATCTATAATTTAAATAATCTGAATGTTTGAACCCTATCTGCTGAATAAACACACAAAGGAAGTCTTTAGATCTGTAATCACCGACTTCTTTAACAGGGCTGGCCTACTCCAGACCAGACAACTGCAAACAATTAGGCAAATTAGTGGCTCCAACCTCACCATCAGGCTTCATTCTTGTTTATAATTTAATCGAAGAAAATGTCAAAACAGTCAAGGGTTGAAAGAAACAAGATGCATTTCAGAGATGAAATTAAAACTGCCAGGCTGGAATATCGGGGGATGTTTGTTTAATAGCATGTGATCCAAAGCATGGTCCTGATTTTCGGGAATTCCTATTAATCTGGGCAGCCTGAGGGGATGGTGAGAAAGCTGGGGGCATGCTGTCCCTCCGGGGCAATATTCTATTAATGCAATAACAGTTACAAGAGTAGTAATCACTCTGGACACTGCAATATACACCACAGACTCATCTGGTATACACAGCGGGAAGCTCAATTTCTAATGCAGTCTGATCTTACACATTATGACAACCACACCAGCCTTGCAGTGACCTAGGAACCTCTTCCACATCGTTTCTCTTTTTATAAGCTTAATATACTAGTTATATACATTTTGCATTCAGCACTTTAGGAAATTAACATGATTATTGCATATATTTCAGCATGTCCTGTGCAAGTTATCATGAATGCCTTACATTCTTATATGTACGAATCACAGACAACTCTCATAAAGCAAATAAATGGGATCTTCTGATGTCATCGTTTGTAATGAGTAAATGATGATGTCATTAAATACCTGTTCTCGTCAAGAAAGATATCAACTCAGTAATTATTTTCCCTTTGCTGACCACCGATGTGTGGTAGGAAAAATTGCTAGGGTATGTGCACACTTTTATGATTTGCCACCAAAAAATCTGATGCAACTACTGATATGTTGATGGGAAATGATGTGTTGATAGGTAAAAATACATATTTTTTGTATGCATTTTTTAATTGTTTTTTGCATGTATTTTTTATGTGTTTTTCCTACTCATTAGTATGGATGAAATCAGTAGCAAGAATAGAGAAAGAATTAACATACTGCAGATTTAAATGGGCTGCAAATTTGCAAGGAACAAAATAAGCAACATGACTTCAGGAATCTCATTCACTGTACTGGTACAAGGAAATCTGTGCACAGGCCCTTAGTTAAAAAAAAAAAAAGGAATATCTGCAGTATATTTTCACATCAATTATCCCACAAATTGTATAGTCCTCCCATGTTTGTCAAATTTGTGCATATCTATAACTCATGACAATGCATAGCATTGAGAACAATCACCCTAATTTAGCTTTAACTGTATCTCCATCCTTTAACTTTAGTCCCAAACTCTACATGAATAAAAATCATTTAGGGACAAACATTTTTAGTTAAAAGTAAAACTCAAAAAGCAGATGTGGTTAGGCTACAACAGTCCAAATATCATGTCGCTGTATAATTACTATTTGTCTGGGTCATGCTTATTCATGGAATGAACATAGCTTATCCCAATGCCCTCATAAAGCAAGGCCATAAGAGAGACAGCATTCTGACAAAATGTACTGTACGTTTAATTGACAATAAGAAGGATGTTTCAGACACAGCAGGAAAGGAATTTAATATGAATTTTATAAGAACATTTAATGTGAATCGTTCTAAAATCATGCTTACACTTTGTAAAGATTGGCCAATTTTTGTAGAGGATTTCTGAAAGGAAGCCTCACAAAAAAACCAGAGTGACTTTTCGTCGATCCAAAACTTTAACAAATATGATTGTACCAAAAAGGCTCAGAAACAAAAAGGTTGCAACGATAAGGTGAATCTCATTGCTGGGAACCTGTCTAATGTGAATCCTCTCTTAAGGTACCTTCACACGAAGCGACGCTGCAGCGATAGCGACAACGATGTCGATCGCTGCAGCGTCGCTGTTTGGTCGCTGGAGAGCTGTCACACAGACCGCTCTCCAGCGATCAACTATGCCGAGGTCCCCTGGTAACCAGGGTAAACATCGGGTAACTAAGCGCAGGGCCGCGCTTAGTAACCCGATGTTTACCCTGGTTACCAGCGTAAAATCTAAAAAAAACAAACAGTATATACTTACATTCACGTCCCCCTGCGTCCACTTCCTGACTGACTGAGCGCCGTACAGTGAGAGCAGAGCGGTGACGTCACCGCTGTGCTGCTTTCACTTTCACTTTGCGGCGCTGAGTCAGAGGAGGAAGCAGACTGCAGGGGACGCAATGTGAGTATGTGCTGTTTGTTTTTTTTACATTTTACGCTAGTAACCAGGGTAAACATCGGGTAACTAAGCGCGGCCCTGCGCTTAGTAACCCGATGTTTACCCTGGTTACCAGTGTAAAATATCGCTGGTATCGTTGCTTTTGCTTTCAAACACAACGATACACAGCGATCGGACGACCAAATAAAGTTCTGGACTTTATTCAGCGACCAGCGACATCACAGCAGGATCCTGATCGCTGCTGCGTGTCAAACGAAACGATATCGCTAGCGAGGACGCTGCAACGTCACGGATTGCTAGCGATATCGTTATAATGTCGTTTCGTGTGAAGGTACCTTTAGGCTGAAGCCTACATTTATATGGGAAGGCAGTATCCTGCTATAATTAAAAATGCCTGAGGCTGAGAGGTGGAGTGCTCAGTCAGAGAGCCTATGTATACAAAAACAAAAGACTGTCAGTCACTTCCAAACAGAAATCAGGTGTGTACAGGTGCTTACTAAGTGTAGCAATCTTCACATGTAACCAAAAAATAAAGTAGCACTCTGTAACCCTTTAGCATGCAAACATGAATTATATGAAATTTGAATTGCATTACTGCTCTAGAAAATTGGAAAAATGGAGAATACAGCAGAGGAGTAGAAGGCAAGAATTCGAGGAAGTAAACGCTCCAATGGAGCCAAAAATACAAAGGAGTTTTATGGGGGGGGGGGTGTTGTGAATTCTGTTCTCGAACTCCCTCCTGTGGTTATGAATGGTACTTCGGCGAGTTCTGTCCATGGACTCCCTCTGGTGGCTGTGAGTGGAGCTGCTGGTTCCGAGGTTCCTTCTCCAGCTGATCTCGTTTAGGCCTTGCTGGCTGCTCTATTTAACTCCAGTCAGATCGTTACCTGATGCCAGCTGTCAATGTCCTAGTACTGGTTCAGTTTTCTTGGATCTTTCAGATGACCTGTCTACTTCAGCAAAAGCTAAGTCCCTGCTAGCTTATGTGTTACCATTATGTTTTTGTCCAGCTTGCTATTATGATTTTGTCTTGTTAGCTGGAAGCTCTGGGATGCAGAGTGGCACCACCGCGCCGTGAGTCGGTGCGGTGCTCTCTTTTGCACACTCTGCGTGGTTTTTTGTTAGTTTTTTATGCTGACCGCAAAGATACCTTTTCTATCCTCAGTCTATTTAGTTAAGTCTGGCCTCGTTTGCTGAAATCTATTTCATTCCTGTGTTTGTGACTTCCATCTTAACTCACAGTCAATATATGTGGGGGGCTGCCTATTTCTTTGGGGAATTTCTCTGAGGCAAGGTAGGCTATATTTTCTATCTTTAGGGGTAGTTAGCTCTTAGGCTGTGAAGAGGCGTCTAGGCAGAGTCAGGAACGCTCCACGGCTATTTCTAGTTGTTGTGATAGGATTAGGGGTTGCGGTCAGCAAAGCTCCCACTTCCCAGAGCTTGTCCTGTATTACTAGTTTGCTCATCTGGTCATTTCTAGTGCTCCTAACCACCAGTTCAATCATAACAGTACAGCTGGCCCGTAAAGTGTTAATGCATCTCAATAGAGGGATAAGAGAAGCTCTGAGACCATTTTTTTTTTTCTCTGCAGTGTGTTTGTTTCTCTTTTCCCCTAAATCTCTGGGTGGTTCAGGACGCAGGTGTAGATATGGACATTCAAGGTCTGTCCTCTTGTGTGGATCAACTCACTGCAAGGGTACAAGGCATTCAAGATTATGTAGTTCAGAACCCGATGTTAGAACCCAGAATTCCAATTCCTGATTTGTTTTCTGGGGATAGATCTAAGTTCCTGAATTTCAAAAATAATTGTAGACTGTTTTTTGCTTTGAAACCCCGCTCCTCTGGTGACCCCATTCAGCAAGTAAAAATCATTATTTCTTTGCCACGTGGCAACCCTCAAGACTGGGCATTTTCCCTTGCGCCAGGAGATCCTGCATTGCGTAATGTAGATGCGTTTTTTCTGACGCTTGGATTGCTTTATGATGAACCAGATTCAGTGGATCAGGCAGAGAAAATTTTGCTGGCTTTGTGTCAGGGTCAGGATGAAGCGGAGGTATATTGTCAGAAGTTTAGAAAGTGGTCTGTGCTTACTCAGTGGAATGAATGTGCCCTGGCGGCAATTTTCAGAAAGGGTCTTTCTGAAGCCCTTAAGGATGTTATGGTGGGATTCCCCACGCCTGCTGGTCTGAATGAGTCTATGTCCTTGGTCATTCAGATCGATCGACGCTTACGTGAGCGCAAAAATGTGCACCATTTGGCGGTGTTTTCTGAGCAGAGGCCTGAGCCTATGCAATGTGACAGGACCTTGACCAGAGCTGAACGGCAAGAGTACAGACATCAGAATGGGCTGTGTTTTTACTGTGGTGACTCCACTCATGCTATCTCTGATTGTCCTAAGCACACTAAACGGTTCGCTAGGTCTGCCACCATTGGTACGTTACAGCCAAAATTTCTTTTGTCCGTTACTCTGATTTGCTCTTTGTCGTCCTATTCTGTTATGGCATTTGTGGATTCAGGCGCTGCCCTGAATTTGATGGACTTGGAGTTTGCCAGGTGCTGTGGTTTTTTCTTGGAGCCCTTACAGCATCCTATTCCATTGAGAGGAATTGATGCTACACCTTTGGCCAAGAATAAGCCTCAGTACTGGACTCAGTTGACCATGTGCATGGCTCCTGCACATCAGGAGGATATTCGCTTTTTGGTGTTGCATAATCTGCATGATGTGGTCGTTTTGGGTTTGCCATGGCTACAGGTCCATAATCCAGTATTTGATTGGAAATCAATGTCTGTATCCAGTTGGGGTTGCCAAGGGGTACATGGGGATGTCCCATTGTTGTCTATTTTGTCTTCCTATCCTTCTGAAGTCCCTGAGTTCTTGTCAGATTACCGGGATGTATTTGATGAGCCCAAATCCAGTGCCCTACCTCCTCATAGGGATTGCGATTGTGCTATTAATTTGATTCCTGGTAGTAAGTTTCCGAAGGGCCGACTGTTCAATTTATCTGTGCCAGAACACGCTGCAATGCGGAGCTATATAAAGGAGTCCTTGGAGAAAGGGCATATTCACCCGTTGTCGTCACCGTTGGGAGCAGGGTTCTTTTTTGTGGCCAAGAAGGATGGTTCTCTGAGACCTTGTATAGATTACCGCCTTCTCAATAAAATCACCGTCAAATTTCAGTACCCTTTGCCGCTACTGTCTGATTTGTTTGCTCGGATTAAGGGGGCTAGCCGTTTCACCAAGATAGATATTCGAGGGGCGTATAATCTTGTGCGTATTAAACGGGGCGATGAATGGAAAACAGCATTTAATACGCCCGAGGGCCATTTTGAGTACTTGGTGATGCCATTCGGGCTTTCTAATGCTCCATCTGTGTTTCAGTCCTTTATGCATGACATCTTCCGAAAGTACCAGGATAGATTCATGCTTGTATATTTGGATGATATTTTGGTCTTTTCGGACGATTGGGAGTCTCATGTGAAGCAGGTCAGAATGGTGTTCCAGGTCCTTCGTGCTAATTCCTTGTTTGTGAAGGGGTCTAAATGTCTCTTTGGAGTTCAGAAGGTTTCATATTTGGGCTTCATTTTTTCCCCTTCTACTATCGAGATGGACCCTGTTAAAGTTCAGGCCATTTATGATTGGACTCAGCCTACTTCTGTGAAGAGCCTTCAGAAATTCCTGGGCTTTGCTAATTTTTACCGTCGCTTCATCGCTAATTTTTCTAGTGTTGTTAAACCATTGACTGATTTAACCAAGAAAGGTGCGGATGTGGTCAATTGGTCCTCTGCAGCCGTTGAGGCTTTTCAGGAGCTGAAGCGTCGTTTTTCTTCTGCCCCTGTGTTGTGTCAGCCAGATGTTTCGCTCCCGTTTCAGGTCGAGGTGGATGTTTCTGAGATTGGAGCAGGGGCTGTTTTGTCTCAAAGAGGTTCTGATGGCTCTGTGATGAAACCATGTGCTTTCTTGTCTAGAAAGTTTTTGCCTGCTGAGCGCAATTATGATGTGGGCAATCGAGAGTTGTTGGCTATGAAGTTGGCGTTTGAGGAGTGGCGACATTGGCTTGAAGGAGCCAAGCATCGCGTGGTGGTCTTGACGGATCACAAGAATCTGACTTATCTCGAGTCTGCCAAGCAGTTGAATCCTAGACAGGCTCGATGGTCGCTGTTTTTCTTCCGCTTCAATTTTGTGGTTTCGTACCTTCCGGGTTCTAAGAATGTGAAGGCTGATGCCCTTTCAAGGAGTTTTGTGCCTGATTCTCCGGGAGTTCCTGAGCTGGCTGGTGTTCTCAAAGATGGGGTAATTTTGTCTGCCATCTCCCCTGATTTGCGGTGGGTGCTGCAGGAGTTTCAGGCTGATAGACCTGACCGTTGCACAGCGGAGAAGCTGTTTGTCCCTGATAGATGGACTAGTAGAGTTATCTCTGAGGTTCATTGTTCGGTGTTGGCTGGTCATCCTGGAATCTTTGGTACCAGAGATTTGGTGGCTAGATCCTTTTGGTGGCCTTCCTTGTCACGAGATGTGCGTTCTTTTGTGCAGTCCTGTGGGACTTGTGCTCGGGCTAAGCCCTGCTGTTCTCATGCCAGTGGGTTGCTTTTGCCCTTGCCGGTCCCGAAGAGGCCCTGGACGCATATTTCCATGGATTTTATTTCAGATTTCCCTGTCTCTCAGAGGATGTCAGTTATCTGGGTGGTTTGTGATCGCTTTTCTAAGATGGTCCATTTGGTACCTTTGCCTAAATTGCCTTCCTCCTCTGATTTGGTTCCATTGTTTTTCCAGCATGTGGTTCGTTTACATGGCATTCCGGAGAACATCGTGTCGGACAGAGGTTCCCAGTTTGTTTCAAGATTTTGGCGGTCCTTTTGTGCTAAGATGGGCATTGATTTGTCTTTTTCTTCAGCTTTCCATCCTCAGACAAATGGCCAAACCGAACGAACCAATCAGACTTTGGAAACATATCTGAGATGCTTTGTTTCTGCTGATCAGGATGATTGGGTGTCCTTCTTGCCTTTGGCTGAGTTCGCCCTTAATAATCGGGCCAGCTCGGCCACTTTGGTTTCGCCTTTTTTCTGTAATTCTGGTTTCCACCCTCGTTTTTCTTCAGGACAGTTTGAGCCTTCGGACTGTCCTGGTGTGGATTCTGTGGTGGACAGGTTGCAGCAAATTTGGACTCACGTAGTGGACAATTTTACATTGTCCCAGGAGAAGGCTCAACGTTTCGCTAACCGCCGTCGCTGTGTTGGTCCCCGACTTCGTGTTGGGGATTTGGTTTGGTTGTCGTCTCGTTATGTTCCTATGAAGGTTTCGTCTCCTAAGTTTAAGCCTCGTTTCATTGGTCCTTATAAGATTTCTGAAATTCTTAATCCTGTGTCATTTCGTTTGGACCTTCCAGCTTCTTTCGCCATCCATAATGTGTTCCATAGGTCGTTATTGCGGAGATATGTGGCTCCTATGGTTCCCTCCGTTGATCCTCCTGCCCCGGTGTTGGTTGAGGGGGAGATGGAGTATGTGGTGGAGAAGATTTTGGATTCTCGTGTTTCAAGACGGAAACTTCAGTACCTAGTCAAGTGGAAAGGTTATGGTCAGGAGGATAATTCCTGGGTGGTTGCCTCTGATGTTCATGCTGCCGATCTTGTTTGTGCCTTTCATTTGGCTCGTCCGGATCGGCCTGGAGGCTCTGGTGAGGGTTCGGTGACCCCTCCTCAAGGGGGGGGTACTGTTGTGAATTCTGTTCTCGAACTCCCTCCTGTGGTTATGAATGGTACTTCGGCGAGTTCTGTCCATGGACTCCCTCTGGTGGCTGTGAGTGGAGCTGCTGATTCCGAGGTTCCTTCTCCAGCTGATCTCGTTTAGGCCTTGCTGGCTGCTCTATTTAACTCCAGTCAGATCGTTACCTGATGCCAGCTGTCAATGTCCTAGTACTGGTTCAGTTTTCTTGGATCTTTCAGATGACCTGTCTACTTCAGCAAAAGCTAAGTCCCTGCTAGCTTATTTGTTACCATTATGTTTTTGTCCAGCTTGCTATTATGATTTTGTCTTGTTAGCTGGAAGCTCTGGGATGCAGAGTGGCACCACCGCGCCGTGAGTCGGTGCGGTGCTCTCTTTTGCACACTCTGCATGGTTTTTTGTTAGTTTTTTATGCTGACCGCAAAGATACCTTTTCTATCCTCAGTCTACTTAGTTAAGTCTGGCCTCGTTTGCTGAAACCTATTTCATTCCTGTGTTTGTGACTTCCATCTTAACTCACAGTCAATATATGTGGGGGGCTGCCTATTTCTTTGGGGAATTTCTCTGAGGCAAGGTAGGCTGTATTTTCTATCTTTAGGGGTAGTTAGCTCTTAGGCTGTGAAGGGGCATCTAGGCAGAGTCAGGAACGCTCCACGGCTATTTCTAGTTGTTGTGATAGGATTAGGGGTTGCGGTCGGCAAAGCTCCCACTTCCCAGAGCTCGTCCTGTATTACTAGTTTGCTCATCTGGTCATTTCTAGTGCTCCTAACCACCAGTTCAATCATAACAGGGGGGGAATGGTGTGAGAGAACACTGTGGGAAGATTATGAGGAAGCACATTATAAAGATTGCGCACTGTGGGAAGGACAGCTTAGCAAGGGGGCAGTGTGGGGGACAGCGTGAAAATAAAGTATGGTGGGAAGTTGAGAAGTGGACATCATATACAGTAGATACTGGGCAGTGTGGTAGGACACTGTGAAGGTATAGTAAGCAGCACATTTCTTTCATTACAATTTTTAAGGTTTTACTGGGAGTTGCAGATTCGTGTGATACAATTGTATATGGGGATGACCTGACATTGCAATTTATCACTGTACAAAGCTTAGTGAGGTATTCATGTACTAATGATTGTCCTGGGTATGAATATATTGTACCGATGATGTTTGTGGTGTTGTATTCATGTACTGATGGTGGTGGTACTTTTTTAATGTACTGATGGTGGTTCAGATGATGTATTCAAAAATATACTATGGGATGTAAAAGTATGGGCACCCCAGGTCAAAATTTCTGCTATTGTGAACAGTTAAGAAAACTGAAGATGAAATGATCTCTAAAAGGCCTAAAGTTAAATATAACACATTTGCTTTGTATTTTAGGCCAAAAAATATATTGTAATTTTTTAACAAATTTTAAAAATTACCAAAAGGAAAATGGGCCCAAACAAAGGTTTGCGCACCCTTAGAAATTTGTGTGCTCAGATAACTTTGACCAAAGTGTCACGGCACTAATGCAGGGGCTCCTTTCCTATCTCTAAAGCTAGGGATGCCCAAGCTATTCCTGCTCCCCAAATTACTATTCATGGTGAAGATGCCAGGGCCCGTGCCTTGCTGAGCTCCTAAAATAGTCCTTATCAGTCCCCTTCCCCACCCAGGGAAGTGGGGAGTTGTAGCCTATAAGAATACAAAAACCATGCTAGGAAATACACAAACCAGACAGAGGAAGACATTCAGAAATAAATTAAAATACCAATCACGCAAATATCAACTCACAAGCAACAGAGTGGAACACCATAATGTAAAGGAAGGAAAAGCAAATAGTAGAGGAGGAGAATATGCACATAGACAAATCACCAAGTAACAGTCTTCTGAACAACAATCCAAATGCCTCCGAAAACAACCAGCACCCCTATTTCCAGTACCAGGCAGTATGAATCCCTGATTGCCAGAGATGAGAGTACAATGCAGAGGGGAGTGACGAGCACTGAACAGCTGAGACCATCAAAGCAGAAAAGCTCTAGAAGCTCACAACTGATCAGATTCATCCCTGCACTGATAGCCAAAATCGGCACTGTTTAATGTGATGGTGAAGTGATTCTAATCAGTGCAGGAGTACGTGAAATCTGACATCCCAGTCTTCTGGCTCCTCTCTGTCTCGGTAAACTCATGACACAATGTTTCAGACCTTAATT
Source organism: Ranitomeya variabilis (assembly GCF_051348905.1). Lineage (NCBI taxonomy): Eukaryota > Metazoa > Chordata > Amphibia > Anura > Dendrobatidae > Ranitomeya > Ranitomeya variabilis. Next base: position 158,519,643 of record NC_135238.1, on the reverse strand, counting down.
ACCCTGTTAGGTATTATGGCTTCTTCACTATCATCGTTAGAAAAGGCCATATGAAGCAAATTTCCTAGTTTTCTAAAAGCCAGTCTTCGCCTAACCTTATGGCAAAAACAGCAGCTGTGGGTTATTCTAAGAGGTTTTTGGCATTCTGAAAATGAAAATGGTGAAATCCCACAAAGCAGGAAAAGGCTATAAGAAGATAGCAAAGCGCTTTCAAGTTGCTCTTTCCTCAGTTCGAAATATAATTAAGAAACGGCAGCTAACAGGGAACACAGGAGGTCAAAATAAGGTCTGGAAGATCAAGCAAAATTTCAGTGAGAGCTGCTTGTAGCATTGCTAGAGAGGCAAATCAGAACCTTGCTTGACTGCAAAAGACCTTCAGAAAGATTTAGCAGACTCTGGAGTTGTGGTACATCGTTCTACTGTTCAGAGACACCTGCACAAATATGGCCTTCATGGGAGAGACATCAGAAGAAACCCTTCCTGCATCCTCACAATAAAAATCATGGTTCAATGCATAAAAAAGGACATCTGAACAAGCATTATGAATTTTGGAAACAAATCTTGTGGACCGATGTGATTAAAATTAAACTCTTTGGCCACAATGATCAAAGGTATTTGTGGAGAAAACAGGGCACAACATTTTAGGATAAGAACATCTTGCCAACCATTAAGCATGGAGATAGGCCAATGATGATTTGGGGTTGTGTTGCAGCTAATGACATGGGGAATATTTCACGGGTAGATGGAAGAATGGTTTAAATGAAATTTCAGTAATTTTTTGATGCAAACATAACATTATCTGTAAAAAAAAAAGCTGAAAATAAAAAGAGGATGGCTTCTACAAATGAATAGTGATTCTGAACACTGTTAGAGGTTGAGTTCCCGCCTCTGTACAGGGACAATCTTGAGCCATCTCCGCTGTGGTCTCCCATTCTTCTCCTGCCGCAGAGGAGCCTGCTCAGCAGAGGCGTTGGTCCCAACGTCTTGCTCAGTCTGACTCTGTGCAGAGGGTTATTGCTGCCTTTCCAGCTTCTGCCATTGTGGCCAGTACTGGGCAGCGGCGAGCAGACGTTTTTGGGACTAAGTCCCACTTTTCCCCTTCTGAGCATGCCAAGGGTAAGATCTCTCATTGGAGATCAAGGGTCACATGCTTAGATACTGCAGCAAAACCCATTGGTCCTCTAGGAAGGTCCTGAAGGTGCTCAAACGTCTGTGGCAGCCTCCCATTGGTCCTTCTGGGAAGGTCCTGTACTAGCTGCTGCTATAAAAGGTGCGCATGACCGCACAGCCATGCGCTAATATCAATTCATGTGATGAGTTTTGCGCCAATGTGGTCACTCTTGTGTGTATTCAGGGACCCAGCTGAAATAAGTGACTAGAATACCGGCACCTCCGGTGAGGAGATTGTGTGTATGGTTTCAGGGCCCCTGCTGAAATAAGCCAATAGAATACCAGCTCATCTGGAGAGGAGATTGTATGTTTGTCTCTTTGACTGCGTGACCACAAGCTGCTATCTGCTCGGCAGTTACTGTGTACACCTGTGAGGTAAAAAGGACACAGTGCGTTCTTTATAGCGACTCTGTGAAGTACCCGAGTTCACTTCTACCACCATATTGTGCCGCCATTTGCCAGCAGCAGGTTCTTGCCTGCACGGTGGACCCCTGGCTGAAAACGCACCAAATATCATCTATTTACTCGGTGCATTCCGCCAGCCCTAAGAGTATACTAGCACCAGGATCTGGCTAGTAAATGGCGGACGATCAGCGTCTACAGCGGTACATCCAGCAGCTGGAGGGTAGGTTGGTGGCTCTTGAATGCACAACCTCAGCTATGGATGTTACCGCAGTGGCTGTCCAGGCTGCAAGTATAGCTGCAGCCAGTTTGTCCTCTGCCACCCCTGCTCTGACTTTGTCCCGTCTCCCACTTCCAGACAAGTTTTCTGGTGACAGTAAGCTATGTCGAGTATTTGTGAGTCAGTGCTTCATACATCTTGAGCTCCTGGCTATGCGTTACCCTATGGAACGGGCGAAAGTGGGATTTATTTTATCCCTTTTGTCGGGCAGGGCGTTGGAGTGGGCAACGCCGCTGTGGGAGCGTGATGATCGTGTGGTGCAGAGTAGGGTTGAGCGAAACGGATCGTTCATTTTCATAAGTCGCCGACTTTTGGCAAAGTCGGCGTCTCATGAAACCGAGCCGATCCCTGTGTGGGGTCTGCCATGCGGTACGCGACTTTCGCGCCAAAGTCGCGTTTCAATGACGCTAAAAGCGCCATTTCTCAGCCAATGAAGGTGGACGCAGAGTGTGGGCAGGGTGATGACATAGATCTCAGTCCCCACCATCTTAGAGAAGGGCATTGCACTGATTGGCTTGCTTTCTGCGGCGTCACAGGGGCTATAAAGGGGCGTTCCCGCCGACCGCCATCTTACTGCTGCTGATCTGAGCGTAGGGAGAGGTTGCTGCAGCTTCTTCAGAAGCAGGGATAGTGATAGGCAGGGTACATAAAGCTACAAACCGCTTGTGCTGTAGCAATTTCCACTGTCCAACACCACCTTTTGATTGCAGGGACAGTGGAAGCTACATTTTTTTTCCTCAGCGCTGTAGCTCATTGGGCTGCCCTAGAAGGCTCCCTGACCCTGATAGCTGCGTTGCTGTGCCTGAGTGTACGCCGCTGTGCAAACCAACGGCTTTTTTCAAAGCACAAATCCTGTTTTTCCTTCCTTTCTGCACAGCTATCTTGTGTGTTTGTCCACACTTTTGTGTGCAGCAGTCCTTTTTATAGCTGCCTGCCATACTTTTCTGAGATAACTGCAGGGAGATAAATATTGGCAAGTCTGCCTCCATGCCATTGCTGTGTGTGGTATCTGTCTCTCATTGTGTGCCACCGAAAACACTGTGTAATACTTGGCCATTTTTTTTTGGGGGGGGTACATTCTCCCTTTTCCCCGAAAAAAATTAGTGGGAGATAAATATTGGCAAGTCTGCCTCCGTGCCATTGCTGTGTGTGGCATCTGTCTGTCATTGTGTGGCACCGAAAACACTGTGTAATACTTGGCCATTTTTATTTTTTTTTGGGGGGGGTACATTCTCCCTTTTCCAAAAAAAAAATTAGTGGGAGATAAATATTGGCAAGTCTGCCTCCGTGCCATTGCTGTGTGTGGCATCTGTCTATCATTGTGTGGCACCGAAAACACTGTGTAATACTTGGCCATTTTTTTTTTTTTTTTGGGTACATTCTCCCTTTTCCAAAAAAAAAATTAGTGGGAGATAAATATTGGCAAGTCTGCCTCCGTGCCATTGCTGTGTGTGGCATCTGTCTGTCATTGTGTGGCACCGAAAACACTGTGTAATACTTGGCCATTTTTTTTTTTGGGGGGGTACATTCTCCCTTTTCCAAAAAAAAAATTAGTGGGAGATAAATATTGGCAAGTCTGCCTCCGTGCCATTGCTGTGTGTAGCATCTGTCTGTCATTGTGTGGCACCGAAAACACTGTGTAATACTTGGCCATTTTTTTTTTTTTTATACTTGGCCATTTTTTTTTTTTTGGGTATATTCTCCCTTTTCCAAAAAAAAAATTAGTGGGAGATAAATATTGGCAAGTCTGCCTCCGTGCCATTGCTGTGTGTGGCATCTGTCTGTCATTGTGTGGCACCGAAAACACTGTGTAATACTTGGCCATTTTTTTTGGGGGGGGGGTACATTCTCCCTTTTCCAAAAAAAAAATTAGTGGGAGATAAATGTTGGCAAGTCTGCCTCCGTGCCATTGCTGTGTGTGGTATCTGTCTCTCATTGTGTGCCACCGAAAACACTGTGTAATACTGGGCCTTTTTTTTTTGGGGGGGGGGTAAATTCTCCCTTTAAAAAAAAAAATAATTAGTGGGAGATAAATATTGGCAAGTCTGCTTGAGTGCTGCTCCTGTGTGTGCCATATGTCTCAAATTATTGGGGCACAGAAAGCCTAGTGTGTAACATTGGGCCTGATTTTCCTTTCAGTGTCAGGCACCTATAAAGGTATATATAAATCCTACAGAATTTTGAGTTCACCTTATAAGTTGTTTTACAGTAACAAATAGCGTTACTTTGGTTACGTTTTGCAAACAATGAGGAAGTCTAGTGGAAGAGGTCGTGGCCGTGGGCGGTCATTGTCAGCTGGTAATGATGGTAGTGGTGGTGGAGCATCAGGTGGTCGTGGTAAAAGCAGTACAGCACCTAAGTCTCGAGTTGTTGAGCCAGGTTCATTGTCTGGCTACACAAGGCCTCAAACGCTCTCTTTTCTGGGAGTAGAAAAACCACTTTTGAAGCCGGAGCAGGAGGAACAAGTATTGGCTTTCATTGCTGACTCTACCTCTAACTCTTTCGCCTCCTCCTCGGAAAGTGCCAAATGTCAGAGCAGTGCATCGTCAGTGGATGCTCCCGGTCAGGAACAAGTCGCTTCCTTGTGTCCTTCACTAAAAACAACAGTGAAGGATGCGTCAGTCGACACAACAGGTTACTCCATGGAGCTCTTTACACATACCGTTCCTGGGTTAGACAGTGAAACAGTTAACAGGCCATGCCCATTAGAAGTTGAATCGGACATGGAGTGCACAGATGCACAGCCACAGCCAGATTACTATGCTGTTCCTTTGACTCAGACCAGAACATTGCCCTCGCAGTGTACTGAGGCAGAATCAAACCCAGCGGAGACTATGGTGCCCCGTCACGAACGCTATACCACCGGCTTACACGGTGACACAGACGAAGTTGCACACGACATAGAAGAGGAGGTCATAGATGACCCAGTTGTTGACCCCAATTGGCAGCCATTGGGGGAACAGGGTGCAGGCGGCAGTAGTTCAGAAGCGGAGGAGGAGGAGCCGCAGCAGGCATCAACATCACAACAGGTTCCATCTACCGTGCCCGTATCTGGCCAAAAACGTGTGGCAAAACCAAAACCTGTTGGAGGACAGCATGGCCATCCGGTTAAAGAAGCTCAGTCTGCAATGCCTGAAAAGTTATCCGATAGTAGAAAGAGTGCAGTCTGGCATTTTTTTAAACAACATCCAAATGATCAGCGCAAAGTCATCTGTCAAAAATGTTCAACTACCTTAAGCAGAGGTCAGAATCTTAAAAGTCTAAATACAAGTTGCATGCATAGACATTTATCCACCATGCATTTGCAAGCCTGGAATAACTACCAAATGTCCCTAAAGGTTGCAGCACCCTCGGCCAATGAAGCTAGTCAGCAACGCTACATCCCTTCCCTCACTGTAAACCCACCATTTTCCGCACCACCGGCAGTATCTGTGCAGCTTTCGTCGCCAGGCCAAAGCAGTCAGGGAATCACCAGGTTTGCAGTAGGAAACACTGCATGTAGGGCACCGGCAAGAATACCATCTCCAACCCTCTCTCACTCACCCATGTCCACCGGCACCACCGCTAGTTCCACGATCTCCAGCTCTCCAGTCCAGCTCACCCTACATGAGACTCTTGTTAGGAAAAGGAAGTACTCATCCTCGCATCCGCGTACACAGGGTTTGAACGCCCACATTGCTAGACTAATCTCATTAGAGATGATGCCCTACCGGTTAGTTGAAAGCGAAGCTTTCAAAGCGCTTATGGACTACGCTGTACCACGCTACGAGCTACATGGTCGGCACTTCTTTTCTAGAAAAGCCATCCCAGCCCTCCAACAGCATGTTAAAGACCGCATCGTCCATGCACTCAGGCAGTCTGTGACTACAAAGGTGCACCTGACAACAGATGCATGGACCAGTAGGCATGGCCAGGGACGTTACGTGTCCATCACGGCACACTGGGTGAATGTGGTGGATGCAGGGTCCACAGGGGACAGCAATATTGGGACAGTTTTGCCTAGTCCACGGTCAAGGAAAGAGTTGGCTGTAGGCGTTCGCCCCTCCTCTTCCTCCTCCTCATGCAGAAGCGAGAGCTCGTCCACACACCGCAGTCGCACATCCACTCCATCCGCAGCTGCCACTGTTGCACACCAGGTGTGCCATTATGGGACAGCTAGTGGCAAGCGTCAGCAGGCTGTATTGGCAATGAAGTGTTTGGGCGACAACAGACACACCGCGGAAGTTCTGTCCGAGTTCTTGCAGAATGAAACTCAGTCATGGCTGGGCACTGTACATCTTGAGGCAGGCAAGGTTGTGAGTGATAACGGAAGGAATTTCATGGCTGCCATAGCCCTTTCCCAACTGAAACACATTCCTTGCCTGGCTCACACCTTAAACCTGGTGGTGCAGTGCTTCCTGAAAAGTTACCCGGGGTTACCCGACCTGCTCCTCAAAGTGCGCAGACTTTGCTCGCATATCCGCCGTTCGCCCGTACACTCCAGCCGTATGCAGAACTATCAGCGGTCTTTGAACCTTCCCCAGCATCGCCTAATCATTGACATTTCAACAAGGTGGAACTCCACACTGCACATGCTTCAGAGACTGTGCGAACAGAGGCGTGCTGTTATGTTTTTGTGGGAGGATACACATACACGGGCAGGCAGTTGGATGGCAGACATGGAGTTGTCAGGTGTGCAGTGGTCGAAGCTACAAGACCTGTGTCAAGTCCTTCAGTGTTTTGAGGAATGCACACGGCTGGTTAGTGCAGACAACGCCATAATAAGCATGAGCATCCCCCTAATGCATCTGCTGATGCAAAGTTTGACGCACATAAAGGAGCAGGCGTCTGCAGCCGAGGAAGAGGAAAGCCTTGATGACAGTCAGGCATTGTCTGGTCAGGGCCGTGTAGAGGACGCGGTAGCGGGCGAAGAGGAGGAGGAGGACGAGGAGGATGATGGGGATGAGTACTTTTTTAATGAGGAAGCTTCTCCTGGGCCAACCGAAATTAGTGGCGTTGCAAGGCCGGGTTCTGTTTTTTTAAGGGAGACAAGTGACGTAGATTTGCCTGTAACAGCCCCTCCAACCAGCACAACCGCAGATTTGACAACTGGAACTTTGGCCCACATGGCGGATTATGCCTTACGTATCCTCAAAAGGGACACACGCATTATTAAAATGATGAGCGATGACGATTATTGGTTGGCCTGCATCCTTGACCCTCGCTATAAAGGCAAATTGCAAAATATTATGCCACATGAGAACCTCGAACAAATATTAGCAACCAAACAAGCTACTCTTGTAGACCGTTTGATTCAGGCATTCCTAGCACACAGCGCCGGTGATGGTTCTCAGTCTCACACAAGCTGCAGGGGGCTACATGGCAGAGGTGTTAGAGGTGCACAAATCAGAAGTGGCGTTGGACAGAGGGGTTTTCTGACCAGGTTGTGGAGTGATTTCGCAATGACCGCAGACAGGACAGGTACTGCAGCATCTATTCAAAGTGACAGGAGACAACATTTGTCCAGTATGGTTACTAACTATTTTTCTTCCCTTATCGATGTTCTCCCTCAACCGTCATTCCCATTTGATTACTGGGCATCAAAATTAGACACCTGGCCTGAATTGGCAGAATATGCGTTGCAGGAGCTTGCTTGCCAGCAGCTAGTGTGCTATCAGAAAGAGTATTCAGTGCTGCTGGTTCAATATTAACCGAAAAAACGACTCATCTGGCTACCCAAAATGTGGATGATCTCACCTTCATTAAAATGAACCACTCCTGGATTTCAAATTATTTTGCCCCACCTTTCCCGGCTGACACCTAGCTTTCCTATAAAAAGGTCTTGCTTGTGTACTGGTCTTACTGAGTGTTCCAATCTGTTAATTTGCAGCAGCTGTTTGTCCAGCATACAACATGTTTACACCTCCCCCAATGGGAAAAATCCCCCCACGGGGCCGTTGTCTCGCCACTTGGCGCAAGCACACGTTACAGTGCTGATTGTCTGAAGAGGTGGGTGTGCCCGCTTTTGGTCGACGGCACTGCCACTGGGTCCCTCACAGTACAATGTAGTGTCTCTGGCGGTGGTGGTGCGCACCCAACGTCAGACACACCATTGTAACATGAGGGGCCCTGGGGCGTTACCGCCGGCCACAAGAGAGTTCCCCCCCCCAGCTCAAACTGTGCTCTACCACGTGCAAAATTATCTCGCACAGCTCCACCAATGTTTAGTCTATGCACTGACATCATTCAATGCCTGGCACTGACAAACAATACCAATTTGTTTGCATCTATGATGCTAGTTAAAGTAGTCTGGGTCAGTGTCCTATATTGACACCAGTAAATACTAATTTACTGCCAAATTACTTTGTCATAAACTCTGCAGTTGAGCCCACCCCTGTACCTAAGCATGACACCCTTTTTTTACTTATAGTTGTTTTGCGAGACATTAACATCTATTTATTTTTTTGGAGTACTAACTGTGTCAGACACTCCTTGCAATACTCCTCCACTGACCACAATGCTGCCTGCCTGTGCATCCATGTAACCGATGTAAAACTGCCATGAGCCTATTGTTTGTTATTTTAGGCCTTTGATAGCCTGTCTGCGGTCCCTACTTGCATTACTGCTCCACTGACCACAATGCTGCCTGCCTGTGTATCCATGTAACCGATGTAAAACTGCCATGAGCCTATTGTTTGTTATTTTAGGCCTTTGATAGCCTGTCTGCGGTCCCTACTTGCATTACTCCTCCACTGACCACAATGCTGCCTGCCTGTGTATCCATGTAACCGATGTAAAACTGCCATGAGCCTATTGTTTGTTATTTTAGGCCTTTGATAGCCTGTCTGCGGTCCCTACTTGCATTACTCCTCCACTGACCACAATGCTGCCTGCCTGTGTATCCATGTAACCGATGTAAAACTGCCATGAGCCTATTGTTTGTTATTTTAGGCCCTTGATAGCCTGTCTGCGGTCCCTACTTGCATTACTTCTCCACTGACCACAATGCTGCCTGCCTGTGTATCCATGTAACCGATGTAAAACTGCCATGAGCCTATTGTTTGTTATTTTAGGCCTTTGATAGCCTGTCTGCGGTCCCTACTTGCATTACTCCTCCACTGACCACAATGCTGCCTGCCTGTGTATCCATGTAACCGATGTAAAACTGCCATGAGCCTATTGTTTGTTATTTTAGGCCTTTGATAGCCTGTCTGCGGTCCCTACTTGCATTACTCCTCCACTGACCACAAGGCTGCCTGCCTGTGTATCCATGTAACCGATGTAAAACTGCCATGAGCCTATTGTTTGTTATTTTAGGCCTTTGATAGCCTGTCTGCGGTCCCTACTTGCATTACTCCTCCACTGACCACAATGCTGCCTGCCTGTGTATCCATGTAACCGATATAAAACTGCCATGAGCCAATTGTTTGTTATTTTAGGCCTTTGATAGCCTGTCTGCGGTCCCTACTTGCATTACTCCTCCACTGACCACAATGCTGCCTGCCTGTGTATCCATGTAACCGATGTAAAACTGCCATGAGCCTATTGTTTGTTATTTTAGGCCTTTGATAGCCTGTCTGCGGTCCCTACTTGCATTACTCCTCCACTGTCCACACCAATGCTGCCCGTTTACCCCTGGAACCTATTTTACAGTGCATAGAGCCTATTTTTTTATTTTATTTAATATTAATAAAGCCATGATGGACTACGCTGTACCACGCTATGGGCTACCCAGTTGACAATTCTTTTGCGAGAAAAGCCATCCCACCCCTCCACCAGCATGTAAAAGACCGCATTGTCCATGCACTATGTCAATCTGTGAGTCCAAAGGTACACCTGACAACAGACACATGGACCTGTAGGCATGGCCACGGAAGGTTACGTGTCCTTTGTGGCGCAATGGGTTAATGTATTGGATGCATGGTCCACACAGGGGACAGCCTGGTAAGTCTTTCTGCAGTCCCTAATTCAAGTTGTCCTCAAATGAATAAATCTGAGCTTCAACCTTCTGGCTCTCATTAAGTGCTGTTGTTTAAAAAAAAATTGGTGTTTAGGGCCTACTAACGGTGTCTGCCCCTGCCTGGTGTTTGTCCTCAACTGAATACAGCTGAGCTTCAACCTTCTGGCTTTCGGCCTATAGTATCAGATATTAAACTGCATTTGGCCTTCAACTTTGGTTACGGCCTACTAACGGTGTCTGCCCCTCCCTGGTGTTGACCTCAACTGAATACAGCTGAGCTTCAACCTTCTGGCTTTCGGCCTATAGTATCAGATATTAAACTGCATTTGACCTTCAACTTTGGTTACGGCCTACTAATGGTGTCTGCCCCTCCCTGGTGTTGAGTCTGACCTCAACTGAATACAGCTGAGCTTCAACCTTCTGGCTCTCATTAAGTGCTGTGTTTTTAAAAATTGGTGGTTAGGGCCTACTAACGGTGTCTGCCCCTCCATGTTGTTTGTCCTCAACTGAATAAAGCTGAGCTTCAACCTTCTGGCTTTTGGCCTACAGTAGCAGATATTAAACTGCATTTGGCCTACTAGTGTGGTTGGGCCCTTAAAACAGTGTCTGCTGCTCTTGGGTTTGCTACTCCACTGAACAAAGCAATGCCGCCTGTTTAGTCCTGTTACCAATTTTGAACTGCATTTAGCCTACTTTATTCTTTGGCCCTATATCTGTTTCCTCCTCATCCTGCCCATTGCCCAGCCACTGCTAGATGAGTCTGCTGTTACATTGACCTAGACCACTACATTCCCCTTGCACTCTACACAGCCAGAATCTGACCCTGCTGAAAGTAAGGTTCCCCTTCCTGCATGTTATACCACCTTACACAGGGACAAAGAGGAAGGTGCAGATGAAAGTGCAGGTTCCTTCATCAGGTGGGGGGGCATACTCGTTGGCGACGTCACGGGCACAGGGCCCCTCAGAGTACGCAAAAGTGTTGCTGCCGGTGGGAGGCGCCCCCGCCATGCAAACACACCGCTGTACTTTGAGGGGCCCTGTGCCAGTGCCAATGCGAACGAGTGGGCCCCCCCTGCTTGCTCAGGATCACAGCACTTGCAACGTTGAAATACTTACCTCTCCCTGCTCCACCACCGTGACGGAGTCCACATTTCCTGGGCCCACTAAAGCCTTGAACCAGCCCTACCCCCCACAACTTTTGCCAAATGACCCCCAATATCCTATGCCCAACTATTATTATAAAGTTAATTAAGATTGACAAGCTTCAGAAACAAGAATGGATGTTTTTGGCATTAAAATGGGCACTGTAGGTGTTTTCCTGGCCTCCACGCATTGCCGACTATGCTTCCCCATTGACTTGCATTGGGTTTCGTGTTTCGGTCGATCCCCGACTTTTAGCGATAATCGGCCGACTGCACTCGACTCGACTCTGGACAAAGTCGGGTTTCACAAAACCCGACTCGATCTTTAAAAAATGAAAGTCGCTCAACCCTAGTGCAGAGTGCTCCTCTCTTCCTGGATGCTCTGAAACAGGTCTTTTTAGGACCTCATGTTACCCACGATACCGCGCTCGATTTGTTGGCAATAACACAGGGTTCGTCCATGATTAGCCAGTTCGCCGTCCAATTTCGGACTCTGTTCTCAGAGCTGGAGTGACCGGATAAAGTCCTAATTCCGGTGTTCTGGAAAGGACTGGCAGACCATGTGAAGGACGCCTTGGCCACCAGGGAGATTCCCGCCACACTGGAGGAGCTCATTTCTATATCTACCCGCATTGACCTCTGTTTTTAAGAGCGGAGGTTAAAGCGGACCTGGCGTAGGCAGAGGTTTCGGCTGGCTCCTACCTTCACCAGTCGTCTAGAATCTCCTGTTCAGGCGTCTGACACCCATGAGGCCATGGAGGTTTCTCGAGCGGGACCTAAGTCTCGGACCGCTCGAGTACCCGTGGTTTGTAAAAATTGCCAACAACTTGGACATTATGCCAATAAATGTCCACGGGTCAGGAAAACGATTGCATCTAGTGACCATTGGAGGAGGATCACTAGACACAGCGGCATTTTCCTCCAAGTTGTCCTTTAAAGGAACAATCACGTTAGGCTCATCCACTTTGACAGTAGAGCTTTGTGTGGGCTCTGGAGCAGAGGGGAATTTCATGTCCTCTGCTTTTGCTCTGCACCATGAAATACCTCTGGTGATGCTCGCCAAACCGTTTGACTGTTAGAGTAGTGAATGGGTCAACACTTCCCTCACAAATCACACACCAGACTGTCCCTTTCATGCTATCCATGTACCCTTCCCACCAGGAGATTATTTCCCTTTTTGTTCTTCCCGAGGGAATGGACGAGATTCTGCTGGGAATACCCTGGCTCCATTTCCACTCCCCACATATTGAGTGGACCTCTGGGAGGATATTGGGTTGGAGTGATTCATGTAAGGGCAGATGTGTGAGGGAGTGCGTTCAGGTTTCCACTACTGAGATTTGCGCAGATTTCTCTTCCCTTCCCAAGTGCTATTGGTCCTATGCAGACATCTTCTCCAAAAAGGCTGCGGAGACCCTTCCGCCTCACCGCCCCTATGACTGTCCTATTGATCTCTTGCCTGGAGCAGAACCTCCTTGGAGAAGGGTCTATCCCCTCTCTCTCCCAGAAACTGAGGCTATGTCCCAATACATCCAGGAGAATTTGGAAAGAGGGTTCATTAGGAAGTCAGTGTCACCTGCTGGGGCGGGGTTTTTCTTCGTGCAGAAGAAGAACAGAGAATTACGCCCATGCATAGATTAAAGGGGTCTTAATGCCATCACCGTTAAGAACAAGTACCCATTGCCTCTGATCTCAGAGCTCTTTGATAGGCTACGGGGAGCAAGGATATTTACCAAATTAGATCTGCAGGGTGCTTATAACCTAATTCGCATCCGTGAGGGGGATGAATGGAAGACGACATTTAATACCAGGGATTGGCACTATGAGTATCTGGTGATGCCCTTCGGGCTCTGTAATGCTCCAGCCATTTTCCAAGACTTTGTTAACGATATCTTCCGGTATATGCTCTCCACCTCGGTCATAGTCTATCTGGAAGATATTCTCATCTTCTCTCCAGATATTGACTCCCACCGGAGAGATGTTGGCAGAGTCTTCGACCTCTTACGGGCAAATTCCCTCTATGCAAAGTTGGAGAAGTGTGTGTTTGAGCAGGAGTCTTTACCTTTCCTGGGCTATATCATCTCTGCCCAGGGATTGGCTATGGATCCTGCCAAACTACAGGCTGTGATGGACTGGCAAGAACCCCATTCTCTTAAAGCGGTGCAGCGCTTTATGGGGTTCATAAATTACTATCGTCAGTTCATTCCCCACTTCTCAACTTTGGTAGCTCCCTTGGTAACCCTCACCAAAAAGGGAGCAAATCCCAAATTGTGGTCTAAAGAGGTCTCCAAGGCTTTTTCTTCTATTAAGTCTCATTTTGCTAGCGCTCCCATCCTACATCGTCCCGATGTGGATAAGCCGTTTATAATGGAGGTGGATGCCTCATCCGTTGGTGCAGGAGCAGTCCTCTTCCAAAACGATGCTCAAGATCGGAAGCATCCTTGCTTCTTCTTCTCCAAGACCTTCACACCAGCGGAGAGGAATTATTCCATCGGGGACAGGAAGTTGCTAGCAATGAAGTTAGCATTCTCGGAGTGGAGACATCTTTTGGAGGGGGCTCGCTTTCCCTTCCAAGTCTTCACGGACCACAAAAATTTGGTTTATTTACAAACAGCCCAGCGACTAAATTCTCGTCAGGCCAGATGGTCCTTGTTCTTCTCCCGGTTCCACTTCACCCTCCATTATCTCGCTGGGGAGAAGAACATTTGTGCTGACGCCCTCTCTTGCTCCGTTGTGTCTTCTTAGGAGGAGGAAGGGGAGCCTTGGATTATTGTCCCTTCAGAGAGCCTGAGAACCATAGCTCCGGATTCGCTAGAGTCAGTGCCTCCGGACAAGACCTTTGTACCTATTAATTTGCGACCGGAGGTTCTCTCTTGGGCTCATTCATCTACTCAAACTGCTTAAGTCTTAGAGGGAGGCCAAACTGAATTTTTGCCACTGGTGTCTCTCCATATACACTACTGTTATATCGACAAAGCATGTCCTTTTGAATAGTGATATAATTTGTATATTGAATTACACATCAAAATATAGAATGCACCCCAATGCCTATGTCAATATGTGTTTTTCTAAAAAAGGACAAATGAAGTGAGCCTTGAAAATCCTTAAAAAAAACACAAAATTTATTGATGACACAAATATACCAATGGAATATTAAAAGCATAAGTGCCTCACAACTGAGGGACAAATAAAATAGACCTGTTCCTAAACAATACGACATATGACAAATAGGACATGGTATCATTCTAACTGCAAGGGAATTCACAAACACATCGAGCTGGTATTCCATATATAGCATAAGTCCAGTGCAATATCTGTAATGTTGTGTTGTCTATAATGTGGCTCACCAAGTGTAAAACAATAGTTATCTAGTAGAAGATTATAGTACATTGTAGTAAGAACGTGCCTAGATCACAACTGTGAGTCAGGTCCAGAGTCCCTCCACTCCGATGCACGTTTCATCCTGCTTCATCAGTGGGCTACTGGTTCCCAACCAGTAGAGTCTACTAGACATCTAGACACATGCTGACAGACAGCCTTCAGAAAGAAGCTTTGCAGCAAAAATTACTGTCATAGCTCGATGGTAGACAAAGTAGGTAGCACTCATTTATGTTGTGCTCTAACCCAAAGGCTATAATGAGAGACACAGAAGAGCAATGAAGGAAGCTCCAGGTCAAAATGCTGTCATTCTAGTTTTTCCCAGGTGAGTGAGGCCAGTCCACATGCAACAGACTATCATCATTATTCAGAAAGGAAGAAGACTACCACCACAGTGGGGAAGCGTATGCAGTCAGAGAGATGTCTATCTAGGGAAGCAGTTGGGGAGAAGCTATCAGGGACACTCCTGTCCGACTAGCCTCTAGCATGGCTCTGTCATGGTGACTGCTAAAGTATGTTTTCTCTGAAACTTCACAGTATTTTACAGTATTTTAGAGTCAAACATACCTGGCTGAGATAACACAGTCAGTGCCTGATTCATGCTGTGCACAGATAGTGCAGCATGTATCAGCTGACAGAATTTCTTTGAGAGGCACAGGATGCTTATAGAGTTCAATAGTCATATGAGGCAGGGGTGGATATACCGCATGTACAGCTGGTGCTAACATTGAGAGCAATCTGGCCTTTTTCTCCTGCTCTGAAGTTCTGGGGGGGCCCGTGGCAAGATTACCCTCATGTGCGGTGGGCATGGAGCGATCCCTGCAGCTCTGCTGCCTACAGGAGAAAATGACAGTGATGCGGAGCTGCAGGGATCTGTCCTGCTTCCTGCCCACACCTACTGTCATGGTCTCACTGCTGGATGACATCATCATTCAGCGCACTTCTGTGTCAGAGAGAGAAAGCAGCCAGCGACTAAGATGCTGCGTCTGCAGAGAACGTGCGGAGAGGTGAGTGGTGCTGTGTTTGTGTGCATGTATGCACTATGGCTGTGGGAAAGAGTGGAGAGGTGGGTGGTGCTGTGTGTGTGTGGGTGTATGCACTGTGGCTGCAGGAAATGTGCGTAGAGGTGAGTGGTGCTCTGTGTGAGTGTGTGTGTGTATGTGTGTGTGCACTGTGGCTGCCGGCTAGCATGCAGAGGTCCGCGGTGCTCCGTGTGTGTATGTAGAGGTGTGTGTGTGTAGGTGGTGGAGACGGCAATGATGGGGGTGGTGGGGGAGAAGGCAATGATGGAGGTGGTGGAAAGGGTAATCATGGGGTGGTGGGAGAGAACAATGATGGGGTGGGGGAGAGAATGATGATGGTAGTGGTGGGGAAGAACAAAGATTGAGGTGCTGGAGAGGGCAATGATGGAGGTGGTGGGGAGAGGACAATGACGGGAGTGGTATGGGAGAACAATAGGGTGTTAGAGAGAGCAATGATGGAGATGGTGGCGAGTACACTATATAGTGTACTCATTTATTATGCATAGCACAGTCCCTTAGTATATAATGTACTCACACAGTGCCTTGATATACAGTGTACTCACTTATTATGTGTAACACTGTCCTCAGTTATATAGTTTCCTCTTTTATTATGTATCACACCATCCCTTATTGCGTATCAACCTCTCTTTTTATATATTGTTCAATTCCTGATTATATAGGTGTCTCACCTGTTATGTACAGTGCTGTCTCTTACACAGTTTATTCTTGTTATTTTCGTTATTCACAGCGCCCTCTTTTATTACATAGTCCTCTCGTTAGCTATGAAGTGACTGCTGATGGAGCAGCCGGTGACCAGATGACCAGTCCATCAGCTCATCCATTAGAAAAGAAGCTTTCCCAGGCTCCAGCAGCAGTCATTGCATTATACATCTAACAAGAGAGGACAATATGTAATAAAGACAGTGCTCTATATAATCCAAATAATCCAATATGTAAGGAACGGAGCAGTACATAACAAGAGAGAGCAAGTTGTAATAAGAGATGGCAATATACATAATAAAAGAGACAATGTAAGATATATACATGTATGTGTGTGTTGTGTGCTGATTTGTAGTATATATATACGGTATATATATATATATATAAACACACAGTACAGACCAATCTCTCCTATATACAGTGGGGCAAAAAAGTATTTAGTCATTCAGCAATAGAGCAAGTTCCACCACTTAAAAAGATGAGAGGCGTCTGTAATTTACATCATAGGTAGACCTCAACTATGGGAGACAAACTGAGAAAAAAAAATCCAGAAAATCACATTGTCTGTTTTTTTTATCATTTTATTTGCATATTATGGTGGAAAATAAGTATTTGGTCAGAAACAAACAATCAAGATTTCTGGCTCTCACAGACCTGTAACTTCTTCTTTAAGAGTCTCCTCTTTCCTCCACTCATTACCTGTAGTAATGGCACCTGTTTAAACTTGTTATCAGTATAAAAAGACACCTGTGCACACTCTCAAACAGTCTGACTCCAAACTCAACTATGGTGAAGACCAAAGAGCTGTCAAAGGACACCAGAAACAAAATTGTAGCCCTGCACCAGGCTGGGAAGACTGAATCTGCAATAGCCAACCAGCTTGGAGTGAAGAAATCAACAGTGGGAGCAATAATTAGAAAATGGAAGACATTCCAGACCACTGATAATCTCCCTCGATCTGGGGCTGCACGCAAAATCCCACCCCGTGGGGTCAAAATGATCACAAGAACGGTGAGCAAAAATCCCAGAACCACGCGGGGGGACCTAGTGAATGAACTGCAGAGAGCTGGGACCAATGTAACAAGGCCTACCATAAGTAACACACTACGCCACCATGGACTCAGATCCTGCAGTGCCAGACGTGTCCCACTGCTTAAGCCAGTACATGTCCGGGCCCGTCTGAAGTTTGCTAGAGAGCATTTGGATGATCCAGAGGAGTTTTGGGAGAATGTCCTATGGTCTGATGAAACCAAACTGGAACTGTTTGGTAGAAACACAACTTGTCGTGTTTGGAGGAAAAAGAATACTGAGTTGCATCCATCAACCACCATACCTACTGTAAAGCATGGTGGTGGAAACATCATGCTTTGGGGCTGTTTCTCTGCAAAGGGGCCAGGACGACTGATCCGGGTACATGAAAGAATGAATGGGGCCATGTATCGTGAGATTTTGAGTGCAAACCTCCTTCCATCAGCAAGGGCATTGAAGATGAAACGTGGCTGGGTCTTTCAACATGACAATGATCCAAAGCACACTGCCAGGGCAACGAAGGAGTGGCTTCGTAAGAAGCATTTCAAGGTCTTGGAGTGGCCTAGCCAGTCTCCAGATCTCAACCCTATAGAAAACCTTTGGAGGGAGTTGAAAGTCCATGTTGCCAAGCGAAAAGCTAAAAACATCACTGCTCTAGAGGAGATCTGCATGGAGGAATGGGCCAACATACCAACAACAGTGTGTGGCAACCTTTTGAAGACTTACAGAAAACGTTTGACCTCTGTCATTGCCAACAAAGGATATATTACAAAGTATTGAGATGAAATTTTGTTTCTGACCAAATACTTATTTTCCACCATAATATGCAAATAAAATGATAAAAAAACAGACAATGTGATTTTCTGGATTTTTTTTTCTCAGTTTGTCTCCCATAGTTGAGGTCTACCTATGATGTAAATTACAGATGCCTCTCATCTTTTTAAGTGGTGGAACTTGCACTATTGCTGAATGACTAAATACTTTTTTGCCCCACTGTATACTGCTCAAAAATATAAAGGGAACACTAAAATCCCACATCCTAGATATCACTGAATGAAATATTCCAGTTGTAAATCTTTATTCATTACGTAGTGGAATGTGTTGAGAACAATAAAACCTAAAAATTATCAACGTAAATCGCAACTAATATCCCACGGAGGTCTGGAGTTGGAATGATGCTCAAAATCAAAGTGGAAAATGAAGTTACATTCTGATCCAACTTCAGTGGAAATGCCTCAAGACAATAAATAGTAAAGATATATATCTTTGTACCGTGTTAGCCAGTAGATAGAAAAATATTTAGAATTGAGAGTCCTCAGTGGTTGATACCTTTTAATGGTTACCATCTTTTCAGTTAGCCATTAAAAGGTATCAACCACTGAGGACTCTCAATTCTAAATATTTTTCAAGACAAGGAAATGATGTTCAGCAGTGTGTGTGGCCTCCACGAGCCTGTATGACCTCCCTACAATGCCTGGGCATGCTCCTGATGAGGCGGCAGATGGTCTCCTGAGGGGTCTCCTCCCAGACCTGGACTAAAGCATCTGCCAACTCCTGGACAGTCTGTGGTGCAAAGTGATGTTGGTGGATGGTGCGAGACATGATGTCCCAGATGTGTTCAATAGGATTCAGGTCTAGGGACTTGGCGGGCCAGTCCATAGCTTCAATTCAATTCATTGCTGAATTTTACAACCTGTATAATCTTCTTGTACATGTCTCAATTCACTCCATAGGCACCACACTTACACTATGTTCACAAAGTCTCCCACCAAAGTATCTCAGTTTCCGCCTTGTATCTAGTGGCGATCTCTCACTCACAGACTCTACTATTAGGGTATGTGCCCACAATCTGGAACTGCTGTATTGCATATGGTAAATTTGCATGGTACAGTGAACACATTTCAAGTTGAGTAGAAGGCAGTGCTTTGGACACAGCGAACAAAGCACTGCTAGTTCCGAATCATGGGCATCCGGCCTTAAATGTTCTACTCTCTGACCAACGTTCAGTTTCCTGAAAATTCTGTCCAGACATGTTATTTCCAATGTTACCATTTTCTACAAGACTACTGTCCCTCAGTGGCCTAATATCATTCACACCAATAGATGAGCAGCCTTCTTACCTTAGTTCTCATTCATAAGGGATCTCTCAATGCCACCGCTCTGTCTGACTACTGTAACTATTCTAGTCTAGTTCAGCACTGAAATGGATAATAGAGGCAGCAAGCTTTGAACAGCAGTTAGGAAACATGCTTTACTGCAACCACATGGACATAAGAATCTGGTGCCTTGGGATGATTCATTCACTTCTATGAGAGTTTTATTTTGCATGTTCTGTGATCTGTGGATTGGTCACTGTGTACATAAGGTAATGAGGTGACCTGTTCCCATCAGCATATTGTAAGGCTGAGAGCAGAACAACTGCAAGATTTGAGATTAATTTCATAAAATGAAGACACTTGATTTAACCAATAAGTTAATTTCTGCTACTACAGGGAGAGACGTGAGGCTTAGATGCAATTAAAACCACTGCAACCCCCGTAAAGTTTCTTAGAGAAGCACCCCTCCTCCTCTCATCAACATTTTTATCCTCTTAATATATTGCAATCATCATATTATATAGCACTGTCTTCTTACAATTGCTCATTTTGCCATTTTACCCTGTTAACTCTTCTCTTTTCCATTAGTTGTGCATTGACTCGCTGGCATCTGCGCAGAAGATCATGAAGACTCTGCCCATAACAGGGCAGATAAGTTTCTCATAACCGCGTGAGTGGAAGGAGCATGCACAGAATTACAGCCCCGCAATCGCACGTCACAGGTCAGAGTGACAAGAATGGGAGAAGGGTGCCATTATCATGAAGAGAGGAGGCAGGGAATTCTTCCAGTCACTGCATGCCTCGGAGCCTGGAAGAAATCATATAACATTAAAACTGCTTTTTTCAACATCTACACTGCAGTTATGAGTAGTGTTGAGCATTCCGATACTGCAAGTATCGGGTATCGGCCGATACTTGCTGTATCGGAATTTCCGATACCGAGATCCGATACTTTTGTGGTATCGGGTATCGCAACAACATTAATGTAATAATGTGTAAAAAAGAGAATTAAAATAAAAAATATCGCTATACTCACCTGTCCGACGCAGCCTGGACCTCAGCGAGGGAACCGGCAGCATTGTTTGTTTAAATTTCGCGCTTTTACTTGGTTACGTGAAGTCCCGGCTTGTGATTGGTCAGGGCGGCCATGTTGCCGGGACGCGGACCAATCACAGCAAGCCGTGACGAAATTACGTCACGGCTTGCTGTGATTGGTCCGCGTCCCGGCAACATGGCCGCCATTAACCAATCACAAGCCGTGACGTCACGGGAGGCTGGACATGCGCGTATTTTGAAAAGCGCGCGTGTCCAGCCTCCAGTGACGTCCCGGCAACATGGCCGCCATTAACCAATCACAAGCCGGGACGTCACGGGAGGCTGGACATGCGCGTATTTTGAAAAGCGCGCGTGTCCAGCCTCCCGTGACGTCACGGCTTGTGATTGGTTAATGGCGGCCATGTTGCCGGGACGCGGACCAATCACAGCAAGCCGTGACGTAATTTCATCACGGCTTGCTGTGATTGGTCCGCGTCCCGGCAACATGGCCGCCCTGACCAATCACAAGCCGGGACCTCACGTAACCAAGTAAAAGCGCGAATTTTAAACAAACAACGCTGCCGGTTCCCTCGCTGAGGTCCCGGCTGCGTCGGACAGGTGAGTATAGCGATATTTTTTATTTTAATTCTTTATTTTACACATTAATATGGTTCCCAGGGCCTGAAGGAGAGTTTCCTCTCCTTCAGACCCTGGGAACCATCAGGGATACCGTCCGATACTTGAGTCCCATTGACTTGTATTGGTATCGGGTATCGGTATCGGATTGGATCCGATACTTTGCCGGTATCGGCCGATACTTTCCGATACCGATACTTTCAAGTATCGGACGGTATCGCTCAACACTAGTTATGAGGCAAACGGGTAAGGCTGGTTTAACTATTCTACTTCCTGAACTAAAAGCAAAGCCAAACATAGAATTCAAATCCTCCAAAAATTCAAAAATCCAGCAGAAAAAAAGGCAGCACATCTTACCTGCCCAGGTCTTAGAACAAATGCACTAAAGGGTGCAGCCAGCCCATATAGCAAGATGTTGTCAACACAGGTGCAAAATACTAAATGAACAGCCACTCACCACATACCCATTCATGGAGGGGGTGACTGCTTAGTATACATTTGCACAATAGAGGCCTGTATAGGGCGCTATTCACATGAAGGACATGCATAGTGTACACGTGGGGATTCCCTAACAAACAGGCAATCCCTGCATGTGTACAGGCTGTCAAACAGCCGCAAATAATGCAGCCACAGGGACGCAAACATAATGTACGAGAACTACAAGATACTGGGATAACACAAGAGCATACTCATATAAGACGCTATCGGAGCACATTCGGTCATCACTAGTAGCTACCAAACTGTGCCTACAAAAAAGTTTCTTTTAATTCTTCTTTTTTATGTGAATTTAAATCCATTTTTTTTATAACAAAATATAAATGTGTTACTTTGATCATTTATTTGAAATAATTTATTTGGGATTTTGTATTGTCAGTCTGATTTTTCAAACAAGAAGTAAATAGACAATGTAAAAATAGTTCAAATGTTAATCCAAACCTGAAACCCTTTCCAATGGACCACTTCATGTTTACAAGACAACTAATATTTAGAGAGTAACAAGTGACGTGTGACCACACATGTTATAATGCAAATAATAAGTGGGAACTGCACATACTCACAAGTCACCAGCTCTTTCCAAAGGCTCAAATATTTGTACTTATGAATATACAAGAAGAAGATTTTCATGTACTGTATAACAAAGGCTAGGGAATATTACATCCTACTTGTTACTAAATTCCTTTAATGTTATGTGCTACTTAGTTTTATAAAATCTTTCACAAGGTAAAAGAAATTAACCCAAAGTAGAAATGTCTAAAAATACATTAGCATTCCAGTAATTTTTTAAACTATGGGCTATCATAGACAGAATTGTTGAATTTGCCCAATTAAGTATATTTTCTTAAAGGGTATCTGTCATCAGATTTCACACTGTAATCTATATATCTATATATATAATTGTCTGAGGGGTACTTCCGTCTTTCTGTCTGCAACTTCCGTCACGGAAATCCCGCGTCGCTGATTGGTCTCGCCAGCTGCCTGTCATGGCTGCCACGACCAATCAGCGATGGGCACAGTCCGATTAGTCCCTCCCTGCTCCCCTGCAGTCAGTACCCGGCGCTGCTATTACCGCTGCTATTAACCCTGTGTGTCCCAAACTTTTTACTATTGATGCTCCCTATGCGGCATCAATAGTAAAAAGATGTAATGTTAAAAATAATTAAAAAACAAAGAAACGGCTATTCTCACCTTCCGTCGTCGGACGATGCACTCGCGCCCGCCGCCATCTTAAGTTCCCAGAGATGCATTGCGAAATTACCCAGAAGACTTAGCGGTCTCGCGAGATCGCTAAGTCTTCTGGGTAATTTCACAGTGCATCCTGGGAATGGAAGATGGCGGCAGCCGCGTGCGCATTGCCAGGACTTCGCTGGATCCCGGCGGGTGAGTATATGAAAAAACTATTTTTTAGCCCACACTGCTAAATACTATGAGGGCTGTGTGATATACTACATGGCTGCTAGATACTGCGTGGGCTATGCTATATACTATGTGGGCAATGTTAGATACTACATGGCTGCTGTATACTGCGTGGGCTGCTATATACTGCGTGGGATGCTATATACTGCGTGGGCTGTGCTACATACTATGTGGGCAATGTTATATACTGCGTGGGCTGTGTTATATACTACGTGGGCTGTGTTATATACTACGTGCCCTGTGCTATATACTGCGTGGCTGCTATATACTGCATGGGCTGTGTTATATACTGTTTGGGTTGTATTAATGCATCGGGTATTCTAGAATATGTATGTATGTATGTATGTATATAGCAGCCACATAGTATATAGCAGAGGCTACGTAGTATTTGTCTGCTATATACTACATGGCTCCTATATACTACGTGGCCTGTGCTATATACTGTCTGGCTGCTTTATACATACATACATACATATTCTAGAATACCCGATGCGTTAGAATCGGGCCACCATCTAGTTATTATATAGTCCTCTTAGACCTGAAGAGTTTAGCATGCTTAGTTTGAAAATCCATGTCAGCATGGATATATAACGCAGTTTGAAAGCTCTTTTTAAGTGCATCTGTATCTGAATATCATGATCATATAGCCACTCTGACAATATAAGTTTATGAGGGATCGGTCCTGTCAGACTTAGGCTGGTTTCACATTTGCGGTTGTGTCCGCAGTGTTTCTGACGCATACATCCGCATGCATCTTGATTAAATATCTTTAATATTGTACACGCAGGTACATGTGTTTGTATGCGTTCGCCTGTGTTTGCTTATGCATGCGTCTTTTTGCGATCTGCAGCTGAGCACGGCAAACGCACCACGTTACCACTGAGCAGCAGGCTCAGGCCCAAGTTCCGGTGGCAAGACAGTGTGTAAGTATTTTTGACTGTTTTTATTTATTTTTGACTGTTTTTGGTAATCTGACTGTTATTTTTTCTTTTTCACTGTTTTTGTTTTAAGTGTTTTATCTTTCCAACATTAATGTCTTTGTTTCATTTCTAGGTTCCACAACGGGAGGAGGAATTCCTTGACAACGACCTCATCACCTTGGTGCAGGAGCGAGTTACATTGTGGGACACCCAGGAGCAGCAGCACTCGGATGCTGTGGTGATTCGGTGGCTGTGGAATGAGGTGGCCCAAGCAATGATGGATGACAGGGACAATGCCACGCCATGAGTC
Organism: Ranitomeya variabilis; assembly: GCF_051348905.1. NCBI lineage: Eukaryota > Metazoa > Chordata > Amphibia > Anura > Dendrobatidae > Ranitomeya > Ranitomeya variabilis. The sequence goes on along the minus strand of NC_135238.1, from coordinate 158,495,653 downwards.
AGAAAGGCTTTTCGTAAGTATTGCAATGTGGTTTGATGCGGCAGTGAACCTGAAGGCTGGGATCACACAACCGTGTGTGATGTGATAAACTCCTGCGAGTTTATCGCATCACACATGGTTGTGTGATCCCGGCCTAAAGTGCATTAACAATTTTTTTTTCCATATTCACAGTGAACAAAGTCAAAACCCGTTGGCATTCGATGAACGATTGCTTCAACAAGAACCTGAAACAGGAGATCCAAGTTTGCAGTGGTGCTGCAGCAAGGATCGGAAAATACAAATACCACCGATTGCTGGATTTCCTGAGGCCTGTCCTTGCTCAAAGAACGTAAGTATTTTTTTGTTGTATTCCTTTGTGTTGGATTCCCTAACATGAATTTTTCTATTCCACAGGAGTTGGCGCTTTCACAGTTATTATTTTTTGGTAGTAATATTTTACTTTTCTTTTCACAGAACCTGGAGCAGCACCCTGGATCCTGGATCGTCCTCTGCAGTGGTCCCTCATCGAACAGCCATGGACCAGTCCCAGCCATCCACCAGCGAAGCAAGTGGGCCGGCGTCAGTCTGGAGAACAGGCAGCTGGTCCGTCAGGTGTTCCCCTGTCCCAGTCCTCTGCCTCTTTTTTTTTGGGAGGGGAGGATTTTCCCACCAGAGGCAGAAGGTCTCGGATGGGTCACTCATGCCCGAGTTTATTCACTTGAGCTCGGATGGCCTGAAGGCGCTGGGAGATAGACTGGAAAGTGGTTAATTTTTTTGTTGTTATTTTAAATAAATTTGTGGTGTTTTTCCCCAATCACTGCTTGTTCTTTGTCTCTTTCGCTGTCGGTAACACACACCGTGCACTGTCAACACACTGTACACACACTGTGTTTTTGCCACCTCATAGCCCCATGACACACAATCTGCTGCCCCTCTTTTATATTTGCTTTACACTGCAGCTTTGCTTCTTGTGTCTGTCATGGAGCTATGAGGTGGCAAAAACACAAATAAGACTGAAAATCCTCCCAAAATATAAATTAAATATAGGAAAACTGACTGAACAGCAATCTAGTCTGAACTGGTGCATAACCAAAAAAGACATATAGCAAATAGATACATGGCTGCACTCAATTTTACTGTGCTAAAGCAAGGAAATGTGCGATACATGAAACTGTGTTTGGATGTAATTAAAATCACAGCATGGTGAAGGGCACCAGTTCAGACTAGATTGCTGTTCAGTCAGTTTTCCTATATTTACTATGTACTATTTTTTCTGACTTGAACGCCCCGCCCTTCACCATGCTGTGATTTTAATCCAAACACAGTTGGTTCCGACCTTCCTATAAATGCAGGCTTTACCATGTTATTAGCCATAGGTAAGTGTTCACACTAGGCAGACAGGTCAGGTACCCATCCGATCTGAGATTACCTTGACGTTTGGTGGATGGGCTCACAATTTTTTGCCAAATCTTGTGCTAAGCATCTCATGTGTTTTTTCATAGATTTCACAAGCCATTATGCTATTCACATTTCATGTATCGCACATTTCCTTGCTTTAGCACAGTAAAATTGAGTGCAGCCATTTATCTATTTAAAATATAAATTAATACAGCAAAAAAGGTCAGGCATCAACAATGCTCATTTGCCCAGGTGTCAGCACTAGTGCACTCAGGATGCTGTGTTTTCTGCATCCTGAGTGCACTAGTTCTGACACACGGGTAGGTGAGTAAAGATATAAGGTGGATTAGCTCCATCATCTCTTCAGTCTGCATTAATATATAGAACTATAGAAATGCAGACTGAAGAGACGATGGAGCTAATCCAACGTCACCTAGCATAGCACTGACCTCAGAGAGAAGAGGTGTAGTGTAAAGCATGGGTTACATAACCCAATTTGGTTATAATCCAATCCCTGTCTCATGCAATCTGCATGATACAGTGAGTGGATTTTATAAAAACTGTAGTTGTGAAATGGTGATCACCTTATTAAACTTTTAAAAAAATTATTGTAATATAGAGGGCACTTGGAACAGGTGTTTAACTAGAGGCGTTTTATTGTCAGCAAACATTAAAGGTACATTTTAATAATTACAGGTACATAACATTTCACAACATTACAAGAACACTATACCATTTCTTCTTGCCAAGACAGACGTCCACTCTCAGAAACAAAGTAGGACGCAAATGTGTCCCTCATTTTGGCAACTTTAACTGTTGTCCTGAGAGGGTGATGATGGTAATCTGGCAATGGGTTACTTACAGGTTCATCAAGTTCAATGTTGGGTCATTCTTTAGCCATTATGTAGTTGTGCAGAACCACACACGTCTTGACAACCTCAATTTTGAGATTAATGGCTATCCCTAAAATGCGCCATTTCGAGACAAGGATACCAAAGGCACACTCAACTGTTCTTCGTGCCCTGGTCAGTCTGTAATTAAAAATCCTTTTTGTGTGTGTCAAGTCCCGACTGGAGTATGGTTTAAGGAGGTTTCCACACATTTGAAAGGCCTCATCCCCAACCACAATAAATGGCATTGGCGGGCCTTGAGTGTTGGGAAGAGGTTGTGGCAGGGGGAAATTTAAATGACTGCCATACAACCGTTGGCCCATGTCCGAGTTTTTAAATGTCTGGGAGTCATTACCCCGGCCAATTGATCCAATGTCCATGGCGACAAAACTAGAGTCCGCAGATGCAATTGCCATGAGCACTAGGGAAAAATATTTTTATAATTAAAGCACTCAGATCCAGTTCCAGCCAGTTTGGTAATTCTAATATGTTTTCCATCCACTGCTCCCAAACAGTTGGGGAAATTACAAATTTGCCAGTATTTATCGGAATTTTCCCCCCAGATTTCTCTGGTGGGTAGGGGGATAAATTCCTCATGGAGAACATCCCACAAAGCCCAGCAGGTGTCTACGACAATCCCAGATAGTGTGGAAATTCCTATCCGGAACTGGAAATGGAGCGATGATAGACTCTCTCCGGTAGCCAGGAATCTGCCTAACAGAGAAAGAAAAAACATTCAGAACAATAATATTTATGACTGGGGTTTTGCAAAACAGAGAAAGAGGAAAAAAAAAAGAAAAGGACATGGTTTTCACAGAGCTCACTGAGTAAGGAGTGGTAGGCTCCACGGCTCTGTCGAAGTTCAAGAATCAGTTGCTGCCAAAAGCGCCAACGCCGTCTTTTCTGTTTTTCTCTTTTCCGTTGTTGCTCACAAGCAAATGCAAAGGAAGAAACAAGTTGACATCCAAATCCAGATTCCGATAGAAACTCTCCATGCAAAGATTCATCTTGACGCAGGATACAGTAGCAAAATCTGAGGATTTCATCTGTACAAGGGTTTATATACAGAAATCTCGTTTGTAGTGACCGTGCTGACCTGTATTCTTGCTCTATAGGACAGATTTCCTTCAGTTGCATCAGCAGCACTTCTGTTCTCTATTCCTCCTAGAGGAATTCTTTCCTTGTAACTTTTCTACGCTGGGCTTCTTCTTAAACGTTGCGGGGCACAGCAACTTCTGGATGGGCAGCCCTGTGAGCTGCATGGGCGCTCAGGCCCTGACTCCAACTAGCTACAAGCAGGAAGCTACACTATACTTATGCACTGTGCCCCTTCTACTCTAACTAGATGTTACAGTGCCCCCCTCTATTGTCCAACTGTGAACACTACACCTCTATCCCTATACTAGGCCTGGGGACAAACTTTCCCTATTACAAAGTGTGAATGCAAACACATATCTAATTATAGAGCAATACACAAGCAGTGTGTAGCAGTAATCTTGTACACGATGACAATACCCTTTATTTATAGCAGTGTCACCGTATACGAATGCACTAAACACATACACATCATATTATACATACTTAAAGGTGTTGGGGAGAAGAGGGAACAATATACGCATTTGCATCCCCTACATTTCCCCTTTCTTTAATAATGGTTGTCCTCAACCATGGTAACCTGTAATGTAAAAACATAATAAAACATTAGAATAAGACTCTATATGAGTCATGTCCTTTATTTTCTTCAAAGGGGAGATGACCCCCTTCCTTTAAACATGGTACTCCTCTACCAGGTAACACAGTTCACTGGAGGGTCCCGCTTCTCCAGCAGAATGGACACAATGGGTGCAACAAAAAAAATAACAAAGAGTCCATAGGTTCTATATGTGTTTTTTTTTATCCGGCTAGCAGTCCTCCAGAACAAAACAGACAAACAACAATGTCCACAAGTCCTTGTGACCTCCTTTGGTCACCTTACTTCCTTTTCACTGGGAAAATAACAGAGGGCTTCTCTTCTGCCCTAACACGATGTGGAACAGTCCTTTTAATACAACGGCACCACAAACGTACAGTTCAGTTACTTCAACACCACGCGCCTCGCGCCGCTCTAATTACATCAAGTTCCCTTTCCCGGTCCCAGGTCAGGTGTGACTCTGTGGTCGCAGTAGTCAGAGGTTGCCTCGGAGAGGCAGGAGTGGCAGAGGTGGCAAGAACATCACGGGCACTCGACCGGGCCGAGCTCAAGTCCGCATGCTGTGCTATCTCTTCTGAGGTGCATAAGGCCACCAACACTGCAAAATAACCCAGAGGACAATGCTATTAGAAAAAGGAGACCTAGTCCCCTTCTTCCAGCAGGCTTCCAAATTTTACCTATGCCACATTTACATAGACCTTATGATGGGTCCCGACCTCACGTATGAAGCCGTAGCTCCATCCTGTTTCCACATAGGTGAGCTGACCATAAATGTGATGACTGGCCATAGTGCCACCTCCTGGCTGATGCAATTCAGCCCACACTTCCTTCTCTCTTTTCTTTTTCTGCTCCATGACCCCAGAGATCCAGGCCTGTTGATCGGGCAAAGGGAAGGGACCCCCTCCAAGGCGAGCAGGACCCGTGGCTCCCTGGGGTACCTGGTGACACATGGCAAACCTCCCCTCTAGCACCTGGTGAGCTGTGGTGTGGCTCTGAAACCTCTGACTCCCTGCGGACAGACAGGGACGGGACCCTGGGAACAGGTGATGCGGGAGAGGGCTCGCTTTATTGGAATGCCAGTCAAGGCTCACTCACCACCTTGCGTTGTCGCTGTCTGCCTCCATTGATGGTGTCACTGCTGTCTTCTTCCACAGAGGTGGTGCAGAGTGGTCTCTCTGAAAGTAGTCCCAGCTTTGTCCTTACTTCCAGTGTAGGCCCTCGTGGACCTACGGCCTCCGGTGGTGGTGAAGGCTCCGGCATCCTGGCTGTAGGCCCTGTTCCTGAAGGATGACCAGGAATCTTCGGACGGACCACCACTTTCTTCGCTGGGGTTTGCCGCTGGTCTGACTGAGGAAGGCACATGGTCTCAAGCAGACGTCGAGGTTCTCTGGGTACAGGTAGGGAATCCACTCCCAGCGCAAAGTTGTTCTGCTGCATGGACTGGGCCTGCTCTTTCTTCTGCTGCCATTGCCACTCGAAATGGCTCACTCCTCCTCCGCCACAGGACCGATGCATGTCTGTCGGTGCCGAATCGCATAATGACACCATGCAGCCGCTCCCATGATATTCTTCTGGGCCCCACCCATTCCAAGGTGGGGTCGATCCAGTCGCTCCTCCCATTTCTCTTCAAATCACCTCACTAGGCGTGGGGTAAATTTCTTTGGCACATCCTCTGGAGGCGTCGCTCAAAGACACACCCACAGAGGGTACAATCATAGCAACAGTCCTTTTTGGTAACATTCACTGCCATCTTGGTTGCCATCTTGGCTGTATCAATCCTTAATAAATACTCAGTCACATCCAGGTGAGGGGAGATCTGCCGGCCAACACCCAGCAACAGTACGAAGAATTTTCCTATTTGTTCATTTTGGTCACTGTGATAGACCCTATCACAGTGATCAAAATAAACAAAAATAGTAAATCACCCCCCCTTCATCACCTCCTTAGTTAGGGAAAAATAATAAAATAAAGAAAATGTGTTTATTTCCATTTTCCCATTAGGGTTAGAGTTGGGCTAAAGTGAGTTGGGCTAGGGTTAGAATTGGGGCTAAAGTTATCGTTAGAGTTGGAGATTAGGGTTAGGGTTGGGATTAGGGTTTGGATTAGGGTTAAAGCTGAGATTAGGGTTAGGGTTGGGATTAGGGTTGGGATTAGGGTTAGGTTTGAGATAAGGGTTATGTTTAGGGTTGGGATAAGGGTTAGGGGTGTGTTGGGATTAGGTTTAGGTTTGTGGTTAGGGTTATGATTAGGGTAGGGATTAGGGTTAAGGGTGTGTTGGGTTTAGGGTTTTGATTAGGGTTATGATTAGGTTTGGGATTATGGTTAGAGGTGTGTTGGGGTTAGGGTTGTGATTTGGGTTGGGGTTGGGATTTTTTGTGGAAAAAAATAATTTTTTATTTTCACGGCTCTGCATTAGAAACTTCTGTGAAGCACTTGGGCATTAAAAGTGCTCACCACACATCTAGATAAGCTCCTTGGGGGTCTAGTTTACAAAATGGGGTCACTCGTGGGAGGTTTCTACTGTTTAGGTACATCAAGGGCTCTGTAAATGCAACATGATGCCCACAGACCATTCCATCAAAGTATGCGTTCCAAAACATCACTACCTGCCATACGAACCCCAACGTGTGCCCAAACAGTGGTCCCCACCACATAAGGGGTATCAGCATACTCAGAACAAACTGTACAACAACTTTTGAGGTCCAATTTCTCCTGTTACCATAAATATCATAAATAAAAAAATGCGGACTAAATATCATTTTTGAGGAAAAAAAAAGGATTTTTTATTTTCACGGCTCTACGTTATAAACTTCTGTGAAGCACTTAGGGGTTCAAAGTGCTCACCACACATCTAGATAAGTTCTGTAAGGGGTCTAGTTTCCAAAATGGTGTCACTTGTGGGGGTTTTCCACTGTTTAGGCACATCAGGGGCTCTCCAAACGCGGTATGGAGTTGGATCTCAATTCCAGCCAATTCTGCATTGAAAAATCAAATGGCACTCTTTCTCTTCCAAGCTCTGCCGTGTGCCCAAACAGTGGTTTACCCCTACATGTGGGGTATCGGCATATTCAGGAGAAATTGCACAACAAATTTTGTGGTTAATTTTCTCCTTTTACACTTGTGAAAATAAAAAAAATGGTTCTGAATGGTGATGAGTAGTGTTGAGCATTCCGATACTGCAAATATTGGGTATCGGACGATATTCACTGTATCGGAATTCTAATACCGAGTTCTGATATTTTTGTGATATCGGAAATCGGAATCGGAAGTTCCTATAAGTTCCCAGGCGTGTGTGGTGCGTATGGTTCCCAGGGTCTGGAGGAGAGGAGACTCTGCTTCAGGCCCTGGGATCCATATTCATGTAAAAAATAAAGAATAAAAATAAAAAATATGGATATACTCACCCCTCCGACAGACCCTGGACCTCAGCGGTGCAACAGGCAGCCTCCGTTCCTAAGAATGCAGTGAGTGTAGGACCTGTGATGACGTCGCGGCTTGTGACTGGTCGCGTGAGCGGTCACATGAGCGGTCACGCGACCAATCACAAGCCGCGACGTCATCGAAGGTCCTTCACTCTGCATTCTTAGGAACGGAGGCAGACGCTTGCAGTGGTGACAGCCAGGGCTCGTCCGAGGGTGAGTATATCCATATTTTTTATTTTTATTCTTTATTTTTTACATGAATATGGATCCCAGGGCCTGAAGGGGAGTTTCCTCTCCTTCAGACCTTGGGAACCATCCAGGATCACTTCCGATATTTGTGTCCCATTGACTTGTATTGGTATCGGGTATCGGTATCGGCGATATCCGATATTTTTTGGATATCGGCCGATCCAATCCGATACCGATACTTTCAAATATCGGAAGGTATCGCTCAACACTAGTGATGAGTGAGTATACTCATTGCTCGGGTTTTCTCGAGCACGCTCAGGTGGTCTCCGAGCATTTTTTAGTGCTCGGAGATTATGTTTTCATTGCCTGCAGCTGCATGATTTACAGCTGCCAGACAGGCTGCATACATGTGAGAAATGCCTGGTTGTTAGGGAATTCCCACATGTATTCAGGCTGTCCAGCAGCCGTAAATCATGCAGCTGAGGTGACGAAAACTAAATCTCCGAGAACTAACAAATACTCGGAGATCACCGGAGCATGCTCGGAAAAACCCAAGCAACGAGTATACTTGCTCATCACTAGTTCTGAAGTAAAATGTTTGTAAAAAAAGTTAAATGCTAATTTTTTCCTCAGAATCAGCGGGATCCTTTAAAGCGTTCCAGAGCTATAACCTCATAAAGTGACTGTCAGAATTGTAAAAATTGGCCGGGTCATTAAGCTGCAAATTGGCTCTGTCACTAATGGGTTAAACAAATGCCAGACTTCATGTTTATTCCCAGCAAGTATACCTGTCTTAGTTACCTATCCATGCTAGGGGATCTTAGCTTCACTGTGTGTTTTAATCAGTTTTTCTCACTTGTTGGCTACAAATTATGTCCTCTTTCCTTATGTTAAACATGTGGTTCAACTTCAAAAATGTTAGATTGTAAGCTCTTTCTCCTTCTGGAGTTAACTTATGGATATGAATGTTTCCCATGACAATTAACATATTAAGTTATAAGTTGAACTCAATGGAATTATGTCTGCTTTCAGCCTTAAAAATGAAGAAATTAGGAATATCACATACCCCATCTACTGCTTCAAAAATGTCATGCTATTGTTGTCTCTCAAAATGCTTTCTTCTATTTTTTGGTTGTTTAAATTCTTTTTGATCTTGTTTTTCATCAATACGAATTTGATGATTGCTTTTCATTCCATCTAAGGGTATGTGCACACGTTGAGGATTTTGCTGCGGATCCTCGGCGGCTTGGCCGCTGCGGATTCACAGCAGTTTTCCATGAGTTTACAGTACCATGTAAACCTATGGAAAACTAAATCCGCAGTGCACATGTGGAAAAAAATGAGCGGAAACGCTGCGTTGTTTATTCCGCAGCATGTCAATTCTTTGTGCGGATTCCGCAGCGGTTTACACCTGCTCCATAATAGGAATCTGCAGGTGTAAAACCGCATGTGGAATCCGCACAAAGTCCGCCAAAAAATCACGGTAAATCCATGGTAATTCCACAGGAAATCCGCAGTGCGGATTACCTGCGGATTTACCAAAATCAGTCTGGAAAAATCACCACTTTCCGCAACGTGTGCACGTGGCCTAATAAAAACTACAGATAATATACAGTAAGCGCCGATAGGACGGAAACACCAGAATTGCTATTTTTAATTTTTGCGCGTTTTAAAAAGTGTGATTAATATGTATCCCAAAATGTATGAATAAAAATATTAACTCACTAATCAAGAGATAACAACCTATATAGCACCATACTTTAAAAAGTTTAAAAGTTACAGGTCTCAGAAAATGATGACAAAAATCATAACATTTTCTGCAAATTTTTTGTGGGGTTTTTATACCACATGAATTAGGAAACAAATTATACAGATTTGGTATCACCATAATAATACTTAGCTAAAAAATCATGCTGACAGGTCATTTTTATGACACAGTGAATGCTGTAAAAATAAATTTAAAAAAATGTGGATAAACTGCTATTTTTTACCATTTTACCACACTTGTAATTTTCTTCCCATTTTCTAGTACATTGAAAGGTAAAATAAATGGTGCAATCTAAAACTACAACTGATCTCACAAAACAAGCCCTAGCTATGTTGATAAAAAATTATGACTTATGGAAGAAAGGGAGAAAAAAAAGCAAAAACGCAAAATTGACAGAGTTTAAAGACGACCTGTACAGCCAAGCAGCACTTGTTATCTTTACATAGGTTGGAGTGCCTTTGTTTTTACACAGGGCGATGACTACATTTTTATTTCATGAATTAATAGTACACATGAAAATAAGCAACTTTGTAGTATATTTTATCAGAGAAGTCTGCTTCTTTCTTCTCCTTGACTTATTTTTCACTTTCAATTAATGGGAAAAATCTGTAAAATCTGGCTTCAGGGAATAGAGATTTTCACATTGCTGAGAAAAGAATGACAGTGCTTTTAAAATTTTATGGAGAGGGGAAGGAAGTAGAGCCAACACAGACATTTTGTTGCAAGAAATTCTGAAATGACAGATACTGTTCTCATAGAACTTTATGAGCACTAGCTGACATCTCCAATCTCCGTAATGGGAAAGTCTGTATTCAGTAAAGACAGATTTTACATTTAAATTGACAATTTTGAGAATAATAATAATTTCAAGAGGAGAAAGAAGCAGATTTCACTAATAAGATATAATACAAAGGGCCCATTTAATTAAGGCTGGCATTGTGTACAGCGCTTAAGGAATTCGGCACATTTTCTAAGTGGCATGAGCTATGCTTTAATAGTCTCCATGGGAGACTAGAAGCTGCAGTTGTCTAATCGGCTCTGCTACATAGAGGTGATGATCAGATCGCCTGTATGTAGCAGAAATGCTCACTTGTTATGACAACCATGGAGGTCTGCTGGAGACCTCTGATTGTCATGCCAACCCATCCTTACCGGAAGCGTGAGTTAAATTCCGCTGTCAGAGATTGACAGTGGCATTTAACTAGTTAACAGCCACGGGTGGATCACAATTCCATCCCGCACTGTTAGAGGCACATGTCAGCTGTTCAAAATAGTGACAGACATGGGCTCAGCCCACATCAAAGGGAGGCATTCTGACATGGGCATACTATTACTCCCAAAGTTGAAAAGGGGGTTAAAACCCTATAAGATATGACCCTTCAGCTGATTGTTCTCTCTTAAATCACTGCTTTCAACTTTATCTGCATCCAGGATGTGGATAGAGTTGAAAGTCGGGCAGGTGTGACCCATAGCCGGCGCTGGCACCAGGCCCCCCATTCTCACAGAAAACATAGCATCCGTGTAGTCTGCCGCTATTAGCTACTGACCTGAAGCTTCATGAGGCTCAGCGATAGCGGTAATGGGTGTCCAAGTGGCCTGTAATAAGCGATTTGTTGTGGCAGCTAGTTTTTTCATTGGTTATTGCAGAGCTTAGAATGACTTTACTGAAGTCTATACTGTATAAATACCCACATGTTCGATTCTCACTAGATGGTTGCTGGTCAAGGGCGGAATTGGATGTATAAATACTATACGTTCACTAATCTGCATAGAAGCATCAGTAGACATTGCCTCATCTATATATATAATTGTCTAAGGGTTTTTCCGTCTGTCTGTCTGTCCTGGAAATCCCGCGTCTCTGATTGGTCGAGGCCGCCAGGCCTCAACCAATCAGCAACGGGCACAGTATTAATGTAGATGTCATAATGGTTGCCATGGCGACGATGATGTCATAAAGGTTGCCTCGACCATGCCGCAAATTCTGGAATCATCATTGTCCATATACTATGGGGACATGCATATTCTAGAATACCCGATGCATTAGAATCGGGCCACAATCTAGTCTATATATATAATTGTCTAAGGGTTTTTCTGTCTGTCCTGGAAATCCTGTGTCTCTGATTGGTCGAGGCCGCCTTGGCCTCGACCAATCAGCGACGGGCACAGTATCGACTTAGAAATCCCGCGTCTCTGATTGGTATCAGTAGAAAGTATATTCTACAAAGCCTGCACTCTGAGTATTCCTCCTTTTTCTTTGTTGCACCACCAGATATCCATCCCCAATTGCGAGTCAAGGAAGCATGCATATGCTCAAAGTCATACAATTGTGTGCAAATCAACCATGTGGTTAAGTTGCTGAAGCAGTTGCTAGTGTATAACCCACTCATACTGGCTACCTTTCGATAAATGATGGAATGCTGCCAGCTTCGCTGGAAGATACCCAGCCCGCCATTATTTCTTGCTGATGAAAATGCCTACTTGGTGCTCTCACTTGCACGAGCAGGTGGGCTGTGCTCTCAACTTGTCTTTGTGTCCCAAAATGCACTACACCATAAATACCTGAAACAGCAACTATGAGCAGGGACCATAGATGACTCTCATGCCTCATTGTATGAATGTTTTGAGCAGCAATGATGCACCACTACAACCGGTGATGAAGCCTTTACAGCTGGTTGCTATGTCTGCTCCCACCACCACCTACCTCTTTCTATATCTCCTCCACAACCTCCGCAACATTCACCCAATTCTCAACAGCAACAAAGCACAGTGTTGCATCCATCGATCACAATGATTCTTTTTGTTCATGCAATGCAAAGTGCTGCCGTGCAGCCAATGTAAATCACAGCTTGAGCATTTGGGTACAAAATTAATTCAGCGAATGAGTCTCTGCTGTGCATCAAATATCAAATTTTAAACTGGATGGCTCCCGTCAAGTAAAACTGGGCATTGTCAAGAGGGACTATGATTGGAACATTTTGTTTGCATTATATTTTGGCATAGTAAATCATGCTCCACAAATGGTGAATGGAGTTTGGTGCTGTATATGTTGGAGCCTCTGTACATGCAGCATAAAGTGATGACTGATCTTGTCATGTAGCTAGCAAACTGGAGCAATGGTTACTTTGAAATCTGCAATCTGTAGCTGATAAGGGACACTTGTTGCCTAATGCAGCTTTTCCAAGAGGCTACAAAATTTGTCAGTAGGGAAAACTGTGGCATCAATTATGTCATCCTTTTGTTTATCTTGAAAAAACAAAGACTCACAAGGATGCAATATCAAATAGAGAAATAACTTATCATGATCATCCCCACCTTGTAGTAGTTAGGGACCCTCAAAATCCATGTTACATGCAGCAGGATATGAAGGATTATAGCCTCTGCAGTCTAAATCTTAGATGCAGGAAGAATGGCACCCCAATCTGAGCAGTAGAGGCAGTGGGAGGCAAACAGAGAGCACCAAGAAGGGTTACTATACATAGGAAATGCAAGATTTTCCCTTTTCTGTCCAAGGAAAATACACTATTTAATGCTTACCCTAAAAAAAGTTTGTATTACTAGGATATCTTCACCTATAAAACTGCTGGCAGGTACTGCTGGTATGTGTGCGTGGCAATCACAAACTGAAAACCAGCAGCAAAAGGACCTGCTAGTTTTAAGGTAGAAATTGACTTATTTCATACTGCTCAAATATGCATGCCAAAACAGGACTTGACCGTGGTAATCTTGCACTGGAAAATAATGTTATTCTACTACTATAAAATAAAAGTACTATAAAAGCACTATAAAATACTTCATGTCTCAAAGTATACAGGGACAAGCTTTGACGATAGTTTGTCTTAAATCATTTGCAGACCATTGTCGTTGATAGTAACCAAACTGTTACATTATTTGTTTTTCCAAATCCAAATTGTCACTGTTATTTATGTGAACATTTTCTGTCTCTATGCATTTTACTTTTTAATTAGGAAAAAACATTATTTCCATTGCTTAGACAAACAAGGTTACATGAGCGGCTGGAAATGACCAGAGATGTTAATTAAAAACAACTGATGCTTCCAAAAAATGTTGCACACTGACAAGGTAATATATGTTCCCTTTGGTTCCATACGCATATTCTAAAAAATAAAAGTTTGAAAATTACAAGATTCCCTAAATTTTGACCAAATTTCCATTTTTTCACAATTAAACGCAAGTCATATTGACATTTTACCACTATCATAAAGTATAATATGTCACAAAAAACATTCTCAGAATTCATGTAATACATTGAAGCATTCCAGAGTTACTACCTCATAAAGTTACACTGGTCAGAATTGTAAAAATTGACCTATTCATTAACATGCAAACAGCCTTGGGGGTAAAGGGGTTAAATCCCATCCAGAGCAATTTCCTGTCATGAGAAATGATAGTGACTTTGACACATTTTTGAGAGGATTTGAAGATTTTCAGACAGTACTAGTTGCCCAGTGAGCATTGGGCCTGATACTTATCCCCAGGGCTATGAGACAAAGCTCTGGAAGTGTTCACCGCTATCTCTAGACAAAGATGGACACTATGAGGCCATCAAACAGGCACACAAAAGACTCTGGACCCTCTGATGAGGACTTAATGATAGCTATGGTGATTTGGCAAAATTGGTTTATGACCAACATCCTCAATTACCACCTTTGAGGAATTGAAGGACCTGGTGGTGATGGACCATTTTTTGGATCTTTTCCCCATGGAGGTGTGACAATTTTGATGGACTGGGAGCTAAAGGAAGCAGCCTTGACAGCCCAGATTGCGGACTTCTATATGGGCAATCATGAGTTGTGGTCACAGGGAGTGACAGTATTCACTGGAAAGGCCCCTGCCGCAGGCCAATCACTCATCATGCTGCTCCTGCCAAAGGATCCACTGTAGAGTCTGTCGATGCTGCCCACAGCAACACAGTCTCTGATTTTTTACCTGAAACCAAATTGTACACATCAGCACCACCTGCCTGGAGAAGCAGAAGGGGAATCCCACATCTGACATTCTGGGGCCTAATGCAATTGTTTCTTTTGTGGGTAGAGCTGTTGGGATGACCCTTGACAACTTGCAGCCCGTTACCGTGGGCGACACCGTCATGGCGGGGCTTAAGGACACCAGGCCTGAATGAACACTCATGCGCTCTGAATTGATGTCCCCCGAAAACATCATTCTTTACTGTCGACCCTTAACGTCACCTGGAAGGGTGGAGTTCACAGACCTTTGCCGATATCCCTGGTTTTCTTAGACTAGGGTGATTGGAGGGGGTTGAGAGAATTGTAGGTGTCTGAGAACCTCCGTATAAATGTTTTATTGATTACCGATCTGGTACAGTTTGTTGCTCAATATGTAGCTGACAACTCTCCAGAACTGGTACTTTATGTAATCCAAATGTTGATAATGTGGATGTCAATGTTGTTTATGATGATAATGTGTTTTGCTGTACAGGAGAAATCAGCCATGTCACTCTGCAGGAGGATGTTACTGAGGATCCACTATCAAAAGTGAAAATCAGTATCAAGTACAATGGGAACAGGCATGAGGACCATAAGGAAGGTGGTCATGTGCATCTGACCAGTGTCAAGACGGACTTTGACATGGCCGGTAGTGTCTGCCCCATGATTATCACTGTTCCTGAGGTATTACGGGAGGATGGAAATGTGTTTCTCACAGCCAGTCAAGATGATGGGAAGCGGTACCACATCCTGTCAGAGTGATGGGAAAGCGGTACCCACTGCCTGTCAGGATGGTGGTAAAGTGGCATCCACAGGTTGTCATGGTCATGGGAAAGTGTTGCCCATGGCCTGTCAGTATGGTGGGGAAAGTGGTACCCACAGCCTGTCAGAGGGATGAGAAAGTGTAGCCCTCAACCTGTCAGGATGATGGGAAAATGTGGCCCACAGCTTGTCAGAAAGGTGGGAAGGTGTTACTTATAGCCTGTCAGGATGTTGAGAAAGTATTACCCACTGCCTGTCAGGGTGATTGGAAGGTGTTAACCACAGCCTGTCATGATGGTGGGTGGTTACCCACATCCTGTCTGAATGATGGGAAAGTGGCATCCACTGCTGGTCAGGATGGTGGGATAGTGATACCCACTGCTTGTCAGGTTGATGGGAAAATGTTGCCCATGGCCTGTCAGGATGATAAGAAAGTGTTAACCAAAACCTGTCAGTGTGATAAGAAACTGTTGCCCTCTGAAATGATGATGGGAAAGTGTTATCCACAGCCTGTCATTATGGTTGAAAACTGGTACCCAAAGCCTGTCAGGATGATGGGAAGATCTTACCCACAGTCTGTGAGGATGATGAGAAGATCTTACCCACAGCCTGTAAGGATGTTGGGAAATTGGTACCCACAGTCTCTCAAGGTTATGGAAAAGTGGTACCCCCTGCCTGTCAGTATGGTGGGAAAGTGGTACCCACAGCCTGTTGGATTGTTGTGAAAGTGTTTCCCACAGCCTGTCAAGATGATTGGAAAGTGGTACCCACAACATTTCAGGATGATGGTAAATTGTTTCAAAGAGTCTGTCGATGTGATGGGAAAAGGAATACCCATTGTGTGCATGGATAGTGGGAAAGTGTTGCCACAGCCTGTCACAATGGTGAAAAAGTGGTACATACATCATGTCAGGATGATTGAAAAGTGTTATCTCCAGCCTGTCAGGATGATGGTAAAGCATTACCCCAGCCTGTCAAGATGGTGGGAAAGTGTTGTTATCCCCCTGCAAGATAGGCTACATATCAGCTGACACCGTCATTCACTGTGCCCGGAACGCAGGTAAAGTGCTGCATTCTGGACCCTCATCATTCAGAGGGGTAACAGAACCAGGTACTGACCCACAGCAAGTCCCAGTGAGTTTAGGGCCTTAAAGTTGCTTTTGGCGGCCTCTTGTCAGGAGTTACAAGTGGCACTGCATGCAGATGCCAGTCTGAAGGTGCTGAGAGACCTTGTGGAGAAACCTACCTCCGAGTCCAAGAACGAGAAGATATTGTGGGATCCAGGGAGGTTGTAACAGGAGATGGGCTCAGGAGATGATCTGTGAATTGATTTAAATAAATTCTAAAGGAAAGGAAACATATACAATTGGCAGAATTTAAGGATAACCAAGCCTATAACTTCTCCCCAAAAATAGCTACTGATACAGAGGGGGAAATAAGTATTTGATCCCTTGTTGATTTTATAATTTTGCCCACTGACAAAAACATGAACAGTCTTTTAAGGGTAGGTTAATTTTAACATTGAGAGATAGAATATCAAAAATAAAATCCAGAAAATTACATGGTATAAAGGCTTTGTTAGGTTTTTCTACAAGAAAATGAGAAAGAGTTATGAGTCCGTATACCAACCTAAAAAAGAGGAGTACTAGAATGCCCACAAACAATGAAATATCAAACATTGATATATTTCTGAAATTAGTTGAGGAAGATCTATGCAAAATTTCAAATACAAATCCTTACCATAATTCAAATCTAGCTACGGATGAATCTCGGTCATTGATGAAACTTGAAAAAAACAAGGAGATTATCATTAAATCATTAGATAAATTTGGAAATGTTGTACTCATCGACCACACTAAATATCTTTTGATATGCAGATCCATCTTGGAAGACTGTAACACCTATGAAATTTTACCCACTGACCCTACCATCACCTACAGTAAGACCGTTTTTACATCCTTGAAAGAGGTAGCATCAAAGGGCTATTCTCAGACAATGAGTTTAAATATCTTTTATGAGAGTTATCAACAATACCCAATTTGTATGCCTTGCCAAATGTCCATAAGGGTCTAAACCCCCTTAAGAGATGTCCTAAAGTTGATGGCATTGATTCCCTTTCACAAAACACTGGTATTTATATTTATATTAACAAAGTATTGCATGTGTTTGTCACCTCATTGCTCTCATGTGTTTGTGATTAGTGTTGAGCATTCCGATACCGCAAGTATCGGGTATCGGCCGATATTTGCTGTATCGGAATTCCGATACCGAGTTCCGATATTTTTGTGATATCGGAAATCGGAATCGGAAGTTCCCAGTGTATGGTTCCCAGGGTCTGGAGGAGAGGCGACTCTCCTTCAGGCCCTGGGATCCATATTCATGTAAAAAATAAAGAATTAAAATAAAAAATATGGATATACTCACCCCTCCGGCGGACCCTGGACCTTAGCGATGTAACCGGCAGCCTCTGTTCCTAAGAATGCAGTGAGTTTAGGACCTGCGATGATGTCGCGGCTTGTGATTGGTCGCGTGAGCGGTCACATAAGCGGTCACGCGACCAATCACAAGCCGCGACGTCATCGAAGGTCCTTCACTCTGCATTCTTAGGAACGGAGGCTGACGGTTACATCGCTAAGGTCCAGGGGCCGCCGGAGGAGTGAATATATCCACATTTTTTATTTTAATTCTTTATTTTTTACATGAATATGGATCCAAGGGCCTGAAGGAGAGTTTCCTCTCCTTCAGACCCTGGGAACCATCCAGGATACCTTCCGATATTTGTGTCCCATTGACTTGTATTGGTATCGGGTATCGGTATCGGCGAGATCCGATATTTTGCCGGTATCGGCCGATCCAATCCAATACCGATACTTTCAAATATCGGAAGGTATCGCTCAACACTATTTGTGATACATCATATTTACTTGTTACTGTAGATGAGACTACAATCTTGGCTTTCATTGACAAGGAGACCCTTTACGGTAGCCTCCCACATAATCCAGGACTCTCGGCAGATATTTTTTGAAAACAAGGGCAGTGGAATGTTTTGATCACAAAAACCTAGTCGAAGAACTGTTGTTATTAAATTTGGCACACAATTACTACTTCCTCTTCAATAGGAATTACTTCCACCAGCCCAGGGGCACGGCAATGGGGAGCACCCACTTATGCAAATCTGTTTCCTGGCTGGTGGGAGTAAAATGAGGCATTTGGAGAGGAAGAAAAATGGTGGCACTCATATATCGGGCTCTGTGCCAGATACATCGATGATATCCTGGTGTTTTGGTCTTGCCCACAGTCTGATTTCAGGCTGTTCATGGACAGCATGAATATTAATACACTTGGTCTCAGGTTTAAATTTGATTGTCAGAAAAGTAATGTTACATTGCTGTGCTTAACTATCACAAAAGAGGAGGATGGGTCTATCGGTACATGCACATACCCTAAACCGACAGCCATGAGCAGCCTTCTAAAATGGGATAGCCACCATCCAATGGCCTTGAAAAAAGATGTCCCAAAGGCCAGTTCAACTAGATTAAGAGAAATTGCTCTAAGGTCAGTGTCTTAAAAAAACAAGCTGATGAGCTCTATCGCGGATACTGTGACAGGGTATATCCATGCCAGATTCTGGACAGGTGTTACTCTAAAGCACTTGTAATGGAGAGGTGATCGCTACTGATAAATCAGAATAAAAGGCAGGAAACCAATGTTAAAAGAGTAATAGGCACCTTAGATAACTTAGCCGACAGGGTGTACCAGATAATGAAGAGGCACTGAGGGATTTGATTGGCAGATCCCAATATTAAGAATCTGATTCTATCTAGCCCAAGTGTCACATATAGAAGAGGAAGGTCAATTGGTGACTGTCTTGTACACTGTCTAAATCAGAGACCTCCCCGGCCTAGGACTTGGCTGGATAGAAAACTGTTATGGTTTCCAATGGCAAGGAAACATCGGAAGCATAGAATAAACGGACAAGCTCTCGGGTGATGGAAACTAGAGCTGACCGCGATGCTAAACCTACACACCACACTAGAAGTAGCCAGGGGGCATTCCTGCGTTGTCTCTAGATGCCGCGCGCCAGCCGGAGAACTAACTACCCCTGGTAGAAGAAAACACAGTCCTGGCTTGCCTCCAGAGAATGTCCCCACAGGAGATAGCAGCCCCCCACATATAATAACGGTGAGAGCAGATGAAAAGACACACGTAGTATGAAAGCAGATTTAGCACAGAGAGGCCCGCTAACTAAATAGCAGAAAGATACAACAGAGGACTTCGCGGTCAGCTGCAAAACCCTTCAAAACACCATCCTGAAATTACCTTAACTCATGTGACAACTCATGCCACTGGAGTGGTAATTTCAGCCCAACAAGAGCTTCCAGCTGCAGAGATTCACATAAGTGCAAACTGGACAAAACATACAAAAATAGACTTAAGGACTAAAGTGTCCAACTTAGCTGAGCAGAAAACTGGGAGCAGGAACATGCAACAGAATCACTCTGGATACATTGATGGCCAGCATTAGAATGACTGAGGAGCAAGGTTAAATAGGATACTCCCACATCCTGATAGGAACAGGTGAACTGAGAAGGCAAAGCTTGCAGGACACCAGTACCACAAGAGACCACCGGGGGAGCCCACGAACCGAATCACAACAGTACCCCCCCCTTAAGGAGGGGGCACCGAACCCTCACAAGAACCACCAGGGCGATCTGGATGAGCCCTATGAAAGGCACGGACCAAATCAGAAGCATGAACATCAGAAGCTGTAACCCAAGAATTATCCTCTTGACCGTAGCCCTTCCATTTCACCAGATATTGAAGTCTCCGTCTGGAAACACGGGAGTCCAAGATTTTCTCCACCACGTACTCCAATTCACCCTCAACCAGCACAGGAGCAGGAGGCTCAACAGAATGCACAAGTGGTACCTCATACCTCCGCAATAATGACCGATGGAAGACATTATGGATAGCAAAGGATGCTGGGAGGTCCAAACGAAACGACACAGGGTTAAGAATTTCCAAAATCTTATAAGGACCGATGAACCGAGGCTTAAACTTAGGAGAAGAGACCCTCATAGGGACAAAAAGGGAGGACAACCACACCAAGTCCCCAACACGAAGACGAGGACCAACACGACGATGGCGATTAGCAAAACGTTGAGTCTTCTCCTGGGACAACTCCAAATTGTCCACCACCTGCCCCCAAATACGATGTAACCTATCCACCATGGTATCCACTCCAGGACAATCCGAAGACTCCACCTGACCAGATGAAAAACGAGGATGGAACCCTGAATTGCAAAAGAAAGGGGAGACCAAAGTGGCAGAACTGGCCCGATTATTAAGGGCAAACTCAGCCAACGGCAAAAAGGAGACCCAGTCATCCTGATCAGCAGACACGAAACACCTCAAATAAGTCTCCAAGGTCTGATTAGTACGTTCCGTCTGGCCATTTGTCTGGGGATGAAATGCAGACGAAAAAGACAAATCAATGCCCATCCTGGCACAAAACGCGCGCCAAAATCTGGACACAAACTGGGATCCCCTGTCGGAAACGATATTCTCCGGAATACCATGCAGCCGAACCACATTCTGAAAAAACAGGGGCACCAACTCAGATGAGGAAGGCAGCTTGGGCAAGGGCACCAAATGAACCATCTTAGAAAAGCGGTCACACACCACCCAAATGACGGACATCTTCTGAGAAACAGGGAGATCAGAAATAAAAGCCATAGAGATGTGTGTCCAAGGCCTCTTAGGAACAGGCAAGGGCAACAACAAGCCACTAGCCCGAGAACAACAAGGCTTGGCCCGAGCACAAACATCACAAGACTGCACAAAAGTACGCACGTCCCGAGACAGGGAAGGCCACCAGAAGGACCTAGCCACCAAATCTCTGGTACCAAAAATTCCCAGAAGAATGAACCTCCGAGATGACTCTATTGGTCCACTCATCCGGCACAAACAATCTACCAGGCGGACAACGATCAGGCCGATCCGCCTGAAACTCTTGTAAAGCACGTCGCAGGTCTGGGAAGACAGCAGACAATATCACCCCATCCTTAAGTATACCCGTAGGTTTAGAATCACCAGGGGAATCAGGTTCAAAACTCCTAGAAAGGGCATCCGCCTTCACATTCTTAGTACCTGGCAGATACGAAACCACAAAATTAAACCGGGAGAAAAACAACGACCAGCGCGCCTGTCTAGGATTCAGACGTCTGGCCGACTCAAGATAAATCAAATTTTTGTGATCAGTCAAGACCACCACCTGATGTTTAGCACCCTCAAGCCAATGACGCCACTCCTCGAATGCCCACTTCATCGCCAAAAGCTCCCGATTACCGACGTCATAATTTCGCTCGGCGGGCGAAAATTTTCGAGAAAAGAACGCACAAGGTCTCATCACTGAACAATCTGAACTTTTCTGCGACAAAACAGCCCCCGCTCCGATCTCGGAAGCATCAACTTCCACCTGAAAAGGAAGAGAAACATCAGGCTGGCACAACACCGGAGCAGAAGAAAAACGGCGCTTAAGCTCCCGAAAGGCCTCCACAGCAGCAGGAGACCAATCTGCAACATCAGCACCCTTTTTAGTCAAATCAGTCAAAGGCCTGACAACGCTAGAAAAACCAGTTATGAATCGACGATAAAAGTTAGCAAAGCCCAAAAATTTCTGAAGGCCCTTAAGAGAAGTCGGTTGCGTCCAGTCACAAATAGCCCGAACCTTCACAGGATCCATCTCAATAGAAGAGGGGGAAAAATGTACCCCAAAAAAGAAATCTTCTGAACCCCAAAAACACACTTTGAACCTTTAACAAACAGAGAATTGGTCCGCAAAACCTGAAAAACCCTCCTAACTTGTTGAACATGAGATTCCCAGTCATCCGAAAAAATCAAGATATCGTCCAAATACACAATCATAAATTTATCCAGATATTCACGGAAAATATTGTGCATAAAAGACTGAAAGACCGAAGGGGCATTTGACAGACCAAAAGGCATCACCAAATACTCAAAATGGCCCTCGGGCGTATTAAATGCGGTTTTCCACTCATCCCCGTGCTTAATTCGCACCAAATTATACGCACCGCGAAGATCAATCTTAGAGAACCACTTTGCCCCCTCAATGCGAGCAAATAAATCTGTCAGCAATGGCAAAGGATACTGATACTTGACTGTGATCTTATTCAAGAGTCTATAATCAATACAAGGTCTCAAAGAACCATCGCTTTTAGCTACGAAAAAGAACCCCGCTCCAAGAGGAGACGAAGAAGGACGAATATGTCCCTTTTCCAAGGACTCCCTAATATACTCTCGCATGGCAGCATGTTCAGGTACAGACAGATTGAATAGACGACCCTTAGGAAATTTACTGCCAGGGATCAAATCTATGGCGCAATCGCAATCTCTGTGAGGAGGAAGAGAATTAAGAGTAGATTCCTCAAAAACCTCACGATAATCAGACAAAAACTCAGGAATTTCAGAGGGAATAGATGAAGCAATGGAGACCAGAGATGTGTCCCCATGATTTCCCTGACATCCCCAGCTTAGTACAGACATTGTTTTCCAGTCAAGGACTGGGTTATGAGTTTGCAACCATGGCAATCCCAGCACCAACACATCATGTAGATTATACAGTACAAGGAAGCGAATCACCTCTTGATGGTCTGGAGTCATACGCATAGTCACTTGTGTCCAGTATTGTGGTTTATTACTAGCCAATGGTGTAGAATCAATACCCTTTAAAGGTATAGGAACTTCCAGAGGCTCTAGATCAAACCCACAGCGCCTGGCAAAGGACCAATCCATAAGACTCAAAGCGGCGCCAGAATCCACATACGCATCCGCAACAATAGAAGATAACGAACAAATTAGAGTTACAGACAAAATAAACTTGGACTGCAAAGTGCCAATAGCAGAGGATTTATCAACTTTCTTTGTTCGTTTAGAGCATGCTGATATAACATGAGTAGAATTAGAATGACTGAGGAGCAAGGTTAAATAGGATACTCCCACATCCTGATAGGAACAGGTGAACTGAGAAGGCAAAGCTTGCAGGACACCAGTACCACAAGAGACCACCGGGGGAGCCCACGAACCGAATCACAACAGAAAACCCTGTGGATATTATAAATGGGGTAATACCACTAAAAAGCTCCGGCAAGTGGCCAGGGTTGCAGAGCAGCGTTGGTAGAAAACAAATTCACAAGACGACTTCACTGCATTCAAACACACAACACTCTTTTTCAAATCTGCTCTCACCTCGGCTAAACAGGCCTTCTTCACAACCCTCATATCTTCCCTATCCTACAACACCGAACAGTTATTAAAAACTTCTAGCTCCCTCTTCTGCCCCCACTGCTCTCTCCAACCTCCCTCATCTCTGCTGATGTCTTTGCCACACACTTTAAAAATGAGATCGACCAAACAAGGCAAGTCTTCATTGTTCAGCCACCACAACCCCTTTGTATACCAGACCAATGCTCAAACTCCATAACCTCCTTATCCAACATCACTGAAGGGGAGCTTAATTGTCTTTTGTCCAAATCGCACGTCACCACCTGTGCGCTTGACCCCATCCCATCCCACCTTCTCCCCAACCTCACCACCACTCTTATCCCATCTCTATCCCATCTCTTTAACCTATCACTAAATTCTGGTACCTTCCCTTCTGCTTTCAAACATGCCACAATCACGCCTATCCTTAAAAAGCCAACCATCCATCCAACTGCTATGTCCAGCTTTCACCCAATATTGCTGCTCCCATTCGCTTCCAAACTCCTGGGGCAGCACGTCCACACTGAACGTTCCTCCCACCTTTCATCTAACTCGCTCTTTGACAATCTACAATCTGGTTTTCGCCCCATCACTTAACTGAGACAGCCCAGACCAAAATTACTAACGACCTACTTACAACCAAAGCTAACGGACAATACTCTGTACTCCTCCTCATAGATCTGTCCTCTGCTTTCGACACAGTTAACCACTGCCTCCTACTACAGATCCTCTCCTTCTTTGGCATCAAAGACTTCCCTCTATCCTGGATCTCCTCATACCTTTCCAACCGCACTTTCAGCATTTCTCACTCCCACACTACCTCCTCATCCCACTCTCTCTCTATTGGAGTCCCCCAAGGCTCTGTTCTGGACCCTTACTCTTCTCAATCTATACACTTGGCCTGGGAAAACTCATAAAGTCCCATGGATTCCAAAACCACCTGTATGCTGATGACACTCAGATCTACCTCACTGGCCCAGACGTCACCTGTCTGCTGTCCAGAATCCCAGAGTGTCTATCAGCTATATCCTCCTTCTCCTCTCGCTTCCTCAAACTCAATGTGGACAAATTTGAACTCATTTTTCCTCCATTTCATAGATCATCCTTACCTGACCTATCTATTGCAATTAACAACATCACACTTTCCCCCATACCGGAAGTCCACTGCCTCGGAGTAACCCTTGACTCCGCCCTGTCCTTCCAACTGCACTGTAATAATTATAAGGGATAACTCAGAAGACTCTTTGCGTGGAACAAGACAACTACAGGACACAGTTTTATAAGTGGTAAACTCTATATTATCACACAGTGATTCAAACAGGTGCAGAGAGAAACTCAAATCCACAACACTTGGTGCAAATACTAAACGCAGCTTAGCAGTCTATAGGAAACTTCAGAGGAAAATGCAATCAAGCAGAAAGTCTATGAAGCACAGTTATTCTTGAGGATACTTGACACGAATAAATCCTTGTCTTAGTCCAGGCACAGATAGATATGCTTATTAGGCAGTTCAAATCATATCTTAGCTCAACCAGGGAGGCCAGGTTAATAGTCTCAGGTTATTGCAAAGCAGAAACAGCTTACATGTCCAGCAAATGCAGATGGAAGTAAACACGAACAGCAGATGAAGGAGGATTACTGGAAACTTGTGTATGCAGCAGGAACTCAGAGCAGAGTAGCAGGATCACCACACAGGTTCACAGGAGCAGGTGTATAGCCAGGGAGTAATCAGAGGTCAGGAGCTGGATGCAAGGCAGAATACTCTAGCACAGACTGAAGGCTGGGGTGGAGTTTTATAGCAGGAAGACACAGTGCACATGAGACCAAAAACGCTATCTTGGAAAAGGGCAGTAATGCACAAACAGGTAATAAAAAATGTTCAGAGTCCTGACATTACTCCCTCCTTAGAAGCGGCCTCAGGACGATCCTGGACCTGGTTTCTCAGGGAATCTCTGATGAAAACGAGAAATCTTCTGTTGGGCATTGATGTTTTCCACAGGTTCCCAAGAGTCTTCCTCAGGGGGATATCCCTGCCATCTTATCAGATATTGGAGCCGATTCCTGCGAATCCTGGAATCAGTAATTTCCTCCACCAAGAATTGTTCTTGCCCATCAATCACCACAGGCTGCCGAGGTGGCACAACACGTCCCTGGAAGGTATTAGGAGATACAGGCTTTAGTAAAGATACATGAAAAACTGGGTGTACCTTCATTGTCCTAGGCAGCTTCAGCCAGCAGGACACAGAGCTCACAATACCGTTGATCTTGAAAGGGCCAATGAATTTCTGTCCAAGTTTTTGTGAGCAATGTTTAACTTCAGATTCTTAGTTGCTAACCACACGGAATCTCCTACCTTGAACATGGGTGCAGGTTTATAGAATCTATCAGCCGATCTCTTATAACGTTCTTGAGCTATGGTCAGGGATTCCTTCAGAAATTCCAGATTCTGTCTCATCGCAGTCAGCCTTTCCTCCACTGCCAGAACCGGAGAATTAATTGGAGACCTCGGTAAAATACACGGATGATAACCCAGATTGGCAAAGAAAGGTGTAAATTTAGTGGAGGCGCTCTGAGAATTATTATATGAAAATTCGGCTAACGGCAACAACTCCAACCAATCATCCTGGAGATGGCTGACATAACATCTTAGATATTGTTCCAGCGTCTGGTTGGTACGCTCAGTCTGACCATTTGTCTGGGGATGGTGAGCAGAAGAGAGACAGACATTAATATTGAGTGCAGAGCAAAACCCCTTCCAAAATCTTGAAGTGAAATGTACTCCACGGTCAGAGATGATCTCATCCGGAACCCCGTGCAACCGAAAGACATTCTGTATAACCAAGTTCACTGTATCTTTAGCTGAGGGGAGGCCGGTGCACGGAACAAAATGAGCAGCTTTAGTCAGGCGATCAACTACCACCATGATTGTATTCATGCCCCCCGATGTAGGCAGCTCCACAATAAAGTCCATTGATATAGACCCCCAAGGGCAGGACGGAACAGGTAATGGTTGTAGAAGACCCATAGGTGCCACATGAGGAGTCTTGTAACGGGCACATACCTCGCAAGAGAGAACATAGTCCTTGGTATACTTCAGGCAAGTTGGCCACCAGAAGAATCGGCTCAGGAACTCTTGTGTCTTCTGTTCCCCCTGTGACCAGCCAACTTGGAGTCATGTACCAACTTGAGGATCTGCAGACGGACGACCTCCGGGACGTAGATACGTCGATTTCTGAACCACATGCGACCCTTAAAGACAAGATTAATATCCACAGGTGGGATGGCCAGAAATACATCACCTTCATAGGCCTCCCTGCACTCCTTCCACAAGTCCTGATAGTGGATAACTCCGATGAAATTGGCATCAGATAGAATGGTCTTGGAAGGGGCTCCAGGTACGGAATCCGCAGCATGGATTCGGGATAAAGCATCAGCCTTCTTTGAAAGTCGCAATAATAGCCAGCAATTCCTTGTCTCCCACGTCGTCATTCTTCTCTGCTGAGGTTAGTCTATGGGAAAAGAAAGCACAAGGATGTAGCAGACCCTTCTCTCCAGTTCTTTGGGAGAGAAGAGCCCCCAAAGCATTATCAGAAGCGTCCACCTCCACAATGAAAGGAAGTGTTGGATCTGGGTGTATCAACAGTGGTGCTGATGTGAAACAGATCTTAAGCCGATCAAAAGCTTCTTGAGCCTGTGATGACCACTTAAAGGGCTTTTCCTTCTTTGTCAAGGAAGTAATGGGACGGACAATATCAGAAAAATTTCGAATGAAGCGTCTGTAGAAATTTGCAAAACCAATAAAACGTTGGACCTCCTTAACGTTCTTGGGTACCGGCCAGTCAAGGATAGCCTGAATCTTACCAGATTACATGTTCAGCCCCTGGGGAGAGATGATATAACCTAAGAACTGTATCTCAGAACGATGGAACTTGCATTTCTCCGGCTTGATATACAGATGGTTCTCTTTCAGACGTCTTAAAACAGCTTTGACATGTTCTTCATGTTCCTGTAGAGAGTCAGAAAAGATTAGAATATCGTCCAAATAGATCACCACAAACTGGTCCAACAAATCTCTGAAAATGTCATTAGCAAGGTGTTGAAATGTTGGAGGGGCGTTACAAAGCCCGAAGGGCATCACAAGAGATTCAAAGTGTCCATACCGGCATCTGAATGCTGTCTTCCACTCATCCCCTGGACAAATAGGCACCAAAATATAAGCCCCACAAAGATCCAGTTTAGAGAACACCTTAGCATGGCGGACTCTTTCCAGTAATTTGGGAATCAGAGGCAAAGGGTAACGGTTTCGTATGGTTACCTTATTGAGTTCTCGATAGTCAACACAGGGTCTCAGGGTCCCATCCTTCTTCTTTACAAAAAAGATAGGTGCCAAAGCTGGTGAGGAGGAAGGACGTTTGAAGCCTTTGGCCAGATTTTCATCAATATACTTTTTTAAGGATTGAAGCTCAGGTGCCGCCAAAGGGTATACGTTACCAAAAGGAATGGCTGCCCCGGGAAGCAGCTCGATGGGACAGTCATAATGCCTGTGTGGAGGAAGCTGATCGGCATTCTTCTTGTCACAGATGTCAAAGAACTCTTTATAAGCTGGAGGTAAAGAAAATACCTGTGCATGTGGTTCCGTAACCGTGGACTCAGGGACAGCTTCTGTTAACGCTGAGTTGCTCCTTGTTGGGAAGATAATCTCCTTGGTCTCCCAGTTGATAATTGGGTTCTGAGAATGCAACCAAGGAATGCCTAAAATCACAGGAAAATGAGGAGAAGAAATTATCAAGAAAGAAAGTTGCTCCTGATGATTAGGCTCCAACAAAATTTCAAGGGGTACGGTCTCCTGATCCACAGGCCCAGAGATTAAAGGTGACCCATCCACTGTTTCCATGGTAATTGGAGAGGCTCTTTGCTGAATTTTAATACCATGTTCCTTGGCAAATGCGATATTCATGATATTGCCACCTGCACCAGAGTCAATCATAGCTGAACTGGAAATCCACTGTCCTGAACACAGGATCTTAATAGGGAGAGAACAGTGAGAGTTCTTCTCCTTAAGCTCCTTGGGGGGTGAAGTCATAGAAAGTGAATGGAATACAGCGTTTAAAGGCAGGCTACATTCAGAGATGTCAGATTCATCATCACAGTTGTCATACTCCCCTATTGCTGCTAGCACCTTGTTAGGCCGTCTAGGACACTTAGGACAATTGATCAAGAAGTGGTCAGACTGGCCGCAGTAGAAACATTGACTTTCACAAAGGCGATGCT
This sequence comes from Ranitomeya variabilis, assembly GCF_051348905.1. Taxonomy (NCBI): domain Eukaryota; kingdom Metazoa; phylum Chordata; class Amphibia; order Anura; family Dendrobatidae; genus Ranitomeya; species Ranitomeya variabilis. The sequence continues at coordinate 158,467,037 of NC_135238.1, read as the reverse complement.
CCCAGCGCTCATTGATCTCGCGCCTCTGAACGGAATCAATTTGCATCGGCACCTCCTCCACCTCCCGAGAGGTTTTACCTGCAGGCTCTTTGGAAGGAAGGGAAAAGTTAGAAACACGGATATATGCAGCAAATTTCTCCTGCCTACGCTCAGTAAGGCGAATGTCTATGCGCACACAATGCTGTATAAATGTCTCTAGCTCTTGTGGTGACTAAGAGCGGGTTAGTTCATCTTTTACAATACTAGACAGACCCCTTTTAAAAATAGGCAATTGTGCACAACTGTCCCAATTGGTATCTACCGCCAATCTCCTGAATTCAGTGGCATACTCAATAACAGAACATTTAGCCTGGCGTAAAGACAAGAAAGCAGATTCAGCGGTTGCACGGCGATTAGGGTCATCAAACATTAATGCCATAGTGGCCAAGAAATCATCCAAGTCATTTAACCATGGGTCACGAGACTCAATCATCGGATTCGCCCAGGCGAGCGCTCGTGAGGTCAGTAGCATTATTACACACAATACTTTGGATCTATCAGTGGGAAAACGATCAGCATGCACATCAAAATATAGCATACATTGATTCACAATTCCACGAAATTTGTCGCGATCACCATTAAATCTGAATGGGGGCAACTTAGGTGGGCCAGCTGGTGGCGGTTGCCCAGAGGGTAAAGTCACTTGTGCAGCTATTTGCGTGCTTATGTCCAGAAAAGCCCATCCATACTGGGACTCTATGCCAGCAAGTTTGTTTTCTTGGGCTGCCATGCCGTTGCTCAAGTCCTGCAAAGTTTGTCCAAACACTTGTTGATTGTGTTCAAAGATTCCAAACTTCTTTTGCAGACCTTCCACATCTTTCTGCAGTGATCTAATTATGGAAAACACCTGCTCTAATTTGCTTTCTGCAGTCATTGTTCCAGCAGTCTCCTTTTTTTTTTTAGGCTAGAGTATCCTGTAATAATTATAGGGGATAACTCAGGAGACTCTTTGTGTGGAACAAGACAACTACAGGACACAGTTTTATAAGTGGTAAAGTCTATATTATCACACGGTGATTCAAACAGGTGCAGAGAGAAACTCAAATCCACAACACTTGGTGCAAATAATAAACACAGCTTAGCTGTCTATAGGAAACTTCAGAGGAAAATGCAATCAAGCAGAAAGTCTATGAAGCACAGTTATTCTTGTGGATACTTGACACGAATAAATCCTTGTCTTAGTCCAGGCACAGATAGATATGCTTATTAGGCAGTTCAAATCATATCTTAGCTCAACCAGGGAGGCCTGGTTAATAGTCTCAGGTTATTGCAAAGCAGAAACAGCTTACATGTCCAGCAAATGCAGATGGAAGTAAACACGAACAGCAGATGAAGGAGGATTACTGGAAACTTGTGTATGCAGCAGGAACTCAGAGCAGAGTAGCAGGATCACCACACAGGTTCACAGGAGCAGGTGTATAGCCAGGGAGTAATCAGAGGTCAGGAGCTGGATGCAAGGCAGAATACTCTAGCACAGACTGAAGGCTGGGGTGGAGTTTTATAGCAGGAAGACACAGTGCACATGAGACCAAAAACGCCATCTTGGAAAAGGGCAGTAATGCACAAAAGGTAAAAAATGTTCAGAGCCCTGACGCACACATCCATGCTTTTTCCACCTCCTGTCACCTCCAGCTCAAAAATATCTCCAGAATCTGTCCTTTCCTCAACCCTCAATCTACTAAAATGCTTGTGCATGACCTCATCATCTCCTGCCTTAACTACTGCAACATCCTTTTCTGTGGCCTCGCTGCTAACACCCTTGCACCTCTCCAGTCCACCCTTAACTCTGTTGCCCAACTAACTCATCTCTCTCCTCACTACTCCTCTGCTTCTCCCCTCTGCAAATCTCTTCACTGGCTCCCATTCCCTCAGCGTTAGTTTTTAGCGATACCTTCCAATACTCAAATGTATTGGTATCGGATGGGATCGGCCGATATCCAAAAAATATCGGATATCGCCGATACCGATACCCAATACCAATGCAAGTCAATGGGACACAAGTATCGGAAGGTATCCTGGATGCTTCCAAGGGTCTGAAGGAGAGGAAACTCTCCTTCAGGCCCTTGGATCCATATTCATGTAAAAAATAAAGAATTAAAATAAAAAATATGGATATACTCACCCCTCCGGCGGCCCCTGGACTTTAGCGATGTAACCGGCAGCCTCCGTTCCTAAGAATGCAGCGTGAAGGACCTTCGATGACGTCGCGGCTTGTGATTGGTCACGTGACCGCTCACGCGACCAATCACAAGCCGCGACATCATCGCAGGTCCTACACTCTGCATTCTTAGGAACGGAGGCTCTCGGTTACATCGGTAAGGTCCAGGGGCCGCCGGAGGGGTGAGTATATCCATATTTTTTATTTTTATTCTTTATTTTTTACATGAATATGGATCCCAGGGCCTGAAGGAGAGTCTCCTCTCCTCCAGACCCTGGGAACCATACACTGGGAACTTCCGATTCCGATTTCCGATATCACAAAAATATCGGAACTCGGTATCGGAATTCCGATACAGCAAATATCGGCCGATACCCGATACTTGCGGTATCGGAATGCTCAACACTACTCAGCATATCCAGTTCACATTACTAATACTGACCTACAAAGCCATCCATAACCCGTATCCTACATAGATCTCTGAACTAATCTCCCGATATCTTCTCTCATATAATCTCCAGTCCTCCCAAGAGGACTCTCTCTTCTCTACACTTATTGACTCCTCACCCAGCCGTCTCCAAGACTTCTCCCGAATATCTCCCATCCTCTGAAATTCTTGGCCCCAACATGTCAGACCATTAACCACATTCAGATCCTTCAGACAGAACCTGAAAACACACCTCTTCAGGAAAGCTTACAGCCTGCACTGACCACGCTGCCTCCTCATCACAACCGGAGCTACCGCCTCACCAACACTGGAGCTGCTGCAACCCCCCAACCTACTGTCTCCTTCCCCACCATCCTGTAAAATGTAAGCCCACAAGGGCAGGGTCCTCTCTCCTCTGTATCATTCTGTGATTGTTAGTTTGTTTGCTGTAAGTGATATCAGTAACTTGTATGTAACCCATTCTCATGTATAGCACTATGAAATCAATGGTGATATATAAATAAATAATATAACAATAATTGCTGTAGATGAGAATGGATGGATATGGGCAAGACCTTTAGAAGCTAAGCAACAGGAAGAGAGTTTTCACTGAGGGATTTTGGAAATTGTGAGACATCAGGGTGGTGTACAAGGCAATATGTATGTGCCCCGTGGACTATATAGAAGAGACCACAAGTGAGTTAAGGAAGCGAGTGAGTGAACATCTGGAGACATTAGAAACAAACGTGATACCCGGTTTGCATGTCATATGAATGAGTTCAATGGGGTACGCCTAAAGTAGTCATTCTGCATGACTGAATATATAAGACCAAAACTAAGGTGGGCACCGTGACAATGCTATTCTAAAAAAAGGGAATCAGGATTAAACAAGAAGAATCCGGCTCTCTTGAAGTCTTCCCTGTTGTGAATTCCGCTCTTGGGCTCCCTCCGGTGGTTGTAAGTGGCATTTTTGCGAGTTCTGCTCTTGGGCTCCCTCCGGTGGTTTTAAGTGGTACTGCTGCTCCTTGGATTTAGTATTCAGCAGCTGCTTCCACTGATTGTCTTTCTGGCTCGACTATTTAGCCTGGTTCTATCCTTCAGCCTGTTCCAGTTGTCAATGGTTCCTGGTTGGATTCTCATCTCTGCTTGGATTTCCCTGATATTCTGACCAGTTCAGCAAAGATAAGTCCTTGCTTTGTTCTTTTGCAGTCCACTTGTTGTGGACTTAATCTTTCTGCACTTTCTATGTTTTTTCTAGTCCAGCTTGTCAGTATGGATTTATTCAGTTAAGCTGGAAGCTCTGGGAAGCAGATTTACCCTCCACACCTTTAGTCAGGTGTGGAGATTTTTGTAAACTCTGTGGTGGATTTTTCTAGTTTTTAATACTGACCGCACAGTATTCTTTCCTGTTCTATTTATCTAGTTAGACTGGCCTCCTTTGCTACATCCTGGTTTCATTCTGCATATGTCATTTCCCTCTCCACTCACAGTCAATATTTGTGGGGGCTGTCCTATCCTTTGGGGATTTTCTCTGAGGCAAGATAGCTTTCCTGTTTCTATCTTTAGGGGTAGTTAGTCCTCCGGCTGTGACGAGGTGTCTAGGGAGTGACAGGAACATCCCACGGCTACTTCTAGTGTTGTGTTAAGCTCAGGAACTGCGGTCAGTACAGGTACCACCTCCTTCAGAGCACGTCCCATGTTGCTCCTAAACCACCAGCTCATAACACTTCCCTTTCCTTCCTCTGGCTGGGGTTCTGCTTTGAGAGGATTCTTGGGTGCATCTCCAGCTGGTTGTTTCAAGACAGAATTTAATTTCTGTTTGGAATGCTATGTCTTGGTGCCACTAAACTAGTCGTAGTCCCATTGCGGGATTTACAGTATATCGGTTATTAGAATTTCAGACATGATTAGATGTACATCAAGTTTTATAGATTGGCCTATACCACTGTCCTTCCCATTGATGACCTCATATTATGAGTAGGCTTTCACTGATTATATTGGACCATGCATGTGCATGTCATGATTCTTTATGGTGTTCTCAAAACAGGTAATGCCTCTGTGTCTATCATGATTTTATTGTAAGAAATATACCTTGGAGGACTGATGTGTGATTCCCCTGTGCTCCAATTGGATCAATTACATCATACCTGATTTCTGGTTGTTTATTTGCGCTCCATTGTTGAGCTCATACGTCACATCCAGTTATGTCGCATCCGATTCCGTTAAAACGCGTTCACACTTGTACTAGAGATTTTGCGCTCCACCCTGGGATGCACAAGTCACTTCCACCTCCGGCAGTGACATAACAACATATGAGCTCTGGTATGTCAGTGAAATGCAGCCTCTAGGATCCAATTAAAGCAAAAGCATGCGCAGATAAGGATTTAAGGACACTGGAGTCCATTTCACATTAACAGGCCAAACACTAAGTGGGCAAATAATACTGACAAAAGAGTACATTTGGGGGCAAATTTGAAGCCCAGGCTCTAGACAAGCAGACAGACCAAGTTAGCCTGTGACTGTTCATCATGAACCTGCAGCTATTATCTACATCATCCATGTATCAAGCCTCCTGATAAACTGAATGGATGGGGAAATGCTTTGGGGCCCTTTCCACAACCAATTCTAAGGCTAGGTTCAGATTGTGTTAGTGCAATCCATTTAGCGCGAGCGCTAGCGGATTGCGCTAACGCAATGTCTTGTTCGGGGCCGCGTTCAGGGGTCGCGTTAACGTCCCCGCTCTCGCAGATCCCCGATCTGTGAGAGCGGGAAACGGACCTCTGGCGCACCGCGGACGCTGCAAGCAGCGTCCGAGGCGCGCTACAAAAGACCGGTACATCGCTAGCGCGTGCCGAAAATGACACGCGCTAGCAATGCGCTCTAACATTGCCGGCAATGAGAGCGCTAACGGACGCGGTGCACGGCGTTAATTTCGCCGTGCAACGCTGTCCGTTAGCGCTATCCCATTAACGCAATGGGAACCTAGCCTAAGCCTTTTTTGTTTGTTACTTTATTGTTAGAAAGATCTCTGTTTTAGCTGTAGATACCAGGGCATAATGAGGGGTGTGAAGGACAGCCACCGTCAAGCGGAGGTGCCAATCTGCCTATACTAGGGTGACCACCTCCAAGATAGGCAGTATTAGTTCAGGCAAAGAATAGGGAATTTTAAGAATTTTGTAATTTTGCTGTATTTTTGAAGGTGAAGAACTCCTGTTGATATTAATCTTAGTAATAATACGGTGATCCTTCTTCCTTTATTACAATCAGTATGTCATTTTTTTCATCCACATTACACAGGTAATTGAGTTTTTTTTAATTAATATAAATAAAATAATACTGTTTTTAGAGGGTTGCATGTTCACACACTATTTTTCTCTACTTTTAAAAACTTTCTTCCAGCTAAATTGGGAATTGGTCACCCATGTTATCTGTAAAAGGAGGATTTGTTATAAATATAATTGTAAAATAGGACCAATCTCTTAGGCCGGTTTCACATTTGCGGTTGTGTCCGCAGCGTTTCTTCCGCAATTATCCGCATGTGTTGTGTATTCCTATATTTAACATTAGAGACGCATGTGTCTGCGATCGGTTGCATTTTGCCGCGTTTGACGACACATGCGTCGTTTCGTCGTCTGTGGTTTGGCGCGATAAACGCTACATGTAGTAATTTTAGAGGCGTCAATTTGACACCTAGAAATGTATGCGGTTGTTAGCGGATGGAATGCGGCAAAAAAAGCATTGCTGTCTATGTGAATGCATGCGGCCGCAAGCACATGCGTTTGTTTGCGTTTGTGAACGCATGCGTTACACCACAGAAAAACATGTCTAGACACTGATTTGCTTCCCACCACATACAAGGTGATAAAGGGAGGGGACATTTGCAGGTCACTACTCAGCAGACAGAGAAGCTTTCCAGACGCAGCAGAGCAGACACAGGAAGGAATCTACACTCAGAACAATGTGAGTATATCCTAGCCAATGCCTTTATTTTCTATTTTCTGTCTCTACATGTCCTAATTTCTGCCATTTCTTTCTTTCTGCATGCATCACAATGTCATCTTAATCTGATGAGGAGCAACGTCATGGGCCTTCTCAAGCCGACCATGTCAGTGAAATGAGTACTCAACTCCTCAGATTGGAAAGTATTCACTGTCACATCTACACATGTGACAACTTTTTTCCCTTTTTTTAGAGCACTTCTTCCACTGCGGCAGAGGGTGAGCAGGAGCAGCGGGGTCACGGTCAGGTGGCAAGGCGGCAGCGTGTAAGTATACCTGGCTGACTGTTTACTGCATCCTCACTTTAGTATTCTTGAATCTTCCTTTCTTTACTTTCCTCTTTCTTTACATTTTTCTTCTGGACTCCTTTTTAATCTTGACTTTCATTATTCATGCCATTTCTCAGCCTCTGTTTTCTTTCTTTTCCTTATGTTAATGTATCCAACATTAATGTCTTCATTTATTTTTTAGGTTCCAGGATGGGATGGGGACCTCATTGACAATGATATCCTCATCTCCCTGGTCCATGAGCGAGTCCCGTTGTGGGACACCCGGGTTCCACAGCACTCGGACAACGTGACGATCTGGCGGCTATGGAATGAGGTGGCCAAAGCGATGTGGGATGGCTTGGACAAGGCCCCATCTCGGGTCCGAAATGCATTTTGTAAGTATTGCAATGCAGTATGATGCAGCAGAGACCTTGGCTGTGCTCACACAACTGTGTGTGATGACAGAAACTCTCAGGAGTTTCTCTCATCACACACAGTTGTGTGAGCACGGCCAAAAGTCCATTGTCTAACCATTATTTTTTGTTTTGTCAACAGTGCTCAAAGTCAAAACATGTTGGCATTCGATGAAGGATCGCTTCAACAAGGACCTGCGTCAAGAGAGCCGTGCTCCCAGTGGTTCTGGAGCAAGGATCCGAAAGTATAAATACCATCGCATTCTGGCATTTTTAAGACCGGTCCTTGCCCAGAGAACGTAAGTATTTTTCCGGTGTATTAGGTTGTCTTGTATTGCCATAATCTGTATGTTTCTATTCAACAGGAGTTGGCGTTTTTTAAGTTTTTAGTATTTTTTTTCCTTTTTTCACAGCACAACCCAGGTTCTGGAGCGGTCCTTCATCAGACAGCCACGGACCCGTCCCAGCCATCCAGCAGCGCTGCAGCAAGTGGGCCTGCCACACTAACTGGAGACCAGGAAGCTGCTCCATCAGGTGGTCCCCTTTCCCAGTCCTCTGCCTCTGCCCCTTTTTTTGGGCTCCTCCTGGCAGCGGCAGAGGGCATCGGACAGGTCACTCATGCCCGAGTTTTTGCACTTGAGCTCAGTTTTCACAATGGACTCAAGGCTTTGGGTGAACAACTGGATACTGTCATTAGACATATGTATACATGTATCCAGGTCACCAAATGCCTTGACCAAGTAAAAGCCGATCTCCAGAGGCCAGCACATCATTTTTTTAATCAAATTGAACAGGGCATGTCAGAACACCTTACTCCTGATCTCCAGCTTAGTGTCATGCAGGCCTGCAATGCTGCTTACATGCAGGCTATGCAGCAGAGTCAGTATTTTCAGCAGACAGTGGCGGCATATCCACCTGTGCCTACACTGTCACGCTTGACCTCAATGCCGAGCTCTGCTGCATACCACTGCACGGCCACCTCCATTCCAAGCACTGCTGACACCACTACAACACCACCACCATGCCGAGTGCTGTAGGACAGCCCACCGCCACCACCATGACAACTGCTGCTCCTGCTTGGTCCCCCTCCACTGCCACCACCATGCAGCAGCAGGACCCTGGTATGGCCTTCTGCTCTGCCACCACAATGCAGCAGGACCCTGGCATTCCCTTCTGCTCCACCACCATGATGCAGCAGGACCCTGGCATGGCCTTCCGCTCCGCCACCACGATGCAGCAGGACCCTGGCATCACCTTCCGCTCCACCACCACGATGCAGCAGGACCCTGGCATGGCCTTCCAACCTCCTACTGCAACCATGCAGCAGCAGCAGCAGCGGGACAAAGACACTAACAGTTCAGCCGCTATGACTAGGCCACAAGAAATGAGCCTGCCAAGGCTCCCCAGACCGCAGCGCTGATCCCAAAAAGGGAACAAAAAAAGCGGACTATTTCTATTCCTCCCCCCTCACCTCCCAATGTGTCTGTAATGTCAGGTTTGTCTCACCCTTCCAGTGTGTCTCAGCCCTCTCATGCGTCGAGCCCCATCCCCGAAATGCCAGTCTCCAGTAATTTAATTGCCCCTTCTCCTGCCACCGCTGCGTCGTCCACAGTGAGTCAAGCTTCCCAGCTACATACCCCCCGTTTCCAGCACTCTACCCCAAGCAGGCGCAGTTAATATTTTTTTGTTAACAAAATAAATAATAATGTTTTTTGCCCCAAAAAATGTTTGGTTAATTGTGTATTTCTCCACCGGCAACACACACCGTGCGCCAAATAAAACACTGCGCGCACACTTTATTTTTTGGCCACATCATAGCTCCAGTAGTTAGCAAGCACAACACTGCAGCTTTGTGTGGTGTGTCTTTAGAATAGAGATATGAGGTGGGGAAAAAAATGTATACTTGTATTTTCTCCATAATCTCTTCCTTCTGCTTAGTCTGTGACTAGTGTTGCAGACTGAAGAGAAAATGGCGGCAATACAATGCAGAACTATACTCAACAGGTCATGTGTCCAAAAAGTAATTAGTTAGGACACCTGACCTGGTGAGTAGAGAACTGCCTTGTATAACCTACATTTTCTCTTCTGTGTACATTTTCTATTTCACACAAAGTGAAGGGACGATGGCGGTCATACAAGGCATAACTATGCTCACCTGGCCATGTGTCAGAAATAGTGAATTCATGAGGCTGTTATATGTGCATCATGAATTCACTATTTCTGACACCTGACTTGATGAGTATAGATCTGTTTTGTATTAAACAGCCATCGTCTCTTCAGTCTGCGTCCAATAGATACTGCAGAACAGAATCAGGACGCAATGACGTCAATAACCTTACCACTAACAACCTAAGGCTGCCGTCACACTAGCAGTATTTGGTCAGTATTTTACATCAGTATTTGTAAGCCAAAACCAGGAGTGGAACAATTAGAGGAAAAGTATAATAGAAACATATTTACCACTTCTGCATTTATCACCCAATCCTGGTTTTGGCTTACAAATACTGATGTAAAATACTGACTAGTGTTGAGCATTCCGATACCGCAAGTATCGGGTATCGGCCGATACTTGCGGGTATCGGAATTCCGATACCGAGATCCAATACTTTTGTGGTATCGGGTATCGGTATCGGGATCGATATTAATGTGTAAAATAAAGAATAAAAATAAAAAATATTGCTATACTCACCTCTCCGACGCAGCCTGGACCTCAGCGAGGGAACCGGCAGCGTTGTTTGCTTAAAATTCGCGCGTTTACTTCCTTACGTGAAGTCCAGGCTTGTGATTGGTCGCGTGCCGCCCATGTGGCCGCGACGCGACCAATCACAGCAAGCCGTGACGTAATTTCAGGTCCTTCAGGATTTTAAAATTACGTTCTGGCTTGTGATTGGTCGCGTCGCGGTCACATGGGCGACGCGACCAATCACAAGCCGTGACGTCACGGGAGGCTGGACACGCGCGCATTTTAAAATGCGCGCGTGTCCTTCCTCCCGTGACGTCCCGGCTTGTGATTGGTCGCGTCGCCCATGTGGCCACGACGCGGCCAATCACAGCAAGCCGTGACGTAATTTCAGGTCCTTCAGGATTTTAAAATTACGTTCTGGCTTGTGATTGGTCACGTCGCGGTCACATGGGCGACGCGACCAATCACAAGCCGTGACGTCACGGGAGGCAGGACACGCGCGCATTTTAAAATGCGCGCGTGTCCAGCCTCTCGTGACGTCACGGCTTGTGATTGGTCGCGTCGCCCATGTGACCGCGACGCGACCAATCACAAGCCAGAACGTAATTTTAAAATCCTGAAGGACCTGAAATTACGTCACGGCTTGCTGTGATTGGTCGCGTCGCGGCCACATGGGCGGCATGCGACCAATCACAAGCCGGGACTTCACGTAAGGAAGTAAACGCGCGAATTTTAAGCAAACAACGCTGCCGGTTCCCTCGGTGAGGTCCAGGCTGCGTCGGAGAGGTGAGTATAGCAATATTTTTTATTTTAATTCTTTCTTTTACACATTAATATGGATCCCAGGGCCTGAAGGAGAGTTTCCTCTCCTTCAGACCCTGGGAACCATCAGGGATACCGTCCGATACTTGAGTCCCATTGACTTGTATTGGTATCGGGTATCGGTATCGGTATCGGCCGATACTTTCCGATACCGATACTTTCAAGTATCGGACGGTATCGCTCAACACTAATACTGACTAAATACTGCTAGTGTGACAGCAGCCTTGGTTTGTAGAGGAAATACATAGGAGACACGGTCAAGATACCAAAAAATAAAGTTTATTAACAACAAATATTAGTAAAATTTTAAAAAATAACTGGTACAGACCAAATCCCAACAGGACATTTACACAACATTGTCCTGCCATGACACACGTCCAATATCTGATTAAAAAAAGGCAGCAAATTGGTTCCGCATGTGGCTAACTTCAGCAGTTGACCACAGCGGGTGATGCTGGTAATCTGGCAATGGGTTTCCAACTGGTTCATCCAGTTCAATGTTGGGTCGCTCCTTAGCCATTATGTAATTGTGGAGAACCACACAGGCTTTGACCACCTCATCGACTGTCTCCATTTTTAGATTAATGGCTGTTGCAAGAATGCACCATTTTGAGAATAGAATCCCAAAGGTACACTCTACTGTTCTTCGGGCGCTGGTCAGTCTGTAGTTAAAGATCCTTTTAGTGTGGTTCAAGTCCCGGCTGGAATATGGCTTCAGTAGGTTTTCACACATCTGAAAGGTTTCATCCCCAACCATAACAAATGGCATCGGTGGACTTTGAGTGTTGGGGAGAGGTCGTGGCCGTGGAAAATTAGCATTTTTGCCATACACACGGCGCCCCATATCCAAGTTCTTGAAAGTCTGGGAATCGTTTGCCATGGCCAAAAGCTCCAATGTCCACGGTGATGAAGCGACAGTCCTCATCTGCTATTGCCATGAGCACAACAGAAAAATATTTTTTATAGTTGAAGTACTCCAATCCTGTTCTGGCTGGTTTGATAATGCGGATGTGCTTTCCATCCACCGCTCCCAAACAGTTGGGGAAATCACACACACTCCAGAATTTTTCAGCAATTTCAATCCACATGTCCGCGGTGGGTAGGGGTATAAACTCTTCCCGGAGAACATTCCACAAAGCCCGTCAGGTGTCCGCAACTATTCCTCACAGGGTGAAAATTCCAAGCCGGTATTGGAAGTGGAGGGATGATAAACTCTCTCTGGTTGCCAGAAATCTGTAATAAAATAAATTAAAAAAAAATTAACAATCAATTCTATTTATGGTGTTGTTCTGCTCAAGACATAAAGGAAAATACAAAGAATACATGTCAGAACAACCAAAAGTAGGACTGGCATTTGTTTAGAATTGTTAGGTACCTTAATGTAACCAGCAGACGTTCCTCTGGTGGAATCGCTCTACGGAGCTGGGTGTCCTGTCTCCGTATGGCTCCTTGGACATGAGCAAGCAAATCACGGAAAGAGTCTTGCGACATCCTTGTATATTCCGGGAATTTGTACGGGTTGGCATTAAGCTCGCCATATAGCGTGTGATAGGCTCCACAGCTCTCACGTAGTTCGATAATGGGGTGTCGCCAAAAACGCCTACGCCATGTCCTTCTCCATCTTTCACGATTTCTGTGCTGCTCCCAAGCAAATGCACAGACAAGAAACAGCTTGATTCTTAAATCCAGGTTGAAATAAAAGCTCTCCATGCGAAGATCCATCATGACACAGGATACAGTAGCACACTGTTAAGATTTCAGCAGTCCTAGGGTCTATATATAGATATCCTATAATACATGCCCTCTGTAGTCCCATTGGCGGTGTCTGGTTATCTAGATTTTTCTCCTGTAAAATTTTCCACCATGCGCACAAAAAACGCGAACACATGACAAAACGCATGGAAAAGCGTGAAAATGTGGCGTTTTATTAACCGCATGCGTTCCCGCATGCGTCTAAAAAATGCTGCATTTGTACGTGTTTCTATGCGTTTTTTCCTGCACTGGCAGATGCGGATAAAACGCTGCGGATTCGATCGCAAATGTGAAACTAGCCTTAGACAATCTTTTGAGAGACGATGTGCCACCTTCATACTGAGCATGGAAGCATGGCTTCATCATAAATTCTAAATGAGACAAAAGGGGCTATTTGACCAAGAAGAATAGTGATGGGGTGCTACGCCAGATGACCTGGCCTCCACAGTCACCAGACCTGAACCCAATCGAGATGGTTTGAGGTTAGCTGGACAGCAGAGTGAAGGCAAAATGGCCAACAATCGCTAAACATCTCTGGGAACTCCTTCAAGATTGTTGGAAGACCATTTCCGGGGACTATCTCTTGAAGCTCATCAAGAGAATGCCAAGAATGTGCAAAGCAGTCATCAAAGCAAAAGGTGGCTACTTTGAAGAACCTAGAATATAAGACATATTTTCAGTTGTTTCACACTTTTTTGTTAAGTATAAAATTCCACATGTGTTAATTCATAGTTTTGATGCCTTCAGTGTGAATTTACAATTTTCATAGTTATGAAAATACAGAAAAATCTTTAAATCAGAAGGTGTGTCCAAACTATAAAATAAATACAAATAGAAATAAAATAGAAATTAAAAGTTATCAAAGTGAGAACATAAATTCCATCATTATTTAAAAGCAGATGTAAGAAAATTTTAGGGACTAGATAAATTTGGACAACTAGAGAACATTTTCTTTGCACCAGCATAAACGTTCCCCATAGATTTAGTATGACCAAAAATGTTTGTAAATTTCTTCATCCCATATACCTGCATATACTTTCAGGGCTGTAAGCAAATATTTACCTCTAATGTCATAAAACAAGCATGTCTTCAGTAACATCCATTATTTCCAATGCAAAATAATAGGGTTAAAAGAGAGAAGTAATGGAATAAGAAATGAGCAAAAACTGTCTGTTGCTGTAGAGTTCAATACTTAGAGTATGGAAAAAGAGCCAGTTAGTTTAATTGTTGAAAAAATTTAAATAATGTTTTTGGAAACTATTGTTTCTCTTTAAATTAAATCTAATCTGGTGACCAACTGTGGATTCAATTTTTGACAGATAATTACCCACAATCCTTTTATTACCACAATGCTTTTGTTTAGTTTAACAATGCTGCCAATTATGTTTTGTGGGCTCACAGAGGACATGATGATATATTCAGAAAACAAAATTAGGAGGGTGGCTGGGAAAAGACTGGTTGGAGTTTTCCTATCTGCAAAATTATATAGATTTAATTTAATCTTCATATGGTTAATTATATTCGTTAGAAAATAAAGCCTCTAGCCTATTTATCGAATCGTTTAGTTGTTTTCTGTTATACATTGATATTTTGCACGTCAATAGCATCCCATTTCATTAGGTATTAAATGTTAAACTCATTGTCAATGATTTATATCTTAGCATTTTCATGAATATAATTTATAAATGACCTTGCTTTGGATTGTGGCTATTTAACTCCTTCAGACAAGGTGAAGGGTTATAGTAAAGACATGTGAGCACCATTGCTTAGGTAGAAGCTAATTACCAGCTAAAAGGGGAAACATACATAACAAGGACAAAGCTGAATTAGAGCTGGTGCAAAAGAGAACAGAGTAATTAAGGAAATAACAAGGTATGGCGAGGACAGATTATCAAACTTGAGTTTATTCCACTTGAAAAACAAATAATGTTTAGGCCAAATTCAGAAGTCTGTAAAAGATGGTCCTTCTCCATATAGTAATGTATGGACTGGCTGTGGGTCTCCAGATCTAAACTCAACTCATGTAGCCATATATGAGTCTGTTGAGATTGGGTGTGGAGCCCATGGGCAGTTCGTTCACGGACTGTGTTTCAAGCACATCTGAATTCGATCTTCTGGGCAATTTTATTGCAATGTACAAATAAAGAGTACAGACATTTTTACAAATAATTTGTTACACCTTGTACCATATGTCAGAGGGTTATTTATGAATTCTTCATCTTTTACAAAAAAAAGTGGACTGAATATTACATGGACCCCACTGTTTCGTCATGGACTATCCTGTGTAGGTTGGTGTGCTTTTTCTTGTTCATTCTACTGAAGCGGATATATTACCTGGTTGGCTAATTTATGCTGCAAATGTCATAATGTGCTGATCATGTGCCATTATAGTGTTATGTTGTGTAATGTTGTATGCAAGGGAGTTTATAGAAATCATAGAGCCACATAGCAGATGTTTTAATTGGGTCCCTTCCCCAAAAAAACATTCCATAAGGAAACAGCCTTAACAATGCCTGTCAGATGACAAATGCACTAGCAGGATGCACCAGGCCCCCAATAATAAAGGTAGGGGCAGCACAGGTGCAAGCTACTGATAGAAACAGCCACCCACACACGCAACAAATTATGGAGGGGTTGGCTGCCTAGTAGAAAAAATGCACACAAATGAGGCTTGTATAGAACGCCAGTCACACAGGTATGTGTGATGCAAAGTGTCCGGCTTACAGCCTATTGATGACACCAATAATATTATCACGCTGGCTGCCCAGCACTATATACATGCACCCCACATCAATGGGAGTCACCAATAGGCTGTAAGCCGGACACTTTGCATCACACATACCTGTGTGACTGGCGTTCTACTCAACCCTCATTTGTGTGCATTTTTTTCTGCTAGGTACTGGCATCCAACCCCTCCATAATTTGGTAGGTGTGTGTGTGGCTGTTTTTATCAGTAGATTGCACCTATGCTTCCCCTGCCTTTATTATTGGGGGCCTACTGCATCCTGCTTGTGCATTTGTCGCTTGACAGGAATTGGTAAGGCTGTTTCCTTATGGTATGTTTTTCTACATTTTTCTATGTTAACTGTTTTTGAAATTAGTGTTAGGACTCACAAGTATGAGGACACTTGACATTGGGTTGAGAGCTTATCTATTTTGGCCAAAATATCAACCAATACCTCATTTAGTGTATTTATCATATGCATTAATATTTTCATCTTTTATTGAACTTTTTGTTTTTTTTGCAGGATGCAGTCAGGCTCCTTTTTGTTGGCTTGGTGTAATGGGGCATCTGTTCTTGTGGGGTGGATGTATATAGTGCTGAGCAGCCTGCCTGATAATATTATGGGCGTCGTCAATAGGCTGTAAGCCGGACACTTTGCATCACACATACCTGTGTGACTGGCGTTCTACGCAAGCCTCATTTGTGTGCATTTTTTCTACTAGGCAGCCAACCCCTCCATAATTTGGTAGGTGTGTGGGTGGCTATTTCTATCAGTAGTTTGCACCTGTGCTGGCTCTGTCTTATCAGTGGGGGCCTGCTGCATCCTGCTAGTGCATTTTTCAATTTCAGGTTTTGGTAATGCTGTTTCCTTATGGTATTATTTTCTAAATTGGGCCCCCTCCCACCCTAACAAAATGAATATTCGCCAGGGTCACGGAATATCATATCTATCAACTTTGAAGACCTTACCCAGGATTTATCCTACTTTTGAAGCCCCTAGATTCCTTTTTCACTTCCCCACAAAGTAGGATGCCAGCAAAAATGCCCCCATAAGCAGTATGCCCACAGTGAATTCCTCCACAGTACCATCCACATGCAGAGTTTGATGGCCCTTCTGTACCCCACCCAAGTAAAGTATGGTGACCTTAACACAGTATGACTGCCCAACTGTGACCACAATAGAGCCCTTCATAAAGAATAATGGCCCCAGCACAGCTGTCATGATTCTCAATGGCGAGAGAACATAGCCCAGCATATATGAGAACTAGCTCTTGGAAGATGGAAACTATACTGACCATGAACTAAACCTGCCGCACAACTAGAAGTGGCCGGGTAGCATGCCTACGTTTTTTTATCCCTAGATGCCCAGCGCCAGCCGGAGAACTACCTAATCCTAGCAGAAGAAAAGACAGTCCTGGCTCACCTCTAGAGAAATTTTCCCAAAAGGCAGACAGAGGCCCCCACATATATTGGCGGTGATTTAAGATGAAATGACAAACGTAGTATGAAAATAGGTTTAGCAAAATCGAGGTCCGCTTACTAGATAGCATGAAGACAGAAAGGGCACTTTCATGGTCAGCAGAAAACCCTATCAAAACACCATCCAGAAATTACTTTAAGACTCTAGCATTAACTCATAACACCAGAGTGGCAATTTCCGCTCACAAGAGCTTTCCAGACACAGTAACGAAACAGCAGCTGTGAACAGGAACAAAATGCAAAAACACACAAGGACAAAAGTCCAACTTAGCTGGGAGTTGTCTAGTAGCAGGAACATGCACAGAAAGGCTACTGATTACATTGTTGACCGGCATGAAACTGACAGAGGAGCAAGGTTATATAGCGACTCCCACATCCTGATAGGAGCAGGTGAACAGAGGGGATGATGCACACAAGTTAAATTCCACAAGTGGCCACCGGGGGAGCCCAGAATCCAATTTCACAACAGTACCCCCCCCTCAAGGAGGGGGCACCGAACCCTCACCAGAACCACCAGGGCGATCAGGATGAGCCCTATGAAAGGCACGGACAAGATCGGAGGCATGAACATCAGAGGCAGTGACCCAAGAATTATCCTCCTGACCGTATCCCTTCCATTTGACCAGATACTGGAGTTTCCGTCTGGAAACACGAGAGTCCAAGATCTTTTCCACAACGTACTCCAACTCACCCTCAACCAACACCGGAGCAGGAGGGTCAACGGAAGGCACAGCTGGTACCTCATACCTGCGCAACAATGACCGATGAAAAACATTATGAATCGAAAAGGATGCAGGGAGGTCCAAACGGAAGGACACAGGGTTAAGAATCTCCAATATCTTGTACGGGCCGATGAACCGAGGCTTAAACTTAGGAGAAGAAACCCTCATAGGGACAAAACGAGAAGACAACCACACCAAGTCCCCAACACAAAGCCGAGGACCAACACGACGACGGCGGTTGGCAAAAAGCTGAGTCTTCTCCTGGGACAACTTCAAATTGTCCACCACCTGCCCCCAAATCTGATGCAACCTCTCCACCACAGCATCCACTCCAGGACAATCCGAAGATTCCACTTGACCGGAGGAAAATCGAGGATGAAACCCCGAATTACAGAAAAACGGGGACACCAAGGTGGCAGAGCTGGCCCGATTATTGAGGGCGAACTCCGCCAAAGGCAAAAAAGCAACCCAATCATCCTGATCCGCAGACACAAAACACCTCAAATATGTCTCCAAGGTCTGATTAGTCCGCTCGGTCTGGCCATTAGTCTGAGGATGGAAAGCAGACGAAAAAGACAAATCTATGCCCATCCTAGCACAGAATGCCCGCCAAAATCTAGACACGAATTGGGTCCCTCTGTCAGAAACGATATTCTCCGGAATACCATGCAAACGAACAACATTTTGAAAAAACAGAGGAACCAACTCGGAAGAAGAAGGCAACTTAGGCAAGGGAACCAGATGGACCATCTTAGAGAAACGGTCACACACCACCCAGATGACAGACATCTTCTGAGAAACAGGCAGATCCGAAATAAAATCCATCGAGATGTGCGTCCAAGGCCTCTTCGGGATAGGCAAGGGTAACAACAATCCACTAGCCCGAGAACAACAAGGCTTGGCCCGAGCACAAACGTCACAAGACTGCACAAAGCCTCGCACATCTCGTGACAGGGAAGGCCACCAGAAGGACCTTGCCACCAAATCCCTGGTACCAAAGATTCCAGGATGACCTGCCAACGCAGAAGAATGAACCTCAGAGATGACTCTACTGGTCCAATCATCAGGAACAAACAGTCTACCAGGTGGGCAACGATCAGGTCTATCCGCCTGAAACTCCTGCAAGGCCCGCCGCAGGTCTGGAGAAACGGCAGACAATATCACTCCATCTTTAAGGATACCTGTGGGCTCAGAATTACCAGGGGAGTCAGGCTCAAAACTCCTAGAAAGGGCATCCGCCTTAACATTCTTAGAACCCGGTAGGTAAGACACCACAAAATTAAACCGAGAGAAAAACAACGACCAGCGCGCTTGTCTAGGATTCAGGCGCCTGGCAGACTCAAGGTAAATTAAATTTTTGTGGTCAGTCAATACCACCACCTGATGTCTGGCCCCCTCAAGCCAGTGACGCCACTCCTCAAAAGCCCACTTCATGGCCAAAAGCTCCCGATTCCCAATATCATAATTCCGCTCGGCGGGCGAAAATTTACGGGAAAAAAAAGCACAAGGTCTCATCACGGAGCAGTCGGAACTTCTCTGCGACAACACCGCCCCAGCTCCGATTTCAGAAGCGTCGACCTCAACCTGAAAAGGAAGAGCAACATCAGGCTGACGCAACACTGGGGCGGAAGAAAAGCGGCGCTTGAGCTCCCGAAAGGCCTCCACAGCATCAGGGGACCAATCAGCAACATCAGCACCCTTCTTAGTCAAATCAGTCAATGGTTTTACAACATCAGAAAAACCAGCAATAAATCGACGATAAAAGTTAGCAAAGCCCAAAAATTTCTGAAGACTCTTAAGAGAAGAGGGTTGCGTCCAATCACCAATAGCCTGAACCTTGACAGGATCCATCTCGATGGAAGAGGGGGAAAAAATGTATCCCAAGAAGGAAATCTTCTGAACCCCAAAAACACACTTAGAACCCTTCACACACAAGGAATTAGACCGCAAAACCTGAAAAACCCTCCTGACCTGCTGGACATGAGAGTCCCAGTCATCCGAAAAAATCAGAATATCATCCAGATACACAATCATAAATTTATCCAAATAATCGCGGAAAATGTCATGCATAAAGGACTGGAAGACTGAAGGGGCATTTGAAAGACCAAAAGGCATCACCAAATACTCAAAATGGCCTTCGGGCGTATTAAATGCGGTTTTCCACTCATCCCCCTGCTTGATTCGCACCAAATTATACGCCCCACGGAGATCAATCTTAGAGAACCACTTGGCCCCCTTTATACGAGCAAACAAATCAGTAAGCAGTGGTAACGGATATTGATATTTAACCGTGATTTTATTCAAAAGTCGATAATCAATACACGGCCTCAAAGAGCCGTCTTTCTTAGACACAAAGAAAAAACCGGCTCCTAAGGGAGATGACGAAGGACGAATATGTCCCTTTTCCAAGGACTCCTTTATATATTCTCGCATAGCAGCGTGTTCAGGCACAGACAGATTAAATAAACGACCCTTAGGGTATTTACTACCCGGGATCAAGTCTATGGCACAATCGCACTCCCGGTGCGGAGGTAGTGAACCAACCTTGGGTTCTTCAAAAACGTCACGAAAGTCAGACAAGAATTCAGGAATCTCAGAGGGAATAGATGATGAAATGGAAACCAAAGGTACGTCCCCATGAGTTCCTTTACATCCCCAGCTTAACACAGACATAGCTCTCCAGTCGAGGACTGGGTTATGAGATTGCAGCCATGGCAATCCCAGCACCAAAACATCATGTAGATTATACAGCACCAGAAAGCGAATAACCTCCTGGTGATCCGGATTAACACGCATAGTCACTTGTGTCCAGTATTGTGGTTTATTACTAGCCAATGGGGTGGAGTCAATCCCTTTCAGAGGTATCGGAGCCTCCAATGGCTCCAAATCATACCCACAGCGTTTGGCAAAGGACCAATCCATAAGACTCAAAGCAGCGCCAGAGTCGACATAGGCGTCCGCGGTAATAGATGACAAAGAACAAATCAGGGTCACAGATAGAATAAACTTAGACTGTAAAGTGCTAATTGAAACAGACTTGTCAGGCTTCTTAGTACGCTTAAAGCATGCTGATATAACATGAGTTGAATCACCACAATAGAAGCACAACCCATTTTTTCGTCTAAAATTCTGCCGCTCGCTTCTGGACAGAATTCTATCACATTGCATATTTTCTGGCGTTTTCTCAGTAGACACCGCCAAATGGTGCACAGGTTTGCGCTCCCGCAGACGCCTATCGATCTGAATAGCCATCGTCATGGACTCATTCAGACTCGCAGGCACAGGGAACCCCACCATAACATCCTTAATGGCATCAGAGAGACCTTCTCTGAAAATCGCCGCCAGGGCGCACTCATTCCACTGAGTAAGCACAGACCATTTGCTGAATTTTTGGCAGTATATTTCAGCTTCATCTTGCCCCTGAGACAAGGACATCAAGGCCTTTTCCGCCTGAAGCTCTAAATGAGGTTCCTCATAAAGCAACCCCAAGGCCAGAAAAAACGCATCCACATTGAGCAACGCAGGATCCCCTGGTGCCAATGCAAAAGCCCAGTCTTGAGGGTCGCCCCGGAGCAAGGAAATTACAATCCTGACCTGCTGTGCAGGGTCTCCGGCAGAGCGAGACTTCAGGGACAAAAACAATTTGCAATTATTTTTAAAATTTTGAAAGTGAGATCTATTCCCCGAGAAGAATTCAGGCAAAGGAATTCTAGGCTCAGACATAGGTGCATGAACAACAAAATCTTGCAAATTTTGTACCTTTGTGGCGAGATTATTCAAACCTGTAGCTACACTCTGAAGATCCATTTGAAACAGGTGAACACAGAGCCATTCAAGGATTAGAAGGAGAGGAAGAGAGGAAGGCTGCAGTATAGGCAGACTAGCAAGTGATTCAATTAAGAGCACACTCAGAACTAGAGGGAAAAAAAAAAAAAAAAAAAAAATTGTAGCAGACTTCTTTTTTCTCTCCTTTCTCAGCCAGTAATTTAACCCTTTTTTAGGTCCGGTCAAACTGTCATGATTCTCAATGGCGAGAGAACATAGCCCAGCATATATGAGAACTAGCTCTTGGAAGATGGAAACTATACTGACCATGAACTAAACCTGCCGCACAACTAGAAGTGGCCGGGTAGCATGCCTACGTTTTTTTATCCCTAGATGCCCAGCGCCAGCCGGAGAACTACCTAATCCTAGCAGAGGAAAAGACAGTCCTGGCTCACCTCTAGAGAAATTTTCCCAAAAGGCAGACAGAGGCCCCCACATATATTGGCGGTGATTTAAGATGAAATGACAAACGTAGTATGAAAATAGGTTTAGCAAAATCGAGGTCCGCTTACTAGATAGCATGAAGACAGAAAGGGCACTTTCATGGTCAGCAGAAAACCCTATCAAAACACCATCCAGAAATTACTTTAAGACTCTAGCATTAACTCATAACACCAGAGTGGCAATTTCCGCTCACAAGAGCTTTCCAGACACAGTAACGAAACAGCAGCTGTGAACAGGAACAAAATGCAAAAACACACAAGGACAAAAGTCCAACTTAGCTGGGAGTTGTCTAGTAGCAGGAACATGCACAGAAAGGCTACTGATTACATTGTTGACCGGCATGAAACTGACAGAGGAGCAAGGTTATATAGCGACTCCCACATCCTGATAGGAGCAGGTGAACAGAGGGGATGATGCACACAAGTTAAATTCCACAAGTGGCCACCGGGGGAGCCCAGAATCCAATTTCACAACACACAGCCCTCCACACAGCATGATGGCTCCAACACACCCCTCCACACTGTATGATGGTCCCACCAGCCCTTGAAATAATATAATGGCACCCACACAGCCTTCCAAACAGCATAATGGCCCACACACTGCCATCTACACAGTATGGTAGACCCCACACAAACCTTTACACTGTGTAATTGCTTGCATACATTATAATGGCCCCTCTAGCTCCCAAAATAGTATATTGGCCCCTCACAAAGCCCTGCAAACAGCATAATGGCCCCGCACATAGCCCTGCAAATAGTAAAATGGTCCCAACATAGCCCAACAAACAGTAATGTGGACCACAGCATAGCCCTCCATTGAGTATAAAGAATCCCAGAGAGCCCTCCAAATATTATGATGCCCCCATTCAAGCCCTCCAAATACTATGAAGGCCCTCACATAGTCCTCCAAGGACTATAATGGCATCACATAGTATACTGAGCCCCAGATAGCCCTTCAAATAGTATAATGCATCCCACATAGCCTTCCATATAGTATAATGGGCCCCACATAGTCCTCCATGTAGTATAGTGGCCCCTACCTAGCCCTGGATATAGTATAATGTCCACCACATAGCCCTCCAAATATTATAATGGCCCAAACATTGCCTTCAATATAGTATAACGCTCTTCCATTGTTCTCCATATAGTATAATGCACCCCCATTACTCTCCATATAGTATAATGCACCCCAATTACCCTCCATATAGTATAATGCACCCCCATTGTCCTTCATATAGTATAATGGGCCCCCTATGGCCCTCCATGTAGTATAATGCGCCCCCATTACCTTCCATATAATATAATGCACCCCAATTGCCCTCCATATAGTGTAATGCACCCCCATACTCCTCCATATCGTATGATGCACCCCCATTGTCTTCCATAGAGTATAATGTGCCACTATTGCACTTCATATAATATAACACAAATCCATATAGTATAATGCACCCACTTTGTATTTCATATTGTATAATGTGTCTCATTGCACTTCATATACTATAAAGTGTCCCGATTATACTTCCTATAGTATAAAGTGCCCCCTTGCACTTCATATAGTATTATGAGCCTCCATATAGTATAATACACCATAGCACTTCATATAGTGTAAAGTGTCCCGATCACTTCATATAGTATAAAGCGTCCCATTGCACTTCACATTGTAAAATGTGACAGTGTTGCACTTCATACACTAAATATGCCCCTATTGCACTTCATATCGTAAAATGTGCTCCCATTGCTCTTCATATACTATAATACACCCCCATAGCCCTTATCATAGTATAATGCACCCCATTGCACTTCATATAGTATAATGCACCTCCTTCTAATAAGCTGCGCCACACAGTGAACTCATTGATTTGAAAAATAAATAAATACTCACATCCCCTCAGCCTCTCCCTTGCTCCAGTCTCCTCAGCATGTGGTTTCAAGCGCAGTGTGTGCTATGTAGTGACATTATCGCGCTAGCTGTGCTGAGACATCAGATCTCAGATGCTGAGGGAGAATGATGGGGGAGGAAGCGGATGTCTTCTCTCTTCCATCATTGCTTTCAACTCTATTATTATTATTATTATTTATTTATATAGCACCATTGATTCCATGGTGCTGTACATGAGAAGGGGTTACATACAAGTTACAGATATCACTTATTTTGTTTACTGTAACAATGAGAGACTGATACAGAGGGGCGAGGAACTTTTTTCTGTTTTCTGTGTTGTTCCAATACACACAAAGGAAATAAGCATGTATATAACAAAACACGTGTAATTTCACTTATTTTTTGGGAGAAATACTTCATTTTCTGGAACAATTTCAAGGGTGCCAACACTTTCGGCCATGGCTGTATATATGCATTTATGTATAAAATGCCCAGCATAAATGAGTACACCCCATTGATAAGTAAGATGTTTAATCAATACCTCACTGAATACAAGAACAAAATTTTAATTTTTTTTGCAAGACTCAGTTCATTGCACATTTTTTAATTCATAACATGAAAGTAAGGTTAATAATTTAACTTTTGCTACAAAAACTTTAGTTTTACTTAAATTAATTGATACAAAAATGAATACACCCTATATAAAAAAAAACACTTGGCTTTTGTATGACCTTCAGCAAGTTTTCTAGACATGGGATGAACAAATTGGAGTCATATTGCAACATCTATCTTTTTCCATTCTTCAAAAACTACCTCTTTTAGAGCCTGGATGCAGGATGGAGAGTGATGCCCAAGTTGTCTCTTCAGAATTCCCCATAGGTGTTCGATTAGGTTCACATCAGGAGACATACTTGGACACTGTATCACTGTAAGTTTGTTCAGAAATACAACAGGTGTTTTGGATCATTGTCATGTTGGAAAAGTGCACATCTACGAAGGGCACGGAGTGATGGCAGCATCTTCTCTTTCAATATAGAGCAGTACATGTGTGAATTCATGATACCATCAATGAATTATAGCTCTTCAACACCAGCAGCAGTCAGGTAGCCCCACATAAGGACTCTCCCAACTTCACGTGTAACTGTACGCACCATGCATTTTTTTGTACTCCTCATCTTTGTGAGGCCATACAGTTTAGAAGCCATTAGTTCCAAAAATATTTGTTTCATCAATCCAGTATAGAGTTCCAGTAGTCTTCGTATTTTTCTGCATGGGCCCTGGAAAATTTTTGAAAAACTACTGTAATGTAGAAAAATATATGGTGCCTACAGTGACTCATGATGGTAGAAGTATCCTTATGTGGGCCTGCTTGAGTGCTGCTGGTGTCGGGGAGCTACATTTCATAGATGGAATCATGAATTCACAGATGTACTGCTCTATATTGAAAGAGAAAATGCTTCCATCACTCAGTGCCCTGGGTAGATGTGCACTTTTTCTAAATTGTCTCTTGAGAGAGGACGAGGACTTAAACTAGCGCATCTAGCTCCTTCTTTTAATCACTTCAGTTTCTGAATTAGAAAGTGGTTGAAAGAAGTAACAAAAAACTGAACATATGCACAGCAACTGCTCTTTTTCAGGCAAAATCTAGGTAGAATCTGTTTGAAAAAGACTTTGTGTGCACACACATTAAAGGAGTATTCCCATCTAGAACAGACATAAAAGGTTTGATAGACGTGTGTTCCATGCCTCTAAATTGAAAGCCTCTCAAGAATTAAGCTGTGGCTCATGCTTTGAAAATTAAGAGGTGACCAAACTCTGAGAGAAGTGAGAGACACATGTTTAAGCCCTTCTCTATTCCCGGCAGTGCAATATGATGCCCTGCTCTTGAGAGGTAGGAGTACATCTATCTATCAGACTTATATGACGTATTCTGTGAATATCTCATAAATGTCACAGATAGGAATTCCCCTTTAACTTATTTATGACTTATGACGAAGGCGTACTTCTCTCTACCCTAACCAGGACAGAGAAAATTACTGCAATGCACATGCGCCGGAGCTCTTTGACTTTTCTCAGCACATGCGCATTGGAGTACTTTGCTCTGCACTCATCAGGGCAGAAAAATATCTCATAAATGTCACAAATAGGAACTCCCCTTAAACTTATTAATGACTTATGACGTAGGCGTACTTCTCTCTACCCTAACCAGTATAGAGAAAAAAAAACACCAGAACACAGGCATGCTTACCTGTTCAAGGCCTCCAACAATTGCACTACCCAGGGTGCACCAGGCCCAAGTAAAGATAGCAAACAACACAGGTGCAAATAATACCGATGCAGCCAACCTACAATCAGGAATTGGCTGCTTGGAGCACCCATGCAAAAAAATAGTCTGTATGTGGCATGTTCACACAGGACTGCAAAGTATATGGTGAAAAGCCTATTAATGACGCCATAAATATAGCGGGCTAACCATGATGCATCCTGTGTGAACAGAGGCCACAGTGTACAGAGCCATCTAGGGCCCAGGCGCACCCTGGAAAAATGTACAGTGCACCAAAAACATAACAATGTATGCAAGGTATTGGTTGATATTATGGCCACAATATTGAAGCTGCCAACCCACGTCAAGGGTCCTTGTATCTTGGCAGTCCTAATCTAAAAAAAACACCATTGGAGGAAAACCTCCACTAAACTCAAAAAAAACACCAGAACACAGGCATGCTTACCTGTTCAAGGCCTCCAACAATTGCACTACCCAGGGTAGAGAAAATTACTGCAGTGCACATGCGGCGGAGCTCTTTGACTTTTCTCAGCACATGCGCATTGGAGTACTTTGCTCTGCACTCAACAGGGCCGAAAAAAGTACGCCTACGCAGGAGCTTGATGCTGGGGACACTGTGTGAATGATATAAGATGCGTCATCCTATATGAAGCACAAAATGGGACAGCGAGCGCAAGAAGAGAGGAGGCAATGGAGCAAGACAGCGACACACATCGGACCGGACAGCTCCATAGGTGAGTATAATAAAAGGTCTTTTTCTTGTCTTACAGTCCAGATTGGGGGTATATATACAGAATATTAGAATGCTGTGTATCAGGGCAGAAAGGTACTGACCTTATCTCATATGGGACAAACCTGGTGACAGGTTCTCTTTAAGAAGAAAAGGTAAAACACAAAGAATTCTTGTCTGTTTCTTCATACAGAAAGAAATTGGTTTAAATTGTTATAAAATATATGATATACCGTAATATTATGTTCCAACGTCACACCTATGTCTGTTTACTAGATTTATAATAGTCCATTGAAGTACTGTAATCAAGTAGTTATTAACCACACTGTTTAAAGCTTAAAATCTCTGAACACAGTTCTTCTACTAAATATAGTAACCATTTAGTATACAATGTATACATGGCTGCATTTTATATTTTAAAAATTTGATAATGTTTATAATGTTATCCAACCATACTGTATATTTTAACAGAATATGTTTATTGTAAGGAATATACAAGTTGATGGTTCTTTATTCGATGACATCATTGTCTGTCTCCTTATATGTCAACAATTATTGAAGTATTGTAATGCCAGGGAATGGCATGATCTACTCCAGGGTTTCCCAAATGAAAGTCATTGGGTCACATGTGGTGCCTCTTTTATCACCCGATATTATCAAAAACCACACACATACATCACAATATTCACTAAAAAAGTTCAACATTTTAAATCTTGTAAATAAATAAAGATGACATTGTTTTCCTCATGCAGGATGTTCTGAAAACTTGTGTCCTTTCAAGTGTCCTCATATTAAACAGACTATATTAATAACTGTATCTACATAGCTAGTTATATTGTTTTATTGTGTCATAAAAATAATAATCATAATAAGGATAAAGATGAGGATCAATGTTTTATGCAGGATTATTGCTTTGAATATTCAGCTCTAGGTGTTCTGAAAATTGTAACATCACTGAATATAAAAGAAACTGAAATTCTGAAATTTTGCTGGCTTTTCAATAGCTCTGGTTGTCTGTTGGCTGGGTGCCTGTATATCGAATGCAGTGACTTGACTGATCGCTTACAGGCACATATATATCTATAAGGGCGGGTTCAAGTGACCAAATAAAAAAATCATACAAGTTTCATCCAGAAGATGTAGATTTTTTTAAATCTCTTTTGTCATCTGTATGCAATGTGTTTCTATACAGCAGCATTTATTACAAATTTACAAGTCTAAATATAGCTTCACATATCAAAGAACTGCACAGTATCTATACAAATCGGATACTATATGGTGGCTCCATATGGAAACAGTTTTTCTTTCACACACATATAGACTTGAATGGGCGAGTGTCATCTAACACATGTAAGAAAGCGGTGCATGCTGTGATTAATTTTACATAAAGATTTGGTCCGTCAAAAAAAGTCATTCATCTGCACTGCCCTATTGAATAACATTATTCATAGTGCAGTCCATTTTTTTCATAGACAGCTGCGGTTGGACCAAAAATATGGTTTCATACACATACCCTTTGGTTGTAATTTTGGGTTAGGAGTCCAGCAGTCAGTCCGGGCATTGCTGTCTATGTCATAGAGTACTGTATGTCATTAAAAATGTATTCTGTTACCTTAAGCAAATCAACCAAAATGATTACCATGAAAAACAAAGGGAACAACCAGTCACATACAGTCATCATTCAAAATAAAGTTGGCCCTGTTTGTTTTTTTGGACAAAAGTTGGCGACACATCTTTAGTTTAAAGAAAGATGATTTGTCCGTGAAAAATATTTCTTTGAATGAATATCCCTAGAATGATTGTTTTTTTGTTGCCCACTGTGTAAAGGTACCTTCACACGAAGCGACGCTGCAGCGATAGCGACAACGATGCGATCGCTGCAGCGTCGCTGTTTGATCGCTGGAGAGCTGTCACACAGACCGCTCTCCAGCGACCAACGATGCCGAGGTCCCCGGGTAACCAGGGTAAACATCGGGTTGCTAAGCGCAGGGCCGCGCTTAGTAACCCGATGTTTACCCTGGTTACCAGCGTAAAAGTAAAAAAAACAAACAGCACATACTTACATGCGTCCCCCAGCGTCTGCTTCCTGACACTGACTGAGCTCCGGCCCTAACAGCAGAGCGGTGACGTCACCGCTGTGCTTTCACTTTCACTTTAGGTGCCGGCGCTCAGTAAGTGTCAGGAAGCAGACGCTGGGGGACGCAGGTGAGTATGTGCTGTTTGTTTTTTTTACTTTTACGCTGGTAACCAGGGTAAACATCGGGTTACTAAGCGCGGCCCTGCGCTTGGTAACCCGATGTTTACCCTGGTTACCAGTGTAAAACATCGCTGGGTATCGTTGCTTTTGCTTTCAAACACAACGATACACAGCGATCGGACGACCAAATAAAGTTCTGGACTTTATTCAGCGACCAGCGACATCACAGCAGGATCCTGATCGCTGCTGCGTGTCAAACGAAACGATATCGCTAGCCAGGACGCTGCAACGTCACGGATTGCTAGCGATGTCGTTTCGTGTGAAGGTACCCTTAGGGGTCGAGTTCCCGCCTCTGCACAGGGGGAATCTCAGGCCTTCTCCACTGCGGTCTCCCATTCTTCTCCTGCTGCAGTGGAGCCTGCTCAGCGGAGACGTCAGTCCCAGCGTCTTGCTCAGTCCCACTCTGTACAAAGAGTTACTGCTGCTTTTCCTGCTTCTGCCATTGAAGTCAGTGCTGGGCAGCAGCGAGCAGACGCTTCTGGGACTAAGTCCTGCTTTTCTCATT
The DNA here is from genome assembly GCF_051348905.1 of Ranitomeya variabilis. Classification (NCBI taxonomy): domain Eukaryota; kingdom Metazoa; phylum Chordata; class Amphibia; order Anura; family Dendrobatidae; genus Ranitomeya; species Ranitomeya variabilis. Next base: position 158,437,627 of record NC_135238.1, on the reverse strand, counting down.
CTGAGCATGCCCTGAGTAAGATCTCTCAGTGGAGATCGAGGGTCACATGGTCAGATACTGCAGCTAAGTCCATTGGTCCTTTCAGGAAGGTCCTGTAGGTGCTAGGACTAAGTCCTGCTTTGCACACACTGAGCATGCCCAGGGCAAGATCTCTCAGTGGAGATCTAGGGTCACATGCTCAGGTATGGCAGTTTCTCATTGGTCCTTCTAGGAAAGTCTTTTACTTGCTGCAGCTATATAAGGCTCGCATGGCCACACGGCCATGCGCTAGTATCAAATCTGTTATGTGCATGCGCCAGTGTGGTCACATTTATGTGTGTGTTCAGGGACTCGGCTGAAATAAGCCCCTAGAATGCTGGCACCTCCGGCGAGGAGATTGTGTGCGTGGATTTAGGGCCACGGCTGAAATAAGCCCCTAGAATACCGGCTCCTCCGGTGAGGAGATTGTATGTTTGCGTGACCACAGACTGCCTTCTGCTCGGCAGTTAGCTGTGAACTCCTGTGGGGTTAACAGGGCACAGCGTCTTGTTTCCGTGCGACTCTGTGAAGTAACAGAGTGCCGTCATTTGCTAGCAACAGGTTCCTCCTGCACGGTGGACCCCGGGCTGCGAACGCACCAATAATAACATCTATATTTAATCGGTGCGTTCCGCTAGCCTTAACATAATACTATCGCCAGGGTCTGGCTAGCAATGGCGGACAAACAGCAATCTTTGCAGTACATCCAGCAGCTGGAGGGTAGGTTGGCGGCTCTCGAGTGCACAACCTCAGCTGTGGATGTTACCGCAGTAGCTGTTCAGGCTGCTAGCGTGGCTGCAGCAGCTTTGTCCACTGCCACTCCTGTTCCGACCCTGTCTCGCCTCCCGCTGCCAGAAAAATTCTCTGGTGATGGCAAATCATGTAGGGGTTTCGTGAACCAGTGCTCTATACACCTCGAGCTCCTGGCTGCACATTTTCCTACAGAGCGGGCAAAGGTGGGATTCATTATGTCTCTCCTGTCGGATAGGGCGTTGGAGTGGGCTACGCCACTGTGGGAGCGTGGTGATCATGTGGTGCAGAGTGCTCCGCTGTTTCTGAGCACTCTGAAACAGGTCTTTTTAGGACCTCGAGTCACCCATGATACGGCACTCCAACTGTTGGCACTGACTCAGGGCTCGTCCTTGGTCAGCCATTTTGCCGTCCACTTCCGCACCTTAGCATCTGAGCTGGAGTGGTCAGATAAAGCCCTCATCCCTATATTTTGGAGGGGGCTGGCTGACCATGTTAAGGACGCTCTGGCCACTAGGGAGATTCCCACCACACTGGAGGAGTTAATAGCTGTATCTACTCGTATTGACCTCCATTTTAATGAGCGGAGGTTAGAGCGAGCCCAGTGTAGGCAGAGGTTTCGGCTGGCTCCCACCTTCGCCAAACCTTTGGAATCTCCGATCCAGGCACTCGAGTCACATGAGGCCATGGAGGTGCTACGAGCGGGACCTAAGTCCCAGACCGCTCGTGCACTTAGGGTCTGTCATGTTTGCCGGCAGTCAGGACATCTTGCCACCAGATGTCCTCAGCGGTCGGGGAAACGTCAGCGTCTAGTGGTAGTAGGTGGAGGTTCACTAGACACGGCAACGTTTGCCTCCAAATTGTCCTTTAAGGGGACAATTACCATTGGCTCATCCACTCATTCGGTAGAGCTTTGCGTGGATTCCGGGGCGGAGGGCAATTTTATGTCTTCAGCCTTTGCCCAACGACACGCAATACCTCTGGTGATGCTCGCCCAACCAGTGACCGTACGAGTGGTGAATGGGTCGACACTGCCCTCACAGATTACACACCAGACCATCCCATTTACTCTATCCATGTCGCCATCTCATGAGGAGATAATATCTCTGCTCGTCATTCCTGAGGGAATTGATGAGGTCCTCTTAGGGATACCTTGGCTACGGTACCACTCTCCTCATATTGAGTGGTCCACAGGCAGGATTTTGGGATGGAGTGAATCATGTGGGGGTAGATGTCAGAGGGAATGCGTTCAGGTTGCTACTACAGAGGTACCCGCAGATCTCTCCTCTCTCCCCAAGCAATATTGGCCCTTTGTGGACGTGTTCTCCAGAAGGGCTGCAGAGACTCTTCCGCCTCACCGCCCCTATGACTGTCCCATTGACCTCTTGCCTGGTGCTGAACCTCCCCGGGGTCGAGTCTACCCATTGTCTCTCCCAGAGACGGAGGCAATGTCTCAGTACATCCAGGAGAATCTGGCAAGAGGATTCATTAGGAAGTCTTTGTCACCTGCAGGGGCTGGTTTCTTCTTCGTGCAGGAGAACGGAGAATTACGTCCTTGCATAGATTACAGGGGTCTTAACGCCATCACCGTTAAGAACAAGTACCCTCTGCCCCTGATATCTGAGCTTTTTGACAGGCTTCGGGGAGCAAGAGTGTTTACTAAATTAGATCTGCGGGGTGCTTACAACCTGATTCGCATCCGTGAGGGGGACGAATGGAAGACGGCTTTTAACACCAGGGATGGGCACTATGAATATCTGGTGATGTCTTTTGGGCTTTGTAATGCCCCCGCCGTTTTCCAAGACTTTGTAAATGATATCTTCCGGGATATGCTCTCCACCTCGGTGGTAGTCTACCTGGATGATATTCTCATCTACTCTCCAGATATAGACTCCCACCGGAGAGATGTGTGCAAAGTCTTCAACCTCCTACGGGCAAATTCCCTCTATGACAAGTTGGAGAAGTGTGTGTTTGAGCAGGAGTCTTTGCCTTTCCTGGGCTATATCATCTCGGCCCAAGGATTGGCTATGGATCCTGCCAAGCTACAGGCTGTGATGGACTGGCAAGAACCCTATTCTCTCAAAGCGGTGCAGCGCTTTATGGGGTTCATTAATTACTATCGCCAGTTCATTCCACAGTTCTCAACTTTGGTATCTCCTTTGGTTGCCCTCACCAAAAAGGGAGCAAATCCCAAGTTGTGGTCTGAAGAGGTCTCCAAGGCCTTCCTCTCTATTAAGTCCCACTTTGCTAGTGCTCCCATTCTACATCGCCTTGATGTAGATAAACCTTTCATAATAGAGGTGGATGCCTCGTCTGTCGGTGCTGGAGCAGTCCTATTCCAAAAGGATGCTCAAGGTCGGAAGCATCCCTGCTTCTTTTTCTCTAAGACCTTCACACCGGCGGAGAGGAATTATTCCATTGGGGACAAGGAGTTGCTAGCTATGAAGTTGGCCTTCTCGGAGTGGAGACATCTCTTGGAGGGGGCTCATTTTCCCTTCCAAGTTTTCACCGACCACAAAAACTTGGTCTATATTCAGACTGCCCAGCGGCTAAATTCTCGCCAGGCCAGATGGTCCCTGTTCTTCTCCCGGTTCCATTTCACCCTCCATTTTCTCTCCGGGGAGAAGAACATTCATGCCGATGCTCTCTCCCGCTCCGTAGTGTCATCACCGGAGGAGGAGGAACCTCGGCTTATTGTCCCTTCTGAGAGTCTGAGGACCGTGGCTCTGGTTTCGCTAGAGTCTGTGCCCCCGGGTAAGACTTTCGTGCCAGCAAATTTGCGACCGGAGGTTCTCTCTTGGGCTCACTCGTCCAGGGCGGGTGGACACTTTGGGACCAAAAGGACATCTGAGCTTCTGGCAAGGATGTACTGGTGGCCGCACATGGCCCGTGACATCGGAGACTATATTCGGGCATGTGTCTCCTGTGCCAAAAATCAGTCTCCTCGACAACGACCAGCTGGCTTACTTTATCCCATGCCGGTGGCAGACAGGCCCTGGGAGATGGTCGGGATGGACTTTGTGGTGGGCTTACCCAAGTCCCGTGGCTGCACCATTATTTGGGTGATCACCGACCATTTTTCCAAAATGGTGCATTTGGTGCCTCTTCCACAGTTACCTTCTGCACGGGCTCTGGCAGCATTGTTTACTAAACATGTCTTTCGCCTACACGGTATGCCAGACAAAATTGTCAGTGACCGGGGTCCCCAGTTTGCATCTCGGTTCTGGAGAGAGCTTTGTCGTCTACTCAGCATTGAGTTGAATCTCTCTTCAGCATATCATCCCGAGACGAATGGGTTGGTGGAGAGGGCCAACCAGACTCTGGTCACATATCTGCGACATTTTGTGTCTGCTAGGCAGGATGACTGGGCATCCTTGCTACCGTGGGCGGAGTTTGCGCTTAACAACGCCGTAGCCGACTCCACTGGTCAGACTCCATTCCTTCTTAATTACGGTCAGCGTCCGCGGGTTCCTGTGCCCTATGCCCATGTCTTCTGCCGACTCCAGGGTGGCAGACTGGGCTGTGGAGGCACGGGACATTTGTGACCGCACTCAGGATGCCATCCAGGCCTCCAAGGAGAGAATGAGGTCCTCCGCCGATGCACATCGGCGCCCCGCTCCGATCTTTGCTCCTGGCGACTTAGTGTGGCTCTCCGCCCGTAACATCAGGCTGCAAGTTGAGTCCACTAAGTTTGCACCTCACTACTTGGGTCCCTTCAAGGTCCTCGAACAGGTTAATCCTGTCGTCTACCGTCTAGCTCTTCCTCCACACCTAGGTATCACCGACACCTTTCATGTGTCCCTCCTTAAGCCCGTATACATGTCCCGGTTTTCTGAGTCACCTGCCAGGACATCGGGTTCGTCCACAGACGATTTCAAGGTGAACGCTATTCTGGGGTGCAAGGTGGTACGTGGCAAAAAGTTTTATTTGGTGGACTGGAAGGGTAACGGTCTTGAGGATAGGTCCTGGGAGCCTGTTGAGCAAATTTGGGCTCCGCAGCTCATTGCCTCCTTTGAGCGTAGCGAGGCCCAAGGAGGGGGGCCCTAGGAGGGGGGTTAATGTTAGGGGTCGAGTTCCCGCCTCTGCACAGGGGGAATCTCGGGCCTTCTCCGCTGCAGTCTCCCATTCTTCTCCTGCTGCAGTGGAGCCTGCTCAGCGGAGACGTCAGTCCCAGCGTCTTGCTCAGTCCCACTCTGTACAAAGAGTTACTGCTGCTTTTCCTGCTTCTGCCATTGAAGTCAGTGCTGGGTAGCGGCGAGCAGACGCTTCTGGGACTAAGTCCTGCTTTTCTCATTCTGAGCATTCCCTGAGTAAGATCTCTCAGTGGAGATCGAGGGTCACATGGTCAGATACTGCAGCTAAGTCCATTGATCCTTTCAGGAAGGTCCTGTAGGTGCTAGGATTAAGTCCTGCTTTGCACACACTGAGCATGCCCAGGGCAAGATCTCTCAGTGGAGATCTAGGGTCACATGCTCAGGTATGGCAGTCTCTCATTGGTCCTTCTAGGAAGGTCTTTTACTTGCTGCAGCTATATAAGGCTCGCATGGCCGCACGGCCATGCGCTAGTATCAAATCTGTTATGTGCATGCGCCAGTGTGGTCACATTTATGTGTGTGTTCAGGGACTCGGCTGAAATAAGCCCCTAGAATGCCGGCACCTCCGGCGAGGAGATTGTGTGCGTGGATTTAGGGCCCCAGCTGAAATAAGCCCCTAGAATACCGGCTCCTCCGGTGAGGAGATTGTATGTTTGCGTGACCACAGACTGCCTTCTGCTCGGCAGTTAGCTGTGAACTCCTGTGGGGTTAACAGGGCACAGCGTCTTGTTTCCGTGCGACTCTGTGAAGTAACAGAGTTCGCTTAAAATGCCATATAGTGCCATCATTTGCTAGCAGCAGGTTCCTCCTGCACGGTGGACCCCGGGCTGCGAACGCACCAATAATAACATCTATATTTAATCGGTGCGTTCCGCTAGCCTTAACACACTGTCACTGTAAATGACAGGTCTGGTTGAATGACTACAATGGGCAATATTGACTGAATATGTATGGCTGTCTCAGCATTATGATCATTTGTTAAAAAAAATAGTTCAACCTGTAATATACTTTAACCTTACGTGTATGGGTGCCTCATTTTTTAGACCAGTGTTCCCCAATTTCGGTCCTCAAGAGCCACCAACGGGTTATGTTTTCACAATTTCCTTAGTATTGCCCAGATGAGAATTCCATCATCTAGACAGGCAACAATTCCATCACCTGGACCATACTAAGGAAATCCTGAAAACACGACCTGTTGGTGGCTCTTGAGGACTGGAGTTGGGGAGCACTGTCTTAGACAGTGTAAATGGTAGCTTACATAGGACATAAAATGAAGAAATACCAATGTACTTAAAGGATGCAGGAGACCCCCATGATAAAGGGGGGCAGCACAGGTGCACAATACTGATGAAGCAGCCACTCACAAAGTTAACAATTCATGGAGGTGGTGGTTGCCTAGTATTAAAATGCACACAGATGAGGCTTACAGTGTCTGGCTTACAGCCTATTGATGACACCCATGCTATTAGATCAGGGGTCCTGCCCAGCACCATATAAGTGCACCCAAAAGGACAGACACCCCAATTTACCGATCCAACACTAAAGGGCCTGTCTGCATCCTGCAGAAAAAATAGAACAATGTGCAATAAAAAGATGAAAAATTATGTATAAAATACATGAGGTATTGGTCAATATACTCAAGCTTGAAACCCACGTCAAGAGTAACCAAGCCTCCATGAATCGGTAAGTTGGTGTTGTGTTGTGATCCGCTTTTTGGCTCCTCTGGTGGTGGCTGGTGGTACTGGAGACTTGTGTGTGCTTTTCTGCCTCAGCTCACCTGCTTCCATCAGTTTTGGGAGTTCCCTATTTAGCCTTGCTCTCCAGTCACTTCCTTGCCGGTCATCATTGTAACCTGAGTCATTCAGTTGCATGTTCCTGCTACTAGTCTGCTGATCAGCTAAGTGGACTCTTGTCCTTATTGTTTTGTTTTTCTTGTCCAGTTTACAGTTTTGTCATTTCCTGTCACTGGAAGCTCTTGTGGACTGAAATTGCCACTCCTGTGTCATGAGTTGACACAGGAGTCTTAAAGTAATTTCAGGATGGGTTTTTGAAAGGGTTTTTTCAGCTGACCGTGAAGTCCTCTTTTGTATCCTTCCTCTATCTAGTAAGTGGACCTCGCTTTGCTAAATCTACCTTCATACTGTGTATGTCTTTTCCTCTGAACTCACCGTTAATATACGTGGGGGCTACTATCATCTTTGGGGAATTTCTCTAGAGGTAAGCCAGGTCTGTTTCTTCCTCTTCCAGGCGTAGTTAGTTCTCCGGCTGGCGCATGGCATCTAGGCAGCCGTAGGAATGCTTCCTGGCTACTGTTAGTTGTGTGGTAGATTTAGGTCACGGTCAGCTTGAGTTTCCATCACCCGAGAGCTAGTCTGTTATTTTTGTGTTTCTGATGTTCCCATGCCATTGGGGAATCATGACAGTATGACCGGAACCTCGTTAAAGTAATTGGCAGAAGAAAGGAGAGTAAAAGAAGTCTGTAGATTTTTTTTATTTTTTTTTCTTCTCATGTTTGCTACTTAGTTGGCTCAGTTGTATTTCTGCTCTATTTACAGCCTTGCCTTTCTCTCCTTCTAATCCTTGAATGGCTCTGATCTCTCCGGTTTAAGGATGGACCCTCAGAGTTTGGCTGCAGGTTTAAATAATCTTGCTACGAAGGTTCAGAATTTACAAGATTATGTTATACGTACTCCTATTTCTGAACCTAAGATTCCTACACCAGAGGTATTTTCCGGAGATACAGTTAGGTCCAGAAATATTTGGACAGAGACAACATTTTTCTCATTTTGGTTATAGACATTACCACAATTTAATTTTAAACAAAACAATTCAGATGCAGTTGAAGTTCAGACTTTCAGCTTTCATTTGAGGGTATCCATATTAAAATTGGATGAAGAGTTTAGGAGTTTCAGCTCCTTAACATGTGCCACCCTGTTTTTTTAAGGGACCAAAAGTAATTGGACAGATTCAATAATTTTAAATAAAATGTTCATTTCTAGTACTTGGTTGAAAACCCTTTGTTGGCAATGACTGCCTGAAGTCTTGAACTCATGGACATCACCAGACGCTGTGTTTCCTCCTTTTTGATGCTCTGCCAGGCCTTCACTGCGGTGGTTTTCAGTTGCTGTTTGTTTGTGGGCCTTTCTGTCTGAAGTTTAGTCTTTAACAAGTGAAATGCATGCTCAATTGGGTTGAGATCAGGTGACTGACTTGGCCATTCAAGAATATTCCACTTCTTTGCTTTAATAGACTCCTGGGTTGCTTTGGCTTCATGTTTTGGTCATTGTCCATCTGTAGTATGAAACGACGACCAATCAGTTTTGCTGCATTTGGCTGGATCTGAGCACACAGTATGGCTCTGAATACCTCAGAATTCATTTGGCTGCTTCTGTCCTGTGTCACATCATCAATAAACACTAGTCACCCAGTGCCACTGGCAGCCATGCATGGCCAAGCCATCACACTGCCTCCACCGTGTTTTACAGATGATGTGGTATGCTTTGGATCATGAGCTGTACCAAGCCTTCGCCATACTTTTCTCTTTCCATCATTCTGGTAGAGGTTGATCTTGGTTTCATCTGTCCAAAGACTGTTCTTCCTGAACTGTGCTGGCTTTTTTAGATGTTTTTTAGCCAAGTCCAGTCTAGCCTTTTTATTCTTGACATTTATGAGTGGCTTGCACCGTGCAGTGAACCCTCTGTATTTACTTTCATGCCGTCTTCTCTTTATAGTAGATTTGGATATTGATGCGCCTACCTCCTGGAGAGTGTTCTTCACTTGGTTGGCTGTTGTGAAGGGGTTTCTCTTCACCATGGAGGTTATTCTGCGATCACTCACCACTGTTGTCTTCCGTGGGCGCCCAGGTCTTTTGGCATTCATGAGTTCACCAGTGCTTTCTTTCCTTCTCAGGATGTACCAAACTGTACATTTTGCCACTCCGAATATTGTAGCAATTTCTCGGATGGGTTTTTTCTCTGTTTTCACAGCTTAAGAATGGCTTGTTTCACCTTCATGGAGAGCACTTTTGACCGCATGTTTACTTCATAGGAAAACCTTCCAAATGCAAGCACCACACCTCAAATCAACTCCAGGCCTTTTATCTGCTTAGTTGAGAATGACATAATGAAGGGATTGCCCACACCTGTCCATGAAATAGCCTTGGAGTCAATTGTCCAATTACTTTTGGTCCCTTGAAAAAACAGGGTGGCACAGGTTAAGGAGCTGAAACTCCTAAACTCTTCATCCAATTTTAATATGGATACCCTCAAATGAAAGCTGAAAGTCTGAACTTCAACTGCATCTGAATTGTTTTGTTTAAAATTAAATTGTGGTAATGTCTATAACCAAAATGAGAAAAATGTTGTCTCTGTCCAAATATTTCTGGACCTAACTGTAGATCTCGGTTTCTGAATTTCAAATGTAATTGTAAATTATTCCTTTCTCTCAGACCTCACTCCTCTGGAAATCCTGTTCAGCAGGTTAAGATTTTGATTTCTTTGCTGCGAGGTGACCCTCAAAATTGGGCATTTTCATTGACACCAGGGGATCCTGCGTTGCTCAATGTGGATGCGTTTTTTCTGGCTTTAGGGTTGCTGTATGAGGAACCTAATTTGGAGATTCAAGCTGAAAAAGCTTTAATAGCCCTGTCTCAAGGGCAAGATGAAGCTGAGATATACTGCCAAAAATTTCGTAAATGGTCTGTGCTTACTCAGTGGAATGAGTGTGCCCTAGCGGCAAATTTCAGAGAGGGCCTTTCTGATGCCGTTAAGGATGTCATGGTGGGGTTTCCTACGCCCACAGGTCTGAATGAGTCCATGACAATGGCGATTCAGATTGATCGGCGTTTGCGGGAGCGCAAACCCGTGCACCATTTGGCGGTATCTTCTGAAGGGACGCCAGAGAAAATGCAATGTGACAGAATTCTGTCAAGACGCGAGCGGCAGAATTATAGGCGCAAAAATGGCTTGTGCTTCTACTGTGGTGATTCCGCGCATGTTATATCAGCATGCTCTAAACGTACTAGGAAGGTTGACAAGTCTGTTTCTATTGGCACTTTACAGTCTAAATTTCTTCTGTCTGTAACTCTGATTTGTTCATTATCAGTTATTACTGTGGATGCCTATGTGGACTCTGGCGCCGCTCTGAGTCTCATGGATTGGTCCTTCGCCAGGCGCTGTGGGTTTGATTTGGAGCCTCTGGAAGTTCCTATACCTCTGAAGGGTATTGATTCTACACCTCTGGCTTGTAATAGACCACAGTTCTGGACGCAAGTGACTATGCGTATGACTCCAGACCATCAGGAGAGGATTCGCTTCCTCGTGTTGTATAATTTACATGATGTTTTAGTGCTTGGATTACCATGGTTACAATCTCATAACCCAGTACTGGACTGGAAAACTATGTCTGTGTTAAGCTGGGGATGTCGGGGGGCTCATGGGGACATACCTTTGGTTCCTATCTCGTCATCTATTCCCTCTGAGATTCCTGCATTTTTGTCGGATTTTGGGGATATTTTTGAAGAGCCTAAAATTGGTTCTCTCCCTCCCCACAGAGAGTGTGATTGCGCCATAGATCTGATTCCAGGCAGTAAATTTCCAAAGGGTCGTTTGTTTAACCTATCTGTACCTGAGCATGCTGCCATGCGAGAATATGTTAAGGAGTCCCTGGAAAAGGGACATATTCGTCCTTCTTCATCACCTTTAGGAGCTGGGTTTTTCTTTGTCTCTAAAAAGGATGGCTCACTGAGGCCTTGTATTGATTATCGACTCCTGAATAAAATTACTGTCAAATATCAGTATCCGTTGCCGCTGCTTACTGATTTGTTTGCTCGCATAAGGGGGGCTAAGTGGTTCTCCAAGACTGATCTCCGTGGGGCGTATAATTTGGTGCGAATTAAGCAAGGGGATGAGTGGAAAACCGCATTTAATACGCCTGAGGGCCACTTTGAGTATTTAGTAATGCCTTTCGGCCTTTCTAATGCGCCTTCAGTTTTTCAGTCCTTTATGCATGATATTTTCCGTGAATATCTGGATAAATTTATGATTGTGTATTTGGACAATATTTTGATTTTTTCTGAGGACTGGGAGTCTCATGTTCAGCAGGTCAGGAGGGTTTTTCAGGTCTTGCGGGAGAATTCTCTGTGTGTAAAGGGTTCTAAGTGTGTTTTTGGGGTTCAAAAGATTTCCTTTTTGGGGTACATTTTTTCCCCTTCTTCTGTTGAGATGGACCCTGTCAAGGTTCGGGCTATTTGTGACTGGACGCAGCCTACTTCTCTAAAGGGTCTTCAGAAGTTCTTAGGCTTTGATAATTTTTATCGTCGATTTATAACTGGTTTTTCTGGTGTTGCTAAGCCTCTTACGGATTTGACTAAGAAGGGTGCTGATGTTGCAAATTGGTCCTCTGCCGCTGTGGAGGCCTTTCGGGAACTTAAGCGCCGCTTTTCGTCTGCCCCTGTGTTGCGCCAGCCCGATGTCTCTCTCCCCTTTCAGGTTGAGGTCGATGCTTCCGAGATCGGAGCGGGGGCGGTTTTGTCGCAGAAAAGTTCCGATTGCTAAGTGATGAGACCTTGTGCGTTCTTTTCTCGAAAATTTTCTGCCGCCGAAAGAAATTATGATGTCGGTAATCGGGAGCTTTTGGCCATGAAGTGGGCATTTGAGGAGTGGCGTCATTGGCTTGAGGGTGCTAGACATCAGGTGGTGGTTTTGACTGATCACAAGAATCTGATTTATCTTGAGTCTGCCAGGCGCCTGAATCCTAGACAGGCGCGCTGGTCGTTGTTTTTCTCTCGGTTTAATTTTGTAGTCTCATATCTACCAGGTTCTAAGAATGTGAAGGCGGATGCCCTTTCTAGGAGTTTTGAGCCTGATTCCCCTGGTGATTCGGAACCTACAGGTATCCTTAAGGATGGGGTGATATTATCCGCTATTTCCCCAGATCTGCGACGTGCTTTGCAAGAGTTTCAGGCGGATAGACTTGATCGCTGTCCACCTGGTAGACTGTTTGTTCCTGATGATTGGACCAGTAGAGTCATCTCGGAGGTTCATTCTTCTACGCTGGTGGGTCATCCTGGAATTTTTGGTACCAGGGATTTGGTGGCTAGATCCTTCTGGTGGCCATCTCTGTCTCGTGATGTGCGCGTTTTTGTGCAGTCTTGTGATGTGTGTGCTCGGGCCAAGCCTTGTTGTTCTAGGGCTAGCGGGTTGTTGTTGCCCTTGCCTATTCCGAAGAGGCCTTGGACGCACATCTCGATGGACTTTATTTCTGATCTTCCTGTCTCTCAGAGGATGTCTGTTATCTGGGTGGTGTGTGACCGTTTTTCTAAAATGGTTCATTTGGTGCCATTGCTGAAGTTGCCTTCCTCGTCTGAGTTGGTTCCTTTGTTTTTTCAAAATGTGGTTCGCTTGCATGGTATTCCTGAAAATATCGTTTCTGATAGGGGTACCCTGTTCGTTTCTAGATTTTGGCGGGCATTCTGTGCCAGGTTGGGCATTGATTTGTCTTTTTCGTCTGCCTTCCATCCTCAGACTAATGGCCAGACGGAGCGAACTAATCAAACTTTGGAGACGTATTTGAGGTGTTTTGTGTCTGCGGATCAGGATGATTGGGTTGCCTTTTTGCCGTTGGCGGAGTTTGCTCTTAATAATCGGGCCAGTTCTGCCACTTTGGTTTCCCCTTTCTTTTGCAATTCGGGGTTTCATCCCCGTTTTTCTTCTGGTCAGGTGGAGTCTTCGGATTGTCCTGGAGTAGATGCTGTGGTGGATCGGTTGTATTGGATTTGGGAACAAGTGGTGGACAATTTAAATTTGTCCCAGGAGAGGACTCAGCGGTTTGCTAACCGCCAGCGTCGGGTTGGTCCTCGCCTTCGTGTTGGGGACTTGGTGTGGTTGTCTTCCCGTTTTGTCCCAATGAGGGTTTCTTCTCCTAAATTTAAGCCTCGGTTCATCGGTTCCTATAGGATTTTGGAGATTATTAACCCTGTTTCCTTTCGTTTGGACCTTCCGGCATCTTTCGCTATCCATAATGTGTTCCATCGGTCGTTGTTGCGGAGATACGAGGTGCCGGTGGTTCCTTCTGCTGGGCCTCCTGCTCCTGTGCTGGTTGAGGGTGAATTGGAGTACGTTATAGAGAAGATCTTGGACTCCCGTATTTCCAGGCGGAGACTCCAGTACCTGGTTAAATGGAAGGGCTATGGTCAGGAAGATAATTCTTGGGTAACTGCCTCTGATGTTCATGCCTCGGATTTGGTTCGTGCCTTTCATAGGGCTCATCCAGGTCGCCCTGGCGGTTCTTGTGAGGGTTCGGTGCCCCCTCCTTAAGGGGGGGGTACTGTTGTGATCCGCTTTTTGGCTCCTCTGGTGGTGGCTGGTGGTACTGGAGACTTGTGTGTGCTTTTCTGCCTCAGCTCACCTGCTTCCATCAGTTTTGGGAGTTCCCTATTTAGCCTTGCTCTCCAGTCACTTCCTTGCCGGTCATCATTGTAACCTGAGTCATTCAGTTGCATGTTCCTGCTACTAGTCTGCTGATCAGCTAAGTGGACTCTTGTCCTTATTGTTTTGTTTTTCTTGTCCAGTTTACAGTTTTGTCATTTCCTGTCACTGGAAGCTCTTGTGGACTGAAATTGCCACTCCTGTGTCATGAGTTGACACAGGAGTCTTAAAGTAATTTCAGGATGGGTTTTTGAAAGGGTTTTTTCAGCTGACCGTGAAGTCCTCTTTTGTATCCTTCCTCTATCTAGTAAGTGGACCTCGCTTTGCTAAATCTACCTTCATACTGTGTATGTCTTTTCCTCTGAACTCACCGTTAATATACGTGGGGGCTACTATCATCTTTGGGGAATTTCTCTAGAGGTAAGCCAGGTCTGTTTCTTCCTCTTCCAGGCGTAGTTAGTTCTCCGGCTGGCGCATGGCATCTAGGCAGCCGTAGGAATGCTTCCTGGCTACTGTTAGTTGTGTGGTAGATTTAGGTCACGGTCAGCTTGAGTTTCCATCACCCGAGAGCTAGTCTGTTATTTTTGTGTTTCTGATGTTCCCATGCCATTGGGGAATCATGACAGTGTTGGTTGATCCATCAGTGTTTTGCGCATGTACTGCTCCCGCCTTTATCATGGGGGTCTGCTGCATCCTACTAGTGCATTGGTAATCTGACCTTGTGTTGGTAAGGCTGTTTCTTTCCTGTGAGATTTTACAGTGTAAAGTGAGCCATATTTATCATAGTGGTTAATGTTTTTGATCAATCTGCCTTATCTTTAGATTATCTAATCTAATTTCACAAAGCCGATCAGTTGACTGAAATTTTGCTACAAAAATATTGTTGGTGTACATGAAATCGGACCTAGTGTTGAGCCATCCCCCTAGTGTTCGAGTTCAGTTCGGTTCGTCGAATTGGGGCGTTTTCGACGAATGTTCGTCGAACGTTCGACGAACACCGTCAAACCCCATTGAAATCAATGGCAGGCAAACACAAACACATACAAACACATAGAAAACACATAGAAAACACCTTAAAAGGTGTCCAAAAGCTGACAAACTGCTCAGAAGACACAACAAACACATGGAAAAGTCACAACTACATATAATCATGCGAAAAGAAAAGAGGTGGAGGAGTAAAAGGAGGAGGAGACACAGATATAGGCATGTCATGCCCTTCTAAAATCAAGAAAGGCTGGAGTAAAAATCTAAAATCAACCTACCAACACCCAGACGTTGTGACAAAATAATTTAAAAAATAAATATCTTTAGGTAGAATGGCGACGGGTCCATTCAGAACACTTTCCGTAGAAGATGTAGTGGTATCTCCATTGGGAGTCGTGCCAAAAAAGGAACTCAATACATTCAGAATAATCCACCATTTGTCATATCCAAGGGGCAGGTCAGTAAATGACAACATCGATGTGGAACCAAGTACAGTACTATGTACGGTACCTCCTTTGATGAGGTAATCATGAGGGACAAGAAGTTGGGAAAGGGCATCCTAATGGCCAAAACAGACATTGAGGGGGCATTCCGGTTACTACCTGTGCCTCCGAATAGTGTCCTCCCATTGGGCTGCTTCTGTGAAGGAGCATACTACATAGATTGCTGTTTGCCCATGAGGTGCTCCTTATCCTGCTCACTATTTGAGGCGTTTAGTTGCTTCCTCGAATGGGTCCATTACTTCGACGACTTCTTATGCCTGGGCCCAAAAGATTCACCACAGTGTGAATACACGCGGTAGTCCACCTGTGAGAAGGAGAGAGCTGGAGGGAGAGTGGACACCCCAGAGCCAAGTGGTTAGATTGAGAAAGGAAGAAGGCGATGTAGCTTGCTTCATGGGTGGGGTACCCTGCTGAGTAGCAGAAATTTCTACTAGGCCCAAAGTATTACCTGGGCTAGATGCAGTTAAAAATTAGTCATTACTAGGGTTGAGCGACTTTTATTTTTATAGGATCGGGTCAGGTTTCACGAAACCCGACTTTCTCAAAAGTCGGGTCGAGTGAAATCGGCAGATCCTATAAAAAAGTCGGGGTCGGGGTCGGCCGAAACACGAAACCCAATGCAGTGCAATGGGATACTATGGTTCCCAGGGTCTGAAGGAGAGGAAAAAATCCTTCAGGCCCTGGGATCCATATTAATGTGTAAAATAAAGAATCAAAATAAAAAATATTGATATACTCACCCTCGGACGCGCCCTGGTACTAAGCGGCAGGCTTCCTTCCTAAGAATGAGCGCGTAAATGACCTGCGGTGACGTCGCGGCTTGTGATTGGTCGCGAGCGGTCACATGGACAAGCCGCGACGTCATATAAGGTCCTTCACGTGCTCATTCTTAGGAAGGAAGGCTGCCGGAAAGAAGCAGGGCGTGTCCGAGGGTGAGTAAATTCCTATTAGGTATATACTCACCCTCGGACGCGCCCTGCTTCTTTCCGGCAGCCTTCCTTCCTAAGAATGAGCCCGTGAAGGACCTTAGATGACGTCGCGGCTTGTCCATGTGACCGCTTGCGACCAATCACAAGCCGCAACGTCACCGCAGGTCATTCACGCGCTCATTCTTAGGAAGGAAGCCTGCCGTTTAGTACCAGGGCGCGTCCGAGGGTGAGTATATCAATATTTTTTATTTTGATTCTTTATTTTACACATTAATATGGATTCCGATACCGATTCCCGATATCGCAAACATATCGGAACTCGGTATTGGAATTCCGATACCAGATTCAGAAGATCGCCGACCTCATGGCCGACCCCACACAGGGGTCGGGTCGGGTTTCATGAAACCCGACTTTGCCAAAAGTTGGCGACTTCTGAAAATGGCTGACCCATTTCGCTCAACCCTAGTCATTACGATAAACAGGCGGTGTAGCTTGCTTCATGGGTGGGGTACTCTGCTGAGTAGCACAGAATTCTACTAGGCCCAAAGTATTACCTGGGCTAGATGCAGTTAAAAAATAGTAATTAGGTAAACAGGCGGTTTTGCTTACTTCATGGGTGGGGTACTCTGCTGACTAGCAGACACTGAAGCTTTGGAGCAGACCTCTGAATCCCAGGCCATAGTATGAGTAAACAACTCTGCAGATGACCCCACCCACCTGGAATTGACGATAGCAACGTCATGTAAAACACAGCAAGGGGACTCCAAAAAGAGTCTCCATTTTTTCCCAAAATTCAGCCACAGACACCACTTAAGTGGCATCAATTTCGCCAGAGTTTTATAAAACGGTTGGTGAGGTGATTTTCAAAAATCATCAAGCTTTTAGTCTCCCCAGGATGACACAGGGCCCAGGGTAGAAAAGTCCTTGCAGATCCAGGATTTGTTCATCTTAATGAACTTTAGTCTGTCTACATTGTCACTGGACAGCCGCGTGCGCTTATCTGTCAGCACACCACCCGCAGCACTGAACACACATTCAGAGAGAACGCTGGCTGCGGTACACGACAAGATCTCCAAGGCGTGAGTGGCGAGCTCAGGCCATTTTTCAAGATTGGAAGCCCAAAATGAGCCAGGGTCCAGTTCCACAGTCATGGCATCGATGTTAACTTGGAGATACTCTTGTACCATCCTCTCTAGGCGTTGGCTATGTGTCAGACTTCTTGTCTCCTGTGGGCTTGCAAAGGATGGTCTTAAAAAAATCTTGAAACGATTGGAAAAAATTGCTGTTGCCACCAGATACGATGTTACTGTTACGGTTTGAGTGATGACTCGATAGTCCCATGGTTGGCAAGTTAGAACTCAGAGATTCACTACGTGCACCACTGGTGTTATGGGGAAAAGCAGATGTAAGATTCTGTAACAGTCTTTGCTGATACTCCTGCATGCGTGAATCCCTTTCTATGTCAGGAATAATTTTGGCAAATTTACTTTTGTACCGGGGATCTAAGAGTGTGGCAACCCCTATGTCGGCATTACTTCGGATTCTGACAATCCGAGAGTCATGATGGAGGTAGTGCAGCAAGAAGGCACTCATGTGTCTTGCGCATCCAGCAGGACCAAGTCTTTGTTGTCTTGGTGGCGGTGAGGTGAGAATCATGCTTCCTTCCTCTGCCCTCTCCCCCCAACCTCGCACAACAGAAATTTGATCAAGGTCTCCCTCATTATTATTATTATTTATTATTATTATTTATTATTATAGCGCCATTTATTCCATGGCGCTTTACATGTGAGGAGGGGTATACATAATAAAAACAAGTAAAATAATCTTGAACAATACAAGTCACAACTGGAACAGGAGGAGAGAGGACCCTGCCCGCGAGGGCTCACAATCTACAAGGGATGGGTGAGGATACAGTAGGTGAGGATAGAGCTGGTCGTGCAGCGGTTCGGTCGATTGGTGGTTACTGCAGGTTGTAGGCTTGTCGGAAGAGGTGGGTCTTCAGGTTCTTTTTGAAGGTTTCGATGGTAGGCGAGAGTCTGATATGTTGTGGTAGAGAGTTCCAGAGTAGGGGGGATGCACGAGAGAAATCTTGTATGCGATTGTGTGAAGAGGAGATAAGAGGGGAGTAGAGAAGGTGGTCTTGTGAGGATCGGAGGTTGCGTGCAGGAAAGTACCAGGAGACGAGGTCACAGATGTATGGAGGAGACAGGGTGTGGATGGCTTTGTATGTCATGGTTAGGCTTTTGTACTGGAGTCTCTGGGTAATGGGGAGCCAGTGAAGGGATTGACAGAGGGGAGAGGCCGGGGAATAGCGGGGGGACAGGTGGATTAGTCGGGCAGCAGAGTTTAGAATAGATTGGAGGGGTGCGAGAGTGCTAGAGGGGAGGCCACAGAGCAGGAGGTTACAGTAGTCGAGGCGGGAGATGATGAGGGCATGGACTAGGGTTTTTGCAGATTCTTGGTTTAGGAATGTATGGATCCGTGAAATATTTTTGAGTTGGAGGCGGCAGGAAGTGGAAAGGGTTTGGATATGTGGTTTGAAGGAGAGATCAGTGTCAAGGATTACCCCAAGACAGCGGGCTTGTGGGACTGGGGAGAGTGGGCAGCCATTTACTGTAATGGATAGGTTCGTTGGGGAGGTCGCGTGAGATGGGGGAAAGACGATGAATTCTGTTTTATCCATGTTAAGTTTTAGAAATCTAGCGGAGAAGAAGGATGAAATAGCGGATAGACATTGAGGGATTCTGGCTAGAAGGGTGGTGTGTTGTGGATTCTGTTTGTGGGCTCCCTCTGGTGGTTACTGCTGGTACTGGGTGACTTTGGTGGGTTGTGGCCTTTGGTTTCCACCTGTCCATCAGTGGCTGGGTGTTTCCTATTTTACCTGGCCTTTCTGTCATTTCCCTTGCCGGCTATCAATGTATTCAGATGTGCTCTGTTTGGTTCCTGCCTACCTGCTCCCAGATCTTTCAGGATAAGCTAAGTGCTGATTTTCAGTTGTTTGTTTTTTTTTTTTTGTCCAGCTTGCTTATTATGTCTCTATGCTAGCTGGTAGCTCTAGTGGACTGAGGTTCTCCCCATGTGCCATGAGTTGGCACATGGGTTCTTGTAATCTCAGGATGGTTTTTTTGATTAGGGTTTTTTGCTGACCGCTCAGTCCCCTTTTGTATCGTTCTGCTTTCTAGTTTACAGCGGGCCTCAATTTGCTAAAACTATATATATCATCTCTATGTATGTGCCTTCCTCTCATTTCACCGTCAATACATGTGGGGGGCAACTATATCTTTTGGGGTTCATTCCGCTGGAGGCAAGTGAGGTCTTTATTTTCTCTGCAGTGCTAGTTAGCTCTTAGGCTGGTGCGTGGCGTCTAGAACCAACGTAGGCACGCTCCCTGGCTATCTCTAGTTGCGTTTGTCAGGCGTAGGGCAGCGGTCAGCCCAGGTTCCATCACCCTAGAGCTCGTCCGTAATATATTTGTACTTTGCTTGTCCTGTGCTATCCCTAGCCATTGGGATTCATGACAGTGGTGATATCTGGTCCAGAGATGTAGATCTGTGTGTCATCAGCATAGAGGTGATACTGAAAGCCGTGAGATTCTATGAGCTGTCCCAGGCCAAAGGTGTAAATGGAGAAGAGCAGGGGCCCTAGAACTGAACCTTGCGGGACTCCGACAGATAGGGGGCGAGGTGAGGAGGTGGTGTGTGAGTGGGAGACGCTGAATGTCCGGTCTGTTAGGTATGATGAGATCCAGGATAGGGCCAAGTCTGTGATGCCAAGGGATGAGAGGGTCTGGAGCAACAGGGAATGGTCCACTGTGTCAAAGGCAGAGGACAGGTCCAGGAGGAGGAGGATAGAGTAGTGCCGCTTGCTCTTGGCGGTTAATAGGTCATTGGTGACCTTTGTTAGAGCAGTTTCAGTGGAGTGGTGTGACCGGAAGCCAGATTGAAAGCGGTCGAAGAGGGAGCAGGAAGATAGATGGGAGGACAGTTCAAGATGGACGTGTTGTTCCAGTAGTTTTGAGGCATAGGGGAGAAGTGATATGGGGCGATAGCTAGATACAGAGGATGGGTCAAGAGAGGGCTTTTTGAGGATAGGTGTGATTGAGGCATGTTTAAAGCTTGAGGGGAAAACACCAGTTGTTAGTGATAGGTTGAAGAGATGGGTTAGGGTTGGGATGAGGATTGTGGTGAGGTTTGGGATGAAGTGGGATGGGATCGGATCAAGTGCGCAGGTGGTGAGATGCGATCTTGAGAGTAGAGTGGAGAGCCTGTCTTCTGTAATGGTGGAGAAGTTGGTTTTGGAGGTGGAGGGCAGGGAAGTCGGGAGGAAGGGTTCTGGGGGTTGTCGACTAAAACTGTCTCTGATGTTCTCAATCTTCTGCTTGAAAAATGAGGCAAAGTCTTCAGCAGAGATGAGTGGGGAGGGAGGAGGCGCTGGGGGCGGAGGAGAGAATCTGATGAGTCTTCCATGCCCAGCGCTAGTTCGTCCTCCACTTCTTCCTCGCCTCCTGCACCTTCCTCAACAGTTTGGCTGCTACCTTGTGCCCTCGGTAATTCCTCTCCCCCAGCCTCCAATGCCAGCCGCCTTGGTGCTGCTGACCATCTGGACCTTGGAGATATGATCACTGCCGCATACGACTCCTCCTGTTCCTCTTCCTCCTCTTGTTCCACCACCTCCTCTTGTTCCACCACCTGACTGTGAATACTGTTTAAGGGGTGCTCCAGCATGTAAATCACCGGAATAGTCATGCTGATAATGGCTTCATCAGCACTAAACATTTTCATCGCTATTTCAAAACTGTGCAGAAGGGTGCATAGGCCCCTGATCTGAGACCTCTCCTGCAGTGTGATTTGCCCCACCTCTGGATCTCGTTGGCCCAGGCTATACGTCAGAATGTATTGCACCAGCGCTCGTTTGTGCTGCCACAGTCACTGCAACATGTGCAGAGTTGAATTCCACTGTGTGGGCACATCACATTTCAGCCGGTGAACTGACAGGCCCAATGACTTCTGTAGAGATGTAAGTCGTTGAGCTGCGGGATGCGAATGGCTGAAGTGAGCACATAGCGACCGTGCCCTCTGCAGGAGCCCATCTAGTCCGAGATAGTTGAATAAAAATTGCTGGACAACCTGGTTCAAAATGTGAGCCATACAAGGCACTTGTGTGACATTGCCCCAGCAAAGGGCCGCACCCAGGTTTGCAGCATAGTCGCACATGGCCTTCCCTGGCTGCAGGTTGAGTGGAGACAACCATTGATGGAACTCAGTCTCCAAAGCTGACCACAACTCATCAGCTGTGTGACTCACATTTCCCAGATATTTCAATGTAAACACCACCTGATGCCGTTGAGCCCTGGTGACAGCATAGTAAGGAGATGTGCAGGATTCCTTCTGCGCAGTTAGAACACAGGTGGTATTACCAGACAGGCTTTGGGTGCGGGTGGAGGACCGAGAGGAGGTTGAGGAGGCAGAAGCGGTGGAGGAATTTCTAGATACAGAGGATCGACGAGCAACTCGTGGGGACGGCAAGACGTGGACAGCAGCCCCTTCTCCTGATGTCACCATAGTTACCCAGTGCCCAGTCACCGACATGTAACGCCCCTGTCCATGTCTACTCGTCCAAGTGTCTGTGGTGGAATGCACCCTGTCACACACACAGTATCTCAAGGAAGCGGTGATGTTGTGTGCGACATGCTGGTGTAGCGCAGGCACAGCTTTCTTTGAGAAGTAGTGGCAACTGGGCATCTGGTACTGGGGCACTGCAACGGACAAAAGGTCTCGAAAATTCTCTGTGTCCATCAGGCGTAAAGGCAGCATTTCTGTAGCCAACAGCTTGCAGATAGTGAAATTCAATCTCTTAGCTTTGTCATGGCTAGGAGGAAATGGTCTTTTACTTGTCCACATCTTCGGGACTGAGGGCTGGCTGCCGTGCTTAGATGGGGTTGAGTAGGGTGTCCCTGGCAAACTGCTGGTCTGTGAGGAAGGTGCAGTTGAAGATATTATGCTGCCTTGATCAAAATGTGGAGGTCTCAATGTCGGACAGCACTCAACACCAGCAATTGTTTCCACTTGCAAATGTACTGACGACCTGCCAATCACACTGGCTGTTGCGGGTAAAGAGGTGGAAGGTCTGCATCCAAAACCATGTGTGACTGCTGTTTCCACAGTCACAAAGGATGAAGAGGACGTGGATGCACTTGATGGGGCAGACGGTGGTTGACCCGGCCCACTAGGCCGCATTGTAGCACTGTGAGCTTCCCACTGCAACTTATGCCTCATATCCATGTGACGGTTCATGCATGAAGTACTCAAACTAGTCATTTCTTGGCCTCTACTGAGATTTTGGTGAAAAATCTTACAGAAAACATGAGTTGGGTCATCCTTTGCGATCTCAAAAAATGCCCAGGCTATGCAAGGCTTAGAGCCCGTGCGACCTGAAGAGCCACCACGATTTCTATTCAGAGACACAGTGAAGGTTGAGGATGCAGTTTTTGATGTGCTTCCAGTACTCCGTCTCTGTCCAGGAAGGTGCAACCTAACCTCGTCATCAGACTCGTCACTAGCATCCTCCTCCACCTCCTCTGCTGACCTCATGGACTGGCGGACTGTGGGTTGACAGTAAGTGGGGTCTCCAACCTTGTCATCATCATCCTGTGTGTTCTCACACCCGTCGTCCTCAGAGCCAACCTCTTCCTGCCCTGACCGAAAAGTCAAGTTTTCATTCCAATCAGGTATCTCAGTCTCATCATCATCTTCCTCATTGTCTCCACCAACAGGAGTTACAGTTTGGGAACGAGGGTCTACATTATGCTCAGAACCTTCTTCATCTGGGCCTGGATCCGACTCACAAAGATTCTGGGCACCAGTGCAGATAATTTCCTCGTCTGGATTCACAGATGCTCAGGAGCAGACCTCTGATTCCCAGGCTATAGTATGCGTAAACAACTCTGCAGACTAAACCATCTGTGTTACCCCATACTCAGATGGGCGGCTGGAGACTTGGGAGCTGTGAGGAAGCAAGTGCGATTGGGGGGACACCTCTGAGGACTGGAGTAGTTGAGATGTTGAAGTTGACATGGAGGAGAGCCCACTTGAACCAGCACTTGATATCCATTCAAGCACCTGCTGTTTTTGTGCCTCATCTGGAATTTGTAGCGATGCTCGTAGCGATGGTCGTAAGAAAGGGATCATATCAGATTGTCCACGAAAACAAGTAGACATCTTACTTTGGCTGGAAGATGGTATTTCTTATGCAGATGTTACTGTTGCTTTACCACCTACCCACAGACACAACCTTTTTTTCCCTTTCCAACATGCCTATTCCCCTTTCCACCAGTAGCAGGCCTTTTGCCACTCATTTTGATGCTTAACTAATTGGCAACTCTGTATCTGTAGTTGTTGGCACAAAAAACGATGGATGAAAACCGAGCAGAACTGAGTGGCCAAACTGTGGTACTAGGCCCAAAACTATTTACTGGGTTAGATGCAGTAAAAATTTAGATACACAGGCGGTGTAGTTAGCATCACAGGCGGGCTACTCTGCTGACGTGCAGACACTGCTCCTAGGCCCAAAACAATTTACTGGGTTAGATGCAGAAAAAATTTAGATACACAGGCCGTGTAGCTAGCTTCACAGGTGGGCTACTCCGCTGACGTGCAGACACTGCTACTAAGTAGGGTTGAGCGAAACGGGTCGGCCATTTTCAGAAGTTGCCGACTTTTGGCAAAGTCGGGTTTCATGAAACCCGACCCGACCCCTGTGTGGGGTCGGCCATGAGGTCGGCGATCTTCTGAATCTGGTATCGGAATTCCGATACCGAGTTCCGATATGTTTGTGATATCGGAAATCGGTATCGGAATCCACATTTAAGTGTAAAATAAAGAATTAAAATAAAAAATATTGATATACTCACCTCTCCGACGCAGCCTGGACCTTACCACTGGGAACTGGCATCCTTGTTTGCTTAAAATGAGTGAATGGCCTTAGATTCCCTTCTAGGAATTTAGGACCTGAGGGATGACGTCACGGCTTGTGATTGGTCGCGTGGTGGTCACATGGGCGGCAGCGACCAATCACAAGCCGTGACGTCATCTAAGGCCCTGAACGCGCTCATTCTTAAGAAGGAAGGCTGCCGGAAAGAAGCAGGGCGCGTCCGAGGGTGAGTATATACCTAATAGGAATATACTCACCCTCGGCTTCTTTCCGGCAGCCTTCCTTCTTAAGAATGAGCGCGTTCAGGGCCTAGAATTAGGAATTTAGGACCTGAGAATTACGTCACGGCTTGTGATTGGTCGCGTGGCGGTCACATGGGCGGCCGCGACCAATCAGAAGCCGTGACGTCATCTAAGGCCATTCATGCGCGCATTTTAAGCAAAGAAGGCTGCCGGTTCCTTCGGTAAGGTGCAGGCTGCGTCGGAGAGGTGAGTATATCAATATTTTTTATTTTAATTCTTTATTTTACACATTAATATGGATCCCAGGGCCTGAAGGAGAGTTTCCTCTCCTTCAGACCCTGGTAACCATAGTATCCCATTGCACTGCATTGGGTTTCGTGTTTCGGCCGACCCCGATCCCGACTTTTTTATAGGATCGGCCGATTTCACTCGACCCGACTTTTGAGAAAGTCGGGTTTCGTGAAACCCGACCCGATCCTATAAAAATAAAAGTCGCTCAACCCTACTACTAAGCCCAAAAAGATTTACTGGGTTAGATGCAGTAAAAATTTAGATACACAGGCAATGTAGCTAGCTTCACAGGCGGGCTACTTCGCTGACGTGCAGACACTGTTACTAAGCCCAAAACTAGGGTTGAGCGACCTTTACTTTTATAGGATCGGGTCGGGTTTCACGAAACCCATCTATTTCAAAAGTCGGGTTGAGTGAAATCGGCCGATCCTATAAAAAAGTCGGGGTCGGGGTTGGCCGAAACACGAAACCCAATGCAGTGCATTGGGTTTCCAATGGTTCCCAGGGTCTGAAGGAGCGGAAACTCTCCTTCAGGCCCTGGGATCCATATTTAAGTGTAAAATAAAGAATTAAAATAAAAAATATCGCTATACTTACACTCTGACGGGCCCTGGTACTAACCGGGAACCTTCCTTCCTTAGAATCAGCCTTCCAAGACCTTGCGGTGACGTCGCGGTGACGTCGCGGCTTGTGATTGGTCGCGCGGCCCCCATGTGACTGCTCGCGCGACCAATCACAAGCCGCGACGTCACCGTGACGTCACCGAAGGCCCTGGAAGAGCTGATTCTTAGGAAGGAAGGCTGCCGGAACGAAGCCGAGGGTGAGTATATTCCTATTAGGTATATACTCACCCTCGGACACACCCTGCTTCTTTCCGGCAGCTTTCCTTCCTAAGAATCAGCCCTTCCAGGACCTTCGGTGACGTCACCGAAGGTCCTGGAAGGGCTGATTCTTAGGAAGGAAGGCTGCCGGAATGAAGCCGAGGGTGAGTATATTCCTATTAGGTATATACTCACCCTCGGACACGCCCTGCTTCTTTCCGACAGCCTTCCTTCCTAAGAATCAGCCCTTCCAGGGCCTTCGGTGACATCACGGTGACGTCGCGGCTTGTAATTGGTCGCGCGAGCGGTCACATGGGGGCCGCGCGACCAATCACAAGCCGCGACGTCACCGCGACGTCACTGCAAGGTCCTGGAAGGCTGATTCTAAGGAAGGAAGGTTCCCGGTTAGTACCAGGGCCCGTCAGAGGGTAAGTATGGCGATATTTTTTATTTTAATTCTTTATTTTACACTTAAATCTGAATTCCGATACCAATTCCCGATATCTTAAACATATCGGGAATCGGTATCGGAATTCCGATTCCAGATTCAGAAGATCGCCGACCTCATGGCGGACCCCACACAGGGGTCGGGTCGGGTTTCATGAAACCCGACTTTGCCAAAAGTCGGCGACTTCTGAAAATTGCCGACCCGTTTCGCTCAACCCTACCCAAAATGATTTCCTGGGTTAGATGCAGTAAAAATTTAGATACACAGGTGGTGTAACTAGCTTCACAGATGGGCTTCACAGATGACTACCAGACAATGCTACTAGCCCAAAAGGATTGGCTGAGCTAGATTATACCAAATGCTATTAAAAACACTTGCACAGCACTGGCACAGACATGCCTGGCAAAAAGTGCTATGAACTACTGTAACCTACCCTGAAAAGGGCTGATATTACAACTAGTCCTGACTCCCTAAACCTATCTCTCAGAAAATTCGCTCACGAAAAAAGACTCTTTGACTGTATAGCGCCCACAGCAGCAGCGGTGCCATCTAACTCTAAGCTGCAGCAGTGAGGAAATGGTGGCGACGGGGAAAATGGCTGGTTCTTATAGGGCAAGGACATGTGACATACAACCAAATTTTAAGCAAATTGTTCGAGTTCGACAAACGACTCGAACACCGCCCAAAACAGCTCGAATTTGAAATTGGCGAACAGTTTGACTCGAACACCACTCATCTCTAATCAAACCCCTTTCCATCAAGTCACACTCATTCCAGTGAAGCCATTCCTCCTTGC
Source organism: Ranitomeya variabilis (assembly GCF_051348905.1). Lineage (NCBI taxonomy): Eukaryota > Metazoa > Chordata > Amphibia > Anura > Dendrobatidae > Ranitomeya > Ranitomeya variabilis. The sequence continues at coordinate 158,411,396 of NC_135238.1, read as the reverse complement.
CTGACAAGACGAAGAAAGTATCTAAAACCATAATAAATATGGTGCAAGTCAGAAAAAAACAGGTCTCTTTTCAATGATTGGCATTTGGTATACCAGTCTTACCTTAATAAGATGCGCTAAACTCATAAACTCATTAACCTCTTTCTGACCTCGGACGGGATAGTACGTCCGAGGTCAGATCCCCCGCTTTGATGCAGGGCTCCGGCGGTGAGCCCGCATGATAGCCGGGACATGTCAGCTGTTTTGAACAGCTGGCATGTGCCCACAATAGCGGCGGGTGAAATCGCGATTCACCCGCCGCTATTAAGTAGATAAATGCCGCTGACAGCGGCATTTAACCGGCACTTCCGGCCAGGCGGCCGGAAATGAGTGCATCACCGACCCCCGTCACATGATCGGGGGTCAGCGAAGCATCAGAATAGTAACCATAGAGGTCCTTGAGACCTCTATGGTTACTGATGCCGGCCTGCTGTGAGCGCCCCCCTGTGGTTGGCACTCATAGCACACCTGCATTTCTGCTGTATAGCAGCGATCTAATGATCGCTGCTATGTAGCAGTGCCAATCGAGTTTTGCCAGCTTCTAGCCTCCCATGGAAGCTATTGAAGCATGGCAAAAGTTAAAAAAAAAGTAAAAAAAAATTGAAAAAAATAAAAAAATATAAAAGTTTAAATCACCCCCTTTTGCCCCATTCAAAATAAATCAATAAAAAAAATCACACATATTTCATATGAACTCATATTAACTCGAGCGTGGGAAAATATTCTGAAAAGTTCCTAGACTCGAGTTCATATGAGTTCATCCAGCAGAGGGCGCATCACCGCGACTCAAGGTAACTACAGTACATTCCCCTGCACTCCATTCCTTCACCAAGTTTTACAGAAAGGAGCACAGCTGCATTAGCAGAGCTCCTGGGTGTAAAATGATTTAACCCCTTCAGATGGATTTACAGTGTGGGACAAGACTGAACGACGGAAGGTATGGAATATTGTTGTTTGTTTTGTTTAACTTTATTTCAGGTGACAAGGTGTTCAGGTGGATTAAGAGTATAATAAAATATTAAAACAACATGTGTCTTTATTTCATTAAAATACTTTTTAATAATGTGTGTGTGTTTTATTAACCATTTCGTACTATTGGATTAATAATGGATAGGTGTCATAATTGACGTCTCTCCATTTTTAACCTGGCTTAATGTCGCCTTACAATAGCAAGGTGACATTAACCCTTCATTACCCCATATCCCACCGCTACACAGAAGTGGGAAGAGAGATGGGCCTTTTCTGGGGTGGCTGGGGCAGATGTTTTTAGTCAGGGGGGTCGTATATCCATGGTCCCTCTCTAAGCTATTAATATCTGCTCTCAGTCACTGGCTTTCCCACTCTGCCGGAGAAAATTGCGCGGGAGCCCACGCCAATTTTTTCCGGGATTTAACCCTTTAATTTAATAGCTAGAGCCCCAAATTTTACACAGAGACACCTGTTACATTAGTAAAGAGGAATATGTAATAAAAGAAGGGATATGAGATGGTTTACTGTATGTAAACCATGTCTCATATCCTGTCGGGTTTGTAAAGGAGAGAGGAAAAGCCGGCAATTGAATTACCGGCTTTTCTGCTATCTAGCGCTGAATTAAATATAAATATATATATATGTGTCTCACTGACACATATATATATATATATATATATATATATATATATATATATATATATATACCTATTCTATGTGTACACATTTATTCTACCTATTCTATTCTATTCTGTCAGTGTGATTTTACTGTACACCGCACTGAATTGCCGGCTTTTCTAGAGAACACCGCTGCGTATTTCTCGCAAGTCACACACATGGTCCGTGTGTAATCCGTAATTTTCTCGCCCCCATAGACTTTCATTGGCGGATTTTTTGCGCAATACACTGACAAACGCAGCATGCTGCGATTTTCTACGGCTGTACAAGACCGTATAATACGGATCTGTAAAATACGGCAGATAGGAGCTGGGCCATAGGGAATCATTGTACCGTATGCAATCCATATTTTCTGCGCCTCTCATACAACCGTGAAACACGCCAGTGTGACGCCAGCCTTATTCTCACATGAAGTGGTGTTTTGTTCGTCCTATGTAAATTTTGTTGTAGGTGCATTTGATCATATATATATGTGTAACATATTTAGTTTTACATTTTTTTTATTTCGAATGAACGAGTACCTACACCAAGGTAGTAAGAATGCATTTATTGTGCAGAGTGGTCAGTGCTCATAGCAAGTGAGCATTTCTGCTACACACAGGAGATCTATGTGTAGCAGAGGCGATCGGATATCTGCAGCTTCTAGTCTCCCATGGAGACTATTGAAGCATGCAAAAAGTAAAAAAAAAGAAGCTTTTAAAAATATAAAAAAATGAAAAAATATATAAAAATCACCTCCCTTTTGCCCCATTCAAAATAAAACAATTTTTTTAAAAATACACATATTTGGTATCACCTCATTCAGAATCACCCGATCTATCAAGCTATAAAATAATTAATCAGATCGGTAAACAGTGTAGCGAAAAAAAAAAAGTAAAAACACCAGAATTATGTATTTTTTGTCGCCGCAATATTTAATTAAAATGCAATAACGGGCCATCAAAAGATTGCATCAACATGAAAATGGTATCATTAAAAACATCATCTCGGCACACAAAAAATAAGCCCTCACTCAGTCCCAGATCCCAGAAAATGGAGACGCTTCAGGTATCGGAAAATGATGCAATTTTTTTTTTTTTAACAAACTTTGGATTTTTTTCACCATTTAAATAAAAAACAACCTAGACTTGTTTGTTATCTATGAATTCATAATGGCAAGTCAGGTTTAGCATTTGGTGAACATGGTTAAAAAAAATGTAAAAAACATTGTGTAATTGCACTTTTTTTTGCAATTTCACCGCACTTGGAATTTTTTTCCCGTTTTCGAGTACATGATATGGTAAAACCAATGGTGTAATTCAAAAGTACAACTTATCCGGCAAAAAACAAGCCCTCACTTGGCCATATTGCCAGAAAAATAAAAAAGTTATGGCTATGGGAAGAAGGATAGCGGAAAACAGGAACACAAAAACTAAAAAGGGCTGCAGTGTGAAGGGGTAAACCCCTTCATGACCTTGGGGTTTTCCGTTTTTCCGTGTTCGTTTTTCTCTTCCCTCCTTCCAAGAGCCATGACTTTTTTATTTTTCCGTCAATATAACCATGTGAGGGCTTATTTTTTGCTGGATGAGTTGTACTTTTGAACAACATCATTGGTTTTACCATGTCGTGAACTAGAAAATAGGAAAAAAATTCCAAGTGTGGTGAAATTGCAAAAAAGTGCAATCCCACACTTGTTTTTTGTTTGGCTTTCTTGCTAGGTTCACTAAATGCTAAAACTGACCTGGCATTGTGATCCTCCAGGTCATTATGAGTTCATAGACACCAAACATGTCTAGTTTATTTTTTATCTAAGGGCTCTTTTCCATTTGCGAGAAACACGTCCGTGTCTCGAATGTGAAAACCAAGCTCATAATTATCTAGGGTGAACATTTGTAATATGTGTAATTGTTATATAATATATTACTATATACTCATGTATAAGCCAAGTTTTTCAACACATTTTCAACCATGTGTAAAAATATTCGGACTATTATGACCTAGCATCATATATCATATAAACATACCAAACAAAACAGATGATATTAACCCCTTTCTGACATTAGACGTACTATCCCGTCGAGGTGGGGTGGGCCCGTATGACCACCGACGGGATAGTACGTCGTATGCGATCGGCCGCGCTCACGGGGGGAGTGCAGCCGATCGCGGCCAGGTGTCAGCTGACTATCGCAGCTGACATCCGGCACTATGTGCCAGGAGTGGTCACGGACCACCCCTGGTACATTAACCACCGGCACACTGCGATCAAATATGATCGCAGTGTTCCGGTGGTATAGGGAAGCATCGCACAGGGAGGGGGCTCCCTGCGGGCTTCCCTGAGACCCCCGGAGCAACGCGATGTGATTGCGTTGCTCCGAGGGTCTCTTACCTCCTCCTCCCTGCAGCAGGCCCATATCCAAAATGGCCGTGGCATCCGGGTCCTGCATGGAGGTGGCTTCACAGCGCCTGCTCAGAGCAGGCACCTGTAAAAGCCTGAAGCTGTGCACGTCAGATCGCCGATCTGACACAGTGCACAGCAAAGTGTCAGATCAGCGATCTTACACTATAAATGATGCCCCCCTGGGGCAATGTTATAGTGTAAAAAAAAAATATTCACATGTGTTAAAAAAAATAAATAAATAAAAAAAATATATATATATTGTTCCTATAAATACATTTCTTTATCTAATTAAAAAAAAACAATAAAAGTACACATATTTAGTATCGCTGCGTCCGTAACGACCCGACCTATAAAACTGTCCCATTAGTTAACCCCTTCAGTGAACATCGTAAAAAAAAAGAGGCAAAAAGCAACGCTTTATTATCATACTCCCAAGCAAAAAGTGGAATAACACGCGATCAAAAAGACGGATATAAATAACCATGGTACCACTGAAAACGTCATCTTGTCCCGCAAAAAACGAGCCACCAAACAGCGTTATCAAAGAAAAAATAGAAAAGTTATAGTCCTCAAAATAAAGCGATGCAGAAATAATTATTTTTTCTATAAAATAGTTTTTATCGTATAATAGCGCCAAAACATAAAAAAAGATATAAATGAGGTATCGCTGTAATCGTACTGACCCGAAGAATAAAACTGCTTTATCCATTTTACCAAACGCGGAATGGTATAAACGCCTCCCCCCAAAAGAAATTCATGAATAGCTGGTTTTTGGTCATTCTGCCTCACAAAAATCCGAATAAAAAGCGATCAAAAAATGTCACATGCCCGAAAATGTTACCAATAAAAACGTCAACTCTTCCCGCAAAAAGCAAGACCTCACGTGACTCTGTGGACAAAAATATGGAAAAATTATAGTTCTCAAAATGTGGTAACGCAAAAAATATTTTTTGCAATAAAAAGCGTCTTTCAGTGTGTGACGGCTGCCAATCATAAAAATCGCTAAAAAACCCGCTATAAAAGTAAACCAAACCCCCCTTCATCACCCCCTTAGTTAGAGAAAAATTAAAAAAGTATTTATTTCCATTTTCCCATTAGGGTTAGGGTTAGGGCTAGGGTTAGGGTTAGGGCAAGGGTTAGGGCTAGGGTTAGGGTTAGGGTTGGGGCTAGGGTTAAGGCTACAGTTAGGTTGGGGCTAAAGTTAGGGTTAGGGTTGGGGCTAAAGTTAGGGTTAGGGTTTGGATTACATTTACGGTTGAGAATAGGGTTGGGATTAGGGTTAGGGGTGTGTCAGGGTTAGGGGTGTGGTTAGGGTTACCATTGGGATTAGGGTTAGGGATGTGTTTGGATTTGGGTTTCAGTTATAATTGGGGGTTTACACTGTTTAGGCACATCAGGGGCTCTCCAAACGCGACATGGCGTTGTATCTCAATTCCACCCTATTCAGCATTGAAAAAGTAAAACAGTGCTCCTACCCTTCCAAGCTCTCCCGTGCGCCCAAACAGGAGTTTACCCCAAAATATGGGGTATCAGCGTACTCAGGACACATTAGACAACAACTTTTGGGGTCCAATTTCTCCTGTTACCCTTGGGAAAATACAAAACTGGGGGCTAAAAAATAATTTTTGTGGAAAAAAAGGATTTTTTATTTTCACGGCTCTGCGTTATAAACTGTAGTGAAACACTTGGGGGTGCAAAGTTCTCACAACACATCTAGATAAGTTCCTTGGGGGGTCTAGTTTCCAATATGGGGTCACTTGTGGGGGTTTCTACTGTTTAGGTACATTAGGGACTCTGCAAACGCAATGTGACGCCTGCAGACCAATCCATCTAAGTCTGCATTCCGAATGATGCTCCTTCCCTTCCGAGCTCTGCCATGCACTCAAACGGTGGTTCCCCCACATATGGGGTATCAGCGTACTCAGGACACATTGGACAACAACTTTTGGGGTCCAATTTCAACTGTTTCCCTTGGAAAAATACAATACTGCGGGCTAAAATATAATTTTTGTGAAAAAAAATGATTTTTTATTTTCACGGCTCTGCGTTATAAACTGTAGTGAAACACTTGGGGGTTCAAAGTTCTCACAACACATCTAGATAAGTTCCTTGGGGAGTCTAGTTTCCAATATGGGGTCACTTGTGGGGCTTTCTACTGTTTAGGTACATTAGGGGCTCTGCAAACACAATGTGACACCTGCAGACCAATCCATCTAAATCTGCATTCCAAATGACGCTCCTTCCCTTCCGAGCTCTGCCATGCGCCCAAACGGTGGTTACCTCCATATATGAGGTATCAGCGTACTCAGGAAAAATTGGACAACTTTTGGGGTCCAATGTAAACTGTTACCCTTGGAAAAATACAAAACTGGGGGCTAAAAAAGAATTTTTGTGGAAAAAAAAAATAATTTTTATTTTTACGGCTCTGCGTTATAAACTGTAGAGAAACACTTGGGGGTTCAAAGCTATAACAACACAGCTAGATGAGTTACTTAGGGGGTCTACTTTCCAAAATGGTGTTACTTTTGGGGGGTTTAAATGTTTAGGCACATCAGTGGCTCTCCAAATGCAACATGGCGTCCCATCTCAATTCCTGTCAATTTTGCATTGAAAAGTCAAAGGCGCTCCTTCCCTTCCGAGCTCTCCCATGCGCCCAAATAGTGGTTTACCCCCACATATGGGCTTTCAGCGTACTCAGGACAAATTGTATAACAACTTTTGGGGTCCAATTTCTTCTCTTACCCTTGGAAAAATAAAAATTTGGGGGCAAAAAGATCATTTTTGAGAAAAAATATAATTTTTTATTTTTACGGCTCTGCATTATAAACTTCTGTGAATCACTTAATGGGTCAAAGTGCTCACCACACATCTAGATAAGTTCCTTAGGGGGTCTACTTTCCAAAACAGTGTCAATTGTGGGGGGTTCAATGTTTAGGCACATCAGAGGCTCTCCAAACGCAACATGGCGTCCCATCTCAATTCCAGTCAATTTTGCATTGAAAAGTCAAATGGCGCTCCTTCGCTTCCGAGCTCTGCCATGCGCCCAAACAGTGGTTTACCCCCACATATGGGGTATCAGCGTACTCAGGACAAATTGTACAACAACTTTTGGGGTCCATGTTCTCCTGTTACACTTGGTAAAATAAAACAAATTGGAGCTGAAGTAAATTTTTTGTGAAAAAAAGTTAAATGTTAATTTTTATTTAAACATTCCAAAAATTCCTGTGAAACACCTGAAGGGTTAATAAACTTCTTGAATGTGGTTTTGAGCACCTTGAGGGGTGCAGTTCTTAGAATGTTGTCACTCTTGGTTATTTTCTATCATATAGACCCCTCAAAATGACTTCAAATGAGATGTGGTCCCCCAAAAAAATGGTGTTGTAAAAATGTGAAATTGCTGGTCAACTTTTAACCCTTATAACTCCCTTACAAAAAAAAAATTTGGTTCTAAAATTGTGCTAATGTAAAGTAGACATGTGGGAAATGTTACTTATTAAGTATTTTGTGTGACATATCTCTATTATTTAATTGCATAAAAATTCAAAGTTGGAAAATTGCGAAATTTTCAAGATTTTTGCCAAATTTCCATTTTTTTCACAAATAAATGCAGGTAATATCAAAGAAATGTTACCACCATCATGAAGTACAATATGTCATGAGAAAACCGTGTCAGAATCACCAGGATCCGTTGAAGCGTTCCAGAGTTATAACCTCATAAAGGGACAGTGGTCAAAATTGTAAAAATTGGCCTGGTCATTAACGTGAAAACCACCCTTGGGGGTAAAGGGGTTAAGGTCCATATTATTAAAAAGTTACAAAACTTTATTGTTAAAATACAATAAACTCAGGTTATAGGGGACAAACGTATACAAAAATTGTCACACACAATATTGTGCAGAAAATAGGCCACGCAAGAAACTGGACATGTGGCAATGGGATATTATATTATAAACCCTAAGTTGAGCAACCCGTGCTCCAAAGTTTATAAACCACTAGATGGCAGCCCGATTCTAAAGAATCGGGAGTCTAGAATCCATATATACTTTATTTATTCAAATGTAAGAATAATACAATTAATAAATAATAGTAAGAAAGAACAAAAAATGGCTGCACTCACCAGCTCTTGACAATTCTTGTTATTTAAGGTACAGTTACACAGGATCCATGAACATGCTTATGAGGGGAGTGATGAAAGACATCAGACAACAACTTTGCGTGTTGTGGCAAATGCCACAACAACGGTTCTTTGTTTAAGAACAATAATGTAAATAATAAATAATATGTATCAATAACTATGTATATTGGTATGTTCTATAACATTTTAAAATATTTCATTATTATGTGGAAAAGCTCTTAGTACCCATACTGGCGCATACTTGTGTGCCCATCAGGTATTTTCACAGTAATTTTACATCTGATGGGTTGGTATGAAACGCTTTTAATCATCTCTTGGGCTTAGCTAAGCCTTCATTTTAAATAATTCTAATAAGTACAACAGAAATAAAAGCCTTTTTGTGTATCCACATTTTTTGTGTTTATTTTTACAGAAGTGTAAAATTTAAGAAATCAACGTTCATAGTACACCGATGGGCTAATATAAGCATGCCCATCAACCACGTTACGGTAGCCTTTGAACTGATGGGTCCTAACTAACTGATTCCTATTTCTTAATACTCAAACCTCTTTCACATCTGCATGTTTCTGATATTTGCAGAAGTAATGTTAAAAACAATACAACTTCCACACTTGGCACCAAAGAACTGACCTACAACACACTTTCAGCAAGTGCCATGCAATGTAGATGAAGCTTGGAGTTAACTTGCAGTAAATGCGGCAAACGCGTCTTCGACAATTGCATTAAATGCAGCCACAACAAAAACACTGGTAAGTGGAGATTTTGTGGCGAAAACTGCAGAAACCACATGTGCCGCACCTGCCGCAAGTGAAGTACAAATTCCGTATACATTGCATGCAACTTACAGCAAGAGTGGCGTGGGTCAGCCCTTAGGCAGGAAGTGCAGAAATAGCCTTTTTTCCACCATAAATTCTCCAAATAGCAGAAAAATGTTGATGTGAAAGCAAAATCTCTATTCTTTCCCTATCTATCTAAATATGTACCTATCTATATATCTATTTCTATGTACAGAACACACCTGGAGATAGAGATGTGTGTGAACAGCCATCCCACCCGTCTCTTACCTATTCACAAAAACCTCACCCTTTTTAAAAACAAAATGAAATCTCTCAGCAGCTATAATGCTGGAGCTTCAAATACAGGTTCCTATCACCAAATACAGGCATTTGGATGATACACATCTTACATCTTGTACTTAATGTGTGTTCTACTTACCTATAAAAATATGTATTGATATATCATATTTCTAAATGTATGTAGATATGATATAGAGTTATTAACCCTATATGCTAATGAGTACGTATGTTATATACGTATCTATATATATAATTTTCTAAGGGTTTTTCCGTCTGTCTGTCTGTCTGTCTTTCTGTCTGTCTGTCTGTCCTGGAAATCCCGCGTCTCTGATTGGTCGAGGCCGCCAGGCCTCGACCAATCAGAGACGGGCACAGCATGGCGACGATGATGTCATAAAGGTTGCCTCGACCAATCAGTGACGGGCACAGTCTGCCGTGAATTCGCCTCGACCAATCAGTGACGGGCACAGTATCGACGTAGATGTCATAATGGTTGCCATGGCGACGATGATGTCATAAAGGTTGCCTCGACCAATCAGCGACGGGCACAGTCTGCCGTGAATTCTGGAATCATCATTGTCCATATACTACGGGGACATGCATATTCTAGAATACCCGATGCATTAGAATCGGGCCACAGTCTAGTTTCCTACATAAGTACTTAAAATCTATATGTCTATGGCTACACTAATTTTTTTTTGTTTTTGTTTTTTTTCCTTATCTCTATACATAGAATTTGCCTATTGCTGTCTATGTTATTAGAAAAACTGAATAATGAAAAAAAAGAAAAGTAACTTTAAACTAAAATATTTTTGTAGATAATATTACGTGTGAAGATTTTAGTACTATCAGCCAATAATTGTCCTTGAAGTGGTGTATTAACCACTTTAACCCTCACATTGCAACATTGCTTCACCCTGGAAAAAGCAACATACAATTGACCATGGGCAAAAGCAGGTTCTGGTAGATAAATGCCAACTCGATGGAGGGTCTGGCCTTGAGATTTATTTATGGTCATTGCAAATGCGGGCTTGATGGGAAATTGTCTCCGTCTTAATTTAAAAGGTAATCCAGTCTCTGATGGACACAAATCAATTCGTGGAATGAATACCACATTTCCTGCTGCTGACCCACTAATTACTTTAGCCAGTATGATATTGGCATGTAAGGCAGTGACAATGAGCCGCGTACCATTGCAGAGACCTTTGTTCGTGTTCAGATTACGTAATAACATGACAATGGTGCCAATTTTAAGTTTCAGCCGATGTGAAGGCATTCCAGTTGGTGTTAGTGAATTCAAAAACTCAAGTGGGTATTGATCGAGGTCATCAGCTTCATCAGGATCGATGGAATCATCACTGATATATTCAGTATAGTCACCTATCAATAAATCCATGACTTGGGAATTGACTTTCTCAACGTCCTCATTTTTTGGACATAAAATTGCATGAGATGCAGCTGTATTTATGCTTTCGGTGTCATTCACATCAATACAAAGATTATCTCCAAAAATTTCAATTATTAAAGAGCCAGTGCATACCATGTCTGGAGGAATTTCAATTACATCATCTCCAAGGTTATGTTCATTAGATAGTTCACCATTTCCCAGTTGAAGCAACCAACTGCTGTAGTGAGGATCAATGGAGCGCATGTTGTTAATAAGTGGCAGGCGAGTAAAATGTTGCCAGTGTTGTGAATATTTTATACAGCTCTCTACAACATCAGTTCTTGTCCCATGAGGGATGACAGGAAGACATTGTCTAAAGTCGCCTCCAAAAACAATCACTTTACCTCCAAACGGTGTTTTTTCTTTTTGAGCTACATTTGTTGTCATGACATCACGTAAAACTCTATCAATGACATGCAATGCATATTTGGATAGCATTGTGCACTCATCAATAATAAAAAGTTTAGTGCTGTGCAAATCTTTTGCTGCATCGGTATCATTCTTAATCCTGGAAACAGATGTTTCATTCACAGGAATTGGAATCCCATAAAGAGAATGAATGGTTCGTCCACCTTGTAGCAAGTTGGCGGCAATTCCAGTAGTGGCAGCAGGTGACACAATGTCTCCTTGTCCTCTTAGCTGATGTAGGAGTAGATGATATAGGTACGTTTTTCCGCTGCCACCAGGACCATCAAGGAAAAATCACTTTGCTGTAGAATTAGTGTCTTCTAAAGCTTGAGTGATAGCATCAAAAGCAAAAAGTTGGTCCTCATTTAGAGTAGCTTTCATTTCAGCAGCTGCTGATAACTCATAATCTTTATCATACTGTGGGAGGAGGTGTTGTTTCTTGACTGGACGTGGCAAATTAAAATCAGTATAAGTTTTGCCATGAGCTTTAAGAACATGTTGGACATCTGTCATAGCATAGCCTTCACAATTGACACACTCCAGAGTGTCGGAGTGGTATGCATAGCAGTAGTCTTCTACAAAGTGTTCCTTAAATTCATCCCATAAGTCCCGTGGTTTAGCTGGAGGACCAAAAATACAAATGTAGGCAAACATGTCACGTAGCTGTGCTGGCATGTTGAGAATACTGGCATCAAGTAATGTATTTCTCCACAGACTATCATCAAATAGTAAGCCAAGAGCTAATGCCGCATCTTTGAAGGTTTCATGTGTGACTCCGTGTACAGTTTTTATGCTGTCAAAACTGGTTGCACCTTTGACATGTAACAATAACAATCTTAAATAGTAGCGTTCTTGGTCTTTCACACTGACAGTATACATTCGTCCAATCACAGAACCACCTGCTCGCTTTCTAACTTCCCAAGAACCTTCTTTCCAAACATAGTTTTCGGGAATTTCACGGTATAAATAAATATGAGCATGATGGTCGTTCTGATTAAGCTTGATGTAGGCCATAAGTGTAGAATTTTGATGGAGCTTTTGTTTGATGTTTCCAATAGAGTCATCCTCATGAAAATAGAGTGGCTGAGAATGCGGTAGATGTACAGCAAGGCGAATGATGCTATGAGATTGTTTATGCATTGGATATGAGAATATTCGCCAAGCTGCCTCTGGTGCACTGACATATCTTGAATCCATGAATTGGTGTGTTTCATCATGTTGGATGTTAGTCTGGCAGATTTCAAGATTGGCTTTATCATGTCCTTTGTAGACGTATTTAAATAAATATTTCACAGCCTGAATGGAACCACAAACTTCGACATTTATATGGCACTTGTATTTTAATAGCAGGAACGGATTATATGGAACCACCCACGAATTGTCAATCATGTTAGAATGGTGTTGAAAAGATGGGCCAAAGTGTCTGCAATAAGTAGGATAGGCGTCCTTAGCTATGATGGTTCTTGGTTGCAAATCTTTAGGGAAACCTTTTGTACACTTCCCCAGATCCATACAGGGAGAATTTGGGTTGTGTTCTCCACACGGACCATGAATCATATGTTGGAGAACAATTTTATGGAGCTGAGGGTAGTGGGTAGGATTGGGAATTTCAGCCCACACTGTATTGTCTATGTCCTCCTCAGTCCTTAATTTGGAGTTGCTGTCCAGAATAATCAAAATGTGAGCGTGTGGAAGGCCACGTTTTTGAAATTCAATTACATGAACCATAGCGCAAACTTTCCCAAATAATCCGTTGTTAATGTCTTTTAAGAGTGCTTCCAGTTTTATTTTGAAAACACGTGCCACCAAATCAGGTCTATGTTCCACACGCTGCCAAGGTTCCAAATTCTCAGTAATCTCATTCCATTTCGGATTAGAGGTCATGGTGATGAATAGATCAGGATGACCATATTTAGTCACAATAGCCATGGCATCCTGGTACCGCTGCTGCATATTCCTGGGGCTGCCTTCAAACGAAGATGGTAAAATGACCGTTTTTCCAATGGGGATGCCCTTCTCAATGGATTTTTTCTGGAGATGTTCCTGGAGTACACAATAATCCTCTACTTTCAAATCCTTTTGGTGTTGACGGATATAATTTAGGCGATTTGCCTCGATTTTCACATAAGCATCCACTAAGTACTGCTGAGTGAGTTTGCCACCATTCAGGAGTGGATTAAACTGATTACGGACAGACAGCACATAGCAGTAATATTGCAGTTGTGTAACTCTGCGTGGACTTTACCCTTGTTGCTTGAGGCCATCATGCCAGCCCTGGTCTCCGTAAGGGAAAAATAAAGGATAGAGTAAAGCATCTAAATTACTGTGTAGAATGCTGACTTGCTGTGTTCTTGGCGCCAAAGGATTTTTGGGGTCCGGTTGTAAATGTATTAAAATATCACGATTAAATGGTGGCTCTCCATTGTCATTTTCAAATACGACAGCAACTTCATTGACAGTTGGATTATTATATCGGCGAGGGTCTTGATTCCGATCTTGTTTAAGGGCCATGATGATATTTGGCATGAGAGTGCCATTAGCTTCAGCTTTAAGATGTTCTTCATGTTCCATATCTCGTAACATTTTGTAGGCAGCAACAAAGGGATTCACATTGTCTAACTGAAGAGCAATTATACTCATCAAAGTGGGATGACATTTTTGATTTTGTTCACAGTTTAAACGTTGTTCATTCGCGGTAGCGGTATCCAAAATATACAGTTGGGCATAAGCTGGAACTTGATCATCACTGGGATGTAGGGTTCCAGTACGATGATATATTTGTCCATGTATACGGAAACAGTAAGGGCCATGTCCAGGTGGAGGGGATATATTGGCACCCATGGAGGCGAAAGCAAATGAGCTGTTAATACTACGAATATTTTCCATGAGATTCTTACTGAACTCACTCTCCCCTGTCAGCAATCGTTTAAAGACCTCGGGATATTGGGGTATAGATATATGCACTTTACTCTTGTGACAACACAGAGTAAAATTTGTATCTGCTGGTATCTCAGCATTAAAATGTAATGCTTGACAATGTTCACATAAATAGTTCATAGGACCACAGGAGTGTTCTACTATGGTACTGTCATCATTAGTAAAACCTGTAGGATGTTGAGGTACAGGTTGTGGTAACGGAGCATTGGAATGTTTCTTTAAGCCAACATATATAAAGCGTGGACCTGGTAGAGGATCTTCACTGTCCACAGATTCAATCACTGAGGAGTTGGAAGGTGTATTGTGGTCAGGGTTTATTAATATGGAGGTGCAAGCGTTTTTTTTGCGCCGTTCACGGCGTGCACCAGCTGCATTTGGTAATGGTTTGTTTGTTGCCTTAGAAGAGTCAGGTGTGAAGCATGTCTTATAAGCAGACTTAACGGTGTACAGGCGACGGCGTTTATCATTTGGAGTGTAAGTAGGACAGTGTTTGCGCTTACGTGCAGATTTACCAATGGTTAAAGGAGCTTCAGGCTGCACACATTCTATGAATGGAGACAAAGAAGCTGTATTGTGGGCAGAATCTATGACTGAGGACGTGGAAATATTATGTTTGCAACGTTGAGAGCGTGCAGCAGCAGCTTTATTACTTAATCGATTAGTTTTGTCCTCAAAAGACTCATTAGTAATGCGTTTATTGCAAGCAGCATTAACAGTGTCCAGGCGCTTCTGTCTGTCCTCTGTAGTCTCGTTAGCACGCTGTTTGCGCTTACGTGCGGCATCGGCGGCTTTTCGCTCTGCGTCATTGGTATACTTATTATCAGACCTGATGTTACGTGCGCCATCAGCAGCTTTGGGCTCTGTGTCATTAGTATACTTAACAGTGTCCAGGCGCTTGCATCTATCCTCTGTACTCTTGTTAGCACGCTGTTTGCGCTTATGTGCAGCATCGGTGTCTTTTCGCAGTGCGTCATTGGTATACTTATTATCAGACCTGATGTTACATGCGCCATCAGCAGCTTTGGGCTCTGTGTCATTAGTATACTTAACAGTGTCCAGGCGCTTGCATCTATCCTCTGTACTCTTGTTAGCACGCTGTTTACGCTTACGTGCAGCATCGGCGGCTTTTCGCTCTGCGTCATTGGTATACTTATTATCAGACCTGATGTTACGTGCGCCATCAGCAGCTTTGGGCTCTGTGTCATTAGTATACTTAACAGTGTCCAGGTGCTTGCATCTCTCCTCTGTACTCTTGTTAGCACGCTGTTTGTGCTTACGTGCAGCATCGGCGGCTTTTCGCTCTGCATCATTACCATACTTTATATCACACCTGATCTTACGTGCGCCATCAGCAGCTTTACACTCTGTGTCATTAGTATACTTAACAGTATCCAGGCGCTTCCATCTATCCTCTGTACTCTTGTTAACACGCTGTTTACGCTTACGTGCGGCATCGGCGGCTTTTCGCTCTTCATCTTTACCATACTTTATATCAGACCTGATCTTACGTGCGCCATCAGCAGCTTTGGACTCTGTGTCATTGCTATACTTAACAGTGTCCAGGCGCTTGCATCTATCCTCTGTACTCTTGTTAGCACGCTGTTTACGCTTACGTGCAGCATTGGCGTCTTTTTGCTCTGCATTATTAGTATACTTTATATCAGACCTAATCTTACGTGCGCCATCAGCAGCTTTGGGCTCTGTGTCATTAGTATCCTTACTATTAGAGCTCATGTTGGCTAAGCTAAACAGCTTTAAGCGTGGTGGTGGCAAACAACAGGTTAATAAGAGGCAGTGTCAGGTAGTAGGAAAATAGCCAGTTAATAATAGGCAATAGTTCTTTGCAGGAATACAGATATTAATAAATAGGCAGTTTATATTGCAGAGAAATTGCTGGGCAATAATGGACAATGTCCTTATGTGGCAAATAATAGAGCAATATACCCAGTGTGGCAAAGAAGAAGTTAATAAACGGCAGTCTCTCAGTATAACAGTCAGTGAATAATAGGCAGTATATGGAGAAAACACCAAACAAAAGTTCAAAATTGGTGTGAAAATGTCACTGAACCACTTCACAACTAAATATATATAGTTTTGGTAAATGGTATTATCATTTTTTTGATGAAATTCAGCAGGAGCTTGAAGAGCGACGTCACTGGGACCGCCTCCACGCAGTAGAAACTTGCTGTGAGGTAAAAATTCAAAAATCACACCAAAATGGTGGGCGGAGTGTGTCACAGTATGGCACATTTCTGATTCGTCGCTCGCGGCAGGCGGCAACCAATCAGAAAAGTGCCGCGCACCACGAAGGCATATATCTTTGTCCACCCTGAGCGGGTGTAGGACGCTGGTGACGTCACTTATCTCCGGACATTATCTCCGGACAAAGCCACGGAAGTTGGCACAAATTGCCGGAAGTAGTATTCTAGGCAATTATATATTAGATTTTAATGTTATCAGTGTTTACCTTTGAACGTTTATATTGTATTGTCCTGTCACCAGCCATGTGTACGATTATCGGCCGAAAGCCTCTCTGGAACCAATAATCACCCCATGTAAAGGTATCTTTATAAGTTAAAGATTCAGAATACTATGACTTTTATCATATCCTGAACAGTCAAGTTTTTTATGAACCGTTAAGGTTTTCTGGTTGAAGTAAAAAAAACTCTGAGTGTTTACAGTTTGAAACCATAAAATGTTGAAAAATTATGTCATTCTTGAGTATATCACTCAATGGTGCTCATAAACGTGTCAAATTTGATCTATAATATACTTTAATATACATTACTTTAATCTTTAATATACTTAAGAACAGGGCCCCAGACATCACACAGGGGGTCTGAAACACCGCACAGTGGTCCAAAATATTGCTGTGCTCTGCCTGGGGCCCCATATGCTGCCTGGGGCCCCTTGTGCTCTGCCTGGGGCCCCATATGCTGCCTGGGGCCCCTGTGCTCTGCCTGGGGCCCCTGTGCTCTGCCTGGGGCCCCATGTTCTGCCTGGGTCCCCTGTGCTCTGCCTGGGGCCACTGTGCTCTGCCTGGGGCCCCATATGCTGCCTGGGGCCCCTGTGCTCTGCCTGGGGCCCCATATGCTGCATGGGGCCCCTGTGCTCTGCCTGGGGCCCCATAGGCTGCCTGGGGCCCCTGTGCTCTACCTGGGACCACTGTGCTCTGCCTGGGGCCCCATATGCTGCCTGGGGCCCCTGTGCTCTGCCTGGGGCCCCTGTGCTCTGCCTGGGGCCCCATGTTCTGCCTGGGGCCACTGTGCTCTGCCTGGGGCCCCATAGGCTGCCTGGGGCCCCTGTGCTCTGCCTGGGACCACTGTGCTCTGCCTGTGGCCCCATATGCTGCCTGGGGCCCCTGTGCTCTGCCTGGGGCCACTGTGCTCTGCCTGGGGCCCCATATGTTGCCTGGGGCCCCTGTGCTCTGCCTGGGGCCCCATATGCTGCCTGGGGCCCCTGTGCTCTGCCTGGGGCCCCTGTGCTCTGCCTGGGGCCCCTGTGCTCTGCCTGGGGCCACTGTGCTCTGCCTGGGGCCCCATATGCTGCCTGGGGCCCCTGTGCTCTGCCTGGGGCCCCATATACTACCTGGGGCCCCTGTGCTCTGCCTGGGGCCCCATGTTCTGCCTGGGGCCACTGTGCTCTGCCTGGGACCCCATAGGCTGCCTGGGGCCCCTGTGTTCTGCCTGGGGCCCCTGTGCTCTGCCTGGGGCCACTGTGCTCTGCCTGGGGCCCCATATGCTGCCTGGGGCCCCTGTGCTCTGCCTGGGGCCCCATATGCTACCTGGGGCCCCTGAGCTCTGCCTGGGGCCCCTGTGCTCTGCCTGGGGCCCCATGTTCTGCCTGGGGCCACTGTGCTCTGCCTGGGACCCCATAGGCTGCCTGGGGCCCCTGTGCTCTGCCTGGGGCCCCATATGTTGCCTGGGGCCCCTGTGCTCTGCCTGGGGCCCCTGTGCTCTGCCTGGGGCCCCTGTGCTCTGCCTGGGGCCACGGTGCTCTGCCTGGGGCCCCATATGCTGCCTGGGGCCCCTGTGCTCTGCCTGGGGCCCCATATACTACCTGGGGCCCCTGTGCTCTGCCTGGGGCCCCATGTTCTGCCTGGGGCCACTGTGCTCTGCCTGGGACCCCATAGGCTGCCTGGGGCCCCTGTGTTCTGCCTGGGGCCCCTGTGCTCTGCCTGGGGCCACTGTGCTCTGCCTGGGGCCCCATATGCTGCCTGGGGCCCCTGTGCTCTGCCTGGGGCCCCATATGCTACCTGGGGCCCCTGAGCTCTGCCTGGGGCCCCTGTGCTCTGCCTGGGGCCCCATGTTCTGCCTGGGGCCACTGTGCTCTGCCTGGGACCCCATAGGCTGCCTGGGGCCCCTGTGCTCTGCCTGGGGCCCCATATGCTGCCTGGGGCCCCTGTGCTCTGCCTGGGGCCCCATATGCTGCCTGGGGCCCCTGTGCTCTGCCTGGGGCCACCGTGCTCTGCCTGGGGCCCCATATGCTGCCTGGGGCCCCTGTGCTCTGCCTGGGGCCCCATATGCTGCCTGGGGCCACTGTGCTCTGCCTGGGGCCCCTGTGCTCTGCCTGGGGCCCCATGTTCTGCCTGGGGCCCCTGTGCTCTGCCTGGGGCCACTGTGCTCTGCCTGGGGCCCCATATGCTGCCTGGGGCCCCTGTGCTCTGCCTGGGGCCCCATATGCTGCCTGGGGCCCCTGTGCTCTGCCTGGGGCCCCATATGCTGCCTGGGGCCCCTGTGCTCTGCCTGGGGCCCCTGTGCTCTGCCTGGGGCCCCTGTGCTCTGCCTGGGGCCCCATGTTCTGCCTGGGGCCACTGTGCTCTGCCTGGGGCCCCATAGGCTGCCTGGGGCCCCTGTGCTCTGCCTGGGACCACTGTGCTCTGCCTGGGGCCCCATATGCTGCCTGGGGCCCCTGTGCTCTGCCTGGGGCCACTGTGCTCTGCCTGGGGCCCCATATGCTGCCTGGGGCCCCTGTGCTCTGCCTGGGGCCCCATATGCTACCTGGGGCCCCTGAGCTCTGCCTGGGGCCCCTGTGCTCTGCCTGGGGCCCCATGTTCTGCCTGGGGCCACTGTGCTCTGCCTGGGACCCCATAGGCTGCCTGGGGCCCCTGTGCTCTGCCTGGGGCCCCATATGTTGCCTGGGGCCCCTGTGCTCTGCCTGGGGCCCCATATGCTGCCTGGGGCCCCTGTGCTCTGCCTTGGGCCCCTGTGCTCTGCCTGGGGCCCCTGTGCTCTGCCTGGGGCCACTGTGCTCTGCCTGGGGCCCCATATGCTGCCTGGGGCCCCTGTGCTCTGCCTGGGGCCCCATATACTACCTGGGGCCCCTGTGCTCTGCCTGGGGCCCCATGTTCTGCCTGGGGCCACTGTGCTCTGCCTGGGACCCCATAGGCTGCCTGGGGCCCCTGTGTTCTGCCTGGGGCCCCTGTGCTCTGCCTGGGGCCACTGTGCTCTGCCTGGGGCCCCATATGCTGCCTGGGGCCCCTGTGCTCTGCCTGGGGCCCCATATGCTACCTGGGGCCCCTGAGCTCTGCCTGGGGCCCCTGTGCTCTGCCTGGGGCCCCATGTTCTGCCTGGGGCCACTGTGCTCTGCCTGGGACCCCATAGGCTGCCTGGGGCCCCTGTGCTCTGCCTGGGGCCCCATATGCTGCCTGGGGCCCCTGTGCTCTGCCTGGGGCCCCATATGCTGCCTGGGGCCCCTGTGCTCTGCCTGGGGCCACCGTGCTCTGCCTGGGGCCCCATATGCTGCCTGGGGCCCCTGTGCTCTGCCTGGGGCCCCATATGCTGCCTGGGGCCACTGTGCTCTGCCTGGGGCCCCTGTGCTCTGCCTGGGGCCCCATGTTCTGCCTGGGGCCCCTGTGCTCTGCCTGGGGCCACTGTGCTCTGCCTGGGGCCCCATATGCTGCCTGGGGCCCCTGTGCTCTGCCTGGGGCCCCATATGCTGCCTGGGGCCCCTGTGCTCTGCCTGGGGCCCCTGTGCTCTGCCTGGGGCCCCTGTGCTCTGCCTGGGGCCCCATGTTCTGCCTGGGGCCACTGTGCTCTGCCTGGGGCCCCATAGGCTGCCTGGGGCCCCTGTGCTCTGCCTGGGACCACTGTGCTCTGCCTGGGGCCCCATATGCTGCCTGGGGCCCCTGTGCTCTGCCTGGGGCCACTGTGCTCTACCTGGGGCCCCATATGCTGCCTGGGGGCCCCTGTGCTCTGCCTGGGGCCCCATATGCTGCCTGGGGCCACTGTGCTCTGCCTGGGGCCCCTGTGCTCTGCCTGGGGCCCCATATGCTGCCTGGGGCCCCTGTGCTCTGCCTGGGGCCCCATATGCTGCCTGGGGCCCCTGTGCTCTGCCTGGGACCACTGTGCTCTGCCTGGGGCCCCATATGCTGCCTGAAGCCCCTGTGCTCTGCCTTGGGCCACTGTGCTCTGCCTGGGGCCCCATATGCTGCCTGGGGTGCCTGTGCTCTGCCTGGGGCCCCATATGCTGCCTGGGGCCCCTGTGCTCTGCCTGGGGCCACCGTGCTCTGCCTGGGGCCCCATATGCTGCCTGGGGCCCCTGTGCTCTGCCTGGGGCCCCATATGCTGCCTGGGGCCACTGTTCTCTGCCTGGGGCCCCTGTGCTCTGCCTGGGGCCCCATGTTCTGCCTGGGGCCCCTGTGCTCTGCCTGGGGCCACTGTGCTCTGCCTGGGGCCCCATATGCTGCCTGGGGCCCCTGTGCTCTGCCTGGGGCCCCATATGCTGCCTGGGGCCCCTGTGCTCTGCCTGGGGCCCCTGTGCTCTGCCTGGGGCCCCTGTGCTCTGCCTGGGGCCCCATGTTCTGCCTGGGGCCACTGTGCTCTGCCTGGGGCCCCATAGGCTGCCTGGGGCCCCTGTGCTCTGCCTGGGACCACTGTGCTCTGCCTGGGGCCCCATATGCTGCCTGGGGCCCCTGTGCTCTGCCTGGGGCCACTGTGCTCTGCCTGGGGCCCCATATGCTGCCTGGGGCCCCTGTGCTCTGCCTGGGGCCCCATATGCTGCCTGGGGCCCCTGTGCTCTGCCTGGGGCCCCTGTGCTCTGCCTGGGGCCCTATGTTCTGCCTGGGGCCCCTGTGCTCTGCCTGGGGCCACTGTGCTCTGCCTGGGGCCCCATATGCTGCCTGGGGCCCCTGTGCTCTGCCTGTGCTCTGCCTGGGGCCCCATGTTCTGCCTGGGGCCCCTGTGCTCTGCCTGGGGCCACTGTGCTCTGCCTGGGGCCCCATATGCTGCCTGGGGCCCCTGTGCTCTGCCTGGGGCCCCATATGCTGCCTGGGGCCCCTGTGCTCTGCCTGGGGCCCCTGTGCTCTGCCTGGGGCCCCATGTTCTGCCTGGGGCCACTGTGCTCTGCCTGGGGCCCCATAGGCTGCCTGGGGCCCCTGTGCTCTTCCTGGGACCACTGTGCTCTGCCTGGGGCCCCATATGCTGCCTGGGGCCCCTGTGCTCTGCCTGGGGCCACTGTGCTTTGCCTGGGGCCCCATATGCTGCCTGGGGCCCCTGTGCTCTGCCTGGGGCCCCATATGCTGCCTGGGGCCCCTGTGCTCTGCCTGGGGCCCCATGTTCTGCCTGGGGCCCCTGTGCTCTGCCTGGGGCCCCTGTGCTCTGCCTGGGGCCCCATATGCTGCCTGGGGCCCCTGTGCTCTGCCTGGGTGTAGGACACTGGTGACGTCACTTATCTCCGGACATTAGCTCCGGACATTAGCTCCGGACATTAGCTCCGGACATTAGCTCCGGACAAAGCCACGGAAGTTGGCACAAATTGCAGGAAGTAGTATTCTAGGCAATTAATCTCCGGACATTAGCTCCGGACATTAGCTCCGGACATTAGCTCCGAACATTATCTCCGAACATTAGCTCCGGACAAAGCCACGGAAGTTGGCACAAATTGCAGGAAGTAGTATTCTAGGCAATTATATATTAGATAACACATAGGGTACATTTTGTCATATCTCTACTCCACTATGCCCACAAGAAATGCCAGATCACGCTGTATAATCATTTAAATCTCCCATAAATCAAATTACAATTAATATTACAAAGCAGCAGTCATTACTGGAAATCCGTGACACAGTCCTCAATCCAGTAAATGCTCGTCCACCCCTTCCTTCTTCAGGGGTCACTATATCATGTGTGACAATTTTTATATACGTTTGTCCCCCATAACCTGAGCTTATTGCATTTTAACAACAAAGTTTTGTAATTTTTAAATAATATGGACCTTAGTATCATCTGTTTTGTTTGGTATATTTATAGATGAGTATATATGGTGTGTTGGGGTCATCATACTGTATGGAGGCCAATATACAGTGTGGAAGATTGTCTGTGGTTCATACTGAATGGAGGATTGTGTGGGGGCATTATTATTGTTTGAATTGTTGGTGAGGGCTAAAAAAAACACAACATGAAGAGCAGACTCACCAAAACCTTGTCAAATGACAAATGCACTCGCAGGGTGCAGCAGGCCCCCGATAATAAATGCTAAAGCAGCACAGGTGCAAGCTACTGATGAGAGCAACCACCCACTCGCCCAAACATTAGAGGGGTTGGCTGCCTAGTTGCAAAAATGCACACAGGTATGGCTTGCATAAGACATTATTCACACAGATAAATGTGATGCACAGTGTCTGGATAACCTATTGATGACGCCCATAGTATTAGCAGGCGGGCCGTCCAGCACTATATATACATGCAGCACACAAGGAACAACATAAAGAGGCCCTGCTGCACCCTGCAAAAGGATGATAAAAAGTGCAAAAAAGATGAAAAATTAAATAATGTATATAATACATTAGATGAGGTATTAGTTACAATTTTGGCCTAAATGGAGCTTATTGTATTTTAACAATAAAGTTTTGTAATTTTTTTATAATATGGACCTTAGTATCATCTGTTTTGTTTGGTATATTTATACATGAGTATATACGGTGTGTTGGGGTCATCATACTCTATGGAGGCCAATATACAGTGTGGAGGGTTGTCTGGGATTCATACTGAATGGAGGATTGTGTGGGGGCATTATTATTGTTTGAAGGGCTGGTGAGGGCTATTATACTGTTTGGGGGCCATTATACTGTACAGTGTAGAGAGTTGTGTGGGGTTTATCATACTATATGAAGGGTTGTGTTGGGACCTTTATACTATATGAAGGCTATCATACTGTGTGGAGGGTTGTGGGAGCCATTAATGTATAGAGCACCATTGTACCTTATAGAGGACCATTATATTGTAATGAAGGCTGTGGAGGGGGCCATCAAATTATGGGTAGGGCTGTGTCGGGCCATCAAACTGTGTGTGAGGGCCATCATACGGTGTTGAGGTCCCTGTGAGGGCATCACATTGTATTGAGATTGCTGTGGGGATGTCATACTTTGCAGGGGGGATTCTGTAGGTCCATCATGCTGTGCGTGTTGAGGGTACTGTCCAGAAATTCACTGTAGTGGTATCATACTGTGATTAGGGAGCACCTTTGTTGGCATCATACTTTATGAAGGCAATGAAAGTGGTATCACTAAGGGGCTTCAATTGGATCAAAATTAATTTGCAAGTACAACAAAGTTGTGAGATATGCTCTTCTGTGACCCCCGCCGAATGTTATCTTTTTTTGGGTTCCAAATAGTACTTCTGCTATGAGGTCCCCTTAATTTCTATGCTCTTGTGTACAGTGAGGTGGTAATTCAAATCTTGCTTTTCAAAGGGGGTGTATTTATATATGCACATACATTATATATTAAAGGGATATTCTAAGGTTTCACATTCGGGAGCACACCAAACCTTTGACTCCCACCTTCCTTTCTACTGGGGGTGGTGTTCCTGAACATTGAAAGTTGAGTCAAGCAGCATGGACAGTTCAGATCAGTGACAAGGAGTGATGGCGAGAGACACTAAAATTGGCAATGTCCTGTGCTCCAGTGATCCAACCAGCTTTAGATCAGTTCTCTGCGACAGCAGTGGCCAGTTCCCTAAGCCACAATTATTAAAACAATAAACTTAAAAATGTATCAATTCTTGAGAATAGAAATTATTTTTAATAAAATTAAAATTGCAAAGTTGATCATTTTTACAAACATAGCAATTTTACCCATTTATGTGGAGATAAAACCTTCAGGTACCTGTCAGTTTGAAAAAACTTGGACAATATTTGAGCGGTATATTATGCAACATAAGTAACTGAACAAATCCATGTATTGTATAAATTGTATTTTATTTTTAAAAATCCCTGATCATTCTCACTTTACACACAAAGGGGTCGTCATAATTAGTGTTTTATAGCCTTTCTGTATAAATGTACATACCGGGATAGCTATCAGTCACTGATTGGGACTGACCAATTGACTGCTACACCAATATTAAGCATAATTTTTTATGAATAAAGTTAAAGTTCTCTTGCTGAATCTTTTTCCAGTTGAACCATAAAGTCATCACCGATCTTGCCTATAGGTAATAATTTCTAAAGTTGGGACCAATCAATTAAGTGCTGTTTTTTTTCTCTTTGGTGTACCATTTTTAGGGAATGCACTTTATCCTTGCCAGATTTGTTTCAGCTGGGGATAAAACTGAAAGTTTCATGACTAGGACTTTGGGATTCTGACCTTCTGTAGCTCCATCACCCTCGATTGTTAACTGTTAACAGTGAAGCATAGTGGAGGTTCCTTGCAAGTTTTGATCTGCATTTCATCAAATGGAGCTGGGAATTTGGTCAAAATTAAAGGTATCGTCTATGCTGAGAAATCCAAACAGATACTTATTCATCCTGCAATACAATCAAGAAAGGTGTCTAATAGACTCCGAATGTATTCTTCAGTAGGACAACAACAGTCTCAAACATACAGCCATTGTAATTAAGAATTATCTTCAGTGTAAAAACGAGCCAAAAGTCCTGGAAGTGATGATATGTCCTCCACAGAGCTCTGACCTCAACATCATCTGAGTTTGTGTGGTATTACAAGAGACAAAAGGACTTGTGGAAGCCTAAATCCACAAGAGATCATTGGTTAGTTCTCTTAGATGTTTGGAATAACCCCTCTGCAGAGTTCTGTCAAAAACTGTGTTCAACTGTACCTGGAAGGGCGGTCACTAGTGTTGAGCATTCCGATACCGCAAGTATCGGGTATCGGCCGATATTTGCTGTATCGGAATTCCGATACCGAGATCCGATACTTTTGTGGTATCGGGAATCGGTATCGGGATCGATATTAATGTGTAAAATAAAGAATAAAAATAAAAAATTGGTCGCGGAGCGGTCACGTGACCGCAACGCGACCAATCACAAGCCGTGACGTCATCTAAGGACTTTCAAGCGCTCATTCTTATGAACGGAGGCTGGCGGTTACAACCAGGGCGCGTCAGAGGGTGAGTATATCAATATTTTTTATTTTTATTCTTTATTTTACACATTAACATGGATCCCAGGGCCTGAAGGGGAGTTTCCTCTCCTTCAGACCCTGGGAACCATCAGGATACCTTCCGATACTTGGTGTCCCACTGACTTGTATTGGTATCGGGTATCGGTATCGGCGATATCCGATACTTTTCGGGTATCGGCCGATACTATCTGATACCGATACTTTCAAGTATCGGACGGTATCGCTCAACACTAGCGGTCACACCAAAGTTAGATTTCTCTCTTGTTCATTCCCTTTCCATTTTGTTAATTGTAATAATAATAATAATAATAATTTTTATTTATATAGCACCAACATATTCCGCAGCACTTTACAATTAATGATGAACATAAACTATTAACAGTTCTATTTTTTAAGAATTTTTACTTTGCAGTATTTTTTATCACAGCTCACTAAACCTTTTGCACAGTATTATTTACGGTACCTCTGCAACTGCATTATGTTCGTCTATACAGTATATGATTGATGTCTTATAGGGATTATAGACCAAAAACAATTCAGTGTGAATAGAGGGGGGGATTATATTTGATAGAAAAAAAACTATAAAGAAACAGCAATAAAATGTTTTCTTTAAATGAATAAAAAGCTAACCATACAAGTGTTTAGATTTGAGTCATGTACTTTACTATGGTTTTAGGGTTTCTGACACCACCTAGTGCTCAGACTCAGACAGATCTTCAACCCTTAACACAGTGTCAGTATAGCTGCTTTTATTCACTTTAGTATCAGTAGAATAATCGTAGCAAGCAGCTGGATGTATTATTTAACTGAGGAATTATTTTTTTTTCACATTTAATTATAAAATATAGATCTTGCATTATGTTAAATTACGACTCATAGAAATATATAATTATTTTCATATAATCAAGTTTTAAGTAAATGTTACAAAGATCTGCATGTTCTTTATTTTTGCATTATTCAAAAGCGAAGATGGCAAACAAATGTATAGACATAGTATAAATCCAAATATTACTCACAAAAATCAAATCAAACATATAATAAAAATCTATGGGAATATCAGACATAAGAAATGCACATGGATGCGTGAATAGGACTTTGAGTCAAGTGACAAAGTCACAAAGAGGCAGCTGTGTATATATGCAGTACACAGAAGGTAATGAGAGAATGCTTCAAAGTAGACATAAAAGAAGCAAAAGGTTAAATAATCACAATAAATATGTAACAACATTTACATAGATTGATATATGAAAAAATAAATATCAATAATGAGTGTGAAAGAAATTAATGCTAATTGTAAAAAGTATTGAGAGATAAATACGGTACATCAAAATGCCATGAAAGATAGAATTTATATGAAGAGATCAAAAGGCTACATAGCCAAGATCAAGAAGATACAAATGTTCATCCACCCAGGAACAAACCCAATGCGCGTTTTACAAATGTTTTGTCTAGAATAGTTAATAGAGGGATATAAGAGGCTACTGAAAATAGCGTGTGCAAATTAGAATCTTCAGTAAAGATAGATTCCAGTTGTGAAACGTGGCGGTAATGCATATGATTGCAAGCATGATGGAGGAGGCAAAACAGCACAGATCAAACAGCAAAAGTTGAGTGGATGCACAGTAGGAAACTGACCACCACATGGCATGACAGGCCAGACCAGGATAAGGAGGGGAAAAAAGGAAAGTGTGCATGATAACATGTATAAGTGGGAGTGAAATAAAACAAAGAAGTACTCAAGCAAAATAGTAATCTTGTGAGAATTGTGAGCAAAAGAAGGAAAGGGTGGAGGAATTAACTGCAAAGAAGGGCATCAAAGAAGACCCTCTTGTTAGAAATTATGGTTCTGTGCTCCTGTAGGGGGATGGGCTATGCATGACGTACCTGCCATCCCAGTACCATTATGTTATTATTATTATTATTATTATTATTATTTATTTATAAAGCACCATTGATTCCATGGTGCTGTATATGAGAAGGGGTTACATACAAGTTACAGATATCACTTACAGTAAACAAACTAACAATGACAGACTGATACAGAGGGGCGAGGACCCACATGTTATGGTTATATTCACTTGTGTACCAGATATTGTATAACCAATAGTTAACCCCTTCACCCCGAAGCCTGTTTTCAACTTCCTGACCAGGCTATTTTTTTCAATTCTGACCACTGTCTCTTTATGAGGTCATAACTCTGAAACGCTTCAACGGATCCTGGTGATTCTGAGACTGTTTTCTCGTGACATATTGTACTTTATAATAGTGGTAAAATTGGCTAGTGTCAATCATGGGCATTGCTGCGGGGTGTCAGCTGTCATATACAGCTGACACCCGCACGCAATCGCCGCGGCGCTCACTGTGAGGCTGCGCGATCGTGCCGCCGTACTAGTAATGCGGTTTGTGGGAACTCAGTTCCCGCAGAGCAGTACTAGTACGGTGCATGTCGGGAAGGGGTTAATGTTGTTCTTTGATTTGTCTCTTAATATTGCTGGAGATTGGTACTGCTACACGAACATGTGTATTACCACTATTCCTCATTAGTACTGCTACACAAATCAGTGTATTACCACTTTGTAAACTGTTTATATGATGTAGTTGATTTACTGTTGTACTTACTATAATAGGAAAAGTGAAGTTACTATTTTGGCCACTAGATGGGGGGCACTATATTGATGATGTTCGTCCTTCCTGGTCGAAGATGACTATGACTTCAGGATTAAAAGAGAATTAATAGTTATGGGTCTGGAGGTGGCCTATGAGGCGAATCCGGGCCCCGAAGGTTCGCTCACATGCTTGACATAAGGAAGTAGATGTTGTCAGTACACTGGATTCTGCTTGTGCCTTGCGGACAGCACGCTTTCTTTTTATTATGTGTAGTATAATTAGTAACATAGGGTAAGTAAATGGTTAACTGTAGGAGGGGCTGCTGTGTGGTAAGCTAGGAATGTTCCCTTAGGTAGTCAGAAGGCCTGGGTGCCCGAATAGTCCACACGAGCTCTAGGCCCAAGACACCGCAGCAGCCACGTAACATTTCAAGTGGAAAACACATCCATTTAGAGTCCTATAGGGACAGAAGGACAGTGTACAGCAACAGAGTTACAGCAGCTTGGAGTGGAAGAAAGGAAGCGGTTCAGGAAAGTACAAGGCGCAGATGGTTCAAGATGTGGCAGATCATTGTATGGGCAGATGCTCTCAGATTCGGGGCGAAACAGATTGAAGAATCCCCAGAAATAGTGAGTCTGAACAAGGAAAACGCTGTGGTACCGCCTAAGGCATTATTACCCCGCAATGTACTGAAGGATGTGGGACTGAGTACAGGGAAGATGCAGGATTTTTACTGTATGGAGCCTGATGTTTATGCTGATTCTGACAAGAATGTGCTGCAAAGTGTATTGAGTAAAGTTCTTCATTTTACATTTGAACCTGACTGTGTCTCAATTCTTGTAAAGTCGATTACAGAAAGTCCTCAGCACCGCAGGGGAGTTCCTGACGGTGTGGTGAAAGAAGACACAGGTATGCTGATGGAAGAATGTTATTTTTCAGTGAGGGGAGGCCAGGACCCAAAGGTTCGGGGTCCTCGGCCATGACTACAGTCCTGGCTGAACCTTACACTCCCACCTGGGAATGGATTGGGTCCCGTGCTACTCTACTCCAGTTCCAAGGGGCCTATATAACGGAATATACCCAAAAGTGACACCATTCTAAAAACTGCACTCCTCAAGGTGCTCAAAATCACATTTAAGAAGTTTAGTAACCCTTCAGGTGCTTCACAGGAACCGAAGCAACGTGGAAGGAAAAAATGAACATTTAACTTTTTTCACAAAAAATGTATTTTAGACCCATTTTTCTTCTCTTCACAAGGGGTACAAGAGAAAATCTGTTGTGCAATTTCTCCTGAGCACCCTAATACCTCACATGTGGGGGAAAACCTTTGTGTGGGCACACTGCAGGGCTTGGAAGGGAAGAAGCGCAATTTGACTTGCTGGAATCAAGAGCGGACGCCATGTCACATTTGGAGGGCTTCTTATGTGCCTAAACAGTGGAAATCCTGCAAACGTGACCCCATTTTGGAAACCACACCCCTCAAGGATTTTATCCAGGGGTATAATGAGCATTTTGAACTCAAAGATACAACACAGAATTTGATAACATTAGGTCATCATTTTGAATACATCATCATCATTAGTGTTAAGCACAAGTGCTCGCTACTCCAATTTGCCTAGGGTGCTCGTGTATACATGGGTATCTGCGATATTCGGTGCATTCCCGAGCACCCGATGCAAACTCGAGTAGCAAGCACATGAGCTCAACACTAGCCACCATTTTTTTACTTTACAAAAAAACTCAACCCTATCTCAACCCTAACCCCAACTGCAAAGAATGGAAAGAAATAAAAAATATATATTTTATAATTTTTATCCAACTAAGGGGTTGACAAAGGGAGATTTGATTTACTATTTTTTTTTCTTTTGATCACTGTGATAGGGTCTATCACAGTGATCAAAAGGAACCAATAGGAAAATCTCCCTATTGTTGCAAGGAACTGGTCAGCAGAGCTCATCCATGCGCCCACCATTTTTTTTCAGGAAGATGAGGCAGCCAGAGAAGGAGAGACCGAGGGATGGCTTAGGTACTGGGGGGCTCGGGGGACCTCATTTCTCTGTCCTCTGACATGCATATCATGTTATAAGAGAGAGAAATCATTGTAAAAGGGGCACAGTTTTTTTTCCATGATCGAGTACCAGAAAATCCAACCTGATCATGTTCTCCAGGTCTCAGCTACCGCCTGTAGCTGAAACCCCTGAGATTTTCTGATGCTGGGGGGCACTACAGCCTTATTCACGGTCACCATAAGGCAATAAGGACTCTTAATGGCCGCCATTTTAATGCATATTGGTGGTCAATAAGGGGTTAATAGTTTCAAGGATGAGTGCGAATTATACTTCCAACTTTGCCCTCTGGGAACTAAGGTAATTGGGTTGGCCTTGTTATTTTCCTTCTTACATGGGATCCCCAGTCCTGGGCATATTCACTACCCTTGTCAGTAGAACTTTTTAAGGCAATGGGGCACATTTATGATGAACTGAACTGGGTGGCCTTTGCTGAATTCAACCTTAAGACATTGTGTCAGTGGGACCTCACTGCAGAACACTACTGCTTCCAGTTTTGTGGGCCATAGAGATGGGGTGAAAAGATGCTGCTATTCATAGTACCTTCCTGTCTAACCTTAATGACCATATTAAAGATAAACTACTGCACCACTCTCCTCCTTGGTCTTTGGAGGCTACCTTGACATTAGCAGTGCTACTGGATCAGAGAAGACGGGAGAGACGTCGGGAGAAATTGTCCCTAGGGCAGAGTTCATCCATACCCTCTGTTGGTCTTGAGGCTGAGGGAGAACCCATGCAGCTTGGTGGAGTTGGTACCTCTCTAGAGTTAAGGCAGCAAAGATGGAGTCAGTGACAGTCTCTTCTAAGCAGTTTCTCACTTCACCTGGTTCTTGAGTTACCACTTCTGTAGTTGGTGGGAAAGTACCTTGCTGTTATGATCCTTAGTGGTTGAGGATCACAAATAACTCCAGCTAAGTAACAAACATAGGACAAGCTCTAGGGAGGTGGCAACTGGACTGACCGCAAATCTGAACCTATCCAAACACACTAGAAGTAGCCGGTGAACGTGCCTAAAAATCCTAGACGTCTCAAGCCAGCCTGAGGAACTAACTACCCCTAGAAAGAAAGAAAAGACCTCTCTTGCCTCCAGAGAAATAATCCCCAAAGATATAGAAGCCCCCAACAGATAATAACGGTGAGGTAAGAGGAAGGCACATACACAGGTGTGAAAGCAGATTCAGCAAATGAGGCCCACTAATACTAGATAGCAGAAAATAGAAAAGGGAATCTATGCGGTCAGTAAAAAACCCTTACAAAATATCCACTCTGAGATTTCAAGAACCCCCACACCAACTAACGGTGTGGGGGGAGAACCTCAGTCCCCTAGAGCAACCAGCAAGCGAGGAAATCACATTTTAGCGAGCTGGACAAAAAACATAATGAACACTGATAATCAAAAAATGATCAAACAAAAACTTAGCTTGTCTTGGAGAGACTGGGAGCAAGGTAGACACAAGGAATCTGAAGAGCACTGAATACATTGATAGCAGGCAAGGAACTGAGTATCCAGGAGAGCTAAATAGGAAACCACCCAAGGATAACGAACCAGCTGATGCTGCACCTGCAGAAAGACAACACTACACAGAACCGCTTGTGACCACTAGAGGGAGCCCAAAAATAGAGTTCACAACAGTACCCCCCCCTTGAGGAGGGGTCACCGAACCCTCATCAAGACCCCCAGGGCGATCAGGATGAGCTGCGTGGAAGGCACGAACCAAATCGGCCGCATGAACATCAGAGGCGACAACCCAGGAATTATCCTCCTGACCATAGCCCTTCCACTTAACCAAATACTGAAGCCTCCGTCTAGAGATACGAGAATCCAAAATCTTCTCCACCACGTACTCCAATTCGCCCTCGACCAGCACCGGAGCAGGAGGCTCAACAGAAGGAACCACAGGTACCACATACCTCCGCAACAAAGACCTATGGAACACATTATGAATGGCAAACGATGCTGGGAGATCCAAACGAAAAGACACCGGGTTAAGGATTTCCAAGATCTTATAAGGCCCGATGAAGCGAGGGTTGAATTTAGGAGAGGAGACCTTCATAGGAACATACCGAGAAGACAGCCACACCAAGTCCCCAACACGAAGTCGGGGACCCACACCGCGGCGGCGGTTGGCAAAGTGCTGAGCCTTCTCCTGTGACAACCTCAAATTGTCCACCACATGGTTCCAAATCTGCTGCAACCTATCCACCACAGAATCCACCCCAGGACAGTCAGAAGACTCAACCTGACCCGAGGAAAAACGAGGATGGAAACCAGAATTGCAGAAAAAAGGTGAAACCAAAGTAGCAGAACTAGCCCGATTATTAAGGGCAAACTCGGCCAAAGGCAAAAAAGTCACCCAATCATCCTGCTCAGCAGAAACAAAACATCTCAAATAAGTTTCCAACGTCTGATTAGCTCGCTCGGTTTGGCCATTAGTCTGAGGATGGAAGGCCGACGAAAAAGACAAATCAATGCCCATCTTGGCACAAAAAGTCAGCCAAAACCTGGACACAAACTGGGATCCTCTATCAGACACAATATTTTCAGGAATGCCGTGCAAGCGAACCACATTCTGAAAAAATAGAGGAACCAAATCGGAGGAAGAAGGCAACTTAGGCAAGGGCACCAAATGGACCATCTTGGAAAAATGATCACACACCACCCAGATGACAGACATTTTCTGAGATACTGGAAGATCCGAAATAAAATCCATGGAAATGTGCGTCCAAGGCCTTTTCGGAACAGGCAAAGGCAAAAGCAACCCGCTGGCACGAGAACAGCAAGGCTTAGCCCGAGCACAAATCCCACAAGACTGCACAAAGGAACGCACATCCCGCGACAAGGAAGGCCACCAGAAGGACCTAGCCACCAAATCTCTGGTACCAAAAATCCCAGGATGACCCGCCAACACTGAAGAATGAACCTCGGAAATAACTCTGCTGGTCCATCTATCCGGGACAAACAGTCTCTCTGGTGGACAACGGTCAGGTCTATCCGCCTGAAACTTCTGCAGCACTCGTCGCAAATCTGGGGAAATGGCAGACAAAATCACTCCCTCTCTGAGAATACCAGCCGGCTCAGAAACTCCCGGAGAGTCAGGCACAAAACTCCTAGAAAGTGCATCAGCTTTCACGTTCTTCGAACTAGGCAGGTATGAGACCACGAAGTTGAAACGGGAGAAAAACAACGACCAACGAGCCTGTCTAGGATTCAGGCGCTTGGCAGATTCAAGGTAAATCAGATTTTTGTGATCAGTCAAGACCACCACACGATGTTTAGCTCCTTCGAGCCAATGTCGCCACTCCTCAAATGCCCACTTCATAGCCAACAACTCCCGATTACCAACATCATAATTCCGCTCGGCAGGCGAAAACTTTCTTGAAAAGAAAGCACATGGCTTCATCACAGAGCCATCAGAGCTTCTCTGCGACAAGACAGCCCCTGCTCCAATCTCAGAAGCATAAACCTCGACCTGGAAGGGAAGAGAGACATCTGGCTGACATAAGACTGGAGCTGAAGAAAACCGGTGCTTCAGCTCCCGAAAGGCCTCCACGGCCGCAGGAGACCAATTAGTCACATCAGAACCCTTCTTGGTCAAATCCGTCAAAGGTTTAACCACGCTAGAAAAATTAGCGATGAAACGACGGTAAAAATTAGCAAAACCCAAGAACTTCTGAAGACTCTTAACAGACGTGGGCTGAGTCCAGTCATGAATAGCCTGGACCTTGACTGGGTCCATCTCCACAGTAGAAGGAGAAAAAATAAAACCCAAAAAGGAGACCTTCTGTACTCCGAAGAGGCATTTTGAGCCCTTCACAAATAAAGCATTAGCATGCAGGACCTGAAACACCATCCTGACCTGCTTCACATGGGACTCCCAATCATCAGAAAAGACCAAAATGTCATCCAAATAAACAATCATAAATTTATCCAGATATTCTCGGAAGATGTCATGCATGAAGGACTGAAACACAGAAGGAGCATTAGAGAGTCCAAAAGGCATCACTAAGTACTCAAAATGGCCTTCGGGCGTATTAAATGCTGTTTTCCATTCATCTCCCTGCTTAATGCGCACAAGGTTATATGCACCATGGAGATCTATCTTGGTGAACCAACTGGCACCCTTAATCCAAGCAAACAAATCAGACAATAGTGGCAAAGGATTCTGAAATTTGACTGTAATTTTATTCAGAAGACGATAATCTATACAAGGTCTCAAAGAACCGTCCTTCTTGGCCACAAAAAAAAATCCTGCACCAAGAGGGGAAGAGGATGGGCGAATATGTCCCTTCTCCAAAGACTCCTTTATATAACTTCGCATCGCGACATGCTCTGGTATAGACAAATTAAAAAGTCGTCCCTTAGGGAATTAACTACCAGGAATTAAATTTATAGCACAGTCACAATCCCTATGAGGGGGCAGGACACTGGACCTGGGCTCATCAAATACATCCTGGTAGTCAGACAAAAACTCAGGGACCTCAGAAGGAGTGGAAGAAGCAATAGACACCAACGGAGTATCGCCATGAATTCCCTGACAACCCCAACTTGACACAGACATAGCTTTCCAATCTAAAACTGGATTATCAGTTTGCAGCCATGGCAGACCCAAAACGACAACATCATGCAAATTATGCAGAATGAGAAAGCGAATCACCTCCTGATGTACGGGAGTCATGCACATGGTCATTTGCGTCCAATACTGAGGCTTATTCTCAGCCAATGGCGTAGCATCAATTCCCCTCAGAGGAATAGGAAATTTCAAAGGCTCCAGGACAAAACCACAGCGCCTGGCAAACGACAAATCCATCAGATTCAGGGCAGCACCCGAATCCACAAAAGCCATAACCGGGTAGGACGACAAAGAACAAATCAAAGTAACCGACAAAATAAATTTAGGCTGTATAGTACCAAAGGTGACAGGTTTAGCGATTTTTTTTAAGCGTTTAGAGCATGCTGAGATAACATGAGTAGAATCACCACAGTAAAAGCACAACCCATTTTGACGTCTATGACTTTGTCGCTCAATTCTGGTCAGAGTTCGGTCACATTGCATAGACTCAGGTCTCTGTCCAGAAAATACCGCCAAAGGATGAGCAGATTTGCGCTCCCGCAAACGCCGATCAACCTGAATGGCTAAAGCCATAGAATCACTCAGACTTGTAGGGGTGGGAAACCCCACCATAACATTCTTAACGGCCTCAGAAAGACCTTCTCTGAAATTTGCAGCCAGGGCACACTCATTCCATTGAGTAAGCACCGACCATTTCCGAAATTTTTGACAATACACCTCTGCTTCATCCTGACCTGGAGAGATAGCCAGCAACGCTTTTTCTGCCTGATTCTCAAGATTAGGCTCTTCATAAAGCAGTCCAAGAGCCAGAAAAAATGCATCTACATTAAGCAATGCAGGATCTCCTGGCGCCAGAGAGAAAGCCCAATCTTGAGGGTCGCCACGCAACAAGGAGATAACAATTTTAACTTGCTGAGCAGAATCACCAGAGGAACGAGTTCTCAGAGATAGAAATAACTTACAATTATTCTTAAAATTTTGAAACCTAGATCTATCTCCAGAAAACAACTCAGGAATGGGTATCTTTGGTTCTGACATAGGGCTACGAATAACAAAATCCTAAATACTTTCCACCCGTGCAGTAAGATGATCCAAACTAGAAGTCAGAGTCTGAACATTCATGTCTGCAGCTGAGCTCAAAACCACCCAGAGTTCAAGGGGATGAAAGAAGCTAAACAGACTGCAGCAAAGGAAAAGCGGGAGGGAAAAAAAAAATGTACTCAGGTCTTCTTTTTATCCCACTTCTGCGATGCATTAAACACTTTTTGGCCTGCTATACTGTTATGATCCTTAGTGGTTGAGGATCACAAATAACTCCAGCTAAGTAACAAACATAGGACAAGCTCTAGGGAGGTGGCAACTGGACTGACCGCAAATCTGAACCTATCCAAACACACTAGAAGTAGCCGGTGAACGTGCCTAAAAATCCTAGACGTCTCAAGCCAGCCTGAGGAACTAACTACCCCTAGAGAGAAAGAAAAGACCTCTCTTGCCTCCAGAGAAATAATCCCCAAAGATATAGAAGCCCCCAACAGATAATAACGGTGAGGTAAGAGGAAGGCACATACACAGGGGTGAAAGCAGATTCAGCAAATGAGGCCCACTAATACTAGATAGCAGAAAATAGAAAAGGGAATCTATGCGGTCAGTAAAAAACCCTTACAAAATATCCACTCTGAGATTTCAAGAACCCCCACACCAACTAACGGTGTGGGGGGAGAACCTCAGTCCCCTAGAGCAACCAGCAAGCGAGGAAATCACATTTTAGCGAGCTGGACAAAAAACATAATGAACACTGATAATCAAAAAATGATCAAACAAAAACTTAGCTTGTCTTGGAGAGACTGGGAGCAAGGTAGACACAAGGAATCTGAAGAGCACTGAATACATTGATAGCAGGCAAGGAACTGAGTATCCAGGAGAGCTAAATAGGAAACCACCCAAGGATAACGAACCAGCTGATGCTGCACCTGCAGAAAGACAACACTACACAGAACCGCTTGTGACCACTAGAGGGAGCCCAAAAATAGAGTTCACAACACCGTGCCTAGTTGGGTTTGGAGATCCCCAGCTACTCGCTCAGGTATCCCTAGCAAAAAGATTACTTTTACCTATTGTTCTCATGTGTAACAGTAAGAGTGTGGAGGGTTATGCTTTTGTTGATTGCTGGGCTAAGATAAATTTTTTGTATGCTGCCATGGCCATGAAGTTCATAGAATCATAGCATCATAGAATGGTAGAGTTGGAAGGGAGCTCCTGGGTCATCTGGTTCAACCCCCTGCTCAAAGCAGGATTCACTAAATCATCCCAGACAGATGCCTGTCCAGCCTCTGTTTGAAGACTTCCATGGAAGGAGAACTCACCACCTCATGTGGCAGCCTGTTCCACTCATTGATCACCCTAACTGTCAAAAAGTTTTTTCTAATATCTAATCTGTGTCTCCTCCCATTCAGATTCATCCCATTGCTGGGGGTTGTCCAAGTTGGAGGGTCCTCTTATCTTCTTTGATGCATTGATAAAATAATCTTCTCTTGATAATTCTCAATTGTCAAGAATATTGGGTATCTGACCACCGAACCAGTGTCTATCACCACAGGTTTTTGGCACAAGGAAGAGGCATGCTTTTTTATTTTGCAGGATTTTCCTGCCGCTGTGGTGTTAGGTCTCCCTTGGCTTTGCACTCATTACCCTATTATTGACTGGGACAGGGGGTAGTATTGTTAAGTGGTCCTCCAACTGTCAATCTCTTTGTATTATCAGGCCTCCTAAGGTAGTAAGTTCCATCTCCCAGGTTCTGTGGTATATGGCAGAGTTCCCAAAGCTGTTATCTCAAGAGGCCTCACAAAAATTACCTCCACATAGAACTTATGATTTTTCCATTTAGCTCATTGCAGGGGCAAAGTTGCCTAATGGCAGAATTTTTAACATGTCAGAACCCGAAAGGCAAGCCATGATTAAATATATTCTGGAAAATTTGAAAAATGAGTTTTTCCGCCCTTCTAAATCCCCTTTTGGAGCAGGGTTCTTTTTTGTGGCCAAAAACGATGGAGGTTTGAGACCGTGTATTGACTGTCGTGAGCTCAATCTTAAAAATGCATGTAATTAAAAACCTCTCCCACTCATCCCTGACCTCTTTAACCAATTGGTGGGGGGGCAAGTTGGTTTACCAAGCACGATTTTAGGGTGGCTTATAATCTAGCTCAAGGAGGGGGATGAGTGAAAAATGGCCTTCAATACCCCCTAGTGTCATTGTGAATATTGTGTTATGCCCTTTTGACTCTGTAACACTCCAGATGTGTTTTAGACACTTGTGAATGCTATTTTCCGTGATCTTTTGGGTATTTGTGTTATAGTTTACATCAATGATATCCCCATCTTCTCCAGAGACCTAGCTGTGCATAGGGTACATGTACAAACAGTCCTGAAAAGATTAGAGGATCATTATCTTTACGTCAAAAAAGAAAAATGTGTATTCAAAGTGCAGGAGTTGGGATTCCTGGGAGCCATTCTTTTCCACACAGTGTTTTGGATGGAACCTGAGAAGTTGAGGCAGTGTTACAGTGGGCACAAGCTGTTAACCTCAAGGCATTGTTTTTTGGAAATTTGCCAATTATTACCAAAGGTTTATTAAGGGTTTATTTTAAGGTGGTGAAACCTCTCACTGATCTTATTCATAAGGAGGTAGACGTGGCTAATTGGGTACAGGAGGCAATTAAGGCATTTAATACACTTAAGAAGGCATTTTCCTCCACTCAAGTTTTGGTCCAGCCTGATGTCAATAAGCCTTTTGTGGTGGAAGTGGATGCCTCTGAGGAGGGGTGGGAGTGATGCTCTCCCTGGGTTCTACCATTCTAATGCATTTGAGGTCTTATGCCTTTCTTTTTCTTGAAAATTCTATCCGCCAGAGCTTATTTATGACATTGGCAATTGTGAACTTCTTGCCATCAACCTAGCTTTGGAGGAGTGGAGGTATCTCCTTGAGGGAGCTAAGCACCTATTCACACTGCTTACTGACCATAAGAATCTGTCTTTTTCAGAGAATACTAAGAGATTGAACTCGAGACAAGTCCGATAGGCTTTGTTCTCTACTAAATTCAATTTTTCAATCTCTTATCTCACGGGGACCAAGAATTTTGGGGCAGATTCCCTCTCTCGGAATCTTTGTCCTAATGAGTCTGAAATTATGGAACCTGATTTCATTTTCATTAATTTAACTTTGGAGGCCAAGGGATGGCTCCATCAAGCACAACTCATGATAAATTATTTGTTCCGGTGCAGTTATGGTTGGGCTTACTCAGAGAGTGTCATGACTCGGTCACAGCGGGCCAGCCAGGCATTAAGGGGACTTGTCATCTGTTGAGTAGAAAGTATTAGTGGCTGTCCTTGGTAAAGATGATGAAGCTTATGTTATAGCATGCGAGATCTAAATCAGGAACAGAGTGCTTTGCATCGCCTTGGTAGAGATATTTCTCCCTTTGCCTATTCCTGTAGGTCTTTGGTCCCACATAACCATGGACTTGATTACGGATCTCCCTGACTCCAAGGGAATTACTATGGTGTGGATTATTGTGAATTTTCTAAACAAGACCATTTAGTTCCTTTTGCTTAGTTGCCGAGTGTGCAGGACTTGGTAGATTTTTCCTTATTCTGGTGGTAAGATTAGATGGAGTTCCCATGAATATTGTCTCCAACCTTCAGTCCCAGTTTATCTCCAGGTTCTGAAGGGCTTTATGTAAACACCTGGGGTTGGAACTCTCGTTTTCATTTGCGTACCATCCTCAAAAATTTGCAAACCGAGCAACCCACCCAGTGACTTGAGTACTATCTAAAATGTTTTTTGCTCACAAACTTAGCATGATTGGGATCACACATAGCCTTGGCAGATTCTGCCCTAAACAATAGACACTATGAGGGCTTGGGAATGTCCCCCTTCTTCTATAATCTAGGATTTCATCCTAGGTCTCCATGACTAGAGGGAGGATATAATGTACTTCTGGTAGTTTCAGCAACTATCCACTACCTCTGAAAGGTCTTGAGGGAGAAGCCCATGTCCATCTCAGGAAAGCATTAAGCGGCAGGCTGATTGGCTTCATCAGCAAGGTTGCAAACTCAGAGTGGGGGACAGAGTTTGGGTGTCTACTAAGAATTTCAAGATTAAGGTACCATCTCCTAAGCTAGCAACCTTGTTTATAGGACCATTTCTCATTATTGAGGTTGTCATTAAGGTGGGTTTTTGGGTAGGTCTGCTTTCTTCTGTGTGGGTTCCCAATGTTTTTCACAAGACATTATTAAAGAAGGTGGTTACTCTGCTTGTGACCCAGGACCCTTCTCCTCATATTTTGTAGAGAAATTTGAGATAGAAGGTTTTATGGACTCTTGTAGAGTTTGGAATTCCATTTAGTATTTGATTCATTGGAAGGGGTGTAGTCTTGAGGAGAGATGCTGGGTCTTGAAAGTTAATATACATGCCAATGTTCTCATCAGGTCTGAACCTATGCTACTTGGGTCTCAAGCGCTATCATTGTCCTGACCATTGAGGTAAAGCTACCACTCACACAGGTAAAACATGCCAATGAGAAAAAAATGGAAATGTCAGACTCAGAAGTATGGTTTTTAAGCAGCCGCAACATTGTAATAAAATACAATAAGAGGCAATCAACACATCGTATCTTTAAAAAAATGGAATGAAGAAAAATTTCTGCTCAGCGCACTAAAAAATAAACCCTCACTCAACTCCATATCCCAAAAATTGAAAGCATGGTTCTCGGTAAATGGCAAAGCAAGAAAAGTGTTTGTTTTTTTTAAATTTACAATTTTTTTTCATCACCTAAATCAGGGGTGGTGAACCTTTTTCCAGCCGGGGGCCATTTGGAAATTTCTACCATCATTTGGGGGCCACACAAAAATGATCACCTTGAAAATTACGCCGGTATATTTAGTCAAACAATTAATTATGGTAACTCACCCTGAGGTCGGCGTCACACTCAGCGTATGAAAATACGGTCCGTATTTTACGGCCGTAATACGCAGAAATGTTCCAAAAATAGTGATCCATATGTCATCCGTAGGCAGGGTGTGTCAGCGCATTTTGCGCATGGCATCCTCCGTATGTAATCCGTATGGCATCCGTACTGCGATATTTTCTCGCAGGCTTGCAAAACCGACATCTAATGGATTTGTGTGCTCAAATGTTCGTTAAAGCATATATACAGTATGTATATATATATATATATATATATATATATATATGTCATTGAGACATATATATATATTCTGTATTTATATTTAATTCAGCGCGAGATATGCGAAAAGCCGGTAATTCAATTGCCGGCTTTTCATTTCTCCTTCCCAAACCCGACATGATATGAGACATGGTTTACATCCAGTAAACCATCTCATATCCCTTTTTTTTTGCATATTCAACACTACTAATGTTAGTAGTGTGTATGTGCAAAATGTGGGCACTCTAGCTTGTAAAATAAAGGGTTAAATGGCGGAAAAAATTGGCATGGGCTCCCGCGCAATTTTCTCCGCCAGAGTGGTAAAGCCAGTGACTGAGGGCAGATATTAATAGCCTAGAGAGGGTCCATGGTTATTGCCCCCCCCCGGCTACAAACATCTGCCCCCAGCCACCCCAGAAAAGGCACATCTGGAAGATGCGCCTATTCTGGCACTTGGCCACTCTCTTCCCACTCCCGTGTAGCGGTGGGATATGGGGTAATGAAGGGTTAATGTCACCTTGCTATTGTAAGGTGACATTAAGTCAGATTAATAATGGAGAGGCATCAATTATGACACCTATCCATTATTAATCCAATAG
Source organism: Ranitomeya variabilis (assembly GCF_051348905.1). Classification (NCBI taxonomy): domain Eukaryota; kingdom Metazoa; phylum Chordata; class Amphibia; order Anura; family Dendrobatidae; genus Ranitomeya; species Ranitomeya variabilis. Next base: position 158,369,907 of record NC_135238.1, on the reverse strand, counting down.
TACGAAATGGTTAATAAAACACACACACATTATTTACAAGTATTTTAATGAAATAAAGACACAGGTTGTTGTAATATTTTATTACACTGGTAATCCACCTGATGACCCTCGTTCTGTAACAAAGGAAAAATAAAAAAAAACAACAATATCTCATACCTTCCGACGCTCAGGTCAAGTCCCACGAAGTAAATCCATCTGAAGGGGTTAAATCATTTTACAGCCAGGAGCTGTGCTAAAGCAGTGCTCGTGGCTGTAAAACCCCCGGGAATGAATGGATTGCAGGGGAATGACCTGTAGTTACCTTGAGTTGCAGTGATGCGCCCTCTGCTGGATGTCCTCATGAACTGGAGCCTTGGAAAAGTTCCCATGCTCGAGTTCATATGAGGACATCCAGCAGAGGGTGCATCACCGCAACTCAAGGTAACTACAGGTCATTCCCCTGCAATCCATTCATTCCCGGGGGTTTTACAGCCACGAGCACTGCTTTGCACAGCTCCTGGCTGTAAAATGATTTAACCCCTTCAGATGGATTTACTTCGTGGGACTTGACCTGAGCGTCGGAAGGTATGAGATATTGTTGTTTATTTATTTTTCCTTTGTTACAGAATGAGGGTCATCAGGTGGATTACCAGTATAATAAAATATTACAACAACCTGTGTCTTTATTTCATTAAAATACTTGTAAATAATGTGTGTGTTTTATTAACCATTTCGTACTATTGGATTAATAATGGATAGGTGTCATAATTGACGCCTCTCCATTATTAATCTGGCTTAATGTCACCTTACAATAGCAAGGTGACATTAACCCTTCATTACCCCATATCCCACCGCTACACGGGAGTGGGAAGAGAGTGGCCAAGTGCCAGAATAGGCGCATCTTCCACATGTGACTTTTCTGGGGTGGCTGGGGCAGATGTTTGTAGCCAGGGGGGGCCAATAACCATGGACCCTCTCTAGGCTATTAATATCTGCCCTCAGTCACTGGCTTTAACACTCTGGCGGAGAAAATTGCGCGGGAGCCCACACCAATTTTTTCCGCGATGTAACCCTTTATTTTACAAGCTACAGTGCCCAAATTTTGCACATACACACTACTAACATTAGTAGTGTGGAATATGCAAAAAAAAAAAGGATATGAGATGGTTTACTGCATGTAAACCATGTCTCATATCATGTCGGGTTTGGGAAGGAGAAATGAAAAGCCGGCAATTGAATTACCGGCTTTTCTATAGAACACTGCTGCGTATTTCTCGCAAGTCACACTGCTGGTCCGTGTGTAATCCGTATTTTTCTCACCCCCGTAGACTTTTATTGGCAATTTTTTTGCGCAATACGGTGACAAACGCAGCATGCTGCGATTTTGTACGGCCGTACAAGACCGTATAATACGGATCAGTAAAATACGGCAGATAGGAGCTGGGACATAGGGAATCATTGGGCCATGTGTTATGCGTATTTTACGGGTGTATTTTCTGCGCTCATACGTCCGTAAAACTCGCCAGTGTGACGCCGGCCTTAATGTGATGGCTGGAGCTGCCTCTTTTTGGTGCAGCTGTGATGTTAGGTGATAATGATCATGTTGCTTCTCATAGCTGCTTTTCCAAGTTTATGTTGACTAGGAGAGCAGTCAACGTTTTGTCATAATAAGTTTTGTAAATCATATACATCACATAAGAGAAGCTGGGACTACTGTATATACATCATATAGGAGAGGCTGAGACAGCTGTATATAAACCACATAGGAGATGCTGGGACTGCTGCATATACATCATATAGGAGATGTTGAGACAGCTGTATATAAACCACATAGGAGATGCAGGGACTGCTGCATATACATCACACAGGAGATGCTGAGACTGCTGTATCTATATCACATAGAGGATGCTGAGACAGCTGTATATACATCACATAGGGACTATTGTATATATATCACACAGGAGACGCAGGGACTGCTGTATATACAGTACAGACCAAAAGTTTGGACACACCTTCTTATTAAAAGATTTTTCTGTATTTTCATGACTATGAAAATTGTACATTCACACTGAAGGCATCAAAACTATGAATTACCACATGTGGAATTATATACTTAAAAAAAAGTGTGAAACAACTGAAATTATTTCTTATATTCTAAGCTCTTCAAAATAGCCACCTTTTGCTTTGATGACTGCTTTGCACACTCTTGGCATTCTCTTGATGAGCTTCAAGAGGTAGTCACCGGGAATGGTTTTCACTTCACAGGTGTGCCCTGTCAGGTTTAATAAGTGGGATTTCTTGCCTTATAAATGGGGTTGGGACCATCAGTTGTGTTGTGCAGAAGTCTGGTGGATACACAGCTGATAGTCCTACTGAATAGACTGTTAGAATTTGTATTATGGCAAGAAAAAAGCAGCTAAGTAAAGAAAAACGGGTGGCCATCATTACTTTAAGAAATGAAGGTCAGTCAGTCAAATTGGGAAAACTTTGAAAGTGTCCTCAAGTGCAGTGGCAAAAACCATCAACGCTTCAAAGAAACTGGCTCACATGAGGACTGCCCCAGGAAGGGAAGACCAAGAGTCACCTCTGCTTCTGAGGATAAGTTTATCCGAGTCACCAGCCTCAGATATCGCAGGTTAACAGCAGCTCAGATTAGAGACCAGGTCAATGCCACACAGAGTTCTAGCAGCAGACACATCTCTACAAAAACTGTTAAAAGGAGACTTTGTGCAGCAGGCCTTCATGGTAAAATAGCTGCTAGGAAGCCACCGCTAAGGACAGGCAACAAGCAGAAGAGACTTGTTTGGGCTAAAGAACACAAGGAATGGACATTAGACCAGTGCAAATCTGTGCTTTGATCTGATGAGTCCAAATTTGAGATTTTTGGTTCCAACCACCGTCTTTGTGCGACGCAGAAAAGGTGAATGGATGGACTCTACGTGCCTGGTTCCCACCGTGAAGCATGGAGGAGGAGGTGTGATGGTGTGGGGGTGCTTTGCTGGTGACACTGTTGGGGATTTATTCAAAATTGAAAGCATACTGAACCAGCATGGCTCTCACAGCATCTTGCAGCGGCATGCTATTCCATCTGGTTTGCGTTTAGTTGTACCATCATTTATTTTTCAACAGGACAATGACCCCAAACACATCTCCAGGCTGTGTAAGGGCTATTTGACCAAGAAGGAGAGTGATGGCGTGCTACGCCAGATGACCTGGCCTCCACAGTCACCAGACCTGAACCCAATCGAGATGGTTTGGGGTGAGCTGGACCGCAGAGTGAAGGCAAAAGGGCCAACAAGTGCTAAGCATCTCTGGGAACTCCTTCAAAATTGTTGGAAGACCATTCCCGGTGACTACCTCTTGAAGCTCATCAAGAGAATGCCAAGAGTGTGCAAAGAAGTCATCAAAGCAAAAGGTGGCTACTTTGGAGAACCTAGAATATAAGACATAATTTCAGTTGTTTCACACTTTTTTGTTAAGTATATAATTCCACATGTGTTGATTCATGGTTTTGATGCCTTCAGTGTGAATGTACAATTTTCATAGTCATGAAAATGCAGAAAAATCTTTAAATGAGAAGGTGTGTCCAAACTTTTGGTCTGTACTGTACATCACACAGGAGAAACTGGGACTGCTGTATATACATCACACAGGAGACACTGGGTCTGCTGTATATACATCACACAGGAGACGCTGGGACTGCTGTATATACAAAACATATTTAAACAGCAGAAAAAAAGGGAAGCAACACTTAACTGCCCAGATCTTGGAACAAATGCATTACAGGGTGTAGCCAGCCCATAAAGCAAGATGTTAGCAACACAGGTGCAAAATACCAGATCAACAGCCACTCTTCACCTACCCATTCCTGGAGGGCGTGACTGCCCAGTATACAATTGCACAATGAAGGCCCACATAGGATGTTGTTCACACAAGGGTACTGCATAGTGTCTGGTTCACAGCCTATTAGTCACGCCCCTACTTTTTGATTAGGCAGGCTGGCCAGCACACTCTCAATGCATCTCAGTGCTAACTTCTCTCATGCAAGACCGAACGAAACCGAATATAGTGCAAAAATATGTACAAAAATAGTGAGGTATTGGTTGATATTTTGGCCAAAATACGTAAGCTCGTAACCCACGCCAAGGGTCCCCACGCTTACGAGTCCTACACTAAACTAAATAGCAAAGCCACATAACATAGGAAACATTGAGACTGCTATATATGCATCACAGGAGACTCTGGGGTCATATAAATTACAGGAGGGGCTGGGACATAGACATCACAGGAGTTGCTGAGACATACAGTATTCATCACCGGGGAGGCTGAGGGGAATAAACATCACTGAGGAAGCACAGACAGCACTGGGGGTAAATAAGTCCCTGGGGGGGAATATACATCACTGGTGGGGTCACATACATCTCTGGGGGCTATATATCATAGGTGGGGGATATACAGTACTCGAGGGGCTATACAGCACTTTAGGGGTAAATGCAGCACTGGGGAATACACTTCCTGACAGAAGTTATGTCGCTTATCCATGTTATGTAAATAAAAGCTTATAACCTGATGCTAAATTCATCCATTGGTTGTATAAATTATTCTTTTGAAAGCTGAAACCCTCCGAAATGTGGATTAGGTTAAGAAAATAAATTGGCATCAATGCAGAAATATTAATCAGTTAATGGACCCAGAATGGTCAGATTTTGGCAAGACAAAAGTTTTTATCGCCTACAGAAAGTAATGTGATATTCAAACAAATAATTGACGTAAAATACAAATATATGTTGCATAACATTGGCGAATTAAGTTGTGGCACTATTAGAGTCATATTTAATATTTTGTGTGACTTCCATGAGCTTGAAGGACTGCATCCATGCGGTTCAACAATGATTCATACAATGTATTAATGAAGTCATCAGGAATAGCAAAGAATGCAGTCTTACATGCCTCCCAGAGTTCATCTAGATTCTTTGGCTTTGTCTTCCAAGCTTCCTCTTTCATCCTACCCCAAACATGCTCAGTGATGTTCATGTCTGGTGACTGGGCTGGCCAGTCATTGAGCAGCTTGATCTTTTTTGCCTGGAAGAACTTTGTTGTAGAGATGGATGTATGAGATGGAGCACCATCCTGCTGCAGAATTTGACTCCTTTTATGATTTTGAATATAGGAGGTAGCTAATACTTCTTGATATTTTAGGCTATTGATATTACCTACCATTATCTTTCCACCACCAAATTTAACTGTTTTCTGGGAGTATTTTGGATCTATATGGTCTCCAATAGGTCTTCTGCAGTATTTGCGGTGGCTGTGGTGTAATTCTACTGAAGATTCATCAGAGAAATCCACTTTCTGCCACTTTTCCAGCGTCCCACTGTTTAGCAGGCTGTGGGACTTTGCAAATGCCACACGGTTTTTTATTTGCCTTTTGTTTAGTGCTGGCTTCTGGGCACTGATTCGACCATGGAGGCCATTTCGAGACAGAATCCTGCAAACTGTTCTAGTTGACACAGGGACTTGAGGTGACCAGGCCTGTTGGAGCTCTGCTGCAGTGGAAGAGGGGCTTGCTTTGGATTTTCCAATCAACAAACGTTCCTCCTGAGCAGTTGTCTAGCAGGGTCTGCTGGACCTGGGGTTGTCAAACACATCTCCAGTCTCTTCAAATCTTTTTTTAATTCTTTGTACTTGATGCTGAGACACATTAAAGGTGCCAGCCACCTCTGCAGTGGGTCTGGTCTTCAGCCTCTTGATAATCCATGCTTTGGTCGCAGGGTGGATTTTTGGCATGTTGTCAGAGCTCAAGTTGCAGTTCAAATGAAGGCCTGGGATGCTGGGTTTCTTTTTATACACACACTAATTAACCGATCACTTACTAAGCACAGGTGATGATGTAAACTAGGATTAGGTGCATGATATGACCAGGCGACAAAACTTTTGTCTTGCCAAAATCTGACCTTTATGTGTCCATTACCTGATCAATATTTCTGCATTGATGCCAATTTATTTTCTTAACCTAAACCACATTTCGGAGGGTTTCAGCTTTCAAAAGAATAATTTATACAACCAATGGATGAATTTAACATCAGGTTATAAGCTTTAATTTACATAACATGGATAAGCGACATAACTTCTGTCAGGGAGTGTATACACATCACTTGAGGGCACATACAGCCGTGGGGGGATATACAGCACTGGGCGACAGGAATCGCCGGGGAGGCCCATAGATCACCGGGGTGGGGGGGACTCATAGATCACCAAGGGGCACATAGCTGGAGGGGACAGAGATCACAGGGGGCACAGAGATCACATGGGAGCACAAATATCACAGGGGGTACATAGCAGGGGGGCACAGGGATAACAGGAGGGCACATAGATCACAGGAGGCACAAAGCTGGGAGCCACAGATATCACAGGGGTGGACATAGCTGGGGGCCCAGAGATCACAGGAGACATATAGCTGGGGGCACAGATCACAGGGGGCACATAGCTGGAGGGCACAGAGGTCACAGGGGGGCATATAGCTGGAGGGCACAGAAATCACAGGGGGCATATAGCTGGGGGGAACATGGATCACAGGGGGAAATATAGCTATGGGGAACAGAGATCATGGAGGTAGCACATATTTGGGTCCACAGAGATCACAGGGGAGGCACAGATCACATGGAGCACATAGCAGGGAGGCACAAAGATCACAGGGTGGCATATAGTTAGGGGGCACAGATCAAAGGGGACAAAAAGATCACATGAGTCACATAGCTGGGGTCACAGAGATCATGGGGGGAACATAGCTGCATAGCTGGAGGAGCACATATCACCAGTAGAAAAGCACAGAGCTGCCGGCACAGAGATCCCTGGGGAGGCACAGAGCTGCCGGCACAGAAATCGCTCTGGACTCAGCAGCAGCTCCTCTTCCGGGACAGGAGAGCATTGGGCGCTAACCCCGCCCACCCCATTCTATAATGAACGCTGCATAACGTGCACTTGGGGGTTAAAGGGCCAGCAGCTGGCAGTATACGGCTGCCGCCCGAGCATTGAGGACTCCAGGGACCTGCCCACGGGCTGCATGAAAAGTCACCGTGGGCCGCATGTGACCCGCGGTCTGGAGGTTCCCCACCCCTGACTTAAATGAAAAAGAATTGAATGTTTGGTATCTGCGCATTTGTACTGACCTGGAGAATTATATTGCCATGTCAGTTTTACTGCATGGAGTTCATGGTATATACAAAAAAAAAAAAAAAGAATTGGGAAATTGAACTATTTTTTCTATTTCAATGCAGTTGAATTTTTTTCCCTGCTTTCCAGTGCATCACATGATAAAATGTATTGTGTAATTCAAAAGTACAACTTGTGTCACAAAGGGCAATCCCTCACACAGTTATAGTAACAGAAAAATAAAAAAAAAGTTATGGCCCTTGGAAGAAGGTGAAGAAAAAACAAAAATAAAAAATTAGAAAATTAATGTGGTTTGAAGGGGTTCATTAACCTCCTTTGACAAAAAATAAGCATATATACTGTATAATTACATATATACTGGTGTATGAAGAAAAAATCAATAAAGAGTACAAAGGAAATCAATGCCTAATGCAAAATGTATTGAGTGATGTCTAGCTCAAAGTTCTGTGAAAGATAGAATATATAACAAGAAATTTGTGGGCTAAATAACCATGATGAAGCAGATAAATATAGTCTCCAACCCACTAAGAAATCCTACAAGCATTTCACAAATGCTTTCTCTGGGGTACTTGGTAGAGGGCTAAAGGAGGCTACTTAAAATAGGGTGGGTCAATCAGCAACAGGGTTTGTAATTAATAAGATAGATTCCAAATGTGAAATAGGGCGGTAACAAGTCCTAGGTAAAAATTAACAAATCAAGTACCTGTACCACCAAAGTGTTCCTGTACCACCAAAAATAAAAGAGAGAAATAAAAAGACAGTCTTCATTGTCGTCCTTCCCCTTAGTCACCTTTGGAGGGAGTTGAAAGCCCATGTTGCCCAGCGACAGGCCCAAAACATCACTGCACTAGAGGAGATCTGCATGGAGGAATGGGCCTACATACCACCAACAGTGTGTGCCAACCTTGTGAAGACTTACAGAAAACGTTTGACCTCTGTCATTGCCAACAAAGGATACTGTATATAACAAAATATTGAGATGAACTTTTGTTAATGACCAAATACTTATTTCCCACCATAATTTGCTAAATAAATCTTGCCAAATCAGACGAGGTGATTTTCTGGATTTGTTTTCTCATTTTGATTCTCATAGTTGTTGTCTGCCTATGATGTAAATTACAGGCCTGTCTCATCTTTTTAAGTGGGAGAACTTGCACAATTGGTGGCTGACTAAATAATTTTTTCCCCACTGTATATATATATATATATATATATATATATATATATATATATATATATACATATATATATATACACTCACCGGCCACTTTATTAGGTACACCATGCTAGTAACGGGTTGGACCCCCTTTTGCCTTCAGAACTGCCTTAATTCTTCGTGGCATAGATTCAACAAGGTGCTGGAAGCATTCCTCAGAGATTTTGGTCCATATTGACATGATGGCATCACACAGTTGCCGCAGATTTGTCGGCTGCACATCCCAAAGATGCTCCATACAAGGCAGGATGGATCCATTCTTTCATGTTGTTTACGCCAAATTCTGACCCTACCATCCGAATGTCGCAGCAGAAATCGAGACTCATCAGACCAAGCAACGTTTTTCCAATCTTCTACTGTCCAATTTCGATGAGCTTGTACAAATTGTAGCCTCAGTTTCCTGTTCTTAGCTGATAGGAGTGGTACCCGGTGTGGTCTTCTGCTGCTGTAGCCCATCTGCCTCAAAGTTCGACGCACTGTGCGTTCAGAGATGCTCTTAGGCCTACCTTGGTTGTAACGGGTGGCGATTTGAGTCACTGTTGCCTTTCTATCAGCTCGAACCAGTCTGCCCATTCTCCTCTGACCTCTGGCATCAACAAGGCATTTCTGCCCACAGAACTGCCGCTCACTGGATTTTTTTTCTTTTTCGGACCATTCTTTGTAAACCCTAGAGATGGTTGTTCGTGAAAATCCCAGTAGATCAGCAGTTTCTGAAATACTCAGACCAGCCCTTCTGGCACCAACAACCATGCCACGTTCAAAGGCACTCAAATCACCTTTCTTCCCCATACTGATGCTCGGTTTGAACTGCAGGAGATTGTCTTGACCATGTCTACATGCCTAAATGCACTGAGTTGCCGCCATGTGATTGGCTGATTAGAAATTAAGTGTTAACAAGAAGTTGGACAGGTGTACCTAATAAAGTGGCCGGTGAGTGTATATATATATATATATATATATATATATATATATATATATATATATACTGTATATATATATATATATATATTAGATAGATAGATAGATAGATAGATAGATAGATAGATAGATAGATAGATAGATAGAAATTTTTAAAATGCGCGCGTGTCCAGCCTCCCGGCTTGTGATTGGTTGACCGCGCCGCAACCAATCACAAGCCGGGACGTCACGGGAGGCTGGACACGCGCCCATTTTAAAATGCGCGTGTGTCCAGCCTCCCGGCTTGTGATTGGTTAACCACGCCGCAACCAATCACAAGCCGGGACGTCACGGGAGGCTGGACACGCGCCCATTTTAAAATGCGCGCGTGTCCAGCCTCCCGTGACGTCACGGCTTGTGATTGGTTGCGGCGCCCATGTGACTGCGACGCAACCAATCACAAAGCCGGGACGTAAGTTTAAAATCCTTAAGGACCTGAAATTACGTCACGGCTTGCAGTGATTGGTTGCGTCGCCCATGTGACTGCGACGCAACCAATCACAAAGCCGGAGCGTAATTTTAAAATACTGAATGACCTGAAATTATGTCACGGCTTGCTGTGATTGGTTGCGTCGCCACCACATGGGCGGCATGCGACCAATCACAAGCCGGGACTTCACGTAAGGAAAGAAAAGCGCGAATTTTAAACAAAGAACGCTGCCGCTTCCCTCGGTAAGGTGCAGGCTGCGTCGGAGAGGTGAGTATAGCAATATTTTTTATTTTAATTCTTTCTTTTACACATTAATATGGATCCCAGGGCCTGAAGGAGAGTTTCCTCTCCTTCAGACCCTGAGAACCATCAGGAATACCGTCCGATACTTGAGTCCCATTGACTTGTATTGGTATCGGGTATCGGTATCGGATTGGATCCGATACTTTGCCGGTATCGGCCGATACTTTCCGATACCGATACTTTCAAGTATCGGACGGTATCGCTCAACACTAGTTATAAGGGTTAAAATTTGACCAGTGATTTCTCATTTTTACAACAAAATTTACAAAACCATTTTTTTTAGGGACCACCTCACATTTGAAGTCATTTTGAGGGTTCTATATGGCTGAAAATACCCAAAAGTGACACCATTCTAAAAACTGCACCCCTCAAGGTGCTCAAAACCACATTCAAGAAGTTTATTAATCCTTCAGGTGTTTCACAGCAGCAGAAGCAACATGGAAGTAAAAAATGAACATTTTACTTTTTAGTCACAAAAATGATCTTTTAACAACAATATTTTTATTTTCCCAAGGGTAAAAGGAGAAACTGGACCATGAACGTTGTTGTCCAATTTGTCCTGAGTACGCTGATACCTCATATGTGGAGGTAAACCACTGTTTGGGCGCACGGCAGGGCTCGGAAGGGAAGGAGCACCATTTGACTTTTTGAATGAAAAATTGGCTCCAATCTTTAGCGGACACCATGTCGCGTTTGGAGAGCCCCCGTGTGCCTAAACATTGGATCTCCCCCACAAGTGACCCCATTTTGGAAACTAGATCCCCCAAGGAACTTATCTAGATGCATAGTGAGCACTTTAAACCCCAGGTGCTTCACAAATTGATCCGTAAAAATGAAAAAGTACTTTTTTTTCACACAAAATTTCCTTTAGCCTCAATTTTTTCATTTTCACATGGGCAACAGGATAAAATGGATCCTAAAATTTGTTGGACAATTTCTCCTGAGTATAACGATACCTCACATGTGGGGGTAAACCACTGTTTGGGCACATGGTAAGGCTCGGAAGGGGAGGCGCGCCATTTAACTTTTTGAATGGAAAATTAGCTCCAATCGTTAGCGGACACCATGTCGCGTTTGGAGAGCCCCTGTGTGCCTAAACATTGGAGCTCCCCTACAAGTGACCCCATTTTGGAAACTAGACCCCCCAAGGAACTTATCTAGATGCATAGTGAGCACTTAAAACCCCAGGTGCTTCACAGAACTTTACAACGCAGAGCCGTGAAAATTAAAAATAATTTTTCTTTCCTCAAAAATGATTTTTGGCCCGGAATTTTTTATTTTCCCAAGGGTAATAGGAGAAATTGGACCCCAAATGTTGTTGTCCAGTTTGTCCTGAGTACGATAATACCCCATATGTGGAGGTAAACCACTGTTTGGGCGCACGGCAGAGCTCGGAAGGGAAGGCACGCCATTTGGCGTTTTGAATGGAAAATTAGCTCCAATCATTAGCGGACACCATGTCGGGTTTGGAGAGCCCCTGTGTGCCTAAACATTGGAGCTCCCCCACAAGTGACCCCATTTTGGAAACTAGACCTCCCAAGGAACTAATCTAGATGTGTGGTGAGCACTTTGAACCCCCAAGTGCTTCACAGAAGTTTATAACGCAGAGCCATGAAAATAAAAAATAATTTTTCTTTTCTCAAAAATGATTTTTTAGCCCACAATTTTTTATTTTCCCAAGGGTAACAGGAGAAATTTGACCCCAAACGTTGTTGACCAGTTTCTCCTGAGTATGCTGATACTCCACATGTGGGGGTAAACCACTGTTTGGGCAGATGCTGGGGCTCGGAAGGGAAGTAGTGACGTTTTAGAATGCAGACTTTGATGGAATGGTCTGCGGGTGTCAGGTTGCATTTGCAGAGCCCCTGATGTGCCTAAACAGTAGGAACTCCCCACAAGTGACCCCATTTTGGAAACTAGACCCCCCAAGGAACTTATCTAGATGTGTGGTGAGCACGTTCAACCCCCAAGTGCTTCACAGAAGTTTACAACGCAGAGCCGTGAAAATAATAAATGTGTTTCCTTTCCTCAAAAATATTTATTTATTTATTTATTTATTTATTTATTTATGTTTTAGCAAGTTATTTTTTATTTTTGCAAGGGTAACAGGGGAAATTGGACCGAAACAGTTGTTTCCCAGTTTGTCCTGAGTACGCTGGTACCCCATATGTGGGGGTAAACCACTGTTTGGGCACCATTTGACTTTTTGAACGCAAGATTGGCTGGAATCAATGGTGGTGCCATGTTGCGTTTGCGGATCCGCGGCCAATCTGCTGCGGATCCGTGGCCAATCCGCTGTGGATCCGCAGCCAAATCCGCACTGTGTGCACATGCCCTACCCCTAACCCTAACCCTAACCCTACCCCTAACCCTAACCCTAACCCTACCCCTAACCCTAACCCTACCCCTAGTTCTAACCCTAGTTCTAACCCTAACCCTAGTGGAAAAAGAAAAAAAAATATTTTCTTTTTTTATTATTGTCCCTACCTATGGGGGTGATAAAGGGGGGGGGGGTCATTTACTATTTTTTTTATTTTGATCACTGTGAAATTGCAGCATCGGCCATGGCTGGATTGTAATATTTCACCAGTTTTTTAGGTGAAATATTACAAATCGCTCTGATTGGCAGTTTCACTTTCAACAGCCAATCAGAGCGATCGTAGCCATGGGGTGGTGAAGCCACCCCCCCTGGGCTGAAGTACCACTCCCCCTGTCCCTGCAGATCGGGTGAAATTGGAGTTAACCCTTTCACCCGATCTGCAGGGACGCGATCATTCCATGACGCCACATAGGCGTCGTGGGTCGGATTGGCACGGGTTTTCATGACGCCTACGTGGCGTCATGGGTCGGGAAATGGTTAATTAAACTGATAGGACTTGATTTGGAAAGGCGCACACCTGTCTATATAAGACCTCCCAGCTCATAGTGCATGTCAGACCAAATGAGAATCATGAGGTCAAAGGACCTGGCCAAGGAGCTCAGAGACAGAATTATGGCAAGGCACAGACCTGGCCCAGGTTACAAAAGAAATTCTGCAGTACTCAAGGCTCCTAAAAGCACAGTGGCCTCTATAATCCTTAAATGGAAGACGTTTTGGACCACCAGAAGTCTTCCTAGACCTGACCATCCAGCCAAACTGAGCCATCGTGGGAGAAGAGCCTTGGTGAGAAAGGTAAAGAAGAACCCCAATATCACTGTGGATGAGCTCCAGAGATGCAGTAGGGAGATGGGAGAAAGTTCGACAAAGTCAACTATCACTGCAGCCCTCTACTAGTCATGCCTTTATGGCAGAGTGGCCTTACAGAAGCTTCTTCTCAGTGCAAGACATATGAAAGCCTGCATAGAGTTTGCTAAAATACACGTGAAGGACTCCCAGACAGAGGGAAAGGACTCACCTTTCCACAGAGATGCTGCTAATCCATTTGTCCCACGGCAAGTCTAGCTCTGCTACATCTAGATGGCAAGTTGCATGGTTGCATTATGTGACCATACAGCCTGTCATCCAGCAGAGTCATTGAGCACCGTGTGCTCAGTATCTCCCTGAGAATTCCTATTACCTATCTGAGGGCACTGCGAGTGTGAAAAAGTTCTCCTGCTCGTGGTGCTGTCAGACAGGTCCTGGGAGTTCACAGACAATTAACTCACTTCACCTTTCTGAAGTCAATGCGAGCACCGTGGGAATTTTTTTTTTCAGACCGATTTTAAAATTGCTAGTGTTACTCCAGCCATAGAAGCATGATCATTGCTATAGTTGTGGTACAGACTATAGAAAAAAGACTCCGGCAGCTGAGCCATCACAAAAACAACAGCAAAACTGTCAGCAAAGCAGCTTCAGGAAACAGGCTGCTGGCTTTTTCCTAATGTGGCTTCACCTAGGAAAACCATGACCATTGGAATAAAGGCGTTAATTGCACATACCCCAATGGAACATTGCCTGAAGTGGTTTCCACTAGATAGCTTGTCGTTTTTAACCGTCTCAAAAAACTGAGTGAGAACATACCATTTTATACAATTTTCTGTCCACATAAGTCTTCATGATGTCGGTGTTACACCGCCACGTGTAAATAATTATTTTCATGGAACCATAAATTATCTGGCCATTCGAAAAATGAGTGTTTAGCTCATTCATCAGGTGACTGCTTGCAAGTCTATATGGACTGAAATTGAGGAATTGTACTGGGAAATCTAGTTTATCACAATATGCATCAAAACACCACTTTGCTATACCGAGGACAAAAACTTCTGGGAATCGAACTTTTACTTGGGCAATGTGCACGCAGAGTTTTTAAAAAAGATCTTGAAGCAGAAACTTAGCAGAAGCTCTCCGAATCCTCCTCCAAGTCTCAAAATTCCTCAAAAACTTTGAGTTTTTTCTCAGTGGTTACATGTACACGACATTTTATATAAAAAGGAGAACCAAGAGTATACTAAATATACAATTTATTGCATCAAAATATTCATACATAGTTAAAATGGATATTATATCTTGAGTACATGTTAAGTGAACTACCCAGGTGAGTAAAATAGACCAAAGGTCCACAGAGGATTACAGGGTATAACCAAATTCAATTGAAACAGGCTATTGCAGTACATAAACAAATGGTGGTGACTCAATACACAGTTTTATCATAGACAACTATCATGTTACCGCTTAGTGCTGGTTCAATGGGCCACCCCCCATCCTACTCTGTTTATGTTAGGTAAACAAGCCTGTATTCATATCAGAAATTAATAATAATTACCCATTGATGCTAATCAACTTCTGTGGGAACCTCGATCACCCCAACGCGCGTTTCGCGTGCTTGTGACAGCCTCGCTTCCTCAGGGGGCGTGGCTAAATCTAGATCTTAGTCCCTTATAAATACAGCACCGTTCCGGTCATGTGACCCCTCGGTAACCTATCCCTGCCCATTAGTTGTGCGCTTGCGCTCTTTAAGCGTCATATAGCCATGGAAACCCATAGCCTGAACCACCTTTATTGTGCAACACCTATTACTACTGACATGCTTTAAAAGTAAATTCGGCGTCCTACCGCCATGGTAACCCATGACTGTGGACCGCCATAAAGGTGCGAAAGTGAATCTTTCCTAATAGTGCGCTTGCGCTGATCTCCCGTCCCCCTGCTCCGTCTATCCCCGTGGTGTGGCTCCGCCCACCAGGTCACATGAGCGGGCCGGCGCCAGGCCAACATCACGCCCCCAGCATGACGGAGACCACACCATATTCTCAAGCGCACAACTAATGGGCAGGGATAGGTTACCGAGGGGTCACATGACCGGAACGGTGCTGTATTTATAAGGGACTAAGATCTAGATTTAGCCACGCCCCCTGAGGAAGCGAGGCTGTCACAAGCACGCGAAACGCGCGTTGGGGTGATCGAGGTTCCCACAGAAGTTGATTAGCATCAATGGGTAATTATTATTAATTTCTGATATGAATACAGGCTTGTTTACCTAACATAAACAGAGTAGGATGGGGGGTGGCCCATTGAACCAGCACTAAGCGGTAACATGATAGTTGTCTATGATAAAACTGTGTATTGAGTCACCACCATTTGTTTATGTACTGCAATAGCCTGTTTCAATTGAATTTGGTTATACCCTGTAATCCTCTGTGGACCTTTGGTCTATTTTACTCACCTGGGTAGTTCACTTAACATGTACTCAAGATATAATATCCATTTTTACTATGTATGAATATTTTGATGCAATAAATGGTATATTTAGTATACTCTTGGTTCTCCTTTTTATATAATTTGTATATGAGTGATTCTAAATAGTTGGATATTTTCATTTTTTTTACTGGTACTTTTCTAATGATTCATTAATTTCTGTGTTATTCACAGCATATAAAACCAGTATTAGTATGGATTTCAGAGCCCATGAGCAGACGTGGTTAACGCAACTAAAAGACGTGTTCTGTGATGAACCTAAGGTGTCTCTGGTAGGAGGTGGTAGAGAAAAACAAGAACTGTTTAAGAAATTAAAAGAGATATTGAATAAACGTATGCGAACTTGGTGGAATTGGGCATTTCTAAACAAATACTTGGAGAGGGGATTGATACCACGAGGACTTAGGGTCCAAGTATTTCCATCTTTTGATGTTGAGGACGATATATTTAGAAAAAAATGGGAGGAGACAGCCAATTCATGTTCAAGAGGTTTCATGGACCTCTTGGCGCAATTAAATCAAACTGCCATTGATGAGATGGATAAAGAAATAGAGGACATTCAGACTAAATTGAAACAAGACACACCCAGTGAGATGTTGGTAGCCTTTAATACTGAATTGGAGCAGGAATTTGTCAAGTGGGAAAAGAACATATGTGAAAATAAGGCTAAAAAATTTCAGCGAGATATTGGCGATCAGCAATCTAATACGGTGTACAAATGGAACAGAAGGACTTTTCGTCATAGGGGATCCTCCCGTGCCAGATCAGCTTCCAATGTCTCCATAACTTCAAGTGAAGAATCAGTGAGATCCAGACCTAAATATTATGATCTAAGAAATTCAGGCCTGAATTATGAGAGAAAGAATGGCAAATCCAAAAATGCCCAGAATAGTCAACAAACTAAAAAAGACAAGAAGGGATTAGAGGTGATTAATTTATCACAGCATATTCTCAGTAATGATCAAATTAATGTTCTTCAAAAGGGATTGACATTCTCTCCCACTAATAATTTTGATCTATTTACAGCTACTAAAGACCTCTATCTCTTCTCAAGAAAATTGATCTTAAAAAAACTCTTTGACAAAGATGGGTCTATACCTGATGGTGATCAAATTGAAAGGGAGGCACAGCAGGCGCTGGAGGATCTCCTGGAGGAACAAACATCGGGCCCTATGGGTAGGTTCCCTAAAAACTGTTACCCAAAATCAACAAGGTTTCCCCCCTTGTCCCTAAGTCCGGCAGTAGAGATTTTTACTAGATTGGTAAAACAAGATTTTGAAAAAATAACTACCAGGCGCCGACATGACAATCTGACGGCAAAACAAAGAAAAGCCCTACAGGAATTAAGGGATTATGACGATATTGTCATTAAACCGGCGGACAAGGGGGGAAAAATTGTTTTATGGCCAAAAGTCCTCTATGAAAAAGAGGCAATGAGACATCTGAAAGACAGAGAAACGTATCTCAAACTGGAACATAATCCAATGAATGAGTTTACTCGTGAATTGGAGGATGTTCTTGAGCAAGCCTTGGACAGAGGACTGATCCCCAAAAAAATCTTTGACGGATTATTGACTAAGTTTCCGAAAGTGCCTACTCTATATTTTGTTCCAAAGATACATAAGAATCCCATTGATCCCCCCGGCCGTCCGATTGTCTCAGGCATGGGAGGTTTGAATGACCCCATTTGTAAATTTGGTGATTTTTATCTTAAACCTTTGGTCGAAACCCTTCCCTCCTATGCCCGAGACACATCGGACGTGCTGAGCAGAATCAATGGGATCCAGCTGGAGGATGATATGATTCTTGTCACTGCTGACATTGAATCATTATACACATGTATACGACATGAAGACGGATTGGAGGCGGTCCGTTTCTTTCTGGGGTCGGCCAGCCGGGATGGCCTGATGTGCGAGTTCATACTGGAATTACTCACTTTCATCTTAACAAAAAACTTTTTTGTTTTTAGGGACATTTTTTACCTGCAGCAGCGTGGCACTGCCATGGGTGCGGCCTGTGCGCCCTCGTTCGCCAACCTCTTCTTGGGGTACTGGGAGAGGCAGGTTTTTGGTGGTGGGGGCGCCCGGGCCGCAGACCATGTGCAGTGCTGGCTGAGATATATTGATGACCTGTTTATAATCTGGCAGGGGTCTGAAAGTGAGTTGCAGGAATTCATGCGAAATCTAAATTGTAATAGGTTTAATATCAAACTGACGTACCAAATGAGCAGGTCGGAGGTGGACTTCCTGGATGTGAAAATTGAGGTTGACGAAAATCGTTATTTACAGACTGATGTTTACAGGAAGTCCACCTCCGTTAATTCCCTGCTGCATGCAGAGTCAAGTCATCCAGCAAGCACGATCAGGGCCATCCCGGTGGGGCAGCACCTCAGGATGAGAAGGATTTGTTCCTCTGAATCTAAATTCGAGAAACAAGCTGATGACCTCCGAGAGAGATTTAAATCTAGGGGTTACAGCAATAGATGCATCAAAAAAGGATATCTGAGGGCAAAACTTCAAACACGTGAGGCCCTACTATATCCTCAGAATAGGGAAAAACCAGAACAGGATAATGTAATTGGTTCATATCCACATTTAATGGGGAATGGACCGCTATGAGGGAGTGTCTCCAGAAGCACTGGAATGTACTCTTGACTGACCCCACTCTTTCCAAACTTCTAACAGGACGTCCAATGATGACGCCCAGAAGGAGTAGAAATCTTAAAGACATCTTGGCATCCAGCCACTATGTTCCTTCCATCCCTAGAAATAGGTTTGGTTCAAGAGGCCCACCTATGGGATGTTTTCCATGTGGGGACTGCATTTCCTGCAAAAATATCAGTCGCATGTCAGAATTTGAGTCAGTAGAAGGAAAGATCTACCGTATAAAACATCATATCACGTGTAATACGACTCAGGTCATTTATTATGCAGTATGCAGTTGTCCCAAAATTTACATCGGACTAACGTCGAGACGCCTAGGTACCCGCACACGAGAGCACGTCAGGGACATTATGGCGGCAGAAACAGAAAAGGATATTTCTAAATTAAAAACCATCCCACGCCATTTTAAGGAACATCATAAAAGTAACCCTGGGGTGCTCCGTGTTAGGGGTATTGAACATATTCAATGTGGGATTAGAGGAGGTGACATTCACCGCCTACTTGCACAAAGGGAATGTAGGTGGATTACCATCTTGGGGACAATAACCCCTAAAGGGCTGAACGAGACACATGGTTTTTCATCCTATTTGTAATAATTGTTGGTACCCCTTTATTTTCTCTTATTTTCTCTTTCTTTTCCTTTTTCACTTTCTTTTTCATTTTCCTCCCCCCCTTTTTCCTTCTATAAATTGCCCAGTTCATTCCATCAAACTCCGTCTAGATTTTAATTTAATCTTAGTTTATGTGTGTTTTAATTGTGAGCTTTTTGTTCATTCTGTTTTATTTTCTTGCTTATTAGCCGTGATTAATGCATAGTGAATGGATCACTGCATATGAAACAAGTAACCAAGAGGCATGTCAACTGCACTTTAAAGAGGAATTTTCCTTACCTGTACTTTAAAGAAGAAAAATGAAAAACATCACACATAATAGGATGATCGAGAAGCACCTGATATAAAGTTACTATAGTAATTATGTGATAAAAGAACATGGTATATGGTGCCTTTTGGTGCCTTTTCTTCTATTTAATTTTTGTATGTACGGGAAATTTCCTTAGTGATGTTATTTCAAATGTATTTAATCACTTGCCGTTTTAAAGTAGTTTTATGTATGGATATAATATTGATAAGTACTCTTATTTTATTTACACTGGAAGTAAGCAAGTATATATTAGTTTAAACGGTCACGTTTAGCACAGATAGCACTTTTATAAGCACTGATTAGCACTTTGGGGCATATTAACCTGCCGTTAATGATAAAGCAAGGTAACTAGTCACATTTGGTTATCATTAAGATATGTGATAACCAGCACTTGGCATTTTTTTTAATCTATAAATATTTATTAGCACTCTTATACCCAACCTACTTGCGGCCGTTCTCTCGGTGTGGTGTGGTCTCCGTCATGCTGGGGGCGTGATGTTGGCCTGGCGCCGGCCCGCTCATGTGACCTGGTGGGCGGAGCCACACCACGGGGATAGATGGAGCAGGGGGACGGGAGATCAGCGCAAGCGCACTATTAGGAAAGATTCACTTTCGCACCTTTATGGCGGTCCACAGTCATGGGTTACCATGGCGGTAGGACGCCGAATTTACTTTTAAAGCATGCCAGTAGTAATAGGTGTTGCACAATAAAGGTGGTTCAGGCTATGGGTTTCCATGGCTACATGACGCTTAAAGAGCGCAAGCGCACAACTAATGGGCAGGGATAGGTTACCGAGGGGTCACATGACCGGAACGGTGCTGTATTTATAAGGGACTAAGATCTAGATTTAGCCACGCCCCCTGAGGAAGCGAGGCTGTCACAAGCACGCGAAACGCACGTTGGGGTGATCGAGGTTCCCACAGAAGTTGATTAGCATCAATGGGTAATTATTATTAATTTCTGATATGAATACAGGCTTGTTTACCTAACATAAACAGAGTAGGATGGGGGGTGGCCCATTGAACCAGCACTAAGCGGTAACATGATAGTTGTCTATGATAAAACTGTGTATTGAGTCACCACCATTTGTTTATGTACTGCAATAGCCTGTTTCAATTGAATTTGGTTATACCCTGTAATCCTCTGTGGACCTTTGGTCTATTTTACTCACCTGGGTAGTTCACTTAACATGTACTCAAGATATAATATCCATTTTTACTATGTATGAATATTTTGATGCAATAAATGGTATATTTAGTATACTCTTGGTTCTCCTGTTTATATAATTTGTATATGAGTGATTCTAAATAGTTGGATATTTTCATTTTTTTTACTGGTACTTTTCTAATGTACACGACATTTTAATCTGATGTCGGAGCTGCTGGAGTTTAATTTTACAAAGCCAGATGCTTTTTTCTTGAAGGGGCTCAGCTGGAGGTTTTACCGTCATTTTTGGGATGGCTCTGCCCCTGGTGCCTTTTACTGTCTTCTATTGTAGATAGTGGGCAGCTTCTAATAGAAGCTGCCGAAAATGTAATGTAATTTATTTTAACTGCAACAGGGTTTCCGAACCCCAAATTAATTAAAAGAAGTGACAATAGTTGGAACCAGTGCATTATGTTCATATTTTTTGTGGTGCTTTCTCAGCACTTTTTTAAGTGGATTGTGGTCAGAATCCACTTGAAAAAAGACATGGTGTGCACATAGCCAGTTTCTGCTTTGAAAACTCAACAAAAGTACTCAGTATGCACATAGCCTAAGGATATAAGCACACTGGGTTGTCCTTTTGGAGTGGGTCCATTCCAAAGCAGGCCTGAAAAATCTCTCAGCAAATGTTTATAAGACTTTTCCTATCCATTTCATTTATAAAACTACTTTGCTCCTTTCCCTTCTTTTCTGCTTTGTTACAGTGAATATCAAAGACTTCTAACACTTGTTGCAAAATCAGAAGGTGTGGAAAATATTTAAGATAATTGTTTCTCCATAATGATCTACAGTATCACAAGTTTATTTACGATTACTTTTCACATTTTTTTTTAAGTTTTACACTGTTCTACTTTTTCACTGCTTTCAAGGCTGCATTTACTTTTTTTTAGTGGCAAAAATGCTAAGTGCTAAAATTACAGAGAAGACTTACTAGGTTAGAAATGTGATCCACCCAAATGCCCGCATCATAATAAAGGTTTGAAATTACAGGTCAATACAATATGTAGAATTAGAGATAGTAGCAGTGATTCACATGGTTTGAGGCTTGCATCAGTGATTGAAATTTTGGACAGGAAACTTTTTCAAATTTCTGTTTAAAGATTTTACATGGGCATTAGAAATTCTCATCGGACATTTGTATCAGCTATCATTTTAGATAAATATTTGATTGTTAGAAGGGGCTATTCATATGGTGTTACAGTGTTGTGTATTTGACTCTACCTGGCAATTCCATCTGAGTCTCCAAAAAACAATATTCAAACATGTCCATAAGAAAGCCAGTAAGTTTAATCAGATGAGCATAGTTGCGAGTATGAAATTTTGGACTCTGCACTTCTTCATGGAGTTGTCCATCTTTTTATTCGGATACAATAACATAGTAGACTGCATTCTTGTATCTATCTGAAAAGGTGGACACTGATGGAAAAAAGTACAAAGCCCAAAGTTTGCTTTAAGTTTGCTTTAATGCGATGGCTCAGTTAATGGTATCTTTGAATCCTGTGTTTAGGAAATTGAGATGGACACACTGGATAGAGAAATTAATGTACTGGAAAACACAGTGTGAACAGGCTCTTATTTATACAGTGATTATTCTTGATAATGGATACATGCAAGGAAACACAACCCAATTAAGCATTGTCTCAGGGCCCAAAGACAAAATTGACTCTTTGCACTTGTCTACGCTTACAGTGGCATGTAAAAGTTTGAGCAGACCATTGCTGTTATTGCGAACAGTTAAGCAAATTGAATATGAAATGATCTTTAAAAGGGCTAAAGTTAAAGATGACACATTTCCTTTGTATTTTAGGGCAAAAATCTATATATATTTTCCATATTTGTGAAGGTGTCTGTTAGGGCTAGCGGAACGCACCGAATGAATATAGAGATTTTATTATAATAGATGCGTTCGCAGCCCAGGGTCCACCGTGCAGGCGAACCTGCTGCTAGCAAACGGCAGAACTATATGGCGGTATGAGCTAACTCTGTTACTTCACAGAATAGCCGTGAACTCAAAGCACTGCGCCCTGTTAGACATCACAGTGGCACAGGCTAACTACCCAAACGAGGGCAGTCAGTGGTCATGCACGCACACAAAACTCCTAGCCGGAGGTGCCAGTGTTCTAGGGGCTTATTTCAGCCAGGTCCCTGAATACACAAACACACAAACTCCTCGCCGGAGGTGCCAGCATTCTAGGGGCTTATTTCAGCCGGGTCCCTGAACACAATCATACATGACCACACTGGCGCAAAGTACATAACTTAGAACAATACTAGCGCATGGCCGTGCGGCCATGTGAGCCTTAAATAGTTGCAGCATGTACAGGACCTTCCTAGAAGGACCAATGAGAGGCTGCCACAGAGCGTGAGCACCTACAGGACCTTCCTGAAGGACCAATGGCCTAAGCTGCAGTATCTATTCATGTGACCCTCGATCTCCACTGATAGAACTTACTCTGGGCATGCTCAGAACGAGAAAAGCAGGACTTAGTCCCAGAAGCGTCTGCTCGCCGCTGCCCAGCACTGACTTCAATGGCAGAAGCAGGGAAAGCAGCAGTAACTCTTTGTACAGAGTCAGACTGAGCGAGACGCTGAGACCGACGTCTCCGCTGAGCAGGCTCCACTGCGGCAGGAGAAGAATGGGAGACCGCAGCGGAGATGGACCGAGATTCCCCCTGTGCAGAGGCGGGAACTCGACCCCTAACATTACCTCCACTCCTAGGGCCCCCCCTCCTTGCGCCTCGCTACGTTCGAAGGCAGCAATGAGCTGCGAAGCCCGAATGTGCTCAGCAGGCTCCCAGGACCTATCCTCAGGACCGTAACCCTTCCAGTCCACCAAAATA
Organism: Ranitomeya variabilis; assembly: GCF_051348905.1. Classification (NCBI taxonomy): domain Eukaryota; kingdom Metazoa; phylum Chordata; class Amphibia; order Anura; family Dendrobatidae; genus Ranitomeya; species Ranitomeya variabilis. Next base: position 158,346,547 of record NC_135238.1, on the reverse strand, counting down.
AATTTTTTGCCACGAACCACCTTGCACCCCAAAATAGCGTTCACCTCGTAATCGTCCATAGACGAACCCGATGTCCCGGCAGATGACTCAGAAAACCGGGACATGTATACGGGCTTAAGGAGGGACACATGAAAGGTGTCGGTGATACCTAGGCGTGGAGGAAGGGCTAGACGGTAGACCACAGGATTAACCTGTTCGAGGACCTTGACGGGACCCAAGTAGCGAGGTGCAAACTTAGTGGACTCAACATGCAGCCTGATGTTACGAGCGGAGAGCCACACTAAGTTGCCAGGAGCAAAGGTCGGGGCAGGGCGCCGATGTGCATCGGCGGAGGACCTCATTCTCTCCTTGGAGGCCTGGATAGCATCCTGAGTGTGGTCCCAAATGTCTCGTGCCTCCTCTGCCCAGTCTGCCACCCTGGAATCAGCAGAGGACACGGGCATGGGCACAGGAACCCACGGATGTTGGCCGTAATTAAGGAGGAAAGGAGTCTGACCGGTGGAGTCGGCTACAGCGTTGTTAAGAGCAAACTCAGCCCACGGTAACAAGGATGCCCAGTCATCCTGCCTGGCAGAAACAAAATGTCGTAAATAAGTGACCAGAGTCTGATTGGCCCTCTCAACCAACCCATTCGTCTCGGGATGATAAGCCGAGGAGAGATTTAACTCAATACTGAGTAGACGACAAAGCTCCCTCCAGAATCGAGACGCAAACTGGGGACCCCGGTCACTGACAATCTTGTCCGGCATACCGTGTAAGCGAAAGATATGCTTGATGAACAAGGCTGCCAGATCCCGTGCAGAAGGTAGCCATGGAAGAGGCACTAAATGAACCATTTTGGAAAAGTGGTCGGTGATCACCCAGATAATGGTGCAGTCACGAGACTTGGGTAAGCCCACCACAGAGTCCATCCCGACCATCTCCCAGGGCCTGTCTGCCACCGGCAGAGGGTAAAGCATCCCAGCTGGCCATTGCCGAGGGGACTTGTTCTTGGCGCAAGAGACACACGCCCGAACATAGTCTGCGACATCACGAGCCATATGCGGCCACCAGTATGTCCTCGCCAGTAACTCAGATGTCCTTTTTCTTTAACCAAAATGTCCACCCACCCTGGACGAGTGTGCCCAAGAGAGAACCTCCGGTCGCAAACTGGAAGGTACAAAAGTCTTGCCCGGAGGCACAAACTCTAGCGAAACCGGTGCCACAGTTCTCAGGCTCTCAGTGGGGACAATAAGCCGAGGTTCCTCTTCCTCCTCCACAGATGACACAACGGAGCGAGAGAGAGCATCGGCACGAATGTTCTTCTCCCCAGAAAGAAAATGGAGGGTGAAATGGAACCGGGAGAAGAACAAGGACCATCTGGCCTCGCGAGAATTTAACCGCTGGGCTGTCTGCAGGTACACCAAATTTTTATGATCTGCGAAGACTTGGAAGGGAAAACGAGCTCCCTCCAAGAGATGTCTCCACTCCGAGAAAGCCAACTTCATGGCTAGCAACTCCCTGTCCCTGATGGAATAATTCCTCTCTGCTGGTGAGAAGGTCTTAGAAAAGAAGAAGCAAGGATGCTTCCGACCTTGAGCATCCTTTTGGAAAAGGACTGCTCCAGCACCAACAGATGAGGCATCCACCTCCATGATAAATGGCTTATCAACATCTGGGCGATGTAGGATGGGAGCTCTAGTGAAGTGTGACTTAATGGAGTTAAAGGCCTTGGAGACCTCCTCAGACCACAATTTGGGATTTGCTCCCTTCTTGGTGAGGGCAACCAAGGGAGCTACCAAAGTTGAGTAGTGCGGAATGAACTGGCGATAATAATTAATGAACCCCATAAAGCGCTGCACCGCTTTAAGAGAATGGGGTTCCTGCCAGTCCATCACAGCCTGTAGTTTGGCAGAATCCATAGCCAATCCCTGGGCGGAGATGATATATCCAAGGAAAGGTAAGGACTCCTGCTCAAACACACACTTCTCCAACTTGGCATAGAGGGAGTTTGCCCGTAGGAGATCAAAGACTTTGCAAACATCTCTCCAGTGGGAGTCAATATCTGGAGAGTAGATGAGAATATCATCCAGATAGACTACGACCGAGGTGGAGAGCATATCCCGGAAGATGTCATTCACAAAGTCTTGGAAAACGGCTGGGGCATTGCAGAGCCTGAAGGGCATCACCAGATATTCATAGTGCCCATCCCTGGTGTTAAAAGCCGTCTTCCATTCGTCCCCCTCACGGATGTGAAACAGGTTGTAAGCACCCCGCAGATCTAATTTAGTAAATACCCTTGCTCCCCGAAGCCTATCGAAGAGCTCAGATATCAGGGGCAAAGGATACTTTTTCTTAATGGTGATGGCGTTAAGACCCCTGTAATCTATGCATGGACGCAGTTCCCCATTCTTCTTCTGCACAAAGAAAAACCCAGCCCCAGCAGGTAACACTGACTTCCTGATGAACCCTCTTGCCAGATTCTCTTGAATGTACTGAGACATTGCCCCCATCTCCGGGAGAGATAACGGATAGACTCGACCCCGGGGAGGCTCAGCACCAGGCAAGAGGTCAATGGGACAGTCATAGGGGCAATAGGGCGGAAGGGTCTCCGCCGCCTTTTTGGAGAACACGTCCGCATAAGTGTCATGAATCCCAATGGTTAGGGATAGCACAGGACAAGCAAAGTACAAATATATTACGGACGAGCTCTAGGGTGATGGAACCTGGGCTGACCGCTGCCCTACGCCTGACAAACGCAACTAGAGATAGCCAGGGAGCGTGCCTACGTTGGTTCTAGACGCCACGCACCAGCCTAAGAGCTAACTAGCACTGCAGAGAAAATAAAGACCTCACTTGCCTCCAGCGGAATGAACCCCAAAAGATATAGTTGCCCCCCACATGTATTGACGGTGAAATGAGAGGAAGGCACACACATAGAGATGATATATATAGTTTTAGCAAATTGAGGCCCGCTGTAAACTAGAAAGCAGAACGATACAAAAGGGGACTGAGCGGTCAGCAAAAAACCCTAATCAAAAAAACCATCCTGAGATTACAAGAACCCATGTGCCAACTCATGGCACATGGGGAGAACCTCAGTCCACTAGAGCTACCAGCTAGCATAGAGACATAATAAGCAAGCTGGACAAAAAACCAAACAACTGAAAATCAGCACTTAGCTTATCCTGAAAGATCTGGGAGCAGGTAGGCAGGAACCAAACAGAGCACATCTGAATACATTGATAGCCGGCAAGGGAAATGACAGAAAGGCCAGGTAAAATAGGAAACACCCAGCCACTGATGGACAGGTGGAAACCAAAGGCCGCAACCCACCAAAGTCACCCAGTACCAGCAGTAACCACCAGAGGGAGACCACAAACAGAATCCACAACAGTACCCCCCCCTTGAGGAGGGGTCACCGAACCCTCACGAGAACCCCCAGGGCGATCAGGGTGAGCTCTATGGAAGGCGCGGACCAAATCAGTCGCATGAACATCGGAGGCGACCACCCAGGAATTATCCTCCTGACCATAACCCTTCCACTTAACCAAATACTGGAGTTTGCGTCTGGAAACACGAGAATCCAAGATCTTCTCAACAACATACTCCAATTCTCCCTCCACCAGCACCGGAGCAGGAGGCTCAACCGAAGGAACAACGGGCACCTCATACCTCCGCAACAACGACCGATGGAACACATTATGAATAGCAAACAATGCTGGGAGATCCAAACGAAAAGATACAGGGTTAAGAATCTCCGAGATCCTATAAGGACCGATGAACCGAGGCTTGAACTTAGGAGAAGAGACCTTCATAGGGACAAAACGAGAAGACAACCACACCAAATCCCCAACAAGAAGTCGGGGACCCACACGGCGACGGCGATTAGCAAACTGCTGAGTCTTCTCCTGAGATAACTTCAAATTGTCCACCACCTGATTCCAAATCTGATGTAGCCTGTCCACCACCACGTCCACTCCAGGACAATCCGAAGGCTTCACCTGACCAGAGGAAAAACGAGGATGAAACCCCGAATTACAAAAAAAAGGAGAGACCAACGTGGCCGAACTAGCCCGATTATTAAGAGCAAATTCGGCCAGTGGCAAAAAAGCAACCCAGTCATCTTGATCAGCAGAAACAAAACACCTCAAATAAGTTTCCAAGGTCTGATTAGTTCGCTCCGTCTGGCCATTCGTCTGAGGATGGAATGCAGACGAGAAAGACAAATCAATGCCCATCTTGGCACAAAACGTCCGCCAAAATCTAGACACAAACTGGGATCCCCTGTCAGAAACGATATTCTCCGGAATCCCATGCAAACGAACCACGTTCTGAAAAAATAAAGGGACCAACTCAGAGGAGGAAGGCAACTTAGGCAAGGGCACCAAATGAACCATCTTAAAAAAGCGGTCACACACAACCCAGATAACGGACATTTTCTGTGAAACCGGAAGATCAGAAATAAAATCCATGGAAATGTGCGTCCAAGGCCTCTTCGGGATGGGCAAGGATAACAACAACCCACTGGCCCGAGAACAGCAAGGCTTAGCTCGAGCACACACTTCACAAGACTGCACAAAGGTACGCACATCCCTAGACAAGGAAGGCCACCAAAAAGACCTGGCCACCAAGTCTCTAGTACCAAATATTCCAGGATGACCAGCCAACACAGAAGAATGGACCTCGGAGATGACTCCACTGGTCCAATCATCCGGAACAAACAGTCTTTCTGGTGGACAACGATCCGGTTTATCCACCTGAAACTCCTGCAATGCACGTCGCAAGTCTGGGGATACGGCGGACAATATTACCCCATCCCTAAGGATACCAGTAGGCCCAGAGTCTCCAGGAGAGTCAGGCACAAAACTCCTGGAAAGAGCATCTGCCTTCACATTCTTTGAACCTGGCAGGTATGAAACCACGAAATTGAAACGAGAAAAAAACAACGACCAACGAGCCTGTCTAGGATTCAAACGCCTGGCAGACTCAAGGTAAATGAGACTCTTGTGATCAGTCAAGACCACCACACGATGTTTAGCACCCTCAAGCCAATGACGCCACTCCTCAAATGCCCACTTCATGGCCAAAAGCTCCCGATTACCCACATCATAATTGCGCTCGGCGGGCGAGAATTTTCTAGAGAAGAATGCACATGGCTTCATCACCGAGCCATTAGAACTTCTCTGTGACAAAACCGCCCCCGCTCCAATCTCGGAAGCATCAACCTCAACCTGAAAAGGAAGTGAAACATCTGGTTGACACAACACAGGAGCAGAAGAAAACCGGCGCTTAAGTTCCTGAAAGGCCTCCACGGCCGCAGGAGACCAATCAGCAACATCAGCACCCTTTTTAGTCAAATCAGTCAAAGGTTTAACAATACTGGAAAAATTAGCAATGAACCGACGATAGAAATTAGCAAACCCCAAGAACTTCTGAAGGCTCTTAACAGATGTAGGTTGTGTCCAGTCACAAATCGCCTGAACCTTGACGGGATCCATCTCAATAGTAGAAGGAGAAAAAATGTACCCCAAAAAAGAAATCTTCTGGACTCCGAAGAGACACTTTGAGCCCTTCACAAACAGAGAATTGGCCCGCAGAACCTGAAACACCTTCCTGACCTGTAGAACATGAGACTCCCAGTCATCAGAAAACACCAAAATATCATCCAAATACACAATCATAAACTTATCCAGATATTCACGGAAAATATTGTGCATAAAGGACTGAAAGACTGACGGAGCATTGGAGAGTCCAAAAGGCATTACCAAATACTCAAAATGGCCCTCAGGCGTATTAAATGCGGTTTTCCACTCATCACCCTGTTTTATCCACACCAGATTATACGCACCGCGAAGATCTATCTTAGTGAACCACCTAGCCCCCTTAATGCGAGCAAACAAATCAGTCAATAATGGCAATGGATACTGATACTTGACTGTAATCTTATTCAGAAGGCGATAATCTATACAAGGCCTCAGGGAACCATCTTTTTTTGCCACAAAAAAAAAACCTGCTCCCAGAGGGGACGAAGATGGACGAATATGTCCCTTTTCCAAGGACTCCTTAATATAATTCCGCATAGCAGTATGCTCTGGCAGTGACAGATTAAATAAACAACCCTTAGGGAACTTACTGCCAGGAATCAATTCTATAGCACAGTCACAATCTCTATGCGGAGGGAGCGAATTGAGCTTAGGCTCCTCAAAAACATCCCTATAGTCAGACAAAAACGCAGGGATCTCAGAAGGAGTAGATGAAGCGATTGAAATCGGAGGTGCATCATCATGAACCCCCTGACATCCCCAGCTTAACACAGACATTGTTTTCCAGTCCAGGACAGGATTATGAGTTTGTAACCATGGCAGACCAAGCACTAGTACATCATGTAAATTATAAAGTACAAGGAAGCGAATCACCTCCTGATGAACGGGAGTCATGCGCATGGTCACTTGTGTCCAATACTGCGGTTTATTCATAGCCAATGGTGTAGAGTCAATTCCCTTCAGAGGAATAGGAACTTCCAGAGGTTCCAGACTAAAACCGCAGCGTTTAGCAAATGACCAATCCATAAGACTCAGGGCAGCGCCCGAATCCACATAGGCATCGACGGAAATGGAAGACAGTGAAAAAATCAGAGTCACAGACAAAATGAACTTAGGCTGCAGAGTACCAATGGCAAAAGATTTATCAACCCTTTTTGTGCGTTTAGAGCATGCTGATATAACATGAGCTGAATCACCACAATAGAAACACAATCCATTTTTCCGCCTATAATTTTGCCGTTCACTTCTGGACTGAATTCTATCACATTGCATAGTCTCAGGTGCCTGTTCAGAAGACACCGCCAACTGGTGCACGGGTTTGCGCTCCCGTAAACGCCGATCAATCTGAATGGCCATAGCCATAGACTCATTCAGACCTGTAGGCGTAGGGAACCCCACCATAATATCCTTAATGGCCTCAGAAAGACCATTTCTGAAGTTTGCAGCCAGGGCGCACTCATTCCACTGAGTAAGCACCGACCATTTCCGAAACTTCTGACAATATATCTCCGCTTCATCATGCCCCTGAGAGAGGGCTAATAAAGCCTTTTCAGCCTGAATCTCCAGGTTAGGTTCCTCATAGAGCAATCCCAATGCCAGAAAAAAACGCATCCACACTGAGCAATGCAGGATCCCCTGGTGCCAATGCAAATGCCCAATTCTGAGGGTCGCCCCGCAGGAAAGATATTACAATCTTGACCTGTTGAGCAGGGTCTCCAGAGGAGCGAGATTTTAAAGAAAGAAACAATTTACAATTGTTCCTGAAATTCAGGAAGGTAGATCTATCTCCAGAAAAGAACTCTGGAATAGGAATTCTAGGTTCAGACATGGGAGTGTGAACAACAAAATCCTGTATGTTTTGAACTTTTGCCGCGAGATTACTCAGGCTGGAAGCCAAACTCTGGACATCCATGTTAAACAGCTAAGATCAGAGCCATTCAAGGGTTAAGAGGAGGTAAGAAGCAGCTAGACAGCAATTAAGGGCTAGGCAGCAAAACTCTGAAGGGAAAAAAAAAAAAAAAATTTCCCTTAAACACTTCTCTTTCTCCTGCTTCAGCCCAAACAATTAACACTTTGTAGGCCGGCTATACTGTCATGAATCCCAATGGTTAGGGATAGCACAGGACAAGCAAAGTACAAATATATTACGGACGAGCTCTAGGGTGATGGAACCTGGGCTGACCGCTGCCCTACGCCTGACAAACGCAACTAGAGATAGCCAGGGAGCGTGCCTACGTTGGTTCTAGACGCCACGCACCAGCCTAAGAGCTAACTAGCACTGCAGAGAAAATAAAGACCTCACTTGCCTCCAGCGGAATGAACCCCAAAAGATATAGTTGCCCCCCACATGTATTGATGGTGAAATGAGAGGAAGGCACACACATAGAGATGATATATATAGTTTTAGCAAATTGAGGCCCGCTGTAAACTAGAAAGCAGAACGATACAAAAGGGGACTGAGCGGTCAGCAAAAAACCCTAATCAAAAAAACCATCCTGAGATTACAAGAACCCATGTGCCAACTCATGGCACATGGGGAGAACCTCAGTCCACTAGAGCTACCAGCTAGCATAGAGACATAATAAGCAAGCTGGACAAAAAACCAAACAACTGAAAATCAGCACTTAGCTTATCCTGAAAGATCTGGGAGCAGGTAGGCAGGAACCAAACAGAGCACATCTGAATACATTGATAGCCGGCAAGGGAAATGACAGAAAGGCCAGGTAAAATAGGAAACACCCAGCCACTGATGGACAGGTGGAAACCAAAGGCCGCAACCCACCAAAGTCACCCAGTACCAGCAGTAACCACCAGAGGGAGCCCACAAACAGAATCCACAACACATAAGACCAATATTGCTTGGGGAGAGAGGATAGATCTGCGGGTACCTCTGTAGTAGCAACCTGAATGCACTCCCTCTGACACCTACCCCCACAAGATTCACCCCAACCCAAAATTCTGCCTGAGGACCACTCGATATGAGGAGAGTGGTACCGTAGCCATGGTATCCCCAACAGGACCTCATCCATTCCCTCAGGAATGACGAGCAGAGATATAATCTCCTGATGGGATGGCGACATGGACAGAGTAAAAGGGATGGTCTGGTGTGTTATCTGTGAGGGCAGTGTCGACCCATTCACCACTCGTACCGTTACTGGTTGAGCTAGCATAACCAGGGGTATTGCGTGACGTTGGGCGAAGGCTGAAGACATAAAATTGCCCTCCGCCCCAGAATCCATGCAGAGCTCTACCGAGTGGGAGGATGAGCCTATAATAATTGTCCCCTTAAAGGACAATTTGGAGGCAAACGTCGCCGTGTCTAGTGTACCTCCACCTACTACCACTAGACGCTGACGTTTCCTCGACCGCTGGGGACATCTGGTGGCAAGATGTCCTGACTGCTGGCAGACATGACAGACCTTGAGTGCACAAGCGGTCCGGGACTTAGATCCCGCTCGTGACACTTCCATGGCCTCATGTGACTCTGGAACCAGGACCGGAGATTCCAGAGGTTTGGCGAAGGTGGGAGCCAGCCGAAACCTCTGTCTACACTGGGCTCGCTCTAACCTCCGCTCATTAAAACGGAGGTCAATACGAGTAGAGACAGTTATTAATTCCTCCAGTGTGGCAGGAATCTCCCTAGTGGCCAGAGCGTCCTTCACGTGATCAGCCAGCCCCCTCCAAAATATGGGGATAAGGGCTTTAAGCTAAAGTACGGAAGTGGACGGCAAAATGGCTGACCAAGGACACACCCTGAGTTAATGCCAGCAGTTGGAGTGCCGTGTCATGGGTGACTCGAGGTCCTAAAAAGACCTGTTTCAAAGTGCTCAGGAACAACGGAGCACTCTGTGTTGTGAATTCCGCTCTTGGGCTCCCTCCGGTGGTTGTAAGTGGCCCTTTTGTGAGTTCTGCTCTTGGGCTCCCTCCGGTGGTTTTAAGTGGTACTGTTGCTCCTTGGATTTAGTAGTCAGCAGCTGCTTCCACTGATTGTCTTTCTGGCTCGGCTATTTAGCCTGGTTCTATCCTTCAGCCTGTGCCAGTTGTCAATGGTTCCTGGTAGGATTCACATCTCTGCTTGGATTTCTCTGATACTCTGACCACTTCAGCAAAGATAAGTCCTTGCTTTGTTCTTTTGCAGTCCACTTGTTGTGGACTTAATCTTTCTGCACTTTCTATGTTTTTTCTAGTCCAGCTTGTCAGTATGGATTTATTCAGTTAAGCTGGAAGCTCTGGGAAGCTGAATTACCCTCCACACCTTTAGTCAGGTGTGGAGATTTTTGTAAACTCTGTGGTGGATTTTTCTAATTTTTAATACTGACCGCACAGTATTCTGTCCTGTTCTATCTATCTAGTTAGACTGGCCTCCTTTGCTACATCCTGGTTTCATTCTGTGTATGTCATTTCCCTCTCCACTCACAGTCAATATTTGTGGGGGCTGTCCTATCCTTTGGGGATTTTCTCTGAGGCAAGATAGCTTTCCTGTTTCTATCTTTAGGGGTAGTTAGTCCTCCGGCTGTGACGAGGTGTCTAGGGAGTGACAGGAACATCCCACGGCTACTTCTAGTGTTGTGTTAAGCTCAGGAACTGCGGTCAGTACAGGTACCACCTCCTCCAGAGCACATCCCATGTTGCTCCTAAACCACCAGCTCATAACAGTACAACTGGCCAAAAATGAATTAAATGCATCTCAAAAGAAGGAAAAGGAAATTCTGAGCCGTTTTTTTTTCTGCAGTCTGTTTTGTCTTTTTTTCCTCTTAATCTCTGGGTGGTTCAGGATTTTGGTGCTGGCATGGATGTTCAGGGTTTGTTTTCTCGTGTGGATCAACTTGCTGCAAGAGTACAGAGTATCCAAGATTATGTTGTCCAGACTCTGGCTTTAGAGCCTAGAATTCTAACCCCTGATTTGTTTTTTGGGGACAGATCCAAGTTTTTGAACTTTAAAAATAACTGCAAATTGTTTTTTGCCTTGAAACCCCGTTCCTCTGGTGATTCCATTCAGCAGGTTAAAATTGTCATCTCTCTGCTGCGTGGTGACCCTCAGGACTGGGCATTCTCCCTTGAATCAGGGAATCCGGCATTGCTTAATGTAGATGCATTTTTTCAAGCGCTCGGATTATTGTATGACGAACCTAATTCTGCGGATCATGCAGAAAAGACCTTGTTGGCCCTATGTCAGGGTCAGGAAGCGGCAGAATTATACTGCCAGAAATTTAGAAAATGGTCTGTGCTCACTAAATGGAATGAGGATGCTCTGGCAGCAATTTTCAGAAAGGGTCTTTCTGAAGCCCTTAAAGATGTTATGGTGGGGTTCCCCACGCCTGCTGGTTTGAGCGAATCTATGTCTCTAGCCATTCAGATTGATCGGCGCCTGCGCGAGCGCAAAGTTGTGCACCATATGGCAGTGTCCTCTGAGCGGAGTCCTGAGCCTATGCAATGTGATAGGATTTTGACTAGAGCAGAACGGCAGGGATTCAGACGTCAGAATGGGCTGTGTTTTTACTGTGGTGATTCTGCTCATGTTATTTCTGATTGCCCTAAGCGTACTAAGAGGGTCGCTAGGTCTGTTACCATCAGTACTGTACAGCCTAAATTTCTCTTATCTGTGACCCTGAATTGCTCATTATCGTCCTTTTCTGTCATGGCATTTGTGGATTCAGGCGCTGCCCTGAACTTAATGGACTTGGAATTCGCCAGGCGCTGTGTTTTTTCCTTGCAGCCTTTGCAGAGCCCTATTCCTTTGAGGGGGATTGATGCTACACCATTGGCCAAGAATAAACCTCAGTATTGGACTCAGCTGACCATGTGCATGGCTCCAGCACATCAGGAAGATTGTCGTTTTCTGGTGTTGCATAATTTGCATGATGTTGTTGTGCTGGGTTTTCCATGGTTACAGGTGCATAATCCGGTGCTGGATTGGAAATCTATGTCTGTGACTAGTTGGGGTTGTCAAGGGATACATAGTGATGTTCCATTGATGTCAATTTCCTCTTCCCCCTCTTCTGAAGTTCCTGAGTTTTTGTCGGATTTCCAGGATGTATTTGATGAGCCCAAGTCCAGTTCCTTTCCTCCTCATAGGGACTGCGATTGTGCTGTTAACTTGATTCCTGGCTGTAAGTTCCCTAAGGGCCGACTTTTCAATCTGTCTGTGCCAGAGCATGCAGCCATGCGGAGTTATGTCAAGGAGTCTTTGGAGAAGGGGCATATTCGGCCGTCCTCGTCACCATTGGGAGCGGGATTCTTTTTTGTTGCCAAGAAGGATGGCTCCTTGAGACCCTGTATTGATTATCGCCTTCTTAATAGGATCACGGTCAAATTCCAATACCCTTTACCTTTGCTTTCTGATTTGTTTGCTTGGATTAAGGGGGCTAGTTGGTTTACTAAGATTGACCTTCGAGGGGCATATAATCTTGTTCGTATTAAATAGGGTGACGAATGGAAAACTGCATTTAATACGCCCGAAGGCCATTTTGAATACCTTGTGATGCCTTTCGGGCTTTCTAATGCTCCTTCTGTATTTCAGTCCTTCATGCATGATATTTTCCGCAATTATCTTGATAAATTCATGATTGTGTATTTGGATATTTTGATTTTTTCCGATGATTGGGAGTCTCATGTGAAGCAGGTCAGGATGGTATTCCAGATCCTTCGTGATAATGCTTTATTTGTGAAGGAGTCTAAGTGCCTATTTGGAGTTCAGAAGGTCTCTTTTTTGGGTTTTATTTTTTCTCCCTCGTCTATAGAAATGGATCCTGTTAAGGTCCAAGCCATTTATGACTGGATTCAACCCACATCTGTGAAGAGCCTTCAGAAATTTTTGGGCTTTGCTAATTTTTATCGCCGTTTCATTGCCAACTTTTCCAGTGTGGTTGAGCCCCTGACCGATTTGACGAAGAAAGGCGCTGATGTGACGAATTGGTCCTCTGCGGCTGTTGAGGCCTTTCAGGAGCTTAAACACCGATTTACTTCTGCCCCTGTGTTGCGTCAGCCAGATGTTTCTCTTCCTTTTCAGGTTGAGGTTGACGCTTCTGAGATTGGGGCAGGGGCCGTTTTGTCTCAGAGGATTTCTGATGGTTCTTTGATGAAACCGTGTGCTTTTTTTTCCAGAAAGTTTTCGCCTGCGGAGCGCAATTATGACGTTGGCAATCGGGAGTTGTTGGCTATGAAGTGGGCATTTGAGGAGTGGCGACATTGGCTTGAGGGAGCCAAGCACCGCGTTGTGGTCTTGACCGATCATAAGAATCTGATTTACCTCGAGTCGGCCAAGCGGCTGAACCCTAGACAGGCTCGATGGTCCCTGTTTTTCTCCTGTTTTGATTTTGTGGTCTCGTATCTTCTGGGATCTAAAAATGTTAAGGCTGATGCCCTCTCTAGGAGTTTTTTGCCTGATTCTCCTGGAGTCCTTGAGCCGGTTGGCATTCTTAAAGAAGGGGTGATTCTTTCTGCCATCTCCCCTGATTTGCAGCGGGTGCTTCAGGAATTTCAGGCTGATAAACCTGACCGCTGTCCAGTGGGAAAGCTGTTTGTTCCTGACAGATGGACTAGTAAGGTAATTTCTGAGGTTCATTGTTCAGTGTTGGCTGGTCATCCTGGGATTTTTGGTACCAGAGATTTGGTTGCTAGGTCCTTTGGGTGGCCTTCTTTATCACGTGATGTGCGTTCTTTTGTGCAGTCCTGTGGGACTTGTGCCCGGGCTAAGCCTTGCTGTTCCCGCGCTAGTGGGTTGCTTTTGCCGGTCCCTGAGAGGCCCTGGACGCATATTTCCATGGATTTTATTTCGGATCTTCCTGTTTCCCAGAAGATGTCTGTTATCTGGGTGGTTTGTGACCGGTTCTCTAAAATGGTCCATTTGGTACCTTTGCCTAAGTTGCCTTCCTCCTCTGATTTGGTTCCGTTGTTTTTCCAGCATGTGGTTCGTTTGCATGGCATTCCGGAGAATATTGTGTCTGACAGAGGTTCCCAGTTTGTTTCTAGGTTTTGGCGGGCCTTTTGTGCTAGGATGGGCATTGATTTGTCTTTTTCTTCGGCGTTCCATCCTCAGACAAATGGCCAAACTGAGCGAACTAATCAGACCTTGGAAACCTATTTGAGCTGCTTTGTGTCTGCTGATCAGGATGATTGGGTGGCTTTCTTGCCGTTGGCCGAGTTTGCCCTCAATAATCGGGCTAGTTCGGCTACTTTGGTTTCGCCTTTCTTTTGTAATTTTGGTTTTCATCCTCGTTTTTCTTCGGGGCAGGTTGAGCCTTCTGATTGTCCTGGTGTGGATTCTGTGGTGGACAGGTTACAGCAGATTTGGACTCATGTGGTAGACAATTTGACGTTGTCTCAGGAAAAGGCTCAACGTTTTGCTAACCGCCGTCGGTGTGTTGGTCCCCGGCTTCGGGTGGGGGATTTAGTCTGGTTATCTTCTCGTCATGTTCCTATGAAGGTTTCTTCCCCTAAGTTCAAACCTTGGTTTATTGGTCCTTATATGATTTCTGAGATTATCAATCCGGTATCTTTTCGTTTGGCCCTTCCATCCTCTTTTGCCATCCATAATGTTTTCCATAGATCTTTGTTGCAGAGATATGTGGTGCCCGTTGTTCCCTCTGTGGATCCTCCTGCTCTGGTGTTGGTTGAAGGGGAGTTGGAATATGTGGTGTTGTGAATCTGCTTTTGGGCTCCTTCTGGTGGTGGCTAGTGGTACTGGTGACTCGGGTCTGTTTTCTTTCTCAGTTCACCTGTTTTCATTAGTAGTGGGGAGTTCCTATTTAATCCTGCTCATCAGTCATTGCCTTGCCGGCCATCAATGTAACCAGAGCCTTTCTGTTGCATGTTCCTGCTCCTAGACTACTGATCAGCTAAGTTGGACTCTTAGTCCTAAGTTTGTTTGCATTTTTGTTCCAGTTTACAGTTAAGTCATTCTCTGTAGCTGGAAGCTCTTGTGGGCTGAAATTACCACTCCGGTGTCATGAGTTGACACATGAGTTTTAAAGTAATTTCAGGATGGTATTTTAAAAGGGTTTTCAGCTGACCGTGCAGTTCCCTTTTGTATCTTTCTACTATCTAGTAAGCGGACCTCGCTTTGCTGAACCTACCTTCATACTGCGTATGTCTTTTCCTCTGAACTCACCGTCAATATATGTGGGGGGCTTCTGTCTCCTTTTTGGGGGAATTTCCCTAGAGGTAAGCCAGGTCTGTTTTTTCCTCTACTAGGGTAAGTTAGTTCTCCGGCTGGCGAGAGACGTCTAGGGATAAAACTTAGGCATGCCCCCCGGCCACTATTAGTTGTGTGGTAGGTTTAGCTCACGGTCAGCTCGAGATTCCATCACCCAAGAGCTCGTTCGTTATTTATGAGTCCTGATGTTCTCCTGCCATTGGGAACCATGACAGTATGGCCGGCCACGTGTTAAAACTGTTGGCAGAAGAAAGGAGAGAAAAAGAAGTCTGCAATTTTTTTATTTTTTTTCTCTCCCTCTGTGTTTGCTCTATAGTTGAATCAGTTGCATTTCAGCTCTAATTGCAGTCTTTGTCTTCCTCTCCTTCTAACCCTTGAATGGCTCTGATCTCACCTGCTTAAAATGGATCCTCAGAGTTTGGCTACAGGTTTGAATAATCTTGCCACAAAAGTTCAAAATTTACAGGATTTTGTTATACATGCTCCTATATCTGAACCTAGAATTCCTATACCAGAGTTTTTCTCCGGAGATAGATCTCGTTTTCTGAATTTCAAATATAATTGTAAATTATTTCTTTCTCTGAGACCTCGCTCCGCTGGAGATCCCGCACAGCAGGTTAAGATTGTAATTTCCTTGCTGCGAGGTGACCCTCAAGATTGGGCATTTGCATTGGCGCCAGGGGATCCTGCGTTGCTCAATGTGGATGCGTTTTTTCTGGCTTTGGGGTTGCTTTATGAGGAACCTAATTTAGAGATTCAGGCTGAAAAAGCCTTGATGGCCCTATCTCAAGGGCAAGATGAAGCTGAAATATACTGCCAAAAATTTCGTAAATGGTCTGTGCTTACTCAGTGGAATGAGTGCGCTTTGGCGGCGAATTTCAGAGAGGGTCTCTCTGATGCCATTAAGGATGTTATGGTGGGGTTCCCTGCGCCTGCAGGTCTGAATGAGTCCATGACAATGGCTATTCAGATTGATCGGCGTTTGCGGGAGCGTAAACCTGTGCACCATTTGGCGGTGTCTTCTGAGAAGGCGCCAGAGAATATGCAATGTGATAGAATTCTGTCCAGAAGCGAACGGCAGAATTTTAGGCGAAAAAATGGGTTGTGCTTCTATTGTGGTGATTCAACTCATGTTATATCAGCATGCTCTAGACGCACAAAGAAGGTTGATAAGTCTGTTTCAATTGGCACTTTACAGTCTAAGTTTATTCTATCTGTGACCTTGATTTGTTCATTATCGTCAATTACCGCGGACGCCTATGTCGACTCTGGCGCCGCTTTGAGTCTTATGGATTGGTCCTTTGCCAGGCGCTGTGGGTTTAATCTAGAGCCTCTGGAAGTCCCTATACCTCTGAAGGGTATTGATTCTACGCCATTGGCTAGTAATAAACCACAATACTGGACACAAGTGACTATGCGTATGACTCCAGACCATCAGGAGGTGATTCGCTTCCTTGTGTTGTACAATCTACATGATGTTTTGGTGCTCAGATTGCCATGGTTACAATCTCATAACCCAGTCCTTGACTGGAAAACAATGTCTGTGTTAAGCTGGGGATGTCAGGGGGCTCATGGGGATGTACCTTTGGTTTCCATTTCATCATCTATTCCCTCTGAGATTCCGGCATTTTTGTCTGATTATCGTGATGTTTTTGAGGAGCCTAAGCTTGGTTCACTCCCTCCTCACAGAGATTGCGATTGTACCATAGATCTGATTCCAGGCAGTAAATTTCCAAAGGGTCGTTTGTTTAATTTATCCGTACCTGAACATGTTGCTATGCGAGAGTATATTAAGGAGTCTCTGGAAAAGGGACATATTCGTCCTTCTTCATCTCCCTTAGGAGCCGGTTTTTTCTTTGTATCTAAAAAAGATGGCTCTTTGAGGCCGTGTATTGATTATCGACTCTTGAATAAAATTACAGTCAAATATCAGTATCCTTTGCCACTGCTGACTGATTTGTTTGCTCGAATAAAGGGGGCTAAGTGGTTCTCTAAGATTGATCTTCGTGGGGCGTATAATTTGGTGCGAATTAAGCAGGGGGATGAGTGGAAAACCGCATTTAATACGCCCGAGGGCCATTTTGAATATTTAGTAATGCCTTTTGGTCTTTCAAATGCCCCTTCAGTCTTTCAGTCCTTTATGCATAACATTTTCCGTGAATATTTGGATAAATTTATGATTGTGTATCTGGATGATATTTTGATTTTTTCGGATGACTGGGACTCTCATGTCCAACAAGTCAGGAGGGTTTTTCAGGTTTTGCGGGCTAATTTCTTGTGTGTGAAGGGTTCTAAGTGTATTTTTGGGGTTCAAAAGATTTCTTTTTTGGGGTACATTTTTTCCCCTTCTTCCAGTGAGATGGATCCTGTCAAGGTTCGGGCTATTTGTGATTGGACGCAGCCTACTTCTCTTAAGAGCCTACAGAAATTCTTGGGCTTTGCTAATTTTTATCGTCGATTTATAACTGGTTTTTCGGATGTTGCTAAACCTTTGACTGATTTGACTAAAAAGGGTGCTGATGTTACTGATTGGTCCCCTGCTGCTGTGGAGGCCTTTCGGGAGCTTAAGCGCCGCTTTTCTTCTGCCCCTGTGTTGCGTCAGCCTGATGTTGCTCTTCCTTTTCAGGTTGAGGTCGACGCTTCCGAGATCGGAGCTGGGGCGGTTTTGTCGCAGAAAAGTTCCGACTGCTCCGTGATGAGACCTTGTGCGTTCTTTTCTCGAAAATTTTCGCCCGCCGAACGAAACTATGATATTGGTAATCGGGAGCTTTTGGCTATGAAGTGGGCTTTTGAGGAGTGGCGTCATTGGCTTGAGGGGGCTAGACATCAGGTGGTGGTATTGACCGATCACAAGAATCTGATTTATCTTGAGTCTGCCAAGTGCCTGAATCCTAGACAGGCGCGCTGGTCGTTGTTTTTCTCTCGGTTTAATTTTGTGGTCTCATACCTACCAGGTTCTAAAAATGTGAAGGCAGATGCCCTTTCTAGGAGTTTTGAGCCTGATTCCCCTGGTGATTCTGAACCTACAGGTATTCTTAAGGATGGGGTGATATTATCTGCTGTTTGCCCAGACCTGCGACGGGCTTTGCAGGAGTTTCAGGCGGATAGACCTGATCGTTGCCCGCCTGGTAGACTGTTTGTTCCTGATGATTGGACCAGCAGAGTCATCTCGGAGGTTCATTCTTCTGCATTGGCAGGTCATCCTGGAATCTTTGGTACTAGGGATTTGGTGGCTAGGTCCTTCTGGTGGCCTTCCCTGTCTCGAGACGTACGAGTTTTTGTGCAGTCTTGTGATGTTTGTGCTCGGGCCAAGCCTTGTTGTTCTCGGGCTAGCGGATTGTTGTTATCCTTGCCTATTCTGAAGAGGCCTTGGACTCACATCTCTATGGATTTTATTTCTGATCTCCCTGCTTCTCAGAAAATGTCTGTCATCTGGGTGGTGTGTGACCGTTTTTCAAAGATGGTTCATTTGGTACCCTTGCCTAAGTTGCCTTCCTCATCCGAATTGGTTCCTCTGTTTTTTCAAAATGTGGTTCGCTTGCATGGTATTCCGGAAAATATCGTTTCTGACAGGGGGACCCAGTTCGTGTCTAGATTTTGGCGGGCATTCTGTGCTAGGATGGGCATTGATTTGTCTTTTTCGTCTGCGTTCCATCCTCAGACTAATTGCCAGACTGAGCGAACTAATCAGACCTTGGAGACTTATTTGAGGTGTTTTGTGTCTGCGGATCAGGATGACTGGGTTGCCTTTTTGCCGTTGGCAGAGTTTGCCCTCAATAATCGGGCTAGTTCTGCCACTTTGGTTTCTCCTTTCTTTTGCAATTCGGGGTTTCACCCTCGTTTTTCTTTCGGTCAGGTGGAGTCTTCGGATTGTCCGGGGGTGGATACTATGGTGGATAGGTTGCATCGGATTTGGGGACAGGTGGTGGACAATTTGAAGTTGTCCCAGGAGAAGACTCAGCATTTTGCTAACCGCCGTCGTCGTGTTGGTCCTCGTCTTCGTGTTGGGGACTTGGTGTGGTTGTCTTCCCGTTTTGTCCCTATGAGGGTTTCTTCTCCTAAGTTTAAGCCTCGGTTCATCGGTCCTTATAGGATTTTGGAGATTCTTAACCCTGTATCCTTTCGTTTAGACCTTCCGGCATCTTTCGCTATCCATAATGTCTTCCATCGGTCGTTGTTGCGGAGGTATGAGGTGCCGGTTGTTCCTTCTACCGAGCCTCCTGCTCCTGTGCTGGTTGAGGGTGAATTGGAGTATGTTGTAGAGAAAATCTTGGACTCCCGTATTTCCAGACGGAGACTACAATATCTGGTTAAGTGGAAGGGCTATGGTCAAGAAGATAATTCTTGGGTAACTGCTTCTGATGTTCACGCCTCTGATTTGGTTCGTGCCTTTCATAGGGCTCATCCGGATCGCCCTGGTGGTTCTTGTGAGGGTTCGGTGCCCCCTCCTTGAGGGGGGGGTACTGTTGTGAATCTGCTTTTGGGCTCCTTCTGGTGGTGGCTAGTGGTACTGGTGACTCGGGTCTGTTTTCTTTCTCAGTTCACCTGTTTTCATCAGTAGTGGGGAGTTCCTATTTAATCCTGCTCTTCAGTCATTGCCTTGCCGGCCATCAATGTAACCAGAGCCTTTCTGTTGCATGTTCCTGCTCCTAGACTACTGATCAGCTAAGTTGGACTCTTAGTCCTAAGTTTGTTTGCATTTTTGTTCCAGTTTACAGTTAAGTCATTCTCTGTAGCTGGAAGCTCTTGTGGGCTGAAATTACCACTCCGGTGTCATGAGTTGACACATGAGTTTTAAAGTAATTTCAGGATGGTATTTTAAAAGGGTTTTCAGCTGACCGTGCAGTTCCCTTTTGTATCTTTCTACTATCTAGTAAGCGGACCTCGCTTTGCTGAACCTACCTTCATACTGCGTATGTCTTTTCCTCTGAACTCACCGTCAATATATGTGGGGGGCTTCTGTCTCCTTTTTGGGGGAATTTCCCTAGAGGTAAGCCAGGTCTGTTTTTCCCTCTACTAGGGTAAGTTAGTTCTCCGGCTGGCGAGAGACGTCTAGGGATAAAACTTAGGCATGCCCCCCGGCCACTATTAGTTGTGTGGTAGGTTTAGCTCACGGTCAGCTCGAGATTCCATCACCCAAGAGCTCGTTCGTTATTTATGAGTCCTGACGTTCCCCTGCCATTGGGAACCATGACAATGTGGTGGAGAAAATTTTGGATTCTCGTTTTTCAAGGCGGAGGCTTCAGTATCTTGTCAAGTGGAAGGGTTATGGCCAGGAGGATAATTCTTGGGTTGTTGCCTCCGATGTCCATGCCGCCGATTTGGTTTGTGCCTTTCACTTGGCTCGTCCTGATCGGCCTGGGGGCTCTGGTGTGGGTTCGGTGACCCCTCCTCAAGGGGGGGTAATGTTGTGAATTCCGCTCTTGGGCTCCCTCCGGTGGTTGTAAGTGGCACTTTTGTGAGTTCTGCTCTTGGGCTCCCTCCGGTGGATTTAAGTGGAACTGCTGCTCCTTGGATTTAGCAGTCAGCAGCTGCTTCCACTGATTGTCTATTCTGGCTCGGCTATTTATCCTGGCTCTATCCTTCAGCCAGTGCCAGTTGTCAATGGTTCCTGCTTGGATTCACATCTCTCTTGGATTTCCCTGATATTCTGACCAGTTCAGCAAAGATAAGTCCTTGCTTTGTTCTTTTGCTTTCCACTTGTTGTGGACTTAATCGTTCAGCACATTCTATGTTTTTTCTAGTCCAGCTTGTCAGTATGGATTTATTCAGTTAACCCCTTAATGACAGACAATATGTCTTTTAACTGACCTAAGATATAAGAGAATAGCCTCCCCGTACAGGTGACAATCTAGCAGCTGTTGGCTGTCCACTATAGCTGACAACTTGCTGTATCAGCCACGATCAGTGTTTGCAACATCCTAATCTGTTTAACCCCTTAGATGCTGCTGTCAATAGTGACTACACCATTACAAATGGATAAAAGAGTGTGGGGGCTTCCTCTTTATCCAAATTGGTGCCCTCAGATCATGATTGTGTGGTCCTGATGTTTGCCATGGCAATTCATGACCAAATAGTGGCCTTAGAGTCAGACGGCTCTACTAATCTGTTCAGAAGTTAGAGACATTTAGGTGGTAAAAATACACATTTTCATTTCTGTCATGTCACTTTGCATTAATTCCTGTAAAGCACCTGAAGGGTTAACAAACTAACTGACAGCAGTTTTCAATATCTCAGGGGGTACTGTTTTTAAAATGGTATCACGTTTGGGGGTTTCCCAATATATGAGACCCCTAAAGTCACTTCAAACATGGATAAGTCCTTAAAAAAATAAATTTTGTAAATTTCCTTAAAAATATGAAAAATTGCTGCTACATTTTTAAACCTCATAAAATCCTAACAAAATAAAATAACATGTTACAAATGGTGCTGATATAAAGCCGACATGTGGGAAATATTATTTATTAATAGTTTGCTGTGGTATGACCATCTGGATTAAAGAGATAATCATTCAAATTTAGAAAAGTGCAAATTTTTAACATTTTTCTAAAATTTTTGATACTTTTTATAAATAAACACAAAACATATTGACCTAAATTTACCATTATCATAAAGTATAATGTGTTATGAAAAAAAAATCTCAAAATCACTGGGATTTGTTGAAGCATTGCAGAGTTATTACCACATAAAGTGACACTGGTCAGATTTCAAAAATTTGGCTCCGTCACTAAGGGGTTAAGCTGGAAGCTCTGGGAAGCAGATTTACCCTCCGCACCTTTAGTCAGGTGTGGAGATTTTTGTAAACTCTGTGGTGGATTTTTCTAGTTTTTAATACTGACTGCACAGCATTCTGTCTTGTTCTATCTATCTAGCTAGATTGGCCTCCTTTGCTACATCCTAGTTTCATTCTGTGTATGTCATTTCCCTCTCCACTCACAGTCAATATTTGTGGGGGGCTGTCTGTCCTTTGGGAATTTTCTCTGAGGCAAGATAGCTTTCCTGTTTCTATCTTTAGGGGTAGTTAGTCCTCCGGCTGTGACGAGGTGTCTAGGGAGTGACAGGAACATCCCACGGCTACATCTAGTGTTGTGTTAAGCTCAGTAACTGCGGTCAGTACAGGTACCACCTCCTCCAGAGCACGTCCCATGTTGCTCCTAAACCACCTGCTCATAACAATGGGGATAGCTGAGACCCCAGAGAACATGATTCGGGTCGGTTTTTACCAACCCCGGGTTGCGATCGCCGGTAATTAACTGTTTACTGGAGGCTGCAAAAAAAAGTGATTTCTCATTTAATTTCTCTGTCCTCCGATGTGATCGCACATTAGAGGACAGAGAAATGGGGTCCCCGATCGCCCTCCGATACTCACCAGTCTTCCCCGATGCTCCTTGTGGCTCCCGATCTGCGCAGTGCTCCCGCCAGCCAGCACCCGGTAGATCTTTGAACATGATCGGGGTCAGTTTTTACCTACCCCTGTTTTGCGATCGCCGGCAATTAACCGTTTACCGGCGACAGCAAAAAAAGAAAAGCGGTGTGTCATTCTCTGTCCTCTGATGTGATCGCACATCAGAGGTCAGAGGAATAGGGAGATCTGGGACCCTGATATACTTACCGGTGTCCCTGGGTCCTCCTGCATCACCTCCTGGCCACTGGCTTCTTCCTCCGGGAAGAAAATGGCGGCACATGCGCAGTGCACCCGCCGTGATGTGCCGGCTGCCAGAGGAAGATTCTTCCTCTTGTTTTATTTTGGTCTCTGTGAGATCCTATCACAGTGATCAAAATAGAAAAAATAATAAATAACCCCCTCTTGATCACCCCCTTAGTTTTGAAAAAACAATAAAATAAAAAAAATTATGTATTTCCATTTTCCATTTAGGGTTAGGGCTAGGGTTAGGGTTGGTGCTAAAGTTAGGGTTAGGGTTGGGGCTAAAATTAGGATTAGGGCTAGGGTTAGGGTTGGTGCTAAAGTTAGGGTTAGGGTTCGGGTTGGGGCTAAAGTTAGGGTTAGGGCTAGGGTTAAGGTTTGGGTTGGGGCTAAAGCTAGGGTTAGGCTTAGGGATAGGGTTGACATTAGGGTTACATTTGGGATTAGGGTTAGGTTTGGGATTAAGGTTAAAGTTAGGGTTGGGATTAGGGTTAGGGGTGTATTGGGATTAGGGTTGGGATTAGGGTTAGGTTTGAGGTTAGGGTTGAGATTATGATTAGGGGTGTGTTGGGCTTAGGGATTTGATTAGGGTTAGGGTTGGGATTAGGGTTAAGGGTGTTTTGGCGTAAGGGTTGTGATTAGGGTTATGGTTAGGGTTGAGATTAGGGTTAGGGGTGTTTTGGGGTTAGGGTTTTGATTAGGGTTATGGATTAGGTTGGGATTAGGGTTAGGGGTGTGTTGGGGTTAGGGTTGGAGTTAGAATTTTGGGGTTTCCACTGTTTAGGTACATCAGGGGGTCTCCAAACGTGACAGCCAATTTTGCACTCAAAAAGTCAAATGGTTCTCCCTCCCTTCTGAGCTCTGCCGTGCACCCAAATAGTGGTTTACCCCCACATATGGGGTATCAATGTACTCAGGATTAATTGGACAGCAACTTTTGGTGTCCACTTTCTCCTGTTACCCTTGCAAAAATAAAAAAATTGGGGGCTAAAAAATCATTTTTGTGGAAAAAAATGATTTTTTATTTTCACGGCTTTGCGTCAAACTTTTGTGAAAAACTTGGGCTTTCAAAATGCTCACCACATATCTAGATAAGTTCCTTGGGGGTCTAGTTTCCAAAATAGGGTCACTTGTGGGGGGATTCTACTGTTTACGCACATCAGGGGCTCTGAAAATGCAACATGACGCCCGCAGACCATTCCATCAAAGTCTGCAGTTTAAAACGTCACTACTTCCCTTCCGAGCCCTGATGTGTGCCCAAACAGTGGTCTTTCCTTACATATGGGGTATCAGCGTACTCAGGGCAAATGGGACAACAAATTTTGGGGTCCAATTTTTCCTGTTACCCTTGGGAAAATAAAAAATAGGGGGCTAAAAATACCATTTTTGTGGAAAAAATATGATTTTTTATTTTCATGGCTCTACGTTATAGACTTCTGTGAAGCAGTTGGGGGTTCATAGTGCTCACAACACATCTAGATGAGCTCTTTGGGGTTTTAATTTCCAAAATGGTGTCACTTGTGGGGGGTTTCTACTGGTTAGGCACATGAGGAGATCTGCAAATGCAACATGACGCCCGCAGACCATTCCATCAAAGTCTGCAGTTTAAAACATCACTACTTCCCTTCCGAGCCCCGATGTGTGCCCAAACAGTGGTCCCCCCCACATATGGGGTACTCAGGACAAATTGGACAACAAATTTTGGGGTCCAGTTTCTCCTGTTACCCTTGATAAAATAAAAAATTGTGAGCTAAAAAATCATTTTTGAGGGAAAAAAAAGGATTTTTTATTTTCACAGCTCTACATTATAAACTTCTGTGAAGCACTTCAGGGTTCAAAGTGCTCACCACACATCTAGATAAGTTCCGTAATGGGTCTAGTTTCCAAAATGGAGTCACTTGTGGGGGGTTTCCACTGTTTAGGCACATCAGGGGCTCTCCAAACGCAACATGGCATCCGATCTCAATTCCAGCCAATTCTGCATTGAAAAACTCAAACGATGCTCCTTCTCTTCCAAGCTCTGCCATGCGCCCAAACTGTGGTTTACCCCCACATATGGGGTATTGGCGTACTCAAGACAACTTGCACAACAACTTTTGGGGTCTAATTTCTCCTGTTACCCTTGTGAAAATAAGAATTTGTGGGTGAAAAGATAATTTTTGTGTAAAAAATGTGATTTTTTTATTTTCACTGCTCTACGTTATAAACTTTTGTGAAGCACTTGGGGGTTCAAAGTGCTCACCACACATCTAGATAAGTTCCTTAAGGGGTCTAGTTTACAAAATGGTGTCACTTGTGGGGGGTTTCCACTGTTTAGGCACATCAGGGGCTCTCCAAATGCGACATGGCGTCCGATCTTAATTCCAGCCAATTCTGCATTGAAAAAGTCAAACATTGCTCCTTCTCTTCCAAGCCCTGCCGTGCGCCCAAACAGTGGTTTACCCCCACATTTGGGGTATCGGCATATTCAGGAGAAATTGAACAACAAATTTTGTGGTTCATTTTCTCTTTTTAAACTTGTGAAAATAAAAAAAATTGGTTCTGAATTAAAATGTTTGCAAAAAAAAGTTAAATGTTAATTTTTTCCTTCCACATTTTTACAGTTCCTGTGAAGCACGTAAAGGGTTAATAAACTTTTTGAATGTGGTTTTGAGCACCTTGAGGGGTGTAGTTTTTAGAATGGTGTCAAATTTGGGTATTTTCTGTCATGTACACCCCTCAAAGTGACTTTAAATATGAGATGGTCCCTTAAAAAAATGGTTTTGTAAATTTTGTTGTAAAAATGAGAAATCGCTGGTCAACTTTTAACCCTTATAACTTCCTAACAACAAAAAAATTGTTTCCAAAATTGTGGTGATGTAAAGTAGACATGTGGAAAATGTTATTTTGTTAACTATTTTGTGTGACATATCTCTTTGATTTAAGGGCATAAAAATTCAAAATTTGAAAATTGCAACATTTTAAATTTTTTTGCTATATTTCCATTTTTTTTCATAGTTAATCGCAAGTAATATCGAAGAAATGTTATCACTGACATGAAGTACAATATGTCATGAAAAAATATTCTCAGAATCAGTGGGATCAGTTAAAGCGTTCCAGAGTTATAACCTCATAAAATGACAGTGGTCAGAATTGTAAAAATTGGCTCGGTCATTAAGTACCAAATTGGCTCTGTCACTAAGGGTTTAATAAAAAAAACCCACAATACTAATATTACCATAAGTGCCATTGTACACAGGAGCTCTGTACATAGTGTACAGTGTATAGTGTAAGTGACCAGGTAATACAATGATCACCAGTGACATTACACACAGGAGCTCTGTATAAAGTATGGTATCATTCACTGTCCCCCATCGTACACCCTCAAAACATCATCATTTGCTCCCCCGAAGCCCATTTAATTCACTTTATTAAAAAAAGTTTTTCACAGTTACCGCTCATACGATCCCCTGCAGCTCCACTTCTGGACTGGTACCCTGGCGAGTGGTGCGCATACGCGCAGTCACCAGCACATCACAGAAGAGGCGGGGGGGCTCCATTGGAGCTGCATGTCCATTCTGTTTTGACTGCCATGGAGTTCCAACAAGCTTACCTGAGCCAAGATGTGCAACGCCGATGGATGCGCGTCGGCGCACAATGCTTTATTATAAAAATAGTAATCTTCGGGACTCATGAAATTTCAAAAAGATTCATAAGTTCATATGGTATTCTTTTCGACATAGGAAAATATAGACATCAGTCCATCCTACGTTTTGGCATATCTGCCTTTATCAAGGAGGTCTGTTCAGGTGTATGAACTTATGAATCTTTTTGAAATTTCTGGAGTGCCAAAGATTACTATTTTTATTCATTTTGCTACATTTTCCTTTGGGCACGACTTCTTCTAGAGTGCACCACTCTTGACTGACTATAATACTTTATTATACCCTGAGGCCTGGTGAGCAGAAGCACAAGGAGGGTCCTGATGGCGGCCCTGCATATACGAAATGCAATGCATAGACCTGACACGGGTCTCTTGACCCAAACTCGACAGTCATATCTAGGGTTGAGCGACTTTCATTTTTTTAAGATCGAGTAGGGTTTTGGGAAACCCGATTTTGTCCAGAGTCGAGTCGAGTGCAGTCGGCCGATTATCGCTAAAAGTCGGGGATCGACCGAAACACGAAACCCAATGCAAGTCAATGGGGAAGCATAGTCGGCAGTGAGTGGAGGCCAGGAAAACACCTACAGTGCCCATTTTAATGCCAAAAACATCCATTCTTGTTTCTGAAGCTTGCCAATCTTAATTAACTGTATAATAATAGTTGGGCATAGGGAATTGGGGGAAAGTTGTGGGGGGAGTAGGGCTGGCTCAAGTTTTTCGTGGGCCCAGGAAATGCGGACTACGTCACGGCGGTGTTGCAGGGAAAGGTAAGTATTTAAACGTTGCAAGTGCTGTGATCCTGAGCAAGCAGGGGGGGGCCCACTCGTTCGCATTGGCACTGGCACAGGGCCCCTCAAAGTACGGCGGTGTGTTTGCATGGCGGGGGCGCCTCCCACCAGCAGCGACACTTTTGCGTACTCTGAGGGGCCCTGTGCCAGTGACGTCGCCAACGAGTATGCCCCCCCACCTGATGAAGGAACCTGCACTTTCATCTGCACCTTCCTCTTTGTCCCTGTGTAAGGTGGTATAACATGCGGGAAGGGGAACCTTACTTTCAGCAGGGTCAGATTCTGGCTGTGTAGAGTACAAGGGGAATGTAGTGGTCTAGGTCAATGTACCAGCAGACTCATTTAGCAGTGGCTGGGCAATGGGCAGGATGAGGAGGAAACAGATATAGGGCCAAAGAATAAAGTAGGCTAAATGCAGTTCAAAATTGGTAACAGGACTAAACAGGCGGCATTGCTTTGTTCAGTGGAGTAGCAAACCCAAGAGCAGCAGACACTGTTTCAAGGGCCTAACCACACTAGTAGGCCAAATGCAGTTTAATATCTGATAGTATAGGGCGAAAGCCAGAATGTGGAAGCTCAGCTTTGTTCAGTTGAGGACAACACAGGGAGGGGCAGACACCTTTAGTAGGCCGGAAAAGCCTATTGCATTTTTTAAAATGGTAATTTGGAGCAGAAGGTTGAAGCTCAGCTTTATTTAGTTGAGGACAACACCAGGCAGGGGCACACAGACAGACACCTTTAGTAGGCCGGAAAAGCCTATTGCATTTTTTAAAATGGTAATTTGGAGCAGAAGGTTGAAGCTCAGCTTTATTTAGTTGAGGACAACACCAGGCAGGGGCACACAGACAGACACCTTTAGTAGGCCGGAAAAGCCTATTGCATTTTTTAAAATGGTAATTTGGAGCAGAAGGTTGCAGCTCAGCTTTATTTAGTTGAGGGCAACACCAGGGAGGGGCAGAAGCCGTTAGTAGGCCCTAACCACCATTTTGTTTTTTAAAAACCACTTAATGAGAGCCGGAAGGTTGAAGCTCAGCTTTATTCAGTTGAGGACAACACCAGGCAGGGGCACACAGACAGACACCTTTAGTAGGCCGGAAAAGCCTATTGCATTTTTTAAAATGGTAATTTGGAGCAGAAGGTTGAAGCTCAGCTTTATTTAGTTGAGGACAACACCAGGCAGGGGCACACAGACAGACACCTTTAGTAGGCCGGAAAAGCCTATTGCATTTTTTAAAATGGTAATTTGGAGCAGAAGGTTGAAGCTCAGCTTTATTTAGTTGAGGGCAACACCAGGGAGGGGCAGAAGCCGTTAGTAGGCCCTAACCACCATTTTGTTTTTTAAAAACCACTTAATGAGAGCCGGAAGGTTGAAGCTCAGCTTTATTCAGTTGAGGACAACACCAGGCAGGGGCACACAGACAGACACCTTTAGTAGGCCGGAAAAGCCTATTGCATTTTTTAAAATGGTAATTTGGAGCAGAAGGTTGAAGCTCAGCTTTATTTAGTTGAGGGCAACACCAGGGAGGGGCAGAAGCCGTTAGTAGGCCCTAACCACCATTTTGTTTTTTAAAAACCACTTAATGAGAGCCGGAAGGTTGAAGCTCAGCTTTATTCAGTTGAGGACAACACCAGGCAGGGGCACACAGACAGACACCTTTAGTAGGCCGGAAAAGCCTATTGTGTTTTTGAAAATGGTAATTTGGAGCAGAAGGTTGAAGCTCAGCTTTATTTAGTTGAGGACAACACCAGGCAGGGGCACACAGACAGACACCTTTAGTAGGCCGGAAAAGCCTATTGCATTTTTTAAAATGGTAATTTGGAGCAGAAGGTTGAAGCTCAGCTTTATTTAGTTGAGGGCAACACCAGGCAGGGGCACACAGACAGACACCTTTAGTAGGCCGGAAAAGCCTATTGCATTTTTTAAAATGGTTATTTGGAGCAGAAGGTTGAAGCTCAGCTTTATTTAGTTGAGGACAACACCAGGCAGGGGCACACAGACAGACACCTTTAGTAGGCCGGAAAAGCCTATTGCATTTTTTAAAATGGTAATTTGGAGCAGAAGGTTGAAGCTCAGCTTTATTTAGTTGAGGGCAACACCAGGGAGGGGCAGAAACCGTTAGTAGGCCCTAACCAAAGTTGAAGGCCAAATGCAGTTTAATTTCTGATACTATAGGCCGAAAGCCAGAAGGTGGAAGCTCCGATTTAGACAGTGGAGGACAATTTGAATTAGGGACTGCAGACAGACTTAGTAGGCTGTCCCCTGTGGACCATGCATCCAACACATTAACCCATTGCGCCGTAATGGACACGTAATCTTCCGTGGCCATGCCTACAGGTCCATGCGTCTGTTGTCAGGTGCACCTTTGTACTCACAGATTGCCAGAGTGCATGGACAATGCGGTCTTCTACATGCTGGTGGAGGGTTGGGATGGCTTTTCTCGCAAAAGAAGTGTCGACTGGTTAGCTTGTAGCGTGGTACAGCGTAGTCCATCATGGCCTTATTAATAGTAAATAAAATATATAACTAGGCTCTATGAACTTTTAAATAGGTTCCAGGGGTACACGGGCAGCATTGGTGTGGTCAGTGGAGGAGTATTGCAAGTAGGGGCTGCAGACAGGCTATCAAAGGCCTAAAATACCAAACAGTAGGCACTCATGGCAGTTTTACATCGGTTACATGGATACACAGGCAGGCACTCCAGGCAGCATTGTGGTCAGTGGAGGAGTATTGCAAGTAGGGGCCGCAGACAGGCTATCAAAGGCCTAAAATAACAAACAGTAGGCAGTCATGGCAGTTTTACATCGGTTACATGGATACACAGGCAGGCAATCCAGGCAGCATTGTGGTCAGTGGAGGAGTATTGCAAGTAGGGGCCGCAGACAGGCTATCAAAGGCCTAAAATAACAAACAGTAGGCAGTCATGGCAGTTTTACATCGGTTACATGGATACACAGGCAGGCACTCCAGGCAGCATTGTGGTCAGTGGAGGAGTATTGCAAGTAGGGGCCGCAGACAGGCTATCAAAGGCCTAAAATAACAAACAATAGGCTCATTGCAGTTTTACAGCGGTTACATGGATAGACGGGCAGGCAGCTTGGTGGTGAGTGGAGGAGTATTTAAAGTAGGGACCGCAGACAGGCTTCAAAGGCCTAACATAAGAAAATGGGCTGGCTGTAGGCACTTTATAATTGGTTCCAGGGGTACACGGGCAGCAGTGGTCTGGCCAGTGGAGGACTAGTGGAAGGAGGGACCGCAGACAGGCTTCAAAGGCCTAACATAAAAAAATGGGCTGGCTGTAGGCACTTTATAATTGGTTCCAGGGGTACACGGGCAGCAGTGGTCTGGTCAGTGGAGGACTAGTGGAAGGAGGGACCGCAGACAGGCTTCAAAGGCCTAACATAAAAAAATGGGCTGGCTGTAGGCACTTTATAATTGGTTCCAGGGGTACACGGGCAGCAGTGGTCTGGCCAGTGGAGGACTAGTGGAAGGAGGGACCGCAGACAGGCTTCAAAGGCCTAACATAAAAAAATGGGCTGGCTGTAGGCACTTTATAATTGGTTCCAGGGGTACACGGGCAGCAGTGGTCTGGCCAGTGGAGGACTAGTGGAAGGAGGGACCGCAGACAGGCTTCAAAGGCCTAACATAAAAAAATGGGCTGGCTGTAGGCACTTTATAATTGGTTCCAGGGGTACACGGGCAGCAGTGGTCTGGTCAGTGGAGGACTAGTGGAAGGAGGGACCGCAGACAGGCTTCAAAGGCCTAACATAAAAAAATGGGCTGGCTGTAGGCACTTTATAATTGGTTCCAGGGGTACACGGGCAGCAGTGGTCTGGTCAGTGGAGGACTAGTGGAAGGAGGGACCGCAGACAGGCTTCAAAGGCCTAACATAAAAAAATGGGCTGGCT
Source organism: Ranitomeya variabilis (assembly GCF_051348905.1). NCBI lineage: Eukaryota > Metazoa > Chordata > Amphibia > Anura > Dendrobatidae > Ranitomeya > Ranitomeya variabilis. Next base: position 158,315,886 of record NC_135238.1, on the reverse strand, counting down.
GTAGGCACTTTATAATTGGTTCCAGGGGTACACGGGCAGCAGTGGTCTGGTCAGTGGAGGACTAGTGGAAGGAGGGACCGCAGACAGGCTTCAAAGGCCTAACATAAAAAAATGGGCTGGCTGTAGGCACTTTATAATTGGTTCCAGGGGTACAAGGGCAGCAGTGGTCTGGCCAGTGGAGGACTAGTGGAAGGAGGGACCGCAGACAGGCTTCAAAGGCCTAACATAAAAAAATGGGCTGGCTGTAGGCACTTTATAATTGGTTCCAGGGGTACACGGGCAGCAGTGGTCTGGTCAGTGGAGGACTAGTGGAAGGAGGGACCGCAGACAGGCTTCAAAGGCCTAACATAAAAAAATGGGCTGGCTGTAGGCACTTTATAATTGGTTCCAGGGGTACACGGGCAGCAGTGGTTTGGCCAGTGGAGGACTAGTGGAAGGAGGGACCGCAGACAGGCTTCAAAGGCCTAACATAAAAAAATGGGCTGGCTGTAGGCACTTTATAATTGGTTCCAGGGGTACACGGGCAGCAGTGGTCTGGCCAGTGGAGGACTAGTGGAAGGAGGGACCGCAGACAGGCTTCAAAGGCCTAACATAAAAAAATGGGCTGGCTGTAGGCACTTTATAATTGGTTCCAGGGGTACACGGGCAGCAGTGGTCTGGTCAGTGGAGGACTAGTGGAAGGAGGGACCGCAGACAGGCTTCAAAGGCCTAACATAAAAAAATGGGCTGGCTGTAGGCACTTTATAATTGGTTCCAGGGGTACACGGGCAGCAGTGGTCTGGCCAGTGGAGGACTAGTGGAAGGAGGGACCGCAGACAGGCTTCAAAGGCCTAACATAAAAAAATGGGCTGGCTGTAGGCACTTTATAATTGGTTCCAGGGGTACATGGGCAGCAGTGGTCTGGCCAGTGGAGGACTAGTGGAAGGAGGGACCGCAGACAGGCTTCAAAGGCCTAACATAAAAAAATGGGCTGGCTGTAGGCACTTTATAATTGGTTCCAGGGGTACACGGGCAGCAGTGGTCTGGTCAGTGGAGGACTAGTGGAAGGAGGGACCGCAGACAGGCTTCAAAGGCCTAACATAAAAAAATGGGCTGGCTGTAGGCACTTTATAATTGGTTCCAGGGGTACACGGGCAGCAGTGGTCTGGCCAGTGGAGGACTAGTGGAAGGAGGGACCGCAGACAGGCTTCAAAGGCCTAACATTAAAAAATGGGCTGGCTGTAGGCACTTTATAATTGGTTCCAGGGGTACACGGGCAGCAGTGGTCTGGCCAGTGGAGGACTAGTGGAAGGAGGGACCGCAGACAGGCTTCAAAGGCCTAACATAAAAAAATGGGCTGGCTGTAGGCACTTTATAATTGGTTCCAGGGGTACACGGGCAGCAGTGGTCTGGTCAGTGGAGGACTAGTGGAAGGAGGGACCGCAGACAGGCTTCAAAGGCCTAACATAAAAAAATGGGCTGGCTGTAGGCACTTTATAATTGGTTCCAGGGGTACACGGGCAGCAGTGGTCTGGTCAGTGGAGGACTAGTGGAAGGAGGGACCGCAGACAGGCTTCAAAGGCCTAACATAAAAAAATGGGCTGGCTGTAGGCACTTTATAATTGGTTCCAGGGGTACACGGGCAGCAGTGGTCTGGCCAGTGGAGGACTAGTGGAAGGAGGGACCGCAGACAGGCTTCAAAGGCCTAACATAAAAAAATGGGCTGGCTGTAGGCACTTTATAATTGGTTCCAGGGGTACACGGGCAGCAGTGGTCTGGCCAGTGGAGGACTAGTGGAAGGAGGGACCGCAGACAGGCTTCAAAGGCCTAACATAAAAAAATGGGCTGGCTGTAGGCACTTTATAATTGGTTCCAGGGGTACATGGGCAGCAGTGGTCTGGTCAGTGGAGGACTAGTGGAAGGAGGGACCGCAGACAGGCTTCAAAGGCCTAAAATAACAAACAATAGGCTCATGGCAGTTTTACAGCGGTTACATGGATACACGGGCAGCTTGGTGGTGAGTGGAGGAGTAGTGCAAGGAGTGTCTGTCCCAGTACTCCCAAAATATAAATAGATGTTAATGTCTCGCAAAACAACCAAAACAAAAAAAAAGGTGGCATACTTAGGTACAGGGGTGGGCTCATCTGCTGAGTTTCTGACATAGTAATTTGGCAGTAACTATTTAATGGTGCCAATATAGGACACAGACACAGACTACTTTAAGTTGCATCATAGATGTCTACAAATGTGTATTGTCAGTGCCAGACATTGAATGATGTCAGCGAATAGACTAAAGATTGGTGGAGCTGTGCGACATAATTTTGCATGTGGTAGAGCACATTTTGAGCTGGGGTAGGGGGGAACTCTCTAGAGGCCGGCGGGACCGCCCCAGGGCCCCTCATGTTACAACGGTGTGTCTGACGTTGGGTGCGCACCACCACCGCCAGAGACACTACATTGTACTATGAGGGACCCAGTAGCAATGCCGTCAACCAAAAGCGAGCACACCCACCTCTTCAGACAAACAGCAGTCTCACGGGTGCTTGCGCCAAGTCGCGATACCACGGCCCCGTGTGGGGAGTTTGGCCATTTAGGGAGGTGTAAACATGTCGTATGCTGTACAATCAGCTGCAGCAAATTAGACATTAGAAAAGTAATTCACAGGCAAGAGCCTTTCATAGGAAAGCTAGGTGTCGGCCGGGCAAGGTGGGGCAAAAGATTTCGAAATCCAGTTGTGGTTCATTTTAATGAATGTTAGATCGTCAACATTTTGGGTAGCCAGACGAGTCCTTTTTTCGGTTAATATTGAACCTGCAGCACTGAATACTCTTTCTGATAGGACACTTGCTGCCGGGCAAGCAAGCTCCTGCAATGCATATTCTGCCAATTCTGGCCAGGTGTCTAATTTGGAGGCCCAGTAATCAAATGGGAATGACGGTTGAGGGAGAACATCGATAAGGGATGAAAAATAGTTAGTAACCATACTGGACAAATGTTGTCTCCTGTCACTTTCAATTGATGCAGCAGTACCTGTCCTGTCTGCGGTCATAGCAAAATCACTCCACAACCTGGTCAGAAAACCCCTCTGTCCAACGCCACTTCTGATGTGTGCACCCCTAACACTCCTAGTCTGCTGCCCCCTGGAGCTCGTGTGAGAACGATCACGTGCGCTGTGTGCTGGGAATGCCTGAAGCAAACGGTCAACAAGAGTTGATTGTTTGGTTGCTAATATTAGTTCCAAGTTCTCATGTGGCATAATATTTTGCAATTTGCCTTTATAGCGTGGATCAAGGAGGCAGGCCAACCAGTAATCGTCATCGTTCATCATTTTCGTAATGCGTGTGTCCCTTTTTAGGATACGTAAGGCATAATCCGCCATGTGGGCCAAAGTTCCAGTTGTCAAATCTCCGGTTGTGATTGGTTGAGGGGCAGTTGCAGGCAAATCTACGTCACTTGTGTCCCTCAAAAAACCAGAACCCGGCCGTGACACGCAACCAATTTCCTGTGCCCCCGGGAAAGGTTCGGCATTAAAAATATACTCATCCCCATCATCCTCCTCGTCCTCCACCTCCTCTTCGCCCGCTACCTCGTCCTGTACACTGCCCTGACCAGACAATGGCTGACTGTCATCAAGGCTTTCCTCTTCCTCTGGTGCAGACGCCTGCTCCTTTATGTGCGTCAAACTTTGCATCAGCAGACGCATTAGGGGGATGCTCATGCTTATTACGGCGTTGTCTGCACTAACCAGCCGTGTGCATTCCTCAAAACACTGAAGGACTTGACACATGTCTTGTATCTTAGACCACTGCACACCTGACAACTCCATGTCTGCCATCCTACTGCCTGCCCGTGTATCCTCCCACAAATAAATAACAGCACGCCTCTGTTCGCACAGTCTCTGAAGCATGTGCAGTGTTGAGTTCCACCTTGTTGCAACGTCTATGATTAGGCGATGCTGGGGAAGGTTCAAAGACCGCTGATAGGTCTGCATACCGCTGGCGTGTACAGGCGAACGTCGGATATGTGAGCAAAGTGCACGCACTTTGAGGAGCAGGTCGGAGAACCCAGGATAAGTTTTCAATAAGCACTGCACCACCAGGTTTAAGGTGTGAGCCAGGCAAGGAATGTGTTTCAGTTGGGAAAGGGAGATGGCAGCCATGAAATTCCTTCCGTTATCACTCACTACTTTGCCTGCCTCAAGATCTACTGTGCCCAGCCACGACTGCGTTTCTTGTTGCAAGAACTCGGACAGAACTTCCGCGGTGTGTCTATTGTCGCCCAAGCACTTCATAGCCAATACAGCCTGCTGACGCTTGGCAGTAGCTGGCCCATAATGGGACAACTGGTGTGCAACAGTGTCATCTGCCGATGGAGTGGTTGGCAGACTGCGTTCTGTGGAAGAGCTGTAGCTTCTGCAGGAGGACGAGGAGGAGGAGGAGGAGGGGGTGCGAACGCCTACAGCCAACTGTTTCCTAGACCGTGGGCTAGGCACAACTGTCCCTAAATTGATGTCGCCTGTGGACCCTGCATCCACCACATTCACCCAGTGTGCCGTGATGGACACATAACGTCCCTGGCCATGCCTACTGGTCCATGCATCTGTAGTCAGGTGCACCTTTGTACTCACAGATTGCCTGAGTGCATGGACGATGCGCTGTTTAACATGCTGGTGCAGGGCTGGGATGGCTTTTCTGGAAAAAAAGTGTCGACTGGGTAGCTCGTATCGTGGTTCAGCGTACTCCATCAGGGCTTTGAAAGCTTCGCTTTCAACTAACCGGTAGGGCATCATCTCTAACGAGATTAGTCTAGCTATGTGGGCGTTAAAACCCTGTGTACGCGGATGCGAGGATAAGTACTTCCTTTTTCTAACCAGAGTCTCATGTAGGGTGAGCTGGACTGGAGAGCTGGAGATCGTGGAACTTTCGGGTGTGCCGGTGTACATGGCAGACTGAGAGACGGTTGGAGACGGTATTGTTTCCGCCGGTGCCCTAGATGCAATATTTCCTCCTACAAAACTGGTGGTTCCCTGACCCTGACTGCTTTTGGCTGGCAAAGAAACCTGCACAGATACTGCCGGTGGTGCAGAAAATGGTGGCCTTACAGTGACGGAAGGGATGTTGCGTTGCTGACTAGCTTCATTGGCCGAGGGTGCTACAACCTTGAGGGACGTTTGGTAGTTAGTCCAGGCTTGAAAATGCATGGTGGTTAAGTGTCTATGCATGCAACTAGTATTTAGACTTTTCAGATTCTGACCTCTGCTTAAGCTAGTTGAACATTTTTGACAAATGACTTTGCGCTGATCTGTTGGATGTTGTTTAAAAAAATGCCAGACTGCACTCTTCCTAGACTCGGATCCCTTTTCAGGGATTGCAGACTGAGCTTTAACCGGATGGCAACGCTGTGCTCCAACAGGTTTTGGCTTTGACACGCGTTTTGGGCCAGATACGGGCCCGGCAGATGGAACCTGTTGCGATGTTGATGCCTGCTGCGGCCCCTCCTCCACCTCCGCTTCTGAACTACTGCCGCCTGCACCCTGTTCCCCCAATGGCTGCCAATCGGGGTCAATAACTGGGTCATCTATTACCTCCTCTTCGAGCTCGTGTGCAACTTCGTCTGTGTCACTGTGTCGGTCGGTGGTATAGCGTTCGTGGCGGGGCAACATAGTCTCATCAGGGTCTGATTGTGGATCTGTACCCTGAGAGGGCAATGTGGTGGTCTGAGTCAAAGGAGCAGCATAGTACTCTGGCTGTGGCTGTGCATCAGTGCACTCCATGTCAGAATATACTTGTAATGGGCATGGCCTGTTAAATGTTTCACTTTCTAAGCCAGGGACGGTATGTGTAAAGAGCTCCATGGAGTGACCCGTTGTGTCGCCTGCTGCATCCTTCTCTCTTGTTGTAGTTTTTGCTGAGGAGGACAAGGAAGCGACTTGTCCCTGACCGTGAACATCCACAAGCGACACGCTGCTTTTACATTTACCAGTTTCGGAAGAGGAGGCAAAAGAGCTAGAGGCTGAGTCTGCAATGTAAGCCAAAACTTGCTGTTGCTGCTCCGCCTTTAAAAGCGGTTTTCCTACTCCCAGAAAAGAGAGCGTTCGAGGCCTTGTGTAGCCTGACGACGAAACTGGCTCCACAGCTCCAGACTTAGGTGGAATATTTTTATCCCCACGACCACCTGATGCTCCACTACCACTACCATCATTACCAGCTGACAATGAACGCCCACGACGACCTCTTGCACCAGACTTCCTCATTGTTTTAAAATCTTAACCAAAGTAACTTTATTTGTTGCTGTCAAACAACTTACACGGTGAGCTATAACTTCAGTATGATTTCAATATCCCTTAACAGGTTGGTGAGACCACAAGGAAAATCAGGCACAATGTTACACACTCTGTTTTCTGTGGCACAAAATCACAGAGATGACACACACGCAGGACTGTCACTCAAGCACTAATGTCAATATTAATCTCCCACCTAATTTATTTATTTTTTTTTCTCAGGGAGACTTTAGAAACCAAATAATATTAAAAAAAAAAAAAAAAAAAAGGCTTTCTATGGCCCACAATTAGAGAGAGAGAGGTGGCACACCCAGGAGTCAAGACTGGCGCACAAGCTGAAAGGGCAATATTACTCTCCCACTGTTTTTTTATGTTTTTTTTGTTTTTTTCAGGGAGACTTTAGAAACCAAATAATATTTAAAAAACCAAAAAAAAAAATAGCCTTTCTATGGCCCACTGAATGAGAGAGAGAGGTGGCACACCCAGGAGTCAAGACTGGCACACAAGCTGAAAGGGCAATATTACTCTCCCACTGTTTTTTTATGTATTTTTTGTTTTTTCAGGGAGACTTTAGAAACCCAATAATATTTTTTTAAAAAAATAAATAGGCTTTCTATGGCCCACTGAATGAGAGAGAGAGGTGGCACACCCAGGAGTCAAGACTGGCACACAAGCTGAAAGGGCAATATTACTCTCCCACTGTTTTTTTATGTATTTTTTGTTTTTTAAGGGAGACTTTAGAAACCCAATAATATTTAAAAAAATAAATAAATAGGCTTTCTATGGCCCACTGAATGAGAGGGAGAGAGGTGGCACACCCAGGAGTCAAGACTGGCACACAAGCTGAAAGGGCAATATTACTCTCCCACTGTTTTTTTATGTTTTTTTTGTTTTTTTCAGGGAGACTTTAGAAACCAAATAATATTAAAAAAACCAAAAAAAAAAATAGCCTTTCTATGGCCCACTGAATGAGAGAGAGAGGTGGCACACCCAGGAGTCAAGACTGGCACACAAGCTGAAAGGGCAATATTACTCTCCCACTGTTTTTTTATGTTTTTTTTTTTTTTTTCAGGGAGACTTTAGAAACCAAATAATATTAAAAAAACCAAAAAAAAAAATAGCCTTTCTATGGCCCACTGAATGAGAGAGAGAGGTGGCACACCCAGGAGTCAAGACTGGCACACAAGCTGAAAGGGCAATATTACTCTCCCACTGTTTTTTTATGTATTTTTTGTTTTTTAAGGGAGACTTTAGAAACCCAATAATATTTAAAAAAAAAAATAAATAGGCTTTCTATGGCCCACTGAATGAGAGGGGGAGAGGTGGCACACCCAGGAGTCAAGACTGGCACACAAGCTGAAAGGGCAATATTACTCTCCCACTGTTTTTTTATGTATTTTTTGTTTTTTAAGGGAGACTTTAGAAACCCAATAATATTTTAAAAAAAAAATAAATAGGCTTTCTATGGCCCACTGAATGAGAGGGAGAGAGGTGGCACACCCAGGAGTCAAGACTGGCACACAAGCTGAAAGGGCAATATTACTCTCCCACTGTTTTTTTATGTTTTTTTTGTTTTTTTCAGGGAGACTTTAGAAACCAAATAATATTAAAAAAACCAAAAAAAAAAATAGCCTTTCTATGGCCCACTGAATGAGAGAGAGAGGTGGCACACCCAGGAGTCAAGACTGGCACACAAGCTGAAAGGGCAATATTACTCTCCCACTGTTTTTTTACGTATTTTTTGTTTTTTAAGGGAGACTTTAGAAACCCAATAATATAAAAAAAAAAAAATAAATAGGCTTTCTATGGCCCACTGAATGAGAGGGAGAGAGGTGGCACACCCAGGAGTCAAGACTGGCACACAAGCTGAAAGGGCAATATTACTCTCCCACTGTTTTTTTATGTTTTTTTTTTTTTTTTCAGGGAGACTTTAGAAACCAAATAATATTAAAAAAACCAAAAAAAAAAATAGCCTTTCTATGGCCCACTGAATGAGAGAGAGAGGTGGCACACCCAGGAGTCAAGACTGGCACACAAGCTGAAAGGGCAATATTACTCTCCCACTGTTTTTTTATGTTTGTTTTTTTTTTTTCAGGGAGACTTTAGAAACCAAATAATATTAAAAAAACCAAAAAAAAAAATAGCCTTTCTATGGCCCACTGAATGAGAGAGAGAGGTGGCACACCCAGGAGTCAAGACTGGCACACAAGCTGAAAGGGCAATATTACTCTCCCACTGTTTTTTTATGTATTTTTTGTTTTTTAAGGGAGACTTTAGAAACCCAATAATATTTTAAAAAAAAAATAAATAGGCTTTCTATGGCCCACTGAATGAGAGGGAGAGAGGTGGCACACCCAGGAGTCAAGACTGGCACACAAGCTGAAAGGGCAATATTACTCTCCCACTGTTTTTTTATGTATTTTTTGTTTTTTAAGGGAGACTTTAGAAACCCAATAATATTTTAAAAAAAAATAAATAGGCTTTCTATGGCCCACTGAATGAGAGGGAGAGAGGTGGCACACCCAGGAGTCAAGACTGGCACACAAGCTGAAATGGCAATATTACTCTCCCACTGTTTTTTTATGTTTTTTTTTTTTTTTTTCAGGGAGACTTTAGAAACCAAATAATATTAAAAAAACCAAAAAAAAAAATAGCCTTTCTATGGCCCACTGAATGAGAGAGAGAGGTGGCACACCCAGGAGTCAAGACTGGCACACAAGCTGAAAGGGCAATATTACTCTCCCACTGTTTTTTTATGTATTTTTTGTTTTTTAAGGGAGACTTTAGAAACCCAATAATATTTTTTAAAAAAAATAAATAGGCTTTCTATGGCCCACTGAATGAGAGGGAGAGAGGTGGCACACCCAGGAGTCAAGACTGGCACACAAGCTGAAAGGGCAATATTACTCTCCCACTGTTTTTTTATGTATTTTTTGTTTTTTAAGGGAGACTTTAGAAACCCAATAATATTTAAAAAAATAAATAAATAGGCTTTCTATGGCCCACTGAATGAGAGGGAGAGAGGTGGCACACCCAGGAGTCAAGACTGGCACACAAGCTGAAAGGGCAATATTACTCTCCCACTGTTTTTTTATGTATTTTTTGTTTTTTAAGGGAGACTTTAGAAACCCAATAATATTTAAAAAAATAAATAAATAGGCTTTCTATGGCCCACTGAATGAGAGGGAGAGAGGTGGCACACCCAGGAGTCAAGACTGGCACACAAGCTGAAAGGGCAATATTACTCTCCCACTGTTTTTTTATGTTTTTTTTTTTTTTTTCAGGGAGACTTTAGAAACCAAATAATATTAAAAAAACCAAAAAAAAAAATAGCCTTTCTATGGCCCACTGAATGAGAGAGAGAGGTGGCACACCCAGGAGTCAAGACTGGCACACAAGCTGAAAGGGCAATATTACTCTCCCACTGTTTTTTTAGGTTTTTTTTTTTTTTTTCAGGGAGACTTTAGAAACCAAATAATATTAAAAAAAAAAATAAAATAAATAGGCTTGCTATAGCCCACTGAATGAGAGATAGCACACACAGCAGTGACACACAAGCCCTGACTGAGGCCAATATTTTTCTCCCACTGATTGATGTAGTGTTTTTGTGTTGAGGTAGAATTTAGAACACAAATCACGGAAAAAATAAATAGGCTTTCTATGGCCCACTCAGTGAGAGATGGCACACACAGGGATGGCACTGTAGCAGAAATGCCAATCTTAATCTCCCACAAAAAAAACAAAAAAAAAACAGGGACTGTCCTACAATTACTATCTCCCTGCAGTAATCTAAGCCAGGTATGGCAGGCAGCAATAGGAGTGGACTGATGCACAAATTAAATAAAAAGTGTGGACAAACAAAAAAGATAGCTGTGCAGAAAGGAAGGAACAAGAGGATATGTGCTTTGAAAAAAGCAGTTGGTTTGCACAGTGGCGTACACACAGCAATACAGCTATCACGGAGCCTTCTAGGGCAGCCCAATGAGCTACAGCGCTGAGGGGAAAAAAAAAAAAAAATAGCTTCCACAGTCCCTGCACACCGAAGGTGGTGTTGGACAGTGCAAATCGCTGCAGCACAAGCGGTTTGGTGGTTAGTGGACCCTGCCTAACGCTCTCCCTGCTTCTGACGAAGCGGCAGCAACCTGTCCCTAAGCTCAGATCAGCAGCAGTAAGATGGCGGTCGGCGGGAACGCCCCTTTATAGCCCCTGTGACGCCGCAGACAGCAAGCCAATCACTGCAATGCCCTTCTCTAAGATGGTGGGGACCAGGATCTATGTCATCACGCTGCCCACACTCTGCGTTCACCTTCATTGGCTGAGAAATGGCGCTTTTCGCGTCATTGAAACGCAACTTTGGCGCGAAAGTCGCGTACCGCATGGCCGACAAGCACAGGGGTCGGATCGGGTTTCATGAGACGCCGACTTAGCCAAAAGTCGGCGACTTTTGAAAATGATCGACCCGTTTCGCTCAACCCTAGTCATATCGGCACATGTGAAACTGTTAAGTTTATATCAGGAGACCTACGAATGGTTTGTGCATCGTCGTCCATGCACAGTGTTTACTAAGATTGGAGTACCACAAGAGACTCCCTCCTCATCAATACATTTTAAAGAATGGTACTTTTAAAGGCATATTCTCTTCTCAGATATTTATGGCACATGCATCATGTAATATGCTATAGATTTCTGATAGACGTGGTTACTTCCACTTTTGGGACCCACACCTATCTGAAGAATAGGGCCCTATCTTACACAGCAAGGAATGGAGATGTGTCCACACATGCATATCTCTCTCCATTCACATTCTGTAGAATTTCTAAATCAGTAGAGCAAAGGCTCTCTGTGTTTTATGGAACTCACATAGATGTGAACAGAGAAAGCAGTGTATGGGCAGTATGAGCCAGTTTTAGAGAGAGGTACAAATCCCAGAAGTAGGGCACTCATTTATCACTTACATATAAACGTACACTCTTTTAACCTCTGTTGATTTAATGGAGCGCAAAGATACTTTTGACTTACATACTATGAAGCCTTCCATGTAAATACCGTAAAAGTAAAGGAATGGTACATTATCTTATTGAAGAGCTGAACTAAATTATACTGAACATGCTAGCCATATGTATTTTTATCAAGACTGCAACTTAACCCTTGTCCTATGAACAGGTTGTCTTTGGCACTGTAGTTCAACCCTGCAAGACCAGGCACAACCAATGAGCAGATGTGGTGCTGTTTCTGTAAGCAATGAATCATGTTTTTCTAATCTTATAGAATAGAGATGAGGGAATCAATTTGCAGGACCCTGGTACAGTGGCTACCTCAGTACTCGATAGCTGCCAGACAGGTCCCCTGCATGCTGCCTTCTACTGGCCGGCATTCCAGCTCCTTTTTTGATTAGCCAGACTGGTGTAATGTCATCATTAGTGTTGAGCGATACTGTCCGATACTTGAAAGTATCGGTATCGGAAAGTATCGGCCGATACCGGCAAAGTATCGGATCTAATCCGATACCGATACCCGATACCAATACAAGTCAATGGGACTCATGTATCGGACGGTATTCCTGATGGTTCCCAGGGTCTGAAGGAGAGGAAACTCTCCTTCAGGCCCTGGGAACCATATTAATGTGTAAAATAAAGAATTAAAATAAAAAATATTGCTATACTCACCTCTCCGACGCAGCCTGCACCATACCGAGGGAACCGGCAGCGTTGTTTGCTTAAAATTCGCGCTTTTCCTTCCTTACGCGAAGTCCCGGCTTGTGATTGGTCGCGCGCCGCCCATGTGACCGCGACGCAACCAATCACAGCAAGCCGTGACGTAATTTCAGGTCCTTCAGGATTTTAAAATTACGTTCCGGCGTTGTGATTGGTTGCGTCGCGGTCACATGGTCGACGCGACCAATCACAAGCCGTGACGTCACGGGAGGCAGGAGACGTGCGCATTTTAAAATGCGCGCGTGTCCAGCCTCCCGTGACGTCACGGCTTGTGATTGGTCGCGTCGACCATGTGACCGCGACGCAACCAATCACAACGCCGGAACGTAATTTTAAAATCCTGAAGGACCTGAAATTACGTCACGGCTTGCTGTGATTGGTTGCGTCCCGGCCACATGGGCGGCGCGCGACCAATCACAAGCCGGGACTTCGCGTAAGGAAGGAAAAGCGCGAATTTTAAGCAAACAACGCTGCCGGTTCCCTCGGTAAGGTGCAGGCTGCGTCGGAGAGGTGAGTATAGCAATATTTTTTATTTTAATTCTTTATTTTACACATTAATGTTGTTTCGATACCGATACCCGATACCACAAAAGTATCGGATCTCGGTATCGGAATTCCGATACAGCAAATATCGTCCGATACCCGATACTTGCGGTATCGGAATGCTCAACACTAGTCATCATTGTGGCATGTTGCAGACACAATTTTAGCCTGGTGGCTATTTTAATAAAAAGAAGCTCGGGAGGCCAACAAGTATGAGGCAGTCCCCAGGGCTCTCATCTGACAGACATATAATAGTGATGTGGCTGCTGGACCAAGGTCCTGAAAAATTAATGGAAGTTGGAAGAAAAGGCACATCCTAAAAGTCAATAATTCTTTAATCCTGTATCCATTAAAACAATACACAAGGTATTTAAAACCGACGAGCTTCTGGAGAGTCACTTGACATTAATAATCATGCCATGATTAAGCACGAGCGGCTTGCGCAAGTGAGTATGAGCCCTTAGTCCGATCCTCTTTCCTGCATTGGAATTAACATGATTAAGCACCTTCACCTTTCTTCTTCATCCTAATGTACAATAAAAAATAAATATTGTAGTATCATGTTAGCCAGAAAAATCAATGTAAACTCTTTTATGCACGAAAATGATAAAAGTATTCTCAGAGTAATTTGGCTAACCAGAAAAAAATATATATTTGCAAGCTTTCAGAACATAGAGGCTCCTTCTTCAGGCTATTATAATGCATAATGCTAATGTTTATTTTCACCCCCAAAATACTTAAATTAAAATAATTTAAAAAAAAAAACCTAAATTTAAATATTTTACAACTAGATGCTTTTAATATTCTGTTTTATTCCTGAGATGATCCAGTGCACACCTTTATTAGAAGACAAAGTATAGAGGTTTATTTAGTGTAATGGATATTTTTTAAATTTAAATAATAGTATGTTTCAATAAATCTGGGTATTCTGGTAAAACCATCAATGTGGAATTGTCACATAGGATACAAAAAGAGACTGTATAAATAATATGTTGTGTATATGTCTGTATATCTATGTGTGTCTGTGTATATAATTAAATAGTTTCAGCTGTGAATCCATGTGAATCCCTGAGAATGTGGGTAAAAACAAAAGTTACTCTCCTGATTACACATCCGGTAAACAATAGAAATGTCTCTCTCCAAGATATTTTTCTATAATCAGCCTGTGCCTGGTTGGGAATCCCTTTAGCGGCAAATAAATAAAACAAAATAATAATTCTGACTTGATTACATTTTCAGTAAACATTTGTGCCTTATTAGATTACATTGGAACAAATTTCCACCCATTCTCTGGATTAAAAGGAAAGCTGATGTTGAACAAAACACTTTGGAAATAGTGTTCTTTACCATGGTGGAGAGACATGGCAGAATGATGGGAACATGTTGGTGCTGGTATTAGAAGACAAATCCTTAATAGTCATGACAGTTTTGAAGTTTGTTTCACTAAAACTATTTCTATGTGAAATCTTATAATAATTACACTTCTTTAATCTATTTTTAATGTAGTTTCCCTGTAATCTTTGATGGGACAATTCAAATCTGAATCTCAAGAAGAAAATTATAAAAGGCAGAATGCATGTGTTTGATTCCGTTAAAAAGACTTATTATCAGATTCATGCTGTTGAGCCACAGCAAGCATGAACCAGGCATTATTGCAATCATGTATGCAATACTCTGAAATACTGTGGCATTCATTGAAAAGTTGTCCAGAAACTATGATCCTAATTCAGAAGTCTGGCATAAAATAATTTGATACGTAGCAAAATGTTTAAACAATGCAAGGTTACGACTTTTGTGGTTTTCACTCCAGATTTAACCAGTTACATATAAATGTGCAACGCTGGGGGTGGGACAAGAGCAAAATAGGGACATGATGCCAAAGCTCATTTGATTCATTACAAGCTTTGGTGTTGCCAGAGAAGACCTGTGTAAAAAAATGCCCGTCTTGATAAATTGGAGACTATGTGTCTCGAAAGACCTGTCCTATGCAAGTCCCCAGTGAATTCTTCCTACCTGTTCTCCATGACTAACAAATGGAAAGCAGGGGAGAAGCCTGCAAAGACCTGCGTGACATTAGTTGTCTCTGATACATAGCTCCTAGGTGACTTTTCATGATGTCCATAGTTTGGGAATAATTTAGTGATGAACAAGCACTAAAATGCTCAGGTGCTCATTACTCGAGTCGAGCAAATCATAATGCCCGGATGCTTGACCCGAGTATAATGGAAGTCGATGGAAGTAGAAGTATAATGGAAGTCGATGGGAAACTCGAGCATTTGACTCTGGAACGCTTCTAAAAATTAATGAAACCAAAGGAAACAGTGCTGCAATGGCATGGGAATAGCATGGGGAAGACCCCGGGAAGCATCTCTGAATCCCAGGTCGGTGCTGACTCTAAGGGCTCATACGCACAAGCAAGAAACTCAGATGAGTCTCGCACGGCAATACATGGCACTGCACCCGGCACTCGGATCGGAGCGTGCGGCCGCATAGCAATACACGGAGCCGCACGCTCCGCTCCTGAGTCCAAGTTTCTCGCATGTGAGTAAAAGCCCTAAGAACAATATTGTGAGAGTATTACACCCCTTTTACGGACTGATAAAAATACATACAAAACCACACTTGAAATGGATTTGATTAGAAAAACGTTAAGAAACCTTCTTTCAAGGATAATGACTTGTATATAAGGCAAAATAAATAAGAGAAAAAAAATGCTCCACCACACCAGGGCTATGTTCACACACATTGTTTTTACTGCATTTTTGCATGTTTTCATTGCTTTCAATAGTGGAAAAAACATTCAACAAGTAATGCTTTTTCATTATATTAATACATTATCTGGCTATTTGGTGGAATACATGGAAAGTCACAATTATTTTTTATCAGGGCCATCAGGCGGTTATCACTATTTGTAAAGGGGCATTAGATTGCCCCTTTTTATTGTTAGAGGGTCAGCAGGTGTCTTTTGGACAGCTCAGACCAAGATATAGTTTTTTTGAAAAGTACATAATTCAACTGTTTACTGTAAATGGAGTGAGGCTTACAAATAAAATAACACAGTAGTTACTAGGGTTGAGCGAAACGGGTCGGCCATTTTCAGAAGTCGCCGACTTTTGGCAAAGTCGGGTTTCATGAAACCCGACCCGACCCCTGTGTGGGGTCGGCCATGAGGTCGGCGATCTTCTGAATCTGGTATCGGAATTCCGATACCGAGTTCCGATATGTTTGCGATATCGGGAATCGGTATCGGAATCCATATTTAAGTGTTAAATAAAGAATCAAAATAAAAAATATTGATATACTCACCCTCGGATGCGCCCTGGTACTAACCGGCAGCCTTCCTTCCTAAGAATGAGCAAAAAACCAACAAGAATGCAGTCATATAATCCAAAAAACCATTTTATTAGTACATAATAAAGTTTACACAAATACAAGGCCAGACAGTATGTGGTGAGACCAGTCGATGGAAAGAATGCCCAAGGCAACATGAGAAAACTAGTCACCCGGGAACTAACCTCCCCAAGGGTGGTCCAGAACCAGCCCATGCAAGTAGAAGGGCATAAAATAAATGCAGGAGCAATACATTAATGTAAACACAAGTTTCCAATAGTGCCGCAGCTAAAAGTAAAGAAGCAGCACTAAGATAATCACCTGCTATAGAGAATCCGGTCCAACCTCGGGGATGTCAGAACACCCCGACGCGCGTTTCGGCACGTGTACCTTCTTCAGGGGGCGAATGATTCGGATTTCTATGCTGATCTATGCTTCTGTGTTATGCACAGGTTTCTGTATGGATTTCTATGCCTTCCTAAGAATGAGCGCGTGAATGACCTGCAGTGACGTCGCGGCTTGTGATTGGTCGCGAGCGGTCACATGGGCGGTCACGCGACCAATCACAAGCCGCGACGTCATCTAAGGTCCTTCATGCGCTCATTCTTAGGAAGAAAGGCTGCCGGAAAGAAGCAGGGCGCGTCCGAGGGTGAGTATATACCTAATAGAAAATTACCAAAGGATTTTGGGTAGCAAAGTAGTGCCCAGGATCATAAAGCTGGGTTTGCTTCCCAGGTCATGTTTATTCCAGCAAGACAATGATCCCAAGCATACTTCAAGAACCTACAAGAAATAGATGGAAAAAAAATCACTGGAGAGTTCACAAGTGGTAATTCTAGCTCCAGTAGCGTAAAGTCCCCCACCATTACCTCTTACATACAGATGCTACAGAGAAGGAGCCAGATGACCGCAGCATTTGAGTTCTCCTGCTCCTGCACTGAATAGAAGCAGTTCACCTTCTTATTAAATGGTGTTAATTTCCTTGGCAGTGCAGTGGTTAATCTGCCATGTTGAGAGCTCTAGGAGCTAAGGCTCTCAGCTGTGCACTGTAGCCACTCAGATTCCCTATATTATCTGTGTCCTGACTAACCACATGGTCAGAGCTAGCTTATGCTGCATGGCTTGGAGGGAAACTGTTAGTGGTTATTCGAGAAGGTGGTTGGTGGATTTATCTGTGACTGTAGCTTGGTATTTGTGAGTGAGATAATTCTCTTCCTTCTCCTACTTTGGTTTAACCAAATCCTTCACTCTATGGTGCATACCTCTGTTATATGTGAGTGTATATTTGTATGTTTGGTATTTTCTGTTACACCTGTTTGTATTACCTTGTGAGTTTGGTTGGTGTACTACGGTGCACTACTATTCCCCTCTTCCATAGGTGGAGGAAGGGTACAGACTGAGGGCGGATTCTGGAGCTAAAGCAAGGTACGTGGCCCCAGCATACCCCAGGGAACTGGGCGAACTAGAGCACCTCCTCTCATCAGAGACAGGGAAGAAGCCCCTGGTCCCGGGACACCCAACAACAGAGTTGTGACATTAGCTCTGAGTAAAACCATTTTTTATTCCATTATGGATCCTATTACTGCTCTGACAGAGCATCTGCAACAGCTCAGCATGTAGGCGGCAGATCTGTGCACTGTTGTTTTGCAGCACACTAGCACATCAGGTTTGGGGACCATGACTCCCAGGCAACCCTTAGTGGAGCCAAAAATCGCTATGCCTGACAGGTTCTCTGGGGAGCAAAACAAGCTTGTTGCTTTCAGAGAGGCCTGTAAACTATACTTTAGTGTACGTCCTTGTTCCTCAAAAACCATGGAGCAACGGATGGGGATAATAAACTTGCTCCTTCAGGGTGACCCCAAAGCTTGAGCATTTTCTCTCCCGTCTGACTCCCAGTTGCTCCATATGGTGGAGGAATTTCTTCTGACTCTGGGTCATATATATGACGACCCCAACTGTGTCTCCCTGGCTGAGTCCACACTAAGTCAGCTTCAGTAGGGAGACTGGCCCACGGAGGAGTATTGCTCCAAGTTTCGGAGGCGGCCATGTCTCTGGCTACCCGGGTGGATCGCCGTCTTCACTAGAGACATGGGGTGACACCCCAATGTGCAGGAGTTCTGGGGCCAAGGGAAATTACTTCTGAGTTATCTGAGGAACCCATGCAGTTGGGCGTGGCAATTCATTCAGGAATGCTGTCTGTTTTTTGGTGCAAAGGGGAGTATGTTTTTACTGTGGTAGAAAGGGCCATTTTGTGGGCATGTGTCCTTCCCTATCTCACAGTAAAACAGCCTCTGGAAAACTAAGGAGGCCGGGTTAAGGGCAGGTTAGCGACCCGGCTGTACATATCACCTCCGTGGGAAGGACACAATTTTTTCTGCCAGCTGAGCTCCATCTGGGCAAAAATAAGGTGGTTATTTCTGCATTCCTGGACATTGGGGTGGGGTTTTACTTGATAGACGCTAGGTTTGTCCAGGTCCAGGCCCTCAATCCACATACACTGTCCAAACTATACCCATAATTGCCATCGATTCTGCACCCTTGAGACAGGGGTATTTTACTCAAGCTGTCCAAGGTTTACATCTTTGGGTAGGTGCCATGCACTCTGAAGTTATTTACTGTTATGTGCTAAAGGGTATCCCCTCTCCTGTTATTCTTGGACTCGTGGACTTCCTTGGCACAAATTTTGAGAAATTGTAAAATTACATGGGATCCCTACCAATATTGCTTCTGATCGGGGGTGCAGTATATTTCTAAATCTTGGAGGGCGTTTTGCACCCACTTGGGGATCCATCTGTCGTTCTTTCCAGCATTTCACCCACAGTCTAATGTTTTTGACCTGGTACCTGGTTATCTTTCTTACAAAACACACATGTATTATATACAGAGAAAATATTATCTATGAACAACAGGGATATGTTGTGAGGCGCTGTATGCGAAACAACTATAGATATGAATGCTGATATGGTACCTTTTATATATTATGGATAGCCGGCTTAGGTACTCTTTACTTGCAAATGCCTGCGCAATAGTCTCAATCGCTACAATACGGGCGTTACTAGGGAGACGGGGACTCCGTCACACAGGAAGTCATTTATCTTTACTTGAGCGGCGCATGCGCATTATGCAGCAGCTCGGGGAGCACAAACCGGAAGTAACAGCGGGCTGGCCTTCCGGGTGCACACATTGCGTTAGAGAACGCATGCGTGATCAATGTAGTAATTCCGGTACCGGAAATGTACACGCATGGGGGTTAGAATGGCAATACAACGCCATGAAATATCACGCTGGTATAAAAAACACGTGGCCCTGGGGAAATAAAGGTAGGACGCCATATAACCGTTTTTTTGAAAAAAGAGGAAACTATTTAAGGGGGAGCTTTTCCGTCCTGTGTCTCACCCTACCATTAGTCCATACCTAAAACCGGGTGCATCAGACACATAGTAGTCACCTCCCGATGGAGGGGCACTTTTTCTGAGTGGAATATCCCACAATTTCTTATATTCCCTTGATGAATCTCACTTATGTGAGAGGAAACGCGTAGGGAAGTCTAATTCTTTTTGTGTGGTGGGTACAAGTATCTAGCCTGACTTGGGTACTGCCCTTGTCAGGGCAGGAGCAATACAGGGGCACGACTGGGGTAGTACAGTAAGCATTTCCCCCTTCCCCCTTCAAGCATCAATAGGCTCCTGCCAGGAACAAACAACTGATTTGGTGAGACAAAACCATTTTTTTATTGAGCACTGGTATTCATGCACTATCTGCACTTTATCACGTTCACGTTTACTGTCCATAAAAATGTTTTTATATTGGTAGTATTAAAGGTTATGTTTTAATTTACTTTATAAGGTATTCTCTTGGCTAATTATATACTTTCTACTAGAGATTGTCTTGAAGTATTCTGACTCGATACATCTTGCTTGTTGGCTTGTTATATTTGTCTATATTTTCCTGTTATGGCCGGGTTCCTGTCGGCAGGACCTGACACTAATCTGTGGCTCACCGAGGCCAAAGAGATCTTCTCTGAAAAAATTTTTGCTCAGAAGAAGTATACTCCTACATACACAGCAGCTTTTAAAGATCTCAATAAATTATATAAGGAACATACGAGCTCGTGGTGGGAAATCCAGAGCTTAGAAACATACATTAAAAACAGCATAGTACCCAGGGGATTGCGTATTACCCTGTTGCCAGCACCTCGGTGTCGGAATCCAGAGCTATTAAGCTGTTGGGAAAAGGAGGCAACCAGTAGTTCTCTGAGATTCATGAATTTGTTGGTTACGGAGGAGAAAAATAACTTTGAAAAATTAAATATTAAACTGAAGGAACAGATTGAGATAGTAACCAAATTCAAAGGAGAAAGTGATTTCAGTATTAAGGAAACTCAATTACAGAATTCAATTGAAAAATTTCAATACAAACTGAAAGAAAGGAAACATAAACAGTATCTGAGAGATCTCCAGGACTTTAAGGAGAATAAAATCTATCAGGTCCTGGGAGATCGCTTAGAAAGAGGGGAAAGGGAAACAGACCTATCCTCAACAGACACCGACATCTCAGACACAGAAACAAGGCAAAGGCCAACACGCGGTCGCCAAAGGGGAAAAAATAGAGGTTATTCAAGGGGAGGCAACTTCCACTCTCATACCAGGCCCGGTTTTTTAGACAACACATACTCCCTGAGGAGCAGAAATCCTTTCAACAAGGATTAGAACTACAGGTGGTGAATCTTTCTGACAGAACGGTCAGTGGGACAGAGATGACTGTATTGAGTAAGGGGCTATCTTTCATCCCCACCACCGATTTTTCCTCCTTTGATTGCATCAAGGATATTAATTTATTTGTCAGAAAATTGAGATGGCATAAGTACTTTAAACAACAGAACAGGAAGACATGTGCGGGCCTGGATATTCCAGTCGACATGCTCCACGAAGTACAGCTTCTGGCTGATTTGGACCAATCTCCATCGTTTTTAACTGGTCAGGGTCCGTTCACATCCTTTTAAAAAACTAGTACTAAGATGCCGCCACCTGGTGGTGATATTTCTGCTATAGATGTGTTCCTTAATTTAACCACTAATGAGATTAAACAAAAGGAGGGAGTGCGCACTAGATACAACTTAACAAAGGAACAAATGGAAGCCCTCCATACTTTGGAAAGGGACACATCTATAGTGGTGAAACCCTCCGATAAGGGGGGTAACATAGTTATAATGAATACTGATGGGTACAAAAAGATGTGCCTGTCTCTGTTGAGTGACCCAACAACGTATACCAGAGTTTCAAACAACCCGATGGAGAGAACTAGGAATGAATTAAAAAATATCCTTGATGAAGCTAAGACTAATGAATTGATCAGCCAGGCAGAATATGATTTTCTTCTCCCGAAACATCCGGTGGTGGCGACCTTTTATGCACTTCCAAAGTTACATAAGGGGGTTTGTCCCCTTAAGGGTAGACCTATCGTATCAGGTATAGGTAGCATAAGTCATAATGTGGGCACATACCTTGATGAGATACTCAGACCCTTTGTGAGTTCCCTACCATCATATGTGAGGGATACAGCTGACCTTTTAAGTAAACTTGATAACATCAATGTGGAACCAGGGGTGTTCCTAGCCAGTATTGATATTGAGGCACTCTATTCCTCTATCCCACACGAATTTGGCATGAGAGGTGTTGAACACTTTCTGGTTACAACAGGGCTTCAGTGTGTCCCTCACAATAGGTTGGTTATTTCCCTCCTTGAGTTTGTCTTGCACCAAAATTATTTTACTTTTGATGGTAAAGTCCTCCACCAGCTCAGGGGCACAGCCATGGGTAATCCATGTGCGCCAAGTTACGCTAATTTGTTCCTGGGCTGGTGGGAGGACACCATCGTATTCTCTGAGAAATCTATGAATCTGACAAGTAAGGTGGATCTTTGGGTCAGATTCATAGATGACGTTTTTATTTTATGGCGGGGCACTGTGGCTGAATTTGAGGAGCTTATTGACCTATTGAATCACAATGAGATGGGCCTAAGGTTCACGTACGAGATTGATTCAAAAAAATTGGCTTTTCTGGACGTCCTAATTACAAAATCAGAAAGTGGGGACGCTTTGGAGACTACCATTTTTCGTAAACCGACCTCCACTAATTCCTTATTAAAGTGGGATAGTCACCATCCTTACTCTTTGAAAAAAGGTATACCTAAGGGCCAGTACCTTAGGTTAAAAAGGAACTGTTCAAACGAAAAAGATTTTAAAATCAAGGCGGATGATTTGCGTCAAAGGTTCCGTATTAAGGGCTACCCCGACTGTGTACTCAGAGAAGCGTTCAGACATGCTAACAAACAAGATAGGAGAGGACTTTTGGTACCTAAAAAGAGAATCGAGAACCCGGAGGGGAGGGCTCGACTCATTTGTACCTTTGACAATGGTGCTCAGATGGTCAGGGAGGTAATCCAAAAATATTGGGGTATCCTCCAGATGGATGAGGATATAAAAGATTTTGTGGGCGAGAGACCACATATTACCTATAAAAAGAGCCGGATGATAGGAAACCAATTGGTACATAGCCATTTTGTCACACCCACGGCTAGGGGAACATGGTTGCCAGTTAGAACTAAGGGATGCTATCGCTGTGGGGAATGCATTGCCTGCGAGCACATTTTGGTAGGTAGGAACTTTGAAAGCGCCAGTGAGTCCTTTGAGATCAGAGACTTCATTAATTGTAAAACTAAGGGCGTAATCTATCGTATTACCTGCAGATGTGGTAAGGCCTACGTAGGTAAAATCATAAGAGAGTTTAGGAGGAGGATAGGAGAGCATTTGGGTGACATCTGCAACAAAAGAGACACATCTGTGGCGAGACATGTCAATGGATTACATAATGGGGATGTTAGGGCCATACAGTTCATGGGCATTGAGAAAGTGATGCCACCAAGAAGAGGTGGAGACTATGATAGGGTTTTGCTCCAAAGAGAAACAAGGTGGATATTTCGCCTCAATACATGTCATCCACATGGTTTAAATGAGCAATTGAGTTATAGCTGCTTCCTTTGAATTTAAAAATTTCATACCTCACGACGGTTGTAGAAAATAGAAAAGAAAAAATCCCGTTTTAACTGCTGCATATTTACAGGTTAGTGTTTTGGATCTTGTCCTTCAGGAGTACTGAGCCAACTAAACAGATTCTATATCATCTATTATGACTGTATCAGTAAGATATTAGCCACTGCTGTATTTTACATATTTGCATCTCTGGCCCCGACGTATGAGGCATGAAATTGAGAATTATGTGTTTTTTATGGACAGCTTTATTAGGACTGTCTTTCTCCTTCTACAATTTATATAGTTTCCTCCTTTGGATGTAGTATCTACCTCAGATTTTTTGCAATTCCTGATTTTATGTAATTGGGCCCAAAGATAAGGGTATAAGACAACCCCAGGAGTCTAGATTCAGCCCATGGGTTTGGGTTACCTGTTTAATATAGGACAATCTAGTTTATACTCTTGACAGATTGAATTTTTATTGTGTGTAACAACTTTGCCTTGAGCTTAAAATGGAGCTTATAGAGATACTGGGGTGCTGTCATATAGAGAGCACTGCTCATGTTTTATTGAGGCCATAAGTTGATTTACTATACCACCCTTTACTATGAAATGTGAGTGCATGTTACCAATATACAACAATAATAAGCACCGGTGTAACAATATTTGGATGTGCCTACTATGTAAACATACGGGCCTCCACATTTGTATTAGTAATCTCTCCGGTGATATCCACTTTTGTAGTTTAATAACAGCATAAGCGTACCTGGTTATCTTTCTTACAAAACACACATGTATTATATACAGAGAAAATATTATCTATGAACAACAGGGATATGTTGTGAGGCGCTGTATGCGAAACAACTATAGATATGAATGCTGATATGGTACCTTTTATATATTATGGATAGCCGGCTTAGGTACTCTTTACTTGCAAATGTCTGCGCAATAGTCTCAATCGCTACAATACGGGCGTTACTAGGGAGACGGGGACTCCGTCACACAGGAAGTCATTTATCTTCACTTGAGCGGCGCATGCGCATTATGCAGCAGCTCGGGGAGCGCAAACCGGAAGTAACAGCGGGCTGGCCTTCCGGGTGCACACATTGCGTTAGAGAATGCATGCGTGATCAATGTAGTAATTCCGGTACCGGAAATGTACACGCATGGGGGTTAGAATGGCGATACAACGCCATGAAATATCATGCTGGTATAAAAAACACGTGGCCCTGGGGAAATAAAGGTAGGACGCCATATAACCGTTTTTTTGAAAAAAGAGGAAACTATTTAAGGGGGAGCTTTTCCGTCCTGTGTCTCACTCTACCATTAGTCCATACCTAAAACCGGGTGCATCGGACACATAGTAGTCACCTCCCGATGGAGGGGCACTTTTTCTGAGTGGAATATCCCACAATTTCTTATATTCCCCTGATGAATCTCACTTATGTGAGAGGAAACGCGTAGGGAAGTCTAATTCTTTTTGTGTGGTGGGTACAAGTATCTAGCCTGACTTGGGTACTGCCCTTGTCAGGGCAGGAGCAATACAGGGGCACGACTGGGGTAGTACAGTAAGCATTTCCCCCTTCCCCCTTCCCCCTTCAAGCATCAATAGGCTCCTGCCAGGAACAAACAACTGATTTGGTGAGACAAAACCATTTTTTTATTGAGCACTGGTATTCATGCACTATCTGCACTTTATCACGTTCACGTTTACTGTCCATAAAAATGTTTTTATATTGGTAGTATTAAAGGTTATGTTTTAATTTACTTTATAAGGTATTCTCTTGGCTAATTATATACTTTCTACTAGAGATTGTCTTGAAGTATTCTGACTCGATACATCTTGCTTGTTGGCTTGTTATTAGTGTTGAGCGATACCGTCCGATACTTGAAAGTATCGGTATCGGAAAGTATCGGCCGATACCGGCAAAGTATCGGATCCAATCCGATACCGATACCCGATACCAATACAAGTCAATGGGACTCAAGTATCGGACGGTATTCCTGATGGTTCCCAGGGTCTGAAGGAGAGGAAACTCTCCTTCAGGCCCTGGGATCCATATAAATGTGTAAAAGAAAGAATTAAAATAAAAAATATCGCTATACTCACCTGTCCGACGCAGCCTGGACCTCAGCGAGGGAACCGGCAGCGTTGTTTGTTTAAAATTCGCGCTTTTACTTGGTTACGTGAAGTCCCGGCTTGTGATTGGTCAGGGCGGCCATGTTGCCGGGACGCGGACCAATCACAGCAAGCCGTGACGAAATTACGTCACGGCTTGCTGTGATTGGTCCGCGTCCCGGCAACATGGCCGCCATTAACCAATCACAAGCCGTGACGTCACGGGAGGCTGGACACGCGCGCTTTTTAAAAAGCGCGCGTGTCCAGCCTCCAGTGACGTCCCGGCTTATGATTGGTCACGGCGCCATGTTGCCGGGACGCGGACCAATCACAGCAAGCCGTGACGAAATTACGTCACGGCTTGCTGTGATTGGTCCGCGTCCCGGCAACATGGCCGCCATTAACCAATCACAAGCCGTGACGTCACGGGAGGCTGGACACGCGCGCTTTTTAAAATGGGCGCGTGTCCAGCCTCCCGTGACGTCCCGGCTTGTGATTGGTTGCGCCGCGGTCAACCAATCACAAGCCGGGAGGCTGGACAAGCGCGCATTTTAAAATTTTAAAATGCGCGCGTGTCCAGCCTCCCGGCTTGTGATTGGTTGATCGCGGCGCAACCAATCACAAGCCGGGACGTCACGGGAGGCTGGACACGCGCCCATTTTAAAATGCGCGCGTGTCCAGCCTCCCGTGACGTCACGGCTTGTGATTGGTTGCGTCTCCCATGTGACTGCGACGCAACCAATCACAAAGCCGGGACGTAATTTTAAAATCCTTAAGGACCTGAAATTACGTCACGGCTTGCTGTGATTGGTTGCGTCGCCCATGTGACTGCGACGCAACCAATCACAACGCCGGAACGTAATTTTAAAATCCTGAAGGACCTGAAATTACGTCACGGCTTGCTGTGATTGGTTGCGTCCCGGTCACATGGGCGGCACGCAACCAATCACAAGCCGGGACTCACGTAAAGGAAAGAAAAGCGCGAATTTTAAACAAAGAACGCTGCCGCTTCCCTCGGTAAGGTGCAGGCTGCGTCGGAGAGGTGAGTATAGCAATATTTTTTATTTTAATTCTCTCTTTTACACATTTTTACACTAATGTTGTTTCGATACCGATACCCGATATCACAAAAATATCGGATCTCGGTATCGGAATTCCGATACAGCAAGTATCGGCCGATACCTGATACTTGCAGTATCGGAATGCTCAACACTACTTGTTATATATGGATACATGATGTCGCCTCCTGATGTCTCCAGTGGGAAGAAGTTATTTTCTTCATAATACTCCAATTTGGATTCCTATGTCTTTTTTTCATAAAATACATTGTCTGTTTCAGGAACTCATCTGGTGGAAAAAACAGCAACCCAGAATTAAAATTGAAACACTGCAAATGGGAAAGGATAATGGGGGCCTAGCAGTTCCAAACACTTGGTTATACTTCATAACTAGTGTTGAGCGATACCTTCCGATACTTGAAAGTATCGGTATCGGATAGTATCGGCCGATATCCGAAAAATATCGGATATCGCCGATACCGATACCCGATACCAATACAAGTCAATGGGACACAAGTATCGGAAGCTATCCTGGATGGTTCCCAGGGTCTGAAGGAGAGAAAACTCTCCTTCAGGCCCTGGGATCCATATTCATGTAAAAAATAAAGAATTAAAATAAAAAATATGGATATACTCACCCTCGGACGAGCCCTCGACCTTACCGATGTAACCGGCAGCCTCCGTTCCTAAGAATGAGGAGTTTAGGACCTTCGATGACGTCGCGACTTGTGATTGGTCGCGTGAGTGGTCACATGAGCGGTCACGCGACCAATCACAAGCCGCGACGTCATCGCAGGTCCTAAACTCCTCATTCTTAGGAACGGAGGCTCCCGGTTACATCGGTAAGGTCCAGGGGCCGCCGGAGGGGTGAGTATATCCATATTTTTTATTTTAATTCTTTATTTTTTACATGAATATGGATCCCAGGGCCTGAAGGAGAGTCTCCTCTCCTCCAGACCCTGGGAACCATACACTGCGAACTTCCGATTCCGATTTCCGATATCACAAAAATACTTGCGGTATCGGAATGCTCAACACTATTCATAACCTCACAGCTGCAGCTGTACCAGGGCTGGGGTTCAACTGACCTCTGTGGAGCTTCAGGTCAGCTAATAAAGGAGGTCACTAAATGGGAGATACCACTGTTAGCTCTTGAGGCTTGTTTTCTCAGGGAAAATGAGTCAACGGCTCACACTCTGAATTTGATCTATAAAATCTGAGATAGGGGCAAGGAAATTCTTCGCATCAAGGGATTCACAAACTATTCCCCTCTGTAGCACAATTCTAAACTAAGCAAAATAGCTAAAGTAGAGAGCTTTGGTGAGTGGGAATGCAGAGGGATTTTGCTGTTGACCCAAATAATACATGACTGATCAATACAAAGTTTTGGTCAGATTCGCTCTAGGTTTGCCATTCCACATAGAGCCTTCTATCAGTATTTGCAGCTTGGTCATGCCTTGGTAAATATCACTAATCACTATATCTTAGATTTAATCGCTACAGCATCTAATACGAAGAGCCTTATTTCCTCCATTTACAGGACATTATTACCATTTTATCTGGATAAGCATCCCATGTTGGTCAGATCAAAGTGGGAAGAGGATGTTGGCCACACATCTGAAGAACAATGGAATGAAATACTAGAAACAACACCTATACTATATCTGAGTCCCAAAAATGTCCAAAATTTTCCTTATCCACAGGGTATATAAGACACATAAAATATTGTTTAAAATTGGGGCTCAAACTGACTACTCATGTCCGAGATGTGGTACGAATGGGGCCCATCTGATGCATATGCTACGGGAATGTGGTGATATAGGCCATTACTGGGTATGAGTTACCTCTCTGATTAAACAAGTATTCGGCATACACATGCAACTTGATCTTAGGGTGTGCATACCGGGCCTTCTGGGGGTGGGGGTAAATTTAAGATCCCCTGTGACTACCGCCATTCTGAGCATTCTGTTTCTGGTGAGGAAATTGTTAACATTTTACTAGTTAGACCGTTATCACCCACCATTGGAGGATTTGAAAGCTAAAATTAATAATACCATATGACTTGAGAGAGGTACTTGCAATAAAAGGAACTCAATAAAAATGTTTATAAATATATGGGAATGATGACTTGTCACTAGTGTTGAGCATTCCGATACCGCAAGTATCGGGTATCGGCCGATATTTGCTGTATCGGAATTCCGATACCGAGATCCGATATTTTTGTGGTATCGGGTATCGGTATCGAAACAACATTAATGTGTAAAATAAAGAATTAAAATAAAAAATATTGCTATACTCACCTCTCCGACGCAGCCTGGACCTCACCGAGGGAACCGGCAGCGTTGTTTGCTTAAAATTTGCGCATTTCCTTCCTTACGTGAAGTCCCGGCTTGTGATTGGTCGCGTGCCGCCCATGTGGCCGCGACGCGACCAATCACAGCAAGCCGTGACGTAATTTCAGGTCCTTCAGGATTTTAAAATTACGTTCCGGCTTTGTGATTGGTCGCGTCGCGGTCACATGGGCGACGCGACCAATCACAAGCCGTGACGTCACGGGAGGCTGGACACGCGCGCATTTTAAAATGCGCGCGTGTCCTGCCTCCCGTGACGTCACGGCTTGTGATTGGTCGCGTCGCCCATGTGGCCGCGACGCGACCAGTCACAGCAAGCCGTGACGTAATTATAGGTCCTTCAGGATTTTAAAATTACGTTCCGGCTTTGTGATTGGTCGCGTCGCGGTCACATGGGCGACGCGACCAATCACAAGCCGTGACGTCACGGGAGGCTGGACACGCGCGCATTTTAAAATGCGCGCGTGTCCTGCCTCCCGTGACGTCACGGCTTGTGATTGGTCGCGTCGCCCATGTGGCCGCGATGCGACCAATCACAGCAAGCCGTGACGTAATTTTAGGTCCTTCAGGATTTTAAAATTACGTTCCGGCTTTGTGATTGGTCGCGTCGCGGTCACATGGGCGACGCGACCAATCACAAGCCGTGACGTCACGGGAGGCAGGACAAGCGCGCATTTTAAAATGCGTGCGTGTCCAGCCTCCCGTGACGTCACGGCTTGTGATTGGTCGCGTCGCCCATGTGACCGCGACGCGACCAATCACAAAGCCGGAACGTAATTTTAAAATCCTGAAGGACCTGAAATTACATCACGGCTTGCTGTGATTGGTCGCGTCGCGGCCACATGGGTGGCACGCGACCAATCACAAGCCGGGACTTCACGTAAGGAAGGAAACGCACGAATTTTAAGCAAACAACGCTGCCGGTTCCCTCGGTGAGGTCCAGGCTGCGTCGGAGAGGTGAGTATAGCAATATTTTTTATTTTAATTCTTTCTTTTACACATTAATATGGATCTCAGGGCCTGAAGGAGAGTTTCCTCTCCTTCAGACCCTGGGAACCATCAGGGATACCGTCCGATACTTGAGTCCCATTGACTTGTATTGGTATCGGGTATCGGTATCGGATTGGATCCGATACTTTGCCGGTATCGGCCGATACTTTCCGATACCGATACTTTCAAGTATCGGACGGTATCGCTCAACACTACTTGTCACCCCTGGGGTGGCATCTGTGTACCTACTCAGAATAACTGTACTAGACCAGTTGGCTATTTCGGCTTTTTAAATATTGTAAGTTAAGGACATATAGATACCAATTATTTTCTGTTCGTAAACATGTTTTTAGTGAACATACAACCAATACTAGTTTTGGTATAATCCCTATATTTAATAACGTGTCACCAGTCTTTGAAAAAATCTTAATTTGGACAAAATTGATAACTTTGTTTGGCATGGATTACCTTGGCAGGTATAGGACTATATAAACTTTAAGGGTTAAACTTGTTTATTAAGTTTATTGTGTTTGTACTATATTGTATAATGTATGTATTTGTTTATAAACTCAAATAATCAATAAAAATGATTTGATTTAAAAAAAAGAACATTCTCTGTTCGAAACGTGTCTGGTGATCACATGTTCCTCTCATATTCCCCACCAAGGGTCTTTGCGATTAGCTCAAACACCTTCTTACTTTTTGCATCCCTGTTATGGAGCGATATTCTTTTCACTCTTGGACCCAACAGTTACCTCCACCTTATGCTGCTAATTACACACCTGTGCTGAAGGTTTAAATACATTCAATTGTTGCAGCATGGTGCTGGTGTTAGTTCTTACTTGTCTCTGCCTAGTTTGAAGTACTATCAGTCGGTCAGTTCCTTCTCAGAGGACTCTTGGAATATTGCTGGTGAGATATCTCGGTTGTCTTCTCAAGCTAAGTGTTCCCCTTGTTCATCTACCCTGTATGTCTTTAGTTGTAGTGGGGACTGATTAGTGTTAAACCCATCACCTCCCTAACCATGGCCTATGGCTAGGCTCAGGAAGAGATTAGGTTTCTGCTTTGCGATAGGTGCAGAACATATATAGGGATGGTTAGACAGGGTGATTTTAGATCTGCCTAAGGGTCTCCACTCCTCACTTCTCTAGTGTTTGGGCTCCCTCTCCCTGTTGTTGTGCACTTACTCAGTGTGACATTAACACCAGTTGTACAGATTTGTAAAATAAAACCTGACACTTGGTTTTGTGTTTTTTCAGTGCATTTTTTTTCTTTTTTTGGGTTTATGGATCCCATTTCTGTGCAGGCAGAGTAGCTACAGAAGTTGTCACAGGAGGTGATCAACCTTTGTTCTGAGGTTCAGCAGCAACAGCAGCGGCTGCAGAGACCTACAGTGGGGACTTTGCAGGTTGGCCAGTCCAGCTTGAACACAAAATTACCCTCCCGCACAAGTTTTCTAGAGGTAGGGGCAGGTTTTTTGTATTTAAAGAAGCTTGTAAACTGTATTTTAAACTTCTTTCTTTCTCCTCTGGGGATGAGGAGCAACATGTGGGAATTGTGATTTCACTGATGCAAGGGGATCCTTAAACCTGGGCTTTTTCTTTGACACAGGGTTCTATTTGCCTCCAGTTCATAGAAGGCTTTTTCAGGGATTTAGCCCTTAGCTATGAAGATCCTGACCGTATTTCCTTGGCTGAATCCAGGCTCCGTCGCCTTCAGCAAGGGAATCATTCAGTGGAGACCTATAGCTCTGAATTCTATAGGTGGGCAACTGATACCAAATGGAATGACGTGGCTCTTAGAAGCCAATTTTGTCAAGGTCTTACTGAAAAGATGCTTTGGCAGTGTATGAAAATCCTTGCCATATCATTAGCTATATGGGTGGATAGACGCCTGACGGATAGATAGCTCTCCTACCACATGACAGAGACCCTATTCGAGACAGTACTAACCTCTAGTATTAAAAACTTTCCATTTGTCAAGTGAGGTACATATGGATAAGGACTGAGAAGGACTGAGACTCGGCTAATGGACATCCAGCCATGGGGAACTACATGAATGTAATGTCCAGCTCAAATAAAAGGGAAGCCACACCCTTATTTGCACAGAGTAAAAAAACTGAAACAAAAACCTAAAGAGATGAACTGGAATATAAGTTGGTGTGCATGCAGCATGTAGGAGCATGTTCACATTGGCTACTAAACAGGCAAAACCAAGATAAAAATATAACAAGCAAATACCAACTTATAATCCATGCGTCACTTGTTTATTGGTTATGATTTAGTTCTGTTTACTCTACAATTGCTTTTTTTAATTTTTCTCATCAAGTTTTCTGGTGTTCTGGTCTTTCGAGTTTCCTTAAAGAAGTGCTCCCATCAAATTTTTATCCTCTAAAGAGATTCAGTCTCTTTTACATCAAATTAACTTATCAGAACGCACCCATAAAACTACTAGATCGAGTGAGTCTCTTCAAGAACTTATTTCCCTCCGCAACAAACTCAAAGATTTGTTAAACGGGAAATCAGCAAAACTGTTCATGTACTGCAGACATCGCTTCTACATGCATGGAAACAGAAGTAGCAAACTCACTACAAAGCTGCTTAAACAGCAAAAAGAAAAGAAATTCATTAAACATGTTCTCACTAAGACTAACAAGAGAGTTGTGGACTCTAAGGAAATTGCTGAGACTTTCCGCCAATACTATGAATCTCTTTACAATCTGCCCCCCTCTGACGACATGAAAGACTGCTCAATGGCCATAACCAAAATTCAAAATTTCTTGGCCCCTCTCTCTCTCCCAACAATCTCCCCTAGGGACTGCGATACACTTCTTGCTGAAGTCACACTAAAAGAGGTAGAGGACACTTTAAAAGACACCCCCAACGGTAAATCCCCTGGCCCTGACGGGTTCCCGGTAGGATACTATAAAAAATTCTCTGACATCCTCCTACCCCATCTAGTAAATCTTTTTAACGCATTTTTTGGAGGGATGACCCCACCCCGTCAAGCACTGGAAGCTTACATTGCCATCATACCAAAAGAAGGGAAGGACGACAGCCTCTGCAGTAATTACCGTCCCATATCGTTGCTAAATACGGACCTCAAACTGTGGGCTAAGATATTGGCCTCAAGAATCAATAAAATATTAAGCGGGATTATTCGCCCTGACCAAGTGGGTTTTGTGAGAGGCCGTGAAGGTAAAGACAATTCTGTAAAAGTTCTACATGCTATTTCATACGCCAAGACGACCAGGATGCCGCTGGCCATCCTGTCAACTGACGCTGAAAAAGCGTTTGACAGGATCAGTTGGCAATATATGATTTGCACATTGCAGAAATTTGCCTTCCCGCCCCCTTTCATAGACGCCATTATGTCCCTTTATGTGGATCCATCTGCTAGAGTCGGGGTGAACGGGATCTTCTTGGAACCTTTTAAAATGCGTAATGGCACCAGAGAGGGCTGTCCTCTTTCCCCTTCCCTTTTTATAATGGTAATGGAAACCCTGATGGAAAGAATAAGGCAAGACAATGATATTAAAGGCCTTAAGGTGGGCGAGACAGAGGTTAAGGTGGCTGCTTTTGCCAATGAGCTCCTACTTCTAACCACTAACCCAAGTTCATCTTTCCCCAGACTTATGTCACTATTTGCAGAATTTGGTTGAGATTTCTAGCTTTAAAATAAATATGAACAAGTCAGAAGCTTTAAATATCTTGGCAAGCACCACAGATGTCTCTATATTAAAAAAGGACACCCCCTTTAACTGGCCTGTTGACAAATTAAAATACCTTGGAATCTACTTAACGGCTGACCCTTCCCCCCTTTATAAGTATAACTACATTCCCCTCTTAGCCAACCTACAACTAGATTTAAAAAAGTATGACCTTCCATATCTATCCTGGATAGGTAGGATTAATGTTATAAAATCCTACATCTTTCCTAAAATTTTCTACATCATGAATATGGTCCCTATAACTCTTCCTAACTCTTTCTTCCTTTCAATTAACCAATTGGTCTCTCAATTTGTGTGGAAATATAAAAAAGCTAGACTTCCTCTAAAAATCCTCTCTTTACCCAAAGGCGAGGGTGGTCTCGGCTTGCCTGATTTTCGCACCTATCACAAAGCAATCCACCTTGCTAGATGGATAAACTTAGTTAAACCTAACCCGGATAACCTAAACACGCAACTTGAATTGGCCCTTTTGGGTAAAGGAGCTGATCGGTATATCTGGACATCTACCATCCCCCCGCAACAAAAATGCGACAACATACTTTTTAACACCTTATCTATTAGACGTACCCTTATCCCAAATCGTCCTCCACTGTGCCATTTTCTCGATAATATTCCGCTCAAAGTTACTCCCTGGCTAACAGACCCTAAATACGTAGATGCCTTCGGACTTTGGGATTCCCTGCCTAATGTCACAATCTCTCAATTTCTGTCCAAACAGATTCATTGCACCGATAATTGGCCGTCTAACGCTACTAAACAACCCTCCAACCTTCTTCAGAAAAACCATATTCGACATGTCATGTCGAAACTCAAATCAATTGAGAAACAACCCCCGGACTGGTTATGGCTAGAATTTCTGATTAGGCTGAAATCGCCAATTACCAGATTGGTTTCTAAGTTATACGCTAATCTCTTAAAATCCCCAAACCAATTTAAGCCACTTTATCTCTCTTCCTGGGAGACAGAATGAAAAATTACACTATCCCCCCGAGAAACTAAACAGATACTTGCCAACTCCCACGGGTTTTCTAGATGTATTTTATTACAAGAGAACGCGTTTAAAATTCTTTCTAGGTGGTACAGAACCCCAGAGCGACTTTTCCACTTCGGACTAACGGACTCCCCATTATGCTGGAGATGCTCCCAATTTACAGGGACTCTTCTGCATATCTTTTGGTCCTGCCCGGAACTAGCACAATTCTGGACTGACATCAACAAATCTCTACACAACATGGGTCTAATGTCGCGAGATCTGACTCCCCAGGATGTATTGCTTTCCCTCCCTTCCATAACTTTTAATCCAGGGAAACATGAGCTGCTCCCCATACTAGTTGCAGCTGCCAAACATTTGATTTCTACACATTGGAGGCAATCAGCTTCCCACACGCTGAAAGAATGGACCTCAAAGGTCCAAGACTTATTTCGCTTGGAAGAACTTTCTAGCTGGGAAACTCATTCACACGACAAGTTTCATAACTCTTGGCTTCCCTGGATTGACTTTTCATCCCATTCGGGCGGACTTGGCCGCCCCTCCCCATGACCCCCCCATGAACCCATTTTTCACCTGTATAGATATTCATTGCTATAAATGACTTCTCCCCCCTCCCTCTCCTCTCCCCGGGGTTCTATGATGTAACGCCGTGGCCGTGCCCACCACCTTGGCTGTCCTGCCTTTTTTGACTGAATTACCTTCTATATGAGCCTCATGTCCTTCCTCACTTCCAAAAATGAATAAAATACTTGCGAAAACTTCCTACCATCACACTCTATAGCCTTTTACTTACTCTATATGTTTAATAATCCAATTTTAGGCTATCTTTTCCAGGCCTGAACCAGTTTGATTTATGTTTTTTGTGCTCATTTGTCTACTTCAAGCTATATTTGCACTGAAATCCTGTTGCTTTCAGTGTTCCATGTATCTCTTGTATCTATATATAATAGAGATGTACTTGTGAGCATATATGTTTTGATATTTTGTTTATGTTACTTGAAAACTTAAATAAAGAATTAAAAAAAAATAAAATTTTATCCTCTTAAATATAGTCCAATCATCATATTATATAGCACTGTGTACTTACAATTACTCATTTTGCCTTTCTACTCTGTAAATTCTTCTCTATACTCTTCTCTCTAATCTATGTAGGAACAGGTTTTCTCTTTTTCAAGCATAAGTCATCCCCCTCCTCAACTCCTGACCAAGCTGATCAGCTCCTCCCCACCAGCCAGTGACTTTTGCAGTTACTGACAACTCATGCAGGGAAAATAGACTTCCTGTTTCTACATAGAGCTTAGAAGGATTCAGGTAGTCAGTTTTTCATCATGTGAATTCACAGACCTAAAGGAAAAGAAAAGAATGAACTGGGTAGAAAGGCAATATAAACAATTGCAAGTACACAGTGCCATATAATATGATGATTGCAATATATTTACCCCTTTCCGACATCGCGAATAATAGTATGCAGATGTCGGACTCCCTTCCTTTGATGTGGGCTCCTGTGCTGGGCCCACATCTTTTCCAGCACATGTCAGCTGTTTTACATGTGAAAAGGGGGCAAATATAGACAAATACAATAAACATGAGTAAAAAGCAAGGCACTAACAGGTACAGAAGGAGGGAGGACCCTGCCCGTGAGGGCTCACAGTCTGCAGGGGATGGGTGAGGATACACTAGGAGAGGGTAGAGCTGGTTGTGTGGCAGTTCAGTAGATTGAGGATCACTGCAGGCTGTAGGCTTGTCAGAAGAGGTGAGTATTCAGTTTCTTTTTAAAGGTTTCTATGGTAGATGAGAGTCTGATGTGTTGGGGTAGAGAGTTCCAGAGTATGGGGGAAGCACGGGAGAAGTCTTGGATGTGGTTGTGGGAAGAAGAGATAAGAGGGGAGTAGAGAAGGAGATCTTGTGAGGATCGAAGGTTGCGTGTAGGTAAGTACCGGGAGACCATGTCGCAGATGTATGGAGGAGACTTGTTGTGGATGGCTTTGTATGTCATAGTAAAGGCTTTGAACTGTATTCTCTGGACGATAGGAAGCCAGTGAAAGGCTTGGCATAGGGGAGAGGCTGGGGAATAGTGGGGAGACAGGTAGATTAGTCAGGCAGCAGAGTGTAGGATGGATTGGAGTGGTGCCAGAGTGCTAGAGGGGAGGCCAGAGAGTAGGAGGTTGCCGTAGTGACATGTGACATGTGCATCTGACAGCCGTGGGTGGAATCACGATCCACCCACGGCTGTTAACTAGTTAAATGCTGCTGTCAATCTCTGACAGCGGCATTTCTGTTGCGCTTCCGGCAAGTTCAATTTTGAGGACAAGTTGCACTTTTGAACGACACCATTGGTTTTAACATATCGTGTACTGGAAAACGGGAAAAAAATTCCAAGTGCGGTGAAATTGCAAAAAAAGTGCAATTTCACACTGGTTTTTGTTTTTTATTTACCATGATCACTAATTGCTAAAACTGACCAGCCATTATGAGTCTCGAGGGCATTACAAGTTCATAGACACCAAACATGTCTGGGTTCTTTTTTTATCTAATTGGTGAACAAAAATTCCAAACTTTGGTAAATGGTACCATTTTCTGAGACCTGTAGCGTCTCCATTTTTCATGATTTGAGGTTGGGTGAGGTCTTATTTTTTGTGCGGCAAGCTGACATTTTTATTGATACCATTTTGATGTAGATATGATCTTTTGATTGCCCATTAGTGCATTTTATTGCAACATAGCGGCGACCAAAAAAATGTAATTTTGGCGTTTTGACTTTTTTTCTCTTTAGGCGTTTAGAGATCAGGTTTTTTGTATTGATAGATTCTGAACTCGGCGATACCAAAAATGTGTATGTTTGCAATTTAAATGCTTTATTTTGAATGGGGAAAAGGGGGGCGATTTGAAGTTTCATAATTTTTTTGTTTTTTAATTACTTCTAAAAAAAGGTTTTTTTTAAACTTTTTGCATGCTTCAATAGTCACCATGGAAGACTAGAAGATGCAGTTGTCTGATCGGCTCTGCTACACATGGGCGGCACTCATAGCAATCTGGCTATGACAACCATACAGGTCTGCTGGAGACCTCTGGTTGTCATGCCAAACCATTGGTGACCCACGATCACGTGCCAGGGTCACCGATGGGCGGGATTTCCGCCACTCTTCCCGGAAGCGCAAATTAAATGCCCCTGTCAGAGACTGACAGCAGCATTTAATGGGTTAACAGCTTTGGGTAGATCGCGGTTACACCCGTGGCTGTTAGAGGCATATGTCAGATGTTCAAAACAGTTGCCATGTGCCAGGAAAGATGTGGGCGTACTATTACGCCCAACGTTAGAAAAGGGTTAATAATACTAATAACTGGCATCAGGATAATGTTAAGCAAATAAGAATAATGGCTAAGGTTTGTTACTAATGTTCCTTTTACTTCCAGACATAAACAAAAATGACTTAAGAAAGTGCAGTGATTTTAATTGTCATTGATTGTCAACTGATGTCAAAACTGTACTCATTATTAAAGTTTGTTGTCAAAAGTGACAACCAATATGGCTGTACTTCCTTTTAGAAAAATTACTATCTCTGTGTGTATAATTAACATAATTAGCAAACTCAGAATATAAGAAGTTCTATTAGCTCTATTGGCTGGAACAAAGATTGTAGTGAATTGCCAGTCTAAAAATGGCAACCAGCACCATTTCAGATGCCATTGATACTAACCAGCTTTACTAACAGCTTTCTAAGGACACAAAATGTTCTTGTACTGTTGACCTTGTAAACCATTGTTTGGACCATATCTTAATCATCTCTCTATACAAGAAAATAGCTGTAGGCAATATACAATATTTTGAATTTGACTTTTACATGTCTCTGTATTTCTTCCAAGTGGTAAAATAATCTATTGTTTTGGAATCATGTGGTCAGACAAAAAGATATATATGAAACATTTTGATACTATGGGAAAGGAGGTTAAAGGGAATGTCTAATTTGAAAAAATATTGTTAGTGTAATGATGTACAAGTGGTATATTTTATGCACAAGAATAAAGATTTGAATAAAGTTTCCTGACCCCACTTCAGTACCGATTGCTAGTCTGTGAGTTGGGCCATTTAAGTCTCTGTTAAGCTTTTAGCAAAGATTTTGGAAGACATATATGGTACTCAATGTACCCAGCAGCTTAACCAGGATTTGACAGCACTTGATGTCAAACCCTGGATTTGTCTATCAATCAGGAGAGCCAGTCAGCTCACCAATAGCATGGCAGGTTCAGCAGTCAAGCGCGGACCCCAGTGCACTGCTTAACTTGCCTTAGTTTGTACGTTTATTCCAGTTCTTGTATTCTTATACTTCCCTTGTGCTCTGGATTGATATACTAATGTTCTGACCCATCTTGTACATTGACTAATATTCTGAATTAATCAATGGAAGCACATTGACATTGGTTGGCCAGGTGAGTCTTTACCTCTTTATTCTGACCTAGGCATTCCCTGACTACAGTTTTGAATCCAATTCTGCTAATGGATGAAGATGAGGTATACGTCGAAATTCGGACAGAGGCAGCCCAACATATGCTTGAATATATTTTTTAACTATTCTTTTCATCCTACACATATGTCATATGTCTGCAGACATTTACTTGTGAACCTTGCCTTAAATTAAAGATAAACTTACCAACCCCCTTAAAGGGCCACTGTCACCCCCTCCAGCCGTTATAAACTAAAAGAGCCACCTTGTGCAGCAGTAATGCTGCAGTCTAACAAGGTGGCTCTTTTAGTTTTTGATTCCGTTATTCCCTCAATAAAGCGTTTTAAAATTTGCCCTAACTACCTGTCTGTAGACCTGGAGGCGGTCCGAAGCCTCCTCTGTGAATCTCCCAAAGACCATCACTCTTCTCTTCTGGGGATGTGGTCGCCGCCCCCTTCGTGCTGTTTCTTCTTAAATCCGGCGCCTGCGCTGTGCGTGCCTGCCTGGGACAGGCGCAGTCTTAATTGTCCGTCATAGGTCAGATGCAGGGTGCCTGACTGCGCCTGTGCGGGCAGTGCGGCCACCCTGTTGCTGAATCTCCGCCCCGCACTGTGTTATTCATTATGCACAGTGCGGGGCTGGGGTTCCTGGGCATGCGCACTGCGCTGTTCAGACGCTCCACCAGCTCAGACGCTCCTCCAGCTCCCCCGCCTTCCAGCGTTGTTATTTGCAGCTGCTTCATTCCAAACGCTTGGAAGGAAACCTGTATATTACGGCAACGCTGGAAGGCGGGGGACCGGGGGAGCGTCTGAACAGCGCAGTGCGCATGCCCAGGAACCCCAGCCCCGCACTGTGCATAATGAATAACACAGTGTGGGGCGGGGATTCAGCAACAGGGTGGCCGCACTGCCTGCACAGGCGCAGTCAGGCACCCTGCATCTGACCTATGACGGACAATCAAGACTGCGCCTGTCCCAGGCAGGCACGCACAGCGCAGGTGCCGGATTTAAGAAGAAACAGCGCGAAGGGGGCGGCGACCACATCCCCAGCAGAGAAGAGTGATGGCCGTTGGGAGATTCACAGAAGAGGCTTCGGACCTGCCTCCAGGTCTACAGACAGGTAGTTAGGGCAAATTTTAAAACGCTTTATTGAGGGAATAACGGAATCAAAAAGTAAAAGAGCCACCTTGTTAGACTGCAGCATTACTGCTGCACAAGGTGGCTCTTTTAGTTTATAACGGCTGGAGGGGGTGACAGTGGCCCTTTAAAGCAGAACTGAGACAGGAAGGAACCACATCATGATACCCAGGCAGTGAATGCGAGATCTGTCAGGGAACCAAGTCATGATGAGCATATAGAAAAGCTGCATGGCAACAGAACCAAGAAGGATCAACCATTATAACAGCGCATGGAGAACAAAAAGAACAGAGCAACACTGGAATAACAAAGGAGCTTCAAATATGGCAATCTGTGCCACTATTAGGCTATGTTTCCATGATGAGTATTTAGAGAGTTTTTGATGTTGCAGATTTTCTGCACCATTTCTGCACATATTAGCCAAATTAGATAACTTACATTTTTTTTCATTGTGTTTCTGAGCGTGTTTTCTTTACATGTGTTTTATCTCGTTTTTTGATGCTAAAGTTTTTGTCTCTATTTGGTATGTCATGATTTAAGTAAAGCTGCCTTGTTTTTGAAATTTCCTGGTATTTGGCTTTAACACAAATTTATTGATACAGTCAAGTGCTGATTACTTGCGTTATTAGTGGAAAACATTTTAGCGGCAGATTTTCCGCATCTAATGTAATGCAATTCTATGGGGAAAATCTGCACATGCCCACAAGAGAAGTTCACGTTTTACAGATTTCAAACACGCACCCCAGGTCAGTTTATGTGGAACTGTAACATGCTGCGTTTTCTAAGCATTGAAAATAAGCAGCATCAAAAAGTCACCAAAAACTCAATGAAGGAACTTAACATTAGGATTTGTTCACATGACTTCTTTTCAGGTGGGTATGGAGTGGGCCCTCTCCAAAGCCTGCTTTGAAAAACACTACAAAATTGCTGAAAAGAATGAACATATACATTTTAGCGTAAACATTTGCTGTTCACATGTTCAGGCTTTTGAGCATGTTTTAATCACTTCAGGTTTCTGAAGACCCAAGTGGTTTAAAAAGTGGCATGACCATTTTTCAGGCGCTTAATCTCTGAGGATGCTTCATGCTTTCCAATACAGGTCAAGGGACAGCACAAAGGAAGTCTGGGCATCTATTTAAAAATGTTATTAGCATTTTTGCTTAATAAAACCAATAACTCTTTTTTTAATTTTTTATCTATGTAACATAGCCTGTGTCCATGTTGCCCAGAGCTGAGCGCTGCAGATAGTCATGACGCACTTACACTGTACATGTATGGCGGCAATCACTAAAGGGCTAAAGTAACATTGCATATCTACGCAATGAGGTGGTCTCTACAGGGGCTGCAACATTAGCAAACTGGAAAATATACTTGTCTAATGGAA
This sequence comes from Ranitomeya variabilis, assembly GCF_051348905.1. NCBI lineage: Eukaryota > Metazoa > Chordata > Amphibia > Anura > Dendrobatidae > Ranitomeya > Ranitomeya variabilis. The sequence continues at coordinate 158,274,809 of NC_135238.1, read as the reverse complement.
ATTGGATAGTGGACTACATGGTGAATTTTCATACATGCTATAAGCCCCCAACCTTTGTCTTATGTAAAATACTGCTTTTTCTACAAGCAAAACTGAAGATGACATTATTAGTTGGACATTCCATAAATTATAGAATATGATCTTTTAATGCAATAACACAAATGAAAAAGAAGAATTACTTTAAACAAAAGTACAATATTATGAATGAGTCTAGAGGAATCATGGCAAGCCTTTATAAAATTGGAAAGTAAGAACACACCAACAAACTAAATGAAAAGCTATTTGATTCTGTATTTAGAGTGATCAAGCAATCATATCTAAATATAAAATCTAATCTATGTGTTTATAGTAGATGCATTGGAACGGTTAATAACTATGACAAAAAGAAAGCTCCAGAATGCAGGCTCTTTGACCAAGATGGGTAATAATGTATATTTTATTGGCCAGTGCTTTGCAAAATGAGTTCTTCTTATTGTTCTAGACTTGTAGTTCTATATTCGACTCTTCTAACGTCTTGCTGTTTTGTCACAATACTGCAACGTTGTTTACTTTAGCTTCTTCACAAAAGATAATCCAACAAAATTACATTAATTATAAACCAATATGCTCTGTTCAATTCCCCAGTGAATCCAACCTGGCAATGAGCATCTGCTCTCTTTTTCTGCGCTTGGGTTTGGAGAACACGATTCACAACATTGCTCAATGTATAATTAACAGTAAAATTAAAGATGCAGAAACCCTTCTTGCATACTTCTTAACCCACATTATGCCAAAGGGGTCTACAACCTGTTGGAGAGGACATGACATCTTACCTAGGGCCATTTTCCTAAATTTACTCCAGTTTGAAGAATTAATGACAATGAGTTACAGTGTAGAAACTGGGCCCAAATGTCACAAAGTCCCTTGCTATTAGAGTTTCTGAAAAAGAAAATAATCTGTAAGGCCGTGAAGTTATGGGAAAAAAAGGTTAAAAACTTAAAATGAAATGCTTTTAAATGTCTGATTGTTTTCCTTTAAATCCTTCCTGAAAATGGACATACGATAACTGTATATTTTGATTGCAGGCAATTTTCCGCAATCGGGCGTACAGTTACATTTGATGTGTGGTACAGGCTCAGGAGTTCTTCCCCGCAGCAGAAACCTATTATTATACACAACTGAGCTCCTGCTGCTGCAGCACTTTAACCCCTCAGATGCTGCTGTCAGGTGGTGACAGTAGCATCTGAGGAATTTGAGAAAAGAAGATCGCACCCTCTGCCAACTCATAAGTACCCCTACAGCACAATTGCAGGGTGCTGGAGGGTTGCTATAGCACCCATAGGTTTTAAAACGGCCTTCATGTCTGCCATATCCCTTAGCCAATCAGATCCCCATGGAGTTGGGCCTGATATTTTAAAGGGGTAGTCCCAACTCCAAGAACCTATCTGTTATGACCTGGTGGTTGAGGAGCAACATGGGACGAGCTCTGAGGAGGTGGTATCTGTACTGACCACAGTTCCTAATCCTAACACCAACACTAGAAGTAGCCGTGGGATGTTCCTGTCACTCCCTAGACACCTCGTCACAGCCTGAGAACTAACTACCCCTAAAGATGGAAACAGAAAGCTATCTTGCCTCAGAGAAAACCCCAAAGGAAAGATAGCCCCCCACAAATATTGACTGTGAGTGGAGAGGGAAATGACATACACAGAATTAAAACAAGATTTAGCAAAGGAGGCCAATTCTAACTAAATAGACAGGATAGAAAAGGATACTGTGCAGTCAGTATTAAAAGCTAAAAATCCACGCAGAGTTTACAAAAAATCTCCACACCGACTCACGGTGTGGAGGGGCAAACCTGCTTCCCCAGAGCTTCCAGCTAAGCTGAATATATCATACAGAACAGCTGGACAAGAAAAAACACAACATGAGCTGAACGATTAAGTACACAGCAAGTGGACAACCAAAAGAAAAGCAATGACTTATCTTTGCTGAAATGGACAGGCTATCAGAGAAATCCAAGGAGAGATCTGAATCCAACCAAGAAACATTGACAGCTGGCACTGGCTGAAGACTAGAGCCAGGCTAAATAGCAGAGCCAGGAGAGACGATCAGTGGAAGCAGCTGCAATGCTAAACCCAAGGAGCAGCAGTACCACTCAAAACCACCGGAGGGAGCCCAAGGGCAGAACTCACAAAAGTGCCATTTACAACCACCGGAGGGAGCCCAAGAACGGAATTCACAACAGTACCCCCCCTTGAGGAGGGATCACCGAACCCTCACCAGAGCCCCCAGGACGATCAGGATGAGCCAAGTGAAAAGCACAAACCAAATCGGCAGCATGGACATCGGAGGCAACAACCCAAGAATTATCCTCCTGGCCGCAACCCTTCCACTTGACCAGATACTGAAGCTTCCGCCTCGAAAAACGAGAATCCAATATCTTCTCCACCACATATTCCAACTCCCCCTCAACCAACACCGGAGCAGGAGGATCAACAGAGGGAACCACGGGCACCACATATCTCTGCAACAAAGATCTACGGAAAACATTATGGATGGAAAAAGAAGCTGGAAGGGCCAAACGAAAAGATACCGGATTGATAATTTCAGAAATCTTATAAGGACCAATAAAGCGAGGCTTGAACTTAGGGGAAGAAACCTTCATAGGAACATGACGAGAAGATAACCAGACTAAATCCCCAACACGAAGCCGGGGACCAACACACCGACGACGGTTAGCAAAACGTTGAGCCTTTTCCTGAGACAACGTCAAATTGTCCACCACATGAGTCCAAATCTGCTGTAACCTGTCCACCACAGAATCCACACCAGGACAGTCAGAAGGCTCAACCTGCCCTGAAGAAAAACGAGGATGAAAACCAAAATTACAAAAAAAAGGCGAAACCAAGGTAGCCGAACTAGCCCGATTATTAAGGTCAAACTCGGCCAACGGCAAGAAGGTCACCCAATCATCCTGATCAGCAGACACAAAGCATCTCAAATAGGTTTCCAAGGTCTGATTGGTTCGCTCAGTTTGGCCATTTGTCTGAGGATGAAATGCTGAAGAAAAAGACAAATCAATGCCCATTCTAGCACAAAAGGACCGCCAAAACCTAGAAACAAACTGGGAACCTTTGTCAGACACAATATTCTCCGGAATGCCATGCAAACGAACCACATGCTGAAAAAACAATGGAACCAAATCAGAGGAGGAAGGCAACTTAGGCAAAGGTACCAAATGGACCATCTTAGAAAACCGGTCACAAACCACCCAGATAACAGACATCTTCTGGGAAACAGGAAGATCCTAAATAAAATCCATGGAAATATGCGTCCAGGGCCTCTCAGGGACCGGCAAAGGCAAAAGCAACCCACTAGCACGGGAACAGCAAGGCTTGGCCCGGGCACAAGTCCCACAGGACTGCACAAAAGAACGCACATCCCGCGACAAGGAAGGCCACCAAAAGGACCTAGCAACCAAATCTCTGATACCAAAAATCCCAGGATGACCAGCCAACACCGAACAATGAACCTCAGAAATTACCTTACTAGTCCATCTATCAGGAACAAACAGTTTCCCCACTGGACAGCGGTCAGGTTTATCAGCCTGAAACTCCCGAAGCACCTGCCGTAAATCAGGGGAGATGGCAGAAAGAATCACCCCCTCCTTGAGAATACCAACCGGCTCAAGGACTCCCGGAGAATCAGGCAAAAAACTCCTAGAGAGGGCATCAGCCTTCACATTCTTAGATCCCGGAAGATACGAGACCACAAAATCAAAACGGGAGAAAAACAGGGACCATCGAGCTTGTCTAGGGTTCAACCGCTTGGCAGACTCGAGGTAAATCAGATTCTTATGATCGGTCAAGACCACAACGCGATGCTTGGCTCCCTCAAGCCAATGTCGCCACTCCTCAAATGCCCACTTCATAGCCAACAACTCCCGATTGCCGACATCATAATTACGCTCAGCAGGCGAAAACGTTCTGGAGAAGAAGGCACACGGTTTCATCAAAGAACCATCAGAACTTCTCTGAGACAAAACGGCCCCTGCCCCAATCTCAGGAGTGTCAACCTCAACCTGAAAAGGAAGAGAAACATCCGGCTGACGCAATACAGGGGCAGAAGTAAAACGACGTTTAAGTTCCTGAAAGGCCTCAACAGCCGCAGAGGACCAATTTATCACATCAGCGCCTTTCTTCGTCAAATCGGTCAGGGGCTTAACCACACTGGAAAAGTTAGCAATGAAACGGCGATAAAAATTAGCAAAGCCCAAAAATTTCTGAAGGCTCTTCACAGATGTGGGTTGAATCCAATCATGAATGGCCTGGACCTTAACAGGATCCATTTCTATAGCCGAGGGAGAAAAAATGAAACCCAAAAAAGAAGCCTTCTGAACTCCAAAAAGGCACTTAGACCCCTTCACAAACAGAGCATTAGCACGAAGGATCTGAAATACCATCCTGACCTGTTTCACATGAGACTCCCAATCATCGGAAAAAAACAAAATATCATCCAAATATACAATCATGAATTTATCAAGATAATTCCGGAAGATATCATGCATAAAGGACTGAAACACCGATGGAGCATTAGAGAGCCCGAATTGCATCACAAGGTATTCAAAATGGCCTTCGGGCGTATTAAATGCAGTTTTCCATTCGTCACCCTGTTTAATACGAACAAGATTATACGCCCCTCGAAGGTCAATCTTAGAAAACCAACTAGCCCCCTTAATCCGAGCAAACAAATCAGAAAGCAAAGGTAAAGGGTATTGGAATTTGACCATGATCTTATTGAGAAGGCGATAATCTATACAGGGTCTTAAGGAGCCATCCTTCTTGACAACAAAGAAAAATCCAGCTCCCAACGGTGACGAAGACGGGCGAATATGCCCCTTCTCCAAAGACTCCTTGACATAACTCTGCATGGCTGCATGCTCTGGCACAGACAGATTGAAAAGTCGGCCCTTAGGGAACTTACAGCCAGGAATCAAGTTAACAGCACAATCGCAGTCCCTATGAGGAGGAAAGGAACTGGACTTGGGCTCATCAAATACATCCTGGAAATCCGACAAAAACTCAGGAACTTCAGAAGAGGGGGAAGAGGAAATTGACATCAATGGAACATCACTATGTATCCCTTGACAACCCCAACTAGTCACAGACATAGATTTCCAATCCAGCACCGGATTATGCACCTGTAACCATGGAAAACCCAGCACAACAACATCATGCAAATTATGCAACACCAGAAAACGACAATCTTCCTGATGTGCTGGAGTCATGTACATGGTCAACTGTGTCCAGTACTGAGGTTTATTCTTGGCCAATGGTGTAGCATCAATCCCCCTTAAGGGAACAGGGCTCTGCAAAGGCTGCAAGGAAAAACCACAGCGTCTGTTGAACTCTAAGTCCATTAAGTTCAGGGCAGCGCCTGAATCCACAAATGCCATAACAGAAAAGGATGATAATGAGCAGATCAGGGTAACAGACAAGAGAAATTTAGGCTGTACAGTACTAATGGTAACAGACCTAGCGACCCTCTTAGTACGCTTAGGGCACTCAGAAATCGCATGAGCAGAATCACCACAGTAAAAACAAAGCCTATTCTGACGTCTGAATTCCTGCCGTTCTGCTCTAGTCAAAATCCTATCACATTGCATAGGCTCAGGACTCTGCTTAGAGGACACTGCCATATGGTGCACCACCTTGCGCTCGTGCAGGCGCCAATCAATCTGAATGGCCAGAGACATTGATTCGTTCAAACCAGCAGGCGTGGGGAACCCCACCATAACATCTTTAAGGGCTTCAGAAAGACCCTTTCTGAAAATTGCTGCCAGGGCATACTCATTCCATTTTGTGAGCACACACCACTTTCTAAATTTCTGGCTGTATACTTCTGCCGCTTCCTGACCCTGACACAGAGCCAGCAAGGTTTTTTCTGCCTGATCCACAGAATTAGGTTTGTCATACAGCAATCCGAGCGCTTGAAAAAATGCATCTACATTGAGTAATGCAGGATCCCCTGACTCAAGGGAGAATGCCCAGTCCTGAGGGTCTCCACGCAGCAGAGAAATGACAATCTTCACCTGCTGAATGGGGTCACCAGAGGAACGGGGTCTCAAAGCAAAAAACAATCTGCAGTTTTTTTAAAGTTCAAAAATTTGGATCTATCCCCAAAAAACAAATCAGGAGTAGGAATTCTAGGCTCTAAAACAGGAGTCTGAATGATATAATCCGAAATACCCTGTACTCTAGCAGCAAGAGGATCCACACGAGACATCAATCCCTGAATATTCATGCTAGCACCTAACCACTGAGCCACCCAGAGGTAAGGGGAAAAAAAAAAAAACAGGCTGCAAAGAAAAAAAAAATGGCTCAGAACTTTTTTTTCCCCTCTTTTGCGATGCATTCAACACATTGCCGGCCAGCTGTACTGTTATGACCTGGTGGTTAAGGAGCAACATGGGACGAACTCTGAGGAGGTGGTATCTGTACTGACCACAGTTCCTAATCCTAACACCAACACTAGAAGTAGCCGTGGGATGTTCCTGTCACTCCCTAGACACCTCGTCACAGCCTGAGAACTAACTACCCCTAAAGATGGAAACAGAAAGCTATCTTGTCTCAGAGAAAACCCCAAAGGAAAGATAGCCCCCCACAAATATTGACTGTGAGTGGAGAGGGAAATGACATACACAGAATGAAAACAAGATTTAGCAAAGGAGGCCAATTCTAACTAAATAGACAGGATAGAAAAGGATACTGTGCGGTCAGTATTAAAAGCTAAAAATCCACGCAGAGTTTACAAAAAATCTCCACACCGACTCACGGTGTGGAGGGGCAAATCTGCTTCCCCAGAACTTCCAGCTAAGCTGAATATATCATACAGACAAGCTGGACAAGAAAAAACACAACATGAGCTGAATGATTAAGTCCACAGCAAGTGGACAACCAAAAGAAAAGCAATGACTTATCTTTGCTGAAATGGACAGGCTATCAGAGAAATCCAAGGAGAGATCTGAATCCAACCAAGAAACATTGACAGCTGGCACTGGCTGAAGACTAGAGCCAGGCTAAATAGCAGAGCCAGGAGAGACGATCAGTGGAAGCAGCTGCAATGCTAAACCCAAGGAGCAGCAGTACCACTCAAAACCACCGGAGGGAGCCCAAGGGCAGAACTCACAAAAGTGCCATTTACAACCACCGGAGGAAGCCCAAGAACGGAATTCACAACACCTATCCCAATATGTAGTAGGTGTAGTAATAATAATATTAGCTAATACCTCCAATTAGAAATGTAGAATAATGTGGCATGATAAACTTTAGGCACCTCTGGTCAAAATTGCAGTTATTGTGAACATTTAGACATGTTAAAGATGACATTATCTCTAAAAGGCTTAAAGTTTAAGATGACACATTTCCTTTATATTTTAGGCAACAAAAAATATAGATTATTTTTATCTTTTACTTTTTAAAAATTACAAAAAAGTAAGTGGGCCAATGCAAAAGTTTAGACAGCTTTGGAGATTTGTGTGCTCAGATAAATTTGACTATGGTTTCAGACCTTAGTTAGCATGTTAGTTTTATGACTTTCACTGTCATTGTTAGGAAAGGCCAGGTGATGCAAATTTCCCAGCTTTATAAAAAAACAGCATCCTCTAACCTTGTGCCAAAAACATCAGCCATGGGTTCTTCTAAGCAGCTGCATAGCACTCTGAAAATGAAAATGGTGGAGGCCCACAAAGCAGGAGAAAGCTTTAAGAAGATAGCAAAGCGTTTTCTAGCTGCCCTTTCCTCAAAAATGTAATTAAGAGATGGCAGTCAACAGGAACAGTGGAGGTCCAGATAAAGTTTGGAAGGCCAAGCTGCTCGTGGGATTGCTAGAGAGGTAAATCAAAACCCCACTTGACAGCAGAACCTTCAGAAAGAGACTGGAGTTGTGGTACATTGTTCTACTCTTCAGAGACACCTGCACAAATATGGCCTTCATGGAAGAGTCATGAGAAGAAACCTCTCCTGTGTCCTCAATAGTGTTGAGCATTCCGATGCTGCAAGTATCGGGTATCGGCCGATACTTGCTGTATCGGAATTCCGATACCGGGATTCCGATACTCTTGTGGTATCGGGTATCGGGTATCGCAACAACATTAATGTTAAAATGTGTAAAAGAGAGAATTAAAATAAAAAATATCGCTATACTCACCTGTCCGACGCAGCCGGGACTTCAGCGAGGGAACCGGCAGCGTTGTTTGTTTAAAATTCGCGCTATTACTTGGTTACGTGAATTCCCGGCTTGTGATTGGTCAGGTCGGCCACGTTGCCGGGACGCGGACCAATCACAGCAAGTCGTGATGAAATTACGTCACGGCTTGCTGTGATTGGTCCGCGTCCCGGCAATATGGCCGCCCTGACCAATCACAAGCCGTGACGTCACGGGAGGCTGGACACGCGCCCATTTTAAAATGAGCGCGTCCAGCCTCCCGGCTTGTGATTGGTTGACCGCGGCGCAACCAATCACAAGCCGTGACGTCACGGGAGGCTGGACACGCGCCCATTTTAAAATGAGCGTGTCCAGCCTCCCGGCTTGTGATTGGTTGACCGCGGCGCAACCAATCACAAGCCGTGACGTCACGGGAGGCTGGACACGCGCCAATTTTAAAGTGAGCGCGTGTCCAGCCTCCCGTGACGTCACGGCTTGTGATTGGTCAGGGCGGCCATATTGCCGGGACGCGGACCAATCACAGCAAGCCGTGACGTAATTTCGTCACGGCTTGCTGTGATTGGTCCGCGTCCCGGCAACATGGCCGACCTGACCAATCACAAGCCGGGAATTCACGTAACCAAGTAATAGCGCGAATTTTAAACAAACAACGCTGCCGGTTCCCTCGCTGAAGTCCCGGCTGCGTCGGAGAGGTGAGTATAGCGATATTTTTTATTTTAATTCTTTCTTTTACACATTTATATGGTTCCCAGGGCCTGAAGGAGAGTTTCCTCTCCTTCAGACCCTGGGAACCATCAGGAATACCGTCCGATACATGAGTCCCATTGACTTGTATTGGTATCGGGTATCGGTATCGGATTGGATCCGATATTTTGCCGGTATCGGCCGATACTTTCCGATACCGATACTTTCAAGTATCGGACGGTATCGCTCAACACTAGTCCTCAACATAAAATTCAGTGTCAAAAATATGTAAAAGAACATCTAAACAAGCCTGATGCATTTTGGAAAAAAGTCTTGTGGACCGATGAGGTTAAAAAAGTACTCTTTGGCCACAATGATCAAAGGTATGTGTGGAGAAAAAAGGGCACAGAATTTCAGGAAAAAGACATCTTGCCAATCATTTAGCATGGGAGGGGGGGATGGATCAATCATGCCTTAAGGTTGTGATGCAGCCAATGGCACCGATAACATTTCAATTGTAGTTGGAGGAATGATTTAATGAAATTTCAACAAATTATTGATGCAAACATAACACCATCTGTAAAATAGCTGAAGTTGAAAAGAGAATGGCTTCTACAAATGGATAATGATCCTTAACACATGTGAAAATCCACAAAAGACAACCTCAAAAGGAGCAAGCTGAAGGTTTTACGATGGCCCTCACACTGCCCTGATGTGAGCATCAAAATCGGTGGCTAGACTTCAAAATAGCATTGCATGCAAGATGTCCCAGGAATCTCACAGAACTGGAATTGAAAGACTTTTGGCTTCAAAAAGCATTTACAAGCTGTGATACATGCAAAAGGTACTAAGTAGTGTTGAGCATTCCGATACCGCAAGTATCGGGTATCGGCCGATATTTGCTGTATCGGAATTCCGATACCGAGATCCGATACTTTTGTGGTATCGGGTATCGGTATCGAAACAACATTAATGTGTAAAATACAACATTAATGTGTAAAATAAAGAATTAAAATAAAAAATATTGCTATACTCACCTCTCCGACGCAGCCTGGACCTCACCGAGGGAACCGGCAGCGTTCTTTGCTTAAAATGCGCGCTTTTCCTTCCTTCCGTGACGTCACGGCTTCTGATTGGTCGCGTGCCGCCCATGTGGCCGCGACGCGACCAATCACAGCAAGCCGTGACGTAATTTTCAGGTCCTTCTAGGCATTCAGTATTTTAAAATTACGTTCCGGCTTTGTGATTGGTCGCGTCGCGGTCACATGGGCGACGCGACCAATCACAAGCCGTGACGTCACGGGAGGCAGGAAACGCGCGCATTTTTAAAATTACGTCGCGGCTTGTGATTGGTTGCGTGCCGCCCATGTGACCGCGACGCGACCAATCACAGCAAGCCGTGACGTAATTTCAGGTCCTGAATGCAGAAATAGGCATCAGGACCTGAAATTACGTCACGGCTTGCTGTGATTGGTCGCGTCGCGGTCACATGGGCGGCACGCAACCAATCACAAGCCGTGACGTAATTTTAAAAATGCGCGCATCTCCTGCCTCCCGTGACGTCACGGCTTGTGATTGGTCGCGTCACCCATGTGACCGTGACGCGACCAATCACAAAGCCGGAACGTAATTTTAAAATACTGAATGCCTAGAAGGACCTGAAAATTACGTCACGGCTTGCTGTGATAGGTCGCGTCGCGGCCACATGGGTGGCACGCGACCAATCAGAAGCCGTGACGTCACGGAAGGAAGGAAAAGCGCGCATTTTAAGCAAAGAACGCTGCCGGTTCCCTCGGTGAGGTCCAGGCTGCGTCGGAGAGGTGAGTATAGCAATATTTTTTATTTTAATTCTTTATTTTACACATTAATATGGTTCCCAGTGCCTGAAGGAGAGTTTCCTCTCCTTCAGACCCTGGGAACAATCAGGAATACCGTCCGATACATGAGTGCCATTGACTTGTATTGGTATCGGGTATCGGTATCGGATTAGATCCGATACTTTGCCGGTATCGGCCGATACTTTCCGATACCGATACTTTCAAGTATCGGACGGTATCGCTCAACACTAGTACTAAGTACTAACTATGCAGGATTTCCAAACTTTTGCATCAGCCTATTTTCCACTTTTAATTTTTAAAATGCATAAGATGAAAATATTTTTGGGGCATAAAATGCAAACAAATATGTCATCTTTAACTTTAGTCCTTTTAGAGATCATTTAATCTTCAACTTGCTTACTGTTCATAATAACGGTAATTTTGACCAGTGGGGTCCAAACTTTTACATGCCACTTCAGTTCTCCTGATAACCTATGTTGCTTGCTTATCCCATGTGCAGGCCAGTGCAGTAGCTTAGGTATTCATGGTTGCGAACACTCGTATAGTGGCAGAGATATAGTCGCGCTGGACAGTAACCTGAGCACCAGACCCGTCCCTTCTTAATATATATTTACCTTGTAATGTCTTCACATCCTGTTCCGTCCAGATGTGTCCGGATCCCAGAATTCCAAGCAGCAGAAGTTCACCGACCGCCATAATGAGACACCCAAGTGATGGGTGTCTCAAGCTCAAACTCCGAGCTCAAACTCCTTCCTTGCTGCATGCAACTGTGCTGCACCACCAATGGCAATAAAAGTAAGTGTCTATTAGTACCTACACTATAATAATCACTATCTCCACTGTGAGCACCGTGGTGGAAAATATATACCTTTACAGCCCTATAGTACCACCTGCAATCCTACAGATTATATCAAGTATTTCCGCTATTAATATAAGATCAAGCCTACTTAACTCCAAGTAGGCAGGTGGGAGATATATCTAATTATTCACACAAAGTGATCATTATCTATATTTGGTTTTATACAGCACTCCAGGGCATCTAACAGCTAATCCTTAAGATCTGACTGCTCCGAGAGGGATCTACCCTTACTAGCTACAAGCCTAGTAAGTATTATCTCCGTATTATATCTGTAGAACTACAGCACATCAATCATTGGAGATATATATCCTATTATTTTCAGCAACACCAACTGGCAGACGCTTAAATCATCAATTTCCCGATAACCCTACAGAGATTAAGCATCTCTTTTACCATTATAAGTAAGTACAACTGTAATCCAGTCAGGTGTCAGCTCAAGGATCTAAAGCATAATAACTGCTGCCTTTCATCCACCTTTTTAGCCACAACACTTGTCCACTGGTCCACTTAATCCATTCCTCTGGTCCCACACAGACAGAGCATCATCTTCAGTACAAGTGAGTACCCTACAGCCTTGGTTGTTGAACCCTGTTTATGGATTTATTTATTGATCTATTTATTTTTCACTTACATCGCCATTTCATCTCAGTTTAGTGCGGTGTTGTTTGACTACTCTCTTTCCAAATTTTCACTATTTACAGGGACTAACACAGAACCTGTTTTAAACACCAGCCACTTCTGAGTATCATTTCTCTTTCCTCCTCGGGTGAGAAGCGCCAGTGTAAATCTTCTCTCTATAAGAATATTTTACGTACTGGAACTCAACTAATATAACAAGTGTTTTCTTCAAATTCAACATGGAATGTGACTTTTACTGTCTACTGCAGTCTCAGATCAATTCAACCCTTTCAGGCAAGAGTCTTTAGTACTCAGAAGAACACCTTTTGTCTTTTATGACAGTGATGCATATCCAGAAACCAGCTTAGTAATCTTGACCTTTTCCTTGTGGGCAATGGCCTCCATTCCACTAATATTTTTCTTGGTTGCATGCTGCAATGACCTTCTTTGCATCCCATTAAAAATGTTCTATGAGCTTCAAATCCGGCAACTCTCAGACACTCCAGAATCTTTTAGAACTTCTTCTGAAACTAAACTTTGGTAAACTTTGAGGCATGGTTTGGATCATTGTCCTGTTGGAATGTATATTGACGCCTAGGCTTTCGCTTACTCACAAAGATATGACATGATTTTATCCTGAAATTTCTTGATGCTTGATTAAATTAATGTTATCCAGCACATGCTACTGGCTTCCAGAGCAAGGAGAAGAAGACCATAACTGAGCCACCACCATGCTTTATTGTAGTTAGGAAATAAATTATTTTCAGCATTTGGTTCATTTTTCTCCTCCAGACTTACCACTTTTTCATTGATCTGAAAAGTTCCAGTTTTGTTTTATCGTTCCAAAGAAAGAATCCTCAAACTTTCATGTCTTGTTTATTTGATTTTGAGCACATTAGAGCCAACTTATTTTTATTTTTTATTTAGTAGATATATAGGTCTTGGAAAATGGGTATGGAGACCTTCAGGGGTTTTTTTTAAATTCTTTATTTAGAATTTTTTTCAGAATAACAAGAACAGTAACCAAAAAGACTTACAACAGCAAATCTTAAGTAAAAAGGGATAGAGAAATTGGTAAAATTGTGATTAGACTAAACCGTTTAGGAACAATTAAGTAGCCACGCGATAAAGAGGAGCATGAACCGCTAATCGAGAAGATATCAGATATAAGTCCATGAACAAATTAACTATGGAAAAAAGAGAACAACGATCAGGTATAACAAACCACAAAAATGATTTGTGGTATCAGCTCAAGAAATCTGGAATGGGATCCCCTGAACTCCTGCAAGGATGAGACAGTTAGGACAATTACAGCAAACGAAGTCAACAGAGAACATGACATATGACGAAGAATATAATGAGAAATAATTGCAAAAGAATAACTAAATTGAGTTCGAGTCCATACACCGCAGCATTAGGATGACAAAAAGAAGCGTAAAGGACTAATTGCTGGCAGAAGAAAGTATGGTAAAATCATGGGGGGTATTATTATCATTATTATTATTATTTATTGTTATAGCGCCATTTATTCCATGGCGCTTTACATGTGAGGAGGGGTATACATAATAAAAACAAGTACAATAATCTTAAACAATACAAGTCATAACTGGTACAGTAGGAGAGATGACCCTGCCCGCGAAGGCTCACAATCTACAAGGGATGGGTGAGAATACAGTAGGCGAGGATAGAGCTGGTCATGCAGCGGTTTGGTCGATCGGTGGTTACTGCAGGTTTTATACTTGTCAGAAGAGGTGGATCTTCAGGCTCTTTTTGAAGGTTTCGATGGTAGGCGAGAGTCTGATGTGTTGTGGTAGAGGGTTCCAGAGTAGGGGTTATACGCAAGAGAAATCTTGTATATGATTGTGGGAAGAGGAGATAAGAGGGGAGTAGAGAAGGAGATCTTGTGAGGATTGGAGATTGCGTGTAGGTAAGTACCGGGAGACGAGGTCACAGATGTATGGAGGAGACAGGTTGTGGTTGGCTTTGTAAGTCATGGTTAGGGTTTTGTACTGGAGTCTCTGGGCAATGGGGAGCCAGTGAAGGGATTGACAGAGGGGAAAGGCTGGGGAATAGCGGGGGACAGGTGGATTAGTCGGGCAGCAGAGTTTAGAATAGATTGGAGGGGTGCGAGAGTGTTAGAGGGAAGGCCACAGAGCAGGAGGTTGCAGTAGTCAAGGCGAGAGATGATGAGGGCATGGACTAGGGTTTTTGCAGATTCTTGGTTGAGGAATGTACGGATTCGTGAAATATTTTTGAGTTGAAGTCAGCAGGAAGTGGAAAGGGCTTGGATATGTGGTTTGAAGGAGAGATCAGCATCAAGGATTACCCTGAGGCAGCGAGCTTGTGGGACTGGGGAAAGTGGGCAGCCATTTACTGTAATGGATAGGTTCATTAGGGGGGTCACGTGAGATGGGGGAAAGATGATGAATTCTGTTTTGTCCATGTTAAGTTTCAGAAATCTAGCAGAGAAGAAGGATGAAATAGTGGACAGACATTGAGGGATTCTTGTTAGTAGGGAGGTGATATCTGGTCCAGATATGTATATCTGTGTGTCATCAGCATAGAGGTGATACTGAAAGCCATGAGATTCTATGAGCTGTCCCAGGCCAAAGGTGTAAATGGAGAAGAGCAGGAGCCCTAGGACTGAACCTTGTGGGACTCCGACAGATAGGGGGCGAGGTGAGGAAGTGGTGTGTGAGTGGGAGATGCTGAATGTCCGGTCTGTTAGGTATGAAGAGATCCAGAATAGGGCCAAGTCTGTGATGCCAAGGGATGAGAGGGTCTGTAATAATAGGGAATGGTCCACTGTGTCAAAGGCAGCCGACAGGTCGAGGAGGAGGAGGACAGAGTAGTGTCGCTTGCTCTTGGCAGTTAAGAGGTCATTGGTGACCTTAGTTAGGGCAGTTTCAGTGGAGTGGTGTGACCGGAAGCCAGATTGTAAGCGGTCAAAGAGGGAGCAAGAAGAGAGATGGGAGGACAGGGTAGATTGTTATGGTTCTCAATGGCAAGAGAACATAGCCCAGCAAACATAAGAACTAGCTCTTGGATGGATGGAAACTAAACTGACCATGAACTAAACCTGCCGCACAACTAACAGTAGCCGGGTAGCGTAGCCTGCGTTTTATCCCTAGACGCCCAGCGCCGGCCGGAGGACTAACTAATCCTGGCAGAGGAAAATATAGTCCTGGCTCACCTCTAGAGAAATTTCCCCGAAAGGCAGACAGAGGCCCCCACAAATATTGGCGGTGATTTTAGATGAAATGACAAACGTAGTATGAAAATAGGTTTAGCAAAATTGAGGTCCGCTTACTAGATAGCAGGAAGACAGAAAGGGCACTTTCATGGTCAGCTGAAAACCCTATCAAAATACCATCCTGAAATTACTTTAAGACTCTAGTATTAACTCATAACATCAGAGTGGCAATTTCAGATCACAAGAGCTTTCCAGACACAGAAACGAAACTACAGCTGTGAACTGGAACAAAATGCAAAAACAAACAAGGACTAAAGTCCAACTTAGCTGAGAGTTGTCTAGCAGCAGGAACATGCACAGAAAGGCTTCTGATTACAATGTTGACCGGCATGGAAGTGACAGAGGAGCAAGGCTAAATAGCGACTCCCACATCCTGATGGAAACAGGTGAACAGAGAGGATGATGCACACCAGTTCAATTCCACCAGTGGCCACCGGGGGAGCCCAAAATCCAATTTCACAACAGTACCCCCCCCCTCAAGGAGGGGGCACCGAACCCTCACCAGAACCACCAGGGCGATCAGGATGAGCCCTATGAAAGGCACGGACCAAATCGGAGGCATGAACATCAGAGGCAGTCACCCAAGAATTATCCTCCTGACCGTATCCCTTCCATTTGACCAGATACTGGAGTTTCCGTCTGGAAACACGGGAGTCCAAGATTTTTTCCACAACGTACTCCAACTCGCCCTCAACCAACACCGGAGCAGGAGGCTCAACGGAAGGCACAACCGGTACCTCATACCTGCGCAATAATGACCGATGAAAAACATTATGAATAGAAAAAGATGCAGGGAGGTCCAAACGGAAGGACACAGGGTTAAGAATCTCCAATATCTTGTACGGGCCGATGAACCGAGGCTTAAACTTGGGAGAAGAAACCCTCATAGGGACAAAACGAGAAGACAACCACACCAAGTCCCCAACACAAAGCCGAGGACCAACCCGACGCCGGCGGTTGGCAAAAAGCTGAGTCTTCTCCTGGGACAACTTCAAATTGTCCACTACCTGCCCCCAAATCTGATGCAACCTCTCCACCACAGCATCCACTCCAGGACAATCCGAAGATTCCACCTGACCAGAAGAAAATCGAGGATGAAACCCTGAATTACAGAAAAAGGGAGACACCAAGGTGGCAGAGCTGGCCCGATTATTGAGGGCAAACTCCGCTAAAGGCAAAAAAGCAACCCAATCATCCTGATCTGCAGACACAAAACACCTCAAATATGTCTCCAAGGTCTGATTCGTCCGCTCGGTCTGGCCATTAGTCTGAGGATGGAAAGCAGACGAGAAAGACAAATCTATGCCCATCCTAGCACAGAATGCTCGCCAAAATCTAGACACGAATTGGGTACCTCTGTCAGAAACGATATTCTCCGGAATACCATGCAAACGGACCACATTTTGAAAAAATAGAGGAACCAACTCGGAAGAAGAAGGCAACTTAGGCAGGGGAACCAAATGGACCATCTTAGAGAAACGATCACACACCACCCAGATGACAGACATCTTCTGAGAAACAGGAAGATCCGAAATAAAATCCATCGAGATGTGCGTCCAGGGCCTCTTCGGGATAGGCAAGGGCAACAACAATCCACTAGCCCGAGAACAACAAGGCTTGGCCCGAGCACAAACGTCACAAGACTGCACGAAGCCTCGCACATCTCGAGACAGGGAAGGCCACCAGAAGGACCTTGCCACCAAATCCCTGGTACCAAAGATTCCAGGATGACCTGCCAACGCAGAAGAATGAACCTCAGAAATGACTTTACTGGTCCAATCATCAGGAACAAACAGTCTACCAGGTGGGCAACGATCAGGTCTATCCGCCTGAAACTCCTGCAAGGCCCGCCGCAGGTCTGGAGAAACGGCAGACAATATCACTCCGTCCTTAAGGATACCTGTAGGTTCAGAATTACCAAGGGAGTCAGGCTCAAAACTCCTAGAAAGGGCATCCGCCTTAACATTCTTAGAACCCGGCAGGTAGGACACCACAAAATTAAACCGAGAGAAAAACAACGACCAGCGCGCCTGTCTAGGATTCAGGCGTCTGGCGGACTCAAGATAAATTAGATTTTTGTGGTCAGTCAATACCACCACCTGATGTCTAGCCCCCTCAAGCCAATGACGCCACTCCTCAAAAGCCCACTTCATGGCCAAAAGCTCCCGATTCCCAACATCATAATTCCGCTCGGCGGGCGAAAATTTACGCGAGAAAAAAGCACAAGGTCTCATCACGGAGCAATCGGAACTTCTCTGCGACAAAACCGCCCCAGCTCCGATTTCAGAAGCGTCGACCTCAACCTGAAAAGGAAGAGCAACATCAGGCTGACGCAACACAGGGGCGGAAGAAAAGCGGCGCTTAAGCTCCCGAAAGGCCTCCACAGCAGCAGGGGACCAATCAGCAACATCAGCACCCTTCTTAGTCAAATCAGTCAATGGTTTAACAACATCAGAAAAACCAGCAATAAATCGACGATAAAAGTTAGCAAAGCCCAAAAATTTCTGAAGACTCTTAAGAGAAGAGGGTTGCGTCCAATCACAAATAGCCTGAACCTTGACAGGATCCATCTCGATAGAAGAGGGGGAAAAAATATATCCCAAAAAGGAAATCTTTTGAACCCCAAAAACGCACTTAGAACCCTTCACACACAAGGAATTAGACCGCAAAACCTGAAAAACCCTCCTGACCTGCTGGACATGAGAGTCCCAGTCATCCGAAAAAATCAAAATATCATCCAGATACACAATCATAAATTTATCCAAATAATCACGGAAAATGTCATGCATAAAGGACTGAAAGACTGAAGGGGCATTTGAAAGACCAAAAGGCATCACCAAATACTCAAAGTGGCCCTCGGGCGTATTAAATGTGGTTTTCCACTCATCCCCCTGCTTAATTTGCACCAAATTATACGCCCCACGGAGATCTATCTTAGAGAACCACTTGGCCCCCTTTATGCGAGCAAACAAATCAGTCAGCAGTGGCAACGGATATTGATATTTAACCGTGATTTTATTCAAAAGCCGATAATCAATGCACGGCCTCAAAGAGCCATCTTTCTTAGCCACAAAGAAAAAACCGGCTCCTAAGGGAGATGACGAAGGACGAATATGTCCCTTTTCCAAGGACTCCTTTATATATTCTCGCATAGCAGCATGTTCAGGCACAGACAGATTAAATAAACGACCCTTAGGGTATTTACTACCCGGAATCAAATCTATGGCACAATCGCACTCCCGGTGCGGAGGTAATGAACCAAGCTTAGGTTCTTCAAAAACGTCACGATATTCAGTCAAGAATTCAGGAATCTCAGAGGGAATAGATGATGAAATGGAAACCACAGGTACGTCCCCATGCGTCCCCTTACATCCCCAGCTTAACACAGACATAGCTTTCCAGTCAAGGACTGGGTTATGAGATTGCAGCCATGGCAATCCAAGCACCAACACATCATGTAGGTTATACAGCACAAGAAAGCGAATAATCTCCTGGTGATCCGGATTAATCCGCATAGTTACTTGTGTCCAGTATTGTGGTTTATTGCTAGCCAATGGGGTGGAGTCAATCCCCTTCAGGGGTATAGGAGTTTCAAGAGGCTCCAAATCATACCCACAGCGTTTGGCAAAGGACCAATCCATAAGACTCAAAGCGGCGCCAGAGTCGACATAGGCATCCGCGGTAATAGATGATAAAGAACAAATCAGGGTCACAGATAGAATAAACTTAGACTGTAAAGTGCCAATTGAAACAGACTTATCAAGCTTCTTAGTACGCTTAGAGCATGCTGATATAACATGAGTTGAATCACCGCAATAAAAGCACAACCCATTTTTTCATCTAAAATTCTGCCGTTCACTTCTGGACAGAATTCTATCACATTGCATATTCTCTGGCGTCTTCTCAGTAGACACCGCCAAATGGTGCACAGGTTTGCGCTCCCGCAGACGCCTATCGATCTGGATAGCCATTGTCATGGACTCATTCAGACCCGCAGGCACAGGGAACCCCACCATAACATCCTTAATGGCATCAGAGAGACCCTCTCTGAAATTCGCCGCCAGGGCGCACTCATTCCACTGAGTAAGCACAGCCCATTTACGGAATTTCTGGCAGTATATTTCAGCTTCGTCTTGCCCTTGAGATAGGGACATCAAGGCCTTTTCCGCCTGAAGTTCTAACTGAGGTTCCTCATAAAGCAACCCCAAGGCCAGAAAAAACGCATCCACATTGAGCAACGCAGGATCCCCTGGAGCCAATGCAAAAGCCCAATCCTGAGGGTCACCCCGGAGCAAGGAAATCACAATCCTGACCTGCTGAGCAGGATCTCCAGCAGAGCGAGATTTCAGGGACAAAAACAACTTGCAATTATTTTTGAAATTTTGAAAGCAAGATCTATTCCCCGAGAAAAATTCAGGCAAAGGAATTCTAGGTTCAGATATAGGAACATGAACAACAAAATCTTGTAAATTTTGAACTTTCGTGGTGAGATTATTCAAACCTGCAGCTAAACTCTGAATATCCATTTTAAACAGGTGAACACAGAGCCATTCCAGGATTAGAAGGAGAGAGAGAGAGAAAGGCTGCAATATAGGCAGACTTGCAAGAGATTCAATTACAAGCACACTCAGAACTGAAGGAAAAAAAAAAAAAAAAATCTTCAGCAGACTTCTCTTTTCTCTCCTTTCTCTGTCAATTAATTTAACCCTTTCTGGCCGGTCAAACTGTTATGGTTCTCAATGGCAAGAGAACATAGCCCAGCAAACATAAGAACTAGCTCTTGGAAGGATGGAAACTAAACTGACCATGAACTAAACCTGCCGCACAACTAACAGTAGCCGGGTAGCGTAGCCTGCGTTTTATCCCTAGACGCCCAGCGCCGGCCGGAGGACTAACTAATCCTGGCAGAGGAAAATATAGTCCTGGCTCACCTCTAGAGAAATTTCCCCGAAAGGCAGACAGAGGCCCCCACAAATATTGGCGGTGATTTTAGATGAAATGACAAACGTAGTATGAAAATAGGTTTAGCAAAATTGAGGTCCGCTTACTAGATAGCAGGAAGACAGAAAGGGCACTTTCATGGTCAGCTGAAAACCCTATCAAAATACCATCCTGAAATTACTTTAAGACTCTAGTATTAACTCATAACATCAGAGTGGCAATTTCAGATCACAAGAGCTTTCCAGACACAGAAACGAAACTACAGCTGTGAACTGGAACAAAATGCAAAAACAAACAAGGACTAAAGTCCAACTTAGCTGAGAGTTGTCTAGCAGCAGGAACATGCACAGAAAGGCTTCTGATTACAATGTTGACCGGCATGGAAGTGACAGAGGAGCAAGGCTAAATAGCGACTCCCACATCCTGATGGAAACAGGTGAACAGAGAGGATGATGCACACCAGTTCAATTCCACCAGTGGCCACCGGGGGAGCCCAAAATCCAATTTCACAACAGTACCCCCCCCCTCAAGGAGGGGGCACCGAACCCTCACCAGAACCACCAGGGCGATCAGGATGAGCCCTATGAAAGGCACGGACCAAATCGGAGGCATGAACATCAGAGGCAGTCACCCAAGAATTATCCTCCTGACCGTATCCCTTCCATTTGACCAGATACTGGAGTTTCTGTCTGGAAACACGGGAGTCCAAGATTTTTTCCACAACGTACTCCAACTCGCCCTCAACCAACACCGGAGCAGGAGGCTCAACGGAAGGCACAACCGGTACCTCATACCTGCGCAATAATGACCGATGAAAAACATTATGAATAGAAAAAGATGCAGGGAGGTCCAAACGGAAGGACACAGGGTTAAGAATCTCCAATATCTTGTACGGGCCGATGAACCGAGGCTTAAACTTGGGAGAAGAAACCCTCATAGGGACAAAACGAGAAGACAACCACACCAAGTCCCCAACACAAAGCCGAGGACCAACCCGACGCCGGCGGTTGGCAAAAAGCTGAGTCTTCTCCTGGGACAACTTCAAATTGTCCACTACCTGCCCCCAAATCTGATGCAACCTCTCCACCACAGCATCCACTCCAGGACAATCCGAAGATTCCACCTGACCAGAAGAAAATCGAGGATGAAACCCTGAATTACAGAAAAAGGGAGACACCAAGGTGGCAGAGCTGGCCCGATTATTGAGGGCAAACTCCGCTAAAGGCAAAAAAGCAACCCAATCATCCTGATCTGCAGACACAAAACACCTCAAATATGTCTCCAAGGTCTGATTCGTCCGCTCGGTCTGGCCATTAGTCTGAGGATGGAAAGCAGACGAGAAAGACAAATCTATGCCCATCCTAGCACAGAATGCTCGCCAAAATCTAGACACGAATTGGGTACCTCTGTCAGAAACGATATTCTCCGGAATACCATGCAAACGGACCACATTTTGAAAAAACAGAGGAACCAACTCGGAAGAAGAATGCAACTTAGGCAGGGGAACCAAATGGACCATCTTAGAGAAACGATCACACACCACCCAGATGACAGACATCTTCTGAGAAACAGGAAGATCCGAAATAAAATCCATCGAGATGTGCGTCCAGGGCCTCTTCGGGATAGGCAAGGGCAACAACAATCCACTAGCCCGAGAACAACAAGGCTTGGCCCGAGCACAAACGTCACAAGACTGCACGAAGCCTCGCACATCTCGAGACAGGGAAGGCCACCAGAAGGACCTTGCCACCAAATCCCTGGTACCAAAGATTCCAGGATGACCTGCCAACGCAGAAGAATGAACCTCAGAAATGACTTTACTGGTCCAATCATCAGGAACAAACAGTCTACCAGGTGGGCAACGATCAGGTCTATCCGCCTGAAACTCCTGCAAGGCCCGCCGCAGGTCTGGAGAAACGGCAGACAATATCACTCCGTCCTTAAGGATACCTGTAGGTTCAGAATTACCAAGGGAGTCAGGCTCAAAACTCCTAGAAAGGGCATCCGCCTTAACATTCTTAGAACCCGGCAGGTAGGACACCACAAAATTAAACCGAGAGAAAAACAACGACCAGCGCGCCTGTCTAGGATTCAGGCGTCTGGCGGACTCAAGATAAATTAGATTTTTGTGGTCAGTCAATACCACCACCTGATGTCTAGCCCCCTCAAGCCAATGACGCCACTCCTCAAAAGGCCACTTCATGGCCAAAAGCTCCCGATTCCCAACATCATAATTCCGCTCGGCGGGCGAAAATTTACGCGAGAAAAAAGCACAAGGTCTCATCACGGAGCAATCGGAACTTCTCTGCGACAAAACCGCCCCAGCTCCGATTTCAGAAGCGTCGACCTCAACCTGAAAAGGAAGAGCAACATCAGGCTGACGCAACACAGGGGCGGAAGAAAAGCGGCGCTTAAGCTCCCGAAAGGCCTCCACAGCAGCAGGGGACCAATCAGCAACATCAGCACCCTTCTTAGTCAAATCAGTCAATGGTTTAACAACATCAGAAAAACCAGCAATAAATCGACGATAAAAGTTAGCAAAGCCCAAAAATTTCTGAAGACTCTTAAGAGAAGAGGGTTGCGTCCAATCACAAATAGCCTGAACCTTGACAGGATCCATCTCGATAGAAGAGGGGGAAAAAATATATCCCAAAAAGGAAATCTTTTGAACCCCAAAAACGCACTTAGAACCCTTCACACACAAGGAATTAGACCGCAAAACCTGAAAAACCCTCCTGACCTGCTGGACATGAGAGTCCCAGTCATCCGAAAAAATCAAAATATCATCCAGATACACAATCATAAATTTATCCAAATAATCACGGAAAATGTCATGCATAAAGGACTGAAAGACTGAAGGGGCATTTGAAAGACCAAAAGGCATCACCAAATACTCAAAGTGGCCCTCGGGCGTATTAAATGCGGTTTTCCACTCATCCCCCTGCTTAATTTGCACCAAATTATACGCCCCACGGAGATCTATCTTAGAGAACCACTTGGCCCCCTTTATGCGAGCAAACAAATCAGTCAGCAGTGGCAACGGATATTGATATTTAACCGTGATTTTATTCAAAAGCCGATAATCAATGCACGGCCTCAAAGAGCCATCTTTCTTAGCCACAAAGAAAAAACCGGCTCCTAAGGGAGATGACGAAGGACGAATATGTCCCTTTTCCAAGGACTCCTTTATATATTCTCGCATAGCAGCATGTTCAGGCACAGACAGATTAAATAAACGACCCTTAGGGTATTTACTACCCGGAATCAAATCTATGGCACAATCGCACTCCCGGTGCGGAGGTAATGAACCAAGCTTAGGTTCTTCAAAAACGTCACGATATTCAGTCAAGAATTCAGGAATCTCAGAGGGAATAGATGATGAAATGGAAACCACAGGTACGTCCCCATGCGTCCCCTTACATCCCCAGCTTAACACAGACATAGCTTTCCAGTCAAGGACTGGGTTATGAGATTGCAGCCATGGCAATCCAAGCACCAACACATCATGTAGGTTATACAGCACAAGAAAGCGAATAATCTCCTGGTGATCCGGATTAATCCGCATAGTTACTTGTGTCCAGTATTGTGGTTTATTGCTAGCCAATGGGGTGGAGTCAATCCCCTTCAGGGGTATAGGAGTTTCAAGAGGCTCCAAATCATACCCACAGCGTTTGGCAAAGGACCAATCCATAAGACTCAAAGCGGCGCCAGAGTCGACATAGGCATCCGCGGTAATAGATGATAAAGAACAAATCAGGGTCACAGATAGAATAAACTTAGACTGTAAAGTGCCAATTGAAACAGACTTATCAAGCTTCTTAGTACGCTTAGAGCATGCTGATATAACATGAGTTGAATCACCGCAATAAAAGCACAACCCATTTTTTCGGCTAAAATTCTGCCGTTCACTTCTGGACAGAATTCTATCACATTGCATATTCTCTGGCGTCTTCTCAGTAGACACCGCCAAATGGTACACAGGTTTGCGCTCCCGCAGACGCCTATCGATCTGGATAGCCATTGTCATGGACTCATTCAGACCCGCAGGCACAGGGAACCCCACCATAACATCCTTAATGGCATCAGAGAGACCCTCTCTGAAATTCGCCGCCAGGGCGCACTCATTCCACTGAGTAAGCACAGCCCATTTACGGAATTTCTGGCAGTATATTTCAGCTTCGTCTTGCCCTTGAGATAGGGACATCAAGGCCTTTTCCGCCTGAAGTTCTAACTGAGGTTCCTCATAAAGCAACCCCAAGGCCAGAAAAAACGCATCCACATTGAGCAACGCAGGATCCCCTGGAGCCAATGCAAAAGCCCAATCCTGAGGGTCACCCCGGAGCAAGGAAATCACAATCCTGACCTGCTGAGCAGGATCTCCAGCAGAGCGAGATTTCAGGGACAAAAACAACTTGCAATTATTTTTGAAATTTTGAAAGCAAGATCTATTCCCCGAGAAAAATTCAGGCAAAGGAATTCTAGGTTCAGATATAGGAACATGAACAACAAAATCTTGTAAATTTTGAACTTTCGTGGTGAGATTATTCAAACCTGCAGCTAAACTCTGAATATCCATTTTAAACAGGTGAACACAGAGCCATTCCAGGATTAGAAGGAGAGAGAGAGAGAAAGGCTGCAATATAGGCAGACTTGCAAGAGATTCAATTACAAGCACACTCAGAACTGAAGGAAAAAAAAAAAAAAAAAATCTTCAGCAGACTTCTCTTTTCTCTCCTTTCTCTGTCAATTAATTTAACCCTTTCTGGCCGGTCAAACTGTTATGGTTCTCAATGGCAAGAGAACATAGCCCAGCAAACATAAGAACTAGCTCTTGGAAGGATGGAAACTAAACTGACCATGAACTAAACCTGCCGCACAACTAACAGTAGCCGGGTAGCGTAGCCTGCGTTTTATCCCTAGACGCCCAGCGCTGGCCGGAGGACTAACTAATCCTGGCAGAGGAAAATATAGTCCTGGCTCACCTCTAGAGAAATTTCCCCGAAAGGCAGACAGAGGCCCCCACAAATATTGGCGGTGATTTTAGATGAAATGACAAACGTAGTATGAAAATAGGTTTAGCAAAATTGAGGTCCGCTTACTAGATAGCAGGAAGACAGAAAGGGCACTTTCATGGTCAGCTGAAAACCCTATCAAAATACCATCCTGAAATTACTTTAAGACTCTAGTATTAACTCATAACATCAGAGTGGCAATTTCAGATCACAAGAGCTTTCCAGACACAGAAACGAAACTACAGCTGTGAACTGGAACAAAATGCAAAAACAAACAAGGACTAAAGTCCAACTTAGCTGAGAGTTGTCTAGCAGCAGGAACATGCACAGAAAGGCTTCTGATTACAATGTTGACCGGCATGGAAGTGACAGAGGAGCAAGGCTAAATAGCGACTCCCACATCCTGATGGAAACAGGTGAACAGAGAGGATGATGCACACCAGTTCAATTCCACCAGTGGCCACCGGGGGAGCCCAAAATCCAATTTCACAACAGTACCCCCCCCCTCAAGGAGGGGGCACCGAACCCTCACCAGAACCACCAGGGCGATCAGGATGAGCCCTATGAAAGGCACGGACCAAATCGGAGGCATGAACATCAGAGGCAGTCACCCAAGAATTATCCTCCTGACCGTATCCCTTCCATTTGACCAGATACTGGAGTTTCCGTCTGGAAACACGGGAGTCCAAGATTTTTTCCACAACGTACTCCAACTCGCCCTCAACCAACACCGGAGCAGGAGGCTCAACGGAAGGCACAACCGGTACCTCATACCTGCGCAATAATGACCGATGAAAAACATTATGAATAGAAAAAGATGCAGGGAGGTCCAAACGGAAGGACACAGGGTTAAGAATCTCCAATATCTTGTACGGGCCGATGAACCGAGGCTTAAACTTGGGAGAAGAAACCCTCATAGGGACAAAACGAGAAGACAACCACACCAAGTCCCCAACACAAAGCCGAGGACCAACCCGACGCCGGCGGTTGGCAAAAAGCTGAGTCTTCTCCTGGGACAACTTCAAATTGTCCACTACCTGCCCCCAAATCTGATGCAACCTCTCCACCACAGCATCCACTCCAGGACAATCCGAAGATTCCACCTGACCAGAAGAAAATCGAGGATGAAACCCTGAATTACAGAAAAAGGGAGACACCAAGGTGGCAGAGCTGGCCCGATTATTGAGGGCAAACTCCGCTAAAGGCAAAAAAGCAACCCAATCATCCTGATCTGCAGACACAAAACACCTCAAATATGTCTCCAAGGTCTGATTCGTCTGCTCGGTCTGGCCATTAGTCT
Source organism: Ranitomeya variabilis (assembly GCF_051348905.1). Classification (NCBI taxonomy): domain Eukaryota; kingdom Metazoa; phylum Chordata; class Amphibia; order Anura; family Dendrobatidae; genus Ranitomeya; species Ranitomeya variabilis. Next base: position 158,248,096 of record NC_135238.1, on the reverse strand, counting down.
GAGGATGGAAAGCAGACGAGAAAGACAAATCTATGCCCATCCTAGCACAGAATGCTCGCCAAAATCTAGACACGAATTGGGTACCTCTGTCAGAAACGATATTCTCCGGAATACCATGCAAACGGACCACATTTTGAAAAAACAGAGGAACCAACTCGGAAGAAGAAGGCAACTTAGGCAGGGGAACCAAATGGACCATCTTAGAGAAACGATCACACACCACCCAGATGACAGACATCTTCTGAGAAACAGGAAGATCCGAAATAAAATCCATCGAGATGTGCGTCCAGGGCCTCTTCGGGATAGGCAAGGGCAACAACAATCCACTAGCCCGAGAACAACAAGGCTTGGCCCGAGCACAAACGTCACAAGACTGCACGAAGCCTCGCACATCTCGAGACAGGGAAGGCCACCAGAAGGACCTTGCCACCAAATCCCTGGTACCAAAGATTCCAGGATGACCTGCCAACGCAGAAGAATGAACCTCAGAAATGACTTTACTGGTCCAATCATCAGGAACAAACAGTCTACCAGGTGGGCAACGATCAGGTCTATCCGCCTGAAACTCCTGCAAGGCCCGCCGCAGGTCTGGAGAAACGGCAGACAATATCACTCCGTCCTTAAGGATACCTGTAGGTTCAGAATTACCAAGGGAGTCAGGCTCAAAACTCCTAGAAAGGGCATCCGCCTTAACATTCTTAGAACCCGGCAGGTAGGACACCACAAAATTAAACCGAGAGAAAAACAACGACCAGCGCGCCTGTCTAGGATTCAGGCGTCTGGCGGACTCAAGATAAATTAGATTTTTGTGGTCAGTCAATACCACCACCTGATGTCTAGCCCCCTCAAGCCAATGACGCCACTCCTCAAAAGCCCACTTCATGGCCAAAAGCTCCCGATTCCCAACATCATAATTCCGCTCGGCGGGCGAAAATTTACGCGAGAAAAAAGCACAAGGTCTCATCACGGAGCAATCGGAACTTCTCTGCGACAAAACCGCCCCAGCTCCGATTTCAGAAGCGTCGACCTCAACCTGAAAAGGAAGAGCAACATCAGGCTGACGCAACACAGGGGCGGAAGAAAAGCGGCGCTTAAGCTCCCGAAAGGCCTCCACAGCAGCAGGGGACCAATCAGCAACATCAGCACCCTTCTTAGTCAAATCAGTCAATGGTTTAACAACATCAGAAAAACCAGCAATAAATCGACGATAAAAGTTAGCAAAGCCCAAAAATTTCTGAAGACTCTTAAGAGAAGAGGGTTGCGTCCAATCACAAATAGCCTGAACCTTGACAGGATCCATCTCGATAGAAGAGGGGGAAAAAATATATCCCAAAAAGGAAATCTTTTGAACCCCAAAAACGCACTTAGAACCCTTCACACACAAGGAATTAGACCGCAAAACCTGAAAAACCCTCCTGACCTGCTGGACATGAGAGTCCCAGTCATCCGAAAAAAATCAAAATATCATCCAGATACACAATCATAAATTTATCCAAATAATCACGGAAAATGTCATGCATAAAGGACTGAAAGACTGAAGGGGCATTTGAAAGACCAAAAGGCATCACCAAATACTCAAAGTGGCCCTCGGGCGTATTAAATGCGGTTTTCCACTCATCCCCCTGCTTAATTCGCACCAAATTATACGCCCCACGGAGATCTATCTTAGAGAACCACTTGGCCCCCTTTATGCGAGCAAACAAATCAGTCAGCAGTGGCAACGGATATTGATATTTAACCGTGATTTTATTCAAAAGCCGATAATCAATGCACGGCCTCAAAGAGCCATCTTTCTTAGCCACAAAGAAAAAACCGGCTCCTAAGGGAGATGACGAAGGACGAATATGTCCCTTTTCCAAGGACTCCTTTATATATTCTCGCATAGCAGCATGTTCAGGCACAGACAGATTAAATAAACGACCCTTAGGGTATTTACTACCCGGAATCAAATCTATGGCACAATCGCACTCCCGGTGCGGAGGTAATGAACCAAGCTTAGGTTCTTCAAAAACGTCACGATATTCAGTCAAGAATTCAGGAATCTCAGAGGGAATAGATGATGAAATGGAAACCACAGGTACGTCCCCATGCGTCCCCTTACATCCCCAGCTTAACACAGACATAGCTTTCCAGTCAAGGACTGGGTTATGAGATTGCAGCCATGGCAATCCAAGCACCAACACATCATGTAGGTTATACAGCACAAGAAAGCGAATAATCTCCTGGTGATCCGGATTAATCCGCATAGTTACTTGTGTCCAGTATTGTGGTTTATTGCTAGCCAATGGGGTGGAGTCAATCCCCTTCAGGGGTATAGGAGTTTCAAGAGGCTCCAAATCATACCCACAGCGTTTGGCAAAGGACCAATCCATAAGACTCAAAGCGGCGCCAGAGTCGACATAGGCATCCGCGGTAATAGATGATAAAGAACAAATCAGGGTCACAGATAGAATAAACTTAGACTGTAAAGTGCCAATTGAAACAGACTTATCAAGCTTCTTAGTACGCTTAGAGCATGCTGATATAACATGAGTTGAATCACCGCAATAAAAGCACAACCCATTTTTTCGTCTAAAATTCTGCCGTTCACTTCTGGACAGAATTCTATCACATTGCATATTCTCTGGCGTCTTCTCAGTAGACACCGCCAAATGGTGCACAGGTTTGCGCTCCCGCAGACGCCTATCGATCTGGATAGCCATTGTCATGGACTCATTCAGACCCGCAGGCACAGGGAACCCCACCATAACATCCTTAATGGCATCAGAGAGACCCTCTCTGAAATTCGCCGCCAGGGCGCACTCATTCCACTGAGTAAGCACAGCCCATTTACGGAATTTCTGGCAGTATATTTCAGCTTCGTCTTGCCCTTGAGATAGGGACATCAAGGCCTTTTCCGCCTGAAGTTCTAACTGAGGTTCCTCATAAAGCAACCCCAAGGCCAGAAAAAACGCATCCACATTGAGCAACGCAGGATCCCCTGGAGCCAATGCAAAAGCCCAATCCTGAGGGTCACCCCGGAGCAAGGAAATCACAATCCTGACCTGCTGAGCAGGATCTCCAGCAGAGCGAGATTTCAGGGACAAAAACAACTTGCAATTATTTTTGAAATTTTGAAAGCAATATCTATTCCCCGAGAAAAATTCAGGCAAAGGAATTCTAGGTTCAGATATAGGAACATGAACAACAAAATCTTGTAAATTTTGAACTTTCGTGGTGAGATTATTCAAACCTGCAGCTAAACTCTGAATATCCATTTTAAACAGGTGAACACAGAGCCATTCCAGGATTAGAAGGAGAGAGAGAGAGAAAGGCTGCAATATAGGCAGACTTGCAAGAGATTCAATTACAAGCACACTCAGAACTGAAGGAAAAAAAAAAAAAAAAAAATCTTCAGCAGACTTCTCTTTTCTCTCCTTTCTCTGTCAATTAATTTAACCCTTTCTGGCCGGTCAAACTGTTATGGTTCTCAATGGCAAGAGAACATAGCCCAGCAAACATAAGAACTAGCTCTTGGAAGGATGGAAACTAAACTGACCATGAACTAAACCTGCCGCACAACTAACAGTAGCCGGGTAGCGTAGCCTGCGTTTTATCCCTAGACGCCCAGCGCCGGCCGGAGGACTAACTAATCCTGGCAGAGGAAAATATAGTCCTGGCTCACCTCTAGAGAAATTTCCCCGAAAGGCAGACAGAGGCCCCCACAAATATTGGCGGTGATTTTAGATGAAATGACAAACGTAGTATGAAAATAGGTTTAGCAAAATTGAGGTCCGCTTACTAGATAGCAGGAAGACAGAAAGGGCACTTTCATGGTCAGCTGAAAACCCTATCAAAATACCATCCTGAAATTACTTTAAGACTCTAGTATTAACTCATAACATCAGAGTGGCAATTTCAGATCACAAGAGCTTTCCAGACACAGAAACGAAACTACAGCTGTGAACTGGAACAAAATGCAAAAACAAACAAGGACTAAAGTCCAACTTAGCTGAGAGTTGTCTAGCAGCAGGAACATGCACAGAAAGGCTTCTGATTACAATGTTGACCGGCATGGAAGTGACAGAGGAGCAAGGCTAAATAGCGACTCCCACATCCTGATGGAAACAGGTGAACAGAGAGGATGATGCACACCAGTTCAATTCCACCAGTGGCCACCGGGGGAGCCCAAAATCCAATTTCACAACAGTACCCCCCCCCTCAAGGAGGGGGCACCGAACCCTCACCAGAACCACCAGGGCGATCAGGATGAGCCCTATGAAAGGCACGGACCAAATCGGAGGCATGAACATCAGAGGCAGTCACCCAAGAATTATCCTCCTGACCGTATCCCTTCCATTTGACCAGATACTGGAGTTTCCGTCTGGAAACACGGGAGTCCAAGATTTTTTCCACAACGTACTCCAACTCGCCCTCAACCAACACCGGAGCAGGAGGCTCAACGGAAGGCACAACCGGTACCTCATACCTGCGCAATAATGACCGATGAAAAACATTATGAATAGAAAAAGATGCAGGGAGGTCCAAACGGAAGGACACAGGGTTAAGAATCTCCAATATCTTGTACGGGCCGATGAACCGAGGCTTAAACTTGGGAGAAGAAACCCTCATAGGGACAAAACGAGAAGACAACCACACCAAGTCCCCAACACAAAGCCGAGGACCAACCCGACGCCGGCGGTTGGCAAAAAGCTGAGTCTTCTCCTGGGACAACTTCAAATTGTCCACTACCTGCCCCCAAATCTGATGCAACCTCTCCACCACAGCATCCACTCCAGGACAATCCGAAGATTCCACCTGACCAGAAGAAAATCGAGGATGAAACCCTGAATTACAGAAAAAGGGAGACACCAAGGTGGCAGAGCTGGCCCAATTATTGAGGGCAAACTCCGCTAAAGGCAAAAAAGCAACCCAATCATCCTGATCTGCAGACACAAAACACCTCAAATATGTCTCCAAGGTCTGATTCGTCCGCTCGGTCTGGCCATTAGTCTGAGGATGGAAAGCAGACGAGAAAGACAAATCTATGCCCATCCTAGCACAGAATGCTCGCCAAAATCTAGACACGAATTGGGTACCTCTGTCAGAAACGATATTCTCCGGAATACCATGCAAACGGACCACATTTTGAAAAAACAGAGGAACCAACTCGGAAGAAGAAGGCAACTTAGGCAGGGGAACCAAATGGACCATCTTAGAGAAACGATCACACACCACCCAGATGACAGACATCTTCTGAGAAACAGGAAGATCCGAAATAAAATCCATCGAGATGTGCGTCCAGGGCCTCTTCGGGATAGGCAAGGGCAACAACAATCCACTAGCCCGAGAACAACAAGGCTTGGCCCGAGCACAAACGTCACAAGACTGCACGAAGCCTCGCACATCTCGAGACAGGGAAGGCCACCAGAAGGACCTTGCCACCAAATCCCTGGTACCAAAGATTCCAGGATGACCTGCCAACGCAGAAGAATGAACCTCAGAAATGACTTTACTGGTCCAATCATCAGGAACAAACAGTCTACCAGGTGGGCAACGATCAGGTCTATCCGCCTGAAACTCCTGCAAGGCCCGCCGCAGGTCTGGAGAAACGGCAGACAATATCACTCCGTCCTTAAGGATACCTGTAGGTTCAGAATTACCAAGGGAGTCAGGCTCAAAACTCCTAGAAAGGGCATCCGCCTTAACATTCTTAGAACCCGGCAGGTAGGACACCACAAAATTAAACCGAGAGAAAAACAACGACCAGCGCGCCTGTCTAGGATTCAGGCGTCTGGCGGACTCAAGATAAATTAGATTTTTGTGGTCAGTCAATACCACCACCTGATGTCTAGCCCCCTCAAGCCAATGACGCCACTCCTCAAAAGCCCACTTCATGGCCAAAAGCTCCCGATTCCCAACATCATAATTCCGCTCGGCGGGCGAAAATTTACGCGAGAAAAAAGCACAAGGTCTCATCACGGAGCAATCGGAACTTCTCTGCGACAAAACCGCCCCAGCTCCGATTTCAGAAGCGTCGACCTCAACCTGAAAAGGAAGAGCAACATCAGGCTGACGCAACACAGGGGCGGAAGAAAAGCGGCGCTTAAGCTCCCGAAAGGCCTCCACAGCAGCAGGGGACCAATCAGCAACATCAGCACCCTTCTTAGTCAAATCAGTCAATGGTTTAACAACATCAGAAAAACCAGCAATAAATCGACGATAAAAGTTAGCAAAGCCCAAAAATTTCTGAAGACTCTTAAGAGAAGAGGGTTGCGTCCAATCACAAATAGCCTGAACCTTGACAGGATCCATCTCGATAGAAGAGGGGGAAAAAATATATCCCAAAAAGGAAATCTTTTGAACCCCAAAAACGCACTTAGAACCCTTCACACACAAGGAATTAGACCGCAAAACCTGAAAAACCCTCCTGACCTGCTGGACATGAGAGTCCCAGTCATCCGAAAAAATCAAAATATCATCCAGATACACAATCATAAATTTATCCAAATAATCACGGAAAATGTCATGCATAAAGGACTGAAAGACTGAAGGGGCATTTGAAAGACCAAAAGGCATCACCAAATACTCAAAGTGGCCCTCGGGCGTATTAAATGTGGTTTTCCACTCATCCCCCTGCTTAATTTGCACCAAATTATACGCCCCACGGAGATCTATCTTAGAGAACCACTTGGCCCCCTTTATGCGAGCAAACAAATCAGTCAGCAGTGGCAACGGATATTGATATTTAACCGTGATTTTATTCAAAAGCCGATAATCAATGCACGGCCTCAAAGAGCCATCTTTCTTAGCCACAAAGAAAAAACCGGCTCCTAAGGGAGATGACGAAGGACGAATATGTCCCTTTTCCAAGGACTCCTTTATATATTCTCGCATAGCAGCATGTTCAGGCACAGACAGATTAAATAAACGACCCTTAGGGTATTTACTACCCGGAATCAAATCTATGGCACAATCGCACTCCCGGTGCGGAGGTAATGAACCAAGCTTAGGTTCTTCAAAAACGTCACGATATTCAGTCAAGAATTCAGGAATCTCAGAGGGAATAGATGATGAAATGGAAACCACAGGTACGTCCCCATGCGTCCCCTTACATCCCCAGCTTAACACAGACATAGCTTTCCAGTCAAGGACTGGGTTATGAGATTGCAGCCATGGCAATCCAAGCACCAACACATCATGTAGGTTATACAGCACAAGAAAGCGAATAATCTCCTGGTGATCCGGATTAATCCGCATAGTTACTTGTGTCCAGTATTGTGGTTTATTGCTAGCCAATGGGGTGGAGTCAATCCCCTTCAGGGGTATAGGAGTTTCAAGAGGCTCCAAATCATACCCACAGCGTTTGGCAAAGGACCAATCCATAAGACTCAAAGCGGCGCCAGAGTCGACATAGGCATCCGCGGTAATAGATGATAAAGAACAAATCAGGGTCACAGATAGAATAAACTTAGACTGTAAAGTGCCAATTGAAACAGACTTATCAAGCTTCTTAGTACGCTTAGAGCATGCTGATATAACATGAGTTGAATCACCGCAATAAAAGCACAACCCATTTTTTCGTCTAAAATTCTGCCGTTCACTTCTGGACAGAATTCTATCACATTGCATATTCTCTGGCGTCTTCTCAGTAGACACCGCCAAATGGTGCACAGGTTTGCGCTCCCGCAGACGCCTATCGATCTGGATAGCCATTGTCATGGACTCATTCAGACCCGCAGGCACAGGGAACCCCACCATAACATCCTTAATGGCATCAGAGAGACCCTCTCTGAAATTCGCCGCCAGGGCGCACTCATTCCACTGAGTAAGCACAGCCCATTTACGGAATTTCTGGCAGTATATTTCAGCTTCGTCTTGCCCTTGAGATAGGGACATCAAGGCCTTTTCCGCCTGAAGTTCTAACTGAGGTTCCTCATAAAGCAACCCCAAGGCCAGAAAAAACGCATCCACATTGAGCAACGCAGGATCCCCTGGAGCCAATGCAAAAGCCCAATCCTGAGGGTCACCCCGGAGCAAGGAAATCACAATCCTGACCTGCTGAGCAGGATCTCCAGCAGAGCGAGATTTCAGGGACAAAAACAACTTGCAATTATTTTTGAAATTTTGAAAGCAATATCTATTCCCCGAGAAAAATTCAGGCAAAGGAATTCTAGGTTCAGATATAGGAACATGAACAACAAAATCTTGTAAATTTTGAACTTTCGTGGTGAGATTATTCAAACCTGCAGCTAAACTCTGAATATCCATTTTAAACAGGTGAACACAGAGCCATTCCAGGATTAGAAGGAGAGAGAGAGAGAAAGGCTGCAATATAGGCAGACTTGCAAGAGATTCAATTACAAGCACACTCAGAACTGAAGGAAAAAAAAAAAAAAAAATCTTCAGCAGACTTCTCTTTTCTCTCCTTTCTCTGTCAATTAATTTAACCCTTTCTGGCCGGTCAAACTGTTATGGTTCTCAATGGCAAGAGAACATAGCCCAGCAAACATAAGAACTAGCTCTTGGAAGGATGGAAACTAAACTGACCATGAACTAAACCTGCCGCACAACTAACAGTAGCCGGGTAGCGTAGCCTGCGTTTTATCCCTAGACGCCCAGCGCCGGCCGGAGGACTAACTAATCCTGGCAGAGGAAAATATAGTCCTGGCTCACCTCTAGAGAAATTTCCCCGAAAGGCAGACAGAGGCCCCCACAAATATTGGCGGTGATTTTAGATGAAATGACAAACGTAGTATGAAAATAGGTTTAGCAAAATTGAGGTCCGCTTACTAGATAGCAGGAAGACAGAAAGGGCACTTTCATGGTCAGCTGAAAACCCTATCAAAATACCATCCTGAAATTACTTTAAGACTCTAGTATTAACTCATAACATCAGAGTGGCAATTTCAGATCACAAGAGCTTTCCAGACACAGAAACGAAACTACAGCTGTGAACTGGAACAAAATGCAAAAACAAACAAGGACTAAAGTCCAACTTAGCTGAGAGTTGTCTAGCAGCAGGAACATGCACAGAAAGGCTTCTGATTACAATGTTGACCGGCATGGAAGTGACAGAGGAGCAAGGCTAAATAGCGACTCCCACATCCTGATGGAAACAGGTGAACAGAGAGGATGATGCACACCAGTTCAATTCCACCAGTGGCCACCGGGGGAGCCCAAAATCCAATTTCACAACAGTACCCCCCCCCTCAAGGAGGGGGCACCGAACCCTCACCAGAACCACCAGGGCGATCAGGATGAGCCCTATGAAAGGCACGGACCAAATCGGAGGCATGAACATCAGAGGCAGTCACCCAAGAATTATCCTCCTGACCGTATCCCTTCCATTTGACCAGATACTGGAGTTTCTGTCTGGAAACACGGGAGTCCAAGATTTTTTCCACAACGTACTCCAACTCGCCCTCAACCAACACCGGAGCAGGAGGCTCAACGGAAGGCACAACCGGTACCTCATACCTGCGCAATAATGACCGATGAAAAACATTATGAATAGAAAAAGATGCAGGGAGGTCCAAACGGAAGGACACAGGGTTAAGAATCTCCAATATCTTGTACGGGCCGATGAACCGAGGCTTAAACTTGGGAGAAGAAACCCTCATAGGGACAAAACGAGAAGACAACCACACCAAGTCCCCAACACAAAGCCGAGGACCAACCCGACGCCGGCGGTTGGCAAAAAGCTGAGTCTTCTCCTGGGACAACTTCAAATTGTCCACTACCTGCCCCCAAATCTGATGCAACCTCTCCACCACAGCATCCACTCCAGGACAATCCGAAGATTCCACCTGACCAGAAGAAAATCGAGGATGAAACCCTGAATTACAGAAAAAGGGAGACACCAAGGTGGCAGAGCTGGCCCGATTATTGAGGGCAAACTCCGCTAAAGGCAAAAAAGCAACCCAATCATCCTGATCTGCAGACACAAAACACCTCAAATATGTCTCCAAGGTCTGATTCGTCCGCTCGGTCTGGCCATTAGTCTGAGGATGGAAAGCAGACGAGAAAGACAAATCTATGCCCATCCTAGCACAGAATGCTCGCCAAAATCTAGACACGAATTGGGTACCTCTGTCAGAAACGATATTCTCCGGAATACCATGCAAACGGACCACATTTTGAAAAAACAGAGGAACCAACTCGGAAGAAGAATGCAACTTAGGCAGGGGAACCAAATGGACCATCTTAGAGAAACGATCACACACCACCCAGATGACAGACATCTTCTGAGAAACAGGAAGATCCGAAATAAAATCCATCGAGATGTGCGTCCAGGGCCTCTTCGGGATAGGCAAGGGCAACAACAATCCACTAGCCCGAGAACAACAAGGCTTGGCCCGAGCACAAACGTCACAAGACTGCACGAAGCCTCGCACATCTCGAGACAGGGAAGGCCACCAGAAGGACCTTGCCACCAAATCCCTGGTACCAAAGATTCCAGGATGACCTGCCAACGCAGAAGAATGAACCTCAGAAATGACTTTACTGGTCCAATCATCAGGAACAAACAGTCTACCAGGTGGGCAACGATCAGGTCTATCCGCCTGAAACTCCTGCAAGGCCCGCCGCAGGTCTGGAGAAACGGCAGACAATATCACTCCGTCCTTAAGGATACCTGTAGGTTCAGAATTACCAAGGGAGTCAGGCTCAAAACTCCTAGAAAGGGCATCCGCCTTAACATTCTTAGAACCCGGCAGGTAGGACACCACAAAATTAAACCGAGAGAAAAACAACGACCAGCGCGCCTGTCTAGGATTCAGGCGTCTGGCGGACTCAAGATAAATTAGATTTTTGTGGTCAGTCAATACCACCACCTGATGTCTAGCCCCCTCAAGCCAATGACGCCACTCCTCAAAAGCCCACTTCATGGCCAAAAGCTCCCGATTCCCAACATCATAATTCCGCTCGGCGGGCGAAAATTTACGCGAGAAAAAAGCACAAGGTCTCATCACGGAGCAATCGGAACTTCTCTGCGACAAAACCGCCCCAGCTCCGATTTCAGAAGCGTCGACCTCAACCTGAAAAGGAAGAGCAACATCAGGCTGACGCAACACAGGGGCGGAAGAAAAGCGGCGCTTAAGCTCCCGAAAGGCCTCCACAGCAGCAGGGGACCAATCAGCAACATCAGCACCCTTCTTAGTCAAATCAGTCAATGGTTTAACAACATCAGAAAAACCAGCAATAAATCGACGATAAAAGTTAGCAAAGCCCAAAAATTTCTGAAGACTCTTAAGAGAAGAGGGTTGCGTCCAATCACAAATAGCCTGAACCTTGACAGGATCCATCTCGATAGAAGAGGGGGAAAAAATATATCCCAAAAAGGAAATCTTTTGAACCCCAAAAACGCACTTAGAACCCTTCACACACAAGGAATTAGACCGCAAAACCTGAAAAACCCTCCTGACCTGCTGGACATGAGAGTCCCAGTCATCCGAAAAAATCAAAATATCATCCAGATACACAATCATAAATTTATCCAAATAATCACGGAAAATGTCATGCATAAAGGACTGAAAGACTGAAGGGGCATTTGAAAGACCAAAAGGCATCACCAAATACTCAAAGTGGCCCTCGGGCGTATTAAATGCGGTTTTCCACTCATCCCCCTGCTTAATTTGCACCAAATTATACGCCCCACGGAGATCTATCTTAGAGAACCACTTGGCCCCCTTTATGCGAGCAAACAAATCAGTCAGCAGTGGCAACGGATATTGATATTTAACCGTGATTTTATTCAAAAGCCGATAATCAATGCACGGCCTCAAAGAGCCATCTTTCTTAGCCACAAAGAAAAAACCGGCTCCTAAGGGAGATGACGAAGGACGAATATGTCCCTTTTCCAAGGACTCCTTTATATATTCTCGCATAGCAGCATGTTCAGGCACAGACAGATTAAATAAACGACCCTTAGGGTATTTACTACCCGGAATCAAATCTATGGCACAATCGCACTCCCGGTGCGGAGGTAATGAACCAAGCTTAGGTTCTTCAAAAACGTCACGATATTCAGTCAAGAATTCAGGAATCTCAGAGGGAATAGATGATGAAATGGAAACCACAGGTACGTCCCCATGCGTCCCCTTACATCCCCAGCTTAACACAGACATAGCTTTCCAGTCAAGGACTGGGTTATGAGATTGCAGCCATGGCAATCCAAGCACCAACACATCATGTAGGTTATACAGCACAAGAAAGCGAATAATCTCCTGGTGATCCGGATTAATCCGCATAGTTACTTGTGTCCAGTATTGTGGTTTATTGCTAGCCAATGGGGTGGAGTCAATCCCCTTCAGGGGTATAGGAGTTTCAAGAGGCTCCAAATCATACCCACAGCGTTTGGCAAAGGACCAATCCATAAGACTCAAAGCGGCGCCAGAGTCGACATAGGCATCCGCGGTAATAGATGATAAAGAACAAATCAGGGTCACAGATAGAATAAACTTAGACTGTAAAGTGCCAATTGAAACAGACTTATCAAGCTTCTTAGTACGCTTAGAGCATGCTGATATAACATGAGTTGAATCACCGCAATAAAAGCACAACCCATTTTTTCGTCTAAAATTCTGCCGTTCACTTCTGGACAGAATTCTATCACATTGCATATTCTCTGGCGTCTTCTCAGTAGACACCGCCAAATGGTGCACAGGTTTGCGCTCCCGCAGACGCCTATCGATCTGGATAGCCATTGTCATGGACTCATTCAGACCCGCAGGCACAGGGAACCCCACCATAACATCCTTAATGGCATCAGAGAGACCCTCTCTGAAATTCGCCGCCAGGGCGCACTCATTCCACTGAGTAAGCACAGCCCATTTACGGAATTTCTGGCAGTATATTTCAGCTTCGTCTTGCCCTTGAGATAGGGACATCAAGGCCTTTTCCGCCTGAAGTTCTAACTGAGGTTCCTCATAAAGCAACCCCAAGGCCAGAAAAAACGCATCCACATTGAGCAACGCAGGATCCCCTGGAGCCAATGCAAAAGCCCAATCCTGAGGGTCACCCCGGAGCAAGGAAATCACAATCCTGACCTGCTGAGCAGGATCTCCAGCAGAGCGAGATTTCAGGGACAAAAACAACTTGCAATTATTTTTGAAATTTTGAAAGCAAGATCTATTCCCCGAGAAAAATTCAGGCAAAGGAATTCTAGGTTCAGATATAGGAACATGAACAACAAAATCTTGTAAATTTTGAACTTTCGTGGTGAGATTATTCAAACCTGCAGCTAAACTCTGAATATCCATTTTAAACAGGTGAACACAGAGCCATTCCAGGATTAGAAGGAGAGAGAGAGAGAAAGGCTGCAATATAGGCAGACTTGCAAGAGATTCAATTACAAGCACACTCAGAACTGAAGGAAAAAAAAAAAAAAAAATCTTCAGCAGACTTCTCTTTTCTCTCCTTTCTCTGTCAATTAATTTAACCCTTTCTGGCCGGTCAAACTGTTATGGTTCTCAATGGCAAGAGAACATAGCCCAGCAAACATAAGAACTAGCTCTTGGAAGGATGGAAACTAAACTGACCATGAACTAAACCTGCCGCACAACTAACAGTAGCCGGGTAGCGTAGCCTGCGTTTTATCCCTAGACGCCCAGCGCCGGCCGGAGGACTAACTAATCCTGGCAGAGGAAAATATAGTCCTGGCTCACCTCTAGAGAAATTTCCCCGAAAGGCAGACAGAGGCCCCCACAAATATTGGCGGTGATTTTAGATGAAATGACAAACGTAGTATGAAAATAGGTTTAGCAAAATTGAGGTCCGCTTACTAGATAGCAGGAAGACAGAAAGGGCACTTTCATGGTCAGCTGAAAACCCTATCAAAATACCATCCTGAAATTACTTTAAGACTCTAGTATTAACTCATAACATCAGAGTGGCAATTTCAGATCACAAGAGCTTTCCAGACACAGAAACGAAACTACAGCTGTGAACTGGAACAAAATGCAAAAACAAACAAGGACTAAAGTCCAACTTAGCTGAGAGTTGTCTAGCAGCAGGAACATGCACAGAAAGGCTTCTGATTACAATGTTGACCGGCATGGAAGTGACAGAGGAGCAAGGCTAAATAGCGACTCCCACATCCTGATGGAAACAGGTGAACAGAGAGGATGATGCACACCAGTTCAATTCCACCAGTGGCCACCGGGGGAGCCCAAAATCCAATTTCACAACAGTACCCCCCCCCTCAAGGAGGGGGCACCGAACCCTCACCAGAACCACCAGGGCGATCAGGATGAGCCCTATGAAAGGCACGGACCAAATCGGAGGCATGAACATCAGAGGCAGTCACCCAAGAATTATCCTCCTGACCGTATCCCTTCCATTTGACCAGATACTGGAGTTTCCGTCTGGAAACACGGGAGTCCAAGATTTTTTCCACAACGTACTCCAACTCGCCCTCAACCAACACCGGAGCAGGAGGCTCAACGGAAGGCACAACCGGTACCTCATACCTGCGCAATAATGACCGATGAAAAACATTATGAATAGAAAAAGATGCAGGGAGGTCCAAACGGAAGGACACAGGGTTAAGAATCTCCAATATCTTGTACGGGCCGATGAACCGAGGCTTAAACTTGGGAGAAGAAACCCTCATAGGGACAAAACGAGAAGACAACCACACCAAGTCCCCAACACAAAGCCGAGGACCAACCCGACGCCGGCGGTTGGCAAAAAGCTGAGTCTTCTCCTGGGACAACTTCAAATTGTCCACTACCTGCCCCCAAATCTGATGCAACCTCTCCACCACAGCATCCACTCCAGGACAATCCGAAGATTCCACCTGACCAGAAGAAAATCGAGGATGAAACCCTGAATTACAGAAAAAGGGAGACACCAAGGTGGCAGAGCTGGCCCGATTATTGAGGGCAAACTCCGCTAAAGGCAAAAAAGCAACCCAATCATCCTGATCTGCAGACACAAAACACCTCAAATATGTCTCCAAGGTCTGATTCGTCTGCTCGGTCTGGCCATTAGTCTGAGGATGGAAAGCAGACGAGAAAGACAAATCTATGCCCATCCTAGCACAGAATGCTCGCCAAAATCTAGACACGAATTGGGTACCTCTGTCAGAAACGATATTCTCCGGAATACCATGCAAACGGACCACATTTTGAAAAAACAGAGGAACCAACTCGGAAGAAGAAGGCAACTTAGGCAGGGGAACCAAATGGACCATCTTAGAGAAACGATCACACACCACCCAGATGACAGACATCTTCTGAGAAACAGGAAGATCCGAAATAAAATCCATCGAGATGTGCGTCCAGGGCCTCTTCGGGATAGGCAAGGGCAACAACAATCCACTAGCCCGAGAACAACAAGGCTTGGCCCGAGCACAAACGTCACAAGACTGCACGAAGCCTCGCACATCTCAAGACAGGGAAGGCCACCAGAAGGACCTTGCCACCAAATCCCTGGTACCAAAGATTCCAGGATGACCTGCCAACGCAGAAGAATGAACCTCAGAAATTACTTTACTGGTCCAATCATCAGGAACAAACAGTCTACCAGGTGGGCAACGATCAGGTCTATCCGCCTGAAACTCCTGCAAGGCCCGCCGCAGGTCTGGAGAAACGGCAGACAATATCACTCCGTCCTTAAGGATACCTGTAGGTTCAGAATTACCAAGGGAGTCAGGCTCAAAACTCCTAGAAAGGGCATCCGCCTTAACATTCTTAGAACCCGGCAGGTAGGACACCACAAAATTAAACCGAGAGAAAAACAACGACCAGCGCGCCTGTCTAGGATTCAGGCGTCTGGCGGACTCAAGATAAATTAGATTTTTGTGGTCAGTCAATACCACCACCTGATGTCTAGCCCCCTCAAGCCAATGACGCCACTCCTCAAAAGCCCACTTCATGGCCAAAAGCTCCCGATTCCCAACATCATAATTCCGCTCGGCGGGCGAAAATTTACGCGAGAAAAAAGCACAAGGTCTCATCACGGAGCAATCGGAACTTCTCTGCGACAAAACCGCCCCAGCTCCGATTTCAGAAGCGTCGACCTCAACCTGAAAAGGAAGAGCAACATCAGGCTGACGCAACACAGGGGCGGAAGAAAAGCGGCGCTTAAGCTCCCGAAAGGCCTCCACAGCAGCAGGGGACCAATCAGCAACATCAGCACCCTTCTTAGTCAAATCAGTCAATGGTTTAACAACATCAGAAAAACCAGCAATAAATCGACGATAAAAGTTAGCAAAGCCCAAAAATTTCTGAAGACTCTTAAGAGAAGAGGGTTGCGTCCAATCACAAATAGCCTGAACCTTGACAGGATCCATCTCGATAGAAGAGGGGGAAAAAATATATCCCAAAAAGGAAATCTTTTGAACCCCAAAAACGCACTTAGAACCCTTCACACACAAGGAATTAGACCGCAAAACCTGAAAAACCCTCCTGACCTGCTGGACATGAGAGTCCCAGTCATCCGAAAAAATCAAAATATCATCCAGATACACAATCATAAATTTATCCAAATAATCACGGAAAATGTCATGCATAAAGGACTGAAAGACTGAAGGGGCATTTGAAAGACCAAAAGGCATCACCAAATACTCAAAGTGGCCCTCGGGCGTATTAAATGCGGTTTTCCACTCATCCCCCTGCTTAATTCGCACCAAATTATACGCCCCACGGAGATCTATCTTAGAGAACCACTTGGCCCCCTTTATGCGAGCAAACAAATCAGTCAGCAGTGGCAACGGATATTGATATTTAACCGTGATTTTATTCAAAAGCCGATAATCAATGCACGGCCTCAAAGAGCCATCTTTCTTAGCCACAAAGAAAAAACCGGCTCCTAAGGGAGATGACGAAGGACGAATATGTCCCTTTTCCAAGGACTCCTTTATATATTCTCGCATAGCAGCATGTTCAGGCACAGACAGATTAAATAAACGACCCTTAGGGTATTTACTACCCGGAATCAAATCTATGGCACAATCGCACTCCCGGTGCGGAGGTAATGAACCAAGCTTAGGTTCTTCAAAAACGTCACGATATTCAGTCAAGAATTCAGGAATCTCAGAGGGAATAGATGATGAAATGGAAACCACAGGTACGTCCCCATGCGTCCCCTTACATCCCCAGCTTAACACAGACATAGCTTTCCAGTCAAGGACTGGGTTATGAGATTGCAGCCATGGCAATCCAAGCACCAACACATCATGTAGGTTATACAGCACAAGAAAGCGAATAATCTCCTGGTGATCCGGATTAATCCGCATAGTTACTTGTGTCCAGTATTGTGGTTTATTGCTAGCCAATGGGGTGGAGTCAATCCCCTTCAGGGGTATAGGAGTTTCAAGAGGCTCCAAATCATACCCACAGCGTTTGGCAAAGGACCAATCCATAAGACTCAAAGCGGCGCCAGAGTCGACATAGGCATCCGCGGTAATAGATGATAAAGAACAAATCAGGGTCACAGATAGAATAAACTTAAACTGTAAAGTGCCAATTGAAACAGACTTATCAAGCTTCTTAGTACGCTTAGAGCATGCTGATATAACATGAGTTGAATCACCGCAATAAAAGCACAACCCATTTTTTCGTCTAAAATTCTGCCGTTCACTTCTGGACAGAATTCTATCACATTGCATATTCTCTGGCGTCTTCTCAGTAGACACCGCCAAATGGTGCACAGGTTTGCGCTCCCGCAGACGCCTATCGATCTGGATAGCCATTGTCATGGACTCATTCAGACCCGCAGGCACAGGGAACCCCACCATAACATCCTTAATGGCATCAGAGAGACCCTCTCTGAAATTCGCCGCCAGGGCGCACTCATTCCACTGAGTAAGCACAGCCCATTTACGGAATTTCTGGCAGTATATTTCAGCTTCGTCTTGCCCTTGAGATAGGGACATCAAGGCCTTTTCCGCCTGAAGTTCTAACTGAGGTTCCTCATAAAGCAACCCCAAGGCCAGAAAAAACGCATCCACATTGAGCAACGCAGGATCCCCTGGAGCCAATGCAAAAGCCCAATCCTGAGGGTCACCCCGGAGCAAGGAAATCACAATCCTGACCTGCTGAGCAGGATCTCCAGCAGAGCGAGATTTCAGGGACAAAAACAACTTGCAATTATTTTTGAAATTTTGAAAGCAATATCTATTCCCCGAGAAAAATTCAGGCAAAGGAATTCTAGGTTCAGATATAGGAACATGAACAACAAAATCTTGTAAATTTTGAACTTTCGTGGTGAGATTATTCAAACCTGCAGCTAAACTCTGAATATCCATTTTAAACAGGTGAACACAGAGCCATTCCAGGATTAGAAGGAGAGAGAGAGAGAAAGGCTGCAATATAGGCAGACTTGCAAGAGATTCAATTACAAGCACACTCAGAACTGAAGGAAAAAAAAAAAAAAAAAAATCTTCAGCAGACTTCTCTTTTCTCTCCTTTCTCTGTCAATTAATTTAACCCTTTCTGGCCGGTCAAACTGTTATGGTTCTCAATGGCAAGAGAACATAGCCCAGCAAACATAAGAACTAGCTCTTGGAAGGATGGAAACTAAACTGACCATGAACTAAACCTGCCGCACAACTAACAGTAGCCGGGTAGCGTAGCCTGCGTTTTATCCCTAGACGCCCAGCGCCGGCCGGAGGACTAACTAATCCTGGCAGAGGAAAATATAGTCCTGGCTCACCTCTAGAGAAATTTCCCCGAAAGGCAGACAGAGGCCCCCACAAATATTGGCGGTGATTTTAGATGAAATGACAAACGTAGTATGAAAATAGGTTTAGCAAAATTGAGGTCCGCTTACTAGATAGCAGGAAGACAGAAAGGGCACTTTCATGGTCAGCTGAAAACCCTATCAAAATACCATCCTGAAATTACTTTAAGACTCTAGTATTAACTCATAACATCAGAGTGGCAATTTCAGATCACAAGAGCTTTCCAGACACAGAAACGAAACTACAGCTGTGAACTGGAACAAAATGCAAAAACAAACAAGGACTAAAGTCCAACTTAGCTGAGAGTTGTCTAGCAGCAGGAACATGCACAGAAAGGCTTCTGATTACAATGTTGACCGGCATGGAAGTGACAGAGGAGCAAGGCTAAATAGCGACTCCCACATCCTGATGGAAACAGGTGAACAGAGAGGATGATGCACACCAGTTCAATTCCACCAGTGGCCACCGGGGGAGCCCAAAATCCAATTTCACAACAGTAGATGAAATACTTTTCCAAGGAAGTCAAATTTTTAGGCATTTTTCATGTGAGCGGGATTCCCAGCTAGACAATTCTTCCATCCTATAGATATCTCGAACTTTATTTACCCATTCGTTCAAGGTAGGAGGAGACATTTGCCTTTTTCTGCCATATCTAGATAGTATAGCCAAATATCCTTTTCACTTTGTACTTGCAAACTCTGCTTCCAACTATATCTCAAGAAACATTCAAAGTCTTTGCATATTTTTGTCTTAACCTTTTGAATCACTATATTGACTTAGCCATATTTCTTATTACTAAATCAAATGTCACAGTCAGTAATGCCCCAGCCAGTACAGGTATTTGAAGTGTTTTTGTCAAGTACAATACATACAATAAAATAAGCCGTTGATTTGTTGTTAGTTGTATCAGGTTTCTTTGAGGCATCAACTGAATTTCAAATATGTGTTCTTAGGAAAGTTTTTATTCAAGGGTTGTATAATTCTGGGACTGGTGTAATCAATAAAAGTTGTAATTTGTGTTGAATTTGGAGAAACATCTTGTTATATTTGTGGCGTTGAGCAATTTCAATTCTCCTTGTTTCATTAGTTTATGGAAAACAACAGAAAATGTGGAAATTTTGCATATAAACCTAATTCAATTTGGGGGTTGAATAATTTTGATTGCAACTAAAGCTGACCTTAATAATAATAACTCTTTAGAAGCCATAAAGCCTGTAACGAGGCTGTCGTCTGAAGATGAACTTCTGATTATATATATTCAAGTTGCGTTATTTACTTTTACCATCCATTCAATTTTCTCCCACTCATCCACTTATTTTATCTTTTAAAGGGCCTTCACCTCCATACAAAATAAATTGAGGTGTGACGTCCTAATGTTTCTATGGAAACAGGTGTGACATCAAAGATACTTTTTATGCTGGGTCACCACCATGCTTTGTTCAGTATTAGGGACAGACGGGATATCATCCTTCCATAGATCTGCATTCCTTTCAGCCTTAACAAAGCAAGAACATACATTATCTGTTGGAAAAATAATGATTTCTCATTTTGGAGGCTAAGTGAGTGCAGGTGTCCATGGTAATGTCGCCTCTATTATCTTCTTAATTATTATTATTTCTTAAGTTGTTGTCCTCCAAAGAGAAGGTTGTTCGTCTAAGATCTAATAGACGTTTTGCATAGCCTTGAAAAGCCAAGCATGGCTTTGTTCTGTGCTTCAGCTAGTGTAAGAAGGATCTGAAAATTGATGCTGCAAAATAAAACTGGAATGCGTGTTCCCAAAGATGCTGAGCAATTTCATATTAATAAAATATTACAGGAATTATAGCAAATGAGCGTCCTTCAAAAGCAATTTTTACATACAATATATTCCATAGTTGGCTTGTAGCAAGCATACACTATATCAACTACAGCAGATGTTCATTAACCACGTTAGGCTTCGGGATTCTACCGCTGAGCGGGATAGATCCCAAGCATTAACTGGTGCTGTGGTCTTCCATTCTGGTCCAGCTGCTGGGATTGCTGCTCAGCACAGATGTCAGTCCCAGTGTCCTGCTCAGGCTCGTGGTATACGTTTGGTTACTGCTGGCTTTCCAGTCAAGTCTATGGTAACCAGTGATATGCAGGTGCAGCCTTGCGCTTTGGAGGCTAAGTCCAGAGATCAACTTACTGAGCATGTCCATGATGTGGCGTCTTCTCATTGGTGATCAGACATTAACTGCTCTGGTGATGTGGCGGCTCCAGATTGGCCCGCGGGCGATGTCACGGCTGGCTGGTTGTGAGTGTTTGGGGTGCAGCATAAGGTTTAAAAGGCCCTCAGCGGCGCACGTGGGTGTACTAGTATCATTTATTTTTGGTGTGTGTGTGGCTACTCTACCACTCTGTCTGCACGTGTGTATGTCTTTGCTCAGAGGCTGTACACATTGGCAGGCAGGTTGCACACTTATGCGGTTTTGTACCCTTGGCTCTACGCCTGTGTCTCTAGTCTGCTACATGCTAAGGGTGCTGGTCAGGCACAGGTTCAGTACTGTCAGGACTGGGGTAGCTAGCCGCTGGGCTTAGCATTTGTTTCGTACATGTGCGCGATTGGCACAGTTCAGTTACAGAGCAAGCTCAACCCTTATGCTATAATTCTCTACAAAGGCTACAGGGATTTGTACCTAGCGTCATATGAGTTTCTTCTCTTGGCTTAGCATCTGCTTCATTCATGTGTGCAGTTAGCACAGTTTAGTTGCAGAGGAAGCTCTCTCCACGTGCTATCTTCCCTGTGACGTTTAACAGGGTTCAATACTTAGAAAACTCGGAGCTCTACCTCTCTGTGAAGTTAACAGAGATAGGTATTCAGTGTCCTGTTCTTATTGTGTGGTGTTAACACAGTGTGTTTAAAGTAACACTAGTAGAGATGAGTGGAGTTCAAGTCGAACTGTTCGCCAATTTCAAATTTGAGCTATTTTGGGCGGTGTTCGAGTCGTTCGTCCAACTCGAACAATTTGCTTAAAATTCGGCTGTTCGAGTTTCTGTTCAATAACTGTTCGTTCACCAAAAGCCTAATTTGATTTGAACATTAAAACTGTTTATCATTGTTAATAGACTGTTTCAGTGTATAGTGGGTGGGGGGGGCGGGGGATAGATCTGTACTGAAATAATGCCGATCTCCATTTTTTTTTCTTTCCTGCATTTACAGTGGGGTGGTGCAGTCTCTCAGCCTATCAGCAGTGCACACACACACAGCAATGTGCATGTGATGCACACAAGCAAGGGCATGTGTCATTGGCTGTGTATGTCACATGTCCTTGCCCTCTAAGAATCAGCCATTTTCCCGTCGCCACCATTTCCTCACTGCTGCAGCTTAGTGTTAGACGGCACCGCTGCTGCTGTGGGCGCTATATAGTCAAAGAGTCTTTTTTTGTGAGCAAATTTTCTGAGAGATAGGTTTAGGGAGTCGGGAGTTGGGACTAGTTGCAATATCAGCCCATTTCATGGTAGGTTACAACAGTTCATAGCACTTTTTGTCAGGCAGGTCTGTGCCAGTGCTGTGCAAGTGTTTTTCACAGCATTTGGTGTAATCTAGCTCACCCAATCCATTTGGGCTAGTAGCATTGTCTGGTAGTCATCTGAGTAGCCCGCCTGTGAAGCTAGCTACACCACCTGTGTATCTAAATTTTTACTGCATCTAACCCAGGAAATCATTTTGGGTTTAGTTGCAGTGTCTGCCCATTAGCTGAGTAGCCCACCTGTGAAGCTAGCTACACCGCCTGTGTATCTAAATTTTTACTGCATCTAACCCAGTAAATCGTTTTGGGCTTAGTAGCAGTGTCTGCACATCAGCAGAGTAGCCTGCCTGTGAAGCTAGCTACACCGCCTGTGTATCTAAATTTTTAATGCATGTAATCCAGTAAATAGATTTGGGCCTAGGAGCAGTGTCTGCACGTCAGCGGAGAAGCCCATCTGTGAAGCTAACTACACCGCCTGTGTATCTAAATTTTTACTGCATCTAACCCAGTAAATAGTTTTGGGCCTAGGAGCAGTGTCTGCACGTCAGCGGAGTAGCCCGCCTGTGAAGCTAGCAACACCGCCTGTGCATCTACATTTTTACTGCATCTAACCAAGTAAATCCTTTTGGGCCTAGTACCACAGTTTGGCCATTCAGTTCTGCTCGGTTTTCATCCATCGTTTTTTGTGCCAACAACTACAGATACAGAGTTGCCAATTAGTTAAGCACCAAAATGAGTGGCAAAAGGCCTGCTGCTAGTGGAAAGGGGAATAGGCGTGTTGGAAAGGGAAAAAAAGGTTGTGTCCGTGGGGTAGGTGGTAAAGCAACACTAACATCTGCAGAAGAAAGACCATCTTCCAGCCAAAGTAAGATGTCTACTTCTTTTCGTGTACAATCTGACATGATCCCTTTCTTACGACCATTGCTACAAGCATCGCTAAAAATTCCAGATGATGCACAAAAACAGCAGGCACTTGAATGGATATCAAGTGCTTGTTCAAGTGGGCTCTCCTCCATGTCAACTTCAACATCACAACTACTCCAGTCCTCAGAGGTGTCACCCCAATCGCACTTGCTTCCTCACAGCTCCCAAGTCTCCAACCGCCCGTCTGAGTATGGGGTAACACAAATTGTTTAGTCTGCAGAGCTGTTTACTCATACTATAGCCTGGGAATCAGAGGTCTGCTCCAGAGCTCCTGTGAATCCAGATGAGGAAATGATTTGCACTGATGCCCAGAATCTTTGTGAGTCAGATCCAGGCCCAGATGAAGAAGGTTCTGAGCATAATATAGACCCTCATTCCCAAACTGTAACTCCTGTTGGTGGAGACAATGAGGAAGATGATGATGAGACTGAGATACCTGATTGGAACGAAAACTTGACTTTTCGGTCAGGGCAGGAAGAGGTTGGCTCTGAGGACGACAGGTGTGAGAACACACGGGATGATGATGACGAGGTTGGAGACCCACTTACTGTCCACCCACAGTCCGCCAGTCCATGTGGTCAGCAGAGGAGATGGAGGAGGATGCTAGTGACGAGTCTGAAGATAAGGTTAGGTTGCGCCTTCCTGGACAGAGACAGAGTACTGGAAGCACATCAACAACTGCATCCTCAACCCCAACTGTGCCTCTGAGCAGAAGTCGTGGTGGCTCTTTAGGTTACACGGGCTCTAAGCCTTGCATAGCCTGGGCATTTTTTGAGATCGCAAAGGATGACCCAACTCATGTTGTCTGTAAGATTTGTCACCAAAATCTCAGTAGAGGCCAAAAAAATGACTAGTTTGAGTACTTCATGCATGAACCGTCACATGGATATAAGGCATAAGTTGCAGTGGGAAGCTCACTGTGCTACAATGTGGCCTAGTGGGCTGGGTCAACCATTGTCTGCCCCATCAAGTGCATCCGCATCCTCTTCATCCTCTGTGACTGTGGGGACAGCAGTCGCACTTGGTTTTGGACGCAGACCTCCCACCTCTTTACCCGCTACAGTCAGTGTGATTGGCAGGTGGTCAGGATATTTGCAAGTGGAAACACCTGCTGGTGTTGAGCGCTCTCTGACATCGAGACCACATTTTGATCAAGGCAACATAACATCTCCGCCTGCACTTTCCTCACAGACCAGCAGTTTGCCAGGGACACCCTACTCAACCCCGTCTAAGCCGTGGTAGCTGTTGTGAATTCTGTTCTCGAGCTCCCTCCTGTGGTTATGAATGGTACTTCGGTGAATTCTGTTCATGGTCTCCCTCTGGTGGCTGTGAGTGGAGCTGCTGGTTCTGAGATTCCTTCTCCAGCTGATCTCGTTCAGGCCTTGGCTGGCTGCTCTATTTAACTCCACTCAGATCTTTACTTGATGCCAGCTGTCAATGTCCTAGTACTGGTTCAGTTCTCTTGGATCTTTCAGATGACCTGTCTATTTCAGCAAAAGCTAAGTCCCTGCTAGCTTATTTGTTACCACTGTGTTTTTGTCCAGCTTGCTATTATGATTTAATCTTGTTAGCTGGAACCTCTGGGATGCAGAGTGGCACCACCGCGCCGTGAGTCGGTGCGGTGGTTTCTTTTGCACACTCTGCGTGGTTTTTGTTCGTTTTTTATGCTGACCGCAAAGATACCTTTTCTATCCTCTGTCTGTTTAGTTAGTCTGGCCTCCTATGCTGAAATCTATTTCATTCCTGTGTTTGTGACTGCCATCTTAACTCACAGTCAATATATGTGGGGGCTGCCTATTTCTTTGGGGAATCTCTCTGAGGCAAGGTAGGCTGTATTTTCTATCTTTAGGGGTAGTTAGCTCTTAGGCTGTGAAGAGGCATCTAGGCAGAGTCAGGAACGCTCCACGGCTATTTCTAGTTGTTGTGATAGGATTAGGGGTTGCGGTCAGCAGAGCTCCCACTTCCCAGAGCTCGTCCTGTATTGCTAGTTTGCTCATCTGGTCATTTCTAGTGCTCCTAACCACCAGCCAAACATAACAGTACAGCTGGCCTACAAAGTGTTAATGCATCTCAATAGAGGGATGAGAAGTTCTGAGACCATTTTTTTTTCTCTGCAGTGTGTTTTGTATTTCTTTTCCCCTTAACCTCTGGGTGGTTCAGGACACAGGTGTAGATATGGACATTCAAGGTCTGTCCTCTTGTGTGGATCAACTCACTGCAAGGGTACAAAGCATTCAAGATTATGTAGTTCAGAACCCAATGTTAGAACCCAGAATTCCAATTCCTGATTTGTTTTCTGGGGATAGATCTAAGTTCCTGAATTTCAAAAATAATTGTAGACTGTTTTTTGCTTTGAAACCCCGCTCCTCTGGTGACCCCATTCAGCAAGTAAAAATCATTATTTCTTTGCTACGTGGCGACCCTCAAGACTGGGCATTTTCCCTTGCGCCAGGAGATCCTGCATTGCGTAATGTAGATGCGTTTTTTCTGGTGCTTGGATTGCTTTATGATGAACCAGATTCAGTGGATCAGGCAGAGAAAATTTTGCTGGCTTTGTGTCAGGGTCAGGATGAAGCGGAGGTATATTGTCAGAAGTTCAGAAAGTGGTCTGTGCTTACTCAGTGGAATGAGTGTGCCCTGGCAGCAATTTTCAGAAAGGGTCTTTCTGAAGCCCTTAAGGATGTTCTGGTGGGATTCCCCACGTCTGAATGAGTCTATGTCCTTTGCCATTCAGATCGATCGACGCTTACGTGAGCGCAAAAATGTGCACCATTTGGCGGTGTTTTGTGAGCAGAAGCTTGAGCCTATGCAATGTGATAGGACCTTGACCAGAGCTGAACGGCAAGAATACAGACGTCAGAATGGGCTGTGTTTTTACTGTGGTGGTGACTCCACTCATGCTATCTCTGATTGTCCTAAGCGCACTAAATGGTTAGCTAGGTCTGCCACCATTGGTACTGTACAGCCAAAATTTCTTTTGTCCGTTACTTTGATTTGCTCTTTGTCGTCCTATTCTGTTATGGCATTTGTAGATTCAGGCGCTGCCCTGAATTTGATGGACTTGGAGTTTGCCAGGCGCTGTGGTTTTTTCTTGGAGCCCTTGCAGTATCCTATTCCATTGAGAGGAATTGATGCTACACCTTTGGCCAAGAATAAGCCTCAGTACTGGACTCAATTGACCATGTGCATGGCTCCTGCACATCAGGAGGATATTCGCTTTTTGGTGTTGCATAATCTGCATGATGTGGTCGTTTTGGGTTTGCCATGGCTACAGGTCCATAATCCTGTATTGGATTGGAAATCAATGTCTGTATGCAGTTGGGGTTGTCAAGGGGTACATGGGGATGTCCCATTGTTGTCTATTTCGTCTTCCCATCCTTCTGAAGTCCCTGAGTTCTTGTCAGATTACCGGGATGTATTTGATGAGCCCAAATCCAGTGCCCTACCTCCTCATAGGGATTGCGATTGTGCTATTAATTTGATTCCTGGTAGTAAGTTTCCGAAGGGCCGACTGTTCAATTTATCTGTGCCAGAACACGCTGCAATGCGGAGTTATATAAAGGAGTCCTTGGAGAAAGGGCATATTCGCCCATCGTCATCACCGTTGGGAGCAGGGTTCTTTTTTGTGGCCAAGAAGGATGGTTCTCTGAGACCTTGTATAGATTACCGCCTTCTTAATAAAATCACCGTCAAATTTCAGTACCCTTTGCCGCTACTGTCTGATTTGTTTGCTCGGATTAAGGGGGCTAGCTGGTTCACCAAGATAGATCTTCGAGGGGCGTATAACCTTTTGCGTATTAAACAGGGCGATGAGTGGAATCTTTGGTACCAGAGATTTGGTGGCTAGATCCTTTTGGTGGCCTTTCTTGTCACGAGATGTGCGTTCTTTTGTGCAGTCCTGTGGGACTTGTGCTCGGGCTAAGCCCTGCTGTTCTCGTGCCAGTGGGTTGCTTTTGCCCTTGCCGGTCCCGAAAAGGCCCTGGACGCATATTTCCATGGATTTTATTTCGGATCTCCCTGTCTCTCAGAGGATGTTAGTTATCTGGGTGGTTTGTGATCGCTTCTCTAAGATGGTCCATTTGGTACCTTTGCCTAAATTGCCTTCCTTCTCTGATTTGGTTCCATTGTTTTTCCAGCATGTGGTTCGTTTACATGGCATTCCGGAGAACATCGTGTCGGACAGAGGTTCCCAGTTTGTTTCAAGATTTTGGCGGTCCTTTTGTGCTAAGATGGGCATTGATTTGTCTTTTTCTTCAGCTTTCCATCCTCAGACAAATGGCCAAACCGAACGAACCAATCAGACTTTGGAAACATATCTGAGATGCTTTGTTTCTGCAGATCAGGACTATTGGGTGTCCTTCTTGCCTTTGGCTGAGTTCGCCCTTAATAATCGGGCCAGCTCGGCCACTTTGGTTTGGCCTTTTTTCTGTAATTCTGGTTTCCACCCTCGTTTTTCTTCAGGGCAGGTTGAGCCTTCGGACTGTCCTGGTGTGGATTCCGTGGTGGACAGGTTGCAGCAAATTTGGACTCACGTAGTGGACAATTTGACATTGTCCTAGGAGAAGGCTCAACGTTTCGCTAACCACCGTCGCTGTGTTGGTCCCCGACTTCGTGTTGGGGATTTGGTTTGGTTGTCGTCTTGTTTTGTTCCTATGAAGGTTTCGTCTCCTAAGTTTAAGCCTCGTTTCATTGGTCCTTATAAGATTTCTGAAATTATTAATCCTGTGTCATTTCGTTTGGACCTTCCAGCTTCTTTCGCCATCCATAATGTGTTCCATAGGTCGTTGTTGCAGAGATATGTGGCTCCTATGGTTCCCTCCGTTGATCCTCCTGCCCCGGTGTTGGTTGAGGGGGAGTTGGAGTATGTGGTGGAGAAGATTTTGGATTCTCGTATTTCGAGACAGAAACTTCAGTACCTAGTCAAGTGGAAAGGTTATGGTCAGGAGGATAATTCCTGGGTAGTTGCCTCTGATGTTCATGCTGCCGATCTTGTTCGTGCCTTTCATTTGGCTCGTCCGGAGCGGCCTGGAGGCTCTGGTGAGGGTTCGGTGACCCCTCCTCAAGGGGGGGGTACTGTTGTGAATTCTGTTCTCGAGCTCCCTCCTGTGGTTATGAATGGTACTTCGGTGAGTTCTGTTCATGGACTCCCTCTGGTGGCTGTGAGTGCAGCTGCTGGTTCTGAGATTCCTTCTCCAGCTGATCTCGTTCAGGCCTTGGCTGGCTGCTCTATTTAACTCCACTCAGATCTTTACTTGATGCCAGCTGTCAATGTCCTAGTACTGGTTCAGTTCTCTTGGATCTTTCAGATGACCTGTCTATTTCAGCAAAAGCTAAGTCCCTGCTAGCTTATTTGTTACCACTGTGTTTTTGTCCAGCTTGCTATTATGATTTAATCTTGTTAGCTGGAAGCTCTGGGATGCAGAGTGGCACCACCGCGCCGTGAGTCGGTGCGGTGGTTTCTTTTGCACACTCTGCGTGGTTTTTGTTAGTTTTTTATGCTGACCGCAAAGATACCTTTTCTATCCTCTGTCTGTTTAGTTAGTCTGGCCTCCTATGCTGAAATCTATTTCATTCCTGTGTTTGTGACTTCCATCTTAACTCACAGTCAATATATGTGGGGGCTGCCTATTTCTTTGGGGAATCTCTCTGAGGCAAGGTAGGCTGTATTTTCTATCTTTAGGGGTAGTTAGCTCTTAGGCTGTGAAGAGGCGTCTAGGCAGAGTCAGGAACGCTCCACGGCTATTTCTCGTTGTTGTGATAGGATTAGGGGTTGCGGTCAGCAGAGCTCCCACTTCCCAGAGCTCGTCCTGTATCGCTAGTTTGCTCATCTGGTCATTTCTAGTGCTCCTAACCACCAGCCAAACATAAAAGGTAGCTACAGAAATGCTGCCTTTCCGCCTGGTGGACACAGAGGATTTTCGAGACCTTATGTCCATCGCAGTGCCCCAGTACCAGATGCCCAGTCGCCTCTACTTCTCAAAGAAAGCTGTGCCTGCGCTACACCAGCATGTCACACACAACATCACCGCTATCTTGAGAAACTCTGTGTGTGACAGGGTGCATTTTACCACAGACACAGGAGTTGTCGTATGCGGAAGGGATAATATCTCCAAGGTCCAGACGGTCGGCAGCACCAAGGTGGCTGGCATTGGAGGCTGGGGGAGAGGGATTACCGAGGGTGCATGGTAGCAGCCAAACTGTTGAGGAAGGTGCAGGAGGCGATGAAGAAGTGGAGGATGAACTGGTGCTGGACATGGAAGACTCATCAGATGAGGGAGACCTTGATCAAATTTCTGTTGCGCGAGGTTGGGGGGAGAGGGCAGAGGAAGGAAGCATGATTCTCACCTCACCGCCACCAAGACAACAAGGAATTGGTCCTCCTGGATGTGCAAGACACATGAGTGCCTTCTTGCTGCACTACCTGCAACATAACCCTCAGATTGCCGTAAATTTGCCGAAATAATTCCTGCCATAGAAAGGGATTCACACATGCAAGAGTATCAGCAGAGACTGTTACAAAATCTTACATCTGCTTTTCCACAAAACACCAGTGGTGCACGTAGTGAATCTCTGAGTTCTAACTAGCCAACCATGGGACTATTGAGTCATCACTCAAACCGTAACAGTAACATCGTATCTGGTGGTAACAGCAATTTTTTCCAATCGTTTCAAGATTTTTTTAGGCCATCCTTTGCAAGGCCACAGGAGAAAAGAAGTCTGACGCATAGCTAACGCCTAGAGAGGATGGTACAGGAGTATCTCCAAGTTAATATCGATGCCATGACTGTGGAACTGGACCCTTGCTCATTTTGGGCTTCCAATCTTGAAAAATGGCCTGAGCTCGCCACTCACGCCTTGGAGATCTTGTCGTTCCCCGCAGCCAGCATTCTCTCTGAACGTTTGTTCAGCGCTGCTGGTGGTGTGCTGACAGATAAGCGCACGCGGCTGTCCAGTGACAATGTAGACAGACTAACGTTCATGAAGATGAACAAATCCTGGATCTGCAAGGACTTTTACTACCCCTGTGTCATCCTGGGGAGACTAAAAGCTTGATGATTTTTGAAAATCACCTCACCAACCGTTTTAAAAAACTCTGGTGAAATTGATGCCACTTAAGTGGTGTCTGTGGCCGAATTTGTGGAAAAAATAGAGACTCTTTTTGGAGTCCCTTTGCTGTGTTTTACATGTCGTTGCCATCATCAATTCCAGGTGGGTGTGGTCATCTGCAGAGTTGTTTACTCATACTATGGCCTGGGATTCAGAGGTCTGCTCCAAAGCTTCATTGTCTGCTAGTCAGCAGAGCAGCCCACCCATGAAGCAAGCTACATTGCCTGTTTATCTAAGTACTACCTTTTAACTGCATCTAGCCCAGGAAATCCTTTTGGGCCTAGTAGCATTTTGTGTTTATCTAATTACTAATTTTTAACTGCATCTAGCCCAGAAAATCCTTTTGGGCCTAGTAGCATTTTGTGCTACTCAGCAAAGTACCCCACCCATGAAGCAAGCTACACCACCTGTTTACCTAAGTACTATTTTTAAATGGCATCTAGCCCAGGAAATCCTTTTGGGCCTAGTAGAATTTTGTGCTACTCAGCAGAGTACCCCACCCATGAAGCAAGCTACACCGCCTGTTTTTCCAATGACTAATTTTTAACTGCATCTAGCCCAGGAAATCCTTTTGGGCCTAGTAGAATTTTGTGCTACTCAGCAGAGTACCCCACCCATGAAGCAAGCTACACTGCCTGTTTACCTAAGTACTATTTTTTGACGGCATCTAGCCCAGGAAATCCTTTTGGGCCTTGTAGAATTTTGTGCTACTCAGCAGAGTACCCCACCCATGAAGCAAGCTACACTGCCTGTTTATCTAATTACTAATTTTTATCTGCATCTAGCCCAGGAAATCCTTTTGGGCCTAGTAGAATTTTGTGCTACTCAGCAGAGTACCCCACCCATGAAGCAAGCTACACCGCCTGTTTATCTAATTACTAATTTTTAACTGCATCTAGCCCAGGCAATACTTTGGGCCTAGTAGCAATTTCTGCTACTCAGCAGAGTACCCCACCCATGAAGCAAGCTACACCACCTTCTTCCTTTCTCAATCTAACCCCTCGGCTCTGGGGTGTCAACTCTCCTTCCAGCTCTCTCCTTCTCACAGGTGGACTACCGCGTGTATTCACACTGTGGCGAATCTTTTGGGCCCAGGCAAACAAAGTCGTCGAGGTAAGGGATAATATGTGCCCCTTTAGAAACGTCCATGACGACCCATTCGAGGAAGCAACTAAATGCCTCAAATAGTGAGCAGGATATGGAGCACCCCATGGGCAAACAGCGATCTAAGTAGTATGCTCCATCACAGAAGCAGCCCAATGGGAGGACACTATTCAGAGGCACAGGTAGTAACCGGAACGCCCCCTCAATGTCTGTTTTGGCCATTAGGGTGCCCCTTCCCAACTTCTTGACTCGCATGATTGCCTCGTCAAAGGAGGTACAGTACATAGTACTGTACTTGGTTCCGCGTCGATGTTGTTGTTTACTGACCTGCCCCTTAGATATGATTAATGGTGTATTAGTCTGAATGTATTGGGTTCCTTTTTTGGCACAACTCCCAATGGGGATACCACTACGTCTTCTAAGGAAAGTGTTCTGAATGGACCCGCCGCCATTCTACCTAAAGATATTTCATTTTTTAATTTTTTTGGTACGACGTCTGGTTGTTGGTAGGGTGATTTTAGATTTTTACTCCAGCCTTTCTTGATTTTAGAAGGGCATGACATGGCTATATCTGTGTCTCCTCCTCATTTTACTCCTCCACCTCTTTTCTTTTCGCATGACTATATGTAGTTGTGACTTTTCCATGTGTTTGTTGTGTCTACTGAGCAGTTTGTCAGCTTTTGGACACCTTTTAAGGTGTTTTCTATGTGTTTTCCATGTGTTTGTATGTGTTTGTGTTTGCCTGCCATTGGTTTCAGTGGGGTTCGACGGTGTTCGTCGAACGTTCGTCGAACAGTTCGTCGAACACCTCTCTGTTCGCTGAACCGAACCCGAACACTAGGGAGGTGGCTCATCTCTAGTAGATACATCATGATGCCTTTTCTAATATATTTAACAGAAATAACCCAACCTGATGGTGCATAGCTAATTTATACTCACTGCTATCCAATAACCTACGGACTGCAAAATATGATTAATAATCAATAAAAATGTATAGAGAACACAGTAGACTGTTTAGCCACAGTGTGGCACAAAGACCAAACATAGTTTGCACAATTTATTTGTGTATCCCCCAATCTCATGACAGAGAAATATCAAGAATTGAAGACCCTCTCTTTATCGTCTTAAACATAAGCGCTGTACTGTACATCTGCGGCTCTTACCAGTTAGCAGTTTTTTGGAACGGATTCGGTAGCTGAGTCTGCTCCATTCCTGGCAGATGATGGCTGTGTTATTTAGTCATCATATGCCTCTAACAGCAAAAAGGGGAACTCCATTCACTGATTTAAACCTTTTAAATACCACTGTTAATCTCTTATTTTGGTCTTTGAACATTGTAAAAACATGTCAGTTCACCACGCAAAAAGCAATTCCTGACACAGCTCCATTAACTGAAAAATAAAAATGTTATAAACCTAGAAAAATGGTGTCACAACAAGCAAGTTTATTATTTTTAGAAAAAATGTCTGAATTTTTTAAATCAGTAATTAAAAAGAGTAATATGCACGTTTTGCAGCATTGTGAAAACAAAACCCCAAAGCAACTGGGGTATTACAGTTTCACAGCAGTTGGATTTTTTTTCCCTGTTTTCCTGTATATCGCATAGTAAAATGCATTTTGCCAGTCAAAATTATAAATCAACTTGAGAAAAACACTAAAAAGCTTACTGCTTTTTGATTGCACAATTCTGGGTTTCAAGTGAAATATCCATATGAAGTTTGTATATTTTGCTTGCTCATCAGAGGATTTCTTCCTGGTTCACTAAATTCTTATCATACTCAAAAAAACATATTGAAGTCAATTGTTTTTAGGAAAGTGACCAAATATTTATATCTAATATAAAAAAATTAGAAGGTGAGGACAATTAAGACAGGGAGGCCTAGCAATCATTGTACAGCACTGTGGAGTATATGAGTGCTGTAAGCAACATGAAATCAATATAGTATGTTGGCCGTAAATGCAACTTATAAATATTTTTTTTCTCAATGTTTTAGATACAGCAAACAATTTCTCCTAGTACAGCTTTAGAAATGTGATTTTTTTTTTTACCAAGGCACAGGGATAAAATGTGGACATACAGTGCTTTCATTGTCACTTATAGTGATAAAGTTGCAGAAACTTGAAGGACTTTGTCTTTGACTTTATTGTGGCATCATTGACCATTGAATCTACCCATCCCAATGAAGCACAGTAATACTTTGTTATTTTTTGTAATTGGTAAAAGTCAAATAAAACTGAATTCTTACCTATAACTCTAATTTAGAGAAAAATGCTTACACTCAAAGAAAAAATAGAGAATAGGAAGCAGTCATTAACCCACGAGAATGATGAATCATAAAATACCATTCAAACAGAAGTGGTAGAAGCCATGTAATATTAAAGCATGCCCTGAGGTTTTACAGGATACAGAAATAGATCTTGCACAGCTGCCAATGTTTTTTTGTACTGAACTGTGTCTCCATTAGAATTAATCCTTATTATTTAATGGAACATGTACCAGAGTTAGATATTAAAAAATGTGCAAGTTTGCCTGAGGTAGACCAAAGTCAAATTGCCAGAACTCTGGATTATGAATAATGCTTATACCAAGGACCTAAACTAAATATATACTTGATGAGCATTATAAATAGATGGACAGAAAATAGAGTTTTGAGAAGGTTTCTGCTTCTAACGTACAATATGAAAGAAAAGCAAATGCAGCTAGTAACTGCAGCAAAAACCATATAAGATGTGTAATGGCCAGGACATAGAAGCGGTTGATCAAGAAAAAATGTCTGCACGGGAATCAATGTATGTCTGGGGTCGGGGGAGTCTTGTAATCTCCATTAACCATTAATCATTTCACGCCAGAACCTGTTTTCACCTTCGTGACCAGGCCGTCTTTTTCAATTCTGACCAGTGTCACTTTATAAGAAAATAACTCTAGAACGTTTAAACGGATCCCAGTGATTCTAAGATTTTTTTTTGTGATACATTGTACTTTATGATAGTGGTACATTTAGGATGATAGTTTTTGCATTTATTTGTAAAAAATATCTGAAATGGCAAACATTTTGCAAATTTCAAAGTTCAATGTTTTATGCCCAGAGAGATACGTCACCCAAAAATGTTAACAAATGACATTTTACACGTCTACTTTACATCAAAATAATTTTTAAACATCATTTTTTGTTAGGAAGTAAGGAGGGTTAAAAGTTTATCAGCAATTTCTCATTTTTCTCACAAAAACTCCAAAACCATTTTCTTACGGATCACATTTGAAGTGACTTTGAGGAGCCTTTATGACATAAATACGCAAAAGTGACACAATTGTAAAAACTGCACCACTCAAACTGCTCAAAACCAAGTTCAAGAAGTGAATTAACCTTTAAGGTGTTTCAAATGAATTAAAGCGATGTGAAAGGACTCCAGAGCCAAATTTTGCATTTTCACAAAGATAACAGGAGAAAATTCACCATAGAATTTGCTGAGCAATTTATCCTGAGTACGCCAATACCCCATATGTGGTAGAGAACTACTATTGGGGTGCACACAGGGCTCGGAAGGGAAGGAGTACCATTTGACTTTCTGAATGCAAAACTGGCTACAATCGATAGAGACACTCTGTTGCATTTGGACAGCCCCTGATATTTCTAAACAGTAGAAAACAGTAGAAAACCCGAATAAGTAACCACATTTTGGAAACTAGACCCCTGTAGGAATTTACCTACATGTGTGATGAGCACCTTGAACCCCCAGGTGCTTCATAGAATTTTATATCATTGAGCAGTGAAAATAAAAAAAATCACATTTTTTCCCACAAAAATGTTGTTTTAGCCCCAATTTCTTTAATTTCACAAGGGCAACAGGAGAAAATGAACCTCAAACTTTGTTGTACAATTCCTCCTGAGTAAGCTGATGCTCCATATGTAGTGGAAAAGTACTGTTTGGGTGCACAGCCGGAATTGGAAGGGAAGGAGCACCATTTGACTTTTGAAATGCAAAAATGTCTGGAATCGATAGTGGACGCCATGTTGCGTTTGCAAAACCCTTGATGTGCCTAAACAGTGGAAACCTCCCTCAAGTGACCCCATTTTGGAAACTACACTCCTTGAGGAATTCATCTGCTGGTGTGATGACCATCCTGATACCAATGGGGCCTCACAGAATTTTGAAATATTGTGACGTGAAAATGAAATCTTATGCTTGTTTCAACAATAAGTTGATTTAGCCTCAAATTTCTAAATTTCA
Organism: Ranitomeya variabilis; assembly: GCF_051348905.1. Classification (NCBI taxonomy): domain Eukaryota; kingdom Metazoa; phylum Chordata; class Amphibia; order Anura; family Dendrobatidae; genus Ranitomeya; species Ranitomeya variabilis. The sequence goes on along the minus strand of NC_135238.1, from coordinate 158,212,573 downwards.
CAATGTTAAGAAGAAAAATATTAACCCCAGAATCGATTGTGCAATTTCTCATGACTACATCAATGCCCCATATGTGGTCGGAAGCTATATTTCAACCACAGTGCAAAGCTCAGAAGGGAAGGAGCGCCATATTGGAAAGCAGATTTAGCTGGAATGGTTTTTAGGCGACATGTCACATTATAAGAATATGAAAACCACAAAAAGAGGAAAAAATCCTCCAATATTCAAGAAAAAAAACCAAAAACAGGCAGAAATGCTTACATGTCGAAATGGACCTCAATACAATTGCACTACCAGGGTGCAGCGGACCCAAGTAAAATGGCAACTGCACAGGTGCAATACCAAATGAAACAGCCAGCCTACAATCAGGGATTGGCCGTGTGGTACACCAATGCAAACAAATATACTCTGTATGTGGCAATGTTCACACAAGGAATGCAGAGCATCTGGTTCTCAGCCTATTAATGATGCGCTATGGCGGGCTGCCCAGTGCTAACTATGATGCATCCTGTGTGAACAGAGGCCATAGTTTACAGAACCATTTGGGCCCAACTGCACCCTGAAAAAAATATAACTTGCAAAAAATATCAATATATGTAAGGTATTGGTTGATATTCTGGCCATAATATCTAAGCTGGCAACCCGCGTCAAGGGTCCTTACGTTTGCCAGTCCTACTCTAACATGAAAACCACAAAAAGGGGAAAAAATCCTCCAATATTCAAGAAAAAAAACAAAAACAGGCAAAAATGCATTCTGCCTGTTTTTTTTTTCACATTATAAGAACCCCTGAAGTGCCAGAAAAGTAGAAAAAACATATATAAGTGACCCCATTTTACGACCTACTCCCCTGAATGAATTCATCTGGTGGTGCAGTGAGCATGTTTATAGAATTTTAAACTGTTGAGCGGTGAAGAAAAAATTATTACATTACACACCACTAAAATGTTCAAGCTCCAGATTTTACATTTTTACTTGGAAAAATAGGTAAAAGCAGCCTCTTAATTTGTTGCACAATTCTTGCAATACACCATATGTGGCTGTGTAGTACTGTTTGGCAATTAGGCAGAATTGAAGAAGGAAGGAATGGAGTTAATAGTAATAGTTTGCGGACTCCATTTGCTGAGCCATTAAGTGCCAGAACAGAAGAATCCACTCTGAAGTGACCCCATTTTGGATCCTAAGCATACCTCCTAATCAACAAAAGAATAGCATTGCTAGAAGAAGATCAAAGTTTTGGCCAAGGCAATCTATGGGTTGACCGTGACCTGAACTGTACAGAGAAGATGTCCTTATAATCTGACAGATTTGGAGCGCTACTGCAAAGATCACCAATTCCAGTTGTGCCATGCTGATTGACTCCTACCCAAAAAGACTGAATGCTATCATAAATTTAAAGGGTGCTTCAACAAAGGATTAATTTAAAGGTATGCATATTTATGCTAATACATAGTTTAGTTCTTTATTTTCCTTTTTCCAACTTGAATTATGCAGATTATACATATTATAGGGGACTAAGTTGTGAAATTATTGTTTTGGTATGATTTTTTGCTTGACAAAACCCCGACAATTTAACAGAGCTAGACTTTTTATATGTATCATTTATCTATCTATATTTTTGTATTTATATACAGTACTAGCTGAAGAGCCCGGCGTTGCTTGGGCATAGTAAATATCTGTGGTTAGTTATAGCACCTCGCTTCTCTTATTTTCCCATCCCGCCTCTCTTTTTCCCCCTCACATCTTTCATTTTCCCCCTCACATCTCTCATTTTCTCCCTCACACCTCTCATTTTCCCCCTCACTCCTCTTATTTTCCCTCTCACTCCTCTCATTCCCCCTCACTCCTCTCATTCCCCCTAAGGCCATGTTCACACTTTGCGGGTTTTACCGTGGATCAGCGGCGATTTTGATGCTGCGGGTCCACAGCAGTTTCCATAGCGTGTACATTTACATGTAAACCCTATGGAAACAGCAATCCGCTGTGCACATGCTGCGGGAAAAACCGCACAGAAACGCAGCGGTTTACATTCCGCAGCATGTCACTTCTTTGTGCAGAATCGCTGCGATTCTGCACCCATAGGAATGCATTGATCCGCTAACTTCCCGCATGGGGCTGTGCCCACGATGCGGGAAGTAAGCGGATAATGTGCAGATGGTACCCGGGGTGGAGGAGAGGAGACTCTCCTCCAGGCCCTGGGAACCATATTTGTGTAAAAAAAAAGAATTAAAATAAAAAATAATGCTATACTCACCTCTCAGCGCTGCACTCGGCCGTCCAGTATCAGGGTTGGTGTGCGAGCAGGGCCTGCGGTGACGTCGCGGTCACCTGACCGTGATGTCACGAAGGTCCTTCTCGCACAGCCTCTTTGTAACCGGACCGCCGCGTGCAGCGCCGAGGAGATCGGGACGTCAGAGGGTGAGTATATAACCATGTTTTATTATTTTTAACATTACTATTGATGCTGCATATTGCTGCATATGCAGCATGAATAGTATAGGAGTAATCCCGCAGCGGAAACCGCAAAACAAACCGCGATAAATCTGCAAGGATAACCGCATCAGTTTTGCCCTGCAGATTTATCAAATCTGCTGCGGGAGAACCCGCAGAGGATGCCGCAAAGTGTGCACATAGCCTTCCACTTGTCATTTGGACCTCACATCTGTCATTTTCCGATCACGCCGCTATTTTCCCTCACACCTCTCATTTTCACCTCACACCTCTCATTTTCCCCTCAGTGTATACATGTTTGTCATCTCCCTTATATATAGTATACACCTGTATGTCATCTCCTGTATATAGTATATACCTATATGTCATCTCCCCTGTATATAGTATATACCTGTATGTCATCTCCCCTGTAAATAGTATATACCTGCTGTATGTCATCTCCTCCTGTATATTGTATATACCTATGTGTCATCTCCTCCTGTATATAGTATATACCTGTATGTCATCTCTTCTGTATATAGTATATACCTGTATGTCATCTCCTCCTATATATAGTACTAGCTGTACTACCCGGCTTCGCCCGGGGTAATAACTGCTGTTAGCAAAATAGAATGTGTTAACAAAAATTTATTCTGCACAAAAAAACCACAAAACAAATAGATAGAAATGTAATTATTAAAAGGCAAAAACTAAGCTACTAGAAGCTTTTTACAACATATATTTCAACACCAGAGATATTCCACACAGATTTAACTAAATTGGCCAAGTAATGTGAAGTAATCTTCTACTACTAATTCGAGAGCCTTTTGATAAACGACATTCTTAGTTTTTCCTTCAGGTGCAAAGACAAACAGATTTTTGGCTGTTCCAACTCTTGAACAGGCCACATAAAGTTGACCATGAGAAAAGCATGGAGATTGTAAATCTAAGCTAGCTGAAGAGCCCGGCGTTGCCTGGGCATAGTAAATATCTGTGGTTATTTATAGCACCTCACTTCTCTTATTTTCCCATCACGCCTCTCATTTTCCCCATCACATCTTTCATTTTCCCCCTCACATCTCTCATTTTCTCCCTCACACCTCTCATTTTCCCCCTCACTCCTCTTATTTTCCCCCTCACTTCTCTCATTCCCCCCTAACACTTGTCATTTCGACCTCACATCTGTCATTTTCCGATCACTCCACTATTTTCCCTCACTCCTCTCATTTTGCACTCACACCTTTTCATTTTCACCTCACACCTCTCATGTTCACCTCAGTATATACATGTTTGTCATCTCCCTTATATATAGTATACACCTGTATGTCATCTCCTGTATATACAGTAGTATATACCTGTATGTCATCTCCCCTGCATATAGTATATACCTGCTGTGTGTCATCTCCCCTGTATATAGTATATACCTGTATGTCATCTCCTCCTATATATAGTATATACCTGTATGTAATCTCCTCCTGTATATAGTATATACCTGTGTGTCATCTCACCTATATATAGTATATATCTGTGTGTCATCTCCTCCTGTATATAGTATATACCTGTATGTCATCTCCTCCTATACATAGCATATACCTGTATGTCATCTCCTCCTGTATATACTATATACCTGTAGGTAATCTGCTCCTGTATATAGTATATACCTGTGTGTCATCTCCTTCTGTATATAGTATATACCTGTATGTCATCTCCTGCTGTATGTAGTATGTACCTGTATGTCATCTCCTCCTCTATATAGTATATACCTGTGTGTCATCTCTCCTGTATATAGTATATATCTGTGTGTCATCTCCTCCTGCATATAGTATATACCTGTGTGTCATCTCCCCTGTAAATAGTATATACCTGTGTGTCATCTCCTCCTGTATATAGTATATATCTGTATGTCATCTCCTCCTGTATTAGACCTCGTTCACACGTTATTTGGTCAGTATTTTTACCTCAGTATTTGTAAGCTAAATTGGCAGCCTGATAAATCCCCAGCCAACAGTAAGCCCACCCCCTGGCAGTATATATTAGCTCACACATACACATAATAGACTGGTCATGTGACTGACAGCTGCCAGATTCCTATATGGTACATTTTTTGCTCTTGTAGTTTTTCAGCTTATTAATCAGATTTTTATTTTTGAAGGATAATACCAGACTTGTGTGTGTTTTAGGGCGAGTTTCGTGTGTCAAGTTGTGTGTGTTGAGTTGCGTGTGGTGACATGCATGTAGCGACTTTTGTGAGATGAGTTTTGTGTGGCGACATGCGTGTAGCAACTTTTTGTGTGTTGAGTTACATGTGACAGGTTAGTGTAGCAAGTTGTGTGCAGCAAGTTTTGCGCATGGCGAGTTTTGCGCATGGCAAGTTTTATGTGTGGTGCCTTTTGAGTATGTGCAAGTTTTGTGTGAGGCAACTTTTGCATGTGTTGCAACTTTTGTGCATGTGGCAATTTTTCCGCGTGTGCAAGTTTTGCGTGTGGCGAGTTTTCCATGAGGTGAGTTTTGCACGTGTGGCGAGTTTTGCATGTGGAGAGTTTTGCGTGTGGCGAGTTTTGAGCGGCGACTTTTGTGTTTCAACTTTTATGTGGCGAGGTTGGTGTATGTGTGGTGAAATGTGCGCTGAGGGTGGTATATGTGTTTGAGCACGTGGTAGTATGTGGCGCATTTTGTGTGTGTGTTCATATCCCCGTGGTGGTGTGGTGATTATCCCATGTCGGGGCCCCACCTTAGCAACTGTACAGTATATACTCTTTGGCGCCATCGCTCTCATTCTTTAAGTCCCCCTTGTTCACATCTGGCAGCTGTTAATTTGCCTCCAACACTTTTCCTTTCATTTTTTCCCCATTATGTAGATAGGGGCAAAATTGTTTGGAGAATTGGAAAGCGCGGGGTTAAAATTTCACCTCACAACATAGCTTTGACGCTCTCAGGGTCCAGACGTGTGACTGTGCAAAATTTTGTGCCTGTAGCTGCGATGCCTCCAACACTTTTCCTTTCACTTTTTCCCCATTATGTAGATAGGGGCAAAATTGTTTGGTGAATTGGAAAGCGCGGGGTTAAAATTTCACCTCACAACATAGCCTATGACGCTCTCGGGGTTCAGACGTGTGACTGTGCAAAATTTTGTGCCTGTAGCTGCGACGGTTCAGATGCCAATCCCGGACATACACACATACACACATACATACACATATTCAGCTTTATATATTAGATATACATGTGTTATTATGAAACAGCAGAAAAAACTTGAAGAAGATGCAATGAAAAAGTATTATCTAAAGGACAACAGTAATGAGGCATAGAAAAAGCATATAGCTAAATGTGTATTTTATATTCTATTGTAACCTTATATAGTATGTACTGATTTTTCAACAAATGTATATGAAATTATGTTTTTATCACAACAGACCTTGTCTATTCATATAATGAGCAGGAAGAACATACAGATGAAAGAAACAGATGTATTTTGTAATTTTTAGATTTAATTTAAAATTACACACAATTGTTCACATACCTTTTTACTGAATATCACATTTCCACTATTTAATCCAAATACATCTGATCAATATTATAGCAAAATGCCAGCAGCCGTAGGTTTTACTAAGGAGGCAACAAGGCTACAAAATGTCACTATATTCTATATCGGAGACAAGTGTTCTAAATCAGACCTGCTGAATCCTCCTGTTCATTATTCACTGGTAGACATATACTGGAATAAATTAGTAACTTTTTTTTACCTGAAATTGGTTTCCAAGTGCATTTTTTATGCATAACACATACAAAAGGGTTTTCATGTGCAATTTTACAATGAAAATTGTGAACTGACGACATTGCAAAGAAACCAGATACAATCTGTAGGTCTTTCGAGCTGGTGATTTTGCTATACTGAATTTCTTTCTGGGAGCCACAAACTTAAAAAGTTAATGGGTATTCAGACACTTAAGGATAATATAATGTGATTTAATAGTAATCAAATTGCCAAAAATGTAGAACAAGTGATTGTTTATTTCTACTATATGGCAGATAAATTGAAGGTAACTTCAGTTAAGAGAATCTAAAGGTGTCCATATTCTTTCAAACGTTGGTAGCCTTGTTAGGCTACGTTCACATCTGCGTTGTTGGGCGCAGCGTCGTCGACGGATACCGACGCATGCGTCATGCGCCCCTATCTTTAACATGGGGGGCGCATGGACATGCGCCGGTATGCGTTGTAATGCGTTTTGCGACGCATGTGTCATATTGACGCACAAGACAGGGCACAGAGGACGCTACTTGTAGCGTTTTCCCTGCTTCGAAACTCCTGATCTTTATTATCTTATGACAACGCATGCGTCGCAAAATGCTGCATTGTGTACATGCGTTGTTGGTTGCATCGCCGAGAGAAAATACAAACTCCTTGGATTTAAACCCAGGACCTCAGCACTGCAAAGCATCAGTGCTATCCATTGAGCCACCATGCTGCCCTATAATGGGGGAGATATATGGGAAAACTGTGCAAGATACCCCTTGCGGTACTTTACCTCTCCTGAGAATAAAGTCAGAGGTATGTTGAAATAAAACTTGGCCACTTCTTGATTTCTCTGACATTGGGATAGCTCCATAAATAAGAAAATTGATTGGTCAACCAAATTCTGTCAGTGCTGGTGAAAGATCTCAGTAGGAAAAACTGGTCGCCGAAACAAAAGTGACTTGACGGTGAGACACAGGAGACAGGCAGCAGGAAGGGAATAGAGAGGAAGAGTAGTAGAGCTGCAAGTGCAATATCACACCCTGAAGCACTTGTGGCTCATTTGCATACAACTTCAACACTAGATTTATCAGAAACAGCAAAACAGATTGACATAACCCTTACATATATGCCATTAGTATGAACTATAAAATCATAATGACAAGTTCCCTTTAATGTCTCAAGTATCTCTGCAGCAATGGTTCTCGGTGAAATCTGCTCACCTGACAAAATGACCCCCCAAAAACCATATAATCCCTATATATTTATATGTACATAAATATCTGGCAAAACTGAAAATATAGTAGGCTAGAAGTTGACCATTTCCCCAAAATTACCCTGGTTCTGTGATGTGGAGTATCCTAGGCTCCTCATGGCTACTATGATTTAAAATGCTGGAAAACCCACTGTTCTTCCCTGGATCTACTGCCCTAATCAGTCCCACAACTTTTTTGCAGCTGTATTTCAACCCATTATTCTAAAATTAATTCTCAGTCTGTAAGAGTTATAGCTATGTTGCCCACACTAAAGTCAATCCACGGCTTTGAGATGGTATGACCATTATGACCATTATGAACCACATACCATACCTTGAATGTTCTCAAACATTGTGTTGTTTCAAGCCGTACAAATCCTCTCTTGCTTCTTTCAAGTGTGAATTTTTACTGCTAAACAAAACAATCAAGTGAGAAATAAATGTAAGAGACGTTATTATATCCTACAATAATGGGTCAAATAGACAAATGATATCAAAATAAATGAATAGCTGAAAGGTGTGGGTGTACATCATGTTTATGACTGAGTGTATTAGTATTATTTATTTGCCACACTTCACCTTTTATCCTCAGGAAAGCAGATGCTCAATAAATTGAATTGAGGCCAAATGTGAAGCTAGAGAAGTAGCTTTTATAGAAAATCACCAGTAGGAAAATCAGTAATAAAACAGCATATAAAATTCTTTCAGCATCTCATCATTAAAGAAATAATGGAAGTTCAACAGATAAATAGTTAGAAAAACATTAAGCTGTGTAAGAGGAACATGATTATTATGGGTTACCACTTGAACTTCAACTGCTACTTGACAAATGCTTTTATTATTTACAAGGACATAAAAGCGTATTTTGTTTTTAGAGCTGTTTATACTTTTAGCACCAAAGTGAAAACTAGTAATAAAGTTTATCAGGACCTTAAACATCAAAAATAGGATAAATGGGAGTCCAACTATCAGCATCCCCACCAATCAGCTTTATCAAGGTGTCATTAGCAGGAAAAAAAACCTAAATTTAGGTAATATTTTAGTAAATTGCTGCTTGACCATTGGTTACCTATTTTGACAGTTTATCTGCTCTGCCTTATCCTTGCGCCAGCTGAGGTAGCGTTCCCCAATGGTGTACCAATACCTGGTTACTTAAAGTTAATTTCTACCCATGTCCGTCAATTGATAAATTGGAATGTAAAGTGATCACCCAAAATTTAGTTTCACATCCCTATTTTTCTATTCATTGGCATTTTGGCAGCCATAGTGGTGACAGGTAGAGATGGGAGAACCCGACCAGTAAAGTTTGGCATACATACCGAAAACCTACTGTTTGGGCATGGACACCGAGCACGAATTTACTAGGAAGTCAGTGTTACTGTTTGGGTTCAGCCTCCTCAAACACTGGGTGTTTGTCGCACTGTCATGTGCATGACAACACAGCAAACAGTGCTTCTGATCGGTGGTAAAATCATTACCATCGGTCAGACAGCCGCTGTTCCCATGCTGTCAAATGACAGCATGAACCTGCAGCTGTGATTGGAGGGATAAAGTTTATGCATGGTCACTGGCTTGGGCTGATAGGACTGCTGCTCCCATTAGCCAATGCCTGCTGCCACTAATAACAGCAAGAGCAGGAGCAGCTGATGGGAGCATATATCAGCCAGTGCCTGTGCCCTAAATAATTAATTAAAAAAAACTGTTGTGGGTTCCCCTGTGTTTTTGATAACCAGCCTGGCAAAATTAACAGCTGCAGAATGCAAACCTCAGCTGTCAGCTTTAGCAAGGTTGGTTATCAAGAATAGAGGGGTCCCCACACCACTTTTAATTATTTAAATAAATAATTTTAAAAAATCACGTAAGGACCCCCCCTTTTTTTGACAACCAGCCTTGCAAAGCAGACAGTTGAGAGGTGGTATTCTAACTCTGGTAATAGGCCATTGATATGGGCCCTGCTCCCAGCCTAAAAACAATAGGCATCAGCCGCCCAGAAAAAGAGAATCTATTAGATGAGATAATCCTGGTACTTTGCCCTGCTATTCCCTCTTGCCCTGTAGTGGTGAGATCCCCGATAGCACAGTGAGAAACTCTCACAGTGCAGTGCTGAGCTCAGAGTTCACCGCAGTTCACTGTGTGAAATTTCTCTCGGTGAACTCTCTGCAGCACCGTGAGGCTTTTTCTCACTGTGCAAGCGAGGATCTCACCGAGGTCACCACAGTTCAGGGGTCCAGCTGGGAAAGCAGCCTCAGTGACCTTCCCCTATTCGACCTAAACATTATTTTAATTGCAGATCAAGGAACTTGGTTTATGCGATCATCTGCGATTGTTCGAAGGTGTATGTCGGCCAAACTACTCAGGAGCTGAGGAGAAGAAGCCAACAACATATTTCTAACATTTCTACAGCCAAAAAGGACCGAGAGAAAGGCAATGCTATAACTTCAGTGGCGGCACACTTCCTTGATATCCACAAGAGCAGTACTAAAGGTCTAAAAATTATGGGATTGGAAGACATCAACACTAACGTCAGAGGAAGCAACATCACAAATCAATTATTGAGATGTGAATCCAAATGGATTGCATGAGGAGCCTTGCCCCTGTAGGACTGAATGAATAACTTTTGTTTACAGGCTTCTGCAAGCAACTTTAACAGTGAGAATCACTGGCCCTACCTTAGCCCTCACTAGTAATAACTCTTTGTATAGACAAAATGCTTTGTTTGATCTGAAAAATAGTATTGGTCTATTGCCTATCTTTTATGTCTATTTGGTACCCAATATTAAATTGAATGGCATTGATTCTTTTGGAGGGGAGTGGGACTGAATGTGTCCATTGCAACAATCCCTTCCATTCCCAAAACAATCCTATATTTTTTTGTAGGCTATCATGAGAACCAACATAAATGAGCATGATTTCAATTGACTTCTCCACAACTACCATTTTTGGGATATGAAGTTTAATTGAATATAATGATGTGGTTGTCCCTGGTACAGAGTCTAGTAGGGTGTGATATAGTCTTACAATAGCTAGAACCGTTTGTCCTATCTCAGCCCTCACTAGCAATAACCTTTGTTTAGATGAAATGCTTTCTTTGATATAAAAAATTGTATTGGCTTATTGTTTACTTTGCTCTGATTGGTACCCAATATAAAAATTAGGTCATATTGACCCGTAATGGTATTGACCGCCTTGGAGGGGAGTGGGACTGAATGTGTCCAATGTAGCTACCCCCTCCATCCCAAAATAATTTCACATTTTTTGCAGGCTATCATGTGAACCAACATAGATGAGCATTTTTGTTGGTTATAATAATTTAATTTTATATTGGATTAAGAAAATATTCATATCTTGGAAATATTTACTCTTAATTAACTAGGCATTGGTTTAGTTCTGAGTGTTAATTATCTGTGATTTGTAAAATACCTTTAAAGGGAACCTGTCACCCCCTCAGGCATTTGTAACTAAAAGAGCCACCTTGTGCAGCACTAATGCTGCATTCTGTCAGGGTGGCTCTTTTAGTTATGATGCCTGCACACGCTGAAATAATCACTTATAAAATGTGCCCCCTCTTACCCTCAAATTGCCAGGGAGGCGGGTCTTTCCTTCCTAATCAGACGCAGCACAGCCGTCACTATGGGCCTGTGCGCGCCGGGCACCGCCTCCTCAGCGCTGTTTTCAAATGAGCCAGTGCCTGCGCTCTTTTCTCATGCCTTGGGCATGCGAAGTGAGCGCTGCCCATCCTCTGTCCTCATTTGCAGTCTAGCTGACTGCGCCTGTGCGGCCGCCCTGCCAGACATCCCGCCCCGCAGTGTCTTCTGATTTATTCTCACTGCGGGGCTGGGATTCTTGGGCATGCGCAGTGCATATCTAAGCCTCTCACTCATCTCCCTCCACCTTCTTCAGACTGTGCGGCATCAGCCAATCCCTAATTGCATGCCACGGCGATTAAAGAACGTATCTGCACAGAAGTGGTATAATTAAAAACGTCAGCTCGGCACACAAAAAATAAGCCCTCACCTGACCCCAGATCACGAGAAATGGGGACGCTGCCAGTATCGGAAAATTGTGCAATTTTTTTTTTTTAGCAAAGTTTGGAATTTTTTTTACCACTTATATAAAAGAGAACCTAGACATTTTTGGTGTCTGTGAACTTGTAATGACCTGAAGAATCATAATGGCAGGTCAGTTTTAGCAGTTAATGAACCTAGCAAAAAAGCCAAACAAAAAACCAGTGTGGGATTGCACTTTTTTTTTCAATTTCATCGCACTTGGAATTTTTTTCCTGTTTTCTGTTACATGACATGGCAAAACCAATGGTATCGTTCAAAAGTACAACTTGTCCTGCAAAAAATGAGCCTTCACATGGCCATATTGATGGAAAAATTAAAAAGTTATGGCTCTGGAAAGAAGGGAAGCAAAAAGTGAAAACAAAAAAATGAAAAAAGCTCCGGGGGTTAAAGGGTTAATATTTGTGTATGGTTTACATATACTAATAAAAATTTGCCATTTTGTATGGTGATCCCTGCTGTTGTGCATTTCTCTTTGCTCTTTAGTTGGTATTAGTCTATCTGTGACATGCTGCAGGTTGAATCCATGGGTTATAGTGCTTGATGGTGCCCTCCTTTCTTAGTTCTTTGCAGCCTCAGCGACCTGTGGTATCCTCAGTGATGTCGCCGCTGCCCACTGATGCTGTGCTCGCAGCAGCTGATTCAACGCTGGTTCTCGGCCTGGACAAGTGTAATTTGGAACCATCCAGATTGAAAACTGTTTATCCTCAAACATGGATTACGTTGTGGGACAAAGCGATGGACAGGTGAGGGATATGGTTGTTTTTTATTTTTATTTTATTACAGGAGACGATGGCTTCAATGGATTGGGCGATGACGTGAGTATGGTTTAATTTAGAATAGTTAAAGGAGTCTGTGTCATACTTTCAATTAAAGGACTTTATTCTGGCCATGTCTTTATTTACAATACAACTATAGGATTAGTAATGGATAATGTCTTATAGATGCCCCTCCATTGCTAACCCTTGGGCTTGATGTCACTGGACAATACAAACTTGACATGAACCCCACAAATATGAAGCTCACTTTAGCAAGGCTGGTTGTCAAAAATGGGGAGCCTCATGTTTTTTTATTTTTAAGTATTTGTTTTAAAAAAAAACCAGTAGATTTTCCCCACAAATATGGTATCGGCGTATTCAGGCAAAATTGCACAACAAATTTTGGGGTCTATTTTCTTCTGTTACCCTGGTGAAAACAAAAAGGTTTGGGTCTAAAATACATTTTTTTGTGAAAAATATTAAATGTCAATTTTTTTTCCACAATGCTTCAGTTCTTGTGAAGCACCTGAAGGGTTAATACACTTTTTGAATGTGGTTTTGAACAAATTAAGTGAGTTTTTTGAATGGTGTAAATTTTGGGTTTTTTCAGTCATAAACCCCTGAAAGTCACTTCAAATGTGATATGGTCCCTAAAAAAAATGGTTTTATAAATTTTATTGGTAAATTGAGAAATCGCTGGTCAACCTTTAAGCCTTCTAACGTTCTAACAGAATTTTTTTTTTTTCCAAAATTGTACTGATGTAAAGTAAGCATGTGGGAAATGTTATTTATTAAATATTTTGTGAGACAAAACTCTCTGATTTAAAAGCATTTGAATTAAAATTTCAAAAAGTTGTGAACATTTTCAATATTTTTGCCAAGTTTCCATTTTTTTCACAAATGAACACAAGGCATATTGAACAAATGTTACCACTATCATGAGGTACAATATGTCACAAAAAAGAATCTCAGAATCAGTGGGATACATTGAAGTGTTCCAGGGTTATAACCTCATAAAGTGACCCTGGTCAGAATTGTATAATTTGGCTTGGTCATTAAGATCAAATTTAGCTCGGTCACTACAGGGTTAAAGTACTGAATCAATTGATGAAGTGAAACCTACAGTACAATAATGAATAATTGTGCTCATATATTGGAAACTAGAAGGTTGTAGGTGTACAATGCACTGTGATACCTACTACATCTGCAGTGCACTCCAAAATTCTCTGTACTTATATTCAACCTCTTGACTGTTTCCTGTTTTATTTGAAGAAGGTGAAGATGAGTCATAAACTTAAAAGGAATCTGTAGTCAGGCTTTAGCTGTTTAATCTGAGAGCAGTGTAAAGTAGAGACCCTGATTCCAGAGACGTGTCACTTACTAGGCTGCTTGTTGTAGTTTCAATAAAATAAGTGTTTTATCAGGAGAAGATTATTACTAGAGAGCTAGTTGTCTTATGGCATCTTGTCCTGTGTTGTGCGACCACTCCTCCACTAGTGATTAGCAGCTTTCTGCCAATGTACAGTGTATACAAAAAATGACCAGTCAATAATGTGGGTGGGGTTTACGAGCTCAGCATTCAGAGAACTGCTAGAAGTACAGCAGAGAAAACAGTGATTGTATCAAAATGACACCATGCAGACTAGCAAGTGACACATCACTGGAATCAGATTATCTGCTCCCACATCATGCCGGTGTCAAATTACATATAAAAATCTGGTGACAGATTCCCATTAAAGGGAACCTGTGACATCCAAAAATGCTATTACCTGGAGAGATAATAAAAAAAAAAATAATAATAATAATAATAATAATAATAATAATAATTTTATTTCTATAGCACCCACATATTCCATAGCACTTTACATGTTAGAGGGAACTTGTGCAGATAATAAATGACAAACAAACAGCTTCCAGTTTGGGTTATCTTGATGTTGTTTTGTAAACAAGTGATAAAATATTAAATATGGGGACTTTTTCCCACCTTTTTATAACACAATGTATTGTTAATGTGTATTGCTGTTAATGGTAATATGCCCTGAATTTATATTTGTTTAAAATATTGTTGTTGTTTTTTAAAAAAGTGGGTTTGGCTTCTGTGGAGATTGGTGCATGTGTGCTGGCCACACAAGATAAACCCGCTCTGTGTATAGTTGATAAAGGCATGTGACATAAAGAAAAAAATCAGATTGCCGCACCAGCTGCTAGTGGATACTTCCATACGCATGTGTGTCAGATAGCCAGTGTGTATGCCAATTGCAGAGATCGGCTGCCACCACAGAAAATAAAGTCCATAAAAATGCAAAATCGTAGAAAAAGAGAGAGTGGGCACTCACCATCTGCTAATATTCAGTCTTTATTATGACCACATGTCAATTGCAGGAACAGCAGGGAGAAACGTGATATCACAAGACGACGGCCATTTCGCGCTGCCGCTCTTCCACGGGTCTTGATGATCAAGACCCGTGGAAGCGCGGTAGCGCGAAACTGCCACTCTCTCTTTTTCTACGATTTTGCAAAGGCATGTGACAGGTTGAAACATTGTAATATGATGGCGGAAAAACTTAATTACTTGAAATGCATCACCCTGGACTGAACGCTGTTTTTTTGTCTTCATGCTGCTAATCCTCCAAGTTGGTTCCTCGGAATTTTCAATGAGAGTCCAAATAAGTAAGTGCTGTCAGCCTTTCCTTTCTGTCTTTAATAAAGACATTGCAGAGTAACATAAATCAGATTAAAAAAAAGATTGAGGGCCCTGCTCACAAGCTTACAATCTATGAGATATAAGCTGCAGGTAAATATTGTATAAATCCTACTTAGCAGACTTATTCTAGCAGTAGGTACAAGGAGAAAATGAATACACCGCTCCAGCCAGGGCCATATTTGGCCTTCATGCTGCCCTAGGAACTTTTTGTGGTCGTGCCCCTTACTGACGTCACACAATGAGTCTGTGCACATGACATCTATATGGCAGATCTACTCTGTAAAACTCTGTAAAAAAGGAATGAACGTCTGCACTTGCTGCGCACAGGTTCAGTCTTTTGAGCGTTTTTTTTAATGCCTTCAGCTTTTCAAAGTCATCAAGAGATTAAAATAGATGACCTAACCATTGCTTCAGTGAGGAGAGGCCTAGTGATATAGAGACATGCTGTCTGCTCATTCACCCTCCTCTGTACTGAAGGTGTTCAAAGGGAAGCCAAGAGCAGACAGGTAGCAGATGTCAGAGCGAGCCTGCAGCCACATTTTGTGCAGCCACACTGACACTTGGAGCGCGCTGCTGCACTCATCCAGTTTCGCTGGTTTCACACTTGCGTTTTTTTTTTCAAATCAGGCAAAATCAGGTTTTTCAGCCAACTCCTGATCCTTTCAGGATCCAGTTTTTGCCCATTCCCTTTAATGGTGTTCAGGTAGAATCCAGTTACTTCAGGTTGCTTCCTGACACTATTAAAGTGAATGGACAAAAAACTGGATCCTGAAAAGATCAGGATTTGGCTGAAAAACCTGATTTTGCCTGACTTGGTAAAAATAAAAAACACAAGTGTGAAACCAGCATCAGTGAGTAAGCGCAGACTTGCAAGCTGATTTTAGACACTTTTACTAAGGGAGCGCTGACAACAAAGACAAGCTTTAGTATACAAATATGAGAGTGCTGTGAAACACCCTCATTTGCATATTGAATAAAGTAGATTTAACTTTATAGCGCCAATAAAAACTATTCTATAGGAATATGACCCCTAATCCCCATTCTAAAGCATCAGCCTCCCCCAAATCCCCAGTCTGCATAGCACCAGACTCCCCTGTTCACCAGTATACAGCAGATCCAGCCTCCCCTGTCACCAGTATACAGCAGCACCAGTATCCCCTGTCACCAGTATATAGCAGCTCCAGCCTCACCTGTTCACCACTATATAGCAGCAGCCTCCAATTTTCACCAGTATATAGCAGCAACAGCCTCCCCTGTTTCCCAGTATACAGCAGCTCCAGCCTCCCCTGTCACCAGTATAAAGCAGCAGCCTCCCCTGTTTTCCATTATACAGCAGCACCAGTCTCCCCTGTCACCAGTATACAGCTGTATTCTAGTGACATGGAAGGCTGGAGCTGCTGTATACTGGGGAACAAGGGAGGCTGTGCTGTATACTGGTGACAGGGGAGGCTGTGCTGTATACTGGTGACAGGGGAGGCTGGAGCTGCTGTATACTGGGGAACAGGGGAGGCTGGTGCTGCTTTATACTGGTGACAGGGGAGGCTGGAGCTGCTGTATACTGGGGAACAGGGGAGGCTGGTGCTGCTGTATACTGGTGACAGATAGGGGAGGCTGGTGCTGCTGTATACTGGGGAACAGGGGAGGCTGGTGCTGCTATATGCTGGTGATTAGGGGAGGCTAGTGCTGCTGTATTCTGGTGAAATGGAAGGCTGGAGCTGCTGTATACTGGGGAACAAGGGAGGCTGCGCTGTATACTGGTGACAGGGGAGGCTGTGCTTTATACTGGTGACAGGGGAGGCTGGAGCTGCTGTATACTGAGGAACGGGGAGGCTGGTGCTGCTGTATACTGATGACAGGGGAGGCTGGAGCTGCTGTATACTGGGGAACAAGGGATGCTGGTGCTGCTATATGCCGGTGAACAGGGTCGGCTAGTGTTGCTGTATACTAGTGATAGGGGAGGCTGCTGTTATATACTGGTGACAGGGGCGGCTGCAGTTGCTGTACACTGGGGAGCAGGGGAGGCTGGTGCTGCTATATGCTAGTGAACAGGTGAGGCTGGTGTTGCTGTATACTGGTGACAGGGGAGGTTGGAGCTGCTGTATACTGGGGAACAGGGGAGGCTGGTGCTGCCGTATACTGGTGACAGACAGGGGAGGCTGGAGCTGCTGTATACTGGGGAACAGGGGAGGCAGGAGCTGCTGTATACTGGGGAACAAGGGATGCTGGTGCTGCTATATGCTAGTGAACAGGTGAGGCTGGTGAACAGGGTCGGCTAGTGTTGCTGTATACTAGTGATAGGGGAGGCTGCTGCTATATACTGGTGACAGGGGCGGCTGGAGCTGCTGTATACTGGGGAACAGGGGAGGCTGGTGCTGCCGTATACTGGTGACAGACAGGGGAGGCTGGAGCTGCTGTATACTGGGGAACAGGGGAGGCTGGTGCTGCTACTGTATATGCTGTGATTAGGGGAGGCTAGTGCTGCTGTATTCTGGTGACATGGGAGGCTGGAGCCACTGTATACTGGGGAACATGGGAGACTGTGCTGTATACTGGTGAACAGGGGAGGCTGTGCTGTATACTGGTGACAGTATACAGCAGCAGCCTCCCCTGTCACCAGTATACAGCAGCACTAGCCTCCTCTGTTTACCGGCATATAGCATCACCAGCCTCCCCTGTTCACCAGTATACAGCAGCTCCAGCCTACCCTGTCACCACTACACATCAGCACCAGCTTCCCCTGTTCACCAGTATACAGCAGCTCCAGCCTCCCCAGTCACTAGTATACAGCACAGTCTCCCATGTTCCCCAGTATACAGCAGCTCCAGCCTCCCATGTCACCAGAATACAGCAGCACTAGCCCCCCTTTTCACTAGCATATAGTAGCACCAGCCACCCCTGTTCCCCAGTATACAGCATCCCCAGCCTCTCCTGTCACCAGTATACAGCACAAGCCTCCCCTGTTCCCCAGTATACAGCAGCTCCAGCCTCCCTTGTCCCCAGTATACAGCACAGCCTCCCCTATCACTAGTATACAGCACAGCCTCCCCTGTTCACCAGTATTCAGCATAGCCTTCTCTCTGTCACCAGCCTCCCCTGTTTACCAGTATACAGCACAGCCTCCCCTGTTTACCAGTATACAGCACAGCCTCCTCTGTTCACAGTGTACAACACAGCCTCCCCTGTCACCAGTCTCCCCTGTTCACCAGTATACAGCAGCAGACTCCCCTGTCACCAGCTTCCCATGTTCACCAGTATACAGCAGCTGCCACCCCTGTCATCAGCCTCCCCTGTTCACTAGTATATAGCACAGCCTCCCCTGTCACCAGTCTCCCCTGTTCACCAGTATACAGCAGCAGCCTCCCCGTCACCATCCTCAACTGTTCACCAGTACACAGCACAGCCTCCCCTGTCACCAGCCTCCCCTGTTCACCAGTATACAGCACAGCCTCCCCTGTCACATGTCTCCCCTATTCACCAGTATACAGCAGCCTCCCCTGTCACCAGCTTCCTCTCACCAGTATACAGCATCAGCCTCCCCTGTCACCAGCCTCCTCTCACCAGTATACAGCTGCCTCCCCTGTCACCGGCCTCCTCTCACAAATATACAGCAGCAGCCTCCCCTGTCACCAGCCTCCTCTCACCAGTGTACAGCAGCAGCCTCCCCCATCTCCAGCCTCCTCTCCCAGGTATACAGCAGCAGCCTCCTGTCACCAGCCTCCTCTCACCAGTATACAGCACAAGCCTCCCCTGTCACGAGCCTCCTCTCACCAGTATACAGCACAGCCTCCCTAAATCACCAGCCTCCTCTCAACAGTATACAGCAGCCTCCCATCACCAGCCTCATCTCACCAGTATGCAGCAGCAGCCTCCCATCACCTGCCTCCTCTCACCAGTATACTGCAGCAGCCTCCCGTCACCAGTCTCCTCTCACAGTATACAACAGCAGCCTCCCCTGTCACCAGCCTTCCTTTCAACATTATACAGCAGCAGCCTCCCCTGTCATCAGCCTCCTCCCACCAGTATCCTGCACACCCTCCTGTCACCAGCCTCCTCTCTCCAGTGTACAGCAGCAGCCTCCCCTGTCACAGCCTCCTCTCATCAGTATACAGCAGCATGCTTCCATCACCGGCCTTCTCTCACCAGTATACAGCAGCAGCCTCCCATCACCAGCCTCCTCTCACCAGTATACAGCAGCAGCTTCCCGTCACCAGCCTCCTCTCACCAATGTACAGCACAGCCTCCCATCAGCAGCCTCCTCTCACCAGTATACAGCAGCCTCCCCTGTCACCAGCCTCCTCTCACCACTATACAGCACAGCCTCCCATCAGCAGCCTCCTCTTACCAGTATACAGCAGCCTCCCCTGTCACCAGCCTCCTCTCACCAGTATACAGCAGCAGCTTCCCGTCACCAGCCTCCTCTCACAAATATACAGCAGCAGCCTCCCCTGTCACCAGCCTCCTCTCACCACTATGCAGCACAGCCTCCCATCAGCAGCCTCCTCTCACCAGTATACAGCAGCCTCCTCTGTCACCAGCCTCCTCTCACCACTATACAGCACAGCCTTTGCCCATCACCAGCTTCCTCTTACCAGTATGCAACAGCAGCCTCCTGTCACAAGCCTCCCCTCACCAGTATGCAGCAGCAGCCTTCCTTGTCACCAGCCTCCTCTCACCAGTATTCAGTAGTAGCCTCCCATCACCAGCCTCCTCTCACCAGTACAGCACAGCCTCCCGTCACCAGCCTCCTCTCCCCAGTATACAGCAGCAGCCTCCCATCACCAGCCTCCTCTCACCAGTATACAGCACAGCCTCCCCCCATTCACCAGCTTTTTCTAACCAGTATACAGCAGCAGCCTCCCATCACCAGCCTCCCGTCACCAGCATACAGCACAGCTGTCCATCACCAGCCTCCTCTCACCAGTATACTGCAGCAGCCTCCCTGTCACCAGTCTCCTCTCACCAGTATACAGCACAGCCTCCCGTCACCAGCCACCTCTCACCAGTATACAGCACAGCCTCCCTAAATCACCAGCCTCCTCTCAACAGTATACAGCAGCCTCCCATCACCAGCCTCATCTCACCAGTATGCAGCAGCAGCCTCCCATCACCTGCCTCCTCTCACCAGTATACTGCAGCAGCCTCCCGTCACCAGTCTCCTCTCACAGTATACAACAGCAGCCTCCCCTGTCACCAGCCTTCCTTTCAACATTATACAGCAGCAGCCTCCCCTGTCATCAGCCTCCTCCCACCAGTATCATGCACACCCTCCTGTCACCAGCCTCCTCTCTCCAGTGTACAGCAGCAGCCTCCCCTGTCACAGCCTCCTCTCATCAGTATACAGCAGCATGCTTCCATCACCGGCCTTCTCTCACCAGTATACAGCAGCAGCCTCCCATCACCAGCCTCCTCTCACCAGTATACAGCAGCAGCTTCCCGTCACCAGCCTCCTCTCACCAATGTACAGCACAGCCTCCCATCAGCAGCCTCCTCTCACCAGTATACAGCAGCCTCCCCTGTCACCAGCCTCCTCTCACCACTATACAGCACAGCTTCCCATCAGCACCCTCCTCTCACCAGTATACAGCAGCCTCCCATGTCACCAGCCTCCTCTCACCAGTATACAGCAGCAGCTTCCCGTCACCAGCCTCCTCTCACAAATATACAGCAGCAGCCTCCCCTGTCACCAGCCTCCTCTCACCACTATGCAGCACAGCCTCCCATCAGCAGCCTCCTCTCACCAGTATACAGCAGCCTCCTCTGTCACCAGCCTCCTCTCACCACTATACAGCACAGCCTTTGCCCATCACCAGCTTCCTCTTACCAGTATGCAACAGCAGCCTCCTGTCACAAGCCTCCCCTCACCAGTATGCAGCAGCAGCCTTCCTTGTCACCAGCCTCCTCTCACCAGTATTCAGTAGCAGCCTCCCACCACCAGCCTCCTCTCACCAGTACAGCACAGCCTCCCTTCACCAGCCTCCTCTCCCCAGTATACAGCAGCAGCCTCCCATCACCAGCCTCCTCTCACCAGTATACAGCACAGCCTCCCCCCGTTCACCAGCTTTTTCTAACCAGTATACAGCAGCAGCCTCCCATCACCAGCCTCCCGTCACCAGCATACAGCACAGCTGTCCATCACCAGCCTCCTCTCACCAGTATACTGCAGCAGCCTCCCTGTCACCAGTCTCCTCTCACCAGTATACAGCACAGCCTCCCGTCACCAGCCACCTCTCAACAGTATACAGCAGCAGCCTCCCCTATCAACAGCCTCCTCTAACCAGTATACAGCAGCAGCCTCTCCTAAGAGCAGCCTCCTCTCACCAGTAAACAGCAGCAGCCTCCCCTGTCACTAGCCTCCTCTCACCAGTATTCAGTAGCAGCCTCCTGTCACCAGCCTCCTCTCACCAGTATACAGCACAGCCTCCCGTCAAAAGCCTCCTCTCACCAGTATACAGCAGCAGCCTCCCATCACCAGCCTCCTCTCACCAGTATACAGCACAGCCTCCCCTCGTCACCAGCCTCCTCTCACCAGTATACAGCAAAGCCTCCCCGTCACCAGCCTTTTCTAACCAGTATACAGCAGCAGCCTCCCATCACCAGCCTCCCGACACCAGCATACAGCACAGCCTCCCATCACCAGCCTCCTCTCACCAGTATACAGCACAGCCTCCCATCACCAGCCTCCTCTCACCAGTTTACAGCAGCTTCCCATCACCAGCCTCCTCTCACCAGTATACAGCAGCAGCCTCCCATCACCAGCCTCCTCTCACCAGTATACAGCAGCAGCTTCCCGTCACCAGCCTCCTCTCACCAATGTACAGCACAGCCTCCCATCAGCAGCCTCCTCTCACCAGTATACAGCAGCCTCCCCTGTCACCAGCCTCCTCTCACCACTATACAGCACAGCCTCCCATCAGCAGCCTCCTCTCACCAGTATACAGCAGCCTCCCCTGTCACCAGCCTCCTCTCACCAGTATACAGCAGCAGCTTCCCGTCACCAGCCTCCTCTCGCAAATATACAGCACCAGCCTCCTCTCACCACTATACAGCACAGCCTCCCATCAGCAGCCTCCTCTCACCAGTATACAGCAGCCTCCTCTGTCACCAGCCTCCTCTCACCACTATACAGCACAGCCTTTGCCCATCACCAGCTTCCTCTTACCAGTATGCAACAGCAGCCTCCTGTCACAAGCCTCCTCTCACCAGTATGCAGCAGCAGCCTTCCTTGTCACCAGCCTCCTCTCACCAGTATTCAGTAGCAGCCTCCCATCACCAGCCTCCTCTCACCAGTACAGCACAGCCTCCCGTCACCAGCCTCCTCTCCCCAGTATACAGCAGCAGCCTCCCATCACCAGCCTCCTCTCACCAGTATACAGCACAGCCTCCCCCCGTTCACCAGCTTTTTCTAACCAGTATACAGCAGCAGCCTCCCATCACCAGCATACAGCACAGCTGTCCATCACCAGCCTCCTCTCACCAGTATACTGCAGCAGCCTCCCTGTCAACAGTCTCCTCTCACCAGTATACAGCACAGCCTCCCATCACCAGCCACCTCTCAACAGTATACAGCAGCAGCCTCCCCTATCACCAGCCTCCTCTAACCAGTATACAGCAGCAGCCTCTCCTAAGAGCAGCCTCCTCTCACCAGTATACAACAGCAGCCTCCCCTGTCACTAGCCTCCTCTCACCAGTATTCAGTAGCAGCCTCCTGTCACCAGCCTCCTCTCACCAGTATACAGCACAGCCTCCCATCAAAAGCCTCCTCTCACCAGTATACAGCAGCAGCCTCCCGTCACCAGCCTCCTCTCACCAGTATACAGCACAGCCTCCCCCCGTCACCAGCCTCCTCTCACCAGTATACAGCAAAGCCTCCCCATCACCAGCCTTTTCTAACCAGTATACAGCAGCAGCCTCCCATCACCAGCCTCCCGACACCAGCATACAGCACAGCCTCCCATCACCAGCCTCCTCTCACCAGTATACAGCACAGCCTCCCATCACCAGCCTCCTCTCACCAGTATACAGCAGCTTCCCATCACCAGCCTCCTCTCACCAGTATACAGCAAAGCCACTACTTCTTGGGTCAGTCAGCTCTCTGCATCGAAGTGAATGTGAATCAAGGTGGAGGGGTGCTCCTGACCCCGACCCTCCCCCTCCCCCCTCCAAAAAGACAAAAGATTTCCTGGATTGTCTAATGGAGGGGAGGTTAGAAGAAAAAGTTCTTCCCCGTCTTGTTGCTGCCCTCTGCAGCCAAGCGCCCTAGGCACGTGCCCTCCAGTGCAAATACGGTCCTGACTCCAGCAGTAATTTTTTTATTTTAGCACTTGAGTGATGCCACTAATGCAAGATCCCTGCCCCAATCTGCTATCTTGTGACTGCAACTTCTGCCTGACCAGAAGTCAGAGGTAGGGGTCACAAGTAGTGATGAGCGAGTATGCTCATTACTCAAGTTTTCCAAGCATGCCTGGGTGTTCTCAGAGTATCTTGGGCGTGATCGTAGATTATGTTTGAGTCACAACAGCTGCATGATTTGCAGATGTTAGACAACCTGAATACATGTGGGGATTCCTTAACAAACAGGCAATCGATCTGTCGGCTGCCTTTGACACAGTGGACCATTCCCTATTATTACAGACGCTCTCATCCCTTGGCATCACAGACTTGGCCCTATCCTGGATCTCCTCATACCTAACAGACCGGACATTCAGCGTCTCCCACTCACACACCACCTCCTCACCTCGCCCCCTATCTGTCGGAGTCGCACAAGGTTCAGTCCTTGGGCCCCTGCTCTTCTCCATTTACACCTTTGGCCTGGGACAGCTCATAGAATCTCATGGCTTTCAGTATCACCTCTATGCTGATGACACACAGATCTACATCTCTGGACCAGATATTACCTCCCTACTAACCAGAATCCCTCAATGTCTGTCCACTATTTCATCCTTCTTCTCCGCTAGATTTCTCAAACTTAACATGGACAAAACAGAATTCATCATCTTTCCCCCATCTCACGCGACCCCCCCCAACGAACCTATCCATTACAGTAAATGGCTGCCCACTCTCCCCAGTCCCACAGGCTCGCTGCCTCGGGGTAATCCTTGACGCTGATCTCTCCTTCAAACCACATATCCAAGCCCTTTCCACTTCCTGCCGACTTCAACTCAAAAATATTTCACTAATCCGTTCATTCCTCAACCAAGAATCTGCAAAAACCCTAGTCCATGCCCTCATCATCTCTCGCCTCGACTACTGCAACCTCCTGCTCTGTGGCCTCCCCTCGAACACTCTCGCACCCCTCCAATCTATTCTAAACTCTGCTGCCCGACTAATCCACCTGTCCCCTGCTATTCCCCAGCCTCTCCCCTCTGTCAATCCCTCCACTGGCTCCCCATTGCCCAGAGACTCCAGTACAAAACCCTAACCATGACATACAAAGCCATCCACAACCTGTCTCCTCCATACATCTGTGACCTCATCTCCCGGTACTTACCTACACGCAACCTCCGATCCTCACAAGATCTCCTTCTCTACTCCCCTCTTATCTCCTCTTCCCACAATCGTATACAAGATTTCTCTCGCGTATCACCCCTACTCTGGAACCTTCTACCACAACACATCAGACTCTCGCCTACCATCAGAATCTTCAAAAAGAACCTGAAGACCCACCTCTTCCGACAAGCCTACAACCTGCAGTAACCACCGATCAACCAACCGCTGAACGATCAGCTCTATCCTCACCTATTGTATTCTCACCCATCCCTTGTAGATTGTGAGCCTTCGCGGGCAGGGTCCTCACTCCTCCTGTACCAGTTATGACTTGTATTGTTTAAGATTATTGTACTTGTTTTTATTATGTATACCCCTCCTCACTTGTAAAGCGCCATGGAATAAATGGCGCTATAACAATAAATAATAATAATAATAATAATCCCTGAATGTGTTCAGGTTGTCTAACAGGTGCAATTCATGCAGCTGCGGGAACAAAAACATAATCTATGAGCACGCCCAAGATACTCGGAGAACACCCAAGCATGCTCGAAAAACTCAAGTAACGAGCACATTCGCTCATCACTAATCACAAGCTCTCAATGAAAGTTTATAAGATACTCATTTTGACTCTCATTGATTTACAGGTGCTTCTCACAAAATTAGAATATCATCAGTTAAAAAGTTAATTTATTTCAGCTCTTCAATACAAAAAGTGAAACTCATATATTACATAGAGTCATTACAAACAGAGCAATCTATTTCAAGTGTTTATTTCTGTTAATGTTGATGATTATGGCTTACAGCCAATGAAAACCCAAAAGTCATTATCTCAGTAAATTAGAATACTTTATAACATCACCATGAAAAATGATTTTAAAATCTGAAATGTTGGCCTACTGAAATGTATGTTCAGTAAATACACTCAATACTTGGTAGGGGCTCCTTTTGCATCAATTACTGTATCAATACGGCATGGCATGGAGGTGTCAGCCTGTGGCACTGCTGAGGTGTTATGGAAGCCCAGGTTGCTTTGATAGCAGCCTTCAGCTCATCTGCATTGTTGGGTCTGGTATCTCTCATCTTCCTCTTGACAATACCCCATAGATTCTCTATGGGGTTATGGTCAGGCGAATTTGCTGAACAATCAAGCACAGTGATACCATTGTTTATAAACCAGGTATTGGTACTTTTGGCAGTGTGGACAGGTGCCAAGTCCTGCTGGAGAATGAAATTTCCATCTCCAAAAAGATTGTCAGCAGAGGGAAGCATGAAGTGCTCCAAAATTTCCTATTAGATGGCTACACTGACAATGGTCATGACAAAACACAGTGGACCTACAACAGCAGATGACATGGCTACCCAAACCATCACTGATTGTGGAAACTTCACACTAGACCTCAAGCAGCTTGGATTGTGTGCCTCTCAGCTCTTCCTCCAGACTCTGGGACCTTAATTTTCAAATGAAATGCAACATTTAGGCTGTGTGCACACATCAGGATTTCTTGCAGAAATTTCCTGAACAAAACATTTTCTGCAAGAAATCCACATGCGGATTTTTCGCGTTTTTTTTTCGTGTATTCCTCGCGTTTTTTGCTCTTTTTCTTTCAGATTTTTTGCAAAAAATAATGAACATGCTGCATTTTTTTCCGCGATGCGTTTTTTTGTGGAAAAAACACAACATATGCATACAAATTGCGGGATGCATTCTAAATGATGGGATGCATATGTATGCGTATTTTAAGCATTTTATCGCATTTTTATAGCGAAAAAACACGAAAAAAACGCGAAAAATCCGGAAGAAATCCTGATGTGTGCACATAGCCTTACTTTCATCTGAAAACAACACCTTGGACCACTGAGCAACAGTCCAGTTCTTTTTCTCCTTGGCCCAGGTAAGATGCTTCTGGCATTGTCTATTGGTCATGAGTGGCTTGACACAAGGAATGTGACACTTGCAGCCCATGTCCTGGATACTTCTGTGTCTGGTAGCTCTTGAATCTCCCCCAAATTTTTGAATGGCCTTTTCTTAACAATCCTGCGATAGCTGCGGTTATCCCGTTTACTTGTGCACCTTTTTCTACCACACTTTTTCCTTCCACTCAACTTTCCATTAATATGCTTGGATACAGCACTCTGTGAACTGACAGCTTCTTTAGCAATGACCTTTTGTGGCTTACCCCACTTGTGGAGTGTGTCAATGACTGCCTTCTGGACATCTGTCAAGTCAGCAGTCTTCCCCATGATCATGGAGCCTACTGCAACAAACTAAGGGACCTTTTTAAATGCTTAGGAAGCCTTTACAGTTGTTTTTCTTAATTTACTGAGATAATGACTTTTGGGTTTTCATTGGCTGTAAGTCATATTCATCAACATTATCAGAAATAAACACTTGAAATAGATCACTCTGTTTGTAATGACTCTATATAATATGTGAGTTTTAATTTTTGTATTGAAGATCTGAAATAAATTAACTTTTTTGATAATCTAATTTTGTGAGAAGCACCTGTACATTGAGTTGAGACTTTTCGCTCTCCCATTAATGACTGGTGCGATACAGCACTCAGCGGGTCACTAACTGCAGAAGACAGGAGTGGTACCAATAACACATGAAAATGGTGGCTAGTGAGTATAATACCAGGAGGAGGGAACTTAGATTATTGATGCCACTCCAGCTGTAAAATAAAAATAAAAAAAGCTGGAGTGGTGTTTTACATTTTATTTTCCTAACAGCCTTCTTTGGTTACACACGCTGCACAACAGGCTGGCAATTGCAAGGGAATGATTACCGCTCACTCAATGTATAGTGAGCCGTGCCTGTTAGAGCTCCCTGCTGCACCCCAGTGACTTGGATCAAAAGGCTGAAGGAAGAATACAATTTAATTTTCTTCCCATAGCTGCTGCTTCAATAAGTCTGCTAAACAGGATTTAAACAATATTTGGGCTCGCTCATATAAGCGTATGGGGCAAGTACAGAACTGCATTTTTTTTTCATACAGATTCGGCCTGAGAAATAAATCATAACATACAAATAGTGACTCCGCAAATCAGATCACGTGAACCTATTCAAGTCTATGAGTGCGCGTAAAACATCAGACTGCATTCGGATGTCATCCAAGTGCAGTCTGATGTACATGCACAGAGACAATGGAGAAGATCGTACAATTAAGTTCTCCATCTTCTCCGCATCTTCTATTGTGAGGCCGGGGTCACACATGCGTGTTTTACGTACAAAAGAGCGCAGAAACTACGTACGTAAAACTCGCATTACATACGGCACAATGCTTCTCAATGGGTCTAGTCCTATCAGGCGTATATTACGGATCCGTAATTTATGGAGTTGTACGGGCACAGAAAATCGCAGCATGCTGCGTTTGTCAGCGTATCGCGCAAAAAATACGCCAATGCAAGTCTATGGGAGAGCGTATAATACGAAATGCTTACGGACCATGCGTGTGCCTTGCGCGAAATACGGATTTACTGGCAGATGTCCTGAAACGTCCAAAGGCCTCAATCAGGCAGGTGAGACATGCTAATTAGCTGAAAAAGCCAGACAGTGAACCCGGAAGTCTGCTGCACGCCTCCAGGGAGTGATATTCAGCATGGCAAACATTGTCAACGCGGACATGCTCATAATTTTGGTCCAAGAGAGGCCTGTCCTCTGGGACCAAAGAGACCCTAATTATGCCAACAGGGCACAAAAAGAGGCAGCATGGAGGAGCGTGTGTGTGGCCCTCTTCCCGCATTATGACCAGCAGCCACGTCAGGCACAGCGACAGATAAGTAAGTACACCCATGTTTGAAATGTAATGTTCTTGTGAATTATCAGGCCCTTACTACTTTGAATTTCTCTTCACGAATTTAGTAAATAGTCATGAAGGAACTAGAAAGCCCACCAGTAGATACATGGTGTTGTACATGAGAAACGGATTTCATTAATGTTTAGAATAGGTGTCCCTTTTACTTACTAACAGTGTTTCCCATTATTTGTCCTTTCTGTGATAGAGGTTAGTGGACTCTGTCCTTGTGGCTTTGCTTGCTAATTGTGGTTTTTTGGTATATTTAAGATTAAATCTTCTCCCCAAAGGCCTATTTGGATGCTACACTTAAATCTCTGTAGTCAGTTCCACCTTTTGTGAGCTCACTGATTAATGGCCTAAAGAATGTGTGTATTTTTTGTTGTTTCAGTGGGTGATGTTACAACAAGGTGGCGGAGTATCCGCGACCAGTACAGGAGGGAGAGGCAGCAGCGGGAGAGAAGTGGAGCCGGGGCACCTCCCAAAAAAAAGAAGTACCGTATTTTCCGGCATATAAGACGACTGGGCGTATAAGACGACCCCCCAACTTTTCCAGTTAAAATATAAAATCTTCTTAAAAGTCGGGGGTCTTCTTATACGCCGTATGTCGTCTTATAGGGCCGGTGACTAATGTGCCTTTCGGGGGGGGAGTGGTCCTGATGACGAAGAGGGAGCATCTCACAGGAAAGTGTGAGTGGAGTATCCCCCATTACCTCATTGTAACTGCAGTGTGGGGTGCTGGGGAGCAGCGGCGGCCACCACCCCACAGCACAGCACCCATGCGGCACAAAGAGGAGCAGCAGCTGCCGCCTCTCCCCAGCACAGAGACCCCATGCTGCAGCTACAATGAGGTAAGGGGGGATACTCCACTCACACTTTCCTGTGAGATGCCCCCTCTTCGTCATCGGGACCACTCCTCCCCACCCACCATATACACATTGGTGTCTGCACTCGGCGTACAAGATGGCACCCGGCGTATAAGACGACCCCCGACTTTTAAGAAGATTTTCAGGGGTTAGAAAGTAGTCTTATACGCCAGAAAATACAGTACATATATTTTGACCAGCTCAACTTTCTGAATCCCAGCATGGACCTCAGGCCGTAAGTACCAATCTCAATTTTTTTTGTTTTTGGTTTTTGTATTATTTGTGTACCTAAAACATTTTTTCTTTTTCAGAACTCAGTCTAACCTCACTGACAGGGAGACAGGGTCTGACTCGGAACTTGTCATTGACCCAGTTGGGGAAGTTGAAGAGGTGGCTGGTCCATCTGCTGCTCCCTCTGGCTCCATCCCTCCTGGATCCTCATCTGGTCAGGCAGCTCCATCTGCCTCCGTCCCACACCCTGAGGACCCACATTTTGCCTCTTCTGCAGCAGCCTCATCAGCAGCACCACCACCTAGCCAGGATGACCCTGGAAATAGCAGCAGCCCAACTGTTGCCCTGGCTCCATCCCCACAGGCTGCAGGCAGACCACAGCGTGCACGCCGCAGAAGAGAATTGATCCAAAGGCGCCAAAACGTGGATGCTGGGGTCCTGAGCTACTTGGCACGTGTTCGAGACGATGATGGGGAGGAGGGATTTACCAGGAGCATGGCCCATTACTTAAGGTCCCTAGAGCGTGAGTTAAGGCTTCGTGTGAGAGGGTGTTTTCAGATCCTTGTTGACGCATGCACCCCCCCAAATAACCCATACAATCTCATGCATATGATTGAACAGTGGCAGATGTCACCTGAAAATGTTCTGCGGCCTCAGAGATTACAAGGCCTGGCAGCTCAACAAGGATCTGAAGCACCCCCTCCACGACAGCCAACA
Organism: Ranitomeya variabilis; assembly: GCF_051348905.1. Lineage (NCBI taxonomy): Eukaryota > Metazoa > Chordata > Amphibia > Anura > Dendrobatidae > Ranitomeya > Ranitomeya variabilis. The sequence goes on along the minus strand of NC_135238.1, from coordinate 158,182,537 downwards.
CCTCAGCCCCAACCCCCATCAAACACACAATGGCCACCTCAGCAACATATGGCGGGATATCTTCAACCATCCCAATATGGCCACTTGTCCACACCCAGTGCTGGAGGCTGGTCCCAACCTGGGTATGGACAATATGGTCATTTTGGGTTGGGTTATGATTCCCGGCAATATGGTTATCACCAGCAGGGGTATCTCCCAAATCCTCGCCCCACTCTTCCAAGTTCCCAGCATCATAGCTTGGCAAATGTCCCTCAGGCCACTACAACATCTGCACAGGGTGCTGGACAATTGGCCCTACAAATGCCACCTGATGCAGACAATGAGCAAGCTACTTCTCCTGCCCCAACCTACCAGGACTTGTAATTGTTTTTTTTTATTTTTTTTTATGTTTCTTTAAACTTTTTTTTGTTTTTTTTTAATATGATTTGGATACAATATTTAGGCTTGTATTGTCACTACAGAGCATGTTTTCTTGTTGTTGTTTGCGCAATTTTTGGCTAAAAAGAAAAATAGGCCTTTATAAGGCCAAAAAAAGGTTCTGAAAAAATCATAACCTAGACAGTTAAAAAAGTTATTCAGTAAAACGTTTGATTACTACCAATCACCGTCTGTATGCGCTGGATTCATTCTTCCATCACACACACATGATATGCTGATAACCATATTTGAAATAAGAAAATACAACACACACAGTTGGAAACTTGATTAACACATACTTTATACAGCTAATTAATTACACATGCAAAAAGGCATAGTCTTGCCAGGGAATAGCACCTTGAGGAGTCATAAAATAATTTGTAAAGATATCACGAACTCTCAGTCCAGAAAGTGGACGACGCGGAGGAGGGACATATGGGGTAGGCCTAGGAACATTGTTCATGAGGTTATCTTCCAAATTTGGAGAGGAACAATCATGTATTCCTGTGAAATTATGTAGAATGACACAGGCTTTGATCACCTCATTGATTGTAGCCTCACTCAGCTGGATGGCAGACTGAAGAACACGCCATTTGGCCACAAGAATCCCAAAGGCGCACTCAACCAGTCTCCGTGCCCTGGCAAGTCTCAAATTAAACACCCTCCGCCGGTGGTCAAGGTTGCGCCTGGGGTAAGGCCTCATGACGTGCCTTGACAGTTGGAAGGCCTCATCTCCAACCAAAACAAAAGGCACTGCTTCCGCATTGGAGCCTGGGAGTTGTTGTGGTGGTGGGAGGTTCAACTGGTTGTCACGTAGCCGCCGACCCATTATGGACGAATTGAAGACCCTAGAGTCTCCAGTTCGCCCATAGGCCCCAATGTCTACAATTACAAACCTGTAGTTACTGTCAGCAACTGCTAACAGAACTACAGAGAAAAACTGCTTGTAATTGTAGAATTGGGAACCAGAGTTCGGCGGCTTACGCACCCTGATATGTTTCCCATCCACAGCTCCAATGCAATTAGGGAAGTCACAATTGTTTCTGAAACCTGTGGTGATTTTAATCCAATCGTCCTGTTTTGGCTCCAGCAACACAGCTTCATGTAGTTTCTGCCAGATTTCGGAACAGGTTGTCCTAACAATGCCTGAAATGGTCGACCGCCCAATCAGAAACTCCAGGTGTAGACCCGCATAGGACAATCCTGTCGTCAGGAAGCTGCAATACAACAAAAAGGGAAAAGAACAAAACATGAGGACGACGAACAAAGGAATAAGCCAAAGTGTATATTTCATTTACTATTACATTATTTACAGTATACAAATTTACAGTTGACAAACTAAATAGACTAGAATATTGACAACATTCTTTGATATGTGCTTGTGGCTTCATGTCCAAGTGAAGTTAATTAAACCTAGTAGGACACCACACATTTGGAAAGAATCCCAAAAAACCAAACAGTATTTGAAAATGTGGAATACATACCGTAAGGTTAGGAGCAGACGCTCCTCAGCAGAGATGGCTTTTCTCATCCAGGTGTCCTGAAAGGTGAGCCCAGGACGTAAGATCTCCAACAACATGTCAAAAGTCAGGATGGACATGCGAGTATACTGGTAAAACTTCTCTGGATGTGCCCTCAAAGCTGAATATAGTCTCTGGAAATGGCCTTTACTCTGGCGTTGGGTCAATAGAGGATGTACCCACAATCTTCGTCTCCTCCTTCGCGGATCCACATTGACCGGATATGGCTGGCCAAAGTGACGAGACAACACCCAGTGAAGCAACACCCGCTGAGTTGTGCTTAAATACACAGGGCCAGACATGTTTGTAATCTCCAAGCACCACAGCCAAAATATGCTAGAGAACATATAGGGCAGATGGGAGGGCTCCACCTGTTGTAGAGGGCTTAAATAGTGTGGTTAATGATAGTTTAAATGATTTGCAGGCCTGAAAACCGTTAAATGTCCATTTTGTGATGGTGCGTGATAAATACGCCATACGGATCACATACGGATTACACACGCACAAGCACATGCGCAAAATATGCGACCACACCTAAGCAACGCAGGAACTACGGAAGTCGCTTACAGAGACATTTTGGCGTATTGAACGTGTAGTACGGATGTATAATACGTGGCGTATTGTCTTACGCCAAGTGTGACTCCAGCCTGAGAGAATAGGATCACAGTAAACTGACACTCAGCTCAAACGGTGATCACAGTTTGAGCCAATTGTCATTACCATAATCAATCCGATACTCTCGGAGAGAGAATCATTGCTCATTTGAATGAGCCCTTTAATTTTAAATTATCTCTATTTGTAAGATTTTCCCTTTAAGTGAAGTCAAAGTTTTATAATTAGAGATACTTTTTAACACCAACCACCACACATTTAAGCCCAGCTGACGGAACATGAACATCCATATACTGTATTACATATATCCGCATGAAAAAGTAATGCACTAATGGAAAGAAAAATAAAACAATAAAAAGCTCTTCTACCACATCAAAAACTTCCTGTACCATCAACCTTTAAAAAAAAACCCTTCTGAATTAATGATAGTTATTTTGACAAACCACTGTACATACCAGGTTAATAGCATTTTATATGCCCACACTGTGCCTGCTTATTATTTTCTCTCAGATGAGAATGTCACTTATTCCGCCTCTCCAATCTACCCTTTACTGCAATGTATAATTTATGGTGATATAATAACTGATTTGACAATGGGGATGCTAGACAAGGTTCTAGCATTAGTGTTTGAAGAAAAAACAAACATAGATTAAGAGGAAGAGAGAAAATAAAATAAAACACAGCGACAGAGATGAAGCTAGAGTATATCATTAAATACCTATTTTTCTGTTAAATTTGTAGCTTTAGACTGAATTGGTTTGGTTGGATATGTAGCAGAAATAATACTCAGTGCAATTTGTGGTTATGGGTGGCATTCCTGATGGCACCATGCTTTGTGACAACATATTTTATAAGCGGTGCGGGCTGTGGACGTTTGTGAGAAAATAAGACTCCTTTCTTGCCAGATGGCAATAACTTTCAATCTCTGCCCTATTGTCGGCAAACAATTACATACAGAGCAGCTGTATAAACTTTTACTTGACTATTCAGACAAGTGGAGGAAAACAGCCCTTCATGTCCATTGACCAGTGATGAGAGTTCACTACTGCAAAATAGAAAACGCTTTTACATTAAAGGAGTTGTCTAATCTTTTTTCATCACCAACACAGAGCTCATGTGCCTCTTGTCTTCCTGCTGACCAGGGAGAGGTGTAACCCAGAAGAATGACAGCTCGGACCAGTAACCTGGTTGTGATGCTGGTCCAAACTGTGCCATTTCCCAAACTGTAAAAAAGGTATCTTTGTTTCTGCAGCATCAGAAAAAAGCTGGGGTACTGGCGCTAGCAAGATGCAGGGTAGAACTGTCATGCCACTTTTCACTCTAATTAGCCGATTTCCTGGTGCCCATACCTACTAGTTGTCTTTACCTCTCTGCCAGCAATTTGCCTATCTTAAAAATCGAATTGTGACCAAAATGTAAAATATACGGCAGCTTGCAAAAGTATTTACCTCCTTGGCATTTTTCCTGTTTTTCTACCTCACAACCTGGAATTTCACTGTTTTTTAAGGGTTTGCATCAGTTTACGTAAAGAACATGCCTACCACTGTGAACAGTTGGTTTTCATTTTTTTGTGAAGCAAACAACAAATACAGTGCCTTGCGAAAGTATTTGGCCCCCTGGAACGTTTCAGCCTTTTCCCACATATCATGCTTCAAACATAAAGATACCAAAACCCAACCCAACAAAATTTATTGGTTATTTAACATTTTTGTGGAAATTCAAAAACTGAAAAGTGGGGCGTGCAATATTATTCAGCCCCTTTAACGTAATACTTTATTGCACCACCTTTTGCTGCAATTAAAGCTGCAAGTCGCTTGGGGTATGTCTCGATCAGTTTTGTACATCGTCAGACTGAAATTCTTGCCCATTCTTTCTTGGCAAACAGCTCGAGCTCAGTGAGGTTTGATGGAGATCGTTTGTTAACAGCAGTTTTCAGCTCTTTCCACAGATTCTCGATTGGATGGAGGTCTGGACTTTGACTTGACCACTCTAACACCTGGATACGTTTATTTGTGAGCCATTCCATTGTAGATTTTGCTTTATGTTTGGGATCATTGTCTTGTTTGAAGACAAATCTCCGTCCCAGTCTCAGGTCTTTTGCAGACTCAAACAGGTTTTCTTCATCTCTTCAACAATGGTCCTGTATTTGGCTCCATCCATCTTCCCATGAATTTTAACCATCTTCCCTGTCCCTGCTGAAGAAAAGCAGGCCCAATCCATGATGCTGCCACCACCATGTTTGACAGTGGCAGTGACATATTGTTTGGCATTGTTGCCAAAAAGTTAGATTTTGGTTTCATCTGACCAGAGCATCTTCTTCCACATGTTTGGTGTGTCTCCCAGGTGGCTTGTTGCAAACTTTAAACAACACTTTTTAAGGATATCTTTGAGAAATGGCTTTTTTCTTGCCACTCTTCCATAAAGGCCAGATTTGTGCAGTGTACGACTGATTGTTGTCCTATAGACACTGTCCCACCTCAGCTGTAGATCTCTGCAGTTCATCCAGAGGGATCATGGGCCTCTTGGCTGCATCTCTGATCAGTCTTCTCATTGTTTGAGATGAAAGTTTAGAGGGATGAGAGGGTCTTGGTAGATTTTCAGTGGTATGATCCTTCCATTTCAATATGATTGCTTGCATAGTGCTCCTTGGGATGTTTAACCCCTTCATGACCCAGCCTATTTTGACCTTAATGACCTGGCCATTTTTTGCAATTCTGATCAGTGTCCCTTTATGAGGTAATAACTCAGGAACGCTTCAACAGATCCTAGCGGTTCTGAGATTGTTTTTTCGGGACATATTGGACTTCATGATAGTGGTAAATTTAGGTTGATAATTTTGCGTTTATTTGTGAAAAAAATGGAAATTTGGCTAAAATTTTTAAAATTTCGCAATTTTCAAATTTTGAATTTTTATTCTGTTAAACGAGAAAGTTATGTGACACAAAATAGTTAATAAATAACATTACCCACATGTCTACTTTACATCAGCACAATTTTGGAACCAAAATTTTTTTTGCTAGGAAGTTATAAGGGTTAAAATTTGACCAGCGATTTCTCATTTTTACAACGAAATTTACAAAACCGTTTTTTTAGGGACCACCTCATACTTGAAGTCAGTTTGAGGGGTCTATATGGCTGAAAATACCCAAAAGTACACCAATCTAAAAACTGCACCCCTCAAGGTGCTCAAAACCACATTCAAGAAGTTTATTAACCCTTCAGGTGCTTCACAGCAGCAGAAGCAACATGGAAGGAAAAAATGAACATTTAACTTTTTAGTCACAAAAATGATTTTTAGCAACAATTTTTTTATTTTCCCAAGGGTAAAAAGAGAAACTGGACCCCAAAAGGTATTGTACAATTTGTCCTGAGTACGCTGATACCCCATATGTGGGGAAGAACCACTGTTTGGACTCACGACAGGGCTCGGAAGGGTAGGAGCGCCATTTGACTTTTTCAAATGGGCAACAGGATAAAATGGATCCTAAAATGTGTTGGGCAATTTCTCCTGAGTATACGATACCTCACATGTGGGGGTAAACCATTGTTTGAGCACACAGCAGGGCTCGGAAGGGAAGGAGCGCCATTTGACTGTTTAATGAAAAATTAGCTACAATCGTTAGCGGACACCATGTCACGTTTGGAGAGCCCCTGTGTGCCTAAACATTGGAGCTCCCCACATGTGACCCCATTTTGGAAACTAGACCCCCCAAGGAGCTTATCTAGATGCATAGTGAGCACTTTGAACCCCCAGGTGCTTCACAAATTGATCCATAAAAATGAAAAAGTACTTTTTTTTCACAAAAAATTTCTTTCAGCCTCAATTTCTTCATTTCCACATGAGCATCTGCAGTGCCCCAGAGTCCTGGTTGTTGCAGTACTGATGCTCCGCCGCTAAGGGGGGCTATGGTACGTCTGATGGCACTGAAGGAGTTCACCTGACCAGGTATCACAGACACCAATACAATTCACAGTCTGGCCTCCAGGGGGAGCTAAGGGTGCTATGTATTAGGCCACTCCTCACAATCTGGTAAAACTGGGGGTTAGGTAGAAAGTTAGTCAGAAGCTGACTGGGTTGGAACCAGGCAACATCCTGTGGCAGAGGGTGTTGCAGGGGAAGATTCAGGGGGGTCCCTGTCAGGGGTGGGATCCTGACGGAAGCCTAGCGAACAGAAAGAACGTTAGGGGACGCGCCTGCACTTCATCGCGGCGGTACCCCAAGGAAGGACAAGAAGCGAGGTTTATTGTGCTGAGTGAGAAACGAGAACAACGCAACAAGTAGAATTACCAGTAGGAGTCGTGCTGTAAGACGAGGCAACATCCTACTGAGGCGCGTAGCCGGTGGCCGGAACGCCGAGGAAGTATTGAGCTCCAGGCCTTACTTCAAACCTACGGCAGGACAGTGTTATGATCCTTAGTGGCTGAGGATCACAAATTACTCCAGCTAAGTAACAAACATAGGACAAGCTCTAGGGAGGTGGCAAACTGGACTGACCGCAAATCTGAACCTATCCAAACACACTAGAAGTAGCCGGTGAACGTGCCTAAAAATCCTAGACGTCTCAAGCCAGCCTGAGGAACTAACTACCCCTAGAGAGAAAGAAAGACCTCTCTTGCCTCCAGAGAAATAATCCCCAAAGATATAGAAGCCCCCAACAAATAATAACGGTGAGGTAAGAGGAAGGCACATACACAGGGGTGAAAGCAGATTAAGCAAATGAGGCCCACTAATACTAGATGGCAGAAAATAGAAAAGGGAATCTATGCGGTCAGTAAAAAACCCTTACAAAATATCCACTCTGAGATTTCAAGAACCCCCGCACCAACTAACGGTGTGGGGGGAGAAACTCAGTCCCCTAAAGCAACCAGCAAGCGAGGAAATCACATTTTAGCAAACTGGACAAGAAACATGATGAATGCTGATAATCAAAAAATTAACAAACAAAAACTTAGCTTGTCTTGGAGAGACTGGGAGCAAGGTAGTCACAAGGAATCTAAAGAGCACTGAATACATTGATAGCAGGCAAGGAACTGAGTATCCAGGTGAGCTAAATAGGAAACCAACCAAGGATAACGAACCAGCTGATGCAGCCACCTGCAGAAAGACAACACTACACAGTACCGCTTGTGACCACTAGAGGGAGCCCAAAAATAGAGTTCACAACAGACAGTCAGTTATAGGCGGGCTGTCTCACTCAAATCACCTAAGAAGACATAGGGGGCAACAGTTGGAGAGGGGCGACACTAGGGTCCCGGAAGAGCTCTGAGCCTACCCGTCATACGGGTGCGTCCTAGCCATATCATCTGGGGGACGAAGAAGAACGTCAAAATCGAGTTGTGAGGGAACTTCAGAAACAGACACAACAGTTGTGGGGACTATCCCGTAAGCACAGCAGGGGAGGACCACAACACATAAGCGCTAGAAGGTAGGCACAGATTTCCACCTGCAAAGGGAACTCTGGAGGTGCCATCGGACCGGCCGGACTCACGCAGCCCGGTTAACCGTATTCCGGACTGAGGATCCTGAAGCCTTCAGTAAAGAGGTAAAGAGACTGCAACCTGGTGTCCTCGTTATTTACCGTGACCTGCACCGCACCACAACAACCTCACATCACTCTCCACCTTCATTGGACGCCCCTCAGCAGGGTCACGGGCCGGGTCTAGCCACCGCGACAACCCCAGCACTGAGACAGAGAGGCCCGGTACCGGGTACCCCTCAGCCCTGCGGCAGTGGGGGCGCTCCAACTTGGCATCACGAACAGGATCTACTTAAGCCTGAAGAATCAGGTCCTGTGTGCCTTGGAACTGTGATTTATTGTGCTTGGACTGTGACTTATTGCAAAGACTGTGCATTGCCGCTGCAGCCAACAATGCCCGCCAAAACCGCCGATATTATAGCACTCCGAGAAGCGCAGGAGAAGAAGAAGGGTGTGGAGTGGGCGTACCTGAGCTGGAGAGCACGAAAGGCAATGGCCGCCCAGTCTGAATATTTCTGTGTCTGTTTAGGTGGGATGTACCTAACACGTCCTAGACACCTCGACACAGCCGGAGGACTAAATACTCCTATAGATGGAAATGGGAATTCTATCTTGCCTCAGAGCAGAACCCCAAAGGATAGGCAGCCCCCCACAAATATTGACTGTGAGTATAAGAGGAAAAACACACGCAGGCAGAAAAACAGGATTTAGCAAAAGAGGCACTTCTAGCTAAACAGAAAAGGATAGGACAGAATTCTAAGCGGTTAGTATTAAAATCCTAAAAATATCCACAGCAGATAATACAAATATTCTACATCTAACTAAAGACATAGAAAGTATATCTGCATCTCCTGAGAATCCAGCATGACTGAAAAATCCAAACAAAGGCTAAGCTGGACAAAAACACAATGAATTGCACTGAATTGCAAAGCACACTGCATGTGTGCACAGAGACAAAAAAACAGACACTTATCTTAGCAGAATTGGCAGCAGGGCATGAGGAGCCAGAGAGAGATGCAATCCCTCCAAGTACAATGGACAACTGGCATGGACTCATGGATCCTGCACACCTAAATACCTAATAGAGCTGCAATCAGCAGAAACACCTGCCCGGATTACAACCCCAAGAGAACTTCACTACCACCAACAACCACCGGAGGGAGCCCAAGAGCAGAATTCACAACAGCCGCCTCACCTTTGCACCAGACCCGGCTGCCGCTGCGACCACTGGTGCCCCAGCATTCCCGCCGCCTGGCCCCAAAGTACCGGGGGGGCCAGACCTGGGGCCCTTCCCTTGGGGAGAACACAGGAACTACCTGGTTGCGGAGTTCCAGCGGGAAGTGGAGCGGGAGGCGCGTGTTGAGCTGCTGGAGGGCTCCCTGCCGAAATGGGGCATCGTAATCGTCTACCAGCCCCAGGAAGGGAAGGGCTTCGTGCAGGAGATTGGAACAGCCCTGAGGGACCGCATCATCCGGGACGAAGTGGAGCCCTGCCTGTGTGGAGACGGCGCCAAGTCCCTCCTGAAGCCGGGGGATGTGGTGACGTATCGCCGGTGTCTAAAGGGAAGCAGCTGGTGGGCCCGAGATATGCAGCGCTGTACGGCCATTCTGGCGGTATCCCAAACCGAGGGGGAGGAGCTTGCCGCTGAAGCCGCTGCTGCAGCCTCTGCCGCCGCCAGCATCATCCATCGACCCACGCAGACACTCATCGCAGCGCACGACCTGGTCGTGCAGAAGACCCGAACCCATGGGGTACACCTGGCATCGGGAGTAGACTTGGAGTCTGGCCTGCCTGGGCCACAGAGGGCCACCTGCCAGGTAAAGCCTCGGTGGGGGCAGCCAGAAACTGAGTAAGCAAGAATGCTTCATCATTTGTATATAGTTAACTGTTTGTCCTTTTTGTGTCTTCTTGCTGCTACAACCCGACTTGGGTTAACTCTTAAAGGGATCCCTTAGTTTACCCGGGATCCATATTTTGCCTTTTTGCTTTTGTTTTTGTTTCTTGTTCATCACTGTTGAAAAGAACTGCTGGATCATGAACACTGCATGATTACAAACTCATTGTAAATAGTTTGCACCTTCTTAAAGGTGCCCTCTACTGGTTTTACAAAGAAAAGGACTCTTTGCGAAGAAACTGTTCCTGGAAGCAGTATCGGAGTCCTTGCTGTACACGAACTTGCAGCTTGAGAAGTTGCACTACCTCCAAGAGACTTGGTCCCTTCTTAAAGGGGACGTTCAACGGTAGCACTTAAAGTCGAATAATGCTTACATGTAAAAGTTATATGTAGTTAGCTAGTTAATTGTAAGAAATGTTTAATAATGTGTTAGAAAATGAGAACAGGAAGTGAACCCGTACGGGGTTAGTCGGTGAGTCCTCCTAGGAGCCATACAGAGATGGCTCAGTGATCTTGAACTGAGAGAAGGTTGATAAGTTCTATACTGTGTATAGTAGCAGAAAGGCAGTAGGCCCGGGCGGAAAGGGGCGGTCCTGCAACAGAACGAGGGGCAGTAGGCCTGGGGCAGATAGACAGGCGGTCCTGCAGATGTAAAGATGGAAAATGAAGAAAAGTTGATTAGCCTTATAGTGTTTTATAAGAAGGTCTTTAGTGGATTCAGTGTGTACGTCCTTAAAGGCAACGTTAAATTATTGTTAAAAAATTTGCACTTAGTAGAATACCCGGTTGGGTAAGAAAAGTTATTTATAGTATGTTATTTAAAGTATTTAACCATGTTTGTAACGTTCAAGTGTCCTCACCTCCCATAAAGGGAAGCCCTGTTCAAATTTGCTTATTGTTATTGCATTTCAAAATTGTATGTCTTTTTGCTGACATGGATTGTTGTTTTCTTCCCAGTCCAGGAGTACTGGATTTAACCGGGGGGGGGAGTGCAGCGCCCCAGAGTCCTGGTCGTTGCAGTACTGATGCTCCGCCGCTAAGGGGGGCTATGGTATGTCTGATGGCACTGAAGGAGTTCACCTGACCAGGTATCACAGACACCAATACACTTCACAATCTGGCCTCCAGGGGGAGCTAAGGGTGCTATGTATTAGGCCACTCCTCACAATCTGGTAAAACTGGGGGTTAGGTAGGAAGTTAGTCAGAAGCTGACTGGGTTGGAACCAGGCAACATCCTGTGGCAGATGGTGTTGCAGGGGAAGATTCAGGGGGGTCCCTGTCAGGGGTGGGATCCTGACGGAGGCCTAGCGAACAGAAAGAACGTTAGGGGACCGCGCCTGCACTTCATCGCGGCAGTACCCCAAGGAAGGACAAGAAGCGAGGTTTATTGTGCTGAGTGAGAAACGAGATCAACGCAACAAGGAGAATTACCAGTAGGAGTCGTGCTGTAAGACGAGGCAACATCCTACTGAGGCGCGTAGCCGGTGGCCGGAACGCCGAGGAAGTATTGAGCTCCAGGCCTTACTTCAAACCTACAGCAGGACAGTCAGTTATAAGCGGGCTGTCTCACTCAAATTACCTAAGAAGACATAGGGGGCAACAGTTGGAGAGGGGCAACACTAGGGCCCCAGAAGAGCTCCGAGCCTACCCATCATTCGGGTGCGTCCTAGCCATATCATCTGGGGGGACGAAGAAGAACATCAAAATCGAGTTGTGAGGGAACTTCAGAAACAGACACAACAGTTGTGGGGACTATCCCGTAAGCACAGCAGGGGAGGACCACAACACACAAGCGCTAGAAAGTAGGCACAGATTTCCACCTGCAAAGGGAACTCTGGAGGTGCCATCGGACCGGCCGGACTCACGCAGCCCGGTTAACCGTATTCCGGACTGAGGATCCTGAAGCCTTCAGTAAAGAGGTAAAGAGACTGCAACCTGGTGTCCTCGTTATTTACCGCGACCTGCACCGCACCACAACAACCTCACATCACTCTCCACCTTCATTGGACGCCCCTCAGCAGGGTCACGGGCCGGGTCTAGCCACTGTGACAACCCCAGCACTGAGACAGAGAGGCCCGGTACCGGGTACCCCTCGGCTCTGCGGCAGTGGGGGCGCTCCACATCAGGATAAAATGGATCCTAAAATTTATTGGTCAATTTCTCCTGAGTACACTGATACCTCACATGTGGGGGTAAACCACTGTTTGGGCACATGGCAGGGCTCGGAAGGGAAGGAGTGCCATTTGACTTTTTGAATGAAAAATTAGCTCCAATCGTTAGCGGACACCATGTCGCTTTTGGAAAGCCCCTGTGTGCCTAAACATTGGAGCTCCCCCACATGTGACCCCATTTTGGAAACTAGACCTCCCGTGGAACTAATCTAGATGTGCGGTGACCACTTTAAACCCCCAAATGCTTCACAGAAGTTTATAACGCAGAGCCTGAAAATAAAAAATAATTTTTCTTTCCTCAAAAATTTTTTTTTAGCCCGCAATTTTTTTTTCACAGGAGTAACAGGAGAAATTGGACCCCAAAAGTTGTTGTCCAGTTTATCCTGAGTACGTTTATACTCCATATGTGGGGGGGAACCACTATTTGGGCACACGTCGGGGCTCGGAAGGGAAGTAGTGACATTTTGGAATGCAGACTTTGATGGAACGGTCGGCGGGCATCATGTTACTTTTGCAGAGCCCTTGATGTGCCTAAACAGTAGAAACCCCCCACAAGTGACCCAATTTTGGAAACTAGACCCCCAAGGAACTTATCTAGATATGTGGTGAGCATTTTCAACCCCCAAGTGCTTCACAGAAGTTTACAACGCAGAGCCGTGAATATAAAAAATCATTTTTCTTTCCTCAAAAATGATGTTTTAGCAAGCAATTTTTTATTTTCACAAGGGTAACAGGAGAAATTGGACCCCAATAGTTGTTGCCCAGTTTGTTCAGAGTATGCTGGTACCCCATATGTGGGGAGAACCACTGTTTGGGCACACGACGGGGCTCGGAAGGGAAGTAGTGACATTTTGAAATGCAGACTTTGATGGAATGGTCTGCGGGTGTCACGTTGCATTTGCAGAGCCCCTGATGTGCCTAAACAGTAGAAACCCCCCACAAGTGACCCCATTTTGGAAACTAGACCCCCCAAGGAACTTATCTAGATATGTGGTGAGCACTTTGAACCCCCAAGTGCTTTACAGAAGTTTACAACGCAGATCCGTGAAAATAAAAAAATATTTTTCTTTCCTTAAAAATGATGTTTTAGCAAGCAATTTTTTTATTTTCACAAGGGTAACAGGAGAAATTGGACCCCAATTTTTGTTGCCCAGTTTGTCCTGAGTATGCTGGTACCCCATATGTGGGGGTAAACCACTGTTTGGGCGCAGGTCGGGGCTCAGAAGGGAGGGAGCACCATTTGACTTTTTGAACGCAAGATTGGCTGGAATCAATGGTGGCGCCATGTTGCGTTTGGAGACCCCTGATGTGCCTAAATAGTGGAAACCCCTCAATTCTAACTCCAACACTAACCCCAAAACACCCCTAACCCTAATCCCAACTCAAGCCATAACCCTAATCACAACCCTAACCCCAACACACCCCTAACCACAACCCTAAACCCAACACACCCCTAACCCTAATCCCAACCCTAACCCTAACCCAACCGTAACCACAACCCTAACCCCAACACATCCCTAACCACAACCCTAACCCCAACACACGCCTAACCATAACCCTAACCACAAGCCTAATCTTAACCCTATTTCCAACCCTAGCACTAATTCCAACCCTAACTCTAATTCCAATCCTAACCCTAAGGCTATGCGCCCACGTTGTGGATTCATGTGAGATTTTTCCGCATCATTTTTGAAAAATCCACAGGTAAAAGGCACTGCATTTTACCTGCGGATTTACCGTGAATTTCCAGTGTTTTTTGTGCGGATTTCACCTGCGGATTCCTATTGAGGAACAGGTGTAAAATGCTGCGGAATGCGCACAAAGAATTGACATGCTGCGGAAAATACAACGCAGCATCTCCGCGCTGCATTTTCCGCACCTTGGGCACAGTGAATTTGGTTTTCCATAGGATTACATGGTACTGTAAACCTGATGGAAAACTGCTATGAATCCACAGCGGCCAATCCGCTGCAGATCCGAAGCCAAATCCGCACCGTGTGCACATAGCCTAATTCTAAGGGTATGTGCACACGCTGCGGAAAATGCTGCGGATCCGCAGCATTTCCACAGCTGCGGGTCCGCAACAGTTTCCCATGAGTTTACAGTTCAATGTAAACCTATGGGAAACAAAAAACGCTGTGCACATGCTGCGGAAAAAACTGCGCGGAAATGCTGCGGTTTACATTCCGCAGCATGTCACTTCTTTCTGCAGATTCCGCAGTGGTTTTGCAGCTGCTCCTATAGAAAACCGCAGTTGTAAAACCGCAGTGAAATTCGCAGAAAAACTGCGGTAAATCCGCAGCGGTTTTGCACTGCGGATTTATCAAATCCGCTGCGGAAAAATCCACAGAGTACCAGAATACATGTGCACATAGCCTTACCCTAACCCTAATTCTAGCCCTAACCCTAGCCCTAACCATAGCCCTAACCCTAGCCCTAACCCTAACCCTAGTGGAAAAATAAAAGTAAATATATTTTCTTCATTTAATTATTGTCCCTACCTATGGGGGTGATAAAGGGGAGGTTCATTTACTATTTTTTTTATTTTGATCACTGTGATAGGTTTTATCACAGTGGTCAAAATGTACATGGAACGAATCTGCCGGCCGGCAGATTCGGCGGGCGCATTGCGCATGTGCCCGCTATTTTGGAAGATGGCGGCACCCATGGAACAGACAGACGGACACCGGAAGGCTTGGTAAGTATGAGGGGGGGATCGGAGCACAAAGGGGGGATCGGAGCCCCGGAGGGTGGGATCGGAGTACGGGGGGAGCAGACAGGAGGACGGGGGAGTGGACAGGCGGACAGAGGGAAGCGGAGCACAGGACGGAGGACTGGGGAGGAGATCGGTGGTGGTGGGGGGGCAGATCAGGGTTTCCAGCCATGAACGATGATATTGCAGCATCAGCCATGGCAGGATTGTAATATTTCACCAGTTTTCATAGGTGAAATATTACAAATTGCTCTGATTGGCTGTTGTAATTTCAACAGCCAATGAGAGCGATCGTAGCCACGTGGGGGCAAAGCCACCCCCCTGGGCTAAAGTACCACTCCCCATGTCCCTGCACATTGGGTGAAATTGGAGTTAACCCTTTCACCCGATCTGCAGGGACGCGATCCCTCCATGACGCCACATAGGCGTCACAGGTCGGATTGGCACCGACTTTCATGATGCCTACGTGGCGTCACAGGTCGGGAAGGGGTTAAAGTTTTGTAAATCATTTTGTATCCATATCCGACTTTAAATTTCTCCACAACAGTATCACAGACCTGCCTGTTGTGTTCCTTGGTCTTCATGATGTTCTCTGTGCTTCAAACAGAACCCTGAGACAATCACAGAGCAGGTGCATTTATACGGAGACTTGATTACACACAGGTGGATTATATTTATCATCATTAGGCATTTAGGACAACATTGGATCATTCAGAGATCCACAATGAACTTCTGGAGTGAGTTTGCTGCACTGAAAGTAAAGGGGCCGAATAATATTGCATGCCCCACTTTTCAGTTTTTGAATTTCCCCAAAAATGAAAAATAACCAATAAATTTCATTCAACTTCACAGTTGTGTTCCATTTGTTGTTGATTCTTCAACAAAAATATACATTTGGTATCTTTATGTTTGAAGCATGATATGTGGGAAAAGGTTGAAAAGTTCCAGGAGGCCGAATACTTTCGCAAGGCACTGTAGTGCATAATAATGGAAAGCTTCAGTGTGCATAACCCCCCTAAAGTCAGTACTTTGTAGAGCCTCCGTTTGGTGCAATTACAGCTGCAAGTAGCTTTGAATAAGTCTCTATAAGTTTTCCACCTCTTGCCACAGAGATTTTTGCCGATTCCTCAAGGCAAAACTGCTCCAGGTCCTCCAAGTTAGATGGTTCCTTCTGGCGAACAGCAATTTTCACATTCTCAATTGGATTAAATTCTGGGCTTTGACTAGGCCATTCCATAATATTTTCACTTTTCTCATTAAATCAATAAAATGCCGCTTTAGCAGTATGTTTTGGGTAATTGTCTTGTTGGAAGGTGAACCTCCGTCCCAGTCTCAAATCACTGACAGATTGATACAGGTTTTGCTTAAGAATATCTCTGTATTTTGCACCATCCACATTCTCCTTGACTCAGATAATTTTCCTTGTCTCTGCTGCTGAAAAACACCCCCACAGCATGATGCTGCTATAAGCAGGTTACAGGATGCAGCACGGACAAAGAGATAGATCAAGGGTCAACAAGGGGATTTATTTAACAAACAGTAAATCCTCGCAGGGAAATATATATAACCCCGGGTATGAAGTAATGTCCTACCACAGAATATACTAAAGGGTAACAAAAATGTAAACTTTGCACTTAACACTTTGGGCTCCTGTCACGGATGTGCTCCTGTCCACGACTGAGACCGTTAGATTATGCTCAAAGGGGATTTATCACAGTTCTGGGGAGAATGGGAGAAAACTTCCCTGATGTTGATGGTGTGCCCCAATGCTACTGACGATGTTGGTGCTCTCTGGTGGTCCTGACAATGACATTGTCCTGTTGTGGTCCCGGCGATGGTGGTGTCCTCACCCTCTCTTGATGATGGCGGCGATAGTCTTGGGCTCCAGCACAGGCACTGGTCTCAACGGATGAAGGAAGGAAGGGGAATAATCTCTTCTCTCAGCAGCGTGAGCCCTTACACTAGCGGGCCTATGACACTGTCTCAACAATGTTTACAATTGCCAGCCTGGTCCACTGCGCTGTACTGTTCAGCGCCTGTATCCCACACACAGAACTTGCCTCTCACGGTCACTGGCCAGAACGGATTTGTTAACGTAGTCGGCCACATCAGCAGTCTCGTAAATGTCCATAATGTAAGCAGGGACAGCGATGTTAGCGTGGACAGTGGTATCTCCGGTGTGTCAATGGGACCCCGTCTGTCAACTCCTGTCAGTGCGTCCTCTCATCCCCAGCTCCAATCAGCACCACCCCATCGCCTCACAGCTGAACTTTTCTGACAGGACTCCCGCGCGCGCGCCGTTCCTCCCTGAACTGTTTGAATTTATGCACATGCATTAACTGTCTGCTTAGCCACGCCCCCTTCTCTCGAGCACTCTGACACCCCAAGCTCTCCCCCCTGTATACTAGGTGATAGACAGTTCTGGACCCGTTACGGATGAGGCAAACCTGGTTAGTTTCTCCCCCTTACATTGCCACCACTTCTCTCGGTGGGGATGGTGCTCTTGGCGTAATGAGCAGTGTTGGCTTAATGCCAGACATAGAAGTTTACCTTGGTGGCCAAAAAGTTCAATTTTTCTCTCCTCTGACCACAGCACCTTCCTCCATACATTTGGGCAGTCTCCCACATATCTTTTGGCAATCTTAAAATGAGCCTTACAATTTTTATATGTTGAGCAAAGGCTTTTTTTTTGTCCACTCTTCCATAAAGGCCACATTTAGGAAGTGAATGGCTTACTGATGTCTTATGGACAGATACTCTAATCTCTTCTTGGAAACTCTGCAGCTACTCTGAGAGTACAAAGGAGGGCAACAAAGTTAATAAAGGGGATGGGAGAACTACAATACCCAGATAGATTAGCGAAATTAGGATTATTTAGTCTAGAAAAAAGACGACTGAGGGGCGATCTAATAACCATGTATAAGTATATAAGGGGACAATACAAATATCTCGCTGAGGATCTGTTTATACCAAGGAAGGTGACGGGTACAAGGGGGCATTCTTTGCGTCTGGAGGAGAGAAGGTTTTTCCACCAACATAGAAGAGGATTCTTTACTGTTAGGGCAGTGAGAATCTGGAATTGCTTGCCTGAGGAGGTGGTGATGGCGAACTCAGTCAAGGGGTTCAAGAGAGGCCTGGATGTCTTCCTGGAGCAGAACAATATTGTATCATACAATTATTAGGTTCTGTAGAAGGATGTAGATCTGGGGATTTATTATGATGGAATATAGGAATATAGGCTGAACTGGATGGACAAATGTCTTTTTTCGGCCTTACTAACTATGTTACTATGTTACTATGTTACTTTAAGGTTACCTTTGGTCTCTGAGCTGTATCTCTGATTTATGCACTCTTTTCCTAGGCTGAGAGCTTTGATGGGCGGCCTTTTCTTCGCAGGTTTGTTGTGGTACCATGTTCTTTGCATTTAATGATAATGGATTTTATGGTGCTCCATAATTAATTTATTAATTATTTACCGTATGTACTTGAGGAAGAAAAAAAAGATATGCACAAACTGGGGATCTAAAAAAATGGACAATTATTTTATTAGCACAGTATGTGTACAAACAACAAGTAAATTAAAAGCAATTAAAGAGCCAAGCAAGGCCACATGAAAACAACCATTTGACCCTTTATTGAGTCGTTGTATACCCTAACTAACCCTAACTAACACAGGACAAACAGGTATGAGACTACGAAATTACGAAATAATGGATTATATAGAGTTGGTACACTCACAAGCTCAAATATGAAAACAATGCATGATCTAGAGTATAAGGTCAGGAAATAAAGAAAAATATTCAAATTTGAGTCTAAAAAGTGCAGGTAAAGTGCAAGTGCTGCGTAATGTCTTAATACAACTGGTGATAATGTATAGCAATTGATAAATGATCAAATATATGAACAGAAACCAACCTAATAATAAGGTATGAGAAAATTGAGCAAAATGCTCTTAAAAATGGCATAGATGATGCATTAAGGAACCAAGCCAAAGTAAAGACCAAATAATCCATCAAAGCATGGGAGCTCATACAATACCTGGGTGCATGAGTAGGATAGATAGGGGAGATGGAGGTTCATTTTGCTATAAATGCAGTTTAAAGAAGCACTCTTCCCATTATTTTTTATCCTTTTAATGTATTGCAATCATCATATTATATAGCACTGTGTACTTGCAATTGCTCATTTTGCTCTTCTACTCACTTAGTTCATGTTTTTCATTAGGTCTATGGCAATTAATAACTGACTAGCTGAATCATTCTAAGCTCTATGTAGAGACAGTAAGTTAATTTTCCCTGTATGAGTCATAATCACTGCAAAAGTTAATACCACAGGGAGTACAGAGCAGCTGGGTCAGGAGTTGAAGAGAGCAATAATTTCTGCAGAAACAAGAGACTTTCTGCTTCAAGATAGAGCAGAGAAAAGAGAAGAATTAACTGGGTAGAAAGGCAAAATGAGCAATTGTATGTACCCAGTGCCATATAATATAATGACTGCAGCATTTTAACCCCTTAACAACAAGCCTTTTAATGGCAGCAGTTAAGAGTACTAAATCCTCAGCACCGCTTTTTAATGGCGCTGAGAAAAACGTATATGGGGCTCCCCAGTGTCAGAGATTCTCCAGGGTCTCAGCTACCGGGGGTATCTGAGACCCCAGAGAACATGATTTGGGTTGGTTTTTACTGACCCCAGTGTTGTGATCATCATTATTTACGGAATAACGGCCACCTCAAAAAGAAGTCCGATTTCCCATTTAATTTTTATTTCATCTGATGTGATCTAGCACATTAGAGGAGAGAGAAATGGCGTCACCCGAGCCCTCCGTGTTACCTCTGGTGTCCCAGAACCCTCCTGCATCCCCTGGTCCTGTCCCCCAGCCGCTGGCATTTTCTTTCAGGAAGAAAATGGTGTACGCTTGAGCAGTGTGCCCACTGAGACCTGCCGGTTGGCACCCTGCAACAATAGGACATTTTTCCTATTGGTTCATTTTGATCACTGTGATGGACCCTATCACAGTGATCAAAATAAAAAAAATAGTTAATCACACCCCCTTTATCTCCCCCTTAGGTAACAATAAAGTAAAACAAATATTTACTTCCATTTTTCCATTAGAGTCAGGATTTGGCTAGGGTTAGGGCTAGGGCTAGGGTTAGGGTTGGGCTAGGGTAGGGCTAGGGTTAGGGGTGGGCTAAGGTTAAGGTTAGAGCTAGGGCTAGAGTTAGGGTTGGGCTAGGATTAGGGTTGGGCTACGGTTAGAGTGGGGCTGGGGTTAGGGTTGGGGCTAGAGCTAGGGTTAGGGTTGGGGCTAGGGTTAGAGTTGGGGCTAGAGATAGGGTTAGGGTTGGGGCTAGGGTTAGGGTTGGGGCTACAGTTAGAGTTGGGGCTAGGGTTATGGTTAGCATTGGGCTAGGGTTAGGGTTGAGATTAGGGTTAGGGGAGTGTTAGGGTTAGAGTTGTGGTTAGGGCTATGGTTAGGGTTGGCATTAGGGTTATGGGTGTGTTGGGGTTAGGGTTGGAGTAAGAATTGGGGGGTTTCCATTGTTTAAGTACATCAGGGGGTCTCCAAATGTGACATGGCGTCCACCATTGATTCCAACAAATTTTGTGTTCAAAAAGTCAAACGGTGTTCCCTCCCTTCTGAGCTCTGCCATGTGTCCAAACAGTGGCTTCCCCCACATATGGAATATCGGTGTACTCAGCAGAAGTTGAACAACAAATTTTGTGGTTGGTTTTCTCCTGGTACCCTTGTAAAAATAACAAAAATTGGTTCCAAAGTAATTTTTTTGTGAGAAAAGTAAAATGTTCATTTTTTCCTTCCACATTGCTTTAGTTCTCGTGAAAGCACCTGAAGGGTTAATAAACTTCTTGAATGTGGTTTTTCACACCTTGAGGGGTGCAGTTTTTAGAATGGTGTCACTTTTGGGTATTTTCTGTTATATTGACCTCCCCAAACTCACTTCAAATGTTAGGTGGTTCCTAAAAAAATGGTTTTGCAAATTTTGTTGGAAAATGAGAAATCGCTGGTCAACTTTTAACCCGTATAACATCCTAACAAAACAAAATTATATTTCCAAAATTGCAAAATTTTCCAAATTTTGGGCAAATTTCCATTTTTTTCATAAATAAACGTAAGTTACTTCAAAGAAATGTTACCACTAACATGAAGTACAATATGTCACGAAAAACAATGTCAGAATCAGTGGGATACGTTGAAGCATTCCAAAGCTATAACTTGAAGTGACAGTGGTCAGAATTGTAAAAATTTACTTGGTCATTAAGTACCAAATTGTCTCTGTCACTAAGGGGTAAAGAGGATAAAATCTTTGATGGTAGTGCTTCTTTAATGTTCACTTACATTGTGTGCTAATTAGATTTTTCAAGTTATAGAGGTCGAGACTGTGCAGACTCAAAAGTCAAGCTGTCCATGACTTAACTCCTTCCCACCAAAGCCAATTTTCATCTCTCTGACCAGGTCAAATTTTTCAAATCTGACAAGTGTCAATTCATGAATATACAATTTTTGAAATGTTTGAACTTTAAATTTTTATGCCATTAAATCCAGTAGTTGTACCGCAAATAATAATTAATAAATAAAATTTAGCATGTGTCTACTTTATGTCAGCATAATTTTAATTTATTCTTTTTAATTAATATGTTAGATGGGTTAGAAGATTACCAGCAATTTTTGTAATTTTCTACAATGAAATTTATGAACCTGTTTTGTTAATTACCACTTCACATTTGAAGTGGCTTTGAAGGGCCTGTATCTAAAACAAAACATATACAGTAAGACCCTATATTAAAGACTGCAACATTCAAAGTAATGAAAACTGCATTCATAACTCAGGTGCTTCACAAGAATCAACACAAAGTGTAAGAAAAAAAAATATTTTTTTAGTAAAATGTTGCTTTAGCCCCAGATTTTTCAATTCCACAAGGGTGACAGGGGAAAATGGACTGTAATAACTAACTGATTTGTTATGCAATTTCTTTTGATCTCATTGCCAGGCTTGAAATGGAAGAAACACCATTTGACTACTGAGCAATTTTTGCTGCAATAGATTGTAGAAGCCATGTAGCATTTGTAGAAAAACTAATGTGCTAAAAACAGCAGAACTACCCACAAGGGATTCCATTATGGAAACTACACCCTCAAGGAATTCATCTATAAATATACTAAACATTTTGCTCTGTATAAATGAAAAACTTCTTTTTTTTCCATGAAAATGTTAGCCCCAAATTCATAATTTTCACATAGGGCAATAGGAAATGACAGGCTACATAACGTGTTTTGAAATGTGCCTGAGCAGCAGTTTATGAACACATATGAAGTATTGGAATACTCATGGAAAATTGCAGAATAGGTTATGTAGCCTAAATATTAGAAAATAGCTGGCAGCACAACTGATATAAGGATGCCTGTCCTAGTTCCACTGGACCCAAATGGAAAAGTACATACTGCAGCAAAGTGAAGGACAGCATCCAATCCAGATGAAGTATGAAAAGTCCTTTATTGTGCCAAATGCAACGTTTCAACCATATAGGTCTTTTTCAAGCTTGAAAACGTTGCATTTGGTACAATAAAGGACTTTTTATACTTCACCTGGATTGGATGCTGTCCTTCACTTTGCTGCAGTATGTACTTTTCCATTTGGGTCCAGTGGAACTAGGACAGGCATCCTTATATCAGTTGTGCTGCCAGCTATTTTCTAATATTTAGGCTACATAACCTATTCTGCAATTTTCCATGAGTATTCCAATACTTCATATGTGTTCATAAACCACTGCTCAGGCACATTTCAAAACACGGAAGGAAAGAGGCTCCATTTTGGAATGAAGATTTTGCTAGGATGGTTTGTGGCTGTCATGTAAACTTCACCCCTCAATGGATTAATCTAGAGGTGACTGAGTATACTGGAGCAGATTATTGGAGACGTGGCAGAGATAGCAGCTGATCAGCTGTCTATTGTAAATGGGGCTTTATTCATGCCCTATAGAACTTGATTTGTGATTCTCAAACTGGTAAACCCATCACAAATCTTGTCCTTAGGAACTTCAACCAAACCATATAGTGTAGGAACAAGTCATTGGAGAACATCAGTTGCCTCTGCAGTGTCTTCATCTTGACTCAATCTAAATTATAGCATACAGTATGAGCAGGCAAAAACTTCAATCTAATTAAAATGACTTGTTAACAGGGATTCTTAGGACACCTTTGCAGACTGCAGTAGGAGAGCTATCACCTGCTGGTGGTGGGATTGGGTGCTTGGGACAAAAATCAACTAACAAGTTTCCTTTAAAAAGAATATTTAGTTTTACAGTAGACTTTTCTAATCTAATAACCTATATAGTCCAACTGAAAGTCAATACACAAATATAAATATGTGACCAGCATGTTATTGTGCATTTATATGAGTTTAAAGAAAACTCAAAAAGGGTCATAAAAAGGAACAATAAAATAGCACTGTCTCCGAGGAATATATTATCTGTTAGTTTTGGCTTAAGAATGGACACCAGACATTTCTTGTGGTTAATGCATCTATGAGTTCCCAGCTTTCTACTGAATATCATGCTAATACTTTGAAGAGGTGTAAGCCAGACCATAATAAAATAGCCCAGCCAGAAGGTCTCCACTATGGTCTATTTGTGGTTACATCTTCCCAAACCCCAACTCTCCTCTATAAATCCTTGTCTCTCCTTACAGCCATAAATAAATTAGTTAATTATTTTTTTAACTGAAACGTTATAAAATAACAAACACTGGAAAATCCAAACACTTGATAAGTTGCCAATACCCAAAAAACAACAAATATGTAGCATCTAGTTAAGAAACATTGATTTGTCTTATATTCTGAATTGTACTAAACATTGCTACTTTCACGCCATCCATTGTAAAAATAGCCAATGCAAAATGTGTTGGAAGTGCCAGCTGGCCAACTAAAGGACCATAAACAATGTCTAAGAAGAAAGGTTTGCTGGCAACTCTGTCAGTCGTGCATCAAGACTAACTCTCATGAATCAAGGACAAATAAGGAATGTGAACATAAGAGGTATTTTTATTTAGACAAATGGCTTGTGGCGTTCTAGTGAAAGATAGATAGATAGATAGATAGATAGATAGATAGATAGATAGATAGATAGATAGATAGATAGATAGATAGATGTGAAAAATAGAAAAGCAGATAGTGTAGTTAGGGAAGGTTAGGGAATATTTAATTCAAATATATTACAAGATCATTTAGATTATGGCATTAAATAGATAGGGATTTAGGAGAAAAATTACTTTGGACTTTGGCCCACCGCTTTAAAGGACTGTCATCATATGACAAAGTGAAATAAATGATATACAAGTGATTATTTGGCTGAAACTAGAGTCAATCTACGGTGCCATCTCCTTTTTAATGCATTTTTTTCTCTAACCTTAAGACTTTTTACCTTATGTTCATATACTATTTCAATGCTTCCATTAACATCCCATGTTTCACATTATAACAGAATAACATGACCACAAACTATATTCAATACTGGAGGGAACGGAAGGTTTTTTTTCCTTTTATTAGTTTTCTCTATAAACTTTTGCCCTTAGTCTATTTTGCCATATCACGCTATCCTACTTTCATGTGGTTTGGAAAGACCTTCCATTTGCTCTTTGTTTGTGGCTTACACAATTGGGAAAAGGGTTGACAAGTCCCGTCTACCCCTGCACTCACTGAGCCTAAATATTTCATTTGTGTGAATATTACAACCACATTCCAATTGCCTGAATTCAGGTCCTGTAGTCTTGTGTCTGTGTCTAGAATTTCCTTAAATTAACCATTTTCCTGAAAAAAACATAAACAAGTAATTTGTGTGTAGGCTTTGATTTATGCCAGTAATGTGGCTGCACTTTCCAGTGTGGCTACATATTATAACATATCTCAAAAAATGGTATTTCATATACTAAAGGCGTTGTCCCCTTTCAGACACTCTTTGTTCTCGGCAGCCATTTCTTATAAAAAAAAACCCTGCTCTTTACTCACCATCCCTAGGTCAAGCACTAAGCCTCTGGCAGTACTCCCAATTCCCAGTAGTGTGGAGCAGAAGTCACCCCAACAGTGCGGCAGTCAATGAGCTTAGTGGTTCTTAAGGGGGCATTCCATCTACATAGGCAATGTCTCAAAGAGTGTCTGAAAGGGGACAACGCCTTTAGTATATGAAATACCATTTTTTGAGATATGTTATAATATGTAGCCACACTGGAAAGTGCAGCCACATTGATTGGCTGCAGCGCTGTTGATATGACATCAACACAGCAGCCAATACTGAACACCAGGAGAAGCACCAGAGAATCCTCAGAGGACACGGTGAGTAAAGAGTGGTTTGATTTTTATTTTCATAACAGACTATAGCCAGGGACAAACATTTTCATATATTTCATGACCTATAGTTTGACTTGTAGTGTTATAGTCAACAACACTACAGCTTGAGTCTTTGCTGGAACAGAGATTGAGTTTAAAACTGGTGGCTTCTATGATGAAAGCTTTAGCCACCCATGGTAGTTGAGAAGGCAGTAGTGCTTCTTCATATACTGTATATGGTTGATTTGTCTTATTAATTTATTTTACTTTTCCTTTGCTTACTAGGTTTGTTGTTTTAAAATTTAAATATATTGTTAGACCAGTTAAGGTACCTTTACACTGAGCAACTTTACAACGAGAACGACAACGATCCGTGACGTTGCAGCGTCCTGGATAGCGATCTCGTTGTGTTTGACACGCAGCAGCGATCTGGATCCTGCTGTGATATCGCTGGTCGGAGCTAGAAGTCCAGAACTTTATTTGGTCGTCAGATTGGCGTGCATCGTCGTGTTTGACAGCAAAGGCAACAATGCCACCAATGTTAAACATGGAGCTAACGACCTGTGAGAATGATAAGTGAGTCACCGTTACGTCACAGAATCGCTCCTGCGTCGTTCTGGAGCTGCTGTGTTTGACATCTCTACAGCGACCTAAACTGCGACACTGCAGCGATCGGCTCGTTGTCTATATCGCTGCAGCGTCGCTGAGTGTGACGGTACCTTTAGGTTCAGACAGGAAGCAGAAAGGTTTTATCTGAGTTTCAATATGAATGCAATTTATAACAGGATTAGTTAGTGTGTTGGCTGTTTTCTGTTTTCTAGTGAGGTTGTAAGTGAGGTTTATTTGCAGGTACTTTTATTTTTATCTCCTGTTTTTCCATAGAATTCATAAAGATAAGAGAAGCACAGATCGCATGATAATAGAGCCACATCCATGGATGCCCTGGTATTGTAGCATGGACTAAGATAGGAAGAGAGGTGTGGACAGGTATATATTATGCACCTAGGCCTTGAAGTTCAGGCAAGTAATATTTTTTAAAAAAATTCTGTGCATTTTGGATTGTATAAAGGGTCTTGTTATGTGAACTAAGACAGGCAGAGAAACATGGACAGATAATTATCTGTCTATTATAATAATAATAATAATAATTTTTATTTATATAGCGCCAACATATTCCGCAGCGCTTTACAGTTTAACAGCTTCAAACACAACAGTCATAGGTAACAATGTTAACAATATAATAATTAAAGCAACACAAGATGACCCTGCTCATGAGAGCTTACAATCTACAATGAGGTGGGGGAGATACAAAGTACAGGTGTGTATTTACAATGATGTATTTACAATGATGGTCCAGCCATCTTCAGGGAGTGGGGGATAGATGGAAGTAGTGAATGGGATACACCAGAGGTGTCAAACTGCATTCCTCGAGGGCCGCCAACAGGTCATGTTTTCAGGATTTCCTTAGCATTCCACAAGGTGCTGGAATCATTCTGTGCAGGTGATTAAATTATCACCTGTGCAATACAAGGAAATCCTGAAAACATGACCTGTTGGTGGCCCTCGAGGAATGCAGTTTGACACCTCTGGGCTACACACAAGCAAAATAACTGATTAGGTAACATGATAGGCCGCTCTGAACAAATGTGTTTTGAGGGAGCGCCTAAAACTATGCAAATTGTGGATGGTCCTAATTTCTTGGGGTAGAGCATTCCAGAGGATTGGTGCAGCACGGGAGAAGTCTTGGAGTCGGGAGTGGGAGGTACGGATTAGTGCAGAGGTTAGTCGAAGGTCATTTGCAGAGCGCAGAGGTCGGTTGGGCTGATAGACATAAATGAGGGAGGAGATGTAAGAGGGTGCCGCATTGTGAAGAGCTTTGTGGGTGAGAACAGATGTACACGATGGAGTGTCGTGTTATACTGTGTGCTTAGACCTTGAAGTTTGGATGGATAACGCGGTCTTGTTTAAAACTTGATGCAGGATACAACTTAAAATAGTATACCTTAGCTTGACGTTTAGTTTTCCTAAGGGTGTTCTGCTTTCTATGGAAATAGAGCCACATCCATGGATGCACTGGTTTTGTTACATGGACTAAGATAGGTAGAGAGGCGTTGACAGGTACATATTGTGCACCGAGGCCTTGAAGAAGCAAAACGAGGGGAAAATACCTATTCCCACCATTTAGGGTAAGTGCACACAATTAGTAAACGCTGCAGGTTGGACGCTGCATACTTATGCAACGTCCAACCAGCAACGTCTAGCTGTTACAGCATAGTGGATGGGTTATCAAGAAATCCCATGTCCACTATGCGTTCAGAGACGCCCGCAGTTCACCTGCTTAGATGAACATGTGGTGCATCTTTTCAGACCACAGCATTTGAATTTCTCTTCCTGAGATGCGAGTCTCGGCAAGAGAAATTTCACCCATAGAATGTATTGGAAGAGGTGAATCCACACATGCGGATTCACCTATGTTCAATAGACAGCAGCGCTTTGGACACCGCGAACATGCACTGCATCCAAAGCGCTGCTGGTTCCAGATCATGGGCACATACCCTTAACTTCTTCAGGAGAAGAAGACCAGACACAATGGTAATGCTATGTGTTGCCCTCCTGAGGGTTTGGGGTACACTGTTCTCTAAACTTTAGGGCTTTTTCCCTTTAACCCAGACCTTGCTCTCAAGAGTCCATGTTCTCTCACTGTCACTGCTCTACAGTACATTTATTAAAGAGATTATCCTCTACCCTAACTCATTTACTGGTTTTGCCAGAAATGCCAAAGGATGATAGTTACATAGTTATTAAGGTTGAAGGAAGACTGTAAGTCCATCTAGTTCAACCCATAGCCTAACCTAACATGCCCTAACATGTTGATCCAGGGGAAGGCAAAAAAACCCCATGTGGCAAAGAGTAACTCCACCATGGGGAAAAAAATTCCTTCCCGACTCCACATACGGCAATCAGACTAGTTCCCTGGATCAACGCCTTATTAAGGAATCTAGTGTATAT
The DNA here is from genome assembly GCF_051348905.1 of Ranitomeya variabilis. NCBI lineage: Eukaryota > Metazoa > Chordata > Amphibia > Anura > Dendrobatidae > Ranitomeya > Ranitomeya variabilis. The sequence goes on along the minus strand of NC_135238.1, from coordinate 158,154,387 downwards.
ACCCTGTAACATTATACTTTTCCAGAAAGGTATCCAGTCCCCTCTTAAATTTAATTAATGAATCACTCATTACAACATCATACGGCAGAGAGTTCCATAGTCTCACTGCTCTTACAGTAAAGAATCCGCGTCTGTTATTATGCTTAAACCTTCTTTCCTCCAGACGTAGAGGATGCCCCCTTGTCCCTGTCTCAGGTCTATGATTAAAAAGATCATCAGAAAGGTCTTTGTACTGTCCCCTCATATATTTATACATTAACATAAGATCACCCCTTAGTCTTCGTTTTTCCAAACTAAATAGCCCCAAGTGTAATAACCTATCTTGGTATTGCAGACCCCTCAGTCCTCTAATAACCTTGGTCGCTCTTCTCTGCACCCGCTCCAGTTCAGCTATGTCTTTCTTATACACCGGAGACCAGAACTGTGCACAGTATTCTAAGTGTGGTCGAACTAGTGACTTGTATAGAGGTAAAATTATGTTCTCCTCATGAGCATCTATGCCTCTTTTAATACATCCCATTATTTTATTTGCCTTTGTAGCAGCTGCCTGACACTGGCCACTGAATATGAGTTTGTCATCCACCCATACACCCAGGTCTTTTTCATTGACGGTTTTGCCCAGAGTTTTAGAATTAAGCACATAGTTATACATCTTATTACTTCTACCCAAGTGCATGACCTTACATTTATCCCCATTAAAGCTCATTTGCCATTTATCAGCCCAAGCTTCTAGTTTACATAAATCATCCTGTAATATAAAATTGTCCTCCCCTGTATTGATTACCCTGCAGAGTTTAGTGTCATCTGCAAATATTGAAATTCTACTCTGAATGCCCCCTACAAGGTCATTAATAAATATGTTAAAAAGAATGATGCCCCTAAAGACCTCCAAATACCATTTCTGACAATTTTCATGTTACCTTACATCTTTCTGCTTCACTTCCTTTTCTTTGCCAAAGTTCTGCTATCACAACCATCACTTCCTTTTCAAAATCCTCAGGGTTCCCATACAGCTGCCACAGAATACTAACCAGGCCCTTAGACCGGGTACTGCAAATCGATTTGCACCAGCTCCATTCCAGGTTCCCCACCTACATGGTCAAATTATGTCAGTCCCAGACAAACTACTGATTTGAGATGAGAAGATCAGATCAATGAATTTGTTGAATTTTCCCCAAAAAATTAGAATCATGGTAAATTCATATGAATTTCAACACTGGAAATGTCGTAATTGCTCATAAAATAGACATGGGGAGAGGAGGGAGAGAATACTTTTCTAACCATAAGAGCTTACACTCTACTGGAGAGAGATGATCCCTCTGACCTTAAGAGCTTACACACTACAGGAAAGAGAAGGTCCCTCTGTCTACAAGAGCTTATACTCTACAGGAGAGAGAAGACCCCTCTGACCTTAGGAGCTTACACTCTGCATGAGATAGAGACTTACCCAGTGTCACTGGATATGGAAAATGATTTTGTCAAACAAAACTGTGCTCCGCTGGGAACCGCTGATCTGTGATGGCCTAGGCACCACAGCTGTACAAGCTATGATAATCTGCTGGATGTCATAGCTGGAGGAATTATAGAGAAGCCCACACAACAATGCAAAATGACGTTTCTCTGCTCTCTGCTGTTGCAGCAGTGTGTGAAATTGTGACAAACAAGATTTTGTTTTTCGAACCGCAAATCAAATCTAAAACAGTGTTTATATTTGTGTGAAACCACAGATTTCAGGAAATTCAGCTCAAATTTGATCCCCTATGAATTGATATGCTCATCTCTTCTGCTGGTCATTTTGCGAGCTCACCTATTTCTCAGTGACACACTCACCAGACCTCACTTCTCCATACTGCTTATTTTTCCAAACAACAACTCCTTTCCGTAGCTTTTCACAGACTTCACCTGTCACATTTCTGATTCTTTACCTCTATATACAAACAGTTTCATTTTCATCCTACCTCACCTCCCTGGGACAAGATAATAGGAGATACAGTCAACTAAGCACTAGTGTTGAGCATTCCGATACCGCAAGTATCGGGTATCGGCCGATACTTGCGGGTATCGGAATTCCGATACCGAGATCCGATACTTTTGTGGTATCGGGAATCGGTATCGGGATTAATATCAATGTGTAAAAGAAAGAATTAAAATAAAAAATAGGGATATACTCACCTCTCCGACGCAGCCTGGACTTTACCGCCGTAACCGGGAGCCGTTGTACCTAAAAATGCGCGCTTGAAGGGCCTTAGATGACGTCACGGCGCTCTGATTGGTCCGTAGCGGTCGCGTGACTGCTACGCGACCAATCACAAAGCAGTGACATCACCTAAGGTCTTTCAAGCGCTTGAAAGACCTTAGGTGACGTCACTGCTTTGTGATTGGTCGCGTAGCGGTCACGCGACCACTACGGACCAATCAGAGCGCCGTGACGTCATCTAAGGCCCTTCAAGCGCGCATTCTTAGGTACAACGGCTCCCGGTTATGGCGGTAAAGTCCAGGCTGCGTCGGAGAGGTGAGTATATCCCTATTTTTTATTTTAATTCTTTCTTTTACACATTGATATGGATCCCAGGGCCTGAAGGAGAGTTTCCTCTCCTTCAGACCCTGGGAACCATACAGGATACCATCCGATACTTGGTGTCCCATTGACTTGTATTGGTATCGGGTATCGGTATCGGATTAGATCCGATACTTTGCCGGTATCGGCCGATACTTTCCGATACCGATACTTTCAAGTATCGGACGGTATCGCTCAACACTACTAAGCACCTAATTTTTTTGCAGGATAATTTTCCAATGTCTTACTGTAACTTAGGTAATCTTGATCACTCACTCTACTGGCTACATTTCCAGCAAACAGTGCAAAATGCGCAGCAGGAAACATTGGGAACTAGACTTTAATAAATGATAAATGATCTTTAGAACAATCTCAGTGTCTAATGGAGAAAAATCAGGGGTGAACACAGACGGAAGAGGACCCCTGTGCAAGAATAGCCTATGTATAAGAACAGTATAAGAAGGCCCTTTCTACCTGCTTGCTGATTTGCAGGTGAAAAGAGCCTCCTTACCTCTTGGGTCACTATTAGTGTTGAGCGATACCGTCCGATACTTGAAAGTATCGGTATCGGAAAGTATCGGCCGATACCGGCAAAGTATCGGATCCAATCCGATACCGATACCCGATACCAATACAAGTCAATGGGACTCAAGTATCGGACGGTATTCCTGATGGTTCCCAGGGTCTGAAGGAGAGGAAACTCTCCTTCAGGCCCTGGGAACCATATTAATGTGTAAAAGAAAGAATTAAAATAAAAAATATTGCTATACTCACCTGTCCGACGCAGCCGGGACCTCAGCGAGGGAACCGACAGCGTTGTTTGTTTAAAATTCGCGCTTTTACTTGGTTACGTGAGGTCCCGGCTTGTGATTGGTCAGGGCGGCCATGTTGCCGGGACGCGGACCAATCACAGCAAGCCGTGACGAAATTACGTCACGGCTTGCTGTGATTGGTCCGCGTCCCGGCAACATGGCCGCCATTAACCAATCACAAGCCGTGACGTCACGGGAGGCTGGACATGCGCGTATTTTGAAAAGCGCGCGTGTCCAGCCTCCAGTGACGTCCCGGCTTATGATTGGTCACGGCGCCATGTTGCCGGGACGCGGACCAATCACAGCAAGCCGTGACGAAATTACGTCACGGCTTGCTGTGATTGGTCCGCGTCCCGGCAACATGGCCGCCATTAACCAATCACAAGCCGTGACGTCACGGGAGGCTGGACACGCGCGTATTTTAAAAAGCGCGCGTGTCCAGCCTCCAGTGACGTCCCGGCTTGTGATTGGTTAATGGCGGCCATGTTGCCGGGACGTCACTGGAGGCTGGACACGCGCGCTTTTCAAAATACGTGCGTGTCCAGCCTCCCGTGACGTCCCGGCTTGTGATTGGTTAATGGCGGCCATGTTGCCGGGACGTCACTGGAGGCTGGACAGGCGCGCTTTTCAAAATACGCGCATGTCCAGCCTCCCGTGACGTCCCGGCTTGTGATTGGTTAATGGCGGCCATGTTGCCGGGACGTCACTGGAGGCTGGACACGCGCGCTTTTCAAAATACGCGCATGTCCAGCCTCCCGTGACGTCCCGGCTTGTGATTGGTTAATGGCGGCCATGTTGCCGGGACGTCACTGGAGGCTGGACACGCGCGCTTTTCAAAATACGCGCATGTCCAGCCTCCCGTGACGTCACGGCTTGTGATTGGTTAATGGCGGCCATGTTGCCGGGACGCGGACCAATCACAGCAAGCCGTGACGTAATTTCGTCACGGCTTGCTGTGATTGGTCCGCGTCCCGGCAACATGGCCGCCCTGACCAATCACAAGCCGGGACTTCACGTAACCAAGTAAAAGCGCGAAATTTAAACAAACAACGCTGCCGGTTCCCTCGCTGAGGTCCCGGCTGCGTCGGACAGGTGAGTATAGCGATATTTTTTATTTTAATTCTCTTTTTTACACATTATTACATTAATGTTGTTGCGATACCCGATACCCGATACCACAAAAGTATCGGATCTCGGTATCGGAAATTCCGATACAGCAAGTATCGGCCGATACCCGATACTTGCAGTATCGGAATGCTCAACACTAGTCACTATGCAACTGCACACATTGAACCAATGATATGTCCGCCCCTGAGAAAAATGAACATTTCGCAGAGCTGTCTTTGTTACTAAAGTTAAATCTTGTCTCAGTCACTAGTCTGTGACCTATAAGATGGCAGTAGGTAATGTACCGGATTTTGTTGCCATCCAAATAATTAATTGAAAATTAAAGAATTCAGTTCCCAGTAGTTATTAGGCTATTGTAAGGCATTTCGCTAATAGAAACAATATCAAGGCTAGAAATCAAAGTTACATAGATGGAGATAGAGAATGGAAGTTTTTTAAGTATGTGCTATGCATTAGGTCCAGGATGTTTTTATCTTAAAAATTTCCACCACTTCTCTTGTCTAAATTATTTCATTTAAACATAACATTGAAATGTATATTTCAAATAAATAATAAAAATGTATCATTCGTTCACTTCCTTTACACTTGACTTTCATTCATAAATAAACACATGCATTCCTCTGATTGTCTAATGTAAACGCATCTGGAAGATATCCACAGTTTAAAGGAGTTTCTCTTAACCGTACCCATTTCCATACTTTTCCCTGCTGTTCTTAATATAGAAAATGTCAAAAATAAATAAAAACGTTCTTTATTTTTAAAATGATTCTGAACTCATATTTATTACGTGTAGGAAAAAGCTCAGTTTGCTAATTTGGGATTGATTGACCTTGAGTACTCAAATAGCTGGGAAATGTCATGCCATATTTTATACATTTCAAAAGTATGAGAAACAACTAATGAGGGTCATCATCATGCTATTAATAGAATGGTGAAAAATGCTTATGACCGATGGTAACTAATCAGAAATTAGCTTTGATAACCTTTATGTCACGGAATATTACATTTTCTTGCCTAGTGTTGTGTGATATATACTTTAAGTGAAAGGACCATGTGATATATGCATGCAGTAATACAAATGTTTGGGATTTTTTTCACATACAGCAATAATGTATTTCAATTTTTGAATAACTGTTGTTTGGCATTAAGGTTCAGATGATCAGACACACAATGACAGATGAGGTTCCTTGAGTCCACTCATTTTCCAGGGTTTCCACTGTCCAGAAATTCCAAGATATCTCTTGAAAATAGGGTACTCTTTTGTCCTGTCCGTAAAAAAAATATTAAGGAGTCAGTGATTTTTTTTTAATGTGAAGAAACTTAGATCAATTATTTTGACAGTAATTTCATCATTTTAGAGTTTACACTTAATGCAACTGATATCTTCATATCAGAATTATGCGCTGCAGATATGTATCATTATTATTATTATTATTATTATGATTTTTCGATGTGTCCGTAAAAATTACTGTCTGCCCATTTTGGGAACCTGTCTAGAAAAAATAAAAAGTAAAGTTGGCAACCCTGCCATCATCTAAACAGAACAGCGTGCATATCAACTTCTAATTGCATGGTAAACTTTGCTATCATTGCACACACAGGGCACATCACCTATAACAACTAATTGGTGATTCTATACTTGCGCCAGAAGACACCTCTGGAGAAAAGACAGCTTCCAGTGAAAGAATTGGCCGGGACCCAGGAAATGTACTGAGTCTAGTGAGCTTTTTATTTCAGGTGGCATTGTAAACTGAGTGAGCAGAAGAGATTACTACAGTGCAGAACCGAAGAACCGCAAGAGTAGAAGCCAAACAGCAAGAGGCTTTAGCGTCAGGACAGTATCAGTGTTCTTGATATCAGTTATATCAGTTCCAAGTCACATGGTTCCAAGGCATGGTTATTGAGTCAACACCACAGAAACGGGGCAGGCAATGTGGAATTATTCTAAACAGTAGATGTTTAGGGTCAGCAAAAAAATTTCAGGTTATTAGTAGCCATCATCTGGTATACCGATGGCATTATTATCAAACATATCAGGCTGTGGTTTTCTTTATAAGTTCAGAGACTGCTCCTCAAGTAAGTTGGAAAGCTGTTTATTGAGTCAAAGGAAGGCACTTAAGAGAGACTTGTCTTTCAAACCTGTTAAAGATGAGCTATTTGTTTGTTCCTCACTGTTAATAAGATGTAACATCTCTACTTGTGGAGAGTTCCAAGCTGATGTAAGGAGACTTATAGGCCTTCCATTGCTCATCTCTGGAAAATTAATTATGCAAATAACCTCTTTAGAGAAGAAGAGGTCTGGAACCCTAGTTATACCTTTGGAAGGTAGCGATCCTAAAAGTCAATATCAATCCTTTAGCAAGCCTTCCATTAGATGGGGCTAAAGTTCAAGTTCTCTTCCTCTCTGAAGAGACAATTTGCATATGAATGTGTTTCTGAAGCTGTTAACCAGTTAAAAGACATGTATCATAAAGCAAGATTTTTCAGTGAGATGAGTCTGATGCAACACAAAAGGTTGGTATATAAAATAAGAATTATGGAGCTAGGGAAAGCATGTGTAACTGGGTTAACAACCGACTCAGTGATAGGAAACAAAGAGTGATTATTAATGGAAGACATACAGATAAACAGGGTAACATGGAGGTACTTTAGGGGTTAATATTAGGAAATCTTATTTTTAACATGTTTATCAATTGCCTTGTAGGGGGAATACGGAGTAGAATTTCAATTTTTTGCAGAAAATACTAAACTCTGGAGGGCAATCAACACACAGGAGCATAGTTTAATATTACAAAATAATTTATATAAGCTGGATGCTTGAGCTGAGAAATGGCAATTGAAGTTTAATGTAGACAAATGTAAGGTCGTGCACTTGGGTAGAAAAAATAAAATGTACAATTATGCACTAAATGATAAAACACTAGAAAAACTGTCATTGAAAAAGAATTGGGTTTATGGGTGGACAGCAAACTCCAATTTAGTGACCAGTGTCAGGCAGCTACTGTCAAACCAAATAAAATAATAGGATACATTAAAAAAAGGCATAGATGCTTGTGACGAGAACATAGTTTTGTCTCTATACAAAGTCACTAGTGTGGCCACACTTAGAATACTGTGTACAATTTTGGCATTCAGTGATTAAGAAGGACATATCTGAACTAGAAATGTTGCAGAGAAGAGCAATTAAGATTACTGTATATACTCGAGTGTAAGCCGACCCGAGTATAAGCCGAGGCACCTAATTTTGCCACAAAAAAATGGGTAAGCTTATTGACTCGAGTATAAGCCGGGTATGTATTGTCCCCTCATCCCTGTCCTAGTATGCATGGTTCCCCCATCCCTGTCCTAGTATGCATGGCTCCCCCATCCCTGTCCTAGTATGCATGGCTCCTCCATCCCTGTCCTAGTATGCATGGCTCCCCCATCCCTATCCTTGTATGCATGGCTCCTTATCCCCTATCCTTGTATGTATGGCTCCCCCATCCCCGTCATTGTATGCATGGCTCCTCGGTCCCTGTCATTGTATGCATGGCTCCCCGGTCCTTGTCATTGTTTGCATGGCTCTCTGGTCCCTGTCCTTATATGCATGGCTCCCCTATCCTTGTATGCATGTTTCATATAATAAAAAAACATCCTACTCACCTTCCTGCACGCCATGATGCATCTCGTTCCGGCACCAGCAGCTCTTCCTGCCGAGCGATCACGTGTCCCTGCTCATTAAGGTAATGAATATTCACTCCACGCCTATGGGAGTGGAGATGCATGCATATTCATTACCTTAATGAGCGGGGCCACGTGATCACTCGGCAGGAAATGCAGCTGGCGCCAGAACCAACAAGATGTAGCGACTCCATGAGGGCGCGCAAGAAGGTGAGTAGGATGTCTTCTGGAAGCCGGTTGCTTTGGGTGTCACTGTGAGTGCTATAAGAGAAATGAATATTAATTTATCTTTAGCAGCTGGCACAGTGACAGCTGCAGCCGCACCCTCCTGTGGCCCGCTGCTCCCTCTCCCCCGCCGGCCCTCTGGGACAATTGACTCGTGTATAAGTCGAGGGTGGCGTTTTCAGCATAAAAAAAGTGCTGAAAAACTTGGCTTATACACGAGTGTATATACAGTATTAAGGGAATGGGTGTACTTCAATACCAAGACAGCTTATTAAACTTTGGGTTATTCAGTTTTGAAAGCTGAAGGCCTAGGGGTGATCTTATTACAATATACAAATATATGAGGGGAAAGTACAGAGATCTTTCCAATGTTCTTTTTACATCTAGGCCTGCAGGGGAGACAAGTCTGATTGACGTATGTGGAGTTGGGAAGGAATTTTTAGGCTATAAGTTGAACTCGATGGACTTCTACCTTAAAAACTATGAAACTATGAATCTCTGAAATATTCCTCTCCAGAGCATACACCTGCACACCCCACATTACAAGTCAACACATACACAATTGTATCGAGTGGCAAGTGATTAGTTCCAAATTTGGAGCTGTCTTCTGCAAGATCTCTGGCATCTGAATTTACTGAAGACCTTTGGGTCTTTTAGTAGTCTGGTAGGCCATTTAGAACCCGGATTTCTCTGGTAGGCCATTTAGACCCTGGATTTCTCTGGTAGGCCAATTAGACCCTGGATATAAGGTCTCATGTTTTTTCAACATGTTTTTATTTTAGAAACAGGATTTTTTTATGAAGTTAGGTAACTACTGTATATGTGATTCCCTTGCTTAGAATTTTAGCTTGCATAGATTTTTTGCAGTCAGGAAACAAGTAAAAATGCCATTAACTTCAGCTTTGGTTATTAAAATCATAACAATAAATTGGCATTCTTGATACCTAACCATTTTCAATAAAATAAAAAATCTCTGATTTCTTTATGCAGTCTTCGCCAGTGAATCATATGCAAGTGCTATTCCTGCACAAAAGAAAGCTTTTATCTGCAACGTACATGACTGTAAAAATCAGACGAGTGCTATGCTGCTATAAGACTACAGTATGTACATATGACGTCTTTTTAAACTGAGGCTAATCCACCAAATTATTCAGGCAGTAAATATAACTGGAAACTATAAAGCATCTTTTGAGGGGGGGAGTTCAAAGCATTTCTCTAACACTTTTGGACACTGGTCATTTTTTGGAAGGTTTTTCCATGGATTTTGTGAAGTTATTTTTCCTGTCGTTTTCCAGTCTTTTTTTTTTTCACTCCAACGAGTGATGAAAAAACTGATAATATTTTTTTCAGCAGTCAAGATGGTAGAATGCTCCCAAAAATGTCCAGGTGTCTTTTCAGCTTTCCTATTGACTGGTATTATTGTTGTTATAAAGTACAGATTGTCTTCTGAGTGGAAAATGCCAGAAGAATGGAGATTTCACTTCCTTTAACTGTAAGTCCTTTTTACATACAGATGTATATGTTCATTCTTTTAAGCGTTTTTTTTTTTTATTCCATTTTTCAGGTTGTTTCTACCATGGAATCCCCCTGAAAAAGATGTTGCATATTTGGGTTGGCGGAACGCACCCGAATATATATATATATTTATATATATATATATATATATATATATATATATATATATATATATATGAGACAGTAGGTGTGTTCGCAACCCGGGGTCCACCGTGCAGGAGAGAAACCTGCTGCTAGTAACAGGCGGTACTATATGGCGGTTACTTCACAGATTCACTACGAAAAGAGAACGCCGCGCCCTGTTAACCTCACAGGAGATCACAGCTACCTAATAGAGCCAACAGAGGTCATGCAGTCAGAATAGCACACAAGCAACTCCTCTCCGGTGGAGCTGGAGTTCTAATGGCTATACGCCAGCCCTGAATCCATATACACAAAACTCCTCACCGGAGGTGCCGGTATTCTAGGGGCTTATTTTAGCCAAACCCTGATCACGTACAACCATGACCACACTGGCGCTGAGCTCATAACATAGGTTTGATACTAATGCATGGCCGTGCGGCCATGCGAACCTTTTATAGTTTTAGCACTCAAGGACCTTCCTAGTGGTCCAACAGGAACCGCTTCAGCACCTGCGCATGTTTCATGAAGTATTCGAGGCACAATATTTCTGCTCATGTCACTGCCATAAGAACTCAGTGAGTGGTGAATGACAGAATAGGACATTTTTACTCATAATGTGCCTCAGAACTACTAAGCACCAGTCCTATACATAGCGATATACCGCTCTATACATAAAGTGAAATGTGTATCTTCTGTATATAATGTATTATGTGCACAGGTGTGTTTGGTCAATGGCAAATGTGTGACAAATTAAAACGTTTTCTTCATCAAACTTTTTTTTTACCTTGAAAGGTTGAAAACAGCTAAAGTGTTCTTTAGTTATATTCAACTTTACCACTTATAACCTTTAATGCGCATTGTTTGGATCGCAAAGGTCAAATTCATAAACATATATAATTTATTGTCCTCTTTATGTGATGGTAGCTAACTTGACATAAAATAGGGGAATTTATAGCATAGGATTATGACGATCACATAGCATAGAGTCTAAAGATCGGTTATTATGTGACAGTATTATTGTAAAACTGTACTGGAGCATTAACTCACTCAGGCTTTATGACATTTCACGTTTGATTTTATAATGGTCTGTGTATTCCCATAATCAACTGTGTGATTTTGATGACGTAGATGTGTTTATTATTTTTGTGTCTCTACATAGATATTTTGGCAATGTGAATAGAACCAGGAATTGAACCAATGGATTGTAATAGCCCTAAAGAATGCATTTATCACATGCTGTTCCAAACAATTAGAGATAAAGCATATTGCATGCATTAATCAAGGCTAGAATGAGAAAGGGGCATGGGTAGATGACTGCCTACGATGCCCCCTCACACTAAGGTGCAATTTTCTTAAAACAGTTCAAAACTCTTGGGATTTTGACTGGTAATCTGCGCTGATGGTATACATCCAATCAATGAGTCGAATAAATCATCTGTAGTAACAGTATTGTTTATTCTCTGCGTGTTTTGAAGTAATCTATCTTTGTGGTTCTGAAGAATTTGGATTACTTGTAAACGCATACAGAATAAACCACACTGTTACTACACATAATTTATTTGACTTATTGATTGGATTTAATGCCAGCAGTACAGATGAATCGTCAAAATCTCCAAACTAACTATTATTATTACGTTCGATTCTTCAACCATTAGGACTGCAGCAGCTGGGATTTTGGTTCATGCCTTTTCTGCGTTGTGTCTTACACAACAAAAATAGGTGAATGTATCAGCCTTTGTAATTAATTAATTTTATCCAGATAACACCCTATTGCACTTATCTTGTTCCCCCAGCCAATTTTCCAAATTTTCCAGCTCAGGCAGTGGTCTGAAGTGTCTCTCGGGGATAAGCAGCACAGTTGTCCGGCTCTTGAAACACAACAAGCACAGTCACTATTTTCAGTGCAGCAAACACATATATCAGTCAGCTGTTTCACTGCAGGAGTCTTAGGTCATTGCTGTGATCCACTTTTGAATCAGGCCCAGGAGGAATGGGCTTCAGCCTCTGTCATGTTCTGTAGATATATTGATATTTACTGTACCTTCATATATAATTAATTAATTCTAAATGTTGGTCTTTATTGGGATTCAAACTTATATACTCTAACATTGCAGACAGAAACTTTAATATTGAGCTACAGCCTGTATTGCTAAGTATAGGTGGATTTCCTCTGCCTAAATATCTAAATTGTATTCTTCTTTACATGCATATTGTACTGGTACATAGAGTTGCATTTCGATATTCAAGTTCATCTATATATACCTGTACATCTCTTTATACCTGTATATCTGGGCTAAAGTAAAGGTAAAATATTTTTTCCTTATAAAATTACTAACAAACAATTAAAACAATTGCCACATTTTTAATGCACTATTAAAAAAGCCACAAATCAGTAAATCACAGGGACTTATTTGGCATATCCCAATAATCACCAGAAAAAAAGGTAAGAGATTCTTACCTGCCCAGGCCTCCAAACAAATGGGTTGCAGCGTGCAGTGGACTCAATTAAAGATGGATGAAGCTTTCCATAGCGAAACGCGCGTCGGGTGTGGTGGGTCTCTGGCACTGGCACTTTCCTACTTATGTTTCTATATTACAGAGTGTAGTTTGACTACTTATACTATGGTAATGCACTTTATATTTATTATGTGATGCTCGATTGCTACTGCCTGCATTTTGAATTGATATACTATATATAAATTATTTATGATATGTATAATTGTGTGAAGAGGTAATTATTCAGTCCCGCTATGTATTTGATATAAATTATGCCATTTTGTAGCCATACCAGCCGGTCTTTTCCTGTACTTGATTCTTTTTTATTTGTCTGCGTTTTTATTATGCTGTCATATATCTGATAATAATAACATTTATATTATCTAAACCAGCGTTGTGGGCGTTAGTTTTGGTGAATATATGCAAGAAGATGAGTAAAGCAAGAATTATAACATTTTCTCCTCCAGGTTGAGGCTTCATTCAGATGACCATTGTCCATGTATGTGTTACATCCGTGTTTTTTCAGGAAAATAATACTAATAATATCAGCCAAAATAAATTAAAACATTAGATACAAAGCATAAATTATTGCGGATTTATCTGCAGCCTCATATTGGGATTGTCAGCAAGTTAGCGTCTGCATAGAGAATGGGCTTTACCATTTAGCAGCTAAGCATTTATGAATTCTAATATAAATGGCATATTTTAATGCAGTTGTGATCATTCTTCCATGTAAATGCTGTTCAAATAGTGCAATGCTTTGCCAGTGTTTTAATTGAAGTAATTAGGGACATTATAAATAATCGGAAAAAGCATTTTCACCCAAAAACTAAAAAGGACATTCATAAATATTTCCCTTTTCTTCAAACATTTAAAATTTCTACTTAAATCAATTGCTTTTTCATTTGAACTAGGTTCTCTAAATGTCAAATTTGCCTAGCAAAACGGGTAAGATGGGTAAGATATCAACTCATAAATAGGCTGCAGGACTGGGATAAGCGGAAAGTAAATCAAATACTTGTCTGGAACGGCGTTGAAGGTGTTACACAATTTGCCAATCAGAAACAAGAGAAGTCCAGCTCAACAAACTTGTGAACAAACTTCATTCTTTATTCACCAAAAGTGCTCAGCAGAGGGTAAAACAACATCTGTATAGACAGTTACATGATATGGGACATCGACGCGTTTCAGGTTACTACGCACTCTTAATCTTGATGTTTCAAAAAAATTATGCTCCGCCCATAGGTTAATTTTTTTATTAGCATACAATTTGGATGGTCCAAAATTCTGTACAGATTAATTTCTTAATATTTCTTCGTAACGGTTAGATCTTTGTTATCCTGAGATGACACTCTGAAGAGCAAGCATGCTTAGGCTCAATCCATACTACATCTGTGCGAACTGCTAAGCGCATATGCTCAGGAAGTATGTGCCAGACAGTGTGCACAGTCAGGATGGATGCCTAGATCTTTCTGCTACTATTCTCTGTGGATCTTGTGACCTGGTTCCAGATAAAGCAGCTATAATTAATATAATGCTGGGTATTTGCAGCTGTCACTAGGGGGCACTCTTTGTATATTGCTTTTTATACAGATGCTTTTATTAACTCACTGGGAGGAACTTACTAATGCAAGCCAATGAGAATAAAGATTATCTGCTGGGCTAAGGAACCAAAGATAAGGATTTAAGAATGTAAAAGAAATTCACTATAAATAGGAAGAATAGGTTGTATATAACATGTTAACTTTCTAACTAAATGAGTTATACATAGGAGCTCTGCTTCATTCTCATTGAATATAGTCCCTGATTTAAGCTACCTTATAGAGTTGAGCAAGGAGATTTGCAGGACCCTGATCCAGCGACTCTGTCAGTAGTCATTGGCCTCCAGTCCAAAGCCCTTTGAACCTCCTCCTGCCCGAGACTTCTTCTGAGTAGCAGGACCAACGCAGCATCATCATTACAGTGTAACATATACATAATGCTAGGCTGTGCCTACTAATCAAAAGAAGTGCAGGCATGTGGTATGTACAAACCATATTCCTGGTCAGACGCAGCCATTACACAGTACACATTAGGGACACATTTATAAGATTATCTCAGAACAAGACAATTTTTTTAACATATCCAATTGTGGAACTTATTTTTATTCCAATATCCATTAATTAAAATATATTTTGTGCAAAAGCCATTTAAGCCTGTGACCCAATTCAAGAAAAAGTAATGTTTAAAACTCTATTTATTGTACATACGGTAATTTGAGAATCAAATGATACGTAATGTTGGTGGCATGGTGGTATGGTGGGTGGCTTAGTGGCTAGCACTGTTACTTGGCAATGGGAACTTGGGCTCAAACCTCACCAATCGCATGTAGTTTGTATGTTTTCCCTATGTTCACGCCAAAGACATATTGATAGGGAATTTGGATTATGAAGCTAGATGGGGGTCTCACAATATAAATAAGCGATTCAAATACGTTTATCTCTGAGTTTCATGCTGATAGTACACAAGCTGTGAAAAGTACTAATAAACTTTCAAGTCACATTCATCTACTTACTTAGTGTCTTCAGCCAAGAATCACTTTCCTGTGGTCTAAACAGAATAACATATGTTGTGACTGTTTATTTCATGAAAAATGGCAGATTTCCCTTGAGCTTTTGACCTTTGGAAGTCATTACCTGCCATTTTCTTTTTGCAGGAATTGTTAAAGTCATCTTAAAACTCTTTGCTTAACAAGTCACCCTTTGTGACCTCTTCGGCTAGACCAGCTCCTGTTGCTGTAACCTTTGCCCTCCGCCACTTGTTAAACACAATGCTGCCAATGGCTGACTAAACCATACAAGTAGGTCAGTTACAGATCACAGTCACTACATGACTCCAATGACTTAACTAACTGGATGGCAAACGCAGTAACTGCTAAAAATAAAAGTGATAAGCTAGGAGTCACAGTATAGAAAGTCCATGCCATTAAACACTTCACCAGCCACTTCTGGGCCACATAAACAGAATTTAACAGAACTTACTAATATATGACGTCCTCGGAAAAGAAACAGCAGCAATTTATTTTGTTAAACTATTGAATGTAATTACCCTTTATTGTATGATCATCTACAATCTTAAGTGGCTAAGCCTACAGGAAGGAGCCACAAGTAAAACAGAATCTTTGATTACAAATCTTATGTGGCTGGAATGGAATCATTTTCATAGATCCCTTTATACTGATAGAGTTGCTGAATGTCGCTGTTGCTGAAAAACTGTCAGTTAGGGCCTTTTAAGCTTATCACTTTTGAATATTCACATGAAATTTGTGCCGAAGTGCTATGGTTTGCCATCTCTGTACAGACTGTAGTACTTTACATAATCATTTACATATTTTTTCAGAATAATTTCATTTTCCTTGATTGTTCTTTTTTTCTGTCTAAATTACTTTCCCAAATTAAATATACATTTCTTTTCATTGCTGTGTCTTGTAGGTTATGATTAAATATACATTGGGTGAGAGATAGTTATTTGCCCATATTAACTTATGTGCTCATGTTCATTTTTTTTTTTACTTTTCCATTCCCGTTTTAGTAGAGATGAAGAGAAAATTCACTTTTGATCACACGTTCACTTACACAAAGATATATTCCTAAATTAAAAGTTTTAATCCATTGCATTTCAAATTGTCAATATTAATGATAATTATTTTAACATTGTAAATGCAGTACATTACTTATGTTAAATGTTGGATTTTGGGTTGTTGGACCAACCAAGGGAAATTATTCTGAGAGCTCGCCCTTCAGCCATACAGAAGCAGGACATATTCATTAATTGAATAATAAAGGAAAAGTGCACAATGTGTCATTGCACCACATTCATCAGGAATACAAGGAATAAGCTCTCTGTGAAAATGTTAATGTCTACATTAACCCGAAGAAGAAATATTTGTATGTGTATGTATATCGTTAATTCAACTGTATAGAAACGTTACATTGTTTTTTACATTTGGGACCTATGGAGAAGAAATGCCACAGCATCCATGAAGACTTTTGCCACTGTCGGTCGTACCTGCACCTCAAAAATGTATAGATGTGACAATAGGTGCAAGTGTTTTGTGCACTTAACCAAATTTTATTACACAGTGGACATGTCAGTTTGCAAAAAGGCCTTTAATCCCTTAATGACCAGGCCTGAAAAAGCCTTTATGATCGTCAAGAAAAGCATACAGTTTAGATCACATGAAGTCATTATTGCCCTCTAATCCAGTCCTCTTTGGTCGGACCTCATCTGGAATACTGTGTCCAGTTTTGGGCACCTCATTTTAAAAAAGACATCAACAAACTGGAGCAAGTTCAGAGAAGAGCGACCAGAATGATGACCGGTCTGCAAACCATGTCCTATGAGGAACGTTTACAGGATTTGGGAATGTTTAGCTTGCAAAAAAGAAGACTGAGAGGAGGCTTAATAGATGTCTACAAATATCTCAAGGGCTGTCAAATTGTAGAAGGATCATCTTTATACTCATTTGCACAAGGGAAGACTAGAAGCAATGGGATGAAACTGAATGGGAGGAGACACAGATTAGATATTAGAAACAACTTTTTGACAGTTAGGGTGATCAATGAGTGGAACAGGCTGCCACGAGAGGTGGTGAGTTCTCCTTCAATGGAATTCTTCAAACAGAGGCTTGACAGACACCTGTCTGGGATGATTTAGTAAATCTTGCTTTGAGCAGGGGGTTGGACCAGATGACCCAGGAGGTCCCTTCCAACTCTAACATTCTATAATTCTATGATTGCATGATTCTATGATTTCTTTATTTATTTATTTGGTTTTTGCCTCTATGCTTTTAACCCCTTAGTGACAGAGCCAATTTGGTACTTAATGACCGAGCCAATTTTTACAATTCTGACCACTGTCAAATTAAGAGGTTATAACTCTGGAACGCTTTATCGGGTCCCGCTGATTCTGAGATTGTTTTTTCGTGACATATTGTACTTCAAGTTAGTGGTAACATTTCTTCGATATTACTTGCGATTATTTATGAAAAAAATTGAAATATGGCGAAAATTTTTAACATTTTGCAATTTTCAAACTTTGTACTTTTATGCCCTTAAATCAGAGAGATATGTCACGAAAAATAGTTTATAAATAACATTTCCCACATGTCTACTTTACATCAGCACAATTTTGGAAACAAAATTTTTTTTTGTTAGGGAGTTATAAGGGTTAAAAGTTGACCAGCAATTTCTCATTTTTACAACACCATGTTTTTTTTAGGGACCACATCACCTTTGAAGTCATTTTGAGGGGTCTATATGATAGAAAATAACCAAGTGTGACAACATTCTAAAAACTGCACCCCTCAAGCTGCTCAAAACCACATTCAAGAGGTTTATTAACCCTTTACGTGCTTCACAGGAACTGAAACAATGTGGAAAAAAAAATGAACATTTAACTTTTTTGGCAAACATTTTACTTCAGAACCATTTTTTTTAATTTTCACAAGTGTAAAAACAGAAATTTAACCACAAATTTTGTTGTGCAATTTCTCCTGAGTACGCCGATACCCCATATGTGGAGGTAAACCACTGTTTGGGCGCAACGCAGAGCTTGGAAGTGAAGGAGCACCGTTTGACTTTTTCAATGCAGAATTGGCTGGAATTGAGATTGGACGCCATGTCGCGTTTGGAGAGCCCCTGATGTGCCTAAACAGTGGAAACCCCCACACAAGTGACACTATTTTGGAAACTAGACCCCTTAAGGAACTTATCTAGATGTGTCATGAGCACTTTGAATCCCCCAGTGCTTCACAGAAGTTTATAACGTAGAGCCGTGAAAATAAAAAAATCGCATTTGTTTACACAAAAATGATATTTTCGCCCACAAATTCTTATTTTCACAAGGGTAACAGGAGAAATTAGACCACAAAAGTTGTGCAATTTCTCCTGAGTATGTCAATACCCCATATGTGGGAGTAAACCACTGTTTGGGCGCACCACAGAGCTTGGAAGTGAAGGAGCACCGTTTGACTTTTTCAATGCAGAATTGGCTGGAATTGAGATCGGACGCCATGTCACGTTTGGAGAGCCCCTGATGTGCCTAAACAGTGGTAACCCCCCACAAGTGACACCACTTTGGAAACTAGACCCCTTAAGGAACTTATCTAGATGTGTGGTGAGCACTTTAAACCCCCAGGTGCTTCACAAAAGTTTATTACGTAGAGCCGTGAAAATAAAAAAATCACATTTTTTCTACAAAAATGATCTTTTTGCCTCCAAATTTTTATTTCACCAAGGTTAACAGGAGAAAATGGACCCAAGAAATTGTTGTACAATTTGTCCTGAGTACGCCGACACCCCATATGTGGGGGTAAACCACTGTTTGGGTGCATGGCTGAGCTCGGAAGCAAAGGAGCGCCATTTGACTTTCCAATGCAAAATTGACTGGAATTGAGATCGGACGCCATGTCGCGTTTGGAGAGCCCCTGATGTGTCTAAACAGTAGAAACCCCCCACAAGTGACCCCATTTTGGAAACTAGACCCCCCATGGAACTTATCTAGATGTGTGGTGAGAACTTTGAATGCCCAAGTGCTTCACAGAAGTTTATAATGCAGAGTCATGAAAATAAAAAATATTTTTTTCCACAAAAAAGATTTTTTAGCCCCCAAGTTTTTATTTTCACAAGGGTAACAAGAGAAATTGGACCCCAAAAGTTGTTGTCCAATTTGTCCTGAGTATGCTGGTACCCCATATGTGGGGGTAAACCACTGTTTGGGTGCATGGCTGAGCTCGAAAGGGAAGGAGCGCCGTTTTGGAATGCAGACTTTGATAGAATTGTCTGCGGGCGTTATGTTGCGTTTGCAGACCCCTAATGTACCTAAACAGTAGAAACCCCCCACAAGTGACCCCATTTTGGAAAATAGACCGCCCAAGGAACTTATCTAGATATGTGGTGAGAACTTTGAATGCCCATGTGCTTCACAGAAGTTTATAATGCAGAGTAGTGAAAATAAAAAATATTTTTTTTACCCACAAAAAATATATTTTAGTCCCCGAATTTTTATTTTCACAAGGGTAACAAGAGAAATTGGACCCCAAACGTTGTTGTCCAATTTGTCCTGAGTATGCTGGTACCCCATATGTGGGGGTAAACCACTGTTTGGGTGCACGGCAGAGATCAGAAGGGAAGGAGGGCCATTTTGGAATCCAGGCTTTGATAGAATGGTCTGCGGGCGTTATGTAGCGTTTGCAGAGCCACTGATGTACCTAAACAGTAGAAACCCCCCACAAGTGACCTCATTTTGGAAACTAGAACCCCCAAGGAACTTATCTAGATATGTGGTAAGAACGTTGAATGCTCAAGTGCTTCACAGAAGTTTATAATGAAGAGTAGTGAAAATAGAAAATATTTTTTTTTCCACAAAAAAGATTTTTTTAGCCCCCAAGTTTTTATTTTCACAAGGGTAACAAGAGAAATTGGATGCCAATATTTGTTGCACAATTTGTCCTGAGTATGCTGGTACCCCATATGTGGGGGTAAACCACTGTTTGGGCACACAGCAGAGCTCGGAAGAGAAGGAGCACCATTTTGGAATGCAGACTTTGATAGAATTGTCTGTGGGTGTTATGTTGCGTTTGCAGAGCCCCTGATGTACCTAAACAGTAGAAACCCCCCACAAGTGACCAAATTTTGGAAACTAGACCCCCTAAGGAACTTATCTAGATATGTGGTAAGAACTTTGAATGCTCAAGTGCTTCACAGAAGTTTATAATGCAGAGTAGTGAAAATAAAAAATATTTTTTTTTTCCACAAAAAAGATTTTTAGCCCCCAAGTTTTTATTTTCACAAGGGTAACAGGAGAAATTGTTATACATAAACTAACAATCAACTAATACCTAAAAATACTTTATTGGAAACATCATTTAAAATGGTAAAAGACAAACCAACACAGACCTACACTTAATATAGAAAAATGGGCTTCTAGTTATCCCTATATTTCCCTGTTGCACCCTTCCTGGCAGCGGAGGTTGGCACCCTACCTTGTTCGCAAAATGGCGCCCCCACTCAACGTCGGCTGGTCCTGATAAACTCTACAGTGCCCTACTTGTCAGCAGGACAGATAGAAAAGGCCCGTTTCAACGCAACAAGTGCCGCTCGGAAATGAAAAGGGAGGTGATGACCAATAGGGATATATAACGGCCACAGCAAAATGAAGTAAGTTGACCTGTGCAACACTAGAATAGCCCTTATAGTAACTTGTGATAAATACCTACAGTTTAAATTCGGGAAAGGGGTATAAATAAATTGCTGTGGATAGTCTAATCTAGTTAGCCCTCACAGGCCCTAGAAATGCTGCCCCTGCCTGACTGCGGAGGTTGGCACCCCTAAATAAACACGCCAGTGGCGCCCCCGCTCTCGTCGGCTATACCTCCAAATCCCTACCTACTTACCCTACCTCGTCCACCTGTATAGGGTTGGGGGAGGGAGGGAGGGAGGGAAGAAAAAAGGACAGCAAAAAATATAACCAATGTGGGTAAGGGGAGTAATTAACTAAGTATGTAGTAGAGATTTATGGAATATGTGCTATTGAAATAGATATTGTGTACTTAGGGCATATTTGATGATGTTGAGTACCTCAGTTAGTAATATACAAAATAACACAAGTGCCTCCCTGCGCGCTGTTACCAGTCACTGAGATAGCAGGAGATACCACAAATACAGGTGGTTGTAAGCCTAGCAAGATAATGTTACATATGGCGATATGAAGAATATTGCACAAATGCCCATCAGCCAACTAATACTAGTCAATGGAATGATAATGCATACCACAGGTGCAACCTGTCAACATGATTTATAAATAGCAATTTCTTGCGTAGTTTTATTGCACAAATACCCTCTAGCGAATGCTTCCAGTATATATACTCGTTTTATTAAGGCTATGCGTTTTATCCTTTATAGCGGTAAATGCTATGAATGCAGATGGTTATCAGCCTAGCAGCATAGTATTGTATATTACGGCATAGAAGATATTACATAAATGCCCACCTGCAGGCTAATATCTGTCACTGTAATGATAATATATACCACAGATACAGCCTGTCCACATACTATATAATTAGCAGTCTTTGCACAGTATCATCACACATATGACCTTTAACGAGTACTTCCAATATACAAGCTCGTTTCTCCATAGGTTGGTTGTTATACCTTTTATCCTGAGATCTGTATCACACAATATAGGATGTTATAGAGATAGCAAAAGCCATCTCTTCATAACTCAGAATATATCTCCTATTGCACTTTACCCAACACGTGGTCAAACCCACAATTAGACCAAATTCCCTGTAGCTCAACACCATAAATAACAAGCAAAAATCACTTATCTAGTGTTAATAGTTTTCTTCTATGCCTCAACGCGTTTCCCTGCCATGATTTCAGTTCGTCAGGAGGCTGATGGTAAGACCGTTGCCTTTAGATTCTGCATACGGCCATCATAACATGCTGCCTGTAGGTGTGCAGTCCTTATTCAGAGCGAGGATTTTTAAAATAGCCGGAACTAACCTAGGACCCACCCCCTGCAGCGCAGAAGTGCTGCTAGAGGGAGTATCTCATAGAGAAATGTCCGGTCTATATGTCCTGAGGTTGCACCGCGCATGTCAGCCGGGTCCAAACACTAGAGATACCGTGACCTCATCAGTTCCCAGTGCTTGATGGTTAGGCGTCCTCCCTCATCAGCAAGTGCCTCCCCAGTGGTGAGAACTTTGAATGCCCATGTGCTTCACAGAAGTTTATAATGCAGAGTAGTGAAAATAAAAAATATCCGTTGTGTTTTGGCGGACCGTCGTCACAAAAAAAGTTCAATGTAACCTTTTTTGTGTACGTCGCGTCCGCCATTTCCGCGCATGCGTGGCCGTAACTCTGCCCCCTCCTCCCCAGGACATAGACTGGGCAGCAGATGCGTTGAAAAACTGTATCCGCTGCCCACGTTGTGCACAATTTTCACAACGTGCGTCGGTACGTCGGGCCGACGCATTGCGACCGCCCCGTACCGACGCAAGCGTGAAAGAAGCCTAAGGCTACTTTCACACTAGCGTCGTACTCGGCCCGTCGCAGTGTGTCGGGCCGACGTACTGACGCTAGCGTTGTAAGCGCCGCACAACGGGTGCAGCAGATGCTGTTTTTCAACGCATCCGCTGCCCCATTGTGAGGTGCGGGGAGGGCGTTCCGGCCACGCATGCGCGTTCGGAAATGGCGGACACGTCGCACAAAAAAAGTTACATGTAGCGTTTTTTGTGCCGACGGTCCGCCAAAGCATGACGCATCCGTCGCACGTCGGATGCGACGTGTGGCAATCCATCGCAATGTGTCGCTAATGCAAGTCAATGGAGAAAAACGCATCCTGCAAGCATTTTTGCAGGATGCGTTTTTTCTCCAAAACGGCGCATTGCGACGGAAGCCAAAAAACGCTAGTGTGAAAGTAGCCTAACTCTAGCCCTAACCCTAACCCTAAGCCTAGCCCTAACCCTAAATTTAGCCCCAACCATAACCCTAAATTTAGCCCTAACCCTAACCCTAACCCTAATTTTAGCCCCAACTCGTCTCTCCTGCTGGCCGGCAGATGGCAGCAGATGGCGGTATCACTGCGCATGCGCCCGCCATTTTCTTTCCCGAGGAAGAAGCCGGCCGGCAGGAGGAGACACAGGAGGACCCAGGGACACCGGTAAGTATGATACGGTCCCCGAATCCCCCTATTTCTCTGTCCTCTGATGTGCGATCACATCAGAGGACAGAGAATTACAGATCGCTTTTTTTTTTTTTGCGGTCGCCGGTAAACAGTTAATTACCGGCGATCGCAAAACAGGGGTCGGTAAAAACCGACCCCGATCATGTTCTTTGGGGTCTCGGCTACCCCCGGCAGCCGAGATCCCAAAGATCTTCCGGGGTCGGGCGGCGGGAGCACTGCACATGCGCCCGCCATTTTTTCCCCGGAAAAAGATATTTTTTCCCCGGAAAAAGATGGCGGCGCCCATCGGGAGCCACGAGGAGCACCGGGGGAGATAGGTGAGTATTGGGGGGCTATCGGGGGCCATCGGGGACCCTATTTCTCTGTCCTCCGATGTGCGATCACATCGGAGGACAGAGAAATTAAATGGCAAATCGCGTTTTTTTTTGTTGCGACTGCCGGTAAACGGTTAATTACCGGCGATCGCAACTCGGGGGTCGGTAAAAAAAACCCGAATCATGTTCTCTGGGGTCTCGGCTACCCTCGGCAACCGAGACCCCAGAGAAAATCCGACTCTGGGGGGCGCTATTCACTTTTTCCACAGCGCCGTTGGTGTGCGCTGTGGTTTAAGTACCCTTAGCGGCCGCCGTTAAAAGGCGTATCGGCGGTCGTTAAGGGGTTAACACTCGAATTCCCAGAGAGGGGTCATTTAATATTTCTACCTTTGGAACCCAGAGAGCTCAAAATTTCTGGGACTTCTAGTGTTAAGCCATATTTTTTATTTTATTCTTTCACTAATGTGTCTGTATAAGCCTTTGTTTTTTGCAGGATAGAGTGTATCATTTACAATATGTGTACCTCAAAACGATGCGTGAGATAGAGCTACCTTAGTGCGTTGGGGGACACTCGCTTGGCGCGGGATTAAAGCACACAGGAGTGGTTTTCTCACATAAAACGGTCTATTTGGTTTATTAACTCGGCATAAACCACATAACGTAAAGTTCTTTATATTACATCCACGAACATGTCATGACCACCAGTCTGTTCATGTAGCAGATAAACTTCTCTGGCGTATTATACAACTCCCCTTGTCTGGGGTTACCTTCCAGGAGCTCTGCTCCACAAGCTGACTCCTTGTCAGTCCTGGTTTCGTGAACACAGAAGCCATCCCAGGCTCTGCAGGTACATGGTCTCACCAGGTGCTTCTAGGAAGTCTCCACTCACAGGAGCTTCCAACACAGACCATCCAGGTCCACGGTCTCTCCACGTGCTCTTCAGGAAGTCTCCACTCACCAGAGTTCCAACACAGACCTGACCTCTTTCAGGACCTACAACACAGACCCTTCAGGTCCAAAACATGTAGCTGTAACCACCCCCATGGTGGGAGGTGTGTGTGGTTAGTCCGACCCGCCCAACTCTCAAACTAACCCTGCAAGCCTCTCTTTAAGTAAACAAACACAAATACTTGTGGGACTACAGGTCCCAGAGCAACAATACTACAGGCTTACAGCACAGACTCCCTCTGCGACACATACTGGCCATTTACAATTATGCCGGACATTGTTTCACTATGACCATTACAGATACGCCTCCATGCATATCCTGAGGAGCACATACAACGCCCCTTGGCTGTAACATGGGTCACTGCATCACAAATGCTAAAAAAAATAATGTTGAAATTTAAATTACTTCATTTGTGATTCAAATAGGGAAAGTATGATTTTCTTTGTTTTTTCACTGTTCAAATTTCATACCAAATAATTTGTCTTATGTTCAATCCCTTTGCATTTTGTTGTTTGATAGTATTAATTATTAATACTTTTATTTTGTATAGCATTTTTACTTTGCTGCATTTTTTTTTATATCGATGTTGCCAGACTCCAATTTTTTTTAATTTGGTGCCTGCTACTATTAAGACTCCTAAAGTGACAAGGTATTGTGCACTACATGTGTATCGTTATTGGAGAAGAAAATATCATTTTTGCTACTCCACAAACCCTATGTGGCCTGCACCATCCACATGTGTAAAGTATTTGTAAAAGAGTGGAGAAGCTGTCTACAACACCTTGAAGATCTCATGATTATGTAATGTATTCCCATGCTTTGCATTTTGTTTTATCTGATGTTAAGTCTGCAGCACTTAACCAGTGGACAGGGCTAACTATGTGTCCAGCCCATGATGGGAGGAGTGGGCAAAATCAACTAGGTTCCTGTTTGTCATGCAGTTAGGGGACAATTACAGAAAAGAGAAGGACTTTATGGTCCTAATGTTAGCAGACCTGCATATGAATGGGTATTATGTGTAAAGAAGTGAGACCATACTCGGATAGCATGTTCTGTAGTAAGCAAGGATTAAGTAGCAGAGGGATTCCTTATCTCAGGCAAGTGGGAGCCTACAGCAAATCATATCTACAGTGGGTATGGAAAGTATTCAGACTCCTTTAAATTTTTCAATCTTTGTTTCATTGCAGCCATTTAGTAAATTCAAAAAAGTTCATTTTTTTTCACATTAATGTACACTCTGAACCCCATCTTGACTAAAATAACAAAAATGTAGAAATTTTTGCAAATGTAATAAAAAAGAAAAACTGAAAAACTGGGCAAAACATACTGGTCACTACAATGGGAGTTTGCAATTTTCAATCAGCAACATCCAGTGCTGGTTGTTTCTGAAAAACGCCCATAGACTCAAAATCAGCACTACATCTGTGGATAAATTCCCAAAGGGTTATAATTTCCAAAATAGGGTCACTTGAGGGGAGATTCTGCAAGGTATTGTCACATTCAGTAGAAATTGTGGGACAAATTTTGGTGCAATTTTTGCCCATTTCCCAGTATAAAAATGTAAAATTTGGGGCTAACACACAATCTTGGTGGTAAAAATGTAAATTATTTTATCTTCACTGCTCAATGGTATAAAAGTCTGTGACATATCAGTGGTGTCAATATAATCACTGCAGCCCTAGATGAATTCATTGAGAGGTTTAGTTTGTAAAATGGGGTCACTTATGGGGGGTTCTGCTGTGTTGGAACCTCAGGGGTTCTGCTAATGTAACATGGCACCCTCAAACAAGTGCAGCAAAATCTGCACTGTAATATGGCATTTCTTCCCTTCTGAGCTTTGCACTGTGCCTCAAAAGTACTTTTTGATGACATATGGGCTACTCGTGAACTCAGGAGAAATTTTAAAACAAATTTTGGGGTCCATTTTCTCCTGTTACCCTCGCGAAAATACAAAATTTGGAGCTAAAAAAGATTTTTGCGGGAAAAATTAGATTTTTTTATTTTCAGGGCTTAACGTTATAAACTTCTGTGAAGCATCTGGGGGCTCAAGGTGTTCAATACACATCTAGATAAGTTCCCAAAGGGGTCTAGTTTCCAAAATGGTGTCACTTATGGGCGGTTTCCACTGTTTAGGCACATCAGGGACTCTCCACCCTGACATGTAATCCATTAATTATTCCAGTAAATTTTACATTCAAAAATGCAAATGGCGCTCTTTCCCTTCCAAGCCCTGCCATGCACTAAAACAGTTGTTTTCCTCCACATATTGGATATCAGCGCACTCAGGAGATATTGCATAACAAATTGTATGGATACATTTTTCCTTTTACCCTTGAAAAATTAAAAAAGAAATAGGTCTAAAGGAAAATATTTTTGAAATAAAAGTAAGTGTTAATTTTCCAATGAGTTTTTCTATGTTAGCTGTTTTTTTTTATATTAGTGGTAGGACTCACAAGTATGAGGACCCGTAACAAGGGATGCAAGCTTATTTATTTTGTCCAAAATATTAATCAATACCTCATTTAATGTATTTATCATATGCATTAATTTTTTGCACTTTTTATCATATCATTTTTTGCAGGATGTGGCCAAGCCTCTTTTTGCTGGCTTGGTCTATTGGGGTGTCTGTCCTTGTGTGTTGCATATTATAGTGCTGGACAGCCCTCCTGTTAATACAAGGGAGTCATTAATAGGCTGCAAACCAGACACTGTGCGTTACACTTACCTGTGTGACTGGTGTCCTATGCAAGCCATATCAATGTGCAATTTTTTCTGCTGGGCAGCCAACCCCTCCATGGTCTGGTATGTGTGGGGGTGGATGTTTTTATCAGTAGTTTGCACCTGTGCTGCCCCTTGCCTTTATCAGTGGAGGCCTGCTGCATCCTGCTAGATGTGCATTTGTCATCAGACAGGGTTTTGGGAAGGCTGTATCTTATGGTATGTGTTTTTTTGAGTTTTTTATGTTAGATAAATGTTTATTTTTTCCTTCCACATTCCAAATTTCCTGTGAAGCACCTGATGGGTTAATAAACTTCTTCAATATGGTTTTGAGTACCTTGAGGGGTGAAGTTTTTATAAAGGTGTCACATTTGGGTATTTTCTGTCATATAGGACCCTCAAAGTCACTTCAAATGTGAGGTGGTCTTCCATAGAACCAAAGCGAAAAGCGCGTCGTGGCAGAGGGATGCTCGGGGATTTCCACCCGCCGTCACTAGGTATGTAATGCCCTGTCATGCACTTGATTGTGTTCACAAGTTTTTAGGTGCCTTGCATTTTTGATCTATAGTGGCTATTTTCAGTATAGTTTATATTGGGACACTTTATGTACACTTTATATACATGCATATTTGGCAGTACTTTGTTTGAAGATAGATTATATTGTCCCATGACTACCATGTAATACTATTTTGCTGCTACTATTGGCGCTTTCCATATGATGTATTTTTTATTGCATATTGCAATCATCATTATCATCTGTGTAGCCTTGTGATAGAATTGGATTTCACTGTTTGGGGCTTTATTACATCAGTGGTTTTTTGTTGCAGGATACCCCAGGGCCGGGGCTGTAGTCTCTCTTTTTCTTTGATCTTGCACCTTTCTTGTAATTATATTTTTAACTGTCTGTATAATAAAGATATACTTTTATTCAGTGAGTACCAATTTTTGGGACCATTTTTCACATATTGGTTTATATTAGTGTGACATTTAGTTATTTGTGGTACATGAACTCTTATGAGATACGGGTTGAGTTAAGGTACCTTCACATGAAACGACTTTACAACGAGAACGACAACGATCTGATCGCTGCAGCGTGTCGCTGTTTACATCGCTGTAGAGATGTCAAACACAGCAGCTCCAGAACGACGCAGGAGCGATCCTGTGACGTAGCGGTGACGCACTTATCGTTCTCACAGGTCGTTAGCTCCATGTTTAACATTGCTGGCATCGTTGCTTTTGCTTTCAAACACGACGATACATGCCGATCTGACGACCAAATAAAGTTCTGAACTTTAATCAACGACCAGCGATATCACAGCAGGATCCAGATCGCTGCTGCGTGTCAAACACAACGATATCGCTATCCAGGACGCTGCAACGTCACGGATCGTTGTCGTTCTCGTTGTAAAGTTGTTTTGTGTGAAGGTACCTTTACTTGGGGTAAATTACTGTGATTTAATTGGAATATATTAACATGAGTAAACACTAATGATACCTTGTTTACAGGGTTGGACTGGAGCACCTTGGGCCCACCAGAGAAAATCATTCTTGAGGCCCATTATGTAGCTACATAGAAATAAATGCAGGACCACCAATTGTGCGGTAAAACACTCTAATATCAGGGTATAATACAAGGTAGTACACGTCTTAATTATGTAGCAGGGGTTGGGGTAGCACCATCATAGAATATAAAGTAGCCCCCTCATAGAATATAATGCAGCTCTCATATAGTATCATGCAGACCCATTATAGAATACAATGTAGCTCCTCATAGAATATAATGCAGCCACTCTATAGAATATAATGTAGCCCCCTCAGAGTATAATTCAATCCCCTCATAAGGTATAATGCAGCACCCCACAGAATATAATGTAGCCCCCTCAGAGTATTATTCAACCCACTCATAAGGTATAATGCAGTCTGTTATGGACTGGTAATTTAGGAGCGACATGCGACTAGCTCTGAGCAGGTGGTAACTATACAGACCGCAGTTCCTGATCTTAACACAACACTAGCAGTAGCCGTGGGATGTTCCTGTCACTCCCTGGACACCTCGTCACAGCCGGAGAACTAGATACCCCTAAAGGTAGAAATAGGAAAGCTATCTTGCCTCAGAGAAAATCCCCAAAGGATAGGACAGCCCCCCACAAATAATGACTGTGAGAGGAGAAGGAAATTACATACGTAGTATGAAACAAGATTTAGCAAAGGAGGCCACTTCTAGCTAGATAGATAGTACAGGAAAGAACACTGTGCGGTCAGTAATAAAAACTAGAAAAAGTCCACCGCAGAGATATGCAAAAATCTCCACACCTGACTAAAGGTGTGGAGGGCAAAATCTGCAGCCCAGAGCTTCCAGCTTAGCTGAATAGATCCATACTGATAAGCTGGACAAATGAGCAAAACATAGAATGTGCTGAACAATAAAGTCCACAACAAGTGGACTGCAAAAGGACAAGCAAGGACTTATCTTTGCTGAACTTGGTCAGAGTGTCAGGGAAATCCAAAAGAGCCGTGACTCCAAGCAGGAACAATTGACAACTGGCATTGATTGAGGGATAAGGCCAGACTAAAATAGCCGAGCCAGAAAGACGATCAGTGGAAGCAGCTGCTGATGCTAAATCCAAGAAGCAGCTATACCACTCAAAACCACAGGAGGGAGCCCAAGAGCAGAATTCACAAAAGTGCTATTTACAACAACCGGAGGGAGCCCAAGAGCAGAATTCACAACAGTACCCCCCCTTGAGGAGGGGTCACCGAACCCTCACCAGAGCCCCCAGGCCGATCAGGACGAGCCAAGTGAAAAGCACGAACCAAATCGGCGGCATGGACATCGGAGGCAACCACCCAAGAATTATCCTCCTGGCCATAACCCTTCCACTTGACAAGATACTGAAGCCTCCGCCTCGAAAAACGAGAATCCAAAATTTTTTCAACCACATATTCCAACTCCCCCTCAACCAACACCAGGGCAGGAGGATCAACAGAGGTAACCACGGGTACCACATATCTCCGCAACAAAGATCTATGGAAAACATTGTGGATGGCAAAAGAGGCTGGAAGGGCCAAACGAAAAGACACTGGATTGATAATCTCAGATAATCTCAGAAATCTTATAAGGACCAATAAACTGAGGCTTGAACTTAGGGGAAGAAACCTTCATAGGAACATGACGAGAAGATAACCAGACTAAATCCCCCACACGAAGCCGAGGACCAACACACCGACGGCGGTTAGCAAAACGCTGAGCCTTCTCCTGAGACAACGTCAAATTGTCTACCACATAAGTCCAAATCTGCTGTAACCTGTCCATCACGGAATCAACACCAGGACAATCAGAAAGCTCAACCTGCCCTGAAGAAAAACGAGGATGGAAACCAAAATTACAAAAAAAGGCAAAACCAAAGTAGCCGAACTGGCCCGATTATTAAGGGCAAACTCGGCCAACGGCAAGAAAGCCACCCAATCATCCTGATCAGCAGACACAAAGCATCTCAAATAGCTTTCCAAGGTTTGATTAGTTCGCTCAGTTTGGCCATTTGTCTGAGGATGGAACGCCGAAGAAAAAGACAAATTAATGCCCATCCTAGCACAAAAGGACCGCCAAAACCTGGAAACAAACTGGGAACCTCTGTCAGACACAATATTCTCCGGAATGCCATGCAAACGAACTACATGCTGAAAAAACAATGGAACCAAATCAGAGGAGGAAGGCAATTTAGGCAAAGGTACCAAATGGACCATTTTAGAGAACCGGTCACAAACCACCCAGATAACAGACATCCTCTGAGACACAGGAAGATCCGAAATAAAATCCATGGAAATATGCATCCAGGGCCTCTCAGGGACAGGCAAAGGCAAAAGCAACCCACTAGCGCGGGAACAGCAAGGCTTAGCCCGGGCACAGGTCCCACAGGACTGCACAAAAGAACGCACATCCCGCGACAAGGAAGGCCACCAAAAGGACCTAGCAACCAAATCTCTGGTACCAAAAATCCCAGGATGACCGGCCAACACCGAACAATGGACCTCAGAAATTACCTTACTTGTCCATCTATCAGGAACAAACAGCTTCCCCACAGGACAGCGGTCTGGTTTATCAGCCTGAAATTCCTGAAGCACCCGCCGTAAATCAGGGGAGATGGCAGAAAGAATCACCCCTTCCCTAAGAATGCCAACCGGCTCAAGAACTCCCGGAGAATCAGGCAAAAAACACCAAGAGAGGGCATCCGCCTTAACATTCTTAGATCCCGGAAGATATGAGACCACAAAATCGAAACGGGAGAAAAACAGGGACCATCGAGCCTGTCTAGGGTTCAGCCGCTTGGCCGACTCGAGGTAAATCAGATTCTTATGATCAGTCAAGACCATAACGCGGTGCTTGGCTCCCTCAAGCCAATGTTGCCACTCCTCAAATGCCCACTTCATAGCCAACAACTCCCGATTGCCGACATCATAATTGCGTTCCGCAGGCGAAAACTTTCTAGAAAAGAAGGCACATGGTTTCATCAAAGAATCATCAGAATTCCTCTGTGACAAAACGGCCCCTGCCCCAATCTCAGAAGCGTCAACCTCAACCTGAAAAGGAAGAGACACATAAGGCTGACGCAAAACAGGGGCAGAAGTAAATCGGCGCTTAAGCTCCTGAAAGGCCTCCACAGCCTCAGAGGACCAATTTGCCACATCAGCGCCTTTCTTCGTCAAATCAGTCAGGGGCTTAACCACACTAGAGAAGTTGGCAATGAAACGGCGATAAAAATTAGCAAAGCCCAAAAATTTCTGAAGACTCTTCACAGATGTGGGTTGAACCCAGTCATGAATGGCTTGGACCTTAACAGGATCCATTTCTATAGACGAAGGAGAAAAAATAAACCCCAAAAAAGAGACCTTCTGGACCCCAAATAGGCACTTAGACCCCTTCACAAATAGAGCATTATCACGAAGGATCTGGAATACCATCCTGACATGCTTCACGTGAGACTCCCAATCATTGGAAAAAATCAAAATATCATCCAAATACACAATCAATAATTTATCAAGATATTTGCGGAAAATATCATGCATGAAGGACTGAAATACAGAAGGAGCATTAGAAAGCCCGAAAGGCATCACCAGGTATTCAAAGTGGCCTTCGGGCATATTAAATGCAGTTTTCCATTTGTCACCCTGTTTAATACGAACAAGATTATATGCCCCTCGAAGGTCAATCTTGGTAAACCAACTAGCCCCCTTAATCCGAGCAAACAAATCAGAGAGCAAAGGTAAAGGGTATTGGAATTTGACCGTGATCTTATTAAGAAGGTGATAATCAATACAGGGTCTCAAGGAGCCATCCTTCTTGGCAACAAAAAAGAATCCCGCTCCCAATGGTGATGAAGATGGCCGAATATGGCCCTTCTCTAAAGACTCCTTAACATAGCTCCGCATAGCGGCATGCTCTGTCACAGACAGATTGAAGAGTCGGCCCTTAGGGAACTTACAGCCAGGAACCAAGTCGATAGCACAATCACAGTCCCTATGAGGAGGAAGGGAACTGGACTTGGGCTCATCGAATACATCCTGGAAATCTGACAAAAATTCAGGAACATCAGAAGAGGGGGAAGAGGAAATTGACATTAAAGGAACATCACTATGTACCCCTTGACAACCCCAACTAGTCACAGAAATCGATTTCCAATCCAACACTGGATTGTGTACTTGTAACCATGGAAAACCCAGTACAACAACATCATGTAAATTATGCAACACCAGAAAACGACAATCTTCCTGATGTGCTGGAGCCATGCACATAGTCAGCTGAGTCCAATACTGAGGTTTATTCTTGGCCATCGGTGTAGCATCAATACCCCTCAAAGGAATAGGGCTCTGCAAAGGCTGCAAAGAAAAACCACAGCGCCTGGCGAAGTCTAAGTCCATTAAGTTCAGGGCAGCGCCTGAATCCACAAATGCCATGACAGAGAAAGATGACAATGAGCAAATCAGGGTCACAGACAGGAGAAACTTAGGCTGTACAGTACTAATGGTAACAGATCTAGCGACCCTGTTAATACGCCTAGGGCAATCAGAAATAGTATGAGCAGAATCACCACAGTAAAAACACAGCCCATTCTGACGTCTGTATCCCCTCTGTTCTACTCTAGTCAGAATCCTATCACATTGCATAGGCTCAGGACTCTGTTCAGAGGACGCTGCCATATGGTTCACCACTTTGCGCTCGCGCAAGCGCCGATCAATCTGAATGGCTAGGGACATAGATTCGCTCAAACCAACAGGTGTGGGGAACCCCACCATAACATCTTTCAGGGCTTCTGAAAGACCCTTTCTGAAAATTGCTGCCAGAGCATCCTCATTCCATTTAGTGAGCGCAGATCATTTTCTAAATTTCTGGCAGTACAATTCTGCCGCTTCCTGACCCTGACACAGGGCCAACAAGGTTTTTTCCGCATGATCCACAGAGTTAGGTTCGTCATACAATAATCCGAGCGATTGAAAAAATGCATCTACATTAAGCAATGCCGGATCCCCTGACTCAAGGGAGAATGCCCAGTCCTGAGGGTCACCACGCAGCAGAGAAATAACTATTTTAACTTGCTGAGTGGGGTCACCAGAGGAACGGGGTTTCAGAGCAAAAAACAATTTGCAGTTATTTTTAAAGTTCAAAAACTTAGATCTATCCCCGTAAAACAAATCTGGAGTAGGAATTCTAGGCTCTAAGACTGGAGTCTGAACAACATAATCTTGGATACTCTGAACTCTTGCAGCAAGCTGATCCACACAAGAAAACAAACCCTGGACATCCATGTCCGCGCCCAAATCCACCCAGAGATTAAG
The DNA here is from genome assembly GCF_051348905.1 of Ranitomeya variabilis. Taxonomy (NCBI): domain Eukaryota; kingdom Metazoa; phylum Chordata; class Amphibia; order Anura; family Dendrobatidae; genus Ranitomeya; species Ranitomeya variabilis. The sequence continues at coordinate 158,120,331 of NC_135238.1, read as the reverse complement.
AGGAAGGAAAAAGACAAAACAGACTAAAGAAAAAAAATGTCTCAGAACTCTTTTTCTTTTCCTTCTTTTGAGATGCATTCAACTCATTTTTGGCAAGTTGTACTGTTATGGACTGGTAATTTAGGAGCGACATGCGACTAGCTCTGAGCAGGTGGTAACTATACAGACCGCAGTTCCTGATCTTAACACAACACTAGCAGTAGCCGTAGGATGTTCCTGTCACTCCCTGGACACCTCGTCACAGCCGGAGAACTAACTACCCCTAAAGGTAGAAATAGGAAAGCTATCTTGCCTCAGAGAAAATCCCCAAAGGATAGGACAGCCCCCCACAAATAATGACTGTGAGAGGAGAAGGAAATGACATACATAGTATGAAACAAGATTTAGCAAAGGAGGCCACTTCTAGCTAGATAGATAGTACAGGAAAGAACACTGTGCGGTCAGTAATAAAAACGAGAAAAAGTCCACCGCAGAGATATGCAAAAATCTCCACACCTGACTAAAGGTGTGGAGGGCAAAATCTGCAGCCCAGAGTTTCCAGCTTAGCTGAATAGATCCATACTGATAAGCTGGACAAATGAGCAAAACATAGAATGTGCTGAACAATAAAGTCCACAACAAGTGGACTGCAAAAGGACAAGCAAGGACTTATCTTTGCTGAACTTGGTCAGAGTGTCAGGGAAATCCAAAAGAGCCGTGACTCCAAGCAGGAACAATTGACAACTGGCATTGATTGAGGGATAAGGCCAGACTAAAATAGCCGAGCCAGAAAGACGATCAGTGGAAGCAGCTGCTGATGCTAAATCCAAGAAGCAGCTATACCACTCAAAACCACAGGAGGGAGCCCAAGAGCAGAATTCACAAAAGTGCTATTTACAACCACCGGAGGGAGCCCAAGAGCGGAATTCACAACAGCAGTCTACCATAGAATATAATGTAGCCCACTCAGAGTATAATGTAGCCCACTCATAGGGTATAATGCAGCCCCTCATATAGTATAATGCAGCCCCCTCATAGGGTATAATGCAGCCCCCGCATGTAGTATAATGCAGCCCCCTCATCGCGTATAATGTAGTTCCCTCATAGGGTATAATGCAGCCTTCCCACAGAATATAATGCAGCCCCATTCATAGGGTAAAATGCAGCCCCCTTCTTAGGGTATAATGCAGCCCCTAATAGGGTATAATGCAGCCCCCTAATAGGTTATAATGAAGCCCCCCTTTTAAGGTATAATGCAGCTTGGTACAGAATACATTGCAGTCCCCCACAGAATATAATGTAGACCCTCATATAGTATAATGCAGCCCCACATGGAATATAATGTAGCCGCCACCCCATAAAATATAATCCAGCCCACAGTCCTACAGTCTTATGGCCACCAGGACTCACTCACTGATAGATACAGATATATATATATATATATATATATATATATATATATATATATATATATATATATATACACTGCTCAAAAAAATAAAGGGAACACTTAAACAACAGAATATAACTCCAAGTAAATCAAACTTCTATGAAATCAAACTGTCCACTTAGGAAGCAACACTGTTTGACAATCAATTTCACATGCTGTTGTGCAAATAGAATAGACAACAGATGGAAATTGTTGGCAATTATCAAGACACACTCAATAAAGGAGTGGTTCTGCAGGTGGGGACCACAGACCACATCTCAGGACCAATGCTTTCTGGCTGATGTTTTGGTCACTTTTGAATATTGGTTGTGCTTTCAACCTCGTGGTAGCATGAGACGGACTCAAGCCACACAAGTGGCTCAGGTAGTGCAGCTCATCCAGGATGCTACATCAATGCGAGCTGTGGCAAGAAGGTTTGTGTCTGTCAGTGTAGTGTCCAGAGGCAGGAGGCACTACCAGTAGACAGGTTAGTATACTATGAGATGTGGAGGGGGTCGTAGGAGGGCAACAACCCAGTAGCAGGACCGCTACCTCAGCCGTTGTGCAAGTCGAACAGGAGGAGCACTGCCAGAGTCCTGCAAAAGAACTCCAGCAGGCCACAAATGTGCATGTGTCTGCATAAACGGTTAGAAACCGACTCCATGAGGATGTCTGAGCTCCCGACGTCCACAGATGGGCGTTGTGCTCACAGCCCAACACCATGCAGGATGCTTGGCATTTGCCAGAGAACACCAGGATTGGCATATTCACCACTGGCACCCTGTGCTCTTCACAGATGAAAGCAGGTTCACAATGAGCACATGTGACAGACGTGACAGAGTCTGAAGATGTGGTGGAGAGCGATCTGCTGCCTGCAACATCCTTCAGCATGACCAGTTTGGCAGAGGGTCAGTAATGGTGCGGGGTGGCGTTTCTTTGGAAGGATGCACAGCCCTCCATGTGTTCACCAGAGGTAGCCTGACTACCATTAGGTACTGAGATGAGATCTTCAGATCCCTTGTGAGATCATATGCTGGTGCGGTTGGCCCTAGGTTCCTCCTCCTACTGCAGGACAATGCCAGACCTCATGTGGCTGGAGTGTTTCAGCAGTTCCTGCAAGATGAAGGCATTGAAGCTATGGACTGGCCCGCCCGTTCTCCAGGCCTGAATCCGATTGAACACATCTGAGACATTATGCCTCGCATCATCCACCAACGTCAGTTGCACCACAGACTGTCCAGGAGTTGGCGGATGCTTCAGTCCAGGTCAGGGACGAGATCCTTCAGGAGACCATCCACCGCCTCATCAGGAGCATGCCCGGGCATTGTATGGAGGCCATACACACACTACTGAGCATCATTTCCTTGTTTTGAGACGTTTCCACTGAAGTTGGATGAGCCTGTAATTTGATTTTCCACTTTGATTTTGAGTATTGTTCCAAACCAAGGCCTCCATTGGTTAATAAATTTGATTTCCATTGATGATTTTTATGTAATTTTGTTGTCAGCACATTCAACTTTGTACAGACAACAAAGTATTTAATGAGAACATTTAATTCATTCAGATCTAGGGTGTGTTATTTGAGTGTTCCCTTTATTGTTTTGAGAAGTGTCTGTATACAGTTAGTCCTCGGGTTACAACGGTCTCGAGTTACATCGTTTCGTGGTTACAACGCTTTATACAAAGCCTTGTTCCGACTTACACGGTTTGCGTCGTAAGTCGAACTACATGCAATAGAGTCCAGTACTGTACACTGTACCCGGTTACATGAGGAAAACGAGTCTCCTGCACGCCATAACACCCTAATTATGTAGGGTACTGTGTTAGGATAGGTGTTTGGATAGGCTAAGTGTTTGCAGTACTGTACTGTTATTATGGTACAGTACTGTATGAATGTATGGTCCGACTTACATCGAAATTCGGTTTACGACGCCGTGTAAGAACGGATCAACGACGTAAGTCGAGGACTACCCTATACATATACAGTATATATACTGTATATATAAAAATAACAAACAGTAGCTCCTTTTTAGTGTTGAGCATTCCGATACCGCAAGTATCGGGTATCGGCCGATATTTGCTGTATCAGAATTCCGATACCGAGATCCGATACTTTTGTGGTATCGGGTATCGGTATCGAAACAACATTAATGTAAAAATGTGTAAAAGAGAGAATTAAAATAAAAAATATTGCTATACTCACCTCTCCGACGCAGCCTGCACCTTACCGAGGGAAGCGGCAGCGTTCTTTGTTTAAAATTCGCGCTTTTCTTTCCTTACGTGAAGTCCCGGCTTTGTGATTGGTTGCGTCGCAGTCACATGGGCGACGCAACCAATCACAGCAAGCCGTGACGTAATTTCAGGTCCTTAAGGATTTTAAAATTACGTCCCGGCTTTGTGATTGGTTGCGTCGCAGTCACATGGGTGACGCAACCAATCACAAGCCGTGACGTCACGGGAGGCTGGACACGCGCGCATTTTAAAATGCGCGCTTGTCCAGCCTCCCGTGACGTCCCGGCTTGTGATTGGTTGCGTCGCGATCAACCAATCACAAGCCGGGAGGCTGGACACGCGCGCATTTTAAAATGCGCGCTTGTCCAGCCTCCCGTGACGTCCCGGCTTGTGATTGGTTGCGTCGCGATCAACCAATCACAAGCCGGGAGGCTGGACAAGCGCGCATTTTAAAATTTAAAAAGGGGGAATTACAGGACATTTTGGATAGGGCTTATGATCAGGGCCTTATAACAACAAATCTTAAAAATCACCTGATACCACTATATCCCAAAATGGCCTGCATATATTTTATCCCCAAAATCCATAAAAACGCAAACACTCCACCAGGGCGTCCCATCGTTTCCGGTAACGGCAGCCTGTCCAAAACCATCTGTAAATATCTAGACTTTTATCTCAAGCCTTTGGTTGTGGACCTTCCGTCATACGTTAAGGACACTGGAGATGTCCTCAGAAAAATTGAAGGTATTCCGTTAGATAATGACATGTGGTTGGTGACAATGGATGTGGAATCCTTATACACCTCCATCCAGGCTCGAGATGGAATCCAGGCCGCCAAAACTTTTCTTGAGATGTCAGAGCATCAGTCCGATTTTGTAGAGTTCCTTCTTATTCTACTCAGATTTGCCTTGGAGCATAACTTTTTTATATTCAAACAGAGCATCTACATACAACAGCAAGGGACCGCAATGGGGGCGGCCTTCGCATCTTCTTATGCGAACCTATTCATGGGAATGTGGGAGAGGGACATCTTTTTCTCCAAACCAGTGGCCCACATTGAGAGAGTCCTGTTCTGGGCCCGCTACATAGATGATATCCTCATGGTGTGGCAGGGCCCAGAGCAGGACCTTCTTGACTTTATTGGAATATTGAAAGATAATAGATACAACATCAAATTATCTCATGAATACAGTCAAACCTCTATTGATTTCCTCGATATTCAGATTACAGGTTCTCAGGGTGGCTTGTTGGAGACTAATGTATACCGCAAGGACACCGCAGTGAACTCATTCCTTCATGCCTCCTCCTCCCACCCGTAACCCCTCATTTCCAGCATACCTGTTGGGCAATTTCTTAGGGCTAAGCGAATATGCTCCAATGAAAAAACTTCATTGAACAAGCCAACATTCTATCCTCCAGATTCCAGGAAAGAGGATACTCAAAGAGGAGCATCAAAAAGGGCATAAAGAGAGCTGAAAAAGCCAATCAGTTGGAGCTGCTAAAACCCCGTACTAAGTCCACCTCTGACTCCCAGATACGATTTATTGCTACATATAGTAATAATTGGCACAATATGAAAAAGGCCTTGGAGAAGTACTGGCCACTATTAAAAATAGATTGCACCCTTTCCAAGCATTTACCTGATTATCCTTCTATCACCTATAAGAAATCTCCTAACCTTAAGGATCATTTGGTCCGGAGCTACTACTCCGGTCCCTCCCTGGAGAAAGCATTCTCCTCTAGAGGGCCTCAATGGGGCTTCTATCCATGCGGCGACTGCATCGCTTGACCCAACATGCTGTGTTCTACCACCTTTGATTCATGTGATGGAAAAACGACTTTTTCCATCACTCAACATATTACGTGCAATACCATTGGTGTGATTTATTACATCTTTTGCCCTTGTCCTAAAGTCTATGTAGGGCTCACCTCTAGACCTCTTAAAACCAGGATTAGGGAGCACTATCGCGATATCATGAATGCACGCGAAATAGATGATCCCGCACTCCTTAAATCAGTACCCAAACATTTTAAGCTTACTCATGATTTCAATGCCTCCTTCCTGAAAGCTATAGGCATAGACAAAATACATATAGACACAAGGGGAGGGAATTGGAGAAAATCACTTGCTCAATTAGAAGCCCGATGGATCTACAGGATAGGATCAGTTCAACCAGTTGGCCTAAAAGAAATCCTTAGCTTTGCTCCATTTCTCTAATTTGTAAATATACTTTTTAGCTGTTTTATAATGTTTTAACATATTTTGTCTTCTTTTTTATCAATAGATTATCATAATGATGTGCTTATGCATTTAAGCTGCATCTCTTTCCTTATCATCATTTACTGTGGACGTTTCTGGCATCTTCAGCATGGACCACCTCTGACAATCCGCTGTTTTCTCTCATGGGACTCCTGACTGATTTTGTTCTGTGCACATTGGGATTCAAGATTCACGCGCCTATGCTATTATTTATATATTTATATTTTTTATATACTTTTTATAATATTTTTCTCCCCTATGGAATTTCACATTTCACAGTGTAAAAATTCATTCCTTGAACATATCTTAATATTTGGATACTCCAATTTATTACCCTCACTCTTTTTACCCTTTATTGAAAAAGGTTTATATATATTTTATATTTATTATTCTCTTTCCATTTCTTAATTATTAATCTCCTTTTTGCATATTGGTGTTTGTATATACCCCACACTAATTTTCATATACATCCACAATCAGGTTCCCCTTGCATTGATTGTTTGTTCACCTTCCACAGCTCCCTCACATAACTTTCCCAGAGCACTGCTAGTTCTTTATTGATTTTACACCCAGCACTTACTCTCACTAGTCCCACTACACTTTCAGCGGTGTGCGCTCCGTCCGGGCTTCCTGCATTGATGTTTCCAGGGCGACGCGTCTACAATGGTCTGGCCCTGCCTTCCCGCTCTGACGCGTTGAGCAGGGAGGAGCTCCGGTACCACATGACGCCGAGGCCTGGTGATGTCGGCGGATCCTCCCGGCCGCAGCGTGGCTACACAGCTGCTGCCACTAATGTCCTAAACATGCATGATATAAAGCTCCCAGAACATGACACATACCCAATTACTCCTCGATAAAGCTGCACGCGAAACGTGCGTAGGGGAATCGGTCTGTGCCGGAAAGGTAATGTGCCATCGCCACTAGTGCTATATATCATTTGGGTTTTTCACAGCCATCATTGCTTGCATTATTAGCCTCAGTTTCTTTACCTAACCATGCTGCACTTGCATTTGGACACTTTACTATTATAGACGGCATAACACTTTTTTCTATACTTGTTTGTTATCCCTCACAAGCGCTATATCAACTATTCATTGGACTAAATTTTTATAGATTCTGATCCTTAGGTAACTTTGACCTTTTAAAGAGGTTTTTTTTACCCTTTTATGGATATAAGATTTTTTGATTGATATCCCATAAACCAATAATGCACATTTTTTTATCTTCTACATAACCATAACTATTTCCACACTGGCCAGACTGACTGTATTTTGCACATTGTGTCTTCACAGTTTTAACTTACATGGTTGTTGTTTGTAAAACTTACATTTTAAATTGATTATAATAAAATGTTGACATTTTTAAGGCGAAAGCTTTTTTTCTGTTTTCTGATGCATTTGTTCTTTGGAAGCTGCCTAGTCTAGGCATGTTACATTTTTGAGGGATGAATTACATTGAGTTACATTTGTTCTAAATGGTATAAAATACTGCCTCTTGTTCTATTAGATCAGATAAAGTGATTTTGCTCACAACATGTGTGCAGTTTCCTTTTTCTCCAAGCGCACTTGTCAATGAAGGGCGTAACCTCCTGATTTGGCCTCACTGGTGATCTGGCATATCTGACATTGGGTCAGAACACAAACAGCTACAACAATACTCACCTCTTTTCCTCATTCCCATTCTGATTCAGGCTCTGCTCCGGTATCAACAGCTGTACTGCCATCTGCCCTACGCACAGCAGGTACACAATGAAGTGATGCCATCACGCACTTGCTGTGTCAGAGGCAGAGGGGAATGATGGGAGGGGGAGTGCCACCTGATGCTCTCTCCTCCATTCTTGCTTCCAACTGAATTGACATCTACGATGTGTCAAAAGCACTTGGGCTAACACTGCCCACTATTAAAGTGAAATGAATATTCACTCCTCTCCGTGCCCATGGGAGCATGGGGAAGAGTGAATATTCATTTCTCTTTAGCAGCAAGGAAAGGCTTCTGCCTCCTGTCAACCACTGCTGCTCTGCTGGCACTGGGTTGGCCCCTCTATCTCACGGGCCCCATAGCAGCTGTGTGGTATGCTGCTATTAGTGACAAGCCACTGGCTGGGGGCCCCTGGAGCAGCGGGGGCCCTACGCAGATGCCGACCTTGTATACCAGCAGGTTGCAGTGCCTGGGCCCACTAGAGAATCCTCCGGTTGTCCAGTGGGCCAGTCCGACCCTGCTTGTTTAGATATCACTATAAGCTTGTCTGTCTCTTCCTTGCACTTACATTTACACTTTACCTTGATATGTGCCAGTACCTTGCTCAGAGCAGATTGATTATATGCTTTTATTTATATGAGAAATATACCTATTTTGTGGACCATTCTCTACTTGCTTGAGAAATTTCTTGAGGGTATGTGCACACGTAGGTCGGATGTCTGTTTTGTCTTGCTGACAACTATCTGGGTGTTCCTTTGCATATTGATTGCTTTCACCATGGTTGTCTGAAACCTTCAGTGAGACCAGCTGGTCATGCTGCAGTCTGCCTCCTCGGGATTCCTCTGGGATCATGATTATGTCTCATTTTGCCTGTTTCTGGTGAGTGCAACTACTATTGCGTGCAATTTAGAAACAGTTTTTACTACACTTATATCGTGTGCTGCGTTTGTTCCTCTTGTTTCTCCCTATCTCTTAGGGTCAGTTGGATTTAGACATTTATTACAGCATGTGACAGTATGTCGGACAGATGAGGGAAACGGTTGTTATTAATTTTTTTTGTTTTTTTACAGGAGACCAGGGCTTCATTGGAATGGGCGTAAGGTGAGTATAACTAAGGTGACTATTAAATAAAGTGAAAAGTGAAAAAAAGGTTTAAAAATATGACAAAAATAAACAAAAGTTCAAAGTAATTCCCTTTTGCCCCATTGAAAATAAAATAAAAATAAACATATTTAGTATTGCTGCATTAAGAAATGTCTGATCTATCAAATAACATAAATTAATCGGATTGGTAAACAGCATAACAAAAAAAAAAAGTGCCAGAATTAGAGGGGGGGGGGGAATTAGGGGGGGGGGGTTGCAGCTGCAACATTGCAATAAAATGCCATAAAAGGGGATCAAAACATCGCATCTACCCCAAAATAGTATCAATAAAACATGAGCCCAGGGTAAAATAAACCCTCACCCAGCCCCGAATCAAGAAAGATAAAAATGCTACAGGTCTCGGAAAGTGGCGACAAAAGAAAAACCTTTTATTCCTATACATCATTCTTCATGTTCCTGAATTTGATGCAGGCTCTGACATTGAGTCCACATGCACTGCTATGTGTAGCTCAGCCGAGCAGACAATCACAGCTTCAAGTCTCCTAAGGGGACTATTAAATAAAGTGAAAAGTGAAGAAAAAAACAAAAGTGCAAATTACCTCCCTTTTGCCCCATTGAAAATGAAATAAAAAATAGACATATTTAGTATCGCTGCATTCAGAAATGTCTGATCTATCAAAATATAAAATAAATTAATCAGGTTTTTAAACGGCTTAATGAAAAAAAATCAAAGCGCCAGAATAAAAAAAATTTTGGCCACGGCCACATTGCTATAAAATGCCATAAGAGGGGATCAAAACATTTTATCTACCCTAACATTGTATCAATGAAAACATCAGCTCAGGGAGCAAAAAATAAGCTCTTTCCCAGCCCCAGATCCCAAAAAATAAAAATGCTACAGATCTTGGAAAATGGCAACAAAATTAAAAACTTAAAAAATAAATTATTCATGTTTACTATCTGCGCACTCATACTGACCTGGTGAATCATATTGCTAACTTAGTTTTACCATATACTGATTATGGTAAATTAAAAATAATAAAAAAAAAAAACAATTGTAGAATTGGACTTTTTTTTGCAATTTCTCCTCAATTGGATTTTTTTTCTCATTTTCAAGTACATGATATGGTAAAATCAATGGTGTCATGCAAAAGTACAAATTGCCATGCAAAAAACAAGCCCCCATACAACCATATTGACAGAAAAATAAAAAAGTTATGTTTCTTGGAAGAATGGGATGAAAAAATGGAGATGGAAAATTTGGGGGATTTGATTTTCTGAATCCAGCAAAATAGCGACTAGCCAGCCTTAATTTTACTGGATTCTGAGGGCTGGAAGGAGTTACAAAAGAAAACTATTAGGCTATGTTCACATGTTGCATTTTTGCTGCATTTTTTAATGCAAATTGTAAGCTGTGTTTTACAGCATCAGCAAAAGCTATGAGAATTCAGAAATCTCATGCACACATATTGTTTTTTTTCCTGACTTATTTGGAAAACTGCTGCATGTCACTTCTTTTAGTGTTTTTGCAGCAATTTTACAGAGGTTTTTTCACCCATAGAAAGCAATCAGTAAGTGCAAAAATGCAGCAAAAAATAATTCATCATATGAAAAATAATTATGTGTATATGCGTATATGTGCTCCTAAAGATCAATTTCCATAGTGAAAAACCAATTCGGTATACTCCATATAGTTAATGAATTCATATGCAGAGACAAAGCCTGGTAAGTATTTAATTTTTCATTTATTATGCTTTTGCTTATATAGCGCCATCATATTCCGCAGCGCTTTACAGACATTATCATTGCTGTCCCTGATGGGGCTCACAATCTAAATTCCCTATCAGTATGTCTTTGGAGTGTGGGAGGAAACCAGAGAACCTGGGGGAAACCCACGCAAACACAGGAAAAACATACAAACTCCTTGCAGATGTTGTTCTTGGTAGGATTCAAACCCAGGACCCCAGCGCTACAAGGCTGCAGTGCTAACCACAGAGCCACTATGTTGCCCTTATATGCTATAAAAAAATAAGTTAACTGTTAAATTCCAACATGAGTAATAAGCTCATTCACCAAAGACACGATGCGTGTTTCAACAATGCTTTGTCCCTCGCCCCTTCTACGGACAAATCAAGACATCCGGTGGAAGTGAGAGCTGCTGCTCTCTCACTAACTCCTGATGCCAATTATGTCTGTAGAGAGGATTGGTGTAGGGATCATATGAGTCCCAGGATAGCCAGTGCAGACACCGCTGGAACGGCGTAGGAATGGCGTCAGCACCGAAGGTTATTTTTCTACTGGGGAGAAACGAAGAGATTCAAAAGGGGTTGTCCAAATAATGGACAACCCCTTTAAATTGACATTGATTCTTTTATTTTCCATTGATTGCCTAATGATAGCCTCCTCCATTTTTAAATAAATGTGTAATATAAACAAGCCTGTTTGAAACCTAAATTCTGTTCTAATAATTGAGCCCTAAACATTATGCCATTGCAACTCTATCCCATTCAAGTAAATGCAAAGGGATGGGACAACAGGCATAACAAATACAACCTGTGGATAAGAGTGGTGCTATTTTAGGGAAGAAAGATTTTTTTTTCCAATTCTAAAAAGTATGTGCATTTTACCAAAAACGCACTCTATTCTGTCTCAAAAAATCCAATTCTGTCTTTTTGAAAATGCTAAATAATGTGATACAATATAAATACTAGAAATAAACATCAGCCGTACAGTATCCACATACAAGCATGCATACAAATTAGCTTTAGCATAACCATTTTAAACTGTCTATCATAGTGCATCAGATATTATACTGGTCTCATAGGAACATTTTATTGCTTAGTATCTACAAAGGAGGCCATTTATACTGACATTAAGGGCACATTAACATCATTAAATGGGAGCCCACTTTATGTTAATGGCAAATGTCACATTGATCAGCAGCAATAAGGAGAGAATATAATCCAAACAGTGATATCTGGGGCCACATTATTTGCATTTATAAAGAGGAGAAAATAAAAGCCCAGGCTAAGAAGATTTGTGTACATACGTAAGGTTGATGCACCATCTGTTCCCACTACAAACTTTTCAGTCTCCTCTGCATTAAGATTTCATTTTATGATCTGTTTATTATTTTGAAATTGAAGCACAGGTCGTTAAGAAGAAAAATAATGAAATTTACAAGTGTTATTATAAATTGAAGTGACTGGGTAATGGTGGAATGAAGATGACTCGAAAAATATAACTGACAAGTTATTATCGTGCTATGTATATGAGGAACCACACTAAACTAATAAGGGAATGGTGGGGGTCGGTGTTGCGAATCTCAAAAGACTTTATGAATTGCTGCTTCAAAGTCAAAAGTCAAGAATTATATAACAAGTGACAATGTGCGACTGTGGAGAACAGCTCCAAGACAGATTTACAGTTAATGACGCTAAATTATTAATATGCCTGTATTTAAATTGAAGATGAATGAAATTGAGTCAGTGTGGATTCAATGTTACAATACGTGTAGAAACATGATTACTGTAGATAGAAAATGATTAGGTTCATTTTAGATATCGCTGCCACATGTAATCATTCGTATTTTATAAAAATATAAAATTCGAAATTTGGTTCAAAGAAGAAAAAAATGTTTGCCTCTCTTGGCTTATACTTATATTAGTCTATAAAACAGCAAGAAGCCAAACATTCCCTGTCTCTTTACAAAGCACAATAGCTAATGAGTTGCCCCACAATTAATCGTTGAGTTTTAAAGTTTGCACAAAACCTTGTGATATCTAAATCTGAAGAGGGTTGTCCACGACTTTAACATTGAAGGCCTATCCTTAGGATAGATCATCAATGTCTGATCAAGGAATAGTGGGCGAGGCCCGGTAATGCAAATCTACCCCCTATTGATTTGAATAGGGGGCGGATGTGTAGTACCTAGCCATGGCCAGATACAGTGAAAGGAGCTGTACTGATAGCCAACAACGACACCAGGATTAGCTTATTCTTGAGGGTGTCCGATGTCGCACCTGCACTAATCAGACATTGATGATGACCTATCCTAAAGATAAGCCATCAACGTTAAAGTTATGGACAACCTCTTGAATGATTTAAGAGTAGTCTCCTGTGACAAGTAATTTTTGCTATCCTAATAGGTACCATTTGTACTGGAAGAGGACAAGACATAACAACTTGAATGTGGGTTCCACTTTGATCCACCTCTAAAGTCCATATCTTTCATTACTTTATTGAGGATCACGCACAAACCCAGATAACTGTTATGTGAGTTTTTGCTACATAGTAAAGCAATAAAGAATGTACCTGGTGATGCCTGGAACTCTTTTTTCATATTAGTTATTTCTGAAAGATACTAGTTATGGTGCCTTCTGGTGTTCTTCTGACTCTCTATTTTAGTCCAAGTGTACTGAACCTATTGATAGGTTTATGTTACCATATCTGAGCATATCTTAAAGTTATGGCTGAGACCCTCATTGCAGCACTTGGTCACTTATGTTTATTGGTGGAGTAGTTCTCATAAAATCACTGTTCATTTCCTTTAGTGCTGAAGTCCTCTCAATGTAATGTACAAGTTGCAGAGTCCTCAATATCAATTGCCTGCAGGTTAACTCAGCTTTCCCTCTTATGATTGTCCACTTTCTCCACATAAATAAATTATCCATCAGAGATGGCTAACTGAATATATATAGACAAGAAGGATAAGGCAAATGGAAGCGAATATTACTTCTAGAGAGTATTACTTTAGGATCAACTGTACAAATAGGAATTGCAATATCGATATACATTATACAACAATATCAGGATGTGATTTTTGTGTTCTGTGGAAAGATTCACATCACATTGCATTCTTCATTAAGTATTCCATAGGGGGTTCTGTCTGAATAGCCAAAAATGGTTTTTAGCTGTGCCCCCTATGCATCTATTCACTTGCGTGAGGCAAACAGAGTCTAGAAGATGATTTTTTGGATTCTGTTTGACCTACTTTCCAGTGATGTTCGTCATTTTTGGCAGACACAATAACGTGGTAGACTAAGTTATGTATAAAAGGCATCATAGGAAAAGATTACTAAGTTTGCTTTTACCTCAAAATATGCCAGGGAAAGGGCATAGATACTGTTTTTTTTGAGCTGTTCAGATGGAATTCCCTGACAGAATGCATATCGCCATGTAAACCCTCCTTAACATTTTTAGCCTGTTGAGCTAGAATACTGCAATCAGAGTCTGGAATTAGGGTCCCTGTTACCATTTTAAGTTGCCCTAAGAATTGAGTCATCTTAAGTGGATGTGGATTATGAGAAATAATTAAAAGAACACTGGGAGACACCATAACTAGCATCATCTAGTATTTACTAGGTTTATAAAGTAATGTGACAGAGCACTAACTAGCTGTATATATGGACCTTCCTTCTTGAACAACTGACAACTATAGATAAGCAGATTTGCGAATCTTCCCAAAACTTTGATTCAGAGAGAATAAATGCGCTGCAAATTTAAATGCTGCACATTTACTAACTGTCCAGAAAATACATGTATAACACTCAGTAGTCTTTCCTTTTTTCTTTATCCCCTTAACAACCGCCAATATGTCTTTAAACGGCAGCAGTTAAGGGTGCTTATTCCTCTAAGGGTATAGCGCCCCCCCAGCATAGGAAAATCTTAATGGTCTCAGCTACTGGTGGTTGCTGAGGCCCTGTAGAACATGATCAGGGATGGTTTTTATGGTTCCCTGTCATGTGATCTCTGTTATACACAGAATAATGGCCATCACTAAAAAAATAAAGCTAGATTTAAAATGTATTTCTCTCTCCTCTGGTATGATCTAACATATTAGAGAAGATAGAAATGTATTCCCCCTAGCCCTCCTGATACCTCCACCATCCCTGGGCCCTCCTGCTCTGTCCCTTGGCCCTCCGCATCATCTTCCTGAAAATAAATGGGGGGCACATGGGCAGTACACCCTCCGAGATCTGCCTGCCGGTGCCCGGCAACAATAGGGAATTTTTCCTATTGATTACTTTTGATCACAGTGATAGACCCTATCACACTGATCAAAATAAAAAAATAGTAAATCAAACCCCCTTTGCCACCCCCTTAGTTAGATAAAAATTATAGTTAAAAAAATGTTTTTTTTTCCATTCTTTGCAGATAGGGTTGGGGTTAGGGTTGTGTTAGGGTTGGGGTTAGGTTATATTAGGGTTGGGGTTAGAGTTGTGTTAGGGCTGGAGTTAGAACTGTGTTTTTTCCAAAGTAAAAATAAATGATGACAATATGATGGCTAGTATTGAGCGTAAGCGCTCGCTACTTCACTGTGCCTCAGCTGCTCGAGTATGCACGGAGTATCACTTATCCTTGCATGTTTTTTTTATGTGTCTAAGGGCTCTTTTCCATTTGCGAGAAACACGTCCGTGTCTCGTATGTGAAAACCAAGCTCTGGCGCCGGCACTTTGGAGCGGAGCTTGCAGCTCCATGTGTTGCTATGCGGCCGCACGCTCCGCTCCAAAGTGCCGGCGCCAGAGCTTGGTTTTCACATGTGAGACACGGACGTGTTTCTCGCAAATGGAAAAGAACCCTAACAGCTGTGAAACATGCAGGGCAGGCACTCTAGCACCTGCGATATTTTGTGCATACTGGAGCATCTAATACAAACTGGAGTAGCGAGAACTTTAGCTCAACACTAATGATGACATATTCAATATGACACCCTAACGTTATCAAATTCTGTGTAGTACTTTTGGGTTAAAAATCTTCACTATACCCCTGGTTAAAATTCTTCAAGGGTGTGGTTTCCAAAATGGGGTCACTTATGTTTTTTTCACTATTTAGGCACATCAGGGGCTCTCCAAACCTGACATGGCATCAGCTCTCGATACCATCTAGTGACATCAAGCTATGTGACTTAAAGGAATGATAACCTGTAATAACTAGCAGCCCATTTAATAATACACTGCAATATCAGAATTTTTAGGCTAAGTAAATTAGGGTAAATGCCTGCCTTGCTGGTGTTTATATTTGTACACTGGTGCTGCAAACAAAAGAAGCCACAGTTTTTTCAAATGGGGAAGTACAAACAAAATTTACTCTTTGGGACTTTTCAATAGGTTTTTCTTTACAAAAAAAACCCCCAAATGATAGTGTCAAGGAGGGGACACTCAGAAGCCCACTGCTGCCATCAATTTGTCAAAGATCGCAGCCATGGGGGTCATATCTCAGATCCACCCACTGTTTTCTTTGGAGCGAATAGCTCTCTGCTGCCCATTATTGTCTTGGCAATTATGTGACTGAAGAACGATCAACAGGGGAGATTGCAGGCTGTTTCCACTAATAGGCCGATTATCAGGAATCTAAGGCCAGGGTCACACTTGAAAGTGCAATGCGAGAAACTCGCACAAGTCTCTCGCTTCAATACCCGGCACTGCCACCTGCACTCGGGAACTGAGCGTTCAGCTGCATAGAATTACATGGTCCCGAGTGCCGGCAGCAGTGCCAGGTATTGATACGAGAGACTAGTGCGAGTTTCTCGCATTGCTGCCTAACAGTGAGTGTATGGTATATACACTTCCGATTCCAAAGCAAGGAATATATGTACACTGAAGGAAATACTTTTTTGATCCCTTCCTGATTTTGTAAGTTTGCCCACTCACGAAGACATGAATAGTCAATAATTTTAAGGGTAGGTTATTTATAACATTGAGAGATAGAATATCAAAAATAAAATCCAGAAAATCACATTGTATAAATTATATAAATTTATTTGCATTTTGTAATGAGAAATAAGTATTTGATCCACTACCAACCATTAAGAGTTCTGGCTCCTACAGATCAGTTAGATGCTCCTAGTCAACTCGTTACCTACATTAAAGACCGCTGTCTAACATAGTCACCTTTATAAAAGATTCCTGTCCACAGACTCAATTAATCAGTTAATCAGTCAGACTCTAACCTCTACAACATGGGCAAGACTAAAGAGCTTTATAAGGATGTCAGGGACAAGATCAAAGACCTGCACAAAGCTGGAATGGGCTACAAAACCATAAGTAAGATGTTGGATGAGAAGGAGAAAACTGTTGAAGCAATAGTAAGAAAATGGAAGAAATGCAAAATGACTGTCAATTGACATAGATCTGGGGCACCATGCAAAATCTCACCTCGTGAGGTATCCCTGATCATGAAGAAGGTGAGAGATCAGCCTAAAACTACACATGGGGAACTTGTTAATGATCTCATAGCAGCAGGGACCATAGTCACTAAGAAAACCATTGGTAACACATTATGCTGTAAAGGTTTAAAATCCTGCAGTGCCCTCAAGGTCCCCCTGCTCAAGAAAGCACATGCGCTGGCCCGTCTGAAGTTTGCCAATGAACACCTGGATGATTCTGTGAGTGATTGGGAGAAGGTGCTGTGGTCAGATGAGGCAAAAATTGAGGTCTTTGCCATTTACTTAACTCGCTGTGTTTGGAGAAAGAGAAATGCTGCCTATGATCCAAAGAACACTGTCCCCACTGTCAAGCATGAAGGTGGAAACATTATGTTTTGGGGGTGTTTCTCTGCTAAGGTCACAGGACTACTTCACTGCATCAATGGGAGAATGGATGGAGCCATGTACCATAAAATCCAGAGTGACAACCTCCTTCCCTCCACCAGGACATTAAAAATGGGCCATGGCTGGGTCTTCCAGCACAACAATGACCCAAAACATACAGCCAACGCAACAAAGGAGTGGCTCAAAAAGAAGCACATTAAGGTCATGGAGTGGCCTAGCCAGTCTCCAGACCTTAATTCCATAGAAAACTTATGGAAGGAGTTGAAGCTCCGAGTAGCCAAGTGACAGCCTCAAAATCTTAATGATTCAGAGTTGATCTGCAAAGAGGAGTGGATCAAAATTCCTCCTGACATGTGCGCAAACTTCATCATCAACTACAAAAAACATCTGATTGCTGTGCTTGCCAACAAGGGTTTTGCCACCAAGTATTTAGTCTTGTTTGCTAAAGGGATCAAATACTTATTTCTCACTGCAAAATGCAAATAAATTTATATAAATAATGCAAAAGACTTACTATGCCGATAACAGAGATAGTTCAGTTTAGTGGATGGAAGCAATCCGATTGAAACGTCTGATTAACGGGATCAAGCCCAGACTGGCATGTATCTTCCTCAGCATTGAAAAGAGATCATAATTAGTCTTGAACTTTTATCAGTACCTGAGTTACACTCCCACTACCCCCCATGATGACCTCACATAGGCCGAGTTGTCGGATATCCTCAGCCATTTAGGATTTTATGAAGTTCCCAACTTACGTGATAACTTCATTCCTGATGATTGCAGAAGTTCGAGATCTCAGCCATATTTATAACTGGGTTTCACCATTATGTAGAGACCACATATGACATAGCTGTTGTCAGAGGTCTGCACACTACTGATTTGTGACTTATAGGCAGAGGTTACAATTATGAACTACAGATCTATATGGACTTCAATATTTCTAACATTCGGCATACATCTGCATCAGTGTATAACATTTTCCTCCCAGGAAACAGCAGTGTCCCAGTGGACAAAACCCCTTCCATTTTGCTATCTATATGTTAACACGAGTGCCTTTGTTCGAATTCTCTTTTCCTGTCTTAATTATTTGTCCAATATATAACACTTTGTCAACGCACAATAGTCATCCCCTTTTTTTCCTGCATATGCATTTTGTCCTAAAAGGGACTACCTGCATTTGAATTGGTTTTGGCTGGTTTACTTCACAATGACATGTAAATTCCTACTTCCTTATGTCCATTGTGCAGCCTATTCCAAAATGCTTAGACTGCCAGCTTTTGCTTCCTCACTGGAAATCTGTGTGAGAGGGAAGGAGGGAGAAAGCTGAAAACCCAGAGATTTTAACATTTTCTATGACTTCTCCTCCCTTTTTGAGGTAATGTTGGAGGCTGATTTACAAATCGCCCCACAAGCCTACCTGACAGCCCACCCTTCCTGGATTCCACAATACCCTGTTTCAGAGATTTGGAGATGGGCTTCTCCGCTGGGCTACTCAGTGCCACCAGACAGGTCTGAGATTCCTTACTAATGGTAGCCAGAAGTTACACTAAGGCCTCATCCCCACAATAACCTTCTGGGACCTTCTGGGTCATTTACTGGCCCTCTTATCCCACTGGATGATGTGGGTCCAGAAAGCAATGCGTTGCCTGTATTCTGGTCTCTCAGGCTGCGGGTGACAGTGCCTAGTTGGGCTGTCTCCCTGGGAAATAACAGCATTTTCCTATTGGGGTGACAGGCTGCGGACTCAATGCTCCCACCACCCTGACCGACTGTGAATTTCATGTTCCTGCCACTCTAACAGGTTGTAGGACACACCTGCCCAACACCCTGACCGACTGGGGATCCTGCTTTCCGATCACCCTGACTGGTTGTGGGACACCCCTTCCCACAACCCTGATGCACTCGGGGTACAATTTTACCACCCCTCTGACAGGCTATGGGATCCTCAATCCCATTGTCCTGATAGATGGTTGGACACTCCTGTCCCTCACCCTGATCGGTTGTTGGACATAATTTCCTACATCCCGGACAAGCTGGGGATAAGACCTAAGTGTCCCCCTTGTGAGCTGCAGGGGACCACCTAACTTAAGATGCCCATGCTTCTCCCCATCATTCCCTGTTACCTCAGGAGCTGTACTAGTCATAGGCAGCTACCACCAGCCATGTCTATGTTTATCATTACACTGGTCAGCTGTATGGGACTACCTGCTTTGTTATCCACGTGCCTATCCCCATTAACCTTAGCACTTATGCTGGCTCCTTCTAGGGGATCCTCAGCAACATCATGCCACAGATTGACATGGCTGAGTTCTCCTTTACCAGAGAACACATTTTCCTTATGCATAACATTCACATTTACAATATTAGCTTTTTCAATGCAAGGCATATCAGATATTGGAGGGTGATCAGGAAGGTATTGGGCAACTAACCCTCCCAGATCAGTTCCGAATGACACATTTGTGATGAGATTCTTGGACACCCCTACTTCCCTTATCCTCCTTCCTACACCCCAATCCAGGAAAACTCAGGACATTGTTAAGGGCGGCGAACACCCCCAAACCCAGTGACAGTCAGTGTCTTCCCAGGGATGAGTCCTTCATCTAGCACAAACTCAGAGTGGATGAGGGTACATTCTGCATTAGTGTCCTTAAAGCCAACAGCAACAGTTCAGAGTAATCAGTTGTAAATTCTCACAGGCCCTCTCAGCCGCCCCACCCACTAAAAGAATAGCTGCACTAGGTCCCTGGTCGTCAGGTGTGGGGTTCATCTTCTGCCTTCAGACAAGGCTGATGTGACCAGTTTGGTAGCAGGTATAACACCGCTGAAAGTCAGATGCAAGCCAGACGCTGGAAGCTGGGGAAGGACCCCCCGATGGCCGGCAGGCAGAGACACTGGGTTGGTTGTCAACTTACCTCCTTTGCAGCTGGTGACAGCTCACTTCTGCACCTCAGGTGTATGGCTGGCCTCATTGATTTGGGAAATCTGTGCTGCTTTAGCAGCCTAATTTGGCTCCTGGTGCAGCACAAACTGTTGCAACTCTAAAGATAAAATCTGAAGAAACTGATCCTTCACCATCAAGTTCTTCAGGTCCTCGATGGTAGTGACTGACAGTTTTTTAACCAACTGCTGAAAGTTGGTTCTGAGCCCAACTACCACATTGCTATAGCTGTCATGTGGTTCACCCTAGAAGGCCTGGAACTTTTGTGGTACACTTCTGGAGTCAGCTGGTACTCTTTAATTAGGGCCTGCTTAATGGCTTCATAGTCCTCGTGTGTGTCATGATCCTATGGTAGTTTTCGGACTGACGTGCCAAAGGTTAATTATTTGTGGCCTCATTCTCGTTCTGGGAGGGTTTTTTATTGCCGTGGTTTGCTTGAGTCCTTCTCAGTTATACTCCTGCCCTCGGCTGAGATAAGTTGACCCTGGTGTTTTGTGTGTTTGTGCCTTGTGCCTGCTCTTTGTTGCTGATCCGGTGTGTCCCCCACTTCGCTATTGCCTGTTGATTCTGTACTTCGTTGTTCGGTTCTATGGTTAATTGACTCTGGCTTGACACCTTACTATGTTTTTGTCTCACTCGTTTTGTCCTGCGCTGTCCTCCTGTTACTGACCTTGGCTTGTCTGACCCCACTCCCAGCGTTGATGGCTCTTATTTTCAGCCTTGTGCCCCTCAGTACACTCATGTGCTAGTTCTTGTCTTTAGGACTTTCCCACTCTGGTCATGTGACCTGCCAGGTCCTTGTCTGTGTCTCTTCACACCGCCTCTTCAGCCTGCTACTCTCTCCTTCCCTCCCCGTCCGGAGTGTGCGCACAGTAAGCACAGTCTTCTTTGATACAGTCCTCTCCCTCTCTAGTGTGTATGCACTGCACACACTGTCTGTTTCCTCACACCTCGTCTTGGTCTCGAGAGAGAGAAGCATATAACTCCAAAGCTTTTCCTTGGAGCCCTGTGGTTAAATTTCATGCCAACTGGCCTTCAGTCAGCTGGTGCTCCCTGCAGGCTTTTTCAAACCCCCTTCAGAAATATGTCCAAGTGCCTATCCTTATCCATTACAGGAAAATGCTCAGGACAGAGTTTAAAGCTGTTGGCTTTACTGGACTCACAGTTCTGTGGGGTTGATGTCTTCTTCTGGATTCAGGTTAATTCCATTTGGTACCGATGCCTGTCTTGTTGCTCCCGCTCAGCAGCCTCTTGGTCAGCTTGGGCCTTTCACTCGGCTCTCTCAAGATCTCTGTATTGATTAATCAGTTTCAGACGTCTCTTAACAATTGTCTGCATCAAGTTGCTCCAAGGCCATCTGCAGGTGGGGGTCCACACTACCTGGTTGGGGGTATGGTTGGAATTCACAAGTGGAACCTCTGCAGCAGCACCACCTGCACCTTTGCTGGCCTCCCTTTCATCCGTGCTTGTGTGACGGACCGGCTCTGCGTTACCTTTGAACAGTTCAGCAATCATTTGGTGCTTGGTTTTGCCCATAGGGTCAATCCATCTCATTGTACAGAGGGCAATAACAGTATCCTTGGTCTTCTGGTTACACCAGGGCTCTCCAAGCATAACTATCACTGCCAAACAAAAGATAAAACAGAAAAGCAAAAGAAGGGGAACAGAATTATTGCATTTTATATTTAATCCAAAATGGCAGGCAGTGTTTATAATAAAAATATACAAGAGATTTTACAAAGGGAACAATACAATATGACATGATATGATATATAATTACAGGAAATAAAAGGGATTAAAAAAAGATCTACTATGCCGATCACAGAGATAATTCAGCTTGGTGGATGGAAGCAATCTGTTTAAAATATCTGGTTAACGGAATCAATCCTATACTGGTGCACATCTTTCTCAGCATTGAACACAGATCATAATTTGTTTTGACCTTTTATCAGTACCTGAGTTACACCCACACACACCCCCATCAACACTTCCCGTGGGTCAGGTTGTGGGTAGTGTTGAGCATTCCGATACCGCAAGTATCGGGTATCGGCCGATACTTGCGGTATCGGAATTCCGATACCGGGATTCCGATACTTGCCGCGTATCGGATACCGGAATCAAAAGTTCCAAGATTCAAAATGCAGAAATTCAGCCAATGAGAATGATTCCAAGTGTGGGCACATCCTGTTTAGCATGGAGGGCATGAAACTACTGGCAAGGCTGTGATTGGCTGCTGAAATGATGTCATGATGCAGTTTAAAAGTCGCTGGCGCCATTTTGCGATCACTCTGCTGTGAATTCAGTTAGTGACAGGACGCTGTTTGCTGACTGAGGGACAGTTTAGAGATAGCGATTTGCTTCTTTGTGCTTTCCAAAGGCTAATTTAGCAACCGCTGTGTTCACCTACTATTCACCTTGCTTTTGCCTTGTAGCGCTGTTTTCACAGCGATCTGCAAGGTCTGTGTGTGTGTGTGTGTGAGTGCAGCCCACTCTCTAGTCTGAGTGCAGCCACATAGGCCATCCATAGCTGGTTGTATTCAGTTCAGGGAGGGTGGTTCATTGTCTCATACTGTTCTTTTTTTTTTTTTTTTTCAAGTAGTGTAGTCTGCTGCTAATTTATTCAAAAAAATCCTATTAGTGTCTTTCCACCCATCTCCAGCTAATTTGTGGAAAAACACTACATAGGATAACGTAGAGGAGGGTTTTTGGGCCTTGCAGCGCCGTTTACGGCTGTCTGCACGGTCTCCGTGTGACTGCAGCTCGCCCTGTAGTCTGTGAGCAGCCGTAGCCTGGTTGTCTCCAGCTCAGGGTTGTTCACTGCGTCATACCGCCAAATCAATTTTCATTTTGTTTTAAGTAGTGCAGGCTGCTGCACATTTTTTCAAAAAATTCCTATTAGTGTCTTTCCACCCGTCTCCAGCTAATTTGTGGAAAAACACTACATAGGATAACGTAGAGGAGGGTTTTTGGGCCTTGCAGCGCCGTTTACGGCTGTCTGCACGGTCTCCGTGTGACTGCAGCTCGCCCTGTAGTCTGTGAGCAGCCGTAGCCTGGTTGTCTCCAGCTCAGGGTTGTTCACTGCGTCATACCGCCAAATCAATTTTCATTTTGTTTTAAGTAGTGCAGGCTGCTGCACATTTTTTCAAAAAATTCCTATTAGTGTCTTTCCACCCGTCTCCAGCTAACTTGTGGAAAAACACTACATAGGATAACGTAGAGGAGGGTTTTTGGGCCTTGCAGCGCCGTTTACGTCTGTCTGCACGGTCTCCGTGTGACTGCAGCTCTATCCGTTGTCAGTTCAGCCCCCAAAAAATAAATAAATAATAAAGTTCACCAAACACACCAGTTACACCACTTTACATTTGTGTAGGCCACATTAGCTCATATTAAAGTCTAGTCCACACTTTAGAAAATTAGTGTTTCTTATACCTGTTAGGAGGAGTTGCTCAGGAATAAGCACACAAAGCCGTTAGTACTTTTCTGCTTATCTTTATCAGTCAACCAAGATGAAGAAGGCAGTGAGTAAGGCACGTGGGCGTGGGCGCGGAGCAGGGAGGGGACGTGGGGATTCTGTGCCTGCTGCGGGCACCGGTGACTCATCAGCACCCACATTCACCAGGCAACAGTCGTTCATGCGCAGCTTTGTGTCAGAGCGCTGTACACCGCTGCTGCGTGAAGAACAAATTGAAGCTGTTGTCGGATGGATGGCAGCTAATGCATCAACTTCAATTAGTGCCACATCCTCTCAGACACAGAGCACTGGAGAGCAGCCATCTGTCTCTTCACCACCTGCCAAATTGCCCAGGCAGACAGAGAGCCCAGGACAGGAGCCGTCTCTACTTCTGTTCTCTGAATCTCTTGGCTTGGAAACAGGGGGCCAGCCAAGCAGCATTGGAGAAATGGAAGAAGAGGCAGGGTGCAGTGATGCCCAACAGCTTTTTCTCTCTTCCTCTGAAGAGGCGGGTGGGCCAGTGGCTCCGGTCACCACATCGCAGGCCGCATCAGCTGATGATGACACTCAGGTGCCACTTACTGGTGCGTGCTCTGCTGCTGAGACTACCCAGGAGGAGCAGTTGGGGCAGAGGGTAGTGTAGATGATGAGGTCCTTGACCCATCTTGGCGTGAGGGACAGGAAGGTGGTGGGAGCAGCTCTGAGGAAGAGATTCCCCGTACGGCCCAAAGAGGGAGAGGGAGGGGGAAGACTGCGGATCCTGCAGCCTCCGCTTTGGCACCCGTTAGGAGCATGTCTCTTCCAAAAGCCAAAAAGGGCGCTCCCAAGACTTGCAGTGCCTGGTCCTTTTTTGACACAGTTGCAGATGACATTTGCTATGTCAGATGCAAGGTGTGTCATCAAAAAGTCAAAAGAGGGAAAAATGTCAGCAACCTCAATACCTCCAACATGTGGAAACATGTGCGCAACAGGCACCCGGCGGAGTTAGAAAAACACACTGAAGAGCTAGGCCAACCAACAGCGGCAGCTACCACCTCTTCAGCTCGTGTTGCCTCTTCCTCTAGCTCACACGCAGCTGGTTCGGCTTCCTCCCAGGATCGCCGTGGAAGAACCTCTGGCCCTGTTGTCCAGAGACCCGCTGTAATTCCACCCGCAGCACCACTTTCCCAGTCATCCACACACTCCCAGCCCACTCTACAGCCATCGGTAGTACAGGCATGGGAGAAAAGGCGGCCTTTCTCGTCAAACCACCCACGAGCACAGGCTCTGACTGCAGGCATTGCCAAACTTCTTTCACTGGAAATGCTGTCATTCAGGCTGGTGGAGACTGACAGCTTCCGTGACTTGATGTCATTGGCAGTCCCACAGTACAATGTGCCCAGCCGCTTTTACTTCAGCAGGCAAGCCGTCCCTGCCCTGCACAAGCATGTGGAGGGACACATAAAACACGCGCTACTGAACGCCGTCAGTAGCAAGGTCCACCTCACCACCGATGCGTGGACCAGTCAACATGGACAGGGGCGATACCTTTCCCTCACTGCCCATTGGGTTAATGTCGTTGAGCCGGGTACAGACCGTGCGAGTGGCGCAGGACGTGTCCTGCCCACTCCAAGGATTGCAGGAATCCATTCTGTACGCATTGACTCCTCCTCTTACACCAGTTCCTCAGAATCATCGCTGCAGGAGCCGTCACAGTCCACCTCCACATGGACCCGTGATGAACGTGTACCTGTTACGACCGACATGAGCACAGCCGTGGCCAAACGTCAACAGGCCGTGTTGAAATTAATTTTTTTGGGGAATCGTAGCCACACAGCGCAGGAGCTCTGGAATGCCATCAAGCAGGAGAGCGATGTGTGGTTTGTGCCAGCGAATCTCCAGCCAGGCATGGTAGTGTGTGATAATGGCCGAAATCTGGTGGCAGCTCTGGGCCTCGGCAACCTCACTCACATCCCATGTCTGGCACATGTGCTCAATTTGGTCGTGCAGAGCTTTTTGAGGGACTATCCGGATCTTGATGCACTGCTGCACAAGGTCCGCCTAGAGTGTGCTCACTTGCGGCGTTCCAGCACGGCAAAAGCGCGCATTGCGGCTCTGCAGCGCCGACACCGCCTGCCGGAACATCGCATCATATGTGACCTACCTACCAGGTGGAATTCCACGTTACATATGTTGGAGCGGTTGTGTGAGCAGCAGCAAGCTGTAATGGAGTACCAGCTGCTTCAGGCGCAAAGAAGTCGCAGTCAGCGCCGTACAGACTTCACAACCACAGAGTGGGCCACTATGAATGACGTCTGCCAGGTTTTGCGTCCCTTTGATTATTCCACGCGGATGGCGAGTGCAGATGATGCACTAGTCAGCATGACTGTCCCCCTTATCTGCCTGCTTGAAAAATCACTGCAAGCGCTAAGGGATGATGTTGTGGAAGAGGTGGAGGATGAGGATTCACCATTTCCATCATCTTCTGGACAGTCAGCGCCACGTGGTTCCTCACAAATGCGTAGGCAGGGGACAGTTTGTGAGGAGGATGAGGAGGAGTCAATGGAGGAGGAAGACATCCGTCCAGAGGAGGGAGTTACCGAATTGTCCAGTACTCAGTGTGTACAGCGAGGGTGGGGTGATGACGAGCGGGCAGAGACCACGCCTCCAGCAGGGGACAGCGTTTCTTGGGCAGTTGGCAGTCTGCAGCACATGGTGGATTACATGCTGCAGTGCCTGACAAACGACCGCCGCATCGCCCACATTCTCAACATGTCTGATTATTGGGTGTTCACCCTCCTCGATCCTCGCTACCGGGACAATGTAGAAAGCCTCATCACACCGTTGAACCGGGAGCGAAAAATGCGGGAGTACCAAGACACACTGGTCAATTCCATCATCTTCTCCATTCCAACTGAGAGAAGTGCTGCTAGTGCATTCCAAAGCAGCTCAGTGCGTCCAGGCAGTGGTGGAGGCTCTGCACAAAGAGGGAGCAGAAGCAGTGCCTCTGCCCAAGGCAAGACCAGTATGGCCCAACTGTGGCACAGTTTTCTGTGCCCCCCACAAAAGTCTACACCATCACAGACGGCTCCAGTCAGCAGGAGGCAACGGTTCCGTCAGATGGTGACAGACTACATGTCTTGCCCTCTTGCTGTACTCCCAGACGGCTCTTCCCCTTTCAAGTTTTGGGTCTCAAAGCTGGATACATGGCCAGAGCTAAGCCAGTATGCATTGGAGGTGCTGTCTTGCCCTGCGGCCAGTGTATTATCGGAACGTGTCTTTAGTGCTGCAGGTGGTGTACTAACTGACCGTCGCATGCGACTATCCTCCGATAACGTTGACCGGCTTATTTTCCTGAAAATGAACAAGGCCTGGATCTCGCAGGAATTTGCCACTCCTCCTCCTGATTAAATAATTAGGTCACTGTATACGTTATCCAGGTCTCCTGTTGTGTTCATCTTTCTACCACCTGAACTTAAATTCCTGGGCTCCAACACCGCCAGTTGAGGCTCAGAAGTGCCGTCTGCACAGTCAAAACATACGACGCAGTGTTATTGGGTTTCAGTAACGTCAGCTGATCCCCAGCTGTGTAGCCGGCAATGTGTCATGCGACCGCCACGCTGACACAACAACTGAAATGTAAGGGAATCTGTCCCCCCCCCCCCAAGGCGTTTGTTACTGAAAGAGCCACCTTGTGCAGCAGTAATGCTGCACAAGGAAAAGGTAGCTATTTTGGTTTAGCTCCTTGCACACGCAGAACTTAACACTTATAAAATGTGTCCACTGATACCGTAAAACCGTCCCGGAGGTGGGACTTTCCTTCGTAATATGACGCAGCACAGCCGTCATTCCTACCCCCCCGGCGCCGCGCCCCGGCTCCTCAGCGTTGTTTGATTCCGTCCCGGAGCCTGCGCTGTTATGTTATCCCGTGGCCAGGCACACTTAGCGCTGGCCGTCTTCTGGCATCATTTGGTGTCAGGATGGCTGCGCCTGTGCGGCCGCGCTGGCCGAGAGCCCGCCTCGCAGTGTCTTCTGATTTAATCCCACTGGGGGCCTGGGATCCATGGACATGCGCAGTGCATATCTGAACCTCCACCTCTCACTCATCTCCCTATGGCTTCTTCAGACTGTTCGGTGTCAGCTGGTCCCTAATAGCATGCCACGGCCGTGACACCGCACAGTCTTAAGAAGCCGTAGGGAGGGGAATGAGAGGCGAGGATATGCACTGCGCATGGCCATGGATCCCAGGCCCCCAGTGGGATAAAATCAGAAGACACTGCGAGGCGGGCTCTCCGGCAGCGCGGCCGCACAGGCGCAGCCAGCCTGACACCAAATGATGCCAGAAGACGGGCAGCGCTAAGTGTGCCTGGCCACGGGATAACATAACAGCGCAGGCTCCGGGACGGAATCAAACAACGCTGATGAGCCGGTGCGCGGCGCCGGGGGGGTAGGAATGACGGCTGTGCTGCGTCATATTACGAAGGAAAGTCCCACCTCCGGGACGGTTTCACGGTTTCAGGGGACACATTTTATAAGTGTTTAGTTCTGGGTTTGCAAGGAGCGTGATGAAAAGAGCCACCTTTTCCTTTTGCATCTTTTGTGCAGCACAAGCTGGCTCTTTCAGCTACAAACGCCTTAGGGGGGGGTTAAAGGTTCCCTTTCGACTTTCTCAGGCTTCGGCCTACATTGTGTTCCTCTGCTTTTCCACCTGTCCCTGGGCTCCAACACAGCTAGTTGCCGTCCAGAAGTGCTGTCCGCACAGTCCCAACAGTCGCTCCTCTGTTATTGGGGTTCAGTAACGTCAGCTGTTCCCCTGCTGTGTGTGTGGCAATCCCTCCTACCTCCTCCTCCTCCACCTGTCCCTGGGCTCCAACACCGCCAGTTGCCGTCCAGAAGTGCTGTACGCACAGTCAACAGTCCCTCCTCTGTTATTGGGGTTCAGTAACGTCAGCTGTTCCCCTGCTGTGTGTGTGGCAATCCCTCCTACCTCCTCCTCCTCCACCTGTCCCTGGGCTCCAACACCGCCAGTTGCCGTCCAGAAGTGCTGTACGCACAGTCAACAATCCCTCCTCTGTTATTGGGGTTCAGTAACGTCAGCTGTTCCCCTGCTGTGTGTGTGGCAATCCCTCCTACCTCCTCCTACCTCCTCCTCCTCCACCTGTCCCTGGGCTCCAACACCGCCAGTTGCCGTCCAGAAGTGCTGTACGCACAGTCAACAGTCCCTCCTCTGTTATTGGGGTTCAGTAACGTCAGCTGTTCCCCTGCTGTGTGTGTGGCAATCCCTCCTACCTCCTCCTCCTCCACCTGTCCTTGGGCTCCAACACCGCCAGTTGCCATCCAGAAGTGCTGTACGCACAGTCAACAGTCCCTCCTCTGTTATTGGGGTTCAGTAACGTCAACTATTCCCCTGCTGTGTGTGTGGCAATCCCTCCTACCTCCTCCTCCTCCACCTGTCCCTGGGCTCCAACACCGCCAGTTGCCGTCCAGAAGTGCTGTACGCACAGTCAACAGTCCCTCCTCTGTTATTGGGGTTCAGTAACGTCAGCTGTTCCCCTGCTGTGTGTGTGGCAATCCCTCCTACCTCCTCCTCCTCCACCTGTCCCTGGGCTCCAACACTGCCAGTTGCTGTCCAGAAGTGCTGTACGCACAGTCAACAGTCCCTCCTCTGTTATTGGGGTTCAGTAGCGTCAGCTGTTCCCCTGCTGTGTGTGTGGCAATCCCTCCTACCTCCTCCTACCTCCTCCTCCTCCACCTGTCCCTGGGCTCCAACACCACCAGTTGCCGTCCAGAAGTGCTGTACGCACAGTCAACAGTCCCTCCTCTGTTATTGGGGTTCAGTAACGTCAGCTGTTCCCCTGCTGTGTGTGTGGGAATCCCTCCTACCTCCTCCTCCTCCACCTGTCCCTGGGCTCCAACACCGCCAGTTGCCGTCCAGAAGTGCTGTACGCACAGTCAACAGTCCCTCCTCTGTTATTGGGGTTCAGTAACGTCAGCTGTTCCCCTGCTGTGTGTGTGGCAATCCCTCCTACCTCCTCCTCCTCCACCTGTCCCTGGGCTCCAACACCGCCAGTTGCCGTCCAGAAGTGCTGTACGCACAGTCAACAGTCCCTCCTCTGTTATTGGGGTTCAGTAACGTCAGCTGTTCCCCTGCTGTGTGTGTGGCAATCCCTCCTACCTCCTCCTACTCCACCTGTCCCTGGGCTCCAACACCGCCAGTTGCCGTCCAGAAGTGCTGTACGCACAGTCAACAGTCCCTCCTCTGTTATTGGGGTTCAGTAACGTCAGCTGTTCCCCTGCTGTGTGTGTGGCAATCCCTCCTACCTCCTCCTACCTCCTCCTCCTCCACCTGTCCCTGGGCTCCAACACCGCCAGTTGCCGTCCAGAAGTGCTGTACGCACAGTCAACAGTCCCTCCTCTGTTATTGGGGTTCAGTAACGTCAGCTGTTCCCCTGCTGTGTGTGTGGCAATCCCTCCTACCTCCTCCTCCTCCACCTGTCCCTGGGCTCCAACACCGCCAGTTGCCGTCCAGAAGTGCTGTACGCACAGTCAACAGTCCCTCCTCTGTTATTGGGGTTCAGTAACGTCAGCTGTTCCCCTGCTGTGTGTGTGGCAATCCCTCCTACCTCCTCCTCCTCCACCTGTCCCTGGGCTCCAACACCGCCAGTTGCCGTCCAGAAGTGCTGTACGCACAGTCAACAGTCCCTCCTCTGTTATTGGGGTTCAGTAACGTCAGCTGTTCCCCTGCTGTGTGTGTGGCAATCCCTCCTACCTCCTCCTACTCCACCTGTCCCTGGGCTCCAACACCGACAGTTGCCGTCCAGAAGTGCTGTACGCACAGTCAACAGTCCCTCCTCTGTTATTGGGGTTCAGTAACGTCAGCTGTTCCCCTGCTGTGTGTGTGGCAATCCCTCCTACCTACTCCTCCTCCACCTGTCCCTGGGCTCCAACACCGCCAGTTGCTGTCCAGAAGTGCTGTACGCACAGTCAACAGTCCCTCCTCTGTTATTGGGGTTCAGTAACGTCAGCTGTTCCCCTGCTGTGTGTGTGGCAATCCCTCCTACCTCCTCCTCCTCCACCTGTCCCTGGGCTCCAACACCGCCAGTTGCCGTCCAGAAGTGCTGTACGCACAGTCAACAGTCCCTCCTCTGTTATTGGGGTTCAGTAACGTCAGCTGTTCCCCTACTGTGTGTGTGGCAATCCCTCCTACCTCCTCCTCCTCCACCTGTCCCTGGGCTCCAACACCGCCAGTTGCCGTCCAGAAGTGCTGTACGCACAGTCAACAGTCCCTCCTATGTTATTGGGGTTCAGTAACGTCAGCTGTTCCCCTGCTGTGTGTGTGGCAATCCCTCCTACCTCCTCCTCCTCCACCTGTCCCTGGGCTCCAACACCGCCAGTTGCCATCCAGAAGTGCTGTACGCACAGTCAACAGTCCCTCCTCTGTTATTGGGGTTCAGTAACATCAGCTGTTCCCCTGCTGTGTGTGTGGCAATCCCTCCTACCTCCTCCTACTCCACCTGTCCCTGGGCTCCAACACCGCCAGTTGCCGTCCAGAAGTGCTGTACGCACAGTCAACAGTCCCTCCTCTGTTATTGGGGTTCAGTAACGTCAGCTGTTCCCCTGCTGTGTGTGTGGCAATCCCTCCTACCTCCTCCTCCTGCACCTGTCCCTGGGCTCCAACACCGCCAGTTGCCGTCCAGAAGTGCTGTACGCACAGTCAACAGTCCCTCCTCTGTTATTGGGGTTCAGTAACATCAGCTGTTCCCCTGCTGTGAGTGTGGCAATCCCTCCTACCTCCTCCTACTCCACCTGTCCCTGGGCTCCAACACCGCCAGTTGCCGTCCAGAAGTGCTGTACGCACAGTCAACAGTCCCTCCTCTGTTATTGGGGTTCAGTAACGTCAGCTGTTCCCCTGCTGTGTGTGTGGCAATCCCTCCTACCTCCTCCTTCTCCACCTGTCCCTGGGCTCCAACACCGCCAGTTGCCGTCCAGAAGTGCTGTACGCACAAAGCCAAACACCTCGCCAATGTGTTAGTGGGGTTCAGCACCGCCAGCTGTTCCCCTGCTGTGCAGCCGGCAACGTGTACTGCGACCGCCACGCAGGCACAACAAGTTAAATTTAAGGGAAGCTGTCCCCCCCCCCCAGGCGTTTGTTACTGAAGGAGCCACCTTGTGCAGCAGTAATGATGCAAAGGGAAAAAGTGCCTCTTTTCGTGGTGCTCCTTGCACATGCTGATCCTAACACTTATGAAAAGTGTCCCCTCCTACCGTGATACCGTCCGGTTGGTGGAACTTTCCTTTGTGATGTGACGCAGCACAGCCGTCATTCTTACCCCCTTGGCGCCATGCGCCGCCTCCTCAGCATTGTTTGAATCAGTCCCGGAGCCTGCGCTGTTAGGTTAGCCCTTGGCCATGCACACATTTTGCGCTGCCCGTCTTCTGACATCATTTGGTGTCAGGCTGGCTGCGCCTGTGCGGCCGTGCTGGCCGAGAGCCCGCCTCGTACTGTCTTCTGATTTAATCCCACTGGGGGCCTGAGATCCATGGACATGCGCAGTGCATATCTGAACCTCCACCTCTCACTCATCTCCCTACGGCTTATTCAAACTGTGCGGTGTCAGCTGGTCCCTAATAGCATGCCACGGCCGTGACACCGCACAGTCAGAAGAAGCCGTAGGGAGATGAGTGAGAGGTGGAGGTTCAGATATGCACTGCGCATGTCCATGGATCTCAGGCCCCCAGTGGGATTAAATCAGAAGACAGTACGAGGCGGGCTCTCGGCCAGCGCGGCCGCACAGGTGCAGCCAGCCTGACACCAAATGATGTCAGAAGACGGGCAGCGCAAAATGTGTGCATGGCCAAGGGCTAACCTAACAGCGCAGGCTCCGGGACTGATTCAAACAACGCTGAGGAGGCGGCGCACGGCGCCAAGGGGGTAAGAATGACGGCTGTGCTGCGTCACATCACAAAGGAAAGTTCCACCTACCGGACGGTATCACGGTAGGAGGGGACACTTTTTATAAGTGTTAGGTTCAGCATGTGCAAGGACCATAATTAAAAGAGCTAAGTTTACCTTTTCCAGCATTAGTGCTGTACACGATGGCTCTTTCAGCTACAAACGCCTGGGGGGGGTTAAAGTCTCCCTTTCAACTTGCTCCAGTGCAGGCTTCGGCCTACACTCTGCTCCCTCTCCTCCTCCTGCTGACCCTGGGCTCTAACACCGCCAGTTGGGGCCCAGATGTGCTAGCTGCACAGAGCCAAACACCAGCCAATGTGTCAGTGGGGTTCAGCACCGCCAGCTGTTCCCCTGCTGTGTAGCCGGCAACGTGTCCTGCAACAGCCACGCAGACACAAGAACTGAAATTGAAGGAAACCTGTCCCCCCTCCCCCAGGCGTTTTTACGTTTTACAGCCACCTTGTACGACAGTAATGCTGCATGTGTGCAAGGTGGCTCAGAAACTTAATCTCCTTGCCCATGTTGAAGTGAACACGTCTAAAAATGAGTCCTCTGCGACCATTAAAACGTCCCTCAGGGGTGATTTTCCTTTGTATTGACACGCAACAAGCTCCTTGGTAGCGCTGCCCGTCTTCTGATATCATTGTTTGGCTGCCTGCGCCTCTGCGGCCGCCTTGCCCCACACAACGCCCCTCGGTGTCTTATTTATTTGGACTGCGAGGGTGTGATTGATGGGCATGAACGGTGCATTTCTTCGCCTGTCCCTCATCTCCTTCCGCCTTCCTCAGACTGTGCGGCTTCATGGCCGCGGCATGCGATAAGGGATCAGCTGACGCTGCACAGTCTGAAGCGGGTGTAAGGACCCGAGTGTGAGAGGCGCACATATGTACTGTGCCAGGCCATGAATCCCAGCCCCGCAGTGTTTTAACTATGTCAAGACACTGCGGGGCTGGGATTCATGGGCATCGCGAACCGCACCGGCCGACATCAAATGATGTCAGAGGACGGGCAGCACTAACAGCGCAAGGCCAAGGGATAACACGACAGCGCAGACTCCTGTGCAACAAATAACGATGCTCAGGAGGCCGCGCAAAGCACCAAGGTGGCATTTTTGCCAGCTGTACTGCGTCTCTTTACGAAGGGAACTCACGCCTCAAAATCACTTTGACTGTGTAAGGGCCTAAATGTTATACGTGTTCCTTTCAGCGTGTGCAAGGAGCAAAATTAAAAGAGCAACCTTTGACTTGTGCAGCACTACTGCTGCATATGCTGTGGCTCTTCTACTTTGTAACCCCTGAGGGGGGGTTAAAGGTTACCTTTGAAATTGGTTCAAGTAGGCTTCGGCCTACACTCTGCTCCCCCTGCAGAGCCCGGGCTCCAACACCGCCAGTTGGGGCCCGGTACTGCTAGCTGCACAGAGCCAAACACCAGCCAATGTGTCAGTGGGGTTCAGCACCGCCAGCTGTTCCCCTGCTGTGCAGCCGGCAACGTGTCCTGCAACAGCCACGCAGGCACAACAGACCCAAAGCTGCCGCCAGTGCAGGCTTCGGCCTACACTCTGCTCCATCTCCTCCTCCTGCTGACCCCGGGCTCTAACACCGCCAGTTGTGGCCCGGTACTGCTAGCTGCACAGAGAAAAACACCAGCCAATGTGTCAGTGGGGTTCAGCACCGCCAGCTGTTCCCCTGCTGTGCAGCCGGCATCGTGTCCTGCAAAAGCCACGCAGACACAAGAACTGAAATTGAAGGGAACCTGTCCCCCCTCCCCCAGGCATTTGTACGTTTTTAAGGCCACCTTGTACAGCGATAATGCTGCATGTGTGCAAGGTGGCTCATAAACGTATTCTCCTCGCACATGTGGAACTGAAAACACGTCTGAAATGTGTCCTCTGTGTGACCATTTAACCGTCCCGGGGGTGTGACTTTCCTTTGTAATGACACGCTGCAACCCCCTTGGTAGCGCTGCCCGTCTTCTGGCATCATTGTTTGGCTGCCTGCGCCTCTGCGGCCGCCCTGACCCACACAACGCCCCTTGGTGTCTTATTTCTTGGGACTGCGAGGGTGTGATTGATGGGCATGAGCAGTGCATCAGTTCGCCTGTCCCTCATCTCCTTCCGCCTTCTTCAGACTGTGCGGCTTCATGGCCGTGGCATGCGATAAGGGATCAGCTGACGCCGCACAGTCTGCAGCGGGTGTAAGGACCCGAGTGCGAGAGGCGAACATATGTGCTGTGCCAGGCCATGAATCCCAGCCCCGCAGTGTTTTAACAATGTTAAGACACCACGGGGCTGGGATTCATGGTCATCGCGAACCGCAGCGGCCGACATTAAATGAGGTCAGAAGATGGGCAGCGCTAACAGCGCTAGGCCAGGGGATAACACGACAGCGCAGACTCCTGTACAGCAAATAACAACGCTCAGGAGGCTGCACCCAGCACCAAGGTGGGATTCTTGACATCTGTGCTGCGTCTCATTACAAAGGGAACTCGCGCCTCCAACACAGTTTGACTGTATAAAGGGCTAAATGTTATACGTGTTTCATTCAGCGTGTGCAAGGAGCAAAATTAAAAGAGCAACCTTTGACTTGTGCAGCACTACTGCTGCATAAGCTGTGGCTCTTCTACTTTGTAACCCCTGAGGGGGGGTTAAAGGTTACCTTTGAAATTGGTTCAAGTAGGCTTCGGCCTACACTCTGCTCCCCCTGCAGAGCCCGGGCTCCAACACTGCCAGTTGGGGCCCGGTACTGCTAGCTGCACAGAGCCAAACACCAGCCAATGTGTCAGTGGGGTTCAGCACCGCCAGCTGTTCCCCTGCTGTGCAGCCGGCAACGTGTCCTGCAACAGCCACGCAGGCACAACAGACCCAAAGCTGCCGCCAGTGCAGGCTTCGGCCTACACTCTGCTCCATCTCCTCCTCCTGCTGACCCCGGGCTCTAACACCGCCAGTTGGGGCCCGGTACTGCTAGCTGCACAGAGAAAAACACCAGCCAATGTGTCAGTGGGGTTCAGCACCGCCAGCTGTTCCCCTGCTGTGCAGCCGGCATCGTGTCCTGCAAAAGCCACGCAGACACAAGAACTGAAATTGAAGGGAACCTGTCCCCCCTCCCCCAGGCGTTTGTACGTTTTTAAGGCCACCTTGTACAGCGGTAATGCTGCATGTGTGCATGGTGGCTCATAAACGTATTCTCCTCGCACATGTGGAACTGAAAACACGTCTGAAATGTGTCCTCTGTGTGACCATTTAACCGTCCCGGGGGGGTGACTTTCCTTTGTAATGACACGCTGCAACCCCCTTGGTAGCGCTGCCCGTCTTCTGGCATCATTGTTTGGCTGCCTGCGCCTCTGCGGCCGCCCTGACCCACACAACGCCCCTCGGTGTCTTATTTCTTGGGACTGCGAGGGTGTGATTGATGGGCATGAGCAGTGCATCAGTTCGCCTGTCCCTCATCTCCTTCCGCCTTCTTCAGACTGTGCGGCTTCATGGCCGTGGCATGCGATAAGGGATCAGCTGACGCCGCACAGTCTGCAGCGGGTGTAAGGACCCGAGTGCGAGAGGCGAACATATGTGCTGCGCCAGGCCATGAATCCCAGCCCCGCAGTGTTTTAACAATGTTAAGACACCGCGGGGCTGGGATTCATGGTCATCGCGAACCGCAGCGGCCGACATTAAATGAGGTCAGAAGATGGGCAGCGCTAACAGCGCTAGGCCAGGGGATAACACGACAGCGCAGACTCCTGTACAGCAAATAACAACGCTCAGGAGGCTGCACCCAGCACCAAGGTGGGATTCTTGACATCTGTGCTGCGTCTCATTACAAAGGGAACTCGCGCCTCCAACACAGTTTGACTGTATAAAGGGCTAAATGTTATACGTGTTTCATTCAGCGTGTGCAAGGAGCAAAATTAAAAGAGCAACCTTTGACTTGTGCAGCACTACTGCTACATAAGCTGTGGCTCTTCTACTTTGTAACCCCTGAGGGGGGGTTAAAGGTTACCTTTGAAATTGGTTCAAGTAGGCTTCGGCCTACACTCTGCTCCCCCTGCAGAGCCCGGGCTCCAACACCGCCAGTTGGGGCCCGGTACTGCTAGCTGCACAGAGCCAAACACCAGCCAATGTGTCAGTGGGGTTCAGCACCGCCAGCTGTTCCCCTGCTGTGCAGCCGGCAACATGTCCTGCAACAGCCACGCAGGCACAACAGACCCAAATCTGCCGCCAGTGCAGGCTTCGGCCTACACTCTGCTCCATCTCCTCCTCCTGCTGACCCCGGGCTCTAACACCGCCAGTTGGGGCCCGGTACTGCTAGCTGCACAGAGAAAAACACCAGCCAATGTGTCAGTGGGGTTCAGCACCGCCAGCTGTTCCCCTGCTGTGCAGCCGGCATCGTGTCCTGCAAAAGCCACGCAGACACAAGAACTGAAATTGAAGGGAACCTGTCCCCCCTCCCCCAGGCGTTTGTACATTTTTAAGGCCACCTTGTACAGCGGTAATGCTGCATGTGTGCAAGGTGGCTCATAAACGTATTCTCCTCGCACATGTGGAACTGAAAACACGTCTCAAATGTGTCCTCTGTGTGACCATTTAACCGTCCCGAGGGTGTGAGTTTCCTTTGTAATGACACGCTGCAACCCCCTTGGTAGCGCTGCCTGTCTTCTGGCATCATTGTTTGGCTGCCTGCGCCTCTGCGGCCGCCCTGACCCACACAACGACCCTCGGTGTCTTATTTCTTGGGACTGCGAGGGTGTGATTGATGGGCATTAGCAGTGCATCAGTTCGCCTGTCCCTCATCTCCTTCCGCCTTCTTCAGACTGTGCGGCTTCATGGCCGTGGCATGCGATAAGGGATCAGCTGACGCCGCACAGTCTGCAGCGGGTGTAAGGACCCGAGTGCGAGAGGCGAACATATGTGCTGCGCCAGGCCATGAATCCCAGCCCCGCAGTGTTTTAACAATGTTAAGACACCGCGGGGCTGGGATTCATGGTCATCGCGAACCGCAGCGGCCGACATTAAATGAGGTCAGAAGATGGGCAGCGCTAACAGCGCTAGGCCAGGGGATAACATGACAGCGCAGACTCCTGTACAGCAAATAACAACGCTCAGGAGGCTGCACCCAGCACCAAGGTGGGATTCTTGACATCTGTGCTGCGTCTCATTACAAAGGGAACTCGCGCCTCCAACACAGTTTGACTGTATAAAGGGCTAAATGTTATACGTGTTTCATTCAGCGTGTGCAAGGAGCAAAATTAAAAGAGCAACCTTTGACTTGTGCAGCACTACTGCTGCATAAGCTGTGGCTCTTCTACTTTGTAACCCCTGAGGGGGGGTTAAAGGTTACCTTTGAAATTGGTTCAAGTAGGCTTCGGCCTACACTCTGCTCCCCCTGCAGAGCCCGTGCTCCAACACCGCCAGTTGGGGCCCGGTACTGCTAGCTGCACAGAGCCAAACACCAGCCAATGTGTCAGTGGGGTTCAGCACCGCCAGCTGTTCCCCTGCTGTGCAGCCGGCAACGTGTCCTGCAACAGCCACGCAGGCACAACAGACCCAAAGCTGCCGCCAGTGCAGGCTTTGGCCTACACTCTGCTCCATCTCCTCCTCCTGCTGACCCCGGGCTCTAACATCGCCAGTTGGGGCCCGGTACTGCTAGCTGCACAGAGAAAAACACCAGCCAATGTGTCAGTGGGGTTCAGCACCGCCAGCTGTTCCCCTGCTGTGCAGCCGGCATCGTGTCCTGCAAAAGCCACGCAGACACAAGAACTGAAATTGAAGGGAACCTGTCCCCCCTCCCCCAGGCGTTTGTACGTTTTTAAGGCCACCTTGTACAGCGGTAATGCTGCATGTGTGCAAGGTGGCTCATAAACGTATTCTCCTCGCACATGTGGAACTGAAAACACGTCTGAAATGTGTCCTCTGTGTGACCATTTAACCGTCCCGGGGGTGTGACTTTCCTTTGTAATGACACGCTGCAACCCCCTTGGTAGCGCTGCCCGTCTTCTGGCATCATTGTTTGGCTGCCTGCGCCTCTGCGGCCGCCCTGACCCACACAACGCCCCTTGGTGTCTTATTTCTTGGGACTGCGAGGGTGTGATTGATGGGCATGAGCAGTGCATCAGTTCGCCTGTCCCTCATCTCCTTCCGCCTTCTTCAGACTGTGCGGCTTCATGGCCGTGGCATGCGATAAGGGATCAGCTGACGCCGCACAGTCTGCAGCGGGTGTAAGGACCCGAGTGCGAGAGGCGAACATATGTGCTGCGCCAGGCCATGAATCCCAGCCCCGCAGTGTTTTAACAATGTTAAGACACCGCGGGGCTGGGATTCATGGTCATCGCGAACCGCAGCGGCCGACATTAAATGAGGTCAGAAGATGGGCAGCGCTAACAGCGCTAGGCCAGGGGATAACACGACAGCGCAGACTCCTGTACAGCAAATAACAACGCTCAGGAGGCTGCACCCAGCACCAAGGTGGGATTCTTGACATCTGTGCTGCGTCTCATTACAAAGGGAACTCGCGCCTCCAACACAGTTTGACTGTATAAAGGGCTAAATGTTATACGTGTTTCATTCAGCGTGTGCAAGGAGCAAAATTAAAAGAGCAACCTTTGACTTGTGCAGCACTACTGCTGCATAAGCTGTGGCTCTTCTACTTTGTAACCCCTGAGGGGGGGTTAAAGGTTACCTTTGAAATTGGTTCAAGTAGGCTTCGGCCTACACTCTGCTCCCCCTGCAGAGCCCGGGCTCCAACACCGCCAGTTGGGGCCCGGTACTGCTAGCTGCACAGAGCCAAACACCAGCCAATGTGTCAGTGGGGTTCAGCACCGCCAGCTGTTCCCCTGCTGTGCAGCCGGCAACGTGTCCTGCAACAGCCACGCAGGCACAACAGACCCAAAGCTGCCGCCAGTGCAGGCTTCGGCCTACACTCTGCTCCATCTCCTCCTCCTGCTGACCCCGGGCTCTAACACCGCCAGTTGGGGCCCGGTACTGCTAGCTGCACAGAGAAAAACACCAGCCAATGTGTCAGTGGGGTTCAGCACCGCCAGCTGTTCCCCTGCTGTGCAGCCGGCATCGTGTCCTGCAAAAGCCACGCAGACACTTGCTCTTGTACCTTCTGCTCCCCATCCTGGTTCCAGTACCGTCAGCTGGTTCCGGGCAGAGCCTTTGGCTTAGGTGCCTCCCTCTGGGTATCCGAGTTCCACCAACATCAGGTGGTCCTTGGTAGTGCTTTCAGGCACGGGTACCTCCTGCTTAGTAACCGGGTTCCAGTAACGTCAGCTGGTCTTCGGTAGTTCCATTGGCTCTTGGACCTTCGGCTACCCATCCGGGTTCCAGCACCGTCAGCTGGTTCTCGGCAGTGTCTTTTGCTCTTGTACCTTCTGCTCCCCATCCTGGTTCCAGTACCGTCAGCTGGTTCCGGGCAGAGCCTTTGGCTTAGGTGCCTCCCTCTGGGTATCCGAGTTCCACCAACGTCAGGTGGTCCTTGGTAGTGCTTTCAGGCACGGGTACCTCCTGCTTAGTAACCGGGTTCCAGTAACGTCAGCTGGTCCTCGGTAGTTCCATTGGCTCTTGGACCTTCGGGTAGCCATCCGAGTTCCAGTTCCATCAGCTGGTTCTCGGCATTTTCTCAGCCTTCTTGTACCTTCTGCTACATTTCCAAGTTCAAGAGACTAAACACGATGACCCGGAAGACCACCCCTAAGATGACGACGACACCAGAGACGACAACCACCGTGATGACGACGACCCTGGAGACGATGACCCCGAAGACCACCCCGATGACGACGACCCCGGAGACGACGACCCTGAAGACCACCCCGATGACGACGACCCCGGAGACGACGACCCTGGAGACGACGACGACCTGGAAGACCGAGAAGCAGAAGAACAAGAGGCTGCAGAACAAAGAGCAGAAGAACATTAAGCATAACACTAAATATCAGAGCAAAAAATATTATCTAAATTATAAGCAGAAGAAGACTAAGCAGTGTATGGGGGTGAGTCCGTTCCTCCTCGTGGTGCCCCTGGATAAAGCCTGATGCTGCAGGCCAAACTGAACGCGGACAAATGTAACTGTTTTGTGACAGGCAGAACGGAAGGTGTAATCTTCAAACTTTTATAGATAACAACTACGGGAATGCCTGTCACAAATAAGAATATGATGAAGAAGTAGAATATGATGAAGATAATAGTAAAATAAAAAGAATATGAACAATGTAAGAAAAAAAATAATAGGTAGAAGATGAAGAAGAAGATGAATAAGGTGAAGAAGTTGATGTCAAAGAAGCTGATGATGAGGATAATGAAGAAGAAAGTGTGGGAGAAGTAAAAAAGAAGGTGAAGGGCGTGGAAGTAGTGAAACATCAATATCTGACAAAATAAAAAAAAATTAACATAGTCAAAATCTTTCTACCGCCGAACGTCATAAAAAAAAAAAAAACTGCTATTCTATTACATTGGGCTAAACCTCTGTGCCTTTAATGTCTCCGCCACGTCCCCCAATACATCCTACATTATTCTTTGTTTTCCTTCATGTAGAATGAACCTACAAGTTTATAAAGGGTTTATTTTAATTCCGATATTTTCATCCCATTGACTTGCATTGGGATCGGGTATCGGTATCGGATTAGATCCGATATTTTGACGGTATCGGCCGATACTTTCCGATACCGATACTTTCCGATATCGGAAAGTATCGCTCAACACTAGTTGTGGGATGTCCTCAGCCCTTAAAGATTTTATTAAATTCCCAACTTATATGATAACTTGATCTTGATGATCGCAGAAGGTCAAGATTTTGACAGGATTTTCACCATTACCCAGAGACCACACATGACATGGATGTTATGAGTGGTCTGCCCACTATTGATTTATGTCTCATAGGCAGGGTTTACAGGTATGAAAAAACATACATCTTTTACCCTGATTTGCCCTGAAGCTGAAGATGTACTGTATGTCCCATCAACTATTGGATCTATACTGACTCCAATATTTCTAACGTTCTTTCAGAGACATACAGCTCTGGCAAAAATTAAGAGACCACTGCAAAATGTTCAGTGCTTGTCTGATTTTTCTCTTTATAGGTATATTTTTGAGTAAAATATAAATTGTTCTTTTATTCTATAAACTTCTGACAACATGTCTCTAAAGTTCCAAGCAATACATTTTGTATTTTTTTCTGATAGAAAAATGGTCAAAATTAAAAAAAAAAGCCCAGTACTTTCAGACCTCAAATAATGCAAAGAAAACAATTTCATAATCATTTAGAAACTACAATACTAATGTTTTAACTCAGGAAGAGTTCAGAAATCAGTATTTTGTGGAATATTCATGATTTTTAATCCCAGTTTTCATGCGTCTTGCCATGCTTTCCACCAGTTTTTCACACTGCTTCTGGCGCAAACATTTAAGTAGTTCTTTGATGGCTTGTGACTATCCATCATCCTCTTGATTACATTCCAGAGGTTATCAATGGGGTTCAGGTCTGGAGATTGGGCTGCCCATGACAGGGATTTGATGTGGTGGTCTCTTAATTTTTGACAGAGCTGTATGTCTGGGTCAATGTATAGCCTTTGCCTTGCAGAAAGCAGCAGTGTCACTGTGGGCAAAGCCCTTTCCATTTTGCTATCTATATGTAAACACAAGAACCTTTGTTCCAACTCTCTGAAAATGCCATTTCCTGTCTTAATTATTTGTCCAATCTATAAATCCTTGTAAATACACAATTGATAACCCCCTTTTCACTGCAGGGGCCTGTGAGAGAGGGAAGGAAGGAGGGGGTGAAAACTCAGAGATTTTAATATTTTCTATGACAGATAGCTTTTCACAAGCTGTCCAAAATGATCCCTTTATTTAGGGAGCAAAACAGGTGTACTTTTTTAAAGTGAGGAATTACTGGTTCCTCCGCCAGGCGTGAAAAAAGTATCACTTTTTTTTGGATGTGCAACATGTTTGTAATTGTCAAAATGAATAAATATTTGCAAAGGCTTTTTATCAAGGCATCCAAAAATTAACCCTTTTTTATGGAGCAAGATCAGGCTAGCTGTTTTCAAAGCGAAAAAGCAATGTCTTTTCAAAAAACCATAAAAATGTGCCTTATTTTGGGATCTGTTTGTAGCAGTTTAGTATAGCATTATAAAATACAGTGGGCAGCCAGGAGTTAAAGTATGTAATCCAATGAAGAAAAATAGTTTGCATAATGTGTATATGTGTATGTGTGTATAGTGTCATAATAATACTATAATAGCACCGATTTTATATATATATATATTTTATATATATATATTATTTTTATTGTTTTGTTAGAATTTTA
This sequence comes from Ranitomeya variabilis, assembly GCF_051348905.1. Classification (NCBI taxonomy): domain Eukaryota; kingdom Metazoa; phylum Chordata; class Amphibia; order Anura; family Dendrobatidae; genus Ranitomeya; species Ranitomeya variabilis. The sequence goes on along the minus strand of NC_135238.1, from coordinate 158,077,462 downwards.
TAAATCTAACTTTGGCTTTGAACACTGCCTGAATCCTTCTGGGCATGCTTTCTATCAGATTCAAGCATGTCTCAACCAAAATCTGATCCCAGGTCTCTTCTACACATTTCTAAAGTTGGTGCGTACTTGTCGACTCTCTTGAATATATATACAGCTTTTTCTTCAACTCTACGCACAAGTTTTCTATTGACTGGGTTGAGGTCTGGAGGCTGTGGAGGCCAATCCAGCATCTATACTTTGTTATTGAACCATTTCTTTGCGAATCTCGACATATGCTTGGGGTCATTGTCCTGATTGAACCCTATGTTGTCCTTTTCTTACCCAGAGTACCTGAGTGTACAAAGTAACTTGCTTTGTAGGATACTCAGATACAGCTAGCTCAGCATTGAGACTACCATTGATCTTGGTCAAGTATCCAGTGCCTTTGGTTGTGAAACAACCCCATATAATCAGGCTTCTTCCGCTGAACTTGACAGTTCCTACAATTTCTCGATCTGTTAGCCCTTTTTCCCCTTGTTTTTTCCAGACTGATTTGCACAGATCAGAGCCTAGTCTTTTTATTTTTGTATCATCTCCCCAAATCACTCATTTCCAATCTTCTACTGTCCACTTTTTGTACTTTTTTGCAAATTCTAGCCAACTTTTCTTATGACAATAATTTAGTCAAGGCTTCTTCACCTTTATTCAGGCCAAGATTCCAGACCTGTGTAACATGCATCTCACGGTACTTGCAAGGATGTTTGTAATCTCACTATTACAAAGCTTACGAGCCACCTACACTGCTGTGTTTGTCGAGCTAGAAATTATAGACCTTGTTATCAGCTAACTTGCTTTCTCCTATAGTTTGAATGGATATCCAGCTCTTGGCTTTTGAATGGATGGACAGACTTCATATTGTATCCTTGCAAATATCTTGGCAATCACATGAAAAAGTTTGGCAATTTATTTTGCTGAGAGACCACTGTCAATGAGCTAGATGATGCTGTGAAGAATATGGGAGGATTTAAGTAATACTCATCAACTGTATCATATCATGCTACAGTCCTCCTTCAACATGTGTAGCTGTAACTGGACACCTGGATTAGCAAGTGGCTCAGCCTTCTCAGCTTAAAGAAGAAAGCTGGCAAGCCTCAAAAGGCTGTGAGTGACAGATCTCACACCGCGAGCCAGTTATGCTCAGGACAAGGGATTGCTTATAATATAGAGTCATGCTGAATGGAAGCTTCCAATGAAAGCTTCTGGAACAATGTAGAACCATAATTCTTAAGGAGAATATTGACTTATCGTACATCCTAGCCACACACTGGTTACATTTTCAAGATCTCTGGAACTGGCCAAACACCTTCCTTCCTCCAGAGGATCACTAATTAAGAAGTTATTATCCATCTTTGGTTTTGAAGTTTTAGTTGCTAGATACAAGGAGAGGGGTTTAGGTCCAGGGGGCAGAAGGGAGTAACCTCAAGGGGTCAAATGCTTGTGTAAAGCATAGTCTCCTGCTTTTTTTCTGGGGTTGTCATGGCGACATATTGTGTGAAGAGAAGTCATGGAAAAGAAGGGACTCCAGCCTCCCAGCTGGCATGCCCCTCCTCCACAAGCCAAGAATTTCATCTGACTGGTAACTGACTTATATACTGCATACTTTGTTCTACCACTATTGTAATTGCATATCTAACCATAGTATATGTATAACTATTGTGTATAATAATAATAATTTTATTTATTTAGTGCCAACATATTCTGCAGCGCTTTACAATTATAGAGGTGATTGGTACAGACAATAGACATTACAGCATAACAATAAACACAGATCAAAACAGATATCAGGAGGAATGAGGGCCCTGCTCGCAAGCTTACAAACTATGAGGAAAAAGGGGAGATACGAGAGGTGGATGGTAACAATTGCTTTCGTTGTTCGGCCCAGCCATACTGTAAGAATCGGGTGTTCATATAAAGCTACATGAACCAGTTAACAGCCTAAATATGTATCAGTACAGACACAGAGGGCTATTAAATGTGAAAAGTGTATGAGTACTTGATGCGAGGAACCTGATTATGGTTGAAGTTTTTGAATGGGCCACACAGGGATAGTTAGGTTAATGTGTTGAGTTGGTAGGCCAGTCTGAACAAAAGTGTTTTTAGGGCATGCTTAAAGCTGTTGGGATTGGGGATTAATGGTATTAACCTGGGAAATGCATTCCAAACAATTGGCGCAGCACATGAAAAGTCTTGGAGACGGGAGTGGGAGGTTCTGATTAATAAGGATGTTAACCTCAGGTCATTAGCAGAACGGAGGGCACAGGTAGGGTGGTAGACAGAGACCAGGGAGATGTAGGGTGGTGCTGAGCAATGGAGGGTTTTGTGGATGAGAGTAACAGTTTTGTACTGGATTCTGGAGTGGATGGGTAGCCAGTGTAATGACTGGCACAAGGTAGAGGCATCAGTATAACGATTAGTGAGGAATATGATCCTGGCTGCAGCATTCAGGACAGATTGGAGAGGGGAGAGTTTGGTAAGTGGAAGGCTGATTAGTAGAGAGTTACAATAGTCCAGGCGAGAATGAATAAGTGACACAGTAAGAGTTTTTGCAGAGTCAAAAGTAAGTAAAGGGCGAATTCTAGAAATGTTTTTGAACTGCAGATAAGAAGAGCGAGCCAGTGAGCGAATGTGGGGGGTGAATGAAAGCCCAGAATCAAGTATGACCCCAAGGCAGCGGGCATGTTGCTTGGGAGTAATGGTGGAACCACACACGGAGATGGCAATGTCAGGCAAAGGTAGGTTAGTAGAGGAAGGAAACACGAGGAGTTCAGTTTTTGACAGGTTCAGATAGAGGGAGGACATGATGTTGGAGACAGAAGTAAGACAATTACAGGTGTTTTCTAGAAAGGCAGGCGTGATATCAGGAGTAGAAGTGTATAATTGGGTGTCATTAGAATAGAGATGGTACTGGAAACAAAATCTACTGATTGTTTGACCAATAGGGGCAGTATACAAAGAGAAGAGGAGGGGGCCTAGGACTGATCCTTGAGGAACCCCAACAATAAGGGGAAGGTGAGAGGAGGAACTAGCAAAAGATACAGTGAAGGAGCGGTCACAGAGATAGGATAACTGAGAGAGAACAGTGTCCTTGAGGCCGATGGAGTGTAACATAGTGAGGAGGAGCTGATGGTCCACAGTGTCGAAAGCTGCAGAGAGATCCAAGAGAATTAGCATGGAGTAGTGACCAGTAGATTTAGCTGTTAGTAGATCATTAGAGACTTTAGTGAGGGCGGTTTCAGTAGAGTGTAAAGAGTGGAAACCAGATTGAAGAGGGTCGAGAAGAGAGTTATCCGAGAGATAGCGGATAAGACGTGAGTGGGCCAGGCGTTGGAGGAGTTTGGAGATAAAGAACAGATTAGAGACAGGTCTATAGTTAGCGGCACAGTTTTGGTCAAGGGGTGGTTTTTTAAGTAACGGATGTATGATGGCATGCTTAAATGAGGAGGCAAAGATACCGAAAGAGAGAGAAAGGTTGAATATTTTTGTTAGGCGAGAGGTGACAGCAGGGGAAAGGGACTGGAGGAGATGTGACGAAATGGGGTCACTGGTGCAAGTGGCTGGGCGAGAAGATGCAAGAAGCCTGATTACTTCTTCTTCTGTGACTGGTTCAAAATCAGAGAATGAGCTAGATGCAGAGGGGGAGGGAGGACAGTGCAAGGTCTGAGGGGATTGGGAGATAATTTCCTGTCGGATGTGGTCAAATTTTTCTTTGAAGTAATTGGCCAGATAGTCGGCGCGGAGATCCGTGGTTGGGGCCTGCACTCTTGGGTTGAGTAGGGAATGAAAAGTGTAAAAAGAGACGTTTAGGGTTGTTGGACAGTGAGGTGAAGAGGGTGTTGAAATAGGTTTGTTTGGAGAGGTGAAGAGCAGAGTTGTATGTTTTAAGAATGGACTTATAATGGATGAAATCTTGGGCAGATTACATTTTCTCCACAGAAGTTCGGCACACCTGGAGCACCACTGCAGGAAACGTGTTTGCAGAGTGTGCCACGGTTGTCGCTGTCTGTGCCGAGTTGTTCTATGTATAGGAGGTGCAATTTCATCCAGGGCAGTTTGCAGGGTTTCATTGTAATGCTTCAGTGCAGAATCAGGACATGATATGAAGGAGATAGGGGCTAATGAGTACTGCAAGTTCTTCATAAGTTTCTGGGTGTTAATGGCCTGTATATTTCTATAAGTGTGGAAAGTGGGGGTGACCTGAGTGGGATGGCAGTTCTTGATAGAGAATGAAAGAAGAGGGATGTTTGTGAAATCATCCACTGAGCAAAGCCGGGAGAAGAAAAAGTCGAGGGACTTTCTGTCTTCATGCATTGGATAGTTAGTATGCTGCGAGAGGCCAAAAGAGGAGGTTAAAGATAGAAGGTGAGAAGTGAATGGGGAGAGGGGAAAAGCAATGGGGATGTTGAAATCAACCATGATGAGGGTGGGGATATCACAGGAGAGAAAGTGTGGAAGCTAGGTGGCAAAGTGATCCAGGAACTGAAGAGAGGGGCCAGGAGGATGATACACCACCACAACTTGCATGGTGAAGGGGAGTCTGACAACATGGACCTCAAAAGAAGGGAAGACAAGTGAGGGTACTTGGGGGATAACTTGGAAGGTACATTTGGGTGAAAGGAGCAGACCAACACCTCTACCTGCTCTGGTGTCTGATCTTGGAGTATGAGAAAAGTGTAGTCCACCATATGAAAAAGCAGCAGCAGCGGTGGTGTCTGGCTGCTGGATCCAGGTTTCAGTAAGAGCCAGGAGGTTAAGAGAATTGGAAAGGAAGAAGTCATGAATGAAGGAGAGTTTATTACACACTGAGCGAGAATTCCAAAGGGCACAATTGAAAAAGGCAGAAGATATGCATGGGATATTAATAAGGTTAGAGGGGTTTCTGAGTGTAGCAGTTGGGAGGTTTGACTTGCTGTAACATGGGGGGCTGGGGTTGGGAGAGATGTCTCCTGCGACTAGGAGAAAGAGGATAGAAAGAGTAAGCAGATGGTTAAGTGATTTGTGAGAGCGTCTCTTGTGTTGGATGGCGGGACCAAATGGATCTGCACTGTTAAACAATGTGAACAAAGCATGAATGCTATACATAGGAGACGAAAGGACAGAGGGGCAGATATGAATAGAGTGTAAAGAGTAAATGTAAGGGCGGTGAATGTGAGTGAATGCAGCAGCCAGGATATAGATGAAACAAATGCATATAGTGAGCATTTGTTGTGTTCCAAAAGTACAGGGATTATATTTATTTAATTGTCTTACCTGTCTCCTTCCCTGTCTAACTGCCATGTTTTAACTGCCAATACTTTGAAGAAATGTACTTAGATGAAATGTGCACGAATAGAAGTGCATGAATACCCCCCTGCACGAATGCTTCCCCAGGCTATGTCTAAATTTAAAAGAGGCTAGCTCTTAGATCCCTTTTTTTTCGCTCCTTAGCAATCAAACTAACTTGAGACAGCAGGACACAAGAAATGTAGTGAACAGATAAACAAATATCCAAGCCTACATGGATCATAAACCACTTTTAGACAGTTATATGCCTCTCTGCATAAGGGATAAGCAGAAGAAAGTTCAATAGCTATATAGCAAAATATACAAAAACAAATGCTTGCTAAGATGGCTAACAAATCTAAATACATGCAGGATTCAATGTCGGAGGTAGAATGATATGATTACCATTCAGGTTGCTTGCTGACATAGAATGGAGTGAAAAAGACATGGAAGGTAGTTCAGTTCTGAGATAGAATGATATGATTACCTGTATGAAGAGAATAGAGATGCATGTTAGATTCATCCATATTTTAGCTGCCAATACTTTGAAGAAATGTACTTAGATGAAATGTGCACGAATAGAAGTGAATGAATGCCCCCCTGTGTATAGAGTGTTTTGTCTAGTGTGTTCTTAAGGCAATTAAATATATAATTTAACCTAGGGCTGCTCTTTTAGCTTGATCTGCGAATCCACACTGTCATGAATCCCAATGGCTAGGGATAGCACAGGACAAGCAAAGTACAAATATATTACGGACGAGCTCTAGGGTGATGGAACCTGGGCTGACCGCTGCCCTACGCCTGACAAACGCAACTAGAGATAGCCAGGGAGCGTGCCTACGTTGGTTCTAGACGCCACGCACCAGCCTAAGAGCTAACTAGCACTGCAGAGAAAATAAAGACCTCACTTGCCTCCAGCGGAATGAACCCCAAAAGATATAGTTGCCCCCCACATGTATTGACGGTGAAATGAGAGGAAGGCACACACATAGAGATGATATATATAGTTTTAGCAAATTGAGGCCCGCTGTAAACTAGAAAGCAGAACGATACAAAAGGGGACTGAGCGGTCAGCAAAAAACCCTAATCAAAAAAACCATCCTGAGATTACAAGAACCCATGTGCCAACTCATGGCACATGGGGAGAACCTCAGTCCACTAGAGCTACCAGCTAGCATAGAGACATAATAAGCAAGCTGGACAAAAAACCAAACAACTGAAAATCAGCACTTAGCTTATCCTGAAAGATCTGGGAGCAGGTAGGCAGGAACCAAACAGAGCACATCTGAATACATTGATAGCCGGCAAGGGAAATGACAGAAAGGCCAGGTAAAATAGGAAACACCCAGCCACTGATGGACAGGTGGAAACCAAAGGCCGCAACCCACCAAAGTCACCCAGTACCAGCAGTAACCACCAGAGGGAGCCCACAAACAGAACCCACAACACCCCACGTTCGTGTCCTTGGCTTAACTTTCCATGCTACCGGTGCTGGTTTCTGTCCTGATATAATCCCATTAATGAACTGGGCTTATATCTATTAAGGAACTGGTGGCAGTGATAAGGTGATGACCAAGTGCTGTTTCACAGGGTTGTGAGCAAGTGTGGTGCCACGTTAGCCACTGCATGGACCACATTTTCTCGCTCCCCATGCCTCCCTGAGCCCATATGGACAGGGGGTATCTGTGTAAAACTGTGCAAAGCTGACCTTACATGTCCAATGATGTAAGTGAGGAGAGCATACCATGTGAATCCTCGGACATAATAGTGAGGCCAAGCGGGGTGGCGAAGTGCGGGTTCTTCACATGTGATGGCAGTGGTGGCATTCTTCTTGATATCTCTGTTGCCATCCTTCACTGATGCTGTTTCTCTTTTCTTGGGAAATCTTCTTCATGGCTACTCCTCTAAACGAATCGGTGACCGTTTATTTGGGAATCAACCTAATAACACATTGAGCTATTAGGTAATGTGAGGTTGTATTTTGTTGTATACAAGAAGAAAAAGATTTTTCTACAACCAGGAGTAAAACAGTAACAATGCAGTGACATGACAAGAATCTTCATAACTATTCATAAGTGGAGATGAGCAAACCCAAACTTAAAAGTTCAGGGTGCATATCGGACAGTTAGTGTCCAGTGAACTCCGAACACAGACTTTTCCCTAAAGTCCATTGCAATGTTTGGAGTTCCAGGGGAAGTCCATTGCAGAGAGAGAAATATTATTTTTAGCTCAAAAGTTCGAGTCTCCATTATTTTCAATAGAGTTTGTATTCTGGTTCAAGTGCAGGTACAATTCTGGTGCTCAATCTTAACTTTGGAGTAAAATTTGGTTCTGGTACCAGAACCAGAACTTTCACAGGTCTGCTCATCCCTATTCATATGCTACATAGTTGCAAGTCAAATTTATGTGTCAAATTTCCAAAATAATTGTCTATAAAATTATGGCAGTCTAACGTGTGAAGTAATAGTGGATGGTGAGATATGAAGCCTGAAAGTCAAAAGTTTAAAACATTGTTACCCTTTTGCTCATTAGTGTATATGGAGAAAAACATAAAGTGCCTAGTGCAACTGGAGATAAAACATGATTGAAAATAAGGAACATGATCACAAGAACACATGTACCTAATTTTCAATCATGTTTTGCTCAAAAAAAAAAACTTTGGGGTGTGTGCTTGTCAAATTGGAATATTAAAACAGGTACACAAAAAGGAAAATATGTGTATAATCCTTTCAATTTTTTTTGTGTAAAATTAATTCCCTCCCGATACCCCCTAAAAATGTTTGTCCCAGAATGCTATATTGGTTGGTATGTACATGCATGTAATGGAACTTATGGCAAAGACAGCAGTATTTTTGTGGCTCGTAAACTTGTTAAATTGTTCTTCTAAACCAGTCACGCAAAAAAATAAGCCTTTCTTTTCTTTTATTTTACAGATAGTTTTTGTTTTAAATTTATCCCCACGTGATGTAACCAAAATTCCATAACCCTAAAAATCTAAGATGCTATTTAGGTAAACACACGGAAAGTTGCTGTGGCTGGTACGGTTATCATTAAACTACTAAAATAGTTGCAAGACCTTAACTTTTTTGCACTTTTCTAATTTTTTTTTTGATTATCCCTTTCTGGAAAAAAGGATAGGACAAGAAACGTTAGATGAGTTCACGTCTCAAAAGCAAGCACCTGCAACACATATTCAGGTGGCGTGGATAGTTTTGATATTGGACGGCTACAACAATAAAGTATGCAAAAAAAAATTACACTTTGCGAGGTAGTTGTGAATACAGTATATTTCTGTATTGTGAAGGTTTTTCTTTTGTCATGAAGAAAAAAAGTTAAACCGTCATGCTAGCAATCAAGGATGTACACTGTCTATTACATGTAAACCTTGGTTTCAGGCCTTTTCTTTACTAGCAAAATTATGATAGAGGGGTAAAAAAAATGCTGTTAATAAGGTGCTGTTACTGCAGTATATCACATATCAATCAGTTCACAGCCACACAAACCATGCAGGTTCAACGCCTTCCTATAGCCCTTGAATCTTTGGATTATTTTTCAGACTGAGACTGCCACTTCTAATGTCAATGTGCTTTAGCACTTGTTTTGTTAAGGATTTAAGGAATTGTGATGAATAAATACATGCTCACATGAAAATTGAGTAAACAAAACTGAATTTATTTAATAAAAGAATAAATAAATAAACAATCACTAAAAACAGTAAAATAACATTATTCATACATTACAATATTATGGTAAAGGTAAAATGGTGTTCCTTGGCTAGTCCTCATCTTTTATGCTGCCTGCCATAGATTCCCAATTAGCTGTGGTAGACCATGTGATTAGATAGCTGCAAAACATTATGGGGAAATCTGTGCTGCTGTTCCTGACGTCACAAGGCTGATCTCCCAGTTTTCAGTAGTGTGTTGAATGATGCCAGGTATTTTTTTTTTTTTTTGCAATCCTCGCAAAATGAATTGCAAAGTGTTCAAATTCCCAGAGATCTATGAACTTGAGGAAATGTTACTTAAAGTCGATCGTCAGTGAAAAGATTAAAAAAATTCACTCATCTTTACTAACAACATAAGTGCATAAGTGCCTCCACTTTTGGTCTGCCACTACAGATTTCTAATTTGAAGAACTAATAGTTTGATGTTGGAACCTTGTATTTCCTTAAAAAACAGTTGGAGAAAAACTTTTGTATACGTAAAGTACTGTGCAATAAGCAGTTATGCATAGATAGCCGCACTGTTACATGTCACCTATGTAAAAATAGAAATTATATATGACTAAAAGCATTGCCATTACAAAAGATCAAGGTACAGTACTTTTCAAGGTTCATATAAAAAGGATCAAATATAAAACAGCAAAAAACAAAGGTTAAGTAATTAATAAGTAAAAAAGATAATTATCTGGAAAATCTGCAGATCATTATAAAGCTGGATTGAACCCCTTTACCCCCAAGGGTGGTTTGCACGTTAATGACCAGGCCAATTTTTACAATTCTGACCACTGTCCCTTTATGAGGTTATAACTCTGGAACGCTTCAACGGATCCTGGTGATTCTGACAATATTTTCTCGTGACATATTGGACTTCATGATTGTAGTAAAATTTATTTGATATTACCTGCATTTATTTGTGAAAAAACGGAAATTTGGCGAAAATTTTGAAAATTTCGCAATTTTCCAAATTTGAATTTTTATGCAATTAAATTACAGAGATATGTCACACAAAATACTTAATAAGTAACATTTTCCTCATGTCTACTTTACATCAGCACAATTTTGGAACCAAAATTTTTTTTGTTAGGGAGTTATAAGGGTTAAAAGTTGACCAGCAATTTCTCATTTTTTTAGGGACCACATCTCATTTGAAGTCATTTTGAGGGGTCTATATGATAGAAAATAACCAAGTGTACACCATTCTAAAAACTGCACCCCTAAAGGTGCTGAAAACCACATTCAAGAAATGTATTAACCCTTCAGGTGTTTCACAGGAATTTTTGGAATGTTTAAATAAAAATGAACATTTAACTTTTTTTCACAAAAAATTTATTTCAGCTCCAATTTGTATTATTTTACCAAGGGTAACAGGAGAAAATGGACCCCTAGAGTTGTTGAAAAATTTGTCCTGAGTACGCCGATACCCCATATGTGGGGGTAAACCACTGTTTGGGCGCATGGCAGAGCTCGGAAGCGAAGGAGCGCCATTTGACTTTTCAATAAAAAATTGACAGGAATTGAGATGGCACGCCATGTTGCGTTTGGAGAACCACTGATGTGCCTAAACATTGAAACCCCCCACAAGTGACTGGAAAGTACACCCCCTAAGGAACTTATCTAGATGTGTGGTGAGCACTTTGACCCATTAAGTGATTCACAGAAGTTTATAATGCAGAGCCGTAAAAATAAAAAATCATAATTTTTCACAAAAATGATCTTTTTGCTCCCAATTTTTTATTTTCCCAAGGGTAAGAGAAGAAATTGGACCTTAAAAGTTGTTTTACAATTTGTCCTGAGTACGCTGATACCCTATTTGTGGGGGTAAACCACTGTTTGGGGGCATGGGAGAGCTCGGAAGGGAAGGAGCGCCATTTGACTTTTCAATGCAAAATTGTCAGGAATTGAGATTGGATGCCATGTTGCGTTTGGAGAGCCACTGATGTGCCTAAACATTGAAACCCCCCACAAGTGACAACATTTTGGAAAGTACACCCCCTAAGGAAATTATCTAGATGTGTGGTGGTGAGCACTTTGACCCAGTAAGTGATTCACAGAAGTTTATAATGCAGAGCTGTAAAAATAAAAAATCATATTTTTTCACAAAAATGATATTTTTGCCCCAAAATTTTTATTTTCCCAAGGGTAAGAGAAAAAATTGGACCCCAAAGGTTGTTGTACAATTTGTCCTGAGTACGGTGATACCCCATATGTGGGGGTAAACCACTGTTTGGGCACATGGGAGAGCTCGGAAGGGAAGGAGCGCCATTTGACTTTTCAATGCAAAATTGACAGGAATTGAGATGGGACGCTGTTATGGTTCTCAATGGCAAGAGAACATAGCTCAGCAAATATAAGTACAAGCTCTTGGAAGGATGGAAACTAAACTGACCATGAACTAAACCTGCCGCACAACTAACAGTAGCCGGGTAGCGTTGCCTACGTTTTTATCCCTAGACGCCCAGCGCCGGCCGGAGGACTAACTAATCCTGGCAGAGGAAAATATAGTCCTGGCTCACCTCTAGAGAAATTTCCCCGATAGGCAGACAGAGGCCCCCACATATATTGGCGGTGATTTTAGATGAAATGACAAACGTAGTATGAAAATAGGTTTAGCAAAATTGAGGTCCGCTTACTAGATAGCAGGAAGACAGAAAGGGCACTTTCATGGTCAGCTGAAAACCCTATCAAAATACCATCCTGAAATTGCTTTAAGACTCTAGTATTAACTCATAACATCAGAGTGGCAATTTCAGATCACAAGAGCTTTCCAGACACAGAAACGAAACTACAGCTGTGAACTGGAACAAAATGCAAAAACAAACGAGGACAAAAGTCCAACTTAGCTGGGAGTTGTCTAGCAGCAGGAACATGCACAGAAAGGCTTCTGATTACAATGTTGACCGGCATGGAAGTGACAGAGGAGCAAGGTTAAATAGCGACTCCCACATCCTGATGGAAACAGGTGAACAGAGGGGATGATGCACACCAGTTCAATTCCACCAGTGGCCACCGGGGGAGCCCAAAATCCAATTTCACAACAGTACCCCCCCCTCAAGGAGGGGGCACCGAACCCTCACCAGAACCACCAGGGCGATCAGGATGAGCCCTATGAAAGGCACGGACCAGATCGGAGGCATGAACATCAGAGGCAGTCACCCAAGAATTATCCTCCTGACCGTATCCCTTCCATTTGACCAGATACTGGAGTTTCCGTCTGGAAACACGGGAGTCCAAGATTTTTTCCACAACGTACTCCAACTCGCCCTCAACCAACACCGGAGCAGGAGGCTCAACGGAAGGCACAACCGGTACCTCATACCTGCGCAACAATGACCGATGAAAAACATTATGAATAGAAAAAGATGCAGGGAGGTCCAAACGGAAGGACACAGGGTTAAGAATCTCCAATATCTTGTACGGGCCGATGAACCGAGGCTTAAACTTAGGAGAAGAAACCCTCATAGGGACAAAACGAGAAGACAACCACACCAAGTCCCCAACACAAAGCCGAGGACCAACCCGACGCCGGCGGTTGGCAAAAAGCTGAGTCTTCTCCTGGGACAACTTCAAATTGTCCACTACCTGCCCCCAAATCTGATGCAACCTCTCCACCACAGCATCCACTCCAGGACAATCAGAAGATTCCACCTGACCAGAAGAAAATCGAGGATGAAACCCCGAATTACAGAAAAAAGGAGACACCAAGGTGGCAGAGCTGGCCCGATTATTGAGGGCAAACTCCGCTAAAGGCAAAAAAACAACCCAATCATCCTGATCTGCAGACACAAAACACCTCAAATATGTCTCCAAGGTCTGATTCATCCGCTCGGTCTGGCCATTTGTCTGAGGATGGAAAGCAGACGAGAAAGACAAATCTATGCCCATCCTAGCACAGAATGCTCGCCAAAATCTAGACACGAATTGGGTTCCTCTGTCAGAAACGATATTCTCCGGAATACCATGCAAACGGACCACATTTTGAAAAAACAGAGGAACCAACTCGGAAGAAGAAGGCAACTTAGGCAGGGGAACCAAATGGACCATCTTAGAGAAACGGTCACACACCACCCAGATGACAGACATCTTCTGAGAAACAGGAAGATCCGAAATAAAATCCATCGAGATGTGCATCCAGGGCCTCTTCGGGATAGGCAAGGGCAACAACAATCCACTAGCCCGAGAACAACAAGGCTTGGCCCGAGCACAAACGTCACAAGACTGCACAAAGCCTCGCACATCTCGAGACAGGGAAGGCCACCAGAAGGACCTTGCCACCAAATCCCTGGTACCAAAGATTCCAGGATGACCTGTCAACGCAGAAGAATGAACCTCAGAAATGACTTTACTGGTCCAATCATCAGGAACAAACAGTCTACCAGGTGGGCAACGATCAGGTCTATCCACCTGAAACTCCTGCAAGGCCCGCCGCAGGTCTGGAGAAACGGCAGAAAATATCACTCCATCCTTAAGGATACCTGTAGGTTCAGAGTTACCAGGGGAGTCAGGCTCAAAACTCCTAGAAAGGGCATCCGCCTTAACATTCTTAGAACCCGGCAGGTACTACACCACAAAATTAAACCGAGAGAAAAACAACGACCAGCGCGCCTGTCTAGGATTCAGGCGTCTGGCGGACTCAAGATAAATTAGATTTTTATGGTCAGTCAATACCACCACCTGATGTCTAGCCCCCTCAAGCCAATGACGCCACTCCTCAAAAGCCCACTTCATGGCCAAAAGCTCCCGATTCCCAACATCATAATTCCGCTCGGCGGGCGAAAATTTACGCGAGAAAAAGGCACAAGGTCTCATCACGGAACAATCGGAACTTCTCTGCGACAAAACTGCCCCAGCTCCGATTTCAGAAGCGTCGACCTCAACCTGAAAAGGAAGAGCAACATCAGGCTGACGCAACACAGGGGCGGAAGAAAAGCGGCGCTTAAGCTCCCGAAAGGCCTCCACAGCAGCAGGGGACCAATCAGCAACATCAGCACCCTTCTTAGTCAAATCAGTCAATGGTTTAACAACATCAGAAAAACCAGCAATAAATCGACGATAAAAGTTAGCAAAGCCCAAAAATTTCTGAAGACTCTTAAGAGAAGAGGGTTGCGTCCAATCACAAATAGCCTGAACCTTGACAGGATCCATCTCGATGGAAGAGGGGGAAAAAATATATCCCAAAAAGGAAATCTTTTGAACCCCAAAAACGCACTTAGAACCCTTCACACACAAGGAATTAGACCGCAAAACCTGAAAAACCCTCCTGACCTGCTGGACATGAGAGTCCCAGTCATCCGAAAAAATCAAAATATCATCCAGATACACAATCATAAATTTATCCAAATAATCACGGAAAATGTCATGCATAAAGGACTGAAAGACTGAAGGGGCATTTGAAAGACCAAAAGGCATCACCAAATACTCAAAGTGGCCCTCGGGCGTATTAAATGCGGTCTTCCACTCATCCCCCTGCTTAATTCGCACCAAATTATACGCCCCACGGAGATCTATCTTAGAGAACCACTTGGCCCCCTTTATGCGAGCAAACAAATCAGTCAGCAGTGGCAACGGATATTGATATTTAACCGTGATTTTATTCAAAAGCCGATAATCAATACACGGTCTCAAAGAGCCATCTTTCTTAGCCACAAAGAAAAAACCGGCTCCTAAGGGAGATGACGAAGGACGAATATGTCCCTTTTCCAAGGACTCCTTTATATATTCTCGCATAGCAGCATGTTCAGGCACAGACAGATTAAATAAACGACCCTTAGGGTATTTACTACCCGGAATCAAATCTATGGCACAATCGCACTCCCGGTGCGGAGGTAATGAACCAAGCTTAGGATCTTCAAAAACGTCACGATATTCAGTCAAGAATTCAGGAATCTCAGAGGGAATAGATGATGAAATGGAAACCACAGGTACGTCCCCATGCGTCCCCTTACATCCCCAGCTTAACACAGACATAGCTTTCCAGTCAAGGAC
The DNA here is from genome assembly GCF_051348905.1 of Ranitomeya variabilis. NCBI lineage: Eukaryota > Metazoa > Chordata > Amphibia > Anura > Dendrobatidae > Ranitomeya > Ranitomeya variabilis. Next base: position 158,062,461 of record NC_135238.1, on the reverse strand, counting down.
TGGGTTATGAGATTGCAGCCATGGCAATCCAAGCACCAACACATCATGTAGGTTATACAGCACAAGAAAGCGAATAATCTCCTGATGATCCGGATTAATCCGCATAGTTACTTGTGTCCAGTATTGTGGTTTATTACTAGCCAATGGGGTGGAGTCAATCCCCTTCAGGGGTATAGGAGTTTCAAGAGGCTCCAAATCATACCCACAGCGTTTGGCAAAGGACCAATCCATAAGACTCAAAGCGGCGCCAGAGTCGACATAGGCATCCGCGGTAATAGATGATAAAGAACAAATCAGGGTCACAGATAGAATAAACTTAGACTGCAAAGTGCCAATTGAAACAGACTTATCAAGCTTCTTAGTACGCTTAGAGCATGCTGATATAACATGAGTTGAATCACCGCAATAGAAGCACAACCCATTTTTTCGTCTTAAATTCTGCCGTTCACTTCTGGACAGAATTCTATCACATTGCATATTCTCTGGCGTCTTCTCAGTAGACACCGCCAAATGGTGCACAGGTTTGCGCTCCCACAGACGCCTATCGATCTGGATAGCCATTGTCATGGACTCATTCAGACCCGCAGGCACAGGGAACCCCACCATAACATCCTTAATGGCATCAGAGAGACCCTCTCTGAAATTCGCCGCCAGGGCGCACTCATTCCACTGAGTAAGCACAGCCCATTTACGGAATTTCTGGCAGTATATTTCAGCTTCGTCTTGCCCCTGAGATAGGGACAACAAGGCCTTTTCCGCCTGAAGCTCTAACTGAGGTTCCTCATAAAGCAACCCCAAGGCCAGAAAAAACGCATCCACATTGAGCAACGCAGGATCCCCTGGAGCCAATGCAAAAGCCCAATCCTGAGGGTCGCCCCGGAGCAAGGAAATCACAATCCTGACCTGCTGAGCAGGATCTCCAGCAGAGCGAGATTTCAGGGACAAAAACAACTTGCAATTATTTTTGAAATTTTGAAAGCAAGATCTATTCCCCGAGAAAAATTCAGGCAAAGGAATTCTAGGTTCAGATATAGGAACATGAACAACAAAATCTTGTAAATTTTGAACTTTCGTGGTGAGATTATTCAAACCTGCAGCTAAACTCTGAATATCCATTTTAAACAGGTGAACACAGAGCCATTCCAGGATTAGAAGGAGAGAGAGAGAGAGAAAGGCTGCAATATAGGCAGACTTGCAAGAGATTCAATTACAAGCACACTCAGAACTGAAGGGAAGGGGAAAAAAAAAAAAAAATCTTCAGCAGACTTCTCTTTTCTCTCCTTTCTCTGTCAATTAATTTAACCCTTTTAGGCCGGTCAAACTGTTATGGTTCTCAATGGCAAGAGAACATAGCTCAGCAAATATAAGTACAAGCTCTTGGAAGGATGGAAACTAAACTGACCATGAACTAAACCTGCCGCACAACTAACAGTAGCCGGGTAGCGTTGCCTACGTTTTTATCCCTAGACGCCCAGCGCCGGCCGGAGGACTAACTAATCCTGGCAGAGGAAAATATAGTCCTGGCTCACCTCTAGAGAAATTTCCCCGATAGGCAGACAGAGGCCCCCACATATATTGGCGGTGATTTTAGATGAAATGACAAACGTAGTATGAAAATAGGTTTAGCAAAATTGAGGTCCGCTTACTAGATAGCAGGAAGACAGAAAGGGCACTTTCATGGTCAGCTGAAAACCCTATCAAAATACCATCCTGAAATTGCTTTAAGACTCTAGTATTAACTCATAACATCAGAGTGGCAATTTCAGATCACAAGAGCTTTCCAGACACAGAAACGAAACTACAGCTGTGAACTGGAACAAAATGCAAAAACAAACGAGGACAAAAGTCCAACTTAGCTGGGAGTTGTCTAGCAGCAGGAACATGCACAGAAAGGCTTCTGATTACAATGTTGACCGGCATGGAAGTGACAGAGGAGCAAGGTTAAATAGCGACTCCCACATTCTGATGGAAACAGGTGAACAGAGGGGATGATGCACACCAGTTCAATTCCACCAGTGGCCACCGGGGGAGCCCAAAATCCAATTTCACAACAGGACGCCATGTTGCGTTTGGAGAGCCCCTGATGTGCCTAAACATTGAAACCCCCCCCAAGTGACACCATTTTGGAAAGTAGACCCCCTAAGGAACTCATCTAGATGTGTTGTGAGAGCTTTGAACCCCCAAGTGTTTCACTACAGTTTATAACGCAGAGCCGTGAAAATAAAAATTATTTTTTTTTCCACAAAAATTATTTTTTAGTCTCCAGTTTTGTATTTTTCCAAGGGTAACAGGAGAAATTGGACCCCAAAAGTTGTTGTCCAATGTGTTAGGGCTAGCAGAATGCACCAAGTAAATATAGATGTTTATTATTACAGATGTGTTCGCAGCCCGGGGTCCACCGTGCAGGGGAACCTGCTGCTAGTAAATGGTGGCACTATTTGGCGGTATAGACTAGCTCTGTTACCTCACGGAGTAGCCAAGAAAGGAAAGCTCTGCGCCCTGTTAAACTTCACAGGAGCACAGGTTAACTGCCCATTAGAGAGCGGTCTGTGGTCATGCAAACATACAATCTCCTCACCGGAGGAGCCGGTATTCTAGGGGCTTATTTCAGCCGGGGCCCTAAATCCATGCACACAATCTCCTCGCCGGAGATGCCGGCATTCTAGGGGCTTATTTCAGCCGAGTCCCTGAACACACATAAATGACCACACTGGCGCATGCACATAACAGATTCAATACTAGCGCATGGCCGTGCGGTCATGAGAGCCTTAAATAGCTGCAGCAAGTACAGGACTTTCCTAGAAGGACCAATGAGAGGCTGCTACAGAGCCTGAGCACCTTCAGGACCTTCCTGGAGGACCAATGGATTTAGCTGCAGTATCTGAACATGTGACCCTCGATCTCCACTGAGAGATCTTACTCTGGGCATGCTCAGAATGAGAAATGCAGGACTTAGTCCCAGAAGCGTCTGCTCGCCGCTGCCCAGCACTGACTTCAATGGCAGAAGCTGGAAAAGCAGCAGTAACCCTTTGTACAGAGTCAGACTGAGCGAGATGCTGGGACTGACGTCTCCGCTGAGCAGGCTCCACTGCGGCAGGAGAAGAATGGGAGACCACAGCGGAGATGGCCCGAGATTCCCCCTGTGCATAGGCAGGAACTCGACCCCTAACACAATGTGTCCTGAGTATGCTGATATCCTATATGTTGGGGTAAACCCCTGTTTGGGCACACAGGAAAGCTCGGAAGGGAAGGAGCACTGTTTCACTTTTTCAACGCAGAATTGGAATTGAGATCGGACGCCATGTCTCGTTTGGAGAGCCTCTCATGTGCCTAAACAGTGGAATCCCCCCAATTATAACTGAAACCCTAATCTAAACACATCCCTAACCCTAATCCAACGGTAACCCTAACCACACCCCTAACCCTGACACACCCCTAACCCTAATCCCAACCCTATTCCCAACCATAAATGTAACCTAACCCTAACTTTAGCCCCAACCCTAACCCTAACTTTAGCCCCAACCCTAACTGTAGCCTTAACCCTAGCTCCAACCCTAACCCTAACCCTAACCCTAGCCCTAACCCTTGCCCTAACCCTAACCCTAGCCCTAACCCTAGCCCTAACCCTTGCCCTAACCCTAACCCTAGCCCTAACCCTAACCCTTGCCCTAACCCTAACCCTAGCCCTAACCCTAGCCCTAACCCTAACCCTAGCCCTAACCCTAGCCCTAACCCTAGCCCTAGCCCTAACCCTAGCCCTAACCCTAACCCTAGCCCTAACCCTAGCCCTAACCCTAGCCCTAGCCCTAACCCTAGCCCTAAACCTAACCCTAATGGAAAAATGGAAATAAATACATTTTTTTAATTTTTTAATTTTTCGCTAACTAAGGGGGTGATGAAGGGGGGGTTGATTTACTTTTATAGCGGTTTTTTTAGTGGATTTTTATGATTGGCAGCCGTCACACACTGAAAGACGCTTTTTATTGCAAACATTTTTTTTTTGCGAATTGAGATACTGATTTGGCTTTTATCCTAAGTCATATTGCACGACTCGTTAAAGGGTTGATTGTGACTTGTAGGATTGCTACTTCCAACAGGTGGCGCTATAGAGTTTAAGTCCTCTTTTTTGTCAGAAGAGGCAATTGGCATATTATATTTCCCAGAGGAGCATTGCACGGCGAATAAGCCTCCTTACCTTGACAAGCCAGAGATGGTATGTCACTCTCCATAAGGAGAAACGATACCTCTTACATAACATTACTGGTTACTCTGCATTTAATCGTCCTCGATGTGTTGAGATGAGGAAGTAAATTTGAGTGGAATTAAATTCTTCTGAAATTTTACAAAAATCCACATTCGTCAAATTGTAGATTTTTTTCTGTAATTCACTTTTGCGTGAATTCAGTAAAATGGTATAAAAGGCCATTAAAATTTTTTTTAAAATATCCTTACACTCACCTCTCTGGCTCCTCTGCATCACACATCCAGTCTCTCCAACATCCTCTGATTTCTTCCACCCATGTGGAAATCCCTGGACCTCTCATGCTGATCAAGGACTGATGAGGACATGAGGTCAGTAATGTCATGGCATGCACCATGGCTTTGTATGCATGTAACAAGGTGGTAAGGGGTGGCAATCCCACAGTCAGTGAGTACCCTGGCCCCTTGCACACAAATAGACAAGTGAGGTCCTAGTGCTGTGGTACGATCAATTACCTCCATCATACGTGTGCTCCAGCCCCGGGGGATGAGCTTGTGGGAAAACACCACAGTCCACAGTTCTGTTCCAATGGGAAAAGTTTACTATAACAATGCAATGCTTCCTCCCCTGTCCCTGCAACTTTGTGAGACAACATGATCTCCACAGTTCCCATCCAGGCCAGGAACCATGAAAGTCCTTCTGGGGTCGGTCCTCAGCACCAGGACCCGTCCACACTGCCCAACAGTCCGTGTTAGTTAGTGCCCCCCCCCGACTGGGGCACCCCCTGCTTCTGCAGTGAATAGCATCCTGCCTTGGGCAAGCCTGCCCAGGCTCTGCTCCAAAAACAGGAAATCCTTCTCCTGTAATCCTGGTGGAACAGCTCTCTTTTTAATTCCTTCTGTTCCTAAACTAACTTTATGCACATGTAGTCACATAACATTCACAGTACATTACACATTACACATAAAACATTATGAATTAAACATTACACATACAACTTGAGGGAACCATTGGGGTGCTGCATGGGCTCAGTGTGTAGGAGAGAGGAGGCAACTGAGGTTCCCTGCCACCTCCTTACGTGCACATGCACATAGTCCTCCTGGGCACCATGAAAGGCAAAAGTCCTGGCCCAGTATGAGAAGCCTATGGATTTCCACGCCAGCAGTAGTGATCTGAAAATGTGGCAAAGACCAGACATGTGATAGTGAGAAACCACAAACAAAAAGAGCACCACAATCCGACCATACAGTCCAATATAGTATAATTTTATTTCGGAGATGTATAACTACAGTAAAAAAAGTTAATAAAACAGGAAAATAAATACAGGTAGAAACTATAGACCACAATGCCAAGTTACTAATTATATAAAACAATGTACAAGAAAAACAATGACGCGTACCCAGGAGAAAAACAATATGAGCAAATGGCTGGGTAAAGCACAACAATGTATGAGAGAATAAGGATCTCTAGGGATCATATAAAAAGCTGATTGTGCTAATAAAAAATCCAGGTGAATTTCACAATTGTTACCCTGGTATAAAAACAATCATAAATGTGAGTGTGAATCATACAGAAAAATCAACCAAAACACACACATATGTGGAACAACCATCGTGCTAAAGTGAATAAATCCAACATTATGACAAATAAGTAAATAGTGAACCCTCAGGTAAATAATAATACCATGGGGTAAGTGTAGGAGTGAAAAAAAGGCAGGTAATCACAGTAAGATTGTAAAAAATAGTAACAGAAGTGAAAGATCACTCACAGTGAGACTGTAGATCCCTGGCTCCTGGATGGCGTCCTCCCCAATGCACGTTTCGGCTCTTTTTTGAAAAGTATGACTTACAGTTGTGTAAAAAAAATTGTTTCCCTCTTCCTGATTTCCTGATTTCCTATTCTTTCGCATGTATGTCCCACTTAAATGCTGCAGATCACCAACAATTTTAAATACTAGACAAAGATAACACAAGTAAACAAAAAATGCAGTTTTTAAATTAAGGTGTTTACTAGTAAGCTATAAAGCAATCCAAACCTACAGGATCCTGTGTGAAAAAGTGATTGCCCCCTTTCACCTTAAAACATAAATTAACTGTGGTTTATCACATCTTTGTGAAGCTAAGTTTAATTTCCCTAGCCACACTCAGGCCTGATTACTGTCACACCTGTTCTCAATCAAGAAATCACTTAAATAGGATCTGCCTGACAAAGTGAAGTAGACCAAAAGATCATCAAAAGCTAGACATCATGCTGCAATCCAAAGAAATTCTGGAACAAGTGAGAAACAAAGCAATTGAGATCTATCAGTCTGGAAAAGGCTGTAAAGCCATTTACAAAGCTGTGGGAAGCCAGCAAACCACCGTGATAGCCATTATCAAGAAATTGCAAAAACATGGAACAGTGTTGAATCTTCCCAGCAGTGGCCAGCTGACCAAAATTATCCCAAAAGCTCAGCAACGACTCATCCAATAGGTCACAAAAGATCTCTCAACAACATACAAAGAACTGCAGGCTCAACTTGCCTCAGTTAACGTCAGTGTTCACGACTCTACCAAAAGAAAGAAATTAAGCAAAAATGGCCTACATGGCAAAGTTCCAAGATGGAAAACACTGCTGAGCAATAAGAACATAAAGGCAGTTTTGCCAGAAAACAGCTTAAAGATCCCCAAAACTTTTGGGAGAATACTCTGTATACTGACAAGACAAACGTTGAACTTTTTGGAAGGTGTATGTCCCATTACATTTAGCGTAGAAGTAACACAGCATTTCAGAAAAGGAACATCAAAGCAGCAGCAAAATATGATGGTGATATTGTGATGCTCTGGGGCTGTTTTGCTGCTTCAGGAGCTTTAAGACTTGCTGTGATAAATGGAACCATTTTTTTGTCTACCAAAAAATCCTGAAGGAGAATGTCCAGCCATCTATTCTTGACCTAAAACTGAGAGCTTCTGCCTTTTTAAGGTCATGCCACAGCATCTCAATTTGATTAAGGTCAGGACTTTGATTAGGCCATTTCAAAGTCTTAATTTTTTTTTTAAGCCTTTCAGAGGTGGACTTGCTGGTGTGTTTTGGATCATAACCCAAGTGCGCATCAGCTTCAGGTCACAAACAGATGGCCATACCTTCTCCTTCAGGATATTTTGGTTGACAGAATTCATGGTTCCATTTACTACAGCAAGTCTTCCAGGTCCTAAGTAGCCAAACAGTCCAAGGCCATCACAATACCACATCATATTTACAGTTGGTATGATGTTGCTTTTCTGAAATGCTGTGTTACTTCTACACCAGATGCAAAGGGACATATGCATTCCAAAATTTTCAACTTTTGTCTCATCAGTCCACCTTCCGACGTGTTTCTTCTCTCACTTGAACACATCAGGGGATCCAGTAATCTGAAAAGGAGGTCCATACCTAGTCTGAAAAGGAGGTGAAGGTACAGACCTGCTTTTCAGACTACTAGATCCCCTGATGAGTTCCAGTGAGAGAAGAAACATGGCAGAAGGTGGTCTCTTGTCCTGTTAAGGTCCCCCACACTGACATTAAAAATGGATGCATAATGGAGCTATGAATCAGCTCTGCATCCTGATGGGCTTTGTAAATGGTTGATACCTTGCAATATGGACTAAGATTGAACCTTTGGTGAGAAAGTTCCATTATTTATGTATATGACTCAGTGAATACATGCATACAATATGAATATAGTACACTCACCTTTGGTTTCATAGTAGCTGCATATCATTAACTTATGATTTGTGATTCATTCTGACCCATCAGCATCCACTATAAAAGACCTCCTGCTGTATGCAATGGTTAAGGATATCACAGGAGCTTTATTTTAGTGGACCGATGGATGGTGAGGACCATATGAACTAAACAATTGTCTCCTTTATAGGGAAATTTTGGTTGTACATATTGTAGGGGAAAGTGGTCCGCCTGACCCAATAGTAGTTAGTGTAGCAGCTACCTTCTTTGGTGCATATCACTCACCTACTGTTTTGATACCTAATAATTTTCACACAGTCATAACTATTTTGGCCTCATATGGTCCTACAGGTAATATAAGGGGTTTGTCCATTACTCCTCTTATTGCTTCTTGGCTGTAGCGATAATACCAAGTAAGTAACTTAATTTTAACCATCTGGTTTGGTTTGGGGGTTTGTTATATGTTGTGTGTCTAGTTGCTTTTAGTTCTTTATTTGTATATTAAAAGTTATGTTTTAGTCCCAATATTGCTATACCTACACAAATAATTTATTTTTTAAGTGGGTGGAATCACTTTTTTCACTCATGGCTAGTGTTGAGCATTCCGATGCTGCAAGTATCGGGTATCGGCCGATACTTGCTGTATCGGAATTCCGATACCGGGATTCCGATACTCTTGTGGTATCGGGTATCGGAACAACATTAATGTTAAAATGTGTAAAAGAGAGAATTAAAATAAAAAATATCGCTATACTCACCTGTCCGACGCAGCCGGGACTTCAGCGCAGGAACCGGCAGCGTTGTTTGTTTAAAATTCCCGCTTTTACATGGTTACGCGAAGTCCCGGCTTGTGATTGGTCAGGGCGGCCATGTTGCCGGGCCGCGGACCAATCACAGCAAGCCGTGACGAAAATACGTCACGGCTTGCTGTGATTGGTCCGCGTCCCGGCAACATGGCCGCCATTAACCAATCACAAGCCGTGACGTCACGGGAGGCTGGAAACGCGCTCATTTTAAAAAGGGCGCGTGTCCAGCCTCCCGGCTTGTGATTGGTTGACCGCGGCGCAACCAATCACAAGCCGTGACGTCACGGGAGGCTGGACACGCGCCCATTTTAAAATGAGCGCGTCCAGCCTCCCGGCTTGTGATTGGTTGACCGCGGCGCAACCAATCACAAGCCGTGACGTCACGGGAGGCTGGACACGCGCCCATTTTAAAATGAGCGCGTGTCCAGCCTCCCGTGACGTCACGGCTTGTGATTGGTCAGGGCGGCCATATTGCCGGGACGCGGACCAATCACAGCAAGCCGTGACGTAATTTCGTCACGGCTTGCTGTGATTGGTCCGCGTCCCGGCAACATGGCCGACCTGACCAATCACAAGCCGGGAATTGACGTAACCAAGTAATAGCGCGATTTTTAAACAAACAACGCTGCCGGTTCCCTCGCTGAGGTCCCGGCTGCGTCGGACAGGTGAGTATAGCGATATTTTTTATTTTACTTCTTTCTTTTACACATTTATATGGTTCCCAGGGCCTGAAGGAGAGTTTCCTCTCCTTCAGACCCTGGGAACCATCAGGAATACCGTCCGATACTTGAGTCCCATTGACTTGCATTGGGATCGGGTATCGGTATCGGATTGGATTCCGATACTGTGACGGTATCGGCCGATACTTTCCGATACCGATACTTTCCGATATCGGAAAGTATCGCTCAACACTACTCATGGCCCTTTAGATTTGGATTTATTTTTACCTTATTAATAAAGACCTTCATTTAAAAACTGGATTTTGCATTTACTTGTGTTATCTTTGTCTAATATTTGGAAGGTGGAAAGGTGAACACTTCCATGGGGAAGTGTGGAGATGCTCGGTGACACTGGGGGTGCTGTCTGTCACAACCTCTCTTTGTGGAGAGGCAGGTGGCCCTGTTGTTTGTGAGCAAAAGGAAAAAGCTGAGACCACTAGCTAGGAGCCTCTTGCTGTGCCTTTGGAGCCTGCTTGCTACTTTTGCTGTGTTGATGAGGAAGCATGGCTACATCCTCTTCTTATGAACTGTGCACATCACTAGGATGGCCTCCGCTACATGTGGGGTCTAGTATGTCATCTTCTCCCTGCATCATCTTCCACCAAATCCCCAACCCTTCCTTCCTTTTCAGTCTGGGAAGGAAAGTCAGTCACTGAAGCCAGTCACTGAAGAAAGATGCTGCAGTTTGTAATAAAGTTTCATCATCATCTGACTTGTGCTGCAGTGCAGTAGCCTTCCCATGTACTCATACTCCAACAAGTGGTTGGACATCAGTGCACTCACACCCTTTCGCTTCTGGGGCAGGGCCAGATGGATGGGCCACAGAAACCCAATCAGCGGAATCATCAAAAAGGAGAAGAGACTGCTGCATGATTTGGGGCTCAGACGGCTTGGCTAATTTGCTAAGGGGTGACTTGGAAGCTATATGGCCATGGTCCTGAGGTGCCATTAGCTGATGACTGTGAAGAAACTAGATTATATCTTAATTACCCAGACGATTGTGCTTTGCAAACGAAGAAGAATTTACTTTTTATCTGTATGTTGGCTTTTGGAATTAAGTGTTGATTTCTGGTGGGCCAAGAAAACAAACATTTGTTTAGGTAAGCCTGTAATAGTGACTTGTAAGCTGATATTTCATGTAACACAGTGTGCACTTATCTTTGACTATTGATGTTTGCTGATATGCTAATTGTGCATTGTATTATGGAACCAGTTGTTGACTTGGAAAGCAGAGAGGAAAAGACTGCAAATAGATTGAATGGTAAAGTAATACTACTCAATCTCATCACCACTGTTTTTCCTTATCTTGATGCTGGACTGAAGGACACTTGGTAAATCTAAAAATAGATTACCGTATTTTTTGGACTATAAGACGCACTTTTTTCCCAAAAAATTGGGGAAAATGGGGGTGCGTCTTATAGTTGCAATATACTTGCAAAATACTGTGGCGCCAGTCCCGGTCCGATGCTGCAGGGTGATGCAGCCTCCCTTCCCAGGCTGGTACTGCGGTCATGCTCTGTGGTGAGGCGGTCGTGCTCTGTGGTGCGGCAGTGGCGCGAGGAGGCTCTGCCAGCATTTTCTGAAAGCCCAGAGGCCCCAGCAGATCCATTGCTGCGATACGGTGGCCTCTTTTAAAATGGCCGCTGGGGACGGTGCATGCTCAGATTGAGATCTCGTCACGAGATCTCATCATGAGATCTCGTTGCTGAAATCTCAATCTGAGCATGCGCCGCCCCCTGCGACCATTTTCCCGGAGGCCACCGCATTGCAGGAATGGGTCTGCGGGGGCCTTCGGGCTTTCACAAAATGCCTGCAGAGCCTTGCCGCAGCAAAGAGCATTGACGCAGCACAGAGCATTACCACCGCACAGAGCATCACAGCCGCACAGAGCATCAACACCACACGTATCGCAAAATGCCGGCGAAACCCGCCATACCACAGAGCACTACCACCACACCTGTCGCAAAATGCTGGCGGAGCCTCTCCACACCACCGCCATACCTGTTGCAAAATACCAGCGGAACCACTGGGAACCCCAGAGCACCACCGCCGCACCAGCCTGGGATGGGATTTACTGGAGGCCACCACATCAGCCTGGACCACCAAACAACCCCTGTGACCACTCTCCTCTGTGACCAATCCTCCACCCTTGCCAAACCCCCTGGCAATTGAATTCAGACTGTAAGACGGACCCCCATTTGACACATTTTTTTCCTATTTTCCTTCTGAAAATTTGGGGTGCGTCTTAAGGTCCGGTGCATCTTATAGTCAGAAAAATAAGGTACATTCCTTGGGTATAAAGAGACACAGAGACAGAAAGATTGTGGGAGAGTGACACAGCCACACATTCTGCAAAACACCCAATGGATGAGAGATAGGACTGCAGCCAATTCATCATGGCACCATCACGAGGGACACGGATCTATCATTCTATAGGAAACAACCTAGGGGTTTTCAGTTCCAGTTGGAAGGATACAATCTGCTCCATTGACCATCATTGAACCATGGATATGTTTGGATAAAGCCAGGTTTGGGACCCGCTGGTCGCCTGGTTCCATGGAGATGTTCAGATAAGCCAGGTGGTGACTCTCGTGTCAACTGGCTTTGGACCTTGCATGGACTCTATGGACTGTCATCCCCCTATGATTGATTAACTCCTCTCTGTGTGTGTATCTCAGGTGGAGTAGCGACCCTGGGAGCTCTGACGTAATGTCTGCCATTATCCCGGTGGGTCAGAGGAAGGGTGAGACTCTTGGGGAATTTTGCTGGGACTGTTCTATGTGTTATCTGCCTCTTTTGTGGTTCAATAAAGAATTGTCACATTGTTTTACCCTCACCCTGCATTGTTTGAGTAGTATTATGGCCACATTAATGGGAGAGCGTGCTTTAGGCGGGACGATTTCTGGTTCATGCGGTTCCGGCTATCAAACTGGGACGCCCGCCGACTTCCCGTTTCCCCACAATGACAATTATTTATTTCCCAGACTGCTCAAAAACACACATCCATCCTTAAAAATTAGTTCATTGGCCTAAAAATAGCAATGAGATGGCTGGTGCCAATTATTTTTTTCTCAGACTTCTAGAAAACAGATAGCGGTCTAGAAAAAATATGTATTTTTCCTACGAATGACAGCGAGACAGCTGATACCAATTTTTTATTTCTATGACTACTAGAAAACACAAAGCGGTCAAGAAAAATTAATTCTTTGGCCTACAAGTGGTAACGAGATGCCTGATTCCAATTTTTTATTTGCAACACTGCTAGAAAAAAACATAGTGGCTAAAGGAACAATACTACCACAGGCGGGGGGTTTCAGAGCACACGCAGTGCCTTAAAGGACCAGTACTGCCATGGGTGGGGGGGTAGATAATACACACCACAGCTTAAAGGTGAAGTACTCCAACAGGCAGGGGAATGAACATGAAATATATGTAGATAATAGAGGACTTAACACATATCCCATATAAATAGGTATATATTATATTCCCTGCAGGGCTGCCATTAGGAATTTCAGGGCTCCATACTGGCCAAATTTTAGGGCCCCCTTGAGACTTTGCCCAGGCTCCACCCCTGTTCTGATTCCATCTAAGATCTTCCTTCACCCCTCGAACTTTCCACAGTCCCATGGCCCATTCTTGGAAAAACTCCACTTCTGCACCACGCCTTTACCAATCACACAATAACAGTTCCCATGAAACATACTGTTAGGGTTGGCGGAACGCACCAAATATATTTATTAGGTGAGATAGGTGCGTTCGCAACCCGGGATCCTCCGTGCAGGAAAAAACCTGCTGCTAAGTAAGGCGGTGAAGTAAATTAGTATAAACGAACTCTGTTACTTCACAGAGCCCATAGTAAAGAGAACGCTGTGCCCTGTTTAGCTCACAGGGGACACAGCTACTGAAGTAGAGCCGACAGTAGTCATGCAGTCCAAACCAAACACGCAGCTCCTCTTCGGTGGAGCCAGAATTCTAATGGCTATTAGCCAGCCCTGAAATCACTCAAAGAAACTCCTCGCCGGAGGAGCCAGCATTCTAGGGGCTTATTTCAGCCGGGTTCCTGACTGCATGCACGACCACACTGGCGCTGAGCTCGTACACATTTGATACTAGCGCATGGCAGTGCGGTCATGAGAACCTTTTATAGCTGCAGCAACTTCAGGACCTTCCCAGAAGGACCAATGGAAGGCTGCCACAGAAATTGACCAGGTACAGAACCTTCCTGGAGGACCAATGGAAGTTGCTGCAGTACCTGAGCATGTGACCCTTGATCTCCACTGAGAGATCTTACCCTGGGCATGCTCAGTGTGTGCAAATCAGGACTTAGTCCCAGAAAAGCCTGCTCGCCGCAGACCAGTGCAGGGTACAATAGCAGAGCCTGGAGAGGCAGCAGTAACCCTTTGCACAGAATCAGATTCAGTGAGACGCTGGGACCGACATCTCCGCTGAGCAGGCTCCACTGCAGCCGATGCAGAATGGGAGACCGCAGCAGACATGGTTCGAGATTCCCCCTGTGCAGCGGCGGGAACTTGACTCCTAACACACAATAGCACATACATAGCCAACAGCTTTTGTTTTGACCAAAAGATTTTTTAAGCCTTCCACCACGATAAGGTAGACCCATTTGGCAGGGCCCTACTCTACTCTACTCTAACATATTAAACATTTCTTAAAATATCAAATATTCTTTTTTAGGTATATTTTTATTTATTTTTCTTTAAGGGAATATGTCACATACATTTTTGTTAAACTAACTGTTACCAGATTGTGATAATTGTTTCATAATTTGTACTTTAGGTGTGCAGATTATTGTATTTTGTTTTCTGGACTTTTATGGAAGCTGCTCTCTTGACTATTTGGAGATATGGACATTGGACATATGCATGTATATATATATCATAAAACATTATATGGGACTCTGCTTGGGAGAGTTTTCTATACATGTTTTCATGTTTAGTGAAATGCAGGAAGAGGGAAGAGGAGAGCTGTGACACTATCTAATGTGAATGGTGGATTATGTTGTCTCTCATTGTAATCTTCCTAGTTATGACAATTACATGACGGCTGAAAATGTATCTCTGCTGGACTTGTCACTCTATTAGAAAAGCAATTTCTGTTTATTTATTATTTTATTATATAAGGGGTGACACAAACTTTAAAGTAAATTCTTCCTAAACTTTAAACTGTGATTAACCCCTTAATGACCAGGGGTATTTCAGTTTTTGAATTTCCATTTTTTTGCTCCCCTTTCTCCCAGAGCAATAACTTTATTTTTCTATCATTTTGGCCATGTGAGAGTTTGTTTTCTGCGGGACAAATTGTACTTTTGAACAACACCATTGTTTTTAAAATATCATGTACTGAGAAACAAGAAAAAATGCCAAACTGCAGTGAAATTGCAAAAAAAGTGCAATTCCACAGTTGTTTGTTTTTTTGTTTTTGTTTTTGCCATGTTCACTAAATTTGTCAGCCATTATAATTCTCCAGGTCATTACAAGACACCAAACATGTCTAGGTTCTTTTTTTATTTAAGTGGTGAAAAAAAATCAAAAATTTGTTAATTAATTAAAAAAAAAAAGTACCATTTTACGAGACATGTAGCATCTCCATCTTACGTGATCTGGGGTTGGGTGGGGCTTATTTTTTGTGCACCGAGCAGATGTTTTTATTGATACCATTTTGGTGCAGATTCGACCTTTTGATCTCCCGTTATTGCAATTTATTGCAATGTAGTGGAGACCAAAAAAAGTTCCTTATTTTTCAGACTATACGACGCACTTTTTCCCAAAAAAGTTGGGAGGAAAATAGGGGGTGCATCTTATAGTGCGAATGCAGGTTTACGGCAGAGGTGTGGTGATGCTGGGGCGGTGCGGAGTGCACCTGACCAGGGTCCCTTCTTCAGGATACCAGAGGCAGAAATGTGGCAGTGCCGCGGCCCGATGTCCAGAGTGAGCAGAGTGCATCACCGGTTTCGCTACGGCCATCTTCCTGAAGCCGTGGGCCGCCGGAGGCTTCAGGAAAATAGCCACCTGAGGATGCGCGTCTGCAGATTGAAATCTCAGCGCCGAGATCTCAATCTGCACACGGGCAGCCTCCGGCAGCCATTTTCTTGAAGTCTCCGGCGACCCACAGCTTCAGGAAGATGGCCACAGGGAAACCGGTGATGCACTCGGCTCTACTCACCATTGACACCAGGCAATGGTGTTGCCAAATTTCTGCTGCCAGCATCCTGAAGAAGGGACCTTTGTCCATGATCCGCAGCATCGAACCCCGGGACTGCAGCATTGCCCCACTTCTGCCCCCGCCAGCATCCTGAGGATGGGACCCTGCTCCAGCTCTGCTTTACCGCCGACACTGGACCCGCAGCATTGCATCCAGGGACTGCAGCATTGCCCCACTTCTGCCGCCACTGGCGTCCTGAGGAAGAGACTCTGCCTTCTGTGACCCTGCTGTACCACTGCCGGCTCTTAGGTAAGATTAAATTCGAACAATAAGATGGACCCCCATCTTATAGAAATCTTTTTTCTGCTATTTTCCACCCCAAAATTTGGGGTGAGTCTTAGAGTTCAAAAAATACGGTAATTCTGGCATTTTGCATTTTTTTCTCTTTCTGCCGTTTAGCGATCGGGTTAATTCTTTATTTGTATTGATAGATCAGGCGATTCTGAATATGGCAATACCAAATATGTGTATATTTGATTTTTTATGGTTTTTACTAATTTAAAAAAACATTTTTTTTACTTTTTCCATGCTTCAATACTCTCCATGGGGGACTAGAACCTGCAACACTTTGATCGCGTCTGCTACATACAGGCAATGATCAGATCACCTGTGTTTTTCAGAAATGCTCACTTGCTATGAGCGCTGACCACAAGGTGGCGCTCATAGCAATCTGGCAAAGATAACTATAGAGGTCTGCTTCAGGGCTCTAGTTGTCATGCTGACCCATCGGTGACCTGTGATCATGTGACGGGGTCACCGATGGGCATGATTAGCAACGTGCTTCTGGTAGACACGAGTTAAATGCTGCTGTAAGAGATTGACAGCGGCATTTAACTGGTTAACAGCCACGAGTGGATCACGATTCCACCCACGGCTGTTGCAAGCACATGTCAGCTGTATAGATCAGCTATCAAGTACCCGGAAAGGTGCGGGCTCAGCTCTTGAGCTCGCACCAAACAGGGGGAGTCCGGCACTGGTTATTGTTGACAAATGTGCTTGAGATAGTAAGGTACTTACTTACTAATATGGACTTTATTGAATTTAGGCGCCAAATATGGATGGAAAATAGAAATATAAGCTATGTTGTATGCCTTTTAATCATCTCACAAACACATTGGCTAACAATAACCAGAGAGTGGTCAATGCCCAACACATAAGTACATTCCATAACACATTCCCACTAAACATTTTGCTAACTAAATCTATTTTTCATAAGAGTCGTTTAGTTACCATATTTTCTGGAATATAAGACCACTGGGCATATAAGATGACCTCCATATTTTCCAGTTAAAATATAAAATCGATGAGATGAGGGGGCACCTCATTGAGAAGGTGTAAGTGAAGCAAACTGCAGGCGTCTGGGCTGCCAGGGGTATGGAAAAAAGAAAGAGAGCAGCGCTGTGCCAGAAAACCTTGCATCCTATTATCTCCTCTGCCTCTCAGATCTCACTCCTGAGGACTGCAGTGAAGCGACGCAGGCACGCATGTGCGAGATCTGAAAGGCAGAGAGGAAAGTAATAGGATATAAGGGCGGGCCAGACTGGTGAAAGAGACGTGTTTTTCTGGCACAGCGCCGCTCTCTCTTTTTTTCCATACCCCGGGCATCCCGGATGCCTGCAGCTTGCTTCACTTACACCTTCCCGGTGAGGCGCCCCCTCACCTCATCATCAGGACTGCTCCCCCCAACCATATGCGGTGACCGCAGATTGCTCTGCTCCTGCCCTATAAGACGACACCCGGTGTATAAGACAACACCCGACTTTTGAGAAGATTTTCAGGGCTTAAAAAGTAGTCTTATATGCCAGAAAATACAGTAAATCCTTTGGTCAATTACCTCAAGAGCAAAATTGTAGCGCTAATAGCAAAAGAGAAAGCAAACAAAACAAACAATAAAATAGACAACACATAACTAATCAATACAATGAAAATAGGGTTAGCACCACCGCCGTCATCACTGTGTGGGTGGTGCTTGCACAGTGTGAGTCTGCGTCCTGTCCACAAGCGCAGATAAAGATTTCGGCTCAGTGAATCACTGCTGGTGATTTAGCATTTAATTGTGCAGTGTTATTATGCACCTAGTGTCCCCATACAGACCCTTTTGGTAATTTTTTTAAAACTTTGCACATTGTGCAAGGGTGAAACTTGTACTCCATATCTCTAGCATTGATAATAACTGCTAAATGTATTGTGAGATCACCATCACAGCCTTTTTCATCGTGTATGATACAGACCCTTGGGCTAATTTTTGGAAACCTTTGTACATTGTGCAATGGTCAAATTTCTACTCTCACTCTCAATATATTCTATTATTATATTTTTTTTCTATAGTATTGCCCTTCACACTGTCTCTTTAAGCATGTTTCTGGTGGCCTGATGTTGATTTTTGGGTCTGCACTTGGACATTTTGGAACATCAATGGATTAATATGCTCCACACACTTCTTCAGGTTTCAGCCTTACACAGAATAATAATATGAGTAATGAAATATGCTCTACACTCACTGGCCACTTTATTAGGTACACCTGTCCAACTTCTTGTTAACACTTAATTTCTAATCAGCCAATCACATGGCGGCAACTCAGTGCATTTAGGCATGTAGACATGGTCAAGACAATCTCCTGCAGTTCAAACCGAGCATCAGTATGGGGAAGAAAGGTGATTTGAGTGCCTTTGAACGTGGCATGGTTGTTGGTGCCAGAAGGGCTGGTCTGAGTATTTCAGAAACTGCTGATCTACTGGGATTTTCACGCACAACCATCTCTAGGGTTTACAGAGAATGGTCCGAAAAAGAAAAAAAATCCAGTGAGCGGCAGTTCTGTGGGCGGAAATGCCTTGTTGATGCCAGAGGTCAGAGGAGAATGGGCAGACTGGTTCGAGCTGATAGAAAGCCAACAGTGACTCAAATCGCCACCCGTTACAACCAAGGTAGGCCTAAGAGCATCTCTGAACGCACAGTGCGTCGAACTTTGAGGCAGATGGGCTACAGCAGCAGAAGACCACACCGGGTACCACTCCTTTCAGCTATGAACAGGAACCTGAGGCTACAATTTGTACAAGCTCATCGAAATTGGACAGTAGAAGATTGGAAAAACGTTGCTTGGTCTGATGAGTCTCGATTTCTGCTGCGACATTCAGATGGTAGGGTCAGAATTTGGCGTAAACAACATGAAAGCATGGATCCATCCTGCCTTGTATGGAGCATCTTTGGGATGTGCAGCCGACAAATCTGCGGCAACTGTGTGATGCCATCATGTCAATATGGACCAAAATCTCTGAGGAATGCTTCCAGCACCTTGTTGAATCTATGCCACGAAGAATTGAGGCAGTTCTGAAGGCAAAAGGGGGTCCAACCCGTTACTAGCATGGTGTACCTAATAAAGTGGCCGGTGAGTGTATATACAGTACAGAGCAATAGTTTGGGCACACCTTCTCATTTAAAGACTTCTCTGTATTTTCATGACTATGAAAATTGTAAATTCATACTGAAGGCATCAAAACTATGAATTAACACATGTGGAATTATATACTTAAGAAAAAAGTGTGAAACTGAAAATATGTCTTATATTCTAGGTTCTTCAAAGTAGCCACCTTTGCTTTGATGACTGCTTTCCACACTCTTAGCATTCTCTTGATGAGCTTCAAGAGATAGTCACCGGAAATGAATTTCACTTCACAGGTGTGCCCTGTCAGGTTTAGTAAGTGGGATTTCTTGCCTTATAAATGGGGTTGGGACCATCAGTTGTGTTGTGCAGAAGTCTGGTGGATACACAGCTGATAGTCCTACTGAATAGACTGTTAGAATTAGTATTATGGCAAGAAAAAAGCAGCTAAGTAAAGAAAAACAAGTGGCCATCATTACTTTAAGAAATGAAGGTCAGTCAGTCCGAAACATTGTGAAAACTTTGAAAGTGTCCCCAAGTGCAGTTGCAAAAACCATCAAGCGCTACAAAGAAACTGGCTCACATGAGGACCGCCCCAGGAAAGGAAGATCAAGAGTCACCTCTGCTTCTGAGGATAAGTTTATCTGAGTCACCAGCCTCAGAAATCGCAGGTTAACAGCAGCTCAGATTAGAGATCAGGTCAATGCTACACAGAGTTCTAGCAGCAGACACATCTCTACAACAACTGTTAAGAGGAGACTTTGTGCAGCAGGCCTTCATGGTAAAACAGCTGCTAGGAAACCACTGCTAAGGACAGGCAACAAGCAGAAGAGACTTGTTTGGGCTAAAGAACACAAGGAATTGACAGTAGACCAGTGGAAATCTGTGCTTGGGTCTGATGAGTCCAAATATGAGATCTTTGGTTCCAACCACCGTGTCTTTGTGCGATGCAGAAAAGGTGAACGGATGGACTCTACATGCCTGGTTCCCACCGTGAAGCATGGAGGAGGAGGTGTGATGGTGCTTTGCTGGTGACACTGTTGGGGATTAATCCAAAATTGAAGGCATACTGAACCAGCTTGGCTACCACAGCATCTTGCAGCGGCATGCTATTCCATCCGGTTTGCGTTTATTTGGACCATCATTTATTTTTTTAACAGGACAATGAACCCAAACACACCTCCAGGCTGTGTAAGGGCTATTTGACCAAGAAGGAGAGTGATGGGGTGCTACGCCAGATGACCTGGCCTCCACAGCCACCAGACCTGAACTCAATCCAGATGGTTTGGGGTGAGCTGGACCGCAGAGTGAAGGCAAAAGGGCCAACAAGTGCTAAGCATCTCTGGGAACTCCTTCAGGATTTGTGGAAGAACATTTCCAATGACTACCTCTTGAAGCTCATCAAGAGAATGCCAAAAGTGTGCAAAGCAGTCATCAAAGCAAAAGGTGTCTACTTTGAAGAACCTAGAATATAAGACATATTTTCAGTTGTTTCACACTTTTTTCTTAAGTATATAATTCCACATGTGTTAATTCATAGTTTTGATGACTTCAGTGTGAATTCACAATTTTCATAGTCATGAAAATACAGAAAAATCTTTAAATGAGAAGGTGTGTCCAAACTTTTGCTCTGTACTGTATATGCTGCTAGTTCAAAAATCTTACCCACACATGCCTTTAACCCCTTTCTGACATTGGACGTACTATCCCGTCGAGGTGGGCCCGTATGACCACCGACGGGATAGTACATCCAGCGCGATCGGCGGCATTCACTGTTATGGTTCTCAATGGCGAGAGAACATAGCCCAGCATATGTAAGAACTAGCTCTTGGAAGATGGAATCTAAACTGACCATGAACTAAACCTGCCGCACAATTAACAGTGGCCGGGTAGCGTGCCTACGTTTTATCCCTAGACGCCCAGCGCCAGCCGGAGGACTAACTAATCCTAGCAGAGGAAAATACAGTCCTGGCTCACCTCTAGAGAAATTTCCCCAAAAGGCAGACAGAGGCCCCCACATATATTGGCGGTGATTTTAGATGAAATGACAAACGTAGTATGAAAATAGGTTTAGCAAAATCGAGGTCCGCTTACTAGATAGCAGGAAGACAGAAAGGGCACTTTCATGGTCAGCTGAAAACCCTATCAAAACACCATCCAGAAATTACTTTAAGACTCTAGTATTAACTCATAACACCAGAGTGGCAATTTCAGATCACAAGAGCTTTCCAGACACAGTAACGAAACAGCAGCTGTGAACTGGAACAAAATGCAAAAACAAACAAGGACGAAAGTCCAACTTAGCTGGGAGTTGTCTAGTAGCAGGAACATGCAAAGAAAGGCTTCTGATTACATTGTTGACCGGCATGAAACTGACAGAGGAGCAAGGTTATATAGAGACTCCCACATCCTGATGGGAACAGGTGAACAGAGAGGATGATGCACACAAGTTCAATTCCACCAGTGGCCACCGGGGGAGCCCAGAATCCAATTTCACAACAATTCACGGGGGGAGCGCGGCCGATCGCGGCCAGGTGTCAGCTGATTATCACAGCTACCATCCGACACTATGTGCCAGGAGTGGTCACGGACCGCCCCCGGCACACTAACCCCCGGCACACCGCGATCAAACATGATCGCGGTGTGCCGGTGGTACAGGGAAGCATCGCGCAGGGAGGAGGCTCCCTGCGTGCTTCCCTGAGACCCCGGGAGCAACGCGATGTGATTGCATTGCTGCGAGGGTCTCTTACCTCCTCCTCGCTGCAGGTGCCTGGATCCAAGATGGCCGCGGCATCTGGGTCCTGCAGGGAGGGAGGTGGCTTACCGAGTGCCTGCTCAGTGCAGGCGCTGGTAAGCCAGGAGCGCTGTAAGTCAGATCGGTGATCTGACAGAGTGCTGTGCAAACTGTCAGATCACCGATCTGTGATGTCCCCCCCTGGGACAAAGTAAAAAAGTTTAAAAAAAAATTTCCACATAAGTAAAAAAAAATTAAAAAAAAAATTCCTAAATAAGGAAAAAAAAAAAAAAAAAAAAAAAAAAATATATATATATATATATATATATATATATATATATATATATATATATTATTCCCATAAACACATTTCTTTATCTAAAAAAAAAATAAAACAATAAAAATACACATATTTAGTATCGTCGCGTCCGTATCGACCCCACCTATAAAACTATATCACTAGTTAACCCCATCAGTGAACACCGTAAGAAAAAAGAAAAAACGAGGCAAAAAACAACGCTTTATTATCATACCGCCGAACAAAAAGTGGAATAACACGCGATCAAAAAGACGGATATAAATAACCATGGTACCGCTGAAAACTTCATCTTGTCCTGCAAAAAACGAGCCACCACACAGCATCATCAAAGAAAAAAGAAAAAAGTTGTAGTCCTCAGAATAAAGCGATGCCAAAATAATTATTTATTCTATAAAATAGTTTTGATCGTATAAAAGCGCCAAAACATAAAAAAATGATATAAATGAGGTATCACTGTAATTGTACTGACACGAAGAATAAAAAACTGCTTTATCAATTTTACCAAATGTGGAACGGTATAAACGCCTCCCCCAAAAGAAATTCATGAATAGCTGGTTTTTGGTCATTCTGCCTCACAAAAATCGGAATAAAAAGCGATCAAAAACTGTCACGTGTCCGAAAATGTTACCAATAAAAACGTCAACTCATCCCGCAAAAAACAAGACCTCACATGACTCTGTGGACCAAAATATGGAAAAATTATAGGTCTCAAAATGTGGAGACGCAAAAACTTTTTTGCTATAAAAAGCGTCTTTTAGTGTGTGAAGGCTGCCAATCATAAAAATCCGCTATAAAAAATGCTATGAAAGTAAATCAAACCCCCCTTCATCACCCCCTTGGTTAGGGAAAAATAATAAAATTAAAAAAATGTATTTATTTCCATTTTCCCATTAGAATTAGGGCTAGGGTTAGGGCTAGGGTTAGGGTTAGGGCTAGGGTTAGGGTTATGGCTAGGGTTAGGGCTAGGGTTAGGGCTAGGGTTAGGGCTAGGGTTAGGGTTAGGGCTAGGGTTAGGGTTGGGGCTAGGGTTGGAGCTAAAGTTAGGGTTAGGGTTGGGGCTAAAGTTAGGGTTTGGATTACATTTACGGTTGGGATAAGGGTTAGGATTAGAGTTAGGGGTGTGTCAGGGTTAGGGGTGTGGTTAGGGTTATCATTGGGATTAGGGTTAGGGGTGTGTTTGGATTAGGGTTTCAGTTAGAATTGGGGAGTTTCCACTGTTTAGGCACATCAGGGGCTCTCCAAACGCGACATGGCGTCCGATTTCAATTCCAGCCAATTCTGCATTGAAAAAGTAAAACAGTGCTCCTTCCCTTCCAAGCTATACCGTGCGCCCAAACAGGGGTTTACCCCAACATATGGGGCATCAGCGTACTCGGGACAAATTGGACAACAACTTTTGTGGTCCAAGTTCTCTTGTTACCCTTGGGAAAATATAAATTTGGGGGGCTAAAAATCATTTTTGTGGGAAAAAAAAGATTGTTTATTTTCACGGCTCTGCGTTGTAAACTGTAGTGAAACACCTGGGGGTTCAAAGTTCTCACAACACATCTAGATAAGTTCATTGGGAGGTCTAGTTTCCAATATGGGGTTACTTGTGGGTGGTTTCTACTGTTTGGGTACATCAGGGGCTCTGCAAATGCAACGTGATGCCTGCAAACCAATCCATTTAAGTCTGTATTCCAAATGGCACTCCTTCCCTCCCGTGCTCTGCCATGCGCCCAAACAGTGGTTCCCCCCCACATATGGGGTATCAGCGTACTCAGGACAAATTGGCCAACAACTTTTGGGGTCCAATTTATCCTGTTACCCTTGTGAAAATACAAAACTGGGGGCTAAAAAATCATTTTTGTGAAAAAAAAAAGAATTTTTATTTTCACGGCTCTGTGTTATAACCTGTAGTGAAACACTTGATGGATCAAAGCTCTCAAAACACATCTAGATAAGTTCCTTAGGGGGGTCTACTTTCCAAAATGGTGTCACTTGTGGGGGGTTTAATGTTTAGGCACATCAGGGGCTCTCCAAACGCGACATGGCGTCCCATCTTAATTCCAGTCAATTTTGCATTAAAAAGTCAAATGGCGCTCCTTCCCTTCCGAGCTCTGCCGTGCGCCCAAACAGTCGTTTACCCCCATATATGGGGTATCTGCGTACTCAGGAGAAATTGCACAACAACTTTTGTAGTCTAATTTCTTCTCTTACCCTTTTGAAAATAAAAAATTGGGGGTGAAAATATAATTTTTGTGAAAAAATATGATTTTTTATTTTTACGGCTCTGCATTATAAACTTCTGTGAAGCACTCGTTGGGTCAAAGTGCTCACCACACATCTAGATAAGTTCCTTAAGGGGTCTACTTTCCAAAATGGTGTCACTTGTGGGGGATTTCAATGTTTAGGCACATCAGGGGCTCTCCAAAAGCAACATGGCGTTCCATCTCAATTCCAGTCAATTTTGCATTGAAAAGTCAAATGGCGCTCCTTCCCTTCCGAGCTCTGCGGTGCGCCCAAACAGTGGTTTACCTCCACATATGGGGTATCGGCGTACTCAGGATAAATTGTAGAACAACTTTTGGGGTCCATTTTCTCCTGTTACCCTTGGTAAAATAAAACAAATTGGAGCTGAAATAAATTTTGTGTAAAAAAAATTTAAATGTTAATTTTTATTTAAACATTCCAAAAATTCCTGTGAAACACCTGAAGGATTAATAAATTTCTTGAATGTGGTTTTGAGCACCTTGAGGGGTGCAGTTTTTAGAATGGTGTCACACTTGGGTATTTTCTATCATATAGACCCCTCAAAATGACTTCAAATGAGATGTGGTTCCTAAAAAAAAATGGTGTTGTAAAAATGAGAAATTGCTGGTCAACTTTTAACCCTTATAACTCCCTAAAAAAAAAAAAAAAAATTTTGGTTCCTAAATTGTGCTGATGTAAAGTAGACTTGTGGGAAATGTTACCTATTAAGTATTTTGTGTGACATATCTCTGTGATTTAAGGGCATAAAAATTCAAAGTTGGAAAATTGCAAAATTTTCAAAATTTTTGCCAAATTTCCATTTTTTTCACAAATAAACGCAAGTTATATTGAAGAAATGTTACCACTATCATGAAGTACGATATGTCTCGAGAAAACAGTGTCAGAATCGCCAAGATCCGTAGAAGCGTTCCAGAGTTATAAACTCATAAAGGGACAGTGGTCAGAATTGTAAAAATTGGCCCGTCATTAACGTGCAAACCACCCTTGGGGGTAAAGGGGTTAAAAAAGGAAATTTGACATAATACCTCTGTTAGCATATGCCACGGGTCCCCAACTCCAGTCCTCAAGGCCCACCAACAGGTCATGTTTTCAGGATTTCCTTAGTCTTGCACAGGTGATAATTACATCACCTGTGCAATGCAAAGTAAATCCTGAAAACATGATCTGTTGGTGGGCCTTGAGGACTGGAGTTGGGGAACACTGGCATACGCCATACACTGCTCATATGCGCAGCACCCCAGTAGGTGGAATAAATGCCTGGATACTATACAGTTGTATGAAAAAGTTTGGGCACCCCTATTAATCTTAAGCTTAATGTTTTATAAAAATTGTTTTTTTTGCAACAGCTATTTCAGTTTCATATATCTAATAACTGTTGGACACAGTAATGTTTCTGCCTTGAAATGAGGTTTATTGTACTAACAGAAAATGTGCAATCTGCATTCAAACAAAATTTGACAGGTGCATAAGTATGGGCACCCTTATCATTTTCTTGTTTTAAATACTCCTACCTACTTTCTACTGACTTACTAAAGCACTTGTTTTTGGCTTCGTAACCTCATTGAGTGTTGAACTTCATAGCCAGGTGTATGCAATCATGAGAAAAGCTACTTAAAGTGGCCACTTGCAAGTTGTTCTCCTGTTTGAATCTCCTCTGAAGAGTGGCATCATGGGCTCCTCAAAACAACTGTCAAATGATCTGAAAACAAAGATTATTCAACATAGTTGTTCAGGGGAAGGATACAAAAAGCTGTCTCAGAGATTTAACCTGTCAATTTCCACTGTGAGGAACATAGTAAGGAAATGGAAGAACACAGGTACAGTTCTTGTTAAGGCCAGAAGTGGCAGGCCAAGAAAAACATCAGAAAGGCAGAGAAGAAGAATAATGAGATCAGTCAAGAACAATCCTCAGACCACCTCCAGAGAGCTGCAGCATCAACTTGCTGCAGATGGTGTCACTGTGCATCGGTCAACTATACAACGCACTTTGCACAAGGAGAAGCTGTATAGGAGAGTGATGCGAAAGAAGCCGTTTCTGCAAGCACGCCACAAACAGAGTCGGCTGAGGTATGCAAAAGCACATTTGGAGAAGCCAATTTCTTTTTGGAAGAAGATCCTGTGGACTGATGAAACCAAGATTGAGTTGTTTGGTCGTTATGCATGGCGGCAAAAAAACACAGCATTCCAAGAAAAACACTTGCTACCCACAGTAAAATTTGGTGGAGGTTCCATCATGCTTTGGGGCTGTGTGGCCAATGCCGGCACCGAGAATCTTGTTAAAGTTGAGGGACGCATGGATTCCTCTCAGTATCAGCAGATTCTTGACAATAATGTTCATGAATCAGTGACAAAGTTGAAGTTACGCAGGGGATGGATCTTTCAGCAAGACAATGATCCAAAACACAGCTCCAAATCTACTCAGGCATTCATGCAGAGGAACAATTACACTGTTCTGGAATGGCCATCCTAGTCCCCAGACCTGAATATCATTGAACATCTGTGGGATCATTGGAAGAGGGCTGTCTGTTGTGAATTCCGTTCTTGAACTCCCTCCTATGGTCATGAATGATACTTCGGCGATTTCTGTCCGTGGACTCCCTCTGGTGGCTGTGAGTGGAACTGCTGGTTCTGAGGTTTCTTCCTCAGCTGCCCTCGTTTGCGGCTAGGCTGGCTTCTCTATTTAATTCCACTCAGATCGTTACTCCATGCCAGCTGTCAATGTATCAGAACTGGTTCAGATCTCTCTCGGATCTTTCTGATGACCTGTCTACTCCAGCAGAAGCTAAGTCCCTGCTAGTTCATTTGTTGTTCATTGTGTACTGAATATATTTCTTAGTACTTGCTAAGTTCTTGTCCAGCTTGCTAATATGATATTGCCTTGCTAGCTGGAAGCTCTGGGTTGCAGAGTGGCACCTCCGCACCGTGAGTTGGTGCGGGGGTCTTTTTGCACACTCTGCGTGGCTTTTTGCAGTTTTTTGTGCTGACCGCATAGATCCCTTTCCTATCCTCAGTCTATCTAGTAAGTCTGGCCTCCTTTGCTGAAACCTGTTTCATCCCTGTGTTTGTGACTTTCCTCTTAACTCACAGTTAATATATGTGGGGGGCTGCCTTTACCTTTGGAGAATTTCTCTGAGGCAAGGTAAGGCTTATTTTCCTATCTTTAGGGGTAGTTAGCTCTTAGGCTGTGAAGAGGCGTCTAGGGAGAGTTAGGTACGCTCCACAGCTATTTCTAGTGTGTGTGTTATAGGATTAGGATTTGCGGTCAGCAGAGTTCCCACTTCCCAGAGCTTGTCCTGTCTTCTAGTTTAACCATCAGGTCATTCCAGGTGCACCTAACCACCAGGTCCATAACAGTACAGCTGGCCCACAAAGTGTTAATGCATCTCAATAGAGGGATAAGAGAAGTTCTGAGACCATTTTTTTTTTCTGCAGTGTGTTTTGTCTTTCTTTTCCCCTTAACCTCTGGGTGGTTCAGGACTCAGGTGTGGATATGGACATTCAAGGTCTGTCCTCTTGTGTTGATCACCTCACTGCGAGGGTACAAAGCATTCAAGATTATGTAGTTCAGAATCCTATGTTAGAGCCTAGAATTCCAATTCCTGATTTGTTTTTTGGAGATAGATCTAAATTTCTGAATTTCAAAAATAATTGTAAACTGTTTCTTGCTTTGAGACCCCGCTCCTCTGGTGACCCCATTCAGCAAGTAAAAATCATTATTTCTTTGTTACGTGGCGACCCACAAGACTGGGCATTCTCCCTTGCACCAGGAGATCCTGCATTGCTTAATGTAGATGCGTTTTTTCTGGCGCTTGGATTGCTTTATGACGAAACTAACTCTGTGGATCAGGCAGAGAAAATCTTGCTAGCTTTGTGTCAAGGTCAGGATGAAGCGGAGGTATATTGCCAGAAGTTTAGAAAGTGGTCTGTGCTTACTCAATGGAATGAGTGTGCCCTTGCAGCAATTTTCAGAAAAGGTATTTCTGAAGCCCTTAAGGATGTTATGGTGGGGTTTCCCACACCTGCTGGTCTGAATGAATCAATGTCCTTGGCCATTCAGATCGATCGGCGCTTGCGTGAACGCAAGGTTGTGCGCCATTTGGCGGTGTCCTCTGAGCAGAGGCCTGAGCCTATGCAATGTGATAGGACTTTGACCAGAGCTGAACGGCAAGAACACAGACATCAGAATGGGCTGTGTTTTTACTGTGGTGACCCCACTCATGCTATCTCTGATTGTCCTAAGCGCACTAAGCGGTTCGCTAGGTCCGTCACCATTGGTACTGTACAGCCTAAATTTCTTTTGTCCGTTACTCTGATTTGCTCTTTGTCGTCCTACTCTGTTATGGCATTTGTGGACTCAGGCACTGCCCTGAATTTGATGGACTTGGAGTTTGCCAGGTGCTGTGGTTTTTTCTTGGAGCCCTTGCAGTATCCTATTCCATTAAGGGGAATGGATGCTACGCCTTTGGCCAAGAATAAGCCTCAGTACTGGACTCAGTTGACCATGTGCATGGCTCCTGCACATCAGGAAGATGTTCGCTTTTTGGTGTTGCATAATTTGCATGATGTGGTCGTGTTGGGTTGGCCATGGCTACAGGTCCATAATCCAGTATTGGATTGGAAATCAATGTCTGTGTCCAGTTGGGGTTGTCAAGGGGTACATGGTGACGTTCCGTTGTTGTCAATTTCTCCTTCTACTCCTTCTGAAGTCCCTGAGTTTTTGTCGGATTACCGAGATGTATTCGATGAGCCCAAATCCAGTGCCCTACCTCCTCATAGGGACTGTGATTGTGCTATTAATTTGATTCCTGGTAGTAAATTTCCTAAGGGACGACTTTTCAATTTATCTGTGCCGGAACACGCTGCTATGCGGAGTTATATAAAGGAGTCCTTGGAGAAAGGGCATATTCGCCCGTCATCGTCACCGTTGGGAGCGGGGTTCTTTTTTGTGGCCAAGAAGGATGGTTCTCTGAGACCTTGTATAGATTACCGCCTTCTCAATAAAATCACGGTCAAATTTCAGTACCCTTTGCCTCTACTATCTGATTTGTTTGCTCGGATTAAGGGGGCTAGTTGGTTCACCAAGATAGATCTTCGAGGGGCGTATAATCTTGTGCGTATTAAACAGGGCGATGAATGGAAAACAGCATTTAATACGCCCGAGGGCCATTTTGAGTACCTGGTGATGCCATTCGGGCTTTCTAATGCTCCATCTGTGTTTCAGTCCTGTATGCATGACATCTTCCGAAAGTATTTGGATAGATTCATTATTGTATATTTGGATGATATTTTGGTCTTTTCAGATGATTGGGAGTCTCATGTGAAGCAGGTCAGAATGGTGTTCCAGGTTCTTCGTGCTAATTCTTTGTTTGTGAAGGGGTCTAAATGTCTCTTCGGAGTTCAGAAGGTTTCCTTTTTGGGTTTCATTTTTTCCCCTTCTACTATCAAGATGGATCCTGTTAAAGTTCAGGCCATTTATGATTGGACTCAGCCTACATCTGTGAAGAGCCTTCAGAAATTCTTGGGCTTTGCTAATTTTTACCGTCGCTTCATCGCTAATTTTTCTAGTGTTGTTAAACCGTTGACTGATTTGACCAAGAAAGGTGCTGATGTGGTGAATTGGTCCTCTGCGGCCGTTGAGGCTTTTCGGGAGTTGAAACGTCGTTTCTCTTCGGCCCCTGTGTTGTGTCAGCCAGATGTTTCGCTCCCTTTTCAGGTCGAGGTTGATGCTTCTGAGATTGGAGCAGGGGCTGTTTTGTCTCAAAGATCTTCTGATGGCTCTGTGATGAAGCCATGTGCTTTCTTTTCTAGAAAGTTTTCGCCTGCTGAGCGTAATTATGATGTTGGCAATCGGGAGTTGTTGGCTATGAAGTGGGCGTTCGAGGAGTGGCGACATTGGCTTGAGGGAGCCAAGCATCGCGTAGTGGTCTTAACGGATCACAAAAATTTGACTTATCTCGAGTCTGCTAAGTGGTTGAATCCTAGACAGGCTCGATGGTCGCTGTTTTTCTCCCGTTTCAATTTTGTGGCTTCATACCTTCCGGGTTCTAAGAATGTGAAGGCCGATGCCCTTTCAAGGAGTTTTGTGCCTGATTCCCCGGGCGTTCCTGAGCCGGCTGGTATTCTCAAAGAGGGGGTAATTCTGTCTGCCATCTCACCTGATTTGCGGCGGGCGCTGCAGGAGTTTCAGGCTGATAGACCTGACCGTTGTCCAGCAGAAAAACTGTTTGTCCCTGATAGATGGACTAGTAGAGTTATCTCTGAGGTTCATTGTTCGGTGTTGGCTGGTCATCCTGGGATTTTTGGTACCAGAGATTGGGTGGCTAGGTCCTTTTGGTGGCCTTCCTTGTCACGGGATGTGCGTTCTTTTGTGCAGTCTTGTGGGACTTGTTCTCGGGCCAAGCCCTGCTGTTCTCGTGCCAGTGGGTTACTTTTGCCCTTGCCAGTCCCGAAAAGGCCTTGGACGCATGTTTCCATGGATTTTATTTCAGATCTCCCTGTCTCTCAAAGGATGTCGGTCATCTGGGTGGTTTGTGATCGCTTCTCTAAGATGGTCCATTTGGTACCCTTGCCTAAAGTACCTTCCTCGTCTGATTTGGTTCCACTATTTTTCCAGCATGTGGTTCGTTTGCATGGCATTCCAGAGAACATCGTGTCGGACAGAGGTTCCCAGTTTGTTTCAAGGTTTTGGCGGTCCTTTTGTGCTAAGATGGGCATTGATTTGTCTTTCTCTTCGGCTTTCCATCCTCAGACAAATGGCAAAACCGAACGAACTAATCAGACTTTGGAGACCTATCTGAGATGCTTTGTTTCTGCTGATCAGGATGATTGGGTGACCTTCTTGCCTTTGGCTGAGTTCGCCCTTAATAATCGGGCCAGTTCAGCTACTTTGGTTTCGCCCTTTTTTTTGTAATTCTGGTTTTCATCCTCGTTTTTCTTCAGGGCAGGTTGAGCCTTCGGACTGTCCTGGTGTGGATTCTGTGGTGGACAGGTTGCAGCAAATTTGGACTCATGTAGTGGACAATTTGACATTGTCCCAGGAGAAAGCTCAACGTTTCGCCAACCGCCGTCGCTGTGTTGGTCCCCGACTTCGTGTTGGGGATTTGGTTTGGTTGTCGTCTCGTCATGTCCCTATGAAGGTTTCTTCTCCTAAGTTTAAGCCTCGTTTCATTGGTCCTTATAAGATTTCTGAAATTTTCAATCCTGTGTCGTTTCGTTTGGCCCTTCCAGCTTCTTTTGCCATCCATAATGTGTTCCATAGGTCGTTGTTGCGGAGATATGTGGCGCCTATGATTCCCTTCGTTGACCCTCCTGCTCCGGTGTTGGTCGAGGGGGAGTTGGAGTATGTGGTGGAGAAGATTTTAGATTCTCGTATTTCGAGACGGAAACTTCAGTACCTGGTCAAATGGAAGGGCTATGGTCAGGAGGATAATTCCTGGGTTTTTGCCTCCGATGTCCATGCTGCCGAGTTGGTTCGTGCCTTTCATTTGGCTCATCCTGATCGGCCTGGGGGCTCTGGTGAGGGTTCGGTGACCCCTCCTCAAGGGGGGGGTACTGTTGTGAATTCCGTTCTTGAACTCCCTCCTGTGGTCATGAATGATACTTCGGCGATTTCTGTCCGTGGACTCCCTCTGGTGGCTGTGAGTGGAACTGCTGGTTCTGAGGTTGCTTCCTCAGCTGCCCTCATTTGCGGCTAGGCTGGCTTCTCTATTTAACTCCACTCAGATTGTTACTCCATGCCAGCTGTCAATGTATCAGAACTGGTTCAGATCTCTCTCGGATCTTTCTGATGACCTGTCTACTCCAGCAGAAGCTAAGTCCCTGCTAGTTCATTTGTTGTTCATTGTGTACTGAATATATTTCTTAGTACTTGCTAAGTTCTTGTCCAGCTTGCTAATATGATATTGCCTTGCTAGCTGGAAGCTCTGGGTTGCAGAGTGGCACCTCCGCACCGTGAGTCGGTGCGGGGGTCTTTTTGCACACTCTGCGTGGCTTTTTGTAGTTTTTTGTGCTGACCGCATAGATCCCTTTCCTATCCTCAGTCTATCTAGTAAGTCTGGCCTCCTTTGCTGAAACCTGTTTCATCCCTGTGTTTGTGACTTTCCTCTTAACTCACAGTTAATATATGTGGGGGGCTGCCTTTACCTTTGGGGAATTTCTCTGAGGCAAGGTAAGGCTTATTTTCCTATCTTTAGGGGTAGTTAGCTCTTAGGCTGTGAAGAGGCGTCTAGGGAGAGTTAGGTACGCTCCACAGCTATTTCTAGTGTGTGTGTTATAGGATTAGGATTTGCGGTCAGCAGAGTTCCCACTTCCCAGAGCTTGTCCTGTCTTCTAGTTTAACCATCAGGTCATTCCAGGTGCACCTAACCACCAGGTCCATAACAGCTGTCCATGCTCGGCGACCATCAAACTTAACTGAACTGGAATTGTTTTGTGAAGAGGAATGGTCAAAAATACCTTCATCCAGGATCCAGGAACTCATTAAAAGCTACAGGAAGCGACTAGAGGCTGTTGTTTTTGCAAAAGGAGGATCTACTAAATATTAATGTCACTTTTCTGATGAGGTGCCCATTCCCTCTCAAGCTCCCCCTGGTGGAGGTTGCGCTATACTGCACAGCAGCAGCATGACAGCATACATAATCGTTAGCACTTTATATTGTCCAGTGCTGGACAAAGACTATTGCTGGCTTTTCCTGGCTCTTAAATGAGTTTTGTTTCTCTTTATTAAACTAATGCTTCCCTTACATTTTCAAAATTTGGGTCCTAAAAAAAAGGTGGTGGGGTATTGCCTAGTTTCTGTACATTTTAAACACGTCTAAGAGACTGGGTTAATACGCTCCACCGACCTATTCAGGACGCAGCCTTAAACATACCGGAACATGGTCATTGCCACTCTAAGTCCTTTACCTGAACTCTGTAGCACTGCCTGTCGCCAGAGTAATACACTCCACAGACCTCCTCACTCTCTGAGACATATCATGTAATTACTCCATTGTTGTTTAAAACCATGCAAAAGATACATTCTGCCTGGCTGGGTAGTTTCCAGAAGAACTGTGTAGGCTTGTGCAGATTGGTTAATAGCACTCCTGTCTCTTTCCCTTTAGGAGGCTGCTTCCAAATTAAATGAGGCTTCAACATATTCCTAACATGGGTTTCAGGCCTGACAGACTAACCACAATACAGGCCTTTGCTTGCATATACTGTATTCAGAATTCCATTCTAATGCTTTTGGTGTCTGGTAGAATCCAATTTACTGATATTGATCATACAGCTCCCCCAACTCCTGTATTATATTCACCTTACAGTGGCTTCACCTGCTATGACAGTGGCTCCATTGGGATCCGGTGGCTAAAATGAACTGTGGAGCTCAGAAAACAGGTTTCACGGCACCTGCTGGCCCTCTGAAAATGTGACATGGCGGGGGACGTAGGGGTGGTGGTGGGCGAAGCCCAAAATTCAAATGGTCATGTTTTAGCTGGCATTGTAAAGTGATGGGGATTATGTATTCCACTATCTAGCTAGCAATTTGGAATGAGGGAGGGACCTCCCAAATGTACGAGAGCGCTCACAAATGTTAAAGGAAAAAATAAAGCCAAAACGATCCATGTGAAAATATGCTAAAGGGGAGGTATAATTTATTTTTAATTTTTTTGCTTTATATACATGTTATATGAAGGAAAAAATGTTTATTAGCATTTTTCTCTTTAACCCCTTCCCGACATTTGACGTACTATCCCGTCGAGGCGGGGTGGGCCCGTATGACCGCCGACGGGATAGTACGTCATCACCGATCAGCGGCGCTCACGGGGGGAGCGCGGCCGATCGCGGCCGGGTGTCAGCTGCATATCGCAGCTGACATCCGGCACTATGTGCCAGGAGCGGTCACGGACCGCCCCCGGCACATTAACCCCCGGCACACCGCGATCAAACACGATCGCAGTGTACCGGCGGTATAGGGAAGCATCGCGCAGGGAGGGGGCTCCCTGCGGGCTTCCCTGAGACCCCCGGAGCAACGCGATGTGATCGCGTTGCTGCGAGGGTCTCCTACCTCCTTCCTGGCTGCAGGTCCCGGATCCAAGATGGCCGCGGCATCCGGGTCCTGCAGGGAAGGAGGTGGCTTACCGAGTGTCTGCTCAGTGCAGACACTTGGTAAGCCTGCAGCCCTGCACAGCAGATCGTCGATCTGGCAGAGTGCTGTGCACACTGCCAGATCAATGATCTGTGATGTCCCCCCCTGGGACAAAGTAAAAAAGTTAAAAAAAATTTTTTCCACATGTGTAAAAAAAAAAAAAAAAAAAATCCTAAATAAATAATAAAAAAAAATATATATATTATTCCCATAAATACATTTCTTTATCTAAATAAAAAAAACAAAACAATAAAAGTACACATATTTAGTATCGCCGCGTCCGTAACGACCCAACCTATAAAACTGCCCCACTAGTTAACCCCTTCAGTAAACACCGTAAGAAAAAAAAAAAAAAAACGAGGCAAAAAACAACGCTTTATTACCATACCGCCGAACAAAAAGTGGAATAACACGCGATCAAAAAGACTGATATAAATATCCATGGTACCGCTGAAAACGTCATCTTGTCCCGCAAAAAACAAGCCGCCATACAACATTATCAGCAAAAAAATAAAAAAGTTATAGTCCTGAGAATAAAGCGATACGAAAATAATTATTTTTTCTATATTTTAGTTTTTATCGTATAAAAGCGCCAAAACATAAAAAAATGATATAAATGAGATATCGCTGTAATCGTACTGACCCGAAGAATAAAACTGCTTTATCAATTTTACCAAACGCGGAACGGTATAAACGCCTCCCCCAAAAGAAATTCATGAATAGCTGGTTTTTGGTCATTCTGCCTCACAAAAATCGGAATAAAAAGCGATCAAAAACGGTCACGTGTCCGAAAATGTTACCAATAAAAACGTCAACTCGTCCCGCAAAAAACAAGACCTCACATGACTCTGTGGAGCAAAATGTGGAAAAATTATAGGTCTCAAAATGTGGAGACGCAAAAACTTTTTTGCTATAAAAAGCGTCGCTGGTTTCACACTTGCGTTTTTGTCTGCAGCGTTTTTTGCACAAAAAAACGCATGCGTTTTTTCCCTATATTTAACATTGAAAACGCATGCGGTTTTTTTGTACGCGTTTGGTCGCGTTTTCAAACGCATGCGTTTTTTTTCTGCATGCGTTCATTTTCAGAAATACAACCTGCAGTATTTTCTTGCGTTTTTAAGCACATGCGTTTGTTTGCGTTAAAAACGCATGCATTTAAACACACTGAAAAGCCACCCACCACCATCAAGGTGATAAAGGGATCCAAACCCTAACCCTAACTCTACCCCTAACCTCACCCCTAACCGTTTAATGAACATTTTCTGACAGTCATAGTGCCACGTATTTCAGTGCCACGTATTTCAGTGCCACGTATTTCAGTGCCACGTGTTTCAGTGCCACGTATTTCAGTGCCACGTATCACATATTTCAGTGCCACGTATCACGTATTTCAGTGCCACGTATCACGTATTTCAGTGCCACATATTTTAGTACCACGTATTTCAGTGCCACGTATTTCAGTGCCACGTATTTCAGTGCCACGTATTTCAGTGCCACGTATTTCAGTGCCACGTATTTCAGTGCCACGTATCACGTATTTCAGTGCCACGTATTTCAGTGCCACGTATTTCAGTGCCACGTATTTCAGTGCCACGTATTTCAGTGCCACGTATTTCAGTGCCACGTATTTCAGTGCCACGTATCACGTATTTCAGTGCCACGTGTTTCAGTGCCACGTATTTAAGTGCCACGTATCACGTATTTCAGTGCCACGTATTTCAGTGCCACGTATTTCAGTGCCACGTATCACGTATTTCAGTGCCACGTATTTCAGTGCCACGTATTTCAGTGCCACGTATTTCAGTGCCACGTATTTCAGTGCCACGTATTTCAGTGCCACGTATTTCAGTGCCACGTATTTCAGTGCCACGTATCACATATTTCAGTGCCACGTATTTCAGTGCCACGTATTTCAGTGCCACGTATTTCAGTGCCACGTATTTCAGTGCCACGTATTTCAGTGCCACGTATCACGTATTTCAGTGCCACGTGTTTCAGTGCCACGTATTTAAGTGCCACGTATCACGTATTTCAGTGCCACGTATTTCAGTGCCACGTATTTCAGTGCCACGTATTTCAGTGCCACGTATTTCAGTGCCACGTATTTCAGTCACGTTTAGGGTTAGGGTTAGGGGTAGGGTTAGGGTTAGGGTTAGGGCTAGGGTTGGAGGTAAAGTTAGGGTTGGGGCTAAAGTTAGGGTTGGGGCTAAAGTTAGGGTTAGGGTTTGGATTACATTTACGTTTGGATTAGGGTTGGGATTAGAATTATGGGTGTGTCAGGGCTAGGGGTGTGGTTAGGGTTACCGTTGGGATTAGGGTTAGGGGTGTGTTTGGGTTAGGGTTTCAGGTAGAATTGGGGAGTTTCCACTGTCCAGGCACATCAGGGGCTCTACAAGCGCGACATGGCGTCCAATCTCAATTCCAGCCAATTCTGCGTTGAAAAAGTAAAACAGTGCTCCTTCCCTTCCGAGCTCTCCCGTGAGCCCAAAAAGGGGTTTACCCCAACATATGTGTTATCAGCGTACTCGGGACAAATTGAACAACAACTTCTGGGGTCCAAGTTCTCTTGTTATCCTTAGGAAAATAAAAATTTGGGGGGCTAAAAATCATTTTTGTGGGAAAAAAAAGATGTTTTATTTTCACGGCTCTGCGTTATAAACTGTAGTGAAACACTTGGGGGTTCAAAGTTCTCACAACACATCTAGATAAGTTCCTTGGGAGGTCTAGTTTCCAATATGGGGTCACTTGTGGGGGGTTTGTACTGTTTGGGTACATCAGGGGCTCTGCAAATGCAACGTGACGCCTGCAGACCAATCCATTTAAGGCTGCATTCCAAATGGCGCTCCTTCCCTTCCGAGCTCTGTCATGCACCCAAACAGTGGTTCCCCCCCACATATGGGGTATCAGCGTACTCAGGACAAATTGGACAACAACTTTTGGGGTCTAATTTATCCTGTTACCCTTGTGAAAATACAAAACTGGGGGCTAAAAAATCATTTTTGTGAAAAAAAAAAAAGAATTTTTATTTTCACGGCTTTGCGCTATAAACTTTAGTGAAACACTTGGGGGTTCAAAGTTCTCAAAACACATCTAGATAAGTTCTTTGGGAGGTCTAGTTTCCAATATGGGGTCACTTGTGGGGGGTTTGTACTGTTTGGGTACATCAGGGGCTCTGCAAATGCAACGTGACGGCTGCTGACCAATCCATTTAAGTCTGCATTCCAAATGGCGCTCCTTCCCTTCCGAGCTCTGTCATGCGCCCAAACAGTGGTTCCCCCCCACATATGGGGTATCATCGTACTCAGGACAAATTGGAAAACAAATTTTGGGGTCCAATTTATTCTGTTACCCTTGTAAAAATACAAAGCTGGGTGCTAAAAAATCTTTTTTGAGAAAAAAAATAAAAATTATTTTCACGGCTCTGCGTTATAATCTGTAGTGAAACACTTGGGGGTTCAAAGCTCTCAAAACACATCTAGATAAGTTCCTTAGGGGGTCTACTTTCCAAAATGGTGTCACTTGTAGGGAGTTTCAATGTTTAGGCACATCAGGGGCTCTCCAAACGCAACATGGCGTCCCATCTCAATTCCAGTCAATTTTGCATTGAAAAGTCAAATGGCGCTCCTTCCCTTCCAAGCTCTGCCATGCGCCCAAACAATGGTTTACACCCACATATGGGGTATCAGCGTACTCAGGACAAATTGCACAACATTTTTTGGGGTCCAATTTCTTCTCTTACCCTTGGGAAAATAAAAAATTGGGGGCGAAAAGATCATTTTTGTGAAAAAATATGATTTTTTATTTTTACGGCTCTGCATTATAAACTTCTGTGAAGCACTTGGTGGGTCAAAGTGCTCACCACACATCAAGATAAGTTCCTTAGGGGGTCTACTTTCCAAAATGGTGTCACTTGTAGGGGGTTTCAGTGTTTAGGCACATCAGGGGCTCTCCAAATGCAACATGGCGTCCCATCTCAATTCCAGTCAATTTTGCATTGAAAAGTCAAATGGCGCTCCTTCCCTTCCAAGCTCTGCCATGCGCCCAAACAATGGTTTACACCCACATATGGGGTATCAGCGTACTCAGGACAAATTGCACAACATTTTTTGGGGTCCAATTTCTTCTCTTACCCTTGGGAAAATAAAAAATTGGGGGCAAAAAGATCATTTTTGTGAAAAAATATGATTTTTTATTTTTACGGCTCTGCATTATAAACTTCTGTGAAGCACTTGGTGGGTCAAAGTGCTCACCACACATCTAGATAAGTTCCTTAGGGGGTCTACTTTCCAAAATGGTGTCACTTGTAGGGAGTTTCAATGTTTAGGCACATCAGGGGCTCTCCAAACGCAACATGGCGTCCCATCTCAATTCCAGTCAATTTTGCATTGAAAAGTCAAATGGCGCTCCTTCCCTTCCAAGCTCTGCCATGCGCCCAAACAATGGTTTACACCCACATATGGGGTATCAGCGTACTCAGGACAAATTGCACAACATTTTTTGGGGTCCAATTTCTTCTCTTACCCTTGGGAAAATAAAAAATTGGGGGCAAAAAGATCATTTTTGTGAAAAAATATGATTTTTTATTTTTACGGCTCTGCATTATAAACTTCTGTGAAGCACTTGGTGGGTCAAAGTGCTCACCACACATCTAGATAAGTTCCTTAGGGGGTCTACTTTCCAAAATGGTGTCACTTGTAGGGAGTTTCAATGTTTAGGCACATCAGGGGCTCTCCAAACGCAACATGGCGTCCCATCTCAATTCCAGTCAATTTTGCATTGAAAAGTCAAATGGCGCTCCTTCCCTTCCAAGCTCTGCCATGCGCCCAAACAATGGTTTACACCCACATATGGGGTATCAGCGTACTCAGGACAAATTGCACAACATTTTTTGGGGTCCAATTTCTTCTCTTACCCTTGGGAAAATAAAAAATTGGGGGCGAAAAGATCATTTTTGTGAAAAAATATGATTTTTTATTTTTACGGCTCTGCATTATAAACTTCTGTGAAGCACTTGGTGGGTCAAAGTGCTCACCACACATCTAGATAAGTTCCTTAGGGGGTCTACTTTCCAAAATGGTGTCACTTGTAGGGAGTTTCAATGTTTAGGCACATCAGGGGCTCTCCAAACGCAACATGGCGTCCCATCTCAATTCCAGTCAATTTTGCATTGAAAAGTCAAATGGCGCTCCTTCCCTTCCAAGCTCTGCCATGCGCCCAAACAATGGTTTACACCCACATATGGGGTATCATCGTACTCAGGACAAATTGCACAACATTTTTTGGGGTCCAATTTCTTCTCTTACCCTTGGGAAAATAAAAAATTGGGGGCAAAAAGATCATTTTTGTGAAAAAATATGATTTTTTATTTTTACGGCTCTGCATTATAAACTTCTGTGAAGCACTTGGTGGGTCAAAGTGCTCACCACACATCAAGATAAGTTCCTTAGGGGGTCTACTTTCCAAAATGGTGTCACTTGTAGGGGGTTTCAGTGTTTAGGCACATCAGGGGCTCTCCAAACGCAACATGGCGTCCCATCTCAATTCCAGTCAATTTTGCATTGAAAAGTCAAATGGCGCTCCTTTCCTTCCGAGCTCTGCCATACGCCCAAACAGTGGTTTACCCTCACATATGGGGTATCAGCGTACTCAGGACAAATTGTACAACAACTTTGGGGGTCCATTTTCTCCTGTTACCCTTGGTAAAATAAAACAAATTGGAGCTGAAATAAATTGTGTGTGAAAAAAAGTTAAATGCTCATTTTTATTTAAACATTCAAAAAATTCCTGTGAAACACCTGAAGGGTTAATAAACTTCTTGAATGTGGTTTTGAGCACCTTGAGGGGTGCAGTTTTTAGAATGGTGTCACACTTGAGTATTTTCTATCATATAGACCCCTCAAAATGACTTCAAATGAGATGTGGTCCCTAAAAAAAAATGGTGTTGTAAAAATGAGAAATTGCTGGTCAACTTTTAACCCTTATAACTCCGTCACAAAAAAAAATTTTGGTTCCAAAATTGTACTGATGTAAAGTAGACATGTGGGAAATGTTACTTATTAAGTATTTTGCGTGACATATGTCTGTGATTTAAGGGCATAAAAATTCAAAGTTGGAAAATTGCGAAATTTTCAAAATTTTCGCCAAATATTCGTTTTTTTCACAAATAAATGCAAGTTATATCGAATAAATTTTACCACTAACATGAAGTACAATATGTCACGAGAAAACAATGTCAGAATCGCCAAGATCCGTCAAAGCGTTCCAGAGTTATAGCCTCATAAAGGGACAGTGGTCAGAATTGTAAAAATTGGCCCGGTCATTAACGTGCAAACCACCCTTGGGGGTGAAGGGGTTAAAAGAAAAGAAGGTCTTCTTATAAATCTGTTAAACCCGCTGCAATAGTCTGACAACATTATTCCCAGATGCCATATGTGAGTCAGAAAAGCATGCAGGCATCTTCTCCATGCAGTTCCCATTTCGTTTTAACTCTTTCCTATCCATTTCAGCTTTTTTCCCATGCCCCCAGACCTGTTTGTTGGGTCCAGAAGAAAAATATTCGGCTTTTCCATTGATTTGAATTGGATTTGTTATTCGGTACAAATACACGGGTATTAGAGATTATTTGTGCCGATTTTCCCGAATTCAAATATTTCACTATTCGCTCATCACTAATAATAATCTTTATTTATATAGTGCCAACATATTCTGCAGCGCTTTACAATTCAGAGGTTCATATAGAGCAGCCATAAGTAACAATGTTAAAGATAAAACAATAATTAAAGCGAAAATAATGACGCCCCTTCTTGTAAGAGCTTATAATCTACAATGAGGTGGTGGTGACACAAAGTACAGGTTGCTTATTTACAATGATGGTCCAGCCATTTTGTGGGAGTGGGGGATAGATAAAGGCTGCATGGAGTAGTCACCAGCCAATTTGTAGTGTTTTTGTGTACGGTGGAGTTTGATGGAGAATTATGTTCAGAGAAGTTGTGAATGCGCAATATATAAAAAGGACTTTAATTAGGGAACATGATAGGTCGCTCTAAACAGATGTGTTTGTAGGGAGCACCTAAAACTGTGTTTGTTGTGGTTAGGTAGTTAGTCCTAATTTCTTGGTGTAGAGCATTCCAAAGAATTGGTGCAACTCGGGAGTGGGAGGTACGGAGTAGTGCGGATATTAGTCGAAAGTCGCTTGCAGAGCGCAAAGAACGGGTAGGCTGATAAACAGAAATGAGGGAGATTAGGGAGGTGCCGCACTGTGGAGGACTTTGTGGGTGAGAACTAGCGATTTAAATTGGATCCTATAATGTATGGAAAGCCAGTGCAATGACTGGCACAGATTGGAAGCGTCCAAGTAACAATTGGCCAGATAGATGACCCTGGCTGCTGCATTAGGGATGGATTGAAGAGTAGAAAGTTGTGTGAGGGGCAGGCCAATTAATAGAGAATTACAGTAGTCAAGGTGGGTGTCACGGGTTTATCACGACAGAGATGAGCCAGAAGACCGCAGTGTCTGATTTCTCCTACTCCTGCACTGATTAGAAGCACTTCACCTTCATATTAAACAGTACAGGCTTCTTTTAGCAGTGTTGGGGTTAATATGCTCAATTGAGAGCTCTTGGAAGCTTTCCTGCATCAAGGCTCTCAGCTGTTCACTTTTGGCCACTCCCCTCTCCTATATAATCTGAGTCCTGGCAAGCACTCATGATTAGATGGCAGTTTGTGGTTGTTGTTTGACAAGGTGTTTGGAGGATTTATCTGAGACTGTTGCTGGTTTTGGGTGTGTGCTAATTCCTCTCTTTCTCCTACTTTGGTTTTACCCCATCCTCCACTCCCTGGTGTGCAGCAATGCTGGCAGCACTAATGCGCCATACGTGCACTCAACTTCTTTAGTCAACAATGGCGAATCCAGTTCTGAGTGGAACCTGTCTTGTTAAACCGCTGTATGGTCTTGGCCATCATGCTGCAGCTCAGTTTCATCATTTTGGCAATCTTCTTATAGCCTACGCCATCGTTATGTAGAGTAACAATTCTTTTCTTCAGATCTTCAGAGAGTTCTTTGCCATGAGAAGCCATGTTAACCGTCCAGTAAACAGTATCAGAGAGTGTGAAAACGATAACACCAAATTTAACAAACCTGCTACCCTTGAGAGCTTGTAACACTAATAATGATGGTCTGGTCACAGTGTGGTGGTATTTGTTCCTTGTATGTGGTATTATTTAGTCACTATGTGCTTGTAATATCAGGTCTAGTCATGGTGTGTATTTCTCCCTTGTATGTGGAATTATTTGGTGGCTATATGAAGGTAATATCTGGTCTAGTCATAATGTGGCCGTATTTCTTCCCTGTATGTGGTATTATTGGTCTTGTAATAGTGGTTTGTGTTGTGTATGGCGGTCAATTGTTCTCTCTGATATTAATTAGGAGAAGATTCTTTATTTCCATTAGTGGCAGAAACATTACTGTGTCCAACAGTTATTAGATATATGAAACTGAAATAGCTGTTGCAAAAAAAAACAATTTTTATAAAACATTAAGCTTAAGATTAATAGGGGTGCCCAAACTTTTTCATATAACTGTATATATATATATATATATATATATATATATATATATATATATATATATATTATAAACAGGGCTGGCATTAGGGGAAGGCAGACCAGGCACCTGCCTAGAGTCCCCGCTCCTCCAGGGGCCACCAGCCAGTGAGGTGCTGCTGATAGCAGCCACTATGG
The DNA here is from genome assembly GCF_051348905.1 of Ranitomeya variabilis. Lineage (NCBI taxonomy): Eukaryota > Metazoa > Chordata > Amphibia > Anura > Dendrobatidae > Ranitomeya > Ranitomeya variabilis. The sequence goes on along the minus strand of NC_135238.1, from coordinate 158,019,260 downwards.
GACCCTTGAGTAAGAATGGCCTGGTGCTGTCCCCCCGCATTGTGCATTCAACTTATCGGCATCATCAGATGACACTCCCTCTCCCATCACTCTCCCTCTGCTTCTGACTAAGCAGCATGTGCCAGCAGTGGAGCTGATTACAGCGTGGGAACGAGAAGAAGAGGTAAGTATTGTGTGTATGCATTATAGTGTTTGTATGCATTATAGTGTGTGTGTGTCTGCATTATGCTGTGTGTGGGAGGCTGCACTATACTGTGTGTGGAGAGACTCTACTATACTGTGTGTGGAGAGGCTGTATTATACTGTGTGGGGGTTGCACTATACAATGTGCGCGGGCTACACTATACTGTGTGTTTGTGTGGGGGGCTGCAGTATACTGTATGTGGGGGGATGCATTATACTCTGAGGGAGCCACATTATACTGTGTGTGGGAGGCTGCATTACACTATGAGGGGGACACATTATACTGTGTGTGGGGGCTGCATTATACTGTGTGTGGGGTTTGCATTATACTCTGAGGGGGTCTGCATTATACTCTGAGAGGGGCTGCATTATACTCTGAGGGGGGTTGCATTATACTCTGAGGGGAGCTGCATTACACTCTATCAAGGACTACTGGGAGTGCATTATACTATATGTACAATATGGGACATGCATTATACTGTATTGAGGACTATCTGTACCCATCATTCTTCCTCAGCCAGAAGCCGGGAAACAAGCATCGAACAACTTCATTATTGTCAATCATGCTTGTTTAACAGCCTGAACTCAGCGCATGTGAATACAACAGAAATGTTTCTGTGTAATGATGCAATGTGTGAGCATTTAAACTTTTGTCCAGGGACCGACTTTGTCTAAAACCAGCCCTGATTATATTCCAAAGAAGTTCCATACTAAAGCATGAGAAGACATGGAATATATGAAATATGAATAGCAATACTGCGATGGTTAATAAAAAATTGAGATGCTTACTACATAATTTGGCCAATTCATGCATGCCCAGCAACCAATGACAAGGTTGTGTCAAGCTGCTGGGAAACATCGTGTCTAGTGTGAATACCTCTCTTAGGCCGAAGTCTGAATTCCTGGGTAAATTCCTGGGTAAATGTGGATACCTTTCTCTATAGCCTGTATTTATGGGTAGGTAGGATCCTGCTGTAATTAATACCACCACAAGTTGAAGGGTGGAGTGTTCAGTCAGAGAGCTAACATACAAATAACTCAGTGCTGGGACTAACCTCTCATGCCAATCAGCATTAGTGAAAACTAATGAGTCTCCTTATTCAATCCAAAGACCAAGATGAACATTTTTCCAATTCCTCGGTCCTTCAGGCTTGCTACCGTCTCCTTGAATGCCTGCCTAAATCTCTCAAAGTAATTCTCAACTAGTTGCTTAGCCTTTTGTTGAATATTTGTTGCCCTTACCCAACATTGGGGAGCAACAACCTGTCTAATTTTGCTTTGGAATTGGGTGACATATTCCAATGCTTTTTTAGGGGAATTTTCTTGCTCAGTTGGGTCATACAAGTGGCAGAATGAGTCTTGCGCAGATAGCAGTAGTATCAATCTGGTCAACTATTGTTTTAATTATCTATAACAAGTCTCTGCATGTGAGGTTGTAACTGACTAATGTTATACAGCTCATTTGTAGACCCATATGGATTACGCCTTGGTTTGGTGATCGATGGCAGAATTCCCTTCATTTTCCCAGGTGTCCACAGGATATGTCGTGTGCAGAGTACACACAGTGGCTTAAAGGCACAGTATTCTCAAAAGCGAGGTTGCAGAGTACACATAGCAGCTTAAAGGCACAGTTCTCTTATAGGTGAGCATGCAGAGTACACACAGTGGCTGGAAGTCACAGTACTCTCACAGGTGAGGTTGCAGAGAACATACAGTGGGTTAAACTCACAGTTCTCTTACAGGCGAGGTTGCAGAGCACACATAGCGGCTTTAAGGCACAGTACTCTCACAGGCGGGGTTTCAGAGTACACAAAGCAACTTAAAGGAACATTACTTCCACAGGAGGGGGGTGCAGAGTACAAACACTGGCTTAAATGACCAGTAATCCCAGTAAGATCCAGTAAGACATATCTCTTCGACAAGCCTACAACCTGCAGTAACTCTCATTCCACTAAACTGCTGCATAACTAGCTATACCGTCACCTACTGTATCCTCACCCATCCCTTGAAGATTGTGAGCTCTCGTGGGAAGGGTCCTCTCTCCTCCTGTACCAGTCGTGACTTCTATTGTTTAAGATTACTGTACTTTATTATGTATAGCCCTTTTCACATGTAAAGTGCCATGGAATAAATGTGAAAACATGTAAAAATCATACAATGTGATTTTCTGGATTTTTTTAAGGGTCTGCCTCTCACAGTTGAAGTGTACCTGCGACAAAAATTACAGACCTCTCCACTCTTTGTAGGTGGAAAAACTTGCAAAATTGGCAGTGTATCAAATTCTTATTTTCCCTACTTTACCTCGATTACAAGCAGGTACTAGTAGGTTTACAGGGCTCTAATCCAGCAGCTTCAGGCTATCAACTTTGGCTCTTAATCAGGGTCCTGCAAACCTTTTTGCTCAACTCTAGTGCTAATGTTATGCTCTGGTGGGTTACCATTCATCTGTTTAGTGATATATACTGTATTTGAAATATATTTTTTAATATACTCAGCTATTTGCCATTTTTTAACCCCTTCACGCTCCATGACCAATATTTCCATCACGGAATGGATGCTTATGTATGGAGCACCATGGTCTTACTACAAGCATTTACCATACATAAAATAGATGTACAGTATACTGTATTTCTGTAATATACTAACAAAGCACTAATAATAATGAACTTTTATATTGAGGCTCCTGTGTCAAATAGCTCAGCAGGGCAGATTCAGTTCCTGACATCATTGACAGTGTTGACTTTGATGGAGAAGTTGCAGCTTGATAGCCATTTCCGATATGGCTGATTCGCCTAAAGAGCTCTCCACTTTGGTTAGTATAGAAAGTTTCTGAGTTGAGATCTGCACCTCTATGAGTTCCGTATGGTTTACGGTCAGGGGCTATCTGTATGAACAGAACCACTTAAATATAGAAATGAGTAGTGTTGAGCGATACCGTCCGATACTTGAAAGTATCGGTATCGGAAAGTATCGGCCGATACCGGCAAAATATCGGATCCAATCCGATACCGATACCCGATACCAATACAAGTCAATGGGACTCAGGTATCGGACGGTATTCCTGATGGTTCCCAGGGTCTGAAGGAGAGGAAACTCTCCTTCAGGCCCTGGGAACCATATAAATGTGTAAAATAAAGAATTAAAATAAAAAATATCGCTATACTCACCTGTCCGACGCAGCCGGGACCTCGGCGATTGTAAGCGGCAGCGTTGTTTCTTTAAAATTCGCGCTTTTACTTGCTTACGTGAATTCCCGGCTTCTGATTGGTCAGGGCGGCCATGTTGCCGGGACTCGGACCAATCACAGCAAGCCGTGACGAAATTACGTCACGGCTTGCTGTGATTGGTCCGCGTCCCGGCAATATGGCGCCGTGACCAATCACAAGCCGTGACGTCACGGGAGGCTGGACACGCGCGCTTTTCAAAATAAGCGCGTGTCCAGCCTCCCGTGACGTCACGGCTTGTGATTGGTTAATGGCGGCCATGTTCCTGGGACGCGGACCAATCACAGCAAGCCGTGACGTAATTTCGTCACGGCTTGCTGTGATTGGTCCGCATCCCGGCAATATGGCGCCGTGACCAATCACAAGCCGTGACGTCACGGGAGGCTGGACACGCGCGCTTTTCAAAATAAGCGCGTGTCCAGCCTCCCGTGACGTCACGGCTTGTGATTGGTTAATGGCGGCCATGTTGCCGGGACGCGGACCAATCACAGCAAGCCGTGACGTAATTTCGTCATGGCTTGCTGTGATTGGTCCGAGTCCCGGCAACATGGCCGCCCTGACCAATCAGAAGCCGGGAATTCACGTAAGCAAGTAAAAGCGCGAATTTTAAAGAAACAACGCTGCCGCTTACAATCGCCGAGGTCCCGGCTGCGTCGGACAGGTGAGTATAGCGATTTTTTTTATTTTAATTCTTTCTTTTACACCTTTTTACATTAATGTTGTTTCGATACCGATATCCGATATTACAAAAATATCGGATCTCGGTATCGGAAATTCCGATACAGCAAGTATCGGCCGATACCCGATACTTGCAGCATCGGAATGCTCAACACTAGAAATGAGTGAATCTGTTGAAATTCAAATTCTCTAACAATAAATTCACAATTCACACAAATCTCACTGCTAGAAAGTTTGTAATTGCTCAGAAAATACAAGTGGAGAGATAGAGATTCTCGCTGACCTTAAGGGCTTACACTTTACAGGTGAGAGTGAGGTAGACGATACCGTTGACCATAAGAGCTTAGACTCTAAGACTCTAAAAGAGAAAGTGTGGGAAGTGGTACAGGGCAAGTTCTTTTTGTAAACCCCAAATCAAATCTCAGAATTGTCAAATTAATTTCTCCTTAAATATTTTTGATTAGTAAGTTTTTGGAAAGACAAAAAATATATATGTATTTTAAATATTTTGAATGAATGTTTTCATGACTGCTTGCTGTAAACACTATTGTGGCTTAATTTTATCTTAACTTTTTCCAATAATTTTAGACAGTAGTTGCAAATGCGTAGATATGCTCTTTAGTTAGATGGATATCAAGACTTTTATTATTTGAGAAAAAATACTTGCAACTATATTAAATTACTAACATTGACAATATTTATTTTTCAAATGATTTAAATGTTTTCATTCAGTTTACAATATATCAAGGTTCAGTCATTGACTCCATTACTAGTAGAAGGAAAATCTCAACATGCCAACTTTAAGCTGCCTAAGGGAAATATTTCTAAGCCTGAAAGGAATTTTGTGTCAGTGAATGCTTTCATTTCTATAGTGGGCAGATATTGTGATTAAGAGTGAATCACTCGACAGGGAGCATGCACCTGGCAAGTTAAAAGCATTAGGATGGACTTGTTGGAGGAAAGCAGCAGAATATGCAAGGTTACTCTAAAAGTGCCTGTAAACTTCAATGGCAGATACCAGATAGACCAATGATTAAAAAGGACTTAACCTTTTCTATATCTAGTCTGATGGACATAAAGTGCCTGCATTCTTCAAAACTGGCCCCCTACAGAATCACAAGGGTTAACTTCTTTCAAGATTACAGAATAGCTTAGTATCTAATGGATATTTCCTACTGTTTGTCAAACAAGAGGTTCATGGCTTAGTCAGGGACAAAGTTATTAAGGACATAAAAAGCCATCTGGATGATGCTAATAAACATAAAGTGTAACCTTCAGATCCATCGCTGAGATGACCAAAATGTGATAGGCCAGATGTTTTAAAATGCAATACAAAGCATTACTTTCAATGGCTATACAAATGTAATGCTATTGATCTAACTAATACCTGTACATTTATATTATTTCTGCTAGTATTCCAGTTTTCATCCATGTCATTGAATTGCTCATCTCCAAAGAATATCTGCTGGTTTTATTTTCCTCATTTCAACAATCACTTATTATTCAGATAGAAAGGAATATATTGAATGTGCTTTGTGTAGTGTATGGATAATTCTTTGTGGCCAGTAAACTCATGTTTTGGTTGATTCAGTGAAGCTCTGGTTCCGATATACAGCGCTGGCAAAAATTAAGAGACCACTGCAAAATGTTCAGTTAGTCTGATGCTTCTCTTTATAGGTATATTTTTGAGTAAAATGTAAATTGTTATTTTATTCTATAAATTTCTGACAACATGTCTCTGAATTTCCAAGCAATAAATTTTGTATTTTTTTTCTGAAAAGGAGAAATGGTCAAAATAAAAAAAACAGTGCCTCAAATAATGCAAAGAAAACAAGTTCATAATCATTTAGGAACAACAATACTAATGTTTTAACTCAGGAAGAGTTCAGAAATCAATATTTTGTGGAATAACCATGACTTTTAATCACAGCTTTCATGCGTCTTGGCATGCTTTCCACCAGTCTTTCACACTGCTTCTGGCACAAAAATGTAAGCAGTTCTTCTTTGTTTGATGGCTTGTGACTATCCATCACCCTCTTGATTACATTCCAGAGGTTTTCAATGGGGTTCAGGTCTGGAGATTGGCTGCCCATGACAGGGTTTTGATGTGGTGGTCTCTTAATTTTTGCCAGAGCTGTATGGTCATTATCATCACTGTCCCCATAGTGGGTCACAATCTAAATTCCCTATCAGTATGTCTTTGAAGTTTGGAAGGAAACCCATGCAAATACCAGAGGAACATACAAACGCCTTGCAGATATTGTCTGGACCCTAGTGCTGCAAAGCCGTCATGCAGTATAGGTACAAAATTAAGTAATGGGTCTTGTTCTTCTTTTTTTACATTAATCGCTCAATAGGCTTACACTATATAAATTCAATGGAGAGGCCATAGAAATGACATATTCCTAGTGGGAGTTGTCCTCCCTTTGATACAATTCTTTAGTCAATGGTTTCACAAAGGGACTTCAAATCACTGATCTTCTTGACCTCCATTAGGGTTTATCAGTAGGGATGAGTGGACTAGTGAAGGCAAGGGTTGTGGTACCTGCCCTGGACTTTAGTCCAAAGTTCAATTTGGGTACCAGAACTGTACCCAAACTTGAATTAGAACCCACACCATATTGATAACAATGAACACCTGAACTTTGGATCTGAAAAAAAAAAATGTCTCCCTGCAAGGGACTTCCCCCGAAACTTTGAACAATGCAACAGGATTTCAGGAGAAGTCCATGTTCAGTATTTAGCACCAGACACTAACTGCCTGGTATGAACCCCAAAGTTTTAAGTTTGGGATCGCTCATCTCTATTCATGAGTAGGGATGAGCGTGCCCATGGAAGTTCGGGTTCTAGTACTCCATCAGAACTTTATTTCAAAGTTCAGTTTGGGTACCAGAACTGTACCTGAACTTGAACCAGAACCATACCCCATTGGAAACAATGGGGACCCAAACTGTAGAGCTGGAAAAAAAATATCGCTCTCTCTCTCTGCAGCAGACTTCCCTCAAAACTCCAAACATTTGCAATGGACTCCCAGAAGTCCATGTTCGGCATTTAGCGCCGTGCTCTAACCGTCCAGTATAAACCCCGAACTTTAAAGTTCAGGTTCGCTCATCTCTATTCATCAATCATCTGTCATTAGGTTCTATTTACACTACTGATACACCCCCTCACCTTTTTAATACTGCTAACTTAACATAAGGAATACAACAGGTACTGTACTGCTTCTGCTTCATGGGCAGCTCAAAATACAAATGCAACCTGGTAGGGGGATAATCAGAACATACCTACTAAAAAGAATGAGTCATCAGAAAGTGGACTATTGTTTAAATCAGGTGTTAAATGTATTTAAAAAATGGACAATGCATTTTTAGGTTTATTATGAATCATTAGATAAAAAAGAAATGAGCAATTTTCACTGTCCATAATCACTAAAATTGGACTTAGCCTATGTTCAAATAAAGAATTTTTTGCAGCATAATTTCTACAGCAGTAAATCACTGTATATAAAATAAATTAGCTGAATTTTTTGCTTTGTTTTCAGGCTGATTACATGTTTGACTGTCTAAAGTACACTTTAATAAGTTTTATTCAACAAATATGCTACAAAACAAACGCTGCAAAAATTCAGCACAAATGTTGTGATGCCTTTTCTTGCAGCATTTGTGCACCTTCTCATTGCTTTCTGAGGGTGAAAATCTCACTGCAAAAACGATGAAAGAAAATGTTGCAGGTGTCAAATTCAGTCAGAAAAAAAAACTTCTGAAATCTCATCTTTTTCTGGTACTGAAACTCAAGTTTAGAGACAAGGACAAGGGGATTACAAAAGTGGCTCTGCTCAGTGATCCTCAATGGTCTACTGTTTCCAGTGTACAGCAAAGCAAGGAGACACACAGAAGAGACTTTTTTCTTTCTTGATACGCTGCAAACCTGTCATGCTAATTAAGCAGATAAATTATGCTAGTTTACAATGCTGCTCATCAGCCAGACAGTCAAGATACTTTTCAAGCAGCATTTCTTTAGGCTGCAATCTATGCTAATGTGTGCCAAGGACAGGTTGCAGCTTGAAATAAGTGACGATGGCCATCTTGGATTACTTTTTGGAGAATACTTTTAACTAAGCTGACTGATAAAGAGCAGCTCTGCAAAAATGAGGGAGCTAAAAAATCTTCAATGCTAAAAAATAATATGTTCATATGTTTTCAGTTAATGATGAACAGCAATTCAAGTAATTACTGTATTTTAACCCCTTACCTTCATCAGGCATACATTTACACCGATGTCGGTCTCCCTCCATTTGATGTGGGCTCCGACGGTGAGCCCACATATTTCTGGGGTCATGTCAGTTGTTTTGAATGGCTGACACGTGCCCGCAATAGCCGCGGGTAGAATTGCAATCCACACCTGGCTATCAACCAGTTAAATGCTGCTGTCAAACTCTGACAGCGGCATTTAAATCGTGCTTCCAGCCATCGGGCCAGAAATACGCACACCGGTGACCCCCCATCATGTGATCGCTGGTCAACGGTGTGTTGGCATGGCAACCTAAGGTCTCCTGGAGACCTCTATGGTCGACGCTCATAGCAAGTCAGTAAATTTGCTATATAGAGGCGATCTGATCATCGCCTCTATGTAGAAGAGCCAATCAGGCTATGGCAGCTTCTAGTTTCCTATGGAGACTTTTGAAGCATGCCAAAAGTTAAAAAAAAAATGTTTTTAAAACTATAAAAAATTAAAAAAATATAATGTATAGGATTACTCTCTAGTATATGCTCAAACATTGGAATCTATTAAAGGGAATCTGTCACCAGGTATTTTCCATCTAATCTGAGAGCAGTATGATGGCACAGGCCCTGATTTCAATGATGTGTCACTTTCTGTTCTGCTTACTTTAGTTTTGAAAAGAATAACAGGTTTATAAGCAGGAAAATATCATTAGAGGATTAGTAAATCTTCTGACACATAGTCCAACCACTCCTATGTAAGAAGAGAAACCAGGCTGGGGTGCCTTTCTTGTGCCTGGTCCGGAACTGTCGGGGCTGTCTCTTCTGCTGGAAAGTTTAGGGAACCGGATCGATCTTTGTATGGGCTGCCAGGGGGGGTGGTTAAGTGTTACCAGGGTGAGTACAGTTCGCGGTCACAGGTAGAGTTGGCGGGAAGGCAGAGTGCGCAGCTGAGGAGAGAAAGCGCTCCTGCTTCAGGAACCGTTACCAGCAGAGATGCGTGCCCGGCCATGAGAGAAACCTACCACAGGTTGGCTCCCAGACATCGTGGTGCCTATCGCTCGATAACAGTCAGTGCTGTGCAGGTGCCGTCTGTCAGAGACTGAGACATGGACCAGGTCCCACTTCTTGAATCCCCGATGCATATTCGTTGAGCTTCCCTTAATTTTGACAGGACTGTGACCTATACATTGCCGGCCACCGGAGTCTCTTTACTGAGGACTCGACGGGACATTTCAATGACTCAGCGTTGCCAGCCAGGAACATGTCATCGCTTTATTCAGCACCACACCGGATCTACGGCACACCGACGGCTGTTGGCGCCATTATCTACTCCGTAACCATTCCTGTCAGGAAGATGACTGCTGGATTAGTGACTTCATTGAGAACGACTTTCTTTGTTTTACCTGCATTGATTTTTCCCCAACCAAACCCCTGTATTCCTTATCCTGCCCGCATTTTACCTCATATTTTCCCTATTCCACCTGCATTTTACCTCGTGTTTTCCCTATCTCCCTGTGTGGAGTAAGTCCCTTGTTATATTAAAACCTGTTAACCCTTGATCTGCCTCCTGTCGGTCACTGCATCTGCCAGCCTGCTCACACTTACACCACTGATCAGCAACTTTCTACCTATGCACAGGTTACTCAGAAAGCTGTCAATCAGTGGTATGAATGGGTTACACAGGGCTCAATCTTCAGAGATCTAGTAGATCTGCAGCAGAAAGAACTGAATTTATCAAAGTTACAGAATGAGTCTCCATAGGCTTTCAATAATGGAATGGGGGAACGTCGAGGGAAGCGCTGGACTACGTTGGACCTGTGTAAGACCCTTATTTTGTAATACATTCATGAACGAGGGACAGTGTCTTGTTCTTGGGAGAGGTGTTCATATAAGAAGGAGTTTTGGAGGAGTTATCTGTGACTGTTGCTTGGTTTGTAAGTGTGGTAACTCCCTATCCTTCTCTATTTTGGTTTATTGGTGCATTCCTCTGTTATATGTGAGTGAATATTTTGTTTGCCTGGAGTTTTCTGTTAACTCTTGTTTGTGTTGCCTTGTTTGTCTGGTTGGTGTAATACGGTGCACAGTAGTGCCCCTCTTCCCTGGGTGAGGGAAGACAACAGATGGAGGGCTGACTCAGGAGATAAGGCAAGGGTGGAGGCCCGTCACCTTCATCTTCAGAAGTATCCCGGGGAATAGGGCGAGCTGTGGCAACCCCTAGTGTTAGGGACAGGGAAGGAGCCCCTGATCCCGCGTCACCCGACAGCTGTGTCGTGACAGTATTTTGTGTTTTTTTATATTAATAAGTTAGTAATTAGGGTGTCTGATAGACACCCCTGCATTACTAACCACAGCGCTTGATGCCAGCTGTGATTTTTACCTATCACAGCGGACATCAACCCCAAGCCTCATTACCTCGATTGCCAACACACTAAGACAATCGAGAAGATTGTAGGCAAAGCACCAGAATTGACTCATCTAATGTGATGCACCACTTTTGAGGCAGCTGAGGGCTGGTACTTTTAGGCTGGAAGGGTCCAATAACCATGGACCTTCCCAGCCTAATAATAACATCTCACAGCTGCCTGCTTTACCATTGCTGGTTATCAAAAATAGGGGGGACCCCACAATGTTTTTTTCATTTACTTATTTATCAGAATAAATAAGACTATAAAGCTGAACAATAAAATCCACATGAAGAGCACTAAAGGGTGCAAGTTTATAATATGTAGTAGACTTGTGAAATTATATATTTGCAGGCTATCTATTCTATTCTATTCTATTCTATTCTATTCTATAATATCTATCTATTATATATCTTGTATATGTCTAATATATTTACATCATCTGTGTAGCTATATTTTTATGTAATATTGCTTTATTATTTTTGCCAACTAGCTTTAAAGAGAGTCTGTCTGTCACCACATTTGACCTAACTAAGCTAATAATATAGGCCTACAGGTTATAGAATGTGGAAAAAAGTCCTACCTATATGCCTCATATCAGATGCCTTGTTGTTGATAAATCATCTTTTAGCACTTTAGGTAAATTACCTCTTCCAGTCTATGGGAAGAATGATGCCTGGAAGATAACTCTGCCTCCAGAGATTATTTTACATGAAGGGGAAATTACCAGTGTGAGACAAGTAACTAACACAGAACAGGAGAAATGAAATTTTTCTCCTAGCAAACACATTTTTTGCTTCTCTCTGAGCTCTGCTGTATTGCAACAATATTGCAACCCTGTATGCTTGTGAGCTGGAAGCAGAAGCTGAGAGGAACCTGCCAGTTATAATCACACACAGCTCTGCAGTGATGTCAGGAGAGCAGAGAATGGTCATTACACATCATATTGGTAACTCTTCTGGAGCAGTGGCATATCCAGGGGGGGCAGCCGGGGCATGTGCCAGGGAGCGGGGGTTGTCTAATTATACTCACCTACTCCTGGCGCTGTCCCTGCAAGTCCCTGGCTGCCCGGCGCCCCGGCTTCTTCCTGTACTGAACGGTCACATGGTACCGCTCATTACAGTAATGAATATGCGGCTCCACCTCCCATATGGGTGGAGCCGCATATTCATTACTGTAATGAGCGGTAACGGTGACCGCTCAGTACAGGAAGAAGCAGCAGCGCCGGGGAAGCAGGGACTGCACCGCGCCAGGAGTAGGTGAGTTAATGGGGTGGGGAGCGCAGCGTGATATTCACCTGCTCCTCGTTCCAGTCGCCGGTCCGTCTTCTGCAGTGACGCTGAGGTCAGAGGGCGTGATGATGTAGTTAGTGCACACCCTCTGCCCAAACGTCAGTGCACAGGAGGCGGAAGATGGAGCGGCGGCTGGAACAAAGTCAGGTGAATATTGAAAGTGCCGGGGGCCTGAGCGACGGAGAAGTGAGTATGTGATTTTTTTTTTTTTTCGCAGTAACAGCAAATGGGGCAAATATCTGTATGGGGCATCTTATGGGGCCATAACATTTGTGCAGAACTATATGGGGGCCATAACGTTTGTGCAGCACTATATGGGGGCCATAATGTTTGTGCAGCACTATATGGGGCCATAATGTTTGTGCAGCACTATATGGGGCCATAATGTTTGTGCAGCACTATATGGGGCCATAACATTTGTGCAGCACTATATGGGGGCCATAACATTTGTGCAGCACTATATGGGGGCCATAATGTTTGTGCAGCACTATATGAGGCCATAATGTTTGTGCAGCACTATATGGGGGCCATAATGTTTGTGCAGCACTATATGGGGGCCATAATGTTTGTGCAGCACTATATGGGGCCATAATGTTTGTGTAGCACTATATGGGGGCCATAATGTTTGTGCAGCACTATATGGGGCCATAACCTTTGTGCAGCACTATATGGGGCCATAATGTTTGTGCAGCACTATATGGGGGCCATAATGTTTGTGCAGCACTATATGGGGCCATAATGTTTGTGCAGCACTATATTTGGGCCATAATGTTTGTGCAGCATTATATGGGGGCCATAACCTTTGTGCAGCACTATAATGGGGCAAGTGTCTGTATGGAGTATCTATGGGGCCATAACATTTGTGCAGCACTATATGGGGCAAGTGTCTCTATAGAGCATCTTATGGGGCCATAACATTTGTGCAGCACTATATGGGGCAAATGTCTCTATGGAGCATCTTATGGGGCCATAATCAACATTTCTGCAGCACTATATTGGGCAAATGTGTCTATGGAGCATCTTATGGGGCCATTATTAACCTTTATGCTGGATTATATGGGGCTCCTGATTCAATATGGATATTCAAAAACACTTAACCTACTGATGTCTCAATTAATTTTACTTTTATTGGAATCTATTTTAACATTATGGAGATTCAGGAATGTACCTTGCCTTGGTCATACAGTTTCAATAGAGTTAAGGTTCAAATGGGGGAGGGTTTGGGGGTGGGGGGCGCCAAACTGATCCTTTGCCCCGGGTGCAAGAAAGGCTAGATACACCTCTGCTCTGGAGGCAGAGTTATCTTCCAGGCAGTGTACTCCCCAGAGCCAGGAAGAGGTCATTTATATAAAGTGATAAAATACAGACACACAGGTAGGTTTTTTCAGAATTCTATAACCTGTATGCCTATGTTAATAGTTTAGATAGGTTAAATGTGGTGATTTGGTGACAGATTCATTTTAAGTTTACATAGAGTAATATGGTATGTAAAAGATTATTTTAAAAATGCATTGCATACAAATTGCATACACTTGCCATATGGATGCTAGGCAAGAAAAAATCACACACTTGCATAGTATTCTCATAACAAAAGTTAAACCATACGGATTCCACTGGTCCAACTTTTCGGGATAAACATTGGATAGACTCTTAATACAAAAATGTGAGCGAACCAAAGGCAAGTTAAAGCTCCTGTTTCTTATCCTAAAGGGGCCTCCATCTTAAGCCCTGAAAAATGAGATTCAGGCAAGTCCAAAGTAGTAGATTACACTATTGTATTGAAAAAAATATAAAACAAAGTGAATAGCTCCGTTGGGGGCATATTTGATTCTCATTTTTTAGTGTTTCAGAGGAAAGATTCTGAGAGAATCAGAAACAAGAGCTCGGATGCAGTGGGAAACTGGCCTGAGTATGTTTTCACAACACTGTTATTTATGCAATATATTTTATTATCTCATATTTAAGCAGAAACATATACATGTGACAACACACTGCAGCATTGTAAAATCTCACTGGACTTTCTGCAACAGAGAAAACACTGTAATATTTTCTTCCAAAGTCTGAAAGCAATTTGTTTCCACTTGAATCTACAAGTTTAATGGCTGAGAAGTCTATAAAAGAGGATTATCTTTGAAATCAGCAGTAAAACTTAATTGCAGCTATTGGCAATTAGATTAATAATTTAAGAAATGAGAATTTTCCATGACTAAAAATAAAGCCATATAAATATAATTTTTAGTGTTTTTGCTCAGTTGTATTAACCCTTCCAATAAATCAAATGACAGCCATTAATATGGAATTTCTTTGTTTAATAACATATTTATAAGGAGATTCAGGATCATTAAATTCTGACCAAGCTATCAGATGCCATGTCATTTAAAGTAAAATACCTCAAAATATTAAATAATGCAAGTTAGATACCCAGGCTTGTTAGTCTGGCACATCTTTGTCTTAAGTAAATCTGATTAGACTCTATTTCATTGTCATATTTTATAACTACCCTTACCTTGAAACATGACACTTAAATCCTCCCTTGTAAACTATTTAGAAAGTCAACATTTGACCATAAAATTACTCAACTGTTGGGAAGAGAGATTCTGCAAAAATTTAAATCTGGCAGTTCTCTTGAATTTGACCACAAAAATCAAAGTTATTTAATGAGAATCAAATGTTCTTTGTAATGCTCTGGGATTTTTCCAGACCCTAAACCATAATGAACATAAGGTGAAACAAAAACCTCGGCACGCACCTGTCTTCATGCAACATTCCTCATTCAGTCCTCCACTTTTCCTCTTAGGCTCTTCAGTCTGCTATGACTGGGCCCTAACACTCACATGGGGATGGACAAAGCAGGGGAGATGTTAAACCTGCACACCACAGGTTATAGTACAGATTAGGCAAATCCCTAAACTGATTTTTCCCTGCCTGACCTATAGCATGCAAACATGAAATATGAAAATTGAATTGCATTACTGTTCTAGAAATATGAAAAATTGGGAATGCTTAGCACATAAATTGGCCAATTCATGTGTACCTGGCAGCCACGATAAGGCAATTCTCCTTGCCTTGACCTAATGCCAATCCTCTCTTAGACTGAAGTCTACATCTTTATGGGAACCTAATGTGAATCCTCTGTTAGACTGCTGTCTATATCTCTATGGAGGAGTAGGATCCTGCTGTAATTAAAAATGCCTGAGGCTAAGGGGCGGAGTGCTCAGTCAGAAGGCTGAAGGCCCCGTCTCACATAGCGAGATCGCTAGCGAGATCGCTGCTGAGTCACAAGTTTTGTGACACAACAGCGACCTCCATAGCGATCTCGCTATGTGTGACACGTACCAGCGATCAGGCCCCTGCTGTGAGATCGCTGGTCGTGTCGGAATGGCCTGGACCTTTTTTTGGTCGTTGAGGCCCCGCTGACATCGCTGAATCGGTGTGTGTGACACCGATCCAGCGATGTCTTCACTGGTAACCAGGGTAAACATCGGGTTACTAAGCGCAGGGCCGCGCTTAGTAACCCGATGTTTACCCTGGTTACCAGCGTAAATGTAAAAAAAAAAAAAAAACAGTACATACTCGCCTTCTGATGTCCGTCAGGTCCCTTGCCGTCTGCTTCCTGCTCTCACTGACTGCCGGCCGTACAGTGAGAAGTGAGAGCACAGCGGTGACGTCACCGCTGCGCTCTGCTCTCAGTGTACGGCTGCACTCAGTCAGAGCAGGAAGCAGACGGCAAGGGACCTGGACACCGAAAGGCGAGTATGTACTGTTTGTTTTTTTTGGTAACCAGGGTAAACATCGGGTTACTAAGCGCGGCCCTGCGCTTAGTAACCCGATGTTTACCCTGGTTACCCGGGTGCTGCAGGGGGACTTCGGCATCGTTGAAGACAGTTTCAACGATGCCGAAGTCGTTCCCCTGATCGTTGGTCGCTGGAGAGAGCTGTCTGTGTGACAGCTCCCCAGCGACCACACAGCGACTTACCAACGATCACGGCCAGGTCGTATCGCTGGTCGTGATCGTTGGTAAATCGCTTAGTGAGACGGGGCCTTAAAACATACAAATATCAAAAGACTGACCATCACATCCAAACATAAGTTAGGTCTGAACAGGTGCTTACTTAGAGTAGCCAACTCATATACAGTCAAACAAATAAAGCAGCACTCTGTAGCGCTATAGAATGCAAACATGAAATATGAAATTTGAATTGCATTACTCATTAACAGTCAAACTTAGCCTCAGGCATTTTTTTAATTGCAGCAGGATCCTACCCCTCCATAGAGATATAGACATCAGTCTAAGAGAGGATTCACATTAGGTTCCCAGAGAGATGTAGACTTAAGTCTAATAAATGGCTTCAACCCCACCACTAACCATGAGTGGAGAAAACGTTTTGGTGTTATCATTAATATTCTCGGAAAAAAGGCTGAGCAAGCAAAAATTCTGCAGCGGTATGTAAACTTTTGAGCACAACTGTTTATAAAGTGGATGGGAAACTGATGGGAATAGCAGCATTACATGTAAAATGCTTCATGTCATTCCTGGCCACTCTTCCTGTGCTCTCACAGTGTGTCCAATATATTTAAAGCCTCAATATAAGAAATAGATGTCAAAAGTCCAAACTCAGTACTAGAATCTAAGAGGCTGATAATATTAGAAGTCACAGATAAAGAGAGCACCAGTGATCAGGCAGTACATGCAGCTATAGCCATTGAAATAAGGGTCTTACCCATAGTCTCATGAGAAATTGAAAACAAGGTGCACCACTGTCAAATGAATATATTCGTAAGAATAGAGTGCTATACCTAGTCGGTACACAATTAATCATGAGAAAGGGTAGAAGGAAAGACAAGACTAGTAATGGTACGCACATCCATTAGTAAAAATAGAAACAACCTTTATTTAACCCTGGACAATCAATTTAAAAACATTTAAAATACAACACACAACCCAATAAACATCGCCCCCATATGCAAATGAGGACTATCTGGACCTTTTAGAATGTCCAAATGTGCACGTAAAGCCACAAATGTGGAAAACCAAACCCACAGCATATGCAATGTGCCCCACAACAATCATAAATAGTATATATCAGGACAATAAAAAAAACCATGAATAGGCTGAATAAAAGTATAACAATAGATCCAAAGTCCTTACTAATCTCTAAATCCTTCTCAGGAAAAAGAGGAGAACTCCCAGTATACACCTTGATACCTATGATAGGGTCTTGCAAAAGAAAGCATTATAGTAGCTTAAATAGCTATAGGTTGCAAAGCATAGTCACCAAATCCCAGCTAAGAAGAGGGAGCCATGGGTAGAACAGCATAAAGTAGTCCAAATAGAAAAGGGGGGGCAGTGAAGTAGGAACCCCATGCATATCGCTGCTCACAAGGCAGCGTCGTCAGGGGAAGTGAGTACAAGGGTAAATAAACCGGTTATATATACATATCAGAAACACATACCGGTGTGTAGACACAATCCAGATAGGTGGACGCAAGTATCGATCATGTGATGCTGATTAATGCATGGCAGCACAATCCCTGCAACAGGAAGTTACCGCCATTGCTATGGTTGCATATGCGCGTGAGTATCAACTATCTGATGCTGTTTAATGGCCGTGCCATCCCTGTAACCGGAAGTTGTCACCATTGCTATAGCAGCACCCGTGCGCATGTGCAATACAGCCACAAGAAGAACAAGACAGAGGCGCCTGCGCTGGCACCAGCTTAAAGCAGATGTAAGATCTGCCGATATGTGGTGGTTTGCACATGCGCGGCTATGGTGGCTATGGAAAGCACACATATAGAGATCAATTGTGCCATGTACATATTGCCTAAAATTTGAAAACCGCTTAGGACAAATGGAGGACAAATGTGCATGAAATGCATAGCACATCTAAACATCCATCTGAGTAATGAGCCTGTAAAATAGACAGATAAATAATAAAGACAAAAATATATAGACAAAAATATATATATACGGTCCAATTCAGAACCATAAAAGGTTGGTTGATGCGTAGAAATACTGATGCATATCCAAAGAAAAACAAAAATTTGGAAATATGAAAGATCATAATCCATACTATTAATGGGTGTAAATGCCAAGTATTGTACAGATCTGTAGTATAGGGGTATGAATAAACCCCCATGCTGAAGATATCCCAACACTGGACTATGTGTACAAAAAGGGGGGGTGGAGCTTTAACTGTATGTTATCTGCCACATAATGATTTTATATAGAGAAAGGCCCATTCAATCGGACATAGCTAGACGAACTTGGCAATCCACCAATGATGATATCTGGTATAGATGTCTTTTAATAAGCGCCATATATCCAAGGCAAAAGATGCATAAAGTCAAATACAGGATACTGGTGTCCCATTTCAATCAACAAGTCGGGTCCACATCTTGATATTGCTGGTTGCCATAAAAATGTATATGTATTTCACCCATCAGTTCTCTATCCATCCAATTCAAGTGGTCCATGCAAAAAGCCAGATCCCGTATCCTGCTGGAGCTTCCATTCCAATGGATAGATTAACCACCATATAAACCCACAAGGGCCACCTCCAAACTTCATAAACAACTGATGGGATGCAGCCAATTCATCCTATAACGAGGAAAAAAGAGAGAAATTATTCATCCCAAAAAAACGGTAAAAGGAGTTCCTCATTGAGTCCCATTGGTGCCACAGAATTTAATAGGTAGATCCACCGAGATTCTATTTGTAGCAATAATTTGTGCAGGCTACACCCTCTACCATTTGCAAAAACCTTTTGTAGCCCAATAATTTTAAGATTCCTAGGGGAACCCAGGAAGTGGGCAGCAATAGGCATAAGTGTCTTGCCTTTCACCTGATCAGTTACCGCCAAATGTATTGTGGATATATGTTTTTGAGCCCTCCGCCTAAGCTCTTGAGATGTTTGCTCCACATATACCTTATTACATGGGCATATGATTGCATAAATCACATCTCTGGATTTCTAATTAATATAGGCTTTATGCGGATGATTCTGAAGATTGATTGGGTTTAGGAACGCATCCCGTGTCGGAGACATAAAGGGGAAAACATTTCAATCCCCACAGGAGAAGGAGCCCTAAGAGTAATACCCCTATTAAGTCTAGTGGTAGGTCTAGAGAAGTGGCTACAGGTTAAGATATCCCACAGATTAGGAGCCCTTCTGCTGTAAGCAATGGCCTCGCTGTGGTAACTGCAACAGTCTGAGCATCAGTTCTCAGTATTGGCCAATGTTTAAACAGAATGGACCTTACCTGGTGCCGGCTATTGTTATGATCGGTGATAAACCTAATTTGGGAATCTTGATTACGTCTCTTTGATGATAAGAGTGATACTTGGTCTTGTTGTCTAGCTCATTGAAAGGCCGTAGATATCACCCGCTTTGGGTACCCTCTTTGTTGAAAGTGATTAGTCAGAAGGTGGGCCTGCATTGAAAAATCCTGATCACGAGTGTAGTTACGCCTGATACATAAGAATTGACATATAGTCTCCACACAGGTCTCCACACAGGGTCCAGCGCTGGCAGCCCCAATGCGCATTTTGCGTGGGCTTCCTTGGGGGGGACCGTCAAGACATGTAGAAGACAAACATTATTGTGAGATGGTGAATACACCTGCAGTGTTTTCCTGCGGCTTCAAGAGGTCTCTGTCGTCTCTTGTATAGACTCTATTGTAGGCTTCATGGTGCAGTGAGAGCTCTGATTGAATTGAAAGGGTGAGGACATGCATAAGTGAGATCCGTCACCATCCTTAGAGGTCGGTGCCCTTGGTGTCCCAGAAACTGTTGAAAGTCCCTGAGAATCGTGTAGCTGTTCCAGTGACGGTCAATCAATGCTTCGTGTGACAAGTCCATCTACACATGTTCAGCCTCTCCACTAATGGCTGAAGAGACAGTCAGCCAGCCTTCTTAGCAATCAGGTTATGGTCGGTAAACCTTGAGTTCCCCCTCACCACATTGATTATGGTGGGAGCATGCACGTGGACCTAGAGAGAGTTTGGCACCAAACGTAGATCGGCAGTGACATTGCTAGCAGAACTGTATGAACTAGAGCTAGTTGCTTACAGCATTAGAGAGACTTATACACATATACCCTTAATAAAACCCTCCCTTCAGAGAACCACCTTTGAGTGGGAGGAAAGGGTGTGTTAGAGAATTGTTAAGTTTGTGAACTGTTGTGCTGCACCACTGCTGGGTCAGCCCCTTGCATTCATCTAATTGCATTGTTGTCCATAGGTTAACTACACTGCTACCACATTAGGAAGAAGCATAGATCTGGCAAATTATAGTGTATTTGACAGAACAATCTGGGCCTATAGGTCGTGCAGCACAGGGGTCTTACTTGACTCTGACTCGGTGTGTTTGAAACTTTACTGCACTTATTCCCTCATGCTGTTAGAGGACCACAAGCTTCATTTTCAGTAAAGAATAGTTCCTTGACAAATCATCTATTCATGTTCTTTGTCCACAAACTATTGTATTTTGGGGAACCATCCCAGTACACAGTCTGCATTATACCTATGATAGCTTGTCTCTATCAATCAGAGTATCCTTTAGAGACTTAGGTTTCATGTAGACATCATTTTTTGGGATGTGAAAAAATAGTTTGATTTCCAACAGCATTTTGGATCAGATTTCATTAATGTTTTGTCACTTTTTAACATCACTGTAGAGAACAAACCAAACTGGAAATTCATGTCCCATGGTGTGAATGGAGCTAGAAAGAGGCATGTGCTAGCCATCAATACCACAGTGACAGAAATTTCTGCTCAAATCTGTCATATGTAAATATACCATATATACTGGAGCATAAGCTGAGATTTTCAGCCCATTTTTTTAGGCTGAACGTGCCCCTCTCGGCTTATACTCGAGTCATTGTCCCAGGGGGTCGGCGGGGGAGGGGGAGCAGCAGCTGTCACATACTCACCTGCTCCTGGCGTGGTCCCTGCATCTCCGATGGTCTCCAGGTGCTGGCAGCTCTTCCTGTGTTCAGCGGTCACGTGGTACCGCTCATTAAAGTAATGAATATGGACGAGACTCCACTCCCATAGGGGTGGAGCTGCATATTCAGTTACCACTGAGCACCGGAACAAGCTGCCTGCGCCGAGACCATCTGTCAGTGATAAGCAGGGACCGTGCTGGGAGCAGGTGAGTATAACGGGGAAGGGTGAGCATTGCGATATTCACCTGTCCCCGTTCCACCGCCGGGCACCGCTGCATCTTCCGCATCCTCTGGCTGTGACGTTCAGATCAGAAGGCGCAATGACGTGGTTAGTGTGTGCCCTCTGCCTGAACGTCACAGCCAGAGGACCCGGATGATGGAGCGACGAGAGGTGAGTATGCCATTGTTTTTTTTTTAATCGCAGCAACAGCTTATGGGGCATATTACTCTATGGAGCATCTTATGGGGCCATTATTAATCTTTGTGCAGCATTATATGGGGCATATTTTAATATGGAGCATCCTATGGGGCCCATCATGAACTGTATGGAGCATTATATGGGGCTCCTGATTCAATATGGATATTCAAAAACACATAACCTACTGATGTCTCAATTAATTTTACTTTTATTGGTATCTATTTTTACTTTTGACATTTACCGGTAGCTGCTGCATTTCCCATCCTAGGCTTATACTCGAGTCATTAAGTTTTCCCAGTTTTTTGTGGCAAAATTAGGGGTCTCAGCTTATATACGGGTCGGCTTATACTCGAGTATATACGGTACCCTAATATTACTACTAGCAATGTCCTGTATTAAAATCTATGCAATACATATACAAATCATTTTTATTAGCCTCTAACATTTGGGCAGAACTCTGTGTATATAAAAAAATGTACAATAAATTGGCACATTAACTTGCTTGGATATCACATATGGCTTTTTTGACATTTAATACATTCAGATCTTTCTTTGTTTTATTAAATAAAACTTTACAGCAGACACTTGTCTTGTAGTCATGCACGCATTTCTATTGACAGCTAATGATGTTTTCTCAGCCTGATTATTAAATTAGTATAACAAGTTTTTTTCTGATAAAACAATGGGTACTAAGTGTTTGATAAACCCTTTACCTCCTACATACAAGAAAAACATCACTTTCCCTTTTTTATTGGATCACACCTCTATTATGACTTTGTCTCCATCCAATTATTGAAACAAATAAATAAAGATTGTTATTTTCAAAAGCTTTTTATTACAGCTTTTCCACTTAATAGGGCCCAAGTCTCTGATTATACTATAACATAGCAGAGCACAATGCTGTGTAGACAATGCATATTGCAATGCCTCTAGCTGTCAATTAAACAAAGAATTCAAGTAGATACAGCTGCATACTTCCTACCCCCCTTGCGATCCCTTCTCCCTTTTTATTCTGATGTGGGATGCACTAAACCACTCAATTATGCGATAAACAATTCAGTCCGTCAACAACACGCTTTTGCACTTTTTGAAATGGTGTTTAGAGGTAGATAAATGAAAACAAGCATGGCAGCCTGCCACCGTGTATTCTGCTCCCTGGATCTTTGCAGGGCACTGAGCAAGAAGAGACTTAGCATAAGTGTTTCCTGGAGCCCAAGACATGTCATTTGTGAGCAGACAATAGCGGTTTGTTTTCTAGATAGCTGATGTCTAGTTTAATGCTAGTTGGCGTTTTCAAGCAGTAATGGGTTCACAAGCTGTTCTGAGCATTGCGTAAAGGATATTTTTTTGTCCGCCAGCCTTCTACTAAAATTCAGAAAATTTAAAGAGCCATGTAATAAAGGCACATTTGGATGAAAGATTGTTTCCAAAAAATAAGTGAACATGTAAAATTGTGCAGGACAATTCCTTGGTCAGCATTGATAATAGGCTCCCGAGTAACTGATACTAAGCTGAGCATGGTCTGTCTAATATACAGAATAGATTAAGATTTTAAAAACTGCATTTAGCTTCCTGCTGTGTTATCACCATCCTAAATTCAAATCTGCCAGATGGATTTATTCTATAATTTGTGTAGTTCATTTTAGCAGTGAACGGGTTAGTTTCTTTATCAGAAATCAACAGAGCTGTTAGTTTAATTTGATCTCTTGCTGTGTTAATTGGGCTGTTAAGCCTTCTTCTTACTATGGCCACAATATATAAGGTTCTGTAATTATATGAAGAAGAATGGGGAAAACATTTGATTAAACTAGTATATAGCTATATCTATTTATTTATATATTTAATTATCTCTAGTTGTCTATTCCTATATACAATATATAGCCACTGGCAGGCACAGACAGAAAAGAACTATGCAAAAACAATATATGAGAACTTTGCAGCCCAAGAGCTCCTAAAATTGCAAAATTGCACCTGATTTGGAGGTAGAAATGGGCCCCTTTACATTTTGGGCCCCTGTGCACAGGTTGCACCAATGAAATGTTCGCCCCTGAACACAACCAACATTAAAATTGTGACTCTAAAAATTACGGCAGCAACAGTGATGAATTTGCATGGGGTTGAATTGCCACAAAAAAAGGGACAACTGAATATATATTGGTGTTTCTTGGCCATACATATGGATAAATGACAAAGCAACAGAGGAAGATTAGTAAGAGTACAGAAAGCAGTAGATGATGATGATGATAGTAATGTTGATAACAACCAGGCGCTACTTGAGGATGTCATATGGCTACAAGAAAAGAGGATTTCAAGAAGGAGAAGGACAGCTCAAGCATTGCTCATGTTGCTAGCCAATTTGCTTTTACCATGTGAACAGGTGATACCATTTCATTAGTTGCTAGAGAGCCCTGGCTCCTATTTGATTTTTGTCAGGACTTCCAAGGGTTATTGTCTCCTTGCAGAACCTGCACACAGCAAAAGATTTGTTGTCTAGGTCAATAACAAGGAAAATAATTCATATTCCTGAAATGACGATGCATAGGATTTGCCACCACCTCTTCTACAAACAGCAGGATAGGCATTATGTACACCCAAGCTGACCATGTGGGATGTAGAACTGCTCCTAAAAGATCTTTTGACCGGATATAGCCTCCACTGTGTATCACTGAGGCAAACCTCCTCTTCATCTGATGACATCACTTTCTTGTGACCCCAATAAGGAACTCCTTGCCCCTTCCCCCCCATGCTATCACCTGATTTCCACCTCCAGATTGTCTCTGACTCGCAGTGTCATAACCATCTTCATTGCCATTTGAAGTGTCCCTAGCACCATGACTAACAGTACCACAACTACTACCACCACCACCTCCACAACCCCCATTTTATTCAAGTTCAAACTGTAACTATTCATCTCCTTCAGTACATCAACTGGGAGAGGTTGTGGTGAAATATCTTATTTAGCACCCAGAGTGCTGTGATCCAAGAGAACAGGTAAGAAAAAACAGATGTCACTGACAGAATTGAAACTGAATTGATCTGCAATCAAAAAGATTATTTCTTATGAAAAAGTGGGAGGAATGCGCAGATCACATTAGTGGTGTCATTAGTGGAGATCAGTGGCATAGCTACAGTATAGGGATTCAGTGATCACAGTTGCCGGGTCCATAAGGCAGAGAGGCTCACAGTTCCACTCTCCACGCTAATGATTACTATTCTGTAATAGCTGCATTGACAACTTGTTTAAGCCAAGCAATACTATGAGCAGGCCAAAGTGGAAGGTGAGTAGTGAAGAGGGGTAGGGATCAGAGTTGAAAATCTTATTACTTTCTTGGCCCTGTGGCCAACCTCCAGCCGCCACTGTCTTGCCTGTGTTGAGATAGGAGGAGACATAAAGTTAGAGGAAGATGAACTGCCTGCACCTCCTCCTCCCAAGCTTCTGTCTTCTGACAATTGGCCCAACATTAGTAAAGACAATTATTTAACTAATTTCATTTGATAATTCCTTATCCTTAGCATATTTAATAAAGCCTGACAAAGGTTTACACTATTACCAAATGTCCTAATACCAAAATAAATTCAACACTTTCAACATACCATGACAACAACAAATGACCTAGGTATGAGTGAACCATAGATAACAAGATGTGTTGCTAAGACCGTACATGCAATAAAAGAATACTTTTATTAAATTGTATATTAAAAATCAATTTCTATAAACATAAAGGTGCAGAAAATGATGAAGAAAGAGGGACAGGAATTTGTAAGATAATTTTAGCCATAAGGAAAATTATAAACAATAGTACGCAAATACATTTAGATAGGACAAAGTTATAATAATTCTAATAAATAGAATGATAAGAAATCTATGTATAAACAAATAATTCCTGATCAATAGTAACTATTGCATATAATGTTAAAAAGTATGTATCATGATAATTTTGTCCATTGTTTTCTTTTCAGTTATTACCACTAGGATTGACATAAAGTGCTTAATAAGTGCATCTAAAGTGAGTAAACTATGTTATTAACATGATGCACAGATAGTTAATTAAGGTGCTCAGTAAGGCTAAGTTCATACTTGTGTGTAGCTGCACACGTCGTCCCTTAAGCTCCGTCTATGCTCCGCCTACTTTTGCATGCGTCCTGCGTACCTATCTTTAATAGTGATGAGCGAGCACTAAACTGCTCAGGTGCTCGCTGTTCGGGTCGAGCAGATTGGAATACTCGGGTACTCGGCCAGAACAACGAGCCCAATGTAAGTCTATGGGAGACCCGAGTATTTTTACCGCGATCCCCCCCGGGGGTCCTTTTAAGGTCTAAAAACGTCTGAAAATGATAGAAACACTGCTCAAAAGAAACAAGGGACATCATGGGGATCACCCCAGGAAGCATTCCTGACTCCTAGTTCACAGCAGTAAGCATTTTTTTCCGAGATTCATGCCATTTTTCCCAGGGCAACAAAAAACACACTAAAACGAAACTAAAATGGATTTTGCTGGGAAATATGTCAAGGTACATCCTTTCAGGTTAATGACTTGCCTGTAAGGCCAAATATTTAACCCCAGACCGAAAATTTCCTCCACCACTTGGGCTTAGTTCAGACGCAGCGTTTTTGAACCGTTTTTCAACTTTAACATTGCTTTCAACCACTACAAATGCATTCACTGGGAAATGTCATTGTAACATTTAACAACCCTAGCTGGCCATGTGGTGTGTGACACATAAGCTGACCCATCTTGTTTCATTTATGAAGGAGGGACTCTTAAAGTCACAGAGCCTATTTTTACTGGTGCATCAGGCCGCATTAACCCCTTAGTGACGGAGCCAAATTTTTGAAATCTGACCAGTGTCACTTTATGTGGTAATAACTCTGCAATGCTTCAACAAATCCCAGTGATTTTAAGATTGTTTTTTCATTACACATTATACTTTATGATAATGGTAAATTTAGGTCAATATGTTTTGTGCTTATTTATAAAAAGTATCAAAAATTTTAGAAAAATTTTTAAAAATTTGCACTTTTCTACATTTGAATGATTATCTCTTTAATCCAGATGTTCATACCACAGCAAACCATTAATAAATAAGATTTCCCACATGTCGGCTTTATATCAGCACCATTTGTAAAATGTTATTTTATTTTGTTAGCATTTTATGAGGTTTAAAAATGTAGCATCAATTTTTCATATTTTCAAGGAAATTTACACAATTTCTTTTTTTAAGGACTTATCCATGTTTGAAGTGACTTTAGGGGTCCTATATATAGGAAAACCCCAAACGTGATACCATTATAAAAACCGTACCCCCTGACATATTGAAAACTGCAGTCAGTTAGTTTTTTAACCATTCAGGTGCATTACAGGAATTAATGCAAAGTGACATGACAGAAATGTAAATGTGTATTTTTACCACCTAAATATCTCTAACTTCTGAACAGATTACTACAGCTGTCAGACTCTAAGGCCGGAGACACACTGGTGCGAGAGACGGCCGAGTCTCGCTGGTTAAAAGCAAGCTGTGGCACCTGCATTCCGGAGCTGAGCGTGCAGCTCCATGTATTGCTATGGAGCCGCACGCTCCGCTCCAGAGTGCAGGTGCCACAGCTTGCTTTTAACCAGCGAGACTCGGCCGTATCTCGCACCAGTGTGTCTCCGGCCTAAGGCCACTATTTGGTCATGAATTGCCATGGCAAACATCAATACCACAAAATCATGATCTAAGGGCACCAATTGGGATAAAGAGGAAGCCCTCACACTCTTTTAACCATTTATAATGATGTAGTCACTATTGACAGCAGCATCTAAGGAGTTAAACAGATTTGGATGGTGCAAACACTGATCGTGGCTGATACAGCAAGTTGTCAGCTATAGTGGACAGCTGACAGCTGCTAGATTGTCACCCAGGTATGGGGATGCTATTTTCTTATATCTGAGGTCAGTAGAAAGACTATTGGCAGTCATTAAGGGGTTAATCTTCTTAAAGAGCCATTCTTAAACAGTGGGTCTCCTAAGCTGTTGTAGCCTACGCTGTGAGTGGATGGGCTGCCAAGAATTATGACGCACCACAATACCACTTTCATAAGATGTCCAGGGGGACTCCTGAAAAAGTGTTGCATTGAATTCAAGGCCTGCCCTGCTACCAATTCATATGCACCCCAATAAGTCTTTGAACCCACATACTGGATGGGCCCATGCAAATCCACCTCATAATATGCATTTTGTACTCCGTACTCCTTTGTTTTACACATTGGAAGCAAGGCCAGCCCTACTGCATAGTCAGTCATATGCACCCCATTAGGCTTTGGAACCCACATACTGGATGGGCCCTTGAAAATCCACTTCACAATATGCATTTTGTACTCCCGTACTCCTTTGTTTTACACATTGGCAGCAAGGCCAGCCCTACTGCATAGTCAGTCATATGCACCCCATTAGGCCTTGGAACCCACATACTGGATGGGCCCAGAAAAATCCACTTCACAATATTCATTTTGTACTCTGTACTCCTTTGTTTTACACATTGGCAGCAAGGCCAGCCCTGCTGCATAGTCAGTCATATGCACCCCATTACACCTTGGAACCGACATACTGGATAGGCCCATGAAAATCCACTTCACAATATGCATTTTGTACTCCGTACTCCTTTGTTTTACACATTGGCAGGAAGGCGAGCCCTGCTGCATAGTCATTCATATGCACCCCATTACGCCTTGTAACCCACATACTGGATGGGCCCATGAAAATCCACTTCACAATATTAATTTTGTACTCCCATACTGCTTTGTTTTACACATTGGCAGCAAGGTCATCCCTGCTGCATAGTTATATGCACCCCATTACGCCTTGGAACCCACATACTGGATGGGCCCTTGAAAATCCACTCGTGTTTTTTAATGGTATGATGGTTTCCTCTTTGTAAAATTATTTACAGGAGAATTTGGCAATTTTATTTGCCATGTTTTTAACACTAAGGTTCAGATACGGCTTTAAATAAGGCTAATACTTGCAATACAACCCAATTTTATTTCAAACTACAAAATTCAAGGAATAGTGTGATTGAATAGTGTGAGTGCATACACTTTTGTATATGT
Source organism: Ranitomeya variabilis (assembly GCF_051348905.1). Lineage (NCBI taxonomy): Eukaryota > Metazoa > Chordata > Amphibia > Anura > Dendrobatidae > Ranitomeya > Ranitomeya variabilis. The sequence goes on along the minus strand of NC_135238.1, from coordinate 157,990,802 downwards.
TAACATACAAAGGTTTACATATAAGGATTAAATACATATAGTGATTACGCATATATGAAGATTAACTACATACAGTATATTTACATCATCCGTCTGGAATATCAGAGAAGCAAGACCAAGACAGAGAACCCCTGTGAGATTACCTACACTGCATGGGCATCCCCATTTATGCAGGTATCAGCACATTGTACATGTACAGGTACCCCAGTTTTGGCTTCTGTCTTAGTCATGTTTCTCTGGTCTTATATAGTGATTTACACTATGTAGTAACTCTAGTCTCACCCAGACCTTCAAGTGGCCAGCTTTCAAGGTTGTATGAAACTGAGATATCATGGAGTCATCAGAAGAGGGGCCATAAACCCAGGGAAAAAAAGCCACAAGGATTTAGATCAAACCACCACAGGCAGAGTTTCAGTAAACCTTAATGTTTTACAATGACAATCAGCAAACATGTAGAGGCTTAGAACTGTTTGTGAAGTGAATAAACAAACATTTCTCAAGATTGTGTCACTATGAGCATTGTCTGTCAAATCTGTAAATGTTTTACAAGAAATGCAGCTATGTGATTGTCTGAATGCATTTGGTATACAGTATTTTAATCTGGATTCCAAATCGCCATTTGTATATTTGCCATGTGTACATTTTAGGCAGCCAAAGTTATCGCTCTCAAGGAGAGAAACATATAGTTGACAAAGAAATCTTTGTAATGAACTACTGAGCCAAACTATCAGCATTGCTTTATCAAATTTATATGAAGTGTATTGTGTCCAATGTGAGCAACCAGGCAACACAAAAAGGAGCTTTTCAAGTGAGCTCTTTAAGGTACACAAATGTTATGAAGTGTTTGCCAACAAGGATGTGGTTTTACCAATGGGGGGTACCTTTTTTAAAAACATACTATTGCCATCGCAACCCCCCTTGCTCAAAATTCTGTGGCCTATAAAAGTACAGAACACGTTCACCCAGGTCATGTCATCAGAGAAAAGGAAGAGACATTGCAGGACACAGAGTTAAGAAGTAGGCCCAATGTAGGGGTGTGGGTCTCTGAGAATAATGGAGGGCATGAGCTGACAAACAATTCCCCAATGTGGGGTCCTTTTTTAAATAAATAAAATAGTGCCATCACAGCCCCCTTGCCCAAAATTTACTGTGCAGAGCACGTTCACCCTGGTGATTGAATGTCAGTTAAAGGACACATTGCTGGAGACAGAGTTAAGAACTAGGCCCAATGAAATGTCATGTCCAATTCCCCAATTTGGGGTCCTTTCTTTATTAAATAAAATAGTACCATCACAGCCCCCTTGCCCAAAATGCACCGTACAGAGCTTGTTCACCCTGGTGATCTAGTGGCAGGTAAAGGACATATTGCAGGAGACAGAGTTAAGAAGTAGGCCCAATGTAATGTCATGCCCAATTCCCCAATGTGGGTTCTTTTTTTTTACTAAATAAAATAGTGCCATCACAGCCCCTTCCCCAAAATGCAGCGGCCTATAACAGTAAAAAGCACATTCACCCTGGTCATCTAATGATTCTGGATGATGAGGATGAGGATAAGGAGGAGGATAACAACAAACAGACCAAATCTGGAAGCGTATACCCATGTGTGGTTGTGAAGAGGTGCATGAGAATACACCTCCCCAAAAGAGAGAATGTATTTGAGGTTATGTTTCGCTGTTTTAACTTGGTGGTTTACAGAAGTCTTTCCCAATCCAGCCCTTGTTCATTTTTATAAGAGACAGCCTGTCAGCATTTTCAGTTGACTGGTGGATGCGCTTATCTGTTATAATTCCAACAGCGGCACTAAAACCAGCTCTGACAGAACACTAGCAGCAGGGCAGGCCAGGACCTCCAAGGCATAGAGAGTCAGTTCATGCCACGTGTCCAGCTTAGATACCCAATAATTAAAAGGCACAGAGGAATCACAGAGGACGTTTGTACGATCTGCAAGGACTCCCTCACTATCTTCCCAGGCATTGCACTTCTTATGACAGCACCCCTTGCCTCTGTGCCGTGACGATGGGAGGGTCTGAGAAAACTGTCCCAGAACTTTGCCATTGTTCCCTTGCCTGAGTTGGATTGTACTTCTGTCCCTCTTGCTTGGACTCTATGGTTGTACAACAAACTCTGATGTCTGCTGCCAGCATTCTCACATAGGAATTTTCTAAGTAATTCCGCTACAAAGGCCTTCTGGTACTGCAACATTTTAGTACACCTCTGCTTCTGGTAGAAGAGATTGAAAGTTCTTCTTGTAGTATGTGTGCAACATAAAGTCAGCCAGACTGCTAACAGGCAAGACTTCCGTGTCCTCACCAACAGAACGACTGACCATGCTGTCCTCCTCCTCCTCATCCTCCTCCTCCCTATCCTCAGGCCATCCACGCTGAACAGACGGTATGACAGCTGTGTTTGTAGTACCTTCTATAGCGCATGAAAGTAGCTCCTGTTCTTCCTCCTCCTCCTCCTCATTGACTACCAATCCACGTTGAGAAGACATGAGGCTGGGCTGAGTGTAATCCCCCTGTATGGTTCCTTGCTCCATGTACTCATGCTCTGCCTGCAATGCATCCTCTTTAATTGTGAGCAGAGAGGTTTTTACAATGCTGAGAAGCAGGATGGTGATTCTAATTATGGCGTCATCGCCGCTAACCATCTTGGTGCAGTCCTCAAAGTTTTGAAGGTATATATGTCGGACATCCATGTCCACTCCTGAGGTCTTATGTGTGGAGTCTGAACTGAATACCGATGGCCTTGTTGATGTTGGTAGTCAACAACTGCCCTCTTCTGCTCACAAATCCTTTCCAACATATGCAGCGTAGAGTTCCAGCACGTGGGGACATCACACACAACCGGTGAGCTGGAAGCTGCAAACGCTGCTGAAGCACGGCAAGGGCGGCTGAAGCTGTAGCTGACTTTCTAAAATGGTCATACAGACAGCGTACTTTCACTAGCAGATCCGGCAGCTCCAAGTAGCGTTTCAGAAAACGTTGAACCACGAGGTTAAGCACATGGGCCAAGCAAGGTACATATGTGAGCTCACCTTGCCTCAGAGCCGCCACCAGGTTATGGCCATTGTCTCACATGACCATGCCTGGCTGTAGGTTCAGCGGTGTCATCCAAACATCTGACTGCTCTTTCAGCGCTGTCCACAACTCTTCTGCATTGTGCGGTTTGTCACCTATGCAGATTAGCTTCAGCACAGCCTGTTGCCGCTGGGCTGAAGCAGTGCTGCAGTGCTTCCAGCTTCTGACTGATGTGTTGATTTCAGAGATGGAGGATGAAGAGAATGAGGAGGAGGAGGTGAAGAAGCTGTAGACTGTGGGGGCAACCCTGATTGACGTAGGGCCAGCAATCCTCGGCGTGGGGAGGATGTGTTCCATCCCAAGGTCTGACTGGGTCCCGGATTCCACTATTTTAACCCAGTGTGCCATCAGTGAGATGTACCGTCCCTGCCCACAAGCACTTGTCCACGTGTCCATGGTTAGGTGGACTTTCCCTGTAACAGCATTGCTGAGGGCGCAGGTAATATTGTGGGACACATGCTGGTGTAATGCCGGTACGGCACACTGGGAGGAATAGTGGCAACTGCGGACTGAGTACCTTGGGATGGCCGCCGCCATCAGGTTGCGGAAAGCTTCTGTCTCGACGAGCCTAAAAGGCAACATTTCGAGTGCAAGCTGAAGAGAAATTTTAGAATTTAGGACTGTGGCCTGTGGGGCGTTGACTGGGTATTTCCGCTTGCGTTCGAAAGCCTGAGGTATAGACAACTGAAGGCTGTGCTGGGACAAGGACGTGGACGGGCTTGATGATGGTGCTGCTTGACTGTGGGCAACAACAGGTGCAGGGCTAGAGGCATCTTCACATGCACAGTGTACTGGAGATTGGCCTCTATGCAAAACAGAGGAAGAAGCAGTGGTGTGACCTGCAGACAGTGGTCCTGGAGCCTGGGGTTCGGCCCACAAAGTCGGGTGCTTTGCTGCCATGTGCCTGATCATGCTGGTGGTCGTCAGGCTGGTGTTTTGCTAGCCCTGCTGATGCGAGCATGGCAGGTGCTGCAAATGGCCTGTTTGGGGTTATCGTGAACAGAGTCAGAATAGGCGCCTTCACAGGAGCGCCAAGCTGGTGATGGGAGTTTTTTAGTGCAGATAGCACGCTGCAGCTCCGGCCGGATGCCTCAGAAGAGGATAAGACTGGATGAAGTAAAAATGGACCGGTTATATGGAGCACAAGCAACACAGTTCAGCTGGTATTAAAAAGTCTTCATTTAATATTTCCACAACGCGCTTCAACGGAATAGTTCCGTCTTCTTCAGGTGGCAGTTATACATAGAGTAGGACAGGGGAGGTATATAAAGGAAGAACAGCAAATGAAAATTAAGAAGCAATTTCTAAGAACACCCACATAATTAAAAATGGAAATTATAGCTGCACTATCATAAAAAAAAATAATAAAAAAAACAACACACACATACTTGTACATGGCTGCACTAGAATAAATAAAGATAAAACCAACCTAAAAACAATTTAAACAATTAAAACAATGCACACAAAAAAATGTATGTACTCAAACAATTATAACAACGTGCATATACGTACACATATTATGTGACTTTCTCAATTGTGAGGTTTAACCAATCAGGGACCAGCATGCCGACTTTGAAAATGCAAAAACTCTCCCTTCTTATTAAATTATTGTATCGATCAAGCAAATCCTCTGGAATCTGGTCAATTACAATAAGTTTTAATGAATTCAAATTCTTTTGGTGCACTAGAGAAAAGTGTTTGGAAAGACTATGTAACATGAACCCATTCCGGATATTATGGCAGTGCTTATTGAGCCTAGCATGCATCGTCTGTATCATCCGACCGATGTATTGCAAACCACAACCACACTCAATTAAATAAATAACGTAACAAGACTGGCAATTTACAGAGCAGTTAATTTTAAAGCTGGTTCCTGTGGTACGGGATTTAAATTCACTCACCCCATTCAATATAGAGACACAGCATAAGCACTTAGAGGTCCAATAACAACCCAGATTGGGATTTATCCTGGTTGTAGGGGGAAGTGAGGACTTGAGAGTTGTGTTGCTAGGGGCAACAAGATTTCTAAGAGTTTGATTTTTCTGAAAAACCGTTCTGGGTTGTGCAGGTATGTGTGTAGATAGTATGGGGTCCCCTTTCAGGATAAACCAGTATTTTTTAACAAGATTACGTATGGTGACATGGGATTGGTTAAAAGTAGTGATAAGACTCCAAATCACTAAATCTGAAGATCTACTTGGCCTGTTCTCCCTAGATTTTATTTTATCAATGCATTTCCTTTGTGTGAATGCTCTAGCCCTGGTGAAGGCATCACCAACTAACTTCTTAGGGTAGCCTTTACTACTGAAACGATCTTTTAGAATCTCGGCCTCCTTAAAGAAATTGGTGTCCTCCGTACAGTTCTTTCTGATCCTCCAAAATTGCCCGTAAGGGATGTTTGAGATCCACTTAGGGAGATGGCCACTGGTGAAGCTGAGGTAGCTATTTACATCCACCTTTTTGAAGTGGGTGGAGGTTGAAAACCGACCAAATGGATCGACGTGCACCATTAAATCCAAAAACTGGATAATTGTATTGGATATATTAACTGTGAATTTGAGTCCCCAGGAATTAAAATTAAGGGATTGAGCAAAATCAAGTCCTTCCCATTCAGACCCAGTCCAGATGATGAAAAGGTCGTCAATGATGCGACGGTACATAGCAATTTTACCTAACGCCAGTGGGGACTGCGCGATGAAGAAAGACTCGAATGCCCCCATAAACAAAAGAGCATAACTGGGGGCAAATCTCATCCCCATCGCGCAGCACCTCACCTGGCGGTAAAAAGCCCTTTCAAAAGAAAATACATTATTCTCAGAAGCAAACATTATGGCTTTTTTCAAAAACTCCATTTGTAAGGGAGGTAGTTGCTCATCAGCTGCAAAGAATTGATACACCGCCCCGAGACCACGATTATGGGGAATATTTGAGTAGATGGCCTGAACGCCTATGGTTATCAGGAAGCAATTCACTGTGTTGGGTAATGCTAAGAGATGATCAATCAAATGGGAGGAGTCCTTAATGTAAGAATCCAATTTTATAACGTATTCTTGTAAAAACAAATCAACATAGTGAGATAGATTGCTAGTGATGGAGCCAATGCCCGAAATGATAGGGCAGCCTTGGGGGGTTAACAGGGTCTTTATGTATTTTGGGTATTTTGGTATTTAAGTAAGGTCTTTATGGGGTTATCGGCAGAGTCTTTAAAACATAACCAGACTCGGGAAGATCTAACAGTTGGAATGGCAACTTCCCTCATGTTGGTGTTACGGGGAACGGATCCACGCCTTCTGTCTGTGGCCACCACACTGCTTCTTCCTGCCTATTGGGGTGATATGCCTCCTTCCCCATGTGTGCTGCATAGTTATGCATGTCCTCCTGCCAGGTTGGGTCAGTCACATAGTCATCCACCACCTCGTCTTCAACATCCGCACCCTGCTCCTCCTCCATACTTTTTGGCAATTGTGTCTCATCATCGTCCACCTCTTCTGGCACTTCCCACCATCGCCTTCATGTGACCGGGGCTGGTCAAAGCTTTGAGCATCTCTACATGCAATCTCAGCTGTCACCACTTCAAGTTGACCGTCCGAGAGTCCAGAATCTTGAAATGGAATACTGAACAGCTCTTCAGAGTGTCCAAGTGTGGGATCAGTTGTTTTAGGGCACTTGGCATGGTGGGAGGAAAGAGAATCAGCATGAGGAATATCTTGGCCACACTTACGGCTACTCAGACTTGACCGTGTGGAAGACATGGTGGTGGTGATGGTGGTGGCTAAGTGACTGGAAGCATTATCCACTATTCAACCAACAACTGTTTCACGCTGCTCTGGCTTCAATAGTGGTGTGCTGCGGTCCCTTAGAGACTGGGACAGGAAGGTCGAGCGATAAGATGTGGGTCTTTGCTGTGGCCTACTTTCACCTTGGCCACGGCCTCATCCTCTGCATGCACCATCAGCATCACATCCACTTCCCCGTCCCTTGCCTCTTGCCTTGCCCATTTTAAATGTACTACTGCACTATTTCAGAAGCTCAACACAAATGTATTTATTAGGAGCGAAATAATATCTGATCAGTATGCCTGCAAATCTATGATTTTTCAAACACAAACACCAGGCAGGCCTCAGCCTGACATAACAGACTGTATTCTATTTTTGGGGGCTTTTTCGTGAATTTAATTTATGCAAAATAGTGCTATATATAAGTAGAGTAACAGACAGAAAAAACAGTGCCAAACGGCCTACAATGCCCAAACTTGGAGCATGCAGATATATGAGGCCTGTCACGGAAATATCACACTGCCAAATATGTGATCCGGTTTTTTTTAAAATGCAAAATAATGCTGTATATAATTAGCGTAACAGACAGGAAAAAGTGGGAAACCGGCCTACAATGCCCAAACTTGGAGCACGCAGATATATGAGGCCTGTCACGGATATATCACACTGCCAAATATGTGGCCTGTATTTTCTGAATGCAAAATAGTGCTGTATATAAGTAAAGTAACAGACAGCAAAAAAAGTGGTAAACCGGCCTACAATGCCCAAACTTTGAGCAAGCAGATATATGAGGCCTGTCACGGAAATACCATAGTGCTAAATATGTGGCCTGTATTTTTTAAAATGCAAAATAGTGCTGTATATAATTAGAGTAACAGACAGCAAAAACAGTGGCACAACGGTCTAAAATGCCCAAACTTGGAGCACGCTGTCAGGACTCTGACCATTTTTTACCTTTTGTGCATTACTGCCCTTTTCCAACATGGCGTCTTTGGTCTCATGTGCACTTGTCTTCCTGCTATAAAACTCCACCCCAGCCTTCAGTCTGCGCTAGATTATTCTGCTTTGCATCCAGCTCCTGATTACTCCCTGGCCTTGCACCTGCACCTGCTCCTGTGAACCTGTGTTGGAGATCCTGCCACTCTGCTCTGAGTTCCTGCTGCATACACCAGTGTTCAGTAATCCTCCTTCATCTGCTGCTCGTGTTACTTCCATCTGCATTTGCTGGACATGTAAGCTGTTTCTGCTCTGCAAAACCTGAGACTATTAACGAGGCCTCCCGGGTTGAGCTAAGAAATGATTTGAACTGCCTAATAGCATATCTATCTGTGTCTGTACTAGGTCAAGGATCTATTCATGTCAAGTTTCCTCAAGAATAACCTGGTTCATAGACTTTCTGTTTGTTTGCATCTACCTCTGAAGTTTCCTATTGACTGCTAAGCTGCGTTTATTATTTGCACCAAGTATTGTGGACTTGAGTTTCTCTCTGCACCTGCTTGAATCACCGTGTGATAATATAAACTTTACCACTTATAAAACTGTGTCCTGTTGTCTTGTTCCACGCAAAGAGTCTCCTGAATTATCCCCTATAATTATTACAGGATAATCTAGCCATAAAAAAAAGGAGACTGCTGGAAAAATGACTGCAGACAGCAGATTAGAGCAGGTGTTTTCCATAATTAGATCACTGCAGAAAGATGTGGAATGTCTGCAAAAGAAGTTTGGAAGCTTTGAACACAATCAACAAGTGTTTGGACAAACTTTGCAGGACTTAAGCAATCACATGGCAGCCCAGGAAAACAAACTTGCTGGCATAGAGTCCCAGTATGGATGGGCTTTTCAGGACATAAGCACGCAAATAGCTGCACAAGTGACTTTACCCTCTGGGCAACCGCCACCAGCTAGCCCACCTAAGTTGCCCCCATTCAGATTTAATGGTGACCGCGACAAATTTTGTAGCTTTGTGAATCAATGTATACTATATTTTGATGTGCATGCTGACCGGTTTCCTACTGATAGATCCAAAGTATTGTGTGTAATAATGCTACTGACCTCACAAGCGCTCGCCTGGGCGAATCCGATGATTGAGTCTCGTGACCCACGGTTAAATGACTTGGATGATTTCTTGGCCGCTATGGCATTAATGTTTGATGACCCTAATCGCCGTGCAACTGCTGAATCTGCTTTGTTGTCTTTACGCCAGGCTAAACGTTCTGTTATTGAGTATGCCACTGAATTCAGGAGATTGGCGGTAGATACCAATTGGGACAGTTATGCACAATTGCCTATTTTTAAAAGGGGTCTGTCTAGTATTATAAAAGATGAACTAGCTCACTCAGAGTCACCACAAGAACTAGAGACATTTATACAACATTGTGTGCGCATAGACATTCGCCTTACTGAGCGTAGGCAGGAGAAATTGGCTGCATATAACCGTATTTCTAACTTTTCCCTTCCTTCCAAAGAGCCTGCAGGTAAAACATCTCGGGAAGTGGAGGAGGTGCCCATGCAAATTGATTCCGTTCAGAGACGCAAGATCAATGAGCGCTGGGAGCATCGCCTTCGTGAAAGTCTATGTTTCTACTGCGGCCAGTCTGACCACTTCTTGAAATTGTCCTAAGTGTCCTAGATGGCCTAACAAGGTGCTAGCAGCAATAAGGGAGTATGACAACTGTGATGATGAATCTGACATCTCTGAATGTAGCCTGCCTTTAAACGCAGTATTCCATTCACTTTCTCTGACTTCACTCCTCAAGGAGCTGAAGGAAAAGAACTCTCACAGTTCTCTCACTATTAAGATCCTGTGTTCAGGAAAGTGGATTTCCAGTTCAGCTGTGATTGACTCTGGTGCAGGTGGCAATTTCATGGATATCGCATTTGCCAAAGAACATGGTATTAAAATTCAGCAAAGAGCCTCTCCAATTACCATGGAAACAGTGGATGGGTCACCTTTAATCTCTGGGCCTGTGGATCAGGAGACCGTACCCCTTGAAATTTTGTTGGAGCCTAATCATCAGGAGCAAATTTCTTTCTTGCTAATTTCTTCTCCTCATTTTCCTGTGATTTTAGGCATTCCTTGGTTGCGTTCTCAGAACCCAATTATCAACTGGGAGACAAAGGAGATTATCTTTCCAACAAGGAGCAACTCAGCGTTAACAGAAGCTGTCCCTGAGTCCACGGCTACGGAACCACATGTACAGGTATCTTCTTTACCTCCAGCATATAAAGAGTTCTCTGACCTCTTTGACAAGAAGAATGCAGATCAACTTCCTCCACACAGGCATTATGACTGTTCCATTGAGTTGCTTCCTGGGGCAGATATTCCTTTTGGTCACGTATACCCTTTGGCGGCACCTGAGCTTCAAGCCTTAAAGGAGTATATTGATGAAAATCTGGCCAAAGGCTTCATACATCCTTCTTCCTCACCAGCAGGGGCACCCATTTTTTTTGTAAAGAAGAAGGATGGGACCCTGAGACCGTGTGTTGACTATCGGGAACTCAATAAGGTAACCGTACGAAACTGTTACCCTTTGCCTCCGATTCCCGAATTACTGGAAAGAGTCCGCCATGCTAAGGTGTTCTCTAAGCTGGATCTTTGTGGGGCTTATAATTTGGTGCATATTCGTCCAGGGGATGAGTGGAAGACAGCATTCAGATGCCGGTATGGACACTTTGAATCTCTTGTGATGCCCTTTGGGCTTTGTAACGCCCCTGCAGCATTTCAACACCTTGTTAATGACATCTTCAGAGATTTGTTGGACCAGTTTGTGGTGATCTATTTGGAAGACATACTAATCTTTTCTGACTCTCTACAGGAACATGAAGAACATGTCAAAACTGTTTTAAGACGTCTGAAAGAGAACCAACTGTATATCAAGCCGGAGAAATGCGAGTTCCATCGTTCTGAGATACAGTTCTTTGGTTATATCAGCTCTCCCCAGGGGCTGAACATGGAATCTGGTAAGATTCAGGCTATCCTTGACTGGCCTTTACCCAAGAACGTTAAGGAGGTCCAACGTTTTATTGGTTTTGCAAATTTCTACAGACGCTTCATTCAAAATTTTTCTGATATTGTCCGTCCCATTACTTCCTTGACAAAGAGGAAAAGCCCTTTAAGTGGTCATCACAGGCTCAAGAAGCTTTTGATCGGCTGAAGATCTGTTTCACATCAGCACCGCTGTTGATACACCCAGATCCAACACATCCTTTCATTGTGGAGGTGGACGCTTCTGATAATGCTTTGGGGGCTATTCTCTCCCAAAGAATTGGAGAGTAGGGTCTGCTACATCCTTGTGCTTTCTTTTCCCATAGACTAACCTCAGCAGAGAAGAATTACGATGTGGGAGACAAGGAATTGCTGGCTATTATTGTGGCTTTCAAAGAATGGAGGCATCATCTGCAAGGAGCTGCACAACAGATCATAGTGCTAACTGACCATCGCAATCTAGAGTTCCTTAGATCCGCTAGATGTCTTTCTCCTCGTCAGGCTCATTGGAACTTATTCTTAAATCAATTTAACTTTGTTATCTCGTACCGTCCAGGTTCTCATAATGAGAAGGCTGATGCTTTATCCCGAATCCATGCTGCAGATTCTGTACCTGGAGCCCAGTCCAAGACCATTCTATCTGATGCCAATTTCATCGGAGTTATCCACGATCAGGACTTGTGGAAGAAGTGCAGGGAGGCCTATGAAGGTGATGTATTTCTGGCCAACCCAACTGTGGGTATTAATATTGTCTTTAAGGGTGGCATGTGGTTCAGAGATCGACGTATCTATGTCCTGGAGGTCGTCCATCTGCAGATCCTCAAGTTGGTACATGACTCCAAGTTGGCTGGTCACAGGGGGGTACAGAAGACACAAGACTTCCTGAGCCGATTCTTCTGGTGGCCAACTTGCCTGAAGGATACCAAGGACTATGTTCTCTCTTGCAAGGTATGTGCCCATTACAAGACTCCTCATGTGGCACCTACGGGTCTTCTACAACCATTACCTGTTCCATCCCGCCCTTGGGGGTCTATATCAATGGACTTTATTGTGGAGCTGCCTACATCTGGGGGCATGAATATAATCATGGTGGTAGTTGATCGCCTGACTAAAGTTGCTCATTTTGTTCCGTGCACCGGCCTCCCCTCTGCTAAAGATACAGTGAACTTGGTTATACAGAATGTCTTTCGGTTGCATGGGGTGCCGGATGAGATCATCTCTGACCGTGGAGTACAGTTCACTTCAAGATTCTGGAAGGGGTTTTGATCTGCACTCAATATTAATGTCTGTCTCTCTTCCGCTTACCATCCCCAGACAAATGGTCAGACTGAGCGTACCAACCAGACGCTGGAACAATATCTAAGATGCTATGTCAGCCATCTCCAGGATGATTGGTTGGAGTTGTTGCCGTTAGCCGAATTTTCATATAATAATTCTCAGAGCGCCTCCACTAAATTTACACCTTTCTTTGCCAATCTGGGTTATCATCCATGTATTTTACCTAGGTCTCCAATTAATTCTCCGGTTCCAGCAGTGGACGAAAGGTTGACTGCGATGAGACAAAATCTGGAGGTTCTGAAGGAATCCCTGACCACGGCTCAAGAACGTTATAAGAGATCGGCTGATAGATTCCGTAACCCTGCACCCATGTTCAAGGTAGGAGATTCCGTGTGGTTAGCAACTTAGAATCTGAAGTTGAATGTTCCTTCACAAAAACTTGGACAGAAATTCATTGGCCCTTTCAAGATCAACGGTAATGTGAGCTCTGTGGCCTGCCGGCTGAAGCTACCTAGGACGATGAAGGTACACCCAGTTTTTCATGTATCTTTACTAAAGCCTGTATCTCCTAATACCTTCCAGGGACGTGTTGTGCCACCTCCGCAGCCTGTGGTGATTGATGGGCAAGAACAATTCGTGGTGGAGGAAATTATTGATTCCAGGATTCGCAGGAATCGGCTCTAATATCTGATAAGATGGCAGGGATATCTCCCTGAGGAAGACTCTTGGGAACCTGTGGAAAACATCAATACCCAACAGAAGATTTCTCGTTTTCATCAGAGATTCCCTGAGAAACCAGGTCCAGGATCGTCCTGAGGCCGCTTCTAAGGAGGGAGTAATGTCAGGACTCTGAACATTTTTTACCTTTTGTGCATTGCTACCCTTTTCCAACATGGCGTCTTTGGTCTCATGTGCACTTGTCTTCCTGCAATAAAACTCCACCTCAGCCTTCAGTCTGTGCTAGATTATTCTGCTTTGCATCCAGCTCCTGATTACTCCCTGGCCTTGCACCTGCACCTGCTCCTGTGAACCTGTGTTGGAGATCCTGCCACTCTGCTCTGAGTTCCTGCTGCATACACCAGTGTTCAGTAATCCTCCTTCATCTGCTGCTCGTGTTACTTCCATCTGCATTTGCTGGACATGTAAGCTGTTTCTGCTCTGCAAAACCTGAGACTATTAACCAGGCCTCCCTGGTTGAGCTAAGATATGATTTGAACTGCCTAATAGCATATCTATCTGTGTCTGGACTAAGTCAAGGATCTATTCGTATCAAGTTTCCTCAAGAATAACCGTGCTTCATAGACTTTCTGTTTGTTTGCATCTACCTCTGAAGTTTCCTATTGACTGCTAAGCTGCGTTTATTATTTGCACCAAGTATGGGGACTTGAGTTTCTCTTTGCACTCTTATCACCGTGTGATAATATAAACTTTACCACTTATAAAACTGTGTCCTGTTGTCTTGTTCCACGCAAAGAGTCTCCTGAATTATCCCCTATAATTATTACACACGCAGGTATATGAGGCCTTTTTTGGTGAATTAAAAACACAAAAAAAAAAACAGTGGCACAAGGCTAGCAGACACAACTATGCTACGTATGCCTGGCAAACTATGATTTTTAAACAGGCCTCAGTCTGACAGAACACACTGTATATTTTTTTTGGGGGGTGAATTTTTGGGGAAAAAAAATGCAACTAGGTATATAGTAAAGAAGCTGCAGCAGCAGACAGTTATGGAGCTTTGGGAGGGATGCAGTGGTAGCAATGTACACACATACAGTGCCTGCAGGCCTTGCACTGAGGTGGACATGCTGTGCCCTGCCTACCTAGCGCTGAAATATCGAGACCCACAAATTAGCCCTAAAAAGGACTGTTGCTTTCTCAGGAGTTGTGGATTTAACAGTTGCAGACCTACACTAACTATAAAAAACACAATTCTGACCCTATCTCGGCAGCAGCTCTCCCTACTCTCGCTGAATCAGGAGCTAAATGTAGCAAGCAGGGTGGCGCCAGGTCTTTTATACTCAGGATGATGCTGTGCGGCCAAGCAAATCACTGCATGACCACAACAAAGATCGCTGCTGCGTTTCATGGCTGGCAGACAATCCCTGCAGCGTGATTTGGTCTCTAAAGTCCACCAAAAATGCTGGGTGGAGACACCAGTTACCGCCGAATAATCCCGGAAATGCTTGGTGCTCGGCAAGTACACCGAGGACACTGATACTCGGGCGAGTAATGAGTAGTCGCGAGCACGTTCGCTCATCACTTATTAATAATTGAATCCAGAATTATTTTCAATGCCTTTCTTGAGTTTTATTTACCACAGAAATATAACAGAAAGCACCTAATACTCTATGGATGACTAACTGAATCCATAAATATTTTTCAACGCTTTTTTGGAGTGTTATATACCACTGAAATGTAACAGAAAGAATGTAGAACTCTATGGATTACTAATTGAATCCAGAATTATTTTTCAATGTCTTTTTTGAGTTTTATTTACCACAGAAATGTAACAGAAAGCACCTAATACTCCATGGATGACTAACTGAATCAATCAATATTTTTCAACCCTTTTTTTGAGTGTTATATACCACTGAAATGTAACAAAAAGCATATAGAACTCTATAGATTATTTACTAATTGAATCCAGAATTATTTTTCAATGCCTTTTTTGTGTTTTATTTACCACAGAAATGTAACAGAAAGCACCTAATACTCTTTGGATGACTAACTGAATCTATAAATATTTTTCAATGCTTTTTTGGAGTCTTATATACAACTGAAATATAACAGCAAGCATGTAGAACTCTATGGATTACTAATTGTATCCAGAATTATTTTTCAACACCTTTTTTTTTCATTTTATTTACCACAGAAATGTAACAGAAAGCACCTAATACTAAATTACTAAATGAATACAGAAATCCTTTTTTTGGAGTGTTACACACTACTGAAATGTAACAGAAAACATCCAATACTCTATGGGTGAGAAATTGAATCTAGAAAAAATTTTCAAGGCTTTTTTTGAGAATTATATACCACCGAAATGTATTTCAAAGCACGTAATACTGTATGGATGCGTAATTGAATCAAGTAAACATTTTCTACATTTTTTTAGTATTATATATCACAGAAATGTACCACTGTTAAGCTCATGCCCTGGCTGGGAGGCGTGAGCGAGGGGATTGTGGCCCCACTGTGCTACATACCAGACTACCCTGCAAGGGGTGTGACTAAGCAGCTACCTTGGTGTTCACTGGATTCTCTGATGGTGAGGTCAGGCTTGTGCGGCAGGTAGCTGCCAGGTAACACTCCAGGGAGGTGTCTGGCTATGGCAGCTGATCCCACTGAGGGACAAAATACAAGTGACAGGAGCGAGCAAGTTTGGATAGGCACGATTGGTACTCAGGCAGGCACGTCTAGCACTCTGGCAGGCTGGCGGGCATGGCTGGCACACTTGTCAGGCACTCTTGGCAGACAGGCGGGCATGGCTGGCACTCTAGGCAGGCAGGTGGGCATGGCTAGCGGGACTGGAACTGGTTCGGGTAGGACAGGAACAGAGGCAGGTACGAGTAGGGAACTTGCTGCTTATTTTGCCATTGTCCTCTTAACTGCAGTATACCATCTCTGTACGGTGGACCACGGGTGGCAAACGCACTTTATTATCATATCTTATTTAGTGCTGTCCGCCGACCCTAACAGTATCTTAGTACCGGGGTCTGGCTAAATGGCGGCTGAACAGCAACTAAGGCAGTATATCCAGTGGCTTCAGGGCAGGTTGTCTGCTCTGGAGCATTCAACTTCACCTGTGGATGTTGCCGCAGTAGCAGCCCATGCAGCCTCTGAAGCTGCATCTCGAGTGTTCATTGCAACCTCTGTTCCGTCCCTCTCTCGTCTCTCTCATCTCCCTCTGCCCGATAAGTTCTCAGGTGACAGTAAGACCTGTGGGGGATTCTTGAACCAGTGTTCTATACATTTGGAGCTACTGGTGTCTCGTTTCCCATCTGAGTGGGCCAAGGTGAGATTTGTGAAAACCCTGTTGTCGGACAGAGCATTAGAGTGGGCAACGGCACTGTGGGAGCGCAATGATCTGGGGGTTCAGAGTGTCTCATCCTTCCTGAGCCCTCTGAAGCAGGTCTTTTTGGGGCCTCGCATCACTCATGATACCGTGCTCCAATTGTTGGCTCTAACCCAGGGCTCAGCCATGGTCAGCCAGTACGCCATCCATTTCCGGACTCTTGCCCCTGAGTTAGAGTGGCCAGATAGAGTTCTTAGCCCTGTTTTCTGGAAGGGATTGGCTGACCATGTGAAGGATGCTCTAGCCTTTAGGGAGATTCCTGCCACACTGGAGGTGTTAATTTCTGTCTCCCCATGCATCGGCCTTTGTCATACAGAGCAAGGGTTGGAGCCAACCCAGTATCGGCAGAGGTTTCGGCGGGTGCCAAACTTTGCCAAGCCTCTAGAATCTCCGGTCTGGGTTTTGGAGTCGCAGGATGCCATGGACGTTTCTCGTGAGGCTTCTAAGTCTCGTCCCGCTCTAGCATCTCCAACCTGCTATGCTTGTCGGCAACTTGGTCATTTTGCCAACAAATGTCCTCAGCAGCAGGGAAACAACCACATTTAGTAGCTATAGGAGGAGGCTCACTAGACACGGTAAGTTTTTCCTCCCAAATTACTTTCAAAGTGACACTGTCCTATGGCTCAATATCTCTATCATCTCAGGCTCGCGTGGATTAAGGGGCAGAGGGTAATTTTATGTCCTCATCCTTCGCCCTCTGACACGCAATACCTTTGGTCATGCCCTCCAAACCAGTTACTGTCAGAGTGGTGGTAGCTCTCTCTCTCAAAATGTCTCCCAACCATCAGGAGTTAATTCTGTTTCTTGTCATCCATGAGGGTATCGATAAGGTCTTGCTGGGTATGCCCTGGTTGTGCCACCATTCACCTCATATTAATTGGGCAAAGGGAGAATACTGGGTTGGAGTAAGGCATGTCAGGGACAGTGTCTTAGGTCTCAGGTTCAGGTTGGCTCCTCTGAGCTTCCCGAAAATCTAGCTGCGCTCCCCAGGCAATATTGGCAGTTTGTGGATGCCTTTTTAAAAAAAGCCGCTGTGACTCTTCCTCCCCATCATCCCTATGATTGCCCTATTGATCTGATTCCTGGGTCCACGCCACCTCGGGGACGTGTGTACCCTCTGTCGCTACCCGAGATGGAGGCAATTTCTGATTATATAAGGGAAAATCTGTCCAGAGGCTTTACTAGAAAGTCTGTGTCTCCTGCGAGAGCTGGATTTTTCTTTACTCAGAAGAAAAATGGGGAACTCCGGCCATGTATAGACTACAGGGATCTGAGTGCTACCACCATCAAGAATAAGTACCCTTTACCTCTCACCTCGGAGCTCTTTGACAGGTTGCAGGGCGCTAGGGTATTTACTAAATTAGATTTGCACTTGAGCATATAACTTGATACGGATACGTAAGGGAGATAAATGGAAGGCCGCGTTTAACACATGGGATGGGCACTATGAATACCCAGTGATGCCCTTCAGTCTGTGCAACACCCCAGCTGTGTTTCAAGACTTTGTCAATTACATTTTCTGGGAGTTGTTGTCCACCTCTGTGGTTGTCTATCTGGATGACATTCTTATCTTCTCCCCAGTTATTGAGACCAAACGGAGGGATTTCTGCATATGCCAAGCTAGAGATTTGTGTGTCTGAGTAGGAGTCCTTATGTTTCCTAGGCTATGACTAGATTGCTCTTCAGTCAGTTTACTTATATTTACTATGTACTATTTTTTCTGACTTGAACGCCCCGCCCTTCACCATGCTGTGATTTTAATTACTTCCAAACACAGTTGGTTTTGACCTTCCTATAAATCAGGCTTTACCATGTTATTAGCCATAGGTAAGTGTTCACACTAGGCAGTCAGGTCAGGTACACATCCGATTTGAGATTACCTTGACATTTGGTGGATGGGCTCACATTTTTTGGCCAAATCTTGTGCTAAGCATCTCATGTGTTTTTTCATAGATTTCACAAGCCATTAAGCTATTCACATTTCATGTATCCCACATTTCCTTGCTTTAGTACAGCTGAGTGCAGCCATTGATCTATTTTCTAGGCTATATGATCTCGGCCAAGGGTTTGGCTATGGATCCTGCCAAACTAGAGTCCGTGATGCACTGGCAGGAGCCACATTCCCTTAAAGCGATGCAGCGCATTATGGGATTCATTAACTATTACCACCAGCTCATCACACAATTCTCTACCTTAGTAGCTCCTCTGGTAGCCCTCACCAAAAAAGGGGCTAATCCCAAGTTGTGGTCGAAGGAGGTCTCCAAGGCTTTTCCTTCTCTAAAATCCCATTTTGCCAGGGCTCCCATGTTACATCGCCCAGATGTAGATAAGTCCTTCATTTTGGAAGTCAATGCCTCTTCCTTAGGTGCTGGAGCAGTCCTATATCAGAAGGACGCTCAGGGTCAGAAACATCCATGTTTCCTCTATTCTAAGACCTTCACACCGGCAGAGAGGAATTATTCCATCGGGACAGGGAGTTACTGGCCATGAAGTTAGCCTTCTCTGAGTGAAGACACCTTCTAAAAGGGGCTCGATACCCTTTCCAAGTGTTCACCGACCACAAAAGTCTGCTGTATATGCAGACAGCTCAGTGGTTGAATTCTCAACAGGCCAGATGGTCCTTGTTCTTCTCCCAATTTAATTTCACCCTCCATTTTCTCTCTCGGGAGAAGAATTTACGTACAGATGCTCTTTCCCATTTCGCTGTCTCATCTGAGGAGGGTGACGAGCCTCGGCTTATTGTTCCGTCAGAGAGTCTGCGTACAGTAGGCTCCAAATTGGCCTGTGAGCAAGGTCCTGTTTGATTGACAA
The DNA here is from genome assembly GCF_051348905.1 of Ranitomeya variabilis. NCBI lineage: Eukaryota > Metazoa > Chordata > Amphibia > Anura > Dendrobatidae > Ranitomeya > Ranitomeya variabilis. The sequence continues at coordinate 157,971,794 of NC_135238.1, read as the reverse complement.
AATCTATAAAAGAATCTTTTGCGCGTCTGTCAGTGCACTAAGATCATTTATGTTCTGTGTGTGTGAGGAATCTAACGGTACTGTGGATTCGGTTGTATGTGCTCAGGGCAGGCTTAATGCCTTTAGAATTCCGGCTTCTCCAGAGAGGATATTGGTGTGTGAATTCAAGAGCTTGCGTTAGGCCTTTAGAATTCTGGCTTCTCTGGAGAGGAGTTCTATGTGTGCTTGGAGTCCATTTCCGGTTCCCCTGCCCCAGTTGGGCTTGCATACACCTTTGAAGCTAACAGGGTTCATGTATAGCACCATTATCACTCTGCAGCTGTGTGCCTATAAATATAGCTCTGCAGCAGAGTTTCTTTCCCGTCTCTGTGTGCGATCGGCACAGCCACGTGCTTCTCTGCCGAGTGACATTTAACTCAGTGCAAGTCAGTTACACTTGCCATTGTCCTCTTAGCTGCAGTATGCCATCTCTGCACAGTAGACCCCAGGTGGTGAATGCACTTTATTATCATATCTTATTTGGTGCGTTGCGCCGACCCTAACAGAATGTAATACTGTATGGATGAGTAATTGAATCCCCAAAAAATGTTCAACTCTTTTTTGGAGTGTTATATACCACAATAATGTACCACAGAGCATGTACTCTTTATTTGAGCAATTGAATCCAGGAAAATGTTTTCACGCTTTTCTGGAGATTTATATACCACAGAAATGTACCACAAAGCATGTAATAATATATGAGTAAGTAATTGAATTCAGAAAAAAAAATAATGCTTTTATTGAGTGTTACATACCACCAAAATGTACCTCAAATAACACAATACTCCTTGGATGAGTAATTTAATGTAGAAAAAAGTTTTTAACACTGTTTTGTGAGTGTTATATACCACAGAAAAGAACCACAAAGCACATAATACTGTATGAATGAGTAATTGAATCCAGAAAAAAAATTAATGCTTTTTTAGAGTTTTATATACCAATAAAATGTTCCACAGAGCACATAATACTGAATGGATGAGTAATTGAATCCAGATAACTTTTTCAATGATTTTTTGAAGTGTTACATACCACCAAAATGCACTACAGAACACGTAATACTTTATGAGTGAGCAATTGAATCCAGAAACACTTTTCAATTCTTTTTTTGAATGTTATATACCACCAACTTGTACCACAATGCACATAATCCTGTATGGATGAGTAATTGAATGCAGAAAAATGTTTCAATGCTTTTTTGGAGTGTTATGTATCACTGAAATGTACCACAAAGCACGTACAAAGCAATACTTTATTGATTACAATATAGCAAATTTTTCACCCAGCCTAAAAAAATGTGGTCAAGTGCAGCCAGCGTCGGACTGGAGCACCTTGGGCCCACCAGAGAAAATAATTCTTGGGGCCCACTATGTAGCTACATAGAAATAAATACAGGACCACCAATTGTGTGGTAAAACACGCTATTATCAGGGTATAATATAAGTTAATACACGTCTTAATTATGTAGCAGGAGTTGGGGCAGGCCCCCTTATAAAACATAAAGTAGCCCCCTCATAGAATATAATGTAGCCCCCCATAGAATATAATGCAGCCCTTATATAATATAATGAAGCCCCCCACAGAATATAATGTAGCCCCCTCAAAGTATAAAGCAACCCCCTCATAAGGTACAATGCAGCCCCCTCATATAGTATAACGTAGCCCCCACTCACAGAATATAATGTAGCCCCCGCAGAATATAATGCTGACCCCCTCACAGGGTATAATACAGCCCCCTCATAGCATACAATGCAGCCCCCCTCATAGGGTACAATGCAGCCCACCTCATTAGGTACAATGCAGCCCCCCTCATAGGGTACAATGCAGCCCCCCTATACTGTACAATGCAGCCAGCCTCGTAGGGTACAATGCAGCCCCCCTCATAGGGTACAATGCAGCCTGCCTCAAAGGGTACAATGCAGCCCCCCTCATAGGGTACAATGCACAACCCTTCATAGGGTACAATGCACCCCCCTCATAGGGTATAATGCAACTAGAACTCATTGCTCGGGTTTTCCGAGCACGCTCGGGTGGTCTCTGAGTATTTGTGACTGCTCTGAGATTTCGTTTTTGGTGACGCAGCTGCATGATTTACAGCTGCTAGCCAGCCTGAGTACATGTGGGGGTTGCCTGGTTGCTAGGGAATCCCCACATGTATTCAGCCTGTCTAGCAGCCATAAATCATGCAGCTGCGTCATCAAAAACTAAATCTCCGAGCACTCACAAATACTCAGAGACCAACCGAGCATGATTGGGAGCAACGAGTATACACACTCATCACTAATATACTGTATGTATATATATATATATATAAACACAATACTTTCCTCTCGCTCTAGTTGCCACGCTGATTCGGGCTCTTCTCCGGTGTCAAGAGCTGCACTGCCGTCTGCCTTGCACACAGCGGGTACGCTATGAAGTGACATCACGCACTTGCTGTGCCAGCATCAGAGGGGAATAATGGGAGAGGGAGCATCATCTGACACTCTCTCCTCCTTTATTGCTTTCAACTGTATTAGCATCTATGATGCCGATACAGTTGAATGCGGCACTCACTGGGGGGCGGCGCTGGTACTGGGCATCCCTGACTTACTGCTCCATAGTGGCCGCGTTGGCTGCGGGAGTGGGGGCCCTGGTCTGCAGACCCTGATAGCTAGCAGTGTTAGCTGGCTGCTGATAACAATGCCTGTTATTATAGTGAAATTAATATTAACCCCTCTCCACACCCATGGGGGCGTGGGGAATATTCATTTCTTTTTAGCAGCGGGGCTGCAACAGCTGGCTTCTGCCTCCTGTCACCCGCTGCTGCACCACTGGCACCGGGGACCCCCATAGCAGCTGCGTGGTGTGCTGCTATTAGCGACACGCCACTGGCTGGGGACCCAAGGTAGCTGCTGTCCCTGTATGCCAGCAAGTGTCAGTGCCAGGTGTCAGTCGCACGGTGCAGAGATGAGTTCACCGCAGTAAAATTCTCCCGGTGAAATTCTCCCGGTGAACTTGCCTCTTCACCTTGCGACTTTCTCACGGTGCTAGCGGAGATCTCACCAAGGTCACCGCAGTTCATCCCAGCTGGGAACCGAGCCTCAGTGACGTCACCGCTAGTCACTGAGGCTGCGCTCACAGCAGCTCATTCACCAGTGTTTTTCAGCGTGGACGGTTGCATCTGGGCACCGTCCAGGTTCAAAACTAATTATTCCCCAGACATGGATTACGGCGTGGGACACAACAACAGAGAGGTGAGGGATATAGTTGTTTTATTACTTTTGGTTTATTACAGGAGTAAGAGAGCTTTGGTGGAATTAGGCGAGGTTGTAAGTATGGTTTAATTGAGATAATTAAAGGAATCTGTGTCATTCTTTCAATTAAAGGACTTTATTCTTGCTGCCTGTGTTTTCTTACAATGTGACTATGGGGTTAGTAATGGGGGTGTCTTATTGATGCCTCTCCATTACTAACCTCGGGGCTTGATGTCACTGGACAATACAAAGGTGACATCATCCCCACAAATATGAACCCCACTTGCCACTGTTACAGGGCAAGTGGGAAGAGCCGGGCCAAGCACAAGAATTGGCAAATCTAATAGATACGCCTTTTCTGGACATCTGCAGGCTTCTATTTTTAGGCTAGGGGGCCATATGCATGGCCCCATACCAGCCTGAGAATACCAGCCCCCAGCTGGTTGCCAAAAATGGTGGGACCCCACACCATTTTTTTTTTCAATTATTTATTTAAATAATTCAAAAATACGGCTTGGGGACCCCTCTATTCTTGGTAACTAGCCTTGATGAAGCTGACAGCTGAGGGTTGCAGCCCCCAGCTGTGAGTTTTGCCTGGCTGGTATCAAAAATAGGGGGGAACTTACGCAGGTTTTTTTTTTAATTATTTATTTACAGCACAGGAGCGGCAGATGAATACTCCCATCATCCACTCCTGCTCTCACTGTTATTAGCGGAAGCAGGCGTCAGATGATAGGAGCAGTAGTCCCATCAGCTGACACCAGTGACCGGAGGTAAACTTTATACCTCCAATCACAGCTGAGCGCTCCCGCTGTTTTTTGGCAGCATGGGAACCGCGGCTCTCTGACTGGCGGGGAGGATTTCACTGCAGATCAGAAGCAGTGTTTTCCATGCTGTCATGCATATGACAGCGTGTTAAACCCTGTATTGTCTGGCCCCCCATTCAAGTGAATGGGGTTCAGGTCCACTCTGCTGAATGACAGGCTGCATGGACGCACCATGCAGCCTGCCGTCTAGAGGTAGCAGAGCAGAGTGTGAGGTCACATCCAGCTCTCCTTGACTTTTCTGCAGCAAATACGCTGCAAGAAAATTCATTTGCAGCATTTTTTCACCATCGATTCAAGTCAATGGGTGAAAAACGCTGAAAAAAAGTGACATGCTCTATGCAAAAAAAACTATGCAAAGCACAAAATCCTGATGACAAACTAAAACCAATGTGTGTGCATGAGATTTGTGAAATCTCATAGGCTTTGCTGGTACTGAAAAAATCAGCTGAAAATTAGCATTAAAAAAACACAGCAAAAAAATGCATCAAAAATGCCCAGTGTGAACCTACCCTAGTAGTCTTTTTTACCTATTGAAAGCAATATGTAGTGCAAACAAAAACGCTGCAAAAATGCAGTAAAAACGCAATGTGTGAACTTAGCCTTACGGTGTTTACTGATCGAGTTAACAGTTTTTAGTTGACAGAGCTGACTTTTTAAATTTTTTAAACATCTTTATTTTCAATGGCATACAAGGGGGATGATTTGAACTTTAAGGTAGTTTTAAAAACTTTTTTTTACTTTTCACTGTTAGTTATTGCCCTTAGGGGACTTAAAGATGCGATTGTCTGATCGCCCGTGCTATATACAGTGATGCCAAAGCATCGCTGTATATTGCAGAAATCACAGTCTCCTGTGGGGTTTCACAGGTTCTCCATGAGAGGCACAGGGGTCATCAGCTGAATCCTTGCTGTCATGGCAACCTATCGACAACCCGTGATCACATAACGGCCCGGGTGCTCTGATGGGCAAAAGAGTGATGCGCAAGCATGTCAGTGCCGCATGTTAAATGCCGCTGTCAGACAGTGGCATTTAACATGTGCCATACATGTAAGGCGGATGTTGTGAAGGCATCAAATACCTCAGGGCCCCCTTCCCCACTGTGTCACCTAACTATCTGAGGGCCCCCTTCCCCACTGTGTCACCTAATTATCTGAGGGCCCTCTTCCACACTAAGTCACCTAATTTCCCGAGGGCCCCGTTCCCCACTGTGTCAGCTAATTTCTTGAGGGCCCCCTTCTGCACTGTGTCACCTAATTCCTGAGGGCCCCCTTCTGCACTGTGTCACCTAATTTACTGAGGGCCCCCTTCCCCACTGTGTCAACTAATTTCCCGAGGGCCCCGTTCCCCACTGTGTCAGCTAATTTCCTGAGGGCCCCCTTCTGCACTGTGTCACCTAATTAACTGAGGGCCCCCTTCCCCACTGTGTCAACTAATTTTCTGAGGGCCCCATTCCCCACTGTCAGCTAATTTCCTGAGGGCCCCATTCCCCACTGTCAGCTAATTTCCTGAGGGCCCCCTTTTCCAGAGGTGAAACGGTGGGAGAGGGGGCCCACAGTAAATTAAAAGTGAAACAGTGGGGTCCACAGGAAATTAGGTGACACAGTGGTGGAGGGGGCCCTCAGCAAATTAGAAATTTTCCATGGGGGATCCCCACCTTGTGTCACCTCTAGATTGCATGGGAGCCCCATCCCCCTAACTGCCTGAGTGGCTGGAGGACTATGCTGCAGGCTGCCTGCAGGCATCATATAGTTTACTTACAATCACACTGCTGCACTCATCAGAAGTATCCCTCAGCTCCTCTATGATGTTGCTGTGTGGCTTAGGCAGGACAGTCAACCAATCGCAGCACAGCTCATTGCCTAAGCTGTGCTGTGAGGTCACACAAACAAAACTAATGCTGATTGGCTGCATGTCAGCCAATCAGCATTAGACCACCTCGGTCCACAGAAGAAGAGCTGGAGACACAGGCAAGAAACAGATCAGATGCCTGCGGATCAGCTGTTGCGTGAGTCAGTGCGTGTGTGTCAGCTGTGCCTCTGACTGTGCTGGCTGAAGTCAGGACGGCACTCTGCACACGCACACACGCTGCGCACCACTGTTTGCACATCTTCAATAGAAGCCGGCAGTGGTAGCAGGTGATGTGAAAGCTGCAGCGCAGCTGCATTTCACATCATTTGTACAGCCTGCTGCCTACTTGCCAGCACCGGCTATAGAATAAAGTGTGCAGGGTAGTGCAGGCACGAATGACGGAGGCAGGAGCTGGGGTTGGGGGCGGGGCCCACCGGAGGATTCTCCGGTGTCCCGGTGCCCCAGTCCGACCCTGAGTGCAGCAGACATATACACTGCTAAGAAAAATAAAGGGAAAACTAAAATCTCACATCCTAGATATCACTGAATGAAATATTCCAGTTGTAAATCTTTATTCATTACATAGTGAAATGTGTTGAGAACAATAAAACCTAAAAATTATGAACGTAAATCACAACTAATATCTCATGGAGGTCTGGAGTTGGAATGATGCTCAAAATCAAAGTGAAACCACAAACAAATTGGTGCAAAGAAGTCCAGAAAAGGATAACAAAATCTTTATTAAATATAAATACTGTACAACAAAACAAGGAATACAAAAGTAATAGTGGGTTAAAACTGCAAACATAATGCATGGTACGCATGAAGACAGGACACGCACCCCACATCAGCAGCCAGGCAAAGCATACTGGGGATATAGAATAATATTAATCACTGCGCACTCCGTAGACATAATCCCCAATAGTAGCAAATCTAGAACCAGAGCCCGCAATAATAGGTAACCTAGTAATACACATCTCCAAAGTTTACCCAGGATAAATACCTTGCCAGATGACGATGCGGGGAGAGCGCCCGCTCCAGACCCACCCCGACGCGCGTTTCGGAGATGTCCTTCCTCAGGGGACGTGTCATGGCAGCACCGCAGATGGATTTTTATAGTAGCCAGAAGCACAAATTGGCCAATGCGCAAGTATCCCAGCTAACCAGGGCGTTCAGACCGGCACCGGAAAGCACGGGCCCATGCGATCCGGCGCCAGGCTGCGACCCGGAAGTAAGGGGTACAACAATAGTTAGTGCGCATGACCGGAAATGAATTTGCGGCCATATTGGAAAAGGGAAGCCACAGCCTGTAAGCATATCTAACGCAGGACCGGAAACTCAATTACGGCCATATTTAAGAAGGGAAGGTTACATGAACATGGGACTCAGACACCGGGTAAGTATTGTGCCCTTTACACACCCATAAATAGGCGGAAACTCCCCAATATAGCACCAATGATTGAAATCAGTAAAGAAAAGTGGCAAAAACAATATATATATATATTAAAGGTATACCCCACTATGTATATCGGTATAGTGCACCAATGCTGACAAAACTATAATAATAAATGGCAATCACGATAATGTCAAAAGTAAATAACGATCTTAGCTAAATAAATAGCGATGTGCGCACCACAACATTACATGCCGATGGAAGGTATCAATATAAATATGTATATTATACAATAAAAGTGGCAATGCACATATCACAATATTCTACGCAAATAGCAAAAGGAAAAAAAAACATATATGATAATGACATTATGTGGAGAATGGTATTACATAAAAATAATAAATGCATTGAACATACAAACATACTAGTAAGTATGTGGGGTATGGGAAGGGACAGCCTAAAATTATCCAGTTGTAAATACCAATCAATCTAATGAACCAACAGTTGTATATATGTACATAGAGCATGACAGCAAATAATTCAGCACCGGATTCAAAACAGTTTATGAAGGCCGTGAAGAGGATCTGTCCCGCGTTGTTCACACACCACGGCAAAGCTGGTATAAGCTGCGGATGGATGACATGACCAGTGGCGTAATAATGCTATATAAAAATAAAAAACATAATAAGTACAAAATAAAATAAAAAAATGAAAACGAAACCATGCAACAGCTCGCAGGTATGGCCAACCCAATAGAACAGCCGATTCATAGGAAAGGAGCGAATGAAAGACATTCATTTAGGCCATGCGGATGAACAGTATTCAACTGCCAAATCCATCTGGCCTGGCTGACTAAGACGTTTGGACAGATTCCCACCACGTATATTAATTTTAACACAATCTATGCCACGTACTCGTAGAAGAGCACTGTCGCAATTGTGAAATAACTTAAAGTGGCGAGGAATTGTTTTCAGGGTGGCCGGTTCCGCGTGAGTGGCTGCTGCCTCAATGCCCAAGACGTGTTCCCTGATGCGGACTTTAAATTGTCTTGAAGTAAGTCCAATATATACAAGACCGCAAGGACACGTGGCATAATATACCATGTATCTTGTTGTACACGTAATATATTGGTTAATTTTATAAGTATTAGTCCCATCAGAGTTGGTAAACGTATCAATGCGGTCCACGTTAGGGCAGACGACGCAGCCACCACACGGAACACAGCCAACCCTCCTTGGGAATCTGTCCAAAAATGTTGTTTTCTGATAATTGTCATAATGGCTGGAGACCAGAAAATCGCCCAAATTTTCCCCCCGTTTATACGCAATAGACGGTCTGTCAGGCGAGGGTAGCATCCACTTTAAGTATAGGCCAAGCATTTAGAATAGCGGAATGAATCCTATCGGACTGAGAGTTAAAGGTAGTGACCAATCGTGTCACTTGCTCAGAGGATTGACGACATGAATGGTTATACAGAAGATCATGTCTGGAGGAGTATTTAGCCCTATGATATGCCTTCTTAAGCATACGTCGACTGTAACCCCTAGAAAGAAAACATTGTTTAAGTTCCTCCGCCATATGTTCAAAATCAGCCTCCGGAGAACAAACTCTACGGATGCGGAGAAACTGACCAATGGGGACCGACTTGATCATATGCCTAGGGTGGCCAGATGTGGCATGAAGAAGGGTATTTGTGGCAGTTTCTTTTCTAAAGACATCTGTCTGTAACATGCCAAGGGAATCCCTTCTTATGGTTACATCTAAAAAGTCAAGTGCCACTTCACTTGAACAAAACGTCAAGTGAATATTGCGGTCGTTGTTATTTAACACATCAATGAACTGCGCAAGGTCGAACGGAGTGCCCTGCCAGACAAAGAAGATATCGTCAATATAGTGTGCCCATAACAGGACATGCTCAATTGACCCCAATTTGTCGGACAGGAAGAGGTCCCTCTCCCACAGCCCCAGAAAGAGACCGGCATAGGACGGCACAAAGGCCCCCTTATCGGCAGGCTTCAAAATAATATCGGGCAGATCCTGAAGATACTTCAACCTGCTCCTCTCATTTCTAGAAAGATTGTCCTTGATTGTAAATTTAGGAATTTTATATAACTCTGCCACAACCACCTGGACAAACAATTGAATATTTGCGCAAGCTGATAATGGGGGGAATTTCTTGGACCGTGGGCGAATGGATGGAGGGACCTTACCTCCTTCTCCCACGTGCTCAATGGCTAATTCCTCAAGAATTCTTAGGGCCTCTTGTTCCTCCTCTGTTGGAAAAAGGGAATTTAGGGAATTTAGTGCATTGTTATGAAAGTATATCTTAAAGAGCAACGACCGCGCAAAAATATGTAAGTCTTTAATAGTTGAAAATAGATCAAAACTGGACGTAGGTACATATGAAAGGCCCCTCCCCAACAGACTCAAATCTGCTTCTGAAAGCGTGAGATCACTTAAGTTAATCACCTTATTGTCCCTGTACATTTTCAATGGAGCTGCATTCCGTTTATAGGGATGAAAGGAGTGATCACGAAGTCTTGCATCAGATCCAATGGTGGACACCGAGGCACCCGAGATGTCAGAGTGCCCACTCAAGGAGGACACTGAAGTATTCGATGCACTCTTACGTAGAGGCCTACTGTCGGTTTTTCTCCACAAATAGACTTTTTTTGACTGATAGTCTTTTTAATCCCTGTTGAACTTCAACATTTGGGAATCTTGGATCTTCTTAATCAGCAAATCAATAGATTTATCCAATTCGGCCTCAAATTTCAGTACCGTCTCAGATGGGCAACCAGCCCGTATTTCTGTTTGTAAGGTATCAATCAGTATATCCAATTCATTAATTTTAGTTGTGTTTAACTCAATCAACAACTGCATCAATACATCTGAGCATTTATTACAGGAATCCTCCCACTTATCAATAAAATAGAATCCTCCGCAGGATAGGAAGGAATCACTCTAACTCTAGTCCTCTAGGGATCATTCCACTTGATTTATATCTTTCAAGGAATAAACGATTCCACCACAGATGTGATCTCTTAAAAATGAGATCATTGATAGAACGGAATTTATCCTCCCAAGTTCTATCAGCCGGCTGTTGGGTAGCCACCCCACTACTACCAAAAACCTTGTCCACCTCGCTGAGCCATGTCTTGTCTCTGGCTCTAAAGTCCATCTTGTTGACCAAATAACCTGTGCATAACACAGAAGAGATAACGTAAAGGTAAGGAAAACACAACAGGCAAAACCATGTAAATCCTCTATATTTCAAAATCAAAGTGGAATATGAAGTTACAGGCTGATCCAACTTCAGTGGAAATGCCTCAAGACAAGAAAATGATGCCAGTAGTGTGTGTGTGTGTGGCCCCCACATGCCTGGGCATGCTTCTGATGAGGCGGCAGATGGTTTCCTGAGGGATCCCCTCCCAGACCTGGACTAAAGCATCCGCCAACTCCTGGACAGTCTGTGGTGCAACGTGACATTGGTGGATGGTGCGAGACATGATGTCCCAGATGTGTTCAATCGGATTAAGATCTGGGAAATGGGCAGGCCAGTCCATAGCTTCAATGCCTTCATCTTGCAGGAACAGCTGACACATTTCAGCCACATGAGGTCTGGCATTGTCCTGCATTAGGAGGAACTCAGAGCCAACCGCACCAGCATATGGTCTCACAAGGAGTCTGAGGACCTCATCTCGGTACCTAATGGCCGTCAGGCTACCTCTGGCGAGCACATGGAGGGCTGTGCGGCCCTCCAAAGAAATGCCACCCCACACCATTACTGACCAACTGCCAAACCAATCATGCTGAAGGATGTTGCAGGCAGCAGATCGCTCTCCACGGCGTCTCCAGACTCTGTCATGTCGTGTACTCAGACCTTCTTTATGGAGTCGGTTTCTAACAGTTTGTGCAGACATGCACATTGATGACCTGCTGGAGGTCATTTTGCAGGGCTCTGGCAGAGCATCTCCTGTTCGTCCTTGCTCAAAGGCTGAGGTAGTGGTCCTGCTGGTGGGTTGCTGCCCTCCTATGGCCTTCTCCACATTTCCTTTTGTACTGGCTTGTCTCCTGGTAGCACCTCCAGCCTCTGGACCCTATGCTGACAGACACAGCAAACCTTCTTGCTCAGCTCGCATTGATTTGCCATCCTAGATGAGCTGCACTACCTGAGCTACTTGTGTGGGTTGTAGAGTCGGTCTCATGCTGCCACGAATGTGAAAGCACAACCAACATTCAACAGTGACCAAAACATCAGCCAGAAAGCATCGGTACTGAGATGTGGTCTGTGGTCCCCTCCTGCAGAACCACTCCTTTATTGAGTGTGTCTTGATAATTGCCAATAATTTCCATCTGTTGTCTATTCCATTTGCACATGCCTGTAGAGTAGCTGCGGAGACACCATCACGTGTTTCTCAACGCAAGCAGTGAATAGCCAGGCCTTTCCCCGGGAAGGAACAACCACGGGAAGGGCAGCATCCAATAAAGGAAAGCATCCAATAAAGGAAAACCACCTATGCCAAGCATGGTATCCATCCACAGACAGCTGTTTCGGGGTTTTTGCCCCTCATCAGTGTGGAGTAGGAAACTGGCTATTAGGAGCAGTGCCTGGTAAAACACCAAAACATCAGCCAGAAAGCATCGGTACTGAGATGTGGTCTGTGGTCCCCTCCTGCAGAACCACCCCTTTATTGAGTGTGTCTTGATAATTGCCAATAAATTCCATCTGTTGTCTATTCCATTTGCACAACAGCATGTGAAATTGATTGTCAAACAGTGTTGCTTCCTAAGTGGACAGTTTGATTTACTTGGAGTTATATTCTGTTGTTTAAGTGTTCCCTTTATTTTTTTGAGCAGTGTGTGAGGGGTCGAGTTCCCTCCTCTGCACAGGGGGAATCTCGATCCATCTCCGCTGCGGTCTCCCATTCTTCTCCTGCCGCAGTGGAGCCTGCTCAGTGGAAACATCGGTCCCAGCATCTCGCTCAGTCTGACTCTGTGCTAAGAGTTACTGCTGCCTTTCCTGCTTCTGCCATTGAAGTCGGTGCTGGGCAGCGGCGAGCAGACGCTTCTGGGTCTAAGTCCTGCTTTGCTCGTTCTGAGCATGCCCAGAGTAAGATATCTCAGTGGAGATCGAGGGTCACATGATCTGATACTGCAGCTAAGGTCATTGGCTCCTTCAGGAAGGTCCTGTAGGTGCTCACGCTCTGGTGTAGCTTCTCTTTGGTCCTTCTAGGAAGGTCCTGTACGTGCTGCAGCTATATAAGGTTCGCATGACCGCACGGCCATGTGCTAGTATTGTTCTTTGTTAAGTGCTTTGCGCCAGTGTGGTCACAAGAGTATGTGTTCAGGGACCCGGCTGAAATAAGCCCCTAGAATGCTGGCACCTCCGGCGAGGAGTTTGTGTTTGAATGTGTTCAGGGACCCACCTGAAATAAGCCCCTAGAATGCTGGCAACTCCGGCGAGGAGTTTTGTGTGCTTGCGTGACCACTGACTGCTCTCTGTGTGGGCAGTTAGCCTGTGCCTCTGTGAAGCCTAACAGGGCACAGTGCTTTTCTTTCACGACTACTCGGTGAAGTAACTGAGTTAGTCCATACCGCCATATCGTGCCGCCGTTGCTAGCAGCAGGTACTCCTGCACGGTGGACTCCGGGCTGCGAACGCACCAGTATCTATAAAAACATCTCTATTTATTCGGTGCGTTCCGCTAGCCGTAACACAGTGTATTTAGCAATGGATGACAAAGCCCTAATCCCTGTCTAGAGACTGTATTTTTCCACTCTCCCTGCTCCTGCAACTGACCCTCCCTAGGCTATATCTGATACAAACAGGAAAGAACAGATTTAGCCCTTACAAGAGCTGTTAGTATGATGGTTCAAAATCAGCACCGGTATCAATGCTAAAGGACTTTAATTTTTTCAGTTGTGCACACACAGCCCTATGGATTAACCTTTTAACCTTCTCAGATAAGACACTATTTGCACTCTTTCCTTCAACAGTTTTCATTGCAAGCAATTCTCGCATTCCTATTGGCTGTGTAGCAGGCACCAAACATGCGGGATGGGAATTAGAGATTCAAATTCAAGCATTGGCTAATGCTCGCTGAGTACCGAGCACATTCAAGCACCCAAATCCTCGCATAATATCTGAGTATCACCGAGCACTTTCGCTCATTGCTAATAGAAATCTAAACTATTCCTATGGGTATAGTGGCAGCTTATATAGTTGTGGTCATTTTTTATATTTCCTGTCATTTTTATAACCAGGGGAACAGTAGACTATTTTATACTGTAAATGTAGAATTTTTATTAATGAGTAGTGTTGAGCATTCCGATACCGCAAGTATCGGGTATCGGCCGATACTTGCGGGTATCGGAATTCCGATACCGAGATCCGATACTTTTGTGATATCGGGAATCGGTATCGGGATTAATATCAATGTGTAAAATAAAGAATTAAAATAAAAAATATTGCTATACTCACCTCTCCGACGCAGCCTGGACCTTACCGAGGGAACCGGGAGCCTTCTTTGCTTAAAATGCGCGCGTTTACTGCCTTCCGTGACGTCACGGCTTCTGATTGGTCGCGTGCTGCCCATGTGACGGCGACGCGACCAATCACAACAAGCCGTGACGTAATTTCAGGTCCTGAATGCCTAATTCTAGGCATTCAGGATTTGAAAATTACGTCACGGCTTGTGATTGGTCGCGTGCCGCCCATGTGACCGCGTCGCGACCAATCACAAGCCGTGACATAATTTTCAAATCCTGAATGCCTAGAATTAGGCATTCAGGATCTGAAATTACGTCACGGCTTGTTGTGATTGGTCGCGTCGCCGTCACATGGGCGGCACGCGACCAATCACAAGCCGTGACGTAATTTTCAAATCCTGAATGCCTAGAATTAGGCATTCAGGACCTGAAATTACGTCACGGCTTGTTGTGATTGGTCGCGTCGCCATCACATGGGCGGCACGCGACCAATCAGAAGCCGTGACGTCACGGAAGGCAGTAAACGCGCGCATTTTAAGCAAAGAAGGCTCCCGGTTCCCTCGGTAAGATCCAGGCTGCGTCGGAGAGGTGAGTATAGCAATATTTTTTATTTTAATTCTTTATTTTACACAGTAATATGGATCCCAGGGCCTGAAGGAGAGTTTCCTCTCCTTCAGACCCTGGGAACCATAAGGGATACCGTCCGATACTTGAGTCCCATTGACTTGTATTGGTATCGGGTATCGGTATCGGATTAGATCTGATACTTTGCCGGTATCGGCCGATACTTTCCGATACCGATACTTTCAAGTATCGGACGGTATCGCTCAACACTATTAATGAGGGTAATTCTAAAATTCTAAACGCATCAAGCTGCTGAGTTTGGAATATGATTTTATTTGCTAGTTCACTCACATGGCAAATGTAAGTCAAAATATAGTTTAAAAATATTACCCCATTTTAATTAGGTAAATTATTACCCTGTTAAAATGCTTCCATTATTATAAGATGCCACCACAACAACAAGTCAGCAGATTTATTACATTAGAAAATAATCACCTAGAAATGTTGACCTCCCAAATAAGATGGCTTTATAGAATATGATGTCCAAGTGGTGTGGTTTCTCCTTGTGGAGCGTGCCAAAATTGCATAATGAGACTTAAAGATCATACTCGAGTATAAGCCGACCCGAGTATAAGCCGACCCCCCTAATTTTGCAACAAAAAACTGGGAAAACTTATTGACTCGAGTATAAGCCTAGGGTGGAAAATGCAGCAGCTACTGGTAAATGTAAAAAAAAGAATAGATACCAATAAAGGTAAAATTAATTGAGACATTAGTAGGTTAAGTGTTTTTGAATATCCATATTGAATCAGGAGCCCCATATAATGCTCCATGCAGTTCATTATGGCCCCATAGATGCCCCATATAATACTCCATGCAGTTCTTTATGGCCCCATAGATGCTCCATATAATGCTCTATGCAGTTATGGCCCCATAGATGCCCCATATAATGCTCCATGCAGTTATGGCCCCATAGATGCCCCATATAATGCTCCATGCAGTTATGGCCCCATAGATGCCCCATATAATGCTCCATGCAGTTATGGCCCCATAGATTCCCCATATAATGCTCCATGCAATTATGGCCCCATAAATGTCCCATATAATGCTCCATGCAGTTATGGCCCCACAGATGCTCCATATAATGTTCCATGCAGTTATGGTCCCATAGATGCCCCATATAATGCTCCATGCAGTTATGGCCCCATAGATACCCCATATAATGCTCCATGCAGTTATGGCCCCATATAATGCCCCATATAATGCTCCATGCAGTTATGGCCCCATAGATGTCCAATATAATGCTCCATGCAGTTATGGCCCCATAGATGCTCCATATAATGCTCCATGCAGTTATGGCCTCATAGATGCCCCATATAATGTTCCATGCAGTTATGGCCCCATAGATGCTCCATATAATGCTCCATGCAGTTATGGCCCCATAGATACTCCATATAATGCTCCATGCAGTTATGGCCCCATAGATGCTCCATATAATGCTCCATGCAGTTATGGCCCCATAGATGCTCCATATAATGCTCCATGCAGTTATGGCCCCATAGATGCTCCATATAATGCTCCATGCAGTTATGGCCCCATAGATGCCCCATATAATGCTCCATGCAGTTATGGCCCCACATAATGCCCCATATAATGCTCCATGCAGTTATGGCCCCATAGATGTCCCATATAATGCTCCATGCAGTTATGGCCCCATAGATGCCCAGTATAATGCTCCATGCAGTTATGGCCCCATAGATGCTCCATATAATGCTCCATGCAGTTTTTTATGGCCCCATAGACGCTCCATACAGCATTGTGCCACATGTAATGCTGCTGCTGCAATTAAAAAAAATGACATACTCACCGCTCGTCGCTGCTCCTCAGCGTCCTGTCTCTCCACACTGACTGTTCAGGCAGAGGTCGGCGCGCACACTAATACGTCATCGTGCCCTCTGACCTGCACAGTCACTGCAAGAGGATGAGAAGATGGAGCGGCGCCCGGCGGATGTAAAGAGGACAGGTGAATATGAAATACTCAACTGCTCCCGCTCCTGACGCTGTCCCTGCCTGTCCCATGGTACCGCAGCTTCTTCCTGTAATGTGCGATCACCGGTACCGCTCATTACAGTAATGAATATGCAGCTCCACCCCTATGGGAGTGGAGTCCATATTCATTACTTTAATAAGTGGCACCACGTGACCGCTGAATAAAGGAAGAGCTGCAGCGCGGGAGACCATGGGATAGGCTGGGACAGTGTTAGGAGCACCAGGAGCAGGTGAGTATGCTACAGTCCTCTCTCCCCCTCACCCGCCGACCCCGCTGCCGACCATGACTCGAGTATAAGCCGGCCGAGAGGGGCACTTTCAGGGCTGAAATTCTCGGCTTATACTCGAGTATATACAGTATATATATATATATATATATATATATATATATAGCGAAGAGTAAAGGGGTAACAATGCTTCTGAACACTGAAAATTTGACTATTAATTATTTAGCATATGATTAGTTATGCAGATTCTTGTCACGTCACTGCATTGTTACTGTTTGGCTCCTGGTGGTGGAAAAATATTTTTCTTCTTGAATACTTCAAAATACAACCTGTTCACTCATTCCCTAATAGCTCAGTGTGTTATTAGGTTGATTCACAAGCGATAGGTCATTGGTTTCAATCAAGGATCAGCCATGAAGATGATTTCCCAAGAAAAGAGAAACAGTACCATCCAGCTCATTGATAGCGATCTCTTGGCCAAGAAAATTGTCTAACTGCATCATCTGAGTGCCATGACAGTAGGAAGAATACGAAATTATGGCAGTCTGAAGTACAAAGCAGAAGTGGATAATAAGATATGGAGCCTGAAAGTCAAAAGTTCAAAACATTGATACTCTTTTGCTCTTCATTGTATATACTGTATGTAAACACTATATATTAGTGAAAATAAGTATTTGATACACTGACAGTTTTTAAAGTTATCCCACTTATAAACAATGGAGAGATCTGTAATTTTTATCGCAGGTACACTTCAACTGTGAGAGACAGAATCTTGAAAACAATGACAATGATTTTTACATAATTAGTTTGCATTTCATTGCATGAAATAAGTATGTGATACAATAGAAAATCAGAACTTAATATTTGGTACAGAAACCTTTTTTTGCACTTACAGAGGTCAGACGTTTCCTGTAGTTCTTGACCAAGTTTGCACACACTGCAGTAGAGATTTTGAACCCACTCCTCCATACAGATCTTCTCCATATCTTTCAGGTTTCGGGGCTGTCACTGGGAAACATTGAGTTTCAGCTTCCTCCAAAGATTTTCTATGGGGTTCAGGTCTGGAGACTGGCTAGGCCACTCCAGGACCTTGAAATGCTTTTTTTTAAGTTGCAACTCCTTAGTTGCCCTGACTGTGTGTTTCAGGTCATTGTCTGCTGGAAGACTCAGCCATGACTCATCTTCAATGCTCTTATCCCACGATACATGGCCCCATCCATCATCCATTCAATACGGTGCAGTCGTCCTGTCCCCTTTGGGGGCATAATGTGTGGCTAACGGTAATTTTTGAGTACTTTGTCTCAGCTCTCTTCAGGTCATTGGTCAGGTCCTCCAGCGTAGTTCTGAACTGATCCTAAGTTACCTTTCCCAGAATTATCTTTACCTCACGAGGCGAGATCTTGCATGGAGCCCCAAACTGAGGAAGATTAACAATCATCTTGTTTTTCTTCCATTTTCTAATACTTGTGCCCACAGTTGTTGCCTTCTCACCAAGCTGCTTGCATATTGTCCTGTAGCCCATCCCAGCCTTGTGCAGGTTTGCAATTTTGTCCCTGTTTTCCTTGGAATTTCAAAATTATACTTTGTAAGATGGTCAATGAAGGATAATTCTGAAATGCATGTTGCGTGTGCACCACATTCGTTCCTCTGGACCACTAAGGTATGATTCAACTATATTTCTTTACATCCGTCTGCTTTGTCTGCCCTCTATTGATGCTGCCCTTTATTTATTTATGCTATTTATCCTAAGTCATATTGCAAAACTCATTGAAGGGTTGATTGTGACTTGTAGGATCGCTACTTCCAACAGGTGGTGCTCTATAGAGTTCAAGTCCTCTTTCTCTCTAAAGAGGCAATTTGCATACTCTATTTTTGCAGCATTTATACTACTCATCATTGCATTAGCCTGTAGTTTATGTATTTTTAATAGGGTGAGGTGATTGACTACACCTTTACCACATTTGGCTTTCTTCCTTACACATCTTTACATTACCCTGCTGCACTATGATGCCGTGCTCGGGAAATCTCGAGTACCAAGTATATTCGCTCATCACTAATTAAAATGCAATATCGGGCAATCAAAAGATCGTATCTACATCAAAATGGTATCATGAAAAACGTCAGCTCAGCACCCAAAAAATAAGCCCTCACCCAGCCCCAGATCACAAAAAATGGAGATGCTGTGGGTTTCAGAAAATGACGCCATTTTTTATTTACTGATTTTTTTAAACAAATTTTTGGATTTTTTTTTTTCACCATTTAAATAAAAAACAACCTATACATGCTTGATATCTATGAACTCGCAATGACCTGGAGAATCATAGTGGCAGGTAAAAAAATACACCAATCAGTTGTGGAATTGCTCTTTTTTTTGCAATTTTACCACAATTGGAATTTTTTTCCCGTTTTAGAATTCACGATATGGTAAAACCGATGGTGTCATTCAAAAGTACAACTCATCCCACAAAAAACAAGCCCTCACATGGCCATATTAGCGGAAAAATAAAAAAAGTTATGGCTCTGGGAAGATGGGAAGCGAAAAACAGAAAAGCAAAATGAAAAAGGGCTTCGGCGTGAAGGGGTTAGGCTGGGTTCACAATGCGTTAGTGTGACCCGTTTAACGGAATACGTTACACCGCGGCATAATGCGGTGTAACGTAGTCCGTTAACGCGCCATAGAATGCAATGGCAGATGCATCGCTAGCGCACGCCCACAATGGGCGTGCGCTAGCGATGTGCCGTCATTGAGTGACGGACCCTGAGACGCGGGCTGCAGCGTTTCTGGGTCCATCACTGCTAGCGCAGATAGAGCTAGCAGAGCTCTATCTGCGCTAGCGGGATGCAAACGCCGGCACTTGCGCTAGCAGCAGCCCGTTAGCGTATGTGCTCAACGGGCTGCTGCTAACGCAGTGTGAACTTAGCCTTAATATACTTTAGGCTGATACATCATTTATTGATGCACACTGTAAAAGGGCTGGGGCTTCCTTATGTTAAATTCAGAAGGATAGCTAAAGATTCCTTACCCGAGCTCAACTTCAAGTTGTATGAAACTGCACTATGCCACTAAGAGCACTCTGTGTGGCCCAACTTTGCCTACATGTCTGTGATCTCAAATTGAGGGGTCCTCTATGTATGTCACGGGGAAAATTGTAAATCTGGTAAAATGGATGGCATACTTCTTTGTTCTTTACTTCCTTGAGAGATAAATATATAGGATATGGCACATTTGAACTAATACTTATCACTATAGATACAGAAATGAATTGGGAATAGCATAATAAATCATTTAGGATATAAAGACCATATGGCCCATACTTGCTGCAATAAATTGTTAAATGTCATATGCAATTATTCATAGCATGTCAAACTTGCTCCAGAATTACCTGAAATTGACAAATGCAAGTAATGAGAAACAAAAACATAGAAAATGTATAGGGTAAATAATGAATATTAAGAAGACAACAGATGTCCAGAAAAGTGCATATTCAATATCAAAGTAGACTTTAGAGAGCAGTAAAAACAAAAACACACATAACACATAAAAAATGTTTATTTGTAATAATATATGCAAAGTGCATTGAATGGCCTATAAGTCTCCTTACTCTGTCATGTCAGGCATGTAACTCTCCATAAGGAGGTTAGACTATATTTGTAATAATTTAACTCACAGTTTTAACATGATAAAATTATCCCTATATTTTGTCCAAATCTAAACTTCCTTTGTCTTTACCTTTGTTTCTATTCAATATCCCAGTTAGGCCTCATATTTCCCACTTGGAGCTTTTCAAACAAGATGGCCCACAAAAAAGATACATTGTATATCTGAATAGTGCAAAATGCCTTAAAGGGGCTGTCCGGCCTAGAATGAAAAGTCTCCAGTTAGAGGAGGCTGGATTTTTCTAAAGCTGGGAAAATTTACATCACCTGGCCGTTCCTAACGATGATAATGAAGTCATAACCCTAACATGCTATCTAAGTCTGAAACCTTGGTCAAAGTTATCTGAGCACACAAATCTCGAAGGGTCAAAACTTTTGCAATGGCCCATTTTCCTTTTTGTAATTTTTTAAATGTAAAGGATGACAATATACAGCTATGGCAAAAATTAAGAGACCACCGCAAAATGTTCAGTTTGTCTGATTTTTCTCTTTATAGGTATATTTTGGAGTAATATGTAAATTGTTCTTTTATTCTATAAACTTCTGACAACATGTGTTAGGGCTAGCGGAACGCACCAAATTATAAGAGAGGTGGTATAAGGTGTGTTCACAGCCCAGGGACAACCGTGCAGAGATGGAACCTGCTGCTGAGTAATGACGGACTATATGGCGGTACAATGTGGATTCACACACGGGTTAGCTTCACCCGGTATGAAGGAAGTGAACCCTGTTGCGTCACAGGGCCACGGTACTGCACCAAGAGCGCAAGCAAGGAGTTTCAGGACTCTATCCCAAGACACAGGATTAGAGAACGTTCAGACCACTTGCGCCCGACACCGCAACTGGGGTGTCAGAGTAACTGAAAATCTAATTTACATGCGCAAGAGTGCGTGCTGTGCCACTTTGGCGGACGCCACTAACCACCCAGACTTGGGATAGGAAAGCGCTCTAATAGCGCACGGCGCCGCACTGGCGGTCACAGCAATTGACGCTGTATTGTGTGCTTAGTACTGATCGCTCTGTCGGGCGCTAGATAGCAAACATCCACCTTACACGAGCAGTCATACACAAGGGAGGGGATGATTAATGAGCGACTTTCACACATCAACACACACACGATTTCAAGTATACACTAGCGCATGGCCGTTCGGTCATGCAAACCTTTTATAGCTGCAGCAAGTACAGGACCTTCCCAGAAGGACCAATAGGAGGCTGCCACAGAAGTTGAGCACCTTCAGGACCTTCCTAGAGGACCAATGGGATTTTCTGCAGTATCTAAGCATGTGACCCTTGATCTCCAACGAGAGATCTTACCCTGGGCATGCTCAATATGTGAAAAGCAGGACTTAGTCCCAGAAAGACCTGCTTGCTGCTGAACATTGCTGGCTACAAGGACAGAGCCTGGAAAGGCAGTAGAAACCAGTCGTCCAGTATCAGCCTGAGCTAGACGCTGGGACAGACGTCTCCTCTGAGCAGACTCCACTGCGGCTGGAGAAGAATAGGAGACCGTAGCGGAGACGATTCGAGATTCCCCATGTGCAGAGGCGGGAATCAACACGTAACAACATGTCTCCGAATTTCCAAGTAATACATTTTGTATTTTTTTTTCTGACAAAAAAAAATGGTCAAAATTAAAAAAAAACATGATTTCTAATCACAGCTTTCATGAGTCTTGGCATGCTTTCCACCAATCTTTCACACTGCTTCTGGCACAATAATTTAAGCAGTTCTTTGTTTGATGGCTTGTGACTATCCATCACCCTCTTGATTACATTCCAGAGGTTTCCATTGGGGTTCAGGTCTGGAGATTGGGCTGCCATGACAGTGCAATGATGTGGTGATCTCTTTATTTTTGCCAGATCTATAGATAGATAGATAGATAGATAGATAGATAGATAGATAGATAGATAGATAGATAGATAGATAGATAGATGTGCACTGCTCAAAAAAACTAAGGGAACACTTAAACAACAGAATATATCTCCAAGTAAATCAAACTTCTATGAAATCAAACTGTCCACTTAGGAAGCAACACTGCTTGACAATCAATTTCACATGCTGTTGTGCAAGTGGAATAGACAACAGATGGAAATTATTGGCAATTATCAAGACACACTCAATAAAGGAGTGGTTCTGCAGGTGGGGACCACAGACCACATCTCAGTACCAATGCTTTCTGGCTGATGTTTTGGTCACTTTTGAATGTTGTTTGTGCTTTCACACTCGTGGTAGCATGAGACGGACTCTTCAACCCACAAAAGTGGCTCAGATAGTGCAGCTCATCCAGGATGACACATCAATGCGAGCTGTGGCAAGAAAGTTTGCTGTGTCTATCAGCGTAGTGTCCAGAGGCTGGAGGCGCTACCAGGAGACAGGCCAGTACACCAGGAGATGTGGAGGGGGGCTGTAGGAGGGCAACAACCCAGCAGCAGGACTGCTACCTCAGCCTTTGAGCAAGGAGGAACAGGAGGAGCACTGCCAGAGCCCTGCAAAATGACCTCCAGGAGGCCACAAATGTGCATGTGTCTGCAAAAATGGTTAGAAACCAACTCCATGAGGATGGTCTGAGTACCCAACGTCCACAGATGGGAGTTGTGCTCACAGCCCAACACCATGCAGGATGCTTGGCATTTTCCAAAGAACACCAGGATTGGCAAATTTGCCACTGGCGCCCTGTTCTCTTCACAGATGAAAGCAGGTTCACACTGAGCACATGTGACAGACGTGCCAGAGTCTGGAGACGCCGTGGAAAGCGATCTGCTTCCTGCAACATCCTTCAGCATGACCGGTTTGGAAGTGGGTCAGTAATGGTATGGGGTGGCATTTCTTTGGAGGGCCACACAGCCCTCCATGTGCTCACCAGAGGTAGCCCGCCTGCCATTAGGTACCAAGATGAGATCCTCAGACCCCTTGTGAGACCATATGCTAGTGCAGTTGGCCCTGGGTTCTTCTTAATGCAGGACAATGCCAGACCTCTAGTGGTTGGAGTGTTTAAGCAGTTCCTGCAAGATGAAGGCATTGAAGCTATGGACTGGCCTGGCCGTTTTCCAGACCTGAATCCGATTGAACACATCTGGGACATGATGTCTCGCACCATCCACCAACAGACTGTCATGTTGCACCACAGACTGTCCAGGAGTTGGCGGATGTTTTAGTCCAGGGAGGAGATCCCTCAAGAGACCATCTGCCTCCTCATCAGGAACATGCCAAGGCATTGTAGGGAGGTCATACAGGCATGTGGAGGGCACACACACTACTGAGCATCATTTCCTTGTCTTGAGGCATTTCCACTGAAGATGGTTCAGCTGGTAACTTCATTTTCCACTTTGATTTTGAGCATCATTCCAACTCCAGACCTCCAAGGGATATTAGTTGTGATTTACATTGATCATTTTTAGGTTTTATTGTTCTCAACACATTCCACTATGTAATGAATAAAGATTTACAACTGGAATATTTCATTCACTGATATCTAGGATGTGGGATTTTAGTGTTCCCTTTATTTTTTTGAGCAGTGTATATCTTTTTATATATGTAGATGGATAGATAGATAGATAGATAGATAGATAGATAGATAGATAGATAGATAGATAGATAGATAGATAGATAGATAGATTTCACTAAAATGCAAAGGAAATGTGTCATCTTTAACTTTAGGCCTTTTAGAGATCACTTCATCTCCAACTTGCTTTACTGTTCAGAATAACAGTAATTTTTGCCAGGGGTGCATAAACTTTTACATGCCACTGTATCAAGTGCTAAATAACAGGTGTGGTCCATGGAAGTTGTTATAGCTACGACTTCATTAGCTATAATACAGTGCTACTGTGTCAGGTTTTTACTCTATTGTAGAAAACCAGCCCCAAACTCGCATTATTATTGTTTCATTCTCCAAACCTTTGGCAAACAAACTGACTTCTTTTACAGCCAAATCTTTCACATTTTAACTCATCAGTCCAGAGCCCCTGCTGCCATTTTATGTATCCCAGTTTCTAAGTTTTCATGTATAGTTCAGTTACTTGACCTTGTTTCCATGCCAAAAGAAAAGTTTTGGGCCGCTATTCTTCTATGAAGACCGCTTTTGTTCAGACTTCTCTAAACAGTAGGTAGGTGTATCTGAGTCCCGCTGGTTACTGCCAGTTCTGAGGTGATGGGACTGCTGGACGTCTTCGGATTTTGAAGGGAAAGTAAGCATGATGTGTTTCTGTTATCAGCTGCACTAAGTTTTCTTGGCCAACCTCTGAGTCTATGGTCCTCAATGTTGCCCATTTCTTTGTGCTTTTAAAGGGGTCATCCTGCCCAAATTAACTGCAGACTGCAAACTGTGTACTGCAAGGATTCACCAGTTTCTCAGCTGGGACTGCGTAGGGTATTTATGAGTTATGCATACTTCCAGTCAAAGCCCATCCAGTGGGACCGGCCTCGCTCCATACAATTGTATGGAGCGAGAGTATCAGTCTCCCTCTCGCCTGCTCTCTTTCTCTCTCTTTCCTCCCTGACTCCTGAACTGTAAAGATAACTTCCATGAAAAGTCCATGTTCAGAGCAACGGACACTAAGTGTCTGGTATGAACCCCGAACTTTGCACTTCAGGTTCACTCATCTCTACACATGATGTGTCAGAAATAATCATTGCCAACAGCAGTCACGTGATATATTACTGGCATCGGAGCCATAATGTCAGCAATACAGTACATGATTGGCTGCAGTGGTCACATGCCACCTGCATATGAACAAATATTGGGAGCACTGCTCAAGAGTCAGCTCTGAACCAACAGGTGTAAAGAACAGATGAATAATGTTTCATTTTTGAACTTATAACATAGGCAGAAGTTTAAAAAAATGTAAAAGTAAAAACCCCAAACAGCAAAATAAATAAATCAGTAGTATAAACAGTAACAACTATTATAATATACTGTAAGTATTTAAATACTACTACTACTAATAATAATAATAGTAATACTAATTATAATAATATAAAAGAAGAAACTACAATAATATATTATATAAATATAATATAATAATTTATAAAGCAGAGTCTAAGTGAATAAAGTGGACGGGCACAACAGATGATATCACTATGTCTGCCTGTCCATCCTGTTATGGAGCATGCTCATATAGGAGTATTTCTTTTTTAACACCACAGGTTGAAAAAACACATTATGGGGGTTATACAAGCATTTTTACTTCTAAAAGGAAATGGAAGAAAATTCTGAAAAAAAATAACTTTAAAAGGTTAGCAATCCTTACAGTTCTTAAAATGCATGGAGTAACATGATTTCACTTTCAATTCACTGCCCAGCTGTCTTTGTCCATTTATTGTCCCATTTTTCTTTGCTTTTATGTGGGAATCTTATTTAAATACGAGTCGGTCTTCTGCATGTCTACTACTCACACTACCGAGTTAATAAACAATTAGAAAAAAATGTCATATTCATTAAAGGAATGAAAATTCAGGGAAGCATCAGGTCTTGCACAATTAGAGCTTGGTTGGTTTGGATGGCACCAGCCAGATGGCAGAGGCACAACGCCTCAGGGCAGTAGATGCATCAAAACACTGGTGTGCAGAACAATAGTCATCTCTAAATTCATATCTGAATGACTGTTGGCGGAATTAACTGTGTAATGTCTCTGGGCATTGTCAGAAACTATCTTCTCTGCAGTTCTGTGATACATTAATGTCACAAGGATGTATACAAAGCATCTCAACACTTTGAAGGTTAGTTTTGTAAATATTTGTGCTAATTTCAGGATACCAATTACAGGAGACTTTAAACCATATTTTTATTAAATCAATATGTATGCAGAAGAGATGATTGTGTTGTGGCTTAACTGGAGTTTGAACACACATGTTGAAAGAAGAAAAGACATCAGAAATGGAAATCGTTATGGGAGTTAAAAAGGTACTGGAAAAATTAGGACATAGCAAGGAGATAAAGTGAGTGATATTAAGAGTGAGTACAATGTTGCCAACCGGACAAAATGTATTATAGAAAAATGTGAAAGTTTGAAAGATAAAAATTATATTTATATCTATAAATATTAAGGAGTATAATAATACTGCAGTATAAAATACATTACATTATTAGCATTTACTTTGAAATGTAAGACGAGCACACTCACTCGCTAAGTTCCTTTTAGCTTCAAAACAAATCTCAGACTTATCTATTTTTTATGTATAAAAATCTGTTGCACAACGTTTCTGATGTATCCCTTGAAGCTTCTGGGCCCCATTCCGGAGTAACAGGGCTCCCACTATTTAACCCCCCTGTTCTGCTGGCACACCTGCCCCCCCTGTGCTGCTGGCACACTGCCCCTCCTGTGCTGCT
Source organism: Ranitomeya variabilis (assembly GCF_051348905.1). Taxonomy (NCBI): domain Eukaryota; kingdom Metazoa; phylum Chordata; class Amphibia; order Anura; family Dendrobatidae; genus Ranitomeya; species Ranitomeya variabilis. Next base: position 157,945,138 of record NC_135238.1, on the reverse strand, counting down.
GGCACACTTCCCTCCCTGTGGTGCTGGAACACTGCCCCCCTGTGCTGCTGGCACAATTCCCCCCATCTCATCCTGGATATGGCCCCCCATCACTATAAGCCCTCCTGCTGGCATGCACATGGCCCCATTTCTCTATGTATGCCCCCCTGCTGGCACACACATGGCCCCCCAGTCACTACATGCCCACCTGCAGGCATGCACATGATAAAATAACAAACACTTAACTCACCTTCTGATGATGGCTCCGTGCTCCCAGCTCCTTGGTTGCGCTTCCTGTTTCCCAGGCATCAGATCATGTGACCTTGGCACACTGTGCTGTACTGATCACATGACCGAATGTCGGCACAGACACAGGAAATGCCACGGGGGAGCTGGGAGCACGGAGCCATCAGCAGAAGGTGAGTTAAGTGTTTGTAATTTTATCATGTGCGTGCCTGCAGGGGGGCATGTAGTAACTGGGGGGGCCATGTGTGTGCCAGTAGGGTGCATATAGAGAGAGGGGGGCCACGAGTGCCAGCAGGGGGGCATATAGAGTGACCGGAGGGGCATATTCATGATGGGGGGAGTGCAGGCACATGCAATATGCACTGCTCCCCTGTCAAGCAACTCGGCGCCGCTTCAGCACCGAGGTGATGGACAGCGGGTGCAGTAAATATTACATGAGGCTAATGAGCGGGAGGACAGGACCTCCTGCTGTCTCTGCAGCCTGCAACCAGCCCACTCTAGCCTCCTGACACCACTCCAGAGCTGCCCCCCCTCCTTTACAGCACCGCACAGCACACAGATTCGGATTATAAGATGCACCCCCCACTTTCCCCCAAAATTTGGGAGAATAAAAGTGCGTCTTATATCTGAAAAATACCCTAATAGTAAAGTGTTGCAGAATATAGTGGCACTATATAAATATAATAATTATTATTATTGCAATCACAATCCAGAATTGACTGTCATGCAATACCAGCAGCTTGTAGTTATAGAATTTGAGCACTTTCCAAAAACAATATGTGGCCATAGGACTAGGGTCCAGGGAATATTTTGTCTCCACTCATAGTTCTCACTTTTGTATTCCTGTGCTTGTTTTAAAAAAATACATTAAAAAATCATGTTTAAATTGAGCATAAAGCTTAATAATGCACAAGGCATTATTATGACTGCACAACATCTGTCATAATACAGCACTATTAGACATACAGTATAGGAAGCCCTACTGTACCTCTCTATTCTTCTGATTTCATACTGACATTTTATTTGGTGAATTCCTAGTGATTTTTTTGGTGAATACCTCAAAGAAATCCTGTTTGTGTCATTGTGGAACTAAATGCAAAGAAGAAAAAACTGTGTAATATAATATCAGGTAGAGGACCATATGACAACACAAAAAGTGTCATAGTTTGAAGCTGTATCCTGCGGTAGAGGGTACCACAGTAAGAAAGACAGTGAACAGCTTCAATGAAAATGATAGGTTTTTTTTTTAATCTTTTTATCGTGCTTTTGTGTGTGATTTGTGTTTGGCACAGAAGCCTAAACCATGGCAAGGGTGATGAAGAGCACAGGAGAAGCAGACACGTGACCAGGAGTCATGAAGTTACATCAGGACCAGTGAAAGTGCATTGTTGCTCATTAGATCGCAGAAACTGAGCATTGGGTGCAGCACCCCAAGTTAGTGGATTAGTATAAAAAGTCATCAGAGCCTTGGGACCATGGTTTTTTTTTTTGCCTATTCCTTTTAAAGTCTCGCCTGAATTGTTAAATAGATTATCCACCATAAGAAAAACATGGCTGCATTTTTAGAAAAAGAAAATCACACTTTACTACAGGTGGCTGCATGTGGCATTGCAGAGCCAGTCACATTCATATTAATAGTGCTTAGATGCAATACCAGACACAACTTATGGACAGGGATGGCATAGTTATAGAGATCCACTATACCTTGTGCCACTGCCACATAAACATATTCAACTGTTTTCTAGCAATGACAGGGACATAACGATTACAGTCATAGAGGGTGTGACCATGCCAGTGTGAGAGGGGGGCCCAGCATCGCCAGAAGCAATTTCACTTGGATGTACGTCCTCCGACTCACATTCAGCAGAAATGTATTGTGGTGCAGAGACCTGCTGGCTCCCTGAACTCCCATAGACGCTGCCAGCTGATCAGAGGCCAGCTGCAGACGTTGGCTTGCCTGAAACTGGTGGTGCATGGCAATGATGTCATATACTGCCCAAATCTGAGACAGGACGCTGTCCTTGCATGAAGCGCCTGCGCATGTGAGCTTTGGTCTCAGTCCCGATCTGTAGCCTAGAGCTATTGCCGGAAAATTATATAGAATGCAATTGCGCTATTAGATGAATCGGATTGATCATCAGATTAGCGCTCTGCTGTTTACCGGCGTCTCCCGGGTAACCGATTGAAGCGGCGGTCACATGAGATCGTTGGTGGGTGGCGTTGATGCGCGTCACGTTTGGGCGTGGCTCCATCCCGATCATGTGATGGGGCGCGGCTATGACGTGGGGCGCTGACGTTTACACACCACGATCGTATGTGGATCTGCGGCTCAGCGGTGGTGCCGGTAATGAGACGACTGGTGATGATGTAAGAGCACTATCGATAGGTTATTATACCAGATTGGCTATTAAGGAGGCTTGACATTGTATGAGGGTGATGGATAGGCTATTTGCTTGCTTTGGCGCTGTAAGTCTTGATTGGCCTTAACCACACAGGAAGTTCACAGTGAAGTTTAATTCATTGGCAGTCGATCACCATGGAAACGAAGATACATCAAGCGAGCATATGAGCTAAGGAAGAAAAACATTGCATTATTTTATACTTTTATATTGATTAATGTATTGGTTTATGTGATGCTGGTTTACTTATAGGAAATTTATGTATATGCACGTGTCTGATGTTTGTTTATATTTTTAAATATGTATATGGTATTTTACTGTGAGCTGGAACTTGGTAGTGATTGGCTCCCTACGTGGTGTCCACACTGTTTAAGACAGCCTGAGACACCATTTTGTATGCTTGAAAAAGACCGATTTACGGTCGAAACGTTGCTGCTATATCATGGCTGAAATAAAGATTTGCTCTATTGTATTATAACACCCGGCTGGAGCGCTGTTCTTCTGACTTTGAGTATACGTACTACCCAGGAGGGTTCCCTGGATTTGGAACGAGCGACCTAAGAAGTGAGTGCTGTCAGCCACCTTTATACTGTGTATAGTGATGATCAACTTGTGTCAATCTGGTGACTAGAAACATTTTAGACAGCATCAACCACAGCTTCCCATACACTGTTCAGAGAGGTGATTGTTTTCCTTCACCATAAATCTCCCTTTTCAGATGTGCCCACAAGTTCTCAATAGGGTTTAGGTCAGGTGAGGAAGGGGCCATGTCAATTATTCTTTTATGTTTAAGGTCTTTGCTGACAGCCAATCATTGAAGACTTTGATGCATGGGATGGTTTTGGAAAGATGCAGAAATCTTCCCGTACCACAGCCATGGGCCCATCCATCTGGTTTGTCAAGAGTCACTCTCATCTAATCAGTCTATAAAACCTTTGAAAAATGTGCCTTCATATATTTCTTTGCGTTTTCATGTTTCATTCCAATCATTTTTATTGAATTTTTAAGATTAAATATGGGAATGGAAAGGAGGGGGAGAGGGAAAGTAAGGAAAAAGGTAAGGGGAAGTCTTTACTAAATGGGTGGGCGGGAGGAAAGAAGAGAAAGTGGTGGGGTAGAATTAAGGGAGAACTCAATTTATATGGTTGAGATGATATTTAAATATTTAAATATAACCACATAACAAAATCAACAATAACATACATAAACAAGTAAAAACAGTCAATAAAATCCATACCGTAAGAAGAGTACAAGGAAATAAGAATGTATCAAAGCATACTTAGAGGTTTCCATAAACTTTAAGGAAAAGCTGAAAACCATCATTCACATTTTTTTTGTATATTTCTTATAAAGATTATTAATGATAGCGTGTCTAACTTCAAGTGATTTATGAAGTGAAATTTTTTCAAGAGTGTCAGAAAATTTGGGTGGAGTCATTTTTTTCCCGATTGAGATTTTACTACAAGGAAGATATGAATTAAAACATATCTGAAAGAAGGATCTATATTTTCCATATCAATTGAAAGGAGAGACATCTGGGTAGTGAGTAATAATTCTCTATTAAGCAAATTATTATTTAAAGAAAATACTTGATTCCATAAATTCTTAATTTTTGGCAGCTCCAAAAAATTTGGAGGTTACCAGGGAGAGAGTAATCTGGGCTAATATGGGCTAACCTAGTGGGAGTATAATACCACCTAACAAATGTTTTATAAAAAGATTCTTACAGGTGCATAGATATATTGGAGGCATATAGAGAATTTCATGGGCCTCACTTACATGGTGGAACTACTATGTATTCTGCTCTTTGGATATTGTTTCAATATTTGGCGAATGTATCTGCTGTCTTTAGGTTGGACTTTAGAGGATGTTATTCTGTCAATCCTACATTTGAGTCTATTATGCTTTAAACGTTGTGCCATGAATCTTGTCGGTTTGTTGAGTGAAAAGTAGAAATTAAATTTTGATGTTGTGATGTAGAAATTGCATGATGAGAATAGTTCATTTTTAAGCTCTTGTCTTAATTTCAGAATATCACTGTGAATGGATGGGGAAGGTAAACAAAGACTCTATTTGGTCTCTTCTTTAGATTTAATTTGGGATTTTTAGCATCTTTAATTCTTTCTCTACTTTTTTTTTCTTATGTCTAGATGAAATTTGCATCAAATTTCCTCTTAAGACTGCCTTATGTGCATTCCAGACTGAAAAGGGATTTATTTTTTCAGAAGAATTTTTGAATAATTATTTTTTTATGCAGTTTCAACTTTGAACTTAGGATTTTGTAGAAGTATAAAATTATGTATTTCCACAGTAAGTTGTTCTGCAAAAGGGGGACCTAGTGTTATTTGCCCTAAAACTAGAGAATGGTCCAAAATAGACCTGGGAAGTTTTGACACTTCTTTAAATTTAGATAAAGTAAAAACATCAGTAACGATTAAGTCTATGTGGGAAGCAGACTTATGAACATCTGAATAATGTGTGAATTCCTTTTATGTAGTGTTAATCCAACTAAATACATCAAATAATTTGTTTAAAAAAAAAACAATTGTTGAGTTGAAGATAAATGCTGAGTAGCAGATGTTGGATCCATATGGCCATTGGGCACCATATTAAAGTCGCCGAGAAAAATTATCTCACCCTTTCTTATAGCTTGAATTTTTTTCATTACTTTATGTAGGAATTGGAGATGTCTTTTGTTAGGGTCGTATACATTGATAATGGTACATAACTGATTATTGAGGAAACAAACAAACTAAAATGTGATATCTTCCCTGGGAGATGCAATATTTTTCAACCAATTTAAGAGGGATAGCGTTTTTGATGATAGTGGCAACCCCTGCCTTTTTTTAATCATAAGGGACTAAAAAAAAGGGTAGTATTATGATAGAATTTAGGGTGTTTGTCTTTAGTGAATTTAGTCTCCTGCAGGCAATTTAAGTCTGCATGACATTTTTTTTATCTCTCTCGAAATGATGAATCTCTTCCTTGGGTTATTCAAACCTCTGACATTATAAGATACAATCTTATTACTCATAGTATGTAGCAATAATGCACGGATTATAATAAAAACTGTTAAGAATTATACACTTACAATATTAAAAAGATTTAAACAAACAACAAAAAAATAATAGCCAAAAAACCCAAAACACTGTAGTATCTGATCAGTGATACCTACAAACAGAAGTAATCCTGGAGGAATCAAGCTTTCCGGTGGGTTCTCTCCTTTTTTGGGGAAAAATGTTCATGAAAGAGGTCCATGAGAAACATCCTGAGGAGTTCAATAAGATGAGATCATATATTCCAAGTTTCATAAGTAATATAATATAAAAAGAGTCATATTAAATATTCAAAACAAACACTAAACCTAAAAAAATACAGAATGCTAAAAAGAGTCTATATAGCTTAGGAAAAAGATGGAACCAAGGACTACTGCAAAAGCTCGTCTTTAATGTAGCCCACAAAAAGAGAGCATCATCAAAAGATGATCAGGTAACATATCTTAATAATATCCATTATACTTTACACATTAAAGTGAAACAAAGAATCAGGAGAGTGCAAATCTCAATCAACACTTCACTTTAGCGACTGGATCTTGTTGTAAAGAAGAGATGAAATTTATCCCTTCTGCTGGTGTAAAAATTGATGTAGGTTTTCCCTTGTAATTTATCAAACTGGGTAAGATTATTGACTCGAGTATGAGCCGGGTATGCATTGTCCCCCTCATCCCTGTCCTGCTATGTGTGGCTCCCCCTTCCTGTCCTGGTATGTGGCGGTTCCCCCGTCCTGTCCTGCTATGCATGGCTCTCCCTGTCCTGTCCTGGCATGTGTGGCTCCCCCTGTCCTGTCCTAGTATGTGTGGCTCCCCCTGTCCTGTCCTGGTATGTGGCTCCCCTCGTCCTGTCCTGGTACATAGCTCCCCCTGTCCTGTCCTGGTATGTGTAGCTCCCCCTGTCCTGTCCTGGTATGTGTGGCTCCCCCTGTTGTATGCATGGCTACCCTGGTCCCGTATTGCTCAGCTCCCCCATTCCCGCATTGCTCAGCTCCCCCGGTCCCACATTGCTCAGCTACCCCGTTCTCGCATTGCTCAGTTCCCCCGGTCCCACATTGCTCAGCTCCCTTTGTCTCGCATTGCTCAGCTCCCCTGGTCCCACATTGCTCAGCTCCCCTGATCCTGCATTGCTCAGCTCCCCCCGGTCCCGCATTGCTTTGTGAAGGGTTAAACTAAGAAAAATTAAAGCAGGTTTCATTTTGTGCTTTTCCACTCCATCTTGCTGTTTTAAGATAAATTTTGTTACTAGGTAAAGTTCACAGCTGTTATGAGACCTTGATTGTTTCAACCTGGACAGGACATGAGACTGAGGGTATATTGTTCTACGAGACTTTGATGTACAGACTGTTCCTGCATTCTTATAGGTTAAGAACTGTGAGCGTGTTCTTATGCTGATTGGTTGAAGTATAATTTCTATCATTATGAAAAGTGATACACAATAAATGGGGGCCAGAGATCTGCTTGATCCCCCCAAGCAGAGACACACATCTCCGTCTGATCATTTTCAGTTGCCAGCAACGCCCTGTTAATTAATTTGAAAATCACTGTGTCAACCGTGAAGGGTCACTTCAGATCCTCCCTCAACAGCTCAGCTCCCTCGGTCTGCTTAGCTCAGCTTCCTCATCCCCCATGGCTCGGCTCCCCCTTCCCCTGGTTGTATGCATGGCTCACATTGCCCCCCTCCTTGTCATACTCACCCTCCTCATGCCTGCATCTCGGTCCCTGCATCTCTGTTGTCTGGCGCCGGCGGCTCTCCTCTCCTCTGCTCAGCGGTTACATGATACCGCTTATTAAGGTAATGGGAGTGGAGATGCATCCATATTCATTACCTTAATCAGCAGTACCACGTGACCGCTCTGCACAGGAGAGGAGAGCTGCCAGCGCCATGACAATGGAGATGCAGAGACAGAGGGTGAGTATGATGTCCGCTCCCCCTCCCCCGACAACGCTCTGGACAATTGACTCGTGTATAAGCCGAGGGGGCATTTTCAGCACAAAAAATTGTGCTAAAAATCTTGGCTCATACACGAGTTTATACCGTAACTGGAAATCCCCATCTATATGAGATTTCCATATTCCTCAGAGTAATAGTAACTTCTTTAAATGATCTTTGTGTGTCAATGGTGTCTTTGGATAGGCTTGCAAACATTTTGATTTGGCTGCATGGATCCGGAAAATACTTTTCCTCTTTAATGTAGTTTTGAAGTTTTTCTTTAGTACTGTAAAAGTGAATATGCAGAATAGTATCCCTTGGGATTTCCGGTGGGATGGATGGGATAGGCGATGGATCCTATTGATGGTCAAATCCATTTTAGATGCTTACAAAATGATTTAACATACTCAGATAGGCTATTTTGAGTGACATTCTTGGGAATCCCTTTAAGTTTTATATTGTTTCTACGATTTCAGTCTTCCAGATCGTATAATTTAGATCTCAGTTTAGGAATTTCATGATGTATATATTGATTTTCTATTGTCAATGTTTCAGTCCTCTTCTCAACTGAGACAATTCTTTTTTTGTTGTCTTTAAATTTCCGGGTAAATAAATTAATGCTCAATTGTAGCAGTTTTGCCTCAAAACCGAGTTCCATATTATTGTTTAGGGCTTTGTTAAAAAAAAAATATATATATAGGTGAAACATGCCTTGCACAACCTCAAAAAATATTTAATTTAAGCTTGTACAAATTATTTCAAGAGAAGGAATCACTTCTTCAAAAAGGCCTAAAGTTTGCTCCAACAGCAGCACTGAACAATCTTAACTTATATATTGGGCTAAAAAAATACCTTTGTGACTTAGCACTGAAGAAATACTTCATGAAACAAACTTCTAAATTAGATTTAATTCTCGAACTGTCAAAATTTTTCACACAACACTCACCAATAAATCCAAATTCAAATAATGAATACTGAAATGCCCTCACCACATTTGATAGCATGATTACAATGGAAGTTAGAAAAATCAAAAATGCAAATCCTAAATATCATACATACAACTTGGCCTTTAAAGAACAGCAAACTGTTACTTAAGTACAACATAGTAATGAGATTATTATCTGTCCAGCAGACAAAGGGGGTGAAATTGTGATAATGGATGTAAGCATGAATCTCTTCTTCTAGGAGACAGTAGAATCTACAAACAACTCAAAAGGGAGTCAACAACACCATTTCTGAATGATTTAACCCAACTAGTCAAAAAATGAGTCCCTTTTTATACTAAATAAAACCCCTAGCATCCCATTTCTCGACAACATACCTAAGATGCATAAAGATATGAATCATCCACCAGGCCGACCCATTATTTCAGGCATTAATTGCCTAACTGCTAATCTATTTAAGTATGTGGACCAACACTTACAAGAAAGTGTACCAAAGCAACCAGCGCATTTCAAAGACACACACCATATATATTTTCGTAATTAGAAAAGATAGCATGTCAACCATACTATATTCTAGGCACGCTTGACATAACATCTCTATTATAGAGCATGAGAAAAGCTGCCAGGCAGTGAAGTTTTTCCTACAAGGATATGGTAAGTATGCCAATACACAGATTCAGTATATTCTAGAGAGCATCAAGTTTATTATTACCCATAATTATTTCGTATATCATAAAAAATTCTACCTTCAAACATGGGGCATGGCTATGGGGACCAAATTAACTCTGAGCTGGGCTAATTTATAAGTAGGAAAATAGGTAAATTATATAAGGACTATAACAATATTCATAAAGAAAGTAGTATATGACCAGGTTGAGAATATATCTAAGTAATTTCCAGTGTTCTCCCTATATTAGAGTATTAGAAACAAAATAGGACAGTGGAATACTTCTAAATATACCAAGAAACACCAAGAAATTGGAGTAACCATAAACCAGCAAAAAATGGAAGATAAAAGAATAATATTTATTGAAAACACATTAAAAACAAATTACACTGCTCAAAAAAAATAAAGGGAACACTAAAATACCACATCCTAGATATCTCTGAATTAAATATTCCAGTTGCAAATTTTTACTCATTGCATAGTGGAATGTGTTAATAACAATAAAACATAACAATTATCAATGTAAATCAAAATGAATATCCCATGGAGGTCTGGATTTGGAATGATACTCAAAATCAAAGTGGAAAATCAAATTACAGGCTGATCCAACTTCAGTGGAAATGCCTCATGACAAGGAAAATATGCTCAGTATTGTGTGTGGCCTCCACGTGACTGTATGACCTCCCTACTGTACAAGGCTTGGGCATGCTCCTGATGAGGTGGCGGATGGTCTCCTGAGGGATCTCCTCCCAGACCTGGACTAAAACATCCCCAAACTCCTGGACAGTCTGTGGTGCAACGTGACGCTGGTGAATGGAGCGGGACATGATGTCCCAGATGTGCTCAATCGGATTCAGGTCTGGGGAACGGGTGGGCCAGTCCATAGCTTCAATGCCTTCATCTTGCAGGAACTGCTGACACACTCCAGCCACATGAGGTCTGGCATTGTCCTGCATTAGGAGGAACCAAGGGCCAACACCAGCATATGGTCTCACAAGAGGTCTGAGGATCTCATCTTGGTACCTAATGGTAGTCAGGCTACCTCTGGCGAGCACATGGAGGGCTGTGCGGCCCTCCAAAGAAATGCCACCCCACACCATTACTGACCCACTGCCAAACCGGTCATGCTGAAGGATGTTGCAGGCAGCAGATCGCTCTCCACAGCATCTCCAGACTCTGTCATGTCTGTCACATGTGCTCAGTGTGAATCTGCTTTCATCTGTGAAGAGCACAGAGCACAAGTGGCGAATTTGCCAATCCTGGTGTTCTGTGGCAAATGCCAAGCATCCTGTACGGTGCTGGGCTGTGAGCACAACCCCCATCTTTGGATGTGCTATCCTGGATGAGCTGCACTACCTGAGCCACTTGTGTCGGTTGTAGAGCCCGTCTCATACTACTACGAGTGTGAAAGCACAACCAACATTCAAAAGTGACCAAAACATCAGCCAGAAAGCATTGGTACTGAGATGTGGCCTGTGGCCCCCACCTGCAGAACAACTCCTTTATTGAGGGTGATAATTGCCAATAATTGCCATCTGTTGTCTATTCCATTTGCACAACAGCATGTGAAATTGATTGCCAAGCAGTGTTGCTTCCCAAGTGGACAGTTTGATTTCACAGAAGTTTGACTTACTTAGAGTTATGTTATACTCTGTTGTTTAAGTGTTCCCTTTATTTTTTTGAGCAGTGTGTGTATATATATATGTATATATATATACAGTACAGTATATATACTGTGTATATATATATATATAATTGCCTTGTAATATTTTCCTGTTCTGTCCAGATGTCACCGTATCCCAGAATTCCAAGCGGAGGAAGTTCACCGGACACCATATTGGGACACCCAAGTGATGGGTGTCTCAATATGGAAACTGCTGCTGGTGCCAACCTAATGCTTGGTACCACCAGCGGACCACCGTCGCACCACACACACACACACTTTATATGCCGTACACACCACACACACACATACTCTCTCACACACATTCACACTCACACACTCACTCTCACACTCACATTTACACTCACATCCACACTAAAAACTCACACTAAGGCCGGGGTCACACATGCGTGTTTTACGTACGTAAGAGCGCAGAAACTACGTACGTAAAACTCGCATTACATACGGCACAATGCTTCTCAATGGGTCTAGTCCTATCAGGCGTATATTACGGATCCGTAATTTACGGAGTTGTACGGGCGCAGAAAATCGCAGCATGCTGCGTTTGTCAGCGTATCGCGCAAAAAATACGCCAATGCAAGTCTATGGGAGAGCGTATAATACGGAATGCTTACGGACCATGCGTGTGCCTTGCGCGAAATACGGGTTTACTGGCAGATGTCCTGAAACGTGCAAAGGCCTCAATCAGGCAGGTGAGACATGCTAATTAGCTGAAAAAGCCAGACAGTGAACCCGGAAGTCTGCTGCACGCCTCCACGGAGTGATATTCAGCATGGCAAACATTGTCAACGCGGACATGCTCATAATTTTGGTCCAAGAGAGGCCTGTCCTCTGGGACCAAAGAGACCTTAATTATGCCAACAGGGCACAAAAAGAGGCAGCATGGAGGAGCGTGTGTGTGGCCCTCTTCCCACATTATGACCAGCAGCCACGTCAGGCACAGCGACAGATAAGTAAGTACACCCATGTTTTAAATGTAATGTTCTTGTGAATTATCAGGCCCTTACTACTTTGAATTTCTCTTCCTGAATTTATTAAATAGTCATGAAGGAACTAGAAAGCCCACCAGTAGATACATGGTGTTGTACAAGAGAAACGGATTTCATTAATGTTTAGAATAGGTGTCCCTTTTACTTACTAACAGTGTTTCCCATTATTTGTCCTTTCTGTGATAGAGGTTAGTGGACTCTGTCCTTGTGGCTTTGCTTGCTAATTGTGTTTTTTTGGTATATTTAAGATTAAATCTTCTCCCAAAAGGCATATTTGGATGCTACACTTAAATCTCTGTAGTCAGTTCCACCTTTTGTGAGCTCACTGATTAATGGCCTAAAGAATGTGTGTATTTTTTGTTGTTTCAGTGGGTGATGTTACAACAAGGTGGCGGAGTATCCGCGACCAGTACAGGAGGGAGAGGCAGCAGCGGGAGAGAAGTGGAGCCGGGGCACCTCCAAAAAAAAAGAAGTACATATATTTTGACCGGCTCAACTTTCTGAATCCCAGCATGGACCTCAGGCCGTAAGTACCAAGCTCAATATTTTTGTTTTTTGGTTTGGGTATTATTTGTGTACCTAAAACATTTTTTCGTTTTCAGAACTCAGTCTAACCTCACTGACAGGGAGACAGGGTCTGACTCAGAACTTGTCATTGACCCAGTTGGGGAAGTTGAAGAGGTGGCTGGTCCATCTGCTGCTCCCCCTGGCTCCATCCCTCCTGGATCCTCATCTGGTCAGGCAGATCCATCTGCCTCCGTCCCACACCCTGAGGACCCACATTTTGCCTCTTATGCAGCAGCCTCATCAGCAGCACCACCACCTAGCCAGGATGACCCTGGAAATAGCAGCAGCCCAACTGTTGCCCTGGCTCCATCCCCACAGGCTGCAGGCCGACCACAGCGTGCACGCCGCAGAAGAGAATTGATCCAAAGGCGCCAAAACGTTGATGCTGGGGTCCTGAACTACTTGCCACGTGTTCGAGACGATGATGGGGAGGAGGGATTTACCAGGAGCATGGCCCATTACTTAAGGTCCCTAGAGCGTGAGGTAAGGCTTCGTGTGAGAGGGTGTTTTCAGATCCTTGTTGACGCATGCACCCCCCCAAATAACCCATACAATCTCATGCATATGATTGAACAGTGGCAGATGTCACCTGAAAATGTTCTGCGGCCTCAGAGATTACAAGGCCTGGCAGCTCAACAAGGATCTGAAGCACCCCCTCCACGACAGCCAACACCTCAGCCCCAACCCCCATCAAACACACAATGGCCACCTCAGCAACATATGGCGGGATATCTTCAACCATCCCAATATGGCCACTTGTCCACACCCAGTGCTGGAGGCTGGTCCCAACCTGGGTATGGACAATATGGTCATTTTGGGTTGGGTTATGATTCCCGGCAATATGGTTATCACCAGCAGGGGTATCTCCCAAATCCTCGCCCCACTCTTCCAAGTCCCCAGCATCATAGCTTGGCAAATGTCCCTCAGGCCACTACAACATCTGCACAGGGTGCTGGACAATTGGCCCTACAAATGCCACCTGATGCAGACAATGAGCAAGCTACTTCTCCTGCCCCAACCTACCAGGACTTGTAATTTTTTGTTTTGTTTTGTTTTTATGTTTCTTTCAACTTTTTTTTTTTTTTTTTATATGATTTGTATACAATATTTAGGCTTCTATTGTCACTACAGAGCATGTTTTCTTGTTGTTGTTGGCGCAATTTTGGGCTAAAATGAAAAATAGAAGTATAATACAAGGCCAAAAAAAGGTTCTGAAAAAAACATAACCTAGACAGTAAAAAAAGTTATTCAGTAAAACGTTTTATTATTACCAATCACCGTCTGTATGCGCTGGATTCATTCTTCAATCACACACACATGATATGCTGATAACCATATATGAAATAAGAAAATACAACACACACAGTTGTAAACTTGATTAACACATACTTTATAGAGCTAATTGATTACACATGCAAAAAGGCATAGTCTTGCCAGGGAACAGCACCTTGAGGAGTCATAAAATAATTTGTAAAGATATCACGAACTCTCAGTCCAGAAAGGGGACGACGCGGAGGAGGGACATATGGGGTAGGCCTAGGAACATTGTTCATGAGGTTATCTTCCAAATTTGGAGAGGAACAATCATGCATTCTTGTGAAATTATGTAGAATGACACAGGCTTTGATCACCTCATTGATTGTAGCCTCACTCAGCTGGATGGCAGACTGAAGAACACGCCATTTGGCCACAAGAATCCCAAAGGCGCACTCAACCAGTCTCCGTGCCCTGGCAAGTCTCAAATTAAACACCCTCCGCCGGTGGTCAAGGTTGCGCCTGGGGTAAGGCCTCATGACATGCCTCGACAGTTGGAAGGCCTCATCTCCTACCAAAACAAAAGGCACTGCTTCCGCATTGGAGCCTGGGAGTTGTTGTGGTGGTGGGAGGTTCAACTGGTTGTCACGTAGCCGCTGACCCATTATGGACGAATTGAAGACCCTAGAGTCTCCAGTTTGCCCATAGGCCCCAATGTCTACAATTACAAACCTGTAGTTACTGTCAGCAACTGCTAACAGAACTACAGAGAAAAACTGCTTGTAATTGTAGAATTGGGAACCAGAGTTCGGCGGCTTACGCACCCTGATATGTTTCCCATCCACAGCTCCAATGCAATTAGGGAAGTCACAATTATTTCTGAAACCTGTGGCGATTTTAATCCAATCGTCCTCTTTTGGCTCCGGCAACACAGCTTCATGTAGTTTCTGCCAGATTTGGGAACAGGTTGTCCTAACAATGCCTGAAATGGTCGACCGCACTCACACACACTCACACTCACTCTCACACTCTCTTTTCTTCTCCTGTTCTGTCCTGATGTCACCGTATCCCAGAATTCCAAGTGGAGGAAGTTCACCGACCGCCATATTTGGACACCCAAGCGATGGGTGTCTCAATATGGAAACTTCTGCTGGTACCAACCTATTGCGCGGTACCTCCAGCGGAACACTGTCGCTCCACACACACACATTCTATACACCATACATGCCACACACACCCACACACACTCTCACACACTCACTCACACACTCACATTCACACACACTCACACTCACACACTCACATTTACACTCACATTCACACTCACACACTCACACACTCACACATTCACATACTCACTCTCACACTCACATTCACATTCACACACTCACACTCACACACTCACACACACACACTCACACACTCACACACTCATACACTCACACTCATACACTCATGCAGCCTCTTGCACGGTACGACTAGCAGAACACTGCTGTGAACACGCCAACACAGGGATCAGCTGAATGATTCACTGACTGCCGCCATCTTTGTACAGAAGGAGGGCATGCGCAGTTTTAATGTAACCGCCACTGTCTGCACAAAGATGGCGGCAGTCTGATTTACTGCGCCTGCACGAATTACATGTAGATGCAGTAAATCATTCGGCTGATTCCGGCAGTAGATGTGCAACGTGTCTACAGGCAGAAGAAGCCGGTCACATTAAAGGGGTTTTCCCATGAACAAAAGTTCATTTTAAAAATTGACTGTGTCTGACCGTGTACCACATCTCCTGGGCAGGGGAGGAAGCAAAAGATAATACTGACAGTACAGCAGGTGATCACAGTGGATTCATTTTGTGAGGTAAAATATTTCACTGACTGTTTTTAAAAAACATTTTACCTCACAAATGTATCCTCTGGGATCTCCTGTTGTAATGTCACTATTGTCTTTTGCTTCCTCCCCTGCCCAGGAGCTGTGGAATGTTCTGTACATTGTCAGACACAGGGGTGAGTGTGTGTGACCGTGTACGGAGCATACCACATCTCCTGGGCAGGGGAGGAAGCAAAGGACAATACTGACATTACAGCAGGGGATCACAGTGGATTCATTTTGTGAGGTAAAATATTTCACTGACTGTTTTTAAAAAATATTTTACCTCACAAAATGTATCCTCTGCGATCTCCTGCTGTAATGTCAATATTGTCTTTTGCTTCCTCCACTGCCCAGGAGCTGTGGTATGTTCAGTACACGGTCAGACACAGACAATTTTTAAAATGAACTTTTGTTTGTGGGAAAACCCCTTTAAAAAGCAAATATCAACACCAACATGGCTCCTCCTAAAAAGTATGCTAATGACAATAAAAGGAAAGCAGCAAAGGCACAACGCCGAAGACAACAAAGAGCAAATGAGACTCTTGAAGAGCAACAGCATTCCTGGGACAAAAGCATATTTTTTTTGACAAAAGGCACACATGGTACGATATATTTCATACCCCTGGAGCAGTAAGGGTCTAGCGTATAGCGGCTGTGCGATTGCAATTTATCTTTATACTGTGGAATGCATATAAGCAATGGCGTCAAGCACATGAGTCCCCTGATGCAAAAGTCATTAGATTATCACAGGATGCCATTAGGCAACAACAGCAACGCATGCCTGCCCCCATCGTGACATTACCGCCCTCCTGAAGCGATAGAATCTGGCCTCCATCTAGTATATATATATGTTTGGCTTTTACATATATCCCTAATTCAATTTATATATCTTAGTTTTTATATGCATTAAAAGATTCTGTAAAATGTTCAGTGACAAGGCATGCCGTGATCTAATAGCTGTTACAATCTTTTTCTGGAGAGAGGGTGGAGCTACAGACTATTAAATACTCCCCTCTGGCACCTGCATACATTGGCTGACGAAGAGGAACTGAGTTTCCCTGGTTTATTGGTCTCCATGGGACTCTGTATCTTGTGACATCACATGCCTCTCCTGCCTCGCCAGTCACCATCTACATGGTATCAAGGGACGCTACCAGATAGAATGCTCCTGGCTCTATACAGCATTCATCACCTGCTTGCCACCTTATGCCAAGCATCGTCATTTCACAGCAGACAGCAAACAATGGATTTCAGTGGAATAAGTGCTTCATTTATATACCAACTTTCCTATGCCTTTATAGCTCACACATCTCCAAAACATCAGCGATCCACCTCCATGCTTTACAGTAGGAATGGTGTTCCTTTAATCCTAGGCCTTGTTGACCTCTCTCCAAATGTAGCGTTTATGATTGTGGCCAAAAAGTTAAATTTTGGTCTCCTCACTCCAAATTATCTTGTTCTAGAAATTTTGAGGCTTGTCTCTGTGCTGTTTTGCCATTGTAGGCGAGATACTTTGTAGAATTTGCGCAATAATGGCTTTCTTCTGGCGACCCATTTTTCTTCAAGTGCCTCCTTTTTATACATCTTAAAACAGCCAAACCGCTAGTTTTCAGAGCATTCTGTACTTCAGCTGATGTTATTTGTGGGTTTTTCTTTGCATGCCGAACAATTTTCCTGGCAGTTGTGGACAATATTTTTGTTGGTCTACCTGATCGCGGTATTGTTTTTGCAGTGCCCCTGATTTTCCATTAGTTAGTCACAATTTGATCGCTGCTAATTGGCATTATCAATTCCTTGAATATCTTTTTGTATCCCTTTCCGGTTTAAACAATTGAACTACCTTTTTTCGTAGATCTGTTGACAATTCTTTTGCTTTCCCCATGACTCACAATCCATAAACGTCAGTGGCTGGATGAAAGATGCAAGAGTCTGTCTGGATCCCAGAAACTCACTCAGCTTTTATGCACACACACTGATTACAAACAAAAAGGTCACAGGTGAGGATGTTACCTTTAGTAACCATTCAAACCCATTTGTGTCAACTTCTGTGCATGTTATCAGGCCAAAATCACCAGGGTATGTGAACTTTTGATCATGGTCATTTGGATGCTTTGGGTTGTCATTATGATATTTAAAAAGAGAAAACACAGTAGTTTGACAATAAATGGTTTCACACAACCACTAACCTTGAGTGGAGAAAAAGTTTTGGTGTTATCATTCATATTCTCTGAAAAAAGGTCAAGAAAGCAAAACTTCTGCCGAGGTATGTAAAATTTTCAGCACAAATGTACCTTGTTTCCTTGTGATATTTAAATATATTTACCGTATATACTCGAGTATAAGCTGACCCGAGTATAAGCTGACCCCCCTAATTTTGCAACAATAAACTGGGAAAACTTATTGACTAGAGTATAAGCCTAGGGTGGAAAATGCAGCAGCTACCGGTAAATGTCAAAAATAAAAATAGATACCAATAAAAGTAAAATTAATTGAGACATCAGTAGGTTAAGTGTTTTTGAATATCCATATTGAATCAGGAGCCCCATATAATGCTCCATACAGTTCATTATGGCCCTATAAGATGCTCTATACAAAATAGGCCCCATATAATGCTCCATACAGTTCAATATGGCCCCATAAGATGCTCCATACACAAATATGCCCCATATAATGCTCCATGCAGTTCTTTATGGCCCCATAGATGCCCCTGTAACGACCATTATGCCGGTCGCTGCTCGAGAACAGAATACGGCGCTGCTATGAATGACTCAGGGCTAGTGTTGAGCGATACCGTCCGATACTTGAAAGTATCGGTATCGGAAAGTATCGGCCGATACCGGCAAAGTATCGGATCTAATCCGATACCGATACCCGATACCAATACAAGTCAATGGGACTCAAGTATCGGACGGTATTCCTGATGGTTCCCAGGGTCTGAAGGAGAGGAAACTCTCCTTCAGGCCCTGGGATCCATATTAATGTGTAAAATAAAGAATTAAAATAAAAAATATTGCTATACTCACCTCAAAGACGCAGCCTGGACCTCACCGAGGGAACCGGCAGCGTTGTTTGCTTAAAATGCGCGCGTTTCCTGCCTCCCGCGACGTCACGGCTTCTGATTGGTCGCGTGCCGCCCATGTGGCCGCGACGCGACCAATCACAGCAAGCCGTGACGTAATTTTGAGGTCCTGGAAGCCTAATTCTAGGCATTCAGGATTTTAAAATTACGTTCCGGCTTGTGATTGGTCGCGTCGCGGTCACATGGGCGACGCGACCAATCACAAGCCGTGACGTCACGGGAGGCAGGACACGCGCGCATTTTAAAATTACGTCACGGCTTGTGATTGGTTGCGTGCCGCCCATGTGGCCGCGACGCGACCAATCACAGCAAGCCGTGACGTAATTTCAGGTCCTGAATGCAGAAATAGGCGTGCATTTTAAGCAAACAACGCTGCCAGTTCCCTCGGTGAGGTCCAGGCTGCGTCGGAGAGGTGAGTACACATTAATGTTGTATTTTACACATTAATGTTGTTTCGATACCGATACCCGATACCACAAAAGTATCGGATCTCGGTATCGGAATTCCGATACCCGCAAGTATCGGCCGATACCCGATACTTGCGGTATCGGAATGCTCAACACTACTCAGGGCACAATATATTAAACCAACTTTTCTTTATAACTTATGCAAAAAATGACAGAATTTCTCTCCCAACACAATATGGGCCACAACAGCCACAACTCACAGAATACAAGTTATACAGCCTGAGAGACCCCAAGTGCCAGCTTCACAGACAGGAATCAGACTACCCCACAACTATACCACTCCCTCCCTTAACTGTAACGGGCCTACACGGGGTTATACTGTGCCTGTGACACGTGGTCCTCTCAGGAATACAATCTTACACCCGCCTCCCGCCTAATTTACAATAAATCACGGGTACCCGTTTTTTCCCAACATATACAGTGGGGCAAAAAAGTATTTAGTCAGTCAGCAATAGTGCAAGTTCTACCACTTAACAAGATGAGAGGCGTCTGTAATTTACATCATAGGTAGACCTCAACTATGGGAGACAAACTGAGACAAAAAAATCCAGAAAATCACATTGTCTGTTTTTTTAACATTTTATTTGCATATTATGGTGGAAAATAAGTATTTGGTCAGAAACAAACAATCAAGATTTCTGGCTCTCACAGACCTGTAACTTCTTCTTTAAGAGTCTCCTCTTTCCTCCACTCATTACCTGTAGTAATGGCACCTGTTTAAACTTGTTATCAGTATAAAAAGACACCTGTGCACACCCTCAAACAGTCTGACTCCAAACTCCACTATGGTGAAGACCAAAGAGCTGTCAAAGGACACCAGAAACAAAATTGTAGCCCTGCACCAGGCTGGGAAGACTGAATCTGCAATAGCCAACCAGCTTGGAGTGAAGAAATCAACAGTGGGAGCAATAATTAGAAAATGGAAGACATTCAAGACCACTGATAATCTCCCTCGATCTGGGGATCCACGCAAAATCCCACCGTGGGGTCAGAATGATCACAAGAATGGTGAGCAAAAATCCCAGAACCACGCGGGGGGACCTAGTGAATGAACTGCAGAGAGCTGGGACCAATGTAACAAGGCCTACCATAAGTAACACACTACGCCACCATGGACTCAGATCCTGCAGTGCCAGACGTGTCCCACTGCTTAAGCCAGTACATGTCCGGGCCCGTCTGAAGTTTGCTAGAGAGCATTTGGATGATCCAGAGGAGTTTTGGGAGAATGTCCTATGGTCTGATGAAACCAAACTGGAACTGTTTGGTAGAAACACAACTTGTCGTTTTTGGAGGAAAAAGAATACTGAGTTGCATCCATCAAACACCATACCTACTGTAAAGCATGGTGGTGGAAACATCATGCTTTGGGGCTGTTTCTCTGCAAAGGGGCCGGGACGACTGATCCGGGTACATGAAAGAATGAATGGGGCCATGTATCGTGAGATTTTGAGTGCAAACCTCCTTCCATCAGCAAGGGCATTGAAGATAAAACATGGCTGGGTCTTTCAACATGACAATGATCCAAAGCACACCGCCAGGGCAACGAAGGAGTGGCTTCGTAAGAAGCATTTCAAGGTCCTGGAGTGGCCTAGCCAGTCTCCAGATCTCAACCCTATAGAAAACCTTTGGAGGGAGTTGAAAGTCCGTGTTGCCAAGCGAAAAGCCAAAAACATCACTGCTCTAGAGGAGATCTGCATGGAGGAATGGGCCAACATACCAACAACAGTGTGTGGCAACCTTGTGAAGACTTACAGAAAACGTTTGACCTCTGTCATTGCCATCAAAGGATATATTACAAAGTATTGAGATGAAATTTTGTTTCTGACCAAATACTTATTTTCCACCATAATATGCAAATAAAATGTTAAAAAAACAGACAATGTGATTTTCTGGATTTTTTTGTCTCAGTTTGTCTCCCATAGTTGAGGTCTACCTATGATGTAAATTACAGACGCCTCTCATCTTTTTAAGTGGTGGAACTTGCACTATTGCTGACTGACTAAATACTTTTTTGCCCCACTGTATATATATATGTATCTCACAGTATATACTCAGTGTATACGCAGTGCACTGTCTTATTGTTGAGTGCTCAGAGTGTACTCTTTCACAATATATGCTTCAACAGTAAATAACTGAATTTGTTATACAGATGTCCAGCAGCGGATTAAATAGATATTTGAGCCACCAAATCTTCTGATGCAGATCCAGATAAAGTTCACACATAATTCCAGGAATATCCCACAGCCAGAATCGTGAAGCGCAGGAATCCACACAGTGTCTATTAGTTGTCAGGCAATTCTTAATACAAGAGTGTCCTTTAACCCCTTCATGACCCAGCCTATTTTGGCCTTAATGACCTTGCCGTTTTTTGCAATTCTGACCAGTGTCCCTTTATGAGGTAATAACTCAGGAACGCTTCAACGGATCCTAGCGATTCTGAGACTGTTTTTTCGTGACATATTGGGCTTCATGTTAGTGGTAAATTTAGGTCGATAATTTCTGAGTTTATTTGTGAAAAAAGCGGAAATTTGGTGAAAATTTTGAAAATTTCGCAATTTTCACATTTTGAATTTTTATTCTGTTAAACCAGAGAGTTATGTGACACAAAATAGTTAATAAATAACGTTTCCCACATGTCTACTTTACATCAGCACAATTTTGGAAACAATTTTTTTTTTTGCTAGGAAGTTATAAGGGTTAAAATTTGACCAGTGATTTCTCATTTTTACAACAAAATTTACAAAACCATTTTTTTTAGGGACCACCTCACATTTGAAGTCATTTTGAGGGTTCTATATGGCTGAAAATACCCAAAAGTGACACCATTCTAAAAACTGCACCCCTCAAGGTGCTCAAAACCACATTCAAGAAGTTTATTAACCCTTCAGGTGTTTCACAGCAGCAGAAGCAACATGGAAGTAAAAAATGAACATTTAACTTTTTAGTCACAAAAATGATCTTTTAGCAACAATTTTTTTATTTTCCCAAGGGTAACAGGAGAAACTGGACCACCGACGTTGTTGTCCAATTTGTCCTGAGTACGCTGATACCTCAAATGTGGGGGTAAACCACTGTTTGGGCGCACGGCAGGGCTCGGAAGGGAAGGAGCGCCATTTGACTTTTTGAATGAAAAATTGGCTCCAATCTTTAGCGGACACCATGTCGCGTTTGGAGAGCCCCCGTGTGCCTAAACATTCGAGCTCCCTCACAAGTGACCCCATTTTGGAAACTAGACCCCCCAAGGAACTTATCTAGAAGCATAGTGAGCACTTTAAACCCCCAGGTGCTTCACAAATTGATCTGTAAAAATGAAAAAGTACTTTTTTTTCACAAAAAAATTATTTTAGCCTCAATTTTTTCATTTTCACATGGGCAACAGGATAAAATGGATCCTAAATTTTGTTGGGCAATTTCTCCTGAGTACACCAATACATCACATGTGGGGGTAAACCACTGTTTGGGCACATGGTAAGGCACGGAAGGGAAGGAGCGCCATTTGATTTTTTGAATGAAAAATTATCTCCATCGTTAGCGGACGCCATGTCGCGTTTGGAAAGCCCCTGTGTGCCTAAACATTGGAGCTCCTCCACAACTGACCCCATTTTGGAAACTAGACCCCCCAAGGAACTCATCTAGAGGCATAGTGAGCACTTTAAACCCCCAGGTGCTTCACAAATTGATCCGCAAAAATGAAAAAGTACTTTTTTTCACACAAAATTTCTTTTAGCCTCAATTCTTTCATTTTCACATGGGCAACAGGATAAAATGGATCCTAAAATTTGTTGGGCAATTTCTCTTGAGTATGCCGATACCTCATATGTGGGGGTAAACCACTGTTTGGGTGCACGGCAAGGCTCGGAAAGGGAGGCGTGCCATTTGACTTTTTGAATGGAAAATTAGCTCCAATCGTTAGCGGACACCATGTCGCGTTTGGAGAGCCCTTGTGTGCCTAAACATTGGAGCTCCCTACAAATGACCCCATTTTGGAAACTAGACCCCCCAAGGAACTTATCTAGATGCATAGTGAGCACTTATAACCCCCAGGTGCTTCAAAGAAGTTTATAACGCAGAGCTGTGAAAATAAAAAAATAATTTTTCTTTCCTCAAAAATGATTTTTAGCCCAGAATTTTTTATTTTCCCAAGGATGATAGGAGAAATTGGACCCCAAATTTTGTTGTCCAGTTTGTCCTGAGTACGATGATACCCCATATGTGGGGGTAAACCACTGTTTGGGCGCACGGCAGGGCTCGGAAGGGAAGGCACGCCATTTGGCTTTTTGAATGGAAAATTAGCTCCAATCATTAGCGGACACCATGTCGCGTTTGGAGAGCCCTTGTGTGCCTAAACATTGGAGCTCCCGCACAAGTGACCTCATTTTGGAAACTAGACCTCCCAAGGAACTAATCTAGATGTGTGGTGAGCACTTTGAACCCCCAAGTGCTTCACAGAAGTTTATAACGCAGAGCCATGAAAATAAAAAATAATTTTTCTTTTCTCAAAAATGATTTTTTAGCCCACAATTTTTAATTTTCCCAAGGGTAACAGGAGAAATTGGACCCCAAAAGTTATTGTCCAGTTTCTCCTGAGTACGCTGATACCCCATATGTGGGGGTAAACCACTGTTTTGGCACACGTCGGGGTTCGGAAGGGAAGTAGTGACGTTTTGAAATGCAGACTTTGATGGAATGCTCTGCGGGCGTCAGGTTGCGTTTGCAGAGCCCCTGATGTGCCTAAACAGTAGGAACTCCCCACAAGTGACTCCATTTTGGAAACTAGACCCCAAAGGGAACTTATCTAGACATGTAGTGAGCACTTTGAACCCCCAAGTGCTTCACAGAAGTTTATAACGCAGAGCCGTGAAAATAAAAAATGTGTTTCCTTTCCTCAAAAATATTTTTTTAGCCCAGAATTTTTTATTTTTGCAAGAGTAACAGGAGAAATTGGACCCCTAAAGTTGTTTTCCAGTTTCTCCTGAGTACGCTGATACCCCATATGTGGGGGTAAACCACTGTTTTGGCACACATCGGGGTTCGGAAGGGAAGTAGTGACGTTTTGAAATGCAGACTTTGATGGAATGGTCTGCAGGCGTCAGGTTGCGTTTGCAGAGCCCCTGATGTGCCTAAACAGTAGGAACTCCCCACAAGTGACTCCATTTTGGAAACTAGACCCCCAAGGGAACTTATCTAGACATGTAGTGAGCACTTTGAACCCCCAAGTGCTTCACAGAAGTTTATAACGCAGAGCCGTGAAAATAATAAATGTGTTTCCTTTCCTCAAAAATATTTTTTTAGCCCAGAATTTTTTATTTTTGCAAGAGTAACAGGAGAAATTGGACCCCAAAAGTTGTTGTCCAGTTTCTCCTGAGTACGCTAATACCCCATATGTGGGGGTAAACCACTGTTTGGGCACATGCCGGGGCTCGGAAGGGAAGTAGTGACATTTTGGAATGCAGACTTTGATGGAATGGTCTGCTGGCATCATGTTACGTTTGCAGAGCCCCTGATATGCCTAAACAGTAGAAACCCCCCACAAGTGACCTCATTTTGGAAACTAGACCCCCTAAGGAACTTATCTAGATGTGTGGTGAGCACGTTCAACCCCCAAGTGCTTCACAGAAGTTTACAACGCAGAGCCGTGAAAATAAAAAATCATTTTTCTTTCCTCAAAAAAGATGTTTTAGCAAGCAATTTTTTATTTTCACAAGGGTAACAGGAGAATTTGGACCCCAATATTTGTTGCCCAGTTTGTTGTGAGTACGCTGATACCCCATATGTGGGGGTAAACCACTGTTTGGGCACACGTCAGGGCTCGGAAGGGAAGTAGTGACATTTGAAATGCAGACTTTGATGGAATGGTCTGCGGGCGTCACATTGCATTT
The DNA here is from genome assembly GCF_051348905.1 of Ranitomeya variabilis. Classification (NCBI taxonomy): domain Eukaryota; kingdom Metazoa; phylum Chordata; class Amphibia; order Anura; family Dendrobatidae; genus Ranitomeya; species Ranitomeya variabilis. Next base: position 157,920,130 of record NC_135238.1, on the reverse strand, counting down.
GCAGAGCCCCTGATGTGCCTAAACAGTAGAAACACCCCACAAGTGACCCCATTTTGGAAACTAGACGCCCCAAGGAACTTATCTAGATGTGTGGTGAGCACTTTCAACCCCCAAGTGCTTCACAGAAGTTTATAACGCAGAGCCGTGAAAATAAAAAATAATTGTTCTTTCCTCAAAAATTATGTTTTAGCAAGTAATTTTTTATTTTTGCAAGGGTAACAGGAGAAATTGGACCCCAACAGTTGTTGCCCAGTTTGTCCTGAGTACGCTGGTACCCCAAATGTGGGGGTAAACCACTGTTTGGGCGCACGTCGGGGCTTGGAAGGGCGGGAGCACCATTTGACTTTTTGAACGCAAGATTGGCTGGAATCAATGGTGGCGCCATGTTGCGTTTGGAGACCCCTGATGTGCCTAAACAGTGGAAACCCCTCAATTCTAACTTCAACCTAACCACAACTGTAACCCCAACACACCCCTAACGCTATCCGTAACCCTAACCACAAGCCTAATCTTAACCCTATTTCAAACCCTAGCCCTAATTCCAACCCTAACTCTAATTCCAACCCTAATCCTAAGGCTATGTGCCCACGTTGCGGATTCGTGTGAGATTTTTCCGCACGATTTTTGAAAAATCTGCAGGTAAAAGGCACTGCGTTTTACCTGCGGATTTACAGCAGATTTCCAGTGTTTTTTTGTGCGGATTTCACCTGCGGATTCCTTTTGAGGAACAGGTGTAAAACGCTGCGGAATCCGCACAAAGATTTGACATGCTGCGGAAAATACAACGCAGCGTTTCTGCACGGAATTTTCCGCACCATGGGCACAGCGGATTTGGTTTTCCATAGGTGTACATGGTACTGTAAACCTGATGGAAAACTGCTTCGAATTCGTAGCGGCCAATCCGCTGCGGATCCGCGGCCAATCCGCTGCGGATCCGCGACCGATCCGCTGCGGATCCGCGGCCGATCCGCTGCGGATCCGCTGCCGATCCGCGGCCGATCCGCTGCGGATCCGCGGCCGATCCGCTGCGGATCCGCTGCCGATCCGCTGCCGATCCGCGGACGATCCGCTGCGGATCCGCTGCCGATCCGCTGCGGATCCGCGGCCGATCCGCTGCAGATCCGCTGCGGATCCGCAGCCAAATCCGCACTGTGTGCACATGCCATAACCCTACCCCTAACCCTACCCGTAACCCTAACCCTACCCCTAACCCTAACCCTACCCCTAGTTCTAACCCTAGTTCTAACCCTAACCCTAGTGGAAAAAGAAAAAAAAATATTTTCTTTATTTTATTATTGTCCCTACCTATGGGGGTGATAAAGGGGGGGGGGTTATTTATTATGTTTTTATTTTGATCGCTGCGATAGAACCTACCACAGCGATCAAAATGTACTTGTAATGAATCTGCCGGCTGGCAGATTCGCCGGGCGCACTGCGGATGCGCCCGCCATTTTCCAAGATGGCGGCGCCCATGGAGAAGACGGCCGGACACCGGGAGGGACATCGAAGCTAGGTAAGTATGGGGGGGTGGGATCGGAACACGGGGGGGATCGGAGGACCGAGGGAGCGGACAAGAGGACCGGGGGAGCGGACAGGAGGGAGGAGGGGAGCGGACAGGAGATCGGGGCAGAAAGGACGACTGGGGGGGCAATCGGTGGGGTGGGGGGGGGCAGATCGGGGTCTCCAGCCATGGCAGATGCTATTGCAGCATCGGCCATGGCTGGATTGTAATATTTCACCATTTTCGTAGGTGAAATATTACAAATCGCTCTGATTGGCTGTTTCACTTTCAACAGCCAATCAGAGCGATCGTAGCCACGGGGGGGTGAAGCCACCCCCCCAGGCTGAAGTACCACTCCCCCTGTCTCTGCAGATCGGGTGAAAATGGAGTTAACCCTTTCACCCGATCTGCAGGGATGCGATCTTTCCATGACGCCACATAGGCGTCATGGGTCGGATTGGCACGGGTTTTCATGACGCCTACGTGGCGTCAAAGGTCGGGAAGGGGTTAACAGGCTGTGATTCCTATCTAGCTATCCCTAGCTAACTACACAGTCGGTGACCGGTCACACTTCTCTGTTTACTCACAAGAATAGCTTTCTTGAAATCACACAGTCCCAAAGAGGAATGCCTCAAGATCTGTATTCCCCACTCTCCATCACCGCGCTGCTTCTTCTCAAAACGCCCAGAAACTCTCTCTCTGAGGTAACTGTCCTGTTTCCAGAATCTTCTTGTCTTTTACTCATGGTTGACCTCTGGTGGCTGAACAAAATTACTGCAACAACATTGTAATTATCCTGTCTATTACTCAAGGGTGACCTCTAGTGGCTGAACACAGTTACTGTATCAACACTGTTTATGATTTAAAAAAAACCATCACCATTTTACACTCCACCCCACTTTCAATTTGGCGTCCCGACAAATGGTTTCTCACAACTCACACGCAACACATACTCATCAGGATTATATCGTATTGGAGGAATTCCGGCTGTGCTCCTCTCTGACCTCCGTAAGCCAGTACCTGTCGGGTTCAACGAAACATTTGTCGTATCTGGTGGAACAGTAACATCAGTGGGCATATCTGGAGTTTGCACTGTCGGACTCTGCATTTCTGAGAGGTCGCCATCACAGTCATCCCAACAGTAACACTCAACATTGCTCGGTTGCACCATCGTTGGATCGGATGACTCAGGGGAACAGACAGGTGCATCGGATATACACCGCTTTAACCAATTCCGATGCATCGTGCGACGAGGTCCGATACACCCCTCAGGGACCACAGTGTACACACTTCCTCCTGGGAACACCCTTTCCACTACTGTGTAAGGCGTATCCTCCCACCTGTCACTCAACTTCCCTTCTGGACGTGTAACCCGCAATAGCACCTTGTCACCCACCTGGAACTCATCCCTGTGCACTGGTTTTCGATCTCGGTGTGGATGATCTCGTACACGTTCTTTCACTATCTGATGGATCTCTCGCAGTTTTCTTCGGTGGTCCTGGACCCACTCACTGGCTGTACGATACTGCGGCTCATCCGGTACTGTCAGACTCAGCTCTCCGATTTCTCGTCCTGGCCGGCCAAACATCATCGCATAAGGCGTGAACCCTGTAGTGTTATGGACTCTGTTATTATAAACCCACATAAGTTCAGGGAGAAACTCAGGCCATCGCCCCTTTTGCCTTTGTTCCAGCGTTCTCAGCATTTGGAGCAGCGTTCGGTTGAATCGCTCACAAGCTCCATTTCCCTGCGGGTGATAGGGCGTTGTCCGTGATTGCTGAATCCCATAGACCTGCAGCAACTCAGTCATGAGCTGACCCTGAAAACAGGTACCTTGGTCTGAATGCACTCTTTGGGGGCAGCTATACACCAGAATGAAATGTTTACAGATCGCCTCTGCTGCGGACTTAGCAGTTTGATCTTTAGTGGGAATGGCCACAGCAAATTTTGTGAAATGATCGGTCATGACCAGGCATGAGTGATGACCGCTGCTGGAGTACCCAATGGACAGATAATCCAGTGGGGCAGACATCACGATTGTCTGAACTGGAGCTCTCTGTTCTGGAGACTTATTCAATTCACAGGGTCGGCACTTAGCACACACCTCTCTCACGACTTCTTCCAAGCCAGGTGTGTACACAAATCGATGCAACCATCTATACGTCTTTTCAGGTCCAAAATGTGCACCCTGCGTATGAGCCTCTCGGGCAATGTCTGGAGCCATTGAGGCTGGGATCACCACCTGCCAACGGTACCCCAGCTCTGCCGCTATGTAGATCCAGCGATACAGTACCCCTTCCGTTATGGCCAATCGATCCCACTGCCGTAGCAGTTTCTGCCCCTCTGCACCCAGCCGAGCTCTCACCCTTCTGTCGGACCAGGACTTTTGACTCAGCCACTTCTTTACTCGTGACAGCTCAGAGTCTGCATCCTGTAAATCGGCCCACTCCTGACGAGTCTTTCTCAGCAAAGTGGCGACCTGTGTCTCCACCCCACTTAACCGTGCCACATCCACAAACACAGGTAATCGTCTCAGGTCAGGAATCTCGGTATCCTCAAGGTCTTCATCCACAACATGCCGGGGAGTACCACAAGTCACTCGTGACAGTGCATATGCATTGGAGTTCTCTTTACCAGAACGGAACCGAATCCGGTAGTTAAACTTGGACATCCGTGCTACCCACCTCTGCTCTAGGGCTCCCAGCCTGGCATTCTCTAGGTGTGCCAGCGGGTTATTGTCAGTCATCACAAAAATCTCAGAGCCAGCAAGGTACTCTGCAAATTTCTCAGTCATAGCCCACACCAAGGCCAACATCTCCAACTTAAATGAGCTATAATTATCTGGGTTTTGCTCGGTGTCTCGTAGAGACCGACTGGCATATGCAATAACCCGTTCACGCACTTCCTGCTCTTGGGCTAACACAGCTCCCAGGCCATGGAGGCTCCCGTCAGTGTACAGAATGACAGGTCGGTCAAAACGTGCATATGCCAACAAAGGTGCCTGCACAAGGACATCCCGGATCTGATCGAATGCCTGTTGTTGTCGATCTGTCCATTGGATGGGTTGGTTCTTGGGCCCTCGCGCCGTCCTTCTCAACAGCTCATTCAGTGGCTCAGCCACTTTAGCAAAGTCTTTTACAAATCGGCGATAGTATCCGGCTAGACCGAGAAATGCCTGTACTTCTCTCCGGGTCTTGGGTCTGGGCCACCCTTGAATGGCCTCAATTTTACTCGGTGCCGGTTGCACACCCTCAGCCGACACTACATGCCCCAGGTACTCAATCTGCGTCCGGAACAGTTGACATTTTTTTGGCTTGATCTTAAGTCCATTGTCTCTCAGTCGGTGCAACACTTGCCGCAGCTTTTTCAGGTGATCATCGAATGAATTTCCGAATACGATTACATCATCCAGATAGATCAACACAGATTCGAAATTGTAGTCACCCAAGCAATACTCCATCAATCGCTGAAATGTTCCTGGGGCATTACCCAGTCCAAAGGGCATCCGATTAAACTCAAACAGACCCATCGGCAAGATGAATGCTGTCTTCTGCCGATCTCAAGCCGCCACGGGCACCTGCCAGTAGCCACTGGCTAAATCAAGCGTAGAGAAATACTTTGCCTTCCCTAGTGCGGACAAGGATTCCTCGATTCTTGGTAATGGATAAGAATCACGTACAGTATGTGCATTCAGCTTGCGGTAATCAACACAAAACCGTATGGACCCATCCTTCTTCCGTACCAACACGACTGGTGCGGCCCAAGGACTCTGACTCTGGCGGATCACCCCATTGCTATCATCCGCTTAACCTCTTGATAGAGGTTCGGCGGGATCTGACGATATCTCTCTCGAATCGGAGGGGTATCTCCTGTGGGTATTTCGTGTTCCACTGCCTTTGTGCAACCAAAGTCTTCATCATCCCTGGAGAAAGCAGCCTGATATTCTCACAGTGTATCCTCCAGCCTGCGCGCCTGCTCAAATGTTAACTGGGACTCATCCACCCCCATAATCTCCATGATCTTCCTGCCATTCCACGCAGGTGTGGGGGACTCTTCGGTTGTCGTCTGCATTGACAGGGTCCAGGCAGTCCTGCGGTCTGCTCTTAGTGTAAACTGACTTTTGGGAATGACTCTCTCGCCGCACACATATACATCAGCCAGCTTGGTGCCTGCCGCCAGAGTCATCTCATGATCTTGCAGATTCAAGCACCTTATTGGTACGCTTCCATATAGTACAACGGCCACTGTTCGGGCTACCATTAGACTATCCGTGTTTTCTGACTGACTGGTCGGTTCCAGAATCACCTCCACACCATTCAGTTTTCTGTGTGTCCCTACCGGCATCAATACAAGCTTCTCTTGACCCGGACCGATCACAACAGCAGACCCGCGTGGGACATACACCGCTCCCACTGCTCTTCCTTCTGCCGAACTCTTCTGAATGCCGCATGAACGGACCACCTGTTGTAGGACTCTCTGAGTGACTTTGTGGGGCGTCACCCGCTTCCAATAACGCGGACCATCACGTTCAAACAGAAGGGAATCCAGCTCTCTCAGGATGTTCATTCCCAGAACCACCGGAAGGTTTGGTCTCGCCTGCGTCGTCACGAGCACCACTCCCTTGGTCCCCAACTCCTGACCACACAGCTGTACCTTCATCCACGCAATGCCCGCCACTGGAATTTCCTCATTATTGGCAGCCTTCAGTTTTAATAAATGTCCTGACTCCGGTTTGACAGTCCCTTCGAAGTGCGCCTTAAAAAACTTAATTGGCATCGTAGTCACCTCCGACCCGGTATCCACCAGACATGCCACCTTCTTGCCTGCAAACTGCACCTCCAAAGTGGGACTGTCCTCAATCAGATCCTCAGAACAGACATTGGGCACTGATTTTCGTTCCTGCCCCGCCGTATGCCCAACTACAGCGAGGGCCTCTCTTTTACTGATGATGAAGCTTCATCTGCCAGCTTCCTCTGGCAGTCTCGCTGCAAATGACCAAATTCCCTGCATCGCCAGCATTGCACCGGTCTTCTTGCCCAACCTCTGGATGGCCAGGGTCTTATAGCTGTCGACATTTCCCTTGAGGTATAGGGTAACCGCCCATGCAATGGAATAGAGGGGTTAGGCGGTGCCAGGTACATCGGAGGTGTTTCCCGAACCTGCATCTGCTGCATCTGCTCTGCCAGGCTTTCCACGGTTTTCTGTAAAGCTGCCAGCTGTGTCTGGATGGGATCTGGCCCCGGCCCTCGTGTATCAGCCACTTGCAGGTTACTCCTCTGCAGAACGGGCTTCATTTCTAAGGTCCGTGCTACTGCTTCTTCCTGAATTTCAGCGTATGTAATACCAGGAATACTTCGAGCTTTCAGTAACAATTCACTCCTTAGTGTCTCACTTTGGATCCCCTCAATGAACTGATCCCGAAGAATGCTGTCAATCTCGGCCTCAGTACCCACAGTCACAGTTGACTTCCTTTTAACCTCCTTATGCAGCTCCTCCAATGCTATAGCATACTGGATCAGACTTTCTCCGTCTCTCTGGGTCCGAGCGAAAAACTGTACTCGCAGTTGCCCTGCCGCTGCCACGTGATCAAATGCATTTTTCAATATCCGAATGATGTCATCAACTGTTCTTCGCTTATCCTCGTATTTCAACAAGACAACTTTGCGGGCATCCCCCTCCAAAGCATTCAGCGCGACTTCTGGCTGCAGTCGGGGGCTAACACCGAGCAAGGCAATGGCATTCTTTAACCTGCCTTCCCAATCACTGAGCAGCAGATTGTATCCATCAAACATGGCCAGATTATTAAGCAGCGCTCCCGTGGCAGAGCAACCCACTAATCGATCTCTACCAGAAACAATGGGGGAAGGGGGGTGAATAACTACAGCAGGAGCGACAGCGCCTTCTGTTCCATCAGTAACATCCATAGCGAGCACCGTATCCTGCCGACTACGCCAAAATGTAATGACCGTTATGCCGGTCGATGCTCGAGAACAGAATACGGCGCTGCTATGAATGACTCAGGGCACAATATATTAAACCAACTTTTCTTTATAACTTATGCAAAAAATGACAGAATTTCTCTCCCAACACAATATGGGCCACAACAGCCACAGCTCACAGAATACAAGTTATACAGCCTGAGAGACCCCAAGTGCCAGCTTCACAGACAGGAATCAGACTACCCCACAACTATACCACTCCCTCCCTTAACTGTAACGGGCCTACACGGGGTTATACTGTGCCTGTGACACGTGGTCCTCTCAGGAATACAATCTTACACCCGCCTCCCGCCTAATTTACAATAAATCACGGGTACCCGGTTTTTCCCAACATATATATATATATATATATATATATATATATATATATATATATATATATATATATCTCACATTATATACGCAGTGCACTGTCTTATTGGTGAGTGCTCAGAGTCTACTCTTTCACAATATATGCTTCAACAGTAAATAACTGAATTTGTTATACAGATGTCCAGCAGCGGATTAAATAGATATTTGAGCCACCAAATCTTCTGATGCAGATCCAGATAAAGTTCACAAATAATTCCAGGAATATCCCACAGCCAGAATCGTGAAGCGCAGGAATCCACACAGTGTCTATTAGTTGTCAGGCAATTCTTAATACAAGAGTGTCCTTAAACAGGCTGTGATTCCTATCTAGCTATCCCTAGCTAACTACACAGTCGGTGACCGGTCACACTTCTCTGTTTACTCACAAGAATAGCTTTCTTGAAATCACACAGTCCCAAAGAGGAATGCCTCAAGATCTGGATTCCCCACTCTCCATCACCGCGCTGCTTCTTCTCAAAACGCCCAGAAACTCTCTCTGAGGTAACTGTCCTGTTTCCAGAATCTTCTTGTCTTTTACTCATGGTTGACCTCTGGTGGCTGAACAAAATTACTGCAACAACATTGTAATTATCCTGTCTATTACTCAAGGGTGACGTCTGGTGACTGAAGACAGTTACTGTATCAACACTGTTTATGATTTTTAAAAAACCATCACCATTTTACACCCCATATAATGATCCATGCAGTTCTTTATGGCCCCATAAATGCCCCATATAATGCTCCATACAGTTCTTTACGGCCCCATAGATGCCCCGTATAATGCTCCATGCAGTTATGTCCCCATAGATGCTCCATATAATGCTCTATGCAGTTCATTATGGCCCCATAGATGCCCCATGTAATGCTCCATGCAGTTCTTTATGGCCCCATAGATGCCCCATATAATGCCCCATATAATGCTCCATGCAGTTATGGCCCCATAGATGCCCCATATAATGCTTCATGCAGTTATGGCCCCATAGATGCCCCATAGATGCCCCATATAATTCTCCATGCAGTTATGGCCCCATAGATGCCCCATATAATGCTCCATGCAGTTATGGCCCCATAGATGCCCCATGCAATGCTCCTTGCAGTTCTTTATGGTCCCATAGACGTTCCATATAGCATTGTGCCACATGTAGTGCTGCTGCTGCACTAAAAAAATGACATACTCACCTCTCGTCACTGCCCGCTGCTCCTCAGCATCCCGTCTCTCCGCACTGACTGTTCAGGCAGAGGGCGGTGTGCACACTAATATGTCATCGCGCCCTCTGATCTGAACGGTCAGTGCTGAGGACGCGGAAGACGGGGCGGCGGTGGAAAGCGGAAAGGTGAATATGACATACTCGCCTGCTCCCGGCACTCCTGGCGCGGTCCCTGCATGTCCCACATCTCCGGGAGCCAGCAGCTTCATCCTGTAGTGAGCGGTCACGTGGCACCGCTCATTACACTAATGAATATGCGGCTCCACCCCTATGGGTGTGGAGTCAATATTCATAACTTTGATGAGCGGTACCAGTGACCGCTGAACAGGAGAAGAAGCTGCCGTGCCTGAAGACCGTGGGATATGCGGGGACTGCACTAGGAGCACCGGGAGCAGGTGAGTATTTGACAGGCGTCGCTCCCCCTTACCCGCTGACCCCCCCCCGCCTTCCATGACTCGAGTATAACCCGAGAGGGGCACTTTCAGCCCATTTTTTTGGGCTGAAAATCTCAGTTTATACTCGAGTATATACAGTACATTAATTCCTATTCCTACATGTTTTAACCTTTCTTCATTTAGGACTATGCAGTTTGGTACATCTGGTGTGTGACAGGTTCAGCTGTTTATGCTATATATAATATATATATATACATTTTTAACCCCTTAGGATAATTCAGTAGCATGACAGTGCTTGCTTTTTTTTGTTCAGAAGAAAAGTTGTTTATGCTCATTAGGCTGAAAAGACTACAAAGCCATATTTAAAGGAATTGGACAGCACCAATCCACAGACAGACCAATTGTATACCAATGGAGAAAATCCATGACCATTAACCCCTTTCTGACATCTGACGTACTATCTCGTCGAGGTGGGGTGGGCCCGTATGACCACCGACGGGATAGTACGTCATACGCGATCGGCCGCGCTCACGGGGGGAGCGCGGCCGATCGTGGCCGGGTGTCAGCTGCATATCGCAGCTGACATCCGGCACTATGTGCCAGGAGCGGTCACGGACTGCCTCTGGCACATTAACCCCCAGCACACCGCGATCAAACATGATCGCGGTGTACCGGCGGTATAGGGAAGCATCGCGCAGGGAGGCGGCTCCCTGCGGGCTTCCCTGAGACCCCCGCAGCAACGCGATGTGATTGCATTGCTCCGAGGGTCTCCTACCTCCCTCCTCACCGCAGGTCCCGGATCCAAGATGGCCGCAGCATCCGGGTCCTGCAGGGAGGGAGGTGGCTTACCGAGTGCCTGCTCAGAGCAGGCGCTTGGTAAGCCTGCAGCCCTGCACAGCAGATCGCAGATCTGACAGAGTGCCGTGCACACTGTCAGATCAACGATCTGTGATGTCCCCCCCGGGACAAAGTAAAAATGTAAAAAAATAATTTTTCCACATGTGTAAAAAAATAAATAAAAAATAAATTCCTAAATAAAGAAAAAAAATATATATTATTCCCATAAATACATTTCTTTATCTAAATTTAAAAAAAAAAACAATAAAAGTACACATATTTAGTATCGCCGCGTCCGTAACGACCCAACCTATAAAACTATATCACTAGTTAACCCCTTCAGTAAACACCGTGAGAAAAAAAAAAAAAAACGAGGCAAAAAACGACGCTTTATTACCATACCGCCGAACAAAAAGTGGAATAACACGCGATCAAAAAGACAGATATAAATAACCATGGTACCGCTGAAAACGTCATCTTGTCCCGCAAAAATTGAGCCACCATACAGCATCATCAGCAAAAAAATAAAAAAGTTATAGTCCTGAGAATAAAGCGATACCAAAATAATTATTTTTTCTATAAAATAGCTTTTATCGTATAAAAGTGCCAAAACATTAAAAAATGATATAAATGAGATATCGCTGTAATCGTACTGACCCGACTAATAAAACTGCTTTATCAATTTTACCAAACGCGGAACGGTATAAACGCCTCCCCCAAAAGAAATTCATGAATAGCTGGTTTTTGGTCATTCTGCCTCACAAAAATTGGAATAAAAAGTGATCAAAAAATGTCATGTGCCCGAAAATGTTACCAATAAAAACGTCAACTCGTCCCGCAAAAATCAAGATCTCACATGACTCTGTGGACTCAAATATGGAAAAATTATAGCTCTCAAAATGTGGTAACGCAAAAAATATTTTTTGCAATAAAAAGCGTATTTCAGTGTGTGATGGCTGCCAATCATAAAAATCCGCTAAATAACCCGCTATAAAAGTAAATCAAACCCCCCTTCATCACCCCCTTAGTTAGGGAAAAATAAAAAAATAAAAAAAATGTATTTATTTCCATTTTCCCATTAGGGTTAGGGTTAGGGTTAGGGCTAGGGTTAGGGCTAGGGTTAGGGCTAGGGTTAGGGCTAGGGTTATTGCTAGGGTTATTGCTAGGGTTAGGGTTAGGGCAAGGGTTAGGGCTAGGGTTAGGGCTAGGGCTAGGGTTAGGGCTAGGGTTAGGGTTATTGCTAGGGTTAGGGCTAGGGTTAGGGCTAGGGTTGGGGCTAGGGTTAAGGCTACAGTTAGGGTTGGGGCTAAAGTTAGGGTTAGGGTTTGGATTACATTTACGGTTGGGAATAGGGTTGGGATTAGGGTTAGGGGTGTGTCAGGGTTAGGGGTGTGGTTAGGGTTACCGTTGGGATTAGGGTAAGGGGTGTGTTTGGATTAGGGTTTCAGTTATAATTGGGGGGTTTCCACTGTTTAGGCACATCAGGGGCTCTCCAAACAGGACATGGCATCCGATCTCAATTCCAGACAATTCTGCGTTGAAAAAGTAAAACAGTGCTCCTTCCCTTCAGAGCTCTCCCGTGTACCCAAGCAGGGGTTTACCCCAACATATGGGGTATCAGCGTACTCAGGACAAATTGGACAACATCTTTTGGGGTCCAATTTCTCCTGTTACCCTTGGGAAAATACAAAACTGGGGGCTAAAAAATAAGTTTTGTGGGAAAAAAAGGATTTTTTATTTTCATGGCTCTGCGTTGTAAACTGTAGTGAAACACTTGGGGGTTCAAAGTTTTCACAACACATCTAGATAAGTTCCTTGGGGGGTCTAATTTCCAATATGGGGTCACTTGTGGGGGGTTTCTACTGTTTAGGTACATCAGGGGCTCTGCAAATGCAACGTGACGCCTGCAGACCAATCCATCTAAGTCTGCATTCCAAACGGCGCTCCTTCCCTTCCGAGCTCTGCCATGCGCCCAAACAGTGGTTTACCCCCACATATTGGGTATCAGCGTACACAGGACAAATTGGACAACAACTTTTGGGGTCCAATTTATCCTGTTACCCTTGTGAAAATACAAAACGGGGGGCTAAAAAATCATTTTTGTGAAAAAAAAAATAATTTTTATTTTCACGGCTCTGCGTTATAAACTGTAGTAAAACACTTGGGGGTTCAAAGTTCTCACAACACATCTAGATAAGTTCCTTGGGAGGTCTAGTTTCCAATTTGGGGTCACTTGTGGGGGTTTCAACTGTTTGGGTACATCAGGGGCTCTGCAAATGCAACGTGACGCCTGCAGACCAATCCATTTAAGTCTGCATTCCAAACGGCGCTCCTTCCCTTCCGAGCTCTGCCATGCACCCAAACAGTGGTTTACTCCCACATATGGGGTATCAGCGTACACAGGACAAATTGGACAACAACTTTTGGGGTCCAATTTATCCTGTTACACTTGTGAAAATACAAAACTGGGGGCTAAAAAATCATTTTTGTGAAAAAAAAAATAATTTTTATTTTCACGGCTCTGCGTTATAAACTGTAGTGAAACACTTGGGGGTTCCAAGTTCTCACAACACATCTAGATAAGTTCCTTGGGAGGTCTAGTTTCCAATTTGGGGTCACTTGTGGGGGGTTTCTACTGTTTGGGTACATCAAGGGTTCTGCAAATGCAACATGACGCCTGCAGACCAATCCATTTAAGTCTGCATTCCAAATGGCGCTCCTTCCCTTCCGAGCTCTGCCATGCGCCCAAACAGTGGTTCCCCCCCACATATGGGGTATCAGCGTACTCAGGACAAATTGGACAACAACTTTTGGGGTCCAATTTATTATGTTGCCCTTGTAAAAATACAAAGCTGGGGGCTAAAAAATCATCTCTGTGAAAAAAAAGAGGAATTTTTATTTTCACGGCTCTGCGTTATAAACTGTAGTGAAACACTTGGGGGTTCAAAGTTCTCACAACACATCTAGATAAGTTCCTTAGGGGGTCTACTTTCCAAAATGGTGTCACTTGTGGGGGGTTTTAATGTTTAGGCACATCAGGGGCTCTCCAAACGCAACATGGCGTCCCATCTTAATTCCAGTCAATTTTGCATTGAAATGTCAAATGGCGCTCCTTCCATTCCGAGCTCTGCCCTGCGCCCAAACAATGGTTTACACCCACATATGGGGTATCGTCGTACTCAGGACAAATTGAACAACAACTTTTGTGGTCTAATTTCTTCTCTTACCCTTGGGAAAATAAAAAAATGGGGGCGAAAAGATCATTTTTGTGAAAAAATATGATTTTTTATTTTTACGGCTCTGCATTATAAACTTCTATGAAGCACTTGTTGGGTCAAAGTGCTCACCACACATCTAGATAAGTTCCTTAGGGGGTCTACTTTCCAAAATGGTGTCACTTGTGGGGGGTTTCAATGTTTAGGCACATCAGGGGCTCTCCAAACGCAACATGGCGTCCCATCTCAATTCCAGTCAATTTTGCATTGAAAAGTCAAATGGCGCTCCTTTCCTTCTGAGCTCTGCCATGCGCCCAAACAGTGGTTTACCCCCACATATGGGGTATCAGCGTACTCAGGACAAATTGTACAACAACTTTTGGGGTCCATTTTCTCCTGTTACCCTTGGTAAAATAAAACAAATTGGAGCTGAAATAAATTTTGTGTGAAAAAAAGTTAAATGTTCATTTTTATTTAAACATTCCAAAAATTCCTGTGAAACACCTGAAGGGTTAATAAATTTCTTGAATGTGGTTTTGAGCACCTTGAGGGGTGCAGTTTTTAGAATGGTGTCACATTTGGGTATTTTCTGTCATATAGACCCCTCAAAATGACTTCAAACGAGATGTGGTCCCTAAAAAAAAATGGTGTTGTAAAAATGAGAAATTTATGGTCATTTTTTAACCCTTATAACTCCCTAACAAAAAAAAATTTGGTTCCAAAAGTGTGCTAATGTAAAGTAGACATGTGGGAAATGTTACTTATTAAGTATTTTGCGTGACATATGTCTGTGATTTAAGGGCATAAAAATTCAAAGTTGGAAAATTGCAAAATTTTCAAAATTTTTGCCAAAAATCCATTTTTTTCACAAATAAAATCAAGTTATATCGAATAAATTTTACCACTATCATGAAGTACAATATGTCACGAGAAAACAATGTCAGAATCGCCAAGATCCGTTGAAACGTTCCAGAGTTATAACCTTATAAAAGGACAGTGGTCTGAATTGTAAAAATTGGCCTGGTCATTAACGTGCAAACCACCCTTGGGGGTGAAGGGGTTAAAGCCACTGAATAAGTAGTCAACCAACAAAGATAACTCCAATAGTTTGTAAAGTCACAAGAGAACCCAAGGTAACCTCTAAGCAACTAAAGGCCTCTTTAACATTACCTATTGTTAATATTCATGAGTGCATTAAAGGATTATTAGGAGAAAGACTCTTCTCTTGAAAAAGAGCATTGCAAATCATCTGTAGTTGGCTAACGATTACCTAAGCAAGCCAGACTGGTGTATGTTTTGTGAACAGTTGACAACAAAATAGAGTGTTTTTGTTTAAATGAGAAGCTTTATGTTTGGAGAAAGAAAACACTCAATAAAAGAATAAAAACCTAACATCATCTGTGAAACAGAATAGCAATATTACCATGGTTGTGGCCTGTTTTGCTGCATCAGGGCCAGGATGGCTTGCCATCATTGATGGAACAATAAATTCTTAATAGAACCACCACATTTTAAAGGAAAATGTCAGGACATGAATTTCAAGGGAACTACGGCAAGACAACAACATTAAGCATGTGAGTTTTTCTACAAAAGAATGTTTAAAGAAGAATAAAGATAATGTTTTGGAAATAACAATTGAAAGTCCTGACCTTAATCCTTTAGCAATTTTATGGAAGAACCTGAAGTGAGCAGTTCATGGGAGAAAACACCAATATGACAGAGTTGAAGCTGTTCTGTATGGAGGAATGGGCTAAAATTCCTCCAGCTGATGTACGGAATTAATCAATAACACAAGTCTGCAAGGGAAAAATTGTTTGAACAGTAAGAGGTGATTTTTATATATTTATCACTGAACTCAGTCAAAATATAGAACAAATGCTATCATGTACAGTTTTTTAACAAACACTGACTCCATAGGATTTTTCTTGCACCATACTTTCACCACTATGCATGACCTTTGGTGGATGATTTTGGTGTCCTTAAATTGGCTATAAATTATTGGACGCTGTGCTGAGATTCACTGCTGTGGGCAGAGAAGATTTTCTTAATCCAGCTTCCAAAGAGTGTGGTGGTGTCCATAGCATCCAATCATAGAATATCTTTTATTTAACCTCAGCAGTATAATAAAATTAAGCTGTGCTGCGATTGGTTGTTATGGGCAGTAAAGACAGGTGTTTTTTTTAGTCACAGTACAAAACAGTGTGGTGGTGTCTATAGCAACCATTCAGAACACAGGTTTACTTCAGCAGTTTAATAGAAAACTGCACTGTGATTAGTTGCTATGGGGAGCAAAGGCAGATTTTCTTTTAGACAGAATTCATAAGAGTGTGCGGGTGTGCTTACGACAATTCCTTTAAGTATTTAATGGTTGTGTTGGATTAAGTTTCTGTTTTTAACCCCTTAATGACCCAGCCTATTTTGGCCTTAATGACCTTGCCGTTTTTTGAAATTCTGACCAGTGTCCCTTTATGAGGTAATAACTCAGGAACGCTTCAACGGATCCTAGCGATTCTGAGATTATTTTTTCGTGACATATTGGGCTTCATGATAGTGGTAAATTTAGGTCGATAATTTCTGAGTTTATTTGTGAAAAAAATGGAAATTTGGCGAAAATTTTGAAAATTTCGCAATTTTCACATTTTTAATTTTTATTCTGTTAAACCAGAGAGGTATGTGACACAAAACAGTTAATAAATAACATTTCTCACATTTCTACTTTACATCAGCACAATTTTGGAAACAAATTTTTTTTTTGCTAGGAAGTTATAAGGGTTAAAATTTGACCAGTGATTTCTCATTTTTACAACAAAATTTACAAAACCATTTTTTTTAGGGACCACCTCACATTTGAAGTCAGTTTGAGGGTTCTATATGGCTGAAAATACCCCAAAGTGACACCATTCTAAAAACTGCACCCCTCAAGGTGCTCAAAACCACATTCAAGAAGTTTATTAACCCTTCAGGTGTTTCACAGCAGCAGAAGCAACATGGAAGGAAAAAATGAACATTTAACTTTTTAGTCACAAAAATGATATTTTAGCAACAATTTTTTTATTTTCCCAAGGGTAAAAGGAAAAACTGAACCACGAACGATGTTGTCCAATTTGTCCTGAGTACGCTGATACCTCATATGTGGGGGTAAACCACTGTTTGGGCATACGGCAGGGCTTGGAAGGAAAGGAGCGCCATTTGACTTTTTGAATGAAAAATTGGCTCCAATCTTTAGCGGACACCATGTCGCGTTTGGAGAGCCCCCGTGTGCCTAAACATTGGAGCTCCCCCACAAGTGACCCCATTTTGGAAACTAGACCCCCCAAGGAACTTATCTAGAAGCATAGTGAGCACTTTAAACCCCCAGGTGCTTCACAAATTGATCCGTAAAAATGAAACAGTACTTTTTTTTCACAAAAAAATTATTTTAGCCTCAATTTTTTCATTTTCACATGGGCAACAGGATAAAATGGATCCTAAAATTTGTTGGACAATTTCTCCTGAGTACACTGATACCTCACATGTGGGGGTAAACCACTGTTTGGGCACATGGTAAGGCTCGGAAGGGAAGGAGCGCCATTTGACTTTTTGAATGAAAAATGATCTCCATCGCTAGCAGAGACCATGTCACGTTTGGAGAGCCCCCGTGTGCCTAAACATTGGAGCGCTCCCACAAGTGACCCCATTTTGGAAAGTAGACCCCCCCAAGGAACTTATCTAGAAGCATAGTGAGCACTTTAAACTCTCAGGTGCTTCACAAATTGATCCGTAAAAATGAAAAAGTACTTTTTTTTCACACAAAATTTCTTTTAGCCTCAATTTTTTCATTTTCACATGGGCAACAGGATAAAATGGATCCTAAAATTTGTTGGGCAATTTCTGCTGAGTATGTTGATACCTCATATGTGGGGGTAAACCACTGTTTGGGTGCACGGCAAGGCTCGGAAGGGGAGGCGTGCCATTTGACTTTTTGAATGGAAAATTAGCTCCAATCGTTAGCGAACACCATGTCGCGTTTGGAGAGCCCCTGTGTGCCTAAACATTGGAGCTCCCCTACACGTGACCCCATTTTGGAAACTAGACCCCCCAAGGAACTTATCTAGATGCATAGTGAGCACTTATAACCCCCAGATGCTTCACAGAAGTTTATAACGCAGAGCCGTGAAAATAAAAAATAATTTTTCTTTCCTCAAAAATGATTTTTAGCCCAGGATTTTTTAATTTTCCAAGGGTAATAGGAGAAATTGGACCCCAAATGTTGTTGTCCAGTTTGTTCTGAGTACGATGATACCCCATATGTGGGGGTAAACCACTGTTTGGGCACACGGCAGGGCTCGGAAGGGAAGGCACG
This sequence comes from Ranitomeya variabilis, assembly GCF_051348905.1. NCBI lineage: Eukaryota > Metazoa > Chordata > Amphibia > Anura > Dendrobatidae > Ranitomeya > Ranitomeya variabilis. The sequence continues at coordinate 157,902,282 of NC_135238.1, read as the reverse complement.
CCATTTGGCTTTTTGAATGGAAAATTAGCTCCAATCATTAGCGGACACCATGTCACGTTTGGAGAGCCCCTGTGTGCCTCAACATTGGAGCTCCCTAACAAGTGACCCCATTTTGGAAACTAGACCTCCCAAGGAACTAATCTAGATGTGTGGTGAGCACTTTGAACCCCCAAGTGCTTCGCAGAAGTTTATAACGCAGAGCCGTGAAAATAATAAATGTGTTTCCTTTCCTCAAAAATATTTTTTTAGCCCAGAATTTTTTATTTTTGCAAGGGTAACAGGAGAAATTGGACCCCAAAAGTTGTTGTCCAGTTTCTCCTGAGTACGCTGATACCCCATATGTGGGGGTAAACCACTGTTTTGGCACACGTCGGGGTTCGGAAGGGAAGTAGTGACGTTTTGGAATGCAGACTTTGATGGAATGGTCTGCTGGCGTCACGTTGCATTTGCAGAGCCCCTGATGTGCCTAAACAGTAGAAACACCCCACAAGTGACCCCATTTTGGAAACTAGACCCCCCAAGGAACTTATCTAGATGTGTGATGAGCACATTCAACCCCCAAGTGCTTCACAGAAGTTTACAACGCAGAGCCGTGAAAATAAAAAATCATTTTTCTTTCCTCAAAAAAGATGTTTTAGCAAGCAATTTTTTATTTTCACAAGGGTAACAGGAGAAATTGGGCCCCAATGTTTGTTGCCCAGTTTGTTGTGAGTACAGTGATACCCCATATGTGGGGGTAAACCACTGTTTGGGCGCACGTCAGGGCTCGGAAGGGAAGTAGTGACATTTGAAATGCAGACTTTGATGGAATGGTCTGCGGGCGTCACGTTGCATTTGCAGAGCCCCTGATGTGCCTAAACAGTAGAAACACCCCACAAGTGACCCCATTTTGGAAACTAGACCCCCCACGGAACTTATCTAGATGTGTGATGAGCACATTCAACCCCCAAGTGCTTCACAGAAGTTTACAACGCAGAGCCGTGAAAATAAAAAATCATTTTTCTTTCCTCAAAAAAGATGTTTTAGCAAGCAATTTTTTATTTTCACAAGGGTAACAGGAGAAATTGGGCCCCAATGTTTGTTGCCCAGTTTGTTGTGAGTACAGTGATACCCCATATGTGGGGGTAAACCACTGTTTGGGCGCACGTCAGGGCTCGGAAGGGAAGTAGTGACATTTGAAATGCAGACTTTGATGGAATGGTCTGCGGGCGTCACGTTGCATTTGCAGAGCCCCTGATGTGCCTAAACAGTAGAAACACCCCACAAGTGACCCCATTTTGGAAACTAGACCCCCCAAGGAACTTATCTAGATGTGTGATGAGCACATTCAACCCCCAAGTGCTTCACAGAAGTTTACAACGCAGAGCCGTGAAAATAAAAAATCATTTTTCTTTCCTCAAAAAAGATGTTTTAGCAAGCAATTTTTTATTTTCACAAGGGTAACAGGAGAAATTGGGCCCCAATGTTTGTTGCCCAGTTTGTTGTGAGTACAGTGATACCCCATATGTGGGGGTAAACCACTGTTTGGGCGCACGTCAGGGCTCGGAAGGGAAGTAGTGACATTTGAAATGCAGACTTTGATGGAATGGTCTGCGGGCGTCACGTTGCATTTGCAGAGCCCCTGATGTGCCTAAACAGTAGAAACACCCCACAAGTGACCCCATTTTGGAAACTAGACCCCCCAAGGAACTTATCTAGATGTGTGATGAGCACATTCAACCCCCAAGTGCTTCACAGAAGTTTACAACGCAGAGCCGTGAAAATAAAAAATCATTTTTCTTTCCTCAAAAAAGATGTTTTAGCAAGCAATTTTTTATTTTCACAAGGGTAACAGGAGAAATTGGGCCCCAATGTTTGTTGCCCAGTTTGTTGTGAGTACAGTGATACCCCATATGTGGGGGTAAACCACTGTTTGGGCGCACGTCAGGGCTCGGAAGGGAAGTAGTGACATTTGAAATGCAGACTTTGATGGAATGGTCTGCGGGCGTCACGTTGCATTTGCAGAGCCCCTGATGTGCCTAAACAGTAGAAACACCCCACAAGTGACCCCATTTTGGAAACTAGACCCCCCAAGGAACTTATCTAGATGTGTGATGAGCACATTCAACCCCCAAGTGCTTCACAGAAGTTTACAACGCAGAGCCGTGAAAATAAAAAATCATTTTTCTTTCCTCAAAAAAGATGTTTTAGCAAGCAATTTTTTATTTTCACAAGGGTAACAGGAGAAATTGGGCCCCAATGTTTGTTGCCCAGTTTGTCCTGAGTACAGTGATACCCCATATGTGGGGGTAAACCACTGTTTGGGCGCACGTCAGGGCTCGGAAGGGAAGTAGTGACATTTGAAATGCAGACTTTGATGGAATGGTCTGCGGGCGTCACGTTGCATTTGCAGAGCCCCTGATGTGCCTAAACAGTAGAAACACCCCACAAGTGACCCCATTTTGGAAACTAGACCCCCCAAGGAACTTATCTAGATGTGTGATGAGCACATTCAACCCCCAAGTGCTTCACAGAAGTTTACAACGCAGAGCCGTGAAAATAAAAAATCATTTTTCTTTCCTCAAAAAAGATGTTTTAGCAAGCAATTTTTTATTTTCACAAGGGTAACAGGAGAAATTGGGCCCCAATGTTTGTTGCCCAGTTTGTTGTGAGTACAGTGATACCCCATATGTGGGGGTAAACCACTGTTTGGGCGCACGTCAGGGCTCGGAAGGGAAGTAGTGACATTTGAAATGCAGACTTTGATGGAATGGTCTGCGGGCGTCACGTTGCATTTGCAGAGCCCCTGATGTGCCTAAACAGTAGAAACACCCCACAAGTGACCCCATTTTGGAAACTAGACCCCCCAAGGAACTTATCTAGATGTGTGATGAGCACATTCAACCCCCAAGTGCTTCACAGAAGTTTACAACGCAGAGCCGTGAAAATAAAAAATCATTTTTCTTTCCTCAAAAAAGATGTTTTAGCAAGCAATTTTTTATTTTCACAAGGGTAACAGGAGAAATTGGGCCCCAATGTTTGTTGCCCAGTTTGTTGTGAGTACAGTGATACCCCATATGTGGGGGTAAACCACTGTTTGGGCGCACGTCAGGGCTCGGAAGGGAAGTAGTGACATTTGAAATGCAGACTTTGATGGAATGGTCTGCGGGCGTCACGTTGCATTTGCAGAGCCCCTGATGTGCCTAAACAGTAGAAACACCCCACAAGTGACCCCATTTTGGAAACTAGACCCCCCAAGGAACTTATCTAGATGTGTGATGAGCACATTCAACCCCCAAGTGCTTCACAGAAGTTTACAACGCAGAGCCGTGAAAATAAAAAATCATTTTTCTTTCCTCAAAAAAGATGTTTTAGCAAGCAATTTTTTATTTTCACAAGGGTAACAGGAGAAATTGGGCCCCAATGTTTGTTGCCCAGTTTGTTGTGAGTACAGTGATACCCCATATGTGGGGGTAAACCACTGTTTGGGCGCACGTCAGGGCTCGGAAGGGAAGTAGTGACATTTGAAATGCAGACTTTGATGGAATGGTCTGCGGGCGTCACGTTGCATTTGCAGAGCCCCTGATGTGCCTAAACAGTAGAAACACCCCACAAGTGACCCCATTTTGGAAACTAGACCCCCCAAGGAACTTATCTAGATGTGTGATGAGCACGTTCAACCCCCAAGTGCTTCACAGAAGTTTACAACGCAGAGCCGTGAAAATAAAAAATCATTCTTCTTTCCTCAAAAATTATGTCTTAGCAAGTAATTTTTTATTTTTGCAAGGGTAATAGGAGAAATTGGACCCCAACAGTTGTTGCCCAGTTTGTCCTGAGTACGCTGGTACCCCAAATGTGGGGGTAAACCACTGTTTGGGCACACGTCGGGGCTTGGAAGGGAGGGAGCACCATTTGACTTTTTGAATGCAAGATTGGCTGGAATCAATGGTGGCGCCATGTTGCGTTTGGAGACCCCTGATGTGCCTAAACAGTGGAAACCCCTCATTTCTAACTTCAACACTAACCCCAACACACCCCTAACCCTAATCCCAACTGTAGCCATAACCCTAATCCCAACCCTAACCCCAACACACCCCTAACCACAACCCTAACCCCAACACACCCGTAACCCTAATTCCAACCCTAGCCCTAATTCCAACCCTAACCCTAAGGGTATGTGCCCACGTAGCGGATTCGTGTGAGATTTTTCCGCACGACTTTTGAAAAATCTGCAAGTAAAAGGCACTGCGTTTTACCTGCGGATTTACAGCAGATTTCCAGTGTTTTTTTGTGCGGATTTCACCTGCGGATTCCTATTGAGGAACAGGTGTAAAACGCTGCGGAATCCGCACAAAGAATTGACATGCTGTGGAAAATACAACGCAGCATTTCTGCACGGAATTTTCCGCATTATGGGCACAGCGGATTTGGTTTTCCATAGGTGTACACGGTACTGTAAACCTGATGGAAAACTGCTACGAATTCGCAGCGGCCAATCCGCTGCGGAGCAGCGGCCAATCCGCTGCGGATCCGCGGCCAATCCGCTGCGGATCCGCGGCCGATCCGCTGCGGATCCGCGGCCGATCCGCTGCGGATCCGCGGCCGATCCGCTGCGGATCCGCTGCCAAATCCGCACATGCCATAACCCTAACCCTACCCGTAACCCTAACCCTAGTTCTAACCCTAACCCTAGTGGAAAAAAAAATAAATATATTTTCTTTATTTTATTATTGTCCCTATCTATGGGGGTGATAAAGGGGGGGGTTTATTTATTATTTTTTTTATTTTGATCGCTGTGGTAGAACCTACCACAGCGATCAAAATGTACCTGTAAGGAATCTGCCGGCCGGCGGGCGTACTGAGCATGCGCCCGCCATTTTCCAAGATGGCGGCGCCCAGCGAGGAGACGGCCGGACACCGGGAGGATCGGTAAGTATGAAGGGGTGGTGGGGGGGTGGATCTGAGCACAGGGGGGGTGATCGGAGGACGGGGGGAGCGGACAGCAGGACGGGGGAGCGGGCAGGAGCACGGGGCAGCAGAGCACAGGACGGAGGGGACCGGACCACGCACCGGAGCACTGGGGGGGCGATCGGTGGGGTGGGGGGTGGTCACTTCAGGTTTTCCAGCCATGGCCGATGATATTGCAGCATCGGCCATGGCTGGATTGTAATATTTCACCAGTTTTTTAGGTGAAATATTACAAATCGCTCTGATTGGCAGTTTCACTTTCAACAGCCAATCAGAGCGATCGTAGCCACGGGGGGGTGAAGCCACCCCCCCTGGGCTGAAGCACCACTCCCCCTGTCTCTGCAGATCGGGTAAAATGGGAGTTAACCCCTTCACCCGATCTGCAGGGACGCGATCCCTCCATGACGCATACGCTGCGTCATAGGTCGGGAAGGCACAGACTTTCATGACGCAGCGTATGCGTCAAAGGTCGGGAAGGGGTTAACAACGTGATCAAAATGGCTACAACGGGGTGTCGTAATTCACACAACTTTTGTAGTGAAGAAACAACAAAGGAACATTACAGACTCTTCCTCAGAAAAAGTGCTTTATGCATACTTTTGTGTAAAACTAGGTGATCAGGACAAGTTGTGGGCTCCACATGTAGTGTGTTCTGTTTGTATAGAAAAACTACTTACTACAGAGGTCTAAAGTGAAGAAAGAGAGCTTTCATTTTGGTGTGCCTAGCGGGATCCATGAAATCTTAGTGATGACTGCTACTTTTGTATGTGCAACGTGGAGGTATTCAACCTTATAAATAGGAAGGAAATTATATACCCAGACCTCCCATCAATGATTCACCCTGTGCCTCACAGTCCATGAATACCCATCCCTTCACCTCCAGAGAAGCTTGAAGATTCAGAATACGAAGAGTAGGTCTCTGACTAAGATTTTTACACTAGTCCCAATGAGCTACAGTTTTTTTCAGCTCGAATTAAATGATTTAGTCAGAGACATGACACCTCTTAACCATTCTGCTGAAGTTTTAGGCTCTAGACTAAATTTTGCATTCAAAAAGTCAAATAGCGCTCCTTCCCTTCCAAGCCCTGCTGTGCACCCAAACAGCATTTTTCCTCCACATGTTGGGTATCAGTATACTCAGGAGAAATTGCACAACAAATTTTATAATGCAATTTCTCCTGTTACCCTTATCAAATTGCAAAATTTGAGGCTAAAAATCATTTTTGTGGGAAAAATGTGATTTTTATATTTTCACGACTCAACATTATAAACTTCTGTGAAGCACTTAGATAAGAGGGGTTTGGTTTCCAAAATTGTGTCACTTGTTGGAGTTTCCACTGTTTAGGCACATCAGGGTCTCTCCAAACACAACATTGCATCTGCTAATCAATCAAGCAAATTTTGCATTAAAAAAGTAAAATGGTGCTCCTTCCTTTCCGACCCCTGCCAAACTGGTTTTCCCCCGCATATGTGGTATTGGTGTGCTCAGGAGAATCTGCACAACAATTTATATGGTCCATTTTCTCCTGTTACCCTTGTAACAATAAAAAAATTGGGTCTAAAGGAAAATTTTTGTAAAAAAAAAATTTTTTCACAAATAAACGTAAGTTATATCAAAGAAATTTTACCACTATCATGAAGTACACTATGTCATGAAAAAAATAACCTCAGAATCAGTGGGATTTATTAAAGAGTTCCAGAGTTATTACCTCATAATGTGACAGTGGTCAGAATTTAAAAAATTGGCATGGTCAGGAAGGTGAAAACAGGCTTCGATGTGAAGGGGTTAATTATCTCACCCCTGATGTGATGCCTGTAACTACTTCTCTTTGGTGTGGCTAAGATGTTAGGTGATATGGATGATATTGCTACTCGGAACTGCTTTTTCAGATTTGCATAGTTCTGAAACACAAGCAACTCTTTGCGATGAAAAGTTTTGTAAAGAACTTGCAGCAGTAAGTTGTACTGAATACAGATGCACATTTCATTACAGGTCTCCTCACAGTGTTAAATCCATCACTGCTCATATTACATTTAAAGATGTTAACCAGGAGTAGACTTGTAGTATATGTCACATTGAAGGAACCAGGATTGCTATGTATCCATAACATAGGAGACACCGAGACTGCGGTATACATCACACAGGAGACATCAAATCTGCTGTATATACATCACAGGAAACATGGTGCTGTGGTATATACATCACAGGAGACATTGGGCTGCGGCATAGACATCACAAAAGATGTGGGGCTGAGGCATAGACATCACAGGAGACAGTGGGCAGAGGGCAGAGGCATAGATATCATAGGAGAGAGTGATCTGGGGCATATGCTTAACAGGACACAGAGGGGTGTGGCATATACATGATGAGAGACATTGGGCTGTGGTATGCACATAACAGGAAACATAAAGCTGCAGTATAAACATCACAGGAGACATGGGTTTGTGGTATAGACATTACAGGAGACATGGGGTTGTGGCATATACATCACAGGAGACACATTGGGGCTGTGGCATATACATTACTAGAGAGACATTGGATCGCGGCATAGACATCACTGGAGACGCTCAGTCTTTGTTGTCGACAATACAGGGGATGCTGCCACTTCTGTCATCTACTGTGGGACGTAAGTGCATCTAATTCTGCTCTCAAAGAATATCCAGACACTCACACTGACCAGCATCGGGGCTTTCAATGCCTGCACTAAAGCATTCAGCAGTGGACTCTGCGTGTGCGTGCTTGCAGATTGAAAAGAAATTGAATGCCCAGCAGCCGTCAAAACGCAAGCAGCCAGCCCGAGCACAGTGGTCCCTGAGAATCTGACTGGGAGCTGAAGAGAAAGCCATTGATGGCTGTAAATGGCCCACGGGACTAAGGTTTTCCACACCTGCTCTAGTGTATTGCAGTGATGTTCCTGGGCTGATGGAGAAATTTAACATTGAGTACAATGTGAGCGAGTGGAGACTCTTTATTGATTCGTCCCAAAGAGAGTCTGAAAGCGGTGCTACTGTACAATGGCAGTATGCCTGTAAAGCATTCTGTGCACTTGAAAGAAGGCTATGAGAATTTAGACTTTATTCTCAAGAAACTGCACTACCAGGATCAAGAATGGTGAATATGTGGCAATTTGAAAGTTCTCTCTTTGCTCCTTGGGCAGCAAGGAGGATACACTATGTACCCATGCTTTTTGTGTGAATGGGAAAGCCGTGATGGGACATATCACTGGAGCCAAAAAAGTTGGCAACCAGAAAATCTTTGCAACATGGACTCAACATAGTTGCGGAACGTTTAGTTGATCCCATGAAAGTTCTACTGCCACGAATCAACATTAACCTTAGACCAATGAAGCAGTTTGTGAAAGTTCTACCAATAAAAGGAGAGACTTTTAAGCACCTGTGTACCAAGTTTCAGGAACTGTCCTAAACAAAACTGTACGAAAGCATTTTTATGGGTCTGGATATTTGGAAACTCATGAAAGACAATGTGTTCGAAACAAAAATGAAAGCTGTTGAGAAAGGGGCTTGGAAGTAATTTAACTTTTTAACGAACGCTGATATGCATTAAAATGGTATCTGCTAATTGGGCCCATGCTGAATGTGAGACTTCAGAGGCAGATAAGGCTTGGTATCTATCCCGTTCAGTGTGAGAATCACGATGCCTAACATTGCCCCCCCCCCCCCGCTAGCACCACCCTGGTCGATCTTCCCATGCTCGAAAGCCGCAATAAGCTGGGGGGCACTAATGTGCTCTATAGGCTCCTAGGTTCTATCCCATGACCCTTCCAGTCCACCCAAAAAAAATGTTTTGCTGTGCACCACCTTGGACCCAACAATGGCATTGACCTCAAAATCATCCGAGGACGTATCTGAGCTCCCAGCAGGAGTCCTAGAAGACCGGGTCATATATAACGGTTTTAACAGAGACACATCGAAGGTGTCAGTGATGTTCAAATGTGGTGGAAGACTGAGGCGATAGACTACAGGATTCACCTGTTCAAGGACATTGAAAGGACCTCGATAGTGGGGAGCAAATTTAGTGGACTCTACATGCTACCTGATGTTATGAGCAGATAAGCACATCAAATCAACAGGGCAAAGACTGGAGCGGGACAACAACGTATGTCAGCAGAGGCCCTCATTCTCTCCTTAGAGGCTTGAATTGCACCCTGCGTGCGATCCCAGATATCACGAGCCTCCACTGCCCAATCCACCACCCTAGAGTCGGAAGACGAGATGGGCGTGGGCACGGGAACATGCGGGTCCTGCCTATAATTAAGAATAAATAAACGGAGTCTGCCCCATGGAATCAGAAATGGCATTATTTAAGGCAAACTCCGCCCAAGGCAGCAGGGAAAACCAATTGTTATGCCTGGTGGACACAAAATGCCGGAGATACGTGACCAGCATCTGATTGGTCCTCTCCACCAGTCCATTTGTCTCCGGATGGTACACAGAGGGCAAGTTAAGCTCAATACTAAGTAGATTACAGGGCTCCCTCCAAAATCAAGATGTGAACTGGGGACCTCGGTCAATAACAATCTTGTCAGGCATCTGTCACGGGGAGACTAGGTGGGCAAGAGCTAATAACCCGGGCCCCTGCAATTTCCCTAAGACTAGGGAAATCCTGACTGACCCTCTACCTAGAGTTTACACTGATGGTGTGCATGTCTAGGCCTCGACCCTCGCCCTGTCTCCTGTTTCAACCCTAGGCTGAAACCACCGCCTACCACCCAGTGAAAAGATCATACACCAATACCCACAGTTAGAACAGACAAGGATAACGGAAAATATACACCACGCCGCAGTCACTCAGGAATACACTATAAATGCGCAGGGCAAAATAAATACAAATATAGGAAGGAGTAAATAAGACAAAGGGAAATACACCTCCAGCAACGATACTCCAACTACTAGCTCACCACTCCAGACCGAGATAACAACGCACAAGACAGAAGCTATAATCGGCGACGCCCAATTTCCAGGAGAACTATTTAAAGGCAATGGGCATGGCCCAGCTTCCAATCCGAGCATCAGGTAAATTAACCCCGGACCAGCTAGATAAAATCTAGCCGACGCCAATGAGCACATAGAGGTCAAAAGCGGAATTACCGCTGTCTGTCGAACGACCTGGTCTGAACAGCATCCGACATGACAGTACCCCGCCTTCTACGAGGGACCCCAGGCCCTCACGGCTTATAGGACCCGGCTTGTCTGGATGGCGATGGTGAAAAAACCTGACCAGCCGATCCGCATGAATGTCCGAGGCTGGTACCCAGGACCTCTCCTCAGGCCCATAACCATGCCAGTGTACCAAGTACTGTAAAGTGCGGCGCACTACACGAGAGTCAACCACCTTGGAGACTTCAAATTCCAAATTACCATCCACCAAGACTGGAGGTGGCATAGGCGCCGCGTCCACAGAACCCACCACCTTCTTTAAAAGAGACCTGCGGAACACGTTGTGTATCTTATACAATGTAGGAAGCTCCAATCGGTACGCTACTGGGTAAATGACAGCGGTGACCCTAAATGGACCAATAAACCGTGGACCCAATTTAAGGGATGGTATTTTGAGTCTTATGTTTTTAGTGGATAACCACACCCAGTCATCCACACTCAGGTCCGGACCTGGCATACGCCTACTGTCAGCCACACGTTTGTACCTAGCACCCACACTCGACAGGCGCTGTTTAACTCTCCTCCAGACTGACGACAATTGTGCTCTTAACTGGTCCTCCTCCGGAACGCCGGAAGAGCCCCTCTGACTCAAAGTACAAAATTGAGGATGTAGCCCGTAAACACAAAAAAACAGAGACTCCCCAGATGACTCCTGGCGGTGATTATTGATGGCAAACTCAGCCAAAGGAAGGACCGTAGACCACTCCTCCTGGTTATCAGAGACAAAGCAGCGTAAGTACTGTTCCAAATTTTGGTTCATACGCTCAGTCTGACCATTTGACTGAGGATGAAACGCCGAAGAATGAGACAACTTGATCCCCAGCCGTGAGCAAAATGCTTTCCAAAATGTTGCCACAAACTGAGTACTCCTATCAGACACGATGTCAGACGGAACCCCATGAAGTCTGACCACCTCCTGCACAAATACCTGAGCCAGAGTCTTAGCGTTAGGCAACGAAGGCAAAGACACAAAGTGCGACATTTTTGAAAAGCGATCAACAATCACCAAGATGACTGTGTTCCCAGCTGAGGAGGGCAAATCAGTGATGAAATCCATGGAGATTTCCATCCATGGCTTACTAGGTACCTCAAGAGGAAGTAGTGTGCCAACAGGACGGGAGCGGGGCGTCTTAGCCCTAGCGCACGTGGTACAAGCTGACACGTATGAGACCACGTCCTGTCGGATCTTGGGCCACCAAAACCGACGTGCCACCAACTCCAAGGGACCTCTAACCCCTGGGTGGCCAGCCAGGACAGCATCATGATGTTCCGCCAAAACCTTTAAGTGGAGATGAAGCGGTACAAAAGATTTGTTGATGGGAAGCTCAGATGGTACCTCCTCCTGAGCCTCGGCAATCTCAGCCTCAAACTCGGTAGTGAGAGCCGAAACCACAACACCCTTTTGGAGGATGGGTACTGGATCCTCCTGAGGTTCTCCCTCCGGAAAACACCTGGACAGAGCATCCACCTTAGTGTTTTTAGACCCCGGTCTGTAAGTGACAACAAAATTGAACCGCGTGAAAAACAATGCCCTGCGAGCCTGCTTGGGGGACAGATGCTTGGCTGACTCCAAATACAGCAGATTCTTATGATCGGTAATAACAGTAACCTGATGTACCGACCCCTCCAAGAAGTGTCGCCATTCCTCAAAGGCCAACTTGATTGCCAACAACTCCCTGTTGCCGATATCATAGTTAAGTTCGGCGGACGACAGTTTCTTGGAGAAATAGGCGCATGGACGCAAATCACTCAAAGATGAGCCTTGTGATAGTACCGCCCCCACACCAACCTCAGACGCATCGACTTCCACAACAAAAGGTTTTGATACGTCTGGCTGCATAAGAATGGGGGCTGAAACAAAACTGTTCTTAAGAAATTCAAATGCGCGCACAGCAGCCTCAGGCCAAACGGAGAAATTGGTACCCTTTTTAGTCATGTCAGTTAGCGGTTTAGCAATGATTAGTGTTGAGCATTCCGATACCGCAAGTATCGGGTATCGGCCGATATTTGCTGTATCGGAATTCCGATACCGAGATCCGATACTTTTGTGGTATCGGGAATCGGAATCGGAAGTTCCCAGTGTATGGTTCCCAGGGTCTGAAGGAGAGGAAACTCTCCTTCAGGCCCTGGGATCCATATCCATGTAAAAAATAAAGAATTAAAATAAAAAATAGGGATATACTCACCCTCAGACGCGCCCTGGTAGTAACCGGCAGCCTTCTTTGCTTAAAATGAGCGCGTTCAGCACCTTCCATGACGTCACGGCTTCTGATTGGTCGCGTGCCGCTCATGTGTCCGCCACGCGACCAATCACAAGCCGCGACGTCATCCCTCAGGTCCTAAATTCCCTTCTAGGAATTTAGGACCTGAGGGATGACGTCACGGCTTCTGTTTGGTCGCGTGGCGGTCACATGAGCGGCACGCGACCAATCAGAAGCCGTGACGTCATGGAAGGTACTGAACGCGCTCATTTTAAGCAAAGAAGGCTGCCGGTTCACAGCGGTAAGGTCCAGGCTGCGTCGGAGAGGTGAGTATATCAATATTTTTTATTTTATTTCTTTATTTTACACATTAATATGGATCCCAGGGCCTGAAGGAGAGTTTCCTCTCCTTCAGACCCTGGGAACCGTCAGGATACCTTCCGATACTTGGTGTCCCATTGACTTGTATTGGTATCGGGTATCGGCATCGGCGAAATCCGATACTTTTCGGGTATCGGCCGATACTATCCGATACCGATACTTTCAAGTATCGGACGGTATCGCTCAACACTAGCAATGATGGAAAAATCCTTGATAAATTTCCTATAGTAGTTAGAAAACCCAAGGAACCGCTGAAGTGCTTTCAGGTTATCAGGCCGTTCCCAATGCAGCACCGCTTGCACCTTAGCGGCGTCCATATTAAAACCAGAAGCAGACACAATATAACCCAAGAAAGGCAACTCTTGAACAGAAAATACACATTTATCAAGTTTAGCATACAGCTTATTCTCTCTGAGAAGCTGTAACACCTGCCTGACATGATCTAAATGAGTATCACGGTCGCAAGAATATATAAGAATGTCATCTAGGTACACGATAACGAATTTCCCCAAAACATGCTAAAACACATCATTAATGAAATGTTGGAACACTGCAGGTGCGTTAGTCAACCCAAATGGCATCACCAAATTTTCAAAATGACCCTCAGGGGTATTAAAAGCCTTCTTCCACTCATCACCTTGACGGACTCTTATGAGGTTGTACGCCCCCCTGAGGTCAAGCTTGGTAAACCACTTAGCACCTGCCACCTGGTTGAACAAATCTGGTATTAGTGGCATAGAGTATGGATCACGAACCGTAATCTGGTTCAATTCCCTGAAATCCAAACATGGGCGTAATCTGCCATCTTTCTTCTTCACGAAGAAGAACCCTGCTGCCACTTGCGAGGATGAAGGCCTGATGTGCCCTTTGCTCAAACTTTCAGCAATGTAATCCTTTAATGCTTGTCTCTCCGGACCGGAGATGTTAAACATCCTTGCTTTAGGCAATTTGGCCCCTGGTTTAAATCTGATAGTACAGTCATAGGGGCGATGTGGCGGCAACTCTGAACAACCCTTCTCAGAGAACACATCCACAAAATCCAGAAGTGACTCCGGAACGCTTGAAGTCACAGCAGACACACATGTGGCCAGGCAATTATCCTGGCAGAATTCGCTCCACTGAATTATGTCCTGAGTTTTCCAGTCAATTACCGGGTTGTGCATAGACAACCATAGAAAACCCAAAACCACCTGAGCAGGAAGATTCCTGAGCACCTTACATGTAACCTGCTCGGAATGTAGAAGCCCAATGTGGAGTTTCACCTCAGCCACAAATTCAGTAATCTCCCCCTGTGAGAGAGGAGCAGCATTGATGGTGACCACGCGGATAGGATGAGGCAGTTTTTCAATCCTAAAACCTGCTGTGCGCGCAAACTCCTCATCAATGAGATTTGTGGCTGAACCACTATCCACAAACACAGTAATTGGCAGCTCACTGCCAGTGATTATAACCTTAGCAGGGACCATGCATTGAGAAACCACCATGGAGGATATACATAAGCTCAGATTGGTCTCCTCCACACCCTCTGAGCTTAGAAGTTTTCCGCCGTTGCGTTTTTCTTAGACAGTAGAGGACAGATGTTAATAAAATGACCAGTCTTACCGCAGTAAAAACAGGCTCCCTGCTTCCTGAGCTCAGGGGCTCGACGCTTCACATGTGACACCCCTGCGATTTGCATAGGCTCCGTGGGCTCACCTGCAGCAACCACACGTGAACCTAAACCCTCTCCCATAGGCGGTGTCTCATGCTCCCCCTGATGCAAACGGCGATCAATGCGAACAACCAGACTCATAGCGGAATCTAGAGAAGTAGGAGTCTCGTACATCAGAAGGGCTTTTTAAACCCTTCCAGAAACCCCATGAATAAGTTGACTCCGCAGCGCTGGATCATTCCACTGTGTATCGATTGCCCAGCAATGAAATTCAGAACAGTAATCCTCTGCTACTCGCTCCCCCTGGCGAATAGTGCGTATCTTAAATTCTGCTAGAGCCATTCTGTCTGACTCATCGTAAATATTTCCAAGAAAGGAAAAAAACTCTCCACAGAGTCAAATGCAGCAGAATCAGATGGCAAAGAAAACGCCCATGCTTGGAGATCCCCGCTTAACAATGACAACACCAGGCCCACACGCTGAGCCTCATTACCTGAGGAGATCGGGCGCATATGGAAATATAGTTTGCAAGCTTCATGAAAAGAAACAAATTTACTGCGTTCCCCAGCAAATTTTTCAGGCAAAGGAAACTTAGGCTCAGCAACTCTACCTGTCGCTCCAGCTTGCACATTAGATACTGCTAGTCCCTGTTGCTGCACTGCCCCCCTCAACTCAGTGACCTGTAGGGACAGCGCCTCCAACTGGCGGGTTATGGAAGTCATGGGATCCATGACAAAACAAAAAAAGGAAACCCCCTTTTTTTTTTGTTTTTTTTGTTTAAAAGGCTGATTATAATGTCACGGGAAGACTAGGTGGGCAAGAGCTAATAACCCGGGCCCCTGCAATTTCCCTCAGACTAGGGAAATCCTGACTGACCCTCTACCTAGAGTTTACACTGATGGTGTGCATGTCTAGGCCTCGGCCCTCGCCCTGTCTCCTGTTTCAATCCTAGGCTGAAACCACCGCCCACCACCCAGTGAAAAGATCATACACCAATATCCACAGTTAGAACAGAAAAGGATAACGGAAAATATACACCACGCCGCAGTCACTCAGGAATACACTATAAATGCGCAGGGCAAAATAAATACAAATATAGGAAGGAGTAAATAAGACAAAGGGAAATACACCTCCAGCAACGATACTCCAACTACTAGCTCACCACTCCAGACCGAGATAACAACGCACAAGACAGAAGCTATAATCGGCGACGCCCAATGTTCAGGAGAACTATTTAAAGGCAATGGGCATGGCCCAGCTTCCAATCCGAGCATCAGGTAAATTAACCCCGGACCAGCTAGATAAAATCTAGCCAACGCCAATGAGCACATAGAGGTCAAAAGCGGAATTACCGCTGTCTGTCGAACGACCTGGTCTGAACAGCGTCTGACATGACAGCATCCCATGCAGGTGGAAAATGTGTTTTATAAACAATGCTGCAACACTTGTGCAGAAGGTAGGCACGGAATGAGGACCAAATGCACCATTTTAGAAAAATGATCGGAGATGACCCAGAAGACTGTATTATTACAGGACTTCGGCATGTTCACAATGAAATCCATCCTGAACATCTCTCAAAGCCTGTCCACTACTGGCAAAGGATAAAGCAAGCCCGCGGGCCTCTGCCTGGATGACAGATTCCTGGCACAAGAGACACAGGCTAGCACATAATCCCTTACATCCCACACCATCCGAGGCCATCAATACGACCTGGTCAGTGGCTCAGTAGTCCTTTTGGTGCTGAAATGATCACCCAATTTGGACATGTGTGCCCACGAGATAACCTCCGGCTGCAGATTAGGGGAAACATAAGACTTGCCAGAGGATACCTGCTCTAACGACACCAGTGCCACTGTCCGAAGACTGTCCAACGGGACAATGAGACATAGCTTGTCCCCATCCTTGGACGAGACTACCAAACGGAATAGAGCATCAGCACATAAGTTCCTCTCCCCGCACAGAAAGTGGATGGAGATATTAAAATGGGAGAAGAACAAGGACCATCTGGCCTGGTGAGAGTTCAGCCGTTGAGCCACCTGCAGAAAAAGAAGGTTTTTATGGTCCGTGAAAACCTTGAAGGGATGCCGAGCTCACTCAAGGAGTTATCTCCACTCCGAGAAGGCCAACTTCATGGCCAGTAACTCCATGTCCCCAATAGAATAATTCCTCTCTGCTGATGAGAAGGTCTTAGAAAAAAAGAATCAAAGATGTCTCTGACCATGAGCATCCTTCTGGTACAGTACTGCTCCACCACCAACGGAAGAGGCATCCACTTCTAAGATGAAGGGCTTATCCACATCAGGCCGATGTAGCATAGGCTCCCTAGCAAAGTGAGATTTCAGGGAGGTAAAGGACTTATAGACTTCCTCGGACCACTGCTTAGGATTAGCTCCCTTCTTGGTGAGGGCTACCAATGGAGCTGCTAGGGTAGAGAAGTGGGGAATGAACTGGCGGTAAAAGTTGATTAACCCCATAAAGCGCTGCACCACTTTCAAGTAATGCGGTTCCAACTGTTGTGAATTCTGCTTTTGGGTTCCCTCCGATGGTAGTAGGTGGTAATGCAGTTGTCCCTGGGTTGCAGTCCTGGTCAGGTGTGTCTGCTGATTGCAGTTCTGACTGGGGTATTTAGGTGTACAGGATTCATTAGTCCTTGCCAGTTGTCAATTGTTGTTGGGAGGTGTTGGACCTCTGCTTGGTTCCTCCTGCCTTTCTGCCAAATCAGCAAAGATAAGTGTCTGTTTTTTTTTCTGTGGCACACATGCGGTGTGCTTCATAACTCAGTGCTATTCTTTTGTGTTTTCTTGTCCAGCTTAGATTGTGTCAGTATTTTCTCAGTCTTGTTGGATTCTCTGGGGTTGCAGATATTCATTCCACGTCTTTAGTTAGATTGTGGAATTTTTTGTATTATCTGCGGTGGATATTTTTGGAAGGGTTTTATTACTGACCGCCTAGTATTCTGTCCTATCCTTTCCTATTTAGCTAGAGTGGCCTCTTTTGCTAAATCCTTTTTTCTACCTGCGTGTGTCTTTTCTTCTCCTACTCACAGTCATTATTCGTGGGGGGCTGCCTATCCTTTGGGGTTCTGCTCTGAGGCAAGGTAGTATTCCTATTTCCATCTATAGGGGTATTTAGTCCTCCGGCTGTCTCGAGGTGTCTAGGGTTTGTTAGGCACACCCCACGGCTACTTCTAGTTGCGGTGTTAGTTCAGGATTTGCGGTCAGTACAGGTTCCACCGACTCCAGAGAAAGTTTCATGCGGCTCCAAGGTCACCGGATCATAACATCCAACCAGTTCATCAATGACTCCAATTTGGCAGGGTTCATTGCCAAACCCTTAACTGAAATGACATACCCTAGAAAAGGTAGAGACTCCTGCTCAAACCCGCATTTCTCCAATTTGGCAAAAAGGGAATTGGCGCGAAAGAGTTCAAAGACTCTACAGACATCTCTTTGGTGAGTGTCAAGATCTGGAGAGTAGATAAGTATGTCATCCAGATATACCACTACAGACATGGATAACAAATCTCAAAAGATGTCATTGATGAAGTCCTGTAAGACAGCGGAAGCATTACAGAGACCAAACGGCATTACTAAGTACTCATAATGACCATCCTGAGCATTGAATGCAGTCTTCCATTCGTCCCCCTCTCGTATACGTATTAAATTATAATCCCCATGCAGATCCAACTTAGTAAATATCCTAGCACCCCACAGCCTATTGAAGAGCTCAGAGATGAGTGGCAAAGGGTATTTGTTTTTGATGGTGATGTCATTCAAACCCCTATAATCAATGCAAGGACGAAGTTCCCCACTCTTCTTCTGGACAAAGAAGAATCCAGCCCCAGTAGGAGACACTGACTTCCTAAAAAAACCCTCTCGCCAGATTCTCCTTGATGTACTCCAATATAGCCTCAGTCTCTGGGAAAAACAAAGGATAGACACGCCCACAAGGAGTCTCTGCCTTGGGGATGAGGCCTATAGGGCAATCATAAGGGCAATGGGGAGGAAGAGTCTCCGAGGTCTTCTTAGGACTCTTTCACACTTCTGTTTTTTGCCATATGTCGCAGTCCATCCTTTTGGCAAAAAAACAAATCCTGCAAATGTGCCTGCAGGATGCGATTTTTTGCCATTCACTTTTATTGTCGACGGATTGCGACGAATGGGCACACGTCGCATCCATCGTGCAACGGATGCGTCATGATTTTGCGTTCAATGTAACGTTTTTTGTCCGTCAAAACCGCCATTTCCGACCACGCATGTGTGGCCAGAACTCCACCCCCTCCTCCCCGACACTCACAATGGGCAGTGGATGCGTCTGAAAACTGCATCTGCTGCCCATCTTGTGCACAATTGGGCCGACGATTTGCAACGGTCCTGTACCGACGGAAATGTGAAAGAGGCCTTAGAGAACACGTCCGCATATTGCCAGTAGTGCTTAGGAAGAGGAGTTAGATCTGAAGTGACTTCAGACAACCCAACCAGAACTTGGGCCCTAAGACTCTGCCTCCCACATGACCTACTCCATCCCAGTATGCTCCCAGTAGCCCAATCTATGTGAGGTGAATGGCGGCGCAACCAAGATATGCCTAACAGTACCTCATCAATACCCTCGGGGATGAACAACAAGGAAATGATCTCCTGATGTTCTGGAGAGTCTATTAGTATAAGAGGAATGGTTGATGAGTGATCTGGGTAGATAGAGTGGACCCATTAACCACCCAGATGGTGATTGGCTTTAGGAGCATCACTAGGGGTATTGCATGCTGTCGGGCAAAGGTGTAAGACAGAAAATTGTCCTCAGGCCCAGAATCCATGAAAGCATCAGTGATGTGAGTGGTTGACCTATATGAAAGAGTCACCTTAAAGGTTAATTTGGAGCACACATCTGCCATGTCTCGTGAGCCTCCTCCGATAGTCACTAGATGCGGTCACCTCCCTGCCACCTGGGGACAATTGTTAGCATAATGACCTGCCTGCCTACAGACAAAGCAGGTCAGGCATGGACATATGGAATGGAACCTAGGTCCTGCTCGAGCTACCTACATGGCCTTCACTGGCTCAGTAGTCTGAGCTGGAGACTCCAAAGAATTGGTAAAACTTGGGGGCAACCGAATCCTTTGTCTACACTGGGCTCGCTCCAACCTTCATTCAACATGCCAAAGATTGATGCGAGCGGACACCGATATTAAGTCCTCCAGTGTAGTGGGAATCTCCCTAGTTGCCAGAGCATCCTTTACATGGTCAGAAAGGTCCCTCCAAAAAACAGGAATCAGAACCTGCACTGACCACTCCAACTCAGAAGCTAAAGTCCAGAATCGGATAGCAAACTGGCTGGCCATGGAACAATCATGGGTTAACGCCAAGAGTTGGAGTGCGGCATCGTGGGTAACCTGAGGTCCTAGAAACACCTGCTTCAGAGCGCCCAGGAGGCGAGTGGTGCTCCTGACCACCTGGTCCTTACGCTTCCATAGCGGCGCAACCCACTCCAACGCTCTGTCCGTCAACAGGGACATCACAAATCCCACCATGGCCCGTTCAGATGAGAAACGTGAGGCCAGTAGCTCCTGCTGAACCGAACACTGGTTCACGAATCTCCTGCAAGCCTTACTGTCCCCTGAGAACTTATCGGGAATTGTAGGAAATATGGACAAGAGTCACAGTAGAAACCCTAGTAGCAGCTTCACTGGCTGCCTGTGCTGCTACTGCAGGTAGATCCATAGCTGAAGTCACCTGCTCAAGCATGCACAACATGCCCTCTAGCTGCTGGATATTCCCCCAAAGCTGCAGCTTGTCCGCCAATACTAGCCAGACCCTGGTGCTAGTATACTGTTAGGGTTGGCGGATTGAGCTAAATAAATAATAAAGTGCAATCGCTACCCAGGGTCCACCGTGCACAGATGGAAAACTGCTGCTAGCGAATAATAGCATAGTAACATAGTTTTAAGGTTGAAGGAAGACTTTAAGTCCATCTAGTTCAACCCATATCCTAACCTAACATGCCCTAACATGTTGATCCAGAGGAAGGCAAAAAACAACCCATGTGTCAGGACTAGTGTTGAGCGATACCTTCCGATACTTGAAAGTATCGGTATCGGATAGTATTGGCCAATACCCGAAAAATATCGGATATCGCCGATACCGATACCCGATACCAATACAAGTCAATGGGACTCAAGTATCGGAAGGTATCCTGGATGGATCCCAGGGTCTGAAGGAGAGGAAACTCTCCTTCAGGCCCTGGGATCCATATTAATGTAAAAAATAAAGAATTAAAATAATAAATATGGATATACTCACCCGTCCGGCGGCCCCTGGACCTTACCGCTGTTAACCGGCAGCCTCCGTTCCTAAGAATGAGCGCGTGAAGGGCCTGCGATGACGTCGCGGCTTGTGATTGGTCGCGGGAGCGGTCACGTGACCGCTCACCGACCAATCACAAGCCGCGACGTCAGCCGCGACATCATCGCAGGTCCTAAACTCCTCATTCTCTGCACCCACTCTAGTTCAGATATGTCTGTCTTATACACCGGAGACCAGAACTGTACACAGTATTCTAAGTGTGGTCGCACAAGTGACTTGTATAAGATAAAATGATGTTCTCCTCAAGAGTATCGATGACTCTTTTAATGCATCCCATTATTTTATTTGCCTTTGCAGCAGCTGCCTGACATTGGCCACTAAATGTGAGTTTGTCATCCACCCATACCCCCAGGTCTTTTTCAGTGACAGTTTTGCCCAGTGTTCTCATTTTATGTATCAACCTTTTGTGTGGTACCGTATCAAAAGCTTTTGAGCAGTCCATATACACCACGTCCACTGCGTTCCATTGGTCCAGTCCAGAACTTACCTCTTCATAGAAGTTTATCAGATTAGTCTGACAGGAACGGTCCCTCGTAAACCCATGTTGATATTGGGTCATGAGGTTATTCCTCTTCAGATACTCCAGCATAGAATCTCTTAGAATACCCTTCAGATTCAGTTTTTGTCCCCTTTTTTAATATTGGCACCACATTTGCTATACGCCAGTCCTGTGGTACAGACCCTGTTATTATGGAGTCTTTAAAGATTAAAAATAATGGTCTATCAATCACTGTACTTAAAGGGACTCTGTCACCTGAATTTGGAGGGAACAATTTTCAGCCATAGGGGCGGGGTTTTCGGGTGTTTGATTCACCCTTTCCTTACCCGCTGGCTGCATGCTGGCTGCAATATTGAATTGAAGTTCATTCTCTGTCCTCCGTAGTACCTGCCTGCACAAGGCTATCTTGCCTTACCCAGGCGTGTACTATGGAGGACAGAGAATGAACTTCAATCCAATATTGCAGCCAGCATGCAGCCAGCGGGTAAGGAAAGGGTGAATCAAACACCCAAAAACCCCGCCCCTATGGCTGAAAATTGTTCCCTCCAAATTCAGGTGACAGAGTCCCTTTAATTCCTGTAGTACTCGGGGATGTATCCCATCCGGGCCCGGGGATTTGTCAACTTTAGTGATTTTTAGATGCCGCCGTACTTCCTGCTGGGTTAAGCAGATGACATTTAATGGGGATTTTTTGTTATCACTGATCATGTTGTCCATCATGGGATTTTCTTGTGGAAATACTGCTGAAAAAAGTCATTTAGCATATTGGCTTTTTCCTCACCCTCATCTACCATTTCACCCAGACTATTTTTTAGTTTCTTACTATTTACTGTATGTAATTAAAGAATATTTTGGGATTATGATGGAATACCCGGCGAGTGATTACCCATACACACTGGGTTTAACACCACTCAGTGTAAACAGCACGTAAACTGAACTTGCACACAGAAACTAAACAGATGCTCTGCAACTGAGCTGTGTCACTCGCACATAGAAATGAAACAGATGCTCTACAACTGAGCTGTGTTACTCACACACAGAAACAAAGGAGATGCTCTGCAACTGAGTTGTGTCACTCGCACACAGGAACGGAACAGATGCTCTGAGCTTCATACCCTGACTAGGGTTGTGCTTGCTCTGGAACTCTACTGTGTTAACTGCACACATGTAGGAACCAGATGCTAAGCCAATGGCTAAGTTCCCCCACTGACGCTAGCTGCCTGCCTACATATACAGTTCCAAGCTAGACAGACACACCTCAATTGCAGACAGAGTGGTAAAAACTCCACTTGCATTGCCATACATAAAATGATACTAGCGTGCCCGTGTGCGCCGCTGGGGGCTTTTTATACATAAGACTCTGCCCCAAACACTTATGCCCAGTCAGGGAGACATCGCACGTGGCCAATCCGGAGGTGCCACTTCACCAGAACTAGAGATGTCTGACCACCAATATCAAGACGCCACATCACGGACATGCTCAATAGGGTGATTTCTGGACTTAGACTCCAGAGCGTCCGGTCGCCGCTGCCTATCGCTAGTTATCTTAGAGTTGGCTGGAGAGCCTGCAGAAAACAAATGAATAGTACGAGCCTGAGCAAAATGCTGGGACCGATGTCTATGCTCAGCAGCACCCGCAGCGGCTGAAGCTGAATGGGAGACCACAGAGGCTGCTAAGGCTAGTTTCACACTAGCGTTAACTGCAATACGTCGCAAATGCGTCGTTTTGCCGAAAATACGCATCCAGCAAAAGTTCTTGCTGGATACGTTTTTTCGTCATAGACTAACATTAGCGACGCATTGCCAAACGTCGCGTCCGTTTTGCGACGCTTGGGCGTGTGGTAGCGGACCGTCGGGAGAAAAAAACGTTTTTTGCTCCCGACGGTCCACTTTTTCCGACCGCGCATGCGCGGCCGGAACTCCGCCCCCACCTCCCCGCACTTCCCCGCACCTCACAATGGGGCAGCGGATGCGTGGGAAAAATGCATCCGCTGCCCCCGTTGTGCGGCGGAGACCACCCTAGCGTCGGGAACGTCGGCCCGACGCACAGCGACGGGTTGTTCCCGACGCTAGTGTGAAACTAGCCTAAGGCTTGGTATCTATCCTGTGCAGCGGGAGAATTCTGATGCCTAACAGGTGTCTAACAGCTTGGGGTGGGGGTGTGGACTCAAGCAGGTCTCTTGAGCACCCGTGATACTCAGTGCATACCCGAACATCAAATGCAAACCCAAGTAGCAAGCACTCGCACATTCAATATGACAACGCAATGTTATCAGCTTCTGTATAGTACCTTTGGGTTCAAAATCCTCACTATACCCCTGAAAAATATCCTTGAGTGGTGTAGTTTCCAAAGCGGGAGTCACTTGTGGAGGGTTTCCACTGTTTAGGCACATCAGGGGCTCTTAAAACAAAACGTCCTTGTGGAGAGTGACATACCAGCTCTGGCTTGTCAAGGTAAGGAGGCTTATTTGCTGTGCAATGCTCCTCTGGGAAAGTTAATATGCAACTTGAGATACTGATTTGGCTTTAAGGCCATGTGCACACGTTCAGTATTTTTTGCGTTTTTTCGCTATAAAAACGTGATAAAAACGTGAAAAAAACGCTAACATATGCCTCCCATTATTTTCAGTATATTCTGCATTTTTTGTGCAAATGTAGCCTTTTTTTCCGCGAAAAAAATCGCATCGCGGAAAAAAAAGCAACATGTTCATTAAAATGCGGAATTGCGGGGATTCCGCACACCTAGGAGTGCATTGATCTGCTTACTTCCCGCACGGGGCTGTGCACACCATGCGGGAAGTAAGCAGATTATGTGCGGTTGGTACCCAGGGTGGAGGAGAGGAGACTCTCCTCCACGGACTGGGCACCATATAATTGGTAAAAAAAAAAGAATTAAAATAAAAAATAGTCATATGCTCACCTTCGATGGCCCCGGAGTCTTCCCGCCTCTCCGCTGCATGCTGCCGCTTCGGTTTCTATAGCTGGTGTGCGGTGAAGGACCTGTGATGACGTCGCGGTCTTGTGATTGGTCGAGACCGGTCATGTGACCGCTCACGTGACCGCGACGTCATGGAAGGTCCTGAACCACACCGGCATCTATAGGAACGGACGCCTGCAGGTGAGTATAAACATTTTTTTTATTTTTTTTATTATTTTTAAACATTCTATCTTTTACTATAGATGCTGCATAGGCTGCATCTATAGTAAAAAGATGGTCACACTTGTCAAACGCTATGTTTGACAAGTGTGACCAACCTGTCAGTCAGTTTTCCAAGCGATGCTACAGATCGCTTGGAAAACTTTAGCATTCTGCAAGCTAATTACGCTTGCAGAATGCTAAAAAAACGCGGAAAAAACGGAAAAAAAACGCAAAAAAAAAGCGGATTTCTTGCAGAAAATTTCCGGTTTTCTTCAGGAAATTTCTGCAAGAAATCCGGACGTGTGCACATACCCTTATCCTAAGTCATATTGCAAGACTCATTAAAGGGTTGATTGTGACTTGTAGGATTGCTACTTCCAACAGGTGGAGCTATAAAGTTCAAGCCCTCTTTTTCTCTGAAGAGGCAATTTGCATGAGCATACAAATGCATTTGCATAATTTCGCATTACATGTTAAGAAAAACTACCAACTTGAAATAATTCACATGACATTTCTGATTATCATAAAAATTGCAACATTGTTAGATTTTCCGAGATCACAATTTCACAGGCACATTACACATGTAAAATTCCAGAAGTATACATAAGCCCATTGCCCAGCAACTAATCAGCTAATATGGTCACATTTGAATTCCTGTTTATTAAAGAAACAGCAAACGTCATCATATCTGGGGTTCAGGTTTATTTAGAATAGTTAATACATAATCACAAATATTACATGTGAAGTGTTTACAATAAGTGCTCATTCACACGTCCGATTTTTCAATGGACAAGAAAAACGGACTGATTATTCTAACCAGACTTTGATCAGAATTTATTAAAAAAAAATCTCCACCTTCTCAATTTTGACTTTTCGGGAAAATCGGACCACACTCGGATGTCATTTGTATGCGGTCTGAATTATTAATTGACCCATTCACTTGCATTGGCAATTTTGATCTGACTCTTGGATTAAAATCGTACTTGTCTCTGCAATTTTCACACATCCATGTGAGTGTCCATTATAAACAAGGATAAACTCGTGCATGAAAATCAGACAGGTGAATGAGCCATAAGAAAGGCGCTTTTTATTTGATTGTGTCTTGTGCTTCTTTGAATATACTGTCTTTGAAGATATAGGGACAGTCTTTCAAGACGGAATTTGCAGATCCCTGTCTGGAATGATATTTATTTAGTCTTGAGAAGTTCTAAGATAGGACATTATTAATTTCTATTATTAATCTGCTGCTATTCTAGTTAGATATCAGTACAGTGCATGTAATACAGAGCCTTATCTGTGTATATAGTGTTACTCTTCTTTCCTAAGTAGGCCTTCAGCTCTAACTTATACAGCAACGCTGACAATAGAGCTTCGGAAAGGAACCATCAGCCTATTCTGAATCCTTTAGCAACCAGGGCAAAAAAATAAAAAAACACCAAAAATTAAAAATATTTTAGTTAAAATAAATATTGTAATAATTGTAACGCACATTAGATTCCATTGGCAATGAACTTGGTTTTGTTATTTTTTCTTTTTTGTATATTTCTTACTCTTCCTTTACTTTTTCCGATTCCTGTGAACTATAATAATACCAATTCCTGTTTTACAATCTAAACCATCTATTTTCTTTTTTAATATTTAAAAATGATACCTAGAAAACCACTTTATGCTATAAATGTACGAATAAGGGAAGCTTATTTTAAACCGTAACCAAATTCAGCTCCCTCTCGCCCATTAATTACATATTCTGAAAAGGATTCCATTCTAATTTTATTCCTGACTACTGTGTGTAATAATGCTTTGTAGACCAAGAACCCGGAATAATCTTACAGGCTACACATTGTTTTTCTTTCAAACTCTTTGAAAAAATAGTTCAGTTTTCAGCCTTTGTTTAAAACAACATTGCAGTACATCAAATTAATCATCTCCATTTCTGGATGTCTTGTTCTGCTATGGAGATTATTTAAACTCTTTGTCAGAACAAATCCGACTGTTTGATACTTAAACTGTCAACAAAGTAAAAGCTCATTTAGTTTTTAAATAATTAGCTATAAATGAATAAGAGGCAAAAAAAATCCAACACTATGTACACAATTATTAGCCAATTTGAATTTTTGACCATTAATTTTATAATTTTATTATTGAACAACTACAGTGATGTTGATTTAAAAGCTCAATAAACCTGAATATTTAAAAAAGTAAAAGTGAGGTTTTGTCTTTCTTGGAGAATATTTATGTGTGCAGAATTATTGAGCAACTATTATTGTGCAGTATAATTATGCAACTAAATGAAACATGTACATTTTCCCAACTCAATTGTTTATTTTCATCTGTAAATGTGAAAATAATAACCAAACTAAAACTAAAAATGTCCAAGAACACAATTGTGACATTTGAAAAAAATATCAGTGACCAATATAGCCCCTCCCCCTTCTTTTTATTAACAGTCATAAGCCTTCCATCCATGGAGTCTGCCAGTTTCTTAATCTGGTGATGATCAACTTTTTGGGTAACAAAAACCACAGCCTCCCAGACACTGTTCAGAAAGGTGTACTGTTTTCCTTTACTGTAAATCTCCCATTTAAGAAGGGCCTACACGTTTTTAATAGGAGCTGAAGTGGATGCCTGTGCCCGTTACTAATCCAGTCAAGGGCTCATCCATCTGGTCCATCAAGAATCACGCACATCTCATCAGTCAATAAAGATTTTGAAAAATCTGTCGTCATGTATTTCTTGCAATGCGCAGGCGCTGGGCCTCTCTGACCTTTCCCGGCGTCTGTGCATTGCAGTACTTTGTTCTTCCCTCAACATGGAAGATAAGTACATCTATGCAGGAGCGCGATGCCGAGCAGACTATGTGGATGATGCAGGGACACGTCATCCACATGAAGCAAGTAAGAGGATGGCATCAAAAGAAGATGGGAGGCACCGGACCAAGAAGAGAGACACCCCTTGGACCAGACCGCCCTCCAGGTGAGTATAATAAAAGATATTTTTCTTCTCTTACAGGTCGGGTTGGGGGCAGATATACAGAATTATAGAATGCTGTATATCGGCCCTGAAAGGCGGTGGACGTAACTCATATTGGCCAATCCTGGTGACAGGTTCCATTTAAAAGTCGTTAGGCCTAATACTGGGGTTCAGTGAGGAGGCCCTATTTGCTAATCAAAATAGTTTGGGATAAAACTGTGGTGCAGTGAGGAATCAGGGGGCCCCATTTCTTCTTAAAAATTGTTAGGCCTAATAAAAGGCTTCAGCCAGGAGGCCCTATTTCCTAATCCAAATTGTTTTGGATAAAACTGTGTTGCAGTGAGGAATCAAGAGGCCCCATTTCCTCTTAAAAATTGTTAGGCCTAATATAGGGGTTCAGCCAGGAGGCTCTATTTGCTATTCCAAATTGTTTGCGAAAGAACTGTGTTGCAGTGAGGAATAAAGAGGCCCTATTTCCTTTTAAAAATTGTTAGGTATAATATAGGTGTTTGGCCTAATGAAGGTGTTCAGCCATGAGGCCGTATTTGCTAATCCAAATCATTTGGGATAAAACTATGTTGCAATGAGGAATCAAGAGGCCCCATTTCCTCTTAAAAATTGTTAGGCCTAATATAGAGTTTCAGCCAGGAGGCCCTCTTTGCTAATCAAAATAGTTTGGGATAAAATTGTGTTGCAGTGAGGAATCAGGAGACCTCATTTCCTCTTAAAAATCGTTAGGTCTAATATAGGTGTTCAGCCAGGAGGCCTTATTTGCTAATCCAAATCATTTGGGATAAAACTGCGTTGCAGTAAGGAATCAGGAGGCCCCATTTGCTCCTCAAAATCGATACTTATAAGAATGTTGTTCAGACACACTATCTAAGAAAATAGTGATTGTTCATTTAGTGACAGGTGACTAACAGGTGTGGGGCTATGGTTTTGAAACAGAATGTTAAAAGAGGGTAAGGTACATACAACAAGAGTGGTAAAAATCGAGGTCATGGTGGAAGAGGGAATAGGCTTAGTGTTCGACGTGTATGTGAGTTAGGTATTAATCTTAATGAAAGCTCAACTGAACAAACACCATCTCGTCCTTTCCAAAGACCACTGACAACATCTATTACTTGATGGGCTACTACACTCCCTTTCATTGGCAGTTGCACAGTGGTACGTCTTGTAGATGAGGCTGAGAAAGAGCATGTGCTCCATTAGATGGCACGCGCTGCATCAAGTGGCCTCTCCTCTTCTTCCTCCACCTTAACACACACAGTACAATCCTCAGAGGTGGAACCTCAATTACCCTTGCTTCACAAATTTTCAAATGCCCAACTGACTGTGGGGAGCCACAGATGGAACATTCTTGCACATTCTTGCATAGCTGTTCATACATTCAATAATTTGACAACTACATGCATGAACTGGCATATGCATGTCTGGGAATGTCACTGCACTAAAATGAGGACTAGCAGGAATTGCCAACCACTGGCCGTCTCGCCAACCACATCTTCTGTTTTTTCCTCCGCTGTCACCGTGCCAAGTGTTCTCACACAGGTCTCCAGACACAAAAACTCCACTTGTCTACCCCTTACATTCGGGGTGCGTGAGAGCCCGTCAGCAGTTACGGAAGTAGACATGCCTGCTGTTTTTGGGCCACCTACCACAACAAATCTTTCTCAATCCACCATATCATGGGTGCCTGCACCTCCATCACAGTCCAGCAGTTTGTCATGTTTACCATACTCCACACTCAATCAGCACAGAAGCCAGCCCGCAGTTCCGTAGTTGTGATCATGTAAAAGAATGTTTCCTCCTACAGATGCCAAAGCTAAGAGGTTGAACTCTACCATCTCCAATCTGTTGGCCACAGAAATGGTGCCTTTCTGCCTGGTGGATACAGATGGCTTCCAAAAGTTGATGGCCGTCGCAGTCCCCTAGCTCCATTTGCCCAGTCGTCATTACTTCTCTAAGAAAGCTATCCCTGCACTACACGAGCATATTGCAGACATTACCCGTTCCCTGAAAAAATCTATGTCTGCCAGGGTGCATTTCACCACTAATCCCTGGACAAGCAAATATGGGCAGGGGCATTATATCTCACTGACTGGGCACTGGGTTACTTTGGTGGCAGGCAGTCAAGGGGCTGCTCTACAAGTCTTGGAATCCCCAAGAATTACAGGACAAACCTATGTATCTGTGCTGGGAGAGAACACATGTGGCACAGCTGCAATATTCCGGGATTTCAACACAGTGCCGACTCAAAAAGGGCACCGGTGCCACATCACATGAAGAAAATAGTAAATGTCCAAATTTATTAGGGTTCACATACAAACAGAGGCAGAAGAGCTTCTGGTGGAGACACTCTGGATGAAAGCCGTTTCACACTGGTATGCGCTTCTAGTGGTATCTCCACCAGAAGCTCTCCTGCCTCTGTTTGTTTGTGAACCCTAATAAAGGACATTTGATGGGACGGTGAGTGCCAATCCTTTCTTCACTTAGTGGATTTAAACCTATGCATCTAACAATTCCTCCAGTGCTCCTGGCTCCTCCACCTCCTGTAGGGCTTCAAGCTGCACCCTCAACCTCTCCCTTAATAAGACACGCGTTTCAACAGTGCAGATAGAATCCCCCCACATCCGTACTTCGCAGCCAGGGCTCACGACAATCAGGCAGTGTTAAAATTAATATGCCTGGATATCGCAGTCATACAGCTCAAGAGTTAGAGAAAGGGCTGTCTCCAGTGAACCTGGAGCCAGGGAAAGACATGTGCGATAATGGTGCAAACCTGGTGGCATCTCTACGTCGTGGCAACCTCACACAATTTGGTGGTAAAGCAATTTCTTTACCACTATGGATAGGCTGCTGCAGAGAGCACAGTTTCTGTGTGCTCAATTCCGACGACTGCACCCCACAGGTCATCGACTTGCATCGCTACAGAGGTCTCTCGGTCTACTGGTTAACAGTTTGATTTGAGATGTTCCTCCATGGTGGAATTCCACTCTTCACATGGTGCAGCGAGTGTGGAAGCAGCGATGAGCCCTGGTGCAGTAAGTCATTTTGCATAGCCTGGGCCAACACAGTACGGACGTGGTGCAAATCACGTTTGCGGAGTGAGCACAGATGAAGCACCTCTGCACCCTTCTGCAAAGTTTCAAAATGGCTACTAAGATGGCTAGCGCTGATGATGCCATCATTAACATCACTATTCCGGTCACCTACATGCTTGAGCACAC
Source organism: Ranitomeya variabilis (assembly GCF_051348905.1). Lineage (NCBI taxonomy): Eukaryota > Metazoa > Chordata > Amphibia > Anura > Dendrobatidae > Ranitomeya > Ranitomeya variabilis. Next base: position 157,871,727 of record NC_135238.1, on the reverse strand, counting down.
TTTAAATAGTCTGCATGAGTAGGTGGTGGCCTCAGAGGAAGAGTTGGAAGTGGAGGAGGATGCAGAAGGGATAACAATATCTCTAAGTTTCGGACTGTGGTTGCACAGGTGGGTGCCATGGAAGGATCATTTACAGTGATCAAGGGGGACTAATAGTACCAGACAAACTATCATTGAAGGTGCAGGAGCCGAGGAACAAATTGAAGAGGAACAGGTGATGGACGTGCAACAGTCAGGAGATGAAGAGGACAATGATACCCTCTCTGTTGTCCGTGGTTGGCAGGAGGGGATGGAGGAGGAAACCTTCAGTGTTACCCCTCCAGCAAGTTTGGTTTCCGTCTGGTAGGTTGCCTGTAGTGGAAGGTCTGTCAGAGGCCTATTATACTGTTTCTACTCTTTGGAAATTGATACTACTTTAGTGGTGTGTGACAATATTTTTTTGAAATTTGGAGAATTCAAGTTGGGTCTCCATCTGGTTCGCTGCCTGTAATGGAAGGTGTGCCAGAGGCTTATTATACTGTTTCTACTTTGTGGAAATTGATGCCACTTTAGTGGTGTGTGACAATAATTTCTTGAAATGTGGAGAATCCAAGTTGGGTCTCCTTCATGTGTGTTGCTTGTAGCAGTAGGACTCTCAGACAGGCAGAGATGCACTTACTTTCAATCAGCTACCTGTGTACTATCATTACTTTTGCACTCTACGAAAATTATGTATGTGCCACCTGAGTGTAGCTGGGGAAAAAAATGTAACTGTTGCATGAGGTACTAGGGCTCCCAGCCAAGAAGGCTTACGTTGCTCCCTTAACCACCAAATCTTAATTGAAACTTCAATTCAAAGCTATAAATGCTGACCTATACCCTGATATCTCATGAATTATGAAATGCTCTACTGTGGGTCAAGTGTTCAGTCAACTACCTGTATTAATTTCCTTACATTTTTCTACCATTAGTACTCTATGAAACTGATGTTTGTGTCACCTGAGAGTGGCTGGGAAAAAAATTGAGCTCTTGCATGTGGTTTCAGGGATCCCAGCAAAGAAGGCTACCTTTGCTCCCTTAACCACCAGGTCTTAATTGAAACTTCAATTCAAAGCTCTAAATGCTGGGCCAGACTCTGATACCTCATGCATGACCCATGGCTGACTGCTGCTGTGCATCAGTGAATTTCTACTGTGGGTAAATTAATGCCACTTTTCTTGCTGTCTGGCCCACATTTTATATGTTTTGGAAGATTTTTGTCACCCCTTAAGTTGTTGTGTACATGTTTGGCTTTGCGTCCCATTGAATTTAAAGGGGTTTGGGTGCATTCGTTGAACTGGTTGACAACCATGTTCGGCGACCATCGGGACATTCGGCGAACCAAACTGAACCAAACCAAACCTTGGAAGGTTCGCTCATCTCTACTAGAGATGTCACTTGTAAGTCACTGTATGACCTGTAAATGCATACTATGCACTATATACTATATAAAGAGCAACTGGGTATAATATCACTGGTGATCACTTTATTACCTGTACACTGACATTATATACAGAGCTCCGGTGTATAATGTCACCAGTAATCACTGTAGTACCTGTACACTGACACTATATACAGAGCTTCTGTGTATTATGTCACTGATGATTAGAGATGGGCAAACCCGAACAGTAAAGTTCGGCATCTGCACCAAACACCTACTGTTCGGGCACGGACACCGAACACGGACTTCACCAGGAAGTCCATGTTATTGTTTGGGTTCGGCCCCCTGAACATCAGGTGTTTATCACACTGTCAAATGCATAACAGTGTGGCAAACACTGCTTCTAATCGGCGGTAAAATCATTACTGCCAGTCAGACAGCTGCGGTTGTCAAATAAAAGAATGAGCCCGCAACTGTGAGCGAAGGTAAAAAGGTTTACCTCCAGTCACTGACATTGGGCTAATGAGACTACTGTTCCCATCAGCCTACACCTGCTGCCGCTAATAACAGCAAGAGCAGGTGGCTGATGGGAGTATTCATCTGCTTATGCCTGCATTCTAAATAAATATTTAAAAAAACAACATGGGTTCTGCTATATTTTTGATAACCAGACAGGCAAAACTGACAGCCCTCAGCTGTCAGAGTTAGCAAGGTTAGTTATCAAGAATTTCAATAAATAATTAAAAAAACAATGTGGGGTCCGCATCATTTTTGACAACCAGTCTTGCTAAAGCAGACAGATGGGGGCTGGCATTCTCAGGCTGGTAAGGGGCCAGCGATTTCAGGCACTCTTCTTCAGTAGTGCCACCATTTACCAGTGTTTGTTCAATAAAGGTGTTCTATTTTCATCAACCTATGCCCCAAATTTTCTTTTGACCATATGTTTGGTATTTTCCTTTTGGTTTTGAGGTATGTGTGAAGCACTTCCAGAGTGGAATAGCAATTTCATAGGTTCATTTTTAATGCATTTTGTTCTCGCACCTAGCTGTTTTTCAAAAACAAACTGCATAGCACAATCAGTATGACAGGGAAAGATGTTTTAAATATTGAGGAAAAAGCAACAAAACTTAAAGGAAACCTGTCAGCAGGATTGTGCACAGAAACCTGCAGACAGTGTCAGGTCTGCGCCGTTACACTGATTAAAATGATAAATTTGGTTGATTAAACCCATCTTGTGGTTGTTGTGTAATCTTTATTTTCAGTTTTGAGTTAATGATATGACCGTGCCCCGGGGCAGGCCTGTGGGGGGGCTTCATGTAGTGCTCTGATTGTGTAATAATTATAGGGGATAACTCAGGAGACTCTTTGGATGGAACAACACAACTACAGGACAAAGTTTTATAAGTGGTAAAGTCTATATTATCACACGGTGATTCAAACAGGTGTAGAGAGAAACTCAAGTCCACAACACTTGGTGTAAATATTAAACGCAGCTTAAACAGTCTATAGGGAACTTCAGAGGAAAATGCAATCACGCAGAAAGTCTATGAAGCACAGTTATTCTTGAGGATACTTGACACGAATAAGTCCTTGTTTTAGTCCAAACATAGATAGATATGCTTATAAGGCAGTTCAAGCAATGTCTTATCTCAACCAGGAAGGCCTGGGTGATAATCTCAGGTTTAAGCAGAGCAGCAACAGCTTACATGTCCAGCAAATGCAGATGGGAGTAAACACGAGCAGCAGATGAAGGAGGATTACTGGAAACTGGTGTATGCAGCAGGAACTCAGAGCAGAGTAGCAGGATAACCACACAGGTTCACAGGAGCAGGTATATAGCCAGGGAGTCAACAGAGTCAGGAGCTGGATGCAAGGCAGAATACTGTAGCACAGACTGAAGGCTGGGGTGGAGTTTTATAGCAGGAAGACAGTGCACATGAGACCAAAGACGCCATCTTGGAAAAGGGCAGTAATGCACAAAAGGTAATAAAAATGTTCAGAGTCCTGACAGATTGGCTATTCATAATGCAGACTGCTGACAGGTCACTGATGCCTCAGTGACCTGCCCCCTAGTTTACATAATCAATACATGTACAGTACAGACCAAAACTTTGGACACATCTCATTTAAAGATTTTTCTGTATTTTCATGACAATGAAAATTGTACATTCACACTGAAGGCATCAAAACTATGAATTAACACATGTGGAATCATATACTTAACAAAAAAGTGTGAAACAACTGAAATTATGTCTTATATTCTAGGTTCTTCAAAGTAGCCACCTTTTGCTTTGATGACTGCTTTGCACACTCTTGGCATTCTCTTGATGAGCTTCAAGAGGTAGTCACCGGGAATGGTTTCACTTCACAGGTGTGCCCTGTCAGGTTTAATAAGTGGGATTTCTTGTCTTATAAATGGTGTTGGGACCATCAGTTGTGTTGTGCAGAAGTCTGGTGGATATACAGCTGATAGTCCTACTGAATAGACTGTTAGAATTTGTATTATGACAAGAAAAAAGCAGCTAAGTAAAGAAAAACGATGTTAGGGTTGGTGGAACGCACCGTGCAGGAAAGAACCTGCTGCTAAGTAAGGCAGTGAAGTATATTGGTATAAACAAACTCTGTTACTTCAGAGTCCATTAGCAAAGAGAACGCTGTGCCATGTTTAGCTCACAGGGGAACACAGCTACTTAGTAGAACCAACAGTGGTCATGCAGTCAAATGCAAACACGCAGCTCCTCTCCGGTGGAGCCAGAATTCTAATGGCTATTAGCCAGCCCTGAATCCACACACATGAAACTCCTCGCCGGAGGTGCCAGCATTCCAGGGGCTTATTTCAGCCAGGTCCCTGAATCCACACACATGAAACTCCTCGCTGGAGGTGCCAGCATTCTAGGGGCTTATTTCAGCCGGGTCCCTGACTGCACACACATGACCACACTGGCACTGAGCACATACATAATTTACACTAGCGCATGGCCGTGCGGACCTGCGAACGTTTTATAGTTGCAGCTCTACAGGACCTTCCTGGAGGACCAATGGGAGCTGCCACAGGGCCTGAGCATGTGACCCTCAACCTCCAATGAGAGGTCCTCCCGTGGGCATGCTCAGTGTGTGCAAAGCAGGACTTAGTCCCAGAAAAGCCTGCTTGCTGCAGACCAGTAAAGGGTACAATAGCAGGGCCTGAAAAGGCAGCAGTAACCCTTTGCACAATAGCAGACTGAGTGAGATGCTGGGACGTTTCCGCTGAGCAGGCTCCACTGCGGCTGATGCAGAATGGGAGACCGCAGCAGACATGGTTCGAGATTCCCCCTGTGCAGCGACGGGAACTCGAATCCTAACAAACGAGTGGCCATTATTACTTTAAGAAATGAAGGTCAATCAGTCTGAAAAATTGGGCAAACTTTGAAAGTGTCCCCAAGTGCAGTGGCAAAAACCATCAAGTGCTACAAAGAAACTGGCTCACATGAGGACCGCCCCAGGAAAGGAAGACCAAGAGTCACCTCTGCTTCTGAGGATAAGTTTATCCAAGTCACCAGCCTCAGAAATCGCAGGTTAACAGCAGCTCAGATTAGAGACCAGGTCAATGCCACACAGAGTTCTAGCAGCAGACACATCTCTACAACAACTGTTAAGAGGAGACTTTGTGCAGCAGGCCTTCATGGTAAAATAGCTGCTAGGAAACCACTGCTAAGGACAGGCAACAAGCAGAAGAGACTTGTTTGGGCTAAAGAACACAAGGAATGGACATTAGACCAGTGGAAATCTGTGCTTTGGTCTGATGAGTCCAAATTTGAGATCTTTGTTTCCAACCACCGCATCTTTGTGAGACGCAGAAAAGATGAACGGATGGACTCTACATGCCGGGTTCCCACCGTGAAGTATGGGGGAGGAGGTGTTATGGTGTGGGGGTGCTTTGCTGGTGACAGTGTTGGGTATTTATTCAAAATTGAAGGCATACTGAACCAGCATGGCTACCACAGCATCTTGCAGCGGCATGCTATTCCATCCGGTTTGCATTTAGTTGGACCATCATTTATTTTTCAACAGGACAATGACCCCAAACACACCTCCAGGCTGTGTAAGGGCTATTTGACCAAGGAGGAGAGTGATGGGGTGCTATGCCAGATGACCTCGCCTCCACAGTCACCAGACCTGAACCCAATCGAGATGGTTTGGGGTGAGCTGGACCACAGAGTGAAGGCAAAAGAGCAACAAGTGCTAAGCATCTCTGGGAACTCCTTCAAGATTGTTGGAAGACCATTCCCGGTGACTACCTCTTGAAGCTCATCAAGAGAATGCCAAGAGTGTGCAAAACAGTCATCAAAGCAAAAGGTGGCTCCTTTGAAGAATCTAGAATGTAAGACATAATTTCAGTTGTTTGACACTTTTTTGTTAAGTATATAATTCCACATGTGTTAATTCATAGTTTTGATGCCTTTAGTGTGAACGTACAATTTTCATAGTCATGAAAATACAGAAAAATCTTTAAATGAGAAGGTGTGTCCAAACTTTTGGTCTGTACTGTACATACTGAAAAAAAAACACTTCTGCAGGCAGGAGCCAGGTGTGGCACCTGCACTGCAGCATAACCACATGTTTACTGTGTTGTTAATAAATGTACTTCAAGTTATCCTGATAGTTTAAAAAAAAAAAAATCCATTTGAAAATGGCACCTGCCATGCCTGCGCAGTAGCAGCTATTGGTATATATAGGGGTGATCCGATAGCTGCTATTGCGTAGGCACCAGCAGCGCAATCTTGCTAGAGAAGAAAAATATGTCCTCCTCCAAGATGACGGCGCATTAGCAGCTATCGTTGGACCCCAATTTCAAAGCTTCGGCCACTATACTGTAATGTCTCTTATTAGCTGATGTGGTCTACTTTATTCTTTCACATTCTCTCTAGCTTCAGACAAGCCAAGCTTTAACTTATTGACAGATTTATCGGTCTCTATAGTATTATATCTTGGAGGCTGAAAAAGAAACAAAACGTTAGCTGGCAGATAATAGTTGACTAGCTGGGTAGAAACCAGAGAGGGCAGATAAAAGACAAAATCAGGAGTCATAGATGTAGTCTGGAGACAACCAAGGTTAAAACCAGGAGGAAGTAATTACAGGCAGAATCTTCTAGAAAATTAAGGGTTAAGTTAGTCCAGGGTCAGATACATGTATCAAACAAGACAGGTCAGAAAACTGGAAAAAGCTGGAGACAATGACCAGGGTCAGTACAAAAAACTGGCAACTCGCAGTAGTATGCCGGGAGTTTATATAGGATGTAGTATTAGCCCATTGGCCACAACAGGGAACTAATTACACCAGCTAAGCAGCTGGACAGCACAAACCCAACAGGTCCAGTCACATCAGTATCTCTGGCTGACCAAGAGTTATGCACCATGAGGTTTCCTCCACCATTAGTACTGCCCTCAGAATAATTACAATAGCGCCTGGTGACAGAAGCAGAGTCTGCTGGTGCAGCTTTGGGTAGTTATGTGACATATGGTCTGAGTCATTCTGTAGGCCCTCATACTTATAAGATTGTTTAAGGAGTTTGCAATTTTTCTAAAGTATACAGTATGACAGAGTTGAAAATTAGGTACAGGAAGTCTGCTCTGGCCAAAGAGGTTATTTTTTTCAAAGAGTTCCTTGAGAGGTTTACACCATATTATGGTAAATATTATGTTTTTCATCTTTATGGTCTGTGACCATTGACCATCTTTTTACTATGGACGTCTGAAAAGTTCCTCATTCTTCATTACATCCCTTTATGTCATGTGTAATAAAATAGCTGATATTTTCGATTGGTGCATTGGTTGCTTTAATGTCTCTGCCTTGTGGTGGAGAATTTGCTATACAGATGAAGTTAAGGAACTAATTGCTTAAGATATATTGGATGCACAATGAGGTCATCACTAGTTTTCAAATGAGTCCAGGAAATCCAGCCATATTATGAATGTATGATGTTGTTGAAGAATAGCGCCAGACTGAAAGAAATTAGGTTCCCCTGCCAAATGAGCAGTAATAGTTTACAGAAAAAAATCCATTGTCCTCTGTTGAATTCTCTTTATGGTACAATGTTGGCATATATTGTAATTACAAAGAAAATATGCCTAATTGACACGACACTATGTCTATGCAACAGTTACATGACATGAGCATGTTCTATTACTGTAGACATAGTTGAGTTGCACATTTTCTTATTTATTACTCTGACAATATAATTGTGTCATGCCTAATATACTTTTATAATTCTCTGTGCTAGATTTCCATGTAATATTTAAATGTTAATATCAATTATTTTAGTATTGTTATATGTTTCTTTAACCCATTCACTCCCAGACCATTTTCCGTTTTTTTTTTTCGTTTTTGCATTTTGCTCCCCTTCTTCCCAGAGCCATGTTTTTTTTTATTTTTCCGTCAATATGGCCATGTGAAGGCTTTTTTTTTTGCCGGACGAGTTGCACTTTTGAACGACACCATTGATTTTATCATATAATGTACTGGAAAATAGGAATAAAATTCCAAGGGTGGTGAAATTGGCAAAAAAGTGAAATTTCACAATGTTTTATTTTTACCATGTTCCCTAAATGCTAAAACTGACCAGCCATTATGATTTTCCAAGTCATTATAAAGTTTGCAGACACCAAACATGTATAGGTTCATTTTTATTTGTGGTGAAAAAAAATCCAAAGTTTGTACAATGAAAAATAAAATGGCACTGTTTTCCGAGACCTTTAGCATCTCTTTTATTCTGGATCTAGGGCTGGACAAGGGCTTATTTTTTGCAGGCCAAGATGATGTTTCTATCAATATGCCTAATTTGGACGTGTCCATGTGTCTGTGTGCAATGAGTCATCCACAGCTGAACAGTAACTTAGGTATCCATAGCACACTACCACTAGAAGCTAACTGCTTGAGTGTAACCATGGATACCTAAGGAGAAGAGCTCTCCCTGTGGCGAGTTAAGGCATAAGCCTTTTTTGCAACACTCAGGCAACACTGGCAACAGTGTGAGGCAACATTGCAAATATGGATCAAACTGAGCGCGCTGCTGCACGTAGAGAAGTGAATCACATACAAATGCGTAACCTGCATCTTAATGAAACAGAAGACGAACAAAATTGTCGAAGAACTGCTGATGCAGCCCGACAGAGGGTGGACAGAGCAAGAGAAACAAATGAAGTAACTGAATTATGTAGAGCATCTAATGCTGCACAACAACGAGCAACACGCAATGCACAAAGTGATACACAAAAAAAGAGAACAAGACAGAATACGTGTCCAAAATGCAAGAACCACTCGACGACGGCAAGTTACATTTGCCATAGAGGACTTCTCAATCAAATTGATGAGACACGTATTGAAGAGCACTATGCTGGCGAATTACATTTCGATGTCAGTTCTGCCAATCTAAAAATTTCAAACATAAAATAGTGCAGGACAAAACATTCCCTTCCTGCTGCAAGAGGGCACATCCAATCACGTCCCATTCGTATGGATGATCAATTAGTCAAGTTGATGAAAGGAGAGCAGCAGCACTCCAATAACTTTATGGCTATTATAAGGCAATACAATAGCTCAGTTGCTTTGGCATCAATGAGAGCACAAGTAGCGCCACCTCCTGGGCATGGCCCATACTGTTTTCGAATTCATGGACAAATTTTCCACAGAACTGCCCCATTGCATCCCGCTGTGGGTAGTACTCCTAAGTTTGCCCAGATTTATATCTTGGACAGTGAAGAAGCATTAAGTACAAGAAGTCAAGCAAATAAAAAGTGCCTCCCAGCACTGCTATCATCTCTTGGAGAGAAAATGACAGTAATTAACCCACTCACAAGAGCCTTCACAATGATGAGGGAATTTGAAATAGAGGAAGAGAGGATTGCTGAACTAGAAAATCGCGATCCACTCGAAATAACAATGTCAATTATAAATGACTGCAATGATGACTATTTTGAATGGGGCGCAAGGGGGGTGATTTAAACTTCTATATTTTTTTATTTTTTTTTCATATTTTTTAAAACTTTTTTTTAACTTTTGCCATGCTTCAATAGCCTCCATGGGAGGCTAGAAGCTGGCACAACTGGATTGACTCTGCTACATAGGAGCTGCCCCTATGCAGCTGAATTACAGACTTGCTATGAGCGCTGACCACAGGGTGGCGCTCACTGCAAGCCGCATCAACAACCATAGAGGTCTCAAGGAGTCCTCAGGTTGTCATGCCGACGCATCGCTGACCCCCGTTCACATGCGTGCATTTCCGGCCAGATGGCCGGAAGCAGTAGTTAAATGCCAATGTCAGCGTTTGACAGCGGCATTTAACTAGTACTATTTATCCGCTATTACGCGCACATGTCAGCTGTACAAAACAGCTGACATGTTGCGACTTTGATATGGGCTCAGCGCCGGAGCCCACATCAAAGGGGGAACACGACATGCGCTGTACTAGTACGGTGCATGTTGTGAAGGGGTTAAATGCCGCTGTCAGAGATTGACAGCGGAATTTAATATGTTAACAGCTGCGGGTGGATCAAGATTCCACATGACAGTTGATCAAATCAACTGTCATGTGCTGGCATGTGCTGGAAAAGATGCAGGTTTAGTGCCGGAGCCCACATCAAAGGGTTAGACACAACATATGACATATATGTACGTCATATGTCATGAAGTGGTTAAAACTAGGTGTTTGGTGTGTTTTTGTCAATGTGTACATATAAGTTAAAAATATCAGTTACTTCATTTCATAATGCAATTTGCAAGCAAGGGGTTGTCATGTTATCCCATAAGCAAAGTACATTTTAATCAATAGATCTTGCACTAAAAATAATTTCCACAACTGGATGTGCTAAATAAAAAATATTTGTCCTGTCTGCATACTCTATTTTTTCTCCTCTCCTGCCCTGGGGCATGTTCCTGCACTGTCAGACACAGCCATAACACAGTACACAGCAGGAGCACATTTATAAGATTATCTCAGCACAGAAACATTTCTTTTTAACACATCCAACTGAGGAACTTATTTTTATTTCATGATTTATTGAAATGTACCTTGTTCATGAGAAAACCGTTTGAATAGATCTGTGACTATATAATGATCTTTTGAAAGTTTAACTAACTAATGTTAAAATAAGCATTTTATGAGTCTATTGTTGGATTATACAACTATTATGACATTGGTATTATAAGTAAATACACCAGCCTCACCAGATCTAAGATACTTACTTAATAATGTATACAGTTTGGATTCATAAACCAGGCCATTACAAATCCACTTTGTATCTATGAATGGCAACTCTTGAATTTTAGATGCAATGTGAGTGTTTTGGTAGTTCCTGGCAGACAATGATGCAGACCTTGAATACTGGCCATCCATTTTCTACACAGACTGACTTTGTTCATATGGTCCGGAGCAGCAGTAATAGTCAAACAGGTAAAGTAAAGAAAATATTGTAAATTATGGTACCAACATTTAAGAAAACCTTGAATCTATGTTCCCACAATGAGGTTTTGGTGAGTTTTTGATGCTACAGAATTTCTGCACCATTTCTGAACCTATTATTTAAATTCGATTACATGTAGTTTTTTATTGAGTTTTTGTGTGTGTTTTTCTAACATGAGCTTTTATCACGTTTCTAATGCTGCGATTTTTGTCTCTTGTTTGTGTGTTATGCTTTACATAAAGCTGCTTTGTTTTTGATACTTCCTGGTATTTGGCTTTGACCAAACCTTAGGGATCTACTTAGGTGCAGATTATGGGTTTTTTTGCTTCGGAAATACACTGAAAAACCATGTGCATTTTTTACCTGTGGATGTTCCGCATCTAATGCAAGTTTATGGGGAAAAGCCACCCAGAAAACTCAGCGTACTGCAAAGAGAAATTGACATTTTGTGGATTTGAAACAAACACTGCAGGTCAGTTTACGCTGTGCATGGCGGGCACAAAATTTCTATAAATCCATCCACTTGGCTGGAACTGTAAGACACTGCATGTTTGCTGAAGCAAAAGTACACAGAGTCAAAAACGCACCAAACGTTCATCATGGGAACATGGCCTTTAGGTAAGGAAACAGTTAGTGTTCATTAGAATCATAGAATGTTAGAGTTGGAAGGGACCTCCGCAGTCATCGTGTCCAACCTCCTGCTCAATGCAGTATTCACTAAACCATCTCAGACGGATGTCTGTCCAACCTCTAGACATGATAGGTCGTTGAGAAGAATTTATGTAGGAGGCTAGAAATGAACAATTACTGGACAGCAGTGTCAAAGTTTTTTGTGTTCCTATTATTATAGCTTTTATAATCACTGATTATTGTCCAATTGGTGGTCATCCTACACACTAGAAGTTCTAAAGAAACACTTGACAATGTCTTTTTTATACTGTTGGGGTGCCAAAGTATTATAGTCATAGAAGATCTTATACAGGTCCACAATAAATGAAGAATAAAAGGGGCTTAAGTAGTTGAAGCAGGTACTTGATTGGTTTGGATATGACTTACTGGAACTTCAGTCCTGAATATTACTATAACATTTTCATATGGCAGTAGAAACTTGTCTCTAGTAGCTTCAGTGAGTAAATCAATATAATGCCAAATAAGAGATGCTTTTTTGTTGATATGTTTATTAAATAATTTCAGAAAGAATTATGCAGTTCGAAATCTTGCAGGCATGTTGATATAACTCTCTTTGTATCTCTAGAAGATTGCATTACTATCACATTTTAAGTCATAAAAAGTCTCACCTGACAAATTGAATGGTTCAGAAGTGATATTAAGGATTTTCCAGTCCTCAGTGTATATTTGTGTGACCAAAAATCAGTCAGCCTTGTGATATTTTAAAAGAATGCAGCAGAAGAATGGTTAATCACATCTCGCCCACTATTTCTCTCCACAGCAGTCTGATGGGGATGAAGGATGCACATCTGTACATCTATGCATCATTAGCTTCTTATCAAATTTTAAGCCTCACTTGATGCTTGTCTCCCTACAGGGAGAGCGGAAGACATGGAGAAATTCATCAGAGGATACAAGACAGCATGTGTATGTCTCAACAAAAGTGGCACACATCTCAGCTGAATGATTCTCACACACGGGTGAAGGTTCAGAGATGTTGATGGATGAAAGTCTGCACAAAAAACAGAAAGATTGACTTAATATCTAAAAATAGAGCTGATATCAAATATTGAGATTTTTTTCAGGTGCGGATTCCAAGAGTTACAATCCCTACACAAGTATCATAATCCAGTGCAATTTGTCCATAAAAATCAATAGCACATCTAGCATTTTATTGAATTCAAGGGTAAACTACAACAGAGATAATATACCAAAATTAGAGCTATAATATGTCAAAAATAATTTATAGAATTTAGATGATTAATTCTGCACTTCTCTTATACATGGTAGACTTACATACAAGCTGTTCAGCCTTCTCTTAATTCTGTTCATCCTCCATCTTGAGTCACGGATTTCACTTTGTATTTTACTTCTTTAGGCTTTGCTATTAATCCCATAATGGATCAGTATAGCATTGCATGGGCCACTGGAGCCAGTACCATCCATGCAAGCCATAGTGATAATGTAAATATCCTTCTCTCTATAGTCTTTTAAATATGCTAAGAGATTTAGAACTATACATTCAGGGTGGCTGAACTGGTATCTACTTCACGAGGCTTCAAGAGGCTCCTCAGCCTCAAATCTGTCCTAATAAAACATAAAACAAGTTGGCCATTCTCCTTCTTCCACCTGCTCTCCCTTTCTCTGCTTCTCCTCACTGCTGGCAACATATCTCCCAACCCTTGACCCCCACAGCTCATACCTCCCATTACTACCCCCTCCTACCGCTCCCTATCTAATATGAACTACCGCAATCTTTCCAACATAAAACCTGTGCCCCTGATGCCCACCCCCCTGCTCCCTCTCTCTGGAGCACTCTGGAATGCCCGCTCAATCTGCAATAAACTATGTGATTCATGACCTTTCTCTCTCTCACAAGCTTGCCATCCTCGGCCTCACAGAAACATGGCTAACACCCTCTGACACCGCCTTCCCTGCTGCGCTGTGTTACGAATGCCTCCACTTCACCCACACTCCTTGCCCTGGCAACAGACATGGTGGAGGAGTGGGTCTTCCCCTTTCTTCAAACTGCACCTTTAACCCAATCCCACCTCTACCCTCCCTTATCCTCCCCTCTTTTGAAGTCCACTCTCTCCACATCTACTCTCCCTCCAACCTCCAAGTGGCCATCATATACCGACCTCCGGGCCCGGCCATTGCCTTCATTGACCAATTCTCCACTCGACCTCTTCACTTTCTCTCTATTGACATTTCCACCATCATCATGGGTGACTTCAACATCCCCTTCAGTCAACAGCCTCCAAACTTTTGTCCCTTACTTCATATTTTGGATTTACTCAGTGGTCCTCCGTAGCCACCCACACAGATGGACATACACTAGACATGGTCTTCACCTGTCTCTCTAACTTCACCACCTCCCCTCTCCCTCTGTCCGACCACCATCTGCTCACTTTCTCATCCCTGTCCTCCTCACTGGTCACCCATGTCCAGCAACATGCACACCCCCGCAGAAACCTTGCACACCTAGTCACCCACACACTCTCTGACTCTATCCTACCACTGGCATCCATATCCTCACTCCATGACACAGACAGTGCCACTGCTTTCTACAATGCCACTCTCGCATCAGCTATTGACATGGTTGCCCCTCTCGTTCATGGCAGAGTGCGACGTATCAATGGACAACCCTGGAACAATAACACCACTAAAAAGCTCCTGCAAGTGTCCAGGGTTGCAGAGCGGCATTGGAAGAAAACACATTCGCAAGACGACTTCACTGCATTCAAACAGGCAACACGCACTTTTAAATCTGCTCTCACCTCTGCTAAACAGGCCTACTTCAGAACCCTCGTATTTTCCCTATCCTACAACCCCAAACAGTTATTCAAAACCTTTACCTCCCTCCTCTGCCCCCCACTGCCCCTCCTACCTCCCTCATCTCTGCTGAGGACTATGCCACACACTTTAAAAATGAGATCGACCAAACAAGGCAAGTCTTCATTGTTAAACCACCACAACCCCTTTGTATACCAGACCAATGCCCAAACCCCATAACCTCCCTATCCAACATCACTGAAGGGGGGCTTAATTGTCTCCTCTCCAAATCACACCTCACCACCTGTGCACTCGACCCCATCCCATCTCACCTCCTCCCCAACCTCACCACCACACTTATCCCATCCCTAACCCACCTCTTCAACCTATTACTAACTTCTGACACCTTCCCTTCTGCTTTCAAGCATGCCACAATCACACCTATCCTTAAAAAGCCAACCCTCAATCCAATAGCTATGTCCAGCTATCGCCCAATATCGCTGCTCCCATTCGCTTCCAAACTCCTGAAGCAGCACGTCCACGATGAACTTCCCTCCCACCTCTCATCTATGCTCTTTGACAATCTACAACCTGGTTTCTGCCCCCATCACTCAACTGAGACAGCCCTGACCATAATCACTAATGACCTACTTACAGCCAAAGCTAACAGAGACAATATTTTGTACTTCTCCTTCTAGACCTGTCCTCTGATTTCAACACAGTTGACCACTGCCTCCTACTACAGATCCTCTCCTCCTTTGGCATCAAAGACCTTGCCCTATCCTGGATCTCCTCATACCTTTCCAACCGCACATTCAGTGTCTCTCATTCCCACACTACCACCTCATCCCACCCTCTCTCTCTTGGAGTCCCCCAAGGCACTGTTCTAGGACCCCTACTCTTCTCAATCTATACACTTGGCCTGGGACAACTCATAAAATCTCATGGATTCCAGTACCACCTTTATGCTGATGATGCTCAGATCTACCTTTCTGCCCCAGGCGTCACCTCCCTGCTGTCCAGAATCCTGGAGTGTCTGTCAGCCATATCCTCCTTCTTCTCCTCTCGCTTCCTCAAACTCAATGTGGACAAATCCGAACTCATCATCTTTCCTCCATCTCATAGACCTTCCTTACCTGACCTATCTATCGCAATTAACGACATCATGCTTTCCTCTGCATCGGTAGTCCGCTGCCTCTGAGTAACCCTTGACTCTGCCCTGTGTTGTGAATTTGGATTCTGGGCTCCCCCGGTGGCTACTGGTGGAATTGAACTGGTGTCTTCATCTTCTCTGTTCACCTGTTCCCATCAAGATGTGGGAGTCGCTATATAACCTTGCTGCTCTGTTAGTTGCTTGCCGGTCAACAATGTTATCAGAAGCCTCTCTGTGCTTGTTCCTGCTCCTAGACAACTACTAGATAAGTTGGACTCTTGTCCATGTTTGTTTTTGCATTTTTGTTCCAGTTCACAGCTGTAGTTTCGTTACTGTGTCTGGAAAGCTCTTGTGAACAGGAATTGCCACTCTGGTGTTATGAGTTAATGCCAGAGTTTTAAAGTAATTTCTGGATGGTGTTTTGATAGGGTTTTCAGCTGACCATGAAAGTGTCCTTTCTGTCTTCTGCTATGTAGTAAGTGGACCTCAAATTTGCTAAACCTATTTTCATACTACGTTTGTTGTTTCATCTTAACTCACCGCCAATACATGTGGGGGGCCTCTGTCTCCTTTCGGGGTATTTCTCTAGAGGTGAGCTAGGACTAATATTTTCCTCTGCTAGCTTTATTTAGTCCTCCGGCTGGTGCTGGGCATCTAGAATCAACGTAGGCATGCTACCCGGCCACTGCTAGTTGTGCATTAGGTTTAGTTCATGGTCAGCTCAGTTCCCATCTTCCAAGAGCTAGTTCCTATATATGCTGATGCTATGTTCTCTTGCCATTGAGATCATGACAGTTTGACCGGCCCACTAAAGGGTTAAAATCCTTGGCTGAGAAAGGAGAGAAATAAGTAGTCTGCTGAAATTTTTTTTTTTTTTTCTCTCCTTCTAATCTTTGAATGGCTCTGTGTCCACCTGTTTGTAATGGATCTTCAGAGTGTAACTGCAGGTTTGAATAATCTCGCCACGAAGGTACAAAATTTGCAAGATTTTGTTTGTCATGCACCTGTATCTGAGCCGAGAATTCCTTGGCCGGAATTTTTCTCGGGGAATAGATCCGGGTTTCAGAATTTTCGAAATAATTGCAAATTATTTTTGTCCCTGAAATCTCGCTCTGCCGGAGACCCTGCACAGCAGGTCAGGATTGTGATTTCCTTGCTCCGGGGCGACCCTCAAGACTGGGCTTTTTCACTGACACCAGGGGATCCTGCGTTGCTCAATGTGGATGCGTTTTTTCTGGCCTTGGGGTTGCTTTATGACGAACCTCATTTGGAGCTTCAGGCAGAAAAAACTTTGATGTCCCTATCTCAGGGGCAAGATGAAGCGGAAATTTACTGCCAAAGATTCCGTAAATGGTCTGTGCTTACTCAGTGGAATGAGTGCGCCCTGGCGGCGACTTTCAGAGAGGGTCTCTCTGATGCCATTAAGGATGTTATGGTGGGGTTCCCTGTGCCTGCGGGTCTGAATGAGTCCATGACAATGGCTATTCAGATCGATAGGCGTTTGCGGGAGCGCAAACCAGTGCACCATCTGGCGGTGTCCACTGAGAAGTCGCCAGAGAGTATGCAGTGTGATAGAATTCTGTCCCGAAGCGAGCGGCAGAATTTTAGACGGAAAAATGGGTTGTGTTTCTATTGTGGTGATTCTACTCATGTTATATCAGCATGCTCTAAGCGCACTAAAAAGCTTGGTAAATCTGTTTCCATTTGCACCTTACCGTCTAAGTTTATTCTATCTGTGACCCTGATTTGCTCTTTGTCATCTATTACCACGGACGCCTATGTCGACTCTGGCGCCGCTTTGAGTCTTCTGGATTGGTCCTTTGCCAAACGCTGTGGGTATGATTTAGAGCCTTTGGTGACTCCTATTCCTCTGAAGGGGATTGACTTCACCCCATTGGCTAATAATAAACCACAATACTGGACACAAGTAACTATGCGTATTAATCCGGATCACCAGGAGATTATTCGCTTTCTGGTGCTGTATAATCTACATGATGATTTGGTGCTAGGATTGCCTTGGCTGCAATCTCACAACCCAGTCCTCGACTGGAGAGCTATGTCTGTGTTGAGCTGGGGATGTAAGGGGGCTCATGGGGATGTACCTGTGGTTTCCATTTCATCATCTATTCCCTCTGAAATTCCTGAGTTCCTGTCTGACTATCGTGACGTCTTTGAAGAATCCAATCTTGGTTCGTTACCTCCGCACCGAGAGTGCGATTGTGCCATAGATTTAATCCCGGGTAGTAAATACCCAAAGGGTCGTTTATTTAATCTGTCTGTGCCTGAACATGCTGCTATGCGAGAATATATAAAGGAGTCCTTGGAAAAGGGACATATTCGTCCATCGTCATCTCCCTTAGGAGCCGGTTTTTTCTTTGTGTCAAAAAAAGACGGCTCTTTGAGACCATGTATTGATTATCGGCTTTTGAATAAAATCACTGTTAAATATCAATACCCATTGCCGTTGCTGACTGATTTGTTTGCTCGCATAAAGGGGGCCAAGTGGTTCTCTAAGATTCACCTTCGTGGGGCGTATAATTTGGTGCGAATCAGGCAGGGGGATGAGTGGAAAACCGCATTTAATACGCCCGAGGGCCACTTTGAGTATTTAGTGATGCCTTTTGGTCTTTCAAATGCTCCGTCAGTTTTCCAGTCCTTTATGCATGATATTTTTCGCGATTATTTGGATAAATTTATGATTGTGTATCTGGATGATATTCTGATTTTTTCGGATGACTGGGACTCTCATGTCCAGCAAGTCAGGAGGGTTTTTCAGGTTTTGCGGTCTAATTCTTTGTGTGTGAAGGGTTCTAAGTGTGTTTTTGGGGTACAGAGGATTTCCTTTTTGGGATATATTTTTTCCCCCTCTTCCATTGAAATGGATCCTGTCAAGGTTCAAGCTATTTGTGATTGGACGCAGCCCTCTTCTCTTAAGAGTCTTCAGAAATTTTTGGGCTTTGCTAACTTTTATCGTCGATTTATTGCTGGTTTTTCGGATATTGCTAAGCCATTGACCGATTTGACTAAGAAGGGTGCTGATGTTGCTGATTGGTCCCCTGATGCTGTGGAGGCCTTTCGGGAGCTTAAGCGCCGTTTTTCCTCTGCCCCTGTGTTGCGTCAGCCTGATGTTGCTCTACCTTTTCAGGTTGAGGTCGACGCTTCTGAGATCGGAGCTGGGGCAGTGTTGTCGCAGAAAAGTTCTGACTGCTCCGTGATGAGGCCTTGTGCCTTCTTTTCCCGTAAATTTTCGCCCGCTGAGCGGAATTATGATGTTGGGAATCGGGAGCTTTTGGCCATGAAGTGGGCTTTTGAGGAGTGGCGCCATTGGCTTGAGGGGGCCAGACATCAGGTGGTGGTATTGACTGACCACAAAAATTTGATTTATCTTGAGACCGCCAGGCGCCTGAATCCTAGACAGGCGCGCTGGTCATTATTTTTCTCTCGGTTTAATTTTGTGGTGTCATACCTACCGGGTTCTAAGAATGTCAAGGCGGATGCCCTTTCTAGGAGTTTTGAGCCTGACTCGCCTGGTAACTCTGAGCCCACAGGTATCCTTAAGGATGGAGTGGTATTGTCAGCCGTTTCTCCAGACCTGCGGCGGGCCTTGCAGGAGTTTCAGGCGGATAGACCTGATCGTTGCCCACCTGATAAACTGTTTGTTCCTGATGATTGGACCAGTAGAGTCATCTCTGAGGTTCATTCTTCTGCGTTGGCAGGTCATCCTGGCATTTTTGGTACCAGGGATTTGGTGGCAAGGTCCTTCTGGTGGCCTTCCCTGTCACGAGATGTGCGAGGCTTTGTGCAGTCTTGTGACGTTTGTGCTCGGGCCAAGCCTTGTTGTTCTCGGGCTAGTGGATTATTGTTGCCCTTGCCTATTCCTAAGAGGCCTTGGACGCACATCTCGATGGATTTTATTTCAGATCTGCCTGTTTCTCAGAAGATGTCTGTCATCTGGGTGGTGTGTGACCGTTTTTCTAAGATGGTCCATTTGGTTCCTCTGCCCAAGTTGCCTTCTTCTTCCGAGTTGGTTCCTCTGTTTTTTCAAAATGTTGTTCGTTTGCATGGTATTCCTGAGAATATCGTTTCTGACAGAGGGACCCAATTCGTGTCTAGATTTTGGCGGGCATTCTGTGCTAGGATGGGCATAGATTTATCTTTTTCGTCCGCTTTCCATCCTCAGACGAATGGCCAGACCGAGCGGATTAATCAGACCCTGGAGACATATCTGAGGTGTTTTGTGTCTGCTGATCAGGATGATTGGGTTGCTTTTTTGCCATTGGCGGAGTTCGCTCTCAATAATCGGGCCAGCTCTGCCACTTTGGTGTCCCCGTTTTTCTGTAATTCGGGGTTTCATCCTCGATTTTCCTCTGGTCAGGTGGAATCTTCGGATTGTCCTGGAGTGGATGCTGTGGTGGAGAGATTGCATCAGATCTGGGGGCAGGTGGTGGACAATTTGAGGTTGTCCCAGGAGAAGACTCAGCTTTTTGCCAACCGCCACCGTCGTGTTGGTCCTCGGCTTTGTGTTGGGGATTTGGTGTGGTTGTCTTCTCGTTTTGTCCCTATGAGGGTCTCTTCTCCTAAGTTTAAGCCTCGGTTCATCGGCCCGTATAAGATATTGGAGATTCTTAACCCTGTTTCCTTCCGTTTGGACCTCCCTGCATCCTTTTCTATTCATAACGTTTTTCATCGGTCATTATTGCGCAGGTATGAGGTACCGGTTGTGCCTTCCGTTGAGCCTCCTGCTCCGGTGTTGGTTGAGGGTGAGTTGGAGTACGTTGTGGAGAAAATCTTAGACTCTCGTGTTTCCAGACGGAGACTCCAGTATCTGGTCAAGTGGAAGGGATACGGCCAGGAGGATAATTCTTGGGTGAATGCATCTGATGTTCATGCCTCTGATCTGGTTCGTGCCTTTCATAGGGCCCATCCTGATCGCCCTGGTGGTTCTGGTGAGGGTTCGGTGCCCCCTCCTTGAGGGGGGGGTACTGTTGTGAATTTGGATTCTGGGCTCCCCCGGTGGCTACTGGTGGAATTGAACTGGTGTCTTCATCTTCTCTGTTCACCTGTTCCCATCAAGATGTGGGAGTCGCTATATAACCTTGCTGCTCTGTTAGTTGCTTGCCGGTCAACAATGTTATCAGAAGCCTCTCTGTGCTTGTTCCTGCTCCTAGACAACTACTAGATAAGTTGGACTCTTGTCCATGTTTGTTTTTGCATTTTTGTTCCAGTTCACAGCTGTAGTTTCGTTACTGTGTCTGGAAAGCTCTTGTGAACAGGAATTGCCACTCTGGTGTTATGAGTTAATGCCAGAGTTTTAAAGTAATTTCTGGATGGTGTTTTGATAGGGTTTTCAGCTGACCATGAAAGTGTCCTTTCTGTCTTCTGCTATGTAGTAAGTGGACCTCAAATTTGCTAAACCTATTTTCATACTACGTTTGTTGTTTCATCTTAACTCACCGCCAATACATGTGGGGGGCCTCTGTCTCCTTTCGGGGTATTTCTCTAGAGGTGAGCTAGGACTAATATTTTCCTCTGCTAGCTTTATTTAGTCCTCCGGCTGGTGCTGGGCATCTAGAATCAACGTAGGCATGCTACCCGGCCACTGCTAGTTGTGCGTTAGGTTTAGTTCATGGTCAGCTCAGTTCCCATCTTCCAAGAGCTAGTTCCTATATATGCTGATGCTATGTTCTCTTGCCATTGAGATCATGACAGCCCTGTCCTTCAAACCACACATACCAGCTCCTTCCACCTCCTGTCGCTTCCAGCTCAAAAATATCTCCAAAATCCATCCTTTCCTCAACTGTCAACCTACTAAAATGCTTGTGCATGCCCTCACCAACTCCCGCCTTGACTGCTGCAACATCCTTTTCTGTGGCCTCCCTGCTAACACCCTTGCACCTCTCCAGTCCATCCTTAACTCTGCTGCCTGACTAATTCATCTCTCTCCTCACTACTCCCCTGCTTCCCCCCTCTGCAAATCTCTTCACTGGATCCCATTCCCTCAGCGTATCCAGTTCAAATTACTAATACTGACCTACTAAGCCATCCATATCCTGTGTCCTCTATATATCTCTGACCTAATCTCCTGAAATCTTCCCTCATGTAATCTCTGGTCCTCCCAAGACCTCCTTCTCTCCTCCACACTTATTCGCTCCTCACCCAACCGCCTCCAAGACTTCTCCCGAATATCCCCCATTATCTGGAATTCTTTGCCTCAATACATCCGACTATCAACCACATTCAGATCCTTCAGATGGAACCTGAAAACCCACCTCTTCAGGAAAGCCTACAGCCTGCACTGACCCTGCTGCCTGCTCTCCTCTACCTAAGCTACCTCCTCACCAACACCAAGCTCCTGCAACCCTCAACCTATTGTCTCCTTCCCCTCCATCCTGTAGAATGTAAGCCCGCAAGGGCAGGGTTGTCACCCCTCTGTATCAGTCTGTAATTGTTAGTTTGCTTACTGTAAGTGATATCTGTAATTTGTATGTAACCCCTTCTCATGTACAGCACCATGGAATCAATGGTGCTATATAAATAAATAATAATAATTATAAGTGTGTGACAGATGCTGTCTAGTCATTATCTGTAACTGTGATAGAAATTTCTGTTCACTTCCCTCTGCAGAACTTCAGTGCTACAGTTCATGCAATTTCATCATATGGGTAGTTCTGGTATTCTGGTGACTGAAATGATGACCAGTTTCAGAGCACATAAAGGCATATAGTTCAATTGGGGTCACCATGAGATTACATGACCCAACTCAGGCATATCTTCTTATAACGTTGATTTCTCATTGAAATTTCTAAATATATTGAGGTCTAGATGTTACCTTTTGGGGTTGTTTCTCTGTACCTTCTGATACTACGCAATCAGTGCTGACTGTGGCACACTATGCTATGATACACCCCATTGACAAGGGGATATTAATCAGCTGACAATTTAGTTGTAAATTTCAAGGAGAAATTAAGGAATGGCACTATAGAGAGTTATGAGGAAAGAGGCTTCAGAATTGTTATTTAAGGTATTTATACAGATATGTTTAAAGTGGTGACAGGTCTACTTGAAATTCTTAGGAACCGATTCATCATTTGCAGGGTTTTTTAAGTCACTATCATTTTACTTCTTGTGGTATTAGTTGCCATTTTTGGTGCCAAATTCTTCAAAATGGTGCACCTGATTCATGAATTCGGCACACAATAAAAAAACAATCTTACAATCTTATTTTCTGTATTGAATTTGCAGGTCTCACAAAATAGTGCAAACATTGCGCAAAAGTACTGACGCCCTCAAGAATACCCCAAAAGGGGACTGGAATAGAGTAGTGCCAAATTTTGAGCCTTGTAAAAAGTCGCAATTGATGAACAAGGAAAAAATATCTAGATTAGCTAAACTACCCACTAAGCGGAAATCCCCCCCCCTCCCCCCCCCAGGGAAAAAAACAGATGAGCATATGTAAAATAGACTTCAAAAAAGGTGCAAATATAAAAAATGAATTGGGTACAAAACAAAGGTGCTAAGCACAAAAATGTAGACAAAAAACAGGCGCAAAGGCAAAGATGAATAGGGGCCATAATGTTCAGATCTGGAATCTGCCTTGCCATGACCATTAAGTGCTGATTGCCTAATTATTAATTAAAACGGTAGGAACCCCCATATCAAACTGAATGATGAATACACCACTAAAATTGGATAAGTACTCAAATAGTTAACAAATTGAGATATTTTTTTCTTTTAGTTGTTTAAATCTTCCTATTTAATGCCTCTAACCATGCCTGATGCTTCCAGGGAAGACTGCCGATTCCTTCAGAGGAGACGAGCATCTAAGGAGTTTGTAAATGTGTTTTAATTAAGATTCTGCTAAATTTTAACAGGCACCAACTCGAAAAACAAAGCAGCTGAATAATTAACTTTGATGAGAGCAGATGCTGCTCTAATGACAACCTGTTACCGCTCAAGTGCATCGTTATTAGGTTGATTGCAGTTTTAGAGATGTCCAGATCTCTGTAGGAAATGCAGAATTGGGAGTTCATGTTCCTGGAAGACCGTCCCTCATCAGCATTTACCAGTCCCACAATTCATTAGCTGCCTTCCAGCTCTCCCTCTCCACCCAGGACCCAAACATAACTACAGGAGTGGTTAAATGTAAGCACAAATTAAATGGTGTAGGTTTTCTGAAAGATTTGCCATAGACATACATTTGGCACAGTAATATACTGTAGCTTAAATTAAGACTGCATTAATGCGTAAATCAGACGCTTGTCATTCACATCTTCAACAAATTTTGTTATTCTTATACTAATATATGGGTGATAATATTATTTAAGCACAATAAATTTGTTACTACTACAGAAATTAATTGAACTTTGGTCATGCATGCTCACTCCTGTGCCATTCACACAAGGGACTTTGGAACCTCTTCTTCTGGTTCTCTGGAGGTCCCAGCTGTTTGATCCCCAACTATCATACATTTATCATCCATCCTATGTTTCCATGCGTGTGACCTATTTTTCAATATATGCTATGTAGTTTGTGTTTGAAAAAGGACTCGGTGCAAGCACAACATGCATAATGATGAAAACTACGATATTACTACTGCTCTCTGGAACTTCTTCCTTTCTACAGCAGCGCCGTCTACTTTGAAACGTCAATCTCCATTTTTTTTTACTATTTTATCAATATACGCAGCTTTCACCTTTAGCCAAAAAAATCTTTATCTTGGTCTCAATTGTTTGCAGCAAAAGTATTTATTATTGCTTTGGCAGTCAAAGACAGAGAAAAAGTAGAGGGTCACAATGTTGCTTTTTTGTGCTTGTTTTAAATAAAAGAAAAAAAAAGAAATGCAGCAAGGATCCTTTACAATGGCTTTTTTCACTATTTTTCTACTCTTGTTTTTAAGAAACTGGCATACAGAAAATTTGAATTTTTTTTATAAATACATTTTAAGCTGTGTTAACAGAAATTTGTTTTTACCATATCATATGAGTATACTTCACAGAGGTTTACATTTCTAGTTTGTACTAAAAAGTGAAGTCTGCTAGAACTATTATACATAAAAACGTACATGTTATTGCACCTTTTTGTAATGATCAAAAATATATACCAAAAATGTACCCACATTTATCCATACAATAACTGATGTACTTGGGGTACAACTACTAGGACCCCATCGATACTGAGAACGGGACTCTAAATTGCCCTGTTAGTAGTCACACATGTGTGCCACTGGAGGATTCTAAAGGGGTTTTTAAGGGTGCTATTCTCAGGATCTGTGAGAGCTTCAGCAGTCGGACTACTAGCCACCAGAAAATTGTCACCTATCTACTTGCTGAGTTGGTTTAACCCTTTTAAGGGTAAAAATCATAGAGTCCTTTAGACTTCAATCTAGTCCAGTGTTTCCCAAATGAAAGTCCTGGCGACCCTTAAGGGTCTGTGCACACGTTGCAGATCTGGCTGCGGATCCGCAGTGGATTTGACGCTGTGGATTCGCAGCTGCTTTCCTTGCGTTGTACAGTACAATGTAAACCTATGGAAAACCAAATCCGCAGTGCCCATGCTGCGGAAAATACTGAGCAGAAACGCTGCGGTTTATTTTCCACAGCATGCGTTTTACACCTGTTCCATAATTGGAATCCGCAGGTGTGAAAACGCAGGTGAAATCCGCTCATTAACCACGGTAAATCCACAGGTAAAACACAGGGCAATAGAAATTGCCACAGGTTCTCTCACCTGTGCAACACTGAAGAAATCCTGAAAACATGATGTGCTGGCGGCCATGAGAATGGGGTTTAGGAAACACTGATCTAGCCAATGTAGCCAATGACAAGATTACAAAAATTTAGAGAATCCATTTCTCTAGTTTATGACTGTACCAACTACAGCTTATTCACACATCAGTTTTTGCATCCATGGTTTTCATGGCTATCACTCGCACTTATGATAGTCTATTGAGCTGTTCACATGTCCGGGAGTTTTTGCAGACTGAGTGGTCCTTGCAAAATTTTAGAGACATATCCGATGTTGATCCAAGTTTTGGATCCAACTCAGCAATTAAAAAGTCTATGGATCCCTGAAAAAAATCGTTCTGTCCTTTTTCACTGGATGGGAGAAGTTGGAGAAACGTTTTTATGTCTCATTGAAAAATGGATGAATCACCGATTTAACTTTGATGACATGTTGATGAAAATCAGAGGAAATTCTGATCAAAATCTCTAATGAAACTCAGACCAATTTTCTTGTATGAGAAAATTACAGACATTTGTATGAGCCCTAAGAAATAAATGTTGCAGTGATTGATTGCTAAGGGCAGAAAGACAGTAATATAAATTGTTCCGTTCTTTGTGATCTATCACTGTATGTAATAATGAAAATAATCTATATTTATATAGCATTAACATATTCTGAAGCACTTTACAATTTAGGAAATACATATTAAGTACAATAGATGTGAGGACCTTCACAAGAGCCACAATCTAAGAAGAAATAGGGATGGCACAAAAATTAGAGGCAGAAGGAGTGTGGAAGATACTGTTGAACTAAGAGATAATGCTTAGAGGAATAAATGAGTAATATAAATGGGGGTAAAAGGAAAGGCATAGGACCAAAACATTGATAGATCTGCCTACAAATATGTGTTTTTAGGGCATGCTAAAGAAGAAGAAGATCATAGAGACAAGTTCAACACTTTTAAGAGCTATATGGGTTAGATTCTGAAATATGGCCTGTTCTATGGACTACACTATTAGCAGAAGGGATTTACATTTAGAAATGTGACCTGGTGTCTGGACTACACTATTAGCAGAAATGATTTAGATTTTGAAATGTGGCCTGGTGTCTGGACCACACTATTGCCAGAAAAGATTTAGATTTAGAAATGTGGCCTGATGTCTAGACCACACTATTAGCAGAAAGGATTTGAATTCTGAAATGTGGCCTGGTGTCTGGACCATACTATTAGCAGAAAGGATTTAGATTCAGAAATGTGGCCTGGTTTCTGGACCACATTATTAGCAGAAAGGGTTTAGATTCTGTAATGTGGACTCCTGCCTGCTCCACAGTATTAGCACAAATTATTTAGATTCTGAAATGTGGACACTAGCAGCAGGGCAGGCCAGGACCTTCAAGGTGTAGAGGCAGTTTATGCCACGTGTCAAGATTAGATACTCAATAGTTGTATGGCACAGAGGAATCACGGAGGATGCTGGTATGGTCGGCAAGGTACTCATCCAGTATTTTCCAAAACCTTTCCCCCTTATCAGAGTACCCAGCACATCAGGGTCTAGATGCTGGGAGCATCTGAGAAAACTGTCCCAGACCTTTGAGAGTGTTCCCCTGCCTCTGCTGCATCTAGTGTGTGTTTCCTTAGTCTCCACTCCTTGGTTGTCCAAGGAACTGTGACCTCTGCCGCCAGCAAAGTCAGATGGGATTTTTTCAAATAATTTTTCAACTTGAGCCTTCTGCTACTGCAACATTTTATTAGACATCTCCACCACAGGAAGGAGAGATGTGAAGTTCTCCTTGTAGAGTGGGTCCAGAAGGGTGACCAACAAGTAATTAGTGTTGGCCAAAATGCATACAGCGCGAGGGTCACAAGAAAGGAAGCAAAACATAAACTCAGCCATGTGTGCCAGACTGCCAACAGCCAAGACTTCCCTGTTCAGACCAAGAGGGTGACTGTCCATGTTGTCCTCCTCGTCCGCCCTGTCCTCCTCATCTTCAGGCCATTCATGCTGAACAGACTGGATGAAGGTGGTGTGGGTACTACCATCTGTAGCACAAGCAACCAGCTCCTGTTCCTCCTCCTTATTATCACCCAATATGTAATGTTGAGTTCCAATGCGTGGTGACATCGCACACCAGTCGGTGAGCTGGATACTGCAAACACTTCTGCAGCACTGCCAGGGCGGTGGCAGCTGTAGCTGACTTGCGGAAATGGTCACACACGCGGCATACTTTCACAATTAGCTCAGGCAGATCTGGGTAGGTTTTGAGAAACTGCTGAAGTACTAAGTTGAGCATGTGGGCCAGGCATGATACATGTGCGAGGTTACCAATCTTCAGTGCTGTCACCAAGTTACGGCCATTATCACACATAACCATGCCTGGTTTTAGGTTCAGGGTTGATAGCCACAGATCAGTCTGGTCTGTTAGATCTTTCAACAACTCTGAGGTGATGTGCGGTCTGTCACCTAAGCAGATTAGCTTTAGCACAATTTGTTGCCGGTTGGCCGAGGCAGTGCTGCAATGCTTCCAGCTTGTTGATGTTTGTAAGATGGAGGGTGAGGAGGAGAATGATGGGGAGGAACTGCTGTAGAAGATGGGGGCATCCATGATTGAACCAGGGCCCGCAAACCTCGGTGTAGGTAGCATGTGTTCCGTTCCAGGGTCTGACTGACTCCCAGCCTCCACAATGTTCAAACAGTGTGCCATCAGGGAAATGAAGCATACCTGGCCACAAGCACTTGTCCAGGTATCCATGGCTAAGTGGACCTTCCCAGTCACAGTGATGGTCAGGGCACGGTTCATGTTATGGGATACATGCTTGTGTATTTTGGGGATGGCAACATTTTCAGGGCAAGCAGTCCAGAAATGTAGTTGTTTAGCATTGTAGCCTGTGGGTGGGTGGCTGCGCATTTATGCTTGCATTCCAAGAGCTGGGGAAGAGACAACTGAATGCTGTGCTGAGAAAAGGACGTGGACGTGGTTGCTGATGGGAGTTGCAAACGTGCAATGGCAGGTGCAGGTTGTGAGGCATCTTCATCTACATCATGGACAGAGGATTGGCATGCGTGTAGAACAAGGGAAGAGGCAGTGGTATCACCCGCAGACACTGTTTATCACCCAGGCATTCGGCCCAAGTAGTCGGGTGCTTTGCTTGCATGTGCCTGAGCATGCTGGTGTGGTCAGACTGGTAGTTGTTCTGCCCCTGCTGATGCTGGCACGGCAGTTGTTGCAAATTGCCTTTTTTGGTTTAACTGGACTGTCTTTAAAAAAGGGCCCGACTTGAGAACACCATACCCTTGGCTTGGTAACTTCACCTGTGTTGGTGCTCTGGGGATAAGTTGCCTGTCTAGTGTCTCTGCCTCCCCACTGCCTCTACCTACCTGTTGTGGTGCTGCAGATCCCTCCCTCTGTGTGCTGCTGTCCTCACTCTGAATGTCATCTTCCCAAGTTGGGTCAGTGACTTCATCGTCCACCACCTCGTCTTCCTCTTCCGCACCCTGGTCCTACTCCTGACTTTCTGAGATAACAGCAACACCAGCTGCCAATTGTGTCTTATCATCATCCAGCTATTGCGACAGTAATTGCATTTTTCCACCATCGTCATCTCCTCTACATGCGATCTCCTCATGTCCCAGTTTGAACGGGCAGGTTGAGTGGCCAGAATCTATAAATGGAAATGTGATCAGCTCTTTGGAGTGTCCAAGTGTAGGATCACTTGTCTCCATGCATCAGCATGGTGGGAGGAAAGAGGATCAAAGGGAGAATTATGTGGTCCAGGATCGCGACTACTGAGACTTGACCGTGTGGTAGACAGGGTGATGCTGGCAAAGTGACTAGAATCATTATCCACTATCCATCCAACATCCTTTTCACACTGGTCTGGCTTCAAGACTGTTGTTTTGTGCCCCCCTACCAAGTTGAACAGGAAGCTAGATCGACATGATGTGTGTATTTGTTTTCTCCCGCTGCAGACATAGTTTCACATTGTCGACGTCCTCAGCCTTTGCGTTTACCATCAGCATCACATCCACTTCCCCATCCTCTGGCACACGTTTTGCCCATTTTTAAATTACATGATATATCCATGATGAGAAAACTCTGCAGACAGTATTACAGCCAAAATTGCCCACTACAGATGGATGTATAAGACTGTAGTATCAATATAGAAATGCTATTTGTAACCAAAGTTTTTTTGGTGTGTTTTGAAGCTTAACTCTAGCACTATAAATGCAGTATAAAATGTCACCACTGTAAAAAACTGCAGTATTTGGCTATTTTCACACTAGCGTTTTTGGCGGTATGTCGCAATGCGTCATTTAGGAGAAAAAACACATCCTGCAAAGTTGTCTGCAGGATGCGTTTTTTCCCCATAGACTAACATTAGCGACGCATTGCGACGTATCGCCACATGTCGCAACCGTCGTGCGACGGTTACGTCGTGTTTTGGCGGACCGTCAGCACAAAAAAAGTTACATGTAACGTTTTTTTGCACGTCGTGTCCGCCATTTTCGACCGCGCATGCGCCGCTGAAACTCCGCCCCCTCCTCCCCGGACCTTACAATGGGGCAGCGGAAGCGTCGTAAGACTGCTTCCGCTGCCCACGTCGGGCATTTATTTCACAGCATGCGTCGGTACGTCGGCCCGACTCACTACGATGGGCCCGTACCGACGCTAGTGTGAAAGCAGCCTTACAGTGCCAGCAAAATGTGCCTATTTGAGATGGATGCATAAAACTGCAGTATCAATATAGCAATGCAATATTTTTAACAAACTTTTTTTGGGAGTATTGATGCACAACTGTAGCATGCTTAATGCTTTATAAAATCTCACAGCTAAAAAAAAAAAAGCTATTTACATTGCCAGGCAAATTTGTACACCTCAGATGGATGTATGAGACTGTAGTATAAATATAGCAATGCAATTTTTTTAACAATTTCTTTTTTTTTTATTTTGCAGCCCAACTGTAGCACACTAAATGCCATTTAAAATTTCAGATCTCCAAAAATAATCTGTATTACAATGCCAGCCAAATTTGCAAACCTCAGACGGATATATGAGACTGCAGCATAAATATTGCAATGCGATTTTTTAGAAATTTATTTTTGGGGGGGTTTTGAGGCCCAACAGTAGCACATTAAATGCCATATAAAATTTACGATGATATGATAGTATTACTATGACAGACTGCAGTATCAATACAGCAGTGCAATTTTTTAGCAATCAATTTCTGTTTTGGGGTTTTGAGGCTGAACTGTAGCACGAGAAATGCTGTATAACATTTCACTGCTCAAAAAATTGCAGTATTACAATGCCAGGCAAATTTGCACACCTCGGATGGATGTATAAGACCGCAGTATAAACATAGCAATGTGATTTTTTTAACAAAAAGTTTTTGTGAGGGGGTTTGGGGCCGATCTGTAGCACTATAAATGCCATATACAATTTCACTGCTTAAAAAAATTGCAGTATTACAATGGCAGGCAAATTTGCACCCCTTGAATGGATGTATAAGACTGCAATATCAATATAGCGATGCTACTGAGATCCAACCAAGTCTGGCTATATGCTTTTGATCCATAACTGCCAAGGTAAAAATTCTGTATAATATTTCCTTGCTAAGAATAATTTGCAGGATTAAGAGAAAAAAGAATATTATTTGGCTTGAGAAGGGGTTTTGGTATCAGTTGCAGGCCACAGCATAAAGGATGTACAATTCACCCTACACTATCCCTTCAGCCCCATCTCTCTCTAAGTGCTTCTAACAGCAGAATACTATTGATTATTATTAGCCCTGAGAAGGGCTGTTGTTGAACTCAACAGAAATATAAATGTGGTTCAATCCGTAGCTAATACACAGCTACATTTCTGTTTCTCTGTCATCAGCACCTCTGTGTCCGTGGTACAGTGTGCCGAGTATAGCGTTACAGGTCTAATATAGACCTGATGACACTATGTGAGCAGCCAATCACAGTAATGCCACAAGGGAAGACTGAATCTTACATCAAAGGTATTTACACTGATTATAAAAAAAATAGAGGGCCCCATTCTGACCTCCATTTACCAACGCACACTAAGGCCGATTTCACACTAGCATTTGTGTCCACAGCGTAGGGCTGTGTACTTAGTAACATAGTTATTAAGGTTGAAGGAAGACTTTAAGTCCATCTAGTTCAACCCATAGCCTAACCTAACATGCCCTATCATGTTGATCCAGAGGAAGGCAAAAAAAAAAAAAATGTGGCAAAGAGTAAGCTCCACATTGGGAAAAAAAATTCCTTCCCAACTCCACATACTGCAATCAGACTAGTTCCCTGGATCAACCCCCCAATCAAGGAATCTAGTATATATAACCTGTAACATTATACTTTTCAAGAACGGTATCCAGTCTCCTCTTAAATTTTAGTAATGAATCACTCATTACAACATCATACGGCAGAGAGTTCCATAGTCTCACTGCTCTTACAGTAAAGAATCTGCATCTGTTATTATGCTTAAACATTCTTTACTCAAGACATAGAGGATGCCCCCTTGTCCCTGTCTCAGGTCTATGATTGAAAAGATCATCAGAAATATTTTTGTACTGTCCCCTCATATATTTATACATTAAAATAAGATCACCCCTTAGCCTTCGTTTTTCCAAACTAAATAGCCCCAAGTGTAATAGCCTATCTTGGTATTGCAGACCCCCCAGTCCTCTAATAACCTTGGTCGCTCTTCTCTGCATCCGCTCTAGTTCAGCTATGTCTTTCTTATACACCGGAGACCAGAACTGTGCACAGTATTCTAAGTGTGGTCGAACTAGTGACTTGTATAGAGGTAAAATTATGTTCTCCTCATGAGCATCTATGCCTCTTATGCCTCTAAATGTGAGCTTGTCATCCACCCATACACCCAGGTCTTTTTTATTGACGGTTTTGCCCAGAGTTTTAGAATT
Organism: Ranitomeya variabilis; assembly: GCF_051348905.1. Lineage (NCBI taxonomy): Eukaryota > Metazoa > Chordata > Amphibia > Anura > Dendrobatidae > Ranitomeya > Ranitomeya variabilis. The sequence continues at coordinate 157,839,639 of NC_135238.1, read as the reverse complement.
AAGCACATAGTTATACATCTTATTACTTCTACCCAAGTGCTTGACCTTACATTTATCCCCATTAAAGCTCATTTGCCATTTATCAGCCCAAGTTTCTAGTTTACATAAATCATCCTGTAATATAAAATTGTCCTTCTCTGTATTGATTACCCTGCAGAGTTTAGTGTCATCTGCAAATATTGAAATTCCGCTCTGCATGCCCCCTACAAGGTCATTAATAAATATGTTAAAAAGAAGAGGGCCCAATACTGACCCCTGAGGTATACCACTGCTAACGGTGACCCAGTCCGAGTGTGCTCCATTAATAACCACCATTTGTTTCCTATTCCTGAGCCAGCTCTTAACCTACTTACACATATTTTCCCCTATCCCTATTATTCTCATTCTATGTATCAACCTTTTGTGTGGCACCATATCAAAAGCTTTTGAAAAGTCCATATACACTATGTCCACTGGGTTCCCTTGGTCCAGTCTGGAACTTACCTCTTCATAGAAATTGATCAGATTAGTCTGACAGGAACGGTCCCTAGTAAACCCATGTTGATATTCGTACTTCTTTCCTTCAGATCCGCATACATCCGCATTCGTCCTGTGTACCTATATTTAACATAAAGTGTATGCAAGGACATGTTTGGACATTCATTGTATGCGGATGCGTCCCCGTGTGTCATTTTGACGTGCCCGCTGAACGCAACATGTTGTTGTATATGTATCATGATTTGAGAATTTCTCAGCACTATATGCATGTTGCCAAATGGAAAAATCATGGAGATATTAAATATTAATGACTGCTCTACTACATATTCCTGAACAACCAGCATCATATATATTTTTTGACTCAGTATTTCTCTGGGCTGTTTAGAGAGATGCCTTCATGCTTCCTTTTTTATCTTTTTTTATATTGTTATTAATCAATAAATTTGGACTATTCCGAAAAATATTTTGACTACAGTGCCTTCATGTACAGAGATCAAAAATCTCTGGAAGTATTGTTATATCTGTAATTTTGGAGGTGTCGTTCACCTATATATGACAGAGTGCATTAATCAAAGCTCCAAACACGCTGGGCGGGGACTCAAACTCCCGCTCGAACATTCAAAAAATACTCGCTGAGTAACGATCATCCCAAGTACACTGATGATCAAGCAAGTATCGAGTAGTGACGAGCACGCTCATCAATAATCACATGCCAAGTATTGGCATGGCTGTTTTGGCCAGCAAAGCACGTGACCTCACCTGTATAAAAGGTGGATCAGGAGTGCCGCTGCCATTATGCTCACATTAGTGTAGGGATAGGATGCAGATGAAGTGAGGTACATATTCTGACTGAGCACGCTGCAAAAAAAGCAGTTATGTGTACTCTGCAACCCATATTTGTGTGAGTACTGTGCTAAAAGCCAGTGGCCATGTGTACTATGCAGCCTATCTGCAACCTACACCTGTGGAAGTACTTTGCCAAAAAGTCACTGTGTGTCTCCTTCAACCCATATCTGTGGGAATACTGTGCCAAAAGCCTCCATGTGTACTCTGCAACCCCTGCCTGTGGGAGTACTGCTTCTTTAAGCCACTGTGTGTACTCTGCAACCTCCCGCCTGTTGGAATACTGTTCCTTTAATCAGCTTTGTGTACTTTCCACCCATCACCTGTGGGAGTACTTTTCCTTTAAACCTTTTCTGACATCCGATGTACTATTCCGTCCATGTGGGCTGGGCCCATATGACCATGGAACAGATAGTACGTCGAAGTCGATCAGTAGCGCAAACGGGTGGTGTGTGGCCGATCGGGGCCGGGTGTCAGCTGATTCTCACAGCTGACATGCGGCACTAAGTGCCAGGAGCAGTTACGGACAGCTCCCAGCACTTTAACCCCTGGAACGCCATGATCAAACAAGATTGCAGCATTCCGGCGGCATAGAGAAGCATCGCGCAAGGAGAGGGCTCCCTGCGTGCTTCCCTCACACCCTCAGAACAACGCGATGTGATCGCGTTGTTCTGGGGTTCTCCCTGCCTGCAGACCCCGGATCCAAGATGGCAGCAGGGTCCTTCCGGGTCCTGCAGGGAGGTGGCTTCTCAGTGCCTGCTGAGAGCAGACACCGGCAAGCCTCCTTCACTGCCTGTCAGATCGCTGATCTGACACAGTGCTGTGCAAAGTGTCAGATCAGCAATCTGACTTTATACAGTGATGTCTCACCCTGGAACAATGTAAAAAAGTTTTAAAAAAAGATACCGTGTAAAATTATTTTTAAAGAAATTTCTAAATAAAGAAAAAATAAATCAATAAATATTGTTCCAATAAATACATTTCGTTAGGTAAATGAAAAAATACAATAAAAGTACACATATTTAGTATCGCCGCATCCCTAAGTACCCTGTAAACTAAGTACCCCTAAGTACCTGTAAAACTGTTCCACTAGTTAACCACTTCAGTGAACACCGTAAAAAAAAAAAAAAAAAAAAAAAAAACTAGGCAAAAAACAATGCTTTATCATCATACCGCCGAACAAAAAGTAGAATAACACGTGATCAAAAAGAAGGATATAAATGAACATTGTATTGCTGAAAATGTCATCTTGTCCGCAAAAAACGAGCTACCATACAGCATCATCAACAAAAAGATAAAAACGTTATAGCTCTTAGAATAAAGTGATGAAAAACAATTATTTTTTATATAAAATAGTTTTTATTGTATAAAGGTGCCAAAACATAAAAAAAAATAAATGAGGTATCGCTGTCATCATACTGACCCAAAGAATAATTCCTTATAGTTTTTGCCACACACGGAACGGTTTAAACCCCCCACCCAAAAGAAATTAATTAATCGCTAGTTTTTGTTCATTCTGCCTCCCAAAAATCGTAATAAAAAGCGATCAAGAAATGTCATGTGCCCGAAAATGATACCAATAAAAATGTCAATTTATCCAGCAAAAAACAAGACCTCACATGACTCTGTGTGCCAAAATGTTGAAAAATTATAGCTCTCAAAATGTGGTGATGCAAAAACTATTTTTTGCAATAAAAAGCATCTTTTATCATGTGACAGCTGCCAAACATAAAAACCCAATATAAAAACCCGCTATAAACAGTAAATCACACCCCCTTTCTTTTATAATATAAAAGTATTTATTTTCATTTTCCCATTAGGGTTAGGGTTAGGGTTAGGACTAAAGTTAGGGTTATGATTGGGGCTAAAGTTAGGATTAGGTTTGGGTCTAAAGTTAGGGTTAGGGTTGGGGCTAAAGTTAGGGTTAGGGTTGGGGCTAAAGTTAGGGTTAGGGTTGGGGCTAAAATTTGGGTTAGGGTTTGGATTAGGGTTAGGGTTAGGATTACATTTATGGTTGGGATTAGGGTTAGGGTTGAAATTAGGGTTAGGGGTGTGTCAGGGTTAGGGGTGTGGTTAGAGTTATGGTTAGGGTGGGGATTAGGGTTAGGGGTGGTTTGGGGTTAGGGGTGTGTTGGGCTTAGGGTTGTGGTTAGGGTTGTGATTATGGTTAGGTGTGTCTTCGGGTTACGGGTGTGGTTAGGGTTATGGTTAGGGTTGGGATTAGAGTTAGGGGTGTGTTGGGTTTAGGGTTGTAGTTAGCATTGGGGGGTTTCCACTGTTTAGGCACATCAGGGGCTCTCCAAATGCGACATGGCGTCCGATCTCAATTCCAGCCAATGCTGCGTTGAAAAAGTCAAACAGTGCTCCTTTTCTTCCGAGCTCTGCCGTGTGCCCAAACAGTGGTTTACCCCCACATATGGGGTAACTGAGCGTACTCAGGACAAATTGGACAACAACTTTTGAGCTCCAATTTCTCTTGTTAAATTTGTGAAAATAAAAATTTGGGGGCTAGAAAATGATTTTTTATTTTCACGGCACTGTATTGTAAACTTTAGTGAAACACTTGGGGGTTTAGAGTTCTCACAACACATCTAGATAAGTTCCTTGGGGGGTCTAGTTTCCAAAATGATGTCACTTGTGGGGGGTTTCTACTGTTTATGCACATCAGTGGCTTTGCAAACACAACATGACGCCCGCTGACCATTTCATCAAAGTCTGCATTCCAAAAATTCACTATTTCCCTTCCGAGCCCCAACGTGTGCCCAAACAGTAGTTTTCTCCCACATTTTGGGTAACAGCATACTCAGGACAAATTACACAACAACTTTTGGGGTCCAATTTCTCCTGTTACCCTTGTGAAAATACAAAACACAACATTTTTTTATTTTCACAGCTCTAAATTTTATACTTTTGTGAAACAATTGGGGGTTCAAAGTGCTCACCACACATCTAGATAAGTTCCTTTGGTTGTCTAATTTCCAAAATCGTGTCACTTGTGGGGGGTTTCTACTGTTTAGGCACATCATGGGCTCTCCAAAGCGACATGGCGCCTGATCTTCATTCCAGCCAATTCTGCGATGAAAAAGTCAAACGGTGCACCTTTCCTTCCGAGCTCTGCCATGGGCCAAAACAGTGGTTTACTCCCACATGTGGGGTATCCACATCCAATTTCTCCTGTTCCCTTGGGAAAATAAAAAATTGGGGGTGAAAAGATCATTTTTGTGAAAAAATATGATTTTTTATTTTTGCTTCTCTAAATAATAAACTTCTATGAAGCAATTGGGGTTCAAAGTCCTCACCACACATCTAGATAAGTTCCTTAGGAGGTCTACTTTCCAAAATGTTTTCACTTGTGGGGGTTTCAACTGTTTAGGCACATCAGGGGCTCTCCAAACGTGACATGGCGTCCGATCTCAATTCCAGCCAATTTTGCATTGAAAAGTCAACTGACGCTCCTTCCCTTCCAAGCTCTGCCATGCACCCAAACAGTGGTTTACCCCCACATATAGGGTATCAGAATACTCAGAACAAATGGCAAAACAGCTTTTGGAGTCCAATTTCTCCTGATACCCTTGGGATAATAATAAATTGGGGCAAAAAGTTTATTTTGTGAAAAAATATAATATTTTATTTTTACATCTCTACATTATAAACTTCTGTGAAGCACTTGGGGGTTTAAAGTCCTCACCACACATCTAGATAAGTTCCTTAAGAAGTCTACTTTCCAAAATGGTGTAACTTTTAGGGGGTTTACACTGTTTAGGCACATCAGGGGCTTTCCAAGCACGACATGGCGTCCGATCTCAATTCCAGCCAATTTTGCATTGAAAAGTCAAACTACTCTCCTTCCCTTCCGAGCTCTGCCATGCACCCAAACAGTGGTTTACCCCCACATATGGGTTATCAGCATAGTCAGGACAATTTGCACAACAAATTTTTGGGTCCAATATCTCTTGTTACCCTTGGTAAAATAAAACAAATTGGATCTGAAGTAATTTTTTTGTGAAAATAAGTTAAATGCTAATTTGTTTTAAACATTCCAAAAATTCCTGTAAAACACCTGAAGGGTTAATAAACTTCTTGAATGTGGTTTTGAGCACCTTGAGGGGTGCAGTTTTTAGAATGGTGTCACTTTTGGGTATTTTCTATCATATAGCACCCTTTAAGTGACTTCAAATGTGATATGGTCCTTAATAGAAATGGTATTGTAAAAATGAAAAATTGCTGGTCAACTTTTAACCCTTATAACTCCCTAACAAAAAAAAAAATTGGTTACAAAATTGTGCTGATGTAAAGTAGACACGTGGGAAATGTTACTTATTAAGTATTTTGTTTGACATATATGTGTGATTTACGGGCATGAAAATTCAAAGTTGAAAAATTGCAAAATTTACAAAATTTTCCCCAAATTTCTGTTTTTTTTAACAAATAAACGAAAGTCATATCAAAGAAATGTTACCATTGTCATGAAGTACAATTTGTCATGAGAAAACATTGTCAGAATCTCCAGGATCCGTTGAAGCGTTCCAGAGCTATAACCTCATAAAGGGACAGTGGTCAGAATTGCAAAAATTGGCCTGGTCATTAACATGCAAACCACCCTTGGGAGTAAAGGGGTTAAGCCACTGTGCATACTCTGCACCCCACCTGTGTGATTGCTTTGCGAAAAAGGCGCTGTGTGTACTCTTGCCATTCATAGGCCAAAGAAATAATTTTTTTGTACCTCTGTGTTTTCTAGTAGTGTGGCAAATAAATAATTGTTATCAGCCAGCTTTTGCTGTTTATAGACCAAAATAATCCGCTGTCTTTTCTTGTAGCGTTGCAAATAAAATAATTTTGATCAGACATCTCATTGCCATTTATAGGCCAAAGAAATAATTTTCCTAAAGCGATATGTGTCTTATAGTAGTCTGAGAAAGAAATAATTTGCATCAGCCATCTCGTTGCCATTCATAGGCCAAATAAATATTTTTTTCTCTAATGCTGTCTTTTCTAGTAGTGTAACATATAAATAATTTTAATATTTTTTCAGATCTGCTGTCTTTTCTAGTAATGTTGCAAATAAATAATTGGCATCAGATATCTCTGCCATTTATAGGCCAAATAAATACTGTTCCTAAACCGATGTGTGTTTTATAGTAGCCTGAGAAATAAATAATTCGCATCAGCCATCTTGTTGCCATTTATATCCAAACAAATAATTTATACTTTTTCTAAACCTGTGTGTGATTTTTAGTAGTTCGGGAAAGAAATAATTGGCATCAAATCAGCACAGCTTTCCCTCTGCTGCTTATGAAAAGTACGGGATCCCCGTTTTTTTTTTTATTTTGTTTTTAATTTATTAACAAGAACAGCAAGGTCACATCATAGCAACAGTTACTCTTGCTTTGCAAGTGTTGAACTGATGGACATCTGTGAGTCCGGCACTCCAGTACTCAACAGTCTGACATTGGATCTATTATGAGACCCGGTGGCTTGAACTCAGGTAAACTTTCAGATTACCAGAGTTCACAGCTATAGAGTCTGTGGACAGCTGTTTCCAACTGTTGAAACACTTGGAGGCTGTGAACTAACTTTAATAAGGTCCCCATCCTTAGCCCCTTTATTTAATAATGCCCCTATCCTGGGCCACTTTATTTAATAATATCCTCCTCTTGAGATCCTTTATTTAATAATGTCCACATCCTGGGACCATTTATTTAATAATTTCCCCATCGTGGGCCTCCATACAGTAGTATGGGCACCACATAGTCCTCCGTACACTATTATGGGCACCACATAGTCCTCCATACAGTATTATGGGCATCACATAGTCCTCTATACAGTATTATGGGCACCATTCTAGGCCTCTATGTTGCCCCCATCCAGGACCCCTATGTCCACTTTAATAACGTCCCCATCCTGGTCCCCTTTATGTAATAATGTCCTCAACTTGAGCTCCTTTATTTAATAATATCCCCATCCTGGGACCCTTTATTTAATCATTTGTACATCATGGGCCTCCATACAGTAGTATGGGCACCACATAGTCCTCCATACAGTATTATGGGCACCACATAGTTGTCCATACAGTATTAGGGGCATTGCATAGTACTCTATACTTTATTATGGGCACCACATAGTCCTCCATACAGTATACCGGCCCCATATATTGCTCCATACAGTATAATGGCCCCATATATTGCCCCATACAGTATAATGAGCCTATATAATGATCCATGCAGTATAGTGGCCCCATATATTGCTTCATACAGTATATAATGACCCCATATACTGCTCCATAGAGTATAATGGGCCCCATATAATGCTCTATACAGTTTAGTTGCCCCATATATTGCTCCATGCAGTATAGTGGCTCCATATATTTTTCCATGCAGTATAGTGTACTAATATATTGCTCCATATAGAAGAATGGCTCCATATATTGCTCAATACAGTATAATGGGCCCCATATATTGCTTCATACAGTATAATGGCCCCCATGTTTTTGCTCCGTATAGCATAATGAGTATCATGTTTTGCTCCATACAATATAACGGGCCCCATATATTGCTTCATACAGTATATAATGGCCCCCATTTAATGCTACATACAGTATAATGGCCCAATATATTGCGTAATACAGTATAATGGCCCCATATAATGGTCCATACATTCAAAAAATCAAATACTCACCTCTTCCATTCCCAGCAGATCCTGTCTCCTCAGCTTCTTCTGTCTCTCTGAAGTGCTCAGTGCAGAGTATGTGCTATAGTGATGTAATCGCACCCTCTGCCCTGAGATGTCTCAGAGTCAGAAAACGCTAAAGACACTGGAGCTGCTCAGCTGCGAGGAACAAGAAGGGGTGAGTTTTTGAGGGTGGTGGTGCTAGCGCTGGCACGGGACTTCCCTACTCACTGGCCCCATAGCGTCCCATTGTCTCCAATGGCGAGTGGGCCACGCTGTTCATCCAGGGCCCCAGAGGTGCAGCAGGTGATGACGCCAAACTTGGTCATTGCAGCGGGTCAGGTTGCACTCTGCATGTGGCTGCATGCCCCTAAAAACTTGATCCCCTTTCTTCTTCTCTCTCTCGGGCCCACTGGGCATTTCACCGGTACCCTGCCAGGCAAGTCCAACCTTGCCTGTGCCTATGCTGTATTGCTTTGGATTCCTACAAGTCCAATATTGCTCCTTGTATCTTAGTGTAAAAAGGGCCAGAGTTACAGACAATCTTGTTGTTCTTCAAGGATCCACATCAATGAAGCAGCAGCTTGAGCCTTTGAGATGATTTGCCAGCTATGAATCACTGTCCACAGAATTTCTCAGTTGATAAAAACTTTGTTTTCGAGGTCCTCGGTTTCTTCAAATTGATTTGCATGCACCAGCTTTGCCACTTACTGTATTCAGAATGTTAACACTGACTGCTATTGCTGAGTGTTTCACTTAATTAAATAGCTTGTCAGATCAAAGTCTGGAGTTTTGAGATATACAGTATTGCAGCATGACTCATGTAACACTTTCCCTTTAACTTAGATGCCCTAAGAAAATAAACCTGGAGTGCTTCTTTAATATTCCACTCACTGTCAGAGTCTGAATATTGAGCACTAATCAATAAAATGAGTGTGGAAGAATTTAATGATTTGCAAGGTGCCATTGGGGATTGGATTAATAGAAAAATTCAACTAGTTAGTTACTCAAAAAAACAGGCTAACACACACATCCATCAACATAAAGATGAGAATGTTACTTGTTCCAGAAAATGCTGAGATTGATTTTTTTTCTTTTTATAAATTTGAGGACTCACATTAAGCTGAAGCAGGGGCTGGCAGCAGCGGGCCCTCGGGCCCTGCGGTCATTATGCCCCTGCCAATGACTGTGATCTTTCCTAATACAAGACTATAAGAAGTCTCAGTGACCGTAGACATATAGTGAGTGCAAAAAGCTTAAAACTTGTGTGATGTAAAAAAAAAAATCATTTTTTTAATTGCAGACATCCTAATTAGTTCCTTAAAGTGATGTTTAATGCTAAAATGGAATGTGATGTTTCTCCATAACATATGTGCATGGGAAACCAGAAATATAGAAATGTATATAGAGTGTAGATATGTATATAGAAGGACAATTACTTTTAATTGGTAACAGCTCTTGAAAAATATTTGGTATGGGAAAAGGAAGTTGTATACTGAGCACTGTATACTGCTCTCACACATCAACCTACTCACTTTCTCTGATTTTCATTTGCACGAATTAAGTGATGTTTGTTTCTTAACCTCTTCCTTACTGAGCGGTTTTTCGTTTTTGATTTTTTTTTCCCTCCCTTTCTTCCAGGAGCCATAAAAAAAAACAATTTTTATTGACACAGTAACATGAGGGCTTTTATTGTGGAACAAGATGTAGTTTTGGATGACACCACTCATTTTACCACTCAATGAACTGGAAAATGTAGAAAAAAATTCCAAGTGCTGTAAAACTGCTCAAAAAAGCGCAATGATTTTTGGAGCATTCATTATGTTATAGAAATAATCAAATACCATGATTCTCTGGGTCAGTACAATTATGGAGAAAACAAATGTATGTAGGTTATTTTTATTTAAATGGTGTTGAAAAATTCGAAAATATGTAAAAAAAATATATTAGTGTCGCCATTTTACAAAAGCTATGTTGTTTTAATTTTTACGACAATGGAGGTGTGTGAGGGCTTATTTTTTGTATTGTAAGCTGACATTTTATTGAAACCAATTTGAAGTAGATCATTTTTTATTGCATTATTGGCAACCTTGTGGGGACCAAAACAAAAAGCAATTCTGGCATTTCAATTTTTTTCTCTTTACTAATTTGGTTAAGTACTTTTAGATATTTATAGATCAGATTTTTATAGATGCAACAATACCAACCATTTTCATTTAATTAATTTTTTAATTAATATTATTTCTATATTTTTAATACAAAGTAAGTGGGTGATTCAAATTTTAACATTTTTATTTCTTTTTAAAAACTTTTTTTAGTCCGATTAAGAGACTTCAACCTTTGATTGTCTTGTCAGGCAGGAGTTCACAGGAGTACCATAATGGTAGGCATGTGAGCTTCAGAAGGAGCTAAGCTCTGACTGCTGCTGTTAGAAGCAGCCATAGTCTGCATGGTATTATACAGGTTCAGCTCCGGTGCTGACTTATCATGGGGGAGACTCAACATTGGACGTACCACTACAATCTATCGTCGGGAAGGGGTTAAAAATGGGGTTAAAAAACTTGCGGTAATGAACTGCTGGTTGCAGGATTGCAGGAGTTGTAGTGTACGGCCATGTTCACATTTTCAGCATTTGGTCAGTTTTTTACCTCAGCATTTATAAGCCAAAGCCAGGAGCAGAACAATCAGAGGAAAAGGATAATAGAAACACGTCACCACTTCTGTATTTATCACCCACTGCTGGTTTTGGCTTACATACAGGGGGGGGAACGAATATTTGATATACTGCCGATTTTGCAAGTTTTCCCACCTACCAGGAAAGTAGAGGTCTGCAATCATAGGTACACTTCAACTGTGAGAGACAAAATCTAAAAATAAAAAACAGGAAATCACCTTGTATTGTATTATATTTAAATAATTACATTGCATTTTATTGCATTAAATAAGTATTTGATCACTTACCAATGAGAAAGAAGTCTGGCTCTCAGACCTGTCAATTTTTCTTTAAGAAGATATATATATATACCTTCTCATTTAAACATTTTTCTGTATTTTCATGACTATGAATATTGTACATTCACACTGAAGGCATCAAAACTATGAATTAACACATGTGGAATTATATAAGTAACACAAAAGTGTGAAACACCTGAAATTATTTCTTATATTCTAGGTTCTTCAAAGTAGCCACCTTCTGCTTTGATGACTGCTTTGCACACTCTTGGCATTCTCTTGATGAGCTTCAAGAGGTAGTCACCAGGAATGGACTTCCAACAATCTTGAAGGAGTTCCCAGAGATGCTTAGCACTTGTTGGCCCTTTGCCTTCACTCTGCGGTCCAGCTCACCCCAAACCATCTCGATTGGGTTCAGGTCTGGTGACTGTGGAGGCCAGGTCATCTGGCATAGCACCACATCACTCTCCTTCTTGCTCAAATAGCCCTTACACAGCCTGGAGGTGTGTTTGGGGTCATTGTCCTGTTGAAAAATAAATGATGGTCCAACTAAACGCAAACCGGATGGAATAGCATGCCGCTGCAAGATGCTGTGGTAGCCATGCTGGTTCAGTATGCCTTCAATTTTGAATAAATCCCCAACAGTGTCACCAGCAAAGCACCCCCACACCATCACCCCTCCTCCTCCATGCTTCACGGTGGGAAACAGGCTTGTAGAGTCCATCCGTTCACCTTTTCTGCGTTGCACAAAGACACGGTGGTTGGAACCAAAGATCTCAAATTTGGACTCATCAGACCAAAGCACAGATTTCCACTGGTCTAATGTCCATTTCTTGTGTTCTTTAGCCCAAACAAGTCTCTTCTGCTTGTTGCCTGTCCCTAGCAGTGGTTTCCTAGCAGCTATTTTACCATTATGGCCTGCTGCACAAAGTCTCCTCTTAACAGTTGTTGTAGAGATGTGTCTGCTGCTCGAACTCTGTGTGGCATTGACCTGGTCTCTAATCTGAGCTACTGTTAACCTGTGATTTCTGAGGCTGGTGACTCGGCTAAACTTATCCTCAGAAGCAGAGGTGACTCTTGGTCTTCCTTTCCTGGGGCGGTCCTCATGTGAGCCAGTTTCTTTGTAGCGCTTGATGGTTTTTGCCACTGCACTTGGGGACACTTTCAAAGTTTTCCCAATTTTTCAGACTGACTGACCTTCATTTCTTAAAGTAATGATGGCCACTCGTTTTTCTTTACTTAGCTGCTTTTTTCTTGCCATAATACAAATTCTAACAGTCTATTCAGTAGGACTATCAGCTGTGTATCCACCAGACTTCTGTACAACACAATTGATGGTCCCAACCCCATTTATAAGGCAAGAAATCTCATTTATTAAATCTGACAGGGCACACCTGTGAAGTGAAACCATTTCCGGTGACTACCTCTTGAAGCTCATCAAAAGAATGCCAAGAGTGTGCAACGCAGTCATCAAAGCAAAAGGTGGCTAATTTGAAGAGCCTAGAATATAAAACATAATTTCAGTTGTTTCACACTATTTTATTAAGTATATAATTCCACATGTGTTAATTCATAGTTTTGATGCCTTCAGTGTGAATGTACAATTTACATAATCATGAAAATACGGAAAAATCTTTAAATGAGAATGTGTGTCCAAACTTTTGGTCTGTACTGTATATATATATATATATATATATATATATATATATATATATATATATAACAAATAGTTAATACTTTAGGCATTCATGTGGAGTAGAGGATCCATAGGGGTAGTACTACCAGTGGTAGTTAGAAAGTAAGCAGATACCCTATAGAACATGATGGTTAGTCAGCATATGTATTAGCTCAAAAAACTAATAAGTGTGAAAAGTATGGAGGTAGAGGTGAAGCAATAGTATAAGTCAAATCATAACAATTACCACAGCTGGGAGAGGTGGGGGAAACATCATAGTTTGAGGTGCTTTTCTGCATAGGGTACAGAATGACTGCACTGTTTAGCAGTGAGGATGGATGGGGTCATGTATTGTGAGATTTTGGCCAACAACCTCCTTCCCTCAATAAGAGCATTGAAGATGGGTTGTGGCTGGGTCTTGCAGCATGACCATGACCCAAAACCCACAGCCAGGGCAACTAAGGAGTAGCTCCGTAAGAAGCATTTCCAGGTCCTGGAGTGGCCTAGCCAGTCTCCATACCTGAAACCTATAGAAAATCTTTGGAGGGAGACACAAATCAATGTTGCCCAGATACAGCCCCGAAACCTGAAAGATCTGGAGAAGATTTCTGATGTAAATTATGATAAAATTGTTGGGTGTGCTTAGCTATCTCTGTCCTGCATGATTTATGCCCACATTTCAAAAAGTTGTCAGAGCTATCCAGGACTGGCATAAAAACATGTAGCAATAGTTTTGCATAACTTCGAGTTGTGATTAAATTTTGTGCCATTACAAGTATTTTTACACCAAAATTCTGGCAAAAAATGCTTAATAAATTGGGACCTATATTTAATCATTTATTTTTTCCTACTCGTAGACTAACTATAGGCCAGATGAGCTTTAGATTAAGTTCCCACAACTAATTTTTGGTGAGTTTTTGATACTCTGTATATGCACCAAAAATGCAGCACCTTACTGTTCAAGAAAAGTGAATTGGATTGATAGAAATTTTGTGCCCACTTTGCTTTTTTTTAACCAATGTTTAAATGACCTGCAGTGCGTTTTTCAAATTTTCAACATGTCACTTTTTCTTGTTGGTACGCTGAGTTTTGTGTGCAGATTTTCCCCATAGAATTACATTAGATACGGAAAATCAGCACATATCCACTGCAGAAACACACTAGAAAGGCATGTAAGGGTTCACTCACACTGACATATCGGTCCCATTCTCATCCCAAAAAGTTGAACAGGTGTAATGCTTATGTCATTCCCTATGTCATGCGAGTGCAATGCTAGTTTGCATGTTTTTTTCTTGCATTAAACCGTGTGACATCCGTATTTCATATGCACGCTGTCCGTATGTAATGCGTTTTTTCAACATCTTTTCCAAATTCAAATATACCATAATAGACAATGTGGTATTTGACTGATAACCCTATAAAACAACACTCTGAGTGGTCTAAAGCTGGGAGTACATCAAAATCATATGGGACATCCCCATTTATTTATGAGGGATGGTCAGGGCAGTAGTCGTGGCCACCAGCATCTGCAACAGTGTGCCCTTGCCTCCCATCACATAAACACGCTGCCCATCGCTCAGCATACCTGCAGCGCCTTTCACAGCTCCATCAGGGTCCTCTCTACGTTTCTGGAGGACTTCAGGATCCACTTTAGAAATAATGGAGTAACAGTCCAGTTCAACTTTAAACGGAGAAACTTTACTGGGACTTGTACACAACATATTTATATTATTTCCAGCATCATCATCATCAGGGTTCACAACATACAACTTCTCTTCTGTACCTTTCCTTCTCTCTCTGTCATTAAGCCCGGGATGGACCGTACCTTCCATGTCCTCAGCGTCTACCCTGTGCAGGCCTAATCCATTAGAGGGCCCCCATGACCACTTCGCACCAGTCCTGAGGGCATCCGCCCACGTGATAAGCTGCCACATCCTGGGTGATCTGCCCGTACTGCTTAGTCTTCTGGTGGCAACTGCAGACCCACTTATTCTGCACTGCCCACCCTGCTGCACTGCTGTAGATTTCTCTGTAACAATCCTGGTCATGGACATAATATGCTGGGCCTTTGGCTTGAGCAGAACATTGCATGACACGGTGTTGCCCAGGGCTAGCTAGCCCCAAGTGATCTGCACGGGTGCCCAGGCCCCAACTGACTATACCAGGAAGTCCTTCCTGCCTTATCCACCGTGCCCCTCCTATGTTTAACTATCTACAACGCTACAACTCCACCTATAATATACCCCATCTTGTGGCTAACTTTGGGTACTACACTTTCCTTTCTTAATAGTGAATGTATAAAACACAACTTAGTAAGTACACAGCATATATATAACATATTGTATAAATAGCTATATACACCATCATGAGAACAAGGGATGTTTGCACGATCCCGGCACATCCCTTACATAAACACCCCGGCCGCATATTTTTTGAGCCAAGTGTCAGCTATGTCCCCTATTAAAAAGTTATTATTCATGCCAATTAAAAACCAAACAAGAGAATATGGACCACAGAGCAACATATAATGTAAGTCACAAAAATCTTTTATTTAGAAAAATACATTAAAATTGTATTAAAAATAATGCATAAACATGTAAACATGAAAAAAGGGGAAAGATAGTGACATCTTTAGGTGCCACGTCCAAAATGGAAGTTTTTTTTTAAATGTATCAAACCAGTGTAGGCAGACTAAAGTTATGAATAATATTATATATATTGAAGGATGAAGTGCATCCATAGCATAGAATACATATAGCAAATAGCGGAACAAAATACAAAAAAATTAATTAGATAGAGGAGACTCGGGTTATATCATATAAGGTGCCAAGTGCATACTGGTAATAATAGAGGGAAGCTCCATAGCGAGATGCGCATTGGGGTTTCCTCTCCCACGTCCATTTAACCCCTTAGTGACAGAGCCAATTTGGTACTTAATGACCGAGCCAATTTTTACAATTCTGACCACTGTCACTTTATGAGGTTATAACTCTGGAACGCATTAACAGATCCTGCTGATTCTGAGACTGTTTTTTCGTGACATATTGTACTTCATGATAGTGGTAACATTTCTTCGATACTACTAGCGATTATTTATGAAAAAACGTAAATATGGCAAAAAAATTTAAAATGTAGCAATTTTCAAACTTTTTATTTTTATTCCCTTAAATCAGAGAGATATGTCACAAAAAATAGTTAATAAATAACATTTCCCACATGTCTACTTTACATCAGCACAATTGTGGAAACAAATTTTTTTTTGTTAGGGAGTTATAAGGGTTAAAAGTTGACCAGCAATTTCTCATTTTT
The DNA here is from genome assembly GCF_051348905.1 of Ranitomeya variabilis. Taxonomy (NCBI): domain Eukaryota; kingdom Metazoa; phylum Chordata; class Amphibia; order Anura; family Dendrobatidae; genus Ranitomeya; species Ranitomeya variabilis. The sequence goes on along the minus strand of NC_135238.1, from coordinate 157,823,717 downwards.
ACAACACGATTTTTTTTTAGGGACCACATCATATTTGAAGTCATTTTAAGGGGTCTATATGATAGAAAATAACCAAGTGTGATACCATTCTAAAAACTGCACCCCTCAAGGTGCTCAAAACCACATTCAAGAAGTTTATTAACCCTTTACGTGCTTCACAGGAACTGAAACAATGTGGAAGGAAAAAATGAACATTTAACTTTTTTTTCAAACATTTTACTTCAGAACCATTTTTTTTTATTTTCACAAGTGTAAACACAGAAATTTAACCACAAATGTTGTTGTGCAATTTCTCCTGAATACGCCGATACCCCATATGTGGGTATGTGGCACCGCAGAGCTTGGAAGAGAAGGAGCGCTGTTTGACTTTTTCAATGCAGAATTCGCTGGAACTGAGATCGGACGCCATGTCGCGTTTGGAGAGCCCCTGATGTGCCTAAACAGTGGAAACCCCCCACAATTGACACCATTTTGGAAACTAGACCCCTTAAGGAACTTATCTAGATGTGTGGTGAGCACTTTGAGCCCTCAAATGCTTCACAGAAGTTTATAAAGTAGAGCCGTGAAAATAAAAAATCGCATTTGTTTACACAAAAATGATATTTTCGCCCACAAACTCTTATTTTCACAAGGGTAACAGGAGAAATTAGACCACAAAAGTTGTTGTGCAATTTCTACTGAGTACATCGATACCCCACATGTGGGGGTAAACCACTGTTTGGGCGCACCGCAGAGCTTGGAAGAGAAGGAGTGCCGTTTTACTTTTTCAATGTAGAATTGGCTGGAATTGAGATTGGACGCCATGTCGTGTTTGGAGAGCCCCTGATATGCCTAAACAGTGGAAACCCCCCACAAGTGACTCCATTTTGGAAACTAGACCCGTTATGGAACTTAACTAGGTGTGTAGTGAGCACTTTAAACCCCCAGGTGCTTCACAGAAGTTTATAACGTAGAGCCATGAAAAAAAAAAATCGCATTTTGTCTACAAAAATGATCTTTTTATCCCCCAAATTTTTATTTTCACGAGGGTAACAGGAGAAATTAGACCACAAAAGTTGTTGTGCAATTTAACCTGAGTACGTCGATATCCCATATGTGGGGGTAAACCACTGTTTGGGTGCACTGCAGAGCTTGGAAGAGAAGGAGTGTCGTTTTACTTTTTCAATGTAGAATTAGCTGGAATTGAGATCGGACGCCATGTCGCGTTTGGAGAGTCCCTGATGTGCCTAAACAGTGGAAACCCCCCACAAGTGACACCATTTTGGAAACTAGACCCCTTAAGGAACTTATCTAGATGTGTGGTGAGCACTTTAAACCCCCAGGTGCTTCACGGAAGTTTATAACGTTGAGCCATGAAAATAAAAAATTGCATTTTTTCTAAAAAAAAAAGGATCTTTTTGCCCCAAAATTTTTATTTTGATAAGGGTAAAAGGAGAAATTAGACCACAAAAATTGTTGTGCAATTTCTCCTGAGTATGTCGATACCCCACATATGGGGGTAAACCACTGTTTGGGCGCACCGCAGAGCTTGGAAGTGAAGGAGTGCCGTTTTACTTTTTCAATGTAGAATTGGCTGGAATTGAGATCGGACACCATGTCGCGTTTGGAGAGCCCTTGATATTCCTAAACAGTAGAAACCTCCCACAAGTGACCCTATTTTGGAAACTAGACCCCTTAAGGAACTTATCTAGATGTGTGGTGAGTAGTGTTGAGCGATACTTTCCGATATCGGAAAGTATCGGTATCGGAAAGTATCGGCCGATACCGTCAAAATATCGGATCCAATCCGATACCGATACCCGATCCCAATGCAAGTCAATGGGACGAAAATATCGGAATTAAAATAAACCCTTTATAAACTTGTAGGTTCATTCTACATGAAGGAAAACAACTAAGAATAATGTAGGATGTATTGGGGGACGTGGCGGAGACATTAAAGGCACAGAGGTTTAGCCCAATGTAATAGAATAGCAGGATTTTGTTTTGTTTTTTATGACGTTCGGCGGTAGAAAGATTTTGACTATGTTAATTTTTTTTTTATTTTGTCAGATATTGATGTTTCACTACTTCCACGCCCTTCACCTTCTTTTTTACTTCTCCCACACTTTCTTCTTCATTATCTTCATCATCAGCTTCTTTGACATCAACTTCTTCACCTTATTCATCTTCTTCTTCATCTTCTACCTATTATTTTTTTGGTTACATTGTTCATATTCTTTTTATTTTACTATTATCTTCATCATATTCTACTTCTTCATCATATTCTTATTTGTGACAGGCATTCCCGTAGTTGTTATCTATAAAAGTTTGAAGATTACACCTTCCGTTCTGCCTGTCACAAAACAGTTACATTTGTCCGCGTTCAGTTTGGCCTGCAGCATCAGGCTTTATCCAGGGGCACCACGAGGAGGAACGGACTCACCCCCATACACTGCTTAGTCTTCTTCTGCTTATAATTTAGATAATATTTTTTGCTCTGATATTTAGTGTTATGCTTAATGTTCTTCTGCTCTTTGTTCTGCAGCCTCTTGTTCTTCTGCTTCTCGGTCTTCCAGGTCGTCGTCGTCTCCAGGGTCGTCGTCTCCGGGGTCGTCGTCATCGGGGTGGTCTTCAGGGTCGTCGTCTCCGGGGTCGTCGTCATCGGGGTGGTCTTCGGGGTCATCGTCTCCAGGGTCGTCGTCATCACAGTGGTTGTCGTCTCTGGTGTCGTCGTCATCTTAGGGGTGGTCTTCCGGGTCATCGTGTTTAGTCTCTTGAACTTGGAAATGTAGCAGAAGGTACAAGAAGGCTGAGAAAATGCCGAGAACCAGCTGATGGAACTGGAACTCGGATGGCTACCCGAAGGTCCAAGAGCCAATGGAACTACCGAGGACCAGCTGACGTTACTGGAACCCGGTTACTAAGCAGGAGGTACCCGTGCCTGAAAGCACTACCAAGGACCACCTGACGTTGGTGGAACTCGGATACCCAGAGGGAGGCACCTAAGCCAAAGGCTCTGCCCGGAACCAGCTGACGGTACTGGAACCAGGATGGGGAGCAGAAGGTACAAGAGCAAAAGACACTGCCGAGAACCAGCTGACGGTGCTGGAACCCGGATGGGTAGCCGAAGGTCCAAGAGCCAATGGAACTACCGAGGACCAGCTGACGTTACTGGAACCCGGTTACTAAGCAGGAGGTACCCGTGCCTGAAAGCACTACCAAGGACCACCTGACGTTGGTGGAACTCGGATACCCAGAGGGAGGCACCTAAGCCAAAGGCTCTGCCCGGAACCAGCTGACGGTACTGGAACCAGGATGGGGAGCAGAAGGTACAAGAGCAAGTGTCTGCGTGGCTTTTGCAGGACACGATGCCGGCTGCACAGCAGGGGAACAGCTGGCGGTGCTGAACCCCACTGACACATTGGCTGGTGTTTTTCTCTGTGCAGCTAGCAGTACCGGGCCCCAACTGGCGGTGTTAGAGCCCGGGGTCAGCAGGAGGAGGAGATGGAGCAGAGTGTAGGCCGAAGCCTGCACTGGCGGCAGCTTTGGGTCTGTTGTGCCTGCGTGGCAGTTGCAGGACACGTTGCCGGCTGCACAGCAGGGGAACAGCTGGCGGTGCTGAACCCCACTGACACATTGGCTGGTGTTTTTCTCTGTGCAGCTAGCAGTACCGGGCCCCAACTGGCGGTGTTGGAGCCCAGGGCTCTGCAGGGGGAGCAGAGTGTAGGCCGAAGCCTAATTGAACCAATTTCAAAGGTAACCTTTAACCCCCCCTCAGGGGTTACAAAGTAGAAGAGCCACAGCTTATGCAGCAGTAGTGCTGCACAAGTCAAAGGTTGCTCTTTTAATTTTGCTCCTTGCACACGCTGAATGAAACACGTATAACATTTAGCCCTTTAAACAGTCAAACTGTGTTGGAGGCGCGAGTTCCCTTTGTAATGAGACGCAGCACAGATGTCAAGAATCCCACCTTGGTGCTGGGTGCAGCCTCCTGAGCGTTGTTATTTGCTGTACAGGAGTCTGCGCTGTCGTGTGATCCCCTGGCCTAGCGCTGTTAGCGCTGCCCATGTTCTGGCATCATTTAATGTCGGCCGGTGCGGTTCGCGATGACCATGAATCCCAGCCCCGCAGTGTCTTAACATTGTTAAAACACTGCGGGGCTGGGATTCAGGGCCTGGCGCAGCACATATGTTCGCCTCTGACACTCGGGTCCTTACACCCGCTTCAGACTGTGCGGCGTCATCTGATCCCTTATCGCATGCCACGGCCATGAAGCCGCACAGTCCGCAGAAGGCGGAAGGAGATGAGGGACAGGCGAACTGATGCACTGATCATGCCCGTCAATCACACCCTCGCAGTCCCAATAAATAAGACAACGAGGGGCGTTGTGTGGGTCAGGGCGGCCGCGGAGGCGCAGGCAGCCAAACAATGATGCCAGAAGACGGGCAGCGCTACCAAGGGGGTTGCAGCGTGTCATTACAAAGGAAAGTCACACCACCGGGACGGTTAAATGGTCACACAGAGGACACATTTTAGACGTGTTTTCAGTTCCACCTGTGCGAGGAGAATACGTTTATGAGCCACCTTGCACACATGCAGCATTACCGCTGTACAAGGTGGCCTTTAAAACGTACAAACGCCTGGGGGAGGGGGGACAGGTTCCCTTCAATTTCAGTTCTTGTGTCTGCGTGGCTTTTGCAGGACACGATGCCGGCTGCACAGCAGGGGAACAGCTGGCGGTGCTGAACCCCACTGACACATTGGCTGGTGTTTTTCTCTGTGCAGCTAGCAGTACCGGGCCCCAACTGGCGGTGTTGGAGCCCGGGGTCAGCAGGAGGAGGAGATGGAGCAGAGTGTAGGCCGAAGCCTGCACTGGCGGCAGCTTTTGGGTCTGTTGTGCCTGCGTGGCAGTTGCAGGACACGTTGCCGGCTGCACAGCAGGGGAACAGCTGGCGGTGCTGAACCCCACTGACACATTGGCTGGTGTTTTTCTCTGTGCAGCTAGCAGTACCGGGCCCCAACTGGCGGTGTTGGAGCCCAGGGCTCTGCAGGGGGAGCAGAGTGTAGGCCGAAGCCTAATTGAACCAATTTCAAAGGTAACCTTTAACCCCCCCTCAGGGGTTACAAAGTAGAAGAGCCACAGCTTATGCAGCAGTAGTGCTGCACAAGTCAAAGGTTGCTCTTTTAATTTCGCTCCTTGCACACGCTGAATGAAACACGTATAACATTAAGCCCTTTAAACAGTCAAACTGTGTTGGAGGCGCGAGTTCCCTTTGTAATGAGACGCAGCACAGATGTCAAGAATCCCACCTTGGTGCTGGGTGCAGCCTCCTGAGCGTTGTTATTTGCTGTACAGGAGTCTGCGCTGTCGTGTGATCCCCTGGCCTAGCGCTGTTAGCGCTGCCCATGTTCTGGCATCATTTAATGTCGGCCGGTGCGGTTCGCGATGACCATGAATCCCAGCCCCGCAGTGTCTTAACATTGTTAAAACACTGCGGGGCTGGGATTCAGGGCCTGGCGCAGCACATATGTTCGCCTCTGACACTCGGGTCCTTACACCCGCTTCAGACTGTGCGGCGTCATCTGATCCCTTATCGCATGCCACGGCCATGAAGCCGCACAGTCCGCAGAAGGCGGAAGGAGATGAGGGACAGGCGAACTGATGCACTGATCATGCCCGTCAATCACACCCTCGCAGTCCCAATAAATAAGACAACGAGGGGCGTTGTGTGGGTCAGGGCGGCCACGGAGGCGCAGGCAGCCAAACAATGATGCCAGAAGACGGGCAGCGCTACCAAGGGGGTTGCAGCGTGTCATTACAAAGGAAAGTCACACCACCGGGACGGTTAAATGGTCACACAGAGGACACATTTTAGACGTGTTTTCAGTTCCACCTGTGCGAGGAGAATACGTTTATGAGCCACCTTGCACACATGCAGCATTACCGCTGTACAAGGTGGCCTTTAAAACGTACAAACGCCTGGGGGAGGGGGGACAGGTTCCCTTCAATTTCAGTTCTTGTGTCTGCGTGGCTTTTGCAGGACACGATGCCGGCTGCACAGCAGGGGAACAGCTGGCGGTGCTGAACCCCACTGACACATTGGCTGGTGTTTTTCTCTGTGCAGCTAGCAGTACCGGGCCCCAACTGGCGGTGTTGGAGCCCGGGGTCAGCAGGAGGAGGAGATGGAGCAGAGTGTAGGCCGAAGCCTGCACTGGCGGCAGCTTTTGGGTCTGTTGTGCCTGCGTGGCAGTTGCAGGACACGTTGCCGGCTGCACAGCAGGGGAACAGCTGGCGGTGCTGAACCCCACTGACACATTGGCTGGTGTTTTTCTCTGTGCAGCTAGCAGTACCGGGCCCCAACTGGCGGTGTTGGAGCCCAGGGCTCTGCAGGGGGAGCAGAGTGTAGGCCGAAGCCTAATTGAACCAATTTCAAAGGTAACCTTTAACCCCCCCTCAGGGGTTACAAAGTAGAAGAGCCACAGCTTATGCAGCAGTAGTGCTGCACAAGTCAAAGGTTGCTCTTTTAATTTCGCTCCTTGCACACGCTGAATGAAACACGTATAACATTTAGCCCTTTAAACAGTCAAACTGTGTTGGAGGCGCGAGTTCCCTTTGTAATGAGACGCAGCACAGATGTCAAGAATCCCACCTTGGTGCTGGGTGCAGCCTCCTGAGCGTTGTTATTTGCTGTACAGGAGTCTGCGCTGTCGTGTGATCCCCTGGCCTAGCGCTGTTAGCGCTGCCCATGTTCTGGCATCATTTAATGTCGGCCGGTGCGGTTCGCGATGACCATGAATCCCAGCCCCGCAGTGTCTTAACATTGTTAAAACACTGCGGGGCTGGGATTCAGGGCCTGGCGCAGCACATATGTTCGCCTCTGACACTCGGGTCCTTACACCCGCTTCAGACTGTGCGGCGTCATCTGATCCCTTATCGCATGCCACGGCCATGAAGCCGCACAGTCCGCAGAAGGCGGAAGGAGATGAGGGACAGGCGAACTGATGCACTGATCATGCCCGTCAATCACACCCTCGCAGTCCCAATAAATAAGACAACGAGGGGCGTTGTGTGGGTCAGGGCGGCCGCGGAGGCGCAGGCAGCCAAACAATGATGCCAGAAGACGGGCAGCGCTACCAAGGGGGTTGCAGCGTGTCATTACAAAGGAAAGTCACACCACCGGGACGGTTAAATGGTCACACAGAGGACACATTTTAGACGTGTTTTCAGTTCCACCTGTGCGAGGAGAATACGTTTATGAGCCACCTTGCACACATGCAGCATTACCGCTGTACAAGGTGGCCTTTAAAACGTACAAACGCCTGGGGGAGGGGGGACAGGTTCCCTTCAATTTCAGTTCTTGTGTCTGCGTGGCTTTTGCAGGACACGATGCCGGCTGCACAGCAGGGGAACAGCTGGCGGTGCTGAACCCCACTGACACATTGGCTGGTGTTTTTCTCTGTGCAGCTAGCAGTACCGGGCCCCAACTGGCGGTGTTAGAGCCCGGGGTCAGCAGGAGGAGGAGATGGAGCAGAGTGTAGGCCGAAGCCTGCACTGGCGGCAGCTTTGGGTCTGTTGTGCCTGCGTGGCAGTTGCAGGACACGTTGCCGGCTGCACAGCAGGGGAACAGCTGGCGGTGCTGAACCCCACTGACACATTGGCTGGTGTTTTTCTCTGTGCAGCTAGCAGTACCGGGCCCCAACTGGCGGTGTTGGAGCCCAGGGCTCTGCAGGGGGAGCGGAGTGTAGGCCGAAGCCTGCACTGGAGCAAGTTGAAAGGAAACCTTTAACCCCCCCCCCCCAGGCGTTTGTAGCTGGAAGAGCCATCGTGTACACCACTAATGCTGGAAAAGGTAAACTTAGCTCTTTTAATTATGGTCCTTGCAGATGCTGAACCTAACACTTATGAAATGTGTCCCCTCACAGCGTTCAACCGTCCGGTAGGTGGAACTTTCCTTTGTCATGTGACGCAGCACAGCCGTCATTTTTACCCCCTTGGCGCCGTGCGCCGCCTCCTCAGCGTTGTTTGAATCTGTCCCGGAGCCTGCGCTGTTAGGTTACCCCTTGGCCATGCACACATTTCGCGCTGCCCGTCTTCTGACATCATTTGCTGTCAGGCTGGCTGCGCCTGTGTGGGTGCGCTGTCCGAGATTCAGCCTCGCGGTGTCGTGTAATGTAATCCCACCGCGGACCTGGGATCCGTGGCCATGCGCAGTGCATATCCTCACCTCTCACTCCCCTCCCTACGGCTTCTTCAGACTGTGCGGTGTCACGGCCGTGGCATGCTATTAGGGATCAGCTGACACCGAACAGTCTTTAGAAGCCGTAGGGAGGGGAGTGAGAGGTGAGGATATGCACTGCGCATGGCCACGGATCCCAGGCCCGCGGTGGGATTACATTACACGACACTGCGAGGCTGAATCTCGGACAGCGCACACACACAGGCGCAGCCAGCCTGACAGCAAATGATGTCAGAAGACAGGCAGCGCAAAATGTGTGCATGGCCAAGGGGTAACCTAACAGCGCAGGCTCCGGGACAGATTCAAACAACGCTGAGGAGACGGCGCACGGCGCCAAGGGGGTAAAAATGACGGCTGTGCTGCGTCACATGACAAAGGAAAGTTCCACCTACCGGACGGTTGAACGCTGTGAGGGGACACATTTCATAAGTGTTAGGTTCAGCATCTGCAAGGAGCACCACGAAAAGAGGCACTTTTTCCCTTTGCATCATTACTGCTGCACAAGGTGGCTCCTTCAGTAACAAACGCCTGGGGGGGGGGGGGGGACAGGTTCCCTTAAATTTAACTTGTTGTGCCTGCGTGGCGGTCGCAGTACACGTTGCCGTATACACAGCAGGGGAACAGCTGGCGGTGCTGAACCCCACTAACACATTTGCGAGGTGTTTGGCTCTGTGCGTACAGCACTTCTGGACGGCAACTGGCGGTGTTGGAGCCCAGGGACAGGTGGAGGAGGAGGAGGTTGGAGGAGGTTGGAGGAGGTAGGAGGGATTGCCACACACACAGCAGGGGAACAGCTGACGTTACTGAACCCCAATAACAGAGGAGGGACTGTTGACTGTGCGTACAGCACTTCTGGACGGCAACTGGCGGTGTTGGAGCCCAGGGACAGGTGGAGGAGGAGGTTGGAGGAGGTTGGAGGAGGGATTGCCACACACACAGCAGGGGAACAGCTGACGTTACTGAACCCCAATAACAGAGGAGGGACTGTTGACTGTGCGTACAGCACTTCTGGACGGCAACTGGCGGTGTTGGAGCCCAGGGACAGGTGGAGGAGGAGGAGGTTGGAGGAGGTTGGAGGAGGGATTGCCACACACACAGCAGGGGAACAGCTGACGTTACTGAACCCCAATAACAGAGGAGGGACTGTTGACTGTGCGTACAGCACTTCTGGACGGCAACTGGCGGTGTTGGAGCCCAGGGACAGGTGGAGGAGGAGGAGGTTGGAGGAGGTTGGAGGAGGGATTGCCACACACACAGCAGGGGAACAGCTGACGTTACTGAACCCCAATAACAGAGGAGGGACTGTTGACTGTGCGTACAGCACTTCTGGACGGCAACTGGCGGTGTTGGAGCCCAGGGACAGGTGGAGGAGGAGGAGGTTGGAGGAGGTTGGAGGAGGTAGGAGGGATTGCCACACACACAGCAGGGGAACAGCTGACGTTACTGAACCCCAATAACAGAGGAGGGACTGTTGACTGTGCGTACAGCACTTCTGGACGGCAACTGGCGGTGTTGGAGCCCAGGGACAGGTGGAGGAGGAGGAGGTTGGAGGAGGTTGGAGGAGGTAGGAGGGATTGCCACACACACAGCAGGGGAACAGCTGACGTTACTGAACCCCAATAACAGAGGAGGGACTGTTGACTGTGCGTACAGCACTTCTGGACGGCAACTGGCGGTGTTGGAGCCCAGGGACAGGTGGAGGAGGAGGAGGTTGGAGGAGGTTGGAGGAGGTAGGAGGGATTGCCACACACACAGCAGGGGAACAGCTGACGTTACTGAACCCCAATAACAGAGGAGGGACTGTTGACTGTGCGTACAGCACTTCTGGACGGCAACTGGCGGTGTTGGAGCCCAGGGACAGGTGGAGGAGGAGGAGGTTGGAGGAGGTTGGAGGAGGTAGGAGGGATTGCCACACACACAGCAGGGGAACAGCTGACGTTACTGAACCCCAATAACAGAGGAGGGACTGTTGACTGTGCGTACAGCACTTCTGGACGGCAACTGGCGGTGTTGGAGCCCAGGGACAGGTGGAGGAGGAGGAGGTTGGAGGGATTGCCACACACACAGCAGGGGAACAGCTGACGTTACTGAACCCCAATAACAGAGGAGGGACTGTTGACTGTGCGTACAGCACTTCTGGATGGCAACTGGCGGTGTTGGAGCCCAGGGACAGGTGGAGGAGGAGGTTGGAGGAGGTTGGAGGAGGTAGGAGGGATTGCCACACACACAGCAGGGGAACAGCTGACGTTACTGAACCCCAATAACAGAGGAGGGACTGTTGACTGTGCGTACAGCACTTCTGGACGGCAACTGGCGGTGTTGGAGCCCAGGGACAGGTGGAGGAGGAGGAGGTTGGAGGAGGTAGGAGGGATTGCCACACACACAGCAGGGGAACAGCTGACGTTACTGAACCCCAATAACAGAGGAGGGACTGTTGACTGTGCGTACAGCACTTCTGGACGGCAACTGGCGGTGTTGGAGCCCAGGGACAGGTGGAGGAGGAGGAGGTTGGAGGGATTGCCACACACACAGCAGGGGAACAGCTGACGTTACTGAACCCCAATAACAGAGGAGGGACTGTTGACTGTGCGTACAGCACTTCTGGACGGCAACTGGCGGTGTTGGAGCCCAGGGACAGGTGGAGGAGGAGGAGGTTGGAGGAGGTTGGAGGAGGTAGGAGGGATTGCCACACACACAGCAGGGGAACAGCTGACGTTACTGAACCCCAATAACAGAGGAGGGACTGTTGACTGTGCGTACAGCACTTCTGGACGGCAACTGGCGGTGTTGGAGCCCAGGGACAGGTGGAAAAGCAGAGGAACACAATGTAGGCCGAAGCCTGAGAAAGTCGAAAGGGAACCTTTAACCCCCCCCCCAAGGCGTTTGTAGCTGAAAGAGCCAGCTTGTGCAGCACAAAAGATGCAAAAGGAAAAGGTGGCTCTTTTCATCATGCTCCTTGCAAACACAGAACTAAACACTTATAAAATGTGTCCCCTGCAACCGTAAAACCGTCCTGGAGGTGGGACTTTCCTTCGTAATGTGACGCAGCACAGCCGTCATTCCTACCCCCCCCCCCGGCGACGCACACTGGCTCCTCAGCGATGTTTGATTCTGTCCCGGAGCCTGCGCTGTTATGTTATCCCGTGGCCAGGCACACTTAGCGCTTCCCGTCTTCTGGCATCATTTGGTGTCAGGATGGCTGCGCCTGTGCGGCCGCGCTGGCAGAGAGCCCGCCTCGCAGTGTCTTCTGATTTAATCCCACCGCGGGCCTGGGATCCATGGACATGCGCAGTGCATATCCTCGCCTCTCACTCCCCTCCCTACGGCTTCTTAAGACTGTGCGGTGTCACGGCCGTGGCATGCTATTAGGGACCAGCTGACACCGAACAGTCTGAAGAAGCCATAGGGAGATAAGTGAGAGGTGGAGGTTCAGATATGCACTGCGCATGTCCATGGATCCCAGGCCCCCAGTGGGATTAAATCAGAAGACACTGCGAGGCGGGCTCTCTGCCAGCGCGGCCGCACAGGCGCAGCCATCCTGACACCAAATGATGCCAGAAGACGGGCAGCGCTAAGTGTGCCTGGCCACGGGATAACATAACAGCGCAGGCTCCGGGACGGAATCAAACAACGCTGAGGAGCGGGTGCGCGGCGCCGGGGGGGTAGGAATGACGGCTGTGCTGCGTCACATTACGAAGGAAAGTCCCACCTCCGGGACGGTGTTACGGTATCAGTGGACACATTTTATAAGTGTTAAGTTCTGCGTGTGCAAGGTGCTAAACAAAAATAGCTACCTTTTCCTTGTGCAGCATTACTGCTGCACAAGGAGGCTCTTTCAGTAACAAACGCCTTGGGGGGGGGGGACAGATTCCCTTACATTTCAGTTGTTGTGTCAGCGTGGCGGTCGCATGACACATTGCCGGCTACACAGCTGGGGATCAGCTGACGTTACTGAAACCCAATAACACTGGGTCGTATGTTTTGACTGTGCAGACGGCACTTCTGAGCCTCAACTGGCGGTGTTGGAGCCCAGGAATTTAAGTTCAGGTGGTAGAAAGATGAACACAACAGGAGACCTGGATAACGTATACAGTGACCTAATTATTTAATCAGGAGGAGGAGTGGCAAATTCCTGCGAGATCCAGGCCTTGTTCATTTTCAGGAAAGTAAGCCGGTCAACGTTATCGGAGGATAGTCGCATGCGACGGTCAGTTAGTACACCACCTGCAGCACTAAAGACACGTTCCGATAATACACTGGCCGCAGGGCAAGACAGCACCTCCAATGCATACTGGCTTAGCTCTGGCCATGTATCCAGCTTTGAGACCCAAAACTTGAAAGGGGAAGAGCCGTCTGGGAGTACAGCAAGAGGGCAAGACATGTAGTCTGTCACCATCTGACGGAACCGTTGCCTCCTGCTGACTGGAGCCGTCTGTGATGGTGTAGACTTTTGTGGGGGGCACAGAAAACTGTGCCACAGTTGGGCCATACTGGTCTTGCCTTGGGCAGAGGCACTGCTTCTGCTCCCTCTTTGTGCAGAGCCTCCACCACTGCCTGGACGCACTGAGCTGCTTTGGAATGCACTAGCAGCACTTCTCTCAGTTGGAATGGAGAAGATGATGGAATTGACCAGTGTGTCTTGGTACTCCCGCATTTTTCGCTCCCGGTTCAACGGTGTGATGAGGCTTTCTACGTTGTCCCGGTAGCGAGGATCGAGGAGGGTGAACACCCAATAATCAGACATGTTGAGAATGTGGGCGATGCGGCGGTCGTTTCTCAGGCACTGCAGCATGTAATCCACCATGTGCTGCAGACTGCCAACTGCCCAAGAAACGCTGTCCCCTGCTGGAGGCGTGATCTCTGCCCGCTCGTCATCACCCCACCCTCGCTGTACACACTGAGTACTGGACAATTCGGTAACTCCCTCCTCTGGACGGACGTCTTCCTCCTCCATTGACTCCTCCTCATCCTCCTCACAAACTGTCCCCTGCCTATGCGTTTGTGAGGAACCACGTGGCGCTGACTGTCCAGAAGATGATGGAAATGGTGAATCCTCATCCTCCACCTCTTCCACAACATCATCCCTTAGCGCTTGCAGTGATTTTTCAAGCAGGCAGATAAGGGGGACAGTCATGCTGACTAGTGCATCATCTGCACTCGCCATCCGCGTGGAATAATCAAAGGGACGCAAAACCTGGCAGACGTCATTCATAGTGGCCCACTCTGTGGTTGTGAAGTCTGTACGGCGCTGACTGCGACTTTTTTGCACCTGAAGCAGCTTGTACTCCATTACAGCTTGCTGCTGCTCACACAACCGCTCCAACATATGTAACGTGGAATTCCACCTGGTAGGTAGGTCACATATGATGCGATGTTCCGGCAGGCGGTGTCGGCGCTGCAGAGCCGCAATGCGCGCTTTTGCCGTGCTGGAACGCCGCAAGTGAGCACACTCTAGGCGGACCTTGTGCAGCAGTGCATCAAGATCCGTTTAGTCCCTCAAAAAGCTCTGCACGACCAAATTGAGCACATGTGCCAGACATGGGATGTGAGTGAGGTTGCCGAGGCCCAGAGCTGCCACCAGATTTCGGCCATTATCACACACTACCATGCCTGGCTGGAGATTCGCTGGCACAAACCACACATCGCTCTCCTGCTTGATGGCATTCCAGAGCTCCTGCGCTGTGTGGCTACGATTCCCCAAAAAAATTAATTTCAACACGGCCTGTTGACGTTTGGCCACGGCTGTGCTCATGTCGGTCATAACAGGTACACGTTCATCACGGGTCCATGTGGAGGTGGACTGTGACGGCTCCTGCAGCGATGATTCTGAGGAACTGGTGTAAGAGGAGGAGTCAATGCGTACAGAATGGATTCCTGCAATCCTTGGAGTGGGCAGGACACGTCCTGCGCCACTCGCACGGTCTGTACCCGGCTCAACGACATTAACCCAATGGGCAGTGAGGGAAAGGTATCGCCCTTGTCCATGTTGACTGGTCCACGCATCGGTGGTGAGGTGGACCTTGCTACTGACGGCGTTCAGTAGCGCGTGTTTTATGTGTCCCTCCACATGCTTGTGCAGGGCAGGGACGGCTTGCCTGCTGAAGTAAAAGCGGCTGGGCACATTGTACTGTGGGACTGCCAATGACATCAAGTCACGGAAGCTGTCAGTCTCCACCAGCCTGAATGACAGCATTTCCAGTGACAGAAGTTTGGCAATGCCTGCAGTCAGAGCCTGTGCTCGTGGGTGGTTTGACGAGAAAGGCCGCCTTTTCTCCCATGCCTGTACTACCGATGGCTGTAGACTGGGCTGGGAGTGTGTGGATGACTGGGAAAGTGGTGCTGCGGGTGGAATTACAGCGGGTCTCTGGACAACAGGGCCAGAGGTTCTTCCACGGCGATCCTGGGAGGAAGCCGAACCAGCTGCGTGTGAGCTAGAGGAAGAGGCAACACGAGCTGAAGAGGTGGTAGCTGCCGCTGTTGGTTGGCCTACCTCTTCAGTGTGTTTTTCTAACTCCGCCGGGTGCCTGTTGCGCACATGTTTCCACATGTTGGAGGTATTGAGGTTGCTGACATTTTTCCCTCTTTTGACTTTTTGATGACACACGTTGCATCTGACATAGCAAATGTCATCTGCAACTGTGTCAAAAAAGGACCAGGCACTGCAAGTCTTGGGAGCGCCCTTTTTGGCTTTTGGAAGAGACATGCTCCTAACGGGTGCCAAAGCGGAGGCTGCAGGATCCGCAGTCTTCCCCCTCCCTCTCCCTCTTTGGGCCGTACGGGGAATCTCTTCCTCAGAGCTGCTCCCACCACCTTCCTGTCCCTCACGCCAAGATGGGTCGAGGACCTCATCATCTACACTACCCTCTGCCCCCAACTGCTCCTCCTGGGTAGTCTCAGCAGCAGAGCACGCACCAGTAAGTGGCACCTGAGTGTCATCATCAGCTGATGCGGCCTGCGATGTGGTGACCGGAGCCACTGGCCCACCCGCCTCTTCAGAGGAAGACAGAAAAAGCTGTTGGGCATCACTGCACCCTGCCTCTTCTTCCATTTCTCCAATGCTGCTTGGCTGGCCCCCTGTTTCCAAGCCAAGAGATTCAGAGAACAGAAGTAGAGACGGCTCCTGTCCTGGGCTCTCTGTCTGCCTGGGCAATTTGGCAGGTGGTGAAGAGACAGATGGCTGCTCTCCAGTGCTCTGTGTCTGAGAGGATGTGGCACTAATGGAAGTTGATGCATTAGCTGCCATCCATCCGACAACAGCTTCAATTTGTTCTTGACGCAGCAGCGGTGTACGGCGCTCTGACACAAAGCTGCGCATGAACGACTGTTGCCTGGTGAAAGTGGGTGCTGATGAGTCACCGGTGCCCGCAGCAGGCACAGAATCCCCACGTCCCCTCCCTGCTCCGCGCCCACGCCCACGCCCACGTGCCTTACTCACTGCCTTCTTCATCTTGGTTGACTGATAAAGATAAGCAGAAAAGTACTAACGGATTTGTGTGCTTATTCCTGAGCAACTCCTCCTAACAGGTATAAGAAACACTAATTTTCTAAAGTGTGGACTAGACTTTAATATGAGCTAATGTGGCCTACACAAATGTAAAGTGGTGTAACTGGTGTGTTTGGTGAACTTTATTATTTATTTCTTTTTTGGGGGCTGAACTGACAACAGATAGAGCTGCAGTCACACGGAGACCGTGCAGACAGACGTAAACGGCGCTGCAAGGCCCAAAAACCCTCCTCTACTTTATCCTATGTAGTGTTTTTCCACAAGTTAGCTGGAGACGGGTGGAAAGACACTAATAGGATTTTTTTAAATAAATTAGCAGCAACCTACACTACTTGAAAAAAAAAGAAAATTGATTTGGCGGTATGACGCAGTGAACAACCCTGAGCTGGAGACAACCAGGCTATGGCTGCTCACAGACTACAGGGCGAGCTGCAATCACACGGAGACCGTGCAGACAGCCGTAAACGGCGCTGCAAGGCCCAAAAACCCTCCTCTACTTTATCCTATGTAGTGTTTTTCCACAAATTAGCTGGAGACGGGTGGAAAGACACTAATAGGATTTTTTTAAATAAATTAGCAGCAGACTACACTACTTGAAAAAAAATTAAAATTGATTTGGCGGTATGACACAGTGAACAACCCTGAGCTGGAGACAACCAGGCTATGGCTGCTCACAGACTACAGGGCGAGCTGCAGTCACATGGAGACCGTGCAGACAGCCGTAAACGGCGCTGCAAGGCCCAAAAACCCTCCTCTACTTTATCCTATGTAGTGTTTTTCCACAAATTAGCTGGAGACGGGTGGAAAGACACTAATAGGATTTTTTTGAATAAATTAGCAGCAGACTACACTACTTGAAAAAAAAAAAAAAAGAACAGTATGAGGCAATGAACCACCCTCCCTGAACTGAATACAACCAGCTATGGATGGCCTATGTGGCTGCACTCAGACTAGAGAGTGGGCTGCACTCACACACACACACAGACCTTGCAGATCGCTGTGAAAACAGCGCTACAAGGCAAAAGCAAGGTGAATAGTAGGTGAACACAGCGGTTGCTAAATTAGCCTTTGGAAAGCACAAAGAAGCAAATCGCTATCTCTAAACTGTCCCTCAGTCAGCAAACAGCGTCCTGTCACTAACTGAATTCACAGCAGAGTGATCGCAAAATGGCGCCAGCGACTTTTAAACTGCAGCATGACATCATTTCAGCAGCCAATCACAGCCTTGCCAGTAGTTTCATGCCCTCCATGCTAAACAGGATGTGCCCACACTTGGAATCATTCTCATTGGCTGAATTTCTGCATTTTGAATCTTTGAACTTCCGATTCCGGTATCCGATACGCGGCAAGTATCGGAATCCCGGTATCGGAATTCCGATACCGCAAGTATCGGCCGATACCCGATACTTGCGGTATCGGAATGCTCAACACTAGTGGTGAGCCCTTTAAACCCCCAAGTACTTAACAGAAATTTATAACGTAGAGCCGTGAAAATAAAAAATCCTTTTTTGTTCCTCAAAAATGATTTTTTTAGCCTGCAATTTTTTATTTTCTCAAGGGTAACAGGAGACATTGGACCCCAAAATCTGTTGACCAGTTTGTCCTGAGTACGCTGATACCCCTTATGTGGGGGGGCACTGTTTGGGCACCCATCAGGGCTCGGAAGGGAAGGAGTGCCGCTTGGAATGCAGACTTTGATGGGATGGTCTGGGGGCATCATGTTGCATTTGCAGAACTCCTGATGTACCTAAACAGTAGAATCCCCTCACAAATGACCCCATTTTGGATACTAGACCCCCCAAAGAGCTGATCTAGATGTGTGGTGAGCACTATGAACCCCCAACTGCTTCACAGAAGTTTATAATGTTGAGACATGAAAATTAAAAAAATCATATTTTTTCCACAAAAATGATGTTTTCACCCCCAAATTTTTACTTTCACAAGGGTAACAGGAGAAATTGGACCCCAAAATGTATTGTCCAATTTATGCTGAGTAGGCTGATACCCCATATGTGGGGGTAAACTACTGTTTGGGCGCATGGCAGAGCTCGGAAGGGAAGGAGCGCCGTTTTGAAATGCAGACTTTGATAGAATGGTCTGCGGGCGTTATGTTGCGTTTGCAGAGCCCCTGATGTACCTAAACAGTAGAAACCCCCCACAAGTGACCATATTTTGGAAACTAGATCCCCCAAGGAACTTATCTAGATGTGTTGTGAGAACTTTGAATGCCCAAGTGCTTCACAGAAGTTTATAATGCAGAGTCGTGAAAATAAAAAATATTGTTTTTTCCACAAAAAAGATTTTTTAGCCAAGTTTTTATTTTCACAAGGGTAACAGGAGAAATCGGACCCCAAAAGTTGTTGTCCAATTTATCCTGAGTACGCTGCTGCCCCATTTGGGCGCACGGCAGAGCTCAGAAGGGAGGGATCACGATTTGACTTTTTGAGCGCAAAATTGGCTGTGGCGTTTAGAGACCCCCTGATGTACAGTACCTAAACAGTGGAAACCCATCAATTCTAACTCCAGCCCTAACGCCAACACACCCCTAACCCTAATCCCAACCCGATCCATAATCCTAATCACAACCCTAACGATAATCACAACCCTAACCCCAAAACAACCATAACCCTAATCAGAACCCTAAATCCAACACACCCCTAATCCTAATCTCAACCCTAACCTCAAACCTAACCCTAATCCCAATACACCCCTAACCCTAATCCCAACCCTAATCTTAACCTTAATCCCAAACCTAACCCGAATCCCAAATGTAACCCTAATGCCAACCCTAATCCAAACCCTAACCCCAACTCTAACCCTAACTTTAGCCGCAACCCTAGTCCTAAGTTTAGCCCCAACCCTAGCCATAAATTTAGCCCCAACCCTAAACCTAGCCCTAACTTTAGCCCCAACCCTAACCCTAGCCCTAACTTTAGCCCCAACCCTAACCCTAAATTTACCCCAACCCTAACCTTAACCCTAAATTTAGCCCCAACCTATCCCTAACCCTAAATTTACTCCAAACCTAACCCTAACCCTAAATTTAGCCCCAACTCTAAGCCTAACCCTAACTTTAGCCCCAACCCTAACCCTAACCCTAAATTTAGACCCAACCCTAACCCTAACTTTAGCCCCAACCCTAACCCTAATTTTAGCCCCAAGTCCTCTAGCTGCTGGCCAGCAGATCATGGCCGGCGCACTGCGCATGTGCCCGCCATTTTCTTTCCGGAGGAAGAAGCCGGCGGCCAGGAGAGGACACAGGAGGACCCAGGGGCACCGGTAAATGCGATCACATCAGAGGACAGAGAATTACACATCGCTTTTTTTTTTGCGGTCGCCGGTAAACAGTTAATTACCGGCGATCGCAAAACAGGGGTCGGTAAAAGCCAACCCCGATCATTTTCTTTGGGGTCTCGGCTACTCCCGGCAGCCGAGACCCCAAAGATTTTCCGGGTGCCGGCCGGCGGGCGCACTGCACATGCGCCCGCCATTTTTTCGCCGGAACAAGATGGCGGCGCCCATCGGGAGCCACGAGGAGCACCGGGGGAGACAGGTGAGTATCGGGGGGCGATCGGGGACACCATTTCTCTGTCCTCTGATGTGCGATCACATCGGAGGACAGAGAAATTAAATGGGAAATCGCGTTTTTGGTTTCTTTTTGCGACCGCCGGTAAACGGTTAATTACCTGCGATCGCAACCCGGGGGTCGGTAAACCCCCCCCCCCCCCGAATCATGTGATCTGGGGTCTCGGCTACCCCCGTTAACCGAGACCCCAGAGAAAATCCGACTCTGGGGGGCGCTATTCACTTTCTCCACAGCGTCATTAATTAACGGCGCTGTGGTTTAAGTACCCTTAACTGCCGCCGTTAAAAGGCGTATCGGCGGTCGTTAAGGGGTTAAGGTTGGTTCATCTTTTTGGCATTCTACTGTAATTGTATCTACTTGACTTTTCAGTATTTCATCATTTGGCATTTATGTCCTATAGAATAGTTTGAGGCACATTCTGTCTTTGCTTTGGCAGTGACTCTCTTTATACAGGGACTTTATAACTACTATTACCAGTATGCACTTGTCACCTTATATGATATAACCCGAGTCTCCTCTATCTAATTAATTTTTTTGTATTTTGTTCCGCTATTTGCTATATGTATTCTATGCTATGGATGCACTTCATCCTTCAATATAGATAATATTCATAACAATAGTCTGCCTACACTGGTTTGATACATTTAAAAAAACCTTCCATTTTGGACGTGGCACCTAAAGGTGTCACTATCTTTCCCCTTTTTTCATGTTTACATGTTTATGCATTATTTTTAATACATTTTTAATGTATTTTTCTAAATAAAAGATTTTTGTGACTTACATTATATATTGCTCCGTGGTCCATATTCCCATGTTTGGTTTTCTATATGCTATTTATGGATGAGCTTTAATTATTTGGCCTCTTGTTTTGGTAAATAATTCATGCCAATTGAGCAAGTTCGTTTTAACTTGGTCCTGTCTCGAAAGTTTTGAGGATGGCACCCTGCCATTCTGGAACGGCGGATGTATAGGCGAGTATTGGTCCATCCTCTCCCTTGCAAACATTAAAAAAGAGACCATTTTGCACGTTTTTATGGGGAGTAATGGCAGCACCCTGAGAAACTTTATACAGCCTGGGATCACATTTTTAAATACAAAAATGCTCCAATGTATTTCTGTAGAAGAGCGTCTACTGGTGACCCTGAGGTAAGATAGCCATCCGTGTGGTTGTTTCGTTCTGTTTTTGTGGACAAATTAGTATATTACATTATTAAAAATTAGCCTCCAAAGGATTACCACAATCTCTGGTGAAAATAATTGTGATACTATGTCTTGTTTAGAATTCGCTGCCTTTTGTTTGGTCCACTTAAACCCACACAAGATTCTTTGTGGCATCAACCCTCAATGATTCAAATGTCTATCCCACTACTGTGGCAAATCCTTAAGGATAAATCGATCCTTGTAGACTTGTGCATCTGTTTTAATTAAATGATTGCATATTATGTTGTTTGTTCCCATTTTAGATTTGTATCCACAGGTTTATCCTACGCCGCTTTGCACCTTTAATTTCTCCTTCGTAAATACACAATTTCCCGCACAGTGTACCTTACCTGCGAGCAAATATGAGTGCGTCTCCAGAAGAAGGTCATGCCCAAGCCCACCACAAGTGACTGGGTCCGCATTTCTCAGGGAATCATGGAAAAGTGCCTGTTTTCCAACTGTTAATACCAATAAGATGCTAAAAATGGATAAAATGTACAGTATGTTAGCGGGGAAATTGGGTTCATCTAGTCATCCAAAAGCCATAATAGATGCTGGTGTGCATGTGTTGTATTTCATCAATTGCATTTGAGTGCATGTGTGACTATGTTTGGTTTGGCCTTTCTTTTGGAAGAATTTTTGCATTTAAAACTATAACAAAACAAAAAAGGGAATCATAAACAAGGGCTGGCCACATTACAGAAGGTAAATTAAAGCAAGACTTAGGCCGGCGTCACGCTAGAGAGTTTTACGGACGTATGAGAGGCGCAAAAACGACGCATGGCACACGGACCAATGATTCTCTATGGGGAAGCTTCCATCTGCCGTATATTTCTCAGCCGTATTTTAGGGGCTGAGAAAATCGCAGCATGCTGCGTTTGTCAGCGTATTGCGCAAAAAATCCGCCAATGAAAGTCTATGGGGGCGAGAAAAATACGGACTACACACGGACCATCAGTGTGACTTGTGAGAAATACGCACCAGTGTTCTATACAAAAGCCGGTAATTCAGTGTGGTGTACAGTAAAATCACACTGACAGGTTAGAATAGAATAGATAGAATAAATGTCTACACATAGAATAGGTATATATATATATATATATACTAGATTGTGGCCCGATTTTAACGCATCGTGTATTCTAGAATATGTATGTCCCCGTAGTATATGGACAATGATGATTCCAGAATTCGCGGCAGACTGTGCCCGTCGCTGATTGGTTGAGGCAACCTTTATGACATCATCGTCACCATGGCAACTATTATGACATCTACGTCGATACTGTGCCCGTCGCTGATTGGTCGAGGCCTGGCAGCCTCGACCAATCAGAGACGCAGGATTTCTACGTCGATACTGTGCCCGTCGCTGATTGATCGAGGCCCAGGCGGCCTCGACCAATCAGAGACACGGGATTTCCAGGACAGACAGAAAAACCCTTAGACAATTATATATGTAGATATACTGTATATATATATGTGAGTGAGACACATATATATATATATTTATATTTAATACAGATAGCATAAAAGCCGGTAATACAATTACCTGCTTTTGCTATCTCCTTATCAAACCCGACAGGATATGAGACATGGGTTTACATACAGTAAGCAATTTCATATCCCTTTTTTTTGCATATTCCTCACTCTCACTACTAATGTTAGTCGAGTCTGTGTGCAAAATTTGGGTGCTCTAGCTGTTAAAATAAAGGGTTAATTCACGGAAAAAACTGGCGTGGGCTCCCGAACAATTTTCTCCACCAGAGTGGGAAAGCCAGTGACTGAGGGCAGATATTAATAGCCTAGAGATGGACCATGGTTATTGCCCCCCCCCTGGCTAAAAACATCTGCCCCCAGCCACCCCAGAAAAGGCACATCTGTAAGATGCGCCTATTCTGGCACTTAGCCTCTCTCTTCC
The DNA here is from genome assembly GCF_051348905.1 of Ranitomeya variabilis. Classification (NCBI taxonomy): domain Eukaryota; kingdom Metazoa; phylum Chordata; class Amphibia; order Anura; family Dendrobatidae; genus Ranitomeya; species Ranitomeya variabilis. The sequence continues at coordinate 157,801,299 of NC_135238.1, read as the reverse complement.
CACTCCCCTGTAGCGGTGGGATATGGGGTAATAAAGGGTTAATGCCACCTTGCTATTGTAAAATGAATTTAAGCCTGGTTAATAATGGAGAGGTGTCAATAAGACACCTATCCATTATTAATCCAATAGTAGTAAATGGTTAATAAAACACACACACATTAGGAAAAAAGTATTTTATTGAAATAAAGACACAGGGTGTTGTGATAGTTTATTATACTCTTAATCCAAATGATGACCCTCGTTCTGTACAAGAAAAAAATAAAAAAGCAACAATATCCCTTACCTTTCCGGCGCTCAGTCACGTCCCATGATGTAAATCCATCTGAAGGGGTTAAAAAATTTTACAGCCAGGAGCCTGCTAATGCAGCTGTGCTCCTGCCTGTAAAATCTGGGGAATGAATTGAGAGCAGGGGAACGTAGCATCGTAGACTTATGGTGCTGCGCCCCCTGCTGGTATAAACTCATATGAACTCTAGTGTGAGAAACTATTCAGAAAAATTCCCACGCTAGAGTTCATATGAGTTTATACCAGCAGGGGGCAGAGCACTGCAAGTCTACGATGCTATGTTCCCTGTTGTGAATTGGATTTTTGGCTCCCTCTTGTGGTCACTAGCGACATGACACTTTGAGTTTCTTTCCTCAGCTTGGTACCCACCTGGCTCGTTAGTCCAGGGGTGTTGCTATTTAAGCTTCCTGGATTTTCAGTCTGGTGGCCTGGCATCGTTGTAATCAGTTCCTTTCTGTTTGCTCCTGTCTGCTGGTCCTGGTTCTTGCAAAATAAGCTAAGTCCTGCTTCCTTATTTTTTGGTTATTTGCATTGCTCTTATTTTTGTCCAGCTTGTACTAAATGTGATTCCTGATTTTGCTGGAAGCTCTAGGGGGCTGATATTCTCCCCCCGGGCCGTTAGACGGTTCGGGGGTTCTTGAATATTCAGCGTGGAAATTTTGATAGGGTTTTTGCTGACCGTATAAGTCATCCTCCTATATTCTGCTATTAGTCAGTGGGCCTCTCTTTGCTAAAAACCTAGTTCATTCTTACGTTTGTCTTTTCTTCTTACCTCACCGTTATTATTTGTTGGGGGCTTGTATCCAACTTTTGGGGTCTTTTCTCTGGAGGCAAGAAAGGTCTATCTTTTCCCTTCTAGGGTTAGTTAGTTCTCCGGCTGGCGCGAGACGTCTAGAACCAACGTAGGTACGTTCCCCGGCTGCTGCTATTTGTGGTGCTAGGATCAGGTATACGGTCAGCCTAGTTACGACTGCCCTATGAGCTGGTTTTTGTGTTTGCAGACTTGGTAATAACTTCTGAGACCCTCTGCCATTGGGGTCATAACAGTATGCCAGGCCGAAGGTGAATGTTTAATGCATTGCAGAAGTGGGATAATAAGAAAGGAAATTCTGAGTTTTTTTTTTTTTCCTCTTTCTTCCTCCCCTTTACCTCTGAGTGGCTTGAGCTTGCTGCAGACATGAATGTCCAGACTTTGATTACTAGTGTGGATCAGCTTGCTGCTCGTGTGCAGGGCATTCAAGATTTTGTTACCAGTAGTCCTATGTCTGAACCTAAAATACCTATTCCTGAACTGTTCTCTGGAGACCGATTTAAGTTTAGGAATTTCAGGAATAATTGTAAATTGTTTCTATCTCTGAGACCCCGTTCGTCTGGAGACTCAGCTCAGCAAGTTAAAATTGTTATCTCTTTCTTGCGGGGCGACCCTCAGGATTGGGCCTTCTCGTTAGCACCATGAGATCCGGCAATGGCAAATATTGATGCGTTTTTTCTGGCGCTCGGGTTGCTTTACGAGGAACCCAATCTTGAAATTCAGGCAGAAAAAGCCTTGCTGGCTATCTCTCAGGGCCAGGATGAAGCTGAAGTGTATTGCCAAAAATTTCGGAAATGGTCCGTGCTTACTCAGTGGAATGAGTGTGCTCTGGCCGCAAATTTCAGAAATGGCCTTTCTGAAGCCATTAAGAATGTGATGGTGGGTTTCTCCATTCCTACAAGTCTGAATGATTCCATGGCGCTGGCTATTCAAATTGACCGGCGTTTGCGGGAGCGCAAAGCTGCTAATCCTCTGGTGGTGTTGTCTGAACAAACACCTGATTTAATGCAATGTGGTAGAATTCAGACTAGAAATGAACGGAAAAATCATAGACGTCAGAATGGGTTGTGTTTTTACTGTGGTGATTCTACACATGTTATATCAGCATGCTCTAAACGCCTAACAAGGGTTGTTAGTCCTGTCGCCATTGGTAATTTGCAACCTAAATTTATTTTGTCTGTGACTTTAATTTGCTCATTGTCTTCCTACCCTGTTATGGCGTTTGTGGATTCAGGTGCTGCCCTAAGTCTTATGGATCTGTCATTTGCCAAGTGCTGTGGTTTTGTTCTTCAGCCGTTGGTAAATCCTATCCCTCTTAGAGGTATTGATGCTACGCCATTGGCGGAAAATAAGCCGCAGTTTTGGACACAGGTAACCATGTGCATGACTCCTGAACATCGGGAGGTGATTCGTTTTCTTGTTCTGCATAAAATGCATGATTTGGTCGTTTTGGGTCTGCCATGGTTACAGACCCATAATCCAGTCTTGGATTGGAAGGCAATGTCTGTGTCAAGTTGGGGCTGTCAGGGAATTCATGGTGATTCCCCACCGGTGTCTATTGCTTCCTCTACTCCTTTGGAAGTTCCTGAGTATTTGTCTGATTATCAGGATGTATTCAGCGAGTCCAGGTCCAGTGCTCTTCCTCCTCATAGGGACTGTGACTGCGCTATAGATTTGATTCCAGGTAGTAAATTTCCTAAGGGAAGATTATTTAATCTGTCTGTACCTGAGCATACCGCAATGCGTTCGTATATCAAGTAGTCTCTGGAGAAGGGGCATATCCGTCCATCCTCTTCCCCTCTTGGTGCGGGATTCTTTTTTGTGGCCAAGAAGGACGGATCTTTGAGACCTTGTATAGACTATCGGCTTCTGAATAAAATCACTGTTAAATTTCAGTATCCTTTGCCTCTTTTGTCGGACTTGTTTGCCCGGATTAAGGTGTTATGACCCCAATGGCAGAGGGTCTCAGGAATAATGCTAAGTCAGTAAATACAGAAAACAAGCTCATAGGGCAGTGGTAACTGGGCTGACCATATAACTAATCCTAGCACCACAAATACCAGCAGCCGGGGAACGTTCCTACGTTGATCCTAGACGTCTCGCGCCAGCCGGAGAGCTAACTACCCCTAGAAGGGAAAAGGAAGACCTTTCTTGCCTCCAGAGGAAATACCCCAAAAAGTTGGATAGAAGCCCCCCACAAATAATAACGGTGAGGTAAGAGGAAAAGACAAACATAAGAATGAGCTAGGAATTTAGCAAAGAGAGGCCCACTAGCTAATAGCAGAATATAGAAAGATAACTTATATGGTCAGCAAAAAATCCTATCAAAAATATCCACACTGGAAATTCAAGAACCCCCGAACCGTCTAACGGCCCGGGGGGAGAACACCAGCCCCCTAGAGCTTCCAGCAAGGTCAGGAATCAAATTTAGTACAAGCTGGACAAAAAAGATAGCAAACAAATAACCCAAAAAACAAAGAAGCAAGACTTAGCTTAATTTAGCATGAACCAGGACCAGCAAACAGAATGTGTCAGATAACACCGATGCGAGGCACTGGACTAAGGTTCCAGGAGGTTTATATAGCAACACCCCTGAAGTGACAACCCAGCTGGGTGCAAACAGAGGGAAGGAAATCCCAGAGTCATATCACTAGTAACCACTAGAGGGAGCCAAAAAAGTCTAATTCACAACAGTACCCCCCCCTTAAGGAGGGGTCACCGAACCCTCACCAAGACCACCAGGGCGATCAGGATGAGCAGCGTGAAAGGCACGAACCAAATCGGCCGCATGCACATCAGAGGCAACCACCCAGGAATTATCCTCCTGACCATAACCCTTCCACTTGACCAAATACTGAAGCCTCCGCCTGGAGAGACGAGAATCCAAGATCTTCTCCACCACGTACTCCAACTCGCCCTCAACCAACACCGGAGCAGGAGGCTCAGCAGAAGGAACCACAGGCACAACGTAGCGTCGTAACAAAGACCTGTGGAACACGTTGTGAATGGCAAACGAAACCGGAAGATCCAAGCGAAAGGACACAGGATTAAGGATTTCCAATATCTTGTAAGGACCGATGAAGCGAGGCTTAAATTTAGGAGAGGAGACCTTCATATGAACAAATCGAGAAGACAGCCACACCAAATCCCCAACACGAAGTCGGGGACCCACACCGCGGCGGCGGTTGACAAAACGCTGAGCCTTCTCCTGTGACAACTTCAAGTTGTCCACCACATGATTCCAGATCCGCTGCAACCTATCCACCACAGAATCTACTCCAGGACAGTCAGAAGGCTCCACATGTCCCGAGGAAAAACGAGGATGGAAACCAGAGTTGCAGAAAAATGGCGAAACCAAAGTAGCGGAACTAGCCCGATTATTTAGGGCAAACTCAGCCAACGGCAAGAAGGTCACCCAATCATCCTGATCTGCCGAAACAAAACACCTCAAGTAAGCTTCCAGAGTCTGATTAGTTCGCTCAGTTTGTCCATTAGTCTGAGGATGAAAGGCAGACGAGAACGATAAATCAATGCCCATCCTAGCACAAAAGGATCGCCAGGACCTGGAAACAAACTGGGATCCTCTGTCAGACACAATATTCTCAGGAATGCCGTGTAAACGAACCACATTCTGAAGGAACACAGGAACCAGATCGGAAGATGAAGGCAGCTTAGGCAAAGGCACCAAATGGACCATTTTTGAAAAGCGATCACATACCACCCAGATGACAGACATACCCCGAGACACCGGGAGATCAGAAATGAAATCCATGGAAATATGTGTCCAAGGCCTCTTCGGGACAGGCAAGGGCAAAAGCAACCCGCTGGCACGGGAACAGCAAGGCTTAGCTCGAGCACAAGTCCCACAGGACTGCACAAATGACCGTACATCCCGTGACAAGGAAGGCCACCAAAATGACCTAGCCACCAGATCTCTGGTGCCAAAAATTCCCGGATGACCTGCCAACACCGAGGAATGAACCTCGGAAATGACTCTGCTGGTCCACTTATCAGGAACAAACAGTCTGTCAGGTGGACAAGAGTCAGGTCTACCAGCTTGAAATCTCTGCAACACACGTCGCAAATCAGGAGAAATGGCTGACAAAATAACTCCTTCTTTAAGAATACCAACAGGTTCTGTGACTCCAGGAGAGTCAGGCACAAAGCTCCTTGAAAGAGCATCAGCTTTCACATTCTTTGAACCTGGTAAATACGAGACCACAAAGTCAAAACGTGAGAAAAACAATGACCAGCGGGCCTGTCTAGGATTCAAGCGTTTAGCAGACTCGAGATACATCAAATTTTTGTGATCAGTCAAGACCACCACACGATGCTTAGCACCCTCGAGCCAATGACGCCACTCCTCAAATGCCCACTTCATGGCCAGTAATTCCCGATTGCCCACATCATAATTCCGCTCAGCAGGTGAAAACTTCCTAGAGAAGAAAGCACATGGTCTCATTACCGAGCAACTAGGGCCTCTCTGTGACAAAACGGCCCCTGCCCCAATCTCAGAAGCATCCACCTCGACCTGAAAGGGAAGTGAGACATCAGGCTGGCACAAAACAGGCGCCGAAGTAAACCGGCGCTTCAACTCCTGGAACGCCTCCACGGCTGCAGGAGCCCAGTTAGCAACATCAGAACCTTTCTTGGTCATATCCGTCAAAGGTTTAACAACGCTAGAAAAATTAGCGATAAAACGACGGTAGAAGTTAGCAAAACCCAAGAACTTCTGAAGACTCTTAACTGACGTGGGTTGAGTCCACTCATGAATAGCTCGGACCTTGACTGGGTCCATCTCCACAGCAGAAGGGGAAAAAATAAACCCCAAAAAGGGAACTTTCTGTGCTCCAAAGAGACACTTTGAGCCTTTAACAAACAAGGCATTCTCACGCAAAACCTGAAACACCATCCTGACCTGCTCCACATGTGAGTCCCAATCTTCAGAGAAAACCAGAATATTGTCCAGATAAACAATCATAAATTTATCCAGATACTTCCAGAAAATATCATGCATAAAGGACTGAAATACTGAGGGAGCATTAGAAAGCCCAAAAGGCATCACCAAGTACTCAAAATGACCTTCGGGCGTATTAAATGCAGTCTTCCATTCATCACCTTGCTTAATGCGCACAAGGTTGTATGCACCACGAAGATCTATCTTGGTGAACCACTTGGCACCCTTAATCCGGGCAAACAAGTCCGACAAGAGAGGCAAAGGATACTGAAATTTTACAGTGATTTTATTCAGTAGCCGATAGTCAATACAAGGTCTCAAAGATCCGTCCTTCTTAGCCACAAAAAAGAATCCCGCACCAAGAGGGGAAGAGGATGGATGGATATGCCCCTGCTCCAGAGACTCCTTGATATATGAACGCATTGCGGCATGCTCAGGTACTGACAGATTAAATAATCTTCCCTTAGGAAATTTACTACCTGGAATCAAATCTATGTCGCAGTCACAGTCCCTATGAGGAGGCAGAGCACTGGATCTGGACTCACTGAATACATCCTGATAATCAGACAAATACTCAGGAACTTCCGAAGGAGTAGAGGAAGCAATAGACACCGGCGGGGAATCAGCATGAATTCCCCGACAGCCCCAACTTGACACAGACATTGCCTTCCAATCCAGGACTGGATTGTGGGTCTGTAACCATGGCAGACCCAAAACGACCAAATCATGCATTTTATGCAGAACAAGAAAACGAATCACCTCCCGATGTTCAGGAGTCATGCACATGGTCACCTGCGTCCAAAACTGCGGTTTATTTTCCGCCAATGGCATAGCATCAATACCTCTAAGAGGAATAGGATTTACTAACGGTTCAAGAACAAAACCACAGCGCTTGGCAAATGACAGATCCATAAGACTCAGGGCTGCACCTGAATCCACAAACGCCATAACAGGGTAAGAAGACAAAGAGCAAATTAAAGTCACAGACAAAATAAATTTAGGTTGAAAATTACCAATGGCGACAGGACTAACAACCCTTGTTAGGCGTTTAGAGCATGCTGATATAACATGTGTAGAATCACCACAGTAAAAACACAACCCATTCTGACGTCTATGATTTTTCCGTTCATTTCTAGTCAGAATTCTATCACATTGCATTAAATCAGGTGTTTGTTCAGACAACACCACCAGAGGATTAGCGGTTTTGCGCTCCCTCAAACGCCGGTCAATTTGAATAGCAAGCGCCATAGAATCATTCAGACTTGTAGGAATGGGGAAACCCACCATCACATTCTTAATGGCTTCAGAAAGGCCATTTCTGAAATTTGAGGCCAGAGCACACTCATTCCACTGAGTAAGCACGGACCATTTCCGAAATTTTTGGCAATACACTTCAGCTTCATCCTGACCCTGAGAAATAGCCAGCAAGGCTTTTTCTGCCTGAATTTCAAGATTGGGTTCCTCGTAAAGCAATCCGAGCGCCAGAAAAAACGCATCAATATTCGCCAATGCCGGATCTCCTGGCGCTAGCGAGAAAGCCCAATCCTGAGGGTCGCCCCGCAAAAAAGAAATAACAATTTTAACTTGCTGAGCAGAATCTCCAGATGAACGGGGTCTCAGAGAAAGAAACAATTTACAATTATTCTTGAAATTCCTAAACCTAAATCGATCTCCAGAAAATAATTCCGGAATAGGTATTTTAGGTTCAGACATAGGACTACTGGTAACAAAATCTTGTATACCCTGCACACGAGCTGCCAGCTGGTCAACACTTGTAATCAAGGTCTGCACATTCATGTCTGCAGCAAGCACACGCCACTCAAAGGTAAAGGGGAGGAAGAGAAGGAAGGAAAAAAAAAAAACTCAGAATTTCCTTTCTTATTATCCCACTTCTGCAATGCTTTAAACATTCAATATAGGCCTGGCATACTGTTATGACCCCAATGGCAGAGGGTCTCAGGAATAATGCTAAGTCAGTAAATACAGAAAACCAGCTCATAGGGCAGTGGTAACTGGGCTGACCATATAACTAATCCTAGCACCACAAATACCAGCAGCCGGGGAACGTTCCTACGTTGATCCTAGACGTCTCGCTCCAGCCGGAGAGCTAACTACCCCTAGAAGGGAAAAGGAAGACCTTTCTTGCAGAGGAAATACCCCAAAAAGTTGGATAGAAGCCCCCCACAAATAATAACGGTGAGGTAAGAGGAAAAGACAAACATAAGAATGAGCTAGGAATTTAGCAAAGAGAGGCCCACTAGCTAATAGCAGAATATAGAAAGATAACTTATATGGTCAGCAAAAAATCCTATCAAAAATATCCACACTGGAAATTCAAGAACCCCCGAACCGTCTAACGGCCCGGGGGGAGAACACCAGCCCCCTAGAGCTTCCAGCAAGGTCAGGAATCAAATTTAGTACAAGCTGGACAAAAAAGATAGCAAACAAATAACCCAAAAAACAAAGAAGCAAGACTTAGCTTAATTTAGCACGAACCAGGACCAGCAAACAGAATGTGTCAGATAACACCGATGCGAGGCACTGGACTAAGGTTCCAGGAGGTTTATATAGCAACACCCCTGAAGTGACGACCCAGCTGGGTGCAAACAGAGGGAAGGAAATCCCAGAGTCATATCACTAGTAACCACTAGAGGGAGCCAAAAAGTCTAATTCACAACATAAGGGTGCCAAGTGGTTCACCAAGATAGATCTTCGTGGTGCGTACAACCTTGTGCGCATTAAGCAAGGAGATGAATGGAAAACTGCATTTAATACGCCCGAAGGTCATTTTGAGTACTTGGTGATGCCTTTTGGGCTCTCTAATGCTCCTTCAGTGTTTCAGTCCTTTATGCATGATGTCTTCCGGAAGTATCTGGATAAATTTATGATTGTTTATCTGGATGATATTCTGTTTTTTTCTGATGATTGGGACTCCCATGTAAAGCAGGTCAGGATGGTGTTTCAGGTTTTGTGTGAGAATGCTTTGTTTGTTAAGGGCTCAAAGTGTCTCTTTGGAGTACAGAAGGTCCCCTTTTTGGGTTTTATTTTTTCCCCTTCTGCGGTGGAGATGGACCCAGTCAAGGTCCGAGCTATTCATGATTGGACTCAACCCACGTCAGTTAAGAGTCTTCAGAAGTTCTTGGGTTTTGCTAACTTCTACCGTCGTTTTATCGCTAACTTTTCTAGCGTTGTTAAACCTTTGACGGATATGACCAAGAAAGGTTCTGATGTTGCTAACTGGGCTCCTGCAGCCGTGGAAGCTTTCCAAGAGCTGAAGCGCCGGTTTACTTCGGCGCCTGTTTTGTGCCAGCCTGATGTCTCACTTCCCTTTCAGGTTGAAGTGGATGCTTCTGAGATCGGGGCAGGGGCCGTTTTGTCGCAGAGAGGCCCTGGTTGCTCTGTAATGAGACCATGTGCTTTTTTTTCTAGGAAGTTTTCGCCTGCTGAGCGGAATTATGATGTTGGCAATCGGGAGTTGTTGGCCATGAAGTGGGCATTTGAGGAGTGGCATCATTGGCTCGAAGGTGCTAAGCATCGTGTGGTGGTCTTGACTGATCACAAAAATCTGATGTATCTCGAGTCTGCTAAACGCCTGAATCCTAGACAGGCCCGTTGGTCATTGTTTTTCTCCCGTTTTGACTTTGTGGTCTCGTATTTACCAGGTTCAAAGAATGTGAAGGCTGATGCTCTTTCAAGGAGCTTTGTGCCTGACTCTCCTGGAGTCTCAGAGCCAGCTGGTATTCTTAAAGAGGGAGTAATCTTGTCAGCCATTTCTCCGGATTTGCGACGTGTGTTGCAGAGATTTCAGGCTGGTAGACCTGACTCTTGTCCACCTGACAGACTGTTTGTTCCTGATAAATGGACCAGCAGAGTCATTTCCGAGGTTCATTCCTCGGCGTTGGCAGGGCATCCGGGGATTTTTGGCACCAGAGATTTGGTGGCTAGGTCCTTTTGGTGGCCTTCCTTGTCACGGGATGTGCGGTCGTTTGTGCAGTCCTGTGGGACTTGTGCTCGAGCTAAGCCTTGCTGTTCTCGTGCCAGCGGGTTGCTCTTGCCCTTGCCTGTCCCGAAGAGGCCTTGGACACACATTTCCATGGATTTCATTTCAGATCTTCCGGTGTCTCAGGGCATGTCTGTCATCTGGGTGGTATGTGATCGTTTTTCCAAGATGGTCCATTTGGTGTCCTTGCCTAAGCTGCCTTCCTCTTCCGATCTGGTTCCTTTATTCTTTCAGAATGTGGTTCGTTTGCACGGCATTCCTGAGAATATTGTGTCTGACTGAGGATCCCAGTTTGTTTCCAGGTTCTGGCGATCCTTTTGTGCTAAGATGGGCATTGATTTGTCGTTTTCGTCTGCCTTTCATCCTCAGACTAATGGCCAAACGGAGCGAACAAATCAGACACTGGAGGCTTATTTGAGGTGTTTTGTTTCTGCAGATCAGGATGATTGGGTGACCTTCTTGCCATTGGCTGAGTTTGCCCTTAATAATCGGGCTAGTTCCGCTACTTTGGTTTCGCCATTTTTCTGCAACTCTTGTTTTCATCCTCGTTTTTCCTCAGGACATGTTGAGCCCTCTGACTGTCCTGGGGTAGATTCTGTGGTGGATAGGTTGCAGCGGATCTGGAATCATGTGGTGGACAACTTGAAGTTGTCACAGGAGAAGGCTCGGCGTTTTGCCAACCGCCGCCGCGGTGTGGGTCCCCGACTTCGTGTTGGGGATTTGGTGTGGCTGTCTTCTCGGATTGTTCCTATGAAGGTATACTCTCCTAAATTTAAGCCTCGCTTCATCGGTCCTTATAAGATTTTGGAAATCCTTAATCCAGTGTCCTTTCGCTTGGATCTTCCGGTGTCGTTTGCCATTCACAACGTGTTCCATAGGTCTTTGTTGCGGCGCTACTTTGTGCCTGTGGTTCCTTCTGTTGAGCCTCCTGCTCCGGTGTTGGTTGAGGGCGAGTTGGAGTACGTGGTGGAGAAGATCTTGGATTCTCGTCTCTCCAGGCGGAGGCTTCAGTATCTGGTCAAGTGGAAGGGCTATGGTCAGGAGGATAATTCCTGGGTGGTCGCCTCTGATGTTCATGCGGCCGATTTGGTTCGTGCCTTTCACGCTGCTCATCCTGATCGTCCTGGTGGTCTTGGTGAGGGTTCGGTGACCCCTCCTTAAGGGGGGGGTACTGTTGTGAATTGGATTTTTGGCTCCCTCTTGTGGTCACTAGCGACATGACACTTTGAGTTTCTTTCCTCAGCTTGGTACCCACCTGGCTCGTTAGTCCAGGGGTGTTGCTATTTAAGCTTCCTGGATTTTCAGTCTGGTGCCTGGCTTTGTTGTAATCAGTTCCTTTCTGTTTGCTCCTGTCTGCTGGTTTTGGTTCTTGCAAAATAAGCTAAGTCCAGCTTCCTTATTTTTTGGTTATTTGCATTGCTCTTATTTTTGTCCAGCTTGTACTAAATGTGATTCCTGATTTTGCTGGAAGCTCTAGGGGGCTGATATTCTCCCCCCGGGCCGTTAGACGGTTCGGGGGTTCTTGAATATTCAGCGTGGAAATTTTGATAGGGTTTTTGCTGACCGTATAAGTCATCTTCCTATATTCTGCTATTAGTCAGTGGGCCTCTCTTTGCTAAAAACCTAGTTCATTCTTACGTTTGTCTTTTCTTCTTACCTCACCGTTATTATTTGTTGGGGGCTTGTATCCAACTTTTGGGGTCTTTTCTCTGGAGGCAAGAAAGGTCTATCTTTTCCTTTCTAGGGTTAGTTAGTTCTCCGGCTGGCGCGAGACGTCTAGAACCAACGTAGGTACGTTCCCCGGCTGCTGCTATTTGTGGTGCTAGGATCAGGTATACGGTCAGCCTAGTTACCACTGCCCTATGAGCTGGTTTTTGTGTTTGCAGACTTGGTAATAACTTCTGAGACCCTCTGCCATTGGGGTCATAACAGTTCCCCTGCATTCCATTCATTCCCCAGTTTTTACTGCCAGGGGCAGCTGCATTAGCAGGCATTGCATCTCCCAGTTTTTACTGCCAGGGGCAGCTGCATTACCAGGCTCCTGGCTGTAAAAATTTTTAACCCCTTCAGATGGATTTACAGCGTGGGACGTGACTGGTCGCCGGAAAGGTATGGAATATTGTTGCTTTTTTCTTTTTTTCTTTTACAGAGCGAGGGTCGTCATTTGGATTAAGAGTATAATAAACTATTACAACACCCTGTGTCTTTATTTCAATAAAATACTTTTTTCCTAATGTGTGTGTGTTTTATTAACCATTTACTACTATTGGATTAATAATGGATAGGTGTCTTATTGACACATCTCCATTATTAACCTGGCTTAATGTCACCTTATAATAGCAAGGTGACATTAACCCTTTATTACCCTATATCCCACCGCTACAGGGGAGTGGGAAGAGAGAGGCTAAGTGCCAGAATAGGCGCATCTTACAGATGTGCCTTTTCTGGGGTGGCTGGGGCAGATGTTTTTAGCCAGGGGGGCCAATAACCATGGTCCCTCGTTAGGCTATTAATATCTGCCCTCAGTCACTGGCTTTCCCACTCTGGCGGAGAAAATTGCTCGGGAGCCCACGCCAGTTTTTTCCATGAATTAACCCTTTATTTTAACAGCTAGAGCCCCCAAATTTTGCACACACACCCTACTAACATTAGTAGTGAGGAATATGCAAAACAAAAGAGAAATGAAACGGTTTACTGTATGTAAACCATGTCTCACATCCTGTCGGATTTGGGAAGGAGATAGCAAAAGCCGGCAATTGAATTACCGGCTTTTCTGCTATCTTGCGCTGTATGAAATATAAATATATATATGTGTCTCATTGACATATATATATAGAGAGAGACTGTATATATGTTTTCATGAATATTTGAGTCCATGGATCCATTCTATGTCCATTTTGCAAGCCGGCGAGAAAATCTCACCGTATGGATGGCATACGGATTACATACGGAGGTTTACATGTGCAAAATACGCAGCCACACCCTGCCTACGGATGACATACGGATCACTGTTTTGGGATCATTTCTGCGTATTACGCATGTAAAATACGGACCGTATTTCCCTACGCCGAGTGTGACACCGGCCTTACTCCGATTTACACCTCGGGCGTGATGTTGTAATTTCTTGAATAAAGTTGGCCACATATGTAGGTCCACAAGGCATCTTTTTTCAGCCTGTCCACGTATCCTAGGTCCCTTGTGTCCCATAGGTTGGGTTGGTCCTGCACCAGGACAAGGAGCATCTCCACATTAATTGCTCGAGACATCCTCTTTTAGTCTCCTTGGAGGCGTGGATATCCCTGCAAGTTCTGCCTCAGTTTGGGGAGGGTGCAAACACTTCCCTGTTTGATGACTTCCTGTCACTGGATGATTGAATATCCTGTTTTGTTTTGTTTTTTTACTTGAGCTGAGAGAAAATCATATGGATGGTCCGTGTGACATTCCTTCTTTTCTTTGCACCCATAGACTTGCATAGGCGAGTCTCGGCCATTTTACGCGACCATACTCAGTACGCTGCTATTTTGTTCCTCGCAGCAAATACAGGTGAGAAGAAAATAGCAGATCAGCACTGCCTCATTAAATATCATTGGTCCGAGTGCAATGCAATTTTTTCTCGCATTGCACTCATCCGTACTATACGCAAGTATGAGCGAACTCATAATCTGCACATGACTTTTTTTATTAAAGTTTTGTCAAAGCCAAATACTAGAAAGTATCAAAAACAAAGCGGCTCCTGTACAGCATGACACACCAAGAAAAGTCATAAACGTCAGCATTAAAAGTCAGCTTAAAAAACATATAAAAAAACACACTCAAAAACGGAATGAAAAAAAAGCAAGTAACTTAATTTACATAATAAATCTACAACATCAAAAACTCGACAAATACTCATGGCCATAGGAACGTAATCTTATTCTCCCAGAAATATAATTTTTCACAAGGGCACCAACAGATAAATCTTAACATGTATTATATAAAGTAATGTCCACTAGGATACCTGAGTTGTCTACGGTGTAAAATACAAATTGTTCATCACATGTGTTAAATGTAATATATTCCTTCATTATTTACAACAGGAAAATTCTGCTTTACTTACTAATAAAACCCACACTGTATGCACCAAGATAACGATAAGTACAATGTAGTTTATCATCTAGTTCAACCAAAATCCCTATTTCATGCATTTTTTTTTATCATACACCATGTACAAGGATGAAAGTTATAGATCTTACGTGCTTTTTCGCCACCTGCTGGACAGACTAAATTGTGCGGTTACAATATAAAATGTCATTTTAAACTGTTAGTTGCATTTGTCATTGTATCATTTAGATATTTCTTGTTCTGTTTTACAGGAAAAACTTTTTGTAAGTGACTACTAGTTGTACTGAATAAAAAAAGGATGGGTTTTTACTGTGTCCTTAAAACAACATTTTTAGACTATGTAACGTACTGGAAAAATAAGTAAGCCTTCATTGTTCTGTTCTGTTTTTAAAAAGTGACAACATAAACTGCTCATGAAAACAATTCCTATAGCAATTGTGAACTTTTCATGACATGAGTACTCTATTAATCTATTTAATGGCATAACAATGGGGCAAGTCATGTCTAAATTCATAACCATAATTATTCCAAAACTCTGCCTAGAGTAAAAAAAAATCTTTCTGTTGTCTATCTTAAAAAACTTAAAAACTGTTACAACTGAATGAAACAGATAGAGAAACATTCAATTATATAGTGTAATATATGTCAATAATGGCTCGGAGAAACATTAAACACATTAGAAGATTTCTTACATTTTCTTACATTTCGTACATAGTAGGCAACACCCCAATTTTATTTTTGCAAAGTGGGAATATATTTTATATTATGTTTTTTTTGTTGGAAAAGTAAAACATTGGTCAGGGCCCTAAAAAGAGGATAACATATTTTATATTGTCTTTGGCAAAACCAATAATGAGATCCAAGCACCATGTATGATAATAAATTGATCGGCAATCAGTAGCAGAATAATTTTTCCGCATGGAGCAATATATGCAGCAGTATAGATTGACACAAATGTTATCGACTTTTCTATATAGATGAGAACCCACAAAGAAATGATAAATTGCAGAAATCCACTATCTTGGTTTTCTCTACAAAAAGAAACAACGTTTATGCATCTGAGTGAGAGGGTCTCGCCCCCGGGGCACCGTAGCAGCTGCATATGTACGGGAACGTAACTAAGAAAGGCTGGGTGCCATAGCAAACACTACAATGGGCTTCCCCACATTACAGGATGAAAAGCACATTATTACAGTTAGACCTAAATCTGTTAAACGGGATTCCAAATGTAAAAAAATAGCCCAATAGTAGGAAATGTGATCATTAATAAAAATCGGACGAGTGGTATACATCATTTTGATAGATAGCTCTCCTCCCCATGTTATTCCATGGGGCACAGGTCCAAGTCGGTCTGAGGAATAGATCTCAGCATACATGAGTTACGTCTGATTATCTGATTGCACTCAGCCATTTATGTCTATGGGTCCGTGGAAAAAATTTAAACGCACTCGGATGACATCTGAGTGTGATTGAGTTTTCATGGACAGACTGAATGGAGAGAATGGAGAATTTCATTTTTCTTTCTACTCATCCGAGAAAATTAGATCACACCCTGATTAGAGTCTGATCAGACTTTGATTAGCATCGGACTCATTTTCTTGCATGGAGCACGTACGGTCATGTGACTCTAGCCTCAGGCGGTCCCTAGCGGTCTTTATTTATTTTGTAGCTATAGCATAGGTTACATCTATTTGAACACTGAAACCAAATTTGTGGACTGTATCTGTATCTGACCCTGTGGATATATATTTAATCTCTTCTGGGCGGCTGAATTTTATGTATATTTTACACATAATGTGCAGAATAACATTTACAAATAAAATACATAATGCACACATTACATCATAGAGAAAAACAAAATATTTGCTCAAGTAAATCTGCAATATGCTACAAGTAATATGTCTAAATAATATTGTTTGTTAGGTTGTGTTCACATCTCATTTAGTGTGTAGGTCAGTAAAAATCCCGATGTTCAAGCTAAATGTGACCATATGGTTACATTAGTCATGCGGAGGCCAAAAAAGTAATACTTTTGGCCTATACCAGGTTGGTATATGGTAGTTATAATGCAAAAAAAGTTTGTAATTGTATAGTGGACTTTTTAAAAAGTACACATTAAAACTCTATTTTTAGCAAAATGTAATTTTTTTTTTAATTTAACAAAGATGGGACTGCAACCATCTTACAGGCCGTCCGGGTCAACCACTGAAGTTAACACCTAAAATGAACATTTTTTGAAAATTTACATGAAAATTTTTTTGAAAATTGACATGCAAGTGCAGCGCCCCAGAGTCCTGGTCTTTGCAGTACTGACACTCCGCCGCTAAGGGGAGTGATGGTATGTCTGTTGGCACTAAAGGAGTTCACCTGACCAGGTATCACAGTCACACATTACACTTCACACTCTGGCCACCAGGGGGAGCAAAAGGTTCTATGTATTAGGCCACTCCTCACAATCTGGTAAAACTGGGGGCTGGATAGGAAGTTAGGGAGATGCTGACTGGGTTGGATCCAGGCAACATCCTGTGGCAGAGGGTGTTGCAAGGGAAGATTCAGGGGGGTCTCTGTCAGGGGTGGGATCCTGACAGTGGCCTAGCGAACAGAACAGAACGTTACGGAGCCGCGCCTGCACCCGTTCCTAAGAAAGGAAACAAAGCGAGGTTTATTGTGGAGAAGTGAGAAACGAGATCGCAGCAAAAAGGAGATGAAACCAGTAGGAGTCGTGCCGTAAGATCGAGGCAACATCCTACTAAGGCGCGTAGCCGGTGGCCGGAACGTCGAGGAAGTATTAGGCTCCAAGCATTACTTCAAACAGCGGCAGGACAGTTAATTTTAGGTTGGCTGTCTCACCTATACCACCTAAGCAGACATAGGGGGCAATTGTGGGAGAGGGGCGACGCTAGGGTCCCGGAAGAACTCCAGGCCTACCCATCATACAGGTGTGTCCTATCCATATCATCTGGGGGACGGAGAAAGAACATCAGAACAGATACAAGTTATGAGAGAAGAACATCAGAAACAGACACAACAGTTGTGAGGACTATCCCGTGGTGCTCAGCAGGGAGGTACTACAACACACAGGCGTTAGAAAGGTAGGCACTGATTTCCACCTGCAAAGGAAACTCTGGATGTGCCTTCGGACCGGCCGGTCTCAGCCAGCCCTGTTAGCAGTACTCTGGATTGTGGATCCTGAAGCCTTCAGCAAAGAGGTAAAGAGACTGCAACCCTGTGTCCTCATTATTCATCGCGCCTTGCACCACGCACCACTATCACACCTTCCACTGGACGCCCCTTAGCAGGGTCACGGACCGGGTCTAGCCACCGTGACAACCCCAGGACCGAGACAGAGAGGCCCGGTACTGAGTACCCCACGGCCCTGCGTCTGGGGGCGCTCCACAAGTACAATTCAATTAGCTAAAGAAGTAGTGAGTCAAATCAGGGTGACACAATATGGCATACACTGCTGAGTAATTACTTGCATGGGTGTCGTCCATAAAGGAAGCCTCTTCTAAAGCCTATGAATAAAAAAGCCTGCCTAGAATTTGTCAGGGCCGAAACTGAAAAATATGAAGACTGAAGACTACTGGGACTCTATAATCTGGAGTGATGAGATCAAGATAAATGTTTTTGGAACTGATGGCTTCAAAACTGTATGGTGTCACAAAGATGAGGAGTACAAGGAAAAATGTATGGTGCCTACAATGAAACATGGGGGTGTCAGCGTCCTTATGTGATTGCTGCTGATGTCATGGAGATACATTTCATTGATGATATCATTAATTCACAGATGTACTGCTCTACAGGGTTGGCCATTTTTATGGATACACCTAAATAAAATGGGAATGGTTGGTGATATCAACTTCCTGTTTGTGGCACATTAGTATATGGGAGAGAGAAAACTTTTACAGATGGGTGGTGACCATGGCGGCCATTTTGAAGTCGGCCATTTTGGATCCAACTTTATTTTTTCCAATGGGAAGAGGGTCATGTGACACATCAAACATATTGAGAATTTCACAAGAAAAGCAATGGTGTGCTTGGTTTTAACGTAACTTTATTCTTTCATGAGTTATTTACAAGTTTATGACAACTTATAAAATGTGTTCAAAGTGCTGCCCATTGTGTTGGATTGTCAATGCAACTCTCTTCTCCCACTCTTGACACACTGATAGCAGAAGAAATGTTAGCACAGACTTCAAGTATCCATTGTTTCAGATGCTGCACATCTCGTATCTTCACAGCATAGACAATTTCCTTCAGATAACCCCAAAGATAAAAGTCTAAGGGGGTTAGATCTGGTAGGTATGGGGGTGGCGGTTTTTATCAGTAGTTTGCACCTGTGCTGCCCCTTGCTTTTATTAGTGGAGGTCTGCTGCATCCTGCTAGATGTGCATTTGTTATCGGACAGGGTTTTGGGAAGGCCGTATCATATAGCATTTTTTTTTGTTTTTTTTCTATGTAAGCTGTTTTTGATATTAGTATTAGGACTCGCAAGTATGAAGACCTTTGACGTGTGTTCCGAGCTTATCTATTTTGGCCCAAATATTATCCAATATCTCATTTAATGTATTTATCATATGCATTAATTTTTTGCACTTTTTATCATATCATTTTTTGCAGGATGCAGCTAGGCCTCTTTTTGTTGGCTTAGTCTGTTAGGGTGTCTGTCCCTGTGTGTTGCATATTATAGTGCTGGGCAGCCCTCCTGATAATATAAGGGCATCATTAATAGGCTTCCAGCCAGACACATTGCATCACACTTGCCTGTGTGACTGGCATCCTACGCAAGCCATATCATTGTGCAATTTTTTCTAGTAGGCAGCCAACCCCTCCATAATCTGGTAGGTGTGGGGTGGCTGCTTTTATCAGTGGTTTGCACCTGTGTTGCCCCTTGCCTTTATTAGTGGAGGCTGCTGCATCCTGCTAGATGTGCATTTTGTCATTGGACAGGGTTTTGGAAAAACCGTATCTTATGGTATGTGTTTTTTCAAAAGGGTAACAATGCTTTGAACTTTTGACTTTCAGGCTCCATATCACCATCCACTACTTCTTTGATTGTGAGATTGCCATCATTTTAAAGACAAACATCTTTTCTATCTCATACTTAAATTTGAGTTGCAACTAGGGTTGAGCGACTTTTATTTTTATAGGATCGGGTCGGGTTTCACGAAACCCGACTTTCTCAAAAGTCGGGTCGAGTGAAATCGGCCGATCCTATAAAAAAGTCGGGGTCGGGGTCGGCCGAAACGCGAAACCCAATGCAGTGCAATGGGATACTATGGTTCCCAGGGTCTGAAGGAGAGGAAACTCTCCTTCAGGCCCTGGGATCCATATTTACGTGTAAAATAAAGAATTAAAATAAAAAAAATTGATATACTCACACTCTGACGCGCCCTGGTAGTAACCGGCATCTTCCGTTCCTAAAAATGGCGCTTGAAAGACCTTTCGAATGCTTCACGGCTTGTGATTGGTCGCGGCGGCCCACATGACCGCTGAGCGACCAATCACAAGCCGGTGACGTTATTCTCAGGTCCTGTTCTGGTTCTCAGGTACATGAGAATTAGGTCACGGCTTGTGATTGGTCGCTGAGCGGTCACGTGGGCCGCCGCGACCAATCACAAAGCCGTGACGTCATCGGAAGGTCCTTCACGCGTTCATTCTTAAGAAGGAAGGCTGCCGGAAAGAAGCAGGGCACGTACGAGGGTGAGTATATACCTAAGGCTACATTTCCACTGGCGAGGAAAACGGACGAGTGCAATCCGATAAAAAATCGGATTGCACTCGGACCAATGTTATTCAATAGGTGTCTTTTCATTTGCGATTTTTTTCTCGGCCGAAATCGGACTGAGAAAAAAATCGCAGCTTGCTGCGATTTGCTGCGAGTCTCGGACGAGACTCGCCAATGCAAGTCAATGGGTGCGAGAAAAAAATTGCACAGCACTCGCACCATGCGAGTTCTGTGCGATTTTTACGCACCAGTGTCCTTTGAAAAGCCGGCAATTCAGCGCGGTGTACAGTAAAATCACACTGACAGGTTAGAATAGAGTAGATCTATGCACATAGAATGTGTGTATATACATATATATATGTCAGTGAGACACCTATATATGTATATTTATATTTAATGCAGCGCTAGATAGCATAAAAGCCGCTAATTCAATTGCCGGCTTTTGCTCTCTCCTTCACAAACCCGACAGGATATGAGACATGGTTTTCATACAGTAAACCATCTCATATCCTCTTTTTTTTTGCATATTCCACACTACTAATGTTAGTAGTGTATATGTGCAAAATTTGGCCGCTGTAGCTGCTCAAATAAAGGGTTAAATGGCGGTAAAAATTGGCGTGGGCTCCCGCGCAATTTTCTCCGCCAGAATGGTAAAGCCAGTGACTGAGGGCAGATATTAATAGCCAGGAGAGGGTCCACGGTTATTGGCCCCCCCGTGGCTAAAAACATCTGCCCCCAGCCACCCCAGAAAAGGCACATCTGGAAGATGCGCCTATTCTGGCACTTGGCCACTCTCTTCCCACTCCCTGTAGCGGTGGGATATGGGGTAATGAAGGGTTAATGCCACCTTGCTATTGGAAGGTGACATTAAGCCAGATTAATAATGGAGAGGCGTCAATTATGACACCTATCCATTATTAATCCAATTGTTGGAAAGGGTTAAAAAACACACACACACATGATTTAAAAGTAGTTTAATGAAATAAACACAGCGGTTGTTGTAATAATTTATTGTTCTCTCAATCCATCAGGAACACCCTCGCTTGGAAAAATAATAAACGCACAAGATACATACCTTCTGGTGAACCGTCTCGTCCCACGAAGTAATCCATCTGAAGGGGTTAACTAATATTACAGGCACGAGCTGCGATAAACCACTCGCTCGTACCTGTAATCCCCGGGTGCTGAAAGGAAAGCAGGATCTATACTTACATTCAGTCGCGGTGAGGCGCCCTCTGGTGGATGTTCTCATGAACTGCAGCCTAGGAACTTTTTCCCACGCTCCAGGTCATATGAGGACATCCACCAAGGGGCGCATCACCGCGACTGAAGGAAATGTAGGTCAATGACCTACATTTCATTCATTCGCTGGGGAATTACAAGCACGAGCACCGCTGCATTTAGCAGGGCTCCTGCCTGTAATATTAGTTAACCCCTTCAGATGGATTACTTCGTGGGACGAGACGGTTCACCAGAAGGTATGTATCTTGTGCGTTTATTATTTTTCCAAGCGAGGGTGTTCCTGATGGATTGAGAGAACAATAAATTATTACAACAACCGCTGTGTTTATTGCATTAAACTACTTTTAAATCATGTGTGTGTGTGTTTTTTAACCCTTTCCAACAATTGGATTAATAATGGATAGGTGACATAATTGACGCCTCTCCATTATTAATCTGGCTTAATGTCACCTTACAATAGCAAGGTGGCATTAACCCTTCATTACCCCATATCCCACCGCTACAGGGAGTGGGAAGAGAGTGGCCAAGTGCCAGAATAGGCGCATCTTCCAGATGTGCCTTTTCTGGGGTGGCTGGGGGCAGATGTTTTTAGCCACGGGGAGGCCAATAACCATGGACCCTCTCCTGGCTATTAATATCTGCCCTCAGTCACTGGCTTTACCATTCTGGCGGAGAAAATTGCGCGGGAGCCCACGCCAATTTTTTCCGCCATTTAACCCTTTATTTGAGCAGCTACAGCGGCCAAATTTTGCACATACACACTACTAACATTAGTAGTGTGGAATATGCAAAAAAAAAGGGGATATGAGATGGTTTACTGTATGTAAACCATGTCTCATATCATGTCGGGTTTGTGAAGGAGAGAGCAAAAGCCGGCAATTGAATTAGCGGCTTTTATGCTATCTAGCGCTGCATTAAATATAAATATACATATATAGGTGTCTCACTGACATATATATATGTATATACACACATTCTATGTGCATATATCTACTCTATTCTAACCTGTCAGTGTGATTTTACTGTACACGGCGCTGATTTGCCGGCTTTTCAAAGGACACTGGTGCGTAAAAATCGGACAGCAATACGGATGTCATACTGATGTCATACAGATGATGCGATTAAAAATCGCATTGCACTCGCATTGCACTTGCATGACAATCGCATACGTTACATCCGTTTTTTCGGTCCAGATTACGGACCGATTTGTCTCTCGGCAGTGGAAATGTACCCTAATAGGAATATACTCACCCTCGGCTTCTTTCCGGCAGCCTTCCTTCTTAAGAATGAACACGTGAAGGACCTTCCGATGACGACACGGCTTTGTGATTGGTCACGGCGGCCCACGTGACTGCTCAGCGACCAATCACAAGCCGTGACGTAATTCTCATGTACCTGAGAACCAGAACAAGACCTGAGAATAACGTCACCGGCTTGTGATTGGTCGCTCAGCGGTCACGTGGGCCGCCGCGACCAATCACAAGCCGTGAAGCATTCGAAAGGTCTTTCAAGCTCCATTTTTAGGAACGGAAGATGCCGGTTACCAGTGGCGATGTCCAGGCTGCGTCGGAGAGGTGAGCATATCAATATTTTTTATTTTAATTCTTTATTTTACACTTAAATGTGGATTCTGATACCGATTTCCAATATCGCAAACATATCGGAACTCGGTATCAGAATCCCGATACCAGATTCAGAAGATCGCCGACCTCATGGCCGACCCCACACAGGGGTCGGGTCGGGTTTCATGAAACCCGACTTTGCCAAAAGTCGGCGACTTCTGAAAATGGTCGACCCGTTTCGCTCAACCCTAGTTGCAACTATTTAGCATATGATTAGTTATGCCGATTCTTGTCAGGTCACTGCATTGTTACTGTTTTGCTCCTGGTGGTGGAAACATATTTTTCTTCCTGAATACTACAAAATACAACCTGCTCTCACATTCCCTAATAGATCAGTGTATTTATTAGGTTGATTCCCAAGCAAAAGTTAATCAGTTCGAATCGAGCAGCAGCCATGAAGATGATTTCCCCAAAAAAGAGAAAAGGCATCATCCAGCTCATTGAATATGGTCTCTTGGCCAAGAAAATTGCCAAACTGCATTATGTGTGTGCCATGACAATTGGAAGAATATGAAATTAAGTCCGTCCATCCATTCAGAAGCCATAAGTTGAACATCCAGACAAAATATCGGAGTCAACAAGTCAACTCATCCCAAGGTCTATCTGTTCTGGTGTGACACCCACGGGAGTGGAAGTGGCTCATATGCATCATAATAGTGGTCTGGAATGGTGGCCCGAATGAAGGTGAAGAAGCTTTAACTTCAATATTGTCATTAGAAGCGTCAGTTTGAGTTTGCAAACAAGTACAAAAAGTGAACATTTAAAGATCTGAAATCGGTGATTTGGAGCAATTACATGAAAGTCAATAGACTAGGCTCTGATAGGTGCAAATGGGTCTGAACGAAGCAAGGGAGAAAGGGGCTAATGGATTGAGAAATTGAAGGTAAAGTCAAGTTCAGTGTAGGAAGCCTAATGATATGGGATTGTTTCACAGCCAAAGGCATTAAATACTTGACCAGGATCAATGGTGCTCTCAATGTTAAGCTATATGTTAGTATGTTACAAGATGAGTTACTTCATACACTCTATATATACTATGGATTTGAAAAGGATGACATAGTGTTCGAACAGGACAACAACTCGAAGCGTACATCGAGATTGGTGAAGAAATGGTTCAATGACAATGAAGTAGAGGTACTGGAATGGCCTCCACAGTCCCCAGACGTCAACCCAATCAAGCCCTTATGGGTAGAATTGAAGGAAAAACTGTATATATACCCAAGTCAGTCGACCACTATGCCCCAACTTTGGGAATGTGTAGAAGAGACCTGAGATCAAAGTTCGGTCAACACATAATTGAATCTGATCGATAGCAGGCCCAGAAGGATTCAGGCAGTGTTGCAAGCCAGAGGTGGATTTACAAAATTCTAACAAAATAATAAAAATTTAAATTTAGAACTTTAGGCGCCAAACATTGGCAAAGCTCCAACCAAGAGGAAAAGGGGGCCGGGGGATGGCATCATCGAGGTACCATTGGGAGGCATGAAGACACCATTTCTTTCTCTTCTGACATATTAGATCAGAACATGTGAGAGGAGAGATAAATTATTTTTAATTCTAATTGCACTTTTTGTTACGTGATTGCCGTTATTCGTTGAAACCTCAAAAATTTGCCACCTCTGAGGGGTGCTATACACTTATTCCCGATCACCATTTTAAAATGGTGATGAGGGAATGAGGTCCCTTAGCTGCCATCGTTTTTATGGGTATCAGCGGTCATTAAGGGGATAATCATTCTGTACCCATAGAGTATCATGTTATCAGCAGCACATTCCCTGTTTTAATGTGATGATATGCTGCCAATAATAATGCTTTTTTTGCCAGCATAAACAATGCCATCTTGTGACAAATGAGCATTTAGCTTGTTCATTGGTTGATCACCGGCATGTTTACATCGACAATACAAATGCTTGTTCATTGACGATACAACATTGCTAGCAACAAGCATAGATGGAATGAGGGACTTATGGAGGGTCAAAATGGAATGCTCAAACATGGGACTCCAACTCAATGCAAAGAAAACAAAGATATTGATTGCTGTCAGGTATGACCTGGACACATGTGCTAGGGGTCGAGTTCCCGCCGCTGCACTGGGGGAATCTCGAGCCATGTCTGCTGCAGTCTCCCATTCTGCATCAACCGCAGTGGAGCCTGCTCAGCGGAGACGTCGGTCCCAGCGTCTCGCTCAGCCTGATACTGTGCAAAAGGTTACTGCTATAACCATATCAAAGCGGTGCACAGAGACCACATGCGAGTATAATCCTTAAATTAACATTTTATTGAATACAGAAAAATCACAAAAAGGAATTAAAAAAGAACTACTGGACACCACTAGTCAAAGGGAACACTGTGACCTGCACAACAGCCAATGCCTTTTTAGAACACAATAAACATTGATCAATACCTCTCAAAACACACACGTAATCATAAGTACAGACACTAAAGTCTGTTCATGCAGATTTATGAAGACTGAATAGCGGTATTTCACTATATATAAAGTGCATAGTGCATCATGTCCACAATGGACCATTAAAGTGCATAATCCAGCTATAAGAAAGAGGTATAAAATACTTATAGGCAGGCAAAGTGCTGGTGACAAATGGTCCCCGCCGCCCCAACGCACGTTTCCTTAAGACTTCATCAGGAGGCGTGCGTTAGGGAGGGGGTTCTGGCCATTTATACACAGTCCGGCCAATGAGAACATAATTACACGCCATGAATGACTTCATCACATCCGCTGATGCAGGAGAATAGCTGGATTTACCGTCTCTATACGGTTACCCCGGTTGGCCTTAATGAGAGTTTCGGTTTTGGGTCTTTTTTATAATGACGTCATACACGTTTTTTAGGGGGGGTAGGGATTTGGTTATTTTTTAATCTCATTTTTATTGTTTTTTAATTATATGCCCTTTATTCTGTTGTCTGTCTTTAAATAATTTTTCTTAATATTCTAGTTCTGGCCTTTTTGACTCATACATGCCTGAGTGAAGCGCATCCTGCATAATACACTGATCCCTGATTACAGTCTTCTTTCTACGGAACTTGTTTCTTGGTGATGCCAAAGATCTTTTGACATGTACGTTTGTACACTCTATGCCCATTGATCAGCAATTGACAAGAGGATGTGACATCTAACTGGACTACTTTATTGTACTATCATAGTAGTGATGTTGGGATTTTGTGTAATAGTTTACTAATTTGGGCTAATTGTATATGATGTCCACTAATTTATGCTGTTTGTCTGGGATGCGGGGATTTTGTGCAATAGTTAACTAATTTGGGCTATTTTTATATGATGACCATTAATTTATGTTGTCTGTCTCTTTCTCACATTTATGTATGTGTTTATCCCTGTGTCCATATACATGTTCATCGCTACACTGCATTGTTTATTGTTATTTCACCTTGTTTTATCCTGCATAAATTTGCAGGCTAACATTGATATGGCGATGATTCTTTTATCATTATTTTCATTTCATTTTTATAGGTCTAATTGTATTCATTGATATATATGTATGTTATAGTCGCTCACTTTATATTATTTACTTGTATAGTCACATGATGTGTCACAGCTTTGTGGATTGTTTATATTTCGCCCGCTTCTCCTGGTCCTTAGTGTGCATGCGCGGCCTCCCTGGCTCCAGATCTTAGTGGGGGCGATGCCCGGCGCACAGCTCGCGATCACCGTCTTCATGACGGTCTTGCGTGCTTGCGCTCCTCGGCCGCTCGTGTGAAGGTCCTTTTGGTTGCCATGGAGGCGGCGCACGCGCCAACAATGTAGGACCAGTGTGGATGCTTCTGCGACTGCGTCGTAATCTCCTGCATCAGCGGATGTGATGAAATCATTCATGGCGAGTAATTATGTTCTCATTGGCCGGACTGTGTATAAATGGCCAGAACCCCCTCCCTAACGCATGCCTCCTGAGGAAGTCTTAACGAAATGTGCGTTGGGGCAGCAGGGACCATTTGTTACCAGCACTTTGCCTGCCTATATTTTGTAAGTATTTTATACCTCTTTCTTATAGCTGGATTATGCACTTTAATGGTCCATTGTGGACATGATGCACTATGCACTTTATATATAGTGAAATACCGCTATTCAGTCTACATAAATCTGCATGAACAGACTTTAGTGTCTGTACTTATGATTACATGTGTGTTTTGAGAGGTATTGATCAATGTTTATTGTGTTCTAAAAAGGCATTGGCTGTTGTGGTGGTCACAGTGTTCCCTTTGACTAGTGGTGTCCAGTAGTTCTTTTTTAATTCCTTTTTGTGATTTTTCTGTATTCAATAAAATGTTAATTTAAGGATTATACTCGTATGTGGTCTCTGTGCACCGCTTTGATATGGTTATACTAATTTAAGTTTTTGTCCTGCCTGAATTTCTTGGGACATTTGTTTGGTGTTAACAAAGGGTTACTGCTGCCTTTCCAGGCTCTGCTTTTGTAGCCAGCACTGGTCAGCAGCGAGCAGGCTTTTCTGGGACTAAGTCCTGCTTTGCACACACTGAGCATGCCCACGGGAGGACCTCTCATTGGAGGTCGGGGGTCACATGCTCAGGTCCTGTAGCAGCTCCTAGGAACGTCCTTGTCTGCTGCAGCTATATAAGGTTCGCATGGCCGCACGGCTATGCGCTAGTATCAACCTATGTTATGAGCTTTGCTACTTGGTGGTCATGTCTGCATGTGGTCAGGGTTGGCTGAAATAAGCCCCTAGAATACTGGCACCTCTAGTGAGGAGTTTTGTATGCTTGGATTCAGGGCCCGGCTGAAATAAGCCCCTAGAATACTGGCATCTCTGGTGAGGAGTTGTTTGTGTGCTATGCTGTCTGCATCACTACTCTTTGCTTTGCTCAGTTAGGTAGCTGTGATCCTCTGTGAGGTTAACAGGGCACATCGTTTTCATATCTTTGCGATTCTGTGAAGTTAACAGAGTTCGCTTATACCGCCATATAGTGCCGCCAATTACTTTGCAGCAGATATCTCTGCACGGTGGACCCCGGGCTGCAAACACACCTTGTTGTTTCTTCCCTATACTCGGTGCATTCCACTAGCCCTAACAGTATACTAGCGCCAGGGTCTGGCTAAGATGGTGTACTTGGTTCCGCTTCCATGGTTACCTTCTGCACGGGCTTTAGCGGCGTTGTTCGTCAAACATGTTTTCCGTCTACATGGCATGCCTGACAAAATTGTCAGTGACCGGGGTCCTCAGTTTGCGTCTCAGTTCTGGAGAGAGCTCTGTCATTTACTCAGCATTGAGCTGAATCTCTCTTCTGCTTATCATCCCTAGGCGAACCTGTTGGTAGAGAGGGCCAATCAGACTCTGGTCACATACTTGCAACATTTTGTCTCCCCCAGGCAGAATGACTGGGCATCTTTGCTACCTTGGATGGAATTTGTCTTGAACAACACCGTAGCCGACTCTACCGGGCAGACTCCATTTCTCGTTAATTACGGCCAGCATCCGGGTGTCCCTGTGCCCATGCCCGTGTCATCCACCAATTCTAGGGTGGCAGACTGGGTGGTAGAGGCACGTGACATTTGGGACCGCACATAGGATGCTATCCGGGCCTCCAAGGAGAGAATGAGGGTTTCTGCACATGCACACGGGCACCCTGCTCTGACCTTTGCTCCTGGTGACTTAGTGTGGCTCTCCACCCGTAACATAAGGCTGTGAGTTGAGTCCACTAAGCTTGTGCCTCGCTACATAGGCCCTTTCAAGGTTCTGGAACAGGTCAAACCTGTGGTCTGCCATTTGGCTATTCCTCCACGCCTTGGTATCACCGACACCTTTCTCGTTTCCCTCTTAAAGCCCGTCTATTTGTCCCGGTTTTCTGAGTCATCTGCCGGGACATCAGGTTCGTCCACGGATGAGTTTGAGGTGAACTCTATCATGGGGTGCAAGGTGGTACATGGCAAGAAATATTATCTGGTGGACTGGAAGGGCCACGGCCCAGAGGACAGAACCTGGGAACCTGTGGAGCACATTCGAGCTCCGCTGCTATTTGCAGCCTTTGAGCATAGCGAGGCCCAAGGAGGGGGGCCCTAGGAGGGGGACAATGTTAGGGGTCAAGTTCCTGCCGCTGCACAGGGGGAACCTTGAGCCATGTCTGCTGCGGTCTCCCATTCTGCATCAGCTGCAGTGGAGCCTGCTCAGCGGAGACGTCGGTCCCAGCGTCTCACTCAGCCTGATACTGTGCAAAGGGTTTCTGCTGCCTTTCCAGGCTCTGCTTTTGTAGCCAGCACTAATCAGCGGTGAGCAGGCTTTTCTGGGACTAAGTCCTGCTTTGTACGCACTGAGCATGCCCACGGGAGGACCTCTCATTGGAGGTTGGGGGTCACATGCTCAAGTCCTGTAGCAGCTCCAATTGGACCACTAGGAAGGTCCTTGTCTGCTGCAGCTAAATAAGGTTCGCATGGCCGCAGGGCCATGCGCTAGCATCAACCTATGTTATGAGCTTTGCTACTTGGTGGTCATGTCTGCTCATGGTCAGGGTTGGCTAAAATAAGCCCCTAGAATACCAGCACCTCCGGTGAGGAGTTTTGTATGCTTGGATTCAGGGCCCAGCTGAAATAACCCCCTAGAATACCGGCACCTCCGGTGAGGAGTTGTTTGTGTGCTATGCTGTCTGCATGACCACTCTTTGCTTTGCTCAGTTAGGTAGCTCTGTGAGGTTAACAGAGCACTGCATTTTCATATCTTTGTGATTCTGTGAAGTTAACAGAGTTCGTTTATACCGCCATATAGTGCCGCCAATTACTTTGCACAGATATCTCTGCACGGTGGACCCTGGGCTGCGAATGCACCTTGTTGTTTCCTATACTTGGTGCATTCCGCTAGCCCTAACAGCATGTGAGATAGATATCAACGAACTGGATCACTCAAAATGCAGCAATGACACCAGGAGTTAATAGGAGAATAGCTATGGGCAAATCAACAATTAAGTCACTGAACAAGGTCTTCAAATCAAGGGACACTTCATTTTGCACTCATTTTGGTGGAAAGAACGGCAATTCCTGCAGCTAAAAAAGAAAGGGTTTTTTACAGTTAGATCAGTCAGAATGTGGAATGCCGACCATAAGAGGTAGTAATGGCAGACAATATAACAGCTTTTAAAAAAGCCTGGATAATTTCCTTGGTACACTGTTGTGAACTCTATTTTTGGGCTCCCTCTAGTGGTCACAAGCGGTACTGTGTAGCGTTGTCTTTCTGCAGGTTGGCAGCATCAGCTGGTTCGTTATCCTTGGTTGGTTTCCTATTTAGCTCACCTGGATACTCAGTTCCTTGCCTGCTCTCAATGTATTCAGTGCTCTTCAGATTCCTTGTGACTACCTTGCTCCCAGTCTCTCCAAGACAAGCTAAGTTTTTGTTTGTTTATTTTTTGATTATCAGCATTCATCATGTTTCTTGTCCAGCTTGCTAAAATGTGATTTCCTCGCTTGCTGGTTGCTCTAGGGGACTGAGTTTCTCCCCCCACACCGTTAGTTGGTGCGGGGGTTCTTGAAATCTCAGTGTGGATATTTTGTAAGGGTTTTTTACTGACCGCACAGACCCCTTTTCTATTTTCTGCTATCTAGTATTAGTGGGCCTCATTTGCTGAATCTGCTTTCACCCCTGTGTATGTGCCTTCCTCTTACCTCACCGTTATTATTTGTTGGGGGCTTCTATATCTTTGGGGATTATTTCTCTGGAGGCAAGTGAGGTCTTTCTTTCTCTCTAGGGGTAGTTAGTTCCTCAGGCTGGCTCGAGACGTCTAGGATTTTAGACATGTTCACCGGCTACCTTTAGTGTGTTGGATAGGTTCAGATTTGCGGTCAGTCCAGTTTGCCACCTCTCTAGAGCTTGTCCTATGTTTTGTTACTTAGCTGGAGTATTTTGTGATCCTCAACCACTAAGGATCATAACAGTACACATAACATTGTGGGTTATAGTTAATTTTGTACCAAAATTTTTAATTGGTGGAGAAAGGTTGAAATTGATTAACTATGTGACTGGCAACGAAGACACATGTCATTCAAAGTCTGGTCTTTTCTGTAGTAACATATGTATGCGAAACCTAGACGATAAACAACCAAGACAGAAGAAGAATCAATGCCTTTGAAATGTGGTGCTGGAGGAGGATGGTATCAATACCATGGATGGAAATAAGAACAAACAAATCAATTTTAGAATAAATCAAGTTACACATCGCTAGAAGCAATGGTCACCATGCTATGACTTGCTTACTTTGCTCTCTGTGTATGATGTGTCTGGAGAAGGACATCATAGTCAGAAGAATAGAAGGAATAAGGTGAAAAGGAAGACCAGCACCCGATGGCTTAGCACAATCAAACTAACAGTGGAGAAGACACAGGTGGACCAATCTAGGCTCGCAAAAGATCGATCTTCCTACTAAGCGTTCATCTATCAAGTCGACATGGCTAGAGATGAAGCTGAAGACCATTAAATAATAATAATAAAAAGTTATTATTTAATGCAGTTATTATTAGTGATGAGTGAATACATTCAGCACTATTTGTTAGTCGCACAAATAGTACTCTATTTGGGCTATTTGTTACTCGGTGATTAATTAGGTATTTACCTCGGTATATTCGAGTGACCCTCCCAGCATGTTTGGTGCTTTATTTGCAGCTAATGAACATGCTTGACTGGCTTGCCAATCACAATAATGCTGGACCCATCTTTGGTATGGCATTACTGTGATTGGCTGGTCTTACAGCATCATAGGGAATATTTAAAGGCTGCCGGCACCATCTTGCTCACATTGCAGCCAGAAACAGCATAGGGAGAGCGTAGTGTGAGCGTAGGAAAAGTGATAGGAGCATATAGGGAGCATTGTTCATTTCAAAAAGCTATTTTAAGAGCTTGAGATTGTAAACATTAGTTCTTTGTTAGGTGAGAATAGTGTAGGGAGAGATTTAATAGGAGGGAGAGTAAAAGGCAGGCACCTGGGTGTTCTTGTCAAGTACATGCTGCAGATCTCTGCTATTTTCCGTTGTGTTGTACAGTTTAGTATTAGGAACGGACTGTGGGATTCGGATGAAATAGGGAGGGTTTCACCCACTACCAAAATATACAAATCAGCTATTTTTAGAGGCAAATAATATTAGGTAGTACCAGCATATACAAAACCATTTTTTTGGAGCTACATAATATTCCTGTGTAGCAACCTATATTTTTTTTTAGCACAAAATAATATTCCTCAGTTCCAGCATATAGTAACATCCATTTAAAAAACTAAAAGCAGCTGGTGCAAAACCTGTTGAGCTATGAAAACGTCACTATTTACCAGTAATTTCCCTGAGTCTGCTGTTGGCATGTCTCATAAAGACGATGTAAAAAAAATCCCCCCAAAATTCTATTGGTTAAAGAAATAGCATATTTTTATTTAGCAGTTGTGCCTGTTGCATTCCATGGAGAGATAATTAAACGTCATTATTTATCATTGGAAAGAATTTTGATTAGTCCGTTGTTGCAGTGTGCCATGAAGGCGATATAAAAAAATCATAATTTTCTATTGGTTTAATAAATAGTGTATCCTTATCTAGCAGATGTGTAACTGGTGCAAAACCTGCAGAGATACGTAAACATGATTATGAGTTATTTACCTGTAATTTACATCAGTCTGCTGCTGCCATGCATAATAAAGCTGAGATGTGAAAAAATAGCCACACATTGCTAGATACAGTGAATTTGCATATAAGACCTTTGTGAGGGTACTTGAGAAAAAAAGCCAGTATTTTTTTTCATAAGCATAATGCATTCAATATGAGAAAGGGTGACATTAAGGGACGTGGATGTGGTGGTTCCCGCCAAGGCTGTGTGACAGATATGAAGGTGACTGTATCTCGTGCTAAGTTCCAGTCAAAAATTGGTCAGTGCGTTACACCACTAACAAACCCAGACAAGTGCGAGGATGTTGTGGGTTGGATGGCTGACAAAGAGCAGCATGGTGGTGCAGTGGTTAGCATTGCAGCCTTGCAGCGCTGGACTCCTGGGTTCAAATCCCACCAAGGACAACATCTGCAAGGAGTTTGTATGTTCTCCCTGTGTTTACGTGGGTTTCCTCTGGGTACTCTGTTTTCCTCCCACATTCCAAAAGACATAACAATAGGGAATTTGGATTGTGAGCCCCATCGGGGACAGCGATAATAATGTGTACAAATTGTAAAGCGCCGCGGAATATGTTGACGGTATATAAAAATAAACACTATTATTATTATTATGGTTAATAGAAGAGAACAAAGGAAGCTTTCTCAAATATATAAAAGCGATAAATTTATTAGTTACAAAAAACACTCATACAAAAAAGACCAATAAAATAGACATGATACAAAAACACATGAACACGTTATCTGTAAATACCCGTGTACAGAACACAAGAGTGTAAAGAAAGACACCAGGATTAATAGAGGAGCGTACCACATAAACCATTAGCTGTACATGTTCTTAATGTGGACCATAACTAAGGTGCTACCAAGCCAAAATCTCCATGTGTAACCATGAATAAAATACTATGTCTATCACCCTCTGTGTGTCCTATGCCATATGGACACGAGTGGTGAAAGAGCTATAGACCATGCGTTATGTGCACCCTAAGGTCCTAGACACAAAAACCTTGTGGACCCTGGAAATGCTAGTGGTCCTGAAAAAACGGTTATCAAAATCTCCATATTACACATGGAGATTTTGGCTTGGTAGCACCTTAGTTATGGTCCACATTAAGAACATGTACAGCTAATGGTTTATGTGGTACGCTCCTCTATTAATCCTGGTGTCTTTCTTTACACTCTTGTGTTCTGTACACGGGTATTTACAGATAACGTGTTCATGTGTTTTTGTATCATGTCTATTTTATTGGTCTTTTTTGTATGAGTGTTTTTTGTAACTAATAAATTTATCGCTTTTATATATTTGAGAAAGCTTCCTTTGTTCTCTTCTATTAACTATGATCTATAAGGAGGATGTTTATGGTTTTTTGTGACATATGGGGGTCACAATGATGTTTCTGGAAAATTGGTTAATTATATTATTATTATGGCTCCAGTGTTAGGGCTGGCGGAACGCACCGAGTATATTTAGATATTATTATTAGTGCGTTCGCAGCCCGGGGTCCACCATGACCAACCTGCTGCTAGCAAATGGTGGCACAATATGGCGGTAGAAGCGAACTCTGTTACTTCACAGAGTCGAAGAGAAGGGAAAACGCTGTGCCCTGTTAGCGTCACAGGGGAACACAGCTGCCTAACAGAGCAAAAGCAATCAGTGGTCAGGGAGTAGCAAGCACACAAACACCTCCTCTCCGGTGGAGCCGAAATTCTAATGGCTTTACGCCAGCCCTGAATTCACCATACAAACTCTTTACTGGAGGTGCCGGTATTCTAGTGGCTTATTTCAGCTGGACCCTGACCACAAGCAGACAAGACCGCTGAGTAGCTAAAGCTCATAACATAAGCTGGTACTAGCACATGGCCGCACCTTTTATAGCTGCAGAAACTTCAGGACCTTCCTAGAGGACCAATGAGAGCTGCTACAGTACCTGAGCAACTTCAGAACCTTCCTAGAGGACCAATGGGAGCTGCCACAGTACCTGAGCATTGGACCCCAGACCTCCAATGAGAGTCTTACCCCAGGCATGCTCAGAAGGGGAAAAGCAGGACTTAGATCCAGAGACGTCTGCTCGCCGCTGAGCAGTGCTGGCTACAAAGGAAGCAGTAACCATCCGCACAGTATCAGGCTGAGCCAGACGCTGGGACCGATGTCTCCGCTGAGTCGGCTCACTGCAGCTGGAGAAAAATGGGAGACCGCAGCGGAGATGGTTCGAGATTCCCTCTGTGCAGAGGCAGGAACTCAACCCCTAACATCCAGTGTGTTGACAAGCAGCACCATGAAGTCTTCCACATTGTCCAGTCTCTGTAGCCAAGAGGCTGGTTCTCTGAATCCTCAACCTGGTCCTCCTTCCTCCCACCATCAAAAGTCCCAGGAGACATATGACCCCAACGCTGGCCACTCTGAGGAACTGTGTACACTCTTTTGTAATTTGTCAGGCCTCTCAAACGTGCACCATTAAAGGGGGTCATGATGCGGTGCAGTGCAATGATGCCCAAACATTTGAGCACCCGTGGCCAGGAGAAAACCATGTTGGGGAAGGTCAATTCATTTCTGAAGAGGTGGAGGTCATGAGGTAGAGTTGGCATCAGGACAGCCTCAAATCACAGCTCAGAAGGAGGATCACATTGTGGAATTGGAAGAAGACATGGTCAATGATGAGGCCACTGATCCAACCTGGCACGGTGGCATGCCTAGTGAGCACAGCAGTGATGTATCCATAGCACAAAAACAGGCAAGAAGTGGTAGTGGTTTTACCAGAGAAAGAACTCAGTCAACTGTTCCACAGAGCCCCCCCACTCAGCTAGATAACAGTTCTCCTGTATAGCAGTTTTTTCTGAAATTTTTTGAGACAAAACAACTGTAGTTTGCAGCATCTGCCAACCTGAGCACCATCAGCATGCAAAAGCACATGGCAGCCAAGCATCCCAGTAGGTGAGCGGAATGCCTGGGTTCAAAATCTGTGTCTGGGGGTGAAGCCACTGCCCCTTCCCTTGTGTTACGACCTTCCCAATCTGCTGACCATGAAGCAGGCACTGATGCCTCCTACCCACAACCTGCAGTAGCACAGACACAACAGTTAGCAACCACGTCCAGTTCATTGTCCCAGTGAAGCGTTCATTTGTCCCTGACCCAGATGTTTACCAGAAAGCAGAAATATCCACCCACCCACAGGTCCAAAAGCTAAACACCCACACTGCCAGATTGCTAGCCCTGGAAATGTTGCTATTTTGACTTGTGGGAACTGAGACTTTCTAGACTCAAAATCAGCCGTGCTCTGGCCACCGCAGTCACAGGGAAGGTCCACCTAACCACAGACACGTGAATAAGTTCTTGTGGACAGGGACGATAAATTTCCCTGATGGCACATTGGGTTAACCTGGTGAAGTCTTGGACAGAGTCAGAGGCAGGGACATCACACATCTTACCCACACCAAGAATAGTGGGCTCAACTTCCATCAGGGTTTCAGTCTCCTCATATTCCAGTTTCTGTCTCTCCTCCTCATCATCATCATCCTCAGCAGAACAAGCTTCCCCATCACTCCCCAGCTGGGAAGTCTGCAGAACTGCTTTGGCGAAGCAGCAGCACGCTCTGCTGAAGCTCATCTGTTTAGGTGATAAAGCTCACAACGCAGTCGAGCAGTTGAAAGTTATAAAAGAACAGACCGATCAGTGGCTCTCCCTGCTGAACCTCCAACAAGGTCTGTGATGTGCAATAGTGGGTGTAACTTCGTGGCGGGTTTAACCCCTTCCTAACCTTGCCCTTTTCCGTTTTTACGTTCTCGTTTTTCACTCCCCTCCTTCCCATAGCCATAACTTTTTAATTTTTCCGTTAATATGGCCATGTGAGGGCTTATTTTTTGCGGGACAAGTTGCAATTTTCAAAGACATCATTGGTTTTAGCATTTCATGTACTAAAAAACAGGAAAAAAATTCCAAGTGTGGTAAAATTGCAAAAAAAGTGCAATCCCACACTGGTTTTTGGTTTGGCTTTCTTGCTAGGTTCACTAAATGCTAAAACTG
The DNA here is from genome assembly GCF_051348905.1 of Ranitomeya variabilis. Lineage (NCBI taxonomy): Eukaryota > Metazoa > Chordata > Amphibia > Anura > Dendrobatidae > Ranitomeya > Ranitomeya variabilis. The sequence goes on along the minus strand of NC_135238.1, from coordinate 157,764,918 downwards.
ACCTGCCATTTTATTCTCCAGGTCATTATGAGTTCATAGACACCACAAATGTCAAGGTTACGTTTTATCTAAGTGGTAAAAAAAAAAAAAATTGTGCAATTTTCCAATACCCGTAGTGTCTCCATTTTTTTACTGTTTTATTTTGAATGGGGTGAAAGGGGGGTGATTTAAACTTTTTTTTTTTTTTTTTTTTACATATTTTTTTTAAACTTTTTTTTTTACTTTTGCCATGCTTCAATAACCTCCATGGGAGGCTAGAAGCTGGCATAGCCTGATCGGCTCTGCTACATTGCAGCGATCATCAGATTGCTCCTATGTAGCTGAATTACAGGCTTGTTATGAGCGCCGACCACAGGGTGGCGCTCACAGCAAGCCGGCATCAGCAACCTAACTGGTTGCTATGCCGACGCATCGCTGACCCCCGTCACATGATCGGGGGTCAGCGATGCGTCGGCATAGCAACCAGTTAGGTTGCTGATGCCGGCTTGCTGTGAGCGCCACCCTGTGGTCGGCGCTCATAACAAGCCTGTAATTCAGCTACAATGCGGCAATGCGCTAATTTCCGGCCCGATGGCCAGAAGCGCCGGTTAAATGCCACTGTTGGCGTTTGACAGCGGCATTTAACTAGTTAATAGTGGCGGGTGAATCACGATTTCACCCGCCACTATTGCGGGCACATGTCAGCTGTTCAAAACAGCTGACATGTCCCGGCTTTGAGGTGGGCTCAGCGCCGGAGCCCACCTCAAAGCAGGGGATCCGAACTTCGCAGTAATAGTACGGCGGAGGTTGGTAAGGGGTTAAAGCTTGGCAAGCTGGCACACGTTCCATGCATGGCCCACGTGCTGAACTTGGTTGTACAGAGTTGTTTTAAAAACATACCCTGACTTACCAGACCTACTTGTCAAGTTACGCCATGTCAGCGCACATTTCCGAAAGTCATCTGAGGCTTTTGCTTGTCTAGCTTCGCTGTAGCAATGCTGTAATTTCCCTCGATACCGACTGATTTGTGACCTGCCCACATGCTGGAATTCGAACTTTCATATGTTGGCAAGGCTTAGTGAACAGGAAAGGGCACTGTCTGAATACCAGCTTCTCAATGTCCGTCAAAGTAACAATCAGCCTCCACACATAACAACTGCCAAGTGGGTGTGGATCGCTGACATAAATGCGGTTCTTCAAAACTTTCAGAGCTGCACTAAGATGGTGAGTGCTGATGACACTATTATAAGCGTAACCATCCCACTGCTCTGTCTATTAAAACGTTCACCACAGAATCTCAAAGAGGAAGCTTTGAATGCCGAGCAGGTGGCTATGGAGAAAGATTTTATAGTGGCTGATACCACACAGCCCAGCCTCACACAATATTCTCGGGCCACATTTGGTAATGATGAGGAACAGGAGGAGGAGGATAAGGAGGAACAAGAGTCTTTGGTCTGCGTTATAGAGGGGACTCCTAATTCCAGCTTCATGCCTGTCCAGCATGGATGGCATAAAGAGGAGGAGGAGGCTATGCGTCTTGAGGAGGAGAGGATGATTAATTTTCTTCCTGGTAAGGACACTGAACGTTTGACTCTTTTTAGTCTGCCCCACATGGCAGAGTTCATATCCAAATGATTGTCCCAAGACCCTCGCGTGAAACACATTTTGTCCAACATGAAATACTGGCTGTGCACTTTTCTTGACCCACGGTACAAGAAGAAATTTGCTTCCCTCATGTCGGAGGCAGACATGCCATTTTCAGTGCATGCATGCCAGAGGGCCGTTGTCGAAGACTTGCTAAAAAGATTACCCTCAGACAATGCTGCTGGCAGAGGTACCGGCTCTGATTACAGGGGAGGGCCACTCACACCAGGTGCAACTCAGGTGGGGGAAATGTCCACCAACTGGGCCATTTTCTTGAGACCATCACATCAGCAAGGGCTATCTGTTGGTGTAACTATGACAAGGAGGGAGAAGTTGACCAAGATGGTGAAGGACTACTTAAATGACCATACCATCATCCTTCCTGATTATTTAGTGCTCTTTAACTATTGGTTGTCCAAGCCGCACACTTGGCACTGCCCCTCCTCGTACGCTTTGGAGGTGCTGCCATGTCCTGCCACAAGTGTTTGGTTTGAGCGGGTTTTTAGTTCGGCCCATGCAATTGCAACGCCGCAGAGTCCTGGTCGTTGCAGTACTGATGCTCCGCCACTAAGGGGAGTGATGGTACGTCTGATGGCACTGAAGGAGTTCACCTGACCAGGTATCACAGACACCAATACACTTCATAGTCTGGCCTCCAGGGGGAGCTAAGGGTGCTATGTATTAGGCCACTCCTCACAATCTGGTAAAACTGGGGGTTAGATAGAAAGTTAGACAGAAGCTGACTGGGTTGGAACCAGGCAACATCCTGTGGCAGAGGGTGTTGCAGGGGAAGATTCAGGGGGGTCCCTGTCAGGGGTGGGATCCTGACAGAGGCCTAGCGAACAGGAAAGTACATTAAGGAACCACGCCTGCACTACATCGCGGCAGTATCTCAAGAAAGGACAAGAAGAGAGGTTTATTGTGGAGAGTGAGAAACGAGATCAAAGCAGAAAGGAGATAACACCAATAGGAGTCGTGCTGTAAGATCGAGGCAACATCCTATTGAGGCGCGTAGCTGGTGGCCGGAACGCCGAGGAAGTATTGGGCTCCAAGCATTACTTCAAACCAACGGCAGGACAGTTAATTATAGGTTGGCTGTCTCACCTAAATCACCTAAGCAGACATAGGGGGCAACTGTGGGAGAGGGGCGTCACTAGGGTCCATGAAGAACTCCAGGCCTACCCGTCATACGGGTGCGTCCTATCCATATCATCTGGGGGACGGAGAAGAACATCAGAACAGACATAAGTTGTGGGAAAGAACATCAGAAACAGACACAACAGTTGTGACGACTATCCCGTGGTGCTCAGCAGGGAAGTACTACAACACACAGGCGCTAGAAGGTAGGCACAGATTTCCACCTGCAAAGGGAACTCTGGAGGTTCCATCGGACCGGCCGGTCTCAGACAGCCCTGTTAACTGTACTCTGGATTGAGGGCCTTGAAGCCTTCAGTAAAGAGGTAAAGAGACTGCAACCCTGTGTCCTCGTTATTCATCGCGACCTGCACCACACACCACCACTTACAACTTTCATTGGACGCCCCTTAGCAGGGTCACGGACCGGGTCTAGCCACCGTGACAACCCCAGAACTGAGACAGAGAAGCCCGGTACCGAGTACCCCGCGGCCCTGTGTCTGGGGGCGCTCCAAACTTGGCGTCACGAACAGGATCTACTTAAGCCTGAAGAAGCAGGTCATGTGTGCCTTGGAACTCTGATTGAACTGTGCTTAAACTGTGATTTATTGCAAAGACTGTGCATTGCCATCACCGCCAAAAGTTCCCGCCAAAGCCGCCGCCATTATAGCGCCAAGAGGAGCGCAGGAGAAGAAGAAGGGCATGGAAGTGGACATAACCAAGCTGAAGAGCGTGAAAAATCATGGCCGCCCAGTCTAAGTATTACTGCATCCTGAGGACGTGTCTGTCAGCTGCTGAGGTCCGCCTTCTCATCCTCTATGGAGGGTGGGGACAATGGAGACAGGACCGCCCCCGAAAGAGAGCGCGGGCAGGAGACACCGAGGAGGAGGCAAAGATGGCGACGACAGAAACACCGCATGGGGACGACCCAACCCATTGCGATGCTGCACCACCCGTAACAGCCCCGGACTCGCCATCGACGCAGGGACTGGCCCTCATGGAGTCCCCGCTGGGAAGACTCAACTAGCCGCCGTCTGAGGAGTGGGTGGCTGCAGCTGAGGCCCGGCGGGTAGCACGCCGCCGGGAGGCCGAAGACCGTGTGATCTCCCGGTTGGGCCAGCCCACAGAGGTCCGCCTAACTCCGGTGTCCCCCGCCCTCTCCATCCCGGCCGCGGCAGAGTGTGAGCTGCAGGCGCAGGGCCTGAGGGTCCTGTCAGAGGCAGAACACCTGCGGTGCTTGATGAGAGCGTGGAGGAATAGGCCCCAACCCGCGGCCCAGGTCGACCTGACAGGTGCTACAGAGGTCCCACCGTCGCACTGGGGTGTGGTGGTTTTCTTCAACTCCCAGGAAGGAACGGGAGTTATCCAAGAGATTGGAGAGCCTCTGCAGGTCCGCGTTGATCGGAGGGAAGTGGAGTCTTGCGGTGGAAAGTATGATGAGGACCGCGACTTGGAACCCGGAGACGCTGTGACCTATACCCGGTGGCGGAGGGAGGCCGGCTGGATGGCCCGGGGCGTTCAGTGGTGCGCCACTCTCCAGGTTGCTGCTTGGACTCCGGAGGTCGAACCCACTGCGGAACAGGTAGCAGGATCCACCGCTACGGACCACAAGAATGTCCCGACCCACCGTGTGCCTGTGGGTTGTGCCCGTTCTGGCCGAGATGGGTAGCTCAGGAGGGGGTGCCACTGTTGCCTGGTCGGGGATTGGGCTTTCCCAAACCACAGAGGGCCTTTTGCCGGGTGAAGCCCGGAAGGAGGCCATCTCCTGATCAGTCAGAATGAGTTCTAAAAGTTCTGCATATGTAAATAGTTAATTGTTCGTCTTTTTGTGTTTTTCTGCTGCTATAACCCGACCAGGGTTATCTCTTAAAGGGATCCCTTAGTTGACCCGGGATCCCTATTTTGCCTTTTTGTTTTGTTCACCACTGTTTTAAAGACTACCGAATCATGGACGGTGAATGGTTCACAAACTGCTCTGTAAATAGTTTGCACCCTCTTAAGGGTGCCCTCTACTGGTTTTACAAGAAAGAGGACTCTTTGCGAAGAAACTGTTCCTGGAAACAGCATCGGAGTTCCTGCCTTACACGGACTTGCAACATGAGTACTTGCACTACCTCAAAGAGACTTGGTGTTCCCTCTTAAAGGGAATGTTCACCAGTTGCATTCAATATACAATGTTGCCTTAAAGAAGAGTAAAAAGAAATAATGTTTTACATAGAAAAGTTATATGTAGCCAGTTAGTTAATTATAGAAAACTAGACTGTGGTCCGATTCTAATGCATCGGGTATTCTAGAATATGCATGTCCCCGTAGTATATGGACAATAATGATTCCAGAATTTGCGGCAGACTGTGCCCGTCGCTGATTGGTCGAGGCAACCTTTATGACATCATCGTCGCCATGGCAACCATTATGAAATCTACGTCGATACTGTGCCCGTCGCTGATTGGTCGAGGCGAATTCGCGGCAGACTGTGCCCATCGCTGATTGGTCGAGGCAACCTTTATGACATCATCGTCGCCATGCTGTGCCAGTCACTGACTGGTCGAGGCCTGGCAGCCTCGACCAATCAGAGATGCAGGATTTCCAGGACAGACAGACAGACAGACAGAAAAACCCTTAGACAATTATATATATAGATGTTTAATAATGTGCTAGAGAATGAGGACAGGAAAGTGAACCCGTAGGGGTTAGTGGGTGAGTCCTCCTAGGAGCCATAAAGAGATGGCTCAGTGATCCTGTACTAAGAAAGCGGCAGTAGGCCTGGGCAGATAGACAGGCGGTCCTGCATAAGACAAATCAGAGAATAAAAAGAAAATATTGCACTAAGAAGAGAAAAATGAAGAAAAGTTAATTTATATTTTAGGAGTTTTATCATAGGCCTTTAGTGGATTCAGCTTACACGTCCTTAGAGGCAAAGTTAAATTATTGTTCAGCATTTGCACTCAGTAGAATACCCGGTTGGGTAATAGAAGTTATTTATAGTGTGTTATTTAAGATATTTAACCATGTTTGTAACGTTCAAGAGTCCTCACCTCTCATAAAGAGAAGCACTGTTATTTCCACTTATTACTTGTTTATTGCATTTCAAAATTTGTATGTCTTTTGCTGACATGTATTGTTGTTTTCTTCCCAGTCCGGGAGTACTGGATTTAACCGGGGGGGAGTGCAGCGCCCCAGAGTCCTGGTCATTGCAGTACTGATGCTCCGCCGCTAAGGGGAGTGATGGTATGTCTGATGGCACTGAAGGAGTTCACCTGACCAGGTATCACAGACACCAATACACTTCATAGTCTGGCCTCCAGGGGGAGCTATGGGTGCTATGTATTAGGCCACTCCTCACAATCTGGTAAAACTGGGGGTTAGATAGAAAGTTAGACAGAAGCTGACTGGGATGGAACCAGGCAACATCCTGTGGCATAGGGTGTTGCAGGGGAAGATTCAGGGGGGTCCCTGTCAGGGGTGGGATCCTGACAGGCCTAGCGAACAGGAAAGTACATTAAGGAACCACGCCTGCACTACATCGCGGCAGTATCTCAAGAAAGGACAAGAAGCGAGGTTTATTGTGGAGAGTGAGAAACGAGATCAAAGCAGAAAGGAGATAACACCAATAGGAGTCGTGCTGTAAGATTGAGGCAATATCCTATTGAGGCGCGTAGCCGGTGGCCGGAACGCCGAGGAAGTATTGGGCTCCAAGCATTACTTCAAACCAACGGCAGGACAGTTAATTATAGGTTGGCTGTCTCACCTAAATCACCTAAGCAGACATAGGGGGCAACTGTGGGAGAGGGGCGTCACTAGGGTCCCGGAAGAACTCCAGGCCTACCCGTCATACGGGTGCGTCCTATCCATATCATCTGGGGGACGGAGAAGAACATCAGAACAGACATAAGTTGTGGGAAAGAACATCAAAAACAGACACAACAGTTGTGAGGACTATCCCGTGGTGCTCAGCAGGGAAGTACTACAACACACAGGCGCTAGAAGGTAGGCACAGATTTCCACCTGCAAAGGGAACTCTGGAGGTTCCATCGGACCGGCCGGTCTCAGACAGCCCTGTTAACTGTACTCTGGATTGAGGACCTTGAAGCCTTCAGTAAAGAGGTAAAGGGACTGCAACCCTGTGTCCTCGTTATTCATCGCGACCTGCATCACGCACCACCACTTTCAACTTTCATTGGACGCCCCTTAGCAGGGTCACGGACCGGGTCTAGCCACCGTGACAACCCCAGAACTGAGACAGAGAAGCCCGGTACCGAGTACCCCGCGGCCCTGCGTCTGGGGGCGCTCAACAATCATAACGGATAGGCGTACATGGCTGTCAGCGGAAAATGCAGACAGGCTGAGTCTTCTAAAATTGAACAAGGGCTGGATTTCCTCTGACTTTGTAAGCCCTACGAATGACAGCAAAGTAATGTAAATGCAGCACTAATGTTTTTTTGGGAAGTTGTCTTAACATCCATCTCTTACCATCCAAACCCATTTTGATCAGGAAATCACCTCCTTTTACTCCTCCTCCTCCTCCTTCTGCAACAAGTACTTATTGGTCATCTATGTATACCCCACGTGGGTAGTGTTGAGTAGAGTTGAGCGACTTTCATTTTTTTAAGATCGAGTCGGGTTTTGTGAAACCCGATTTTGTCCAGAGTCGAGTCGAGTGCAGTCGGCCGATTATCGCTAAAAGTCGGGGATCGACCGAAACACGAAACCCAATGCAAGTCAATGGGGAAGCATAGTAGGCAGTGAGTGGAGGCCAGGAAAACACCTACAGTGCCCATTTTAATGCCAAAAACATCCATTCTTGTTTCTGAAGCTTGTCAATCTTAATTAACTTTATAATAATAGTTGGGCATAGGGAATTGGGGGTCATTTGGCAAAAGTTGTGGGGGGAGTAGGGCCGGCTCAAGTTTTTCGTGGGCCCAGGAAATGCGGACTACGTCACGGCGGTGTTGCAGGGAAAGGTAAGTATTTCAACGTTGCAAGTGCTGTGATCCTGAGCAAGCAGGGGGGGCCCACTCGTTCGCATTGGCACTGGCACAGGGCCCCTCAAAGTACAGCGATGTGTGTTTGCATGGCGGGGGCACCTCCCACCAGCAGCGACACTTTTGCGTACTCTGAGGGGCCCTGTGCCAGTGACGTCGCCAACGAGTATGCCCCCCCACCTGATGAAGGAACCTGCACTTTCATCTGCACCTTCCTCTCTGTCCCTGTGTAAGGTGGTATAACATGCGGGAAGGGGAACCTTACTTTCAGCAGGGTCAGATTCTGGCTGTGTAGAGTATAAGGGGAATGTAGTGGTCTAGGTCAATGTACCAGCAGACTCATCTAGCAGTGGCTGGGCAATGGGCAGGATGAGGAGGAAACAGATATAGGGCCAAAGAATAAAGTAGGCTAAATGCAGTTCAAAATTGGTAACAGGACTAAACAGGCGGCATTGCTTTGTTCAGTGGAGTAGCAAACCCAAGAGCAGCAGACACTGTTTCAAGGGCATAACCACACTAGTAGGCCAAATGCAGTTTAATATCTGATAGTATAGGGCGAAAGCCAGAATGTGGAAGCTCAGCTTTGTTCAGTTGAGGACAACACCAGGCAGGGGCAGACAGACACCTTTAGTAGGCCGGAACAGCCAATTGCATTTTTAAAAATGGTAATTTGGAACTGAAGGTTGAAGCTCAGCTTTATTCAGTTGAGGACAACACCAGGCAGGGGCAGACAGACACCTTTAGTAGGCCGGAACAGCCAATTGCATTTTTAAAAATGGTAATTTGGAACTGAAGGTTGAAGCTCAGCTTTATTCAGTTGAGGACAACACCAGGCAGGGGCAGACATTCACCTTTAGTAGGCCGGAACAGCCAATTGCATTTTTAAAAATGGTAATTTGGAACAGAAGGTAGAAGCTCAGCTTTATTCAGTTGAGGACAACACCAGGCAGGGGCAGACATTCACCTTTAGTAGGCCGGAACAGCCAATTGCATTTTTAAAAATGGTAATTTGGAACAGAAGGTTGAAGCTCAACTTTATTCAGTTGAGGACAACACCAGGCAGGGGCAGTCAGACACCTTTAGTAGGCCGGAACAGCCAATTTTTTAAAAAAACAGCAGTTAGTAAGAGGCAGAAGGTAGAAGCTCAGCTTTATTCAGTTGAGGACAACACCAGGCAGGGGCAGACAGACACCTTTAGTAGGCCGGAACAGCCAATTGCATTTTTAAAAATGGTAATTTGGAACTGAAGGTTGAAGCTCAGCTTTATTCAGTTGAGGACAACACCAGGCAGGGGCAGACATTCACCTTTAGTAGGCCGGAACAGCCAATTGCATTTTTAAAAATGGTAATTTGGAACAGAAGGTAGAAGCTCAGCTTTATTCAGTTGAGGACAACACCAGGCAGGGGCAGACATTCACCTTTAGTAGGCCGGAACAGCCAATTGCATTTTTAAAAATGGTAATTTGGAACTGAAGGTTGAAGCTCAGCTTTATTCAGTTGAGGACAACACCAGGCAGGGGCAGACATTCACCTTTAGTAGGCCGGAACAGCCAATTGCATTTTTAAAAATGGTAATTTGGAACAGAAGGTAGAAGCTCAGCTTTATTCAGTTGAGGACAACACCAGGCAGGGGCAGACATTCACCTTTAGTAGGCCGGAACAGCCAATTGCATTTTTAAAAATGGTAATTTGGAACAGAAGGTTGAAGCTCAGCTTTATTCAGTTGAGGACAACACCAGGCAGGGGCAGACAGACACCTTTAGTAGGCCGGAACAGCCAATTGCATTTTTAAAAATGGTAATTTGGAACAGAAGGTAGAAGCTCAGCTTTATTCAGTTGAGGACAACACCAGGCAGGGGCAGACAGACACCTTTAGTAGGCCGGAACAGCCAATTTTTTAAAAAAACAGCAGTTAGTAAGAGGCAGAAGGTAGAAGCTCAGCTTTATTCAGTTGAGGACAACACCAGGCAGGGGCAGACAGACACCTTTAGTAGGCCGGAACAGCCAATTGCATTTTTAAAAATGGTAATTTGGAACAGAAGGTTGAAGCTCAGCTTTATTCAGTTGAGGACAACACCAGGCAGGGGCAGACAGACACCTTTAGTAGGCCGGAACAGCCAATTTTTTAAAAAAACAGCAGTTAGTAAGAGGCAGAAGGTAGAAGATCAGCTTTATTCAGTTGAGGACAACACCAGGCAGGGGCAGACAGACACCTTTAGTAGGCCGGAACAGCCAATTGCATTTTTAAAAATGGTAATTTGGAACTGAAGGTTGAAGCTCAGCTTTATTCAGTTGAGGACAACACCAGGCAGGGGCAGACAGACACCTTTAGTAGGCCGGAACAGCCAATGGCATTTTTAAAAATGGTAATTTGGAACAGAAGGTAGAAGCTCAGCTTTATTCAGTTGAGGACAACACCAGGCAGGGGCAGACATTCACCTTTAGTAGGCCGGAACAGCCAATTGCATTTTTAAAAATGGTAATTTGGAACAGAAGGTTGAAGCTCAGCTTTATTCAGTTGAGGACAACACCAGGCAGGGGCAGACAGACACCTTTAGTAGGCCGGAACAGCCAATTGCATTTTTAAAAATGGTAATTTGGAACAGAAGGTTGAAGCTCAGCTTTATTCAGTTGAGGACAACACCAGGCAGGGGCAGACAGACACCTTTAGTAGGCCGGAACAGCCAATTTTTTAAAAAAACAGCAGTTAGTAAGAGGCAGAAGGTAGAAGCTCAGCTTTATTCAGTTGAGGACAACACCAGGCAGGGGCAGACAGACACCTTTAGTAGGCCGGAACAGCCAATTGCATTTTTAAAAATGGTAATTTGGAACTGAAGGTTGAAGCTCAGCTTTATTCAGTTGAGGACAACACCAGGCAGGGGCAGACAGACACCTTTAGTAGGCCGGAACAGCCAATTGCATTTTTAAAAATGGTAATTTGGAACTGAAGGTTGAAGCTCAGCTTTATTCAGTTGAGGACAACACCAGGCAGGGGCAGACATTCACCTTTAGTAGGCCGGAACAGCCAATTGCATTTTTAAAAATGGTAATTTGGAACAGAAGGTAGAAGCTCAGCTTTATTCAGTTGAGGAAAACACCAGGCAGGGGCAGACATTCACCTTTAGTAGGCCGGAACAGCCAATTGCATTTTTAAAAATGGTAATTTGGAACAGAAGGTTGAAGCTCAGCTTTATTCAGTTGAGGACAACACCAGGCAGGGGCAGTCAGACACCTTTAGTAGGCCGGAACAGCCAATTTTTTAAAAAAACAGCAGTTAGTAAGAGGCAGAAGGTAGAAGCTCAGCTTTATTCAGTTGAGGACAACACCAGGCAGGGGCAGACAGACACCTTTAGTAGGCCGGAACAGCCAATTGCATTTTTAAAAATGGTAATTTGGAACTGAAGGTTGAAGCTCAGCTTTATTCAGTTGAGGACAACACCAGGCAGGGGCAGACATTCACCTTTAGTAGGCCGGAACAGCCAATTGTATTTTTAAAAATGGTAATTTGGAACAGAAGGTAGAAGCTCAGCTTTATTCAGTTGAGGACAACACCAGGCAGGGGCAGACATTCACCTTTAGTAGGCCGGAACAGCCAATTGCATTTTTAAAAATGGTAATTTGGAACTGAAGGTTGAAGCTCAGCTTTATTCAGTTGAGGACAACACCAGGCAGGGGCAGACAGACACCTTTAGTAGGCCGGAACAGCCAATTTTTTAAAAAAACAGCAGTTAGTAAGAGGCAGAAGGTAGAAGCTCAGCTTTATTCAGTTGAGGACAACACCAGGCAGGGGCAGACAGACACCTTTAGTAGGCCGGAACAGCCAATGGCATTTTTAGAAATGGTAATTTGGAACAGAAGGTAGAAGCTCAGCTTTATTCAGTTGAGGACAACACCAGGCAGGGGCAGACATTCACCTTTAGTAGGCCGGAACAGCCAATGGCATTTTTAGAAATGGTAATTTGGAACAGAAGGTAGAAGCTCAGCTTTATTCAGTTGAGGACAACACCAGGCAGGGGCAGACATTCACCTTTAGTAGGCCGGAACAGCCAATGGCATTTTTAGAAATGGTAATTTGGAACAGAAGGTAGAAGCTCAGCTTTATTCAGTTGAGGACAACACCAGGCAGGGGCAGACATTCACCTTTAGTAGGCCGGAACAGCCAATTGCATTTTTAAAAATGGTAATTTGGAACAGAAGGTTGAAGCTCAGCTTTATTCAGTTGAGGACAACACCAGGCAGGGGCAGACAGACACCTTTAGTAGGCCGGAACAGCCAATTTTTTAAAAAAACAGCAGTTAGTAAGAGGCAGAAGGTAGAAGCTCAGCTTTATTCAGTTGAGGACAACACCAGGCAGGGGCAGACAGACACCTTTAGTAGGCCGGAACAGCCAATTGCATTTTTAAAAATGGTAATTTGGAACTGAAGGTTGAAGCTCAGCTTTATTCAGTTGAGGACAACACCAGGCAGGGGCAGACATTCACCTTTAGTAGGCCGGAACAGCCAATTGCATTTTTAAAAATGGTAATTTGGAACAGAAGGTAGAAGCTCAGCTTTATTCAGTTGAGGACAACACCAGGCAGGGGCAGACATTCACCTTTAGTAGGCCAGAACAGCCAATTGCATTTTTAAAAATGGTAATTTGGAACTGAAGGTTGAAGCTCAGCTTTATTCAGTTGAGGACAACACCAGGCAGGGGCAGACAGACACCTTTAGTAGGCCGGAACAGCCAATTTTTAAAAAAAACAGCAGTTAGTAAGAGGCAGAAGGTAGAAGCTCAGCTTTATTCAGTTGAGGACAACACCAGGCAGGGGCAGACAGACACCTTTAGTAGGCCGGAACAGCCAATGGCATTTTTAGAAATGGTAATTTGGAACAGAAGGTAGAAGCTCAGCTTTATTCAGTTGAGGACAACACCAGGCAGGGGCAGACATTCACCTTTAGTAGGCCGGAACAGCCAATGGCATTTTTAGAAATGGTAATTTGGAACAGAAGGTAGAAGCTCAGCTTTATTCAGTTGAGGACAACACCAGGCAGGGGCAGACATTCACCTTTAGTAGGCCGGAACAGCCAATGGCATTTTTAGAAATGGTAATTTGGAACAGAAGGTAGAAGCTCAGCTTTATTCAGTTGAGGACAACACCAGGCAGGGGCAGACATTCACCTTTAGTAGGCCGGAACAGCCAATTGCATTTTTAAAAATGGTAATTTGGAACAGAAGGTAGAAGCTCAGCTTTATTCAGTTGAGGACAACACCAGGCAGGGGCAGACATTCACCTTTAGTAGGCCGGAACAGCCAATTGCATTTTTAAAAGTGGTAATTTGGAACAGAAGGTTGAAGCTCAGCTTTATTCAGTTGAGGACAACACCAGGCAGGGGCAGACAGACACCTTTAGTAGGCCGGAACAGCCAATTTTATAAAAAAAAAGCAGTTAATAAGAGGCAGAAGGTAGAAGCTCAGCTTTATTCAGTTGCAGCTTCTTGGCAATAATATAAAGAAGACGCGACAGGACAACACTCGGTGGATGCCATATCTGTGTTTTCAATGGAAAAAAACCTTTCAGTTAACTACTTGCAGGAGCAAGTTTTTGTAGCTGGTGGACAATTTTTTTTAAAAAAAGCAGTTAATAAGAGGCAGAAGGTAGAAGCTCAGCTTTATTCAGTTGCAGCTTCTTGGCAATAATATAAAGAAGACGCGACAGGACAACACTCGGTGGATGCCATATCTGTGTTTTCAATGGAAAAAAACCTTTCAGTTAACTACTTGCAGGAGAAAGTTTTTGTAGCTGGTGGCCAATTTTTGTACTGTACCAGTTTTTTGTTGTATGTGTTTTTGTTTTTAATGTTAAAATGTCTGCATTTGATATCTCTCCAGTATTTTCTTTTTTATAAGCAAAATACTGCAGTTTTACATCGGTTACATGGATACACAGGCAGCTTGGTGGTGAGTGGAGGAGTATTTAAAGTAGGGACCGCAGACAGGCTATCAAAGGCCTAAAATAACAAACAATAGGCTCATGGCAGCTTTACAGCGGTTACATGGATACACAGGCAGCTTGGTGGTGAGTGGAGGAGTATTTAAAGTAGGGACCGCAGACAGGCTATCAAAGGCCTAAAATAACAAACAATAGGCTTATGGCAGTTTTACAGCGGTTACATGGATACACGGGCAGGCAGCTTGGTGGTCAGTGGAGGAGTATTTAAAGTAGGGACCGCAGACAGGCTATCAAAGGCCTAAAATAACAAACAATAGGCTCATGGCAGCTTTACAACGGTTACATGGATACACGGGCAGGCAGCTGGTGATGAGTGGAGGAGTATTTAAAGTAGGGACCGCAGACAGGCTATCAAAGGCCTAAAATAACAAACAATAGGCTCATGGCAGCTTTACAGCGGTTACATGGATACACAGGCAGCTTGGTGGTGAGTGGAGGAGTATTTAAAGTAGGGACCGCAGACAGGCTATCAAAGGCCTAAAATAACAAACAATAGGCTCATGGCAGCTTTACAGCGGTTACATGGATACACAGGCAGCTTGGTGGTCAGTGGAGGAGTATTTAAAGTAGGGACCGCAGACAGGCTATCAAAGGCCTAAAATAACAAACAATAGGCTCATGGCAGTTTTACAGCGGTTACATGGATACACGGGCAGGCAGCTTGGTGGTCAGTGGAGGAGTATTTAAAGTAGGGACCGCAGACAGGCTATCAAAGGCCTAAAATAACAAACAATAGGCTCATGGCAGTTTTACAGCGGTTACATGGATACACGGGCAGGCAGCTTGGTGGTCAGTGGAGGAGTATTTAAAGTAGGGACCGCAGACAGGCTATCAAAGGCCTAAAATAACAAACAATAGGCTCATGGCAGCTTTACAGCGGTTACATGGATACACAGGCAGCTTGGTGGTGAGTGGAGGAGTATTTAAAGTAGGGACCGCAGACAGGCTATCAAAGGCCTAAAATAACAAACAATAGGCTCATGGCAGCTTTACAGCGGTTACATGGATACACAGGCAGCTTGGTGGTGAGTGGAGGAGTATTTAAAGTAGGGACCGCAGACAGGCTATCAAAGGCCTAAAATAATAAACAATAGGCTCATGGCAGCTTTACAGCGGTTACATGGATACACAGGCAGCTTGGTGGTGAGTGGAGGAGTATTTAAAGTAGGGACCGCAGACAGGCTATCAAAGGCCTAAAATAACAAACAATAGGCTTATGGCAGTTTTACAGCGGTTACATGGATACACGGGCAGGCAGCTTGGTGGTCAGTGGAGGAGTATTTAAAGTAGGGACCGCAGACAGGCTATCAAAGGCCTAAAATAACAAACAATAGGCTCATGGCAGCTTTACAGCGGTTACATGGATACACAGGCAGCTTGGTGGTGAGTGGAGGAGTATTTAAAGTAGGGACCGCAGACAGGCTATCAAAGGCCTAAAATAACAAACAATAGGCTCATGGCAGCTTTACAGCGGTTACATGGATACACGGGCAGGCAGCTGGTGATGAGTGGAGGAGTATTTAAAGTAGGGACCGCAGACAGGCTATCAAAGGCCTAAAATAACAAACAATAGGCTCATGGCAGCTTTACAGCGGTTACATGGATACACAGGCAGCTTGGTGGTGAGTGGAGGAGTATTTAAAGTAGGGACCGCAGACAGGCTATCAAAGGCCTAAAATAACAAACAATAGGCTCATGGCAGCTTTACAGCGGTTACATGGATACACAGGCAGCTTGGTGGTGAGTGGAGGAGTAGTGCAAGGAGTGTCTGTCCCAGTACTCCCAAAATATAAATAGATGTTAATGTTTCGCAAAACAACCAAAACAAAAAAAAAGGTGGCATACTTAGGTACAGGGGTGGGCTCATCTACTGAGTTTCTGACATAGTAATTTGGCAGTAACTATTTAATGGTGCCAATATAGGACACAGACACAGACTACTTTAAGTTGCATCATAGATGTCTACAAATTTGTATTGTCAGTGCCAGACATTGAATGATGTCAGCGAATAGACTAAAGATTGGTGGAGCTGTGCGACATAATTTTGCACGTGGTAGAGCACATTTTGAGCTGGGGTAGGGGGGAACTCTCTTGAGGCCGGCGGGACCGCCCCAGGGCCCCTCATGTTACAACGGTGTGTCTGACGTTGGGTGCGCACCACCACCGCCAGAGACACTACATTGTACTATGAGGGACCCAGTAGCAATGCCGTCAACCAAAAGCGAGCACACCCACCTCTTCAGACAAACAGCAGTCTCACGGGTGCTTGCGCCAAGTCGCGATACCACGGCCCCGTGTGGGGAGTTTTGCCATTTAGGGAGGTGTAAACATGTCGTATGCTGTACAATCAGCTGCAGCAAATTAGACATTAGAAAAGTAATTCACAGGCAAGAGCTTTTCATAGGAAAGCTAGGTGTCGGCCGGGCAAGGTGGGGCAAAAGATTTCGAAATCCAGTTGTGGTTCATTTTAATGAATGTTAGATCGTCAACATTTTGGGTAGCCAGACGAGTCCTTTTTTCGGTTAATATTGAACCTGCAGCACTGAATACTCTTTCTGATAGGACACTTGCTGCCGGGCAAGCAAGCTCCTGCAATGCATATTCTGCCAATTCTGGCCAGGTGTCTAATTTGGAGGCCCAGTAATCAAATGGGAATGACGGTTGAGGGAGAACATCGATAAGGGATGAAAAATAGTTAGTAACCATACTGGACAAATGTTGTCTCCTGTCACTTTCAATTGATGCAGCAGTACCTGTCCTGTCTGCGGTCATAGCAAAATCACTCCACAACCTGGTCAGAAAACCCCTCTGTCCAACGCCACTTCTGATGTGTGCACCCCTAACACTCCTAGTCTGCTGCCCCCTGGAGCTCGTGTGAGAACGATCACGTGCGCTGTGTGCTGGGAATGCCTGAAGCAAACGGTCAACAAGAGTTGATTGTTTGGTTGCTAATATTAGTTCCAAGTTCTCATGTGGCATAATATTTTGCAATTTGCCTTTATAGCGTGGATCAAGGAGGCAGGCCAACCAGTAATCGTCATCGTTCATCATTTTCGTAATGCGTGTGTCCCTTTTTAGGATACGTAAGGCATAATCCGCCATGTGGGCCAAAGTTCCAGTTGTCAAATCTCCGGTTGTGATTGGTTGAGGGGCAGTTGCAGGCAAATCTACGTCACTTGTGTCCCTCAAAAAACCAGAACCCGGCCGTGACACGCAACCAATTTCCTGTGCCCCCGGGAAAGGTTCGGCATTAAAAATATACTCATCCCCATCATCCTCCTCGTCCTCCACCTCCTCTTCGCCCGCTACCTCGTCCTGTACACTGCCCTGACCAGACAATGGCTGACTGTCATCAAGGCTTTCCTCTTCCTCTGGTGCAGACGCCTGCTCCTTTATGTGCGTCAAACTTTGCATCAGCAGACGCATTAGGGGGATGCTCATGCTTATTACGGCGTTGTCTGCACTAACCAGCCGTGTGCATTCCTCAAAACACTGAAGGACTTGACACATGTCTTGTATCTTAGACCACTGCACACCTGACAACTCCATGTCTGCCATCCTACTGCCTGCCCGTGTATCCTCCCACAAATAAATAACAGCACGCCTCTGTTCGCACAGTCTCTGAAGCATGTGCAGTGTTGAGTTCCACCTTGTTGCAACGTCTATGATTAGGCGATGCTGGGGAAGGTTCAAAGACCGCTGATAGGTCTGCATACGGCTGGCGTGTACAGGCGAACGTCGGATATGTGAGCAAAGTGCACGCACTTTGAGGAGCAGGTCGGAGAACCCAGGATAAGTTTTCAATAAGCACTGCACCACCAGGTTTAAGGTGTGAGCCAGGCAAGGAATGTGTTTCAGTTGGGAAAGGGAGATGGCAGCCATGAAATTCCTTCCGTTATCACTCACTACCTTGCCTGCCTCAAGATCTACTGTGCCCAGCCACGACTGCGTTTCTTGTTGCAAGAACTCGGATAGAACTTCCGCGGTGTGTCTGTTGTCGCCCAAACACTTCATAGCCAATACAGCCTGCTGACGCTTGGCAGTAGCTGGCCCATAATGGGACAACTGGTGTGCAACAGTGTCATCTGCCGATGGAGTGGTTGGCAGACTGCGTTCTGTGGAAGAGCTGTAGCTTCTGCAGGAGGACGAGGAGGAGGAGGAGGGGGTGCGAACGCCTACAGCCAACTGTTTCCTAGACCGTGGGCTAGGCACAACTGTCCCTAAATTGATGTCGCCTGTGGACCCTGCATCCACCACATTCACCCAGTGTGCCGTGATGGACACATAACGTCCCTGGCCATGCCTACTGGTCCATGCATCTGTAGTCAGGTGCACCTTTGTACTCACAGATTGCCTGAGTGCATGGACGATGCGCTGTTTAACATGCTGGTGCAGGGCTGGGATGGCTTTTCTGGAAAAAAAGTGTCGACTGGGTAGCTCGTATCATGGTTCAACGTACTCCATCAGGGCTTTGAAAGCTTCGCTTTCAACTAACCGGTAGGGCATCATCTCTAACGAGATTAGTCTAGCTATGTGGGCGTTAAAACCCTGTGTACGCGGATGCGAGGATAAGTACTTCCTTTTTCTAACCAGAGTCTCATGTAGGGTGAGCTGGACTGGAGAGCTGGAGATCGTGGAACTTTCGGGTGTGCCGGTGTACATGGCAGACTGAGAGACGGTTGGAGACGGTATTGTTTCCGCCGGTGCCCTAGATGCAATATTTCCTCCTACAAAACTGGTGGTTCCCTGACCCTGACTGCTTTTGGCTGGCAAAGAAACCTGCACAGATACTGCCGGTGGTGCGGAAAATGGTGGCCTTACAGTGACGGAAGGGATGTTGCGTTGCTGACTAGCTTCATTGGCCGAGGGTGCTACAACCTTAAGGGACGTTTGGTAGTTAGTCCAGGCTTGAAAATGCATGGTGGTTAAGTGTCTATGCATGCAACTAGTATTTAGACTTTTCAGATTCTGACCTCTGCTTAAGCTAGTTGAACATTTTTGACAGATGACTTTGCGCTGATCAGTTCGATGTTGTTTAAAAAAATGCCAGACTGCACTCTTCCTAGACTCGGATCCCTTTTCAGGGATTGCAGACTGAGCTTTAACCGGATGGCCACGCTGTCCTCCAACAGGTTTTGGCTTTGACACGCGTTTTGGGCCAGATACGGGCCCGGCAGATGGAACCTGTTGCGATGTTGATGCCTGCTGCGGCCCCTCCTCCACCTCCGCTTCTGAACTACTGCCGCCTGCACCCTGTTCCCCCAATGGCTGCCAATCGGGGTCAATAACTGGGTCATCTATTACCTCCTCTTCGAGCTCGTGTGCAACTTCGTCTGTGTCACTGTGTCGGTCGGTGGTATAGCGTTCGTGGCGGGGCAACATAGTCTCATCAGGGTCTGATTGTGGATCTGTACCCTGAGAGGGCAATGTGGTGGTCTGAGTCAAAGGAGCAGCATAGTACTCTGGCTGTGGCTGTGCATCAGTGCACTCCATGTCAGAATATACTTGTAATGGGCATGGCCTGTTAAATGTTTCACTTTCTAAGCCAGGGACGGTATGTGTAAAGAGCTCCATGGAGTGACCCGTTGTGTCGCCTGCTGCATCCTTCTCTCTTGTTGTAGTTTTTGCTGAGGAGGACAAGGAAGCGACTTGTCCCTGACCGTGAACATCCACAAGCGACGCGCTGCTTTTACATTTACCAGTTTCGGAAGAGGAGGCAAAAGAGCTAGAGGCTGAGTCTGCAATGTAAGCCAGAACTTGCTGTTGCTGCTCCGCCTTTAAAAGCGGTTTTCCTACTCCCTGAAAAGAGAGCGTTCGAGGCCTTGTGTAGCCTGACGATGAAACTGGCTCCACAGCTCCAGACTTAGGTGGAATATTTTTATCCCCACGACCACCTGATGCTCCACTACCACTACCATCATTACCAGCTGACAATGAACGCCCACGACGACCTCTTGCACCAGACTTCCTCATTGTTTTAAAATCTTAACCAAAGTAACTTTATTTGTTGCTGTCAAACAACTTACACGGTGAGCTATAACTTCAGTATGATTTCAATATCCCTTAACAGGTTGGTGAGACCACAAGGAAAATCAGGCACAATGTTACACACTCTGTTTTCTGTGGCACAAAATCACAGAGATGACACACACGCAGGACTGTCACTCAAGCACTAATGTCAATATTAATCTCCCACCTAATTTATTTATTTTTTTTTTTCAGGGAGACTTTAGAAACCAAATAATATTAAAAAAACCAAAAAAATAAATAGCCTTTCTATGGCCCACTGAATGAGAGAGAGAGGTGGCACACCCAGGAGTCAAGACTGGCACACAAGCTGAAAGGGCAATATTACTCTCCCACTGTTTTTTTAAGTTTTTATTTTTTTATTTTCAGGGAGACTTTAGAAACCAAATAATATTAAAAAAACCAAAAAAATAAATAGCCTTTCTATGGCCCACTGAATGAGAGAGAGAGGTGGCACACCCAGGAGTCAAGACTGGCACACAAGCTGAAAGGGCAATATTACTCTCCCACTGTTTTTTTATGTATTTTTTGTTTTTTAAGGGAGACTTTAGAAACCCAATAATATTTAAAAAAAAAAATAAATAGGCTTTCTATGGCCCACTGAATGAGGAAGGTGGCACACCCAGGAGTCAAGACTGGCACACAAGCTGAAAGGGCAATATTACTCTCCCACTGTTTTTTTATGTTTTTTTTTTTTTCAGGGAGACTTTAGAAACCAAATAATATTAAAAAAAACAAAAAAATAAATAGGCTTTCTATGGCCCACTGAATGAGAGAGAGGTGGCACACCCAGGAGTCAAGACTGGCACACAAGCTGAAAGGGCAATATTACTCTCCCACTGTTTTTTTTTTTTTTTTTTTTTTCAGGGAGACTTTAGAAACCAAATAATAAGAAAAAAAATAAATAAATAAATAGGCTTTCTATAGCCCACTGAATGAGAGATAGCACACACAGCAGTGGCACACAAGCCCTGACTGAGGCCAATATTTTTCTCCCACTGATTGATGTAGTGTTTTTGTGTTGAGGTAGATTTTAGAACACAAATCAAGGAAAAAAAAAAAATGCTTTCTATGGCCCACTGAATGAGAGAGGTGGCACACCCAGGAGTCAAGACTGGCACACAAGCTGAAAGGGCAATATTACTCTCCCACTGTTTTTTTATGTATTTTTTGTTTTTTAAGGGAGACTTTAGAAACCCAATAATATTTAAAAAAATAAATAAATAGGCTTTCTATGGCCCACTGAATGAGAGAGGTGGCACACCCAGGAGTCAAGACTGGCACACAAGCTGAAAGGGCAATATTACTCTCCCACTGTTTTTTTATGTTTTTTTTTATTTCAGGGAGACTTTAGAAATCAAATAATATTAAAAAAACCAAAAAAATAAATAGGCTTTCTATGGCCCACTGAATGAGAGAGAGGTGGCACACCCAGGAGTCAAGACTGGCACACAAGCTGAAAGGGCAATATTACTCTCCCACTGTTTTTTTTTTTTTTTTTTTTTTCAGGGAGACTTTAGAAACCAAATAATAAGAAAAAAAAAAAATAAATAAATAGGCTTTCTATAGCCCACTGAATGAGAGATAGCACACACAGCAGTGGCACACAAGCCCTGACTGAGGCCAATATTTTTCTACCACTGATTGATGTAGTGTTTTTGTGTTGAGGTAGATTTTAGAACACAAATCAAGGAAAAAAAAAAAATGCTTTCTATGGCCCACTGAATGAGAGAGGTGGCACACCCAGGAGTCAAGACTGGCACACAAGCTGAAAGGGCAATATTACTCTCCCACTGTTTTTTTATGTATTTTTTGTTTTTTAAGGGAGACTTTAGAAACCCAATAATATTTAAAAAAAAAAAAAAATAGGCTTTCTATGGCCCACTAAATGAGAGAGGTGGCACACCCAGGAGTCAAGACTGGCACACAAGCTGAAAGGGCAATATTACTCTCCCACTGTTTTTTTATGTTTTGTTTTTTTTCAGGGAGACTTTAGAAACCAAATAATATTAAAAAAACCAAAAACATAAATAGGCTTTCTATGGCCCACTGAATGAGAGAGAGGTGGCACACCCAGGAGTCAAGACTGGCACACAAGCTGAAAGGGCAATATTACTCTCCCACTGTTTTTTTGTTTTTTTTTTTTCAGGGAGACTTTAGAAACCAAATAATAAGAAAAAAAATAAATAAATAAATAGGCTTTCTATAGCCCACTGAATGAGAGATAGCACACACAGCAGTGGCACACAAGCCCTGACTGAGGCCAATATTTTTCTACCACTGATTGATGTAGTGTTTTTGTGTTGAGGTAGAATTTAGAACACAAATCACGGAAAAAATAAATAGGCTTTCTATGGCCCACTCAGTGAGAGATGGCACACACAGGGATGGCACTGTAGCAGAAATGCCAATCTTAATCTCCCACAAAAAAAAAAAAAAAAAAAAAAAAAAACAGGGACTGTCCTACAATTACTATCTCCCTGCAGTAATCTAAGCCAGGTATGGCAGGCAGCAATAGGAGTGGACTGATGCACAAATTAAATAAAAAGTGTGGACAAACAAAAAAGATAGCTGTGCAGAAAGGAACAAGAGGATATGTGCTTTGAAAAAAGCAGTTGGTTTCCACAGTGGCGTACACACAGCAATACAGCTATCACGGAGCCTTCTAGGGCAGCCCAATGAGCTACAGCGCTGAGGAAAAAAAAAAAAAAAATAGCTTCCACTGTTCCTGCACACCGAAGGTGGTGTTGGACAGTGGAAATCGCTACAGCACAAGCGGTTTGGTGGTTAGTGGACCCTGCCTAACGCTCTCCCTGCTTCTGACGAAGCGGCAGCAACCTCTCCCTAAGCTCAGATCAGCAGCAGTAAGATGGCGGTCGGCGGGAACGCCCCTTTATAGCCCCTGTGACGCCGCAGACAGCAAGCCAATCACTGCAATGCCCTTCTCTAAGATGGTGGGGACCAGGATCTATGTCATCACGCTGCCCACACTCTGCGTTCACCTTCATTGGCTGAGAAATGGCGCTTTTCGCGTCATTGAAACGCGACTTTGGCGCGAAAGTCGCGTACCGCATGGCCGACAAGCACAGGGGTCGGATCGGGTTTCATGAGACGCCGACTTAGCCAAAAGTCGGCGACTTTTGAAAATGATCGACCCGTTTCGCTCAACCCTAGTGTTGAGCATTCCGATACCGCAAGTATCGGGTATCGGCCAATACTTGCGGTATCGGAATTCCGATACCGAGATCCGATACTTTTGTGCTTTTGGGAATTGGTATCGGATCCATATTACTGTGTAAAATAAAGAATTAAAATAAAAAATATTGATATACTCACCTCTCCGGAGGCCCCTGGACATCACCGCTGGTAACCGGCAGCCTTCTTTGCTTAAAATGAGCGCGTTTAGGGCCTTCCATGACGTCACGGCTTCTGATTGGTCGTGTGCCGCTCATGTGACCGCCACGCGACCAATCACAAGCCGTGACGTCATTCTCAGGCCCTAAACTCCTCATTCTAGGAATTTAGGACCTGAGAATGACGTCGCGGCTTGTGATTGGTCGCGTGGCGGTCACATGAGCGGCACGCGACCAATCAGAAGCCGTGACGTCATGGAAGGCCCTAAACGCGCTCATTTTAAGCAAAGAAGGCTGCCGGTTACCAGCGGTGATGTCCAGGGGCCTCCGGAGAGGTGAGTATATCAATATTTTTTATTTTAATTCTTTATTTTACACAGTAATATGGATCCCAGGGCCTGAGGGAGAGTTTCCTCTCCTTCAGACCCTGGGAACCATCAGGATACCTTCCGATACTTGGTGTCCCATTGACTTGTATTGGTATCGGGTATCGGTATCGGCGATATCCGATACTTTTCGGGTATCGGCCGATACTATCCGATACCGATACTTTCAAGTATCGGACGGTATCGCTCAACACTACACGTGGGTAATGTTTTCTACTTTTTAAAAACTTTGCACATTGTGCAATGATGAAGCTTGTACTCCCAATCTCTTCCTCTTGTAATAACTGCAAAGTTTATTGTGATGTCCCCATCACAGCATCTTTCAGCTGGTCTTATACAGATCCTTTGGGGTAATTTTTGAAACCTTTGTACATTGTGCAAAGATCAAATATCTACTCTCAATCTGTAATAATTATAGGGGATAACTCAGGAGACTCCTTGCATGGAACAAGACAACTACAGGACACAGTTTTATAAGTGGTAAAGTCTATATTATCACACAGTGATTCAAACAGGTGCAGAGAGAAACTCAAGTCCACAACACTTGGTGCAAATATCAAATGCAGCTTAGCAGTCTATAGGAAACTTCAGAGGAAAAATGCAATCACGCAGAAAGTCTATAAAGCACAATTATTCTTGAGGATACTTGACACGAATAAGTCCTTGCTTAATCCAAAACACAGATAGATATGCTTATAAGGCAGTTCGAATAATATCTTAGCTCAACCAGGGAGGTCTGGTTAATAGTCTCAGGTTTTTGCAGAGCAGCAACAGCTTACATGTCCAGCAAATGCAGATGGAAGTAAACACGAGCAGCAGATGAAGGAGGGTTACTGGAACTGGTGTATGCAGCAGGAACTCAGAGCAGAGTAGCAGGATAACCCCACAGGTTCACAGGAGCAGGTATATAGCCGGGGAGACACCAGAGGTCAGGAGCTGGATGCAAGGCAAAATACTCTAGTACAGACTGAAGGCTGGGGTGGAGTTTTATAGCAGGAAGACACAGTGCACATGAGACCAAAGACGCCATCTTGGAAAAGGGCAGTAATGCACAAAAAGGTAATAAAAAATGTTCAGAGTCCTGACATTACTCCCTCCTTAGAAGCGGCCTCAGGATGATCCTGGACTTGGTTTCTCAGGGAATCTCTGATGAAAACGAGAAATCTTCTGTTGGCATTGATGTTTTCCACAGGTTCCCAAGAGTCTTCCTCATGGGGATATCCCTGCCATCTTATCAGATATTGGAGCCGATTCCTGTGAATCCTGGAATCAACAATTTCCTCCACCACAAATTGTTCTTGCCCATCAATCACCACAGGCTGCGGAGGTGGCACAACACGTCCCTGGAAGGTATTAGGAGATATAGGCTTTAGTAAAGATACATGAAAAACTGGGTGTACCTTCATAGTCCTAGGCAGCTTCAGCCGGCAGGCCACAGAGCTCACAATACCGTTGATCTTGAAAGGGCCAATGAATTTCTGTCCAAGTTTTTGTGAAGGAACGTTTAACTTCAGATCCTTAGTTGCTAACCACACGGAATCTCCTACCTTGAACATGGGTTTACGGAATCTATCAGCCGATCTCTTATAACGTTCTTGAGCTGTGGTCAGGGATTCCTTCAGAACCTCCAGATTTTGCCTCATCGCAGTCAGCCTTTCCTCCACTGCTGGAACCAGAGAATTAATTGGAGACCTAGGTAAGATACACGGATGATAACCCAGATTGGCAAAGAAAGGTGTAAATTTAGTGGAGGCGCTCTGAGAATTGTTATATGAAAATTTGGCTAACGGCAGCAACTCCAACCAATCATCCTGGAGATGGCTGACATAGCATCTTAGATATTGTTCCAGCGTCTGGTTGGTACGCTCAGTCTGACCATTTGTCTGGGGATGGTAAGCGGAAGAGAAACAGACATTAATATTGAGTGCAGAGCAAAACCCCTTCCAGAATCTTGAAGTGAACTGCACTCCACGGTCAGAGATGATCTCATCCGGAACCACATGCAACCGAAAGACATTCTGTATAACCAAGTTCACTGTATCTTTAGCTGAGGGGAGGCCGGTGCACGGAACAAAATGAGAAGCTTTAGTCAGGCGATCAACTACCACCATGATTGTATTCATGCCCCCGATGTACGCAGCTCCACAATAAAGTCCATTGATATAGACCCCCAAGGGCGGGACGGAACAGGTAATGGTTGTGGAAGACCCGTAGGTGCCACATGAGGAGTCTTGTAATGAGCACATACCTCGCAAGAGAGAACATAGTCTTTGGTATCCTTCAGGCAAGTTGGCCACCAGAAGAATTGGCTCAGGAACACTTGTGTCTTCTGTACCCCAATGTGACCAGCCAACTTGGAGTCATGTACCAACTTGAGGATCTGCAGACGGACGACCTCAGGGACGTAGATACGTCGATCTCTGAACCACGTGCCACCCTTAAAGACAAGATTAATATCCACAGGTGGGTTGACCAGAAATACATCACCGTCATAGGCCTCCCTGCACTCCTTCTACAAGTCCTGATCGTGGATAACTCCAATGAAATTGGCATCAGATAGAATGGTCTTGGATGGGGCTCCAGGTCCGGAAACCACAGCACGGATTCGTGATAAAGCATCAGCCTTCCCATTACGAGAACCTGGACGGTACAAGATAAAGTTAAATTGATTTAAAAATAAGTTCCAACGAGCCTGATGAGGAGAAAGACATCTAGCGGATCTAAGGAACTCTAAATTGCGATGGTCAGTTAGCACTATGATCTGTTGTGCAGCTCCTTGCAGATGATGCCTCCATTCTTTGAAAAGCCGAAATAATAGCCAGCAATTCCTTGTCTCCCACATCGTAATTCTTCTCTGCTGAGGTTAGTCTACGGGAAAAGAAAGCACAAGGATGTAGCAGACCCTTCTCTCCAGTTCTTTGGGAGAGAATAGCCCCCAAAGCATTATCAGAAGCGTCCACCTCCACAATGAAAGAAAGTGTTGGATCTGATTGTATCAAAAGCGGTGCTGAGGTGAAACAGATCTTAAGCCGATCAAAAGCTTCTTGAGCCTGTGATGACGACTTAAAGGGCTTTTCCTTCTTTGTCAAGGAAGTAATGGGATGGACAATATCAGAAAAATTTCGAATGAAGCGTCTGTAGAAATTTGCAAAACCAATAAAACGTTGGACCTTCTTAACGTTCTTGGGTACCGGCCAGTCAAGGATAGCCTGAATCTTACCAGATTCCATGTTGAGCCCCTGGGGAGAGATGATATAACCTAAGAACTGTATCTCAGAACGATGGAACTCGCATTTCTCCGGCTTAATATACAGATGGTTCTCTTTCAGACGTCTTAAAACAGTTTTGACATGTTCTTCGTGTTCCTGTAGAGAGTCAGAAAAGATTAGTATATCGTTCAAATAGATCACCACAAACTGGTCCAACAAATCTCTGAAAATGTCATTAGCAAGGTGTTGAAATGTTGCAGGGGCGTTACAAAGCCCGAAGGGCATCATAAGAGATTCAAAGTGTCCATACCGGCATCTGAATGCTGTCTTCCACTCATCCCCTGGACGAATATGCACCAAATTATAAGCCCCACGAAGATCCAGTTTAGAGAACACCTTAGCATGGCGGACTCTTTCCAGTAATTTGGGAATCAGAGGCAAAGGGTAACGGTTTCGTACGGTTACCTTATTGAGTTCCCGATAGTCCACACAGGGTCTCAGGGTCCCATCCTTCTTTTTTACAAAAAAGATAGGTGCCCCTGCTGGTGAGGAAGAAGGACGTATGAAGCCTTTGGCCAGATTTTCATCAATATACTCCTTTAATGCTTGAAGCTCAGGTGCCGCCAAAGAGTATACGTTACCAAAAGGAATAGCTGCCCCAGGAAGCAACTCCATGGGACAGTCATAATGCCTGTGTGGATGAAGCTGATCTGCATTCTTCTTGTCACAGATGTCAGAGAACTCTTTATATGCTGGATGTAAAGAAAATACCTGTATATGTGGTTCCGTAGCCGTGGACTCAGGGACAGCTTCTGTTAACGCTGAGTTGCTCCTTGTTGGAAAGATAATCTTCTTGGTCTCCCAGTTGATAATTGGGTTCTGAGAATGCAACCAAGGAATGCCTAAAATCACAGGAAAATGAGGAGAAGAAATAAGCAAGAAAGAAAGTTGCTCCTGATGATTAGGCTCCAACAAAATTTCAAGGTGTACGGTCTCCTGATCCACAGGCCCAGAGATTAAAGGTGACCCATCCACTGTTTCCATGGTAATTGGAGAGGCCCTTTGCTGAATTTCAATATCATGTTCCCTGGCAAATGCGATATCCATGAAATTGCCACCTGCACCAGAGTCAATCATCGAAATCCACTGTCCTGAACACAGGATCTTAATAGGGAGAGAACAGTGAGAGTTCTTTTCCTTAAGCTCCTTGGGGGGGTGAAGTCATAGAAAGTGAATGGAATACAGAGTTTAACCCCTTTCTGACCTCGGACGGGATAGTACATCCTAGGTCAGATCCCCAGCTTTGATGCAGGGCTCCGCGGTGAGCCCGCATCAAAGCTGGGACATGTCAGCTGTTTTGAACAGCTGACATGTGCCCACAATAGCCGCGGGTGAAATCGCGATTCACCCGCCGCTATTAACTAGATAAATGCCGCTGTCAAACGCAGACAGCGGCATTTAACCGGAGCTTCCGGCCGGGAGGCCGGAAATGATCGCATCGCTGACCCCCGTCACATGATCAGAGGTCGGCGATGCTTCTGAATAGTAACCATAGAGGTCCTTGAGACCTCTATTGTTACTTATCCCTGTCGTCAGCGCTCACAGCACACCTGCATTTCTGCTACATAGCAGTGAACATCAGATGGCTGCTATGCAGCAGAGCCGATTGTGCTGTGCCAGCTTCTAGCCTCCCATGGAGGCTATTGAAGCATGGCAAAACTAAAAAAAAAATGTGAAAAAAATAAAAAAATATAAAAGTTTAAATCACCCCCCTTCCGCCCCATTCAAAATAAATGAATAAAAAAATAATCAAACCTACACATTTTGTATCGCCGAGTTCAGAATCGCCCGATCTATCAATAAAAAAAGCATTAACCTGATCGCTAAACGGCGTAACGAGAAAAAAATTTGAAACGCCAGAATTACGTTTTTTTGGTCGCCGCGACATTGCATTAAAATGCAATAACGGGCGATCAAAAGAACGTATCAGCACCGAAATGGTATCATTAAAAATGCCAGCTCAGCATGCAAAAAAAAAAGCCCTCAACCGACCCCACATCATGAAAAATGGAGACGCTAAGTGTATCGGAAAATGGAGCAATTTTTTTTTTTTTTTTTAGCAAAGTTTGGAATTTGTTTTCACCGCTTAGATAAAAAATAACCCAGTCATGTTAGGTGTCTATGAACTCGTACTGACGTGGAGAATCATAGTGGCAGGTCAGTTTTAGCATTCAGTGAACCTAGCAAAAAAGCCAAACAAAAAACAAGTGTGGGACTGCACTTTTTTTGCAATTTCACCGCACTTGGAATTTTTTTCCTGTTTTCTAGTACACGACATGGTAAAACCAATGATGTCGTTCAAAAGTACAACTTGTCCCGCAAAAAATAAGCCCTCACATGGCCAAAGTGACAGAAAAATAAAAAAGTTATGGCTCTGGGAAGGAGGGGAGCGAAAAACGAACACGGAAAAACGGAAAAACGGAAAATCCCAAGGTCATAAAGGGGTTAAAGGCAGGCTACATTCAGAGATGTCAGATTCATCATCACAGTTGTCATACTCCCCTACTGCTGCTAGCACCTTGTTAGGCCGTCTAGGACACTTAGGACAATTGATCAAGAAGTGGTCAGACTGGCCGCAGTAGAAACATAGACTTTCACGAAGGCGATGCTCCCGGCGCTCATTGATCTCGCGCCTCTGAACGGAATCAATTTGCATGGCACCTCCTCCACCTCCCAAGATGTTTTTCCTGCAGGCTCTTTGGAAGGAAGGGAAAAGTTAGAAATACGGTTATATGCAGCAAACTTCTCCTGTCTACGCTCAGCAAGGCGAATGTCAATGCGCACACAATGCTGTATAAATGTCTCTAGCTCTTGTGGTGACTCAGAGCGAGCTAGTTCATCTTTTACAATACTAGACAGACCCCTTTTAAAAATAGGCAATTGTGCATAACTGTCCCAATTGGTATCTACCGCTAATCTCCTGAATTCAGTAGCATACTCAATAACAGAACGTTTTGCCTAGCGTAAACACAATAAAGCAGATTCAGCAGTTGCACGGCGATTAGGATCATCAAATATTAATGCCATAGCGGCCAACAAATCATCCAAGTTACTTAACCGTGTGTCACGAGACTCAATCATCGGATTCGCTCAGGTGAGCGCTCGTGCGGTCAGCAGCATTATTACACACAATACTTTGGATCTATCATTAGGAAAACGGTCAGCATGCACATCAAAATATAGCATACACTGATTCACAAAGCCACGAAATTTGTCGCGATCACCATTAAATCTGAATGAGGGCAACTTAAGTGGACTAGCTGGTGGCGGTTGCCCAGAGGGAAAAGTCACTTTTGCAGCTATTTGCGTGCTTATGTCCTGAAAAGCCCGTCCATACAGGGACTATATGCCAGCAAGTTTGCTTTCCTGGGCTGACACGCGGGTGCTTAAGTCCTGCAAAGTCTGTCCAAACGCTTGTTGATTGTGTTCAAAGCTTCCAAACTTTTTTTGCAGACCTTCTACATCTTTCTGCAGTGATCTAATTATGGAAAACACCTGCTCTAGTCTGCTTTCTGCAGTCATTGTTCCAGCAGTCTCCTTTTTTTTTTAGGCTAGTGTATCCTGTAATAATTATAGGGGATAACTCAGGAGACTCTTTGCGTGGAACAAGACAACTACAGGACACAGTTTTATTTTTATAAGTGGTAAAGTCTATATTATCACACGGTGATTCAAACAGGTGCAGAGAGAAACTCAAGTCCACAACACTTAGCAAATATCAAATGAAGCTTAGCAGTCTATAGGAAATTTCAGAGGAAAAATGCAATCACGCAGAAAGTCTATGAAGCACAATTATTCTTGAGGATACTTGACACGTATAAGTCCTTGCTTAGTCCAAAACACGGATAGATATGCTTATAAGGCAGTTCAAATAATATCTTAGCTCAACCAGGGAGGTCTGGTTAATAGTCTCAGGTTTTTGCAGAGCAGCAACAGCTTACATGTCCAGCAAATGCAGATGGAAGTAAACACGAGCAGCAGATGAAGGAGGATTACTGGAACTGGTGTATGCAGCAGGAACTCAGAGCAGAGTAGCAGGATAACCCCACAGGTTCACAGGAGCAGGTATATAGTCAGGGAGTCACCAGAGGTCAGGAGCTGGATGCAAGGCAGAATACTCTAGCACAGACTGAAGGCTGGGGTGGAGTTTTATAGCAGGAAGACACAGTGCACATGAGACCAAAGACGCCATCTTGGAAAAGGGCAGTAATGCACAAAAAAGTAATAAAAAATGTTCAGAGTCCTGACACAATCTCTATATATTCTATTATTATAATTTCTTCTCACGGTCTCTTTAAGCGCATATCTGGTAGCCTGATGTTGATCTTTGGGTCTACACTAGGACATTTTGGAACATGAATGCATTAATATGCTTAATACAATTCTTCAGGTTTCAGCTTTACACAGAATAATAATATGAGTAATGAAACATGGTCTCTATATATGCTGCTAGTTTGAAAATCTTACCTACACATCCCTTTATAAAAGGAAATTTAACATAATACCTCTGTTAGCATGCTACATATATTGCTCTTATATGCAGCACTCATATATGCGTGGAACGCCTGGGTACAAAATCTATTTCTGACTGTGAAACCACTGGCATTTCCCTTGTGTTACCTCCTTCCCAATCTGCTGTTCAGGAAGGAGGCACTGATGCCTCCTGTCCGGAAACTGCAGTTGCAACGACACCACAGTCAGCAGCCACGTGTAGTTCGTTGTCCCAGCGCAGTGTTCAGTTGCCCCTTGTCAGCATATATGTCTGTTCACATATTGTTAGATAGGGCATACATATTCGTTAGCAATTTACATTGCCCGGTGCTGGACAAAGTCTATTGCTGACTCTTCCAGGCTAGGCTCCTAAATGAGACTTCTGTCTCTTTATTAAACTGTTGCTTCCCTTACATTTTCTAAATTTGGGTCCTTACAAAAAAATGGTGGTGGGATATTGGTCAGTTTATGTACATTTTAAGCACGTCTAAGAGATTGGGTTAATACGCACGCTCCACAGACCTATTCAGGCTGCAGCCTTACACATATTGGAACATGGTCATGGCCATACTAAGGCCTTTACCTGAGCTCTGTAGCACTGCCTGTCTTCTGAGTAATATACTCCACAGACCTCATCACTCTCTGGGACATATCCTGTAAGTACGCCATTTTTGCTCAAAACCATGCAAAAGATACATTCTGCCTGGTTGGGTAGTTTCCAGAAGAACTGCGTAGGCTTGTGCAGATTGGTCAATGGCACTCCTGGCTCTTTCCCTTGAGGAGGCTGCTTCCAAGTAAAATGAGGCTTGTACATGTTCCTGACATGGGTTTCAGGCAAGACAAACTGAGCACAATACAGGCCTTTTCTTGCATACACTGTATTCAGAATTTCAATCTAAAGCTTTTGGTGTTTGGTAGAATCCAATTTACTGACATTGATCATACAGCTCCCCCCAACTCCTGTATTATATTCATCTTACAGCGGCATCACCCGCTATGACAGTGCCTCTATTGGGATCTGGTGGCAAAAATGAACTGTGGAGCTTACAAAATGCAGGCTTCACAGCACCTGCCGGCCCCCTCTGAAAATTTGACGCAAGGGCCGCACAATGACATGGCGGTGGATATGGTGTTGGTGGTGGCGGGCTAAGCCCAAAATTCAAATGGGCATGTTTGAAATGGCATTGTAAAGGGATGGGGAAATATGGATTCCATTATCTTGCTAACTATTTGGCATGAGGGAGAGACCCAGGGCCGGCGCGAGAGATTACGGCGCCCTAGGCGAAACTATTTTGTTGCGCCCCTACTACTTTTAACATACGTCCCAACTTTTGAAGATGGGAAAGAGGCAGGGACAAAGTTTGCGGTGCGCAAAGCACGTCGCGGCAAATTTTAGGCCACGCCTCTGACCACACCCATTCATAACTAGCCACACCCATATCCACATCCGAACCACACCCATTTAGCACTGCTGATCACACTGTTTCATAAAGAATAATTATAAACAAAAAAATATGGCCACACAGTGCTCCATACTGTATAATGGCCACACATGATGCTCCATACTGTATAATGACCACACATGATGCTCCATACTGTATATTGGCCGCACATGATACTTCGTACTGTATAATGGCCACACATAGCTACTCCTACACACGCGGCTGCGCTCCGTACACACGCGCTCCGCTCCATACACCTCGTACACATTTAGCTCCACTCCATAACCTCATACACACACGGCTCTGCTCCAATCACCTCATACACATTCAGCTCCGCTCCATACACCATTTGCCTTTTGAAAAGATTTTTCATAATTTTTTCTATTTTTTCTCTGGCGCCCCTTTAGGGTCGGCGCCCTAGGCGGCCGCCTAGTTCGCCTATACTTTCGGGCCGGCCCTGGAGAGACCTCCCAGATGTAGGAGTGAGAGCGCTCCCAAATGTATGATATAGGGCCACCTGAGAGCTCCTACCAAACTCAGGTTTCACGGCATCTGCTGGCAGTCTGAAAATTTGAATCGAGGGCCACATAATGACATGGCAGTGGACATAATGATGGTGGCAGGCGAAGCCCCAAATTCAAATGGGTAAGTTTTAGCTGGCATTGTCAAGGGATGGGGAATATGTATTCCACTATCTTGCTAATTATTTGGGATCAGGGAGGGACCTCCCAAATGTAGGAGTGAGAGCCCTCACAAATGTTAAAGGAAAAACTAAATCCAAAACGCACCTTGTGAACATTTGCTAAGGTATACATTAAAAAAAAATCTAATATATAATTGCCTAGAATACTACTTCCTGCAATTTGTGCCAACTTCCGTGGCTTTGTCCGGAGCTAATGTCCGGAGATAATGTCCGGAGCTAATGTCCGGAGCTAATGTCCGGAGATAAGTGACGTCACCAGTGTCCTACACCCAGGCAGAGCACAGGGGCCCCAGGCAGCATATGGGGCCCCAGGCAGAGCACAGTGGCCCCAGGCAGAGCACAGGGGCCCCAGGCAGCATATGGGGCCCCAGGCAGAGCACAGTGGTCCCAGGCAGAGCACAGGGGCCCCAGGCAGCCTATGGGGCCCCAGGCAGAGCACAGTGGCCCCAGGCAGAGCACAGGGGCCCCAGGCAGCATATGGGGCCCCAGGCAGAGCACAGTGGCCCCAGGCAGAGCACAGGGGCCCCAGGCAGAACATGGGGCCCCAGGCAGAGCACAGGGGCCCCAGGCAGAGCACAGGGGCCCCAGGCAGCATATGGGGCCCCAGGCAGAGCACAGGGGCCCCAGGCAGAGCACAGGGGCCCCAGGCAGCATATGGGGCCCCAGGCAGAGCACAGGGGCCCCAGGCAGAGCACAGGGGCCCCAGGCAGCATATGGGGCCCCAGGCAGAGCACAGTGGCCCCAGGCAGAGCACAGGGGCCCCAGGCAGAACATGGGGCCCCAGGCAGAGCACAGGGGCCCCAGGCAGAGCACAGGGGCCCCAGGCAGCATATGGGGCCCCAGGCAGAGCACAGGGGCCCCAGGCAGCATATGGGGCCCCAGGCAGAGCACAGTGGCCCCAGGCAGCATATGGGGCCCCAGGCAGAGCACAGTGGTCCCAGGCAGAGCACAGGGGCCCCAGGCAGCTTATGGGGCCCCAGGCAGAGCACAGGGGCCCCAGGCAGCCTATGGGGCCCCAGGCAGAGCACAGTGGCCCCAGGCAGAGCACAGGGGCCCCAGGCAGAACATGGGGCCCCAGGCAGAGCACAGGGGCCCCAGGCAGAGCACAGGGGCCCCAGGCAGCATATGGGGCCCCAGGCAGAGCACAGTGGCCCCAGGCAGAGCACACACCAAATCGGAGGCCGAGGGGCCCCGCCAACCAAATCGGAGGCCGAGGGACCCCGCCAACCAAATCGGAGGCCGAGGAGCCCCGCCCACCAAATCGAAGGCCGAGGGGCCCGGCCCCGCCCACCAAATCGGAGGATAAGGGGCCCCGCCAACCAAATCGGAGGCTGAAGGGCCCCGCCAACCAAATCGGAGGCCGAGGAGCCCCGCCCAACAAATCGAAGGCCGAGCGGCCCCGCCCACCAAAGCGGAGGCCAAGGGGCCTGGCCCCGCCCACCAAAGCGCAGGCCGAGGGGCCCCGACCACCACATCGGAGGCCGAGGGGCCCCGCCCACCAAATCGGAGGCCGAGGGTCCCCGCCCACCAAATCGGAGGCCGAGGGTCCCCGCCCACCAAATCGGAGGCCGAGGGTCCCCGCACACCAAATCGGAGGCCGAGGGGCCCCGCCTACCAAATCGGAGGCCGAGGGTCCCCGCCCACCAAATCGGAGGCCGAGGGTCCCCGCCCACCAAATCGGAGGCCGAGGGGCCCCGCCCACCAAATCGGAGGCTGGGGGTCCCCGCCCACCAAATCGGAGGCCGATGGACCCCGCCCACCACATCGGAGGCCGATGGGCCCAGCCCACCAAATCAGAGGCCGAGGGTCCCTGCCCACCAAATCGGAGGCCAAGGGTCCCCGCCCACCAAATCGGAGGCCGAGGGTCCCCGCCCACCAAATCGGAGGCCGAGGGTCCACACCAACCAAATCGGAGGCCGAGGGGCCCCGCCCACCAAATCGAAGGCCGAGGGGCCCCGCCCACCAAAGCGGAGGCCGAGGGTCCCTGCACACCAAATCGGAGGCAGAGGGACCCCGCCCACCAAATCAGAGGCCAAGGGGCCCCGCCCACCAAAGCGGAGGCCGAGGGTCCCCGACCACCAAATCGGAGGCCGAGGGTCCCCGCCCACCAAATCGGAGGCCGAGGGTCCCCGCCCACCAAATCGGAGGCCGAGGGTTCCCGCCCACCAAATCGGAGGCCGAGAGTCCCCGCCCACCAAATCGGAGGCCGAGGGGCCCCGCCAACCAAATCGGAGGCCGAGGGTCCCCGCACACCAAATCGGAGGCCGAGGGTCCACACCAACCAAATCGGAGGCCGAGGGGCCCCGCCCACCAAATCGAAGGCCGAGGGGCCCCGCCCACCAAAGCGGAGGCCGAGGGTCCCTGCACACCAAATCGGAGGCAGAGGGACCCCGCCCACCAAATCGGAGGCCAAGGGGCCCCGCCCACCAAAGCGGAGGACGAGGGTCCCCGACCACCAAATCGGAGGCCGAGGGTCCCTGCCCACCAAATCGGAGGCCGAGGGTCCCCACCCACCAAATCGGAGGCCGAGGGTTCCCGCCCACCAAATCGGAGGCCGAGAGTCCCCGCCCACCAAATCGGAGGCCGAGGGGCCCCGCCAACCAAATCGGAGGCCGAGGGTCCACACCATCCAAATCGGAGGCCGAGGGGCCCCACCCACCAAATCGGAGGCCGACGGGCCCCACCCACCAAAGCGGAGGCCGGAGGTCCCCGCCCACCAAATCGGAGGCCGAGGGTCCCCGCCCTCCAAATCGGAGGCCGAGGGTCCCCGCCCACCAAATTGGAGGCCGAGGGGCCCCACCAACCAA
This sequence comes from Ranitomeya variabilis, assembly GCF_051348905.1. Lineage (NCBI taxonomy): Eukaryota > Metazoa > Chordata > Amphibia > Anura > Dendrobatidae > Ranitomeya > Ranitomeya variabilis. The sequence goes on along the minus strand of NC_135238.1, from coordinate 157,728,708 downwards.
ATCGGATGCCGAGGAGCCCCGCCAACCAAATCGAAGGTCGAGGGGCCCCACCCACGAAAGCGGAGGCCGAGGGTCCCCGCACACCAAATCGGAGGCAGAGGGACCCCACCCACCAAATCGGAGGCCGAGGGGCCCCGCCCACCAAAGCGGAGGCCGAGGGTCCCCGACCACCAAATCGGAGGCCGAGAGTCCCCGCCCACCAAATCGGAGGCCAAGGGGCCCCGCCAACCAAATCGGAGGCCGAGGTGCTTCGCCAACCAAATCGGAGGCCGAGGGTCCCCGACCACCAAATCGGAGGCCGAGGGTCCCTGCCCACCAAATCGGAGGCCGAGGGTCCCCGCCCACCAAATCGGAGGCCGAGGGTCCCCGCCCACCAAATCGGAGGCCGAGAGTCCCCGCCCACCAAATCAGAGGCCGAGGGGCCCCGCCAACCAAATCGGAGGCCGAGGGGCCCCGCCCACCAAATCGGAGGCCGAGGGTCCACACCATCCAAATCGGAGGCCGAGGGGCCCCGCCCAACAAATCGGAGGCCAACGGGCACCACCCACCAAAGCGGAGGCCGAGGGTCCCCGCCCACCAAATCGGAGGCCGAGGGTCCCCGCCCACCAAATCGGAGGCCGAGGGTCCCCGCCCACCAAATTGGAGGCCGAGGGCCCCCACCAACCAAATCGGAGGCCGAGGAGCCCCACCCACCAAATCGAAGGTCGAGGGGCCCCGCCCACGAAAGCGGAGGCCGAGGGTCCCCGCACACCAAATCGGAGGCGGAGGGACCCCGCCCACCAAATCGGAGGCCGAGGGTCCCTGCCAACCAAATCGGAGGCCGAGGGTCCCCGCCCACCAAATCGGAGGCTGAGGGTCCCCGCCCACCAAATCGGAGGCCGAGAGTCCCCGCCCACCAAATCGGAGGCCGAGTGTCCCCACCAACCAAATCGGAGGCCGAGGGGCTTCGCCAACCAAATCGGAGGCCGAGGGGCCCCGCCCACCAAATCGGAGGCCGAGGGTCCCCACCCACCAAATCGGAGGCCGAGAGTCCCCGCCCACCAAATCGGAGGATAAGGGGCCCCGCCAACCAAATCGGAGGCAGAGGGGCCCCGCCAACCAAATCGGAGGCCGAGGAGCCCCGTCCAACAAATCGAAGGCCGAGCGGCCCCGCCCACCAAAGCAGAGGCCGAGGGGCCCGGCCCCGCCCACCAAAGCGGAGGCCGAGGGGCCCCGCCTACCAAATCGGAGGCCGAGGGGCCCCGCCCACCAAATCGGAGGCCGAGGGTCCCCGCCAACCAAATCGGAGGCCGAGAGTCCCCGCCCACCAAATCAGAGGCCGAGGGGCCCCGCCAACCAAATCGGAGGCCGAGGGGCCCCGCCCACCAAATCGGAGGCCGAGGGTCCACACCATCCAAATCGGAGGCCGAGGGGCCCCGCCCAACAAATCGGAGGCCAACGGGCACCACCCACCAAAGCGGAGGCCGAGGGTCCCCGCCCACCAAATCGGAGGCCGAGGGTCCCCGCCCACCAAATCGGAGGCCGAGTGTCCCCGCCCACCAAATTAGAGGCCGAGGGGCCCCACCAACCAAATCGGAGGCCGAGGAGCCCCGCCCACCAAATCGAAGGTCGAGGGGCCCCGCCCACGAAAGCGGAGGCCGAGGGTCCCCGCCCACGAAAGCGGAGGCCGAGGGTCCCCGCACACCAAATCGGAGGCAGAGGGACCCCGCCCACCAAATCGGAGGCCGAGGGTCCCTGCCCACCAAATCGGAGGCCGAGGGTCCCCGCCCACCAAATCGGAGGCCGAGGGTCCCCGCCCACCAAATCGGAGGCCGAGAGTCCCCGCCCACCAAATCGGAGGCCGAGGGGCCCCACCAACCAAATCGGAGGCCGAGGGGCTTCGCCAACCAAATCGGAGGCCGAGGGGCCCCGCCCACCAAATCGGAGGCCGAGGGTCCCCGCCCACCAAATCGGAGGCCGAGAGTCCCCGCCCACCAAATCGGAGGATAAGGGGCCCCGCCAACCAAATCGGAGGCCGAGGGGCCCCGCCAACCAAATCGGAGGCCGAGGAGCCCCACCCAACAAATCGAAGGCCGAGCGGCCCCGCCCACCAAAGCGGAGGCCGAGGGGCCCGGCCCCGCCCACCAAAGCGGAGGCCGAGGGGCCCCGACCACCACATCGGAGGCCGAGGGGCCCCGCCCACCAAATCGGAGGCCGAGGGGCCCCGCCCACCAAATCGGAGGCCGAGGGTCCCCGCCCACCAAATGGGAGGCTGAGGGTCCCCGCCCACAAAATCGGAGGCCGAGGGGCCCCGCCTACCAAATCGGAGGCCGAGGGTCCCCGCCCACCAAATCGGAGGCCGAGGGTCCCCGCCCACCAAATCGGAGGCCGAGGGTCCACACCAACCAAATCGGAGGCCGAGGGGCCCCGCCCACCAAATCGAAGGCCGAGGGGCCCCGCCCACCAAAGCGGAGGCCGAGGGTCACTGCACACCAAATCGGAGGCAGAGGGACCCCGCCCACCAAATCGGAGGCCAAGGGGCCCCGCCCACCAAAGCGGAGGCCGAGGGTCCCCGACCACCAAATCGGAGGCCGAGGGTCCCTGCCCACAAAATCGCAGGCCGGTATCCCCGCCCACCAAATCGGAGGCCGAGGGTCCCCGCCCACCAAATCGGAGGCCGAGAGTCCCCGCCCACCAAATCGGAGGCCGAGGGGCCCCGCCAACCAAATCGGAGGCCGAGGGGACCCGCCCACCAAATCGGAGGCCTAGGGTCCACACCATCCAAATCGGAGGCCGAGAGGCCCCACCCACCAAATCGGAGGCCGACGGGCCCCACCCACCAAAGCGGAGGCCGAGGGTCCCCGCCCACCAAATCGGAGGCCGAGGGTCCACGCCCTCCAAATCGGAGGCCGAGGGTCCCCGCCCACCAAATTGGAGGCCGAGGGGCCCCACCAACCAAATTGGAGGCCGAGGAGCCCCGCCAACCAAATCGAAGGTCGAGGGGCCCCGCCCACGAAAGCGAAGGCCGAGGGTCCCCGCACACCAAATCAGAGGCAGAGGGACCCCGCCCACCAAATTGGAGGCCGAGGGGCCCCGCCCACCAAAGCGGAGGTCGAGGGGCCCCGACCACCAAATCGGAGGCCAAGGGGCCCCGCCAATCAAATCGGAGGCCGAGGGGCCCCACCCACCAAATCGGAGGCCGACGGGCCCCACCCACCAAAGCGGAGGCCGAGGGTCCCCGCCCACCAAATCGGAGGCAGAGGGTCCCTGCCCTCCAAATCGGAGGCCGAGGGTCCCCGCCCACCAAATCGGAGGCCGAGGGGCCCCGCCAACCAAATCAGAGGCCAAGGGGCCCCGCCCACCAAATCGGAGGCCGAGAGTCCACACCATCCAAATCGGAGGCCGAGGGGCCCCGCACACCAAATCGGAGGCCGACGGGCCCCACCCACCAAAGCGGAGGCCGAGGGTCCCCGCCCACCAAATCGGAGGCTGAGGGTCCCTGCCCTCCAAATCGGAGGCCGAGGGTCCCCGCCCACCAAATTGGAGGCCGAGGGGCCCCACCAACCAAATCGGAGGCCGAGGAGCCCCGCCAACCAAATCGAAGGTCGAGGGGCCCCGCCCACGAAAGCGGAGGCCGAGGGTCCCCGCACACCAAATCGGAGGCAGAGGGACCCCGCCCACCAAATCGGAGGCCGAGGGGCCCCGCCCACCAAAGCGGAGGCCGAGGGTCCCCGACCACCAAATCAGAGGCCGAGAGTCCCCACCCACCAAATCGGAGGCCAAGGGGCCCCGCCAAGCAAATCGGAGGCCGAGGGGCTTCGCCAACCAAATCGGAGGCCGAGGGTCCCCGACCACCAAATCGGAGGCCGAGGGTCCCTGCCCACCAAATCGGAGGCCGAGGGTCCCCGCCCACCAAATCGGAGGCCGAGGGTCCCCGCCCACCAAATCGGAGGCCGAGAATCCCCGCCCACCAAATCGGAGGCCGAGGGGCCCCGCCAACCAAATCGGAGGCCGAGGGGCCCCGCCCACCAAATCGGAGGCCGAGGGTCCACACCATCCAAATCGGAGGCCGAGGGGCCCCGCCCAACAAATCGGAGGCCGACGGGCACCACCCACCAAAGCGGAGGCCGAGGGTCCCCGCCCACCAAATCGGAGGCCGAGGGTCCCCGCCCACCAAATCGGAGGCCGAGGGTCCCCGCCCACCAAATTGGAGGCCGAGGGGCCCCACCAACCAAATCGGAGGCCGAGGAGCCCCGCCCACCAAATCGAAGGTCGAGGGGCCCCGCCCACGAAAGCAGAGGCCGAGGGTCCCCGCACACCAAATCGGAGGCAGAGAGACCCCGCCCACCAAATCGGAGGCCGAGGGTCCCTGCCCACCAAATCGGAGGCCGAGGGTCCCCGCCCACCAAATCGGAGGCCGTGCGTCCCCGCCCACCAAATCGGAGGTCGAGAGTCCCCGCCCACCAAATCGGAGGCCGAGCTGCCCCGCCAACCAAATCGGAGGCCGAGGGGCTTCGCCAACCAAATCGGAGGCCGAGGGGCCCCGCCAACCAAATCGGAGGCCGAGGGGCCCCGCCCACCAAATCGGAGGCCGAGGGTCCCCGCCCACCAAATCGGAGGCCGAGAGTCCCCGCCCACCAAATCGGAGGATAAGGGGCCCCGCCAACCAAATCGGAGGCCGAGGGGCCCCGCCAACCAAATCGGAGGCCGAGGAGCCCCGCCCAACAAATCGAAGGCCGAGCGGCCCCGCCCACCAAAGCGGAGGCCGAGGGGCCCGGCCCCGCCCACCAAAGCGGAGGCCGAGGGGCCCCGACCACCACATCGGAGGCCGAGGGGCCCCGCCCACCAAATCGGAGGCCGAGGGGCCCCGCCCACCAAATCGGAGGCCGAGGGTCCCCGCCCACCAAATCGGAGGCCAAGGGTCCCCGCCCACCAAATTGGAGGCCGAGGGTCCCCACCCACCAAATCGGAGGCCGAGGGGCCCCGCCTACCAAATCGGAGGCCGAGGGTCCCCGCCCACCAAATCGGAGGCCGAGGGTCCCCGCCCACCAAATCGGAGGCCGAGGGGCCCCGCCCACCAAATCGGAGGCCGGGGGCCCCGCCCGCCAAATCGGAGGCTGAGGGGCCCCGCCCACCACATCGGAGGCCGATGGGCCCCGCCCACCAAATCGGAGGCCGAGGGTCCCCGCCCACCAAATCGGAGGCCGAGGGTCCCCGCCCACCAAATCAGAGGCCGAGGGTCCACACCAACCAAATCGGAGGCCGAGGGGCCCCGCCCACCAAATCGAAGGCCGAGGGGCCCCGCCCACCATAGCGGAGGCCGAGGGTCCCCGACCACCAAATCAGAGGCAGAGGGACCCCGCCCACCAAATCGGAGGCCGAGGGGCCCCGCCCACCAAAGCGGAGGCCGAGGGTCCCCGACCACCAAATCGGAGGCCGAGGGTCCCTGCCCACCAAATCGGAGGCCGAGGGTCCCCGCCCACCAAATCGGAGGCCGAGGGTCCCCGCCCACCAAATCGGAGGCCGAGAGTCCCCGCCCACCAAATCGGAGGCCAAGGGGCCCCGCCAACCAAATCGGAGGCCGAGGGGCCCCGCCAACCAAATCGGAGGCCGAGGAGCCCCGCCCACCAAATCGAAGGCCGAGCGGCCCCGCCCACCAAATCGGAGGCCGAGGGGCCCCGCCCACCACATTGGAGGCCGAGGGGCCCCGCCCACCAAATCAGAGGCCGAGGGTCCCCACCCACCAAATCGGAGGCCGAGGGTCCCCGCCCACCAAATTGGAGGCCGAGTGTTCCCGCCCACCAAATGGGAGGCCGAGGGTCCCCGCCCACCAAATCAGAGGCCGAGGGTCCCCGCCCACCAAATCGGAGGCCGAGGGTCCCCGCCCACCAAATCGGAGGCCGAGGGTCCCCGTCCACCAAATCGGAGGCCGAGAGTCCCGCCCACCAAATCGGAGGCCGAGGGGCCCCGCCCACCAAATCGGAGGCCGAGGGTCCCCGCCCACCAAATCGGAGGCCGAGGGTCCCCGCCCACCAAATTGGAGGCCGAGGGTCCCCACCCACCAAATCGGAGGCCGAGGGGCCCCGCCTACCAAATAGGAGGCCAAGGGTCCCCGCTCACCAAATCGGAGGCCAAGGGTCCCCGCCCACCAAATCGGAGGCCGGGGGCCCCGCCCACCAAATCGGAGGCTGAGGGGCCCCGCCCACCACATCGGAGGCCGATGGGCCCCGCCCACCAAATCGGAGGCCGAGGGTCCCCGCCCACCAAATCGGAGGCCGAGGGTCCCCGCCCACCAAATCGGAGGCCGAGGGTCCCCGCCCACCAAATCGAAGGCCGAGGGTCCACACCAACCAAATCGGAGGCCGAGGGGCCCCGCCCACCAAATCGAAGGCCGAGGGGCCCCGCCCACCAAAGCGGAGGCCGAGGGTCCCCGACCACCAAATCGGAGGCAGAGGGACCCCGCCCACCAAATCGAAGGCCGAGGGGCCCCGCCCACCAAAGCGGAGGCCGAGGGTCCCCGACCACCAAATCGGAGGCCGAGGGTCCCTGCCCACCAAATCGGAGGCCGAGGGTCCCCGCCCACCAAATCGGAGGCCGAGGGTCCCCGCCCACCAAATCGGAGGCCGAGAGTCCCCGCCCACCAAATCGGAGGCCGAGGGGCCCCGCCAACCAAATCGGAGGCCGAGGGGCCCCGCCAACCAAATCGGAGGCCGAGGAGCCCCGCCCACCAAATCGAAGGCCCCAGGTGCAAAAGTAAGCGCGCCCCCCAGTCCCGTGTGTGAAAAGTGCTGCTGTAAAGCTGGTAGCGCTGTTCAAGCACCATGTATTTCCTTCAGGAAATGCCCATCTAATATATAATTGCCTAGAATTCTACTTCCTGCAATTTGTTCCAAGAAAGAACATACCAATATACATAGTTATTGATACATATTATTTATTATTTACATTATTGTTCTTAAGCAAAGAACCGTTGTTGTGGCATTTGCCACAACACGCAAAGTTGTTGTCTGATGTCTTTCATCACTCCCCTCATAAGCATGTTCATGGATCCTGTGTAACTGTACCTTAAATAACAAGAATTGTCAAGAGCTGGTGAGTGCAGCCATTTTTTGTTCTTTCTTACTATTATTTATTAATTGTATTATTCTTACATTTGAATAAATAAAGTATATATGGATTCTAGACTCCCGATTCTTTAGAATCGGGCTGCCATCTAGTATATATATATTTTTATTTTGCGTTATATACAGTACATGTAATTATGAAGTAAAAAATGTTTCTCAGCATTTTTCCCTTTAAAAAAAAAAAGTTTGGTTTGGTTTGGTAGGTCTTTTTAAAAATCCGTAAAACCGGCACAATAGTCTGACAACATTATTCGCAGATACCATATGTGAGTCAGAAAGGCATGCAGACATCTTCTCCATGCTGTTCCCATTTATTTTTAGCTCTTTCCCATCCATTTTAGCTTTTTTTCTCATGCCTCCAGAAATGTTTGTTGAGTCCAGCAGAAAAATATTCGGCTTTCCCATTAACTTGCATTAAATTCGTTATTTGGTTCGAATATACGGATATTAGAAATTTTTTGTGCTGATTTTCCCTAATCCAAATATTTCACTATTCGATCACCACTAGTTATTATTAGTGTTGAGCATTCCGATACCGCAAGTATCGGGAATCGGCCGATACTTGCGGTATCGGAATTCCGATACCGAGATCCGATACTTTTGTGGTATCGGGAATCGGTATCGGATCCATATTACTGTGTAAAATAAAGAATTAAAATAAAAAATATTGATATACTCACCTCTCCGGAGGCCCCTGGACATCACCGCTGGTAACCGGCAGCCTTCTTTGCTTAAAATGAGCGCGTTTAGGGCCTTCCATGACGTCACGGCTTCTGATTGGTCGCGTGCCGCTCATGTGACCGCCACGCGACCAATCACAAGCCGTGACGTCATTCTCAGGCCCTAAACTCCTCATTCTAGGAATTTAGGACCTGAGAATGACATTGCGGCTTGTGATTTGTCGCGTGGCGGTCACATGAGCGGCACGCGACCAATCAGAAGCCGTGACATCATGGAAGGCCCTAAACGCGCTCATTTTAAGCAAAGAAGGCTGCCGGTTACCAGCGGTGATGTCCAGGGGCCTCCGGAGAGGTGAGTATATCAATATTTTTTATTTTAATTCTTTATTTTACACAGTAATATGGATCCCAGGGCCTGAAGGAGAGTTTCCTCTCCTTCAGACCCTGGGAACCATCAGGATACCTTCCGATACTTGGTGTCCCATTGACTTGTATTGGTATCGGGTATCGGTATCGGCGATATCCGATACTTTTCGGGTATCGGCCGATACTATCCGATACCGATACTTTCAAGTATCGGACGGTATCGCTCAACACTAGTTATTATATATATAATCTCCACCATTTAAGCCACATAAGCATGTAAATTCCTTCAATATAATTATATGTCTCTTCATGACTTTCTTGACTAATGTCTCATTGTCTAATTTTGGTACATAGTTGACAAACTCTTTACATTTTTTATGATCAGAGTTATTATTAGTTTTTTAATTAGTACAACATCATTAAACATCATAAATCTACCCTTTGCAGTCAACAAATATGGATACATGTATACACATCAGTTGTGTTAAGGCTTTCCTTTTCGCATTATCCAATTTATTTAGGGGTACATAAGACTTCTTGATGACTTCTGATTTTGGCACTAGGCTTTTTTTCTGGTGTTCTATGTACAGGCTAAAAAACATGCTAATATTATATATTTTGGGTCATCATTATGGATGCATCGAAAACAATTACCGTATGTGCAGCGCCCCAGAGACCTGGTCGTTGCAGTACTGATGCTCCGCCGCTAAGGGGGGCTATGGAACGTCTGATGGCACTGAAGGAGTTCACCTGACCAAGTATCACAGACACCAATACACTTCACAGTCTGCCCTCCAGGGGGAGCTAAGGGTGCTATGTAAGGCCACTCCTCACAATCTGGTAAAACTGGGGGTTAGATAGGAAGTTAGGGAGAAGCTGACTGGGTTGGAACCAGGCAACATTCTGTGGCAGAGGGTGTTGCAGGGGAAGATTCAGGGGGGTCCCTGTCAGGGGTGGGATCCTGACAGAGGCCTAGCGAACAGAAAGAACGTTAAGGGACCGCACCTGCACTTCATCGCGGCGGTACCCCAAGAAAGGACAAGAAGCGAGGTTTATTGTGCTGAGTGAGAAACGAGATCAACGCAACAAGGAGAAACACCAGTAGTAGTCGTGCTGTAAGACGAGGCAACATCCTACTGAGGCGCGTAGCCGGTGGCCGGAACGCCGAGGAAGTATTGAGCTCCAGGCCTTACTTCAAACCTACGGCAGGACAGTCAGTTAAAGGCGGGCTGTCTCACCCAACATCACCTAAGCAGACACAGGGGGCAACATCTGGAGAGGGTCGACTCTAGGGTCCCGGAAGACCTCCGAGCCTACCCGTCATACGGGTGCGTCCTAGCCATATCATCTGGGGGACGAAACAGAACACCATAATCGAGTTGTGAGGGAACTTCAGAAACAGACACAACAGTTGTGAGGACTATCCCGTAAGCACAGCAGGGAAGGACTACAACACACAAGCGCTAGAAGGTAGGCACAGATTTCTACCTGCAAAGGGAACTATGGAGGTGCCATCGGACCGGATAGACCCACGCAGCCCGGTTAACCGTATTTCGGACTGAGGATCCGGAAGCCTTCAGTAAAGAGGTAAAGAGACTGCAACCTGGTGTCCTCGTTATTCACCGCGACCTGCACCACACAATAACATCATCACTCCCCACCTTCATTGGACGCCCCTCAGCAGGGTCACGGGCCGGGTCTAGCCACCGTGACAACCCCAGAACTGAGACAGAGAGGCCCGGTACCGGGTACCCCTCGGACCTGCGGCAGTGGGGGCGCTCCAACTTGGTGTCACGAACAGGATCTACTTAAGCCTGAAGAATCAGGTCATGTGTGCCTTGGAACTGTGATTTATTATACTTGGACTGTGACTTATTGCAAAGACTGTGTATTGCCACTTGCCGCCAAAAGTTCCCGCCAAGAACTGCCGCCATTACAGCGCTAAGGAGAGCGCAGAGGAAGAAGAAGGGTGTGTCATGGGAGGAGACTACCAAAGCGACGCCAAAAGCAGCGACCGCCCCCTCCGACTTCTGCTGCGAGATGACGACCTGCCCAGCAGCAGAGGAGAACCGCCCCCTGATTTGCAACGGCTGGAACGAGGTGAAGAGGGAGCTCAACCTCGGAGAAATGGTGGAGTCAGGTGCATGCACGGCTGCCGATCTCAAGACAGCGAAGATGATCAGCAGGTGCCCGAGCGACGGCGAAGTGACCCCGGCTTGCCCTCACCCACCAGAGGTGGACCCGCATCCACTGCAGCTGAAGGATCTGAACTCCTTGGAGCCGCCGGCGGAGGAGCCGAGCCTACCTATCCTGACCACGGAGCCAGCAGGTGCGGAGCCATGGAGAGCGGAGCCACATTGAGAGGCCACCTTGGAGGAGCCGCGGTCCAGGCTGCAGCCGATTCCAGTGTCCTTGTTAACGGAACAGATCGACATCGGTGGAATCACATCAGACGCAGGTATGGAAGGCGCCCCTACTCCCCTGGCCGATTCTGCTCCCCCGACCGATCCTGCTCTCCTGACCGATCCTGCTCTCCTGACCGATCCCGCTCCCGCGACCGATCCTGCTCTCCTGACCGATCCCGCTCCCGCGACTGCTCCTCACCCCAACAATAACTGTTTCCTCTCGGTGGAGCGGGTGATCCTCACCCCCGACACGATGGGGAGGCTGGTGCCTCCGCTACCGATCAAGATGGGGGAACCCCTAGATGTGAGCTCAGAGGGGGTGATCTTTCAGTGGGATACCCCCCGGATTGGGCCAGATGGAGCTCGGGAGGAAGGCCTCACCCTTGCTGTGTTCACTTGGGAACAATATAAACAATGCCTGATCCTACATTGGAAAAACCGAAAAGAGACAGAACAAACTGACGCGCCAAAAATGAAACACCCAAAGCCTGCGCACGGCAGGAAAGACGTAGTAAAGCGGGGAACTGTGCTGGCCTTTCACCCAAAGCAGGGTTGGGGCTCCATACAGGAACCGGGACTACCGACTGACGTCTTCGTTACCAGTTGCAACGTGAAGACTCCTTTCCGCAACCGATATGGTGACCCACTATTGCAAAGGGGGGGATCAGGTGACCTGCACCCGCCACTGGAGCGCACAAGGATTGTGCGCTCGGAACGTCCAACGATGTGGGCCTGAGGGGGTGTCACCTGTTGCCTCGACCATGATTGAACCAGACTTGACAGATCTTGCTACTATCGCCACCGTACGCCTTGTTGCAGCTACCGAGCTTGCAGCCAGGGTTAGCCTTCGAATCCAGACAGCGGGTGACCTGACTGCACCCGAGAAACCAACCACCGATACCGACATCGCATCAGCCGGAGACCAGGGACCGAAGCCGCCACGGTCAGGAGATGTCCACTACCGGCTGATGTCTTGCAATTTACTATGAAGCTTTAAAGTGCTTTGCAAACTGTACATAGTTAACTGTCCGTCCTTCTATGTGTCTTCTTGCTGCTGCAACCCGATTAGGGTTAACTCTTAAATGGATCCCTTAGTTTACCCGGGATCCCTACTTTTGCCTTTTTGATTTTGTTTCTCGTTCATCATTGTTGAAAAGAACTGCTGGATCATGAACACTGCATGATTACAAACTTATTGTAAATAGTTTGCACCTTCTTAAAGGTGCTCTCTACTGGTTTTACAAAGAAAAGGACTCTTTGCGAAGAAACTGTTCTTGGAAACAGCACCGGAGTCCTTGCTGTATACGAACTTGCAGCTTGAGAAGTTGCACTACCTCCGAGAGACAAGGTCCCTTCTTAAAGGGGACGTTCACCAATAGCACTTAAAGTCGAATAATGCTTATATGTCAAAGTTATATGTAGAAAGCTAGTTAATTGTAAGAAATGCTTAATAATGTGTTAGAGAATGAGGACAGGAAGTGAACCCGTATGGGGTTAGTCGGTGAGTCCTCTTAGGAGCCATACCGAGATGGCTCAGCGATCTTGAACTGAGAGAAGGATGATAAGTTCCATACTGTGTATAGTAGCAGAAAGGCAGTAGGCCCGGATGAGAGATGGGACGGTCCTGCAACAGAGCGAGAGGCAGTAGGCCTGGGGAAGATAGACAGGAGGTCATGCAGATGTAATGGTGGAAAATGAAGAAAAGTTGATTAGCCTTATAGTGTTTTATAAGAAGGTCTTTAGTGGATTCAGTGTGTACGTCCTTAAAGGCAACATTAAATTATTGTTCAGAAATTGCACTAAGTAGAATACCCGGTTGGGTAAGAGAAGTTATTTATAGTATGTTATTTACAATATTTAACCATGTTTGTAACATTCAAGTGTCCTCACCTCCCATAAAGGGAAGCCTTGTTAAAGTTTACTTGTTATTGCATTTCAAAATTGTATGTCTTTTTGCTGACATGTATTGTTGTTTTCTTCCCAGTCCAGGAGTACTGGGTTTAACCGGGGGGAAGTGCAGCGCCCCAGAGTCCTGGTCGTTGCAGTAGTGATGCTCCGCCGCTAAGGGGAGCTATAGTACGTCTGATGGCACTGAAGGAGTTCACCTGACCAGGTATCACAGACACCAATACACTTCGCAGTCTGGCCTCCAGGGGGAGCTAAGGGTGCTATGTATTAGGCCACTCCTCACAATCTGGTAAAACTGGGGGTTAGATAGGGAGTTAGGGAGAAGCTGACTGGGTTGGAACCAGGCAACATCCTGTGGCAGAGGGTGTTGCAGGGGAAGATTTAGGGGGGTCCCTGTCAGGGGTGGGATCCTGACAGAGGCCTAGCGAACAGAAAGAACGTTACGGGACCGCGCCTGCACTTCATCGCGGCAGTACCCCAAGAAAGGACAAGAAGCGAGGTTTATTGTGCTGAGTGAGAAACGAGATCAACGCAACAAGGAGAAACACCAGTAGGAGTCGTGCTGTAAGACGAGGCAACATCCTACTGAGGCGCGTAGCCGGTGGCCGGAACGCCGAGGAAGTATTGAGCTCCAGGCCTTACTTCAAACCTACGGCAGGACAGTCAGTTATAGGCGGGCTGTCTCACCCAACATCACCTAAGCAGACACAGGGGGCAACATCTGGAGAGGGTCGACTCTAGGGTCCCGGAAGACCTCCGAGCCTACCCGTCATACGGGTGCATCCTAGCCATATCATCTGGGGGACGAAACAGAACATCATAATCGAGTTGTGAGGGAACTTCAGAAACAGACACAACAGTTGTGAGGACTATCCCGTAAGCACAGCAGGGAAGGACTACAACACACAAGCACTAGAAGGTAGGCACAGATTTCTGCAAAGGGAACTCTGGAGGTGCCATCGGACCGGCTGGACTCACGCAGCCCGGTTAACCGTATTTCAGACTGAGGATCCGGAAGCCTTCAGTAAAGAGGTAAAGAGACTGCAACCTGGTGTCCTCGTTATTCACCGCGACCTGCACCGCACCATAACATCATCACTCCCCACCTTCATTGGACGCCCCTCAGCAGGGTAACGGGCCGGGTCTAGCCACCATGACAACCCCAGAACTGAGACAGAGAGGCCCGGTACTGGGTACCCCTCGGCCCTGCGGCAGTGGGGGCGCTCCATATGTATACATTTACATTTTACGTTCCAGTCTTGATGAGGGGTGTGCTAGAGTAATATGAGCTAGATTCATCAAGAGTCATTTTTTTTTATTTGGCACATCTTTCAGTAGCTTTGTGCCACCTCTAGAATGCACTCCAGTCATAAATCATTTATGGCACTTTTGATATAAATTATGATGAATTAGTCAGATGTGGTTGGCCATGCCCTCTCAAGGGTAAAGGTACCTTCACACTAAGCGACATTGCAGCGAGAACGACGACGATCCGTGACGTTGCAGCGTCCTGGATAGCGATCTTGTTGTGTTTGACACGCAGCAGCGATCTGGATCCCGCTGTGATATTGCTGGTCGGAGCTAGAAGTCCAGAACTTTATTTCGTCACTTGATCACCCGCTGTCATCGCTGTATCAGCGTGTGTGACGCCGATACAGCGATGTGTTCACTTGTAACCAGGGTAAACATTGGGTTACTAAGTGCAGGGCCGCGCTTAGTAACCCGATATTTACCCTGGTTACCATTGTAAAAGTAAAAAAAAAACACTACATACTCACCTTCTGATGTCTGTCACGTCCCCCGGCGTCCACAGGGTTACGCGCTGCTGCCGAGAACTTCCTGCACTGAATGTGTCAGCGCCGGCAGTAAAGAAGAGCACAGCGGTGACTGTTATGGTCTGGTGATTAAGGAGCGACATGCGACTAGCTCTGGGCAGGTGGTAACTATACTGACCACAGTTCCTGATCTTAACACAGACACTAGCAGTAGCCGTGGGATGTTCCTGTCACTCCCTGTACACCTCGTCACAGCTGGAGATCTAGCTACTTGTAAAGGTAGAAGCAGGAAAGCTATATTGCCTCAGAGAAAATCCCCAAAGGATAGGACAGCCCCCCACAAATAATGACTGTGAGAGGAGAAGGAAATGACATACGTAGTATGAAACAAGATTTAGCAAAGGAGGCCACTGCTAGCTAGAAAGAATTAGTACAGGACAGAACACTGTGCGGTCAGTAATAAAAACTAGAAAAAGTCCACCGCAGAGAAAAAATCTCCACACCTGACTAAAGGTGTGGAGGGCAAACTCTGCTGCCCAGAGCTTCCAGCTTAGCTTACTAGATACATACTGATAAGCTGGACAAATGAGCAAAACATAGAAAGTGCTAAACAACAAAGTCCACAACAAGTGAACTGCAAAAAGACAAGCAAGGACTTAGCTTTGCTGAAATAGTCAGAGTGACAGGGAAATCCTCAGAGAGCCATGACTCCAAGCTCAACAATTGACAACTGGCATTGAATTATGGAAAAGGCCAGACTAATATAGCAGAGCCAGAAAGACGATCAGTGAAAACAGCTGCTGATGCTAAATCCAAGAAGCAGCCATACCACTCAAAACCACAGGAGGGAGCCCAAGAGCAGAACTCACAAAAATGCTACTTATAACCACCGGAGGGAGCCCAAGAGCGGAATTCACAACAGGTGACGTCACCGCTGTGCTCTACTTTACTGCCGGCGCTCACAGTCAGTGCAGGAAGCTCTGAGCAGCAGCGCGTAACCCTGTGGACGCCGGGGGGCGTGACAGACATCAGAAGGTGAGTATGTACTGTTTTCTTTTTGCTTTTACAATGGTAACCAGGGTAAATATCGGGATACTAAGCGCGGCCCTGCGCTTAGTAACCCGATATTTACCCTGGTTACCCGGGTGCTGCAGGGGGACTTCGGCATAGTTGAAGACAGTTTCAACGATGCTGAAGTCGTTCCCCTGATCGTTGGTTGCTGGAGAGAGCTGTCTGTGTGACAGCTCCCCAGCGACCTAAACAGCGACGCTGCAGCGATCAGCTCGTTGTCTATATCACTGCAGCGTCGCTGAGTGTGACGGTACCTTTAGTGCTACAACTTCTTAAAAAGTTGGCAGATCTGGCTAGACTTGATAAAAACAACAAAATTTGCAAACTCTTTGCATAATATTCCTTTTTCCCTCTGTTATGATTCTTGTAAAGCAGACTACATTTCCCATACCTCTGGCTTTACGGAAAGAGAGAAGCCCCTACTACTACATATTCACTTGCTCCAAATGGAATCTTAGGGCAGAGGTAGACTGCCATATTTCTCGTGCTTGAATCGCAGTGTAAACCTCGTACTGGCTGTCGGCTCTCCTGACCTGAGCTTGACAGCTGCATAGAAATACATCATACTGTCTTGCTCAGGTCAGGAGAGGTGCCAGGTCAGTGCATACAGTGTGATGTGATCCTCGCAGGAGTTATACGGCAGTCTGACTCAGCCATTATAGAAAGAACAGTGAATGAACAGTGACTAGAACTGCTGTGCCTTCACACTGCAGAAAATCAGTGTATTCTGAGTAATGCAACTCTCTCTTGTCTCCGTGCTTCCTGCTTGTGATGGGTTACTTTCTTTCAGCTCTCACAAGTAGAGGGCAGGGAAAATAAGTTGAAGTTACATCTCATAGGCTATACTGCACACTGTAGATGCAGCAATATACACAGTGTGAGTCGGGAACGTTTTATAATGCTTCATTTAAACAGTGTATGGACTCACCTAATATACAGTATCATCGTTCTGATACCAAAGGCAGAAATGTTATTTTCAGTAGGGTTCTCTGTATGGGGGAACATATGGCAGAACAAAAAGGGTGGAGATATTGTGAAGGGATTTGTGAGCTGGCATTAGGAACCTGATATGGAAGATATCATCCTGCAAATGACAGGAAGTCAGAGACTGCCCTCTTATCTAGCTTGAAAACATGAACTGAACTGAAGTCTGACAGCAGATCACATAGTTGCCCATAAAGAAACACTTTAACTCAGACTGTAAATTCCTGTAGAAATTTGGCCAAAAATGTTGTACATTTTGTACAAGATTGTTCTTTCAAGGTATTTTTCATGTTTAGGAAAGTGGACCACAAACACTCTGAAATAGCTCAGTATTGACTTCCCACTGCTGCAAGGGTCTCGATTTATTATTGCTCTGGTTGGGGATTCAATCACGTGACTTCTTGCTCCATGGTTAATTCTGCTGTCTGCTAAGCTGCTGCCCTTTTCTTCCCTGTCTTTATGCTGATGGTTCCTTTTGCCTGTATTTTTCAATTCTGAGTTTGCTCCTCTTCAGGGATTTCCCATTGTCCTATTTTAGTTGCTCCATAACATTCTGGGTTGGGCTGTCTATATTCAGATTCCTGTAATGAATTGGGAGACTCAAGAGATTAGGTCTTGGGCAACTCTTGCTTTTTCGAATGTCTATCAAGTTCATTTACATATGTGAGGACTCATGTTCCAGAATATGATTGTGCCATCGACTCTCCTCTAGTTCCTCAAGATATATGAGAAATCCCTCGATGGCCTTTTACAAAGACAGATCTGAGGTAGTGTTTTTAGATGTGGGATGTGGGTTAGGGATTGCCTCGTCTGTACAAGAACCAGTAAAATTTGGGTTCGGCTTCACTGTGTTGTAGACTAAATTATTCCTGTTACCTGTGAATGAATAGGTTACGTGCATAACACAATGTTTTGGCTGCAGCGATGACAACACATCAACAGTGCCCATCACTGCTGTAGTACATTATTAGTTCAGTGGCTGTGCCGACGTAGATGGCACAAGCCACTAAGGTAACTAATTGGCTTCCATGGTGATGAGCACTGTTGACATGATGTCACTGCTGGAACCAGAACACCAACATTCGAGCTGAGGCGTGAAGCAGGACCTGGGAAGGGTGAGTCCCTGCTTTGTTGAATATTTTAGGTATGTTAGTGCATTTGGGGTCTATGTTCCTGAAGGTGGAAAACCTCTATAAGTTCACTGATTTCTAGTTATTATAGAATAAAAGAGTTAAAACACACAATGTGAAATACCACCAAATAATATATATTCACACTTTTCTGAATGTTACAGGATTTCATATGAATTAAATTCTGTTTGGGCTTATATAAACTTCACACTTTACAACAGATAATCCAGTTTTTACATTCTGTAAAGTCTATAGTTAGGCAGCTGCCTAATAAAATACACAACTATGTCTAACAAATTCAGGTCTCCCGAAGACCCTGTGGCCTAAAAGAAGATGACTACAGGGTACTGCTCATTACAGACAATCATGTGGTCAGCCGGCCTCTATTTATTTCAGACAGTTGGGCTTCTACAGGGTCGTTTTTATTTAATTTGGACAGATGCCCTCTGCTCTCAAATGAAAGGGCACGCTGCAAACAAAACATGACTCTGACATTGCAGGGTGATCATATGGGGACAAGGACACTGACTCATGGCACTGCCACATATGCTTCCTAAACAAATATTATGGTATGCTTTAGATGGAGCTGCAGTTTTTCAATACATATTTAGAAACCTCCTTAGTCCCATATAATCTCGCTTGTGTGAAACTGTAAAGGCAAAAGGTTAGGAGGACGGAAATGTAACAGTCACTAGTATGTCAAGGAACCAACATGAGAGTGAGTGAAGCAGCAGGAAGGAGTTTTAATATTTTTATATTTAAAAAAAAATAGTACACATGAAAATAAGAAACTTTGTAATACAGTATATCATAAAAGAGAAATCTGCTTCTTTCTCTACAGACTTTCCCTTTACTGAGATAACAGATGCCTCGCAGCAGAATAGATGTGTCTCCCTCAAGCTCCTCCCTCTTATTCCTTCCATAGAATTTTAGAAATACCAATTGCTATCTATCACAGTAATAGAAAAACCTGTCTCACTGAACACAGATTTTAAAGATTTTACCCATGAATTGAGAGTGAAAAATTTATCCAGGAGAGGAAAAATGCACATTTCTCTGAAAAGATATATTACAAAGTAACTTATTTTCATGTGTACCATTGATTTATCAATAAAATTAAAACACCAGTTGCTTTTTAACCCTTGCCTCTGCAGCCACTTTTCATTTTTTTTCTCCCCATCTTCCAATAGTGATAAGTTTAACGATTTAGTTTTCCATCACCATAGGCATATGACGCCTAGTTTTTTTTGCAGATTTAGTTGTATCACATCATTCATTTTACTCAAACATTTTTACATATATACCACGTTTCACATTTTTATACAAATGGTATTTTTCTCAGATTTTCTTATATGGTTGATGCAAGTGAGTCAGTATAATAACTGTTAGAGTAGGGGTTGGGAACCTCAGGCCCACAGGCCATTTATGGCCCTCGATGACATTTTACCCAGGCCCAGGGTAGATTCCAGGGGACCGCAGTGCTTGGGCTGGCGGCTGTATTTTGCCAACCACCAGCCTATTAATTTCTTCTTGGTCTGTAAGCGCATGCACGCAGTGTTCACAAAAAGATGCTGAGGCTCCTGCAATGAAAGTTTACGCCCTGGCATCACTGCCTGCATCAAGACGTACTTTGTGGGTGGAGTTAGAGTGCAATCTGTACGGCCCCTGAGGAATGGAATAAATATCCAAAGGGCCCTTGGCAGAAAAAAAAAAGATTTCCTTCACCTGCGTTAGAGTATAAATCATATTTGATTGGACAAACTTCCCAATGTTAACAGAATTTCTTTTAAAACTAAACGATGTACAACAACAAATTATATTGTGGTACTGTGTTAGCCAGAAAAATTGATGTTAATACTTTTCTGCCCAATGATGACAAAAGTATTCTCAGATTGATACCTTTATTGGCTAACCAGAAAATAATATATGTTTGCAAGCTTTCATAGCACAGAGGCTCCTTCTTTAGGCAGAATTACAAATTAATTAATATGAAAAAGGCACAACATTGAAGGGATACTACAGTAGGACATTTGTTCATGAGGTGAGAGGGGTGATGCCTCCTAATGATAAGCTAAGGAAATCAAATTGGGCGGTTTTTTTTCAAATGGAGAGGCAGTGGGAATGATGTTCTTTGTTATCTGGAGTCCGTCCAGTGGAGGTGTGAATTGTATCCATGTAGTAAGTCATACATCCAGGTGTTAAATTGAGTCCTAGTGTCAAATAATTGAACATCTTTATCAGTTTGAATTCCCAAATTTTTCTTTCTCTGTCATTCTTAAAATGACCTTTTAGTATTAAGACTTTTAAGTCTGTCATACAATGTCCAGTTCTAGAGAAATGTTTTCCCATTTCATTCCTAATTATGTGTCTGATTGTGATTCATCCTTGTTTGTAGTTTTTGCATGGTTTCCCCAATATAGATCCCTCCAGGGAACCTTGTTTATTGTATAATGCACACCACATTGGAGGATGTACATGAAAAGAAATCCATGACCTTAAAGTCCTGATTTGTGTTTGGTATGTGGAATGTACTGCGTGGGCCATTTATATGGATACACCTAAATAAAATGGGAATGGTTGGTGGTACCAACTTCCTGTTTGTGGCACATTAGTATATGGGAGGGGGAAAACTTTTCAAGATGGGTGTGTCATGCGGATACTGGGTAGACTACAGCTGATTACCCGGGCCCCTGCGATATCCCTCAGACTAGGGAAAACCCTGTCTGTCCCTCTCCCAGAATTTACACTGATGGTGTGCCTGTCTGCGCCGCCAGGCCTGACCCTGACTCCTGTTTCAGTCCTATGCTGAAACCTCCACCCTCCACCCGCCACCCAGTGATTAGACCACACACCAACCCCTACAGAAAGCACAGACAGGGAAAACTAAAAACGCACCACGCCGCAGACACACAGGAAAACACTATAATGTGCACAGGGCAAAACAAATACAAATATAGGAAGGAGAAATATGACAAAGGATAATACACCACCAGATACGATATTTCTTCTCCTAGACGACCACTCCAGACCGAGATCACCAGGCACAAGACACAAGCTTTAATCGGCGATGCCCAAAGTCCAGAATGACTATTTAAAGGCCACGGGCGTGACCCAGCCTCCAACCCGATTACCAGCTAGATTAACCCTGGACAACCCGGATAAAGTCTAGCCGGCGCCACTGAGCGTATAGTGGATGAATGTGGAATTACCGCTGTCTGTCGGACGCCCTAGTGTGAATAGCGTCCGACATGACAAGGTGATTACCATGGTGGCCATTTTGAAGTCATCCGTTTTTGATACAACTTTATTTTTTCCAATGGGAAGAGGGTCATGTGACACATCAAGCTTAATGAGAATTTCACAAGAAAAACAATGGTGTGATTGGCTTTAATGTAACTTTATTCTTTCATGAGTTATTTACAGGTTTATGACCACTTATAAAATGTGTTCAAAGTGCTGCCCATTGTGTTGGATTGTCAATGCAACCCTCTTCTCCCCTCTTGACACACTGATGGCAACACCGCAGAAGAAATGCTAGTCTAAGGG